>NC_139396.1:40145000-45145000 GCF_054392235.1 Sus scrofa | reverse complement strand
GGTGTAGACTTTTTCTCCCTGCATTCGTATCTGAGATGGGTGTGTTTTCATTTATAAGCCTCTGTATTTCATTTGGCCTCCTGGTGCTTATGAGAGAGCTTTTGTTTTAATTATGTTGCTTTTTTTTCCCTTTCCACAAGGAATCAGTCCAATGGGCAAACCAATTAGAAATAAAAACTGTGTAGAAGCATGGGCCAGTACCATTCAAACCTTTCCAGAATTGCTGGGAATAGGCAGCTAAACAGCCATGCCCATGGTCACTCTGAAGCGAGGCAGACACTGTGCGTCTAGCCTTAATTTCCTTCGTCCTATTTCCTGCCAGCTCTGGGGTCACTTACAGAGCTGAGGCTGAATGCAAATACCATGGGTGTTGTTTGAGCTCAGTTTGGATATTTCCATATCCATCCAATTACACCTTTGATCATATTTGTCTCTGGCATGTGAAGACAGCATCATTTACAGCACATTTCATGGTGGGGTGCTGTGAAGTTATGCCTTGAGAACTTCTGCATTAAGTGTTTGGGGAAATGGAACAGTATGTCCCCAGGTTCAATCTGGCTTTGTGTCTTTGCAGTAAATAGAAGCATGTTTCCATGGCTGGCCTCTGGGGGACGTTGGGCTCTGACCCAGTTCTCATTCAATGAGAAAGAAGAGCTCTGGGTGCCAAAGGCCAGCAAGGAGATTGGATGGTTTGGGATCAGAGACCGCCAACAGGAGAATCCAAACTGTCAATATCCCTTTGGAGCAGGTTTTGTCAGCTTGATTAATAAGTCTAAAGGAACCGAGATTGGAATTAGGAAGGGGGCAGCTGCAGTAGCCTGGGAGCTAGAGGTGGGGGGAGGCAGGTGTCCAGGGAGGGGGAAGTCCTGAGCCTCCCCCAGTCCAGCGTGGGCAGCTCAGGCTGGTGCTCATGATCATGAGGGGCTCAGACTGTGGGCTCAGAAATACAACCATGTCCTGCTGGCCCCCAAGCAATTGTCCTGGGAAATATCCAGGCTGAGATTTCTGGCCCGGAGTAGGATCATGAGGGGGGAAAGGTGACTTAGTCGCATTTTTCCGGGAGGCCCTTCTGTCCACATTTCTGAGGGTGAACTGGATGTATCTGTCTGCCTCATGAGATTCCAGGCCTCTCTCCCCTGTGTCTGGCTGTTGTCGAGATCTCGGCTGCCTCTCTACACTGATGCCAAATAGAAACACAGAGACAGAGGTGGAGGAAACAGAAAAAGTAGTTTTAATGGCCAGGCAAAGAGGGGACACAGCAGGCTAGTGCCTCAAGGACTGTGCCCCCCCCAACCCCGCCGTGGAGGGGGTAGTGAGGCATCTTAGAGTATTGGGGGAATGGGACGTGGTCAGCTCGTGGACACTGTACTGACCGGTGGGTGGTGAGGTCATTGGGAGTCAGTGCCATCAACCTTCTGGTTCCAACCAGTCGGGGGTCTGCGTGCCTGTGGGCAGCATCCAGTTGACTTCTTCCACCCAGTGGGGCTTCCGCACCTGCCAAACAGCTCCAAGGATATGGCTCAGAATAGTATCTATAGTCTCTGAAGAAGAACTGAAAGTCCTTGATGTTGCTGAATGGCTATATTATTGAGATGTTTTCTTTCTTCTCTGTCTTTTTTTCAGTTCTCTGATTAAACAGGTTCTTTGACTAAAGTTTTTCTATAGATAAAACGGCAGGTGGAACACGTGAGTTGGGGGCATGGAGTCCACTCTGGGAAGGTCTCCCAGGGTCCTGCTCAGTTACATGGCTTCTAGGGCCAGAGGTCACCCATGGGCCAGGGTCACTGTGGGACCTTGGCCATTGGGATGTGTATCAGAGGGCCTGAGTGATCGGTCACACAGGTTCACAATGTGACTCTGCCCTCCAGCCCTGGCTGATCAGGGCAGACAGCAGAGCCCTCGCCCCAGAAAGGTGACCTTGAAGCCAGGAGACTCCACCTCAGACTGGGCTGATCTCTAAGCTGGAGGAAGTATAGGAGCTTAAGGACCCTGTATACACTCAGCAGGCGTGGATTCCTGAGAATTCTAACATGTGGGAAACAAATCATGAAGCAGGCATGTTGGGAGACTTGGAGGTGAGCAGTGGCCTCTCTTTTCTTGACCTTGGCAAACAAGACTTTCCTGAGTTTTCCCCATCTCTAGACAGTCCTTTATATCCCATGCCAGCTCCTCCTCCTTCTTTAGGAGTGGAGGAAAGTTTCCCTCATGGAGCTGAGGAATCAGCCCATGGGAATCTGTCAACATGTTCTCTGCTTTTGTCTGTTTATACCAGGTTCTGTCACTTAACCAGCAAGAGAGCCCTAACAGAGAGGAGCATTGCTATGCTCTGTGTGCTTTCTCCTGCAGGTAGCTTTGAAAAGAGAATCAAACTATCAAGTACCTCCCTTGCACCTTGAACATGCAAGCATGGTCTTAAGTCCTTCTTGCAATGGTCTCTCTGAGCCCCCACCCTCTGAGATAGGTTTTGTTTGTTGTCCTGTATTACAGGTGAGTAAACTGAGCCTGGAAGGAATTGAAATTCTTGTCTAACACCCAGCAGCCACTAGCAAGCAAAGCAGCTCCTGGATCCCTGCGGTCTGCATGGAGCCTGGGCTCCCACGGCTTTGCAGGAGTACCAGGTAGAGTAAGTATACCCGTGGGCAACAGCCACCAGGGGATCCTGCTATTTTTTTCTTTTTATGGCTTGAAGTTCCCAGGCTAGGGATCAAGTCAGAGCTTCAGCTTGAGGCCTACACCAAATCCATAGCAACACTGGATCCAAGCCACATCTACGACTTAATACCACAGCTCACGACAATGCTGGATCCTTAACCCACTGAGTGAGGCCAGGGATGGAACATGCATCCTCACATATACTATGTTAGGTCCTTAACCCACTGAGCCACAGTAGGAGCTGCAGGATGGTGCTGTTTTTAATGTGAGGAGATGAGTAATTTTGCATGTTTAGTTGCCTTTGGCTTCTATGCCCTATTTAGTTTTAATGTGTTGAATTCATCCGTTGCTTTGTGAATTACAAATTGAGCCCTGTGTGTGTTACTTTCTATACTCAGATTCATTTGAAACCGAGCATCCGCTTTCCTAGGGAAACAAAAAGAAAATCTAAAAAGAACGGGAACAGAACAATAGCAAAGAATGTCACTTCCAAATATGATGTACTGGTTCTGCCTATTCTCCAATGACAGGCGTCTCATCAGTAAGAACTTCATCTTAAAGGTATGACCTTAACCTGCAAGGGTTTCTACCTAGCATCACAATCAGACACGCTGGAGAAGCTGCACAGTTAAATGTCCATTTGGCCACCAAACCTAACTACCCTTTGCTGATCTTCCAAAACCTCACTAGGTTTGAGAAAAAACAGGGTACTTCTTCCTATTTTAAACACGAGGAGGGAGTTCCCGTTGTGGCTCAGTGGTTAACGAATCTGACTGGGAACTATGAGGTTGCAGGTTCGATCCCTGGCCTCGCTCAGTGGGTTAAGGATCCAGCATTGCCGTGAGCTGTGGTCTACAGACACAGCTTGGATCCCGCGTTGCTGTGGCTCTGGCGTAGGCTGACAGCTACAGCTCTGATTCGACCCCTAGCCTGGGAACCTCCATATGCCGTGGGAGCAGCCCTAGAAAAGACAAAAAGAAAAAAAAAAAGAAAAAAACCACAAGGAAGCTCACAGGCAAGCTGGTAAATGCTGGCTGGCATGCTCACACGGACCAAGTGGGATCTCTGAGCCCAGCACATGAGAGAGAAGAATGGGCCACAGTCCCTGCAGGAACCAGTGCCTTCTCCCTTCCCAGCACCAGGGGAGAAGGGTTTCTTTGGTGCCCACAGAATGTGTTGATTTCCATCCCTTTTTTGTGAGGCAGGAAAAGATGAAAATGAACTTGGAACAGAAATGCATACAGATTCCTTTCCCACTGTGTTCTGTTCAAGGTGTTTCTCCAAATATAAAGGGGAGAAGAGAGACCTTGAAGACAAGGTGAGCCCAGAGGGTGGGGGGAGCCGGAAAGCGAGAGGCAGGTTGGGTCCATTGGAACCCCCCCTTATCCTCTTTGCTTCCTCCGTCATCTCCATCTTCATCACCTTCTCCTTTGTCCTCAGCCCCTTCTTCCTCAGTACTGCCCAAGCTTTCCTCTTCATCATTCATCTCCCGCCCTTCTTCCCTCCTGCACCATCTGTCTCAGGACGGATATACTGTGATGAGTTTGACAGCATCCTCCTTGATGGCGGCTCCTGGCACATCTGTGGCTGCATGAAGATGCTCAGTGAACAGGCCAAGGTGCGCTGACTTTCAGAATCTGCCTGTCCCTGCTGGCTTTGGGCTGCGCTGTCACAAAGAAACCCAGGTCCTTTAAAGTCTTCCATGAAATAGAAGTCACACCAGAATGCAGAGCTAAATCCTGAATTTTTCCCTTTGTTTACTGTTTCCAAATTAGTGTTGGCATCTTAGCAACCTCAGGGTACATGCTGAATCTTTCTTATTTCTTCTCTTCATCACCACTCACACTTTAATTTTTTTTTTTTCTCATGGCTTTAAAAAAAAATTAAAGTGAGTTTCACATAACATAGAATTAGCTGTTTTAAAAGACACAACTCATGGAGTTCCTGTTGTGGCTCAGCAGGTTAAGAACCTAATATGGTGTCCATGACAATGTGGGTTTGACCCCTGGCCCTGCTCAGTGGGTTAAGGATCCAGTATTGCCATGAGCTGTGGTGTAGGTCACAGATGCAGCTCGGATCTGGCGTGGCTGTGGTGTAGGCCGGCAGCTGCAGCTCCAATTCCACCCCTAGACTGGGAACTTCCATATGCTGCAGGTGTGGCCCTAAAAAGAAAGATGAATACATAAATGAACGGCACAGTTTGGTAGCATTCAGTATCTTCACGATGTGGTTAAACCATCACTTCTATCTAGCTACAAAACATCTCATCATCCCCGACTGTCCCCTCTCCCACCATCCACAGTGACTGCTAGTCAAACCACTTTCTGGCTCTGAATTTAATGATTATGGATATTCAATATATTATAACTGAAAGCATACAACCTGTGAATATTTTTCTAGCTTCTTTTACCTAGAATGATGTTTTGAAGGTTCAGCCACGTTGTATTCTCCATCCATTTCATTCCGCATTTCTTATTTTCCATTACTGTTATTATTATTATTATTACTCATTGCCATTCTATTTTGTGTGGAATGGTATCTCATTGTGGTTTGATCTGCAGTGCCCTCATGATTCAAGATGTTGAGCATCTTTTTTTTTTTGGTCGTTTTGCCATTTCTTGGGCCACTCTCGTGGCATATGGAGATTCCCAGACTAGGGCTCCTGTAGCCACCAGCCTACACCAGAGCCACAGCAACACAGGATCCGAGCCGCATCTGCAACCTACACCACAGCTCACGGCAACGCCAGATCTTTAACCTACTGAGCAAGGCCAGGGATCGAACTCGCAACCTCATGGTTTCCTAGTCGGTTTCGTTAACCACTGCGCCACGATGGAAACTCCAACGTTGAGCATCTTTTCATGTACTTGTTGACACATCTTTATATATTCTGTATATATATATATATATATCTTTATATATTCTGTATCCTAGATCCTTAGCATATATGTGATTTGCAAATATTTTCTCTTATTCTGTAGGTTGTTTTTTCACTTCATTGATAGTTTCCTCTGATGCACAAAATATTTAAATTTGAGGAAGTCCAATTTATCTTTTTTCATCTTTTGTTGTTTTTACTTTTGGTATCACATCTAAGAATTCATTGCTAAATCCAGGTCATAAAGATTTACTCCTAGGTTTTCTTCTAGTTTTGTTCTTTTAGCTTCTATATTTATTTATTTTTTTCTCTTTATGGATGCACCTGCAGCATATGGAAATTCCCAGTCTAGGGGCCACATCGGAGCTGCAGCTACCAGTCTGTAGCACAGCCATGTTAACACCAGATCCAAGCTTCATTTGTGACCTACACAGAAGCTTGAGGCAACACTGGATCCTTAACCCACTGAGTGAGGCCTGGGATCGAACCTACATTCTCATGGGAACACGTTGGCCCTTAACCCATCGAGCCACTGCAGGAAATCCTATGCACTAGTTTCCATGTGTTGATTTTATATCCTGCAAAATGCCAAATTCTTTTTTTAGCTCTGATAGGTTTTTGTGAATTATTTAGGATTTTCCATTTTCTTTTCTTTTGGCAGCGCCTGCAGCATGCAGAAATTCCCAGGCCAGAGATCCAAACCATGCCACAGCAGTGACAACCCTGGATCCCTTAACCTTCTGTGCCACCAGGGAAGTCCTGGGATTTTCTGTTTATAAGATCAAGTCATCGATAAGTAGATATAGTTTTACTTTATTTTCAATTTGTATACCTTTTATCTCTTTTTCTTGCCTAATTGTCCTGGTTAGAACGATACGGTGTTGGGAAAAAAGTGGCGAAGTGAGCATCCTGTTTTGTTCCTCAACTTAGCTGGAAAGCTGTATATTTTTCACCTTGGAAAGCTGTTGGGTTTTGCCAAAATCTTCTTCTATATTGATGAAGAGATGATCATGTTTTTTTCTCTTCATCTTGTGTTGTATTACATTGAATGATTTTTGTATGTTTAACCATCCTCCCACTACTGAGATAAATCTTGTCTGGTCATGGAATTCAATAATCCTTTTATTATGCTGCTAGATTAGTTTTTCTAGTATTCTCTCGATCATTTATGCATTAATATTCGTAAAGGATATTGGCGTGTAGTTTTCTCATGATGTCTTTATCTGGCTTTGGTATAAGGCTAATGCTGGCCTCATAAAATGGGTTAGGAAGTATTTCCTCCTATTCCATTTTTGAGAAGAGTTTGAAAAGGATTGATATTAGTTCTTTTATTTATCTGTTTGTTTGTTTAGATGGCTGCACCCTCGGCCTATGGAAGTTCCTAGGCCCGGGATCAAACCCAGGCCTCTGCAGTGACCCGAGCCACTGCAGCCATAGCAGGAACTCCAGTGTTAGTTCCTTTAAATATTTGGTAGTATTCATCCATGCCATCATCTTGTCTTGAATTTTCCACCTTGGGAGGTTTTTGATTACTGAATCAATCACTTGTTATTAGATCTGTTCAAAATGTCTATTTCTTCTTAAGTCAGTTTTGATAAATTGCATGCTTCTAGGAATTTATTTCTCTAATATGTTTGTGTACAATTGTTCATACTATTGTATGTAACACTTTTATTTCTGTGGGTAGATAATTATGTCCACACTTTCATTCCTGACTTTTTTTTTTTTTTTTTTTTTTTTTTTTTGGCTGCACCTGCGGCGTGTGGAAGTTCCTGGGCCTGGGTTCAAACTAGCACTGCAATTGTGACCACGCAATTGTACACACCGGATCCTTAACACACTGCACCACATGGGAACTTCCTTCCTGACTTTTATTTGTTGTTCTTTATATACCTAATGTCTTTCAATCAATTATGGTTATTCTTTTCGATGTTTGAATTAACCCGCCCCTGTCCAATAAGAGATCCATCCATCTGGCTCCTGGGACCTATTGACACAACTCCATATCACTTTGTAGTTTCCTTGCTTTACGAAAATTCAAGATGACTCAAGCTCATCGAGTACATTGCCTGCCTCAGACTTTGAACCCCTTCTCCAGATGGACCGGGTCTTAATAGAACTGGAGCTTAAGGCATTTGCAATTCCCTGCATCACTTTTTGGTTCAATTAATAATTCTTCCTCTTCTTCTTCTTCTTTTTTTTTTTTGCTTTTTAGGGCCATGAGTTCAGCATATGGAAGTTCCCACACTAGGGGTGGAATCGGAGCTGCAGCTGCCGGCTTATGTCACAACCACAGCAATGTGAGATCTGAGCTGCATCTGTGACCTACACCACAGCTCATGGCAATGCCAGATCCTTAACCCACTGAGGGAGGCCAGGGATCAAACTCATGTCCTCATGGATACTAGTTGGGCTTGTTACCACTGAGCCACGATGGGAACTTCCCAATTCATACTTATTCTTGAACTTTTGGATTAGTTACTTCTTCAGAGACACTTTCCCTTCCCTGTACCCCTCAGATGTTAGCAAATTCCTTTTTTATTTTTATTTATTTATTTATTTATTTATTATTATTATTATTTTGTCTTTTTGCCTTTTCTAGGGCCACTTCCCACGGCATATGGAGGTTCCCAGGCTAGGGGTTGAATCGGAGCTGTAGTCACCGGCCTACGCCACAGCCACAGCAATGTGGGATCCCAGCCGCATCTACGACCTACACCAGAGCTCATGGCAACGCCGGATCCTTAACCCACTGAGCAAGTCCAGGGATTGAACCTGCAACCTAATGGTTCCTCGTTGGATGCGTTAACCACTGCGCCGCGACGGGAACTCTAGCAAATTCCTTTTTTAAAGTACTTTGCCTTTGTGGTATTTATCAAAAAGGACCATCTGGTGATTGTCTGTTTAGACTCTGGGATTGCTAATATTAAGGATGATCTGAGCTGCAAGTTTGAGGAGATGCTCCGGGGAGCCTGACAATGTCTGCAGTACAGCAGGAGGCAGACCCACCTCTTCCAAGAAGAGATTCTGATCCTGATGAGGATGCTGAGCCCCAAATGCAGACATGCTAGAAGTCAGGACTCCCATGGCTTTATAAGATATTCTAACAGACACTCCCTCCAGAGCACCAACAACTCCTGCACACCCTCCCCCTTGATCCATTAAGGACCAGCTTTCAGTCACTTGCAACCAAGAATCTTATGTTGTAAAATTATCTTCTCCAAACTTTGTAGAATTTTGTTCCTACCCCCTGTTACCATAACAACCCACACATTGAATGAGTCAGTTTCATGAATAATTGAGGTAGAGAGGAAGCTTATGGTGTGGGTCTTACCCAAGTTTTATCTTCATTAGCATTTCAAGATTCTATTCTCTGGCTCTTACTGACTTCCAGATGCTCCCAAGATCCTCAATGACCAGATGCTACTCAGACGGCAGAGCCTTTGCGGGGGTAATTTCAACTCTATATGCAACAGGGAGCCGCGCAGAAAGAAACAGGAGCAGGATAAATTTACCATCTTGGAAACTCAACTCTGATCCAGGAAGATCCTGGTTTGAGAGCAGAGCTTGAGTAGAACAGATGAATTATAAATCCTTTCCCCCTCAAACTATTTACACGGAAATATTTCACACAATCCTCATTGAGTAATTGTTTTATGTAATAGTTTTGTTTCTATTTTTTTTAAAAAAAGTGTCCATTATCACCAGGGGAGGGGGCAGGTTGAGCTAATTAGCACCAGAAGTGGGATCAGGTCTGCTTTATGATTTTTTGTGAATCAAAGAACATCAGAAATGGAGTTCACATTGTGAACTAATGAACCCAACTAGCATCCATGAGGACGCAGATTCAATCCCTGGCCTCGCCCAGTGGGTTAAGGATCCGGCGTTGCCATGAGCTTGGTGTAGGTCATAGATGTGGCTTGGATCCCCAGTTGCTGTGTCTGTGGTGTATGCCGGCAGCTGCAGCTCCTATTGAACTCCTAGCCTGGGAACTTCCATGTGCTGTGGTGGGACCCTAAAAAAAAAAGACAGTAAAAGAAAGATTCTTTATATAACTTAATGTGAGGTCTCCAAATGAATCACTGGATTTAAACAAGACTTCAGGTAAATAAATGAAGTGTCCACCAGCGCTATTGTCAGAGTCGTTTGCAGAGAGAAGGATCATTAGAATATAAATCTGGGAAGTTCCCCGGTGGCTCAGCAGGTTGGGGATGTGGCGTGGTCACTGCTATGGCATGGATTTGATCCCTGGCCCAGGAATTTCCGCAGGCCATGAGTAGAGCCAAAAAAAAAATATTAGGTAGTTTGGCCAATTCTCCAGGCAAGCTATCAGCAGGATCTAAACATGGTAAAAAGTATAACTTTAAAAAAAAATGATTTAAATTTAGCAACAGCAGAAAGAGAAAGAGTCCTCTGACTTTTTCAGTTCACATCTTCCTTCCTGGAAAATGAGTTAAGCCACTGATATAAAAATTCTAATAATAATTCTGCTTTCCCTGTAGCTATGGACCAGTTCCTTCTGCATCCAGAGCCTGGAGAGCAAGGCAGTTGGCAACACCAGCTCTCCCTCTAAAGCTCCTCATTAGGAGAAACTGTTTATCACCCACTAGCTGGCCCAGCTCCTGGCAGGTTTTCTCATGAGCATCAGTGATGAGTGGGAAGGTACCCCCCCACTACCCTGGGTGGACTCTGCCCTCTGGTCCCTCTGTCCACCTGGAATCATGAAATGCACGGTTCACACCGGTGTCGTGTGGGCTCCATCCACCCGACCCTCCACTTTGCCAGCAGCTGGGAGACAGGCTGCACGGTGTCCTTGGTTTGTGTTGGGGTCCAGGCCTGGAATCCTGAGCAGTTTGTTTCCTGGGGACACACAGCCCTGTCCCAGGCCCCCGAGGGGGCTGAACCTGCCTCAGGACAACACTTGTGACGCCCCAATAAAGGAAACTGCCCCACACAAACGCCAGTTGCCTCCCGGCTCCTCCCAGCCTTCGCCATCAGGGAACAGGGCGCCATTATCCACGCTGATGCTCCGGACCAACGTCAGACATCCCTGGGTCTCCAGTCCAGCTGGGCGCCTGTCCCCCACACCCAGAATGCAGGCTCCCTTGGGACCTGGTCCTGGCCCTGGTGGACGGCAGTTACTCCATGCCAGGCATGGGGCTGGAGCACAGCAGGAGCTCAGGGAGTTACTGATGAATTAGTGAGTCCCCTGGGCAGCCTCTCCTCTTTGGAATCCCCTAGGGAGGGCCCATAGCTCTGTTCTGCGGGAGACACAGGGATGGGAAGTTGGGGGAGCTTCAGGCACCAAGCTTGTCCTGTGTACCCCTCACAGCTGGGTGGGGGTGCTGCTTCCCCCACCCCCCAGTGCCTCTGATTTGCTGGGAGGCCAGTGTTTGTGCTGCTGTGAATATTTGATGGGCCCAGCTGCACAGGAGAAGCTCTAGAAGCCATTCATGACTGAGCCCAAGCAGCAGCCTCCTGCACAGACAGCAGAAAGGCCTCGGGGTTCGTTCTGTGTCAGTGTTCAGGGGCCAGTGGCCTGAAAAATGAGTCAGTTCCGCTTTCAGTGGGGCCTGGGAAGCTTCTGGTGGCCACCAGCCTCCCAGACAGCGTCACTCCCAGACCACCTGAGCCCTCACCCGCTGGCATCACCGCCTGGTCCTGACCTCAGCCTTCCTCACACCCCATCAGGTGACACGCAGAGTCTCCGTTTCCCACGGGACCCACACGGACTCAGGGAAGGGATCTCTGCCAGTGAGGCTGCTTCCTCAGCAGGTGGGGGCAGCAGGGCTGCACCTGACCTTGAGCCTCCTACGCCAGTAGATGGGACACTGGGCCCTGACCGCCTTTGCTCAGGGATCTTCTAGCGCCGAGTCCAAGCTGCTCCAGCCTGGTGCCCAGGGAGGAGCTGGGAGGTGCAGGAGCTGCAGGAGCTGGTGTGAAAGCCCCAAGCTTTGTGGGAAGGGGAGCTCAGGGGGCGGGGCCAGAGCAGGTGGAAGAGAGAAGAGGGGGGTCACTCAGCATCCAAGAGGCAGACTAGCATCTGTGTACACACACACACACACACACACACACACACACAAACCACACCTACATGCAGACATGTGTAAACAGACATGCACACACTCACACAGACATGCTTTAACAGACATGCACACACACTCACACACGTGCACACAAAGGTACACAAACACCCCTATACACTAAATATGCACATACAAATTGCACATACATACACATGCATACACACTGACAAACATGCACATACACAGACACACACCCACAAAAAACCACATACATACACAGGCAAACACACACATATGTGTACACACACACACACACACACAGTGCTGGAAAAAACACCACCTTGCTGTCATCCAGGTTGAAAGCACTTTCCTGTCCCCAAGTTGTTTCACCTCTGCCACATTCTGCAAACCTCAGAGAAGCCAGGCCCCCCTCTGGTTCTTCCACAAGGAGCTGCCACCAAACACCTGGAGACTTAGAGCTCACCTTCCTGAGACCCGGCTGTCCTGCGCTGGGAGGGAAGGACTCCCCAGGGACACCTGGAGCCCATTAAGTCCCATCTTGAAGACATCAGGAAACAGCTTTCCCCAAAATTCGAAGATTATAAGCCACAGGACAGGTTCCCAATCATTTCAGGAAATTGAAGGAAATTCAGTGGAATGTTCCAGAACCTCCTATGAGGAGGAAGTGGGAGCTGAGGCTGCTGGGGATGGAACAATGACCTAGGGGAGCTGTGGGGACATGTCAGCTGGCTGGCAGAGGGTGCCCTGCTTTGCTGTCCCTGGAGGGCCTGCTCAGAGCCATGGATATTAGGCCACGGGGCCACCCGCCAGTCACTCTGTCCTTCCAGAGTCAGCTGTTAAGGCGGGCACTGCCAGCTGCGAGGGCAGAGGGGATGGAGGGGGGTGGCCGTCCCGTGACCCTGCCCACAGGGGCCTGGAAGGAGGGGAGCTGAGACCCCACATACCCAGGGCTCCTCCGTGAGGGCAGGAAAAGGGCCCCTCCTGGGGGTGACACACCCCTCAGGTTGTCACTTGCAGGTGCAGAGTTTGCTGAAACAGAAACCCCTGAGGCGGGACTCCTGGGCAGAGGAAAGAGCCCCAAAGGTGGATCCTGCTCAGGCTCCATCCTGTCCCGGGGCCTGTTCCCCGTTTCCCTAGTTCCCTTTCCTCCTGCCTGGAACTTGGCAGGTGACAGGCCCTGAGTCCCCCCACAGGCCCTGCATCTGGGTGGGGGAGGGGCTGGGGGCAGCCGGGGAGTCCCTGGGGCCCTGGCTCCTTCTCGGGCCCTCACCCACCTCCGGCTGCTGCCCCTGCCCCGTGCCCTGCAAGGACCAGAGTCCCCGTGAGGAGGGGCTGCAGCCGGGCCTTGGGGGAGGGGGCCGCTGGGAAAGGCCCTCAGAGCCTCACAGGGCCGCCTTGTTTGGGAACAGCCCCCCCCTCCCCCCCCCGCTGGGATCTCCTCCCTCCTGAGCAGGAGGGGGACCCGGGTCCAGGGTCAGCTGGTCTGCACTGTGTGGGGGTCACTGCCGGGCTATTTCTAGCTCTGGCCTCTGGCTCCACAGACACAGGGACACTGTTTGCAGCTTGAAACATCCTGCCTGGGGCCCTGCCCACAGCTGTGCCCTCACTAAGGGCAGAGGTGACAGATCTCAGGGTGGGAGGGGGTCTGGGGGCCCAGCTGTGAGGAGGACGTGGACGAAGCCTGCACCCTGGCAGGAGGGCCCTGGGTCCCCAGAAGCAGGATGACCCTTCCCTGGCTCCCCATTGCTGTGGGGGAGTCAGGCCGCTCCTCCCCGGGTCACCCCGCTATGACCGCCCTGAGGGGTTCACCCCCACCTCCCCAGTTCTGTGTGGACACGGGGCCTCCCCAGGGCGGGGTCAGGACAGCCATCCTCTGACCTCAGGGTCCAGAAGGAGACTCCACAGAGCCCACACTCAGCAAAGACAGGTTTGGGTGCACAGGGTGAGAGGGTGCTGACCTGCCCCGGCTGTGGTGACACCAGAGCCATCCCTCCTATTAGGTGCTGGTGGCCCCCGGACTGAGGGATGCAGTGGACAATGGCCGGGCCTGAGGGCTCAGCTCAGACGGGGCCAGTAGCTGTCTCGCCGCCCGAGTTCCCCCATGTCCCCTCCACCTGCCAGCTGGGCCTCAGTTTCCTCTGTCAACTGGGAGTGAAACCAGGGCAGGGAGGCTGGCGGGTGGTTCTGAGGAGAAAGAGTGACCAGGTGGGAAAGGTTTAGCCCCGCCCTGCAGCATGTGGTACCCAGAGCCCTCGCTGCAGCTCAGGAATGAAAACAACAGCTCGGAGTTCCCATTGTGGGTCAGCAGGTTAAGAACCCAACTGGCATCCATGAGGATGCAGGTTTGATCCCTGGCCTCTCTCAGTGGGTTAAGGATTTGGCGGCGCCACAAGCTGCAGCTCACTGGCATTGCTGTGGTTTTGGTGCAGGCCAGCCTCTGCAGCTCGGATTTGACCCCTAGCCTGAGAACTTCCATATACCTTGGGTGCAGCTAAAAAAAAAGAAAGAAAAAAAAAAAAGGAAAATGAATAAAAAATAAGAATAAAATAAAAATAGCAGCTCCTCCCTCCTCCCAGTGAGCAAACCCTCTCTGGGGCATGAAGGGAAACAGAGCAGACAGGCCTGCTCTTGGCAAAACGTCCCCCTAAAACCTACTGCTATTTAGGGATCAAAAATCATGGGCCTCCAGGGTGGCTCTTCCTGTCTTTTGTGAGCAGGAGGAAGCCCACCACTCAGGCTGAGGCCCCAGCTGATCTGTCCCTGCCTGGAAAGCCCTGGGGGGTACACAGAGTGACCCTGGGCTCACTCAGGTCTCAGGAAAGAGCATCACGAGATGGAGGCATCCCCAGCTCTGCCCTCAGGTTCCTCCCTGCCTTTCCTGGGGCTACAGGGGAACCCACCCCTGCTGAAAGGGAGGAGGGGCTGGCGGGTTCACCAGGTCCCTAGGCCTCTGCAGCCCCTGATGGAGAACCCCTCCCCCACCAGCCCTGAGACCCTGTAGTCACCCTGACCCCGCGCCCCCCCCCCCCCGCCACTGCTGCCTCCCTCAGGTCAAGGTGGGAACAGTGACCCCACCCCCCCAGGGATGTTAGATGGGAGGGGCTTAATGCAGGGAGCTGGCTGCTCACAAAGCTGGTGGGTGGGATGCAACCCCAGGACAACTCAGGGTCCCTGCAGATCTGACCCCAGGGAGCTCCTCCCCTAAGGTCTGGACACAGCCCAAGACACCCACTAGGCTTTCTCTCCTCATGAGTCTGTGGCTCCCAAGAAAGCAGTTCCTGAAAAAGGGCGCATGGATGGACCCCTCACAGGCCACTCAGAGAGGACAGCTGGCCTCCTTGACCTCATGTCACCCACGCTGTCCCACCACATACTGTGCTGTGTCCCATCTTTGTCACAGTCTTCTGAGCTTGGGTGCTGCTCTCACCAGGAGCCAGGAGGAGACACAGCCCCAGGGATGCCTGCTAGTTAATGAGACTCAGCGAAATGAGCTATTTCAAGGCAAACTCATAAGGTTGCTAATGGGATTTCTAATTTGGGTGGAAGGAAAGGGTTAAATTGAGTGGAGAGCAATGAAAGTTGAGGAATCCAAGATATTTTCTGGTTCCTGGTTGTGTTGTGTCCTGGTAATTAATTGGGTGGAAGCCATTAAACTTTATGAGGAAACCAGAGCTAATGCAGGTTCACTGACTCTGGAGGATCAGGTTCATTCATCTCCCAACCTGCCAGAAGCTCCGAAGTCAATGCAGCTTCAGAGGGAAGAGCAGAGCGGCTTCCAGCAGCATCTGCTCCTTTTCCTCCAATGCCATCGGTGCTGAGGAGCCTCAGGGGCACCTGCGCAGAGCAGGGCTCTGGGCTCAGCCTGGTGGGACCCCGGTTCTGCCACAGGCACGTGGCCCAGGCAGGTCCGAGCCTCAGTTTCCTGGTCAGGAGAATGGGGCTGAGCACAGGCTGTTCTGCAGGGTCCCTGTGGGGATTCCAGGAGAGAGGCCCTCAGAGCAGGTGGCAGGAGGCCTGGCGCATGTCCCCAGCGTGACAAGTTCCTACCTATGTGGCTGCAACGTGTTCCCACAGCCCTTCCTGTAAAGTCCCAAATATTTTAAGGTGCTGTGGGAGATCCCCCAAAAGGCGGACTAGAGATGTGCTCCAAGCCAAAGTGGGGGATTAAAAATATAGGGAGACACTGATTTTGAAAACAAACTTATGGTTACCAAAGGGGAAATGTGGGGAGGGGGGTAAATTAGGAATTGGGGATTAAATATACACACTATACCTGTTGAACTAGATAATCAACAAGAACCTAATGTATAGCACAGGGAACTCTAGTCAATATTCTATAATAACCTATAGGAGGAAAAGCCTGAAAAAGAATGAGTATATATTTACTCTACGTATAACTCAATCACTTTGCTGTACACTTGAAACTCACACCACATTTTGAAGTCACTCTACTCTAATATAATCAAATTTAGAAAAACAGTAGAGTATTTCTATTTGCGCCCTAAAAGGTATAGTGCCCCAGGAGGAATTCAGAGCTTTAGTTGGTTCCCTATCTTATTTCAGGATGTGGAATATTTTCAGTTTCAGGCTCCATCATTTTGTCGGGTTTTGACCCTAGAAGCCTGCACCTGGCCTGTGGGACCTGCCTCCCCCACCGGTGCCCCTCCCACTCCTCACCTGTGTCTCAACCCCAGGACCCCTCCTTCCTCCAGGGTCCCACCAACCCCTCCCTTTGCCTAGAGCGATCCCTTCCTCTCCCCCCTCCAACCCCCTCCTGCTGGCGCTTCAGGTATTGGGAGGGACACTCCGCCTTTGCTGGGGGCTTCCCCAGGGAGGTCCTGGCCAGTGCCTTTCAATTTTTATTTATTTTTTTTAAGGACCACACCTGCGGCATTTAGAAGTTCCAGGACTAGGGGTCGAATTAGAACTGAAGCTGCTGGCCTATAGCTCGGCCACAACAACACTGAATCTGAGCTGCATCTGTGACCTAAGCTCAGGGCAATGTGGGATCCTTAACCCACTGTTTGAGACCAGGGATCCAACCCTCCTGGCCTCCTTCACCTTTGTCCCCAGGGAGGGGGCCTGTGCTCGGGGACACCCACTTCTGGGCTCCCTCTATTCCCAGCTGCTGGCTAGGCTCCTCAGATCTGAATCAGTCCCTGAGTCCCACCCCGGGCTGGCTTTGTTCTGGAAGATTCTCACCTCCTCGCAGAGAGGGAGTTGTCCCATCTCCTCACAAATGGTGGCAGCCTGGGGGTCGTGCCCTTTGATCCCCGGGAGGGACATGTCTCACCCCAGGCTCCCCCGGGGCCTAGCTGTGTCCAGGACCCCAGAGCCACACTGTTCCAGAAGCCTGGAAGGTGCCTGGGTTGGGGCTGGGGGCAGAAAAAGCCTTCTAGGGCCGCCAAGCAGCCTGATTTCAGGCTTTATCTTCCTTCTCTACCCAAGGACACCATCCCTTTAATTTTCTTTTTATGATTGCATCTGTATCATGTGGTAGTTCCCTAGCTAGGGGCCCACACCACAGCTCATGGAGCCACTGGATCTTCCACCCACTGAGCAAGGCCCTGGATGGAACCCGCATCCTCTTAGATGCTATGTTGGGTCTTTAACACACCGAGCCACAACGGAAACTCTAACACCATCCCTTTAATACAATCCCTTTTTTTGTTTAAATTAAACAATAAAAGTAAACACACTAAGGCATTTAATGTCAGATGCATCCTGATGTCCAGAAGTGAACATAATAAGGCGATTTAGAGTTTATTTGGTATTTTTAATTGAGCTATAATTGGCATATAACATTATATTAGCTTGAAGTGTACCACATAATGAGGCGATATTTGTATATATTTTATTTTTTGTATATGTTTTAAAATGATCACCACAATAATTTAACATCTGTAAGCATATGTAGTAACAGAATTGTATTTTCTTCTGCTGGGAAATTTTCTGATCTACATCCTTAGCAACGTTCTTATATGTTAACACAGTATTATTAATTATCATCACTATGCTGTGAATCATACCTCCAGGACTTATTTATTTATTTTTATTTATTTATTTTTTTTGCCTTTTTGCCTTTTCTAGGGCCGCTCCCGCGGCATATGGAGGTTCCCAGGCTAGGGGTCTGATCTGAGCTGTAGCTGCCGGTCTTCACCACAGCCACAGCAACACAGGATCCGAGCCTTGTCTGCGACCTATACCACAGCTCATGGCAACGCTGGATCCTTAACCCACTGAGCAAGGCCAGGGATCAAACCCACAACCTCATGGTTCCTAGTCGGATTCGTTAACCACTGAGAACTCCAGGACTTATTTATTTTATAGCTGAAAGTTTGTGCCTTTTGATTCTCTACACCCATTTTGTCCCCCTCCTCAGGTAAATAGGTACAACAAGAGGAGAAATGACGTGCTTCCTGCCCCTCCCCCATCAGTCCCCATAGTAGCACTGAAGCCTCTTTCTTTCTCTTTCTTTTCTTTCCTTTTTTTTTTTTTTTTTTTTTTTTTGCTTTTTAGGGCCAAACCCACAGCATATGGAAGTTCCCAGGCAAGGGGTCTAATTAGAGCTGCATCTGCGACCTGCACCACTGGATCCTTCACCCACTGAGCAAGGCCAGGGATCAAGTCCACATCCTCATGGATATGAGTCAGGTTCTTAAACGCTGAGCCACAATGGGAACTCCATCACTGAAGCCTTAACAAGGAGATCACTGACACCTAGATGCCCTGAGAATAAAACCCCAACTCCTCCCAGGAGTGTAAGCCAGGACCTTCCCACACTTCTCCCCCCCACCACCCCCCAGCCACACTGGCCTCACACCTGAGATGCTGGGGCACCTGCTCTTCCCTCTGCCTGGAGCGCCCTGCCTGCCTGTGGTCTGCCGGCTCCTCACTAGGCAGGTTTCCCTCAGGGGAGCCTCCAGACCACCCCATAGAGACCCTCTCCCTGCCACCCCCAGACTCCTGGAGCTTGGTGCTCTCTCCATGTCTCAGTCCTGCACACTGTGGGTTGTCTCATTTTTCATGTGTTTACCTGTATATGGTCTCTCTACCTGTCCTAGGATGGGAGCTCCAGGAAGGCAGAGATTTGGGTGTGTTTAGTTCCCCAATGAATCCACAGAGCCTAGAATAGCACCTGGCCCATAGCAGGGGCTGCAACAACCATTTGTTGAATGAATGAACATGGGCCATATTCAAGGTGATTATAGGTTGCGAAGAGGACGTCTGTTACAAGGCCACCGTGCCCAGCTCCGACACCAGAACAAGAAAGAGTTATTAACCATATAGATTTATACTTTAAATTTAAAAAAACCCTTTCAGTTGGCAGTGCAAAGATATTAATTTTCAAGTGTATTGAACTGAATTTACCTTTAGGCAAAGCCAGAAATCAGGCTTTGCAGCCACCTGTCTTTCAGTAAATTGCACTTTCAAGACGGTTCCCCAGAGAGCGAGTGAGAGGTCAGCTCCCCCATCACGATCACTCTGGCCTCCATCCCGAGTCTGAGCATGTGTCTTGGTCCAGCCAGCCCGTGAGCCTTGCACATGGAGCAGCTGGTGCAAATGGGATTCCTGAGGCCCCCCCGGTGTTCATGGAAACCTGGCCTGCTGCATCCTCATCGCCACCCCCAGAGCTCTGACAGGATACCCCACCCCCTCCCAGTGTGCCTGGGCCCCCACTTCTCTCAGCGGGATGTGTTGAAGCTGAGAACCTCTCTCCAGAGCAGATCCAGGCCCTGCACCTCTGAGCCCTCCCCCCTTTCCCAGAAATGCACTTGGGGCGCAGGGCTGTAGCAGTCCCTGCACAGGTGGGGCATGGTCATTGCAGATGTATTTGTGGAACAGGAAGACTCTGCCCTCAGGAGCGACCTCTCCTCCCCAGTTCTCTGCAATCCTAACCCATCCCTACTACTCATTTCCAGTCACCTGTCAGCCTGGCAGGACCCACCTCCTCTTCCCAGGGCTGTGAGCCCAGGAGAGGGCTTTGGGTAAATAGAAATAGGCCCTTCCTTAGTCACCTTACTGCCATCTGCTGGGAAACCACCCTTGTCTGTATAACTCTAGGATGACTTCGGTGTGAACGGTGCTGCTAGAATTGGGCAGTGCACAACCTGGACAACCGCACCTGGCAGCCCCACCTCCTCCCCCTCTGCCCTCGCTGCTCCTTCATTCTCCTCCAGAGCCCAAATCACCTGCCCACATTGTACATTTTATCTAATAAATGTCTGTCTCACCCCTGAATCTTCCATGAAGCCTGGGCGTTTGGTCTGTTTTATTCAGGGTCGTGTTTCCAGTGCCTAAAAATGTCTTCCACAGACACTAAGTATGTATTGAATGCATGAAAGAATGAACAAACGAATGATTGAAAGAATGAGTTCTTCTTCCTTCCTTCCCCTCTGCCCTGTCTGGGGTCATCAGGAGAGTCCGTGGACATGGGTCCCTGAGTTATGGGCTGCCCCTACTGACTCGGGGTCTCGGACTTGGTCCAGGGGAGACACTCAAAGCAGGTTCCGATTTGATTCCTCTGGTTCTAGCAGCTGCCAGAGCTCAATGATGCTGTTAAGTGAAGCTTAAAAAAAGCAGCCAAGACAGGTGATCATGTAAATATTTGAACAACTGCACAGGTGCAAAGGAGCTGCTGGTGAGAATTCAAGCTTGGACAAAAGTTTTGACCTCTGGAGAATGAAATGTTTGTGTTGAATATTAAATTCCTGAGGTGGGCAGGGATCGGTAATATCTGAGGCAGGAGATCATTTCTTAATTGGAGGGAGGGGACGCTGATCACATCCCATGGGATCCAGTTCTGATAACTTAACTTCCACCTCTACCTGGTGACTCTGTAAACCTCCTGAAACTGCTGCAGTTCCTATTCCTTGTTTTAAAGATGAAAAGGCTAATAAAACTCCCACTCCTGCTCCTCCCAGCGAAGCGACACTGAGCTCAGGGGTCTGTCCCCTCCTCCCAGGTGCATCCTAAGGATTTTGCACAAACAGGGGTGAATGCATTCATCAGCACTGAGACTGTCGTGAGCGACAACCACACCCAAGTGGACCTGAGCCTCAAGAGAGCGCTAGTCATGGAACGGCAGGGCAGGTGGCATCCAGCTTCCAGGTGACAGGACCTGGGGTTTCCGGGGAAGCCAGTAACTGGTATCACTGTATCAGATGCTTTCTCTTCTGTGTGACCCCTTCCAGCTCAGCACCCCGTGTTCCCTGCTGCCCCAGCTTCTGACTGTCCCAGATCCTGGGATACCTGTCCCATGCCCAACATTGATGCTGTCCCCATCTGGGCCCCTCCCTATGACCTGCGCCGTGGGGCCACCCTGGAGCCTGGCAGCAGATGTGGGGGTGCAGTGCCCATCCCCTTGGGCCACACACCTGAGAGGAGGGGGCTTCTCCCAGGGATGATGGGAGTGGACAGTGGTCACAAACCAGGAGATGCCAGCACCACCCCAGCCTCCAGCTGAGCAAACAAGGCTCCTAGCAGGTGACTAATCTTCTGGGCTGAGCGGCTGGTAAGAAGCAGAGTCGGGGGTTCCCAGTGCAGTGACTGTCTGTCTGTCTGCAGGGCCCTGTCCTCACCCCCAGGCTGTGCATGCAGCAGCCATTCTCCACGGAGCATCTGTCCTGCTCCCCAAGTTGGAGGTAAAATGTCACGTTGACATTCTGTGTGTGGAGGGAAGTGATGGCATGAACTCAGGAGGGGCTGGGGGTCTGTTCCACAGAGATGATGAAACAACCTGTGGCCACAGAGCAAAATGGACACACGGCATCCAGATCAGTGCAGGGACCTGCCAGCCCCAGGCCCTCTGTCCCCACTGGCCCTGCACCTCTGTCTCCTGGGGGAGCAAGGCTCCTAGGAGGGAACACAGCCGAGTAGAAAAGAGCCAGACCACCCACAAAGCTCAGTGGCAGGAACTAAATTAGGAGAATAGTTACAGAGGGGTTGGAAGAGCAGCAGCGGGGAAACCCGAGGGAGGGGTGCTGGAGTGTGGGAACAGAGGAAGCCACGGCCACCCTAGAGCTGGAGGGCCTGGGAGGGGTCAGGGGCCCAGGTGCCCAGCGTGGCCCGCATGTGAGCAGAGCCAGGGCCTCAGGTCTGGAACCACAGCAGGGCTACTGGAGGATGTGGAGGGTGGAGGCAGCAGGGGGGAGGGGCTGGGCCTGGCTTCCTGCCTGAGCAGCTAGTGGGTGGGGCATGGCGGGCACAGGCTGCCCTTGGCCTTGGATTGCAGCTCCCACACAAAATCTCTTGTGTTTTTGAAAGATTCTTTTGGTTGCAGTGGTGGAAATGGTTCCGAAGTGGACGAGACCTAGTTGCCATCATCCAGTTGTGATTAGATGACATAAAGAGGGGGCTTAGTGATATTTCAGAGGCAGACTCAACAGGACTTCTTGGTGATGCAATAAATGGGAGTGACAGAAAGAGCGGTGTTATTAGATATTAAAGAAATGAACCCTTTTCCTACTATATGTGATGCATGCGGCTGCTGGGAAGCTGGGGTCCGCCTTTCTCCATTAAGGAGAGTGGGCACTGGGGTGGCCTCAGGGCATGGACTGGGTGGGTGGGAGTTTTCAGCTGCCCCGGCCTGATTCCTGTTTTTCCTGGGGCCTCTCCTGTGATCTGGGAGGGGAGCACCAAGACCTGACCATCGCCCTGGCCACCGGGAGAAGGGGAGCGACCAACACCCCTTCAGGGTGGACCTCCACCTGATCACCTGGGAGGGGGGTCTGCCCTCCCCTGGGCAGCTCAGGTGCTGGGTAGAGCTCCAGATGGGCCTGTCCAGTGGAAATGCATTGAGTCACATGGCTTGAATTTTTTATTAGCCACATTAAAAAAAAAAACAAAAAGAAGCAGCAGCTCAGGTCATGGCTGTGGCTCTAGGTTGATGCCTGGCCCAGGAACTTCCACAAGCCAAGGGTTCGGCCAAAAAACAAAAAAAAAGAAACTGAATCAATTTCATTAACATATCCCAATATACCCCTAATATGATCATTTCAACAAATAATTGGAGTTCCCGTTGTGGCACAGTGGGTTAGGAATCCAGCTGTGGTGGCTCTGGCCACTGCAGAGGTTCAGGATCAACCCCTGGCCGTGTTGCCACAGCTTTGACTCAGATTCAGTCCCTGGCCCAGAAATTTCCATATGCTGCAGGTGCAGCCATAAAATAAACAAACTCCCCCACAAATGCCCCAATAATCAATATACATTTTAAATGAAATTATGTGCATTCTTTTTTCCATCCTGGGAGCCCGCACATCCCTCACGATTACAAAGAGTATGAGCGATTTCCTATTTCTCTCAGTCGAGGGTGTACAGATGCACTGGGCCCCAAGGCGCCTAAGAGGCCAGCAGAGAGGTGGCTGGGAGCAGCCGCCAGGAGCCCTTGACCTGCTCCCCTGGTGTCTTGGGACCGAGAGGGCCCCTCCTATTTTAAAAAGGGGCCAGCCTCTGAGACTGCTCAGGGCAATCATGGAAGTTAGAGGAAGATACTGTAGGAGCTGATGAGGGCTGGGTTGGGGGACCCACACCTGCCTTCTCATTAGCAGGCTTAATCAGCCTGCACCCCGTGGAACTCCATTTCAATGAATTATCAGCTGCTATCAAAGGGACAAATTGCTGAGACCACTCCAGGTGCAGTGTGGGAGGGATGGAGGGGGAGCCCCGCCCCCGTCCCACAAACAGCTGGTGCAAAGTGTCAGATGCAATGAAGTAAACTCTCTGAGACGGTGCTCCCCTCTGACCAGGCTCCCCAAGCTGGGAGGTCAGCAGAAATGGCCACAACAGCCCATCATTTACGGAAGATAAAGCACTTCTTTCCTGAGCGCCAGCAAAGGAGGACCTTGTGGACCAGCCTGTGCTCATCATGGAGCCAGTTCACTGTGGCTGGAAAATGGATGGACTGGGAGTGTGGTTCCCGAGGAGACACTAGGAAGGTGCACGGACACACAGGTGCACACATGCTCGTGTTCACACACATACAGTGCACGGACGCACACACGCACGCGCACGTGTGCACACACACACACACACACACACACCTGCCCCAGAAGGAGCAGAAAAAGCCCTGGACTTGGGACCCAGAGCTCCCTTTCTGACAGGGACCGTCACTGCCCACCTGCTTATCAGGGTTGGAGAACCAGGCAAGCTCTAACCAGGTCTGACCTCCTGCAGCCCAGATGAGGCCAAGAGCCCAGGACAGGTCAGGGAGGAGTGGTCGCTCCATCTTGGCTGAGCAGCCAGGTGTGGCAGGCAGGAACACAACCACAGGCTTCCCGCCCCAGCGTCCACCTGCCTCCCCACTCCCCCCACCTGGTGAAGGGGAAACGTCTTGTCCAGGTAGGAGGGGGCTGTGGTGGACAGAGGCAGGTGCTGTGGAGGCCGATGGGACCGGGCTGGCCTCAGGTGAGGGGGGCTCAGGAGGGTTGGTAGGGGAGACACAGTGGTTCCTCTGCTCTCTGCTCCCCCCATGGAAGCTGTCTGTGGGGTCCAGGCAGGGGAAGGCAGCCTTCTTGTGTGGACAGACAGACTGACATGGAAGCCCCCAGGCAGGGTCCGGGGAGAGGGGAGGAGGGAGACCCTGCCTTGTGCACCTGGCCCTGTGGCCCCAGGCACAGGTAGAGAGGAGGCTAGGGAACCTGGATGTCCCCAGTAAGGGGGTCAGGGGACAGAGGTGAGGCAGAGGTTCATGCCCTGTGGGCATCCTGCACAGCTGTACTGATGCTGTTCTGTCCCCTCCACAGTCACACAATTGATGTGAGTCACTGGGGGCTCGGGTACCATGGTGATGGTGCCATAGCAACCCTCACACCCTTGTCTCCAGCTAGTGCAGGTGGGATTAATGAGTTTAGGTTAATTTAGTAACATAATCACCCTGGAGAATCGGCTCCAAAGCCTCTTTGAAGGCAGGGCCCTGACCATTCTGGACCGGTCATGAGAGGACAGAGACAAGGTCACCAGTGGGCTGAGGAAGGAGCCTGTTCCTGGGCTCCATGCCTCCCGTCTGCCATCACTGCCATGTCCATGGCTGTGGGAAGACCTGGAGTGACCTGAGCTGATGGCGTGGGTTACATTGACACACTCCCCATGGCTGGCGGCTCACAGGCTGGGGGGCTCATCTCTGGAGCATCATCAGGGCCGCGGTGTCCCTGAGTCCCTCCCGACCTCCATCCCCCTTCCTCCGAGGTAACCACAGTCCTCCATCCTGTCTCTCCCCCTTGCTTTTGGTTATGTTTTAGGCCCTCTTCCCGCAACCGACACACACGGGAGGTGATTTTGCCGCTCTGCAAATTTACGGGGTGCAACCCTCCAGCCCTGATCACCTGTGATTTGCTCATCGTGTTCCTTCAATTTAGGCTTTTGCTGGTCAATCTGTGCTAAAGAGTCCATTGGCAGTTTCTTCATTTACTTTCTTGGACAGAATCCACACGTTCTGCACTTTTTTTTACCCACTCTCCAAAGCCGTTGGCTTGTTTGCTTATTCTTCTGTGAACAATGCTTCTGTAAACAAGAAGGTTGTCGAGACGATTAACTGAATCGATCATCTATCTGTTCACATATCCTAGTACTGGGGCTGGTGGATAGTGGAAGTTCCCGAAGGGTGTGGTGTTGTTATTATAACTAATAGGATCAACAACAATGCTCAAACTGGGATATTGTAACAATAGCGGCAGGTGCACACACGCACATTTCTTGCACTCGCACTGACGCAAGCACACGCTCCTTGGCCTTGGCAGGAGTGAGACCTCACCTCCCATCTGTCCCGTCTGTGAACTGTGACCAGCCACACAGCTGACCAATCCATCCAGGCCCTCTGGGCAGAGAGGTGAGGGCTGTGGGGTCTGCCTGGGGTTCTGGGGAGGAGATGCTGGACAAAGGCTGCCAGGGTAGAGGTGGTGAACTGTCCAGGGCCAGGATGCCAGGACCCATGGCACGAGTGACTTCGTCACACGTCCACCAGCCATGCCTTCTGGGGAGATCTGAAGGCTCCTGGAGTCACTTGAGTCCCAATCCTAAGCCCACAGGGATCCAGAGTGAGCAGTGACCCTCAGGTTGGGACCAAGGACATCACTCCAAGAGCTGCCCGGGACTACCACCCCACAAGCTCTTCTCTGCTTCCCAACCACCCCACCAGAACCAGTGCCCTGGGCACCCTAGGGACATGGTACAGTGGGCAGTGGAGGCTAGGTGATTTGCAGATGGGCTGCAGGATGATATAGCAGCAAACGTATCATCAGCAATATTTATATAACAGTAATTATATTGTTTGTCACTGATGGAGGGCTGTGGTGTCTGTGCTGCTCTAAATGGGTTTGTCCATCAATCCTCATAAACTCTGTGATGCCCATATGACGACTGTTCCCATTTTACAGGCGAGCAGACTGAGTCTGAGCAGTAACATCATTGCCTGCGTTACGTGGCTGCGAGGATGGATTTGACCTCAGGCAGGCCAGACCTCTGAGCTTGTGCTCAGCACCTCCTCCATGAGCCCCCAGCGAATAGAGACCACCCCCAACCCCCAACATGGGTGCAGACCCAGGCAGCAGGTCATGATACTTGGATGGTGCTCAGTAAAGACCTTTATGACTCAGCCCTTGCAGGCGCTAAACCACAAGCAGGAAAAGAGACTGAGTCCTGGGACCATAGCTGGTGGCAAGTACACCCCCAGGAAATGAGGAGCTGCCCCAGCTCCAGCTCAAGGAGTGGGGCCCTGAGTGATGGCTCAGACCATGCTTTGTCAGGACCCTGTGTCCTGAGCCATCGCTCCATACCTGGAGTCCTCGGGGTCTGAAGACTTAATTTGTCACTCAGGCATGAAATAGGCAGAGCTCTCAACCTTTATCCCACGCAGGAATGTGATGGATATTGTTCAAACGCGAACCAGACATGCTCCCGGGGCTTCTCTAGCATCTGACAAACCCAGAGAGGTTCTCCAGGGGAGTGAGAGGAAACAGCAGCTCCTGAGCCCCAGAGGGCTCTTCAGCCCTGAGGGGACAGGAAGGGCCTCTGTGCCTGGCTGCACAGAAATCAACCCCTCCCCAGTCGGGGGGGGTGGGGTGTGCTGTGTGTGCTGGGACCTTGCAGATGAAGATCCTGGGCTCCGTGTGGGCTCCTGGATGGGAGTGAGCTGGCGGGAAGAGGTGAGCAGAATGGGGAGGAGCAGGGCTGTTCTGTCTGGTCCCCACCCTTGGCACATCCTTGGGCTGTGCATCCTCCTCTCCTGCACTGATGCACAGGCTGGCGCCACCTCGGTCTGTGCCTCTCTGCTTCCAGAACCCAGGGTCAGCCTAGAGGCTGGGGGAAATCACTGCACAAGTCGAAGAGAAAGTCCGTCTGTGTCAGAACATGTTAAATCCTTCTCCAAACAGAGCTGAAAGGGGGGCAGACACTCCTGCAGGGGAGTGCCCCTCGCCAAGTTTCTAGCACTCCCGTTGGGTGGGGGAGGGCTCAGGACACAGTCACTCCTGCCTGGTCAGGCTGCCATCACCCATCACCAGCGATGTCGTAACATTTAAAACCACTGAGCTCAGCAGAACCAACAGCTGGGCTCGGAATCCAGATTTGCTCTTGCCTGCTCAGTCCCTCCCCCAAGCCTTGCTCCCAAACCCTCAGTTTCTGCCTCTGTAAAGTGGGAATACAGACAAGAGTTGCCACAGGTTAGGGCTATGCTGCAGGAGCACCTCCCACCGATTTCAGTGTCTTAAGAATAAAAGAGCTCACTCACGTGATGTCCAGTGAGATGTGTCTGCTGCACCAGCAGCTTCCTCCACATTCAGAAGGACCCCACCCAAGGGGTTTAATGCTCCATGGCTGTCACCTTGAAGTTTATAATGATTTTATATTGGACTGCTTCTCACCACTGCCCCAGCCAAAATGTCCCCTGCCTCCTGGATGCTGGGGTCCTGGAGCCCTGGACTCCTGCACCTACCCTGTGACTGCTTCTCTTCACCAGTGCAGTGACCAGGCCACTGGAATGCAGACCACCCCACCCACCATTCCGCAGGCTGTACCCCGAGGTGTCAGAGCTCCTGTGTGGCCACAACAAAAAACACAGGTAGGGTGACTTAAACAGCAGACAGTGTTTATGGCCTCACATCCTGGAAGCCAGAAGCCTGAGATCGAGGTGTCGCAGGGCTAGTTCCCTGTGAGGCCTCTCCCCTCTGTCTGCAGATGGCTGTCACCTCCCTGGTCCTCGTGTGGCCGTTACTCTATGTGTCTGCGTCTTGTTCTCTTCTTTTTTTTCTTTTCATAGCTGCACCTGTGGCACATAGAGGTTCCCAGGCTAGGCGTCCAATCGGAGCTACAGCTACCAGCCTACACCACAACCACAGCCACACCAGATCTGAGCCACGTCTGGTGACCTACATCACAGCTCATGGCAACACCGGATCCTTAACCCACTGAGCAAGGCCAGGGATCAAATCCGCAACCTCACAAATGCTGTGTTGGGTCCTTAACCCACTGAGCCACAACGGAATGCCTGGTCTCTTCTTATAAGGCCCTGTGGGTAATTCGTCTCTACACTAATGACCTCATTTTACCTGAATCACCCCTTTAAAGGCCCCAGATCCACGCACAGTCACATCCTGAGGCTCCAGGGGCTGGGCTTCAACATGTGAATTTTGAGGTTAACCCAATTCAGCCAACGACAGCCTTCAACCCCACATGGTGGGACCTGGGGCTGGTCCTGCGTCTCTCATTAGCCACCCTCACCACCACTTCTTCCCACTTTAGGTGCCAGCACTGAGCCTGGTTTGCCTGTGACTTAGGTCCACGTCATCACCACCCTCCAGTGAGGCGGCTGCACCACAGGGCACGTGGGAGTCATGTCCTTCTGACTGAGTCTGCACACTCTCACCCTGGGAGCTCCTGCCATTCCCTCAGGGACATGCCCGGGGGCGGGGAGGAGGCTGCCTCCTGGGACCCCCACAGAACTGCCCTCAGCTCCTCCCACTGCCACCCCAACCCCCAGGTCCTCACTGCTGAGGCCCCACGAAGCCCCTGCTCCTCCAAACCACCAAAGTCATCAGGAGGAAGGGGAGTCTGAGAATTGGCCCAGCCAGATAAACCCCAGGGGACGCGTCGGCCAAGCATGCATGGGTCCCTGGATGGGCTCCTGGGACAGAAAAGGGCACTGCAGGGAAATGAGAAAACGGAAGCAAAGTAAGGGCTTTAGTAATAACGTATCGATGTGGCTTGTGAATTGTGACAAATGCACTGGGGTCAGGTGAGAGGTGAGAAACGGGGAACCGTACGGTGGACCTGAGCAGGCTCTGTGTTATCTTCACAAGCTTTCAGTCAACCTAGAACTGCTCTAAAGTTAAGGCCTTCTTTAGGAGTTGCTGCTGTGGCACCATGGAGTTAACAATCCAGCATTGCCATGGCTGTGACATAAGTCACAGCTTTGACTCAGATTTGACTCCTGGCCCTGGGAACTTTCATATGCTGCAGGTACAGCTGAAAAAAAAAAAAAAAAAAAAAGCAAGCTTCTTTTAAAGCATAGAATGTGGTTGGGGGAGTTCCTGTTGTGGTTCCATGGGTTAAGAACACAACTAGTATCCATAGGTTTGATCCCTTGCCTCCATCAGTGGATTAAGCATCTGGCGTTGCCATGAGCTGTGGTGTAGGTTGAAGATATGGCTCAGATCCCGAGTTGCTGTGGCTGTGGTGCAGGCCGGCAGCTGCAGCTCTGATCTGACCCCTACCCTGGGAAATGCCCTATGCTGTGGGTGTGGCCCTGAAAAGCAAAAAAAAAAAAGAGTATGATTGGTGCTGGGGTATATAGAGGGAGACGAATGGACGAATGAGAGACCACAATCTCATGAAACTGTTTCCTCGTGGAGGTGACGTGAGCACAGGAGGGGAGGCACTTGGGTGGGGCTGAGCATCCCCACAGCTGCCCAGACTCTGTTACTCCGTTGTAAGATGCTTGTATATTCAATTGTGTCTCCTTTACTTTTTATTTATTTATTTATTTATTTATTTATTTATGGCCGCACCTGCAGCATATGGAAGTTCTCAGGCCAGGGACTGAATCCGAGCCGCAGCTGAGACCTACGCCATAGCTGTGGCAAAGCTGGATCCTTTAACCCAGTGCACCAGGCCAGGGATCGAACCTGCACCTCCCAGTGACCTGAGCTGCTGCAGTGAGATTCTTAACCCATTGTGACACATCAGGAACTCCCAGAGTGAGCTTTTGTACAGATGGCCATAACTTATTTAAGCAGTTCCCTATCAACAGACATTTATCTCTGTCTTTTATTGCAAATAGCAACATGAAAAATGTCTTTGTTCAGATATCATTGTGCACATTACAGCAATATTTTAATCTGCTTGGAATGCTATTAGAATAATGTACAATAATTTATATAATGCACCCCCTATTATAAACATTTAGATTTTCTCCAATTTTTCTACCATTATAAACAGCACTGCTATGATCATAAATCTTGGCACACAATTGTGGGAATAATTTCTAGCAGGAAGTGCTGGGCAAATGCATTTCAACCTTAAAGCTGCTTGAAGTCCATTTCCCAAGGCCTGAGTCAGGGCTGCCCTGTCTGGTGGTGCAGGTTGGGCACTGCTCAGAGGTCTCAGGAGAGGGCAGGAGGGGGCTGAGGGGGAGTCCCTGGTCCACTTCCCAGGTATCCAGGTGTCCCCTGGGGCAGGTAACTTTTCCAGTCTGCACAAAGGCACTGGAGGTGCTGGCAGGGCCCTGGCTGAGTTGACAGAGGGAGAGGCTGAGGTCAGGGAAGCCCCTCTGCGCTCCAGACCATGTGGTGTGAGCTCCCCTTCCCTCTGCAATGTCCCTGGTCCATTAGCACCAGGTCCTCCCCCTTCCGAGCCCCACACTCTGCAGCCTTCTCCTAAGGGGCTGTTCCTGCAGGAGCAAGACTTTCCCTTCCTGTGAACCTGGGTGCCATCCAGGCCCTGACATAGGAGGAGACCAGGAGGTGGAGGCCAGGGGCCTGCGGAAGCTTCTGCCCACGGAGAGGGGGACTGCTGGCTGCCACCCGGAGGGCCGCCCGTGGGGCCTGACCTTCTGAATTTAAAGAGAAGCTAAAAGGCTGGAATCTGGCATTTTAACTTTAAATGCCCTGATTTTTCAAAGTTGGCTTCATGCAGGCCAATTAAAGCACACCCCAGGCCAGCAGTCTGCAACACCTGCCTTAAAGGTTTGAAATGTGACCAAACCAGCAGAATCATGTTTAAGTAATGAGCTCTGGCGGGGGGCCCTGGGAAGCTCAGTGTTTCTCAGATTCCGGAAAAGTCAGTGCTAAGTGCCTGCCCCTGCCAACTCTCCAACCAGGCTTCCGGTGGGAGAAGGGTGCCCTTTGTAGGGATCCCCCGTGGCTTCCTTCCTACCACTGCTCCCTTTTCTGCTGGCTGAGTGGGGTAGTTAGACCATTAGGAGAGCCTGTGGTGCAGGTTGCGCACTGTGCAAGATGCCCAGAAGGGGGAGGGGGGAGAAGGAGACAGGAGGGGACAGGAGGGGCAGGAAGGTGAAGGAGGGGGCAAGTAAAACTGTATATTTATTTTTCTTTTTTTTTTTTTTCATTAATGGCCGCCCCTGGGGCATTTGGAAGTTCCCAGGCTAAGGGTTGAGTGCAGGCCTATACCACAGCCATGGCAATACCAGATTTGAGCTGCAGCTCAAGGCAACGATGGATCCTTATCCCACGGAATGAGGCCAGGGATCAAACCCACATCATCATAGATTCTAGATGGGTTCATAACCCCCAAGCCACAATAGGAACTCCGCAGCTTTCCGATTCCAGAGAACACACAGTCTCTGCCATTCAGCCCCATGCCAGCCTGTTGGTGTGGAACCCGGGGAAGGGATTGCAATGACTTTGGAATAAATCTGAAAGTAACTGCTGTTTCTGGACATGCAGGAAAACAAGAAGACGCCAAGGCAATACGTCTGTCCTTGTTGATGGGCTGATGGGCAGTCGCTATAATGTGGAACCCAGGGGTGGGGGTCAGGGGTGTAAACAGATGCCTGTGATGGAGACATGGGACAGAGAAGATTCCATGAGGTGTCTCTTCAATTCTTTCAGCACCAGCTGCCTCTGCTATACCGCAGACCAAAGATTTGGAAAAACATACACAAGGGGGCTAAGACAGTGCTTGAAGAGCAGGTGCAAAGGAGAGTCATTGAGGGTCCTGGCTCTAGGAGGGACCGTCTGCGACAGTCTGAGTCCTCCACTCCTTGTTGTGATGAGGAATTTATCTCTGTGTTGCCCTGATCACATTCCCTGCATCCTGTATCCAAAGTGTCCAAAGCCTGGTTCTTCCCATGTGGGCTGGGATTCATACCATGAGGGCACCCTCACCTCCCCACTTGCCTTTTTTTTTTCTTTTCTTTTTAGGGCCGCACCTGCAGCATATGGAGGTTCCTAGGCTAGAGGTCGAAACTGCAGCTACAGCTGCCAGCCTACACCACAGCCACAGCAATGCCAGATCCGAGCTGCGTCTGCAACCTACACCACACCACACCACACCTCACGGCAATGCTGGGTCCCCAATCCCCTGAACAAGGCCAGGGGTCGAACCTGCATCCTCATGGATACTAGCTGTGCCACAACGGGGACTCCCCCTCTTGGCTTTCTGATCCCACCCTCCAAGTTGGCTTGGGCAGGCACTCAGGCTTTTCTGGGGTCTGAGAAGCACTGAGCTCCCCAGGGGCCCCTGCCAGAGTTCATTATGTTTTTGTCTTTGTTTTTGTCTTTTAGGGCCGCACTCTCAGCATGTGGAGGTTCCCAGTCTAGGGGTCAAATCGGAGTTACAGCCGCCAGCCTACACCACAGCCACAGCAATGCCAGATCCAAGCCGCATCTGCGACCTACACCACAGCTCATGGCAATGCCAGATCCTTAACCCACTGAGCGAGGCAAGAAATCGAACGCACAACCTCATGGTTCCTAGTCGGATTTGTTTCCACTGCGCCATGACAGGAACTCCAGAGCTCATTACTTAAACATGATTCTGCTGGTTTGGTCACATTTCAAACCTTTAAGGCAGGTGTTGCAGACTGCTGGCCTGGGGTGTGCTTTAATTGGCCTGCATGAAGCCAACTTTGAAAAATCGGGGCATTTAAAGTTAAAATGCCAGATTCCAGCCTTTTAGCTTCTCTTTAAATTCAGAAGGTCAGGCCCCACGGGTGGCCCTCCGGGTGGCAGCCAGCAGTCCCCCTCTCCGTGGGCAGAAGCTTCCGCAGGCCCCTGGCCTCCACCTCCTGGTCTCCTCCTATGTCAGGGCCTGGATGGCACCCAGGTTCACAGGAAGGGAAAGTCTTGCTCCTGCAGGAACAGCCCCTTAGGAGAAGGCTGCAGAGTGTGGGGCTCGGAAGGGGGAGGACCTGGTGCTAATGGACCAGGGACATTGCAGAGGGAAGGGGAGCTCACACCACATGGTCTGGAGCGCAGAGGGGTTTCCCTGACCTCAGCCTCTCCCTCTGTCAACTCAGCCAGGGCCCTGCCAGCACCTCCAGTGCCTTTGTGCAGACTGGAAAAGTTACCTGCCCCAGGGGACACCTGGATACCTGGGGAGTGGACCAGGGGCTCCCCCTCAGCCCCCTCCTGCCCTCTCCTGAGACCTCTGAGCAGTGCCCAACCTGCACCACCAGACAGGGCAGCCCTGACTCAGGCCTTGGGAAATGGACTTCAAGCAGCTTTAAGGTTGAAATGCATTTGCCCAGCACTTCCTGCTAGAAATTATTCCCACAATTGTGTGCCAAGATTTATGATCATAGCAGTGCTGTTTTATGATTGTGGAAAAAAATGGGAAACCATCTAAATATTTTGAAATGGGAATCCATTAAATAAATTAAATATTCTCAGACCTCTTCTGCACAGGCATTAAAAATAGTGCTATGACACGCGCAAGGGCATCTGTGCCAGGATGTTCATTGCAGGCTTGCCTGCTGTAACAAAAGCCTGAAATAAGTGTCTGCTGACAGGAAACCACTTCCATAAATGGTGGGCATCTGTGTGACAGGGTGCTCTGAAGACTTTAGTGAGGGTGCAGGAGTTCCAATGATTTGGAAGAATCTTTGAGATTTTTGTTCATTGAGAAAAAGAAGGTCATATCATATAAAAATGTATATGTATGCTAACATTTGCAGAATATACACAAATAAATATAAACAAATAAACACAAGTAAACATGTATTTATCTTGTTCGTGACTGTTCTTCTATATTCATGTTCACATTTGGACCATCTCTGGAAAGATCCTTTATAACATGAGGAAAAAAACAGCTGTCTTTGGTGAGGCCAACAGGAAGATTGTGGTCAGAGTAACAAAGAAGAAACCACTTATGTCATGACTAATTTCTTTCTTTCTCTTTCTTTCCCTCTTCCTTCCTTCCCTGGCCACCCTGCGGCATACGGAGTTCCCAGGTCAGGTACCAGATCCAAGGCGTGGCCATGACCTAAGCTGCCTTCCTAGACCAGCGGGAGCCTCCTGATGTATCAGCCTCTCAAGTCCACATCCAGTCGTCATTGAGGGACTGAGGATGGTCCTAGAAAGCAGGTCAGAGGTCAAGTTCCAGCTGTGTCCTGAGAAATGCGGGTTAATGGTCAGGGCCAATCCTGGCTTTAATCCCAGGCCCAGCTGAGATGACTCACTCAGGCCAGCACAGTGGGGAGGGAGGGATGCCATCAGCCGTCCTGGGGCAGGAGAGGTAGAGACCCAGGGAGATGCATGCAGACGGTAGCTGAGGACGATTTGAGAGGCTGTGCTCAGGGCAAGGACACCATAGTTACTGGACTCCCGTCTTACAGATTTTGCATCTGACATTGAGCAAGATGACAGCCCACAGCCATGGGTGGCTCAGAGTGAGGCTTGAAGGACTTTAAGAAAATGGCTCTGGGCTGACTCCCTGCTGAGTGGAAATGTGATCAGCAGGCCCCTCCCCTCTGCTTTCCACCTGCTCCTCTTCCCTCTGCTCCCCTGGTCCTGGCCTCAGTATCTCACCGTCCCCTCCCCCTCGCCCCTCTGCCTGGTATTTACTGGGCCTTGAACTGTCTTTCATGCTCCCACGGGATGAGGTCGTTCGTGGTTCCCAGGGTCCTGGACAGCAGAGTGGAATTCCTTCATAGGCATCTCCAGAGAGAATATTCTGGAAGTGTCAGAGCTTGGGCAGGGTTAGAGGTGCTGGGAAAACACACCAGCTCACTGCACTTGAGGAAGGTGGAGGGTCAGGGCTGCAGAGACCAGCACCAGCAGTCCTGCGTGGTTCTGGCATTTCTGCCTGAGGTGATGGAAGCTGAGCAGACATGCTGACATCTGCCGCATGGAGGAGCCTCAGGCCCTGGCAGGCAGCATGGGGAGGCCTCTTCTACAGAGAGCAGAGATGACTCACACCAGCACATTTTAAAATGCTCCATTTTCCAACTGTCAACTGAAATCCATTAAAGAGACTAAGACTCAATTGTCTTTCCTGTGCCAGTTGGAAGAGAAGGAGATGGGGGAGGGGAAGGGGAGGAGGGAGGATAGAGCGGGGGAGGAGGGCTGGAGGAGGGAGGGGAATGCAGGAGGGAGGGGGAGGAGGAGGGAGGGGAAGGGAGGAGGCGGGGAGGAATAAGGAGGGGAGGAGGGAAGAAGGGGAAGGAGGGGGAGGGAGGAGGAGGGAAGAGGGAAGGGAGGAGGGAGGGGGAGGAAGGAGGGGGAGGGGATGGAGGGAGGGGGAGGGAGGAGGTAGGTTCTTGGACTCACAGCTGAAAGCTCTGGGCACACACACACTCTGATCTCCACCATCTTGGTCCTCACCAGCCCCCTCTGCTGTCTGCCTTTGCTTTTGGTCCTTTCATGCTTCTGGAACATTTCTAGGACCCCGCTTTCCCAACTCTGGAGACATGGGTCGTAAACCTGAACTGGTGACACCCCCATGATGCAGCCTGGTTCTGTTATCAGTGACTTTCCCACCCCCTTGTCCTGGGAGCAGGGTTGCAGAAATGATTGCTGCTACCTGTTTGTGTGTCAGAAGAGAAGTAAGTTTGAAAATCATTGCTATGCCTTTCGGGAAAGTTTTCTGAGTGCGCTGTAGGAAAGAATGCAGATGTATTATTCAGCAGCTGGAATCTCAGTCTTATTTTCTTGTCTGGAAATGAACTATAATAAACATGCAAAGGGAGGAAGTCAACTCTTTTTTTTTCCCATTTGATTTCTCTAAAGGGTCATTTTTTATTACTTCCAACCATGATTGCCTGAAGGCCATCGCTGTTTTCCTTTCTCTGAAGTTCACATTTCCATGTTCCCCTGAATTGCAACGAGGTCATCACACCCCAGAATTTGGAATGATGCTCTCTCGGGTTCTGGCATCCCTTCCCACATCTGCGCCTTATTCATATGTATGTGAGCATCTTCCGAGGCAGATGTTATGGAACAGAAAGTCAGTTATGGAACAGATTATCTGCATGGGTTTTCAGCATGATGGTTGCATCAAATACGTACTGGCAGGATCTTCTAAAGGTGATGTTTTCTTGCTCATTCCAAGTGGTGAAATAGCCTGTTCCTTAACCGTGGGCCATGAATATACCCTGGGCATTTCTCTTCACTCCCTCCAGTGACTTGCTCAGTGATTTCCCCCAGTCTCCAGGCTGACCCTGAGTTCTGGAAGCAGAGAGGCACAGACTGAGGTGGCGCCAGCCTGTGCATCAGTGCAGGAGAGGAGGATGCACAGCCCAAGGATGTGCCAAGGGTGGGGACCAGACAGAACAGCCCTGCTCCTCCCCATCCTGCTCACCTCTTCCCGCCAGCTTGCTCCCATCCAGGAGCCCACACGGAGCACAGGATCTTCATCTGCAAGGTCCCAGCACACACAGCACCCCCCCCCCACCCCGACCGGGGAGGGGTTGATTTCTGTGCAGCCAGGCACAGAGGCCCTTCCTGTCCCCTCAGGGCTGAAGAGCCCTCTGGGGCTCAGGAGCTGCTGTTTCCTCTCACTCCCCTGGAGAACCTCTCTGGGTTTGTCAGATGCTAGAGAAGCCCCGGGAGCGTGTCTGGTTCGCGTTTGAACATCCATCACATTCCTGCGTGGGATAAAGGTTGAGAGCTCTGCTTATTTCATGCCTGAGTGACAAATTAAGTCTTCAGACCCCGAGGACTCCAGGTATGGAGCGATGGCTCAGGACACCGGGTCCTGACAAAGCGTGGTCTGAGCCATCACTCAAGGGCCCACTCTCTGAGCTGGAGCTGGGGCAGCTCCTCATTTCCTGGCCATGTATTTGCCGTTAGTTACAGTCCCAGGACTCACCTGGAAGCTGTTTTCCTGCTTGTAGTTCAGAGTCACAAAAGTCCTACTAACCCAGCCCCCAGCCCCATGGAAGGCTGTGGTCTCCCTACTGCTTTAACGGAATTATCCGTTAATCCTCACAACTCTGTGAGCCCAGATGACAATTGACCCCATTTTACAGGCAGGCAAACTGAGTCTGAGCAGTAATATCATTACCCCTTGTCAAGCGGCTGCAAGGATGGATTCCAGGTCAGATGGGCACGACCTCTGAGCCTGTGTTCAGCACCTCCTCCTGCCCCAGGGGCGGGGACCCTGCGCGCCCCTCCCAGAGCCCCGGGTGAATGGTGACCCCAGGGCTTCCTCTCCCAAATCCCAGACTTTTCCCCACCAGCTCCAGCTGACTTCCTGGCTTTTTTTCTTCCTCTCACCTGGGGAAGCAGTCCCCCCACCTCCATCCCCAAACTCAGGCACAGACCCAGGAGGAAACTGCTCATGGTGTGGAGGTTGGGGGAAGCCGCCCTGAATGTTGCCTTGTAAAGACTTTTCTCACCTGGAGATCTGCTCCTCCCGGGGCATCTCCTCCCGGGCTCATCTCAGCACTGGCTTCCCCAGGCTGCATCCTCAGCTCCTTCTAGAACAGAGCTAAGACCCTCCTCCCAAGACTCATCTGGTCACCCCAGAGTCAGGCCCTCCGACCCCACCCCACCTGGGCCCCCACCTCCCAGTGGAGGGCCTGTTAGTCCAGCCACGTCTTGCGTGTTTATGGAGCGGGTACCATGGTTCACGCGGCTCAGCAGCGGCACCGCATCCATGAGGGAAACAGGAAAAGCCCACCTTGTAGAGACCGCACTGCAATGAGCTCACACACAGAAGGTGGTCCTCAGCCTCTCCCTGGGGACCTCCCAGGAGCAGGAGAGGGGCTCTGGCTCTGGGCAGAGACTGGAGCAGAACCTGGTCAGGAGGCGCTGTCACAGCCAGGTTCACTCTGGAGCAGCGCATTTTGATCTGCAGGATCTCAGGGGTCATTGGACTGTCCAGCTGAGGCCCCAGCCTGGTGGGAGTGAATCTGTGGCCCAGCTCTGAGGTTAGCCAGCTGGCTGGCTCCTGAATCCTGGGGGATGAGGGGAGCTGTACACCTTTTCACGGAGCCCCAGATTCCACCCAACCGAAGGATGGGCAAGGGGGGAGACCTGATAACCAGTCAAGCACTCTGGTCTGGGGAGATCTCACCTCCCTCTCATCTGGAAAGACTCCCCCCCTCCGTCTCCTCTCCACTACCCCACACTCCACCCCCAGAGCCCTTTACCTCTGTCTGCCCAGAGCACCTGGCGGGACTCCTCTGGGTTCTGTTTCCTACGGTAGGTCCGAAATGAGACAGGTGGGGCCTCATTCCTCATGTAATTCTGTGATACATTTTTATAAGATACAGCCAAAGAGTGTGCATGCATGTGCCAGTGTGAGTGTGTATTAGTGTGTGCGCCACTGTTGACACAGTAACTGAATTCAAGTATTTGCATGGCTCCTGCAATGAATAATAGTAATGTCACATTTTACATGGCTCCTACTGTCTGTCAGGTGATATATTGAGCATAGAGAGATAAACAGATGATAGACAGATAGATAGATTTTAAATAGGTAGATAGACAGGTAGAAGAATAGATTCATTTATTCATCTCAACAACCTACAGTGTTCAGAGAAGGATGTTCACAGCAAAAGAAAACAAAATCAGAAGACCTAACTGTACCACAGATCAAGTGTGGACTCTATGAATTCCAAAGAGCAGTGAAAATGGACAAATGAACCACCACTGCACTCTTTGATTCACTTAGAAAAGCAGACATTGAATAAAATAAGCAAATCGCAGATAAGCGTGGGCTGGATGACCTTGTCCTATAAACAGTCCACACGTACAGCGAGGGACCACACTAATGTGTGTATGTTAAGAATACATGAATAGATGGAAAAGTAGAAATAAATTCAAGGAAGGGATAAATGCAAACTTGAAGATGAGGGTACCCTCAGAGGGAAGGAGGGGGCTGAGTCTGGGAGGCTTTCAGGAGGGATTTACATCTGAACCACCCAATGTGGGACCCGCCAGCCACATGAGGCTGTGTAAATTTAAACTTAGTTCAGATCTTTTAAAGTAAAATTAAAAGTTAATTTCCTGGGATGGATTGGGAGCTTGGGGTTAAGAGATGCAAACTATTGCTTTTGGAATGGATAGCAAAGAGATCCTGCTGTGTAGCACTGGGAACTATATCTAGTCACTTATGATGGAGCATGATAATGGGAGAAAAAAGAATGTATACATGTATGTGTAACTGGGTCACCATGCTGTACAGTAGGAAAAAAATTGCATTGGGGAAATAAAATTTTAAAAAATTTAAGCTAATTTCCTCAATCTCAGGACTCACATTTTTTGGTATATGTTATTTTAAAATTTTTCTTTTTTCTTTATTTTTCTTTTTACACCATACTCATGGCATATGAAGGTTCCCAGGGTAGGGGTTAATTGGAGCTGCAGCTGCCAGCCTACACTGCAGCCACAGCAACGTGGGATGGAGGCCCATCTGCAACCTAACCACAGCTTGTAGCAATGTTGGATCCTTCACCCACGGAGAAAGGCCAGGGGTTGAAACTGCATCCTCACACATGCTATGTCAGGTTCTTAACCTAGAGATCCACAACTGGAACTCCTACATTTGTTCATTTTTTTTTTAATTAAAGTATAGTTGATTTACAGTGTTGTGCCAATTTCCACGATACAGTAAGGAGTCCCAGTCATATATATATACACACACACACATTCCCTTTTTTATATTATCGTCCATCATGGTCTATCCCAAGAGATGGGATATAGTTCCCTGTGCTGACCCCACTGCTTATCCATTCTACATGTAAGAGTTTGTATCTCCTGATTCCAAACTCTCAGTCCATCCTGCTCCCTCCTCTCTCCCCCTAGGCAACCACAAGTCTATTCTCCGCGTCTATGAGGATTCACAGTTTTAGTGCTGTCGCCCCCTGTACTGAGTCCTATGCAGTCAGGGCAGATACAGACCATCTTGTTGCTGCAGGAAGTCCCAACAACATGGTTGAGAACTTGACCTGGGGGAGAGCGCACAGGTGTGTGCAACTTATGGTTGTCCCTGAATGTACACAAGCCATTCCATACAAGGTGTGATAACATGTCTCCATTCAAACTCTATGCATGGACTACAGGAAGCGATGGTGTGATGAAGAGACACGTGTGGGGGCAGGTTCTACCTCTAGGATGAGGGGGAGGAGGCCTCTGAAGAGGTGACCTTGGTTTCAGCTGAAACCCAAGTGTAGAGGAGAAGCCAGCATGTTCAGAGCTGAGTGGAAGGGCTCCTGGCAGAGAGAACAGCACATTCAAAGGCCCCAGGGTGATCCAGGACCAGAAGAGGCCCCAGGGGCTGCATCTTTGGGAGCAAAGGGAGGAGCTGTCCAAGGTGAGTTCAAAAGTTGTGAGCTGGCTTCAGAGGAAGGGTGAGCAGATGCTGGCTAAGGAGACTCTCTGCAGAGCCCTCTGCACCTTCAGCTCAGGTTGCTCCTGGTCTTCCCATGGCCATGAAGTGATGGCAGATGGGAGGCATGGAGTTCAAGAGCAGGCTTCTTCCAGACACGCCGGTGACCTTGTTTTCTGTCCTCCCATGACGGGTCCTGGATGGTCAGGGCCCTGCCTTCAAGGTGACTTTAGACCCTGAGTCCCCAGGGCAATTGTGTTACTAAATTAACCTAAACTCATTAATCCCACCTGCACTAGCTGGAGACAAGGGTGTGAGGGTTGCTATGGCACCATCACCATGGTACCTGGGCATCCAGTGACACATCAATTGTGTGACTGTGCAGGGGACAGAACAGCATCAGTGTCAGCTGTGCAGGATGCCCACAGGGCATGAACCTCTGCCTCACCTCTGTCCCCTGACCCCCTTACTTGGGACATCCAGGTTCCCTAGCCTCCTCTCTATCTGCGCCTGGGGCCACAGGGCCAGGTGCACAAGGCAGGGTCTCCCTCCTCCCCTCTCCCCGGACCCTGCCTGGGGGCTCCCATGTCAGTCTGTCTGTCCACACAAGAAGGCTGCCTTCCCCTGCCTGGACCCCACAGACAGCTTCCATGGGGGGAGCAGAGAGCAGAGGAACCACTGTGTCTCCCCTACCAACCCTCCTGAGCCCCCCTCACCTGAGGCCAGCCCGGTCCCGTCGGTGTCCACAGCACCTGCCTCTGTCCACCACAGCCACCCCCAAGTCCTGAGTCCTCCCTGGACAGGATGTTCCCCCTTCACCAGGTGGGGGGAGGGGGGAGGCAGGTGGACACTGGGGCGGGAAGCCTGTGGTTGTGTTCCTGCCCTCAGCCAGAATGGAGCGACCACTCCTCCCTGACCTGTCCTGGGCTCTTGGCCTCATCTGGGCTGCAGGAGGTCAGACCTGGTTAGAGCTTGCCTGGTTCTCCAACCTGATAAGCAGGTGGGCAGTGACGGTCCCTGTCAGAAAGGGAGCTCTGGGTCCCAAGTCCAGGGCTTTTTCTGCTCCTTCTGGGGCAGGTGTGTCTGTGTGTGTGTGCACACGTGCACACATGAACATGTGTACATCTGTGTGTCTGTGCACCTGCCCAGCATCTCCTCGGAACCACAGCCCCATTCTCAGCCCCTTCATTCCAGGGGGCAGCCCCCACCTCCGAGCTCAGCAGGGGGCACGTTAGCCAGGCCTGGTCACTGGGGACACTACATTTCCCAGCCACAGTGAACCCTCCACGGTTCACAGGGAAGCAGGACCATGAGATGCCTCCTTTGCTGGTGCTCTCAGGAGAGAGGGGTCTGTCATTCAGAAACACGGGCACCAAGAACTGTGTGATCCTGAAGGTGCTGGGTGTCCCCCTCCCCCGCCACTATGTGACCACAAGGGGGACATGAGATGATGTCATGAGAGACACAGACCTAGACAGAGACAGGGAGAGATAGACAGGCAGACAGAATCCCTAATAGCACAGGTCAGGCATCAAACTCAAGGTCCACTGGGCCCAGTGCCTTCATCGGGTGAATGGCTCTAACACCTAAGCTAACAAAATCCTTTGCCCTTTTTGACTTAATTTTGATTAAATTTGTATTAAATTTGATTTCTCTCTTTGAATACTTAACGAAGCGCTTACTCAAACACTTTGAAGCTTTATCAGATAAACCACATAAGAAATCAGTGAATTCTGTTCTTCCAAGAGCAGTTCTGGCTCAGGCGATGCTGATGGGAGTCGCTTTCCTGCTCTGTCCCGGCTCCTGCTCTGTGGCCCAGATTCTGCCTCACTTCCCTTGATCTCCCAAAGCCACTAACCCGGGCCAGGAAGGGCCAAATTTGGAAGGGAGCAGACCGGGCTTCAGCCAAGTCCTCCTGAATCAATCGCCCCTTTCCTGTAGCCTCCTCTTCTTTCTTTTTTTGTCTTTTTTTTTTTTTTTTTTTTTTTTTTGTCTTTTTGTCTTTTCTAGGGCTGCACCTGCGGCATATGGAGGTTCCCAGGCTAGGGGTCCAATCGGAGATGTAGTCTCCGGCCTATGCCAGAGCCACAGCAACGCGAGATCCGAGCTGCGTCTGCAACCTACATCACAGCTCACGGCAACGCCGGATCGTTAACCCACTGAGCAAGGGCAGGGACCGAACCCGCAACCTCATGGTTCCTAGTCGGATTCGTTAACCACTGCGCCAAGGCAGGAACTCCTCCCTCCTTGTTTTGATCTCAGCTCCTCGTTCCCTGCTCTGATAAAACCTCTTTTGTTGTCATTTAAAGTTAAAACTTGTAAAGTGTCGGGAGTATTTGGTCCCAAGTCACAGAATCTCATCTCAGACCAGCTCAGTCCAGCACTAAAACACGTGCTCATACTTGGGACCGAGGCCAGAGTGACGGTGATGGGGGAGCTGATCTCTCACTCGCTCTCTGGGAGAGCGTCTTGAAAATGCAATTTACCGAAGGACAGGGGACTGCAAAGCCTGATAGTGGGCTTTGCCTAAAGGTAAATTCAGTTTTATACACTGAAAATGAATATCCCTGCTCCGTGTGTGACAGGCTGTAAATGTCAATGGAAGCAGCCTTCCTGGATCCGCGGTATAAATCTCTAACCTCCAACTCTCCTCTGCTCACCCTGGTGTCCCAGTTGGGTGTTGGGCCTCATAACCCATGTCCCCCTGCCAACCCAAGACTCACCTTGATCCTTGACTGGAGCCCACGTTCCTTCATTCCACAAACATGTGTGGCAGCCCCTGCTGTGTGCCAGGCGCTATTCTGTGCTGGGGACATCATGGGACTGAACACATGGAGACACTGGCTCAGCCCACAGTGTGCAGGACTGAGACATGGAGAGAGCGCCAAGCTCCCTGGGAGGGGTGGGGAGAGGTCTCTACGGGGTCCTCTGGAGGCTCCCCTGAGGGAGACCTGCCGAGTGAGGAGGAGCCGGCTGACCACAGGAGGGCTGACCACAGGGGGCAGGGCACTTCTGGAGGAGGGAAGAGCAGGTGCAAAGGCCCTGAGGCAGGGCCCCAGTGTCTCAGGGACAGGAGGCCAAAGTGGCTGGGAGTGGGGGAGGGGGAAGGGGGGGCGGGTCCTGGTTCACAGTCCTGGGAGGAGTTGGGGTTTTATTCTCAAGCATATCTTGGTGTTGGGTTCTCCTTGTTAAGGCTTCAGTGCTGCTGTGGGGGACTGATGGGGGAGGGGCAGGAAGCATCTCATGTCTCCCCTTGTTTTCCCTACTTAACACCTTATGAAAGTCCCTCCAAGGCCAGCGATGCAGGGCTGCTGATTGTATTTAATGGATACACTATGGATACAGTTCACCCTGTATACACAGGGAGGTGGAGGAGCAGTTCCTGACAATGATGTGCAAATTCTCAGGCACAGACTGCAGGAGTCTCCTCTGAAGCCAGTTCCAGGGGTGGGAGTTCCCTGCAATGTGAGCAGCCACAGCGGGAAAGGAGCAAGGCTCTCGGCTCACAGCAATACTTAAATCATTACGGTATTTGTTTATACCCAGGCTTATTACAAAAAATCTAAACAGTCGGGCTTTTTTCCCACGGATGGGACGTTGTCCCTACTCCACTCTGATAATGGGCTTTAAAGAGCTCATGCTCGCTGTCATTATGAAGGAGAACACGGTTTACTGGGCAGAATTTGTTCATGAGTTGCAAAAATCCCCGAGGTGATGAGGTGGCACTCCAGCCACAGCTGCCCAGGGTCGGGGCGGGGGGTGGAGGGGGGTACGAGAGCACATCTGCATCCCCAGCAGATATGAATATCAGTGGAATCTGACAGACCTCAGTGGGCCAAGGGCCATCTCCAGAAGCCGTCCTGGTGGCCAGAGGCTGAGCCCTCACTGCTCAGGCCCGAGTCATGGGGCTGCTTGGACCCGAGAATCGAGGTCCACCATGAACTGAGGGGAGGGAGGGCAGCACCTGGAAGGGGCCTCTCTGCTCGGCCCCGAAGGACTCCCCACCCACCAGCTCGGCCCCCATCTGTGCCCTCCTCTCTGGCCTGGGTCACCCCTACCCTCCCTCCAGCCCCCAGCAGGATGCTGCTCAGCTACAGCATTGCTCTGGCCCACAGCCTGAGCCAGGAGCGGTCCCGTCCACCCCTCCCTGGCCCGCTCCCTGCTAACTCCTGGTCCCGTTGTCCACATAAGGGACGGATTCCCCAAAAGAGATGCCAGCCAGGGAGATGCAGATGGGAGTCAGGGGACTGTGAGGGACAGTTTTATGTGTCAACCTGGCTAGGCTATGGCGCTTTTAGATCCATGTTCTGGGAGGGTGTTTCTAGATGAGACTGACACTTAGATCAGGGCCCGGGGAGTAAAGCCAATTGTCCTCCTTAGTGAGGATGGGCCTCGTCCAATCAGGGGACAGCCTGAATAGAACAAAAGACTGACCTCCCAAGGTCAAGGGGGAATTGTGCAGCAGATGGCCTTCAGACTGGAACTACACCCTCTGCTCTCCAGGGTCTGCAGCCAGCTAGCCCTCCCTGCAGATTTTGGATGCGTCGGCTTCTACAATCACCTGAGTCAATTCCTCAGAATAAATCTTTCTGTAAGCGTTCCTGCTGTGGCTCAGTACGTTAGGAACCCAGAGGTCAAAATGAAGATGCAGGTTTGATCCCTCACCTCACGCAGAGGGTTAAGCATCCACTTTGCCGCGTGTGTTACAGATGCGGCTCAGATCCTGTGTTGCTGTGGCTGTGGTGTAGGCCAGCAGCTGCAGGTCTGATTCAACCCCCAGCCTCGGAACTTCCATATGACGCAAGTGCAGTTGTAAAAAGGAAAAACGAACACACATAAACAAGTAAATACATCTTTTGTGGATACACATCCTCTTGGTCCTGTTGCTCTGAGAATCCTGACAACCCAGGCTCCAAGCCTATACCTCTGGACGGGCACTTAGGATGACAACAGAAGTGATGTGGGGGCTCCCCCAGAAGGTGTGGGAACAGCCTGGCCTGCACGTGGCAGGGGGGCACCCACACAGGGAAGACTGGGCACCCCCTTTCCTGGTTCTCTGGTGGGTGAGCCCTAACCTTCATCAATACTGCTCTTCCTACCACTTCTCCTCTGGCTTCTGCACGAGGGATGAGCTGGTCCATGGAGGTGGGGTTCCAGGGGCCTCATAACCACCACCCAGCTCAGCCCTGGGGCTGTCAGGGAGCGTGATACCGAAGGTCCTGAGGCAGAAGACTAACTCAGGGAGTCAGTGTAGGAGCAAGGGCTTCCATGCATTCTTTCATATGGCTATTGATTAACATTTGTGGTTTAAGGGCTCCAGAGAGTAATTCCCCACAGGCCTTTTTTTATTATAGGAAGTGTAAGTGTACCTTCCCTGCAGGCTTTATTTACTCCCCGCCATGGACCTTAATCTCTAACCCACTCAACTGATAAAAAAAGGAGTGAGAGGAATGGTGACTGAGTCTAAGCGAAGAGAAGGACAGAGAAATCATAAAACTTATGGGACATTTCCACCCCTAAAACCCCTATTGGACAAGGACTGATAGAGGTAACTGGGCAAGGCCAGTGGGAGCAAACCACATCTTTCTGGACCTCACCTTGGTAGCCTCCTATCTTTAAGGGATAAAAACCCTTAAAGATTAGATTAGGACAATAGAGAGTGGGGGCTCTTCTCCTTCAATAAAGACTTTGCTTGCCTGCTGCCTGTGTGTTCTCGGAGTTCATTCTTCCACTATGTGAATAAGAACCTGGATTCCGGTCACATTTTTTGGCATCAGTCTCATTCGACCCCATGGGTGACAGTCCCTGGGCCTCTTTAGGGGCCGAGGTAGGGTCTGTCCCAGCTGAAAGAGCCTGTGCTTTTGTGACACAGCTGTGACAGCAGAGGACGTTTCTGAAGCTGGCTCGTCTTTGACAAAATCCCTTTCCAAAAAGTTATGAGCCTGAGCAGCGCATTCATTCCTGTGGCTCAGAATGAAATAAGGCCACATTTTCCACTTTCTTTTCTAATTCATTGGACACCATGTGCAGGGCTCCTCAGCTTGTCAGAATATTTAAATTCATGAATTTGTTCTTGAAAAGTGTGTGACTGGCAGGAAGCTGACAGGGTGGCCCCTCCTGGGAGTATCTTGGGTGATTATTCCCATTTGTCCTTGAGTGACCATCCTGGGGACAGACCAGCACAGACCCCAGCATAGATGCTGCCAGCTTCTCTGCACACCTGTGTCCCCAGACCTGGGCTTCTGGCTGCCCTAGGCTCAGAGGCCTTCAGGAGAGGGGTGTCCTTGGCAGGGGGAGGGACAGTCTGTCAGGGGTCCCCAAGTGCCTCCCCCACTCCCTGCAGGACCCCCATCATCCAGGGACCTGCAGTCCTGGGGCCACAGAGGCCTCACCATGAGGAGTGGGGGGTGGAGGGGCCCCCAAATATCCCCCAGCCCTGTGTTCCAAGACCCCCCCAGTCACCTGGTCCCCAGCCCCTCGTCCACCCTGGGGGTCACACCTGTCCCCCAGAAGCAGAGATTGTCCCCAGCAACCTGGATGTGCTCCCACCCACACAGCACAATAGCCTCAGAGAAGCTGGGTCTCCAGGACACAGGCCTGTGCAGGCCTGAGATGAGGTGACCATGGGGACAGGACGCAGCCCCCCGGGGGCCTCTCACATGGGAGCCAAGGGCATGGTTTGTGGGCTGAACTCTCAGAATGAAATGCAGAGCCCCTTGTTCCAAAATCAGGAAAAAGCCTGTTAATGACCCTAAAATATGAGCTCTTTCTTTCTTTCTTCCATGGTCTCTCTAGACTTGCCCTGAGCTTTTTCATTTTCTGTTTAATGTTCTATGTAAATAAAATTAAAAATTTAAGTTGTTAGCATAAATTTTACCACTGGTTGTTTTATTTACAACAATAGCTTAAATGCAAATGTGAATGTTTAACTCGTTTGGAACCACCGGAAATGGCACTTGTCATATTTGAGGCTGCCCAACCCCCAAGCTGCCTGAAGGTGGCTGGCCCAGGGTGGGTGCATGCAGGAGAGTCCCCCGGCCATGGAACCAGGAGCAGTCTGAGGTGCAGGTGAAACTGACAGCATTAACAGCCTGAACCTAGCCAGAACACAAACAGAGACTTGAACCCATGTGCCGGGACTCGACCACAGCCTAAATCCAGATTGGGACTTCAACCCATGGTTTTAAATTAGAATCACTTGGAGTTCCCACCATGGCTCAGTGGTTAATGAGTCCAACTAGGATCCATCAGGTTTTGGGTTCGATCCCTGGCCCCACTCAGTGGGTTAGGGATCCTGCCTTGCCGTGAGCTGTGGTGTAGGTCCCAGACACGGCTCGGATCCCGCGTTGCTGTGGCTGTGGTGTAGGCCGGCGGCTACAGCTCCGATAAGACCTCTAGCCTGGGACCCTCCATATGCCGCGGGTGTGGCCCTAGAAAAGACAAAAAGACAAAAAAAAAAAAAAAAAAAAAAAAATTAGAATTGCTTACCCTATGTCTCGACTCACTGAGGCTCTGGTTCTTCATGTCTCCACACAGAAGGATTTCAGCAGGAGACAAAGTGAAGGGCAAGAAATAGATTTATGAGGATAGGACGCTTGTGAGAGATGCAAGCAGGCAGGTATGGAAGCTCTGCCCTGAGGATCTGGTGGGCTACAGTTTTATCCTCCAAGGGGAGTGAGGGGTCAGAAAAGCCCGCCTCGTCCTCTCTGGGAGCAGCAGCTCTCAAAGGTGGGTCCTCAAACTCCAGCCCTTGGTCTGAATCTGAATGCAGCCCTCATCCCATCCGCCAGCCAATGACCTGAGGCCATTCTCACACCTCCACTAGGCAAGCAAGCCTGCCTTGTGCTGATGGCTGTCGTGAGCAGTTATTAACTCACAGTTGTGGAAAGTAACATAATGTCTTTTCTATCAAAGGAAATCCTGGTTACTCCATTTTGCTCTGGTTTCCACTGAACCGCCTTCCTGCGACCCCCCTCCTCTTTCCCTCTTCTCCCAGTAAGAATTTGTTTCCAATTAGCCAAGTGAGAAGAATGTGTGCCCTGACCTGACCCATGGGAAGGGGACAGGTACATCACCTGCGTTCAGGATAAATAGGGAGGGTCTTTTCTTCTTTGTGGGTGCTTTTTGAGCACCCGCGCCCTTCTGCAGAGGTAAAGAGCCTTGTCGAGATCTCCCCGTGTTCATGTGTCTCATTTTCTGACGCTGACGATCCGAGCCATCTCCCCAACCCAGTGATCTCCCAGTGTCCCCTAAATTTTCCTCTTTATTTATGGTCCTTTATAGGGACTTCTACAACTACCTGTGCCTACTCCATCCCTATCACAGGGACCCCCACGGGTGAGGCAGCCCCCAGTGTGCACCCACACTCACTAAACAGCCACTGGGCTCCCCTGCTCTGCTGGACCCAGGACACGACCCCCGCCCTCCCAGCACCCACAGGGAGCCCAGGTCACAGCTGCTCTGTCAGGGTCCCTAATGAGCACGTGGGGAGTGAACCCCTCACAGCCCAGGACGAGGGCTCCGCCTTCAGCACTCAGCACACCTATAAGACAGGGGCACAGGCCAGAGGGGCAAGGGCTGCTGCTGCCTTAGGAGCAACCTGGATGCTGAGACCCCCCCCCAGATCCCTCCATGCACAGTGGCTGCTCCCCCAGACCCAGACCCCTACGGCAGGGTCTCAGGGGAAGGCTGCCTGGAGCAGCTAAGCCACTGCCCAGAAAACAACTCGGGGCTGCGGGGCTGCCCCTGAACGCTACAGCTCTGACCTTCTCAGAGCCTGTGTGCCCTGGGGGTTCATCACAGAGCTTCCCAAACTCCGCCCTCCCAGCCCTTCATCCTGGCTATGAAGTGCTGCAGGGACCCCCAGGTGGGGTGGGGCCCACAGCCTCTGGGCCAAGATCAGCCTGGTTACAAACGCCTCCAGCCTGAACCAGTCTCCCTGGGAAACCTGTCAACTCTGCCAGGAACATTATCTTATTTAGACTTTCTTTTCCTGATGCGTCTCTGGTTTTACTACGTCTTGCCCCGAACTCAACTGAGGTGAGAAATCCCACTGGTTTCTGGAGAGAGCAGGGTGGAGACTCAGGTGAGAGGACATTTCAGAGCCTGTGATTAACCAGAGAACGCGGAGCAAAAACACCGACCGCTGCACAGGAGGGGAAAGACCAAGGGCAGACGGGGACCGACGTCTGCTCCAGGTTCACAGACAAAGGTCTGGGGTGTGAACCGCCCAAAGGGCTTCACAGGTCAGTAATGAGCAGAGAAACCCGCCGGGAAAGCGGGCAGACGTGGCCAGTAGACATTCACAGAAAAGGAGCAGAAAACCCAATTCAACACGAGGAAAGAGTCCCACCCCACTAACCAGCAGGGCATGGACTGCAGCGGGTCTGTGACACCTCCGCCTCCCAATCCTGCTCATGTGCTTTGGAGTGTGGACGCCAGCCAGGGACACCACTCCCTCCTTGCAGTGGCCACTCTGCTGCCTCTTCTGGGACCCTCCCTGCTCTGGAGCTGGGCATGTCAGCTTCAATAGCAAAGCGACCCCCTGTCTGCACCATGGGGATGCCACTGATCATAGTGCCATGGGCAGGAGATGGCTTTCTGTTCATGAGCCTGCCAGGATTCCAGGCACAGTGGGGCCTGGGTACAGGGATGGGGGACCTACCTGTGTCCCCTCCTCACCTGGGAGACGCTTATGCCTTCTACAGGGAACAACTGCTGAGGACAAGCTGGGAAGGGAGGTTTACAAAAGGGGAGCTCATCTCCTGCCTTATAACCAGGGGCCCAGGACAGGAGGCGGCAGCTCCACTTCAAGGAGATATTAATAATAATATTAGTAGCAACCGTAACAGTGGGCAGAGTTTACGGAGCATCTGCCATGAGCCCGGGTCTGCTCCCAGCCCTGCCATCCCCTCATCACATCTCCTCCTCTTCCTGCAAGAGGTGACATCCTCACCACCATCCTCACCACTGTCGTCGCCACCACCATCGCCGTCATTATTGTCATCACCACCGTCACATCCTCACCCCTGTCGTCACCCTCATCCCCAGCAGCAGCAGCAGCACCATCATACTTATCACCAGATGATCATTATCGCCACCACCGTCACCACCACCACCGTCATCACTGTCATCACCACCATCATCGAGGGCTGTGGTGGCCCGTGGGCAAGATGCGCTCACACCAGGGACCAGGAACCTCGTCCCCTCGGCCTCCAGCCCACATCACTCCACTCATCCTGAGGTCAAAGGTCAGCTAATCCCCTGAAGGATGAGAGACCCTGTAAACCTAATCTCACAGGAAGCGGGGCTGTGCCAACAATGACAAGCCAGGGCCCCGCCCTGCGAAGGAAGGGCAGGAGCTGGTTCCCTGAGGTTCCCCCCTCCGCCCTGTGGCGACCCCCTTGCAGGACCTCCAGACCCCCCTCAGCCCACCTCCCTGCATCACAGTGGGAGCAGCTGCAGTCCCTCCACCATAACCACACTGCTCCCTGTGCTGTTTTATGGCCCAGAACCCCCCACCCCAGGGGTGAACTCTAACCACCAGATTCCTCTCCATTGAACCAAATGTCCACTGCAAGACGCTAAAGTTTTTTCCTCCAAGGTCTGACTGTTGAAGCAAACATCATGGTGGATGTGCTCATTCCTGCCTCCTTGGCACAAATGTGGGCGTTTCTCCAGATCAACCTGAGAATTGGAGAAGCCAGGGCACCCGCAGCCTTTGTGCCAATAGATGCGCCCAGATTCCTCTCCACTGAAGACCTTTCAAACCAATTCTCACGAAGCGCAGGAATCCTTCCCCCAGTCTCTGCTGACACTCGCTGTGACCAGCCCTGCTCCTGTTTGCCAATCAAGGAGGTGAGAAAGGGCACCTTGTTTTAACTTGTTCTCCCCTCCTTCCTCCTGGGTTGAGCATTTTTCATGTTTCTTGGCCATTTGTAACATCTCTGCCATGAATTGTGTGTTTATATCCTTTGCCTGCATTTCTGCTGGTTGTTGATCTTTCTCATATCACTACAGGAACGCGGTGACATGTTCTAGCGGGGAATCGCTTATTATGGATGGTGTGGATGATTCCTCCAAGCCTGTGGGCTGTTCTTCTTTTTTTTTTTTTTCTTTTTGGGACCACGCCTGGGGCATATGGAGGTTCCCAGGCTAGAGGTTGCATCAGAGCTATAGCTATGGGCCTAAGCCACAGCCACAGCAATGTGGGATCAGAGCAGTGTCTGCGACCTACACCACAGGTCACAGCAATGCTGTATCCTGAACCCGCTGAGCGGGGTCCAGGGATCGAACATGCAACCTCATGGTAACTAGTCGGATTCATTTCCGCTGCGCCACAAAGGGAACTCCGCCTGTGGGGAATTCTTTTTTTTTTTTTTTTGTCTTTTTGCCTTTTCTAGGGCCACTCCCTGGGCATATGGAGGTTCCCAGGCTAGGGGTCAAATTGGAGCTGTAGCTGCCAGCCTACGCCAGAGGCACAGCAACACAGGATCTGAGCCGAGTCTGCAAACTACACCACAGCTCATGGCAAAGGTCCTTAACCCACTGAGCAAGGCCAGGAATCGAACCCGCAACCTCGTGGCTCCTAGTCGGATTCGTTAACCACTGCGCCACGATGGGAACTCTAACTTCTGGGGAATTCTTAACTGTGTCTTGAGTGACATAGGAATTTTAAGTTTTGAGGTAGTCGAGCTTACGTGCTCTTTATTTTAGCCTTCTGTGGTTTTTGTCTTGTTTAAGGTCTTTTGTTTCTCCACTTTACATTTTCTTACATTTTTTTTCCCAATGTTTTTATAGTTTGGTTTATATTTAGGTCTTTAATCCATCTGAAGTAACTTTGGAAATGACCTGAGTCTGAAGATTAATTTTATTTTCTCTTCCACGACAGTATCATTTATTGCCATCAATCCCTTTCTCGTATATTAATTTCACTAATGATAATTCATAGACGGGGAATCAGACGTGACTTGCTAGGCACCACCAGAAGGCTAATCAGACTTACAATCTAGAAGGCTGATCCTTTCTGCAAGAATGCCCTGGAGACCAATTAAACCTTCGTTTGTCATGGGATGTTTCTTTACAACTTCCCTCTACCCTCTACCCCAAACCATTACCCACATTCCTAAGGAGACTGCCTCCCCCTAAGCCTTGAATACTGACTTCGTCCAATAACAAACCTCTGCTAAAAATAGAAAGGAAACTACCCCTTTTCCTATATAAGGAACTGCTCCCTAAGCTGCAGGGAGCCTGAGTTCTCTCTCAGTGCTCCTGGCCAGTCTTTTGGTCAATAAAACTCACTAGAAGTCTTGCTGCTCAGGCCTCCCGCCTCTTCTTTTATTCTCCTCTCTAACACTAATATCTCTTGTTTCCGGCCCTTTCATTATGTTCGATCTATCTATTTTCTCTACACAGGTAGCTCCACCCTGTTTTATACACATTTGTCATGTGCCAAGGTCAGGAGAAGATCACCACTTCCTCCTCCCCTCTCCCTCCTTCTGAAACCCAGCAGGGCCCTGTGGGGCTCCTGGGCACAAAAGCCTTTCTGTGTCCCCCATTTCTTATTTTTAGGAAATGGGCCTCATTCAGCCTCCAGGACCTTCCCTGAGCTCCAAGGGGCAGATTCAGACAGTTGCTGATCAGGGAAGGGAGGGGAGGCAGAGACCAGGGAGGAGCAGTCAAGCAACAATAGAGCAGCCCTGGGGCAGGATCCTGGTTCCCTCTCAAGCGAGGCTCATAATAATACAGGCTTCTTTTAGAAATGAATACTTTAAGGGAAAATGCTCAAGCAATCAAAAAAAAAAAATAGAAATGAATAATTTAAAAGTGTATTAGACAGCTTAGAGTCCTTCCTTGTCCTTCTCTCTGGCTTAACTGCACCCTAAATACAATCACCCAGAAGCTAAAGATGAGGCACCCTGAGCACCATTGCCTGTGGGTGAAAAATGATTAGCACATGATGTTTTTCAGGAACTTTCTTAGTTTGTTCTCATCGCTGATCAATATGCCCTTTTTGCAAGTACTGTCATTCTAGGCGATAACCTGGAAGACCACTGTCGTGATCACACTGAGACCCCCTGACTCAGCTTTGATGACTAAGAGTCCCCCAAAGAAAGAAGAATGCATGTTTGTTCCAACACTGATTCCTATCTGAAAACCTGTTTTTCTCTTTTACTATTAAACATCTTGCAATTCTTACTAAGAGGGGGCACAGTCTTTAGGGCATTAGCCTGCGGAGACCATCCTTTGCCTGGAAAAGCAATAAAGCTATTTTTTTTCTTCTTTTCCCCAAAATCTGCCTCTGCGTTTCAATTTGGCACCGGCAGACAGAAGCCGAATTTTGGCAACATTCTTCCTTCTCTTTTTCTTCTTCCTTTCTTGCCCTTTCTCTTCAAGATGGACTTTAAAATCCTTTCAAAATTCCTAAAAAAAAAAACCTCGAAAAAGTCAAGATCTTTCAAAATTCATCTTGAGCTTTTGATTGGTTTTGCACTAAATGTGTACATTTAAGTGGGATAAAGTCGGCCGCATAATTTTGAGGCTTCCTATTTAGGAACATAGCACATCTCTGCTCCCTTCTGTCAGGGCTTTTTAATGTCCTACAAGGATGTGGTACCGTCATCTCCATAAGGATCTCACTCGTTAATTAGGCTCATCCACATATGTTACAGTCCTGCTACACGAGTTCCTGCTGTGGTGCAGTGGGTTAAGGATCCCGAGTTGCTGCAGCTGTGCCATAGATTTCAGCTTATGCTCCAACTGACTCATACGTCGCCTAGGAACTTCCTTACACTGCAGGGGCAGCCAAAAAAGAAAAAAGAAAAGGTGTTCCCTTTATGGCGCAATGGGATAGGTGGCATCTTGGGAGAGCTGGGATGTGGGTTCAATCCCCGACCAGCATGGTGAGTAAAGGATCCCCTTGCTGCAGCTGTGGCTTGGGTCACGACTGCAGCTAGGATCTGATCCCTGGCCCAGGAACTCCATATGCTGCGGGGTGGCCAAAAATGAAAAAAACAAAACCAAAATCAAGCCTTGCTCCTCTTGTCAGTGGAATCTTACTTGTATATTGAATCTTCTCATTGGTTACTGCTGATAATTAGGACAATTTTGATTTTTTATCTTGGATTTTCATTTATGACCTTATGATTTGTCATGTTGAGTTTTCTATGTAGACAATTATATATTCTGCAAATATGAATGATGGCATCTCTTCCTTTTCTGTATTTGTACTGCTGTGTTCCTTGTCCTGTGCATTATCCAGATCCTCCAGCAAATGTCATCCATGCCAATGATACCAGGCACCTTTAACCTTTTCCTGACTAGTGGGAAAGCGCTGATATTTCACCCTGAGCTATAACAGTAAATGACTTTCTCTCAGTTCCTTGAATTTGGCATGTTTACAGTATACTGTTTAGCAGTCCTGATTAATGCCCAAAAATATTTTAAAAACTGTAAACCCAAATCCTGGGTAGATGAAAAGGATGTTGGAACAAAACCAACAGGAGCTGCTGTCCTAGAGTCCTAGCCAGGTTCCTGCCTCTGGGCGGGTACAGGTGGTCTTTTCTCCTGGGGAAATGGACCAAGAGAGACCCCGGATGGCCTCTGAGCTCCTGCAGACTCCATGACACTCAGGCCAGAGCCGTGGGGAACAGCGATGGGATCTACCCAACACTGCTCAGCCTCTGCCTCTCTAAGCCTCAGCACAAGCCCCTGAGCTGACCTCAGGGATGTGTGAAGTGTGACCCTGCTCAGTGCTGTGTGACTTTGGGATAAGTCATGCAGCTCTCTGTTCCTTTCCTTCATCTGTAAAATGGGACTGATGATGGTCCCACCCCTCAAGACTTGCCGTGGGGCGTGCACAGAACTCACCGTCGTTTCTGATCAAATGGACTCAGGCTGCATGCTCTCCAGCAACAATAGCATCTCTCCTTGTCTCCTGAAACAGCCGAAAGGGCGTCTGTCAGAAACCTACATCTTGGCTCTCTCCTGGCACGATGTGCTTGGAGAATTACATCATACACATACATGCCCGCTTCAAAGAGCTAATCTGGGAGCTTTTACTCTTAAGGCAATAAAATTCATGTGAAAGGCACAGGTTTATGAGTTAAATATCTTTTGCTTTCCCAGTAACCCCACACATCCCGGTTCAACCATTTGCACTGATCAATTCAAAAGTTCGGATAATGGATGCATCACAGTGAGAATCAGCCAACCTTAACCGGTGGTGTGGATGCCCCAGTCAGCGCAGACGTGGACGTGACCGCGAGCCTCCCCTGGCCTACAGACCAGAGGAAAAGAGTCATGATGCGGATAACTGGGGTCCAGAGGACTCCTCCAAAGAACCTGGACGATTCAGGCCACGTGGACCGGTGGGAAGAGCGTGACGGGTCCCTGGCCTCCCTCCTGTGCTTCCGCCCCGTTCCTACAGAGGGCGATAGTGAGCCTCAGCAGGAAAGTCTGAGTCCAGTCCTCTCCCCTAGGGAAACAGAAGACCGTCTTTCCTCCACCTCAAACTAGCACATGGTGGACTTGACACAGAGAAGGCACTTCCTGTTGATTTCAATTTGCATTTTAAATAAACTAAGTTCCATCTGGAAAGATAGTGAAAGTTCATTCTCATTGGGAAATGTCATTTTCATCAATGCCTTGCGTGTGAAGGCTAATTACCGCTTTCCAGGGAGCCACCAGGGACTCAGACCCACCACACCACCAGCTGGAGCTCTGGCATCAAAGCTAAAGTGGACAGGAACACCGCCACTGGGCTGGGCTAGATCCCAGCTGCCTGTTCCCCTGACCTTGGGGTGAGCAGCTGGCACCCTAACCAGCAGCAAAGTGCAAAGTATATGACCACCTTCCCCGGGTCCTTCCGCCTCTCTTCACTGCGTTCCAGAAACAGAAGTTAGTCCCCAAACTCAGACAGAGGAAAAGTTCTCTCACCAGCTATTGGCCTTAAAGACAATGGAGCTTAAATATCAGCTTCCTCTGTACACTGACGTGGAGTTGGAAGAAATAGAAAAAATAGCTTGAGGGTTTTCCCATTGTGGCTCAGTAGTAATGAACCCGACTAGTATCCATGAGGGACTTGGGTTTGATCCTGGCCTTACTTAGTGGATTAAGGATCCGGCGTTGCCCTAAGCTGTGGTGTAGGTTGCATACTTGGCTCAGTTCTGGCATTGCTGTGGCTGTGGCGTAGGCTGGCAGCTGAAACTCTGATTTGAATCCTGGCCTTGGAGCTTCCTTGTGCTATGGGTTTGGCCATAAAAAGAAAAAATAATAATAAAGAAACAAAAAGTAGCTTTAATTGCCAGGCAAAAGGGAATGCAGCAGACTCAAGGACTGTGCGCCCCTTGGAGCGGGTAGTGAGGAGTCTTAGAGTGTTGGAGGAGCAGGGCGTGGTCAGCTCATAGACATTTTCCTGATTGGTGGATGGTGAGGTCATTGGGAGTCAGTGTCATCAACTTTCTGGCTCCAACCAGTCTGGGGTCTACATGCTGTGGGCAGAATCCAGTTGACTTCTTCCACCCAGTGGGGCTTCAGCACCTCCAAAACAGTGCCAAGGACATGGCTCAGAATAGTATCTATAGTCTTTGAAGAAGAACTGAAGGTCCTTGACTTTGTTGAATGGCTAAGCTATTATTATTCTGTCTTGCTTGACTTTTCCTTTTTCTCTGTATTTTCTCACTATGTGATTAAATTAATTCTTTGATAAAGTTCTTCTATAGACAAAGAGGCAGACAGAGGACATTAGTAGGGTCTATTCTGGCAAGACCTCATAAGGTCCTGCTCCATTACAGAGCCTCATTTAACCATTAGGCTTCCTTCATTCTTTCACTCGCCCATCTGACCAATAGATATGAATTGGAGATGATTTTTGTGTTATCTATTAAAGTTTTCTTTGTTTTGTTTTGTTTTTCTGCTTTTTAGGGCCACACCATGGCATATGGAAGTTCTCAGGCTAGGGGTCAAGTCAGATCTACAGCTGCTGGCCTATGCCACAGCCACAGCAACACGGGATCTGAGCTGAGTCTTTGATTTACACCACAGCTCATGGCAACACTGGATCCCTGACCCCCTGAGCAAGGCCAGGGATCGAACCTGCATCCTCATGGATACTAAGCTGTGCCACAACAACAACTCCCTATCTATTAAAGTTTTAAATGCATTTGCCTGCAAAGGCATTTCAACAGGAAAAGCACAGTCTTTTCAACATGGCATTTTAGAAAGTGGACCATCCATATGGTGAAAAAAAATGACCTCACCTTATACCTTACACCTAATTCAAAAATTACTTCAAAATGTTTCATGGAGCTAAATGTGAAATGCAAAATCATAATTGTTTTAGAAGAAAACATTGCAGAAAATTTTGTGACCTTGGGTTAGACCACACCAAAAGCACAATTCACAAAAGAAATATTGATAAATTTGATTTCATCAAAGTCAAAATGTTTCTCTACAAAACACATTATGGTGAAAATGATAAGTCCAGTCAGAGACCGGCAGAAAATACTTGCAATTCAGATACTTGATAGTGAACTTTGTATCTCAAATACCTAAATAACTCCTCAAACTCCACAACAGCGAAATGAAGAGCTCATTGCTTTTTTAATGGCCACACCCACAGCATATGGAAGTTCCCAAGCCAGGGCCAGAGCCACAGCTGCAGCAACGCAGGATCCTTTAACACACTGCAAGGGGCCAGGGATTGAATTCGAACTTCTGCAGAGACCTGATCCACTGCATTGGGATTCTTAACCTATCATCTCATTGCAGGAACTCCCAACAACTCACTTTTTTTTTAACTGACAAAAGATTTACACATTTTACCTAGGAAAACATATATAAGTAACAAATAAGCACATGAAAAGATGGTCAACAGAATGGGTTATTAGGAAAATGCCAATTAAAGCCACAAAGAGATAGCAGTACATAGCAACTAGAATAGTTACATTTATTTATTTATTTATTTATTTTTTGCTTTTTAAGGCCACACCCACAGCATATGGAGGTTCCCAGGCTAGGGGTCTAATCAGAGCTGTAGCCACTGGCCTATACCACAGCCACAGCAACGCAGGATCCGAGCCTCATCTGTGACCTATACCACAGCTCACCGCGGTGCCAGATCCTTAACCCACTGAGTGAGTCCAGGAGGCCAGGGATCAAACCCGCAACCTCATGGTTCCTAGTTGGATTCATTTCCGCTGTGCCAAGGTGGGAACTCCTAGAATAGTTGAATTTAAAAAAACAGAGAAAGGAAGCAAGACAGGGCCACAGTGCTGTTGAGGAAGGGGAGTGGCAAGAGCTCTAGGGCTCCTTTGGCAGCTGGTTTGGTGGTGAGGCCAGGGATCAAACCCAAATCCTCATGGACACTAGTCAGGTTCTTAACCTGGTGAGCCACCATGGGAAACCCTTGATTTGGTGGTTTCCGATACAGTGAAACACACACTTGCCATAGGACCCAATGATCCCATTCAATCCATTTGATTCAGTGGAATGAAAACCTATGTTTACACTCACATGCAAATTATATGCAAATCACATGCAAATGCACACTGCAGCTTTACCAGAACAACCAAAGTGTCCTTCCATTCATAAATGGACAGCAAGCGTTGTGGCATCAACACAGGGAACGCTGCTCACAGTGTGACGATATGGCTACTGATCCACACAAAAGCATGGGATGAATCTCCGATGATTTTGCTCAGAGAAGGAGCCAGAGTCTCAAGGCTCCTTCCTGTATGAGGTAGGCTGGGACCTGTTTGGCCACCCCTCCGGTGCTGGTGTGTGCAGGGGGCGTGCCTAGTACCCTGCTTTTGCTCAGCTCTTCAAAAGTGGCAGTTGGGTTTTTTAGGGGGGTTTTGGTATCTTGTTGTCCAGAACTTACCTCAACTGCACATGCACAGTTATTTTTAGTCTCTTAAATTTTCTTTGTATTTTGTTGCCCGAGGAGATGTTTGTCCAGGTGTAAGCCTTGTGGCCACTGCAGCAAGGGTCCCAGGCCCCAGGTCCCAGCCTGTCTTAGTATGGTTCCATATAGATGGAATTCTGGAAAGTCAGATCCAAGATCAGCAATACCCAGGTATGAGGGCTGTGAGGAGGGTGTGGGTACAGGAGAAGGAAGCATGAAGGAACTGGCTGAGGAGGGGACTGCTGGTCTACAAGGGTGCTTTCCCAAACTGATGCATTTGTTCAGTAAGGATATAATTCAGAAGATACATTTTGAAATGCATTTACTCTTCCACCAAGCAGTTTCCTATGAATGCTTGCCGCAAAGGCCCCTAGGTGTGCAGAAAGTCACACACACTTGGACATTTGTCACTACAAAGGATTGGAAACCCCTGGAAATATCTACCAAGAAGGATGGGTTAAATAAGTTCTGGAACACCCAGGCCATAGACTATATTATTATTCTCTATGTCCTGAGGGGTAACACCTTCCAAAGCATGTGGTTGTGTAAAAAGGCAGATGCAGAAAAGTGTAGCTGGTACATTACCATTTGTATGGCAATGAGAGACAGATCTATGCACTTCATTGTATGTAGGCAGACTTCTCTGGAAGGAAGATGAGAAAATGATACCATTGGTTGTGTCTGGGAGGAGTAACTGAGCAGGGACCTGTGGCCTCCTGGACACACAAGCCTTTCTGTGTAACCCTATTTCTTGTTTTTAGGGACTAAGTTTCAGCCTCCATGACCTTCCCTGAGTTCCAAAAGGCAGTTGCTAAATCAGGGAAGGGAGGGGATGCAGAGACCAGGGAGGAGCAGTCAAGAGACCATAGTGTAGCCTTAAGATAGGGTCCTGGTTCCTCCTCTAGGAATATACATAACAGTATCTTTGAGCCTTTCTGCAGAACTAAAACCCCCCAACAAATGGAAGGACTACCTGATGGAGCAGTCTTCATTCCAGGAAGAAGAAGGATCACCGGAACCAGTCCTGGGGCCGCTAAAAACCAGCTTTGAGAAATAATGCAAGCTTACCTGTACCCTGATCCTTATCTACAGCCCTGATCCTTAGTCTACTCCCCAAACTATAAAACCACTTCCTAACCCCTTCCAAGGGGGGGCACACTCTTTAAGGCATTAGTCTGCTGTGACCCTCCTTTGCCTGGTAAAGCAAAAAAAGCCACCTTTTCCTCATTTACGCAAAATTCTGTCTCTGCGTTTCAATTTGGCACTAGCAGACAGAGGCTGAATTTCGGCAAGAGAGGGAACTGGGGGAAGGAGGCCTCACCTCAGGAAGTGCCCATCAACCTGCATTGTCTTCCAAAAGAAATGGACTTCAAAATTGCTGGCTCCTGCTTGCCGCACTGCAGCTAAGCAGAGCTGCTATCCTTTGATAACCTCTCAGGAAGAAATCCCAGCCTGGACCTCCAAAGAAGAGCCCCAGGCCGGCAGCAAGGTTAAATTCAAGTTCATCTAAGGAGAATTGGCATTTATGACTTCTGCCTGGCACCTGCAGTGATAATGCCCACTCTGGCCAAACCTGCCCTTGGTCGTGGATGCGGTGTTCTAGATAAAAGAGAAACCGTGATGACAGGTTGGTAGGAAAGCAGTGGCCAGCTTTCAGGGGAGTGAAAGTACAGCAGTCACAGGAAGGCCCACAGGAGGGCGCTCTGTACACGGTGAGCATCCTGCCCTGTGGATGATGGGGCACTGGAGCCCCAGGGATGGAACACCAGGGGCGTTTCCATCATGGTGCGTTTGGCACCGGAGCCAAGGTGCCAAAGGTAGGACAGTGATTTCCTGTTGCCAACTTTCATTCATTCATTCATGCATGCATGCATTCATCCATGCATCTAACAAATGTTTACTCTGCAAAAGCTGGAAATAAAGCCCTTAGCAGGCGAGAGGAAGCCTGCCCTCCTGTCCTCCTGGAATCAGTGTGGAGTCCAGGAGGCAGATGCCAGCCACCCCCTCTCCCTGCTGCCAAGTGAAATCAACTTTTCCATGAAGAAACTCTATTGAAATTGCAGCAGACATCTAACATTTTTCAATTTCCTGTGGGATCAAATCCATGTTTTCATTTGTCCCCATTCCTTTGTGATTATTCCTATGTAGGAATTTGTAATTTGTACATTTTTGCAGCATGCCCATAAATAGATATTTCTATTCTGTTTTTCTCTTTTCATTATAACATTTTGCTAGAGTCTCTTTTGTCTTATTCCTGCCATGCACACACACTCTCTCCTCTTCCAACCACCTACACCCCCTGCCCAGGCCCAGTACCCAGGGGTCCCCATTATCAGCCTGGTGTATAGAGGGTCTTCCACCATCAGTTTTTACAGTCCTGTCACTTAACTATAAGTGGGGTACATCCCTCCACGTCAGTGAATTCCCCAGCTCTCGGCAGCAGCTGCAGAAAATCCCACAATGTTTATGGACCGACCTGTCCTGGATGGTCCTCCCATAGCCTGTCACATGAATAATTAGTCTCAGTTCTCGGCCACTACAAACATCAACACACTTACGGGGATGTCCTTACACATTTGTGCTTCTTTCTCTGTAATAAGAATTAATATTAAGGTCACTGTTTGGATAACCTCCAGAAGTCCATAGGACCTCTACCTGGTCTGGGTTGGGAAGTTTCTTTGCGGGAGTGAAGTTGGTCAGAGCCTCTGAGAAGGAGGAGAGGAAGAGGTGGAGGAGGGACCCAGACAGGGGAGCACAGGTGCCTGGACCCCAGGCGTGGAGGACCTCCAAACACCGCCAGTGTAGGGGCCTCAGGAGAGAGGGGACTTTCTGGAAAGCTGGGCCCAGAATTCAGCAGATTAGGACCCCCACTGAATTTTAATTTCACATAAACACCAAATGATTTTTTTAAAAATATCTGTATAACCCATGCAGTATTTGGGATATACTTAACACTAAAATTATTTGTGTTTATCTGAAATTCAGATTTAACTGGGCATCCTGTATTTTATCTGATAACCCATTACAGAGAAACTGTAAGCTGAAACCCCAGGAGAGCGGGACCAGCAATAACAAGGCTGCCCCTCCCATCAGGGTCGGAGAGGTCCCCCACCAGTCTCTCAACCCTGAGCCTGCGGCTCTGGCATTTCCTGTGGGTGCAGTACCTCCTCCGGCCACGTGGGGCAGCACCAGTACTTCACCCCCCCAACCCCCTATTATTTCAGGAGGGGCTTTGCCTGAAATAATAGCACACAGATGGCCAGGTGGAATATGGCTCAATTTGAAATAAATCTCTCTTATTTCACTTCTCGACATCAGGTTGTGTCTGACATTTAATATCTCAGCATATTTATGTTTTATTTAACAAAAAAGCTGCGTTAAAGGGATGGTGTCCTTGAATAGAGAAGGAAGATGAAGGGTGAATTCAGGGCTTCGTCGCCCTGGAAGCCTTTCTCTGCCCCGCCTCCCCCCACACCCCAGGCACCTCCCAGTCTCCTGGAGCAGAGTGTGTCTCTGGGGTCCTGCATACAGCCAGGCCCAGGGGGAGCCCAGGGTCAGCTCTTCCCCCGTCCCCCGCCCAGGGGCTCAAAGGATATGACCCCCAGGCGGCCCCCATTTGTGAGGGGATGGGGACAACCGCCCCCCCCCATGAGGCGAGAATCTTCCAGAACAGCACCAGCCCAGAAGGGACTGATTCAGATCTGAGGAGCCCAGCCAGCAGCCTCTCTGGAAAGCCAGGGAGCCCAGAAGTGGGTGTCTCAGAGTAAGGCCCCCTCCTTGGGGACGGAGTTGAAGAGGAGGCCAGGCCCTGGTGGGTCTGTCCCTTCCAAGCACCTGCTTCTCTGACCACATGGTGGGGGGGGGGGTGCGTGCGGACAGGCTCCAGTGCTGCAGGCTCTTCCCTGGGTCTCAAGGAGAGGGTGAAACAGTGGGAGGCTTCCCTCCCCCACCCCACTCTTCTGTGCCAGGTCCCAGGTGGTGTGGGATCCGGGAGGGAAGGGACGGGAAGGACGTGGAAAAGGCCGGAAAGGCAGGGTTTATCTGATAGAGCTGGGGGGGCGGGTGTGTGGAGGACGGGGGCGGGGTGGGGGGCGACAGAGGTGAGGAGGGGACGCTTTCCTGGTGGTCAGGGAGGGAGGGGAGGGGAGGAGAGGGCTGCGAAGCTGGGTGGATGTGAGAGAAGCGGGGGTAGGAAAATGCCCTCCATATGGCATCTTCACTCTGTGTTTTGCGAAAATTTTCAGTAAATGAGCTCCCTGACCTGCGCCTACTCCCTATTGGAGCTGAGATGCAGAGATGCAGGAGGTGGGGAAGGAGGGCATCAGTGAAGATCCAGTTACAGTGAAATTCACTAGCGAAAAACCGTCCCAGCCTGAGTCCCCTCAGGTGCACTGTCCTAGCGCATTGTCCCAGGGAACCCCCTAGGTGACAGGCAATTCCTCCATTAAAGATTCAAAAATTCATCCGTCCATTTCCATAAAGGGGACTTATCTCTTTTTCAAAAAGTAATCGTTATAAACATGTTGATATCTTAAATGCATAAATATATTCCATATATGTATTCTGTGTGTCAGTATTTATCTTATGCATTACATAAAAATATATCTGGTATATACCTATTACATAAATATAATTTATATATATGCATGATATAAAGATAGACATTATAGAAATATTTAATCTATGCTTTGGGGAAGAATTGTCTGCTACTAAAAATTCCATTCCAATTCAGTCCAGAAGAATATTTTAACACTTGGAGTTTTTAGATCCAAATTTATTTCACTTAAACTTTAAATATGTATGCGATTTTTTTTTTTTTTTTAGAGAAAGAGAAGTATAATCTAGCAATCAATAACATACTTTCAAGCATCAGAGCAATGTGTGGAGAAATGGAATGCAGTGAAATATATGAGTTGCAGGAGAAAAGAGAACAACGTAAATTTCGCTCCTGTCATTTTAAATGGATGATGTAATTTCCAATGGATGACACATCACTTTGGGCTCCACTATCTCACAAGATACATTGAGAAGAGTGATGGAGCCGTTTTATTATAAATGTCGATATTTGTAACATGAGGAATTACACTTTTGCAACAGTATATTTCCATTTTAAATAAAAATGGCGGTATTAATATATGAGGAGATAAAGTGTGTGAAGAGGTAGGTGGTTTAAAAAAAAAAATAGTACGGAGTTCCTGCTGTGGTGCAGTGCGTTAAGAATCTGACTGGTATCCATGAGGAAGCTGGTTTGAACCCTGGCCTCGCTCAGTGGGTCAAGGATCCAGCGTTGCCCTGAGCTGTGGTGTAGGTTGCAGACAGCGCTCGGATTTGGCGTTCCTGCAGCTGTGGTGTAGACTGGCAGCTGTAGCTCTGATTCACCCTCTAGCCTGGGAACCTCCATATGCCGCAGGTGCAGCCCAAAAAAGCAAAAATAAATAAAATAAAATAAAATAAAATTAAAATTAAAATAGTATGAAAGGCACAGGCCAAGCATTGCCAGGGAAAGCTCCCCAGCAAAGGGGGAGCATTGCTCCCCCAGACCAGAAGCACCAGCAGGAGGGGGTTAGCAGGGAGGAGAGGAGGGGGTTGCTGCAGGCAAATGGAGGGGCTGGTGGAAGCCTGGAGGCTGGGCCACCCCCTGGAGGAAGGAGAGATCCTGGGGCTGAGACTCATGTGAAGGAGGGACACAGGGGCAACCTGACAAAATGCTGGGAACTGAAGCTGAAAATTCCACATCCTGAAATAAGATAGGGAACCAACTAAAGTTCTGATTTCTCCCCCAGGCACTATGCCGCTTAGAGCACAAAACAAAAATTTTTAATTTTATTTATTTGGAGTGGAGTTGCTTTACAATGCGCTGTGAGTTTCAAGTGTACAGCAAAGTGATTGAGTTATACGTAGAGTATACATATACATTCTTTTTCAGGCTTTTCCTCCTATAGGTTATTATAGAATATTGACTAGAGTTCCCTGTGCTATACATTAGGTTCTTGTTGATTATCTAGTTCAACAGGTATAGTGTGTATATTTAATCCCCAATTCCTAATTTATCCCCCTCCCCACATTTCCCCCTTGATAACCATAAGTTTGTTTTCAAAATCAGTGTCTCCCTATATTTTTAATCCCCCACTTTGGCTTGGAGCACATCTCTAGTCTGCCTTTTGGGGGATCTCCCACAGCACCTTAAAATATTTGGGACTTTACAGGAAGGGCTGTGGGAACACGTTGCAGCCACATAAGTAGGAAGTTGTCACGCTGGGGACATGCGCCAGGCCTCCTGCCACCTGCTCTGAGGGCCTCTCTCCTGGACTCCCCACAGGGACCCTGCAGAACAGCCTGTGCTCAGCCCCATTCTCCTGACCAGGAAACTGAGGCTCGGACCTGCCTGGGCCACATGCCCGTGGCAGAACCGGGGTCCCACCAGGCTGACCCCAGAGCCCTGCTCTGCGCAGGTGCCCCTGCGGCTCCTCAGCACCGATGGCGTTGGAAGAAAAGGAGCAGATGCTGCTGGAAGCCGCTCTGCTCTTCCCTCTGAAGCTGCATTGACTTCGGAGCTTCTGGCAGGTTGGGAGATGAATGAACCTGATCTTCCAGAGTCAGTGAACCTGCATTAGCTCTGGTTTCCTCATAAAGTTTAATGGCTTCCACCCAATTAATTACCAGGACACAACACAACCAGGAACCAGAAAATATCTTGGATTCCCCAACTTTCATTGCTCTCCACTCAATTTAACCCTTTCCCTCCACCCAAATTAGAAATCCCATTAGCAACCTTATGAGTTTGCCTTGAAATAGCTCATTTTGCTAAGTCTTATTAACTAGAAGGTGTCCCTGGGGCTGTGTCTCCTCCTGGTTCCTGGTAAGAGCAGTACCCAGAGCCCAGATGACTGTGACAAAGTTGGATGCAGTGGGACAGCGTGGGTGACCTGAGGTCCAGGCGACCAGCTCTCCTCCCTGTGTGGCCTCCCAGGGGTCTGTCCACACACCCTCTCTCATGATCGGCTTCCTTGGGACTCACAGACTCCTAAGGCCTGGTGGGTGTCTTGGGTGCTGGGAGGTGGCAGCCACCAATCCTGAAGGAGGAATTTCTAAAACCCAGTGTGAGAGCCCCTTGGTGATCCTGGAGAGACCTGGGCTCCTGCTCCTCCTAGAACACCCCATTCCCAAGGCGTGGGTGGTTGGTTCAGGGATAGGCAGGAGGCTGTACCTTATTGGAAACCAGAATTTGATTCAGTGAATACAGTCTTCAAGATATGCTGCTCTGGGAGAGATGTGGACACAGGAAACTTGACACAGGTTACATAGAGGTTGAGCTGCTGGATCAAACTGTGCCTGAAGCTGCCACTCCAAATGAGTTGTCATTGCATTTCCCTTGTGCTTAGGCCTGTTTGAGTGTTTTCTCATTCTGCTGGCTCATTAGCCCATGTGGGAGACATCAATACCTGCTTCCCATAAGGGACCTTGTCCCCCAAACCATGTCTGGGAGCCCCTGGAGGGTATCTCATGACTCATTCATTCAATCTTACTGCTCTGAGCCACCCATGCCCTGCACCCTGCAGATTGTCCCTCTGCCTCTGACATTGTGCTGGGATCTGACCCCCCACAGATGTCCCTTGAGCCAAGGTTCACCTCACCTCTGGTCACCTCCCTAGGGACACACTCCTCCAGCTGGTTGTAAGGCTGTCGTGCAGCTCAGGGTCTTCTGGGGATGGGTGGGAGAGGAGGAGACCCCTGTGAGGAGCAGCCCCACCCCTAGCATCTGCTCTGGAATGAGATGTCCTCCTCAGGGTCTGTCCAAGGACCTCCTCACTGGAGGAGAATTTGGACACAGCCACTCAGAACAGGTTGAGGGGGAGATGGAGCAGAGAAGGCTGGAGCCCTGCTCATGATCTAGGGGATCTGTTTCTGTGTCCAGCCCTCAGGCAAGGAACTCCCTGGGATCAGGTCTGCAGGGACCCTGAGTTGTCCTGGGGTCGCATCCCACCCACCAGCTTTGTGAGCACCCAGCTCCTTGCATTAAGCCCCTCCCATCTAACATCCCTGGGGGGTGGGGTCACTGTTCCCACCTTGACCTGAGCAGCAGTGGGGGGGGGTCAGGGTGACTACAGGGTCTCAGGGCTGGTAGGGGAGGGGCTCTCCATCAGGGGCTGCAGAGGCCCAGGGACCTGGTGAACCCGCCAGCCCCTCCTCCCTTTCAGCAGGGGTGGGTTCCCCTGTAGCCCCAGGAAAGGCAGGGAGGGACCTGAGGGCAGAGCTGGGGATGCCTCCATCACGTGATGCTCTTTCCTGAGACCTGAGTGAGCCCAGGGTCACTCTGTGTACCCCCCAGGGCTTTCCAGGCAGGGACAGATCAGCTGGGGCCTCAGCCTGAGTGGTGGGCTTCCTCCTGCTCACAAAAGACAGGAAGAGCCACCCTGGAGGCCCATGATTTTTGATCCCTAAATAGCAGTAGGTTTTAGGGGGACGTTTTGCCAAGAGCAGGCCTGTCTGCTCTGTTTCCCTTCATGCCCCAGAGAGGGTTTGCTCACTGGGAGGAGGGAGGAGCTGTTATTTTTATTTTATTCTTATTTTTTATTCATTTTCCTTTTTTTTTTTTTCTTTCCTTTTTTTTAGCTGCACCCAAGGTATATGGAAGTTCTCAGGCTAGGGGTCAAATCCGAGCTGCAGAGGCTGGCCTGCACCAAAACCACAGCAATACCAGTGAGCTGCAGCTTGTGGCGCCGCCAAATCCTTAACCCACTGAGAGAGGCCAGGGATCAAACCTGCATCCTCATGGATGCCAGTTGGGTTCTTAACCTGCTGACCCACAATGGGAACTCCGAGCTGTTGTTTTCATTCCTGAGCTGCAGCCAGGGCTCTGGGTACCACATGCTGCTGACCCTGCAGGGCGAGGCTAAACCTTTCCCACCTGGTCACTCTTTCTCCTCAGAACCACCCGCCAGCCTCCCTGCCCTGGTTTCACTCCCAGTTGACAGAGGAAACTGAGGCCCAGCTGGCAGGTGGAGGGGACATGGGGGAACTCGGGCGGCGAGACAGCTACTGGCCCCGTCCGAGCTGAGCCCTCAGGCCCAGCCGTTGTCCACCTCATCCCTCAGTCCGGGGGCCACCAGCACCTAATAGGAGGGACGGCTCCTGTGCCACCACAGCCGGGGCAGGTCAGCACCCTCTCACCCTGTGCACCCAAACCTGTCTTTGCTGAGTGTGGGCTCTGTGGAGTCTCCTTCTGGACCCCGAGGTCAGAGGATGGCTGTCCTGACCCCGCCCTGGGGAGGCCCCGTGTCCACTCAGAACTGGGGAGGTGGGGGTGAACCCCTCAGGGCGGTCATAGCGGGGTGACCCGGGGAGGAGCGGCCTGACTCCCCCACAGCAATGGGGAGCCAGGGAAGGGTCATCCTGCTTCTGGGGACCCAGGGCCCTCCTGCCAGGGTGCAGGCTTCGTCCACGTCCTCCTCACAGCTGGGCCCCCAGACCCCCTCCCACCCTGAGATCTGTCACCTCTGCCCTTAGTGAGGGCACAGCTGTGGGCAGGGCCCCAGGCAGGATGTTTCAAGCCGCAAACAGTGTCCCTGTGTCTGTGGAGCCAGAGGCCGGAGCTAGAAATAGCCCGGCAGTGACCCCCACACAGTGCAGACCAGCTGACCCTGGACCCGGGTCCCCCTCCTGCTCAGGAGGGAGGAGATCCCAGCGGGGGTGGGAGCGGGGGGGGGGGGGAGTGTTCCCAAACAAGGCCGCCCTGTGAGGCTCTGAGTGCCTTTCCTAGCGGCCCCCTCCCCCAAGGCCTGGCTGCAGCCCCTCCTCACAGGGACTCTGGTCCTTGCAGGGCACGGGGCAGGGGCAGCAGCCAGGGGTGGGTGAGGGCCCGAGAAGGAGCCAGGGCCCCAGGGACTCCCCGGCTGCCCCAAGCCCCTCCCCCACCCAGATGCAGGGCCTGTGGGGGGACTCAGGGCTTGTCACCTGCCAAGTTCCAGGCAGGAGGAAAGGGAACTAGGGAAACGGGGAACAGGCCCTGGGACAGGATGGAGCCTGAGCAGGATCCACCTTTGGGGCTCTTTCCTCTGCCCAGGAGTCCCGCCTCAGGGGTTTCTGTTTCAGCAAACTCAGCACCTGCAAGTGACAACCTGAGGGGTGTGTCACCCCCAGGAGGGGCCCTTTTCCTGCCCTCACAGAGGAGCCCTGGGTGTGTGGGGTGTCAGCTCCCCTCCTTCCAGGCCCCTGTGGGCAGGGTCACGGGACGGCCACCCCCCTCCACCTCCTCTGCCCTCACAGCTGGCAGTGCCCACCTTGACAGCTGACTCTGGAAGGACAGAGTGACTGGCGGGTGGCCCCGTGGCCTAATATCCATGGCTCTGAGCAGGCCCTCCAGGGACAGCAAAGCAGGGCACCCTCTGCCAGCCAGCTGACATGTCCCCACAGCTCCCCTAGGTCATTGTTCCATCCCCAGCAGCCTCAGCTCCCACTTCCTCCTCATAGGAAGTTCTGGAACATTCCACTGAATTTCCCTCAATTTCCTGAAATGATTGGGAACCTGTCCTGTGGCTTATAATCTTCGAATTTTGGGGAAAGCTGTTTCCTGATGTCTTCAAGATGGGACTTAATGGGCTCCAGGTGTCCCTGGGGAGTCCTTCCCTCCCAGCGCAGGACAGCCAGGTCTCAGGAAGGTGAGCTCTAAGTCTCCAGGTGTTTGGTGGCAGCTCCTTGTGGAAGAACCAGAGGGGGGCCTGGCTTCTCTGAGGTTTGCAGAATGTGGCAGACGTGAAACAACTTGGGGACAGGAAAGTGCTTTCAACCTGGATGACAGCAAGGTGGTGTTTTTTCCAGCACTGTGTGTGTGTGTGTGTGTGTGTGTGTGTGTACACATATGTGTGTGTTTGCCTGTGTATGTATGTGGCTTTTTGTGGGTGTGTGTCTGTATATGTGCATGTTTGTCAGTGTGTATGCATGTGTATGTATGTGCAATTTGTATGTGCATATTTAGTGTATAGGGGTGTTTGTGTACCTTTGGGTGCACGTGTGTGAGTGTGTGTGCATGTCTGTTAAAGCATGTCTGTGTGAGTGTGTGCATGTCTGTTTACACATGTCTGCATGTAGGTGTGGTTTTGTGTGTGTGTGTGTACAGAGATGCTAGTCTGCCTCTTGGATGCTGAGTGACCCCCCTCTTCTCTCTTCCACCTGCTCTGGCCCCGCCCCCTGAGTTCCCCTTCCCACAAAGCTTGGGGCTTTCACACCAGCTCCTGCAGCTCCTGCACCTCCCAGCTCCTCCCTGGGCACCAGGCTGGAGCAGCTTGGACTCAGCGCTAGAAGATCCCTGAGCAAAGGAGGTCAGGGCCCAGTGTCCCATCTGCTGGCGTAGGAGGCTCAAGGTCAGGTGCAGCCCTGCTGCCCCCACCTGCTGAGGAAGCAGCCTCACTGGCGGAGATCCCTTCCCTGAGTCCGTGTGGGTCCCGTGGGAAACGGAGACTCTGCGTGTCACCTGATGGGGTGTGAGGAAGGCTGAGGTCAGGACCAGGCGGCGATGCCAGCGGGTGAGGGCTCAGGTGGTCTGGGAGTGACGCTGTCTGGGAGGCTGGTGGCCACCAGAAGCTTCCCAGGCCCCACCAAAAGCAGAACTGACTCATTTTTCAGGCCACTGGCCCCTGAACACTGACACAGAATGAACCCTGAGGCCTCTCTGCTGTCTGTGCTGGAGGCCACTGCTTGGGCTCAGTCACGAATGGCTTCTAGAGCTTCTCCTGTGCAGCTGGGCCCATCAAATATTCACAGCAGCACAAACACTGGCCTCTCAGCAAATCAGAGGCACTGGGGGAGAAGCAGCCTCCCCCCTCCCCGATGTGAGGGGTGCACAGGACAAGCTTGGTGCCTGAAGCTCCCCCAACTTCCCATCCCTGTGACTCCCGCAGAACAGAGCTATGGGCCCTCCCTAGCGGATTCCAAAGAGGAGAGGCTGCCCAGGGGACTCACTAATTCATCAGCAACTCCCTGAGCTCCTGCTGTGCTCCAGCCCCATGCCAGGCATGGAGGAACCGCTATCCACCAGGGCCAGGAGCCTGCACTCTGGGTGTGGGGGACAGGCGCCCAGCTGGACTGGAGACCCAGGGATGTCTGACGTTGGTCCGGAGCATCAGCGTGGATAATGGTGCCCTGTTCCCTGATGGCGAAGGCTGGGAGGAGCCGGGAGGCAACTGGCGTTTGTGTGGGGCAGTTTCCTTTATGGGGGCGGCACAGGTCTTGTCCTTAGGCAGGTTCAGCCCCCTCGGGGGCCTGGGACAGGGCTGTGTGTCCCCAGGAAACAATCTGCTCAGGATTCCAGGCCTGGACCCCAACACAAACCAAGGACACCGTGCAGCCTGTCTCCCAGCTGCTGGCAAAGTGGCGGGTCGGGTGGATGGAGCCCACATGACACAGGTGTGAACCGTGCATTTCATGATTCCAGGTGGACAGAAGGACCAGAGGGCAGAGTCCACCCAGCATGGGGCGAGGGGAAGGTACCCCCCCACACTCATCACTGATGCTCATGAGAAAACCTGCCAGGAGCTGGGCCAGCTAGTGGGTGATAAACAGTTTCTCCTAATGAGGAGCTTTAGAGGGAGAGCTGGTGTTGCCAACGGCCTTTCTCTCCAGGCATTGGATGCAGAAGGAACTGGTCCATAGCTCTTAGGAAAAGAGAGATTTTTATTGGCTCCATTCATTTGCCTGCATGGGAGATGCTCCCGGAAAAGAACAATTTTCATTAAAATCCTAATAGTCGGTGGGTTTGCTCATTTGATGGGAAAGAGATGCGGAATGTGTAAGGGAAGATCAGAGTGAATTCAGAAGCCCTGGAAGGAGGAGAGAGCCAGAAAACACCTCTCCCCGCCCCCACCTGCCACCACCCTCCTCTGCCCTCCTGTTGCTGGATTTAAATGTCAATGGATCCTCCCTCTCTTGGAGGACAATTTAAGAATAAGGATTGGAAGACATTCCCCATCATTTACTTGAACCTCGCTGAAATCTGGGAGCTAAACTTGGATCTCTCCCACTAACCCCCCAAGGGACTTTTTCTGCACTTATCTGCAACACAGAAATCATAAGGCAGTCGCATTCCTGCCCCTCACTCAGCCCATAGGCTCAGACCACAGCGCTGACTGTAGAACTTCAATGGGCAGCTTCTCCCAGGAGGCTCAGTGCAGCCAGCCAGGGACACCCCACTTTCCAGGCCAAATCGTCCCTGGCCCCCAGCTTGGGACTGTGGGAGGAGGAATGCAGCTCCCTGAGCCTGGGTGGGCAAAGCAAGGGCGGCTGAGCTTACTTTTCCCAAAGGGGTTGACCTGCAGAGGGGCAAGGTCCTAGGGTATTCCTAGGATGCAGAGCCTGTGAGCCCTAGGCTGTCAGTGGTGCTGGCAAGGGAGGGAGGTGTTCTTTTTCTTTTTTCCCCCTTTTTTGGGGGGTCTTTTTAGGGCTGCACCTGTGGCATATGGAAGTTCCCAGGCTAGGGGTTGAATTGGAGCTGCAGCTGCCGGCCACAGCCACACCCAGGCAACACCAGATCCTTAACCCACTGAGCAAGGCCAGGGATCAAACCCGCATCCTCATGGACACTATGTCAGGTACTTAACCCATTGAGCCACAATGGGAATTCCCAGAAAAGGAGGTCTTCCAGGAACCAGAGGTCCAGCAGGGTGGAGGCTGTCCCCAGGGTGACAGGAAAGGGGGTCCTGGGGATATTGGAGCTCCAGGGACACACCATGATCTAAGCAGAAGGTTCATCAAGGGACAGAGAAGAAAGACCTGGCCAGAATGGTGGCTGAGGGGCAGTCTGGAGGCCCACTGAGCTGTTGGCACAGAGGGCGCCCAGCCTGGACAGGACAGAGGTTCCCTGGGAGCCCCTCAGGAGGTGAGAGCAGAGAGCAGCTGGTGGGGGTGGCCGTCTGGAGACCAGATTTGGTCACCTGGTGGGGAGGGTGGGATTGAATTTCTGATAATAAAAGGAAAGAATAAATAAGGTTGTTTCCAATGGAGGATGCATGGAAACCTCATCAACTAGGAAGTTACCACCTTCTGAGTCCTGGCTCAGCAGTGAATGGGGCACCTGGATGGAAAAAATGAGTCCAGGTCTTACCCACGTCGCAGGATCCACTGCACACAAGAGGGGGCGGGGCTGGCGGTGGTGCGCATGCGTGATGCCAAAGGCGGGTGCACTCACTGGCTTTGTGCCTCATTGGGTGATTGGAGAGACTTCCAAGTTGGTCCTCCCGCCCTGCCCTCCTCTCCTGCCCCCCTCTTATCTTTTCTGCTCTCTTTCAGGAGCACTTCCTTTTTACTTCATCATCGGCCTTTTTTATGATTTTTGCCTTTTAAATCATATTTTAATACTCCTTTTAGTAGCATCCCATTCTTGTTATATGGGTGTAGTATCTTCTTTTTTTTTTCCCTGAGGACGTTGGGTAAGAGTTGTGGTTTTGAAATTGTCTTCTCTCTCCATAAACACCAGGTTTCCCCCATATTTGTTATTTTTAGTCTCTGCTTCCATGTTCCAGATTTTTCTCTGTCTATGGGCTCATATATTGAGTTGCAGGAGGAAAAAGCTAGTGGGAGGCTCTGTACTCTCATGCGTGGCCTTTGGTGTCACCTTGATAGAGCATTTTCTTGAGAAAGCCCTCATGTGGGGTCCTTGGGGCTTTTCTCAAGGTCAGATTCTGAGGGCAGGAAGACCCCTCCCATCTCCCCAGGGTGGGGTCTAGCTTCACTGAGGCCATGGTCAGGTACCATTTCTGTGAGTGTCCAGCCGCCTGTCATCATCAGTGTCCAGCCCCTTGCTCTGTCTGCTGGGTTACTGCCTGTTCCATGTCCCCTTCTTAGTGGGTGTCAGGAGGACCCAGGGGCAGCATCTGTTCCATCTGTCCTTTAGCCAGGACTTCCCACTGCATCCTGAGAGACCCTCAAGGCCACCTGACACCTCAGGGATGGGTGGGGGCTCCTGACAACAGCTAGGGCAGCGCTCCTCAGACTTTAATTTGTGTGAGGATTGCCAGGATCTTTTCAAAATGCTAAACCCATCTACAAAACAGAAACAGACTCACAGGCATGGAGAGCAGACTCTGGTGGCCAAGGGGGAGGGAGAAGGAGTGAGACGGACTGGGAGTTTGGGGTTAGTTGATACAAACTATTACATTAGGATGGATAAGCAATGAGGTCCTGCTATATAGCACAGGGAGTTATATCCAATCTCCCGGGATAAACTCTAATGGAAAGGAATTTTTTGTTTGTTTGTTTTTTTTGTCTTTTTAGGGCCATGCCTGCGGCATATGGAGGTTCCCAGGTTAGGGGTCCATTGGGAACTGTAGTTGCCAGCCTACACCACAGCCACAGCAACTCAGGATCTGAGCCACATCTGCCACCAGCACCACAGCTCACAACAATGCTGGATCCTTAACCCACTGACTGAGGCCAGGTATTGAACTCATGTCCTCATGGATGCTGGTCGGGTTTGCTAACTGATGAGCCACAACAGGAACTCAAAGGGAATATTTTTTTAAAAAGAATGTATAGGAGTTCCCTGGTGGCTCAGTGGGTAAAGGATCTGATGTTGTTACTGCTGTGGTGTGGGTTCGATTCCTGGCCCCAGAACTTCCTCGTGCCAGGGGTGGCCAAAAAAAAAAAAAAAAAAAAATTATGTATGTGTATAACTAATTCACTTTGCTGTAGAGCATAAATTAGCATAGCATTATAAATCAACTACAATTTTTAAAAATGCAAGTTCTGATCCAGTATATCTAGGGGCCCAAGGTGCTACATTCCAATGAGTCCCTGGCAATGCTTATGCTGCTGGCTGGTGACCACACCTGAAGTGAGAAGGCACAGTGCTCAGAACCATGGAGGACAGAGACAGTCAGGTCTCAGGACTGGGCTCCACGTGGCTGCATATTCTGGGCAGGGCAGACCTTTTGAGTCAGCCTTGCTCAGGTGTTACAAAGGTGTCCACGGTGAAGCCAGTTGTCCCCTTCATGTGTAAGAGTGTGTCACATCACTGGGCATAAGCCTGGATGACCTGCAGCCCTAAAAAGCCAAAACAAAAAAAACCAACTAGATCACTAGATCTACACACATACACACACACTCACACACAAACACACACCCCCAAGTGTTCATGTTGCTCCTGCCTGGGCTCTAGTCCCATTTCTCATGAGTTTCCTGCTGTCAGAGTCCCTTTTAGTTTTTCCTCTTTCCTGCCTGGGTTGAGGGGAACCACACCTGTCTGAGGGGGGCCAGCTGAGCAGAGCCATGGCCCCTGTCCCCAGTGCCCAGTGCCTGTCCCCTCCTTGCATCCAGTCCCTCCAAGGGGCTTCAGCCCCACCCACAGCTTGGTCAGCGCCATGCACACATATGACCCATCTCCCAGGAACGTGGCAGCCACCCATCTCCAGCCCCGCCAGCCACAGCGAGCTCCCTCACAGTGTCACAGGCCTGCCCCGTGGCATGTGTGTGTATGACCTCTGAATTGGCGTCTGTGTAATTAGCACAACATGGATCAGCCACATGGCCATGAACACAATGGCCCCCCTCAGACAGGTGTGGTTCCCCTCAACCCAGGCAGGAAAGGGGAAAAACTAAAAGGGACTCTGACAGCAGGAAACTCATGAGAAATGGGACTAGAGCCCAGGAGCAGCATGAACGCTTGGGGGTGTATGTGTGTGTAGATCTAGTGATCTAGATTTTTTTTTTTTTGGTTTTTTAGCACCACACTTGTGGCATATGGACGTTCCCAGCCTAGGGGTCAAATATGAGCTGCAGCTGCTGGCCTACACCACAGCTACAGCAGCACCGGATCAGAGCTGAGTCTGCAGCTTACACTGCAGCTCACAGCAACACAGGGTCCTTAAACCACTAAGCGAGACCAAGGATCGAACCCACATCCTCATGGGTACTAGTTGGGTTCATTACCACTGAGCCACAGTGGGAACTCCAGTAATCTAGATATTTAATTTCTGCTAACACCTCAGCCTCAGGCCGCTGTTGGGTATTAGATCAGATTCCCCAGATGAACAATTAGAGAAATTGCCTCTTAAGTGAAGCGCCTGTGGCAAAGTCATTTAATTTAGGAAAATATCATAATTCAAGACTCAGGCAGAGTTGACTTGCTCTCCACAGTGGGCGAGGGGAGAAAAGCAACAGGACCCCCCCACACACACACACACCTCTATTCCCAGGATGGTCCAAGGTCTGGATAGTACCCCGGGCTCATCTTGCTCAGGACATGTACTCTGGGCTCCTTTAGGGCTAGGAGACCATTGGGTGGGCACAGAGCAGGGTCAGGTAGGAGTCATGTGCAGAAATGCAATGTGTGGGTCATGTGGCACAACCACAGGGTGCACAGAGGCGGCCAGAGGTCTGCACAACAGCAGAGCCAGAGCATGGGGACCTGGGCCACCTCCAGCCCACCTGGGACTTTTGGGGGAAGAAGTAATTAGCACGCCCCCCCCTCCCCCGCGACCGGGGCTGATGACCTAGCATAAGAAGCCCTTGTTGGGCTCAGCCCAGGTCAGAGGGCTGAACGCAGGCTGGGCTTCACCCCAGAACCCCCTGGGCCTGAGCTGCAAAGGCCACCCGGCTGGGATACAGAAGAGCCCTTACGCGCCCTGTGGGCCACCGGACAGCCCTGCCCCCACTCCACGGCCCACCGGACGTCTCTGCCCTGACTGTAAAAGAAGCGGTCAGGGTCAACTGAGAAAACAGCCCCTCGGCCTCTATTCTGCTGGGCCTCACTCATCAGAGTTGTCGAAAGAGTAGCTCCTTTAGACACCAGCACCTAGACAGCTCAGGACACCAAGAACCCAGAATCATTCTCCTTGCAACATCCCCCGTTCGTTCTTGACAGCATCCTTGGGCTTCTCCCTCTCTGTGCTCTGTTGCAAATGAGTCAGCTCCCTTCAGAAGAGATTTGGAGCTCCTTCGTTACCCTCTCCTGGGCGTCACCTCTGAGCCTTGGCTCTGGAGCTGGATGCTGGAACGTGGCAAACTCTGCTCTGAGCGGTAGCTCTGCCTGAGCAGCGGAGCATGCGCAGAAGGAGGAGGGAGTTGCCCGCAGCCTCCTGGGCTTGCCTCTCACCATGTGAAAGCACCACCTCACAGTCCCGGCGAGAAGAGGGCAGGGGCAGGGGGCAGGATTCGCAGTGATGGGAACCCCAAGGAGAGCCCCCATTCTACAAGTGGGGGTTAAGTGGAGGACCCCCGGCCATGCTCACTCGGAACTTAAGCCTCTGAAACAGGTAGATGGGGGATATGAAACGAAGTCCGAAGACCACGCCTCCTGGGAAGCAAGTCCAGAGTCTCCGTGCTGCGGGAGGAGCTGGGCCAGGGGATCTGGAGGCAGGGAACCCTGTGTTCTTAGCTGTGCGGGTCTAGAGCAGAATCTCTATTCTTGAAATAGGAGGAGTGCAGGGTAGCAGCCTTGGTTCAAATATCACAGACTCTTGCCTTTCTTAAGAATTTCCAATCCCTAGCCTGAGAACTTCCATTTGCAGCACTTGCAGCCCTAAAAAAAGAATTTCCATAGATTTCTCAAATAGGTGTTTCTTCATTTATCGTTTGACCCTAGGACCATTTCGATTTACAATCACTTTATTTTTTTCCTTTTTAAAATTTTATTTCATTTTATTTATTTATTTATTTTTATGGCTGCACATGCTGCATGTGGAAATTCCCAGGCTAGGGGTCAAATCAGAGCTGCAGCTGCCCCCCTCCACCACAGCTACAGCAACACGGGATCCGAGCTGCATCTTCGACTTACGCCACAGCTTGCGACAATGCTGGATCCTTAACCCACTGAGGGAGGCCGGGCATCAAACCCGCCAGGTTCTTAACCTACTGAGCTACAAGGGGAACTCCCCAAACACACTTTAAATAGTGTGTTTTTTCAAATCTAATTTTTCAGCAGTCTCAGTGGGGCGTGTCCTCACGCTGTCATTTCAAAAGGGAACTGCAGTCAAACTTTGTCAGTGTGGCTATGTTATTTCTGACTTAGTGGGAAAGGGACAGAATCAATGCTTCCTTCCAGGTCTGCCCCACATGGGCACTGGTTCCCTGTGGGGTTATTCTCATTCGATTATTATGAAATCTATAGCAGGAACATGTACGAACAGTTTAAAGAATAGCCACAGGAGTGTCCGTTGTGGCTTGGTGCTAACAAACCTGACCAGTACCCTTGAGCATGCAGGTTCCCTCCCTGGCCTCAATCAGTGGGTTAGGGATCCCGCATTGCTGTGAGCTGTAGTGTAGGTCGCAGACCCAGCCGGGATCCCCAGCTGTTACGGCAGTGGTGTAGGCCTGCAGCTGAAGCTCCGATTCAACCCCTAGCCTGGGAACCTCCATATGCCACGGGTGCAGCCCTAAAAAACCAAAAAAAAAAAAAAAAAAAAAAAAGAATAGTCACAAAATGAACATCCTGTGGGATGCATGAACAACATTGGGAAATCAAGGGTCTTGGGTTAAACCTTGATTTCCAGCTGAAGATGCACCTGCACTTGACCCCTGCAATGATAGTCTGGAGAAGAGGCCACTTCCCCCAGGCTGCACCCTCCCCGTTTGGATTTTTGTCATTTGTCACCTGTCTGCCCTGAGAGCAGGTGTGCTTTCTTCCTGTGCTCTTCCCTTAAGCAGGGTCATTGTCCTGCGGACAGGTCACTCAAGGCTGACTGTTACAAGGCTAAGTTCTCTTTTGAGATGAACGATGTTGTGACAGGTCGTTGATGAAACCCAGAAAGGCTTGGGCAACTGGAGACACCAGCTCTGTCACCAAGGCTCATCCATTGTGTGATTGTGTCCGTGGTAACCACGATGCACAGCCTCCTGGCCACAGTTCTCCCCACGCGTGGACTCATCAACAAACTGGCCTGAGGACTGTCCTCAAGAGGTCGAATGAGCCCCCCTCCCCAGAGGGTCATTCCACGTCCCTGCAGTAGGAAGACACTGGAACTCACAAATTCCTCCTAAGATCAGACTATTCAACCTGACCACACCATCTCAGACTCAGACAAGGATTTCAATGTAAACAGACATTGGAGGATTATAGTGAGCAGTCAGCAATTGTCACTGGTGAATGACCCACATGGGGTAGAAAGATGTGACAAGCATTCCTGAATATGTCCAAATGGATTGCTTATGCAGAAAGAACAGTGGGATCCCAGGGTTGAGACCAGAGAAAAGTTTAGATGTTGGTTGAAGGAGGAAGAGCTGGCAAAGGGGGGACCCAGAAGAATGTCCAGAGACATGGGAGAAAAACCAGGAAAATTTGACGATTGGAAAGTTGAGAAAATAGAGGGTTTCAGGAAGAGAAGGGCCAATTCACCTCTGCTTCCCTCCGCAGTTTACAGTTTCCTCTGCTGGTTGCCTCATCTTCTTCTTCTGACCAGATTGCTCCGAAATTCCACCTGCATTCAGAAGACACCCTCCCAGCCCTTCAAACATGCAGAGGAGCCCTAAAATGTGAAAGCTCCTCAATTTAAGTGATGGGCTCAGTCTGGAAAAGCATCTTGGCTGCAACGCATTTGGGAAGGGGGCTCTGTTGGGGCCACTCGTGTCAGAGGTCACGGAAGATCTAACCAACTGTGACTTGGAAGGAGGGGTCATGCTGTAGACACTTGGCATCTGAGACCACTCGGAGTGAGCAGAGTTTCTGACTCTTTATGACCAACCTATTCCAATGGACTCCATCCCAGCATGGCCCATGGGTGTGTTTAAGCCCTAGAAAGACTGGGGATGGAAGTTCCCATTGTGGCTCAGTGGGAAGGAACCTGACTAGTATCCATGAGGATGTGGGTTCGATCCCTGGCCTTGCTCAGTGGGTTAAGGATCTGGCATTGTCCTGAGCTATGGTGTTGGTCACAGACATGGCTCAGATCTGACATTGGCTGTGGCTCTCAGCTTCAGCTCTGATTCAGCCCCTAGCCTGGGAACTTCCATAGGCCATGGGTGTGGCCCTAAAAAAAGTAGGGAGTGGGGACGTTCATTCTCACTGTGGTCCCACAAGGCACATGCTTCACTTCTGAAACTGACCCCCGGAAATTCACATTGATGAAACAGATAGGACTTCCATCAACAAGGTCACACAGCTGTCTTTCTCTGTCTCAGGTGCTGCCCATTGGGCAAAGGGAGCTAGGACCATATCTTTGCTAGAGCCCTTCATGAACCACAGCCACTCAAGGTCAACATGAATATCTTGCAGCTAAGTCCTCAAAGCTTCCCCATGATGGACCCAAGTTCTTAGTCCTTCATGGTCAGAGATACCAGCGTAACCCGCTCATCCCTCCCAGGGCACACCTGCGCTGCCCACACTGGGCTGGGGGAGACTCAGGACTGCCCTCCCACCAGGACCCCACAGCCTGTCCCACCTGCCCCCATTCCTGACTCCTGTTTCTTCTCTTTGAGGCAACAGGGTATACATGAGGGTTCAGATGTATTAAATAGCTGCTCAAAATGGATACTGGTCATGGGGACCTTCCTGTTGGATCTTTCTGATGATAAACCATCTAATCTTAGCTTTGTCCCTTGGTGCTGGGGATGTTTTTGCAGAACTGTTGTAGTTCTGACTTCTGCTTGAAAGGTAGTTATTGAAATGTGTTTCCGGTCATGGCAAAGTCCCCAAATTCATCTGCCAGAAACTGGGGACCCCCTGCTCAGTTCATCCAAAGCTTTTAAAGGCAGGAGTTCCCAACACAAAACATCTGTACTATTTATCATGAAACTTAACAGCATATGGAGGTTCCCAGGCTAGGGGTCAAATTGGAGCTATAGCTGCAGGTCTACACCACAGCCATAGCAACGAGGGATCTCAGCTGCGTCTGTGACCTACACCATAGCTCACGGTAACGCTGGATTCTTAACCCACTGAGTGAGGCCAGGGATCAAAACCTGCAACCTCATGGTTCCTAGTCAGGTTCATTTCCGCTGCACCACAATGAGAACTCCTCTACACCGAATATTTCCATCTCATTGTGTGATCTTGTTTTTACATCAGCCATCACCTTCTCTACACCAAATAAAAATACATCTTCTCTATACCAAATACAGTGTGGAGGTATTTGGGTACATGAGGCAGTCTCCAAAACTAGGCTAAAAAAAATGTATCTGGAGTTCCCATTGTGGCTTATCATGTTAAGAACCCAACATAGTGTCCATGAAGATGCAGGTCTGATCCCGTGATGTCACTCAGCAGAAGGATCTGGCATTGCTGCAAGCTGTGGCATGGGTCTTGGATGTGACTCGGATCCAATATTATTGTGGCTGTGGCATAGGCCTGCAGCTGCAGCTCCGAATTGACCCTTAGCTAAAGAATTTCCATGTGACACAGGTGCAGCCGTAAAAAGAAAAAAAAAATCACATGGCATTGCATTTCATCATAAATTATCTGTTTCTTAGAAACAACACTGAAATTAGAATGCAGCAGTAAACATTAACTATAAAGTATGTGTTTAATCCTAAAATAAATAGGTTTAAAACTAATTATTCCCAGGGTTGCTTAAAATGGTCACACAGCAAAAACAAATGTTTCTAATCTGTTTTTATTTCTATCTCATTTGTCCATTTAACTGAATCTCTATAAAACACAAATAAAACAATTAAAACAAAATCTATATCATATGCAACCAAAGGGAAATCAAATCCTCAAGCCCCAATGGCATTTTAATTAGAACGAACCCTTTTCAGATATGAATTCAGGAAAAAAGTCTGCACTAAACGTGCAGCGCATTGAGAACCTTCACAATTGTATTCATCTAATTTAACTATCTTTGCTGAACACGTCTAATACAGTCTTTCTCCTCTTACAGTTTTCACCCAGTAAATTTTATAAGAAAATAAAAATCAGGCCACTTGGGCATATGAAGAGGCTGTAACAAATTATCCCACAGAGACTTTTGCTAAGTGGAAAGAGCAACAAACATCAACAAAACAAGCTCCTGGTATTGAGAGGAACCATAATAAACTGCTGGTCCAGGCAGCATCATTAACAATCAGCCCCCTCCCCTCAAAAAACCAAAACGTAGGAGTTCCTGCTGTGCGCAATGGGATCTGTGTTGTCTCCGGAGTGCTGGGACACAGGTTCCATCCCTGGCCTGGCACAGTGGATCAAGTATCCCACATTGCTGCATCTGCAATGCAGGTCACAACTGTGGCTCACATCTGATCCCTGGTCTGGGAACTTTCATAAAACGTGGGATGGACAAAAAAGGAAAAAACAAACAAACCCAAAACATAAAGGTATGATTCCTTAAAGACCATCTCCAACCCCGGGTGATCCCTGGATGTCAGCACTGACCAGTGTGTGCAAAGTAAGATTTGAAGGTTCCTATACTGAATGCACATTGGAAAATGTGCCGTGAGTGATGTTCCCTGAGGAATTTATACCCTCTCCAAAGGGACAAAACCCAACGCTGGTTGAAATATTAATCTCCCACCTTCCTTTTTTTCTTTTTCCTTTTTTTGCTTTTTAGGGCTGCATGTGAGGAGTAAAAGGTGGAAAATATTAGATATGTAAAGCTCTGAGAATATAGGGGGGAAGAAAATAATAACCAACCCTGGAGATTATGGTGGTTTTGTCGTGGTTGTTTTGTACTTGCTCCTGAACCTTCAAAAATCCTGCCGGGGAGTTCCTTGGTGGCCTAGTGGTTAAGGATCTGCCATGGTCACTGCTGTGGCTTGGGTTCAGTCCCTGGCCAGGGTCCTTCCATATGCCATGGGTGAGACAGAAAAAAAAAAAAAAAATCCCACTGGGCTTGGGGAGAGGCAAATAGACATGAGATTTGTTTGTGGAGAGTTAAGAATTTTTATATTAGTGTTAGCGGTTCTGGAAATTTGCCTTCCTATCTCTGATTTTTGCTTTTCTGGAAATCAAGGAATGGGGGAAGGGGAGGAAGCAAAGAAGCCAGTGGGCTTGTTCGAGTTGGGAGTGCAGTGTGCACTACGGGGTCCTTGTCATCTGGGGAATGACTCACCCTCTCCTCAAGGTGAGAGGCAACTGCCTGAGCTGCCAGGACAAAAAATCATGTCAAATGGGCTCAAGAAAAAGCTCACGATGCTCAACCATAACAATGTTTCTTTTTTCTTTTTAAATTTTTTTCTTTTTATGGCCATACCTGCAGCGTATGGAAGATCCTGGGCTAGGGGTCTAATCAGACCTGCAGCTGCCTGCCTACACTACAGCCACAGCAATGCATCTGGGACTTAGGCTGCAGTTTGCGGCAATGCCGGATCCTTAACCCACTGAATGAGGCCAGGGATCGAATCTGCATCCTCATGGATACTCGTTGGGTTCCTAATCTGCTGAGCCACAGTGGGAACTCCCATAGCAACATTTCTTCTGTGGCTTCTGGATTTCTTTTTGATGTGCAGAGGAAAAAAAAAACCCTTCTCTCATGTTGGTTTCAGATGAAAGTCGATTAAATGCTTGAAGTTTTAAAAATCAAAGTGAATTCTGAAGACAGTACTTATTTCTCCTTCCATCAGCTCCATTTTCTTCTTTGTAGTAAGGATTCTGAAAATGAAGGAAGCAAAATTTCTCCAGATTCCAATCATAGAGCAGATTCTGAGTTCCTTCCAGAACCCTGAGCAGAGCTGAGTGGATGGTTAAATCGAAACCGCTCCTATGACAGAGGCAATTATTCTGCAGTTTGGGTTGAACACAATGTAAGCTCTGCTTGTGGATTCCATTACTCGACTCCCATCATCACTTAACTCTACAGTTCATGTTTAAAATTTAATTTTTCTTCATGGACAGCAGGCTATTGGGTCCAGACAGAATGTCATTCTGAACGGCGTGACAGGAATTCTTAACAGCAGCTAAGATAGCTGCAAAATTTTTCTTCTCTGGCACTCACCGGGAATTCTTTTTCTCAAAAACTTGCATAGTGATTCTGGCATACAGCACAGGGAAATCTATCCAATCACTTGTGATAGAACATGATGGAAGATCATGTGGAAAGAAGAGTGTATATATATGTATGACTGGCTCAATTTGCTGTATAGCAGAAATTGACAGAACATTGTAAATCAACTACAATAAAAAAGTTTTTTTTTAAAAAAAAAATTGCGCAGTGAGGTAGGGAGCTGGCTCTGTCTGAATGGAGAAGCTCGGTTGAAAAGCACAGGACTTTGTTATGGACTCAGCAGTAAGAGATTCCCGGCAGAGAGACTGGGCTGGATGGCGGTTCGCAGGGTGAACCAGAAGATGGGAGAAGCAGGCTCTATCCTATAGAAGGAAATGGTTCTATCTATTTCCTTGTGTGGTTGGCTGAAATCTGGACCCCATGGTGAGCTGCTTTTAATGAGGTCGAGATGCCAAAACTTTCCTGGAGTGCTGTGAAGGATTGAATTTGTGCTGGCAGAATTCTAAGATGGCCCCAAATTTCTACCTCCTGGTGTGCACACCCTATAGTGTCACCCCATCCTTGAGTGAGAGAGACTTGTGTATATGATAGAATGTGACTTCTGGGATTAGTTTAGGTTTTTTTGGCAAAGGGGATTTTTCAGACATACTTAAGGTTGTTCATCAGTTGACTCTGAGATCATCCAAGTGGATCCTGGGTAGGCTTGGTCTAAGCAGGTGAGCTCTTTATTTTTAATTTAATTTAATTTTTATTGTTTTTAAGGGCAGCACCTGCAGCATATGGAAGTTCCCAGGCTAGGGGCCAATTCAGAGCTGCAGCTGCTGTCCACAGTCATAGCAAAGCAGGATCCAAGCCACATCTGTGACCTACACTGCAGCTCACAGCAATGCCAGATCCTTAACCCCACTGAGCAAGGTCAGGGATCCAACCCTCATCCTCATGGATATTAGTCAGGTTCATTACCACTGAGCCACAACAGGAACTCCTGGGTGAGCTCTTTAAAAGAGAGTCCAACTCACGCTTGGAGCTGAGCCTCCACACCATGCTGAAATCCAGGCCACAGGGCAGGTCACACGTAGGGACCCCAGCCAACACCCCAGCACTGGCCATCAGACATGGGCCTGGGGAAGCCGCCTAGATGACTCTCACTCCATTCACTGTCTGACTACTGCTGCATGAACAACCTTGAGTGAGGGCCACCTAGCTGAGCCCAGGAAATCCACAAAATCCTGAACAGATATTGATAATGAAATACTAACTGTTGGAAAAAAAAAAAAAAAAAAAGGTCCAAGCCTTCCCAGATCAGTCTCAGAGCAACAGTCTCTTTCTATTGCTGGATTGGAAGAAGTGAGATGCTGTGGGAGTTCGGGTTGCAGTTCAGCACGTTAAGAACCTGACATAGTATCTGTGAGGATGGGAGTCCAATTCTAGGTTTCACTCAGTGGATTAAGGATCTGGCATTGCTGCAAGCTATGGTGTAGCTTGCAGGTATGGCTCGGATTCCATCCCTGACCCAGGAAATTCCATATGCCACAGGTGTGGTCATAAAAAGGAAAGAAAAATAAATAAAGAAGTAAGATGCTGTGAATTCTACATATACAAGGAGATGAATTCTGCCACCAGCCAGAGGGGGCTGATAAGCAGCTCTTTCCCCAGTCTGACCTTCAGTGAGAGCAAGGCCAGCAGCATCTTGCTTTCCACCTGATGAGACATGGAACAGAGAACCCCACTGTGCTGTGCCAGGACTCAGACCTGCAGGAACCACGAGATAACAGATGTGTGTTGCCTTATACTGCTATGTTTGTGATATTTTGTACACCTGTACTGAACCCTCGTATAGCATCCCAAGGCTTAGCAGATAGAAATTTTGGAGTATTCTTTTTTTTTTTTTTTTTTTTAGGGCCACACCCACGGCATATGGAAGTTCCTGGAGCTAGGGATTGAATGAGAGCTACAGCTTAGGCCTACACTACAGCCATGGCAATGCCAGATCCAAGCTACATTGGCAACATACACCACAGTTTGAGGCAATGCCAGATCCTCAACCCACTGTGCGAGGCCAGGGATTGAACCCGCATCCTCATGGATACTAGTTGCGTCCTTAACCTGCTGAGCCATAATGGAAACTCCCTTGGAGTACTCTTATCACATAAGAATAACAAGCTCCACACCCCCACTGCCATCACCACAAGCCCTGAAGGTGTGTATGCACTTCATGGAGGACTTAAAGATACTTGTTAACCTCTCTGTTCCAGGAGATGCTACCACTGATGGGGCATCCCTGACTTAACATGGGTGGACAGGATCTTGGGGGCAGCAATGTCCCTGACCCTCCTGGCAGAAGGGGTGATTTGGTGCCCTGGGCGTTGGGGAACAATTGGTCCCTAGAAGGCTCTGTGTTCCACCCCAATTAGGATGCAGACCCTACACGATCAGACCCCTTATTCTCTTTGCTCCCTCCTGTTTGAATAGAAGTTCAAAAGTACTTGTTGATTGACTATGACACAAACATAAGTGAAAATACACAGGCTTTATGTGTATCTTATATCTTTTTATTAGAAATGCTTCTTTTTTTAATTTAATTTTTTCTTTTTACAGCTGCACCTGCAGCATATGGAAGTCTCCAGGTTCGAAGTCAAATCGGAGCTGCAGCTGCCTGCCTGCACCACAGCCTCAGCAATGTGGGATCTGAGCCGTGGCTGTGACCTAAAGCACAGCTCACAGGAAGGCTGGATCCTTAACCCACTGAGCGAGGCCAGGGATTGAACCTGCATCCTCACAGAGAGATGTGGACTCGTCAGGTCCTTAACCTGCTGAGCCACAATGAGAACTCCTAGAAATGCTTTTTAATGACCCACTTTCATAAGAAAAGCTGAGTGGGATTAAGTGTGACTAGTCTGCGATGCTGTTACTCACCATATTCGGCCTTTATTGCAATCATGGATATTGCTCTGAGCCGCTGAGCCTGAAACCTGCAGGCAGAGCAGTAGTGGCTCCTGCATCTATTAACAATTACGGAGAAGGGCTGATGAATGTTCTGCTAGAAGTTCCCATTGTGGCTCAGCAGGGACAACCTGACTAGTATCCATGATGATTCGGGTTTGATCCCTGGCCTCGCTCAGTGGGTTAAGGATCTCACATTGCTGTGAGCTGTGGTGTAGGTCGCAGACATGGCTCAGATCCCACATTGCTGTGGCTGTGGTGTAGGCCGGCGGCGGCAGCTTCAATTCAGTCCCTAGCCTGGGAACCTCCATAGGCTGCACGTGAGACCCTAAAAAGCAAAAAAAAAGAAAAAAGAAAAAGAAAATGTTCTGCTAAAGTTGCCATGTGTCTCCCAGGGAAAGACTGAAGTTGGCCCCGGAGCTGCATGTTGGATGTCTGGCTGGGAGGAAGAATGAAGGGAAAGATGAGAGGTCCTGGGAGGGTGTCAATTCTCTTCTCATTCCCACTTAACCAAACTGCTGCAGGACCCCTTGGCTGCCCGCTGGCGAGAACATGTTCTTAGGGAGCTTATAATGAAAGACAAGTCATGCGGCTGCTGCAGTGCTTGACTGACACAAATGAGCGGAGCCTAATGATGCTGAAGGTTCAGCAAAGGCTTCTCAGAGGAGGTGAGATCAGCTGATGCCTGAAAGGACACAGAGGGTTGGCCAGATGGAGGGAAGAAGTTTCAGGCAGAGAAAAGAGCACAGAGGGGTTCCCCAAGAGTGCAGGGCAAGTCTGTGGAATGGCATGGCACCAATTACACACCAGGCGCTCTGAGGTGGGGAGGACCAGGGGATGACCTCATGGAGGCATCTCCTCTGAGATGGGTGTGAAGTATGGTGGGCTTTGCGTAGAGGCGGAGCACAGCCTTGTCTCACCTGGGAAGGGCCTCACTGACAGCGATGGTGGATGGGTGCAGCTGGGGGCAGGAAGACTGGCCAGAGTTGAGTAGCTACTCAATATGTGCTCTGGACCAGCAGCATCAGTCTCACGGGGCAGTGATCAGAAATTCAGCTCCTGGACAGCGCCCCACCAGAAGCACTGGGTCAGAACCCGCATGGCGTGGACCAAGCTCCCTGGTGAGTCGGAAGCACTGAGTTGACACTATGGCAATGATCCAGGCCAGAGGTGGTGCTGGCTCCCCACAAGGTGGCAGCAGAAGGGCTGGAGAGACCAGGACAGAGTGAGAAATAGCTACAGGTGGGCCCACAGGACTGGGGGTTAGATGCGATGATGGACAGTGTTCCAGCCAAAGAACCACCCGGCCAAGGTTGAAACCCCACTGGATTTAGGAACAAGGCAGTCACTGGCAATTGTGTTCAGAGCTGTCCTGAGGGCGCAGGGGGAGAGACCAGATTTCAGTGGCTGAGGGAAGGAGAGGTTACAAAATGGGAACATCATGGAGACACCCTCCTTACAGGACATGCCAGGGAGGAGCTATATCACTGTTGTTACCAGTACGATTATTAATGAAGAGACTTCAGAATGGTTAAGACTCATGGGAAAGGCTGGTGGAGGGAAGCGCTGCTCACAGGAAGAGGGGGCAGCCCTAGCCGAGTGAGAAGCCTTGGTGGGTAGGCAAGATGGGCCCTGAGGTGGTAACCAGCAGGTGGGGTGGGAGAAACTGGTGGAGATCTGTTTGCAGGGGTCTGTTCCCTCCCTGAAGTCAGGGTCAAGGTCACCTGTTGGACCTGACATCAGAGATGAGGGCTGGTGAAGGTCTGAATGGAATGGAGTAGAGGGAGGTGACCAGGGCTTGAAAGTAGTTTCGGTGTGTGGGGGGGGAACACCGAGGGAGGGGCAGTCACATATGGAAGCCAGAATGAGGGGTGCAGGTAGGGGGTCAAAAGTTTCCCTCCAGCAAGAGATGCCATCTCTGTTTTTGTTTTTCTTTCTTTTTTGGCTGCCCCATGTCATATGGAGTTCCCAGGCCAGGGATCAGATTGGAGCCACAGTTGTGACCTACGCTGCAGCTGTGGCAACCCCTAAATCCTTTAACCCACTGCACCAGCCAAGGATCAAACCCATATCCTAGCACTGCAGAGACACCACTGCTGATCCCATTGCGCCACAGCAGGAACTCCAAGAAATGCTGTCTTTGAATGTGAAAGGGGACTCAGTTTCCAGCTCTGAAGGCAGCATCCCTCAGTGGTTAAAAAAAATCAGACTGTGGGACCAGATTGCCCAGGTTTGGGTCCCTCCTCTGGAGCATGTCAGCTGTGACCTTTGGGCTTGCCTTCCCTGGCATCACCATGCTGGGGAACATCATATACATCACATAAGGCAGAAGTCAGCATCAGTGGTCTGGGGCTAAAGCTATCCAGAGATGGGTACCAGTGTCCTGCACTGTGTCAGTACATGCAGTGCTTTCTCTCGCCCCCCACCCCCACCCCCGCCGAAGAATATTGAGCACAGCATATTAGGAAATTCCACATCAGAATCATGAGTTTTTAGCTTCTCTTGGGAATAAAACAATCTAGTATGCAGGTTTTATTCTTCCCTGTTGATGAGCTGAATCCTGGATGCCTCACCTGTCACTCAAGTGCTCATCAGGATCACCGTTGCTATGGAAACTACATCCTGGCACTTACCTTCTTGGTCTTTGTGGCCCAGGCTCTGGGCTCTGGAATATGGACAGGTTGATTCCAGGCCGATCTGTCAGTGCCTTGCCCCTGCCGGCTATCAAACATTTTGAGCATCACCTTTGCTCATAGGCATTTATTTGAGCGTGTGCCTCTGTGTTAAAACAGTCGAAATTTCTCTTCAAACTGCTGCTGGAGACTGTGGGATATGAGTAAAGTGCAATTTCTTTCCTGTGCCCAAAGGACTTTGAAAAGGTTAACAGTGGCCAACTGCCTTAAGAAAGGGATATGCTTTTAAGCGGAAATGAAACTGCCTCGGGAGCACATCCCCACCTCCCCAGAATCGAGAGCTCTGCCCTTTTCCAGGCCCTACAGGGCCCAGGGCTGGTCACAGGGAAACACAGGGAAGATCTCAGAGTCTGTTTCACGGGGACCTTGATCACCTCTGACCCGAACAGCAAAGTGTCTCATGCCTGCAGGGACCCAGATGTTCATCTCGTGGCGTCCAAGCAGGACCAGACCAAGTGCTGTGAAACTGGAGCTTTGGAAGTGTTCATCACCTGGATCAGACCTTGACTCCAGCCAGATGAAATAGTCAGGTACTTCACAGCTGCCACTGGCCAATGAGAGGGGCGGGGGCTCTGGGCCGGATGTGACGTCACTCCTGAGGGACGGGCACCTCCACATTCACCTCCCCTCCCCGGAAATACTCTTCTCCATGCTCTCCTGACACAGCGCCGCAGGCGGAGGTGTGCTCTCAGGAGTCTCAATAATGTTTTTTCTAGAATCCCTATTCCTTAAAATGGAGGAACTAACAGCTTAACTGAGATACAATGAGGTTAATGTCCTCCTGCTGATTATCAGGGGGTTCCGAGGTATTCATGATGGAAGATTACGGGAAGGTGTGGGTGGCAAATATTCTGGATTTCTTAGAGCATGTAATCCACAAATTTGATCAAGAATTTTTACCACAGCCTCCCGCATGCCAGACTCTCTGATGGACCCTTGGGGAGTCCCAAGGATGCCCCTCTACTGCTCAGCACCCGCCAGCGCCTGCAGGCAGGTGAACCAGTTTCAAATACTCCTCCTGCCAGGATAAGTCATGTTTTGGAGTTCCCATTGTGGTGCAGCAGTAACGAATCTGATGATGCGGGTTCAGTATCCATGAGGATCCCTGGCCTCGCTCAGTGGGTTGGGGATCCAGCGTTGCCATGAGCGGTGATGTAGGTCGCAGAGGAAGCACGGATCCTGACCTGCTGTGGCTGTGGCTGTGGCTAGGCCGGCAGCTCCAGCTTCAATTCGACCCCTAGCCTGGGCACTCCCATGTGCTGCAGGTGCAGGCAGCCCTAAAAAGAAAAAAAAAAGTTATGTGTCGGGTTTCACCTGAAACCAACACAAAATTATAAATCGACTATACTTCAATCAAACAACAGCAACAACAATAATGATAAAAGAAGCTACATTTCACTTCTCCAGGTGGAGCTCTCCCATAAGGCAGGCAATAAGACTACCCAGCCCATGGGGTCTATGAAAATAAAATGGGAGGAAGCATGTGAGGCCCCTGGCAGGGACCCCAGGAAGCTCAAGGAGTGCCTGTTGGACTGTCAATTTCTTCCCTTTGTCCCCACATTTCCATTTTATGTGCCTGCTGGCCATCTGTATGTCTTCTTTGGAGAAATGTCTATGTAGGTCTCCTGCCCATTTTTTTGTTTGTTTGTTTTTGTTTTTGTTTTTTGGTGTTGAGTTGTATGATTTGTTTGTATCTTTTGAAGATTAAGCTCTTGTCAGTTGCATTGTTAATAACAGTTTTCTCCCATTCCATAGATAGTATTTTTTCTTTTTTAAAATTGTTTCCTTTGCTGTTCCCGTAGTTCCATTTTAATATTGTCAGCCAACAAATACATATTCATGTAAAAAAAAAAAAAAAACCAACACTGAAATATGTTATTAATTTCCACATGTAATAATCTACTCTCTGGCCCAGGTTCTGACCTTGAGTCCTTCACTTGACCTGTATCACAACTCTGAATTTCAAGTGACAGAAAGTCCATCTGGAGAGGAGGGAGGAGAGAAGCTGCTTCAGGGATGGCTCGATCCAGGGGCTCCCATGACATTACTGGGGAACCCTCACTTTACTTAGACCCTACCTCCTTCCCCAGCTGTAGTATCACTCATGAAAGTGAGATGCCTGCCAGGTGCTCCATAGTTACATCTTCACTTCTCAGCAACTTCAGCAGAAAATAGAGGGCTTCTCTTCTCTCACAGCTGCTAAAAAGGACTGAGGCTTGACTTTCATTGACACAGGGGTCCCGTGTGCCTTCCAGGACCCAGTCACTGTGACTGGGAAGGTAGCGGTGGGGCAAAAGGTAGAATATGCTGGTGGGCTGAAGCCCAGATCACAATCCACCTCCCGGAAATGGGAGTGGGGCAGGCTCACCCCGAACTCATGGAGGGGAGGGGGCTCGCAAAGAACAATCAGACCTGCTAGTGTCAATACGGGAACAGATACTGTGCAGGCAAAACCAGCATGTGTTCACTGTAGGCTTTAAACTTCTATCTTCTACCTTCCACTGAGAAAAGTGAAATGCCTTCCCTTTCACAAAAGTGACATAAAGACTAAAAAGAGTGTCCTGTAGAAGAAAAAAAAAAATCAATCTACTGCATTTTAGTACCTAGGATTCAGAGAGTTGTCACTTTGAAACCAAGATGCCATTTGTATCATAGAGGATCTCAAATTAATCCCTCCTTGCAAGTTCCCCCTGTGGTGCAGTAGATTAACAATCTAGCTTGTCTTTGTGGCAGTGCCAACTTGATCCCCAGCCTGGTGCAGTGGGCTAAACGATCCAGCATTGCCACAGCATGTCTCAGCTCTCTTCAGAAGGTCGGCTCCCTTCTCAGCCAGTCTCTCCCCTCATGTGTGAAAGTCACCGCCAGGACCTCATCTTTCAGGGCTGACATCTACAAAGAGAGGTGAGAATCTTTGAACCAACATCCTCTACCTAACCCTGTTAACACCCTTTTGGAGCTTACTGGATGGGGTGCTCACTCCTAAACAATAATCATAGCCTTGAAGAATGCAGTGCTCTGATTAATTCAGGCCTAAAGAACAGGGCTGATGTCTTTTTTTTTTTAATTTTTTTTTTTTTTTGGTCTTTTTAGGGCTACACTCGTGACATATAGAGGTTCCCAGGCTAGGGGTTGAATGGGAGCTGCAGCTGCTGGCCTACACCACAGCCACAGCAACACCAGATCCCTAACCCACTGAGCGAGGCCAGGGATCGAACCTGCATCCTCATGGATACAAGTCAGGTTCGTTAAGCCCTGAGCCACGATGGGAACTCCCAGTGTTGACTTCTAAGCCCAGAATGGAGTCAGCTTCAATTTACAAGTCAGGCTTCAAATAAGGAAGGATATGGTCACCCGGAGGGAAGTTAAGGAGCCCTTTGCAGGAGAGAAATGAAGGGATGTGAGTGTCCCCTGCAGTGGAATGAAATATGCCACCTCAGAAACATGCCACTTGGTCACATGGATCATTGCAAGCTGAAGGCGGTTTTAGAGCAGATACCAAAGAAGCTTTCTGGCCTCCACCTCTTTTCCCAAAAGCAGAATGTAAATTTGTAAAGGTGTCTTCCCTTCTCCTTCTTACTAGGAAGAACAGAAGTTAGTCATCAGAGACATAAGATATAAATTAAAATAAAAAGAAATGAATCACCAGAGGCAAATCTAGGCCCTTGCCACCTAGAGACAGCCCTGGAGGAACCTGCAGAGCAAAACTCACTGATGGCTCTTCCTCTTCCATTCTCTTCCCATGTGCCTGCCTTCTACAATTTACCACCCTCAAAATTCATAATCCTGGAGCTCCCATTGCAGCTCAGCAGGTTAAGGACCCAACATAGTCTCTGTGAGGACACAGGTTGGATCCCTGGCCTCGCTTAGTGGGTTCAGGGTCTGGTGTTGCTGCAAGCTGCGGCAGAGGTTGCAGATGAGGCTCAGATCTGGTGTTGCTGTACTGTGGCTCCAGTTCGACCCCAGGCCTGGGAACTTCCATATGCCACAGGTGCGGTGGTTCAAAAAAAGAAACAAAGAAAAGAAAGGAAAAAAACCCCTTCAAAATTCTGTCACTTTTCTAAAAGTTTATTGTTCCTTTACTAAGATGCTATGCAAACCCAAGCACTGCTCTTTTGAGTTACTCATCACTGAACACTCTGATTCTCACGTTCATAAACTTCTGTTTGTTTTTCTCTTGTTAGTTGGTCTAGTCAGTTTAATCCACAGGGCCCCAGCCAGGGAAGCTAAGCTGTGTGGAGGAAAAAGAATTTTTTCTTCCTCCCGTACACCACTAGTCTACTATTTCTTACGGCATTTTGTAATTAGGGAAATGAAAATGCAGACAGTTTAAGTGATCGCCCCAAGGTTGCAGCTGATTAAGTGGAATCGCTGCGATTCTGTCCCCAGTTGCTTTGCCTCTTCGTTGCTTGACAGCTTCCTGGACCATCCTGCTGGGCCTCAACTAGATTGTTATTTGTGGTCAAAGATGACATGGTGGCTCTCGGTATTCCCTGTAGGTGGCAGAATAGAGTCTGAAATAGAGTAGGGTTCAGTAGCAGAGTTAAGAAATTCATCCAAAAAAGATCGCTGTACAAATAATTTCAAGTTTAATGTTAAATTTCCAACCCATTTTCTAGCTGAATGCCTGCCTTTTACCATTTTGCAATAACATCCGTTTTATTTCCATGGATTGCTGAGGCAGTGAATTTCAAAGACTCCGTAATACCAGTTACTGTACTTCTTTGGAGGAGTCGTGAGAAGACTCTCCTAGGATATGTTGGGCTTTTTCCTTGTCATCATCCATCACGTGCACAAATAGGATAGCTTCCCCCCTTTGATTTGGCTTTGCATTTAGGATAGTTGTCTTTCCACGTGCTCCTAAAAAAGTCTTCAGAGTTCCTGCTGTGGTGCAGTGGGTTAAGAATCTGACTATAGGAGTTTCTGTCATGGCTCAGCATGTCAAGAACCCAAGTAGTATCCATGAGGACTTGATCCCTGGCCTCGCTCAATGGTTAAGGATCCAGTGTTGCTTTGAACTGTGGTGTAGGTCATAGACGCTGCTAGGATCCCACACTGCTGTGGCTGTGGTGTAGGCTGGCACCTGCAGCTCTGATTCGCCCCCTAGCCTGAGAACGTCCATAAGCCATGGGTGTAGCCCTAAAAAAGCAAAAAGAAAAGAAAGGAAAAGAAGGAAGGAAAGAGAAGGAAGGAAGGAAGGGAGGGAGGGAGGAAGGAAGGAAGGAAGAAAGAAAAGAAAGAAGGAAAGAAAGAGAAGGAAAGAGAGAAAGAAAGAAAAGAAAGAAAGAAAGAAAGAAAGAAAGAAAGAAAGAAAGAAAGAAAGAAAGAAAGAAAGAAAGAAAGGGGGAAAGAAAGAAAGAAAGAAAGGGGGAAAGAAAGAAAGAAAGAAAGGGGGAAAGGGGGAAAGAAAGAAAGAAAATGTTTTCGGGGGAGAGAGATGTGCTTCTGGCAGGGAGAGGAGATGAATCAACCAGTTCCCAGTTGTCTTGAGTGACAGCCCAAGTGAAGCAATGCCTTCTGCCTGAGAGAAATGCTCTTGAGAGTTTAGAACAAACCATTAGGTTTGCCTTGATGCCTCTTAATTTTTTTTGCTGTATTGAATTTCTTCTTCAATGGATGAAAATACCCAAGTGATTGATAAACCTTTCCTCCTTACTGATCTAGTGAGTGATGTCCTCACAAAAATTATCACCGTTGTACATCTGAAGTCACTGCAGCCACTAAGACCATCAGCCTCCTTTTCTGCAGGCAACACAGACTGCAAGGTTTCCACAGGTTCATATAAGAAGTTAATAGAGTGGAACTCCAAATGCTGTGGTCTCCCCATTTTCCCTGGAGGAGATCCAGAAGGGAAGTGAAGTACAAGATGCATCAGGAACTCAGAGCCTGTGACTCAGTAGAGAAGAGATCTTTTAAATTTATTTATTTATTTATTTATTTATTTTTAGTTCTGTACCTACAGCATATAGAAGTCCTCAGGCTAGGGGTCAAATCAGAGCTGCAGCTGTGATCTACAGCCACAGCAACCTAGGATCCAAACCACATCTGTGACCTAGGCCGCAACTTGCGGCAATGCCAGATTCTTAATACACTGAGTGAGGCCAGGGATGGAACCCACACCCCCACAGAGACAACCTCAGGTCTTTAACCCACTGAGCCACAAAGGGTACTCCAGAAGAGACCATTTTTTAAAATTTTATTTGATAAATTAACTTATATGTTGTCTTTTTAGGGTCATACCAGCGGCATAACAAAGTTCCCAGGCTAGGGGTCGAATTGGAACTGCAGCTGCCAGCTTATGCCACAGCCATATCAATGCCAGATCCAAGCCATGTCTGCAACCTACACCACAGTTCATGGCAATGCTGGATCCTTAACCCACTGAGCAAGGCCAGGGATCGAACCGGCATCCTCATGGATCCTAGTTGTGTTCGTTTCTGCTGCGCCACAACAGGAACTACAGAAGAGACCATTTTTTAAAACAAAGTTTCTTCGTTGCTCATAAAAGCCGGAGATCCCAGGCCTCAGCTTCAGAAATGTCCTCAATCTCCCTCCCACCCGCTTCAGTAGCATATTTGATACAAGGGGCAAAATCAACCCACACCAGTCAGTCACATTTGCACAATGAGCCATGAGTCTGGTCTTTCCTCCAAAAGTGAGATTCAAACTTGCAGTTTTATCAGACAGAGAAGAACAAGGCATGTCTTTTTTTCCCCACCTTTCCCCATTTCTTACCATCCAACTAAGCACCAGTTGCATGCCCAGGTTTTGCAACTGCAACCCACTGGAATTTGGTGGAGAGGAGTGGCGCACATTCCCAGACTCGGGTGTGTTCCTTTTGGGCTGTTTCCATCACCATCTCTGGAAAAAAATGTGAGGTGGGGTCCATAGATGGACCATGACTTATTCTGCCAAGAATTGAAAGGCCATGCTTGGAACTGTGCCCATGCAGAATAGAGCCTAAAGCATTGACCTTGGTTTGTCTGTGACTCACAATGATTTTCCCTTCTGTATTTAAAGGGGGGGCTTAGTTGACGCATTTCCTGCCTCTGGAATAAGATGCATCCTGGTGGGAAAGCAAAATGCTTTCTCCTCCTGGAGGCTTCTTGTGGTCCAGAGGCTGAAGGCTGTGGAGTTGATGAAACTCCAGGGCCCTGCTGGTATGTGTGGGTGAGGAGTCTGCTTATTGTTATAATGAGTCTTTCTTGGTTTGTCAAGGTATTTAATGTTTCCTAAGTGTCGTCAACGATTCAGAAAAGTAGTGTGCAGCCCTCTTCAGGGAAACTGGTGCAAGCATGGACCATGAGCATCTAGAAAAACAAGGAGGGGCTCAACCGCTCCACCTCCCTGGGTTGACATAGAAGCCCGGTCGCCCCTCCCCCACACTCCTTACAGGAGCTCTTGTGGCAGGTGCTCCACAATGGGTCCCCCTTGAAGATGTGCTTTTCTGTTGAAAATCGATGAAAATTCAGGATTCTCGGTTTTTCTTGAAAATGAAAAAAAGGAAACAGGTTTTTCGCATCTGTCTTGCATTTCCACGGCAAGAGCCACCTGCTTCTCTGGCTCCACTTAAATGCAGTGGGTGTTCCTGGAACCACAGCCCTGCCAGCTCTCTCAATCTGTCACCTTCCTGGCCTCGTTAGTCACTGGAACTTGAACCTTAGTAGTCATCACCCCTTCCCTTTCCAGTATGTTCCACCCATACATCTCAGTTGCCCTAAACCTTGAAAATTCTTCCATGCACACCTCTGTGGAGCTACTGCCTCCCACTTCCTTTCACAGCCAGTCTTGTGGGAAGTGTCTATTTCCTCCTCTTCTCACCAGTGAATCCAGCCTGAGTTGGTTCTTTCCTCACGCTCAGCCTGAACACTTCTTTATAAGCCCCTCCACCCCTGTGCCCAGATGCTCACTAAACTCTCTCTTACTGTGCCTTGTCTGCTCAGCAGATTCAACACTGTTTCTCATTTCCTCCTCTTCACTTCCTTTTGTTACTGAAAGTGGGGGCTGGTTGCTCATCACTCAGAAGCTGATACTCAACAGGCAAGGTTGGTGGAGAGTTAGCTTTATTTTGGAGGCCAGAAATTGGCAGAGGGGGAGGGTGGACTCGTGCCCAAAGGCCAACTCCCCACTGACCATTAGGGGGCAACAGCTTTTATTTTTTTAATTATTTTTTTTTTTTCTTTTTATGGCCGTACCTGCAGCCTATGGAGGTTCCCAGCCTAGGGGTCAAATTGGAGCTGCAGCTGCTGGCCTACACCACAGCCACAGCAATCTGGGATCCAGGCCGGGTCTGAGACCCACACCACAGCTCACGGCAATGCCAGATCCTTAACCCACTGAATGAGGCCAGGGATTGAACCTGCGTCCTCATGGATGCTAGTTGGATTTGTTTCTGCTAAGCCACAATGGGAACTCCAGAGAGCAAGAGCCTTTAAAGGGGGTTCAGGGGTGTACAGGTGGAGGGAGGGGACTACATGCAGAAACAGCACAGTCAGCTCTGACTGTTATCTTGAGCTTGGTCACATGGTAGTCTAATCAGTGTCACCTTAATTAACTACAGTTAGTCTTCAGTTCCAGGGTCAGTTTTTTCCCATTTCTTTGAGGCCAGTTCTCAGAATTGTGGCAGCTTATGTCCTGGCTACATTCTGGTCATCACATAGTTAACGTCTTCCACCGGGTGGGAGTTGCAGTATCTATGAGACAGCTCACAGGACATGGCTCAAGATGATCTATAGCCCTGGAGAAGGAACTAAAGGTCCTTGACTTTGTTTAATGACTAGATTATTGGGTCTTGTTGGACTGTTTTCATTTGCTTCTGCATTTTCTCATTGCCCTGATTAAACTTATTCTTTGGCTAGATTTTTTCTACAGACAAAAGGCAGGTGGAGGGCGTAGAGGGGAGGACCACGGGGTCCTGCTTCATTTCACTTTCCTTTGTACATCACAGCAGCCCACTCCCTGGTTTCCGCTGACCTCTCCACCCTTCCTTCTTTGTCTTCTTTTCAGACTTAACTCCTCTACCTGCATGTCTACAAGTTCCACGAAGATGTGTCCTGGATCTCTTGTCCCTGTGTTTCTTTCTGTAGTTAGTTTCATCACCCCTGGGCCTTCATGACAGCCTATTCAATGGAGTTCTGTCATGACTCAGTAGTAACGAACCCAACTAGTATCTATGAGGATGCGGGTTCGATCCCTGGCCTCTCTCAGTGGGTCAGGGATCCAGTGCTGTCGTGAGCTGTGGTGTAGGTCGCAGACATGGCTCTGATTCGACCCCTAGCCTGGGAACTTCCATATGCCACAGATGTGGCCCTAAAAGGACAAAAAAGAAAAAAGAAAAAAAGACAGCCTGTACATGGACAGATCTAGAGTTCTATCTCTAGAATACTCCTGGCTTTTAGCTGTAGACTTGTGAATGCAGCTGTTTCCCTGATGTCTGCATCTGGATGGTCTGTGGGCAGTGCCAAGTGCACAGGCCAAGAGCAATGTCCAGTCACTCACTCCAGCCCTCACTCAGGGTTGCCACCTTGCTAAATTGAAATGTAGTCCGTTGACCTGGATGAATCTAGCTAACCCATTCTTCATATTCCTTTTCCCCGACTCTCCTCGAATCTAGCTCACCACTATTTATGTCCTGATATTTCCCTTAAATCCACCCACTTTCCTCATCTCCATAGCCTCCCTCCAGTGTACATGGCATCATTTCTTGCCTGGTGCCTGCACAGCCTCCCAATCAGATTCCAGACTCCTACAGCTGCTCCCCTGTATGTCTACACTCCCTGTGGCAGACTGAGTGACTTTTTGAAGAAACAAAGCTGGCCTGCTGCCGTCTCTGCTGCAGATCCTCTCAGTTCCTGTCCCACCTGGAGTGAAGCCAAACCATCCCTGTGGCCCAGATCCCAGCATGGTCACCTCAGCCTCTTCTTGTACCATTGTCCTTGGAGAGATAGCAGTGAGCGATGGCTTGAATTGAGATCTTTTTTTTTTTTTTCTTTGCCTTTTTTGTCTTTTTAGGGCCGCACCCGCAGCATATGGAGGTTCCCAGGCTAGGGGTCTAATCAGAGCTTCAGCTGCCGGCCTACACCACAGCTCACAGCAACGCCGGATCCTTAACACATTGAGCGAGGCCAGGGATCGAACCCACAACCTCATGGTTCCTAGTCGGGTTCATTTCCGCTGCACCACGACAGGAACTCCTGAATTGAGATCTTCATTCTCTGTTCAGGAATTGAACCTGGGCCTCCTGGGTGAAAACCAGGACTCTCAGCCACTAGACACCAGAGGCTAAAAGCGGAATTGCTGATTCTTGTAGTCCCCAGTGAAAGCAAGAATGTTTCAAGGGGGCAAAGACCGAAAACAGGTAAAAAATTTATTCTTATGAACACAGTACAACATGTGAGCACTCAGAGAAGTAGTTTATTTATTTAAGATAGAAGCAAAGCAGTAATACACACCCAAAGGAGGTGTGTGGGTGTGGGCGTCCTTCTGAATGAGGAGTGTGCCAGCGAGGTGATTTAAATCACTTATATTGGACTTTTTTCCCCCAGATCTTTGTTTTTCTTTGGCTAATTACCTTGTTTTATTTCTCACACATGACCAGACCCAGGGCCCTCCGCAATATGCGTGGGCATCTTTCAGCTGAAATAGATTCCAGAGCAAAGCGTTATGTGATGGTTAATGCTGGGCTTCAAGACCCCTTCGAGGAGAATTGAACTCAAAGCCTCTGGCCAAGACAAGAATGACCAGACCCTTTTCATCACCCCACCCATCTCATTGCCATGCTGGAAAAATTTTTTCCCACCCATGTGTGCAGACCACGACAGTTAACAGGACTTATTATGGCCTGGAGCCCCCTCCCTCTCTGACCCCCAGGAGTCTTTCTGTGCATGTGTAGTTGGGGAGGTCTCCTTGACCCCAGGAGTGATAGATGTGGTCATTTTATCTTTTTTTTTTTTTTTTAACCCCAGGCAGAGCTCAACTCTTGTCATTAACTTTCTCCATGAGGTGTCAGAGATAAGCAAGGCCCAGTTTGCTCAGCCTGACAAGTCTCAGCTATTCTCCGCCCAGGGGCCCATCTACCTCCTATTTCACCACTTCCCTCTTGTGCCTGCTTCAGCCACAGGGCCTTTGCACATGCTGTTTACCCAGCCTGAATCTCTCTCCCTCCTCACCTTTCTGGTCACTCCTAGTCGCCACCATGCCTCAGCTCTGTTATCCCATCGAGGTCACTTAAACCAGGCAGGCATCACTGCTTGTCCCCCATTCCTTGGTGGCACTTACATGCCTCAAGCAGTAGGTTATTTCAAACAATAGTCCTTTGTAAATGGAAATCGCAGTTTATGGAAGGCTAATGCCACAGTGCAGCTGTGATGGCTGCAGGGGCCCTGCATGGGTATGAGACACGAAAGAAAGCCGGCAGCTGCTGCTCTGTATTCACATGCATCTCCTTTGTCCTTCTCTCTGCAGAAGTCTGACTTCCGGTCTGCATGCCCCTACATGTTCTTATTTCTGTTCACACCTCAGAAAGGAAGTGAGTTATTGAGCTGGTAATTTTTTTTTTTGCTTTCTTTTTTTTTTTTTTTTTTTTTTTTTTGCTTTGTAAGGCCATAGCCATGGCATATAGAGGTTCCCAGGCTAGGGGTCAAATTGGAGCTGCAGCTGCCGGTGTACACCACAGCCACAGCAACATCAGATCCGAGCCGTGTCTGCAACCTACATCACAGCTCACAGCAACGCCAGATCCTTAACCTACTGAGCAAGGCCAGGGATCGAACCCGAGACCTCATGGTTACTAGTCGGGTTCATTTCCGCTGCACCACGAAGGGAACTCCTGAGCTGGTAATTTGACAAGCACAGATACCTATTCGTCAGACAGGCTGTTTCCATGACTTGTTTCAAGAGATTTGAGGATAAATCTACTGCAAAGGTCAGTCACTGAAGTTGTCTGACTATTATTGTTTATTAGGAAGAATTTATGTAACAAGATTAATATATAGTTGGCCCTCCTTATCTGCAAGTTGTGCATCCATCTCAGATCAAAAATATTGGGAAAAAATTCCAAAAACTTCCAAAAAGCAAAACTTGAATTTGTTGCACAGGCAACTGTTCACATAGCATTTGAATGACATTTTCAAATGTTTATATAGCATTCACCCGATTTTAGGTTTTATAAGTTATTTTAAAGTATGAAAGGGTATGCATAGGTCATATGCCAGTTTACATAAAGGACCTGAGCATCTGTGGATTATGGTATTGTAAAGCGTTTTTTTTTAAATTAATTATTTATTTATTTGTATTTTATTTTATTTTTATCTTTTTAGGGCCGCACCCACGGCGTATGGAATTTTCCAGGCTGGGGGGGTTGAATCAGAGCTGTAGCTGCTGACCTACACCACAGCCACAGCAGTACAGGATCCTTAGCTCACTGAGTGAGGCCAGGGATTGAACCTGCATCCTCAGGTATACTAGTTGGGTTCATTCCTCCTGAGCCATGACAGGAACTCCTGTAAAGCATTTTTAAAAGCCAGGTGTGTTGGGATGGGTGGGGTCCCAGTGTTAGTGACCAGCTTGGGCACAGTTCTCTGATTGGCTGACAGTGAGGTCACAGGGTGGTATCACAGGGGTTAACATGGTCAATCCTTAGGCTCCAGAAGGCCTGGGGGCTACACACTCATGGTCATCAGGCAGTTAACATCTTCCATTTGCTGGGTTGGGGGGGATTTTCATGTTTGTAAAACAACTCTGTAAATGTGCATCAGACACTGTTATCTCTTTACTTCAGAGAAGAGCTAAAGCAGAGGATATTGGGGAAGGGCCTGCCCCCACCCCCCGACCTGTGAAGACCCCACAGGGTCTTAAGGTACGGGGGCGGTGGGGGGGGGAGGTCCTGGAACCTGTCCCCTGTGGCTACCAGGGAATGACTGCAATTCACCACATAAGCATGGAAAAATACATTTATTTTTCAGGACACATTTACTTGTTATAAGTATTCTTTTTTTTTTTTCTTTGCTTTTTAGTGCCACACCCCTCCGCTTATGGAGATTGCCAGGCTAGGGGTCGAATCGGAGCTACAGCTGCCAGCCACAGCTACAGCCACAGCAATGCAGGATCCGAGCTGCATCTGCGAACTACACCACAGCTCAGGGCAATGAGGCCAGGGATGCAACCTGAGTCCTCATGAATACTCCTCAGGTTTGTCACACTAAGAGCCACAACAGGAACTTCAAACCCACAGTTTTTTGTTTTGTTTGTTTGTTTGCTTGTGTTGCTTTTTTGTCTTTTGCTGCGGCATAGGCTGGCAGTTAGTTGTAGCTCTGATTGGACCCCTAGCCTGGGAACCTCCATATGCCACAGGTGCAGTCCTAAAAAGACAAAAAAACAAGTATTTTATCTTAATAAATCTATTTCTTGCTTATCACTCTGTCTCTCGCAGAATCTCTTCTGCGCTAAGACACAAAGAACCTGAACTTCAATAAGTCCAGACACCAGGTGAGTGATTTTAATTAAAAAACTATGGGTTCAAGTCCCGATCTGGCTTCTGGCTGGGTTCACATCAGGGGTGTTTCAGCTTCAGAGGCAAAGCATCTTCCAGGCTTTCCTGGTGGAGATGACTCAGAAGAACCCATTTTCCTCCTCCAGGGGTGATGCACTCCTGTTCCTAAGGATACTAGTGAGGCGGGTGGAGTCACACCACTCCTTTATTTATTATTTTTTAAGGGCTTCACCCAAAGCATATGTAAGTTTCCAGGCTAGGAGTCGAATGGAGCTACTACAGCTGTTCGCCTACACCACAGCCACAGCAATGCCAGAGAGAGGCCAGGGATTGAACCTGCATCCTTTTCAGCTGTCCTGCAATAGGAACTCTCCCTCCTTTTTTAACTGCATCAATAAGGACATTGTGGTCACGAGTGAAGCAAACCTGATCCAAACCGCAGTACACACAGAGGAAATGTACACTCTCCCCTGACCTGCAAGGGGCAGTTTGGGTCAGGGCTGAAATGATGCTGTCAGAATCCCCGCTTGAGTCACAGCAGCGACTCTGCCCTCAGACAGGGTGGCCTCCATCAGTTGCCAGGCTGTGTCCCACCCACCCCGTTCACACAAGCAGGAGGTACAGGGGCCCAGCTTTCCCAAGTCTCACCACCACTTACCTGCCCTGTTGGTGTCACTGACATCCCACCACCACCACAGTGGCAGGAGATAGATGCAGGGTTGGCTGAGACCAAAGTGATGGGGAGACAGCACCCCTCCAGGAAAGACCAGGTGTAATGAACCAGGAAGTGGGTCAGCAGATGCTGAGTAGCCATGAAATTTTCCAGAGGCGAAGCCAGGGAGGTAGGCTCAGATGTTTGAGTTTTTTTGTTTTTGTTTTTTTTTGACTTTTATTTTCCATGGAGGTTCCCAGGCTAGGGGGTCTAATCAGAGCTGCAGCTGCCGGCCTACACCACAGCCACGGCAACACCAGATCCAAGCTGCGTCTGTGACCTACACCACAGATCACAGCAACACAGGATCCTTAACCCCACTGAGCGAGGCCAGCGATTGAACCTACAACCTCATGGATGCTAGTCAGATTCATGTCTGCTGAGCCACAATGGGAACTCCTCAGATGTTTTCTTGGTGAGCATCCCCTGTTGAGTGGCTCACAGGGGGCCACGTGGAACGAAGGAGAGGACAAAAATGCGGCGAGGGTCATGGAGGTTCAGGCGTCATGACCCTCCAAGGCAGCCTGGGATGTGAAAGGCGGGATCCGAAAACTTCTCCCTTCCACTCTGAGCAAAACTGATCATCTTTGTGGAATATAAAATCTGAGACGTGTTAGAGCACAGCCAGGCTTGTTACCATCCCAGCCCTAGAGCCACATGTGAGACACATCAGCATTTCAAAGCCTCTTCACCTCTCCCGCCTCCTGATAGAAATGAAACTGTTACAGAAATAAAAACATCATCTCCCTGGGAGATGCTGTGGGATCCAGGGAGGGTGGCGCCCGGCCTCCCGCAGAGATTCATTATCTGCAAATCCTCCATCCAAGGAGGTGTGTTCTGAGGTCTGCTTTGTAGTGTGTTATTACAACAATATTTTTCCTGGTTGTAGACCATTTGAGAGAGAGAGAGACATTACCTGTATTGATCATAAACGCCTCTTGGGCTATCAAGCAGGTAAATTATCTACAAAGGAGGATTTTTCTAATTATGGAAAATCTGGGCCACTGGAACCGAGACCCAGCGAGGACTGTCCTGTTGGGGGTGCTGCTCAACCTTTAGTGTAATAAAGGACATCACCCTAAAGTCCGTGGCTCAGAGCCGCCTCCCTGGAGGCCTGGCTTTTTTTCCAACACTTTGGGAATAAGAGAGTGAAGTGGAGGATTCCGTGTGAAAAGGTCGAGAGGATGGTTTCAGAAGCCGCATTCAGGGCTCAGCTCCTTTCTTCTTTGATGGAGAATGAATAACTTTTTGCAACGCAGTCTGCAGAAGATCTTAGAGAAATTAAACCCCAGAGTCTGGGATGAATGATTTATAATCTATTTCATGGGTAAGAGGTGCCTGCCTGGAGAGAACAATCTGGAAGGAGACCTGGAGTCAACAATTCTGGGACAGTTTCGATGGGGGGTTGGGGGGAGGATGGAATCTATCTCAGGGCTATGGAGACCAGGGCCCCTGGGTGGAATGACCTTCTCCTGGGCCTCACCCAGGCTACATGGGAAGGTTTGCCCCATAGTAAAATCAAAGAGGGTACTTCAGGAAGCCGGCAGGGGGTGGGGGTGGGGGTGGGGGTGCTGCAGCTGCCAGAGCCCAAGGGGGCAGGAGGAGAGGAAGCTTAGGTACAGGCGGCTGAACCTGAGGGTGCCTGGGGGTGTCAGTGCAACTCTGGGCAGCGTGCATGGGGAGCCAGCCGGTGGCTAGATGTGAACACAGGAGAGACAATGACCCTCGTGAGACAGGATCACCCCAATAATCAGGGGAGCTGGATAAAACCAGGAGAGGCTATCCTGTGACATCAAATTGTGAGTGGTTCTGGTTTTGGGTGGCTGTGGGGTGAGAGCACTGAACCCTAACTTTTGGACCACAAGCATCAGCAGGCTTGACGTAGGGCCCCAGTCCTTGTCTCTCTGGAGAAAAACTTCAGCAAAGAGACTGAGAGTAATGAGGCAAATAAAGTGTTTATTAAGAGAGAAGATGAGGGAGTTCCTGTCGTGGCTCTGTAGTAACAAACCCAACTCGTGTCCATGAGGAAGTGGGTTCAATCCCTGGCCTCGCTCAGTGGGTTAAAGATCCGGGGTTGTTGAGAGCTGCGGTGTAGGTCGCAGGTGTGGCTTGATTCTGGTGTTGCTGTGGCTGTGGCTGTGGCGGCAGCTGCAGCTCCAACTGGACCCCAAGCCTGGGAACTTCCATATGTCGCGGGTATGGCCCTAAAAAGACAAAAATAAAAAAGAGAGAGAAGAGGAGAAGATACATACAGAGAAAGCACCGGTGGGCTCCTGAGGGATGGAGGGCAGAGAGACAGAGACAGACAAAGAGAAAGAGAAAGAAAGAGTGACATGGGCTTTGGAGGTGGTTTAAATCACTTGTATGGGGGTTAGTCCATCCAGGCTTCCTCTGGCCAATCATCTGGCTTCATCTGGATGTTAGCCCATGTGTGGCCTAACTCAGGACCCCCACCCCCCACCCCGAGTGCACAAGCATCATTAACCAAGATGGATTCTAGCACCAAGGTCTCTGGGAAGTCGACAGGATATACTGTAGTCTGGCTCCCCTCCCCTCACTCCCCCCCCCCCCCCGCCCAGGAACTTTTCTGCACATGTGCAGTTCTTTTCCAGGGGTCTCCTTGACCTGAAGTGGTCTCTATCTTTCATCCAAGCAGGACACAGCTCCTCCTTGCTCCTGCCATAACCTTTATCTTCAAGTATCTGCCCACAGAAGACAGATCCCTGTTGCTCAGCCTGGGACCCATCTAACTCTGCCTCAGTTCTGAAGTTAAGGAAACTGCCCTGAGCTGGCCGTACCCTCCACTGAGCTGGGCTATGTGGAGGGAGCTTCACCCTCAGCCCTCCAGAATGGACTGGGTGCCTATACCAGCTGCCTCATGGATCACAGGAGCCATGGGAGGTGGCTTTGTCCTCTGAGTGGCTTTGTGGGTGTGTGCAAGCAACAGACATTTCTTTCTCCCAGTCCTGGGGGCTGACATCTAAGATCAGGGTGCTAGCCTGGTCAGGTTCCAGCAAAGGCCCTCTTCTGGGCTACCGGCTGTCCATGCCTAGCTGGTGCCCTCGTGTGGCAGAAGGGGCCAGGGGGTGGGCTCTCCGGGGTCTCCTTTTTTTTTTTTTTTTTTTTTTTTTTTTTGTCTTTTTGCCTTTTCTAGGACCGCTTTCCATGGCATATGGAGGTTCCCAGGCTAGGAGTCTAATCAGAGCTGTTGCCGCCGGCCTACGCCGCAGCCACAGCAATGCCAGATCCTTAACCCACAGAGCAAGACCAGGGATCGAACCCAAAACCTCATGGTTCCTAGTCAGATTCATTAGCCACTGCGCCAAGACGGGAACTCCCTGGGCTCTCCTTAATAAGGGCAGTATATGAACTATATTTAATAATAATTTTTAAAGTGAAATCACCTAAAATAAATAAAATAAGGGCATGAACCTCGTCCGTTCATGAGGGCTCCACCTCATGACATCTTCACCTCCCTAAGGCCCAGAGCCACGTGGGGAAGAGGGTGAGGATCAGCACCCTGAGGGGCTTGTCTGGAACTCAGCCCCAGCCTGCTGGACCCTCCCTCTCTGGGCACCTGAGTAAAGAACATGTTGCAGTTTGGAGCAGTGATTTTGTTGCAGAAACCAAGGCAGCAGAAAGAGACAAGCAGCACTCGGAATAGCCAGGTTTATTCAGCACCGGTTGCGGGCTCAGAGGAGTCACCTCCAGAGTCTGAGCACTAGGTCTTTGTTCTGGATACCTTTTATATAATACAGACTTCCAGATCTTTTTTTTCCCCCCCGCGCAAGCAGCCCGGCCCTCCCCCTTCCCCAAGCAGACAATGTTCCTGCCTAAGAAGCTGAGTACACAAGATTACAAAAAAAAAAACTCGAAACTGATAAGCAATGCTTGGAGCATGGCTAGCAGAGCTGCTAGCAGGGACATAAGGCATGTAGTTGCTACAAGATTACAAGAAAAGTGGTATGAGGCAAGCAGAGCTGCTATCAGGCAGGTAGCTGCCTCCTCAGCTGGGGTGGGGCAGGGGGCGTTTCTCTAGTTAAAACTCTTATTTCAATTTGACCGCTGAACCTGGTAGAACTCCCCCTTTCCAAGTCCCCTCCCCCACCTCACTCTCCAGGCATGCAGCTACCTCCTGGATACTGAGGGCTTCATCTTGCAGCCAGGACCCCTGAAATGGGAGTCCTGGGAGACCCATTTCAGGGTCCTGGGCCCTTCAGGGCTTGTACAGTATTCAGGGTGCATTGGGCTCTCCTCCCAGAAGCACCCCTTCCTTGGGTGCAAGCCTCCGGAGAAGGCATCCTGTTAGCATGTCGATTAGGAAATGACAGTTTCTCCCGGACCTAAGACATAGCCTTAAGTTCAGCCAGAGCCTGCATTTTTTTTTTTTTTTTCTGATTCTCTTCCCTTTTAATGATCCCTGGTAATAGAGGCATTTGTGGGTAGGAGGGTGAAAAGCATGTGTTTTCTCTATTTGCTAAGGATTGTGAGTGGCTGTAAGAAACAGAATCCTCGACTGAGAGCCTGACACCTTGGGGATTTACTTTCTTCCTCCTCAGGCAGTTCAGGCTTAAGTGACAGCCCACGACACCCTCAGGACCTGCCTCATCAAGTGGTTTGGGCACCATTGTGCTGTCTTGTCAGAAGAGGGCTGCCCCACCTCCCACATCTCAGCTGCATTCCTGGCGGGAAGAAAGAGGAGGGCAGATGGCAGAAGGAACCACCCAGCTCCCCTGCCTGAATTTCATTGGTCAGAGTTCTGTTGCATGACCAGCCCCATCTGGAAGGGTTTCTGGGAAATGTAGTTCTGTAGCTGGGCACATTGCAACTCTGATCAACAGTGTTTTCTCACTCAGAATAGAGGGGCCCCTGAGTGCAGCTCAGAGTCCTCTGGGCCTGGCAGAGCCCTTGAGGGGGTGGGTCTGGCTCTGTGGGGCCTCTCTGAGCCCCTCCCAAGATCTGGCTTCCCAGACAGCAGAGGAGGGGGCTCTCCTGATGGAGACCAGAGTCAGTCTCCCCATCCTTTTCCTGTCTAGTAATCCGTCTAGAGGGAGAACTGAGGGAAGGGTCCCAAATCCTTAATCCTGTAGGCACATTCCTGACATCCAGGTCAGATCCACTGGAGGCTGGTTCCAGAATCCCATGGAGGCACAGAGGGAGGTGCTGGTCCTTGAGGGACCAAGTGGGTCTGGACACATTATTGTTTGCTCTGCCCACTGCATTTGCTGTGGATTGATAATTGCACACACAGCAGGACAGAATCCAGGGAGCAATTGTGTCTTTCCACTGAGGTTTCAACTTCCAGTTTGGGGCACCTCTAGACGTGGTGACCAGGTATGTGACAGAGCAGACCTCCAGATTTTCCATCAGAAATGGGAGAACTTTCATCTGATCCACCAGACAGAGAAGGGGGGGAGGGAAGAGCTACTCCACATGGTCTGGGGATTAGGGTGGGCTCTGTGGCTTTAGACGTTCGTGCTGTGATTACCTTTTTGATATGACAGAGGAACGGTTTGGCTGAGACAGTTCGGCGCCATCAGTTTGAGGCAACAGCTTGTTATCTAATTCCTGTTGACAGACACTCTGGCTGGTACACACGTCTCTAGAGACTCTGCATCTTGTTGACATATTGATTAGGGAGAGACAGTCTTACTTGTCTAATACCTCAACTCCTTCAAACTAGCCTCAGACTGAAAGCCACAGAGGTGTCTGTTTCTCATCAATTTGTCCAGACACTCTCCCATTAGCCTTGGTGGCTTTTTCCCATCTGATTAATTTCCTTGTGTTTCCCGTAAGTGTCAATTGCATAGAGTTCAGTTACAAAGAGATAAAGAAAACAAACACCTGTGGATTGAGACCTATAGGATTCAAACATGCTGGTTAAAGGGAAGAAAAACCAGATTTGAAATGCTAAGTGACATCGAAAACGGCCTATGCTCAGGAGCCGAGTGGAAATCTACCAACTTTTGTAAGTGTATTCAGTTACCGTTTCTCTTGCTTGACCTCAGCACTGAGATGGGGGTGTGGAGTGGAAGCTTGTTCATTTTGGGTTTAGCACCTGTATGGATTTTCTGTCCTGCCTTTTCCTTCACTCCTGAAAAATGTCATTAAATGGATTCTGGATGCTTCTGTGTCGGAGACCGCCCATATTCTGGGAGTCATGTGATTTCCTAACTGGTCCTCCCACCCCCCTGCTCTAGACTCCTGGAACTAACAGATCTGTGTGTGTTGGGTGGGAAGAGATGCTGACAAATCCATTTTACTTCTCTGGAGGCCAAAGACGCAGGAGCCTGGTGCACTACAAGCCCTGATGGACAAAATGGGGAGGAGGGGGATGCAAGGACCCTTCTAAGAAAATTCAGTCTCCATGACAACAAAAAGGGATAAAATGTAGGTGTACCTCACCTCTGTTAACATATCAGGTCAGGGGAAGGCTCTGGAGCCAGGATGTCTGGGCTTGAATCCTGGATTGGCCTTTTGCCAGCTGGGTCACTTGGGGTGAGTCTCTCTAACTGTGTCCTTTGGGTCTTCACTGGTGAAAGGGGGCAGCAGTGTAGACCGCAGACAGGATGCTGTGGAGATCAAATGGCTTCGTAACTGGAAATGTTAAAACCGTACCTGGCACAGAGTAAGGGCTTTGATAGGTCAACTGTCGCTATGATTTGCTTTCATCAAGGAGATTACACACCCGATCTCAATGCAATTTCAAACAGCTTGTGTGTTGGGTGTCAGGGATGGTGCGTATAAGCAATGGAAGCTGGCTCCGGATCTCTTAGGCAGGTAGAAGGTAGAAATTTATTGAACTGATAAGGACTTGTATCAAACTGAGGGCATGCAAACTACAAAAGAAGGAGATCTTAGGAATCACATTGTCTTTATTCTGAGAATTAACAGATTGGTGATTATTGTAAGAAGAACTTGGAGTATCCGAGAGCAATCCTGCTGTTTCTGGGTCCCTGTCTTTCATTTGTGTTCAGTTTTTCTTCTTTCCTAAAATTCCCTTCCTCCCTCTTCCTTTCTCCCCAGTTTTCCTCCCAGGCTGCGTCATGCTCTCCTATCTCTTCTGCACACGGACACAGGTGACCCGGAATTTCCGCACACCGGCAAGCCCCCTGCTCCAGGCACACAGGACAACCCACCCGCTCCAGGGCGAGTGCAGCGGCCACCATGTCCCCTCCCAGTCCTCTTCCAAGAGGAAGCAAGTGGGGCTCTGGGTCCCAGGACTCCAGGTACCAGAGGTGCCTGAGCTGGGGCCCGTCTGTCTGCTCCAACACAATGCAGCTGCATGGACTCCGACCCTCACGTCAGCTGGTCCCTCTCAACACTAAACTAAAAAGGGCTGTAGCACTGGGAGCACCGTCAGAGGCCCGGGGTTCTGGCCAGGCCTCTTACCTCCCTTCCTCCTGTGGGGACAGGATGCGGCAGGAGGGGTGGACCTGAGCCTTCTTCACCTCCCGTCCTTCTTCTTGGCGCCCCCTGGAGGGCAGGAGGGGAAGTGGAGCCCCTTGGACAAGTGATGGCCAAAACCGCTTAGTTTTTGTTTCATTTGCCTTGACCAGCTTGAGGTGTCATCAGTTCCTTGATCAGTAGGCACTTATTAATCATGCTGTTATTAAATCAATATAACACCAAAAATGCTTTTATGTTAAGTAGACAGGACAGCGGCCAAACTTTAGAAACTAGGATTGCAACCATAAAATACACCTATGCTGGGGAATAAAAATACTGAAAGGCAATAGACAAATGACATTTTACTGTGCTGCAGTGCTCATATTTTGGGTACAATCTCTCCTGACTTCCCCAGGCTTCCTGTAATGAGTTGTCCTGTCTTATATGTAAAGCAGGAGTCTTGCAGAATCTGGACAGCTCTCCAGGAAGGTGATTAATTAAAGACGACAGTCAGGATGGTCTGTGGAGCTGACTCTGCCCCTGGAGCTGACTCTGCCAGGAGCTTCCTTCCCTCTCCTCCTCTCCCCTCCACATCCTTCCTGCCGTTCTCCCCCACTCCTCCCCTCCTCCTGCCCCTCACTCCACTCCTCCCCCTCTCCTCCTGGCTCCTCATCCTCCCGCATCCTGCTCCTTTTCCCTCTGTCTCCTCCCCCACTTCCTCCCCCTCCTCTCCCACCTCCCCATCCTCCTCCTCTGCTGCTGCCTGGAGGGACCAGCTGATATTCCCAGGTGCATCTTCTGCTTAACAGGAGCCTTGGCCCCTGAGGCACAATTAGCCATAAATCTTGACTCAGTGAGTTTCTTTTGTCTCCTCCTAATTCCAGGGATCTGAGGGATGTAGGGTCCTAGCCAGGAGCCCTTTCTCCTGAGCAGCCTCAGCAGGAGAGGAGGGTCCCCAGGTGGAAAGGCATTCTTTGCTGTCTCTTCCCCGCCTCCACCCTTCACTGTGGGGGAGCAGAGGGAGAGGCAGTGCTCAGCGTGCTGGTCAGACAGAGGCCCCGAGGATGCTACTTCTCCAGCAGCTGGAAGTGGGTGGTTTTCAGCAATAAGTCAGATTCTCAAGTCAAGATCCTTAAAATCCACAGGTGCTTGTGGGAGGAGGTGAGCTGAGTTTCAGATGTGTTATCTCCAGAACAAACTCCCCAGAGAGCCCAAATTCCATCTCTCTGCCTCCCTGTTAAAGATTCTCATTAGCTCATAAAAGCCTCTAAGCTGCACAGTGTCCTCTGGAAGAGAAAGAGGAAGGCTCCCTATGGACAGGCCGGAGTTCCCAGAGCTGCTTTTGAATAGAGGGCCTTTTCCTGGCAGAATGACATTCAGTATCTGGGAAATACTGATTCAAAGCAAGTTTTAAAAACTTTATTCTCAGTGTGAGACCTTTTTTCCAACTCCCAATCCCCAAACAGATTCTGACATGGCAGTAAAAACTGCCAGGCAGATTTTATTTATTCACTCTCAAGTGGCAGAAATACAGCTGAAAGCAGCTTTTGCAAAGACAAGAATGTGCTGCCTCCTGTAATAAAAACATCCAGGTATATGGCTTCAGGCATGCCTTGATCTAGGTGCTCAAATGGCATTATCAGGGTTTTGTCTTCTTTTTTCCATCTCACCTATCCAATTTCTTCATTTGTGCCTTGGCTCTTTGCATATGGTACCAACTTTGGGTCTGCATCTTCTCAGAGGCTCGGCATTTTTCTTTCACAACCCTTTCAATGAAAATCCAGAACTAAGCGGATTAGCATTGCTTCACCCAGTGCTACACACCCATCCCTGGGGCAATCTCTGGCAGGAGAATCTGATGATGCAGTTTTCTGGGTCACGTCTCCATCTCAGATCAGGAGGGGAACCAGCACCCCCTACCCCCATGGAATGATGGAGGGTGCTGGTTCACTAGGGAAAATGCAGCTTCCCTTTCTAGAAGGAGGTGGACCTCCTGCAGACGCAGAGACACCCATCAATGCCCTTCCTCCTTCAAGTCCCAGGTCATCCTGTCAGCTCCTCCTTCCTTCTCAGGCCTCTCACCATCTGGCCTCCATCCTCCCAGCACTGCAGGGCCGCTCTGTCCCAGGTCACCCATTTTGACATGGGACCATCATGTCCTCATCCTCTCGGGTGTGCGTATGTGTCTCTGTGATTAGACTCCCAGGTCCCGGAAGGCCTGTATCTTATCTCACATCTGCTCTGTGACCCCAGCTCTTGGCACAACATGTCTGCGTCTGTCGAGTGTTAAGTTTGTGCTTATAGACGGGAAGGAAGGAAGGATGGAAGATGGAAAGGCAACGAGTCAGCATGCACCTCTGCTCTGATGGTTTGTAGGTTCTCCTGGTCTGTACTGTGTTGATATCATCACCCTGGGCAGCTGCAGGGAGGGTGTGGTGGGGCAGCAGGATCTGTCTGCCGACTCACCCCCACCCCGGCCCCCCGACTGCCAGGACCTCCACGGGTGAGGTCATGTCAGGGTCTGGACGTCCAGTGCCTTGGTCCAGTGCATCGCTCCCCATGGGGATGGGTGGGGGGTTTTTAAGGCTGGTTTGCCTCAGGCTATGGGCAGTAAGGACCAGAAGGATGGAGGGACAGCTCCAGCTCAGCTCCTCCCAGACACACAGGTCTGGTCACATACGCAGCCCAATCCTGTGACCCTGTCCCTGATTTGGGTGGTCAGCACAGTGCCTGGTATACAATAAGTGCTCAATAAATTACAGTCAAGGGAGAGTCAGATGAATGTGGTTTACTGTGCACTGGGCAGGTGGGGCTTAGGGTTCCCGTTGCTTCAGTAGGATGGGGCAGGAATTAATCTGATCCAACATCTCATGCCCCCATTTTGGAACCATAGCTTCTGAAGCCACAGTTGAATCAGGAAGGGTGCGGGGTGGTGCTGTGGGACCAGGTCTCTTGCCAAGACCCAGAGATATTATTCCTCATTATCAGAAAATGGTTCTGTTTTTCTTTTTATCTCTCCCTCTCTTTTTTTGGTTTTACCTCAAATGCCTCTGAGAAGCTAATTCATCAGACCAGCTGATGAACCACGCGGATGAAACATTCTTAACGATGAACAATGAAACATCCCTGAGATGTGAGACGGAGTCCAACAGTTGTTACAGCTCGGGATGAGATAATTTTCCAGCTGAACTGCTAAAATTAGGAGGAATCTGGCCTTTTCTACTTTAGGACAAGGATATTCTAGAGAGAAAGCATTGAAAGAAAGCGCTATTAGAGCATCTATTGAAACAAGGATGATTAAACCACCATTGTTCTGGCCCATTCCTGGCACTCTTGGAAGGTTTCCAAAGTCAAGGCACTAATTAAAGGAAGAATGTTCTTCTCAGACACACCTCACTGGCATTCCTTGCCTTTTATCCCGCGGGGAGCTTGCTGACACCTGGCCACCCACAGTGCGGGTCTCAGCCCAGGGGTCTGTCTCTGATACCAGCCTGGAGCCAGGCAGCCCAGCGGAGGGTCCGGAAGCTCACGGAGTGTCTGGCGAGGGCGGGGATCTGAAGATCCTCTTGAACTTGATGTTCTGCATGAAAACGATGGGAAGCACAGGCTTCCCCTTGCAGACCTGTCACCCTCTCAGGGAGCCTGGGTTTGAGCCGCCCCTTGGCAGAGGGTCCACCAGACTGGGCCGTGCGTTTCCATTTTAAGGCTCTTCTCCCCAAGCTCTGGGTTCCAGACATGAATGAGCCTCTGACAGGTGCTCTTCCCTGTCTGAGGCATTTTGTGTCTCCCGGTCCAGGAGGTCTGGGGGGAAGACAGGGGGCAGAAAGGCAGGGCTCAGGTGAGTGGACATGTGTCACCCAAGCTCCTTGGGCCTCAGTGTCCTCTGCAGGGTGGGCGTCATCACAGCACAGCCTCAGAGGCACTGTGGGGCTCAGGGGCCAGTGCAGCTCCTGGGGCTGTTGTTCTTGGGGTTGGGGATGCTGAGCTCGGTGAGCTGCTGGAAGGAGTGACCAGACAGCCCAGCAGTGACGTCTTCAGCCTGCGTCTGTGAGGAAGCACCGCATGCCCTGCCAGCCCCTGGTGAATGTGCCAGGCCCCCAGGGCTGCCCCCAAGTCCAGACAGGTGACATGTCCCAGGGACCCGGTTGGCGGTTCTGAGGCTCTGGAGGGAAATGAGGTGGGAAAGGGCCAGCTGTCTTGCCTGAGCCCCTGGGATCACGTCGCATAAACTCTCGATGGTTCCAGGCAAATTCATTTCAGAGCAAGTCCTCCACCACCTTCTGGTCCAGAATTCTCTCTAGGAGTCAACAGGCCTCCTGCCTCAGGCAGCCACACAGCCCCCCTCCCCCTGCGGCTTCCTCCAGGCTGTGACTGGGGGAAATGCCATCAGCCTGGAGAAAGCCTCAGGGAGTCGAGATTGTGTGTCATGACCTAAGCTGATTCATTCATGGACAAGGATTCGGCTATTTTGGGTGCCTGGCAGCCACTTCCAGAAAGTCTGAGATGATGCGGGTCATGTGCTCTCACACAGCCTCCTCCCGGGTCACCGTGAAGCCAGGCTCTGAGCAACTCAGCCACACGGACGGTCACGTATTAGACATGCTCCCTGGGAGGTAGACACTGACACCCCTGGTCAAGGCCTCCTGAAAGCCCGTGAAGGTCCCAGGTCTCCTTGCTGGGACCCAATTCAGCCTCACCTGCAGGAAGGGTCTGCCTGACTCCCAGAGGCGGGATCTTTATTTCCTGCTCCGCACCAGCCCACTGCATCCTCTGGTCTACGCAGGGACCAGGACAGTGTAGTGACCATGGGTACACACCACCCTCCTGCTGGTCCTTTTACCTGCGCATGTCAGATGGGGGGAGAGGGTCCCCAAAATGTATTATCCAGTCCCCACTTCACTGGCTTGAATGCATTTCTAAGACCTGTGATGCTAGTTAGTAAGCGAGACATTCCACCCAGAGAAACCCAGTTCGGGTTCACTGTGCCAACAAAATAACTCATCAGCTGTTGATCAGACTTAAGACTAAGAAGTGCTGTTAGTAGCTGCTCTTGACAGAGAGGTTGGGTGTAAACTCCCCAACCTACCTGCAATTCCCCAGGGGTGATTGACAGTACCCAGGACAGAGGTTAAACCAACTCTCCTTGGTCAACACCCCGACCAGAGCGACTTGATCCTCCGCTGTGTGTGGGCGATGCGGAGGGCAGCTCTCAGATGTGAATTGGAGGGAGGAGAGGCCACATGTGGTCTGGAGTGGTGATGAGCAGGGACTGAGTGTGGGTGTGGCCTCTGAGATTCCCGCCCAGACCTGAGTCTCACTCTAGACCTAACATTCCAGGAATCTTTAGTCTAGCTGCTCACCTGGGATATCTGGGCTGCTTGTGCCCCATGAGCTACTGAGGAGACTTCCTCCCAGATGCTGCAGGGATTGCCGAGAGCTGGAGTGAAGATGCAGAGCCCTGAGGGCTGCAGATGAAGTGGTTCTTCTCCCCCAGCCCCACCAGATGCTCCCACAACAGATTGGAGGCAGGGAGAGCGCATGGTGTGTCTTCTGTGTGCATCATTTGTTGATGCACTGGGGTGCGGTGACATTCCCCAGGGTGACCACAGGGAGTCTCCCCGAGAGGGCTCTGGAAGAGACTTGTGGGCCCCATCCTGAGTTAGGGGACTTGATGGAGGTTGAAGGAAGTGTGTTTTGCTCTGGAGTTGATGCTGTCAGGAAGCAGAGGTGATCCTACAATGAGGCATTTGCATAATTCTTTGTGTTTGTTTGTTTATCTTTTTAAAGCCGCACCTCTGGTATATGGAGGTTCCCTGGCTAGGGATCAAATCGGAGCTGCAGCTGCCACCCTACACCATAGCCACAGCAATGCCAGATCCGAGCTGCATCTGCAACCTACAACACACCTCACAGCAGCGTCAGATCCTTAACCCACTGAGCAAGACCAGGGATTGCACCCTTGCCCTCATGGATACTAGTTGGGTTTGTTACTGCTGGGCCACAATGGGAACTGCATGTATTCATAATTCTTATCTAAAAGGTAAGAGGAAGACACCTTAATGCCATGATTGATAATGAAGCTGGAGGCTCATTACCAGGACAGGAGGAGGGGGACTTGGGTCATTTTTTTTGTTTGGGAGATGCTTGAGTTTTGTTTGTGCTCAGATATGATCTCGGGTGTTCTTGTGTTTTTCTGGCTCCATAATGTCACAGGCAGCTGGGTCTGCTGCTGTTGTTCTATGAAGCTGTGGGTGTTCATCAGAACACCCCCCCTCCAGTCTGATACACCTGGCTGCTTGGGTGGATCTCAAAAAATTATGCCACAGAGTGTATGATTTCACTTATGCTACATTCTTTGATTGACGGAATTATAGAGATGGGGATTCTAAAGGAGAACAAATCAGTGTCAATTCTTGATTAGGAAAGCCTCAGTCCTAGAAATCACAGGGCACTTAGGCATGGCTGTTTCCAGGTGCTCAGTGATGCCTGATATCTTTACTTGGCCCATCGCCCCATTGACACCTCACTGGCTTCATCTCAGGCAGTCTCTCCTGGGTGGTCCAGGTGGGGAAGGAACCACTGTTCTCAGCAGTCCCAGCAGAAGTCCCAGGATGGGTTCTGATTGGCTGCTGTGGGCCATTGTGTCTGTCCCAGAGCCAATCACTGAGGCTAGAATGGAGGTGGGTGATTGGCCAGAACCACATGACATGACTACTGAGGGGGAGAGCTTGTGGCCCCGGAGCCCTGGAATCACAGCACAGTGATATTCTCCCATTCTGATGACAAGTCACACTTCCCATATCACCTGTGATGGCTGTCAGGACAGACTTAGGGAGAGAGTGTGTGGATGACACTGAAACCCCTGCTCTCATCCACTGGATATTTCATTAATACGGTGATGCCTGCCCTCCTTTCTCTCACCGCCCCCCTTCCCTTCCCCAGCTGCTGATTTGAAAGCTTCTTTTGACTTTGTTCCAAATTCCGTGGCACTGACGGAGGCTCTAGTCATTAATTAGAAAAGTATCCAAGGGAAGATATTGAAGACGTGTTTTATTCCTTCTTAATTAACATTCCTCTCAGACATCCTCGTGCTGCAAGGAGGTGCAGCAGCATCTTCTCGGAGAAGGGTTCCCAGAGGACAGAGAGGGGGACGTCATCGTGGTGTCATAGTCTGCTTGGGACAGGGGAGGGGGGGATGGGTGGTGCCAGCTCAGCACACCATCCCCTCATCTGGCTGCATGGACTCTGCTTCCCTCCTGCGGGTGACGTGTGCTCTGGGGAATCCACAGGGACAAGCTGGGGATGGGGGACTCCCTTCACGAGGTGCTGCCCCTGGAGCCTCCCTGGATCCTCTGTGGCCCCAACATCTGGGCCTCTGTATAGAGGATATGGGGCTATGCTCTGGCTCTGCAGGGCCTTTTAGGCCCATAGGGCTCTCTATAGGGTTCCATGTGGGAGGGTGGGCAACCGGGAGACAGGATCTGAGGGGTCAACTGAGAGCCCCTCCAGATTCCATCCCCCTCCTGCCCTCACTATGCCCCGGGCCAGTCTGGATGGACATGGACCAGCCTGAGGTGGGGAGGCCAGGACTGCACCCCCTGCTCCCATGTGCACCCCCACTCCCTCCTGACAGCTGTGGGTGCAGGGGCCGCTCTGTCCTCCACAGGCCACAGTCCTGTCGGCAGTCCCAGCCACAGGCTTTCTGGGTCCCAGACACTGTCGCTCTGCCCTCAGCTCCTTCTGTCCCTCAGACAGATCTCACAAAGCTCTGACCCTGAAATACTGTAGCCAGTCCACACAGGTTGAATGCCTCTAATTTTTCTAATGGGTGCTATTTCCATGATCCAGTATGCTTATCAATAGCCAACATGCTTATTGATAGACTTTGAGTGTGACAACCTTTTCCCATCCTTCCGGCCCACGATGGGGCAGGGACTCTGCGGTGGGGTCTCTGAGTCAGGCATTCTGAAGACAATGACAGGGGCCTCTCTGGAGTGGTTGTTCGCAATGAGAACCTCAACTGTGCCTGCTGATTAATTGTCACACAGGCTGTACTGTTTGCGTGGAAACCCTGGTGCTTGGGGCAGTGGGTACCATGGCAGCTGCTGGAGGGGAGCAGCCGTCGGCTGCCGGCCCATTCAGATCGGGAAAATGATCTCGAGGCAGTGCAGTCCCCACTGCTCCCTAATGTCTCCCGCCTGGCTTGGCCTGCTGTGGCATCTTTGGGGCCTGAAAGTGTTTCCTCTTGGACAGCCTGCTTCTGAACCCATTGAGCAGGAGGTAGTAACAGTGGAGCCCAGGAGGGAACAAGAGGATGAGAGACTTGGTGGAGTGAGATCTTTAACTTCCAGGGAATGGACGGTGAATGAGAACGCTTCCTTGAGTGTGTGTGTGGGGGGGATTTCAGATGAGCTGGATGAGCCAGGGAATCAAGTAGGGCAGTGATGGGGGGATGGGGGTGTGCCAGTAGAGCGCACCCCAGTTCTGTAAGGAGATCTACTTCCAGAAGGGCTGCCAGGTTAGGGAAGGGACAGGACTGTGGTCTCAGATGATCCATCCTTTGCAGGAACCCGAAGCTCTGACTACAGGCCTTTCAGGTTTGGGAGGTGGGGCATTTTTCTGGTGACGTGTCCCTGAGCTGTCGCCTGTCCCAGGGCTGCATGAGGACCCTCTGCAGTCACTTTACCACCTGGCCTTTCACCGGTGACAGAGGCCTCTCTGAGCAGCCCTGTGTGCGGCCCCCCTTCCTACTCTGGGGTGAGGAGGACAATCACCTTGTCCATCCGGGTGTAGACACGGCCGAGACCAGATTCCAGTCCTCTTGATAGTACACCCTCATGGTGGGAGCAAGGACAGTGGGGAGGGGAGGGGAGTAACTGGATTTGTAAGGCCACACCCTTCATTCTCTGTGTATTGACTTCACCCCCAGGTCTGAGGGTCCCCGTAGGATCACCCTGTCCCAGGCTCTCCTGGTCACCTGAATGTGTCATCCCACTGTGGGCAGTGACAGCTGGGGGTCCGGAGGCAGCCCTGCCCACATCCTTCTCCCCCACTCACCCCAGCATTGGGTGCAACAGTGGGGTACCAACACTCCATGTCCTCTGGGCTCCCTGGAGCCCTGCCTCCAACCACTGTCATCCCTGAGGGGGCCCCTTCTCTGCCCCACTCACCTGCTCATAGCAGTACACACCCAGCACCTGGGACAACAGCCCTGGGCTCCTCTGCAGAGGGGGTGGAGGGGAGATTCCACATTCAGAGCTGGATCCCCCCACCCCCAGCCTTCCTAGACGTCTGTCTTCCTCACCAGGGGTCCAGACACTGAGCATAGGGGACCTTCCGTAAACAGCTAGGGACCAGTCACGGACGGTCTCATGTGCTCCCCCCGCTGCATTTCACCCCCTGCAGAGACCCAGGGGCCAGTCCTTCAGTTTTCAGCCTTGTTCAGTTGGTACAGTTCCTTCTTTTCACTCTGATCTTGGTCTTTTTGTCTTTTTAGGGCCGCACCCACGGCATGTGGAGGTTCCCGGGCTAGGGGTCTAATCGGGGCTACAGCTGCCAGCCTACGCCACAGCCACAGCAACGCCAGATCCAAGCCATGTCTGCGACCTACACCACAGCTCACAGCAATGCCGGATCCGGATCCGTAACCCACTGACCGAGGCCAGGGGTCGAACCTGCATCCTCATAGATACTAATAGGGTTCTTAACCCTCTGAGTCCCAACGGGAACTCCAGTCTTTGCCCGCTTCTAACCCCTCCACAATTCATGAGCAGAACATGTCTGTGTCTGGGGTGATCTGACCAGGTGGCACAGCAGAAACAAAGGCGGCTTGACCCACTGAGTGAGGCCAGGGATCAAATCCTATTTGGATTCGTTTCCACTGCGCCACGACGGGAATTCCCCTAAGTATTGCTTTAAATTCAACTCAAGCCTTTGATACATTTTCATTTTTATATGTGTGTGTTTCATGTTTATGACATTACATATATGATGTTATATGTATATGATATTATATACACAGGTATGATGGAGATTTCGCCTTTGACTCATGCTCGTTTAGAAATGTGGTTTGCAATTTCCAAGTATTGGCGGATGTTCCAGATATCGATTTCTAGTTTAATTCCATGATGGTTCAAGGACGTACTTTCATGATGTACAGTCTCTGACGTTTGTGGCCCAGATGCAGTCTAACTCAGTGAAGGCTCTGTGTGCTCCTGAGAATGCCTGCATTCTGCTGGTGCGGGGCAGGTGTTCTGGAAGTTTTGTTAAGTCCAGCCATCTGCTCACGGGTCATGAATATCCTGACCAATTTCCTGCCTCCGTGTTTTATAGGGGCTGAGAGGGGAGCGCCGACATCTCCTACTCTAACCCTGGGTTTGTCAATTTTCCCTTTCAGTCCTGTTGTTTTTCACTTCATGTGATTTGAAGTTCTGCTGTCTGGTGCACAGCTGTTTAGGATTGTTGTGTCGTCTCGGAGAGCACACCCTTTTATCATCCTGTAACGCCCACCTTTCTCTGGACGCCCTTGTTCTGAAATCCACTTTGCCTGAGATCAGGATATTTACTCCAGCTTTCTTTTATTTGTTGCATGGTGTGCCTTCCTCTCTCTCTCTTTTTATTCCCAATAGACAGGTGTTTTTATGTTTAAAGTGGGTTTCTTGTTGACTATTTAGAGCCAGTTCTTGCTTATTTTTATCCAATCTGGTGATCTCTGGGTGTTAACTGGTGAGTTTTGATCACTCCATAAAATGACAATGGAGTTCCCATTGTGGCTCCGTGGAAAGGAACCCACTACTATCCGTGAAGATGTAGGTTTAATCCCTGGCCCTGCTCAGTGGGTTAAGGATCTGGTGTTGCCAAGGGCTGTGGTGTAGGTCACAGATATGGCTCTGACCTGGTGTTGTGGCTGCTGTTGCTGTGGTTGTGGCAACGACCCCTAGCCTGGGAACTTCCATATGATGCAGGTTCGGCCCTAAAAAAAAAAAAGTGACATATGATGGAGTGGGGTTCATCTCAGCCACCTCATTAGTTGTTCTCTATCTGTTCCCCTTGTTCTTGTTCTTTCTTTTTCCCTCTTTTCCTGCCTTCTCTCAAGTCTGAGTATTTATTATCCCATTTTATCTCTTCAATTGTCATTATGCTCAGTTTAAAATATTTTCCATGGTTGAATTGTGGTTTATACAGTTCATTTTTAAATAACCTGGGTCCAGGAAGTTCCCCTGTGGCACAGAGGTTTAAGGATCTGGCCTTGTCACTGCTGTGGTGCAGGTTCGATCCCTGGCCCAGAAAGTTCTGTTTGCTACAGGTACAGCCAAAAAATAATAATATGGGTCCACCTTCAAATAAAAATATATGGCTTCACTCGTAGTGTAAGGAATGTGTAACCATATATGTCCAGCCCCTCTCTGCTGTCCCTGGTGCATTGTTTGTGCGTTTCAACTTTCCCATACTCAACTCTTAGCAATTTGTTAAATTTTGAGTTTAATCTTTCTATCAGCTTCTTTGGGCAGAGTCCAGCTCACCAAATACTGGGGCCCCTTTCTCTACAAACATCAGTCTGTCTCTCTCCACTTCAGATGGTTCGTTTGCTTTGCAAGCCCAGCTCACTAAGGGAATCAGGAAAGCTGCTAGTTTGCAATCTGCTGGGCTTTTTTCCAGGTAATCTGGGTGGGAGGCACACTCCTTCCTGCTTTCTGTCTTTCTAAATGTAAACCGTAATTCTGAACGTGTTTTGTTTTTGTTTTTTGTTTTTTTTTTTTTTGAAGTAGCTTTTGATGAGATGAGAAAACAAAACAGGTTTATATAACCAGATCAGATAGAATTGCCACATTTCATCAGTGTTCCAGCACCCAAGGCAGTGGATACTCCACTTTCATCTCAAGTTGCAATGCAATCCCTGAATCATTCTTTCAGCGATTTATTCCACATCTGGTATAAGTAGCTTATGGGCAGTTCTGATGGAGGAATGCTTAATTGACAAAATACCTGAGATATTCATGTCACACAGCCTCACCCAGGGCCTTCCTGATTGTCAGTAGAGCACGAAAGGGCACTGAGCAGGATGCTTGAAACAGAGCGATGGGGCCAGCCAGCTTCTGTTTCCATTTTGCCTGAAGCACTAGGTTAGTTTCACTCCCAGCCACTGTCTGCCCCTTAATTGCTCCCTGACGCAGGCAGGGCTGGAGCCTTGGGGCAGCTGTGCCTCCTCTCACAATGTCACCGCAGATGTGACTGTCCCACCTCAGTAAGGAAGTGTGCACTACGGGACACCAGACATGCCCAGGCAAGGGAGGGAGCAACGCAGAGAAATAAACTCCAGCAAAAGCTTTGGGGAGATGAGAATGATGATAAACTGTAAGAGCCTGTAATGCGAGCAGCTTAACCGTTATTAAAACATTTTCTTCTGGGTCTTAAATGGAGAGGCCAGGAAATATCAAGAAACCTGTAAGTCCCTTATTAATCACTTAAGCACGCTTTCATGTTTGCAAAATACTTGGCCGTCATTTATTACTCTTTTCAGTGGCCCCATCACACACGTCTGTGTACAGAAATTTATATAACCCCCTGGTGTAACAAGACATCTGGTTCAAGCTTAATGAGAGGTCGAGGCAGAGGCAAGTGTCCTGACGTTCAGGGGCAAGGCTGTTACGGGGAGACCTCTGAGCTCCCACGGCGCATTGGTCGTGGTGAGACAGAGCTCGGGCGGGTATTCAAGTCTTTCCCTTTCTGTCTCTGTCTCTCTCTCTCTCTCTCTTTGTCTCTGTCTCTCTCTGTCTCTCTCCATACACGTATTACACTGTATGTATACATATAATACACACACGCATACGCACACAGATACATGTATGTCATGGGTGGCCATCCCTCTCTTGTAGGTCCCAGACCCTTCCCTGAACCACTAGAACTCACAGTTACTTTCCTCCTGACCCCAAGGTCATTGTTGAGATGCTCACAGGAAACGGGTTAGATTTTTCGCATGACCTCAAATGTTTCAGAAACTAAAATCCCCTGAATACAGCACAGCCCCTGAATCCAGCTGTGGATCCTATAGAAGGGGGAAATTGCAGGTGGGGTAGGATGGGGTGAGTGAGGGGGAGTGCCCCCTTCCCCTGCTGTCACTGGCCTGGTTGGTCTTCTGTTCAGGACCTTGGAGAGCTGCCCAGGGGCGAGGCAGGTTGTGCTGGAGCCTCTGCCAGAGACCCTCCCAGCCCCCTGCTCTGTCCCCCTGCTCCTAAGGGGAGCCCCCCGGCTGGTCCCCAGCAAGGAGGGAGTGTTGAGCAGAAAATGAAGAGTCCTCTGCTGTTGGAAGCCACAGCCCTGGAGCAGATGAGAAAGGAGAAACAGGTACTGTGCTAAGCAAAATAATTTCTTTCTCTTTTTTTATCTTATATATTTTATTTAAAATATAGTTGGTTTATGAAGTTGTAAGTTTCAAGCGTACAGCAAAGTAATTCATATATATATGTATATATATATATATTCTTTTTCAGATTCTTTTCCATTCTTACAGGTTTATTGTAAGCTGTATAGTTCCCTATGCTATGCAGGAGATCCTTGTTGGTTATCTATTTTGTATGTAGTACTGTGTAGCTATTAATCCCAAACTTCCAATTATCCCTTCCCCCCTTTCCCCTTTGGTAACCCTAAGTTTGTTTTCTATGTCTGTTGGTCTATTTCAGTTTTGTAAATAAGTTCATTTGTATCATTTTTTAAAGATTCCATATATAAGTGATATATTTGTCTTTGTCTGTCTGACTTACTTCACTTAGTATGATCATCTCTAGGTCCATCCATGTTGCTGCAAATGGCATGATTTCATTCTTTTTCACGGCTGAGTAAAATTCCATTGTGTATATGTGCTACATCCTTTTTACACTGGATCCCCGACCCACTGAGAAAGGCCGGGGATTGAACCTTCATCCTCATAGATTCTAGTCGGATTCACTTCCGCTGCTCCATGAAGGGAACTCAATGTGCCACATCTTCTTAATCCATTCTTCTGTTAATGGACATTTAGGTTGCTTCCATGACTGGGCTATTGTAAACAGTTCATGCTGTGAACACTGAGGTACACGTACAGTGTAGAAGGGTTCCCTTTTTTCCACACCCTCTCCAGCATTTATTACTTACAGACTTTTTGATGATGGCCATTCTGGCTGGCATGAGGTGCTACCTCATTGCAGTTTTAATTTGCATTTCTCTAATGCTTAGTGATGTTGAGCATCTTTTCATGTGCCTGTTGGCCATTCTTTATTTCTTTCCTTCCTTCCTTTTTTTTTTTTTTTTTTGATTTTGTTTTTAGGGCCTCACCTGGGCATATGGAAGTTCCAAGGCTAGGGGTCAAATTGGAGCTGCAGCTGCCAGCCTATACCACAGCCACAGCAATGCCAGATCCAAGCCATATCTGTGACTTACACCACAGATCACGGCAATGCCGGATCCTCAACCCACTGAGAGAGGCCAGGGATCAAACCCCCCGTCTTCATGGATACTAGTCGGAGTCTTAACCTACTGAGCCACAAGGAGAACTCACTCTTTCCTTGTTTCTTAAAGCCTTTTCTTTGAGACATAATGGGATGATCTCACAGGTGATTGCAAAAAAAATGAGATGTGATTCCAGTTGAGAGTGAAGACACTGTAGCTGGAGAACTTCAATGCCTGTCACTGAGTTCTGCAGCCAGGGCCGGTGTGTAACAGGCTTCTGGGCTGAAAGGGATGGTGGTTAGTATTCCTCTTCCTCTTCCTCTCCAAGGGCAGCCATGTCCCCACAGGCCTCAAGGAACTCTCCTTCCTCCATGCCCTCACCCCTGCCCCAGCCAACAAAGTCCCCCGTGGCCAGCATCAGGTCACACTGGTGGTCCAGGTGCCCTGGCCTCTGCAGTGGCTGTGGTGTTGCTTGCTGGACTCTGGCCAAGCCTCCACCAGGTGTCACTGAGGAAGGCTGGCAATTAATGCCACCTTGGAAGCCAACAGGGTACCAGTCTGCAAAGTGGATGCTGTGCTTGGTCTGGATGAATATGTGCACACACACACACACACACACACACACACACACACACACACACACACACATATTTCATTTGCCTGATGACCAAGGCAGGGCCACATGCCCATCTCAGAACAAGTCACAGCAGGCAGAAGTCACCAGTCAGCCTAGACCTGAGCCACATGGTCCACTCTGGTTCTGGGGTACAGCCAACTCCCCAAACTGTGGTGTCAGAAAACTGAGTGACAGCTAGTTCTTCACAAGGAATTTGGGGCTGTTCAGAACATTTAGGGCAGGGACACTGAGCACAATAACTAGATGGATGGCACACCCGGGATGAGGTCCTTCCTTCCAGAACAAGAGGGGACAAGTGGGCAAACCCACCCTGCAGCCAGTGGACAGAGCACAGAGGGCACCCTCGTCCTGGGCTGGAGCTGGGGGAAAGAGGGGCAGGGACAGAGAGAGACCTGATGGTGGGGACAGAGTGTGTGACTTCCCAGGGCACTAGCCCCGCCACACTGACATTTTGCCATGAAGGATCATTTCCATTTTACAGAACTTGAACTAAAAATATTTAAATTGCTGTACAGCAGAAATTGACAAAACAGTGTAAATCAACTATACTTGAATAAAGTTTTTAAAAGATTGAAGTGGAGGGAGTTTCTGTTGTGGCTCAGTGGTAACAAATATGACTAGAATCCATGAGGACATGAGTTCCATCCCTGGCCTCGCTCAGTGAGTTAAGGATACGGCATTGCCATGAGCTGTGGTGTAGGTGCAGACATGGCTTGGATCTGGTGTGGCTGTGGCTGTGGTGTAGGCTGGCAGCTACAGCTCCAATTCGTTCCCTAGCCTGGGAACCTCCATATGCAGCAGGTGCGGTCCAAAAAAAAGATCGAAGTGGAATAAACCATACAAACCTTTTTAAAGATATTTAAAATGCCAGCAACTTTCAAATTTCCAAGGCACAAAGTTACTTTCGTTAAATTATATCTTTTTCAGATCTAAAAGGAAAAACGATAAATATGTCTGCAGTAAAAACTGATACTATAATTATCGTGTAATGAATTCCAAACCCTGGAGATTAAGCTGACAAGTGGCCTCAGCCTATGTGGTCTTTTTTCAGCTTTACGAAACCTTCAAGGGCTGTGCCCTGTGAGAGGAAATATGCATGTGGGTTCATGCATGGAGCCTGGAGCCCTGCCCCTGCCCAGCAGACCTAGCCTCGGGTGGGGAAAGGGTCTCCACAGGGGGTAACGTGTGTCAAGTGCGTCCCCCACCTGCCCAGGGCCACGTCGTGTGCAGGGACCCGGCTTCTTCTGAGTTGACCAGGGAACCTGACACGTTTGGGCCTGTTTTTTGTTTTTGTTTTAGGCCACACCCACAGCATATGGAAATTCCCAGGCTAGGGGTCGAATTGGAGCTGCAGCTGCCGATCTACACCACAGCCACAGCAATGCGGGATCTGAGCCTTGTCTGCGACCCACACCACAGCTCATGGCAATGCCGGATCCTTAACTCACTGAGCGAGGCCAGGGATGGAACCCAAGTCCTCATGGATATTAGTTAGATTCGTTTCCATTGCGCCACAACAGGAACTCCAGCCCGTGGTTTTATAGGCATTTAAGCTGAGCCTTGGGCACATGACCAATCTCTTTGAGCTTCAGTTTCCTCATCTGTCAACTGTCTCATGGACTTATTGTGAAAGTGATGCATGTACCCTGACTGATCCCCTCCTTTGCTCTGCAGTGCTCTCACACATATGCCACTGATGCTATTAGCCATAGCTTTTCCTACGGCATTGGACTGGGTCCTTGTCAGCCCATTTCCATGGCTTCCTGAACACATCTGCCCAGTTTTACTATGTACCAGGTATGTGCCCTGTGGTGGTCACTATACCCGAAACTCATGTCCACCACTATTCAGAGGACACAGGACACAGCATTGAGAAAAAGAAAGTTCTGCTAGGACCTGCCCACTTGGGCTTTGCCAAGGGCTTGCCAATGACATTTTCCTAAAAGTGCAGCTTTGACTTGGGAACTGGGTCCAAATATGGCTTTAGAATCTGAAGAAACCCATTTGTTCAACAGGTGGTCACTGAGCCAGGCACTCCATGCCAGGCACTGATCCACCTGTGGGGACAGCAGTAAAGGAAACCAGTAACAATCCCTGCCCTTACAGAACTTACAGTCTAGTGGAAGGAGGTGGGAAAATGGGAAAAGTCGTCTGTGTGCTGTATGAGATGGTATTGAGGGTCCTGCAGGGAGGGGGGAGAGTGTGAGAGTATGTGTGTATGGTGATGCTGCTTCACCATTCACAGAGTTAATGGGGTTACAACACGGAGGTTGATAGATATTTGAAAATCAACAAAATACTTAGGGCTTCAGGCATGGCTTGATCTAGGAGCTCAAGTGTCACTATCAAGTTGTCTCCCTTTTTCCATTTCATACATCATATTTCTCCATTTGTGCCTTGGCCCTTTGCATGTGGCACCAAGATAACTGCCTGTGTCTGAGTCTCACTAGCCTCTGTGTCTTCTCAGAAGCTCAGCATTTTTCTTTCTGAACTGAAAGTTTTCAGAAAAAATCCAGAACTGTGTCTCATTGGTTTAGCCAGTGCTACACACCCTTCCTTCCTCCTCATGCCTCTCACCAGCTGATCTGCCATCACTGCAGGGTCACACTCTTCCAGGTCACCCATTTTGACACAGGATCATCCACTTCATCATCCTCATGTGGGGTGTGTGTGTGTGTGTGTGTGTGAGTAATACCTATGAAATTGGACTCTCAGCTCTTCTCTCACAACTGTTCTGTGACCCCAGCTCTTAGCACACCATACAGATCCATCAGCTAAATGTGCTAAGCCTTGTTATAGGAAGTAGCCTCACACTGACATGTAGGGAAATGGGTCACATGACTCTAAATAAAATTAATGGCAGCTTGGGCCATGTGCTTCTAACAGGTAAGACCCCGAGTCTAAGCTAGTAGAAGACATAGGATGGGAGAGGGATGCTGGCCAGGGCATCTCTGAGCAGAGGTTAACTGGGACCACATCTCCCAGGAACCCTGGGGTCTCCCTTCACTAGTGCCTTGGATCAGTGACCAGCCCTGGAGGACCTGCTCTTTGGATCTGAGCTACACGGGGAGGTCAGAGCACTGGGTCCTGTGCCATCTTGGAATGTTGCTGTTCCTGCATTAAATCCCAAGGTTCTCAGAGTGGGGCCCCTGGACCAGCATCATCATCATCACCCGGGAAATTTTTAGAAACACAGACTGTGGTTGCTGACCTCCAGACCTGCTAGATCAGAGGCTGGAGGCAGGGCTGGCGATCTGGTTTAATAAGCCCTCCTTGTAGAACAGTTTGGAGATACCTTAGAAATCTATACATAGAACTTCCATATGACCCCGCAATCCCACTCTTGGGCATCTATCCGGACAAAGCTCTACTTAAAAGAGACACATGCACCCGCATGTTCATTGCAGCACTATTCACAATAGCCAGGACATGGAAACAATCCAAATGTCCATCGACAGATGATTGGATTTGGAAGATGTGGTATATATACACAATGGAATACTACTCAGCCATAAAAAAGGATGGCATAATGCCATTTGCAGCAACATGGATGGAACTAGAGAATCTCATACTGAGTGAAATGAGCCAGAAAGACAAAGACAAATACCATATGATATCACTTATAACTGGAATCTAATATCCAGCACAAATGAACATCTCCTCAGAAAAGAAAATCATGGACTTGGAGAAGAGACTTGTGGTTGCCTGATGGGAGGGGGAGGGAGTGGGAGGGATCTGGAGCTTGGGCTTATCAGACACAACCTAGAATAGATTTACAAGGAGATCCTGCTGAATAGCATTGAGAACTATGTCTAGATACTCATGTCGCAACAGAAGAAAGGGTGGGGGAAAAAACTGTAACTGCAATGTATACATCTAAGGATAACCTGACCCCCTTGCTGTACAGTGGGAAAATAAAAAAAAAAAATTAGCCCTCCTTGTGATGCCCGTGCTGACATCTGGGGAATCTGTGGAGTACTCAGTCCTGGAAGATTTCTCCCCACAGAACCGTCCCTTTTAGGATCCATGTATCCTGACAACGTCTTGGCCTCCTCAGAGAAGGGAGAATGATGCTCTGAGATCCTACCCCGGCCTCTCCTGCCACAGATGGAGCCTCTGGGCTCTTAGACGCCATTGATGAGCAGAGAGGGCAGCAGGGCAATGGGGTGCTGGCCCTTATCTTGCAAACAATGACAACTGTGGCTTCAATGCAAGCTGGGCCATGTGAATGAGGAGATCAGCTTTACACTCTAAGTAAATCTCCTTGGTGTGATATGTGGGCTCCACTCTGCTAAAGATGGCTTTACCCTCTGGGTGCAATCCAAGCAGCTTATTTCTTTGATGAGGCGTCGCAGCCATCAATACTGATGATCAGGGTAATTGATCCCATCACCCAGCACCAGCAGCCCTATTAACTTCTGTGGCACACAGATGTGGCCTCTAGTGACCGAGTGAAGGGCCGGTTAATGAATCTGACAGTTGATTTGGCTTGTAAATCCCTGTATCATGACTACTTCTTAGCTGCAGAAGATTCTTCTAGAGTAAGAGGCTTCTACAGAGTCTGGGAAGGACTTGGGGTAGAGATGCAGAGACGGGAGTTAGTCGCATGGTACTTGGGCTATGGAATCCCAAAGGAGAGTTGACCAAGAGAAGGTGGCTGGCTGAGCCTTGGGGAAGGTCTGCATGTAGTGGTCATGAGGAGGAGGAACATGATGGGGACAGATAAAGGACCAGGCAGAGGAGTTCCCCTTGTGGCTCAGTGGGTTAAGAATCTGACTAGTATCCATGAGGATACAAGTTTAATCCCTGGTCTCGATCAGTGGGTTCAAGATCTGGCATTGCCACAAGCTGCAGTGTAGGTCACAGATCCCACGTTGTTGTGGCTGTGGTGTAGGTCGGCAGCTGAAGCTCTGATTGGACCCCAGGCATGGGAACTTCAATATGCTGCAGGTGTGGCCATAAAAGGAAAAAAAAAAGAGAGAGAGAGAGAAAGAGAGATGATTATCCAGTAGATCTTAAAAGTTTTCATCATAAGAAATTACGTATTATGATGCATATTAACCAGACTTGTGGTGATCATTTCACTATACAAATATTGAATCATTACATTGCATATGACACTAATATAATGTAGTATGTCAACTATACCTCAATTAAAAAGTTAATGTAGGAAAAAAAGGAAAGAAATAAATGACCATCTCTTTGGGTCCAGAGGGCATTGCAGGCTGGGGCAGCATGGTGGGGGGTGGGGGGAGGGAGGGGGGGCAGGGACTGTGAGCCTGGGCAGGGAGTAGCACAGGAACAACTCGGGGGAGTGAAATCAGATCTTGGTGGTGGGGAGGGGAGTTGCTTTGCATCAGGCAAGTAGAAGGTCATAAGCCCAGGAACCAACTCACATTGGATTGACAGAGAACAAAGGAACAGAGGCTGCCATGGGCTGCAGGTGTAGCTGGATCCAGGGGCCCATTTGGATCTGCCTCTCCACCTCTGGGCTCTGCCCTCCTCTGGGAGGCACAAGCCTCAGGCTCCTGTGTGGCAACGAGTCAGCTGTCTGAAGCCCAGCCTGAAGCCCAGGAACCCCACTCTTCCCAGTGCCCCACATTAGCCTCTCATCCCCACAGGTCACAGGATTTCCTGTGGTTGAGTCGAGAATCAGAGGCACCATTGGGCATGTCTGCATGAATGCACAGTTCTGGGTCTGGGCAGGGTCCATGACACTGACATTCACCCTGTGGGCTGAGGAGGCTTGCAGCCTGACTGCTGTCTTGAACCCCTAAACAAGACACCTCTGTTACTTCCCATCTGTGGGCCCCCGGGCAGGTCAGTACATCTTTTCCTGGATCTGATGTCCATCTGTAGAATGTGGGCAAGCACAGCACCTGCTCAGAGTCTGGAGGACTAAGAGTCAGTGTCCTCGGAAGAGGCACTACAAAGGTAGATGGGCAACCAGTGAACATGAGCAGCTGTTATCTGTAACCTACTACAGAGCACATGATATTTAAAGTGCCCCCAAGGGCCAGGATGTCACTTATCTTGCTGACACCTCATCAGGTGACCTCTGTTCCTGAAGGTGTGATTTTCTCTAGAACCTCTTTGCATCTGGTGATCATCTGGGCATAGAGGTGCACCCACCAAACTATTACTGAGTTCCTACTGCCATTACTGAGCACCTACTGTTTATACCCATAGTGCCAGGCCATTGCCAAGTGCTTACTCTATATATCTACATTGCTAGGTCATTGCTGAAAACCTACTGCATGCATCCATGGGGCCAGGTCATGTCTGAGCACCTACCGTGTACATCTCAGGCATAGTGCTAATAGCCCTGGACTCTCACTGAAGCACACTCTGGCTTTTCCTCTCCATCTATAGGTTAACCTGCTCAAGGAGAGCAATCTGGTGCTCTGATTCATCATGTAGCAGGGACACATTTCCAAGGACCCCCTCCCTTCCACCCAAACATACAGCTGGTTCAAATTTTGAACTCTGAAAAAATGAAACATTTTTTTCTTGAAATCAGCCTAACCTCTATTTCTTCATCCAAAATAACTGATTACACAATATCCAATCTTTGTTGATGCTCAGTAAATATGGTCATATCAAGATTGGACTTGGTCAGTTCAGGAGGGGTCTCCCTCCATCTTCTCTCCTGGGAGGTGTGGGTCTGGATGCATCTGATCCTGGACTATCAGCTCCCTCCTCACTGACATCTTCAGAGACAGCCATCATAAGCTGGTCCTTGTGGGTGGATGACAGATTGACAGATGGATGGATGGATGGATGGATGGATGGATGGATGGGGGAGACAGCTCTGAACAGCTATGTTATGAGGTACTTGGAGACCTCTGTTCAGAGCCTCATTTGGGGGCTGCTGTGAAGGCTAATTCTCTGATCACTTCTCTCAGTCACTTTCTTTCTGGTGAGTCTCTGAGAAAGGACTCACAAGGCTCCAACCACAGCCTTGCTACCATCAAAAAAAAATCTTGAGGCATTCCCATCATGGCACAGTGGAAATGAATCTGACTACTATCCATGAGGATGCAGGTTTGATCCCTGACCTCACTCAGTGGGTTGGGGAATCTGGCATTGCCATGACCTGCAGTGTAGATCACAGACGCAGCTTAGGTCCCGCGTTGCTGTGGCTGTGGCGTAGGCCAGCAGCTGTAGCTCCCATTCGACACCTAGCTTGGGAACTTCCATATGCCGCACATGCAGCCCTAAAAAACAAAAATAAAATAAAATTAATAAAATAAAATAAATAAAATAAAATAAAATCTTGAGTAAATCAGCACAGCAAAGAGAAGAAGGGACAGTCTAGGATAGATATTGGTTTCTCTCCCCTTACACTGTAGAAGCCCCAGGGAGGATGGGAAAAATCAATAGGAAGTTCAGCTGAGTAATGGAATCCGCAGTTTCCTTATGAGATATATTAAACTGAGGTGAATTAAAATAGAGCAGGTCCCTAGATGGTGTTTGGGGTGGAGGTATCATTGGTTCATGTAGGGGATGACTCGGTCTGTGGATCACAGCATCTGCCACAAGTAAGAGTTACCCAAGGAAGATTTAACAATCCTGATTTCCAAACTGTGCCTCAGACCAATTACACCAGGGTCTCTGAAGGCTGCAGTCAGGATCCCATCATTCCAAAGCCTTTCTGGTGATTCCAGTGGGCAGCCATCTGGGAACCCGCTAGTTAGAGCCCTTCCACCCCTCTTGAGCTCTGGAGGCAGGGTGGAGTGGGGAGTGAACAGAGCTTGGAGTAGTCTCAAGTTCCCCTGCTCCTGGAGCTGCTGTGCCCTCTGAACCACCCTTCTGTCCTTCCTCCTCAGAGCCATGAGGAGAGCCAGGGAGCCCAGAGGACACACCCTCTTCTTTAGCCAGGCCCCCCTCCCTGGCCAAAGTCAATGTCGTGAAGAGTGACATTTGTGTGTTAGATAAGCAAACTCTCTTTCCCTCTTTTGTAGCCTCTTCTGTGGCCCCAGTGTAGCTTTGGTCCTAATGTCCTGGGGGTGGGTTATTCATCCTGCCTTGGGCTTGTGTGACTCAAGCAAGGTTCTGGCTCAAACAAGGGAACCCTGACATTATGGTTGAATGGCTGGGCAGTGATTGACTTTTCTTGAGACTTCTGAATCATGAACTGGGGGGACAGGAGGAAGTTAAGGTGGACTGTTGGACACAGCTGCTCAGAGAAAAAAAAAACAAGCACAGAGAAGGAGAAGAAAGAATAGGCCCTGGTGATGTCACTTGAGCCCCTGGATCAAGCCAAGCCTGAAACCAATCCTGGTTTCCAGCTAGATGCACCAATAACATTTCTTTTCACTTAAGCTGGTTTGGGGTTGGTTTGCTTTTGTTGCTCACAACATAAAGGATGCTGACAAACACAATGGTCTGTAGCTCCTCATTATTAGTTCTGGCCCTGCCCACCTCAGTCTGTGGGCATACCATTCTTTATGTTCTCTTGGAGTTCAAGCCACACAGAAAGACCTTAAAGAAGCTCAGCACAGGGATCCAAATGGACTAGTTCACATTCTGGTCCTACAACTCATTGCTCTGTAAAATTAGAAAAGTTATTAGTTTACATGTGCTTCATTATCTTCATCCAAAGCACAGGGACATTGCTGGTACTGTGCTCACTATGGTGTCTTAACTCCTAAGGATGGATTAAGTATTAAATGAGGAAATGTAGTTAAAACAGTGAGAACTGTGTGGAGTTCCTTGGTGTCCCAGTGGGTTAAGGAGCCAGGACTGTCAGTGCTGCGGCTTGGGTCACTGCCGTGGCATGGATTCCATCCTTAGACTGGGAATTTCCACATGCTGTGGGTGCAGCCAAAAAACCAAAACCAAAAACAGTGAGAACTGTATGTGGACACAACGAGACCCACATCCGTGTCAGCTCTTGTTACGACAATGGTTTTTGTGACCGAGGGGTCCTCGTCCTCCCTCCTCAGGCCTTTGCACCTACTGTTCCCTTTGCCTGGAATGCCGTCCACTTTGCTCCCACTGCCTTCAGATGTCAGCTCCCTGAATGTCCCTGCTTTATGTTCCCACAGCTCCCTGTAATTTTCTGTCCCCATGTCCATTCACGTTTGTAATTCTGTGTCCTTTTCTGTGTCTTCATTCCTTCCTTTTCTGTGTCTTTATCCCTTCCTCTAGACTGTGATGAATCTGTGAAAGCATGTGATGAATCAGCTCTGCTATGATTTATAGCTTCAGTGCCAAGGACAAAGCCTGGCCCCTGGGGGTGGGGGGGAATATTTTGAATGAATAAATGAGTGAATGAATGAATGAATGAACTAATTGAATGGTCTGGTAACTCAGGGACACCTTCTTCACTGGGAAGTGAAAGATCCCAGGGCCGAAGGACACCCTGGTGCTCAGGCTGGGAGGAGCACGCCCATCTCTCAGAGCTGCACCAGTGGGACCTCGAAACACGCCTTAACCAGTTCGAGGCTGTAGATGGTTCATATTCTTTTCTGTTTTTTCTTTCTTTTCTTTCCTTTTTTTTTTTTTTAGGACACAGGTGCAGCATATGGAAGTTCCCAGGCTAGGGGGTGAATCGGAGCTGCAGCTGCTGCCTACACTACAGCCACCACAATGCTACCTCTGAGCCGAGTCTGTGACCTGAACCACAGCTCATGGCAACACCAGATCCTTAACCCACTGAGTGCGGCCAGGGATGGAACCCGCATCCTCATGGAAAGCCGGGTCCATTTCCACGGAGACACAACAGAACTCCCATATTCTTCTTCTTCTATATAAGCCTCAAATGTGCAGCATTACAGTTCAGCATGTGTATACACTGGATGGTCCACATTCTTGATCACCTGATCAGGAGAGCGCTCGTTATGGGACTCACTCAGCACCTGCAGCTGCAAAGCTCCATCAAGGTCGGCGCTAGGCACAGTGAGTGAGTTAAACATGCCTTGCCGGGCAGTAAATGGGTTGTAACAGATGCATGACTATCCTCAAGGAGGATCTGTGTCCTTTTTTCCTTCCAAATACATTTGGACATTTATGAACTTTTACCTAAAATGAAAGCAGGTAAAACCTTCATTCCACTCCTCAGTAGAAAACCAAAAGAAATGAAAATCTGTGTCCACACAGAACCTTGTACACAAAGCCTTATTCACAGCAGCCAAAAAGCAGAAATGAAGTTCTCGTTGTGGCTCAGCGGGTTAAGAACCCAACTAGTATCCATGAGGATGCGGGTTTGATCCCTAACTTTGCTCAGAAGGTTAAAGATCTGACATTGCTGGGAGCTGTGGTGTAAGTCATAGGCACAACTCAGATCCCACATCGCTGTGGCTGTGGTGTAGGCTGCCAGCTGCAGCTCCAGTTCGACCTCTAGCCTGGGAACTTCCATATGCGTGCGGCCCTAAAAAGCAAAATATAAAAGCAGAAACCACCAAAATGTCTACCAACTGATGAAATGGATAAATCAAATGTGGTGTCTCTCAACAGTGGAATTTTTTTTACTGATGTGTAGTAGACTTACAATGTTGTGTTTGTTTCCTGTGTACAGCAAAGCGATTCAGTTAGTAATATATGTATTACATATTCTTTTCCACTATGAGTTATTCTAGGATATTGAATATAGTTCCCTGTGCTCTATAGTAGGTCCTTGTTGTTTATCTATTCTATATATAGTTATTTGTACCTGCTAATCCCAAACTCTAAATTTATTCCCCCTCCCCGCCCCTGCCCCTTTCCCCTTTGGTAACCACAAATTTCTTTTCTATGTCTGTGAGTCTATTCCGGTTTTGTAAATACCTTTCTTTTTATCATATTTTGGATTCTACATGTGAGTAATATCACATGATATTCGTCTTTCTCTGGTTTATTTCATTTAATATGATAGTTTCTGGATCCATCCATGTTGCTGCAAATGACATTATTTCATTTTTTTTTGTGTGGCCTGATAGTATTCCAATGTGTGTGTATAACGGAACTGCCCTCGCTGTGGTTTGGATTTGCCTTTCTCTGATAATTGACAATGCTGAGCATCTTTTCATGCATCTCCTGGCCCTCGGTGTGTCTTTGGAGAAATGTCTGTTTGAGTCTTCTGCCCATTTTTTGATGAGTTGTTTTTGTTATTGTTGCGTTGTACAGGCTGTTTGTATATTTTGGAAATTAAGCCCTTGTTGATTGCATTGTTTCCAAATATTTTTTCCCAGTCAAAAAACAAACGAAACAACTAAGGCAGGTGTCACTCAGCTGAGATCATGCATGAGAAATGAGAGGATGGAGAGGATGCTAAGAGACATTGATAATGAGGATAATTGTTTTGATGTTCCATGAAATGTTTTTTGTTCTTGAAACTGGAGTTGACTTTGCTGCCTTTGAGGCCTTAAATGCCTTTTTTTTTAAAGGCCCACACCCACAGCATATGGAAGTTCCCAGGCTAAGGGTTGAATTGGAGTTGCAGCTGCTGGCCTATGACTCAGGCATAGCAACACCCAACACCAGATCCAAGCCATGTCTTCACCACTGCTCACAGCAACGCCAGATCCTTAACCTACTGAGCGAGGCCACATCTTACATCTTCATGGATACTCATCATGTTCTTAACCCCAACTGAGCCAAAATGGGAGCTTCACTTTAATGCATTTTTTAATCCATGTAGAGACTCTTTTCTCAGTCGTTTAGGCTCTGCCAAGAGCACTGGGGACCAGTGATACCCCGGGTGAGAGAGTGAGCTTGGACAGAACTGTCATGAGATGGTCTGGCTCCCAAGCCTGTCCCTTGGTGGGTGGCACAGGGGACATCTGGAGTCTGGGTGTAGAGGCCAAGGGGGTCCCAGTCCTGACATGGCTGAGCTGTGACAGTCACCTCCACAATGCAGAAGGGTCATTCACCTCCCAAGGAACCCAGATGTAAGGTCGTGCTGTGCCCACGAGTCACGGCCTCTGCCAGGGACAGGTCATGGAGGTCTGGGTCCAAGCTACAGACCTGGACTCTGGCCAGTGTCAAGCATCAGAAAACTTAAGGACACTTAGGAAGTTAATGGAATCTCATCTGGGGCTTACAAACTTCCCCTGCTTTCCTGCTACCCTGTGCATGCTGTGTGCAGGAAAGGGAGGGAGGGAGCTTGGCTCAGAGTGGCCCCACAGTAGCATCTGTGAAACAGCTCCCACACCCCACCCTGAGGGAGAGCTTCCCTCAGATGGCACTGCCTCCCAGGTCAAGCTCCTCCATCAGCCCACCTTGGCAAGTCATCCTCAGCTTGGTGTGTGCTGACCCACAGTAGCAACTGTATTCCCAGGTCACTTTAAAGATGAAAAATAGGAGTTCCTGCTGTGACACAATGGGATCAGCAGTGTCTCTGGAGCTCTGGGATGAAGGTTCGATCTCCAGCCTGGCACAATGGGATAAGGATCTGGCGTTGCTGCAGCTGCAATGTAGATTGCAACTGCTGCTCAGATCTGATCCCTGGCCTGGGAACTTCATACAGAAATCAATCAATCAATCAGTCAATCAATAAAGGTGAAAAATAGAAAATGCCCCCAGGATAGAAAGTCCAAGCACAGCATTGCTCTCCATGGGTTCATTAACAACCTCCTCATGGGGGACCCTGCCCCCATCTTATCTCTGAGCTGTCAGAATGGATGCAAGAAACTGAGCATTACCTCATCTAACACCAGCGCATCAGGGTGCCCAGGCCTCCTGCAATCTGGGGGGTTCTCATTCATCAAAACAGCCAAAATGAACCCCACTTTCAATAACAAGAGGGGCTCTTGGAAAGGCCTAGGGAAGATTTGTGATGTCAAGAAGGGGTCTCAGCAAGTGCTATTCTAAGAAATAAAATACTGACTACACCTGTGATGCTGGAAAAGAAATATACACGAGGGTTATTTTATTTAAACATCTTGGTGGTCTTCTCTCGGGAAGACTGAAAGGTAATGATTTAGAATCATGACATGCTGGGAGTTCCCATTGTGGCTCAGTGGTAACAAACCTGACTAGTATCCATGAGGAAGCAGATTTGACCCCTGGCCTGGCTCAGTGGGTTAAAGATCTGGCGTTGCTATGAGCTCTGGCGTAGGTTGCAGAAGCAGCTCAGATCCGGCATGGCTGTGGTTGTGGTGTAGGCTGGCAGCTGCAGTTCTTTTTTTTTTTGTTGCTGTTGTTGTTGTTGTTGTTGCTATTTCTTGGGCCGCTCCTGCGGCATATGGAGGTTCCCAGGCTAGGGGTTGAATCGGAGCTGTAGCCACCGGCCTACGCCAGAGCCACAGCAATGCGGGATCTGAGCCGCGTCTGCAACATACACCACAGCTCACGGCAACGCCGGATCGTTAACCCACTGAGCAAGGGCAGGGACCGAACCCGCAACCTCCTGGTTCCTAGTCGGATTCGTTAACCACTGCGCCACGATGGGAACTCCTGCAGTTCTGATTAAACCCCTAGCCTGGGAACCTCCATATGCTGCAGACGTGGCCCTAAAAAGCCAAAAAAAAAAAAAAGAATCATGACACCTACACAAATAAGGACTCAGATTGATGCTATGGAGCCCCAACCTTCCTCAGAGGACCAAGCATTACAGCCGAGCTGCTGGCCCTTCTCTGCCACCCAACTCTAGTTTCCAAAGCAGCTGACTGGTCTCTCAGAGCATCTGACTTTCAGGTTAGAGGAGGACGTGTTGGGCCCGCATCCTGCATCTGGTCTTTACCAAATCTTAAGACCGAGGTTGCAGTTGAGTCAGCTTGTGTTACAGGTGTGCCACCCACTTGAGTAACCGAGGGTGTGCACCTGGGGGTGAGGTCTGTGTTACCTACCTGAGCCTTACCTGGCTCCCATGTGATTACCTGTGGGTGTGACTTATGTGTCTATTACCTATGTTTGTCATCGGCAATGCTGTGTGTGTCACACATGGGTTGTTTTCTTGTGCTCTGTGTGCTTCTTACGTGTGTTCCCAGTGACCGTATCACTGCTTCCCACATGGTGCTCTCTGGCCATCATCTTTGTATATGTGACCTGTGGGCTGCATTTATGCTGCTGTGTTGCATCTGTATGACCTAAACGTGGCAACATCTCATGTTTTGCATGTCACTTGTGTGTGTTGGTGCTTATTTTGTGTCACCACAAGAGTCCTCTCTGTACCCTGTTCTGAGTTCACCTGTGAGTGCTGATGCTGCCGCAGGCTATTACTGTGCACTGCCCACAGATGACCTGTGTGGGCCACCTCCCTGCCACCTGTGCCCAATGCTCTGGGTGTTAACAGTTTCATATATTCCTATAAGTACCTACTAGTGTCAGCTGTTTCTGGGTTACTTCCCGCTGCCCGGGGCCCCTGCGCTCCTGCCGCCTACCCCACTCTAACCCCCAGGAACAGCTCCTCGACCCTCCTGCCTCTTTTACTGACCAGGAGATGGAGGCTTGGACCACACAGCCGGAAGTGGCACAATCCAGACTCTAGATCCTGACCCATCCCCTCTGCATCAGTGAGGCCTCCTCACTTGAAAACAACAGAAACACACCTCCAATTCACTCAAGAAAAATGGGTGGGAGTTCCCGTCGTGGCGCAGTGGTTAACGAATCCGACTAGGAACCAGGAGGTTGCGGGTTCGGTCCCTGCCCTTGCTCAGTAGGTTGATGATCCAGCGTTAGCCGTGAGCTGAGGTGTAGGTTGCAGACGCGGCTCAGATCCCGCGTTGCTGTGGCTCTGGCGTAGGCCGGTGGCTACAGCTCCGATTAGACCCCTAGCCTGGGAACCTCCATATGCCGCGGGAGCGGCCCAAGAAATAGCAAAAAGAAAGACAAAAAAAAAAAAAAAAGAAAAGAAAACCATATGTTCAAAAAGAAAAAAAGAAAAATGGGTGGATGGGTGACTCCTGACCTGCTATCTCCCGAGTGGGGTTGGATCCAGGGCTCCTGTGATGTCATCAGAACTTGGTTCTTTCTTCCACCACAAAATTTTGCCTTTGGTTGGCCTGACTTCATTAACAGATCCCATTCCCTGCCATTGGACACTTTCAGGCCCCTCTTCAGTGACAAGAAGGCAGCGGACCTCACCCCCTCTCAGAGCTGAGGCTTTCCCATCAGCCCTGGACAAGGCCTGGAACTCACTCTGATTGGATTGGGTATGGTCACGTGACCACCCCTGAACCAATCACTGCAGCCAGGACACAGCCAGTGGAAAGTATAAGAGCCTTTCCTTTCTTTTTTTTATTACTCAAATGAATTTATCACATCTGTAGTTGTATAATGATCATAACAATCTAATTTCACAGGATTTCCATCCCACAGCCCAGGCACATCCCCCCACCCCCCAAACTGTCTCCTCTGGAGACCATAAGTTTCTCAATGTCTGTGAGTCAGCATCTGTTCTACAAAGAAGTTCAGTCTGTCCTTTTTACACATTCCACATGTCAGTGAAAGCATTTGATGTTGGTGTCTCATTGTATGGCTGACTTCACTTAGCATGATAGTTTCTAGGTCCATCCATGTTGCAAAAAATGCTGGTATTTTGTTCTTTTTAATGGCTGAGTAATATTCCATTGTGTATATATGTACCACACCTTCTGGATCCACTCCTCTGTCTATGGACATTTAGGTTGTTTCCATGTCTTGGCTATTGTAATAGTGCTGCAATGAACATTGGAGTACATGTGTCTTTGCAAGTCATGGTTTTCTCTGGATAGATGCCCAGGAGTGGGATTGCTGGATCAAATGGTAGTTCTATGGGTAGTTTTCTGAGGAATCTCCATACTGCTTTCCACAGTGGTTGCACCAATTTCCAATCCCACCAACAGTGTACTAGGGTTCCTTTTTCTCCACACCCTCTCCAGCACTTATTGTTTGTAGACTTTTGGATGATGGCCATTCAGGCTGGTGTAAGGTGGTACCTCATCATGGTTTTGATTTGCATTTCTCTAATAATGAGTGATGCTGAACATCTTTTCATGTGTTTCTCGGCCATCTGTATGTCTTCTTTGGAGAATTGTCTGTTTAGATCTTCTGCCCATTTTTGGATGGGGTTGTTTGTTTTTTTGGTATGGAGCTGCAGAAGTTGTTTATAAATTTTGGAGATTAATCCCTTGTCAGTCGATTCACTTGCAAAGATTTTCTCCCATTCTGTGGGTTGTCCTTGTGTTTTGTTTAGGGTTTCCTTTGCTGTGCAGAAACTTTGAAGTTTGAGTAGGTCCCATTTGTTTATTTTTCTTTTTATTGTCAATACTCTGATAGGTGGATCTGAGAAGATGTTGCTGCTGTTTATGTCAGAGAGTGTTTGGCCTATGTTTTCCTCTAGGAGTTTTATAGTGTCTGGTCTTATATCTAGGTATTTAATCCATTTGGAGTTTATATTTGTGTATGGTGTTAGGGAGTGTTCTAATTTCATTCTTTTCCATGTGGCTGTCCAGTTTTCCCAGCACCACTTATTAAACAAGCTGTCCTTTCTCCATTGTATATCCTTGCCTCCTTTGTCATAGATTAGTTGGCTGTAGGTGCGTGGGTTGAATTCTGGGCTTTCTATCCTGTTCCACTGATCTGTATTTCTGTCTTTGTGCCAGTACCATATGGTTTTGATGATTGTTGATTTGTAGTATAGTCTGAAGTCTGGGAGCCTGATTCCTCCAGCTCCATTTTTCTTTTTCAGGATATCTTTGGCTATTCTGGGTCTTTTGTGCTTCCAAACAAAGTTTAAAATATTTTTTTGTTCAAGTTCTGTGAAAAATGTCCTTGGGAATTTGACAGGGATTGCATTGAATCTGTAGATTGCCTTAGGTAGTATAGTCATTTTGATATTATTAACTCTTCCAACCAAGAGCATTGTATGTCTTTCCATCTATTTGTGTCATCTTTGATTTCCTTCATCAGTGGCTTATAGTTTTCAGAGTACTGGTCTTTTGTCTCTTTAGGTAGGTTTACTCCTGGGTATTTTACTCTTTTGGATGTGATGGTAAATGGAATTGCTTCCCTAATTTCCTTTTCTGCTCTTTCATTGTTAGTGTATAGAAATGCCATCAATTTCTGTGTATTGATTTTGTATCCTGTGACTTTGCCAAATTCATGGATGAGCTCTAACAGTTTTCTGGTAGAGTCTTTAGGATTCTCTAGGTATAGTATCATGTCCTCTGCAAATAGGGATAGTTTTACTTCTTCCTTTCCAATTTGGATTCTTTTTATTTCTTTTACTTCTCTGATTGCTGTGGCTAGGACTTCCAGAACTATGTTGAAGAGTAGTGGCGAGAGTGGACATCCTTGTCTTGTTCCTGATCTCAGCAGGGATTCCTTCATCTTTTCACCATTGAGAATGATATTCGCTGTGGATTTGTCATATATGGCCTTTATCATGTTGAGGTAGGTTCCTGTTATACCCACTTTCTGAAGGGTTTTTTATCAGCAATGGGTGATGTATTGTGTCAAAAGCTTTTTCTGCATCTATTGAGAGGATCATATGGAACTCACTCTGATTGGATTGGGTATGGTCACGTGACCATCCCTGAACTAATCACTGCAGCCAGGACACAGCCAGTGGAAAGTATAAGAGCCTTTCCTGTTGGCTCTAGAACAAGTCCTACTGCTCATTCTAAGGGAAAGAAATGAGGTCATATGACAAGCTCTGGAGCAATCATTGCAGTTATGTTTGTTTTGTTGTTGTTGTTTTTTGTATTTTAAGGGCCTCATCCTCCACCACATTTGAAGGTTCCCAGGGTAGGAGTCCAATCCAAGCAGCAGCTGCAGGCCTATGCCACAGCTACAGCAATGTGGGATCTGAGCTGGTCTGTGACCTACACCACAGCTCATGGCAACACAAGGTCCTTAACCCACTGACTGATGCCAGGGATCAGACTTGCATCCTAATGGACTGCATCCTCATGGACTGCATCCATGGACTGCATGGATACTAGTCAGATTCGTTTCTGCTGAGCCACAACTGGGAACTCCATGGGCAGGTCTTTTCTTGACCTTAACTGGGTCAGAGCCCCACCTGGAGCCAAGAGTGCCCCACATGGACCACAGGACTGAGCATGGCGGGCGGGGTGGGGGGGATTACTTGCTGAAACTTTGGGACACTCCTAGAAGGAGAGGAGGCTGCTAAGAGCCTGCCTGTAGATGTTCTCCACAGAATCTAAGTCAGTGCTCCTGAGGCCTCCAACTGCCCCCATGTGGGGACCCTGAGGGGTGGAGAGGAAGGGACTTGATTTGGAAAGGAGAAATGCTTCCTTGTGAAATGCAAAGCTCTAGAATCAGCCAGAAGAAAAGGTGAGAAACTCACAGGAACATCTTCTAGAAGTAAGGTTAAGAAAGGAGATATGGGACTTCCCGGCGCAGTTCAGTGGGTTAAGGACCAGACTGTTGTCTCCATGAGGATGTGGGTTCAAGCCCTGGCCTTGCTCAGCAGTTAAGGATCTGGCATTGCTGCAAGCTGCAGGTAGGTCACAGATACAGCCTGGATTCAGTGTTGCCGTGGCTGTGGCATAGGCTGGCAGCTGCAGCTCTGATTCAACCCCTAGCCTGGGAACTTCATATGCCATAGGTGTAGCCATTAAAAAAGAAAGAAAGAAAAAGAAAGAAAGGAGAGACAGCAGCATTGTGTCCAAATGAGGCAAGCACACTCCTGTGATGATGGGCCTGTCCTCAGGTAGAGAAAATGCCCAGACTGGCCTCCCTGCGGTCCTCTCTCTGTGCTGCTGGGGAGAATCCACATCAGTGGTTAAGGAGCAGGAAGCCGAAAAGGCAAAGGCTGAGCCCACACAGCGCTCAGACCTCCCCTCCTCCAGACCCGTCTGAGGCTCAGCCTTTCATGACCTTCTCTCCAAGGGTGAGGCTGCCGCACCTGAGCCCCCTGGGAAAACTTCCCAGACCCCTGGCTGCCCCACATGTCCCTCCTCTGGGCCTCTCCAGTGCAGGATGGAGCTCCATTGGAGAGCTTATCTCATGGCTGTGTTTTAATTAATCTCACTGGATGGAGCTCATGACTCACTTCTATCCCAGAGCATTTGATGTCCTTGTCAGGCTCCTCCACCTCTGGCATGGTGACTGGTAGTAGCTGCCTGGGTCCTGGGGTGACTGTGGTGAGTGGAGCACCCGGCAGTCCATAACTGACATGAAGCACAGGCAAGAAATGGACAGTTGTTTTAAGTCACTGAGATGTGGGTTTTTTAATGTGACTGTTGCAAACCTTTGTGTACATCAGTCAAAAACAGCTTCTGCAATAGACTAGGAATCTTGGGCAGCAGGCTAAGCTTCCTTCACAACCACATTTAGCTTATCTGTTGCACTGACTTAGCTCTTTTCTTGTTATTTTGCATTCCAGGGTTCAGAGCCGGAACCTGCATTTCCTAGAGCATCCTCTTCTGCAAGGATTAGAGTTTATTTACTATTTACATCTGATACATCAATTTGTTAGTCCTAATGTGTTTATTCTTTTTATCATTTCTAATCAGTCTTTAAAATTTTTATTTATCTGCTTGTGCTTCAATAGTCTCTCTTGGTTTTAGACACAAACTCTTTACCAGCCGCCTCTCCTGACCAGCCTCATTCGCCCCTCTCCTACCAGTGTTTCTTAAGGTCCCCTCCCAGATACATAGCTTGACCTTGAATCTTTGTTCCAGATCTGCTTCTGGGGGGTTGTCAACTAAGATGACATATATTAGAGGTCAACCCTCTGGGACTTAAAAGAAATGAATAGTGGAACGTGAGGCAACAAGAGAAATTGCGGATGAAGCCTAAACTGTTGGCCTGAACAAGAAGGCAGCACTGCTACAGAGATGTGGATCAGATGAAAAAGAACCATTACACTGGGGACATACCAGCAAAATCTTGATGGTCACACTATCTGAACTCTTCCTTAAAAGCCGTAGGATAAAGGGCTGTGAATCTTTCTATAATTTCAAAAGCCCCAAACTTCTCATGTCCCCTGTGGCTCTTTTCAAGTCTGCCTTAGAGCATTAGAGGCGTCTTCTTTTTATGATCTATCAGCAATGGATGACTCAAATAGCTTCCAATGAGCACCATTCATTTCTCTGTAAAATGGCCAGACACTGTCCCAGAAATAAGTTTATTAGCTACCTCATTTTCAGCCACACATGATTATATTAAGGTTCCTGTTGAGAATTAAATTGCTTTGCTTGGTCTCCACCTGATAGTGACTTCATTGCAGAATTTTGTTAAATTTGTTCCAGGCCTTTGTGAAATAAAAAATGTACACTTGTAACTAGCAAATGGGTTTTTACAACTTTATATTTGTACATACCTGGCAACTGTCAAAAGTATTCTGGTTGGGAACTATGCCCCCTTTTCCCCCCAAAATATGCACACCACAAGAAAAAAAGAGGTAAGGGTGGCAATATTCTTTGGGGATCTTGTCCAATAAGTGATAACTCAAAGTCCACAGATTGTTCGTCACATTCCTTCCTTGTTCTAAAAGCACTTACTGGTTACATCACTTCACTGAAGCAGTCATCCATCCTGCGAGATTTTTGTTGTGTAGAGAGAGAATTTTAAGTTACCTTTTTTCTTTCCATGCTAGGCCATGAATAAGTCTCAATGATTTTTTTTTTCCTTTGTCTTTTTAAGGCTGCACCCACGGCATATGGAGGTTCCCAGGCTAGGGTCTAATCGGACCTGTAGCCACCAGCCTAAATCACAGTCACAGCAACTCGGGATCCAAGCCATGTCTGTGACCTACACCATAGCTCACGGCAACACCGGATCCTTAACCCACTGAGCCAGGCCAGGGATCAAACCCACAACCTCATGGTTCCTAATTGGATTCGTTAACCACTGAGCCACGATGGGAATGCCCAGTCTCAATGAATTTAAGAAGACAGAAATTATATTAAGCCTATTTTCTGACCACAACAGTGTGAAACTAGAAATTACAGGAAGAAAAATGAGAAAAAACAAACAGGTGGAGACCAAACAGCACACTATTAAAAACTAATGGGCCAATGAATAAATTTACGAGGCAATCAGAAAGTACTTTGAGACAAGTGAAAATAAAAGCATAACTTTCCAAATGTATGGCATGCAGTCCAAGCAATTCCAAGAGGGAAGTTTATAGCAATATAAGCATACCTCAAGAAACAAGAAAAACTCAAATAAACAACCGAACCTGTCATTTAAAGGAATTAAAAAGCAATAAACAAAGCCCAAAGTCAACAGCAGAAAGCAATAATACAGATCAGAGGAAAGAGCTGATTTTTGAAAAGATAAACAAAACCTATAAGCCTTTACTCAGGCTCATTAAGAAAAAAATGAGAAAGAACTCAAACAAAATAGGAAATGAAAGAGGAGAAATTATAACTGATATCACAGAAATATAATCATAAGAGAATACTGTGAACAGTAATATGCCGGGCAATTTGACAACCTAAAGGAAGTGGATAAATTCTTAGAAACATACCATCTTCCAAAGATTGAATCAGGAAGAAGTAGATAATATAAACAGAGCAATTTCCAGTGTTGAAATTGAGTCAGTGATCAAAAATCTCCTAATGAACAAAAATCCAGACTAGATGGCTTCACAGGAGAAACAACCCAAACGTCCATCAACAGGTGAATGGATAAAGAAGGGCGGGATAGGGAAGGTATGGTATTTATGAATATGTGTGTGCATATATAAATATATATATATATGTACACATATACAATGGGATATTATTCATCCATAAAAAAGAATGAAATTTTACCATTTGCAACAACATAGAGGGACCCAAAGATGTCATGATTCATGACTAGTCAGATAGATAAAGACAAATACTGTATATTTTCACTCACATGCGGAAACTAAAAAATAAAACAAAAAATGAATATAACAAAACAGAAACAGACTCACATATACAGAGAAGAAAATAGTGGTTACCAGTGGGGAAAAGGGTGGGGGAAGAACCAATATAGCCAAAGGAGATAAAGTACTAGGTATAAGATAAATAAGATACAAGGATATAATGTACAGAACAGGGGATATAGCCAATATTTTATGGTAACTATAAATGGCTTATAACTTATAAAAATATTGAATTGCTATGTTGTAAACCTTAAACTAATATAATATTATAAATCTACTATTCTTCAATTTAAAAATATATCCTTCTCTTCACTATTATACCTTCATCCAGTCATTCGGCATTTACTGAGGAACTGCTGTACAGCTGGATGTGCCAGTGCTGCTCATGGAAAGATAACAACACAGTCCCTCCTTCCTGGATTTTGCAGTCTGTTGGGAAGACTGATATGAAACCTCCAGTATCCATTCTCCCTCTATTATTTTTCCTTTGACTGCACCTGCAGCATATGAAAGTTCCTGGGCTAGGGATTGAATCTGAGATGCAGCTGCAGCCTACACCACAGGTGTGGCAACACTGGATCTTTAACCTGCTGCTCCAGGCTGGGGATCAAATCTGCACTGCCACAGAGACAACGTCAGAGCCTCAACACGCTGTGCCACAGCAAGAACTCCTCCCTCTATTTTTAATAGAGCCCCTGAGTTTAGCTAAATGCAACTGTAATTGCAAGTTTCATCATTTTATCTAAAAACAAACAAACAGAAAAGCAAATGAGTGAACAACAACAATAACAAAAACACCCCTAGAACTATAACTCATAAGAATATACTATGGCTGTTCTGAAGTAATGAAAAGAAAGCCAACCTCCTATTAGCAAATCCATATATAAGATGTTAGGAAACAATTATACAATCAGACATGTTATGCTAAAAAAAGTATTTTTAAGAGGCATAAGTCTTATTTTCATTATGATGCTACATCTTACCCCCCTTTATTCATATAACAACACCAAACAGAGACATCTACTCTGCTCATAGGCAGGAAAGGAAAAGAGAGCATAGCTTTGGGGAACTCAGATTTTTCTTCTATGCTTTGAATCTCAGCTCTCTCAGCTCAACACTGATTCCTCCATCACCCAACAGCTCTGCCCTCACCTTCTCCGCCTCCCTCATTGCTGGCGTCCATTCCCTCTGCTCCTACCTGGTTCCAAACTTATTTTCCCTTCACCCCAGTAACACTGTAAATTCCACCTGGCTTGACCCCCTTTTCCTTCCACATCCTTATTGGCTGAGCGTCAAGGCCTTTAAAGATGCCATTTAAGTGAAAGTTCAGCATTGTACCAGCACATCGGATATTTTTAATGCTGCCATCAAGGAGAACAGGGATCACGTTATCAGAGAAAGGACATTTCAGCGAAACCTTGTGAGGAAGCTGCACACACAGCCCCACACAGCCGCTCACATAACCACAAATGCATTCAGCAAAAAATGCATCTGGACCATGATGGAAAAGAATATTAAAAATTATATATATAATTATATATCTTAAACACACACACACACATATATGACTGGTCAATTTCCTGTACAGCAGAAAATGACACATTGTGAATTGATGATACTTTAATAATAAAATAAAATTTTTTTGAAGTGAATTGATTTTATCCCCAGAACACAGGGCTCTCCAATGGGAGCCCTGTGTCTATGTGGTGCAGGGTGAAGTGTAGATGGTGGGGCTTACCAGTCTTGTCACCCAGGTCTCGCTCTGGGAGAAACTGGTGTGGAGGCCATGCATTCCCTGCCCAGCTGTGGGAACTCCACACCCAGAGCACGTTCCCTCTTTGCAAAGCTTGCTTCCTAGGGTGGAAACCAGACGTGGGTTTCCCAGCTTCCCTTGCAGCAGGGTGCAGTCATGTGACCCAGGCCCACCAATCCCAAGCCTCCCGTGAGCCTCCGCTCTAGAAGTGATCCTGGAGAAGATGGTGCCAGGGGGAAGTGTGGCCTTAGGTGGCAGGATGTTGCAGTGAGGGCTCAGCTGCGGGCGCTGGGGGCTGGTAGAGTGGCGTCTCTGGAGCCATCCTGGGGTGGGGGGTGGGGGGTTGTTGCCCCAGAAGCCACAGAGCCTGAGTCACTGCCCATGAAGGGCTGGAGAGGCTCCTGACGTCCACCTTGGCCGTCCACTGGGAGGCTTCCTCGGGGACCTGTTGGAAATGTGCAGGCTTGGACCCCTACATAGACCTACGATGGAGTTAAGAGTCTCCTAATAAGTCTCCAGGGAATGTGTGAGCATGTCATTGCTGGGGCTTCGAAACGTGCTTTGTTTCTACTTAACTCGGCAGGTGTTCCTATCCTTACAGTAAGGTACCCTGATGATGTAGAAGCCATGGGAGGGTTTAACCAGGGAGTGAGGTGATCTGGTTTATCCTTTAAATGTATGTTCCACCAGACTCCAGGGGGGTGGGAAGGGAGGCCAGAACTTGTGGAGAGAAAACACGTCCTTGTCACAAGATAGGCAGACATGCAGGTGCTCTGTGCAAAGAGCAAGACACACACCTGCAAACTTAGATGTGTGCACACATTACAGACACACACACATGACTCTCATGTGCAAATTCAGAACATTCCTATTTATACAGCAAACAGACCCACAGAGACACAGGCAGGGGTGACTGGGCCCCAAAGCTGCTCCTTTCCTGTGACCCTAGAAATTCAGGAATGAACTCCACCTGCCAGACTTTGCTCCTCTCCTGCAGCAGGAAACCTTGCAAATGAATTAAATATCCACAAGCCTCTGGGATCTGGTTTGGGAGATTACATCCTGTGATGCTTGTGGTCCTGCCTCTGTCAGGGAGGATTACTCAGCTCAACCCCCAAGCTGGGGTCAGCATGGAGCAAATACTAATGGCTTTGTAGCTGGGGATCAGCATTGAACCCAGGCAGTGTGTGCTGTCAGTAGGCACCTTCGGCCTCCACAGGGCAGAATGGGCTAGCAACAACCCCTGGCTGGTGACACAGCAAATGTCATTTGTGCATCAGCAAGTCGTTCTGACATTAGAGACATTGGGAAAATCAGCTCCTGTCCATGAGCAGCTTCAAACACTATTTATATTTTGGCAATCAATTACAAAAGAAAAAAAAATCAGATTTGAGAGTCAGTCATTCTGTAGTATGTAGCACTTGAAATTATATTTCTGTGAAATCTAATTCTTTGTGTCTAGACTAAAAGAAATTGAATTTTGTAATTTAACTACATTTCCTATTGCTATTATAAGGAACATAAGGTCCTTTCTAAAGGCTATCTGTCTTAGTCATTGAAAGGAGGGTTTGTTTTTTGTTTTTGTTTTTGTTGTTGTTTTGGCTGTGCTGGAGGCATGTGGACGGTCCTAGGCCAGGGATCATACCTGTGCCACCACAGTGAGATGAGCTGCTGCAGTGACAATGCCAGATCCTTTTTTTAGGGCCACACCCATGGCATATGGAGGTTGCCAGGAGAGGGATCAAATAGAGCTGTAGCTGCTGGCCTACACCACAGCCATAGCAACACAGTATCCAAGCCATGTCTGGGACCTACACCACAGCTCATGGCAATGCCAGATCCTTAACCCACTGAGCGAGGCCAGGGATCAAACCTATGTCCTCATGGATACTAGTTAGGTCTGTTACAGCTGAGCCATGTCAGGCCACCAGGGAAGTCCAAGTGTTGAGGCTTTTGTTTGTTTGTTTGTTTGTTTTTTGCTTTTTTTGCTTTTTAGGGCTGCACCTGTGGCATATGGAGGTTCCCAGGCTAGGGGTTGAATTGGAGCTGTAGCTGCCAGCCTACAACACAGCCACAGCAACATGGGATCTGCGCCGCATCCTTATGGATACTAGTCAGATTCAGTTACTCCGGGCCACAAGGGGAACTCCCAAGAGTTGAGTTTTTTGATGTTGCATCTGGGACTGTGCAGCAGCCTCAGAAGTTCTGAGGACCTCAGGGTTTTTACTGAAGGGTGATGCTGGGAGTATGTTATAACCATCCGAGGCTGTTTGTTCACATCATGATGCTTGTCCATGCCATTATCTCTTCACCACCATGAACATTAATCATCAGCATCATCATCAACATCATTATCGCCATCGCCAAGAGAGCCATCACTGAATGCGGTGCATGTCATGGGCGGGTACAGATCCAAGGTCTTTCAATTCCTTTATCACCATCACAGATCAATAAGGAAGTATCATCTCCATCCCCTTTGGAATGATGGAGAAGTTGCTCAGAGAGGTTAAAAGTTTCACCCAGTGTTGAACAGGTAGTGAGCTGCAGAGCCTGGACTCAGACCCAGCAGCCTGGCCCCACACACATGCTCCTACCCACTCTCTGCGTGTAGCACACACTTGATCTACCTCAACCGTCTTTGCGCGCACTCATTGAGATTGTGTCTTCACCTCGGCTGTTCCCAGAATGTCCTTCCCTCCCCACAAGCCTTTGTCAACATGCTCATCCTCCAGGCTCCCTTCTGACCGCCTCCTCATGAAGCCCCTTCTAGCATCTTCTCTCCCCAGCTCCAGAAGCTCACAGCACTGCTGCTATCACTCCTTGGGCTTGCCCACCTGCAGCACCGTCCTGAGGGCCACCGTTGGGTAGACTCGCCCAGCCTAGTGCACTAAGCATCCACCCAGGAGGGCCAGGGTGTTGTTGGCCCTGATGATGGGCTTTAAGGCACAGGGTCAGGGAGGAGGAGGAGGTGTTGAGCACATGACATTCCTGGCTTCTCAGCATCCTCTCATCACAGCCCAGAAACTGCAGGATCACAGCATCATTCTGGTTTGACGTGCATCCACGGCTCCCTGCCAGCGTGGGGCCCCAGGCTCTGGATGTGAGCGCGTGACATGGGCAACTGAGAGATACTGAATTTGAATGAAATGAGATGGAAGCAGAGAAGCCCACATGGTGACCGGGCTGACTCCTCTCAACAAAGGGAACGCACTCTCCATCTCGCCTCCCTGCTGGAGACACCTTTATCTTTTCTTCTAGAGAATCTAGCCTCTAAACCTACACGATCTTCCTGCTGCAGCAAGAGCAGGACGTGGAATTAGAACAGCGTGTGTAATAGACCCAGATGGGGCTTCCCCGCTGACAGGAGCACACTGGCCTCCTGGGGAGCACAGCTCCTTCCTGGGCAGCTGGGAGGGAGGGGCCTCTGCCCTGTGCCCTCTGGGACCCCAGCCCCAGGAAAAGGACCCCCGGGCCCCCCGGCCAGTGTGCAGATGGAAGCCCAGCCGGCCGTGCCTGGGGGCTCTGATGACAGGGCCAGCTCACTCGGTGCTCAGCCTGGTAAACGTGGGGATTGTTCTTCCTCAGTTTGCAGGTGAGGCAAGTGAGCACAGAGTGGTCCGTTCACTTGTGCAGGGACACATCCTGGTGAGTGACGGGGCCAGGGCTGTCACCATCATTATTGTGATTTTGTCCATGATCGAAATCACCGCCATTCAGCCTCCTCCTCCTCATGATTGTCACCGTCACTCCTACCTTCTTTTTTACTTAATGAGAGTCTTTCTTAGAGTTCCCATCTTGGCTCAGCAGGAATGAACCCGACTAGTATCCATGAGGATTCAGCTCCAATCCCTGGCCCTGCTCAGTGGGTTAAGGATCCAGTGTTGCCATGAGGTATGGTGTAGGTTGCTGATGCGGCTCAGATCCCACGTTGCTGTGGCTGTGGTGTAGGCCGGCAGCTGCAGCTCCGATTCAATCCCTAGCCCGGGAACCTCCATATGCCTTGGGTGCAACCCTAAAAATAACAACAAAAGAAAAAGAGAGTCTTTCTTATTTATATGTCATTGATTTCTCAGAGAAAGTGGAGTCATTTATTTCCCTTGTGGTTTGGCTTAACTTGTTTCCCTATAAAACAACTTCTTAAAAATGTGTATATATTATTAGATGCTTACAAAGTAAATATTCAGATATTCTGATGTTATAATTACATAATCGTTTCTAGAATAAGAGAAGAAGAATAGTAATTCACATTTACGAGTAATATTGGGATGGCTCTCCTCGTTTTGAGGCAGAGATGTGTGATCCTTTCTTTTCGCCAAACAGAGGACAGTAGAGAACACAGTATCTCATAAGCCGCTTCTTCCACGGGACGATGTGTTGTAACATTTCATGCCCACTGTCGCCCTTTGCCTGTGCTTCGTGATGGGCAGCCCTCACAGGTGACACCAGCCAGCGCCTCCTCCTGTCCTTGTCACTGCACAGTGGGACAAACCTCTGCCCCCCAACTTTCTCTTTCCATAGCACCCCTACTTTTTCATGAACATCAGTTCCTGACCTGCCCCCTCCGGGAGAGCACTGCCCCCGTGTTCCCTGAGGCCCCTCCTCACATGGTTGGTAGCTCACAAAGGACCCTGCTCCCTGCATTGTCACTTTTCCCAAGACTCTACTCTCTCCAGACCCGGGGTGGGTACTGGGGACACAGAGACAAGCCCAGCTGACCCGTCCTGAGCACTAACTGGCACCAAGGATACACTGTGGACGCGTCTGATCTCCTTAATCCCAGAGCAGCCCCATGAGGTGCGTTCTCTCATGTCCCCGGAGTAGACACGGAGGAAGTGAGGCGGAGGTTGCACAACGAGGGAGTGGAAAGCCAGGCTTCACCCCAGGCCATCTGATCCAGAGCTGAGCCCCCAACCCGCCTGCCAGTCCCTGGCCCCTGCCTGTGAGGAGGTCACCCGGCATCAGAGGGCTCTCCACCTGCTCAGCCCTGGGTCCTGAGAAGGGCCAGGCAGAGCCCCCCATGCTCTGTGCAGCTAGAGCTCGTTTGGTTGCAAGTGACAGAAAACCCAGCTCTAATCAGCTTGAGACAAAAGGAAGGGTTTCAGCTTCAAGGCCCTGCGGCATTAGGGCTAGAGCTGGCCTCCCCAGGGCTGCATTCAGACCCAGTGACACCATGACAGCTCACTTCCCATTGCTTTCTCCCTCTCTCTCTCTCTCTCTCTCTCTCTCTCTCTCTCTCTCTCTCTCTCTCTCTCTCACTGTCTCATCTCTTTTGAGTCAGCTTTATTCCCAGACCGGCCACGCTGATGGATGTAGGTAAGCTGCAGCATCGCTGGACCTCACAACCTCTTAGCGTTAAGTCCAGTGGGATATCACCCGCCTCTGCCCTGGAACGTGTACCCAAAGAATGTGAGAGCAGTGATGGGTGTCCCCTCTGATGGAAGCTGTGGAGCCAGCGTGTCCTTGTCTTCTCCCTGCCACAGTGGACAGCAGTGCTCCAGATGGAGGCTGCCTCTGCAGCCTGGGGCCTGGAGTGACGCTGATGTGGAGCAAATCCACGGCCAAGATGAGATGCACGTGAAGCATGAGCAAGAACTGCCTCTGTCTTGTAAATACCAGCTCTGGGGTTCTTTGTTTCAGCATCATAACCTGGCACATCCCTCCTGAGCCTCCATCCACAAACATGGTGCGTGTCTGCCGAGGGTCTGCATCCTCACCCGCTCCCTTGAGCCTGGATCTGAACATATGGCTCGCTTTGGCCACCAGGTGGTGGGAGATGGGGCGGTGGGGTAACTCCAAGCTGGACTCCAGAGCCTCCAATGTGTCCTGTTCCCTGTCACTCCTCTGCACCTGTCTGGAGAACACACCCAGGCCCCCAGGGGGACATGACATGTGGAACAGGGACTCCTCAGCTGTACTCAGCCCAGACCAGGCAGTCCCTGCCCTCGGAGACCAAGACTGAGCCATGAGGCCAGTCAGCCAGCCCCCGCTGACCCTCAGCGTCTGCACAGCCAGAGACGCTGGCTGTGGTTTAGGCCACCACGTTTTTGTGTGACGTGTTAGGCAGCATTCTTGTGGCCACAGCTGGCTGACTCAGTGTCCTCTTCCCAATTTGGGCATCAGAGACACAAGGGTGTCCGGTCCTCTAGGGCCAGGGGTCCTCCCTCAGGACAGAGGAACCCCAAAAATGGGGGGAGAGGAAGTCTTCTCTCGTTTTTCTTGAAGATACCAGACATCTCCAGGCCACACTGATTTTAACCACTTATCAGTTCATTTGTAACTCACATCAGAAAAATATAGTTTTTGCTTGTGAAGGTTTTATGACTGTTACGGGGAAAATCTGTCTTTGCTCAGAAGTGAGTGGGAAGGAGTCCCCTTGCGGCTCAGCAGTAATGAACCTGACTAGTATTCATGAGGATGGTGGTTCAATCCCTGGCCTCTCTCAGTGGGTTAAGGATGCAGCATTGCCATGAGCTGTGGTATAGGTTGCAGAGGTGGCTCGGATCCCACATTGCTGTGTGGCACAGGCCAGAAGCCGCAGTTCTGATTCCACCCCTAGTCTGGGAACCTCCATATGCGGGTGCAGCCCTAAAAAGCCAAAAAGAAAAGAAAAGAAGAAGAAATGAGTGGGAAGAAATACTATCTGCACACAAGCCTCTGGGACAGTCATGTGCATTCATTCACTCGCACAGGTGGTTGGCATGTAATAAGCTTTTATGTTCTGAACACCTGGGCACATCTGGAAAATGCCATCCGTGGATGGTCTGATCAGACTGCCGACACACGGGACGTGTGGGGAGTCATCCCATTCCTGGTGCAGAGTTTCTGATCAGAGACGCTGCTCTGAACTTGGAGATTCAGGCCCCCAAGGAGGCAGGAAGGCAGCCTGTGTGCAGAAATGATAACGATGCTGTAAGTTTATTTTGGTCACGGTGGGAGGAGAGACAGGACAGAATGGATCCGGAATCACCACGTCTGCCCCCGGGATGGGCGGTGGGGGCCGTGATGTCTGAGTCCAGCCAAGGACTCAGCGGGTCTGGGCTGAGAGGGGGCAGAGGCAGCCCCAGCTCTCACACTGCTTGTCCTTGGGGAGACTAGATGGCTCTTGAGACGTGTCTCACCCCTGTCCCTTCTCCATCTGCACGAGCAGAGCCTGCCTGATGACCCCAACGCTGGCACAGCCTGTGACATGTTTAGACCCAGCACAGCCTGGCGCCTCACAGTCTAGAATACGGTCCCACAATGAGATGTGAGAGGCTGCCCGCTCCCTGCTGGTCCAGGAGGCCGGGATCCGAACCCACACCTGCAGGTGGGAGAGGAGCCGCCCCTGGGCCTCGTGTGCCTTCACCCCTTTCACAGCCTCCATCCCAACTCAGGTGGGGTGTAGCTGTGGTGACACACCCCCAGTCCCCATGTTACAGCTTCTGCCTGGTGGGCCCCATGCTTCCAGGATTGTGATGGCAGCACAAGCTGATAGGACTGGGCCCAGGCATGGGGCCCCATGGAGCTCTGCGATGTCACGAACAAGGTAGAGGGGCAGCACGCCAAGGTCCCATTCCAGTGCCCACCCCACCATGTCTGGTGGGGGGCACTTCACCTCCCCATGTCTCATTTCCTCACATGTGGGTAACATTCATGACACCTTATGGGCTTATTGCAGAGACCACACATCTGAACACACGTAAGGCTTGAGGAAGAGTGTGTGCGGACACGTCACTGGACAAGTAACTTTCTACAGTTACTTTGCCCAAATATCCTGCAATGCCAGGGTGAGAAGCTGGGCTCATCTCACAGACCAGCCTTCCCCTCTAGTGTCCTCTGCATGACCCAGATTCAACAGGATAAGGAAGCTGTGGCACTCAGACAGTGTCCTGTGACCAGATGTTCTGAGAGTCCCCGGGTCCACCCAGGTCCATCATGGCCTTTGCTGCAGGCCCTGTCAGTGCCTTTCACCTGGGAGGAAGCTGGGTGGGAAGGGCCAGCTTCTCAGGGTTACACGTGGTTTTGCAGCACCTCTCTGTGGCTGGGGGTGGGGGGCAGCACACAAGCAGACTCTCCCTGCTTCCTCCGTCACTGAGGAACGGCCTCCCACCCGAGTGCCTGTGAGCGGAGTCACTGTCAGGTGGACAGAGCGGGAAGAGCAGCGTTTCTCCAACCAGGGGAGCGCGAGGAGGCGGCTGGTTTGCTTACCTCCCACAACAGCCCAGAAAGTCAGTTGGCTTTAGTCTGTCAATATTTACAGCCCCAGACTGGCCCCTGGTTAGCAGCGATGCTGTGACTCTGGAAACATCTGTGACCCGCTCAGCTCCTCCCTTTAGACTGAAGGGCTGACAGAGCTGAGCTGGAAGTCGCCTCCTTGGAGCAGCTGGGCCAGCGACCCCCCACACCCCCCACCACCCCATCCCAGGGGAGGGGGGCAGAAGCCCAGGGACAGCCTCCAGCACCATCGATGCCCATCCAGTAAAAGTCTACTGATCAAATACGGTCCATGGGTTTCTCTCCCATGGATAGACACTCAGCCACAACCTGCAGTTTCAGCACTGACCCCTGTGAATGACGAGTTCTCCTGGTCCTGATCCAGAGCCTCTGGCATCAGGTCTCCTGCAACCGCCCCGCGGTTTGGATGCTGTGCTCCCAGGAGACACCTTCAAACAGAACTTTGTGTGCAGTGAAGTGCTGCACCCGCTGCCCATGGTCAGCTTATCTGGGAGGTGAGCCAGCCCTCCAGTCGCCCCAGTGCCTCCTGGTCTGGTGTTTGCACCCCGAGATCCTCGAGTAAAGCCACTACCCGCTGGGATCCGTGTTCAGCTGATGCAGGCCGGGGTTGTTGGCATTCACCTTTTCTGAGACTTCCCTCAATTTTCCATTTTGCTTTTATTTTCTGCTTTTATCAGCTTCACCGAGTTACTCTTGGTGTAAAATAAAAGGCACTTACCGATAATTTGGGGCATGTGAGGCCATCACCACAGTCACGAAAATGAGCACATTCATCTCCCCAGTCCCCTTGTTCCCTTCTGTCGCCCTGCCTCCCACCGGCAGCTAGTGCCCTGCCCGCTATCTCGGAAAACCACTTCCATTTTCTAGAATTTTATATAAATGGAACTCTGCTATTTGCACTCATTTGATCCAGCTTCTTTCACTCCAAACAACTGTTTTGAGATTGACGTGGCTGCATGTTTCTTAGTTCCTCCTTTTCATTGCTGAGTGGTTCCTGCGTGCGTGGACCATCCATTGCCTCCCATCCAACTGCTGAGGGACATTCAAGGCACGTGCAGTTCTCACTCACGACCAACAAAGCTGCTCCGGACATTTGTGCGCATGTTGTTGCCCAGACCTTTGCTTTCACGTCTCTTAGGTGAGAATCTAGCAGTAGACAGACAGGGTCACATGCCTGCGTGTGTTACCTTTTCAAGAACCTGCCATGTTGTTTTCTGAAATTGTGCCATTTCGTGCTGTCGCCCGTCGTGTGTAAGACTTTGGTGGATTCACAACCTCAATAGCGCTCTGGATGGTCAATCTTTTATTATTATTATTATTATTACATTTATAGTTGTACAATGATCATCAGAACCCAGTTTTATAGCACTTCCATCCCAAATGGAATGGTCAGTCTTTTAACATTCATCTATTCTAATATGCGTGCTTGGTATTTTAAAATACGTTTTAGGAGCATCATTTATATACAAACAGTGACTTGTTTAAGCGTATACCACTCAGTGATTTTTCAGTGATTTAAAGAATTACACAGCCGTCACCATAATGAAATTTTATTTATGTGTGTATTTATTTTTATTTTTTCCTTTTTTAGGCCACACCTGCTGCAGATAGAAGTTCTGGCCTAGGGGTCATGTGGGAGCTGCAAATGTTGGCCTGCACCACAGCCTCAGCAACCCAGATCCGATCCCTGTCTGGGATCTACACTGAAGCTTTTGGCAGTGCTGGATCCTTAATGCACTGAGTAAGGCCGGGGACTGGGGGAACCATCATCCCCAGGGGTAGTAGTAGGGTTCTTAACCCACTGAGCCACAAGGGGAACACCACCATAATGAAATCTTAGAACATTCCCATCACCCAGAAAAGATCCTATTTGCTGTCACACTCAGTTCTTATCCCAGCCTGAAGCAACCAAGAGTCTGCTGTCTGTCTCTGTGATTTGCCTTCTCTGACCTTCCAGTAAGTGGAACGGTATCTGAGGTGCTGTTTCATATCTGACTTATTTCACTTAGCATCATTTTTTTTTTTTTTGTCTTTTTGTCTTTTTGCCATTTTCTTGGGCTGCTCTTGCGGCATATGGAGGTTCCCAGGCTAGGGGTCGAACCGGAGCCGTAGCCACCGGCCTACGCCAGAGCCACAGCAACGCGGGATCCGAGCCGCGTCTGCAACCTACACCACAGCTCACGGCAACGTCTGATCTTTAACCCACTGAACAACACCAGAGATCAAACCCACAACCTCATGGTTCCTAGTCGGATTCGTTAACTACTGAGCCACAATGGGAACTCCTCACTTAGCATCATGTTTTGGCCATTCACCCAATTTGGTGCATGCATCAGTATTTTGCTCTAGCAATGCCTGAGGATTAAAGTTATTTCACATACTACTCTCTTTTACTCCCCTCCATTTTTTTTTTGAGATATTACTGACATATAGCTTTGTGCTAGTTTAAGTTATACAACAGAATGATTTGATATGTGTGTATGTTGCAATGTGATCACCACAAGTTTAGTTCACCTCCATTACCTCCCAAAGTTACAAATTATTTTTCTTGTGATAAGAACTTTTAAGATCTATTCTCTTAGCAACTTTCAAATAGGCAACACAGTATGGTTAACTATACGCACCATGCTGTGCAAGACAACCTCAGTGCATAATTTGCACTGTTTTGTGTTTTTGTTGTTTGTTTTTTCAATGGTCACACCTGTGGCATACGGAAGCAGCTGAAGCAATGCATATGGAAGTTCCCAGGCTAGGGGTTGAATCCAAGCTTCAGCTGCTAGGCTACACCACAGCCATGACAACACCAGATCCAAGCTGCATCCATGATCTAGGCCACACCTTGTGGCAACGCTGGATCCTTAACCCACTGAGTGAGGCCAGGGATTGAACCTGAATCCTCACAGACACTGTTGGTTCTTAATCTGCTAGCCACAAGAGAACTCCCCCACCACATAGTTTTCGACATTTATTATTATGTCGATTGATTGACTGATTTTGTCTTTTGTATTTTTAGGACTGCACCCGCGGCATATGGAAGTTCCCAAGCTAGGGGTCTGATCAGAGCTGTTGCTGTTGGCCCACGCCACAGTCACAGAAACGCCAGATCCGAGCCGCGTCTGTGACCTACACCACAGCTCACGGCAATGCAGATCCTTAACTGCTGAGTGAGGCCAAGGATCAAACCCACAACCTCGTGGTTCCTAGTTGGATTGTATCAACTGCCCCACGACAGGAACTCCTTATCTTTTTAAAATTGGCATTCTCATAGGTGTGAAATTGCATCACAATGAGCTTTAATTTTTTTCTAATGATTAATGATATTGAGACACTTACCCTGAATTTATCATATAAACATATGTGTATATATACATATATACACATACACATTTGTTATTGCTTTTGTAGTATTTATTCAAATCTTTTATCAATATTTTATTGAACTGCTTGTTTTTGCTGCTGACTTTTGAGGCTGCTTTGGATGTTATGGATAAAAGTACTTTGCCTCTTATGTGATTTGTAAATATCTTCTCCCCAGTCCATAGCTTGTCTTTTTATTCCGTTAGTGTCACCTCTTGCAGAACAAAAGGATTAATTTTGGTGAATTTACTGTTATTTTTTAAAGACCATGCTTTTGGTTTCATATCTAATAACTCTTGGCCTAAATCATGGGCATGAATAATTTCTCCTACATTTTGTTCTAAAGTTTTCCTTTTTACATTTGCTCTGTGAACAAATCTCGGGTTGTTTCTGTATAAGGTACAAGAATTTCCTTTTTTTTAATAAAATGTTTTGCATCTGGATGTCAATCATTCAAACACCATTTGTCGAAAGACTGCATTTACACCACTGAATTATTCTTTCAGCTCATTTTTAATTTATTTTTTAAATTTTTATTTATTTATTTATTTTGCTGTTTAGGGCCACATCCATGGCATATGGAGGTTCTCAGGCTAGGGGTCGAATTGGAGCTACAGCTGTTGGCCTACACCACAGCCATAGCAACAGGGGATCTGACCTGTATCTGCAACCTACACCACAGCTCTAGGCAACACTAGATCCCCAACCCACTGAGCGATCAAACCCCCATCCTCATGGATACTAGTCAGATTTGTTTCTGCTGCACCACAAAGGGAACGCCCTCAGCTCATTTTTTAAAAAATGAGTTTCCATATTATTGTGGGTCTATTTCTGATTGTATATTCTGTTCTTGATTTTCATCAATATCACATTCTCTATTACTACAATTTTATCGGACTTCTCAAAATCCTTACAAGTAGGACATTCATCCAAATTTTTTTCGTTCTCCTGACTTTTGTGACTGTTGTGCCTCATTTGCCTTTTCATGTGTTTTTTATTTTATTTTTTCTTTTTAGGGCCATACCCGTGGCTTAGGGAAGTTCCTGGGCTAGGGGCGACAATTGCTGGCCTAGACCACAGCCATAGCAATGCCAGATCCTTAACCCACTGAGCTATGCTAGGGGTCGAACCCGTATCCTCATGGATACTAGTCAGGTTCTTAACCCACTGAGCCACAACGGGAACTCCCATATGAAATTCAGAATCATCTTTTCACTATCTACAAATAAATCCTGCTGGAATTTTTACTGTACTGATCTCTCTTGGGTCTTCCCTGGTGGGGCTCCTGGAGGTAAAACCCACAAGAGGGTGTGCATCCCCTGAAACTCTCGCCTCCAAGAGTTTCTCACCCTCATGTCAGTCCTTAACTCAGGCTCAACCATAACACAGCATCACAAAAGTGTTCCTACCACCTTGTGTCCTCTCATGCTTCTGCTCCAGGTGAGCAGGTCCTGCCTGGCTGACCTCTGCATCCTCCATCTCTCCAGATATCCAAGTTGTGGTTCATCCCGTGACCGCATTTCTCTGATGCATCTTAGCAAAGCTGGTTTTTAGTTTGTTCAGCCTTTCCCAGTTCAATGGATGAAAGTGAAGCTGCCAAGCTCTATAATGTCAGAGCTGAAACCAGAAATTTCATGTTTTAAAGAGCCGAAGAGAGAAAAACAGGAGTTCCCTGCTGGCCTAGAGGTTGAAGATCCAGTGTTGTCACTGCTGTGGTTCAGGTTCATTCCCTGGCCTGGGACCTTTTGCATGCCATTGGCACAGCCAAAAGAGAAGAAAAAAGAAAACAGCCTGTTCTAGGACCCAGATACTTCCCGTTTCTGCTGCTCTTCCTTCCCTCGTGAAGTCCTGGGTTTCCTCTGGTCTCTTTCCTGCTGCCTCAACTTTTCTTTCTAAGCAGATGTGCTGGCAACACCGCTGGTTTCCTGTTTCTGAGGAATGTCTCTGCATTGCTTTTACTGAGGATGTTGTCACTGGCTGTAGAACTCATGTGGACTCCATTTCTTTGAAGCCTGGCACCATCTAATGTCCTGCTATCTTCTAATTTTATGGGGGTTTTTTCTTTTGTTTTTTGCTTTTTAGGGCCATACCCACAGCATATGGAGGTTCCTGGGCTAAGGGTCAAATCGGAGATACAGCCGCCGGTCTACACCACAGCCACAGCAATGACAGAGCCAAGCCGAGTCTGCAACCTACACCACAGCTCACAGCAACGCCGGATCCCCAACTCACTAAGCGAGGCCAGAATCGAACCTGCATCCTCATGGATACTAGTCAGATTCATTTCCGCTGGGCCACAATGAGAACTCCCTAATTTTGCATTTTCTAATGAGAACATTCGACACAATGACACACACACAGGGACGCAATGATCAGAATGTCCTTACAGTTATTGCAAGGTTATTTTCTGTGTTTGCCTTTCAGCAGCTTGACCCTGACATGTGTAAGCATGAATTTCTTTGGATTTACCATGTTTGGAGTTCACTTGGCTGCTTGAACACATAATTTTATGTTTTGGCAAACTGGGGTCATGTCAGCAGTTATTTCCTTCACTACACGCTTCCTGTCTTTCTGCAATTCTGATGACATGAACGGTGGGGTTTTGTTGGTGCCTTTGTATTTCTATTGTCTACAGGTCTCCGAGTCTCTGCTTCAGTATTATTCTCCCAGTTTCTCAGAATGGATCATTTTTATTCATCTGTTACCGAGGCACTGTCATTGTCCTCGGCAAACTCCATTCTGCTTCTGAGACCAGCCAGTATTGTTTCTTTAGTTATTGTATTTTTCAGCTCTAAATTTTCCTTTAGTTCTTTTTAATCATCTGTTCTTCATCTGTAACTCTATCTTTCCATTTCTTTAAAGTGTGCTCACTTTTTTCTTGGAGCAGTTATAATAGTCGTGTTAAAGCTTTGCCTGAGGAGCTCCTGTTATGGCTCAGCAGGTTCAGAACCCAACTAGTATGCATGAGAATGCGGGTTTGATCCCTGGCCTTATCTGGTGGGTTAACGAGCTGGCATTGCCATGAGATGTGGTGTAGGTCACAGATGCGGCTCAGATTCCGCATTTCTGTTGTAGGCTGGCAGCTGTAGCTCTGATTCTATCCCTAGCCTGGGAAGTTCCATATGCCACAGGTATAGCCCTAAAAAGCAGAAAAAAATGTTTGCCTGAGGATTTTAACATCTATGTCAGCTGGAGTTGGTATCTCTTGATTGGAATTTGCTTTTACAAGATATTGAGATAGTCCTGGTTGTTTTTTGTTTATTTGTTTTTTGCCATCCTTGCAGCCATGTTCTGGGAACAGGGATTGAACTCATGCCACAGCAGCAACTTGAGCTGATACAGGCAGATTCTTAACCCACTGAGCCATAGTGGGAACTCCAGAGCTGCATTATTTATGTGCAGTGCTCTCTGCAGTATAGTAAATGAAGAGAGTAGGTGATGAAATGGCATTTGTTATATGGTCCCATTTGGGTATATGTGAGGCTACATATATCACATGCATTGTATGTGTGCCTTATTTTAGACAAAGTTTCAAAGAATAGAAAAATGTAGCAGTAATGTTGACAGTGATTTGCCTGATGAGAGAGTGTGGATGACTATACTTCCTTTTCTTTGATGCCCTGTGTGTCCTGATCACCTGTCCCTGCCATCAACATGCAACACTTATGCACTAAATGCATAGGAAGCTTTTAAAACTTGTCTTTGTTTGCTGGCACCTTGCAACCTGGGCACGTGTCTGAGTGAGAATGGCCCTGAATCTTCCCATCTTTGTGAAAGGCACGTACATTATCTCTCACTAGCACAACAGAGACCATGAAACATTCAATCAAAACAGGGGTTAGACTGGAAACAGCTATCCAAGCATGAGGCTAATTTCTGCAAGTGTTAACAGTCTTGTCTACACATGAGCTGTAGTGTCTCTTGTTTCCATACCATGGTCTAAAATGATCTAAACTAATAATCCCCAGCTAATTTATACTTGCCTTCCGAATCATCAATTCCTTTTTTAATTAGTGATTTCATCCCAAGAGAATTACGTTTTTAAAATGTCTACGTTAGGGAGTTCCCTCTGTAGCACAATGGGATCAGCAGCGTCTCGGGGGCAGCTGGAACTCAGATTAGATCCCCAGCTAGGTGCAGTGGGTTAAGGATCTGGGGTTGCTGCAGCGCAGCTTAGGTAGATCTGATCTGTGACCTGGGAACTCCGTATGCTGCGGGTGTGGCCAAAAAAGAAAAAAAATGTAAAATGTCTACCTTTGGCAATTTTTTTTTCTTTCTTTCTTTTCTTTTTCTTTCTTTTTTTTTATTTTTATTTTATTTTATTTTATTTTTTTGCTTTTTAGGACTGCACCTGCACCATATGGAAGTTCCATGGCTGGGAGTCAAATTGGAGCTACAGACGCCAACCTATACCATGACCACAGCAACACCGGATCCGAGACAAGTCCTTGACCTACACTGCAGCTCATGGCAACGCCAGATCCTTAACCCACTGAGCGAGGCCTGGGATCGAACATGCTTCCTCATGGATCCTAGTTGGGCTCATTCCCACTGAGCTACAATGGGAACTTCCTACCTTGGGCAAATACTGAAACAGTTGGATTCCCTGATTCCCACTGACTGATGGAGGAGGTGGCGAAGAGCAGGGGTGTGCTGGGGGTGCAAGGAGGAGGCAGGATGGGGCCCAGATCCAAAGCCCCCCTCCACCTCCTCCCCCATCCACACTGCAGTCCACATGGCTGGGCACTTACACTAACTCTGAGCCTCGGGTGACAGGACGGGACCCAGCAAGTGATACCTTCAAGGGATTAAAGAGCAATCTAGACAGAGTTCATGAAATCTAATTTAATAATTTATTCTCATCATTACAGAGGAAACCCCAGGTTTAGCCAAGGCTTGGAGGAAATTCTTTTTCATGATAAATTAAATAAACCACTTGTATTTCTGCATTATTAACACCGCTCCCTGGAAACCTTTCCTCTCAGCATCTGTGCTTCTGTTAAAAAGGGCATTTTCAGGAAGTGCTCTTTGCTGCTCCCCCATCAGGGTATGGCCCCCTCGTCTCTCTGCTCCTCATCACCTCTCTCCTCCTGGGTTATCTGCCCAGCTGGCTGGTGCTGGGCGGGTGGGGGCAGGTTCCAAAGTCTGTGACTTCATGAGATCACGATTGTCTCTTTGGACCCTGGGACACACACCCCCCCCGCTTCCTGGTGTCCCGCTGTTGATGGTGGAATGGAACTTCAGGCACACCCTGGGATCTGCCTGCCAAAACAGAGAAAAGACACAGCAGCCAAAACGTGTGACCATCATATTACAACTGGGCGACAGCTGTTCAAATGGATGAGATTTCCATAAAGGATGTAATTACATCCTCATTTTGTTAAATAAAGGAACAAAAGTGATACCAGCTCACGAGCCTGGTCTTTAGTCTCAGGAAATTCCATTTTCCTTCTGAAACTGTTAGGGACTCTCAGGCCAGGCAGCTACAGGCATCGAGTACCCCACTCCCGCCCCCTCAGCACCCCCCCCGCCCGCCACATGTACGGGACAGTAAGAAGCTTCAATTCAAGGCTGAGGGACTGTTGCCAAACAGACAGCTGTTTGGGTGAAGGGGGAAAGAATGGCTTTATTTTTATTTTGTCTTTTTTTTTTTTTTAGGGCCACACCCACGGCTTATGGATGTTCCCAGGCTAGGGGTCAAATCAGAGCTGCAGCTGCCAGCCTACACCACAGCCACAGCAACGCCAGATCCAAACTACGTCTGTGACCTACACTATAGCTCATGGCAATGTTGGATCCTTAACCCACTAAGAGAGGCCAGGGATCAAACCTAAGTCTTCACAGATACTAGTAGGGTTTGTTACCGCTCAGCCACCATGGGAACTCCCAAGAATGGCTTTGGATAAGGATCAGGGTGTGTGCCAGGCCTGCATTCCTTTCATCTGGACTCAGGGGTCTCCTATGAGCTTCTGGGGTCAGGTTAGCACACACTGACCCTCTCTCTGGAATGAAGAAGGCTTCCTTCAATGCTCAATATCTTCTATTTGGTGGTGGGTTTTATTTCTGCAGAACAGCTCAAGGATATTATTCTGTGTGTCCCTAGAGGGGGAACCAGGACCCTGTCTCAAGGCTACATTATTGTCTCTTGACTGCTCCTCCCTGGTCTCTGCATCCCCTCCCTTCCCTGATTAGCAACTATTAGAACCTGTCCTTTGAAGTTCAGGGAAGGTCCTGGAGGCTGAATGAGGTCTATTCCCTACAAACAAGAAACTGGGGACACAGAAATGCTTTTGTCCCCATGAGCCCCATAGGGCCCTGCTTGGTTTCAGGGTCTCAGTCTCTGCCAGCCTTGGTCCAGCACTCAAAGCCCACACTGTGTCGGGAGCACTGGCCCTGGAGGGTTAATTACTCCAGCACCGACCTTCAAAGGTGTGTGAAACAGAAAAAGCTGAAATCTCATGGAGGAGAGAAGAACCTGCCTTGATCCAGCCATGGACAAAGAAGGGAAGGCCTGGACATGGCCCCGGCTTTGAGGCAGGAGACAGAGGGGCTCCAAGATAGACATTAACTAGCCTCTTTTTTCTTTCTTTTTTTTTTTCCTTTTAGGGCTATACTTGCAGCATATGGAAGTTCCCAGACTAGGGATCCAATCATAGCTGCTGGCCTACGCCACAGCCACGGCCATGGTAACACTGGATCTGAGCCACATCTGCAAACTACGCCACAATTTGCGGCAATGCCGGATCCTTAACCCACTGAACGAGGATAGAGGTCCAATCTGCATTCTCATGGACAACCACGTCAGATTCTCAACCCACTAAGCCACAATGGGAACTCCAACAACTAGCCTCTTGTTTGTACTTCTTGAGGCAGGTAAGCTCCCGATTAAACTTTTACAACCAGTCACCTGTTCATATGCTGCAAGAGAAATAATAGCAGGAACAAGGGAAATAACTGGGCTCCCCCCTCTGTGGACACTTTAAACAATGGAAATGGTAGGGGAAGAAAGGGGCTAAGCCCTGCCTGAGCAAAAGATCAAGAGATCACACACGCCCCATCTTCTGGGTCAGGGAGACGCCCCCAACTACACATTTGGGAAAAGACCCCCCAGGGGCAGAAAGGAAGGGGGCATCAAGCCATAATAAGTCTTGGTAACCTTCCCATAGCCCTGTGAGCCCCGTGCTTCCCTGTGCAGAGTCATTACCACGATCCCACGTCCTCTAGTAGCATGGATGGGGCCCGGGGCCCGAGAGCAACAAGAATAGCATGGTCCCCTCCCCAGAAACCACCCCCCACCACATGCACCCTGAGCCGGAAGACCCAGCTCCCCCTAGCACTTCGAGTACAATGGGGTCCATGTCCGCAGCACTGAAGTCTAATTATGTCATTAGAGAAGATTACATGGGATTTCAACTGGATAATTCCAGCAATTAGAGTCAAAGGAGGTTGTTTGCCCTAATATTACTAAGGGGAAGGACCATATGTCATCACTTCTCCTAGAAAGTTTCCGCCCCAGGACTGGGCAGAGAACCAGGAAGCAGGGAAGCACTTTATCAGGTGAAACCCCCATCTCCCCACCTCGAATGGTCTCAGGATCCCCCAGAGAGACCCCCACTCACACTTTAGGCCTGAGGGAGTTTACCGTCACCTACCAACAGCTTCTGCAGAGTGAATACAATGTCATATTTTAATGACATAATTCCCATCCTGATTATGTAATTAGTAAAAACACCGTACTTATACAGTTAGAACCTGACATCATTTATTAGAGGTGATGTTTTGAAATTTGAGCCATAATTTGTAATGGTGAGATTTGTTAAGTCCTATGCCACATGTTGAGAAGGCAAATCTCTCTCGCGCGCTTTTTTTTTTTTTTTTTTTTTTTTTGGCTTTTTAGGGCCACACCTGCAGCATATGGAAGTTCCCAGGCTAGGGTCCGAATCAGAGCTGCAGCTGCCGGCTTACCCCACAGCCACTTCAACGCTGGATCTGAGCCACATCTGTGACCTACACCACAGCTCACAGCAACACTGGATCCCCAACCCACTGAGCGAGGCCAGGAATCAAACCAACATCCTCATGGACACTAGTTGGATTCATTTCCACTGCACCACAACAGGAACTACGGAGAAGGTGAGTCTAAAAGGAGTGAAGAATGGTCCCATCATGGCTCAGTGGTAATGAACCTGACTAGTATCCATGAGGACTTGGGTTTGACCCCTGGCCTGCTCAGTGGGTTAAGGATCTGATGTTGCTGTGAATTGGATCCCACATCGTTGTGGCTGTGACATAGGCCGGCAGCTGCAGCTCCGATTCAAACCCTAGCCTGGGAATTTCCATGTGCCCTGGGTGTGGCCTTAAAAAGACAAAAAAAAAAAAAAAAGTGTGAGGGGTGAAGATGGAGACTGGGTACCAGTAATCTCAGTCGTCAAAAAGAAGTTAGGAATCTCGGTGAGAGCTTCAAGGTGATAAAAGCCAAGAAATTAAATAAATAGAAAGTAGGGGGTGGGAGAGTTCCCCTTGTGGCTCAGCAGTTTAAGAGCCTGACATAGTATTGGTGACGATGTGGGTTCAATCCCTGGCCTCACTCAGTGGGTTAAGTATCTGGCATTGCCATAAGCTGTGACGTAGGTCTGCAGCTGCAGCTCCAATTCAGCTCCTAGGCTGGGAACATTCATATGCCATGCATGCATGTGGTCCTAAAAAGAAAAAGAAAAAAAAAAATAGGAGGGTTCGTGAGGTTTTTTTTTTTTTTTTTTTGGAGAGTTTTTTTGGTTTTTTGTTGGGGTTTAGGGTTTTGAGGGGTTTTGTTTTGTTTTGTTTTGTTGGCTGAACCTAAGGCATACGGAAGTTCCCTGTCCCAGGATCGCATCTGAGCCACAGCTGTGACCTATACCACAGCTGTGGCAATGCCAGATCTTTAACCAGCTTTGCCATGGCAGGAACTCCTAGAAAGTAGTTTTGAAATATGTTCTACAACCTGCTAATTTGTCACAGAATATTTCAAAATCACGTACTCTGTAAGAGATTGTAAAGCCCTCAGGTGTTCTTCAAAGACAAGGGTTGGGATTTTTTCTAAAGATTTAGAAGCAGGTGCGAGTGTGAGAGGGGGTGTGTGTGTGTAACTCCGGTTAGGCTACTAACATGAAGGTAGCATACATGACGGTACATCTTTTAACAGCTGTCTCTGGGGAGCTTGGGTGGCTCATCCTTCTAGAAGGAAGCTCCACATCAGAAGCAGCTTTGAAACCCCTATAATCCAGCTCTGAAAGTTGTGGCACTGGGGAATTAAGGGTGACAAATAATCAAAGATGAAAAGGTCAGTCTTTTTGAGAAAAGTCTGGAGGGAGGAGGAGGCAACAGGGTAGGGATGTGGGGGGGACACTGTGTGGGGGACCTGACCCCCCTGGGTCAGTGTCTCCCTTGCCATCATGGTCCCACCTTGTTCTGGTGAGTGTAACCAAGCAGGGGGTTCTGTGGGGCTCCTGGGCACAAAAGCCTTTCTGTGTCCCCCGTTTCTTGTTCTTAGGAAATGGGCCTCCTTCAGCCTCCAGGACCTTCCCTGAGTTCAAGGGGCAGGTTCAGACAGTTGCTGATCAGGGAAGGGAGGGGAGGCAGAGACCAGGGAGGAGCAGTCAGGCAACAATAGAGCAGCCCTGGGGCAGGATCCTGGATCCCTCTCAAGGGAGACACATAATGACACAGGCATCTTATACACCTAAGAGAAAAGTAACATTCCTTATGCTTCTTTCAGAAATGAACACTTTAAAACTGAAGAGCTTAGGGAGTTCCCATTGTGGTACACCACAAACAAGTCCGACTAGTATCCATGAGGATGCAGTTTCCATCCCTGGCCACGCTCGGTGGGTCAGGGATCAGGCGTTGCCATGAGCTGTGGTGTAGGTCACAGACGTGACTCAGATCCAGTATGGCTGTGGCTGTGGTGGAGGCCGGGCAGCAGGTGCGGCCCTAAAAAGCAAAACAATCAATCAATCAATCAATACCCAACAGCTTAGAGTCCTCCCTTGTCCTTCTCCCTGGCTTAACTGCACCCTAAGCAAAATTACCCATAAAGCTAAAAATTAGGCATCCTGAGCACAATTGCATGTGGGTGAAAAATTATTAGCACATAATGTTTTTCAGCAACTTTCCTAGTTGGTTCTCATCTCTGATCCATACGCCCTTTTCCCAAGTACTGTTACTCTAGGCAATAACCCAGAAGACCACCACCAGGGTCATGCTGAGATCTCCTGACCCCAGCTTTGAGGACTAAGATTCCCCCAAAGGAAGAAGAATGCATATTTGCCCAAATCCTGATTCCTATCCTAAAACCTGTTTTTCTCCTTTTTACTTTTTTTTTTTTTTTGGTCTTTTCAGGGCCACACCCGTGGCATACGGAGTTTCCCAGGCTAGGGGTCAAATTGGAGCTGTAGCTGCCGGCCTAGGCCACAGCCACAGCAATGCAGGATCTGAGCCGCGTCTGCAACCTACACCACAGCTCATGGCAACGCCAGATCCTCAACCCACTAAGCGTGGCCAGGGATCAAACCCGCAACCTCACGGTTCATAGTTGGATTCATTTCTGCTGTGCCATGACAGGAACTCCTCTCCTTTTTACTATTAAACTCCCCGAAATTCTTCCCAGGAAGGGGGCACTGTCTTTAGGGCACTACCCTGCTGTAACCCCCCTTTGCCTGGCAAAGCAATTAAGCTGTTTTTTTCTCCTTTACCCAGAGTTCTGTCTCTGCATTTTAACGTGGCACTGGCAGACAGAGGCCAGATGTCAGCATCATGAGGAGCTGTCTTTCCTTTCCTCCACTGGGGAGGGCAGCGCCTACTCAGTCCTCCTGCCTACCCACCCCTCCCCACCCAGACAGTCAACACCTCCCCCACCCCAGACTGGATGGAGGACATGACTTGAGGCAGTCAGGGGCTCTGCTGCCCTAGAGTGTCGCCATGCTCTCATGGCTACCTCACATTCTTCCAAGACAGGGAGGGATCTCTTGTCCTAGGTGATGGAAAAGCCTGCTTATCCCTTGTTAGAGAAGACCTGTCCTCATCCCCCAGAACTGTCTCTCCATTGAAGTACTCTTTACATGCAGTCACTGTGAAGGAGAGAGAAGGTCTTTACTATATCCCCTGAATGGCTGGATCCAGCCACACCTGAAGGTGATGTCCTGTACTTTTCCGAGAAGTAGGCCAATAAACTCCTTTCTTTTTAAAAGCCAATTGGGAGTTCCCTTTGTGGCACAGTGGGTTAAGAATCTGTCATTGTCACTGCTGTGGCTCAGGTCACTGCTATGGCTTGGGTCACAGCTGTGGAGCAGGTTCAATCCCTGGTCACAGAACTTCCATATGCCATGAGCATGGCCCCAAAAAAGTAAACAAATAAATAAAATTTTAAAAAGTTAGAAATTGGTTCTGTCACTGACAAATAGAGGGGTTTTTTTTTGCGGGGGGGGTTGTTTGTTTTTGCTTTTAGGGCCATATCCTTGGCATATGGAAGTTGCCAGGCTAAGGGTCGCATTGGAGCTATAGCTGCCAGCTTATGCCACCACCACAGCAACGCAGGATCTAAGCTGCATCTGCAACCTACACCACAGCTCACAGCAACGGTGGATCCTTAACCCACTGAGCAAGGCCAGGGATCGAACCCGCAACCTCATCGTTCCTAGTCGGATTCTTTTCCTCTGCTCCATGACTGGAAGGAACTCTAGGAACTCCTAGAGTTTTCATTGATAACCCAGCTCTGTCCCTCCCAACCCCACTTCATTCTTCTGAGCCTGATAAAATTTGAGTCAGAGAAGTAAGTGGGCTGTGGACAGTCAGGTTCTGAGCACTGAGGTCATCACGGCTTCGTCCCACCAATGGATTGATACTTTAGAGACACCATTTCCACCAAAGCCTTTATTACATCCTTCTGCCCACCGCACCCACGATCTGAAGACCCCTCCCCAGAACTTTTGACCAGCTGCTGTCCTCACACATCACTTCCTCCTTTCCTGACCACATCTTCCCCCGCCCCCAGTCCTCCTCCATCTGTGCTCAGCCCAACCCCACATCTTTCTGATATTGGAAGCAACCTCCTCCCTGATATGTTCCCAGGAAGATGGTGACAGACCCCATATCCCACCACCCCACAATGTGGCTGTTCACCTTGGAGACTTGCTGTGGACCTTGGTAATCACCAGGGCGAAATTTACACCCTCTCTCATAATGTGGATGCTCAAGTTGGGCAGCAAGGAACAGCAACCTTCAGAAAACAACTGCCTGCATTGATTAACCTCCTACAAAGGTTAACTGCCCTCTGTCATGGGACACCCCCCCATTTCTCCCCCCAAACTTCCCCTCCTCCTTCTTCACTGACCCTGCCACAAATGGGGTCATTTGATCTCCCACCATAGATTCCAGCCACAGATCCTTTAGAAGCATCTCTTAGCAGTCAGCACTGACTCCATCTTGATCCCAGCCCATCCGCTTGGGATGCCTTAATACATTTCTCTCACTTTTCCAACTTGGCCTTGCGCATTCCTCCCTTGGCAAACCCAACACTCCCCAGCTGCTCTTGGCCCCTTGAAGGCAAGAGCTCCCTAACACGATCTTGATTTCTTGGTTCCTAGCCGAGCCCTGAGGTCCCTGATAAATGATCGTCGGCAATAACCCCTCACCCACTACCACAAATGCACAGGTAACTGCAGAATTATAGGGGATATGGGAGCAAAAGAGAGACTGGGAAGCCCTGTTCTCACCCTCTTGGCCTGGAACACATCACTCCAGGGTTCTAATGAGGCTTCTAGAGCAAGCAGCGCCACACTTCAAAAAGTACACTTAAAGGAATTCTGCTACTGGAGGAAGTAGCTTCTCATGTAAAGTTTCCCCTCCACATGCTCTCCTGGCAGGATTCCAAAGGCTTTTTAGAGTTGGTTATCCTAACTGGAGAAGCCCCAGAAAGGAGAGCTAGAGGGGAGTGACAGTGTCCTGGATGTTGCTCCTGACACTCTGGTCCCTGAGCAATCTAGCTTGTGGCTGTGGGGGAGGAGCATGGGAGGGGATCCCAGGGCTTTGGGGGCTTCAGTGACCTGGTGGCAGCAGCCAGACACCCTTGGGGCAGTGCTACCACCCGCTCCCTCCCTGCACAGGAGCTAGAAGGCCGACTCGGCCGACCTGTGCAGACACCAGAACCTTCTAGAATGTTCTGCCTTCAGTGTCTTTAGTCATGACAGCCAGCCACATATGGGTTTACCCCAGGAGAAAATCACCAGAGAAAGGCAGCAGCACTCTTCATTTCTTTTGATTTGTTTAGCTGCAAACTAGACTTGTTTTATCTGAGGACCAGAACAGAGCTGACAATACTGATAATTTATTATAGGACCATTACAACAGATTGTTTATTCCTGTTTGGTTTTTCACTTGGATTTATTTCTACGTCCAGCATAAAGCACCTTGTTTGTTTTTCTGACGGCCTCTGAGGCGTTACTTAATTGATCATGGTAACTAACCACCAGCTCCCAGATTTGTGAAGAAAAGTGCACATTTCTAACTCAGGGCACCAAGAGCCTTAAGGTCTTTACCCGAATATTGATTTTTCAATTTTTTGAAAACAAACAGGTTTTAAGGGGTTTTCACCTAAGATTTTCATCTTTTATGACACATTGTTTGGGAACACAATATCTGAACTTCAAAGTTTAACCAGGATAAAGCCAACTTTTCTTTTCCGTCACTCCCCATATTCCTTGGGCAGGAGCTGAACGTCAGTAAACAAGGACAGTGATAAACCCCCCAATGTGGGGGGAGGGGTCACGCAGGTCACATGACTCCTGTGGGGACCGTGCTCAGCTGTGCTCAGAGCAAGGGGGTTCCTCCGGGGAGCTGCCAGGCCGGATGACAGCATCCCAGGTGCCCCTGGCTGATGCCAGACACAAACCTGTCCCGCTGAAGCTGTAACAGTGCGACGTGGAGCCTGCTCTCTGCTGGCCCTTCTGGTTGGTCCTCACCAAATCCACCTTTCATTCATAAGAATTCAAAGCTATGCATTCTGCCAGAAAAAAAAAAAATCAGAGGAATAATTCAAATGAAACTGTAAAATTAAATTTACACATGTACTATTTATGATATGCTGTTCATTGCAATATGTATTTCGCATTCTGAGTACATTTGCATCTATTTCAGACGCATTCTGCAAAGCCCTTGGCTGTTGGTTTCACGAGTGACTTCAGAGATTTGTAAAGGCCGTTCCCCAGCCCCCTCCTGTGCCCAAGCAGGGATGCGGCTCCAGGATGCACGAAGCCAGCATATAAGTGAGCAGCCACTGGTGCCTCAGTGGGAGCATGAAGATGCTCAACAAACCCCCCATCAGGCAGTTCCCCCTCCCCCGCCGCTCAGGCCCCACCTCCACCCCTTTCCTGATTCCCCCGACAGGTGCCTGCCTTTTGGTTTCCTCCCAAGTGCAAGTATCTGACTTCCCACTACTGAACGTGGACGTGGGACGATCTTGGGCTTCAACACCAAGGCCACTGCAGGCGACCAGGTGGACAGGACAACGGCGGGACCAGGACGGCAGCAGGGAGCCTGGGGAGGGGCGACCAGGCTGGGGGAGCTCAGACCTCGCTGGTGGGACGGGGAGAAGGGGCAGGCGTGGAGAAGGGAGGGGACGACCCGCTCTCCCCGGCCCATCACTGTCCCCTCCTGTCCACGAGTGAAAGAGGGCTCCCTATGGATAACCCCCCCTCCATCCTGTCCTCTGTGGACCTCTTTCTGCCACCAGCTACACACCCCCACTTCCCTGGCAGCCCCCAGGCTCTTTGGCAAGAGAAACATCCACTTTCACACTCTACAGGACGGAGACCCCCAAGAGCCGCTGGACACGTGCGCTGGGCGGGGTTTCTCGGTGTGAACACTTCTGCAGTGTCGCGCCAGCTTCGGCCCCTAATTGCTTCTAGGCTCCCCGAGAAGGGCGCAGCCCCTCGGTGGATTCCTTTTGTACTGAAATGCGGTCTCTGTGCAGCCAGGACTGGCTCCCTGTGGGAACCTTCGGGGCTGCTGCTGAAGGTCCAGCCGGACCGGGACCCCTCTCCCAGCTATAAGATCCCAGTAACCTACTACCCATTCGCCCAACAGTTATTTACTGAGTACCTACTGTGTGCAGGGCGGCGGGGAAAGGAGGTCCCCGGGGAAAGGAGGTCCCTGAGCAGGAGGACCTGCGTTTAGAGGGGAAGGTACTGACCTGCTGTGTTACCTTATCAGCTGTGCAGAGAGGGAGGGGGGAGGGGACGGCCCAGGGGGCGTGGCCTGGGGACTAGAGGGAGGGGCACTTCCCTGGGGAGGGAGGCTGGAGCTGAGATGGGAGGGGTGAGGACGGCCAGCCAGGGCAGAGAGGCAAGAGGTCAGGGCCTGAGGTGGAGGGACTTGGTGACTTGGTGTAACAGAGAGGGGATACTCTGGGGCCTTCCAAGGACAGACTCACCCCCTCTCCATGTCCTCCACCTATCTCTTCTCTGTAGAAAAATTTAGCTGAAGAACAAATTTAACCAGAGAAGTGGGGGAAAGAAATGCAGAAACAAAGGAAAACAGTCCAACAAGACAAAATTAATAATAGTTTAACTATTGAAAAAAACTCAAGGACCTTTAGTTCCTCTGCAGGGGTTATAGAGCATATTCTGAGCCATTTCTATGAGCTGTCTCATAGATATTAAAACCCCTACCATGGAGTTCCTATCATGGCACAGCGGAAACGAATCCGACTAGGAACCATGAGATTGCGGGTTTGATCCCTGGCTTCGCTCAGTGGGTTAGGGATCTGGCGTTGCAGAGAGCTGTGGTGTAGGTCACAGACGTGGTTCAGATCTGCATTGCTGTGGCTGTGGTGTAGGCAGGCAGCTATAGCTCCGATTAGACCTGTAGCCTGGGAACCTCCATAGGCCATGGGTGTGGCCCTAAAAAGCAAACAAAATAAAAAAATTAAAAATAAAATAAAATAAACACGGAGTTCCCATCATGGCTCAGTGGTTGACGAATCCGACTAGGAACCATGAAGTTGTGGGTTCGATCCCTGGCCTTGCCAGGGGTTAAGGATCCAGCGTTGCCGTGAGCTATGGTGTAGGTTGCAGACAACAGGTTGTATCCTGCGTTGCTGTGGCTCTGGTGCAGGCCGGTGGCTACAGCTTCGATAGACCCCTAGCCTGGGAATCTCCATATGCCGCAGGAGCAGCCCAAGAAAAGGCAAAAAGACAAAAAAAAAATTTTTTTAATTAAAAAAATAAAATAAAATAAACCCCCCACCAGGTGGAAGACGTTAACTACATGATGAGCAGACTGCAGCCAGGACATAAGCTGTTCCATCTTACATAATTCCGAGAACTGGCCTCAAGTAAATGGGAACAAAGTGACCCTGGAACTGAAGATGAACTGTACTTAAAACAATCAAGGTGATGCTTGTCAGAGCACCAAGTGACCAACTTCAAGGTGACTGTCGGAGCTGACCGCACTGTGCTGCACACTGGCCTTGCCCTGCTCCCTACACACCCTGAAACTCTCCTTCAGAAGCTCTTGCTCCCTGATCCACAAGGGGGAGTTAGTTCTTTGAGATGAGTTCACCTTCTCCCCAGGATTGCTGGCTTCCTCAATACAGCTGTCTTTCTTCTTCCCAATACTTGTCTGCCTGTATTGAATTGGATTTTCTTCTTCTTCTTTTTTTTAGGGCTGCACCTGCAGCATATGGAAGTTCCCAGGCTAGGGGTCAAATTGGAGCTGCAGCTGCCGTCCTACACCACAGCCACAGCCCTGCCAGATCCTTAACCCACTTAACCCAGAGAGGCCGGGAATCAAACCCATGTCCTCATGGACACTAGTCGAGTTCATTACCACCCAGCCACAACAGAAACTCCAGTACTGAATTCTTGAGCAACGAACAGCTGAACCTGAGCTCAGTAACACTGGAGACTAACAAGGTCCAGGGAGGTTGGACCACAGCCCTCCCCGCCCAGGGGAGAGTGGGGAGACTCCACCCAGGGTGGGGGCAGCCCCCCAGAGCCCTGCCAACCTCTGTGCAGAGAGGTCCTGCTGACACAGCCCCCCATCCTGCTCTGCTCTGTAAAGGGGGTGGAGCCTGTGAACATGCTCCCCTGAGCAGGACACAGCCCACTCCTGCCCACAGAGGCTCTAGTGGGGACCCGAGGTGGGTGGGCCTCTGAACAAGGGGGTGTCCCTCCAGCTCCCCCAGCTGACTTGCAGAGTCCCCTCCTGGAGTTTCCCAGCCCCGGCCAGAGCTCCTCCCCCACAGTCCTAGGGTCTCCAGGGTGTCCTTCCAAGGCAGGTGGTGGTCCAGGGCCCCAATGTGTGCTTAGACCCTGCTCCCCCCTCGCTCCCCTGACTGGGAGGTGTCCTGCAGTTCCTCCTCCTGCCCAAGTCACCTCCCCTGCCCTCCCAGCTTTGTCACTGCAGGTGTGACCCACAGGTGTGACCAAGTCTCCACTTTTCTCCAGTCTGGAACCTGCTTTTACTGCATTTAAAGTCTGGTGCAATGGGAAACTGCCGAAGGGATTTTGAGTAAGGAGGTGATTTTATTCAATTCAGAGTCTTTAGAAGGTGACTCAGGCCACTGAGCAGAGCATGGGATGGGTGAGGAGATTTCAGGCGACCTGACAAATGCATCAGGGCCTGGCGGGTGGGTAGCAGTACTGATGGATGAAAGTGGACACATGCCACAGGTTAGGACATGAAACCCAGGGCCTTGGGAGGTGAATTCTATCAGGGGGTCCCACAGAAGGAGACCCTGAGGACAAGGGGGCACAGTCACACCCCCAGCACTGCCCACCCTGGACACGGAGAGACGGAGCCAGCCTCCAGTCCAGCGCCTGCCCCTGCTCACCCCACCTTCTCTCACAGCCTCCTCCGCAGATGGTGCCTCCTTATCTTGACTCTAAATTCTTACAATTTGAGGCAAAATTGAAACAAAATGAGAAATGCAGAGGGGAAAAAAATCACTGACACCACTGGCCTGGCTTCGACCACCATTCACCATTTTTACAGTTTACACAGAATCGTCTCTGCACAGAAAGGCAATGTCTGGATGTTTCCCTGCGGGAAGGCCCAAGGAAGGGGTAGGGGCTTTGAGGAGGGAACTCCAGAGACCCCCACCCCCAGCCCTGCAGGCGCCTCCTCAGGAGTGGGGACAGCAGGACGCTACTCTTCCTGGGGTTCCTTACAAATGAACAGGAGGCAGGAGAGCCGGGGAAGTGGAAACACGGAGCAAATGCCTGGCGTCCCAGAGCTGCGCACCGGCCCACCTCTGCAGGTCCGCGTTTGCATCAGTGAAAGGGTCTCAGATCCCTGCTCAGACCTGTGCAGGTCAGGGGCTGTTAAAGCTCTGGACCTCATCCTAGAGGAAAGGCCATCACCCTTGGCCAGATCATTTGTGTTCACAGCAGGTATGATTGTGCCAAGCTGGGAAGGCTCACGGGGAGGGATGAGGGCGGGGCCAGGATGGGGGCGGGGCCAGAGTGTGGGCGTGGTCACGGTGGGAGGGCGCAGGGTGGGCGGCAGCATTGCTCTTTCCTGCTGAGGTACACAGAGTGAGGTCCACCTGAGACAGGCCTCCAGGGGTCTCACTGCCCCTCAGTCACTGCTCCCATCTTCACCTTCTTTACAAAACTTCGAGACAAATGGGGTGAATTAATCACGCTGTACAGACTCGATGTCATTTGTCAGCAATCCTGCAATACAGTTCGCCCTGTTTTATTATTTCCTTTTAATCCATTCTCCTGCTGTTAGGGAGTCATAAAACTGTATACTAATATTGAATTTTTATTGAATTTTTATGTTATTTATTTGAGTGTATTTATTGAGACTCTTTCCTAAGGCTTCATCCTTAGGAAATCCTTGAACTCTGTTTAATGACTCTTTGTATTTGTATGTGGTCTTGTAAAATGTCCACTGCTATTTTGTGGGCATATATTTTAAACAGCTATGATGGCATTGTGTTATAGGTTTCATTCTTTTTATGAAGCTTTTTATTTTTACGAATAACTACGTTTTGAACAAATGCTCACGTTGCTAAGTTAGCAGCAACGTGCATCATTTTTCATGGCTGCATCGAGCTCCAAGGCTGAGGACCCACCACGTTTTCCCTCTGCTTTCCCTGGAAACCACCAACTCCTGGATGCCACACAGGCTCAAAGAACATCCTGGTACACGTCCTTCCTGAGCTATGTCAGCGTCTCCCAAAGGCTGTGCTTGGAGGAAGGGGACCCTGGTCATAGAATCTTCTGTACTTGACCTAAGAAGTGCCAGGTACCCCTCCAGCATGGCTGCTCCATCTGCCCCCCCACCTGCAGAGCCGGATATCCCTGTGTCCTTGTCTCCCTGGCAACGCTAGCAGTTGCCAGCTTCCTAATCGCTGCCAGTCTATTAGGTGTAAATGGATATCACATTGCTGGGTTCATTTGTATGTCCCTCATGACCAACGATTGGGAGCATCTTGGCATATGCTCATTGGTATATTGAGGTTTCGATGGCTGATGATTATCTGTTAATATTTTTGCATTCATTTATGGGAGTTCTTTCCCTGATTTACAAAATCACATTGTATATTCTAGAAGTTGACTGACTGCCAGTTTCAAACATTACACATTCTGGGAGTTCGTGTTGTGGCTCCGTGGTAACAAATTTGGCTAGTAATCATGAGGACTGCGGGCTCGGATTCGATCCACGGCCTCTCTCTGTAGGTTAAAGATCTGGCCTTGTGGTGGACTACAGTCTAGCCTGGGAACTTCCATATGCTGCTGGTGTGGCCCTAAAAAGACCAAAAATATACATATTTATGTATTCTCCCACCTGTCAGTTAGTTACCTGTTAGTTTCATCCATGCCTTTCTTCATGAACAGACATCCTTACTTAGATGTAATAACATTAATCATTTTAATGATCTGGCTCATACTTTTAAAATTCATTTAAAATGTAATTCCCAGCCCCATGTTCACGAACCTCCTCTCTTTCTCCTGTTTGTTTGTTTGTTTTGTCTTTTTGCCATTTCTTGGGCCTCTCCCGTGGCATATGGAGGTTCCCAGGCTAGGGGTCGAATCGGAGTTGTAGCCGCCAGCCTACACCAGAGCCACAGCAACGCCGGATCCGAGCCGCATCTGCGACCTACACCACAGCTCACGGCAACGCCGGATCGTTAACCCACTGAGCAAGGCCAGGGATTGAACCCGCAACCTCATGGTTCCTAGTCAGATTCGTTAACCACTGAGCCACGATGGAAACTCCCTCTTTCTCCTGTTTTATTTCCTTTCTCATTTAGGTCTGTAATCCACCTAGATGCCACCTTTGTGGGTGGTGTTGAGCAAGGATTCGGTCTTATTCCTCTGTTTACACAACCAGTTTCTGACCACCAGTTTCCTACAATCCAGCCTCTATATCCATTTGTGAGGCCAATTTCATCATTGTCTTTACAATCATCTGGTGAATACGTTACTTAGTTTGTTGGGTTTGCTGCAATAGTCTAGCTTTTGTTGACAGCGCCCCCTCAGGGGAAAGCCAAGCAGAACTACCCAGCACAACGAGAACATTATCATCAAGGACACACATGCCCAGCGTTCCCTTAGCTGCTGTGTGGAGTGCAAGAGGCCAGCCTGACCTGAGCCTCCGGAGCAAATGCTAGGGGCCTAGGGGATAAGCCGCGTGGTCAGGGGAACTCTGGGGGGACCCAGGACTCTAGGGAGTGGGGTCGAGCAAAGTGTGGCATCCACGTGGCCCTCCGTGTGTGGCCTCAGGGCTAAGGCACCCAGAGCAGGGGGTGTCAGCACATCTCAGGGTTGTCCTGGAGGGAGGCTGGGAGTCAGACCCCACACTCATCACCATCAGCGGTTAAGGGCAGAGTCGAGCTGCCAAATGTATAACAACTGCCTCTGTGGGTGCGGGAAGCTGGGTAAGTTCTCAGCGTGTGTCCATTTTCAATGGCATAGATACTTCCTCTCCATGAGTCATTTTTAAGCTTTTAACTGGCTCAAAGAGTTCCTGAAAAATTAAGCTGTGACAATCAGCTCTCACAAGCCAGTAGGAACTGGTTCCAGCATCTGCTGGCAGCAGACCATTGGACCCTGCCCTGAAGTTGGCAAGTCTGGCTCAGGGACCTTGTCCCAAGAGCAGGGCAGGGGGGGAGGGTGCTGGGGATGGAGGGGCCCAGCTCCCCCTCCCCTGGCTGTGTGCCCTCAGCCCTGGCTCTGTGCCCTCAGGTTTACCAGTGTGTGGGGCTGCTCACATCAGCTGCTTATTTATTTATTTATTTGCATTTTTTGAGTTTTAGGTCCGAACCTGCAGCATATGGAGGTTCCCAGGCTAGGGATTGAATCGGAGCTGCACCTTCCAGCCTACACCACACTCGCACCAACTAGGCATCCGAGCCGTGTCTTCGACCCACACCACAGCCCATGGCAACGCCAGATCTCCAATCCACTGAGCAAGGCCAGGGATTGAGCCCACGTCCTCATGGATACTAGTTGAGTTCATAACCCACACAGCCACAGTGGGAACTCCTTCAACTGCTTTTTTTTTTTCCTTTTTTTTAAAGTGTTTATTTTATTGGGGTAATATTGGTTTATAACATTATATATTATATTTCAAGTGGGCATTCTATTTCTACTTATTTATACCCTACAGCATACTCATCCCCCAAATCTTAGTTTCCATCCCTCACCGTAGAGCTGATTCCCACGATTCTCCCCAACCCCGACCCCTTGCTCTGTGGTAACCACCATCCTGTTCTCTGTATCTATGTGTTTGGCTTGGTTTGGTTTGGTTTGGTTTGGTTTGTTCATTTATTTTTGCTTTGTTTGTTTGTTTGTTTGTTTTTCAGATTCCACATAGGAGTAAAACTATCAGGTATTTGTCTTTCTTGATCTGACTTTTCTCAACACAGTACCCTCAATTCCACCCATGTTGTCAAAAATGGCAAGATTTTGTCCTTTTTCATGGCTGAATAATATTGCATTCTATATATATGCCACATTGGTCTTAGCAATATCTTTCTGACATGTCTCCTCAGGCAAGGGAAACAAAAGCAAAAATAAACAAGCAATCCTACTGCATAGCACAGGGAACTATCTCTAGTCACTTGTGATAGAACATGATGGAGGATAATGTGAGAAAAAGAACATATATATATATGTATATATATATGACTGGGTCACTTTGCTGTACAGCAGAAATTGACAGAACCTTGTAAATCACCTATAATTTTTAAAAATTATAAATAAATAAACAAGTAAGGCTACATCAGGCTAAAAAGTTTCTGCCCAGGAGTTCCCTCTGTGGTACAGCAGGATCTACAGTGTCTCTGCAGTGGCAGGGACATAGATTTGATCCCTGGCCTGGCACATTGGGTTAAAGATCCATGTTGCCACAGCTGTGGTATAGGTCATAGCTCCAGCTTGGATTTGATCCCAGGCCCAGGAACTCCATATGCCACAGGGCAGCAAAAAAGAAAAAAAAAAAAAAAAAGACAACCTACCAAAGGGGAGAAGATATTTGCACATCATATATCCCATAAGGGGTTAATGTCCAAAGAATTCACATATCTCAACAGCAACAAAACAACCCAAAGGAAAAAAAGGGCAGATAGCTGACATTTTTCACACCAGCTTCTGAGAGCAGATGTTAACTATTTGGGGTTTTCGCGAGCCAGCTTTTTTTTTTTTTTTCCCCCACAGCTGCAGCATATGGACGCTCCCAGGATAGGGATCCAGTTGGAGCTTCAGCTGCAGGCCTACCCCACAGCCACAGTAACACTGGATCCAAGCTGCATCTTCAACACCTCAGCTAGCATAGTACTTAACCCATTGAGGGAGGCCAGGGATTGAATCCGCATCCTCAAGGACACTATGTCAGGTTCTTAACCCGCTGAGCCACAACAGGCACTCCAGCCAGCTTTTAAACGGCCGGCAGCTTGCAATCAGCTATGCTGGGAGAATTTACACCAGGGGAGGCACCGAGCTGTACCAGGCAGAATGTTCTGCTGGAGAGCTGGTTGCTATGTAGCTCCCAGCGCATTACTCAGCCATTTCCTCTTGTGCAAACAGAGAAGAGTGCTGGCCCCTGACTGGGGAACCAGGGCAGGGGAGGGGGAGGGGATTATACAAGAAAGCTCCTAGCTCAGTGCCTGAAAGCCTTGGGCCAGAGTGTGCACAGCCCCGACTGCCACAGCAAGGAATGCACCAGCCGTAGCCCCTTTCTGGGGAGAGGTGGAGGGACAGTCTGCATTCACAGGAACGGAATCGGGGTTCAACCCAAACCCCTCTGGATCGGAAGAAGCCTCACAAACTCTCAACTCGGGATCCAGCTGCTGAGACACAGGTGTGAGATGGGCAGGTGACCCAGCACAGGGAGGACACGGGGCAGGCAGCTCAAAAGGGCAGCTGCTACTCGGCACCACCCGGTGCCGGGTCACAGGGCAAGTCAGGAGAGAAATGAGTGACACGGCTCTGCCTCCGCTTTCCAGGTATCGAGCCATGCTCCAGCCCTGAGCCCACCTGGGCCGCTGCCCACCTGCTCTCCCCCCAGACCACAGGGTCTCAACTCACCTGCCAACCAGAGACCCTGGGCTGGGAGGAGATCCCCACTGGGAAGCAATAGCTCTCATTACAGGGGGGTCTCTTCTTTAAAGGGGAGACCCCCCTCTGCACACACAGCTCAAAGTCCAAAGTGCCTGTCTAAACACACAGCTGACCCATCAGAGGGACAGGAGAGGGACATCCCCAAGTCCTTCCAGGTAGAATTGTCACATTTGACAAATATATGGATGCCTATTAAATTGTAACTTCAGATAAATAACAAGTAATTTTCTCTCTCAGTTTGCCCCATGGGGGTGTGTCCTAAACACGGTGTGTGGGGGGGTCTACGAGGAGGAGGGAGGGGCATGTGGACGGACCCCACCCAGGATGCTCCTCTGAGCCCCTGAACGCAGCCCACCTGGGTGAGTGGGTGACCGCAGTGACAGGAAACGAGAGGAAAATAAGCACCTTAGAAGCCACCTGAGAACCCTCTCCTGCCACACGCGTGTCCCTGGAAGCTTCTCTGTGAGTGGAGAGCAAAGCGTAGCCTGTAGTTAAGGGGTGGTGTGACAGAAAAATGATGTTTTCGGTGTGGACAGCGGTTTCTGGGGCATCTATGCAGGTGAGAAGCAGCAGAGGGGAGGCAGGTGGAGGTGAGGACACACAGGTCCCTGCAGGACAGGGGGGTGGGGGCATGTGCTGGGCAGTTAGTCCACAGCCCCCTCCTGGGAAGCTGTCACACCATTAGACATACAGTGAGCTTTGGGCATAGATGGAGCCAACAGTCAAGCTTCCTAAATTCCCCCAAAATGAATTTTCCTGGCTCCCTTTTCTAGGGAATTAGCAAAGCAAACATCGTATTTTTCAGAGTGTCTCTGTGCTCCCTTCACCCCAGCTGTGATCAAGCAAGAGTGAAGGGAATTTTGACAAGTTTAATAAAAGTCTCAAGTTCAAGCTCAGAGTGATCCATCACCCGAGATCCTGGCTGCCCAAACTTCAAGGAGAAAAAGCCCCAAGCCCCTCAGATCAGAACCATGCTTCAGATGAGGACAGACCTGCCCTTGACAGCATTGTCATACTTGGCAGTGTCCTCTCCTGAATTCCAATTTTCCTCTGGGTCCTAAAATGGTCTCAATGGAGCCTTTTGTGCTCTAGGTGGTGGATTTACCTGGGCTGTTTTCTGTGGTGCTGAAAATCATGTGGCAGGACCTTCTAGAACCTTCCAGCTCAGCCCGGGTACCAGCTGGAGGACCCCAGTCGAGGCCACGCGGGGCAGAAGAAGCTGCAGCCCGGACCTGCCCGAAATCCCACCACAGGACTGTGGGAAATGATGACTCACTGAAGCTTGAAGCCAGAGTGCCCCTGGGAGGTTTGTTAAACAGGAGAAAACTGAGGGGGAGGGGGAGTGGCACAGACTGGGAGGGGGCTCCAAGTTTAACCAGCCAGGAGGGGCTCCCCAGAAGCTGTGCCTACCTCTCTTGACCCAGACTCCACCCCCCAACGGCAGTCTGTGAGTTATACTCATGCTCACATAGGAGACCTAAGGCACGCCCCAATTTTTAGGGCCCCACCTGCAGCATATGGACGTTCCCAGGTTAGGGATCAAATTGGAGCTGCAGCTGCAGGTCTACACCACAGGAACACCAACACCAGATCCCAGCCACATCTGCAACCTCTACCACAGCTCACGGCAACACAGGATCCTTAACCCACTGAGCGAGGCCAGGGATCAAACCCATATCCACATGGATACTAGTCAGGTTCTTAACCCACTGAGCCACAGTGGGAACTCCCACGTTGGCTGTCTTAATTCAGGCCTTTGATTTAACCATGGGATCACCCTGCGTGGGGACACCTCTGTGTCACATGTCCCACAGCACGGGCTTCTTAAGTCATTTCCCCGCATCCCCTACTGTGTCTACACTCAGGTCTAGAAGCACTTGAGATGTCTAACTCCCTAGGTGTCTATACTGATCAGAGACAGCTGCCTAGTGGACCTGGGTGTTTCCGCACTGACAGAGAGTGCCTCCATAATCTTCCTGGTGTCCCTCACTGGCCAGCAGTCCCTCCCTTGTCCCCCTGGTGTGTCTACACTATTCACAGGTGCTTCCCTTTCCCTGCTCTCTGCTCAGGCTGGGGGTGTCCACCTGGCTGCCCTGCTGTATCTATACTCCCCTTGGATGTATCCCTACTCCACTGCTGTGTCTACACTGACCTTGGATGTGCACTTAGTGCTCTGCAGCCTCTACACTGACCTGCTGTATCTCCCTTGTTCCCCTGGGGTGTCTACACAGACCTGAGCCATCTCCCTTGTCCCCACAGTGTGTCAACACCCACCTGCAATGTCTCTTTGGTGTCCATGCTGTGTCTGCACTGACCTGGTGTATCTCCCTAGTTCCCCTGGAGTGTCTACAATGACCAGTGGTAACCCCTTAGTTCCCTTCGTGTATCTACATTGACCTGGGATCTCTCTATCCCCTGGTCTTTAGCACTGACCTGGGCTGGCTCCCTGGTTCTCCTGACAGGTGTACACTGTAGGAGTATGTCACCCTAGTTCCTCTGCTGAGTCTGCACTGATCACGGACAACTCCCTGGCCCCCCAGTGTGTCTATGCTGACCTGGGATGCCTCCTTGGTCTGTACACTATGTCTATACCGACCTTGGGTGTCTCTCTTTCCTCTGCTGTGTCTACACAGACCTAGGGTACCACCATTGTTCCCCTGGTGTTTCCATAATGAACAGGGTTGCTTCTGTCGTTCCCCTGGTGTGTCTACACTGACCGTGGGTAGCTCCCTGCTTCTCCAGTGTGTCTCTACTGGCCCAGGATGTCTCCCTTTCCCTCTAGTATCTACACTGGCCTGGAATATTGTCTAATCACCCTGCTTTGTCTACACAGACCTGGTGTGTCTCCTTAGTCCCACTGCAGTGACTACACTAGTTTCTTCCTAGTTCCAATGCTGTGTTTACACTGACTTGGGGTGTCTCTGTAGTGCCCTAGTTGTGTCCACAGTGACCTCCCTTGTTCCTTGGTATATCTTCACTGACTGACCATGGATGTGTGCTCGGTTTCCCTTGTGTGTCTACACTGACCTGAGAGTCACTCTCTCTTCCTTCGCTTTGTCTACCCAGACCCGGGATATCTCCTTAAATCACCTACACTCCTGCCCTGATTTGGAGACATTTCTTGTCCTCTGATGTGTTTACGATGACCTGGGATGTCCCTCTACTTCCCTTGCTGTGTCTACAGTGCTGTTCTCTGTCCACCTTGTATGTAAAACACTGATGTTGGTGGAAGATGGGGCAGTGCCGTAAGCAGAGCTGGGCTGAGGGCTGAGGAGAGCGGGCCTGGGCCCGCAGGGAAGGTGTTTCTCACCATCCCATGAAGGGCTGCATCAGGGGTGGTGAGCTCCCCGTCGCTGGGAGGGTCCAAGCAGAAATGGGCTCATTGATTTGCAGTCAGGGGGCTCGCTCCTTGGGGAGAGATGGCACCTGACAGGGTTCATCCCATCAGATTCCCTGATGATAAATGTTGGAAACAGCGTCTGGGAAGCTTTAGCATTTCAGGGTTTGGGCTTCTCCCTGCAGAGTCTGACTCAGCATCTGGGGTGGGGCCCAAGGACACCGTGGCTTCTGCAGCTGCTTCCAGGTCCAAGAGTCCTGATTCCTGGGGTCTGACAGCCCAGGCCTGGGACTGGCCTTGGACCCTGCTCTGTGCAGATGGGGCTCCAGGAGGGCAGGGGTCTCCCTCCCAGGACCCAGAACAGCTCTGGCTCCAGGCAGCTTCTCCAGCAGGGAGGTTGGGGCCCCCTCTCCCTCTCTTGGCCCCTGGGCTATGAGACAAGAGCCCTAGTCCTGGGGCCTTGAGCATCCAGCCTGCAGTGATGAGCCTTGGATGTAACAAGCCCAGCAGGAAGCCCTGGGTGGAGGGGCCGTGCAGAGAAGTCTGGCCTCAGCCCAGGGAGTCACAGGAGGGGTCTTCCTGCTGTGACAAATGAGGACACACTGAGGTAGTCACCCCACCCTGAGTGCTGGGCAGAAGGTCTGGCTTTGAAATCCAACTCAAGTTGGGGGCAGCGTCCACACCAGGTGCTCTGCGTGGATGATCGTCCTTCAGGCACAAGGTTTGTTTCTGATTCAGGACCTGTGTCTACCCCGAGCCCCAGTCCCTCTGTGCACACCTGGGGGGGCAGAGGAGGAAGTCCAGGGAGCCGTGTCCATGGGGCAGCCCCTCAGCATCACCCTCGGTCAGGACGGGACCTGGGGCTGGGATCAGGGACAAGCAGGTGTCAGGTGGGAGTGGGCTCTGTGCTCCCAGTGGGCAGAGATGCAGAGGCAGCTGGACATGCCCTGTCCTGGGAGGGGCCCCCAGCCCCTCCCCACAGCCCTGCGGGGAACAGATCCATCCACCTGGGGGACATTGTGCTGGATCCCCCAGATTCCCAAAGAAAGTGATCCCAGGACCCCATCTCTGCTGCAGGTTCTCTCCTGCTTGTGAATAGTCCCAACAGGGGTGGGGAGCTGGCCTCAGGGAGCCTGGGGGAGGGGCGGTGTCTGAGATGAAATTCCCAGAACTCCCTGGGGCACCTGATGGCACCTGGGGCAGCCGTGACCTGGACCCTCAAGGGTCTCTTGGATTTGTTGCCCCAGAACTCACTCTCCTGCCCCTGCTGCCCACGTTAGCCCTGCCTGGGGAGGGGGCTGCGCTTGGAGCTTGCAGACAGGACCCAGATGGCTGCTCTGACCCCATTAGGAACCTAGGATTCAACCACGAACACTCCTTACTGTCACTTTAGTAAAACTCCCCAGGGCCATAAACCCACAGCGACACCTCCCCGCCCCCCTCACCCCCAATCAGACTGGGCCCACTTGGAGTTCCATGGACCCCCTCCAGTTGGGGACAAAGTAGTGGTGACTCTGCCCTGTCAGAGGTGGTGATTTATGTTAGAACTTTGCTCATTCAAAAGTTGCTTAAAAGTATGATTTGCCTAGAATTTACTTTTAGCAGAACATTAAATTCATGTGTTTTGCATTAAAAATGTAATATCAATAAAAAGGATGCCAGAGATGTTAAAATTAAGAATATTTTCTAACAACTGAGTAAAGTTAATTTAAATATTTCAGTAGGAAGCCTGGAAATCATCCAGGAGGTATTTCTGCTTAAGGACAACACGTTTAAAGACTTATGGATTATTCATTCCTTTAACTTCTCTTCAAATACAACCATAAATCTGAATTATTAGATTTTCAATGAATATTAATTTCTTAAGGGAAATACATGGATGCTCTAATTTTCTTTTCCCTCCTAGGTTTATTGAGATACAATTGACATAGGAGTTCCCATCATGGCTCAGCGGAAACGAACCTGACTAGTATCCGTGAGGATGCATGTTCGATCCCAGGCCTCGCACAGTGGATTAAGGATCCAGCATTGCTGTGAGCTGTAGTGTAGGTTACAGACGTGGCTCGGATTTGGCGTTGCTGTGGCTGTGGTATAGGCCAGCGGCTACAGCTCCAATTCAGCCTCTAGCCTGGAAACTCCATATGCTGAAGGTGCGGCCGTTAAAAAAAAGAGAGAGAGAGAGTGTGTGTGATAATTGACATAGAACATTGTGTAAATTTAAAATATACAAAGTGATGATGTGATGCAATGCATATTGCAAAATCATGACCACAGTTTAGTTAGTTAACACCTCCATCACCTCACACAGTTACCTTTTTTTTTCTTTTTTTGAGGTGAGAGTATTTAAGATCTATTCTCTCAGCAATTTTCAAGTGCGTGATATAGTATTGTTAACTATAGTCACCATATGGTATATTAGATCCCCTGAATTTATTCATCAGACAGCTGGTAGTTTGTACTCTTTGATCAACATCTCCCCGTTTCCCTTACCCTCACAACCCCTGACAAACCACCATTCTTTTCTGTTTCTGAGTTTGTATTTTTGTTATATTCCAGCTATAAGGGAGATCATACAGTATTTGTCTTTCTCTGTCTGACTTATTTCACTCAGGGCATAATACCCTGAAGATTCATCCATGTTGTCACAAATGGCAGGATTTTCTTCTTTTTAATGGCTGAATAATATTCCACTGTGTGTATGAATGTGTGTGTGTGTGTATATATCTCAATGTCTTTATCTAGTCTTCAACAGATGGCACTTAGGTTGTTCCCTATCTTGGCTATTGTGACTAATGCTGCAAAATGAAAATGGGAGTGCATTTATCTCTTGAAGATCCTGATTTCACATCCGTTGGCTATATACCCCAAAGTGGGGTTGTTGGATCATATGGTGGTTCTGTTTTTAACTTTTAGAGGGATCGCCACACTGGTTTCATAGTAGTTGCACCGATTTACATTCTCAGACCAGGTCAGGGTAGACAAACCAGAGAATTAGGAAGACATTCCAGGTCCGTGTACACATTTAGGGAATCATTGAGGCATCCCAGGCAAGCACAGACACACCTGGGGTGTTAGGGGGACATCCTAGATCAAAGTAGACTCATCTGGATCGTTAGTGAGATCCCAAGTTAGTTTAAACAAACCTGTGAAATTAGAGCCATCTCTGTCCATGTAAACACAACTGGGAAATTGGGAAGACATCCCAGGTTAGATACACACACTGAGTCAATTAGCAACACATCCCAGGTCAGTGTAGACACACATGGTATACTAGAGAGAGATCCTGTTACCAAACACAAGTCTGCGTGCATGGGGAGGCCAAGCAATACCAAAATGTTGGCATTTGGAGCAGAGAAAGGGCCATGCAAGGAGACAGGGGGCTCATGCCCTAAAAAGCCAGGACTCCTTGAAGGCTTTCAGCAAAGCCCTTTTATAGGAAAGGTGAAGTGGGCATGGTTAGTTGTCGCAAACTTCTAGGTGTCGGATTCTTCATTTTTGCAGCTGTCGACGTAGGTCAGTTCATGGTCAGGTCATGATCCTGTAAACCTCTACCAAGACAAATGTTATTCTGTGTTCAGGTCAGGTCACAATGTTCCTGTATATTTCAAGTTCTAGGCAACGTTCTTATGCAAAAGGTGGAGAATATGACTAAGCACAGGCAACAGGGCACAAAGGTTAAAGACAAAGGAACAGACATAATATGGAGTCAGATGTGTTCTTCCCTATTTCAATCCCAGGTCAATATAGACACAGGGTGGACTGGGGAGTTACCTAGGTCAGAGTAAACACACTTGGGAGACAAATGAGTCATCCCACTCCGTGTAGACACACATAGGTAATTAAGCTGTTATCTCATAACAGAGGAGAAACTCCAGGGAATTAGGAAACCATTCATGGTCAGAGTAGATAACACTTGAGAAAGTACAGAGTCATCCCAGGTCATGATAGACACATTTTGGAAATTAAGAAGGCTTTCAGGTCAAGGTAGACATACCTGGGTAATCAGACATCCTAGGACAGAGTGGACACACCGGGGTATTGAAGGAAACACCCACATGAGTGAGTCACACCTAGGGAGTTCGGGAGACATCACTGGTCTACTTTGACACACCCGGGAAATAAGGGGGGTGCCAGATCAGTGTAGACACACCTGGATAATTATGAAAACATCCCAGGCCAGAGTAAACAAGTCTGAGAAATAAGGGAAGCATCCAATGACAGAACGAGACATGCCAGGCCAAGGTGCACAAACCCGAGTCCCTAAAGAGATATCCAGTGGCAGTGTGGACACCCTGGTGGAGTGAGGGAAACCTCCCAGGTCAGTGTAGACACTTATGAAGAATAAGGGTGTACCAGCAGGTCAGAGTAGACACACTAGGGAACTAGGGAAGTTTCCCAGGTCAAGGACAACACACCTGGGGCACTGGGGAGCCCAGGTATAGGTAGATCCACCTGGGGATACTGAGAACCATCCTAGGTGAGGGAAGACACACCTGGGAAACAAGAGCGACACGCCAGTCAGGGGAGACACACTTGAGGAATATAGGAGATGGTAGACACCGCTAGGTATTAGGGTATGTTTAACCTGTTCAAAGCAGACACATCTGGAGAATTAGGGGGACATCTCGGATCAAAGTAAACACACGTGGCAAATTAAGGAAGAGGTCACAGGCCAGGGTGGACACACACAGGGAGACATTCCAGGCTAGAGCAAAGACCTCAGCAGTAAGGGGAATCCCAACTCAGAGTAAATACACCTAGGAAATCAGGAAGCTGTCCCAGGTCAGTGTAGACAACACTCATTCTGATTCTTCCTATACTTTGCCCCTTGTACACATAGAATTGTTTTCTTTTCTTTCTTTTTTATTTTTTTAGGGCCATACCTGTGGCATATGGAAGTTCCCGGGCTAGGGATCAAATAGGAGTTGCAGCTGTCAGCCTACACTATAGCCACAGCAATGCCAGATTGGAGCTGCATCTTTGGCCTACCTCACAGCTCACTGCAATGCCAGGGATCGAACCAGCATCCTCATGGATACTAGTCAGATTCATTACCACTGAGCCACTGGGAACTCCTACATGGTATTTAAATTCTCCTCAGGGAGACGGTCCTTTAAAGCATAACATCTGGTCATTTAGGAATCTCGGAAACATCTGGAATCTAATATTGAAACCCTAAAGTAGATTACGCTGGAGGAGACAAATGCCAATCAGCTGCCTCTTCACCCCTTTTATTCACAACATCAGCTCATTACAGTATGTGCAGTTGTCATAGTAACCAGTGGTGAAGACAAAAGCTCTACAAAGCTTAGAGAAGATAATTTTACAAGTCACTCTTGTCATAAAGAGTGACTTTAACCTGATTCTAGCTTGAGCAGCAAACAGGGATTTTTCTTTTCTTTTTTTCTTTTCTTTTTTTTGCTTACATACTTGAAAAGGCCATGTAGGCCCAACTCCAGGCAGGGCTGCAGATGGGGCTCTGTACTTTCATCAGGACCACAGTCTCTTTAGCACATGGTTCTGCCTGCTTAATTAAAGTCACAGGGGAGTTCCCGTCGTGGCGCAGTGGTTAACGAATCCGACTAGGAACCATGAGGTTGCGGGTTCAGTCCCTGCCCTTGCTCAGTGGGTTAACGATCTGGTGTTGCCGTGAGCTGTGGTGTAGGTTGCAGACGCGGCTCGGATCCAGCGTTGCTGTGGCTCTGGTGTAGGCTGGCAGCTACAGCTCCGATTAGACCCCTAGCCTGGAAACCTCCCATATGCCGCTGGAGCGGCTCAAGAAATAGCAAAAAGACAAAAAAAAAAAAAACCAAAAAAACTTAATTAAAGTCACACTCAAGCTTCACAGGTCATTGCTCGAGAGGGCCAAACTTAGATCATCATTAATATCAGTAGGCCCAGACTTTAAACAAAAAATTAAACAAGAAAGTTTGATAACATCTGGAGTGTAATAAAGATGTCCGAAGAGGTGCCTTTTTTTTTCTTTTTTTTTTTTTTTTTTTTGCTTTTTAGGGCCACACCCACAGCATATGGAAGTTCCCAGGCTAGAGGTCAAATCAGAGCTACAGCTGCCAGCCTACACCACAGCCACAGCGACTTGGGATCCGAGCCGCATCTGCGACTGACACCACAGCTCCTGGCAACGCTGGATCCTTAACCCACTGAGAAAGGCCAGGGATGGAACCCGCATCCTCATGGATACTAGTCAGATTTGTTTTTGATGCACCACAACGGGAATTCCAGGAAGTGACATTTACTCCAAGACCTGAAAATTAAATATCAACTGAATCAAAAATGTATACAGGGAGAGCATGCCAGGGGGTGGGAACTGCAAATGCATCAGCTCTGGATCTGGAAAGATCCTGAACCACTTGAAGACTTGATGGCAGGTCTGGACAGGAAACGTATGTGACAAGCTTGGTAGACAGCGATGTTGCAGCAATCAAGGTAGCTCTAAGGGGCTAATGGAATTGTGTTAACAGGACACAGGAACCAGTATGATGGGTCTCTCACTGGATAGGGATGGGTTACTTCAAACATCAAAAAGATGATTAATGACTGGAGTTCCCACCGTGGTGCAAGGGGGTTGAGAGCATCTTGGTAGCGTTGGGACACAGGTTCAATTCTCGGCCTGGCACAGTGGGTTAAGGCTCTGGCATTGCCACAGCTGCAGCTTGGATCGAGACTGCAGCTCAGATCTGATCCCTGGCCCAGGAGCTCCATAGGCCTCAGGGTGGCCAAAAATGAAAATAATAATAATAATAATAAATGACCATAGTGGTTTAAAAGACACAGAGGAGTTCTTATTGTGGCTCAGCAGGTTAAGAACCCAACATAGTGTCCGTGAGGATACAGGTTCAATCCCTGGCCTTGCTCTGTGGGTTAAGGATCCAGCATTGCCGCAAGCCAAGGTCACAGATGCAGCTTGGATCCTGCACTGCTGTGACTGTGGTGTAGGCCTTGGCTGCAGCTCCAATTCTACTCTGGCCCAGGAACTTCCATATGCCTCAGAGGTAGCTATAAAAAGAAAAGAAAGAGAAAAAAAAAAAAAAAACATGGAGCATAGTCAGCCCTAAAAAGCAGAAATGAAAATGTGGACATTAGAGATAAAGAGATTAAAATAGACTACTACAAACAACTGTACAGATTAGATACCCTGGATGAAAGGGATACGTTTCTAGAATAAACAAACTACCACAATTGAATCAAGATGAAACAGAAAATGTGATCAAACCCATGACAAGTGAAGAGATGGAATCAGTCATGAAAAATCTTCCAACAAAGCAAAAAGCCAGGACCAGAGGGCCTCCCCGGTGATTAGTATTAAATATTATAAAAACTGACTACAGTGCACAGAAACCTGTTCTGCAGATGAGCCCAGCAGCTTTGGCCACTGAAGAAACCAAAGCTGGCACCGTCAACACAGGCCCTCTGTAGCTGCAGGCCCACATCACAGCCACAGCAATGCCAGATCCAAGCCACATCCGCAGCTCACAGCAACACCAGGTCCTTAACCCACTGAGTGAGGCCAGGGATCTAACCCACATCCCACATCCTCATGGATACTAGTGAGGTTCTTTTTTTCTTTTTCTTTCTCTCTCTCTCTCTCTTTTTTTTTTTTTTTTTTTTTTTTTTTGCTTGTTACGGCCACAGCTGCAAGCATATGGAGCTTCTCAGGCTAGGGGTCAAATTGGAGGTGCAGCTACCCGCCTGCACTGCAACGCCAGATCGGAGCCACATCTGTGATCTACACAGCAGTTCATGGCAATACTGGATCTTTATCCCATACAGCAGGGTCAGGGATCGAACCTGCATCCTCATGGATACTAGTCGGGTTCTTTAATCCACTGAACCAAAATGGGAACTCCTATTCACACTTTCTGTTGCTAGCTTCCTGAGTCCCTCTCTGCTCCTCCCCACCTTGCCCCTTCTCAGAGCCATCGCAGTCCTCTGGGGCTGCCCCAGTGCAGAACACCAGCCTAGACCCCGTGGCTGATGCCCACCGTTGTGCATGCATTCAAGGCCAGCCTCTGCAGCTGTGCACCTGCACATTGTCAGCCAGATGCCCTTCACTGACCTCCACTGCCATGCACACACTGAGAAGGAGACTGTGCACGCTGACAGTCCCTGCAGCAACCTATGTACCCACAGTCATCCCTATCCCCTGCTGCCTACCCTGGCCCCCACCACTATGTGTGTTTGCAGCTGGACCCTGCAGTTGGGCAGGTATCCACTACTGGGGCTGGCCACTACTGGTCCTCAGCTGATGGACCTGGAGGCACCACTGAGGATCCCAACAGCCCTTTCGACTTCTGTGAACCTCCTTCAGTGCTCACCAAGGATCATGCAGTTGTCAGTGCTATAACCCCAATGACAGAAGTCAATGAATCACCACCACACCCTCCAGAACTAGCACTGACACACACCCCTACACTTGACGCCTCGCACCATTAGACCTGGGGTCACGGCCCCTCCAGAGTAGCCCCTTCTGCAAGTAAAGATCTCTCCTTGCAGGCGGAAATCTGGAAGCTGTTTCTGCTTCTTCAAATGAAGAGATACCAGGAGTTCTCACTGTGGTGCTGTGGGCTAAGTATCCAACTGCAGCAGCTCGGGTTGCTGCAGAAGCACCGGTTTGATCCCCAGCCTGGTGCAGTGGGTTAAAGAATCCAGCATTGCCGCAGCTGCAATGTAAGTTGTAGCTGAGGCTCAGATTCAATCCGGGCTCAGGAACTTCCATATGTTGCAGGGGCAGCTATAAAAATGCACAGATGCCACACAAATCTACGGGGATCACAAAGAATCAAGGCAACATGACGTCACCAAAGGAACACATTCAACCCCCTATAACTGGCCCCCAAAATATGAAGACCCAGGAACTGCCTGACAAGGAATTGAAAATAATTGTTCTAAAGATGCTCAAAAAGCCATGCGAGAACACAGATAAATAATTTAAGTCTACTAGGAAAATAGATGAAAAGAGTTCTGGAGATAAATGCTAGTGATGGTTATGGAACAATACAACTGTGCTTAATACTGATGAATTGTACACTTTGAAATGATTAAAATGATAAATTCTATGATATGTTTATTTTACCACAATAGAAAATGATTTTTTTAAATCTATGACTAACACCATACTCAATATCGTACTAAATGGCTAAGGACTCAGAGTTTTCCCCTTAAGTTCAGGAACAAAATTGATCTGCTTTTGCCGCTTCTATTCAACATTGTCCTGGAATTCCTAATCACAAAAAAATAGAGGAAAAGGAGAAATAAAAGATATACTAATTGGAAATGAAAAAGGAAAACTATTTCTATTTACAGATTATTTGATCTTATATAGAGAAAATCCTAAAGAATCCACATATTTAAAAAATGTATGAATTAGTGAAAGAATTCAGCAGTTTCAGGATGCAAGACCAATGCACCAAAATCAGTTGTATTTTTATGCACTACTAATAAACAATTCAAAAATTTTAAAAATAATTTCACTTAGAATGGTATCAAAATAATAAAATATGCATGAACAAATTTTACCAAGAACTTGCACACTGAAAAAAGAAAATTTGAAAGACCTAAACAAAAGGAAATATATATTTGTGTTTATTGAAGTTCCTATCATGACTCAGTGTTAAGAATCTGACCAGTATCCATGAGGACGCGGATTTGATCCCTGGCCTTGCTCAGTGGGTTGAGGATCTGGCCTTGCTGTCAGCTTTGGTGTAGGTCACAGACGCAGCTTGGATCCTGAGTTGCTGTGGCTGTGTCTGTGGTATAGGCCAGCAGCTACAACTCCGATTCAACCCTAGCCTGGGACAGTCTACGGTGGAAGGAAATATTTGCAAATGGTTAATCTGATGCAGGTTTAGGATCCAGAATATATTAAGAACTGAACTGAACCGCTATAGTGCAGTGAGTTAAGAATCCAACTGCAGTGGCTGGGGTCGATGCGGACGTGTGGGTTCCCCAGCAGAGTGGGTTAATAAAACCCAGCCTTGCTGCCACTGAGGCATAGATGAACACCGAGGCTTGGAGTCCATCCCTGGCCCAGAAAATTCCATATGCTGTGGGTGCAACCATTAAAAAAGAGAAAAGAAATGAATAGAAATCTTACATCTCAACAATAAAAGACAACAGAGTTAAAAATGGAGCAAAAAACTTGAATAGATATTTCTCTACAGGAGATACACAAATGGCCAGCAAGTACATGACAATATGCTCAACATCAATACCATTAGGAAAAAACAAATCAAAACTGCAATGAGATTTCAGCTTATACCCAGTATGATGGTTATAATGATAATTTTTGAAATAGAAAATTCCAAGTGTGGGCAAGGATGTGCTGATTGAAATGTAAAATGGTGCAGCTGCTATGGAAAATGTTGAAAACTTTCTTTAAAAGTTATTATAGGAGTTCTCACCATGGTGAAGCAGAAATTAATCCGACTAGGAAGCATGAGGTTGTGGGTTCAACCCTTGGCCCCGCTCAGTGGGCTAAGGATCTGGCGTTGCCGTGAGGTGTAAGTATAGGCCACAGATGCGGCTTGGATCCAGCACTGTGTGGCTGTGGTGTAGGCCAGCAGCTGTAGCTCTGACTGGACCCCTAGCCTGGGAAGCTCCATATGCCATGCATGTAGCCCTAAAAAGCAAAAAAAAAAAAAAAAAAAAAAAAAAAAAAAAAGAAAGAAAGTTATAGAATAACCAAATAATCTAGCATTTCCACTCCTATGTTATTTACCCCAAAGAATTAAAACCATGTATTCAAACAAATATTTGTACACGAATGTTCAGAGCAACGCCATGCATAATTGACAAAATTTAAAACAGCCCAAATGTCCATCAACCAATGAATGGACAGACAAAAGCGGTATATCAAAGCAATGGGATATTCTTCAGCCACGTAATGAATTAAGTGCTGCAACATGGATGATCCTCAAAAACATGCTAAGGAAAAGTCAGACACCAAAAGTCACGTATTTTATGATTCATTTACATGAAATGCTAAGCGATGCAAATGTAAAGAGATAGAAAATGGTTTAGGAATTGCCAGGGGCTGGGTTGGAGGAAAGAATCAGGGGTGATCAAAACGTTCCGGAACAACCCGGAGGTGAGGGCTGCACAGCATTATAAACGCACTAACCGCCACTGGACTGTACACTTTAAAATCTTTCATTATATGTTATGTGAATTTCACCTCAATTAAAATTAAAGCCAGGAGTGAAATAATGGATTACGGGTGACCGAGAGAAAAAATATGTGCGAAAAAACTCATTGTACACCACCGGTGGTTGCTGGGATGCCAATTTATTACTCGGCAAATAGATAAAGGGGAAAATTAAGCATCTATCTTGCCTTTCTGCTATGAATTACACTTCGTGGTAAATGCACAGTCCTAGTACATGTGGAATAGTTCCTCTAAACGGAAGAACTCAAGAAAGTAATTTCAGAAGAAATGAGAGAATTAGGAGTTTGGATACCCTATTAAAAAATCAATTCTGATCATTTCAACAGATGTTAAAGCTATTAGATGGAAGATAGGGAAATTTACATTGAGTGGGTCACCATTTGAAATCATCAGTCACTCAGCCTCATGAAGAGTGCCTCCTGATATGATGTGGTATAAAGAACTCGGCTTCATCTACCATGTATTCATGCAAACAAACAACCTGAATCTCCTCAGCCTTTAGATTTAATTTCAAGCCTGCAGCTATTTGGGAGCGAGGAGAGCAAGTGAAACAAGGGCCAGGGAAGCAATTCAGTTAAAAATCAGAATATAGGACTTTTTAACAAAGACATTGATATGGTTTCTTCAACTAGTCAAAGTGAGATTGGAAATCTATGATACGAGGGAGGGGAGAGTCTATTCTAGATTTGGAGACCCTTAAGAGGTACAGAATTTATACACAATATTTAGAATCTGCTTGAACTGGAGTTCAGATGAACCACTTAGTAATATAGTGTTTTAGACAAGGGAATTTGTACATGGACTGGCATTAAATTCAATTAAGGAATTGGAGCTTATTCAGTAGAGTGTACTAATAATACGGTAGTTCTGGAAGATGAAATTCTTTATTAAGGAGGCTATTGAAGTTTTTCGGAGTGAAATAACGTGATGTTTGTAATTTGCTCTCAAATGCCGCAGTGAGGGGTTCCCTGGTTAAGGATCTGGCATTGTCACTGCTACAGATTGGGCCACTGCTCAGGCACATATTCCATCCCTGGGGGAACTTCTGCATGCTGTGGGAGCAGACAAAAAAAAAGTCCTGCAGTTTGGAGTTCCCGTTGTGGCTCAGCAGGTTAAGAAACCGACTAGTATCCATCAGGATGTGGGTTCGATTCCTGGCCTCGATCAGTGGGTTAAGGATCTGGCATTGCTGAGGCTGTGATGTAGGCTGGCAGCTGCAGCTCCGATTCGACACTTAGCCTGGGAACTTCCATTTGCCCCAGATGTGGCCCTAAAAAAAAAATTCTGCAGTGAACATGAAGGCTGTGCTGCATACTCTCTCACACTTCCAGATCCATTCAATCTTCTGCACCCAGCTTTTGGCCCAGGATGCTAAACCTGACATCTTGCAATAAAGGGACCCTTTTCCTCTGGTGTCCTCTGCCGCAATCAGAGGCAAAGGGGACTGTTCCAAGCATTCGTTTCCAGCATGCCCCCTCACTAGGCTGCACGTAGGCACTTGTCTCTTTACCACTCCCCCCACCTCACCCCCGTGGCTGCAGCTTTTGACAAGCTCCCCTCCTCCTTCACAAACAGCCACAACTCCTCCTTCACAAACGGTCACAACTCTTGTGACTTGAATACCCATCCTCCCTGGCGCTCAGACACAGAGGTCTCAGTGGCTCCCCGCTATTGCAAGTCCTCAGGTGCTTCACTCTGTGATGCATCAGCCTGCATCCCAGTGTGAACTGTGTCTCATTAAGTTCTCCCCCAGCCCTGGGATCCTGTGTTTCCTGTGGGGACCCTGACTCCCTCTGGGCATGGCCAAATGTTGCAGTGATTGATGCTGGGTAATTGTATATGAGAGTTCTATGTCTCTGACCTTGTGTATGTTTAATTTTTTTTTTCTTTTTAGGGTTGCACCTGCGCCATGTGGAAGCCAGACCCAAGCCACATCTGTGACCTATACCACAACTCAAGGCAACACCAGATCCTTAACCCACTGATCGAGGCCAGGGATCAAACCTGCATTCTCATGGATACTAGTTGGGTTTGTTTCTGCTAAACCACAATGGGAACTCCGTATGTTTAATTTTTCGCAATCAGAAAGCAAATATAAAGATACAGACATAGGCATACTCTTTATTTTCATGATGAATATCATATGCATGTTTTTGTTTTTGTTTTGTTTTGTTTTCTTTTTAGGGCCACACCCATGGCATATGGAAATTCCTAGGCTAATCAGAATTCTAATCAGAGCTACAGCTGCTGGCCTACACCACAGCCACAGCAACACAGGATCTGAGCCGCATCTGTGACCTATACCACAGCTCATAACAATGCCAGATCCTTAACCCACTGAGCGAGGCCAGGGATTGAACCCACAACCTCATGGTTACTAGTTGGATTCATTTCCACTGAGCCACCACTAGAACTCTGCATGTTTATTTAAAGATGCACAGAAAAAGTCTGAGAAGTATCAACAACCAGATTCCAACTGTAGCTACTTCTGTGCAAAGGGGAGTGGAGACAGGAGATCAGAAGGGGACAGAGAGGTGAGGACTTAGATTTTGACTTTATTCCTTTTTGTTTGGTTACCTCTCAGCCCCTCTCCCCCATCTCAGGGGCATCTTGCTCTGTGGGCTCGGTCGCCACTTCCCCTGACCCAGAATCTTTACACATGCTGTTCCAGACTCTCAAGATGCTCTTCCTGATCCCACTCACCTTCCCTCACTCCCACATTCAGCATATAGTAACTTCCATTCCTTATAAATCACAGTTCAACCACTGCTCCGTATGAGAAATGGTTAAATAGACAGGTGATATGGGTGAGCCACTCCTGTGTAGGAGTCACTGCCCCTGTACCCCACCCTAGTAGGAGTCACTGCCCCGGACCCCACCCTCGGTAGATGTCACTGCCCCTGGACCCCACCCTGGGTAGCTGTCACTGCCCCTGGACCCCACCTTGTATAGATGTCATTGCCCCTGGACCCCTCCATAGTAGGAGTCACTGACGCTGGATCCCATCCTTGGACTGGACCCCACCTTGTGTAAATGTCACTGCCCCTATATCACATACTAGTAGGAGTCACTGCCCCTGGGCCACACCCCATGTAGATGTCACTGCCCCTGTAACACATCTTCATGCAACTTATCTCAGCAGTATCTTTACATGTATCTGTGTGAGGCTCTGTGTATTCTCAGGGTTGCTTTTGCATTGATCTTGTGATGGTTTGTGAATTTCCAAAGTTAAATTCACCTGTTTGATTGGGAGAGGTCCCCTAGATGTGAGCTGTAAGGGCACAGATTTTTGTATCATATTCTCAGCACTGGGGTCTGTCACTGGCACATGGCAAGTCTTCCCAAAATGTGCTCTATTGAATGTTTGAAATTTTTACTACAATGTATTAATTTTTGTCATTTAAAACAAACTAACTTTTGGACTTCCCACTGTCTTGCAGCAGGTTAGGGATCTAGCATTTTCTCTTTGACTGTATGGGTTCAATCCCCAGCCTAACACAGTGGGTTAAGGATCGAGCATTGCCATAATTGTGGTGTAAGTGGCAGCTGTGGCTCAGATTCAATCCCTGGCCCAGGAATTTCCATATGCTTTGGGTGTAGCTGAAAAAGAAAAAAATAATTTAAAAATAAACTAAAACTATGCATTTTTGAGGAAAATCAGGATAAATTCTAAAATCTTAAAGGAAATAAAGGATTTGTTAAAGTGCACTGCAGGCCAATGGAAAATAATAAACAAGGAATTCCCATTGTGGCTCAGTGGTAATGAACCTGACAGGTATCCATGAGAATGTGGGATCAATCCCTGGCCTCAGTGGGTTAAGGATCCAGCATTGCCATGAGTTGTGGTGCAGGTCACAGACGAGGCTCGGATCCCGCATTGCTGTGGCTGTGGTGTAGGCCTCATCTGCTGCTCTGATTTGACCCCTGGCCTGAGAACTTCCATATGCCACAGGTGCTGGCATAAAAAGAAAAAGAGAAAATAATAAACGAAAGATAGGTTAGGAGTTCCCACTGTGGTACAGTGAGTTAAGGACCTTACTGCATCGGCTCAGGTAGCTGGGGAGGTGAGGAGTTTGATCCTGGCCCAGGAACTTCCATATGCCACAAGTGTAGCTGAAAAAAATATATAGGTTAATGTCATAGATTTTAAAGTTTCTGACTAACCTATAAAACATCATAACATCGTAAGGCAGATGAACTGGAGAAAAACAGTTGAAAAAATATGACAATATGACAACAATTTTATACTCTTACCACATTAAGAATGTATTCAACTCAATAAGAAGATTTCTCTGTGAAAAAAAGAGGGCAAGAAAAAAATATCAAAAAATAAGACAGACTTATAGACGCTGCAGTTGCCATAGAACTCAACCTCTCCAGTTACCAAAGTTACGCAAGTGAAAAGACAATATCTTGTGTTCACTCGGTTTAGCAAAGAGTAAAACCACCATAATAATTTTCACTGACAAGCGTGCAAGAAATGTCACTTGCCAGGCTCAGCTGAACAACACTTCTCAGGGGCAGTCTGATGACAGGTGTCAAAAGAACTCAACACAGAAATACCTGTTCCATGAAGAAGTTCCTACAAGGACAAGCTCGCAGGATGTAAGCACAGGGGTTTTCAACAACGATATTTATGCTGGAAGCATGTGGACAACAAATGAAGCCTCCTATTTCCTCTTTAAAAGATGGCATAGGTTGGGAGTTTCCGTTGTGGCTTAGCAGGTTGCAAACCCAACAAGTGTCCAAGAGGATGTGGGTTCGATCCCTGGCCCTGCTCAGTGGGTTAAGGATCCAGTGTTGTTGTGAGCTATGGTGTAGGTCACAGATATGGCTCGGATCTGGCATTGTTGTGGCTGTGGTGTAGGCCAGCAGCTGTAGCTCTGATTTGATCCCTAGCCTGGGATCCCATATGCTGTAGGTATGGCCTTAAAGTGAAAATAAATAAATAAATAAATAATGATGTAGGGGTTCCTAACGGCTCAGTAGGTTAAGGACCAGGTATTATCACAGCTGTGGGGCAGGTTTGATCCCTGGCCTGGGAACTTCCGCATGCCTTGGATGTGACCAAAAAAAAAAAAAAAAAAAGGTGTACACGTTCGTTCACCAGCATAATGCCCATGGCAGAACGTGAAATTACAATTTAAAATGTATTTTATTGGGAGCAGAAATGAGATCTGACTAGCATCCATGAGGATGCAGGTTCGATCCCTAGACTTGCTTAATGGGTTAAGGATCCGGCATTGCCATGAGGTGTGGTGTAGGTCACAGACACTGCTCAGATCTGGCATTGCTATGGCATAGGTAGCTCCGAGTCAACCCCTAGTCTGGGAATCTCTGTATGCTACGGGTACAGTCCTAAAAAGATTAAAATAAAATAAAATAAACCTTATGACTCCATTTTGTTTCAAAATATATCAATGGCATTCATACTTAAAAAATTGTAAAAGCTGGAAAAATATCCACAGACTGCTTACTGGGAGGGGAACTTGGTTCTCTTCTTCTATGAGCTTCTGATCTTATTCAATGTATACTTCCATTGTTTATTGCTTTTTGCTGTTGTTCAATAAGAGGCAACAATGTATCACTTTGACAAACAGCAAAGCCAGGCCTCAGTTTCAAGATGGGGAGAAGCCTCCCCTCCCCCCTCTGCCTCCATTCCTGCTTCCCCTCCCCTTCTTCTCCCCTCCCCTCCACCCTCTCCCCTCTTCTGGGTGGCAGGGTCTCCTCTTAGCTAAGAGGAGCCAGCTGGGACAAGAATGAGCCTGGGAGGTGCCTGCCAGCTTGCTGTCCACCAGCCGGGGCACATGCAGCAGAGCCAGGAGATGTACCTGCTTTTGCGGGCAAAAAACGAGGGCCACAAGCAGCAGGTGGCCTGCAGTGCATCCTGGCAGGAGTCCCATCAAATGGCTGCTTCTTCCCAGCTTTGAGGTTCACAGCCAAACTGGACACTCCCCGGCCACAGAACATGCTGCCACACAGGGAGCTTCTATCCTTGGAGGAGAAATCTTTCTGCACATGGATCCTCTGCTGACTTGCTTACCCCTCTACCCTGCTGCCAGGATCCGCCTCTCTCAGGAATCTCTGGACCAAACTCCACAGCCCTCACCCTCTTTGCCCCTCCTGCCTTCAGCTGACCTCCCAGCCAGCCTGCAGGAAGGGCCATATTGGAGCCAGGGTGGATTGAGAGGTGGGCACCATCTGACCTTGTGTTCTGGTCCTAAACATTAGTTCAAGGGCAGAGTCAGACACAGACAAGGAGATTGTTTTGCTTGTTCTAATTAATGGGGGAGGTTGATTCTTTGTTGGATGACAAAGAGCATCAGATGCTTGTATTTTCTTTTCTTTATTTTATTTTTTTTTAGGGCCACACCTGCAGCACATGGAAGTTCCTGGGCCAGGGGTGGAATCAAAGCTGCAGCTGCCGGCCTACCGGACAGTCACAGCAACATTGCATCTGAGCTGCATCTGTGACCTATACCACATTTCGCAGCATTGCCGGATCCTAAACCCACTGAGCGAGGCTAGGGATTGAACCCACATCCTCATGGGTACTAATCAGGTTTTGAACCCGGTGAGACACGATGGGAACTCCTTGTATTTTCTATGTTGCGGGCCCATGCCCACAGTATGCAGAAGTTCCCAGGTCAGGGATCGGACCCATGGCATAGCAGTATTTAGAGCCACAACAGTGACAGCACTCATCCTTAACCCACTGGGCCATAAGAAACTCTGATGCTTGTATTTTCTTTTGGAGAGGGGTGCTTACCTGCGGCATATGGAAGTTCTCAGGCTAGGGTTCAAATGGAGCTGTATCTGTCGGCCCACACCACAGCCACAGCAACGCTGGATCCGAGCTGCGTCTGTGACCTACACCACAGTTCACAGCAACACCGGATCCATAACCCACTGAGCAAGGCCAGGGATGGAACCCACATGGTCATGGATACTAGTTGGATTCGTTTCTGCTGAGCCACAACGGGAACTCCTGATGTTTGCATTTTCTTTTTGTTTAATTCAAGGCTTTCTCAGTCTGGGTCCCAGGAGAAAAGAGAATTCCACTCACAAGTATGGATGAAGAAACTGAAAAGCAGGGACTCTGTACAGAGGAACAAACATGGAAATCACAACACTCGGAAATTTCCACTCCGTCCTGAGGGGCAGGAGGGTCAGTGTTGCTGGGTCTTGGTGAGAGAGGCTGCAGGTCACAGCTCCCTCTGGCAGCACAGCCCCAGCTGGGAGGACCTAGGAGCCAAAACCCACCCCCTTCTCCTCTCCTCCTCTGCCCTCCGGGGGAGCCTCCCACTTGTGCCTGAACAGAAGGGAGGAGGCCAGGCAGCCTGGGGACATGGCCCCCAGGCCATTTCATGGGGATGGAGTCCAGTGAAAAAGGATGGAGGGCAGGGGGTGTCCTGCACAATAGCCCCCTGTGGATATTGTGGGGCAGGGTCTCTCCTGAGAATGCAGATCCCCAGATGCTCCAGGATGATCAGAAGTTTGTCAGCACTGGGAGTTCTCATTGTGGCTGAGCGGGTTAAGAACCTGACTAGTATCCATATGGATGCGGGTTCGATCCCTGGCCCTGCTCATTGGGTTAAGGATCTGGCGTTGCTATGAGCGGTGATGTAGGTTACAGACTCAGCTCAGATCCTGCGTTGCTGTGGCTGTGGTGTAGGCTGGCAGCTGTAGCTCCGATTCAACCCATAGCCTGGGAACCTCCATATGCCACAGGCGCAGTTCTAAAAAAAAATAAATAGTTTTTAAAAAGTTTGTCAACACTGGACTCTGTGCCCCCTCCCACCTGGCAAGGGCCAGTGACCCCTTCAGAGGGGTACATGTGCCCCAGTTTCCACAGCCACCCCCAGGACATCTCGTGGGAACAAAGTCCAGGGAAAACGGATGGAGGGCAGGGCGTGTCCTGCACAAAAGCCCCCTGTGGACATTAGGGGGTCTCACCTGAGAACACTGTTCCCCAGATATTCCTGGACAATTGCAAGTTTGTCACAGCACTGGACACTGTCCACCCCCCACCCAGCAAGGGCCAGCAACCCTGTCCCAGTTCCCACAGTCCCCCAGGTCCCCCCATATATGTCTCCTGGCCCCCCTACCATCTTCTGACCTTGGACCCCACCCCCCAGCAGCACAATGTCGCTGAGCCATCTTGCCCAGAGCTGGAAACTCAGCATTACTCACCCCTCAAACTGCCCTGGTTCCACTGAGACCAGCAACAAAGAGGAAAAGCAAAAACAAACCTGCTGCTGAAAACTAATAAGAAACAAGGTTTGGCGCCTTCGGCCAAAAGAGCCCGGCAAGGCAGTAATATTTTCCTTTAACATCATATCCACAGGCTCTCATGGAGGACATATCGGATCAGATCCAGAAACGAACAATTAGGAGAGATTGCTGTTTGGGCAAAACGCCCCTGGCAGAGGAAGTTAATGTTGGAAATTGCCGGCTCCTGCGGCTTGGCTGCTGCTCCAGGTGCACCAGGCTGGTCCACCAGGGAGAGACGGCTTCCGGCGAAGGGATCCTGCTGCAGAGTTGCACCCCGTCCCAAGGCAGCCCTGGAGACCAGAGAGCACCACAGGCCTGCCCCATCAAGGTTCAGGAGCGATGGGATGTCATCTGCAGCTGGGGTTATGTCTGGGGGGTGGGAGGGCCAGGCTGGTGATGATATTGGGGTTGTTGCCACCTTTGGGCTGTTGTGCATAGTGCTGCTCTGAACACCAGAGTACAAATATTTTTTAAAGCCCCCATTTTCGATTCCTCTGGGTATATGCCTAGCGGCAGAATCTCTGAATCATACGGTAATTCTATGTTTAATTATTTCAGTAACATCCATACTGTTTCCACATTTTACGTTCTCATCAGTCATGCAGAGGGCTTCCAATTTCTTCACATCCTTGCCAACAATTATTATTTTCTATTTGTTTTTTTTCTTGTTATTGCTGCACCTGCGGCTTATGGAAGTTCCCAGGCTAGGGGTTGAATCGGAGCTGCAGCTGCTGCTACACCACAGCCACAGCAACGCGGGATCTGAGCCACATCTGCAAACTGTGCAGCAGCTTGTGGCAATGCAGGTTTCTTAACCCTGTGAGTGAGGTCAGGGATTGTACACATATCCTCAAGTGGAGTTCATAACCTGCTGACCCACAACAGGAACTCCAATTTACATATATATATATGTATTAGCAGTCCTAAGCAGCATCTCATTGTGATTTTTTTTCTTTTTTTAATTTATTGAAATTAATCTATTTATTTATTTGTCTTTTTAGGACCACACCCACAGTATATGGAGGCTAGGGGTCTAATCGGAGCGGTAGCCGCTGGCCTACGCCAGAGCCACAGCAACGCGGGATCCGAGCCGCGTCTGCAACCTACACCACAGCTCACGGCAACGCCAGATCCTTAACCCACTGAGCAAGGCCAGGGATCAAACCTGCAACCTCATGGTTCCTAGTCGGATTCGTTAACCCCTGTGCCACGACGGGAACTCCCGAAAGTTTTTAATTTTATTGAAGTTCAGTTTATCTATTTTTCTGGTTGCCTGTGCTTTTGGCATTATATCTAATAAAACACTAGCAAATACAATGTCATGAATCTTTCCCCCTTTGTTTTATTCTAAGGTTTGTATACTCTTAACTGTTAACATTTGGGTATTTGATTCATTTTTAATTTTTTTAATACAATAAAACATAAGGGTCCAACCTCATTTATTTGCATGTGGATATCCAGTTTTCCCAAGGCTATTTGTTGAAAAGTCTGTCTTTTCCCCATTGAATGGTCTTGCCAATCTCATCAAAAATCATTTGACTACATATATGAAGGTTTTTTAATGGGTCTCTCTCCTATTCCATTGGCCTGTACGTCTGTCTTTAATGACAGTACCATACTGTTTTGATGACTGTGTCTTTGCAGTAAGTTTTGAAATCAAAGAGTGTCTGTTCTCGGGATTCCCCATCTTAGCTCAACAGTTAACAAACCCAACTAGTATCCATGAGGATTTGGGTTCAATCCCTGGCCTCATTCAGTGGGCGTTGCTGTGAGCTGTGGTATAGGTCACAGACACAGCTCAGATCCCGTGTTGCTGTGGCTGTGGTGTAGGCCAGTGGCTACAGCTCTGATTCGACTCTAGCATGGGAATTTCCATATGCCGCGGTGCAGCCCTAAAATGACCAAAAAAAAAAAAAATTTAAAGTTCTAAAAAATTAAAAAAAAAAAAGTGCCAGTTGTCCATATTTGTCCCTCTTTTTCAAGATTATTTTGGCTATTCTGGGCCCCTAAAAACTCTGTATGAAATCTAGGATGTATTTTTCTTTTCTTTTCCTGTGGCATATGGAAGTTCCCAGGCTAGGGGTTGAATAGGAGCTGCAGCTGCAGGCCTACGCCACAGCCATGGCAATACTAGACCCACTATGTTGGGTTCTTAACCTGCTAAGCCATAAGAGGAACTCCTAGGATGTATTTTTCTATCTCTACCTCCCCAAAAAAGTCTTTGGAATTTGATAATGATTGTGTTGAATCTGCAGACCACTTTGGATAGCATTAGCATCTCAGCAATGTTAAGCCATCCAGTCAAAGAACACAGATGTCTTTCCACTAATTAACGCCTCCTTTATTTTATTTCAGCAACATTTGTAGTTTTCCATGTATAAGTCATTTGTTTTCTTGGTTAAGTTTATTCCTAAATATTTTATTCTTTTGGGTGCCACTTTATTTTATTTTTTGTCTTTTTTAGGTCCTCACCCATGGCATATGCAAGTTGCCAGGCTGGGGGTCGAATCAGAGCTGTAGCCGCCAGCCTATACCACAGCCACAGCCACACGGGATCTGAGCCGCGTCTTCAACCTACACCAGAGCTCACAACAATGCCGAATCCTTAACCCATTGAATGAGGCCAGGAATCGAACCCAATTTCTCATGGATACTAGTCAGGTTCATTACCACTAAGCCATAATGGGAACTCCATGAAATAGGCTTTTTGTTTTTGTTTTTGCCACACCAGCCACATATGGAAGTTCTCAAGCCAGGCCAGGGATCAAATCTGAGCTGCAGCTATAATGTCTACTGCAGTTGCAGTAACACCAAATCCTTAAGCCACTGCAGTTGGAGTACTTTTTTTCCTTTTTATGGCCACACCTGCAGCATATGGAGGTGCATCTTCGACCTACGTTTCAGTTGCAGCAAGGCCAGATCCTTAACCCACTGAGACAGGCCAGGGATTGAACCCACATCTTCACGGACACAGCCACAACAGGAACTCCTGCAGGAGGATTCTTAACACATTGCACCATAGCAGGAATTCCAGACATTTTAAGAAAATTTTGCCTAGATTTTTATCAACTCACCTGAACGCCAGCCCCCAAGAACATTTATCCAGCTAGTCCTGATTTCCTATCCCTGGCTAAACTCCTTGTTTTAATGTCATCACTCCTGATGCCTTCAGGGCTAATGTATCAGTTTGGATAAACGCAAAGTGCCCAGTTTCCCAGTCCTGCCTCCCTACAACCATCAGTCTGCTCAGTGGATGCCGGGCAACAACCCAACAAGATAACGAAAACACCAGCGCCCACGACAGTGGGGCTGGGTTGCTGCTCACCATGAACATTGAGTCCACGTGGGTAAAGTAGGGAACCATCCTCCAAACCTGAGTGAGAAGCAGGAACATGGCAGATGACAGGGTGGGCAGGTCCCAGGACGAGGCAGGAGGGAGGAGTGTGGGGAAGCCCCCAGGGCTCAGACACTTCCTCAGCTGGGGTCAGTGAGAGATCTGGGTTGGCAGCTGAGGCAGACAGGGTGCCAGGTCCCCTACGGCTCCAGGAGGGGCCACTCACCGCCCAGGACCAGTGCTGGGAGTGGGGGTCCCTGTCCCTTCAGTGGCATCTGAATGGTCCCTCAGCCAACCCAGCAACCCAGGGCTGGGGGAAGGATGTGGAAGAGAGAGCCTAGGTAAGGAGGCGACTTCCTAGAAAGTGACTTCCACTGAGACTCGGAACCCAGTGACCCTCCTTCTCAACCCTTTGGGGAGATGAGTTTAAGCTGTCAGGCCAAAGCGACCCTCTGGTTTGAGCGGCAGCTGTTTCACACTATAAACTCATGAACTTGGAGTTATTGTGGCTCAGTGGGTTAAGAATCTGACCAGTATCCATGAGGATGTGATTTCAATCCCCGGCCTCTTTCAGTGGGTTAAGGATTGGGCATTGCTGTGTAGGTCACAGATGTGGCTCGGATCCTGCTATGCTGTGGCTGTGGTGTAAGCCTGCAGCTACATCTCCGATTCAACCCCTAGCTCGGGAACTTCCATATGCCATGGGTGCAGCCCTAAAAAGATATAGATAGATAGATAGATAGATAGATAGATAGATAGATAGATAGATAGAGAGATAGAGAGATAGAGAGATAGAGAGATAGAGAGAGAGAGAGAGAGAGAGAGAGAGAGGGAGGGAGAGAGAGGTAGATTCATGACCTGGAGTTCTGCTCCTACAGGCAGATTGTTGTGGTCAAAGCCATGGAATCTGGAGCCAGCCCGTTGGTGTCTACACCCGCTTTATGGTCTATAAGCTATGGGGCAGTGGGGAGTTCTTTCATTGCTTTGTGTGCCCACTTCTTTATCTGCAGAGCAGGGTTCTGTGTGGATTAATTTGAGCTCTGCTGGCACATAGTATGTTTTCTGTTAGCTTTTATTATACATTCTCATCCTTCAAACATGGAGTTAATAGAAGTCTCCTTTATGAATGTGTCAAACATTTCTGCCAAGTTTTTTCTCTTCCTAATCACTTGGCCTGAGGCTCTAGTTCTGACCTGGGATTACAGAGGGTTCCCTCAGGCAGTAGGGCCCTTTTTAAAGGTTACTCTTTTTTGAATAGAATAGGTAAATAAATCATTTTCAAAAGAAAGTTTTAAAGTCAGGACATGGGATGAAATCATGAATGATCAAAATTTCCCAAGAGTTCCGTTGTGGCTCAGTGACTTAAGAACCTGACCAGTATCCATGAAGAAGCAAATTCCATCCCTGACCTTGCTCAGACGGTTAAGGATCTGGCATTGCCATGAGCTGTGAGGCAGGTTGCAGACGTGGCTTGGATCTGGCGTTGCTTGGCTATGGTGTAGGCTAGCAGTGGCAGCCCCAATTCAACCCCTAGACTGGGAACTTCCACATGCCACAGGTGAGGCCCTAAAAAAAAAAAAAAAAAAAAAAAAAAGAGGCAAAAAATTCCCCTGGATGTTACACCCTAGAGAGGCCACAGCATCTCTCACTGCACCCACCATGGTTAGTTTTCCTGCAGGGATGGACCAGATCCCTCTGTCTCCAGTTGAGCATCAGATGAGGGAGATGCCTTGCATTAAAGAGTCTTGCATTAAAGACTCTGGTTTCTATATGATAGAGACACGCTCAGCAGAGCCCAGTGTCCACACTGCATGACCTGCAGGACCAGGGACTTAGCAAGGAGGAGCAGGTTCATGTCTGCATCCCACATAATTTGCTCCCAAGCTGCCCAGAGCTTCCCTGGTATGGACGCATAGTCTGACCCTCTCGTGATCACAGCATCGCTGTAACCAGCTCCTTTCTGGGGTGAACTGCGCTGCCAAGACTGAGCTGGGGGGAGGTGGGGGAGGCTCAGACGGCCTTCCTGCCAGGACCCCACAGCAGCTGCCCCTATTCTCAGAGGGTCTCCTCAGAGGGATCGCCCCATTCCTGATACCAATGTCTGCTTTTTGAGGCAGCAGGGTCCAGATTCGATTCAGCAGTGTTATTTAAACATACTCATCTGGCTCTGAAACAGAGTCCGGGGTTTGGCTTTTTCTTTCCAATCTCTGACCGCAAGCTCCCTGAGCTCACCGCTGTCCACTGGCATTCAGGGCTGTCCTTGCTGGTTGAATAAGACCCTGGGACAGACCCTGGATCCCCCGGAGGCAGTCCATTGAAAAGCTTGTCCCTATTTACTGCAAAGATACAAAGCCATGCCCCAGAAGGAATCCTGATACACACGGTTCTGCTCCCCAAAAGGCTCAGTACAGACGCCCCTGAGGTCAAACTTCTGTTCACCTATCAGGAAACTTGCCTGAAAATGATGCCATCGTAGACATGGCACGCCGCTCATCAGACACGGCTTTCAGAAGAAGAACTTGGGTGTTAGGGGAAGAACCCGGAGCTGGGCATAAAAGTACATCACCCATGAAGGGGGCTGCATTTAGCATAAGTGCTGCCTGTCTCCATAGAAACAACACAAAATCCAACCCAGGAGATGAGGGCCGAGTGTAAAGTATTTGTTTAATTTTAATGCGAGTGGGTTTTAAGCTGTTTATTCCCAGTGCTATTGGAAATGTTCACGTGGCAACAGTAAAGTCTTTTAATCTCTTTCGGTTTTTAATTGGTTTTTCTGGCGGATTGAGTCCTTGTGAATAAAGAAGGGACATGAAGCCCCATCTTAGACACTGAAAGGGCCTCTGGAAACAGAGCCCATTAGGAACTGTCATTGGAACCAACACATCTCAGGCTCGGATCCCAGAGACCCTTCTTCCCCAGAACTGCACTTCTGTCAACCCAGGCGCTTCTACATGTCTGTCTGTTGCCTCTAAGTACATCTCCCTGACATACAGAATTGTGGCTTCTCTGATTGAGGTCACATCTGCCGGGTTTCCGAGGAAAGCCAGTCCTAAGTGGGAGGGGGCAGGAGGAGTCTTCCTCATCGGGTTGTTTCCTGAGCGGAGCGCAGGTCACCCAGGGGCGGGCACTCTGCAGAAAGCTCCTGGGCTGAGCGCTTGAGATTTGTCATTAAATTGCAGTACAAGGAAAAAATGTCGTTCCTTGAGGTAACCAAGGATGCGCTATTTTTTTTTTTTTTTTTTTTTTTTTTGCTATTTCTTGGGCCGCTCCCGCGGCATATGGAGGTTCCCAGGCGAGGGGTCTATCGGAGCTGTAGCCACCGGCCTACGCCACAGCCACAGCAGCGAAGGATCCGAGCCGCGTCTGTGACCTACACCACAGCTCACGGCAACGCCGGATCCTTAACCCACTGAGCAAGGGCAGGGATCGAACCCGCAACCTCATGGTTCCTAGTCGGATTCGCCAACCACTGTGCCACGACAGGAACTCCCAGGATGCGCTCTTTTAAGAAAGGGACTGGGATGGGTCCCATTGTTTTATTAGCTTCTCATTCCTGGGAGGGGACCAGGAACACACACCCCCACTCCCTCACCCCACCCCCACCCCCACTCAGCTGAGGTGTGCTCAGGCCACCTGGCTTCGCCAAAGAATGTGGGAGGGAATGTGCACGTCACTTCTGACCAGAAGCCTTAAAGGTCCCTCCCTCCCCAACCCCTGTTTCCTTCTCCTGCCCCCCCACCTCAGTCCTCAGGTTGGTGGTGCCTTTTACCTGTGCTGCTGGATGACCCCCCATGGGGAAGAGGCACAGGGGGAAAGCTTTCTGGGGGAGAGACAGCAGCGATGGGGTGAGTTAAAGAGCACCTTGATTGGCAGGTGAAAGGAGGAGGAGGGAGGAGGAGAAGGAGGAGGGAGGATGGAAGGAGGGAAGGAGGGAGTTGGGGCTCCTGCTGGAAGGAAGACTGGGAGTGAGGTAGGATGGGCAGGTTAGTGACCTAATGAGCTGGTTAGGGATGTACTGACCATGAGGATGTGTCTAGAGCACTTGAGACACAATACCATTTACATTAACAACCCCCCAAAGCAAATACTTAGTGTAAATCAAATAAAATATGTACAAGATCTGTATGAGCAAAACATGTCATTCTGATAAACAAAACCAAAGAACAAAATAAATAGATAGACCACAATGTTATGAATATGGAAGCTTAACACTGTCAAAGTTTCCATTCTTCCCAAGTTGATCTACAGATTCAAAGAAATGATAATGAAAATCCCAGCAAGTTATGTGTGGCTATTAACAAACGGATTCCAAAGATTGTAGGGAAAAGCAAAAGACCCAGAAGAGTCAACATTATATAGAAGGAAAAAGATTAGGTTGGAAGACTAGTGATGCCCAAACTCAAGCTATGGGGTTAAGACTCTGTGGGACTGGTGAAAGAATAGACAAATGGACCAATGGAACAGAATAGAGAGCTCAGAAATAGATCCAATATTTAGTGAACCAATAATATAATGAACTAATCTTTGACAAGCAGCAAAGGCAGTACAGTGGAGCAAAGATAGTTTTTCAATGAATGGTGCTGGAACAATCAGATGTCCACATTTAAAAAACAAGAAAGAGGAGGAGTTCCCATAGAGGCGCAGTGGAAACAAATCCGACTAGGAACCATGAGGTTGTGGGTTTGATCCCTGGACTTGCTCAGTGGGTTAAGGATCTGGCGTTGCCATGAACTGTGGTATAGGTCACAGATGTGGCTTGGATCGATCCTTCACAGCTGTGGCTGTGGTGTAGGCAATGTGACCCCTAGCCTGGGAACTTCCATGTGCCATGGGTGTGGCCCTAAAAAGCAAAAGAAAGAAAGAAAGAAAGAAAGAAAGAAAGAAAGAAAGAAAGAAAGAAAGAAAGAAAGAAAGAAAGGAAGGAAGGAAGGAAGGAAGGAAGGAAGGAAGGAAGGAAGGAAGGAAGGAAGAATCTAGACACAGACCTTACACATGTCACAAAAATTAACTCAAAATATATGACAGGCCTAAATATAAAATGCAGGACTCTAAATGCAGGACACTGGAGATGAACTTGCAATTCAGAGAACAACAACTTAAAACAATCTCATATACATATAGACTCATATCAAAACTTCTGAATAATTGCAAACCAAAAATCTACAATTGATACACAAACAAGGAATCTCTGGAGAAGAAATATATCTCATAGTAAATAAATGCATAATCCACCATGAAGGGGGTCATTTGACATCATTCTTAGAATGCTGAAGTCTTCTTAGATCTGATTCTGATTTCCTCTCCATCAAAGAATTTATAATTATAATTAAATAATGCCACTGCACAATTAAATAATACAGATCTACAATTCTATTATTAATAACCATTTCTCTCCATGGTACAATGTAAGGTCTATAATGTATTGTTTATCACATCACCTAGAATGGTGTAATGCCTATATTGAAGAATCAATAAGATGTAACAAATTGTGAGGACATATTTATATAGTTACACTGTTTTTTAACCAATTTATGCATTTTATATTTTACTTATTTTCAGAGGGTGTATTATTTTTGCTATTCTTACCAGTTAAGTTATTCTTTTTATTATGCTATAGAAAATATTTAATGGTATATAAGGCTTTCTTCTTCATAAATTTTAGTTGCATAATATACACCATTTTAATATAATGCTAATTTTTAAAGAAAAATTGAAATGTAATAGATAATACTAATTAGTAAAGATGAAAGCCATACAAAATGGGATAAAGTATAGAATAAATTTCCTATTTGTCTCAGCATATTCTCCATTCCACTTCTCCAGAGGGAGTCACTTAATCTGTTTCTTAAGATCCATGATATAAATAATCTGTGTGAATGTAATTGTGTTTAAATATATGTATTTTATTCTGTAAAAAAATAAAAATAAAATTTCAAAAAAAAAAGATCTTAGAACATGATGTATAGCTGCTGTACCATGTGATCAGAGAACAAAATCTAAAAGTTAACTAATATACTTTTAACACTGTGATGTAATCTGCAATTTAAAACTGTCTATATAAGCAATCATCTATGCCAATAAAGACTGAGCAGTCCAGCGCTCTGAGAAAGAGAAAAAAATAAAAATAAAAAATAATAATAATAAATAAAGTGCAAGACTCTGAAATACCTGGATGATAACTCAGGAGAAAACCTAGATGGCCTTGGATGTGGCAATGACTTTAGATATGACACCAAAGTCATACTTCATCAAGGAAATAATTGATAAGTTGGACTTGATTAAATTGAAAACATCTGTTCTCTGAAGGACATGGTCAAGAGATTGAAAAGACAAGCCAAAACCGATGCAGACAATCATTCAAAATATACAAAGAACTCTTAAAACTCAACAATAAGAAAACAACCCGGAGTTCCCATTGTGGTTCAGTGGATTAAGAACCCACCTAGTATCCATGAGGACGTGAGTTCAAACCCTGGCCATGCTCATTGGGTTAAGGATATGGCATTGCCACAAGCTGTGGTGTAGGTTGTGACTGTGGCTCAGATCTGGCGTTGCTATGGCTGTGGTGTAGGCTGGCAGCTGCAGCTCTGATTCAGTCCTTAGCCTGGGAACTTCCACGTGCCATGGGTGCAGCCCTAAAAAGAACAAAAAAAAAGAGAGATAAAGAAAAAAGAAAACAACTCAACTTAAAAATAGGCCAAAGTCCTTAAGATATCTCATCATAGAAGATGTGCAGATGGCAAAAAGCATATGAAAAGATGTTCCACATCATGTGTCATTAGCAAATTCAAATAAAAGGAACAATGAGATTCCAGGACATATCTACCACAGTAGCCAAAGTCCAGAGCAGTGACATTACCAATTTCTCAAACTGCACCCTTCTCACAAAAAATAACTTAAAATGGATTAAACATTTTTTTTCCCTAGCTGTTCCCACATCGTGGGCCAGGGATGGAATCCAAGCCACAGATGAGACCTACACCACAGCTGTGGCAATGCCGGATCCTTTAACCTACTGTGCTGGGCCAGGGATGGAAACTGTCACCATCACAGAGACAAGCCAGATCATTAACCCACTGTGCCACAGTGGGAACTTCTTAAATGAATTAAATACTTTAGTATATGACCTGAAATCATAAAACTCCTAGAAGAAAATAATGGAAATCTCCAAATGAGACTACCTCTGGAATGGGAGGAAACATTTCTAAATCATATATATGATAAGGGGTTAATATCCAAAAATAGGTAAAGAACTCATATGACTCAAGAGCAAAAAACCAACTATCTGATTTTAAAATGGCAGTAGAACTGAATAGACATTCCTCTAAAGAAGACATACAGATTGTCAATAGGTACCACCATCACTAATCATCAGGAAAATGCAAATCAAAACTCCAGTGATGTACCACCTCACATCTGTCAGGATGGCACTCATCCAAGAGACCAGAGATAACAAGTGCTGGTGAAGATGTGGAGACGAGAGGACCCTCCTACACTGCTGGTGGAAATGGAAATTGGTGCAGTCACTATGGAGAACAGTATGGAGGGTCCTCAAAAAACTAAGACTAGGAGTTCCCATCATGGCGCAGTGGAAACAAATCTGACTAGGAACCATGAGGTTGTGAGTTCGATCCCTGGCCTCACTCAGTGGGTCAGAGATCCGGCGCTGTCGTGAGATGTGGTGTAGTCCAGCAGCTACATCTCCGAATAGACCCCTAGCCTAGGAACCTCCACATGCCTTGGGTGTGACCCTAAAAAAAAAAAAGAAAGAAAGAAAAAAAGAAAAAGAAAAAATACTAAGATTGGAACTATCACATGACCCGGCAGTTCTACTTCTGTGTATATACCCAAAGGAAACAGGATGTGGTAGAGACAACTGCACTTCCATGTTCAATGTAGTATTATTCTCAACAGCCAAGATATGGAAACAATCTAAAAGTCCATCAGTGGATGAATGGATAAAGAAGATGTGACTTCTATCTACCCATCTGAATGTATATACGTACACATACACAGTAGAATATCATCAAGCCATGAGAAAGAGGGAGATCCAGCCAAGGGACAACAGAATGGACCTTAAGAGCATTAGGCTAAGTAAGATAGCCAGACAGAGGAAGAAAAATCCTGCACCACTTACCTGTTGAATCTAAAAAGACTTGGAGTTCCCATTATGGCTCAGTATTAACAAACCCAACTAAGACCCATGAGGATGCGGGTTCGATCTCTGGCCTCGCTCAGTGGGTTAAGGATCCAGCATTGCTGTGAGCTGTGGTGTAGGTCGCAGACAAAAGCTTGGATCTGGCATTTCTGTGGCTGTGGTACAGGCTGGGCAGCTGCCCCTCTGATTCAATCCCTAGCCCAGGAACTTCCATATGCCCCACATGAAGCCCTAAAAAAAATTAAATTAATTAAATAAATAAATAAATGGCCAAATTCATAGAAAGAGAGGGTAGAACGGTGGTTGGGGAGATGTTAGCCAATGGGTACACATTTCCAATTATACAATGTATAAGTTCTGGGGAGCGAACATACAGCACGGTGACTGTAGTTAATAAAACTTCATCAGATCCTTGAAAGTTGCAGAGAGAAAATCTTGCGTGTTCTTACCCCCCAAAAAGAAATGACAAGATGTGATAGAAGTGTTAGCTTTTGCAATATATAGATGTTTCAAATCAACATGGTGTAAGTACTCCTTAAACCTGCCCAAATTTACATGTAAATTATATCTCAACAGAGCTGGGAAAAAAGACATGAGCTCTCAAGTCATGATGAGACATGGAGGAGCCTTTAGATGCCGATCTGAAAAGGTGGCAAACTGCATGATTCCAACCATATGAAATGGTAGAAAAGGCAAATTATGGAGACAGTACAAAGATCAGTGGTCACAGGGGTTGGGGTGGGAGGGAGGGATAAACAGAGCAAGAGAGGATTTCTAGGGCAGTGAACATGCTCTGTATGATGCTGTAATGACGGATACCCATCATCATATATTTAGCCAAGCCCACACCTCCAACACCAAGAGTGAACCATGATGTAAGCTATGGACTCTATGTGTCAGTGTAAGTTCTTCACCTGTGACAGAGGTACCATCTGATGGGGGCATTGATGGGAAGGTTGTGCATGATGGGGTCAGGAGGTATATGGAAAATCTCGGTCCCTTCCCCTCCATTTAGTTGTGGACCTAAAATTCTCTTTTAAAAAAAAGTATGTTTTTTAACTGCTAAAAGTAATTAAAAGCCTGGAAATGCCTCCAAAGAGCCCCATTATTAACTGCTAGCCAAATACAGCAGCTGCCGAGGTCTCTGAGACCCAGGACCTCTCCATGTTTAAAGGAAGATTAGTGAGTATGAGAGAAGGGCCAAAATCAAGTCAACCCCCTCCACCCTGCCCCATGCCGTGGGGCTGCTATTTAATCAGGAGGCGGAAGTGGACGGGAAGAGGAACAGCCATGGGTTCCATGGAGGAATTCAGGGGACAGAATATGGGGTGGGTAGATCCCTGTAGAAATAGAAAATCTGGGAGTTCCTGTTGTGGCTCAGTGGGTTAAGAATCCGACTATCATCCATGAGGATGAGGTTCAATCCCTGCCCTCACTCAGTGGGTTAAGGATCTGGCATTTCCATGAGCTATGGCATAGGTCACAGCTGCTGCTTGGATCTGGTGGTGTAGTGCTTGTGGCTAGGTGAACACAGCAGTTCCAGTTTGACCCCTAGCCCCATATGCTGTAGGTACAGCATAAAAAAGAAAAAAAAAAAAAAAAAAAAAAAAAAAGGGAGTTCCCTTTGTGGCTCAGAGGAAATGACACTGACTAGCATCCATGAGGATTCAGGTTCTATCCTTGGCCTCGCTCAGTAGGTTAAGGATCCCGCATTGCCATGAGCTGTGGTGTAGGTCGCAGACAAGGCTTGGATCCCATGTTGCTGTGTCTGTGGTGTAGGCCGGCAGTTGTAACTCTGATTTGACCCCTAGCCTGGCAACCTCCATATGCCACAAGTGTGGCCCTAAAAAGACCAAAAAAAAAAAAAGGAAAGAAAATCTGAGGACCCATGGACCTGGCCCACCTGAATCAGAGTCTGCAGTTTCACAAGCCACTGAGATGCCCTGGTTTAAAAGACAGATGTTCCAGGAGCGCTTTGAGGTCCCAACTGCTCACAATTTACTGCCTGAGGTGGGGGCGGTGGGGGCAGGTGGAGAGCTAAAAACTTCCAGCCCCACAAACACCTCATCAGGGTGAACAGTGCCTGACTTCCGATTTGCAGGACGTGAAGGCTAAATTACAATCCATAGCTCAGCTGACCCAGCAGGTCCTTCTGCACATGAGTATCCAGGACCCGCTGCAGAAGTCAGGGCCCTCAGAGCCTGAGGAATGCAGCCTCTCTCCATCCCCTCCCTCCCCTTCATTAGGAAACCAGAACTGCCACAAATTTCCTTTTAGAAATTAATATTCATTAAAAATCTAATAATGTGAATTTATGGTTGTATTGGAGGGCAAATTAAAGGAATAAAGAATCCATATGTCTTTAAATGTGTTGTCCTCAAACAGAAATATCTCCAGCTTGATTTCCAAGCTTCCTACTGAATTATTTAAAATAAAAATGACTCAGCCACCTGGGTCCTGCCTGCAAGCTCCAAGCGCAGCCCCCTCCCCAGGCAGGGCTGACGTGGGCAGTGCAGGCAGGAGGAAGGTGGGAAAGGCCTTGCACCCCCTGGAGAGTGAGTTCCGGGGCAACAAGTCCAAGAGACCCTTGAGGGTCCAGTTTGCGGCTGCCCCAGGTGCCATCTGGTGCCCCAGGGTGTTCCGGGAATTTCATCTCAGACACCGCCCCTCCCCCAGGTTCCCTGAGGCCGGCTCCCCACCCCTGTTGGGACAATTCACAAGCAGGAAAGAACCTGGCCTGGTCACCTGAGCCTGTTGCATCCCGCCTTCTGAGCCCTGTGCTGACATCCCCATGACCAGCAGAGATGGGGTCCTGGGATCACCTTCTTTGGGAATCTGGGGGATCCAGCACAATGTCCCCCAGGTGGATGGATCTGTTCCCTGCAGGGCTGTGGGGCGGAGCTGGGGGCCCCTCCCAGGACAGGGCATGTCCAGCTGCCTCTGCATCTCTGCCCACTGGGAGCACAGAGCCCACTCCCACCTGACACCTGCTTGTCCCTGATCCCAGCCCCAGGTCCCGTCCTGACCGAGGGTGATGCTGAGGGGCTGCCCCATGGACACGGCTCCCTGGGCCTCCTCCTCTGCCCCCCCAGGGACTGGGGCTCGGGGTAGACACAGGTCCTGAATCAGAAACAAACCTTGTGCCTGAAGGACGATCATCCACGCAGAGCACCTGGTGTGGACGCTGCCCCCAACTTGAGTTGGATTTCAAAGCCAGACCTTCTGCCCAGCACTCAGGGTGGGGTGACTACCTCAGTGTGTCCTCATTTGTCACAGCAGGAAGACCCCTCCTGTGACTCCCTGGGCTGAGGCCAGACTTCTCTGCACGGCCCCTCCACCCAGGGCTTCCTGCTGGGCTTGTTACATCCAAGGCTCATCACTGCAGGCTGGATGCTCAAGGCCCCAGGACTAGGGCTCTTGTCTCATAGCCCAGGGGCCAAGAGAGGGAGAGGGGGCCCCAACCTCCCCGCTGGAGAAGATGCCTGGAGCCAGAGCTGTTCTGGGCTCAGGGCTCTGGGCTCTGGGCTCTGGGAGGGACACCCCACCCTCCTGGAGCCCCGTCTGCACAGAGCAGGCTCTCAGACCCCAGGAATCAGGACTTTCAGACCAGGAGCAGCTGTAGAAGCCAGGGGGTCCTTGGGCCCCACCCCAGACCCTGAGTCAGACTCTGCAGGGAGAAGCCCAAACCCTGAAATGCTAAAGCTTCCCAGACACTGTTTCCAACATTTATCATCAGGGAATCTGATGGGATGAACCCTGTCAGGTGCCATCTCTCCCCAAGGAGCAAGCCCCCTGACTGCAGATCCATCAGCTCATCTCTGCTTGGACCCTCCCAGCGACGGGGAGCTCACCACCCCTGATGCAGCCCTTCATGGGATGGTGAGAAACACCTTCCCTGCGGGCCCAGGTCCGCTGTCCTCAGCCCTCAGCCCAGCCCAGCTCTGCTGACAGCACTGCCCCATCTTCCTGCCCCAGGGTCCCTGCCTCTGCTGAACCTTGTCCCCCAGCAGAGCCCATGCACGCTGCCCCCTTGGCTCACCCCCAAGTACCTCCTGCTCCAGCTGCTGCCTCTTCCCACAGGCCTCCCCTCACTTCCCTTTTGCAGTCTCAGGGGCAGAGCAAACACCACACCACCCCCTCAAATCAGGTGGACCCTTAGAGGGAATGAGGATTCAGCCAGCTTCTGTCTTTGCATTTTGCATGCTCCGACACGGGTGACAGAGCAGAGGTTGGAGGGCTCCTGGAAGGCTCAGACCCACCCTCAGGGCTGCATTTCCTGCAAGGTAAGTCACCTGGTGACTTAGGCAGGTGTAACCTGTGGATGAAACCAGCTTCCTGCCCCACAGACAGCCCTGAGTGCACCAGAGGGAAGAGAAGACTGGAAGCTATGGGCACCAGGAGTCCTCTGATGGTTGGTGCAGGAACAGGTCCAAACTCCTTTCTCTGGAGACATGTCAGCTCCATCTGTCAGCCAGAAAAATGGTCTGAGGAAGAGAGCAGCTACTCCCTCAATCTCCCTGTCAGCTGGCCCCGTGGCCCAGTCAAGTCCTCAGGCTCAGACACTGTGTTGGACTTCAAGGCCCTTTCAAGGAGATTGAACTCTTGGCCTCTGGCCAAGTCAAGAATCGCTAGACCTTTATCATAGCGCACCCATCTCATCAGGTTTTGTTTTGTTTTGCTTTGTGCTTTTTTTGTTGTTGTTGTTGCTTTTCAGGGCTGTACCTGTGGCAAATGGAAGTTCCCAGGCTAGGGGTTGAATTGGAGCTGTAGCTGCCAGCCTGCACCACAGCCACAGCAATGCAGGATCCAAGCTGCGTCTTCAACCTACACCACAGCTCATGGCAACACAGGATCCTTAACCCACTGAGCGAGACCAGGGATCAAACCCTCATCCTCATGGTTACTAGTCAGATTCATTTCCGCTGTGCCACAATGGGAACTCCATCACCCATCTCATCGTAATGCCCCCTTCCCCCACTTTGAGCAAACTGGCCTGCTCCTTCCTGCCCCTGGTAGGAAAGACATGTGGCCCATGCCTTACCCCACCCCTATAGGGCCTTATACACCCCCAATCCACCTGCAAGTGTGTCATCAAACCCCATCTTTCCCCAACCAATGAGCAGGTCAGCAGATATAACCTGAGACCCCGCTTCCCTGGGCTATAAAAACAGGGTGTTGTTGTTGGCCCTCACTGATCATCAAGACATTGTCCCGCTGCACTTGCAGCATCTCTTCTCTTATCTCAATAAACTCTTCTTTCTCTGCAGGGTGTGTTCTCCCTGATTATCAGGAAGTAGTCCCAAGGCACTAGCAGTGTCTCTTATATCAATAAACTCTTCTTTCTTTTCACCCCATTATGTGTGGAAAATTCTTTTTCCAACTCTCATGCAAGGACCACAATGGGGATACTACCCCCTGGGCTGGTGGCAGATCCAGGACCCTCCAGGTGCAGTGGCCCAAGACACAGTGTCCTTCCCCATCCTCAGGGATGGATTCTCTGCTTCCTCTTCCTTCTCTGCCTCCTCTTGCAGCATTTGACTATTTGGATCTTTGTTCTAGATTTCTCCTCATCTTTACACAGAGCTTCCTTTGTGACCCTTTCTCCCAACACCTAGTTTACAGGAACTGCCTTAAATGGGGCCAACATTTCTGTATTTAATAATTCAATATTTGGATATGCTGTCAGGCCAAGGAATTTACAACTGAGTGGAAGCATTGGCTGCCTTTCCCAGGAGATCATGTTGTGCTCTGACTCCAAAGCATTCTTGCTGTGAGAGCATGTCCTTCCTAACGAGAGCTGTGACTTTTACAAGGCTATTTAACGCTCTGAGCTAATGTGATGGCGTGAAGAAAATTACTGTGATGCTAGCCATCCTTGTCACTTATTAATTCCCAGGATGTTTACCATATAAATATGACCCAAGGATACTGCTTCTTCAAAATGACCCAAGCGATAAATGCCTCTTGCTGGGGATGCTGCAGTGCCAGCCCTGAAGGCCGTCCCCCTCTGTCTGAAAACAGGGAGACCCCACAGCCATCAGGGGCCCTGCTGCGAACCAAGAACTAAATTCTCAGCTGTGAATTGCAGACCATCTATATCAGAAATGGCTTGGCCAGGGGGTGGCGAACGGGAGACTAAATGGTGATTCTTGCTCCCTAGTCCCTAAATCTCCTTGTGGTCTGCTCATTCAGATGGGAAAGAAGAATTTTCCAGATTCAAAGCAAAGTGGGGGAAAAAAAGACAAGTTTATTGAGGTGAAAGATGCTGTTAATACAGGGAGCCGACTTCCTGATGATCAGGGAGACCTGACCCCACCAGGGCCATGGGCCTCTCTGTTTTTATAGCCCAGGGAGAGGAGAGGTCTTACTATACAGCTGCTGACCTGCTGACTTGTTGGGGGAAAGAGGGATCTTCCGATATACCTGCTGGTTGGTTGAGGCCATATAAGGCCCCTATAGGGCGGGGTAAGGAGTGGACCACATGCCTTTCCTAGTAGGGGCAGGAAGGAGCAGACCAGGTTGCTCAAGGTGGGGAAGGGGCATTACAGTGAAACGGGTGGGGCGACGATAAGGGTCTCGTGATTCTTGTCTTGGCCAGAGGATTTGAGTTCAATCTCCTTGAAGGGGCCTTGAAGCCCAACAAATCTTTGCCCTGAACACTTGATAGAAAGACTCTGGGAGTCCCCGTGTCCATGCTTTCTGCAGAATTCATGATGTTTATGACCTCTAACTCTGGGGAGCTGCCAAGCAAAGGTGGACAGCCCCAGCCAAAACTGCTTTCCCGAAGATTCTTCCTCCTGTCATCTCAGCTCTTCCTGACTTGTGCCCTTTTTTACTGTGAGTGCCTGTCAGTCACAGCTGTGTCCCTGAGAACTCCGGGGAAGGGGGAGCCTGCCAAGGGCAGAAAGGAGGCCTTGGGAAGTGGAGCGGGTGTGACCCCAGACCACATATTCACGGGCACCTAAAGGGGACACCCTGTGCATGTGAGTCTGTGTGGCCCCTGACTGAGCCTCCATCTCTCCAGGGGCTGAGAAACCCCCTGTTGGCCAAGGAATGTATCTCAGCTAAGTCAGACTTTTGGGTGCTGAAGGAAGGGAGTCCAGCTCAGGGGGTTCCCAGGGATGGTTTATTAAAGAGGTTGTTTTTGGAGTTCCCATTGTGGCTCAGTGGTAATGAACCTGAAGAGTATCCATGAGGACGTGGGTTTGATCCCTGGCCTCACTTGGTGGGTTAAAGTGTGGCATAGGTCTCAGATGTGGCTCAGATGTGGCTCCAAGGGCTGTGGATGTGGTGTAGGTCAGCAGCCGCAGTTCCAATTTGACCCCTAGCCTGGGAACTTCCATATGCCGCAGGTGCAGATCTAAAAATACCAAAAAAACAAAGAAAAAGAAAAAAGAAAGATATATCTCTAGTCAGTTCCATTATTCCGACTAGACCATGACCTGTGCCCTGTTTGTCCTGTTCAGGGTGGAGGTTCGATCATGACAAAATACTGGTGCTGTGAGGCTAAACAGCCCTGGTGCTCATGGCAAAAAGCCAGATAAGAGGTTTTACCATCATGATTTTTCTCCAAATGCAATGGAACATTCTCTGTACCATGGTGATTTCATTTCCCTTTTTGCCATTATCAAAAAGTCTACAAACAATAAGTGCTGGAGAGGGTGTGGAGAAAAAGGAACCCTAGTACACTGTTGGTGGGATTATAAATTGGTGCAACCACTGTGGAAAACAGTATGGAGATGCCTCCGAAAAATAAAAATAGAACTACCATTTGATCCAACAACCCCACTCCTGGGCATCTATCCAGAGAAAACCACGACTTGCAAAGACACATGTACTCCAATGTTCATTGCAGCACAATTTGCAATAGCCAAGACATGGAAACAAGCTAAATGTCCATTGACAGAGGAATGGATCAAGAAGATGTGGTGCATATACACAATGGAATATAACTCAGCCATTAAAAGGAATTAAATAATGGCATTTTTAGCAACATGGATGGACCTAGAAATTATCGTGCTAAGTTAAGTCAGTCAGACAATGAGACACCAACATTAAACGCTTTCACTTACATGTGGAATCTGAAAAAAGGACACAATGAACTTCCTTGCAGAACAGATACTGGCTCACAGACTTTGAAAAACTTATGGTTTCCAAATGAGACAGGTTGGGGGGTGGCGGGATGCTGGGGGTTTGGGGTGGAAATGCTATAAAATTGGGTTGTGATGATCACTGTACAACTATAAATATAATAAATTCATTGAGTAATAAAAATAAGAAGATTGAAGTGGAGGGAGTTCCTGTTGTGGCTCAGTGGTAATGAAGATGACTAGACTCCAGGAGGACATGAATTCGATCCCTGGCCTCACTCCGTGGGTTAAGGATGTGGCATTGCCATGAGCTGTGGTGTAGGTTGCAGATGAGGCTCTGATCCAGTGTTGCTGTGGCTGTGGTAGAGGCCAGCGGCTGCAGCTCCGATTCAGCCTGGGAAATTTCATATGCCATGGGTTCGGCCCTTAAAAAAAAAAAAAAAGAGAGAGAGAGAGAGGTTGTTCTCAGAGCTGTGGGCAGGGCACCGGGAACCCACCAGGAATGCTGACACGCCAGGGACTTGCAAGGGCCAGAGGTCATCCCCTCCCTTTGGCCTGGGAGACTGGGAGGGGACAGTGTCCGGGAGCCCAGGAAGGGCAGTGGTCCTGGAGGGAAGCAATACCACCAGAACCACAGACGCAGCAGGAAGGGACCAGCACCCCCTCCTCCTGCCCCTCAGCCTCCCTCTGGAGCCGCCCATTGGCCAAACTCAATGGAGGCAGCTGTTAATGGCACCTGTGGGATAAGTTGATGAGGCCAGACTCCAGGGTCAGAGGGCAGAGCTGAGAGTCCAACAAATGGAGGACAAAGGTCCTGCTCACTCTGTCCGTCAGTCCCCTGTCCCAACTGCATCCTCAGGTTGCGGGCGGAGGGGCTTGCGTGGGACCAGCGCTCAGAGGGTGCGAGTCGGGTGTGGAAACTGAGGCTGGTCCACGGGTTCGTGGGTTCATGATGACTGAGGTCACGCTGTTCTGTGTCTCCTTGGTTCTCGCTGGCCTGCTTCAGACTCACCATCTTTTTTTTTTTCTTTTTTTTTTTTTTTAAGGGTTGCAACCACAGCATATGAAATTTCCCAAGCTAGAGGTCAAATCAGAGCTGCAGCTGCCCCTGCAACTTGGAATCCAAGCCACATCTGTGACTTACGCTGAAGCTCGTGATCCTTAACACCAGATCCTTAACCCACTGAGCGAAGCCAGAGACGGAACCCACGTCTTCACAGAAACTGTGTTTGATTCTTAACCTGCTAAGCCAGAACGGGAACTCCTAATTTCCTCACTTTGCCAGGTACTGTCTGCAGATGGCTGCCCCTAAGCCACTCCTATCCCCTTCTCCCTTGAAGCCTCCAGACAGACAGGCTGGAAAGTCAAGTACTGAGTTTCCCATCCTCCTTTGTAGCAGCCTCAGGACCCCTCACCCAGAGTCATTCTAACACCCTCTGCCCAGACGACCCTCAGGCAACTTCGTCAGCCAGGCTTCTACAACTCAGAGCACAGTGCAGCCTCCAGCCTTCACGTCTCAGTCTGCCTGGCGTCTTCTGGCCTCAGCTAATGAAAAGGAAGCTCCTTCCCCTGCCTCCCTTCACACGGGGTCACAAACCCATTATTAGATGTCTTTATTTAGAGAGCCTTCCTGCCCAGGCCTGTTCCCAGGGTGGGATGGTATTGACGCAAAATCCATCATTTAATGGTTCTGGGCATTTAATCAATGAGGCAGCATGAAGGCCCGGGTGACTCAGCAGCGCAGAGTGCAGGTGAGGCTGCAAGAGCATCCAGAGTGGGTGGAAGGGCGGTTTTTATTTTGATCCTGTTCATCCAGTAATTGGCAGTCTATTCTCTATAATGTCAGCATTGCAGCAGAATTCCACTGCAACTGGAGCCTTTGCACATACATTCATTTAACAATTCCACATTCACTTAATAAATTCTCCCATGCCTACTGCATGCCAGGCACTGCTCTAGACACACTGGACAGAGTGAACAGGTAGTTCAGATCTCTGCTCTCACCGAGTTTATATGCTTGTGATGGAATAACTATGGTGGGTGAGGATGGTGATAATGATGGTGATAGCAGCAGTGGTGATGAAGATGATGGTGGTGATGACATGGTGATGATGGTGATGGTTGTGACGGTGAAGATGATGGTGGTGATGACATGGTGATGGTGGTGATGGCTGTGATGGTGAAGATGATGGTGGTGATGGTTGTGATGGTGGTGATGACATGGTGATGATGGTGGTGATGATATGGTGATGATGGTGATGGTGAAGATGATGGTGGTGATGATATGGTGATGATGGTGATGGTGAAGATGATGGTGGTGATGATATGGTGATGATGGTGATGGTGATGGTTGTGATGATGATGAAAATGATGGTGGTCGTGATGGGGATGAAGATAATGACAATGGTAGAGGGAGCAGCAGTAAGGGAAATGACAGATGGAGTAAGCATATGAGTAAACACTTACCCAGAACTTATAATACACCAGACTCTATTCTAAACACCTTGCAATTAACACAACTGACTTCATAGTCAATAGTCAATAGTCGATTAACACATCGATTTCCTAACACCTGAGATATTGTTCTGATTAGCCCTAGTTGATAAATGAGAAACTGAGGCACAGAGAGGCCATGTCACTTTCCCAAGGTCACACAGGAATCTGTGATGCTAGGATTCTGAGCAGACATCTGGTTCCAGAATCAATAGGCTGAGGAAATACATTCTAAACAAAATAGGCAAATAATTTCAGACAGTGACAAGGATGATGAAGAAAATCAAAGAGGGTGGTGTGAGTGTGACTTGGTATGAGGAGGCTGCATTAGACAGAAACTCAGGGACAGCCTCTCTGAGGAGGTGACTACTGGGCTTGCATCTGAAAGGATAAAGCAGGGAACAGAGTCAGGCAGGTGGAATGAACCCAGTGTGTTCAAGGAACAGCAGGAAGGTCAGAGAGGCTGAAGCATAATAAATGAGGGGCAGGGCACGGAATAAGAAGGGCTAGCAGGGGCAGGGCCATCTAGGGCCCCACAGGCCATGGGACACAGCGTGGGTGTTACCCTAAGTGGATGAGGAGTCCCAGAGCCCTTACAGCGAACTGTTTCAGTCACTCCACAATCACTGGGTCTGGACCATGGAGGAAGTAGGGGTCTCTGGGGTACCCTGGGGGACGGATGAGCAGAACCTGCTTCCAGTATTAGAAACAAATATTGGACTAGCAAGAGCCCTCTCTGAGGTCATCACATTTTGAAAAATCTCTTGAACAGCCCCGGTCCCAACAGTTTCCTGACCTGTCCCAGCACATGAATTCGCAAAAGAAAATGCGTGCATTTCAGTGCGTTACAGCAAGTCAAGGTCAGGGCCGGGGGCGGGTGGGATTCAACCCAGCTCATGCTTCTACACAGAGCTCTCTCCAGGCAGGATTCGATGGCACCATAGAAACTTTGTTCCCCTCCCAGGTCTTCACGGGGACTCTGAAGAATTTATAAACAGAGGCAGCTTCACCCACACGAAGTCACCCCAGCCTCCTTGGAGGCCTGAGTTAGCTAACACGGCAGTGGCAGCCGCCAGGGGTAGGCGGGTTTTGCTGTTGCAGACGAGGCTAAAATGAAACATCTCCTTTCCCTGGCACTTGCCACCCAGAGGAAAATCAATGATCAGAGGAGGGAAGTGGAGATGAGAGGGAAGACAGGAAGCCAGACATTCCTGAGGTCCACGAGAAATTCATCTGACATTTATACGTTTTATTTTTCACCTAATCCAGTTTGAGTTTGAATTCTATCACTGGCAGCAGAAAGGGACCTGAGCTGATACAGTTACCGAAAAGAGGAAAAAATTAGTTAACACCTAGCAAACAGCAAGAAGACATGTTCTCGGAATTCTTGTGGTGGCTCAGTGGGTTAAGAACCTGATAGTATCCATGAGGATGTGGGTTCGATCCCTGGCTTTGATCAGTGGGTTAAGGATCTGACATTGCCACAAGCTGTGGTGGAGGTCGCAGATGTGGCTCATATCTGGCCTTGGTGTGGCTGTGGCGCAAGCTGGCAGTTGCAGCTCTGATTCATCCCCTAGCCCAAGAACTTCCAAATGCTGTAAGTGTGGCCCTAAAAAGAAAAACGAAGAAAGAAACTATGTTCCCTCTTTTAAAATGACAGATTCAATGTGGCCGATGGAAAGAGAAATCACTTCTCACCCAAAGTGAGTCATTGCTGCTGTGACTGATCAAGAACTTGGCACATCGCCTCCGGGGCCCCATTTAGGCATCCTGGGGGACAGCCCATCAGGAATGTTCCAGGGACGTTAGCAGGAGAGATGAAGTTGATTTTATTTTCTTCTCTTCATGTTCCCCTCTAATGATCTTTTTCAACTCTGCCATCATTTTGCATTTCTATTTTCTTCCACGTATTTTCTTCCACGACAAATTCTAATTCACAGGCTCATTAACCCCTCTTGCTATTCTGGGCTTGTTTGATGGGATGTCCTGGAGTTTAGGACCCATCACAGGGATTGATGATGCTGAACCAGGGCTCAGTGATGCCATTAAATCTGGTCCCCGGGGAGACCGAAATAGGCCCATCATCATCTCCCAGAACTCTGGGCTGGAACTGAGCACAAAATCCTATCAATGGAAGTTCCTGTTGCGGCTCAGTGGTAACGACCCCAGTTGGTATCCACGAGGACAAGGGTTTGATTCCTGGCCTCGCTCAATGGGTTAAGGATCCAGCATTGCCATGAGCTCTGGTGTAGGTTGCAGACACAGCTTGGATCTGGCATGGGCCAGCAGCTGCAGCTGCAGCTCCGAGTCAACCCCTAGCCTAGGAACTTCCATATCTCACAGGCGCACCCCTTAAGAAAAAGAAAAAAAAATCTCATCCCCAGAGCCGGACCTTCAGTGAGGGTCTATCCTCTCCTGTCATGTCCTGTGGATATGGGGACATTTTTTGGTAACTGTGCAGGATGCTGTGAGGCCTTCCCAGAGTGGACCCCTACTCATGTCCTCAACCTGCCTTTTTATCTAGAGAAACAGCTTGGTCAAAAAATCAGTTTAGGAGTTCCTGTTGTGGCTCAGCAGGTTAAGAACCTTAGCATCCATGAGGATGTGGGTTTGATCCCTGGCCTCACTCAGTGGGTTAAGGATCCAGCATTGCTGCAAGGTGTGGTGTAGGTCACAGATGCAGCTCGGATCCCGCCTTGCTGTGGCTGTGGTGTAAGCCAGCAGCTGTAGCTCCGATTCAACCCTTAGCCTGGGAACTTCCATATGCCACTGGGGCAGGCAGAAGATGAAGAAGAAGAGAAGAGAAGAGAAGAGAAGAGAAAAGAGGAAAGGAAAGGAAAGGAAAGGAAAGGAAAGGAAAGGAAAGGAAAGGAAAGGAAAGGAAAGGAAAGGAAAGGGAAAAAAGGGGGAAGGCTCGAAAGAACCCTGACCAAGGGAGACCTGTGTCCCCACCTATAGACCAACATCAGCTGCCCTCCGCGCTTTTCCCACTCACCATGACCTTCATCCCAGCAGGTGGGCAACTAGGGCTCACTCTGTGGTGATGGGAATCGTCCGGCTTTGATTTCCAGATTCAAGGGGGCTAGAGATGACTCCGAAGAGCCAAAAGGTCTGGGAGAAATGTCACAAGGGAGAGTTAGGGCTGCCTGACTTGGCAAATGAACATAAAGAAGATGCAGTTCATTCTGCATTTTAGGCAAATAATATATGTATTGTTTAGGATAAGAATGTCCCATGAAATGTTTAGAACATAGTTTATAATTTAAAAACTGTTGTCCGTCTGGAATTCCAATTGAAATGGGGGTCCTGTGCTTTATCTGGCAGCCGCAGAGAGAAATAAGAAATTTTCCATGCCCAGCACATCCTGATCTCCCAGCTCCCCAGCCACATTTTTTTTTTTCTTTATGGCCGCACCCACTGCACCCAGGACATATGAATCCCAGACACAGCTACGGACCAACGATGCAGCTGCTGAGGCAACACTGGATCCTTTAACCCACTGCTCAGGTGGGGAATGGAGCCAGCACCTCCTTAGGAACACAAACCCCTGCAGGTGGAGTCTTAATCCTCTTTGCTAAATGGAAGAACAACTCCACCCCCACCCGCACCCCCTCTCCTTTTGTACCAAGAGAAGCGAGGCCCTGAGACAGAGAACAGGCAGATTAGAAATTTGAACTTGAACAAAGACCTTAATCCTGATTGGTCATTTACACCAAAATAACTGTTTGAAACCCAGGGGACTGAATCACCTTAGAGAAGACTAATAAAGGAAAAAAATCCTGATGAGCAAATTCAGCGGGGAAATGGAGCTTTTAGAGACCAGGGCAATTGGAAGGGGATAATGGCATTCTGCACATTTGAGTGGCACAGAACACTTCAAACACATTGCTTGTGAGCGTAAAGCACCTTCCAGTTCTCCTGGGAAGTGAGGACTGCAGAGCTTCTAGAGATTGGATTCCAGAGACGTGCTCCCTGGGTTGGCTCTGAGGTCATCCCCAGCCACCAAGAAGGCCAAGAGGAGGTGATGCTCTATGTAAATCTTCGCAGAGACTGGCAGGGATCAGTACCTGCTGGGCTGGGCAGGGATTGGCCTGAGGCTCCAGCCTCACCTCCAGAACCCACGAGCAAGTAGGACAAGGAGGAATGAGCTTAGGTTCTCCCCCACCACCCCCGCCACCCCTGCCACCTGTGGGGTGGGGGGTGGGGGGTAGCCCTGGGGGAGGAGAAAGGGAGGGACATTTGCTTGATCTGACCCATGAGGGCCAAAGAGGGCCTTTGCCTCACTCCCCGACAAAGGACCTGTAATTTACATTGCTGACATTATCTCCAGATGAGGTTTTATGAGGTTTATTTATCCAGATGAGGTTTCAGATACACCAAGAGAAGGCAGAAAGAGAATGGACTAAAACCTGTATCCTCTGATGGGATGCACCACAGGATTGTAAATGGATTTATTAAAGAGATTCTCCAATAACCCTGAAAATAGAAAAATTAGAGACCTCTGCATATTTGAGGGTTAAAATTATTCAATTTTACATGTAACCCTCCGCATTCGCACTATTAATTAAAATGTGATAAACGACTTAATTCTAAGAAATGAAAGAATAAATATTTAGAAAGAAAACCCAGGAGGACCCATAGTTATGTATCTGTGTGTGGATATGTAGAAAGAAGTTAAATAAAGAGATTAAGCAAGAGTTGGGGGGAGGGGAAGAATAGCATTATTTATTCATTTATTTATTTATTTATTTATTTTCTTTTTTGGCTGCCCCAAGGTATATGGAGTTCCCAGTCCTGGGATCCAATCCAAGATGCACTGTGACCTATGACCTACACCACAGCTGTGGCAACTCTGGATCCTTAACCCACAATGCCCAGCAGGGATGGAACCTATGTTCCTGTGCTCCAGACATGAGGCCAATCCATTGCACCACAGCAGGAACCCCCCTTCATTTTTTTTTTAATGTCCTTAGTTCTGTCCTTCCTTCCCCCCTAAATAACCACTAGTTTGACATCTAACCTAGCACATGAATTTTGCCTGTTTTTGAACATATTACAAATGGAACGTGAATCCATTCCTTGGGCTTCACTCCTTAATATTATCCCCTCTAATGGCCTTTAACCTAGTATTACCTCCTGTGACCTTGCGTCTTGAATAACTACTCCTCCTCCAACATGCTGTTTGCATACTTATGCTTTCTGACCATTCATGTCACGTGACAGAGCACTCTCAGTTCAGAATCTCTTTGACCTCAGGCTCCCTGTGAAAATGTCAGGTTCCTGGGAGTTCCTGTTGTGGCTCAGCAGGTTAAGGACCTGACATTGTCTCTGTGGGGATGCAGGTTCCATCCCTGGCTTCACTCAGTGAGTTAAGGATCTGGCAATTACAACTGTCATGGCTGTGGTGTAGGTCATAGCTGCAGCTCCGATTCGACCCCTGGCCTGGGAACTTCCATAAGATGCAAGTGCTGCCATAAAAAGAGAAAGAAAGAAAGAAAGAAAGAAAGAAAGAAAGAAAGAAAGAAAGAAAGAAAGAAAGAAAGAAAGAAAGAAAGAAAGAAAGAAAGAAAGAAAGAAAGAAAGAAAGAAAAGGAGGAAGGGGAGGGAGAAAGAAAGAAGACATCAGGTTCTTACTCGCCCTTCTCCTTCATACCTCCTCTCCTGGCTCACCTCAGATTCAGTGTTCATTAAACATCATGAACTCCCTTGCTGCCTCCCTCCCCTGCACTTGCTGGGCAAAAACAAATCAACTTAAGCCCAGCTCTCATTTAGCCTGCACCTGCCCGGAGTTGAGCGTGGCTGCAGGAAAGCGCACACTGGGCTGTTGGCTCCCCTTGTGAACCCAAGTCTTCAGATCTCAAACTGCACCATGACACTTCCCTGGTAAACATCATTTTCAAAAATAATGCACTCATGCCTTCTCACCACCAGATGTTCAACCTATCGTATCTTTGAACCCATGCCCTCTGCCTCCTCTCTTGGTGAGAGTGTCAGAAGTTTCCCTTCCCCTATCAGACTCATTTCTCACTCGGGCCCTGGATCTCACCTCCCCTTGTCTCCTCAAAAGTCCTTCTCTGCTGCTGCACCAGCTTCGTCCTCTACACGAGATGGGTCCTTCCAATTTCCATATATGCCGAAACATCTGCCATCTGAAAAAACAGTACACTCTCTCCACAGCTGTCTGCAACCTACTTGCTCTTAAGAGTTCAATTCAGCTGGCCACCCTCCTGAATGATAGATTTGCCTGCCTTCCTTGATAATTTACAGTTCTTCTTCTTTACAGTTTTTCTTCCTTTTTTTTTTTTTTTTTTTTTTTTTTTTTTGCTTTTTAGGGCCGTAGGCGCAGCAAATGGAAGTTCCCAGGCTAGGGGTTGGTTCAGAGCTGCTGCTGGCCTATACCACAGCCACAGAAACGCATGATCTGAGCCATGTCTGCAAGCTACACCAAGCTCACAGCAACGTCAGACATTTAACCCACTGATCGAGGCCAGGGATCGAACCCTCATCCTCGTGGATATTAGATTCCTTACTGCTGAGCCACAACAGGAACTCCTCCATTAATTATTTTAATATCACTCTTAATATCTAGAATTTAACATATCTAAAACCAAACTCTTTACCTGCAAAACTCTTCCTCCTGGAGTTCTTGCTGTGGCGCAACAGGATCAGTGGTGGCTCTGGAGCGCAGGGATGCAGTTCAATCCTCAGCCCAGCACAGTGGGTTAAAAGGATCCAACGTTGCCACAGCTGTGGCCATAGGTCACAGCTTCAGCTCAGATCTGATCCCTGGCCCAGGAATTCCATATACCTCGGGGTAGCCAGGAAAACAAAAAACAAAACAAAAAAAAACATTCTCTTCCTCCTCTGGTCTCTGCCTCTCAGTGAAATGGCACCACCCCAAGCCAGCTGCTCAATCCAAAACCCGGCTGTCTTCTGTGCTTCCTCTTGGCCTGATCTCCCTACTGCTTCGCATACACCAAGTCCCACTGACTCTACTTCCAAAGTACGTGCTGAATCCATCCATTTCTGCCCACCTCTCTCGCTATCAGCCTAGTCCCATCATTACCATCTCTCACCTGGACCGCAGCAAGAGCATCATCTCCAGATCCTTCTCACTGCACTCAAAACCTAAATCTCTTATTGCAACTTACCATCTCAACACCATCTGTGCCCTTCCCTCCTTCTGGTTAATTCTACACATCTCACTCTCTCCTTCTCTCCTAGACTCTTTTCCCTCCAGACATAATAGGTGCATTTCAGATGCTACGCTTTGCTTGGAAAAGACTGAGCAAGTCTGAATTTTCCCCTAAAAGTGACTTGATATTTGTTGCTGTTATTTTTTTTTAATGAAAGTATAGTCAGTTTACAATGTTGTGTCAATGTTGCTGTTATTTTTGCTGTTATTATTATTGTTGCCTGAAACTTGGAGGAATGTTTCTTTCTCTTTGAAGTCTCATAAAATTAGGACATATCCTAGAGTTAATAAATCCATATTGGGGAGTTCCCGTTGTGGTGCGGGGGTTAACGAATCCGACTAGGAACCATGAGGTTGCGGGTTCGATCCCTGGCCTTGCTCAGTGGGTTAACGATCCGGCGTTGCCGTGAGCTGTGGTGTAGGTCGCAGACACGGCTCGGATCCTGCGTTGCTGTGGCTCTGGTGTAGGCCGGTGGCTGCAGCTCCGATTGGACCCCTAGCCTGGGAACCTCCATATGCCGCAGGAGCAGACCAAGAAATGGCAAAAAGACAAAAAAAATAAAAACAAAAATAAAATTAAAAAAAATAAATCCATATTGGGAGTTCCCATTGTGGCTCAGCAGGTTAGGAACCCAACTAGTGTCTGTGAGGATTCGAGTTCAATCCCTGGCCTCGCTCAGTGGGTTAAGGATCCCACATTGCTGTGAGTTTCAGTGTAGGTCACCAGTGCAACTCGGATTCCGAGTTGCCATAGCTGTGGTATAGGTCAGTGGCTACAGCTCCAATTCAAGCCTTAACCTGGGAATTTTCATGTGCCACAGGTGCAGCCCTAAAAAGCAAAAAAAAAGAAAAGGTAAGAAACAATAAATCTACACTGATGTTATCTGTAATATACTACACTTTTTCACTACACTGCAGCCTCAATCCTTCCTCAATTTCAGCAACACTCTCTTAAATTATATCTCTGGATGATTTTCCATTTCTTCTTATCTTTCTTTCAGAAACACAAAACTATGCCAACACTATCTCCTGTTGCTTCAATATCAATGCTGCTGTTTCCATGTCGACGTTTTCTCTTTAAGCCTTCTTAAATTTATTTTTGTTCAGTCTGTTTTTCATATCTAACTCCCCAAGGCTGCTCCCTTTCTCCTTCTCACTCCTTTTCTCCCTTCTTATGACATTTTCCCCCCATTCTTTCTTGAGCACCACTAACTCATTTTTAATCATGCTTCGTTGTCTTCTTATCTCACCTGAGGCTTGTGATTCTGCTGTAAGTGCCTGACTCATGGGGGCCATGTGTCTCTTCCAGTTCTTTGAACCCAGAGACAACTGTATGATTTTCCTCTTATCACAGCAACAGTATTCTCCTATGTACTCTCTATCTTCCTTTCTTCCCACCCCCCTCCCAACCCCGCAGCCCAGCTGGCATATGGAAGTTCCCCAGCCAGGGATTGAATCAAGCCAGAACTGCAGCCTACATCACAGCTGCGGCAATGCCAGATCCTTAACCCACTGAGCTGGGCGGGGGATTGAACCTGTGTCTCCACAGAGACAAGGTGTATCATTATCCTGCTGCACCACAGCAGGAACTCCCAACATCTTCCTTTTGTATATAATACGTCTTCATCCCCCTTCCCTACCTTCCTTCCTCTCTGGGTGTGACTTGGACTTAACCCTCTTCAGGTCTCAAAGACCTTAAAACCCAGCAGCTCCCACTGCAGCCCCTCTTCTGAGCCACATTCACAGCCAGGTGGTTGCAGCTCACCGTGCTTTCCTCCACAAGCCCCTTCCCTGCCTTGCTGTGCCTCAGACAACTTTCAGTGGCTCCTGCAACCCATACCAGGCAGGGGGCCATGGGGTTGGCCCAGGAGACCAGGACGTTCACTGGGTACTACGCACTCTTGCCAGCACAGCCCGTGTTCCACCTGCTATGCATTGTAGCTCAGATCTATCCGCCCCAAGTCAACTCCTGGACAACCATCCGACGATCCCGGCTGTCAGATCTGCACAGCACAGTCACCTCCAAGATCCGCATATCTGACGTCATATCCTGAATCTGCAGGTCTTATGTAATCTCTTAGATCCACGCGTGCCATGTCATCTCCCTGATCACCAGGTCCGACTGACGTCGTCCATCTGCAGTCGGACATTGTACCCTGTCATCTCCAGCACCACACATCTTACCTCCTGCAGTGGGTGGTCTTTGTCTACAGCCCACTAGGTGGCACCGTGTCCTATGATCTAGCAGGCACTGTGTTTCCATCAAAGAACAACACACAGACTGGGAAGAGGGGGTCCCACATTAGGAAATTGGAGTCCAGAGAGGTTTTAAGATCCTCGGGATCACTGACAAGGCTACTTTTGCTTGCCAAGCCTTTTCCCTGTGAAATGTAAGCTTGATAGGACCTCCTGCTCAGACACATTGAGACGCCCTGCTGTGACTTGGTGTCTGATACTCACTCCCTCACAGGACATGACTCCGGCAGGGGTCCCCGGCCTCTGGTCTCTCCTGCAGTGGGCATGGTAATGCCCTGACTCCCCACGAGGTGTAGTGCTGTGTGGATCATGTGGGGAGGGATGAATGAGAAGCCGCTGAACACCACCGCCGTGGGTAACAATCAACGATAATGTTATGTATCGTTCAGACGACATCCAAAATGTGAGCTTCTGCTTGAAGATGTGTATCAAGACCCAGGAACCAGGGCTGTCCCAAACCATACTGCCCCACTGGGGCGGAGCCCCAATCCCCAGTCGTCCCTTTGGTCCAGGCTTCTCCTCGGGGAGGGGGGGGTCGTCATGTTCCAGTGGTTCTGTCCTGGGCTCTAGTGCCCACACGAGGTCCAGGAAGCCTAGGGAACAAGGAGCTATAGTGTTTCCTTCCATATAAGGATGGGATCTCAACCTCCCTGTGATCTCCTGGTTTCTCTGAAGCTCAAACAGCCAGGAGAGCAGGTGAGAAGAGCCAGTGTGCTGTGTCCTGCCCTGCAGCCTCCCAGTGCCTACCCTGCTCTGCTAACAATCACAGATGGAATCCTACCCGACTCCCTGCAACTCAGACTATGCTGCCAGACCTGACCAATCAGAGCCCAGAGCCCCCTGGGCTCGCCTGATTGGTTCAGAGTGTGCATGTGACCCATAAGGGTCCAATGAGAATGAGCCCCTTTTCTGTGGGATTTGAACCTGGGGATGTGGGCTGCAGACGGAGTCACCTTCTAAGAAACCCCTATTATATAAAGTAACACAGGGACTGTCATTACAGCAACTAATGGGGGTGGGGGAATGGTGCCATTATATAAACTAATACAGGAACTGCTGTTCCATAAACTGATACAGGAGGAGCTGTTACATAAACTTATACAGAGGCTGTCTTTATATAAACTATACAAGGACTATCCTTAAGTAAACCAGAACAGTTGCCGCCTTCAGGAAGGAGCTGCCATTATAAAAACTAGGAGAAAATAAAAGCTCTAGATGGACTGAAAAAACTGGATCTTGACATATCATGTGAGGCGCTGGATCCAATTTTTCCTGATTCCGTTCATTCTTCATTCTTCCGTCGGGAAGATATGTCCTATCTTCTTTAACGTAGTGTGAAATCAGTTGTCTGTCTCCTGTACTTGAAAGGCCTAGAATGATGCCATCCAAAGTCACCAGGCACCACCTCTACATCTCCATGTTTTATCCAGTACCCCCTGCCTGGGCTGGTTCACCATCCAGAGGAACCCGTGATGGGGGAGACAGACCCAGTATTTGTGGCTTTAGGGCCATTGCCAGGTGGACCACATGTCTTTAGGTGGAGATGTCCAGCACTCAGCGGCTTTTGGAATTAGTCCTGAGAAGATGAGCTCAAACCGTCTTGCTTAATGCACAAAAACAGAGCAAACCATGCTGCTTCCCATTGAAATCTGCTGGCGCTCCACTGCATTTGTTCCTCCGCAGAAGCGTCCTCCCTGAGGCAGAGCGCAGGTAGGAAGGAGCTGGGCCAGAGGTTATTGCTGACTCTGCCTGGGGATGTGTTAAGACTGAATCACAGGCTTCCCAAGCTTGGAGAATCCTCCACAGCAAAAAAACAATCCCTGTTAAAGAATTCGCTTGGGAAGATTGGGCTGGGATGGCCAGACACCTGAGACTCAATTTGAGAACCATCAATACTCCCTTTGTGATCAAGTTGTAAACCCCCCTGAGCATCAAGACCATCTGTTCATGGACTCAGCCTTTCTCCCAGCCTTGACCCTGAAACTACAAGGATTGGTCTCTCTGTTTCCACCTCCCCAAGGGGCTTCCACACATGCACCAGGCGCCGCAGCATCGAGAGCACCTCGGCCAGGCTAGCTGGTTCCAAGGAGGAGGACTGTCCACCATCCAAGTGGGTGGCTGGTGTCCAGGGCCTGGGGTTGGCTCACTAGGGATCTAGTCTGCTGAGTGATGAGAAAATGAATTAGCTTGATGTCTGAATTGCTAGTCCAATTAGTTACTGGGAAATGATCCCAAGAAATGTTGGCAGGCTGAGGTTGGCTAATGTTTAGAAGCTCAGTCTGGCTAGTTATGCGTGACCCAGCCTGGCAAATACCTGAAGACTGCACTTACCTATTGTCCAGGAACTCACCTGAAATCTTCTTGGGAGTAGGTGGGCTGATCTGGTATCTCAACCTGGTTTGTCATCAGGCACCCAGCCTGGCTAGTATCAGAGGATGAAACCTGGTTCATGCCTATTCACACACACTTAGGCTTGTGTGTCTGAAGGAGGAAGAAGCAGAGCGTGTGCATTCCCCTCTGCCTTTTGAAAAGTAGACTGGCGGTTTTGGTATGCCTGTACCAAATGCCCATGAAATACCAATGCAGTTTGGCTGGAGTAGACACCAAAGCTCCTGATCTTTTCTGTAGGACTTTTCCCTGTCTGTGCCTGGAACCCACTCTCATTGTCCACATCAGTACACATGGGACACCTCACATCTACCCTGATTTTTTTTTTTTTTTTTTAGGGCTGCACCCACGGCATATGGAAGTTCCTGAGCTAGGGGTCAAATCGGAGCTGCAGCTGCCAGCCTATACCACAGCCAAAGAAACACCAGATCTGTGACCTATACCACAACTTCCAGCAATGCTGGATCCTTAACCCACTGAGCGAGGCCAGGGATCAAACCTGCATCCTCATGGATACTAGGCAGGTTCTTAACCCACTGAGCCACAATAGGAACTCCACATCTGCCTATATTTGAATTGGCCTGTCAAGATGCTCCAGGGTCTCGCAGAAGCATGGACTCAAGGTAGGGGGATGAGTACCAGTTAAACTGGTGAAAGGGAACGTGGGGCTGGAAGTGTGAGACTCCTCCAAAGGAGTTCTATCCATAGGGATATTTCAGAACTGAAAGTTCAGTTGCTCCAGTGAAGTACCGCAAAGAAAAACGAGCTTAGAGGGACTGTGGAACGAGGTGCCACTGTATCAGGCTATTTCAAAGGAAAATTGGAAGCTCTGTAGGTGACCCATTGCCCTTCTGAGGTCATGGCTGGGGTGGTAATTCTGTAGGAGGGGCAAGTGTCTTCCCATTGATATAGAAACAGTCATTCAAGTGTCTTCTTTCAGCTTTCAAAATGTTGATTCGTGTGACTGGTAGGAGCTGCTGCTCTGCTGGGCAGTAATCTCTATCAGAGGGGCTCTATGACTGCTTCCACCAACCTCTTCCTAGCTCTGGTACAATAAAACTAGGGGAAAAAAATCAAAAGATTCTTTTATCATGTTTTGATTGGGGCTGTTGGTGATACAACCAGGCAAAGGGTTGTCAATCAGAGTAGCATCTTCCTTTAGCATCTATAAGAATGCTGTAGTCTCCACATTCGATTTTATTGTCCATCTGACAAGCCAGATACTTAATATTGTAGAGCACCTACTGTATACCAGACCATATGTAGAGCACCTACTGTATACCATACCTGTGCTAGGTATGGTATAGAGCACCTACTGTATACCAGACCATATGTAGAGCACCTACTGTATACCAGACCATATGTAGAGCACCTACTGTATACATACCTGTGCTAGGTATGGTTGGTTGTTTTTTACAGCCACACCTGCAGTATATGGAAGCTCCTCGGCTGGGGGGATTAAATCAGAGCTGCAGGTGCAGCTCACACCACATCCATGACAACACCAGATCTGAGCCACATCTGTGACCTACGCCACAGGTTGAGGTAATGCTGGATACTTAACCCACTGAGCAAAGCCAGGTATCACGGACACCATGTTGGACTCTTAACCTACTGAGCTACAATGGGAACTCCGTAGTTATGGCCCTTAAGCTCACTGTAGTCCAGTAGAGAGACAGTCATGGGAATAGACTGAATTATCAGAACTTCAGGTTTCAGGCAACAGAAACTCAATTCCAAATTCCAGATCAAGGGACCACTTGTTGGTCAAGGACAACAAGGAACTGTTCTGACAGCTGTTATCTGTGTCGCCCAAGTTCCACCCCTCACCCTTCCCTGCCCTGATCTGTCCAGGAAAGCAGGTCCCAAACCAGCTTGGGCCCAAGCTCAAAGCTCTTCTTCACTTTGCACTTGGGTTCAGTGGGCAGAGTTGGCAGGAGATTGTGGGAGGGGAGGAGGAGAGAGAGGTTGGGGTACTTCTTCTACATGTCTTACTGGCCTCTGGAAGAGGCTGCATTTCTCTAAGGCTACAAACCCTGCCCATGGACCCTCTCCGCAGGCTACAGCTCTCCTGCTTCCAGAAATGTTGCTTCCTCACTTGTCACTCAGAAGGTCCTAGGGACAGACTTCCCACTCTTTCTAGTTCCCAGGGAGCTCCGTGGATCCCCTTCACCTGCCTGCATCTCTGAGGATAACTCTAGATAAAGCTTGGTTCAGTTGCTCACACTGAGTGTGCCATATGCTCCCACCTGGACCCTACCTGGCTCAGGTGTGTCAACAGCACTGCAGGAGGCAGGTGGTATCAGCTTCAGGTACAGCAGGAACCAGGTGATTTCACACCCCTGGGTCCCTTTCACTCCTGCCCTGACTTTCTTTTTTCCCACAGTGGATTGACTTCTCCAAGTGTCAGGAAACATGGGCTCCACAGCCCTAGAGCCTCTCATTAGGGAGCCTGGCCACTGGAAAATGACACCAACTGAGAGAATCAGTGAGAAGGACTCTGATTGGATTGTCCTCAGTCAGGTGAACACGTATAGATAAAGGAATGATGTCCATGAAGGTGGGCTCAAGTGTCCACTGTCAGATGCTCAGAGTACATGATAAGGTGCACATCTAGGAGTTCTTCCAGGACAAGGACCATGCCACAATCACCTTTCCATCCTCAGTGCCAGCACTGGGTGCCCAATAAATGTTGAATGAATGAATGAATGAATGATGGAGAGAAGCACTTGGTGACAGGAAAGGGGCCTCTATCCTGTTGGGCAGTCTATCCCATTTCACATAGTAGGTGATGCCTGAATTAAGTCTTTAAGATGAGTAGGAGCTACCCAGACCAATAAGGGATTTTATCAGGAAGTGGGAAAGAACAAAATAAGTGTAAGTAAACACAGAGAGAAAGGAAGGTAGTTAACCAAGGAAATCTGAAGCAGATTCAAATACCAATGGCATTTTTCTCAGAACTAAAATATATATAATTTAAAAAGTAATTTTTTGTCCTTTTAAGGCCATATCATTGGCATATGGAAGTTCCCAGGCTAGGGGTCGAATTAGAGCTCTAGCTACTGGCCTACACCACAGCCATGGCAATGCAGGATCTGAGCTGTGTTTGCAATCACAGCAATGGCAGATTCTCACATCATCACGGATACTAGAGAGATTTGTTACCACTGAGCCATGAAGGGAGCTCCCTAATTTGAAAACTTAAACATAAAAAAACATTACATAAAAGACCCCCACATAGCCAAAATAATCCTGAGAAAGAAGAGCAGAGATGGAAGAAACATTCCCTGACTTTTGACTATACTACAAAGCTACAGGAATCAAAACAGTAAGAAGACTTCCCTGGTGGCCTAGCAGTTAAGGAAACAGTGTTGTCACTGCTGTGGTATGGGTTTGATCCCTGGCCTGGCAACTTCCACATGCCATGGGCATGGCCAGAAAAAAACCCAGTATGATACTGGTACAAAAACAGACACATAGGTCAATGGAACAGAATAGAAAGTACAGAAATAAACCCAGGCACTTAGAGTCAGTTAACCTATGACAAAGGAGGCAAGACTATACAATGGAGAAAAGACAGCCTCTTCAATAAGTGGTGCTAGAAAAACTGGACAGCTACATGTAAAAGAATGAAATTAAAACATTCTCTAACACCACACACAAAAATAAGCTCAAAATGGATTAAAGACCTAAATGTAAGACCAGATACTATAAAAATCCTAGAGGAAAACATAGGCAGAACACTCTTTGACATTTTTTGAGGGGGTCCATCTCCTAAAGAAAACAAAAAGAAAAAAAGAAACAAATGGGATTTAATTAAACTTAAAAGCTTTTACACAGCAAAATGAATCACTGACAAAATGAAAAGACAACCTACTTAATGGGAGAAGATATTCACAAGTGATATGACCAATAAATGATTAATATCCAACATATATAAAAAACTCAAAAAACTCAACATAAAAAAAGCCACACAATCCAATTAAAAAATGGGCAGAACATCTGAATAAACATTTTCCAAAGAAGAAATACAGTTGACCAACAGGCACATGAAAAGATGCTCGACATCACTAAACATCAGGGAAATGTAAATCAAAACCCCAGTGAGATATCACTTCACACCTATCAGAATGGCCATCATCAAAAAGAACACAAATAACAAATGCTGGCGAGGATGTGAAGAAAAGGGAACCCTTGTACATTATTGGTGGGAATGCAAATTGGTGCAACCACTGAGGAAAACAGTATAGAGGTTTCTCAAATAACTGAAAATCAAATATGGCCCAGCAATTCTATTCCTAAGTATGTATCTGAAAAAAAAAAACACTAATTCAAAAAAATATATGAATCCTAAGGTTCATAACAGCATAACTTATAATTGCCAAAGTATGGAATCAACCTAAATGCCCATCAACAGATGAATAGATAAAGAAGATGTGATACATACACACAAAATGGAACACTATTCAGTCATAAAAAAGAACAAAATTTTTCCATTTGCAGACACATGGATGGACTTGGAGAGCATTATGTTAAGTGAAATAAGTCAAATGGAGAAAGACAAATACTGTATGATATCACTTATAAGTAGAATCTTAAAAATACAACAAACTGGTGAATGTAACTAAAAGGAGGCAAACTCATAGATATAGAGAACAAACTAGTGGTTATCAGTGAGAAGTTGGGGGGAGGGACACTAAGGGAGATGGAGTAAGAGGAACAAACTATTGGGAGTAAGATAGGCTCAAGGATGTATTGCGCATAAAACAGATAACTAACAAGGACTTTCCATATAGCACAGGGAAATCTACTCATATTCTGAAAATAACCTATTTGGGAAAAGAATCAGAAAAAGAATATATATATAACTGACTCACTTTGCTATACATCTGAAATTGACACAAATTGTAAGTCAACTCTACTCCAATAAAACTTTTTAAAGTTATTCCTTAAAAGGATGTATTGCACAACATAGGGAATATAGCCAATATTTTTAATAACTGTAAATGGAAAGTAGCCTTTAAAGACAGTATAAAAATAAAGAAAAAAATTCAGATGTCCTACAGGATTAGAAGCCAGAGTCTCAGAAAAAAAAAAAGAAAAAGAAAGTAGTTAAATTTTGCTGCAGAATGAAGGGATTTTTGTAGCAAAGCTAGACAGTAAAGCTCAGGAGGCTGTAGAAGCCACTTGTAAGAGGTACTGATGAGGGAGGACTTTCTTTTGCAATGAGAAAAGATGGAAGACAGTGAAGGATCATGGTCAATGCCAGGGCCTGGGCAATGCTTCCCAGAGCAGAAATGGAGCACTGGCAGAAAGTGATGGAACTCAAGGACAACCCCTCAGACGAGGTCAGGGCAACATCCTCACAGCGCTGAAGCTTAGGGCAGGGACCCCAGACTCTGCCTACCTAGACCTCATTCCATGTTCGTACGCTTATTAGAGTTAAGACCCTGGGTGAATCACTTAGGCAGAGAGAGAAGACGATGGCGATGGATGGGGTGGTGCTGAGCATCCCTCACTCTAGCCTCCCTGGATTCCAGAGTGCTGTATTAGGAAGCTCTGGAGAAATGAGCGTGTCAGCATTGATGTGTGAGTCACCTGGACATTGCAGCATCTCTGGCTGCAATTTCTCTTCAAATAGGAGAGTGATGTACTCCACAGGTAGTATTCCTGAAATGCATAATTACAAGCAGACCTAGGTTTTTACTTCCTAGCTCATCACCCACCCCTGATTTGGGTGCAGGGTCTGTGTGTGCCTGGGCTTCCAGGACAGTAGGTGTCGGCAGCATAAATGTTGGGGCTGGTTCAGAAAGATGAAGCAGATGTCTGAATGTGAAAGCACATTATTGCATTCCTGGACTGTGCTGTGGAGATAATTTTATCTGACACTCAGGTGGACAGTTGTTCCTAGAAGTGAAATGCGAGTTAGAGGCTACTGTGCCCATAAATCACCCTTAATTGGAGATTTGAACTCCCACCGCAGTCAGCATTGACTTCTGAGTGTGCAGATAAGGCGGAGGCTCATTTTGAGATGTCTCTGCAGGAGAAGAATCAGACTAGCTCTGCTCCCCATACATTTCCCATGAAAACTCTTCTGCATGGAGTCTGGGTCTGCTGGGTACCTTAAGAAGAGACTTCCCATGTCCACTTGATTAGATCAGAAGGGCTGTTTGAAGGGAACAGTGTGTCTGGATTTACATTGAGAGGGAGGACAGCTGACACATGGATCTTGTGAAATGCACTAAGGGTCTTGTCATTGTGACAAATAATAAACGCAATGAATGTTAAGGGGACTCTAGCAGCACAAAAGCTACTTAAAATGTCAACAAACATTCCTGTGGGCTCTCCTGGCTGCCATGCATAAATGTTTTAAGAAGCAATTTCCTACTCCCATTTATAGAACTGGCTGTTGTCTTTTTGTTCTTAAATTTAAATGTCTCATCCAATTACTTTACGGATCTTACAGACCTAAAATTCTGTTTGTCTGAAATCATCTGAGTTATCTTCCTCATCTTGTTGGTAATCACCTGTACCCAGCTGAAATCACTCTCTCAAATCTAGTCTCATTAATCTTGAATTAGTTAGCTATAAGTGGAAATGGCCCTCAAAGCTTGGGGACATCCACTGGGCCCACCCCTAGCATCATGAGAGCTCCTAAAGTCTATTCCTCTGCTCTGTAGTAATAGATAATCTAAGGTTTTACTGAATACTTGATCTTCCAGAAGAGACTACAATTCCCATACTCCCCTGTACCCTCAGTCACATGACTGAGTTCTAGCCAATAGGATGAGAGAGGAAATTACATGTACTACTTCCCTTTTGCCCCTAAAACCTGCCCTCCTCTCCTCTCCCTTTCTCTGGATGGAAGTGGATGAGTGTGCCAGCATCTTGGACTGGGAGGAAGATGAGGATCTTCCAGGGCTGGTGGAGCAATGATGTAGAACCAGGGAATTATACGGTGGGGTCAGCCTTGTGGTCCATGTGACAGTCCACACCTGGACTATGGATAACAGGAAATTGCCTTTCCTTGTTGTTTAAGTTGCCTTTTTTTCAGGGTCCCTATCACCACAGCTGGACTTGCCTCCTGAGGGATGCACCTGAGCTCACACCGAAGTCACACAGACTCCTCTCACCCCAGGTCCCTGCTCCCTCAGGGAAGTGGGTGGCTTTCCACCTCCGTGGAGGGAGGGAAGGTCCTGGGTGCAGTGGTCCAAGGATGTTGAAGGAAGCCTGACCTAGTGTCATGGTTTAAGTACCTTTAACCACAGAACTGAGTCCTGTGCCCCTTCTCTTCTTTTCCATCTTTCCTTTCTTTTTTCCTTGCTATGGAAAGACATCAAATAATGTTGGACATTTATAGCACACAGCCTATGGCCGGGCAGGTCTTGTGAATGACCTCGTTGATCCTTGCAACAGTCCTGTGGCACCTCAGTCCACGTTGTACAGATGTGGAAGCTGAGGCTCAGAGACACCCCCACCCCTTTAACAGTACAGAGCTGGCAAGGAGGCAGGGCATGAGCCCCAGTGGTCTGGCGCCACAGCCCCCAGATTTTCTTCACAGGAAAATCCTCCCAGTGTCCCATGAATGCAGAGGGACCTGGTGTCTGGCCTCTGTTTATGGTGAGTTTCTCTCATAAAATAGGCCCCTAGAACAAGCCACTCAACTCTCAGTTCTCTTTTTTCCCTTTTTTTTGGGGGGGTGTGGGGGTGCACAGGGTAGATGAAAATTCCCAGGCTAGGGATCAAACCCACATCTGACCCAAGCAGCTCCAGTCAAATTTTTAACCCACTGCACCACAGCGGGAACTCCCCCTCTTTTCTCAGATACTACTTCTGGAGGGCTTCTCTTGATCACCCTGCTTGCACAGGAGGTGGGAGACCAACTCACCTCTGAGGGTCTGTCAAAGTGGCTGAGAGATTGTGATGGCCCCACGACCCTTGAGCAGTGTGTGGGGAGACCGGCCACAGAGGTCAGACCAAACATATCCCACTGCCCAAGGTGGGGGGAGGGGGCCAGGACAGTGTTTAACACCCATCTGGGACCCTAGAGATGGCTCAGGCAGCTCCTCATTTTCTCTTCACTCCCCCACACCCCACTCCTCTGCCCCACCTTAGAGGAGTGAAGGAAGAGCTCTCCAACCCCACCACCAGGGTTCCCAGCCAAGGTGTTAAAGAAAACCTAGAACAAATTAAATGCCCAGCCAGACTGATGCAAACCAAGGGGTAAGGGGATGAGCCTTAACCCATAAGTGATGCCCTTGTGTTCAGGGGTCTATAGCCATTTCCTCCAGGGTAACGGGGCAATGTCTGCTAAGTGAGGGAGGACAGACCCCCAGTGTCCCAACAAACCTGACCTTGGCCTCTGCAGGGACCAGAGCAACCTTCTCTGGGGTCCTTCCTCTTCACTCAAATTAATGGTCCTCCACTGGGCAGTGACTCCCACAGTCTTTCAAGAGCTGGAACTGGCAGTTGCTAGATGGGGTTCACAAAAGGACGGTTGTACCCCTGCAGCCCCCCTCCACTCCCCCGCCCCAAGCTCTGTGCCCAGAAGGCTGTGATGGGGCTCTCATCCAGGGTGCTGGGATTCTGGGCTAGACTCACACTCTCACAAAGGCTGTTCAGGATAGAAAGCGCATTAACTGTGGGTCTCAGTCTCAGGTGTGCTAGAAAGTAACATTTAGGGTTGCTTTTCTGTAACCCTATAGATGCAGTTCATTTCTGTTTGAGACTCTGCTTCGTGTCTTTGGTGGAGATGTCATCCCAGCCCATTCAGGTCTCCCTTTTCCCTGGTGCTCTGAGTCCTCCAAGGTGAGGTGGGCAACTTCTTATCTCATTTATATCCAAGTCCCTTTAAATACATTGATGTGTTTGGCAAGTTTCCAGACATAGGATTATGAGCTGAATCAAGAAATGCAAGCCCCTCCCTGTCCCCCTGCATCCAGGATGGTCCGGGGGCTGGGCAGCAGCAGCAAACAGGTCACTGTTCCAATGCTGACCTCCGTCCTCCCGACCACTCAGAGTAGACCCCAGGATCTTTTCTCACTCACTGCCTCATCAGCCCAAGTCACCATCTGAGATGCTGACTGGTGTGTGGGGCACCTGATGCTGTGACGTTTCAGGCCAGTAGCACCTGGCTTACTGGCTTACTCCCTCAGACTTTGATCTTTGCAGGTCTCTGTGACTTTCCTCCCCCTCCCCCAGGGCATCTCCAGGATTGATGTCTCTCTCTCTCTCTTCCCCTTTCACCCCTTCCCAGGAGCCCAGGGGCCACTGGCTGCTCCCGCCCCCTCCAAGGAGGCCTGGGGACCCCATGACTAGAATCATAACTCTGATTGCATGCTCCCCAAGTAGATTCTCCTTGGCTGCCTGTGAAGCACTCTCTGAGTAGTTCAGCCCTGGGTGAGATGCTGGGTCAGCAGAGTGGTCTCCGGGGCTGGTAATTCCACTGTGAGGAGGTCACTGGTATCCCTGTGATAGGATAGTACTATAAAGAGTTGACAGGTGCATTTTGGTCTCAGACCTCTCCCTTACACCCTCCCACCTCTACCTGGTCATTACCCTGGACCCTTCTGCTCCAGGGGAAGTCCAACAGGAGCAATCAAGAATGAAGGAGTAATATTACTGTTTTTCAAGGCGGGGGTTCTTAAATACATTGTCCTGCTCTAATGCGGAGAGGCTTGGGAGACTATTTGAGAGTCAGTTGCTTCCTAGCCCAGAATAGGTCAAGATTATCTCTGAGTTGGAGAAGATAAAAAAAACCCAGAAGACAGAGGAGAGACATGAGACAGGTCCTTGCACCCAAGAGCTCTCAAAGTCAGCTCTGAGATGGAGCATGCCAGGCACCCCTGATAAATTTGGGATCTGAACATAGAGGAGACGGGTTCTCTTCCTACTTGGGATTCTGGAAGCAGTGACTTCTCAGTGGACCTCACACAGCCAGATAGAGGGCGGAGAGAGAGGAGGTGGCAGGTGGGTCAGAGAGGACCCAGAAGAGACCCTTAGGGTCCTCACACCCTAGTATTTGGAGAAGAGTGTGGTACTTCCAGGGTCCCACAGAGGACCAGGTCCTACAGGAAAGAGAGGGGCACCAGGAGAGCTGTGCTGGGTCATGGCATGTGATGCCAGACACACTGAGCCACCAGGCAGACCCTGAATGGGGATGTGCTTGGCCAGCACAGGAGGTGACACCTGAGAGTCCCACCCTCACACCATGTGAACCAGCTTAGAGGCAGCTGAGAGGAGGGAGAAAAATCCTCAACTGTCTAGAAAAAAATCAGCTTCCCTGAATTGATACCATTCACCTGGAATTGAGTCTGTTGTTTTCTGCCATTAGGCAGAGTGAGGGCTCTAGAGAGAAACTATATTTAGTTATAAAAGAATCATGTTATTTTACACACTTGAGTTGATGGCTTAGAAATCTGTGCCATCTGAGCGTGCTTTGGGAGAAACGGTTATGTGCAGCGTAAAAAATGTCAAATTTGCCTTGGAGCCCAGGAGGAACCAAACCAATTTTGTTTTCTTAACTGGGAAGTAGGGTTTTCCCAGAGCTGAGGAGGCTGTTCTTCTGGGTCTGACATCATCCTGAGTCTGGAGGGTGGGTTCGGGGGGACATTCGGTCAGGTCAGGGTGGGCAAAGGGGCTGCTCACCCCAAATCCTGGGAGTAGCTGAGCTGGGAGGAGATGGGCGAAGCAGAGGGCAGGTGGAGGGAACAGGAGGAAGAGAGAAAAGGAGGAAGAGACAGCTGGGCTGGGAGGAGGAGCTTTGGGTTGGGGACACCACAGGTACAGTCCCGACCCTTTCCTCAGCCTCCTGACTTGGGGGCAGCTGCCTCCCTACAGTCTGGGGAGGAGGGAGAAAGACATCAGACTGATGGAGGGAAAGACAGCAGACCTTCTCCATCAGACTCGTAAAAGCTTTTATAACCCACTGGATCCTTCGTACACTCAAGGGAGTTTTATCATCGTCCACTATGGCCCTGACACGGCTGATAAATGGATAACAGAGATGATCAAGGGTGACAAGGTCCCTGCCCTCTGAGGAAACAGACAAAAATCAATAAAATGAGAAGAGAGCCAAGATGATTTTAGGTAGCGATAACTGCTCCAGCAAGAATAAAGACAATGATGAGGCTGAGAATAACGTGGGGACCACTTCCATGGGGACACAGGAGGTGTCAGAGAAGTGACTCATGCTGAGAATGAGGTGAGAAGCAACCAGCTGTGTCAATGTACAGGAAGAACATTCTAGACAGAAGGAAGAGCAAATGAAAGTTCCAAGTCAGTGTAGAGACTTTGACAGAGAACTCTAGCACCATGAAATCACGTGACCAATGAGCACATCCCATGAGGTCAGATTGGAGCTGGCAGGGGGCAGGAGAGTGTGAGCCTGGGAGAAGGGAACAACTCTCATTGCAGGAAAGAATGAAGCCCTTCCTAGATCCTTCTCCTTTATCTCACTTATGGAGCAAAAATGTCAACTCTGGGAGATCAGCAACACTGCCACCTCCATGGCATAGGACTGGAGGGAAGATCGGAGAACATCCTTCCAAGAGAGAGCCCCAGACACACTGGGCCCAGATCATAAGAGTACCTTCTGCTTAAGGAGGGCAAGAAACTGCCTCAAAGACCGATTTAGACGACAGAATGTGGATGACATCAGGGGCTCAGGATCACTGTGAAAGCCTCATTCTCAAGACTTAGGGACATGGAGCCTACTTAATACTGACAGTAAACTGGGACAACAAAGTCCCTCCTCCCTTGGTTAGCAGACATTGAGTACATAGCAGAAGATCCCTCAGAGACGGACAATTGTGTAGAGAGGGACACTCTCTGAGCCACAGGCCCATTAAATAAAGCCTTAAGCTGAAGGTGGAATAGGAACATTGAGAAAAATCCTCCAGTAACTTAATCCCCACCATAGATACAGAGTAACACTAGAGGAATTTGGAGGCTGTATTAACTTAGAAACAGCAGCATCCAACTCCAGCTCAACTGTCTAGAATAATACACCCCCACCCCCAAATAAAGACATAAAACAAAAGACATGAATATTTCCAAGTATAAATATCATTATCTCAGTCTCTATTGTCCATTCCCATGTTCAACTTTTAAACCTAATATACAAGACACAGGAAAAGACAAAGGTGGGGCGGGGTGGGGCGACCCACTGTCAAGAGACAAAGCAATCAAAACAAATAGACTTGGAGATCACATATGGTGTTAGAATGAACCATCAGTGAATCTAAAACAATTCTGAATGTTAAAGCCTCTAATGGAAAATATGAAAAATGTCGCTGAGCAGATAATAAATTTCAATAGAGAAGTGGAAACTGTAGTATAAGAGAAAATAAATCATAGTAACAGAGATGCAGAACTCTTTTCACAGACTCATCTGTAAACTTGATACAAAGCTAAGAACAAAATAAGTAATTATGAATAAATAAATGGGCAATGAGCAAGCTGAAAAAAACAAAGAAAAAAGTGAACTAGAAGATATCTTTCTCCCAGGCTAATATTCAGCAAACTCTGAATTAAAGGAGGAAGTTTACAGCTATTTTGTGTGTACTGTGCTCAGAGAATTTTTTAAACTGCGAATGGAACAGAGATAAAACATAGCGTAGAGAAATAGAGCAAGGACTTCAGATTCGTCCTGTCTTTGATACAAATGTTGGCTCTGCTGCTTCCCAACCATGGGCCTTGGGCAAGTGATTTAAACCTTCTGAGCTTCATTTCCTCTATCTGTAAAGTATAAAATAGTGTCAAGTGGAGATAATCATAGTATAAATCTCAGTGGGGTTTTGGGAGGATTAAGTGACAGATCACAACTATACCTAACACAGTACTGAGCACAGAATAGGTGCCTGAGATATGGTGACTCTAGGGGTCCATCAAGGATCCCTCCATCTCTTTCCTTTTGTTTCAGGTCTGACTAAACATCAATCACTTTACATCTTCATAAATAGCCAGAGCCACTGTAGAAATCTAGGGGAACAATATCTTCTGAGGGAACAAAGAAACATATAAAGCAAAAAAGTTTGGCAATTGCAAAATTGACAATAGGAGTTCCTGCTGTGGGGCAGTGGGTTAAGAATCCAACTGCAGCAGCTCAGGTTGCTGCAGAGGTGTGGGTTCAATCCCCAGCCTGGCACAATGGTTAAAGATCTGGTATTGCCACAGCTGTGGCATAGGTCACAGCTGCAGCTCAGCTTCAACCCCTAGCCAGGGAACTTCCATATGCTGTGAGGGTATCCATTAAAAAAAAAGTGACAATAATGACAGGTAACATGAATTGAGTGCTTACTATCTTCCAGGCTTGGTCCTAAACTCCATATATATACTGACTTATCTCCTCTACTCTATGTGGTGTGTGATTTCTTAATTCCAAGTGCACCAATAAAGAGACAGAAGCTGAGAGATTAGGTGACTTTATCAAGGCTATACATCTGGTGAGGGTGGAGACAGCAATTGACCATGGTTGACTCCAGGCTCAGCTCAGCTCACCACCATAAGACAGTCCCTCCTAGGGAGGTACAGGGGTCGGGTTTTTTTTTTTTTTAATTTTATTAAAGTGAGTTCCCATCGTGGCTCAGTGGTTAACAAATCCGACTAGGAACCATGAGGTTGCGAGTTCGATCCCTGGCCTTGTTCAGTGGGTTAAGGATCCGGCATTGCCTTGAGCTGTGGTGTGGGTTGCAGATGAGGCTCAGATCTGGCATTGCTGTGGCTGTGGCATAGGCCGGCGTCTACAGCTCCGATTAGACCCCTAGCCTGGGAACCTCCATATGCCACAGGTGCGGCCCTTAAAAAAAAAAAAAAAGACAAAAAAAATTATTAAAGTACAGCTTATTTACAATGTTGTGTTAATTTCTGAGGTACAACAAGGTAATTTATACACACACACACATATCCATTCTTTTTCAGATTATTTTCCCATATAGGTTATCACAGAATATTGAGTAGAACTCCCTGTGCTATGCAGCAGGTCCTCATTAACCATCCATACTGTATACAATAGTGTGCATATGCCAATCCCAAACTCCCAATCCATCCCCCACCCCTCCTTTCCCCTTTGGTAAACTTGTGTTCAAAGTCTGTGAGTTTATTTCTGTTTTGTAAATAAGTTTATTTGTATAATTTTTAAGATTCCACATATAAGCGATATATATTTGTCTTTCTCAGTCTGACTTACTTCACTTATTATGATCATCTCTAGGTCCATCCATGTTGCTTCAATTGGCATCATTTCATTCTTTTATGGCTGAGTAGTAACCCATTATATATATGTACCACATCTTCTTTATCCATTCATCTGTCAATGGACATTTAGGCTGTTTCCATAGCATTGTAAATAGTGATGCAATGAACACTGGGATGGATGTATCTTTTTGAATTATGGTTTTCTCCAGATATATGCCCAAGAGTGGGATTGCTGGGCCATATAGTAATTCTATTTTTAGTGTTTTGAGGAACCTCCATAGTAGCTGTACCAATTTACATTCTCACCAACAGTGTAGAACGTTTCCCTTTTCTCCACACCATCTCCAGCATTTATTATTTGTAGACTTTTTGTTGATGGTCATTCTGACCTATGCAAAGTGATACATTATTGCAATTGATTTGCATTTCTCTAGCAGCAGTAGCTGGAAGATTGTACCTTCCTAAGAATTTGCCCATTTCTGGAGTTCCCGTCGTGGCGCAGTGGTTAACGAATCCGACTAGGAACCATGAGGTTGCGGGTTCAGTCCCTGCCCTTGTTCAGTGGGTTAAGGATCCGGTGTTGCCGTGAGCTGTGGTGTAGGTCGCAGACGCGGCTCAGATCCTGCGTTGCTGTGGCTCTGGCGTAGGCCGGTGGCTACAGCTCCGATTCGACCCCTGGCCTAGGAACCTCCATATGCCGCGGGAGCGGCCCAAGAGATGGAAAAAAAAAGCCAAAAAAAAAAAAAAAAAAAAAAAAGGATTTGCCCATTTCTTCTAGGTTGTCCATTTCCTTGGCATATAGTTCCTTGGAGTAGTCTCTTATGATCCTTTGTATTTCCATGGTGTCAGTTGTAATTTCTCCTTTTTCATTTTGAATTTTATTGATTTGAGCCCTCTCCCTTTTTTTTCTTGATAAACGTGACTAAAAGTTTATCAATTTTGTTTATATTTTCAGAAAACCAGCTTTTAGTCTAATCTGTTTTTTAGAAATTTTTTTTTTTGTCTTTTTGTCTTTTTAGGGCTGCTCCCACAGCATATGGAGGTTCTCTGGCTAGAGGTCTAATCAGAGCTACAGCTGCTGGCCTACTCCACACCCACAGCAATGCCAGATCTGAGCCACGTCTGCGACCTACACCACAGCTCGTGGCAATGCTGGATGCTTAACCCACTGAGCAAGGCCAGGAATGAAACCCACAACCTCATGGTTCCTAGTCGGATTCATTTCTGCTGCACCATGATGGGAACTCTGATCTTTTTGGTTTTTTAAAATGATTTTCCCTTTTTCCATCACAGCTAGTTTACAGTGTTTTCTCAATTTTCTACTATACAGCGAGGTGACCCAGTCACACATACATTCTTTTTCTCACATTATCATGCTCCAGCATAAGTAACAAGATATAGTTCCCAGTGCCATACAGCAGGATCTCATTGCTTATCCATTCCAAATACAATAGTTTGCATCTATTAACCCCAAATTCCCATTCACTATTTCATTTATTTCTGCTCTGATCTTTATGATTTCTTTCCTTCTACTAACTTTGGATTTTGTTTATTCTTTTTCTAATTGCTTTAGCTGTAAGGTTAGGTTATTTATTTGAAATTTTTTCTTGTTTCCTGAGGCAAGATTGTATTGCTATAAACTAGAACAGTTTTCGCGGCATCCTATGGGTTTTGGATCATTATGTTTTCATTTTCATTCATCTCTAGGTATTTTTTAATTTCCCCTTTGATTTCTTCTATGATCCATTGGTTGTTTAGTGCCATATTGTTTAGTCTCCACATTTTTTTGCAGGTTTTTTTTGGTAATTGATTTCTAGTCCAATAGCATTGTAGTCAGAAAAGATGTTTGATGTGATTTGGATTTTTTTAAATTTACTGAGGCTTGATTTGTGGCCTAGTATGTGATTTATCCTGGAGAATGTTCCACGTGCACTTGAGAAGGAGGTGTATTCCACTGCTTTTGAGTGGAATGTTCTATAAATATCAATTAAGTCTGATATAATGTGTCATTTAAGGCCTTTTTTTCCTTACTGATTTTCTGTCTGGATGATCTGTCCATCGCTGTAAGTGGGTTTTCAACGTCCCCTGCTATTGTGTTACTGTCAAGTTCTCCTTTGATGACTCTTAGCATTTGCCTTATATATTGTGATGCTCCTATGTTGGACGCATATATATATTTACAATTGTTGGAGTTCCCATTGTGGCGCAGTGGTTAAGGAATCCGACTAGGAACCATGAGGTTGCGGGTTTGATCCCTGCCCTTGCTCAGTGGGTTAACGATCCGGCGTTGCCGTGAGCTGTGGTGTAGGTTGCAGATGCAGCTCGGATCCTGCGTTGCTGTGGTTCTGGCGTAGGCCGGTGGCTACAGCTCCAATTGGACCCCTAGCCTGGGAACTTCTATATGCCAAGGGAGCGGCCCAAGAAATGGCAAAAAAAAAAAAAAAAAACAATTGTTATATCTTCTCCTTGAATTGATCCTTTGATCGTAATATAGTGTCATTCTTTGTCTTTTGTAATTGTCTTTATTTTAAAGGGTATTTTGATATGAGCTTTCTCCATCAAGAAATGGAGCTTGATTTCTCCAATGAAATCAGCTTTCTCTTGATTTCCATTTGCATGGAATACCTTTTCCAGCCCTTCACGTTCAGGTGGTATGTATCCCAGATTTGGGATGGGTCTTTTGTAGACAGCATATATATGGGTCTTGTTTTTATATCCATTCAGCCAGTCTTTTGGTTGGAGCATTTAATCCATTTACATTTAAGGTAATTATCTATATCTATATCTATATAGATATAGATATATATAGATATTCTTACTGCAATTTTGTTAATTGTTTTGGATTTGTTTTTGTACGTCTTTATAGTCTTCTCTTCCTCTTACATTCTCTTCTCTTGTGGTTTGATGACTATATTTAGCGTTGTGTTTGGATCACTTTATCTTTTGTGTGTGTGTATCTAATATAGATTTTTGGCTTGTGGTTATCATGAGATAGATAGATAGATAGATAGATAGATAGATGATTGTTTTAAGTTTCTGGTCTCTTGCAAATGCATCTCCAGGATTCTGCATTTGTACTCTCCTCTTCTCATGACTGCTAGTTTTGATATCATACTTGTGTGTGGATGATTTCCTACCTTCACTATATATTTGCCTTTACCAGTGAGCCTATTCATAATTCTTATTTCCAGTTGTGGCTTTTTCTTTTCCACCTAGATAAGTTTCTTTATTATTTGTATAAAGCTGATTTGGTGGTGATGAATTCTCTTAGCTTCTGCTTGTCTGTAAAGCTTTTGATTTCTCCATCAAATCTGAACAAGAGCCTTGCTGGGTAGAGTATTTTGGTTGGAAGTTTTTCCCTTTCATCATTTTAAATATATCAATGCCACTCCCTTCTGGACTTCAGAGTTTCTGCTGAAAAATCAGCTGATAGCCTTAAGGGGATTCCCTTGTAGGTTTTTATTACTTGTCTTTTTGTTTTTTGGCTGCATCTGCAATATGTGGAAATTCTCAGGCCAGGCATCAAACCTGCACCACAGCAGTGACCCAAGCCACAGCAGTGACAATTGTCAGGTCCTTAACCTATTGAGCCACCAAGGATGTCTCCCATGTATGCTATTTCTTGCTTTTTTCCTTGTTGCTTTTAATATTTTCTCTTTGTCTTTAATTTGGGTCAGTGTGATTAGTATGTGTCTCATTGTGCTCCTCCTTGGGTTTATGCTGTGTAGGAATCTGCACTTCCTGGACTTGAGGAAGTGCAGACTTCCTTTTTTTCCATATTAGGGAAATTTTCAGCTATTATCTCTTCAAATGTTTTCTCCAGCACTTTCTCTTCTTCTGGTACCCCTATAATGTGAATGCTGGTGTGTCTAATGTTGTCCTAGAGGTCTCAGACTACCCTCATTTTTTTCATTCTTTTTTCTTTATTCTTTTCCATGGCAGTAATTTCCAACAATCTGTCTTCCATCTCACTTATTTGTTCTTCCACCTCATGTATTCCACTATTGAATCATTCTATGGTATTTTTCATTTAAGTTATTGTATTATTCACCTGTTTGTTTTTTCTTTAAATCTTCTAGCTATTTGTTAAACATTTCTTGTAATTTCTTGTTCTGTGCCTCCATTTTTTTTTCCAAGATCTCATATCATCTTTATCATTACTCTGAATTCTTTTTCAGGTAAGTTGCCCATCTCCACTTCACTCAGTTTTTCTTCTGGGATTTTGCATTGTTCCTTCATCTGAAACATATTTTTCTGCCATCTCAGGTACAGGGTTCTCTTCTTCCAGGAGAATCCACAAAGGATGTAGTGGATATACACAAAGAACATGGCAGTGCTGAAATATGTAAGGCTTTTTGCACCCTTGATGGGCTGAAATATAAGAAAACAGAGGGAAAATGCCCTCTGATTTTGGAAATTATTAAGAACATCTGAATGGTGACATGTTTTTCCATGTCACCTTCCCTTGAAAGAGGAAATTTCTGTATACAAAACATAATAGAAAGGGGGGAAAAAAGTAAATTGAAGTAGATGTTGCCTTTTGACATTTCTCAAGAAATAAGCTTTGTGAAGCTGAAATGGCAGTGATGTTTTAATATTATACACACAAACAGTGTATGAGTATGTGATGCTGTTTGAATCCTCAAAAATGTCATAATTTAAATTCAGTGATGAAACTTGGGCTGACTATACATACATTAGGCCTGGGATTAGGAGCTCTGAGGAAGCCTGCTATAAACAGGGCAGTGGAGCTGAAATTGTTTTGATGTTTATCAATCCCCTTTATGTTTCCAATGTATGTTTTGCTGCAATTGACTTCTCAGGAAGAATAACTCACTGAAGAAATCAGCCTCCCACTCAGTGTGGGGGCCCTTGGACACACACCAGGGTCCTGTGTCCTCACTGCTCACAAACGTTCAGAGCAGAACTAGGAGCCAGGAGTGTCAGTGAACCAGACATCATCAGCATACCTTGCACAGGACATCTTTGCAGGTGGCGTCTTCTTGCTGCTCTTCCACCATGGGGTCAGATATTTATAGCACTTGAGTAGATAGTGGACAAAGTCATTCATCCTTCATGGAGTCTTAGGACATAGAGAGAACATCACCTGGAGATTAAAACATGCATGGAGCCACTGAATTATGGGCAGTGCCATCAGACCCTGTAGCAAGTGATAGCAGTGCTTTGCCTTAGGTTCCATCAATTACTTCAGAGAGCCCCCACTACCCTATGTGCTCCCTCCCTCTCCCTCTCTCTCCCTCTCTCTCTCCCAACCCTACACCTGTCCAGGTACAGACAGTGTGGATACAGACAGATAGGCATCCTGGCCAGTACTGTGGGGGGACCCTCCTAGTGGTTCTCAACAAGGAACCAGGGGGAGAGGGGAGCTGGTTGGGAGAGAGATGGGAGAAGAGCAGACACAGGGTGACCAGTCTTGGATGGGGTATGTGCACAGGAGCAAATAATTCCCCAATTAGGCTGTTTACACAGTTTCATACTCTGGGCCAAAAATGCCTTCATCCACTCAGGCTGTTTCCAGTGATCTCTCATAGAGGAGTTGGGAGCCCCTCTGAACACATGTGTCTGCATCACATCTGGGTGGATTTAACTCAGCACCCTCCATGGAAATTTCCATTCATCCCACCTCTGAGGACATTCTCTGAGACCTCTCAAGCTGCTGGGCCAGAGAGATGGCTCAGGAGAGCACCTGGCCCAGATGAGAAGGGACCTCTCAGGCAGGTAACCCATAGCTCTAAGCTGGGAAGCAAGGTTTCAGGGGCACACCTGCCATTTGGCTTCTAATTGACAGGAGCAAGGGTCAGAGGAATGGTGGCCTCCCCAGCACAGCCCAGGTAGGGTTTATCTGAATTTTAGAAAATTACGTATACTTTTTTTTCTTTTTTATGATTTTTATTTTTCCATTATAACTGATCTAAACATACACTTTTTTTTTCATCTGCTCCCCAGAGAGCTGAGCACCATGACTGGGGTTGTGTCTTGTTGCCTGTGATGCTCTGACTTTGGAAATGCTCGTCCCCAAGCCACTCCCTTTCTCCAAGGGAACAGGAAAAACATAAGATCTGACTGTAAAATGCTTGAGTAGAAAAGAAGCCAATTTCAAGGTGTTTATAAGAACACAAGGTGGGGAAGATGTGGTTTCCCAAAGCAAAACTAGGATTTGTGTTAGAGGGAACGAATGACACTCAAAACAGAAGATGTGCCATATAGGCCACTTGTGTCCCCAGCGATGGCTTCCACTTGACCGAGGACAGAGGTTGACACAGGCCCATGAGGGCACGTGAACTTGCCTCTTGGCATCCCTGAGTACGACCCTTAGAAAGCAGCTCTGAGCTCTGGTGCTGTCTGGCTCAGGATGGCCCGTGCTGAGGAACGTGTGACAGAGGTGCCCCCACACATGGTGATCCCCTTGTTAAATCACAAAGGATATTAAGATGCCAACATTCCTGGAGGTGTCCTGGGGACAGGAGGAATCAAAGATGGAAATCACCAGATTCAGGTCCAGAATTAATTTTGGCATGACAGCACCCACGGTTAGGAGAACTCATTTAAGCTGAACAGAAGAGTTCCCACTGTGGCTCAGTGGGTTAATGATCCAGCTTGTCTCTATGGCATTGCTGGTTCAATCCCCACCTGGCACAGTGGGTTAAGGAGCCAGCAGTTGTCCCAGCTGTGGTGTAGGTCACAGATGTGGCTTGGGTTCAATCCCTGGCCCAGGAAACTTCCATATGCTGTGGGAATGCTGTGTGGCCGAAAAAGAAAAAATTTTTTAAAAAGCTGAACAGAAATCAAAATGTGACCTGCCAGGAAGGGAGTAAAAAAACCTAATGACAAGGTGGAAGCAGGGGCAGATACACTGGGTCTCCTGCATCAAAGCGAATATAACTTACAAACTCTGGTTGGCTGGGCAGGGCTTGCATGGAGGCAGACAGGGACAGTGAAATCTGGGAGCTCTTCCTATCTAGTTAAACTCTGAGCATCTCCTTTTCATCCAAGTTGTGACAGCTGTTTTATGAACTATGCAGCCTTAAAGAGTCAGCTGCAGCCACAGAAAATGTGTTTGCCTTGTTCCCTCTTTCTGTTGTCAACAAGCTTTTGATATTCAATGTAGTTGCCGTCTCCCAACACAAAAACAATTGCTTCTGGGAATAGATTTTTGCTCCTTGGAACTGAGCTGTCATCGCCTCATAGCATTTGGGATCAAAACATCTGTAGTCATCAGTTTCAGGGTTTGACTTCATCTCCATGAAGACCAGTAGATGTAGCCGTTTCAGTACCGGGTTCATCCTCCTCTCCCATCACAAACTGTGATCCTGTATTCGGGACTTGGGGTAGTGTTGCAAGAGCTGGCAGGAGCTGAGGCCAGGCTGGTAAAAGCCTTCCACTGTTTGATACATCTCAAGGGATTAAGGTTGCATCCTGTGTCAGTTAAACCTTTTTGGTATGTATAGCTACATATCAGACTCAGAAACTGCTTGCTGCGTGCTTACATCATAGATAAGAAATGGCCTCACTTTATCTTCTGGTGTTTCTGCGTCAAGGTCTGATATGGTGTCTAGAAGAGATTTATCCAGAATTGTTTTGCTCAGTGTTTTCTCTTTATATTCAAAACACAAATCCACTCTTCTGGCCTTTATAAGACAGCAAAGCAACATTTTATGGAGATCAATAAGTCTTTTTCTTCCCCCACAAGGAGTTCTGGCAAAGAACCAACAGCTGATGTTAGCTGAGCAGTACCATCAGAAAGCGTGGTCTTGGCCCCTTCATCTTCCACTTCTCATCCACTGTGCTCAGTTCTTGTTGAACTGATTCCAAAACTTCTGGAAGTGGAAATTTTCCTTTGTGTTTCTACCAAAATTTATCAACTGGAGTTAAAACATAAGACTTCTTGTTTTTTCTCTAGATAAAACTAGCACCAGCCAGAGAATTATTCACTCCTGAAGATGCTTCCAAGATTAACTCTCTTTAAGTGGAAATCCAGTATGTCAGGCACCAAGGACTTATATGTCCAAATATGGTGTAAAGGAGTCCCCAAATCTATGTTTCTGTCAATAGGATCAAAGAAGGGGAGAAACATCCAGCTCCCAATGCATCATCTGTAGAAAGGTCATTTCCTGCATCTCTTAGACATTCCCAAAGTTTCTTAGCTGGTTTCACTACTATTCCTGTTGCTGTTCCTATTGAATATCTGATTATAGGAACAGTACCTGGTGTAAACCAAAAAGCAGAAGAGGCTGTCACCAGCCGTGTCCATAACAGTTTCCATTTCCCAGTCTGTGATATCTGGATAGTCAAGAGCACAATCTAAAGCACTTCCTTTTTCAATTGCATAATACAGGAATATCATTATTCAAAGGAATACACTTGAGATACCGATCAAAAATTTTGACTATGTGTGTTACTGCATAACTGTGGCTTCTGCATCTGCAATATCTTCCAGTTTGCTTCTTGACATAGCATAAATAAAATCTACATAAAGAGGAATTCCGGTTGTGGCTCAGTGGTAATGAATGAAACCAACTAGTATCCACGATGATGTGGGTTTTTCCCTGGCTCTGCTCAGTGAGTTAAGTATCTGGCACCGCTTCAAGCTGTGGTATAGGTCACAGACATAGCCCGGATCTAGTGTGGCTGTGGCTGTGGCTGTTGCGTAGGCCAGAAGCCGCAGCTCAGATTTGACTCCTAGCCTGGAAACCTCCACGTGTTGTGGATACAGCCATAAAAATAAATAAATAAATAAAATCTAAATAATAGGATTCATAGGGTTGAGTTCAGAAACCTAGGGTACTAGTTTACTATAAAAGGATACAACTCAGGAACAGCCAGATGGAGGAGATGGATAGGGCAAGGTGGGGGTTAGGGGCACGGGCTTCCATGCCCTCTCCAAGCCTGACATTTTGTAACCAAGCAGGACCCTCTGGGGTCTTCCAGGAATAGACTCTGCCCCCCACCTACGTCTTCCATCTGCCTTTTGTCGGTAAAAAAAAAAGAAAAAACTTTAGGGAGTTCCAGTTGTGGCTCAGCAGAAATGAATCTGACTAGCATCCATGAGGACACAGGTTCGATCCCTGGCGCCACTCAGTGGGTTAAGGATCTGGCGCTGCCGAGGTCACAAACGCAGCTTGGATCCCGCGTTACTGTGACTGTGGTGTAAGCCAGAAGCTGCAGCTCCGATTAGACCCCTAGGCTGGAAACTTCCATATGCCATGGGTACAGCCCTAAAAAACAAAAAAACAAAAACAAAAACAAAAAAACTTCAGTCAAAGAATAATTTCAATCAGAGAAAATGCAGAAAGAAAGATAAAATAATAATAGTTTAGCTATTCAACAAAGTCAAGGACTTAGTTCTTCCTCAAGGACTATAGATAATATTCTGAGCCATGTCTTTGGAGCTGTTTTGTAGGAGCTGAAGCCCTCACTGGGTGGAAGAAGTCAACTGGATGCTGCCCACAGGCACGCAGACCCCAGACTGGTTGGAACCAAAAGGTTGATGACACTGACTCCCAATGACCTCACCAGCCACCAATCAGAAAAAGCCCTCGAGCTGACCACGCCCTGTTCTTGACACTGTAAGACTCCTCACTACCCACTCCTCACTACTACGCGGTTTTGACGGTACTAGACTACTGTGGCCTCCTTTGCCTGGCAAAGCAATAAAGCTGTTCTTTTCTACTTTAGCCGGAACTCTGTCTCCACATTTCTATTTGGCACCAGTGGACAGAGGCCGAGTTTCAGAACAATCTCCCCAAATCCCCACACATCCACCAACCCTGAAGCTCCCACGAAACTTTACTTCCTTCCTCCTGCTCGAAACTGCTCATTTCCCTCAGCCAGGTCATCCATCCCTCCCCTCCCTCCCCACCTGCTTCCTGTCCTGCAGGGACCTGCGTGTCCTCACCTCCACCTGCCTCCCCTCTGCTGCTTCTCACCTGCACAGATGCCCCAGAAACTGCCGTCCACACTGAAAATGTCATATCTCTGAGACACCCACCCCTTAACTACAGGCTACGCTTTGCTCTCCACTCACAGAGAACCTTCCAGAGATATGCGTGCAGCAGGAGAGGGTTCTCAGGTGGCCTCTAAGGTGCTTTTTTTCCCCTTGTTTCCTGTCACTGCGGTCACCCCCTCACCCAGGTGGGCTGCGTTCAGGGGCTCAGGGGAGCATCCTGGGTGGGGTCCGTCCACATGCCCCTCCTCCTCATAGACCCCCCACACACACCGTGTTTAGGACACACCCCCATGGGGCAAACTGAGAGAGAAAATTACTTGTTATTTATCTGAAGTTACAATTTAATAGGCATCCACTTATTTGCTAAATGTGACAATTCTACCTAGAAGGACTTGGGGATGTCCCTCTCCTGTCCCCCTGACGTTATCAGCTGCATGGTTTTTTATGATTGTTTTTGTTTTTTGTTTTTGTCTTTTTGTCCTTTTAGGGCCGCACCCGCAGCATATGGAGGTTCCCAGGCCAGGGGTCGAATCCGAGCAGTAGCTGCGGGCCTACACCACAGCCACAGCAATGCCAGATCCGAGCTGAGTCTGTGACCTACACCACAGCTCGTGGCAACACTGGATCCTTAACCCACTGAGCAGGGCCAGGGATTGAACCACAACCTCATGGCTCCTAGTCGGATTCGTTTCCTCTGCACCACAACGGGAATTCCAGCTGCGTGTTTAGATGTGCATTTTGCACCCTGACCTGTGTGTGTGTTGCGGGGGTCTCTCCTTTAAAGAAGAAAGAAGAGGCCTTTGTAATGAGAACTATCGCTCCCTGGGGCAGGGGGAGGTTTCCTCCTCCCAGCCCGGGATCTCTGGTTGGCAGGTGTGAGGGATCCTGTGGTTTGTGGGGAGAGCATGGGAGGGGGAACTGTTCTCTGTCCTCCAGCACCCGCCTGGGGTCCTCTGTCCTCCAGCACCCACCTGGAGAAACACTGACACAACCCAGGAGGGATGTGTACCAGGATGTTCTCTATGCGTGTGTGGCAGCCAAGAGTTGACAGCTTCCTGGAAGAGTGGAGGGAAAACGTGATAGATGCCCAGCCTCGAAGCCCATGCAGCCACGAAAAACAAGGGTGCCACTAGGCACTTAATAACCTGAGCATCTGTTCAAAACATAGTTATTCATAAAAATAAAAAGGGTCATAAACAGAATGCAATATATTACACAATGCCATCAAAGTATAATTACAACACAGGCCTACAAAACGTCAGTGGACATTTTACAAGACCACATTCAAATAAAAAGATTGTCGTTAAACACAGCTCAAGGATTCCCTAAGAATGACGTCTTGGGAGTCTCAATAAACACACTCGAATAAATAAGGCAAAAATTCCATAAAAATGTAAAAGATACCAGTAAACACAGTTTTATGATTTCCTAAAAGCAGAAGAGGAATGGATTAAAGAGGAATAAGGAAATAATAAAACCAAGTAGAATCCATGTGCAGACAAATGACATACAGGCTAAGCAGTGTGATTAGTTCACATTATTTGCCCTGAGGTCCAGTAAAGAAGGTAAAGATGGGAGCAGAGACACAGGGGTGGTGAGACCCACGGAGGCCTGTCCCAGGTGGACATCCCCTTGTCTGTCCCCCATCCCCAGTTAAGGGCATCCAGGCCCTGCCCCTCCGCCAGTCAGTGGGAATCAGGGAACCCAGCTGTTTTAATGTCTGTCTGAGGAAGACATTTTAAAAATATAATTCTCCTGGGATGAAATCATTAATTAAAAAGGGGAATTAATTCTGAAGGTAAGTATAAATTTGCTGGGGATTATTCCCTCTTAGATCATTTTAGTCCATGGATGAAAACACGAGACATTAAAGCTTGCGCACAGGAGTTCCCTGGTGGCTCAGTAGGTAAAGGATCCAGTGTTGTCACTGCTGCGGCTCAGGTTTGATCCCTGGCCTGGGAACTTCTGCATGCCTCAGGAGCAGCCAAAAACAAGCTTGTGCATGGGCAAGACTGTTGACACATTCTGAAATTCGCCTTGTTCTTGGATGTCTGTTTCCAGTCTAATTGCTGTTTTGATTGAATTTTTCGTGGTCTCTGCTGAGCTCCTGAGAGTTAATGAATGTGCCTTTCACAAGACAGGAAGATTCAGGGGCCATTCTCACTCAGACATGTGCTTAGGCAGGAAGGTGGCAGCAAACAAAGCCAAGTTTTAAAAGCTTCCCATTTGTGTTGCATAGGTGATACGTGTTGATGGCAGGGACAGGAGATCAGGAACCACAGGGCATCAAATAAAAGGAAGTACAGTTGTCCACAGGCAAGTCACTGCTAACAGTCATACAGCACTTGTCCATTCTTTAAAACTTTGTGTAAAATAAGGCACACATTAAATGCACCCAATATATGCAACTCGTTAAATCTACCATAAATCATTGACTGGTGTGATTAAACAAGTCAATGTGATGGTACGTAAATTATGCTCCAAAAAGGTGTTTACAAATACCGCTGCACACTTAAGAATGGATGAATGTTAAGAGACTGACCATCCAGAGCCCTGCTGAGGTTGTGAATCCACCAAACTCTTACACACGACAGGAGACAGCATGAAATGGCACAATTTCAGAAAACAACATGGCAGGTTCTTGAAAAGGTAACACACGCAGGCATGTGACCCTGTCTGTCTACTGCTAGATTCTCACCTAAGAGACGTGAAAGCAAAGGTCTGGGCAACAACATGCCCACAAATGTCCGGAGCAGCTTTGTTGGTCATGAGTGAGAACTGCACGTGCCTTGAATGTCCCTCAGCAGTTGGATGGGAGGCAATGGGTGGTCCACGCACGCAGGAACCACTCAGCAATGAAAAGGAGGGACTAGAGTTCCTGTCACGGCTGAGTGGTTAACAAATCCGACTAGGAACCATGAGGTTGTGGGTTCGATCCCTGGCCTTGCTCAGTGGGTTAAGGATCTGGTGTTACCGTGAGCTGTGGTGTAGGTTGCAGACTTGGCTAAGATCCCACGTTGCTGTGGCTTTGGCATAGGCTGGCGTCTACAGCTCTGATTAGACTCCTAGCCTGGGAACCTCCATATGCCATGTGGGAGCAGCCCTAGAAAAGACCAAAAAAAAAAAAAAAGAAAGAAAGAAAGAAAGGAGGAACTAAGATACATGCAGCCACGTCAATCTCAAAACAGTTGTTTGGAGTGAAAGAAGCTGGATCAAATGAGTGCAAATAGCAGAGTTCCATTTATATAAAATTCTAGAAAATGGAAATGGTTTTCCGAGATAGCGGGCAGGGCACTAGCTGCCGGTGGGAGGCAGGGCGACAGAAGGGAACAAGGGGACTGGGGAGATGAATGTGCTCATTTTCGTGACTGTGGTGATGGCTTCACATGCCCCAAATTATCGGTAAGTACCTTTTATTTTACACCAAGAGTAACTCGGTGAAGCTGATAAAAGCAGAAAATAAAAGCAAAATGGAAAATTGAGGGAAGTCTCAGAAAAGGTGAATGCCAACAACCCTGGCCTGCATCAGCTGAACACGGATCCCAGCGGGTACTGGCTTTACTCGAGGATCTCGGGGTGCAAACACCAGACCAGGAGGCACTGGGGCGACTGGCGGGCTGGCTCCCCTCCCGGATAAGCTGGCCATGGGCAGCGGGTGCAGCACTTCACTGCACACAAAGTTCTGTTTGAAGGTGGCTCCTGGGAGCACAGCATCCAAACCGCGGGGCGGTTGCAGGAGACCTGATGCCGGAGGCTCTGGATCAGGACCAGGAGAACTCGTCATTCACAGGGGTCAGTGCTGAAACTGCAGGTTGTGGCTGAGTGTCTATCCATGGGAGAGAAACCCGTGGACCGTATTTGATCGGCAGATTTTACTGGATGGGCATCGTGCTGGAGGCTGTCCCTGGGCTTCTGCCCCCCTCCCCGGGGATGGGGAGGCGGGGGGGGGGTGGGGGGGCACTGGCCCAGCTGCTCCAAGGAGGCGACTTCCAGCTCAGCTCTGTCAGCCGTTCAGTCTATAGGGAGGAGCTGAGCGGGTCACAGATGTTTCCAGAGTCACAGCATCGCTGCTAACCAGGGGCCAGGCTGGGGCTGTAAATATTGACAGACTAAAGCCAACTGACTTTCTGGGCTGTTGTGGGAGGTAAGCAAACCAGCCGCCTCCTCGCGCTCCCCTGGTTGGAGAAACGCTGCTCTTCCCGCTCTGTCCACCTGACAGTGACTCCGCTCACAGGCACTCGGGTGGGAGGCCGTTCCTCAGTGACGGAGGAAGCAGGGAGGGTCTGCATGTGTGCTGCCCCCACCCCCAGCCACAGAGAGGTGCTGCAAAACCACGTGTAACTCTGAGAAGCTGGCCCTTCCCACCCAGCTTCCTCCCAGGTGAAAGGCACTGACAGGGCCTGCAGCAAAGGCCGTGAAGGACCTGGGTGGACCCGGGGACTCTCAGAACATCTGGTCACAGGACACTGTCTGAGTGCCGCAGCTTCTTTATCCTGTTGAATCTGGGTCATGCAGAGGACACTAGAGGGGAAGGCTGGTCTGTGAGATGAGCCCAGCTTCTCACCCTGGCATTGCAGGATATTTGGGCAAAGTAACTGCAGAAAGTGAGAACCAGTGACGTGTCTGCACACGCTCTTCCTCAAGCCTTACGTGTGTTCAGATGTGTAATCTCTGCAATAAGCCCATAAGGTGTCATGAATGTTACCCACATGTGAGGAAATGAGACATGGGGAGGTGAAGTGCTCCCACCAGACATGGTGGGGTGGGCACTGGAATGGGACCTTGGTGTGCTGCCCCTCTATACCAAGCTGGTGATGTCACAGAGCTTGATGGGGCCCCGCATCTGGACGCAGTCTTATCAGCTTGTGCTGCCATCACAACCCTGGAAGCGTGGGGCCCACCGGGCAGAGGCCATAGAGGCTGCAATATGGTGGGGGAGTGGTGTCACCGCAGCTACTCTCCCACCTGACCTGGGATGGAGGCCATGGAAGGGGCGAAGGTATACGAGGCCCAGGGGCGGCTCCTCTCCCACCTGCAGGTGTGGGTTCAGATCCCAGCCTCCTGGACCAGCAGGGAGCGGGCAGCCTCTCACATCTCATTGTGGGACCGTATTCTAGACTGTGAGGCGCCAGGCTGTGCTGGGTCTAAACATGTCACAGGCTGTGCCAGCGTTGGGGTCATCAGGCAGGCTCTGCTCGTGCAGATGGAGAAGGGACAGGGGTGAGACACATCTCAAGAGCCATCTAGTCTCCCCAAGGACAAGCAGTGTGAGAGCTGGGGCTGCCTCTGCCCCCTCTCAGCCCAGACTCACTGAGTCCTTGGCTGGACTCAGACATCACAGCCCCCACCGCCCATCCCGGGGGCAGACGTGGTGATTCCAGATCCATTCTGTCCTGTCTCTCCTCCCACCGTGGCCAAAATAAACTTACAGCATCGTTATCATTTCTGCACACAGGCTGCCTTCCTGCCTCCTTGGGGGCCTGAATCTCCAAGTTCAGAGCAGCGTCTCTGATCAGAAACTCTGCACCAGGAATGGGATGACTCCCCACACGTCCCGTGTGTCGGCAGTCTGATCAGACCATCCACGGATGGCATTTTCCAGATGTGCCCAGGTGTTCAGAACATTAAAGCTTATCGCAGGCCGACCACCTGTGCGAGTGAATGAATGCACATGACTGTCCCAGAGACTTGTGTGCAGATAGTATTTCTTCCCACTCACTCTGGGCAAAGAAAGATTTTCCCCGTAACAGTCATAAAACCTTCACAAGCAAAAACTATATTTTTCTGATGTGAGTTACAAATGAACTGATAAATAGCTACAAAGCAGCATAGCCGGAAGATGTCTGGTATCTTCAAGAAAAATGAGAGAAGACTTCCTCTCCCCCCATTTTTGGGGTTCCTCTGTCCTGAGGGAGGACCCCTGGCCCTAGAGGACAGGACACCCTTGTGTCCCTGATGCCCAAATTGGGAATAGGACACTGAGTCAGCCAGCTGTGGCCACAAGAATGCTGCCTAACACGTCACACAAAGACGTGGTGGCCTAAACCACAGCCAGTGTCTCTGGCTGTGCAGATGCTGAGGGTCAGCGGGGGCTGGCTGACTGGCCTCATGGCTCAGTCTTGGTCCCCGAGGGCAGGGACTGCCTGGTGTGGGCTGAGTACAGCTGAGGAGTCCCTGTTCCACATGTCATGTCCCCCTGGGGGCCTGGGCATGTTCTCCAGACAGGCGCAGAGGAGTGACAGGGAACAGGACACATTGGAGGCTCTGGAGTCCAGCTTGGAGTTACCCCACCGCCCCATCTCCCACCACCTGGTGGCCAAAGCGAGCCACATGTTCAGACCCAGGCTCAAGGGAGCGGGTGAGGATGCAGACCCTCGGCAGACACGCACCATGTTTGTGGATGGAGGCTCAGGAGGGATGTGCCAGGTTGTGATGCTGAAACAAAGAACCCCAGAGCTGGTATTTACAAGACAGAGGCAGTTCTTGCTCATGCTTCACGTGCATCTCATCTTGGCCGTGGATTTGCTCCACATCAGCGTCACTCCAGGCCCCAGGCTGCAGAGGCAGCCTCCATCTGGAGCACTGCTGTCCACTGTGGCAGGGAGAAGACAAGGACACGCTGGCTTCACAGCTTTCATCAGAGGGGACACCCATCACTGCTCTCACATTCCTTGGGTACACGTTCCAGGACAGAGGCGGGTGATATCCCACTATTCTTGATGGTGAGAGGTTGTGAGGTCCAGAGATGCTGCAGCTGACCTACATCCATCAGCGTGGCCGGTCTGGGAATAAAGCTGACTCAAAAGAGATGAGACAGTGTGAGAGAGAGAGAGAGAGAGAGAGAGAGAGAGAGGGAGAGCAAGGGGAAGTGAGCTGTCATGGTGTCTCTGCGTCTGAATGCAGCCCTGGGGAGGCCAGCTCTAGCCCTAATGCCGCAGGGCCTTGAAGCTGAAACCCTTCCTTTTGTCTCAAGCTGATTAGAGCTGGGTTTTCTGTCACTTGCAACCAAACGAGCTCTAGCTGCACAGAGCATGGGGGGCTCTGCCTGGCCCTTCTCAGGACCCAGGGCTGAGCAGGTGGAGAGCCCTCTGATGCCGGGTGACCTCCTCACAGGCAGGGGCCAGGGACTGGCAGGCGGGCTGGGGGCTCAGCTCTGGATCAGATGGCCTGGGGTGAAGCCTGGCTTTCCACTCCCTCGTTGTGCAACCTCCGCCTCACTTCCTCCGTGTCTACTCCGGGGACATGAGATCTGCACCTCATGGGGCTGCTCTGGGATTAAGGAGATCAGACGGGTCCACAGTGCATCCTTGGTGCCAGTTAGTGCTCAGGACGGGTCAGCTGGGCTTGTCTCTGTGTCCCCAGTACCCACCCCGGGTCTGGAGAGAGTAGAGTCTTGGGAAAAGTGACAATGCAGGGAGCAGGGTCCTTTGTGAGCTACCAACCATGTGAGGAGGGGCCTCAGGGAACACAGGGGCAGTGCTCTCCCGGAGGGGGCAGGTCAGGAACTGATGTTCATGAAAAAGTAGGGGTGCTATGGAAAGAGAAAGTTGGGGGGCAGAGGTTTGTCCCACTGTGCAGTGACAAGGACAGGAGGAGGCGCTGGCTGGTGTCACCTGTGAGGGCTGCCCATCACGAAGCACAGGCAAAGGGCAACAGTGGGCATGAAATGTTACAACACATCGTCCCAAGGAAGAAGCGGCTTATGAGACACCGTATTCTCTACTGTCCTCTGTTTGGCGAAAAGAAAGGATCACACATCTCTGCATCAAAACGAGGAGAGCCATCCCAATATTACTCGTAAATGTGAATTACTATTCTTCTTCTCTTATTCTAGAAAAGATTATGTAATTATAACATCAGAATATCTGAATATTTACTTTGTAAGCATCTAATAATATATACACATTTTTAAGAAGTTGTTTTATAGGGAAACAAGTTAAGCCAAACCACAAGGGAAATAAATGACTCCACTTTCTCTGAGAAATCAATGACATATAAATAAGAAAGACTCTCTTTTTCTTTTGTTGTTATTTTTAGGGTTGCACCCAAGGCATATGGAGGTTCCCGGGCTAGGGATTGCATCGGAGCTGCAGCTGCCGGCCTACACCACAGCCACAGCAACGTGGGATCTGAGCCGCATCAGCAACCTACACCATACCTCATGGCAACACTGGATCCTTAACCCACTGAGCAGGGCCAGGGAGTGAACCTGAATCCTCATGGATACTAGTCGGGTTCATTCCTGCTGAGCCAAGATGGGAACTCCAAGAAAGACTCTCATTAAGTGAAAAAGAAGGTAGGAGTGACGGTGACAATCATGAGGAGGAGGAGGCTGAATGGCGGTGATTTCGATCATGGACAAAATCACAATAACAATGGTGACAGCCCTGGCCCCGTCACTCACCAGGATGTGCCCCTGCACAAGTGAACGGACCACTCTGTGCTCACTTGCCTCACCTGCAAACTGAGGAAGAACAATCCCCACGTTTACCAGGCTGAGCACCGAGTGAGCTGGCCCTGTCATCAGAGCCCCCAGGCACGGCCGGCTGGTCTTCCATCTGCACACTGGCCGGGGGGCCCGGGGGTCCTTTTCCTGGGGCTGGGGTCCCAGAGGGCACAGGGCAGAGGCTGCCCAGGAAGGGGCTGTTCTCCCCAGGAGGCCAGTGTGCTCCTGTCAGTGGGGAAGCCCCATCTGGGTCTATTACACGTCCTGCTCTTGCTGCAGCAGGAAGATCGTGTAGGTTTAGAGGCTAGATTCTCTAGAAGAAAAGATAAAGGTGTCTCCAGCAGGGAGGAGAGAGGGAGAGTGCGTTCCCTTTGTTGAGAGGAGTCAGCCCGGTCACCACGTGGGCTTCTCTGCTTCCATCTCATTTCATTCAAATTCAGTATCTCTCAGTTGCCCATGTCACACGCTCACATCCAGAGCCTGGGGCCCCACGCTGGCAGGGAGCCGTGGATGCACGTCAAACCAGAATGATGCTGTGATCCTGCAGTTTCTGGGCTGTGATGAGAGGACGCTGAGAAGCCAGGAATGTCATGTGCTCAACACCTCCTCCTCCTCCCTGACCCTGTGCCTTAAAGCCCATCATCAGGGCCAACAACACCCTGGCCCTCCTGGGTGGATGCTTAGTGCACTAGGCTGGGCGAGTGTACCCAACGGTGGCCCTCAGGACGGTGCTGCAGGTGGGCAAGCCCAGGGAGTGATAGCAGCAGTGCTGTGAGCTTCTGGAGCTGGGGAGAGAAGATGCTAGAAGGGGCTTCATGAGAAGGTGGTCAGAAGGGAGCCTGGAGGATGAGCATGTTGACAAGGCTCATGGGGTGGGAAGGATATTCTGGAAACAGCCGAGGTGAAGATACAATCTCAACGAGTGCGTGTAAAGACGGTTGAGGTAGATCAAGTGTGTGCTACACGCAGAGAGTGGGTAGGAGCATGTGCGTGGGGCCAGGCTGCTGGGTCTGAGTCCAGGCTCTGCAGCTCACTATCTGTTCAACATTGAGTGAGTCTCTTAACCTCTCTGTGCCTCAACTTATCCATCACTCAAATGGGGATAGTGGTACTATCTTATAGACTTGTGATGATGTCAAGAGTAATAGATGGTGTTGGTGACGTTAACTGACAGTGGTGATGATGGTGGAAATGACGACAGTGATGTTGCTAAAGACAGCGATGACAATAATGGTGGGAATGATGATAATAACAATGATGAAAGCAAATGGTCCAGGATGGATATACGGTCCTTCCAGAATCAAACCTTGAGCCTCCCAGAGACTTCTAGAACCCCTGATGGTGCTTCTAAGTTCCAGAAACATCAGAAAAAAAAAAATGAAAAACAAAAAAAAACCAGTCTTAATAACTTAGGCAAAAAGCCTTTAGAAAAACAGCTTTCCTCACAAGAGCAACAGGAAATGTAAGTTAAATAATCAAAATTAAATTTCTTTCAGTCTGGACATAAATAATGAGATTTCAGAGAATTACAGTTTGTTTTTTTCTTTTTAGGTCCGCACCCACAGCATATGGAAGTTCCCAGGGTAGGGGTCGAATTGGAGCTGTATCTGCCAGCCTACATCACAGCTCACAGGATCCTTAACCCCCTGAGTGAGGCCAGGGATCAAACCTGCATCCTCGTGGATACTAGTCGATTCATTTCCACTGCGCCACAACAGGAACTCCCCAGAGAATTACAGTTTAAAGTGCAATACAACATAGAATGTCTGACTATCTCTCAAATCTGTTTTTCTTCCCTTGTAACATATCAGTGGGATGGGTTCGCTACGGTGCAAGTAAGGTTTATGGCTGGTCATGAGCAGAAGCTGATGTCCCCAATGTCTCTATGTCAGAATGCACAAATGATACACAGCACATCACCAACCTGGGGTCACATTCCATGGCTGACCAGCTCTGCCCTGTGGAGGGCAAAGGCGTCAACTACCAGCACACATTGCCCAGGGTTCAATGCTGGTCCCCACGAGCCCAGCTACAAAGCGGTTAGCACTTGTTCCTTACTCATCTACAGCCTGGGGGCGCTGAGCTAAGTGATCCTGACAGAGGAAGGACCACAGGCCGCTCACCTGGCCTGGAGCTGCGACCGTTCATCACAGGATCCAATCTTCCAAACCAGTCTCCCATGGGCATGTGGATATTTAATTCACTTGCATGGTTTTCTGCAGCACACGGGGAGCAAAGTCTGGCAGGTTTAGTTCACTCCTGAAGTTCTAGGATCACAAGAAAGGAGCAGTTTTGAGGCCAAGTCACCCCTGCCTGTGTCTCTGTGGGTTTGTGTTCTCTGTATAAATAGGAATATTCTGAATTTGCATATGGGGGTTGTGTGTGTGTGTGTGTGCGCGCGCGCGCCTGCACATCTAAGTTTGCAGGTGCGTGGCTCCGTCTTTGCTCATGGCATGTGCATGTCTGCCTACTTGTGATAAGGACGTGTTTTCTCTGGACAATTCATGGCCTCCCCTCCTGACCCTCTGGAGTCCAGCAGCAGGACAGACATTTAAAGGATAAACCAGATCACCTCACTCTCTGGTTAAATCCCCCTCCCCTCCACAGCTTTTACATCATCAGGTTTGGCTACTGTAACAAGAGGAACCCCTGCAGCCAGTGGGCAGCCAGGATGGACGTCAGGAACCTCTCAGGCCCTTCGTGGGCGGAGACTCAGACTCTGGCTTCAAGAGGAACAAATGCCCGCCGCACACCAGAGCAGCCACTCAGCCAGACCCCATTGCCGGCCGCTGGCCCACCACTGCATCCCACCTCCCAGGGCCACTCTTCCCTCCACCGCCATCTTCACCCTCTCTTCCAGAGCAGAGGCTCACGGGAGGCTTGGGATTGGTGGGCCTGGGTCACATGACTGGGCCCCGCTGCAAGGGAGCCTGGGAAACCAACCTCTGGTTTCCCCTCTGGGAACTGAGACTCAGAAAGAGGGAAATGTCCCTCTAGAAGGGAGCTTTCACAGTTAGGAGCTGCAGGACGTCCACGCCACGTTCTCCCAGAGCCAGACCTGGAATGATAAGATCCGCAGGCTCCTCTATCTTCCTACACACCAGACGCAGTGCCGCCGCCTCCCGCCCCCACCTTTGCAGCAGGGCCTGGGTTCAAATGCCACTCCTCGGAGAGGCTTTTTCTGACCACCCCAGTCATTCCAGGGCACCACGCACAAACCCAAGGCCCATAGCACGGAGGATATTGCAAAGATGGTCCAGATCTGCCCTCCCGCGTTCAACACAGGGTTATAAACTGTCTTTCCAGTTCTGCAGCACAGCTCTTTCTTTACCTAGGCACACTCCATGACCAGGGAAGATCTAGCCATCCATGGTCCACACAGATACAGGGCTCCTCCCAGAAGGAACGTTCTGGTGATAAAACGGATCCTCCTAGTCGCACATATGTATGGTGTGGGGGGGCTTCTTCACAAGGTCTGCCTGAAGTGCTTTTTCTCTGGTGTGGCGGGAACTGGAAAGAGGCTGCCCCAGCACATGGTCATTGTGGGCAGAGGGAACAGATAGTCAATTTAGGGAGCTCACTCTGTGGATGTTGAGCAAGGAAACTTCTAAGTTATGAAGTGTAACACAGTGGGATCCTGGCATACACTCATGTGTGTTAAATCCAGATATGTACACTCAACAGCAGGGAGAGAGGGAGGGAGAGAGAACTATTTAAACCATTTGAGTCACTCCCTTCAAAGAGTCTATGTCCCAAACACAGAGGTGTCAAGGATAGAGATATGCTGTCCCCTCCTCTGTCTCTGGGGAGTGAATATCTTCACCATTCTGAAATGATCCAGTGTTTAAAATTGTATTTTTTCATTCAAAATAGCCCTACAAACGAGGCCTGTATTTCATCTTGTGCTCAGTAGAAAAAAACAAAAAACTACAATCTGTTCCAGTGGGCTACTCATGACTCATGATTGTTAAGAAAGTCAGTTTAAACCTAAACCCTGTGTGAGATGTGAATTCCATGGTGTCATTATTTTTGCAGCCCCCTACGTCTTGTGTTAGCAACCCTCCTCCCTGCTTCATCCTGGGTGCTGAAGGCCCACCAGCCGGAAGCAGAAGGCACTTGAGGGAATCCTGGCTCCAGCCACCTCCTCCCCCCCAACCCCCCCACCCCCACGTGGCCAGATTTGTAACTTCTCTGTGCCTCAGCTTCCTCAGTGGTAATTGTGGATAACAGTACCTGCCTCATTGGGAAAGGATGAAATGAGATAACCCATCTAAGCCCCTTCGCACAAGTCCTGTCACCCAAGAGAAGCTTCATAAATTTGGACGTTATTGACTTCACATTCACCAGATAGACTCTGCAGTAAAGGGTGCAGAAATAATTCTGAAATTTGCCATGCTATATTTCAGGGCATTTGTAAATGAAGCAATACATTTGAAGGCCTTGATCACACATTTTCTAATAACTAGGACCTGGACTCAAATATTCCTTCACAGTAAATGACATTTTTGTTCCTCACCTGGCTGTATCAACCCATATTTCTTATTGACTCAGTCCTCATGCTTAAGCCTAGGCTTTAGGAGAAAAACAGGGACGGGAACGATCATATTATTTGGTTTTTAGATTAAAATTTATTTTCTGATTCCCTACAATCTTGCCTTTCACGCATGCCTGTGGGTTATGAAAGTGTAGGCAGAGCATCCCTTTCATTTCTTCATATCGCCTTCCTCCAGCTAGTCATCTGGAAGGAAGCTTGTCACTCTCAGCCGGCTCACATGAGATGATTTTTAATTTATACCTGAGTGAGAGTTGGCATCGCTCACCCTTCTCAGTGTTCTCTCAGGCTCCTGCGTTAGCCAGTACCCCCTTCTCCTCCTCCCCTCCCCCTCCCCCCATGACCTCTCTTTCCCACAGTCGCTTACATAAGGCAAACGACCTCACCGACCCCAGAAGCAGTGGGTCTCCTCTCTAGGAACCCTCCAGCCTCACAGCAGGGCCTCTCCCCTCCCCTGTTTTCTGGGTGCACCTCACACTCACTCTCCAGCCTCCCACCATCCAGCCCCACCTGCTCACCGAGACCTCAGGTCTCTCAGGAAGGTCCATCTCCTCCAGCCCCCAGGAGAGTGCTGCTTCTCCCAGACTCGGGGAGATGCCAGGGTGAGGCCAGCAGCCACGGGACACAGCAGAGGTTGGTCACATCAGTGAGCTCACAGCCGTCCTCTGGGAGCCCAGTTGACTGTGTCTGGGGTGAAGCTCGCACGACCCCCTCCTGGAACCTCATGGTGCAGACTTCATCCCTTCGCCGCTGGCCATCTCTGCCTTCTGGAATCTCTGACACCTGGGTGGACCTGCAGGAACCGACCTTCCCACTGCTGCTCACGCCCAGCACCCAGGGAGGGCCTGGCCCACCACACATCGCCAGCAAGGTCGGGAGAAAGAGGGAGTGTCGGGAAACCTTGCGAGGGGGCCAGGGTCCCAGGTCTACCATCCACGTCCTGGTCGTGACTGTCCCTCAGACACAGGTTCAGTATCATCCTGAGAACTCACCATGGGTCACTTGCCATGGGACACAGAGAACACTCTGGCATCAATCCCAGAGCTGGTACAGCTGGTGGAGATAAGGGAAGCCGAGAGAAATTTCCCAACTACAAGAGAAGTAATGGTGTGTGGCCAGCAAAAGAAAAATGAGCCCCTCCTTTAAAAAGTGTTTGAAAAGCACAGAACATAAAGACCCACTTTCTTAGCAACATAAAGCTTCAGAGGTACCGTGTTGGCAGGACACAAAAAGCACAAACATGACAGTCTTTTAGAAAATGAAATCACATCAGCACATCAGATATTTTCCAAATCTTTCTTACTTCGCCATTTCTAGGAGGTTGATCTGTTAATTTGTGGCTAAACTTGCTAAGCCAAGGGCAGCAGCACACTCTGTAAGCTCTGGAGATTCTGGTTCATGACGGTGGTGATTTGTGGGGGGGTTCAGGTGGGGGGGTTTGTAATACAAGTGCCTCCCTTAAGCCTGACTGTCAAGGCATCCACTTCAATATGGCTATCTTGGAGTTCCCTCATGGCTCAGCGGGTTAAGGATCCAGCACTGTCACTGGTTACTGTGGCAAGGCCTGGGAAGTTCGGCATGCTATGGGTGCCACCAAAAAAAAAAAAAAGAAAAAGAAAAAACTATCTCAAACAAACACATTGCCAGCCATAAAGGGCCAGGCCACCTCCCTCTACGGGGGCTCCTTTGTTTTAAAGATCTTGGTTGAGGAGTTCCTGCCGTGGCTCAGCAGCTCACGAATCTGACTAACATCCATGAGGATTCGGGTTCAATCCCTGGCCATGCTCAGTGGCTTAAGGATACGGCATTTCAGTGAGCTGTAGTGTAGGTTGCAGAAGAAGCTTGGATCCTGTGTTGCTGTGGCTGTGGTGTAGGCTGGGAACCTCCATATGCCGTGGGTGCAGCCCTAAAAAAAAAAAAAAAAACTTGGTTGATTTGGATAAACTTGCCATTTGGGCCACCTGTGTTTTCTCTTCCTAAGCTTTAAATTCCCAGCAATGGGCCCAGCACAGTGGGTTAAAGGACTCAGCATTGCTGCACCTGCAGGCATGGGTTGCAGCTGCAGCTCCAATCTGATCCCTGGCCTGGGAACTCCATATGCAGGGCAGCCCAAAAAAAGCTCCAAACACTTGCTCAGTGACTACAAATTGATATAAAGTTGGAATCCTTAGGAGACATTAGCAGATGATTACAGGATATGATGGTGGGGCTGGGTAAGCTGTTGAGGGTATGTTCCATTGCTCAGCAAGAGCCCATGTGGGAATGGAGGCTGAGGTTACCACAGCACTGACTATTTGAGGTAACCCAGAAATCAGAATTTTATACCAAACTGCTTTTTTGAGGTGATATTCATATAACATAAAATTAACCATTTTATTTGTTTTTTGGTTTTGGGGGGGTGGTCTTTTTGTCTTTTTAGGGCTGCACCTGCGGCATCTGGATGTTCCCAGGCTAGGGATCGAATCGGAGATGCAGCTGCCACCACAGCCACAGCAATGAGGGATCCAAGCCATGTCTGCAACGTACACCACAGCTCACAGCAACGCCGGATCCTTAACCCACTGAACGAGGCCAGTATTAAACGCTCATCCTCATGGATACTAGTAGGGTTCGTTAACCACTAAGCCAAGATGGTAACTCCAAAATTAACCATTTTAAACTGAACACTTTAATGGCATTCAATACATCATGCAACAGTCATCTCTAGCTAATCTCAAAACATTTTCATCACACCAAAATAAAACCTCCTACCGACTAGGCATTTTCTTGCCATCCCCCACCCCTCCATCTGGCAAACACCAACTTGCATTCTGTCTTTATGATTTAATTATTCTGGACCTTTCATATAAATGGAATCATAGGATATGTGACATTTTGTGTCTGGAGTCTTTCACTTAGTACACATTTTGAAAATGCATCTCACTGTAGCATTTATCCATACTTTGTTACTTTTTAAAACTAATACTACATTAATATTAATATGCATGGATATACCACAATTTGTTTATCCATTCATTTTTTGATGGACATTTGGGTGTTTCCACCTTTTGGCTATGTCATCATGTTGCCACTATGAAGATTCGTGTTCAAATGATTTGTTTGAGAACCTGTTTCAGTTCTTTTGGGTGTATACCTGAGACTGAAATTGCTGGATCATACAGTAAGTCTGTGTTTAACTTTTTAAAGAATTGGAGTTCCCAGGAGTTCCCTTTGTGGTTCAGCGGTTAATGAACCCAACTAGGATCCATGAGGATGCGGGTTCGATCCCTGGCCTTACTTAGCGGCTTAAGGATCCAGCGCTGCTGTGAGCTGTGGTGTAGGTGGCAGACATATATGAGATCCTGAGTTCCTGTGGCTGTGGTGTAGGCCAGCAGCTACACTTCCAATTTGACCCCTAGCCTGGGAAGCTCCATATGCTGCGGGTGCAGCCTAAAAAGACAAAAAACAAACAAACAAAACTGTTTTCCACAGCAGCTGAAGCATTTTACAGTTCCACCGGAAATATGAAAATGTTCTAGTTTCTCCATCTCCTTGCCAGTGCTTCCTTCTGGAAATGTAATAGTGTCTCACCATGGTTTTGAGTTGCATTTCACCAATGACTAATGATGCTGAGCATTGTTTCCTGGACTAACTATCCACGCGTGTATCTCCTTTTGGAAAAATATCTATTCAAGTCACTTGCCCGCTTTTTAGTGGGCTGTTGACTATTTTGTGATGAGTTTTAGGATGTCTTTGTACATTGTGGATACTGGGTACCTAGAAAATTTGTGGTTTGCAGATATTTTTTCCATTCTGTAGGATGTCTCTTCACTTTCTCACTAATGCTCTTTTCAATGTTGATGAAATCCTATTTGTTTGCCTATGTCACTCGTGCTTTTGGTGTCATACCTAAGAATCCATTGCCTTCCTGTGGCTGGCACCCAAGGAAGATCAGCTGCCTGGTGAATAAGGCTTCATCTTCATCAAGGTCCAGGAGGCTGTAGCCATGACCCCAAACATTTGAGTTGGGGCTGAGTCTCACCCATTCAACACCATCCTCATCTTCCCCCTAATGCCCTCCCCATCTGCCCCGTCTCCCATATTGCACACACCACACTGATCACAGAAAACTTATGATATATATTGATACAGACCTATCCTTTATCCCCATTAAATGTAAAACCATGACCAATGCTGGGACTCAGTTCCCATATAGATAGATAAACATATAGGTAAGGAGTTCCCTTGCGGCACAGCAGGTTAAGGATCTAGCACTGTCACTGCAGCAGCTTGGATTATTGCTGTGGAATGGGTTCAATCCCTGGTCTGGGAACTTCCACATGTCAGGGGGACAGCCAAATATATATATAAATTCCTAATCAAGTAGTTGTAAATTCCTCCTGAACCCAGTCTTACTGACCTAACTGAAAGTAGTGGTTAACAGTGCACTCTCTGAGCATCGTATCCCTGTTTATAAAGAGGGAGCCATCCGCTCTGAGGTGAGAACATTTAGCAGAAATCATAATCATTAGTTTTGGAAAAACCACAGAAGAAAGGCCCTGGGAGGCCAGGGAGTCTAAATGGAAGACTAAGCTGAAAGAAATGCCCCATTTCTGAGAAGAAGAGGGAACACCGAAGCACACAAAAACATGCAAATAAAAATTTAAGACTGATTGCAAAGGATAAGTGGAAGAAAAACACATTAGAGCTGATAAAGAGATAGACCAGAAGCAAAGAATAAATAAACCCTAATCTTTGCAGGATGAGATATTAGAGGAAATGTAGGTTCTGGCTCTACGCCCTGGAATACAAGATAACAGAGCAATAGCTTGTGCGATAGATTAGCTATACGCACTTGTGAAGGAAATTCTGCCCATTCTATTTTAAGAGCTTTTTTTGGCTTGTGCATGCAAAGCAAAGGTTTGTAGCGGTCATGAACAATCCCCACCTCTCAGTTACTTAAAACAACTGTCCACGGAGTTCCCATCATGGTGTAGCATTTAACGAATCCGACTAGGAACAATGAGGTTGCTGGTTCGATCCCTGGCCTTGTTCAGTGGGTTAAGGACCTAGCGTTGCCATGAGCTGTGGTGTAGTTTGCAGACGCGGCTCAGATCCCGCGTTGCTGTGGCTCTGGCGTAGGCCGGTGGCTACAGCTCCGATTGGACCCCTAGCCTGGGAATCTCCATATGCCTCGGGAGCGGTCCAAGAAATGGCAAAAAAAAGATTAAAAAAAAAAAAAAAAAAAAACCTGTCCATTTCTTGCCTGTGCTTCATGTCAGTCATGGACTAACAGGTGCTCCACTCACCAGTTGCCCCAGGATCCAGGCAGCTGGCGCCAGTCATGGTGCCAGAGGGGGAGGAGCCCAACAAGGATGTCAAATGCTCTGGGATAGAAGCGCGTCATGATCTCCATCCAGCAATATGATTCCAGGCCAGTGAGATTAACTAAAACACAGCCATGAGATAAGCTCTCCAATGGGGCTCCGTCTTGCACTGGGGGGGGCTCAGAGGAGGGAGATAAGGGGCAGACAGGGGCCTGGGAGGGTTTCTCAGGGGGCTCAGGTGCTACAGCGTCACCCATGGAGAGCAGGTCATGACGGGCTGAGCCTCAGTCGGGTCTGGAGGCAGGGGGGTCTGAGCGCTGTGTGGGTTCAGCCTTTGCCTTTTCAGCTTCCTGCTCCTTAACTGCTGATGTGGATTCTCCCTAGCAGCACAGCGGGTGGACCACAGGGAGGCCAGTCTGGGCATTTCTCCACCTAAGGACGGGCTTGTCTCCATGGGACTATTCTCGCCTCACCTGGACCCAGGGGTTGTGGTATCCCCACCTTAGACCTTACATCCAGGAGCTGTTCCCAGAGTCTCTCCTGATTCTCAAGCTTTGCATCTCATTAGGCAGCATGTCTGGTTTCCAAACTGACTGGAGAATCCCAGGACTATGGTTTTGCTCCAACACACACATCCATTGTCTGCAGCTCTCCGATACCTGGAAACGCCTGCGCGTGATTCACCAGCTGCTGAGTTCATGAATCTAGTTAAAAATTCAAATTTTGTTAGAGCCTCAAGACCTTCCAGAACTCAGCTTAATTTATATTCGGTCAATGCACAAAGCCCTAAATCTTCACACTGATACATGCTGGCGAAAACCTTCAAAATATGAAAGTACATTTTAAGGAGTGCACTACAAGTGGACTCAGAGAGGCATTGGCCCGAGGCTGGGCTGTGGGGAGCCTGGTAGGGAATCTGCAGGACCAGAGAAAGGGCAGGACATGGGGCAGGGTAGCTGAGCTCTGGCCACTGTCTGGGAAGCCCCATTGCGTCCTAGGCTCTGGCAGAGGTTAACAGGTCTCAAAGATGCACGACCAGCCAGATTGAGGAGGAAAGACTCCAGCCAGATCCCCTTCCCTGCTCCCTTCAGGGTCTTCATGTGAGGGCAACAGGGGGCCTTCAGGGCACTGGCCCAAGTTCTGTAGGGAGAGCCTCAGCTCTGAGATGAGGTGAGGACAGGGTTTACCGCCTTGTCACTGAAGAGGGGTCTGAAGGTGTCAAGTGGCAGATTGAAGCCTAATGAAGGCAACGATTTGAGATAGAAGAAAGAACAAGCTGAGTTCTGATGACATCACTGCAGCCCTGGATCAAACCACACCTGAAACTGCGCTGGGGAGATTGCAGGTCAGGAGTGCACCACCCCTTTCCCTTTTTTCTTCAGCAAATTGGAGGTGGGTTTCTGATACTTTCGAGTGAGGAGGCCTCGCTAATGCAGAGAGGTCAGGGTCTAGAGCTTGGATTGTGCCACTTCCCCATTGTGCTGTCGGAGCCTGGACCCTCCAGCCTCTATAAAAGGAGGGTTGAGGAGCCAGTCCTGGGGGGGCAGGAATCAGGGGTCAGGAGTGCAGGAACGGCAAGGCACAGAGCACCGAATGGGGCAATCAGGACTGGGACACTCTCTGCCCCCTGTGGATGGAGGACGTGAGGTTGGAGACGAAGGGCTCTGCCCTTGGCCAGGCCGGATCCCTGCCGGGCTGCAATGACAGTTGTCCCTGAGGGCAACAGTGCCACGGAGGGAGAGCCCTCCCATGTGGTTTGCTGCATCTCACACCAAAGTGAGGGAGGTGTGTTATAGAGGTAGGAATTCATGGACAGGTTTCACCCAGGTAACCAGCCAGAATACACTGGCAGTGCCCAGATACAACACATGGGTAATAATCATACCAGCAATACATCTGCGTGACACCCATAAGCATCACCCACAGGTAACTTACAGACAGCATGAATGCAGGAAACACAGGTATCACATGACAGCACCACACAAACCCAAACGTGCCGATAATACATGTGAGTAACCCACAAACAGGTCCCATGAGAATCACATACATGGAGTGTGTGAAATTGTCAACACACAGAGCAGCAGACAGAGGTGACATGGAAGTGGCTCACGCAGGCTATAGGCAATACACAGAAATGGCATACAGCAGCAGCATGCACACACAAGGGCAGGACACAGGAGACTCACATGACACCAATGCACATGTGGCATGCACAACTAATGGGAGACTGGAGTTCTCTGATGGCTTATTAAGGATCTGGCATTGTTGCTGCTGTGACTTGCATCACTGCTGTGGCATAGGTATGATCCCTGGCTTGGGAATTTCCACATGCCACAGGTGCTGCCAAAAACAAAACAAAATAAAAGCCAGCAGGGGATGCTGTTGCATTCAGGTAACACAGAAGCCACTTGAACACCCAGTCCTGCAGGCAACACACAGAAGTAGTCTACCCAAGTGAATACACATGTCAGGCCCAAACAGATGTCAGGCCATCAGTGCACAGTGTAACACAAGGGAAAACACTAGAAAAACCGCAGCCAGGTAGTGCCTACATAGATAACATACATGCACAAGATACACACTCAGGCCGAACACAGAGAACTGAGAGGAGACTTTGTGTAAGTAAAAATGTGTTAAGGCTCTCAAGAGACATCAAAGTTGATTTCAGTTTTCTAGAACAAAAAACATGATGTGGAACAGCTTTGCAATTAGTTTACAGTATCAACTCCCAAGTACTTTTAGCACCATCTCCATCATCTCAGCTCTTATGCATGGTCTCAGAGTGACACCTGCCTTAGTTTTAATTAAAATCTCATAATGTTCAAATGCATTTAGCGGGAAAAGGACACATCCCATTTAAGGATAATTACATATTTTTTTATAGTCCATTTACTATACTTCATGATGTGTATGACCCAGCTCTGGTGCCAGCTGAGGGCCTTGCTTTGTCGCCACCTGCAGGTACTGAGTGGGTCCAGTGATAAGCACTCTCCTGATTGGGTGGTCAAAAATACAGACAATTACACTGCAAGAAAAGAAAGCTACAGGTGAATACTCCAGACAAATATAGATGCAAAAAAAAAAAATTCTCCATAGAATATTAGCAAACCAAATGCAGCATCGCATTAAAAAGATCACTCAGAGTTCCCTTGGTGATGCAGCAGAAATGAATCCGACTAGGAACCATGAAGTGGTAGGTTCAATCATTGGCCTTGCTCAGTGGGTTAAGGATCCATTGTTGCCGTGAGCTGTGGTGTAGGTCACAGATACAGCTCAGATCCTGCGTTGCTGTGTCTCTGGCATAGGCTGGCAGCTGTAGCTCCAATTAGACCCCTAGCCTGGGAACCTCCACATACAGCGGGTGTGGCCTTAAAAAGCAGAAAAAAAAAAAAAAAGAAAAGAAAGAAAGAAAAAGAAAATAGGACTTTCTCTCCGTCCACACACTGATGAATTATAAGGATCTTGACTTGAGAATCTCACTTCAGATAACCCACTTGTAGTTGCTAGAAAGTGGCGCATCCCCCAAGGTCTGTAAATGATCACACAGCCCCCCAGAGCACAGCGGCCTCTTCCTCAGCTCCCTCTGCTAGTGAGGGACTCAGGAATCCCAGCACAGGTTCTAGAGCTAACCTGCATCTGCATCCATCGTCCAGTGTGAGGAAACTGTGGCCAGGTGCAGGGTTCATGCCTGAGCAGGTGCAAAGAGCCAAGAGCACAAGTTCCCACAAGGAAGCTAACATCCCTGAGGCCCCACTTCTGGGGAACATCAGCCAAGGACTCCATCAGGTGAATGCTCCCAGATTCCGCACGTGCAATGCAGACCCAGGTTCTAGAAATACTGTAATGAACCCTGAGAGCACCAAGACCTCCATCCCCTGAGCAAAGCAAAGGGGCCAGGAAGAGCCAGCCCCCATGCTTGCTGGGTACCAACTTTGGGCATTCACTGATCCAACTAGAACCCCCCCAATGCAGTCTCCGGACCCCACCCTCCTGGAGATGAAGCCCAGGGGACTCCCAGAGCATCAGGGCCTCAGGACCTTTGGGGAAGGAATGGTCCTCACCTCCCACCAATGGGAGCTGGTCTGCAGGCTTGGGCTGGCTCCCGCCACTGAAACTCAGAGTGATTACAGGGCAGCCTGAGCACTTTGCATATGGCTCTTTTATCTCCCCCAAGAATTCAGCCCCTCCTGTCCTCTCTGTCAAGAATACCATCCCTCCTTAGCAGTGAGGACAATTTTAGATGCTCAGAAGTCCCACCTTGATTACAAATTTGAAATTGCAATGAAAGGGAAATGGAAAACAGAGCTTCCTGGCAAGATGCTAAAATGTCTAGAGCTGATGCCTCAGAGAGTCATCTGAGTAACAGCCAGCTTCATGCCAAGTCCGAGTCCATCTGCAGGCCAGACTCATTTTCCATAGTGTTTTGGTTTTGTTTTTGTTTGTTTGTTTTGTCTTTTTAGGGCCGCACCAACAGCATATGGAAGTCCCCAGCTAGGGGTCTGATCGGAGTTGTAGCTGCTGGCCTACACCACAGCCACAGCAATGCCAGATCTGAGCCACATCTGCAACCTACACCACACCTCATGGCAATGCTGGATCTTTAACCAATGAGCAAGACCAGGGATCAAATCTCTGTCCTCATGGGTACTAGTTGGGTTTGTTACTGTTGCTCCACCACAAGAACTCCTTTTTTATTTTTTTATTTTTATTTTTTGTCTTTTTAGGGCCACACCCACAGCATATGGAGATTATTCCATAGTTCTAACTAGGAATCAATGCAATTCTTCCCTCGTAGAATGAACTTACCCCACAACCCTCCTGCTTTCTGGTTCTGCAGATGCTTGGGAGATAAGCTGTGTAAAGATGTGTGGCCAGGTCCGAATGTCAGTGGCCTGTTAATAAGAATGAATGGGAGGCTGTGGATTGGTTCTATTTGATCCTGACTGTGGGACCAGACTTCCTGGTTGAAATCCAGGCTCTGCTGATCCAGAGCTGGATAATGCTGGGAGGGTCAGTTTACCTCATTCTAAAATGGGGATGACAAAAAGACAAAAAAAATGGGGGGGGAGTTCCCGTTGTGGTGTAGTGGTTAACGAATCCGACTAGGAACCATGAGGTTGCAGGATCGATCCCTGCCCTTGCTCAGTGGGTTAAGGATCTGGCGTTGCCGTGAGCTGTGGTGTAGGTTGCAGACGCGGCTCAGATCCCTTGTTGCTGTGGCTCCAGCGTAGGCCGGGGGCTACAGCTCCAGTTAGACCCCTAGCCTGGGAACCTCCATATGCCATGGAGCGGCCCTAGAAAAGGCAAAAAGACACAAATAAAAATAAAATAAAGTGGGGATGACAAGAACTCTGACCACAAAACCCTGCTGGGAAAAAGTAATGTACCATTCTTGGTAAACGGTAAGCATTCAATGAATGCTCATAGGAGGATGATGGAGGAGGAGGAAGAGTTGTTAGATGTGGAGTTCCCTTCCTGGCTCAGTGGTTAATGAAACTAACTAGGATCCATGAGGATACGGGTTCAATCCTTGACCTTGATCAGTGGATTAAGGGTCCAACATTGCCATGAGCTGTGGTGTAGGTTGCAAACACAGCTCGGATCCCACGTTGTTGTGGCCGTGGTGTAGGCTGGCAGCCGTAGCTCTGATTCAACCCCTAGTCTGGAACTTCCATATGCCTCGGGGACGGCCCTAAAAAAAAATTACTAGATGTATAGTGCTTAGGGTAAGTAAGTCACATTTTAAGATCCCTACTGATCATTGGTGACTTAATGAACTCACTCATTCAACAAGTGATTATTGGGACGATTTAATAAAATAATGCACGCAAAGTTCTTAACCCAGCCCAGCACGCTTACAATTAAACAGCAGTGCCCAATAGACATTAACCATGAAGATGATAATGGTGATGTGAAGGTGACTGATGACGTCAATGATGTGATGGATGGAGAGAATGACGAATAAAAGTAAGGAGAATCCAACAGTGCCTCTAGAATAAGTAACTGGGAGTTCCCCCTGTGGTGCAATGGGTTAAGGATTGGCATTGCTGCAGCTGTGGTGTAGGGCAACGCTGCAGCTCAGATTTCATCCCTGGCCCAGGAACTCGTATATGCCACAGGTTCAGCCAGAAATAAAAATAAAGTGCCTGCATGTGTGAACCTGCTAATGACAGTGGGACTTAGAGAAACGTATCCATATAATGGCAATTTATCAAGGACTCACTAAGGACCAGGTGCTGTGCTTGGAATTTGTCCTACTTAAGTATAAGGATATTCTCTGCTGACTTGATGGCAGCAGCAAAGTAGAACAGACCCAAATATCTGATGGAAGGAATGTGGTAACAGCTGGGAAGATCTTTTCCTGAACTCACGACTGCAGATTAAGCTATAGAAGCGACAGGGAGTTCCCGTCGTGACTCAGTGGTTAACGAACCCGACTAGGAACCATGAGGTTGCGGGTTCGATCCCTGGCCTTGCTCAGTGGGTTAACGATCCGGCGTTGCCATGAGCTGTGGTGTAGGTTGCAGACACGGCTTGGATCCAGCGTTGCTGTGGCTCTGGCATAGGCTGGTGGCTATAGCTCCGATTCAACCCCTAGCCTGGGAACCTCCATATGCCGCGAGAGCGGCCCAAGAAAATGGCAAAAAAAAAAAAAAAAAAAAAAAAAAGAAGCGACAGAGACTAGATGTGTGTTAAGAAAAAGTTCACAGGTGACAAAATGAGGAGCAGGATGGAAAAAACTGTGAGTGGGCTTTGGAGCCAAACAATACCAGGTTCTATTCCCAGGGCCACCCCAGACCAGCTGTGCAGAGAAACCCCTCTGAGACTTCATGTTCTCGTAAAAACTGGTAATGAATGCCTCCTTCATTAGGCAGTTGTGAGGATAAATGAGATGTGGCCATGTGAAATAAATCACTCAGGGGAGTTCCCTGGTGGTCCAGTGGTTATGATTTGGTGCTTTCACCACTGTGGCCTGGGTTCAATCCCTGGTCTGGAAACTGAGATCCCACATCAAGCTGCTGCATGCTGTGGCCAAAAAAGAAAAAAAAAATAAAAAAAATAAGTCACTCAGAGTAGGAAGCTAATCCCTACAATTATTATAAACCAACTCAAATCCCCAAATCGTTTTTCTCTGTAACCAGCTTCTGAACTGTGGGATACAAACAAGATTGCACATAAAATTTCAGAATCTTTGTCCCATCTTAATGACATATTTTTGAGAGTTCAGGCTTTCTCCTTTGAAAACAGAAACTTTTCCAAGAGCTCAGACTGTGCTTTCTTCATTGAGATTTTTGCTGTAATGACTGGAGCCTCCTGATTCCCATGAAAGACATGAAGTGTCAGCAAGAAAAAAAAATTGGTTGTTTCAGGCCACTGGGGTTTTGTGGGTTATTTGTTATTGCAGCACAATACAGCCTGGGGCGCACCTGGAGGTATCTTGGTACAGTGGAATAAATCTTCCTCGTGGGGTCCAGGACGGGCTGATTAAATTCCACCTTCCAGTTGAATAGGAGCTCCTGGAAGAAATCAGCTAACATCATAAAAAATAAATAAATAAATAAAGCAAACACATTTCCTCCATCCCCAAATGAGATCTGAGGTCCGTGTCCACTCTGCTGGTATTGAAGCTCTCGGGAGCTCATCACCGCTGTCCTCTCCTGGCTTCCTCATGGACTTTTAGAAGACAGGTTTATTGTCATCCACCTCCACTCACTGCACACTCCCTCACACGAGGCCCGGCATCTGAAGGACAGTCAGCGGAAGGTGTTCCTTTGGCTCCATTCCCAGCAGCCTCCAGTGGTTTTCGGGGCGGGTAGGAGCAGGTGGAAATCTACAGGGAAGTGGCCTCCCTGGGGAGCCCGCCCTGATGCATGACTTCCCGGTGCCCTGGGTCCGCCTCCTCCTCCTTCTCCATCAGTAACTGCAGATAGAGGCCCGGCCACCTGCAGATGGTCAGGCCCAGAGCCAATTCTAACCCCATCAAAAGAGAGGACACAGTCCATGAGCTGCTGATGAAGTGAAATGAGGGGAAGCTGATGGGAAGATGGATGGAGGCTGCAGGTACTGGAGCCCAGCCAGTGCTCTGGCTGCATAGAGTTCGCATCCCTGCCTGCAGGCTCAGGGTCCCCTTCATGCAAGGGCCATGGTGGTGACACGGGCTGCCCAGCTCCAGCCCAGTGCCATCAGGAAGGGACAGGAGTGCAGGGTGTCAGGTCTTAAAAAAGCTTAAGGAAAACCAAATGCTAAGCATCCACACTTAATCCAGCTGCTTGTCAAATGCTGTGTGGACGAAATCCAACAGGCAGGACTGAGCTGGCGGGTCCTTCTCTGTGACCTTGTTTTACGGGCTGTGAGAAGTGGGTGCCCCTCACCATAGAGACCAGGGCAGTGAGTCTCATGAAGGCGCCCAGCTCAGTTTAACTGAATCTGCTGAGGCTTGTGGTGCGTGTGGGGTAGGGGAGGGGCCCATATTCCCTAAACCCCCGTCTCATCTCAGGGTGATGCCTGTGGGGGTCACCCTGAGGGACCCCCGCAGAGCTGGCCATGACTCCCAAGTGAGGTGAACCAGAGAGGAAGTGACTTCAAGGTCAGGTTCCATTTATCTCCATGTGTTTGTCTCAGGCGATCCTAACCCAGACCGAAGTCTGTCAACTTCACCAAGTTCGGCTCCTTGCCGGGGGAGTTCCAGCATGTTCTGTGATCACCCATGTCCCTCCTGAGCTCAGCATTAACACAGCATCATCCAGTGTTCCACCCGCCCCAGCTCCTAAGTCTGTGCTGCTCTGACCCCAGGACCTGTGATTCATGGCCCTGGGGTTGATGACGGAGGTGAGGGAACCAAGGAGTGGGCTGGAAATGCTGACGCTTCCCACAGACCTCGCTTGGAAAGAGAGATTTACAGAAGGTTTCTGGGGCCTCCGCTGAGAAAATTAAAATTGGAACTTATGAAATAAATAAACCTAAGGGTTGGTTATCTGCATTGCCACCTGTGAGTGCTTCCATTTATAAAACATCTCCTTTTTGCATGAGTGTGTAAGTTGTGGGGTTTAGAAAACCAGGCTGTCATGGCACAGAAATGAGGGTGGGTCAGCAGACTGCTGGGGCGCTGGGGCTAGCCCTCAACACTGCTCTATGTGGACTCAACATAAGTCTCGACCTTTCTTTTTTCTTTTCTTTCTTTTTTTTTTTTTTTTTTTTTTTTTTTTCTGGCTCCTCTAGGGCCACACCTGAGGCATATGGAGATTCCCAGGCTAGGGGTCTAATCGGAGCTGTAGACGACGGCCTATGCCAGAGCCACAGCAACGCTGGATCAGAACTGTGTCTGCAACCTACACCACAGCTCATGGCAATGCCAGATCCTTAACCCACTGAGTGAGGCCAGGGATCAAGCCCACAACCTCATGGTTCCTAGTCGGATTCATTAACCACTGAGCCCCGATGGGAACTCCTTTTTCTTTTTTCTTTTTTTTTTTTTTTAATATGCATCCTTTTGGGTCACCGGGCCTGTCCTTCACCCAGTCATTTTCCTGTTTGGTCTCAGTGGACATGGGGGTTTGTAAGCCCTAAAAGTCAGTCCTAAGGTGAAGTGACCAACAAAGTAGGATGTACAGAGCCCTCATCTTCATAACTCTGCTCCATCCTCATTACCATACAACTGCTAAAAAAAGAAAAAATTGCCCTTCCTTGTCAGGAGCAAATCTACTGCATAAAGGAAGATTTAAATTTTCAATAAAAGGTATAAAACTTTAAGTAATTAGGTAATGCAGGATGGGGCAGAGACAATTTGTCTGCCGGTATCTATTCGTCCCTCCCTTCTTCCCAGGAGTTTCACCCTCCCTTTAGTAGCCTCTCCTCCAGGAACCCCCGCCTCCCAGCTGTTCCTTGCAATCTAAGTTCTCCCTCTTCCATCTTCCTAAAGGAGTAATGAAACAGGTCACTCCAGGAAAACCAGTGGGAGGGGGGTGTGTTTATTTTGCCTCCAGGTCTTCACCAGAGAAATTGTATTTGCCAATTCAAAGCAAAAAACAAACCTGTTATGTTCTTCCATAATGAGAACAATGAAAGTTAAAACTATTCAGAGAAACGCAGAAACAAACAGCAGGTTTCCAACCTCTTATGGCAAGTGCCAGAATGCCAGATGTCAATTACACAACCCAACCCCCCTGCAGGAAAGGAGGCCTCAGGAGGGACAAGAACAAAGGTAAACAAATCAAGAGGTCTTTGCCATCAATCGTGGAACAATGCTCTCCTTCCCCTCCTGCTCTTCTGGGGGCAGAAGGGTGCCAAGAAGAACCTAAAGATGTAGGTACATCTGCCCCATCCCATCTTATCCCCATCCAACCTGTTCCATCCCGCCCTACCCCAGCCCACCCCATGCTATCCTATCCCCACCTGCCCCATCCTATCCTGTAGTAGTAGCGGTGCTTGCTGTCCTCTGATCCAAAGACCTTAATCACCATGCTGTAGAGATGCAACCCTTCCACCAGCATCCACGCAAAGACTCCGGAAGAAGTGGTGCAGGAGCACGGCCAGCACCTGGCACAGGGTCTAGGATCAAAGCAATGGCACAGGGCGTAAGTTCAGAATGTGAGCAGGCGGTTGTTCATTCTCGCACGTATTTTCTGAAGACGCTTTCTGGTCACATGGCCTTCTTCTTTCTGGAAAGTCAAGTTTTGCCTCTCTAGGCTGAGTGATTTGAATGGGGTACTTGACTGAGGCAGTTGCCAGTCACCGCATCAGACCGCCCCCGCCCTCCCACTGGTGAACAGTGATTGGTTCAGGAGAGGGGGAATCAGGCCCAGCCAATCAGCATAAATGTTTCTACCCCTGCAACAGGATGGGGGGGGCACGTGACCTTCCCAGTCCAATAGTGTGGGTTCTGAGGTGAGCCAAGCTGTCTTTTGAAGGAGTAAGCCAGCCTGGGGTTTTGGAGCCACATGGGTCCTGCAGCCTGTGATCAGGACCAGGAGTCATGCTTAGGAAAGACAGGGAAGGCTGGCCAGGACTGGGTAACTCATGTTTAGTTTAGACGTGAGGGAGGCCACGGATATGAGGGCAGGGAGAGAGAATGCATAGGAATTGCGCCTATGTCCACGTGGGTCCAGAAAAGGGTACTGCTTGGGAGGATATGGGGGATGAGAAGATGAGAGGAGGGGAAGCGGAGGGGGAGGGAGGAAATCTTTTAAAAGGAGAAAAAAGAAAAAGAAAAAAATTAAAGATGGAAACCTGTTACTGACCCAAACTTAGTCTACTGGTCCCTCCAGCAGCAAAGCCACTGACCCTCGGTTGTGGCCAGGGAAAATGGCATCTATTGCAGGACCAAGCAAGGAGAATGTTTCATCTGCTCATGCTCAAAAGACCAAAACTCCCCCCATGGCTGTCAGGGCAAGGTTTTTAAAGGCAAAGTGAGGGAGAGTGTGGCAGGTATGTAATCAGCTGGTGGACATCCTTCTGAATGGTTGATGTTGAGATAACCACGAGTCAGCCTCGTTCCCCTTCTGGTTCCAGTTGGTCTAGGGTCTATGTGCTGGTGGTCAATGTGCAGCTACTTCCTCCACCTGGCAGAGGTTTTAGTACCAGCAAGACAACTCAAGGATATTATCTGCGGCCCTTGAGGAGGAACTAAATGTCCTTAACTTTGTTTAATGGCTAAACTATTATTAATGTTTTTGTCCTACTTAATTGTTTACCTTTGTTTCTGCATTTTCTCCCTTCTCTGATTAAATTTGCTCTTTGGAACTCAGGGAAGGCCTAGGAGACTAAAATTTTTCTACAAACAAGAGGCAGGGGGCACAGGACAGGGATTCTGTCCCCAGGAAGACCCCCACAGTGTCCTGCTCAGTTTCAAACCCAGAGACAACATGATTTCTATTGGATACCCCAAGTCCTATTCTTAGCATATTCACCAGTTTGCTAACTGTGGGGATAAAAATGTTTACTTGATACTTCGGTTTCCTGTTTGGAGTCACTGAACAAACTGTTCCATTTGGTCATTAAACACAGACATCAAACATACACAGTTCTCAGAGTTCCCATTGTGGCTCGGCAGGTTAAGAGCTTGACTAGTATCCATGAGGATGCGGGTTCAATCCCTGGCTTCGCTCAGTGGGTTAAGAATCTGGTGTTGCTGTGAGCTGTGGTGTAGATCACAGATGTGGCTCAGATCCCAAGTGGCTGTGGCTGTCACACAGGCCGGCAGCTGCAGCTCTGATTCAACCTTTAGCTTGGAACTTCCGTATGCCATGGGTGCTACCCTAAAAAAAAAAAAAAAAAAAAAAAAGCACTGATTTTGTTTCTGTGGCTCCAGCACTGAGCCACCCCACTTCTAGGACCAGCTGCCCTTTCCTGTGGGCTCTCCACTGCCTCCCTGTTCTGTTTGTTTCCCTCCGCCCCCAGATTTCCTTTGGGAGAAGTGACCGTCCTCCCCTGGACACAGCTGCAGGTGCTGTCCATCATCGTGTCCCCAGCCCTCTCCAAAAAGAGGTGGGCGTGTGATCAGGCTGTCACTCACTCACATGACTGTTCATGAAATGTTCATTTTTAGCATAGATAATTTCAATCCATTTTCAAATCAACCTTTCCCGGCAACGAAGGGATGTGATTTGTTCCCCAAAGACACCCACAGACTGTCTAAATCTGGTGTCACCTACATTGAGTGGTGACACATTTGGAGAAAAAGTTATAGTTAATCAGAAACGACTCTGTGACTTCATTTTTTTCAAACTTGTGGAGTGAACCACTGTACTTCCTCCTTCTCCCCAACATGCTCACAAACACATTTCCTATGCAACTTCTACCCCCCTCTATCCACTCCCACTCCCCCAAAAGACCAATCCACATCACAGAGGAAGACAGCTTGGTCTTTGGTTCTCAGCGTGTGGTGGAGCCGGAGGAGGAAGCTCTGCTCAAAGGTCATCCCGTCTCACGGTCATCGTCACACAAGGACATGATGCCACCTGAGTGTTGCAGAGGTAAATGACATCAGACTCAAGGAACCCAGGACATCCTGCAGCCACCAGCACTCCAGGACACAGGTGGCAGAATGTTCCAGAATAACAGCTGCAGAGCCTGAGTTGAGACTCATCTCCAGATACTTTGGCAGTGCTCGTTCTTCACAGGGACACAGACAGAGAGCACACGTGTGTGGAGAGAGTTGAGCCCAGAAAAAGCCAAGGACCAGACCCAGCTCACCCACACCCAGGGGCCCATTCCCTCCTGTGCGCTGAGCTGACGGCCCCTGCAGGGGGAGCCGTGCTCAGCCCAGGGACGCCCAACACACACAGGAGGCAACACAGTTCTGTGTGACCCCAACACAGCCCAGAGCCTGGTACCCAATCCTTTCCGCACAGCTCACGAGAGCCCTGGAAGAAAAAGTCACCCTTTCCGAGGACAGCCGTGTGGGCAGAGCGTCCTCACAGCTCAGGGTAAGGTGCATTCTGAGTATGACTTGGGTGTAATTAGGCCCGTCTTTGCTCATAAATTCCTCCAATGGCACTCTGGGGGTCTCCCTCACCCCACCCCACCTCCGTGCTCAGACAGGAAGAGAACTGAAGATGGCAGCTATTAACCTCAGGAACCATGGTGTGTGTGAGTGTGTCTGTGTATGTGTGAGAGTGTGTTGAGTGTGTATGAGAGTATGCAGAAGTGAATGGGTATGTGTGTGTGTTGAGTTGTATTGAATGTGTATGGTGTGTGTGTGTAACTGTGAGTGTGAGTGAGTGTGTGACAGTGGGTGTGCCTTGAGTGTGTGAGAGTGTGAGTGAGTGTTGTGAGACTGAGTATGTGTGAGAGTGAATGTGTGTTGAGTTGTGTTGAGTGTGTGTGTGTGTGTGTGTGTGTGTGACAGGAAGAGGCAGACTTGCCCTTCAGAGACATTGTCCTGCCCACTCCCATCTCCACCAAGGACCCTACAGGCTGGGGTGTGGGGTGGGGCTCGGAGACAGTCAGGAGGGGGCAGGGAGGCTGCTTCCACCACAGTCTGCATGAGGACTGTGACTGGTGAGGACACAGCTGTCACCCATCTCCCCGCCTCCCTGACAGAGCCCCAGTGGAGAGCAGCCTCCTGCCCATCGTCCCTGTCCCCAGCTCAAGTGCATCCTTGCACGGGGCACACCCCGGATGCTCATCTCAGCCTTCAAATTTGCCTGGGAACACAGTCCCCACTCCAGGACTCTGAGCTCTCATGATCCAGCCAGACACTGAGTGGGCTCTGGGTACCTGACAGCAGCAGTGGGAGAAAAAACCCCCACACCTGACCCACTAAAAGGAGCATCACTTCTCAAAAAAAGGAAGCCTAGGAGTTCCTGTTGTGGCTCAGTGGGTTAAGAACCAACATAGTGTCTAAGAGGATGTGGGTTCAATCCCTGGCCAGTGGGTAAACGATCTGGCATTGTAGATTGCAGATGTGGCTTGAATCTGCTGTGGCTGTGTCACGGATCACAGTGGCAGCCCCCAGTTGACCCTTAGCCCAGGAATTTTCACATGCCTCAGGTGTGGCCATAAGAAAGAAAAAGCAAAAAAAAAAAGGAAGCCCAGAACTTCCCCAAGATGGAACACAGTCACTTGTGTAACATTTGTGGGTGGTAGAGAGGTGGCCATACCAGGCACCGAGGATGCCCAGGCGCTGCCCTCAGACCCTTGAAACATCCCATTTCACCCCAGGCTGCTTCTGGAGCCTCAGAGTGTGATTCAGGTCATCCCAGGACACCCCCAAGGCCCTGACCCATGGCCCCCACACCCTCTCCCTTGTCCTCACCTCCACTGGCCTCTCCAGGCCCATGAGCTGATAGTGGCCTATTTCGGCTTAAGTGTGGACAGACACACCCTGATCACATGGTGCACAGATGGCCCTGTGTGAGGCTGACATGTGTTGTCCTCATCCTTAGATAAGGGTGGGACCTCAGCCCCAGATGAGCCCCGGCCTCCCCAGATGAGCCCCGGCCTCCCCACCTGCCTCTTCCCTCCACGTTCAGCCGGAGACACCGGGAGGGGTCTTGTGCAGGACACATCAGCTCTCCCACGGCCACTGGGACTGGGTCAGAGACGCACTCCCCCAGACCCCCCGACCCCCATCTAGGGGCCTGGGGACCACCGCATCCCCATACTTGCAGGAAATTAATTACTCCACCTTCACTAGTGGGGTGCTGAGCCCAGGGGTGGGTGGTGACAGAAAGGGAATTAAATTCTAAACACGCTCCCTCCGTGGTCTCCCACATCCTCCCTCCTCTGTTAAACCTCACGGGCCCAGCTGGAGAGGAACGGGACCTGCCGGCTCCGGATCTCATGCTCAGCTCAGGGTTTCTATTCAGCGTGTAAACCTGCAGGGCAGGTGAGGGAAACACACAGAGTGGAGGCTGCTGGGCTGCTTCCAGCTCAAAACAAAGGAAAAAACCCTGTGAAGTTACAGGGGGATCTGGAGTTACCACAGCCTGCCTCAAAATTGCACAGCAAGTGTTTTCAAATCGTCCCCGTGGCCCAGGTAACACGAGTCAGGAAGGTCTCAGGTCTCGGGGGAAAATGCGCGGACACAGGCTAGACGGGCCAGTCCTGCTGCTGCACTTTGCGTTTACAGCTGCGACGGCTCAGAGAGCAGAGATGGGTCACAGGGAAGGCGGAGCGAGGAGGAGGAAACTAGCAAAAAAGAGGCAGGAGTATGTGAGACCAGAGCAGCTGTGAGAGCTCTTGTCAGCGTAGAAGTTGGGGCAGGACCGCCTGGGGGAGCCACATCCCTGGATGTACATGGAAAACCTTTCATGGTGGCCTCTGGCTGCTCCTCCCTCTGCCCAAAATGAACCCCCAGAGCGTCCTGAAGAAGCAGGACCTGTCATTTCGCACACAGGTAATGATATGAAGCAGTAATGATGTTGGGGTCACTGTGATGTGTCCTGGAGACATGAGCAGGGGTCCCTGTGATATGGTCAGGGATACAGGGAAGAGCTTCTGTGATGGTCCCAGAGGACACCATGAGAGAACCTGCCAGGAGGAGAGAACCCCTGAGAGTCTGCAGTCATAACTGGAATCCTGGGGAGGGGAGGACAGGGGGCAGAGGGGAGAAGGGACCACAGAGGCCCCGCCCACCTCACCTGGCTATGCCCAATCACAGTGACACGCACACCCCAGCCCCCAACCCCCGTCACACACCCTGTCTCACTTGACTATGTCCACTTCTTTGGCCCCGCCTCCCCTTTGGACCCTCCCCCTCACGTGGGCCCACCCAAGTCACGTGACCCATCCACCCCTATTTCTGTTCCTGAGAATCAGTGCTGCCCACTGCCCTGCATGTCCCCACCCACTCACAGCTTCCACTCATAGCTCTGTGCTTTATGTTCAGGTCCATTCTCACTGCAAGATTCCCCTCCAGGTACCAAATCCTCACTCCCCAGGAAGTCCCACTCCAGACTCACCACCATTCATGTGCATCTCCATATGAGAATTTTCATTTTGTTTTGTTCTGTTTTTGTTTTTTAGGGCTACACCTACAGCATATGGAAGTTCCCAGGCTAGGGGTTGAATTGGAGCTGCAGCTACTGGCCTATGCAACAAGGAATCCGAGCTGCATCTGGGACCTATACCACAGCTCATGGCAATTCGAATCTTTAACCCACTAAGGCCAGGGATCTAACCTGCATCTTCATGGATACTAGTCAGATTCATTTTGAGTATAGCACAATGGGAACTCCCTAGAAGTTGTTTGTTAGATTCCACATGTAAGTGAAATCATATGGTTGTCTTTCTCCGCCTGACTTATTTCGATTAGCACAATACTAGGTCTATCCATGTTGTTGTAAATGGCAAGATTTCATTCTTTTTTATGGTTGAGTTGTATTCCATTATATGTATGTACCACAGCTTCTTTATCCATTCATCTGTTTGATGGACAATTCAGTTCCTTCCATACCTTGGCTATTATAAATAATGCTGCTATGAATGTTGGGCTATATATATATTTCAAGCTAAAGTTTTTGTTTCTTTGGAAAAATATTCATAAGTGGAATTAGTGGATCATACAGAAGTTCTACTTTTAATTTTTTGAGGAACCTCCTTACTGTTTTCCATAGTGGCTGCTCCAATTTACATTCCTGATAACAGTGCATGAGGACTCCATTTTCTCCAAATCCACATCAACTTTTGATGACAGCCATTCTGCCAAGCATAAGTGATATCTCATGGTGTTTTTGATTTGTATTTCTCTGACGCTGAACATCTTTTTATATGTCTGTTGGCCATCTACATGTCTTCTTTGGAAAAAATATATATTCAGGTGCTTTGCCCATTTTAAAAACATGTGTGTGTGGGTTTAGGGCTGCACCTGTGACATATAGACGTTCCCAGGCTAGGGGTCGAATCAGAGCTACAGCTGCCTGCCTATGCCATAGCTGCAGCAACATGGGATCTGAGACATATCTGCAACCTACACCACAGCTCACAGCAATGCCAGATCCTTAACCCACTGAGCAAGGCTAGAAATTGAACCCACATCCTGCTGAGCCACAATGGGAACTCCCCCCAAATGTTGGGGTTTTTTTAATGTTGAATTGTATAAATTATTTGTGTGTGTGTGTGTGTACTTTTTTGGGTTTTTTTTTGGGGGGACACACATGGGGCCTATGGAAGTTGCCAGGCTAGGGGTTGAATTGGAGCTGCAGCTTCAGGCCAGTGTTACAGCCACAGCAAAGCAGGATCCAAGCTGCATCTGTAACCAACATCACAATCCATGGCAATGCCGGATCCTTAACTCACTGAGTGAGACCAGGGATCAAACCTGCATCCTCATGAGTATTAGTCAGGTTCATTACCAATGAGCCACAACAGTAAGTCCTCTTTGTATATTGTGGATATTAACTCCTTATTTGATATGTCATTTGCAAATATCTTCTCCTATTTGGTAGACTGCCTTTTTATTTTGTTGGGTTTCCTTCACCGTGCAAAAGCTTTTCAGTTTGATGCAGTCCCATTTATCTTGCTTTGATTTCTCTTGTGAGACATATCCAAAAAAAAAATATTGCTAAGACCAATGTCAAAGAGCATACTGCCTATTTTGTTCTAGGAGTTTTATGGCTTCAGATCTCACATTTAAATCTTTAATCCATTTTGAGTTCTTATTTTGCATATGATGTAAGAAGGTGGTCCAGTTTGATTCTTTTGCATGCAGCTGTCCAGTTTTCCCAAAACCATTTAAGAGGCTCTCTTTTCCCTATCTATATTCTTTATCTGTATTCTTTCCTCCTTTGTCATAGATTAATTAACATATGTGTGTGGGTTTATTTCTGGGCTCTCTATTCTGTTCCATTCATCTATCTGTCTGTTTTTATGCCAGTACTACATTGTTTTTACTACTGTAGCTCCATAGTATAGTTTGAAATCAGGGAATATGATACCTCTCACTTTGTTCTTGTTGCTCAGGATCGTTTGGGCTATTCAAGGTCTTTTGCATTCCCATACAAACTTTAGAATTATTTGTTCTGGTTCTGTGAAAAATGCTATTGATATTTTGGTCAAGATTGCATTGAATCTCCAAGTTGCTTTGGCCAGTATGGTCATTTTAACAATATTGATTTTTTTCGATCCATAAATTTGATATATCTTTCTATTTGTGTTGTCTTCACTTTTTTTAAAATCAGTGTCTAATAGTCCTCTGAGTACAGGTCTTTTACCTCTTGGATTAATTTATTCCTAGGTATTTTATTCTTTTTGGTGCAATTACACATGAGTTTTTTTTTTTTTTTTTCCTTTTTATGGCTGCACCTGCAGCATATGGAAGTTCCCAGGCTAAGGATTGAATCAGAGCTGCAGCTGCCGGCCTATACCACAGCCATAGCAACAGAGGATCTGAACTGCATCTGTGACCTACGCCACAGCTTACCTTAATACTGGATCCTTAACCCAGTGAGTGAGGCCAGGAATTGTACCTGCATCCTCACAGATGCTATGCTGGGTTCTTAACCCGCTGAGCCACAATGGGAACTCTGAGATTGTTTCCTTTTATTTATTTATTTATTTATTTTTGTCTTGTTTTTAGGGCCACACACATGGCATGTGGAAGTTCCCAGGCTAGGCATCAAATCAGAGCTGCAGCTGCCAGTCTGCACCACAGCCACAGCAATGCAGGATCTGAGCTGCATCTGTGACCTACACCACAGCTTGCTGCAACACTGTATTCTTAACCCACTGAGTGAGGCCAGGGATCAGACCCATGTCCTCAAGAATACTAGTCAGGTTCGTTCTCGCTGAGCCATGATGGGAACTCCCTGAGATTGTTTTCTTAATTTCTGTTTCTGTTAGTTTATTATCACTGTATAGAAACACAACAGATTTCTGTATGTTGATTTTGAATCCTACAGCTTCTCCAATTTCATCTTTCATATTCTTGTATTTAATGTTGACTCCTCATATATCTAGAACTCTCCAGATTTAAAACCGCTCCTCACATCTCTTTATAAGCACCCAAATGCCCAGCACAGTGTTGATCAGAAGGGGTTGGATAAGCATTTGCTGAGTTGATTGGTAACCACGTTAACATGATTTTCACTCTCATCTGTCTTACAGTCTGCACACATCTGAATGGATTTAGAGATTGTGTATCTCGGAATCTGTATTTTCAGGGCTATTCAAGATAAAGCCACTATCTCCCCAGGCTTCAGCTCAGAAGCATCTTTTTAGACAGAAAATCTCTCAATCATATATTTTCAAGCTGTTACCTGTTGGAGTTAAGGCATGAAGGAAAAATTAAAATCACACCTAGTTCTGTCACTTTATCCTCACATGGTCTCCAGCCTGGTGTCCCAAGCAGTTTCAGCACCTTGGAACCTGGCTTGGTAAGCTACTCAGTCTTGGAGGGAGCTGGTAAGGAAGAGTCCACCTGGTGAGATGAAGGGGAAACAGAGTAATGAAGTCAGCAGGTGAATGATAGGACTTTTTCTGAGAGAGGCAGGAGGACAGAAAAGGTTCCGGGAAAGAAGTGGCCGAAGGGCATCCGCTGGGGAATCTTGCATTATACGTGCTTCAGATTGCTTGCTTTTTTAATTAATTTTTTGAAGTATAGCTGATTTACAATGTTTGCTAATTTCTGCTGTACAACCAGGTGACTCATATATATATATATATATATACACACACACACACATATGTTCTTTTTCATATTCTGTTCCATTATGTTTATCACAGGATATTAAGTAGAGTTCCCCGGGCTATGCAGTAGGACCTTGTTGTTTATCCATTCTGTATATTCTAGTTTACATCTGTTAATCCCAAATTCCCAACTCTTCTATCCCTTCCTCCCCCAACCCCTTGGCAACCATGGCATATAGAAAGTCCCCAGGCTAGAGGTCGAATCAGAGCTACAGCTGTTGGCCTACGCCACAGCCACAGCAACACCAGATCCAAGCTGCATCTGCAATCTACATCGCAGCTCACGGTAACACTGGATCCTTAACCTACTCAGCAAGGCCAGGGACCAAACCCTAATCCTCATGGATACTAGTTGGATTCATTTCCACTGAGCAACAATGGGAACTTCGACAGTGGAATGTGTTGAATGCATCCACCCTGCTGCATTCCAAGAGGAAAGTGGAGCGGATGCACTCCAGCTCTCTGTTGGCCCCAAGTGTTTAGAAAAATGGCAATGTTGGAGTTCCTGTTGTGGCTCAGTGGGTTAAGAACCCAACTAGTATCCATGAGGATGTGGGTTCAATTCCTGGCCTCACTCAGTAGGTTAAGGATCCAGCATCGGTATAGCTGTGGTGTAGGTTGCAGATGTGGCCCAGTGCCATGAGCTGTGGTATAGAATGGTGACTGTAGCTCTGATTCAACCCCCTAGCCTGGGAACTTCCATATGTGGTAGGTGCAACCCTAAAAGGCAAAAAAAAAAAGAAGGAAAGAAAGGAAGGAAGGAAGGAAGGAAGGAAGGAAGGAAGGAAGGAAGGAAGGAAGGAAGGAAGAAAGATGACAAAGTCCTTCTGGGCTGAACAGAGGGTGAGGCTCAACCTGCAGAGACAGAGGCTTGGAAGCAGGACCTCCTGGTGCCAGCACCTTCTCCTCCTGTCTCCTGCTTTTGGGCTTCATCTCTGTCTCGTACAGAGACAGGAACTACGCACCACAGTAGGCAAAGGTAACTGTGCTCCAACCTTAGAAGTGGCCCCAGTCCCTGAAGTATTTACAAAGACAGGTGATTAAGTGATGCCTGCCGTTACATCCCTCCCACCCCCGCTGTTGGCTCATCAATCATGGTGGTTACAGGTAATTAAGGGAGTCTTCATCAGGAAGGTATAACCACAGATGATTCATAGCTTAATACTTCATCCTCAAATCCAAATCATTAAAATAAAAAGCTGAACTGGATTACACCCAATTAAGATAATAATCTTACCTTGGAGTTATCTCATGCCTTATTTCAGCTAAGCCTCCAAGTCTTTCTACATTATTTCTTCTTTAACTTCCCATCAAATTCTTGCTAGGGAGGAAGGGTCAGAAATTATTCTGCCCACTTTGAAGATGGATAACCTGAGGCTCAGAATATTCCTGTGTCTTTCTTCCTCTGACCCTCCTCTCTGATAAGCTCTGCTCCTCCTGAGCCACAAGCATCCACACCAAGCCCCTGCCTGATGGTCATGGGTTGAGATGTGATTTCATGTACAATCCACCCACTCATGTCCTTTGCCAGCCAAGAGAAGGACATATCCACCCTTCCAGTTGGTTAAGCCAAAGCCTTGAACTCTGTATGCAAACTTTCAGAAAATCCTTATTGTTCTATCTTTAGAGTATCTCTACCATCCAGCCGCCTTCCTGCCCCACATGGTGATTCTCACATAGGACCATTACCTCTTGTCTGGAGCCTGCACGAGGTCCACTGGCTTCTGCTTCCACCTAGACCCTTGCAGTCAGCTCCCCATGCAGCAGCCTGGGGGTCATTTTTCCCATATGTCAGACCATGTCCCTGTCTCTCTGTCCCAAACTCTCCAGGATCCCCACCTATGCTATATGTGTGCTGCTAAGAAATTAAAAGAAGGCAGTGTGACTGAGGACCTGAGATTGAATATTATTTAATGTGATTAATTTAAATTTACACAGCGGCCAGTGCTCAGTATTGTGGAGCAAAGATCTAGGCGCTGCCCTCCTTTCCACCCGCCTCCTCCTCTTTCCCAGGCCATCCCTCTACGTATCCATCAAACACATCACTGTGCCTCTCTCTGGGCCTCAGGGTCCCCATGTAACAAATGGGAGAGCAGTCCCTGCTTCCACATCCTCACAGGGACCCCTGGAAGCGTGGCACATACTTACAGACAAGTAAGGAAGTTGTGCAGATGCCCAGATGGCAGGACTGATAACCTGCAAAGTGGTAGCTCAGTTCCACCTTCTTCCCACTCCCCTTCCTCCCCCGGCTCCAACCACTTCCAGATTCTGAATCCTGTCCCCTTCCATTCGGAAAAGCCAGTCCAGTAGCTTGGTCCATGAGCTCCCTACATGGTGAGTGGGGGGTGGGGGCCTAGGAGCAGCTGGCCTGAGGTCAAACCTTAGCTCTGCCCATTGGCCCATGGTCCATTCTCTGTGGTTCTTATTCCATTCTGATTGGTTCATGCTCCATTCTCTGTGGATCATACATACTCCTTTCTGATCGGTCTATGCTCCTTTCTGGTGATCCAATACTCTGCTGAATACCCAAATGGAGCAATTAAATGTCCCTTAATTTACAGATTCCTCAAACGCAGATGCCTAGCCATCGGGCATGAGCCATTTTTTCCTGGAAATTAATCTCTGGGCCTCCCCAAAGGCCCATTCTTTATTGTAAGTGAGGGTCGTGTTTCAGCTGCTGTAACATTCGCTTAGCTGTTAGTATCAAGAGAGAGAAGACTACTTGCTGGAATTTACTGTTCTTAAAACAGCAACAATCCCCAAAGCAATCTACAAACTCAGTGTAATCCCTACCAAACTCTGAACTGCCCTTTTTTTTTTTTCTCTTTTTCTCTCTTCATGGCATATGGAAGTTCCCAGGCTAGGGGTGGAATGGGAGCTGTAGCTGCCAGCCTACTCCACAGCCATAGCAATGCCAGATCCGAGCTGCACCTGCAACCTACACCACAGCTCACTGCAATGCTGGATCCTTAAACCCACTGATCGAGGCCAGGGATTAAACCTGCAAATCATGGTTCCTACTTGGATTCGTTTCCACTGTGCCAGGACATGAACTCCCAGACAAACCGATTTTTAAAATTCATATGTAAATGCAGGAGTTCCTGTCATGGCTCAGCGGTAACAGAAGGGTGAGGATTCAATCCCTGGCCTCCCTCAGTGGGTTAAGGATCCGCATTGCCATGAGCTGTGGTGTAGGTCACAGTCGCAGCTCGGATCCTGCATTTCATAGGCTGGTAGTTCCAATTCAACCCCTAGCCTGGGAACTTCCATATGCTGTAGGTGTGGCCCTAAAAAGCAAAAGAGAAAAAACAAAAATTTTGTTTTGAGGCTTGGATCCTGTGTGGCTGTGCCTGTGGTGTAGGCCAGTAGCTTCGGCTCCATTCAACCCCTAGCCTGGGAACTTCCATATGCTGTGGCTGCAGCCCTAAAAAGCAAAATAAATAAATAAATAAATAAGCAAATTTTAAAAAGAACAAACATAACAAAACAGAAACAGACAGACAGATACAGAGAACAAACCTGTTTCCAGAGGAGAGGGTGGGGGGATGAATGAAATAGGTGTGGGAGACTGAGGTATAAACTTCCAGTCATCAAAGACGTGAGTCAGAGAGATACGATGCACAGCATAGGGAATATAGTCAATAATGTTGTAATGACTTAATGGTGACAGGTTGTAAATAGACTTATCAAGGTGAACATTTTGTAGCATACGAAAGCATCAAATCCCTATGTTGCACATCTGAAACTAACATAATATCGTGAGTCAATTATACTTCAACAAAAAAACAAAGAATAATAAAAAAATAACAGCAAATCTCAAGAAAATAAGGAAATTGTGTTATTTAACGCTCAGTTTCACTTTCAAGTAACAACCTCTTGTCTCTCTCTGTCTCCCTCCCTCTCTCGCTCTCCTCCCTCAATCTTCTGTTTCTATCTATGTGCAAACCGTGATCTTTTTACCTCACACTGGCTCTGCCCCACGGACCCCACACACCACTGCCATAGAGACTCACACTTCCGATAAAATATGTAATTATATACTAGATAAGATCCTTCCCTCTATGATTCTGGCTCAAAGGTCTCTGTTTGGTCCAGTAGGTGTCAGCAGCCCAGCATTAGACCAATTACCATGGCTGGGAAAGGGAGTCAGTTGAGGAGGGTGGAATTCCATGTTTAGGAGAAGCATCTTCCAAAATGGGATGAAGTGGTCTCTTACTGTTCTGGGAATACTGGTTAATAAATGTCATCTGCATTAATGACATTTCATTGGACACCTACATAGTCCCCTGTCCCAGGAGTTTTACACATAACATCCTGTTTCATTCCTCTTTTTTTTTTTTTTTTTTTTTTTTTTTTTTTTGGTCTTTTTGTCTTTTAGGGCCACACTGGCAGCATATGGAGGTTCCCAGGCTAGGGTCCATGCGGAACTGTAGCCGCCGGCCTACACCACAGCCACAATAATGCAGGATTTGAGCTGCGTCTGCAACCTACACCACACCTCACGGCAACGCCAGATCCTTAACCCACTGAGCGAGGCCAGGGATTGAACCTGAGTCTTCATAGATGCTACTCAGATTCGTTAACCACTGAGTCATGATGGGAACTCCTATCCTGTATCATTCTTAAAACACTATTGCCAAGTACCTCAATTTTGCAAGAGAAGAAATTGATATTTAGAGAGAAGAAATCAGTTTTCCATGTGGATTCACCCCCTAAGTGTGGGGCTGAGATTCTAATCCAAGTCTGATTCTTTTTTTTTTCTTCGGGCTATACCCACAGCATATGGCAGTTTCCAGGCAAGGGGTCAAATCAGAGCTACAGCTGCTGATCTACAACACAGCTCATGGCAATGCTGGATCCTTAATCCACTGAGAGAGGCCAGGGATTGAACCCACATCCTCATGGATACTAGTTGGATTCTTAACCTGCAGAGTCACTGCGGGAACTCCCCAAGTCTGATTCTTAATGTCATCTGCCTTCCGTGCCACTGGTGACAACAAATCACAGTTAAGAAACTTCTGCTTTCTGTGATCTTCCTAGGACCCTTGAAGGTCACGTTTCTCCATAATGGTGTTTCCTACATGCACTCAAAATTCTCCTCTAAGATTGTTCATCTGCCTTTAGCATGTAAATTGATAGCTTATTTGAAATCTCCTTATATGTTTTCATGGGTTGCAGTGGAATAAATAGCGTCAACCATGTCTAATGAAAAACTGCTCACCATATGTTTCTGTCTCAAGAGGAGACAAAGTGTGTGACTCCTACCTTTGGGGAGGAAAGGTGACTTTGCACCAAATATGCTTACTCAAACACACATACACACACCACAATCACACACACTCAAATATACATACACATGCTCCCAAAAAACCACAGTCACCTTTGAGAAGTCACCTCAATATCCTTGGTTCCCCTTCCTTTTGAACATGCATTTTTCCCTCCTCACATCTCACAAAGTCTGGGTTCAGGCACTATGTCATGTTTCCACCTGGAGGAAAGGAGCCAATCCATTCCCGCACATTGAGCTTGACTCGGCTGCAGGTTTTGTTAAGGATCCTGAACAAGTCAATACTTAGTTCAAAGGAATGGCCTTCTAAGAGTGGAAGGCTACGGGATGGACAAGGAGAGGATCATTTGCATCAGGAGTTAGGTCCTCCTTCTCTTTCAGCATCACACTACTTGGGCTATAACTTATGTTCCCTACACAAAGCTGGTCCTGCATATGTGATGATGGCACCTGAAAGGGAACAGAACATTCATATGCATGATTTCAGTGAAGAGAAAGTTCTGAGTTCTGCTAATGCCCAGTTTTCTAGGACCATGAGGCTGAATACAGCTGAATCTTGAGAGGGCTGTGGCACCATTACCCTCTCCAGCCATCCATCCATACATCCATCCATCATGAAACTATCCATTCATCCATGCATCCATCCAACAATCATACATCATCCATCCATCCACTCATCCATTCATTTATCCATCCATCCATCCACCCATTCATTCATTCAGCCTTCCATCCAGCCATCCATCCATCCATCCAGCCAGCCAGCCATATTAATCAAGCTCCTATTATATGCAAGGAAATACTATGTGCTACATTTGTAGGTAAGAAATGAGATGTACAATAGTCATAAGAGGCTGAACTGTGCTGCAGGAACAATAACAAATCTTCAGGGGCTTAAAAGTCTAAAGAATTACTCATCACTCATGCTTCATGTCCATCATCTTAAATGCTGCCAGTTGCTATATCAAAAAGAAAGAGAGGGAGTTCCTGTTGTAGCTCAGTGGTAACGAACCCAACCAGTATCCATGAGGATGTGGGTCTGATCCCCAGCCTCGCTCAGTGGGATAAGAATCCGGGATTGTCACAAGCTATGGTGTAGGTCACAGCCGTGGCTAGGACCCCACATTGCTGAGATTGCATCCCTGAGAGTCTCACATTGGCAATTAAATGCTTTGATTAGATATGGCTTGTGTCATTCCCATTCTAAACTCATTGGCTAGAACCGGTCACTGTGCCACCAACCACAAGGGGCCTGGAAGTGCAATCTTTCCAGGTTTGCAGAAGCGATAGGTGGATATAGCTGGTGAACATCACTGCAACACCACATGGGCAGGTTGGTTCTTTTTATCATGGTTTTCCACCTGACTTTTCCAAGGCTTGTTCCTGGCTCAGACCTGGAGTTTGGGACTTAAACAGTGTCTTTCTTTACCTCTAGCTTTCTCTGGAGAATGGGACTAGATATTGCTACTGCCCTGTATCCACAGTCCTGTATGGACCAGATAAGAATCCTTATTGATGACCCATACATAATGGGACTATGCATGATGGAGACTTTGGCAATGCCCCCCCCCCACTCTTGTGGTATAAGATTCCCCAAGATGTCCATGAGACACCGCTTCTTCCTGGGGGATGCAGGTGGTAAAAGGTAACTAGGATGATCATGTGGAAAGGTCTTGCAATGACTGCAGACTTTCTTTGAGGCAGGCAGCTCATCTGCAATGAAGCACGTGAAGTTGTAAAGCTGAAAAGTTTGCGAGTCTTTTTTTTTTTTTTTTTTTTTTTTTTTTTTGTCTTTTTAGGGCCGCACCTTAGCATACGGAAGTTCCCAGGCTAGGGACTGAATCAGAGCTGTAGTTGCCAGCCTACCTCACAGCCACAGCAACACCAGATCCGAGTTTCGTTTTGAACTATGCCACAGCTTACGGCAACGCCCAATCCTTAACCCACTGAGTGAGACCAGGGATCAAACCCACATCCTCATAGACACTAGTCGGGTTCATTACAACTGAGCCACAATGGAACCCCCAAGTCTTATTTTTTGTTTAATTCAAATCATAATACTTGGTGTAATATTTCTCTAGAGCACTAAGTTAAAGTGTGTTACTTGCTATTCGACATAAAGAGTGGTAGACTTATGACTGAGCATCATGGGACCACCCTTTCTGTCCCAATTCTCTGCTATTTGGTGGGGGGATTTAGAATGGGGTATTCACCTGTAGGGGGCAGCACAGGAGCTGCTAGGCCCATTATCTCTAGAAGATGTACATTTCCTCTTGACTGAACAGTGGCTTTGGCCAACCTTGTACAGGGTTGGTTTGTGAAATGCATAAGCCATCCTTTTTACTTTCTTTCTTTTTTGGCTGCCCCACGGCATACGGAGTTCCCAGGCGAGGGATCAGATCTGAGCTGCATTTTCGACCTAAGCTGCAGCTGCGGCAATGCTGGATCCTTAACCCACTGTGCTAGCCAAGCATTCCAGCCAATCCCAAGACACTGCCAATCCCACTGTGACACAGCGGGAACTCTGCATAAGCCATCCTTGTCTACACTCTGCAGGCTGAATTATTTTCTTGTATTCATAATACTCACTTATTTTGTATAAATGCTGTCAATGGAGTTCCCGTTGTGGTGCAACAGAAACAAGTCCAACTAGGGTTCATGAGGATGAGGGTTCAATCCCCGGCCCCAATCAGTGGGTTGAGGATTCAGCGTTGCTGTCAGCAGGTCTTTGACACAGCTCGGTCTGGTGTTGCTGTGGCTATGGTGTAGGCGAGCAGCTGCAGCTCTGATTCAACCCCTAGCCTGGGAACTTCCATGTACCACAGGTACGCTCCTAAAAAAAAAAAAAAAAAAAAAAAAAAACTTTTTTATACTTTCCACACTGGGAAACCATGCCAGATACACATGGGTTCCATTGGCAAGCCCCACCTGCCGTGAGTCTTGGTCAAACCATCCAAACTGATAAGATTCAGGCTTCCTCTAATCAATGACATCACAGCACTCAGCTCAGGGGCTGTGCTGAGGCTTAGAGAGGCAGAGGCTGAGCAGTGTTGGGTAGATCCCATTGCCGTTCCCCACGGCTCTGGCCTGAGTGTCATGGAGTCTGCAGGAGCTCAGAGGCCATCCGGGGTCTCTCTTGGTCCATTTCCCCAGAAGAAAAGACCACCTGTACCCGCCCAGAGGCAGGAACCTGGCTGGGACTCTAGGACAGCAGCCCCTGTTGGTTTTGTTCCAACATCCTTTTCATCTACCCACGATTTGGATTTACGGTTTTTAAAATATTTTGGGGCATTAATCAGGACTGCTAAACAGTATACTGTAAACATGCCAAATTCAAGGAACTGAGAGAAAGTCATTTACTGTTATAGCTCAGGATGAAATATCAGCGCTTTCCCACTAGTCAGGAAAAGGTTAAAGGTGCCTGGTATCATTGGCATGGATGACATTTGCTGGAGGATCTGGATAATGCACAGGACAAGGAACACAGCAGTACAAATGCAGAAAAGGAAGAGATGCCATCATTCATATTTGCAGAGTATATAACTGTCTACATAGAAAACTCAATAACCAGCATCAAAAATCATAAGGATATAAAGAAAAATTCAAGACAAAAAAATCCAAATTGTCCTACTTATCAGAAAATTCAACAGAAGAAGTAACTTTCTATTGACAATAGCAGTGAAAATTTAGCATATGTGGATGAGCCTAATTAACGCATGAGCTCTTTTATGAAGATAACCATTCAACATCCCCTGCAAAAGCCCTCACAGAAGGGATCAGAGATGTGCTGTGTTCTTAAACAGGGAGCCTCAAAACTATGTGGCCAACTTTCTCCCATTTAAATCTACACATTTGGGGAGTTCCCTTCATGGCTCATTGGTTAACGAATCCGACTGGGAACCATGAGGTTTCGAGTTCAATCCCTGGCCTTGCTCAGTGGGTTAAGGATCTGGCGTTGCCAGTGAGCTATGGTGTAGGTCAAAGACGTGGCTCGGATCTGGCATTGCTGTGGCTGTGGTGAAGGCCAGTGGCTACAGCTCTGATCACACCCCTAGCCTGGGAACCTCCATATGCTGCAGGTGCGGCCCTAGAAAATACACACGCACACACAAAAAAATCTACACATTCAGTGTTCCTGTCTTGACTCAGCAGTTAATGAACCAGACTGGTATCCTTGAGAACGTGGGTGCGAACCCTGGCCTTGCTCAGTGGGTTAATGATCCAGTGTTGCCGTGAGCTGTGGTGTAGGTCCCAGATGCAGCTGGGGTGCAGCATTGCTGTGGCTGTGGCATAGGCCAGCAGCTACAGCTCCAATTCAACCCCTATCCTGGGAACCTCCATATGCCATGGGTGTGGCCCTAAAAGGATAAAAATAAATAAATAAACAATTCTGCACATTCAGTGCAAAACCAATCAAAAACCCCACCCAAATTTTCAGAGATCTTGACAAAGGGATTCTACAGTCCATCTTGAAGAGAAAGGGCAAGAACAGTAAAAATGCAAAAGGAGGAATAGGGAGTTCCCTTGTGGTACAGCTGGTTAAGGATCTGGCATGCTACTGCAGTGGCTTGGGTCCCTGCTGTGGCTCGGGTTCAGTCCCTGGCCAGGGAACTTCCACATGCTTCAGGCAGGAACCAAAGAGAAAAAGGAAAGAAAAAAGAAAATGAGGAGGAGGAGGGAGGAGATAAAGGGAGAGAGGAAGAGGGGGGAGAGTAAAGGAGGAGGGAGGGGAGGAGGACCCAGTGATCTCCTGATGTTGGCACATAATGAATGAGTATGAAACAGGGCAGAACTGACGTCAGAAGAGAAAATAGATCAATAGAACATAATGAAAAGTCCAGAAACGGAGACATGAGTGTATATGAAATTAATATATGAGAAAGGAAGTCTTTCAAATCCTCAGGGATTGATGGCCATAAATGGTACTGTCGTGGAAGATAAAATAAAATTAATTTCCACACCATTTCCCAAAGTAATTTCAGGTGGATTGAAGACCTAAATATAAAACAAAACTATAAAAACATTGACAAAAAATGTGAGAAAATGTAACATGGAGAGAAAAAAACCTTAAAAAAGATACAAAAACCGTAGAAGGCTAAAATAAAGAACACATAAGCTTGACTACCTTGAAATTTTTTAAATCCCTGTGTGACTCAAGGTACAGTTAAGAACTGCCCACAGGCTTGGAGGAGTCATCCACACCATCCATAATAAGCGATTCCCCGCTAGAACATGTCACCGCGTTCCTGTAGTGATATGCGAAAGATCAACAACCAGCAGAAATGCAGGCAAAGGATATAAACACACAATTCATGGCAGAGACATTACAAATGGCCAAGAAACATGAAAAATGCTCAACCCAGGAGGAAGGAGGGGAGAACAAGTTAAAACAAGGTGCCCTTTCTCACCTCCTTGATTGGCAGACAGGAGCAGGGCTGGTCACAGCGAGTGTCAGCAGAGACTGGGGGAAGGATTCCTGCACTTGGTGAGCATTGGTTTGAAAGGTCTTCAGTGGAGAGGAATCTGGGCGCATCTATTGGCACAAAGGCTGCGGGTGCCCTGGCTTCTCCAATTCTCAGGTTGATCTGGAGAAACGCCCACATTTGTGCCAAGGAGGCAGGAATGAGCGCATCCACCACGTTTGCTAGATAGACCTTGGAGGAAAAAACTTTAGCATCTTGCAGTGGAGATTTGATTCGATGGAGAGGAATCTGGTGGTTACAGTTCACCCGTGGGGTCTTGGAAGCTGGGAAGGGGGGTTCTGGCCTGTAAAACAGCACAGGGAGCAGTGTGGTTACAGTGGAGGGGCTGCAGCTGCCCCCGCTGTGATGCAGGGAGGTGGGTCGAGGGGGTCTGGAAGTCCCTCAAGGGGGTCTCCACAGGGCGGAGGGGGGAAACTTAGGGAACCAGCTCCTGCCCTTCCTGCGCAGGGCGGGGCCCTGGCTTGTCATTGTTGGCACAGCCCCGCTTCCTGTGAGATTAGGTTTACAGGGTCTCTCATCCTTCAGGGGATTAGCTGACCTTTGACCTCAGAATGAGTGGAGTGATGTGGGCTGGAGGCCAAGGGGACGCAGCTCCTGGACCCTGATGCTAGGGCGTCCTGCCCATGGGCTGCCTGTCATGCCCGTACCCTCTGCACATTGAAGACCTGCTTCCTGCCCAGGGTGACACGGGGTCTCCTCCCCTGTTTTGGGGTCCCCTTCCCTGGTTTGGGTCTCAGTGTCTCCTCCTGACAGTCTTGGGCCTCACATGCATCCCCTGGGAAGTTTGAGACAGAGGGAGACGGGGGTGTATCTTTAGGTTCCCACCTCTGAATGCAGTTGAAATTTTAATGAGCAGGACTGGGGATGCGCTGTGTGTGGTGAATGTCACAGGAGAAAGCTCCCCTCCGCTGAGCCAGCGCTGTGCTCTCATTATGCGCATGCGCATCAGGTCAATGCTGGGAAACACAGGCGCCTAGATGCGTCTGGGGGAAGGTTCACCGCGGGAAGCAGCTGCACTGATTAGCGGGGAAACCACGATGTCTGTCCTCAGGGCCCATCAGGAGGCTCTGCGGAGAGGACCCTGGGGGTGATGGGCTACAGGACTGAGTGGGACCCCCCCCACACACAGGGTCCTGAGCAGGTGCTCCCACAGAGAAGGACACAGGGGGTTTTGAGCCACTAAAGCTTTGCCAATAGACTGGGGTCCACGGACCAGCCGCATCAGCGTCACCAGGACTTGTTCTCAATGCAGATTCCCAGGCACGTCCCTCCACATCTGCTCCTTGAGTAAATTAGAACTCCGAGCAGGCTCGGGGCATTCTGCCACCCCAGCAAAACTACATTTCCTCTGCAGCCTCAGGGACCACAGGACCAGTGGATGTGCGGCCTGACTGATGTGCTGTGAGCAGAGGTCAAGGGAGCAACTTCTGGGTCCTGTCCTGAGAGGCTAGAGAGAGCCTGTCCCTGTCATTTATCCCCATTGGCTGAATGGGTCCTGGTCAGCGTGGGTCAGCTGCTTATCTGGGCCCAGAAGGACTCAGGGGAAAGGGGGAATTGTGAGCTTCGGAGAAATGTAGTGTCTTTACCGTGGGGCAATCACATAGCTCCCTGTGGCTGGGCTTCCTCAGCTGTGAAATAGGGATGATGCTGGTGATGCTGCTGCTGAGCATGGTGATGGTGGTGACCTTTGACCTCAGGATGAGTGGAGGGACGCGGGCTGAAGGCCGAGGTTCCTGGTCCCTGGTGTGAGCGCATCTTGCCCACGGGCCACCACAGCCCTCGATGATGGTGGTGATGACAGTGATGACGGTGGTGGTGGTGACGGTGGTGGTGATAATGATCATCTGGTGATAAGTATGATGGTGCTGCTGCTGCTGCTGGGGATGAGGGTGACGACAGGGGTGAGGACGTGACGGTGGTGATGACAATACTGACGGCGATGGTGGTGGCGACGACAGTGGTGAGGATGGTGGTGAGGATGCCGCCTCTTGCAGGGAGAGGAGGAGATGTAATGAGGGGATGGCAGGGCTGGGAGCAGACCCGGGCTCGTGGCAGATGCTCCGTAAACTCTGCCCACTGTTACGGTTGCTACTAATATTATTATTAATATCTCCTTGAAGTGGAGCTGCCGCCTCCTGTCCTGGGCCCCTGGTTATAAGGCAGGAGATGAGCTCCCCTTTTGTAAACCTCCCTTCCCAGCTTGTCCTCAGCAGTTGTTCCCTGTAGAAGGCATAAGTGTCCCCCAGGTGAGGAGGGGACACAGGTAGGTCCCCCATCCCTGTACCCAGGCCCCACTGTGCCTGGAATCCTGGCAGGCTCATGAACAGAAAGCCATCTCCTGCCCATGGCACTATGATCAGTGGCATCCCCATGGTGCAGACAGGGGGTCGCTTTGCTATTGAAGCTGACATGCCCAGCTCCAGAGGGGAGAGGCTCCCAGAAGAGGCAGCAGAGTGGCCACTGCAAGGAGGGAGTGGTGTCCCTGGCTGGTGTCCACACTCCAAAGCACATGAGCAGGACTGGGAGGCGGAGGTGTCACAGACCCGCTGCAGTCCATGCCCTGCTGGTTAGTGGGGTGGGACTCCTTCCTCGTGTTGAATTGGGTTTTCTGCTCCTTTTCTGTGAATGTCTACTGGCCATGTCTGCCCACTTTCCAGGCGGGTTTCTCTGCTCATTACTGACCTGTGAAGCCCTTTGGGCGGTTCACACCCCAGACCTTTGTCTGTGAACGTGGAGCAGACGTCGGTCCCCGTCTGCCCTTGGTCTTTCCCCTCCTGTGCGGCGGTCAGTGTTTTTGCTCCGCGTTCTCTGGTTAATCACAGGCTCTGAAATGTCCTCTCACCTGAGTCTCCACCCTGCTCTCTCCAGAAACCAGTGGGACTTCTCACCTCAGCTGAGTTCGGGGCAAGACGTAGTAAAACCAGAGACGCATCAGGAAAAGAAAGTCTAAATAAGATAATGTTCCTGGCAGGGTTGACAGGTTTCCCAGGGAGACTGGGTCAGGCTGGAGGTGTTTGTAACCAGGCTGATCTTGGCCCAGAGGCTGTGCCCCCCCCCCCGGGGGGGTCCTGCAGCCCTTCATAGCCAGGATGAAGGGCTGGGAGGGCGGAGTTTGGGAAGCTCTGTGATGAACCCCCAGGGCACATAGGCTCTGAGAAGGTCAGAGCTGTAGCGTTTAGGGGCAGCCCCGCAGCCAGCCCCAAGTTGTTTTCTGGGCAGTGGCTTAGCTGCTCCAGGCAGCCCTCCCCTGAGACCCTGCCGTAGGGGTCTGGGTCTGGGGGAGCAGCCACTGTGCATGGAGGGATCTGGGGGGGGTGGTCTCAGCATCCAGGTTGCTCCTAAGGCAGCAGCAGCCCTTGCCCCTCTGGCCTGAGCCCCTGTCCTATAGTGTGCTGAGTGCTGAAGGCGGAGCCCTCGTCCTGGGCTGTGAGGGGTTCACTCCCCACGTGCTCATTAGGGACCCTGACAGAGCAGCTGTGACCTGGGCTCCCTGTGGGTGCTGGGAGGGCGGGGGTCGTGTCCTGGGTCCAGCAGAGCAGGGGAGCCCAGTGGCTGTTTAGTGAGTGTGGGTGCACACTGGGGGCTGCCTCACCCGTGGGGGTCCCTGTGATAGGGATGGAGTAGGCACAGGTAGTTGTAGAAGTCCCGATAAAGGACCATAACTAAAGAGGAAAATTTAGGGGACACTGGGAGATCACTGTGTTGGGGAGATGGCTCGGATCGTCAGCGTCAGAAAATGAGACACGTGAACACGGGGAGATCTCGACAAGGCTCTTTACTTCTGCAGAAGGGCGCGGGTGCTCAAAAAGCACCCACAAAGAAGAAAAGACCCTCCCTATTTATCCTGAACGCAGGTGATGTACCTGTCCCCTTCCCATGGGTCAGGTCAGGGTGCGCATTCTTCTCACTTGGCTAATTGGAAACAAATTCTTACTGGGAGAAGAGGGAAAGAGGAGGGGGGTCACAGGAAGGCGGTTCAGCCGAAACCAGAGCAAAATGGAGTAACCAGGATTTCCTTTGATAGAAAAGACATTATGTTACTTTCCACAACTGTGAGTTAATAACTGCTCACGACAGCCATCAGCACAAGGCAGGCTTGCTTGCCTAGTGGAGGTGTGAGAATGGCCTCAGGTCATTGGCTGGCGGATGGGATGAGGGCTGCATTCAGATTCAGACCAAGGGCTGGAGTTTGAGGACCCACCTTTGAGGAGCTGCTCCTCCCAGAGAGGACGAGGCGGGCTTTTCTGACCCCTCACTCCCCTTGGAGGATAAAACTGTAGCCCACCGGATCCTCAGGGCAGAGCTTCCATACCTGCCTGCTTGCATCTCTCACAAGCGTCCTATCCTCATAAATCTATTTCTTGCCCTTCACTTTGTCTCCTGCTGAAATCCTTCTGTGTGGAGACATGAAGAACCAGAGCCTCAGTGAGTCCAGACATAGGGTAAGCAATTCTAATTTTTTTTTTTTTTTTGTCTTTTCTAGGGCCACACCCGCGGCATATGGAGGGTCCCAGGCTAGAGGTCTTATCGGAGCTGTAGCCTCCGGCCTACACCACAGCCACAGCAACGCGGGATCCGAGCCGTGTCTGGGACCTACACCACAGCTCACGGCAAGTGGGGCCAGGGATCGAACCCAAAACCTAATGGATCCTAGTTGGACTCATTAACCACTGAGCCACGGTGGGAACTCCAAGTGATTCTAATTTAAAACCATGGGTTGAAGTCCCAATCTGGATTTAGGCTGTGATCGAGTCCCGGCACATGGCTTCGAGTCCCTGTCTGTGTTCTGGCTAGGTTCAGGCTGTTAATGCTGTCAGTTTCACCTGCACCTCAGACTGCTCCTGGTCCATGGCGGGGGGACTCTCCTGCATGCACCCACCCTGGGCCAGCCACCTTCAGGCAGCTTGGGGGTTGGGCAGCCTCAAATATGACAAGTGCCATTTCCGGTGATTTCCAAACGAGTTAAACATTCACATTTGCATTTAAGCTATTGTTGTAAATAAAACAACCAGTGGTAAAATTTATGCTAACAACTTAAATTTTTAATTTTATTTACATAGAACATTAAACAGAAAATGAAAAAGCTCAGAGCAAGTCTAGAGAGACCATGGAAGAAAGAAAGAAAGAGCTCATATTTTAGGGTCATTAACAGGCTTTTTCCTGATTTTGGAACAAGGGGCTCTGCATTTCATTCTGAGAGTTCGGCCCACAAACCATGCCCTTGGCTGCCATGTGAGAGGCCCTCAGGGGGGCTGCGTCCTGTCCCCAGGGTCACCTCATCTCAGGCCTGCACAGGCCTGTGTCCTGGAGACCCAGCTTCTCTGAGGCTATTGTGCTGACTGTGTGGGTGGGAGCACATCCAGGTTGCTGGGGACAATCTCTGCTTCTGGGGGACAGGTGTGACCCGCAGGGTGGACGAGGGGCTGGGGACCAGGTGACTGGGGGGGTCTTGGAACACAGGGCTGGGGGATATTTGGGGGCCCCTCCACCCCCCACTCCTCATGGTGAGGCCTCTGTGGCCCCAGGACTGCAGGTCCCTGGATGATGGGGGTCCTGCAGGGAGTGGGGGAGGCACTTGGGGACCCCTGACAGACTGTCCCTCCCCCTGCCAAGGACACCCCTCTCCTGAAGGCCTCTGAGCCTAGGGCAGCCAGAAGCCCAGGTCTGGGGACACAGGTGTGCAGAGAAGCTGGCAGCATCTATGCTGGGGTCTGTGCTGGTCTGTCCCCAGGATGGTCACTCAGGGACAAATGGGAATAATCACCCAAGATACTCCCAGGAGGGGCCACCCTGTCAGCTTCCTGCCAGTCACACACTTTTCAAGAACAAATTCATGAATTTAAATACTCTGACAAGCTGAGGAGCCCTGCACATGGTGTCCAATGAATTAGAAAAGAAAGTGGAAAATGTGGCCTTATTTCATTCTGAGCCACGGGAATGAATGCGCTGCTCAGGCTCATAACTTTTTGGAAAGGGATTTTGTCAAAGACGAGCCAGCTTCAGAAACGTCCTCTGCTGTCACAGCTGTGTCACAAAAGCACAGGCTCTTTCAGCTGGGACAGACCCTACCTCGGCCCCTAAAGAGGCCCAGGGACTGTCACCCATGGGGTCGAATGAGACTGATGCCAAAAAATGTGACCGGAATCCAGGTTCTTATTCACATAGTGGAAGAATGAACTCCGAGAACACACAGGCAGCAGGCAAGCAAAGTCTTTATTAAAGGAGAAGAGCCCACACTCTCTATTGTCCTAATCTATTCTTTAAGGGTTTTTATCCCTTAAAGATAGGAGGCTACCAAGGTGAGGTCCAGAAAGATGTGGTTTGCTCCCACTGGCCTTGCCTAGTTACCTCTATCAGTCCTTGTCCAATAGGGGTTTTAGGGGTGGAAATGTCCCATAAGTTTTACGATTTCTCTGTCCTTCTCTTCGCTTAGACTCAGTCACCATTCCTCTCACTCCTTTTTTATCAGTTGAGTGGGTTAGAGATTAAGGTCCATGGCGCGGAGGTGGGGGGTACATTTCCTGCAGTAAATAAAGCCTGCAGGGAAGGTACACTTACACTTCCTATAATAAAAAAACGCCTGTGGGGAATTACTCTCTGGAGCCCTTAAACCACAAATGTTAATCAATAGCCATATGAAAGAATGCATGGAAGCCCTTGCTCCTACACTGACTCCCTGAGTTAGTCTTCTGCCTCAGGACCTTCGGTATCAAGCTCCCTGACAGCCCCAGGGCTGAGCTGGGTGGTGGTTATGAGGCCCCTGGAACCCCACCTCCATGGACCAGCTCGTCCCTCGTGCAGAAGCCAGAGGAGAAGTGGTAGGAAGAGCAGTGTTGATGAAGGTTAGGGCTCACCCACCAGAGAACCAGGAAAGGGGGTGCCCAGTCTTCCCTTTGTGGGTGCCCCCCTGCCACGTGCAGGCCAGGCTGTTCCCACACCTTCTGGGGGAGCCCCCACATCACTTCTGTTGTCATCCTGAGTGCCCGTCCAGAGGTATAGGCTTGGAGCCTGGGTTGTCAGGATTCTCAGAGCAACAGGACCAAGAGGATGTGTATCCACAAAAGATGTATTTACTTGTTTATGTGTGTTCGTTTTTCCTTTTTACAGCTGCACTTGCGTCATATGGAAGTTCCGAGGCTGGGGGTTGAATCAGACCTGCAGCTGCTGGCCTACACCACAGCCACAGCAACACAGGCTCTGAGCAGCATCTGTAACATACGTGGCAAAGTGGATGCTTAACCCTCTGCGTGAGGTGAGGGATCAAACCTGCATCTTCATTTTGACCGCTGGGTTCCTAACATACTGAGCCACAGCAGAAACGCTTACAGAAAGATTTATTCTGAGGAATTGACTCAGGTGATTATAGAAGCCGATGCATCCAAAATCTGCAAGGGAGGGCTAGCTGGCTGCAGACCCTGGAGAGCAGAGGGTGTAGTTCCAGTCTGAAGGCCATCTGCTGCACAATTCCCCCTTGACCTTGGGAGGTCAGTCTTTTGTTCTATTCAGGCTGTCCCCTGATTGGACGAGGCCCATCCTCACTAAGGAGGACAATTGGCTTTACTCCCCGGGCCCTGATCTAAGTGTCAGTCTCATCTAGAAACACCCTCCCAGAACATGGATCAAAAAGCGCCATAGCCTAGCCAGGTTGACACATAAAACTGTCCCTCACAGTCCCCTGACTCCCATCTGCATCTCCCTGGCTGGCATCTCTTTTGGGGAATCCGTCCCTTAGGTGGACAACGGGACCAGGAGTTAGCAGGGAGCGGGCCAGGGAGGGGTGGACGGGACCGCTCCTGGCTCAGGCTGTGGGCCAGAGCAATGCTGTAGCTGAGCAGCATCCTGCTGGGGGCTGGAGGGAGGGTAGGGGTGACCCAGGCCAGAGAGGAGGACACAGATGGGGGCCGAGCTGGTGGGTGGGGAGTCCTTCGGGGCCGAGCAGAGAGGCCCCTTCCAGGTGCTGCACTCCCCCCCCCAGTTCATGGTGGACCTCGATTCTCGGGTCCAAGCAGCCCCATGACTCAGGCCTGAGCAGTGAGGGCTCAGCCTCTGGCCACCAGGACAGCTTCTGGAGATGGCCCGTGGCCCACTGAGGTCTGTCAGATTCCACTGATATTCACATGGAACCTGGGGATGCAGATGTGCTCTCGTACCCCCCTCCACCCCCCGCCCCGACCCTGGGCAGCTGTGGCTGGAGTGCCACCTCATCACCTCGGGGATTTTTGCAACTCATGAACAAATTCTGCCCAGTAAACCATGTTCTCCTTCATAATGACAGCGAGCATGAGCTCTTTAAAGCCCATTATCAGAGTGGAGTAGGGACAATGTCCCATCCGTGGGAAAAAAGCCCGACTGTTTAGATTTTCTGTAATAAGCCTGGGTATAAACAAATACCGTAATGAAAGGAGTCTTGCTCCTTTCCCACTGTGGCTGCTCACATTGCAGGGAACTCCCACCCCTGGAACTGGCTTCAGAGGAGACTCCTGCAGTCTGTGCCTGAGAATTTGCACATCATTGTCAGGAGCTGCTCATCTACCTCCCTGTGTAGACGGGGTGAACTGTATCCATAGTGTATCCATTAAATACAATCAGCAGCTCTGCATCGCTGGCCTTGGAGGGACTTTCATAAGGTGTTAAGTAGGGAAAACAAGGGGAGACATGAGATGCTTCCTGCCCCTCCCCCATCAGTCCCCCACAGCAGCACTGAAGCCTTAACAAGGAGATCCCAACACCAAGATATGCTTGAGAATAAAACCCCAACTCCTCCCAGGACTGTGAACCAGGACCCGCCCCCCCTTCCCCCTCCCCCACTCCCAGCCACTTTGGCCTCCTGTCCCTGAGACACTGGGGCCCTGCCTCAGGGCCTTTGCACCTGCTCTTCCCTCCTCCAGAAGTGCCCTGCCCCCTGTGGTCAGCCGGCTCCTCCTCACTCGGCAGGTCTCCCTCAGGGGAGCCTCCAGAGGACCCCGTAGAGACCTCTCCCCACCCCTCCCAGGGAGCTTGGCGCTCTCTCCATGTCTCAGTCCTGCACACTGTGGGCTGAGCCAGTGTCTCCATGTGTTCAGTCCCATGATGTCCCCAGCACAGAATAGCGCCTGGCACACAGCAGGGGCTGCCACACATGTTTGTGGAATGAAGGAACGTGGGCCCCAGTCAAGGATCAAGGTGAGGCTTGGGTTGGCAGGGGGACGTGGGTTATGAGGCCCAACGCCCAACTGGGACACCAGGGCGAGCAGAGGAGAGTTGGAGGTTAGAGATTGATACCGCGGATCCAGGAAGGCAGCTTCCATTGACATTTACAGCCTATCACACAGAGCAGGGATATTAACTTTCAGTATATAAAACTGAATTTACCTTTAGGCAAAGCCCATTATCAGGCTTTGCAGCCACCTGTCCTTCAGTAAATTGCATTTTCAAGGCGGCTCCTGAGAGCGCGAGTGAGAGATCAGCTCCCCAACACCATCACTCTGGCCTCTATCCCGAGTCTGAGCACGTGTTGTGGTCCAGCCAGTGCCTGAGCCTTGCACACAGGGCAGCTGGTACAAACAGGATTCCTGAGGCCAGAGAGGACTCGCCCACCTGTGCTCATGGAAACCACACCTCCTGCATCCTCAGTGCCACCCCCAGAGCTCTGATAGGAACATCCCCCTTCCCAGCTTGGCTCATGTTTCCTTCTTTGATCCTCACAAAGCTTCCTTGCCTTGTTAACCCATTACTGACACCTCCACCCTTCTTGCTGGTGTGTTGGCTCACCTCCAGCATCAGGCCTGAACTTGTGTTGTGCGGGGAGGGGGCCTCTTGTCCAAATGGAACCCTCCGCCCACCAGCTAGCAGGAGAGCTGCTATTCCCTCAAATAAATATCATGTGCCTGGAACAAGTCCTGAGCCCACACTTCTCTCAGCAGGACATGTTGAAGAGCAGACACCTCTCCCTCCAGGGCAGATGTCCAGGCCCGACGGCCCCCTGCACCCCTGAGCCCTCTCCCTTTTCCCAGGGTGCCCTCGGGGAGCAGGGCTGGAGTAGCCCCTGTACGGTATGTGTGGCCGGCACTCGTTTGTTTGTGGAACAGGAGTGGCCTGCCCTTAGGAGGAGTGAGTTCCCCGCAGTCCCCACTCTTCCCTACTACTCACCTCCAGGCACCTGCACCCATCATGTTCCTGTCTGGGCCTTAAGAAATTTTGAGTCCATCAGTGTGTGGGCCTCGAGGTATGGAGCTGTGGTTAAGAGCCCAGTGTGATAGGCTGGGCTGCATTGAATCGAGGGTCCCACACTCTGTGTCATCTTGGTAGGACCCACCTCCTCCTCCCAGGGCTGTGAGCCCAGGAGAGGGCTTTGGGTAAATTAGAAATGGACGCTTCCTCAGTCACGTTGCTGCTGGGAAACCACCCATGTCTATATAACTCTAGGATGACTGTGGTATGAACTGTGCTGCTAGAATCGGGCAGTGCACAACCTGGACAACCATACCTGGCAGCCCTGCCTCCTCCTCCTCTGCCTTCCCTGTTCCTTCATTCTCTCCCAGAACCTCAATCACCTGCCCACATTGTACATTTTATCTAATAAATGTCTTTCTCACCCCTGAATCTAACTTCCAGGAGGGCTGGGAATTTGGTCTGTTTTATTCAAGATTGTGTTTCCAGGAATTCCCTTGTGGCACAGCAAGTTAAGCATCCCGAGTTTTCACTGTAGCTGTCTGGGTCACTGCTGTGGATCAGGTTCATTCCCTGGCTTGGGAACTTCCACACACCACAGGCGCAGCAAAAAAAAAAAAGAAAATAGATTGGGTTTCCAGTGCATAAAACTGTCAGGCACCAAGTAGGGACTCAATTAATGTGTTGAATGAACAAATGAATGAATGATTGAAAGAATGATTTCTCCTTCCTTCCTTCCCCTCTGCCCTGTCCAGGGTCACCAGGAGACAGGAGAGCCCATGGACCCCAGTCACTGAGTCATGTGCTGCCCCTATTGGACTCAGGGTTCTCGAGCTTGGTCCAGGGGAGACGCTCAAAGCAGGTTCCTGTCTGATTCCTGTTTCTAGAAAATGCACTGGGTACAGCTGCCCAAGCTCAATGATGCTGTTAAGTGAAGCCTAAGAAAAGCAGCTGAGACAGGTGATCACATGAGTGCTGGAACAACTGCACAGGTGCGGAGACGCTGCTGGTGAGAATTCAAGTTTGGACCAATGTTTTGACTTCTGGAGAATGAAATGTTTGTGTTGAATATTAAGTTCCTGAGCAGCAGAAGTGGGCAGGGAACGGCGATGTCTGATCATTTCTTAATCGGAGGAAGGGGGTGCTGATCCCATCTCATGGGGTCAGGTTCTGATAACTTAACCTCCACTGCAACCTGGTGACTCAGCAAACCTCCTGAAGCAGCTGCAGCTCATCTTCCTTGTTTTTGTTTGTTCATTTGTTTATTGCGTTGTTTTTTATTATAGTTGTTTTACAGTGTTCCTTCCATTTCTGCTGTACAGCAAAGTGACCCCATCATACATATATATACATTATTTTTTTCATGCTATCTTCCATCATGTTCCATCACAGTGATTGAATATAGTTCCCTGTGCCATACAGTAGGACCTCGTTGCTTATCCATTCTAAATGGAATAGTTTGCATCTACCAACCCCAAACTCCCAGTCCATCCCACTCCCTCCCCCCTCCCCCTTGGCCACTACAAGTCTGCTCTTCATATCTGTGAGTCTATTTCTGTCCTGTAGATATGCTCATCGGTGCCATATTTGAGATTCCACACATAAATGATAGCATATGGTATTTGTCTTTCTCTTTTTGACTTACTTCACTTAGTATGAGAATCTCTCATTATGTCCACGTTGCCGCAAATGGAAGATGTGGTACATATACACGATGAATGGAATATTACTCATCTTCTTTGTTTGAAAGATGAAAAGGTTGATAAAATCTCCCCTTTCTGCTCCTCCCAGCAAAGGAATACTGAGCTCAGGGGTCTGTCCCCTCCTCCCAGGTGTATCCTAAGGGTTTTGCTCACACGGAGATGGATGTATTCATCAGCACTAAGACCGTCATGAGCGACAGTCACACCCAAGCTGTCCTGAGCCCCAGGATAGCGCTGGACATGGAGCTGCAGGGCAGGTGGGTCCCGCTTCCAGACGGCAGGACCCAGGTTTTCCAGCGACACTGTTAACTGGTCACATTCTCTCTCTTCTCTGCGGCCTCATCTGGGGACCCTGTCCCCTCCCCTCCTGGAGCACAAGGTCCCCTCCCAGCTCAGCACCCCGTGCTCCCTGATGACTCACCTTCTGATTGTCTCAGATCCTGGGATCCCCCCCTCCATGCCTGATCTGGATGGTGTCCCCACCCTGGACTATCCCTGTGAACTGGGCTCTGTTTATTTCTGTTCCCTCTTGTGTATGCATATTTCTCTGTCTGCTCACTGGTCAGGTCTAAGAGGTCAGCTCTCCCCTCACGTGCTGGCCTCTCAGCCTGGGTGGCAGGGCTGGTGACACATCCTCTGTCCACTGTCCCTTGGAGACAGGTAAGCCCTCACACCTGGTTGGGGCTCTGTTCTTCCATTGCCAGGAGATCACACAGAGATGCTAAAAAATGTGGCAGCGTGGAGCTGGCCTGACCTCGTGAACCAAGTTGCTGAGGCCAGTGGTGGCACTGATGGTGTCTGATGTCCCTAAAAGGCTCCTTGAGCACAAGGGGCTAGGCAGGGCCCCTGTCCCCTCATAGTCAAGCCCTGGGTCATCCACCTGCTCTCAAAGCCCAATCAGAGTCTGCCCCCAGAGAGGGTTCTCACCAGGGCTTCAAAGAGCTGGAATGCTTCCCATCTGCCCCAGAGTCAGCACAGGGATGGGACCCTGCACACTTCCAGGGGGCAACATTCACACACACAGTTCTCTACTCTGCCTGAAGGAAGAAGGACCAGACCCCTGTGCAAGCTCCCATTACACCTCAAGGGCAGCTTGTTCACATCTTCCCTTCAAAATTGTAACCCGTACTCTTATTACCTGTGTCCATTCTTGGTTTCCACCCTGCTCTGCAGAAACTCCCGTCCTGTAATTTCCCTGGCCTGCTCTTCTAGTTAACGATTGCCCACAATCACAAAGCTGTGTTGGAGGAAAGCCATAAAGAGTGAGGCTTGTGCAAGTCTAGAGGGAGCCGTTTGGGGAGTGAACAGAGGGGCCCCCGGGCTCCTTTCATGAGGAGGTTCAGCCAGAGCTGAAAATTCCCACTCGGGTCCCCAGGGGCCTCTACAAGGATGGTTCTGGATGTGGGTGCCTCCCAGCCTCTGCCCAGCTGGCTACTTCCTCTCTGCCCCCCAGGGAGACCATAAGGTGGGGAGCAGGGGAAATGCAGAACAGGCGACCCCACGGCTCCTGGCACCCAGCCAGCTCACAGGAGGCAGAAGAGGCACATGGGGAGACCAGGCTGCAAAGCTGCTCCCACCACATCTGCCCCCAGCTCAGCTGACCTCTCAGTGACTCCTGGGACATCCCGTGACCGCCACCTGCTCTCAGAGGCAGGATGGCCATGTGCCCATCTCATACCCTGGCCACCACCTTTGTTTCAGGGCAAGATATAAGGCCCAAGTCAGTGCAGTGAGACCCTGCCAGGGATGTCTCCTGGGACTCTGCTCACACAGAGGCTCTGCTTTCTGCAGGACTGGAAGCTGCCAGGACGCCAGCCCAGAGCTGCAGCAGCCAGTCAGCTCAAGTCAGGGGAGGTGGACCAGAGTATGAGATGGGAGGGACGGCCACCTGCTGCTGTCCAACCCCAAGGCCACTCTGCCCCTGAACTTGTCAGTTCCAAGAGACAATGCAGCTCTCTGGACTGAGCTGGTCTGAGATGTGGTTCTGCGACTTGAGACCAAATACTCCTGACACTTTGCAAGTTTTAACTTTAAATGACAACAAAAGAGGTTTTATCAGAGCAGGGAAAGAGGAGCTGAGATCAAAACAAGGAGGGAAAGCCCTTCGTGTCCACCCCTCCCCTGGCCAGGCCCCCTCCCCCACTCTGGGGTCGCTCTGCAGCAAGGACAAGAAAGGCTCTTCCTCCAGCTCCTCTGCTCTCCCCGCCCCTCAGCTGCCCTCTGGACGGACCCCTTGGGCACCAGACCTTCTGCAGAGGGTTCACAGGATTAGAGAAGGGGGCGGAGTCAGGCTCCACCTAAAAGAGGCTGCAAAGGAACCGCTGGGTGAGGGTGGGGGTGAGTGGGGTGGGGGTGGCGGTGGGGGGATGGATGGCTGTGTGCCCAGCAGGAGGCTCCTATCAGCCTGGTTATTGGTGTCACTGTTCAGACTCGGGCTCTGCATCTTCGGCGAGTGAATCTGTGTGTCCTTAACAAAAATGATGAAAACGTCAGAAAGAAGAGGAGGCTACAGGAAAGGGGCGATTGATTCAGGAGGACTTGGCTGAAGCCCGTTCTGCTCCCTTCCAACTTTGGCCCTTCCTGGCCCGGGCTAGTGGCTTTGGGAGATCAAGGGAAGTGAGGCAGAATCTGGGCCACAGAGCAGGAGCCGGGACAGAGCAGGAAAGCGACTCCCATCAGCATCGCCTGAGCCAGAACTGCTCTTGGAAGAACAGAATTCACTGATTTCTTATGTGGTTTATCTGATAAAGCTTCAAAGTGTTTGAGTAAGGGCTTCGTTAAGTATTCAAAGAGAGAAATCAAATTTAATACAAATTTAATCAAAATTAAGTCAAAAAGGGCAGAGGATTTTGTTAGCTTAGATGTTAGGGCCATTCACCCGATGAAGGCACTGGGCCCAGTGGACCTTGAGTTTGATGCCTGACCTGTGCTATTAGGGATTCTGTCTGCCTGTCTATCTCTCCCTGTCTCTGTCTGGGTCTGTGTCTCTCATGACATCACAGGCAGTTGTCCCCCTTGTGGTCACATAGTGGCGGGGGAGGGGGACACCCAGCACCTTCAGGATCACACAGTTCTCGGTGCCCGTGTTTCTGAATGACAGACCCCTCTCTCCTGAGAGCACCAGCAAAGGAGGCATCTCATGGTCCTGCTTCGCTGTGGACTGTGGAGGGTTCACTGTGGCTGGGAAGCGGAGTGTCCCCAGTGACCAGGCCTGGCTAACGTGCCCCCTGCTGAGCTCGGAGGTGGGGGCTGCCCCCTGGAATGAAGGGGCTGAGAATGGGGCTGTGGTTCCGAGGAGATGCTGGGCAGGTGCACAGACACGCAGATGTACACATGTTCATGTGTGCACGTGTGCACACACACAAAGACACACCTGCCCCAGAAGGAGCAGAAAGAGCTCTGGACTTGGGACCCAGAGCTCTCTTTCTGGGGACCCTCATCACACACCTTTGGGGTGGGGGTGGGGACCAGGTAGGCCCTAACCAGGTCTGACCTCCAGCACCTCATGTAAGGCCAAGAGCCCAGGACAGGTCCAGGAAGAATGGATGCTCCATCCTGACTGAGCAGCCAGGGCGGGAACCACAGGTTTCTGGGCCCCAGCATCCACCTGCCTTCCCCATCCCCCCACCTGGTGAAAGGGGGGCTTCCTGCCCAGGGAGGACTCAGGATGGGGGAGGGCCACAGGTGGACAGAGGCAGGTGCTGTGGACCAGGCTGGCCTCAGGTGAGCAGGGCTCGGAAGGGCTGGCGGGGGAGACATAGTGGTTCCTCTGCTCTCTGCTCCGCCCGTGGAAGCCGTCTGTGGGGTCCAGAGGGAGCATAGGCAGCTTTTCCGTGTGGACAGACTGACATGGGAGCCCCCAGGCAGGATCCAGGGAGAGAGGAGGAGGGAGATCCTGCTCTGCACACCTGACCCTGTGGCCCCAGGCACAGGTAGAGAGGAGGCTAGGGAACCTGGATGTCCCCAAGAAGGGGGTCAGGGGACAGAGGTGAGGCAGAGGTTCATGCCCCGCGGGCATCCTGCCCAGCTGACAATGATGCTGTCCCATCCCCTGCACAGACACACAATTGATGTGAGTCATTGGGTGCCCAGGTACCATGGTGATGGTGCCATAGCAACCCTCACACCCTTGTCTCCAGCTAGTGCAGGTGGGATTAATGAGGTTAGGTTAATTTAGTAGCATGATTGCCCTGGGGAGTCAGCTCCAAAGTCACTTTGAAGGCAGGGCCTTGACCATCCAGGACCCATCACAAGAGGACAGAGGAGACAAGGTCACCGGTGAGTCAGGAAGGAGCCTGCTCTTGAACTCCATGCCTCCCGTCTGCCATCACTGCCACGTCCATGGCCATGGGAAGATGTGGAGTGACCTGAGCTGACGGTGTGGGTTACATTGACACACTCCCTGTGGCCAGTATCTCACAGGCTGGGGGGTTCACATCTGGAGCATCATCAGGACCTCAGTGTCCCCGAATCCCTCCCAACCTCCATCCCCCTTCCTCCGAGGTAACCACAGTCCTCAATCCTGTCTCTCCCCCTTGCTTTTATTTATTTATTTTTTTGCCCTCACCCACAGCAAGCGGAAGTTCCGGGACAGGGATTGAACCCACGCCACAGCAGTGACCTTAGCCCCAGCAGTGACAATGCTGATTCCTTAACCCACTGAGCTACCAGGAAACTCCCCCTTGCTTTTATTTATGCTTTAACCCCTCTTCACGCATCTGTCATGCACAAATGTTGACAACACAGATTGTTGTCACTCTGCACAGTCACATGATGCAAGCCTCCAGCCCTGATCACCTGTGACTGGCTTATTGTGTTCATTCAACTTAAACTTTTGAGCCTCAGTCTATGTATGCATTTTGATCACTGCATAGAATTATACATAGCATAATTTATCATCCCCTCCATGGCTCTTCATTCCACACATTTGTTTCTTTCTTCTGTGAACAATGGTTCTATGAACACTATGGGTTGTTGAGATGATAAATGAATCTATCCTGTCTCTTCATCTCTGATCTATCCTTCTATCTACCTATGCTTAGCACAGCACCTGACAGACAGCAAGAGCCACATAAGGTGTCATTGTCATTACTCATTGTAGGATCAGTAAAAGTGCTTGAAATGGGTATTCTGTCAACCAGAGCATGTGAACAAAAACACTCATTCACCGTCTCAAACTCGCAAAGACACCAGCACATGCCCTCTGGCTGGATGTTATCAAAAGACACCAGAGAGAAAGTTCCCATTGTGGCTCAGCAGTAATGAACCTGATAGTATCCATGAGGGTGCAGGTTCAATCCCTGGCCTCGCTCAGTGGGTTAAGGATCTGGCACTGCCACGAGCTGTGTTGTAGGTCACAGATGCGGCTCAGATCCCGAGTTGCTGTGGCTGTGGTGTAGGCCAGCGGCTGCAGCTCTGATTTGACTCCTAGCTTGGAAACCTCCATATGCCGTAAGTTGTGCCCTAAAAAGCAAAAAAAAAAAAAAAAAAAAAGATACCACAGAATGAGGTGCACAGTGAAGCCTCCCCTCCCACCTGTCTAGTCTCTGACCTGTGATGGCAACACAAGGAAACAGACCCCAGAGGAGTCCCGCCAGGCCCTCTGGGCAGACAGAGGTGAGGGCTATGGTGGAGGGGAAGGCGGGGGGGGGGGTGGAGGAGGGGGAGGGTGAAGAGGGGAGGGTGGGGAAGGTCTTTCGGGGCCAGAGGGAGGTGAGCCTTCCCCAGTCCAGAATGCTTGGATCCACAGGCGTGACAGTTGCCCCCCACCCCCTCTGTGTCCTCCCCAGATAATCTGGGGCTCCTTAAGGAGATGTACAGCTCCCCTCATCCCCCAAGATTCAGGAGCTAGCCAGCTGACTGACCTCAGAGCCAGGCCACGGATTCACTCCCACCAGGCTGGGGCCATAGCTGGACGGTCCAATGACCCCTGAGACCCTGCAGATCAAAATGCGCTGCTCCAGAGTGAACCTGGCTGTGACAGCACCTCCTGACCAGGTTTGCTTCAGACTCTGCCTGAGCCAGAGCCCCTCTCCTGCTCCTGGGAGGGTCCCCAGGGAGAGGCTGAGGACCACCTTCTGTGTGTGAGCTCATTGCAGTGTGGTCTCTACAAGGTGGGCTTTTCCTGTTTCCCTCATGGATGCGATGCCGCTGCTGAGCCGCGTGAACCATGGTACCCGCTTCATCAACATGCAAGACGTGGCTGGACTAACAGGCCCTCCACTGGGAGGTGGGGGCCCAGCTGGGGTGGGGTCGGAGGGCCTGACTCTGGGGTGACCAGATGAGTCTTGGGAGGAGGGTCTTAGCTCTGTTCTAGAAGGAGCAGAAGATGCAGCCCGGGGAAGTAGTGCTGAGATGAGCCCTGGGGGAGGGGCCCCAGGATGTGAGAGAGGGAAGGAGCCCCCCCACCCCACCTCCATGGAATGCTGTGGTGTCTGTACTGCCTTAACAGAATTGTCCCTTAATCCTCACAACTCCATGACACACACACGACAATAGTCCCCATTTACAGCCGGGCAAACTGAGTCTGAGTGGTGACATCATTGTCCTGCCTCACTCGGCTGCAAGGATGCCTTGAGCTCAGATCACCAGACCTCTGAGGCTCTGCTCAGCACCTCCTCCTGCCCAGGGGCTGGCATCCTGCCAGCCCCTCCCGGAGCCCCTGGTGAATGGCGACCCTGGGACCTCCTCTCCAGAGTCCCAGACCCTTCCCCGCCAGCTAATGTCCTACGTTTCCTTCCTCTCCCCCGCAGGAGCATGGATGCGGTACCCCCCTCCCCCGCACCCGCCATCCTGAGCATAGGGGCAGACCCCGGGCAGCAGGTCATGATATGGGTCAAAGCCACCTCAGAGGAATTCCCATTGTGGGACAGCAGAAATGAATCTGACTGGTATCCATGAGGATGAGGGTTCAATCCCTGGCCTCACTCAGTAGGTTAAGGATCTGGCATTGCCACAAGCTGCAGCATAGGTCACAGATGCGGTTTGGATTTGGTGTCGCTGCGGCTGTGATGTAGGCCGGCAGCTGCAGCTCCGATTCAACCCCTAGCCTGGGAACTTCCATATGCTGCAGATGCAGCCCTAAAAAAAAGGAAGAAAAAAAAAAAAGAAAAAAGAAATAAAGAGCCACTTTGGATGGTGCTCAGTAAGGACCTTTGTGACTCAGCCTTTGCAGGAGCTAAACCACAAACAGGAAAACAGCTTCTGCTTGGGTCCTGGGACCATAACCCTCCACAAACACATGGCCAGGAAATGAGGACGTGCCCCAGCTCCATCTCAGGCAGTGGGGCCCTGAGTAATGGCTCAGATGAAGCTTTGTCAAGACTCGGCATCCTGAGCCATCGCTCTGCACCCAGAGTGCTTGGGGACTGACAACTTAATTTGTCACTCAGGGATAAAATAGGCAGAGCTCTCACCCTTTTACCCACGGTGTGAACATGATGGATGTTGTTCAGATGCGCAGCTTCTCTAGAATCTGACAAACCCAGAAAGTTTCTGCAGGGCAGCGAGAGGAAACAACAGCTCCTGAACGCTTGATGACCTTCAGTAAAGGTCATTCTCTACGGTTGGCTTTGAGGTTTTCCTCCCCAGCATCCCTCCCCCTCCCTTTAGGATGGCTTTCCTTTATGGGTTGACTTTCCCCACGGTGAGTCCCTATGATCCAGATGGGGCCCTGGCCTTTTCCTACATGCGAATCACGTGACTTGGGTCCTCATAATAAATGCACAGCATCCCCAGCCACAGCTGGAGGTTTGGGCGTGTGACCTAATCTGGACCAATCAGCATAGTAGCTGGGCTGTGGCAGGCACTATTGGGGAAGTCAAATTCTCTTTTCTGAGAGCAGGTGAGGTTGGAAGTCCTGTGGCATTGATGAGATCACAGCCGGAGGGAGTCCAAGGGCTGTCAGGGGACACTGTGTGGGGCCTGAGGTTGAAACTGACAGAGAGGAGGGCAGAGCTTAGAGGGAAAGAGGGAAAACGTCTTGATGGTGCCTTCAGAGACATGAACACAGCCACATCTTCGTCCAGGAAAAATACATAGACTCCTTTGTTCTTCGAGCCGACAAATTCCCTCTACATACTAGTTAGAATCAGGGCTTCTGGTGCTTTCCCCAGAAACTGTCCCCAGCTGGTTCATGCCCCATAACTAACCTCAGGGTTGTAAATAGATGTCACAGTGGCTGGAACGCCAACCCCCCACCCGCCCCAGACTACACTAGTATGCAACTAATGAGAGCCAAGTGACCAAATGTCAGTTACTCTAGAAATTCCCTTTACATGTTAAAAACTAAAAAATTCCCAATCTCTGACACTTTGGCATTTATAAAAAATTGCTTGTGAAACCCCGCAGGGGGAACATAGTGACACAATGGTGTGGTATAGCAGCAGATATAAGAACAGCTGCACAGGAATGTAAATTGGTGCAACCACTGTGGAAAACAGTATGGAGATTCCTCAGAAAACTAAAAATAGAATTACCATTTGATCCAGCAATTCCACTCCCAGGCATCTATTCAGAGTAAACCATGATTCGAAAAGATACATATACTCCAATGTTCATTGCAGCACTATTTGCAATAGGCAAAACATGGAAACAACCTAAATGTCCATCGACAGAGGAGTGGATCCAGAAGATGTGGTACATATACACAATGGAATATAACGCAGCCATTAAAAGGAAAGAAATATCAGCATCTGCAGCAACATGGATTTACCTAGAAATTATCATGCTAAGTGAAGTCAGTCAGAAAATGAGACACCAACATCATATGCTATCACTTACATGTGGAATCTAGAAAAAGAACACAATGAACTTCTTTACAGAACAGATACTGACTCACAGATTTTTGAAAAACTTATAGTTTCCAAAGGAAACAGGTTGGGGGGTGGGAGGATGCACTGGGGATTTGGGATGGAAATGCTACAAAATTGGGATGTGACAATCATTGTACAACTGTAAATGTAATAAAATTCATTTTAACAAAAAGAACAGCTACACAGAAGAGTTACCACTGTGGTGCAACAAGGTCTGTTGCAGGAAGTAGGTTCGATCCCAGCCTGGCTGGGTTAAGGATTCGTTGTTGCTATAGCTGCAATGTAGGTCAAAACTGCAGCTTGGTTCTGATCCCTGGCCCAGGACCTTCCATATGACTTGGGGCGGCCAAAAGAGAAAAAAAAAAAAAGATAGAAAAAGAAGAACAGCTGCACAGAACCAGAACTACCCCTGGACCCTGACACTCTCGGGAACTGTGTCATCTGTATCAAACATCCTTGTTCCCCCTTCCCTGTGAGGGAACCCTGATTTTATCGAAGGCAGCAATGCCCCCCAGGTGAAGGATGGCAAGCCTCCACCCTCCCTTGCAGCCAGGCATGGCCATGTTCTAAGTTATGGGCAGAGCTGAAAGTGGGATGTTTCTGCCATAAAGAGTGGGGTTTTTAAGATGTGTCTCTCAGGAGTTCCCTGGTGGCTCAATAGGCTAAGGATCTGATGTTGTCACTGCTCTGTGGTGGGGACGGGAGTCAGTCACTGGCCCTGGGAACTTCCACATGCCTTAAGCGCGGTCAAAAAAAAAAAAAAGTGTCTCTAATGGGAAGATTCTGTGCCCCTCCACTTGCCTGCTGATTACAATGCACATGTAGAGGCTCCCTTGGATGGTGCCCTAAGCCAGGACTGGGGTGGGGAGGCTCCAAAGGGCTGGGTCCTTGATGACAGAACCTACCCAATATCCTCCCTGCAAATGAATTCCTGCAGTGGGCAGCCCATGCCCATTCCTGATACCTCCTCCCAGCATACCTGGGCTTAATCACCTGAGAGATGGACCATGTGGCACCTGCAGGGGCTTCTGGATAGAGACAGTCAAGTGGAAAGCAGGAGGGTCCTTGGGTGAGAGCATAAAACACAGGAACAGTAATTGTTCCTTCCACTGGTCGAAGCACCACCATAAGCTGCATCATTTAATGACGGGTCATTCAGATGGGGGTCTCCCCCACTCATCCCACCCACCCCCCATTCCTGGACAGGAAAGCACCGAGATCACTCATGGTATGTGTGCCCTCATAGTCATTCCTGCCTTGCACACGTGGAAGCTCTTTTCATCCATATCACACTTTAAATAGATCTTGAAATGTGCTCGAATGCGGGAATATTTATACGTGATCAAGGAAATGTGACAGAAAAAAAAAATGTGCAATTGCAGAAAATGGCCCTGTCCTTGGAACGGAACCCAGGCAGAAGGGCAGGTGCAGCAGGATGAAGCCCTTCCAGAGTCTCCACCTGAAACTTTCACCTCCCTGCCTCCAAACCTTGCCCTCAGGGATGTGCTTCCCTCCCTCTGGGTGGAATCTTGGCTGAGATCAAAGAGAGAAATGGTTGCGGGCCACAAAGCCCTCTTCCTCAAGTAACCTCCCCGTTCCCCGAATGCTGGACACACGTGAACACTGCACCCCCGCCCCCAGCCAGGGGCCCCTGCCTAGGACAGAATGGAGGCTGGACAGGTGTTTTCTTGAGGCCCTGCAGGAGAGGGCTGAGAGGCAGCTGTGGGGATGGGAAGGGGTGCTCCAGGTCATGTACCTTCTCTAGGGGGAAGCTTGCCCTCTGTCTGTGCCCAGTAACCGAGTCTGCACAAGAAAACACTTATGTCCCTCAAAAGACCTGCCAGGGGTCCTGGAACCACATCTTCCCTCTGGGCATGCTTGTGATACTGAACACCTTTTTTGTCTTTTTGTCTTTTTAGGGCCACACCCGCAGCATATGGAAATTCCCAGGCTAGGGGTCGAATCGGTACTGCAGCTGCCAGCCTACACCACAGCCACAGCAGCATCAGATCTGAGCTGCGTCTTCGACCTACACCACAGCTCACAGCAACGCCGGGTCCTTAACCCAATGAGTGAAGCCAGGGATCAAATCTGCATCTTCATGAATACTAGTCAGATTCGTTACCACTGAGCCACAAGGGGAACTCCAGAACACCTTTTTATGATCCGGGAATTGTCCACATCTTGTGGTGAGCTGCCCAACGCACTCTCCCTGTCTAAAAGACATGAGGCTGCTCTCACTTTGGGTTAGGGTTAGGAGGTACTTCAGTTAATAATGCATCAGTGTAGGTTCATCGATGGTGCCAAATGTAAGATGTTAATAATTGCAGAAGTTAGGTTTGGAATACATGGGGTGTATCTGTACTGTCTTTGCAATAATTCTACATACCTAAAACTATTCTAAAATTTAAAGTGTAGGAGTTCCCAGCATGGCTCAGCAGTAACAAACCCGACTAGTATCTATGAGGATGTGGGTTTGATCCCTGGCCCTGCTCAGTGGGTTAAGGATCTGGCATTGCCTTAAGCTGTGGTGTAGGTCAAAGACACAGCTAGGATCTGGTGTTGCTGTGGCCGTGGAACTTCCATATGCCACAGGTGCAGCCCTAAAAAAAAAAAAAAAAAAAATTATATGGAGAGTTCCCTGGCGGAGGGTTCCCTGGTGGTCTAATGGTTAGGATTTACACTTTCACCACTGAAACCCTGTTCAATCCCTGGTCTGGGAACTGAGATCCCACATCAAGCAGCTGCATGCCACTGCCAAAATAAATAAATATTTTTTAATTACATGAATATATACAGAATGGGCCCCAGGATTGTGAAAACAGATGCGGATCCATGGCCCTTGAATTTCATTTCCAGTGCAAGGTTGGATGTTGACACGAGAACCTCAGGTCAGGCAGGTCTGCTCATTTTCCCCAAGACCACCAAGGTGCCCTCAGCTCATTAGACCATATGTTAGGTTGTGCTTTGTCTACTTCTTCCCCAAATTGAGGTTCATGCTGTGGTTAAAATATGTGGAGTATAGAATGGGATCCAGTGGAGGGAGTTTCTTCTTTGTTGCTTTGGCCACAAAGCCTCCTATTGGCCTCACAAGAGGGATCCAAACAGGAACATCTATACATATATTTGTTTTTCTATATGCAGGTTGGTCCACAAATGGTAGCACACATACGCATTTTTTATACAATATGACCTTGCCTTTCTCAATGAACAAAAAATCTCAAAGATTCTTCTAAATTGTCGGAACTACCGCACCCCTCACTGTGGTTAAAGTCTGCAGAGCGCCCCGTCATACAGATGCCCACTACTTACAGAAGTGGTTCCCTATCAGCAGACACTTTGTTACATCGGACGAGCCTGCAGTGAACCTCCTGGCACAGACGCCCTTGTGTGCATCACAACACTATTTTTTTTTTCTTATTAAGGCTGCACCTGTGGCATATGGAAGTTCCCAGACTAGGGGTTAAATCAGGGCTGCAGCTGCCAGCCTACACCACAGCCACAGTAACACCAGATCCTTAACCCACTGAGCAAGGCTGAGGATCGAACCTGCATCCTCATGGACACTATGTTGGATTCTTAACCTGCTGAGCCACAACAGGAACACCCACAGCACTGTTTTTTATGCCTGCTTAGAGAGCTGTGAGACTACTGCACAATAATTTATGTGCTGGATCCTTATTTTTTTGGCCACACCCACAGCATGCAGACGCTCCTGGGGCAGGGATCAAAACTGTACCACAGCAGCAACTCAAGACACAGCAGTGACAACACCAAACCTTAACCCAATGAGCCACAAGGGAACTCCCATTGGATCCTTATTTTTAAATATTTAGATGGTGTCCCATTTTTCCACCATCATAAACTGCTATGATCGTAAATCTTGACACACAGCCTGAATACTTCCCTGGGGTGAATTTCCAGCAGGAAGTGCTGGGCAAACACATTTCAGCCTTACAACTGCTTCAAGCTCATTTCCTAAGGCCTGAGTCAGGGCTGCCCTGTCTGGTGGTACATGTTGCACACTGCTCAGAGGTTCCAGGAGGGAGCAGGAGGGGGCTGAGGAGGAGCCCCTGGCCCACTCCCCAGGTATCCAGGTGTCCCCTGGAGCAGGTAACTTTTCCAGTCTGCACAAAGGCACTGGAGGTGCTGGCAGGGCCCTGGCTGAGTTGTCAGAGGAAGAGTCTTAAGGTCAGGGAAGCCCCCTGAGTGAAACCACCCACTGAGGCACCAGAACCCAGGGACTAGGATCAGTGCCAATGACTGTCCCATCTCATTCATGTGACCCTGTGCATCGCCCAGGATGAGGGACAGTGAGATCGTTCTTCTGTTGACAGTCCCTGGGATTATCCACCAACAGCAGGCACTGATTCCCCTGCCGGTCGACAGCTGAGTGATGCCCGCCTGGGTCCCGAGGGTTTGCCCAGCCCCAATAATTGCCCCATGTGGACCATCCCTGTCCCATGGTCCTGGGAGCCTGTGAACCCCAGAATGGAGGGTGGGGCCTGGGCAGCAGAGAGGGATGGTGGTGGGGACAATGAGGAAGTCCCTGCCTCCAACAAGGGAGTGGATGGACTGGCCTAAGGGCTCCCTCTGAGCTCAGTCTGCAGGACCCCTGGTCATGCCCACCCCAGGGTGGGGTGTCGGCGTCTGGACAGAGCGCTGTGGGAGGAAGGACGTGGCAGTGCAGAAGCCGTCTCTGCCGCGGGAGCTCACAGCCCCAATGGGGCTCCATGGACAGAAGCTTTCCCTGTGACAACTGTGGTCTCCAGATCCATAAGCCAGCTCTGTCTCCTGAGGCTGGCTTGGGGCTGTACAGAAAGGACCTCTCCTCCTGGTTCACCCAGAGTCCATCACGGGGGACTGTGTTTCAGCTGGATTCTCAGAGACCTTCTGTGGACCCAAGCTTGACCTGTCCCAGACTGAATGCAGACCCCAAGTGGCACAGAGACCCTCCTGCTCCAAAACTCACCACTGCCCACACCCCCAAATTCTGCAAACCTTCAGGTCCCCTAAATCCACTACCATTTATTTACACATGGGGTCCCAGGGGATTCAAACCTGGAAGCCAGGCGGAGCTTGGCCACTTGGGGACATTGACAGGGTGCGCCCAGGTGGGTTTTGTCGCAGAGACATTCCACACCTGCCCCCCCCACCCCCCCACCCCCCGCCTGCTCTGGTGACCCTGGGTCCCAGGGCTGCAAAATCCTAGACAGGTTTGACAAAAGGATTGTGATCCCTGAGGCTTAACTTTCTGGGAACAAAACACCTTTGGCCACCGTCCTTTATATGCTATTCACTCGCCACCATTTATATGCTAATCAGCCCGTCCAGCCACTTAGGACTGCTCTGCTGCAGCAGGCACTTCTGCGCCTGGTCCCAGCACTGAAGTCACGCCTCAAGGCTTCCTAAATCAGATTTTCCTGATTCAGCCCACACCCCACTGCTCACCCACTATGAGGCTGGCCTAGCTGAGCGGCCCTTCGCACACCTGGCTGCCAGCCTCTGAGGCAGGAAGACGATGGTTCCCACGGACCTCACCTGACCTCAGGCTCTGGGAACCCAGAGGCAGCCCAAACTGTGGATACTGTCCCTGCAGGTGGCACAACCCCCCTACCTTCTCTGGATGGATCATCTGTCAGATTCATGCAGGAGATAAATGGGCTTCAGGCTTATAACTAGCCTCCTGTTTATCCTTTGAGATAGAAGGAATGACAGGAACAGGGTAAATAGCTGGACGTTGTCTCCAGTGGACACTTTAAAATAATGGCAATGGCAGGGGGCAGAGAGGGGCTAAGCCCTGCTTGGGTAAAAGGTCAAGAGGTTACATATTTCTCCTCCTTGGGGTCAGGGAGACCCTGACGACACATGGGCAAAAAGCCTCCTTGGGGGTCAAAAACGGAGGGAGAGAATTCCTGTTGTGGCTCAGCAGAAGTGAATCTGACTAGTGTCCATGAGGACGCAGGTTCGATCCCTGGCCTCACTCAGTAGGTTCAGGATCCAGTGTTGCTGTGAGCTGTGGTGTGGCTCAGATCTGGCATTGCTCTGGCTGTGGTGTAGGCCAGGGGCTACAGCTCCAATTCAACCCCTAGCCCGGGGACCTCCATATGCCACAGGTGCAGCCCTAAAAAGACCAAAAAAGGGGGGGGGGGAGGGAGTGCTACCCTATAATAGCTATTGTCAATCTTCCCATAGATGCCCACGTTGGAATTCCATCTCTGCTAAAAGATGCACACATATATCGAGGAGAGCCCTGAGTTTGATCAGGTGTGAGAAACAAAACAAAGTAATTGGCCAGAGGGAAACAAAGACCCAGAAAAACTGCCCCTATATAGGTGATTTAAATCACCCCTTTGGCACACTTCCCACTAACTTCCTCTCTCAGAGTGTGCTCTTTTGCTTCTAAAGTGCTTCCCCCTGTGCTCTCCCACAAGTGCTGTTTATAATAATAAACTTTGTAGAGCTCCCTGGTGGCTCAGTGGGTTAAGAATCCAGCATTGTCACTGCTGTGGCGTGGGTTTGATCCCAGCCTGGAGAACATCTGCATGCTGTGGGTACAGCCAAAAATTTTTTTAATTAAAAATAAAGACTTCCGGAGTTCCCGTCGTGGCGCAGTGGTTAACGAATCCGACTAGGAACCATGAGGTTGCAGGTTCGGTTCCTGCCCTTGCTCAGTGGGTTAACGATCCGGTGTTGCCGTGAGCTGTGGTGTAGGTTGCAGACGCGGCTCGGATCCCGAGTTGCTGTGGCTCTGGTGTAGGCCGGTGGCTACAGCTCCGATTCGACCCCTAGCCTGGGAACCTCCATATGCCACAGGATCGGCCCAAGAAATAGCAAAAAGACCAAAAAAATAAATAAATAAATAAAAATAAAGTAAGTCTTCTGGATCTTTATAAAATAAATAAATAAATAAATAAATAAAGACTTCCCTGCTGTGGCATAGTGGGTTAAGGATCCAACTGCAGCGGCTCGGGTGGCTGCAGAGGTACCAGTGCAATCCCTGGCCCAGTGCAGTGGGTTAAAGTATCTGGCGTTGCCACAGCTTCTGCATAGGTTGTATCTATAGCATAGGTTTGATCTCTAGTCCTGGAACTTCCCCATGGCACAGGTGCAGTTCCCCCCCTTCCCAAAAATATCCCAGCATTTCAGCTGCTCCTCCGTGTCCCTGGGCTGGGGTCGGAGCAGGGGGTAGCCAGTGTCCCCTTCCAGAGCTGTGTCATGCTCATTGGCCTAACATGCCCAGCCTCTTTGATATTCCCCATATAGAGGAAAGGACCATTTGGGGACTCTTAAAGCGCCAGGATGTTTTAAGGAGGAGGTAAGACTTCTGAGGCTTAGAAAAAGGAGACCGCACCCAGGAGAGGTCAGTGGTCCATATCTGGGTTGCCAAGACCACTTGCTCCTTGTGGAAGGAAATCCACTGAGAGTTGAGCTCTGTGTCTCAGGGACAGAAAATGTGTTTCCGCTTGGTTTCTGCCTCCAGTTTAGAGAAGAGTCTTGGGTGAAGAACACGGTCCTGGATGTCACCAGGTTTTGTTTGTTTGTTTTCCGTTTCGGTCGTACCCAAGGTATATGGAGTTACCAGGCCAGGGATCAGATCTGAGAGGCAGTTGTGACCTAAGCCACAGCTGCCGCAACACTGGGTCCTTAACGCAGTGCTGGGATGGGGATCAGACCAGCATCCCAGTGCTCCAGAGACCTACAGCTCACCAATCCCATTGCGCCACAGCGGGAAATCCCGAGGACAGTTTGATGTCACCATTTTCACTCTTTCCAGGCTCATTTGACAGATGTCTAAGGATGTAACTTAGCCACAGCAGAATATACTACATGCCTTCACACCAAACCACCAGTGTATGCACACACACTTAAATCATTAATATATGCCCCTAAATTAAATTCCCCAACATCGGGCGGGGTTGGATGCTTTCTGCAGTGATGCTGGGCTCAGAGTAGGGACTAAATAGATGCTTATTGGAGTTCCCGTTGTGGCTCAGTGGTTAACGAATCCGACTAGGAACCATGAGGTTGCGGGTTCGATCCCTGGCCTTGCTCAGTGGGTTAAGGACCCAGTGTTGCTGTGAGCTGTGGTGAAGGTTGCAGATGCAGCTTGGATCCTGCATTGCTGTGGCTCTGGCATAGGCTGATGGCTACGGCTCTGATTCAACCCCTAGCCTGGGAACCTCCATATGCCGCAGAAGCGGCCCTAGAAAAGGCAAAAAAAAAAAAAAAAAAAAAAAAAAAAGGCAAAAAGACAATAAATAAATAAATAGATGCTTATTAACTTGTCTCTATACCAACCGTAGTCTCTCCCCTGCCCAGTCCTGGCTTCCAACACTCACCTGTTCTTCCACAGCCCAAAGATGACAGTGTGGGCTGCACTGCTCAGCAAGTGTCACCTGGGTGTGGCCCCCACAGTGAAAATGCCTAACGACCAAAAAAAAATCTGATCTAGGAGTTTCCGTTGTGGCTCAGCAGTAATGAATCCCACTAGTATCCATGAGGACTCAATCCCTGGCCTTGATTCAGCAGGTTAAGGATCCCGCATTGCCGTGAGCTGTGGTGTAGGTTGCAGACATCGTTTGGATCCATTGACCCCCTAGCCTGGGAACTTCCATATGCTGTGGTGTGGCCCTAAGACAAACACAAAAACCTGGTCCAGATCCGTACATCTCCAATAGGAAAGCTTGGCAGCACTTTCTCCAGCTTAGTGCTCTGTAACCCATCAATCCCATGCCTTGGTATTTATCTGTCAATTTCAGTGCAACGATGTGTAACCACGGGCACCAAAAGTCACACAGGAGCATGGTCATAGCAGCACAGGCCCAAACGGAAGCTATTCAAATGCCATAAACAGTAGAATGGATAGATAAATGGTGGTTGATCACAGCAGGATAACATTCAGCAGTGAGATTGAAAAAACTAGAAAAACCCACTCTGATATGGATGACTTACAAAATAATGATGAGTGAGATAATGAATATAGATAACCACATTCTACCTCATTCCATTCACCTAAAGCGTAAACAGGCCAAACCCATCTACCATGACCGATAAACATCAGGGAATAGCTGTCTTTAAAAAGGAAACAGGGGGTTCCCGCTGGGACTCAGCAGAAATGAACCCTACTAGTATCCATGAGGACTCGGGTTTGACCCCTAGCCCCACTCAGTGGGTAGGTATCTGGCAGGTGCTGCCCTAAAAAGCAAAAAAAAAAAAAAAAAAAAAAAAAAAAGCAAATCAGTGTATCATGACAGATGGAGAAAACCATGATATTTACATGGGTAAGAGATTTTAATAGACCCCTTCACCAAAGACTATATCTGAACAGCTAATAAGCACATGAAAAACACACTAAACATTATCAGTCCTTAGGGAAAAGCAAATTAAGCCACAATGAGGTATACACACATTAGAACTCCTAAAATTAAAAAGATTGGCCATACCAGGTGCTAATGAGTAATAGAAAATGGTATAGCCATTTGGAAAACAAATGGCAGTTCCCCAAAAGTTAAATACAGAGTTATTGTTTTTTTTTTTTTAGGGGCACATCCATGGCGTATGGAAGTTCCCAGGCTAGAGGTCAAATTAGGGCTACACAGCCACATCAACACCAGATTCTTTTTTTTTGGCTTTTTTTTTTTTTTTTTTTTGGTCTTTTTGCCATTTCTTGGGCCACTCTCGCGGCATATGGAGGTTCCCAGGCTAGGGGTCGAATCGGAGCTGTAGCCACCGGCCTACGCCAGAGCCACAGCAACGCGGGATCCGAGCTGCATCTACAACCTACACCACAGCTCACGGCAACGCCGGATCCTTAACCCACTGAGCAAGGCCAGGGATCAAACCCGCAACCTCATGGTTCCTAGTCGGATTCGTTAACCACTGCACCACGACGGGAACTCCAACACCAGATTCTTAACCCACTGAATGAGCCAGGGATTGAACCAGCATCCTCATGGATACTAATCAGATTCATTTCTGCTTTCCCATAATGGGAACTCCTACTGTATATGTGTGTGTGTGTGTGTGTGTGTGTGTGTGTGTGTGTGTGTGTGTGTGTGCACATATATATAATAGCTGTACCTAGGGCATATGGAAGTTCCTGGGCCAAGGGTCAACTCTCAGCTGAAAAAAATCTCAGCCACAGCTGTGACCTATGCCGAAGCTGTGGCATAGGTCGCAGCTGTGGCAACTCCAGATCCTTAACCTACCACACTGCAGTGGGAACTTCCACCATATGCATTAAGTTTCTACTGCTGCTGTAAAAAATGATCAAAAGCTTAGTGGCCTGGAACAACACAAATGTATTTTCTTATGGCTCTGGAGGTTAGGAGTCCAGAGTCTTAAAGGGGCTAAAATCAAGGTGACCGCAGGGCTGGTTCCATGTGGAGGCGCCAGGGGAGAACCTGTTTCTGGCCTTTTTCAGCTTCCAGAGGTGCCTGCATGGCCCCAATATCCTTCCAAGTTCAAGGCCAGCTCCCCAGACTCCCACCTCCATTTCGCAAGGGTCCTTGTGATCACACTGTGCCCACACAGATGATCTGGGATCATCTCCCCGGCAAGATCCTTAACTTAATCCCATCTGCAAAGTCCCTCAGGCCACAGGAGGCCACATTCACAGTGAATGGAATGTGTGTGTTCTGACGCCAGGAAAGATGAAGTGGAAGTTCAAGAGGGTGGAGGCACAGCACAGGGAACTATATCCAATCTTCTGAGATAGATCATGATGAAAAAAAAAATATATATATATATATATATATATATTTTGTCTTTCTGCTTTTTCTAGAGCCGCTTCCGTGGCATGTGGAGGTTCCCAGGCTAGGGGTCTAATCAGAGCGGTAGCCACCGGCCTACACCACAGCTCACAGCAACGCTGGATCTTTAACCCACTGAGCAAGGCCAGGGACCGAACCTGCAACCTCATGGTTCCTAGTCCGATTTGTTAACCACCGCGCCACAACAGGAACTCCGGAAAAAATATTTTAAAAGAATGTATGTATATGTATAACTGAATCTCTTTGCCATACTGCAGAATTTGACACAACATTGTAAATCGACTATACTTTTTAGAAAAAGGATCACTTGCTAAGGGTTAAATGTATATTTTTCTGTCTTTACAATAAAAACAAAATTCCTTTCACCAACCAATGCACATATTATTGTACTTGGCACGACACTATTTTTTTTTTTTTCCATCTTCAAACTAGATTGTTAAAATACCAAGTTGAAAGAGATAAGCCTGGGTCACAGTGCAAGATGCTTTTACATCAAGAACATAACAGCAGAGGCTGGCTGGGAAAGGCTATGTTCACTGCGTGCAGAGCAAGAAAACGTCTTCCTAACAAATTCCTACTTACAAAATATCCCAACAGAACAGATTTCTTTTTAAATGTCTGTCTCCCCAACTTGACCCCGAGCCTCTCAAAGACAGAGACCATCCGCTCTCTTACTTCCAGCACTGAGAACAGCACCTTCAGCTGTGGGCAGGGTGCTGCTTTTGTGGGCAGGGGCACACAAATCTTTTTTGGAGATTTGAAGGAATCTCCAAAAAAACAAAATGCAGGAGTTTCCATTGTGGCGCTGCAGTAACGAACCTAAGTAGCCTCCATGAGGATGTTATACGAGACAAAAATAAAATAAAATGGGTTGGTTATTGCAAGGTTACTTCCCTTTAGGAGCAGAAGTCCAACCCACCCACATTTTAAGATTCCAGTTGCGTTGAAAACACATATTCCTGGAATTCCCTTGTGATGCTGGCCGGGGTGGGGGGGGGGGGGGAAATCGCCCTGGGGGGAACTCAGGGGGTTAAGGATCTGGTGTTGTCACTGCAGGGGCTTGGGTCCCTGCTGTGGGGTGAGTTTGATTCCTGGCCCAGGAACTTCCACATGCTGCTGGCTAGTCTTACGCTCCCCCCCCCCCAAATCCTGTGTGGAAGAATGCTAATGTAACCTATTGGCCATTTCAAATTACAGAGTAGGAAGGGATTCCAGGTAATGTAAGCAGCTTTCAAGCTTTTTTACTGTGATCCACAAGAAATACATCTTACAACATGACCATCTGTGTGGGAAGCGAAAATAAAAATATCAGGAAATAGTAACAATTTAAAAATATAAAAAAATAAATATAAAATTTAAAAAGGAAGATAGTAAAAATTTACACCTGATAAATCCTTTTTGTTTAGGCCTCATCTGCAGCATGTGGTCCCCCAGGCTAGAGGTCAAATCAAAGCTGTAGCAGCATAGCCAAGAGAACACCGGATCCGAGCCACATCTGTGACCAACACCACAGCTTGCGGCCACACCAGATCCTTAACCCACTGAGTGGGGTCAGGGATCAAACCTGAATCCTCAAGGAAACAGTGTCAGGTTCTTAACCCACCAAGCCAGAATGGGAACTCCTTTTTACTTTTAAAAAAACCTAAAAACCTTAAAAACGTACGTCATGACCCAGCTCAACAAATAGGATATTTGCAGCACCCCAGAGGACACTTAGATAGCCTTTACTGATCCTAATCCCCACCCCCACCCCACCCCAAACCCCCCGCGCGCGGTCCTGGTAATCATCTCTTTTAACACTGCTTTGCTTTACTTTAAACTTTGACCACTTCGGCATTAGAGCTTAATTTTGCCTGTTTGAATTTTAGAATTGGAATGATAAACATACGAAAGTACTATTGGTACTTTTCTATCTTGCTTCGTTTCCTCAAAATTATTTCCAATTCATCCACGCTCTTGCTTATAATTGCCGCTCATTCAGTTTCATTATGCTAGATTCCATTGTGTATATAAATACACTGCAATTTCTTTAAGCATGCCTTTTTTTTTTTTTTTTTTTTTTTTTGTCTTTTGTCTTTGTTGTTGTTGTTATTGTTGCTATTTCTTGGGCCGCTCCCGCGGCATATGGAGGTTCCCAGGCGGCTAGGGGTTGAATCGGAGCTGTAGCCACCGGCCTATGCCAAAGCCACAGCAACTCGGGATCCGAGCCGCGTCTGCAGCCTACACCACAGCTCACGGCAACGTCGGATCGTTAACCCACTGAGCAAGGGCAGGGACCGAACCCGCAACCTCATGGTTCCTAGTCGGATTCGTTAACCACTGTGCCACGACGGGAACTCCTAAGCATGCCTTTCTTGATAGACACTTGGACTGTTTCCAGTTTGCCTCCACTCAAAGATGCTTGTGTCCAGACCTACTGCACTTGGGACATCACATGAGGGAACTGCTGGGTGTTGGTAAGTGTGTTCAACTTCACTAGACAGGGACAGTTTTCAGAAGCGGTTGTACCATTAGGGAGTTCCCTGGTGGCTCAGTGGGTTAAGGATCTAGTGTTATCACTGCTGTGGCTCAGGTTGCTCCTGAAGCATGGTTTCGATCCTGGCCTTGGAGCTTCCACCTGCCACAGGCTCAGCAAAAAGAAAAAGACAAAACAAAACCAAAGCCAAAAGTGGTTGTACTAATAAACAAACTAAATAAATAGAATAAGAAATGAAAAAAACCAAAAAAGTGGCTGTACAAATTTGCAAGGGTGTACATTGCTCCAACCCTCATCCATTCTTACTGATGTCAACGTACATTTCTGCCCATTTAACCAGTGGCAAATAATATCCCATTGCAGTTTTATTTATTTATCTATCATTTTGGGGCCACACCAGCAGCATGTGGAAGTTCCCAGGCTAAGCACTGAATCAGAGATGTAGCTGCTGGCCTACACTACAACGGGATCTGGGATCCAAGCCAGGTCTTCAGCCTACATCACAGTTCAAGGCAATGCCAGATCCTTAACCCACTGATCAAGGCCGGGGATCAATCCCGCATCCTCATGGATCCTAGTCGGGGTCATTACCACTGAGCCATGATAGGAACTCGCCCACTGCAGTTTTAATCTACATCTCCCTGACAACAAATGAAATTAAAATACTTCCCATGTGTTTATTGTTATTTACATTTCTATTTCATCAAAAGCCTACTTTTATCTTTTATTTATTTTTTATTTTTAAAATTTTCATATTTAATGACTTCTTATATACTTAACATATCTAAAATGATTTTTAAAAATGTATTGGTGGATTAGCAATGAGATCCTGCTGCATAGCGCTGGAAACTGTGTCTAGTCACTTATGATGGAGCATGAGAATGTGAGAAAAAAGAATGTTTACATGAAATGTATGTGTAACTGGGTCACCACGCGGTACAGTAAAAATAAATAAATAAATAAAAAGTTCCAAAAACACTAAACCTCAAAAAAAATAATAAAAATAGAATTTATTGGAATACAGTTGACTTACAAAGTTAATTTCTGACATACAGCAAAGTAAATAATTTATACATATACATATATCCACTACTTTTCAGATACTTTTTCTGTACAGGTTATCACACTGTATTGAGAAATTCCCCAGTGCTATAAACTAGGTCCTTGTTACATAGCTATTTTTTTTTTTTGTCTTTTGTCTTTTTTGTTGTTGTTGTTGTTGTTATTGTTGATATTTCTTGGGCCGCTCCCACGGCATATGGAGGTTCCCAGGCTAGAGGTTGAATCAGAGCTGTAGCCACCGGCCTACGCCAGAGCCACAGCAACGCGGGATCCGAGCCACATCTGCAACCTACACCACAGCTCACGGCAACGCCGGATCGTTAACCCACTGAGCAAGGGCAGGGACCGAACCCGCAACCTCATGGTTCCTAGTCGGATTCGTTAACCACTGCGCCACGACGGGAACTCCTACATAGCTATTTTATATACAGTAGTGTGTATATATCAGTCACAACCCCCTAACTTATCCTCCCCTCATGTTTCCCTTTTGGTAAAGATAAATTTGGTTTTGAAATCTTTGAATTTGTTTCTGTTTTGTAAGTTCTATTGTATCACTTCTATTAGTTCTACTGTATCATTTCTTCCTTTCATTATCTATCTACATGTTAGTGATCTCATATGATGTTTTCTTTCACTGGCTAACTTCACTTAGTACAATAATCTCTAGGTCTATCCACATTGCTGCAAATGGCATTATTTCATGCTTTTTTATGGCTGAGTAATACTCTGTTGTATTTATGTACCACATCTTTATCCAGTCTTCTGTTGATGGACATTTAGGTTGCTTCCATGTCTTGGCTGTTGTAAGTAGTGCTGCAGTGAACATTGGGTGCATTTGTCTTTTCAGATTATGGTTTTCTCCAGACATATGCCCAGGAACGGGATTGCTGGGTCATATGGCAGTTCTTCTTTTGTTTGTTTGCTTGGGTTTGTTTGTTTTGTCTTTTTAAGGCCGCAATCACCATATATGGAAGTTCCCAGGCTAGGGGTCCAGCTGGAGCTATAGCTGCCATCCTATGCCACAGCCACAGCAACTTGGGATCCAAGCCAAGTCTGTGACCTACACCACAGGTCACTGCAACGCTGGATCTTTAACCCACTGAGCAAGATGGAACCAGAGTCCTCATGGATGCTAGTCGGGTTCATTTACACTGAGCCATGACGGGAACTCTGGTAGTCCTACATTTCGTTTTTTAAGGCATCTCCACCCATCTGCCAATGGACATTTAGGTTATTTCTATGTCTTGGCTACTGTAAATAGTGCTGTAACGAACATTGGGGTGCATGTATATTTCAAATTATAATTTTGTCTGGATATATGCCCAGGAGTGGGATTGCAGGATCTTATGGCAATACTTCCTTTTTTTTTTTTTTTTTTTTTTTTTAGGAAGCTCCATACTGTCTTCCATAGTGACTACACCAATTTACATTCCCAACAGTGTAGGAGGGTTCCCTTTTCTCCACACCCTCTCCAGCATTTATTTGTAGAGTTTTTGATGATGGCCATTCTGACTGATGTGAGGTAGTACCTCACTGTAGTTTGGGGAGGTTTTTAGTCTTTTTGTTTTTAGAGCCACACCCGCATCATATGGGCGTTCTCAGGCTAGGGGTTGAATCAGAGCTATAGCCACTGGCCTTCCCCATAGCCACAGCAACTCAGGATCCAAGGCTGCATCTAGGACCTACACCACAGCCCATGCCAACGCTGGATCCTTAACCCACTGAGCAAAGCCAGGGATTGAACCTGAGTCCTAGATAATAGTTGGATTCGTTTCTGCTGAGCCATGATGGGAACTCCCCTCATTGTAGTTTTGATCTCCATATCTCTAATAATTATCAATGTTGAGCAGCTTTTCATGTGCCTATTGGCCATCTGTGTTTCTGTTTTGGAGAAATGTCTATGTAGGTTTTCTGCTCATTTTTCAATTGGGTTATTTTGTTGTTAAGTTGTATAAGCCATTTGCATATTTTGGACATTAAGCCCTTGTCAGGCTTAATTTAATCATTTGCAAATATTTTTTTCTTAGTCCATAGGTTGCCCTTTCATTTTATGGTTTCCTTCACTGTGCTTGAAAGTTTCAGTAGGTCCCACTTGTTTATTTTTGCTTTTATTTCTATTGTCTTAGGAGACCGACCTAAAAAAACATCAGTACAATTTATGTCAGAGAATGTTTTGCCTGTTATTTTCTGAGTCTTATAGCATCATGCCTTAAGTCTTTAAGCCATCTTGAGTTTATTTTTGTGTATGGTATGAGGGTGTGTTCTAGTTTCATTTATTTACATGCAGCTGTCCAACTTTCCCAGCACCAATTCCTGAAGCAACTGTCTTTTCTCCATTGCATATTCTTGCCTCCTTTGTCACAGATTGATTGTAGGTGTATGGGTTTATTTCTGGGCTCTCTGTTACATTGATGCATGTCCATTTTTGTGCCAGCACCACACTGTTTTGATTCATGTAGCTTTGTAGTACTGTCTGAAGTCTGAGAGGGTTATGCCTCCTTCTTTGTTTTTTCCTCAGGATTGCTCTGGTCACTGTGGGTTTTTATGGTTCCATTTAAGTTTTTGGATTATTTATTCTAGTTCTGTGGAAAATATCATGGGTTTTTTTGTTTGTCTTTTCGAGGGCCACACCTGCAGCATATGGAGGTTCCTAGACTAGGGGTCAAATAGGAGCTGTAGCTGCCGGCCTACACCAGAGCCACAGCAATGTGGGATCTGAGCTGTGTCTGTGACCTACACCACAGCTCATGGCAACACCAGATCCTTAACCCACTGAGCGAGGTCAGGGATCAAACCCTCAACCTCATGATTCCTAGTCAGATTCGTTAACCACCAAGCCACAACGGTAACTCCTGTCATGGGTAATTTTATAGGGATTACATTAAATCTGTAGATTGCTTTGGATTGTATAGCCATTTTAATAGTATTAATTCTTTCAATCTAAGAGCATGGGATATCTTCCCATTTCTTTGAATCATCTTCAATTTCCTTCATTAATGTTTTATAGTTCTCGGGATATAAGTTTTTTGCCTCCTTAGGTTTATTCCTAAGGATTTTTTGGGGGGTGCAATTTTAAGAGGGTTGTTTTTTGTTTTTGTTTGTTTTTGTCTTTTTTGCTATTTCTTGGGCCGCTCCCACGGCATATGGGGGTTCCCAGGCTAGGGGTCCAATAGGAGCTGTAGCCACTGGCCTACACCAGAGCCACAGCAACGCGGGATCCGAGCCGCTTCTGCAACCTACACCACAGCTCACGGCAACGCCGGATCATCAACCCACTGAGCAAGGGCAGGTATCGAACCCGCAGCCTCATGGTTCCTAGTCGGATTCGTTAACCACTACACCACGACAGGAACTCTGGTTTTTTTGGTTTTTTTTTTTTTTTTTTTTTAACGTTCCTTTTCTGATATTTCATTGTTAAAGAAATGCAACCAATTTCTGTACATTAATCTTATACCTTGCTACCTGACTGAATTAGTTTATCAGTTCTGGTAGTTTTTGTTGTGGAGTCTTGGGGGCCTTCTATATATAGAATCATGTTATCTGCATATAATGACAATTTTACCTCTTCCCAGGGGTATATTCTTAATCTGATGAAGGTTATTTCTCTAAGAACCTATACCACACACCATGCCCTGAATGGCAGAGGTGGGAACTTTCACAATGAGACCAGGAGTAGGCAAGAGTGCCTACAACTACAGCGTGCTTTCTCCATTGGGCCAGAGGTGTTAACAGCAGGAAAGGAGAAAGTGAAAAAAAAGTAATAAGGACCAGAAAGGGAGAGAGAGAAATTGCAGGGATTAAAAAGGAGGAATGATGTGGGTATTACGTACAAACCATGATTGTATATGTTGAAAGTCCGAACCAACCTACAGATAACTAGAAGTAATGAAATTGAGCAAGGCAGCTGAAACAAAATTTTTTTACTTTTATTTTTGGCTTTTTAGGGCTGCATGTGTGGCATATGGAAGTTCCCAGGCTAGGGGTCTGATCTGAGCTGCATGTGCCATCCTACACCACCACACAGCCACAGCAACGCCAGATCCTAGCTGCGTCTGCAACCTACACCACAGCTCACAGCAATACTAGATCCTTAACCCACTGAGTGAGGCCAGGGATCAAACCCATATCCATAGGGTTTGTTACCACCAAGCCACAATGGGAACTCCCAAAATGTCTTTTAAATTTGTATTCCTAGCAACAAACAATTTGCAAGTGGAATTTTAAAACAGATAATAATGGCATCAAAAAAATAAAAAATAAATCTAACAAAACGTGTGTATGATCTTTACAGAGGATATCAGAAAACTATGAGATTTTAGTAGAGTGGAAGGGCAAATACTGCGACGTCAACTATTCCCAAGTAACCCCACCCAAAACACTTGAAGGTTTCAGACAACAATTTGACAAGCTAACCCTAAAATTCATCTCAGAATGCAAAGAACCAGTCTATTTTCTCTTCATGTTTTTGTGCTGTTTATGAGCCTCTAAATTGATTTTATAACCACTACTAGACTGCAACCCACAGTTCAAAAATCACTGAGCTAGCCCAACACCTGATTCCCCCTCCCCCACCTCCTACTCCTCCCAACAACCAAGCTTCCATGGCTCCCACTGCCCTTAGAAGCAAGTCCACACTCCTCCCCAAAGTCTACATGATTTTGCCCTGCCTGCCTCCCAGGTTTTGTTTTTTTTGTTTTTTTGTTTTTTTGTTTTTGGTTTTCTTAGGGCTGCACCTGCAGTATATGCAAGTTCCCAGGCTAGGGGGTTGAACGGGAGCTGTAGCTGCCGGCCACAGCCACAGCCACAGCGCATCCAAGCTGTGTCTGCGACCTACATTGTAGGTCATAGCAAAGCCAGATTCTTAACCCACTGAGCAAGGCCTGGGATTGAATGGCATCCTCATGGACAGTAGTCAGTGTCACTGCTGAGCCAAAGAAGGAACTGTGCTTTCCAGCCTTAATTCTTGCTACCACTCCCCTCCTCTGCTACTTCTGTGCTCCAGCCACTGAACTGAATCTGACTCCTTGAAAATGCTCTGCTTTATCTCACCCCAGGCCTCTACTTAGAGATCAGCCCACCCTTGGCCTGGCTCCCACCCTCTCCCTGGCTGCTTATATACCCTCTCAGCTGGTCATCTATCCACCAGATTAGACTTACTCCATCCTATATCCTTCCATTGCTATGGTCTAAAAAAACAATTTTGTTTTTCTTTTGGGCCATGCTCATGGCACATGGAAGTTCCCAGGCCAGGGATCAAACTCAAGCCACAGCAGTGACTTGAGCCACTGTAGTGACAATGCCAGATATTGAACCTGCTGTGCCACAGGGGAACCCCCTAGAAACACAGTTGGGGTAGATCACTAGACACCCTGGCATACATAATTAGATTCAAGATCTCCAACAGCCTTCTGAAGCAGAGAATGCTGAACTATCCTCATTTTACAGATGAGAAAACTGAGACTCAGAAAGAGAAGAGGACTGGGAGTTAACTCAGGGCCTTATCCCACTTCCGGAAACCAAGGAAATTGCCAGGTGAGCCTAGCAACCCCAAGATCAGCACATGTTCAGGAGTAACCAAGAGGGGGGCTTATCAAGTAACCAAGGGAGGTACAGCAGATCTCCTCGGTGGAAGACATTTGCCTGGTCATGCTCAGCTCCTGGGCCACTTATTCTACAGATATGGATCAGTATTTGGCCCATTGTGTGCCAGGCTTTTCTAGACACTGGGGATGCTCGGGTGATCCCAACAAAACCCTGCTCCCCTGAAGCTAATCCTAACGAGGGGCTACTCGCAGTGTGTAACAGGGGTGCTGGGGAGTGCTGCAAAGGCAGAGAGAAACAGTGAAGGAAAACTCTATATAGCGTAGACAGCTACAGCCAGTCTGAGTTAACAGCTGGATCTGGATGAAGAGCCTGTCACATGAAAAGCCAGAAGGGTGACCCAGCCAGAGAAATCAGAAGAGGGAAGGCCCCTAGAGAGGAAACCACCTGTGGCTTAATCTTTTAAAACCTATTAACGTTTATTATATACCTTATCTCAGTTCAACCTTACTAGCAGAAAGGCGTGTCATTATTTTATGGAGAAGGAACATGGCCCGCAAAGGCAAATGACTATCTCACCCCCAGAGATTTTGGCCCCAGAGTAGAAATGGAGCTCTGGTCCCTAAGTCAGTGCCTTTGCAAGCTGGCCCCTTGACTGAGGCCGAACTTTGGAGGCTGAGCTAAAAGAGCTGGAAAGCTCCTAATGGAACCGCAGGTGGAAAACCGAGGCCAAGCGTTCCCGTTGTGGCTCAGAGGAAAGGAATCTGACTAGTATCTACGAGGATGCAGGTTCTATCCCTGGCCTCGCTCAGTGGGTTAAGGATCCAGTCTTGCCAAGAGCTGTGGTTTGATTGCAGACGCGGCTCAGATCTGGCGTTGCTGAGGCAGCAGCGTAGGCTGGAGGCTACAGCTCCGATTCCACCCCTGGCATGAGAACCGCCATAAGCTGCAGGTGTGGCCCTAAAAATACAAATAAAAAAAGCAAAAAGAAAATAGAAGAAAACCGACGCCAAAGAGGAACTACCTAGCCAAGTCACCCGGCATCCAACTGACTGGCATCAAAGAACTGGGTCCCCACCACCTCCCCTCAACACTTTTCTCCCATGGGGGTCCCAGGACCCCAAGATCCATCACCACGAGGAGCTTCACGACTTACTAAGCTTTCTGACTTACACTCAGGAAACCTTCCGAGGGAAGCGAGACAGGGAGCGTGACCCCCAGGACCAGGGCTTAGAAAAGCCATGTGACTCATCCCAGGGCCTTGTCGGTGCCCTGGGCTCCAGAGCCCCCGACCCCACGGCCTCCAGCCCCCAGAGCACCCGATCCCATGGTACCCCGGCCCCAGAGCCCCAGACCCCACGGCCTCTGGGCCCCAGAGCCCCCATCCTCACGGCCCCAAGGCCCCAGGGCACCCGAAATAACACCCCCGCCCCAGCGCGCATGGGTCCAGGGCCGGAGCCGGCGGCAGGGAACAGGAAACCTCGCCCAGGAGCGGAGAGTATCCGCCCCACCAAGCCGCTCACGGGTCCTAAACACCCATCCTCCTTCCGCCCAGCGCGGGGACCTGCCCGGTTGCAGGCGGCGCGGAATCCGACGCCGCGCTTTCGCTACCGCTCCGGACGGCCGTCTGAGAAAATCAACACTAAAAACCCGCTCTTCCCTGATAACAACAGCCCCTAACGTGGTGGCGCCTCCGAATGCGAAAGGCTCAAGACAAATATTTTCTAGCGGCGCAAACGGCTCCGGTGAGAGAGCGAATCTGCCGAGTCTGCTCGCCGGAAGTAGGGACGCCCCTCTCCGGAAGTTGCGCTCCCTCCATTTTGTTGCCCGCTATGGCGGCGGTGTCGAGGTTGGGGCCGGGATGCGGCGCTTTTGACTGAGGGGGTAGGCCAGGCGGAGGCATCGGGGATATCGGCGCGGCGCAGAAGACAACCAGCCTGGACGCCGGGGACGCTGTCATGTACGGCGCTAGTGGAGGCCGCGCCAAAACCGAGAGGAAAAGCGGCGTGAAGGAGGAGGCCGGGCCCGGCGGTGCCGGCGGTGGGGGGAACCGAGTGGAGCTGCTGGTCTTCGGCTATGCCTGCAAACTGTTCCGAGATGACGAGCGGGCCCTGGCCCAGGAACAGGGACAGCACCTCATCCCCTGGATGGGGGACCACAAGATCCTCATCGACAGGTCGGTTCCACCCCCCACCCGCCGGTCCTCCCCTTCCCTCGCCCGCTTGATTTCGTCTGATGTTGACTTGATGGCCAGGACTGAAAAGGGGTTTTCTGGAGCCATCGGGGATCTGGGGGACACCCCCCCTCCCCTGTCCCCGCATCCTCCTGGCTTTTGTGGGGGGGGGATGGTGAAACCTGCCCTAAGGCACTGGCTGGAGCTGCGTGCCGCGTCTGTCGCCGGAGGTAACCGTCTCTGCTCCCGCAGCGCCCCGCGACCTCTCACCCTTGTCGCTGGGTTGCAGTTGCCACCCTGGGCAATGGGGGCTGCCCGGGCCCTGGGCCTCTCCTGACCAGGTCTCTGGGCCCTCCGCGCTCCCACAGTTCGGTGTGGTGGGAGGGCAGCCCGAAACGCCGCACGCTGATGCCGCAGTTAGGAACTTCTTGGACCCCAAGAGTTCTATACCCCCAGCGGTCTGTGTGGAGCGCCAGTATTTTGCCGGCTTGACTCCCCCCCATCCCCCGCCCCAGACTCCTCCCCTATCCTGTGTTAATCGGATGAGTTTGACAGATACAGGCTGGAGGTGAAGTTGCCAATCAGTTGGAGGCCAGTTGACTTCGTGCAGACCCTGGCCTTGCTCTTAGAGGTAGCGTTCTTAGGGCTGGTTTCACTGTCTCTTAAAACTGAAGGGTGGACCTGGGATACAGATGTGTTCTTTTCAAATCAAACATGTCTTAGGTAATCACCCTAGAGGGTGTTTAGTCACTTTGGGCAGAGGGGTCCCAAGACTGGGATTTCTAAAGATGTTTGATTTGAAAAGGATGACAGTTACATGATGTAGGTTGTTTGCTCCCCTCCCCTCCCATGTTTTCAGTCCCCCCTCTGTTCCTTCTTGGGAGTTTTGTTTGTTGGTTTGGTTTGTACCGATTTGGCAACTCTACTTCTGGGGCCCGGACTGAAAAGTAACCATGACCAACCATTAAACTGTGGAATAGTCCCTCCGAGTGAAGGAAGCCCATCGTTTGAGACAATTAAAACTGGATTCTGCAGAGCCTTGGAACATGACTGTAGGGATGACCTCTGAGCTGGCCAGAATGGACACAATAATTACCAGACGCCTTTTTCCATGCCCAACGTTTCCATGTGGAGTTAGATCTAGACAAGAAGGACTCGTGGAGGGAGGATTGCCAGCTCAGGTCTGGACCTGAGGGTCCCCACGCCCTGCTCAAGCATGTTGTATCTTTAAACCATGGTTTCGATCAAATGATGTTGCCTGAGTTGTCAGGCAGCTTCCCTCTCCAAAGTGTTACTTCTGGTATTCATTATTAAAGTTTGATAAGTGAGGAAGTCTGAACTTTTGTAGTTTTTCATATCATTCTGTACATAATGTTACATCTTCTAAAACTAGCGGGGAGCAAACGCTGCACATGTACATGTGTAATATTTTAATGATGATCTACATTTGTAAGTTAAGGAGGTTTACGTCAAAGTAGAAATAACTTTCAAATTTAATAAAATGCGGTAACCTGGCTACCCTGAAATTTTCGGCCTTTTTCCTTGTAAATGTCTTTTTCCTTTTCCTTTATTAGTCCTTGGTTCTCATTACAAAAGTCAGCATTTAAAAATTGGGCAGACTTTTGTTTGTCTCTCTCCATTTATTTTTGCAACCCTAAATCTGAGTGTTTTAAGTAAAATTTACTAATTCACTCATTACCTGAGAGTTGCACATTAACAGCATCGTCATGGTCTCTTTTATGATCAAAGCATAGCAGAAAGTGCTCTTTGTAATTTGGCTAAAGTACCTATTGGCCCATGCGAGTACACGTGGATGTGTCTTCATGTATGTTGTATCCTGGGGGCATAGAGTGTAGAAAAAAGTATTCATACTGCATCCGCTAATAGTTTTCGCTCTGTTTCCAGTGAACCTCCTTAAACTGCATGTATATGTCACTGTTCCTATGTATGTGTGTCTCTCTATCACATAACCCAGCACTTATTTCCTCAGCCAAGTGGCTAGGGGGCGAGCCTAGCCAAGATTTTACCTCCAATGGACGCAAGTTTGTTTGGTGAAGATCTCTCCTGAGCGTTCGGGACTAGCAGAAAGAAGCGAGGAAATTTCGACCGTTTGGTTCTTACGGATAGGTATTTATGTATTCGGTTTGTGTGAATGTAAGCTATGATATTTGACTTTTCAGAAAAAAAAATTTCTTTTTTTTTTTTCTTTTTTTTTTTTGGCAAATGGCATTGAATGGTTAACCAAACCATAAACGGTAAGAACTGCCACTGACGTGGATACCATTTATGCTATTAAAGGATTGTTTACCTTTAATTATAAGTTTTATCATATTATAGAAAGGCATTTAGACTTTAAGATAACTTGAGTTTAAAAGTAGGTGAGATGTGACTAGCCAAATTAAATATAAGTCTGAGAAGAGTTTTTATGTTTGTTTCAATATTTTTCTTAACTTTATTTTAATCGGTAAGTATATGTATAAAGCATCACACACAAACCAACCCAGACGTTAATTTCCTTCCATTGACCAGCGTGTTCACATTACAGATATGATGGGCGCGGTCACCTGCATGACCTTTCTGAGTACGATGCTGAGTATTCCACATGGAACAGAGATTACCAGCTCTCTGAAGAGGAGGCACGAATAGAGGCCCTGTGTGATGAAGAGAGGTATTTAGCCTTGCATACGGACTTGCTTGAGGAGGAGGCAAGGCAAGGTACTGCTCAAGAAAAACTTACTTAAGCAACAAACTTTTTAAAAATTTTTAAGTATTTAAAAATTTACTCCCATTCATTTTTTTATACTCACTCTTTCTGATATTATCTTGACAGTACCCAGTGGATTGGAAAAACAGGAGTCTTTGCGTTCTGAGAGGACCTCAGGATAGTTTATATATAGAGCCACAAAGAATTTTCCCAGCTTTTGAGGGCAGACTGGGATTTGAAAAAACAAAAACCAAACTCTTTTAATTGTTCTTCTTTAACAGTATCGTATAAATTAAAATCGATGTTCTTGTCTTTGCCGTAACAATCTTTAATACAGTTCTTAATCCCCAAGTTTCTCAGCAGGAAGAAATATTCCACAAAAGATGTGTATTCTGCTCTCTGTGGTAAACATGTACTGGCAAAAGTACATATTGATAGATGTGAAGTGTGAATTTTTAAAAAGAGTTTTGCCTCACAAAGAGGTTGGAAAAAAAAGTGTGTTGTATGCTTTACTGATAGCTACAACTTTAGAAATGTATATAATTTTCCCCAGTAAACTTCTGCTTTTGTTAACAAAGTTCTCATTTTTATTCAAGAGGAAGAATACAAGCGGTTGAGTGAAGCCCTGGCAGAGGATGGGAGCTATAACGCGGTGGGATTCACTTATGGTAGTGATTACTATGACCCGTCCGAGCCAACAGAGGAAGAGGAACCCTCTAAACAGAGAGGTGAGAGGGAAACTGCCTGGATGGTGGTGTTGGGCGGGTACGGCTTGTGTGGCTGTGAAGTCTTCACGATAGTTCCACCAGATAATTACAGCACCACCGGGGCAGAAAGGACATTATTGGTGTTCCTTCTTAGGCTAGAGCAAAGCTAGAGGCTAGAAAACGAATTCCTAATGGAGATGGAGAGTGAATTCAGACTTTATAGTTTTCTGCCTGGGTCTGATTGCCTTTTCCAGGGAATAGGAAGTTAGGCAAACAGTCTGTGTGTCTAAATCTACAGTGACTCATTCTCGGGGCATCAAAAGGACGGTCATTAACCACCTTTCTGCTAACCTGCTTCTTCAGATCCCCTCCACGACTGAAATAATGACAGATTTCACATGGAAGGATACCCATGAAGTCAGTTATTAAAAGAGCACAGCACAGGGTGTCCTGGTTGGGCTTGAATAGGCTCTAGGACAGATTTACCATGATATTTTAAAATAATATTTACATAAAACCAAAGATAGTCAAATTTATGCCTTTCTGGATTAACTCTGAGAACTTTGAAGATTTTTTTTAAAAAATTAGTGCTACTAAAAAAATGTGGATACATGCAGTTCAGGAACAAATATATCCGTAGCCACCTTGATAAGCCGAGAGCACTTTCAGTACAGCCCTGCACACTGATGAGTCATGAATTATCAGTAATGATAGCACAGACCTGAAACATTACGGATGGGTGACTATATTCAGGATACCTGTTTAAAGAGAAGGAGAACTTCGGAAACCCAACTGAGATGTTGAGAATGATGAACTGGAATCCTGCCACAAAAGGATTTAGTTTTAGAACTAAGTGAACCTGACATTTAGGATTTACTTGGTTTCTCCTTAAGTAACAATCCTCCTGACAACTACGAAGTAGTTTTGGCACGTTAAATATTAAATGCCGTCTCCCCTGCATGGTGAGGCTGCGCTGGGGCTGTCCCCGCCCTTCACCACAGGATGTGGGGCAGACTTGTTGCCTTGTCCTTCCTTTTATTCTGCTCATTACTTTGTCAGCCTAAGAGTCAGTATTGCACTGCTCTTTTCTGTGAGCTGCTGCTGCTTTTTTTTTTTTTTTTTTTTTTTTTGCCTTTTTAGGGCCACATCTGCAGCATATAGAAGTTCCCAGTCTAGGAGTCAAATCGGAACTGCAGCCGCCGGTTTACACCACAACCACAGCAACTCGGGATCAGAGCCTTGTCTTCGACCTGCACCACAGCTTATGGCAACACTGGATCCTTTAACCCACTGAGCGAGGCCAGGGATCAAACCCACATCCTCATGGCTCCTAGCTGGGTTCATTAACTGCTGGGCCACAATAGGAACTCCCTGTTCCGTGAGCTTCTAAAGAGATTTCCCAGATATGATTTTAACTGTATTGAGTTAAAGCCTAGTTAAGGTATTAAACACATTCTTGCATTGACTTTTAGATCTGACCATACTTCAGAAGATAAGGTGCAGTGGACATGGACATGTTCTTACAGGTTTAAGAAGTAAATACTCATCCTTTATCCAGAACATATTACCCATTTTAGGATTCTGGATAGTTCCTATTTTATTGTCATACCTGAACCATATATGTTACATATGTTTTAAATGTGTAGCGTTTGATCAGAAGGAAGGAATGTGTACTGGCAGCATTTCACAAGTGAAGAATTGCGATTTCTAATGGCCAGATGTCTTGCAAAATCAATCACCTGTCTTTGGAAAAATCTGTAATAATAACTCCTTAACGTTTTAGATTAGGGATCAACAAACCAACCAAAGGCTCAGTTGGCTTGTTTTCTGTGAAGTTTTATTGGAAACTGGCCCATGCTTTGTGTGGCTTTTGCCTTTCAATAGCAGGGCTGAGTAGCTGAGACAGACCATATAGTCCAGAGAGCCAGAAATATTTACCATCCGGCATTTAACAGAAAGAGGTTGCCAGCCCCTGTTCTAGGTGTTGGGCAGTTGTCTTGGTGTAATTAATGGGCTGACATTAAACTTTCTTCTGATTCTTACATTTTAAGAACTTCAGGAGTTGCTGTTGTGGCTCAGCAGCAACAAAATCTGATTAGTGTCCATTAGGATGCAGGTTTGATCCCTGGCCTTGCCAATAGGTTAGGGATCTGGCGTTGCCTTGAGTTGTGGTGTAGGTTGCAGATGCCGCTCGGATCTGGCATTGCTCTGGCTGTGGCATAGGCTAGTGGCTACAGCTCTGACTCAATTCGATATGCTGCTGGTGCAGCCCTAAAAAGACCAGAAAAAAAAAGAAAAAGAACTTCACTGTGACTTAATTTCTCTTCCAAATTTTAATATGCTTTCTCTTTAAGGTAAAGTTCTCTGTGTTTAAAATGTTTCCTACTGTAAACATGCTGTTGGAACTTTGCGTGCCGATTAAAATTTTCTTTTATGGAAGTTGGGCCTATGTAAAACTTCTTATGTCTAATTTACACTGATATACGTAAAATGCCATATATACAAATAAACAACATTGACACACATTTTTTAGATAGATTTCAGTTTGGTGCAACCTCTAATAACCAAGTTTTTGTTTGTTTGTTTGTTTTGTCTTTTTAGGGCTGAACCTATGGCATATGGAGGTTCCCAGGCTAGGGGTAGAATTGGAGCTGTAGCTGCTGGCCTGCACCACAACCAGAGCAATGCCAGATCCGAGCTGCATCTGTGACCTACACCACAGCTCACGGCAATGCCAGATCCTTAACCCGCTGGGCAAGGCCAGGGTTCGAACCCACAACCTCGTGGTTCCTAGTCGGATTCGTTTCCACTGAGCCACGATGGGAACTCCAGCAACCAGGTTTTTTACTTTACTGTTGCATTATCTTAAAATATGAAAATTTCATTTTTGTTTGTTTTCTTGAATCACCCACAGGTCTAAATATTCCTTGATTTTCAGAATTGTTATACAGTTGACCCTTGAACTACTTATTCTTGGATTTTTGTTTTCTGTAAAGACAGTGCAGCATTGTTGGAAGAGTTCACAGATGTGGAACCACAGATATGGAGGGCCAACTCTGGGGCTTGAGCACCCACAGAATTTGGTACCCCCTGCAGATACCAACGGATGACTGTGTTGTCCTGGCGTTTTTAAACTTTATAACCTTGTGACAGTAACCAAAAGCATTTGATGGCACTTTTATTTCTGTGTAACTGCACTTCTCTCTCTATTTTTGCAGTTTACTGTTTTCAGTCCAGTTCCTATCCTTTAGATTTTCATAGTTTTTCATCATTATTATATATCTTCCTTTTTTTTTTTCTTTTTTTTTAATGGCTGTGCCCACAGCATACGCAGGTTCCCAGGCCAGGGATCGGATCTGAGTCGCAGCTGTGACCTAAGCCACAGCTTCAGCAGTGCTGGATCCTTAACTGCTAGGCCACCAGGGAAGGCTGTGCAAAGTTTCCATCACTTTGTTGTGAGATACAGTAGAAGTTGTATTTTATAAAAACACCTTGACCTCATTCCCAAAGGAGTTTGGGGAGTTTAAGCTGTTACCTGCCATGTTGCAAACCATTGTTTCTATTATCTGCCAGTTTCTGGATCTGAACGTGGGAGTTGCTGATTACAGGGCGCTTTCAGGCCATAGTAAATCTTTAGTTCTTGGGAGAGAGTCAGGGGTGCCTGAGCTTGTGGAACAGTGTTAAATACTAACTCTTACTTAATAGGAACTTATTATCAATCCATGTCTCATCAGACTCTAGTACCCAGATTTCTTTGTACTATGAAGCTTGTTTAAAATCCCCAGCCTCCTTCACAGAAGAGTTAGGTATAGTAGGAGACCATCTCTCCAAGATCATCTCCATCATATATGGTGGAAGCATTTGTTTTTGATGAAGATTTAATGTTTGTTTATTTGATGTCAACCTTTTGGAAAGAAAAAGCTAAGTAGATATTGAAATCCTTAAAAATTTTTATAAATTTTATGTTTTTGTACATTTCACTGTATCCTCCTAAATTGATCATCTGAATGATTGAGATGTATGCAGTTACTTAAAAAGTTACAATGTGTTGTGCCTTGTCTAACGTACAGTAGACAGAGGTTTGTTCAGTGAACTTGAAGAAGAAATGGAAATACATCTGGTTATTTGTGAGAAGAGAAGTGGTTTCCTTGGGTGGAGAAGTCTCGGCAGTTACATGCAGAGGTTTTACAGTTCGATGGTGAAAGTAGCTGTCTTGGAATTGAGCACCTTGTGCCATGCTTGACACCCTGCGAATCCACAGAGGGTTTGGAGGGCGGTCTTGGCAGATGGGAGAGGCTGGAAAGGAGGAGAACTGAGCATGTATCATGCGCCTGCTGTGCAGAGAGCACCGGGCTTGCATTGTCCCCCTTCGACCTCACCATGTTCCTGGAGTGATGCTGCCACCGGGTGTGTACCCAGGAGGGAGCAGACAGCTCGAGAGGCATGGACTCTTGCTGCACCATCCCACCCCTTGGGATTGGGTAAAGTTGTCTTGGCTGTACAGGTGGTGTGACCAGGAAACCAGGCAGTGCTTCCAGCAGGGATGACACAGGCCAGAACAGTGCAGAGCCAGGTGAAGCCACTCGCCGCTCCCCCTGCATCTTTGCTTACTCTTGGTGGGTGCCTTCTTCCCAGGTCATTGTTCTGAAGTTTTATGTTCTCTTTTTACACAGAAAAAAATGAGGCTGAAAATTTAGAGGAAAACGAGGAGCCTTTCATTGCCCCTTTAGGATTGAACGTGCCGCCTGATGTGGAGCTGGTAGGTGTCTTTGGACTTTCCAGCACTTTTAACCATCAGTATTGTTTGTTAGGAAGTCAAGAGTGAGATCCTAGCCACAGCCACAACTGCGTTATCATATAGGTGTGTGATGTTCAAAATTATCTGTGAGCTAACAGAGAAAAAAAATCAGTTATTTTCCTCTAAAGAAAGAGCGAGAAATGGTAGCAGAATCTCTGGACCAGAGCATCAGAAACTTGAGGAGCTGGCTCCCTCTAAGAGATCCTATGGTTGAATCCACAGATTTTACCAGCCTGGAAAACCCGAGTCAAAATTAGTGGCGAGGAGAGTGTTAGCCACGTTTAGATGTAAAAACCGGCTCGCTCAAGGCAGCGTGGCTTTCAGGAAAGTCACTCTGTTCTGGCTTCCCATGGAGCGGCTTTGTGTGCGCTTAAGGCATGTGCCTTCACCTTGACGTTCTCTCCCAGCACTCTTCCCCCCAGTTTTCCTCTTTTATGATCAGGGCCCTGTGGTGTCGTCCTCTTGACCTGTGTGCTCTGCACCTGGTCACTGCGGAGCTGGGCCTCTAGTTCACATTGACCTCACCTCGCTATTTCAGCTACATCTGCTTATAGCTACATCATAACAGGCCTCATTGAGAGGTTTCTCTGTTTTATCTTCTTTAATGCTAATAACCCTATAAGGTAGCTCCCTGTTACTATCTCCCTTTCATAGATGAAAAAAGTGAGAAATTCAGGTCACACGTGGCAGTCAGGACCCATGGCCTGAACTTTTAGGCCATCATGAGTTGCCATGCTGTATGGGACTCTCAGACTTCTGTTGGGTATGTTTAAAATACTTCTGTTGCATGTACATAGTTGGAAGCGCAATTTGTGCTCAGTGTAAAGTTTGTTTTTTGGCATCTTCTAACTGGGTTGCAGGCACCATGGCCATGGGTATTCAGGTTCTTGCTTGTGCCCTGCGGCATTACCGGATGTACAGAGGATGCGGATCATCTGTTCCTCTGAAAGAGAACAGAGCATCTCTTCTGTTCTCTGCACTAGTGCTTGCTGCCTCCCTTAGTGCAGCATGAATCTGATGGTTCTTGCCCTTCGTTTTGAGATGACACTGGGAGGTATCATAATAGCATAGCCCTTTTTTTTTTTTTTTTTTTTTTAAAGCATAGCCCTTTAATTCCTGCCTCCATCTCATTCCTTCCTTTACTTACTCATTTATAAATCCTCTCTTTCTCTTTTCCATACAAATATGGGCCAAAATTTCTTTGGGTTTTGCCATACGGAGTTATTACTTAAGTTTGTAATGCGTTTTGTTTTTTGTCTTTTTTTTTTTTTTTTTTTGCCATTTTCTTGGGCCGCTCCCGCGGCATGTGGAGGTTCCCAGGCTAGGGGTCGAATCGGAGCTGTAGCCGCCAGCCTACGCCAGAGCCACAGCAACACTGGATCCGAGCCGCGTCTGCAACCTACACCACAGCTCACGGCAACGCCGGATCGTTAACCCACTGAGCAAGGCCAGGGATCGAACCCGCAACCTCATGGTTCCTAGTCGGGTTCGTTAACCACTGCGCCACAACGGGAACTCCAAGTTTGATTTCTTATTTCCACTGTTGATCAGTAGCATCTACAATTGAAACTGAAAATGTTATGTGAAGATTTGATGTCCTGAGACTTGTATTGTTTTTATGTATCATTATGTATTGTATTCCTGCTTGTTCTGGAATATGCTGTTCTACATGAGAGACCTATTAAAAACATTTGCTTCCTTACCCGTATTTAATGCTAAAAGCTTTTATTTAAGGTTGACTATGAAGAACTTTATTAATTTTTGGTGTAAAAGATCATTTTTAAACTGTTATGCGAATATACTGGTGTAATTGGTTTTGTTGCCATGTTTAATTCCTATTGAAGCGTTTAATGGCTGTACACATTCCCAAAGTAAGCATCACTAAGCTGTTTAATGGTCTGCCAGAACTAAAAGTGTTTGCTCCCCACTGGAGTGTACAGTAAGCTTTAGCGTGTAGTGATTTGCTGTCTTTGAGTAATCTCTTCTGATGTTATTATGAAGTGGTCTCTTGGGTAGGAATGACTCTGATTGTGTGGAATCTGTGAGTGAGTGCTTTACCGGGTCACTGAGGATGGCTTGCTTTTCCTTTGTGGCGGCGTCAGTATTTTATTCTTCTTAATTACAGTGAATTGGGGCAGTGGTTCATTTTTGTAAGTTATACATCATCGCGTCCATGTTAGTGGAGAAAATGTGTAGAAGACAGGTATCTGCATCTTACCTTACACCTTGGTGACTAAACGCTGAGACTGCTGGTTTGGGTTTAGGTGGACACTTTGATGCCTTAGTAGGCAGGGACTATGGGGACAGGCAGGGGATGGCACTTGGTAAAGAGAGCAAGTGCTCTAGGGACTTTTATACTAGGCCTTTGGATGGCAAGGTCTCTGAGGTTTGTGTGAATCTACTCCACGTATCGATTTTTCTGTTTCTTGGGAAGTAAGGACCTACCTTCTCCAGAATATGTAGCCCAGCATCATTTGTCCTGACATTGTGTTTTCAGGTACCCATCCCTTTCCCCGGGACCAGACAGTCCTTGCCACCTCCCAGATTCTAGACAGGCACAGGCCCCTTCCTGGTCCTGCTGTCCTGTCTTGTTCTACGGGGAAGGTGGAAGGCCTGTCATCCACCTGAGACTCCATAGTTAAGTTCTGAACCCAAGTGAGGTTTCCACAAATGCTGTCTGCAGGTGCACACGACCGTCCCTGGGCCCACCTGTTCCGTAACACCTGGCATTACCCTCCGGTCAGCCACAGGGACCAGAGGCAGTGCACTGGGCAGACTTCTGTTTGAGTATTCCTAAGGGAAATGTGCTTGTTGAACAGATTTTATGGGCGAGAGGCAGGAGTCTGTTAGATTCCTGACAGCAGCCATCCTGCCTGTTCGCTGAACGTGTGCCCAGTGCAGGCGCTTTGCTTGCTGGGAGCCCAGCCCTCACATTGGCAGCACCTCCGTGAAGGGGACCCAGCCAGAGCCACCCCCAGGCAGCCCGTGAGTGCCCCGCCTGCATTCCAGCCCAGAGCGGACTCCAGAGCTTGGAGCTTTATTGAACATCGTTCTGAACGTATTTCTCGCCATAAATTCAGGTGCTGTGTTGCCATGGGGTGGGGTGGGGAGGAAAAAGAAATGCGATTTACCCCTGCCTCCTGGAGTTCTTGGTTTTTCTGGGAGGTTGGTGAGGACTTTTCACATGTGCTGTGTGTTGAACCCTGGTCCAGTATGTGCCATGATTCTGTTCTCCTGTCACTTTGTCTTTCAGCTGTTTGTCTTTTTATGTGGGACTTAAAAGTATTTATGAAATCATGTCTCCATATTCCTTCATGGCTTTGGGATTCTGAATCTTGTTTTGGAAGACCTTTTCACCTCAAACAATTTTTAAATATTTTCTTGTATTTCCTGCTGTTTCTTCCTTAGTTTTGTTTTTTCACAATTGAATTGTGACTCGATCTGGTATTTATTTTGGGCTTCCTTAGTTTTGTTTTTTTACAGTTGAATTGTGACTCGATCTGGTATTTGTTATAGAGGAGAGGGCCAGCCCAGCAGTTCCTGGGATTCTTGGCTCATTCACCCCACCTGCCTCCCGACCTGACCCCCACCCACCCTGCTCCAGTGATCTGAACTCCAGCACTTTCCACAGCTCTTGGGAAACCTGACTGTGGTGCAGGCTTTCTTACCTCTTTCTCCCATTTCCCGAGGCCTGCTCTGGAGTTTTTAGAGCCATGTTAATGGGATTGGGGGGAGGGATCTGCAAGGTGTTATTATTCCCTCCCCCTTCTGGAGTTCAGTTGCTTTCTGAAAAGGCTTCTTTAAATTAGAAAAGCATTCCCCTCCCCCGCCCCGCCCCAAATCAGTCAGTCTTGTAACACATACATATTTACACATTGGCTATATCTTTAAAATCTCATTTTATGGCAGGAATGATCATGACCCCTAGCCTGGGAACTTCCATATGCTGTAGGTGTGGCCCTAAAAAAAGAAAAAAAAAGAGAGAAAGAGAAAGATTTTTTTCTGAAGCTTACGTGATAAAGAGGAAAGAATAACTTTCTCCAAACCAAGTGTTTATCTCATGATCACTTGGTGTGGTAGCAGATCTTGAAGGATATTCACAAGGTGCTTCATTTTTCTATAATCATTATCACTTTGTGAGATTACCTATCCAAGCCTGCTTTTAAGAAATTTTAGACCAGCTGGTTGGTTTGGTCAACAGAGAATGTCTCTCCTTGGCGTGGGGTGGGGTGGGTATATTTTCCTTTAAAGATCATTGTTCTGAAGTGATCATTAATAGCTGTCACATATATGGAATACGCTAATTCAAAAAATAATCTTTCTGGGAGTTCCCATTGTGGTAACAAACCCAACCAATAACCATGTGGGTTTGATCCCTGGCCTCACTCAGTGGGTTAACAATCCAGCATTGCCGTGAGCTGTGGTGTAGGTTGCAGATGCGGCTCAGATCCTGCGTTGCTGTGGCTGGGGCACAGGTCGGCAGCTGCAGTTCTGATTCAACCCCTAGCCTGGGAATTTCCATACGCCTCGGGTGCAGCCCTAAAAAGCAAAAAAAAAAAAAAAAAAAAAGTTAATCTATTGAGCCAAAGCTAGTGAAAATGTACATTAGGGTCCATACTTCAGTGCATGGCCCTTTAACATGAACTCTGGTTTATCATGGGATCAGCAAATAACAGTAGACATTTATCCTATTGCAGTATGAAGGACTTCATTAGTTCAAGAATCACATTTGAGAGTTAAGGCCTCTTATGTTTTATGAAGGATTAAGCCCTGAAATTAAAGTGCATCTTGAATTTTTTTTTTTTTTTTTTTTTTTTTTTGTCTTTTTGCCATTACTTGGGCCGCTCCCGCGGCATATGGAGGTTCCCAGCCTAGGGGTCTAATCGGAGCTGTAGCTGCCAGCCTATGCCAGAGCCACAGCAACTCGGGATCTGAGCCGCGTCTGCAACCTACACCAGAGCTCATGGCAACGCCGGATCCTTAACCCACTGAGCAAGGGCAGGGACCGAACCCGCAACCTCATGGTTCTTAGTCGGATTCGTTAACCACTGCGCCACGACGGGAACTCCCATCTTGAATTCTTAACTGCTCTTTTTTCTTTTTAGTGCCGCACCCACAGCATTTAGAAGTTCCTGGGCTAGGGGTCAAATCAGAATCACAGCTGCAGGCCTGCATCACAGCCACAGCAATGCAGGATCTGAGCCACATCTGTGACCTACACCACAGCTCATGGCAATGCCGGATCCTTAAGCCACCAAGCGAGGCCAGGGATCGAACCCAAAACTTCATGATCTCTAGTTGGATTCATTTTTCCCTGAGCCACAACGGGAACTTCCTGCCCATTTTTAATGAGAATAATTTCCCACATTATTTGCATGTAGTTTCCTAGTGTTAATCTCTTCACTGATACTAAGAGTGTTTGAGATGTGTGGCTTCCAGCCCTGGGCTGAGGATCTCAATGTTTGGGTAGGAATTGCTCAGCTTGTGGTGCAGTGGAAGTCACTTAGCACGAGCAGGGCAGAGCCGGGTTTGCTTCCTAGTAGTAAACTCGCTGTATGGCAACAAGATGACTCACCCAGTAAATCTGCGTGCAGCCCTCTCTATCTGACCAGACCACACCGAGACGGACTGCAGTTTGGAACCCCAAATGGGAACATCGATGAACGGGAGACATGAGGCATGACTTCCAGGGAATAGGAAGGAAGAAGGTGGTGAAGGAGGTTATTGAGATGCACAGGGAAAAAGCTTGGCGCAAGCACATGGCTTTCTGTGGAGGTACAAAAGGGATGTTTTCCAAGCTTTAAAAACTAGTCCCAGCTAAGAAAAAGGAGGAGAAATGATTCTTAGGTCCCTGAGAAACTTGCTGTAACATGAGCCCCTCTACCTAGAGAAATCATGTGTGTGTACAGAGTCTGCGTACAGCTTCCCAGAGGATTCACAACCCCCGATCCCTCTCATGGAACTCCTGATCTATGGGAACATCTGATTGGTGGGAAAAATTGCCTCCTGTCCATTCAGTACAAAGCTAGAATGGCCTGCCTCAGCAGGTGGGTTTTCTCCCCACAAAATACTGCAAAATTCAGAAACTTGACTATTGTGTAATGGGGGCCAGTGCCAGAGTCTTTTTAGACTGGACTCTTCCAATGGAAATGTCTCTTATTTCTTAGAGTTGGAAGTAAAAGCAGGGTTGCATCTCTGTTTAAGTCACATGGTCAGTGGAAACGGGGACAAACTGATAACATGAATGTGTGTGTTTTCTTGCAGCCACCAACAGCCAAAATGCATGCCATCATTGAGCGCACAGCCAATTTCGTGTGCAAACAGGGTGCACAGTTTGAAATAATGCTGAAGGCCAAACAGGCCCGAAACTCTCAATTCGACTTTCTACGCTTTGATCACTACCTCAACCCCTACTACAAATTCATCCAGAAAGCTATGAAAGAAGGACGGTATACAGTACTGGCAGAAAACAAAAGTGAAGAGAAAAAGAGTATGTGAAACTGTTTCTGTCTGGTGTTGGGCTGGGGGCGGGGTGATCTGGGAAGGTACAGGGATAGTCATCCTTAGGGATGCGTGGTTGCCGCCTGCACTGCAAACCTTCAGATATTTGTGAAATCCTGCCACTAAGGCACAGTGATGAAGCCTGCTGGTACACCGTGGTATCGTGTGAAGCTGTTCTCGATAAGTCTTGAAAACGTATTCTTAATATTTTTATATATGGTTGAAATCAAATTAAATATCGATGCTATCAGAGCATACCCATGTAGGTTGGAAACGTTTCCTCTCACTTTGCCTGTTGAGCATCTCACAGCTATCCTCCAGTTTCCTGGGTCCACACCATGTTAGGACCCAAGGTGAAATTACACATGTCCACAAAAATGAAATGATTAATCTTACTCTTTCTCCTTTTTTTTTTTAAGCTATTTTTATAAGTGTCTAAATTTGGAATCCTTACTACAAAGGCCAATCAGATACTTTGAGTAACATCCCGAGACAACAGTATATAAGTCTGCTGTTGAATTTTTCTTTCAGCTGAAATGAGATTTTCAAAATTGGTTTTATAAATCTTAATACAGATCTTGTCTTCTCCATATGTGTTTGTTTGCTGTAGTTTTTTTAAAAAATCTGTGGCTGTTAGATTACCTTCATAAATCATTGAGACTTTTTGCCTTTTTCTTAAAAAATTTAGAAAAATACAGCAACTCTGGGCGTTCCCATCCTGGCTCAGCAGTAACAAACCCAACTAGTATCCACAAGTATTCAGGTTTGATCCCTGGCCTCACTCAGTGGGTTAAGGATCCTACGTTGCTGTGGCTGTGGTATAGGCCAGCAGCTGTAGCTCCGATTTGACCCCTAGTCCAGGAACTTCCATATGCCGTGGGTTTGGCCCTAAAAAGCAAAAACAAACAAACAAACCATTATCATCTACAACAACAAAAAAGCAGTGACTCTGAACTAATAAATGCTCGGGGGAAAGTGGCAGCCAGGCTGAGGTCATGCTCCTTGCTGCCTGGCTTTCTGCGGAACTTCTTGGGCAACAGCAGTGTAGGGAGTATTTTCCAAAGGTGCACAGATAACCAAAAACGCCTGCATACATTTCTGCCTTTGCTTCTTCTGAGTTCCTACGTAATTCTTCTGTACCTTGAAGTCCTGAAATGTGTTTGTTTTCAGAGCCAGGAGTCAGCTCTGACAATGAAGATGAGGACGATGAAGAGGATGGGAGCTACCTGCACCCGTCCCTCTTTGCTTCCAAGAAGTGCAGCCGCCTAGAGGAGCTGATGAAGGTGCTGAGCGCCTTGTTGACTGTGTTTTTGTACTGTAGCAAAATTGCCCTTGTCATTTTGGAAAATTATTAAGCAAGCATTTCTTTTGTGTGAAAGCTGTATTTTATTATCTGCGAAGTACATTTTGCCTTTTTGTTTTGGCTTGGTGGCAAAGGATTTCCTTCCTTATAGCACATTGTATAAAATCACAGGCAAATCATTTTCATTTTGTCTAACTTTACCACTTGGAGTATTTAAGATAAGGAAAACAGTTGGTTAAGATTGGAAATTGTCTTTTCATGGAGATTTTATTATAGCAGGATTAAATTTGATAGGTGTCCAGAGTATGCTCCTTGAAATCATCTGTTACAGTCACAGGTAACAAGATGTGTTACCTGACAACATAAATGTTTTTCCTCATCTTCTCCTCATCCATATTATAAAGGAGTTAATCCTCAGCACTCATTCCACCATTTGTGATGTGAGAAACAGGGGTTCAGCAGACCTAAGGGTATCATTTCAGCAGTCATCAGCATGGCTGCTTGACTGGACTCTAAAAGCTCTTGGTGATTAAAATCAGAAAATGCTTTGGGGATGGACAGTGTTTTGCTTGAACCTGGAGGTTCACACTCTTCTCAGTAGCAGACTAGTCCTGATCATCCCTCCTTCCTTTCCTTCATTGTTGAAGCAGTTCATTTATTCAGTTCTCTGGGACTCACAAGCAGCTAGAGCTCTCAGCCACAATTAGCAGGACCTCCGTGTGTGTGCCCACACACGTGGGTGTGGTACGTGCATGTGTGTGCTGAGGGTTTTCTGCGGCACAGACACTTCTAAAGTCGAGCAGAGTTCTGCATGACTCAGAATACAGGAAATGTGACCTCAAATCCTCTCTATCTGCAGCCTTTGAAGGTGGTGGACCCGGATCACCCCCTGGCGGCGCTGGTCCGTAAAGCCCAGGCTGACAGTCCCACCCCCACCCCGCCCACAACAGATGGGGCGGCCGTGCAGCCCTCCCAGGTGGAGTACAGCACTGACTGTGAGTACCTCGCCGAGCGCCTTAACCAGCAGGGAAGGGGAGCTGTGGAGACAGGCACACAGGTCTGCTAGAGGGGCCTGAGGAGCCTTCATGCTCAGCGTCTTTAGCGTGTGGCCTCATCCTTTTGCTTGTCACTTCGTGTTGGGAAGATGGCTACTCTGTCAGCAGCATTAGCCCCGCATTCCAGGGAGAATGAAGAAGGGCGAGAGCAGAGAGCAGGTGCTGGGACCTCTGCCCCTCTTCAGAGGCCTCCCCAGAGCCATGCCTGATGACTTTCTTTAACTCTCATGGACCAGAACGGGGTCCCATGGTCATCCTGTGGGCTTTCATTTGGATGCATCGGTGCCCTAAACCAAATCAAAGTTCTCTTAAGAGGAACTGGGAGAGTGGAGATTGGTGGATGTGTGGTATTCTCTGCCGTGGCTGCTGTCCTAAAAAAGACATGCAGCTTAAGATGGCATATAATGTGCACCTCACCAGTGATTACAGCTGCTACTGTTCTCACTGATTGCTACTCTTTTCTCTTTTAATTACTTAAAAGTTATTAATAGAACGAAATCTTGAAGTTCTAGTCAAGAAATCATTTGAAAGTATTTAACCTTGGTCTCATTATCAGGTCTTTTAAAAACTTATTTTATTCGGGGTTAAGCATTGAATGAGAGAAGAACCTTTAGCAAAGCCGCAGGAATTCTGTCAGCCTGCTTCACACAGACGCCTGATAACACTGAATCCATCTGTAGGGCTTGTCACCCTCAGTTAGTGATTGAAGGGTCAGTTTGAGGTTAATTCTCTTAAAATGTGAGCTGCTGCTTGTTACTTTGGGATCAAGCTTTTGTTAAAAATGATAATGGTGTCCTTTTTCACTTCCCGTCTCGCACTGGCAGGCAGTAATGTGTAAATGTGATGTGCTAAATTAACATTTCTAGACTTCAAAAATCAGTTACTTAAGTGGGTTTAATGTGAAACCTCTTAGAGAACTCAGATAATTTCTTTAGTGCTTATTAAATCAAGTTAAATCAGATTTCTTTAAACGTTCGAATCAGAGTGGATCAGGTATGTTTTCTCTTAACGAGTCGGTGTGTGATGAACATGCATTAATAGGCAGGTGACACTCTAAGTAATCCATAATGCCTCCTGGTGGGGCTTGTCATGTGGACAGCCACACAGGTATAAGTTCGCTGAGTGGGACATCTCTCTAGCTTCCTGGCTTTCCTCCTTCAGACCTGTCATTGAATTTCCACAGGTTAAGTGCAGTGTCTGTGCTCATCCATTAGATTCTTTCCTGCACTGTGCCCTGGTTATTAGAGCTGCTTGTCGCTAGTGTAATCCAGTTAACTCTGAGGTCGGAATGGCTGAAAGTCTGCAGACCCTGCAGGACTGGGCAGGAGAGTGCCCAGTAGAGGCTGCTCTGTGACTTGGGGTTTTACTCCCAGATACCATGGTCTGATCCTTGACCATGACCTGGGCCAAGCAACAGAGGGATGGAAGGTGAGAGGGGTGGGTAGTTCCCAGGGATCTCACTGCAAGTTACCTAGAGCCCCATTGACTTCAGTCCCTCCTGAAGCCCAGCAGGGGCCTCAGAAGCTAAGAGGCCCCACAGAATCCTCTGCCCCTGGGAATGGGGGGATCCCATCCTTGGTCTGTGCAAACTCTGCAGGCCAGTCCACAGGCCTGATCCATGACCCCAACCAGAGATGGGGGGGGCAGTTTGTAACCACCTCTTCCTGTCAATAAAATAGTTGTTCTGACGGTCTACTTCCATTTCACTCATGCAAGAGTGACAGGCCTGAGTAGGATAGGGTGTTTGGGGTCATGTCCAGGCCAGCAGAGATGAAGGAATCAGTGCTGACAGACCGTGTGGCTAATTAGACCTGGATTTCAGCCACCAGAGGGCAGGAACCAAGTTCCAGGTTTTCCAAAGAAGCAAGGAAGCTAGACTGTTTAGTTGAAACATTTCAACTTACAGGTGTCAGCAGTGAATTCATGTTTTGTGAAAAGATGAAGCAGTCCAACCAAACCTGGCAAAGCAGATGTTCCTCATAGGGGCCCATATCCAGCCTCTCCCGTGGCTGCTGGAGGGGTCATGGGCAGTGGACAGAGGGACATTGCAGAGCTGCTCTGTGGAGGCCATGCTCAGCAGTGGTCAGCTCTGCCCAGAGGCCAGGGAAGGGGCTCTAAGGTGTCTTTCAGATTTCACTATAAACATACGTCGTCCCAGGAAGTGAGTGCAATGTCATCAACTTGGGGAGGACGGAAGCCAGGTTCCACCAGTGGGTGATGTAGAAAGGGAGACCTGAGCAGCACCCCTTTGTGAAGCTTGGCTGGGAGGGGGGAGGGGGGCGCCCAGTGGAGAATTGGCTCCATGGAGAGCCCCCTTCCAAACCCTTGGGTTGCCATGACAACAGCCCATCTTGCATCCAGGAGTTATATAGGGTGGCCTAGGTGTTCCCAGGAAGAGCCATGGACTAGAATTTGGATTCAGATCAGGAGAAGACCCAGAAGAAACAAATGCAGACATCTGTACCCAGATTCTCAAGCATGTACGTTTTATTTGTGGTTAGAGTCTATGGTTATCTTAAAAAGTAGCAAGCAAGAATTTAAAAGAGGCACAGTAAAGGGAGACATGGCCCTTCAGATAATAAAATGAGATGTTGCAGTAGAAGTCCTTGGGAGGCCTAAATAATTGGAGGGTTATACAAAATATGTGATTAAAACAGGCCTGAAACATCTTTTAATTTGGAAGGTGAAAATGTGCTGCTGTTGGCCCACTTTCGACGTGGGCCATGGCTTTGCCTTTGTGAGTCAGCTGGGTTCCGTGAAGCGAGGTGTATGCCAGCTGGCCCAGAGCAAAACCCAGGCTTATAGTGTCTTACTGCAGGGCTTTCACTGTTCTTCCTCTCTCCTTGGGGTCCACAGCAGTTTGGGTGTTTTTGTCTATTTTTTGGTTTTTGGTTTTTGGTTTTGTTTTTAAGCAATTGGAATTTTATCTGATCTTTACAAAGGATTCTGTCAATTTCACAGAAACAGTAATTCTCTTTTCTCATTCAGATTTCCTCTGTTTGCATAAGTTTTAATTAAATACGTAATTGCAGTATGTTTAACTGGTAAAAGTTGAAGTGAAAAATTCTGCTGGTAGGAGTTCCTGTTGTGGTTCAGTGGTAGCAAACCCAACTAGTATCCACAAGGACTTGATTTGATCCCTCAAACAGTGGGTTAAGGATCTGGCGCTGCCATGAGTGTTGCTGTGAGCTGCAGTGTAGGTCTCAGACGCAGCTGAGATCTGGCGTTGCTGTGGCTGTGGTGTAGGCTGGCAGCTGCAGCTCAGATTTGACCCCCAGCCTGAGAACTTCCATGTGCTGCAGATGTAGCCCTAAAAAGCTAAAAAATAAAAATTAAATTTAAAAAAAAAAAAAAAAAAAACTTCTGGTAAAAGCAGAAGGCCCAGCCTTCTAAAGAGGAGCCTCTGGGCCTGGTGTTTTGGTTCCTCAGGCAGCTTCCCCAGCACAGAACCCAGGAAACTCTTCAGAGGGAAAGGATGAATGAGCCCCCAGAGACAAATTCAGACACACAGGGAAGGGCTGGCTTCTGAGAAGAACAGTGTCAGGAAAAAGCTGTCTGGAAAACGGATCCCACTAGAGCCTGGCCTTTTTATCCAACAGCAAAATCACTTCCAGATGTAAGTGCCAGATGTGAACATTCTCAGGAAAGTAGGGATACTTTAACAGATAAAGAATCATCTATTTCAAGCCAACAGACATTACATTCAACTAATGGAAAAAATAAAACCATTGAGAAAGCAGAAAAACCTAACGTACAAACAGCTTTTACAGTCAAATAGGAAAAAAAAAAAAAAACAAACTTAGAGCCCAGGAGAAAAAATGAGCTACAGTATGAGTAATTCACAAAGGCTAAAATAGCCATCCAATTTTTTTTAAAGTTTATTTACCCTTGCTGCCCACTCCAGTGGCACTGTGTCTAACCTCATGGAAAATAAAATCCAGTGTTTCCTTTCAACCAGGCTGCAGCAAATATGTGAAGAATCTAAGACATTTTGTTACAGCAGAAAAATACGCATTCATAGGCTCACTGGAACACTTAGAAGCTGTAAGTCTTAGGATGAAGTGGAGGTTTCTGGGCTATGAACATGTTATTTCACATACATGTGTTTGAATTTCTTAATAATCTTAGGGATTAAATGAAAGAGATACACATAGCACCTTCAGTGACATGCCGCATTTCAGCTGTCACATCAGCAAAGAAGGAAAAGGTCGACAGGCCCACCCACGTGTTCTGGTGGGAGTGTAGATTTGCACACAGACCAGAACCTAAAATGCACGTACCTTTGACCCAGCAACTCTACTTTGAGCCACAAATATATGTGTCAAGATTGAGCTACAAGAATGTTCATTGTAAGTTAGATTTCTGTTAGCAGCAAAACACTGAGATGCCCTCTCTCCCCTCCGGCAGAGGACTGATGGAGTGAGTGGTCGTTATTGTTATTGTCAGCCAGCTGCTGGGGTCAGAGAGGGCACTGGAGGCACTGCCCGGGGCACTTGGAGTGGGGAAGGAGCTGGTGGGGTGTGGACCATCTGCTTCGGCTCAGAAGTGGAGGGACAGGTAAGAAACTGGTACTAGCGGAGCACTCGGGATGGCGAGAGGAGTGCTGTGAGCCTTCTCAGGAGAAAGGCAGATTGTGCCATGCTTCTTTTGAAGCACTAGTATCCTGAGTTAATTCTTCGAAATTCTGTGATTTTAATGTCAAGACTGTTTGGTCAGCTCTCCCTATATCCTATTGAGGCTGAAGCAGTCCCTGTGACAGCCTTTATCCCTCATAAAGGGCTTGCTGAGGCCTATCTCGGTGGCTTGGGTCACTGAGCTTTCCCATCGTCTTATATTGCTTGGTGTTTGTTTGTTTTAAGGCCGCACCTGTGGTGTATGGATTGAACCCGAGCCTCCGCAGTGACCCAAGCCACTGCAGTCGGATTTTTAACCCATTATGCAGCCGTAGGAACCCCACTTGGTACTTAATAATCACCTTATTGTGTACTTTGTCTATCAGTCATCCTTTGTCAGCTACTTTCTACTGATCAGAGCTTTTTTATACTTAGCAGTCTAGGAAGAAAAGCATCCATTTTTATTTTAAAGGTTTTGTTTTGTTCTGTTTTTAAGACTGTACCTGCAGCACATGAAAGTTCTCCGGCTAGGGATCCAATCAGAGCTGGAGCTCTCGGCCTACACTACAGCAACACCAGATCCAAGCTGCATCTGCGACCTAGGCCGCAGATTGCGGCAAATCCGGATCCTTAACCCCCGAGCAAGGCCAGGGATTGAGCCTGCATCCTCACAGACACTATGTTGGGTTCTTAATCCGTTGAGCCACAACAGGAGCTCCTAAAGGAATTTTTTAGAAGCTCCTTAAATATAGAATGTGAAACTTAAACAGTCTCTTTCATTTATTAGCCTGACAGTAAACTGTCTTCCATGCTATTTTCTGTTATTATTTAGTTGTCTTCTGTAATGTGGCTATAAATCCTTGCAAAAGAGCATAATAAATAACATTAATTATGCAGGAAACAATAATGCTAAAATACTACCCACTGTTAAAAGCATGTGGTTTTTTAAAAATAAAATGCCAACTCAGTTTTTTTAAAAAGTTTCATTCTATAAATAGCTTAAGTGAAATTAAACCACATCATGCGGCTGCAGTAGATATTTTCTTCTCAGTTTTTTTAAATGTGGTTTTGCTGTTTTTAGTATTTTCTCTTTTTTGTACAAAGTCACGACCTTGAAATGATTTACTTTCCTCCAAACTCTTTAGAAATGGCTTTATTGTAATTCAGGATAAGTAGAAGGGAAAAAGTGAAAATATTACCCAAGATGCCAACATCCAGAAAAAAAGCCATTTTTAGCATTAGGTGAACACCACTGACACAGTGGAAAAGACTATAATAGATAATTGTAGTGAATAATGTGGAGAAGCAGCTCATCTCTGTAGAATACAGAGATAATTTTTATTCAGAGATATGGATTAAAAAGTCGATGTATTAATAGAAATACTTCTGTTAAAATGGAAATAAGCTTTATAATTTTACTTGAATTTGACTGAAGAACCTATCATCGAAATCAAAATGATGTAATTCTTGAACTTCAACTTCTTCCATACCTCAAGAATTCTCTTCTAAAGGTTAGAACATCAAAGAGGTTGGAATTGTAGGGGTTTTTTTAAGATGTATGTTTATCTTAGATCTTATTATTCAACTTAAACACTGGAGGAAATTAAATGCTCATTAAAATACCTTTCCTTCACTACCACCCAACTCCTGGGTTTTTTATTTAAGAAATGCTATGTTTAGATTGTCAGAGTTAAAAGTAACAATTACATCCTGTTCTATAACCATAATTCCCTGTTTGATTAGCCTTAGTTCTGTGGATTAATTTTTTTTAATCAAAGCATCTCTAGTTGAGTTCTTTATTTGATTTGTCTCTTGGTTATTTGATTTCATAAGCAAATTTTTACAAGGGTTTTATTTCATGAATTCTGGCATACCTGAAAACTGCCTGCTTTCGACCCTCATGTAGAAAGGAAAACTCATTTGGGTCTGAAATTCTTGGGTTGCATTTTCTTTCTCTTAGATCTTTGTAAACTAGATTTCCTTTTTACCAGAGAAACCTGACTCAGGTGACTTTGGCCACCAACTAGTTGGGTGAGTGTGTCGATCATTTTTCATTAATTGCTCCTGGGTGCTCTTCTCTGAGATGTCTCATGTTTGAGAATGCCTGTGATGACCTTTGACATAAATAGCAACTTGGCAGGGAATATTACTCTGTGTCGCCCTTTCTGGGATGTGGAAGCATTGCTCAGTGTTGTTGTGAAAGGAGGAAGCCAGCTCCATCCTCCCCACCCTCACTGCCTTGAGCTCGCTGTTTCCAACTGCATACCTAAAGAATTCTTTCTTTGCTCTTAAATTTTAATAACCTAATCAGCATAAAAAGCCACTAGTTTTCCTGGAATTTATTATATACTCTTTCAGTCAAAGATTCAGTCCTCAGAGTTCCCGCTGTGGCCTATGGTGCAACGGATTGATGGGGTCTCTAGAGCACTGGGATGCAGGTTCAGTCCCTGACCCAGCACAGTGGGTTAAGGCTCTGGCATTGTTGCAGTTGCAGCACGTGTCACAACTGTGGCTGGGATCTGATCCCTGGCCTAGGAACTCCATATGCTGTGGGTCAGCAAAAAAAAAAAAAAAAAAAAAAGATTCATTTCAGAGAAATTATTTTCTCTTGTATCTCTGAATATCTTTTAAAAGATGTCAGTTTCCTTATTTTGGATTATCTCTTTCTTCTATGTCTACCATTTTCTCATTTGGATTTTGTTTGTTTGTTTGTCTGTTGCTCTTTAGGGCTGCACCTGCAGCATATGGAAGTTCCCAGGCTAGGGGTTGAATCAGAGCTGCAGCCTCCAGCCTACACCACTGCTATAGCAACAAGGGATCCGAGTCACGGCTGTGACCTACACAACAGCTCACCCTGATTAGATCCTTAACCCATTGAGTGAGGCCAGGGATTGAACCCACATCCTCATGGTTACTCGTCGGGTTCATTACTGCTGAGCCAAAACCAGAAGTCCTCTCTTTTTGTTTTAATCTTTGTTCCTCTTTGGCGTTCAGCATGATTATGTCCGCCTTCTGTCCATCTTCTCCTTTCCGTGACTTGATTTCTTCCAGCTGTTTACAATTTAAATGCACCAGCTCAGTAACAGTGGTGTTTTGGTCCTCAGTTTGTGTTCTGAGCTCTACCACAGGGTTTGAAAACCTTTTCTATAAAGGTCCAGATGTGAGTGTTTCCAGCATGGCGGCTGTTCCCCTCTGTTGATGAACAAGTGGTGTATGTGACTTGGCCCTATTAGAACTTGATTTAGGGACCCAGTTTGAGTTTCATAGAATGTTTACATCATGAAATATTGTTTCATTGTGTGTGTGTGTGGGGGGGGGGGGTGGTTGGAAGCATTTAAAAACGTAGAACCCTTCCGAGCTCTCCTGGGCTGTGCAAAGCAGGTAAACAGGCCATTACCGACCCTGCTCAGCATGATCCCTTCCATCTCATTGCCCATTTTATTCCTTCCATTTGTGCTCAGTTGAATTCCTGTCTCTCCAGATTTGCCTGTGTCCCAAAAAACTCAGAGGTCACTTGGGTCCTCTTTCCTTCCGGCCTCAGTTCATTGCTGTCTTTGTGGCATGTCTCGCTGGCTTCCTTGCTCCTTTGGCCCTGCTGTGCCCAGACCTCCCCTCCCAGCGCTGTTCTCACTGGCTCCGCACGTCTTGTCTTCCATCCACATGCAGCTCCTCTGGAGACTCTGTTCCCTGCTTTCTTGGTACAAGCCTAAAAAGGCCACAGAGCAGATGTCCTATCCCCAGCTGTAGGCCCCCTCCCCTACCTCCACACATGCCTTGGGCTCCTGGGCGATTCACACAGACTCCTCAGAACCTGCTTTTGTGTAACTTGCCTCCAAAAACTCTAGACAGTATTAAAAATTCAAAACTTTGCTTGAGGGTCACTGATGAAGAGTTTAAGTGATGCTTAGAGACAAGGCTTTTCAAGAAGTAAGTTTTATTTGCAAAAAAGAGCAGTCACTCTTCAAGGCCTTAAAAGTTCCCAAGTCACACGTTCATGCGTCTAAAACTGATTCATTTGTGGGTGTTCCCATCGTGGCTCAGTGGTTAACGAATCCGACTAGGAACCATGAGGTTACGAGTTCGATCCCTGGCCTTGCTCAGTGGGTTAAGGATCCAGCATTGCCTTCAGCTGTGGTGTGGGTTGCAGGTGTGGCTCAGATGTGGCGTGGCTGTGGCTGTGGCGCAGGCCAGCAGCTGTAGCTCCGATTAGACCACTAGCCCAGGAACCTCCATGTGCCGCACATTCGGCCCTAAAGAGCAAAATAAATAGATAAATAAAACTGGTTCGTTTATGTTGGGCACTTTGCTCCCTCTTAAAAATGCAGAATTCAGTGATGATCACTTACCCTGGAACTGTGTTCTTGGTACCTCATATTTAAAGTCCAGTAACTTGACCTATTTCAGGTAAAGGTCTTTGTTATGAAGAAAGCCTAACTGTAACCATAGGCAGAAAAAAATTCGCAAACCAAGTAGACTGCTGTTGTTTGAAGGGCCTGAAGCATTAATACCAAGCTCAGGGATCTAATGAAACCTTTACTAAACTTTATTTTCAGCCACAGAGCTTTACATTAGCTAGTGAAATGACTCTTAAAAATGAGTCACTCTGACGTTGGTCTGTCAGCCACATGAACTTATGAGCAGTGGCAGCTCCTGGCTGCAGGCCTTGCTTCAGAGCAGGCAGTTCCTAGCAGTGTCAAGCAGTGACCAGGCAGTCACCGGGCTGTGTGCAGTATATTCTGCTTGGTGTCTTCCTCCTAGAGTCTGGCTTTACAATGAGATAGAGATTAATAAATAGAACTTGTGGTTTGGGCCATTTGCCACAGTATTGCATGTTCTGTGCCTAGCTTGACAGAGAACGTTTATTGGTTGCCTGTTAACCTGAGTTGGAGGCAAGATCCTACGTGAGTGTCCGGGAAGGCAGGAGGGTGCATCCATCCTCTCACTAGAACCCACCTTGTGTCTGAGAAATGCACGTACGTGTGGATGAAGAATGGAAGAGAAGCCAGGAAAATCCAAATAAGGATGGGATTAAGGACATAATTCTATACCTTTTCCATGCTGTAGACATATTTTTGAAATGACCAACCACCCAAGTTGTAAGAGTGTTTCCAAACAGCTTTGTAGAAAAGGTTAACTTTTTAAAAATAAAGGTTTATGTGTTAACGAGGAGCGTGAATACTCTTTCTCTGAACTCCTTGCCCTGAATTCAAACTATAATAAATAGGATAAGTTACTCATTATCTCTTTGATTAGGGTACTGTTAAAAATTATTGTAATCAGGGAGTTCCCGTTGTGGCTCAGCAGTCACAAATCTGACCAGTATCCATGAAGACATGGGTTCAATCCCTGGCCTCGCTTAGTAGGTTAAGGATCTGCTGTTGCCGTGAGCTGTGGTGTAGGTCACAGACACGGCTCTGATCTCATGTTGCTGTGGCTGTGGTGTAGGCTGGTGGATGAATCTCCAGTTGGACCCCTAGCTGGGAACTGCCATATGTTGCAGGTGTGGCCCTAAAAAGAAAAAAATATATATGTATAGTAATCAAAGTAATGCATATATTTTTAAGTCAAATAAACTTTTCGTGATTCCTGTTTGCTGTTAACTGTTTTGTCTTTGAGTTTTTGCGGATTACCTCCATACCTCTGAAGAATGTGTTTGTACTACTCTAGATTTATTGACTTTAGGTTTACTCTGACATCTTCCTGCTGTAACAGGTGATATTCAGCTCACTTTCATCCTTACTAAGCCAGTTCTCATCCCTCAGATTTTGCTTATTTTACATATTTAGTTTCTTAACTTTAATATATTTCAGCCTCTGTTTTGTAATCAAAATTCAAAAGGGAACAGTATAGAAGTAGTTGATTCATGAGTCTTGTGCACCGATTAGATCCCTCTGTAAGGTTGTGAACTTGTCTGTTATGACCTGAGTCAGAGGGGTCCAGCTGTCAGGTGCCCACGCAGTCACCCAGACAGAACTGCTTTTGCTTCTAGCTTAGCATCTGCAGAGACGTGGATGACTTGGGCTCCTTTGAACAGTGCCACCTTTCTAAGCAGGTCTTCACGTTTACCACTGAGGCAGGCTTCTCTGTTAAATGGGTTGTTGCGTTCACAGTCTGCGTCTTGGTGACTGACAGCTGTGACTCTTGAGCTTTCTGCCTCTGGCACCAGTCTGGAGCGGCTTTGTTCCCAGCATACGGCCCAGGGTTTTCTGCTGACTTCTGTTCCTTGCTGACCTGTGTTAGTGCCAGGTCTTCTGATTGGTTTACTCCTGTGTTTTGCCTAAGCGCATCCTCCAGGAGTTTGCCAAGAAAGGGTATGCAGGAAGACCGTTTTTTAAAATCCTAGAATGTCTGAAAATGCCCTAATTCTGCCCTCGGGCATGGTAGGTAATTTGGGTGGGCCCAGAATAGTGGTCCCTCAGATTTTGGAAGGTTCTAGGCCACCACCTCTTAGAAGTCCTATGCCATTGCAGTTCCCGTTCTTCTGAGCGTGACTTGTACATTCATTCAGCAGACTGGCATTGCCGTAATCCCATGCTGGGAATAGCTGTGAACAGAGATGCTTCCATTGTAGGGCATCGCAGAAATGACAAGAGTCTGTGGGCGGTCAGCAGAGCTGGTGGCCATAGACAGGGAGGCCGAGTCCCATTGGAGGGAGGGGTGGGGGCGATGGCATACGAGGCAGGTGCCTACAGAATGGGAACGAGGCTAGGACCTGAGGCAGGAGGGTTCCTGGCAGAAGGATGACGGTGTGTGGCCTAGGAAGGGGGTGCTGGAGCTTCTAGGGCGATGGTCAGAGGGGAGCTGATTCCAGGGAGTCGGCTATGGAACTGAGAGAAACCACAATGCCCAGGCGGACTCACTGTGAGGAGGCGGGGTGTGAGACGGCAGGACTTGCCGGGAGACAGCGGGTGTGTGGGGACAGCTCTGTTCTGGGCACGATCCATTTGAAACGTTTTGAGATGTCCCAGTGTGTATGTTGAGTAGGCAGTTGATATACAAGTTCAGCTCAGAGCAGGAGGTAGCAGTTCTAGAGTCATCAAATATAAATAAGATTTAAAGCCATCAGACTTATTAGAAGAGTCCCAGGGATACAGGCAGACAGAGGCAGGAAGTGGGCCTCACTGCTCCCCAGCTCTGCCCAGCTAGTGGCCCTGCCACCTTCTTTCTTCACCGTCTCCTGTGAATAAAATAGATCCATTTTTTAAAGAGTATACTTATTTTTCTCCACAGAACTCAGTTATTTTCATTCTTAATGCAAACACATGTTTATCTTCCCTGGATTGACAAGGGAGATTGCCACCAGCCCTCTAGTCTCCAGGACCCCTTTCAGTGCTCTTAGTCTCAACTGAGAGTTAGATGTACATGAGATTAAGATCGCATAGAAATATCAGTAAATTGGCTCTGGTTTTTGCAAGAAACCAGTTGAATAGAAGGGCTTTGGAAGGTAATTAGGCAGGCTTGACCTCCCATTGTACACACAGTATTGGGATGGTGTTTAAGGATGTGCCTTGTGCTTTTTAAGCAGCTTGATTTCTCTATACACCTGTGCCTCCCTTAGGCAGTGTATGTTCCTGTTGAAATTTCTCTCTTGGATTTATCTGGAGTCAGCATTTAAGGATCTGGCATTGCCATGCTGTGGCTCAGGTCCCTGCTGTGGCGTGGGTTCAGTCCCTGGCCTGGTAAGTTCTGCAAGCCGTGGCCAAAAAAAATAACCAAAAAAAGGTCACATCATCATTTCACTTAATGTAAAACCCAGTCCCCTCTCAGAAGATCCTCAACAGAAAACCCTAAGAACAGTGACATACCTAGTCAGGAGTATTATGTCATGGATGCCCAGTGGAAGACGGAACCACAGGTGCCTTTAGACACTGCACGCATGCACGTGCGCGCGGGGGCACACACACATCACCCCCCCCCCATCATGTCTGGGATTCAGTGGTGAACTCAGGAAAACCAGACCCCTGCCTGTCCTTTCCTCTGTCTGGTCCAGGAGTCCTCAAAACTTAGTATTTTTGAGAATTTCTGAGTTGGGAGCTGACGTCAAAAACACAGATATGCTAGTTGGTGATCATTTTAAGGGTTTCCAATTCAAGGATTTCAAGAGGCCCCACTGCAGTGACAAGTGCACCCCTTCAGAGCGGGTCCCTGATAGGTAGTGTGGGCGTGTCAGCTCCTGTTCTTGCAGAATATCTCAGCACCTGGGTGTTAGAAGACCTAGCCCCTTGCTGTCTGCTGGCTACACTTGTTAACACTTAGCTATTGCCTGCTCTTTCCTGGGAGCTGTGCAGGTTACCTGTCACTGTTTTTAAGATGCTTTGCCCTCGGGGCAGTAGCTGTGCCCTGTTTGCAGAGAACTGCCCCAGGGTGTATGCACGCCTGCAGGAGCTGCAAGACAGCACTAGAGGTTAAAACTTCTAAAATTGTAGTATAGTTGCTATACAATATTATATAAGTTACAGGTGTACAGCATAGTGAGTCACAATTTCTAAAGTTTATACTCCCTTTATAGTGATTATAAAACATTGGCTGTATTCCCTGTATTATATATACTTGTAGCCTATGTATTTTATACATAGTAGTTTGTACCTCTTAATCTCCTACCCCTGTCTTGCCTCTCCCCGCTCCCCCCTTCCCTCTCCCCACTGCTAACCACTGGTTTGTTCTCTGTATCTGAGTCCATTTCTTTTTTTGTTATATTTACTAGTTCATTTTATTTTTTAGATTCCATGTATAAGTGGTATCATACAATATTTGTTTTTCTCCGATTTAAGTCACTAAGGGTAATACCCCCAGCTCCATCCATGCTGCTGCAAATGGCATTATTCATTCTTTGTTATGGCTGAGTAGTATTCCACTACTACTACAATGTAGTGTTCCATTAATACTATATTCCGGAGTTCCCATCGTGGCGCAGTGGTTAACGAATCCGACTAGGAACCATGAGGTTGCGGGTTCGGTCCCTGCCCTTGCTCAGTGGGTTAACGATCCGGCGTTGCCGTGAGCTGTGGTGTAGGTTGCAGACGCGGCTCGGATCCTGCGTTGCTGTGGCTCTGGCGTAGGCCGGGTGGCTACAGCTCCGATTCGACCCCTAGCCTGGGAGCCTCCATAAGCCGCGGGAGCGGCCCAAGAAATAGCAAAAAGACAAAAAAAAAAAAATACTATATTCCACTGTACATTCATACCACATCTTTATCCATTCCTCTGTTGATGGCCACTTTAGGTTGCTTCCATGCCTTGGCTACTGTAAATAGCGCTACTATGAACATTAAGGTGCACATACTTTTTCAAGTGAGTGTTTTCATTTCTTTTGGGTATATATTTATTTTTAGTTTTCTAAGAAGCCTCCATACCAACCTCCACAGTGGCCGTACCCATTTACATTCCCACCACCAGTGTATGAGGGTCCTTTTTCTCCATACCCTCACCGGCATTTGTTGTTTGTTGGAAGTAAAACTTAGGGGCTTCACGGAGCAGAAGACACTGTCTGGAGGTGCCAGGGTGGAAAATGAGGGGGCACAGCATTACTTACCATTGATGGGGTGGTGGAGGGATGCAGGCCAGGCTGGGTCTCAGGTTAAGGTTGGCTCTGTCACTGTCACATCCACCTCGGGCCTCCATATCTGGGGAAAAGGACAGAAAGAACCTTCTCCATGAGATCTTTTCATCTGTGCCATTCCACACATGACATGAGACCTGGGAGAAACAGGGAAGGTAACTGGTTCGCCGCTGGGTCCCCAGCTACAGTGGTGCCCTGCTTGTGCCTTGCAGCAGGATGTCTGCATTCTAAGCTCATCAGGCCATGGCTATTTCATTGCCTTCAGGGTCACTTTCCAATTCTTACTCACCTTTGCCGGGTGTAATTAGAATTTATTGGAAGGGACTCAGAGCACGTGGGTAAGAGGGGAGAAGGCGTCTTGTGTATTCCATCCGTCCATGTGTCTCTCCCCTCACACCTCTGTCTCTATCTTGGAAATCCCTGCTTTCCACCTAAGACGTGGCTCAAGGCTTAGGAGAAGGAGCCTTTTCTTTTTGTGAGCTCAGCTGTGCATTTTTAACTTTTTTTTCTGTTTCAGCAAATGCTTTTAGATATTTTTAATGGGTGAGCTGAGTTAAATCTGCTGTCTTGCTGGCAGGGCTATTTTTAGCACTTTGTTTTATTTAATGTGATGGGAGTTCAGAAATGCCATAGACTGATGGTTAATCTGCATGTTCGTATTTTCAGAGGAGTGATACTCAATTTTGAAAATAATGTATTCACTTCTGTTATATAGAAGAATGCACTAAATTGCAGTTGCATAATGCATAGTATTAGTTGAAACTTAATTGTAAACTGCATTGTTTTTGAATTCATATGTTTCAGTTGTGGCTACAGTTTTTAAATTTATTTGGGCTGTTTTTTGAAAAGGCTGCCAGTCCAGGCCAGGATGTGGAGTATTGGTCCTTCCTTGAGCTGTGACCCTTTGGCCAGTGGCAGCACTTGCTCTTCCCTCTCCTGGGACTTGGACTTGGGTGGGGGGGAGGCTCTCTGTGGAAGGTCAGGGTCACACTCTGCTCTTGCTGATGCCACCTTGTTTCCTCCTCCCTTTGGCGGGGGGTGCCCCTGCCAGGAGGGTGAGGAGAAAGACCCCAGGAGCTTGGTTATCTGAAGGGGCTGGGTGGAAATAGTGATTTCATTCCTCCAGGGATGATGTGGGATCTCTCAGAGGCCTCTGCTCATATTTGAATGCCTAATTTATTAGGGCAGGAAAGGCTATTATCTGAACCATCGTATCAGTTGTTCCCCCACCCTAGCCGGTAGATTCTGCGTGCTAAGTGCTGGGGTTACTGCCTTTCCTGATGGCAGCCTCCTGCCTTCTCACACGGTCTCATCTCTGCCACCTTCAGAGATATGATCTGAATGTTTCTGTGCCCAAGATCACATAGAGAGGATGTTGAGGCCACATATCTTCCTTTGAAAATGTGGGATGATGTTGTTCATGTGTAATGGTGGTCAGGGCACAGCATGGAGCCAGAGTCACAACTTGGGACTTCAGACATGCATAATTAATGCAAACTGAGTCGTTGGCAGCTGTGGATGTGCCTGCAGCACATGTGAGCTATGCAGTCATTCCAACGGGAACTGGCTGTTAATGAGAAATTTTAAGTTTCTGTGCTGATGATACCTCCCCCACATGGCATGCATTACCAGAAACCATGGTCAGTGCAGAGCTTTCATTGTTTGTAAATGCTTTTGTTTCAAAGTAAATCGAAATCAAAATTAAATTCCTTAATTAGAAAAATCTTTCACCATCCTCTAATGAAGAAGAAAATAAATCTCAGTCATCAGAACCAGTTGCTTATCTACAACAGGATCAGATATTTAAATTCTTAACTAGATCAGTGGATCATCCATGATTTTGTTGGGTTTGATTCCCAAAAATAAAAAATAAGTAAACTTAGACAACTTTTGATTGTTTAAAAAAATGAGCTTCATCCTACAGACATTTGCGTATGTGCACAAAACATATAGGAAGTTATTGTACTTCACTGTTAATAAAGTCCCAAAACGATTTCAGAATCCATCGAGACTTTTTTCCCCTTTCTTTTTTTGGCTGCATCTCAACAGGCAGAAGTTCCCAGGCCAGGGATCAGACCCTGGGCACAGCAATGGCAGCACCAGATCCTTAACCCGCTGTACCACCAGGGAACTCCAGGTGGTGTTTAAATAAATTGCAGTACATCTGCATGCTGAGGTGGGGGCGTGCATGGTTACAGAGCAGCACAGCTTTGTAGATGTGGTGATGTCCAAGGTGAATATTTGTTTATTTTTTTAATGAAGCTTAGTTGATTATATTAGTTTCAGGTGTATAACAGAGTGATACAGATATTTATTATATATGTATGTATGTATTTATATTGCATATATCAAATTCACTTAATATATGTGTTATATATATTCTTTCTCATATTCCTTTCCTTTATGGTTTATTATAAGATACCGAATATAGTCCCCATGCTGCACAGTAGGACCTTGTTGTCTATTTTGTATATAATAGTTTGTATCTCCTAATCCCAAACTCCTAATTTATCCCCCTCTGCCCCTTACTATCCTCTTTGGTAACCATAAACTTGTTTTCTATGTCTGTTAGTATGTTTCTGTTTTGCATAAAGTTCATTTGTATATCTAATTTGGGGGGGTTGTTTTTGTTTTTTGTCTTTTTAGGGCCACACCTGCCACTTATGGAGGTTCCCAGGCTAGGGGTCAAATTGGAGCTGCAGCTGCTGGCTTACAACACAGCCACCGGCTTACAGCACAGCGGTAGCAACGTGGGATCTGAGCCACATCTGCAATCTACACCACAGTTCATGCCAGTGTCAGATCCTTAACCCACTGAGCGAGGCCAAGGATTGAACCCGCATCCTTATGGATACAAGTTGGGTTCATTAACCACTGAGCCACGACGTATGTTTCTGTTTTGTTAAAAGTTCATTTGTATATTTTAGATTCCATACATAAGGGAAGAATGGAGTCACTGCTCCCATCCAGACCCTCAGATAACCAAGTTCCCGGGGTCTTTCTTCTCACCCCTTGGGCAGAGGCATATGGGCAAAAATCATATGGTTATTGTTCTTTGACTTAACTTCACTTAGTATGATAATCTCTAGGTCCATCCATGTTGCTGCAGTTGGCATTATTTCATTCTTTTTATGGCTACATATTCCATTGTATAGATGAACCACATCTTTATCCAATCATCTATTGATGGACATTGAGGTTGCTTCTGTGTCTTGGCTGTTGTGACTAGGGGTGCATGGATCTCCTCAAATTATAGTTTTCTCTGGATAGATGCCCAGGAGGGGGATTACTGGATCACATGGTAGTTCTATTTTTAGTTTTTAAAGGAACCTCCCTACTGTTTTCCATAGCAACTGCACCAGTTTACCTTGCCATCAACAGTGTAGGAGGACTCTCTTTTCTCCACACCCTCTCCAGCATTTGTTATTTGTAGACTTTTTGATCATGGCCATTCTGACTGGAGTGAGGTGATCCCTCATTGTAGTTTTTGCATTTCTCTGATAATTAATCATGTTGAGTATCTTTTCATGTGCTTGTTGGCCATCTGTATGTCTTCCTTGAAGAAATGTCCATTTAGGTCTTCTGCCCATTTTTTGATTAGGTTGTTTGTTTTCGTTAATTCAGTTGTATGACGTCTTTGTATAGGTTGGAAACGAAGCCCTCGTCAATCACATCAATTACAAATATTTTCGCTGAGTGTGCAGGTTGTCTCTTCATTTTGTTAGTGGCTTCCTTTGTTTTGCAAAAGCCTGTAAGTTGATTAGGACCCATGAGTTTATTTTTGCTTTTATTTCTATTGTCTTGGGAGACTGACATCAAAAAAACATTGCTACAACTTATGCCAAGATGAATGTTTAAATGAGAAAAGTAGGGGCGTAGAGAATGGAGTGTTGGTGTCAAATGGGGAAACCAGCAAACAGTGTTTAGTCCTCAACTCAGATCACCTCACAGGCCACACAGAAGGGGAAGCTGGGGCTGCTGAACAGGGAGGGTACTTAGTCCTGATCTGCACATGCTGAAGTTAGGGAGGACATCCATTTGTGTTGGCAGGTCCAGACTGGGCTGCTTTGAGTGTCCCCGTGCACTTTCCCGTGTCCCTGGGTGTGTGTCTGGACATTGGCTGATTCTTCCAAATTGTGGGTCACCTGGGCAGCTGTTCTTATATCAGAAAGATATAGAAAATGATGTGGTTGACCACGGACAGAAGTGGCATTGCACTCAGAAATGTGTCCCTTCTCATTGCATTGTGGATGCTCACCAACTAGCCTGTCATGTGCCACACTCACGCTCCCCAAATGTGTCTTTTCACAGCAACGGTGGCCGCCATGTACTACAGCTACTACATGCTGCCAGACGGCACCTACTGCCTGGCACCTCCCCCTCCGGGGGTTGATGTGGCCACTTACTATAGCACCCTGCCCGCTGGGGTGGCCGTGTCCAGCTCTGCCGGAGTGACAGCCACTGCCCCGCCCCCCCCAGGGACCACACCACCGCCGCCCCCAACCACAGCGGAGACGAGTAGTGGGGTGACCTCCACCACCATCACCACAAGGTACAACAATGTCACTTCTGTGGTCACCTGCATACCTGTGTTTGTGGTTTGCAGATACCCACATCTTTGTAATGTGGGTTACAGAGAGGGCATCTGTTATCTCTCTGAATATTTATTATCTAGGTTACAGGGCTAATAGGGCAACAGAAATGGTCATGACATAAACACTTGCAGCAGTGAGTCTACCCACTTAGAAAATTCATGCCCAGTTAGCGCCCTGCACCATTTCCCTCAGTGCTTCCCTCATCTGTTCTTATGCTGTGTTGACATCTCAGTTGGGCAGAGCAGGCAAAAGCAGTGTGAAGTGAAGCCAAGTTATTTGCAAAAAAATGCAGGATTTCATAAAATTGATGCAAGTGAATCTCATAAGCTGTTGGCAGATGGAGATCTGGCCATCAACCCAGCTAACACTGAATGTCAGAGCCAGCAAGGCCAGAACTGGACCCCTGGCACCTGCCCTGGGTGGCATGGAGTTGGGCTCTGAGTTTCTGGGTGTTGAGCACTTCAGAGGCACTGGACTGTCTGCAGCTGCAAAGATGCTCAAGAAGTTAAGACAGGACACGTGGGCATCTGCAAAAATGACCTACTTTCTGTTCAGGCTGAGAAAGTCAAATGTGAAACGAAGGGTGATGAATCATGCTAGCCAGCATTCTTTTTTTTTTTTTTTTTTTTTTTTTTCTTTTTTTATATGACAACAGCCCACACTTGATTTATTCTTGGTTGCTTCTAAGAATTAGCAATTGGAGGGAAATGTGAGGAAGACAAAGATGAACCTGTTTTCATGTCCTTACTTGTCATTTTGAGTAAAGCCACTGTTTTCACCATTGGCAATGATGTTTCGGTCCCTGTTTCAAATAGACTGACTTTGATTAGTTTTCTATAGCACAAGTCCTCTCGGATAAAGAGCTTCCCTGTCTGTGTGTGATTTACGTGCTAGCATGAACTGAGACAGTGAGGGCCCCCTGCAGCAGCCACTGGCCCGACCCCCTGCCTGCGGGGATCTGGAAGAGGGCCTGGTGCTGCCGGTGTGACCAAGCTCTTCTCTGCAGTGCACTTGCTCCTGTGGCTGCCATCATCCCCCCGCCCCCCGACATCCAGCCCGTGATTGACAAGCTGGCTGAGTACGTGGCCAGGAACGGCCTTAAATTTGAGACCAGCGTTCGTGCCAAGAATGATCAAAGGTGAGGTAAAGGATTTTATGTGGGTTAATTGAGCCTCATAATTCTTTTCTTTTTAAAAATATTTTTAACTCTTATGTTAAAAGAGTGCTGAGCTGGTGGGGTTTTTTTTTTTTTTTTTTTTTGGTTGGTGTTTCCTGTTTTTTGTTTGTATAGTTGGTTTTGCTTTGGTTTTTTTTAAATGTTGAAGCTACCTAAAATAAAAGGCTGAAATTCATGCTTTTCAAGCAGACTGGAAATTCAGATACACACTTCACTTTGTTTTTTTAATCAAAGAATGTTCATGCTAGGGTTGCAGCGTGAAATGTGTGACCGAGGACCAGCGCTCTGACCTCCCCACTTCAGTCTCTGAGGCCTATTACATGGCAAGGGTGGTCGTAGCTCCTGCGAGAGATTGTTGAGACCATTAGGGCTGGTCACTGAAGAGTTAGAGCAGCGTCTTGCTAGCAGCAGGCACGGTCACTCGGAGCCGAGGTGTGTTGCAGCAGGCGAGTATGTCTTGTTAGCTGACCTATCCCCTTTTCTGTTCCCAGGTTCGAGTTCCTGCAGCCCTGGCACCAGTATAATGCCTATTATGAGTTTAAGAAGCAGTTCTTCCTCCAGAAAGAAGGGGGTGAGAGCGCACAGGTACTTGTCTGGGAAGAACTGTCTATTTGCAGTGTGTGTAATAATAGGGCTTGTTGCTTTTAGGTGTAATATATGTCCTATACTTGCTGAATTTAACTTTCCCTGTCTCTCTTGCTTTAGATCTGTTGAAATCTTTGACCCATATTCATAGTTCATTGATAATCATTTGTCCAACATGCTCTAAGCAAAAAAAAACAAAAAACCAAACCCTGTCTCTTCAAGTATTTGATGTTTTGGTTGGGTATTAATTTTTGACTCCCTTTGAAGGAAGCCGCATCCTATAATTCTGTTGTATTAACATGTACTTAAATGCAGAAAGTGTGCCCATGGGAGCTCCCTGCTGATGTGCTGATGCTGCACCATTTGTCCTGTACTTGTCCAACTTTTGTCCTCTAGCACTGCCTGCCAACAGCTCCCCCAACGTCTTTCTTCCTTGCACATTTCCTTACACTTGGTTCCTAGGTACCTGTTAGAAGCATTGCTTGCAGTCCTTATAATCCTTTCTTCTGCCTGTATTCTCATCTTCTCATTACCTGGACACTTTTTTTTTTTTTGGTCTTTTTTCTTTTGTCTTTTATCTTTTTAGGTCCGTACCCACGGCATATGGAGATTCCCAGGCTAGGGGTCTAATCGGAGCTTTAGCTGCTGGCCTGCACCAGAGCCATAGCAACACCAGATCCGAGCCACGTCTGTGACCTACACCACAGCTCATAGCAACACCAGATCCTTAATCCACTGAGCAAGGCCAGGGATCAAACCTGAAACCTCATGGTTCCTAGTCGGATTCATTTCCTTTGTGCCATGACGGGAACTCCTCTAATATTTTTTTAAAACCTATTTTGGTAGAGAGTGACGTAGGCTTGTATGTGTCCTGCACATCCTTTCTGACAAACTCTGCATGATCTCCCATGGGACAGCTCAGTCATGTTTCCTCTCTGCAGTCTGTGTCAGCACCAGAAGAGGCTCCTGCAGAGTCTGCCCCTGAAAAGCCGAGTGACACTGGGGAGGATGCTGTGTCTGAAGACGTGGCCGATGCAGGGGGCAGAAGCAGCTCCTCGGGGAAGAAGGAGGCATCATCTACTAGCAAAGCTGTCCCGGACGGGAAGCTGGTGAAAGGTACGCTGCCCTTGCTGCTGAGTTCCAGTCTTGACCTTGTACCTTGTAGGTGGCACTTCAGATTAGCAAGGAAGACCTCTGGACCCCTTGAGGTCAGTTGCCTTTAACCACATGGCAGGAGGGAAGGGCTGCCCCTTTTAAGGTGCTGTAACCAAACTTGCTTACTGCATAGTCCTTTCCTAATTTCCAGTTTGAGGTCATTTGGTTATCAGCTTATCTAGGTATACGTTTGTTTAACAGCCTGTTGTAGCAATTTTAATGGGAGTGTTTATAATTTTTCAAATAATGTTCGGACCCCCTCGGACTTCTGAAACTGTATGCAAACTGTTGTATCAATGGAATTAGTTTTCTTTATTTATTAAAGCAAGTCCCTTCAGGTTGTACTTCACTCTACAAGGTAGCACTTCACTCGCTGCTGCATTTCAGTTACCTTTTGTGTTCCTGGGGGGAGTGTCATCCACCAGGACGGACATACATGAAAACAGCAAACGTAAACAGAAAGGAAGAAAAGCTGACACAGGCATGCTGTCGGAGAGCCATATAGTAGGACATGTATAGGAACACAAGTCCCCTGGCGGGAACAGGAACAGCCATGCAGGGCAGAGGTCTGAGCCAGAGACAGACGTGTTCCCAAGCTGAGGTGGTGCAATCTGAGCCAAGTGGCAAGTTCAGAGACAGGAAGTGGCCTGAGGGACTCAGTTGGTGTGAAGTGGGGTGCACATGCAAAGGTTGCTGTGACCAGTTCATGGGGGATTTGCCCTCCCAGCGGGTCTTGGGGCTTCCAGCAGGGGAACTACACACCTTACAGGTTAGATCAGAGGAACCACCTTATCCAGTCTGGTGAGAGTGTGAAGGGATGAGGCCAAGGAACCATGTGTGAGGTTTTGGGTGGAGCAGAAGGCCTGAAGCAGAGCTGTGACAGGAAAGGGGCAGTACTGTCCGGTGCTGCAGGACAAGCACCCAGGGTAAAGGGAAGGCAGCGGAGATGCAGCATCATGAGGGATGGGCTGAGGTTGTGTGTGAGAAGCCCTTTTCTTTGCATAGAGATGCCTTTTTTTGGTAGATAGTGATGAGGAATAATTCCTATGGCCCAGGTGAATGACTAGCAAACTTCATTGTTTTAGGAAAGCATCAAAGTATCTTTGAGCCTCTCAGTCCAGGAGTTACCTGAGCACATATTTACTCTCACCCTTCCCAGCCACCTTCAGACTCTCAGTGAAATAACTGAAGGAATAGCAGACAGAACAGAAACGGGAGAGGCACTCTTCATGTTCAGAAGGACAAGCCAGCCCCCCTGGAATTTAGTTCTCTTCCCACATGGGAGAGAAAGACATTCGGGAACTCAGTGGCAGTGACCTCCTGGGGAACCCACTGTCAGCCAGAGAAGGGGGTGGGCAGAAGGTCAGGAAAGTCAGGAGCAGCCAGGGAGCATCAGGACCCCCACAGGGTGTGGATGGTGCAATGGGCCAGCTTCTCAGCCAGGGCTGTGGCCACACTAGAGCTCCCTCCACACTCCCATGACCTTCCTCTGAGTAGGCAGCTGAAACAGCAATAGGGCCACCCTCCTCCTGCTGTCTGTGCCTGCGACACCTGAGGGCTGCACATCTTCTATCAAGCTGAGGAGGCAGAGTCACAGCACCTGCCAAGAGGCAAGGATTCAGAGGGATGTACTTCTGAGCCTTGGAGCACATGGGCCCCTTAGAAATAGGGTGACCAAGTTCCAGGAGAATTTTGTTAATCTCCAATTTGTCTTCTCACAGAATTAAAGATATGAAATTAGTGTAGCCGATAGTCTGACATCTGGAAAAGACTATTCAGAAAAAGACTGCCAACTTTTAAAATATAATGAAAGCACTAAAATTTAGTTGGATGAGAAGACAAGTTCAACGTTTTCCTCAGATTTCCAAGGAAAGGGATAGAGATGGAAGAAAAAGCATCCAGATAGAAAAATAGGCAGGTTGTCCTCCACAGGGGAGAAAAAGCAGGTTGGCACATCAGACTTACATCTCTTGCATTAAATGCCAGGTAATGAAGGTCTGCCTGAATTTTTGAATGAAAATATTCTAAATGCTGGAGCAAAAAGATTGTTGTAGACACGTCGACACTCTGAAATAATTAAAGAAAGTGAGGACAGTGAGATTATTTCTTATTAAAAAATTATCAAATGCAGTGAAAACTTAAAAGAAAAACCTAGTACATCCTTATATTCTTAAGTTGGTAAAGAAAAATAAAAACAAAACAAGCATTCAACTTAAGAACCTAGGAAGAAACTATAAAATGCATCTAAGGAAAGCAGGAGAGGAGAATCAGTAAAAAAGCAGAAATTAGTGAGAAGATAATACAAGACTAGTAAAACATACTATCGTTGTACAAGTTTACTATAGAAAAAAAGCAAATACAAATACACAACATGATGAATGAAAGAAAAAACAGGTATTTTAAAGTACACAAGGATAATATACATAACTGAATTTGAATAAACTTGAAAATAACTGAAAAAATTGTTTAAGAAAATATAAATTGGTAAAATTGTCTCTAAAGAGACAGTAAAATGACAGACCTGTAGGCCTGAAAGAATTGAGAAAATATTGGTCAGTGAAATACCTCTGAAAACCAGGCAGGCCAGGACAGTCATGGTGAAGGTAATTTTCCTCAAGAAAGAGAAAAAGCCTGTGTGATTAAAGCTGCTCTAGAGCCTACAGGTAGAAAGTTAGGAGGCTCTTGAGCCCCAGTACCTTAACCCCACAAAGCTTTGCCTCCACAGGCCACAGTCACTGAGAAATTAAGATGTTAGTACCTGAGATTGAAGCCAGTTTAGAAAGATAGTGATAGCAGGGATGAGCGGGTGGGCTTCTTCCAGCAGCCCCCACACAGCATCCCACCAGAAAACTTCCCATCACAGTCGGTCTTGTTAACAGATGCTGGAAGAGCATCAGCATTTCCTGAGATGTTTATGATAAAGGCTCTATAGTATGACAAGCATTTGATGTTGGGAAAACAGGCTCTCCATTTTGAAAAAAATAAGACTGTTACATCACATCTGACAATAGTAATGATTCCAGATAAAGTATTTAAATGCAAAAAATAAAACACTAAAAGTAGAAGAAATTAAAGTAATTTTTTTCTAGTCTTGGAATTGGAAAGGACTTTCTAAGAATTGAAGCCGTAAATGATAAAGAACGATTAATAGGTCTGATGGGAGCTGGGCCTGTATAAAGTTGAAAGACAGATGTCAGAATGGCAGTGATTGCTAATATAACAGAAGGTCAAAATCCTTGCTATAGAAAGAGTTCTTAAAAATCAGTAAGAAAAAAAATCCACTGCAGCAGAAAAACAGAGGACATGAAAAGATAGTTCACACAAGATGAAAAGTAGATGGTCTATGAAAATTTTTTAAAGTAATAGGGTGTGGGCAGCAGGACCCTCACACATCCGTCTTTGTGGGTTGTTGGCAAGGCCTCTTTAGAGGAGGCAGCCCGATGAGAGTACCAAACTAAATGTACACACCCCCCTGCTCCTAGAAACATCTGGCTCACCTTGGTGTCTCCACCAAGTATTCATTCATCACAAGGCTTACAAGCTTTTAAAAATATAAAGTTGGGGACTTCCTGTTGTGGCTCAGCAGGTTAAGAACTTGACATAGTGTTCTTGAGGATGTGGGTTCCATCCCTGGCTTCACCCAGTGAGTGAAGGACCTGGTGTGGCTGTGGCATAGGTCTGTAGCTACACTTCAACCCATAGGCTGGAAACTTCCATATGCTACAGGTGCAGCCCTAAAAAGAAGGAAAAAGAAAAGAAAAAAATACATAAAATTGGGAACAGCGATGGAGACTGAAATAAATTGGCTTGTCCATACTAAAAAATAATACTGCCGTTTATTAAAATGATCCATGTTGACATGGAAAGATGTTGCTTATTAAGTGAAAACAGTAGGCTCTAAAACTGTAAAGCATGGTCCCATTTCTCGTGTCTTGTACACACGCACTGGTCCATGTCTTGGAATCTCCTGATTATGTTCAGATCATTTTTTCCCCGTATCTGAATTGCAGTTGGTCTTTCATTTTGCTCCCTTATGTTTCTACAATTTCCCGTAGGAAAAAAATAAAGTTTGCATGATGAGCTGTGGAAAATAAAATTTCTGTAGAGAGCATATATCACTTTAGAAGTTAGAAGTAATAAAACTCAATCCCTTAAGAATGGAAGTATATTTGGTGGGGAAGATGTAGGACTAGTCACAGTTATTCCCTGAACATCAGTCCCCCTTGGCCTGGCCCCATCAGCTGGCTAGTCCTGCAGAGCCTGCCTGGGGAGAGGCTTCATCTAGATGAGACTCCACGAGGGAGAAAGTCCAGGCCTAAGAAGAGGGCGAAGGCTCCAGGCAAAGGGCAGGGCCAGGACTTGGGCTTCATCCTTAACACCATGGGAAATGGTTGAAGGCTTAGGAAGTGCTTTTACTGTGTTGTGATGTGATTTTCAAATAAGATTCTAGGTAGAAGCAGTAGTGGTATAACTAAAAAATTATACAAAGGAAATAATCCAAATCCCCTGCTTTCTCACTGAGCTACACTGGGAGTTACTTGCCCTTTTTAGCCTTTGTTTCCTTAACTGTAAATGGGGAGGCCTAATAGTATTAGTCTCCTCCTGGGGTTGCAAATGCTAAGTGAGGTGAGACCTGTAGACTCTGCATATCAGTTTTTTGTTAAATCACTTTAAAGTATTTATTGGAGTTCCCATCATGGCTTAGCAGTTAACAAACCTGACTAGTATCCATGAGGTTGCGGGTTTGACCCTCGGCCTTGCTTAGTGGGTTAAGGATCCGGCATTGCCTTCAGCTGTGGCATATGTCACAGATGCGGCTAGGATCCCACATTGCTGTGGCTGTGGTGTAGATCTGCAGCTGCAGCTCTGATTCGACCCCTAGCCTGGGAACTTCCATATGCCAAGGGTGTGGCCCTAAAAAAAGACCAAAAAAAAAAAAAAAAAAAAAGTATATATCATTTAATGGTGCTCTTTGGCACTGTAGTTGGTGTGCATTGCACTGTGTTCCAGAAGTTCTCATTTAATATATTTGTTGGTTGCATGCTTTTTTTGGAGGAAGAGATTGTTTAGGAGTAATAATTTTACAATTATTTTGTGATATAATACTTTGGCCCAAGTTATCTTGAGTAATTTTGTTTCACTGGATTTTTCTCTCCTTTTAAACGTTGCTTTGACTCTATTCAAGAGACCATATTTCTAAAGGCAATAAAGGGTTAATATTATGAAATTTTTTTCCTATGGAAAATTACAAAAGTACGAAAACAGAGCATGGTATAATAATCACATCCCACCCCACAAGCAAGAGCTCAGCATCCAGCCCCATGGCCAACCTCAGGGCTAATCTCATCTATAAGTCTCACTCCAGCCCACCCCAAGAATATTCTGAAACAGATCCCAAAATCATGGCATTTTATCCATCAGGGTGATAGCAGGTATTTCCAAAAGATAAGGACTGCTCTTAACATAATCACAGTAAAAATGTCAATACTGACTCCCAGCAAAGCATCTTTTTAATCCCATGTTGAATCTTTGAGGGGTTGTTATAAAGGTAGACCTCGGTGCCTCAGTGTGCAGGTGCATGATGTTGTATAATCAATACAGAGACTGATTTTGCTCCCCTGTCATTTTGACTTATCTTATAAAATATCACTTTACCAGCATTTGGAGTTCCCATGGTGGCACGGCGGAAACGAATCCAAATAGTATCCATGAGGATGCAGGTTCAATCTCTGGCCTTGTTTAGTGGGTTAAGGATTTGGTGTTACCATGAGCTGGTATAGATCACAGATGCAGCTTGGATCCTTTGTTGCTGTGGCTGTGGTGTAGGCTGGCAGCTACAGCTCCAATTCCATCCCTAGCCTGGGAAACCTCCATATACCTCAGGTGCACCCTAAAAAGCAAAAAATAAATAAATAATAAATAAAAGACCACTTTACCAGCATTTAACATCTTGGGGTGCACTATGTAGCTTGAGGTGATTACTGACAAGAGACTGTTACATTTCAAAGATCTGGGTTATTTACAAGCTTCAAGTCACACTTGGGTTTGGAACAGTCGGTGGGGAAACATTGGGGCCAGCCAGGTCTGCTCACCCACACACTCCCAGCCTCTTCCAGAACCCACCTTTGTCAACAACTCAGAATCCACCTCCTTTGTCAGAGTCAGCTGGTTTGCACTTCTCTTAGAGTTGCCCTTCATTGTGGTTTACATGAATATTTTTCATAAGTAATAACTCATGGTTTTTTTTTATAAAGTGTCTTCTTACAACCAGTTAGGTGTTGTTTAGAGCCTTTTACCGTAGTGTCTGAGAAGGGGACTCAGTGAGTGAGTGCTAAGTGGTTGGGGGAAGGGGAAGAAGATTGTTTCCTTTGGGGCCTTTGTAGTTCTCGTAAATTAAAATTTCCAAATACGCTTGGAGAGAAAAATTGAACCACCAAAATTTTTGTTATACTAGGTTTAAATTTTTCTTAGAGCTGTAGAGAATTATCTGACATAATGCCTAGCACAAAGTAGGCCCCCAGTCCAATGTTTGCTAATCAAAGGAACAGACTCTGTAACTTCTGCTTTGTTAGAAAAGGCAACTTTATATAGTTGGGATTTTCTAGAAGTACCTTTTAATTGTGGAGTCGCATCATATGCTTACTTACACAAATTCAGCTATATGCTGAGCCCCAAAAAAGAAGGAAAACACCAACGAAAATTGACCATTTACTCAAGTAGTGACTCCAGCTTGCACTCAGTGCATGCACCCTGCCCTGGCCTGGGATGGAGCCAGCACTGTGTGGCCCCCTCCCTCAGGCTCAGCACATGTGACGGGCTTTGGACCAGCCCCTCTGACGTCACAGACACTACCTGCTGCCCCTAGAACCTCCCTCTGCGTAAGATGTGGCTCCACTCAGACGTTACTCCCACCAGCTGCGGCTCATGTGGATGGTGGGGCCCATGAGGGTTTCTGCTCTGTGCTTCCGGTTACCTAAAAATGTTACCATTTTCACCTTTTCTCAATAGCCTCATTTGCTCCAATAAGCTTTGCAATCAAGGCCAAAGAAAATGATCTACTTCCCCTGGAAAAAAATCGTGTTAAGCTAGATGATGACAGTGATGATGATGAAGAAAGCAAAGAAGGCCAAGAAAGTTCTAGTAGTGCTACAAACACTAACCCGGCAGTTGCCCCACCCTGTGTAGTTGTTGAGGAGAAGCGGCCTCAACTTACCCAGGAGGAGCTAGAAGCAAAGCAAGGTTTGTCAATATGTTTTAAACTTCTTGAAAGAAAAAAGTACATAAATAAAAGATTAACCTACTAAGCCGGAAATACTGAGACTGCCAACTAGAATCTCCAGCCTTTGGAAATCAGACCCATTTGGGAGCTGTGCGATGTTTTTGCTCATTTGAGAAGTTCTCCGCGGAGTGAGGAGCACTGCTCTTCATTAAGCTCAGCTGCAGCGCCCTTGGCAATTTGTTTTCCGAGAAGGAGCTGAGAGTTGGCTGAGAGTGCTTTAATGGCAGCCCTGGGGCAAGCGCTCAGCATGTCCCAGCTCGGGCTAATGTACCGAGCTTGGAGATGCCCTTCTGTGAGGCTCTCTCCCTGCAGGACTGTCGGACCCTTGAAGATGACGGGGCCCAAGCCGGTTTCCAGGCTGCGGCTTATCTTCACGGGTCATGGCGTGGCCACCGCTTGCCTCTGACTCGCAGCCCCAGCGTTTGTGGGGGACATCTTGTCGCGTGCTACCCCTCCTCCAAAATAAGTTATATTCTGCTCTAAAGTAGTTGATTAACAATTGCGTTTGCAGTTTTTATCTGTGCTAACTGGTTTTTGTGAATTACTTTTTCTGAACATACACACACAGATCAAGCAACATTTATAGAAGGTAATTATTTAACCAAAGGATGCCTCGCTCTCGGGAACCTGCATTGTGCTGATGTGCTGTAGTCGCTCTCCCCAGGCACACTTGTGTTCATGCATGTGTATCTGAATCTGCATTTACTGCCTGTAAACTAAACAGTGTGTCGGGTTATTTGGAGTAAAACACTTCTCATAGAGTGTTCATCACCTGGTGTGACTATTTGGGGCACATGTTTATGAGAACCATTCTGAGGTTTTCATCATTCCAGGTTTCACTGGTATGGAATCCCATCAACTTTCTGACTTCAATTTTGAAAGTCAAATATGAAAAGTACTAATAATAAACCTTATAAACTAATTCTCTCAGACTTCTGTTTGCCCAGTTTTATTTTCCTTTCCTGAAATTTATATCATATTTATCTTTTAAAATAACTGCATTGTATTTCATGACCCTTTTGCTGCCTGTGAAAATTAAGATAGATATTTATAAAGTACTGCTTGCTCTAAACGTCACTTTTTTCTTTGTTTATTCCTTAAGCAAAGCAAAAGCTGGAGGACCGACTGGCAGCTGCTGCCAGGGAAAAGCTGGCCCAAGCATCTAAGGAATCAAAGGAGAAACAGCTTCAAGCAGAACGTAAAAGGAAAGCAGCTTTATTTTTACAAACCTTAAAAAATCCTCTGCCAGAAGCAGAAGTCGGGAAAGCTGAGGAGAGTACTTTCAATGCAGAGGTAAGTGTAAAGAGGTCCACATCAGGAGTTCCCGTTGTAGCTCAGTGGTAACAAACCTGCCTAGTATCTGTGAGGATGCAGGTTCGATCCTTGGCCTCTCTTAGGTGGGTTAAGGATCTGGTGTTGCTGTGGCTGTGGTGACTCACAGAGCACTGATGCTCCTATGGCACAGCTGCAGCTCTGATTCGACCGCTAGCCCGGGAACTTCATATGCAGCAGGAGTGGCCTAAAAAAAAAAGGCCCACATCAGTGTCCTGGTCGAAGCACAATTGGTGAAAGTACCTGAGTGTGGATTCCTCTGGCCACTCGGCCCTCAGCCTGCATCAGGGCTGTGAGCAGACCTGCCCGCCCCTCTCCCAGTGGGATGTGTGCCAGACAGGCCTTGGGGACATGATGGATTCAGTTCTAGACCATGGCAGGGAAGCGAATCTGTCACATTTCTTGGTTTCCCAGTGCATAGAAAGGCTATGTTTACACTGTTCTATAGTCTTATTATGTATGCAATAATATTATGTCTAAAAAATGTACACCTTAATTTAAAAAATCCTTTATTGCTTAAAAAAAAAGGCTAACCGTCATTTGAGCCTTCAGCAAGTTACAGTCTTTTTTTGCAATAGTAACATCACTGATTAAAGATCTAATAATGAAAAAGTTTGAAACGTTATGAGAAGTACCGAAATGTGACAGAGACACGAGTGAGCAGTGCTGTTGGAAAGATGGCACCCATAGACTTGCTCGATGCAGGGTTGCCACGAACCTTCAGTTTGTCAAAGACTCAGTGTCTGTGAAGTAGACTAAGATGAGCTGTGCCCATACTGTACAGCTGGGATCAGAAAGCATCTGATGAGGACTCCCCATAAGTGCACATAGACAGCAAATACCGGGGACTGCTTCAGAAACAGGTTTCTGACCACGTGGGCCCAGGATAGACTCACAGAGCACTGATGCTCCTATGGCACAGCCGCCCTGGAGCTCGCACCCATGGTTGGTGTCTGTTGGTGTCTGTGCTTCAAAGAGAAAAGGAAGGTATAGTCACCACCATCTTCTTTTAAAGGGGTCAGGTTAGATCCCCCCAGCTCTTTCCTACGCTATGGGACCAGGACTTAGTCATCTCTGCCCCTGCCAGTTTCTTCCCCAAAGTGGGAGGGATGGACTGCTCAAAACTGGGCCAGCACTGGTTCTCCAAGTATACCCAATGTGTCTTTTGCAGCTGCCTTTTCCCTATAATGTAGAACGAGCCCTGTGCTTTTTTTTTTAAACTTTAATTATGTTGACATTTCTAATAGTCTAGAGCCATTATTCAAAACTGATTTTTGCTGCATGTAGCCACTTGGCTTGTTTTTCTGCGCAGAAAGCAGCATTCTGAGTTCAGATTTTCAGCATTCTGTTGGAGGTCGAATCAGCTTGCTCGTGTCAGGAATCAGTGTGAAATTTTGTCACATCTGGCAGGAGGCCTGAGAAATAGAGCTGGGGTACACCAGGGAGTGCAGAGAGTGTCATCTTCTGTGAGAGCTTATTGACTGGGGGCTGCCTCTGGTGGACTGGGCGCTGCTACCTGTCCCCCAGGGCCCCAGGCACCTGTGTGAGCACCCACCAGCCTCAGGGTGTGCGCCCCACCAGGCCACGCTGCCTCCATGCGTCCCTGAGGCGATTCAGAGGTGGCCTGCCTGGGGAGGGCCCCCCACTCCAAGGCCAACAGGTGCTCATGCAGGTGCCCAGAAAAGCACCTGCAGTCATGGCCTGGCTTTGCAAGGACCTCTGTGGCAGTCCAGGACTAAAACACACAGCAGCTAAAACTAATCACTAACAGAGAAAAACACTTCAGATATAAAAAGGGGAAGAGACAGCATATGGAATAGCTCCACTTTTATGGTCGCAGCTATAAAGATTATACATATAGTGGGGGGTGGGGCAGGGAACTTAAAGCAAGGGAGCTGCCACAGTGGAAGGGGTGTGAGTGGGCTTTTTTTAATTTCCTTTATTGCCTTGATGTCATTTGTGCAGTGAATAAAGGGCTTAATTAAAAGACATATGCATATAGATACTTAACCAATTATAGTACATCTTTGCATCTATATTTTCTAATAAAATTGTGTTTTAATGAAACTTCAGTCACAGCCAGAATCATTCACCATTAACCCACAGTTTTTCTCAGTCTACTGTATTGCCTCATCACAAGTACCAGAATCACTTCCTTTGAAACACAAAATAGACTGCAGCTTACACTGTGATCCTGTTTGTCTTTAAACCTGGCATCTCCCACTTTTCTTCTTTTCAAACATGTATTTTAAATCTGTAACACAGAAATGAGTGTGCTTGTTTAAATCACTGGGTCAGTCTTCCTGGTTACCTGGTGGGAAAGATTGTAGCTACTTAACTGCTTCAACAAAAAGGGAGTGGCAGGAGCAGATGGTGATAAATGTCTTTAATTGCTTTGAAACAGAAACACTTGAGTTAAATTGGCCATTATCATAGATGAGGTTCACACTTGCAAATATTTTCAGCCTAGAGCAGCTTCTGGAATTGGGGAGCCTGCCTTCATTGACTGTTGTTTGTGCACTGACTTGCAGGCGCAGGCACCCTGGCTCCACTGCACAGATGTAGAATTTTAGTGTCAAGGGACTTGCCATTCAGTGGGGTTGGCCTAGTGGGGAGTGGAGGGGTGGCACCCCAGATCCATCTAAGGAGATGCTTGAGGATGCTGTTCAGAAGGCCTGGCTCAGAACCTGGCAGGATTTTGCTGTCACTTCGCAGTTGATCTGCCTCAGAGAGAGGCACATTCTGTTTTCACTTTGCTTTCTGTAGAGGCGGTGTCTACATGGAATAGTTAAAGTTCAGATGCTAGAGAAAGGTATAGAATGTCTTCATTCCTATGGAAGTATCAGTAAATACCTCCATAATTTACTTATTATTTAATTTACTTATTTATTTTGTAAAATAGACATGCATACAGGTTACCATTTTAACCCTTTAAGGCACGAAGTTCAGGACATTACATCCATCCATCACCACCATCCCTCTCCAGGACTTCTTCATCTTCCCAAAACTGAAACGCTGTCCCCATTAAACACCCCCCCCATCCCTTGATACCCACCTGCCTGCTTCTGTCTCTGATGTTATCACTCTGGGGACCTCATAAGTGGAATCATAGAGTGTTTGTCCTCTTGTGACCAGCTTATTTCGTGTTACAGAATGTTCTCCCTTTTAAGGTGAATAATACTCCATTGAAAATATATATATACACACATGCGTATATGTACACACACACCCCACATTCTGTGTCTTGTGCATTCTCGGGGGGGAAAAGACTATCCACATATAGATTTTAAATATTACAATAATAGGATTATACACTACACATTATTCTGATATCTCGATTTTTTCACTTATACTGGAGATCTTTCCATATCAACATCAGAGTAATGCTTGACATGTAATAGACATTTGGCAAATATTTATTGGATGAGTGACTATCAGTCCTTTCGTGTACCAGCCCTTAAATCAAGCCCTGTCTGCACATACTGTGGCTTGCTCATCCCTCCCTTCTGATGGAAATACAAGGCATTCCCAGGGTTTTATTTTTCCCACAGTGCTGCTTTAAGCCTGGTTCCTGTGTCTTATGAACTCACTGCAGTGAGTGTGTCCACAGGGAAAATCCCTGACCTTGGAATTGCTTTTTAAGTTCCAGATTTAAAATTTTTAAATTTAATTTACTGCTAAATTAGCCCCTAAGATGATGATAGCAGTTCGGGGGGAGTTTTGTTTTAGTTTTTTGTCTCCATGGTGTATGAATATAATTTCGTCATGCCCCTGCCAGCATTGATTATCATCAGCCTTTAATTCTTACGAGTCTGATAAGTGGAAGAAAATGGCATCTGTGAAGTTTAACTTAACTATTTTAATTACAGATGATACTGAGTAACTTTACTCTGGTTTCATGGCCTTTTTATTCCCCAGCTGTGAACTACCTCCATGGCCTTTACTTTTCTCCCCATCTTTGTCTCTGCCATTTTCTGTTAGCTCTGTGTCACCAGTATTACTAACATTTTCTTCTTTGTCCTTTTAATCTTCCTCATATGGAATTTATTTCCGTTTGAGGAGCATGTAGCTAGACACAGCACAATGTTCTAAATCACCCATCTTTTCCCAGTAGCTTAAAGGGCCTCCTTTATTATATACCAAATTCCTAGTTGTATTTACCCTATTTCTGCATTCTTTTGGAGGGAGGGCCACACCCACAGCCTGTGAAAGTTCCCAGGCTAGGGGTCAAACCCATGCCACAGCAGCAGCCCGAGCCATTGCAGTTACAACACCAGATCCATAACCCACTGCCACAAGGGAACTCCTGTTTCCACGTTCTTATCTGTTCAGTTCTATTGATCTGTTGGTTGGGGAGATGATCTTACATATTCTGGTATAACTTTAAATGATATCTTAAAGTGTGTTTATTGACATGAACAGATGTTAACAGGATGTTAAGTTTTTAAGCAGTATATAAAATATGTAAAAGCATATACACAGTTAGTACTTAGGAATCCGTATATATGCCATCCCATTTTTGGTGTGAGTTTGTGTGTGTGAGCTCTTAATTCAAGTTGAAGAGATAACAGAAGTCTTGAATTGAACCCGTATTGAATTACGTCATCCTTTATGTGGTAACAACAGACTTCAGGACATTTGTTTAGATAACAGTAATTTTTTCAAGTTAACAGCCCTGCCTAATTACAGTCCAACAAGAGTTTGAAAAGGAAATGGGAACAAAAATCAACCCATGTTTGTTGAGCCTCTGTTATAATTCAGGGCACTTTGGGATGTGAATTAGAAGGCTGTTTCTTATCCTTTGACCGTGAAATCACATTTGTGCAGTTGGCGTCTGCACATGAACATTTCCACCAGGACGGGCCCTGTGGGCACAGAGCAGCTCTGGAGCATGTGAGCGATGGCCCCCGGGGCTTCTGGTAGGGGGCAGGGCTTGGAGCCAGGCCTTTAGGAACCTTTTGGAGAGGTGACAGAATAGCCAGGCCTTCAAGGGCCAGAGACCCCACAAGTTGTGGAGCAGTGATTAGTGCCACCGCGCACTGAAGTGTCTCTGGAGGGGAAGGAAAGCCAGAATGGCCATGCAGAGCAGGTTGGGAGAGGCTGAACTGCTGGACAGGTCAAAGCAGCATCTCCACGGAAAGAACAGATAGAATGGCCTCCTGTCAGATAGAATGGTGGAGGCAGAAAGGCCAGCAATAGCACTCCACGTGGGCACAGCTGATTAGGTGGGAGGAGAGCATGCCGCAGAGTGGAACTGCAGTCATCTGGAAAAGGTGGCGGCAGTCAGATCTGGGTAGTCGCAAGGCCTTGGGAGGTCATGCCTGGGTGACTCGAGAATGACATGCATGGGTGGAGATTTCAAAAATGCAGTTTTAGAGGATGCAGTTTTCAAAGTCTGATTTCAAATGTAAAAACCTGAGTCTTTTGTATAATTATTCCATTTCACAGTTTATGTGTTACTTCAGAAATAAGATTTCATTTTAAACTATATGTTAATCTGTTTTTGAGCAATTCATTTTCCCATGGCAGGAAATAGTAGTTGCTAGTTAGTTTGCTAATTTGTTGGCCAATACTTCATTGTGATCAAAGACTGATAAAGAGTAGTTTCCAGCATTACCAAAGTAGGGACCGCAAGTTTTAAATACTCTTATAAATGACTGATTTCACCAAAGTTCCTTTCTGATTTCACCCATTCACTACTCATACCTGCGCATGTGCTCCCCTCCCCCATGATGATTTGTGCTCAGATCATTTTTGCTGGAATAGTAATAGTAATAATTTAATATTATTCCACTCCCAAAAGACCACTCTGCTTGTTGGCCACTGCTTGACACACGGTTCTGTTGCCATGCCTTCTGCAGGCATCACAGGTAGCTGCTCACGGGTCACTATGTGCAGGGGCTCAGCCGGGCACCCTCAGAATCCAGACGGAAGGTGTGGGACTGGAGGGGAGCTCTTGACTCGGCAGTGACGGTCTGTCTTCCAGGTCATTTGTATAATTTATAATATAAATTAGCAGGACAGTTGGCTCTAGATAAGCCAGAAACAGCATTTACATTGACAGTGGTTATCTTTCAGGATATGTACTGTGTGCTATAGTAGCTACTAGCCACATGTGGCAATTTCAGTTTAACCTCACTCCAATTCAGAATTCAGGTCCTCAGTCACACGTAACCACATTTCAAGGGCTCAGCAGCCACGTATGGCTAGTAGCTGACTGCAGTGGGCAGTGCAGAAACAGAATGTCCGTCATTGCAGCAAGGTCTGGATTAAAGAGCTAGTTGGGTATTAATTCTTTTTTTTTTTTTTTTCATCCAGTAGTTTGAAAGTCCAGATACTATATCGGTCAGGGCTTTGATTACTTTGATTACACATGTTCGAAACCTACGCACCGCCCTTATGGGCTCGAGCAAAACCAGTAACTGATTAGGCTCACACTCTAGTGGTGAGGGTGGCACCACCTGTGTGGGGCTCACAAGCTCTCAAGGATCCGGCCTCAGGCTCAGCTTTGCCCTGGCTGGCTGCGTCCTCCAGCTCTGCTCCCTCCAGCCCCAGTCACCCCATCGTTCTGCAGCCCCGCCCTGGCCCTGCTCAGCACAAGTCCTGGGGTTGAATCTTGCTGACTTGGGTCGTGTGCCCTTCCCCCAGAGTAGCCTGAGGGTGGCCGGGGAGAGTGGAAGGTCCTGGTTCATCTGCCTCAATAGATGACTACTCAGGTGGAGAGCTTCTTCCAGGGTTCACGTGTGGAGAGGGGAGGGGCCAGACTGCAGAGAGAGCAGTGTCCCCTGTGCTTTTCTAAACAGTCTGTTTATGTGTTCCTGAAATAGTTCTATGGCTCGTGTAATAAATAGCCATGACAAATGCTTTCTACACTTGAGCCTGTCCCTTGGTGTTGCTTGAGTCCACCTCCTCCTGCCTACAGCTGTGAACAGTATAGGAGGAGAGGCCAGGGTGCACTCCCGTCCCCCCCGTGTCCCAGGAGCTGGGCTGAACCCCGAGATTGGAGGTGGTGGACGCCCTACCCTGAGCAGCTCTGTGGCCCCGGGCAGCCTGCCCTTCCACGTGTGTTTGGTTAGAACTCCAGCATTTGACCATCCTGTCCAGGCAGTGAAGGCTGGCCTAGAAATCTCTGGGTCTGCATTTTCACAGGCTTCTTGTGCCAGCACTTGCTCTCTGGACGCGGGCAGCTCGGCTCCTCCCTGCTCCGCCATAACCCCATGTGAGGGGCTCACCTGAGCCTCTTTCCTCTTGGCGCTGACTGTGTTAAGAGCATGCCCTGGGGTATAGGATGAGCCAAGGAGTTTCTCAGAAGTGGGGACATGCTGGCACAGACAGCCTGCTGGAGTCACTGTCGGGGGCTACGACTGGGCATGGGGCATGAGTTATCCTTTTTTTTAATCCTCTAGTTTAACTGCTGGAGTTTTTAGTATACTCTTAGTATTTTAAGCTGAAAAAAACATGGGGAGTTCCCGTCGTGGCGCAGTGGTTAACGAATCCGACTAGGAACCATGAGGTCGCAGGTTCGGTCCCTGCCCTTGCTCAGTGGGTTAACGATCCGGCGTTGCCGTGAGCTGTGGTGTAGGTTGCAGACGCGGCTCGGATCCCGAGTTGCTGTGGCTCTGGCGTAGGCCGGTGGCTACAGCTCCGATTCAACCCCTAGCCTGGGAACCTCCATATGCTATGGGAGCGGCCCAAGAGATAGCAGCAACAACAACAACAACAACAAAAGACAAAAAGACAAAAAAAAAAAAAAAAACATGAGGTCATCACAATGCATCATCTTAACTCAGCCCAGCAAAGGCTCTTCTCACTTGCTGATTTTCACTGTAATAGTGAATGGTAATCGATCATTTTATTAGAATAAATCGACCCCATAACTTGACTACAAGTTGTATTTTGAAAATATTGATTCGCTTATCCCCTTGCCTCAAAAGGGAGAACTAAGCTGTAACTGCAGTGGTGACATAAGTTATTACTAATGACAGGCCTAAGGATAAAGGCGAAGGAGGCAGTAGTAAAGTTCAGAGATAAAATTACCAGGTTGGCGACACAGTATAAATAGGAACTTGTCTACTGAGCTGCCACTCACCATCTCCCGTTGTCCTGGGCCGGCCGCCCATACTGCCCCCCCAACCTGGTTCTTGTCCTTAGGGGGGTGTCCTCCGGGGACATGTTTTCCCATCTCTCACCTTTGACTGTTGCACATTATCCCTGATTAGTGCCAGGGTTTTGTTTGAGTGTGGAGGCCGTGAGAACCCAAGGGAGAAAGCCAGCCATCCTGTATTTCCAATCACCTAAAGGATGGAAGATATGTCTCAGTTTTTCCAAAATGGGCTCTCTCGTTGGGATTCCCCAGGCCTGGTTGCAGAAATTATCCGCAGCAGCCCTGACTGCCCTGTAGTTCATGGGGTCCTGACTGCATTCGCGGAGGCCCATGCGTGCTGCACAAAAATGCTCAGTGGCACCTTTTTACCCCCAATTCCATCTCCTTTTTTCATGCACTGTATATTCCTAATTTAGAGGCCACGGTTATTGGGATTTTTTTAATGCACTAAAAGCTGGTTTTTCCAGCTACAGCAGAGCTCCCTACCAGCCAGCTGAGTGGGCTGTGCCCACACCCAGGGAGCAGCCAGCCTTTCCCTTCCTCTAGCTAAAGCTAAGAAGCTCACTGCACTTGATTTATTTTAGTCTCAACTTAAAATATCATTTAGTATGTATGCTTATGGAGCGCCAGAGTGGGAATTCGGTCTTCTTAGATAAAGGTTGCTTTCTACATGTTAAAACTGTTTAATAGCCAATTACTTTAATTTTTTAACCTGGAAAATATCGCTTGAAGCGAGAAAGACCTTTTTGATAAAAACTATCTCGCAATGAAATGGGTCCCCTGAAGACAGTTTGGCAGAGCCTTAGAAGTGAGCTGGGCAGCGTGGACATGGAGGCCAGACAGGAGCACTAGGTGTCTGTACACCCTTCCACAGGGGTGCGGGTCACTAGGGGTATTTATGTGGAAATCAGCTGCTTTGGGAACAGGCATGTTCTAGAGCAATTCTCAGCCCTGCTGCCTCTCACTGCCTTTGAGCCTCAGTTCACAGTGAGTGAAGGATGTACAACAGGTGTGTAGTCATTGTAAACGGCAGGAAGATGGAGAAATTGCTCTATAGTCACAGCCCCTGACTGAGGGGAGCATCTTCATTTGGAGCCCGCCCCGTGAGAGCCCCACCGCTGTTCTGTCAAACCTCAGAGCACTGCTTTCCCTTGTGCAGTTGGCCTCATCACACGGACCCTGGGAGAGGGGAGGCCGTCCCGCTGGAGCCCAACCCTGCCAGCAGCCAGCACTGACACCACAGCCCCTGCCTAGACTTGTCTTCCATAAACCTTACAGCTGAAGCCTCTGAGGCACAAAATGAAATTGCCAATTTCTCAGTATATTACAAAGTGTGGTATTTACTGGTTGTAGTTAAAATTCATTTAAAGTGAATCAAGGTGGACTGGAAGTTTGGGGTTAGTAGATGCAAACTATTACATTTAGAGTGGAAGAGCAATGAGATCCTGCTGTATAGCGCAGGGAACTCTGTCTAATCACTTGTGATGGAACATGATGGAGGATAATGTGAGAAAAAGGATGTATAGAAGTCTATAACTGGGTCATTTTGCTGTACAGCAGAAATTGACAGAACATTGTAAATCAACTATAATAAAAAATTTTTTTAATAAAGTGAATCAAGGAAATGGCCTTTCTCAGGACGAGGGGAAGGTGGGTGGCTGCAGCCACAGCTATAAAATAGTGGTGATGGTTTCTTGGAATTTGGGGGGTTGTTAGGGTTTTTCTCTTCTTTTTTTGTAAATTCATTTTTTCGTTTTCCAGAGTGACATGGACAAATGTCAGTGTCAGTAAAAATAGGATGACCACATCATTTTCCACAGTCGAGTTCTAACTCACTGCCTGCATGGACCGTGTTGATTCAGGAGGACCCTTTTGCTGGTCATTCAGGCAGTTTGTAATTCTTCATCATAAAGTGTGATGTGGTCCTGGGGCGTGCACCTTGCACATTTACCTGACTGTCTCTTTAAAATAAATTCCTAAAATAAATTCCTAGGGATGGGATTGCTCTGGATGACACACAGTGCCGAGCGAGGGTGGCAGTTCTTTGGTCTGTGTGCTGGTGTTCCATTGTGAAAATTCAGTAGGCAGTGTCCTGTTGCACTCTTCTGTGTGTCTATTATAGTCGGATAAAGAGGGTTTTTTTTTATGATGACCGATACTTACTAAGTGCAGTACTGTGCTGAATTAATATATGCAGAGTAAAGCTGTTATGTGCTGATAGGATTATCTTGTTGATGATTCCCGTTAGTGGCTTTTTTCCCCTTCAGTATCACTGAGATATACCCACTTTGACTGAAAAAAAAAAAAATGTACAGTGCGAGAGCTGTGAATTTGAGGCAAAATGAGGACTAGGAGACAGCCTCTCAGATAGGAACTGCTCCGGAGATGTGCGGGCAGGGGGGCAGTGTGGGTGTGATTTTGGTGAAGGACGATGCATGCAACTAAGCTCACCTTTTATGCTGCTCGTCACCAGGAGCAGATGTTTCCGTTAACCATGTTGGTGATTTTCTAGATGAGAGAAAATGCAAGAAATTGGGCTCATAAAGTCTTCTGAAAATGTCTGAAGGCCTGTTCTGCTGGTTTTTCCCAGAGCACAGAGAGCCTCACTCCTGATCTCCACCCTGAACTCCAGGGGGTGTTGAAGGTCAGCAGCTGCAGTGGCTGGTGACTTCATCCTTGTAGAAGCAGATGGCAAGTGACAGTTTTGAGTTAGCAGGTGACACAAAGCACTGCATATTTAAAATGCACAGCATGGTTTGCCTTACATGTATTGCAAAATAACTGCCACAGTAAGTTAATATCCATCACCTCATCAGACACAGCCTAGAATAGATTTACAAGGAGATCCTGCTGAATAGCATTGAGAACTATGTCTAGATACTCATGTTGCAACAGAAGAAAGGGTGGGGGAAAAAACTGTAACTGCAATGTATACATCTAAGGATAACCTGACCCCCTTACTGTACAGTGGGAAAATAAAATAAAAAAAAATTTTTTTAAATAAAAAAAAAAAAAAATCCATCACCTCATATAGCTACAAAGAAAAAAAGAACGAAAGAAATGTGTTTTCTGGGAGTTCCCACTGTGCCTCAGCGGTAATGAACCCAGCTAGTATCCATGAGGATGTGTTCGATCCCTGGCCTCAATCCGTGGGTTAAGGATCCGGTGTTGCTGGAGCTGTGGGGTAGGCCAGCAGCTGCAGCTCCGATTCGACTCCTAGCTTGGGAAGTTCCATATGCTGCAAGTGTGGCCCTAAAAAAAGAAAAAAACAAATGTGTTTTTCTTGTGACAAGATTTTTTAAACATCAAAGAGGAACCTTTTAGTTCAGGCAACACAGAGAGATTCATAAAAACCTAGTGCTGGAGGTTTGAGAAATCACCTTTTCAGTAGGAAGTCAGCAGTTATTTATGAAAGAACAGGCGTGGCTCTCTTTCTGATGCACACCCTGTAATGCCACAGTCCTTCTATCAGATCCAGCCACCACAGTGCGCAGGCTTGGGAGAGAGGCTGCACTGGAAGGCTTGGCCACCGTTCATGCTGTGGTCCCTCAGGAGCCATCCTCCCTGAGATGCCAGGGTGATTGTTTCAGAGTCACAGAAAGAGGTACGGTCCACTCTCTGGGATGTTGATACATTATTGGTAAGAGGGCCCCAAAGTCGAAATTTCACAAATACACATTTTTAAATGTCAAGCTTTCCCTGTTGACATCCAGACATGTGCTTCTGTCCCCAGGAAGCCAGTGCTGTGTCCTGTCCTCTACTGGCCGGAGGCAGACCTCTGCCCACGTTAGACATTAAGCCTCCAGAGGGGCCCTCCAGCAAAAGCAAAGACCTGTCAAGGGAAGAGGAGAGAGAGAAGAAAAAGAAAAAGCACAAAAAACGGTCTCGAACAAGATCACGGTCTCCCAAGTACCACTCGTCGTCGTCCAAGTCCAGGTCCAGATCCCACTCAAAAGCAAAGCATTGTCTTCCCAGTGCCTATCGAACAGCGCGGCGCTCCAGGTGGGTGTGCAGGGCGCCCTGACGGCCATGCGTCTGGTGTGGGCACAGCTCCCCGTAAACACAGACCCATGCTCCCCCATGTGTTTGTGCAGAGATGCATCCTGCAAACCGAAATAAGATCTTTTCAAAATATTTAAACTTAACTTTTTAAAACTCATCAACTACTGCCAGGTTTTTTTTTTTTTAATAGATGTATCTAAATGTTAAACTGATTTTGGAAGCAAGAATGGTGTATTTGCTGAAATGTGTGAAAAAATTCACAGGGTTGGGGGTCTTTGGTTTGAATGAGTAGACTTGCCCGGGCTAATTCGTCTTGAATGCATGAACACCAAAACAGAAGAAATCTGTTCTGTGGCCATGCTCAGCTTCCTGGCACAGCACTTATAAGAGCGTGGAAAAAAGGAAACACAGTGGCACAAACCTGTTTTCTCAATTTAGCTTGCCTCTCCAAACCTCCCACTAAGAGTCATTGTTCAGCCAAAAGCCACCTTCACGAGGAGCCAGCTTTTCAGAAAGCAACTTAACATTTCAGACAATGGACGTAATAAAAATGAAAACCTTTAGGAAATCACAGAATTTACTGCTTAGTAAAGCAGTTTGGTGTTTTGTTTTGTTTTGTTTTGTTTTGTTTAAGCACCTGGCTTACAGGAGGTTCAGAAAAGCAAGTTTCAGGTTTTAAAACTTACGTCATACCTTCTGATTTATTATTAAATGTTGACTGGACTTTTCTGTTTCTCTTTAGTGTAGCACTTGAATCGATCTAGTTTTCTTCCACAGTTAGTTCTCTCTTTTCCATGGGGAGAGTGCATATGCCCTGTACTTTTTATTTTTTTAGTTTTTTTAGAAAAAGTCATAGTAGGAGTTCCCTTTGTGGCTCAGTGGTTAACAAACCCAACTAGGAACTGTGAGGTTGTAGGTTCAATCCTTGGCCTTGCTCAGTGGGTTAAGGATCCGGCGTTGCCATGAGCTGTGGTATAAGTTGCAGACGCAGCTTGGATCTGGCGTTGCTCTGGAATAGACCAATAGCTGTAGCTCTAATTTGACCCCTAGCCTGGGAACCTCCATATGCCTCAGGTGTGGCCCTAAAAAGGGGGGAAAAAAGTATACATGTGTACACATATGCCTCTCTGAATATATCCTGAAACAGCATGCTTTCCCTATTTTTGCCCAGACCAGACCTTAAAAGCTTGACAAGTCTACAGTGAACACTTACAGACAAGGAAATTAGATTTGCCTCCATGATAGATAAATCTCATCTTTGGCTAGTTACATTTTTGCTAGGTTTTTTTCGTTTTATTTGTTTGTTTGTTTCTGCTTTTTAGGGCCATACCCGAGGAATATGGAGGTTCCCAGGCCAAGAGTCAAATCAGAGCTACAGCTGCAGGCCTGCACCACACCCACAGCAACACCAAATCCACGCCAGTTTTCGACCTGCACCACAGCTCACAGCAACACTGGATCGCTGACCAACTGAGCAAGGCCAGGGATCGATCTTGAGTCCTCATGGATACTAGTCAGATTTATTTCCACTGCGCTACAATGGGAACTCCCATTTTGGTAGTTCTTTAGAAGTTCCATCATTACACACATACACATACACACATACACACCCTTTGTTGCGATTTAATTGAATGAACAACTTTGCTGACATATTTTCAGTTTTTGAAAGTCCCCAGAAACTCAGATGTATATATCAAAACATTTTTAAAGTTTCTTATTTGAAAAATCTCTTATGATATATAGCAAAGATAAATAATGTAGGCCTATACAAGCCCTCGGAGTAATTATATACCCAGTAAAATTCTTCCCAATTGTCCTTTATTACAGGGCTCAAACAAAAGAAAGTATAATTCATTCATAAATTGCCATCTGGGGGAGCTAGTAAGTATAAAGCCTCCTTAGATCATTTCTTTAGTGTAACAAGTGAGTTTCATTTTAATGCTGAGTGTTCAGCAAATACAGTAGACACTGTTATCTGGTGAAATGTAGCCATCTCTTCTGTGAAAAGGAATGAGGTAAGGGCCACAGACTTTTCCCCAGATTGGTCTTTCAGAATTTTCATGAAGTGTTCATGAAATATTTGGAATTTTAACTTTCCAGGATTTATGTGCTTTTTATTGACTATATAATAGAGTAAGTCATTTTATATATTATTTTAATACTTTTTAAATAATTTTTTATTTTAGAATAGATTTAGAGGTGTGTTTTTTATATACAAGTATATTTTGTATTGTTTTCATATATTCATTGCTGACAACTGCAAGAAGCAAAATCCTAATCCTTAGTTTGCAATTTTCTGTTAAAAGAAAAAAATTAAGTTAGAAAATCTTCAGTATGAGTTCTGTGATGGCAAACCACCAATCTTACCTTAATTTGAATATTTTATGCAAAGAGAGCTGAGCATTTTTATAACTCAGAATTTTTTTTAAATCTCAGTAGTATCTATGTGTTACTTCTAATCTTAGTTAAGTCAGCTGACTTAAGCTCACTAAACAGGACAGATCTTTGTGTTTTGCAGTTTAAGATATCAAGACAAAATGCAACTTACAACATTTTTTTTTAAACTAATATGGGAGTTCCCTTTGTGGCTCAGTGGGTTTTGAAGCTGACTAGTATCCATGAGAATGTGGGTTCAATCCCTAGCCTCGCCCAGTGGGTTAAGGCTCCAGTGTTGCCGTGAGCTGTGGTGTAGGTCAGCTGTGGTGTAGGTCGCATACATGGTTCGGATCTGGTGTTGCTATGGCTGTGATGTAGGCTCCGGCTGCAGCTCTGATTCAAACCCTAGCCTGGGAACTTCTATATGCCATAGGTACAGCCCTAAAAAATAACACGAAGAAGAAGCAAAACCTTTAGAGTATTTGTCCAGGAAGTTTTGCTTTAAGAGGTAATACGTGGTAGTGATGCTCCTTGAAATCACACCCCGTCTGAGCTCAGGGCCAGGGATGGGTTGTAGGTCTCTGATCAGAGGTTTGGAGCAGAGGCCAGCTGTCCTGTGGTTTGTCTCTGGGTTCTGGGGACGTAAGTCAGATAAGTCATTTTCGCTATGTAGAATCCTGCCTCAGCTTTCATTTTGGAGAAGAGTGAGTTTTATTTGATAACACTTTTATTTGAAGAGTCAGAGTCAGTTTTATTTTTCTAAGCTGGTTATAGGCCCACTTTCTCAGTCCAAGGTGGTACTAATAATTTCTAGGGATCCAACTGGATTTAGAATGAAGCAGTTATAGGGAGTTCCCGTCGTGGCGCAGTGGTTAACGAATCCGACTAGGAACCATGAGGTTGCGGGTTCGGTCCCTGCCCTTGCTCAGTGGGTTGATGATCCGGCGTTGCCGTGAGCTGTGGTGCAGGTTGCAGGCGCGGCTCGGATCACGTGTTGCTGTGGCTCTGGTGTAGGCTGGTGGCTACAGCTCTGATTAGACCCCTAGCCTGGGACTCTCCATATGCTGCGGGAGTGGCCCAAGAAATAGCAAAAAGACAAAAAAAAAAAAAAAAAAAAAAAAAAAAAAAGAATGAAGCAGTTATAAAATGAGAGGTTGGTGTTCTCAGTAATAAGAATTGTTTGAAGTGTAAAAAAAAAAAAATTAAATTTTAGCCCAAAAAATTTTTTTTCTTTTGCTTTTTTTTTTAAGGCCGTACCCATGGCATATGAAGGTTCCCAGGCTAGGGGTCGAATCAAAGCTGTAGCCGCTGGCCTACACCCAGGCCGCAGCAATGCCAGATCCAAGCTGAGTCTGCTACCTACACCACAGCTCACAGCAACACCAGATCCTTAACCCACTGAGAGAGGCCAGGGATTGAACCGGCAACCTCATGGTTCCTAGTCGGATTTGTTTCTGGTGAGCCACACTGGGAACTACATAGCCAAAATATTGAAGTTGCTAATGATGCTGTCATAATTCTTTCTTTCTTTCTTTCTTTTTTTTTTTTTTTTTTTTTTTTTTTTTGGTCTTTTTAGGGCCGTACCTGCAGCATAGGGAGGTTTTCAGGCTAGGGGGTCTAGCCGGAGCTGTAGCTGCCGACCTACACCATAGCCACAGCAATGTGGCAGATCCAAGCCGCATCTGTGACCTATACCACAGCTCACAGTAATGCTGGATCCTTAACCCACTGAGCGAGGCCAAGGATCGAACCCACAACCTCATGGTTCCTAGTCATATTCGTTTCTGCTGAGCCACGACAGGAACTCCCATAATTCTTTCTTTATCTATCTTTTCAGATAGAAAAACCCCATTACAGATGTAAGATCTACATAGAATGTATCAGACTTGTTTATTGGGCCTGACACAACTTAATTGATTGTTTTAAAAAGACTGTTACCAGGAGTTCCTGCCATGACACAGCAGGTTAAAATCGATCTGGTATTGTCTCTCTGCTGGCATGGATCCAATCCACAGCCTGGCACAGTGGGTTAAGGCTCTGGTGTTGCCACAGCTGTAGCATAGATCTCAGCTATGGCTCAGATTTGATCCCTAACCTGGAAACTTCCATATGCCACAGGTGCAGCCAAAAAGAACAAAGACTGTTACCAGCTCCAAGTAAAATGACTTTTGTTATTTCTACTTGTCATGGGATACTGCAGTTGAAATATATTTTCTTTTGCATATTAAATTACTAAAGTCCTATATAAAATATAGAAAGTTAAGATTAGAAAGCCCTTTTATATCATGACTAATTTTTATGTTTATATATTAATGTTCACACAGTCGAGGTCCCATTTACCTAATATGTCTACATTACAGATGACTCTGGCTCTCCAGTGATGAATTAGTCATAGAAAAATCTTTGGTTTTGGAAATCAGTCTGTTGCTTCTCAGAAAGCATAGTGATTAACACAAGGAAGTATTCAGTGTCTTTTAAGTCAACATTGATTAAAGTATAAGATTTCTTTCTCTGCTTATTCTGCTTTTATATCACAATAGGTTTTATTTAATGTGATGAAGATGTACTCATACAGTTTACTGCTTAAAATTAAAATTGAGTTTTAACAGTTTAGGCATTTTAAAAAGCTTGAAATTCAGTTAACTTTGAAAGTTCCTGCTAAGATCACCTTTGGTGTCTCTTCATTGGTTAGTTGGTGTCTAAAGAGGGGAGGTTCTAGGTGGATCTTTGTACCCCCGCGTTTTGAGGCTTTCACTCGGGGAGGGGCATGAGAGCTGGGGGTTAATGTGGCATTTCTAATAGTTATATTTAATGTTCAGAAAGAATTCAGGCGGGCAAAATTTGGTGGTAGTTTAGTTTGGAATTTGTAATTCCTCATGCTTCCACCTTGATAAACTGCACAGCAAACCAGTCATGTTTACAATTGGTTTAATTTCCAGATCATGATCCTTAAAAAGGTCAGGACGCTTGCCATTTCTCACGAGGTGACGTTTGCACGCTGGCATCCAAGGAGTAAATCATAACCCCAGAGCCACACACTGACAGCACAGTGTGGGAGGTCGGTGGGGGGCTGCAGGAGGTATTGGCCCCTCCAGAGAGGAGGGGGCACTAGGGGTAAAGTTGGCTCCACAGGTCAGGCTTGAGAGGAACTAGATGGAGTCAGGAGCCTCTTGGTGTTCAGGCTTTCGGGGCAGCAGTTCCCTGAGGACCGAGAGCAGTAAAGTAAGAGGAAGGGAGGGTGCGGCTTCGATGACATGGTTCAATGTCAGTGGAAAGAAGCTGTTTGTAAATATCACCATTATTCAGATGAAAAGTTTCATTATGCCTTTATTTGAAAGCCAGCCATTAAGATTACTCAAGAAAAACATATCTGAGTTGCATTATGCTTAAAATTTTTTTTAATTCAGGCTATTTCATCTTCTTTATAAGAAGGCCTCTGGCCACATTATACAGATGATTTACTCATGAAATGGAATTCCTGTTTCTTGCACTGTGTCATGGTAGCAATATTAAGAGCCTAATTAACAGAATAAAAGCATTAGAGCTTCTTTAATTAAAATAAAACCTAAATATTATCTGATGTAGCTTAGAACCCTTAATTCTGAGATGGGCTTTTTTCCCAGATAACTTGAACTCTACTGGTAACAGCCACTTCACTTTAAAGAAATCTAATCTAATAGCCACTGCAAAATGGTATTGTGTTTCAAAGCTATGAATTTGCAGACATTAAGAAGTAATTTATTTTTCCTGATTATTGAGTTCATTGTAGGGTCCTGCGGTTAAGCATGCCTTAGGTGCTGTAGCTTTGATTAAGCAGAGCGTTCTTCAGGGTTCTAGTAACTGCCCAGCCCATCATGTTTTATTCTGAAAGAGGGGTGTGCAGCTCCATATCCCAGAGCCACAGCCTCCCCAGGAACCCCAAGCACAGAGCCTTATCAGAGCAGCTCGGCAGCAGCAGAGCGAGACAGTTAGCAGGCAGCTTCAACCACAAACAGATTGACTCCCAGAGCTCTTTTGAGGGAAAATCTCATAAAATGTCAAGGTGTCTGACTGACCTCACCTTTAAAATCTGTTACCTAAATCTTAGGAAAGGTCCGGGGGAAAAAATCAAAACCATTGTCCAAGCTGAAAAGCGGTTGTGAGAGGAGCCCCGAGCAGAGGACAGTTCACCCGGAGCAGGCTCACTTGGTGGCTGGGATGTTTTTCAGGAATGACTTGGGGTTTTCCTGAGATGCAGAGGGTGGCATGTAATTACAAACTCATCTCTGCCAACCGCAGCGTGTGCTGTTTGGGGGATTTTATTGTAGCTAAAATGATTCAGTATAGAATTTTTTTAGATGGCAAAGTCAAACATCCCTTCTTTATATTGTTTTTGAGTGGGTTGTCATAGATACAGAACAAAAAGACATCCATTTTTTTCCCCAGATTTCTGCTTATTTCAGGTCTTCCCAAAACAGTAGTTTCACTGAATGAACAAAAAAACTAAGAGTCCTAAACCCATTGTTATAGGGCCTTTGGTAAAGACCTTGACCCTGTGGGCGAGGGTCTCAAGCTGGAGCTCCGAGTGCTGGTGTCCGTGGGTTTGGCTGCCCATGTTGCTCACAGCCCTATGTGAAGAAAGTAGTCCTTTGCCGGGCACACGAAAAGGAAGAATCAAATATCAGTGGGTAGTTTTATGTCCAAGAAACCTCATTAGCAGAGCATTTAGCCAGAATTTCCATGGGAATGGCACAGTCTGAATTGGATTGAAGGTAGAGGCTTCATGCCAGTGGGCCTGCAGCCTGATCCTCTCGCTAAGAGGTCCGTAAGATTAGCGTGAATAAGAGGTATTTCCAGGTAATCCTCCAGTTTCGTGAATTTATCGTTTCTTCCTCTTGCCAGTATTCAAAACAAATAGGAAGAACTGACTTGAATCTCACTGCCTTTCTCAACTAATTTTGATGGAAATATCAATGAGCTGAACATTGTTAGGGCGATCAGATGGAGGAGGCAGGAGGAGAAGCAGCAGACCTGTGTTGGCCATGAACTGCAGGGACCTAGTCCAGGGGGCTGGCTGCTGCTGACCGTCCGGTTAGAAGCTCAGCATCGCTGTAACAGGCATCTGCCTCTGAACAGGAATCCAGGCCAGGGGCGGCCCGCCTCGTGGTGGCTGTGTTCCTCATCCTTCCGACACAGGATTGACATGCCTGCCTCTCTCTTCCCAGGTCCCGGTCCCGGTCCCCTCGGAGGCGAGCACACTCTCCCGAGCGACGGCGGGAGGACAGGAGTGTCCCCACCGCCTACCGGATGAGCAACAGCCCTGGCGTCAGCAGGAAGCGGACCCGGTCCAGGTAGGCACTGAGCCTTCATACTGCAGAAGCTGCAGTGGCAAAGGCAGAGAGGTTTGTGCTCAGCTTTCGGCACAGGGCTGGGGGTAGTCAGAGGCAACTGCTTTGGCCAGTCTGGAGTTGTCCTGCTTTGGGGCTCAGAAGCGGAGGATCCCTACCCCCACTGTGCTGGAATCGGGGGCCCTCTGTCTTTGCAGCAAATCGCCCCCCTTGCGGTCACATTTCCCCCAGGTCCAGCTGCCCCTCTGTACCCCTATACTCAGCTCCTTACCTGTCACCTGTTGAGAAGGGAAAGGAGGTGTAGAGATGAGCAACAAGGAATATCAGAGTTCAAGTCTCAAGTGGATCCCTATTGCTGCCTGAATGGTCAGGCCACAGATGCAGCTCCCAGGAGAGGGTGATAGGGTCCTCGTGTGGCCTCAGAGCAGAGAGGGGGTCCATCCTCTGATCTCTTGACCACTAGGAGAGACTTGTACAGTTTAGAACGAGGGAGGCCGGCTCCCAGGCCTCTTAAAGGGGAAGGCCTGGCTGTTGCGCCCAGTCTGGGCCTCTGAAGCTCACTGAGCAAGGTCCCTGCTCCCCCACCCCGGGAGAGTGCCAAGGCTGACCTCTCACACCAGAAGCCCTGGCACCACCACTCACTTGAGGAGACACAAGGACCCAGACCAGGACCATGGCTGGTGGACCAGTGGGCATCCCCTTCGCAGCCGAAGGGCACTGTATGGGGATCATCCTAGCATGGGTGATGCCACCTGAATACCTTACATCACTTGGCTTGTGTGTTTCCATTCCCTCCAACAATGAGAGCTCCTTGAATTTTGTGTCCCCACGCTAGAGTCAACGCAGGCCTGGCTCTGGTAGGTGGATAAGGGCATTGCTCTCCCAGTGACTTGGGTGCCCAGAAAAGGACAAGATGCAATTGTCATACATAGTAATCTCAGATTTCATAACATTACACTGCTGAGTGTTTGTGTAAGGACACTCAGGGTTCCAGAACCTTCCGGGGACAGATCTGAATTCCAAGTGTCCACCATTCGTGGACAAATGAACCTAGTCATCACCCCAGCCTGCTTCAGAGATGCCCCTTCATCAGCAATGCCCTTAACAGGAATAGTTCTGAAAGGCGTTTCTAACTGAAAAATGTTCCTGCAGTCTGGCTAGTTAGGCTGTAGTTCCATTAATTGATAAAAATGTCATCTTTTTTTCCTGTAAAACAGAAAAATCAGCAAAGGAGCTGTAAAGCTGATAGATTTCAGCAAAGGCTTCATGTACAAACTTACTCCATCTGTTTATAAATTACACTTTGTGCCTTAGAACTCCCACACTAAGCATACGGGACTATTCCAGGATAATATAAGGAAAATTGAAGTCCATTTAAAATTTTATTCCTTATGCAAGTAATTGTTTGACATTTGGTATATGTGAAGGGCATGGTCTAAAATTAATTCCTTGTAGCAGAAAATCTCTCCTAACAGAAGAGTTCTTACTTTGCCCTCAAATTAACCTTTGCGTTAAAAGAGATGTCACTAAAGAAGATGGTGGTCATATTAGGATTCATCAGCATTTGTGTTATCATTGGAACCTTAATAAGTCACACAAAAGAAGTTAAGACTTGACATACTGCAGGCCTGAGCCACCCTGACCTGACTCTGAGGGGCTGAGGCCGGTGGTGGATTCAGGAGGAGCTCGGTGGTGGTGAACATGTGCACGATTACCGGTCACTTTTGTGCTCTAGATTATAAATCCATAGTTGTCTGTAATTCCAGAATATCTTCTATTAGCAGATGAGTTCTGTTGACCCAGCAATCAGGCTGTTCCCTCCACCCTGGTACGCAAAGTAGCTGTGGGGTCTCTGCTTCAGTGTGGCAGCAGGTGACTGACTAGCCACCAAGTCACTTTCACCCCATCACATCACCCCAACTGAGGGGAAAGTGCCTCCTGCCAGAGTTGAAGGGTTGTTTCCACAAGCTGAACATTGAGTGATGCTCTCACTGACTTTTTTTTTTTTAAGGTTTTTTAAAACTTATTAGAAAGTTTTAAACTTACCGTTTAAAAATAGTACAGTGAACACCTCTCTGCATGAAATCTATAGCTCTTTTCACGGTGTTAACATTTTGCCACATTTGCCTTTCTTTGTCTCCTCCTCTTCTTCCCTGTGTCCTTTGGGTGTGTGTTTCATGAGTTTGACAGGTCCAGGCCAGCTGTATTGCTGAAGGTCCCACACTTTGGATTTGTCTTACTGTGTCCCCTTGATTGTGTTCTTGTCAAGACTTTTTAGCAAAAATCCTCTATGGATGATGTTGTTTTATTTCCCATTGCATCACACCAGGAGACACACCAGTGTTCTTTCGTCCCATTGCCAGTGATGCTGTTTGATCGCTTGGTTAAAGTTGCATCTGCTGTGTAATTGTACCTCTTCCTCTTTGAACTAACAAGTAATCTGTATAGGGTGGCACTGGGACAGTGTGAATGTCCTGTTGCCAGCAGCTTTCTCCTCATTTCTTCTCTCAAGACCCTCCGCCCCCACCCTCTGTTTTAGTATCAGTGTGGACTTTGGGTTTTAGGGCTTTGTTTTTTATTCATGGTTCAACAATCTATTACCATTATATTCTATTTGATGGTGGCATTGTCTCACATCTGGCTCCATTGTTCTCTGAGCACTTTGTCACTTTTGGCAAAAGATATTCCAGGAGTAGCTGGTGGTTTGCCTGCCCCAGACCTGGGATCAGCCGTTTCTCCTAGGAATCCTGGCTCCTTTTAGTGTTTGGAAATCCAGATCTGGCCGTAATAAATATTTTTAAAAGTAAAGTTCATGACAATGTTTATCCAAATCATACACTCCAATAGGAAATCCCAGTTACTTTTTGACACTAAATAGTAAATGACTGGTTATGGGACTTTTAACATTGAATTCCTACTGCTTAGCACTGTGATGAACATGTCGGTAAATGCTCATTGAGTGACTGAATGAGAACATACTGCTTGGAGTTCCTGTTGTGGCTCAGCAGAAACAATCCGACTAGGAACCATGAGTTTGCGGGTTCAATCCCTGGCCTCTCTCAGTGAGTTAAGGATCCAGTGTCGCAGCGAGCTGTGATGTAGGTCGCAGACACGTCTCAGATCTGGCATTGCCGTGGCTGTGGCGTAGGCCGGCGGCTTTAGCTCCAGTTGGACCCCTAGCCTAGGAATCTCCATATGCCACAGGTGCAGCCCTGAAAAGCAAAAAAAAAAAAAAAATATATATATATATATATATATATATATATATATACTGCTCTTACACGATTCGCACATCACATGTAAAGTGTTCTTAATTTCCAGTAGGCTTTGACTATCAAGGGTGCCTGTCATAATTCTCAAGGGCAACCACTATAAAATAATAATAATAATAATAAAGACTAAAAATCCAAAAGAGAATGTTTAAGAGAACCTTTAAAATGCTTTACTAGGAGTTCCCATTGAGGCTCAGCAGGTTACGAATCTGACTAGTATCCATGAAGATGCAGGTTCAATCCCTGGCCTCACTCAGTGGGGTCAGAATCTGACATTGCCCTGAGCTGTGGTGTAGGCCAGCAGCTGCAGCTCTGATTCAACCCTTAGCCTGGGAACTTCCATATGCCATGGGTGCAACCCTTAAAAAAAAAAAAGACTGACTGCAGTGGCTTGGGTCCCTGTGGAGGCACAGGTTTGATCCCTGGCCAAGATTGATTTGATCCCTTTCATATACTGCAGGTGCAGTCATAAAAGACATTGAATTTATTTATAATTTAAAGACTTGCCACAAAACTCTGATGGCTTTTATCAGTAGAGTCTTACAAATATTCGAGAAAAGGGGGACACCAATCTTATAGACACTTCAAAGGAAATAGAAGAGGGACACCTCCCAGCTCACCTCATGTGACCATCCTAGAGCAGATGGGCAGCAGTGTGTGTGGCTGCGTCCACTTCTGTATGGTGTGTTTGCTGGGAGGTGTGTGGATGCACTTGCACATGCATGTGGGTATTCACAAGTTAATACTCTCTGGAATGTAAGTGCAAAAATCCTTCACAAAATATTAGCTGATCTGAGTCCAGCAGTTTACTAAAAGGATAATACATCAGCACCAAATGGGGTTTGTCTCAGGAATGCAGGGTTCTTTAACATTCAAAAACCAGTCATTGTGTAATTCACAGTGTTTACAGAGTAAATGAAGAAAATCATGCGACAGCTCAGTAGATGCAGAAAAGGCATTTGACACAACTCATCACCCATTCATTCAAAAGAAAAAGAAGGGGAAAGCCTTGACAAACCGAGACTAGAAGGAAATCTTCTCCACCTGATAAAGAGCATCTCTAAAAAACCCACAGCTAACATTACACTTGCTGGTGCCTTGCCCTGAGATCAGAGCCAAGGCCAGGGTGTCTGCTCTGTAATGGAATTCATAGTGCAACCATAAGGCAAGAAAAAGAAGTCGAAGGCATAAAGATCACAAAGGAAAACGTAAAACTCTCTCTCTTCACATGACTGTGTAAAATCTTCAGGACTCTCTAAGTTTCTTTCCATATGTTAGCCTAGGACAATTGAAAAATGAAGTTACAAACAATGCCATGCATAACAATATCAAAAAACAAACTACTTACGGATAAAGGTAAGAAAATATGTGCAAGATCTCTGTCCTAAAAACCGCAAAATATTTTAGAGAAAGTGTTTAAGAAAAGTAAATGGAGAGAAAGTCTATATTCTTGGATTCGAAGCCCCAGCATTATTCAAATGGCTTTGCTCCACAGATTGATCTGTAGATCCAATACAGTCCCGTTCAAAACTCCATGGACTTCTTATAGAAATTGGCAAACTGACTAGCAGTCCAAACAACCTTGAAAACTAACTTGGAGGACTTTTACTACTGATGCAAGACTTCCTGGAAAGCTCCAATAATCAGTGTGAGAGCTGTACCTTAAAAAGACAGAGAGCTGAAACAATGCACTGAGGAAAGTCTTTCTAAACAAAACTTATGAACACCTGGATGTCAGAAAGAAAAGTGATCTGTACCCCCATATGCCAGGTTTAACTCAGGATGGATCACAGACGCAAGCATGATAATTAGAACCAGTCAGTTTTTTGAAGAAAAGGAGCGTGCCCTTGTGACCTTGAAAGTGGCAGAGATTTCTGAGGACACAGAAATCCCCCCCAAGAGAAAAAATAATAAATTTGACTTTGTGGAAATTAAAGACTTCATTAAAAAGGCATAATTAAGAAAGTACACAAGGAGTTCCCGTCATGGCACAGTGGTTAACAAATCTGACTAGGAACCATGAGGTTTTCAGGTTCGATCCCTGGCCTCGCTCAGTGGGTTAAGATTCTGGCGTTTGTGTGAGCTGTGGTGTAGGTTGCAGACACAGATCGGATCTGGCATTGCTGTGGCTGTGGCGTAGGCTGGCGGCTACAGCTCAGATTGGACCCCTAGCCTGGGAACCTCCATATGCCGCGAGTATGGCCCTAGAAAAGACCAAAAAAAAAAGTATACGAGGGAGTTCCTTGATGGCCTAGTGATTTGGCATTGTCACTGCTGTGGTATGGGCTCGATCCCTGGCCCAGAAATTTTCACATGCTACAGGCACAGCCAAAAAAAAAAAAGAAAGTGTAGTGGCAGGCCCCAGATGGGGAGAGAGATTTGCAGTGTGTATCTTTGACAAAGGCCTGTGTCAATTCCAAAAAGACAACCCAGTTAGGAGGCAGTGGACTTGAAAGACACTCAGAAGAGAGTATATTTAAATAACCAGTGAAGACAGCCTATGCTAAGATTCTGCTCAGCATCGTGACTTGTCCCTCAGGGAAATGCAGGTTAAAACCACAGTGAGGGAGTTTCCATTGTGGCTCAGCGGAAGTGAATCCAACTAGCATCCATGAGGATGCGGGTTCGATCCCTGGCCTCGTTCAGTGGGTTAAGGATCCAGTGTTGCCATGAGCTGCAGTGTAGTTCAGGTGGCCGGATCCCACATTGCTGTTGCTGTGGGGTAGGCCAACACTGCAGCTCTGATTTGACCCCTAGCTTAGGAACTTCCATATGCTGCGAGTGTGGCCCTAAAAAGCAAAAAATAAATACCACAATGAGGTGCTCCTTACACTGACCAGAATAGCTCAAAGTAAACAACACAAGTGGTACTGTTGACAAGCGTGCAAGCTGCTGTAACCCCGAAACATGGCTGGAGGGTGTGCAGGATGGTCCAGCACTTAGGGCACAGCTTGGTAGTTTCTTGCCAAGTTAAATACCTACTGCCCCATGGCCCAGCTGTGCTAGTCCCAGGCGTTCACGCACCATAAACGTTTGACCACAAAGCAACTTGATGTGTGATTGCCAGGAACTGCCTATTAGCAAAGGAGAGCCTGAACGACTGATGGCTGGTTCACCCAGCGTAATGGTACCTGGCAGTGAGAAGCAGCAGCCTGGTGATACAGCACCTCACAGGAGAGCCCCAGAAGCATTCTGTTGGGCAAAAGGAGCCAGCCACAAAGGACTGAGCCTGCAGGGTCCCATTTATCTGAAGTTTCACTTACGTGATAAAAGTCAGAGCAGTGGGGACCTTGGGGGGGTGGAGGCTGGGGGTGTCTAGATAACCATGAGCATCCATGGAGGAACCTCTTGGGTGACAGAGTGTTCCTGATCGTGACAGGGGTCTGGGTATCACCTTTTGTGCAGCTTGCCAAAACTCATCAAACAGTGCTACAGACATTTGCATTTCACTGGTGTAAAGTGCACCTCAATTTAAAGTTTTTAAAGGGAGGGGTACTTAATTTCTTCAGCAAATGCTTGAAAAATTTTGTCGGGAGATCAAGTATTAGTGAAATTGAATCTGATTGACAGTTCAGGATTGCTAACCTAAAGAACTCACCCAGATATGAGGCTGAAATCATTTGGACATGTCTCATGCTATAAATATTTATTTGCTGCTTCCTTTGAAATCCTAGTTGTATGGTTTACAGACATAAAAATTCACAAAACTTCTGAATGTAGGAAATAGGTCTGTTGCGTGTGGTTTCTACCTTTCTGTACTCAGCAGGGGGAACAGCCTCTCTGTTCATGGACCTCCCTTCTCCATCCTGGCCTGCACCCTGGGCCACCCACCAGCAGCCCCAGCTCACCAGGGATACTCACCACAGCAGAATTTAAGTTACCAAGCTGCTGGCCCCTGGGGCCAGGTCCTTCTTGTTGTTAAGGCAGAGCTGGGAAGCTGGGCCCTGCCAGGCCGGGGTATCAGCTTGCTTCTCTAGCCCAGCACTCTGATATTCCAGGGGCCCAGACCCAGGTAGGAGCCCCCATCAGCCTCCTGGGCAGCCCTGCTGAGCCTCTCGTCCTCCATCAAGGCCGGCACTGGAGCTGGGTGGTGGGCAAGGCACCCAGTGTAGAGCCCACATGCTGCAGACAAGGCGGGGGCGGGGGTGGGGGGGAGCGGGGCCTCCAAGGAAATGCCCTGATGGAGTGATAGGGCAACTGGTCTTGGGGATGAGCAGTCAAATGGACAGGCCCTGGGGTATCTCCGAGTTGGGAAGGGCCATGCCAGCCACCTCAGTCCCCAGGAGCTAGAGGAGTCTGAGCTGTGCAGGCTCAGGACATCTGCCTTAGGGCAGTAGAAGTATTGCAGGAGACCTAGCGCTGGAGGGCAAGCCTTGCTCTGACGGCCAGGGTGTGTCTCCCAAGGCCAGTTCCTGTGCCCTCACCCTGCAGCGGACAGTGGGGCAGGGGATTCATCCTTTGGGTGCTGCAGCACTTGTAGCCCAGGAGGACGGGAGGGAAAGCAAGAGAAACACGAGATGAGTGGTGACACATCCCCGCAAGGAATCTCCAGGAGGTACTCAGTTAAAGCAGAAGCGCAGACCATCCTCGGCGCCCGTGCTGTGTGTGCGGGTGGGAGCTCTAAGGGGAGGTAACAGGTGGTTCCTCTCAAGAGGGACCTCAGGGTGCCAAGATCGGGGAGGGCTCAGCACACATCTGCACCTCAGCACTTTTACCACCAACGCGCCACTCCTCGCTGTTCTAGGGCAGGTGTGGAGTGACACCTGCGGGACGCTCAGGGCAGCTCCTTTGGGGGTAGGCGGCTGGGCTCAGGTGAAGTGCAGCAGGGGGTCTGGAGGGGAGAAGGAACTGGGTGGGGGGTTCCTGACGTGAAATCTCAGGGTCAGTGAGGCCTGGGTTGGGGCCGGATGGGGGTGGGGGGCCGAACCCGGCAGCCTGGGACTGCACCCACTCATTCTGCCTCAGCCTGCCAGCTGCAGGCCAGAAGGGCACTGAGCTTCTGTGCACATGATGCTGGATTTTAATAATTTTCCATTTCTTGTTGGAAATTCCCATTAAGTCAGCATAAATGAACAAGCAATACAAACAGCATTTGGGTATTTTAAATGCACATGAAGTGCTGATCGTGTTTTAAACCCCACAGGCATCTGACTTCAGGACTTCTGCTGAGAAGGTGGTCTCCATTTTACTTCTGTGTGACTTTTGTTACCATCAGTTTTGAGTTGAATAAAATGTGTAGTTTTTGAAAGGAGTTCATGTGTGTAGAAAGGTGAAGTTTCCAGCTTATCCCTTGGAAAGCACCGAGAGCCCTTCAGAGTCAGTGGTGTACCTTTGTCTAAAACTGCTTTCCTTCCAGAAGCCCCCATGAGAAGAAGAAGAAGAGGCGCTCACGGTCGCGGACCAAGTCCAAGGCCGGTTCTCAGCCAGCCTCCCCGAGCAAGCAGGCCGCACGCCGGCACTCGGCCAGCATCTCTCCTGTGGAGAGTCGGGGCTCCAGCCAGGAGCGCTCCAGGTAACCCTGCCCTGACCTCTGGGTCACAGGACCCTTCTTAGGGGCCGGTGAGAGGGGTGGGCTAGGAGCACCCCAGCCTGGGCCCTGCTCCTCACATCCTCCTCCATGTGTCACTCGGGCTCTAAAGGAGCAGAAGCTGGAAATGGAGGATGGTTCTGAGACACGGGTATCGAGGGAGGGGCAGGCACTAGAGTCGGATGTGCGGGGTGAGGCCCTCCCTCCCAGGCTGCACAGGCTGTGGGACGTCTGCCCTGTTGACTGGCTGCCAGTGTTGTCAACAGGCTTTGCCAGACAGCCCCCTCCACCCAGACCCTGGGCAGGTACAGGGTCACTGGGGATCAGGGTCTCCCATTCCTGGTTGTAGACCTTTGCTCCCATCAGTGTGAATCACGGGCGCCCCGCAAGACTGGAGTTGTAGGCATGTCAGCAGCAGAAACCACAGCTCACTTGAGGTGGGTCAGGTGTAAGATGTGGCTTCTTTCAAGGTGACACCTAACTCATCCAGGCCCCGTCAGCTGTGTGAGGTGTCCACACCCCACAAGTGCACAGGGTGAGCTGGAGGCGCCACTCAGGCTGTGATCCCAGTCAGGGAGTGCAGTGCCAGCTTTCTGGTGCTTTTGTCTTTTTCTTCCATCTCTCTCTTTTTTTTTTTTAATGTGTCTTATATAGTGTTTATCTGAAAGTATTTTTTGAGTTAGCATATGTATAAATTATAAAACTTAAAATGTTTCAAATGTGTTACATAAAATATAAACATAAAATGTATTTATAAGGGTGATTTATTTTCTAAAGAAACTGGAAACAAGTAAAATAAAGCAGCTTTTTAAAGTATTTTTGAAGCCCCTGACCTCTGTCTCTACTTGCATTAGGGGAGTTTCTCAGGAAAAAGACGGTCAGATCTCCTCGGCAATTGTTTCTTCTGTGCAGAGCAAAATCACTCAGGTAAAGTGGGAGTGGGCCTCTCTTCGCTGCCCTTTTTTTATAAAGGGCTTAAGTTCACTTCCTGGCCCCTCATCTCATGGATTGACGGGGTCCTGGGCTGCTCGCCTGGAGACAGTGGTGTGGGTCTTGCCCTGGGGTGGCCGGTCCCCTGCGACCAACCGAGCGACCTGGAGCCACGCCCCTCATTCCCCAGGCCTTGCCTCTGAGCCTCCTTGGGTCCCCACAGTGAGGTTTGCAACGGCCCCGCCCTTGGACGTGCTCCCAGTCACCCAACATGTTTCCCCAAGTCTCCTCAGTTTTTAGCTGCTAACGTTTCTGCAAACGCCTTCACTGCATGGATTATCTGCTTCCGGAGTCTTAACGGAGCCCCTGGAAATGTCCTGTCTCTCCCTGCACAGGACCTCATGGCCAAAGTAAGAGCGATGCTCGCAGCTTCCAAAAACATGCAGACTAGTGCCTCCTGAGCCCGGCCAGGGCCATGGGCGACTGGGCTGGGCCTGGGGCCCCAGCGTCGGAGGTTCCAGAAGCCGGCGGAGCAGAGGAGCACGCTTCTGCACAGACCACCGCAGAGCCCCGCCCACATCCTCCCCGGCTCCCTTGGACAGTTGGCGGGTTTTGTAAATTAATTTTTGATGACATTTTCAGTTTAAAATTTTTGACCAGCAGTCTCCTACCTGTATATTTGTAAATAATATCATGTTTCTGTGAAAATGTATTATCAAATAAAATGGGAGGAAAACACCTTTTTAGCTAGTAATTGTGGGCAGTTTCTTCCTTTTTTGGCTTGTGAGTTTTTTACCATTTGTCTTCTGCCACCAGCCTCTAACTCTTGTTACAGGGACATCGTGGTGATGTGTGGAGTGTGGACACCTCTTAGGCTTGCCTGTCTCTCGGCTCCTGGCAGCGGTCAGAGGTCAGGCATGCCCTGCACTGCTGGGCACACGGCCATGGCCGTCTCAGCTCCTGGCAAAGCAGGAGAGGCAGGCGGGCTGGATCAGCCCCAGGACTAAGCTATTTGGGTGGATTTCTACCTATAGCACCTAGACTCCCCTGGAGACACAGTGCTGAGCAACACCGGCCTTTCACTGGGGCCCTGGCAACCCTTGATGTTAGGACGGCCCTTTCTAACCTCTCTGCATCAGCCCCGGCAATGAAAGGGTAACTTGGTTGTATCCCCTGGGTTCTGGGGCCTGAGTCCTTTCTGTCCAGAGTGCTCAGGGCCTGGGCAGTGCAGATGGGTGGACGGATGCTGGTCCTGGCCTGCGCCGTTTTTAAAACACTGGAAGGAAGGGCTTGCCGGCCTGTCTGCAGTTTGAAGTTCATCCCCACTGCAAGAAGGTCCCACACGGCTCTCTTTCACACCCTCTGTGCCAGTCAGAGTCTGTCCTGGTTCTGCCAATCTTCCAAAACTAAAAAACCAGACCCAGAGTTCCCGTTGTGGTTCAGTGGTTAATGAACCTGACTAGTAACCATGAGGTTGAGGGTTCAATCCCTGGCCTCGCTCAGTGGGTTAAGGATCCAGCATTGCCATGAGCTGTGGTGTAGATCGCAGATGTGGCTCAGACCCATATTGCTGTGGCTGTGGGCAGGCCAGCAGCTATAGCTCCGATTAGACCCCTAGCCTGAGAACCTCCATGTGCCGCGGGTGTGGCCCTAAAAAGACAAAAGACAAAAAAAATAATTAAAAAAAAAAAATGACCCTGTAGATTTTCCTTCTTATAAAGTAGGTCCCTCCCCAGGAGTGTCACTCAAGACAGGAAGGCAAGCTCATCCTTGGGGGCTATTTGTGGGCGGGCAGGGGGAGGACGGGGACAGAGTGGAGGGTGTACACACATCAGTGTCATGCATACCCATCCCCTCACACGGCACTGACCACATCTGGTTCTGTACTGGTCCTACGCCTTTGCCTCTTAAGGAGAACCATGTTGGCACTTACGGACCTACTCGTCCTTCTGAATGGCCGTCACCATCTTCACACCACGGGCCTGGTGCACAGGCCAGGGGGCCTGCGTGCCAGAGTCCTCTTTCCTGCTATCTGAACAGTCCCCTGTGACAGTCACACTGGACGCCCTTGGGCAGGCGTCACCTGTGCACACAACTCCCACTAACTCTAAGTCACAAGGTAAAGATAGTTTTGATGTTGATGCAGATAACTGCCCTGCAGAAAGGGCTCTTTGCCCACCAAACACAAGTACGTTTTCCACATCCTCACCGAGAAAGGGTGACTCAGATGTTGTTATTTTGGCTGAATCCCAAAGATGAAAAGTTCTCACATTTTAATTTCATTTCTTTAAGTAAGATCGGTCAGCTTCTCTTATAGACACAAATCCACTTGTGTTCCTCTTTTGCAAAATGACCTTGTCCTTTGGCTGTTCATTGCTATGGCATTTCTGACTGCACTCTTAAGCACTCCTTTCTGTATTATTTATTGTGTAAATAATTTTCTCCCAACTTGCAACTTTTCTTTTGATTTTATAGGTTTTTTTAACATGCAAAAAATTGCTTTTTTTTCTTTTTTTTATGTGGCCCTTTATGTTTTTCCTGGCGTCTGGATCCTGTGTCTTTTAACAAGATTTGTGTGCTGACCGTGACTTTCTCCCACTTAGTTGTCCGCCCTTGTTACATGCAGGGCAGTTGCTTGGCTGAATCATTTCCAATGTGTAGGAGCTGGGCTTCTGGGCCAGAGAGAGTCTTGGCAGGAAAATAATCACTTGGACCAACACCAGCATGACAGTCACTAACCAGTCCTGTGGAGTGGGTGTCGCATGCCCTCCCCGACGTCCAGAGCCATCCTGGAGGAGTGGCTACAGGAATGCACAGCCAGATGATGCCCGCTAGCTCCCTTCTAATACATTGGACATTTCTATTTGCAGCTGAACACCCGGAGTGTCATATGGCCTTGTCTGGAGGTCCTGGGAGTGTGGCTTGTGACATCGAGCGGCCTGGGAAGCTTCAAGGTGCAGTGGGGAAATGCGGTCTTCACCCCAGACCTGACACACACACACACCTCCCCCCCCCTCCCCGGCTGTACAGACCCCTAGCCCACTCAGCTGCCCCCAGAGCAAGGAGACAGGATGGACCTTGCAGGCTCCATATCCTGCAACTAAACATGCTGAGAAAGGAGTTTCTGTTGTGGCTCAGCAGGTTAAGAACCCAACTAGCATCCACAAGGATGTGGGTTTAATCCCTGGCCCCACTTGGTGGGTTATGGATCTGGCATTGCTGTAGTGTAGGCCAGCAGCTGCAGCTCTCATTTGACACCTAGCCCAGGAACTTTCATATGCCAAAGGAGTGGCCCTAAAAAGCAAAAACAAAAACACTAAATATAGAACTACCATAGGATACTGCAATCCCACTACTGGGTATGTATCTGGAGAAAGCCATAATTTTGAAATATACTTGCACCCCAGTGTTCACTGCAGCACTATAGACATGGAAACAAACTAAATGTCCATTGACAGAGGAATGGATAAAGAAGGTGTGCTACATATATATACAATGGAATATTACTCAGCCATAAAAAGGATGAAATAAGGCCACTGTCGGCAACATGGATGGACCTAGAGATTATCATACTGAGTGAAGTTAAGTCAGACAGTGAAAGACGATTATCATATGAGATCATTTATATGTGGAATCTAATTTTTTTTTTTTTTGTCTTTTGTCTTTTCGTCTTTTGTTGTTGTTGTTGTTGTTGTTGCTATTTCTTGGGCCGCTCCCGCGGGCATATGGAGGTTCCCAGGCTAGGAGTCGAATCGGAGCTGTAGCCACCAGCCTACACCAGAGGCACAGCAACGCAGGCTCCGAGCCGCGTCTGCAACCTACACCACAGCTCACGGCAACGCCGGATCGTTAACCCACTGAGCAAGGGCAGGGACCGAACCCGCAACCTCATGGTTCCTAGTCGGATTCGTTAACCACTGCGCCACGACGGGAACTCCTGGAATCTAATTTTTAAATGATATAAAATAACTTATTTACAAAACAAGCAGATTTTGAAACCAAATTTATGGTTACCAAAGGGGAAACATGGTGGGGAAGTGATAAATTAGGAGTTGGGGATTAACATATACACACTACTATATATAAAATAGTACAGCAGTATTGCACAGGAAACTATACTCAATATTCTGTAATAGTTTATGGGCGAAAATAATCTGAAAAAGAAAATGTATATATGTATATATGTAGCAATCACTTTGCTATACACCTGAAACACATCGTAAAGCAACTACAGTCCAATAATTTATTTTTTTCTTTCTAGGGTTGTATCCGTGACATACGGAGGTTCCCAGGCTAGGGGTCAAATCGGAACTGCAGCTGCCTGCCTGCAGCACAGCCATAGCAAACGCCAGATCCTTAACCCACTGAGCAAAGCTAGGGATTGAACCTGCAACCTCATGGTTACTAGTCGGATTCATTTCTGCTGTGCCACAACCAAAAGTTCCTCCGATAAAAATTTTTTTAAAATATCCTCATAATAAATTTGCAGTAGTTTTACTGGATCGTCTCTAAGGCATTTCAAATGCATTAATCAAATTGTTCAAAACACACTCCTGGGAGTTCCCGTCATGGCATAGTGGTTAACAAATCCGACTAGGAACCATGAGGTTGCGGGTTCGGGCCCTGGCCTTGCTCAGTGGGTTAAGGATCCGGCGTTGCCGTGGCAGCTCAGATCCAGCATTGCTGTGGCTCTGGCGTAGGCTGGTAGCAACAGCTCCAATTAGACCCCTAGCCTGGGAACCTCCATATGCCATGGGTGCAGCCCTAAAAAAAAAAAAAAAAAAAAAAAAAAAAAAACACTCCTAGAGTTTCTGTTGTGGCTCAGCAGTAATGAACCTGACTAGTATCCATGAGGATGCAGGTTCGATCCCTGGCCTCGCTCAGTGAGTTAAGGATCGGGCATTGCCGTGAGCTGTTGGTGTAGGTCGAAGATGCGGTGTGGATCCCGAGTTGCTATGGCTGTGGTGTAGGCCAGCAGCTACAGCCCTGATTCGACCTCTAGCCTGGGAACGTCCATATGCTGCATATGCAGCCCTAAAAAGCAAAAAACAAAACACACACACTCCTACCTGTTTTCAGTTCCTTTGCCTCAGTAGCATCACGGGATCTGAGCCTCATCTGTGACCTACACCACAGCTCACGGCAACTCCGGATTCTTTAACCCAATGAGTGAGGCCAGGGACTGAACCTGCATCCTCCTGGATACTAACTAGTTGGGTTTGCTACTGCTGAGCCACAGTGGGAACTTCCCCACATCCCTGTCTTTACACACACAAAAGTGGTAAACTGCATGCCTGCTTCATCTGTGTCTGAATAGCTATAGTCTCAGAGCTACTTCTATATCTGTACAGAAAGAGCTCCTTTGTTTTCTTTATAATAACCTTTAGAAGAATTTTAGATTCACTGAAGAATTGTGAAGGAGTTCTCTTGTGGTGCAGCGGGTTAAGGATCCGTCGTTGTCACTATAGTGGTTTGGGTCACTGCTATGGCGAGGATTCAATTCCTGGCCCAGGAACTTCAAACATGTGGTAGGCGTGGCCAGAAAAAAAGAAAGAAAAATGATGAGGACAACAGAAGAAGTCCTCAGGCAGTTCTCAGTCCCCCACTGTCAGCGACCACCATCCGCCAGGAAGGAACATTTATTACTATCAAAGGAGTCGATGGTGATACATTTCTATCACCTGCAGCCCACACTCTCGGCTGACCTTCCCTTTGACCAGTGCCCCTTCCCCACCCTCACCCCTGCACCACCCCATCCCTGCAGCGAAACACAACTCCGCTGATCCAGCCAAAGGTGGGGTGGGGGCTGAGCAGATGCAGAGCAGGAGTACCCATTCCACCTCCGAGCAGGTGAGATGAGGCTGCCCTTCTCAGTCCTTCCCCAACTCTGGCGGGGTTCATTCCTGGCAAGGGCTTGAGGGGGCACACCACAGCCATGTCCCCAGGCCAGAGAGGGATGTAGGCCAAGCCCTAAAGGAATTTGGGCTGCTGCTCCAAGATGGTGCAGAGGAGGCTGGGCCCTCCAAGAGCCAACTGCCCGCCTGCTCCATCAACCTCAGTTTCTGGGGCCGCCCACCTGTGCTGCCCCCGTGAGGCAGGCTGGGCCGCAGCAGGACGGCCACCTCACCATCCAGGCAGCCAGAAAGGCGTCCAGAGTCTCAGACTTTCAGGGCTGGCTGGACAGGACCCCAGCCCATCTTTCTGCCACAAACAGTGGAGAGGGACGGATCCCAATTCGCTCCAACTCATTACTTACTCATTAATTAATTACTCATTAATTACTCAGCAGGGGCCACTCAGGACAGCTGGAGGGTCAAGCGTTGAAAGGGGAATTTTCGAAAGCACGGCCGATGGTTCCTCATTCGTCCTGACATTCAGGCTGCAGAACTAAGCCACCCAGGTCTTCCAGGGACAGAGATGGGTGGTGGTTTGCCCCAGGGTGGTGACTAGGCTGACTGTGTCCTCTCTCACGCGGGGATCCTCTGTGGAAGCAGCAGGTCCTCCCAGCTCTCAGAAAAGCAGGCAAAACTAACTCCTGGGGCCAGCACCCCTTTAGTCGAGTGTGAGGCCGGATCACTGCAGCTTCCTGTGGACAACTCTGCACAGCGGGCTCAGCACATGTGCCAGGTGATGACAAAACACAGGAAGCAGGGGGCCAATGGCATAGTCTGGTCCATGGTCCACAGAAAGGCAGCCACCATCTTGCCCAGCACCTGTGGGTCTTAGGAAAGGTGCCTGTTTCTCCAGTTGGACATGGCCCACTCCAGGAAACACAGACCAGCAAGCAGGGTGCAGGGAGGACTCCTGCCCTCCCCCTTGGCCTTGACCTCAGCCAGCACCACCCTACACACTTAGGCAGTTTCTGACTTTTCTTTAACTACTACATCTTGCATTAGCCTCCTTGTGCAAAGATGGGAATGTTTTTCTAGGGCAGACACAAGAATGCTGGGCCATAGCAAATGTACTTTTTAAATTTTAATAGCTGCCTCCTGATGGCCTTCCAGCGAAGCGGCACCAGCTAGCACCCCCTCTGGCAGCACCAAAGTCCCCTCTTCCCTCGTCGGTGCATGATGATATGCAACTTTCCCCAGTGTTGCCCATCTGATGGGTGAAAAGTGGCCTCTCATCAGTGCTTGGGTTCTGGCCACGTTCAAATGCCAGAATTTAATGGCGGTCTTGAAGAGAAAACAGCAGTCATGGTGCCATGCAGCCCCCACCACAAAGTGACAGGTCCCCTGACGTTTAGCCAAGCATCCTTGGTTCCTGCACCACTCACACACCACCATGTGTGGACCCATCTGGGGAGAATCAGGTTTGTCTATAGGCCCCTTCTTATGTTTGTGACCCTAAGCCTCTGTCAGAAGCCATCTCCCTCACCACCTTCAGCATTAGTCCTACCACTGTGCCTCCTACAGCCCCCTCAGCCAGCATCCCCTCACACAATCCTCAAAGGCAGGAAGAACTCTGTTACACCATAGAACTCTGTTACACTGCTCCAACAGCTCTTCTGAGCCCCTTGATCCAGCCCTGCCTGCCACCCACCCTCCTTTCATCTGATGTCAGCATCTCCAATTTCCTTTCAAAAACCCCTTCCTTCCCACCATCATTGCAAGCCATTCCGCTCACTTCCATCCCTTGGTCATGTGGCTGGTTCAGGGATGGACACAAGAGCCATATCTCCCAATGAGACATGACCCTGGGACTGTGGCTTGAGAGTCTGTCTGCTAGGTTTGCTAAACTGGAAGAATATCAGGTGCAGCAGACCACTCTCTCTTTGCTGCTATTTGGAGAAATCTTGCCTGAGGATGAAGCCAACACAGAGGTGGAGAGAGAAACCATTTTCTGATCACACCCTTGTGCAACTTGATTCAGCCTTGCCTGACATCAGTATATACTTTGGTTTAATAAGCTCACAAATTTCCTTTCCCTGACTAGAGCCAGTGTGAGCTAGGTTTCTGCCACTGGCACTTGAGCAAAGTTGACTGCCTGTGAGGAGTCACCATACACAGTGTGCCTGGCTACACATGCTCTCACCAGGTCAATGTAACAGTCTTCTGGAGTTCCCGTCATGGCTCAGTGGTTAATGAATCCAACTAGGAACCATGAGGTTTCGGATTCAATCCCTGGCCTTGCTCAGTGGGTTAAGGATCTGGCGTTGCTGTGAGCTGTGGTGTAGGTCGCAGACACAGCTCAGATTCCCCCGTTGCTGTGGCTCTGCCGTAGGCCAGAGGCTACAGCTCCGATTAGACCCCTAGCCTGGGAACCTCCACATGCCACAGGAGTGGCCCTAGAAAGGCAAAAAGACCAAAAAAAAAAAAAAAAAAAAAAACCCAAAAAACAAAACAAAACAAAACAAAAGTCTTCTGAGCAGGTGCAGAATCTCCATGCTCTAGGAGGGATCACTTCAGCCCTGAGAGTAACAGGCATAGGATAAGCAAGATCCTAGCAGGGAGAGGGCAGTGGGAAGGGGGCTCTGCCTGGAACTGTGTCCTCACTTGGGAGGAGGGGACCCCGCTTCCCTCAACCTTGGGGGATGTGGATCCAAGGGAAGTGCCTAGGCCTCAGATTCCTGGTCTGTAAAACAGGACCTCAATCTTTTTTTTTTTTTTTTCTTTTTCTAGGGCCACACTCCCTATGGAGGGTCCCAGGCTAGGGGTCCAGTCGGAGATGTACACCACAGCCACAGCAAGGCAGGATCGGAGCCACGTCTGCGACCTACACCACAGCTCACTGGCAAGGCTGAATCCCTAACCCACTGATAGAGGCCAGGGATCTAACCTGCAACCTCATGGTTCCTAGTTGGATTCATTAACCACTGAGCCACAACTGGAACTCCGGGACCTCAATCTTGATAGCGCCAGCTATGACTGAGGGGTGATGGAGTGGGGGAGAGGAGCCGTTGTAGCTCAGCAGGGTGGAACAATTTGAAAACACAGCCCCCCATGCCCTGCCCAGGATTCTTTGGCTCTGGGACCTCCCACAGATTACTTAACTTCTCCAGGCCTCAGTTTCCTCATTTGAAAAATGGGAATGATAATTTCAATCTCAAAAGATGTTGCGAGAAGTGAATGATTATATCCAGTAGGAGCATGTGCCTGGCACACACCAACCCCCCAAAAGATGTGGGCTCTTGAGCTCCTCTCATGGCCCAGTGGTTAACAAATCTGACTTAGGAACCATGAGGTTGCATGTTCGATCCCTGGTCTCGCTCAGTGGATTAAGGATCCGGCGTTGGCGTGAGCTGGGGTGTAGGTCGCAGACTCGGCTTGGATCTGGTGTTGCTGTGGCTCTGGTGTAGGCTGGTGGCTACAGCTCAGATTAGAGCCCTAACCTGGGAACCTCCACATGTCATGGATGTGGCCCTAGAAAAGACAGAAAGACCACAAAAAAAAAAAAAAAAAATTCCTCTTCTCAAACCCACAGCGACCGTCCTTCGCTGACTTCCGTTTGCGTCCAGACCCCACCATAGTCAGTGCCACCACCAGACTCCCGCTCATTTTCCCACCCACCCCCGCCCATAGCCCCTTCCACTTCCCCACCTCCAGCCCCTCCCCGTTCCCGCCCCAACCCCAACACCTCCCACTCTCCCACCTCATCCCTCCCATTCGACCCCCACCGCCCACTCCCACCCAGCCCCCACCTCCTTCCTACTGCGATGCAAGGGCTCCACCCAGCGTTCGCCGGGCGCACTGCGGCTGACTCTCCGGATCCTCAGCAGTGACCGTGAATCCCCGCTCCGCGCCGGGTTCGCCTGCGTGCAGGCGGGCTGGAGGCCGGGTCCGCTCCCCAGGGGCCAGCCCGGAGTTCCGGACTGTGCGCCCGCCAGACGCCTTCACCGCCTTGGGGCCGTCTGGGGACACTCGGGAAGTGCCTTCCTCCTGGCCGCCGCAGCCCAGGTCCCCTGTGCCCTGTGGACTCTCCGGGCGGGGTGTGGGTGGGGTCTGAACATCCTACCGGGGGCGCCGGACTCGGGCGCGAGCAGAGCGAGGTCCCTTTAAGGCGGGGCGGGGCGGGGCAAGCGCCGTCGGCGGTCATTAGCATATATCAGCACGCCCCGCCCCGCCGCTGGGAGGTGGCGCGGGGCTCAGTCGCGCTGGGAGCCGGGCACGGGCGGTGGGCGCACCGGCTCAGGGACTGCCACCGCCGGGCCGCCCGCCCTATGAGCGCGATGCAGCGCCGCGCCGCCCGGGGGCCCGGCCCACCGCCTCCCCCGGCCTGGGTCCGGTCTCTACAGCTGCTGCTGCTCGTGCTGGCTGCCCGTGGGGGCTGCGCCGCGCCAGCACCCCGCGCAGAGGACCTCAGCCTGGGAGTGGTGAGTGCGCGGCCGGGATAAGGAGCTCCCGCGGGCCCGAGACCACATCAGGGCACTTTCGCGCCTACGGGAATCCAGACTATCTGAACCCATTTCCTTGGCAGGAAAGCTGAGGCTAGGACTCAGATTGAGCGACGCGCCCGCACCCGGGTTTGGGAAAGAGACGCCAGGTTCCTCCCAGCTCCGTGCGCTCCGAGCCCGCCGCAGTCGCAGAAGCCCGCGTAGGTTGGGGGCTTACCTGTCTAGAGCCCGGTCCCCGGCTCTGTGCAGCCCCAAAGGGGACCCTGAGGCAGGTGGGAGAGCAGTCGCAGCCACCGAGAGCAGGGCGTCCCGCGTGCGTTCCCAGCCGGATTGGCGGGGGAAGGAGTAAGCACCCACAACCGAGGAAAGGCCAGAGCTGCGGAGTGTGGGCGCCCCGGAAAGCCGGTGGTTTCGAATTTGCTCCGTTGAGGGTGTTGGGAAGTCGCCTTCCAAGCCGCCTTTGGGCATGGATTTTGACCCTGTTCCCTGTCCCCTGTCCCCTTCCACCGCCAGGGTGGCCAGCCCTGCCTTGCCTCCCCCTTGTTCCTGTCCTGAGCCTAATGAGGTCCCACTCCCATTCTGATGTAGCCCCTCCGCCTCCCTCTTCCCCAGGATCAGTTGTCCCACTGGCTAGGAAACCATACTGGGGGACAGCAGCGGTGGCTTCTTCCCACAAGCCACCCCCCACCCCCACCCCGACTTTAGCCCACCAGGCTTTCTCCTCTGGACCTGGAAGATTTAGATCAGACTTTATGGGTCTCACCAGCTCCCAGGCAGCCAGGCGAGCTTGAGAGAGGCAGTGGATTAATCCGATTCCTTCTGAGGCTCTCACCCCTGCAGATGCCCTCACTTGCTCAGATGCAGGGTCAGGGCCTTCAGCTCCCTGCCTCTGCACCCAGCCAGGCAGTCTCCTAAAGGGGTGCTGGCAGGGCCCTTCTCCCAGGCCACTGACTTCGGGAGCTCCGGGTGGATGTCAGGCCAGTGCAGGCATTTGGGTGGCATCCACAACCCCGGGGTTGGCAGGACTTGGCCACAGATTCTGGAGGAGAAGCAGACTTGAGTGACTCCCCCCGCCCAGCTGTCCCAGCCCTTGCAGCCATTTGGGAGGGCGCAACCACCATCCTGCTGTCCCCATCCAGATGCCTTGAGGCACCTCACAGCTGCTTCCTCCCAGACAAACTGCTCTGAAATTGGGGTACCTTTACGTAAACCACCTCCTGGGGTTTCCTGGATTCCCCTCCTGGGGCTCACGCTCTGAGGGAGTCAGGTCTCTAGGTCTGGGCTCGGTGGCTGTAGAACCAGGCTCCCCCATCTTCCAGCTTTGAGGGGCCCCACAGGAAGAGTTAATGGGGGTCAGGCCCGCAACAGTCAGGACGTGGAACTCCAACTCAGCCGAGTTCATTTAGCAGACCCTGTGCTGTGTTGAAGTTTCTCGCTGCCCATGGGGAGCGAGCCTGTCTGACACTCTCCTCTCATCTTGGACCCGCAGGCCTCCTCCTTTCCCTGCTCCCCTGGGTTCCCTGCACCCCGGGTGGGTCACCCAGCCCCACACCATGTGGCAGGCACTGGGCAAGGGACATCCCTCCCCGGCCTGGTGCCCCAGAGACAGCAGGACCCTGGCGTCCAGCCCAGCGGGTAAAGAGCAGAGGGTGCAGCCCCTACCCCAGAGCCCCCCTACCCACGGCTGGAGGACCCTCCAGCCTGGTGTGGGAGCAGCCTTCCTGCCTCCTGCCCCCCGGTTTGCAGGCAGAGGGCGGTCTCTGGTGGCCTTTGGGGGAATGACACCTCAGAGCATCCGACCCAGAGGTGCGGGAAGGCTTCGCGATTCATGGGGAGGAGGGGGAACGTCTCTCCCCGCTCCTCTGCAGACCGCCCCCCGGGGGCCTGCTCTCCCTGGATATTCAGGTCTAAGGCTGCCTGTTAGGAGAAGGGCCCCTTTGTAAGAGTGACCCAGCTTCTGCCAGACAGAACCGTGCCCGGCGGGTCTCTGGAACGCTGGCTGGCCCCCAGGAGGGGCTCGCCCAGCCCAGCCTGCCCGAGCATTAGCGGAGAACAAAGCACCGGATTGAGGCCCGCTGCGCCGGCCCAATGGTGGGCTTTCAGGCGGCGGTGGAGCGGGACAAAGGAGCGCCATAACCTCCTGGGGTTGTCGGCTGAGCCGCAAGTCCTCCTGGGCCCGTTTTCTTTTATTTCTGAGTAGGTAACACCCAGGGCAAAATATTCAGGCCGAACAGAAGGATCTGCGGGGGCCCATTGTCTCCCCCGTTTCCTGAGACTCCTTCCCAGGGTTGTCTGGGGACAGAAAAGACACGGGGGTCCCTTATTTTTACGGCTGACAGTGTGCTGTCCACGGCTGTGTGCCCTGCTGTTTTCAGTTTGCCATCTGTGAATGGTCCGTATTGGAATAGATCTGCCTGGTTCTTTCTGTCCGCCAATTTTGCACAGACATTACATCCATTAGCGAGACCCCTGACCTGGTTGCACAGGCTGTTCCTAATATTTTGCCTTAGCCAGGAGCTCCCAGGACCACCCGGTTACTGCGGTTTGAATATGAAGGACCTGGCCCTGGGGGAGCCGGGGTGATAGGCATGCATGCACATACCATGCCGTGTGTTGGCAGATTTGCCAGCTCATCCTCTAAAGTTTCTTCTCCCGTTTCTATCCCAGCAACCAAGTCTGGGAGCACTTGTGCCTGGTACCATGCGCATTAACAAGTCTCTTGATCTCCAACGCTGAGCTGGTGACAGTGGTTTGTGGCTGAGATTGTATGAGGGTGGCTGGGAGGAAACAGGCCCCTCAGTGGTCCAGGGGACTGGGCAGGGGCTGGGCAGAGGCTGGGTGATAGGGGTGGGGGACCAGGCAGGACCTTGGAGCACCTGTGAGCACATGTACCCTATCTGGGGATGGGGAGGGGGTGGCAGGGGTGACTGTCACCCTGGCCTGAGCCAGTGGCTTCTGGATACCTGTTCCCAGTACGAGTGCCTGAGCAAGCCTATGGGTTCCCCGTGCACTTGGGACCGGGTCAGACCTGGCTTGGGGCCCTCGCACCTGCATTCAGAGAATGCAGTCTCACATCCACCACCAAGGCCAGGGGAACCAGGGATGGTCTCACCAGCCAGCAGGAGGGGAGAGGGGCATTTGGATGTTGACTGGGGCTTGAATTTAAATGTGAAGGTTCAGAAACGAATCCGACTAGGAACCATGAGGTTTCGGGTTCGATCCCCAGCCTCGCTCAGTGGGTTAAGGATCTGGCTTTGCCTTGAGCTGTGGTGTGGGTTGCAGATGTGGTTGGATCCCGAGTTGCTGTGGCTGTGGTGTAGGCCAGCAGTTGCAGCTCTGATTCAACCCCTAGCCTGGGAATTTCCATATGCTTCAGGTGCAGCCCTAAAAAGACAAAAAATAATAATAATAAAGTAAATGTGAAGGTTCTAGAATCCGTCTAGCCCCCTCCCTGACCCCCCTACCCTGGAGGCATGTTGTCAACACATGAGTTCACTTCCCGGACGCTCACTGCCTTCAGCCTCTGGGTGACTGAGAAGTCTTTGTGGCGTGCTGGGGAGGGGGGAGCATGTGCTGTGGGCTGGACCCCACCGGATGCCTGTGGTCTAAGCCTGGGAGCGTGGGCTCTGACTAAACAGGCCACCGACCAGCTTAGGGAATGTCATTGCTCTTTCCCATGACACAGAAGGGGCTCTGGAACCAGCCTGTCGGTGTGGATCCCGGGCTGCTTACCAGCCTGGGATCTAAGTGCTGGACCTCAGTCTTCTCATCTGTAAAATGGGGCCATGAGAACAGGGGGTGATGCCCCTGAATCGCTCACCATAGCGTCTTGTGGGAAGTAAGCTGCCTTGGTGTGCTGAGGAGGGGATGTGAGGGGGTGCAGGGAGGGGGAGAGGCTGGGAAGGGTTTAGAGGCTCACCAGGGTGCTCTCTGACACAGTGCCTTCCTGAGGGTGCTTAGAGCACATCTGGGTTTTGCCTCTTTTTCGGGGGGGGCACACCTGCGGCATATGGAAGATCCCAGGCTAGGGGTTGAATCGGAGCTGCAGCCTCCAGCCTACACCACAGCCATAGCAATGCTGGATCCTTAACCCACTGAGCGAAGTCAGGGATTGAACCTGCATCCTCATGGATACTAGTCAGGTTCTTAACCCACTGAGCTACAACCAAAGCTCCTTGCCTCTTGGTTAATGGTGGCTCTGAGCCTCCAGTGAGGTGTTTGGGGTGCATGTCTGTGCCACGCACATGAGGGGTAACAAGTACAACTCCCAGGCACTATCCAGCTCTCAGGGGGCATGAGACAGTAGTCTGTGCCAGATGCTGAACCCACTTCCCCTCCCTACCTGACTCACCCACCCACCCCTCCCATCCTCCCAGCCCCCTGTGCTCTAGAGCTCCTTTTTGCTCTGCGAACTTCCCAGGCCAGTTCCTGCCACAGAACCTTTGCTCTTGCCATTCCCACTGCCATGAATTCTCGTCGCCGCTCATCACTTGGCCAGTTCCTTCTCATCTTTCAGCCTCAGCCCAATGCCCCCAAACACCCATTTAAGGAGCCGCTCCACCCTGTCTCACTTCCCCTCATAGCACAGTGGCCATGGGAATAGGCCCTGAAGCCAGATAACCTGGCTTCCCATCCCAGCTCTGCCCAGTGCTGGCTGTGTGATGGTGGGCGAATATCTCAACCTCTCAGCTCCCGCTTCCTCATCTGTAAAATGGGCACAATAATATGATTATCTCAACAGTTCATTATTGAGCACCTGCTGTGTGCCAAGCTTGAATTGAACCCCACAGCCCAAGAACCCCTGTCTTCACAGTTTTCCCCTGAGGCTCTTGTTAGCACTAAGCAGGTGAGCAACTGGGCAGCATTCAATCATCATTAACTGATCACTTATTGTGGTTACCATCATGACACTAAGTTCATCCCATATTTAGCACTGGCCTCCCCACAAGGCTAGGCCTCCCAGGTGGACAACGGGGTGGGGTCTCCCCAGGTCTTTGCTGTCCCCCCAGTGCCTGGTACAGTGCGTCTCAGTGAGGGTGTCAGATAGACTGTGAGAGGGGAACTGGGAGCGTCTCCTAAGGAAGATGCTAGGGTGGGGGAGTCATCCTAGCCACCAGCAGGTCCCAGAGAAAGACTCGTCTTGCAAGGGGTGGGGGCACCGGCTCCCTTCCCTCTGGTCTTTGGGCCAGCCCGCCATGCAGGTCAGACACAAGCCAGAGCCACCTGTGTGACCACAGGCTGCATGTGTTTTCACAGCTGCACGTGGTGGTGCTGAGGGGTGAGTGAGTGAATGCAGAGCTGGCGGGCCATGGATGTAGAAGGGACTGCTGTTATTTGGGTCTGCACTGCCCCCAGCCTCAGTTTCCTCATCCACGCCATGAGGCTGATGCCACCTGCTCTCCATATCCCCACAAGGCCAGTGGAGTCTGGTTAGAGATGGAGCTTGAAGGAGGAGGGCTGACAGCTCAGCATCTGTCCCCACGGTGTCTCCATGGTGACCCTGCAGGATGCCTCGGGGGCTGTGGATGAGCCCCCACACAGCGCCGGCCAGCAGACGGGTGTCCAGGGTCACAGCTGGCTCCCCTCCAGTCCTGTTCCCATCGACCAGCACATGGGCAAACCCTTCTGTGCCTCCATTTCCCCACCTGTAAATGGGGACAGCAGTGACCAGGCCTGGGGCTGTGAGCAGGACCAAAGGAGACCCTGCATACAGTAAGTGCTTCTGGTTTACCGGTGACGGCAAGTGCACTACAGCACCGCCTTCCCTCGGCCCAAGGGCCCACCCATCCTTTACTGAGCCCCCTCAGAGCTGGGACTGGGGCCATAGGAACGGGACTGGGCAGGAGCCTGCGATGGGACGACTGACCTGCTAGATGGAGGGACAGCTCAAGACAGAAACATGAGGTCGCACTCAGGGGGAATGCCCCACTTTCCTGTGACTCTGCTGAAGTCACGAGGGAGTTTTATAGTGTGTGCGTTAAACATCATTAAACGTCGTTAGCGCTGTGAACAGATGCACACAGTGTCAACGGGTGATAAACGATACGGAGAAAAATACGAGCAGGTAGGGGCGGGGGTGGGGGGGTGTGCGGCATAGGAAAGCTGTGGGAAGGATGGTCCAGGACTTGTCTTCGGGAAGGACCGGCATCCCCTCTTCCTGCCAGGGCCCTGGGCCTTTCTAAGCCTCAGTTTCCCATTCTGCAGTAATGGCTCAGCTCCTGGGGAGGGAGGACCAGTGCATGTCCTTGGCTATCAGGGATTATCCATGGTGGGGCGGCCCCCATGGGTTTGGGGCTCCCCTCCCCTCCACTCCCCTTGGCCTTCTGGAATGTTCACCCTCCCCGCATGCAATCTCGTTGCCCTGGAGACTTGGTCACCGTGGTGACAGGAGAGGGAGGACCAGTGGGTGAGCACAGGAAGGGCCTGGCCCGGGTGACCCATGGGTTCTGGAGGTAGTGGGGGGCTAGGGGCGTGGCTGGGGGCACCTGGAGGGGCAGGAGGTCTGGGCCACCCCCCAGGGGCTGTCCTGAGGCGAGCACCACCACAGTGGGGGGCAGGGGCCAGGGGCCGCACTGGCTCCAGGGGCAGCCTTCGCTCCACGCAAGGACCCCAGCCCTGAGGACGGGTTCTCAGCCTGGTCCCCATGTCCCCCTGGGTAAACACGTTCACCCTTGCCCCCCACCCCATGAAACCCTCTGATGTTCCAAAATGTATTAACTACCAGGAAAGAAATTAAACCCCAGCCGTTTGGGAATTTGCTGGTCTCTCCTGAAGATTGGAATGAGCTGACAAGTGGAGGGAGAGATGGAGGAGGGGCTGCGTTAGACACCCCTCCCTTCCTGGGCTCCAGAGCTGACTTTTTTTTTTAATGTCCACACCCGCGACATATGGAGGTTTCCAGGTTAGGGGTCGAATGTGAGCTACAGCTGCTAGCCTACGTCACAGCCACAGCAACGCCAGATCCGAGCTGCTCTGCGACTTACACCACAGCTCACGGCAACACCGGATCCTTAACCCTCTGAGTGAGGGGAGGCCAGGGGTCGAACCTGCATCCTCATGGATACTTGTCAAATTCATTTCTGCTGAGCCGCGATGGGAACTCCCAGGGCTTACTTTCTTTCCCAGCAGGGATGGGGGCTTCTCACTATGGACACTTGTTTCCACCGAAGACCAGGGGACAGGGTGACCCAAGGCTGGGCTAGGCCACAGGCTCTTTAGGGTTACCTCGCCCGTGCACCTACTAGAGGGCGATCAGCTGCCAGCGTCTCCCGCAAACCCACCAGGGGCTTGTTCTGTGGTCAGACCCCTCCTGAGAATTTCCCCTGGGCAGTTGTTCCCACCCTCGAATTCTGGACCATCCAGGAGTTGACACAGAAGCCCACCACAGGAGTTCCCATTGCGGCTCAGCAGGTTAAGAACCTGACTAGTATCCATGAGGATTCAGGTTCAATCCCTGGCCTCACTCAGTGGGTTAAGGATCTGGTGTTGCCGGGAGCTGTGGTGTAGGTCGCAGACGTGGCTCAGATCCCACAATGCTATGACTGTGGGGTAGATCAGCAGCTGTAGCTCCAGTTTGACCCCTACCTGGGAACTTCCATAAGTTGCAGGTGCGGCCCTAAAAAGCAAAACCAAAAAAAGAAAGAAAGAAAAGAAAAGAAAAAGAAGCCCACCACAGCTGCGGGAGCCATGGGGAGGAAGTGGGCCAGGGGTGTGAGGAGGGGGGACTGGCTTTGTGATGGGGAGACAGAAGGTCTGCCCTGGGGCAGGTGGGGTTGTCTGAGCTCAAGCAGGGGTGGGGGAAGCCTCCCTCCCTCCCATCATCCCCGCAAATCTGGTTCCATCTTAGGGCTTGGCACCCAGCAGGAGCTGCAAACCACAGTGCTCCCAGGGCTGCTCGTGAGGTCAGCTCTGCCCTTGTTCTGCAAGTTGACACAGAGCCCAGCCACTCAGACCTACGGCTAAAACCTCCTGCTTTCCAATGTTAACAGACATCTCCAAAGCACCTGAAGTGCTTTTGAGACTGAAGCCCAGAAATGTGTGTGACCTCCCAGCCAGGCTGCCCAAGGACCAGAGTGGGTGGCTCCTGTGTGAACCCCACAGAGCCCTGCTAGGGGTGGGAATAGGGGGCTGCTCAGTTCAGATACCCAGCTGTTACCCCAGCCAACAGGTGGACAGCAGGAGGCAGGTGGCTCAGCGCTGGCCTGGGTGGGGAAAGGCACTCGCCTGTGTAGACCATTATCTAGTAAGGGATAAGGGGTCGGGGCCAGCATCCTCACCCAGCATCATCTACAGTTTGAGTAAACTCTGGAGGGCTTCCTGGAGGAGGCAGCCTCATGGTGCTGGGTGGCTCTGGGCTCTGTAGCTCAGGCCTGCAATCTTTTTTCTTTCTAGGCCCCCCACTGGCAGTGGCATATGGAGGTTCCCGGGCTAGGGGTCAAATCGGAGCTGCAGCTGTCCCATAGCCACAGCAACGCCAGATCCAAGCTGTGTCAACAACACTGCAGCTCACAGCAACGCTGGATCCTTAACCCACTGAGCGGTCCAGGGTTCTCATGGATACTAGTTGGGTTTGTTATCGATGAGCCACAATGGGAACTCCCAAGCCTGCAGTCTTAACACAGGAGCTGCAAAACGTGTATGTGTGTTTTCTGACTTTTGGAAGGAAAACTTCAGAATCAAAACTAAAATATCTGTAGAACTTTTCAAAAAATCATGTGCAGCCACAAATACATATCTTTGATCCAGAACCCTCTCATGGGCATGTCCAGTGCCCAGACAGTGACTAGCCATGGGACACGCTCAGTAAATCCTGCTGTCGGGATGCAATTTAATGTGTCCGAAATGATGAGAAGGGCAGTCCTCACAAAAGAAGGGGGTTCAGGGATGGCAGAGGCCTCAACACTGAGAGGGGCAGAGCCCAGAGTGGGGGTGAGCATGCGGGGCCAGCGTCTCCCTCTGAACCCCTGAGAGGAGCTGCCCCTCTAATCAGGAGTGTCCACTGGGAGCATTCACTATCCTACCCGACAGGTTTTAGGGGCCCCCAGGCCTGTGGGGGGGTCTCCAACGTCCCCCTGTTCTACATATTCTGGGGGGCCTTCTGCAGGCGTTGGGGAAGAAGTAAAAGTAAAGAGAACCTCAGCAAGGACTTGGTGTTTCCTGAAAAGGGAGGGATCCAGCTAGTTCTCTGTGGGTGTATGTAAATTGTATGCAAATCATCAAGGCCCCTCCCAGTCAGTTGAGGACCCTAGGAATTCCAGGAGGCTGGACCCCCTCCCACTGAGCACCCTACGGGGTCAGATCCCCAGGGCGGGGAGTTCACAGGCAGGGGCTGCAAACTCACTCCCAAGGTTCTGGGCAGTGCGGGGGCGGGGGGTGGGGGCATGAATACATGAATTGAGGACTTCTTCAAATGTCCATGCACACACACACAAAAAGACCAGCAAGTTGGTGTGTTTCTAGAAGCCTGGTGTGGGAGAAGGTGGGGCTCAGAGGATCCCCAACACTCTGCCTCCCACCCTGTGGGTCCTCCCCCTGCTGGCTGGTGAGCCCACCCCCGGCACTGTGTCCACACAGCTGAGCACTTTTTATAGGATTGTCACACAGCTTGGGGAGTGGGCATGAGCACCATTTGGCAGTGGAAGAAATAGAAGGCCCCTGGGGTCCCCACAGATGGCATTGGTGCCCCTCTGTCCTCTGGCACCCACACAGATGACATCAGGGCCCCCCCACAGATGGTAAAAGGACTGGGGCTTCAGAAGGGGCTCTAGGTGTGTCTACAGTATATAGGGGTTCCCTCCCTTCCTGCTTCCTGTCTGGTTCAGGGGACCCTACTGGGGCACTCTGCCGCAGAACTGTCCCCGGACGATGCCCCCTGCTCTTTGTATGGGGGGCGCCTGTGTCAGGTGCCGATGTGAGCATTCCCACGTGTTAACTCATCGTAGCCCCACATTCATTACATATCCACAGGCCAGGAAACAGCCCAGAGGGTGAGTAACACAGCAAGGAGGTGGCCGAATGGGATTTGAACCCAGGCAGCCTGGCCCCAGAATCTGAGTTCTTAACTCCTGTGAGTGTGCAACTCATGACCAGATTCTTAAAACTGGATTCTGAGCCCATTGCTCTTCTCAGCGTGGGTTTCAGACCTTGGGTCCCAAACTGCTGCCTCACGCCAGCTCAGGGCCTGAATTTGGCATTCACGATGTTAACCTTTTTAAGTTTCACTTTCTTAAAGTTCCGTGGTGGCACAGCAGGTTAAGGATCCAACATTGCCACTGCTATGGTGAGGGTTCCATCCCTGGCCTGGGAAATTCCACATGCCATTAAGTGCAGTCAAAAAAAACCTTTTTTTTAATTTCACTTTCTTTTTTTTTAATTAAAGTATATTTGATTTATAGTGTTGTGCCAATTTCTGCTATACAGCATAGTGACCCAGTCATACATTCTGTTTCTCATACTATCTTCCATCATGGTTTATCCCAGGAGATTGGATATAGTTCTCTGTGCTGTACAGTAAGACCTCATTGCTTATCCATTCTTTTTTTTTTCTTCAATTTTTTTGTTGGTCTTTTGAGGGCCGCACCATCGCATGTGGAGGTTCCCAGGCTAGGGGTCTAATTGGAGCTACAGCTGCCAATCTACACCACAGCCACAGCAATGCCAGATCCTTAACCCACTGAGCAACCAACCTCATGGTTCCTAGTCAGATTCATTTCCATTGCACCACTACAGGAACTCCCTTATCCATTCTAGATGAAATAGTTTGCATCTATAACCCAATTCCGCATCCATCCCACTAAATTTCACTTTGTTAATTGTCCCCTGGTCATTCATTCTGTGGCCTCAGGAGGACTGACATGGGCACACTGCCATGAGCAGTTGTACAGGTCGTGCACTGCTCAAGCCCACCCCATCTAAGAGGCATCAAGTTTATTAAGACACTTTGGCAGCTTCCTATAAAGTAACTTAAGGGCTAATGGGCTGGGATGTTGATCAAGGCTGGAGCTGGCCTGCCTCTTACCGCAGTGGTGGGCCCGAGTCTTCACCTCCATCCCTCACTCTGCTCTCTGCCTGCAGGAGTGGCTGAGCAGGTTCGGCTACCTGCCCCCACCGGATCCCGCCACGGGGCAGCTGCAGACACAAGAGGAGCTGGCCAAGGCCATTGCTGCCATGCAGCGATTCGGAGGCCTGGAGGCCACTGGCGTCCTAGGTCAGTGCTGGTGCGGTGGGAGACGGATTCCGAGCCTGGCTTCTGACCCCCTCTCCAACCTGCCCACAGTGGGAGGGTTAGGGACGGGGCTGCTGTCCTGGGACAGGATGGGGGATTCCCACCTCCATTGTCCCTCTCCCCATCCCCTGTTGTGGGCACAGCGGTGAGCGAGTGTGTGCCACCTGCACCCAGACCCCATCACCACACTCAGCAGGGTCTCAAACTCTATGCCACAGGCCAGGCAAGTCAGCCAGGGGCAGTGGGGGCAGCGGGGGGAGGGGGAGTGTCTGTCTCTCCCCAAACCTCTCAGGAGTAGACACATGTGTCACACACAACCGATCAGCTGTGTGTCCCATGAGACACCGGAAGCATTGGCGGCAGCCTGAGTGGGGTCCATGCCCCTTCCAATGGCTCAGGGTTCTGCCATACATTAGTAAATGCTTTGGATGACCCCCGTCCTAGTCCCTGGACACACCTCTGGCTTGAGGCCTGTGCCTTGTCCGCCCAGGCCTGGGAGTCAAGGGTTAGGCCAGGCTGGAATTTGATGCCACCTCTCGGGGAGCTGCTTGGAACCCCAGGATGGGTGAGTGTGATCTGGGCCTGGCTCCTGACCCCCGCCCACCCTGCAGATGAGGCCACCCTGGCGCTGATGAAAACCCCACGCTGTTCCCTCCCTGACCTCCCAGCTTCGGCCTCAGCTCGAAGGAGGCGCCAGGCTCTGGCCCCTACCAAGTGGAACAAGAGGAACCTGTCCTGGAGGTGGGTGGGGCAGAGGGGGTCCACCAGCCTGGGCTTTCCCAGAGTCTGAGCATCGGGGGGCAGCCAAATGAACACCCACACCCAGGGCTTAAGAGATAGGAGTTTATCCTCTCAGTTCTGGAGGCCAGAAGTCCAAGGTCTGGGAGTCCCAGGGCTGGGCAGGGGTGAGGGAGAAAGTCAGCAGCCTGGGCCCGTGCTTCCATCTTTGGTGCCTGTGTCCCTTGTGTCTCCTCTAAGGACACTCACTGGATTTAGGAGCCACCCTAATTCCATCTGCAAACCCCATTTCCAAATAAGGTCCAAAGAGGATATGGCGGGGGTGCACTCCAGCCTGGGGGGGTGGGGCCCTGTGCCTGTCCCCAGTGACCCGATCCCGGGCTCTGACCCCACCTGCCCCAGGGTCCGCACATTCCCTCGGGATTCGCCCCTGGGCCGCGACACTGTGCGTGCGCTCATGCACTACGCCCTCAAAGTCTGGAGCGACATCACGCCCCTGAACTTCCACGAAGTGGCTGGCAGCACCGCTGACATCCAGATTGACTTCTCCACGGCTGACCACAATGACCGCTACCCCTTCGACGGTCCTGGTGGCACAGTGGCCCACGCCTTCTTCCCAGGCGACCACCACACTGCAGGGGACACCCACTTCGACGATGATGAGGCCTGGACCTTCCGCTCCTCAGGTGCGTCTGGGCTGGCAGGAGCCCAGGGTGGCCCCAGGGACCCTGTGTGACCCTCACCTCCAACAAACCCCACACCAGCTCCCCCATTCCCAGCCTAAGCATGGCATCTGCCAGCTTGAGGGGACAGCTCTGCAGTTCTAATTTAGCTGACTTCACCGGCCGTCTATGGCCTGGGCAGCCCATCTGGCCCATCCCAGCTGGGCTGGTAGGCCTGGGACCACGGGGTAATGTGATTCCATGAGCCAGGCTCGTCCTCACCCAGGTCTCAGCTTCCAAGGGGGAACGGAAGTTTGCAAGGCCTCTACAGGCCTGGGTGCGTCACTTCTGCTAAGTCCTATTGGCCAAAGAGGTCGCAGGGCCCCAGATTGCAGGTGGGAGGAGGGGCAGAGCCAAGGGGCACAAGGTGTGGATGTGGCAGGGGGAGGGGGTGGAGATGGGGGCCTCTGTGGAGTTCATCTATTTACCAGGCTGGGGCGCCCTTTCCAGCCTGAGGAACCAGCAGTGGCCCCGTTGGACTTGTGGTTTCTATGCCGTGATGGAACCCAGGCCTGTCCTGTGTCTATTTTAACACTGTGGGATTCGGTGATCCTACATTGACCCCTCTAACTTAGGGTCCTGATGGCCAGCAAGGCTTGAGATATTTACCATGTGGCCTTTATAGTTTGTCGGGCTTCCTGAGGGCAGTACATGTACCCTGGGGAACCAGACAAGCCCCAAGTAACTCCACAGAACCCACCTGCCCAGGACCAGGGCCTCCTGCACAACCAGCACCCCCCCAAACTCACGAGTCCTGTCCCCCTGGCCCAGCTGGGCCTGGTGGTCCCTTCCTGCGCTCACAGGCTCCTGTGTCCCCAGATGCCCACGGCATGGACCTGTTCGCAGTGGCTGTGCACGAGTTTGGCCATGCCATCGGCCTGAGCCACGTGGCGGCCACACGCTCCATCATGCAGCCTTACTACCAGGGCCCGGTGGGTGACCCCCTGCGCTACGGGCTCCCCTACGAGGACCGAGTGCGCGTCTGGCAGCTGTACGGTGAGCCCTCCACAGAGCCAGCCCCAGGGCACTTGGGGGTGGGGAGAGCAATGGCAGGGACCCCAGAAACACAAAACTCCATGGAGGAGGGGAAGCTCTGTCTGTGCTCAGCATCTGGGACCTGTCTGGCAGGCACTAGCTGCCTCCTAGAGGGTGCAGCGAATAAATAGCTAAGTTCCGTCCCAGAGGTCCCTGGGAGCTGGGGACCTGCTGACCTTTTCTCAGAGCCCCGGGCAAGACTCCATGTTCAACGCCCAAACAGTTGCAGACTATGACAGCTGGTGTTGGTGGGGACCCAGGCCTAGGACAAAGCACTTACATATTAAGTGGTCCAGTCTTTTTCTTTTTTTCTTTTTTTTTTTAGGGCCACACCTGCAGCATATGGAAGTTCCCAGGCCAGGGATCAAATTGGAACTGCAGCTGCTGGCCTACACCACAGCCACAGCAACATGGGATCTGAGCCCAGTCTGTGACCTACACCACAGCTCACGGCAACACCAGATCCTTAACCCACTGAGTGAGGCCAGAGATCAAACCTGCATCCTCATGTTTACTAGTCAGGTTCTTAGCTCGCTGAGCCACAACGGGAACCCCAAGTGGTCCAGTCTTGACCACCTATGTTGTAGGGACCACATCCCCACTTAGAGATGGGACAGTTGGGAGGACCTTACCCAGCCAGGACTGACACAGAGTCAGCTCTGGGCTCCCTCTGCTGGGGACACGTCTGGAAATATGGAAGAAGGAGGGCTGTCCTGGGAGCTGATCAGAACCTGGGCGGGAGACAGTGATGAATCCTCCCTCACCCCCACCCCACTCTGCCCCCCCACCCGCAGCAGCCAGAGCAATCCTCCTGAAACACAGGATAGGGATCGAGTCACCTATGGCAGCCTCTCCTCTCCCCCCACCCCCACCCCAACTATTTTCCCAGCACTTACCACTCTCTGAGGTCTGTGGACTTCCACTGCAATAGAATTTACCATTTTAACCATTGTCAGGCAAACAATTCAGTGACATCTGGCACATTCGCAATGCTGTTCAGCCACCGTTTCTGGCCACTTGCAGAACTTTTTCACCCCCACCCACTCACCCCATTAGCAGCCACTCCCCTCCCCCCAAGCCCCAGGCAAGCACTCAGCTCCTTTCTATCTTGGTGGGTTTGCCTGTTCTAGATATTTCACATAAATGGAATCATAGAGCGTGTGGCCTTTTGTCCCGGCTTTCACTTCACATGTGTATTCAAGGGTCATCCTTGCCATGGATGCATCAGTAAGTCATTCCTTTCCACGGCTGGATAATTTTATTTATCCATTCTTCTGCTGATGGACATTTGGGTTGTTTCTACCTTTTGGCCATTACAAATAATGCTGCTATGCACATGCATTAAACTTTTTGTCTGAACACCTGTTTTTCTGATCTTTTGGGTCTGTACCCAGGAGTGTAGTTGGGTCTGCTCACACATTGAGATGCTCTGGCTTTGGACGGGTGGGAGCCTGGCCCATCCCCCTGTTGCGGCTTGGCATAGGCACCATGCCTGCGCATCCAATGTCCTCGGTTCTATCCTGGGGGCTCCAGGAGGAGTGGGTGGTAGGGTTTGCAGGGAGGGGGGGCATGTGGGTTTGATGCAGCCTTCTTGTCTCCACAGGCGTGCGGGAGTCTGTGTCCCCCACAGCACAGCCAGACACCCCAGAGCCCGAGGAGCCTCCCCCACTGCCAGAGCCCCCCGACAATCGGTCCAGCTCCCCGTAAGCCATGGGCCCCTTGTCTCCACTCTGCCACCTGCACTGCCCCCAGCAGGGCTTAGAGTCCTGAGCACCAGGCTCTTCTGGGCCAGCTGAGTGACAGTTTCTTATGGACAGTGAAAGGGACACCTGCTTGCCCCAGCCCAGAACCATGCAGAGGTATTCGATTTCCTCTCACCTTTTGTCCCAGTCATCTACGGCTGCGTAACAAGCAGCCCTGCCTCATGGCATCAAAACACCACTATATCATTAGGCTCACAGATTCTGTGGGCCAGTAATTTGGACAGGGCACAGGTTGGATGTGGGTCTTGGCCCCACGTACTGGGAGCATCTGCTGGGGCCTGGATTTGTCTGGGGACAACTTGACTCAGGTCTGGGCTGGGCTGACTCAAAGGCTAGGCTCAGCCAGGCACCCATCTGTGGCCTGTGCCTGAGGCTGGATTCCTAGAGGGGGTGTCTCAAGGGAGCATCCGGAGGGCTGGCATTGCCAGAAGCCAGGCAGAAGCTGCCTGTCTTTTAAGGCCCAGCCTCAGAAGTCACTTCACTGAGTGCTTTGGTTAAAGCAGTCAGAGTCTGCCCACGCTCAGGGGGCCAGACATAGACACCCCCCACCACAGTCAGTGGAACAAGTGCCACAGAATCTGCAGGGGGTGTCCCTGTCCAGCCCACCCCCACCTCTGCACGCACAGCCTGCCCTGTAGCTCCTTACCACCCTCATGCTCACACAAAGCACTAAACACAAACAGAAATCTGTGTATTTAGGCTTCCATGGTGTGGTTTGGTTTGGGTTTGGGTTTGGTTTTGTGCTTTTCTCACTCATTGTACATGGTGAATTTCCACTAAGGTCAATAGGTGTTGCTCCAGCTTGTGTTATTGTTCATCACTGCACCTTTTTCTTTTTTTTTTTTTTTTTTGGCCACATTCCCAGCATGCAGAAGTTCTCAGGGCCAGGGTCGAAGCCTCACAACAGCAGCACACCGAGCCACTGCAGTAGCAACACAGGATCCTTAACCCGCTGCACCCCCCAGGGAACTCCTCCTTGCCCTGTGTTTAAGTTCTGTATTGGTGGACATTTAAGTCCCCGATCTTTTGTCACCATAAGTGATGTTGGTGTGAGCCCTGCCTGTAGGCAGAGCTTCAGACTCAGAGTGGGAGTCTGACATGTACACTCAGTGTTTTTGTAGGAAGTGCCGGGCTGGTTTCTCAATGCTTTGCTGGTTCCTGGTGCCTGCTTGTCCAAGTCTCCCTGACACTCGCTCAATGTTCCACCTTTGCCCACTTGAGAATCAGGCTCACTTTCACCCGCCCCCTCTTTCTTGACTAAACTGTGGTTGCTGAGGAGTTCCCACTGTGACAATGGGATAGGCAGCTTCTTGGGATCACTGGGACACAGGTTCCATCCCCAGCTACAGCTTATGTCACAACAGCTGCTAGGATCTGATCCTTGGCTTTGGAACTCCATATGCCGCGGAGAAGCCAGAAAAAAACAAAACAAAACAAATGTGGTTGCTGAGCCTTCAGGAAGTGATGCCGGGGTCATTTAAGGATGCTTGGCCCACCATCTGGCCAAGCCCAGCTCCCCAGGGGTGGCTCAGGAATGGGCTCCCTCCCAGCCCAGCCGGCTCTCTCTACCCCCAGGCCCAGGAAGGACGTGCCCCACAGGTGCAGCACCCACTTTGACGCCGTGGCCCAGATCCGAGGCGAGGCCTTCTTCTTCAAAGGTAACCCCCCAGGGATCCAGCGGCCGGTGGACGGAAGTACAGGCCGCACTCTGGGACCCAGACTGGCCACCTGAAGCCCCATCCCCTCTGTCCCTCCAGGCAAGTACTTCTGGCGGCTGACCCGGGACCGGCACCTGGTGTCTCTGCAGCCAGCGCAGATGCACCGCTTCTGGCGGGGCCTGCCGCTGCACCTGGACAGCGTGGATGCTGTGTACGAGCGCACCAGTGACCACAAGATCATCTTCTTCAAAGGTGGGCGGGCCCCCACCCGGGTGCCTGCCAGGCATCGCTGACTGGGGAGCCACAGCCTGCCTCCCCAGGACCCCCAAAGCCTGCGTGCACACAGGAGACCAGTTCTATGGTTTGCTCTGTGGATCTAGAGCTCAGAGCAAAGAGTTCATTCACTTGTGCACTTAACCAGTTCGTATTTATTGAGCACCTACTATGTGCCCCGCACTGTGTAGGCACTGGAGGCACACAGTGGAAAAACAGGAAGATCTCTGCCCTTCATCTGGGTGGACGGGGGGACACACAGTAAGCACCCACAAGTAATGAGGAAGTTAACTTCAGATAGATCTGAGGGAACACTATTCCAGGCAGAGGGAACTGCCAGTGCAAAGGCCCTCAGGCAGAAACAGTCTTGCGGATTGAAAGAACGTCCAGGAGAGGGTGATGAGGCTGGAGCAGAGTTAAAGGTGACGAGGCAGGAGAGGGGAGTGTAGGTCGACACCTGCAGGGCTTGAGAAGGAGCTGGATTGATTCCGAGTGCAGTGGGAAACTGAGGACCTCCCTGACCCATGTCCAGCCCCTCCCCCCATCTCATCCTGGGTGACAGGTGCTGGGCTGGGTTGGGGAGGCAGTTTCTGCTCCTCAGGAACATACTCTCTGCTTTTTCTTTGTTTGGCCACACTCACAGCATATGGAAGTTCTGGGCCAGGGACTAAATCTGAGCCGCAGCTGTGACCTATGCCACAGCTACGCAATGCCAGATCCTTTAACCCACTGCGCCAGGCTGGGAATTGAACCCATGCCTCTGCAGCAACCCAAGCCACTGCAGTTGGATCCTTAAGTCACTGCACCACAACCAAACCTCCACGTGCTGACAGCTTGGGGAAAAGGCAGGGAATCCTGCCTACAGCAGGAGACTGAGCCCTGCAAATTCTGTGGGTGCTTCAGAGGCTGTGAGCCTTCCTTGATCATACATGCACCCTGTGTGCACATGCAGCTGCAGAGTCTGTAGCTCCCCAGAGTGAAGTCACCCTGCTTCCCCGACCCAGGCGCTCCAGCCTGGCCTCCCAACCTCTCCACACTGACCCTGGCTTCCCCCGACTGACGGCAGAGTCATTGCTTCCCAGTCGCAGTGCCTAAGGCCAGCCAAGTCATGGTGGTGAGGCCTACCTGGCTTCTAAATCATCTGGATTATTTCTCAACATTTGAAAATCAGGGAGGCCTCGTTGTGGTTCAGCAGATTAAGAATCCGACTAGTATCCCTGAGGATATGGGTTCGATTCCTGCCTCACTCAGTGGGTTAAGGATCTGGTGTTGCCATAAACTTGTGTAGGTCACAGATGTGGCTTGGATCTGGGTTGGCTGTGGCTGTGGTATAGGCCTGCAGCTGTAGCTCCAATTTGACCCTAGCCTGGGAAATTCCATATGCCATGGGTGCGGTCCTTAAAAAAAAAAAAGTGGAGTTCCCGTCGTGGCGCAGTGGTTAACGAATCTGACTAGGAACCATGAGGTTGCGGGTTCGGTCCCTGCCCTTGCTCAGTGGGTTAACGATCCGGCGTTGCTGTGAGCTGTGGTGTAGGTTGCAGACGTGGCTCGGATCCTGCGTTGCTGTGGCTCTGGCGTAGGCCAGCCACTACATCTCCGATTCGACCCCTAGCCTGGGAACCTCCATATGCCGCGGGAGTGGCCCAAAGAAATAGCAAAAAGACAAAAAAAAAAAAAAAAAAAAAAGTAAAATTTACTATCTTAACCACTTTTTTTGGCCGAGCGCATGCAGCATGTAAAATTCCTAGGTCAGGGATCAAACCCAAGCCACAGAAGTGACAACACTGGATCCTTAACCACTAAGGCCACCAGGGAACTCCTCTTAAGCACTTTTAAGTGTACAATTGAGGGACATTAAGTATATTGACACTTTCTTCAGCCATCACCACCATCCATCTAGAGCGTTTTCATTCTGTAAAGTTGAACCTCTGTCCCCATTAAACACTAACTGCCCAGGCCCCTCCCTCATCTCCTGGCACCCACCATTCTACTTTCTGTCTCCCCGGTCTCTCACTCTAGGGACCTCATATAGTGGAATCATACAGGATTTGTCCTTTTGTGACTGGCTTATTTCACTGAGCATCGTGCCCTCATGGTTCATCTAGGCTGCAGCTTGTGTCAGAACTCCTCTCTTGTCTTTTCAGGGCCGCACCCGCAGCATATGGAGGTTCCCAGGCTAGGGGTCTAATCGGAGATGTAGTGGCTGGCCTACACCATGGCCACAGCAAAACCAGATCTGAGCCTCGTCTGCAACCTACACCACAGCTCACAGCAACGCCGGATCCTTTACCCACTGAGCATGGCCAGGGATCGAACCCAAAACCTCATGGTTACTAGTTGGATTCATTTCCACTGCACCACAACAGGAACTCCTTGTTGTGGGCTTTTGTTTATTTTGGCTGCACCTGTGGCATGCAGAAGTTCCTGGGCCAGGGATCAAACCTGCACTCAACAAGGACCCGAGGCATAGCAGTGACAATGCCGGGTCCTTAACCATCAGGCCACCAGGGAGCTCCTCTCATTGTGGTTTTGATGTGCATTTCCAGATGATAAGTGATGTTAGGCATCTTCTCATGTGCTTACTGAACATTTGATTATTTTCCTTGGAGAAACAGCTCTTCCAGTCCTCTGTCCAGCTAAAGATTTTTAAACATTTTAACCTCGTTTTTTTTTGTTTTCTAAATAACAGGGTTTATTGTTGGTAAACCAGAGCGGGTATGGGCGATGGGGGAGACCTGAAAACACTTAACCCAAACTTAATCTCACATTCCCACCCTTCTGTGGCAGAACTAAGGATGCTTCTAGAGCACAAGTCAAGGATATACCCAACAAGTATCTTCCTCACACCATTTTCAGAAGGTTTTACAGATTGGAAGTTTCTGGTGATTTCTCTTTTCTTTTCTTTCTTTCTTTTTTTCTATCTTCTATCTTCCTCACACCATTTTCAGAAGGTTTTACAGATTGGAAGTTTCTGGTGATTTCTCTTTTCTTTTCTTTCTTTCTTTTTTTCTATCTTTCTTTCCTCCTTCCTTCCTTTTCTTTTCTTTTCTTTCTTTTTTTTTTTTTTTTTTGTCTTTTTGCCATTTCTTGGGCCGCTCCTGCGGCATATGGAGGTTCCAAGGCTAGGGGTCGAATCGGAGCTGTAGCCACCAGCCTACGCCAGAGCCACAGCAACATGGGATCCGAGCTGCATCTGCAACCCACACCACAGCTCACAGCAATGCCAAGTCGTTAACCCACTGAGCGAGGCCAGGGATCGAACCCGAAACCTCATGGTTCCTAGTTGGATTCATTAACCACTGAGCCATGATGGGAACTCCCTTCTCTTCTTTTCTTTTTTCTTTTTTTGTCTTTATTTATTTGTTTGTTTATTTTAGGGCGTAGGCATACAGAGGTTCCCAGGCTGAGGGTCGAATGGAAGCTGCAGCTGCTGGCCTATGCCACAACCACAGAATGCAGGATCCAAGCCATGTTTGCGACCTGCACCACAGCTCAGGGCAACTCCAGATCCTTAAACCACTGAGAGAGGCCAGGGATCCAAACCACATCCTCACAATACGAGTCCAGTTATCACTGAGCCACAACGGGAGCTCCCTGGTGATTTCTAAACTCTCTGCTTCTGTGTAGTCTGACAAGGGTGCACACACCCAGGTCCGGTCAGACCTTGACCCGGTGCCCTTCCTGCTCTGTGGGTGAACACACCCAGCCCACCTCCCCAGAAGTGCATGAGGCACCCTGACCAAGGTGGCTTCTGGGGGGAGGGAGGAGGAAAGGAGTCCTGCTCCCGGTCTTCGAAGTGGCCGCCTTAGCAGAGCTGCTGGCAGGTGTAGGACCCCAGGCGGGGCACAGAGCAGGTGCTCAGTAAATACTCTCGGGTATTCTACTGCAGGTGGTGGCACTGGGGTTTCGGCCTGGGGGAGGAGCAAAGACTGGGGCCCCCCGCTCAGCGGGCTGGACGAGCCCCGGCCCACAGCGCTTTCTCTCGCCCCCAGGAGACAGATACTGGGTGTTTAAGGACAATAACGTAGAGGAAGGATACCCGCGGCCTGTCTCGGACTTCGGCCTCCCGCCGGGCGGCGTCGATGCCGCCTTCTCCTGGGCCCACAATGACAAGACTTATTTCTTTAAGGATCAGCTGTACTGGCGCTACGATGAGCACACGCGGCGCATGGACCCCGGCCACCCCGCCCAGAGCCCCCCGTGGAGGGGCGTCCCCAGCACCCTCGACGACGCCATGCGCTGGTCTGACGGTGAGCCGCGCGCCTGGCGCCTCAGCCTCCCCACTAGAGGAGTGGGGATCACCAGAGGGTTGTTGCGGGATCCAGGGGCAGATGCGTGCTCGGGTCCCGCCCCCTCTGCAGCTCATCCCTCCCAGGGGCCTCCATGCCTGATCGACCCCACCTCCCCCCTCCAGCCATAGCAGCTTCCGCCTCCTGCTGCCTCACACATACATACCCCAGGGCCTTTGCACTTGCTGTGTGTCCTCCCTGAACACCGCCCCCCACCCCTCACAGCCACTCAACCCCCTCCATGCCCTGCTTCAGACTTCGGCCCAAACATCACTTGCCTGGCGGCAAGAAGTGCATCACCCTCCCACAGCTCCACCAGAGGGAAGTTTCATTTGTTCTGCTTTCAAAGCCATGTTCCCAGTACCCAGAACGGGCTGGCACATAGTAGGCCCTCAATAAATATCCAATAGGGGGAAAAAAACACGGGTCATCTCATCCATCTCCCTGCCTCCAAGCAGCTCGTTGAGTTTCCCCAGGCCTGTGAGGCTGTGTGTGCCCACTGATGGGCTATCTGGGGCTGAGACAGGCTCTGACTCACCTCGGGCATTCTTCGTCTTCCCCATGGGCCCCGCCTCTCTTTGCTCTTGCTCCTGGTCCTCCGGAAGTCTAGCCTGAATCCCGCATGCTGCAGTGGGCGGAGCTCAGCCCCCTCCCTCTTCTCCCCCAGGTGCCGCCTACTTCTTCCGTGGCAAGGAGTACTGGAAGGTGCTGGACAGTGAGCTGGAGGTGGCGCCCGGGTACCCGCAGTCCACGGCCCGGGACTGGCTGGTCTGCAGAGACCTGCCAGCCGACTCTGAGAGCTTGGACGGAGAGGCTGGGACCCACGCGCGGCCAGGACAGCACGAGCAGAGCCGTGCAGAGGACGGCTACGAGGTTTGCTCCTGCACCTCCCTCGCTGCCCCTTCCCCGCGGGCTCCAAGCCCACCGATGGCCACGCTGCTGCCTCTGCTGAGCTTCCTGTGGACAGTGGCCCTGGCGCTATGACACTCGATGATGGCCTGAGTGGGACACACAGGGCACAGCCCCGAACCACGAAGTGCAAGGACTAGGCCCCTCCAGCACCTGGGGCAACCAGACCCCACCTCGAAGATGAGGGCCAGCGGCCACAAGCTTCTGGGCGGAGGCCACCGGGTGCAGCCTCCCCAACTCGGCAGAGGCCAGAAGAGGGCGCTGCTCCCCGCGGAGGCGGGGGAGGGGGGCGAGCCTGGAGGTGACCTGACTGCCCGCTGTGAGCTGGGGAGACTGCGGGAGACTGCGTCTGGCCGGGGTGGGGGGGGCTGGGAGCTGTCCTTTCCGAGAGCGCGAGTGCTGGATCTCGGAACTTCCCCGGGGAGCCAGGGGTGGGCGGGGCTGGGGGCCGTAACATTGGGCCTGCTGCCCCCAAGCCCCGCAGTCTCTGGAAAGAACAGCCAGGGAGGTTGATGGGCACCTCCACCCCATCACGTGTCCACACTGCCTCTTGGGTGCCTCCGCCCACTCAGGAGGCTTCCTTTCCTGGTCTCAGTGGGCCTGCTGATTTGCCTTGAACAGGGCCCCCAACACACAGACGAGCCCCCCAGGCTGGGGCCAAGGTGGTCTTTCCTTGTGACAGCTTTCAAACACGACTCTCCCCACTTCTTATGGCTCAGGCTTGCCTCCCTGAGGTTCCCTGGTGGCGCTGAATGTGGGCGTCCTCCCGGGCCTGGAGGGACTCTACAGCCTTGACCCCAGACCACCTGCACTCTGGGGAGGAGGATTCCAGGGAGGCCTTGCAAGTGGTCACCAGCACTCTCCTGTCCAGCCCTCTTTGACTCCCCTGTGCCCCTCTCCCCAACATTACACCCATTTCACAGATGGGTAAGCTGAGGTCCAGCTCAGGGAAATGAGCCTCCTGCCCGCAGGCGGCAGTTGGGCAGGGTCAGGTCTCAGAACCCAAGGTTCTGGCACATTCCCCCAGTCTCCCCACCACCCCATGGATAGGGTGCCTCCCTGCACGTGCAGGTGCTGCTCCCAGAGCAAGGGACGTGCAGAACGAGACAAGCTCCAGTTCTAGGGCGAGGCACCTGGGACGCCAGGCGTGTGCCCCCGCGTGCTGCCCAACAGGAAATGCAGGGAGGTGGCCTGGCCAGCCAATCCAGGGACGCTGCCCCCTCCTGGCTCCTTCTGCTCCTGGCATAAGTCCAGTCCAGGATGGCAGGCGCTGCTCTCCCACCCAGAGAGATGGAGAGTGGGAGCTGTACCCTCTTTCCTCAGGAGGGCGGCCTTTCCCAGATCCCTGGCTGCCTGCCCGCTCACACAGGCAGCGAGTGAGGTATCAGCACTTCTCCTTGGAGAGCGTGGAGATGGGGCTGGAGGAGCCATAGATCCCTCCCCCAGGGGGTAGGGCCGCATAGGTCAAGAACTCCTGGTCTGGAGGAATCAGCACACACACGCACCCCTGAGGCTGGAGAGAGGCTCACACCTGCAACAAAAAGGGGGTTCAGTTAGGAAGAGGATAGTAGGTGAGGTGAGCGATGGGCCACAACAGGGTGTGAAGAGCACTTGGGAGAGTTCTCCAGGTGGGGTACCCAGCCAGCCACACCATCAGCCCCATATGGAGTTGATAGAAATGCAGATTCTCCGGCCTGCCCCTGCCCTGCTAATCAGAAGCCTAGAGGTGTAACCCCCCATTCTATAAGTGTATGAACTGCTGCCTTGGGCGTTGGGGAGTGGTGGGCCTCCAGAAAGGCAGCCCCAGCAGGGGAATGCAGCAGAAACTGGCAGGAGGGAGAGAGGGGAGAGGCTGGCAGGGAGGGGGAGGGGAAGGGCAGGTGCACACGTCCTGGGGTGCCATGGGCCTGCTTCAGCAGCAAATCCTGCATCCTGCATTTCCCTTCAGCCAGAAAATGTTCAGGAGGAGAGTGGGAGGCGCCCTGGAGGGCAGACGCAGCCCATGCACTGGGCCTGTAGGTTGCAATATCATCAGGATCCACTCCCTACACGAAGAGAAGTTATCGACCCCTCCACCCCCAAACCTGCTCTAGGGCAGACAGACGTTCCCACTTTCAGAAGAGGTCACCGCTCCACACTCCCATCCCTACCTGACCGCCAGGTAACAGGAGGTTTTGTCAACCCCCGGGATGCCAAGATGCCATGGTCCTGCAGGCAGTTTCCAGGCCAGGCCCCATGCTCACTGAGCCAAGCCAGGCCACATCCCACGTCCATCTGTCCGCCATCTGGTCCCTGGACCTGGAAGGGGTCTCTGCAGTCAGACCAGACCAGAGAGACTAAAGTTCATCCTGAGGGAACAGGCTGCCCCTGCTCATCAAGGATGCCCCCGCGTGGTCTCACTTTGTTCTCCAGCAGCCTGCAAGGCTGTGCAGGGAAGAAGGGCCATCCTAGATTCTTGCATAGTTGGGGAAACAGCCCAGAGAGAATCCCTAGGTCTCCCAGGCACACAGCACATGGGGCAGAGCTGGCCGTGGACCAGGTCTGTAAGAAGCCAGGCTCTCATGGTGAGTGGTAGTCTTACTGTTGTGTTAAAGTCAAACACTACTTTATAAAACTTCCCCACTAGGAGTTCCCTGGTGGCTCAGTAAATTAAGGATCCAGCATTGTCATAGCTGTGGAGAGGGTCAGGGAACTTCTGCATGCTGCAGGCGTGGCCAAAAAATAAAAATAAAAACAAAACAAAAAAAAATCCCACTAAACAGTAGACAAGGAAGAGCCCAGGCACCAAATAAACCCATGGAAATACTTGGCTGGATGCCACCTTCTTACAAACACGTTTGTGGTGTTTTGGTTTTTTTGCCTAAAACTTGTATTATAACTTTATTTTCGTTGTTGTTGTTTTCAGTTTTTTTTTTTTTAATTTGTTTTGTGTTGGAGTAGAGTTGATTTACAATGTTGTGCTAGTTTCAGGTTAACACCAAAGTGAATCATTTCTACATATAGACATATATATATATACATACATACATACATTCTCTTTCAAATTATTTTCCCATATAGGTTGTTACAGAATATTGAGTAGGAGTTCTTGTCGTGGCTCAGCATTAACAAACCCTACTAGTATCCATGAGGACTTGGGTTCAATCCCTGGCCTCACTCAGTGGGTTAAGGACCTGGTGTTGCCATGAGCTGTGCTGTAGGTCGCAGATGAGGCTCAGATCTGGCGTTGCTGTGGCTGTGGTGCAGGCTGGCAGCTACAGCTCCAAATTGATCCCTAGCTGGGGAACCCTCCCATGCTGCAGATATGGCCCTAAGAAGAAAAGAAAAAAAAATTGAGTAGAGTTCCCTGTGCTATGCCATAGGTACCTATGTGTTTTTAAATTTTGAAACAGTTTCATTTTTAAAGGGAAGGTGCAGGTAGAGTACAAGATTTTTTTTTTTTTGTATTTTTAGGGCCATGCCTGCAGCATATGGAGGTTTCCAGGCTAGGGGTCGAATCAGCTGCAGCCGCCAGCCTACACCACAGCCGCAGATCCGAGCCTCATCTGCAGCCTATCACAGCTCACAGCAACAAGAGATCCTTAACCCACTGAGCAAGGCCAGGGATGGAACCTGAATCCTCATAGATAATAGTCAGGTTCGTTACTGCTGAGCCACAGCAGGAACTCTAAGACTTTTTTTTTAACCTTAATTATCTGGGAGCATTCTGACAACCCCAAGCACTTTTCTGTGTATTTCCTGCAAACCAGGACTTTCAAGTCTCTTTAAAATCAGGAAATAAGAGGTTCCTGCTGTGGCACAGTGGCTTAATCCCGTCTTGCCAAGAGCTATGGTATATGTTGCAACTGTGGCTGGAATATGAACCTTGACCTAGGAACTTCCACATACCTCAAGTGGCAAAAATGAATAAATAAATAAATAAATAAATAAGAAATTGAAATTTTAGGTGAGCCACCATTTAAACTTTCATCTGGAGATTTCATGTAAAATTCTGGATTTTCCGTCCAGGTCTCCGTTTTCACCCCAGGCTGTCCTGGCTCTACGCAGAAACGTTGTGGACCCTCCAGGGGGGGCTTGCAGTCAGGGTGACAGACCTGGAGAGATCCCTCAGAAGGAGGTCGGGGGACTCACACCACACCTGTGAGGGCACAGACCCCAAGGGAGGTCAGCCCTGGAGGCCCAGGTGCTGGCTGACCTCCCCCCGACACGGCCTTGGGGTGAACACTCACATCCCTGTGTATGTGGGTGTCCAGTTCACAAAACACATCCAGGCAGGTGACCTCTGAGCCCAAGCATCCCTACTCTAGCTCCCATTCTGCAGGTGGGGAAACTGAGGCACAGTTCTTAGCTCTGGCTGCCACAACGAAAGCGCAGTATGGGCTCACACAAAGGGTCTATATGTCTCACACCCTGGAAGCACAAGTCCAAGCTCAAGGGGATGCCGGATTCAGTTCCTGATGAGACCTGGCGTCCTGGCCTGCAGACGGCCACCTTCTAGCTGTGTGTTCACCCAGCAGAGAATGAGTCCTGGTCTCTTCTTCTTCTAAGGACACTAATCTCAGAATGAGGGCCCCAATGCTGCTCATGAACTTTTCAACTTGTCACCTCCTGGAGGTCCCGATTCCAAGCACCGTCACGTGGGGGTTACAGCACCTGGGGAGACACATTCCCTCCATAACACTGTGAGGAGAGGGGGCCATGGCACCAAGGCCAGACCCAGATTCCAGCCACCCCTCCCCCCACTCCTGCCAGCTTTCCTACGAGTGAATTTTGGAGGGCCAGAGGACTCTGGGTGAGTCACCCCTGATCCTGATAATATGGTGATTGATACTGTCCTGTACTTTCCAAACACAAGCTCATCTGAATCCTCCCTCCCAAGAATCCTCACTTCTATTTTCCAGATGAGGAAACTGCTCAGGCACTTAGTGGGCAGGGGAGCTGGGTGTGAACTCCATTCTGGGGCCCCACTCTCCAGCCTGTGGGCTCTCCCTGTGTAGAGAGGGGGCCGTGATTGGGTGATGGGAGGGAGGGTGCTCCACGCTGGAATCCCAGGGCTGGCCCAGCATCCCCCCAGCTCCCAGGCCTCCGTGCGGCTGCGTGCACATGGGCCTCCCACCCCAGCTGGTCCCTGGGCTGCCTCAGTGGTCCCTGCCATCTCCCAGTCAGTCATCAAAGGGTGACAGGACCCTGGTGAGTGCAGAGAAATGAGAGGAAACCAAAGCAGACAGATGCCAGCCCAATGGCCTTTCCCTTGCCTCCCAGGGTGGCCCAAAGCTTGAGGACACAGTGACCACGCCCATCTGCCCTCTCCTGCTTCTCAGCTCTCACCTGATGCCCTCCTGGACTTGCAGCCTGGTGGGGGCCAGGGCCCCATCCTCCTCACCCATGTGGCAGCGATGCTGGCTGTCACCAGAGCCCCTCGTGGCCTGGGCTTCCTCACCCAGCGATCAGCCCCACCACCCTGCCCTCCATCTCCCCTCCCCGCCTCATCTCCCCTCCCTTCCCCCACTCTCCTCCCCTGCCCCTGACTCCAGCCACACTGACCCAGCCCCTCCCCAGACCAGAGCTCCTGCCTGAGAACCTCTGCACACGCAAGTCCCCAGGTCTGTCTCCAATGTCATCTTTGCAGCAATGCCTCCCCAACCACCTGCCTGAAATTGCAAAGGGCCCTTCCTCCCACAACACACCCAAACCCCTTCCCTCCTTCATTGTTCTTCATGGCATTTAAACCATCTGACTTACTACACAATTGATTTACACATTCAATGCTTATTTTGTTGGCTGACTTTCCTCTCCACTAGCATATAAACTTTTGGCCTATTTTGGAGTTTCCGCTGTGATGCAATGGGTTTAGTGGTGTCTCTGGAACACTGAGATGCACATTCAATCCCTGGCCTGGCACAGCGTGTTAAGGATCTGGCGGTGCCACAGTTGTGGTGTACGTCACAACTGCGGCTCAGATCTGATCCCTGGCCTGGGAACTCCATGTGCCATGCGGCAGCCAAAAAAGTAAGGAAAAAAAATTTTGGACTGGGTCACCTTTCTGTACAGTAGAAAATTGACAGACACTGTAAACCAGCTATGATGGAAAAAATAAAAATCATTTCCTTTTTTTTTTTGTCTTTTTGCCTTTTCTGGGCCTCTCCCTCGGCACATGGAGGTTCCCAGGCTAGGGGTCTGATCTGAGCTGTAGCCAGCGGCCTACACCAGAGCCACAGCAACGTGGGATCCGAGCCACATCTGCGATCTACACCACAGCTCATGGCAATGCTGGATCCTTAAACCCACTGAGCAAGGCCAGGGATTGAACCTGCAACCTCATGGTTCCTAGTCAGATTCGTTAACCACTGCACCACGACGGGAATTCCAATAAAAATCATTTAAAAAAAAAAGATTAAAAAAAAAATTTGACCTATTTTGTTCAACGCTGTGGTCTTAGCTTACTCAATGTTTGTTGAGTGGATAAACAAATGACAAATGCCACAGGTGGGCTCAGGGCCCATGCTGGCATCTGATCCAGGCCTGCTTTGCCCTGAGTGATCTCATGAGTCCTCCCCACCTCCTGGCCCAGGAAACAGCCTTTGGGAGGTTGGTCATTCAGTTTGGATGAAGACCAGAACTGCTCTGGACGGACCTAGACAACCGGCCCCTAGGCCAGATCAGGGAGCAGGACTCAAACAAGTACTGTGCCCGGGTCCTCCCTCAGGCTGTGACTCCATCCTGGCGTCCATGGTGTCTGACTCTCTCTCCATCCCCATGTTGGTTTCAAAGGGGAGACATAAACACCTTGCAGTCAACTCTTGGGAGACGTGAGGATGTTGCAGCAGAGGCCACCAGGCTGCCATGCGGACGGCCACCCGGGGACCCTCAAAGCAGCACCAGGTGGCAAGAAGTAGAGTGAAACAGGGCCAGCCCAGTAAATAAGGGCCACCCAGCGGCCTCAAGTTCTCCTGGCCATTTGTTTCACGATAACACAGGCGATACAAAAAAAAAAAAAAAAAAAAAAAAAATGACCTAAGCAATATGGCTGCTTTCTGCTGAGCAGAAACCCAGTGGCACAACACGGAAAGTATTGACTGTGCCCACAGAGGATGTTGGCAGCCCCCAGAGATGGATGACACTGTGACCTTTACTCTCACACCCGTTTCACAATCGAGCACAGGAACCAGCAGGTAAATAAATATAAATATAAGACAGGTGCTCTGCGGAGCTGGGGATCCAGGTGGCTGCAGGTGGTAGGGAAAAGAGCAAGGAGAGGGAGTTCCTGCTGTGGCGCAGCGGAAACGAATCTAACCAAGAACCAGGAGGTTGCAAGTTCGATCCCTGGCCTTGTTCAGTGGGTTAAGGATCTGGCGCTGCCATGAGCTGTGGTGTAGGTCACAGACACGGCTTGGATCCTGCATTGCTGTGGCTGTGGCATAGGCCAGTGGCTATAGCTCCGATTGGACTCCTAGTCAGGGAACCACAGTTGTGGCCCTAAAAAGCAAACAAACAAACAAACGAAAACAAACAAGCCAAAGAACGAGGAGAAGCGTGGTGACCAAGTGCTGGAGCCAGAAAGAATGGACCCCCCCAGGGGAGTTGTAGGGGGCAGCCAGGGCTGAGGGCTGTTCGGAGCAGTCCAGGCATCCTGGAAGGTGGAGCTCCCAGGTCACACCCTCATCTCTGTCCTGGCCGGGACAGGTGGCTGCCGGCCAGGTTTGCATCACCCCAGAAAGGCCCCGGCAGCTCCAGGCCACATCGGCGTGGACCCTGATGCAATCCTCTGCCATCATGCAGCCCGGCAGCCCTGCCGCACCTGGACTCTGCCTTTCCTGGGGGCCCACCCCCCAACTTCAGCTGCCAGCTTCCCCTTCCTCCCAGGCTCCATTCGGAAACACTCAAGTGATCACTGTGTGGTGCCCAGCAAGTCACTTCCTGTCTCTGAGCCTTCCTTTCCCACCTCCCAAATGGCCCTGAAATGTGAAAAGCCAGGCGGGTGGGCTTTGGGGTCACGGGTTCCCCAGCCAGGCCCCCTCACATCCAATCTTGTACTTCTTTTTTTTTCTTTTTGGTCTTTTTTTAGGGCTGGACCCACAGCATATGGAAGTTCACAGGCTAGAGCTTGAATCAAAGCTGCAGCTGCCGGCCTACACCACAGCCACAGCAATGCGGGATCAGAACCGCATCCATGACATACACCACAGCTCATGGAAATGCCAGATCGGTAACCCACTGAGAGAGGCTGGGGATCAAACCCGGGGACTCAAGGATACTATTTGGGTTCTTAACATGCTGAGCCAAAATAGGAACTCCCAATCTTCTACTTCTTGATGGTATGATTCTGACACATTGCGAAACTGCCTGTCTGTGAATGGGGGATAAATTCAGGATCAATGTTTAAACCGATTGGCTGGCTTAAACAAGCAACCACAGTTGGAGATGAGAAACTGGCCCAGGGCACAGGTGCCCTACTGGGATCTGCTGTGTTATGACCGTATTTCACTGAGTCCTCAGTGAACAGTTATTCACACGAAATCACGATGTGTCCTGGAGTTCCCTTGTGGCTCAGTGGGGTAAGGATCTGGTGTTGTCACTGCTATGGTGAATGTTCAGTCCTGGGCCTGGGAACTTCCACATGCCAAGGGCGTGGCCAAAAAAAAAGGATGTGTCCTAAAATGGATGGAACATTTTGTACAAAGTACAACCCGAAGCATTTTGTTCTTTCCAGTGGCATGAAAATTAATTGGGTTCTTTCCATCAAAGGCATTTAGATTTGATGGAGCACAGAGGTGTCTCTAAGCTCAACTGTGCAGGGTGTCATAAAAAAAGAGGCGGGGCTGGAGTTCCTGTTGTGGCTCAGAGGGTTAAGAATCCAATTAGTATCCATGAAGATTCAGGTTCGATCCCTGGCCTCACTCAGTGGGTTAAGAATCCGGCATTGCCATGAGCTGTGGTGTAAATCACAGATGAGGCTTGGATCTGGTGTGGCTGTGGCTGTGGTGTAGGCCAGCAGCCACAGCTCTGACTTGACCCCTAGCCTGGGAACTTCCATGTGCCACGGGTATAGCCCTGAAAAGGACAAAAATAAATGTACCTCTGACTGTCCTGAGGAAGGCGCTGCACAGATCAGTGGTGTCCCCAGGCCAGGTGGGCCTCCAGGTGGAAACAGGCAGCTGGGCTGGAGGGAAAAATCCAAATGTCTGTTTCTTTCTGAGCCCAGGTGTCTCCCAGAGCAATGAGATGCCAACTGGAGGGGTGGCGGCCACATGCCATTTTATTTATTGCTGCCTCCTCCTCGAAACTGCTGGATTGTTTCTGACAAATGTAGACAGCTTTCTTTTTTTAATTCTTTCTTTCTTTTTTTTGGGGGGGAGGTGGTTGGTTGGTTTTTTGTTTTGTTTTGTTTTGTTTTTTGCCTCCCTCAAGGCCTGTGGAAGCTCCCAGGCCAGGAATCAAACCTGTGCCACAGCAGCGACCCAAACCACAGCAGTGACAACTCAGAATCCTTAACCGGAGTTCCCGTCGTGGCGCAGTGGTTAAGGAATCCGACGAGGAACCATGAGGTTGCGGGTTCGATCCCTGCCCTTGCTCAGTGGGTCAAGGTTCCGGCGTTGCCGTGAGCTGTGGTGTAGGTCGCAGACGCGGCTCGGATCCTGCGTTGCTGTGGCTCTGGCGTAGGCTGGCAGCTACAGCTCCAATTCAACCCCTAGCCCGGGAACCTCCATATGCCGCAGGAGCGGCCCAAGAAATGGCAAAAAGACAAAAAAAAAAAAAAAAAAAAAGAATCCTTAACCTACTGAGACACAGGAGAACTCCATCAGCTCCTACCTTGTTTAACAACCGTGTTATAAAATACACATAATGCAAAATTTGCCACCAGTGACACTGTACACACCTGGGACTGCATGGCCCCACCTGTCTCTTGTTCCAAATGTTGGTTTTTTGGGGATTTGCTTTTTTTTTTTTTTTTTTTTGGTCTTTTTAGGACCGCACCCGTGGCATTTGGAGGTTCCCAGGCTAGGGGTTGAATCTGAGCTACAGTTGCCAGCTCACACCACATCCATAGCAACACTGCATCCACACCATGTCTGCAACCTACACCGAACCTCACGGCAATGCCAGATCCTTAACCCACTGAGTGAGGCTAGGAATCAAACCCACATCCTCATGGAACTAGTCCAGTTCATTACCACTGAGCCATGGCAGGAACTCCATGGTTCCGAACATTGTTGACTCCCAGAGGAAGCTCAGTGCCCATAAGCTTCATTCCGCCCCCCACCCCCCACCCAATCCTGTCACCAGCCCTCAGCTAACACGAATCTAACTCAGGTCTCTGTGCATTTGCTTCTCATCTGGAGGGAAATTCTGTGGCTTTAATGTAACGTGTTTTCAAGGTTCATTCACATTGTGGCATGTGAATCAGAGCTTCATTCCTTTTGGCAGCTGAGTCATGTTCTCTCATGTGACTCTGGTTTTCCTCATTCACCCATCAGTGGACATCAAGATCACCTTTTGGCAATTGTGAATAACCCTACTGTGAACATGAATGTACGTTTTGGTAGCGCCCCAGTTTTAGTACTCTGGGGTTATACGTGTCCCAGAGGCTGCACCCAGGGAGGCGGCACTGATAGGGTCCGACCTCTAGGCTGGAACCAAGGAGTTCCAACCTCTCAGCTGCTCCGGATAGTCCACTTGCTCCAAAGCATAAAAGGCGGATACAATTCCCTCCACTTTCGTTTTTCTTTTCTCTTTTTATTTTTGGTCTTTTGAGGGCCGCACCTGTGGCATATGGAGGTTCCCAGACTAGGGGTCAAATCAGAGCTGCAGCTGCCGTCCTACACCACAGCCACAGCAACGCCAGATCCGAACTGCACTGGGGACCTACACCACAGTTCATGGCAACATCAGATCCTTAACCCACTGAGCAAGGCCAGGGATCAAACTCTCATTTTTATGATCCTTATCCTTAGTTCGTTGCCACTGAGCCACAATGGGAACACCTTCTTCCACGTCCCATTGTCCTGCAGGATCTCCTGGCATGTCCATGAAGGCAGCTGGGTTTGAGACCTGCAGGCCAGTCTTGGTCGGGCGAGGGGAAGCTGTGTCCACAAAGGTCCACTAGGTGGGTCCTAGAGGGTAACACCTGTTCCAGGTGAGTCCGGACTTGCTCAGGTGTAGACTCTGCAGTGTGGCTGGACTGGACCCATCTCCTTGGGGTCACCAGCTGCTGCTGGTGGGTGAGGGGTGTGAGAGCCACCAGGAGCACAGAGCCTAGCAGACACCTGCAGGGACACAGATAAATTTATAAAAGCCATATATTAGGCACATCGATTTGGAGTCTGTACCAAAGTTCATCACTTATCAGCAAAGGAACCGGTAGGAGATACACGCTGCTCTTCTGAGAGGGTTTGGAGAATGTGGTCTAGGTATTTGGGAAGCTGGGATACAGATGCCTGTTTTATTTCTAAGATCGGACCCTCACCACTTTGTGGACAAAGAATGTCACCTGCCATTTCAGTAAACAAAGGACGTTGTGGTCATAAAACCATTCGACACTGTAGTGGCTCCTCTGGTGCACCCTGAGGGGGATTCGGGGCTGGAGAAAAACAGGATACTGGCACTAAATAGTTAGGATGCTTATCAAAAAACAAAAGCACAAAGACAAAGAAAGAAAAGAAGAAAGATGCTTATCAAAGGAATGTTTCCAATCAGTGCAGAATTCTTGTATCTTTACATACAAAGAAAGGCCCTAAAATCATTTATCTGTGGGTCTTGCAGTGGGTTAAGGATGTGACCACCTGAAGCAATAGGTCAAAGCTGCAGCTCAGGTTTGACCCCTGGCCTGGGAATTTCCATATGCCGTGGGTATGTCCAAAAAAGAAAAAAAATCACTAATTTGAGATTTTTGTGATTAGCAGTAATCTTTTTTTTATTTTTGATACCACCTTTGGCATATATAAATTCCCAGACCAAACCCAAGCTGCAGCTGCAACCTACACCACAGCTGGGACAACGCCAGATTCTTTTATCCACTGCGCCTGGCTGGTTGGGGATCGAACCCGCACCTCCACAGCAATCAGAGCCCATGCAGTCAGATTCTGGTTTTTGTTTGCCTTTTAGGGCCAGACCCATAGCATATAGAAGTTCCCAGGCTAGGGGTCGAATCAGAGCTACAACTGCCAGCCTACACCACAGCCACAGCAACGAAGAATCCAAACCATTTCTGTGACCTACACCACAACTCATGGCAATTCCAGATCCCCGACCCACTGATCCAGGGCAGGGATCTAACCCTCACGGACACTAGTTGGATTTGTTTCTGCTGTGCTACAACAGGAAATCTAGTTCAACAACTTTTGATTAGGAAGTTTAATCCACTTCCATTAACGGATTTACATTCGTGTTTATGTAATTATGATTAAATCACATGATTACTTAGAGGGAAGAATTTGCTCTCGCTATTTCGTTCATGACTTTCCATTCATCTTATAATTTATTTTCCTCGACTCTGTCTTCTTTGGGTTTGTTGACTTTTGTTTTGTTTTGTTTGTTTTTTAGTCTTTTCTAGGGCTGCACCCGAGGCATATGGAGGTTCCCAGGCTAGGGGTCTAATCGGAGCTGTAGCCAATGGCCTACACCAGAGCCACAGCAATGCATGGGATCTGAACCAAGTCTGCAACCTACACCACAGCTCATGGCAGCGCCACATCCTTAACCCAACTGAGCCAGGCCAGGGTTCAAACCCACAACCTCATGGTTCCTGGTCGGATTCATTAACCACTGAGCCACAACCGGAACTTCAGGTTTGTTGACTTTTTATTTATTTATTTTTATTTTATTTTTGTCTTTTTAGGTCCACACCCATAGCATATGGAGGTTCCCAGGCTAGGGGTCTAATTGAAGCTGTAGCCACCGGCTTACACCATAGCCACAGCAACGCAGCATTTGAGCCGCATCTTCGACCTACACCACAGCTCACAGCAATGCCAGATCCTTAACACACTGAGCCAGGCCAGGGATCAAACCCACAACCTCATGATTCCTAGTTGGATTCGTTTCTGCTGCGCAATGACAAGAACTCCCTGTCCATTTTTTAAATATTGATATGTTTGAATCCTTTCTCTTTCTCTTTTATATAACTCGGTAGGTATGCAGTTCCCTGGTGGCGCTGGAATTGCTGTAGCTCAGGTCAATGCTGTGGCATGTGTTCAATCCCAGGCTCAGGAACTTGCACATGAGACAGATGTAGCAAAAAAACAAAAAACAAAAAAACTGTGGGTATTTGCGTTTGTGTGATTACTTTGCGACCTACATAAAATATCTTAGTTATGAAAGCCAATTTTTTTTTTTTTTTGTCTTTTGTCTTTTTTAGGGCCGCACCTGCAGCATATGGAGGTTCCCAGGCTAGGGGCCTAATTGGAGCTGAAGCCGCCGGCCTATGACACAGCCACAGCAACACCAGATCCAAGCCGTGTCTGTGACCTACTCCACAGCTTACGGCAATGCTGGATCCTTAACCCACTGAGCGAGGCCAGGGAGCCAACCCTCCTTCTCATGATACTAGTCATTTTCCTAGCCCAATGAGCCACAATGGGAACTCCACCCCACATATTTTTTTTGAATCAAAGTATAATTGATTTACAACATTATATTAGTTGCAGGTCTGCAACATGGTTGTTCAATATTTTTATCAATTATACTCTATTTAAAGTTATTATAGGAGTTCCTTCTGTGGTGCAATGAGATCGGCAGTGTCTCTGCAGCGTCAGGAAGGTTTGATCCCCAGCCTAGCATAATGGGTTAAATAAGAGATCTGGCATTTCCCCAGCTGTGGTGTAGGACGCAACTGTGACTTGGATCTGATCTCTGGCCCAGGAACTCCATATGCCATAGGGTAGTCAAAAAAGACAAAAAAAGTTATTATAAAATATTGACTATATTCCTTGTGCTGTACAATATATCCCTGTAGCTTATTTATTTTTTTACATAGCAGTTTGTACCTCTTAATCCTCTACCCCAGTCTTGCCCCTCCCCCTTTCCTCTCCCCACCGGTGACTGCTAATTTATTCTCTATTGCTGAGTCTGTTTCTATTTTGTTATAGTCATTGGTTTGTTCCATTTTGTAGATTCCACATATAAATGATAACATATAGTATTTGTCTTTCTCTATTTCACTTAGCATAATACTCTCCGGGTCCCACCACATTGCTGCAAATGGCAAAATTTCATTTTTTTACGGCTGAGTAATATCGCATTATATCTATACATAACATCTTCGTTATCCATTTATCTGCTGATAAGCATTTAAGTCGCTTCTGTATCATGGGTATTATAAATAGTGCTGCTGTGAATATTGGGGAGCAAGTATATTTTCAAATGAGCGTTTTCATTTTCTTCAGATATATACCAAGAGTGGAATTGCTGGATCATATGGTCATTCTATTTTTAGTTTTTTGAGGAACCACTATAATGTTTTCTATAGTGGCTTTACCAATTTACATTTCCACCACACACATCCATATTATGGCATTGTTGTCACAATTTATATCTATCCATATTGTGTATTTTTAATGTTTACTAGTTACTGTTTAATACTTTTGTCTTGTAATTTTTATACTAGAATTAAAAGTGATTTATCACCACCATTACAACGATTTTTTAAAATTTTAATTTTATTATTTAATTTTATTATTATTATTTATTTATTTATTTTGCTTTGTAGGGCTGCACCCGCAGCATATGGAGGTTCCCAGGCTAGGGGTCTAAATGGAGCTACAGCTGCCGGCTTATGACACAGCTCACAGCAACGTCGGATCCTTAACTCACTGAGTGAGGCCAGGGATCAAACCTACACCACAGCTCACGGCAACGCCAGATCCTTAACCCACTGAGCAAGGCCAGGGATCGAACTCGCAACCTCATGGTTCCTAGTCGGATTCGTTAACCACTGCGCCATGATGGGAACTCCCACAATGCCAGTTTTATAACACTTAAAAAGAAGCAAAAATAAAAAATACAATGTCTAGATATACAAATATACATACACATATTATATATAAGCTAAGATTATTTTCAAAAGCAAGAGAATGATGCAATCTCATAGGTGAGTCTTATGGACATAACTCTTCCTGACAGAAGGCAGACACAGAGACTGAACTCTGTATGATCCAATCTTGTAAAGTTCAAGAACAGGCAACACCCATCGATGAAGAAAGAGGCCAGGATAGTGGTTGTAGTGTCAAGCATGATGGAGGGCACCTGAGAGCTTTTTAGAGCTGGGCAGTGTTTACACATGTGCACACATTGGTAAAAATTAATCAGGTTGCTGCTGTGGCACAGGTTCGATCCCTGGCCCGGGAACGTCCCCATGCTGCAGGTGAGACCAAAAAAAGTTAAAGCAAAGGAATAATAAACAGGAAACTCAGGCACTGGTAACCTCTGACTGAGGAGTTGAGAAGACAGGATGGGAAAGAACACAGACAGAAATGGAAATTATTGGGAATATTACAATGCTTTGGCTTTACTGGTGGTTTAAGGTTGTTCGTTCTCTAATTATGCTTTCCACGTGTGCTACATATAATATTTTGTATGTATTTAGTGGTAATAAAGTAGATTTTCAGGATTTCCTGTTGTGGCTCAGCAGGTTAAGAACCCAGCTAGTATCCATGAGGATGTGGGTTTGATCCCTGGCCTCGCTCAGTGGGTTAAGGATCCAGCTTTGCCACAACCTGCAGAGCAGGTCACAGGTGTGGCTCAGATCCCGTGTTGCTGTGGCTGCGGTGTAGGCCGGCAGCTGCAGCTCCAATTAGACCCCTAGCCTGGGAACCTCCATATGCAGCAGGTGTGGCTCTAAAGAGAAAAAAAGAGAAGGTTTTCAAAAGTAAACATATAGGAATGTCCAATAATGATAAATAAAGTTTACTCTCACACAGTATTTCTTTTCCACTCACTCTTAGTTAAAATTTTCAAGCTTAGGAAAGAAAATACTTTAATGAGTAGTCATATTTGCAGCAGCTAGATTTAATTGTTGTGAGGATTTTGCCATATTGTGTCCCTCATTTTTGTCCTTGCCAAAGTAATTTTAAAGTAAAATAGTCCTTGTTTCATTTCCACTGCATTTTATAAGAACGTAGACTTGCTTTCTGGGGATCAATTAAAGTGTTAGGTATATTACATTTCTGTACTTTCTTGCTTTTTTTTTTTTTTTTTTTTGACTGTGCTCACAGCATACAGAAGTTCCTGGGCCAGGAATCGAACCTGTGCCACAGCAGCGACCCAAGCCACAGCAGTGACAACTTGGGATCCTTAACTTGCTGAGCCACAAGAGAACTGTATTACATTTCTTGCAAATCATAATTTGGCCTTCATTATCTTAATGCGAAACCATTCCAAGTGCAGTGATTTCAAGCAAGACAGGAAGTGGTGAAGGAGCTGAGTTTTGACATTTGTTCAATGTTTCCTGAGTATCTGGTAAGAACAAAGACGCCGTGTATCGGGTGCTGTGAAGGAAATCAGGTTGCATAAGATGTGGTTCTTGGAGTTCCCATTGTGGTGCAGCAGAAACATATCCAACTAGTATTCATGAAGATATGGGTTCAATCCCTGGCCTCACTCAGTGGGTTAAGGATCCAGCGTTGTGTGGTGTAAGTCACAGACGCGGCTCGGATCCCACATTGCTATGGCTGTGGTGTAGGCCAGCAGTTGCAGCTCTGATTTGACCCCTAGACTGGGAACTTCCATATGCTGCAGATGTGGCCCTAAAAAGCTAAAAAAAAAAAAAAAAAAAGATTTGGTTCTTGCTTTCACAATTTGGAGAGTGAAAATATTTACTCAGATCCTCTCCCTCCCAATTTTTTGTTTGTTTCCGTTTGTTTGTTTGGCTCCGCCTGCGGCATGTAGAAGTTTCTGGGCCAGGGATTGAACCCTGGCCACAGTAGTGACCTGAGCCACTGCAGTGACAATATCAGATCCTTAACCCACTGCACCACAAGAGAACTCCTTTGGGGATTTTTTCCTTTTGGTTTTGGTTTTGTTTTTTTGGCCAAAGCATGTAGCAGCTTGAACTGGGATCTCAGTTCCCAGACCAGGGATTGAACCCAGGCCACAGAGGTGACAGTGATGAGTCTTAACCACTAGACCTCCAAGGAACTCCTCTGACCCCAATTTTTAAGTAAAGTACAGATATTGTGTCACATTACTCCTAAGAACTTTGTATATCTCCCTAAGAATTCTTTTTGGCCTTGCCTGTCGCATGTGGAAGTTCCCAGGCCAGAGTCTGAAATTGTGCCACAGCAGCCACCCAAGCAGCTGCAGTGGAAATGCCAGAGCCTTAACCCACTAAGCCACAAGAGAGAACAAGGATATTTTAATATGTGAATTGAATGTCAATCAACAAGAAAAATAATAAGGTTATATATTTTTTTGGCTGCACCCTCGGCACACAAAATTCCCAGGCCAGGGATGGAAACTGAGTCGCAGCTATGAACTACATCTCAACTGCAGCAATGCCAGATCCTTAATCCACTGCACCTGGCTGGGAATTCAGCCTGCCCATCAGCAGAGACCTGAGCTGCTGCATGGACAATGCCAGATCCTTAACCCAGTGTGCTACAAGGGGAACTCCAAGAATAAGATTTTTTTTTTTTTTTCTTTTTAAGGCCAAACCTGTGGCATATGGAAGTTCCCCAGGCTAGAGGTCGATATGGAGCTGTAGCTGCTGGCCTACACCACAGCCACAGCCACTCGGGATCGGAGCCACGTGTGTGACCTACACCACAGCTCACGGCAACACCAGATTCTTAACCCACTAAGCAAAGCCAGGGATGGAACCAGCAACCTCACGGTTACTAGTCGGATTCATTTCCACTGCACCACAATGGGAACTCCAGGTCTTTTTTCATATGACAGCAACAGCACAGTTACACTTACCCCCAATTAACAGTAATGACCTGATATCACTTCATGCATGACCATACTCAAAGTTGCCTCCTTGTCCTCCTAAATGACTCAGTAGTGGATTCGTTCAATCAAGCCTGGTCTGGAACCACCACAGGTTGCATTTGTAAATTTCTCTTATCTATAACAGACCCCTATTTCCCCCCATGCCTTTAACTTGAACAGCTGGGACCAACTGTCCCGAGACAGGTACTTTAGAGAAAAGAGAGATGGGGCGAGAGGGTGTGGCTTTGATTTAAATGGTCAGAGACGCTCTCAGAGGAGGGCATGTCTGGGCTGGCCCAACAGCCAGCCGTGCAAAGTTCTAGAGGAAAATTGTGCCCAGCAGGGGCGAGGCTCAGTATGTTGAAGGAGGTGGGTGGAGGCCAGAGTGGGTGGCCGGTGAGCAGGAGGAAGGGCTAGAAGTGCAGTCAGAGAAGCAGGCGGGAGCCAGGTCAGGAGGAGCTGAATGAGTGCGTGGACAAAGGCTGGCACAGACATTCTTATTGGATGACTGCCTATAATTATGAATCATCTGCTGGGCATGAGGTACATGCTGGGCACCATTCTAAGCATTTTATATTATCAACTCAAGATTTCCTATCAGTCAGGACCTGCTAGGTTCTGCAGCAGTAACAAACTGCTCCAAAAATCTCAGCCACTGAAACCACACAGGTTTTCTTCTTGCTCCTGCTACCTAGTCATCCCTAACAGGGTTGTCCAAGGGCTCGGTAATGAATGTTTAGCCTGGCTTAGACGTTGCCAGGGGCAAGCTCAGGAGGAGCAGTTGGGAGCTCCATGCTGGAAGATTCTGCTGACAGCTCATCAGCCAGAACTGACAGCACTGCTCTAACCATGAGAAGGGCAGGAAGTTTGTTCTCACTGGGTGCCCAGAAGCTGGGAAGTGGGAAATAGCCCAGCAGCATTGAGGCCCCACTTTGTAGATGAGGAAACGAGTTTAAAAAGGATGAAAGAAAGTGGCCCAAGGCTTTACACCTGGTTATTGGACAGGCAGGGACTGTTGGCCCAAACTTTGATGACAGAGGCCATAGCAGAACAGTGACAGGTGTGGCGGGTGTGGCTGCTCCTGCCCCATGACACAAGGCAGAAGAGTTTTCCCTGTCTGCCTCAGAAGGCTGGAATCTTGGAGTTCCCTGGTGGCCTAGCAGTTAAGGTTCCAGTGTTGTCACTGCTGAGGTGCAGGTTTGATCCCTGGCCTAGGAATTACTGCATGCCAATGGCGTGGCCAAAAAAGAAAAAATGCTAGGGGGAGTTCCCATCATGGCTCAATGGAAATGAATCAGGCTGGTATCTGTGAGGATGCAGGTTTAATCTCTAGCCTTGCTCAGTGGGTCTGGGATCCAGTGTTGCCATGAGCTGTGGTGTAGGTTGCAGACGCAGCTTGGATCCCACATTGCTGTGGCTGTAGCGTAGGCCGGCAGCTGTAGCTCCAATTTGACCCCTAGCCTGGGAACTTCCATATGCCTCGAGTATGGCCCTAAAAAGACAAAAAAAACAAAACAAAACCAAAAAAAATGTTGGAGAGTTCCATTGCAGTTCAGGAGGTTATGAACCCGACTAGTACCCATGAGGATGTGGGTTTGATCCCTGGCCTCTATCAGTGGCTTAAAGATCCAGCATTGCTGTGAGATGTGGTGTGGGTCACAGATGCGACTCTGATCTGGCATTGCTGTGGCTGTGGTGTAGGTTGGCAGCTGCAGCTCTGATTTAACCCCTAGCCTGGGAACTTCCATATGCTGCAAGTGCAGCCCTAAAAAAGACCAAAAAAAAGCTGGAGTCCGCCTCCAGACACTTGCTTCCTAGCCTGGAGTCTCCCCAGGTCCCTGGGGGCACTGTGCAACTGGGGGCCAAGGGCTGGGACCAGGAGCCACAGGCTTCCTTGGCTCAGGCCAGTGGAGTCATGTTACCCACGCCTCCATCTGCACATTCTCTGGGCCCTTCACGCTGCATCGCCTGGGGCCTCTGGCTTCTCCTGGGTTTGGCCACCCAGGGGCACTTGGTCCCAGCTGTGAGTTCCAGTATCCCCAGCCCCAACCCCCACCCAGTTCCAGCACCCCCTGCAGGCCAGGCAGAGCCCCTGCTCCCTGCACAGCTCTGGGACTAGCCCTTCACTAACATCCAGTGAAACTCTTCAGAGTGGGATTATTTCCCACCAGGATCCTGACTGTAATGGGAATAAAGCTGGTGGTCACTTTCCCAGGGACATGCAGGTGACACTTCACACTACAATCAACTGAGGGCTTCCTGAGAGCTAGATACCGATGGAGGTTCTAGAAAATTCCTTCCATCATGGAGGTCCAGTGAGGGAGACATTCAAACACCATTAAACAAGGTCTGTTAAATGGTGATGGGTCCCCTGGAGGAGGGGGTCCAAGTGTTCGGGAAGAGTCACCACTCTCAATAGGGAGGTCAGGGAGTTCCCTGGTGGTGCAGTGGGTTAAGGATCCAGCATTGTCACTGCAGCGGCTTGGATCACTCCTGTGGTGTGGGTTCAGTCCCTGGCCTGGGAAATTCTCCAAGCTGTAGGTGAGGAAAAAAAAAAAAAAAACAGGGAGGTCAGGACCTGAGGAAGAAAGGGGAGCTGGGGGAGATCTAAGAGAGACAGGCCTCTCCCAGCTAAGCAAACAGCAAGTGCAAAGGCCGTGGGGCAGGGATGTCCATGTATTGCGTGAGGCAGGATACACCAGGTGGGATGGCAGAGGCAAAGGTGTCCAGCCTAGAGTGTGAGGACCTGAGCTCCTGCTCTGAGTGAACTGGGAGTTATTGGGAAGGAGCTGTAGGCTGTAACTTGGGTTTTCCAAGAGTTGTGGGCCTGCAGAGGTAAGCAGAGACTGGGGCAGGGACACAGGCTATGAATGCAACCCAGGAGAGAGACACCGGTGGCAGAAACCAGTGTTTCCCACCTAGGTTAGATGCTGTCCTGGCTGGATAGTGTCCCCTCAAATTCATGTCCACCCAGAACCTCAGAATGTGACCCTATTTGGTTTGGGGCTTTTTTTTTTGGACTGCACCTGCAACATGCAAAATTTCCTTGGGCCAGGGATCAAACCCTCGCCACAACAGTAACCAGAGCCACATTGATGACAATGCTGGATCCACCAGCCACCCTCAATGGGCTTAAACCACTGATCCCCCAGGGAACCCCAGCATGTGATATTCTTTAGACATAAATTTTTTTTTTTCATGTTACAGCTGCACCTGTGGCATATGGAAGTTACCATGCTAGGGGCTGAATCAGAGCTGCAGCTATTGGCCTACACCACAGCTCGCAACAATACCAGATCCTCAACCCACTGAGCAAGGCCAGATATTGAAACCCATGTCCTCACAAACACTATATTGGGTTCTTAACCTACTAAGCCACAAGGGGAACTCTCTAGATCACTTTGGAATATAGAGCCAATGGGGTTTCCAGATGTGCTGGAAAGCGTGGGTCAGGGATGCCTACAGGGTTCTGGCCTGAGCAGAAGGAAGGATGGACGTGGAGCCCGGAGATAGGAAGCCTGCCACCCCTGTCTTGAGGGAAACACCCAAGGCACCCCTGGGCTGGGGTTACCCAAGAAGAGGTCCCTGCCTCTCCTGCTCCCTCCCTGCAGACCCAGCAGGACTGTTCTGCTCAAAGACCCTCTGTGGGAGTTCCCGTTGTGGCTCAGTGGTTAACGAAGCTGACTAGCATCCATGAGGATGCAGGTTCAATCCCTGGCCTTGCTCAGTGGGTTAAGGATCCAGCGTTGCTGTGGCTGTGGTGTAGGCCTGCACAGCTGCAGCTCCAATTCCACCCCTAGCCTGGGAACCTCCATATGCCATAGGTGCAGCCCTAAAAAGAAAAAAAAAAAGCCTCCGTGGCAGAGTTCCCATCACAGCTCATCGGGTTTAGAACCCAACTAGTATCCATGAGGACACAGGTTCAATCCCTGGCCTCCCTCATTGGGTTAAGGATCTGGTGTTGCCTTGAGCTGTGGTGTAGGTCTTAGATATGGCTGGCTCAGATCTGGCATTGCAATGGCTGTGGCATAGGCTGGCAGCTACACCTCCGATTTAACCCCTGGCCTGGGAACCTCCATATGCCATGGGAGCAGCCCTAGAAAAGGCAAAAAGACAAAAAAAAAAATCTTAACCACAGAGCCTCCTTGCCTGCCTGGTTGCATCTTTTATAAGCATCCTATCTTAATACATCTATTTCTTGCCTAAAAAAAAATCTTAACCACTTCAGGAGTTTCTAATGTAGCTCAGTGGGTTAAGAACCTGACTAATATTCACGAGGATGCAGGTTCAATCCTTGGCCTCACTCAGTGGGTTAAGGTTCTGACATTGCCATGAGCTGTGGTGTAGGTCACAGACTGGTTTGGATCTGGCATTGCTGTGGCTGTGTCTCAGGCCGGCAGCTATAGCTCCAATTTGACCTAGCCTGGGACCCTCCATATGCCATGGGTGCAGCCCTGAAAGGGACAAAAAAAATCTTATCCACTTTAGACTTCCCTGGTGGCTCATAGGGTTAAGGATCAGGCATTGTCACTGCAGTGGCTCAGGTCGCTGCTGTGGTACGGATTTGACACCTGGCCTAGGAATTTTCACATGCTGCGGGCACAGACCAAAAAAAAAAAAAAAAAAATTTAACCCCTTTGGAGAGGATGAATGGTAAATTTCTGTTGGGGGCAAGTGAAATAAGGATGTAACTGTTTCCCATTCCATTTCATAGACCCTTGATTGTGCTCCTGGTTCCGAAGACCCTGGAAACCAGTTTGGATAAGAGCCACTCAGTGCAAAGGCCCTGTAGCTGGGACAGATCTAGTGGGGCTAGATGAGGGCAATGAAGAGAGAAGACAGCGTGGTTCCAAAGAGTGTGGCTGATCAGGAGGCAGCAAGAGAGGGGTCCCTGGGTGGTCCATCCCCAGACCAAGGTTTGGACCAGGGTATGGCCAAGGTGCGGAATTGGGTGGGGAGAGGACAGCAGATTGTGTTGGGGAGGTAGCTGGGGCGCGGACATCATTGGGAGACACACCTGGGTGCAGCTTGAAACTGGGAAGACCAGAGTGAGAACAGGTTTGCCAGGTGGGGAGAGCAGGACCTCGGAGGATTCTGGAATCAGGGCCCAGAGGCGTGGAAGGGAACTCTATGGCCCTGGAAGGAAGCCCCGGGCCCTGGTCCCTGCCCTGGGCCTGGCAGGTGCTTCTGCCTGCTTTTAAGATATTCCGCAAACCTCCTGACTGTCTTGTCATCCATCAGCAGGGCACCTATTGTCCCTGTCAGGCTGAGTCACCCACCTGACATGGTGCGAAGGCCTTGGGGCACTCTGCTATAACTGCTGCAGGAACCAGTCTGGCCAGCTGTGGGCCAAAAAAAAAAAAAAAGAATATTTCCGGTCTAGGACTTTTGTTTTTGTTTTTATTTTTGTTTTAGGGCCGCACCCAAGGCATATGGAAGTTCCCAGGCTAGGGGTCTAATCGGAGATGCATTTGCCAGCCTACACAACAGCTCCAGCAAGGCAGGATCCAAGTGGCATCTGGACTTACACCGCAGCTCACGACAACACAGAATCCTTAACACCCTGAGCAAGGCCAGGGCTCGAACCTGCATCCTTATGGATATTAGTTGGGTTCGTTAGCACTGTACCACCACAGGAACTCCCCCATCAGGGACTTTGTGTGAATGCATGGGAGTAGGATGGCCGGGTTGTAAGGTAAATTTATTTTCAGTGTTGGGGGGTGGGGTGCACAGGGACCCAGCCCTGCCCTCTGGGCTTGGGGCTGGATGGGGCTGGCTCTTAGACCAGGGGAGTCAGTCCCTGAGGCTACTCAGGATTGAAATTAGCCCAGAGCCTCCTTAGGATCCCTGGCTGTCCCCATCCCAACCTCCTGAGGGCCAGAAAGGAAATTCACATCCATCCTGCCCCTCCCAGGATTTAGAACCAACAGGGCCTCCAGGGCAAAAGTGGTCCCCGCCCCGCCTGTTGTTTAAACCCAGTCTGAAGCCCCTGAGAGGAGCCTAAGGCTCTGAGAAGCTTTACCTCAAGTCCCCAGGGGGAGGACAAAGTCCTCTCCAGGATGAGGTCACCCATTCTCCTGTCAGCAGCATTCCCTGAGGGCCCTGGGGCTGAAATTAGTTTAGGCAGGAAGGTGGTGTGTTCCAGAGAACTCTTCTGGAGGAAGCTGGCCGTCTACATTGTTCAAGTTAATCCTCTTTAGTCTCCCTGGTGAGATAACCAAGACGCAGATTACAAATAGAAGACTACCCCAGGCTCCACCCCTGTGCCTGGTGGGGACCTACCCAGGCCGTTTCCTCCACTCAGCTCTGTGCTGCTTCAGTCCATAGTGGGGGCTGGGGGGAGGGTCAGGGCTGGAGGGACACCACCACCACCACCAGTGGTGTTTCTGAAGAATTTGAGGAGCAGGTTCACCTCTGGGCCTTGTGGACAGGGAGGATACAGACAGGAACTCCTACCTAGATTATTGGCTTTGTTTTTTTTGGTTTTTTTCTTTTTGCATTTTAAGGCCTCACCAGCTGCATATGGAAGTTCCCAGGCTAGGGGTCCAATTGGAGCTGTAGCTGCAGGCCTATACCACAGCCATAGCAACGCCAGATCTGAGCCACTGTCTGTGACCTACACCACAGCTCAAGGCACGCTGGATCCTTAACCCACTAAGAGACCCCAAGGATAGAACCTGTATCCTCATGGATACTAGCCAGGTTCTTAACCCTCCGAGCCACAACGGGAACTCCAGGAATTCCTACTTAGGTTTTGATCATATCCACTACCACTGTTTGGGAAAATAATTCCAAATTTGTAAGTTTCGGCATTGTCATCCTGTTGGAGCATTACTGAAGGATTACTTAATATTTCAAGACCACGGGTGCCAAACACGTTCAGTAAGGGGCCAGACAGTAAAGACAGCTTTGCAGGCCACATAGCCATCTTTGCAGCTACTCAGGTTTTCAGGTGCAGCTCAAAGTAGCCACAGACCATAAATAAGCAAACGAGTGTGGTTGAGTTTCTGTAAACTTTGTGTAGCAAAATAGGCAGCTAATGTCCAAAATACATGGAGAACTACAACTCAGACAATCCAGTTAGAAACTGGTCAAAGGACTTGAGTAGACATTTCTTCAAAGAAGATAAATAAATAGCCAATATGCACATGAGAAGATGCTCAACACCTTAATCACTAGGGAAATTCTGGAGTTTCTGTCGTGGCTCAGTGGTTAGCGAATCCAACTAGGAACCATGAGGTTTCCGGTTCGGTCCCTGCCCTTGCTCAGTGGGTTAAGGATCCGGTGTTGCCATGAGCTGTGGTGTAGGTCGAAGACGCAGCTCGGATCCCGCATTGCTGTGGCTCTGATGTAGGCCGGTGGCTACAGCTCTGATTCGACTTTGTCAAAAGTCGAAAATGACAAAAAGACAAAAAAAAAAAAAAAAATCATTAAAACCTCAGTGAGAGGAGGTCCCTGGTGATCTAGCAGTTAAGGATTTGGTGTTGTTACTGCTATGGTGCAAGTTTGATCCCTAGCCTGGGAACTTCTGCATGCCTCAAGTGAAGGCAAAAAAGAAAAAAACAAAACAAAACAAAAAAAACAACCCACAGTGAGATCCCACTAAGACTATAACGGCTTTCTTCTCCTTCTTCTCCTCCTTCTCCTCCTTCTTCTTCTCCTTCTTCTTCGGCTCCACCTGCGACATTCAGAAGTTCCCAGGCCAGGGACTGAAGCCAAGCCACAGCAGTGACAATGTCAGATCCTTTGTGTGTGTGTGTATGTGTGTGTTTGGGGGTCACACCCAAGGCATATGGAAGTTCCCAGGATAGGGGTCCAATCGGAGCTGTAGCCACTGGCCTACACCAGAGCCACAGCAACGCGGGATCGAGTCGAGTCTGCAACCTACACCACAGCTCACGGCAATGCCAGATCATTAACCCACTGAGCAAGGGCAGGGATCGAACCCGCAACCTCCTGGTTCCTAGTCAGATTCGTTAATCACTGCGCCACGACGGGAACTCCAAACTTTTTGATCATAAGTTTGCTGATGCTCAATGCAGGGATTCTGCACCCATATTTGCCTTTCTGTGGATCAAAGGCTCTGGGTCTGTGACATTATCTTCATATTAACTGGTAGGGTTTTTTTTTTTTTTCTTTGTTTATTTTTGCTGCACATGATGCATGCAGAAGTTCCTGGGGCCAGGGAGTGAACCCATGCCACAGCAGTGATCAGAGCCACAGCAGTGACACCACCAGATTTTTAACCCACTGAGCCACAGGGGAACTCCTTAACTGGTAGGTTTTTGACACATGAGGAGTTCCTGCTGTAGTGAAATGGGATGGGTAGTGTCTCTGGAGCCCTGGGGCACAGGTTTGATCCTCAGTCTAGCACAGTCAGGTTAAGGATCCGGCTTTGCCACAGCTGGGGTCACAACTGAGGCTGGGTTCTGATCCCTGGACTGATGCCTGGCCAGGAACTCCATATGCTGCAGGGCAGCCAAAATTAAAAAAAAAAAAAAAAAGGAAGACCAATGCTTTCTCTGAGGTAGAAAAAATCATCAAAGGTTAAAAATTTTGCCCTGAGGAGCAATAACCAGTTTTGAATCTAACTGACCAATCTCATTCTAACTTTCTTTTCAGATCTCTATAAATAACCAATTCCTCAAATTCCACCTAGGAAGCATCTTTGCTATCTGGGTGGTACCTTCATGAATGAGTTAAATAAACTCTCTAGGCTACCTTTTTCCTATATTCATTTGAGAGTTTTTTAACTTTTTCAAAATTACACCAGCAAATTCACAATGACACAAGAAGGTGGCCCTCCATCTGTTTCAAGGCACACAAACCACCCCACACTCCTGGCACCTGTGACAGACATTACTAATCGATCACAGACCTCTTAAGTTTAAGGCCCCAGATAGCTGCCACCAGTCCCCCCCCCCACTCCCCGCTTTTTTTTTTTTTTTTTTTTTTTGTCTTTTTAGGGCCACACCAACGGTATATGGAGGATGGAATTTCCCAGGGTAGGGGTCCAATCGGAGCTGTAGCTGCCAGCCTATGCCACAGCCACAGAAACGTGGAATCCGAGCCACGTCTGTAACCTACACCACAGCTCATGGCAATGCCAGATCTTTAACTCATTGAGCAAGGCCAGGGATCAAAACCAGATCCTCATGGATGCTAGTCGGGTTCCTTAACTGCTGAGCCACAATGGGAACTCTGCCACCAGTGTCTTTGACAGGATACTCATTTGCAATTCCTTTTGTAGAAGGTGGCAGCAGCACTGGAGCCCTGTCTTGGGGGGGCAGGTGGCATCTCTGATCTCAGGGAGACAGCATAGAGCGATGGCTCAACATGAGATCTTAATTCCCTGCTGAGGAATTGAAACTGAGCAGCCCTGTGTAAAAATCAGACATCCTAATTACTAGACCATCAGAGGCTAGTAGCTGGAAGCAGAGCCCCTGGATCTTGTCTGCACTGTAAACAAGGATTTTACAAAGAGATGGAAACTATAAAACAGACACAGAGTTTATTGTAAGCACAGTACATGTGGGAGAGCACCCAGAGAAGACATTTAGAAGCAAAACACACTCAGAGAGGAGTGTGGATGCCCCTGATGGTGGGGAACATGTCATAGGGGTGATTTAAATCTCTTATATAGGGGCAGTTCTTCCAGGCTTTTCTTTTCCTCTGGCCAATTATCCTGCTTTGTTTCTCATACCTGATCAAACCCAGGGCCTTCCACGATAGGAATATACATCCTTTAGCCAAGATGGGGGTCTATGGGAGGTTAGCAAAACTTACTATGGCCTGGTGTCTCCTCCCTTTTGCTGCCTTCCCCCTCCCCAACCCCCGCCCTGCCCAGAAGTCTTTCTGTGCCTGTGGAGTTGGGAAGGGCTCCTTGACCCCAGAAGGGATTGAAGTGGTCAATTTATCTTATTTTTTCCTCCAGCAGAGCTCAGATCCTGCCATTAACTTTCTCCTTGAAGCATCAAAGAGAAACAACCTCCAATTTACTCAGTCTGACAAGTCTCAGCGCTTTTCAGCCCAGGGGCCCATCTACCTCCTACCTCGTCTCCATGGAAGGTGCTTTGTTTTTGCATGTTGAGGGAGCAAGTGGGGGATGGTTTCCTTCATTCAACTTCCTTTCTTTTTTTTTCTTTTTTTCTTTCTTTTTTTTTTTTTTTTTTTTTTTTTTTTGGCTTTTTCGGGCTGTACCCGCAGCATATGGAAGTTCCCAGGCTAGGGGTCAAATTGGAGCTGCAGCTGCCAACCTACCTACCCCACAGCCACAGCGACGTGGGATCCGAGCCGCATCTGCGATCTACACCACAGCTCACGGCAATGCCAGATCCTTGACCCACTGAGTGAGGCCAGGGATTGAACCCGCATCCTCATGGATGTTAGTCGGGTGGGTTCATTTCCACTGCACCACAATGGGAACTCCCAGACTGCTTATTTTAAATGCTAGAGCTGCCACTAGTTAGTTGTGTGACTTTAGGCAAGTCACTTCTCTGACCCTCAGTCTCTTCTCCCATTAAGTGGAAGGAACCATAAGATCCACATCCTAGGGTTGATGTGGGCATAGGCCTTAGTTCCTGTAGAGTGTTGCCTGCACGTGGCAATAGAGCTGATTCTTACTCTTCTTGGTACTGATGCTTTATCATGTTTTCACCAACACAGGATTAGCAGATTCTGAAATTGCTCCAGGAAAAATACAGAGTTAGGTTCCTGCCACCCCCTAATCACAACATTTATGTCAACTCTACAATACATCACAGTGTGTTTATGTGCGTTTTTGCCTAAAAGACATGTTATTTAATATATGCCGTTGGGGGAGCTCCCGTTGTGGTGCAGTGGAAATGAACCCGACTTGTATCTGATCGGTTCCCAGGAGGATGGCGACAGACTCCCCCCCGCCCCCCAAGTGTGGCTGTTTATCTTGGAGACCTGCTGGGGACACCATCTCAAGTTGGGCAGCAAGAAAAAATGGCCTGTGAAAAACAATTGCCTGCATAGATCAACTGCCTATAAGGATTAACTGCCCTCTGTCACGGGACTGGACCCTCTACCCCTCCCCTGACCTTCCCCTCCTCTTTCATCGTTTCTGCCACAAGTTCCCACCATGAACTCCAGCCACAAATTCCCACCACAGATCCTTTATAAGCCTAACACCTCCTCACAGTCAGGGCTGGTGCCATCTGGAGCTCAGCCCGTGCCCCTCTGATGCCTTAATAAATCTCTCTTGCTTTACCAACGTGACCTTGAGTGTTTCTCCCTCAGCAACCCTAACATTTGGTGACCAAACTTGTGAGGGAATGACGAGGGAACAGGTAGCAGGTCAGCGTTCCCCAAAACTCCTGGGCTTGCAACCTGGAAAGCAGCAGGCAGCAGCAGCTTGTCCTGGGCTTAACCTCGGGATCCCACCCAGATTTAGGCTCCTGATCCAGGCACCTCCCCGCCAATCCTCTCGAGCCCAGCCAGGGAGGAATGCCAAACTGGGAACTTCATCTTTCCATGACTGACTCCGTACCTAACACCGGCCTCCTAATTCTTGGGTGAGGGATTGCCACCTCTCCGGGTCTTCTGTCACACAGCTGCTGGGCCCCAGTTCCTCTGATCTGGGGATACCTACATCAGAGCATGACCTCCCGCACTCTCTCTATCTCGGGTCCACTACTCAGACCTTGGGGATGCCCAGCCTGAACAGTGGCACTCCCAAAGGTGGCCCCTTACTTACCCTCCGTCCCCTCTTAGTCCTCTCTCTCCATCTCCTCATGGGGAACACCTCCTCCACTCCCCCGGGAACATGTCTCTTGGCTGCCTCTTAATGAAACTTAGATACTCTCAGACTAAGAGGAGACATTAGGTCCAAGTGTCTTAAATTCTTTTGAAACACCGCCTGAACCCAATATACACTGGGTAACGGGTCTCAATGACCCCAAAACAGCACTTTTAATTTTAATACCTTGTGTGACCTCCGTAACTTTTGTTGCCGTAATAGCAAGTGGTTCGAAGTTACCTATGTTCAGGCCTTCTTCTTTTTTTTTCATTATTTTTAAATTTTTTGTTTTTTCCAGGGCCGCATCCTCTGCACATGGAGGTTCCCAGGCTAGGGGTCCAGTCAGAGCTACAGCTGCTGGCTCACACCACAGCAACATTAGATCTGAGCCCCGTCTTCAACCTACACCACAGCTCATGGCAGTGCCAGAGCAAGGCCAGGGATGGAACCTGCATCCTCATGGATACTAGTCAGATTCGTTTCTGCTGAGCCACGACAGGAACTCTAAGAATGGCTTCTTTCCTATCCCTTTACACCCAGACTCTCAGGACCTTTTCACCTTCACCTTCACCGACACAAATCAAGTCAGCTTCCCTGCAGGGTCTTTCCCCAGCATTTTCAGGACAGCCCCCATTTTTTCAGACGGGCCCTAGCTTCAGATCTCACCACTTCCGATCTCATCCCACGTGGATGATCTCTTACTATGCAGCACATCTTATGACACCTCTCATAAACACACAACAACGCTTTTAAACTATCTGCCTGATGAAGGATATCGGGGTCTCTCCTGCCAAAGCTCAACTTTCCTCCCCTGGGTCAAATACCTCAGACTCTCTATTATGCCCCAACATCACACTATCACTCTATACTTTTTTTTTTTTTTTTGTCTTTTTGCCTTTTCTAGGGCCGCTCTCCGCAGCATATGGAGGTTTCCAGGCTAGGGGTCCAATCGGAGCTGTAGCTGCTGGCCTATGCCGAAGCCATGCAACACCAGATCCGAGCCATGTCTTCGACCTACACCACAGCTCATGGCAACGCCAGATCCTTAACCCAATGAGCAAGGCCAGGTATCGAACCCACAACCCCACGGTCCCTGGTTGGATTCATGAACCACTGAGCCACAATGGGAACCCCATATCACTGTAGATAGAAGACAACTCTTTGCCTCTCTACTCCTACTTCCAAACAGGAACTCCTATCTTTCCTTGGCCTTGCAGCATTTCTCCATATCTGCATCCCCAACTTTGCGCTTTTGGCCCATCCCTTATACCAAGCCACAAAAGGGCCTCTAATGCAGCCACTAGACCCTGTTGTCAATATTTTCTTTTCTTTTTTTTTTTTTTTTTTGTCTTTTTGCCATTTCTTGGGCCACTCTCACGGCATATGGAGGTTCCCAGGCTAGGAGTCTATTTGGAGCTGGAGCTGTAGCCGCCGGCCTACGCCACAGCCACAGCAATGCCAGATCGTTAACCCACTGAGCAAGGGCAGAGGATAGAACCCGCAACCTCATGGTTCCTAGTCGGATTCGTTAACCACTGCGCCACGACGGGAACTCCTGCAGCTGCGCTCTTAACATTCGAAAGCAAAAAACTTATCTTTGGACAGTCCGCCACAGTCCAGTCCACACATAACCTCTTGGACCTTCTCTCACATAAAGCCACTCACAAACTTCCTCCCTCTAGAATACGAGCACTTCATTTGGCCTTTATTGAATCACCCAACATACATTTACCCAAAAGCCCCCCACTTAACCCGGGGCTACACTTTTACCCACCCTGGACAGGAAAATCGTACATTCTTATGAGGAAACTTTAGATTTCAAAATACCATACCTTGGAGTTCCTGTCATGGCTCAGTGGAAATGAATCTGACTAGCATCCACAAGGATGCAGGTTCAATTCCTGGCCTCACTCAGTGCGTTGAGGATTTGGCATTGCTGTGAGCTGTGGTATAGGTCGCAGACACAGCTCAGATCCTATGTTGTAGCTGTGGTATAGGCCAGAGGCTAGAGCTTGGCTTTGACCCCTAACCTGGGAACCTCCATATGAGGGGATGGGGGGGGTTGCTAAAAAGACTAAATAAATAAACACCATACCTCACTAACATTTCAGACCATCCTTTGCCTAAGGCTTCTTATATCTGCTTTATTCTCTCAGCTCCTTCTCTCAGGATGGAAAAAGGGTGACAGGATATGCAGTAGCTTCTCTTAAGGAGGTCACAGAATCTAACCCCCTTCCAATAGGAACCATCTCCCAAAAGTCAGAATTGATTGCCCTTACTCAGGCCCTGGTCTTAGCTGCAGGACAAGGTGCAAACATTCACACTGACTCCAAAAATGCCTATCATATCCTTCCCTCTCATGCCAAGATCTCTGAAGAGAGGGGGTTCCTCACCATGAAGGGCTCCCGCATAATCAATGCCTCTTTAATCTTTAAGCTTCTCCAGGCAGCCTGACTCCCCAGGGCAGCTTCATTGTAAGGGGTATCAAATGGGAAGTGATCTCCTCATTCAGGGTAACAACAAAGCAGATAGAGAAACCAAGAGGGCAGCACTACGCCAAGCCCCTTCCTATCAACGGCTAGCCGTTCCATATATTACAGCACTATGCTCCCTGGGGAAACAGCAATCCCTCTCAGCCTCTGGAGCAGTCAGAGAAGGGACTTGGCTAACAATACAAGGAAAGCACATCCTACCAAGGGACCAAGCTCAACACATACTGAGGGACCTTTATAACTCTCTCACTTTTTTTTTTTTTAGGGCTGCAAGGGGTCAAATGGGAGCTGTAGCCCCCAGCCTACACCATAGCTACAGCAACATGGGATCCAAACTGTGTCTGCAACCTACACCACAGCTCACAGTGATGCCGGATCCTTAATCCACTGAGTGAGGCCAGGGATTGAATTCCTTGTTGGATTCGTTTCCCCTGCGCCATGACGGGAACTCCAGGACATTCATAACTCTCTAGACAGTGGGTTCAAATCTCTCTTACAACTCTTAAGTTCCCTCATAGCCTGCCTGCCCTCACTTTTTTTTTCTTTTCTTTTCTTTTCTTTAAGGGCAGCACCCGCGGCATGTGGAGGTTCCCAGGCTAGGGGTCCAATCCGAGCTGTAGCTGCCACCTACACCACAGCCACAGCAACTTGGGATCTGAGCTGTGTCTGCAACTTACTCCGAAGCTCACGGCAATGCTGGATCCTTAACCCACTGAGCAAGACCAGGGATCAAACCTGAGTCCTCATGGATACTAGTCAGATTTGTTTCTGCTGAGCCACGATGGGAACTCCAGTGTCCTGATCTTTTTAGAGCATGTGCTGAGAATGAACCTAGATTAGCAATTAAATCTGAGGCAGCCGTTTCATGAGGTTGTAAGATTTGAGCATTGGGCGTTAGTGCGCCTATAGTGCATGTACCTTACGAGCATCTTGGTAGTACTAGGTAGGCCATGCTGCCACATAAGAAGAGTCCAGTTTCTAATAAAGAGAGGGCTGTAGTGGTGGCAGTGGAGGCATTATATCTGTGGTCTCCTGTAAAATATTGATCTGGACACAGGACTGTAGATGCTACCTGCTTTTCTGTCTTGCTGTCTTTTTATCTCTTCCCTTGGCTGACAGAGTAGATTTTGGAATAAAAGATGAAAGAGGTCATTTTGGGCCGTTTGAGGTAAAAGTACTATTAGCCATGGGTTTAGTGAGAGTCTGTCCTGTTCAATCAGTCGGCCCAAAGAGTATAGTGTGAGAGTTATTATAGATGAAAAGATTGTGTTCATAAGTTTTTTGAACGTAATTTGGAAATTTTCCCCAGTGAGGTATTACATTATGTCACCTGCCAGGCTTATGGGGACCTACAGGCATCCATGTACCTGTAGTGGCATTTGAGTGAGAGTTTTCAGTTGCAATAGGAAATGTTCAGGTTTCCTAGGGGTAAGAACCAGGTGTAGTTGGATATTTGTTGGAAACAGAGAAAAGCCTTATCAGCCAAATGAGTAACTTCCCCTACCGACTGAGAAACTCCTGGAAATGTACTTAAATCGGTCCCAAACAGCTGATCTTTTGGAAAAATGAGGCCTTATCGTAATTTAAAGTTGGGTTAAGAAGGATCTCTGGGATGGAGTTCCCATCATGGCTCAGTGGAAACAAATCTGACTAGCATTCATGAGGACATAGGTTTGATCCCTAGCCTCACTCAGTGGGTTAAGGATCCGGCATTGCTGTGACCTGTGGTGTAGATTGAAGATGTGGTTTGGATCCCGCGTTGCCATGGCTGTGGTGTAGGCCTCCCTGTGTCCTTATGGATTCATTTCCTCTAAGCCACAACAGGAACTCCTGGGAAGGTCTTATAGGAGGGGATTCTCTCATTTCTCCTATTGGCAACTCTGGTTGATTTTAAATATGGTAGTCTTGGAATTCCCATCATGGCTTAGTGGTTAATGAATCTGACTAGGAACAATGAGGTTTGGGGTTCGATCCCTGGCCTTGTTCAGTGGGTTAGGGATCCAGCTTTGCTGTGAGCTGTGGTATAGGTTGCAGACTCGGATCTGGAATTGCTGTGGCTGTGGTGTAGGCCGGCGGCTATAGCTCCAATTAGACCCCTAGCCTGGGAGCCTCCATATGCTTCAGGTGCAGCCCTAGAAAAGACAAAAAGACAAAAAGACAAAAAAAAAAAAAAAAAAAAAAAAAAAAAGGGAAGGCTTCATGAATTTGGGTGTTATTCTTGCCCGGGGGCCACACTAATCTTTTTTTATTTAGGGGGGCCACCCCCATGGGATGTGGAAGTTTCCAGGCCAGGGATCAAACCTAAGCCACCAACCATAGTGACAATGCTAGATCCTTAACTCACTGGACCACCAGGGACCTTCACGCTAATCTCTGTATCCTTCCAATTTTAGTATATGTGCAGCCAAAGCAAACTTGCATACTCACTGAACAAAGGGAGGGGATGGACGAGGCAGCTAGGGCATTCTGTGAGTGATCATGTGGCACTGGGAGACCTCTTCTTGGAAAGCAAAGATGGTGAGCCAGGAGATCCATTGCCTCATCCAGCTCTGATGGCTTCTGGCCCCAGTCAGTGTAGGGAGCCTGAATATCCTGGGCCCTGAAGCTAAGAGGGTAGGTGTAGATAAAGAGCTTCCGGGGCATCCTGAGTGGAGTTCCTCCCTGAGTGGTTGGCAACATAGCCCACTCTGTAATGGTGGCAGGGGAAGCCCTGGCCAGGGAACCTGCTGCTCAGAACTGTGTTCCTGCAGGCTGAAGTAACCATCCAGGGTTATTTCTGAAGGCTGAGGGTGGCCGGGAGGATTGTTTAGAATTCTGCATTTGCAGGGAGTTCCCATTGTGGCTCCTTGGTAACGAATCTGACTAGTATCTGTGAGGACGTGGGTTCTGTCCCAGGCCTTGCTCAGTGGGTTAATGATCCGGCATTGCTGTGAGCTGTGGTATAGGCTGGCAGCTGCAGCTCTGATTTGACCCCTAGCCTTGGAACTTCCAGATGCTCCAAATGAGGCCCTAAAAAGACAAAAAAAAATGTTAAAAAATTAAAAATTCTGCATTTGCAAAAGCAACACTTGAATATGATAAAAGAAATTCAAGGTGTAAGGTGAAAAGGACTGACTCTTCCCAAAGTAACCACTGTTAACAGTTTCCCCTGTGAGAATCCTGGTTTCTCTTGCTGGCCATGTGTCTTTTGGGCACACCACCTAACTTCTCTGGGCCTCAATTTTCTTATCTGTAAAAGAGGGATATAATAGCAAGTATCTCATAGAATCATTGTGAGAGTAAATGAGTTAATATGGAAATACTACAGCCTAGCATTTAGTAAGCAATGGGTTAGCTGTTACAATTACACAATATACCACATAAGTATGTATAGTACTAGGTACCATATATATGTATGTACATACATATATACATATAAGACTGTATACACACGTAGGTATTGTATACACACACCTCTCTCCAGATACTTTCTTAAATGACAAGTAATAGTCTTTCATTGTTCTGCATCTTGCTTTCACCGAATTATAAACTTTGGAGCACTTTTCATCCGAGCACACATATATTTAACCCTGCCTCTAAGAATCCGCTATGCTATTCCATAGAAAGATGCACCAAGATTTGCCTAACTTTAGACCTAGTTTTGGTGCCCTAATTTGGCGGACAATTTGTACCTATCCAACGCAATTTTAAATGCATAACCAGCAACGCAGTCGTTCTCTAAGAATTTATGCTGTTCAAGCTCCAGCCCTGGGGTACACAGGCCACGTCCCAGGTATTAACGGCGACTACGGCAAATGTGCTCTCCCGGAATGGGCAGAAAGGGACACAGCGCAAGGCTGCGGCAGAATAACCAGCCGGAGTGCGACCCTAGGCCCATGCCCGGGCTTGCAGCTCCCAGCTCTGTTCCCAAGGGGACTGGCCTGCTACTGGCCCCGCCCCAATACCTGGCCCCGCCCCAGTAGGCCCCGCCCCAGAGTCCTGCCCCCCGCAAGTGCCACCGCCCACTCAGCGCGGCCGCAGGCCAGGCCCCGCCTCGCCCCGACCAGGCCCGCCCTCAGGCCCCGCCCCGCCTGCCTAGCTGTGCGCTTGCGCCAGCGTCTCTGGCTCCGGGGCCCGGCGGCCGCGGCTCTTTTGTTTCCCTGCTGGAGCCCGAGCCGGATCCCAAGCTAGGGTCGGAGGCCGGGTCAAGACCGGGTTGGAGTCGGATCGCGTCGGCATCCCAGACTGCCCGATGGGGCGCGCCCCCTGCCCACTGCCCTCGGTCCGTGCCGTCGCCTGAGCCCCGGCCTGCCTGGCCCGGCCCGGCCCGCGCCATGGAGCCCGGCCGCGGCGGCCTGGAGGTCGTGGGCAAGTTCGAGTTCTCGCGCAAGGACTTGATTGGGCACGGCGCCTTCGCCGTGGTCTTCAAGGGGCGCCACCGCGAGGTGAGGGACTGGCGGGCCCGGACAGAACCCGGGCGAGAGCGATCCCCCACCCCGGCGTCCCCTCTCCGTACTCCACGCTCCAGGGGCCTCCCCCCGTATCCCACTAGGGACCCCACATCTACATGGCCAGGCACCAGCTCATCCCCACCCCACGCCCCAGAGACTCCCTCATCCCAATCCCACATCCTGGAGGCCCCTTATCCCCGCAGCCAGATACCCTCACCTCCACCCACATCCCCCTCACACACACTCCTGACTCCCGTCATCTCGAGGGACCTGCCAGGTGCTTACCTGGCTTGGGCAAGGCCTTCAAGGGGTCTCCGGGTTCCTAGCCCCTCAGGGATACCCCTGCTTGGTTTTCAGAAACATGACCTGGAGGTCGCTGTCAAGTGCATTAACAAGAAGAACCTCGCCAAGTCTCAGACTCTGCTGGGGAAGGAAATCAAGATCCTCAAGGTGAGCTGGCTCTGGAAGCAGGAGGGGAGGTTGGGGCTTGGGGGTTGGGGGGACATCCACCTTGCTCACAGGAAACTTGGGTTTCTGTCCTAGGAACTGAAACATGAAAACATCGTGGCTTTGTATGACTTCCAGGTAAGGCTTGGAGCCGTGGTCTCAGTGGGGAAGGGGTGTGTTTCCCTCCTAGGCTGACCCCAGTGTCTTGGGTCCCCTAGGCCAGCCAGGTGCTGTAGACCCCAGTTGGTTAGTAGTGGACTGTTCTAGGCCAGCATCTCATGTTGGGGGAGGGAGCTGGGCGCCCCCATGTGTGGATGCCTGTCTGGCCTGTCCTGCTCAGAGGCCTCATGGACCTTGGAGACCCCATCCTTGGCCCAATTCTGGGGCCCAGACTTCCTCTGGTCATGTTAGGAGGGCTGCCACCTTCCCGGCTGTCTGACTACCACAGGGACCAGCAATGCCCGCTGAAGGAGGTCTGGCTACAGCAAGACCCTCCAGGGGGAGGGGGGTGGGTAGCTGACCCAATGGCCCCGACCCGACCGCGAATCCTGTCCTGTCCCCAGTACAGGCCCAGGGCAGTCCTGTCGGCTTGGACCACCTGTCTGGGCCAGCCGATTGTTTGTTGACATTACTCCAGCGGCCTGGCATTGGCCAGTGTCTCCCTGCGTCAGACTGGGGGAGGGGAGGGGCCAAGGGAGATTCCTTCTTGCTGGCAGTTGGGGCCAGCCACCCAGCCAGGCGGCAGGCTGAGGCTGATGAGGCCACCTCAGGTCTAGCTGGCCCAAGAGGCCGCAGCTGGCTTCCCTCAGTGCCCTTAGGCCTCTGGACCTGCCGGCAAGGCCCAGCCCTGGCCAGGGTCTGGGACCCTGGATACCCAATTTGGGGACAAGGAACCTGAGGCAGCAGATCTGAGGGCCAAAGTGCTGACTAATGGTTTTGAAACCTGTTTACTGAGGCCACGGGACCAGCCCCTGGCTGAGGGGAAGTTCCTGGCCTGGCTGTCTGTGTTTTGGTAGCCTCCTCCTCCGCTGCTGTCCCCTCCCTCTCCCTTCAGAGCTGGGCTGTGGCCTTGGGGGTTGTGGCCTGACACAGATGAGATGAGGGGGGAGGGCCTAGGTCAGCGGGATGGCGCATACCTGGAAGCCTGGAAGCTGTGTTCTGGGGCCAAGTCCCTTCCCCCTTCTTTTCCTCCTCCTCTCCCACCCTTCCCAGCCCTGTCTCCCTCCCCCCAGCCTCTGCTGTCCTCCTTGGGCCACACACCTGGCTGTGGGCAGCGCCACTTCCTCCACGGCTTAGGCGCTGTGGCTTCCCTTGTGCAGAGGAAGTGCTTTAGAGGCCAGCCAGCCTCTACCCTCCAGGCCTCCCCAGCCCAGCCCAGCGCTATAAGTTCTTTGCCCTCGGGCTCAAGGGTGGCTCCTTGAGTTCTTAGATGCCTGTCTGAGACACATGTGGGACCCAGGGAAAAAGTGGCTTTTAAAACCCGATAATCATTTGGCTTTAGAAAAAGAAAGAGGGGTTCCCGTCGTGGCGCAGCGGAAATGAATTTGAGTTGGAACCATGAGGTTTGGGTTCAATCCCTGGCCTTGCTCAGTGGGTTAAGGATCCTGCGTTGCTGTGGCTGTGGTGTAGGCTGGCAGCCGTAGCTCACATTGGACCCCTATCCTGGGAACCTCCATGTTCTGTGGGTGCAGCCCTAAAAAGAAAAAAAAAAAAAAAAAAGAAAAGAGAAACAGGGAGTTTCCCTTGTGGCAGAGGAAATATATCTGACTAGTATCCATGAGGATGTGGGTTCCATCCCTGGCCTTGCCCAATGGGCCAGGGATCTAGCATTGCAGTGAGCTGTTGTATAGGTTGCAGATGCAGCTTGGATCCCAAGTTGCTGTGGCTGTGGCGTAGGGCAGTGGCTACAGCTCCAATTCGACCCCTAGGCTGGGAACTTCCAAATGCCACAGGGGTGGCCCTAAAAAACAACAACAACAAAAAGATAAACAGTACAAAAGGGACATGGAAAAAGGTAACTCTACCATCCCTGACCCAGTGGAGCCCCATCTCCTCCAAAGGCTCTCTGTGGGTGGGGACAGAGACACATCCTCAGCTACCCCTTTGCCGCCACACCACCCACTGTCCTCCTGTGGCATTTTTTACTTCAGTATGTGTCTTGGAGAACGTCTGGGTCACCCCCATATTAACTACCTCAATCTTAAATTTTGTGAGAAAATTATTTCTGCAAGGTTCAGCACCCAGACTCTGAAACTAGATGACCTGGTTCCAATCCTGGCTCTGCCACTTAAACTGGCTGCGCGTCCTTGGACGAGTGTCTTAACCTCTCTGTGCCTCCATCTCTTTCTCAGTAAAATAGAGAGACTCTGGGGTTGTTTGGTTGAAACTGGTCCTGGTAAACACTGTGAGCATTAGTGTTGTTCTGATTGTGGCCGTGGGTGTTATTGGCAGCTGCGTGGTGTTCCGTTGCCCCATATTCCACAATTGACCTCACCAGTCCCCCGCTGATGGGACATTAGCAAGGTTATTCTGGGATTCTGACATGTCAGCAGTGTGGTGGTGACTCTCCTTGACTCACCTCTGCTGTGTGCATGTCTGCAGGGTGGATTCCTAGAAGTAAGAGGATGCGTATTTTAGTTGGGAACAGTTGGCAGGTTGTGGTCCATAGAGAGTGGACCGTGGACACAGCAGGGCTGCCTGTCTCCCCACATCCTTGCCAGGAGGTCAGTTATCAGACTTCATCTTGGCCCATGTGAGAGGTAGAAAATGGCACCTCTTATGGTTTTGCTTTTCCCTTATGAGTGAGGCTCAGCATCTCTCGATATGCATGTGAACATTAGGGATGCCTCCTGCCCCAGGATGTCTTCCTGTGGGTCGCATTACCAGGGCTGCATGGCACTGTGGTTAATGGCATGGGTTAAAGATGCCGTACTTCCTTCCTCTGAGCCCAGCACTCCCATTTACTTATCTGTGTGACCTTGGGCAAGTCCGTTGGCCTCCTGGTACCTCAGTGTTATCCAGAAAATGGGAGATTATAACAGTACAGCTATGTTGTAGGGTGGTTGTGATGACAACTTGAGACGATATATGTTAAGTGCTTAGTTCTGTGCCTGCTGCCTAAGAAGATATTATTGATTTGTCTGAACTCTTTTTTTTTTTTTTTTTGTCATTTTAGGGCCGCATCAGAGGCATATGAAGGTTCCCAGGCTAAGGGTCTAATCGGAGCTACAGCTGCCGGCCTACGCCATAGCCACAGCAACGTGGGACCCAAGCCACCTCTGTGACCTATACCACACACAGCTCATGGCAATGCTGGATCCTTAACCCACAGAGCATGGCCAGGGATCAAACTTGCATTCTCATGGATACTAGGCAGATTTGTTAACCTCTGAGCCATGATAGGAACTCTGATTTGTAGCAACTCTTTATATGTTAAGGAAAGCCCTTTCATGACAGGCACCGAATATTTCCCCTCAGGTTGTGTCTTGTCTGCTGGGGGACTTTTTTTTTTTTTTCTTATACCCACAGCATATGAAAGTTCCCAAGCTAGGGGTTGAATCAGAACTACAGCTGCAGGCCTGCACCATAGCAACAGCACTGCGGGATCAGAGCCACATCTGTGACCTGCACCACACTTCACAGCAATGCTGGATCATTAACCCACTGAGTGAGGCCAGGGATCAAACCCCTGTCTTCATGGATACTAATTGGATTCGTTATAGCTGAGCCACGAGGGGAACTCCAAGGGGGGGCTTTTGTTTTGTGACCATATGGAATAGTGACTTGTCAGGCCCATGTGGGTGCCTGGGAGGAGGGCCCCTTGGATTGCCCGGAGGCCCCCAGATCTTTGGGGAGGTGGCCTTTCCTTTAGGACCAGAGGGGTAGCCTCTTGGTCTTACGCAAGCGTTCTGTGTGGGGTCCAGATGCACTCTTTCTGGAGAAAGTGGCCATTATGGGACATAGGGTATAGGACTGTGCAGCCAGGACTAACCCTGCCCAGCATACCCAAGGCCAGCACACTGTCCAGCTGGTTCCCACAACTGGAGTGACTCACTCACCCCAGCCCAGCAGACAGAGCCAGTTCCTTGTGCCTTTCGGTTGGCAGCCACCTCAGCCAAGGGGAGCGTTCTGTCTCATGGTGGGGTCTTTCAGGATAGTGCCAACCCCGGGCCTTGCTTTTTGCAGACCCCTGGCTCTTAGTGATGGGGCATAGTGACCCAGGCAGACTTGGAGGGTCCCGGGGAAGAAGGTGTGGAATCTGTGTTTTCTGTTCTGAAAAGTCCCCTGCTTTTTCCCAGTCAGGGAAGGTGGGAAGAAGCGGGCTGGTGAGGCCACGCCTGCCTGTCCCCAGGGTGCCGCAGGCCCACAATGGGCAGCTGCAGGAGGCTCCCTGAGGAAGGAGGGTGGGCCTTCCTGCTCAGGGTGGGGCCAGGCATCCCTTCCTGTCTGGAAGCTGTCCAGAAGGACCCGGCCTGGGGGCAGGGAGCAGCTCTGCTGTGGGTGGCTGTGTTCTGCTGACAGTGGCTTTTGCCACTAAGGAGTTAACTAGGTCAGGGCCTGCCCGCCCACCTGCCCACCAGGCCCAGCCCAGGATCACCAGACAGAGTGGGCTTGGCCCAGCTGGGGAGCTGGGATCCTATTAAGCAAAGCACCTTAGCACCCTGTGGCGGGGCAGCCTCCTACGTGCCTGGACGCCCGTGCCAGGCTGCCCGGGACACCTGGCCCTGACACCCGGGCCAGCCCTCTCCACCTCAGGGACAGATCCGGGGTTTACCACCCCTTCCTTGGGGGCTGCACAGTGGAGTGGTCAGGACTCAGGGCCCACCCTTGCCCCTCCCTTGCCAGCCGTGTGATGGACAGAATTGTAGGACCTCTCTGGGCCCGTTTGCTCCCCGAAAACAGGCTGTGACCTCCATGGGACCTGCCCAGTCCTCAGGTTGTGCTGGGGGTGACTGGGCAGTGAGGGTGGCTCACTGAAGGATGTGGGGCCCGGGGCGCCTGCGCCACGGCCGTGTTGGTGTTTAGGCATTAATAATATAATGGGTGGGAGTTCCCAATGTGGCTCCGCGGTAACAAACTCGACTAGTATCCATGAGGATGAGGGTTCTGTCCCTGGGCCTTGATCAGTGGGTTAAGGATCCAGCGTTTCTAGGAGCTGCTGTGCAGGTTGCAGATGCAATTCTGATCCCGCATTGCTATGGTTGTGGTGTAGGCCAGCTGCTGCAGTTCTGATTCAACCCCCTAGCCTGGGAACTTCCCTATGCCACTGGATGTCTGTCTGTCTATCCATCTATCTATCTATCTAAAGCAGGTGCCTAAGGACGAGAACATGGCTGCTAGCTCTCATCTGCCTCCTCCAGCGGGTGAACCCTATCTGGGCTCAGGCGCTCACTGCAGCCCCAGGAAAGTCCTGGGCTTTTCCGGTGTCTAGACTGACCCCTAAGGACATGGCTTGCCATCTGGAACCCACTTGGTCTCCACTCCCCAAGGGAGCTTATGAAAACCAAATACAGCTCATGAAGCAGGCTGAGGCAGAACCTTTCCAGGTTCTGGGTGGGCAGCAGGCTGGGCAGGTGTAGACAAGCTGTTTCACAGGGACCTCCAGACCACTTTCTTCTCCCAGAGGGGCCGGAGAGCTGGCTTCTTTAGGGAGGGATGGGGCATGCAGCCTTCCTGGAAAAGTGCCCCATGGCTGGGGCTTCAGGGACCTGGCTGATGTTGGCCTTGGAGGGAGGTGGGGGACACTCCAGCTGGCCTCGACTTCACAGCCCTGTGTGTTTCCTGACCTCACAGGGCTGAGGTTCCTGCCAGGGGTGGGGGGGTTAGTAACCCCCTAACAAGTAGATGCCACAGGCAGGGAGAGAGGCCTTCTGAAGCTCTCTGCACTCTCCCAAGTCTGGGGCTCTACAGAGGTGGGTGCCACTCCCCCTCAGCCCAGCCCTGCAGTGCTCCTACCCCTGGGCCCCAGACCCAAGCCCAAGAGGGCCTGCAGGGGATGAGGCTGAGCCCAGGCTCAGGGGTGGGGTGGGGTGGGGTGGGGGAAGACAGCCTCCATCTGTGCTGAGTGATATACTGGGGAGGTGGGACAAAGATCAGAGGGAGGAGAGAAGCCTGGACCCCCACAGTCTCACATGGCCAAGAGCCTCTGGTCTCCTGCTCACTCAGGCCTGTGAGGCCCCAGCAAGGCTTCCGGGAGGTCTGGAAGAGGGGAAGGCTGGGGTGTCAGGGAGTGGGGAGTGCTTTGGAGTACTGAGCAAGGGGAAGGGGCAGTTAGGACCCCTGGGATGGGCCCTGGGGGGCAGGAAGCATCTGGTGTCGCCTTTGGAAGCTCCCCTTGGCTGGAGTGGGTATGGTGGGTGCAAGGGTCCTGTGGATTCCTGGCATGAAGGGCTGTGTGTTGTCACTGATGCCACTGGGACCTCCTTTCTGGGGGAGGTGGTTGTGGGGTCCAGGGGTCTGCCTGGATTTGGGAGTAGAAAAGTAGGCAGTGCAGTGGGCTGCACCTCCCAGCTGGCAGGCTGCTGGTCCCCACACAGCCCTGGCGTGGGGGTCAGCGTTTCTGCCAGTCCTGGGGACACTCAGTGGGGATGGGTGCTGCATCCATTTTATTTCTGCCTTGCCTGTTTTTGTCACTTTGTCCCTACCTGTCCTGGGGGCAAGTTTGGGGCTTTCCTGGGGAGCAGGGTGCCAACCTTCTGGAAGACAGGTGAGAGCTAGAGGCACCTGGGCCCGAGTCCCCACCCTGCCCCGCTGGCTGTGTGGCCTCGGCAAGGGGCTGGGCCTCTGGGCCACTCCAGGTGCTGACAGTGCCCAGGAGGTATGTGAATTCTGGAGCATACTCAGCACCAGCATGTCACCAGAGTGGCCGTTGTCCAGGTGGCAACAGGTGAGGGAGCAGGTGGCCTGGGTATCACAGGCAGTGGGTGTTTCCATCTCCTGGGTTATTTCTGGGTCCTTATCTCTGGCACCTCCCTCTGCCCTCGGCTGGGTCCTCTGCCCAAGACTCACTCCACTCTGTGGTCAGATCCTCCCTGTGCCCCCCTCCACCGTGACCTCCTTCTTCTCCCCCTCTGTCTCCTTCCATGCCCTGCCCCTCTGGCCTGGGCCCACCCAGCAGGTCCCTGTAACTGGGGACTCACTACCTGCCCGAGGTTATCTCTCTCCAGCAGCTGGCCTGGAGGGGCGGGGCCGGGGGTGGGGCTGAGGCTGTGAGGGCGGGGCCAAGGCTGCTTTCGTGGACGGAGCCCACCTCCTCCCGTTCTGGGAGGAAGGCTTCTGCCTCCCTACCTGGGCCCGCCCCCAGGGACGGGCTTGGGACTGCTGGGCAGGACGTGCGGGAACTGGTCTGAGGCCCAGCCAGCCCCAAGAGGTTTAGTGGCCACCTCTCACCCCTGCTCACTGAAACATACCAGCCCTCCATGCACAACCCTTCTGTTGGTGGAGTTCTGGAAGTGTGGGGGGTTTCTCATTTGGGAGCTGGCATTTTATTTCCTTTTTTATTTTTTTTGGCTGCCCCCCGGTGCATATGGAGTTTCCAGGTCTGGGATCAGTTACTAGCCGTAGCTATGGCAATACAGGATCCTTAAGCCACTGTGCTGGGCCAGGGATTGAACCTGCATCCCAGTGCTTCTAGATGCCACCGATCCTGTTGCACCCCAGCAGGAACTCCTCAGAGATTGACATTTAAAAACAGGGTGTCACCCTGTGGCTTCGTGTCCTTTCTCCTCACCTGCTGGTGTGAGTCTGAGCCTAGGCCCAGCCTCCTGGGGCAGGGGGACTGAGCAGGGGTCCTTTGTCCTGCCGGGGAGCGGGGGATGTCATCCCTGGGAGCTGAGGCTGGATGCTGGTTCGGGGGGTCAAGTCTCTGCCTGAGCCTTGACCCCCCCTCAGGGCCACCAAGAGATGTCTCTCCTGCACCCCCTCCCTCCCTCCCCCCAGCCTGGCCTCCCTTGGGGCTCCACCCTCCATGCTTCAGACTCACTCCCCTTGCAACTGTGAGCAGAGCGCTGGTGGGGAATAAGAACTTGGTGCGTTTTCTCTGTTCGATCCCCGGCCTTGCTCAGTGGGTTAAGGATCCAGCGTTGCTGTGAGCTGTGGTGTAGTTCTCAGATATGACTCAGATCTGGCATTGCTGTGTCTGTGGTGTAGGCTGGCAGCTCTGATTTGACCCCTAGCCTGGGAACCTCCATATGCCGCAGGTACAGTCCTAAAAATACAAAAAAAAAAGTCACACCAGAGCCCACTTGGCTCTCAGATGTCCTCTTCTCCTGGCATGGCAGGCCCCAGGCCACCAGGCCAACCAGTGTCCATGCCACTGGCCTCTCCTGCCTGGAGCCCAGATGGTATGTTGGCATCTGTGAGTGCCAGCTGCCTCTGTCAGCGGGGCTAAGTCAGGCTTCCCAGAGAGCTGCCCAAGTGGAGGACAGGGCTCACTCTCTTCCGTCTCTCACTGCTTCTTATGTGTCCTGCAGGAAATGGCCAATTCCGTCTATCTGGTCATGGAGGTGAGTCCCTGGAGGCAAGCTGTGAGGACAGGGGGGCTGAGCCCTCTTGCTTCTTGGGTCCCTTTGTCATCTGGGGCTTAGAAGTAGTCCTCGTGTCTGTGGGCATAGGACCACCTCACCAGGAGCCCTGGCAGCCACAGCAGGTGCTGGAGGGGTGATGAGCATGCCCATTGACCTCTTCAAGCATGGGCTGCAGGGGACACCTGTCCCAGGGTGGTGGTAGGGCATCCAAGTGCCCAGGGAGGAGGCGTCCAGGGTGGGGAGGTGGGGAGGGCTTGAGGGTCTGCCCTGGCCACTGACCTGGGCCCATGGCTGCTCTCTTGCAGTACTGTAACGGCGGGGATCTGGCCGACTACCTGCACAGTGAGTGGACCCCCTGTGGCCAGATGGGCTGCATGCCCCGTCTCACCCTGACCCAGCCTGAGAGGTGGCCTGGCGTCAACGAGCTTTCCCGGGCCTGATCACAATGGCAGGTCCCCCTGGCGCCTGCTGGGGAACATGGAAGAGGGTGTGGAGCTCTACTGGGGACACATGCTGTGTCAGAGCCACCAGGGTTGTCCTCACAGGGCAGATGTGGTCTGGAAGAGTCACTCTTAAGCAGGGCACCTGCGGTCTGCTGGGATGAAGTGCCCCTCAGGGTCCCTGAGGCAGCTGGTTGGCTGCTCTGCAAGACGTAGGCCTGTCCTGAGCACCTTGGGCCCACACATTCGGGCCTCTGTGGGGCCCGGGTGTAGGTTGGGGACAGCGCTGAGATACATTGGTTCAGCTCCTCGCTCAGTGAGGGCTGGGACAGGGGCTCAGGGCACAGAGCTAGGGTTGGGGGGTGGGGATTGGTACACAGGAACAGGTCAAGCTTTGTGGTGTGTAGGGAAGAAGGTTCCAGACAGCCGGCAGCTGATGGGCTCGGGGCAGACGGGAGCATGTGCCCGTGCTGGGAGGGATGGCATAGGGGCTTCATGGACAGGAGCCCCTCCAGGAGGGAGGATCTGTGCCATCCCTGTCCCTGTGCTCGCAGCCCCTTGCTCCGGGGGGCTGGTGAGCTGAGCCCCATCTCCCCACAGCCATGCGGACGCTGAGCGAGGACACCATCCGGCTCTTCCTACAGCAGATTGCAGGCGCCATGCGGCTCCTGCACAGCAAAGGCATCATCCACCGGGACCTGAAGCCCCAGAACATCCTACTGTCCAACCCCGGTGGGCGCCGTGCCAACCCCAACAACATCCGGGTCAAGATTGGTGAGGCAGGGCTGGCCAGGGTGGGAGGTTGGGGGTGGAGGCCCCGGCCGCCCTCCTTACACCTCCTTCCTTGCCTGTAGCTGACTTCGGCTTCGCCCGCTACCTGCAGAGCAACATGATGGCAGCCACACTCTGCGGCTCCCCCATGTACATGGTAGGTGCGCCACTTCCACCCCAGCTGCCCCTAGAAGGGGGCGTCAGTAGTGTGGTCCCCTCCCATGTCCAGAGCTGAGCCCCGTCCTGTGGCCTCATGTTTGGGTGGCAGCTGGCATGGCCATAATGGTTCCCTCCACATCCGTGCCATTTGGGTGACAGCTGGCTGGCATCTGACCTGTGCGGCGGGTACCTGGCGGGAGCAGGCTCTGGCGGGTGCGTATTCAGTGCCCCTCCTCCTACGCTGACCCTTCATCCCGCAGGCCCCGGAGGTCATCATGTCTCAGCACTACGATGGGAAGGCGGATCTGTGGAGCATCGGCACCATCGTCTACCAGTGCCTGACGGGGAAGGCGCCCTTCCAGGTGAGGGCCGCTGCCACCTAGCTCACTCCACGTGGTCACCTCAGGGCCCTGCCCTGCTCCGAGACAAGGCCGGAGCCTCCACTGTCCCCAGGGCACACCCATGTGTCCACATGTCTGTCTGAACCAAGTTTCGTGGCCTCCTTCCACGCATTCCAGGGCTGACGTGACTCACTGAGTTGGCATCAGGATCCCAGGCTCTGGGGCGCACCTCACCCTTGGAAGGCAGTGGTACCCTCCGCTCTGTGGTGGACCCCAGAGGATCCTGGGTTCTGAGCCCACCCTCAGGGCCTGACCCAGCAGCTCTCTGCTGTCTGCAGCTTGCCCCAGAGCCTTCTGACTGCCTCGTGGCTTAGGCTGGGCCTTAGACCTTCTGCTCCTGCCACCCCACCGAGGCTGCCATTTTCCCGCATGGGCATGCAGAGGGCTGCCTCACCTGGCAGGTCACGTCAGCCTTGGGAAGGCAGCGGGCTGTCTCCTGGCTGTGCCCTGGTTCCGGGAACAGCGCCTGGCACAGCAGCGCTCAGTGAGGGCCAGCCAGGTGTCCCCCTCAGGGTGGGAGGCCCATTTGGGGGAAAGCTTATTCTGGGGCCCCTGTTGGAAGTGGGATACATGGGCTATTCTTTGATTTCAAGGAGCAAATGACCAGTGACACCAGTCATGTGGAAGGGGGGCGGGAATCCTGGCTACCTGGCTCCTGGACTCAGCGGTCCTGATGGTTTCATGGCCTGGATCGGGGGCTGGGGGAGCCCCTTCCTTGGAAATGCATGAAGGCACTCAGTGTTTGGCCATACGGGCTGGTCATGGGGCAAAGGGGCAGAGGCTCTGAACAAGCAGTGGCTGAGTGCTGTGGGATGCTCACCTCTCCCCTTGCCCACGTTGCAGGCCAGCAGCCCCCAGGACCTCCGCCTCTTCTACGAGAAGAACAAGACGCTCGTCCCCACGTGAGTGCCCCTCCCTCTGGCTGCAACCCCCCTCCCCCGCCCCCCACCCGAGGCTGCCTGGTGAGCATTGTGCTCTGTGCCCCCAGCATCCCCCGGGAGACCTCGGCCCCGCTGAGACAGCTGCTCCTGGCCCTGCTTCAGCGCAACCACAAAGACCGCATGGACTTTGGTGAGCACTGGCTGGCTCGCCCCCACCCCTCCCAGCAGGCATGGGTGGCAGGGGGGCAGGACCCTTCTGGCTGGCACCCCTGCCTCCCATGTCCTACATATCCAGCTCCCATGGGCCCCTGAGGCCACAGTGGGTGGGTTTCCCCAGTGCCCACAGCTCCTTGCCTGGCAGCACAGGTGGGTGGGGCCAGGCCTGGATCACCCTGCAGGGACCAAGTATGTTCAAGAGCCACCAGCTGGCGCTTTGTTGCCCTCCTCACCTGGTGTGAGGCAGCCGGGACAGGGGCCAGAGCTCAGCCCAGGGGACAGTGGGTGTCTTGGCCTTCACCCCAGGAGCCCTCCTGAACCCTAGGCCCTCTTATTCCTGCAGATGAGTTTTTCCATCACCCCTTCCTTGATGCCAGTGCCGCTGTGAAGAAGTGTGAGTCCCTGAGGGTCCCAAGGACTCCCCTTGGGCTGATAGCACCATCCTGGGCGGTGGGAGGGTACCAGCTCCTTAGCCTTCCTCCAGCCAGTAGTCACCCAAGGCCATTGGGTGGGCTGGAGCTCAGCCCACTTGGGGCAGCAGGTTTGGAGAGGAGGGGGCAGGGGCCTCCCTCAGGTTCCCTTCCAGGCCCTGGGTTCCTCTGTCCATGGGGCCCAAGCCAGCACTGTCCTCTGCGGAGGCTGAGGCTGATGCTGACGGGGTGGAAGCGTGCAGAGCCAGAGTGAGGGTGTCCTATCCTGACCTGCCTCCTCCGCCAGCGCCACCTGTGCCTGTGCCCTCGTACCCAAGCTCGGGGTCCGGCAGCAGTTCCAGCAGCAGCTCCACCTCACACCTGGCCTCGCCACCGGTGAGTTCTATGAAGGGTCCATGCTGCGGGCTTCTCTTCCCTGGGCTTTGGGATGGGTGGAGCCCTGCAGCAATGCTGTCGAGACTCTGCTGCCTTAGCAGCCACCTTTGTCTCTGCTGTGCCGTCTGGTCAGATCACCCCAGATAGACATGTTCTGCTCGTGAATTGTGGAGGGGTTAGAAGCGGGCAAAGACTGGAGTTCCCGTTGGGACTCAGAGGGTTAAGAACCCTACTAGTATCTACGAGGATTCCGGTTCGATCCCTGGCCTTGCTCAGTGGGTTAAGGATCCTGCATATTGCCGTGATCTGTGGTGTAGGTCACAAACATGGCTCAGATCCGGCATTGCTGTGGCTGTGGTGTAGGCCTGCAGCTGTAGCTCCAATTCGACCCCTAGCCTGGGAACTACCATATACTGTGGGTGCAGCCCTAAAAAAATAAAATAAAGGAGTGAAGAACCCCCGTCAGGGCCCCCCTGTCCCCATTCAGGATCATGGCAGCTCCAAGCCTTGGTGTGTGCTGGCTGGTATGCAGGTGGACTCGAACAGAGCCCTCATGTTCAGGGATCTTGTGTCCCGGGACCCCACCCACAGCCCATGTGACGGCACGGGTGGTGTGAGGTCTGCGAAGGTTGTGCACAGGGATTGGGGGGATTGGGGCTTGTCCCTCCCTCTGTCTGTCCTGCGCGGCCCAGCTGGGGCTCTCGCTCATGCCTGAAGGCAGACCTTCCAGGTGCCCCTTCTGCTGAGCAGAAGGCAGGGCCAGCCAACAGGAAGATCTCCTTTGCACATGTCCCCAGCACACCACACTGTTCAGGCCTTCACAGGACAGATGGCGAGATGGGGGGAGGGTGACCTGAAATGGGGTCTCCCTGGAGCTCTGTGGGAGCCAAGTGTTTCCTCACTCTGGGTGGCGGGGTGAGGTGACTGTCCCTTCGGGGTTCAGGCTCGGCCTGGGTGTGGCTTCAGAAATCACAGAGGATGGACTGACCTTACAGCTCAGCGGGTTAAGGATCTGGTGTTGTCACTGCTGCGGCTCGGGTGGCTGCTGTGGTGCAGGTTTGATCCCTGGCCCAGGAACTTCCACACGATGCGGGTGCAGCCTAAAAGGAAAAAGAAAGAAATCAGAGGAGAGGAATGGCCTGTGGGGAGAATAAAGTGCAGAGCCCTCTTCCCAGGGGTCTGCCCTCACCCAGGGCCTGAGCCCCAGTCTCAGTGACCTCCGCACTAACCCCCAGTCCCTGGGAGAGATGCAGCAGCAGCTCCAGAAGACCCTGACCTCCCCAGCCGACGCCGCCGGCTTCCTGCAGGGCTCCCGGGACTCAGGCGGCAGCAGCAAGGACTCATCCTGTGACACCGACGACTTTGTCATGGTCCCAGCCCAGTTTCCAGGTCAGGGATTCACTCGGAGGGGTGGTCAAGGGGAGCGCCGTGGGTCCCACATGTGCCTTGAGGATGGGCTTCTGGAAGCTTCCACACCATGGCTTAGCCATAGAGTCAGAGCTCAGCCCCGCTGTGGGCTGTGGGTGGGCAGAGGGCCATGAACAGACCCTGCTTTTCTCACCTCCCAATACTGTCTAGTACCCGAGTGAAAGCCAGCGTGGGCTCTTTCTGAGAGCCCTGCTCCGTATGGGGAGCTGTGCCCACTCTGTATTTGCTGAGGGTGTGTGTTGGTGGGGAGGTGCTCTAGCCTCTGGGGCAGGCCTGGCCCCTCCCAAAGCCCTGTCCTGGGGTCCTCAGATCTCCTGGTGACCCTGGATGCTGGCACTTCTCTCACTGGCCCTGCCAGCCCTGACACACCTCGCATAGGGCTGGGTGGGAGCAGGTGCTGGTGTCTAGTGGGCCACACCATTTGACCCTGGTTAGGGAGGGGCCCTATACCCAGTCTCGGGCTGCACAAGGAGAACGGCAGGAAGGTGGAGACCCAAAAGGTCCTGTAGGAGTGGACTGGAGCTGGGGACACCTGGCCTGGAGTTGGCTGAAGGCTGACAGGCAGGGCGGGTCTCAGAGGTCCAGGCAGGCAGAGGGGGTTGACAGTCCAAGTGACGGGTTGAGACATGAGAGCACTGGGCCCAGTGTGACCCCCAGCCTGCCCTTGAAGAGGTACCTTTGTGTCACAAAGCCAAGAGTCCCCACTTCTGTCTGTGTGGGGCCACTGGGGAGTCAGGCATAGAAGGTGGCCTGGGAGGGCTGTATGGAAGCTCGTCCTGATGAGAGAGGACACCTGGGCCTGGCCTCACCTATCTCCCTTCCACAGGTGACCTGGTAGCTGATGCAGCTTGTGCCAAGCCCCCACCGGACAGCCTGATGTGCAGCGGGTGAGCCCCTGCCCCAAGCCCTCCTTGTCTTGGGGGGAGGGAAATGCCTGCAGGCTGTCCTTTGACAGCCCCTGCCCAGGTTTGACAGGAAGGAACAGGACGGATCCCAGGGAGGGCCCCGGGGCTCTGTGTGCACGGTTCGCTCGAATGTGAGGCCCTGCCTGCTCTGTCTCCACCAGGAGCTCACTGGCGGCCTCAGCTGGCCCAGAGAGCCGTGGCCGGACCCCATCTCCTTCCCCGCCCTGCAGCAGCTCCCTCAGCCCCTCAGGGTAAGCAGGGCCCCTGGCTGGGCTGGGGAGCATTGTACTCCGCCCCAGGGCCGTAGCTGGGGCTTCCCTCGCGTGTCGCAGCTCCCCATTCCTGAGTCACGTGCTGGAAGAGGCTCTGCCCGCCTTCAAGCCCAGCAGGATGCCAAGCTCCTCCTGGGTGCTCCAGCAGAGAAGGAAGGGATGCAGACCAGGGTTGGGGGTAGAGGCCAGGGGTGGCTATGGGAACCACCCGAAACCAGGGTCATCACCACCCTTGACTTCCAGAGCTGGCCTGGCCTCGCTATCCTCTATCCCACTTCCTACTTCTGGTCTCAACCAGAAGCCACCTGGGTGCAGAGAGTGGATGGAGTGGGTTGTGGACAGGCAGCCTCTGGTACCCAAATAGAAACAGAACCAGTTATGTGCAGAAGCACGGAAGCAGGTGGCCTAGAGTGGCCTCTGCCCCAGGATGTCTGGGTCAAGCGCCCCATCTGCAGTGACCCCAACCTCTCTACCCCACAGCCGGGCCGGTGCATTCTCCAGCAGCAGGTGTGGTGCCTCTGTCCCCATCCCAGTCCCCACTCAGGTGCAGAACTACCAGCGCATTGAGCAGAACCTTCAGTCACCCACCCAGTACCAGACCGCACGGTGAGTGCAAGGGGCTCCCCAGTGGCCAGGTGTGTCTTGGAAGAGAGTAATGAGAACCCCACTGCAGCCCACTGGGAGAGGTACAAGGCCATTTCACATGCACAGTTGTGTAGGCTCCTCACTGTGTAACTGTTAGCACTGCCACTTACTTTGTGGACATACTGAGATTCTAGATGTGTTGAGTGTTTTCTGAGTGTCAGTAAAGTGTCTTGTGTTTACGAAACCGGCATTGATTTTTATAAATTTCAACAGACAGGAGAGGGGCCTTTTTTTTTTTTTGGTAATTCACAGAAGCCACTGGGGGTTGGCGGTTGCCCAGGCAAGGGATTTCGACCTCAGGCCTGAGGGTGCCCTGGGCACTCCCGCCTGGTTTTCACTTCTGGGGAAGCCCATTATTTGAATGGAGGGGGGCCCAACATGTGGCGTGCTCATGGGCATGGCTGAGGGCTCATACCTTGTGCCTTCTTGTGTGCCCAGGTCCTCTGCCATCCGCAGGTCGGGCAGCACCAGCCCGCTGGGCTTTGCACGGGCCAGCCCATCGCCCCCATCTCATGCCGAGCATGGAGCTGCCTTGGCCAGGAAGCTCTCCCTGGGTGGAGGCCGGCCTTACACACCATCTCCCCAAGGTGAGCTGCACATTGCAGAGACTGGGCGTCTCCCTGTGTGAGTGGGGGGTGGGGGCACACGCACGTCGTCTCCATCCCACCTTGACCTTGGTGATTCCTCTTTTCTCCCAAGTCGGAACCATCCCTGAGCGGCCAGGCTGGAGTGGGGCGCCCTCCCCACAAGCAGCTGAGATGCGGGGTGGCAGGTCCCCTCGACCAGGTAAGTACAGTCCTAGCCCGATGGGTGTGAGGGTGGAGCTTGGGGTCGGGGGGCAGCGTGGAGGAGCTGGGCTGACCTGTCACAATCGTCATCTCCTAGGAAGCAAAGAGAGGGAGCGGGGAGGAGTTCCCATCGTGGTGCAGTGGTTAACGAATCCGACTAGGAACCATGAGGTTGCGGGTTCGTTCCCTGGCCTTGCTCAGTGGGTTAAGGATCCGGCATTGCCGTGAGCTGTGGTGTAGGTCGCTGACGCGGCTCAGATCCCGCATTGCTGTGGCTGTGGTGTAGGCCGGCGGCTACAGCTCCAATTAGATCCCTAGCCTGGGAAGCTCCATATGCCGCGGGAGCGGCCCTAGAAAAGGCAAAAAGACAAAAAAAAAAAAAAAAGAAAGAGAGAGGGTGGGGGGGAGGTTCCATGAGACTATTTTTACAAGCTGAAGCCTGGAGTTCTGTTGTGGCTCAGTAGGTTAAGAATCCAGCTGGTATCCACGAGGACGTGGGTTTGACCCCTAGCCTCACTCAGTGGATGAAGGATCTGGCATTTCTGGGAGCCGTGGTGTAGCTTGCAGATGTGCCTCAGATCCCGCATTGCTGTGGCTGTGGTGTAGACCAGCAGCTACAGCTCCAATTCCATCTCTAGCCTGGGAACTTCCATATGCCGCGTGTGGCCCTAAAGGAAAAAAACAAACAAACAAGGAAACAAAGCTGAAGGCTTCAGGTTAAGGAGGTCAACTCTGGGGTTCAAACCCCATCGCCATCCCTGCTCTCTGTGCCTGTCTCTCAGGTGTGCAGTGGAGCATAGGTGCAGTGCCACACAGGTGGCTGGGAGGGTGAAGGGGATCATTAGCAGATTTGGTGGCCTCCGTGCACTGTCCTGGTTGGTGTTGTGGCCTGGGCCACAGACAGCTGTGACTAGGCCTATCCTGTCCCACCCCAGGCTCCTCTGCGCCAGAACACTCTCCCCACACTGCTGGACTGGGCTGCCGCCTGCACAGCGCCCCCAACCTCTCCGACCTACATGTCGTCCGTCCCAAGCTGCCCAAGCCCCCCACGGACCCGCTGGGAGTGGCATTTGGCCACCCGCAGGCCAGCCCCCCGCAGCCCTCCCATGGGCTACAGTCCTGCCGGCCCTTGCGTGGTTCACCCAAGCTGCCTGACTTCCTGCAACGGAACCCCCTGCCTCCTATTCTGGGCTCCCCTACCAAGGTAACGGGACTCCGGACCCCAAGGGGTGGGTTGGGAGAGTGGCCGTTGCTGTGAAAAGATCAGAGGGGTTGGCTCTGCACTGTGGACCTCCCCCCCTGCACTGTGGACAGGAGGGGCCCAGAGGTGGGCCCCCCAGAGCCGGGGTATTCTGCAGTGGTTGGTGGCTGGCTCCATGCGTCTCCCATTTATATGTCCCCATGATGAAAACTGGCCCCCAAACCCATTGTGCTCTTTGGCCCTTAGGAAGTGTCCCGACCCTGGTCCAGCGCCCACACTCACAAGAGCCCAGGCTGCCATCGTGGGCAGATTATTTAGTTCATCCCCTGCCTCAGTTCTCCTGTCTGTGAAATGGGGCCAGAACCTGCAGCTGCCTTATGGTGTTTCTGGGAGGATGTAGGTGCACTCGCGTGTGCCCTCTGCTGTACACATGTGTGCCCGTGCATGTTACCTTCCTCCAGCACAGGGTGGAGTCAGCCACACACAGGTCTCATCACACCTTAGCTGCAGAGACCTGGGTCTTGGAAGATAGGGGCTTTGTGGCGTGGGGCCCTGCAGATGCTGGCCAGCGCCGCAGACCCCGTTGGCTTGTTAATGCCGTCGTGACTCAACAGCCCCCTGCCCCTCCTAGGCTATGCCTGCATTCGACTTCACCAAGACCCCCAGCTCCCAGAACTTGCTGACCTTCCTGGCCCGGCAGGGAGTGGTCATGACGCCGCCTCGGAACCGGACGCTGCCCGACCTCTCCGAGGCGGGGCCCTTCCAGGGGCAGCCAGTGGGCCCTGGCCTACGGCCCACTGAGGACACCAAGGGCCCCTTTGGCAGGTGAATGGACATTGCCTGTGGGAGAGAGACCCAGCCTGTCTGGCTTCACCTGTACCTCATTCCCTCTGAGACCCCTTCTGAGCTTGTTTGTGCCTCTTCAGTGGTGACACTACCTATCCTCGGGGTAGGTGGAGGGACCAAGTGGGCAGCAGGGCAGGTCAGGTTATGGCAAGCTGGCCTCAGAGTGCTGACCAGGCTGTGAGGTCCCCAAGCCCTGCCTGTGGGACAGTGCTGGACTATGGGTGGCCTGGTGCCCAGGCCCCCGGACCCCAGGGCACCACCTCTTCATGGCTCCTCACCCTTCAGGTCCCTCAGCACTGGCCGGCTCACTGATCTACTCCTTAAGGCTGCATTTGGGACGCAGGCCCCTGACTCAGGCAGCACGGACAGCCTGCAGGAAAAGCCCATGGAGATCGGTGTGCAGGGGGTACCTGCGGGGGCAGAGGGGTGCTCTGGGAAGTGGGGGACCATGCCAGGAAGACCTCTGAGCCCATCTTCTTGCTCTCCCAGCACCCTCTGCTGGCTTCGGAGGGAACCTGCACCCAGGAGCCCGTGCTGCGGGGGCCAGCAGCCCTTCCCCCGTGGTGTTCACCGTGGGCTCGCCCCCCAGCGGGACCACGCCACCCCAGGGCCCCCGCACCACCATGTTCTCAGGTGAGGACCGTCAGGAAGCCCCTCAGGGCTGCAGGGACTCCTGGCCTGAGTCTTATCAGGAGGCCTGAGGGCCATTGCTATTGAGTAGGGACAACTCTGCCCTTCACACCGAGGTGCTCTGGGAGGTCGTCCTTGTGGGGTCAGGAATCCTGGGCTTGGGGCTGCCTTGGGGTAAGCACAGGTCATGCAGATGGGTGCCTGCAGTCCCAGCCTCTAGACTTGAGGGTCTCAGCTACAGCAGGCGGGACCCAGCAGGGGTGAGGCTTCTGCTGTGGGGTCTCTTCCCCAGAGGACGTGGGTACCGGGTTTAGGGTCACAGTTGTGGAGGATTCATAGTGGGAGCATGCCCTGAGCCAGGGCGGGGGAGGGGTGTGGCAGGGGGCCTCTGCCCACTGGCCCTCTCCCCACAGTGGGCTCCTCCAGCTCCCTCAGCTCAGCTGGCTCCTCCTCTGCCCGCCACCTGGCGCCTGGGGCCTACAGTGAGGCCACTCTCGAGGTCCCAGCCCCTGGCCACTGCTGCAGCTTCGCTGACCCTGTCACTGCCAACCTGGAGGGGGCCGTGACCTTCGAGGCCCCTGATCTTCCCGAGGAGACTCTCATGGAGGTGAGGGCTGTGCTGGGGGCGGGCATGAGGCTGGAGCACACGTGCCTGCGGGCAGGGGTTGGTCCCAGGAGTGTTGAGGTCTGTCCCCTTCAGCACTGGCCCCCTGCTGCCCTGTTCCCACAGCAAGAGCACACGGAGATCCTGCACAGCCTGCGCTTCACACTCGTCTTCGTCCAGCACGTCCTGGAGATTGCGGCCCTGAAGGGCAGTGCCAGTGAGGCAGCTGGGGGGCCTGAGTACCAGCTGCAGGAGAGCGTGGTGGCCGACCAGATCAGCCTGCTGAGCCGCGAGTGGGGGTGGGTGCACCAGTGGGCCTGGTGGGGAGGCAGCCTGGGGTGTGGGGTCCCCAAGGCGCCTGATGCCTACTTGCTGCCCCCCAGCTTCGCAGAGCAGCTGGTGCTCTACCTAAAGGTGGCTGAGCTCCTCTCCTCGGGCCTGCAGACCGCCATTGACCAGATCCGGGCTGGCAAGCTCTGCCTGTCCTCCACCGTGAAGCACGGTGAGTGCTGGGCTCAGCTCATGCCTGGAGTGTTGGGGGTAGACACCGAGGAAGGGGTGCTGGGGAGGCCTTTCTGAGGAGGTTACCTGGTGGAGGAGCAGCCAGGGCATCCTGGGAGGGTCAGGTGCAAAAGCCCTGAGGCAGGGCCCCATGTGTCCAGGGGACGAGAAGGTGCAGTGTGTGTTGCTGGAGCAGAACACGTAAGAGATGGGAGATGGGCCCTGCGGACATTGTGAGGGGCCCTTGCCCACTGGTTGCACTGGTCCCCCTCGTGGGCCATGCTGAGCTGATGGGGCCTCCTATCCCCCACAGTGGTTCGGAAGCTGAACGAGCTCTATAAGACCAGCGTGGTGTCCTGCCAAGGCCTGAGCCTGCGGCTGCAGCGCTTCTTCCTGGACAAGCAGCGACTCCTGGACCGCATCCAGAGCGTCACGGCAGAGAAGCTCATCTTCAGCCATGCAGTGCAGACGGTATCATGGGCGGGACCACAGGGCTGGTGGGGAGAGTGGCCAAGGAGCAGGCAGGAGTGGTCGATGGCCTCAGCTGTGCCACATTTCAGGGGATCACTCCCAGGTGGAGAACTGCACCACGCTGTCCCCTTAGCCACAGGTGACACACCGGCCCTTCTAGGCCCCAGCAGGGAGCCAGGAGCTTCCCCTGGGTTTCATTCTCACTGTGTGGGCTCCACAGCACAGGCGGCGCCCCTGGCCACATTCCTCCCTGAAACTCAGTTTCCTTACGTGTAAACAAAAGACCTGGTTTTCAAGCCTCTCAGCAGGCGAATTGGCCTCCAGAAGAAACCGATGCAGGCAGCTTAGCTCAGAACACACAGCTTAAACACAGTAGGGAGTTTGGGGGTCTCTGCTCAGTGCTCTGTGTCTGTTGCTTTGGGGTCATTGTGCCCAAAAAGATCTACTTTGGAGGCAATGTCTTTTTTCAAGAAAATTCACCTGTGTGGTAAAAAGGTACAGTCTGCAGAGTTCCCTGGTGGTTTGGCAGGTTAAGGATCTACCTGGCATCGTCACTGCTGTGGTGCAGGTTCCATCGCTGGCCCAGGAACTTCCGCATGCCACAGGCATGACCGAAAAAACACAATCTTGGGGAGTTCCCATTGTGGCTCAGTGGTAAGGAACCTGACCAGTATCAATGAAGATATGGGCTTGATCCTTGGTCTAGCTCAGTGGGTTAAAGATCTGGCATTGCCCTGAGCTGTGGTGTAGGTCACAGACACGTCTTGGTGCTGTGGCTATGGTGTAGGCTGGCAGTAGCTGATTCAGCCACTAGCCTGGGAACTTGCATATGGTATCTGCAGGTTCAGCCCTAAAAAAAAAAATTAAGGAAAAAACCACAATCTGAACAAAAGTAGAAGAAAAGCCTGCCTCCTTATCACCAAGCTCCCCCTCTCCTATAGGTGACCCCTTTATCAAGTGACTTAGGAACACTCTGTTAGCCGGGTCGGGGATGCTGACCCACCCGGGGTGGAGCTAATCTGATCTGTAAACCCCTGCCTGCCTGAGGCCCATGAGCATCCGTTTAGACCCTCACCTACACAGGGGCCCCCACACCACACTGCCCCCATCACTTGCGCCCTCCACGTAGGGTCGGTCAGCCCTGGGTCCCCCATCCCCAGTGATGGGGGTGGCCGGGGCCCAGCCTCCACCCTTGCCCGGCAGGTACAGTCGGCCGCCCTGGATGAGATGTTCCATCGTCGGGAGGACTGTGTCCAGCGCTACCACAAGGCCCTGCTGCTCATGGAGGGGCTGCAGCAGATCCTCACAGACCAGGCGGACGTGGAGAACATCGCCAAGTGTCAGTGACTGGGCTGAGGGGCAGAGTGGGGTGGGGAAGGGGGCAGCCAGGCCCCCCACTCACAGTGGTGCCCTCCCTCACTGCAGGCAAGCTGTGCATCGAGCGAAGGCTCTCGGCCCTGCTGAGTGGCATCTGTGCCTGACCACCCGGAGGCCTGGCCCACTATGCCCGTGGGGCTGAACCATCTCTGCTGATCCTGCGGGGGAGGGGGCAGTGTGCTGGCTGGGCTTCAAGGGACAAGCCTGTGGCCTTGACACTGCTTGCTGGAGCCAGGAAAAGGACTGTGGCTTCCCATTCAGCGTCCAGAGCTAGGCCTCGAGCTGCATCTTCATCACCTGGACTCTGCAGCCGTGGACTTCAGGGCACTGGAGGGCCCTGCACAGAACCTCCACCCAGGCCAGTCCCCTGGCCTTGCTCACAGGCAGAACTCCCAGCCCAGCCAGTCATCAGAATTTCTCTCCCGGCTGCCTCCATGGCAGGTGGGGATGCACAGGCAGCTCCTGACCCCACCTAGACCCCAGGGTCATCACGCTGAGGACAAGCCAAGGCCTGGAGACCATGATGCCCACTCAAGCCAAAGCCGCCAGGCCTGCCCAGTGGATCCACCCAGGAAAAGGTGTGTCCTCCTGGCTCCCACCTGACCCTTCCCCAGACCACCCCTAGCTTTGTGAGTCACCCAGCACTTTATGCAGATGGACTGGCCCCGGTCCCAGCTGTTGCACTACAAGGCGCGTGTACATATCCATATCCACACACATACAGAAGTAGCCCCATGAGCGCGTGCGCTGTGCCTGCCAGCCCGGACCCCCCGGGAGACACAGCCGTCTTATTTAAATGTTCTTTTAGGGACGGACAGTATGAAGCACCGAGCTTCCTAAAACCCAGCACAGACGTTACAGTCTTTCTCACTTTACTCCTAAAACGTGTCTTATTTTCTTCAGCTTTTTTGTTTTTTAAAGAAGAAAACTCAAAACAAGTTGAGGACGTTTATTTTGAAATGGTGGGGGGCAGGACAGGGGTGGCCTCAGCGTCGATGCTGAGACCTGGGCGGGGCGGGGAGCCCTCCCGCTCCCTGCCCCCACCCCGAGCCGCTCCCTGCCCGAAGACAGTGGGCAGGTGAGCAGCACCGTGTTTGTGCAAAGCTCCCCCGTCCAGTTTTCACAGTAGGTTTTGATGTCAACCCCCCTCCCCCACCCAGCCAGGTCCTGGCTGCTGCAGGGGGTGGTCCACCTTCCAGGCTCAGGGGGGCCTTTCCTGGTCTGCCCAGCTCCTCCCAGAGTGTCCCTCAAATGCAGAGGGAGCCGTGCCAGCCCAGGCACCCATGGCAAGGGCTTCGAGGTCTCCACACAGACCCGGGCGGAGACCCTCTCGTGTTTCTCTCTTGCGATACTTGAAATCTCGCCACTGTGCTTGGACGTAGAAGAAGAGGAGCAGCCCTGGGAGTCGTGTCTGTCTCATCACCCGTGACTTAAGTTTCTCCCTACTGCGCAGAATGTGTTCGTATTTATTGCTTTATGGTCGGCCGGAATCCAGGGCCACCGGGAGGCTGGCGCCATGGGAGGGGTCTCTGGCAGCTGCCCATCCCGCTGCCTGCTTCCTGGGGTGCGGTGTGCGTGCTGCCAGCCCATCCTGTTCTCCGCAGCACGGCTCTGGACCCTCGGTCTACTTTAATAGAAGTTTTGTGTGCTCTCCCTCTCTTTGCGTTAAATTGTGTAACAACAATTTAAGGAAATAAAACCTCTGGAATTGTTGAGTTGGTGTTACTGATGGTTTGTCACTGTCGTTCTCCCGTGACCATCTTTGTCAGCACCCCCCACATGTCCTGCAGCAGTACCTGGAGGTTGGAGGTCAGGATCAACGAGCCTGGGGATGCACCGAGCTCTAGACCTCAACAGCAGCCACACCATTTCCATCCCCACCCACACTGTGGGAAAATGCAAGGCGATACTTGCTGTGGTTTTGATTTGCACGTGTGTGGTGGTTGGTGGCTGAGTCTTTTTACAGGTTTGGTGGCAATTTCTAGGTTTTGAAGAGATGGCTCTTCAAGTCCTTTGGGCCATTTTTGAGTCAAATGGTTTCTCTATTTGTTGTTGAGAGATAGGATTTGCATTTTTTCAGCTTCATATTGTTGTAATAGGTTAAATATGTCTCATCAAGTTACCCAAAGGGCTAACAGCAGTGTGAAACGGAAGTTCACGGAGGGGTAGCCTTAGAGGAAGTTGAAGGTGGAGGCCTCGAAAGGCTAGGTCGCAGCAGGGCTGTGTCAGTCTGGCTTCCTGGATCCTCAGACAGGAAGGGCCCTGCCCTGTGGAGCTTGGGGGCTGGGGATGCAGCCCCTTCCGCCCTGTGGGGCTCCTGGTGTGTTAGCAACAGAAGTGCCAAAAGAGGATTAATTATTTAAGACACAGCATTTTGTTAAATTAATAGACTTCAGGAGTTCCCTGGTGGTGCAGTGGGTTAAGGGTCCACCATTGTCACTGCTGTGGTATGGATTCTGTTCCTAGTCTGGGAACTTCTGCATGAAAAACAAATAGACCTTCTTTCTCCCTCCCTCCCTTCCTTCCTTTCTTCCCCCACAGAATATGGAAGTTCCCAGACCAGGGATCCAACGGGAGCTGCAACTGCCAGCCTGCACTACAGGCACAGCAATGCAGGATCCAAGCTGCATCTGTGACCTACACCACAGCTCACAGCAACGCCAGATCCTTAACCCACTGAGCAAGGCCAGGGATTGAACCTGCGTCCTTACAGACAGTACTTTGGGTTCTTAACCCACTGAGACATAATGGGAACTCCTAGACTTCATTTCTTTTTGTTTTTTATTTTTTGGGTTTTTTTTTTTTTTTTTTTTTTTGCTTTTTTTTTAGGGCTGAACCCTTGGCATACGGAAATTCCCAGGCTAGGGTTCGAATCACAGCTATAGCTGCTGGCCTATGCCACAGCCACAGCAATGCAAGATCTGAGCCACATCTGCAAACTACACCACAGCTCATGGCAATGCTGGATCCCCGACCCACTGATTGAGGCCAGGGATTGAATCCACATTCTCATGGATACAAGTCAGATTCGTAGATTTGTTTCCGCTGAAGGATACTAGTCAGATTCGTGGATTCGTTTCCACTGAGTCACAATGGGAACTCCCTAGACTTCATTTCTTAGAGCAATTTTAAATTTACAGAAAAATTGTGCAAAAAGTTCAGTGTTCCCATATACTCTCTTCCCAGCTGCTGCTGCCTATTCACCTCTCCTGTTAACACCCCATGTGTGGGATTCATTGTTACAGCTGATGAACCTACACTGATACCGATACTGCGCAGTCCATGTTTTATGTTAGGATTCACTCTTGGTGCACACATATAATGACATACACAATTTACAGAGTTGTTTTACTGCCCTGAAACTCCTCTGTGCTCTGTGTCCAATCCCTCGACTTCAACCCCTGTCCCTTTACTGTCTCCAAAATTTCACCTCTTCCAAGAGGTCATGGAGTTGGCACCCTATGGTGTGTGGCCTTTTCAGATTGTCTGCTTCCACATCTTCATGGCTTGATGGTCTGTTTTTTTGTTTTTGTTTTTGTTTTTTTTGTCTTTTTGCTATTTCTTTGGGCCGCTCTCGCAGAATATGGAGGTTCCCAGGCTAGGGGTTGAATCGGAGCTGTAGCCACTGGCCTACGCCAGAGCCACAGCAACGCGGGATCCGAGCCGTGTCTGCAGCCTACACCACAGCTCACGGCAACGCCGGATCGTTAACCCACTGAGCAAGGGCAGGGACCGAACCCGCAACCTCATAGTTCTTAGTCGGATTCGTTAACCACTACGCCACGACGGGAACTCCTGTTTATGGTTTTTTTTTTTTTTTTTTTTTTCAGTCCTGAATGATGCTTCTGTTTGCATGTACCTAAGTTTATCCATTCATCTACTGAAGGATGTCTTCTTGCATCCAGGTTTTGGTATTTTTGAGTAAAGCTGCCATAAATACCCCTATGCCAGGGGGCCCAGGAGGGCTGGCTGGGCCTGGGGGTGCAGTGAGCACCTGGGGGTTTCAGGTGGCTCCCACCTGTCTTTCTGGGAACCTTGTCTCCTGCGCGCTGCCAGCAAGCCCACGCTCACAGGATGGGGTGGGGTGGAGGGCGGTCCGAGACCCAGCTCTAGTGCCTGTCCCACTTCAAACTGGGCACCTGTCCCAACCTCACAGGGCTCAGTTTACCCTCTGTAGATCAGAGATGCAGGATCACCCACTGCCACAGCTGGTGGATCTAGAGAGGGAGCAGGCATGCTCAGCGCCTGCCACAGCTGGTGTGCTGGAAGCTGCCTCGGTGGTCTTTTCCTTTCATTCTCTCACCTGATGCAGGAATTCTAACCTTCCAGGATGCTTACCTTCCTGCCCGCCCCGCTCCTAACAGGACCTTGGAACCGGGTTCCCACCTCCATCCTCCCACCTGCTGGCCCGGGGCCTTGCTCCTGTGACTGACCACACCTGGCCTGGGTTTTTGCTCCAGCTCTGTGAACTTCCTGGTTCACCTGGCAGGGGAGAGACTGTCCTTTCCAGGGCACAACCCAAATCTCATCGAGTCCCAAAGGTTCTTCTTCACTGCTCTAATTCCTCTGCCATCTCCAGCAGTCAGAGGTGCCCAGGTGGTGCACTCACAAGGACCTGGGGTTCTGCGTCCAACTCTGTGGGCCAGAGCAGGGCCTGGGCATCCAGAGATTCAAGGGCTGAGGGCCAGGAAGGAGTGTCCCCTGACGAATCTCTATGGTTAAGGGGTAGGGGGTGCTCTCTGTGATGGTGGGGTGCCGTGTGTGAAGACGAGGTGACCCACTGCTTCCTAAGGCTGTTCAACCACCTGAATCCCCATATCACAGGCGACCTTGGCTTTTCCTCAATCCCAGAACCCTTCTGCAGAGGGATGAGCTGTCCTGGGGGGCTGTTTGGCCCAGGTGAGCTGTCCCTCCTACCTGCTTGAGCTCTTTTCCAACTAGGCCTGACTTGTGAGTTCAGAGAAGGCTGAGTAGAGTTTGGTCCAGGAGAGAATCTTTGTCAGCAACCACTGATCCACTTTCTTTCCTGTGGATTGCTTGTTCTGGACATTTCTTACACAATGGACCTATGAACAAGGCAGGGGTTGGGGGTGCAGACCCCCTATGCAGTTGAAAATCCACAAATAACATTAAAGTTACCTTTACCCATTCGTAATTATACAGCTGTAGACTCAACCATTGGCAGGTCCAGGTGTGCTGCGGTTCACATTCAGTGAAAACAATTCTTACATAGGATGGATCCACACATTCGAACCTGTGTTCAAGGGTCAACTGTAAACAGAATCATACACACTTGTGGCCTTGTACATCTGGCTTTTTTTACTGAATGTGTTTTCAAGGTTCACTTCTGGTCAAAGCATGTGTATTTCTGAGTCATTTATGTATATACATGTAGAGAAATATATTTTTCATTATGGTTTATTACAGGATACTGAATATAGTACCTGTGCTATACAGTAGGACTTTGTTTTTTCTGTTTGTTTGTTTGTTTTTTGCTTTTTCTAGGGCCACTCCTGTGGCATATGGAGGTTCCCAGGCTAGGGGTCTAATCGGAGCTGCGGCCACCGGCCTACACCAGAGACATAGCAACACAGGATCTGAGCCGAGTCTGCAACCTACACCACAGCTCACAGCAACGCCAGATCGTTAACCCACTGAGCAAGGCCAGGGATCGAACCCGCAACTTCATGGTTCCTAGTTGGATTCGTTAACCACTGTGCCACGATGGGAACTCCAACGTCTTTATACTGAGTCTTTTTTTTTCCTTTTAGGCCAACCCATGGCATATGGAAGTTCCTGGGCCCAGGATTGAATCTGAGCTGGAGCTGCCACCACAGCTTCAGCAACACCAGATCTTTAACTATGCCAATCTGGGGATGGAACTGGTGCCCCCACAGAGATAAGCCGGATCATTAAACCACTGTACCATAGCAGGAACTCTTGTACTGAGTCATTTTTTACATGGCATTTACTACTTTATAACACTGTTTTAGGAGTTCCTTTGTGGAGCAGTGGGTTAAGAATCTGGCATTGTCATTGCAGTGGCTTGCTTCTGTGGCGTGGGTTCTATCCCTGGCCCGGGGAACTTCCACATAGGTGTGGCCAAAAACAAATAAAAAAGCCGCACACTTTTACAGATTGGTTTGTCGTCATCTGTCCCCCCTCTGGAATGGAAACTTTCCTAGGGTAGGGGTTTTGCTCACTAGTCTATTCCTAATATCTGGAGGTGCTGGGAACATAGTAGGTGCTCAGTAAATATCTACTGGCCAGATAGCCATCTCAGGTCTGGGTCCCTTCAGTAGCACTTTCTTCCACCTTAACCCCCGCTCTGTGTCTCACTCTGCCTCCATACAGTGACACCTGTGGCACTTCCCAAACCCATTTGTCTTTCACCAGTTCCTGGGAGGTCCTCACTTCCAGGAGCCCAGCATGACTCACTCTCTTCCCTGGCGTTTCTGCACCTCTCTGTACCTCAGCTTCCTCACCTGTAAAATGGGAACAAGAGAAACTTACTCAAGGTTTCCTGGGGATTGAATAAGATAAAACGCCTCAAGCGACTACAACAGCATTTGGCACATAGCAAATGCTTTATTATGACGGGTTTGATACTAAAAGGTCTGGGAAGGCGCTGGTCTGCACGTGGTTGAAAGTATACCAGGGATGGTGCTGTGTGATTTCAGGCAAGGGGCTCAGCCTCTCTGTCCCTCGGTTCCTCTTCGATAACAAAGTGCTCGCTCCTTTAGGCGGGTTAAGGGAAGGAAAGAGCCAACGCGTGTAACACAGCGCCTATAAGTGTCCGCTGTTACGAAGGTTCGGTCGCTCTAAGACGGCGCAGCTCGGCGACCAGCCGGGCTTCTACGGCGAGGAAGGCCCGCCCCCCGAAAAGCCACGCCCCCAGCCACCAAGCTCCGCCCTAAGCCCCACCTCGCCCAGAAGGACTTTTGTCCACGTCCGGCCACCGTCCGGCCGTGTGCTCCATTTCCGCCTTCTCCCACGTGGTCCGGCTCGGGCTCAGTCCGCAGCGTCGTGAGTGGGGCTGGGTCGGGGCGCGCCCCACTGGTCCCAGCGTGGGTGCTTGGTGTCTCACCGACTCCTGGGGGGAAGCCGGCCGGGCGAGCGAGAGGACAAGGGGGACCAGGAGGGACTGGGAGGTCAGAGGTCAGCCTGGGGGTCAGGGGACGTCGGAGGTTATCCGCAGGCGGAACTGGAGTGTGAGAGGGTCCTGAAGGAGGTTGGAGCTCAGGAGGGGCGGAGCTGGAGCGTGAGGGGTCTTGGGGAGGTCAGAGTTCAGAGGGCGGGGCTGGAGCGGTGAGGTGGTCGGAGTTCTGCAGGGCCGGGCTGGTGTGTAGGGGCCGCGGGGAGGTCGGGGTTTAGAGGGCCCGGGCTGGTGCGCCCAGGGGGAGGTCAGGGGTCGGGCGCGTGCCCCCCCCGCCCCCCGCCACTCTCGGCCCTGCATGGGGCTCCCCAACCTGTGGGCGGCGGCCTGGGCCCTAAGGAGAGTCTGCGGACCGTGGACCCCGCGCCTTGGACCGCGCCTCCTCTGGTAATGACAGCGCACTTGTCCGTGACCCTGGTGTAGCACGCCCGACTGCATGCCCGGCCCAGCGCTAAAAGTCCTAATCGCGTATAGTGCTGTCATTGCTCCGTTTCTCGGACAGTGAAACCGAGGCCCAAGTTGGTGGTTGGGCAAAGTCTCCAGTTAGCGCCCAGCTGGGATTTGAATTCGGTGGTCAGCCTAGGGAGTTTACCAGACCATGCTGCCACCATTACTCCTTCCCTGTGCCCTTCCTTCTGTGTTGCTCACACCCGCCCCTGTCTTTTCAGTTTGCCCCCCATGGCGGGGAATGGGGAGGCCCCGGTGCCAGTGGGGACTGGGCAGGAACAGGACAAGAAGGCCCGGAGTGGCTGGCAGGGTGCTGCCAGGATCTGGGAGGAAACAGAACAGCAGGCAAAAAAGCTCAAGAGCAGCGAGGATGGGGAGCAGCGCAGGAAGCTGCCCAAGCGGAAGATTGTTCTGCTCATGGCCTATTCCGGGAAGGGCTACCATGGCATGCAGGTAAGGGTGTGCTGAGGGCCTGGGCAGCTCCAGCTTCTCTCACAGCTGCCCTGTGCTTCCAGCAGGAACCTCAGAGTCACGGTTATTCGCTGAGGCATCTCAGGAGGTGGGAGAAGGCAGAGTCTCATTCTTCACCTGCTTTTCAGAGTTATCATGTGGGTCCCACCAAGCAAGATTTATATTTGAATTGAAGCAGCTCTGAGCCCTGCTTTCTCCATGCATCTCTTGGATGCTTGCCAGGGGCATTCACTGGTCTCCCAAGGTGGTTAAGGGCCAAACCCTGCTGCTGACCAGCGGTGTGGCCTTGGGCAGGTGACTGGAGGCTCTGGGTGCCTTGTTTCCTCATCTTTCCTTTTTTTTTTTTTTTTAAGGCCTCACCCTCAGCATATGGAGATTCACAGGCTAGGGGTCCAATTGGAGCGACACCTGCTGGCCTACGTCAGAGCCACAGCAATGCCAGATCCAAGCCACGTCTGCGACCTACACCACAACTCATGGCAACGCCAGATCCTTAAGATCCTTAACTGGCTGAGTGAGGCCAGGGATTGAACCCACATCCTCATGGATCCTAGGTGGGTTCACTAACCGCTGAGCCACAGTGGGAACTCCCCCCCCTTTTTTTTCTTGGCAATGATGTGCAGTGGGATCTTAGTTACCAGACCAGAGATTGAACTTGGGCTGCAGCATTGAAAGTGCCAAGTCCTAACCACTAGACCACCAGGGAACTCCCTCATTTCCCCATCAGTTTTTTTGGCCACACCCAAGGCATGCAGAAATTCTCAGGCCTCGGAGTTCCCATTGTGGCTACAGCTCCGATTAGACCCCTAGCCTGGGAACCTTCATATGCCGCAGGAGCGGCCCTAGAAAAGGCAAAAAGACAAAAAAAAAAAAAAAAAAAAAGAAAGAAAGAAAAATTCTCAGGCCTCAAACCAGCGCCACAGCAGTGACCTGGGCTTTTGCAGTGACAACACTGATACTTACCTGCTGTCCCACAAGGGAACTTCTTGTTTCCCCATATTTAAGATGGGGATAATCGTAGTACTGACTTCATAGGGTGAAAAGATTCACTAGGCTGACCCATACTGGACACTCAAACCCAGGACAGTGCAAGCGAGGCTGAGAAGTGGCAGCTGTTACTCTTTGTTAGATTTGCTAAGGTGGGTGACAGTGACAGTGGGTGTGCAGGCACTTTAGAGTCCCCTGCCCAGCCTAGCCCTGTGGTCCTTTCCTGAAATGCAGGAGGGTCCAGGTGCCCCAACAGATGCACATAAACTTTCTTCTTGTTCCTCGTGTTCAGCACTGTGGCCCTTGAACTTCAGTTCCTTTTTTTTTTTTCCCCCCCTCTCTTTTTAGGGCCACACCCTTGGCATATGGAAGTTCCCAAGCTAGGGGTAGAATCTGAGCTGTAGCTGCCTGCCTACACCATAGCCACGGCAATGCAGGATCCTTAACCCACTGAGCAACGCCAGGGATCAAACCTGCGTCTTCATGGATACTAGTCAGGCTTGTTACCCCTGAGCCAAAATCGGCACTCCTAGTTCCTTGTTATTAAACTTCTTTAAGCTTGACTCACAGGAAAGGGTCCATGGCTATGTAGCGCATCTAACTGAAATGGAAGTTTAAGAAAATAATGTCCAACCTTACCTGTGCTAGCATAACCTTTATTATGAATAATAATAGTAATAAGATACTTTGTATCCTATTTTATATATATATATATATTTTTTTTTTTTGTCTTTTTGTCTTTTTTTTTTGTTGTTGTTGTTGTTGTTGCTATTTCTTGAGCCGCTCCCGCGGCATATGGAGGTTCCCAGGCTAGGGGTTGAATCGGAGCTGTAGCCACCGGCCTGCGCCAGAGCCACAGCAACGCGGGATCCGAGCCGCGTCTGCAACCTACACCACAGCTCACGGCAACGCCGGATCCTTAACCCACTGAGCAAGGGCAGGGACCGAACCCGCAACCTCGTGGTTCCTAGTCGGATTCGTTAACCACTGCGCCACGACGGGAACTCCCTATTTTATATTTTTAAAGTATAGGTTGCAGAAGTTCCCATTGTGGCTCAGCGGTAATGAGCCCAACTAGTATCCATGAGGATGCGGGTTCGATCCCTGGCCATTCTCACGGGGTTAAGGATCTGGCATTGCCCTAAGCTGTTGGTGTAGGTCATAGATGCAGCTTGGATCCCACATAGCTGTGGCTGTGGTGTAGGGAGGCAGCTGCAGCTGCAGCTCCCATTCGACCCCTAGCCTGGGAACTTCCATATACTGCAGGTGTGGCCCTAAAAGCAAAAAAAGTTTAAAAAATGAGACCATGAGACCAATTTGATGACTACTGGTAAAGTGTGACAACGGGCGGAATCACTGCTTCAATCTAAGTTACCTGTGCTCCTTTGTGTATGTTTAAATGCTTTTTGAGGATGGTTTTGATTTCATGCATTTTCGCCTTATGCACTGTCTTGAGAATTTTGCCTGTGTCTCACCATCTTCTCTTTGCCCTAGTTTCCCCATTAGGGGACTGAGGGGTGACAGTGACAGTAATTCACAGGGCCGACAGAAGGACAAGTTGAGATATGTGGAAGGATTGTTATCCCTGTTTCTTAATATCCATTGTGATCACTTGAGGAACATTTATAACTTCTTGCTGACTAACAGAGGGGACTTGAGTTGCAGTGGGAACTGTAAGGCAGCCTTTGGGAAGAACACCCCACCCACACACACACCCCTGCTGTGGTGACTCTGGGTGAAGTGCTTGTAGGCCTGTGTCCTTTGTGTTGGAAAGGTTTTCTTTGAGAAGGTCGGACTGGTGATCTCGGTGATGTCATAGGGTCATGCAGGTCCCAGACTAGGATTCCATTCTCACAGCATGTCCCTGCCGCATTGGGTGCTGGCAGTACCCTGAGTGGCTTCCTCCTTTAGCATAGGGGCCCACTGCCTGCAGTAAAGAGGGAAAGGGTCCCTGGGGTGATGAGGGAAGGCTCCTTTTTTAACCAGATGCTGCAGACAGATGAGGTGTCTCCAGCAGGAGCGGTGATGGTTTCTCATCTGACCAGCTAGGGCAGGGGGGTGATGTCTCAGGTGATGCCTTCTGTTGGCTGCCCAGGGTGAGGAGTTTCTAGGACTGTGGGCACCCTCAGGTGGCTCTCCTACTTCCTGTGGGACAGGAGATAACTGCAGAGTCTCTCCATGCCCACAGGTGTGGTCCCTGTGCTGCCGGGTATGGACCCACAGCACATGCCCCTCCCCGGCCCAGCCCCGGCCCAGCGTCTCTTACTTGTGGGTAGTGGCCGAGTGAAAAGCAATTTTTTTTCTCTTTTTCTCAGAGGAATGTTGGGTCCTCACAATTCAAGACCATTGAAGATGACCTGGTGTCCGCCCTGGTCCGGTCGGGTTGTATTCCTGAGAATCACGGGGAAGACATGAGGAAAATGTCCTTCCAGCGCTGCGCCAGGACTGACAAGGTAGGCAGTTTCCCTGCCTCTCACAGGTGTGAGCAGCATGGAACCCGCTAGTCTGTGTTTTCTGTTTACTCTTGTCCCACTTTCCATCTAAGCATCTTGATCTGACAAGATTCACTTGGTTGTGGGAGTTCCCCCTGTGGCACGACGGGATTGGCAGCATCTCTGCAGCAGCAGGAAGCAGGTTTGATCCCTGGCCCAGCACAGTGGGTTAAGGGACCCAGTGTTGTTGTAACTGCGGTGTAGGTTGCAACTATGGCTCAGATTTGATTCCTGGCCTGGGAACTCCATATGTTGTGGGGCAGCCAAAAAAGAAAAAAAAAAGGATTCTTTTGGTTACGAATGACAGAGGCACAAATCAAACTAGTCTAATTGGAAAAAAAGTTGTTGCCATGTGTGACCAAGAAGCCTGGGCATTTCTGGCCCAGGTGAGGCTAGAGTCATGTGCTCTCTGCCACAGGACCTTGTGTCCTCGTGGTCTGAGCTTTCTCCTCTGTCGCTCTTGCAGATGGCAGGGTGGCCACAACACCTGCCTTAGATCCCTCTGTCTCAGGCTTGTGATACAGGTTGGACCATGTGGCTGCAGAGGCCCACCAGTGGGTGTGATGTTAAATTTTTTAGTAGCTACAGTCAAAAGGGAAAAGGAAACAGATGGAACAGGTTTGCACGATCAATTTTATTTAATTTAGTATATCAAGATAGTCTTATTTAAACGTGTAATCAACGTAAAAAATGATTCATGAGGGAGTTTCCATTATAGCTTATCAGGTTAAGAATCTGACTAGTATCCATGAGGATATGGTTCGATCCTTGGCTTCACTTAGTGGGTTAAGGATCTGGCGTTGCTGTGAGCTGTGGTGTAGGTCAGCAGCTATAGCTCCGATTTGACTCCTAGCCTGGGAACTTCCATATGCTGCAAGTGCAGCCCTAAAAAGACCAAAAAGAAAAAAAAAAGAAAGATTTAAAAAAAGGCTTTATTGAGCTATGATTCACTCCCATATATTTTGCCCATTTAAAGAGTATAATTCATTGGATCTAGTGTTTTCTCAGAGTTGTGCAGCCATCATTACAGTCAGTCACAGAACATTTTCATCATACCTAAAAGATCCTTGTCCCCTTTATTTTTATTTTTTTATTTACAATTTTTTTTTTTTGGCTGCGCACACAGCATGTGAATGTTCCAGGGCCAGGGAAGGAATCTGCAGTACAGCAGCGACCAGAGCTACTGCAGTGACAGCACCAGATCTTTTTTTTTTTTTTTTTTTTTTTTGTCTTTTTGCTATTTCTTGGGCCGCTCCCGCGGCATATGGAGGTTCCCAGGCTAGGGGTCGAATCGGAGCTGTAGCCGCCGGCCTATGCCAGCGCACAGCATGTGGGATCCGAGCCACGTCTGCGACCTACACCACAGCTCACGGCAACGCCGGATCCTTAGGCCATTGAGGAGGCCAGGGAACCAACCTGCAACCTCATGGTTCCTAGTCAGATTCGTTTCCGCTAAGCCATGACAGGAACTCCTGACATATCATTTCTAATATGCCTTGATTTTTGGTATTGGCCCAGTATCTAACCAAGGGTCAGTGATTGCATTTAGTTGCCATGTCTTTTGAGTTTCCTAAAATGGTCTTCTTGCCTCCTTTTTGTTTTTCCTGAAATGATGTTTTTGGACAGTTCAGGCCAATTATTCTGACAGATGTCCTCAATGTGTATTTGATTGTTCTTATGACTGGATTCAGGCCAAAAAGGATTTTTGGTAGGTATATTACTTGTATTACATGGTGTTCTATTACCTTGCATATATTTAAACAAATCCCGGAGTTCCTTAATGGCTCAGTGGGTTAAGGACCCAGCATTGTCACTGCTGTGGTGAGGGTTCATTCCCTGGCCCCAGAACTTCTACATGCTGTGGGACCCTTCCCCGACCCCCTGCAAAATGAACAAAAAAACCTTTTTAGGAAATGTGATTGTAGTGAGTAGAAAGGTGCATGCAGGGTCAGCATAAAGTAGAACAGATGATTCTACAGCAGACACCTGGGTAATCTCCACTCAGGTCAACATGGGACTCTGCCCACATTTCAGGAGCCCTCCTTGTCCACCCCATCACACCACTCCCCTTCCCCAGACCTTGCTGCCATATTGATGAAAACTCCCTTTTGGAAGAAAGGTATAATGTACAAATGGTAAAGTGTGCTCACGCTAAGCACAGAGCTTGATCAGTTTTCCTTGCTTAACCAGCACCCCATCCCTGCAAAGGAACTGCTCTTTTGACTTAGGTGGCAACCTCTTCCTTGCTCTGTCCCAGAGTTTTGTCCTCTAAGTTGCATTTTCTTTTTTTCATAAGTCCTGAGAGTCACATCCAAGGTGGGACTTTTATTTCGTATCTGCATGATGTCACATATTCGTTCCCTGGTGTACGTAATATTTTGAAGGTTGTGGTGTACTTAAGCTCTTGGGATATAGAGAGCTGTTCTTATATCTGATTATTCACTTCAGACACGTTTCTAAAAGTAGAATTCCTCCATGGAAGGATGTAGGGTGTGCTGGTCCTTCTGCTGAAGAGACCAGCCTGTAGAGCGTTGTGCCCGAAGAGCAAGGCCCCAGCTGGCCCTCCCGCATATGCTTCCTTTGCAGGGTGTGTCTGCGGCTGGCCAGGTCGTGTCCCTGAAGGTGTGGCTGATTGATGACATTTTAGAAAAGATCAACAGTCACCTTCCTTCTCACATTCGGATCCTGGGTAAGTCTTGCAGCGCAGGGGCTGCATGCCCAGTGGTGACCAGGCTTGCTGGTGAAACGCCTTTTCACCAGATTTCTCTGGTATGGAGAGAAGACACAGTGTGATTGCTTGGCAGTTGGTGGGAGTGGTTGTCCATCATCTGTAAAAAGAGTTCAGTATTCCTGCCTCCTTCAGAAAGGGGCACAGCTGGATAGACAGACTTTGAAAGGCCATTGGTACAACATTTCGGTGCTGCATGTGCCTCGTTTTGACCAGATGCTTGGATATGAAAGTCCAGATTTTATAGAGTTAAAGCAGGGACAATTATTCTCTTTTGAGAGAGTCCCAATAATGAGATTTCTAGGTCTTCTTTTTAAAAAATTCCATTCTGACTCTCTTCGCCTTTTTCTTTTAACTTTTTTTGTTTTTATTTATTTATTTATTTTTGCTTTTTAGGGCCGCACCTGCGGCATATGGAGGTTCCCAGGCTAGAGGTCTAATCGGAGCTACAGCTGTCTTTCTATGCCACAGCAATTTGGGATCTGAGCTGTGTTTGTGACCTACACCAGAGCTCACGGCAATGCCAGATCCGTAACCCACTGAGCGAGGCCAGGGATCAAACCTGCAACCTCATGGTGCCTAGTCGGATTTGTTACCACTGTGCCACGATGGGAACTCCTGACTCTCTTTGCCTTTTAGGTGACATATTTATAGCGTTCTTCATTAATGTGGTATTGGGATGGCTGGGTGTGGCTCTTCTTGCTTCTGTTTCTCTTTGTCCTATCCTTTTTTCCCCTTTTTCTACCTTCCTTTTGGATTAATTGATATTTTTGTAATTACATTTAATTGCCTTGGTTAGCTTATTATCTGTGACTCACTATGGTTTTTTTTAGTGATTGCTTTAGAGTTTAAAGCAAGGGTCAGCAAACCTTTTCTGTTTCTTTCTCTTTTTTTTTTTTAACTTCTTTTGTCTCTTTTTTTAATTTTAATTTTTTTTTTGGCTTTTTCTGCAAAGGGTTAGGTAGTAAAATATTTTTGGCTGTTGTCTGTGTTGCTTGTTGTTCATTTTTTTTTTTTTTTTAAACCACCCTTTTGGGAGTTCCCATCGTGGCTCAGTGGAAATGAATCCGACTAGGAACCGTGAGGTTTCGGGTTCGATCCCTGGCCTCGATTAGTAGGTTAAGGATCCAGCATTGCCATAAGCTATGGTGTAGGTCACAGAGGTGTCTCGGATCTGGTATTGCTGTGGCTCCGGTTTAAGCCGGCAGCTACAGCTTCGATTAGACCCCTAGCCGGGGAACCTCCATATGTTTCGGCCCTAAAAAGACAAAAATAAATAAATAAATAAATAAATAAATATATAATTAATTAAATTAAATAAAACCACTGTTTCAGAGTTCCTTCCTGTTGTGGCTCAGCGGTAACGAACCTGACCAGTATCCATGAGGATGCAGGTTGGATCCCTGACCTCAATCAGTGGGTTGAAGATCCGGTGTTGTCATGAGCTGTGATGTGGGTTGCAGACATGGCTCAGATCCCTTGTTGCTGTGGCTGTGGCACAGGCTGGCAGCTACAACTCCGATTAGACCCCTAGCCTAAGAACTTCCATATGCCGCAAATGTGGCCCTAAAACGACAAAAGAAAACCAAAAAAGCCCATGGTTTTGGTTATTATTTGCCAGGTCCTGTGTTAAAGCATCCATTGCTCACTTACTACAGCCTCCTTCAAGTGGAGCCAGGCCACTTGGTGTATGTCTAATACCTGCAGACACCCACTAGCACCTCTTCGGCTCTTGTGGGTAGGTATTTTATGTCTCCCTATGTCATAGCCCCCATGCTGCATTGTTACTGTTCTCTTGTAAGCAGCCAGTTTAAAAAAGGTGTTTTGTTTTGTTTTGTTTTTGTTTTTTTGGCATGCGGAAGTTCCCAGGCTGGGGATTGACCCCACACCACAGCAGTGACAATGCCAGATCCTTAACTGCTAGGTCACCAGGGGACTCCCAAATGCTTTTTCATGTTTTTTTCTTAAAGGGCTGCATCTGCGGCATATGGCAGTTATCAGGCTAGGAGTCGAATCAGAGCTGCAGTTGCTGGCCAGCTCCACAGCCCTGGCAATGCCAGGTCTGAGCTACATTTGCCAGATCCTTAACCCACTGAGGGAGGCCAGGGATCAAACCCGCATCCTCATGGATACCAGTCACGTTCTTTTTTTTTTGTCTTTTAGGGCTGCATCTGTGGCATGTGGAGGTTCCCAGGCCAGGGGTCCAGTCAGAGCTGTAGCCGCTGGCCTATGCCAGAGGTACAGCAAAGGTGGATCCAAGCCGTGTCTGCGACCTACACCACAGCTCAGGACAACACCGGATCCTTAACCCACTGAGTGAGGCCAGGGATCAAACCTGAAACCTCATGGTTCCTAGTTGGATTTGTTTCTGCTGCACCACGATGGGAACTCTACTAGTCAGGTTCTTAATCCGCAGAGCCACAACAGTAACTCCCTTAATGCTTTTTACAATTGAAATATAATCGGTGTATAACAAACTGCATATTTAATTATACAATTAAAAGGTTTCAAGGAGTTCCCACCATGGCACAGTGGGTTAAGCATCTGACTGCAGCGCCTTGGGTTGCTGCAGAGGTGCGGGTTCAATATCTGGTCTGGTGCAGTGGGTTAAAGGATGTGGCATTGCTGCAGCTGTAGTGTAGGTCCCAGGTATGGTTTGGATTCAGTCCCTGATCTGGGAACTTCCATATGCTCTGGGTTTGGCCATGAAAAAAAAAAAATGGTTTTGTTCTTTGCATTGAGCCTGGTTAAAGATTCCCGCACGTTGTGGTGTGTGGCTAGTTTATTCCTTTCCACTGTGGCCTGGTTTTTCATTCTACAAGTTTACTGGTTTACCTGGTTTTTCATTCTACAAGTTTACATTTGGTGGTGGTGGGGGAGACATGCTTCCAGCTTGGGGCTGTTACAGATAAAGCTGCCATGAACTTTTGGTTCCAGCATAAATAAGATTCTTTTTCTTTTTTTGCTTTTTAGGGCTACACGTGTGGTATATGGAAGGAAGTTCCCGGGCTAGGGATTGAATAGAAGGTACAGCTGCTGGCCTACACCATAGCCATGAGAATGTGGGATCCGTGCTGCATCTTCGACCTACACACCTCAGCTCCTGGCAATGGCAGTGCCAGATCCCTGACCCTCGGATGGAGGCCAGGGATTGAACCCACATCCTCATGGATATTAGATTTGTTTCCACTGTGCCACAAAGGAAACTCCCATAAATAGGATTCTGACTTCAAAGTCACAACCCTTGTTGTTGGATACTTGGTCCACTATTTTTTTTTTGTCTTTTCTAGGGCCACTCCTGAGGCATATGGAGGTTCCCAGGCTAGGGGTCTAATCGGAGCTGTAGCTGCTGGCCTACACCACAGCCACAGCAATGTGGGATCTGAGCAGCGTCTGTGACCAACACTACAGCTCACGGCAATGCCAGATCGTTGGCCCACTGGGCAAGGCCAGGGATCGAACCCGCAACCTCATGGTTCCTAGTCGGATTCGTTAACCACCGCGCCACGACAGGAACTCCACTTGGTGCACTATTGAATTCATTTTTAGTATAACAAAGTTTTATTTATTTATTTTGGCCCCGCCCACAACATGTGGAAGTTCCTGGGCCACATTTATTGTACTGTGGTCTTTCTCTGCCTCTTGAGGATAATTCCATTCTGAAAACCTCCTCCTGGAGTAAATCCTCTTGAAATCCTTTTTTTTTCTTATTAGGGCTGCACCCAAGGCATATGGAAGTTTCTGTGTTAGGAGTGGAATTGGAGCTATAGCTACCAGCCTATGCCACAGCCACAGCAATGCCAGAACCAAGCCACGTCTGTGACCTATGCCATAGCTCATGGTAATGCTGGATCTTTAACCCACTGAGTGATGCCAGGGATTGAACCCACATCCAAATGGATACTCGTCCAGTTCTTAACCTGCTGAGCTACAATGGAAGCTCCTTAAAGTCGTATTTATTGCCTCTTTACCATTTGCTTCCTCAAGAAATATGAATTATTCTAACGTGTGTCATGGGTTAGTCCCCAGCCCTGCTAAAACAATACCACGCCCTACACAATTCTTTCAGCCCTAAGCACTACTTATCCTAACGTGATACAACAAGGCCGTTTCCCTCATTAACGGCCCAGCAGTGCGGTCTTCTGCCAGCGTTTTTCACTCTTCGCTTGGCAGTTGTGTTCTGCACCAGGGAAATATGCTCACAAAGCACACTTGTGATGCTCAGTGTTGATGGAATTCTTTTTTTTTTTTTGCTTTTTTAGGGCTGCCCCGGTGGCATATGGAGGCTCCCAGGCTAAGGGTCCAATCGGAGCTGCAGCTGCCAGCCTACGCCATAGCCACAGCAACGCCAGATCCAAGCCAAGTCTGCAACCTATACCACAGCTCATGGCAATGCTGGATCCTTAACCCACTAAGTGAGGCCAAGGATCTAACTCACGGATCCTAGTCAGGTTCGTTAACTGCTGAGCCATGAAGGGGACTCCGATGGAATTGACTTTTTTTTTTAATTTTTTTTTTTTTTTTTTGCTATTTCTTGGGCTGCTCCCGCGGCATATGGAGGTTCCCAGGCTAGGGGTTGAATCGGAGCTGCAGCCACCGGCCTACTCCAGAGCCACAGCAATGCTGGATCAGAGCTGCGTCTGCAACCTACACCACAGCTCACGGCAACGTCAGATCCTTAACCCACTGAGCAAGGGCAGGGACCGAACCCGCAACCTCATGGTTCCTAGTCGGATTAGTTAATCACTGCACCACAACGGGAACTCCTTTAATTTATTTTTAATTTTTTATTACTCAATGAATTTGTTACATTTATAGTTGTACAATGATCATCACAATCTTACTTTATAGGATTTCCATTCCACAACCCCAGTGGATCCCCCCACCTCCTGAACTGTCTCCTTCGGAGACCATAAGTTTTTCAAAGTCTGTGAGTCAGCATCTGTTCTGCAAAGAAGTTCAGTCTGTCCTTTTTTCAGATTCCACATGTCAGTGAAAGCATTTGATGTTGGTGTCTCATTGTATGGCTGACTTCACTTAGCATGATAATTTCTAGGTCCATCCATGTTGCTAAAATGCTGGTATTTCATTCCTTTTAATGGCTGAGTAGTATTCCATTGTGTATATGTACCACATCTTCTTGATCCACTCCTCTGTCGATGGCATTTAGGTTGTTTCCAAGTCTTGGCTATTGAAAACAGTGTTGCAGTGAACATTGGAGTACCTGTGTCTTTGCGAGTCATGGTTTTCTCTGGGTAGATGCCCAGGAGTGGGATTGCTGGATCAAATGATGGTTCTCTTTTTAGTTTTCTGAGGAATCTCCATACTGTTTCCACAGTGGTTGCACCAATTTACAATCCCACCAACAGTGTACTGGGGTTCTTTTTTCTCCACGCTCTCTCTAGCACTTATTGTTTGTAGACTTTTTGATGATGGCCATTCTGGCTGGTGTAAGGTGGTACCTCAGAGTGGTTTTGATTTCCATTTCTCTGATAATGAGTGATGTTGAACATCTTTTCATGTGTTTTTTGGCCAACTGTATGTCTTCTTTGGAGAACTGTCTGTTTAGATTTTCTGCCCATTTTTTGATGGGGTTGCTTGTTTTTTTTGGTATGGAGCTGCACAAGGTGTTTATAAATTGTGGAGATTAATTCCATTCTGTGGGCTGTCTTTTTGTTTTGTTTAGGGTTTCCTTTGCTTTTAAGTTTGATTAGGTCCCATTTGTTTATTTTTGCTTTTACTGTCATTACTCTAAGAGGTGGATCTGAGAAGATGTCAGAGTGTTTGGCCTTTGTTTCCCTCTAAGTTTTATAGTGTCTAGTCTTATATCTAGGTCTTTAATCCATTTTGAGTTTATTTTTATGTATGACATTAGGGAGTGTGGAATTGAATTCTTAATGCAGACAAAAAAAATAAGATTACCCCAAATCAAACACATAGCAGAGACAGAAACAGGGAGGGTGTGGAGGCGGCCTTGAACAGGCAGCCCCAGGGCAGGGGTGTGTGTTCCTGCCTGGCTGCTGAGAAGGGCAGGATTCAAATCCAATCCTGTAAGTATGGAGCCAGACTTGGCCTCTGTCACTGCTCATGAGATGGACCCTCAGCCTCAGGTCGTGACTTTAACGTGAGGACAGCCACACGGCACCTAGTGTCCAGGGGCACAGAGAGCGCTTATTGGTCTCCAGCTCTGGAAGTCACCCCCGCTAACAGGTCTTGGGATTCTTTTAGAAATTTTCTATATAAATACAGACATAATCCATATGTTTGCATTCTTTTCACAAAGAGAATTCCTCTGCGTATAGGTTAGTTTTTTTTTCGTTTTTTTTTTTTTTTTTTTTTTGCTTTTTAGGGCCACACCTATGGCATATGGAAGTTCCCAGGCTAGGGGTTGAATCAGAGCTGCAGCTGCCCGCCTACACCACAGCCACAGCAACGCCAGATCCAAGTCATGTATGCGACCTACACCACACCTCATGGCAACACTGGATCCTTCACCCACTGAACAAGGCCAGGGATTGAACCTGCATCCTTGTGGATACTAGTTGGGTTCATTTCCACTGAGCCACAATGAAACTCCCTGTAGTTCTCCATTTTGCTTTTATTCCCACCTACTAGTTAACATATTTGTTGAGTACCTGCTCTGTCCAGTCGGCACCCAAAGGTGTGGTCTTCATTCCTAGAGACATGCCATCTTGTCTCCAGGGGCTGCCTCCAGCCTCATTCTACAAATATCTAGAACCTGTCATTTTCCTCCCTTTGGACTTTTTGTTTCCCACTTTTTCTGCTATTGAACTCACTGTCTGCTGCCTCTGGCCTCAACTGTAGGATGACTTCTGACACTCGGGTTCCGGGTCACAGTCACCGTCTGGTGCATGTGTGCCTGTGTGGCAGCTGTGCCCGGTCATGCCAGCGTCAGGATGTCCAACACCTTTGCCCACCCTGGGTTTTAACAAGAGCCTGTGTTTTTGTGCGGGTTGGTTTGGCTCTGAGCTTGAGCATCTGGAGGGCTTGAGGGCTCAGTGCCTAGAATCCGGGTCTCCCAGCCCCAGGCGGGGCACTGTCAGCATCTCCTCATTGACTCCCCTCTCCCCAGGACTGAAGAGGGTCACAGGCGGCTTCAACTCTAAGAACAAGTGCGATGCCAGGACCTACTTCTACATGCTGCCCACGTTCGCTTTCGCCCACAAGGACCATGATGTGCAGGACGAGACGTACCGGCTGAGCACAGAGACGCTGCAGCGTGTGAACCGGCTCCTTGCCTGCTATAAGGGCACCCACAACTTCCATAACTTCACCTCACAGAAGGGGCCACGGGAGCCCAGTGCCCGGCGCTACATCCTCGACATGTTCTGCGAGGAGCCCTTCGTGCGTGAGGGCATGGAGTTCGCAGTGATCAAGGTCAAGGGCCAGAGCTTCATGACGCATCAGATCCGGAAGATGGTGGGCCTGGTGGTGGCCATCATCAAGGGCTACGCGCCCGAGAGCGTGCTGGAGCGCAGCTGGGGGGAGGCGAAGGTGGACGTGCCCAAGGCGCCAGGGCTTGGCCTGGTCCTGGAGAGGGTGCACTTCGAGAAGTACAACCAGCGCTTCGGCCACGATGGGGTACACGAGCCACTGGACTGGGCACGGGAGGAGGCGGAGGTCATGGCCTTCAAGGAGCAGCACATCTACCCCACGATCATTAGCACCGAGCGCCACGAGAAGTCCATGGCCCAGTGGCTGAGCACCCTGCCCATGCACAACTTCAGCGCCACCGCCCAGGAGGCGGCTGGCCTGGGCTCCAAGGTGGGGCTGGGGCCTTGGGTGGCTGGGGGTCAGGGGGGCCAGGGGGACTAGGGGGGTCATAGTGTTGGGGGGTGGGGACCATGGGGGCTGGGGCTGGCCCTTCTAGGAACTCAGGCAAGTGCCATCTATATCCATCATTGTCATGGCTAAGCTTCTAGCCCACTCTGCCCCCTTTGTCATTGTGTCCTTTGTCTTGAGCAAGCTGAGTTACCAAGAGATGCACCACTCCCCCAGGGTCACACCAGTGGGAGGAGCAGAGTTAGGGCATTGGACCTGGTGGCCAGCATCCTGGCACTTACCCCCTGCCATGCACTTAGTGACTCTGGGTGAGGGACATGTTCCGTGACCCATCTTCCCATTCTTGAGGTGGAGATGCCAGTAGGTTGTCCTTCTCTGGCTGACGTTGCTGGTCATTTGGCACGTATCTGGCCCCAGAACTCAGGGTCACTTGAGGGGAGGCCCCCGGTATGCTGAGCAGCCAGGTGGTATTCCCTCGCCCTCTCTGAGTGGCTTTCCTATGCAGGCCTGCAGTGCTCCTCTCTGCCCCAGAGGGGGCACAGGCTGCACCTAGACTCTGCTTCTGGACCAGCCTCCCCAGAGCCCCGCTGGTCAGGTGGCTCTGCTCCATGAGCACAGGGGCCAGGCGTGCCTCCCTTCCCTACTCTTAGTAGGACCCAGGTCAAGGTGTCACGCATCTGTTAGTTAACTGCCAACCTTATTTTAGAAGAACAGCCATGATTTGTGGTGTTGTAGCTAACAGTTAATATCTTACTTTAGCTCTCAGTTCTTTACCCTGAGGTGAGAGAAGTCCCCAAAACCCATGTTCTCTTGCTGGCCCAGCTGGCTTTCCAAGGGTGGGATTCTCCCTGGGGCTCTGAGATTTCTTCCCAATAGCTAGATATCCAGAAAAGCACTGTCCTTCCTGCACACCTTGCTTGTGACCTCAAGTGCATACAGGTAAGGGAAATAAGCGAGGTGGGCCAGGTGTAAGAAAAGCAGGAGTGCAGGTCGAGTGGTGAATGGCAGGTAACGTCAGGGACGCCATAGGGATTGGTGGAGACTGTGACAAACAGGAGAGCTCTTGATCCACCTGAAGGGGCTAGTGCAGCTCAGCACCACTTGTGGAAGGGGGCCACAGGTGTTGTCAGAGCTTAAATTTTCTCAAGAGGACCTGGCATTGCAGAATTATATGTGAAATAGTCCACTCTTTTTTTTTTTTTTTGGCTCTGCCTGTGGCATGTGAAAGTTCCAGGCCAGGGATGGAGCCTGTGCCACAGTAATGACAACACCAGATCCTTAACCCGCTGGGCTACCCAGAAACTTGTGAAATGTGCCACTCTTTTTTTTTTTTTTTTTTGTCTTTTTGCGTTTTCTTGAGCCGCTCCCACGGCATATGGAGGTTCCCAGGCTAGGGGTCCAATTGGAGCTGTAGCCACCAGCCTACACCAGAGACACAGCAACGCGGGATCCGAGCTGCACCTGCAATGCCACAGCTCATGGCAACGCCGGATCGTTAACCCACTGAGCAAGGCCAGGGATCGAACCCGCAATCTCATGGTTCCTAGTCGGGATTCGTTAACCACTGTGCCACGACGGGAACTCCCTGCCACTCTTTAAATGTTGACAGTTATTTTCCCAAGCACTGTGAGGCCAAATGGAGCACATGTACAGATTTGACCTGGGGCCCAAACTTTGTCCCCAGTTTGATTCCCAACCAATAGAGGGTCCTGACGATTTACCATCTCTACATACTGCTGAGGGGCTTCTACTTGTCCAGTTCAGTTTTGCAGTAGCCCAACTTTAAGTCCCCAAGGTCATTGCACCTCAGGGGATTTGAAGGAGCCCAGTGAAGACCCCGTCCCTCTCACCTCTTGTCCCCAGCCCCCAGCTTTCCTATACAAGACAGGTATTTTGTTTGTCTGTTGTCTTTTTAGGGCTGTACCCACGGCATATGGAAGTTCTTAGGCTAGGGGTTGAATTGAAGCTGCAGCTGCCAGCCTATCCACAGCCACAGCAACTCAGGATCCAAGCCGTGTCTGTAACCTACACCAAAGCTCACAGCAGCACTGGATCCTTAACCCACAGAGCGAGGCCAGGAATTGAACCCACGTCCTCATGGATACTAGTCGAGTTCATTACTCCTGAGCCACAATGGGAACTCCTCAAGACAGATTCAACATAGTGGATTCAGCATTGTCATTACAGCAACTGCTGTGTGGGGGTTGCTGCTGTGTGGGGGTTCAGTCCCTGGCTTGGGAATTTCCACATGTTGTGGGTGTGGCCAGGAAAGAAAAAGATGTTCTTGAACCAGTTAAGAGAAAGACAAGGGGTCAGCCTGAGCTCTGGCAGCCTTCTTTACAGGGAGGAAGTACCCACTCCCGGGCAGCATGCTCTCCCACAGCCATTTTCCTGTCTGCTTGCTCTGCAGGACCCCAACCCCTTGGAAGGCAGTGAAGGGGATGGTGATAGTGACTGAGGCCTGGGCCATCCCCAGAGCGTAATGGAATTGGCCCATGACACACGCCAGGACCTGCCAGCCTGCTGTTGGCTGTGTGCCTCACCGAGACCTGAGAGCCTCTGAGTGGCCTCCTAACCTCAGGATCTTGAGACCTGCATCATTTGGAGTTTTCATCACAGGGAGAACCTGCTGGGAATCTATTTTCAGCTCACGCGTTGACTACATACACCTCAGCATGTAAAGACGTTATTTTTTTAAAGAAGCGATTTTCTTATTAAATAAGTACAGACTTTACTTAGTCACTTCTTTTACCTTTTTCTTGCTTGCCCTTCATCGAGAGAGATGAAAGGAGCCCCATGCGCTGTGTTAGCAACAGACGCAGCCCCGCCTTCCTGGGAGCCCTGGGACCGGTCACCTGGCGAGTGCGTGTGCCAGTGGGCAGGGCATCGAGAGGCTCTTGGCAGGATTTGCTGTGAGGCTGTCAAGATGGGGCTCAGTAACCAGGCAAGTGGCACAGACAGGAACAGAACAGGGCAGTGGTCAGGCCAGGGGCAGCGGTTGCCAGTGCTGGAGAACCTAGTCCTCTGTGTGTCCACCTGGCCCTCTTCAGCATGTAGTTTTCATCCTGGTCCATCCATCCATCCTTGGTACTGCCCATGTTCCAGACAAGAGGAATGAGGGCAGGAAAAAGATGCACGTCGTTGAATGTGTCCCTTAGCGAGCTCTCCTGGAAGCATGGACAGCAACTTCTTTCCCTCATTGTGTGACACGTGGTCATGTCTGGAAGGGAGGCAGGGAAACACTTTGTATGAAGTGGTGCACTGCCCAAGAGAAGTGATCTGTTAGCAAGGAAGAGGGGACCAGGTGGTGGGCAGGCAGTCAGCAGGTTGGCTGCAAAAGGTGTGGGAGGGTTTCAAGTGGAGAATTGGTGTGTGTGCTATGCCTACATGGCTACATGTGTGCACATGTAATGTATGTGTGCATATGCTGTGTGGTATGTGCTTACCCATGTGTATACACATGCGATATGTAAGTGGTCTGTGCATGTGTATTTACCATTGTGTAATCGTAGGCAAGATGCATGCATGGGTACAGGTGTGCAAGTGATGCATGCATGCATGTGCTGTGGGGTATGTATGTACCCCTGTGTATGCACATGTAGTGTGCAAGTGCTGTGTGTGTGTGTGTAATTGTTGGTGCTGTGAGTGCATGGGTATGTGTGCATGTGTGATGTATGTTGCACATACGTGTGCACAGCGGAGCCGGACAGATCTCTTCCTAGAGACCACTCCCTTTCAGAGAACAGATGGGGCAGGGTGAGTAGAATCAGGGAGGCACCATGGTGGTGGATAGGCCGAGTGAGGTGTGTCTTTGGGTCAGAGAAACAGTAGTGCCTGCTTCTGCCCAGTGGTCTGGAGCTGGGACAGGAGGGAGGGCTTAAGGCTGACTTGGGCTTTGGATTTGAGAACTTGATGAAATGGATCACGTCAACAGGAGGGGTGATCGGGAACAGGATGAACTTGAAGGAGAAATACTGGGGGTTGGCTTTCAGCATGTTAATTTTACCTGTGATGGGGCTTTTGAAGTCACTTCCCAGGCCAGAAAGTAACCTAAAAACAGATGGCATTGTGGGCTTCTTTCCAGGAAAGGCTCCATGGTCTTGGTTTCAGGGTTAAATCAAGCCGCTCTGTTAGTTCCCAGTTTTGACTCCAGGCAGTCAGTGGGTGACTCAGTTAAGTCACTTTGGAGGATCCATGGGTATGTGATATTTTAAAGTAATACATGTTCTTGGAGAAACAATCAGAGTACACAGAAAAGAAGGTGCCTTCCTTCCCTCATTCCCAGTACCTCTCTATAGGTCCCTCCTCTTACTTTTTTCTTGCAGTTCCTTCCAGAAAGCTTTGTGTATATGATCATGTTTGACCCTTTCCTTACACAAATGGTGGCCTTTCTCAGCATATCTGTCATCACAAAAAGTCTACATCATTCTGTGTACATGGTCCACACTACTCAGCTTGCTGGTGGACATTTGTCCAATATTTTATTTTATGCACTGACTATCCTTATACATCCTTGTCCACATATGTGAGTGTTCCCAGATGCAGGCTTGGTGTTCTAATGGGTTTCTAATGGCTACCTCATTTTGACAGTTCTTGCCCTCCATAGAGGTGGTTCAGAATTGGATCCCTGGAGTTTCCATTGTGGCTCAGCAGTAACAAACACGACTAGTATATACGAGGATGTGAGTTCAATCCCTGACCTCACTCAGTGAGGTTAAGGATCCAGTGTTGCTGTGAGCTGTGGTATTAGTGGTGTAGGATGGTGGCTACAGCCCCAATTTTAAATTTATACTCTGGCCACCATGGGAACTTACATGCTGTGGGTGAGGCACTAAAAAGACAAAAAAATAAAACAAAACAAAAAAAAAAACCACAAACAAAAAAACAAAAACAACCAGAATTGGATCCCTACCAGACAGTGCCTGTTCCCCGACTCTGAAGAACACCAGGGAACAAACCCGACCTTGAGGCCGGCTTTTTACTGGGTTCCTTGCTTCTTCCCCAAGTGTGGAAGCCCACTCAGGAAAATGTTGAGTCAGGGGTCTGCATAGTCAGGGTCTCAGTTGTCGGCAACTGGTGATGACTGGCTGATTTAGACAGAAAGCACTGTATCCCTGAGATGCAGGAAGGCAAGCAAAGCTTGAGCTAGCACCACCTCTCCCTGCCCTCCTGGCTCAGGAGGAGCTCAGTGGCCCTCCATATCAGCTGTCCTGGCCGCCCTGCAGATTCCAATGGCGGCCAGAGTGTAAGATGTGCATAGGAACTAGCCATCCAGGAAGATGGTGGGAAAATCATTTAAGCATTTTTTTTTAATTGAAAAAAAAATGTGGGCATTTTCATTGTGGCGCAACAGGTTAAGAAACTGACATAGTGTTGGTGAGGATGATCCCTGGCCTTGCCCAGTGGGTTAGGAATACACCTGCTGCAAGCTGCCATGTAGGTCCCAGATGCAGCTTGGATCTGGGGTTGCTGTGGCTGAGGCAGGGGCCAACGGTTGCAGCTCTGACTCGACAACCCCTGGGAACTTCCACATGCTGCAGTTGCTGTCATAAAAAAGAAAGAAAATTCTTTTTTGGTCGGGCCCATGGCCCATAGAAGTTCCTGGGCCAGACATTGAACCTGTGCCACAGCAGTGACTCGTGCCACAGCAGTGACTCAAGCCATAGCAGTGACAATGCTGGATCCTTAACCCACTAGACCACCAGGGAACTCCTAGAACTCATCCTTTCAAAGGGCACAATTCAGTGCTTAGTAAATTCACAAAGTTGTGCAACCATCAGCACTACCTCATTTCACCTTTTCATCACCCTCCAAACTGAACCCCCCACATCCACCTACAGTCATGGTGGATGCCTATTCTGTCCATTTTATATAAATGGAGTCATATGATATGCGGCCTTTTGTGCCTGGCTTCTTTCACTTAATGTTTTCTAGGTTCACCTATGTTGCAGCTGTGTCAGTATTTCATTTTCTTTTTTTTTTTTTTTTGGCTGAGTAGTATTCCATTACATGGCTATGCCACATTTTGTTCATTTATTAATTAGCTGATGGATATTTGGGTTGTTTCTATTCCTTGGGTATTATGAATAATGCTGCTAAGAATATTTTCATACATACTTTCAGGTGTGGATACGTGTTTTTAATTATCTTGGGTATAGACTTGGGATGGAATTCCTGGGTGATATGTCAATTCCTAACTCTTGTGGAACTGCCAAAACCATTTTTTCAAATGGTTGTCAATTTAAATCTCCACCAGCAGTGTTTGAGGGTTCTGATTTTGCCACATCCTTGTCAATACTTATTATCTGCCCCCCCCCCCTTTTTCTCTTTTTACCACCATACCTACAGCATATCTAAGTTCTCAGGATGGGGGTTAAATCAGAGCTGCAGCTGCAGGCCTATGCCACAGCCACAGCAATGCCAGATCCTTAACCTACTGAGCAAGGCCAGGGATCAAACCCACATTCTCACAGAGACAGTGTCAGGTACTTAATCCACTGAGCCATAATGGGAACTCCGTGTTGTATAAGTTTTTTATTCCGGATACAAGTCCCTTAACAGTTTATGATTTGCGAATTTTTCCCCTCATTCTGTGGGTTGTCTTTTCTTCATGCTGTCATTTGGAGAACAAAAGTTTTAAATTTCGATGATGTCCAACATATCTATTTACTCTTTTGTTATTTGGGGTTTTGTTGTCATATCTAAGAAACCACCGCCGAATCCATGATCTTGAAGATTTGCATCTGTTTCCTTTTGAGTGTTTTGTAATTTTAGCACTTACATTGAAGTCTTTCATCCATTTTTAGTTCACTTTTGCATGTACTGTGAGGCTGCGGTCCAGTGCCACTTTGTTCCAGAGGGATGCTTTTCCTCTACCCCCGCCCCTTTCCGCCCCTCCTCCTCAGGTCCCAGCCCTTCTTTCCCCGCCTGCAGGACCCGGCCCAGCACACAGCTCTTCCCACGAGGCCAGCCCACTTTCCCGCCCCTCGCCCCGCCCAGGGCGTCCGCAAGCACCAGAGCCCGCAGCCGACCCTTCCTCCCAGGCTGGCCGGCCCGACCCATCGGGGTTCCGAGCTATCCTCCCGGGCCTACAGCCGGAGCTCAAAAGGCGCTCCGGAGGGGACAGATGGGCACACGCAGCCCGCGCCGTCGCCGCTAGAGCTCCCCTCACGCAACCTGCACTCTCCACAAACCCCGCGCCTGGCCCGCCGCCGGCCCATCGGCCCGCCTCGTCGCCTTGCCTCTCTAGCCTTTCTGGCCGTCTCGACTCCTCCCTCTCATCCGACGTCATGCCGGGCGCCAAAGCGCAGCTGCGGGCGTGCGTTCCTTCCGGCTCGCCGTAGCAGGCGCGCCGCCGCTTCCTCCGCCCAGGTCCCGGATGTTTCGAGCGGAACGGCGCCTCCAGGACCCAGACCCCAGCCCCAGTTCGACGCGGAGGAGCAGGGCTCAGGCCCCGGGTAGGTGTGGGCGCGGCAGGGATGACGAGTCGGGGCTCGTGTGGCCTATGTCCCGGCCTCGGTCCTCCCTGGAGGCTCCGGACAGGGGCACGGGCTCCGGGGAGGGAGGCCCCGCGCGGTGGGCCGTGGGACGGGGCTGGCTCGGCGCGGGGACTGGCCCGTCGTGATGGGTGACGGGGCGGACGGGCGGCGCTGACGGCCCGTTGCTGGCCGGCCGGTTCCTCAGTGGGAGCAGACCGCGGGGCGCTTCGCATTGTTTTTCTTGCGCGAGATTCGAGTCAGCTTTGGGGCGGGTGCTTTCTTTTTATATGTTCCTCGGACTCGACGTTTGAGCCCTTTCACGGGATGGGGATGATGCCGCTTTGCTTCTTCGTGCGGGGTGTTCCCCCGCAGGTGTGGGAAAAGGTGCCCAGGGCAAGTGGCTTGTCCAGCCAGTCAGCCGGAGATCCGCACGGCGCAGCATCGAGCTGCTTAGCGGGGCCTCCAGACTGTTCAGAATCTTCAGCCTGCTGCCCTAGCCCGCTTGACCTCTTCAATGCCAAAGCCGTCTCACCTCTCGGCCTTTGCGCTGCCTGCTCCCTCCTCCCGGAACGCGTTCTCACAGCGTTCTGCAGCCCGCATCTTTGTTTGGACGTCACCTTATCAGAGAAGAATAACATAGCGGGGTGCTGCTAGTGCTTATTTCGGGCGTTATAGAAGAGGTTTATTGTTTTCGTTTATTTGTATGTTCTGGTGAGGTTTTTGTTTCTTTTTTTACGTGATCTGTGTAATAAAATGGCTTTTGTAACTTTTTTACTGGAACCAATGAGATGTAAATACTCTCTTTGCATGTTTGGAAAAAACCTTTAAAAAATACATTTTAAAATTCTAAACCATTCTACCACCCGTAGATTATCACAGTTAGCAATTTTTTCGTGGCCCCTGTCCCAGTCACGTAAATTTGGGGGTGGGAGTGTGATGGTATAATGTAATGTAATGTGCTTTTACAAATATGTAGTTAGCGGAGTTCCCATTGTGGCTCAGCGAGTTAAGAACCCGGCTAGTGTCCATAAGGATGCGGTTGGATCCCTGGTGTCGCTCCGTGGATTAAGGATCCCTCGTTGCTGCAAGCTGTGGTGTAGGTGACAGATGTGCTTCACATCTGGCATTGCTGTGGTGTAGGCCACAGCTGCAGCTCTGATTTGACCCCTAGCCTGGGAACTTCCTTATGCTGCAGGTGCTGCCCTAAAAAGAAAATAAAAACATGTAGTTATAAATGGGCGCTATTAATCCTCTATAGTTAATTGCTATTAGTGCTGTAGTATCTGTGAACCTTTATTTATTTAATCTCGTGTTGGATCCGTTCTTTCTTGCCTATTGTTGTTTTGCTTTCAGTTTATCTTCTCTCCAAAATATTCGTATCAACATAGAACCTCTCCAGCTACCCTTACCCTTTCTTTCTTTCTTTCTTTTTTTTTTTTGTCTTTGTGTCTTTTTTAGGGCTGCACATGAGGCGTATAGAGGTTCCCAGGCTAGGGGTCTAATCCAGGCTGTAGCCATCAGCCTACGCCAGAGCCACAGCAACGCCAGATCCGAGCCAAGTCTGTGACCTACACCACAGCTCACCGCAAAGCCAGATCCTTAACCCACTGAGCAAGGCTAGGGACGGAACACGCAACCTCATGGTTCCTAGTCGCATTTGTTAACCACTGCGCCACGATGGGAACTCCCTACCCTTACCCTTTCTAGATTTTAGCTTCTTTTAACACCAGAAATAGGAAGACTCTTATACTCCCTGTCATTGTTTCCTCTCCTTCTCTCTTCTCTTGAACTTGATTCAAGTTAAGTTTTTGGTTGTCTGAAACAGGCCCACTGACCTCCTCTCTGGTCTGTACACCTGGGTGATTTCATCCTTCGTCATGGCTGAATGTCACATGTTAACATGCCCTAATGTGTATCTCCTGGCTGGATCGTCCCATTCCAAACAGCTACTTTCACTTGTGTGAAACCTTATACACTTTCACATCTCAGTCAGAGGCACCTCCATTCTTCCTGTTGCTCAGGTTGGAACTCCTTGTGTGGTCTCTGCATTTCTTCCATGTTCCAAATTTGGTTGGTCCGCACTTTATTTTTTACTTTAATTTTATTTTTATTAGAGTATAGTTGATTTACACTGCTGTGTCAATATCTTTTTGTTTGTTTGTTTTTGTTTTGTTATTTCTTGGGCCGCTCCCGTGGCATATGGAGGTTCCCAGGCTAGGGGTCTAATCGGAGCTGCAGCCACCGCAACGCTGGATCCGAGCCACGTCTGCAACCTACACCACAGCTCATGGCAACACCTGATCCTTAACCCACTGAGTGAGGCCGGGGATTGAACCCGAAACCTCATGGTTCCTAGTCAGAACTCCCTACACACATTGTTTCACACTTTAAAAATTATCTCAAGCCTGACTGCTTCTCATTGCCTTCTTGGCTACAGCTGTCGTTTAAGCACCCCCCCACCCCCGCCCCAAGCACATTGTCTCACCTGGGTTATTCTGATGATCTCCTCCCTGCTCTCTGCTCACCTGAGCTGAGCTGCTCTGCCGTTGACTCTCAACACAGAGTCCTTCGTGGTTTCTCATCTCCTTCATAAAAACAGCCGAAGTCCTTGAGGCAGTTTATGAAGACTCCTGTGTCCAGGTCCCTGCTGCCCCTGTGACTTCATGTATCAACACTCCACTCCTTATTATCTGGCTCCAGCCACATCCCACTCAGGGCCTGGGCTCACATAGGGTCTCCCTGAAATGTCAGGTCCCTCCATGCCACGGGTCTGCCCCTCAGTCAGTTCTCTTTTCAGGAGTTCCCTCTTCAGAGAGGCTGCCGAATAACCCAGCACCTTGCGCACTCACCCCCACACTCCATCCCTCCCTCATCCTGAGCTTGGCCTTTGCACTGATGGTCTGGCACTTACTGCATTATTGCCTTACTGCCTGCCTTGGAGCAGGCACTATGCTTTGTTCATGCTTGTACACACAGTGCTTCAAATATTGTCCGATGGAGTAGGTGCTTAATAAATATTTGTTGAATAAATGCATTCTATTTTAAGGCATATGGATTTGGTAGGGATCTAGGCATATGGGGTAATTAAAAATTTGGGGGGACACTGGGGAACAGACTTCACATGCCGTGAATTAGAGGAAGGAAATTGGCTTTTCTCGTAGAGATAGACTCGTGGACCAAGTGAGGTTTGACATATGTACAGGTAGATATTTGTGTGTGTCTATATATAGGGCCGCATGTGTGGCATATAGTGGTATATATATCTGCTTGTTTGGTTTTATTGAGTTATAATTGATATACAACAGTATATTAGTTTTAGGTGTATAATGATTCGACATTTATACATGTTGCGAAATGATCACCACAATAAGTCAAGTTACCATAGTCACCGTCAAAGTTACTTTTTTTTTTTTTTTTTTTTTTAATGTCTTTTTAGGGCCATACCCATGGCATGTGGAGGGTCAGAGCCACAGCAACGCCAGATTCAAGCCACATCTGTGACCTACACCACAGCTCATGGCAACGCCGGATCCTTAACCCACTGAGCAAGGGCAGGGACCGAACCTGCAACCTCATGGTTCCTAGTCGGATTTGTTAACCACTGCGCCACGACGGGAACTCCTGAATAATATTTCATTATCTATATATTTCTATATCTGTGTCTATAATGCACATCTTCTTTATCCATTCATTTATCCATGGGCATTTAAGTTGCTTCCATATCGTGGCTGTTGTAAATAATGCTGCGTATGAACATAGAAGTGCATAGGTCCTTTCATTTTTTTTTTTTTTTTTTTTTGTCTTTTTGCTATTTCTTGGGCCGCTCCCGCGGCATATGGAGGTTCCCAGGCTAGGGGTCCAATTGGAGCTGGAGCCACCCGCCCACGCCAGAGCCACAGCAATGCCAGATCGGAGCCGTGTCTGCGAACTACACCCCAGCTCACGGCAACGCCGGATCGTTAACCCACTGAGCAAGCGCAGGGACCGAACCCGCAGCCTCATGGTCCCTAGTGGGATTCGTTAACCACTGTGCCACGACAGGAACTCCGCATAGGTCCTTTCAAATTACTGTTTTTATTTTCTTTAGATAAAGTGAAATTGCTGGTAGTGGAATTGTCAAGTGGTAGTTCTATTTTTAATTTTTTGAGGCACTGCCATACTATTTTCCATAGTGGCTGCACCAGTTTACATTCTCCCTAATAGTGCACAAGGGTTTTCTTTTCTTCACATACTTACCAACACTTGTTATTTGTTGTCTTTTTTTTTTTTTTTTTTTTTTTTTAGGGTCTCACTCTCGGCATATGGAAGTTCCCAGCCTAGGTCTTGAATCAGAGCTATAGCTGCCAGCCTATACCACAGCTATAGCAACACCAGATCTGAGCTGTGTCTGTGACCTACACCGAAGCTCACTGTGATGCCGGCTCCTTAAGCCACTGAGTGGGACCAGGGATCCAACCCAAGCCCTCATGATTGCTAGTCAGGTTCATTACCACTGAGTCATGATGGGAACTCCGGTTTGTTGTCTTTTTGATAATAGTCATCTAACAGGTGTGAAGTGATATCTCATTGTGGTTATGATTTGCATTTTCCTGATGATTAGTAATGTTGAGCATCTTTCCATGTGTCTGTTGGCCATCTGTGTCTTCTGTCCCCCCCCCCCCCTTTTTTTTTTTTGTGCTTTTTAGGGCCATACTCAAGACATGTGGAGGTTCCCAGGCTAGGGGTCGAATCAGAGCTGCAGCTGCCGGCCTACACCACAGCCACGACAATGCAGGATCCAAGCTGTATCTGCAACGTACACCACAGCTCACAGCAACATGGATCCTTAACCCACTGAGAGAGGCCAGGGATCGAACCTTTGTCTTCATGGATGCTAGTTAGATTCATTTGTACTGAGCTATGACGGGAACTCCTAAGAATGTTTGAATTTTAATTCTCCAGCCTCACAGAAAGCTGTTACAATTTTAGTAATGCTTTAAGGTGACTTTTTATTTAAAAAATCTCAATAGCAATCAGAAAAAGTCTTAAAATAGCATCTGTCTGTGGGAGGCCTTTTTCTCTTTGGTCTGCAGATGTTGGTAAGGCACAGGTTTATGGACGCTACAGAACCCCAAGAGGCCCACTGGGTGAAGCAGTGCTGGAGGGGCAGAGAGGCAGGGACAAATATGGCAGCATGGTCTTAGGACAGAACTACTGGGGTTTGAATAACAGGTTGGAGTCGGGGGTGTGGACGTGACATTTCCTTTTTTTTTTCTTTAAATTAAAATATAGCTGATGTTGGAGTTCCCATTGTGGCACAGTGGTTAATGAATCCACCTAGGAACCATGAGGTTTCGGGTTCAATCCCTGGCGTCACTCAGTGGGTTAAGGATCCAACGTTGCCATGAGCCATGGTGTAGGTCGCAGACGTGGTTCGGATCTGGTGTTGCTATGGCTCTGGTGTAGGCTGGCGGCTACAGCTCTGATTAGAGCCCTAGCCTGGGAACCTCCATATGCTGCGGGAGTGGCCCTAGAAAAAGGCAAAAACACACACACAAAAAATGTATATATAATTGATATATATTACGCTAGTTTCAGGTATGCTAATCATTTGATGGGTGCACCCATTATGAAATGATGACCATGTCTAGTTTAGTAACTTCTGTCCCCGTGTAGAGTTATTACAGTGTCACTAGCCATGTTCTGTATGCTGCACATTACATCCATGATTTCTTATTATCTAACTGGAAGTTGGTACCACTTCATTCCCATCTTCCATTGTGTTCACCTCCCACCCCTCCCGTCTGGCAACTGCCTGTTTGGTCTCTGCATCTGTGAGTCTGCTTTAGTTTATTGTCTTCTTGTGTGCTGTGTCAGCTATGATGTTCCGTTTCTCGAAGTTACCAGGGTACCCCTCGGTACCAGTGGCTTCCACACAGGGCAGAGGAGCCAGCAGGTGTTCCTTGCAGGCAGCTTGCTCATTGTGCTCCTTCAGGGCCTCCTCTCTGTGCTCCCAGCCAGAGCAGGACAGAGGCAGTGTGGTTAACAGCACACCCCCATCTTTGCCAATCACATCACATGACCATCCATCCAGGGCTGGGAAGTGCACGCCAGGTTGTGACTGGCGGGAGAATTGGAGTACTTGGTGAATAGTACTAATGACTGTGACACATGCCAGTTAAGGACAAATTTGGAAAGTATAGAAGGGTAGCAGGAAAGAACATGTACACTTTCACATATTCTGTATTAATACTGTTTTGCAGAGATGTATTAAAATTTACTATTTTTGGGTGGCTTGCTGCTTTTTTTGCTATAAATATTTCAGTGAACATCCTTGTTTTTTTTTTTTTTTTTGCTTTTTTGGGCTGCATCTGTGGCATATAGAAGTTCCCAGACTAGGGGTGGAATCGGAGCTGCAGCTGCTGGCCTTCGCTGGCCAGCATCCGAGCCACGTGTGTGACCTACACCACAGCTCACGGCAGTGCCATATCCCTGACCCACACAGCGAGGCCAGGGATTGAACCTGTGTCCTCATGGATGCTAGTCGGATTTGTTACTGCTAAGCCACAATGGGAACTCCTGAACATCTTTGTATATTGAATGCAGCTCTGATTTTTTCTTAGGCTGATCTAGAAGTGAGAAGATATGAATGTGCTATAAGACTTTTGTACCTACTGCCAAATTGCTTTCTGGAGTTTACACTTGAAAATATTCCCAGATGCTATTGGCCTCTGTCCTCCTGACATGTTGTTTGTCCCTTCTGCCCAAGTTTCATGCTCCAGTGCCCAAGCCCTGTTCCTCCCTCCTCATTCCTGCTCCTTGCGCTCCATCCTGCCTGGGTGCTATTTATGTAGCTGAATGACCCAAAGTGGGGTCCAGCCGAATCTGTCTGGGGAAATGTAGGGGCCGAGAGGGAGACGGTTTGGGAATGGAGCAAGGCTCGTGATTCTCAGCTGCTTGCTGCCTAGACTCTGTGGGTTCCCTGAAGAGAAACTGGGAGGCCAGCCTCAGTAGGGGAGGGGGGCTGGGCTCAGCTGCCGTTGGGGCCCAGTTCAGGTTCTGACTTGGGGGGCCCTGCCCTACACTGAGGATAGGGCCCAGTTAGGTATTTCTTTGGGTAGCCTTTTCCCGGCGGCACCAGATGTGCTCCTTTATGATGTCAGCACTGCCCCGAGAGAACAGCAGCCACACAGATGGCGAGCCTATGGTCCCCGCCCCCCCCCGCCCCGCCTCATCGCGTGGCACTGGTCCCAGGGCTTGAACCTGTTCCTTGCAGGTGGTGGTAGTGACCTCCTCTAACTGTGAACCAAACAGCCCACTCCAGATGCTTCTGATGGACCTTACAGTTAGAAACTAAAAAAAAAGTTGTTTTGCTGTAGGTGGTAGCTTTGCTCTCCATCAGGTTATCTGTACCACATTTGAGGTGGGGGTACTGTTCTAGATAAATGGTTTTTCATTAATTTGATGGGGTTTGTTTCTCTAATTGTTTAAAAGCTTGATAAAGTCAGGAACTTTTTATTTTTTATTTATTTTTTTACGTTTTTTGCTGCACCCGTGGCATACAGAAATTTCAGGGCCAGGGATTGAACCTGCGCCACAGTCATGAAAATGCCAGATTCTTAATCCGCTAAGCCACCAGGGAACTCCAGGAACCACTTTTTAAAAAGTTGAGGTTCTGTGAATTTATGGTTCTGTGAATTTGGACAAACATAGTCAGTCTTGTAACCCTTATCACAAATCAAATGTAGAAATGATTCTGTAACCCCAAGTTCCCCCTGCCTTCTCAGTTCTTCCCCACCTTCAACCCGTCAGGTTCTGTCTAATCTGTCCCTGTGGTTTTGCCTGTTGCAGAATGTCTTGTTATGTCAGTGACCTGCAGTACATGGTCCTTGAGTCTGGCTGTGCTCCTTGGCATCATCGTGGTGTGGGTGTGTCTGTAGCTTGGTCCTTACGTTGCTGAGGCGGCTCCATTGTGTGGCTCCTCCAGGTGTTTTATATCCCTTCGCCAGGTGAAGGTCAGTATTTATGTTTCTGTATCTTTTATTTTATTTTAAAATTTTAAAAGTTTTTTGTCTTTTTTAGGGCCGCACCTGTGGCATATGGAGGTTCTCAGGCTAGGGGTCCAGTCGGAGCTGTAGCTGCTGGCCTACACCACAGCCATAGCAACTCGTGATCTGATCTGCATCTGCGACCTACACCACAGCTCATGGCAACGCTGGATCCTTAACCCACTGAGGGAGGCCAGGGATCGAACCCACGTCCTCATGGATACCAGTTGGGTTCCACTGAGCCATGATGGGAACGCCTGTTTCCATATGTTTTAGTAGATAGTTTTTTTATATTTTAACAGAGTAGTGGTTAAGCTTACAATTCATATCCTACTTTTTTCACTTAATAATATGTGTGAAAAGTTTTCCATTTTTATAACCGTCTCCATCTCGAACTTGAACATTGGTTATTATTTCTTTTTTCTTTTACTGTATTCTGTAATTAATATTTTTATGCACGATATTAAAAATTAGTAGGTGACTATCCTTAGAGATTTCCGGAGGTCAAATTATGTGATCAAAGGTAACAGGACCTGTTTTTCCAACACTGTCACCCACCCAGTTAGGCATGTTCTGAGCCTTTGGAGACCTCTGCTCTATCTCCCTCCACATTTTGTCACCATGTCAGTCAGTTGTTACAATGTATCCCCACCCCCAATTCTTACCTTCCTGTTGGTTTTGTAAATCATTATATCTGAGAGAGTTGTTTTTCTGGCCTTGTTCTCTCTTATGATCATCTTTGATATTCTGGGAATGTTTTTTAAGGAAGTAATCCTAAATATGCCCTGATGTGTGTATTTATTCTTATTCTATTTTTGTACCTATTCTATACTAATTTCTCTTACAACGAGATCTAAAAAGATCAGGGGAGTTCCCGTCGTGGCGCAGTGGTTAATGAATCCGACTAGGAACCATGAGGTTGCGGGTTCGGTCCCTGTGCTTGCTCAGTGGGTTAACGATCCGGCGTTGCCGTGAGCTGTGGTGTAGGTTGCAGACGCGGCTCGGTTCTGATGTTGCTGTGGCTGTGGTGTAGACCAGCAGCCGTAGCTCTGATTTGACCCCTAGCCTGAGAACTTCCATATGCTGCAGGTGCAGCCCTAAAAAAAAAAAAAAAAAAAAAAAAAAAAAGGTCAGGAACAAGAGCTCATTTTGAAAGCAGTAAGCATCATGCCTCAGAGTCCCCTTTCCCATGCTGTGCCCCTCAACGCACAGTTCCCACCCACTCTGCTACGCTCTCTGCTGAGGGGTGAGGGTGGTCGTGGGTTCTTTGGGTGATAATTAAAGCTGTCTTCCCTGTGGTCCTGATTTTCCATTTAGATCTTCTTGTTTGTTTGTTTTTTTTTTTTTTTGGCCACACTGCAGCATTTGGAGTCCCCAGGCCAGGGATCAGATTCGAGCCATAGTTGTGGTAATGTATTGCCAGATCCTTAACCCACTATGCCAGGCCAGGGATTGAGCCTGCGTCCTGGCCCTCCATCAATGCTGCTGATCCTGTTGTGCCACAGCGCAGGGAACTCCTGTTACAGCTTCTTCAGAGATAGTGTTCAGAACAGAAAGTACCTTCTTTGGATAGGTTAAATATGCACTGATTTTTATGTTTCCTCAGCCTTTTCTTGTGCACCCATGAGATCTGTAGCTTTTTTTGTGTGTGTTTGTTTGTTTGTTTGTTTTTTAGGGCTTCACCCTCAGCATGCGGAAGTTCCCGGGCTTGGGGTCAAATCGGAGTTACAGCGGCCGGCCTACGCCACAGCCATAGCCACAGCCACCCAGGATCTGAGCCTAGTCTGTGACCTACACCACAGCTCATGGCAACGCTGGATCCTTAACCCATTGAGCAAGGCCAGGGATCAAACCTGAGTCCTAATGGATACTAGACCGGTTCCTTTCTGCTGTGCCACAATGGGAACTCCCAAGATCTGTAGCTTTGGATTTCATATGTATGTGTATTTAAGACAGCATCCTGATGCTCTGTGAGCATTCATACAAATGTGTATTTCCATTTTTTAAGTTTTATAATTTTTGGTTTAAATGGGGAATTAACTGTGTCAGTCAAGACTGGAGAATTTTATTTATTTATTTATTTATTTTGTCTTTTTGCCATTTCTTGGGCCACAGGTTCCCGGCTAGGGGTCAAATCGGAGCTGTAGTCACCAGCCTATGCCAGAGCCATAGCAGTGTGGGATCTGAGCCATGTCTGCAGCTTCTAGCATAGGTCCCGGCAATGCCGGATCCTTAACCCGTTGAGCAAGGCCAGGAATCGAACCCGCAACCTCAAGGTTCCTAGTTGGATTCGTTAACCACTGAGCAACGACAGGAACTCCTATTTATTTATTTATTTTTTATGAAACAAATTTTTTGGCCCCGCCTGTGGCATGTGGAAGTTCCCTGGGCCAGGGATCGAACCCTCACCCCAGCAGCAACCCAAGTTGCCATGGTGACAACACCGGATCCCTGAACCACTGAGCCACATGGGAACTCCAAGACTGGAGAATTTCAAATGGTGGGAGGGTACTTCTGTGTCTTCTTCATTCTGTGTCTTCTTCCCACAGTGGGGAGCAGACTGGCTGTGCTGTCGTCCTCTTCCTGGTGGGGCTCATCTCCTGCAGACACTGGGGCTCTAGCCTGTGTGACTGAGCTGTCTCTCCGCTACCCCAAGAACCATCCCCTTTGGTTCCATCCTCTGCTTTCTCCTGTACTGAAAGCCCACCTTCCTCAGCGCCCCTTTGTTCTCCTAGCACTTTCTCTAGTCCTTCACACTAAGCAGTATTGGGGCTATGAGCCCCTTTTAAGCCCTGTCTTGGCTCCCAGAGAGTTTGCAGACCCCTCACAGGGACTCCCCAGAGTGAGAACCTGAGTCCTGGCCACCCTGTTCTCTCGCTGTGAGACTTTCTTCTTGAAGTTCCCCTCCAGGTGTTCCTGAGAAGGTACTGGGGGGGAGCCCCCTCCCCCAGAGAACCTAGTGTCTGACATGGGGTGCAGGCTCCACAAGTTCACACTTGGTGGACGGGCATGTCAGCAGTGGATGGGGCACAGATGTTTATGAGAAATGCTGCCTTGTGAGGGCTGTGGGGGTTCTGATGTGGTGATGGAGTGATTGTGGCTCGAGGGCCGTGGCTGAGCACCTGCATTTGGAAGGAGTCACTCACTGCCTTCTGGGCGCTGTCCCTCCCCTGGGAGAGACAGGCAGACAGCCCTGCTGCGTGCAGGAGAATGGAGGAGCGCCGCTGGGCTAGGGAAGGCCTTCTGGGAGGAAACATGCCAGCGCCAAGTTCAGATCCTGCTGGCCTTGAGCAAGTGGTTGGTAGTTACCTGGTTGGGACCCCCACCCCCACCCCCGGTTCCTGCCAGGTTGTTTCCTGGCCCTGGGCATGGCGGTGACCTGGGCCCGGTCCCTCTTGTATGCTGAAAGAGATGGTCTCCGGTACCACCTTGTACATGGCTCGGTGAGAGTAAGACAGTCATTTGTATCAGATGCCAGTGGGAACATCCTTCAGAGCATCTGTCCAGTGCTGCTAAGGGGAGATCAGATGCTTATGTTTGCCTTTAAGTAACTTGATTTAACTTTGATTTTTCAGGAGAACATTAAGTTGGATAAAAAGGAGGGCGATAATGCACCATGGCAGCGGCCCTCAGAATGTCCAGCACCAACTGCAGAGGTCCAGGGCCTTCGCCAGCAGCGAAGGAGAAGAGCAGCCGGCCCACCCAAACCCACCCCAGTCCCCCGCCACGCCCTTTGCGCCATCGGCCAGCCCATCGGCACCCCAGTCCCCTGGTTACCCAGTTCAGCAGCTGATGAGCCGGAGTCCCGTGGCTGGGCAGAACGTGAACATTGCCCTTCAGAATGTGGGGCCTGTGGTGGGAGGAAACCCTCAGATCACGCTGGCCCCTCTGCCGCTCCCCAGCCCCACATCTCCAGGCTTTCAGTTCAGCACTCAGCAGAGGCGGTTTGAGCATGGGTCTCCATCGTACATCCAGGTCACCTCGCCGCTGTCCCAACAGGTGCAGACTCAGAGCCCCACCCAGCCCAGTCCTGGGCCAGGGCCAGGTCTACAGAGCGTGCGGGCGGGCGCCCCCGGCCCCGGCCTGGGCCTCTGCAGTAGCAGTCCCACTGGCGGCTTTGTGGACGCTAGTGTGCTGGTGAGGCAGATCAGCCTCAGCCCGTCCAGTGGCAGCCACTTTGTGTTCCAGGAGGGCTCGGGCCTGGCACAGATGGCCCAGGGGGGCCAGGTTCAGCTGCAGCACGCGGGGGCTCCCATTGCTGTTCGAGAACGGAGACTCTCACAGCCCCACGCACAGTCTGGGGGCACCGTCCACCACCTGGGACCTCAGAGCCCTGCAGGCGGGGCCGGGCTGCAGCCCCTGTCCAGCCCTGGCCACATCACCACAACAAGCCTGCCGCCCCAGATCAGCAGCATCATCCAGGGGCAGCTGATCCAGCAGCAGCAGGTGCTGCAGGGACCACCGCTGACCAGACCTCTGCTCCCTGGAGTCGGGGTCGGTGTCGGGGGGGCTTCAGCATTTGGGATGACGTCCCCACCGCCCCCTACCAGCCCTTCTAGGACTGCAGTGCCCCCTGGCCTGTCCAGCCTTCCTCTCACGTCTGCGGGGAGTGCGGGGGTGAGAAAGGCTCCCAGGAAGTTGGAGGAGATCCCCCCAGCCTCCCAGGAGCTGGCTCAGATGCGGAAACAGTGCCTGGACTATCACTACAGAGAGATGGAGGCGCTGAAGGAGGCCTTCAAGGAGTATTTGATCGAACTGTTCTTCTTGCAACACCTTCAAGGGAACATGATGGATTTCCTAGCTTTTAAGAAGAAACATTATGCCCCGTTACAAGCTTATCTTAGGCAGAATGATTTGGACCTTGAGGAAGAGGAGGAGGAGGAGGAGGAGGAAGAGAAGTCTGAGGTTATCAATGATGAGGTGAGAAGCAACAGTTTAATAAATAGCGGGCCGTGCTATGTGGATTTGAGTCTAGGCAACCGTAAAGAAAAAATAGCTTGTAAGCCTGGGGTGGTTCTAAGATGCAGTTTCCTAAGAATTTGATCCTGGAATAGAAGCGAAAGTGGGTCTGCTTTCTCCTTCATGGAGGGGAAGAGCTGCTCTGGTGGGAGCATGGTGCAGAGTGGTGCTGTGAGTAATGCTGCTTCATTTAGAACAGGGGTGCTTATCTAGTTGGGGAAACTAACCTGGTGAGGCCTAGCTGTCCCTTCCCTATGCCTCTGCTGGCTGTGTGGGGATTGGCCGACCCTGAAGGGCTGCAGAAACCAAAGGCATGGACGCCTTTCTGCTGTTCCCCAGGTTTTACATTTTACTTATGTAGGCCCGCCCATTAAAAACATCGGGAACGTCATTTTTAAAGAAGGAATTTGAACCACTACTTGTTATTTATATGAGACATAATTATAGGTCACTGGATAGATTTGTAAATATGGTTATTATGGCAAAAAACTGAATTTTTTTTCAATCTTCAGATAATAGTTTTAGATTTGAGATGATATATTCAACTCACACTTTTGCAGATACCTACTCAATGTAGACTCTTTAGATAGTGAAATTTTTGGGTTCCTGGAATGGGTGCTTAATAAACCCCCTACTGAGATTTCTCCATACCTAGTGATTCCTAAGATCCTTTTATTTGTACTTTGTAAAAAGGAAGCTGATCAGATAGGGTGGCAGTGAGGTGCACTGTGACTCACTGTATTTGTTCCTTTGTGTTGTGTTCCGTACACTGTGTTGGTGGAGCTTACCTTGTTTTTTGATATAGCTAAAATACTGTAAATCTTTGTCAGCTCTTCTGCAAAGAAATCAGCCTTTGGTGAACAAAAGCTGGTCTCTTTGCTCATCTCCTCATTGATATTTACTATGTGTGGCTTTGCCATTTGGTGTTTTCTTTAACACCCTTTCCAGGATGAACCATTTTTATTTTCTAAAAGGTTTATCTGATTTTTTTTTTTTGAGGATTTCACCTCTCTTGCCATAAAGTAGTGAAAATCAGTTCTTTTTATGTTTGTACACCAATGTTGTCTGCAGATTCAGTCCCCTTTAATCTGTCATTGCCATTCTGACCTACACGTAAAAGCCCAGGTTGTAGCCTGTCGTGCAAACTGCCCATGAAGTTGTTAGGCCTTTGCTACCTGAAGACTGTCTGCCATTCCCATTTTTAAAGTTTGAAGTTGCAGAATCTAAGGATATTGCACTTGTGACTTAAATTGGAGTTTCTGCAAGATTTGCAGTTGAGTTAAAAGAGTATTACATTGTGGATCTGTCATAAATCAGTTCAGTGTCCTTTTGCAGGATTTGATGCAAAAACATTCCATTTTTAAACATCAGACATCAGTGAGCTATCAGCAGTAAAATTCTAACAAAATTTTGAGCAGTCTTAAAAATTATGTTGCCTTTTTTTCTCAAAATATTTCCTCTCAGGTAAAGGTTGTGACAGGAAAGGATGGGCAGACTGGTACTCCTGTTGCTATAGCAACCCAGCTTCCTGCAAATGTTTCTGCTGCTTTTTCATCCCAGCAGCAACCATTTCAGGTACTTTTCGATGGTTCTAAAATGTAGTCTCATCCGAAACTTTTCCTTCATCCAGATATTTTAACCTTCAATTACTATTTGCTCTTTAGCATTTTTTCCAGAGCCCATTCCTTATTTTAAAAAAGTAAAAAAGTCTTCCTGCATATAAAATTATAAAACTAAATTGCATGAGTAAATGACAACACAGATCTTAATGCATTATTTTTTGTGTGTATTGACCTGTAACGCAGTAGTAGCTTCAGCATGCATGTCATCTAATACTTACAGTCCTGTTGAATGTGTGCTCAGGGTTCCTTGTGTGCTGTGTTTTAAATGTTGGTTCTTTCTTGTGTCTTCTATCTGTATTTTTGAGAACAGTGCAAAACAGAACAACAGGAAAAGATTAAACAGATGATAACTCGATATTTTCTGTAGCTAGAAGAAACACTGAAGTGAAACGCACCTCTGAAGTATCAGGACCTTCGGCTTCTCAGTGGATGTTAATTGGATGCAAACTGATTATTTTTAATTTATTGAAAATCACATCACTTAGTGTCGCATTAATAAATGCCAGGAACCTAAAAGTACAGGTCAGGTTCTAGTCATTTTGGAATAGCTTGTGCTGGGTTCTAAAAGCAGTTTAATCTGTGGTTATATGTTTTTTAAACTTTTTAAATTTTGACATAATTTTAGATCTATGCGAAAGTTACAATAACTGTACGAAGAACTCCCCCTACATCCTTGACCCAAATTCACCAGTTGTTAACTTTTTGCCCCGTTTGCATTATTTTCATTCTCTCTCTCTTATATGTACACACATATGTATTTCCCCCTGAACTGTGTGAGAGTAAATTGCAAACAGCCTATCATGCATTTGTATCCCTAAGTGTGTCAGCACATAGTATCAGGTAAGAGTGTTATCTGACCTAACCACAGTATGACAATCCCTGAAATTTTATGATAATTTTTACTATGACTAAGCCAAAGCTCATATGCAAATTTTGTCTCTTGTTCCAGTGATGTCCTTTTTTTTTTTGCCACACCTGCAGCATGTGGAAGTTCCTGGGCCAGGGATTGAACCCGTGTCATAGCACTGACCTGAGCTATTGCAGGGACAACACTGGGCCGTAAGAGAACAACTCCGGTGATGTCCTTTGTAGTTGTTTTCCCCTGGTCTGGGATCACACACTGTGTTGAGTTGTCATGCCTCTCTGGTCTTCTTTAATCTGGGCCCAGCTCCTTACTCTTTCATGACCTCCATGTTTATGAGAAGTGCAGGCCAGTTACTTTGTAAAATGTTCTTTGATATGGGCCACTAGTTCCATCATCTATGGATGAGTCTTTCCAGAGTTAGTTGTCACATTCAGTACTGCAAAGTGGATTTTCTAACTCCATCATTCATTCTACATTCATAAGCTGACATTCTGTTTGATGAGCTTTCTTTTTTCTTCTGTTCATATAATCAAAGGTGGGTTCTTATTTTAATCAGTGGGTTATAATATCATTAACAGTATTTGTTTATTTAAACTTGTTTGTTTATTTAATTCAGTAAAAATTCAGTTTTGGTTTATAGTCTGTGAGATCTGTCAAATGCATAGAGTTGTGTAACCACCCCCACACAAGAAACAGGGTTTTGTCACCTGCCCCCCTAAAATGTTCCTCATGCTACATCTCTGTTGTCAAACTCTCTCCCTCCCTTAACCTTTGTTCTCCATCTCTATGATTTTTGCCCTTTCCAGAATAAAATAGAAATGGAATCATACAGTATAGTATGCTGCCTTTTCATTCTGGCTTCTTTCAGTTGGCATAATGCCTTTGAGAGTCATCCACATTGTTGAATATACCAATTGTTTCTTTTTTTTTGCTGAGTGGTATTCCACCATATGAATATTCCCTAGTTTGTTTGTCCATTCACCTTTTGCAGGACGTTGGTTTATTTCCAGTTTTTGACATATCTTGGAGACAGATTGCTGGGTTGTTAATAAGTATGTGTTCAGTTTTATATGAAATTGCCAAAGTTTTCCCCCATTTCGCATTCCCTCCTGTTGTTCTGCATCCTCCCCACTACTTGTTCTTGTCAATTTTCTCTTGTAGTTATTCTGATATGTATGCAGTGGTTCCAATTTGTGTATCTCTGAAGACTAATGATGTTGAACATCTTTTCATGTGTTCCTTTGCCATTTGTATATCATCTTTGGTGAAGTATCTGTTCGTTTCTTTCCCCCAGTTTTTTTCATTTGGTCATTTGCTTTATTGTTGGATTTGAGAATTCCTATGTAATTTGGATATAAGTTTGTCAGATAGGAATTTGCAGATATTTTTCTCTCATTTTGTGGCTTATCTTTTTTTCCTTTTATACTGGTTTTTTTTTGTTTTGTTTTTATAGTTTTTTTGTTTTTTTTTTTTGATTTTTAGGGCCACAACATTGGCATATGGAAATTCCCAGGCTAGGGGTCACATCAGAGCTACAGTTGCTGGCCTATGCTGCAGCCACAGCAACACAGGATCTGAGCCACATCCTCGACATACACCGCAGCTCAAGGCAACGACAGATCTAACCCAGTGAGCAAGGCCGGGAATTGAACCCAAAACCTCATGGTTACTAGTCAGATTTGTTTACACTGGGCCATAATGGGAACTTCTTTTTTTTTTTTTAAGCACAAAGCAATAGTTTTGAATTTAGATGTCTATTTTATCTTTTTTTTTTTTTTTTTTTTTCTTTTCTGGATTGTGCTTTTGACATATATATTTGAGAATGCTTTGCTCAACTCAAGGTCACAAAAATTTCCTCTTATGTTTTGTTCTAGAATTGTATAGTTTTGTTTTGTTTTTTGGTTTTTGCTTGTTTGTTTTGCCTTTTAGGGCCGCAGGTACAGCATGTAGAAATTCCCAGTCTAGGAGTTGAATTGGAGTTACAGCTACTGGCCTATGTGACAGCCACAGCAACTCAAGATCCAAGCTGGATCTGCGACTTACACCACAGCTTATGGCAATGCTGGATCCTTAACCTACTGAGCGAGGCCAGGGATCAAACCCGCACTCTCATGGATGCTAGTCGGATTCATTTCCACTGTGCCACAATGGGAACTCCCAAGAATTGTATAGTTTTTGTTTTGCATTTAGGTCTGTGATCCACTTTAAGTGAAGGTTTGCATAACATGCAAGCATAAGTAGAGATTAATTTCTTTGCATGTCAATAGCAGTTAGTTGAGCACCATTTCTTAAAAAAACTGTCTTGAATCTGCAAATTGACTTTTTTGCATCTTTGCAAAAATCAGATAGTCCTATCTTTATGGGTCTGTTGGTAGGCTCTCTTCTCCTGAATTGACCTACATGTCTATTTTTTTTGCTATGCTACACTGTCTTATTACTGTAGCCTTGCAGTAAGTCCTGAAATCAGTTAATGTGGGTTCTTCAGCTTTGTTCTTTTTCAAAATTGTTTCTGTCATTCTGGTTTCTTTCACTTTACATACACATTTTAGAATCAAAATGTCAGTATCTGTAGAACATCATGCTAGGATTTTGACTGGGATTGCCTTAACTCTGTGAACCTATTTGGGGTAGAGTAATATCTTGATGATGTTGAGTCTTCTAGTCCAGGAATATGTATATTTCTTCATTTATTTTGTCTTTTTTTATTTCTTTCATCAATATTTTGTAGTGTTCAGCATGCAAATTTTGTACATACTTTGTTGGGCTTATATCCAAATAGTCCAATTTTTCTGTGGTACTATAGATGTTACTTGAATTTATTTATTTATTTTTTGCTTTTTAGGTCTGTACCCACAGCATATGGAGGTTCCCAGACTAGGGGTCAAATTGGAGCTACAGCTGCCGGCCTACGCTACAGCCGCAGCAATGCAGGATCTGAGTGTTGGAGCTGCAGCTGCCAGCCTACACTACAGCTCACGGCAATGCTGGATCCCTAACCCACTGACTGAGGCAGGGATCAACCTCATGGTTTCTAGTCGATTCGTTTCCACTGTGCTACAGTGGGAACTCCAGATGTTAATTGAATTAAAAAAATTTTTTCAAGTATATGGGAGTACAGTTGATTAGGCAACCTTGCTAAACTCAGTTATAGGAGCTTTTTTTTAATGTATTGATTTCTTAGGGTTTCCTACCTGGAGAACCATGTCTGCAAAGAAAGCCAGATTTATATTTCTGTTTTATGTCTTTTTTTCTTGCCTTATTGCATTGGCATGGACTTCCGCTGTGAGCTGAATAATAGTGAGAACAAACATTGTTAACTTGTTTTAGGTCTTAGGGAGAAAACGTTTACTCTTTCACCATTAACTATGATTTAGCTATAGATTTGGTAGATGTCCTTTATAAGGCAGGTTAAGGAAATTCCCTTATTCCTAGTCTTTATCATGAATGGATGTTGAATTTTTTTCAAATGCTGTTTTTGTATCTAGTCACATTATCATGTAATTTTTTTGGGGGGGGTCTGTAAAAAAGGTAAATTATATTACAGTATAACTTATAAGCAGAAAACACACAGATTTTAAGTGTTAGAGTTTGTTGAGTTTGATAAGTACTCCTATAACCCATACACTTCCAGATTTCCCATTGTGGCTTCAGCAGTAACAAACCTGATTAGTATCCATGAGGATGCGGGTTCAATCCCTTCAGTGGGTTAAAAGATCTGATGTTGCCTCGAGCTGCTGTGTAGGTTGCAGATGTAGCTCAAGTCTGGTGCTGTGGCTGTGGTGTAGGCTTGCAGTGGCATCTCCAATTCGACCCCTAGCCTGGGAGCTTCCATTTGCCGAGGGTGCAGTCCTAAAAGGATTAAAAAAAAGAAAAAGTCCGGTTCCATCAGGTCTTCTTGTGCTTCTGCCATTCATCCACTGCTCAGCCCCCTGCCCCATTGTTTTACTGTTTATTCTACCATGACTTTATTTTAATGTGCAGATTATCTATAATTTGACCAACTAGACCCCTTTCAAGCTGGCTCTGGTATACTTTTGACACATCCCTGTCACCCTGAGCACTTCCTTACCTCTTGGCACAAAATGTTTAAAATTTATTTTGCATGTTACTTGGTTTGGCCCAGGAATTGGTCCTTTCTCCAAGGAGCCTGGTTCCTTTTGGTGGGGAATAATTCATGGTGCTCCTTGTAATAAATTTGATACAATTGAAGATAAGATTTCCTAAATTGGAAATTGTCAGAAAATTTATTAGTGGACATCTTTCCCATTAATGCTTAGAGAAATGTAATACATCAGTGCATTTATAGGCCACACTGATAAATATTTGGATAAGAATGCTGGGACAGTGGAAAGCAAGGAGTGCCTATAAACTTCAGTGTCCAATCTCACAATGACACAGATTAAACCCTCTGATTTACTATCACACTCACTAGATTGCCAAAAATTAAATTGGACAGAATCTGTAAATGTAGATTCTCATCCACTAAAGTGAGCCCAGGTAAGCCCTTTGTCGTCCCCCCCCCCCCAACCGACATGCTCTAAAGATACTTCCATATGTGTGCCAGGGAACACATCCAGAAATGTTCCTCGCAGCCTTGTTTGTAATAGCCCCAAACTAGAGAGAAGCAAGATGTCCACCAGCAGCAGAACAGATCCATGGGTCATGCCCATTCATACAGAGGAATGCTGCTAAGAGTAATCGGTAGTGAGAATGAGCGAACCAGTCACAACATTCATCAGTGCTGTTGGGTCTCAGTGGAGCCCTGTGGAACTGAAGGGGTCATGGGAGAGCACAGGTGCAGCATCCCTTCAGTTCAGGTTCACTGGGAGGCAGAACCAAACACACAGCCTAGGTGATGACTCCAGGGGAAGATGTTCATACGCAGTTCAAGCGGTGAGGATGCCTTCACAGTGCTCAGGGTTTTCAGGGCATATGCAGCAGATTATTCCTAAGCCTTGTGATGAGTAAATGGGTGTTTGCTTTGCTGTTACTTTTTAAACTTAAAAAGTTTTTCTACTTCTCAGGATTTTATTTTATTTATTTTACTTTATTTTAGGGCTATATCTACAGCATATGGAAGTTCCCAGGCTAGGCGTCGAATTGGAGCTGTAGCTGCCAGCCTACACCACAGCCATGGCAATACAGGGTCCAAGCCTCATCTGTGACCTACACCACAGCTCATGGCAATACTGGATCTTTTAACCCACTGAGTGAGGCCAGGGATCAAACCCATATCCTTATGGATACTAGTTGTGTTCGTAACCTGCTGAGCCGCAAGGGAAACTCCTCTCAGTATTTTATTATGAAAAATTTCAAACAGAGAGAAGTTGAACAGTGTATAGTCAATACCTATATCCTACTATTTAAATTCTATGATTAATTTTACTATGCCTTTAAAATTCTATAATATAACATATCTAAGAGACTAAAAGAGGAAAACCGAAGTGTCTCCATTCTGAATTATAGATCTTTGAGTTAAATACTAGTGACTCTCTAAGGAGACAAGAAAATGGAGAGTCTGTCAGGAGAGAGTTGGAAAACACATCCTTTGTTTTTCTTTGGAAAAAAAAAATCCTCAGTATGAGTTTTATTATTTAAAGTCAGTTGTAGAATTTTTATATTGATCGTAGAAATAAATTCAGAATTCTTTGTATTACATATATTAATTTGTCTGCTTCCAAAAGATTTTGAGGTAGTATTGAGTTCAGAGGTATTGTGCATAAAATAATATACATACACACATACATTCACATTTTTTCTTATAAAAAGAACCATTCTAAGTAGATAGTATCTTTCAGTGATTTTTCTGTTAAAGAAAATGAATAATCATCCATAACTCCATCATCCTGATACAGAAATTTTTTATGTATTATATATATATACAGGTTGACACAGTATATTTATATTTTTTTGTTATTTCATTGAACAAATACTCCTTATGTTGTATTCAATTTCAGTAATTCTTATTTTAGTAGCTTCTGATAGTCTATAGTCCATCATTTTGAGGAACTATAATTCATTAAACCATTTTTCTAATTTTAGGTTATATCTATTTTGTTTAGAAAAAATTCTTATGAGCAGCATTGGCGAATCCATAGTCTTGAGTGTTCTTACAGTGCTTGTTACTTTGTTTTAGCTACAGGTGCTGCTGGAAATATATAAGTGGTCCCAGTTTTATCTCCTTGTTAGCACTGATAAACATTCTAAAAAGAGTTTAAGGAGTTCCTGTCATAGCTCAGTGGTTAACGAATCCGACTAGCAACCATGAGGCTACAGGTTCGATCTCTGGCCTTGCTCAGTGGGTTAAGGATCCGGCATTGCTGTGAGCTGTGGTGTGGGTTGCAGATGCGACTTGGATCCCGCGTTGCTGTGGCTGTGGTATAGACTGGCAGCTACAGCTCCGATTAGACCTTTAGCCTGGGAACCTCCATATGCCATGGGAGCGGCCCCAGAAAAAGGCAAAAAGCCAAAAAATAAATAAATAAAAAGAGTTTAAGGCATATTATCAGGGTGAATTTTGTTATTTGCAGCCAATTATATAATTTTTATAATAAACTACTCTGTTGCAAATTAAACTCTAGAAGTAAAACCAGGGTTCTCAGTGTGAGCACATATTTATTTCTGTCTGCTTCAAAACAAGGTTTTGAGACGTTACTCCAGATTGCAGTTATTGGGTACAGAGTAGTTTTTATTACAATTTAGATCTTAAAAACACCCTAATTGGAGATTGATTTTTCAGAGATTGTAGTGTTAAAGGAAATGAATAATTATAGTTCTGTAACCCTACCTCAAGTATTGATTTTTTTTTAATTTTTACATATGTGTATTGTTAAGTTTATAGGTATGAAGTGGAGGCTTAACTTGGTTTAATAGGCATGCTTGTAAAAAGAAAGTATGAGTGATTTTTTTGTTTGTGTTTTCCTCTCATCCTACCCAAGATTAATCTTGGGGAGACTTCTTTTGGAATCTTGAATTGAGAGACCACTGGTCATCGAGTCCAAAGTCCTGTCCACTTACTAGTAATAGCCTTGGAGGTACTCAAGAAGGTCATCTCATTGACCGTGTCCTCCCCTTTCAGTACCTAGGCACCCAGCCTTGTAGACACCACAGTTCCATTTAGTTTACATTTGTTTGTTTAAATTGGATAGACGTTTACCCCTTGGTAACAACCATCTACAGCTTTTGGTCTCAATTTCTTTCTCCAGAGGAACGTAAGTCTGCTCCTCTTTCTGATGGCAAACATTCCCCAGTTCCTTCAACTATTATTCCCCCCACCATAAGTGTTTTTTTTTTTATTTTTAAAAAATTTTTAATTGAAGTATAGTTGATTTACAACTATTCTTTTTCTTGGTGTAGTTTCTCAGCTCCTGATAAATTACATTGTCTTATATGGAAAAGTCTGTTTCAATGTTGTCTTTCTTAAAGTGGGCACCAAACATTTAGTTCCCATTACGGGTATCTCTTTTCTCTGAGAATTTTTCTTTCTTTTTTATTGTTTTCAAGAGTTCTAGTACATGATTGCTAATGAAAGTCAAATTTGTATTTTAAAGACAGCAGTATCTTTCCCATTAAAATATTCGAGAATGGAGTTCCCTTTGTGGCTTAGCAGTTAACAAATCTGACTAGCATCCATGAGGATTCAAGTTCCATCCCTGGTCTCGCTCAGTGGGTCTGCCATTGCCATGAGCTGTGTTGTAGGTTGCAGATGTGGCTCTGATCTGGTGTTGCTGTGGCTGTGGCATAGGCCGGTTGCTGCAGCTCCAGTTCCACCTCTAGCCTGGCAACTTCCATATATGCTGCATGTGCAGCCCTAAAAAGCAAATAATAATAATAATAATAAAATAAATAACTCAAGAAAAGAAGATAAAACTAAAAATCGTCTGGAAACCAAGAGTCAATGGCAATCAGGAGTTGGGAAGAGAGAAGTTCTCCTTTCCTGTCAATATCTTTGATGACATAGTGATGCTGTTTTAATGAAGTCCCATTTATCAGGTTTTTTTTTCCCATGGATATCCAGTCTTCTAGCATCATTTGGTTGAAAGGACCTTATATTTTCTTTAGGTTGCTTGGGAGTCTATAGGAACTGCTGAGTCTCTCTGGGCTCCGTTCTTATCTGCCGTCCATCCTTAGGCAGTGAGGTGCTGTCCTGATGTCTGAGCCCTGTGTTGGGTCTTGAAGTTCAGTCTTCCTCTGGTTCTTCTCTCAAGAATCTGTTTTCATTTCATGGACCTCTGCATCCCCTCTCTGCGGCTCATCTATGCAATGAATTTTTAAATTTCAGATACTTTATTTTTTAGTTCTAGAATCTCCACTTGGTTCTTTTTCATTTTATTTTTTTTTATTGAAGTATAATTGATTTGCAGTATTTCAGGCATACGGCAACATGATTCAGTTACACATACATGTATATATGGATTCTTTTTCAGATTGGTTACCTTTTTTTAATAGTCTCTCTTTTTTTCTGTCAGGATGTCCTGTTGTCCTTCATTACAGTATGCTTTTATGTCCTTGGGCATACTTATCAACACCGAGGTCAAATCCCTGCTGTATGGGGGGTGTCTTGGGGTTGGTGTTCATTGGTGTTCTGAGTATGGCTCCTATCTCTCTGTGTTTTAGAGTCATTCCAAATTGGCTTTTGGGTATCCTGAGTGGTAGGCTTTAGAGACTCAGAGCTCTGTCACAGCCTTCTGAAGAGTATTGATGGGTGTGTGTTCACATTTAGTTAATGTGATTGGATGGAAATCCCATCCCCTGAGATCTCAGTGTGGCAGTGCTGGCCTGAGCCAGGAGGCTAAGCGTGTGTGAGGTTTAGGAGGCAGCCAGAAGTTAAGGAGCGTGCTTGAGGCCTCCCCTCTTCACCATCTCCTGCTGTGGTCTCCTGCTCTTGGTCCTAGTGGTCTTTAAGCCAGTGAGGTCCTCTGTCTCAGAATCTGAGACTGGAGCCAGCCCTTGTACCAAATGCCATGAAACCAGAAATCTCCCCTAGTTCCCATTCCCTTCTTGCAAGTATCCAGTCCCATCCTTCTCATATTTTTTATATTTTCATCTGGAGTCTGTGTTTATCTGATATGTGTTTGGTCCAGCAGTAGGTACTTGGCCATTACTGGACACAGCACCCTGTATCATTTTTTTTTTTTAATTTAAAAAAACCAACAACCTTTTTTTTTTTTTTGTCTTTTTAGGGCCGCACCCACAGCATATAGAGGTTCCTAGGCTAGAGGTCAAATTGGAGCTGTAGCCACCAGCCTACACCACAGCCACAGCAACGCCAGATCTGAGCCATGTCTGTGACCTACACCACAGCTCACGGCAACGCCAGATCCTTGACCCACTGAGCAAGGCCAGGGATCGAACCCGCAACCTCATGGTTCCTAGTCGGATTCATTAACCACCGAGCCACGACGGAAACTCCCAACAACGCTTTTTTTAATTATGAAAATAATACATGTTCATTGTGAAACATTTGGAAAATTTAGGAAAGTGCACACACACACACACACACACACACACACACACACACAAATTGTAAATTGATTGTATTTGTCCCAAGATAAAACCACAATTCATATAGTTTGTTTTTCAAATCATCCTTTTCTTTCCTCTTCCTTCCCTCCCTCTCTCTTTGTCCATTTCTCCCTCCCTCTCTTCCCTCCTCCCCCCATCTTTGTCAAATGTAAAGGGGAGTGGGGGTGGGGGTGCTTACTTTCCCTTTTAATTTTTCTGAGGCCTTCCCCATGTGAGGCAGTAACCCGAAGCATGGCTGGTACTGGGGGTGTACTGTCTGTTCCTGGGGCTGCAAGGGTCAACAGCTGCTCTCACAGGCAGTTACTTTGTTTAGACATCTGTAACTTTTGCATTTAAAATGCTCTCTAGGTAGAGTGGATATAATTGAATTATTTTAAAAAAATTAGTAGCTGGCAGTTGTTAAATGTCATTCTTAGCATTCAGTGTCCCTGCAGGGGTAGTGCAGAGATGTCAGAGGTGTAGGGCACCCAGACCCAGCTAGTTTCTGTCTGTGCCAGTAGCTTTCATTTAAACATTTTAAATAACCTGTATATATTTCACATAGTTATATATCAAGTGGGGTGCTGAGTGCAAAAATACCATTTTGAGGTTAGATTGTTAATTAGAGTTTTAAGTGTCATTTTCCATTAGGAAGCAATTTCCGCCTTTCTTATCATTCAGTTTTTGTGTTTTGGGTGGGATAAGTGATGATAGGCAGTGTGACTGATCAGGGTGACTGGGCTGTAGTCCTAGATCTGAAACTAATGTTTCCTGCAGTAGCTTCTGCTGCCATTCTTTGCAAAGCCAGCTCGTTTCTAAAGGACTCTGGATTTGCATTGATCTGAAATTCCATTTAAAGCCAGAGTGCAAGTCCTTTTTAATCCTCCAGAGGTAAGTTAGAAATTTATTTGTTATACTATATTGGGTAGATAAACATTTCTCTTTTTTAAAAGGAGTGAAGTCAGTTTTGGGATAATTATGCTAGCTTTAGTTTATATTCATTCTTGTAATGCACTTAAATTACCAAAATCTTAGTTTTTCTTTTTTCTTTTTTTTCAGCAGCAAGCCCTTGCAGGGACCCTGGTGGCAGGGGCTGGAAGTACAGTAGAAACGGACCCCTTTAAGAGGCAGCAGGCGGGACCCCCGGCAGGTATGTCACAGCTCACAGCTCAGGTCCCTCAGGAGCCAGCTAGGGCCTTAGTTTGGGAGTTCCAATGTAGTAGGCACCTGTTTCTAAAGCACGGCCCCTAAAGAACTTAGTTGTGGTGAGTTTCTACTTTGAAAATTAAATTTTATTTTGGTGCTAATCAGCTAAACAAAATATTTACGTGAATGTTTATGTGTACTGAGGTTAGAAGTTTGTTAGTGGAATATGCCTATTCCACTTTGATTTTCTGTGGGCATCGTAGGCTCTTTAGTCCTCATGACATGATTAAGTGTAAAACCACCTGCTTTTTCAAGTTGTCATTCATTTTTCAAACTGAATTTTTTTCTCCATGGCAACTTAATACTCATTTGTATAAAAGATTCTAACAGTTCAGAAAGGTGTAATTTAAGTCTACTCCTGATTTGGTGTTACTTCCCCACTCCCTAGCCACAGAGGTAGCTGTGTTTGTTTGTTTTCACAGGCGTTCTTTTGTCCACACACAGGCATTGTTATAGATGTGTCATTCTGAAAAAAGTCAGATGTGATCCCATATACACTGTTGTGTATCAGCCGAACATGCCGTCTTTGCCAGCCATGGGCGTCATTCTTCTTGATGGCTGCAAAATATTCCATTGCATGGGTACTTCCTTCTTTATTCACCAGACCTGTGCTAGCGTTCATTTGTTAGTATCACCTTTTTACTGTTATAATCAACAGGATTGAACATTTAGTTTCATTATTTTTTTCTACGTGTTTGTCCATATAGTTAAAAGAGCTCCTAGGAAAGAAATTTCTAGATCAAAGTGTATACATAGTTAAGTATTGATGATGCTAAATTACCCTCCAAAAGGATAGGGCCAGTTTTCACTCCTATTCACAATTTTTTGTTTTCTTAAATTTTGGTGATTTATTTAAGTATGATAAACCTTTTAATTTTTGTTGATCCAATGGGTGAAAAATTAAATCTTTTGTTTTGATGTGGATTTCTTTAGTTTTGATAAGGTGACAGTATCTCTTTATGTTTTTAACCATTTGTGAATGTGTCCCTCTGCTAGCTGTTTATGTTCTTTGCCCATTTTGTCTGTCTGGATGTTGATCCTTTTCATATTAATTTGTAAGAGCTTTCTGAATGTTGAATAAGTCTTTTGCCCGTTGTGTATGTTGCAAGTATTGTCTCCTAGGTTGTCGCTTGTTCTATGCCTTTTTATGATGCTTTTTCTTTTATTTACAAATTTTTAACAGAAAGAAATTATATTTATCAACTTTATCTTTTATGGCTTCTACATTTTGGTGCATGCATAGAAAGGCCTCTCTGTTCAAAGATGATAAAAGAAAACACACGTGTTTTTTCTACTACTTTTGTGGTTTTATTTTTACATCAAACTGCACCTTTTCTGAAAATTATTCTAGAGCAGTCTAAGAGACCTCGACTTGAAGTGGGTCACCAAGGGGTAGTTTTCCAGCACCCAGGGGTGAATACAGGAGTTCCTCTTCAGCAGTTAATGCCGACAGTTCAAGGTAAGACCCAGCACCAGAACCAGCTCTCCTAGCTCAGAAAGAGGGAGTGCAGAGAGGGCTTGAGAAGCAACAGCAGACCAAAACGTGTGTAGTCCAGTAGCAGATTCCAGGTGGTCTCCACAGTTGGGATGTTCCTCTGAGTCCCACTTAACACGGTGTGAAGAAACCACCAGAGACCAGTTCTTGCCACGTTAGTGGAGCCACACGTCCCACTGTCCTCACCCTCTCTCCAGTTTTCATGCCTGTGTTTTTTCTCACTGCTGCTGTGGTAGGGACCCTGCAGTTATTCAATGCCTGTTCTGCTTGGTGCTAACTTGCAAAGGCCAGGCGCCTTTCCTTCTTTTTTGTGTGCTCATTTATAACATTAGATCTAATACAAATTTGCCACCAGTTAAATTTCCTGTTTGAGTGTGTGGTGTTCTAAGTGAGGGGGTCTATGACAGCTTGGAGCCCCAGAGTCAGTGCCGGGGGGGTCTCTCCTCTTTTGCAGGAGGAATGCCTCCCGCCCCTCAGGCTGCTCAGCTCGCGGGACAGAAGCAAAGCCAGCAACAGTATGACCCCTCCACGGGGCCTCCGGTGCAGAATGCCGCCAGCTTGCACACGCCTCCGCCACAGCTCCCCGGCAGGCTGCCCGCAGCCGGCCTCCCCACCGTGCCCCTGCCGCCGGCGCTGCAGTTCTCCCAGCAGCCTCAGATGGTAGAGCCACAGCCCCAGCTCCAGATCCCGGTGAAGACGCAGCAGCCGAATGCCCCCGTCCCCGCGCCCCCACCCAGCCAGCTCCCTGCTCCTCCTCCACAGCCCACGCCGCCGGCCCTCCACGTCCCAATGCCCGGGAAGGCACAGATGCAGGCCCCACCGCTCTCAGCTCAGCCGCAGGTACTCTGGGCACCTGCTGAGCCCTTGGCCAGGAGTGGGTGTTTGTGTGACAGGACATGCACTGTTTAATAACTTATAGTCCCTGCAGTTTAATCTCCTACTGAGGAAGACTTCATTAATTCAGTGGTTGCAACAGAATTTCATTTGGCTCTGTCATCGTAGTTATTGTTATTAAAATGTCAGGAAGTGACAGAATTCTTATTGCTGCTCTCAGTACAGGACACCATGTCCCTTGTCCCACCTGACGTGCCTAGTTATGCGAGGTCACGGGAACAAGGCTGGGAGGGTGGTGGGGCTTGCTCCAGCTCCTGACTTTCCACCAGGCTCCCTCCATGGGTGTCCTCTCCTCTCTGGACACTTGGCTGTGCAAACGTGGGCGAGGCATTACTCCCCAGGCCCGCTAGACATTTCCTATGTTTACAGGGCCCCTCTTCCTCCACTAAGTAACTTCACCCAGATGCCTTTTTGTAATGTGTACAGTAAACTGTGTGGGTCCCTATCAAGTGGTGCATCCATAATGAGTCAAGCATCCCTGAAGCTTGGGTCTGGGGCACCGAAGGGTGAGAGGCAGTGTTTTCAGAGGCTCATCTTGTGGTCAGCCGCTTAGGAAAACCTCTCCTTAGCTTCCCCTCTCCCTCTTAACAGGGAGATTTCATAGCTAGACTTTGAGTTCAAGGTCTTCTGGTGATTGGAGAAGTGTTCTCTTCTGTAACAGTGAAATAGACATGTACCTTTCATGCACTTCCTGCCAGGTGTAAGGTGCCGTGACAGGCACGTCCCTGAGAATTATTTCAGTCTGTCTCCCTGGCAGCCGAAGTGGTAGAATCTTTATTACCCCATTAGCTATGAAAAGATGGAGGCCAGAGGGACCAAATAACTTGGCAAGATCAAACGGCCAGTGTTGCGGGGCTTGGTTCTGGGGCCTTTTGTACAGCTCTGTGTACCCCTACCTTAAGAAGGAGTGCTCTTGCCTTCCGGGACTCTGAGCCTCGCTCGCCTAAGGTGTTCATGGCTGTGCGTCGCGCTGTTCTGAGCACTGTCTTGAGCCTGGTACTGACTTTAAGCAGCACTGATGTTTCTCTTGGGTTGTTTCCTGCCTTCGTTGACAGTGTGAGCTGTGGGGTGTGGCATTCCTGTCCTTCCAGGTTGGGTGGAGCCAGCAGACTTGTGTAAGGGTCACACAGAGGGAGCATAACAGCCTTGGAGGCTTTGCAGGCTGTGAGCTTTCCGTTGAGTCACTCAGCTCTCCCATTGAAGGTGAAAGCAGCCCCAGAGCCCACAGAGGAGTGGCTGTGGCTGGTAGAACTTTCTGAAAGTGTGTGGCTGCCCACAGTTTACCCACCCCTGGGGTGGAGGAAGCTTCCTTGGCTGTAGAGACAGAAGCCAGGCCGTGAGATGCACGTCCTCAGCTGTGCTGTCCTCTCCACTTTACAGATGCGTCTTGCGTCTCTGCTCACCCCGCTCAGTGGTGGCAGTGCCTCAGCTTCCCTGTGCTCACACCTCCACTTTTCCAATACCCTTCCTGTGTGCATTTGACTTCATCTCCTTTGGGGTTGTGTGGGGGGTGTTCACAAGCTTTGCTCTTGGGTCGGTGCAGAGGAGACTCTCTGACCTTACGTGACCTGCAGAGGGTCACACAGGGCTTGTATTTGCCCTTCAGAGAAAAGGTACAAGGTGAGCATTTGGTATTTTTCAATTAAGAGGAAGCTTATGTAACTGAAAATTCTGAAAAATTATTTGAAAAAAAAGAAAAAGCTGGAAAAAAGCAAAGAAAGAAAAGCTTACATGACATTTGTGAAAGTACCATTTATAGTGAGCTCTTAACGTGGTTTTGTGGACCCACAGGGCTTCTTATTTTCTGTGGACTGGGTTAGTTTGTGTGTGTCTGTGGTTTGCGGATGGGGTTCATTTGTTGGCCTGCATTGCCCAGGGGTCGGGGGGCACTTGGTATCTCTGGCCATTGGATTCAGGGAGCAGCACTGAGGTCCTGTCTCTCCCTGCTAGACGGTGGCATCATCGAGACCACCTGTGGACCCCGCCCAGCCCTGTCCTCGGCCCCCGCCGTCCTCTTCTACCTCATCCATTGCTCCTGCGAGTGGCTCAGGCCCGGGACCTTCACCGGCACGGGCCTCCCCAGTGAACAGACCCTCCTTGGCCACCACCAAGTCACTGTCTCCAGTCACCTCCCGCTCCCCTGGGGCGGCTGTGTCGGCACTGCCAAAACCACAGAGCCCGGCTCAGAATACTGCCCCACCCCAGGACAGTTCTCAGGATAAGCTGGCAGAACAAATAGCACTGGTAAGTGCACTTAAAAATTTTTTAAGTGCCCGAGAAGATTATGTGGTATGTCCCGACTTGTAAAATGCATTTGATTTTAATTTCTAAGGGGGCAATAGTTTAATTTTTTTTTTTTTTTTTTAGGGCCTTACCTGCAGCCTCTGGAAGTTTCCAGGCTAGGGGTTGAATCGGAGCTGTAGCTGCCGGCCTACGCCACAGCAATAGCAACAGCAACAGCAACGTGGGACCTACACCAGAGCTCACGGCAATGCCAGATCCCTGACCCACTGAGCGAGGCCAGGGATTGAACCTACATCCTCATGGATACTAGTTGGATTCCCCTGGAGAACGCCTGGAGTTCCCTTTGTGTCTTAGTGGTAACAAACCCAACCAGTATCCATGAGAATGTGGGTTTGATCCCTGGCCTTGCTCAGTGGGTTAAGGATCTGGCATTGCTGTGGCTGTGGTGTAGACAAGCAGCTGCAGCTCCAATTTGACACCTCACCTGGGAACTTCCATTTGCCAAGGATGCGGCCCTAAAAAGACAAAACCAAACCAAAACCAAAAAAAACCCTGAGCACATGATAGTAAGGATGATTGAATGTGGCTTGTGATCAGTAGAAAACAAGATTAAAACCAGGTGGAGTTGTGGCGCAGTGGGTTAAAGATTCAGCATTGTCACTGCTGTGGCTCAGGTTAGATCCCTGGCCCTGGGAACTTGCCCATGCTGGCGTGGCCAGAAAGAAGAAAGTTAAAACCACGAGGCTTGACGTGTTCTGCTGGGAGTAGACTTGTGCGTGGAATGTCTTTTCTGGGCTGATTCCAGCACTGGGGCTGCTCTTACTGCAGCCACAGTGGGGAAGGAGGGGGGCAGGTGTGTGGTGCAGGCTGACAGCTCAGAGCCCACTCAGGCCAGCACAGGTCTCAGCCTGCACTTAGTGCTGACTGTTTGTTGGGTGACTAAGTAAGCAGTTGTTTTGTTCATCTTTGTTAGGGGAATTAAACATAAAATAGGTAGGGTGTCATAAACCCAGCGTTCCCTATCACCTGTTGTAACACGGTGGTCAGTGCGTGGCCAGCCTTGTTTGATCTCTTCCCTTCTCAGTGGTGTTGATGCAGATTCCAGGCTTGTGTTGCCTCCTCTGAGTGCTCTGCTGTGGATGTTGGTCTGGGAGCTCTGTCCAGTATTTCCAGGATGGGGCAGGACTGCAGCTTCAGCTGTTCCCAGGACTCCTCCTGGTTGCACGTCCATGCCTCTGGCCTCTTGTAGAGCTGTTTTTGTTTTCGTTTTGTTTTTGGCCGCCCTGTGGCACATGAGCTCCTGGGCCAGGGATCAGATCCAAGCTGCAGCTTGGATCCAGCCGTTGCTGTAAACTGTGGCAACAGCTGGATCCTTAACCCACTGTGCCGGGTCCAACACTCCCAAGACACTGCCAATCCCTGTTGCCCCACAGCAGGAGCTCCTCATAGAGCTGTTTCTGATCTTGGTGTCCAGCTCTTTCTTTGTTGCTGAGACTCACACATAGTAGGTTTTCATGGATCGGGGTGTGAATTGATGGGAGGCCCCTCAGTTGTGTGCTGGACGCCCTCCATCCCCATACTCCTTGCAGGAAAACCAGATCCATCAACGAATAGCTGATTTAAGGAAGGAAGGCCTGTGGTCTCTCAGGCGGCTGCCGAAACTGCAGGAGGCCCCACGGCCCAAATCGCATTGGGACTACCTGCTGGAGGAGATGCAGTGGATGGCCACGGACTTTGCCCAGGAGAGGAGGTGGAAGGTGGCCGCTGCCAAGAAGGTGGGTGTGAGTCACAGGCCTCCCCTGTTCTCAGTGACCACTGGGTGGTGTTAAGAGACTTAAAATGCTCCATATGGCAGGTCTCCCAGCCCCACTCTTTAAAGGCATTCCTGACTCATGGGGTAGAAGAATGCTTTGCTGTTGTTCAGAGGTGACTGCTGTGAGATTGATTTCTGAGGGGTGTCTTTGTGCTCTGGCGTCCCCTGCTGCAGGTCTGTCCTGGGGTTTAGGTTCCTTTTCTAGCCAGTTTCTCCTGGCAGTGGGCCTGAGGATGCCTGCAGCCTCCAGATCAGGTCAGCTGGTGGGCAGCCCAGGCACCTGTCCCCAGCACCCTCCAGCTGCCCACTGCCAGCCTGCTCCGTGCTGTCTCGTCTTCCAGTCCAGCTTCTCTCTATTCTGGCTTAGAATTTACTTCCTGTCTGTCCCCAAAGCAGGCACCTGGGGAGACACTCTCCGACATGTTCCTTCTGGTACTGGTGACATAGAAAGTGACAGATTTCTAGAAATCATGGGTCCCAGAGTGCGGAGCAGCTGTTTTGTGTACATGTGCAGAGCTCCAGGCCCTGCTTCTTCTCTCTACATCACTGGCCTGGTTGCCATCCATCCTGTGTGCCTGGCCTGTCCTCCTCCCTTCCCTCGCTTTCCCCACCTAGTTTTGGTAGAGAAAAGCTGAGACTGGCGGTGGGGGTTAACAGCGGGGTCTCAGTATAAAGGCCTTAAATCAGATTCTTTGTTCTTTCAGAAAAAACCCAGATTGCTCCTTAAGCATTTCCTTTTTTATAAAGGTAGATGGTCCTGAGCATGTGGATGCAGGGCTGGACAGGGCAGTGGGTGGGGGACAAGGTGGGTGGATGGGCACTGAAGAGTAGGACTGAAAGGGAGCGTATGGTGAGCTGTGGCCGCCTGCTGTCCCTCCTCCTCAGGCTGTAGGAGGCTTTGGGCAAGGGGTGTACACCAGCCCAGACGAGGCCCTGGAGTCATTTGGCCAGAGGCTGTGTCAGGGTCTACCTGCCTCTGGCATGTTTCTCACCCCAGGGTCGGGGGTACGTGGCAGCTGTGCTGTGTTCAGGGCTCAGGACTCAAGTGTGTTCATTTCTAAGTTGCTTCTCTGTACCTTTTTGAGGTGCTGCTAGGCAGATGTAAAGAGTATAAAATCCAGAAAGCAGGTTGGCAGTTTTAAACAAAATCTTTTAAAAAAATGTGAATTATTCCAACCCTACTCTTTTCATACCTAGGAATTAAATTGTGCTGCCTTCACACAATGGAAATGATACCCATTAGAAAGGATTTTGATCTGTATTTATTGATAGAAAGTTTTATTTTGTGTCTTTTTAGAGCCACACATGCTGCATAGGGAAGTTCCTGGGCTAAGGGTCGAATCAGCTCTGCACCTGCCAGCCTACGCCACAGCCACAGCAACATGGGATCTGAGCCACATCTGTGACCTACCCCACAGCTTACAGCAACGCTGGGTCCTTAACCCACTGAGTGAGGCCAGGGATCAAACCCTCTTGGATACTAGTCGCGTTCGTTACCTCTGAGGCACAATGGGAATCCCCAAAAGATGTTAATCATATATTAAAGGGGGAAAGAAGATTGTAGCAGTGTGGTATTCATCTTGGAGAAAAATACATGTCTTTGGTAAAATAACACTTCCAGAATAGTCAAGCAGAATGTTGGCAGTGGTTTCTCCTGGTATCAGTGTTTGCCCTGAGTGCTCTTAGAGCAGATGAGGGTGCATCTCGGAGATATATGCAGTTACAGGTTGAGAAAGAGTCTATAAAGAAATGTTAGGTATCTTTCTTGAATGTTTGTTTATCAGCTTGTCAGAACTGTAGCACGTCATCATGAAGAAAAGAAGCTTCGTGAGGAAAGGGGAAAGAAAGAGGAACAGAACCGACTAAGACGAATAGCTGCGTCAACGGCTAGAGAAATAGAATATTTTTGGTCAAATATTGAACAGGTAAATTCTGAAATTTTAGTGGGCTCCTGAAAACATAGACTGTGTCAGGGTTGGTGGGGCCATCTGGCTGAGTGGTGGAGAAATCCCACAGCTGGTGCCTGCAGCGCCGCTCAGAAAGGCCAGGTCCCCAAGCTGCCTTGGCACTTCTGGACTGCCGGCTCCTTACTTGACCTGGTTCTTCCTCGGTGTTTCTCTGGGTGCATCGGGACACACGTCGGCTATGACCTGCGTGCTCTGTGATGTTTGTGAGCCTGTGTGAGGGGTCCTTCTTTTTAGCACTGGTGCAGGTCACTAAAGGCAGCTTACTTCCAGAATGGCTACTTTCTCACTTTCTTTTTAATAAAGAATTCTCATCTTACCATCATGATGGCATTTGGGCAGGATGTAGTTGATACAGAATAATGGGAAAGTACCAGACAGAACATTCCTTTCTGCAGTTCAGGTGACCTGCCTGAACAACACGGGGTTAGGGGCTCTGACCCTCCATGCAGTTGAAAATCTGCACACAACGTATAATCTGCCCTCTGTATCTGCGCTTCCACATCAGCACATTCAGCCAACCATAGTCCGTGTAGTTCTGTAGTATTTACTGTTCAGAACATCTGCCCGAAAGTGGACCTGTACATTTCAAAGCCATGTTGTTCCAGGGTCAAGGCTAATTTGAAATGAGGCTGGGACAGCTGTGCTTTTGGACTACACTTGTGAGTGTTCCTGTGTTCATATACAGAACTCTTGTAATTTACATCTTTAATAATATGCCTATTTATTTAACTCTTTGTGTTTAGGTCGTGGAAATAAAACTACAAGTAGAATTAGAAGAAAAAAGGAAAAAGGCTTTACATTTACAGAAAGTTTCCAGGAAAGGTACAGTATTTTTTTAAAAAGCCTTCACCTTCTGCAGATTATGTTTGTTTTGATTCTCTGCTCACCACCGCCTTGTAACATTTAGTCCCCACGACACCTGCCTGGGGAGGTCGTTTTCTTTAGCCTGATCCTGTAGCTGCCTGTTTCAGTTCTTCTGAGGTTCACTTGTATGAGTCAGTACCCCCAGGTTGATTAACTTTGGGGCACTCTCCAAGCTGAGGTTCTGAGCCTATCCGCTGTGGCCAGTCCCTGGATGGGGAGTGAACCCCGAGGGCTGTGCCCCCAGGATCCCTGTATCTAGCTGTTGGGCACCTTCTGAAGTCTTCATAGTAGCTCCCTATTGTTGGCCAGGCTCTGATGGAGGGAGGCGGCCTTCACTGTGGGGAGAGGGTTTTGAGAGAACTGGGGGATGGGGGATGCCTCTCTTTTATTGATGGGGAGACTGAGGTGGCCAGTGTCGAAAGCCACAGAACTGTGAGATCATACAAATCATGTATGATCTCAGTTGGAGACTTCTGGGTTCCTGTGGAAGCGGCAGTGTTAAGAGCTGCCAGCGCACCCACCCAGCAGGTGTGGCAGTTCGGCTGGTGCTGTGCCACCCTGTGTTGGCAGGAGGAGGGGCGGGGGTGGAGGGGCCTTGGTGTGTGGGAGGGACGTCACTTCCTCCACAGCCTTAGTGAAAACAGTCATGTTACTTCTCTCTTTAGGAAAAGAGTTGAGATCTAAGGGACTCGATGTGTTATCGGAGAACTTCCTGGTAAGTTCAGGACTGTCTGTCACCTCACCATGTAAGAGAATGGAAGCAGTGTAAGGGAAATAGTGTCGGGGAGTTACCTGGTGGCTCAGTGGCTTAAGGATCTGGCGTGGTCACTGCTGAGGCATGGGTTTGATCCCTGGCCGGGGAACTTCCATATGCCGTGGGTGCTGCCAAAAAGAAAAAATAGTGTCTGACAAAGTGGAGTTACTCATTTTATTTGGAGAAACATGTAGATATGACTCGTGCTCCCTTTCAGTATAAAAGCAGTCTACTTTGGGCACAAATCTGGCTCTTTGTAGCTTTAGGCTCCCCTAGGGTGTTACTTGGTGGTTTGGGGAGATGCAATGAGCACAGTGAGTGGGTATAGTCTTGCTCCTCCACCACCTTGCACCTTTCCTGTAACTGGTGGCAGATGGTGACCCACACGCTGGTCACAGGCTCCCCCTTGTCTTCCTAAGTGCATGTAAAGTGGACATTTCTGCTTTGGTTTCTCACTCTGTGTTTTCGGATCTCATGCTTGCGATTTGTGTTTTGTGTTCCAGGATTCAGGGACATCTGGAAGAAAGAGAAGAGCTAGCACATCCTTAACTGATGACGAAGGTCTGTCCCCCATGCTCTTAGCTGTCTGTGGGTGCTCTGAAACCACAGGTGCCATCACACTCGGTGCTGCCAGGGCCCACCCAGCATGGCGTGCACCAGCAAGTCCTGTGGCTCAGGGGCTTGTGTGGTTGGGGGCTGGCACCTTGGTGGATGGTGGGGTTTTGCACTGAAGACACAGGAGTTGGCTTGTGGAAGAGGGAGCGTGTTGGATTGTGTGTGTGTGTGCGCGCGCGCGCACGCGTGTGCCTTTGTAAGGGAGGGGGCAGGCATGTTGATGGGAAGGAATCAGCTGAGAGGGGCTGGGGCCGGTGGGAGAGGAGGTGCAGTCCACCTGGGAAGGCCTGCTATGGAAGGCCTGTGCTCAGACAGAGAGGTGGCCGTGGCAGGTGGAGTTCTGCTGTGGGTGCTGCCAGGACTAGGGTACAGGGCTGAGGCTGGTTTGAGATGGGGACAATGGTTGCACAGGACAGCTGAGCTTGGGAATCCTCTGATATGGGTGATGGCAAATTCATAGTAATGCCAGACAAGAGGCTTGTGGATTTTTCTGTAGTGGGGCCCTGCTGGTGGACAAGAAGTTTCCAATCACTCCCTGTTGTCTAAGTAGGTTTGTTATGTAATGAAAACCAGACTGTACTTCACACCCTGCAACGGAAGAGAAAGTATGGTCCGTGGTTTTTTGTTCACTTAATAAACTGCCATTTCCAGATTTAACCTGAATTTAAGCCTGGATTTAAGACTTATTTTTAACTTCTCTAATACCTGTGCAGAACAGTTGTGAAACCTTGTAATGTTTTGTGAATAATTGCAAAGATGGTGACTGACATGTGGTGATAACTCTTTCAGTGGAAGACGAGGAGGAGACGATCGAAGAGGAAGAAGCAAATGAAGGGGCTGTGGATCACCAAACAGAACTGTCTAACTTAGCCAAAGAAGGTAAGCCTCCTGAAACTGCTCCGTTAGACACAACCCCATAGACGGCGTGCAGTGCAGCCAGCTGTGTTATCTCTCCCTTGCCGGAAGGCCTGGATCTGGCGTTTATCATTCCCTCAGCACGCTGGATGGACTGCTTTGCCACGTGCGTTGAAACTTTGGATAAGCAGGATCACTGGTCCACCCGCTCAGTTTTCTCAGTTCTGTTCCCAGGTTTCGTCCTTATTGTTATGTTGCTTTAAATTCACTAATTCTTGCTGCTGATCATTGTTGCTTGTGTAAACACATCACAGGTTATCAGTTGTGCTATTGCTGGGCGTTCCGGTGGCTCCTTTGCTTCCATCCTCACAGATGGTGTGTGCGGTACTCTTATGTTTCCTGTGCATATGGGTGCGAGTACCTGTGCTCAGCAGAGGTGGGGCTGCGAGCCATGCACACACGAGGCTGGTGCCCACCATGGTCCCAGCAGCTCTTGAAGTCCCCCAGCGGTGGGGTGGAGGCGGCAAGGCCTTGTCTCTGGTGACCTTGAGGAGCAGCCTCTTTTCAAGGGTTTCCAAGTCAAAAGTCTTTGCCCATTTGGTCTTGGGTTTTCTTCTCTGTTCTGACTGTGGGTGTTGTTCTTATGGTCTGAATACTTTTCCTTGGTGGTGATATGTGTCATAGTGACCCTTCCCAGTTTGTTGTATTTGTCTTTATTCTCTTTATGGTGCCTGTTGAGGAGCAGGTATCCATAATTTTAGTGTAGTTGAGTTTGTCAGTCTTGTTAAAAACAAACTTCTTACTTCAAGGTCACAAGGTTATCTTCCTGTATTGTCTAAAAATGTTTTTGATTTTCATATTGATGCCTTTAATCCATCAAGAATTGCTTTTGTCTCTAGTGTGAAATAAGAGTTCATTTCCTGGAGTTCCTGTTGTGGCTCAGCAGGTTAAGGACCCGGTGTTGTCTCTGTACAGATGTGGGTTCAACCCCTGGCTTCGCTCAGTGGGTTAAGGATCCAGACTTGCTGCAAGCAGCAGCACAGGTTGAAGATGTGGCTTGGATTCTTTGTTGCTGTGGCTGTGGCATAGGCCTGCAGTTGTAGCTCCAAATCAACCCCTAGCTGGGGAACTTCCAGGTGTGGCTATAAAAAGGGGGAAAAAAAGTGCAGTTCCTTGTTTTCCCAAATGGATAGCTCATTGTCCCAGTGCCATTTATTTGTTTGTTTTTTTCTTTTTTGGCTGCCCTGTGGCATATGGAGTTCCTGAGCCAGGGATCATCAGATATAAGCTGCAGTTGTGACTTAGGCTGCAGCTGCAGCAACACCTGATCCTAAACACACTGTGCTGGGCCAGGGGTCAAACCTGCATCCCAGCACTCTCAAGATGCTGCTGATCCCCTTGCGGCACAGCAAGAACTCCGTAGGGCCATTTAAAAAGCCCTTCCTTCCTCAGTGGCAGTTCAGACATTAGTTTTCCTGATATGCATGGCTCTTTCTGGGACATTTATTGTTTCATTGGTCGGTTTGTACCAATACCACACTCTTGATTATTCTAGCTTTATAATAAATCTTGAGATCTGGCTAGGGAAGTCTTCCTGCCTCGTTCTTTTTTAGGAGAGTCTTGACTGTCTTGGGCCTGTTTCAGGTCCATCTCAGAATCAGCTCATCAAGTTTCAGAGAAAAACTTGTTGGGAATTTTGATTCAGATGTGGTTGAATGAGTGGCCGTTTGGTGAGAATTGCACCTTTATGAACTGGAGCTTTTCCAGTCTATTCTCTCCATTTACTTAGGTCTTCCTAAATAGCTTCCACTAACATTTTATGATTGTGTATTTCTTATTGGATTACTAGGTGCATTATATTTTTTTGAGCTGCAGTAAATGGTATATTTTATAAGATAACATTTTTAATTTGTTGCTGGTACGTAGAAATGCAGGTTTTTTTTATGTATCGCCCTTAAATCCAGCAACTCTGCTGAACTCTCACATGCTTCTGTGTATACAACTGCTTCGTCTCTGGAGAGTAACTGTTTTTCCTTTATGATCCTGGTCCTTTTATTACTGTTCCTTAGGAGAAAGTGTAGAAGTAGAGGTGCTGGTGGTGGACACCTTTGGCTTGTTCTTGATTCAAGAGGGACGCTGTCCTGCAGAAAGGCAGTAGGTTGCAGTGGTCAGTCACTACTGCTGGGTTCAAATCCAGTGTCCGTCTTCTCTCTCCTCTTAGCCTTCTAGCTTCACCTTCTTTTCTATTGTTGCTCTCATTCCCATGTACGTCTGTGACTTATGTGAGTCTGTGGTGGCTTGGTGCTTTAGCGCCTCAGCCACTTCCTGCAGGGCAGGAATCCTGGGCTGTGGGAAGATGCGGTCATTGGTGGGCTGGCTGTTGGTGGTCAAGCCCAGTCCCTCCCACCGAGACATCTGGGGTGGCTGTTTGAGCATCCTCATGATGGGGTGGTGTGGCGGCTGGTCCCCCCAGAGCTGGGATCCACCTGTGGCTGTGTCTGCTACAGCAGAGCCCCGCGAGCTACTCACTGTTGCTTCACACCATTGGGTGAGCACCCTGGTTAGCCCTGGCCAACAGGGGGTGACCAGGCTGTGACCACGAGAGCTGTGTCTTTGGGGCTGGCTGCCATAGCCTCTGTGATGCCTCGTCTTCATTCCTGGGATGCTTCTTCCCCGTCAGCTTGCCTCTCTCGCCCCTCACAAATCTTTCAACGCTTTCTTTATGTAGATGTGAAATTTTTAAAGCCCTAATTCTCAGTATTTATCTATCTAGATAGAATCTTTTCTCCCCTTATGTCTTCAAACTAGTTTATATGTATGAAGGCTGTTGATTTTTGTGAATTAAATTTGTTCCAAGACACCTTACTGTAGTGTGTTATTATTGTAGTAGTTTTTCTGTTGTTTCACCTTTTTTTCCCCTACTTTGATAGCCATTGTATGATGTATGTATACATTTCTCAGCGTTTTGTTATGAAAACATTGAGACATACAGAAAAGTTAAAAAACCTTATTATGATCACGCATATACCCACCACCTACCTTCTACAGGTAGGTTTTACTTGCTTTTATCACATATCTACCCATCAGGCCCATGTGATGAATAGTTTGAATCACAAGCAAATGAAGTCACTGAATTGTTACTAGTCTTCATGAATAGTGTCTTTAATACTGTTCTTTTGGGATATGTCTGTGTGGCATTCGTTATTTTGACCACAGGTGTTATTGGTATATAACATGCATGAGAATAACTCCCATGTCACAGGTCACAGACAGACTCATGAAGGTGGAAAGTAACGAGGGTAGAGAGCATGAAATTTAAAGCTCTTTAGCTTTTCATACTGGTTTCCAAAATTAAGCCTGTTTATGCCAATGTTGAGAGTGTTGACTCATTCTGTTTGTCCAGCATTTGGTTTTTAAGGTGGTTGCTAGTGTGATGGATGACAAATTGTGCACTGATTTCTAGAGATACTCTGTTTTAAAAACTTAATGAGGCAGTGCCCACTGTGGCACAGAGGAAACAATCTGACTAGTATCCATGAGGACGTGGGTTTGATCCCTGGCCTTCCTCAGTGGGCTGGGGATCCTGTGTTGCCATGAACTGTGATGTGGGTCGCAGGTGCGGCTCGGATCCTGCGTTGCCGTGGCATAGGCTGGCAGCTACAGCTCTGATTTGACCCGTAGCTTGGGAGCTTCCATATGTCGCCAGTGCAGCCCTAAAAAAATACAAAATAAAAAATAAATTTAAAAAAAGAAATAAAAACTTAATGAGCCCTTTATAGTCTTTTGTGTATGAAACAGCTCCATGGTCTTTGCCCATTGTGATGGGTTAATCAATTAGAGTGAGCTCTTTCTGCAAAAAGTCTGTAATAATTTTTTATCATGCCTTTCAAACATTTATATTTTATTTTTTACTTTTATTTGGGGTTTTGTATTTTTATGTATCTTAGCCAGCAATTATTTCCATCAATAGTTTTTTCCATATATTAATATATAGATTTTACTGTGCATTTATTAGATTATTTTAGAAATATTTGTCCTTTTATGAAGAAAAGTTTAATTTCTTCATTTCATAGATGTCATCTTCATAAAGAAAATACCTTATCCCGTGTATCAGTAGTGGGCAATCATTACTAATAGTTTTTGGAAAAAATAAATATGCTTTTAGAAAATACATACTTTCCCCAAGGAATTACTTTAAAGCTGGGAAAAAGAGTACACAGTTGACCTTTGAACAACATGGGTGTGAACTGCCCGTTCTCTTACAGTAGTGGTAAATACTACAGTCCTGCACGACCCACGGTCAGTTGATTGTGGAAGAACCTCATATAAGGAGGGTGGGCTGTAAGTTAGATGCAGATTTTCGTCTACACAGAGTCCCCACCCCTAACCCCCAGGATGTTCAAGTCAACTGTATATGAAAGGGCCCTTTTCCTGACTGTTTTCTTCCCAGCTGACACTGTTGGTATCAAATAGTCTTTCTTCTTACAACCTTTTCTAGCTGAATTGCCCTTAATTGATTTGATGAAGTTGTATGAAGGTGCCTTTCTGCCGAATTTCCAGTGGCCCCAACCTAAACCTGACAGCGACGAGACAAGTGAAGAAGAAGGTCAGTTTTAACATCTTTGAAGAACTTAGCTTTGAGAACAGAAGTCAAAATATTAACAGGAAGCATGCTTAAAACAGTTTAAGAATTTTCTTCCTTTCTTTTAGTCTGATGAAAATATATTTAATGTGCAATTTTATATTAGTAGTTTTATTCTATGCTTTTTATTTTTATTGATTAACTCGCATAAATATCAGAGTACTTGCTTAAGTGGTCAATGATGTAGAAATACTTTCCTCCAGATTTATAAAATTCATTATTTTATGGTTCCAGATTTTTATCATATTTGTTCAGGCTGTGCTACGATGTTTCAAGCACACACACAGACTATGCCAGGAAGTCTACTTATTCTTGTTTTCATCCTGCCTGCTCTGGTCATTAGACGTGGCTGCCCATGGGGAGGTTGGCAGGGAGGAGCCTGGCAGAGTCCTGTGCGGAGGCCAGGGCTTTCTGGACCCCTTGCTAGAGCAAGACTAGAGGGGCTAGCAGCTCCCTTGCTTGCCCAAACTGAAATGCTTCTTTTTCTTTTTTCAGCTTTTTAGGGCCACACCCACGGCATATGGAAGTTCCCAGGCTAGGGGTCAAATCGGAGCTGCAGCCGTCAGCCTATACCACAACTGCAGCAATACCAGATCCCAGCTGCATCTGCAACCTACGCCACAATTCACAGCAACGCCAAATTCTTATAATCCACTGAGCGAGGGATCGAAACCACATCCTCAAGGATACTGGTCGGGTTTGTTACCACTGAGCCACAGTGGGAACTCCTAAACTGAGATGCTTCTAATTCTTCCTTTCTTGGTGGTGCTGGGGGTGGGGGTGGGGGCAGTCACTAAACCCTTCAATGGCCATACATTTATCAGTGATACTCGCTATTGATTGTTATACAGAGATTTTCTAACTTCACCCAAAGGCCTTCCAGAGTGGCCCTGCACTTGATAGTTTCATAAGTGTTTGTACTTGTTTATCTAGATAGTGTTGTTAGCTATATAAGGTGGATTAAAGACTGAAAAATTGCTGCTTAATTTTGTATTTGAAGTATTTGGGTTCTGTAGACTTCCCCCTGACTCCCCTCCTGGGCTCATCATACCTTCCCAGGAGTCTCCAATCCCGCCAATCTCTTTCTTCTGTTGTTCACAGACATGGAAGACTGCTCTGGTGACCGGGAGAGCCGGAAGGATGTGGTTCTCATAGACTCACTGTTCATCATGGACCAGTTTAAAGCCGCAGAGAGAGTGAATGTCGGGAAACCTCACACAAAGGACATCGCAGAAGTGACCGCCGTGGCTGAAGCCGTCCTGCCCAAGGGCAGTGCCCGGATCAGCACCGGGGTGAGGCCTGCACCCTGGGGTGAGGCACTGTACCCCTCTGCATGAGGGATGGCGTCGCCATGAGGTGGGGGCGGCTGCTGCTCCCACACATGCTCTAGCTCACCTGCAGAAGTTGTCAGGAAAGCAAGTGCCGACCCCTCCTTCTCTGTTACCTGTAAAGTGTTTTTGTGGCTTTGTAGTAGGCTCATCATATGACTGATCTGGCTTCCCTTTGGAGAAAAAGTTCTCATGGTTATTGGCCCATCTGCCCCTGCAGGTGAAGCTGACCGCCCCGGCTCTGTTGTACGGCGCACTCAGAGATTACCAGAAGATTGGTCTGGACTGGCTGGCCAAACTCTACCGAAAGAACCTCAATGGCATATTGGCAGACGAGGCAGGGCTCGGTAAAACGGTGCAGATCATTGCTTTTTTTGCCCACCTAGCTTGTAATGAAGGTAAGAGCTTGTTTTTTTGGGTTTTTTTTGTTTTTTGTTTTTATCTTTTTGCCATTTTCTTGGGCCACTCTCTCGGCATATGGAGGTTCCCAGGCTAGGGGTCTAATTGGAGCTGTAGCCACTGGCCTACGCCAGAGCCATAGCGATGCGGGAACCGAGCCGCGTCTGCAACCTACACCACAGCTCACGGCAACGCCAGATCCTTAACCCACTGAGCAAGGGCAGGGACCAAACCCGCAACCTCATGGTTCCTAGTCGGATTTGTCAACCACTGAGCCACGACGGGAACTCCAGAGCTTGTTGTTTTTTGAACAGTTTGCTGAGACTGAACTGTGAGCAGTGCATCTGGTGTGAGGGTGGGGAGAGGCCTTTTCTTTGCTCCTTTGCTCCATGCTATGGTCCAGGACTCTGGAGACGGGGCTCAGAAGCACCAGTGAAACAAACAGTAAACACTAGATCGAGTAACTGACCGTTTTTTCAGAGTCTGACGTAGTGCAAGACCCACCAGACCACATCTCAGGCTTTGAGGTTCTATGGCCCTGTGGCCTGTCAGCATGTGGACAGCAGTGCAGGCGGCCTCGCTCTCACCTCCTGGTGCCCACAGGCTGGTTGTGAGCATTCCTCCTGCCACCGGCTTGAGGGGTAGTGCTCTGGGCCTACCACCATCTTCCTTGCGCAGAGGCGTGGATCCGCCCCCGCAGTCTGCTCTGCTGCCTGGTTCCTCTGCCACCGTTAGGGTGGAGGGCGCAGCAGGCGGCGGTCTCTCCGCTGCTGTTCAACTGCCGAGCCTGCGTTCTGTGCCTGCTCGGCCTGTGTGGTGCCCGCCTGGTCCCTGCTCTGTGCCTGTGGCTGTAGAAGAGCAAATGCCCGAGTCTCTAACACAGGACAGGGTGTGGTGGGCCTCATCTTGCAGAACACCTGGAGGTGAGCCGTGGACCCTCTCCTTAGTGGGGAAGCACAGACACGTCAGCTTCCTTCACGGTGGAGCTTGAGAAATAAAGGGCCTGCCTAAGTGAGGAGGGCCTTGGCATCTGGGTAGGTTGGTTGGGGGTCCAGATGTGTAGAGCGGGTTATGATTCCTTCAGCCTGGGGGAAGTTTCTTTCTCTCGGTCCCTCCCATTGGTAAGCAGTTACTTAGTGTCTTCAGTAAATAACTCTTCTTTACCCTTGGTTTTGAAAGCTTACTTGATTTCACATGAGTTTGAATACAAATGGATCAACTTTGGGACCTTTGTTCTTGTGTTACTATGTTTCCCTTTTTTAACCCAGTACCACACAGCGTTCAGTGTGGTACTTCAAAGTGAGTTTTTTTTTTTTTTTTTTTTTGTCTTTTTGTCTTTTGTTGTTGTTGTTGTTGTTGTTGTTGTTGCTATTTCTTGGGCCGCTCCCGCGGCATATGGAGGTTCCCAGGCTAGGGGTTGAATCGGAGCTGTAGCCACCGGCCTACGCCAGAGCCACAGCAACGCGGGATCCGAGCCGCGTCTGCAACCTACACCACAGCTCACGGCAACGCTGGATCGTTAACCCACTGAGCAAGGGCAGGGACCGAACCCGCAACCTCGTGGTTCCTAGTCGGATTCGTTAACCACTGCGCCACGACGGGAACTCCCAAAGTGAGTTTTAATAGATACCGTTATCTCAAGATGGGGAAGTACCTTGTCTTACTATTTTATTGTTTAGGTGAAAAAAGTGTTCATTGCTATATTTCTAATAGTAAAAAAGTGGAAGCAGTGTACATTGCCAGAAGTAAGAGATTTTATTTCATTAATAGAACAAATGGATTGAACAAATGAATGAATCATTATTCATTCTACAGGTACTTACCTAATACCTACCCCATTCTCAGCACTGAACCAGCCACTGAGGGTGCATCTGTGAAGAGTACAAAGCACCCACCCCCACCCTCGCCAGGGGGCCCACTCTGGGCTCAGACAGTGAATCAGAAATGTGGAAGAGCCGGGCGTTTGCACTTTATACAGTGTGCAGAGGCCGGGGAAAGCCGTGGCCATCCGGAGCAGGGGGGCTCAGGGAGATCGGGGGCTCAGGGAGATGGGGGGCTCAGAGGCTGAAGTGGAAGCAGGTGTGTCCATGGAACAGTGCTGAGGCTGGTGCAGGGGTGGGGGTGCACAGAGCCAGGGGCCTGGCTCTTCTGCAGTAGAGCCCTGCAGGTATCGGAGGGAGTGTGGAGGGGTCACTCAGTTGCTTTTGTGCTGGGCCCGCTGTTGGGAAGGTTGTTGTGCTGGGAGAAAGTGGGCGGGTCCTGACTGCTCCACTTGGGCACTTGGATAGACCAAGCGTGACCCACCTTGGACCTGGCTCCCTGTGTGGCCCAGTGTCCTTGGGTTCCTCAGCAGACTTTGAGTCGGGGGTTCTGATAAGTTCACACAATTATAGTCCCTCACAAACTTACCACCTTTTCCCACCTGCTTCCATCCTCAGCAGTGACCACAAGGTGTGTGCTCAGCCTCCCTTCATCCAGTGTAAACAGACATGTTCACAAACACATACATAGGTACTTTGTTCCTTTCCAGAAATGGGACAAAGTGCTAAATCCTAGTGAACACCTGGGGTTGAGTTCCATTTCCCTCCTGGTGAGGTTGTGCCTCTCAGAGTTTGTTTTCCACTTGTATTTTTTCCTTTGTGTGATTTCTGTACATTTCCTTGTTCATTTCCTCTTGGGCAATTCTTTTTTTTTTGGCAATTCTTTTTTTTTTTTGGTCTTTTTGCTATTTCTTTGAGCTGCTCCCACGGCATATGGAGATTCCCAGGCCAGGGGTCGAATCGGAGCTGTAGCCACCGGCCTACGCCAGAGCCACAGCAACGCGGGATCCGAGCCGCGTCTGCAACCTACACCACAGCTCACGGCAACGCCGGATGGTCAACCCACTGAGCAAGGGCAGGGACTGAACCCGCAACCTCGTGGTTCCTAGTCGGATTCGTTAACCAATGCGCCACGACGGGAACTCCTGGCAATTCTTTTTTTTTAATTGAAGTATAATTGAGTATAGCACAGTGATTCAGTTATACGTATACATATATATATTTCAGATTCTTTTCTCTTACAGGTTATTACAAGATATTGAATATAGGTCCCTGTGCTAGACAGTAATCTTATTACTTATATCTGTTTTATGTATAGTATTTTGTATCTGTTAATCCCATACTCCTGATTTCCCTTTGGTAACCAGAAGTTTGTGTCTGTGAGCCTTTTTTCTATTTTGTATACAGATTTGTTTGTATTATTTATTAGACTTCACAGATTAGTGATCTCATATGACATTTGTCTTTCTCTGACCTACTTCACTTAGTAAGATAATTCTCTAGGTCAATCTATGTTGTTGCAAATGGCATTATTTCATTCTTTGTTAGGCTTGGTAATAATCCATTGTGTGTGTGTGTGTGTGTGTGTACACACCACATTTTATCCATTTGTCTGTCGGTGAACATTTAGGTTGCTCCCATGTCTTGGCTCTTATAAATGATGCTGCTATGAATGTTGGAGTGCATGTCTCTTTTCAAAGTAGAGTTTTTGTTTTTTCCAGATATATACCCAGTAGTGGGATTGCTGGACCATGTTGCAACTCTCATTTTAGTTTTTTGAGGGGCCTCCATATTGTCCTCCATAGCAGCTACATCAGTTTACATTCCCACCAACAGTGTAGGAGGGTTCCCTTTTCTCCATACCTTCTCCAGCATTTATTACTTGTAGACTTTTTTTCTTTTTAGGGCTGTACCTATGACATATGGAAGTTCTCCAGGCTAGGGGTTGAATTGGAGGTACAGCTGCTCGCCTACACCATAGCCACAACAACCTGGGAACTGAGCCACATCTGCGACCTATGCTGCAGCTCACGGCAACACCTTTACCCGCTGAGTGAGGCCAGGGATTGAACCCATATCCTCATGGACACTATGTTGGGTTCTTAACCCGCTGAGCCACAACTGGAACTCCACTTGTAGACGTTTTGATGAAGGCCATTCTGACCCATGTGAGGTGGTAGTTTTGATTTGCATTTCTTTTTTTTTTTTGTCTTTTGTCTTTTGTTGTTGTTGTTGTTGTTGTTGCTATTTCTTGGGCTGCTCCCGCGGCATATGGAGGTTCCCAGGCCAGGGGTTGAATCGGAGCTGTAGCCACCGGCCTACGCCAGAGCCACAGCAACGCGGGATCCGAGCCGCGTCTGCAACCTACACCACAGCTCACGGCAACGCCGGATGGTCAACCCACTGAGCAAGGGCAGGGACTGAACCCGCAACCTCATGGTTCCTAGTCGGATTCGTTAACCACTGCGCCACGACGGGAACTCCTGATTTGCATTTCTTTAATAGAGATGTTGAGCATCTCTGCATGTGTTCATTGGCCATCTGTATGTCTTCTTTGGAGAAATGTCTGTTTAGGTCCTCTGCCCACTTTTTGATTGAGGTGTTTATTTTTTCGATACTGAGTTTTATAAGCTTTCATATATTTTGGATGTTAATCCCTTGTTGATCATATTGTTTGCAAATATTTTCTCCCATTTTGGGTGGTTCTTTTTAAGGATCAACAGTAGCACTTCACATACATACTGTAGCAGCCACAGATATGTGTGTTGTAGGTATTTTTTCCAAGTCTGCCATTTCTGTCTTTTAACTTGGCTTATGTTTTTTTATAGCACAGAAGTAGAAGTTTATGTGTATTGCGCTAATAATTTTATTTATTTATTTATTTATTTATTTATGCATTTTAGGGCCGCACCTGAGGCATATGGAGGTTCCCAGGCTAGGGGTCCAATTGGAGCTATAGCTGCCAGCCTACACCACAGCCACAGCAACGTGGGATTCCCAGGCTAGGGGTCTAATAATTTTAAAAACCCTTATTTTTCTGAAAAATGAAATTGACGCTGTGTTTGGGTTGGTTTGAGTGTGTTCTGACGAGCAGTTGGAAACTACAACGAGTGTGACCGTGGGGCCCACTCAGTAGGCACAGGGCTCCAGGGCCTGTGGACTGAGGTCTCTTCCTTTCTGAGCGTTTGTTGTTGATGAGAGTTCTTTCCCCCCACTTACATTAAGGCATCACCGTGTTTTTGAATAACTGTTCAAGTCATCGAGTAATTAGTCACTCAGCCCTGCTATTGAGTGCATCCGGTGTGACCTCAGACCCCTAGAGCCAACAGACTTCTGCAGGGGAGCAGCCTGTTTTGATGGTCGTGGCTACCTCGTAGGGAAGGCAGAGGATGCCTCTATGACCCTGCTGCACATCTGCTTTAGCGCCCTGGGACTTCCCACACACACCTCCTCTCCTGAACCTGACAGATGGTTTTGGTTAAAGAGGAAACTCTTGGGAGTTCCCTTCATGGCTCAGAGGTTAATGATCCTGACTAGGATCCAGGAGGTTGCGGGTTCGATCCCTGGCCTCGCTCAGTGGGTTAAGGATCCAGCATTGCCATGAGCTGTGGTGTAGGTGGCAGATGAGGTTCATATCCCGTGTTGCTGTGGCTGTTACGAAAGCTGGCAGCTGCAGCTCTAATTCAGCCCCTAGCCTGGGAACCTCCACATGCCTCAGATGTGGCCCTAAAGAGCAGAAAAAGAAAAGAAAAAAGAAGAAACTCCTGTATTTCCTTTTCTTTGTAGGCAACTGGGGCCCTCACCTTGTCATTGTGAGAAGCTGCAACATACTCAAGTGGGAGCTCGAGCTGAAGCGCTGGTGTCCGGGACTCAAAACGCTCTTGTATGTTGGCAGCCATAGAGAACTCAAAGCAAAGAGACAGGTATTTCATGTTAAAGTTGAACTAGAACTAAACTGAAGACCATTTTAATTGCTATAGAAGACAAACTTCCAAGTGTTAATACATGCTTATAATTATTGTAAATCTCTAATTTGTGGGTTACCAGACCTTGCAGTTGTCCCTGAAGTTAGAGCCCCTTGAGGCATAGACTACATATACCGGGTAAACCAGCTGTTACCTTCAGGGAAGTGCAAATAGCCTTCTTTTCTGCACGCATCACTTTCACTTCCAGGGAAGTGAAGGGGTTTCCCCACAATGCAAGTGATCTCTGGAGATGCTGCCGTCCTTTTAAACTACAGACCTCTTGATTATCACAGGCATAAATGAGAAAATGTGCTGAGTTCTGAAGTATAAATCTATGAAATTCCCATGGAAGCGTTTATTAGGAATATTTGTGGCAAATAGATGAGCTTCTAAGATTAATTTGGACTCTTTTCTGCCCAGTAGTTTCTTGTCTAGATTCTAAGTATGTTATAGATCACAGTTTTTCATCAGCAAGAAAATTTTGGTTGTACAGTGTTGGGTAATATAAAATACCTGAGGTGTGTTTCCTTCCTTTCTTCTTCTCTCCCTTTCTTTGCTTTTTAAAAGTTTATAATGTAAGAGTTCCCTGGTGGTCTAGTGCTTAGGACTCAGTTCTTTCATTGCTGCAACCTGGATTCAATCGCTGGTCTGGGAACTGAGATCCCACATCAAGTCACTGTTTGCTGTGGCAAAAAAAGAACCCCTAAAACTTATAATGCAGTCAATTGAAACATAGATATTCACATTTCCTGTCATCTTCTGAATACGTTTTTCCTTCACTTAGATTATGTTCTCTGAAAGCTTCAGGATGCTATGTGCTAATCTGTTTTCCAAAAGCAATTTTTTTTTTTTTTTGGTCTTTTTGTCATTTCTAGGGCTGCTCCCTCGGCATATGGAGGTTCCCAGGCTAGGGGTTGAATTGGAGCTGCAGCCGCCGGCCTACACCAGAGCCACAGCAATGCTGGATCCGAGCCATGTCTACAACCTACACCACAGCTCATGGCAACGCCGGATCCTTAACCCACTGAGCAAGGCCAGGGATCGAACCTGCAACCTCATGGTTCCTAGTCAGATTTGTTAACCATTGCGCCACGACGGGAACTTTTTTCTTTTTTGCAAAAGCAATTGTTAATGCCTCCAAAGCAGTTTCTTAATTTTTCTGCACAGGTGCTTTAGACTCCTGGTGGAAAAGATCATAAAACTCTGTGTGGTGATAGCGAGTTACTAAGAGAGGAGTGAAGTGGCTGTGGGTGGGAACAGGCCAGCTCTCCAGGTTTGCTGGGGAAGAGCTGGCTGAGGCCTGCTTCCTGTGCCGCAGGAGTGGAGCGAGCCCAACAGCTTCAACATCTGCATCACCTCCTACAAGCAGTTCTTCAGGGGCCATGCCTCCTTCCCAAGGGCCCGCTGGAAGTGCCTGGTCATCGACGAGATGCAGCGAGTGAAGGGCATGACCGAGAGGCACTGGGAGGCCGTGTTCGCCCTGCAGAGGTCTGGCTGCCCTGGGTGCTGGGTGCTGGGTGCTGGCACTCACTGCTGAGGGGTCTGCCGTGATTAATCTAAGGGTTCTTTGGGAGAAACAGAGGAAATTGCAGAGGCACACAAAATGGCCGTACGGCCTCTAGGGTTCCCTGCACCTCTGTCCTAGTTCATTGAGCCAGAAAGCCCCAAAGCGCTCATTTTGTTCATTCAAGGGTGTGTGCGAATATGTGTGCATGCACACGGGGGTGTGGGTGCTCCTTAAAATCATCATCCCTTTTCCTAAACATCTTCAGAGAAAGCAGTTCTGCACCTCGCTTGATATATTTGGATTTCAGACAGCATCTCTCCTTCTGTGCTCAGTCAGCAGCGTCTGCTGCTCATCGACGCACCTCTGCACAACACCTTCCTGGAGCTGTGGACCATGGTGCACTTCCTCATCCCTGGCATCTCCAGACCCTACCTGCACTTCCCCCTGAAAGCCCCCAGCGAGGAGAACCAGGACTACTATCACAAGGTGGTCATCCGGCTGCACAGGGTACGTGTGGCTGCCACGGCCGCCACCTGATTGCAGAATTCCTCAGCTTCGCAGGAGTGTCGAGATGTCCTTTTCGGAAAGGAGACATAGATAGTTTTTTTTTCAGGTGACACAGCCTTTTATTTTGAGGAGGACTAAGAGAGACGTGGAGAAGCAGCTGACAAAGAAATACGAGCACGTTTTGAAGTGCCGTCTTTCCAACCGGCAGAAGGCCTTGTACGAGGATGTCATCCTGCAGCCGGGGTGAGTGCAGGTCTGTGCCCCGGGGTCACTCTCCCTGCGGAAAGGAGCCAGGCCCCTCTGGCCTCACAATGGCTCCTTCTGGGAGGATGGGCGCCCAGAGCTGGAGGCCATGCTCCCACCAGGCCCTGGTGGCTATGGGTCTCTTGGACACGTCCAGTTCTCTCAGGCTCGCCTGGCCTGTCCCCTCTCTGGTCTGGTCCTGTGTCTGGATCCACTCTGCTTGCCGTCTCAGAGCGCTAGGTGGAGCTAACCTGGGTGTAGCGGAATATGTGTGTGTGTCCCCCGCCTCAGTGCTGGGCTCGCAGTGTTTTAGTTTAGATTTATACAGGAGACCCGGTCTGAGTGGGCAGCCCATCCATTTGTGGCCTCTTGTAGGACTGGGGCTGAGGACAGTGTGCATATCACAGAGCAGGTGTGCTCTGCCATGCCAGGTGGCCACCCCTTCATGACCCCTGGCTGCCCAGGGACACCTGTGCCTGTGGATGGGCCCGGAAGGGAGGGACCCTGTCCTCTCCATGATCCACACAGGGGAACTCATGTTCTCCCCACGTTCCTGAATTTATGTGGAAGAACAGAAACACGCACATAGAGTTAAAGCTGTAAAGATTTTAGATTCATCTGTGCTCAGTCTTGTACCCTTATGTGTCTTCTCACAAGTGGCCAAGAGGGGTCACACCTGGAGCTCACCACTTTCCCCACAGACCCTCCTCATCAGCCTGAGGGGGCCCAGCATTCCAGAACGAGTTCCCGTGTTTCTGTACCAGGGCTGACCTGACAGGCTGCTCACCTGGCTCACCTGCCCCTGCCCCCGTGCCAGGGACATGGAGGGTGACGGTGTGGGGCCCAGGCACAACCATTGTGGGGCTGAGGCTCTGGGGGAGACGATGTGCTTGATCGCAGCCACCGAGTTGAGCGAGTCTGGGCTGCTGTGCTGTCACCTGAGCACCACACACTCAATGTGGGTAGACCTGCTCTCAGGCCTCCCCGAGGTTTTCCTCTCAGGACCGTGCTCTACGGCCCAGTCTGTCCTCTTTGCCACCTCCTTGTCCTTCTCCTCTCCCCATCCCACCCCCTCTGCTCCTGAGTCACCGCAGGCCAGCTGCCCCATCCTCCACGGCGCCTTCTGACCTTAGCTGCTGGGTACTCTGTGCTCTCTGACTGCCTTTCTGGGGCTCCCCAGCCCGGTGTTAGGTCCGTGGCTCTACCTCCTCACTGGGTCCTGGCACCAGTGGATGGCCGTGGATGGCCCTGCCTGGCCCTCACCCTGGCTTTCTAGCCTCCCATCCTGTTGAAGGGGCAGTGAGCCAGCCTGAGAGCAGCAACGTCACCAGGTGGGCTTGGATGTGAACGCCCCACATCACTGCTGCCTGAGCACATCCAAGAGGATGTGCAGTTCGGACCTGGGGCAAGGAATTAGCTGGGAGCGGATGGCAGCACTTGTGTCTCTTCCCTCACAGGACCCAGGAAGCCCTGAAGAGTGGGCACTTTGTGGACGTGCTGAGCATCCTGCTAAGGCTGCAGCGGATCTGCAACCACCCCGGGCTGGTGGAACCCCGGCTCCCGGAGTCCTCGTACACGGCAGGGCCGCTGCAGTACCGCTCAGCCTCCCTCATCCTGAAGGCACTCGATAGAGACTTTTGGAAGGTGAGGGTAGTCTGTCTCCGGTGGTTCCGGGATGTCAGTCTCAACTTGAAATGGGCTGGTGCTGGGCGGCACTGGGATGTCTGTGACATACCTTCCCCCTGACCTAGAACCCGCTTGGGAGTTGACCCTAAGGGGCCAGCCCAGTGTGAGGGATGTGGGGAGGGTTGGCTGTGAGGAGCAGGGAAGCAGGAGTTAGGACTGCAGGACCTGGGTGCCCTCACATGCAGTGGTCGGAGGCCTGGGAGAGGCCCAGGCCTTTTTATTAAAACATTAGCAATTTCCCCTAGGTGATGGAAATTTGTTTGTTTCCATTTTTTAAAGTTTTATTGTAGTATAGTTGATTTACAGTGTTGTGATAATTTCTCTTGTACAGCATAGTGATTGTTATATGTGTACACACATCAGTTCCTTCTCAGATTCTTTTCCAATATAGGTTATCACAGAATATCTGGTAGAGTTCCCTGTGCTATACAGCAGGTCTCCATTGGTCATTGGTTATTTTTTAACCAAAAAAAAATTATAGTTGTATACATTCCTGTGCTTGAATTTTTGGACGATAAAAGTTATTTTTACAAAACCAAAAATTTTAAAGCAAAAGTCATTGGTTAGGTCGGGTGGTTGTGAGCACAGATGTGCTATGCTCCTGGGTCTCAGCAGGCAGGCTGTGCCCTCTTCTGGGGCTGTCGGTCCTGCTCTGGCTTCCACACAGAGGCCCGGTGCTTGCCCAGGACCAGCCAGCAGCTGGCAGGTTGGCGTCTGAGTTCCTCTTCACATCCTCCACCCCAGGGGATGAAGGACCTGAGGTCCTGCAGATGTGGGAAAAAAACAGCTTGGAACCATCTTTGTGACTTGGGTAGGCTTGTGCAGGTTCAAGGTGTGGACAGGGCCGGGACCCTGGGGCCAGGTTGCAGGGGTGCAGGTTCTGGCTCAGCCTCTCCAGCAGCGCAGCTTCGGGTGATCGGTCTGCCTCAGTTTCCTTAGCACACAGAGGTTGTGAGGAGTAAGTCAGCATATGTGATGACCTGAGAAAGGGCCTGGTTGGTAAGCGGCATGCAGGTGAGTTAATGTAGTTAACGTTGTGATTGCTGCTCAACATGTCTTCTTTGCTAAGAGGAAAACTGAGCCATAGAAATATTGATGAGTCAGAAGCGGGTTACCTCAGGATACCAGTGGAGCCAGGGAGATCTTTCGTAGGTAGTGATTTTTGTGTTGTGCTCTGTTGAGATAATTCATTACCACAGGTTCTGTGTGGATACGGGTCTCACATCTCCTGTCTGATAGGCAGGTTATTGTGGGGTTGTGTGTTGAGTCTGTGTTTATCCTTCTGATGAACCACCAGACCGTTTTCCACAATTTCCCATCCCCAGTAGTATATGAAGGTGGGGGCTTTCACTTCTTCACGTCCTTACCAACACCTGCCCTCCATCCTCTTCGAGTCTTGCCATTGTGGTGGGAGAGAGTGCAAAAGAGGCACAAGTGGAGTCAGCGTGCCCAGGACTTTGGACAGGGCAATGTGCCGTCTGCTGGCTCCACCCGCATCGGAGCCCTTGGGCCCTGACCTCCCCCCCCCCCCCACACACACACACACGAGCCTGAGCGTCTCCATCTCTTTGGGCCCAAGTTTTTTGGGCTCTGCCCTCTCTGCTGAGTTCAGTCTCTAGGTGCTGACCTCTCCTTCCCCACCGCCATGGGGAGGATCTTAAAGCTTGGGGACTGAGCATGCTGAGGGCTGGGCGGAGTGCCTCAGGAAGGCGCCCTTGGGGCCTGGCCATCCCAGTTTGGAATCTGCTTTCTCAGTTTTTTCTACTGCCTCGTGTAGCAAAATTGTTGTTTTCCTCCGCAGGAAACCGATCTTTCTATATTTGATCTTATCGGCTTAGAAAATAAAATGACTCACCATGAGGCAGAGCTGCTGTGTAAGAAGAAGGTGACCCGGAAGCTCTTTGAGGAGCTGTTCACCGCGCCGCCACTGCCATCATCGGGCAGGCCAGTACCCGTCAGGCTGAAGCCCAGCAGGTGTGTGTTGGGAGCATCACTTTCTGTTCACTGGGTAGCCCTGGAAGGGGGGGGGGGAGGTCCTGGCTGGCTATGGGTCATGGGGTCTGGGTGGCCTCCCTGCTTCCTCCTGCCGAAAGGACCCCTGTCCCACAACCCCTCAGGGAGACCTGGGATGATCAGGTTTGAGTTAATGCAAGAACTTGGGCTACAGCTTGTGAAAGAAAGGCTAATTGTTGAATTTGGTGATCTGCCTTTCCTGGAAACTGCCCACATATTCTGGTTTCTGGGATAAACAGCACGTGTGGACAGGGCATTGTGGCCATTCACCCTCCTGAAGAGTGGCCTTTTCTTCATCTTTAAGAAGTGTTGGGGAGTTCCTGTCATGGCTTATTGGTAACGAACCTGACTAGGATCCATAAGGATACGAGTTTGATCCCTGGCCTCGCTCAGCGGGTTAAGGATCCTGCATTGCTGTGAGCTGTGGCATAGGTCACAGACGCAGCTCAGATCCCATGTTGCTTTGACTGTGGTGTAGGCTGGCGGCTGTAGCCCTGATTTGACCCCTAACCTGGAAACTTCCATATGCCGCAGGTGCGGCCTCCAAAAAAAGAAGTATTGGGATTTGGGAGGGTTCTGTATGGGAAGGAGGTCGGGGGTGGGGAGGTCAGGCTGTGTGTCACCTGGTGTGTGGGGCACTTTCCCCTGTCATGGCCAAAGCTGTCTGAGGGCAGAGGGCAGAGGGTGCGTTTGGGGGGCAGTGCTGGGACCTGAGGTCTGGCAGAGGGCTCCACCCCTGACTGCACATAAGGGACATTGAAACAGCGACTTCGCAGGTACCATGAGATTAGGAGGAGCAGAGCACGTTAGATGATGAGCTCTAAACACAGATGATTCAAAATAGGCTAAAAACGCATCGAGCTGGATTCATGCAGAAGTTTATGCTCCAGATAAAAATGAAAAACCAAATTGGTGGGTTTTTTTGTTTGTTTGTTTTTTTGTCTTTTTGCTATTTCTTGGGCTGCTCCCGTGGCATATGGAGGTTCCCAGGCTAGGGGTCAAATCGAAGCTGTAGCCGCCGGCCTACGTCAGAGCCACAGCAACACGGGATCCAAGCCGCATCTGCAACCTACACCACAGCTCACGGCAACGCGCCGGATCGTTAACCCACTGAGCAAGCGCAGGGACCGAACCCGCAACCTCATGGTTCCTAGTTGGATTCGTTAACCACTGCGCCACAACGGGAGCTCCCCAAATTGGTGTTTTAGAGAGAAATGGGCTCTGCAGATGGGCAGCCCGTGCTTTTTGCCTTTTCTCTCTGTAACTTCTCTGGGGCCTTTGATCCACCCGCCCTCACCTCAGCTGCCTGGCTCATGCTTGCAGGAGCCTGCAGCCCTCAGTTAAATACATAGCCAGAGCAACAAAGCCGCAGTGCTCTCGGGGCTGGCTCAGCCTCATTTAGTGGCTTTCTGCTGGCTGTTTCCACCTATTGTATTGCACACAGTTTTGGAGAATAGAGAATTCCTGCCAATACGGTTTTCCAGGCAAAAGTGATATGAAGAGTATGTTGCCTTGGGGTAAATTCAGACAGCCGCAGTCATGGTCTGGCTCCCCTTGTACATTTGTGCCCCCTGTTGCCTGTGAGGTGCCATTACCACCTCTGCCATTCCTGTCCATTTCCTGTAGTGCCTTGTATTTGATTGGTGCAAGTTGACTTTTCACCCCACTTTACTCTCATTTGAAGAGGTAGTGTAACGGACTTACTGTGTTGGATGTGGTTTTTTTTGGTCCACATTGACGGGAACTAATAAATTAAAATCCTGTTGCCCCTGATTCACCCAGGCAAAGGGTTGACGTGCTGCTTGTGTGCTAGCACCTCCCCGGTGACCCTGTGATCTGCGCTGCCTGCCCCAATAGTTAGAAACTGTACCTGGGGGTGAGGACCCCTGGCTGCCCCCCAGGGCGGCCCTGTGTCTCAGCAGTGCCCCTCTCTTCCTGCCCGCACACCCGGACGTCTAGGTTGTTTCAGCCTGTGCAGTACGGCCAGAAGCCCGAGGGGCGCACCGTGGCTTTCCCCAGCGCACACCCGCCCCGGATGGCCGCCTCTGCCACAGCCACTGCTGCTCCCCAGGGCCACGTACGTGGACGGCCGCCAATTGCCACGTTCTCTGCAAATCCCGATGCAAAAGGTATGGCTCTCAATGGGAGTGCGCGCAGCGTCACAGAGGGTTTTGTGAAGGAAGTTGCTCGCACTTTCCCTGGCCCCATGGGGACGTGTAACCATTCCTCCCAGCAGGAGTGGGACCGTCCACGCTGGCTCTGCCCAAGAGACCATGTGTAGTTCTCACATGAGGTTTAGGCCTTTTTATGTCTGTGAACTGAGGTTTTCCCTGAAGCAGACATTCCATTCCTAGTCGAGTCAGTGTTGACGTGACGTGGAGGACGTAACTCGGCAGGGACGTTCTCTTGTGTGTGGGAAAGTGCATGTCAGAGTCCCTTAGGAGACTTCTGAGGAAGTCTGCTTCTGTGTGTTATGCCATCATTTCAGCGTAACCCGATGATGACTGTGAAGGAAGCTAGGGTTAAATGGCAGAAAAGGTAATAAAAGCAGTATTCCAACCTGGTCACCAGGGTCCTCAGTGTCCTGCCCGCTGTGTTTTTCTGAGGTCTCGGTCAGTGTCCCAAGTGTTTGTTGTAGGAGCTCTTGGAGCATTTGGGGGGCCAGCGCTGCCTGCCCTCGAGTGTGGTCAGGATGTTTGAAAGGGTGGACTTCCAACACTCACTCCAGAAGCGGGCCATGCCATGCATCGGACTGGTGAACTCCAAGTGAAAATAGTAAACAACATTTAAAAAATTAGATTTCTGTCACCCTATAGACACCACTCCCCTTCTTAGAGAGGGCCTCTCACTTGAAAGGCCGTATGACATAATGTTTGTTTTATTTCTTAAAATTCGGGTTTGATACTGCATTTTATTGAGAACCTCTAACAGCTTTGCACAAACCAACCTTATTGATTGCAGCGGCAGCAGCCCCGTTTCAGACCTCTCAGGCCTCCAGCGGTGCTCCGAGACACCAGCCCGCCTCGACCTTCAGCACAGCACCTAGCCCAGCCCATCCTGCGAAACTGCGGGCCCCGGGCCCGCCCCCGCCCCAGCCCCAGGCCCCCTCGCACCCGGCCGGGCAGAGTGCGCTGCCTCAGGGGCTGGTGCTCACCTCGCAGGCCCAGGCGCGCCTGCCTAGTAAGTGGCCTCGCCTCTCCCGGTTCTGCCACCTCTTTGCACAAGGACATTGTGTTCAGATGAGCGGCGTGTGAAGAGCCTTGCTGTCCACTCCCTTTGTCTCCCCAACCCTGTGTCCGGTGCTGCCTTTCGCCATGCTGTCGTTTCCAGCCCTAAATCTCCAGGGGGGGCTCCACTCCAGGGCCAGAGTCCAGGCTCCTGTCCTTTCTCTGTTCTTTTTCCTGACCCTGACCGTCAGCTCTGCTTCCCTTCCGTGCTCGTGCCCTGCTGCCGTGTGCCAAGGGTGGCACTTCTTAGGGAGCTGAGGGTTCGTCCCATCAGCCGAGGGCCACTCAGACGGCAAAGGGCAATACAGCGATAGCCACTTGAACTAGGGTTCAGTTTCTAAAAAACATGACTTCTTTTTAATCTCTCACTTGTTGCCAAATTTAAACCTGGGACTAAGGATTGCTCAAGTGGATGTTTTGTAGTAAGTCACTAACTAAACCATCGAAACCTTGTTACATTTTTTTTAAACAACTTTTTCCCGTGAGCAGTGAGTGCGATTAGCACTTCCAATCTTCCACGTACTTCTGTTCCTTCTGCTGTAGGCATGGTCCTTACTGAAACTGTTCTGGGCCGCACCCTTTCTCATAGCTCCCTGGAGCGCTTGACCTGTTGTGTTGGGCCCTTTCTTGGAAGGCTGGAGAGAGAAGTAGTGTCACAAGGAGATGCTGAGTTCAGGCTGGGTTCCTCTCGGGACAGCCTCTCCTCTGTGCCAGCAAATACAGAACACGTATCCTAGTTCATGGCCCCCAGGAGGAAAGCCCTTGCATGTGTCTCTTTTTTACTGCCTGGAGGAGGAGTTCCGTGGGTTTCCTTTAGGGGAGCATGAGGGGGCCAGGCTGCCTCCATTTCTCCTGGACAAAGGAAGGCTCAAGGGAGAGTCACATTCTGTGCACAGATCTCTGCAGCTCCTTTTCCATTTCCCCTTCTTTGTTGACGGTTTCTGTGGGCAAGTTATCCTTGGATGTTCTTCTAGTCTTTTGCTAACTGTTTTCTTCATGGTATCACTAATAATTCTGGCATGAATTTTCATGGGAGGAACATTTAGACTCGAATATCAACCATTGGATTAGAAGAAAACAAAAACAAACCTTTAAACCTGTTACTCAGTTATAGCCCAAAGGTAGCGGCCTTTTTTTTTTTTTTTTTTTTTTTTTTTTTTTTGCTTATTTTAGGGCGTACCGGCGGCGGCATGTGGAAGTTCCCAGGCTAGGGGTGAATCAGAGCTGCAGCTGCCGGCCTACACCACAGCCACAGCAATACCAGATCTGAGCCGTGTCTGCGACTCACACCATAGCTCATGGCAACGCCAGATCCTTAACCCACTGGGTGAGGCCAGGGATCAAACCCTCAACCTCATGGATCCTAGTCATGTTTGTTACTGCTGAGCCACAAAGGGAACTCCAAAGGTAGTGCATTTTTGAATTAGGTGCATATAACTCCATCTGAGTTATGTTTTTAAACAAAATGTTTTAAGCAATGTTAAGTTTCTCATTTCTTCACAAAATTATAGTCCTACAATCTAGCTCAAATTAGCGTGAAATCTTATATTGGAAAGTGTGATGTATTTATGTACTTAAATACGGTCCCAGATTTTGAAACGGGTATGGGTGTAATTGAAGCTAGTTATCTATTTTATCTGTAATGATAAAATCTTCTCTATCTCTGCAAGCTAAATTGGACACGGTCTTTTTCACATTTTCAAGGGAAAGAGGTTGATATGAGAGTTTCAAAGTGTTATTACCAATACATTTCTGCTATTTTGATGTTTGCTACTTTTTTATTGTTTTGGAAAGGAAAGCAGAATGTTCCTTAATGGTTTGAATAAGTACATTAATACCTGATAATCTAAAATTTCTGCCAGTTATGATTAAGTTGACTATTAAAACTCAATGCTTTTTCCTTCTCTCTTAAAATGTTTTTTGAAAATATTAGAGAGCGATACCTAATAAATGTTTCTGTGACACATCAGTTTACTGCAGACGGTCATTCTATGTGACAGGTGATCGTCAGTCTAGCGATTGCAACCTTTTCCCTACAGTTCTAATGCCCTTTTCCTCTGCCTTTCCGCAGGTGGAGAGGTAGTTAAAATAGCCCAGCTGGCTTCCCTTGCTGGCCCGCCGAGTCGAGTCGCCCAGCCAGAGACCCCTGTGACCCTGCAGTTCCAGGGGAACAAGTTCACCTTGTCCCATAGCCAGCTCCGGCAGCTCACAGCTGGCCAGCCCCTGCAGCTGCAAGGTAAAAGCTAGCTGACAGTGACATCAAGTGAGGAGTTTATTTATTTATTTTTTTGTCTTTTTGCCATTTCTTGGGCCGCTCCCACAGCATATGGAGGTTCCCAGGCTAGGGGTCTAATTGGAGCTGTAGCTGCCAGCCTACGCCAGGGCCACAGCAACACCAGATCCAAGCTGCATCTGCGACCTACACCACAGCTCACGGCAACGCCAGATCCTTAACCCACTGAGCAAGGACAGGGATGAAACCCGCAACCTCATGGTTCCTAGTCGGATTTGTTAACCACTGCACCACAACAGGAACTCCAAGTGAGGAGTTTAAACGCGCACCCCGCCTGTCTCCCCCTGCAGCTGTGACCTTGGCCCTTTTAAGTGCAGACGCTTTACTTGTAAATGGCCTTAGCCTTGTCTCGTAGGTGTTTTAGAGGACTAGTGTGAGAACGTAAATCACCTGGTAGCATGGCGCTTGATTCATGTAAAATAGAGGGGAGTCATTTTCTAAAAATAAAGTCTGCTCCTGGAACAAAGTTCCCTATTTTAAAAAATCAGAATAGAAATATTTGCTCCTTTTTAATTTTAGTGTGAGATAAATAGTACTCAAAATGCCGAAGGACTAGCAATTTAGGTAGAGAGAAGCTGTTTTCTTTTATATACAGATTTTAAAACTCCTAGACGAAAGCCTCTCAGGCCTTTGGCTGAGAGTGGTGTGTTTGTGTAGTAACTGCTTCTCGAAGGACACGAGGGGATGTGGTTTGAGCAGGATGGTAGAATTCATCCTGAGTGACTCAGCTGAAGGTTAGAAGCCAAAGTGGTCTCCATAGCAGCCTGGGCTGGTCCCCTCCCCCAGGCAGTCCCCACACGTGCCCTTCATGGCTCTTAAGGGGGCAAAGGTGCATTGTCAGCCAGATATGGCCTTAGCAGAATGAGGGTCCCCTGCAGCAAAGAAATGGTTTGATTTGGCTTAATCCCATGCAGGGGCAAGGCCATCAGTTAACATTTCTGGTGGACTCAGTTGTTGGGTTTTTTTTTTGTCTTTTTAGGGCCGCATCCACGGCACATGGAGGTTCCCAGGCTGTGGGTCAAATTGGAGCTACAGCTGCCGGCCTTCGCCACAGCCGCAGCAACACCAGATCCTTAACCCACTGAGCGAGGCCAGGAATTGAACCCACATCCTCATGTATCCTAGTCGGTAACCACCGAGCCATGAAGGGAACTCCCCTGGACTCTAGTTTTTAGAGAGCACAATTCCAGAGTAAAAGGCATTGGAAAGACTTAATCACACAAAAGGTTGAAAACAGCAGACTCCTTTAACAGTGGCCATAGAGTCACAGCATTTAGGCTAAAAAACAAGTTTGTTTCTATTTCTCCATTCAGCTTGACCAGTTTGCGGGCTTCAGTGCCCCTGGGAGCTGGGACCTTCCCACCTGTGACTGGCCTGGGCCTCCAGCAGACATGACAGACCCTTAGCTGAGTACCTGTATTACTTACAGTCAGGCATTTTCTTGACAGTAAGCAAAGTGCCTTTGTTCCTTAAGAGTTTTCACTCGTGTGTGAGTTATTTTCATTTTTCTCCAGTGGAGTTTGCATTGCCTTGGAGCAAATTAGGTTTTGGATTATCAGTTTATCCTTTGTTTCTGTACGTCTGGAAGTGAGTGAAGCCTGTGGGTGAAGGGCCCGTGTGCTTATGACTGACACCCCTGTACCTATGATTGCAGGCAGCGTTCTCCAGATTGTGTCTGCGCCTGGCCAGTCCTACCTGCGACCTCCAGGCCCCGTGGTGATGCAGACTGTGTCTCAGGCGGGTGCCCTGAATGCCCTTGGAAGCAAGCCCCCAGCCGGCGGCCCAGGCCCCACACCCGTGACCCCGCCAGGTAGAGTGCTGTGAGCAGAAAGGAGGTTTGGTTTGAAACCTCTTTCTGACTTTGCCTCTGAGGCAGCTGGAAGGTGTCTCTGGACTTCCATGGTGCCTCGAAACCTGAAAGTCCCATTTGTGGCCGCCTCTGATTTCCAGTGGCTCGTGTCACCTTGGTTTCTTCTCTCTTCTTCTCAAAGGTCTTGGTTGAATACAACCAGCCTCCTCTTACTTTAGATGTCTGTTTTGATTTTGCTTTGACAACAGACTTGGAATCATGAGAAATTTTGCTTGTTAATGTTATAGAAGGGAATGTGCTGGAAGGTCTCCTTGGACAGGTCATGGAGCAGGGTTTGGACCTTCCCTGCCTTCCGATGGGTGCCCCTCACCCATCCCACAGCTGCCTCCCCAGGGCTTTGCTGTCTCCAGACACACCCATCCTCTTGTGGTGCTTGCCGAGGAGCCCACACATGGGGCCACGGGGTCCGTGTGTGGGAGCAGCTGGGACCTCTCCCAGCCAGAGTCCCTAGGCCCTGTCTCATCTGAGATGCAGCTGAGGCGGGGCCTCTGCACCCACTCCCCTTGGGCTCTGGCGGTGGGCTGGGTGCTGACAGGGCCCTGACACACGGCCCTACTTGCAAATTGGTTTTGCTTCAGTTTTTCTCCCTCCCAGAACCCACTGCTGTCCCCCCTCCACAGAGGGTGATGAGTCCTGCTCTGTGGGCCCCAGGTTCTTGAGCCTGACAGCAGGCCAACCACTGGGTCTAGTCACCTCACTCCTTTCTTGTCACTGCCCTAAAGAGGCCCCTTTTGGTCGTCAGTGCTTCCAGCAGTCCTTTGTGCAGAAGTTTCTCTCAGGACAGGTGACACAGCTCAGCTGATGGGAGCAGGCTGTGGGGGTCCTGGGCCCCTCTGTCCTGGTCTACGGGGCAGTGCTGACTCCCTACCCTCAGGTACACAGGGTGGCCGCTGCTAGGATGCTGGGCCATGTGCTGCTGCTCGGGCACCATGGCAGGGAGGGGACCAAGGTGTAGGCCCGCACTGAGCATTGGCCCAAGGAGGGAAACAGACTGCCATGCTCAGCTCAGATCGTGGCCGAGAGCAAGCACGTGTCGCGGGGAGTTGTGAATGGTTTAGACACAAGCCTGCACGTTCCAGAAACGAGCTAGTGAAAGATGGCAATGTTCTGGAGAGTGTGCCAGGGAAGGGGTTTGTGTCCCAGCCCTTTGTTTTTGCATTTGCAGTGGCTGTGCCTGGCCGAGTGGCAGTCAGTCCCCTGGCTGCAGGAGAACCTGGAGTGGCCTCCAAGCCAGCCTCCCCCGTCGCCGGGCCAACCCAGGTATGGTGCTGCACACCCCAGTGGGCACCACGCCCCACACACTCATTCGGAAGATGTTTTCAGAAGCTGCTTGTTACAGGGGCTGGTTGTGACCTTTAGCCACTTCTGTGAGGTGTCATCAACTTCCTTGTCATCAGAAATGCACTCCCTCGCTAAATTATAGAATTTTGATTTTCTCCGCCTTGTTTCCTGTCACTGTTTCCTGGGGACCAGGCCCCTCGTGTCTAAGAGTGCCCTGTGGCTGGTCATTGTGCAGAGGGACCCATTGGGCTTGGTAAGGCCAGTAACTGGGCATGTTGGTTCTCAGTAACTGTTTTCACCCCTGTTTTTGCTAAAGGAGGAAAAGACTAGACTTATGAAAGAGCGGCTGGACCAGATTTACTTTGTCAATGAACGGCGCTGCTCCCGCGCACCCATCTATGGCAGAGACTTGTTGGGGGTTTGTTCCCTGATGGGCAGAGAGCACATGCCGTGGCTCAGGGCTTCTGAGAGCAGCACTGGAAAGGTGACAGGCCCCGTGAGCCAGTTCATATCACCTTCGAAAAGTCAGAGGGACCTGATTTTGACGCTGACTCAACGCCAAGAATCCCTCCAGGATGTTATCAACAGGTGAGAGGGCCTGGGACTGACTGTCATTGTATTTTAAGCGTTTTTTACTCACCCTCTTCACTGTGTTGCAGCCCAGCCTCTGTGTTCATCTTGTTCCTCCCTCCACTCTCTCCTGAGCTGTCTCCTGGAAGTCTCTTTGGGGTCTTCCAGGCTCCTAGGTGCCAGAAGGTCCCCCTCTCTGCCCTCCAGAAGTGTGCCCTGCCCTGTAGGCCAGGCCCCTGCCCCGCAGGCATGGGCCTGGGAGGGCTCTGGATGGCCGTGGGCAGGCCTGTGTGTGCTGACTTGGGGTGTGGGCAACAGATCTTTGTGTTGTTGACAGTCTTTTTTTTTTTTTCTTTTTTTTTTTTTGCTGTTTACAAAAAACAGCTTATAGACATTCCCAAGCTAGGGGCTGAATTGGAGCTGCAGCTTCCACTAAGCTTGTGGCAACACCAGATACTTAACCCACTGAGCAGGACCAGGGATTGAACCCGTGTCCTCATGGATACTAGTTGGGCTCATTTCCCCCGAGCAACCATGGAAATGCCTATATTTTGTTCTTTTTTTTTTTTTTTTTTCTAGGTTATATTTTTATTTGTTTATTTTTTTGTTCAAAATCAGATGTTTATTGTAGCATTATTTAGATACTTTTATTTTCTTAATGGGTCATCATTTAGGCTACTAGTCTGTTTTTTGTTTTTGGTTTTTTTTTTTTAATTTCCCCAATGCATTTTTTTTTTTCTACTGTACATCATGGTGACCCAGTTACATATACATTATACATTCTTTTTTCTTACATTATCATGCTCATTCATAAGTGACCAGACATAGTTCCCAGTGCATTTTGTTCTTTTAAAAGAGTATTTTATTTTAAAAAACCCACACAGGTGATTTAATGTTGCACGATGAGAAATGTGTTTGAGAGTTGAATTCAGGGAGTTTCTGTTGTGGCCCAGCTAGTATCCATGGAGGATGTGGATTTGATCCTTGGCCTTGCTCAGTGGGTCCGGTGTTGCCATAAGCTGAGGCATAGGTCGCAAACATGGCTTGGATCCGGCATTGCCATGGCTGTGGCGTAGGCTGGCAGCTGCAGCTCTGATTTGACTCCTAGCCTGGAAACTTCCATGTGCCACAGGAACAGCACAAAAAGACCAAAGAAAAAGAGTTGAACTTGTGAGTTCCCTTATGGTGCATTGGGTTAAGGATCCAGCATTGTCACTGCTGCAGTGCATGCAGGTTCCAACCCTGGGAATTGCCACATGCCACAGGGTGGGGGGAAGTTGAACTCAGAAGCAGGCTTTTCGAGAGAAAACACAAGTCCATATATTTCGGGGGCACAGCAGTCTTTCTGTCCCTCCTCTGCCATCTGTAGGGTATTGGCCCCACTGCATTTTCCTTTGTTGCTTTGGCCTCATTTCTAGGTGCAGCCTGAAAATGTCCTCTCTCCCTTGTGTCTGCCTTGCTGAGTGGTGGTCCCCATGGTTAGTCCATGGGCATGGTGAGAAACCAGGCAGACCCAGGGATGTGCTCCAGGTCTCAGATCAGGGGGAGCAGTATTGGGGAAGATAGGACTGGCAGTGGCTCCCTCGCAGCTCTTTCCTGTGCGCTCTGTGTACCTGTGCACTCCTCTTGCTTCAGGTGCCTGTTTGTCCTTTTGTTCTTCCTCCTCTAACATTACAGGTAACTTTTTAAAGCATAGACTATTTCTTTTCTCTTTTTTTGGCCACAGCATGCAGTGGCTTTGTTGTGGGTTCTCAGTTCCCAGACCAGGGATTGAACCTGGACCACAGCAGTGAAACTGCAGAGTCCTAACCACTGGATCACAAGGGAACTCCCAAAACATAGGCTATTTCTTATAGCCATTTTGGGATCACAGCACAATTGAGGGGAAGGTACAGAGATTTCCCCGTGTAAACACAGCCTTCCCTTCCATCAACACCCCCACCAGAGTAGGGAACTGGTTACGTTTGATGAACCTATGCTGTCACTCAGAGTCCACAGTTTACAGGAGGGTTCACTCCTGGTGTTGGATGTGCTGTGGGCTTGCACAGATGTATAGCGAGTGATGTATTGGCCATCATAGGATCCTTTAGGTTTTTTTGTTGGTGGTGTGGTGGGCTGGGTTTTGTTTGTTTGTTTGTTTGTTTTTGCTTTTCAGGGCTGCACTCTTGGCATATGGAGGTTCCCAGGCTAGGGGTCATATCAGAACTATAGCTGCCGGCCTACACCACAACAACTCGGAATCTGAGCCACGTCTGTGACCTGTACCACAACTCATGGGAACACCAGATCCTTTAACCCACTGAGCAAAGCCAGGAATGGAACCTATGTCCTAATGGATGCTAGTCAGGTTCATTAACCACTGAGCCACAACAGGAATGCCAAGATCCTTTAGTTTGACTGCTCTAGCCCCCCCACCCCCTCGCCCTGTTCTCTGACTGTTCACTCTTCTCTCCCCACCTAAAGCCTGGCAACCACTCATCTTTTTAGTGTGTCTTGAGCTTTGCTTTTCCAGCATTCCAGAATGTTGGAGTTATACAGTAGGTGGCCTTTTCAGATTGGCTTCTTTCACTTGGGGGTGTGCATTTAAGGTTCCTCCATGTCTTTTCATGGCTTGACAGTGCATTTCTTTTTAATGCTGAATAAGAGTCCACTGTCTGCAAGCACCACAGTTTGTTTTTCCATTTGCCTACTGAAGGACAACATGGTGCTTCTGAGTTTTGGCAATTAAGAATAAAGCTGCCGTAAACATCCCTGTGTGGGCTTTTGTGTGGACATAGTTTTAAACTCATTTGGGTGAATACCAGGGACTGTGATTGCTAGATCATATGGTAAGAGAATGTTTCATTTTGTTAGAAACTGCTAAACCATCTTCCAAAGCAGCTGTACAGTTTTGCATCACACCAGTAACGAATGAGAGTTCCTGTTGCTCCCCGTCCCCGCCAGCAGTTGGCTTTGTCAGTGGTTGGGATTTGGGCCATTTTGATCAATGTGTAGTGGGATCTCATTTTTTAAATTTGCATTTCCCTGATGACGTATGTGTTGCATATCTTTTCATGTGCTTATTTGCCATCTGTATGTCTTTGCTCACATGTCAAAGTCTTTTAAAGTCTTTGGCTCTTTTTGTTTTTTTTGGGTTTTTTTGGTCTTTTTAGGGCCACATCCATGGCACACGGAGCTTCCCAGGCTGGAGGTTGAATCGGAGCTGTAGCTGCGAGCCTACACCATAACCACAGCAGTGCGGGATCCAGGCTGCGACTGTGACCTACACCACAGCTCACAGCAACACCGGATCCTTAACCCATTAAGCAGGGCCAGGGGTCGAACCTGTGTCCTCATGGATGCTAGTCAAATTAGTTTCTGCTGAGACATGACAGGAACTCCATCTTTGGCTCATTTTTAAAACAAGTTGTTTTCTTATTGTTGCATTTTAAGAATTATTTTTATGTTTTAAGAGTTCCCTTTGTGGCTCAGTTGTTAATGAACCCATCTAGTATCCATGAGGACTCAAGTTTGATCCCTGGCCTCATTCAGTGGGTGAAGGATCCTGTGTTGCCGTGAGCTGTGGTGTAGGTCACAGATATGGCTTGGGTCCCAAGTTGCCGTGGCTGTGGCATAGGCTGGCAGCTCCAATTCAGCCCCTAGCCTGGGAACCTCAATATGCTGTGGGTGCGGCCCTAAAAAGACAAATGACCAAAAAAAAAAAAAAAAAAACAAAAACAAAAAAAAATCTTCTGTTTATTTTAGATGACATTTCTTCAGCAGATAAGTCTTTTGCAGATGTTTTCTCCTAGCTTGTGGGTTGTCTCTTTTTTCTCCTGACATTGTTTTTTATAGAGCAAATATTTTATTTATTTATTTTTTGTCTTTTTGCCTTTTCTAGGGCCGCTCCCGTGGCATATGGAGGTTCCCAGGCTAGGGGTCCAACCGGAGCCACAGCCACCGGCCTACACCAGAGCCACAGCAACTCGGGATCCGAGCTACGTCTGCAACCCACACCACAGCTCATGGCAACGCCAGATCCTCAACCCACTGATCAAGGCCAGGGATGGAACTCGTAACCTCATGGTTCCTAGTCGGATTTGTTAACCACTGAGCCACAACAGGAACTCCTATAGAGCAAATATTTTAAATTTTAAGCTTATTAAATCTTTCATGAATTGTGCTTTTGTCATATCTGAAAAATCATTGCCAAACCCAAGATCATCTACGTTTTCTCCTGTCATCTTCAAGGGGGTGAAAATTTTACATTTCCATCTGTGATCCATTTTGAGTTAATTTTTGTGAAGGAAATGTGTCTTTGTCTAGATTCATCTTGTACTCACCTATTTTTAAAATCTTTTGTCATAGAAAATTTTCATACATTTAAAGTAGAATGATACAATGAATCCCAGTGTAGCCATTGCCTGTTTTCAACAGTTATTAACCCCTGGCCATTTTGACTTGTCTGTGCCCCTTGCTTCCCCTAAGCACAAAATATTTTGAAAGAAAATTCCTGACAGATATGTCCTCTATAAGATTTTTCTATGCCCTGAAAGGTAAGGACTCTTTTTAAGAACAGTTACTCCCTAAAAAAAAAAAAAAGGAAGGAGTTCCCATCATGGCTTAGCGGAAACGAATCTGATTAGTATCCCTGAGAATGCAGGTTTGATCCCTGGCCTTCTCAGTGGGTTAAGGATTGGGCGTTGCCATGAGCTGTGGTGTAGGTCGCAGACACAGCTCGGATCCCACATTGCTGTGGCTTTGTGTAGGCCAGCAACTACAGCTCCGATTCAACCCCCAGCCTGGGAACTTCCATATGCCACAAGTGCAGTCCTAAAACAAAACAGAACAAAACACAATCACAAATACTATCATCACATCTAAAAATATGAATTTTGTAGTAACATCAAATGCCTACTCAGTAGTCACATTTCTTTTTTTTCTTTTCTTTTTCTTTTTTGTCTTTTTGCCTTTTCTGGGGCCACTCCCACGGCATATGAAGGTTCCCAGGCTAGGGGTCTGATCGAAGCTGTAGCCAGCGGCCTACGCCAGAGCCACAGCAACACCAGATCCGAGCTGCATCTGCGACCTACACCACAGCTCACGGCAACGCCGGATCCTTAACCCACTGATCAAGGCCAGGGATCGAACCCACAACCTCATGGTTCCTAGTCAGATTCATTAACCACTGAGCTACGATGAGATCTCCAGTCTTCACATTTCTGATTATTTCATAAGTAATTTTAAAAGTTCAAAACAGAATCACAAAAAGTAGATACATAGCAATTAATTCATGCCTGTTATGTGTCTTTTAACACATAGGTTCTCTTTCTCCTCTTTTTTCCCTTTTCAATTTAATTGTTGTGGAAACCTGGTGATTTGCTGTATAGAATTTCCCACAATCTGGATTTGCTGACTAATGATTCCTGGTGGTATAATTTAACATGTTGCTGTGTTTCCCATATTGTGTATAAACTGTTAGATCCAGAGGCTCGATCGACTTCAGATATATTTGTTTTTTGGGTTTTTTGTTTGTTTCTTTCTTTTGCAAGAATAGGTGATATTATGTACAGCCATTAGGAAGAACTTAATGTCTAGGTGTCTCTTTTAGATTCATTTTTTGGTGTGTGGATGTCTAGCTCTAGCACTCTTGGTTGAAAAGACTATCTTTGATCCCTTGTCTTTGCTTTTTAGTGAAATGTCAGTTGACTGTATTTATGAGACTCTGTTTCTGGGCTGCATGTTCTGTTCCATTGATCTGTTTGTTCTCCCACCAACACCACACTGTCTTGCTTACTGTAGTTTTATAGTGGGTCTTGAAGTCAAGTAGCACCAGTCCTCCAGCATTTTTTTTGTTTGTTGTTGTGTTGGCCCTTCTGGTCTCTTGCTCTTCTCCATGTAAACTTTAGATTCAGTTTGTCCATATCTATAACTGACTGGGATTGCATTGAATGTCTCAGTCAAGTTGGGAAAAGCTGGCATCTTGACAATATTGGAGCTTCCTCTCCATAAACAATGGAATAATCTCTCCATTTATTTAGTCCTTCTTTGATTTCATTGGTCAGAGCTTTGGCCATAAACAGCTTTTTAGCTTGCCCACAGTTGGTGGCAAGTCATGCAGGCCCAGCTCATGCTAACTCCCAGAGGGAGGGCTTTTCTGGAGCATGTGGGGCCTGGAGGTTGGGAGGTGAGTGTCAGGTTGTCTGTAATGGCTCACCTGATTTGTCAAAGGGCTGCTCTCTGCAGGGCCTCCTCCTCCCAAGTCTGGCTCCCTCTGGGTGGCACAGTGGCTGAGGCAGCTTCAGGGTTCATATTCTCCTCTAGATGGTCCAGGAGACAGAGCAATTGTGCCCCAGAATTCCCATCCAAAGGCAGGGCTGCGCACGACTGGGGCATTCCCACACCTGCTCCTGTGGTCAGGGGTGCCCTAGGCTGCTCTTTGGGGTCTGGGCAGACTTCACTGGCCAGGACTGGTCAACCCTTTCCCGTAGTTGCTGTGAGTGTGGTCCAGCAGCCACGTCACCCAGTGATAACGGGTTAGGCACCTTGGCTTCTCCAGCAACTCCAGATTCCAGATGGCTGTGCCCTGCTCCTCCTCAAGTCTTCGCTGCCTGCCACAGACGTGTTGTTTGATGGAGACTCCTAGGGGGCTGCCTCTGACTTGTGTGCTTTCTGCTCCTCAGGGTGGTGTGTGTGATCCCCCCAGTGGTGGCTGCGCCCCCACGCTTGTGGGTGGCGAGGCCACCCTCCCTCTACAGCCACAAGATGCGGCTCTTCAGGCATGGCCTGCAGGAGCACACCGCGCCCTACGCCCAGCAGCTGCAGCAGATGACAGCCCTGCGCTCGCTGCAGTTCCCCGAGCTGAGACTGGTCCAGTTCGACTCAGGTACGAAGAGAAGGGTCATTTGCCCTGTGGACTGTGTCAGATTGACCTTCTGGGTCATGAGCCGCTCTTGACGTTGTTCTTTCACAGGGAAGCTGGAAGCCTTGGCCGTCTTACTCCAGAAGCTGAGGTCTGAGGGACGCCGCGTGCTGATTTTGTCACAGATGGTTCTTATGTTAGACATTTTAGAGATGTTCTTGAATTTCCATTATCTCACCTATATACGAATTGATGAAAATGCCAACAGTGAACAACGGCAGGTAGGAAAGAATTAGTTTACTGTTCATGATTCAGTTGCATTAACTCTATGTATTTATTTATTCATTTTCTTTTTATTGCTGCACCTGAGGCACATGAAAGTTCCCGGGGTCAAACTGGAGCTGCAGCTGCTGGCCTATACCACAGTCACAGCAACGCCAGATCCGAGCCACATCTGCAGCCCACACCACAGCTCACAGCAACACTGGATCCTTAATCCACTGAGTGAGGCCAGGGATTGGACCCACATCCTCATGGATGCTAGTCCGGTTCATTACCACTGAGCCACAATGGGAACTCTTGTGTTAAAACTTCAATTGCCGGTTTCTAACCTAGTTTCTCAGGTCTGTCAGCCCCTTCTAGACAAAGGGAAGAGCTTCTCGATGTCTTTGGGCTACATCCAGCCTTTGAGATTTTTTTTCCTAAGTACAGTTGGCTGGTTATCTCAGAACCAGAATTGGGTGACCTGCAGTCATTATAGGAGGTAGCCATGTGAAAATGTGAACGCTCTTCAGACTGATTTACAGTTCAGGAAAAGCAGGTGAAAACAGTATCCCCGTTTTTACTTGTCAAGTTAGCTAAGGACATCTTGTTTGCATCTGGCACCACAGGACAGGTGTTCTTGTGCACTGCTGGTTGGGGTGCAAATTAGTACAACTTTCTAGAATGCCAGTCGACAGTACAGGCTGTGAACCTTAAAAATGGAGATACGCTTGATCTAGTAATTCTGTATCTCAGGCTCTCTCCTTTGGCAGCACCACCACACTTCCTAAAGATTGATGTCCGCAGTTGGTGACTGTAGAAATGTCTATAATGACTCCTCCTATCAGGAGCGAAGTCAGTGTCCAGGAGTAGAGTGGGTGACAGTTGTCTGTGTGCCACAGGGTGTGGCACTGCCATGCACACAAGCCATCCCCAGCATTCCATGGGATGAACTAGGAAGCCGTCTTCCATGATGTCCCAGCATGGGTTTTAGGATTGTGGCAGATGTCCCCGAGGGCAGACGAACCGCTGGGCTGTGGACCATAGGCTGTTTCCCATGCCGAGAAGGCCTAGAGGGAATACAGCACAGTCACAGGGAACAAGTCTTCTTGTAGCGATGTAGCATGCTGTAGAGTTTTTTCCTGAAGGAAGAGGGCTGGTCACCCATTCAGGCCTGGCTCACACCGGCCGTGGGAGTGAGGCTGTTTCAGCGGCGGCCCTGAGCAGGATGGGGGCTGCCCCTCCTGCCCCTCAGCCTTACTCCAGGGGCTTTTGCTGTAAAGTGCCTGGCATTGCCTGGGGGTACATGAAAGCGCACACGTCCCTCCCCAGGGAGACTCTGTTTTCTTGTGGGGCCTACGCGTTGAGCCAACAGTACATGTCACATGGGTCCGGTCTCTTCCTTTTGGGGGGTAGTGACCAGCAGTGATCAGACAGCGTAGGGATGTTCCATGGTCAGTGGTCAGCCGGCACGAGAGGCCAGAGTGAAATGCCAAGCGCTGGTATGGCCTCATCCCGGACCACGTGTTAAAGGAGACGTGGACGGAATGGTTTTGCTGTGGAATGATAGCATCATAGCAGAACATGGAAGGGCTCCCCACGTTCATCTCCTAACTCCTGTTGCATCTCCCATAGGAGCTGATGAGGAGTTTCAACAGAGACCGGCGGATTTTCTGCGCCCTTCTCTCCACCCACAGCCGCACCACGGGGGTGAGCCTGGTGGAAGCGGACGCGGTGGTGTTCTATGACAATGACCTCAATCCCGTCATGGACGCCAAGGCACAGGAGTGGTGTGACAGGATCGGGAGGCGCAGGGACGTGCACATATACAGGTGAGGCGGGGTGGGGCGGCACGGTGGCCCTCACATCAGCCTCCTCCCACACTCTGCTTGCTCTTCCTTCAGGCAGACTTAGGTGCTGCTGTTCATCTCCTCTGTTCCAGCAGCATTTGCATTTGCATGAGGTGCAGTCTAGTGACTGGGCTGTGTTGCTGAGACACGCTGACTGCCCTTCCCACATGTACTGGTTCTATTTCTTCTAGTGCACCTGAGCCAAAAAAGGTGTTTTAGGTTGTTTCCAGTATTATCACATATAAATTTCTAATATTATTTACTATTATCAATTTGTAGATTGACTGTTGAAATAATTTCAAACTTGTAAGTGGCCAAACATATGCAGCGAGGAACATGGCGAAGGCTCTAGCGTGTGTCCTCAAGCTTGGGGGGAGCGTTTACTGTGCCGAGTGTGGCCTGCGCTCCGTGTGAGAGACGCTGTCTCCTCATCCCGTGCCCTATGTGTGCTGAGCATGTGATGTGCCCCCTCTCAGCTACTCCTGCCACCCCTGGGAGGCATCCCTGCAGGAGGGTGCCCCTGGGAGCTGGCCTGGGACTGGAACCCCAGTCTACCTGTGTAACCCCTCAGTTTTCATCAAGACATAGTAATCCGTACACTGTATGTATTTATGTATTTATTTATTTTTGCTTTTTAAAAATTTTTTTAGGGCCGCACCCACAACATATGGAAGTTTTCAGGCTAGGGGTTGAATTGGAGCTGCAGCTGCCAGCCTGCACCACAGCCACAGCAATGCTGGATCCCAGGCCCACTTAGCAAGGTCAGGGATCCAACCTGCATCCTTATAGATGCTAGTTGGATTTGTTTCCACTCGGCCACAATGGGAACTCCCTGTACACTGTATTTAAATAGCTTTATTGCCTTTCTTTTGCTTGTAAGTGAATACTTAAAATATTCTTGTTCATTGAAAAAAAAAAAAGAAGGGAAGCATATAGAAAAAACTTAAGTATCCTGGCCGGATGACAGTTAAAACTGTTTTGGTGCCTGTTTTTCCAGACACTTCCCTGATTTTTAATTTGTTTGTGCCAGCAGTCTTATTTTGTAATCCTGTTTTCTTATAACAATATACTATGAATGTATTTCCATGCTAGTAAATATGAATTTGGCGCCTTGTTTATATTGAATGACTGTTTCATCATATAATCCCTTATCATTGGCCATTTAGCAGTTAAGTAGCTAGAAATGGGGAAAATATTTTATTCTCAGCAGCCATCCGTAAGCACCTAGGAATGCTCTTAGCAGTCAAGATGCAGAGTGTGTAAGAACTGTAGGAGTTCTCTGACGGCCTACAGCTTAACCACAGGGTGTTATCACTGCTCTGGTATAGGTTCCATCCCTGGCTCCATAACTTTAACATGCTGTGGGTACAGCCAAAAAAAAAAAAAAATAAGTGGAGTGTGACGCTGTGAAAGGGCAGGAGATGAGAGATGTCTCAAGCAGGATGCTGTGCTGTGTTCTTGGACAGCAAGACCTGGCTCAGAAAACTGTTAGGTTCCCTTGAGACGATAACACAGTTTAACGTAGCTGTGTAACGAGAGCCCTAGTTATGGGTGTGGGAGTGGTTGGCGCAAAGCAGGAGCCAGGTATGGCTTGGCCCTGAGCTGCACCACCTGGACACAGGCTGGTTTGGGGACGTCTTGCAGAACACTGTCAGTGGGGAGCCAACTGCCGTTGTGCGGTGATGCCACAGGCAAGTGCGGGCCAGTCTGTCCACACTGAAGGCTGGAGGAGACCTGGAGGCCCAAGGGGGGCCACAGGCAGCAGACCTGGGTGGCGTGGGTGCCGGCAGGAGAGGGGACAGTGACTGTGGAGGCCTCTGGCCAGCACACAAAGGAAGGACTCAGTATAGAGCGTGGCCGATAAGCTACTGTCTTGCCAGTGGCCTGGGTGCCTCGGCTCTCATGCTGTCCTTGTGCTTCCAAGTGACTTAGTTGCGTGTGTGCATGTGTCTGTGTTGTGTTTGTAGGCTTGTGAGTGGAAATTCCATTGAAGAGAAATTGTTGAAAAATGGAACCAAAGATTTGATCCGAGAAGTGGCTGCTCAGGGAAACGACTACTCCATGGCGTTCCTCACTCAGGTAGGTCCCTGTGTCACGTCTGACGCCTCGGGAGGGAGGGTTATTGCCAGTGACCCATCCTGTGTGTTTAGCGGCGTGGATGGGGTGCCACCAACAGCTTCCCTGATTCAGAGGTCTCGAGTTTAAGGATACTCATTTCTGTTTCCAGCGGACAATCCAGGAGCTGTTTGAGGTTTACTCACCCATGGATGATGCTGGCTTCCCAGTAAAAGCCGAGGAGTTTGTTGTCCTTTCTCAGGAACCTTCTGTCACAGAAACCATTGCACCCAAAATTGCAAGACCCTTCATAGAGGTAAGGGCTCCTGCCCGTCTACCCACCCACGTGGGAGCCCTCTGACCCAGGCGGGGGGACAGTAGCAGAAAGAACATCAGCCGCCTCACCAAACCTCCTTGTGCTGGTTCCCTGTTGAAGTGATGGTGCTTCAGGTTTATAAGATTACACGAAGTCCCAGCCTTTCGCATTTATGTCTTGGGCTCTGGCAATTTCAAGATCGCTCATTTGGCTCTCTCTCGTGCTGCTGCTTTCGGGTGGTGCTGCTGTGCAGGCATGTCACAGACCCACCTGTCAGGGCCACTTTGCTTCCCTCCCCAAGGCCCCACTCACATCCTGCCTCTTGGAGGGGGTTTGACTGCAGGAAGCCTCCTCTTCCAGTTTTGGAAATTAACTGTACACTTACTGGGAAGTAGTAATGCATGTGGTAAAACCTGTAAGAACTTATAATGAAAGGAAGTCTCCTACCCTAGGCCCTCACTTCCCTGTTCAGACATCCATTGCCTGCCATTTCCCACACTTTCTCCCAGGAGTTGTCTCTGTGTGTCACTTGCTCTGTGTACGTCTTCCAGCTCTTTCTGTGTCAGGAGGGCCAGATAGATCTATCCTCTTGTTTTGAAAACAGGTGATAGATACATTAGGTTGTTTTAAAAAAAGAAACCTCAATGTGAGAAAAAGTATGTATATGTATGACTGGGTCATTTTGTTGTACAGCAGAAATTGACAGAACATTGTAAATCAACTATATTAAAAAACAACAACAACAGCCCTCCAACAGCATAGAATGATAGGAGAGAAGTAGTGCATATCTCTTCCAGATGTAACCCTTCAACCACTGTTAAAAAGCTTACATGGATCCTGGAAGAAAATGTGGGAGTTCCTATCATGGCGCAGTCGTTAACGAATCCGACTAGGAACCATGAGTTTGCGGGTTCGATCCCTGCCCTTGCTCAGTGGGTTGACGATCCGGCATTGCCGTGAGCTGTGGTGTAGGCTGCAGACGCGGCTCGGGTCCCGAGTTGCTGTGGCTCTGGTGTAGGCCGGCGGCTACAGCACCAGTTCGACCCCTAGCCTGGGAACCTCCATATGCCGCAGGAGCAGCCCAAGAAATAGCAAAAAGACAGGAAAAAAAAAAAAAAAGAAAGAAAATGTGAAGTGTGTGAAGATGTGTGTTTGAGGAACATGGGTGCATTACAACCTGGCTGTCTTTTCTTAGTGTCTTGGAGACGTGGGTACAGCATGGTATTTCAGCACAGAGTCTTTGAAACATCTCAGTTGAACATCTTATTGTGTGTCAGGCGCTGTTCTAGGCAGTAGGACTGTAATGTTGAGAAAAAGATAGAAATCTTACTCTCCACAAGGTTTAGTTCTAGGAAAGGGGGGGATGACAAAGCAGCAAGCAAGTGAAACATGTTTCCTCCTTGTGGAGGTGGCATGATGTGCATGTCCAGGAGCAGTGTTGTGGGCAGTGGACAGCTCCTCCGAGTTTAGACAGCAGGATCACGTGTGGCATGGGGACAGGGTAATGGGGCCTTGCCCGGGCACAGGGTGTTTAGGACAGCTGTCTGGCTCCTTGCCAACACTGGACCAGGGGCCAGTCAAGAGGTGCCGGCATGGGGGGCTGTGTTATAGCATCTCCGGTTGAGTTTGCAGTTTGCTGGTGAACTCGTGTGTTCACGGGCAGCGTGGGGACTTCTTTACGAGCTGCTTATTCACGTCCTCTTCCTGTTTGTTTTGAACTGTGTTGTCTCTTTCTTAGTGGCTTGTTGGTGTTCTGGGTGCATGGCCTTCGAGGGGTGCGTGTAACACTCTGAGGTCTATCTTCAGTGAGCAGAGACTCTTGGTCCTTGTGCCGCTCAGTGGACCGTCCATGTCACGTGGCTGGTGCTTTTGTGCTTTGCTGAGAGAGGTTCTCCTTTATTTTCTTCTAGATGTTTCAGTATTTTATTCTTCATACTCAGATGTATATAACCTGTATATCATGTGAGGTGGAATATTAAACTTTGCAGATCTTTCCCAGTTGCGCTGAGGAGAGGTTTCATCCTCTAGGCTGCATAGTCACCCCGGATGTGTGCCTGCGTCGGCCAGCCCTGAGCAGGTGGGGGCTCTGGGCTTGAATTTGTCTTTCTTGAGCTATTGCACCTGTCCATCATCATCCACAGCACTTTTCCTGGTGGCTTGGTTTCTGTTTTCACCACAGACCATGGCTTGTGTCTTCTGCACCATGAAGAATTGTTGTGGTCGCTTAGGACCTGTGGTGGGATGGTGGATGTCAGGTGTGGATTGAACCAGATGCCCTTTGCTGCTTGGTTCTGTGTCTGGAAGCCTTGCACGCGTGTCAGTGTGTGTGCTGTGGCTCTTCCCAGGGCTGCTCATTTTTCCCTGTCCCCTCAAGGTTATAGTTGTAGGTGGACAAGGGGTCCCAGGACATATCACCATCAGAGGGAGACACGATGTACAGTGTAGACGTGTAGTCTGCGAAGTGCGGCTCCTTTCAGAACCCCTGCATTAACATTTCCAAAGTGTATCAAAGTAACCTACTCCAAGCATGCATTTCCCACAGGCCCTCAAGAGTATTGAGTATCTGGAGGAAGATGCACAGAAACCCTTCGAGGAGGCAGTGCCTGAGGTCTCAGATTCGGACAGTTCCAGGTGGAATGAGGAGCCTTCACAGCTGGAGGAGTTGGCTGACTTCATGGGCCAGGTTCAGGCTTTTCTCTTCTGGGTTTTCAACCTTTTTTGGCGGGGGGGCCTCACTCATGGCATGTGGAAGTTCCTGGGCCAGGGATTGAACCCACGCCACAGTTGCCACCTGCAGCATAACTGCAGCAATGAGCCACCGAGCCACAAGAGAACTGATTTCCTACTTAAATTTTTTTCTTTATACCTAAATATTTTAAACGTATGACCCTTCTATGAACATATGTTTTTTCATTTTGACCAAGAACAACCTATGTTTTGATATAAGTATTGGTGGGCAGTTGTATATGGAACTAAACCCTTATAAACCTTCTACTAACCTTATTCAAAAACTACATTTTTGAAACAGCTTACACCAATTGAAAAATATGCTTTGAATTACCTGGAATTATTTCATACTTCCATTGATCAAGAAAAGGAGAGAAATAGTGAGGTAAGAGAATGAACTTTTGACCCTCCTAATATCTGAGACTCTCAGATTTTTCATTGTTAAATTTGGTTTGAAGTGTGACTTGCCTAGAATTAAAGGAATAAAACCAAACTTTACTCGTATACAACCTCATTGGAAATGGAAAGTCTCAGAAAACCTGGGTGTGCAGTTGTCCTTGGTTTTAAGGCAGCTCAATGCTTGATTGGGAGGGGACAAAAAGAGGGGTTGGGAACGGGCGGACCAGGGGCTTCTTCATCTCAGTGCTGGGGTTGGGGCAGCAGTGGGAACAGCTGGTCTTCCTCCAGGGTGCCGTGCTGTCTGCAGTCCAGGAATGGGAGGCTCGAAATGCCCGGATGCTGCGTGAGCAGGAGGCCCGGGAGCTGCGGGAGCAGGAGCAGGAGCAGCTCCTCACCTACACCCGGGAGGACGCCTACAATGCGGTACATGCCCCTGTGCACACAGCTCCCAAACCCCTACCTTGTGCACACAGCGCCCGGTGCACACAGCCCCCACCCATTCACACAGCCCGGCTCCGGGGTCTAAAGGAGCCTTTATGGTAGAGAACACTTGGTTAGAGGTTTCGGCCACTTCCTGCTGGCTTTTCCCTGAACATACCACCAGTGGTGAGGAAACGCATTGCAAGTCTTACAAACACCGATAACTGAAATATCAGATAAATATAAATATATATAAATAAATATAATAAATATCAGATAACTGCTGGCTGGCAGCTTGAAGGTAGTACTGTGTGGACTTGAAAAGCTTCCCCTTTCTCGCAGGAATACGTGTGTGAAGGTGCCGAAGGGCAGACGGAAGTCATGCCGGTGAGTGTCCCGCGTCCCCATGTCCCACCTCTTTGCCTCCCCACTGTGTCGGGCGGCTGCTTCTATAATGGCACAGCTCATGGCTCTCCCTTCTCTACACAGCTCTGGACGCCGCCCACGCCCCCACAGGACGACAATGACATATATATCGACTCGGTCATGTGTCTCATGTATGAGACGACGCCCATCCCAGAGTCCAAGCTGCCACCTGTGTATGTGAGGAAGGAGCGCCGGCGACATAAGACAGACCCCTCAGGTGGGCTCCGCACCTCCCAGCTCCTGCAGGGCCTGGGTAACCCCCTCTGGCCCTTCCCGCTCCCTCCCCTTCACCGGTCCTGGCTTGCTGAAGACAGCCTCTCTGTGCAGCCGCGGGCAGGAAGAAGAAGCAGCGCCACGGGGAGGCCGTCGTGCCCCCGAGGTCGCTGTTTGACCGCGCCACCCCGGGCATGTTGAAGATCCGGCGAGAGGGCAAGGAGCAGAAGAAGAACATTCTTTTGAAGCAGCAGACACAGTTCGCCAAGCCTCTGCCAACTTTTGCCAAACCGACAGCCGAGTCCGGGCCCGACAACCCCGAGTGGCTCATCAGCGAGGACTGGGCACTGCTGCAGGTGAGTCTCAGACTTGAGCTTTGTCGGGAGGCAACCCCCCCCCCCCCCGCCCACCCACTCCCAACAAGCGGGAAAACCGCTGGAACACAGCGTATTGACCTGCTGCACCTGAACCCGGTCCTCAGGCGGTGAAGCAGCTCCTTGAGCTGCCTCTGAATCTCACCATCGTGTCCCCGGCTCACACGCCCAACTGGGACCTCGTCAGTGACGTGGTCAACTCCTGCAGCCGCATCTACCGCTCCTCCAAGCAGTGCCGAAACCGCTACGAGAACGTGCTCATCCCCAGAGAAGAGGGGAAGGTGAGGCCACCCTGTTTCTCGGGGCAGCAGCTGCGGGAAGGTGGAGAGCGTGGCACTGGGCTGGGTCTCCACGTTGCGGGCAGCAGTCCTGGTGCTGAGGCCTTCCTTGGGGGCCGTTCGTGCTGCTGCACCATTGGGAAGTTCTGTGTGCTGTTGGTGGCCCAGCCCCTACCCCAGGTCGAGTGAATAGAGGAGTACTCGCTTTGTGCCATCAGCTCCTCCGCTGTGCTTCAAGGCCCTTTCCCTGGGCCTCTTGGCCACTACAGTGGTTTGAAGGGCACAGGACCCTGGTCCCCACAGAAGTCATTGCGAATGTCTGACAGAACAGCCAAGTGCTTGTGCCTTTCATTGGAAAGCCAGATGTAGTGGAGGCCCGGCCCCGAGAGTCAGTGCCGATGACAGGGTCTCTAGAAAGGGTCTCTCTTGAACCCAGTTTGTCCCTCCATTTCTCCATCGGGTCTCTTCATGCAGCTCCCTGCCTGCTTGCCATTCATTCCTTGCCTGTCCTCAGGAGGACGTCCACGGCCTCCATACAGAAGCCTTCACATACGGAGTCAGGCCAGCACTCACGCGTGGCCTGTGCCCCTTGGGGTGACGACCCTCACTTCAGTGATAGACGACCTGTCAGAGAGAGTTGCAAGCACACCTACATGTGTGTGCAGGGTCAGGAAGGTCCAGGGCTTTGGTGAACCTTATTCTTATGTGTCTGATTAGTGAAAATTGCTCCCTTTTTTTTTTTTTTTTCCTATAACCAGGCTTTAACAAATTGCAGTTTTCATTTTTCTAAAAACATCTGTCACAAAATAAGTGGAGTTCCCTCTGTGGCCCAGTGGGTTCAGGGCCCGGCATTGTTGCTGCTATAGCACAGGTTCCATCCCTGGCCTGGTAGCTTCCACATGCCATGAGTGAGGCCCCAAAAAAGAGGTGTGTTTGTTTATTTGTTTGAAAAAAAACTACAAAAAGGGCAGTCTTTCCTCAGGACACCGTTTTGTGATTCAGGATTTCCTGAAATTCTTTGTTAGGTCTGTTATGTTTTGGAAGTGTTTCTTACAGTGGCAATAACCTTGATATGGGATGTGGAACATAATAAAGCTAAAATATTATCGTCTGCCACAGCTCAAGTGTGAAGGTAGCCTAAAGAAAATAGCAAAACACGTTTGTAGGGTTCAAAGGTCAGGTTATGAATAAATTGGAAAACCTCGTTAAGTGCCTGTGCAGAGCATGGCATGGGATTCTGAGTGAACCAGTATTTCAGTGACCAGCAGCCATTTAATGTCCAGGATGTCCTTGGGCCTCTTGTGCCCGTGGGTAGAGGACTTGATCTCTGCATTAGGGGGCCACTCCTGAGCTGTCCTGAGGCTCCATCCCATTCATACCCATCGAAGCCTGTGTGGGGGTGGCGGCCAGAGGGGTGTGTCGACAGGAGACACGCGAGGTCCCATGGCCCCTCCCAGCCTGTTGCTGCCCCTTTTATCGAGTGGAGAGTTCACGCTTTGGCAAAACTGTAGCAGTGGTTCCTTTTCCTGGCATGTTGTCTTGTTCACCTCGACCTTGGCTGCTGTCTGGTGTGGGGTGTAACCTGCCTCTCTCTTCCTTGGGCAGTTTTATTCTGACACCGGAGCGCTTGCACCTGCAGCCCACATTCGGGAGGCTGCCACAGTCCCTGACAGGTCATTCACTTAGCGCAGGAGTGTGCAGCCTCCTCTACCCTTGCGGCTCTGGCTCCATCTGTCCATCTAGGCATCCTGGCTCCTGTCTAAGCACACTGTGCCTGACTCCCCTCGAGCAGCTCAGGGACGGGTGGAGAGTCCTGGGCCAGAAAGGAGTCAGTGATATGGCCCTGACCCGGTCTCTGACCAGCACTCTAGCCTCACACATGCCATGTGGCAGGACTGGGATTTTCTCCAGGCTTGAGAAGTCGCTCTGCAGTTGTCTGGGAGCAAGGAGACACATGGTTTCACTGTAGGGTCTATGAAGAAGAGGTTACCAGAGTCCCAGGAGTAGCCTCTGACATCACTGGATGTCTGTCCCTTATCGTCTGCTGAGGCCGGGTCAGCAGTGAGGATGCACTGGCTCCAGGTTGCTTGCTGTGTGACCCGGCCACACGGCCTGACTGCTCTCCCCAGCTGAAGGCAGGGCGTTCTCCCTCAGGGCATCCCGAGGCTGGGAGAGGTGATGTGTGGGCAGGCCTCGCCCTGGTCAGGGAGTGGCTGCTGGTGTTGTCGCTGCTATGTCTGCTGAGTCTCAGCCAGAAGGGCAGGAGGAGGGACTTGGCGTTTAGACCCAGGGTGTCACACTAGGCCTCCAAATGAGGCACCCCACTCACTGGGTCGCTGTCTGACTGTGCGGCCATCAATTCTGTTTCAGAGCAAGAACAACCGCCCTCTGCGTACAGGCCAAATGTACGCCCAGGACGAGAATGCCACACACACCCAGCTGTACACGAGCCACTTTGACCTGATGAAGATGACGGCTGGGAAGAGGAGCCCCCCCATCAAGCCCCTGTATGCCCCCGAGTTCTCACCTCCACCCGTGTGCTGAGTTGGCAGGGACTTGGTTTCACTGGTGGTTGTTCTGGGTCCCTTGCCCAGCACATTTTCCTTTGTCCAGTAATTCTCCTCTCTTTTTCTTTGCTGCAGGCTTGGCATGAATCCCTTTCAGAAAAACCCCAAGCACGCCTCTGTGTTGGCAGAAAGGTATTTCTGTATTTGTGACAAAGTTTTTGCTGTTTGAAATGCTTTAATATTTTCTTAAACTCAATGAACGTGCAGATGGTGTGGCCAGGTGTCAGCTGCAGGTGGCATTGTGGTGGGACAGGCCCAGCACGTGTGTCCCTGTTCGTGTGATGAGGGGTGTCTCTTCCTGCTGTGTGGCGGAGGACATGCTGGCAGCCCAGCTGGGGGGTGCAGGAGGGAGGGCAGCTTCTCCTCTCTCCCTCACGCCCTCCTCTGCTCAGGCCTATGTCTTGGCTACGCCTTAAAAATGTATTCAGTTGGGAGGGGTGAGCTTGCTTAGAAATTCTGCCAGGGGGGAATAAGAGGTCGGTGGAGAAGTGCCTAGGTGTGAGGGAGCAGATGGAGTCAAACAGAGTGGTGGAATCTGAGTTGCTTGGAATGTGGGTATCTGCTTTGAAACCCCTGCAACCCTCTGTATGTTTGCCTTTTTATACTAAAATATGAGAGACAGTTATACATTCAGCTGGAACTCAAGTGCCCTTCTGGCTCAAGCCTTCCTTGTTGCCAAGTAGGTTTTGCTCATAGTGCCTGACTTGGACCAGCCTGCTGAGAGCCCCCGGCCACACTGAGGGCCAAGGCCTGCGCTCTCAGCCCCACCCTGCTCCTGGCCTCCAAGCCTCCTAGCGGGAGGCTTTCCCCAGACACGCACATGGCTCGCCCCCTCCCCCAGGCCCTCACTCACATGTCACATTCACCTTGTTGGAACTCGCACCCTGGCCCCTGGTTTCTTCATGGTACAGATCACCTTTGTGTGTTTACCTGACTTACTAGTGTCTGTATGAGCTCCGTGGACTTGGGAATTCTAGAGGCTAGAGACACAGAGGTCCCATGTGTACCTGCTGATGGGGTCCATGAGCTATTTCATTACCTGGTTTTCTTAACAAGTTGTGTGCCTGGCACCATGCTGGGCCTGGGGTTCAGCAGTGAGCAAGATGGGCCCAGTCCTGCCCTTCCTGCTTGTCACCTGCAAGACACAAACTAGAGCTCAGGCTGGCAGAGCTGAGGGCAGGCCAGTTGCAAGCTGGCAGGTGCAGCTGGGCTGGAGGAGATGGGGCAGTGTTCCTATTGAGTCCTTATTCCTGCCAAGGGGTTGCTGTGGTTGGGAGTGCCTGGTGCTGAGAGAGGGCGACTAGAAGGCCATTCCCAGGGTGCAGGAAAGGACGTCCCAGCATGGCATCACCAGGGTGGGGGACAGGTGAGCAGGGACCCACGGCAGTGGGGAGGTGACTGAGGACCTTGGCAGAAGAAGGTGTGGAGTGAGCTAGAGAGGGGCCACTAGGTGAGCATAGACCTGGAGAGGGTCTCAGTGGCTTAGTCTTGTTTTTGTGCATTTGGTTCAGGTGGGCCAGGTGGGTCCTGTTTAAATGCTGGTACACAGGATGAGGAGGAGGTAGGAGGGTAAGGGTAGAGGAGAGCCCTGGGGAGGCAGCAGAGATGGGGTGGGGCTCAGTCACTGCAGGCCAGCTGTGCTATGGGAGCCTCTCAAGGGGACAGGCCGGCTGCTTGGGGAGGAAGCAGGGAATGCTGGGCACATGGGCCGTCACCACGGGTGGTGGTTGGCTTTTCTTTCCAGTGGTGGAGGCCTAGAGCAGGCCGATGGGGAGTCCAGTGTGGCTCTGGCATTACCACTGAGTGTGGTGGAGCAATACGAGTGAGCAAAGGCCAGACTGTTAACGGGGCAGCAGGGCATACCAGGGGGCCAAGTGGACTGACTGAGGGAGGTCAGAGAATGGGAGAGCATGACGTGGAAAGGCCGCTGTCCAGAGGTGCAACCCAGCACCAGCCCCTGGGCTGTGTGGTGCAACACCCTCAAACACAGAGGAGGCCCACAAAGGCAAAGCCAGCCTCCCTGTGACAGGAGGTGGGGAAGCTAGGGAGAGCTGGGCTGATAGGGACCCTACCTCCCACATAGGACTTGCTGGTTGGGCTTTGATGATAGGGAGCCTGGCGCCATGGAAAGTGGGAGTGTTCTGGCTTCCTATCTAGCAGGCTGGGGTGGGACCTGGGGAACAGAGGGTGTGGGAGGCCCCTTGGAGGAGGGTTCATGCTCAGGTGGGGAGGGAGGCCCGGCTTTGAGCAGGTGTGCAGTTAGGTGGGCTTCAGGGAGAGGCCCTGCACCGAGTGGCTTTCTTGCCCATTTATGGCTTGGGGCACCTGCTATTCTGGGCCCCGTGGGGCCTGCTGCTGCAGAGGACCTGGCCAAGGCCTGCCTTTTGGAAGGCTCTCTGTTGGAAGGGAATGGGAGACGTGGCCTGGATAGACTGCAGCAGTCCTACTGTTTTCCAAGGCTGATCCACTCGGTGCCCAGGACTTTGGGGCTTGGTAGGAGTTGTACCCCAGCTTGGGAAATGAGGGCTTTGGGTTTTTAGAATGTTTGTCTACTTTAGAACTTGTGGTTTCTTACTAATTTTTCTTTTGTCTTCAGTGGAATCAACTACGACAAACCACTGCCTCCTATTCAGGTTGCGTCTCTCCGTGCTGAGCGAATTGCCAAGGAGAAAAAGGTGTGGTAGGCAGGAGGGCAGGGCTGGAGTGGCTGGCAGGGTGGCCAGACAGGCTGGCGTGCTGGCTCCTCACAGCTCCTTTCCTTCCTGACCCTATAGGCACTGGCCGACCAGCAGAAGGCACAGCAGCCGCCCGTGGCACAGCCTCCACCGCCCCCTCCTCAACCACAGCCCCCACCACCCCAGCAGCCGCCTCCGCCTTTGCCCCAGCCCCAGGCCACCAGCAGCCAGCAGCCCACAGGGCCACCAGCTGTCCAACCCCAGGCCCAGGCACAGCCCCCGGCGCAGCCTACACAGCCCCCACCCAAAGCGCCCCCTGCGATCACAACGGTGGGCAGTGCTGCAGTGCTGGTGAGAAGGCGCCCAGGGTGGTGGTATTGGTGCAGAGCAGTCTGTTCAAGTGCACCCGCACTGAGAGTCCCACAGACCTTTCTCCCTGGGCAAGCAGAGAAAGCTAGTCTTTCCCTGAAGGGGCCGTGGCCTCACCCTGCTCTGCCAGCTCTGCTCTCTATGGGGTTCACTCAGCAGGGACCTGGGAGTTGGAGGCCATTCTTGGTGGAGGGACCAGGAAATACGGGATTAGGATTTGGGGAAGCTAACTGTAAAGAGGTCACCCCCTCTCATCTGACTTGCAGAGCAGTTACTGTGAGTGTAGATTCCCCTCCCCTGCCTCGCCCCACTTGCCCTCAGCATGTGCCTGCCCTGAGAGGAAAGCCGTAAAACACATTAAAAAAATGTGTTGGAGTTCCCATCGCAGCTCAGTGGTATCGAACCTGACTAGTATCCATGGAGATGTGGGTTCGATCCCTGACCTCGCTCAGTGGGTTAAGGATCCTGTGTTGCCATGTGGTGTAGGTCGCAGAACATGGCTTGAATCTGGTGTGGCTGCGGCTGTGGCTGTGGTGTTGGCTGGCAGCTGTAGCGCCAATTTAAACCCTAGACTGGGAACTTCCATATGCTCTACGTGTGGCCCTAAAAAAAAAAAAAATCCAAAAAACAAAGGAAAGGTGCGTAATGATTTTACACACCCCATACTGTCACTACCATCCCTTGACGTGTTTCCTTTCTGCGTGTGCCAAGTGACATGTTAATATACTCTGCATGGGGAAGCAGCACCACCTCGCGTGGCCAGCTGGGCTCAGCGTGGTCTTGTTTTACGGAGTTGTTTCCTCCTTCTAGTCATGGGCACTTGGGTGGCTCTGTCCTTTATTGTTCAGAAAACTAAGCAACTGCTGGTTGTGAGGGCGGCTCCCTGCTCAGGGAGGACGGACATCGGTGGGTCAGCAGTGGCTTTCTGCAGAGCCGACCCCTGGGCTGAGGCCACATGATGTTAGAAAGAATGGAAAACAGCAAGCGTGAAGGCCCTGAGCTTGGCACGTGTGAGGTCAGAAGGACCAGCCTGGCTGGAGCCTGGTGACCGAGCGATGGGCCGTGTAACCATGATTAGGAGTTTGGACTTGATTCTTTTTTTTTTTTTGTCTTTTTTTGCTATTTCTTGGGCTTCTCCCGTGGCATATGGAGGTTCCCAGGCTAGGGGTCGAATTGGAGCTGTAGCTGCCAGCCTACGCCAGAGCCACAGCAACTCTGGACCCGAGCCGTGTCTGCAACCTACACCACAGCTCACAGCAACACCAGATCGTTAACCCACTGAGCAAGGGCAGGGATCCAATCCGCAACCTCATGGTTCCTAGTCGGATTTGTTAACCACTGCGCCACGACGGGAACTCTGGACTTGATTCTGATGAAGTGGACCTTTGGAGGGTTTACACAGGGGAGAGCTGAGCTGAAAGGGTTTGTTTTTTCTCAGCAGGCAGGAGCCATCAAGACGTCAGTCACAGGGACAAGCATGCCCACAGGTAAGAAGTCAGAGATGCCCCAGTAAGAGTGAGTTCTGGCCTGTCCTCCTGCCTCACAGTCCTCTCTCTGCAGGCACAGTCAGCGGAAACGTGATCGTGAACACCATTGCGGGTGTCCCCGCTGCCACCTTCCAGTCCATCAACAAGCGCCTTGCTTCACCCGTGGCGCCTGGAGCCTTGACTGTGAGTTGTCCCTGCTCTTGGGTGCTTTTGCTGGCATGTATGACCTAGGCTGGGATGCCGTAGAAGTTGTGGTTTTTTTTTTAAAAAATTCTCTTGGTACAGGAAGTCCTGACCTAGTTGGAATTTCATAAAGTACTGAGAACATTCAGGTGTTCGGAGTGTAGTTCCTTCATCCCACCTTCTCAGGGAGCATGTGTTGAAATATCCACAGTGATTCCCGAAGGAGGAAGTCAGGGTGTAAGGTGCCCCACGTGCCATAGTGACAGGTTTGCCCATGTGAGTGAATGCGGGGCCATTGCATAGCGTTGCACAAGGGCGGGACACACCTTTGTACACATGCTGGAGTGTGGGTGCTAGTCGGGGCATGAAGGTGGTTAGTCAGTTTATGGGGTGTCTAGGCCCAGGCGTGGGAAGCAGGTAGGGGTAAGACTTGAGCAGAGGGAAAGATGGGGACATGCGTGACCCCTGAGCACCTAATGTGGAGGAAGCAGGGCACTTCCAAAGGATACTCCTGCTTGTCTGGTATTTCACCATCAAGAATAGAAATAAATAACTGAAGTTAAGGAGTTTAAATGTACATCTTGAGTTCCAGTTCAGCCACACACCTAAAGGCAGCACAAGCCCTGAATGAAAAGAGGCTGCAGTGCTTTGGCAGGCAGAGTGATGTCTCTCTTTGGTTTTGAAAAATGTCTTTCCCATGAGAGTGCGCTGTAGGAATCTAGAGAGTGTGGTGTTGACAAAAGGATAGACATGTAGGTCCATGCAGTAGGGTAGAGTCCAGAAGTAGACCCACATGTACCTAGTCCATTGATGCCAGAGGAGAAATTCTTGCTGTGGCACAGTGGGTTGATGATCAGCTTGTCTGTGTGGTGTTGCCAGTTCAGTTTTCCTCTGGTGCAGTGGGTTAAGGATCCGGTGTTTATGGCTCCTGCCAGTTGTGGTGTAGGTCACAGTTGTGGCTCGGATTTAATCCCTGGCCTCAGAGCTTCCAGGTACTGAGGGTGTGGCCGGAAAAGGAAAAAAGAAAAAAAAAAAAAGTGCCAGAGGAATGCAGTGGAGGAAAGATGGTCTTTTCTACAAATGGTGCTGGAGGAATTGGGAAGCCATATGTAAAACAACGAACTCTTACTTACACTGTATGTAAAAAGTCACTCAAAACAGATCACAGGAGTTCCCGTTGTGGCTCAGCAGTAACAAACCCGACTAGTATTCATGAGGATATGGATTTGATCCCTGGCCCCGCTGAGTGGGTTAAGGACCCAGCATGGCTGTGAGCTGTGGTGTAGGTCGTAGGCTGGCAGCTGCAGCTCTGATTCAACCTCTAGCCTGGAAACGTCCATAAGCCACAGGTGCAGCCCTTTAAAAAAAAAAACGGTGGGGGGTGGAATCATAGGCCCAAATGTAAAAACTAAAACTATAAAATTTCTAGAAGAAAACATAGACTATCTTTGCTAGCTTGGTTGAGGCAAAGATTTCTTAAGATACCAAAAGCCTATGGATTACGGGACAAAAAATAAATTTGGCTTCATCAAATCAAGAACTTATGCTCTTTGGAAAATGTTAATAAAAGCATGGAAAATATTTGTAGAACATATCTGGTAAAGGACTGGTCTTCAGATTATATGAAGATTTGTCAGTCCGTAATAAGAAAACAAACAGTTTTTAAAAATGGACAGATGTGAGCAGTTACTTCACCTCAGAAGATACCTGGGTAGCAAATACATGTGAAAAGATATTGAAGATTATTAGGGATGTAAGTTAAAACCACAAAAATCAAATACTACCCATCTATGAGAATGGCTTTAAAAACAAGGAAAAAAAACCTGGCACTATCAAATGCTGGTGAGATGCAGAACAACTGGAATTTTCATTACTGCTAGGAAAGTGCAGAATCTTAAGTCATTCTGGAAAACTGAGTTCAGTTATTTCTTATAAAAATTAAACATACACTTACATATGCTTGCTCTACAGCCTGTCAGTTCCACTCCTAGGTTTTCCCCCAAGTGAAATGAAGACATAAGTCTGCACAGAGAAACCTGAACATGAGCATGTTTAGTGGCTGTATTCTTTAATTACTAAATAAGGGAACAACCCAAATGTCCTTTAGCTGGTGAGTGTGAGGAAAACCTGGTACAGTCACACTGTCCAGTACTGCCTGGCAGCACAAAGCAGCAAACTGCCGCTGCATGAGGCAGCATGCATGGATCCCAGATGCAGTTTGCTGCAGATAGGAGCTTTGAAAATCTTCATATGTATGATTCCATTTAAACTTAATCTGGAAAAGGCAGAGCTTTAGGGACAAAAAACAGGTATGTTCTATATCTGATGACTATTCGGTCACATACGTTTGTGAAAATTCATGGAACTGTATTCAAGAAACAGGTGCATTGTGCTGTATGTAACTAATACCTCAGTAAATTGGGTTCAAAACTACTTTGGGCAGCAGATTATGTATGAAAACAGTTTCGCTAGTATGTGGTTTGGGATTATTCCATTTATTTGCTTTTTTATCGACGTTATAGTAACACACTTCAGCCTCAGCTGCTTCACTAAATAGCAGAAGCTATTAGTTAGGCTGTGGCATCAGGACCATTTCGTATGACAAAGACCTATTTCTGTGGTAATATGGTGATGTTTATATTTTTTTAATTTCAGATATTACCACATTCTTTTATTTAGTCTCTTATGTGGATGTCTCTTCACTAAGGCAAATATTTATGTGCTGACGTTCAAAAAAAAAGTTGTCAGGTCTTCAGTTCCCAACTCATAGTCACCAGCCCTGGTCACAGCCCCCATTGGAAAAACGTGCACTAAGGGGACCAGGACCAGGCCATGCACTGGCAGCCCAGCAGCACGGTGATCCCAATGCATCCTGCTCACCTGATTGCTGGTTGCCCGCTCTATGGTGATGTTTTAAAAAGATAAAGCAATTGGAGTTCCTGTTGTGGCTCAGAGGTAACAAATCCGACTAGTTTCCATGAGGAGGCAGCTTCAATCCCTGGCCTCGATCATTGGGTTAAGGATCCGGCGTTGCCGTGAGCTGTGGTATAGGTAGGTGGCAGACACAGCTTGAATCTAGCATTGCTATGGCTGTGGTGTAGGCCAGCAGCTGCAGCTCGATTCAACCCCTAGCCGGGGAACTTCCATATGCCTCAGTTGCAACCCTAAAAAAGCAAAAAACTGAAAAAAATTAAAAAAAAAAAAAAAAAAAAGGTTAAGCTTCCTCCCACTTCTCAGATGGTAAATTAAGGTCTTGGGGTGGGGGTGGGGGCTTCAAATGTCCCCATCAGCCTCCATAGGTATATCATACAAAAAAAAAGATAAAGTATTCATCTACCATTTTTGTGTGTGTTTTTTTTTGTTGTTGTTGTTTCTTTTTTTCTTTTTACAGCCACACCTGCAGCATGTGGAAGTTCCCAGGCCGGGGATCGAACCTGTGTCCTCACACAGTGTTGGGTCATTAACCTCCTGAGCCACAACAGGAACTTGATCACCATGTATTCTTTGAATAGCTCGTATAGACAAGACACTATGTGGGGCTAGAAGTATGAATCAAGCACATGGTGTGCTTTCATGGGGTCCCTACAGTCCTGTGGCTGGAACATAAAAGAGGTCCAGATAACAGGGAAGGTTTTCTGAGGAAGGCAGCATTGGGCTTCTGCGGGATGGGGAAATGTCTCCACAAAAATGGCACATTGTGTGAGCACAGGTTCATCAGTGGGCGAGTGAGTGGTGTGCATGGGGAGCAGCAAGTAGTTGTGTTTGGATGGGGCATTAGCAGAGAAGTGGCTGTTCCCATGGCCTCCAAGAGGCTCTTGAGCGTCTCCACGTGCGTGGTCTTTTGTGATGCCGAGGCTGGGTCATCATGGGGTTTGGATCTCAGGCTAAAGAATATGGGTTTCATTCACCAGACAATGGAGAGCCCTTGAAAGTCTTCAAGCAGAGGTGCATTTTAGGAAAATTCGTATGATGTTACGTGTGTGGGGTGGATTAGAGCAGAAAAGGTTAAAGAGAAGACTGTTTCATTAGTGCAGGAAAGGACTTCTGTTTCTCGTAATGAGGCAACTTACTTACTTACATCACTCTCCTAATGAAAAGAACTGAAATTACTGGATAAATTTTTTTTTTTTGTTTTGTTTTTGTTTTTGTTTTTTTAGGGCTATACCTGCGGCATATGGAGGTTCCCAGGCTAGGGGTCTAGTTAGAGCTACAGCTGCTGGCCTACACCACAGCCACAGCAACAAGGAACCCAAGCCACTTCTGCAACATACAACACACCTCACAGCAACAACAGATCTTTAACCCACTGAGCAAGGCCAGGGATCAAACCACTACCTCATGGTTCCTAGTTGGATTCGTTTCCACTGCGCCGTGACATGAACTCCTGGATAAAAATTTTAAAGCATCTTAAAAGCTCCAAGGAGCTGACGAAAGAGTAATTATTAGGCCAAAATCTAAGGGAAGAAGAAGCCCAGAGGGATAAACAGGGTGCCCTGAGGCTGTTTGCCTTGGCATGCATGTCACCTTGTTGAATAGGGAACTCCCAAGGCTTGGCTCGCCCAGGTGGAGACTCTAAAAAGAGGCATTGATACCTTGAGACAGGACCCAAATGACTAAGCTTTTAGGGCAGGGGGGTGAACCAGAAGTAAAATCGGTCTGCCCTCTACCCTCATGCTGAAAAGGAGTGGGGGCTCTCTGTCAATTTGCAGCTCAAGTTGATGTTGCCTCAAAAGGCCCCCAAACAGCCTCAAATCAAGTGACATAGACTGGGCGGTGTTTCTGGGTAAGTGGTCGAAGTCAAAGGAAGATTTTTCTGGAGGAATATGGCTTCATCCCAGACTTCTTAGAACATCCACAATGATTTTCAAGTATGTTGAGCAGTGTGTAATAGAAGATAACCAAGGACAGAAGGAAAGAAGTGAGTGAGAACAAGCAGAAACAACAAACAATAAGTAGACTCTTAGAGACTTGAGATCGCGGGATTATCAGGCATAGATTATAAAACAATTATATTTTCTGTTTTAAAAAAATAACAGAGAAGCTTGCAAATGTCTGTAAAAACCAAGAAACTAGGAGTTCCCGTCGTGGCGCAGTGGTTAACAAATCCAACTAGGAACCATGAGGTTGCGGGTTCGATCCCTGGCCTTGCTCAGTGGGTTAAGGATCTGGCGTTGACATGAGCTGTGGTGTAGATTACAGACGCAGCTTGGATCCTGTGTTGCTGTGGCTCTGGTGTAGGCCAGCGGGTACAGCACCGATTCGACCCCTAGCCTGGGAACCTCCATATGCCACGGGAGCAGCCCAAGAAATTGCAGAAAGCCAAAAAAAAAAAAAAAAAAAAGAAACTATACTGAAAAAGAATATACAGAAGTTTAAGAAATGAATAATATGATTACCAGCTTTTAAAAATAAATAACTTATAATTGGGCTTAATATCAGTTTCCACATAGTTGAAGAGAGACTTGGTGAACTGGAAGATGCATCAGAAGTTTTCCCAGTGCAGTGCTGGGAGACAGCAAATGGAGGCACTGGAGAGGGTTGAAGGCCACAGGAGGTTGAGTGAGAGGATGTAGTACATGACAAACGGAGTTCCACATGGAGAGCAGAGGCAGTACTTGAAGATGCACGAGATTCCCAGAACTGATTGATGGCACAGATCCCTATCCACCAAAACCCAGCCAAGCCCAGGCAGGGATGATGACAGGGAATCCACACCTACATAGTGCCAGCAACAAGGAGGTCTTTAAAACAGCCAGGAGGTGTTCCTGTCATGGCTCAGCGGAAACAAATCTGACTAGTATCCGTGAGGAATCAGGTTCTATCCCTGGCCTTCCTCAGTGGGTTAAGGATCCCACTGAGCCGCGAGCTGTGGTATAGGTCAGAGTTGCAGATCTGGCGTTGCTGTGGCTGTGGTGTAGGCCAGCAGCTACAATTCCAATTTGACCCCTAACTTGGGAACCTCCATATGCTGCAGGTGCAGCCCTAATAAATAAATAAATAAATAAATAAATAAAACAGGCAGGAAAAGGTCAGACTGCCTTCCAAGGTACAGTCTGCTTACTTTGCTGTGGTAGTAATGAAGCCAGGAGCCATTGCCTGGAGTACAGTAGCATCTTTGCTGTAGTAAGAGACTAACTGCCAGCCAGCCCTGATGTTCTCTGTCTTCTGAAAATAACTTCAACAACAAGGATAAAGGGAAAATATTTTCAAACAAAACCTAAGAGAATGACTAAATCTTTACTGAATGAGGTACTGTCATACCTTGGTCCTGGGGATTGATTCCAGAACCTGTTGTGAATGCTGGAATCTGAGGATGCTCAGTCCCAGGGTCAGCCCTGGGCATCCGTGCTTCCACCCTGATCATGTAGCACTGCAGCACGTACACATTGAAAAGAAATACACATACAGATGGACCCACACAGTTCACATCCGTGTTGTTCAAGGGTCAGCTGTACTATATGGAGTTCCTATGTGGCTCAGTGGTTTAAGGATTCGGCATTGTCACTGCTCTGTGTTACTTTTGTTTTTGGCCTCACTTGGGGCATGTGGAAGTTCACAGGCTAGGGATCGAACCTGCACCAGATCCACCTGGCACAGGTTCAATCCCTGGCCCGGAAACTTCCACATGCCATGCCAAAAACGGATTGGCTATACTTTAAGCAGATGTTCCTAGACAGGAGGTCTGAGAAATGAGAGCAGGGGAAGCGTTGTGAACTAATTGAGGTGAAATGGACTTTATAAACAACAGTGACATATTGTGGGTAACTAAGGTAGAAATAACTACACAATGACATGGAAGCTGGGGAAGGGCTAATGTGTTTAAGGACTTCTTTATTGTTCAAGAAAAGTGTAAGATTATTGATTAGATTTTGGTTTTGTTTCTTTTTTTCTTTTTAAGGCTACACCCAAGGCATATGGAAGTTCCCAGGCTAGGGGTCAAATCAGAGCTACAGCTCTGTTGGCCTGAACTGCAGCCACAGCAACACCAGATCCAAGCCGCATCTGTGAGCTACACCACAGCTCATGGCAACATCGAATCCTTAACCCACTAAGCGGGACCAGGGATCAAACCTGCGTCCTTATGGATACTAGTTCATTCCCACAACAGGAACTCCTAGACTTTGTATTTGATATATTTTTAGACAAGCCACCAAAAGAATAAAAATAGAGTATATAACTTCCAAACATTTGAAGGAAAAAGTGGGATAAGAAAAAAATAAAGGATGGCAAGAGAGAGGATTAAAAAATAGAACAGGAGTTCCCATTGTGACTCAGCTATAATGACTCCAACTAGTATCCATGCAGACTTGGGTTCGATCCCTGGCCCCGCTCAGTGGGTTAAGGATCCAACATTGTCGTGAGGACGAAGCTCGGATCTAGCGTGGCTGTGGCTGTGGCATAGGCCTGCAGCTGCAGTTCCAACTCGACCCTTAGCCTGGGAACTTCCATATGCCATGGGTGCAGCCCTAAAAAGACCAAAAAAAAAAAAAAAAAAAAAAAATAGCACAGTTAGACTGAGTAGGAAACAGACTAAGATGCTAGGTTTAGATTTAAATATATAAGTAATGAAATGTAAAAGATGTGAAATTAAATGGTGCAGGAAAACGTAATGACTGCACCAGAGGACCAGCAGAGACCAGGGTCACATTTAAGGGCAATTTCAGAGGTGGCATCAGTAGAGCTGATTTGCCACCAATTTGTTTTGGGGCCCTGGCCACTGTGACTCCGAGGGACACAGGACATGGTGAGGCTGCTCCATGGTGTTAGTGAGGCCTGGAGCAGGTGGGAGCAGGTTGAGGGCTGTAGCTCCCACATCCAGCCGGGGGGGTAAACACAGGCATCTAGAGGGTACTCAGAAAACTCATGATCTGTGGAACCAAGGTCTTTTGAGTGAAGACAGAGCGACAGGGACAGGTAGTGTCTTAGAGGGGGCTGGGAGCGTTGTGTCCTTCCCATGGGTAACCCAGCCCCTCTGTAGCTCAAGGCACATGATCTGAATTTGCAGTGAAACAATCTCTCAGCACTTGGTCAAGGGCCGGCATTTGGAATGGGCCTTGTTTTCTTGAATTTAGCACTTGGTGCCCTTTTCCTGCAGTGACTGTAAAGAACCTTGAAGAGTGTGAAGCAACCTGATGGTTTCCTTTTCCCCTTGCCTTTTCCAGACCTCCGGAGGCTCTGCTCCTGCCCAGGTGGTCCACACCCAGCCCCGAGCAGTTGGCTCCCCGGCCACGGCCGCCTCTGACCTGGTGTCCCTGGCGCCAACTCAGGGTGTTCGGGCAGTCACATCAGTGACAGCTTCGGCAGTGGTCACGACCAGCCTGACCCCAGTGCAGACCCCGACCCGGTCTTTGGTGACTCAGGTGTCCCAAGGTAAGGGCAGCGTTGGCATCCTGGGTGCCCAGCCCTGCTGCTAAGGCAGCTTAGGCCTGGTGCAGGTGCCTGTGTGGGAGGCGCAGTGGGCATGCGGGCGGCTGTGTGCAGCCTCACCAGACAACCTCTTCCAGCCACAGGCGTTCAGCTTCCGGGGAAAACCATCACGCCTGCGCACTTCCAGCTGCTCAGGCAGCAGCAGCAGCAGCAGCAGCAGCAGCAGCAACAGCAGCAGCAACAGCAGCAGGCGGCCTCCCAAGTGCAGGTCCCGCAGATCCAGGGCCAGGCCCAGTCACCAGCACAGATCAAAGCTGTGGGCAAGTTGGCGCCGGTGAGCATCTTCTGGAAGCTGTGGACACACCCTGTGTGGTGATGCCTTGTCCTGTCACATGGTTCCAAATGTGTTTTGCACCGTCGGCCATTGTCTTTATGTGGGGAGTGTCTGTGTCATCTTAGAGATACTTTCCATGGGGTGCGCTCTCATGATCATGTGACCATCTCGTTCCCAGCTCTTTGGAGGCCTTACTCCCCGACCCCAAGTGTATCTTCCCACTCACCTGCTTGTACTCTGTGCAGCAGCTCAGGCTCCAGAGAGAACTGGAAGGCCACTTGGACCCTTTCCCAGCCAGAGACGGTGGTGGTGGAAAGTGTTCTCGGTAGCTTAGAGCTGTTTCTGCAGGGACAGTGCACTTGCAGTGTCGTTTCTCAGAGTCAGTCCTTTGAGTTACTGGTGTTCCTGAGTTTTACCAACCTGTGTACTACCGGTGCTGTTATATAAGTAAACACGTTCATTTTTAAGGGAAATACTGTATTCCTGGCACAAATGGAAAAGCACTAATACTCGACATAGAAAGTCTCCAGAAAAACAAAAGTAATAAAAACGAGATGGTATTTTAGAATTCCAGCTAGCTGTCGGGCCTGCCGCAGTAAGTACCTGCCCTTGGGCCTGCCCCTTGTGGGTGACAGGGGTTGAGGGTGCTGGGGGCTGAGAATGAGCTGCACTAGCTGAGGCCCCATCCTGGAGGCACCCGAGTGCCTCAGTGCAGCCCAGTGAAATGTTTCAGCCACATTTCAAGGGCTCGAGACCACATGTGGCTGTGACTGCCGCCTGGGACCACCTGGCTCTGCACCGTGTCCATCGCTGCCAAAAACTCTGAGGACAGTGCTAAATTAGTCGCCGAGCCCAGCAGGGGCGAGCTGTCAGGGCTGGTCTGTGCCGCCCCCTCCCCTTTGCTCTCCCTTCTCACCTTCCTGCCCCCCTCCCATACCCTCAGATGCCCCATCACCCTTTTTCAGCTGCTCACAGCCCTTCGTACCAGTCATTTGCCTGCTTCTGTTACTCCCCTCCCTTCTCTCTTCTAGACTAGCTGCAGAGTCCTTTTCTTTTTCAGCATCTTGAAAGAGATCTGATAGTCATGAATCACTCAGTATAAATTTTCTTGTAACTTATCCCCTAAAATATTTTTTGAACTATCTTGGTGTTTTGACTTCTTTTAAAGACATGGGATTTACTTATTAATTACACTGTCATTTGGACATTTGGAATACAAAATTTAGATCTAATGCTTATAACAAATTTTAAAATTTTAAGAGGGACCACAGTTTTAGGACTTTAAAATTTTTTGATGGTACTGCGGCTTTAAATTGACTTGTTTGTGAGTGATAAGCACCTAGAAATTTTGCTGTGGATTTGCTAATCTGTCAGAATCACTGTTGCTAGTTTTCATCAGTGATATGCTAATTTTTATTAAAGGAACATTTTTCAAATGTTGGAAAGGCCCGGAGGATGGTTTGCATACTTCATTTAAGCAACTGTTTACTTTGCTATTTAATGGATAGTAGAATAGTAACTTAAAACCAAGATATATACAAAATGAAATACAGTTAATGCTGATGAAAAGATTACTTTATCTGGGTTTTAGGAACACCTGATCAAAATGCAGAAGCAGAAACTGCAGCTGCCCCAGCAGGCGCCCCCACCACAGGCCCCACCGGGGCCCCCGCAGCCAACGGCACAAGTGCAGGTGCAGCCCCCGCAGCCCACGCAGCAGCAGAGCCCCCAGCTCACCACGGTCACGGCCCCGAGGCCCGGCGCCCTGCTCACGGGCACCACCGTGGCCAACCTCCAGGTGGCCCGGCTCGTAAGTTCCGGTTGATACGCTTGTTTTTCCAGAGCAGCGTCTTCTTACGTTTGAACTGAACTGTTGTTGCTTGCTCAGGCCCACGTAGGTATAATGGTGGAGTTTCAGGTAGAGACATGCCCTTTCCCCCAAGAACTGGAGTTCTCCCTGAGAGGATGAGACACAGCCCTGGGACCCATGCACAGTCACGCTTTCCAGAACTTCAGTGCACAGAGCTCACGGTGGCCTGAGGGGTTGAGGGGGCGGGGAAGGAGCGAGACCGTGAGTGAGGAGAGCAGAGTTTATGTGGGGATGAGGGTGGCGGGGCGACATGGCATGTGGCAGGTGTCCCCGTGTGGCTGGGGCCGAGGTGCGGGCGTGAGGCCTGTTGGGTAGGAGCCAAGGGTGGGGTGGGGGGAGGCCTCTAAGGAGGGATCAACTCCAGGCGGAGAGTAGTGTCTGGGAAGAGTGGTTACATGCGCCACGTGTCCATGGGTGCCGGCCAGAAGCTGTCACATTAGCAAGCCCGTGCCAGCACAGGCAGCTCCCTTTCTGGCACAGGTGACAGCTAGCGTTAGGAGCCCTGCTCTGGGCCAGGTGCTGCCTTAGGCTCTGCCTGTCACCGGGTTGGTGCTAAGGCAGGAGTGGGTATTGTAATGTTGACTCCATTGTGCAGGTGCAGAAACTGAGGCACACGGCCTTCAGTAACTTACACAGCTCGTCACCTCCAGCACAACTGTGTTCTGGGGGCTCGGGAGCCCAGGCTCTGCCTCCCATGTGTTTTACTCCCCTTTCCGTCTATCAGACAGGGGCCAGACGTGGATAAAACTGTGAAAGCCAGCTCGGTGTTGCCTGTGTCCACCACACATGCCAGTTCACGTGAGCAGAGTGTTAACCACACGTGACAGCCAGGTCCTGGCTCAGGAAGTTGGTTCCTCGGGTGGGACTTGCAGGCAGGAACCAGCTCCCCTTGGTGGAGGGCCTTCTATCAACTGAGCGATAAAGCACCTAAAGCAATAATAGAGCAAGTGCAGAATGATACACGTATAAGCTTGTGTCAGGAATGGCAGTGGAATCCTAAATCTCCATTACGAGGAAGTTTACTAAATGATTGTGCAGCATCCCCACAGTGGAATAGTGAGAGACTTTGGAAAATGATTGCTACAAAAAGATGAGAACCAGATTATAAAATATCTAGTCATCCCTTTCGCATACTTTCACGGCAGGCCACACAGATAGGAACAAGGTGTGGCGGGCTGAATGTCACTTCCAGGATCATGTGTGTGCACTTTTAGGGTTATGGCTGATTTTTACCTCTTTGCATTTTCTTAGGTAGAGTTTTTATGTGTATAAAAATGGGTCTTTTTTCATTTTCTTTTTGAAAAACATAAGAGGGCTTGGTAGCATGATCATTAAGTAGCAAGAGGTAGAGACACTAGGTGGACTTAGTGGGGCTTGTGCCAGGATCTTCAGTTGTTGCTGGAAGAGGGGGAGCCATGGCCACACAGGGTCCACGTCCGAGCGTCAGTGTGGCCAAGGTGTGTAGGTCTTGCCGAGCCGGTTCCCTGCGTCTGTCGGTACCGGTCAGGAAGCATAGGCTGCTCACGATGAGCTGACCGCCACCTTGCACCCTTGTGAAGATCTCACCGCTTGACCTCTAGTGGGGAAATATTTGCAGACACGTGAAATCCTGAATGTCTCTGGACTCTCCCATTTTTTCCACTGTCTAGACCCGGGTTCCCACTTCACAGCTGCAGGCGCAAGGGCAGATGCAGGCCCAGGCGCCCCAGCCAGCCCAGGTGGCATTGGCGAAGCCGCCAGTGGTGTCCGTGCCCGCAGCCGTGGTCTCCTCGCCAGGCGTCACGACCCTGCCCATGAACGTCGCGGGGATCAGTGTAGCCATCGGGCAGCCACAGAAAACTGCAGGTGCCTGTCTTACTCAGCCCCTCACCCTCTGCTGCTGCCCTGCTTACTGCCTTGGGTGGTTCTGACCAGCCTTTCCTAGTAGACGTGGCCACCAGCCATCTCGAGTGTGTCCCGGGATATTTTAGCGGAAGGGTCCCTCGGTTGAACATTAACATTCTCAACTTCCCAGACCCTTGTCTGAGTGTCATTGTGAACCCAGAAGCATTTTAAGTAGCTAGTGGGTATGAGGAACGGCTTTATTTGTCTCAGCATGGTTTCCATGTGGAGTTTTGGCTATAGAAATCAGTGAAGCTGAACTCCCTGAGAGCCCCGAGACCTCCTCCGTCCTTACCGCTCATGACTAAATGACCTGATCGGTGTTTGCAGGACAGACCGTCGTGGCCCAGCCCGTGCACGTCCAGCAGCTGCTGAAGCTCAAGCAGCAGGCCGTCCAGCAGCAGAAAGCTATCCAGCCCCAAGCTGCCCCGGGCCCAGCTGCTGTCCAGCAGAAGGTACTGGCCTCCTGGTCATCCCCTCTTGACGTGAGTCAGGCCCTGCTGCCCGGCATGGGATGCACAGCAGTGGGAGGGTCCTGAGGAGGCCCTGCTTTGCTGCCTGGCCTCCACGCACAGAAGACCCCGTGGTCACAGGCTTGGGCTGGCGATGCAGGCAGTGGAATTGCAGGACTGGGAAGGGGCCAGAAGGATGCAGGGAAGCAGGCATAGCTTTCCGTACAAGCAGTAGGCGTGTCCGGGGCAGGCGTGTGTGTGTGTGTGTGTGTGTGTGTGTGTGTGTGTGTGTGCATGCACTCAGGATGGAGGGAGGGAGGGGAGAGCGAGGGAGAAGGGTGCTGTGAGAGGAGTGTTGTCAGTAGCCTCCTGACTCAGAAGTTTGGGTGGCAGTTCTGAGCTGATTCAGGACCTAAAGCCCAGCCCTTCTCAGAGGCCGGGGTCGGGACTGCGCTATCAGCCCTGCATTGGCCAACAGGAGCACGGTGTGAGGTGCTCTGTTTCCCAGGGCTCTGCCTCATTTGCTTCCTGCTGGCATAAAGCCTGATGTGCACATGGCGTTGGTTCTTGAACATCTGCTGTTTTCTGAAGTGGAGCAGGCCCACGCCTCCCTGTGTGCCGAGGGCTCTGCAGTATCTGGGCAGAGAAGTGCAGTGGCTTCTTGGGGTGGGGGTGCATGGGCAAGGGGGTGTTGTCACAGGACAGAGCCGGGACTGAACGATCACGGAGGCTCAGCCATCATCTGAAAGAGGGAAATAAATAGACAGGCTTTAGCCAAAGTGCTGGTCTGTATGTTCCTGTAATTTGAAAGAAAACTTCTGAGATGTTAAAAAATTTGTGTATGTAGCCATGGCTTTGTAAACCAAATATGTGGACCACACGTAATGCAGGGCCTTCTGAACAGTATTCAAAGTCTCCTGGCAGGGAAAACTGAAAACTAAGTGTGAAAATATTGTTCATATAGGTTTGTTATTTTCTGTGCTAAATATTTTGGGGTATATCCCAAATCCTTAAAGTTAGATTCGAGAAATTGTGTGTGTTTTCTATATTGTCAAGTTCACTCACTTCCATGCCGAGCAAACTTGGCACCGGGTGCTACAGAGGGTATAAAGGTGAGGCCCAGCTTGGGAGAGCAGGCTGTGACACATGGCAGCCATCTCCACAACCCACCCCCTGGGGGGTGTAGCGAGGGGCAGCAGTGAGAACTGGCTGGAGCAAGGGTGTCCTGTGGCAGGTCTGGGGCCATGCAGCCCATAGAGGAGGCCCCTCAGCTCTGACCGCAGTGCTCTCTCTCCTCAGATCACTGCACAGCAGATCGCCGCTCAGGGCCAAGCACAGAAGGTCACCTATGCCACCCAGCCAGCCCTTAAAACCCAGTTTCTCACTACGCCCATCTCCCAGGCCCAGAAGCTGGCCGGGACACAGCAGGTGCAGACCCAGATCCAGGTGAGCAGGAGGGAGTGCGGGTTGGTTGATTTACAGTGTTCTGTCAGTTTCTGCTGTACAACAAAGCTCATCCACTGAATTTTTATTTTGGCGATGATCAATGTGTTATTCTTAGACGTTCTGCTTTTGTCTGAGATCTTGGTCCCACACGTGTTTTGCGGCTGCACAGAGCAGCACACTGCTTTGTGTATGTCTGGTAATTCCTCTATTTGACGTCAGGGTGCGTGTGACTTGTTTCTGCTGACCTTGCTTCAGGAAGCATGGGGGCTTGCTTTATAGGAACTCTCTTCTTGTGAGTCCATTTCCTTAAAGCTCAGTGGAAAGCCTTTGCAGTCTGGGTTGAAGGTGGGTTCTTGCTTCTGCTGAGTTTCCGGGGGTCCACTAGGACCCCATCAGCTTGTGCTAGAGGCTTTGGTTTCTCTCAGGTAACCTGTGTCTTCCCCCTCCCCTGTCCAGCACTGAGACCTAAGGCAGGTGACTTCCTCACAGACCCTTTGAGGGACAGAATCATAGCTGGGGGGATGGGAACAGCGTGCAGCCTCCCATTAACTCCTCTAGAGAGTGGGTTTAGACTCTGTCTCTTGTCTGCCACAGTCCAGAGCCGAGGAGGTGAAACCCAGCACGAGGCTTCTTGTCCAGCACGTGGTCTTGGGCACAAGCTGCTCTAGCACCTTCCCACGGCTTGAGGTCCCCGACTTGGCTTAGGTCTTGCAACCAGGAGCTCTGTACCTTCTGCAAATTGATAGGTGCATTTAAGGCACCACCTGAGTTTTGTCCAGGCATCTCTGCCTTTCCAGTGCCAAGCCGGCCGAGGTTGTGGCCTGGGTGCTACAGTAGCTGACCGGCCCTGTTTCCCAGCGGAGGGAACTCAGTTCGGTCAAGGGGTTCTTTTACCTTAGTGAATTCTTTCTACGGTTTTTTAAATTACACTAAACTAAATTACACTGAATGCCTTCTTTTGGGGGGGGGGGTAGTTTTTTGTCTTTTTGCTATTTCTTGGGCTGCTCCCGCAGCATATGGAGGTTCCCAGGCTAGGGGTCGAATCGGAGCTGTACCCACCAGCCTATGCCAGAGCCACAGCAACGCGGGATCCGAGCCATGTACCCACTGAGCAAGGGCAGGGATCGAACCCGCAACCTCATGGTTCCTAGTCGGATTCGTTAACCACTGCGCCACGACGGGAACTCCACTGAATGCCTTCTGATTAATTTTCACTTCCATAATTAGAACGCATTTACATTTTCTCCAGAATTATCTGGGGCAAAACTTTTCATCCCTGTTCCACCAGTTAGAGACCCGAGGGGGGTTTTCATGGCCCCCACAGCTGCCACCTGGGAGCCCCTTCTGCTTCTGTGAGCCAGTGTTGTCCCCCACCCCCCAGCCCTGAGTAGACGCAAGTGGCCTGAATAGTCTTACTACATCAAGACAGCAAAATAAAAAGTGACCATAGAGTGGAAAGTTTTGTTTTATAAACAGGAAGATCTCAATCATGATGAGGAAAACTGTAGAAAAATGATAAAATAACCACTTTAAAATTCTGGCACATCTCTGGACTAGGGCTGAATTTTGGTGTTGGTCTGAGTCACTTCCCAGGCGGGACACTCCCTGGGACGTCTCCTAGTCTTAAAGATGGAATGCTAAAATATTTCGTCTGTTTTCAATGTAATTCTCTCATGTAAACTTGGAGCAGTTTTTAGTAAAAGAAAAATATGACTATCTGAAATACGAGACTAAAAATAAACTTCAAATGACACATGAGTTCAGACGAGGAAGGCAGTCATTACTCAGTGTGAAGGTGGAGCCGTGGTCTCTCCAGCTTCCAGGTGAGCAGACTTTTAGAATTAACTGCTCTTTTGTGTCATCTTACTGCTGGGGTTTTTTTGCATTAACTGAGAAGGAGGGAGTTGCCATTGTGGCACAGTGGAAACAAGCCTGACTAGTATCCGTGAGGATGTGGGTTCAATCCCTGGCCTCGCCCAGTAGGTGGGGGATCTGGCGTTGCTGTGAGCTGTGGTGTAGGTCACAGGTGCCACTTAGATTACAACTTGCTGTGGCTGTGGTGTAGGCTGGCAGCTGCAGCTCCAATTCGACCTCTAACCTAGGAACTTCCATATGCTGCAGGTGTGGCCCTAAAAAGCAAAAAAAAAAAAAAAAAAAAAAAACTGAGGAGAGAAAGGGAGAGAAATCTCTTTGTGTACACACACTCTTGACATCTCCGTTTCGCCTTTTCTGTTTTGTCAAAGGTTGCGAAACTCCCTCAGGTTGTCCAGCAGCAGACGCCTGTGGCCAGCATCCAGCAGGTTGCTTCTGCATCACAACAGGTAGGAGGGACCTGGAGACACGGGCAGAGTTCTCGGTTTTCATCCCGAGGAAATAAAATTTTAATTATTAGAGAACCACTTTTGCGTTTCATAATATGGAAAAAAATTAACTTTGGGGAAAACACATGCTATCCTTAGAGTAGCAGGAAAAAACAAACAAATGTGCTCAGACTCAGTGTCATATGTCCTGAGGGGGCTCATTTCTAGGCTCCCTCCTTCACCAGTAGCCACAGGGGTGACCTGCCAGCTGAAGCCGCCATGCCTTAGCCTTAGGGAAACGAAGAAAGAAAATGGTACCTCCTCATAGCAACCTTGGGTCCTAGAGATATAGGATTCCTGGGGACTCCCCTTTCCTAACAGAGTCTGACTTTTAGGTTGTTAATGGTTTATTAACTGCTACAAACTGTGGCTGTGCAAAAGCGGTGCTTTGAAATAATTTTATTTTGTTCAAAATCACACTGGCCTGTGGATTTCAAGGAACAAATAGTATCAGGAGTTCCCATGTAGCTCAGCCAGTTGCCACTGCTGTGGCACAGGTTTGATCCCTGGCCTGGGAACTTCCACATGCTGTGGGTGCGGCCTAAAAAAGGCGGAAACCAAATTGCATCAGAAGCGGAGCACCAGCATCCAGCCTGGACCTGTGCATTTTCCCAGGGGCAGCCACTTTTAGCCTAAAGCCCCAGTGGCTCAGTTTCCTACTTTTGTTTGGTTAGAAAGCAGAGGTCATGTTTTGATACGTCAGGTGGTTTTTACATTTCACACAAGCATTTGTGCTTGTTAAACCACCCTCCCCACCCCCAAGAATGTTGGATGTGTCATGTCCCTTCATCCGTATCTTCTAGGCGGTGTGTTTCTGTTTCGTTTCAGGCTTCCCCACAGACTGTGACCCTCACCCAGGCGACAGCAGCAGGGCAGCAGGTCCAGATGATCCCTGCGGTGACGGCGACTGCGCAAGTGGTCCAGCAGAAGCTCATGCAGCAGCAAGTTGTGACCACAGCGGCGGCCCAGCTGCAGACCCCCGGCGTTCCCAACCCAGCACAGGCGCCAGCCAGCGCAGACAGCCCCAACCAGCAGCCCAAGCTCCAGATGAGAGTCCCTGCCGTCAGGTTAAAGACACCCACCAAGCCTCCGTGCCCCTAGCCCCAGGGGCCAGCCGAGCACTCCGCCATCCTGCTGAGACGGGGTGGATTTTATTTATTGAACCTTGGGGCGCTGTCACGTGGGACGTGCAGCACCCGGAGCAGCTGTCTCAGCGAGCGCCCCTTCTCTGTGTTACATGACCAATTGAAAAAGTGACATTGGCTGTTTTTCCTAGATTGTTTTACCTTTTAGTTTCTCCTCCGGAGCAGTAGTGCTGGATGTGAAAGCCACATAGAGTTTCTCTGTCCGTGTACAGTGTTTTGCACATCACAAGTAGCCGTTTGGAATGTGCAGTGAGTCATAAAATAGACTTAATGAAGCTACAACCTGGTCTTTGACAGCATCTGCCTCTGCTTGGTTCTTTCTACCTAACTGAGAATGCACCATGGTCCTTCGAGAGGAGAGCGAGACTAACTAAGGTAGATCATCTCAGATCAGAGAAAATGGGTGTGGTTTCTTCCCTCCCTCATAAAATGTGACTTGTGTGGGCTTTGAAAGGAAGTATTTGGTACTGGCACGCGTCAAAGCACGTTCAGGACGTGTTCCTAGCCTCTGTGGGAGGGAAGTGATCTGTGATTGAATTCTCATTCCAAAGAGCAGTTAGTGTGGCTTCTCCCAGAGTGACCTGTTCCCATGTGGATGGAACCTTTGGGGCTGGCCCCCTGACCCCCGCATCCATGGCATTTTCCCAAGTTTGGGAGAAACTTGGATTTGGACTTAGTGTACTGAAGCAGCTCCAGCGAACCTTGTGAGGCTCCCATCTGGGGGCGGTTCGGGACCCAGCGTGCGGCGTGAGTGTTGTGACGTTGCAGCTGGCACTGCTGAGAGCTCGGCTGGGCGAGACACTCACCCCTTGGCTCTCAGGCCCAGCCGAGGAGTGACCTGCAGAGAGGAGAAGCCTCCCTGCACAGGCATGTCTCTGTGAACCCACAAGTATTACACAGAAATGGGTATGGGCAACTCCTTACATTAGACTTGTCACGTCAGATTTCTGTGCCAGGACCTTGTCTGCGAGCAGGTGGCCCACTCTGTTCTGCATAAAGCAGAGAGCCGTCTGAGTGGTCTGGGGTGGGCAGGCACGATGGCTGCTCAGGTGGAGGTTTTCACCCAGGCCAAAGGTGCGTGTCCACTTGGGCTCTGTGTCTCTTGTACAGTTTTGGTCCCAGAAAGCAGGTTGTGTTAGGTCTGTGTACTAAGGGTCAGTGCCAGCATACTGGGAGATTTTTAATTTCAGTTTAAAATGTTCGTCAATCTGTTTCCTCCCCCGTTATATCACTTTATATGACACAAAGGAAAGTGTTCTATCCCGAGGCTTTTGGTTTCCCATCTGTATATGTGCCCAATAGATGGGTGATCCGTACCTTAGTGAAGCCAACTGGGCGGCTCGTTTTTGAGTTCTTGATGAGAAGTTTGGAAAAAACTAAAACTCCAGCATTAAAAGTGGAAGAGATTTAACATTTTGTTAAAGGAACATATCAAAACGATACTGTGCTTCCTAACTTGTTCATTCCAGTTTGGCACATGTGGTGATGAGCAGGAAGGCTTTCTGTGCTTTGCATCTGGAGAGGAAAGAGCATTCCTACTCTTTTTTTTTATTATTATTATTATTTTAAATCCTCCAATGTACAGAACTAAAAAAAAAAAAAGCTTCCTTTTCAGCTTATTAGTTCCCAGGCCAAGGATCAAATCCATGCCACAGCAGCCACCCAAGCCACTACGTTGACCATGCCGGATCCTTAACCTGCTGTCCCAGAAGGGAAGTCCAACGGTTTCTTTTTAGATGATAGTGAAATGGTAAGTGTTTAGAATATCCTGGACAGAAGCCCTCTGTTAATCTAGAACACGAGAAGAGAATTCAGAAACATCTCTCAGAAGCTTTCTGAGAGAACAGAACTGGGGTTCTCAATATCTGCAGTGGGGACCTCCTGCCCTAATTTATGCTGTGAGTGAAAGAAGGGTGTTTTCTTCAGCGATTTCCTATCACAAAATATGGAAGAGAAAATAGCTTTATCACTCAGTTGAGTAACATCTAGATGTCACCACTGACTGACTGCCCTGTCTTCACTAGTGTCATTTAAATCACCTCCTCTTCCAGTGTATTGTTTTCTTGGCCTTCTCTTTTAAAGGAGCATATTTAAGAATTAAGTGTGAGTTTAGGAAGCTCTCTAGGCTTTCTCAGATTGTCGGCGGTAGTTGAATCCCATGTTACCTTGTAGAACAGGGTCCCTCTCAGTGCTGTGGTCTTGTAGTATCGTATTGCAGGCAATCTTCAGAACGGGACAGCAGCCCAAACACTGTCAAACTGGAATTGGCCACGGTGGAAAGCAGTTACCCAGTTTGTCTTTAATTCAGAGACACTTGCTCTAGTGAGGCCGGGCGGTTTTGTCGGATCCCGTGGGGCAAAGCATGCCCCTTCTGTGCCCCTTCCGTCACCGGCCTCCGGGGGCAGAGGTTTCCCTTTGTGTCTTCATGACTTTTTGTTGCCTGTTGTAACCAGATAGCTGTTGGATCTTAAAATACAGAGGAAAGAGACTGAAATTGTAAATACTTTGTAAACAGAATCATTTGTACTTAAACAGTAGGGTTTTAAAGAGCACGGCTATCCCACCAAACAAAAGGTATAATAAATTGACCTTTTTATATGCCTTTTTGTTTTGTCTTTCAAGTTAGATACTAGTTGTATTTATTTCATTTGTGTGAAGAAAAAACAAAAACACTGAGAAACCAAGTAGTATTGGAAGCCAAGGTTTTCCTCTCCTAGACCCTCCCCCACAGGTAGAAGGAACTAGAAAGAATGGAGGTTTTTGGTGAAATCACCATTTATCTCTGCAGAGAGCAGTCCACCTGGCCACTGTGTTCCAGGGGCACACGAGGAGGGAAGACCTGGTTCCAATTTTCTTTTTTAGGGCCGCATCTGCGGCATATGGAGGTTCGCAGGCTAGGGGTTGAATCAGAGCTGTAGCTGCTGCCTATGGCCTGCACCACAGCTCACGGCAACGCCAGATCCTTAACCCACTGAGCGAGGCCTGGGATCAAACCAGAGTCCTCATGGATACTAGTCGGGTTTGCTAACCGCTGAGCCACGACGGGAACTCCAAATACCTACTTTTGATAAAAAGTGAACACCTGCTACAAAGTTCAGAGCCCCAAGGAATCCATGGTCTGTTTTGGTGTCTTCTAGCGCAGAAATGGAGGCACGCGGATCACACAGGCCTTTGGGCTCCCATTTCATGTCCCTCCACTCAGAGCCACATGCTTAGGCTCTTGTCTGTGTCACCTGCATTCGGAGACCTGGCTGGGGGACATTTTAGGGAACATCACTCAGGACCCTTTACCTGCCCGGCCATGTGACCAGGTCCAGTGACTTCATCCCTCAGTGCTGTTTCCTCTTTGTACCCTCTCTCCCAGGGAGGCTTTGGCATTCAGAACGCACTCGGCCTCTGGCAACTGCACTCCGTCATTGATTCTTTTATCATAATTGTTCTGTGAGGAAGATGGTATGTTTTCAGAGCCATCATTCCATTACTGACCCTACGGGCACATCAATCTCAATTGTAGCTGTGGCAGCAGACCCTGAGGGGGCTTATCTGGCCACAAGGATGTATTTCTGTGTGCATTCTAGTCCGGGCAGGTGTCACTTAGGTGAAGTAATTCTGTTGTCTGGCCACAATAGTGAGCACTTCCGAACTCAAGGGTCCACTGGCCACCACCTCCAGTGCATAGGGGTACCTCAATTAAGATGAGGAGTGCCTGTTGGGGCTCAGCAGGTTAAGAACCCGACTAGTATCCATGAGGATGTGGGTTCAATTCCTGGCCTCGCTCGGTGGGTTAAGGATCAGGCCTTGCCACAAGCTGCAGCACAGGTCACAGATGCAGCTTGGATCTGGCATGGCTGTGGGGTCGGCCTACAGCTGCAGCTGATTGAACCCCTAGCCTGAGGACTTCTCTGTGCTGCCGGTAATGAACCTGACTACTAACCGTGAGGATGTGGTTTTGATCCCAGGCCTCGCTCAGTAGGTTAGGGATCCAGTGTTGCCATGAGCTGTGGTGTAGGTCGAAGACGCAGCTTGGATCCTGTGTTGCTGTGGCTGTGGCATAGGCTGGCAGCTCCAACTCCGATTCAACCCCTAGGCTGGGGAACTGCCGTATGCCCCATGTGCAGCCCTAGAAATCAAAAAAAGAGAATAAAATAAAGGACATTCAGATGAACATAAAAGACACCCTGGAGGCTCACCCACAGGCCACCTGACCGCGACCAACTTTAGAGGTCTCAGGTCTCTCTAGCTGCCAGCGCCCTCTCCACCTTCCAGACTGGGAGCTGTGATTCAGAAGTCCTGGGGAGAAAACGGGAACTCCTCTGCCATAGGTTCTGGACAACAGTTCTTCCCTGCTCTGCCCTCAGCCAGCATCATCCACATTCTCCAAAGGTCCTGTTTTTCTGCACAAATGACTGTAGTGGAAGAGAGTGGTGCTGTTGACAAAGTTGAGCTGTGTGATTGGGAAGGGAGAGGTCTCTAAGGTGTATGAGTGAGCAGGAGGGTGCAGAATCCTTCCTGAGGTATGCCACCAGAGCAGAAATGCTTGCAGACCTGAATGGGCACAGAATATCCCAGAAACATGTCAACAGTGGCTGTCTCTGGGAGAGTGTTGTTTACTCTGCTGTTTGGCACACCCTTTTAATTGTTTGAACAGTTTGCTGTGTGCCTGAATTACTTATTTTTTTTAAGTAAGTCTCTAAAAATAGCCTGTTCTTCATAGGCTCCTCCCACCTGGCGGCCTTTATTGTTCATGGGAGCAGCTGCCGGCTGCCTTGCCTCATCTGTAGCCACCTGGACTCACTAGCTCCCAGCTACCCTTCTGCTCCCAGGATGGCCCTTAGCATTTTCCTGACTTTCAGTGCTCTGTTCTCTTCTGTTGTAAAGTATTTCTTTTCAGACCACCCCACATAGTAGGGTGTGCTCGTTCATTCACTCATATTCTTCATAATGTTCTTGTTCTCCAGTATTACCTTGTACAAGCAGTATTTATCTTTTTTTCGCAGATGCACTGTGGTTCTGTTTTATCTCTGTTCAGTGAGTATTTATTGAAGCATACTACATGCCAGATTTATCACTAGTGGCGGGAATTTTGTTAAAAAGCAACACCTGGCTCTTCAAGACAGACAAAGCTAATGAGAGATGGATAAATAATTGATTTATTCAGCTGATGTCTATTGAATGCATCCTATGTGGCAGTTCATTATCTAGGCCTTGGAGCTATGAACAAAATAGAAAAGGTAACGTTCTAGTAGCCCAGACTGATGATAAAATAATTCAGAACAGTGTTAAGTACCATGAAGAAATAGGAGCAAAGTCAGCGCAAGCAATCTGGATTTCATCCTAAGCGGATGGGAAAGGTTGAGGCTTGGAGGACAACCCAATTTACTTTTTTTTTTTTTTTTTTTTTTTTTTTGTCTTTTTGCTATTTCTTTGGGCCGCTCCCATGGCATATGGAGGTTCCCAGGCTAGAGGTCTAATTGGAGCTGTAGCCACTGGCCTACGCCAGAGCCACAGCAACACGGGATCCAAGCCTCGTCTGCAACCTACACCACAGCTCACGGCAACGCGTCGGATCGTTAACCCACTGAGCAAGGGCAGGGACCGAACCCGCAACCTCATGGTTCCTAGTCGGATTTGTTAACCACTGTGCCACGACGGGAACTCCCTTTTTTTCTTTTTATGGCCACACCTGCAGCATATGGAAGTTTCCTGGCCAGGTATCGAATCCAAGCTGCAGCAATGCCAGATTATTTACCCACTGAGCAAAGACAGGGATTGAACCTGCATCCTCCCAGACACTATTTACTATGTTGGGTTCTTAACCTGCTGAGCCACCAACAACTTGATTTACAATTTTGAAAGCTCATCCGGCCTGTAATGGAGATGTAATTAATAGTGAACCAGGGGCAGACATTGTGGATCTTCAAATATCAGCCTATTAGGCTTTATCTGACTCACCCAAGTTAAAGTAGGCACTCAGCTGCCACTTCCTTTTCTCAGCTCCTTTTCTTCTTTGTATTTTCCCTATTTTCTAGCTCCCTATTTTCTTCTTCGTATTTATTTATTTAGGCTGCACAAGTTCCTCAGGCCAGGGATGGAATGGCAGCCACAACTGCACAATGCTGGACCCTTAACCCACTGAGCCACAGCGGGAACTCTTATGGCTTCTAATCAGGCAATTTATTTACTAAGTATGCTCCCTCCCCCTAGGTACTAGGTTCTATCAGGGCAGGGAACAAGTGATTAACTGTGTGCTGGATGGGTGCGTGGGTGAGTGGACATACGAAGAACCGACCAACGTAGGCACCGAAGGGTGAAGGAAGACTGGCTGCAAAACATTGTGAATGCGCGGGAGGAGGCCGGAGGAGGGCGCAGGCCCTGACCGAGGACCCGCGCGCTCTGATCCTACGCCTTCTTTTGGTTCCTCCACCCACGCGCCATCTACCTGCCCAGATGGACTCGCGTCGCGCCTGCGCACTGAGGCCAAGCCGGCTGGTCGGCTTTGTCAGGTCGGGTGAGCAGGGGCGCCTTCTCAGCAGCCGGAGCTCTCGTCTCGCTCTGCTCCGGAGCTCCGCGCGGCTTCGCCCGGCAGCCGCAGTGATTGCAGCGTAACCGCGCCGGGATGGGGACGGCCGTGTGAGGCGGTCCCGCTCCCTCTCAACCCGCCCCCTCCCCCACAGGGACCTCACCTACCCCGGTGACCTTTGCCCTGGTGACCTTTCCACCCGAGTACCCTCGCCCCAGTGACTCCCGCGCCCAGATCCGATGACCCTCGCATGTGACGCCAGACCCGCCAGCGCTGGGAGACCGCTGTCCGAGGTGCTGACGCCGTCCACGCCGCCGGTCGGGTGGGGCAGCTGGTAGGGGTGTCCTCGCTTCCACACCCCAGAGAGGCAGAGTGAAGGCCGAGGCTGCAGCGTCTCTCCTCGGCCGACCCGGACGGGAGCATCTGTCGGGAGAGACACCGCCTCACCCTCTACCCCTCGGAGACCTTTCCCAGGTATTTGCGCTGGAGACTGCAAAGCGTGCGCTTTACCAGACATTTAATGATCCTGCCCAAAAGTGGAGTGAAGATTCCGTCCTCAGAGAAAATTGGTTTAGCTACACTTAGCTTGTAGAAACACTGCTGCTTTTGAGTCTTAGCTTATGAGCAAAGCTGCAGGTCGGGTGACTGGTTTCCAGTATGTCAAATTGGATTAGCAATTTCCCTGATTTATGGGGCCAGGGTCTGAGAATGACAGTGCACGTGCTGTCTCAGCATCTGCAAAACTTGAGAATGTAAAAGATCTCTGTTCATATAATTTGTTTCCAGTTTCTGGTGTTGGATCTTACTAGGCGCTTTGTTTATTGAGGTGGATGCTCAACACTTACAAAATGACACAAAGGTATCGCATTTCTGTAACCCCTTGACAAGCTAATAGGTTGTTAGTTTATTTTTTATTTTTTGTCTTTTTTGTTGTTGTTGTTGTTGCTATTTCTTGGGCCGCTCCCGCGGCATATGGAGGTTCCCAGGCTAGGGGCTGAATTGGAGCCGTAGCCACCGGCCTACGCCAGAGGCACAGCAACGCAGGATCCGAGCCGTGTCTGCGACCTACACCACAGCTCACGGCAACGCCGGATCGTTAACCCACTGAGCAAGGGCAGGGACCGAACCCGCAACCTCATGGTTCCTAGCCGGATTCGTTAACCACTGCGCCACGACGGGAATTCCTGTTAGTTTATTTTTAAAAGTCTCTGCTTAATGTTCACATCAAAGTAATAGACAAATAGAAATTTCTCCTTTAAAGATCTGTAGCAGGGAGTTGCCATTGCGGCTCAGCAGGTAAAGACCCCAACTAGTATCCATGAGGACATGGGTTCAATCCCTGGCCCCACTCAGTGGGTTAAGGACTGGGCATTGCTGTGTCTGTGGTGTAGGCCTGCAGATGCAACTTATTTGACCCCTAGCCTGGGAACCTCCATATGCCACAGGTACAACTCTAAAAAGAAAAAAAAAAAAAAGATATGTAGCAGACAGGAAGAAAAATAGGTTTACTGAGAATATGATACAGAGTACTTCTGTGCTTCTGGGCCTGTTGATACAAAACGAAAGTGCTGATTCACAGTAATAAAATTAAATGATCATCATAACAGTTTTCATCTTAGATGATAAAATGGTAAGGTTTTAATATTTTTAAGTTGAGGGTAATGGAATGAGGGGTCCTGAGAGAGGTGTTGGGAGGATCACCCCATTGCTGGGTGATATTTACATATTTTGGAAGCATTAAAAGAATATGATTTTCAGGAATGACCCTGGGGAATATGAGGCACTACACATTTTGACTAGGAGAACAAGATATTCTAAATGATTCTTGGTACCCTAAAAGTTTTGGTGACATCCACCATGTGGTAGAAAGTGGTGAACGTGCTTGACGCAGAGTTAAGGTGCTAAAGTATTCTAAGCAGAAGGAAAACTCGTGTTTGTTTCATTTCAACTGCCCCAGAGATTATATATTTGTTCTGGCTTATTTTTTGATTTCTTTGAATCTCAAGACACTTTGGAAAACTTTGATTTGCCAAAGTAATGTTTTTTGTACCTTAGAGTAAGGCTTTTTTTTTTTTTTTTTTTGGCTTTTAGGGTCACACCTGTAGCATATGGAGGTTCCCACGCTAGGGGTCTAATCGGAGCTACAGTTGATGACCTATGCCACAGTCACAGCAACGTGGGATCCAGGCTGCGTCTGCGACCTACACCACAGCTCAAGGCAATGCCGTATCCTCAACCCACTGTTTGAGACCAGGGATTGAACCTGCATCCTCATGGATGCTAGTCAGATTCATTTCCTCTGCGCCACGACGGGAACTCCAAGTAAGGCATATTTTTAATTTTTATTTTTTGCCTCTTTATGGATCTCTATATTGCTTATATATGGAAGTTCCCAGGCTAGGGGTTGAATTGGAGCTGCAGCTGCAAGCCTATGCCACAGCCACAGTGATGTAAGATCTGAGCCACATCTGCGACCTACACTACAGCTCAGAGCAACGCTGGATCCTTAACCCACTGAGCAAGGCCAAGGATTGCACCCGCATCCTCATAGATACTAGTCATGTTTGTAACCTGCTGAGCCACCACGGGAACCTCCAGAGAGGCAGTTTTCCCATCCATGAGAGTCTGGCATTATGAGCACACCTCTCTCATTATCATCAGAAGCACGTGCTCCACCCGCCTGAGCTGTAGCTCTGTGATACCACCATTACCTGTACCTCCTTTTGGTTTTTTTTTTTTGACCATGCCCACGTCTCGGGGAAGTTCCCCGGCCAGGGACTGAACCCGAGCCACAGCAGTGATAACAGCAGATCGTTAACTGATAGGCCACCAGGGAACTCCCACTGTCACCTGTACCTCTAATAAAGCATGAACTTTGAAGACAGAGCCTGGCTCACCATCTTATGCCATGATTGAAATTTGATGTCACAGGTTCTTCTAGGAGACCTGGCCTGGAGGTGGGCCACCCTGGGATGAGCTTTGGGAACCCAAGGGGCTGGGGTGGGGAGGGAAGGTGGCTTTGGTAACCCCAATCCAGCAGCAGATGGCGACAGCACGGGCACTTGTGCCGAGGCTCCTGGCCAGTGCGGGTCCAAGAGTGAAGGTGATGGACCTGAAGATCCAGCTAGCGTTAAGAGGCCACTTGAGACTCTGCCATACGTAACTTGCTTTGGGCAGATGGTGCCTTTGGACCTGTTCTGCTTACTCAACCATGTATACCAGTAATGACGTTTGTGCAGGCCTAGAGATTATCCCTCGTTTATTGACAGCTTAATGCACCGGCTCACCCTCAAGGGACCTTTAAACTTTCAATTCGAGCCGTCTATTAGCTTTCAGGCTTTGCAGGCCATGCGGTCACAGACAGTGGATAAATGAACAGGCGGGGTCCCAGTAAAACTATCCAAAAATGCAGCAGGCTGGACTTTTAACTCCTGGCCTATAGTATGCCTGTCCCTGCAATGGAGAAAAAGGAGACGTTAACTGTGGGCAAGAGGAGCAGGAAAAGCTTCTTGGAGGGAGAGCTGTTTGGGTTGAATGTTGTGAGGGGAGGCAGAGGGGTCATCTGGGATTAGGCACAGCGAGGAAGAGCCAGGCGATGTTTCAACAGCTTCAGCTGTCTGGTGTGTAGTGCCTCAAGTGGGACAGGAGGAGGGTCTGGTGACTTTTTGATACTTGGCCGGAAAAGATGTGTTAGTCTTAGCTTTGAGGTTTATTTCTTCTTCTTTTTAAATTAAAAAAAAATTTTTAGGAGTTCCCGTCGTGGCGCAGTGGTTAACGAATCCGGCTAGGAACCATGAGGTTGCGGGTTCGGTCCCTGCCCTTGCTCAGTGGGTTAAGGATCCGGCGTTGCCATGAGCTGTGGTGTAGGTTGCAGACGCGGCTCAGATCCCGCGTTGCTGTGGCTCTGGCGTAGGCCGGTGGCTACAGCTCCGATTGGACCCCTAGCCTGGGAACCTCCATATGCCGCGGGAGCGGCCCAAGAAATAGCAAAAAAAAAACCAAAAAAAAAAAAATTTTTTACTTATTTATTTATCTTGCTTTTCAGGGCCACATGGGTGGCAATTGGAAGTTCCAGGCTAGGGGTCAAATTGAAGCTGCAGCTGCTGGTCTGTGCCACAGACACAGCAATGCTGGACCCCTAACCCACCGAGGAGGGCCAGAGATCAAACCTGCATCCTCACGGATTCTTAACCCACTGAGCCACATGTGAACTCCCACTTTTTCTTTTTTGAACACACATTTATAAGCATATAAGTAATAGTGCAAAGCACAGTAGAAAAGATTAGCATGTGTGGCCATGCCGATCTCTGTAGAATTGCCAGTTGTGCTGGCATTCACGGCATTGAACAGAATAGCCTTCAAGGGCAGTATTCAATTCTGTTAACTTTTAGAAAAAGTCCTCCTTTGGGAATCCATCACAAGTATAAATAAATGAACACTAAGTTTAAAGGATTTTTATTTTAAGTAAAAGGTAAAACTGGTTCATTAATTATATAACTTTATTCTGTTCATGATGATTTTGGCTTTGGCTGATCAGAGATTTTTAACTCTCAGACATTCAGCCAAAATGTGAGTTTGGTGTACCTCTGAATGTGAATTTGTACTGTGCTAAGGATTTTTTCAACATCCATTTTTACCCTTTATTTTTCACATTTAATGGCTAAATTAGAAACATATTCTTAAATAAAACTACTGCCTTAAAGTTATTTGGTCACTTCCATCTATTCAAAAGTAGGCTTTGTTGAAGTTCTGATGCAGGTATAAAAAAATTATTTCGCTGGTTTTGTATTCAGTAAAAATATTGGGTGGTTCCAAATCGAGGTGAAGTTTCTTCCTCATTTGGCATTTGGAGGTAGTTTTGAAGACAGAGCACACTCTCGGGTTCTGTTCCTTCAGCGCCCCCTGCAGGCCACTGCTGGTACCTCTCCCAGATGCCTCTCCAGGAATGGCTACAGTTCCCCACAAGCTCAGGATACTTTTTTTTTTTTAATTATTCTTTTTTTTTTTTTTATTTTCCCACTGTACAGCAAGGGGATCAAGTTATCCTTACATGTATACATTACAATTACATTTTTCCCCACCCTTTGTTCTGTTGCAACATGAGTATCTAGACAAAGTTCTCAATGCTATTCAGCAGGATCTCCTTGTAAATCTATTCTAGGTTGTGTCTGATAAGCCCAAGCTCCCGATCCCTCCCACTCTCTCCCCCTCCCATCAGGCAGCCACAAGTCTCTTCTCCAAGTCCATGATTTTCTTTTCTGAGGAGATGTTCATTTGTGCTGGATATTAGATTCCAGTTATAAGTGATATCATATGGTATTTGTCTTTGTCTTTCTGGCTCATTTCACTCAGTATGAGATTCTCTAGTTCCATCCATGTTGCTGCAAATGGCATTATGTCATTCTTTTTTATGGCTGAGTAGTATTCCATTGTGTATATATACCACATCTTCCGAATCCAATCACAGGATACTTCTCTTAGTCCTGGACTTGATGTTTTCTACGAGAAAAGTCAGATGCTGTCATGGGTTTTCTGAATTTGAAAATATATACTTTTAATTTTCAAGTACATCTAATGCTTTCTTCTTAGTGATAACGCTCGGTTTTACATTTTAAACTAGGCTTCTCCTTCAGGAAAGATGAGAAAAGCCAGGACTAACTAATGAAGGTTTGTTGTGTTCAGACCACATCTCAGAGATGTTTTTTCTGCTTGTTCAGCTGCAGACCATCCACAGCATCCTGCCCTGGCCTCCCTAAATAAAGATAATGTCTAAAGTTCAATTCCAAGGGTTCATTGTTGTAAGTTAAGTCGTAGTGAAAGGAAAGAAATGTTATTCTTGACAATTAGTGGTTAAAACTTTCAGGTAAAATGATATTATATAAGATATAATCTTAGTTAAAATATAATAATCTTAGTGTTTGGAAGTGGACTATATTCTGTTCACCAAAGCAGTATGATGAAATTCTCATATTAGAAAATTAGTAGACATTAGAACATTCCTTTTCTTTTTTATAATTGCATCTCATGTGCGTAGTTGTCTTTTTTGTTTTCTGGCAGTGCCCACAGCATGTGAAAGTTCCCAGGCCAGGGACTGAATCTGCACCACAGCAGCGACCTGAGCCACAGCAGTGACAACACTGGGTCCTTAACCCACTGAGCTACTGGAGAACTCCCGATCTGCATAGTATTGAATTAATTATAATCCTTGTATTATGGTACCCCTCCCTCTTGGTCTGTGCCAGGCCTCTTTCATTGATTTGTTTTTATATAATTATGTCCTATAAATCCACCAGGAACTTGAAGCTACCAGGATTCACCTGCCAGCACAGGCTGCCCTCTCCTTGCCCAGCAGCATGTCCTCAGTCTCTGCGTCCTGCTCCCCGAAGGCTTCCTCTCCTGCAGTCTCAAAGGATCTGCTTGTTTTTCCGGAATAGAGCTGTGCTCTTCCCATCTTTCTCTGGACCACTCCCTCCTTTACCCACTTGCTGGCCATCACTGTGGCATCGTGTTTCCGTGTCCGTGCACGTGTGGATCTGCCCTGGGCCCTCTGTTCTCCAAGCTGGTTCGCTGCTGGCGATGTCTTCATGAGGGCCCATGTGGTTCTTCCCCAGAGGGCCTGGCCCTGACTTGTTCTTGGCCCTTTGCTCTTATACAGATTGTAGAAGCATTTGGTTGGCCCATGAAATCTCATGAGCACTCCTCATGGGTTTGGATGGAGAATGGCAGGTGACCTCTTGGCCAGGTTGGAGGAGAATTGACAGCTTGATCACAGACATGTTTGCACCTGTGCCCAGGGGTTGTCTAGTCATTCATCCAGATCTCCTAACATCCCATGGAGGTTCTGCACATCTTTATTTTTGAAGACTTTATATTATTGGATGCCATCACAAATATGACATTAAAAAATAATAAAGGGAGTTCTTCCGTGGCACAGAGGGTTAAGGATCCAGCATTGTCACTGCAGTGGCCTGGGTTATTGCTGTGGTGGGGTCCGGTCCCTGACCCGAGAATTTCCACAGATAATGGGTGTGGCTGAAGAATCTCACAGTGAGATTCACCCTCTTTTGTGTACACTGCCGTGCGTTCTGGCCACCCCCACATCAAGGCAAGGGCTGTTTCCATTATCCCTGAAGCCCCCTTGTGCCTCTGCAGACAACCCTGTACACCTGAGCTGCTGGCAGCCTGCTGACGTCTTTCTGGCCCCTGTGGTTTTGTCCTCACCAGGGTGTTACACAGAGGGGCGGTGACCTGTGGCTCTGGTTTTCTCACTTAGCTCAGGGTATTGGGGCGTAGCCATCTCTTCTCAGTACTGAGAATGTTCCACCATGTAGATGCCTCTGATTTTGTGTTCGTTCAGCAGTGGAAGGACGGTGGGTTGTTTGCAGTTGTTTTTGTTTATGACCCTCATTTGCTGCAAGTGGGTCGTGAACAGATGTTTAGGGGCACCTGCTTTTCCTGTGTCCATTGAGAAGATCACGTGGTTTTCCTACTTTAGTTTGTTGAGAAGATGGATTCAGGTCTAAATGTGCTGATGGCCAGAATTTTAACTCAGTTGTTGTGGATATTCTTGTACTCTTTTTTTCTCTTTTTCTTTTTAAAACAAATTTTGGGGAGTTCCTCTTGTGGCTTGGTGGTAACAAATCCTACTGGTATCCATAAGGATGCGTTTTTTTTCCCCCTTGTCTTTTTAGGGCCACACCCACGGCATATGGAAGTTCCCAGGCTAGGGGTCAAATCTGGAGCCGGCCTACATCACAGTCACAGCAATGCCAGATCTGAGCCACTTCTCTGACCTACACCACAGCTCATGGCAATGACGGATCCTTTAACCCACTGAGTGAGGCCAGGAATCAAACCTGCGTCCTCATGGATGCTAGTCAGATTCATTTCCACTGAGCCATGATGGGAACCCCGAGGTTTCGGGTTTGATCCCTGGCCTTGCTCAGTGGGTTAAGGATTTGGTACTGCCATGAGCTGTGGTGTAGGTTGCAGACATGACTCAGATCCCTCATTGCCGTGGCTGTGGCATAGACCAGCAGCTGCAATTCTGATTTGATGCCTAGCCTGGGAACTTCCATGTGCCGCAGGTGCAGCCCTAAAAAGAAAAGGAAAAAAAACCAAAAAACTTTTTTGATGCACCACAACATACAGAAGTTTCTGGGTCAGGGATTGAATCCAAGCTGCAGTTGCAGCAGTGCTGGATCCTTTAAACCACCGTGCTGGGCCAAGTTTTGAACCTGTGCCTTCACAGTAGTCAGATTCTTAACCCACTGGGCCCCAGCGGGAATGCCCATAGTTAAGTTTTAATATGGTGTGAGGTAGAGTCCAGCTTCATTCTTTTGCATGTGGCCATCCAGATGTTCCAGTGCCATTTGTTGAAAAGACTATTCTCTCCCCATTGAATTGTCTTGGCATCTTTGTCAACTGACCACAAATTTAAGGCCTTTTTTTCCCTGTACTCAGTTCTATTCCCTTGATCTTTATGTCTGTCCTTATGCCAGTCTTGATTACTATGGCTTTGTAGATTTTGGTTTTTTGGGGGTTTTTTGAATGATTTTTTTTTTCCATTATAGCTGGTTTACAGTGTTCTGTCAATTTTCTACTATACAGCAAGGGGACACAGTCACACATACATGTATACATTCTATTTTCTCACATTATCATGCTCCATCATAAGTGACTAGGCATAGTTCCCAGTGCTACACAGCAGGATCTCATTGCTTATCCATTCCAAAGGCAATAGTTTGGAGTTCCCATCGTGGCGCAGTGGTTAATGAATCCGACTAGGACCCATGAGGTTGCAGGTTCGGTCCCTGCCCTTGCTCAGTGGGTTGACGATCCGGCGTTGCCGTGAGCTGTGATGTAGGTTGCAGACGCGGCTCAGATCCCGCGTTGCTGTGGCTCTGGTGTAGGCCGGTGGCTACAGCTCTGATTGGACCCCTAGCCTGGGAACCTCCATGTGCCACGGGAGCAGCCCTAGAAATAGCAAAAAAAAAAAAAAAAAACAAACAAAAAAAACAAAAAAAACAAAGGCAATAGTTTGCATCTATTAACTCCAAATTCCCAGTCCATCCCACTCCCTCCCCCATGGCTTTATAGATTTTGATTTGGGGCAATGTGAGTCCTTCAACTTGGCCTTTTTTTTTTTTTTTTTTTTTGCAGGATTGTTTTGGGGTCTCTGAATTTCTGTATGAATTTTAAGACAGGCCTGCCAATTTCTGCAAAATGGAAGCTGGGATTTTAGTAGAGATAAAGTTATGCTGCAGTGACTTCTGAGACTAGCCCCCTGGAGTGGGGCAAGGCCACACAGGTTGACGGCACAGCTCCCACAAGACTGCCCCCTGTTCAGACACTTCATGAGTTAGAGGGTCCTTAGGCCCCAGCCTTCTGACCAGATGGCTACAAATTCAGGGATCCTCCCCACACCCTCCAGTCTGCTGATTGACTGGAATTACAGAACTCAGGCAAGTGTTGTACTTATGCAATAGAACATAACCAAGAACCAACCAGAGAGACAGACACATACGGAAGGTCTGGGAAGGTCGCAAACTCAGAGCTTTGTGCTCCTTGGGGATGTGTCCCCTCCTGGCACATTGCTATGTGACAGTATTCAGAGTATGGCTGACAGAATAGCTCAGCTGAGCTCTGGTGTCCGGAGTTCACCAGGCATTTCCTTACTTAGGCTGATGGACTGAATCATTGCCAGTGTTAATCTCCAGCCCCCTCCCCTCCCCAGGGTGGGGCTCATTTCAAGCCTGCTCATCTTTTGGGCATAGCCAGCCCCCACGCTGAGCCATCTCACTGGCATAAATGAGATGTGGTCTCGGGGGCCCACCGTGAACAGCAGACTCTCCCATCACTCGGAGAGTAGGGAGGGTGTGGAGGGCCTCCCCCCAGGAACAGGACAGGGAGGTTCTTGACTATGCGGACAGATACCTGAAGGTTAGCTGCAATGTGGAATCTGAAATCATACCTAGTCATTTTCTGTCTTCTGTTACATAAAAACCCAATCTGTCCCTGTGTAACACCACTGAACTGTACAACTTAAAAGGGTTAAGATGTTTTATATTGTGTATGACCACAACAAAGAAAACTGAAAAAACTATCTACCGTCACTTTTTTTTTAAAGACATTTCAGTATTTCTTTTTGGGTTTTCCTGTGGCATATGAAGTTCCTGGACCAGGGAGGAAAGCCAAGCCGCCCTTGTGCCCTACACCACAGCTGCAGCAGCATCAGGCCAGGGATCAAACCCAAGACACCACTGATCCCATCGCACTCTCACTCTTCACTTTTGAGAGGCTTTAACTTGTGTGATTCTGCAGTGCTAGCCCGGGTCTCTCAGGGGTATCTGTTCCCTGATGTATGCCGATTCTCCACACTCTACACAGTCTCCAACTACACATGTTAATATCAATGCAAGTTTCATCAGAAAGGAAATCTGCCAAGTGCACACTGGCAAAATAAATCTTCCAAAATTCTGACTTTCCCCGAAAGGTCAGACTTTATAATTGACAACACTGTCAGTTGTTTTCCTTGAAACGACAACTTTGCTTTGTCTATTTTTGAGAAAACATCTGCTAGGTATTACTATCTGCCATGTCTAAGTAGCTGTAGCCTGTCAAAGCACTTTTTCTTAAGACAGATGTCTTTTTCAGGATGCTGCAGAATGACATACATGTACCTCCTGTCACCAAAGAACATGACAAACGAAAGCACTCAGAGTCCAGGAGTAATAAAATCCTGGCCTTTACTGCTTCCTACGCACACTCGCGGGTGAAGGTACATCTCCCCGTGTGTGGAGGGTGAGAATGCAGTGGCCGCAGGGTGGTCTGGTGCTAACCTGATGGGGGCTCAGGCTCCCTCGTGCTCACTTGGTGCCGTTGGCTCAGTGGTCTTCAGGATGGACAGCCAGCAGTGTTCTGGGTTCTCAGGAAGGTGGCACCTCCCGCCAGGGGCCACGGGCTCTCCCGGGTCTGACGATGTCTGTACTACAGGGGGGTCTTGTTGGCAAATGGGACTCATCCAGCAGAGACAACAAAGAGGTTGATCATCCCAGAGAGAAGTGAGTGAAAATTTAAGGGGACAGATGTGGAGCAAACAAAGGTGGCCTCTGCAAGCAGGAGGCTCCGGGTTTGAGGGAGGTATGTGGGGAGTGACTTTCTCACTAAAGTGTAGACACTGGCTCCCCCCCCCCCGCCCCCATTTGTGACCTTGAACTTTGCATAGTGTGGGGGCATGTGTCTCCACAGTGCCAGAAGCATCACTACCACCTTCACTGCCAGGGCCCCTCTGGGAGCTGCAGCCTGGCCGCCGCCCCCAGCACAGCGGGGCCCACCTGTCCCACCATCTCAGGCCTTCTGAGGCCAGTGCCATGTCTCCCAGATCCCAAGGCCCTGGGGACCCAGCAGGTGCAGGTAGGCTCATCTCTCCAAGTTCAAAGTGAAAAGCTAACACAGACAACGTCCAGTTTCCGTCTTGTGTTCACTTTGCTACTTCTGAGGCCCTTCCTTGCTCAGGAGTGAGGTCCCCCTCCCCACACTGCTCACAAAGGCTGCCAGGCTCCCTCCAGCTGCTTGGCAGCAGACAGGGCTGTGGCCCACAGGTAAGGGGCCATCTGCCCAGCCTCACACCCTCTCCGCGTCCCTGGCCCCCAGCCTCTGCGCCTGCAATATTCTCCCCTTTCACTTGGATCTCTGGTCATGCCCAGGGCCACTGTGCAAGCCACAGGGCCCTGCTGGGACGGCAGGGCAAGGCCAGTCCCCTGTTCCCACGCACCCAGCCACTCCACAGTACTAAGTGTGATGTGGGAATTCTTTGTTCTGGCATTTATAGCAAAAGTTGAAAGGCTCAGCTCTATCTTTAGTCAGCTGCCTGAGCCTCTCCCACCTTTTGATACAAGTCTCTTTCTGTGAAGAAAAGGGCAGGCTGAGGGACAACCTGGTAATAGCAGTAATCCCTTTTTTGGGCCACACCCACAACATGTGGAAGTTCCCAGGTCAGGGATCGAAACTGCCACAGCAGCAACCCGAGCGGCTACAGTAACAACAATGGATCCTTAACCTGCTACACCACCAAACTCCCTTTTTTATTTATTTATTTTTTGTCTTTTTTTTTGTTGTTGTTGTTGTTGCTATCTCTTGGGCCGCTTCCGCGGCATATGGAGGTTCCCAGGCTAGAGGTCGAATCGGAGCTGTAGCCACCGGCCTACGCCAGAGCCACAGCAACGCGGGATCTGAGCCGAGTGTGCAACCTACACCACAGCTCACGGCAACACCGGATCGTTAACCCACAGAGCAAGGGCAGGGACCAAACCCGCGACCTCATGGTTCCTAGTCGGATTCGTTAACCACTGCGCCACGACGGGAACTCCCAAACTCCCTTTTTTAAACAAATGCTTTGAGAAGTAATTCATACACCAAACTCATTCTTGCAATTTTAGATCTTTTCCTTGTCCCCAAAGAAAGCCTGTACTACCAGCCTGCAGCCCTGCTCCCTCGACACCTTTGCATTCCCTTCTATTCCACTGTACGCCCCACTCCCCCATGTGTCATTACCTGTTCATCAGGTGAGACACCTGGGCTGTCTCCACTGTCATGAATGCTGTGCTGTGGACACGCTTTCACTCTCCTTGGCATGTGCCAGGTGTGGGGCCGTGGGGTCACAGGGCAGCCACACAGCTAACCCATTTCACACCCACCAGCAGTGCCAGTGCATGAGGGGCCACATGCCCACATTTCAGGCCACATCTGCACTGTCCCAGCTCACACCTCCTCTGCAGGAGGGGTATGTCCCTATGTTTGACACCTCTAGCAATCGATGACACTGAGCCCCTCCTGATGGCTTGTGGCCACCGTGCCCCTGGCTGAGCTCACCAAGGGGGAGCACGTGCCTCGCTGGCTGGGGCAGGGTTCAAACATGGGGTTGGGGTTGTTGTCTGAATTTTCTTAGAGAAATGAATCTCCACTTGCTGTCTGCCCTCAGGACAATTCCCAGACTATTAAAAGACTGCTGGTTTCACGACCTTTGCCAGTTACAAATGGTGCTCCACGTACTACCCTCTGGAAGTTGATTCCAGTCAACCTCTTGTTCTGTGACCAAACACTGGGCCCAGTCAGTGGGGGCTGTTTATTGACCACAAGCAGGATTTGGGTAATTCTGGGCACTGCTTTTTAATAAACCGGATTCATCCAACACTGAGGCTTAATGACAAGTGACTCAGAGTGGCTGCAGTCCCCACTTGCACACACTGCTTCCAGCCCCTCAGGAAGATGAGCAGGGTGCCAAGCTTTCTGTAACCGCGTCCCTCTGATACACTGTTTCTGGCCACAGCTGGACAACAGCGGGTCAGGTGCTTCCAGTGGCCCAGGCAGTCCTGCAGAAAGCGATGCAGCTGCAGGTGGTGACCACGGCCTCCCTGTCAACACTGGGTCCCCGGCAGGCTCTGGCCACTGGGGAGGCCCTGAGTCAGCAGCAGGCCCGGCTGAGGAAGGTGAGCCCTGTGATGGTGACACATCCCAATGTCAGAAAGGACGAGGCTGGGGGCTGTGCTCAGCTCCATGTGCACACCCAGAAGCTTAGGGCTGGACCTGACAGGCCTGGTTTGAGGCTGCGTGGACACGGGGAAGCCGCGGTTGCCCTGCTCCTGCGTGTCCCTCCGCGTCCCAGGCCTTAGTCCTGGCATGTACTCAGCGAGCCATGAGTGGCCTGTACAGAACCGAGGGCAGGCTGTGTACACAGAGCACAATCTACAGCCCACATGCTCTCCTGTAAGCGGCCCCTCCATCCCGTGAGCACATGGATGACGCATGTGTCTGGTCGTTACCCTGCCAACACCTTCAGGCAGAGGTGAGGAGCCACAGCTTAGTCCTGTTTTTTTGAGCTTGCTTTACTGTCAGCACAAGTTTCAGAAACGAGGCTATCGCACACACAGCAGTCAGCTCTCCGAAGGCGGCCGTCTGTACCTTCGTGTCACATGCGATGACCATGAAGAAAAGTGTCAGTGTCCCCTCTGGTTTCTGTGACGACTCGTAGGGAATGGCTCCTTCCTGGGTTGGCTACAGAGTAGCTGGTGGTTCACTCCAAAGGCGAGGGACTCAGGGACCCCTTTCAGAGGTAGGATGGTTGTTATAAGAGCTGAGTTCCTAGCCACCTCAGGCTGACCCTTACTGTCAGCTGAACACGACAGGTGCCATCGTGTCAGCTCTGAGTCAGCGTAAACAGTTTTGCTAAAGCCCTGTTTCCAGAAGGACTGCCCAACTGGAGGCTGACCTCTGCATGCTCCTCAGTCTTGAGCTTGAGCTCCCCCAGTGGGTCTGGTGGGGCCAAAAAAGTACCTCATGTCCAGGGTCCCGGCCTGAGGCATCATGGTGCTTGGGATGAAGGCCCTTTTGTCTAAGGCGTCCCTGTCTTTAGTCACATGTCCAGCTGCCAGTATGCAGGATGTTTCCAGAAAGAAGATGAATAATATCCCAGAGGCAACCAGGCCCCTTGCTGGTCTGTCCTGAGCCCTGGCCTAGGCCTCCTTCTGCCTCCGCTCTTCCTGCAGGGGCATGGGTGGGAGTGAAACAGATGGGGCCACCCTCCCCTCACCACCCTGCCCCCCAACCTCAAGGGAGGAGATGCCCGGCACTGGCTCAGGAAGCAGAGTCCTGGCCTTGGCACGCCCCCCCCCCCCCAGAGTGGGTTACCCCAAGAGATTCCCCACCACAGTCCCTTACCTTGACGGCCCTCTCCAGCTGGGACAAGGCAGCCTCATATCGTGGGACCAGCGGCTGCAACAGCTCACTGGGGGTATCATGCCGCTCCAGCCCGGGCACCCCGCCCTCCTCCAGCATCCGCAGGAACCTCCTCTCCTAGAGGACACAAGGGTGTGAGGAAGAGGTTCCTGGCCTCTCCCAGCGACCCCACACAGAGGCCCAGCCTGGCCTCCCACTGAGACCCACGCAGACTAACCTGCACTTTGAGAAGCAGCGTGAAGGCCTGTCCGCTTTTCCCAGCACGGGCGGTTCTTCCAACCCTGAAACCCAGCACAGCTGCCTCCAGGGTGGTGGCCTCCAGACCCTCAGGGCTCTGAGGGAACCACAGTTTCATACCAGGCCACCCCTACCCAGACCAGGGGCCAGTCCCTCACCGGTGCACATAGGTCCGCAGGTATTGGGGGGCGTCGTAGTTCAGCACCAGCTGCACGCCCTGCACATCGATGCCGCGGGCTGTGGCGTCTGTGCTGATGAGGCTGGCGGGACACAAGGGTCTGTGGGCCCTGCCCAAGGCCAAAAGCAGGCACCCCTGCCCCCACCCCCACCCCACTGGGGACAACTACCATGTAGCTGGGAGGTGAATTCCTCTTCTTTCCCCCTTTTAAAATTTTTTTATATTTTTAAATTTTAATTTTTGGTCTTTTTATCTTTTTAGGGCCACACCCAGGGCACACGGAGGTTCCCAGGCTAGGGGTCCAATTGGAGCTGAAGCCACTGGCCTATGCCACAGTCCCAGCCACACGGGATCCGAGCCATGTCTGCAACCTACACCACAGCTCATGGCAACGCCGGATCCTTAACCCACTGAGCAAGGGCAGGGACCGAACCCGCAACCTCATGGTTCCTAGTCGGATTCGTTAACCACAGCGCCACGACGGGAACTCCCTGGGAGGTGAATTTCTGCTGAGGTGCCCTTCAGGAATCCAGGCTGGCACCTGGAGTGAGCACCCTGCCCCTCAGCAGGACCCCAGCCTGTCTTTCTGGGTACTCACAGCTGAATCTTCCCCTGTTCAAACTGCTTCAAGATTGTCTTCCTCTGACCAGGCCCATAGCGGGAGGAGAACTCAGCCACAGTCACACCCCCGAAAGCCTGAACCAGCAGGAACAGCCTGGGTGGGAGAAGCAGAGCTGGTGGGCCAGGGCCAGAACCACCTCCAGCCCTGCCCTGACCCAGTGCAGCCAGGTCTCACCTGTGGGAGTTCTCACGGGAGTTGGTGAAACAGAGGACCCTGGAGAAGTTCATTTCCAGGATCAGGTGCAGAATGACTAACGGCTTCAAGCGGAGGCTACAGGGTATGTAGTGATGCTGTGGGGGATGGCATGGGGTTGGCCAGGGCCTGCGTGCCTGGCTGTGCCCCCTCCCCACCTCCACACACCCTGCTTACCGTGAGCCCTGCGGGGAAGGTGTACTTCCCACCTGAGTCCCTGTCCTCATCAACGTCAGGGTCTCTGGGGCCCCCAGGTGCTGACCCTGTAGAAAAGAGCCGGGGCTGGTAGAGGCCGAGCTGCTGCAGCTTTTCAGGGTTCTGGGTGAGAGTGGCTGAAAAGAGTAGTTTCTGCAGTGGCATCTGGGGACAGGAGATGCTGAAAGAGAGAAGGGTACTGGGAAAGCAGCCAGAGCCCACCCCAGCCCCGGGGGAGTGTGTCTCAGAGTGGGGGACAGGGGAAGGGATGGCTCAGGGCAGCTCCCCTGGACGCAGAGAAGTACGGAGCTCAGGACCAGGTACCTGGCAGCTGTCACAGCCTGGAGCTGTGTTCTCTGCAGCAGAGCTAAGGGACCCTTGGTACCCTCGCCTGGGAAGGCTGCCGCCATCACCCGCGGCAGCCAGGACTGGTGCATGCTGTCGATCATCCGATCAGCTTCATCGATGATCTGCAGGAGGCAGGAAGCCAAGGTCAGCCCTGGCTCTGGGCCCGGGCCTCCCTCTCCACAGGTGACCTACCAGGAAGCGGAGGTGCTGGAGGCTGAACCCTGGGGTCTGGTCAACGTGGTCCACCAGGCGGCCAGGGGTGGCTACCACAATGTCAGCCAGGCAGCGAAAGCCATGTGGTCTGTGGAGTGGAGTATGGCTCAGCAGGGCCTCTGCACTGACCCCTCCCACTCGGGGACCCTGCAGAGCGGGCCACCTCCCCAGGGAGTCACAGCCCAGCAGGACTTACGTCTTCTGCACGAGGCTCTCCTGCTCCTTGGCCAGTGACTTCTGCCCAGTGACCAGGGCAACCCGCAGAGGAGTGGCATCTGTGTAGACGTTGAACACTTTGCTCACCTGGAGAAGGATCATCAATCACATGACCAGAGGCCCCATGTTGCAGGAACAAAGACCTCTGGGTATGGGGCCCACGTACCTGCTGGGCCAGCTCCTTGGTTGGCAGCACAACCAGGGCGCGAACCTGGCACACAGCTCGATGTAGCAGGGCCTATGGTGGAAGGACAGTCACCTGTGTTGGCAGGGTTGCTCCCAGGCTGCCAAACTCGCTTCGGGGCGGGGGTTTCACTCACCTGCACCACAGGGATGACAAAGGCCAAAGTCTTCCCACTGCCCGTGGGGGCCGAAACACAGAGGTCACTAGGCCGGTAGCCACCTCTGCTCACCAGAAACCCGCAGGCTGTGCTTTCCAGGAGAGCAGGAATCACTGCTGCCTGTACTGGACAAAGAAGGGCAAGAGGCAAGTCATATCTGGGCACAGACACCCAGAATCAGCACAGGCACCAAGGCCAGTCTCTTCCCAACCTGGGACCTCCAGGCTGTTCTCACTCAAGGTCAGCTCCAGAGCCTCTAGTTCCATCAAGAGGCCAAAGACCCTGAGACCAAGACCACACTTGACACTGGACCTGAGCAGGGGCTTCCTACATCAGCAGCTGTCAAGTAATGGCCTTGCATGACTCGGAGTGAAGATGGTCTGTGTAGAAACCGCTCCTACCCTCCAGCCACCCATCCAGCTGCCCAGGGCTGGGGCACCTGGAAAGTAGGACGAGATGCCCTGTGCATGCAACTTCTTCTGAAGGTCTGGGTGCACTTCAGGGATGTCCTCGATAGGCACCTGGCCTTCGGTGACATTCTTTCCAACACAGCTTGGTTGAGCTAACCACACGGGCAGGAAAGGCTGGACCTATCACAAAGGACGGGAAAGAAAGAAGCCAGATAAACACTCCAGAGGGTACTCAGGCCAGGAGAGAGAGGCCCTAGAAGCCAACGTCAAAACACTTAGGCTGAAAAAGCTGCAATAAACAAGCCGGCCCAAATCTTCTAACTTCTGCCAACGCCTACTCCTTGACCCCCACAACGCACTCTCCACTTAGCCTTTATTTATTTATTTATTTTATTTTTGCTTTTTCTAGGGCCGCACCCACAGCATATGGAGGTTCCCAGGCTATGGGTCTAGTTAGAGCTGCAGCTGCAGATCTATACCACAGCCACAGCAACATGGGATACGAGCCGAGTCTGTGAACTTCACCACAGCTCACGGCAATGCCGGATCCCCAACCCACTGAGCGAGGCCAGGGATCAAACTGGCAACCTCATGGTTCCTAGTCAGATTTGTTTCTGCTATGCCACGATGGGAACTCCCTCTACTTAGCCTTTAAAAAAATGGGAAAATTCACACCAACAGGTGCTACTCCCTGAACCAAACCACCGAGAAAATAATCTTTTAACCTATAATATCTAAATCCTGAGGCACACCTACAAGGCCCTCTGTCACCTGGCACTCTCCTGCCTGCAGCTTCGTTTCCTAACACTAGCTATGCCCCAGCCATACAAACTCCTCTGTTCTTACAAACACAAATCATAACTACCTCACAGTCTTTGCCCCAACCTGGCCTGGCACACACTTTCCTTACTTAACCAGGCTGATCCCTAAGGATCAAAGTGGCCCTCCCCATAGCCACCCTGCCAAAATTTTCTTTTTTCTTTAAGACCACATCCTCATGGATACTAGTTGGGTTCTTAACCTCCAAGCCACAACAGGAACTCCCAAAATAAATCTTTGTTTTTTATCTCACTTTTATTTATTTACTTTTTTTTCAGGCTACATCAGCAGCATATGGAAATTCCCAGGCGAGGGGTCAAATCGGAGCCAGCCTATACCACAGCCACAGCAATGCAGGATCTGAGCCGCATCTGTGACCTACACCACAGCCCAAGACAACGCTGGATCCTTAACCCATAGAGCAAGCCCAGGGATCAAATCTGTGTCTTCATGGGTGCTAATCAAATTCATTTCCCCTGAACCGCAACGGGAATTCCTGTTTGTTTTTTTTTAGAGCTATAACCAGAGCATATGGAAGTTTCCAGGCTAGGGGTGAAATTGGAGCAGTAGCTGCCAGCCTATGCCACAGCCACGCAGGATCCTTAACCCACTGAGTGAAGCCAGGGATCGAACCGGCATCCTCATGGATGCTAATCAGGTTCATTACCACCGAGCCATGACAAGAACTCCTGCTAAACCTTTCTTATTCTTCATGGAGCCTGTCAAGCTCACCTATTGGTTTACTGAAATTTCTTACGCTAAAATAAACCTACAATTAGCTCAGGAACCTGGAAGAATGGGGGTAGAATCTCCCGTTTTCTTTGCTAAATTGCTGAGCACAGTGGAAGTTCCTTAAACGTGCACCCCAAGTAAGCAAAGCTGTTTAGGAAAACCTCTGTGACAACAGCAATAGGACATGACAGTTTAGAAAAAAGGAAAAACCTTGTAAAAACCTTGTAATTGAAGAGAAACTGCTGAGTTTGCACGGGATTCAGATTACTAATGGATACCGCAAAACTGGAAGCCAAGCTTTCATTCACTGAACGCAAATCAAACACCCACTAGATACAATCACGGTTTTCAACGTGCCTTTCCACGAACACTACCTGCATTAACGACGGCCGCCCCAGCCCTGCTGCCTCCCACCCCCGGGTCGCTCACCTTTGGCGTCCTGCTTCTCCCGAAGCCCCCGAGCACCAGGGCGTGGGCTGAGGGCCCAGGGGCCTCTTCCGGGGATCCCTCTGGTGGCCCCGCGTCTTCCGCGCCGACGCTTTCGTCCTCCGGCTCCCGCTCTTTGCTTTCTAAGCGGGAGAAGCGGAGCCGCGGCGATGCGTCAGCCCCACGCAGCTGCGAATCCCAGGCCGCACCCCCCGACCCTCGCCCTGCTCTACCCTGCCCCGCGCGTCCCCACCTGCGCCCGCGTTCTCGCTGTCCGTTTTCCGCCGCTTGCCGGGCAGCATTTGCGGGTTCCCCGGAGTCCCGCCGCCCTCGCGTCTCCGTGTTCTGCGCGGCCGCCGCCGCCGCTTCCCCGCGGCCTGTGCGGTCTGCGGGGCCTCCTCCGCAGGCTCCTGTTGCGGTGGCTCCTGCTGCGGCTGCTGCTTCTGCAGCTGCCGCTCTCGGGCCCGGCGCCGCAGCCGCTCCAGCAGCGCCCGCGCCCGGCCATCCGCCTCAGCCTCCTCCCCGGCCTCCTCTAAGCCCCCGTAACGGGCGACATGGAAAAGCGCCATGCCTGCCGCCGCGTTCCGCTCGGGCCCGGCGCGCTCAGATGACGGCAGGGGCGGAGCAGTGATGTCAGCGGGCACCAGCGATGACGTCGATGGCGCGCCGGGCAGCAGAGAGGCGAGCGAGTGTCTTCCGCGTGGGGCTGCAGCATGGAATTGGAAGCCGGCCCCGAGGGCGCGCGCCGGGCGCTGGGCCGCCTGGTGGAGGCGGTGCTGGCGAGCCGCGGCGAGGCCAATGCCGTGTTCGACATCCTGGCAGTGCTGCAGGTGGGGGCACTTAGGGTGTGGCGAGGGTCGCGGCCGGGTCCTGGATTTGGAGGCTTAGAAAGGGGGCCTCCTTGGGCTCGGACGAGGTGGGGCTGAGGTTCGGATGAGGGCAGATAATGCCGACAGGCAGATAATTGCAAATACTCTCCCGCCTCGCCCGGTCTTCATGTTGGAAGGTCTGGTCGGAAGGTGGGCAGAGGCGAGTTGGGAGGGTCACGCCAGAATCAAAGGTGGGGTGCACTGGGGCTGGGGTCCTGAACGGGATAGGGGGCAGGGACCACAGTTCCTGGCTGGGCACCCTGCAACCAGCATCTTCCCTGCAGTCTGAGGACCAGGAGGAGATACAAGAAGCGGTGCACGCATGCAGCCGACTTTTCGGGGCTCTGCTGGCCCGCGGAGAGCTGTTTGTGGGCCAGCTGCCCTCTGAGGAGATGGTCATGGCAGGTGAGTGTCCAGGAGAACCTGGTTTCTGGCAGGGTTGGAGGCAGACCTTACTAGCATGGGTTGAGCCCAACCAAAACAGTACCACAGGATATGCAGGTTGGTGGGATCAGCAGATTCTGCTTGAGGGGAGAGGTCTGTAATGCAGACCCTGGAGCCAGTTTTAAGTAAAGGTCGAGCAAGGTATGACTTTTTATCTCGTTTTGTGCCACTTGTGGGATTTGGCATTGCAGAGCATTGGTCATTAACGCCACAGAGAGCTAGGTTTACACGTCTCAGTTCTTGGGATTGCTGGCTTTTGGGGCAAAAAAGAGGACCCTATCCTTAGCAGGACCTCCCTTCTCGAGGGAATGTACTCGTCCCGCCCCAGGTCTGGAGCCATGGTGACTGTCTGTATTTGTTCCCTGGTTGGGCTGAGGAGGGGGCAGTGGGAGGGGGGAGCCGGGCCCAGCCTGGTGTGCGTGGGCGTCAGTGTGGGCTGACCACCCTGCCCTGCTTGCAGGATCTCAGGGGGCCACTCGCAAGTACAAAGTGTGGATGCGGCACCGCTACCACAGCTGCTGCAACCGCCTGGGGGAGCTCTTGGCCTATCCCTCCTTTCAGGTCAAGGTGAGTCTGGGTTGTAGGCCTTGCCTGGTCTCTGCACCCCAACCCCCAGGCTCTCCACACAGCAGAGGCCTAGAGCTGTGGCTGCAAGTGCCTGTCTAGGCAAGGAGGCTCTGTTTCTTTGGCTGGTTTGCTGGGGTTGTGGGTTCATTCTGTTTCTTGACTCTCATAGGAGTGTTATGGGCAGGGGCATTCAGGCCTGATGTGTGGTGGGGGCAGCACGATCCCTTTATCATTGTCCTCTCAGGAGCTGGCACTTAGCACGCTCATGAAGTTGGTGCAGCTGGAGGGTGCGCACCCGCTGGAAAAGCCCAAGTGGGAAGGCAACTATTTGTTCCCTCGCCAGCTCTTCAAGGTAAGGGCCGAGGCTGTGGGCTCAGAGGTCTCCTGGGGCAGTCTCTTGGGGGGGGGGCATTCTGGTGCCCCCCCAACTCTGCTTTGTACTCTGTCCCTGGGTTGCCCATGCTGGAGTGGGAGAGACGCTAACTGCCCCTCACCTTCCAAATCCAGTTGGTGGTGGAAGGTCTGCTCTCTCTGGAGGAGGACCACTCCCTGCTCCTCTCCCAGTTCCGGGAGTACCTGGAACATGACGACATCCGCTACCACACAATGCAGGCAGCCTCAGACACTGTGGCCCGAGTCACTGACGGGCGCCCTGAGGTGAGCCAGCCCAGCCCCTTGTCAGGGGAGGGGTGGGCAGTGGGCACGCAGTGTCCAGATGCTCAGGCCAGGCCTCCGGCAGGTGCCCCTCACTTTCTGGAACAATGCCTTCACACTGCTGTCCTCCGTGAGCCTGCCACGCCAGGAGAGTGACCTCTCCAGCTTCTACATCAAGTACGCAGGTGAGCATCCAGGGCAGGGGAGGGACAGAGGCAGACACGGGCCTGGCCTTGCTGCACATTTGGCTAACCTCATGCCTTCCTTGCAGGGCTCTCAGACAAGTGGAAGGTCGTCCACCTGAAGGTGAGATGCCCTGGATGGGTGGGAGGTCTCCCTGGGAACCCTCTGGCCTTGACTTGGACCGAGGTCATGGGAGGTCAGAGGCAGCTTGCCCAGATCTCTGGTGCAGAGCGAGGTCATGAGGGAGGTTTGTTTTTGGTGGGATTTTCTAGGTTGTGCTTCCTACTTACAGAAGGCAGGAGGAGGGTGGGGTGGGATAGGGGGTGGGGGGAGGGGCGGGGACAGCGTGTGCAGCCTTGACCCCTAAAACCCTGATCCCTGCCCTGTAGGAGCACAGGAAAGCCTTCCAGGTGATGTGGCTTGGCTTCCTCAAACACCAGGTAGGGTGATGGTGGGGGGGGGTGGCCTCAGGTCTGGGCTCTGGCTGCCTGCTTCTGGGAGTGGGGCCAGCTGCACCCTGATCTGCTGCTTCCTGCAGCTGCCCCTGCGCATTTGTAAGAAGGTGCTGGTGATCATGCACGACTCTATCCTGCCGCATCTGGCGCAGCCCACCCTCATGATCGACTTCCTCACCCGTGCCTATGACATTGGTGAGCAGGTGGCGGCCCACAGGGCGGAGACCAGGGGGCCCTGCACATGGCTCTCCAGGGTGGCGGTGCAAATCAGGCTGGGGCTCCAAGGCTGCGTGTCTGTCTGCAGGTGGAGCTATCAGCCTCTTAGCCTTGAACGGGCTGTTCATCCTGATTCATAAACACAACCTGTGAGTATCACCTGAGGTGGGGGGGCGGGGGTGGGGGATGTGGGCGTCTTGGCTCTGCCTGTTCATCCTGCCCCAGGCCAGGGTCCCTGATCAGTTCTCTCCCTGCCCCTGCCCCACCCATGCCCATTACTCACCCCGTGCTCTCAGGGAGTACCCTGACTTCTACCGGAAGCTCTACAGCCTCCTTGACCCATCTGTCTTCCATGTCAAGTATCGGGCCCGTTTCTTCCACCTGGCTGACCTCTTCCTGTCGTCCTCGTGAGTGCTCCCAACAGCAGGGTGGGCAACACAAGGGACACCTGGTCTGGCTTGGAGCAGTGGGACCCCCAGTGCCCCACCCGTCCCCTTGGGGCTGCAGCCTTAGGCCAGGAAGGGGGCTGGGGGCTGGTGGTGGGGGTCAGCTGGGCCTCATACCCACTGTCTCGCCCAGCCACCTGCCCGCCTACTTGGTGGCGGCCTTTGCCAAGCGTCTGGCCCGCCTGGCCCTGACGGCGCCCCCCGAGGCCCTGCTCATGGTCCTGCCCTTTATCTGCAACTTGCTGCGCAGACACCCAGCCTGCCGCGTCCTTGTGCACCGCCCAAGGGGCCCTGGTGAGTGTGCCGGAGCCCAGGTGATGGGCCCAGAGCTAGCATGTGTGGGCAGGTGGCAGAGCAGTCTGGTCTTGTTCCTAGAGCTGGATGCTGACCCCTATGACCCTGAAGAGGAGGATCCTGCCCAGAGCAGAGCCCTGGAGAGCTCCCTGTGGGAGCTGCAGGTGAGGGGGGTCCTGGGTGCTCCCCCTCAGCCACCCACCCCTCCTACGTGATGGCCTTTAAGACACCAAGCTCCTCCTTCCTCTAGCCCCTGCCAGCAGCTCCACCAGGTCCCCACGGACCTGATCTCGCCCTGTCACTTAGCTGCCTGGGGAGCCTCTGCCCCTCTGCCCTCCCCCCATGGGCTGCCGAGGCAGTGGGATGTTCACTTTGCCTGAGGAGGGGGCAGTGACATCCCACGTGCCCCTCCAGGCTCTCCAGAAGCATTACCACCCTGAGGTGTCCAAGGCTGCCAGCGTCATCAACCAGGCACTGTCTGTGCCTGAGGCCAGCATCGCGCCACTCCTGGAGCTCACTGCCTTTGAGGTGAGGGCTCGGGGCAGGGCCGGGGGGCCAGAGTATGGGGTCCACACAGCAAGGAGTCTTTGACCGCCTGTCCATATTTTTTTTGCAGATCTTCGAGAGGGACCTGAAGAAGAAGGGGCCTGAGTCGGTGCCTCTGGAGTTCATCCCGGCCCAGGGCCTCTTGGGCCGGCGGGATGACCTCTGTGCCCAACACTTCACGCTGAGCTGACCCGGAGCCCTTGCTCCCCTGGATGGATGGTTTGGGAGGAGAGCTGCTTGGGTGGGCTGGTGGGCGGGGGTCCAGGGAGGCACAGGTCCTTTTCCCCAGCCCTTCCTGCCAAAGAAGCAGCACCTGCCCTGGGTCTCCTCTGCGACCCTGTGCTGCATGAGCTGGCGTGGTCTGAGTGCTGTCTGTCTTTGGGGTGGAGTTAGCTTCTTAAAGACAGTGTCATGTATGCCTTGTGCACGAGTGTCGTGGAGCCCAGGACGGTGGCCAACACCTATTGCGCCTCAGCGCGTGTCAGTTTTCTCCATCAAACCTCGTGGAAGTGGCTTTACGGGATCTGGCCTCAGGTGCCTGGGGCTCCTCCCACGATACCCACTTCCCCAAGTCAGTATGCGGTCCTGGGGCTCTTGTAGGACTGACCAGGAACATTCACCAGCAAGCTGTGCTGGGCCTCAGTGGCCTGCATGCAGCCAGGCCGTGGATGGAGCTGGACTTTCTGGGTTCCGTCACCTGCTGCTGGCTGTTTCACCCACAGCTCCCTTGGACCAGGGAGTGGAAGCCAGCTGTCTCTTGCCTAATTAAAATTCTGCTCCAGTTTATTTATTGTTTGTAAATTACAAGAGTGATAGGACTCTAAGGACTCAGGGGGCAGGAGTGGGGAGGTGCATGGTTCCCACTGCCTGTAAACCACCCTCCTTTCCCTGCTGTGACTGCCATTCCCAGCTTTGGTGTCTGTCTGCTTTCTTTATTGTATTTTTTTCCCCCTCTTTTTAGGGCTGCACCTGCAGCATATTGAAGTTCTTAGGCTAGGGGTCAAATCAGAGTTGTAACTGCCCGTCTACACCACAGCCACAGCAACACAGGATCTGAGCCGATTTTGGAACCTTTACCACAGCTTATGGCAACACCCACTGAGCGGGGCCAGGGATCGAACACATCATCATGGATACTAGTTGGGTTCATTACTGCTAAACCACAATGGGAACTCTCTCCTTCTCTTTAGACACGTGAACATCCCTTCTAGGCACCTACATTCTCATCACTGGGCCCTGTGAGAGGTCGAAGGCTCACAGGTGCTCAGCACGGCCTCCTACGGATCAGGGGGCCACTGTTTCCTCAGCTCCAGGCTGAGCTTTATTGCTGCTCTGCCTTGCTCTCCTGGAGCCACCTAATCCCAGTGTGACCCCCACACCACTCTCGCTGCAAGAGGGATGGGTACACCTGCCTGAAGCCCTCCGTCCGCCTACTTACATGGATGTTTCATTTATGGTGCTGGGGGCATTTCCTAGCTTGAGTCAGGGTTTTTAAAACTTTTTAAAAAAATTCAGGTACATGATGATACTTTATATCTCTTTGGTATAAGTATTTTTGCAGTTGATATTTGAGATATATACTAAGTTTTAAAAATTTAGTTGAGGGAGTTCCTCTTGTGGCTCAGTGGGTTACAAACCCAACTATTATCCATGAGGATGAGGGTTGTGATCCCTGACCTTACTCAGTGGGTTAAGGATCTACCGCTGCCACAAGCTGTGATGCAGGTTGCTAGGTTGCAGACAAGGCTTGGATCCTACCCCAATAAAGCAAAAAAAAAAAGAAAAAAAGACAAAACCAAGACTGGACACCAAGGCGGGGAGCTTCTGGCTGGCAGCACCTGGTGTGTGCTCTCACATGTCGTCGGGTCCAGGGAGTCAGCTCTGTCCACAACCCATGGGGAGGACACTGGAAGCTCGTGTTTGGGGATCTCCTGGGTGGGTCCCTTCCAGTGAGCCGTGACCCTGAGAACAGAGTTCTTGGGGGAGGGGGGGCCTCAGAGACCTCAGACATAGTTGGAGTCAGGGTGGGGGTGTTCTCAGGGGAATGAGTGTGCTTGACATTGGAGGCCCCTGCTCCTCCCAAGCTGTAGGAGAGGCAGGACCCCCTCCCCATGATGAGGGCCCCCAGGTTGGTCGGAGCAGGGCAGGAGGCACCTCCAAAGAAGAAAGGGTGGTAGAAGCTTGGGTGGAGTATCCAGAGCGGACCACCCAGGGTCCCGGAAGCAGCAGGGCCGGTGGGAGCCTCACAGAAAAGGGAGACCTCCTGCGTGGTCTCCAGGTGGGGCGGGGATGGTCCCCTCAGGGTGCCAGCGAGGACAGGGAGCCACCAAGTCCTTCTTGTGTGATTGAGTCCGGGTTGGCCTGGCCACTGCCTCTGTCCCGGCATGGGGTGACAGTGGTTCCCGGCAGCAGCTGCCAATCTCTGGGCAGCCTCCCCTCCCCGTCAGCCCCTCAGCTCTGTCACCATAGTCACCTCCGTGTCATGTACTGCTCCTCTTTTCCCAGCCTGACACCCCCCAACCCAGCGGGGAGGGGACAAGCGACAGAGATCCCACTTCTGCCATATGCAGAAGGAAATCTTGAAACAGAATTCTCATCCTGCTGCAGAAACGTGGGTATGTGGCCATTTCCTGCACATCCCAAGGTCTTGCCTCTCTCCAGTGAGACCCAATGAGCCATTCCTGATTCCTTAAGCACCCCCCCCCACCCCTGGCCCTCTGCATGATGTGGGCTCTAGGGCCTTTGGGTTAGAGCTTCAGAAAAGCTTGGAGGGGAGTTCCCGTCCTGGCTCAGTGGTAATGAACCTGACTAGGATCTATGAGGTGGGTTCGATCCCTGGCCTCACTTGGGTTAAGGATCTGGCATTGCTGTGAGCTGTGGTGTAGGTCACAGGTGCAGTTCGGATCCCACGTGGCTGTGGCTGTGGTGTAGACTGGCAGCTGCAGCTCTGATTTGACCCCCAGTCTGGAAACTTCCACATGCCACACACAAAAAAAGAAAAAGGTATTGGTGCGGGGGGAGGGCCAGCTCAGCCGTGGAGGCCAGCCTTCCCTGGGCCCCCTCTGTGCACCCTGGACACCGTCCATGCACCCAGGGCCCCCGCCACAGAGCCACCCTCCGCCTGTCTTTCTGTGTCTCCCAGGAGATGAATGGGGCTGGCAGGCAATTAAGTCACAGTGACTAAGGAGGACAGCCGACGACAAGATGTGGAGAACACTCCTGCCATAAGCATGCTCAAGCGTTCAACTGGCAGTTAGCAAATGAGCTGCAGAAAATGGAATGTCAGAGGCCCGTCGAGTTTCCTTTTCAGCTGGGCTGGGGGCAGCTGCCCCCCACCCCCATGGCACTGATTCACCCCCCACCGTGGGGGATCATTCATTAACTGAAGCCGCCCCAGGGCCTCACCCCCTGATCACAGCAGCAGCAGGTGTGGTCTCAGCCTCAGTGCCTACGAGCTTGGCCCCACTCTGCACTCAGGAACATTGCATAGCCCCTCCAGGTGCTGCAGTTGCATGAAAAGTGACTCTAAAACTTAGTGGTGTGAAACTTCAAGAGCATGGATTTTGCTCACGAACCTGCAGCTTGTGCAGGGTGTAGGGGGAACAGCTGGCCTCTGCTCTGCTCTTGAGGCTGGGCTCCCCTGCAGTCTGTGCCAGCCAGTAGCCGAAGCCAGGGCAGACACTGGGCTGTTCTGGGGTTGGAGCAAGAGAAATGGAGCTTGTGAGTGGGGTCTGTCAGAGGTCAGAAGAGGCTGGGACCACTGACATTGTTGGAGGCTTAAAGACATACAGACAGATGTGCTGAGGAGTTGCTGTTGTGGCTCGGAGGGTTAAGAACCTGACTAGTATCCATGAGGATGTGGGTTTGATCCCTGGCCTTGCTCAGTGAGTTAAGGATCTGGTATTGCTGTGAGCTGTGGTGCAGGTTGCAGACTCAGCTCGGCTCCCTCATTGCCACTGGAACTTCCATATGCCACAAGTGTGGCGCTAAGAAGCAAAGCAAAGAAAAAGAAGAACAGGTATCCCCATGGGGTGTGGCAAGGGGAATTAACGAAGAAACTCCTTGTCTGGGAAATTGCATCTGCTACAGGTGGAGCCCTGAAAAGAAAAAAAAAAAGAAAGAAAGAAAGAAAGAAAAAGAAATCTAGTTGAGGTCCGGTTCCACTGACTTCCTAGACCCTGGACATCGAAAAAGTTTCCTTAGGCTGTGGTTGATTAGATTTCAAGTGGCTCTTGGGCACCTCCACAGAAGTGACGAGTGAGCCTGAGGCCCTAAGGGGGAGGGAGGCGTGGGGCTGGATCTCTCCAGGGACAGCAGCTCCAGTGGCAGGGAGCAGGGGGACCTCCCTGGAGAGGCCCTGCTGCTGGGAAGATGGTATCAGTTTCCTGTGGTTGCTGTAGGAAATTAAAGGCTTGGAGTGACACACATTTATTTTATTTTATTTTTTTATGGCTGCGCCCATGGCACATGGTTCTTGGGCCAGGGATTGAATCTGAGCTGCAGCTGTGGCCACGCTGGATCCTTTAATCCACTGCTCTGAGCTGGCCATCTAACCTGCACCACACAGCAGCCTGAGCTGCCACAGTCAGATTCTTAACCCACTGCACCACAGTGGGAACTCTGACACATGTTTATTATCTCATTATCTGGAGGTCAGGAATCCCTCCCATGTCTTGCTGGGTGAACTTGAGGTGTGGGCTGGCTCGTTCCTCTGGGGCTCTAGGGAGAACAGCTCCCTGCCATTTCCAGCTTCTAAAGGTGCCGTGTTCTGGGATCCCTTCCTCATCTTGAAGCCCCGACCCTGCTTCCATTGTCATGTCTGCTGCTGACCTCAAGACTCCTCCTGCCTCCTTCTTGTAAAGGTCCTTATGATGACCCTGGGCCTACAGTCACACGGGACAGTCTCCACTTCTCAAGACCCTTAACTTAATCTCACATGCAAAGCCTTTTTTTTTTTTTTTTTTTTTTGGTCTTTTTAGGGCCGCACCTGCAGCATATGAAAGTTCCAGGCAGCAGTTGAATTGGGGCTGCAGCTGCCGGCCTACACCACAGAAACACCAGATTAGAGCCATGTCTGTGACCTACACCAGAGCCCACGGCAATGCTGGATCCTTAACCCACTGAGTGAGGCCAGGGATCAAACCAGCATCCTTATGGATCCTAGGGGGGTTCTTAACCCACTGAGACACAATGGGAACTCCTCTCCTGCAGAGCCTCTTTTGCCCTGTAAAGTAACACTTGCCCAGGTTCCTGGGGTTAGGATGCACGTGGCAGGTGGGCTAGGTGGGGGAGGCACGGCTGCCTCCAGGAGATGAAATGCTATCTTTGCCTCCTCCTCTAAGCCCAGCTCCCCCTCCCTCCCCTCGACCCTGGGCATTGTCCGCAGGGACACCTAGGGTACCCTGAAATCCCAGCACTGTGCCCCAAGACCCAGCTGGGGAGGGCTCTATGGGGCCCCCCTCTGCCATCACCAAGACCTGGGGTCTGGCCCTGGGGGGTGAGCAGTGGCCACTGCAAAGCCCGTCACTGAGGCCTGATGGGCGTTGCTGACAGGGCCGTTGGGTAAGTCTGCGTGGCTGGTGTTTGAGGAGGGGCAGAAGTGCTGGCCCATCCTGTGCCGTTCAGGTTGAGCTGGGGAAGAGAATGAAAACTGTGGACAGAAGAGAAAGAAATAATGAAGGAAAGGGGCTAGGTCACGGCATCAGGTCTCACCTCCAGATCTTCAGAGCTCTGGGCCTGCCAGAGTGGCCACGGTGATCGGGATAGATGGGGCCACATTCTGGGAATGGGAAGTGGGGGTGTGTGTCCTTGGTGGGTGCCTGGGTGTACAAGCGTGTGGATGATTCTAGCGCTCAGACACAGTGTCACCTTCCTAGCCAAGGCCCCCGTCTTGTGGAGTGGAGGCAGCCTGGCTAGCCCTGCTGTGACCTGTCTAATCCTGACTCACAGAATCAGTGGGTGTAAGGAAACCATTGTTCCACCCCTTTGATTGTAGAAGTTTCCTTACACACCCATGGATGCTGAGTGTGGCTGGCTGAGCAAGCCGGCTCCTTGCTGTCAACATCCATGACCATGATTGCCACAGACCCCAGCTCCCACGAGGTCACTGCTGTCCTTGTCTACACTGCAGCCTTTCCTGGATGAGATGCCAGCCTCCAGGTGGCCCCATTGATCCGTGCCTCCTGCATTCATGCCAGAGCAGCCTTGGACCAGGGTAGAACCAAGTCACCAAGAGCACCCGGTGGAGGTGACGGCATGGATGTTGAGCTTCTGAGATTCATCACGAAAGACAAAGGTACCCCGTCTCTCCATCACTCTCTCCTGGGTCACTAACCGCTGGGTCAAGGGGAAGCTGGGCAGCCCTGGGTCCAAGACAGGAGGGCAGGCGGCCAAGGTGGTGCAAGCAGGGTCCAGGGTGCTTCCGGGGGGAGGGGGTTGGTGGGTGGGGCAGGGAGGGTGGGCGTGGCCAGCGCCTTGGTCGCGACCAGGAGCAGGGTCCTCTGGGCTGCCCCGCACCTGCCTGCTTCCAGAGCCAGTTCGTTTTATTGGATGGAGCAACTGCACTCTGAGGAAAAATCACTGTGTTATGAAATATTTCCCCTGCCTCCGCAGTCAATTTGGGCTTCATTTAAAATTCAATAACGGCAGGGCCGTCTTCCAGGCCTTGGTGGTAATCGCCCTCGGTGGCTGGAAATGGGAAGTTAGGAGGTCAGCAGGGTTAATCCATGCCCTCCCCGGGCCGATGCCACCTCCCCCGCCCCTGTGCACATGCCCAGGATGGGGGGAGGGGCGGTCTGCTGGCGGGGTCTTGGTCTCCGAAGCGGCTCCTAGGAAATCCCTCTCTCCAGTTCCCCCTCGGTTGGGTGATGGGGCTGGTTATTCATTTTTCAGAGAAGAACCGGAGATCATCCCTGAATTTGCTGTTTATCACGTCTGGACTCTCCTCAGCTGTTTTGACTGTAAATTCAACAGCTTCGGGGACAGCTGAGCCAGGGTCTGGCTCTGTCGGCTCGGTCTCTGTTTTTCTCTCCTGCTCAGTCATCTTTCTGTCTCTCTCTGTATCTGTTTCCCTCTGCTTGTCCTCCTCCCTCTGACTCCCTGCCGTCACCTCTGTGTGGCTGCCCACTTGGCGGCCCCCATCCAGCCCTGGGAAGGCGGCGGGGGACGGGGGCGGAGGCCCGGGGAGGGGGGGGGGGGCCTGGCAAATTCACCTCTTGGCCAGTGGGAGGCGCTGAGATGCCTTTAAATTCCCTTCTCCTGAAAGCTTTCTTGATTGGGCAGGGGTGTTAAGGCAGTGTTCCTGCGGCTGGCGGGGGTCTTGGGGTGGAGGTGGGTGGCTGCTGCGGAAGACCCCAGTGCCCCAGAGCCAGCGGTCGCCTGGTGGGGTGGCCTGGCCCGTGCAGGGTGAGCCTGGCTGGGAGTCCGGGTTCTTTGCTGCTCCACCATCACACTTCCTCTACCTCCACACATGTGAGTTAAACTCCCCCGCCCCAGAGTTTAAGCATTTTTTTCTTTCCGCCATGCCTGGGGCATGCAGAAGTTCCCAGGCCAGAGATCAAACCTGAGCCACAGCAGTGGAATGCTGGATCCTGAACCCACTGCACCACCAGGAACTCCTCTTCTGAGTTTATTTTTTAATTTTTTTTGTCTTTTTTTTGCTATTTCTTGGGCCGCCCCTGCGGCATGTGGAGGTTTCCCAGCCTAGGGGTCGAATCGGAGCCATAGCCACCGGCCTACGCCAGAGCCACAGCAACGCAGGATCCGAGCCGTGTCTGCAACCTACACCACAGCTCACGGCAACACCGGATCGTTAACCCACTGAGCAAGGGCAGGGACCGAACCCGCAACCTCATGGTTCCTAGTCGGATTCGTTAACCACTGCGCCACGACAGGAACTCCCTCTTCTGAGTTTAAATGCCAGTGATTCACTCACAAAAATGGATGCAGTGCAGAACTGAACCACAGCGGCTGGTCCCCAAGCCCGTCCAGCACCCGGTGGATCCCTGAGAAGATGCCACCCCAGAGACTCAGAGGGTGGCGGCACCCCTCACAGAGCCAGGAGTTGTTCCCGAGGCTGCTCTCACAAGCAACAAGGCCTCCAGAGTTTGACTATATCCTGTCTCTGATGAACAGATGGCCAGGGGCTGGCTACACCCATCCTGTCAAGGGTGGACCCCTGGAGAGATCACATGTATGAGCAGCAGCTGAGCTCCACCCCCAGGACCCCCTTGGTACTAAGCCCTAGACTGTAGCCTCTTGAGGACCATAAAACCCATCCCTGCCCCACAGGGCCAAGCAGAGCACCTGGGGTGGGAGATGTGGGAGGACAGGGATGTCCCTGCCCCCACCACCCAAGGCTGTGTTCTACCCACTGTGAGCAAAGGGAGCCTTTTCAGTGCTCAGGGCTCAGGTGGGACACAGGGCAGAATAGAGGCAGTGCATGGGAGGGGGTGGGAACGTGATGGTTCATTCATGCTTCTGGATCCAGCTGTTCCTGAAACCAGACCCTCTGCCCTCCTAAGAATTCATGTGAAAATGCTTTGATTCTGCAACTTAGGCATCCCAAGACTACTCTCAGTTTCAACAATTTTCTAGAAGGACTCAACATTGCTCAGTGAAGCCGATAAACTCATGATATATTGCAGTGAAAGGAAGACTAAAAGCGGCAACAGGAAAAGCAGACCATGGGGCCACCTCCAGGAGAGACAAGCCATGAGCTCCAATTGTCCCATCCCAGCCCTGAACGCTCCCAGCAGTGACATGTAACAGTTTTGTGTCTTGCCAACCAGGGGGCTCACCTGAGCCTGGGGGTGGAGGGTTTTTACTGGAGCTTGGCCATTAGATGTGGCTGACCACTGACATGACTGATCTATCTCCAGCCCCCAGAAATCAAGCTGATACCACATGGCCCAAGACCCCCAGGCAAATAGACACTGAGAAGGCAGGACCCAGGACCTGGAGGTCACCTCCTAAGAGCTGGTCAAGGGCCGCTCTCACTTTGAGCACGCTTAGTTGTTACTGCACAGGACCTTCTTAAGACACTAGGACAAAAGTGCATAACCAGGTACTCTCAGCAATCTTGGGCACACCATTGAAACTGTGCAGCCCCTATATCAAGCCATGCCTGAAGCCAGACCCTGTGTTTTTTCTAAGTTCTGAGTCAAAATTTCCCTTTATCAGTGTGTAGAGGGTTTCTGTATTGATCAATACATTCCTAGAGCCCAAAGTTAAGCAATTTCTGAGTGAGTGTGGTCTAAACCCGGCCATAAGATCTTTATCACACTTACCACCCAGAGTGGATGACTGGCACAGCTCCTAGTGTTGGGGTTCCACTGTCGGTTATCCCACAGGCAGTAGAGGCCTGGCTACACCAAGCCCCATGAACCGATGTGGAGAGGGCGAGGTCAGGCTGGTCTCCGGGGGATCAGCATTCTCAGGGCTGGGCCGGCCACTGTTTTCATGCTCTGCCCCAACCCTTGAGAGCCTTGCCACATGGCTCAGGCATCCCTGGTGTGGACTTGTGGTTGGCATGGACTGGGGGAGGAGGTATGACGGGGAGGGTGTGTGTGTGTGTGTGTGTGTGTGTGTGTGTGTGTGTGTGTGTGTGTGTGTGTGTGTGTGTGTGTGTAGGGGGTGGGTCCTGGCTTCCTGCTCATTGTGTGATGGCTCAGCCCCCCTTAAACCAGGGCAGAAAAGCCCCTGCCACAGGCTGTGTGGCAGTTCTCAGGCCATGGGTGCACTGGGAGCAAGAGTCAGAGCACAGGATTCACCAGCTGAAAGAAAGGGACGCAGGGCTGGGCGGGGACACTCGGCCCAACCACACGGAGCCCAGAGCAAAGCCTGCCCATCAGCGGGAGGCAGGCCGTTGGTGACCACGAGCGCAGACCTCTTTCCACAGTTGATGGGATGGGAGCTTGTGGCTATGCCCGCCCAGGGTCCTCCTCTTCCCCCTTCATAAAACACTCTCCTTGGGAGATCCCGTCATGGTGCCGTGGTTAACGAATCCGACTAGGAACCATGAGGTTGTGGGTTCCATCCCTGGCCTTGCTCAGTGGGTTAAGGATCCAGCGTTGCCATGAGCTGTGGTGTAGATCGCAGATGCGGCTCAGATCCTGCGTTGCTGTGGCTCTGGCGTAGGCCAGTGGCTACAGCTCCAATTTGATCCCTAGCCTGGGAACATCCATATGCCACGGGGGTGTCCCTAGAAAGGACGGAAAAAAAAAAAAAAAAAAAGCAAAACCCAAAAAAAACCACTCTCCTTCCAGCCAGGATCAGAGGGCGCCCTGTCCCCACTCGAAGGACAATGCCCACTCCCTGACTCTGGCAACCATCTGGTCCCCAGGAGGCTCTTAAGCTTGTCAGCAGAATGTCACCTGGCGTTTCTGCCTGACCTGACGGATCAGCCTTAAGATTCCTCCTGACCAGGAAATTGTGTTCCCACTGATTTAGCTGTTAGGCTGAAAAATACAGTTGTTCTTTTTTCTTTTTCAGGACCACACCTGTGGCATATGGAAGTTCCCAGGCTAAGGATTGAATCTGAGCTGCTGCTGCTGGCCTACGCCACAGCCACAGCCACAGCAACACTGGATATGAGGTGCGTCTGCGACCTACAACCCAGCTCATGTCAAGGCCTGATCCTTAACCCACTGAGCAAGGCCAGGGATCAAACCCATGTCCTTGTGGATACTAGTCGGGTTCTTAACCTGCTAAGCCACAATGGGGAACTCCCGAAAAATGCAATTTAACACTTTTTCATAAAACACTCCTGGTGTCCTTGGCAGGCAAAGCTGTCAGGAGCCTGGCCGGAGAATCTTGGATGGAAGCCCTTTCTGGTACAGTTGGGGATCACTTTCTGGGGTGACTGGACCCAGAGTGGGGCCGAGGTGGCCATGATTCCTCCAGGAAGGTGGATGCCCACGGTGGGAACTGGCTCGTGGTGATCTGGAACTGGAGCTGCATTTGGGGTTATAGAGACCACTCGTGAGCATGGAGCTGGGGGTTCAAGGGCTTTTCTTGGACTGTGGGGGGAGGCTGGGGGAGGACAGGTGGGAAGTGAGATGATTGCCCTCACCCTTTAAAATCATTCATTCATTCATTCATTCATAGATCCAATTATTCATTCAAATCTCCTACTGGTACCACTGTGCACTGAGGCACTATAGGAGGAGCGCAGTGGGGGCAGCAGAGGACATGAAGGCTAAGGTCCCTGCCCTCCTGGAGTTGTATTCTAATCCAGGGACAGATGGCAAATAAACAAAATGTTTAGTGTTCTAGAAGGCAGTGAAGGGAGGGAGAGCTGGGGCAGTGATGTTGCTTATTTAGTTATTTATGGCCATGCCTTTGGCATGCAGAAGTTCCAGGGCCAGGGATCAAACCCTGGCCACAGCAGCCGCCAGAACCCAGCAGTGACAATGCCTGATCCTTAACCTCCTGAGCCACCAGCTGCTTTAAACAATGTGTGGGCTGGCCTCACTGGGAGGGGGCGTCTGAGCAAAGCCAGGAGGGGTGGGGAGCTCTGCTGCAAGGACACTCAGAGGCCTGAGTGGCTGGAGGGGCTGGAGGGGCTGGAGGGGCATGAGGAAGGGGTATAGGGAGGTGGAAACAGACCACGTTGAGCCTTGAACCTTCTTTCTCGGTGAGGAGAGCGCCCTGAGCGAGACTGGATTTCTGTAGGGTGGCTCCCTGGGGTCCTGAACTAAGGTGGGGCGTCTTTCTCTGGGTTGGGGGCACAGGGAGGATTAGATGTTCAGAGCAAATGCTTCGTGTGGTTCTCAGGCTGATGTACCAGGACCATGACTCTGCCCAGGCTCTGTGTGTTCTCAGCTCCCACTCACAGCCAGGAGACTCCCAGAACAGGTAGAGGGTGTGGCCTCTGCTCTCAGGCTGAGTCTCTGGGTCAGAGAGAGGCACGGCTCACCTGTGGGGTTCCTCTAACAGTTGTGGACCCAACAGGCTCCTGTGAGAAGCCCGTGCCAGGCCATGTGCCACACAGGTCATGGACATGAGGCATATGCATTTTCTGGGGGGTGGGGGTGGACCGCTGGGTGATTTGGGTCTGGGTTTCAGGAGCTCACTCAGCGCTAAAGTGCTGGGTGTTCTTTCTGTTCTGAAGGCTCCAGGTGCTGGTCTCTGCCCTGGGTGGCCTGCCTTCTGGCCTGTAGCCCTCCAGGCCCTCAGCATTTTCCGACCTCCAAGCTGCACTGCTAGGATGCTCTACGGGGTAGAAACATGGCTTCTTCCTGTCTTGGGCGTCAGAGCATCTGTTTGCCATGGCCTCGCTCAGTTGATTGGACATAGGGGCTGATTTTCCGTATTTGCACTTTTTTTGGGCTGTGCCCACGGTTTGCGAAAGTTCCCAGGCCAGGGATCCAACCTGCGCCACAGCAGCGACCTGAGACACAGCAGTGACAACGCCAGATCCTTAACCCGCTGAACCTCCAGGGGGCTCCCATGTTTGCACATTTAAACCATCTTCCTGCACTATGAACAGCGACATGAATTAGCCTTCTTGACGGTTACGGGAATTCTTAATTATGCATTTATTTTCTCAGGTTTCTCTGCTCTGGGAAAATTCTTTGCTCCCCCTATCAGACTACAAAGTGCTCCCGCAGTTGATGGCAGAATTATGAGAAATGCAATTTACTTGACAGAACTGAAGAGCTGATGAGCAAATAACTGCCAGCCGGTCGGACCAGGCGATCGATGGCTGTTCCTCCCCAGCATCCTCCGAAAAGGGACTGCTGCCACCTCATCTGAGGTTGGGAGGGCTTTTGATCTGGGTTGCGGTGAAACCCTTGGCTCCAGCCCCTCCCCGCCTCACAACCTCTCTCTCCACGTTAACTGGCAGGTCCTTTCAGAGCTGAGAAGTAGAGTCTCTGGGCAGAGCTGGTGTTTGCCAACCCTAGGTGTCCCCAGCTCTTTGGAGGATGTACCTGGACCAAGAGGAGAGGGGCTCTGGTCCTAGAACCAGCTCCGTTGTCACACTGGGAATATCTTCCCTGAGTACAGGAGTCCCAACGGGGCTACGTTCCCACGGAGACAGAGAGTGATACACCATCTAGAAACACCAGACAAGGGGCACTAGGGAGGCGCTGGGATGGGGAGGTGGTGGGCTTAGGCAGGGGTGGTTCAGGGCAGCCAGGGGGTTAGACTGGACCATGAAAAGGGCTGCCTAAGGAGGTTGGCGGGAGCACAGACCCTGAGCAGGGAGTAATCAGGGTATGATAGAGCCACAGAGGCCCCCAGGGAGGAGGCAGCAAGCAGCGCTCCGCCTCTGGTGAGACCACGCCTGCTGTGTTCCCATGAACACCACCCCCTCGTGAGGCGCCCTCTGGAGGTCCTGGGTGGCCAGTGCAGGCCCCCCTCCCCAAGTCCTCTGAGAGGCTGTGCAGTCTCCTGAGCTCACCCTCCTCCAGCTGATGCTGGGAGTGACTTGTGGTTACAAGTAACTAAAACTCTAAGGTCTGGCTCAGTGAGTGAAGGACCTGACTAGTATCCATGGACGCGGGTTTGATCCCTGGCCTTGCTCAGTGGGTTAAGGATCTGGCGTTGCTGTGGTTGTGGTGCAGGCCGGCAGCTGCAGCTCCAATTCCATGCCTAGCCTGGGAACTTCCATATGCCACAGGTGTGGCCCTAGCGACAAAATAAAATACAAAGATAAAAAAATTAAAATGAGGCTGGCCTTCAAGTTCAGCTAGGTCCTTAGGACCAAGGACAGGAATTTAAGGGGAGAATGACATTCCGAAGGAGAAGACCCTCATTATATGGAAACCTGAGAGGAGTCAACCTATTTTAGCATGTGAATAAGCGCCCTGACCATCCTGGTTTGACCTCGTAGGGTCAAATACCTTCTTGCCTGATACGAAGGAGGAGCTAGTGATGTAAGCCATTGTGCATTTGCCAGGGCACAGGGTACCCTGCATGGAGGTGGCTGCTGGCACGGGAAGAAGGGGATGGGCAGTGGGGATGGATGCACGCAGGGGTGAGGCAGAGACCCTCAGGGCAGCTGTGGTGAGCTTACTGGATGCAGCTGGGCCACCTGCTGGAGAGGCTGCAAACCCATGAGAGCCTCAGCCTTCCCAGCTCCTCCTGGAAGTTTCTAAGACTCTATGTCCCAATCTTGAGAAATAGCAGCAGTGAGTGAGAGTTGCCCTGGGTCACTCTTTGTAGCAGCAGCCAAGACCCCCTTCAGATCCCCAGGAAGACCTCATTTGTCTCCTGGTGGCTACAGCACAACTGTCCAGCCCTGCTGAGGGTAGAGGTCAGGACAAGAGCCTTCCACTGCCTGCGGTGTCTGGGGCCACCTCCTCTGCTTATGTTGGGGGGGGGGCCTGTGGGCCTCTCCTGCACTCTCTATTCCTGGAATGTAGCCTGGCTCCCCTGGTGGTTGGTGTGGGGGCACTTACCACAATCCAGAAACCGCCATGGCAGCAGGATCTACTTCCTGGCCCCTTGGAACCACTGGTATGGGGCCTTGCTGTAGATCGGCTTACCCAGCACTCTTTTCTCAACTATTGAACCAACAAACTTTTCAGACTCTCTTGCAGCTAGGGGTGGGCGTGTGAAACAGATCTGTCCATGAGACAAAAATAGAAGTTTTCCCCACAACTTCTGGAAAAGTCTTTCTGATAGAGACCACTGCTTCCTCCCTCCTTCCTTTCCTATCTGTTGCCTAGAATGTGTACATGATGGCTGGAGTGGCAGCAGCCCTCCTGAGACCACCAGGAAAGGATAAGGGAATTGGACACACTTGCTTCTGATCTCCTTGAGTCTTGGAAATGCTTCCCCAGGGGGTAGGTATATGAGAAAAATAAAACCCCTAATCTGTGTAAGGCACTGTTTTTTCAGCTTCCCCATTTCTCACAGCTGAATGTGATTCTTAACTATCCACTCTCCCAAAGTGGGTCTCTTTTCTCCATGGCAAGGACACTTCCATTGTCCCACAAACAAATGACTGGAGGATAATTAGAGTTTTGTACAAAAGGGATTTGCTAGAAAAAAGGAAGTCTGAACTTAGGAAAGCAGAAACTAAAGGAACTTGCTTTGCTATCTTCTGTTGCCTTTTCCTCTGAGTTTAATTAGGACACCAGCTCAGTTGGTAGATGTGTGCTTCCTTTCTAGTTTCTTCAAACAGGATGGTGGATTAAATGCCCAGTGAAATGAGTGCATTAAAAAAAGAAAAAAGCACAAGAGGAGGAGGCCCTGCTGTTGTTTGATATGAATGTTAGGAAAGGAGACGTGTTCAGAATTCACCCCGGGAAGAACATTTTGCTTCTTTATTTAATTTTTTTTTTTTTTTTTTTTTTTAATGGCTGCACCCATGGCATATGGAAGTTCCCCAGCTGGGGATTGAATGTATCTCAATCCCCACCTGAGCCACTGCTGTTGGATTCTGGGTGTTTTTTTGGTTTGTTTTTTGTTTTTGTTTTGGTTTTGGGTTTTTTTTTGCTTTTTAGGGCTACACCTGCAGCATATGGAGTGTCCCAGGCTAAGGGTCGAATCGGAGCTATAACTGCTGGCCTACACCACAGCCAGAGCAATGTGGGATCTGAGCCATGTCTGCAACCTACACCACAGCTCAGGGCAATGATGGACCCCCGACCCACTGAGCGAGGCCAGGAATCGAAACTACATCCTCATGGATACTAGTTGGATTCATTTTCACTGCAACACAATGGGAATTCCTGCAGTTGGATTCTTAACCCACTGAGCCACAGCAGGAATTCCTATCTAATTACTTATTATTATTATTTGGCTGCGTCCTTGGCATGCAGAAATTCCTGGTCCAGGGATTGAACCTGAGCCACGGCAGTGACGCCAGATCCCCAACCCGTTGAGTCACTAGGGAACTCCTATTGCACCCTGGCTGGCTCATAGCCCAGTGCTTACAAATATACGATGGTGGTAAAGTTGCTCTGTGGGAGGGAAGGGGACCTCGAGGCGGGGGAGGAGTCAGTGCCCAGAGCAGAGCACCTGCAGGGCAAACCCTGGCACCCCCCAACCCCTGCCACAAACAGCAGGAGTGCGTGCATTGAGTCCAGGGACTGCCGTAACAAGTGACCACAAACCTGACATCTTAAAACTGCAGACTTTGTCCTCTCACAGCCCAGGAGGCTGGAAGTCTGAACCAAAAGTGTGTTAGAGCCCCTGAGGCTCTATGGGAGTGTCCTTCCTGCCTCTCCAGGCTCCAGTGCTGCAGCCCCCGTGGTGTCCCAGGTTGGTGGCTGGACATCCTCGCTTCATCCTCAGTCAGCACAAGGGCAGATGTGCTGTTCCCAGGATGCGGAGGTGTGGGTGGATGTCGGCCACGGGGACACCAGGTCAGACATCTGGGCTTTGCAGCATCTGGGAAATTTTCACACCTTCAGGAAGTGATGATGTTATGTGTTGGTTGTTCCAAGGACTGGGAGCTGAGGGGCAACATAAGGACGGGATGGGTGAGTGAAATGTGGCAGGCGCACACCAGGCAGGGGTGGGGATGGGGACCGACTGCAAGCGACCAGATAGGCACACAGCGACGTGGACAGATGGCGAAATGCAGGGTTTGATAAAAAAAAAATAAATAAATTGAGATGTGAAAACACAATACCACTGGTGTGGCTGGAAAACACAATTCTACACATTTTGTAAGGGTAGGTGCCTATTTAAAGAGAAATATTAGACACATGAGCCAGGGTGGTGCAGAAAGGCAGTGGGGTCTGGGCTGCCAACCACAATGATGTCTCTCAGAAAGGCCTCTGCTGAACTCGCTTCTGTGCTTATCCCAATGAGGTCCCAGGAAGGAGAGACGTGACTTCCGGGGCTCCAGGCCCATACCTGAGCTCCTCGGGGGTTGGGGGCTACTTCTAGTGGTTCTCCAGGTGGGGTCCCTGGAGCAGCATTGGCAGCACCTCAGAGGTTATTACAAATGCCAATTGTTAGCATTTAGTTTGATTTTATAGCTTTTTTTTTTTTTTTTCCGCCATGCCTGTGGCATGTGGAAGTTCCTGGGCCAGGGACTGAATCCGAGCCTTAGCCATGACCTGAGCTGCTGCAGTGGTGATGCAGATACCTTTTTTTTTCTTTCTTTTGGCCACCCCGAGACATATGGAGCTCCCAGGCCTGGGATCAGATCTGAGCCACAGTTTCGACCTAATCTACCACTGTGGGAATGCCGGATCCTTGACCCGCTGTTCCAGGCTGGGCATCGAACCTGCATCCCGTTGAGCCACAGCAGAAACTCCCAACGCGAGATCCTTAGTTAACATGCTTCGCCATCAAGGAATTCCTTCACAGAACTTTTTACAAAAATTTAGGAGTTTCTGTCTTGGATCATTGGTAACAAAACTGACTAGCATCCATGAGGACTCGGGTTTGATCCCTGACTCTGTTCAAGTGGGTTGCCATGAGCTGTGGTGTAGGTCACAGATGTGGCTTGGATCCTGAGTTGCTGTTGCTGTGGCTGTGGCATAGGCTGGAGGCTGCAGCTCTGATTCAAACCCAGCATCTGCCAGGAACTCGTCAGAAGCACAGATTTTCGGGGCCAGATCTGCTGAATCAGAAGCTCTGGGGGTGGTGCAGTGTCTCCCCTCCAGGGGGTCTGGGGCTCACTCAGGCGGGAGACCTTGGGGCTTCAGTGTGGTGCTCCTGCGGCCACAGCTCAGCCCACCTCCTGCCCTGGGACTGAGCACCAGAGCAGAGGTTCCACGGGGTGCGTTCGGAGCTCCATGGGACCGGGACCAGCCCTGGGTCACCAGGACGTCTTGGATCAGCCGAATTTGGAGGCTCCTCCGGGTGAGGCCTCAGTAGATCACGAGAGCATGGTATTTTCCCAGAAGACCAGTTGCTCTGATGAATGGGGCCAGGCCAGTCCAAGGACAGATTAAGCACACAGGAACCTGGTGGGATCCCTGGAAATGAGCCTGTTTTCTTTCTCTCGCCTTGGGGCACTTTCATTTAATTATTGTGTTTTCTTATAAATTTGATAAAGAAGCTCCATTTATCTAAAAAATGGTAGATGAGGAGGTCGCGTTGTGGCTCAGTGGTTAACAAATCCGACCAGGAACCATGAGGTTGCGGGTTTGATCCCTGGCCTTGCTCAGGGGTTAAGGATCCGACGTTGCTGTGAGCTGTGGTGTAGGTTGCAGACGCGGCTCAGATCCCGAGTTGCTGTGGCTCTGGCGTAGGCCGGTGGCTACAGCTCCGATTAAACCCCTAGCCTGGGAACCTCCATATGCCACAGGAGCGGCCCCAGAAAAGGCAAAAAAGACAAAAAAAAAAAAAAAAATACCAAAAAAACCCAAAAAACCACAGCAGCACATCGGAAACAAACCTGACTAGTATCCATGAGAATGCAGGTTCAATCCCTGGCCTCGACGGTGGTGGCTCTGATCCTGTGTTGCTGTGGCTGTGGAGTAGGCTGGCAGCTGTAGCTCCCTAGCCTGGAAACTTCCATATGCCTCGGGTGTGACCCTAAAAAGCAAAAAAAAAAAAAAAAAAAGTGAGACAGAGCGGGACATGGCAGGAGGGGGCCACAGGGAGCCTGCCTCCTATACACCCCACGCAGCGCCTGGCTCTTCTAGTGCCCGAGGGCTGGCTGAGGCATCTCAGTGGCATTTCTGGTTCTGGAGATGTGCCCTCTGTCTTTTCTCTCTGTGGTTCTCGCTAGAGATTTGTCCACTCAATTGATCTTTTCACAGAACCAGCACTTTGATGGTCTGTGCTGTCTTTCTATTTTCAGGGTCACCGAATTCGGCCCTCTATTGTCGCCTCCACCCGCTGGCTCTGGGCTCATCTGGCTCTTCTCTCCCTGTGTCTTGGGGCAGAAGCTCAGATGAGGCCCCTGACATGTTTGCTTTCTTTGAGCGGTGGCTGCTGCGGCCCCCCACCCCCCCCACCCCCCCACATTTGATGTATTATTTCCATCTTGCTCCAGGGTCCTCACCCCCACTGGGCCTCAGGCTGAAGCCCTGGCAGGGGGTGGGGGCTTGGTTTTGCAGGTGGGGGCAGGGGCATCCGGTTCCCTGTGTGGTCTCCGTGGATCCCAGGGTAGGGCCTCTGTGCTGCCTGGTGGGGGGTGGCCTTGTGCCCGCCTCCCTCAACACCCCCGCCCCACAACCACACCCCAGGCCTTGGCAGGGTAGAGGAAAGCAGTTAGTGGCCGGGAGTTTCTGTCCTGCTTGCTGCCCCTTTCCAGGTCCTTCAGCAGACAGCAGGCTTTGTTCTCTGGGCCTGTGGTTGTTTCTGAGTTGCCGGCTCCCAGTCCATGGGGAATGACGAAGCAGAAACCCACTCCCCACCTGTCGCTCCTCAGTCTTGAGGCCCTAAGCCAGCCTCCTGCCAGAGTGTCGGTCCTTACGTTTGCTCTCCGTGGAGCATCCTGAGCTGTTGGAGGAAGAGCGGACAGCATGTTGTTCTCTGACCCCAAGCGCTAGTGGATGCTGGTGGGCCAGCCCTTGCCCGGCTTTCTCCTCCTGGGTTATACAAGTCAGGAAAAAGTCTGTATCTCATTTCCCTGAGGCACCATGGACTCATTCAACATGCCCATTAACCCCCTCATCTCAGGTAACTTTTCTTTTTTTTCCTTTTTGGCCACGCCTGCAGCATAGGGAAGTTCCAGGCCAGGGATTGAACCAGAGCCACAGAAGCAACCCAAGGTACTGCAGTGACAATGCCAAGTCCTTAACCCACTGAGCCACCAGGGAGCTCCTCGGGTGACTTTTCTTTCATTCCATCTTTGACTCATTTTCCAGGTTTCTCTCTCAGGTCACCAGTTGTCCTCATGCTGATACATCTTTGTGTGGATCCCAGAGAAGTTTATCATCTTCTCTAGCGCTTAAAAAAAAAAAATCTCTAATCGGGAGTTCCCATCCTGGCACAGTGGGTTAAGAACCTGACGGTGGCTCGGCTCAGAGGTGCAGTTTCCATCTCCAGCCCAGCATAGTGGGTTAAAGGATCCCTAGTTGCTGCAGCTGTGATATACATTGCAGCTGCAGCTCGGATACAATCCTTGGCCCAGGAACTTCCAGATGCTGCAGGTGCAGCCGAAAAAGAAAAAAAAATATTCTCTAACTGGCGTGACTGCCTTAAGCTCTTCTTCTCCATTAGTGATATCATACTTGGTTGTGCTGGTTCTGTTTTTTTGCTCCACAGGATTTACTTTTTAGTTTAGTTCTGAGTCTCCTTTTTTTCTTTAACTCTGAGATCAGTGGTTTTCATTTCATTCTTCAGTTTCATTGCCTAATCTTTATTGTAAGCCCTTCTACTAAAATATTAGCTTCTTAGCTTTTTTCTATTTGGGGGGATGTTTTCTTCTGGAATTATTTATTTATTTATATATTTTTGCTCTTTAGGGCTGCACCTCCGCATAAGGAATTTCCCAGGCTAGGGGTATGATTGGAGCTGCAGCGGCTGGCCTATGTCACAGCCACAGCAACACTGAATCTGAGCAGGATTTGCAGCCTTGGCTGGACTAGTGCAGTGCCACCGAATAGTATTGGAAACATCCAAAACCTTGTGGCAACACTGGATTCTTAACCCATTGAGCGAGGCTAGGAATTGAACCCTAAGCCTCATGGATACTAGTTGGATTCATAATCCACTGAGCCACAGTGGGAACTCCCAGATTTTTTTTTTAATGTGAACTTTAACCGACTTTGCTGGGCCAGGGGTTGAACTTGTGCCCCTGCAGCAAACTGAGCTGCTGCAGTTGGATTCTTAACCCACCGAACCACAGCCAGAATTCCTTATTTTGGAATGGTTTTTGTCAGTCTTTTGTCTGTTCATTCTTCCCTAACTTTAGCCTCTACCACTCTGTTTCTTTTTCTTTCTTTTTTGTCTTTTTAGGGCTGCGCCCACAGAATATGGAAGTTCCCAGGCTAGGGGTCAAATTGGAATTGCAGCTGCTGGCCTACACCATGGCCACAGCAACACAGGATCCGAGCCATGTCTGCAACCTTCACCAGAACTCACGGCAATGTTGGATCCTTAACCCACTGAGCAAGGCCAGGGATTGAATGCACATCCTCATGGATACTAGTCGGGTTCATTACCACTGAGCCATGACAGGAACTCCTCCCTTCCTTTTCTTTTTCAGAAGCAGGTTGAGGGGTTGCTGTGTGAAGCTGTGCGTGGGAGGAGGGAAGGAGAAGGGACAGCTGGGACCCAGGGTGGTGTTGATGGTGAGCACGGGGTCTCTTTTGCTGAGAAACAGGGACAAGCCCCCCAGGAGGACATCCTATTTCTGTGGGGACACTGGGAGCAGACCCTGCTTCTGGCTTCTGGACCCCGCACTGCCACGGGAAGGCAGATTCTGAGGTTAGAAAGGACAAAACTTAGAGACCACTCAACTATGAACTTCATGGGGAGAACACAATGGTTTTTTGTTTGTTTGTTTGTTTTTAATCTTAGGGCCGCAACTGCAGCATTTGAATTTCCCAGGCTAGGGGTTGAATCGGAGCTGTAGCTGCCAGCCTGCACCACAGCCACAACAACATGGGATCTGAGCTGCATATGGGACCTACGCCGCAGCTCACAGCAACGTCGGATCCTTAACTCACTGAGCAAGGCCAGGGATCAAATGCAAGTCCTCGTGGGTACTAGTTGGGTTTGTTACTGCTGAGCCACAACAGGAACTCCACAACTGGTTTTGAAGTGCATACCTTCAAACCTGTGATGGGGCCGGGCTAAACTACCCTGAGCTGAGTAATGATGGCAGGGTGGGAACCCATTCAGCAGTCATTCCCACTACTGAAGAAATATCATCCCTGTCAATCTGCATTAGCACAAAGAAGCCATTTAATTTAATTTTTAAATGTCTATTGAGTGCTTAAAAGAGCAAGAAATAACAAACAAAGCTTCCCATCTTATTTCTCTTGGGGCAGTTTCCCATGTGACTTATCAAGGCTGTCAGTTTTATTAACTTTGGCCTGGGAAGCAGTTTTTTTGGGGAGTGGGGGGAGGAGGCAGTTCTAAGCAAGAAGACAGAACAGGAGTTCCTGCTGTGGCACAGTGGGTTAAGGATCTGGCATTGATGCAACCGTGGTATAAATTGCACGTGTGGCTCAGATTCAGTCCCTGGTCCAGGAACTTCCATATGCTGCGGGGGCGGCAGAAAAAAAAAGAAGAGGGAGCGGCTTGGCCTTGCCACTCCACTCTTAGTCCCTGGGGTCTGAGGGGCTCATGGCCCATGGGCCCTGCCTCTAGCACACAGCCCTCAGCCATTCCCTCTCCTTCCTGCCTCAGATCCTGAGCTCTGGGGCTGGTCCTTCCTCCTGCTCCTTGAACTCAGTACAAATTGGGGCATCTGAGCCTGACCAAGGCTTCGTGGCCCAAGCCTTAGAGGTGGAACCTGGTTGCTCTAAACTCCTCTGAGCTCTGGGGACCCCTCCCTCGGAGTGAGGACTGCATTTCAGCCAGTTCAAGGGGCTCCTGGGCCCAGGTGCCCAGGGCTGCACAAAGCATGGCAGAAACCAGGTGTGAGCCAGCATGTCACAGGGGGGGGACAGTGTGGGCAGGTCAAGGAGATGGGACAGTGTGGGCAGGTCAAGGAGATGGGACAGTGTGGGCAGGTCACAGGGAGGGGACAATGTGGGCAGATCACAGGGAGGGGACAGTGCCAATACGTGGGCATTCCCCCAGGCTGAGAAATCACATCTTCATCTCACTAACTCTGAAAGGGAAGGCAGCATTGCAGCGCATCTTCCATTTTTTTCTTCTGGCAACTCCGCATCTCCTTCAATTTAGACACACTTGGTTCTCATCCCCTGGTGAGAAGCACATGCTGTAAAGCCACACGAATGTGGAATTAGCAGTTACAGAACCTGCTCCAGGGAAAACAAGAGATTAGGTTCCTGTGAGTCTCTGGGGATGATATTTTTGTCAACGGATCAATAGACAAATTTATTTGATGTGCTTCTGGTTAAAGACAGTTAGTCTGTGTTGTCGACTTGGTAACATAGACCTCACGCCCTCAGCGTAATAACTGTGCCTGAACGAAGCCTGTGGAACATGCATTTTCTTGGTGGCACATGACAGCTCTCTTGTCCTTAGGGCACCGGGTGGCACTTCAGCTCTTTGCTGGGCGCCGTTTTAAACAGCGAGACTACCAGTGAAACACAAAAATGCGAAAACCATGGCCCTAAACAGACACGAAGGACACTTGCTTCTGTAAGATGTTTCTGAGTGACGGCGAAAGAACCCTGCTAAGGTGTCGGGGGACGATTTACAAGCACGTACAGTCACAAATACAGAATCAGTGAATAACGAGGGTGGCTGTACAGCAGCAAACCTGTCTTATTAGCAGCACGTGATGGTGATTCTGTCGTCAGTGGAAATCACAGAGTTTCAATTTGTGTTACTGTCTCTAAAGAAATCTGAGTGCAGCCCACCTCGTCCCCGCCCTGATGTTGAGGAGTTATTACACCTGTGGCTCGATCTTGATCCCTGATGCATGAATAAAGCAGCATATCCTATTCTGTCATATCTGGTTTTTTTTTTTTGTTTTTTTTTGTTTTTGTTTTTTCCTTTTTAGGGCCACACCCGCAGCATAGGGAAGTTCCCAGGCCAGGGGTTGAATCAGAGCTACAGCTGCTGGCCTAAGCTACAGCTGCTGGCCTATGCCACAGCCACAGCTTCATGGGATCAGAGCTGAGTCTGCGACCTACACCACAGCTCATGGCAACGCTGGATCCTTAACCCACTGAGCGAGGCCAAGGATTGAACCTGAGTCCTCATGGATACTAATTGGTTTCATTACTTACTGCTGAGCCACGACGGGAACACCTCTTATCCATTTCTATTGGTTAAGGAAGGCCAAGAACTCAGGTTGGTCACACATCCAGCTGACTTGGCTTCTCATCGCTATGCTGGGATGTGGGCCTCGCCCGCTCCACTGCTTCTCACTCTCCTGGGGTCTCACCTCCATGAGGCCAGATGGTGCCATGAATCTCAAAGGCCAACAATCAACCCTTCCTCCCATCTTGCCTGCACAGCCTGTCTGCACAAGGCCCAGGCAGGGCAGCATTGGGACTGAAGGTGACACCCACAGGCCCTTGGGGATGATGGCTGAGGGTGGGACTGGTGAGTGAGCCCGGGGGGGTGGGGTGGGGGACTTGTCCAAGGTCCAATTTCTGTGGGATTATCTTCAAGTGAGCGATCCTGGGCCTCTCTGCTCCCCTGGCCCAGGGCCTGGCTGCCAGGCTGCTCTTTCACAAAAGAAAATGAAAGCATCAGAGTGTGAACTCTGTCCCCTGAAAAGATGTGTTCAGGTCCCTGGTACCTGCATGGAAACATCTTTGTGGCTTCAGTGGATATAGGGCCTTGGCCAACGCCATCCAGGTAAGATGCGGGTGGGAGTGGAGAGGGCTCTGATCCATGGCTAGTGCCCTCAGTAGGAGAGGGGGGGGGGTTCAGACACACAGGGGGAGTCATCCTGGGGGGTCCTCTGCACCTGGGGGTGATGGTCGTTGGCTGGCAGCTCTGTTCTCCTGTAGTTTATTTGTTTGTTTTTGGCTTTTCAGGGCTGCACCTGCGACATGTAAGTTCCCAGGTCAGGGGTTGAATCCTAGCTGCAGCTGCTGGTCTACACCACAGCCACAGCAACATGGGATCTGAGCCATGTCTGTGACCTACACCACAGCTCACGGCAATGCTGGATCCTTAACCCACTGAGTGAGGCCAGGAATTGAACCCGCATCCTCATGGAGACTAGTCAGGTTCTTAACCTCCTGAGCCACAACGGCAACTCCTCTCCTTCCTTCTTAGCTACATTTTGCTCAGGGATGAAGGCAAGATACCTCTCCTGGATTCCCAGAAGTTTCTCTATCTGTCCCTTGGGTCTGTTGGGCTCCTGGCCAGCCCCTGCCAGGCCTGCATCCCAGCCTGGGCTGCTGGAGGCTGCCTCTCCCACCTGCTCCCAGGTGTTGGGGGCTGCCCGCTTCCCTGCCCCTCTCCTGGGGACCCCACTCCCTGGGCCCAGTCACTCTGCATTCTGCTTCCCCCAGGGTCACTCACTCTGATAGTCTGAGCTATAAATGAAGATTCACTGGAGTGATGAACATTTTTATTAGACAAAATTAAATTCTGGTACACATCATCTCTATCAAGTGCAGAGGAAAGGAAAAAAAAAACCAACTCTGTATGCTCACTGTTTCTCATCAGAAGCATCTGCTTATGAGCTGCCTTTCCCAGAGAACTATTTATTAGCTTTGGTTACAAATGAGCCATTTTAAACAAATGACATGGATTTTTCTGAATTTGCTGCAGAGCCAATTTATAATTGAATTAATGAAAGCAGTGGGCTTGCTATTAAGTTTTATTAAGTTCTGTTTGCTTGTATGTTTGCCATTTAAAACATGACTGTTGTTTAAAAAGAAAAACAACAAACAAACAAAAAAACGACAAATACTAGACAGCCGGGCAGAGTGGGAGGAACAGATGTTTGCAGTCGAGCCAGTCTGAGTAAGACCCCAGGACTGCCTGGTGCAAAGCATGTGCCTTGTGCCAGGTCACTTCCCTCCTTGAGTCTCTGGTTCCCCATCTGCAGGAGGGGTATAGAAGTTCTCAGTGCTCCTTGGGGTTATTCCAAGAATTAAGCAGAATTGGAGTCTCCTGGTGATCTAGCAGGTTAAGAATCCAGCCCCTGGATACGGGTTCTTTCTTTTTTGGGGCTGGACCTGCGGCATATGGAAGTTCCCAAGCTAGGGGTCAAATGGGAGCTGCAGCTGCTGGCCTACACCACAGGCACCGCAACACTGAGCCTCGCCTGCAACCTACACCACAGCTCATGGTAACACTAGATCCTTAACCCTCTGAGCAAGGCCAGGGCTTGAACACTCATCGTCATGGATACTAGTTGGGTTTGTTATTTCTGAGCCACGACAGGAACTCCTACTACTTTCTATTTTTTTAAAGAGAATTAGTTGGGATTAAAACCCCTGTCATGTTGGGAGTTTCCTGGTGGCTTAGCAGGTTAAGGATCCAGCATTATTACTGCTGTGGCTCAGGTCGCTGTGGCACGGGTTTGATCCCTGCTGGCCCAGGAATTTTCACATGCCACAGGTGCAGCCAAAAAAAAAAAAAAAAAAGAAAAGGAAAATTTGTACTTGGAGTTGGGCCAGGTTGTTGGGCTCCGACCAGCTCACCACTGCCTGTGACCAGGTCTAGGGCAGACACACTCGTTGCCGGTCTTAGGGGCATTTCAGGAAGTGCTGTGTCTTTTCCATCTCTCCTTCTGGAGTCCTGCCCATGCTCCCCCACCCTCCACAGCAAGGGCCCCAAGTCCTGGCTCCAGTAACACTACCCTCTCCCCAGTCCCTTCAGCGGATGGAAGATGAGTCCCTGGGGTATCTCAGCCCTTCTGCACTGTGTCATCCATCCTTGTATTAAATTCCTTCTGTTTGTTAAATAGGATGCAGCTGGGTACCACAGAGATGGTTTCAACCATGGACCAATGGTTAGGAAAAAACAAGACAAGAAAGAAAAATTCGGAGTTCCCGTCGTGGCGCAGTGGTTAACGAATCCGACTAGGAACCATGAGGTTGCGGGTTCGGTCCCTGCCCTTGCTCAGTGGGTTAACGATCCAGTGTTGCCGTGAGCTGTGGTGTAGGTTGCAGACGTGGCTCGGATCCCGCGTTGCTGTGGCTCTGGCGTAGGCTGGTGGCTATAGCTCCAATTGGACCCCTAGCCTGGGAACCTCCATATGCCGCGGGAGCGGCCCAAGAAATAGCAAAAAAAAAAAAAAAAAATTCTTGTGCCTTAAAGTAAAGGAAGTGTGAACTCAAGGGTCAGGGGTTTGGGGTGCTGGCTTGGCTCCAGCACTGTCCATGGATGGTGTTAGGGGTTATCATGAACCCAGGCTTAGGGAGGGGGATCAGTGCAGGTGTACATCACCATGAGTTAGAAAGATTTGTGAACTTGGCCCCCAGACAGGGGCCCGCCTGGGTGTGGAGACCAGCAGGGACGTCCCGCTAGCCGTGGCCAAGTGTCCACCACAAAACCCCAGGGACTGTTCCCAGTGGCCCTGCCACATGGCAGCCACACAAGGCAGAATGGAGACCACGGCCCATCTTCAATGCTCTTTCCAGCTGGTGTCTGGAAAGGGGTGGGGGCTCCTCGCCTGGAGTCACCCCCAGGATTCTCAGGTAGTTCTTCTGGAAAAGGGCAAACCTCACAAGAGTTACACCTCCTCGTGAGGCAGATAAGGATGAGAGCAGATAAAAATAAGAAGGGGTCCAGGCGGGAGTGACAATGCCGGATCTTTAACCGGCTGCGAGACTCCACCACCGCCTCTTTGCTTTTGCGATTTTCTCCTCCAGTTCCTCCTCCTACCCAGGGTATTCCAACTCTGGTTTTCAGGGGCCTCAGGTCCAACCTGGTCCAGCAAGAGTGGACACGGCTCCCGGCAAGATCCTGCGAGAAGAGCCCGCGGCTGTCCGGGCGTGAGCAGACCTAGTCCGCTGCCCTCTCCTCCTGACCTGATCCTTCCTGAGGGCCCTGCCCTCGGCTGCGGGAGCTTAGCGCTGTCCCCTGATCCCCTGCAGAAAAGGATTGAGTCTCAAGTTTTCAGCCCTTCATTGAGCCTCTTTGGGTCTCATCCCCAGCACTTCAAGTCTCCAGGCGTCTGTCACTTTTAACAGTCTCAGGGGTGGATTCTGTTTGCTTATTTCTTCCTTGCAGGGCCCCAAAGGCTAATTAAACTCGTGTTTATGGACAAAAAAAAAAAAAAAAAAAAAAAAGAACCCTCCAGGATTCCTGTCGTGACTTGGCGGTAATGAACCTGACTAGCATCCATGAGGATGCGGCTTTGATCCCTGGCCTCGCTCAGTGGGTTAAGGATCCAGTGTTGCCATGAGCTATGGTGTAGGTCACGGATGCAGCTCACATCAACAGAAGCCCACTTCCTGGTTCCATCTTGGCTTTGATAGACAACAGCCTCACATCCGGGGAGTGTGGACAGCGCTGGGCAGACCTGAGCTTACCTGACTTAGTCCCACTGCAAGTGGACCAGTTCAGTATCCCCCACCTGGTCAATGCCTCTGTCCTCACAAGACCCCGTGGGGGCAGGACCCTGACAGAGAAGCAGCCTTTCAGGTCACGGGAACACACCGCCTCCCAAGGGGATGGAGGTTCATTGAGATGCTGGGAAGCAATTTTCTAGGTGTGAGATCCTGTGTGGGCTACAAACCATCGACTTTGACTCATCTGTCAATTTGCCTAATGAATTGTAACACGAGCGGGTTTTATAAGTTTGAGCCTGTGATATTTTCTATTTTAAACCACAGGCAGTATGCTTTGCATGCTAATAGCTGCAATGTGTCATAATTTCATTTGGAAAACTTCTGGATTCTTGTGGATCAGTCCTTGGATAGCAATTGGATTTTTTTCTGTTTTCTTTCTTTCTTTTCGGGGCTGCACCTGCGGCATAGGGAAGTTCCCAGACTAGGGGTCGAATTGGAGCTGCAGATGCCGGCCTACAACACAGCCACAGCAACACAGGATCTGAGCCACATCTGTGAACTACGCCACAGCTCATGGCAACTCCAGATCCTCAACCCACTGAGGGAGGCCAAGGATTGAACCCACATCCTCATGGACACCATGTCAGGTTCTTAACCTGCTGAGCCACAAAGGGAACTCCCTGGCTACTGGCTTTTGAGATTTTGCTCATGCCAGTTTTTTGCCTCCATCATTGTCTTAAATTTGGGGGAAGATCTGGAGTAGAGAGAGGGCCTTTGGGGGACTTGGGTTGGAGCCAGTAGAATTCTCTGGGGAGAATGCAGAGATCCGGACACTTCAGAGCTATCCCTGCAGCAGGAAACTGGACAGATGGGAGAGCCCTGAAGTGTCCGGATCTCTGCATTCCTCCCAGGGAAGAAGTGGAGGAGGGGGCTTATGGGGAGTGGTGCCCAGTGCATAAGGAAGGGGCATGCACCACTGGGCTTGGGGTAGACGAGAGACAAGTGCAGACTGATTCCTTCCCTCCAGGGCAAGGGGACCACAGAGGCATCACCAGCATTCAAGGGAGTGAGTCAGAGCCCTCACTCCCTCCAGAGACTCAGAGCCGGCTTCTGTAGCTGAGCAGGACCCTGTGGGATCTCCCTTCCTTCTCTACCCATGTCCTTCACCTGCCTCTTGTCTGTAGAAAAACTTTAGCCTCCTAGGCACTTCCCCAAATTCCAGAGTAAATTGAATCAGAGTGAGAAAAGGCAGAAAGAAGGGAAAACAGTCAAATAGGACCATAATGGTTTAGCCACTAGATAAAGACAAGGACCTTGGTTCCTCCTCAAGGGCTACAGACAACATCCTGAGCCATATCCTTGAGCTGTTTTGCAGATGCTGAAACCCCCACCGAGTGGAGGAAGTTAACTGTGTGCAGCCCAGCAGCACGTAGACCCCAGACCGGTGGAACCAGAAGGCAGATGATGTTGACTCTGGGTAACCTCCCCACCAACCAATCCGAAGAAAGTGCACAAGCTGATCACACCCCGAAACTCCCCGCCACCCAGCCTGTCTTTAAAAACCTTTCCCATGGAGTTTCTGTTGTGGCTCAGTGGTTAACAAACACGACTAAGATCCATGAGGACTCGGGTTTGATCCCTGGCCTCACTCAGTGGATTAAGGATCTGGCGTTGCTGTGGCTCTGGTGTAGGATCTGGCTGATTCAACCCCTAGCCTGGGAACCTCCATATGCCGAGTGCAGCCATAAAAAGCAAAAGAACAAAAAGAACGGGGATAAACCTGGATGTCACTGATGGTGCCCACAATTTCTGCCCCTGGGAGACCACCAGTGGAGATGGGAGACCCTCCTCGAGGGAGGAGCTGGCTGGGTTGGCTTTCAGAAGCACAGCACCCCATCTGCTGTTCGTTCCCATGGTTGGGTGAGTCAAGCCTGCCCTGGGACCCTCACAGTTACACAGCTGAGGCCTTCCACCATCAGTCAGGAGGTAAGAGGAAGTGGCCAGTTTTGGGGTGCTGCTTGGTGCTGGGCCTGATGGGGGAGAGGGGGAGAGGCAGAACTTTCTGTCCAGTTTCTCTCCCAGTGTCCTGCAATTTTAAGTGCCACTATGAGATACCCTTTTGTCCAGAGAGGGTATCCGGGAGGCCCTAGGGCAGCCCTGGTAGGGGGTGTGCTGCTTTTTAGCTCTGGCCCTGGAGCGTGAAAACCACTGTGGACAACACATAAATAGAGGGGTGTGGCGGTGTGCCAATAAAACTTTATTTATAAAAATAGGCGAGGGGCTGTGGTCATCATTGGTAGACCCCTGCCTTAGAGTAACACGAGAAGGCACCCCGCCTGGGTAGGACAGGGGTCCCTCCTCGGACAGCTGACTAGCTCTGGCTCCTGTGGACGAGATATCAGGCCAGAATGGTTTAATCCTCTCTTCTCGGGGCTGAAGCAGCCCCATCAGCCTCCTCACCAGGCGCTGCCCTTGGGTGCTCTTTGAGGCCATCTCAGCCGCTGTCACATCATCCTGTTTTCCCTCGCTTGCTCTGCTCAGTTTACAGGGAGGTGGTCACAGGGGCGGGCCCGCCATGGGGAGCAGAGGATGGGAGGTCGCAGTTGACAGGGGGCTATTTCTGCCTGGAGCGTGGATGGGGCTTCAGCACATGCAGAAGAGGCAGCTGGCGGGCGGCCAGACAGGAATACCGTAGAAAAGGCACGTGATCTGGAGCTGGAATTGGCTGTCAGCTGATGCTCTCCGAGGAGAGAGAGAGCCCAGGGGGGTCTGTGCTCCAGGATAGATGGCTGGTCCCGGCACCTCCTCCAGAGTACGGGGAGGCCCCAATGTCCTGGGTGATGGGGCCCACAGGGCGCTGAGGTGGCATGGGCACAGCCAGGGCCCTCTGGTTCTAGTGGTGGGGTCAGCGCTGGGGCAGGGGCACAGGGCACAGTGGGAGTCAGTGCCGCCCTGGCTTGATCCAGTTTCTGATAGTCCACTTCTGCCCCGAGCACCTCTGCACCACCAGCCGGAGCCCGAAGTTGGCGTCCTTGGACATCTCCACCTCCAGGCACCGGCCCGTGTCTCTGCTCACGATGGGACCGCCCTGCATCGGGGGTGGGGGACACCGAGTTAGCCAGGGGCCTCCTGAGAGCTTCCAGGGGTGGGAATGATGCCACAGCCATGCGAGTCCTCACACAGCCACCTGAGACTCGGGGTCCTGCTTCCTTGTCCCTCTGTCCCTCCTGACCCTTTGACCCTTGTTACTCTGTTCCCACTGATCCTCTGTCCTTCCATATCCCCTTCTCATCAGCTGTCTCCCTTCCCCTGGGGTCCCACAAGTGCCCAGGACAACAAGGTTCAGGGCCCCTTAGATGGGTGTTTCCTCTAATATGTCGCCCTGACCCCCAGTATGTCTGATTTGCCCATCGATCCCCTCTGCAGGGCTCTGGTCCCCCAAACCTGGAGGACCCTGGCCCAAAACCCAGCCTCCTGGGGACCTCTGATCCTGCTGGCTGCCCTTGAAATTGTCAGCTCACTCCTGCGGCCTCCTTGTGCCTGGGAGCCCCCAGACAGTACTGTGCACTCATCTGTCCCGGGGTCTCCTGCATGGGAGCCATGCCAGAGGACTGGGGAGAAGGTGGGGTGGGGGCAGAGGTCAGGGGCAGTGGCTTCCTGTGATGGGGGAGGAGCAGGGAATGCAGCAGGTGGCTGGGAGCTCAGGGCGAAGGTGGGGTGCTTGGGCAAAGCCAGGAGCAGATTGCTGGAGCTCAGAGGGCATGGCAGGGGTGGAATTTGATCTTGCACACGATGGCAGACAGCCAAGAGCTTTAACACAGGGAACGCTGCAGGCAGTGTCCTAGGATAGTCAGTCAGGTCCTAATGCAAGGGAACTGGCAATGTGACCTGATTGGGAAAGAGAGTCTTTGTGGATGTAATTAATTAAGAAGAGGTCCTGCTGGAGAGGGACAGGCCCAATGTTGGTGTCCTCGGGAGGAGAGGGAGATTGGAGAAGGAAGGATGGAGTAGAGGTTGCAGGGGTGTGGCCACAAGCCAAGGATACGCGCAGCCCCAGAAGCTGGGAAGGGCAGGAAGGAACTCCCCTTCCTGTCCCCTGAGCCTCAAAGGGAGCACGGCCTGGCCCACATCTTGATTTTGGGCTTTCTGGCCTCCAGACAGTGAGGGAACAAATGTCTATAGCTTTGAGCCCCCAGCTTATGGTCATCTGTTAGGGAACCCGCTCCCTGGAAGTGAATGGAGGGATTTAGGACGTGAATGGCTTTCAGGGAAAACAACAGTCTGGCTGCTGCAGGCATGAGGAAAGGACTGGGGCGGGACTGGAGGCAGGTGGTGAGCTCGTGGGACCCAAGAAGGCAGATCTGTGTAAGGGGACGGGAGGGTGCATCCTTGGTGGGGTGGAAGCTGGGAGGCCAAGTCCAGGGGCAGGTGCTGCAACCCCAGAGAAGCCTGTGGGGTGTTTGGCTGGATGGGTATAAAGGCTGGATGTGGGACAGAGAGTGTCGGGACAAGGAAAGTCAGGGTGCCCACCCCACGGGGACACAGGGGGAGCTGAGAGAGGACAGTGGGGGCCATGGTCAGAGGGGGGAGTCCGAGGAGAGCTGTGCCTGAAAACAGGGTGGGGAGGAGGGAGGATGAACGCAGAGGGAGCAGGAAGGATGGAGGGAGGGAGGGGGCTGAAGCGGGGATAGGGGGCTCTGCCCTGGGCAGTTCTACCTGCCTATATTCTGCACTCAGGACCCAGCAACTTCATGAGAGGAGGGAAGCCTGTATGTGTGGGAAGGGGGTTGGGGGAGCACAGGGAGGCCAGGAGGCCAGATTGAAACTCATCAGCTCAGGAGTTCCTGTCATGGCACAGCAGAAACAAATCTGAGTAGGAACCATGAGGTTGCAGGTTCAATCCCTGGCCTCGAACAGTGGGTTAAGGATCCGGCTTTGCCATGAGCTGTGGTGTAGGTCGCAGACGTGGCTCGGATCTGGCATTGCTGTGGCTGTGGCATAGATTGGAAGCTACAGCTCCGATTAGACCCCTAGCCTTGGAACCTCTATATGCCGTGGGCGTGGCCCTAAAAGAGCCAAGACAAAAAGAAACTCATCAGCCCACATATTTGCTCCTGGAGCTTGTGATTCACACCAGCATCCCAGTGGTCCCTCCAAGGTCACAGGACAGGCCACTTCAGCAGACCACTGGGGAGTCCAGTCTGGCCCTGCTTGGCCAGAAGCTGGGCTAGGGGCTTCCAGGGGCAAGCCTATCCCACCCTATCCCTTCTGCCTAAACCCCCCCACCAGGAGGCTGGGGGAGGCCGCCACAGTGCTGTCATCAGCCCAGCCCTTCTCTGGCTCTGACTGCAGGCAGGTCCGTGAGAGGGGGTTCACATGGGAGCAGCTGAACTAGCCCCCCAAGCCCTGAAGCTTGGGCTCTCCCCACCCTCCAATCCTCCCACGGGCTGGCTCAGAGGCCGGGGGTCCCAGCAGCCCTGCTGACCTGGGTGAAGTCCCACAGCCGCTGTGCTGGCCGGGCCACATCCTCACACTTCTTCAGGGCGGGCGTGCGGCCCCTGCCGTCATCCACCAGGCACTTGGAGTCAGGCAGGAAGGCGGTGGAGCCCAGGGGACCCAGCTGCAGCAGGCCCTCGGCACTGTACCGCACCAGCTGGGGAGAGGTCGCATGAGTGGGGCTGCATGGGTGTGCAGCGGCCCGGGGCCCACCACCAGCACAGGGCTGGGCCACAAGGCCCTGAAGGGAGGAGGCGGGGCATCGAAGGCTGGGGGCCATCCTGGGAACCGAGGCTGGCCATCCTGGGGAGGGGCCAGGCCCTGGGAGCCCCGCTCAGCCCTGGGGCACAGGGGAGCCCTGTGTGGAGAGCCCATGGGGGCAGGGATGCCTCCCAGTGGCCCCAAACCCCAGACCCATTCCTTCTGCAAAGTCCCCCGGCAGGAGTGCCTCAGACTCCTTCCCCAGAGCTCTGCTCAGGCCCCACCTCCATAGGGCGCAGCCCCCCAGCCTCAGAGGAGGAGAATTTCACCAGGCTGAATTTCACCAGAATGTCCCAGGCCGCCCTTCTGTCCTTGAACCCAAGGCAGCCCCAAGTTCACGGTCCCAAATCATGTTGTCTGCCAGACATGAGGCAAGTAATAACCAAGCACGCACAAGGACACCAGGGCTATAGATTCCTCTGCTCCCCAGCTGTGTGGCCTTGGGAAAGTCACATCACCTCTCTGTGTCTCAGTTTCTCATCTGTAAGTGGGAGATGATGACAGCACCTGCCTGGCAGGGCTGCTGGAAGGATTCCCACGGGCATTGCATGCAAAGTGCTGATGCGCACAGCAGGTGCTACTGTAGGTCAAGTGCACCTCTGCTCTCCTTTCTTCTCTCTCTCAAAAGTGTGCACACACACACACATTCTCTCTGCCTGAACACTCATCACTGACTGCTGTATTTTCCAGTACAATCTGACAGAATGGCACCTCCCCAGGCACGTTCACACAGCCCTGTGACCTGACCCCTCCGCCATCCATTGAGCGTGGGACCCACATTCTCTTCTGACTCTTCCTGGGAGGGTGTGAACATTACAGAAGAGGTGCCATTTGACCAGGTCTAAATGGTCATGACACCTCCCCTGTCTCCTGGGACACCTGCTGTCATTGCTGCTCTGCTGTGAGGAGGCCCAAGCAGTCCAGGGAGAGACCACGTGGGGAGCGGCTGAGGCCCTGAAGTGGCCAGCCGACAGCAGGAAGCGAGCTGGCCGCTGGCTTGGAGCTGAGCCCTCCAGCCTGTGGGTGGCCTGGGCGCAGAGCGGAGACTGTTGGCCTTGCTGCAGATTTGTGAGCAAAATAATGGCTTTTCAGGCCATTCACTTTGGGGGCAGATGGTCACTGACACGCTCACGTCCCCTTTCTGTTAAGTTTTTGAAGCCATGGAGGTTTGAACCTAGGGCCGTGACGTGTTCATGAAATGTCCAGCACAAACTCCAAGTCAGAGCCCCTGGCGGCTGGGAGCTTCCGCCTCAGGCAGGGCTTGGCAGAGCAGGGTCCAGGACCCTTAAGCATTGGAGAGTCAGCCACAGCCTGGCTCAGGGCTGGGGGGTGGGTTGCACAGTTGGGGAGTCTGATGTGTGGTCCCTCTGCCCATGGAGGACCGGCCACTTGGTGGGTCTCAGTCAGGAGGCTGCTCTGAGCTACATTCTGGCCACCGGCTCCACCCAGCCCAGCCTCAGAAACCTCGAGCCAGGAGGGGTCCGGGGCAGAGAAGGGCACCAGGTCACGGCGGGGCATTACCTTTGGCTTGTGGAGAAGCCTAGTAAGTGCAGAGATGCATTCTGGAGTATCAGAGGGGGGAAGGATTTGGTGTCTGCCACTTGCTTTAAAATGACTCAGATGTGCAGTGGGTTAAGAATCCGACTGCAATGGCTTGTGTCACTGTAGAGGTGCAGGTTCAATCCCAAGCCCGGAGAAGTGGATTAAAGGATCCGGCAATGCTGCAGCTGTGGCTCAGACTCAATCCCTGGCCTGGGAACTTCTATATGACATGGGCACAGCCAAGAAAAAAAGACTCAGAAAAAAAAAATACATGATGCAGACACAGCCCAATCTGAGCACCGTGGCATCTGGACCAGGAGTTAGAAAACCATTTCTGTGAAGGGCAGGTAATAAGCACTGGAGCTTTGTGGATACCATTGGTCATTCATTCTTTTTCTTCTCCTCCTACCCCCATTAACCTTTAAAGGAGTAAAAACGTTTATTTGGCCGGCTCTGGTCATCTGAAGACTTTTTTACTTTTCTGGATGTTCGAAAATTGTCATAGCGAAACCTGTCAAGTTAAAGGCAGTGCATCCTAGGGGCCCCCCCAAGCTGTCCTGAGTCCAGCACAGGAGGGTCCTGTGCCAACCTGAATGTGGCATGTGGAAATTCTGGGGCCAGGGATCAAACTTGCACCACAGCTTTAACTAGAGCCACAGATAGCAGTGACGACGCCAGATCCTTAACCCACTGTGGCACCAGGAAATTCCTAAGAATGCCTTTCTTTTTCTTTCTTTCTTTCTTCCTTCCTTCCTTCCTTTTCTTTCTTTCTTCCTTCCTTCCTTTCTTTCTTTTCTTTCTCTCTCTCTTTCCTTCCTTCCTTCTTTCTTTTTCTGCCTTTTTAGGGCTACATGCACAGCATATATAAGTTCACAGGCCAGGGGTCGAATCAGAGCTGCAGCTGTCAGACTACACCACAGCCACAGCAATGCCAGATCTGAGCCGTGTTTGTGACCTACACCACACAGCTCGAGGCAATGCCAGATCCTTTAACTCACTGAGCGAGGCCAGGTATCATCACAGTGGCCCCAGGACACTAACAGAGCCAGCAGGGGTGTTTTTAAAGCCCCCAGCTCAGGTAATTCTCAGCTGGAGCCTGGCCGAAGATCCCTTATAGATGCTTAGCTGGTGGTTAACTGTGACACTTCCTGGGTTATGTGTACACCATGGCTACGATTTACTCTCATTTTCCATTTCAGTTAACACAACAGCCCTGAGAAGATCGTCTCATGTGATGGAGAGGGAAACTGAGGCATGGATGTTAGATGATTCGCTCAAGACCCATTTGGTGCCAGGTCCTTGCTTTTTTTTTTTTTTTTTTTCCCCGCTGTGCCCACAGCATGTGGAAGTTTTATGGCCCGGGATTGAACCCATGCCACAACAGTGACCCAAGCCACTGCCGTGACAATGCCAGATCCTTAACTCTCTGACCCACCAGGGAACTCTTTCAAATGCCTTGTCTTAATTTACCTAGGGCAGGAGCCTCCAGGAGGGGCCTGAAGGCACAGACTCAGTGGCATCAGGTTACCCCAGCAGGCCTGCCGTGCCCCTCCTCCAAGTACCCCCTCCACCTGTGGTCGGGGCTCTGGTCCCCCAGAAACATCCGCCACCCCTACCTGGGAGGACATCCCATGGCAGGGATATAGGATGGCACGGTCGTCGTCCTCTGCCCCCTGGTCCAAGCAGTAGCCGCTGGCTTTGCTGTTCCTCACCTGCGACAGGAAACCAGAGGAGAGGCCCCATCACAAGGGGCCTGAAGGCCGAGGCAGGCTAGAGGGAGCTTTACCCACCAGTCCCCTGCTCAGGGCCAGCGGTCTCAGAAAAGCATGGGCCAGACACCCAAGGGTGGCCCTCTCAGAATGAGACCCTCCAGGGCTGGGGGGAGGGGGAGAGAGGAGGGGACAGTGCTCTGGCCAGTGCGCTGGCTGGGGAGGGACTAGCTGGGCTCTTTGGCAAGGATGACCAGGCCTGGCCCTGGGGGGAGACATGGACAGACATGCATCCTGTGTGTGTGTGTGTGTGTAGATCTGGCCACTACATTCCCAGGTGAAACTCCATGGAAGTGCTAGCCTTAGAAAACACAGAGGAAGGCCTGGCTGGCTCCCGTGAACGGCCTCCCGATGTATGACTCTGGAGGTCCTCCTGACCACAGATGGGGGCTATTCCCACGGCCCCCAAGTCTGAGCCAGCCTGGAGACTTGCTTGGCCTATAGATGCAGCAGAAATGTCCTTATGCAACTCTGAGCCTCAGGACCCCCACAGCTCCCACTCTGTCTTGAATCCTGACTCAACTCTGAGAACAAGCCAGGCTGGCCTGCTGGGGGGAGGTGACAGACATGTGTCCCCACCCCCACCCCTGGACACAGCACCCTGTTGACAGCTAGCCACCCACCCTCCAGGTGTGTGCATGAGCCTGACCCCAGAGACCCACCAGCACACTGGCCGAGCTCAGATCAGCCTGCCCCAGGTCAGAGCTGCCTGCATGAGCCCTAGATTCCTGAGCAGGCACAGAGGCTTAATGCCCAAATCCTCTGTGTTTTGGGATTGTTTGTTCTGTGGTATTAGCTAACTGATACAACACTGCCATCCCAAGAGCTAGCACAGGTTGGAACCTGGAGAGCCAGCAAAGTTCCTAATGTTACAGCTCCTGTGGGTGGGAAATTCATGGATTTTTTTTTTTCTTTTAGGGTCGCATCCCAGGCATGTGGACATTCCCAGGCTAGGGGTCAAATTGGAGCTGTAGCTGCAGGCCTACACCACAGTCACAGGAACACCAGATCTGAGTTGTGTCTACAAACTACACCACAACTCACAGTGACGCCAGATCTTAACCCACTGAGTGAGGCCAGGGGTCAAACTGACCTTCTCATGGATACTAGTCAGGTTCATTACTGCTGAGTCACAATGAGAACTCCACGATGCATGAATTTGACTGTGGTCTGGAATATGCAGAGTAGCCCAGGAGGGGCTGGGAGGACAGTGGTCTCCTGGTCACCTCAGTGACACATTCATGGTGCTCCCTGTCTACTGGGAAACCTCTGTGACCAGAGGTTTTGGAGTCTTCTTAGGACTATTCCTGACCAGGAGCTCCAGGAATAGTAAGGCCAGCTGGGATTATTCCCTGGGACCCCTTCTGCTTGGTCCACCTAAGCTCACGTATTCCTTCATCACGGGCAGCCTGGGGGGAGGCGGGAGGCTGTCCTGTCCAGCACAGACCAGGGTGCTTGGGTGTGAACCTGGTGCCCTTGCCAACTGCCCCCCCCCCCGCCCCTTAAGGAGAGGCCTGTGTGGCCGTGCATGTGACAACTGGTGCAGATGGCTGGGTCTTCCCACACTGGTGCCCATACTGGTGTCTGTGTGTCATTCTGTTGTGAATTCACATGCAGGAGCTGTGGCATACAAACAGGGCTGTGTGTGTGAATGCATCTATGTGTAGATCTCTGTACATATGTACTCACATGTTCCCCTGTCATTTTGTCCTGACAGCAAAGTATTTGCACCTGCATGGCTGGGGCCTCAGCTGGGGTCTGTGTGCATAATGATAGATGTATGGGCAACTGTTTGCGTGCATGTGAGCAAAACAGTGCAAACGGACACGTTTGTGTCTGTGCACACTTAACACATATGTGCGTGTCTGCATGTATCAACGCACACACATGTGGGCTGCAGGAATATGGATGCATATACTTATACACACGCAAGCGCTTCTCTGAATCTACTTGGTGTACTTTGGTTTGCAGGCATGCGTGTGTGGCCATGTGGCTCTTCCCTTGGCGTGTGCCACATAAATGTGAGCCTAACTGTGCCCTCTGCAGGCCAGCGCACGCACGCACAGTGAAGGTGAGGAGGGTGCTGGGAGAGGGGGTCTGGGGCTAGGAGGCGGGGCGGGGGAGGGGCCACCCCGGGCGGCGGTACCTCTCCGTACGTAAGCGTATCGTTGTAGGTCCGCATCTCTGGGTAGACGTTGTCCAGGTACCACTTGAAGCTGCGGCATTTCAGCCTCTGACGCAGGGCCAGCCGCTCGGACACGTCCCCGAAGTCCACGCCTGGGTTCTGTGAGGCCGAAAGTGAGGCGGGAAGGGCGCCAGAGTGTGCAGGACTCCTGCGCCCCGGGCCTCTGTCCAGGGCGGTTGGGAGCCCGGGACTCGCAGGCTCCCCCAGAGGAGCCCCGACCTCAGGGCTTCTGGGCCGTGAGCCTCGTCTGTGCCGGCCTCCAACCCTCCCAGGACAGTAGAAGGTCCAGGGCAGTGAGGCCTGTGGGAAAGGCCTGATGTGCCTGACCTGTTTGCAGCAGGTCCTGCTGGACAGATGGTCCCTGGTGTGTGTGTGGACAGATGGTCCCTGGTGTGTGTGTGAGCCTGGCTTATCCTGCTCAGCACATTCCAAAGGAAAGACTTGCCTTTGGTCAGCTCGTGGGAGCTGACTTAGAACACCCTGCCTAAGAGTACTGTTGTTTACCTGGGGTTGGGGCCAGGCCAGACTGTCTGAACTACAGTGTGATTTGTGTTGGGGGGGGGGGTCCTTGTCGGGTATCACCTTGACTTCTTCAGGGTCTGGAGACTAAAGCTGGACACAAAGGGATGAGCCCCAGTCAACTCTGCACGCTGAGGTTCCGGTGACCTTCCCTACTTGGTGATACACCATGCGTATTGTCACAAGTTACTGTTAGGAGAATTAAGTGCCATCTGTGTGACTCCCTAGAGAGGCTACTGTCTCCCTGGGGAGCTCTCACCACAGCAACCACGACCCTTGGGGCCCCGTCTGCAGCTGCTGAGAGGTTCCTAACATCGTAGTAACATCTTGTAGTAACATCCTAATATCAAGGGAAGGCACATTCAGGGGACGGGGGCAGGGGAGACACATGCTAACTAGCAAACAGAGCAGCCCTTGGACTTGGGCTCCCCTAGCGAACGTCTGGTTCAGAGCCTCTCCCGGCTAAGCTGTCCAGCGGGCCCCACATCATGGGGATGGGCTGTGCCCTTGGACAACATCGGAGCCTGTCCCCCAGATGCTGCCCCCGCCAGCCCTGGCTTCCACGCCTCCGGCGCCTTCCCGCCCGCCCCGGCCGGCTTACAGTCATAGGGATGTTCCAGGCCATGTATACGTGGGACTTGAAGCCGTCCATCCACACCTCAGCCGCCCGCAGGGCGTTGCGCTTGGCGTAGTAGTCTATGTCGTTATTGTAGGGCTTCTTGGTGCGCTCGATGTGGGCCACACGGGAGCAGGGCAGCACCTCCATGCTGCCACCACACTGCCACACCTGCGGGGGACCCAATACCCCTGGGTGGCCGGCCCTGCCTTTCCCGACAGCCACCGAGAGGGAGCGGGACCTGGGGGCTAAGGGCACCATCCCTCCATCCCCACATCCCCTGCTCACAGTCCCCAGGACACACTTTCCCTAGGGCAAGGGGGGCCTGGCCACTGGGCTGTTCCAGGGCAAGAGGCCAAAGAGAAGCCTCGGCCTTGGGTTAGGTCCATCAAAGCTTGGGTACAAGGCTGCCTCCCCTTCTGGGTTTCCTATCAAATTCCATTTCTCTTATATGTTTCTTTTCTTTTCTTTTTTTTTTCTTTTTAGGGCCACACCTTTGGCATAAGGAAGTTTCCAGGCTAGGGGTTGAATTGGAGCTGCAGTTGCCGGCCTACATCATAGCCATAGCAAGGCAGGAACAAAGCCATATCTGACACCTACACTGCAGCGCATGGCAGGGCCAGATCCTTAATCCACTGAGTGAGGGCAGGGATTGAACCTGCATCCTCATGGAGACTAGTCAGGTTCTTAACCCACTGAGCCACAATGGGAACTCCTCCCTAGTATGTTTCGTGTTCTACAATGGAGGGATTTTTTTTCTGACCCCCCTGACACTTTATTACTAGCCCCTCCCCCTGGCCCCCACCTCACGCCTGCTCAGTGTTTGTTCTGGGCCTGGAGCTAGCAGCTGCTCCCCTGGTTGGAAGAACAAACCTACAATGTATTTTTTTTTTTTTTTTTTTTTTTAGCTAAGCTTGAAGCATGTAGAATTTTCCAGGGCCAGGAATCAAACCTCTGTGGCATGGCAGCGACCTGAGCCACTGCAGTGACTACACCAGATCCTGCTAAGCCATCAGGAACTCCAAACCTACAATCCAATTTTAAAAGAGCGGCTTACTATGCAAACACCACCCAAACCACTCGTGATAACTTCAATCCAAGGATGCACTTGCTATGCAAACACTGCTTCAAGTACCCCAGACACAATCTTGGTCGAAAGAACAAGTCTAAACAAACAGCCGCTTCCTCTGCAAATAAGGCTGCCCAAAGTCCCTAACCGTTGGAACCCTCACCCATAATAGAAATGTATTTTGCATCCTGATCTCCTTTTATGTCTGCTTCACCTAAACAAAACTTAACCTTACTAGGTGTGGGTTGCATTAGTCTCGTCTGTGCTTTTCTATCCCATCCTATTCTGTCCTATTCCATGCTATTCTACCTGTGGTGGTTAATTTTATGGCTTAGGGGTATCCAGGTATTTAGTGAAATATTATTCTGAATGTGTCCAGGAGTGTGTTTCCAGGTGAGATGAACACTTAAGTTAGTGGGCTGAGTAAAGCAGAGTGCCCTCCTCAGTGTGGGTGGGCCATATCCAATCAGTTGAAGGCCTGAGTAGAACAAAAAGCCTAGGAAGGGAGAATTCACTCTCTCTGCTTGATGGTCATCAAGCTGGGATGTTGGTCTTCTTCTGGCTTCAGACTTGGACAGGAACTACACCCTCGGCTCCCCTGGGCCCCCAGCTTGCCAAAGGCAGGTATTGGGTTTCCCAGCCACTATAACTGTGTGGGCCAATTCCTTGTCATCTCTAGAGAATCCAGACTGATTTACCACCCTATCCTATCCATTCTATCCCACCCCATCCCATCACAAAATGCTGCTGCGACCCACCAGGTTGAATCCACCATGACCAAATTAGTCTGATCAACTTGGCCCAAGCTCTCTTCAATCCGATTTTTACTCCCCAAATTCCTCTAATTTAGACATTTTGGAGGTTCCAGGGATGTGCTAAGCACCTGACTTGCCTCATCTCACTCACCCCCACCACAACCCAGAAAGAACATGTAGCACAGGCTGTGTTCTCCCCATGGTATAGAAGAAGATACTGAGGGTCAAAGAGGTTAAGCCAGTCACACAAGATCATGGAATCTGATCGTGCCTGACTGGTCCCAGAGCCTTTTAATGTCAATGCAGTGCTGCCCAGGCCTCCCACACACAGACCATGTCTTCTGCAAACAGTCTTTTATAGCTGAGGTCTAACAGCAGTTCACATCTGTCCACGCAGCCAAATGCTTGAAAGTTGTCATTTCTGATTGTGGAGAGAATGGGTCTTAATTTGCTTCACAATAGCCCAGTTATTAGACACAGACTTCCCCCCTACAGTTTCTCCACTATTAAAACCAATGTTGCAAACCACAGTAAAAATGCTTTCTTGGGGAGTTCTCACTGCACCACAGTTCAGGACCCAGCATTGTCCCTGTAGCAGTGCAGGTTTGATCCCTGGCCCAGTGCAGTGGGTTAAAGATCCAGCGTTGCCGCAGCTGTGGCATAGGTCACAGCTATGGCTTAGATTCGATCCCTGGCCCAGGAACTTCCACATGCTGAGAATATATCCAAAAAAGAACAACAACACAAAAGCTTTCTTGGGGTAAAACTACATCATAACTTGGCAGGCATGGGTATTTTAGGCTAAAGTCTTGCTGACAGTGTATCATGGTGTTTCTTGTTTTTGTAAATCGATTTCACTCCCTGGGTCCCTCTGGCCTCTTGTCTGGTCTTCTTCAGGCTAAGAGTTCTTCCTTTGCTTATTTAAGTGTTGTCGGCTTCGTCAAAGCCTGTTGCTCCCTGATAGTGACTACGGACAGTGGCCTTGATGCCTTGGGGCTCAGCCCAAATTTTCAGAACCCACTTTTGGGGCAAGCTGGCCTCATCAGAGGCACAGAAAGTGGAGCCCACTACAGCTCACACTAACTAGAGGCTAATTAGTGTCCTGGGAGCTGTCCTAACAATGACCACAGATCAGATTTAAATGACACTGAGGGAGTTTCCTGGCGGCCTAGTGGTTATGACTAGATGCTTTCACCACTGCCACCCAGGTTCAGTCCCTGATCTGGGAACTAAGATCCCACATCAATCCCACTGCATGCCACAGCCAAAAATTAAAATAAAAATGAATGAATGAATGAATGAATATGTAAGTAAAAGACACCGATTGCTCCCTTCTGAGGCTCCAGGGTAGGATTCTTCCTGCCTCTCTCAGCTCTGGAGGCCCCAGGTGCCCTTGGCTTGTGGCCACATCCTTCCATCATGGCCTCCTCCCCTGGGGTCAGTGTCCCCTGTTCCCCTCTCCTTTCTTTGATGAGGCAGGCAGCGATCAGATTCGGACCCCACCTTAAATCCAGGATGACCTCATCTCCAGATCCCCCAGAGCTTCCAGGGTGGATGTATCTCTGAGGCTGCCATTCACAAGCCATCGACACCAAGCCCTCGTGTTAGGGAAGAGGATGGCCTAGCCCTGCTTCCTCCCCACTCTCTGCCTCCAGAAAGCAGGATAACTGACAGCCCCTCCTGACACCACCCACAGCTGGGCTAAGAAATCATGTCTGGGCAAGTCCAATGCCCTGGGGGAGGGGAGGCTGCCTGCTCCTCACAGCTCACCAAGCAGGATCCCACAGCACACATGGGGCACCAGCTCCCAGCCCAGTTCCCGCCCCCTGGGGACCACCTTCTCTGCGCCCTGTAGGCTCAGTGGGCAGCATCTTCCTCCTCCTCCACGATGCTAAGAACCGTGCTCTCTCTGTATCAGAGATGCTGGCTGCTGTTTACTCCCACATCCAGAGTGACAGGCACATCTCAGGAGGAAGTGCCTGGCCCCTCAGGATGCGTGGGCAGGGCTGGGGGGCTTTGGGGAAGCTTTCAGAGGGCAGGCTGCATGTGACTCCCACCACTTCCGCTCACACGCCTCCATAAACCCCAGCTTGTGACCCAGCTCCCTGGGGGGCTGGGGAAGGAGGGGAGCCAGGAACCTGGAATCTTTCAGGAGGCCAAACACTGAACCAGAGGAAGCTCTGTGGGCCTTCAGGGGAAAGCGGCTGGGTCTCTGGCCCACCCTCTGTGGCCCCGTCACTGCAAGTTCCGGAGGGGCCTCCCTGCTCCGGCTGCTGTCCCTCCCTGTCTGGTCTCAAACCAGGGGCCAGAGGTTCTGTCAAAACCCAAGTCCAGGAGTTTCTGTCGTGACTCAACGGTAATGAACCTGACTAGTATCCATGAGGATGTGAGTTTGATCCCTGGCCCCACTCAGTGGGTTAAGGATCTGGCGCTGCTGTGAACTGTATGTAGTGTAGCTCGCAGAGGTGGCTTGGATCCCACATTGCTATGGCTGTGGTGTAGGCTGGCAGCTGCAGCTCTGATTCGACCCCTAGCCTGGGAACCTCCATATGCCATGAGTGCGGCCCTAAAAAGCAAGGAAATGAAACAAAACAAAACAAAAAACCCAAGTCCAACCTCCAGTCCTCTGATCCTCCCAGGACTCACAGCCCTGCTCTCTCCGCCCCTGCCCCCCCAACCCCCTGCTCAGGGCCTTTGCACTGACTGTCACCTCCATAGGGAACACCCTTCCCAGGCCTCTGCCTGCCTGACTGCCTCCCTGCCTTCAATTCTGCTCAGATGTCACCTCCTCCATAATTCCCTCCCGACCAGAGCCTCTCAGGTCTCATGCACACATACCGCCCCCATCAGCTTTCTTTCCCTCTACAGCATCTGTCTCCTTCTAACATGTGACACATGACACTGTTTGCTTCCTGATTCCATTTTGTCTGTCTGCCCCTCTAAAACGTGAGCCTCAGGCAGTGGGGTTTTCTGTCGCTGCATTCCTAACAGACAAAGCTGGACCAGGAAGTAGCAGTGGGGTGAAGGTAAACCCCCATGAAGCCATGCGTGTATGTGGAGGGGATTTAACCTTATCCTCATTACAGATTAAAATAAGAGCTGAGGCTCAGAGAGGTTAAGGAACACATCCGGGGTCACACAGCTGGTCCAAGATGGAACAGGGATTCAGAACTGTTGCATGAGGCCCCTGACACTCCTTCCTCACCCAGAGCTGCAGAGGTGTCAAGGGGCCAATGCACACCATCTAAATGCTACTGTCACACCCACCCCATGTCTCAACCACTAATTATCTCAATCAACTTGGTTAATTGCCACCCAAACAGAAACGCAAACTCGAGGTAGAGAACCAGGTGTCAGGCCTGCAGGCAAATGCTCAGGGGGAGGGTGCAAGGCATAGGGGGGCCTTCCCTGCCCTCAGGGTCCCCTGCCCCACCCTTCAGCCCTGGCAGGTCTTCTGGAGCCTTAGTGCTGGCATCCGAGGGCTGGGGTTCCATGGCTACAGGGTCCCCTGCCCGTACACGCAATCCCTGTTCCTCAAAAAGTCCAGAAATAGGGAGTTCCTATTGTAGCTCAGTGGTAAAACCTGACTAGTATCCATGAGGACACAGGTTCGATCCCTGGTCTTGCTCACTGGGTTAAAGATCTGGCATTGCCATAAACTGTGGTGTAGTTTTGAAGACTCGGCTCGGATCTGGTTTTGCTGTGGCTGTGGTGTAGGCCAGCAGCTGCAGCTCTGATTGGTCCTCTAGCCTGAAAACTTCCATACATTGTGGATGTGGCCCTAAAAAGGCAAAAAAAGAGAAGTCCAGGAATAATGGACAGTCAGCCCGGATGCCATGGAACCCCTCATTTACCCCCCAGCTGCCCCTGCCATGTGAGCCGGACATGCACCCAATGGGAGCCAAGGGGCCTGGACGGGGACCTATCCAGGGCTTGGCTGTGGTGGGCAGGGTGTGTGGCCTGGGGGCTGTACAGCTGACCCCATGGCCCTAGTGCCTGCCCTCGAATCAACTCTCTCAGGATGTTCACGGTGAATCAAGTTGTCCCTTTCCTTCCTGATCAAAATGGCATTGTTGGAGAAGCCTGCTCTTAAAAAGCCAGAGCTTCCTGCGGCCTGAGCAGAGGAGGAAAACAACCTGGCTTGCTTGGCTTTGCCTCTCATCCGCATGTCGATGGGAAAAAAAAGTCTCTGTACATCATTTTTATGGAGACGCTTGTCTGGACTCGGAGTTCATTTCATTGGCCGCATGACCTCCTCACAGCCCCTTGCCAGACCCCCACTTCTCCCTGAGCCTCTGTTCTTCATGGCACTGAGCTGCCCCGTGAGGCAGAGCCTGGAGCTCTGCTGTCCGTGTGCCAGGGTGGAGACTCCCAAACTCTGCTCTGCGGTAGAGTCTCCCTGAGGAGCTTATTATTTCACTTTATTTTATTTTTCTTTTTTTTCTTTTTTGGCCACCCTGATGGAGTTCCCGGGCCAGGGATCCGATCCAAGCTGCAGTTGTAACCTAAGCCACAGCTGCAGCAATGCCGGATCCTTAGCCCACTGTGCCAGGCTGGGATCGATCCCAGTGCTCCCAAGACACTGCCGATCGATCCCTTTGCGTCACAGCATAAACTCCTCCCAGAGGAGCTTAAAATCCTGGGGTTCATGCCTCAGACTTGTTGATCACTTCAGAAAGTGCTGGTTGGCTTTGCTGGGGACCTGAATCTACATTCGAGGGGGGGAGGTGAAGGGGAGCATGGTATCCCAGGGGCCTCTGCTGCCACAAACTAGGGTTTCCAACTGGGTCTCCCCAGGGAGGTGACGAGAGCCACAGGGTGACCAGTGAGTGGGAAAGGACATGTACAGATGCACACATGTACACACATGCACATGCATACTCACATTCCCACACTCACACCCACCACTGGGGACAGCCTGAGCTGTGGACGTGCAGCTGTTCTATGGAGCAGCCCCCCTGCCCTGGGGAGGGGACTTCAGGAGGGATATTCAGGAGCTCACTAGGGGTTCTGCATTCTCTGGGCAGCACCAGAACCTGAGGCCCAGCTCCCTGACTGCTGGGACAGAAGGCAGCTCTGTGTTGACACATCCTAGACCTGAAATAAAGAGCTTCGGACCCAGAGGAGAGACCCAACAATCTCAGGGCCTTTGGAGCTGGTTCCCAGGGGAGAGGGAGGAGGAATGGGGGTCCAGACGCCTGCTCCCCACTGACTCAGGGTTGACCCTGAAGGCCTCAGGGGTCCCAGGGTACAGCAGTTCCCCAGTACTCAGAGTGGTCAAGGGGCCAGAGGGTCAGCCACACGAATGGTCAGGCTGACTTGACCTCCTTGATCAGGATTGAGAAGTGCCTTTGGGAGACCTGGCGGGAGGTGCCAGTGTAACCATCAAGCTCCTGTTTATTTTTCCAACCCCATCGCAGCGTGGGCACTGACTGTTCAAACAGATGCTGGCCATAAACCACAAGGCTAGTCCACCAGCCTGGAAACACAGGTGCAGTGAGCCTTGACCCCTCTCCAAACATCTGTCCATCCTTTGCATGTTCAGAGAAACTGGGGAGCGCCATGGGCATGACCAACCCAGAGTCATAGAGCCACCAGTAGGCTGGGTCAGGCCTGGGGACACTACCTCCTTCAGGATAATTCAGGAGAGAGGATTATCCCCGAGGGTGTTTGGACAAGAGGAACCATTGTGGGTCAAGGATGTTTGCATTCCTGTGCCCAAATGCAAACATCCTTGACCCACAATGGTGGCTCACTCGGAGGTGGCTGGCCTGGGGTTGCCTGGACTCAAAAGAGGTCAGGAAGGAGCTAAGCAGAAGGTCAGGGCTAAAGAGGGGAAAGGAGGGCTAGCCTATGTACTCACTGTCTTTTTCTTTTTTGGTCTTTTTAGGCCACACCTGCGACATATGGAAGTTCTCAGGCTAGTGGTGAAATCGGAGCTTCAGCTGCCAGCAACACAGGATCTGAGCTGCGTCTGTGACCTACCACAGTTCACAGCAATGCTGGATCCTTTACCCACTGAGAGAGGCCAGGGATTGAACCCTCAACGTCATGGATACTAGTTGGATTCTTAACCTGCTGAGCCACAACAGGAACTCCATTTTTTTTTTTTTTTCTTTTTCCTTTCTTTATTCTGATGCTTTGATGAGTGGGGCCTCACTGACCTGGTGGGTCCGCCTCTTCCAGGTTCCAGAATCCAGGAGACAGTAAGCCAGCCACCAGAGCACCCCTCTTACTTGCAAACCAACCAGCCCCGGCCCCACCAGGAGCCCTCTTCTGTGGGCTCTCACACCAGAGCAGGGGCTGGGCAACCAGGGCCACCCCGATCCCCAGAGCCCCCTGCCACTGCTGGCCCCCCTCCTAACTCTTTCTGCCCTGGGAACCCCAGTAAAGGCTCTGATCATGGTTCAGCCCACCCTCTGCCTCCTGACCTCCTGACCCCCCTGTGGTCCCCGCCTCTTGGGAACTGTAACACCCTTGTCTCGGTGACAGTCACATCCTGATCTGCTGGTCTCTCCGTACGTGAATAATAATAAAGCCTACATTCTAAAACAGCTGGTCAGGGCTGACAGCCAGCTGGGGACTTGGGACAGCAGGTGACAGCAGGGCCTTAGAGCTCAGTTCCCTCTCAGCTTTCACCTCACAGAGCAGGGTGTATCTGGACCCTCTGCAGAGGCGCGCCCCTATTGCTATTCTATGACTGCACTGGAGGAAGATTCTGGCTGCTGGGCAGACTCGAAGTGTGCTGCTTTGAGTTAAGAAGTTCCGGCTTCCCGGGTGAGGGCCTCCGAGAGCCTTCTGCTGGTGTTAACGGGCTTTGAGGAGCCCTCCTTACCGCTCCCGGTCCAGCCCATTTCAAGCACGGTGAGAAGCGGGTGATGCACGCAGGCTCGCTCTGGTTGGTGCTGATCCAGTCAGAGCGGCCGGCGCCTCCCCAGCCACTGTGGCAGAACAGAAGTCGTCAGGTTCACCAGTGACCTACCCAAGGCCCTCAACTCTTTCTCAGATGATTTGCAGGTGACACCGGCTATCTCACCTGGCACACACCCAAGAGGTAGCTTCCTTTTGGCGGTACAGAATTTCTTCCTTTAACAAAAACATGGCTTTAGAGTCACTCCGGAGAATGCTGTGTGCATCATTGTTAGAGATTTCACATCTGAACCTAATTTTTAAAAGAGATTTACAATCTGCTCAATTGTCCCTGCTCCAGCCCAGGCTCAATTTCAGGAAATAATTCCTACCGAGCAGGCAAGGCTGCTGCCTCCCCCTTGTCACAGGGACGCCTCACTCTGCAGGAGTGATTGCTTTCTGGGGGCAGAATTTGACTGAATTTAGCTTTGGAAAGGCAAGTCTCATCTCCCAGGGCTCAGTTGGGCTCAATTCATACATTTTTGACAGGAAAACATCTCTTCCTGGACTGTCTGAGGCTATATATATATATATATATATACACACACACATATGCTATAAAAACAGCTGTTTCAGTGCTCTGTTCCCAGTGCCAGACGCACAGAAACTATCAAGCTGGGTTTCATTCCTGATAACACCCACTTGTTCCACTGAACACTTCGAACATCTCAAACAAAAGAAAAGAAAAAAACAATTGCAGCAGAAACTGAAGGAACATTGCAAAACAACTGTACTTTAATAAAAAAATTTTTTAAAAAGAGTTAATCGAGAGAGTTCCCTGATGGTGAAGTGGGTTAAGGGTCAGGCATTGTCACTGCAGTGGCTAGGGTTGCTGATGTGGCACAGGGAAGTTCCCTGGCCTGGAACTTCCACATGCAAAAAAAAAAAAAAAAAAAAAAAAAAAAAAAAAGAAGAAGAAGAAGAAAGAAAAAGAAAAAACTAGGAATTCCTGTTGTGGCGCAGTGGAAATGAATCTGACTATCCAACTAATATCCATGAGGATGCGGGTTTGATCCCAGGCTTCACTCAGTGTGTTGGGGATCTGGCGTTGCAGTGAGCTGTGGTGTAGGTCACAGATGAGGCTTGGATCCTGTGTTGGTTGCTATAGCTGTAGCATACTGCAGAGCTATAGCTCAGATTCAACCCCTAGCCTGGGAATTTCCAGATGCTGTGGGTGTGGCCCCCAAAAGCAAAAAGCAAGAAAAAAGCCAACCAACCAACCAACCAAACAAACAAAACTAGTTTCCCTTCTTCTAAACAAGTGGTTCCTGAAGTGTGGTCTTTGGACCACAAGCATCAGCCAGAACTCCTTAGAAATGCAGATTCTCAAGCCTAACGCTGGACCTGCTGAATCAGAAACTCTGGGGGTGTTATAACAAGCCCTGGGGGTGGGGTAGGGATCTGATGTTTGCGGGAATTTAAGGCCGCTGAGTTAAGTGTTTGAGGCTTCTCACCCCTCCCCCACCCTCTCAGGAGTACTTGGAACACTGGGCATAATCAGCTCTCTCAGAAGTTCTGTTCCTTGAACACCCCTTGAGGGTAGGACCACATCTTCTTGAGTTTTCTGTCCTCAAACAGAAGTGAGGCTATCCTTCTTAGGTCATGATTCCCTTGGAACCGAGCCCACTATAGCAGGATGAAATGACAAAGGAGACATCTAATTCATATCATGGATGTGGAACTCTTCCCTATCTGCCCCAAACATATAGAAATGACAGGCAAAATGATTTTAAAACCTAAAAGCAGCAGTTTCCATAGGTTAAGAACATGATGTTGTCTCTGTGAAGATGCAGGGTCAAGCCCTGGCCTCGCTCAGTGGGTTAAGGATCCGGCATTGCTGCAATCTATGGCATAGGTCACAGATGTGGCTCAGATCCCATGTTGCCATAGTTGTGGTGTAGGCTGCAGCTGTAGCTCCGATTCCACCTCTAGCTCAGGAATTTCCAGATGCCACAGGTGTGTCCATCAAAAAAAAAAAAAAAAGTTAAAAGTATATACTAGAAAACAAGATGAAAGTCCCCTTAGCTCAGAATGAACGGAAACACACTAGTGTGAGTGGGGCTGAAGGTCTAAGGCTCAGACCTTCTAACCCTCACTGGGCACAGGGGCTGAAGGTGTAGCTAGGATCCTAGCATTAAGCCTAGGGCTGGGACTAGTCTCCCTGATAATGAGGAGATGCTGAAACCAGCCCTGATTGATACCTGAAGCTCAACCAGAAATAATCCACTGAGAGAGGATGCAGTGGCATACGTAGCACCTGGAGCTGGCCTGACGCTGCATGAGAAATGAAACTGGGAGAGCTCAGGGCGAAAACTAAGTCAACTAATCCAACATAGTTCAATAAAAAGAAAAAAAAAAGAAAGAAAACCTAAGTCTCTACATTCTGAACTATGCATCTGGGGGTGCTAGGACAAGATAATCTGAAACTTTCTTTCAGGAATGAGTGAATAGGATGTGCAGATACAACTCCTATGAAATATGAGCTCTCAAAAAAAAATTTTACAAAGCACATGATGAAATTCAGTTCCAGAAGAGTCACCAACAAATCCAAGATGGGTGAATTTAAATCCAAGGACAGAAAGAGAAAACAGAGTGACAGAAAATGACAAGCAGACTGTCAAGATTTTCAAAGACAGGAAGGAATGAGGGAAAAGCATTTATCAATAAAGGACAGAAGTACTTTATTACAAATCAAAACAGGCAGTTATAAGAAAGAACAACTAGATGTGAAAAATACCAATGGAAAATCTTGTAAATATGAAATCTATTCATTAAAATTAAAAACCAAAGCTAAAACAGGTGGCTTCAATAGTCATCTGGACATGGCTGAAGGTAGAATTTGATCATTGGAATATCGAGTGGAGGAGATTACCCAGAACATACAGCAGAATGAGGAAGAGATGGTAAAGTGGGTAAGATCTGGGGAGGCCTGGAGGGTTGATGGGGTGGTCCCACCAGGTATCCAATAGAATTTCCAGATCAGGGGAGGCCACATGCCAAGAACCTGAGCCCATTCCAGAGCTGAAAACAGAAGCCTCGGGTTGATGACGTACCCTGGGACTCAAGAAGAATACAAGGCAAAGAATCAGAGAACTCAAGGGACCCAGGGCCCAGGACTGTTCCCATCCATTCCTGTGTGATACTCTGCATATACTCAACAGGTGGACAGAATTTTATAAAATGTTTCTGAAGTTCACACAAAAAAAGGAAAAGCAAGAGAGCAACCAGGAAGACTCTAAAATAATAATGAAGGAGTTCCCGTCGTGGCACAGTGGTTAACGAATCCGACTAGGAACCATGAGGTTGTGGGTTCAGTCCCTGCCCTTGCTCAGTGGGTTAACCATCCGGTGTTGCCGTGAGCTGTGGTGTAGGTTGCAGACGCGGCTCGGATCCCACGTTGCTGTGGCTCTGGCGTAGGCCGGAGGCTACAGCTCTGATTGGACCCCTAGCCTGGGAACCTCCATATGCAGCGGGAGCGGCCCAGGAAATAGTAAAAAGACAATAAATAAATAAATAAATAAATAAATAAATAAATAAATAAATAAAAAATAAAATAATAATGAAGAAGCATTCAGTTGTTAGACATTACCATATTTTACAAAGCAGGAGGTAATGGCTAAAAGTAGAAAGTTCAACATAGACACAAGCATATCAAGAAGCACACAGAATATGATAAAGGGCACCTTTCCCATCAGTGGTAAAGGGTGGACTGTTTAGTGGATGGTATGAAAAGAGTCCACCATTTTAAAACAGTATAAAGATCATAACCTTACTTATATAAAAAACATAGTCCAAAGGGGTTAAAGCTTTTAATGTAAAAAAAAGAGAACTAGCAGAGTGTCAGAAGGAAACATGATCAAATAGTCTTTCAAACAGGACTTTCCTAAAAAGGACAGCAAATGCACAAGCCATTTTTTTTTTCTTTTATTTTAGTGCCGCACCCACAGCATATGTAGATTCCCAGGCTGGGGGTCGAATTGGAGCTGTAGCTGCTGGCCTACACCACAGTCACAGCAACGCAGGATCTGAGCCCCGTCTGCAACCTACACCACAGCTCACAGCAACACTGGATCTGAGTGAGGTCAGGGATCGAACCTTCGTCTTAATGGATGCTAGTCAGATCCACTTCCACTGAACCACGATGGGAACTCTGCACAGGCCATTTTTAAAAAGTAGATATTTACATTTAAAAAATTCTGGGAGTTCCCATCGTGGCTCAGTGGTTAATGAATCCGACTAAGAACCATGAGGTTGTGGGTTCAATCCGTGGCCTTGCTCAGTAGGTTAAGGATCCAGCGTCACCGTGAGCTGTGGTGTAGGTCACAGACGTAGCTTAGATCCTGGGTTGCTGCGGCTGTGGTGTAGGCCGGTGGCTACAGCTCTGATTCGACCCCTAGCCTGGGAACCTCCATATGCCGCAGGTGCAGCCCTAGAAAAGGCAAAAAGACAAAAAAAAAAAAAGATTCTGTATATAAAAAGTCAACATCATAAAATTAAGAATGGGGAAAGTACCTGTGTCATACAATAAAGTTAATACCCCTAATATAGAAAGGGCTCTTAAAATCTACCTGAAAATAAGGAAGGCCATGAGAAAAAAATTGGTAAAGAGAGAAAAACAAATGCACAAAATAGTCAAGCTCATCAGTAATTGAAGAAGTGCAAGCTAACTAACAAAACTTCCCCTGTGTGTCTGTCATACATGAAAAAGGAAGATTATATTTGATCAGACCACACATGTTACATGCCTGGGAAACTGCTTCCTTGTGTACCATTTGAGAACACACACACATACACAAACATACCACATACTCACACACTACAGACACATACCACACACATCACACCACACACAACCACGCACACCTACCACACACACACCACACACTCTGAAATACACCATGCACGCACAAACCACACATATCACACCACACACATCACACCACACACACACACCATACACACATACCACACACATCACACACTCTGAAACATACCACACCCACCACATACCACACACTCAGACACACACCATACACACACACCACACATCGCATACACACACACATACTATGTGCTCAGACACACACCACATACATCACATACCACATACACTTCACATACCACACACACAGACACACCACATATACCCCACACCCCACACACCACACACACACACACACCCCACATACACACCACACACCACACACACACGCCACATACCACACAGAAACACATATACACTACACAGACATGTAGACACACATACAAACTTTTGTAGTGGGTAGGGAGGAGGACAAATTGTATCAAAAATCATAAAAATAAATATTTCAGCTGATCCGGCAATTCCATTGCTAGAAATATATCCTGAAGAGATACTGAGACACGAAGGAGGATTCAGACCCGAGAACAGGATTTCAGCACCGCGCGGTGTGGAGGGAGGGACACCATTAGAGACAGAGCTCCCCTGTCCAGTAAATCCTGCGGCAGGTGACAGAGGATGCACATGGGGTCAGCTTTCAAAAAGTGAGCACGCACATAAAACATACGCAAACATGCAGTGCCCCTGACGTGCACATGTGCACATGCGTGTGGGGAGAATGTTCAGACACATGAGCGACACCTCAGCAAGGATGTCCACCCAGGCAACGGTGGGGGGGGGGTGCTGTGGGGGGCTTCCCTGGGTCCCAGCTAGCTGACCTCACGGTTTTCTTTTTCTTTTTTTTTTTTTTCTTTGTAGGGCCGCACCCGTGGCATATGGAAGTTCCCAGGCTAGGGGTCTGATTGGAGCAGCAGCTGCCAGCTGACGCCACAGCCACAGCAACGCCAGATCTGAGCCACATCCACAACATATGCCACAGCTCAGAGCAATGCTGGATCCTCAACCCATTGAGAGGGGCTGGGAATTGGACCCACATCCTTATGGATACTAATCAGGTTCCAACCTGCTGAGCCACATGTGCACTCCCATGACTTTGTGGTTTTCTAATCAAAGTTGCTTTTATAAATAGAAGGAAAGTGGTATTCTAGAAATCTCTGCACAGAAAATGAGCACTATCCTGTGCTGGTTACCTTTCAGTGAATCCCCAAACAGCCCTAGGAGTTAGGTCCTGTCTGTACCTTCAGGGAAAGAGGTGGGAACTGAGGTTCAGAGAAGAGGTGGCCCAGCTGGCTAACTGGCAGGGGCGCCTCCAAATGCAAGTTTCAAGGGGCCTTCTGCAGACCCCATGTAGCCATGGGGCTTTTCTATAGGACATTCGAGAGAATAGAAACTGTCCCTCCCCCATGTGACATCTGTTCAGGTGGGGCGGAACCTGGGGCACCAGCCTGGCCCCATAGGCTACTGGGAAGGGACAGGCATCCTCACCTTATCAGGCCGACCTGCCCACCTGTGACTAGAACAAGCCCTTCCTGAAGCTGACATAGAATGGGACTTCACAGTCCATTCCCCACCCTCAACAAGAAGGGGCCAAGACAAGCCTGGGGGACACACACACACCCTCTAGCATGGACCATGGAGCAGCTTGGTTCCTTCTTGAGTTAACAATGCCACTTCCCTGCTCTGGCAGGACAGGAGCCTGTGTGAATCCGCTCTTAGAGAATGAAGGAAAACCTGCCATCTGGCCCCCAGATGGTCTAATGCTAAAGCAGCCCCTCAAAGGGCCGGGTGTTGAAGGCACAGTCATGGCCATCCCTGCTGAGAGGTTTGCTGGGAACACCCTGGGGAGGCAGTGAGTCGGAATGTTTCAGAGAAGCAAAGGATTTCCGATCTCTGTGCTACAGATGGCTTTCCTAACAGGCCTCACGCTGCTGGATTCTGTCTCGACCTTTATTAAACCTAATGGACGTGATGGACTCATTTCCCCCTAATTGGCTCCAGGACTTTCCTCATTAGGGGACGAGCAGTTGGCATTTCTATAATCACAAAAACGCAAATTGGCCTCAAGACCACAGAATTACTCCTATAATTGGATGGAATCGATCAGAAGGGCTGCATGGGCTGCCTGTGTTAACGATGGATCAGAAGAAGCGGTGGCTGCCAGGCCTGTCTGCCTGAGAACAGGGGTTCCGGGGAGGTGGGGGCAAGAGCACGTGGCCATGGTGCTGCTGTCAGTCTCCACAGGGAGGGCCGCGCTCCCGCCTCAGGGCCTTTGCACTTGCTGTCCCCTGGCTGGGAATACTTCCCCATGGCCTCCTTCACATCTGCTTACATGTCACCATCAGTATTCCCTTCCCTGATTATCCCATGTGTAATGGCAGCCTTCCCCACCCCAGGTATCCTCTACGCCCCTTCCCGCCCGTGTTTCTCCACAAGCACCACAGAGGACATGCTATATTCTGTATGGACTATCTGAGGTCCCTGCTCTAAATGGGGACATGCCCACCCACACTGGCCCCCTGTGGCCTGGGCCTGATGCTTTGCTCCTAGGCACTCTGCTGTGGCCCATGGCTGGTGGGTTTGTACGACACCCTACCCTAAACTAGGGGACTGAGCCAGAGCCCCCAGGCTGCTGACAGACAGTGGAGCTGCTGCCCTGGGGCCCTGGGGATTCCTGTGGGCTGTGAAGAGTAGGGGGCAGCCTGCAAACCTCAGGTCAGGCAGGGCTCAGGCCTCCTGCCCACCCTCCCCATCCCCTGTCTGGTAGCAGGGCAGCCTGCGGCTCCTGGACACTGAGCCTACCTTTGCCCGATGTCAGGGATAAGGTTATTGTCCCGGTGTCCTTGATCCTGGCCACCAGGCTCACCTGAGGATGTATCCACTCCCTTTCTTGTCTTTGTCTGATTTTTTCCTTTCTTCTTCCTTGCTATTTATAATTTACTTTATCTGGCTGAAAATTTTCTGTTTCCTGGCAAGCTACCTTAAATTTGATCAATAATAACAGTAAATATATATATATACACACACATATATACCCACCCACCCACCCACCCCCACAATACATCCATATGCTTAATATAAATAAGTATGTATGACATATAGATAGTAATACTGTGTATGCACATCTATCTCTCTCATATATTTTTTTTTAATTTTGCTTTTTAGGGCCGCTCCCTGTAGCATATGGAAGTTCCCAGGTTAGAGGTCGAATCAGAGCTGTAGCTGCCGGCCTACACCACAGCCACAGCAACACCAGATCTGAGCCATGTCTGTGACCTACACCACAGCTCACAGCAATGCTGGATCCTTAACCCACTGAGCGAGGCCAGGGATCGAACATGCCTCCTCATGGATACTAGTCGGGTTTGTTACCACTGCCACAATAGGAACTCTTTTTTTTTTTTTTTTAAATCTCTATCATCTAAATTGATGTCTGCATGCCTGTCTATTCATATCCTTATCAGATCTACAGCAGTATCTATAGATACATCCATATTTATATCCTAATCCATAGCCATCCCTACACCTACACCTGCAACACCCCGATCAGCAAACTGGCCCCGGATGTCCCATCAGCAGTGCCAACCCCAGGACCCTCCCCCACAGTGGGGAGGACCCTGCCCAGCACAGAGCCCGGATGCCCCCCTATAAAGGGGACACTCAGGCCAGAAGCTTGAACCAGAATGCAGCCTGGCACCTGGCCTCCTTTTGCTGGCTGCCCCTTCTTCAAACACCTCAGAGGGGGTCCTGTCTTCCTGCTAACATAACCCCTGGCCTCCCAGCCCCTCATCAGGGCAATTACCAGTCAGAATCCACCCAGGTGAGAATCATCCTGGTCTCCTCCCGCACCGTCTAGTGGCCCAAAGTAGCAGTGCTCACCGTGTGTTCATGGAGCACAGGGCTGGGTGCAGAGGGGTGTCCACACCTGGACCCCCGCCTGCCCACCCGTCAGGACCCAGGGACTCCCCAGCTCTGCCCTCCCACTGCGGCTGTCAGCATCTGTGTCCCCCACGCAGCCTTAGCTGCCCCTCGTGGGTGCTGGACACCTACCCCACTTCTGGACGTGCCCTCACCTCAGGATGCCCATTGCACGTAGTGGGCATGTTGCGATGGGGGTGTCCCCCTGCATATTCTTTGTCTCCTGGCCTCGTGTGCAGGTGCCCTTTTCTCCCCACCCATTAGTTACCATGGCAATGGCTTCTGCCCCTTCTCCAAGAAATGATCCCTCGGGGAGGCTCACTTCCGTTCCCCTGCTCCATGCTGCAAAATCCTCCAGGAGGATAACCCCACATCTCCCCGAATGCTCCCAGGTGACACCAACATGGAGACCTGCCTGTCTCGTCATTGCCCTCTCCCGGCTGCCTACTCGGTGACACCCAGGCCTGCGCCTCCCCAACTCTCATGCCAAGTCAGGGGTCTCGGATGGACCCCAGCCCTAACCTCAACCCTTACACAGCCAGTTTCCTGGTGTCAGGGATTCGGAGAACAAAGTTGGATGCTTGTGGCTGGATGCCAGACTCATTTCTCTGCTCTCAGGAAGCAGTTGTGCGCCCTCTTCTGCCTCCCCCAAATCTGGCCTCTTCTCTCTTGGGGTCACGTTCACCCTCTTCTTCCCTCCCTTGTCAGCTCCTCCAAGCTGGCTTCTGCCTAATGCTGCACAACCCCTGACTTGAGCCACAGCAGGAGGCCCGGCCCTCAAATCCCTCCTCCCGGCCCCTGTGGCCCGAAGTTGCCATCTGGCTATGTTGGCAAGCCACCTGGTTTGCCCCTCCAGTTGGGGGGGGGTCCCCTCCAGCCCTCGGGCTCCCAGCTGGGTTTGGTTTGGAAAGAGAAAGGGAGGGAGAGGGCCACGGGGGTGCTTCTCCCCTGCCCCTCCCTGGGTGGACACCCTGCATCATCCTTTTCCAGGGCAGGACCTCCCCCCAGGTGCTCATCCATTGGGCCCTCTGGGCCCCCTACCCAGCCCCAGGGTCAGAGGGCAGCAGCCAGGCTCCCCAATCCCTTCCTCAGGGCCACTGCCACTTTCTTAGTACTCTGACTCTTGTTTCAGAGCCAACATCTTTTTTTTGGTCTTTTTTTTCTAGGGGTCTAATCGGAGCTGTAGCCGCTGGCCTATGCCACAGCACAGCAGCACAGGATCCAAGCCCCGTCTACGACCCACACCACAGCTCATGGCAACGCCGGATCCTTAACCCACTGAGTGAGGCCAGGGATCAAACCCGCAACCTCATGGTTCCTAGTCAGATTCGTTAACCACTGAGCCACAATGGGAACTCCCAGAGCCAACATCTTTTAACCCCAGAAAGGATTAGGATCCAACGTAGAGATTTCAGAATAAATCAAACAGGGAGAATGGGTACTTTGTGCTACGTTCAGGAATCATTTATAGAGGTTTGTTCTTTTTTTTTTTTTTTTTTTGGCTGCGCCCATAGCATACTGAAGTTCCCAGGCCAGAGATCGAACCCATACCACAGCAGTGACCTGAGCCATAGCAATGACAACGCCGGATCCTTAACCTGCTGAGCCACCAGGGAACTCCACAAAGGCTTGGTCTTTACAGAAGAAAACCGTTGAGAAAAGTCAGTGTAATGAAGACTCTGCCAGATTAATCCCCTGATTCCATTTTAACACATATAATCAAGGGTTGATTCTAAATTTGTGATTTAAAATTGGACCCTGTCAGAGAATGTAAAACATTTGCAAACAATACTGAAATGCTTCAGAGAATTTAAGATTTGGTGTAATAAGACACACTAGAATTTTTTAAGCACTTTGGAGGATTTCTGCTATATGATGTCAGGCATTCAAATTGCTTTAAAGGAAAAGGAAAATACACCACATTTATAAGTGTCATTTTCAAAGGTTCAAGGGAATTTAATTAACTAAAAGCAGAAATGGAACTGGTTGTTGTTTAATGGCATTTAATCTGTTCAATCTGAGATAATCCAACATTAATCAAAGAGAAGGGGAAGCTGAATGTTCTTATTTTATATGTGTGTGTGTGTGTGTGTGTATATATACATATATATATATATATATATATATATATATATATATATATATATATACAGTCTTTTAGGGCCACACCCACAGCAACGTAGTCCAATCGGAACTATAGCCACCGGCCTACGCCACAGTCCCAGCAACGCCGGATCCTTAACCCACTGAGCAAGGCCAGAGATCAAACCCGCGTCCTCATGAATGCTAGACGGGTTTGCTAACTGCTAAGCCACAACGGGAACTCCTGTTCTTATTATATTTTTAACCATAATAATATGATCTTTAGTTTTAACCTAAAAGCTTAAAACAGACAGGTTTTAAAGGTATAACTTCAATAAACTGTATTTACATTTTTAAAAACTAGCCTTAAATAATATTTTCTGTGAATAAAGCCTCCACAGACAAACAGAAAAGCCCTAACGAAAGCTCAGAAACATCACACAAAAAACTAAGGACCCTAAACCAACCAAGGCTCAGTCCCACATCAGCACAGCTCCACCACAGGAGACCTCGAGGCCCGGCCCTTGGCCATTGCCCCTTCGGCTGTGGGTATTTACAGAGTCAGTGATGCTTTGTGCTAAGCAAGAAGCACAGGAGCCAGGCCAGCTCATGGTCCCCAGAGGGGCGGCTGGCCATAAGCTGGTTCTCAAAGTGGGTTCCCCAAGGGCACCAAAAGCCCCTGGGATTTGCTGGAAATAAAGATTCCTGGTCTCAACCTCACCATATGGAATCCACATCTCTGGGGTGGGAGCAGTGATTTGTGTTGAGGAGGCTGTAGGGGATTCTGGTGCAGCTGGAGTCTGAGAACCAGGACCCAGGAGTTCCCGTTGTGGCTCATCAATTAATGAACCTGACTAGTATCCATGAGGATATAAGTTCAATCCATGGCCTCGCTCAGTGGGTTTAGGATCCAGTGTTGCTGTGAGCTGTGGTGTAGGTCGCAAATGTGGCTCGGATCTGGCGTTGCTGTGGCTGTGGTGTATGCCAGAGGCTACAGCTCTGATTCAATCCCTATGCTATGGTGTGGCCCTAAAAAGACAAAAAAAAAACCAAAAAACAAAAAAACCAGGACCTGGAAACCTGCCCTGCCCTTGAGGTGGGTATTCTGGTCCCTCCTGCTCTGTCTGGGCTCTGAGCGGTGAAAGGGCTATCCCAGCATCTCAGGGCCTCCGGATGCACATCACAGCTAACTGTGAGTCCTGGCTCAAATGATGTCCTAAAAATTGGGAGGTCAATGCCCACACTGGTGGCCTCTTGCTTTAAATCGAGAAACAGCTCTGAACCTCAGGCTTGGTTGCTGGTGGGTGTGCAGGCGGCTTATGGCCCATCCACTCCTGCAGGGCTCCCAGAGGACGTGGTCAATTCACTGGCCGGTCACAGGCCCTGAGTCTCAGCCTCTCTGAAGGGGGGCGGGGGTGGGGGTGCGAGGCAGGCTGAGTATCCTCTCTGTGTCAGGAGTGAGGTCAGAGGTGACGGGGTGGGGTTCACATCTCTGACATCAGGCCGTGGCTTCCTGGCCACCAGCAGCCTGGATCCCATACAATGAGAGCCCCGAGGGCCACCCACTAGAAAGACACACTCTCTCATCTCCAGGCTGATTGAGCTGCCCGGCTTCACAGTTTGGACCCATGACCAAGCTCAGTCGCGTTTCCCTGGAGAGAAGGTGTCACCAACTAGGACAAGGCTATGTTACTGTGCTCCTGGATGGGGTGCTATTGGCACTGGCAATGCAGATAATTAAGAATAAATGGAGGATGGAGTTCCTGTTTCTGCTCAGTGGTAACAAACCTGACTAGTATCCATGAGGATGCAGGTTTGATCCCGGGTCTTGATAGGTGGGTTCAAGGATCCGGCGTTGCCATGAGCTATGGTGTAGGTAGGTGGCAGACACATCTCAGATCTGGAGTTGCTGTGGCTGTGGGGTAGGCCAGTGGCTACAGCTCTGATTCGACCCCTAGCCTGGGAACCTTCATATGCTGCAGGTATGGCCATAAAAAGAAAAAAGAAAAAAAGAATAAAGGAGGATTCCTGGACAAGCCTGCTGGGAGGAGATTCCCATTTCTGCCTTGTTAGGACTGGTTTTCTCTTCTGTAAAATGGCACTAATAATGTCCCTGCCACACAGTCATGTTAAACTAGCCCACGTCGGTAAAGTACTTGGAAGAGCCCAGTTATTTCCTGCACAGACGCCGTGTGATGAGGTTCCGTGCTGGGCGTGCTGGGGATTTAGAAGCTCATTCTCCCTCCCCTGAGGGATGTAGGAGCCCAAGACTCCGCTTACACCTGAGTTCACTCAGAGAGTAAATGTGGAAGGGGGCTTTGAAGGCAGGTCTGTTGGGCTGCCAATGGAATAAGACTAAGAGCCCAGAAATAAACCCACACATGGACTGTCAATTAATTTACAATAAATGAGCCAAGAATATATAATGGGAAAAAGACAGTCTCCTTGATCAATGGTGCTGGGGAAAACCGGACAGCTACATGTAAAAGAATAAAACTGGACCACTATCTTATACCATACACAAAATTAACTCGAAATAGACTAAAGATTTGAGCCTAGGACCTGGAACTGTATAATAAGAAAGCATAGGTGGTAAGCGCCCTGACATTGGTCTTTTTGAATCTAAGACCCAAAGCCAAAGTAACAAAAGCACAAATAAATAAGTATGACTACATCAAACTGAAAAACTTCTGTGGGAGTTGCCATCGTGGCTCAGCGACAATGAACTTGACTCTTATCTATGAGAATACGGGTTCAATCTCTGGCCTCGATCAGTGGGTTAAGTATCCGGCGATACTATAAGCTGTGGTATAGGTTACAGACGCCACTTGGATCCTGTGTTGCTGTGGCTGTGGCGTAGGCCAGCAGGTACAGCTCTGATTCGACCCCTAGCCTGGGGACTTCCAAATGCTGCAGATGTGGCCCTAAAAAGACAAAAACAAAACAAAAAAACCCTTCTGTTTAGCAAAGAAACCCATCAACAAAATGAAAAGGCAACCAATGGAATGAGAGAAATAACTGTAGATTATAAATCTGATAAGGAGCTAATATCCAAAATATATAAAAAGAACTCATTTAATTCCATAGCAAAAAAATTATAACACTCCAGTTAAAAAATGCACAGCAGAATCTGAATGGCCATTTTCCCCGAAGACATACAGATGGCCAGCAGGTACATGAAAAAATGCTCAACATTACTAATCATCAGGGAAATGCAAATCAAAACCACAGAGAGATATCATCTCTCACTTGGCAGAATGGCCATCATCAAAAAAGAACACAAATAACAAATGCTGGGAATTCCCACTCAGTGGGTTAAGGATCTAGCATTGCCGTGAGCTGCGGTGTAGGTTGCAGATGTGGCTCCGATCTTGCGTTGCTGTGGCTCTGGCGTAGGCCGGCAGCTGCAGCTCCGATCAGATCCCTAGCCTGGGAACTTTTATATGCTGTGGGTGCGGCCCTAAAAATCAAAAAAAGAAAGAAAGAAAGAATAGAGAGGATGTAGAGAAAAGGGAGCCCTTTTACCCTTTTGGTGGGAAGGAAAATTGGTGCAGCCACTAAGAAGAACAGTATGGAGGGGCTAAAAACTAAAAATAGAATTGCCATAGGATCCAGCAATTTCATTTCTGGGTATAGATCCAAAGAAAACAAAAACACCAATTGGAAGAGATATATACATCCCAATGTGCACTGCGGCCAAGATACAGAAGCAACCTAAGTGTCCATCAACAGATGAATGGATAAAGAAGATGTACACACACACACACACACACACACACACACACACTACTCAGCCATGAAAAATGAATTATTGTCATTTTCAACAACATGGGTAGACTTCAAAAACATTATGTGAAATACGTCAGACAGAGAAAGATCAACACTGTATAGTTTCACTTATATGTAGAATCTAAACACTAACCTCCCCCCCCAAAAAAAAACCCCAAAAAAATATAAGCTCATAGGTATAGAGAACAGAGTGATGGTTGCAAGAGGTGGGGGGCGGAGTGAAGGCTGGGAGTAGGAGAAACGGCTGAACTGCTTTTTTGTAAGAAAACAAACACAAACTTTTATTTTTCTTTAAAATAAAGAGGTATCGAACCATTTTTTTTTTCTCTCTCCACCAAACTCTCACTGACAGAACAGCTGAGCACTTAAGCAGAGGGGAGGCTCCTGTGGGACCCTGACCTCTGGGAGCCCTGGGCTAGAATGATGGGTTCTTCCCAGGCCACCACCCAGCCTGCCCGCCAACCATCTCCCGGTCTCAGCGGCTACCTCTCCACCCTGCCTGCTGTTCAAGCCAAGTAACATCAAGGCATCTTTGACTCCCGTGTGCTCCCATCTGATCCAGCAAACCCGTGGGTGCTTCCTTTAGGATGCATCAGAAGTGTGTAGGATTCGAACCTCTCCCTGGGCCAATCCATCTCACCTACCTGGAGTAGTCCAGATACCCTGGTCTCCCTTGCTTCTGCCCTGGCCCACTCCTCCCTAGAATCCCTGAGCCCCCAAAATCCCCCCAAAAGGCAAGCCAGCTTGAGCCTCCATCAAAGCCCCAATGGCTCCTGCCTCACTCTGAGCAGAGCTGGACTCTTCCCACCACTGGCCTCCTTGCTTCTGGAGCTCAATGGGCACCATCCTGCCTCAGGACCTTTGCATCTGCTATTCCCTCTGTCTGGAACACCCTTCCCTACCCCCATCATCCATGGCTCCCCCAGAGCACCTGAAAGTTTTTCCATGGATGCCCCTTCTGGCGAGGCCCTCCCTGACCACTCTGTTTAGGTAGGGAGCGAGGGGACGGAAGGCAGTTTTAGCCTTCCGCCCCCCCTTGTCCCCCAGGAGGCTGAGCTGGTCTCCTCCCTGCCTTCCTCCTCCCTTTTGAATTTCTCACTAAGCAGCGCCCTCTCTCCAGGCAGGATTTTCATCTGTTCTCTTCCCTCTGTAGCTGCGGGTCTGGCAAACACACAATGCTCAGAGTGCATGTTAAATGAGGCCCAGCTCCCTGTGGGAAACACAGATCTGGGGAAGGGGCTGCAGAGGGTCTTGGCTGGGATCGGACCCAGAGGCTGCTCTCTGAGCATTCAAGATCTCAAAGCCCATATGCATCGTGTTCAGGTTCCGAAGATGCTCCCCACACCATGTCCAGGGATGGCTGGTCCCGTCCCGGTCGCAACATTCCTTGAAGCACCGAGTGAGGAAGTGTCCTGCCTGGTGGGGCTGTAGCCGAACCTCAGTGTTGCGCGCCCAGGAGAACGAGGTTGGCCAACCTAGAGGCCCTGACTTACAACCAAGAGTCTTCCAGAACCTTCCATCATGTCTCCATGCATTTGAAACCAGGAGGAGCCTCTGGGGTGGAGGGAATGGCATGGGAAGGAGGGGCTACAGCTCAGTCAGCCCTGGACCAGCTCAGGGCCTCCCTCAAGGTGCCTGGGGACTATGGCGGGAAGTATGATGCAGCCCCATCTTGGGGGCCTAGGGCCTCTGGCCCCTCAAGAGCTGAGCCCTGCTTCTGCCCAGTGAGGCATGGGCCCCCATCCTGCCTCTCAGGAGCAGCCACGGGGGCTTCAGATGCCCACAACCCCCACCTGCACCCTACATTCCACATCCACCAAGACAAGGCCGCAGAACAGTGAGGGCCTCCTCGCCACAGATGGACGCACAAACTTCCTATGCGGGAGGCCCAGCTTTTACAGCTTCCAACCCCACCCCATCCCAGCCCATAGCTTAGTGTAACAGCAACAAAGCAAGTGACTTGAGAAGTAAAATAGCACGTGAGATACAATCTTTTGTTACCATATTCATATTGTTTCCTGGTCCCCTTGCCATAGGGTTTCTTATATTGAGCCAAGTTTGGGGTCTCCAGTGCCCTTGACCACTAATAAGCAGCTCACCGACCAGCCAAGCCCAGCTCCCAACAGGCCTTCCGGACAAACAGTCCCCAAGAGAGGCCCTTGTGTCCTGCACAGCGACACTTACCCTCATGCCCAGCTCAATGTTCTCCCCTCCGTACACCTCCATGCCCGGGTCCAGCAGCCCGATGTCCCCGAAGTACTCCCGGTCCACCACGAAGGAGCAACCGATCATGGCTGGGGTCCTGGCGGGAAGCAGACGGCGCGTGAGCTGGCCTCCGACTCTGGATTTCAGAGCGCTGAGCACAGCCCGGGTGGGCCTGCCACCCTCTTCCCACATCCTCACACCTCCTCCCTGTGCTTCTCTTCTCTGCTTGGTCACTGTCTGGGGCTTTGGACATAGGCAGGGCTGCCACGGGCTTGTCCGTGCATCCCTCAGAGCCTGGCAGGGCACCACAGCCACAGCAATGCAGGATCTGAGCCACATCTGTGACCTATGCTACAGCTCACGGCAATGCCGGATCTTGAACCTGCTGAGCGAGGCCAGGGATTCAATCTGAATCTTCACATGGAGTCTATGTTGGGTTCTTAACCCGCTGAGCCACAATAGGAACTGACGTATTTTTTAAACGTCAGGAAATCTTGCCTTGTCCCCAGCAATTGTATGTGTAAGATCATGAGTGGAAGTGCTAATTATATTTTTTTCTAATATGTTTTAACCGTCAGTCAGTGTTGCGTGCCCTCTGGGAAGTGGTCCATGGAGCCATGGTGGTGAAAGCAGAATGGGATGAGACCGAGGGGCGGAGAAAAGTGGACTGTATCACTTAGAATGGAGTTGCACATTCTCTCATTTGTTCACTCACAATAAACTCACATCATGAATTTAGGAGGTTCTGAGTGCCTATTAGTTGGGGGGGATAAAAAAAGAGAGAAAGGAAAAATAAAAGAAAAATCTCTGTCTAGCAAGAAGTAAGTACAGTCTCTGTTTTTTAAGAAAGCAGGACCTTCGGGGAGTTCCCGTCGTGGCACAGGGGAAATGAATCCGACTAGGAACCATGAGGTTGTGGGTTCCATCCCTGGCCTCAATTGGTGCGTTAAGGATCCGGCGTTGTCATGAGCTGTGGTGTGGGTCACAGACGCGCTCAGATTCCGAGTTGCTGTGGCTGTGGTGTAGGCTGGCAGCTACAGCGCCAATTTGACCCCTAGCCTGGGAACCTCCATATGCCGTGGGTGCGGCCCTAAAAAGACAAAAAGACCAAAAAAAAAAAAGAAAGAAAGAAAGACAAGAAAGCAGGACCTTCCAAGCTTTTGATGGAAGAATTTGCCTCAAAACAGAGCCCTTGTGGGCTGAAGGCTTAGTTTCTTCTGAGCTCTGAGAAGACTAGCAAAAGATCCTTGTGGTTGCCCAAGGTCCCTGAGGCCACTGCAATGCCAAGACTGAAGGCTGAGGCTGTTCCCTCCTCTGCTCCTGCCTCGTGCCTGCCCACTGCTCCCACAGGTATGAAATCTCACTCTTCAATGAAAACACGAAAAACCGTTCTCAATCACAACTTAAAAGAAGCATTTCTGCTCCCAGTGACTGGAAAGTCAGAAGCAAATGGCCATGAATTGTCCGAGAGTAACAGAAGCATTAAAAAGCAATTATCCTTTTATTTGTATAAAGATTCAATTTGTTCTGTCATTACATTTGGGCCACAAATCTAACGGTAACGAAATTTTAATGCCATCTGTGACGTTTCAACACAAGAGTTTGACGGGGTGAGTTATAGTTCACCGACAAATAACAGATATGTCTCTGTTTTCTTAACAACGCAAAAATCTCAGGGTGATCTCTGATGAATTGAACTGCCAGATCCCTGCCAAGTCTATTATAGCTGGTAATGATTTTTTTATTATTGCTCAGAGTTCCAAAATAAACTTAAACTCTGCGACAGCCGCAGAGTCAGCTGGCACTGAATTTATTTGCATGAGAATTCTTGCGGTGATTACAGAAAACAGCAAGGGCCCAGGAGTTCTCGGGGTCAGCTGGAAGGGGAGAGTGGACGACAGCTTGTCATTGTGGCATCTTTACATCTGGGCTGATAGGCAGCATGCTGGGATGCAGCGTGCAGCAACTTGGCGAAGGATCCCTGCCAGGGTTCCTGCCTTGTAGAGGACACAGACATGTGGGCACACATGTATGCACAAATACACACATGCAACTGACATACAGTCACACACAGAGACATGGACACACAGACATCCATGCAATAACCCCCCTCAGGACAGACACACACCCAAAAAACAGATATATGAATACACAGACACATACAATGCACATATATGGTCCCATAGGCATATCCTCAAATATATACACATACACACCCAAATGCACACAGACACATGCAGACACACATAATATACATATGCAATGCTCAGGAACTCCATATGCCATGGGGCGGCCAAAAAAGAAAAAATACATATACACAGGCAACACACAAAGAGAAACATACATGTGCACACACTGCCACACACAAACAGGGACCCACACCTTCAGTGAATACACACAACTACACAAGGACACACACCCAGACACCCACACATAGACAGTGTACATCTGAGTCCATGGCATTCTAGGGTTCCATATAAATGGGTGAGGATAATACGAGGCTCAGAAACGCATCCTTCAGCCTTTGCAGGGGTGACAAGGAAAAGAGAGTTGCCTGCTCTTGGTGTCTTGAGGAAGGACATGGCCTCTCGGGCAGGGCACAGCCAGGTGATTGGCACAAGCACAAGGAAGGCACGTGGGGAGGCGCACAGCCTCTGCCTTGCTGACCATGTGCAGCGGTGGGGGTGGGGCTGGGGGGGGCATGCCTCATGCAACAGTGGCAAGTTTGTGTTGAAACTGGTGTGGGTGGGCTCGACCCTCTTGGAAAAGCCTGAAGCCATGAATAAAGAGCCAGCTGCACTTCAGCATGCTTTGAGAGGCCCCGCTATGCAGAGATGCAATGACCGACAGTCCGCCCCAGCTGTGTGCGAACTGGCTGCGCGTGAACCAGCTGTGTGGCCTTGGGCAAGTCACTCAGCTTGTCTGTGCTCAGCTTGTCTGTGCTCAGCTTGTCTGTGCTCAGCTTCCCTGCCCTGAACACGAGAGGCAGGACCATGCCTCCCTCTGAAGGCTGCGGTGCAGATGAAAACCTCAAGGAGGAGTATCTGGAGCCTGGGAACCGTTTGCTATTGTGATTTTATCCCCTAATTCCACCACCGGCATTTATCCTAGGAAACTAATCTGAAAGCTCTTTGCACAAAGCTGTGTACCACAGCGTGAGTTAGAGTGGCAAAGGGGAAAGCAACTTAGAGTCCATCAGAGTAGACGGTAGAATGAACTTTGAGGCAGCCCTTTGACGGACTGTGACCTACCCAGCAGGTGCTGCGCTTATCAAGACCACCCAGCACCACGGGAAGAGATGCTTGAGAGCCGTTAAGTGAAAAATCCAGGAGAATGTCACTATCCTACCACTGTGGCCAGCGAAGCCATTACATAAGAGTGAGTATGTGCAGGTCTATGTGTGGTTTTGTGTGTCTGTGTGTGCAGATCTATGTGTGGTTTGTGTGTGTGCATATGCACAGATGTATGTGTGGTTTTGTGTGTGCATAGATCTATATGTGGTTTTGTGTGTGCATGTGTGTGTGTATGTGTGCCTGTGTGTGCATGAGTGTCTATGTGTGGTTTTGCATTTGTGTGCATGTGTGTGTAAGTGTGTCTGTGTGCACATGTCTGTGTGCATGCGTCTGTCTCTGCGCTCATCTCTGTGCATGTGCGTGTATCCACGTGTGACTTCATTCTCGTGTGTGTGAGGGTACATGTGTGACTCAGGCCCTTGTTCCACACTTTCCTGCTTGGTGGGGGACGTGGGGGCTGGGAGTGGGCCCCTCGGCCCAACTCTGCCGGGTCCCCCTTTCCTTCCAGGCTCCTCTGGCCTCACTGGATGCTGACTCACACCCACAGCCCCTGCACCATCCACTGGACACACTGGCATGCATCTGGACACCCCCAGGGGTAGGGGTGAAACCTGGCTTGGGTTCCAAGGCCCTGGAGATGCAAGCCAGGTGTGTGTAGGGCTGTAGCTGCCTTCCTGGAGGCAGCACCCAGCACAACTTGGCTAAGATGCCTGCACACCACTAGGCAGCCCGAAATGACACAGGAATGGGAGCAAACATGCTGCTGGTCACGAGTCCTGTTGACCTTTGACCTCATTCAGGACAAAAAAAAATCTCCATTTCTTTTTAGGGCCGCACCCACGGCATATGGAGGCTCCCAGGCTAGGGGTCGAATCGGAGCTGTAGCTGCTGGCCTACACCACAGCCATAGCAACCAGGGCCACATTTGTGATCTACACCACAGCTCAAGGCAATGCCGGATCCTGAACCCACAGAGTGGGGCCAGGGATTGAACCTGAAGTCTCACAGACACTATGCTGGGTTCTTAACCCGCTGAGCCCCAATGGGAACTCCCATATCTCCATTTCAATGACAGGGCTCGCCCCCTGCACGTAGGACCCCGGGCCCATGCTGGGCCTGCCGGCCCCGGTTCCCTCTCTCCACGTGTGCCAGGAGCTGTCTTTCTTCTTCTCTCAAGACGTGGATGCTCCCCCCACAAGTCTAAGCCTTCCAGTTTTTTTTCACACTTTTCTTCTTCCTCCAGATTCAAGGATAATGAATGGCAGGGAAATGTCCTAAAATAAATCTTTAAACGCCAGCCTCTCCCGGGCTGAGCCATCTTCCACACGGGCTCTGGGGGTGTGCGAGCTGTGTCCTTCAGGAGCAGGGCAGTGGTCTTCCCCCAGGTTCGAGGGAGATGAGAAACCCCAGAGCAGGTTTCAAGAGAGACCCTTCCGGGCCCATACGCTGGATGCGCGGAAGTGGTTTTCCCAGCCTGGGGCCAGAGTCTTGTGATCTGCTGGGTGAGGTGCTCTGCAAAGGGTTGTCAGGAGCGCTGTCTGCAGGTGCTGGGTCAGGGGCTTCTTCTGTGGGACCTGCGATTGTGGGGAGGTTGTGCAAAGGCCCTGCCCTGAGAAGGTGGAGAGGGGACTGTCATATGGATAATAACTTTGAAGCCAAGGACCTAGAGACTGCCCTGCAGCCCTGTTACTCCCGACCCTCTGGCAAGAAGGCTGTGCTAAGCGGGCTGTTGGGAGTGGTGGGGACTGCGGCAATACCCCATCCAAAAGATAGGAATCATTTCAGCCCTTGCAGATTGTCATCAGGCAGGAATTGGGACCTGGGTTTTCCAGAATCTTAGGTATTGATTTCATATCAAATCTCATTACAGGTAAACTTGGTTCCAATTTTAAAATCTCAGCGTTCTCCTTGTGGTTCAGCAGTTTAAGAATCCAACCAGTATCCATGAGGATGGGGGTTCGATCCCTGGCCTCGTTCACTGGGTTAAGGATCTGGTGTTGCCATGAGCTGCAGTGTAGGCCACAGACGTGGCTCAGATCACACACTGCTGTGGCTGTGGCTTAGGCAGCTTTGATTTAACCCCTAGCCTAGGAACTTTCATATGTCACAGGTGCGGCCCTAAAAAAAAGAAAAAAAAAATCCCTGATTATATCTGTAGACCCTTTTTCCAATTAGGTCGTCTTCCTGGGTTTTGGGGGTCAGGAGGTGGACAGAGCTCTGGGGGGTCATCATGCCACCTGCTACATCCAGTTTCCATCTCAGCCTTCTTAAAAACACCCCCAATATCTTTGGGGGACCACAAGTTCCTGCACATCCTCCCTGTGGGATGTGAGCCCAGACTTGCCCCTTGTGTGAAGGTCACTGTGTCCTTGGAGGACCCCTTCTCCCAACTGCCTCCAGCAAAGCCACGGGCAGGGGTTGGCGGTCAAAGTCCAGCCACGGCCACCTCTGTCCTGGAGACTGACTGTAGGTGGGGGATACCCCGTCCGCAGTGTCCAGAGAGATGTCTGGGCTTTTCCACTGGTCTCTCCTCTGACTCAGCAGGTGCCACCCATCTTCCCAGAGCCACTTCTGTTCACATTAGCTGGTGCTCTTCTCTGTTGCTGGAAACACCTAGGTCCCCACTCAGAGATGCTAAATTTAACTGGCAAGCAGCTTGGATATAGGAATTATTTCTTTTGGGTATGTTTTAAAATTCTTTTTCCCCCCTCTTTTTGGCCACACCTGCTGCATGTGGAAGTTCCTGGGCCAGGGATTGAACCCGTGCCATAGCAGTAACCTGAACCAGAGCAGTGACAACGTCGGAGCCACAAAGGAACTCCTCAAATTCATTTTAAAAAATCAACTTAATGGGGCTAAATGTACCCCAAATAGGATACATCCATGGACAGCATGTGGTCTGAGTAGTCTGGCTGATGGGTACGCTGGGGGAGCCCTATCCAGTCTTGTCCAGATGGAGAGGGGGCCCACCTCCAGGAGGCCTCCCCACCCCCACCTCCCCTACCAGATGCCTGTGTTCTCTGACTTTTCTGTGCTCTTTCATGTCTGACTTTTTTGCCTCTGCTTCATCATTTTGAGTTTCACCCACATCATTATGGGTTAATTGTTTCCTTTCAGTTCTGAGAAGTATCCCATTACACAGATCATACTTCGTTTATCTATTCACCTGCGGATGGACCTTTGAGGCCAGTTCAGGACTGTCGTGAATAAAGCTGTTGCTACAGACATTTGCGTCTGTCTTTGCGTAGACGTATGTTTTCGTTTCTTTTGGGCAAACACCTGGGGTGGAACAGCTGGTCCCATAGGAAGTATTTTTACCTTTACAAGAAACTGCAAGTTTCCAAAGCGGTTTTGCCCACATGTTCTCCCACTAGCCACACTGAGAGTTCTGAGCACTCTGCATCCTTACCAGCCCTGGCACTGTCGGTCTACCTGGCCATTCTAGGGGGTGTGCAGGGCCCCCCACCTCGGCCCTGTGTTTCCTGGGTGACTCTGTGGTGGGTGTCTTTCCACGAGCATGTTAGTGTTTTGTCCACCTCCTCATGTGTAGTATCTGTCCAAGAGCCTTTGCCCCCCACCCTTTTTTTGGCTGCACCCATGGCATATGGAAGTTCCTTGGCCAGGGATCAAATCCAAGCTGCAACTGCGACCTATATCACACCTGCGGCAACACTGGATCCTTACCTGCTGGGCTGGGGATTGAACCCGTGCTGCCACAGAGACAATGCCAGACCCTTAGCCCATGGGACCACAGTAAGAACTCCTGCCTTCGCCCATTTTTTTATTTGGGTTTTGGCATCAGGGTCTTCAAACACTCTCCAGGTGATACAAATAAGGAACAAAGTTTGAGACATCACGTAGTCTGGCCAGAGCATCCAGGCTGCCCTGAGACTTAATTTCTCGCTGGTCAGCTCTTTGCTAACAGAGTGCAGATGCCCAGAAGCTCCTCTTAGGGAAGAGAGAAATTTCAAAGGCATGACAGTGGATGTTCTTGGTCGCTCGTGGACAGAGTGGCCGGTTTCAACAGGGAACACACCAGATTGTACAAATAAGGCAGGAGGGTGTCCCAGCCAAAGGCCCTGAAAGCCCAAACCTCTGTGGATCAGACCTGGCCAAGGCTCCAGGGGGCCAACACATCCTGGAGATGCACGTTTACTCGAGGGAAAAATACCTCCAGCCCACTGGGTCCCCTGGAGAAAGTGGTGGCCCCTCTAGATTTTTTTTTTTCCACTGCATCTGCAGCACATGGAAGTTCCCAGGCCAGGGATCAAATCAGAGCCAATTCTGGATACTTAACCCACTGTGCCGGGTCAGGAATAGAACTGGCAATACCATGGAGACAAGCCAGATCATTAACACACTGTGCCACAGTGGGGAACGCTAACCCCCCGGGATTTTTTTTTTGGGGGGGGAGGGCTGCACTCGTGGCATATGGAAGTTCCCAGGCTAGGGATCAAATCTGAGCGCAGCTATGACCTACACCACAGCCATAGCAATGCTGGATCCTTAGCCCATTGAGCGAGGCCAGGGATTGAACCCACGCCCTCATGGACATGGACACTATGTTGAGTTTTTAACCTGCTGAGCCACTTGGGAACTCCCCCCTCTAGGTTTTGAAGCAATCATTTCCCAGGAGTTCAGTAGCCTAGGGAAGTCGAGAGAAGGGGCTTCAAACCACAGATGCTCAGTGGGTGACAGAAACGAAGGAAGCAAGAAGGTACAAGAAGAGTGACAGAGGAAGTATGAGGGCTGAGAGTCAGGGAGATGATAGGGAGGGGTGGGGACCACGACAACTGGAGACCACACACTCTACTTAGACAATGGACCACTTTTCAGCCTCGTGAGAATGCAGGCCGTCCCATTTTTCTGCAGATGCTGGATTGTGTATTCTTCTTTTTCCCCCCTTTTTTTAGGGCTATACTCATAGCATACAGAGTTCCCAGGCGAGGGGTTGAATTGGAGCTGCAACTACTGGCCTACGCCACAGCCACAGCAATGCAGGATCCGAGCCGTGTCTGAGATCTACATCACAGCTCACAGGAACATGGGATCCCTGACCCCCTGTGCAAGGCCAGGGATCGAACCTGCATCCTCATGGATACTAGTTGGGTTCATTGCTGCTGAGCCACAACAGGAACTCTAGGACTGCATATTCTTAATAGGTGAACATCTCTCTGTTTTCACATTTGGGAACTGATTCAAAACAAAAGAACTGCTTTGCAGGACAATCTCAGGGGATCTGATGAAATGCCTGGGTCTCCATGGTGCACGCACACCATCTGTGGTCTCCTGGTCTCTGCTCCCTCTGCTCGTGTTCACGACTCTCATGGTACTGTCTCTGCCTGCCCGTCTGTGTGTCTGCCTCTCTCCCTCTCTCCATCTCTACATTTTGGCTCCTCTCTGCTCCCTGATATCTCTCGTTTTGCCTCCTGGTCTCCCCTGTCTCCCACGACTCCTGTTTCCCTCCGTTCATCTCTCTTTCTTGTTCCCTCTCACTTTCCATGGTGTGTTCCCTGTTCTCTCTCCGTGTCTGTTTCTTTTTTCTCAGCCTCTTTAACTGGCTCTTTCTCTTTGGATGTTAGCTCTGACTGTCTGTCTGTCTAGCTCCCTCCCCAACCTCATCATCACTCAGGTCACAAACTGGAGCCAGCTCCCATTTCCCCATCATATCACCTCGGCAGCCCCTGCACCGCCTGCATCCCATCATTTTTTTTTTTTTTTTCATTTTTGGCTGCCCCGCAGTACATGGAGCTCTCAGGCCAGGGATCAGGTCCAAGCCACAGTCTGACCTAAGCCGCACCTGCAGCAACAACGCAGGATCCCCAACCCACTGCACGGCCAGTGTCCCAGCACTCCTAAGATGCTGCCAATCCTGTTGGGCCACAGTGGGAGCTCCCATATGGCTTTTATTTCCCGCGTGGCACCAGGCTGTGGTTTTCTGCGGAGGATTGAAATCTGTCACTCCAGCCCCTCCCCCACCCCTGATAACCCCTTGTTCCTAACAGAACAGGCCCTGCCTCAGTTGCCCCGGCAGCCGGCTCACCTGATGGGCGCCGCCTCGTCGCCGCGGTCCAGCCAGTCCTGGGGCGGGATGATATACATGCACCAGAGGCCCCAGTTGTAGCCATGGGCTGCGCTGGCGTACTGCTGCACCTCAAACGTGTCATACTTGATGTTGTCGATGGCAGGCAGGACGATGCGCCGGTGGTCTTCCCGGATCCGCGAGAGGGCGGGCTCAGCCCTGCGGGGAGGCAAGTCCGTGAGGAAGGGCATCCTGGGTTGTTCCCCAAGGAGCGGCCAGCTCAGCTGGAGCCAAGTGTACACACCTGAATGGTCACACCTGGATGGCTACATCTAGATGGCCACATCTGGACAGCGACACCTGGACCACTGCCTACAGAGGACTGGATCCAAGGGCTTTACGTCTGGAGGCCTCAGGAGTCATCTGAGCTGCAGAGCTGCCTGTCTGTGTCTCACTCTTCCTGAGTGCAGTCCATGGTTAACAACACATTGACACTAGGGATATAACACCATCTGGGCCCGACCTCTGACATCTCTGAAGGGCCGTCCTAGCTCCTGAGCTCCCTGTGGGTCAACTGAGTCTGTCACTGGGCCTGCTTCACAGCTCAGTCTCTCCCTCCAGGGAACTCACCTTCTGGCCCTCCTTCCCTGCATGGGTGGAAGGTACACTCATCTACAAGCATGAATTGAGGACCTACTATGGGTAGGTTCCTGTTTTCACAAAGTGGAATACATTCATGAAATAAAAGGAAAAACAAAAACAAAACAAAGGGAGTTCCCGTCGTGGCGCAGTGGTTAACAAATCCGACTAGGAACCGTGAGGTTGCAGGTTCGATCCCTGGCCTTGCTCAGTGGGTCAAGGATCTGGCGTTGCCATGAGCTGTGGTGTAGGTCGCAGATGCGGCTCGGATCCCCTGTTGCTGTGGCTCTGGAGTAGGCTGGCAGCTACAGCTCCAATTGGACCCCTAGCCTGGGAACCTCCATATGCCGCGGGAGCGGCCCAAGAAATGGCAAAAAGACAAAAAACAAAACAAAACAAAACAAAAAACCTCGTGCCTTAAGAAACTTAGACTATGCTACAGGGACAGAAAGACAACTAAGTACTTGTTGTGCAGTGCACAACCTGCATAACAGTACGCAGTGGTCCTGACTAGGTGGAGGTGAGGAGACAGATAACAATGTATAAGTAAATGATATTAGGAGTGATGGGGGTAGAAAAAGAGAGCAAAGTAAGGGTGATTTGGAATTGCAGTTTTATTTATGTAATTTTTTTAAATTTAAAGTATAATTTATATATTTATTTTGCTTTTTGCTTTTTAGGGCCTCACCTGTGGCATATGGAAGTTCCGAGCTACAGCCACAGCAATGTGGGATCCAAGCCACATCGGCAAACTACACCACAGCTCACAGCAGTGCCGGATCCTCAACCCACTGAGTGAGGCCAGGGATCGAATCCGCATCCTCATGGATACTAGTCGGATTCGTTTCCACTGTGCCACAACAGGAACTCGAAGCTGGAGGGGGGAGACCAGAGGACATGGGCTCTCTCTTGTGACCTGCAGGGCAGCAGGGAGATGCAGCCCTGGAGATGACCTTGTCTGCCACAAGGATGAGCTGCTGCCCCAAGGTCACGAGCAGCCCCATGAGCTGGGGACCCGGTGCTGCAGGGAGAGAAAGGGGGCCAAGCCCAGGTTTGAGGTCTGGTTGCCCACAGGGACAACGGAGGGAGGGGTGAGTTCTCTGACCCAGCCTGGCAAGAGCTGCCACTAACCTTCCTTCTAAAGGACCGAGGGAGAGAGCCTGGTATTTACCTGCCTTTCCGCTTCACGAGGAGGATTAATTACCTACTGTTAGCAAAGTGCTTCAGAGATGAAAAGCTCTCTGCAAATGCCACATGTGCTAATAAGGCAGGATTTTGTGCAGGCAATTCTGGGAAGGGAGGGCTATTTGCAGATGGATAACTGGGTCTTCAGTTGTCAAAATTAAAGTTACACCAGTTTAAAATTGCATTTCGAGGTGACAGACTTGTGGCTGTCCCAAATGCCCTTCATGTGCTCCAGGGAGTCTAACCTATATTAGTGGGGGCAGAAAGTCCTCCAAGTACAGCTGTGCAGTGCACCTCCACAACAGTATAGGGCGACCCTGGTGGAGGGCAGACAACAACATGTAATTAATGATAGAAGGTGACAGATGACATGGGAAAAGAAGAGTCGCTTCAGGAGGGTGGCAGAGGAGAGAGGAAGGGGGGCCAGCAGGGGAAGACAAAGCAGAAAGAAGTCGAATCTCAGGTCAGGCATGTGCTGGGACAGAAGCAGCCCTGAGAACAAACTGGTGGTCCTGGGGTGGCTCTGGGCATCCTGAGATGCCCCAGCAAGAGTGGAGGGAATGTGGGAGGAAAGGTGGGATCACTCACCTGCCGACCAGGTGGCGAAGCCCTGGTCGAAGCAGCTGGAGCAGTGAGGAGAACCAGGAGCTTTGAGAGGGTGGGGAATGCCAGCACCCCCCACCTTGGGATCCAGCTGGGGACCCCCTAGCAGGCTCTGTGAGACTTGATCCACCACAACCTCCTCCATCTAGCATGTGCCATCCCTGCAGTTTCCTCTCAGTGAACATCTTAGTTTAAAGAGATGTTGGAAGATTTGATACTTGAAAACAGTGATATGAAAACGGTGACTTTTAGCTTCCCTTGAAATGGGGCAAGCTGGCCACCCGTGGCAGACTTTGCCCTGCAGTTTAGTTGGTACACACTGCAGGCTGCCCCTGGGCGTGGGGTTTACACTCGCTCATACGCTGTGGACCCCCTGCAGACCCTCCGACAGCGGGTTTAACTTAAGGATCTTGAGATGAAGTCATCCATGGATGACCTCGGCCAACCCTAAACCCACTGACAATGGTCCTTATAAGGAGGAGAGACCCAGTCCCACAGAGAGGAGAAGCTGTGAGAAAATGGGGGCAAGTTGGAGGGATATGGCCACAAGCTAGGGGACCCCTGGAGCCCCCAGGAACTTGGAGAGGGTTGAATGGTGCCCCTCCCACAAAGACAGGTCCACCTGGAACCTGTGGATGTGACCTTATTTGGAAATAGAGTCTCTGCAGATGTAATTCATTTAAAAAGCCCCAGATGAGATAACACTGGATTGGGGTGGGCCCTGAATCCAAGACTGGTGTCCTTCTAAGAGAAAGGAGATGGAGGTTTGAGACGTGGACATGGAGAAGAAGCTACATGATGATGGAGGCAGAGGTTGAAGGGATGCTGGACATAGAAGAGAAGCCACGCGATGATGAGGCAGAGACTGGAGGGATTCGGGGCACAGAGGAGAAGCCATGTGATGACGAAGGCAGAGACTGGAGGGATGTGACCACAAGCCCTGGGGGCCAGGAGCCATCAAGTTGGCAGGCACAGGAGGACCTTCCCCTGGAGCTTTGGGGAGCTGGAAGAGGGGGTGGGCAGAGCCCTGCCTGCAACTTAATTTTGACTTTTGGCCTCAGAGCCGTGAGAAAAATTCTGTTGCTTTGAGCCACCAGCCTTTGGTCATTTGTTACAGCGGCCCCAGGACACCCACACACTGGGCAGTCCTTCCCCCACTTCATATCCCAGCCCCTGGGATCCTGGTTTGCAACCTTGTCTGACACCTGCGTGCTGGAGTCAGGCACCATCTGGGGCTTCACAAGCATCACACACGTAACCCTGGCAACAGTCCCACTTTCTGACATCCCCACTCTGCAGGGGCCAGCCCAGGACTCAGTCACTCGCCCATGTCCTCCCTGCCTGCGCATCACCTTGGTGGGCCTGACTGTCATGCTATGATCTTGTGCACCCAGACCCTTCCTGTGAGATTGCCATCCTGTTCCTCCCCAACCAGTTGCCATTTATCCCTCTCATGTCCACTGCAAGGCCTGGCGCAGGCAAGGGCTCAGGGGACGCCTTCCAGATGCAGCCGCCAGAAAGGAAATTAAGGAAACAAGCCAAGAACCCAGCAGGCGCCTTCCAGAAAACTTTGAAGCACGTCCTGCAGTTCTGTCAACACATCCTCAGGCGCCTGCTGTGAGAACAGCAGCTCATCGCCTGCCTGGGGACAACAGGGTGGGGATACAGGCACTGGGACCAACTCTAGCTCTGACCCCTGTGTGGACCCGCCTCCCCTTTGGATGTGGATCATTTACTGGACAAATGATTGCATTTGTAAAGCATCACTGGCCGCCTTTGGGCACAGCCTCTCCAGTGGGGAGGCATCAGAGTCCCTGCAGAGTTGGGGGGGGGACACAAATCCCTGGGCCCCACCCTGAGACCTGAGGTCACACCAATCTGCATTTCCTGTGCTCTCAGGGGCTGCCAATGCTGTTGGCCTGGGGTCCACACTGACCCCGCTGGGCCCCTGGCTTTCTGCGGGGTGGGCTTGGGGTACACCTCCAGATCGTTCTGCCCACGTGCTCCTGAGTCACCAAGACTACCCCTGCCACTGTCCTGGCCACATCCCCCTCTGGATTTCTCATTAGAAGCCCCCCTCACCCCTACATGTTTGGGGGGAGAAAATGGGTGAATTCCTGGCCCTAAAATTTCTCATAAGGATGAGAGACCTAGGCCTCTAGTAACTGAGACCCTCCAGACCACGTTTTCATGCAGCAACAGTCCCTCAACTTCGGGTGTATTTTGCTGGCCTGAGGTCACATCAATTTTTTCTCACCTGCTGGAATCACTGGCCAATTCAAATATCTTTGGGAACATGGTGGGGGTACAGAGCCATCCTCATATTTGCGCATCACAAGCTAGATTCTGGGTTCAAGGAGCCCGAGGTGGAGTGGCCCAGTGGCTGCACTTAGAGGCCTGGCCCTGCCAGGTTCGCCCTCTCTGCCCGGATCCAACCACGCAGGCGCCGGCAGACCCCGCCCAGGCTGCAGACCCCGCCCAGGGCGCGAGCAGACCCCGCCCAGGGAGCGAGCAGACCCCACCCAGGGAGCAGATCCCGTCCAGGGAGCACCCTCACCCTTACCAGCCTGTGCTGAACTCCACGTGGGCATCAAAGAAGCCGACGACTGGGGCCGTGGCGGCCTTCCAGCCCTGCAGCCGTGCCCGGATCAGCCCTTCCCGCCGGCCGTTGCGGACGATCTTCACCAGGCCTGGGTACCTCTTACTGACGTATTGGTCCAGGTTGAGCTTGAGCTCCACTGCGGGGCACACAGACGTTTCGGATGTGACACCGAAACCCAAGATCTCCGTGTGCCCCGACCCACATTTCACCGTGGCTGGACGTGGCTGGGCGGTGGAAGGGACCTCGGAGAGACAAGACCCCACCTCACTGAGCCACACTCCAGCAGGAGAGACAGTGAACAAGCAGATTAACATGTTAGGGGAACAGAAGAAAATGGGGCTGAATTGCTCAGCTGTAAAAAGGAAGGCAATTCATGCACAGTGGGATGGATAGACAAGGTGTAGTCCATCCATAAAATGGAATATGATCCAGGCTCTAAAGGGAGGAAATTCTGGAGTTCCCATTGTGGCCCAGAGGAAATGAATCCGACAATTATCCGTGAAGATGTGGGTTGGATCCCTGGCCTTGCTCAGTGAGTTAAGGATCCGACGTTGCTGGGAGCTGTGGTGTAGGTTGAAGACAGGGCTCGAATCCTGCGTTGCTGTGGCTGTGGTGTAGGCTGGCAGCTGCAGCTCAGATTCCACCCCTAGCCTGGGAACTTCCATATGCCTGCAGGTGTGGCCCTAAAAACAAAAAATTGAAATGAAATGAAATAAAATAAGAAATTCTGGCATAGGCTACAACCTCGAGGACCTTATGCTCAGTGAAATAATCCAGTCCCCAAAGGACAAATACTATAGGATTCCACTTATGTGAAGTCCCGAGGGCAGACAAATCCAGAGACAGAAAGTAGGATGGTGGGTCCAAGGGCTGGGGGTGGAAGGGGGCAGTTAGTGGTTAATGGGGACAGAGTTTCATTTGGGGAACATGAAAGAGTTCTGGAGATGATGATGGTGATGGTTGCACGCTAGTATGAATGCACTTAATACCCTTGAACTGTACACTTATTTTTAAATTTTATTTAATTTTATTTTATTTGGCTGCACCCAAGGCATGCAGAAGTTCCCATGCCAGGGATTAAACCCAAGCCACAGCAGGAACAATGCCAGATCCTTAATTGCTAGGACACCAGGAACTCCCTACACTTATTTTTGAATTGGTTAATTTGGGGTTATGAGAATTTCAACTCGATAAATTATTTAAAGATTGATGAGGGCACAGCTACATTGAGAAAGCTCCCAAAGGCCAAAAGTGAAAATGACAAAGTAAGTCACATTAATAACAGACTTGAGCCAATAGGAAAAAGAAAAAGAGAAAAAGAGAGTGGGTGTCTGAGTGGGATGGGAGCCTCTCTGGTAGGTTGGGTGGGGGCTGGGACCACCTGTCTGTGACGGTGACATGTGGGCTGTGACCTGGATGAGAAGCCGGGGGCGCAGGGGCGGGGGGGGCGGAGAGTGCAGAAGGGTGACAGGCATGGGAGAGGAGCACCAACCAAGTTCCAGGGTGGGGGGGGGGGGAGGGAGGGGGGAGGGGGAGTAGCCTCCGGGCTGCTGGCAGGAGGGGCCTGTGGAGGATCTGTACCCTGTCCTTGCTTTGGCCTTTGTGATACTCCACTGCCTCGACTGCAAGGGCTACTAGCAGAAGACATCTACCATCGGGAGGCCCATCGCCTTCCCCTCAACCACCAGGCTCTATAAGACACTCCTTGGAGGACAGCCCTGACTCTACTGGTGGCTGCAGCCCCAGCAGCCAGTGGTTCTTGGGAACAGCCTCCCCCATACATGGTCCCACCCTTTCCAGGGAATGAGCCCAGCAGGGCCGTGCTACATCCAACCCACTCCCACGACAGTGTCAGGTGAGGCTCTCTCCACCATGGACGCAGACCAGCTGAGGCCGGAGTTCCTTCAAGCGACAGCGGGGCACTTCCGCCTTCTGGGACGGCTCTGGGAGGCCTCTTCTGCTATCCTCCACTCCCACTCCCCAGCTGAGGACAGGTTGCTGGGGCTGAGATGAAGAAGGAAGGATCCAGCAGGCACAGCTCAGCACCCCCTGGACCTCAGTTTTGGGGCCACCCATGATGGAGTTCAGGCTCCTCTCACTCTGCTTCTCTAGGGCACCTCCAGACCCTTGTTGGGAACTTGGAGCCCTGTGTGCTGGTGGGTATGGGCCACCTGCCTGGGGGTGGACAGAGGCTGACCTGGGACCATGCTCAGAACCACAGGGGTCCAGGTTCTGGCCATGAGTCCAGCTTCTCCACTCTCAAGCTTCCCATTTCAGCTTTGCTGGTTTACAAGAAGCAAAAGTGTGGTTAGCATATAGGAGAATTCAACACACTGGTGGCCTTTCTGGTGACAGCTATAGGGGTCAAATAGCAGCTTCTGCAAACTCACATCCACCCAGAACTTCTAACTGTGACCTCATTTGGAAATAGGGTCTTTGTGGATATAACTACTTAAAGATCTTTTTTTTTCTTTGGTCTTTTTAGGGCCACACCAGTGGCACATGGAAGTTCCAGGTTAGGAGTTGAATCAGAGCTGTAGCTGCCGGTCTACATCACAGCCACAGCATCCCCAGATCCAAAATGTGTATGTGACCTACACTACAGCTCGTGGCAACGCCGGATCCTTAACCCACTGAGCAATGCCAGGGATCAAACCCACATCCCCACGGCTACTAGCCAGGTTCATTACCTCCAAGCCACAACAGAAACTCTCACTTAAAGGTCTTGAGATGAAAACCTCATGGATAAGGGGGAGGCCCTAAATCCAAGTGTCCGTATAAGAAGAGGAGAGATAGAGAAACACCAGGAAGAAGGCTTATGCAGATGGAGGTGGATGGGAGGGATGTGGCCACAAGCCCAGGACACCAAGGGCGCCATCAGCCCCAGAAGCTGGGAGAGGCAGGAAGTACCCTCCCCTGGAGCCTCTGGGGGGGACGTGGCCCTGCCACATCCCAAATGCAGTCCTCCAGCCTCCAGGCTCCAACAGGTTTCCCAACAACTCACCATTATCGCTGTTGTCGTCCACCAGGATGACCTCCTTGAGGAGCTGGGAGGGCGTGTGGTTGACCACGCTGTGGACAGAGCGCAGGATGACTGAGAGGGCTTCGTTGACGAAGATGAACACCACGGATATCTGGGGCAGGTCGTCCGAGTAGGTCATCTGTCTGCACCTGCGGGAGAGACGGCAGAGGGGGCAGTGGTCAGTACCACAATGTGACGGGGAGGTGGGAGCCTGGTGCCCCCACTGGAGACAGTCTGAGGCCACTTCCTAATCCTGCTCCCAATGAAAGAGCCACAGCAATGCCACGGATGGAAAAGGACCGAGCACAGTGAGAAAAATAGTGTGATGACATTCCTCTCTGAAGCCCTGGACTTCCAGGCTCTGAGCCTGATCCCTGCTGTCCCCTTGCTGAAAGGCAGGGAACTTGCACATGTAAGGGGTTCACATCCCCCTGGGATCACACCCCGAGCCTTTTCCCTTGATGCCCTTGGAAAGTATGGAAGAGAGATGGAAGGGGTGGTGATCCTCCCACGGTGGGGTCCAGTGGAGGGTCCAGAGAGCCCCAGCCTGGGGCCCACATCAGCCCCTTGATGCCCAGCTCTATCTGTCCTCTGGGTGGCTGGGGAGCTGCTGGCTGCTGAACAGGTGGCATCTACAGGGTGGGTCCCGCACCTGGCAGGCACTATCCCCTGAAGTGAGATCTAAGTAAACAGCAATGTGCTGCCCGGGAGGGTGGAGTGCAAGTGTCAGATGCTGTTGCCCACTGCTGAAATAGCAGCGATGTCTCCAAGGGACAGCTAGTTGTGGCCTCCGCCTAACCTCAGCATCGAGGAGAAAGAGAGATGAAGTGTCTTCTTCCAAAGGTCTTATCTTGGAGGTAGGGACATGGGAGGGGAAAAGATGGGGGCAGGGAAAGCAAAATATTCCATGTTGGGTGTAGTCTGAGGCCAGTGAGTGGCTGTTTATGCCATAATAAAGTGGAATAAATTCACAAAGGGGTCAAGGAAACTGTCAAAAATAGAGAAATGGGGGGGGGGGGGGACAAAAATTGCAGTAGATAATGGGAGTTCCCGTTGTAGCACAGTGGAAACAAATCTGACTACCATCCATGAGGATACAGGTTCAATCCCCAGCCTCGCTCAGTGGGTCAGCCATCTAGCATTCTGGGAGCCATGGTATAGGTCTCAGATGTGGCCTGAATCCCATGTTGCTGCGGCTGTAGGGTAGGCTGGCAGCTATGGCCCCGATTCAACCCCAAGCCTGGGAACTGGCATATGCCACAGGTGCAGCCCTTAAAAAAAGCAAAACCAAAATAAAATCAAGTAAACAATAAAAACAAAGACAGAAGGAACCCAATCAGTATGTTGGCTGCTACAAGAAATGTAAATAAAAAATAAATAAATAAATGTGAATAAACTAACTTTCTCCTTAGAATGGCAGAGGCGATTCAATGAAGTTACACACGCACACACACAACCCCACTGTTTGTGGTTTACAACAAACACAGTTAAAATAGTGTTGTTTTTTTTTTTTAAAAAAAGATTGGAAATATAAGGTAGTAGAAAAAGGATACCAGACAAATACCATCCGCCAAAACAGAAATTCAGCACAGGTATCACTTAGGATGGAGGGCTTCTAGGAAGGGGTAGAATAGTTATAAACCATTATCACAAAGTGACTGGAAGCTGGGATGAAAGGAAAAACTACTAGAAAAGTAAGGAGAGTTTGATGAAACTACAAGTACGCCTCCCCCTCAGATGGGCAGATTGAAAAAGTAAGACCATGAAGGAATTACATAACGAATCCAGATATCTTCAGGGAAGAAAAAAATTTCTTTCTTATGCCCATAGGACATTTACAGAAAGTGGTCAAGTATTTGCAAAACAGGAAATCTTGGACGAAGCAGGGATTTCACAGGCGGGGCTGGGTCTGTGGCTGTGGAATCTATGTGGTCCCACGACCCCCACATGGGCAGGGTCTTCTCATCACAGCCTTCTCCCCAAGTGTCCATGTGTTCCCTGTTCCCTTTAAGGTCACCAGTCATTGGATTGGGGGACCCCCTGCTCCAACAGGACCTCATCTTAACACCTTAAATCGGCAATGACCCCATTTTCAAGTCAGGTCATATTTGGAGATCCTGGGGGTGAGATGCGGACGTACATTTGGGGGCACACAACTTAGCCCATAATCAGTACTGCTTTTCTCACACCTGGAGAAGGACCTTCATTTAAGGCATGGGGGCGGGGGGCAGTGGTCATTGTAGTTATCAGGGGGCTGAGGATCAGAGCTGTTTGGCAAAGTTAACCAGTACTGGTGCTAACCAATCATGATGATAACCAATAACTATATTAACCAATCACCAAAATAATTGATCATGATGGTCAATGATAATGATGCTTACTGGTACTGATGATAACCAGTTATAACTAAGGCCAATGGATAATCAATCATGATGACGACCGATCAATCTGACTGCAATGGCTAAGGGCCCATGGCAGGCAGCACTGCTTTGCATGTACCAGCCCACTGGCTCCCTACAGCATCCCCAAAAGGGACCTAACATCTCTGGGTTTTTTTTTTTTTTTTTTTTTTTTTTAGAGCCATACCCACAGCATAAGGAGGTCCCCAGGCCTACACCACAGCTCACGGCAATGCCAACTCCTTAACCCACTGAGCGAGGCCATGGATGGAATCCTCGTCCTCACAGATACTAGCCAGGTTCATCTCTGCTGAGCCATGATGGAAAATCCCAACATCCCTGTTTTAAAGATGGGGATCCTGGGGGGTAAAGTCCCCCTTATGTAGGGCATGGCCTAGGGCATGCTGGTGATGGGAATGGGCCCCACGCCATCAGCTTCAGGCAGAGGTGGTCCTAGCTGCCCCCAGACAGTGGGGAGCAAGGCTTCCAGGCAGCCCTCAACTCTCTGCTCACAGCTGGGGTTCCAGTGCCAGCCTGACTTCAAGCCGGACAGCAGCTCTGCATCACTGTCGCATTGATATGGGCAACGAATGCTGCCAGGGAGATTTCATCACTCAGAAAAATGCTTTCTGACAAGAAGACTTCACTCCATTTTTCTGTAGATGAAAAAAGTCAGAATACACAATTTTCATGAACTTGCAAAATGTGTGAAACAGGAAAAAAAAACAACCAACAATCTTGAGGAAGGAAATACATCTCGAGAGTGACTGCCAAGGGCAAGGACACGTTTGAAGGAGGGGTCCACAGACATCCGAGGGGGAGGGCCTGCAGGTCCCCCCGCCAGTCCCTGTCCTTCCTTCTATTTTTCCCTCTGCTCACTGTCCTCAAGCATCCTCATGAAGCTTCTTTTTTTCCTTTTCTATTTTTTTTTTTTTTTTGTCTTTTTAGGGCCGCACTTAAAGCATATGGAAGTTCCCAGGCTAGGGGTCTAATGAGAGCTGCAGCTGCCGGCCTACATCACAGCCACAGCAATGCCAGATCTGAGCCACGTCTGCAACCTACACCACAGCTCATGGCAACACAGGATTCTTAACCCACTGAGAGAGGCCAGGGACCGAACTTGTGTCCTCATGGATACTAGCTGGGCTCATTACCGCTGAGCCATGATGGGAACTCCCAAGGTTTCTTTCCTTTTATTGTTTTAAATTTTTTAAAATTAAAGTGTAGTTCATTTACAATTTTGTGTTAATCTCTGCTGCTCATGAAGTTTCTTTAGGGTTACCCCCCCTGCAGGATCCTGGTCCCCCAAGAGCAGCTCCTTCACCACCATGCCCTAAGAACCCCGAGCTGTGCACACAGAAGGACTAATGAGCATCTATTGATGAGGGGGTGAAAGAATGAGTGATTGGAACCCCCAAGCATGGCAGACTCCTGACACTCCTGGTTGCCCTCCCCCTCTTCCATATCAAGGCACAGCATCCTCAGTGCAGCAGGGACCTCCATGAGAGTCCAGGGTGCAGAGGAAGCTAGTGGACTCTGCGGTCATGGACCTCTCACCCCCTTCCTCTCCCTCTGTGGTCAGGAAGCTGGAGCACCTCTTAGTCACAGGGCCTCCAGGCTCTGTTCTAAAGAGCTTCCTACCAGCAAGAGCCAAATCTTGATGCATGGTGTAGGGGTGGGGAGAAGACTCCAGCTGTTCCCTGGGGACCGACTAGACCTGAGACATGTTCCAGGTGCTGGAGGCCGTGCTCAGCAGGACAGAGGCTTACCTTACCCTCACAGCCTCTACTTGTGGCCAAGCAGGAAACAGGATTTGATCTCAGAGAGTGGGTGGGGCTGGGCGGTGACAAAACAGGTGATGGGGTAGGTAATGCCTGGGGGGTGTCTTTATTTTTATTTATTATTATTATTTTTTATTATTATTATTATTATTATTTTGGCTTTTTTTAGGGCCACACCCACAGCATATAGAGGTTCCCAGGCTAGGGGTCAGATCAGATCTGCAGCTGCTGGCCCACACCATAGCCACAGCAATGCGGGATCTGAGTCTTGTCTGCGACCTACACCACTGCTCATGGCAACTCCTGATCCTTAACCCACTAAGCGAGGCCAGGGATTGAACCTGAGTCCTCATGGATACTAGTCTGATTTGTTTCCACTGAGCCACAAGAACTCCCTGGTGGGTGTCTTTAGATGGGGAAGCCACAAGAGGGTGCCAGTGAGCTCCAACCTACCTGGGTCCGCTAGGGCTGTGAAAACAAACACTAAGAAATTCACCCCCTCATATCCTGGAAGCCAGAAGCCTGAGACCAAGGTTATAGGGCTGGTTCCCTCCGAGGCCTCTCCCCTGGGCGTGCAGAAAATGGTGTCCTCTGTGTCCTCACATGGCCATTTCTCTGTGTGTCTGTGTCCTGGTCTCTTATAAGGACACCTGTCTATGGGATTAGGCCCCATGCTATGGCATCATTTTAATTTTGTATTTATTTTTATTAAAGAAAAAAAATTTTTTTTGGCCATGCCCACAGCATGCAGAAGTTCCCTGGCCAGGGATTGAACCCAAGCCACAGCGGCAACCTGAGCCACAAGAGTAATAACACCAGATCCTTAACCTGCTGAGCCAGCTGGGAACTCCTCAATCACTTCTTTAAAGGCCCCATCTCCACACACAGTCACATCCTGACGTCCTGGAGTTGGGATTTCGACATGTGAATCTGGGGAGTTGGGGCACAGCTCAACCTCTAACAAGACCCAGAGGATGAGGAGGACCCAGCCAGGCAAGGATCCGGTCCCAAGTGGCAGGAGAGGGTGGGCACCTTTCTAAGGGGCGATGTGCTGTTTTGCTCTATTCTGTTCATCTACACTTGAGTCACACCCTTTACAAATATTTACACCTAGGAGTTCCCATCATGGCGCAGTGGTTAACGAATCCGACTAGGAACCATGAGGTTGCGGGTTCGGTCCCTGCCCTTGCTCAGTGGGTTAACGATCCGGCATTGCCGTGAGCTGTGGTGTAGGTTGCAGACGCGGCTCGGATCCCGCGTTGCTGTGGCTCTGGTGTAGGCCAGTGGCTACAGCTCCGATTGGACCCCTAGCCTGGGAATCTCTATATGCCACAGGAGCAGCCCAAGAAATAGCAAAAAGACAAAAAAAAAAAAAAAATTTGCACCTTACAAATTGATGTTTAAGTTAGAAATTGTGCAATAGATATGGCTCATTTTTGTCCAGCACAAATTTGCATAAAAAGAATCAGTGTTCCTTATATTATAATCTCCTTCTCGTTTGAAAAAAAATTATGTTAAATATTGAGCAGATAGAAGGGGATGTTTATCACATGCAGGCCAGTATGACGTCAATGAAGCAATAACAAATCTGCGCCTTGGAGTTCCCACTGTGGCTCAGCGGTAAGGAACCTGACTAGTATCCACGAGGATGTGGGTTCACTCCCTGGCCTCACTCAGTGGGTTAAGGATCCAGTGTTGCTGTGAGCCATGGTGTAGGTCGCAGACATGGATTGGATCTCAGGTTGCTGTGGCTGCGGAGTAGGCTGGCAGCTGCAGCTCTGATTCCACCCATAGCTTGGGAACTTCCATAGGCTGTAGTGCAGCCCTAAAAAGCAAAAAGAAAAAAAAAGAAACAAACTTGCATGTAATACTCCATTGAAGACAAAGAATGTTACCATCACAAGCACAGCCTCCTCTCCTTGCGCTTTTCTTGATAGTCTCTGACCGCCAGTAGTGCACTTGGATTTGACTTAGGCTGCACTCTTCCTGTCCTGGCTTTGCTTCAAGGACAAGCTCCAATGGCCACTGGGCAGGACTGTCCCGTACTTCTGGAGGTGGACAGGACAGGTTTCCAGGCTCCTCCTGGCGGGTAGCACCGCAGGAACTCTTTCCTGGTTTGGTGTCCTTCTGTGCCTGAATCAGCCTCGGTTTCAGGGCTTGGTGGCCTCCCTGCCCAGCAGTTACCCATAGGTGTGCAGCTCCCATCCCCACCTCTGCACTGGCCAAGGAGGGGCTCTCCGAGACTGAGGAAATAAAACTAACTTCCATGCTGTAGCCCTGGAATAAGCCAGTCTAAGTGGAACCAGAAGGTTCTACTCTATAATTAAAAGCCCCATTTCTGCCAGACAGAAAATAAACCAAATTTATTTCGGTGTTTGGAAAGAATCAGAGTTCAGCAAGAGGGCTGCTCTGAGGGACCGTAAATGCAAGGACTAAGGGTGCGCCCTGGGGGAGTGGAGCAGATGCAGGGACAGATGGAGGGACACGGGCATGGGGACTGGAGTGCCCCATCACCCCTCCCAGAGCTTTGGGGAAACCCATGGTGGCCCCAGACACTGTGGCTCTTTCTTCAACATAAAACCAAAGAAAGACAAGATGATTATACTTTAAAGTTTTTTTTTTTTTTTTTGTCTTTTTAGGGCCACGCCTGTGGTATATGGAGGTTCCCAGGCTAGGGGTCAAATCGGAGCTACAACTGCCAGCCTACACCACAGCTCATGGCAACGCTGGATCCTTAACCTACTGAGTGAGGCCAGGGATTGAACCCACGTCCTCATGGATACGAGTTGGGTTTGTTAATACTGAGCCATAGTGGAACTCCTACTTTAAAAGATTTAAATTTAATTAATATTTCAAGGTTCAAACCTGCAGCCAGGTGGTCACACTCTTCCCCAAAAGGTTCAGGTCAGGAGAGGACCAGACTGCATCTCCTTGACCCCCTCCCTCCTGCTGCCCCCCTCCCCCCAGTGAAAAAGCCAGCCCCTTTCCAGCTCCACCTGCTCTGGAAAAGCCTTGGCCTTGACTTTGTTCTCACTGGCCTCTCCCTTGACCTGCCTCCTGGATGCACTCACCATCCTCTGGGGAAGGGCACGGTCTTGAGGATGCGTGAGCTGAGCTCCTCTGATCTGACCTCTGAATTTCCCTCCTTGCTCATCCGATGGTCCCAGATGGCCCCAGTGCTTCCAGGAACACACCAGGCCTGCTCCTGCCTCAAGCCCTTTGCACACCCTCTCCTGCCTGGCATACATCTCCCCAGCGTGGCCACATCGCTGGCTGCTCCTCTGTTCTCCCTCCGGGGCTGGAATCCCCAGCCAGGGCTTCCTGTTGGTTTGCTCACCACCTCCCTGGAGCCTAGAACTGCAGCTGCTCTAGGGGTTTCAACATACATCATCTAAGAAGCTTCCATCCATTCCTGGTAGAGTCAAAGGTGGGGCGTGAGGTGCACGTTTAAAAATGTAACACCTATGACGAACCTCTGACTGTTTGAAGGTAACATCAAAAATCTAAACTTGAGGAGTTCCCGTTGTGATGCAGCGGAAATGAATCCGACTAGGAACCATGAGGTTGCAGGTTTGATCCCTTGCCTCGCTCAGTGGGTTAAGGATCTGGCGTTGCCGTGAGATGTGGCGTAGGTTGGAGACGTGGCTTGGATCTGGCATTGCTGTGGCTCTGGCATAGGCCTGCGGCTACAGCTCAAATCAGACCCCTAGCCTGGGAACCTCCATATGCCACAGGTGCGGCCCTAAAAGGACAAAAAACAAAAAACAAACAAACAAAAAAATCTAAACTTGAAACTCAAGCTGGATTTGGTGCACATATGCACATCCCCACGTGCACACTCACGCCCATCCTACATCCCACACACATCCAGGAGCCCTCAACAGTGGGGATGTGCCCACCCCTCAGGGCATCTGCCTTTCTGGGGGGAACCCTCAGTCCTTGCTAAGCCATGCCAGATCCATCCATAACAGGGTTTCCAGTCTCTGTCCTATGGACTTTTGCAGCTGGGTAATTTGTCGGGCTCCCGGCACCCAGCCCAGCGTGCCTGGTGACTGATGCTAGCTAGCATGCAGCCTCCTCAAGGTTCTCTCCTTCCCCTGAAAACTGAATGCCAGCCAGAGTCCTGTCCATCCTATCTCAAGCTTTGTATGTTTGCTGTGGCTCTGCTTAGCCCCTTCCTTTCCCCCCATAACACATGGCCTCTGCCCCCACTGTCACACTCTAAGTAGCTGGGTGGAATCCCAGTCTCTGGATGCAGAAGACGTGGACCATGACTAGGTCTGAGCCTGGCAGCTCAGCAGCAGGCTCAGGGACAGACACACAATCAGAACCATGGAGAGGTTGGCTGGGGCCTTGGGAAGATAGGATGTGAGGCTGGAGCAGCTGCATCCATCTTGCACCCAGCGGTCAGAGTGAACAGCAAGCAGAGCAGAGAGTTGGTGAGATGCCAGGTCCAGATGACATCAACTGAGCCTTGAGTCCAACCTGACCCGAAGCCAGTGCACTTCCTCCAGACTTTGCAGCTGCAGGAATAGTACATTCTCTCCCTGTCTCTCCCTTTCTCTCTTTTTCCAGCTGAACCCAATCTGAGATGGATTTTCTGTCACATGGGATGAAACAGTCCTGATCCAGCACAGGTCCTGAAATGTACATGGTGCAGGGCTGGGCTTACCTGGGCTCGGGGATGCCCCTCAGGAAGGTTCTGCCTGGTCAGCTGTGCCCCAAATTGCCTGACCAAGCAGAGAGGGGAGAACAGGGGAGCCAGTGGGCTCGGTGCTCACAGAGGTAAGTCTGGCTGCTGCCTTGACCATCGCACACCCTGTCTCAGGAAGTCCCCGTCCAGGTGAGCTGGGGGCTTTCTCAGCACTGTCAAGGGAGATGACACCAGATGCTTTGTCTTAACCCTGCTCTTTTTTTTTTTTTTTTTTTTTGTCTTTTTGCCTTTTCTTGGGCTGTTCCTGCGGCATATGGGAGGTTCCCAGGCTAGGGGTCAAATCGGAGCTGTAACCACCAGCCTGTGCCAGGGCCACAGCAACTCGGGATCCGAGCCACGTCTGCGACCTACACCACAGCTCACGGCAATGCCGGATCGTTAACCCACTGAGCAAGGGCAGGGATCGAACCCGCAATCTCATGGTTCCTAGTCGGATTTGTTAACCACTGCGCCACGACAGGAACTCCCAACCCTGCTCTTATTGATGACACAGACGGTCCCAGCTAGGGACCTCGGCTGCCTTGAGAGGAGGAGAGAGCTAACTACCAACACCCTCAGCTAAATTTCCAGCAAACCCCAGTCTCTGAGACTTAGGCATCCACACAATCCTGAGATGCAAATACAGAGCAAACCAAACATGGTAGGGGCTCTGAAAAGGACCAGGAGAGCATCCTTGACCTTCCGTGGTTCATAAGACAACCCAGGACACTTGAGGGGAAGCCTGCTGGGGCTCTGAGAACATTTCCTCTATTCTTAAAAGAGGACAAGATGTAGGAACATACTCTGCCCTTCAGAAATTTGACCTGTGAAGATATGATGCTAGAGCCACAGCAACCATATTGTGACCATGAGGCAATAAATAAGCCTGATGCACTGAGCAGGGCAGAGCAGAGACTTGGAAAGAGCCCAAATCCCTGATGATGTCATTGACCCACCAATGGAAAACTCCCCTCACCCCCATCCCCGAGCTTGTGGACTTTTTGTTATTTAAGATCAGGAATCCCATTGCTGTTGCAACCACCTCTGAGGTGTTGGGTTTTTCATCTGAGAACATGTTCACTGACGCAGAACAGTCATTTTTTTTAGGGGGAATCCCACTCCTCCTTCAGAATGCCATCCAGCCCTTGTGCCCCCAAACATGACCCCACTGGTCTGAGATGGGCACTGTGCCAGATTGTACTTTCCAAAGATGCTGCAACAACACCTGAAACCTCCCCTGGGGACTGACCCCACCTCCCCTTGAACCTTGGTGGGTTCTGCTGCCTCTCCCCAACAGAATACGGCAGGAGGAATTCGTGGCTTCTGAGCTGAGTCATTACAGTCCATCTGCTGCCAGGGATGTGCATGATGAGTCCCAGATGGTTTTAGCCCCTGCTTTGAGCCCCCCTCCATTACACCTCCCCAGCAGAGGTCCCAAAGTTACTGCTCAGAGAGGCCACGCCCCCTTCGGCCCATCTGAACCCCTGCTTCTGAGTCCATTAAAACTTGGTTTGGAATTCCCTTTGTGGTTCAGTGGTGAACAAACTCAACTAGGATCCATGAGGATGCGGGTTTGATCCCTGCTCAGTGGGTTAAGGATCCGGCATTGCCATGAGCTGTGGTGTAGGTAGCAGACAAGGTTCGGATCCCGTGTTGCTGTGGCTGTGGTATAGGCTGGCAGCTATAGCTTCAGTTCGACCCCTAGCCTGAGAACTTTCATATGCCATGTGTGGGGCCCTAAAAAGCAATGAAATAAAAAAACAACAACAATAGCAACAAAACCAAAAAAAAAATGTGGCTTATTTACTACTCTTGACAAGTTTGTAGCTTGTGGCTGATGGTGCAGCATGTTAAGGACCTGGCATTGTCACTGTTGTGTCTCTGGTTACTGCTGTGGTTCAGGTTGCAGCTGTATTATGGGTTCCAGCCCTTGCCTTGGAACAAACAAATAAAAATTTGCTTTAACGCAGCTGACCATGGGGTAGTTTGCTAAATAGGAACCATGAGTAGGACGGGCGCTTCCCCAAAGTGCAACAATTCTGTCCTTTTCTTGGACATCCGGTGATCTGCATGGTGCTGGCTTCATGCCCATTCCATCAGGTCACGGCCGAAGGAGGGGTGGGGCCATGGGCCCCAGAGAGGCTCAGCCTTCACATTCCCTGCCCGGAGCCAGAGAAGCAGAACGTCCTCAACCACAAGGCTGTTTGGCAGAGGATTTATAAACCCTGGCAGCGGGCACGATGACGAGCTCTCAAAGCCACTTCCGAGGTCGTGGCTGGAATGCAAGGCAGGAGGCATTCCGGCTGGCCTCCCAGCCAGCAGGGCCACAGCAGCAACACTAATGGAAATTTATGGGGATGCCCTTTGTGCCACTGGAGAAATCAACACAGGATGGAGAGGGGATGGAGTGGCTCACCATCCCGGCGGGGGCGGGGGCGGGGGCAGCCAGCTTCAGCACACACATCCACCTCCCACGGCAGCAGCAGTGGAGGAGACAGGTCTGGGCTTAGTGCAGACCAGGGAAGCGGAAGCTGCACCCTTTGGAAACCAAGACTGATGTTTCTGGGAACAGCAGCCAGGAGGGTTCTTGGAAGTGTGTCACCGGGGGAGTGTGGTAGCCTTCCTGGTAGCGGTGTCTGCCTGCCATGTCAATACAATTCCGTCCTCTCAGGAATATCCGTGTGAGCTTGGAATTCTAAATGAGTTCAGCCCACACTGATGCCTGATCCTCCTGCCAGCTCAAGGCAGGATTCTTTTTTTTTTCGTTTGGCTTTTTCGGGCCACACCCGCGGCATATGGAGGTTCCCAGGGTAGGGGTCCAATTGGAGCTGTAGTCGCCGGGCCTACAGCACAGCCGCAGCAACATAAGATCCTTAACCCACTGAGCAAGGCCAGGGATTGAATTGGCGCCTTAATGGATGCTAGTCGGGTTCATTAACCACTGAGCCACGATGGGATCTCCTCTTTTTTTTTTTTTTTTTTTTTGGTCTTTTTAGGGCCGCATCCAAGGCATATGTGAGTTCACAGGCTAGGGGTTGAATTAGAGCTGCAGCTCCCAGCCTACACCACAGCCACAGCAACTCGGGGTCCAAGCCATGTCTACGACCTACACCACAGCTCACGGCAACACTGGATCCTTAACCCAATGACCGAAGCCAGGGATCACATTCACATTCTCATGGATAATAGCCAGGTTTGTTACTGCTGAGCCAAGACAGGAACTCCCCCAGGCAGGATTCTGATGGGTATAGAGGCAGAGCAGCCCCCACGGTAAACGACAGATACGAGAGGCTGCTTGGGAAAGTGGGGGATCGGCGGATGGGGAGATCAGTGGTAGGAGAAATGCCAAGCCTCCTGCTTTGGGATCCTGTCTTTCTAAGACTGAGTCCATTCATCATCCAGTAAGCTGGCTGAAGGACCTCTCAAACACACATAGGTGCACATATGCAAGCGCACAAATTCATGCACACACCCATGTGTACAAGCATATGTGCACACAAGTAAATCACTGGGAAAACACATGTGCACACAATCGCATGCACACACAATACAGATGTACTCATTCACTTTACACATGCTCATGCATACCTTCACAGGCACCTTGCACACAGCCACACGAGGTGGGGACATTAATGGCTTCTATTTACTGGCAGTGCCTAGGCCAGCGCTAAGGGCAAGCACAGACCTCGGACTCACTGTTCCACCCAGGCCCTACCTCACATGGACTAAGCAGCTGTGGGCCGACCTGCTCGACAGCTTCAGGAAGACGAGTGGACTGAGATGCACGAGAATCTCTGCACCGTGTGTTCGAGGAGATGTGAGCACACATGCCACCCACAGGGCTCCGAGCAAAATCCTGGCAGACCCACTGGTCAGAAGCAGAACACTGGAATGTGCACAGAAAGACCCCTCCTGCCCAACCCCCACAGGATCCTGTGAGACAGTCACACACGGGGTACCCATTGCCTCGAGGCCTCGAGGTACCCAGGAGAGCGAGTGGACTGCAAAATCCACAAATCCCTAGGTGCCATGCTGCCGAGAAACCCCTGGGGCACCCAGAGTGTCACTGCCTGTGCAGCAAGGTCCATCAAGGCCTGGCTGTGCCATCTTCTGGCCCACGACTCCAGCCCCTCCAGGCACTCCCTCTGGCCCATTGACTTGTCGTGGGCTTGTGTCCAGCTCATCACGAGTGTATTCTGTACCTCAGCCCCAGCAGTGCAGCAGGGCCTCGGAGGGTGCTCTGTGAGCCCCTAGGATGGAGAGCAGAAGGGGAAGGGGGAAGTGGGACCCCCTGGCATTTGTTCATCCAGCCCCCAGCAGGATCTGGGGAGGCCCTATCCCCCCAACCCAGCAAATACACAGCTGAGATGGAGCCACAGGCAGGCAGCCTCTGCTCCCCCTGTCCCACTTCCTTAGCTTCCATCCTGCCACAGGGGAACCACCTGGGACTGAGGAAGGGCCCCTCCCACAGCAGGGCCAGTGGGTGAGGGGCTGCTATCCTCTGCGAACCCCCCTCCCACCTCCACCACCCAGAGAAGGAGGCTCAACTGCGGGACCCCTGCCCTCCCCAGGAACCTCCTTCCCTGACACACACGAGGCTCCGAGGTCTCAGGGGCTGGTGGGAGGCGCAGGGCTTATCGTGGTAAGGGTCAAATGGCTGTGGCAGTTCCACCTGAGGAAAAGAACCAACATGTCTCCATGACAACACTGCGCTTCCTGTCCATCGTCTGGGACCCTTGCCTCCACTCCCAGATCCTCAATGAGGCCGGTGTCTGAGCCCCTACGAGAAGCTGGGATCAGCACGCCTGCCTCCAGCGCCTCGTGGTCGCCCTCACTAAATCTGCACTTATTACACCTGACAGCCAAGCTGTGCATGGAGGAGACGATTAATGTGCGCTAAGACTTCGCCAGCACGTATTGGGAAGGGGGCGGGGGGCAGGGGGTGGCGGATGTTACTGCGTGGGAATGCAGGACCGGGTCTCAGATGAGGCTGTTCATTTTTATGATCCTGTTTAATTTGGCTTTGCCCGTCTTCCTTTCACTATCCCATGGGCCAGTCTTAACAATCAAGATCTATGTTATGAGCTTTGTGACATAATTAAAACCACTGCTTAATTAGAAAAGTGATCTACTTCCAGACAAAGGGAAATCAATCATGTATCTGACCAAGGAAGGCAGAGAGAACTTTGGTTTGAAAGTGAACTGAGCTACCAGTTGGGGTGGGAACACATGCCCACATGTGTGCACGTACACGCCTGAACTGCGGGCACACACATGCACACTGCACACAAGTGCACATACTCCTGCAGCCCTCGTGTGCTCTGATGATTAGGCCTATGGGAGGCACTCTGTTAAGGCAGCTTCTCATTGGATGGATGGGCTGGGGGTAGGGAGGATTTGAGGCTGTTTAGGAAACCAACCTCTGAAAGTTTCAGATGGGCAGAAACTGAGCTCGCATTTATGCAATTATTCATTTAATCCTCCATGAACATTTGCCCAAGGCCTCCTAAGCACCAGGCATGGCCACTGATGTGTGACAGCATAGAGCTGCTGTTTGCAGAGGGAAGTCTCTTCTGACACCCTTTAACCTCCCAAGCCTGAGTATCAGCCCTTTGAAGCTCCCGCAGGCCCCAGGCATTCTTAGCGCAGCACGATTGTCTGATTCCTGTTGCAGTCCCTGGAAAGACTCACCTGGTATACTGGGTCAGGGCTTGTCCAATGGGCTGTGGGTGGGGCCGAGGTGGGCCGAGGGGGCTGAGGCAGCTGGCACCAGCTGGTGTGACCATGTGTGTGCTGGCTCTCTGGGCCTGGCCATGGGGACGCCTAGAGGGAACATGCTGGGGCTTCCTCCCAACATGGCAGCTCGTGGGCCAGGACCCGAGCCTGGCTGGCAGGGGGCCCCTGGAAGCCCCAGAGCCTCACCTCTACCCTGGATCCATGACCAGCCACAAAAGCCCACCCAAATGCAAGGGAAGGGACACTCTCTCCACCTTTTTTTATTTTTTGCTTTTTAGGGCGGCACCTGCAGCATATGGAAGTTCCAAGGCTAGGGGTCCTATTGGAGCTGCAGCTGCTGGCCTACGCCACAGCCATAGCAATGCCCAATCCGAGCAGAATCTGCAACCTACGCTGCTGCTTGTGGCAACGCTGGATCCTCCACCCACTGAGCAAGGTCAGGGATCAAACCCACATCCTCATGAATACTAGTCAGGTTCTTAACCCACTGAGCCACAGTGGGAACTCCCCCTCTCCACTTCTTGATCTTATTGAGGAGGGCCAAGTTTCCGGAAGAGGGTTTGGATCCACCTCTGGAAAATATGATCTGCTACACCAGGTGATGTGAGAAAGGCATGATGGAGGGAGCATGCCACACGATGGGGCTTGGCCACATCCAGAGGTCTCCTGATGTTGCAGGTAAAGTTGTGTGGGGCCACAGCCGTGCCCCTTCATGTGCCTACCAACTGTGGCTGCTCTCAGTGCAGCCCCACCCAGCTCCCAGCCCTCCGCCTCCCACCCCCCTTGGTCCTTCAGCATGACCGGAGTCAGCAGCCTTTACTTTCTCAGCAGACCTTCGGGCTGCCTGAGTCCCAGCTCTGCACCTATGAGATGGGGTCCTTCCTGCCTCAGTTTCCTCATCCGTAAAGTGGGGGCAACACTGGTCCTCAAAGCCTGGCTGCAGGATTAAGAGAGCTAATACCTGGCCTGCCGGTAGTACTCTGTGTCTTCAGTAAGCCCACAGAAGAGCTCAGGCACCACTCTCTGAGCTTCATTGGAGCCTGGGTCTCCATCCGGGGAGCTGGGGCCCGTGTTCTAAGCAATGCTTTCGCAAGGGCTCTCACTGCATGTGACTCACCCCCATGATGCAGTCCACTGAGCACAGAGGGAAATGCTGGGCTGAGTGACAGTGACAAGCTCCAGAGAGGCCCAAGGCAGAGCCAGAAAAATGAGGTCTTTGGGAAACAGGGCAAGACTGAGCTTTCTTCTGTTACAACAGGTGCTGTCAGGTGAAGGAGGAGACACAGCAAGGAGGAGAGCCCCCTCTCTGCCTCTGATCCCCATCCAGTGGCTGCAACCCCCTCCCCCCAAGGTCACAGGGATGTGCCACGTGGGATCAGGAGGTGGAACATGTGCCACTATGTGCCAAGTCAGCCCTGGTGTCCCCACCACTACTATGTATGCAGGAAGGGGTTCACACAGCCAGTCTGGCTTGTCCACACTCAAGGTCTGGCCTCAGCCCAGCTCCAGGGTGGTGACCTCTGAGCCGTTGGAACATCCTGCCTCATAAGAGTGTCGTGTTCTGGAGTTCCCACTGTGGGTCAGCAGGTTAAGGATCCAGTGTTGTCTCTGTGGCAGTGCGGGTTTGATCCCCAGCTGAGCACAGGAGCTTAAGGATCTGGTGTTGCTATAGCTATGGTGTAAGTCACAGCTACAGCTCAGATTCCATCCCTGGCCCAGGAGCTTCCATATGCCACTAAAGAGGCCAAAAAAAAAAAAAAGTTACTTTCAGCTGGAGGCCTGGGGCCTTGTCACATAATCTTTGCTGCAATGAGATTCATGTGGGGCCTCAGCTTGCAGGAGCTGGATTGTGTGGTCAGCCAGTCAAAGTCATACTTTTTTTTTTTTATCTTTTTGCCTTTTCTAGGGCCACTCCCATGACATATGGAGGTTCCCAGGCTAGGGGTCTAATCGGGGCTGTAGCTGCCAGCTTACTCCACAGCCACAGCAACGCGGGATCTGAGCCACATCTGCAACCTACACCACAGCTCACGGCAACGCCAGATCCTTAACCCACTGAGTGAGGTCAGGGATCGAACCTGCAGCCTCATGGTTCCTAGTCAGATTCATTGACCACTGAGCCATGACGGGAACTCCCCAAAGTTCCTCATGCTTACCCCACACTGCTGGATGAATCAGGTACTGTTCCCCCCAGCCCCACTGTGAGGGACACCCAGAAACTCCTGCCTGCAACACATGTGTAATAGCTTTGCTGAGCCCTGGGAATACTTTTAGTGAGTCACTGAACTCGAGGTTGGTCTTGGAGGTCCTTGGCTGGGCACCCTGACTTCCCGGGAGCTCGGAGCCAAGACCGGTGTCAACTCCAGCGAACTCACAGACTAGGTAACTTAGTTCACCCTGCAAAAGTGAGGACACAATGGGGGAGGGTTCAGAAATTCACACACACACACACACATACACATACACACACACACATACACCCTCAGAGCACAGACTGGGCACTTCCAGAACCTGAGTCATTCAGGTCCGTGTCCGTGGCTGCTGTCACATCTCTGCACCACCTGAATTATTATTTATTTCGTATGTTCCTTCAGATCAGCCTGTTACACACCTAACTGCATTTTTCATTCAAAAAGGAATCTTTATTTCATTGTTGAAAATGTAAAGCAGCATTACCTGTGCTAAATCAGTGGTGATCATGAACATAAATGTGATGAAAATAAAATAGCACCGTTGCACACAACGCGTGGGCAAGGCTTGGGCATGCCCTGCTCCTGGCTCTCTGTGTCTAACACAACAGAAGTGGAAGGTGCCACGGCAGCAGGGTGGTAACCTCCCCCCACCAAGTGACTCCAAGCTATCCACAGAACGTGGCAGCACCTAAGGTCTAAGGGACAGGGCAGGGCTAGAACAAGGAATAGGTTGCAGGGAGGGGAAGGGCGGGCAGACCAGCTGGTCAATGCACCCCAGGTACCCCACCCCCACCCCCAGCCACAAATCACTGCCAGCCCAGCCCAAACCACTGCCAGTCCCGCCACACAACCACTGCCCACCCCGTTGTTTCTGGGCACATCACCTGACACACTCCATGCACAGCAAGCCCTCAGGCTTGGAGGCACAGGGAGTCAGTGAGAGCCACCTCCTTCCCCCGCCCCCCACCCCCTGTGGGCCAGGGCAGCCCCAAGGCCAGTTCTCTAGTCCACCTGCATCCCAGTGGAGCTCATCCTCCACCCACCACCTGTACCCACAACAATGACACACTTCTCAGACTCCCAGCCCTTCCCTGTTCACCTTCCCAACACCTCCCAGGGTTCCTAGGATGTCTTCCCAAACCAGAGTCCTGTCTCAGGGGCCACAGCAAGGAAAGGGACAAATCAAGAAAGGAGCTAAAAACACACACACACCCTCCGCACGCCTTTCCTTGAAGGCTGCTCCAGAGGCTGAGACACAGCCTCCTGTCATTGACTCAGGACACAGTGCAGCAACCTCGAGCACATGACTGCCCAGCCCAACCCAGCTCTGAACTCTGGCCTCTGCTGGGAAGATGCATCTGAAAATGCTTTTCCTGTTCACGGTTCCTGGCTGCAGGACAGAAAGAAGCCTGGCCGCTCGCCATTCACCTCCAGGGCCCAGGTGCCCTGCGTGGCTGAATTTATGAAAGCCATGGGATCCACTTAACGTCACATTTTGTTCCCATCTCACCTCTGCTAAAGTTGTGAGTAAGCTTTAGTAGAGGATGCAGTGATCTAAGGCCAGGAGTCAATCCTGAGTGACCACAAGGCAAGGCCATCACCATGGAGGGACCTGACTTTTCTGACTAATCAAGGGCTGTGGTTTTGGAGGCAGATGGGACCAGGGTTGACAGGCAACTGACAGATATGGCAAATGCCTTTTAGGCAGGGGCGAAGCTCACTTCAGGTAGACTCTCCACCCACCATCACTGTCATTGGACCAAGAGCGGGGGGGACAAACCCACTTGGCAGAGCCTGATGTTTCAGGCTGGTGTCACTTGTGGCTCATGTCACTTGTGGCTCGTGTCACTTGTGTTAGTGGTGGCACCTGGAGCACCAGCGATGGTGCAGCCCAGCTTCCTCAGACCTGCCAACCGTTGTGTCAAAAGGGACTGCGCGGCCTCAGTCCTGTAGCTGGACACCTGGAGAAGACGCCCATGGCCAAGAGCAGAGAAGCCAGGAGAGGAAGACTGCCCAGGATGGCCCCTGCCTCCAGGCGCCCCTCCCCCACCCTGCCTGTCCAGCTGAGCCCAGTGAACTCTGCGGCCTACAGGGCTCCCTGGAGGTGTCTGTGGGTGGTGGGGCCATGTACTCACTTTTTGGGCCTGTAGTCCGGGATAGTCCTGTCCAGGGAGATGCGGTCACTGAGCTGTGCGTTGTATCCGTATTCCTCATACTTGCTTTCCGTCTCCTGGCTGTCATCACGCAGCGTGGCCGCCATGCCACCCTGGCCCAGGCCACCCGGCCCCTCCACCAGGCCAATGGGCTTGGCAAGGCCTGGAGGAAATGAGAAAAGAGGGGGTCAGTGTCCTATCCCATGTCCTACCCCACGTTCCTCTCAGCCTCTCCCTAACGGTGTCTTTCTTTCCTCCCTCCTTCCCTTCCCTCCTTTTTTTGGACACACCCGTGGCATGGGGAAGTTCCTGGACCAGGGGTGGAAGCCATGCCACAGCTGTAACCAGAGCCACAACAGTGACAACATGGGATCCTTAACCCATTGAGCCACCAGGGAACTCCCGACGGCCTCTTTCTTTCTTCAGATGCAAACTCAGCATATTCCTTAGATACTGCAGGATTCCAACTCTAGGACCTTGCAGGAAAGGCAAAGCTATGGAGGTTGGGGGAGAGATGAAGAGGTAGAGCGTGGGGGATTTTTAGGGCAGTGAAACTACTCTATGTGATTTTATAACAGTGGCTACATGTCATTATACATTGGCCCAGACCCAGAGCATGTACAACACCAAGAGTGAACCCTCATGTAAATTGTGGACTTTGATGATGATGCATCAGTATAGGTTCACCAATTGTAACAAATGTACCACATTAATGCAAGGTGCTGATAACAGGGGAAACTGTGGAAGGAGGGGCTACTTGGGAACTCTGCACTCTTCACTCCATATTTCTGTAAACCCAAACCTATTTGAAGAAGCAAACTCTATTAAATTTTTAAAGTATAAAGTAAAGATATTGTTCACCCCACTCCCTTGCTCACCAACCCTTTGTTGCTCTTTACAATTTAAACCAGTTGTGCACCCACACAATGCAATGCTGCTTTGGGATACAAAGGAAGGAGCTACTAAAGATGCAACAACCTGGATGAATCTCAAAAGCACGAAGCCCCCAAAGATACAGAGGGAAACATTTGTATGACTCTGTTTACAAAAGTTCAAGGACAGATGAAGCTACTTTGTGGTGACAAAAGTGAGAGCAGGGGACCTCTGGGACGAGGGTGGCATTGGCTTTCCTGGGGTGATCAGCTTGTGTGTGCATGTGTGGGTGCCTAAGAAGGCCAGGCCAGGAGCGTGTTTTCCTGGAATGTTCTCTTTGGTCACTTGTGCCAGGAAAGGAGACCAGAGCAGTGCCCCACCAGGCAAAGACAGCACCTTTTGCTCTCTCTGGAATGGACGATTTTGGGGCATCTGGGCTTTGGGAGTGGGGCCCAAGGAGCAGTAGTTTAAGCCAGGCAGAGTTGGGATGAAATCCCGTCTCCAAAATGCACTCATTAGCTTCCATGGAGAGGTCCCTGTCCTACTTCAGGCCACTAGAAGTGCACTCTAGGAAATATCCAACACTGACGACACACGCTGCCCCACACTAGGTACAGGCTCTTGTGACACCCACCCCCTCCGTAGGTTTTTTAATTAAACAAGGAGGCCACTAGACTGAGGGGGGTCTAATGCATGGCTTCCTTATGCAAGCAAACCCAAATATAAGTTCGTAAATGGCTAAAGGTTAAGAGATGGAAAGCCAATCACACATAGCCCGTCATGGCAACCACGCATAGTCAATCACAGCCAATCACAGCCAATCACAAAGAGCCCACCATGCAGCCAATCACAGGCAACCACACACAGCTAATCACAGCCAGTCACACAGAGTCAATCATAGCCAATCACACACAGCCAATCACAGCCAACCACAAAGAGCTAGGCTTTAAGCCACACCAATCAACAATCTCCTTTGCTTCGCTTGTGCACTTTTTCTCTCCATATACTTTCTCCAGCTCCTAACCTCTCCTGGTTTGGCACCGCCCCATCCCAATCAATTATTGTCCAGATATTATCTTAAGATTTGTCATATGCTTCAGTTTATCTACGAACAGTTCCCAGCGAGGGCAGGGATGGAGCAGCCGACCTCCATCCTCCATACCTCCTGGTGGGCCCCCCTGTTCACCAGAGCCAAGGCCAGAGGCTCCAGGGACCTCCAGTGTTCTGGAATATTCCTTTTTAAATGGAAAACGTAGGATTGAAAGATACGCATTTGGATGTAAAATTGAAAAGTTACATGACACTAATCACTTCCACTTCTTATTTTAATATGGCAAAGTGAATACATACATATATATATATATATGTATATGTCTCATGCTGTTTTTAAACGTCTGTACTGTACTTGCAATTTTCTTTGAAAAGTCTGTAAATAGATGTCTCCCACAGACAGATGTGCTTCCAAACCTGAAGGGAGAGTCTGCCTAGGGGAGTGGGAGGACCACCTGCAGCTGCCAGGCCCTGACCACACAGCTGGGGCTCATTCACACCCATTTCCTGCTTATAAAAGTAAAATATGCATATGTTTAAAAAATTCAAACCATTCAGAAAGCTATAAAAACAAAGAGTTAATATTTCCTGGGCTGTTTCCCTCCGCAAGCCCCCCTCTCCATAGGAAATGATTTTTTCTGACGTTCGCCCTTCTCATTTTATGCGCTGCACACATGCATAGTTATTTTATGAATCTGGTTCTTGCTGTGTCAGCCAAGACAATTGCCCTTGACTTCTGGCATGAGAGATGAGGAGTGGGGTCCATTTCCACCACCGCCTACATCCCTGTCCCCACCCCCTTCCTCCCTTGGTTTTCCTTTTTTTTTTTTTTTTTTTGTCTTTTTGCTATTTCTTGGGCCGCTCCCGCCGCATATGGAGTTTCCCAGGCTAGGGGTCTAATCGGAGCTGTAGCTGCCAGCCTATGCCAGAGCCACAGTAACTCGGGATCCTAGCCGCGTCTGCAACCTACACCACAGCTCACGGCAACGCCGGATCCTTAACCCACTGAGCAAGGGCAGGGATCGAACCCGCAACCTCATGGTTCCTAGTCGGATTCGTTAACCACTACGCCACGACGGGAACTCCCCTTGGTTTTCCTTAGCTATGTTATTATTCTGGTGGTTATTTTTGTGACCTTAAAGGGAACACTTGACACTGTAAATCAACGATAATGGAAAAAATAAAAATCATAAAATAAAAAAAAAATAATAAAAGGAACACTTGAGGCTCTACTTTTAGAAATATCAACTTTAGCTGCCAGCTGTTGACTCCCTACCAGGTAAGATGAGAAATGAGCAAACCCAAATATAAGTTTGTAAATAGCTAAAGGTTAAGTTCAATGGCTATAAAATGTCAGTTACTTATATATATATATATTCGTTTCAGATATATATGGATAGGTTCCTAGAAGGATGGAGATGGACCCCCCCACCCCCTGAATGTGACTGTTCACCTCGGAGACCTGCTGCAGACATGGGTAAGTCCCAGCACAAGATCTGCACCCTTTCTCGGAATGCAGAGCATAGATTAACCACCTACAAGGATTAACTGCCCTCTGTCACAGGACTTGACCACCTACACCCCCCCACCTACTCCTCCCTTGACCTTGCCCTCCTCCTTCTTCATCGTTTCTGCCACAAGTTCCCACCATGAATTCCGGCCACAGATTCCCGCCACAGATCCTTTATAAGCCTAGTACCTCCTCACAGTCAGGGCTGGCACCATCTGGAGCTCAGCCCGTGCCCCTCTGATGCCTTAATAAATCTCTTTTGCTTTACCATCTAGGCCTTGCGTGTTCCTCCCTCAGCAAACCTAACATATATATACAGAAATATCTGAATAAGTTTAGATGTTTGTCTCACAGCACTGTGCCTAGTTAACCATACAGTATTGCGCACTTAAAATTTTGTTAAGAGGGCACATCTCATGTTCATAATAAAAATAAATAAATCTTTTAAATGTTGAATTGCAGAGTTCTCATGGTGGCTCAGTGGATTAAGAACCTGACATAGTGTCCTCGAGGATGTGGGGTTTTGGGTTTTTTTTGGACTTTTTGCCATTTCTTGGGCCACTCCCATGGCATGTGAAGGTTCCCAGGCTAAGGGTCTAATTGGAGATGTAGCCGCCGGCCTACAGCAACGCTGGATCCGAGCTGCGTCTGTGACCTACACCACAGCTCACGGCAACACAGGATCCTAACCCACTGAACAAGGCCAGGGATCAAACTGGCAAACTCACGGTTCCTAGTCGGATTCGTTAACCACTGAGCCACAACAGGAACTCCCGAGGATGTGGGTTTGATCCCTGGCCTCGCTCAGTAGGTTAAGGATCACAGATGCAGTGATCCAGTGTTACAGTGGCTGTGGCATAGGCCTCAGCTGCAGCTCCAATTTGACCCCTAGCCGGGAACCTCCATATGCTGCAGGTTCGGCCATAAAAAGAAAAAAAAAAAGTTAAATTGCAAAAAAAAAAGAAAAAAAAAGAGAGAGAGAGAGAGGAAAAGAAAAGACATTAGCATACTTCCCTCTGTATCTCCTGTGCCTACATAGCTTTTACTGCATCAAAGGGCATTTGTAACATCTATATTTTGCTCTGTAACTGCAATCTGGCTTTCCGCAGATTTGTCCATAGTTCGATTCTAAAATGAGATCGGAGTCCACATTTGCCACATTGTGATTATGTAAATAGTGTTTGCTGTGGAGCCAAGCAATGAGGGACCATCAGGACCAAAGTGGAATTCTCTCACTACCTAAACCTGTGCCCTTAGTGAAGAATTTTCTTTTTTTCTTTTCCAGTGGTTGAATCAGAACTGTAGCTGTAACCAACCACAGCCATGGTGTAGTGGGGAAGTCGTAGGGAGCCCTCCCAGAACAAAGGGAAGGCAATGTGTGCAACTGGCATCTGTGTGCGCATGCGCAACTCTGTGGCAGTATGATGTAATCGGTACTCCTGTGCGCAGACGCAACTATGTAACATGAACTGTACATGTTACATATCAGAATTTACAGAATGTGTGTTACTTTATAAGGGAGACAAAGGACCAAGATGTAGCGAGAAAACCAGCTGAGGTATATAAGGCAACCGCCGCCCACTGCGTTCCGGGCTCAGCCTTTGGATATGAGTCTGCTGAGTCAGTGCCAGCACAAATAGCTGCTTCCCGGAAGTAAGACTCAGGGTCCCATCTCTCTGTACATCGTAAGTCCTACAACAATGGCAACACCAGAACCCAGCCCCATTTTCAACCAATGTCGCAGCTTGAGGCAATGCCAGATCCTTAATCCGCTGAACAAGGCCAGGGATGGAACCTGAATCTTCACAAGAGACAACGTCGGTTCTTAACCCGTTGAGCCACAATAGGAACTCCAAGAGTTTTCAGTTGTCAAGGTGTATTAATTACCTTCTCTGACCCTCTGTTAATTTCCCCAAATCATTCATATTTTGGTTAGCTTTAGGTTGGGATCTTGACTTTCTGTACTGCTTCTTAGGGTGAATGTATAAGGATGATAACAGTAACACTCAGTAGCACAGCCCTTTAGATATGAGTGAGGGCTGTAATTCACCCCATTTTGCAGATAAATTAATCGAGAGGTCACGTGATGTGCTCAGGGCCACACAGTGTCCAAGCACAGAACCAGCATCTGTACGCAGGCAGTGGTGGCAGAAAGGGAAGCTTCACTGCCTTGCTCCTTCCTGCCTCTGGAGAGCTCCGGGCTTCCGGAGTTACCTGTCTTGTGGCATAGGGTCCAGTTTTCCCCCACAGACACTCTTTGCGGCAGGTCTGGGACTAGAGTGAGGTACCTGGGGTGCGTGAGATTCAAGGAGATATCCACTCTCGAGTCCCTGTCTGGCAAAGCCCTCCATGTCCTTGCTCCTTGAAACAGCAGTCTGCCAGGTACCCACGTCCACAAATAACCACCAGAGCACCATAACTGTTGATTTAAGTGTTATAAATAAATTTGCTCGAAGTGGATTCACAAATAAAGAATCCATGAATAGCGAGGAAGTGCTGCACTTTGATATCTTAGCCATCGCCGTGACCGTCATGGGTCATTGCTGAATGAGCACCCCAGGAGCCTTGCCTGTGTTCTTGGCTGTGGATCTGCCAGCAGCCATGGAGCCTGGAGTGGTGTGAGCTGGGGGTGTGAATGGAGGGTGAATGACTGAGCTGGTCACAGAGGGAGGGCAGGGAGTCAGCACACCAGCCCCACGGGTGGCTGCACCTCCCACCCCCACCATCCTCACCCAGAGTCTATTCCACTGGGCCTTGGAGGCAGCGGTGGCTCCGCAGAGGATGGTGGTTCTCAAACCTGAGCCAGGCCCCTGGAGGATGCAGAATGCAGGGGCCCACCAGAGCATCTGATTCCGAAGGTCCCAGATGAACGGGAGAACTGGCATCTCTAAGAAGCCTCCAGGAGACACTGATGCTGCCAACTAGGGACTCTTCTCAGAGGACCTTTGCCCTGGAACAAGGGCTTATGGCCTTTCATTCTTTCATGGGTACAAGATGCATGCTGGGGGAGCTCCTGTTGTGGCTCAGTGGAAATGAACCCGACTAGTATCCATGAAGATTTGGGTTCGATCCCTGGCCTCGCTTAGTGGGTTAAGGATTTGGCAGTTGCCATGATCTGTGGTGTAGGTCACAGATATGGCTTGGATCCCACGTTACTGTGGCTGTGGTATAGGCTGGCAGTGCAGCTCTGATTTGTCCCCTAGCCTGGGGACTTCTATATGCTGCAGGTGCAGCCCTAAAAAGAAAAAAAAAAAAAAAAAGATGCACTGTGGACTGACAAGAACATTGTGCAAACCCTCCCTCTGGCCTCTGGGGCGGGGGCAGGGAGATGCTGCAGAATGCTGGTGCCAGGGGGCGGGGGTGTCCTGGGTGGGCACCTCCTGGGCCCTGGTGCCCTCTTGGCCCTGTGGTGAGGCTGCCGAGGCTCTAAGAGGCTGCCCCCACCAGCACCCCTGCAGGGAGGCAAGGAGTCAAAGCTGCCTGCCAGGGCTCTCTGATGGTCCCCACCACGGTTCTCTGGAGCAGGGCAAATGTATGACAGCTCCCCCAATTGAAAACCCATGGATCCGATTTGGCTTTTAAGGAAAGTCACGCACATTGCTGCTTCCCTGTAGGGTTTCTAGAACTCTCCCCAATAGCCCAGCACTGGCTCACATCTTCTCTCACAAAGAAATCCTTCTAAAGTGGGAGGATTGATTGATCCCTTCAGGGAATTGAGGGCAAACAGAGAGAGAAGAAAGCCGTCAAGATTAAAGATGGTCTGGCCCTTACTGCAGGGTCTGAGGCCCACATTTCATGGAACTGATGGTCAGGTAGGCTGTCACAGCCTCCTGTAGCCACACCTGCACTGGGCTTTTGTCTTCTCACCTCCCAGCTCTTGGCCTCCCTGAGCATCACACCCCAGCGCAAGGGTGGTGGGGGGCGGTGTTAGGGCTGGGATGGGGGAGGTAGCAATGTCCCTCAAAGATACACTCAGGACTTGTGAGCAGGACCTTATTTGGAAATAGGGTCTTTGCAGATGTAATTAGTTAAGGTGCAGTCATTCTGAACTGGGCTGTGTTATAGCCCAGTGACTGGGACCCATATCAGAAGGAATTGTGGACACAGACACACACAGAGAGGATGGCTATGGGACAGCGGAGGTGGAGATGGGAGTGATGCGGCCACTAGCCAAGGACACCTGGGGCCATCAGGACCCGGAAGAGGTAGGAAGTGTAACCAAGCAGGGCCCTGTGGGGCTCCTGGACATAAAAGCCTTTCTGCTTCCCCAGTTTCTTGTTTTAGGAAATGAGCCTCATTCAGCCTCCAGGACCTTCCCTGAGCTCCAAGGGGCAGGTTCAGACAGTTGCTGATCAGGGAAGGGAGGGGAGGCAGAGACCAAGCAACAACAGAGCAGCCCTGGGGCAGGATCCTGGTTCCCTCTTAAGGAAGACACATAATGACATAGGCATCTTATACACCTAAGAGAAAAGTGATATTCCTAATGCTTCTCTTATAAATGAATACTTTAAAACTGAACAGCTTAGAGCCCTTCCTTGTCTCAGCATCCACTCCCTTCCCTGATTCGCAACCGTTTTGAACCTGCCCTTTGGAACTCAAGGAAGGCCCTGGAGGGTGAAGCTTATTCCCTAATAATAGGTAATGGGGGACACAGAAAGGCTTATGTGCCCAGGAGCTCACAGGGCCCTGCTTGTTGTTTGCAGAAGGAGCCTTGGAAGGGGCACGGCCCCGCTGATGCCTTGGTTTCAGACTTCTGGCCTCCTGAACCGAGAGAAGGCATGTTGTGTTTTCTGCCATTGGGTCTGTGATGCTTTGCATGGGTGGCCCTGGAAAACTAACACATAGACTCACCACAAACACAGCCTGCTGGGATGTGACCTGTGGCCCTTGGACTCTGAGGACAGGACATGCCAAGGTGGGCCACCCTATGGGTGCTCAGCCTGAAAGGAGGTGGGTGCAGAGTCCAAAGTCACCCAGGCTTCCTTAACTAGAGCAGAGGGGTGGTTTTTCCTGTTTGAAATCCTCCACTTCCTCCTTGGGGGAGGGTGGTGCAAGCTTGGCAATTCATCCTTGAATGGATGTGATTTTGAGAACAATGGGAAATTTGCATTCATTAGTTCAGCCTTTGAAACTTCTGTCCAGACAACATTTTTGAGATCTCCACAAACAAACCAAACAGACAGAAGCCAGCAGTTCTGGGACTAGAGGTCACAGCTGATGTTTGCTGCACTGGCTGGGCGTTCCCCACACTCCACCTCCCATGATACCTTCCTTGCTGGTGACTCCATCATCCCAGTTCACAGAGGAGACCACTGAGGCTCATGGTGATGGCAGAGCCAGGAAGGCCAGGCTCTTAGCCCAGCCTCTAAACATCAAAGCATCTAAAAAGAAGCATCTTAGAAGGGACCTTAAAGGTCACCAGGTTTTCATTTTTGACACCTAGTGATAGGGATGGAGTAGGCACAGGCAGTTGTGTAAGTCCCAATAAGGGACCATAGAGAGGGAAACCTAGGGGACATTGGGAGATCACTGTTAATAATGGCTCAAAAAAGCCCTCAGCACAAGGCAGGCTTGCTTGACTAGTGGAGGTGTGAGAAGTGCCTCAGGTGATTGGGTAGGGGTTGGAATGAGGCCTGCATTCAGATTATGACCAAGGGCAAGAGTCTGAGGACTGCCCTTCTGCTGATTTGAATACACACCTTACTGGATACCACGGAGGAGCTGCTGCTCCCTGAAAGGAAGAGGCTGGGTTCGAGTCTCAACACGTGGGTTCAAGTCCCTGTCCGTATTCTGGCTGGGTTCAGGCTGTTAGCGCTGTAGTTTCACTAGGATATTCATGACTATTGATTAGTCTCACTATCCTCTCAGAAAAGCAAGGTTGCTGCATGACAGTGGGGGATGGGGGAAGACACCCTCATAATGGTATTTAATGCAGTACATCTGGCTTTCATGTGCTCTTTTTTTTTTTTTTTTTTTTTTTTTGGTCTTTTTGACTTTTCTTGGGCCGCTCCCATGGCACATGGAGATTCCCAGGCTAGGGGTCTAATCGGAGCCATTGCCACCAGCCACAGCCACAGCCACAGCAACGCAGGATCTGACCCATGTCTGCACCTTACACCACAGCTCACGGCAACGCCGGATCCTTAACCCACTGAGCAAGGCCAGAGATTGAACCTACAACCTCGTGGTTCCTAGTTGGATTCGTTAACCACTGAGCCACGACAGGAACTCCTCATGCACCTCGCTTTTGCCCAGGCAGATGGAGAGCACTGGGGTCTTTGCTGCAGATGAGCCACATGCTGGTCCACAGTTTTGTAACCGAGCAGGGGGTCCTGTGGGGCTCCTGGGCACAAAAGCCTTTCTGCTTCCCCAGTTTCTTGTTTTAGGAAATGAGCCTCATTCAGCCTCCAGGACCTTCCCTGAGCTCCAAGGGGCAGGTTCAGACAGTTGCTGATCAGGGAAGGGAGGGGAGGTAGAGACCAAGCAACAACAGAGCAGCCCTGGGGCAGGATCCTGGTTCCCTCTTAAGGGAGACACATAATGACATAGGCATCTTATACACCTAAGAGAAAAGTTAACATTCCTTACGCGTCTTTTAGAAATAAGGTTTTTTGTGTGGTTCTTGTCTTTTTAGGGCTGATCCCACGGGATAAGGAGGCCCCAAGGCTAGGGGTTAAATTGGAGCTGAAGCCACCAGCCAACACCACAGCCACAGCAATTCTGCATTGGAGCTCCGTCTGTGACCTACACCACAGCTCACAGCAATGCCAGATCCTTAACCCACTGAGCAAAGCCAGGGGTCATACCTGTGTCCTCATGGACACTAGTCAGATTCGTTTCCACTGAGCCACGCTGGCAACTCCAGAAATGAATACTTTAAAACCAAACAGCTTGGAGTCCTTCCTTGTCCTTCTCCCTGACTTAGCTGCACCCTAAACATAATCACCCATAAGCTAAAGATGAGGCACCCTGAACACAATTACCTGTGGGTGAAAGATTATTAGCACATGATGTTTTTCAGCAACTTTCCTAGTTGGTTCTCATCTCTGATCAATACACCCTTTTTTCAAGTACTGTTATTCCAGGCAATAACCTGGAAGACCACCACCAGGGTCTTGCTGCGATCTCCCAATGCCAGCTTGGAGGACTAAGATTCCCCTAAAGAACAAAGAATGCATGTTTGTCCCCATCCTGATTCTTATCTGAAACCCTGTTTTTCTCATTTTAGACGATAAAACTCCCAGCAGTTCTTCCCCAAAGCAGGGGCACAGTCTTTAGGGCATTAGCCTGCTATGGCTCCCTTTTCCTGGCAATACAATGAAATCTATTTTTTCTCTTTCACCCAAAAACTGTCTCCATGTTTCTATTTGGCACTTGTGGACAGAGATGGAGTTTTGGCAGCAGTGTCTCCTGGTTGCACACTTCCGCTCCAGGCAGGGAAGGGTCCCCCTTATCCACGGTGTCCCATCACCAGCCTTCTTCCCTCCCTGCCAGGGTTAGAGGTGGGATGTGGGTGCAAACACCCACTGTCAGCAGGCCATGGGGACCAACCAGGTGGTCATGGATAGTGAGTGTGGCCATGTCACCGGGTCCACTGATCAAATACAAACCCCAATTGGGGGATCTTCAGAACACCTTTGCACACCCAAGAGGAGCCTCATATCTCTTTTGAAAACAATGAGCTGCCAGCTGGTGTTCAGGAAACTTCTGCAGCTCAGCAGGAATCCCAGGATGACCAAGGCTTTTCCCGGCTCCATGAGCTGCTGGCTCCTTGCTTTGACATTGCCCTTGGGGAATGGCCAGAAGGGCACCAAGTGGGCAAGTTTGCATCCTGCTTTTGCTCCCACTTAGAGTTATTGTCTGTCTCCTATGCTGTTATAGGAGGAATAATTATAATTAATATTCATCTTTTAAACCACCACGATATTTAAACATTTACTTATTTCCTATGTGCTTATACATTTACTTACTTACTTATTTCAGAAATTGAACTGATAGGGATGGAGTAGGATAGTTACACAGGTAGTTGTGAAACCAAGCAGGGTGCTGTGGGCTCCTGGGCACACAAGCCTTTCTGTAGCCCCATTTCTTGTTTTTAGGGAATAAACTTCAGCCTCCCTGTCTTTCCCTGGGTTACAAAGGGCAGGTTCAAACAGTTGCTAATCAGGGAAGGGAGGGGGTGCAGAGAGGAGCAATCAGGAAACAATAGTGCAGCTTTGGGGGCAGGGTCCTGGTCCCTCCTCAAGGAATACGGGTAACAATTCTACAGAACTAAAGCCCCCAACAAATGGAAGATGCTAATGAAGCATTCTTTATTCTGGAAAGAAGACCACCAGACCACTGAACACCAGCTTTGAAAATGACACAAGCTTGCCTTTACCCTGATCCTTATCTGTGGCCTATTTTTCACTCCCCAAACTATAAAACCACCTCCCAATCTCTCCTAAGGGGGGCATAGTCTTTAAAACATTAGCCTGCTGTGGCCTCCTTTGCCTGGCAAAACAATAGCTTTAGGTATTTTTTTCTCCTTTTCTCCCAAAACTCTGTCCCTGTGTTTTTATTTGGCACCCACAAGCAGAGGCTAAATTCCAGCAACAGTTGTGGAAGTTCCAATATAAGGGGCCATAAGACAGAGATGGAAACTGAGGGAACTTTGGGAGATTGCTGTTTACAATAATTGCTCAAGAGGGCCATCAGAATGAGGCAGGATTGCTTGACTAGTGGAGGCTGGAGATGCGCCTCAGGTCTTTGGGTGGGGGATGGAGGGAGGGCTACGGAGCTGTAGCCGCAGGCCTACACCACAGCCACAGCAGCACGGGATCCAAACTGTGTCTGCGATCTACGCCACAGCCCACAGCAACGCCAGATCCTTAACCCACTGAGTGAGGCCAGAGATGGAACCTGCATCCTCATGGATCCTAGTTGGGTTCATAACTGCTGAGCCACAAATGGAGCTCCCAAGCAACCTATCTTAATAAATCTATCTCTTGCCTATCACTCTTGTCTCTTGCGGAATTCCTTCTGCACTGAGGCGCAAAGAACCTGAACCTCGGTAAGTCCAGTCACCTGGTGAGCAATTCTAATTTAAAAACTGTAGGAGTTCCCATCGTGGTGCAGCAGAAAAGAATCTGACTAGGAACTGTGAGATGGCAGGTTCGATCCCTGGCCTTGCTCAGTGGGTTAAGGATCCAGTGTTGCTGTGAGCTCTGGTGTAGGCTGGCAGCTACAGCTCCGATTAGACCCCTAGCCTGGGAATCTGCATATGCCGTGGGTGTGGTCCTCAAAAGACAAAAAAATAAATAAATAAACTAATTAAATAAAAAAAATAAAAAACAAACACTGTGGATTCAAGTCCCAATCTGGGTTTAGGCTGAGTTCAAGTCCTGGCACATGGGTTCAAGTCCCAATCTGGGTTCTGGCTAGGTTCAAGTCATAAGTGCTGTCAGGTTCAGAACCACCAGGTCAAGGATAAAATATTTTTGTGGAGCTTGGTACCAAATTACTTTCCAGAAGATTTAGGTTTGTTTTGTATTGTTATCAGCAATATACACTTTAACATTTCTTATTAGAAAGTGCATTTCTGATTGAAGTAAATACTATTTCATAACTAATTACTGTAGAAGATTCTGAAAACACACACAGGATCACCCAGTGTTCCACTCCTCAGAGAAAGCCAATATTAATATTTTAGTGCTCTATGTTAATTTTATAAAATCATATGTCATAGTTTCAACTAGGTTCAATAAGTGCATATGATGTACACACAAGTCTGTGTTCTGTTATTACTACATTTTAAGCATTTTCTTTTTTCTTTTTGGTTGCACCCTTGGTATATGGAATTTCCTAGTCCAGGGATCAAATCTGGGCTGCAATTGCAACCTACACCACAGCTGCAACAATGCCAGATCCTTAACCCACTGTGCCACAGAGAGAACTCCTTAAGAATTTTCTTTTTTTTTTTTTTTTTTTTTTGTCTTTTTGCCTTTTCTTGAGCCACTCCCATGGTTTATGGAGGTTCCCAGGCTAAGGGTCTAATCGGAGCTATAGCCACCGGCCTACACCAGAGTCACAGCAGTGCGGGATCCAAGCCGCTTCTGCGACCCACACCACAGCTCACAGCCACACCGGGTCTTTAACCCACTGAGCAAGGTCAGGGATTGAACCCACAACCTCATGGTTCCTAGTCAGATTTGTTAACCACTGCACCACGATGGGAACTCCAAGCATTTTCTTATGTCACTAAAAAGTCTGCATAAGCATAACTTTTTTTTTTTTTTCTTTTCTTTTTGGGGATGAATTCTAAAGAGTGGCATGTGGAAGTTCCCTGGCTAGGGGTCAAATCAGGACTACAGCAACACCGGATCTGTGCCACATCTGTGACCTATACTGCAGCTTGCAGCAACATGGGTTCCTTAACTCACTGAATGAGGCCAGGGATCGAACCCTCTTTCTCACAGATACTAATTGGGTTCATAACCCACTGAACCATAGCAGGAACTCCAAGCATAACTTCCTATGGCTATGAACATAAAATTTCATCTTGTGGCTACATCATTTATTCCTCCATCCATTCATCAAAAATATATGAAGCAGGAGTGCCCATTGTGGCACAGTGGTTATCGAATCCGACTAGGAACTATGAGGTTGCAGGTTCGATCCCTGGCCTTGCTCAGTGGGTTAAAGATCCAGCATTGCCATGAGCTGTAGTGTAGGTTACAGACACGGCTTGGATCCTGCGTTGCTGTGGCTCTGATGTTGGCCAGCAGCAACAACTCCGATTCGACCCCTAGCCTGGGAGCCTTCATATGCCACAGATGCGGCCCTAAAAAAGACAAAAAACAAAACAAAACAAAACAAAACATACATACACACACACACACATACATACATATATATACACACACACACATATATATGAAGCAGCTCAAATGCCAAGAGCTGTGCCAGCCATTGGGGGTAGGTACCAGGGGACAAGCACAGCGTCTGCCCTCAAGGGACCCACTGTCCCTAAGAAGAGTCCCAGGACAGCATGCTGAGGTCAGCCAGGCTCACGGGAAGATGCAGGGCAGGTGACTCCACATCTTAGGGGTGGGGGTTCAGATGCAGTTTCCCAGAGCCTCAAGGGGAGTGTGCTTTGAGCCTACTGGAGACAGAGCCCACTGAAGAGGCAGGAACAGTAACCATCAGGTGAAGAGGACTCGGAGGGACCTGTGCTGAGACCAATGGGCTGGTGGTAGTGTCCAGGCGGAAGGGGATGAAGGCTCCCTGGGAGCGAGATGGCCAGTGGATACTGATGACCTGGCACCTTCCCTCCCTCCCTCCATCCCCACCTCAGCAGACCCTCTGTAGTTCTTTCAGGGACTAGCTCTCTCCATAACCATCACCCACATGGCCTGTCTTCTCCATCACAGGGTTCCATGCAGATACTTCAGCCCCCTGGACACAGTGACTGGCCAACAGCAGACCAGTGGATTAATAATGGTGGGCCCCAGGTGGATTAATAACCAGGAGAGGCCACCCCCTCCTCTGATATTTTGAGTCCAAGAACAAGGGGTTTGAGGGCCATCTTCGTCTACACAAAGGGCCACGGCCCGATCAGGTGCTCTTCAGCCCAGCCCAGGTGTTGACCTGCTCAGGTGTGCCCCAGCCCAGGTAGACAGGAACTGGGCTGGCCAAGGCAGAACAGCACCTGAGGCCCCAGCACAAAGCCCTGGTAGGAGGCTGGCTCTCCCAGGGGTCCAGGTACTGGGGGTCCAGGTGAAGGGGGCAGAGGTGGGTCCTGGGTTGTAGGAAGCAAGCTGTCAATGTCAGAGTGGAGAGAAAGGCTCCAAGGGGGTGGGCACAGCTCAAGGGCCCTTTCCGAATCCAAACTCCACCATGCCCCTGCCAATGGAGAGCCCAGCAGGGTATCGCTTCTGCCAGAACATTCTCTGCACTGCTGCTCCTGCCCACAGCCCTAGGTGACACATTTTGTGAAGCGCCTTTGGTTTCAGAGGCAGTGATTTGACTTTCCAGAGGAAAAACTGGCTTCTGTCAGAATTGGAGTGAACACAAGGGCCCCTCCCCCTCAAATTCAGTATCACCATTGTAATTGGAAGAGATGGCGCGCTTATGTGAAAGGCCGCCGAATGTTCACAGCGATTCTACTTTTATGGGATCATTTGAAGTTCCTTTCCCATGACCTGGGGGAACACACTTCTCTAATCACAGGAGATAATTTGGAAGACATCACAGAGAGGAGACAGCTGGATTAGACACACTATTCATCAGGGAGACTGATGCGGGCTTGGGAGCCGAACAGCAGGTGTGTGTGTGTGTGTGTGTGTGTGAGAGAGAGAGAGAGAGAGAGAGAGAGAGAGAGAGAGAGAGAATGACCTGGGAATGGCCAGGAGGAATCCCTGAATCCTGTCTTCCAGACACTTCCTCTTTTATTTATTTTTTATTTTTTGTCTGTTTGCCATTTCTGGGGCTGCTCCCGTGGCATATGGAGGTTCCCAAGCTAGGGGTCTAATCAGAGCTCTAGTCCCCGGCCTACACCAGAGCTCACAGCAATGCTGTATCCTTAACCCACTGAGCAAGGCCAGGGATCAAACCTGCACCCTCATGATTCCTAGTCATATTCGTTAACCACTGCACCACGATGGGAACTCCCTAGATGCTTCCTCTTGATGGACCCTAAGAAGAATGACAACAGCAGTTCATGATACATAGGGACTGTTGCTCAGCCTGTGTCGGGGGCAGGCAGCAGGGAGTGCTGGGGACTGGGGTGAGGGGAGAGCACCCCAGCTCACCTGCAGGGGCCACTGCTCCAGATCTAACAGGTTCAAGGGAACCTGATGGGGAAAATGCAGCAATAGAGGTTCATATCTATAAATAGCAGCAGTTCATTCATATTTTGGGGAAAAAAATCGCATCTAGTTAACAAATAAAGAGATCTTTGTCTGTGAGCTGGGCCAGACATGGTGGGCTAAGTAATGGCTCCCAAAGAGATGAGGTTCTAAGCATTGGAGCCTATGGACACGCTGCCTGAAGTGGTAAGAGGGACATGGGTGGGACGGAGATAAGACCATGTGACTCAGCCTTGTAGGAGGAAGGAATGCCTGAGGCTCCAAGAGGCTGGGGGAGGCGGGAAAGATCCTTTCCTGGAGCCTCCAGAGAGCTCAGCCCTGCCCACACCCTGCCTTTAGCCCAGGGAAACCCATTTGGGGCTTCTGACCCCCAGAAATGTGAAAGAATAAATCTATGCTGTTCAAAGCCACCGAGCACGCAGTGAGTTGTCACAGCAGCCCCAGGAAATTCATAGGATAGACTCCGCTGTAACAGGCATGGAATCTTCTGTCCTGGTGGTTGCTCCCTGGCTCCTCTGCCCTGGGGCCCTGCTAGCCTCAGGAGGGGGCAGGGGACCAAGGCAGATGGCCTCAGAGCAGCCTAGCAGGGGTAGGGAGGCCCCCAGGACTGAGGTCTTGGAATGGTCTGCTCTCACCAGCCCTTCCCAGCAGCTCTGGGCTGGGCAGTCAAAGCCCTTTCATCTGCAGTCAGCCCACAGCAACTGTAGTCCCAGGGACAGTGGAGCACTGAGCATCAGATGCAGAGGTCAGGGAGCAGGAGTGTCTGCTGGGAAGCCCCCCACCTGGGTGGAAGTCCAGGTGCCCTAGGTGTCCTGGCCCTGGAGTCCAGATGTCCCTGCTATCCCAGGTCAGCTCTGCCCTCCCACCCGCCGTGGGTTTTGCAGGGCACCCTGGAGGTCAAGAGGTTGTGCCCTTGTTTAGGTGGATGGAGGTTGGGGGTGGTGGTCGAATGGTGGCCCCTTAAGTGCTGTCCGGCAGGAACCTGTGGATGTGTCTTATTTGGAAACAGAGTCTTTGCAGATGTAACTAAAGCAAGGATTTTGGATAAGCTCATCTGGGATCAGGGTGGGTCTCAGAGCCCAGGAAAAGTGTCCTTATAATGTAGAACGGGCTCAGAGAGACACAGACAGAAGGAGAAGCCACAGGACATGGAGAAGGAGACAGGAGTGAGGTGTCTCCAGCCAAGGACCGCCAAGGATTGCCAGGAGCCACTAGAAGCTGGAGAGAGGCCTGGAACAAGTTCTCCCTCAGAGCCTCTGGGAGGAATCAACCTGCCAACACTTTGATTTCAGGCTTCTGGCCTCCAAGAGACTGTGAAAGAACAAATTCCTGTTGTTTGAAGGTACTGTTTGTGGTTGTTTGTTATAGCAGCCCCAGGAAACTCACACAAGAGGGAAGGGGGAGGGGAGGAGGAGGGAAGGGGACGGGGAAGAAAGGACAGGGAGGGAAAGACGAGGAGGTTCTAGGACAAGGGGAGGAGGGAGGAAGGGAAGAAGAAGCAGGGAGGGGAGGAGAGGGGAGGGAAAGAGGAGGAGTTATAAGGGACAGTGTCAGCCTCTGGGGTTGTCTGGTTAGCATCTGCTCCCTCCATCTTTTTTATTAGTAGAACCACAGTTTGTTTGGGATAGAAATGACTCTGGCTAAAATGCTCACCTTCCTGGGCGGACCTTGCAGCTAGGAGTGACGTGTTGACCAAGATCTGGTCAATAAGATTCAAATGGAGGAGTTCTCGTCGTGGCTCAGCAGACATGAATCTGACTAGTATCTATGAGGACTCAGGTTCGTCCCCTGGCCTCCCTCAGTGGGTTAAGGATCTGGTGTTGCTGTGAGCTGTGGTATAGGTTGCAGATATGGCTCGGATCTGGTGTTACTGTGGCTGTGGCATAGGCTGGCAGCTATAGCTCCGATTCAACCCCTAGCCTGGGAATCTCCATATGCTACAGGTAGAGACCAAAAAAAAAAAGGTTCAAATGGAATTTGCTGGGTGGAATTTCTGGGAAATGTGTCTAAAAGGCAACTGATCAGCTGGTATACGTGGATCTTTGTTTTGTTTTTTTCCTTTTATAGTCCTTCTCCCTTTCTCCTACCTGGAACTACGACTCAATGTGTGGGGCTGGAGCAGCCATGGTGTGACCATGAGGTTGAATGCCACACAGCAGGAAGGGGCAGGGGGAGAACTAGAATTCAAGTGAGGTGGGACTCTTGAGGACATCTACCAGCCCTTTGGATCTCATGTTCTGTGAGAAAAGCAAACCACAGTGCAGTTAGGTTATTTTAAGGTTTGTCAAGACTCTGAATTCTCCATCCAGAGAAGCAAGGGGGTGAGGGTGAGGAATAAAGGACATTACAACCAGAAAGGCCAGGCTGCCTTCTCTGGCAAGTGGCCCTCAAACCCAGAGCACCTTGGCTGGCCATCCTGGGCCCAGAGGCTTCCAGGGAGGCAGACGTACCTGCCAGCTCCCTCGGAGACCCTTCAAATCTCCCCTGCCCCAGGAGAATCATTTCACACTTGGCCGACCCACTCCTTCCAGCACAGAAACCTGGGGTATGTGGGTGGCTGTGATTTTTCAACTTGGAAGGAAGTGTGGCTTGCAAGCTCCCAGCTTCTCTTTGAGTCACTGATTTCCATCTGTCACCGTGACTTAAGCCAATATTCCAAGAGGAAACAGCCTAAATGGAGAGACTGCCGGTCACAAGATAATCTGTGAGGAAGAGGCAGAGTGAAGGGAAGCAGGGGTGGGGGTGGGTTGTCCTCACCAGCCAGCCCACCAGGTCACCCCTGGAACACAAGGCTGGCAGCCCAGAGGTGGGTCCCCATGGGGATAGGACAGGACAGGCTAGTTGGGCTGACCCCTCCCCCACCAAACCACTAAGAACTTTAGATTTAACACAACAGTTAACGACATCAATCATGAAAAAGCAGTAAGTGCCTGATAAGATGGGAAGAAATGACTAAGACCAACACCAAGGACCACGGGCGTCTGCAAGACTAGGGCTCACTTTTCCCCAGAGGATGTTCTGAACACTGTGGACCTGGAGGCACAGAGGGAAGGAAGTCAGAAGTCAGATGAACCAACACACAGTCTCCGAGAGGCCTGGGGATGCCCAGGCCTTAAACAGGGGTGGGAGGGGCTCCGCTGAAGAGCAGAGAAAGATCCTGCCTGTTCAGGCCTCCAAAGAGGCACAAATCCACAGCAAGCGCCACCAGGACAGGCCAGGAGGACAGAAACAGGGTGCTACCCTCAGATCAAAGAGGCCATCAGCATCCTTTCCTAAGCAGCCAGCAGGATCTCATAGGTTGCAGGAGAGAAATCCCTTGTCAGTGTCACCTGCAGGGCTCCAGGCAGTGTTCTTCCAGTGCCTGGCAGGCAACCTTGGCGGGCGACTTGGTGGAGGGGGGCGTGTGGGGCGGGTAGCCAGAGCAGTGAGCAGAACCCCCCGCTGGCCCCAGCTTCCCTCTTCCTCCCCCAATGAGAATTTAGGCTGATCGAACGTGGCTGGCTATTCATTTTGATGATTACAAAGCGGAGATAAAAGCAAGAGCCCCGGGTTTGCCTTTGCAGATAGCATCACTCCCAGCTTCCGTTTTATCCACTCTCTCCAAACACAGTGGCTAATTTCATTACAGACAGGTCTTTTACGATTCCCTGGGGACCCAAACCAATAACACATTGTCAATAGCGGGAAGACGGACTGCCCTTCTGAAACTAGGAAATCATGAATATTTTGCAGGACACGGCAATACCTGTAAAATATATTCTCACAGAGACTAATATAGTATTTGATAAATCTTCATACATAATACTCATGTTCAACTAATATGAATATTTATGGGGCCAAAGCATGGGAGATAAGGAATGATGGGAAATACCTGGCCAAATGGATTTCCTGACTCTTTCACTTTGTAAAGCAACGTGGGGCATGGAACAGTCCCCCCGTTGGCTCCTCGCAGGGATAAGTGCCAATCTGCTGCAGATTTGGGCCTGATGGATGCTGGGGAGGAGGTATGGGGGATATTTGGATGTCCTGTCCCTTCGGTGGTGACCTGGCTTGGAGTGAAGCTGCCCAAGGGGGTCAGGGTAGCCGGGGCCTGACCCTCCCCAGGCCCACAGCATCTGGCTCCGATCCTGATTGCAGAATCTCCCGGGAAATGTTTGTCCCATGGGCCATCCCAGTTCTGAGGGTCACAGAAAGGAGACCTTGGAGTACACACTCAAGTCCCCAGGGTGGTCTGGAGAGTGAGCCTGGCTCTGTGCCCGCAGCCCCACTGGGCAGGCACAGAGGGCGAGGCCCTTCCCTCGGCCTGCCTGCTGACCTCCTTGCCCACACTGGAGCCCCAGGACACAGTGCATAGCAGGTGCTCAGTAAGTGCTTGTGAATGAATGAAGGAAGGGGTGAATGGCCCCCTGCAGGGCTCCAGCTGAAGGAGGCAGAACTGGAGCTGGGGTGCTGCCTGCAAGCTCGTCCTAAAGACAGTGACCTGCCAGATAAGGACCGATGGACAAGAGTTCATGCTTGTCCCTGGGGACCCAAATCAATAATGCATTGTGAGTAGCAGGAAGATGGACTGCCCTACTAAAACTGGGAAGTCATGAATATTTTGCAGGACACAGCAATACCTGTAAAATAAATTCTCACGGAGGCTAATACAGTATTTGATAAATCTTGAAAATATTGCAGCCCGGTCCCCTGGCTCAGTCAGCTTGGGATGTGTAACAAGTAGCACTGGCAGAGGGACATCACAGCAGACATTAGTTTCTCATGGTCCTGGAGGCTGGATGTCCAGATCAAGGCAGCAATTGGGGTCCTGATGAGAACCCCCTCCCTGGCCTTTAGATAGCAGCCTTCCTGCCAAGTCCTCAGTGGTCTTTCCTTGGTGTGTGCTCACAGTAAGAGAGAGAGATCCCATCCTCCTCTTGCAATGCCACTCGCCCCACCACGGGGGCCACCCTCATGACCTCTCCCCATCCAAAGCACGTCCTCAAGGCCCTGCTTCCTAACACCATCCCACTGAGGTTAAGCCTTTCAACATAGGATTTTGGGGGACACAGCATTCCGCCCCTGAACCCCCAAATTCCTGTCCATCTCTCACACAAAATACATTCACCCCATCCCAACAGCCCCCAAAGCCTTAATCCGTTCTAGCATCAACTTGGAAGTCCAAAGTCAAGTCTTTTCTAAACATGTAGCAGCCATGTATGTGCCCTCAGATCCAAGCCCTGCAGTGCAAAGCTGGAGGGCACATGGCACTCCCCCAGGGAACTGAGCTGCCAGACTGGGGGCAGAGTCCAATTTCTCCTCTTGTTCCTGGTCCAGCCCCTGTCCCCTCCCCCAGCCCACCCCAAATAAAGCCTGACGTATTTGAGTTGGTTCTGCTCTAGGCTGGAGCCAAGCTACCAAAATTCAAACTCCGCTTACCACGTCCTTGCTTTGGGCAAAATACCCAGGCTTTGTGTGCCTGCACATGAAGGGGACAGCCCCCCTCCCTGGGATGTTGTGGGGCTGACAGACAGCGTGGGTGACACTCAGGATGATGAGGCCTATGTTCTCTGCCCTTTGGGCGACACACACGGTCGGCTATCTCCTGACACAGGGGCTGTCTGTATTTCTTTGCTGTGTGGGTCTCCCCTGCCCATGTTTAGCATCCCCGTGGCTCCCACCAAGACATGAGAGTCATGGGTCCATTGTCAAGTGCCTCTGCGGAGATCCAAGGGTAGAGTGGTGGCGGGTACACCCGGACATGGGCAGGTGTTTGCGACCACAGACACGGAGGGCAGACGAGGGGACAAAGAGCCAGGAGTCTGCAGAAGGAAGACCAGTTAGGGGCCAGGCGGTCTGATGGGGCAGAGGATGGCTACAGGCTCCAATCTGTAGAACCACCACTCCCAGGCCCAGCATCTCAGGCTGTGTGGGCAGCACTGGCTGCTGAATCGGGACAGATCGGACCAGCCGTGCCCACCCCTGGATGCACCCTCAGAGTCACCCTCCATGGCTCCAAGTTCACTGAACATAGCCTGTGGCTGCCTGGCTCCTCCACAAAGCTGGGGTGAAGGCAGACCAGGAAGACGGGTGGGAAACCTGTGGGAACTGCCCCCCTCCCCACCCAAGGAGCTTCCCCAGAATCCCCAGAGGCCCCTCCAGTTAAAGGGCCCCCCAACTGGGGGCAGAGTCCTGGGCCAGGAAGAGCTGTTTTTCCAGAGGGAGGTGGGCTGCAGAGTGATGATACCTGGTCTAAGTGGCCTTGACTGCAGACAGTCAGTCCCTGCTTCTTGGGTCCTTCTGACCCCAAAGGCCCCCAGGTCAGGGACAGGGAGGCCTTCCAGTGGCTGGCGGGACCTTGGAAGCGAGAAGACGGAGAAGGCCTAGAACTTGGCCGTGTGATTTCTGCAGGACTCAAAACCACGTGTCTCTTCCCTGGACAGCTCTCTGGAGTTCTGGACGCCTCTCTGGAGGTCTGGATGCACTCACTGTCCCTTCCTCACCAGGTGCCAGGAGTCTGTTCTGATGTCTGCAGCCCTAGGAAGGACCTTTCCAGGGCAGTGCCCAGTCTCTGTGTCTCTGCCCCAAGGGGGGCACACCTGAAAGCCATGTGTCAGCCCCACACCTGTGCCAGTCCAACTGTCCATCTCCACAAGGGTTCCCTGGGGCCCGACCCACCTTCCTGGCCTTCGGTCCTCCTCCAGCCTGTCCAGACACCTCCCTCCTTTTCTCAGCTTTGCTCCTTCCATAGGGTCTCCTCCCATATTCATCCATCCATCAATCATCCACCTGTCCATCATCCATCACTGGTCCCCTACCCACCCATCCACCTGTCCACGCAAACATCCTTCCTCCCTCCCCCCACCCATCCATAAAACCATCCAGTGAACAAATATTTATTGAGAAACTGTTATGTGTTGGGCATCATGATACCCGTCAGTCTAAATTCTGCTTCATTTCAATTCTTTCCCTTGCATTGTCTTTGCTCACATTTCTGAGCACCTGCTCTATGTCAGGCACTTTCACAGGCATTACCTTGTCCAGTCTTCTCAAAATCCTACCATGGAAGGATGATCAACTTCCCCATTTCACAGATGGGAAGAGCACGGCTCGGGGAGAGGAACTGACCTGCCAAAGTCACCCAGTTGGGGTTTGGACCCAGATCCATCCAACTCCAAAGGGAAGCTCCAAACTCCTCCCCTTCCAAGCCCTACTGACCTTCTGCACAACCATCAACATGGTCCTCTCTCTACAATGATAACTCACTGCCTTAAAGAATAGATGGTGCCATGCAGGTGCCTCCCTCCTACCTGGCTATAAATTCTCAGGGAAAGGCACCCAGGCCCCAAGCTCTGGGCACACCTTCCTGCGCTCTGCACGACAGATCATGTTCTGTGAATAAAGTGTGAATTGGATTAGACCAGCTTCCTGATTGCCCTTCTCCAGCTTCCCTGGAAGCCTGGGGTTCATGCATTCTTCAGCAGGGGTAAGGCTGCAGCAGAAGGGGAAGCACAAGGGCTGGTCTGGTGGAGATGGGCTGGAAGTGTCAGGGGACTGCAGACAAGCAGAAATGGGAGTCAGTGCCATCCAGGTCAGCTGAGATGTTCCTACCGGGCAAGAACTATGTGCCAGGCATTGCCCTGAAACCTCTCATGCTCCTCTTCGTTCTCACAGCAACACTGAGAGATAATTACCATCCCATCCCATTTTACAGGCAAAGAAACTGAGGAGCTGGGCTGTGAAGTAAGCTGCCCAAGGCTGCAAGGAGCAGGGCTGCTCACCCAGGCCTCTTGGCTCTGCAGCCGCATTTCAGCTGCCATGCTCTGCCCCCACCAAGGATGATCAGCTTGTTTGCTTCCCTGTGTCCGCTGCTAAGTGCCCAGGCACACAGAATATTAATGCACTTCCCACAATCTGCTCAAATAGTGTGAAAATTGTCCCTTGCATAACCCAGGCACTTTCTGTTATTTTCTTACTCTGAAATAAAATCAAGGCTGGCTGGGTTTCCGATGGGGGTGTTGCACACAGAGTTGGTTTGACCAAGTGATTCTGTTAAAGGTAAAAGTGGTCTTTTTCCTGTAGGAGGCAGGAGGTATAAGCCCTCACCACTGAGTTGACCAAGCTGATGTTTTCCCTGTGCCTCCCCAGGGAGGCGGTCCAGGGCAGGGACCCTGGTGCCAGTGTGCCTGGGTCCAAATCCCACTGTCAGAGGGCCAAGAGGGCTTGGCCCTGGTCTACTCATTGGTGAGCCGAGGATGCAGAAATTCTTTCCTGCACAATCTGCTGTGAACACCACATGTAGTCACGGATCTCAGGTCTCAGCGTGGCATGTCCACCTGGGTTATTGTCACCATCCAGTGACAACGAAACATCTCAGAATGATTGCCAACCCACAGCTAGAACCATGCTGGGGCCCCAAGCACCCCTGTCCTGGGGTCTCACACAGACATGTGAGGGCTGCGAGAGTGTCAGAGTGGGAAGGAGGGCAGCCCTTCACTCCGAGAATCCTCTCCAAGAGGCGGCAACATTTTCAGGGTGGAGGTAAGGGACAGCGGATATGACAATGCCAGAGAAGATTCAACGTCCAAGGAGGAGGCACAGCTGGCCAGCTGGGTCCTGCCTCAACATCCCCCCGTTCCCTGAAAAGACCTGTGGGTGAACGGCCTTGGGAGGGAGTAGAGGCAGGAGACCAGCCCCCTCGGGGCTGGGAGGTGACAAGGCCCTCAGCACCCTCTCCCAGTCTCCTGCCTGCCCTGCAAGAGGGTCTACATCTGGTAGCCACCAAACATCTACCTCCACCTTCCAGTCCAGGGGTTCTCAGGACACCAGACCTGGTGTCCCCATTCATAGCACACATTCTGTAATGCCTCCCATTCTGACATAGAATGTAGATAATACATAACCAGACATATACTTTCTTTTTAAAAATACACTGAATAGCTGTTTTTAAAGGAAAGGAATGGAGTTCCCGCAGTGGCGCAATGGGATCAGCAGCATCTTGGGGGCGCTGGGATGCAGGTTCAATCCCTGGCCCGGCACAGTGGGTTAAGGATCTGGCATTGGTCAAAGCTGCAGCTCACATCTGATCCCTGGCCTGGGAACTCCATAAGCCACAGGGTGGCCAAAAAATAAAATAAAACAAAAAGTAAAATAAAATAAAATAAAATAAGGAAGGAAGGACAGAGGGAGGGAGGGAGGAGGAAGGAAAATGATTTTGCACTTCTCTACCTCAGCTGATGACTTTATTTCCTGCCTCCTTGAGAAAATGGAAGCAAAGAACACCCCAGCTTCCATCCCCAACCCCAGCTCATCTGCTGTTCCCCAGCTCCAGATGCTGGCCTGGGCTGGGAGGAGCTGTCCGAGGTGCTGACCCTGCCTCCCACTGGCAGATCACCCTCTCACTGGCTCCAGGATGGCACCAGCACCTTCCACCTTATTCCTAAGGATAACACCCTCTGCCTGCCCCACCTCTTTCCAGGTCCAACCTCCTCTTACTGGTCCTCAGCTGAGGGAGGAGGGTCCCCCAGAGGACATTTGGCAATACGTGGAGACTTTGGTGGTTGTCCCAACTGGGAGGGGATGCTACTGGCATCAGGTGGGTGGAGGCCAAGGATGCTGCTCCTGCTCCACACCCCACATTGCATGGCAGCCCCACCACTGACAATTATCCAGCCCCACCATCCACAGTTCTCGACAGCAGGGCCCCATGCTTGCCGCCTCTAATTCCACCCTTCTCCCACCTAAATGGATTCTGTCCAGGTCACCCTGTGGAGCCAGAAGTCATCCCTCAGTGCTCACAGCATGTGACACTGGGCAGTGCTGGTCCCCCTGACTCCTAGGATGAGACACTGGCCTGCCCCGCCTCCCCTCCAGGCTGCTCCTTCTCATCTTCTGGCAGAGTCTCCCGGCTCAGGGCTTGACCAACCAACCTGTCTCTTTTCCATCTACACCCACTCCCTGGTCTAAGTGAGATCAGAAAGCTGGGTTTCAAGCTGGGGGCTCAAGGATATCCTCCTAAAATTTGCAGGCTGAAGTCCTAATCCCCAATGTGACTGTATCTGGAGAATGACCTCTGGGAGGTAATTAAGGTTAAATGAGATCCCTGAGGGGTGAGGGGCTCTAATACAGTAGGACCTTACAGAGGGAGAGACGCCTTACAGAGGGAGAGATGCCAGGAATGCATGTGCGCAGGGAAGAAACCATCTGCAAGCCAGGAGGGAGGTCTCCCCAGAAACCTGCTGCGCCAGCCCCTGTTGCTTAAGCTGAGGTGCTTCAGTGTGAGCCTCCAGCACAGCTCGGTACCCCAACTGGTTTTCTTCCAATGCACACGGCATGCTCTGCCTCAGGGCCTTTGCACTTGCAGGGGTCTGGAGCTCTTCCCCAGATTTCTGCCTGTCACAGCCCCTCCTTCTTTCAGTCTTCACCTAAAAGTCACGCCCTTTTCCTCCCCCACACATACCTTATCCCTCCAACTTTATTTGCCCCCTAACATATATCTGTATTCAGTCATCTGTGCAGTTTGCTTACTGTGATTGGCAGAATCACCCCCCCCAAAAAGGTGTTCACATCCCAGCCCCCTAGACCCAGAGAATCTCAGTTTATATTGCAGAGAGAACAGAAATTGCTCACCAGCTGACTCTGAGCTGGATTATCCTGGTGGGCCAGTTTAACAGCCCTTAAAAGTGGAAGAGAGGGAGTTCCTGTTGTGGCTCAGTGGTTAACGAATCCGACTAGGAACCATGATGATATGGGTTTGATCCCTGGCCTCACTCAGTGGGTTAAGGATCCGACGTTGCTGTGAGCTGTGGTGCAGGTCACAGACGTGGCTCGGATCTGGCGTTGCTGTGGCTCTGGCATAGGCCGGCAGCTACAGCTCTGATTAGACCCCTGGCTTGGGAACCTCCACAGGTGTGGCCCTAGAAAAGACCAAAAAAAAAAAAAAAAAAAAAAAAAGCAGAAGAGGGAAGTGGAGAGGAGAGTGGGGGTGATGTGACTTTGGGAGGATGGCACAGAGAGGCCAATTTGGAGATGGCAGGAGGGCTGAACACCCAGAAAGGGCAAGAAAACGGATTCTCCTGGAGCTTCTACAGGGCACCTTCTCTGAGGATACCTGAGAGACTTGTATCAGACTCCTGACCTGCAAGAGGCCAGAAAGAAGACCTTCATCACACACCTCTATGCTCGTGCTGTATTCTTGGACTGAGGTGTCTGAGAGAACCAGTATTTCTATGAATTCCATTATCTTCCTGTGAACAGCATGACCACATTGCACCCGCCCGTTAAGAGCATTAACTTGTTATATATAAACATCTAAAATATACTACAGGAGTTCCTGTTGTGGCGCAGTGGAAACAATCCAACTAGGAACCATGAGGTTGCAGGTTTGATCCCTGGTCTTGCTCAGTGGGTTAAGGATCCAGCGTTGCCGTGAGCTGTGGTGTAGGTTGCAGATGCAGCTTGGATCCCAAGTTGCTGTGGCTGTGGTGTAGGCCAGCAGTTGTAGCTCCGATTAGACCCCTAGCCTGGGAACCTCTATATGCCCTGGGTGCGGCCTTAAAAAGAAAAAAGACAAAAAATAAATAAATAAACAAATAAAATATACTACAATCTTGGTAAACTTGCATTGATATTTCTTCCTTTTTTCTTCTTTCTTTCTTTTTTTTTGCCAAGCCTCCAGCACATGGAAATTCCCTAGCCAGAGATCACATCGAAACTATGCCACAGTAGTGACAACGCCAGATCCTTAACCCATCTAGCCACCAGGGAACTCCTCACTCCTCTTCCATTTTTTACATATATGAACAAGCCTGAGCCCCTCCCCATCTCCAACCAGGAGTCCCCCAGCCCACAGCAAGTCAGTCCACACACAATTAGGGTGGTCAGGACCTCCTCCCATCATCCGAGCCACTGACATCTGTTCGCCCTGGTACCAGCCCCATGTCTGGCTCTGGGCACAGCTGCCCCTCCAGCTTTGCAGCCAAAGCTTCACTTCTAACCAGGGTGAGCGAGCTGAGGGAGGAAGAGAGGCTGCTCTGGGCTCGCAGAGGTAACCGGAGTCGGGAGCAAGGACCCACGGCAGGCCTGGCACCTAGCAGATCTCATTATTTCTCTGGCACACTGCCACAGCTTGAGACAGCATTTTAAAGAACAATTGTACTTGGGCTCATTTACTTAAAAATCAAATGCCAGGGGAGTTCCCGTTGTGGCTCAGCAGTAACAAACCTGACTAGTATCCATGAGAACATGGGTTCAATCCCTAGACTGGCTCAGTGGGTTAAGGACCCCATGTTGCTGCAGCTGTGGTGTAGACTGGCAGCTGTAGTTCTGATTCGACCCCTAGGGTGGGAACTTCCATATGCCACAAGTGAAGCCCTAAAAAGAAGGGGAAAAAAAAAACAGCTGTGAGTCCCTTGTGACCTTGTGGCCTCTGGTGTTGTCGCTGCAGTGGCTCAGGTCACTGCTATGGCATGGGTTTGATCCCTGGCCCAGGAACTTCCACATGCAGTGGGTGTGTCCAAAAAATAAAAAGTAAAAAACCCAAACCAGCTGGACAGAAGCACAGATTTCCACAGTTGCAGATGAGTCCAAGCATTCCTGGCATGCAGAACACCGAAAGTATCACCCCCTCCCTGAGCACACAGCCCCACGTCCTCCCTAGGGACCTGCCCGCACCACCACCCTCCCCCACTCCTGCACAGAAGACTTCTCCTCCATCTCTCTTCACTCGTGCCCTCTGCCCACTCCCCTGACCCCATACCCCTCCCCATGCCCTCACAGCTCATTCCCATCTCAGGTCAATCATCAGAGCCCCCTGACCACCCTCTGAAGCAGTATCCCCACGGACACAGGCACTTGTCCTTTCATGGTCTGGAGGTCAGATGTCTGAACTCAGGGTGTCAAGGCTGCTCCCTCCAGAGGCCCTAGGGGAGGGTCCTTCCTGCCCCTTCCAGTCTCCTGAACTGCTGGTAGCCCTGCTGCTCCCTGGTTTGTAAATGCATTGCCCCCCAACTCTGACTTTCCCCTTCTGGGTCTGTCTCTCCTTGTCCTATAAGGATACCACTGTCCTTAAAAGTCATTGGGGGAGTTCCCATTGTGGCTCAGTGGTAATGAACCCGACTAGGATCCATGAGGGTGTGGGTTTGAGCCCTGGCCTCGATCAGGGGATTAAGGATCTGATGTAGTGAGCAGTGGTGTGGGCCGGCAGCTACAGCTCCGATTCAACCCCTAGCGGGGGAAATTTGATGTGCCCCAGGTGCAGCCCTCAAACGACAAAAAAAAAAAAAAAAGTCATTAGATTTAGGGCCCACCTCACTCAAGTGCAACCTCATCTGCAAAGACCCCCACCTCCAAGCAGGGTCACATGCTGAGGTTCCAGGAAGACATGAATTAGTGGGGAAGCTATTCAAGCCACACTCCTCCTAAACCAGGGCCTCTTCTCCCCATCTGCTGTCTCACTCTACCTTTTCATGGCCTTTCTCCCTGTCTGGAGTCACCTTGTTCACATGACTCATTGGTCACCTGCCTCCCTCCCCTGCACATCAGCCCTAAGAGGCAGGGATCTGCGCCTCCTTCGTTCCTGTATCCTGACTCAGCATCAGGAGCACATGAGGAGTGAATAGCACAGGGACAAAGGAAAAGCATCAGCTTTCGGAGGACTTTCCAAGGACCTACCTCTTCATGAACTGGCCTCGCCTCTCCCTCCTTCAATGCCTGGCTGCCCTTCCTTCAAAGGTACCCATGTTTTTGGGGAACAGAACGGAGGTGTTGACCAAGCTGTTCCAAGACCTGGATCCCATCTGGTTTTGTCCTCGGTGGGACATCGGATATGGAAATGTACAGAGACTTATTTTTTATTGAGTTTCCAGCCAAAGAAGGATAAACTGTCCTTTCAGAGAATAATGCCAAACCTTTGAAATATGCAGATTGCTGAGCTGAATTGTAAATGCAATCACTTAGCCCCAGCACACTCCCAAGACGGGGATCACCACCTGCATGAATTATTCCTAGAAGTGCGGGGCCCACTGAATTTGCAGACACAAGCCTCTGGGTGCAGCAGCCCTGGTGAGGTCTGCTTCCTGCAAGGGAATTATGCGAGGGGTGTTTATCTCAGGGTGAAGCACCCTTGTGCCCCCAGATGCAAAGGTCCAGGCCTGCACAGTGCTAACCTCTGTGTCCAAAGTGGCCTCAGCTGTTCTGATTCACTGGTGGTCGGATGGGGTCAGAGCCAGACCAGCAGGCAGAAGAGCACAGGCAAAGAGGGGGAAAAAAGCAAAACCAACACGCTTTTAATCTTCTCAGGGTGAGTGAAATGTAATTGCAGGCGGCTCCAACGGAGGAGAACGGAAAAGGCGATTTGTGTCAAACACCCCAGTGGAGAGGCTGGGGCTCTGTTTGGGAGCACCAACTATTTTTTCACTTTCTATAGTAAATCAACAACAGTTGGGGAGGTGTGAGACAGCTGGGGGGCAGGGGTGGGGAGAAGGCCAGCCAATGAATGACGGAGGTGGATGGGGAGGGTGGAGGCCAGCCAATGAATGACCCAGGGTTGGGCAGGGGCGCGGTGGGGGGGAACTGCCAACCAATGAAATGCTGCCATTTTGAAGCAAGACCTGCCAGGACCTGTGATTAAATTTCGAACAAACTGCGGCTATTTTTTCTGGCCCCGGTGACTTGGACTGTTGGGATCAGCAATGTAGGATGTTTTAACTCATACAGCAGATTCGAGGAGGATGGAGATTGATGAACTTGAGCTGGAAAGGCCCCAGAACCAGCGGGGAGCTACTTCTGGAATAAAACTTCCAAGGACTAGGGAGAGCTTTCTAATGAAACGCACATGCCCTGCAAGTGGAATATCTTAGACGTAGTCAAAATGGAACGGTTTATGCGTAGAAGAGGCTTGGAAGTCCCTCATGAGGAACTGGAACCTTATAGGCACACAGGGCTCTGGGGGGCTGGATGGGTTGGGACAGGCACCCTACAGAGGCAAAGATGCCCAGAACTTTTGGTGCTCTCAGATTCCCTCCTCCATGAGGCTCTTCTGCAAGCTGCACCCATCAATCCCACTCATTCTTTTGTCACTCAGACAGCATTGATGGGGCATCCTGCCTTTTCCCCAGGTGTGAGAGGGTGTTTGCTGTGCTCACCATGGCTTGTGCTCTGATGTGACATTTGAACCCAGAGAGATCAAAGAGGGTGGAGCATCTTGAGGTGCCTCCCAAAATTCAGCTTCTCAGCTGTGATACCTGCTTGCCCCTAAAGCAAGCACCAAGGGGACGATGGCTACACTGTCCCCTCTGTAGGCCCAGGGTCCAAGGCAAACGTGGGGTGGCCTTCTGATGTTCGCTCTCCACACTTCCCCTTCCCTGATCCCGTGGCCTCCCCATCCCAGATCAAATAGGCTTCTATCATTAAAATTCAAGCAAAACAACAATAAAAAGAGAGTTCCCATTGTGGCTCAGCTGTAACGAACCCAACTAGTATCCAAGAGGATGAGGGTTCGATCCCTGACCTTGTTCAGTGGGTCAGGCTGTGTTGCCGTGGCTCTGATGCAGGCTGGCAGCTGCAGCTCCAGTGTGACCGCTACCCTGGGAATTTCCACATGCATGGTTGCGGTCCTAAAAAGCAATAAATAAATAAATAAAACCTCAAAGAGTTCCCACTGTGGCACAATGGGGTTGGCAGCATCTTGGGAACACTGTGACATAGGTTCGATCTCGGGCCTGGCATGGTGGGTTAAGGATCAGGCATTGCTACAGCTGTGGCTTAGATCACAACTGCAGCTGGGATCTGATCCTTGCCCCAGGAGCTCCAAATGCTATGGGGCAGGCAAAAACAAAAACGAAAAATGAGATGCTTAGACTACAGGGAGGATTTCAACTTCCTGATCCGAAATCTAGGACCCCACTCTGGCAGATGCAGCCTCAGGTACACGCGCTGCTTAGCAACCAGACAGCCCACCTCCCCATCCCCCACTCCCACTCCCCCACTCCCAGTACTGCCCTCTCAGGCCAAGGCTCTTCTGCAGACCTGGGCTTCCCAAAGTGTGGGGTCAGGACCCTGGCAGGACCACCACTCTGCACAGGCTGGTTGGCAGAAAAAGGACACAATGTTGAATGACATTGACTCCCACCATGAGACTTATTCCCTTGTAAAGTCCATCTCAATCTCTGGATTTCTTCAAGGAGAAAGTCTTGATTTCATGCTAATATATCCCCCTTTCCATTGAGAGTCTCCCCTTTAACAAAGAGAGTGCAGGCCTCTGGCTCTGAGCCTCTGGTGATAGCTGTGTCACAGTGGAATTAAATAGCATGATTTAGGGTTTTTTTGGGGGGGTTGCTTTTTTTTTTTTATAGCTGCACCCATGGCATATGGAAGTTCTGAGGCTAGGGGTCAAATCAGAGCTATAGCTGCTGGCCTACACCACAGCCACAGCAGCTCAGGATCCAAGCCTGGTCTGTGACCTACATCACAGCTCACAGCAATGCCGGATCCTTAACTCACTGAGCGAGGCGAGGGATTGAACCTGCATCCTCATGGATACTAGTCTGATATGTTTCTGCTGTGCCATGATGGGAACTCCCAAAATAAATAGCATGATTTTGCATGATTTTGCTTTCATTGCATTCATTCGCATAGTCACCTCCTGCTTATGGGTACCCTGGTGATTTGCAATTATCTTTCAAAAGAAATTCATTCTAAACAAAAACAATCAATTGTTTAGAGAAAGAGCCACTTGCTGGCTCACCCAACAAATACCTGCAGAGTACTAACTACATTCCAGGTACCACCCTAGACCCCTGGCATTGGAGCAGTGACTACAACAGACAAAAAGTCCCACCCTCAGAGGAACAATAGGACAGGTATTGTGCACAAATGTGGTTAAAACAGTACCAGTCCGATATGAATTTCTTTAGTTTGAGAGAGAGCAGAGTCATCAAATACCTTTTCCCCACGAAGGGGGAAGTAGCTTTGGCAGAGCCTGCAGGAGGCGGCCAGACCCCCAGATGTCTAAGACCATCATCTAATAGACCTCAAATGGACTTTCTGTTATCTTAACTTAAACTTTTTCTTGGCTGCATCTGTGGCATATGGAAGTCCCTGGTCCAGAAAGTGAATTAGAGCCACAGCCATAACCATAGCCACCAAAGTGACAATGCAGGATCCTTAACCAGTAGAGCAACCAGGGAACTCCCTTAACTTAAACCTTTCTTTTTTTTTCAGTCTCACCTATGGCATATGGAAGTTCCCAGGCTAGGGGTTGAATCGGAGCTATAGCTGCAGGCCTATGCCATGGCCACAGCAACTCAAGATCCAAGCCACGTCTTCGACCTACACCACAGCTCGCAGCAACGCCAGATCCTTAACCCACTGAGTGAGGCCAGGGATGGAACCCACATCCTCATGGATAGTAGTTGGGCTCATAACCCACTGAACCACAACTGGAACTCCCCCTTAACTTAAACTTTTGCTAAATGCAGAAATGTACGTCATTCTGAAGCAAGCATGCTTTTAGCATGCCACCAGTAACTAACTTTCTTTCTTTTCTTTTTTTTTTTTTTTTTGCTTTTTAGGGCTATACCTGCAGCATATGGAAGTTCCCAGGTAAGGGATCAAATCGTAGCTGTAGCTGCAGCCTACACCACAGCCACAGCAATGAAGCATCTGAGCCACAACTGCAACCTACACCACAGTTCATGGCAATGCCGGATCCTTAACTCACAGCCAGGGATAGAACCCACATCCTCATGGATAATAGTCTGGTTCATTGTTGCTGAGCCACGATGGGAACTCCCACCAGTAACTTTCTAAACAACCTCAGGTAAATCCTGCTCTGGCCCTCATCTTTTCCATCTATACAATGGGCCCATGGCTTTGACCTCTGACTCTAAGGGAGGCTCAAGTTAGAATGATGGCACATGAATGAATGAATTTTAGAAATTACCTTCCTCAAAAGCAACCAACCCACCCAAACTGAAACCTCCCCATCCCATCCTTAGCTTCCAATTTGGCCTCCATTCCTAAAGGGTCCTAAGAAAGCAGAAAGACTTGAACATGCAATCAGCTGAATGGGACTTTCTTTCCCTTCTTCTCATTAAGCTTAGAGGTTCGCCAAAGCCACCTTCATAAGACTTCCTATGCCAATCACAGGCACAGAACCAGGGATGCTGTACTTGCTGTGTAACTTAAGATATTCCGAAGGTTGGTTTTTTTTATACACATTTTTTTCTTGCCTTGAGCACTGAATTTAGAAGCAAACTCTCATGCACATATAGGACGTAACCACATCACATTTCCTTAAAGGGTATTTTCCCCCAGGTCCTGTGAATTTGAATCTACACATACCATTTAGTTAAGCCTTGACCGAGGGCAACAAGACATCCCAAGTAAAGGTGACTGGACCAGCTAATGAAAGGGTAGGGGGAGAACAGGGGAGAATGTCCTGCTTCTGGACCCTGCTCGCTGGGGAAAACCCTTCCTTCTCATCAGCTCGAAGACAGGAGAGGTGTATCTAGGAAGCAGCCGAGACAAAGGAAATATAGGTAATAAATCATTTGTGCTTGGGTTTCTCTCTCTCCTTTCTAAACTCAGCTGAGGAGTTCCTGTTGTGGCTCAGTGGTAACAAAGCCGACTGGTATCCATGAAGATGCAGGTTCGAGTCCTGGCCTTGCTCACTGGGTTAAGAATCCAGCATTGCAGTGAGCTGCAGTGTAGGTCACAGACAGGGCTCAGATCTGACATTGCTGTGGCTGTGGTGTAGGCTGGCAGCTGGAGCTCTGATTTGACCCCTAGCCTGGAGACTTCCATATGCTGCAGGTGCAGCCCTAAGAAAACAAAACGAAACAAAAAAAACTCAGCTGAATTCATATCCAGTAGACACTTCCAAGAATTCATTTCAGTTCTTGGATCTAAATCACAACAGGCAATAGTGCAAAGGGCGCTTAAAGGCTTCCCTCCTCTGGGAAGCATCCTCCTTTCTGTTCCTCAACATCTTTAACACAGGAATCCATGCCAGTTTGAAGGGGTGAGCACTGTTTTCCAATAGCTTCTTGGTTGTTGCTGCTGTCTTTATTTTTGCTTTGGAAGTTTTCAGGCCAGGGATGAAACCTGAGCCACAGCAGTGACAATGCCAGATCCTTAACCCTCTGCACCACCAGGGAACTCCTCCAATGGCTTCTTATGAACTAAGGTCAAGCCCCCTTCTGTACTATTCTCTCTTTAAGGACCAACCTGGGATAGGAGTTAGATTGGGGCACACTTGTCATTGCCAGGGACAAATACTGAATGACCCCTGGGTAAGACACAGACCAAGCACATGGCCTAAGAGAGGGATGCAAGACAGACTCATCGATGAGAGTACTGGGTGGTGGGGTAGACACAGAGAGAGAGAGGAGGGTGGAAGAATAGCTGGAGGAAGGGATGGGTAGAAAAAGGAGAAGGAGAGAGGGAAATTGAGGAGGTGGAAGAGATTTGGTGAAGGGAGGAAGGAGAAAGGATTTTTAAAAAAAGAAAGGAGAAAACAGCTGGAAGAGAAGTAGGAACAAAGAAGAGAGGGAGAGGGAGGAGGGAGAAGGCAGGAGAAGGGAGAGGGGAGAGGCTGGGGTGGGGCTGACATTCCTCTGTCTCCAGACACTTCATCCTCCATCTCCCATCAGGAAACTAGGTTGAAGGTCCTGGCTTTTTCTGCCTCCGAGAATCCTGGCTCCCTCTCCCCTTGAAGGGTGGCAGGGAGAGAACGGCTCATGGTGCTGAGCTGGCCATCATGATGTTACACAACCGGACGTGCTGCCAATGTTTTTATATAATCCTCCAGTTCTCCCCATAAAACAGACCATAACACCCTGGCAAATACACTTCAATAAAGCTGTGTGCTATTACAGGGCACACTGCCTTCCGGGAGATGAATCACCGCCGGAATGGTCAAGTGGCAGTTGAACTAAACTTTTCTCCCCTCGTGGCTTCAGCTGAATAGGACAGATCAGAAAAGCCATGAAACCCACCTAAAGTACCTTCTGGGGGAAAACCAGGAGTTCAGGGATGGCGAGAAGGTGCTTGGGAAGTCAGAGGATGCTCTGCTCTCCTGGAGCAGGGTGGGCAAGGCTGCAGACAACTCCTGCATCCTGGGTGTCATCAAGCCTCAGGTTCAGAGCTGCTGCTCAGAGGCCGGCTGGGCTTCCATAAGGAAACCCCCAGGCGCCCCCCACATAGGGCCAGGCAGAAAAGCCCCTCCTGTGCCAGCCAGCTTCCAGATACCTCCTGCCAGAGCCTGTTACTGACGCTTCCTGGGGAGCGTTGCTGAGGCTGCCAATGCGGAACCCAGAATAGCACAGGACAGAAGGGAAAAGCCCACTAATGAGGTAAACACAAACTTTCCTCCTTCCTCCTTGTACCTCAGCACAGAGTGAGCTGAGAGAGCAGCAGTTGCTTTATTCTGCTCCTCTGCATCCTAAAGTGGAAAATCGCTCCTTTCCACCCCCACCCCCACCAGCTGCGCGTTGGCCCTGACCCCCCTTGACTCCGACGCTGACTCTAGGGGTGATCCACACCTGCTGGGGATGAAACAAGGAGTCCACCAAGGAGCTGGGCTTCCCGTAGAAGCTTCCAAGGACTCCAGGCTCCCAGGCACCACCACCCAAGGTTCATCTAAGTAATTAATACCTGCCAAGCCCCTGCTGGGCCCTTGCCTCTATTTGTCCCCAAGTCACAGGTTCACAATCTCATGCCTGGTCCACAACACTTTACAGAGGAGCCTTGAACAGCCCCAGGATCCTTGGGCATCCCCAGGACGGGAGGCTGAACAGGCCCAGTGGTTGAAGGCGCCTTTCTCATTTAAAGAACATTTGAAGAACACTTCTCATGGGCAGCACACCATCCCACTCTCTCCACTTCTTCGCAGAGGGAGGGGGCTGGGTCCAGGCTAAGCCCTGATGCCCCCACAGCCCCTGGGGCAGCACAGCAGGCCCCCTCCCTCTTGGACCTGGTGCTGCCTGCTCTCAACACAACCTCTAGAAGTTCTCTCATGTCCCCCTGGGGAACAAGATGCAGTCCCCTCATGTGACTGGTGGATGTCCAGCGTCTGCTGGACGAGTGAATGAGTAAGTGCTCATCCAGGCCAGCGCCCTCCAGCCACAGGGAGCCCTCATCCCTACATGCCTCCTACCCGATTCCCTCCCAGGAGTCCGATCCCAGCCCTGATTGGCCATCAGGCCCCTGGGGTCCGCTGAGGTTCCAGTGGCTGGGACACAGTACAGCGTCCCAAGCAAGGGGACAATTCCCTCCCTGCCACCCCCTCGACCCAGCCCCTTTGTCCCGAGGGGGTCGCTGGCTCAGCTCACCATTCAGCTGGTTGTAGACTACCTCCTCCAGGTGGTCGAGGCGCTGCAGGATGGCTTCGCGCTCCGCCAGCGCGCCCACCTTGGCGTGCCGGCTGCGCACCCGGCGGTCGGCGCTGCGCACGATCTGCACTAGCCCCTCTGAGCGGTCCTGCAGGCGGCAGTACACGGAGAAGAGAATGATGCCCACGAACACCAGGATGTTGACCGTCAGCAAAGTTTTGATCTTCCTGGCCACCGCCATGAACGCGGTTGGAAGATGGGGGCTGCCTCACCCGCGGGGCATCCCCGTGGGCCCGGCGGCCACAGGAGCCTCCGCTTGGCCCGCTGCTTCGGGGACCATGAGCCAGCCCAGCTAGCCGCGGGCTGGGGGCTGCTGGCCGGGGGTGCTAAGGGTGGGGGAGCTGCGGGCGCGGGGTCTGTGGGCGAGGGGCCTGCGGGCTGGGGGCTACAGGCAGGGGCTGCAGGCGGGTGCTGCGGGCCAGCTGCGCGCTCGGCCGCCTGCGCCCGGGAGCTGTCCCTTCAGCACCACCCGCGCCCGCTCAGCGTGCCCCTCCGCCTCCCGGGTTCCCCACGCTCAGGGGCTGCCCGGGGCCACTGGCGCAGGGGGCACCCAGCATCCTCCGCAGAGGGGCGCGGCCCCGTCTCGGGGGCGGCGGGGCGGGCCTGGGCGCCGGGAGAAGCAAGGGATGCGCGGGCCGGCGGGCGCTCGACTGGCGTGCGAATCCTGCCCGCCCCGCAGCCACGGCGCCGGTGCGGAGTGACGCGGCCGCCCAGCTCATCAGCATGCACGCGGGGCCCCGAGCCTGCCCCCGCAGGCCCGCCCCTCCGGGACCGCCCCCTCCGGGACCACCTCCACCTCACCCCACCCCTCTGGGCGCTTGGTCCCGCGTGCGCTCCCCGGCTGGGCGGGGCCTCTCGCTCTAGGGACCCAGACCAAGGGCATCCCGGCGGACGCGGCGGGGGCGGAGCGCGCGAACAGTCTCTCTCCACACCCCCTCCCCAGACTCGGACACACCCCAAACTTGACTAACCGAAGCGTGGGCTTGGGGAGTGCCAGGTCAAGGCTGTGTAGTCTGCGTGGATAGGCGGGGGTGGGGCGTGTTTGTGAGGAGAGGAGGAAGCAGTAGGGTCAAAGCCACCTTGGTGGTCTGTCTCCCTCTTCCCTAGGTCAAAGTGAATCAACTCCCGGCCTCCCTTCCCTTCCCCCATCTGGGGCTGAGGGCTGGGAAGGGCTGAGTTCAGGGGTTGGCGGACAGGGCTTTAGAATCAATGCTACCACGCCCTCGGAGGGAAAAGTCACAGACCCCTGGGCGCCAGGTGCTCCAGACCTCAGGGGAGACCTGGCTGACCTCGCCTCCACCCCCATCTCTAATCTAGCCCCAAACCCTCATTTTATAGATGAGACAGCCGGGGTCCAAAAGGGGAAGACCTACCCCAGTGTTGGAACCTGAGCTCGCAGAAGGCAGAGGGTTCCACTTCACCCTGTATCCCCAGTGCCTGACAGTTGTGCTCAGTAAATCTTTGTTGAATGAATAAATGCGGGAACATTAAGAGCTGGATTTGTGCTGCTCCCTCACTCTACAGAGATGAAGAAGATAACACCCTCAGGCTTCAGGGAGCTTTGGCGTGTGTGTGCATGTGTACACTTATGTAAGTCTATACGCATGTGTGTCTCTGCGTGTGCCTTTGTGTATCCATATGTGTGCATGTCCACGAGTGCATGCATGTGTGTGTCCATGTAGGCATTTGTGTGCATGTGTGTGTGTGTGTGTGTGTGTGTGTGTATGCACACAGTATGACTGTATAGGGGGACTTTGGGGTCTTCTGGCTCTTAGTCCAGCACTTTTTGCATATACATTTCTTGACCTCAGGCATACCAGTTTATCCAGATTGGAGGTTTTATGCCCCTTAGTAGTTTCTCTTGGGCGCTGAAGAACCCATTTCTCCTCTCCCTCCTCAAAACTTTCTTTCTTTCTTTCTTTTTTCTTTCTTTTTTTGTCTTTTCTGGGGCAGCACCTGTGGCATATGGAGGTTCCCAGGCTAGGGGTCCAATCAGAGCTGTAGCCGGCCTACTCCAGAGCCACAGAAACACCAGATCCAAGCCACGTCTTCAACCTACACCACAGCTCACGGCAATGCCAGATCCTTAACCCACTGAGCAAGGCCAGGGATCGAACTCAAAACCTCCTGGTTCCTAATCAGTTTTGTTAACCACTGAGCCACAACAGGCACTCCAAAACTTTCTTTATCAGAACATTTGTCTTAAATCCAGAGGACCACCACAGGAAGGACCCAAACATTGGGACTTGATGCCAGCTGTCTACAGAGTGCTCTGCCATATAAAATACTTGTTCTGAGAGGAAGCTGGGATTCAGCTTTTAATCATCATTCGGGAAGAGCCTTGCAATGCACCAAGTTTGATAAGCACTAGTCTGTCTTTGACAAATAGCCGTTCCTGTGTCTCTCCTTAAGAAATACTGAGTTTTCCTGTTTACCAAATGCCAAGCTGTAAGAGGCTTCACAGTTTTACAAGGATAGCGTTTGGAATAATAATACAAACAGCTAACATTTATACAGTGGTAAGATTTTGCCAGGCCATGTTCTAGGTCCTTTATGGCCATTAACTGATTAAGACAAACAGCAACTGCATTACGGTACAAGCTGGCATTATCTAATTTAATCTGTGAGGAAACTGAGGCAGCAAGTGGGTGAATGCCTTGCTCAAGGTCACATCAAGGGCAAAGCATGGATCCGGGATTCAAGCCCAGACAATTTGGCTCCAGAATCAAATTTATTAGCCACTGTTGCTCAAGGGGAAAAAAATCAAGCACTTTTCATTATATGTTTATTGAACGTGATGTTAAAGCAGTTTTGTAAGAGAAAATGTTATTTTGTTCATGAAAATACATTGTGCTGAATTCTAAAGTTTAATAGGAAATGATACATCCTAACATGGCATCAGTATTTGGCTACATTTCATTTGGAATCCAAGCATATTTACTGAGGAAAATGGGGGGGGGGTACTTTGCAGAGAGGGAAATGCATCTAATAGTCTAGAAAACTGGTATTCCTTTGATTTTTTTTTCCCATCTTTTTAGGGCCACACCCACCACATATGGAAGTTCCCAGGCTAGGGGTCCAATCAGAGCTGCAGCTGCCAGCCTACACCACAGCCACAGCAATGCGGGTCTGAGCCTAGTCTGCAACCTATGCCACAGCTCATGGCAATGCCAGACCTTAACCCACTGAGCGAGGCCAAGGATTGGACCCACGTTCTCATGGATAATAGTCTCAGTTGTTACCACTGAACCACAATAGGAACTCATGTGATTTTTTTTTTAGAAAATATACTGCTCTGTTTGGGAAAAGCATCTTAGGAACTTGTTTGGAAACCAGCAATTTCAGAATTCATGAACCATTTCTACCTATCCTGGACTTGAGCTGCAACAGCCCCCAGCTAACCAGACTTGTTTCACACTGGTCCCCACAATCTTGAATTGGTTCTTTCCAATCCTGTTAATGTTGGTCCTGAAGTCTGTGTTTTGTAAATGGACAAGACTGTTTGGTGTGTCTTGTCTGAGGTCAGCAACCAAGGACCCAAATCCTGAGCTTTTTTATTTTTATTTTTATTTTTTTGTCTTTTTGCCATTTCTAGGGCCGCTCCCAAGGCATACGGAGGTTCCCAGGCTAGGGGTCTAATCAGAGCTGTAGCTGCCGGCCACAGCCACAGCCATAGCAACTCGGACTCCTACACCACAGCTCACGGCAACGCCAGATCCTTAACCCCCTGAGCAAGGCCAGGGATTGAACCCGCAACTTCATGGTTCCTAGTCAGATTCATTAACCACTGAGCCACAACAGGTCCTGAGCTTTTAGCCTAATAGGGTTTGTCCCCATACTTTTGTATACAGGTCGTTACACTATCCCTTAAATTTTGTTAGTTTGTTAGGCTGTTTCACATTATAACCTTAAAGCTCTAGAATTTAACATTGTCAGTGAATTTAATAAAAATAGTATTGATTAAAAAATTGTATTTACCCCCCCCAAAAGAAAGAAATATACTGAATGTTCAACTGCGAGGTTTTTTTTTGTTGTTGTTGTTGTTTTTTCCTTTTTCTTTTTAGGGCCGCAGCAGCAGCATATGGAGGTTCCCAGGCTAGGGGTCTAATCGGAGATATAGCCGCCGGCCTACGCTGCAGCCACAGCCACAGAGAATCCAAGCTGCATCTGCAACATACACCACAGCTCACAGCAATGCTGGAAACTTAACCCACGGATCGAGGTCAGGGATCGAACCTGCAACCTCATGGTTCCTAGTCAGATTCGTTACTGCTGCGCCACAGCGGGAACTCCTCAACTGCGAGTTTTAAGATGTGCTGCAATAATGTGAAAGTGAGGCAGGGCAGTGGAGGGAGAAGCACCCACCTCCTCCCACCACCGTCTTCCCTCTGACAAAGCTCTGGTCTCCCAGGGCCTCCATCAGACAGCAGCCTGAGGTCCAGAGTGCTGATTTGCTGACCTGGGAGAACCTCTCTGCTCTCACAGATATCACATGGGAAGGCACTGAAGGATCCTCAGTGACTCTCTTGAGGAGGCAGGCATCTATGTGGTGCAGGCCACAGGAAGATGGAGCAGTATAAACAAAGCGGCTCCAGGGAAGGGATGTGCTAGGTTCTCCCATGTCACTGAGGCCAGACTCCGTTGGGAGGTTCACCTTGAGACAACACTCAGGTCTGAGCAGAATTCACTCTGAGTCCGCACAAACCAAAACTCCAGATTCACTAGATGGGCATTCCCGTTGTGGCTCAGCAGTAATGAACCTGACTAGTATCCATGAGGACATGTGTTCGATCCCTGGCCTCGCTCAGTGGGTTAAGGATCCAGCATTGCAGTGAGCTATGGTGTAGGTCACAAACATGGGTCAGATCCCATGTTGCTGTTGCTGTTGCTGTGGTGTAGGTCAGCAGCTGTAGCTCTAATTCAACCCCTAGCCTGGGAATCTCCATATGCCACAGGTATGGCCCTAAAAAGGCAAAAAAAATAAAAGATTCATTAGATGATTCTTTCCTGTCTCAAGGAGAAAAGGGTGTTTCTTTCCTTTCTTCTTTCTTTTTTTTTTTAGGGCCACACCCACGGCATATGGAAGTTCCCAGGCTAGGGGTGGAGTGGGAGCTGCAGCTGCCGGCCTACACTGCAGCCACAGCAATGCAGGATCCCCAACCCACTGATCGAGGCCAGGGATCAAACCCGAATCCTTATGTGTACTAGCTGGGTTCATTTCTGCTGCGCCACAACGGGAACTCCAAGTAGGGCATTTCTTGTTCAGAATTCAACCCCAGGAGATTCGGTGTTTTATTTTCTAAACGTATCAGTAAGGATAGACTTGGGTGATGTTGTTGAAATGAATGCCCAAATCTCAACAGTGCAAACAATACAGGGCTACATCTGGAACATGTTCCTTATCCATGGGGGTCAATAGGGGAGTTCTGCTGATGACTCACACTGGGACCTGGTTTTCAGAGAGCAGCCACCCCAAGTGTAGCCCAGGCTGTGCCAAGGGAAGGGGAGGGCTTTGGACAGCCTCACACTGATCACTCAGTCAGTACCCAGCCTAGAAGTGACGCCTGCTGTTTCCACTCAAAACTTGTCATCCAGAAAGTGTTGTGTGGACCAACCAGCACAAACAGTTGGGGTAGGGAGTGAAATTCTACTGTGTGCTTGGAAGAGGGTGATCTGGAGATATTTTGGTGACTAGCACTCATGATCCAAGCAGCAACCTTCCAGAGAATCGGGACTTTATTTTGAACTCACCCCACACTCCCAAATACCAGGCTCCCCAGGGAAGTCATGCATGATTATCGTCAAAATAAAATGTATCAGTAGATGCAAACTATTACATTTAGAAAGGATAAGCAAGGAGTTCCCCTTGTGGCTCAGTAGGTTAAGAACCTCGACTAGTATCCATGAGGATTTGAGTTTGATCCCTGGCCTTGCTCAATGGATTAAAGATCCAGTATTGCCTCGAGCTGTGACATAGATCACAGATGCAGCTTGGATTTGGCATCACTGTGGCTGTGGTATAGGCCAGCAACTGTGGCTCTGATTCAACCCCTAGCCTGGGAATTTCTGTATGCCACAGGAGGTGTTATAAATAGAAAAAGAAAGAAAGAAAAAAAAAAGAATGGATAAGCAATGAGGTCCTGCTCTGTAGCACAGGGAACTATATCCAGTCTCTTGGGATAGACCATGACAGAAGATAATATAAGAAAGGGAATGTGTGTGTGTGTGTGTGTGTGTGTGTGTGTGTGTGTGTGTGTGTGTGTGTATAGGGTCATTTTGCTGCACAGAAGTTGGCACAATATTATAAACCAACTATACTTTAGAAAAATAATCGGAAAATGTAATGTAACTGTTTTATAGACGAAAAGGCTAAAGCAAAAAAAAAAAAAAAAAAAAAAAACATGTGCAGTGAATTTTGGTTTAGACCAGATAAATCCATTGATGAGGTTGGATCTCGGGCATCTGCTCCTGAGCCAGGATCCTCTGAGAACTGAAACTTGAGCTTCTGAATGATGGCGAAGCCCCCTCCCCCACTCCAGAGATTCTCAGCTGGCAGAGGCCAGGTGTGGGCAGAGGGTAAGTGGGCTAAGTGCTCATTGATCCATTAACCCCCTAAATGCTGAGCTGCAGGAACGCTTGGACAGCTCCAGTTCACGCCCAGAGACAAGGTAGGGGGCCCCCAGGATCCTGATTCCAATCCTGTCTCCCCTGACTCCTACTTATGCCACCAGATAAGACTCTAGGCAGCTTTTCTTTCTTGCTTTCTTTTTTTAGGGCCACACCCACAGCGTATGGAAGTTGCCAGGCTAGGAGTTGAATGGGAGCTGCAGCTGCCAGCCTATACCACAGCCACGACTATACCAGATCCAAGACTCATCTGCAAACTACACCACAGCTCATGGCAACACCAGATCTTTAATCCACTGAGCAAGGCCAAGGATTGAACCCACAACCTCGTGGGTACTAGTTTCATTAACACTGAGCCACAATAGAAACTCCTAAGCGGCTTTAAAGAGTCGACAGAGACGTTGGCAGAGTCAATTCATTAGCCCTGGATCCCCTCTTGGCCACCTCCCATATGCCAGCTGGTGGACCCACAGCCCATTACATCCACAGATGGGCACCCCAGTCCTTGGGCAGGTGGTGCAGGTTTGCACGGCACTGAAGAGCAGGAGAGGTGAGGAGACTGGTGGTCTGCAGGCCAAGTAACGACCTGACATCTCCAGGCAGAAAAGGCAAATTCCAGGGAGTCAAGAGAGGAAAGTAGCTCCAGGATGACAAGAAGGTACATGTAAGGGGCGGGAAGGGAGGAGCAGGGGGATGGGGAAGAGAGATGGAGAAGAAGAGAAAGGGAGGAGGGTGGGGAAGGGGGAAGAGAAGTTGGTGGGAGTTGGGTGGAAGGGAGCGTTAATCCCAATGGAAGACACTAGGTGTTGTTTTCTGCTATCTTCTCTCTCCAAAACAGTCTAAAACGGTGATAGAATTTGCCAGTGTCCTCACTGTCTGAATTGCATCTATCGCTCAGATCCTGAAGCTGACCCAGCTTCACAATTGCTAGGGCACATCAGTGTCATCTGTTTCTCAACAGCAATTGTCAGCAGGTTCAAATGTCCATGCCTCATTGGTCTAATGTGGAATAAAGCCTCAACTAAGGAACTAGAGATGCTCATACTAAGTGAAGTAGGTCAGAAAGAGAAAGACAAGTACCATATGATATCACATATCTGGAATCTAATATTTGCATAAACGAACCTATCTACAGAAAAGAAACAACTCACGGACTTGGAGAACAGACATGTGGTTGCCAAGGGGGAAGGGGAGGGAGCGGGATGGACTGGAAGTTTGGGGTGAGTAGATGCAAACTATTGCTTTTGCAAGCAATGAGGTCCTACTGTAGAGTACAGGGAACTATATCTAGTTACTTGTGATGGAACTTGATGGAGGATAATGTGAGAAAAAGAATGTTTATACATACATATGTATGACTGGGTCCTTTTGCTGTACAGCAGAAATTGACAGAACATTGTAAATCAACTATAATAGAAAAAATAAAAATCTTAAAAAAAAATCTCATCTAGGATGGCTTCAGTGTCTGACTATTTATCAAAACACTTAAACAGTGCTTACCACATGCCAGACGCAGGTCCAAGTCCTTTAAAAATGCATTCACTTAACCCTTTAAACAACCCTCAACAGGAGGGTACCAAATGATGCCCATTTTGTAGATGAGGAAATGGAAACACAGAGAACTGCCTAGAGTAGCATAGATATAAGAGATGGAGCTGGGATTCAACTCAGGCTGTCTGGTTCCAGATTTTTTTTTTTCCCTCAGGGCCATATGGGCGGCATATGGAGGTTCCCAGGCTAGGGGTCAAATTAGAACTGCAGCTGCCCGCCTAACCACAGCCACAGCAATGCCAGATCCTGAACCCACTGAGGGAGGCCAGGGCTCAAACTTGCATCCTCATGGATACCGGGTTTGTTACCACTTAGCCACAATGGGAACTCCTGGCTCCAGCTTTTAAAATCTACTCTCAGCTACCTCTGCTGCCAGTCAACTATCCTAAAATATATACTTTCTTTTTACCATATTGAAGATTACTCTCTCCTGGTTACTACTGGCCCATCATGCTAACCTCTCCCTTCATCACAGATGGAGAGCTGGCGAATCATTAATCCATCAGAGTATTCAAAGTATCACTGAACAGCAGCTTCTCATAATAGCATTAACTTGTTTAGCAGATGGGCCTATGACTGAGGCAGGACCCACAGGACAGGCTCCTCTCTGCTCCATGACGTTTGGGGCCCCAGTTGGCATCAGGGAGTGAAGACAACTCAAAATCTGGAAGCAGCGTTCATCTGAAGGTTCATTCATTTGTGTGTCTGCGATTGCAGCCAGCGGTTGCCTGGTATCTGGCCTGGGCTTCCAGAACACCCAACACTGGCCCCTCCATGTGGCCTGAGCTTCCTCACAACATGGCTGCCAGCCCCCAGCCCAAGCCTTCCAAGAGAGCCAGCAACATGGCCTTCAGTGACCCAGCCTCCGAAGTCACAGAGTGTTACCTCTGCCCCCCAGATCCAGGGGAGGGACAGAGACAACATCTCTTTGTGGACATGTTTTGGTGTCACTCCACCTGGGGACGTCTTCCCTAACCAGTCTGAAGAACTGTCTCCTGCTGCACACCTCCCAGCTGTTGGACAGATGTGGATGTTCTGACTTAGGGCTAGCTGCACAGAGGCCTGACCTCTGGTATGGCCGGGGGCCTCATCGGAATGGGCATGACTTTGATTGCATTTATGTTTCAACAACTATATCACCTAAGCAAGTGAGTCTAACTTCATAAACTCTGGACTGGAGTCCAGTGGGGCAGAAGCTGTCAGTTGTCTACCCAACCTCCTTTCCTTCTCTGATACGAGAGCAAAAACAAATGCCTCTTGGTCACCAGCGTCTGTTTCAGACCAAGAACTAAATCTTGATTAGGTGAAACCAACCCATGATAGGTCTATGGAGGGTACTGTGGTCTAAAGGTTTGTGTCCCCCAAAAAAGTTCATATGGTGAGATCCCAACCCCTAAATGTGATGGTATTAGAAAGTGAGAGGAGTTCCCTTCGTGGCTCGGTGGTTAATGAACTCGACTAGGATCCCTGGCCTCACTCAGTGACTTAAGGATCTGGGGTTGCCACAGGCTGTGGTGTAGGTCACAGACGTGGCTCGGATCCCACGTTGCTATGGCTGTGGTGCAGGCTGGCAGCTGCATCTCCTATTAGACCCCTAGCCTAGGAACCTCATGTGCTTCACGGGTACAGCCCTAAAAGGCAAAAAAAAAAAAAAAAAAAAAGAATTTACTAACGATTTCCCGGTGTGGCACAGCAGGTTCAGGATCCAGTGTTGTCTCTGTGGCTGCACTGGTTCAATCCTTGGCCCGGCAGAGTGGGTTAAAGGATCTGGTGTTGCCACAGCTGCAGCTCAGATTTGATCCCTGGCCCGGGATCTTCCGTATGCTTCAGGTGCAGCCAAAAGAGAAAAAAATTACTAAAATTGCAAAAATATGACTAAAATCATGATGTTAGTAAAAGGTTATATAATGGCAATTTCCATGCTGCTTATACAGAGGGAAATGGTGGTAACTATTCCCAATGCCTTGTAATTTGGTAATTTTTTTTTCTTTTTTGACTGCCCCAAGGTATATGGAGTTCCTGGGCCAGGGATCAGATCCAAGCCATAGGTAAGCTGCAGCTACAGCAATGCCAGTGCCTTAACCCGCTGTGAGTGGCCAGGGATTGACCCTCCATCCCAGTGCTCCCAAGATGCCGCCAATCCTGTTGCACGACAGCGGGAACTCCTATTTGGTGAATTTTATGTCTTTCAAACTGCCTCTTGATTCTTCTTGTTATTTGATGTTATTATTTTAAATGGGTAAAAGGGATCAACTGTAGACTGATGGATGAAAGCTAAACTTTTGGTGGTGAGGATGCTATAATGTGTTAAGAAGTCTAAATATAACATTGTACACATGAAACATAGAGTTTATGTTTATTTAACATAATGATGCAAAAAAAAAGGGGGGAAGTTCCCGTCGTGGCTCAGTGGTCAACGAATCCGACTAGGAACCATGAGGTTGTGGGTTCAATCCCTGGCCTTGCTCAGTGGGTTAAGGATCTGGCGTTGCCGTGAGCGGTCGTGTGGGTTGCAGATGCGGCTTGGATCCCGTGTTGCTGTGGCTGTGGTGTAGGCTGGTGGCTACAGCTCCGATTCCACCCCTAGCCTGGGAACCTCCATATGCCTCGGGAGTGGCCCAAGAAATGGCAAAAAGACAATAAAAAAAAAAAAAGGCAGTGATTCTACTTTGCTCCAATTTTCCCTTTGCCAATTTTCCCTTTGCTCCTCCCATTTGTCCTCTTTGAAACTCAGATATGATGTCTGGAGGAGCAGCAGCCATTTGGTGACCATGAAGCTACCAGCATATGAATGAAGGTCAACACACATCGAGGATGGCAGAATAGAAAAATGGAGGAGGGAGTTCCCTGACAGCATCACTGAGTAGCTCTCCAGGCCTGGGCTGCTTGCCTGTGGAATCTTATGTGAGATAAATGAACTGCAATGGCTTGAGGAACTGTCAGCCAAGCTTCCTGCCCTGCACTGATAGCTGATACACCTGCCAGAAAGGCTGTCACGAAGGTGCTTGTCAGACTCAGGGACCTCCTCTCAGCTCACCCCTCATGCTCCTCCCATTCTGTGCTGGTAAGTGTTTAACAATTGGCTCTATGGGGAGGAAGGAAAGCTGATGTGCAGGGGTTGCCAATTTCCATGGTGTAAATACCCCCATCATGGCTGGTTTCAAGCTGACAGTCTCACCCCACTCAACACTGAGTTGAGAAAACACAGAATGGGGCTTTGTGTGCTGGTTGGAGCTGCTCCCCCTCCATAGCACAGACACCAGCACACTTGCTTTTTGTGGAAAGGCTGTTGTTTCCATAAATCACCATCTCCTTCCCTTAGTGTGGAGCTTGGGAGAGAGGCCTTGGATACGAGATCAGAGCAGCAGAGACCTCAGGAGATGGAGATGCTAGCCCCAGGTCCTGGGTCTGTCCGGCGAGCTTCCCCATCCTGCTCTCCGCCCATCCTGCGGAAGGGTGGTCTGCACTTTGTGATTCCTCAACCCCCACCCATGCCATGCCTTCTTTCCCAAGCAGACCACACAGTGCAGCTTGCCAGCACCTCTTCAGCTGGTCCCCTTGACCCCAGTCCCTCTTGCCGTCTATCATCGGTTGTGGAATGTGAATTCCTTCCAGGGATTCCTGTTGTGGCTCAGCAGGTTAAAAACCCAACTAGTTTCCATGAGGATGCGGGTACGATCCCTCAGTGGGTTAAGGATCTGGCATGACTGTGGCTGTGGTGTAGACTGGCAGCTGCAGCTCCGATTCAGTCCCTAGTCTGGGAACTTCCATATGTCATGGGTACGGCCCTAAAAAGGAAAAAAAACAAAAAACCAAAAAATGACAACAAAAAAATCTCCTCCCAAAGCACAGCCGTAACCTGGGTGTTATGCTTCCTCACCTTTGTGGCTCCCTCCTGCCTCCAGGATAAAGCACATTCCTCCCCCCAGCCCAGCCTCAGGCTCTGCACACTCGCTCCCCCCTACATTCCCAGCATCATCTCTTGCTCCTCTGCGTCACCCCTCACCACCTGTCCATAAAACGGAATCAGGATGTTTCTCAAACATCCTGTCCTGTTGTCCTGAGCTTGAGCTCACACTGTCCTTCCCGGGAACTCCCAGACACTGCCAGGCTGGTCACAGTGTCATCAATCTCAATTTATAAACAAGGAGACTGAAGCTCAGAGACATGAAGCGGGGAGTTCCCATTGTGGCTCAGCGGTAACCAACCTGACAAGTATCCATGAGGATGAGGGTTCAATCCCTGGCCTTGGCCAGTGGGTTAAAGATCTGGCATTGCCATGAGCTGTGGCGTAGGTCGAAGATGTGGCTCAGATCCTGGGTTGCTGTGGCTGTGGTGTAGGCCAGCAGCTACAGCTCTGAATCTACCCCTAGCCTGGGAACTTCCATGTGCCATAGGTGCAGCCCTAAAAAGATAAAAAAAAAAAAAGGAGAGAGAGAGAGACATGAAGCAATCAGCCAGGCCACACGGTGGGGGATCTGAAAGCCAGGACTGGACAAGGACTGCTGTAGCCCACGTCCACCCTCCTGCCAGAAGGCTCTGCCTCATTGGAAATAGACTTGGATCTCAAGACACCCCCCCCCACACACACACACACACTGCAGGGCCTCAATTATGTGGGCCCAGGGCTCCCCCCTTCCCTTACCTGGAGGGCACGTTTCCAGGTGCCAGGACAGGATAAGGAAGGTTTGGCTCTAGCTGGTCCCTGAGGCCCAGAGAGCATCAGGATGAGGGGCCTTTGTCCAGGGTTCCTGCTGCTGTCAGCGTGGGAAGCGATGTGACCTGGGTCTGCCCCTTATCAAAGCAAACCAGACGTCTCTGCATTAGGAACATGAAATTACCATCATCTGCACCGGGAGATCTTTGATTTCGCTTTCTGCTGTAGGAAGAATTCGCTCAAAGCTCACAGAGAACATTTCAGCTGGAAAAGGCCTTTTTCTGGACACTCTGCCTTCTGTTAGAGAGAAAAAAAAAAAAAATTCTCAAAACAGTTTTCATTTCCATTGACCCTCAGGCCTAAAGTAGACCTATAAGCTGGCTAGTCTGCCCTTATTGGGTCCCTTGAAAGGTTTCTTTTCTTTCATTTTTTCTTTAATTTCTTTTTTTGGTTACACCTGCAGCATATGGAAGCTCTCAGGCCAGGGATAGAATCCGAGGTGCAGCTGTGACTTATGCCAAATCCTTAACCCACTGTGCCACAGCGGGAACTCCTCCAGGGTCCCTTGAAAGGTTTCTAACAACCCAGGCTGACTTGAAAATACATCGTCTATGGTTTCCAGGGACCCATAGCTCCTCAGGGATCCCCTGACCAGCCTTCAAGAGGTCCTGTTGGAGCAGAGGGAGGCTCAGAGCCTTTGGGGAACAGTCCTGGTTCTGAGCATCAGGACGCCCATGACCAAGTGTTACCTACGCCAGTGCCAAGGCCAGTTAGAGTCAGACTGTGGGGGGGGGGAAAGGCTCCCAGAACAGCTTGGGGTGCAGGTGAGTGAGGGACGATGGCCCTGAGCCATCCACAGCCTCAAGAAGCTGGAAGGGTTCAGCCTGGACTTTTGAGAGTTGACAGCATAGCCTGGGGACAGCAGAAAGCTCTGGGACACACGCTGGCCCATGCGGAAGGGGCCACGCTTTGGGGACCTGCCCCGCACCTCTAACCTGGCACAGAAAGGTATCGACACCAGGTAGAAGTGAAGGAGGGAGACGCGGGACAGGGACATGGTGAGCTCAGGGTTTTCCAGCTTAGTGGGGGGGGTGGTAATTGGCAAATAAAAATTGTAGATCCTTAAGGTGTACGGTGTGATGATTTGATACACATGTACATGGCAAACCAATCACTGCAATTAGGCTAATTATCACATCCATCACCCCACACTGTTACCGTTCTGTGTGTGCAGTGAGAATAATTAACATTTCCCCTCCACCAATTTCAAGTATGCAATTTAGCGCTGTTAACTCCAGTCTCCACGTTGTATGTCAGACCAAGAACTTCCTCATCTGGCCACTGGAACTTTGTACCTTTGCCCAACATCTCCTGGTTTCCACTCCCAGCCCCTGCCAGCCACCATCCCAGTCTCTGATGCTAGGATTTCGCCTTTTTACAGATTCCACATGCAAGTGAGATAGTACAGTGTTTGTCTTTCCGTGTCTGGCTTATCTCACTTAGCATAATGTCCTTGAGGTTCATCCATGTTGCTGCAAAGGTAGATTTCCCTCTTTTTAAGGTTGAAACATTGTACATGTGTGCAAACGCAGGCACACCCCACAGTTTCTTAACACTGTCTAGTTTTTAAACTACATGGAGGGAGCTTCAGGTGTGGCTCAGAGGATTAAGAACCTGACTAGTGTCCATGAGGATGCAGGTTCGATCCCTGGCCTCACTCACTGGGTTAAGGACCTGGCATTGCTGTGAGCTACGGTGTAGGCCACAGACGCAGCTTGGGTCCTGTGTTGCTGTGGCTGTTGTGTAGGTCGGTGGCTGCAGCTCCGATTGGACCCCTAGCCTGGAAACTTCCATAGGGCACAGGTGTGGCCCTAAAAAGAAAAATAAATAAACAAACAAACAAACAATGTGGGAAAAAACATCATCTGAAAGGCTGCTCAGCTGGGAGATTGATGAGCCCTGTTGTGGACTTCTGTCCTTTTACCACTGACCAGTCCACTTCTGGAAATACTGTCCAGCAGACTACCCCTCATCCAGCCTCCATCTGGGGCTCACATGGCTCTACCCTCACACCAGGCAGACATCAGGTGGGCAGATAATATGCTACACTGTACTAGCGACTGATTGGCTCAGAGCTGAGCAGAGCTGACCAGAGACTTCTTTTTCGGGGACCAGGAAGATGGGTTTAGGGGTTGTGAGATGTGACCCCAAAGCAGCCAGTGGCCACTGTAAGGAAATACCCCAAAGGACAATGTGGCCCACCCCTGGGGAAATCAGAACCTTGGGATGAGAAGAGCTAAGCCCCTGAGGCAGAGATTGAGCCCCTGGATCAACCTATGCCTGAAGCTGATGCACAGATGCCAGATGCGTTCGTTCAGTGCCAAGATCAGCTTAGAGGCACAGGAAATCTACTGGAAGGAATGCCCACAGAGAGTAGAGGGAGGAAGCAAGAGTGGGCCAGTACGGCTTCAGACCAGGTAAGCCTGGCACCTGCAAGGCAATGGGAGGAAGGAACCCCAGGGCCATGAGCCCGGACTGACGGCAATGCAACTGGAAAGTGTCAGCCAGGCTGATGGTGTCCTCAAGTCAGCATTGCCCTGCGTCCTACAGGAAAGCCTGCACCTGTCCCAGAAACAGAGTTCACAAAGGAAGAAAGACAAAAAGACAAGTGGCCAATACATTTATGGGGAAACATCGACCTCGCTGGTAACCAAAGAAATCACAGAATGGTCATCATCAAAAAATCTACAAGCAGTAAATGCTGGAGATGGTGTGAGGAAAAGGGGACCCTCTTATACTGTTGCTGGGAATGTAAATTGGTGCAACCACTGTGGAAAACAGCATGACTACTCCTCAGAAAATTAAAAATAGAATTCCCATTAGATCTAGCAATCCCACTCCTGGGCATCTATCCAGAAAAAAACATGACTTGAAAAGATACATGTACTCCAATGTTCACTGCAGCACTATATACAATAACCAAGACATGGAAACAACCTAATTGTCCATAGACAGAGGAGTGGATAAAGATGTGGGGCATATACACAATGGAATATTACTCAGCTATAAAAAGGAAAGAAATAATGGCATTTGCAGCAACATGGATGGACCTAGAAATTATCACGCTAAGTGAAGTCAGTCAGACAGTGAGACACTAATGTCATATGCTACCACTTATATGTGGAACCCCCCAAAAAAGGATACAATGAACTTATTTGCAGAACAGAAGCTGACTTGCAGACTTTGACACACTTATGGCTCCCAAAGGAGACAGGTTGGGGGGTAGGATGGCCTAGGGGTTTGGGGTGGAAATGTTGTAAAATTAGGTTGTGATGATCGTTGTGCAACTATAAATATAATAAAATTGAGTTCAAAGAAGAAGAAAAAAAAAAAGAAAAATGGCCAAAACATTTATGGGGAAACATTGACCTTTCTGGTAATCAAAGAAATCCAAATTAAAAACCCATAAAATATCATTGCATCCCCTGGACTGGCTGAGGCTAAAAAAACAGCATTAGGCTGTGGGAAGGGTTGGGGTGGGACTGCATCCTCAGCTATGGGGAGAGCGAAAGGGCACTTTCTGGGGGTCACTTAGACATGTGACCCAAGTCCACAGAGTTACCTCCCGCCTTTGACTGTAAAGTCACATCTAGTCACATGTCCTTCCAAAGCAGAGACGTGAACACAGGTGTGCAAGGAGATGTAAGTGTGGCTTCTCCCCAGGGGAGAAGGAGGCAAAGGCAGGTCTGGGGCTTGGTGGCAGGGGCTGCGGAGATTTGTGGCCTCAGGTTTCTCCCTGGAAGAGGTGCACAGGGCTCTCCAAGAGGAGGCAGGGAAGGGGGACCTGTCATGCTTCCAGGGGATGCAGGTGACCCAGAGCCTGGTCCAAGAGCTGGTGGTGCAGACCTGACTTGTCTGAAGTCTCTGTGTTGCCTCCCAGGGGCCTCGCGGGAGCTGTGAGCAGTTACCTGAGGAAGAACAGGTGGGGTGGCAGTGGGGCAGCGTGGGGCGCAGGGACCTCCGATGGCCATGGCCTGGAATGGCGTGTGTCCACATGCCAGCCCTGGTGCCTGTGAACATGACCTTGTTCTGAGACAGGGTCCTTGAAGGTGGAATTAAAGTGAGGGTCTTGGGCTGGGATCATCCTGTCTTAGGGCCTTCCATCCGGCGGCTGGTGTCCCCAGGAGGGACAGAAAGGGGAGATTGGAACCCATGGGAGGGAGGCCAGGTGAGAGCGGAGCAGAAACTGGACCACATTGGCCATAGACCTGGGGTCACCACAGCTCTAAGAGAGGGAGAAGCAAGGGCAGATGCACCCCCAGACCCCCCGGGGGGAACCAGCCCTGCACACCCCACGCCGCCCCTGGATCTTGGACTTCTGGCCCCAAGGCTTCTGGAGGATAAAACTCCCATGGTTTTCAGCCCCCAGGAAACTCATACAGAGACTCTGAAACAAGATTCAAAGTTGGTGCCATCCAGGAGTTGAGCAGCGGCAATCAGGGTAGGACACTGGCCACTCCTGTGACAACCTGCCTTTCCTCTCCCCTCCCCTTCAGTCTGGGCTTCCAGCTGAAACCCCCCCCCCCCCCCCCGCCGCCCCGGAAGACAGACCACAAGGCAGAGCCACCACACAGGAAGATTTACTACAGCCATTTGCGTATATGCGTGTGCTCGCCTTTCATTTTATTTAGTGTGAAGGAGCAAGCTGTTCCCAAACCACATTTACATGTTCCTCATAAATCAGATATTTCTCAGCGCCTTTGGGACAGCTGGCTCCGGGCAGGTGCTGTCCCTGCCCCATTCCTGGCCTTCTTTCCCCCAAAGGAAACAGTCAGGGGCCAAGGACCAGTGGGCGGGGAGACCCCTTCCAGACTGTAGGGGTGGGTGTCAGGGCACTCTCTGTGGTGCAAACCAGACCCAGTCCTGCGGCCCCCAGTGAGCATGTGATGGAAGGAAGTGGGGGAGGGAGGGAGGGACCAGGGAGGGAGAGAGGAAGGAAGGGTGGGTGGATGGAAGGAAGAGGGGGGGTAGGAAGGAAAGGAGGGTGGAGAAAGGGAGGGAGGGAGGGAGAGAAAGAAGGAGGGAGGAAGAGAGGGTAGATGAAAGAAAGCGTGGGGAGGAAGGAGGCAGGCAGGGGCCTCTGAGCTTCTCCAGGGCTGTGACGGCATCTGTTCATCTCTGTGTCTAACCCAGAAAACATTTGCCAAGTGGCCGTTTGGAAGAAAGAATGAGTGTGTGGGCGTCCGTGTCTCTTCCTTCTCATCTCAGAATCCCAGCCACAGGCGCCTTCGATCTGCCAAGCACTGTACACGGGGCTTATCAGACTTTCCTCCCCACCTCTCGGGCCCCAGCTCCAGTGTCATCACCCCCCAGTGCCCTGATCCCCATCTGAGCCACCATCATTGTTCACAGTTCTCATCACCAAGGCATCTCAGGGGTCCTAGGTTTGCCTATTTGTGCTTTGTCTCTGGCTTCGTCTCTGAGCCTCCTGATGGTGGACTCAGAGGAGGAACCAAGTCCCTTGAGGGGACCCCCATAAATACTTGCTTCCCATTGCTGGAGCCAGAGGTGGGGGTAGCGGCACTGTCTTCCTCGGAGAGACCACTGGACACAGACACGTGGAGTGGGTCATGGAGGAGACCGGGGGCCCCCAGACCTGCACCCCTGCTGAAGAACCACCCTGCCAGGGGACCTTAACAAGGTCCTGTTGGGGAGGGACTTAGTTCCAAGGGCAGGGGCCCAGCTCCATGCCCTGCTCCCAGCTGGAGTTTTGGGGTGTCTGCAAACAGGTCCAGAAAGGAGGGGCAGGTGCCAGCTGAGGGTGCAAGGTGACTGTGAGCTTTAAGCAAAACACAATTACTCATCGAGTTAACAGAGGTGGGAGCAGGGAGGGGCCAGCAGAGATGGCGTGTGGGTGGCCAAGTTGTCCCAAGCCTTAGAGGACACCTGGCTTCCTGCCCTGCCTGAACTCCAGGAGTTCATTTTAGGGGAAATCAATGCTCTTTTGTGCTGGAGAAGAACACATCGCTGCAGCTCTTCCCATCCTCCACACAACAGGATCTGATTTGGCCAAAGCAGCCCCTGGGAGAGAGGCAGACCGTCTCACACGCCACCACTGCCCCCAAAGCTCACCTTCCCTCTGCCCACAGCAGTGACTGCGGCTGCAGACATGAAGGCTCGCACGTGTCCCCAGTGGTCACTGGAACCTGCCCACATGGGTCTGAGGCTCTGCTGAAGGAGGTCACAGCCATCCCTGCCTCTGACAAGGCCAGTACCCTGGAGAAGTATACAAACACAAAAGTATACAAAAGTACACAAATACAAAAAGTATACAAGGCCATCCATATACAAATTCCTAGTCGGTAAATAAAGACATTAGACAGCTTCCTGCCAGTGTTCCCAGGGCCATCTCTGGATCTTCAGGGGCAAGCCACCTGCAAAGGTGTCCTGCGGAGGTGGGAAGATAAGAAGACAGCCAGGGCCAGGACACCTTCTGCCTCGCAGAACGATAGCCCCCACTGTGGTTTCGGCACACACGCCCCACAGTGAGCTTCATCATTTGTGTCCCCGGGGTCGCCGTGAGGCCATTCAGGCACAGGAACGTCACAGGCACGCCATTCTCAACAAACCATCAAAATAACCTGCAACAACCTCATTAGAAAAGAAAAAGGCGTGCTGCTTCGAGGCTTCTGGGGCCGGAAGCGTGGGTTTCTCAATCCTGCGAGCTCCGGCCTGGGCCTTTGCCAGCTCTTGCTACTATATAATTTAATCTAATTGATCAATTAAATCCAAATAATTTTTAAACAAGCTGTAATAACAGTTATATAATTTCAGCACTACATATAATTTTCTTAACGACTTTAGCAAAGGAAATTGCTCACTGAGACTTGCGGTCTGCATGTGGGAACTGTCACCTCCATAACTTTGAGATCCGTGCAGCTTTGGGGAAGAGCCAGGGCTCAGAGCTCACTGACTGGGGTGGGGTCACAACCCCCCCACCAGAGGAGGCAGCTTCCTGTCTGGTTCCATGGCCCTTCTGAGTCAGGGTGGAGTGTTCAGATGGGTAAGTCATCAGACCTTGTGGAGACACTGTGGTTCTTTCTATCTCATCTGTCCAATTATGCATCAGTTACCTACTGCCTCAGTTATGCTGTGTAACAAACAGCCCCTCAGAATGTCAGCGACCTGCAAGGAACATTTATATTTGCTTGTGGGCGGGCCAGTCAGGTGTCCTGGGCTGTGGTCCACTGTGGTGGGCTGGTGGCTCTGTTCCTTGGCATACATCCACTGAGATGTCTTGGTTCCTCCCATAGACTGGCCCCAGGAATGTTCTGGACACATTCACAGGGAGGGAAGAGAGAGTGTGAAAATGCACAAGGGCTGTTTCAAGCGTCTGTCTGCATCTAGGCTGCTCTGCCCTTGGTCAAAGGAGGTCATGCATCAGAGTGAGGGACTTAAAAGTGAAGGGCAAAGGGCTGCACCTGGGGTCACAGAAGCCATCAATCTGCCCAAAGCTCTTTGGTTGCTGGCCACAGACACTGATCCAGAATGAGGCAGGCAAGGAGTTCCCTTATGGTGCAGTGGGTTAAGGATATAGCCTTGTCACTGCAGCAACATGGGTCATTGCTATGGCACTGGTTCCATCCCTGGCCCTGGAATTTCCACATGTTGTGGGCATGACCCAACAACAACGACAATAACAAACAGAATCTCAGGCAGGGATGGGATTTATTGGGGAAATGCAAGCAAGATAGGAGGCGAAGGGAAAAGCCAAACTTGGAGAAAGGCCAGCACACCCCAGACGTGAGTGGATGGCCACTGTTGGGGGCAGAACTCCGTGGCGCCTCTGGTTGGACAAGCATCACCCCTCCCGAGCCAGATGCTAAGGTGACAGAGGCCAGCTGCCTTCTCTTGAGAGGGCAGGAAATGGTGTCTGGCTGGTCCCTCCCAGACTTCACACAGTGGAGAAAGACTCCGAAAACTCCGAAAAACTCTGAAAGAGAGGTTTGCCGCAGTTTCCAGAAACAGGAGTGGGCATCGGCTACAGAAACAACCAAAGTCCCCTGTGCGAAGCCCCTTGGCACCAGCTTCCAGGACCCCCCACTCCCCACCCCTTCGGCTCTTTCTGTGGTGCCTTTCCCATAGAATTCACCACTGGGGCCACCCCCAGTGCCTGAAATGCAGCTTCATGCTTGGGGCCAAGCTGGCCCTCGCCAGGCTCTGGAGGCCCAGGCTTTGCAGTGCCAAATCACTTCACCAGCAAGTCAAGGTCACAGCCAAATTCAGTCCTTCCCCCAAAGATGTCCAGCTCACAGCAACGCCAGATCCATAAACCACTGAGCAAGGCTAGGGATAGAACTTGCATCCTCATGGATACTAGTCAGGTTCTTAACCTGCTCAGCCACAATGGGAACTCCCAGTGCAAATGTTCTTTACTCCTGCTTTACAGGGGTTGAATTGGGTCCCTCAAACACATATGTGGGAGGACTGACCCCCGGGAGCTCCGAATGGAGACTTATTTGGAAGTCAAGTCATTGTAGCTGGAATCAGTTATACTGGAGTAGGTGGGTCCTAAACCAATCTAACTGGTGTCCATGTAAGAAGGGACAATCAGGAGAGACACACAGAGAGGAGATCAGGGAGGACACGGGAATATCATGGCTGTCTGCACCCCCCGGGAGGGAGGCCGCAGAGGGAGCCAGCCAGCAGAGCCCCAGACCTTGGATTTGCAGCCCGCTGGACTGAAATAGCAAGTGGCTGTTGCTGAAGCTGCCCCACGTGTGTCTTTTGCTACCCCAGGATGCTGACATGGCAGATGAGGCATCTGAGTTGCCAAGGGACCACGAGCTGAGGTGGAGCCACACCTGGAAGAAAGGGCCCCGCCTGCAGGCTGGCCTTGCAGATGGGAGCTGAGTGTGGTCCAGGTGGCCTGGGTGGGTTGTCAGCTGGCGGGAACCTGGGAGGGGCCTGGTCTGAGTGCAGAGCAACCCTGCAGTCCCTGGGGAGAGGAGCACTGAGCAGCCTGGCAGTCTGTTCCAGGCCCAGGGACACCCTAGAGGGGGAGCTGGTACCCAGAATGGGCACAGGTTGAGGCCAAGAGAAGCTGCAGGCCAGACAGAGTGACCCAGAGCTGGGGTGTCTGGGCAAGTCCAGGCCATGGGCCTGGCTTCTGGCTGCATGTGTGCACATGTCTGTGTGTCCGCACATGTGCGTGGGTATGTGTGCACTGTGTTTGCATGTGTGCGCACACATGTGTGTGCATGTATGTGTGTCATGCACCTATGTGCATGGTGTTTGTGCATGTATATGGATGCATGTGTTTGTGTGTACACATGCACGGTGTGTGCACGAATGTGCATTGGGTGCTCATGCATGTATGTGTTGTGATGTATGTGTATGTGTGTACGTAGGTTTTGTGTGCTGTAGTATGCAGGCATAGCATGTACATGTGCATGTGTGTGGTTATGTATGTGTGTGTGTGCATGTGTGTAGGTGTGCAAGTGTGAATTGTGTGCATGAATTGTGTATATGTGAGCTGTGTATTGTATTCCAAATGTGTTTGCATGAGTGCATGCATGTGTTTGCATGTCCATACCTGTGTCTTGTGTGTGCCTGTGTGTGTGTGCACATATGTTTCTGGGTTGTGTTCTGTGTGCCCATGTGTAGGCATGTAATTGTGTGCTCTCGTGTGTGTTGGGGGGGTATTCCTGGGCCTCTGCCTTTTTTCCAACATTAGGGATCAGAGGAATCCTGGGGTGGCCTGGTGGTGCTGGGGAGGCCTCTGGTGGGTCCCTTGAGATGGGGACATTTTGAGACTTCTGTGTCCTGGAGACCCCACATTGAGAGCCACTCAGGGGACACACCTGAGTTCCATGGGCAAGTCACTTCACTTGTCCATGTCTCAGCCTTTACCTGTTTTACATGCTGGACACAGGTATCAGGGGCACCTGGAAAGTCACATGGTTGCATACACTGAGGGCCGACCCTACGGTGAAGCCCAATCAATGTGGGCTCTGCCCGGCCCCCAGCCCGCCACATGACTGCTCCCATTGTGGGGGCTGGGGGTGGGGGGAACTGACTGGAGCTGGGCTGTCTAGTTCAAGTTCTTGACCTGCCACTGTGATTGTCTGCCAGGCCGACCCACCAAGCACTCCACAGGGAATAAACATTTCCTCGTTGTTCTGGAGCAAGGAAGGAAGGCTCAGATTCAGCGTAAGGAAGGCTCAGATCCAGGGTCTCAGGGAGGGATGGTCTTTTTTTTTTTTTTTTTTTTGGCTGCACCTGTGGCATGCTGAAGTTCCTGGACCAGGGATCGAACCTGTGACACAGCAGTGACAATCCTGGATCCTTAACCTGCTAGTCACCAGGGAGTTCCAGGCTGGTCCTTCTGAGGCTCCCCGCTGGCGGCTGCTGGAGGTCTTTGGTGTCCTTGTCTTGGTGCCTCACTCCCCCTGCGCTTGTCTTCACGGGGCCTCCCTTTGTGCATGTCATTGTCGAAATATCCCCTTTCCACACAGACACCAGTCCTCTGGACCTGGGACCACCCTGCTTCAGCACCAAATTACCTTTTTTTTCTTTCTTTTTTTGGGCCACAGGTGCATATGGAATTTCCCAGGCTAGAGGTTGAATTGGAGCTGCAGTTGCCGGCCTACACCACAGCCACAGCAACTCAGGGTGCTTAACTCGCTGAGAGAGACCAGGGATCGAACCCACATCCTCAGGGATACTAGCCAAATTCTTAAACCTCTGAACCACAAAGGAACTCCAGCACCATCTCATCCTAACCCAACTAAGTGCATCTGTAAGGACCTTATTTCCTGGGAAGGTCACATTCTGAGACACTGGGGGACTAGCCATCAACACGTGTCTTTGGGGAGAACACATTCTGACCTGCAATAACCACGGAGGAGCATGAGGCCTTGGGCAGAGCACGTCAGCCCTCTTGACTCCTTTCTGGTCTGAGGAATGGGGCTTGCTTTCCACCTAAGTTTGAGAGGATTTCAAGGAAAAACACATGGTAACAATAAATAATAGGGCGGAGTTCCCACTGTGGCTCAGTGGTTAAGGAACCCAACTGGTATCCATGAGGACGCGGGTTCAATCCCTGGCCTCACTCGGTGGGTTAAGGACCCATCGTTGCCATGAGCTGTGGTGTAGGTCGCAGATGTGGCTTGGATCCTGTGTTGCTGTGGCTGTGGCACAGGCTGGCAGCTGCAGCTCCGACTGGACCCCTAGCCTGGGAACCTCCATATGATGCAGGCACGGCCCTAAAAAAAAAAAAAAAGTAAATAATAGGTCCTGGCCCATTGGAGGAAACAAGTAAATATCAGCCATCGCTGTTATTAATCGGGATGATCATGCAGCCCCCAGCTCCCCGCCTATTTCATCCACCGCCTCTAGATAAACCCAGCCCCTGGGACTCCTTGCGCCTGGCCCCACCTCCCTGACCCAGATTTCTTGGAAGGGCCCAGCAGGAGAAGAGCATCTGCTCAGGGCATTGTCCCCTTGAGAGACTGGCGGGGGCGAGGGAATCTCCGAGAGCCTCGCGGTAAAATTCCCAAGACTTGTCCTGAAACCAGCAACAGAACTTTCTATTATTTCTCCCTAAGTGTAAATGTTCCCACAGACTCCAATTACAGGCTTCCGTGGAACGAAGTTTTCCCAAACAAGCTGCATCTCAATCTCAATATCAAACTCCTTACAGAGCAGGCTGCGGTGATTCCCACCCAGCAGGGAGAACAGGGTGCCCTGGGAACCCTGGGATCTGGACCCCCAGGCCTTGGCCATGGAGCAGAGATGGACTGGGAAGGAGATGGAGGCCTGGAGGCTGGAACACTTGGACAGACCTCGGCCCCCTCCCTGGACTGGGGCCGTGAGTGTTAAGGGTCTGGCCCCAAAGCCCCTCTCCTTTGACTCCCGGTGCCTCCTTCACTGTAGTTTCATTTCAAAGAAAGCTTTGAACATCAGTGTTCCCAGTAGATCTGTTTTCTTTGGTCTACCAACACTTCCTCGAAATTTCAAGTTATGGGGTTCCCGTCCTGGCACAGTGGAAATGAATCCAACTAGGAACCATGGGATTGTGGGTTTGATCCCTGGCCTCACTCAGTGGGTTAAGGATCCAGTGTTGCTGTGAGCTGCGGTGTTGGCTGGCAGCTGTAGCTCCGATTCAACCTCTGGCATGGGAATTTCCATATGCCACAGGTGTGGCCCTAAAAAAAAAAAAAAAAAAAGACACACACACACACACACACACACACAAAAGAAAGAAAAAGAAATTTCAAGTTACTTGCCAATTTTACAAATCAGAATATTTCACATTTAAAAGGATTTCTGGTGTGTTAAGAGAGCCCATCTTGGGAGTTTCCGTTGTGGCTCAGTGGTAATGACTAGTACCTGTGAGGATGTGGGTTCGATTCCTGGCCCCACTCAGTGGGTTAAGGATTCCCAATGGCCATGGCTGTGGAGCAGGCTGGCAGCTACAGCTCTGATTGGACCCCTAGCCTGGTAACTTCCATATGCTGCAGATGGGGCCCTAAAATTTTTTTAAATAGAAAAGAAAAAAAAAGTGCCCATCTTACACAGACCTGAGGAAGATATGTTGGTGAAACTTGCTCATCCAGTGCAGTTCGCTCTGGCTTCACATCTGGCTGCAGAAGGATATACCTACCAGTATTTTCTATCATAGCAGTCTGTTATCTGGGCATCCAAGACTTCTTCAAGGATCCACCAGTTCTGAATCCATCGGTTGAAGTGAGGTAGACTCTGCTTCCAGCTCCAGAAACAGTCCGGGACTTCTCAGGTCAGTTGGCATATTCCACACCAGGGCCCAAGAACTGGTTTGGAGGCAGCTGTGTGACCCAGGATAGGGCAACACAACTCAGCTTTTGAACTTTTTGATGGAAGACTGGTGAATGGGGTTCTTTCCCCATGGGGTGTGCACCTCTGGTGGGAAGTGGGTGAGGAGATACCGGAGAGCATCTTTACAGCAACAGGGGAGCCTGGCTGAGAGCCAAGAACACGGCAGGGAGGTAGAGGAAGGGCAGAGTTCGAGGCCCTGGGGGCACTTGAACCCCTGCACCCAGTCGTGCTTGAATCCACTTTCATGAGCAATAAATCTGCTCTTTGGCCTTTTTTGAGTTGGGTTTCTGTCACTTACAATCCACATAACCTTGGAATATTTGGCCCTTTTCCTCAAAGATATTTCTAGAAATGTCCCAGCTCAGCCTGGCCTCTGCAGGGCTCAAAGACCCCTTTATTGTCTCCACTTCAATTTTCTTCCCTGAGAAATGGGATGAGTGTACCTACCTCGATGAAATAACACACACAAGGAGTGCCCGTTGTGGCTCAGCAGGTTAAGAACCCGACACAGTCTCCGTGAAGACGCAAGTTCGATCCCTGGCCTCGCTCAGTGGGTTAAGCATTTGGCGTTGCCACAAATTGCAATGTAGGTCGAAGATGCAGCTCCAATTTGACCCCTAACACAGGAACGTCCATATGCCACGGGTGCAGTGACCTGTAGCAGCTCGAATTCCGCGTTGCTGTGGCTGTGGCTCTGGTGTAGGCCAGTGGCTACAGCTTTAATTAGACCCCTAGCCTAGGAACCTCCATATGCCGTGTGAAGCAGCCTAGAAAAAGCAAAAAGACCAAAAATAAAAAAATAAAAAATAAATAAAATAGGACTCCTGGAAGTCCCGTCATGGCTCAGCAGTTAACGAGCCTGACTAGCATTCATGGGGACTCGTGTTTGATCCCTGGTCTCACTCATTGGATTAAGGATCTGGCATTGCCATGAGCTGTGGTGTAGGTTGCAGATGTGACTTGGATCCCACATTGCTGTGGCTGTGGCGCAGGCTGGCGGCTACAGCTCCAATTCCATCCCTAGCCTGGGAACCTTCATATGCTGCAGGCGTGGCCCTAAAAGCCAAAAAAAAAAAAAAAAAAAAAAAGCCTGAAATAGACTCCTGCATGGTCATCAGGAAGCAGCCAGGCTCCTTCTGCTAAGCTTCTCTCCTATCTCTAGACAGCCATGAATGTCCCAATAACACAAACAGGGCTGCCCCTGCAGCTCCACTTAGAAATGTTTAACCTATTAGTTTATCAGTGGGAATGGGTTCCCATTGATACATGTCTCAAAAATTTCCACAAAAGCGGGACCAGATTTTCTCAGAACCTACCACTTGCTTCTGTCAATCCAAGGTCCCAGGTGTGGATATTGCATAATAAGGGCTGTAAGATGAGGAAGTTGTGGCCAGCCAGTTAGACATCCAGAGTAGAGAGGGCGCAGATGGGTAGCCCAGCTCTGAGCATCAGTTCAGCATTTGGCAAGGAGCAAACGCACTGGGATAGGCAGATCAGAGCCGGGACCTGGACACACAGCTGGACTATGTTTCCCAGACTCCCCTGCTGCCAGTATAGCCATGTGACCAAGTTCTGACCAATGGTGTGAGAGCAGAGTTAATGGGTTTCCTCTCCAGGCCTGGACCTGATCCTGGCTCTGCCCCCACTGCTAGCTGAACAGAGAAAATTCGGAGGGTCAGAGAAGGACAGGAGGAAATTAGCTCACTCCATGACCACTCAGGGTCGAGCCCACACCTGCGCATCAGCCCCTGGTGACCTATGCTGAATGATGACATGAGCTTTTTAATGCAGAAAGTAAATATTTTCATATTAAGCCCTGAGAAGTCATAGTGTAACTTTCCCAGCAGCTAGCATATTTTACATCTGCTGAGATAATGCTCTGAGGAAATATTTGTTTGGTTGGTCAGGACTTTATCTGCGGCAAGTAACAGAAAACCCAGCTCAAAGGGGTTTGAGTAGAGTAAATGAAATTTATGAACTCCTGTATCTGTGAAGTGAGATGTATGTGGGTTCAGGCATGGCTTGATCAAGAATCCAAAAACAGGAGCTCCCGTTGTGGCTCAGTGGTTAGCAAATCCGACTAGGAACCATGAGGCTGCAAGTTTGATCCTTGGCCTCGCTCAGTGGGTTAAGGATCCGGCGTTGCTGTGAGCTGTGGTGTAGGTTGCAGATGGGGCTCAGATCCCATGTTGCTGTGGCTCTGGAGTAAGCCAGTGGCTACAGCTCTGATTAGACCCCTAGCCTGGGAACCTCCATATGCCGTGGGTGCGGCCCTAGAAAAGACCAAAAAAAAAAAAAAAAAAAAAGAGAGAGAGAGAGAATCCAAAAACAGCACAGAAATATGTGCGTCTCCTGGCACAGCCCCTCTATGCTGGCTCCAGCTAAGCCTAGCTCACCTCTGTGGGATGGAAGGAAGTACCTAGCCAAGTCGAGCAGGGGCTGTCACCCCAGAGTCCTTGTCTCTGGAGGGGTTGCAGAGGTGCAAGAGCACTAATTGTCCAGGCTGAGGCACGCTGACCCTTCAGCTCAATCAGAGTCACAGAGTGGAGGAGGGGGACCTGCACATAGATAGGGTGGCTGTTGTTGGAGAATCCCAGGGGCCGCTCTTGGCTGGTTCCAGGTAACACCGTGGTTGCAGGTACAGTAGGAGGGTCATGTGGCAGACCTGATGTTGGATACAAGCTTAGCCTACCTACCCGCTTCCCTTGGGGGCCTCCCTCCATTCCACCAAATGGCTCCAGGGCCTCCCTGGCCTCCACTTGCACACACAACCCATGCAGATTGCGTCTCCATACCTTCCCCTTTGGGTGCCCTGGAGCCACCATTGCCCTTGCTCCTTAGGGCTCCATAACCCAGGCCCCAGAACTCTGAGGACTCCAGAACCATTCCACCTGTGGTCACAAGGAAACCAGATGGGCTGGGAGTAGTTAGTGAGTCCAGGGGGCCCACCCACAGAGCAGCCCCTGGGGGGTGGAGATGGGACGCTAGGTCTGTCCCCGATGGTCATGTGTGAGCCTTGCTGGTGGGAATCCGGCCAGGAGCCCTCCATGGCTCACCTGCTTCCAACCACACCTCCCCCTGGGAAGAACCGCCCCAAGCCTCACCTTTCATGTCCCCCCACCCCACCTGAGGAGACAGAAATGCTGATGTCTGGATTGAGCCTCGTGGTCCTTCCCTGCTTTTGCTGGACTCTTGGGGAGACATTTGGAGCTGAGGAAGGAGAATTGAGGCAGGAGCCTCCCAGCCACCATGGAGAGGGACTCTGGCAGCTTATGTTCAGCGGGGAATGTTCCAACTTCCGAAGGAGCTGGTTTCACAATTCCAGCCCCACCATCTGGAACATTCCGTCTCGGATCCGCTGGTGTTTACTTTCTAAAACTTTGCATTCCTGGGGCCTGAGATTGGGAGCAACTGTGTGTGGAAAATATGTGCTTCCTTTCATATGTTCCAGTGACACATAACAGCTTGCTTTTAGTCCTTTATAACACAAACCAAAAAAGGAAGGAAAGAAAGAAAGAAAAGCCTTTGCCAAACACTCCCCACAGAGGAGAAACCTTGTGGATTCTAGAAGAACAGAGAGTGCTCTGAAAGGCAGGGATATTGCTGGCAGGTGTGGCTCTGAGGGCCCTGGTCGGTGTGGAGGAAGGTAAGAGGTGAGGGCCTCCGTGGAGGGCCTTCTGTGTGCGATGAGCAGGGCCCAGGCCGGGATCCTGCCAGCACGGCTGGGTGGAGCTTGAGGCTTCCCTGAGCCTCGGGCAGGGGGAGATGGAGAGGAGGTTGCAGAACTCATGGGAATATTCAGGGAAGAGTGTGGGGTCTCAGCTCCAGGCTGACCCTCCAACCCCACGTGCCAACCAGGCTCTTGCTGGTGGAAACCCAACTTGAACTCAGTTGATAGCCATATGCATTATGTCATGAAATCTAAGTTGGAAAGAGTAGACAGGACTTCAGGTGATTTTCCCGGTCCTCTGGCTTCCTCTGCCAACTTTCTCCTCTCCCTGGCTTCCTCCTTGCCAAGCCCCCAGACCCACACTCCATAAGGCTGGGTCTTTGTGGGAAGTCTGAGAGCTGTTCCTCCTCCAAATCTCTTCTCTCCATCCCCCACCTAGTAAGAGAACCCAGACAGACTACATTTCCCAGAACGTCTTGCAGCAAAGCGTCATGTGACTCTTCTTGGCCAGTCAAGTTGTGACGAGAGGGATGCCAGGCTCACCTAGGAATAAGTCCAGCAGTATGTCCTCTCTTCCCAGGTGGGAGGTGCCCCTGGTGGAGAGCCAGACCTAGAAGAACACAGGTGAAGTGGGAGAAGACACATCTAATGAAATTGGGAGAATGATGCAGGGAGACATGCCCCGCCTTCAGAGATCTTGGACAAGCCATGGCTGGCCTGAGAAATGGCCCACTGGACACATGTAAGCCAGAGGACAGTCATTTTAGCATCATCGGTCGCTTCCTAGGTCTGCGACACCAGGGGGCTCAGGTACCTCAAAAGACTCAGCATGGAACACAGGTCCCACTCAGCCGTCTCCTTGGCCTGAGCCCTGTCCAGCTGCCTTCTCCTCTCCAGACCAAACCTTCCCTTCCCAGGCTGCCCTCTCTGGGACCCTGCTTCCCACTAGGTGATGATTTGGGTCCATGAGAACTTGTCGAGCTCTGCCTCCCTCCTCTTGGGTACTCCAGTGACCCACTTCATGAGAAAACACCTGTGTTTATTTAGCAGGTGCTGAGGCAGCAAGTGTCCGTGTTCCAGGCAGATGGTCCACCCAGATGTGGCCAGCGGGTGAGGAGTCTTTCCAAGCTCGCCCTTCAGCTTCCGTTTTTGCCTGCAGAATAGCTCCAGGCCAGCGTTTTCTGCCATCACAGCTCTGGAGCACAGTCTCTGTGTTGTTCTTTTTGTTTGCCTTTTCTAGGGCCGTTCCTCCGGCATATGGAGGTTCCTAGGCTAGGGGTCTAATCAGAACTGTAGCTGCCAGCCTATGCCACAGACACAGCAATGCCGGATCCGAGCCGCATCTGTGACCTACACCACAGCTCACAGCAACGCCGGATCCTTAACCCACTGAGCGAGGCCAGGGACTGAACCCGCAACCTCATGGTTCCTAGTCGGATTCGTTAACCACTGAGCCACAATGGGAACTCCTGCACAGTCTCTGTGGATGGAAAAGCAGCTGTGCTCAGGTGTTCCCAGTGTGAGTCCTGTTAGGATACAGGATGGGAGAAAACATTTAAGTTATATGTCTGATAAGTGATTGGTATCCAGAATTATAGAACAAACTCCTAGGAGTTCCTGTCGTGGCTCAGCGGAAATGAATCAGATTAGGAACCATGAGGTTGCGGGTTCAATCCCTGGCCTTGCTCAGTGGGCTAAGAATCCAGCATTGCCATGAGCTGTGGTGTAGTTTGCAGACACAATTCGGATCCTGTGGTCCTGTGGCTGTGGTGTAAGTCGGCAGCTGTAGCTCCCATCTGACCCCTAGCCTGGGAATCTCCATATGTCATGGATGTGGCCCTGAAAAGCAAAAAAAAAAAAAAAAAAAAAAAGAGAGAGAGAGAAACAAACTCCTAAAAATTAACCAAAAAACCAGATGAATTCAAAAATGAACAAAGGACTGGAAAAGATATTTCTCTAAAAAGATGCCCAAATGCCCATAAGCACATGAAAAGATGCTCAATATCACTAACCACAATTAGATAACCATCACATTCCATTAAAAAGCCTACTCTCAAAGAGAAAATAAATGTTGGAGAGGATGTGAAGAAACTGGAATCCTTGGGTAGTGCTGGTAGGAAAATAAAATGGTGCAGCCACTGTGGAAAACAATATGGTAATTTCTCAAAATATTAAGCACAGAACTACCATGTGATCTAGCAATTCCACTTCTAGGTATATGCCTAAAAGAATTGAAAGCAGGGGTGAGGAATTCTTTGCACGTCCATGTTCACAGCAACATTATTAAGAATAGCTCAGATGTGAAAGCAACCCAAGTGTCCATGGATGGATGAATAAACAAGTGTGACCTATACACACAATAGAATATTATTCAGCTTTAAAAGGGAAGGAAACTCTGATACATGGATGAATCTTGAGGGCATGATGCTCAGTGAAATAATCCAGTCACAGGAGGACAAATCCTGTCAGATGCCACTTATATGACATTCCTAGAGCAGATGAATCCATAGAGACAGAAAGCAGGGTGATGGGGGCCAAGGGCTAGAGGAGGGGAACGGGGAGTTGGTGTTTGATTGGGGACAGAGTTTCAGTTTGGGGAGATGAAAAAATTCTGAAGATGAATGGTAGCAATGATTGCACAACAAAATGAATGTACTTAAAGCCCCTGAACTGTACACTTAAAAATGGTTAAAATGGTAAATTTTATGTTATGTGTATTTTACCCCAATTAAAAAAAAAAAGTGTTAATCACGTCTAAAAGAATATCCTCATAGCAACATTTAGACAGGTTTGACCCCAAACTCAGTAACCATGGCTGAATCAGGTTGCGGCATAAAATTAACCACACACAGAGATGGAAGTTGGAGGAGGGGCGGGTTGCAGGAAGGGAAATCGGGTTCAGGTACCCAAGCCGGAGGGGGGGGGCTGAGCAGCCAAACCCAAGGGCAGAACAGCAGGTAAATGTTCTCTTTCCCCGAGACCTGCCCTTTGCTTCTTGGGCCAGTGGGTGACATTGAAAGGCTAAACACTGGTGACCATGGCTGTGCCCAGAATGATGTCCCAACCACTGCTCAACCGTGGGTCTGGAGCCATAGGCTGGACCCCTAGGGCCCCGTGTCTATGCTACGTTCCTGCTGTCAACCCCTTCCATCCTCAAAGACTTCTCCCTGCCAGGCCCTGAGCCTCTGTCCTCACCATCCCTTCATTAGGCAACCTCTGTGCCTGTGCCTGTGCCTGCAGGGTGGGGGAGGTGGGGGGCCCGGGGTGGGGGTGAGGGATTGGGAGGAGAGAGGTGGGGGGGTGGGGGAAGTTCCGCTAAGAATGATGGCTTTTCTCTTAAATGAGTGTGGAAATGTGTTCCATCCAAGCAGCGCTGTTATTATTTGGTGTTGAATTTCAAGTAAAATAAAAATGAAAATTCCCAGCGCTGGCTCATCTGCAATCACGAATCTCATCTCTGCCACACGGCGAGTCATGCGTTCGTGGAATAGTCATGCTAATGGATTCAGAAATGTAATTATATTTATAATTGGAAACATAAATTAGCTGCTGCTTTTGTGGGGCTGGAGCCAAATGTTGGGCAGTGTGTATACTGTGGGTGTGTGTGTCTGTACATGTGTGCATGTCGTGCATGTGTGTGTGTGTGTGTGTGTACACATGTTTATGTGCGTGTGTGTGTGCATGTGTGTGTGTGTGTGTGTGTGTGTGTGTGTGTACCCATCCAGCAGGCTTTTGTTTTGGGTTTTTTGTTTGTTTGTTTCTGGTCCTGACAAGCAGTGGCTTGGTATGAGACCTCAGTTCCCAGACCAGGGATTGAACCCAGGCTGCTAAGCTAAAGTGCTGAATCCTAACCATTAGACCACCAGGGAACTCCCTAGCAGGTATTTAGTGCGTGAAACTCTCCTCTGGGTTCAACTTGAGTTGTTCCTGGGCAGAACACAGTAAACAGAGTAAACAAGCAGGACACCTCTCTCTGTTTGGATGGGGTCCTGGGCCTGGCCTCACTCTTCCTGGCTGCAGAAATGGGTATGCTGGCTTCCAGGGAAGAAGGAAGCCCTCCCTAGGGACCCACCTCTGGCGGGATCTTTTGCAGATTCTGTCTTTTGGGACAGAAAGGGTGAGTGGTAACGATGCCAGGCCAGCTGCACTTGGGCCCTGGGTGCCCAGAAAGTCTTCCTCGAGAGTGGCCACTCGCCCTCCTGGAGCAGCCACCGTGCTGCCCTGGACCTGGCCTTGTACCTCTGAAGTGGCATCTAGCCAAGCGGACAGCAGTTGGTGAAAATGTGGCTGACACTGCCGGTTGCCAGGCAACCTTCCCCCTGGCTAACCAAGCCCTCATTTCCCTCAGGCTTCAGGCAGCAGCAACCACACTGGGGGTGGTGGGGTTCTGGGTGTCATGTCGTCCCCCCCCCGCCCCCCCCGCCCTCCGCCACCCAGTCGCAGCCTGGCCTCAATAGGATGCAACCAGTCCTGAAATTCAATTGGCCACGATGACGGGACCAGAGAGCCCTGAAGTGAACTGGCAGGCCGCCCTGCCATGGGACATAGGGAGAGTCTGCCAGTAGTTCTGGGAAATTGTCTCTTAAAGAGGGACACAGAGAAAGGACCGGTCCCCGGAAGATTTTGGATCTGACACATGAAGGTGGGCTACCTGAACCTCAAGACTGCCTTGTGATCCCAAGGAGAAATCTTCACTGAGCCACAGACGCCCCCGCCCTCCACCAGCCTGCTTGGTCAATCCTTGGATAAGAGATAATTAAACCCTCATTCTTTGGGGGCTCTTCAGTTGGTTTTCCATTCACATGGGTCCAGGAATAGAAAGCCTCTCATGTGTAATTTTTACACTCGGTCTGGAGTTAAGGCTTATCTTTTTTTTTTTTTTAAATAAGAAAGGCAAAATATTTATTTATTTATTTATTTATTTCCTTATTTGGCTGATTCATGGCAGCATATGGCATATAAAGTTCCTGGGCCAGGGACCAGATCCCAGCCACAGTTGTGACCTACACCGCAGCTGGGGCAACACCAGGTCCAGAAAGGCTTCCTCAAGGGTGGCCACCCGCCCTTCCGGTGCAGCCACCATGTGGCCCTGGACCTGGCCTCGTACCTTTGAAGTGGCATCTAGCCAAGCAGACAGCAGTTGGGGAAAAGGTGTGCCGGGTAGGGTATTAAACCTGCATCCCAGCGCTCCAGAGACACCTCCAATCCCGTTGCGCCACAACAGGCACTCCAAGGCTTATCGTCTTAGAAGCATGTTACAGAGTTCCCTTTGTGGCTCAGCAGTAATGAACCTGATTAGTATCCATGAGGACTTGGGTTCAATCCATGGCTTCGCTCAGTGGATTAAGGATCTGGTGTCGCCGTGAGCTGTGATGTAGGTCGCAGATGTGGCTCGGATCCTGCATTGCTGTGCCTGTGGCATAGGCCAGCAGCTGTAGCTCTGATTGGACCCCTAGCCTGGGAACTTCCATATGCTGCAGGTGTGGCCCTAAAATGAGAAAAGACAAGAAAAGAAAATATTTTAAAATCAGGAAAATTTTCCATTGAAACCATGCCTTCTGGTTTTCTTTAAAAGCCAGCATTCAGGCAATGTCAAGTTGGTATGGTGAGAGCAGGCTGAGGCTAAGTGGGGCCACTACCTTCTGTTGGAGAATGCCTCCACTTTGCCACAGTCCCCACCACTCCACATTGTCCCTACCACCAGTCTAGGTATCAGCTGATGATCGTAATACCTCTGCTGGCTTTCTCCCCCACCCCTCTCAGCTTTTTCTACTCTCCCATGCAGTCACCCAACAACTACTCATTGAGCACTGGCTGCATGCAGGCCTGGTAAACACACTGAGCAAAGACCCCAGCCCCCTGCCTGGCCCATCCTGGTTTGTGGCCCTCAGGTCCAACTTTTTCAAGAGCTCCTGAGGTTTAATAACATGTGGTCCCACCCTTCCCTTCCCTTCCCTGTGGTCACTGCACAGATATCCAAGACCGGCAGCCTGCCCCACTGCCCTGGCAGGCATTTGTGCACATCATGCCCTGGGGTGCTGCCACGTGTGGTCTTCAAGGTTGATGACATTGTGCTGACCCAGTCACAAAGGGTCAGGGATGAGACCAATAACCAGTCTTTCCCCTTCCAATCACAGCACACTGAATTTCCTCTGAGAACCCCCCTCTCCCTCTTCTAGTCTGATATTTCAGGTGACATTATCCCTGAACCCACAGGTGAGCATGTGATCGGCCCTGCCCAACCAGAGTGCCACCTTCCCCTGCCCACCCAATTGGTTCAGAGAAAGCCACATGACCCAGGCTGAGCCAATCAGATGTCCCCAGGGCTCTGCCACAGTACTGGGAAAGAGGCTTGCTCTGTCCCAAGTCCTTGGCCACTCTGCTGGTGGCATCTTGTCACTAGGAAGGGAGAGCTGGCATAGAGCCCATGCCATAGAATTGCTATAGGGAGGGAGATGTGGTCTCCAGGACATGGGTGGGGTGCCTGGATCAAGACTTGCCTGAAGTTCATGGTATCCCTGAGCCATTCGGCCACATACACTAAGAAACACCTTTTCTGATTTAAGCCACTTTCACTTTGCGGGGGGGGGGGGGCGGTGTCTGAAATTTTCAATGACTGAACAAGCCCCAACGGATACCTGCATCATTTTAATAGGAGAAACTGAACTTCAGAGAAGAGAAATCAGTTGCCCAGAGTCTTGTGTTGGGTTACATAGTGAAATGGAGGCAGAACCCCACCTCCCTGAGCCCCGATTCTGTGCCCTGCTGGCCCACAGGAGCAGGTGCTTCTACCCACATCTGTGCCACCCTGGAGTTGTGCATCACTGCTATACATTGCTCTGCACAGCCTCTCCTCACAGCTGGTGTGAAACCAACCTCCCACCCGCAACTTCCCCCTGCCGCCCCACCTCATGGTAAGAAAGGAGCATTCTGCTGCCACTTACCAATGACCTCCTTGGACAGCCTCTCCTCCCCTCCCCACCTGCTGCAGGAAGGCCCCAGGAGTCGACACTCCTCTACTGGTAGCACCTTCCAAGCCTTCTTTGCAGAACTGGCCTCAAAGCCTCAAGGTCAAGGTCCCCCATCCCCACCCCTCCCCTGTGAGCCATTCTGAAATAAGCGGTTTCATCTGAGGAAGAAAGTGAGAAGGCTGTGCTGAGACCTCGTGATGTTGCTGGGCTTCCAGGCTCAGCAGGGGAGGCTGAGATGCACAAATGTTCAGAGAAAATGCAAAAGTTCCTTTTGCCTGAATTAAGTCAATTAAGAGGAAGTGGGGCTGGATGCCCATCTGCTGGCACCATTTGCATATGCTCGGTGCCCATAGCATCTCCCTCCTCACTGCACTACCCAAGGCAAGGGCAGTACCTGAGCTGCCAGCATCCTTGCTGCTCTCTGACAAAGGCTCCCTCCCCAGCTCTGCCTCACAACTTCTCAGATGTCCTGGAGGTGGTGGCCCAGCAACTCAGATCTGTTGGCCCTGGGATGAGCAGGGGAGTTTCTGGGTCACGCTGGGATGGGTAGCTCCTTCCTCTCCCCTCATAGCTGAGGCCCATCCAGGGCCAGCTCAATACTTCCTTGTGCCCCAGCTCTCCGGAGATCTCCTGCCAGAGAAAGCCTTTCTCTTCTGTTGAGTCCTGATCACTTGTCATTTCTCATTAGTTGATTGGAAGCCTATGACATCAGGGTTCCTTGGCACTGACCTCACCAGTGATCAGGAGCTGGGATGCTGAGGCCAAGACATAGGTACAGGGTCACCTTACCTATGTGCCATGCTGGGTAGACCTGAGTGGGCTTGTCTTAAAGGCAGAACTTATCATTTGGGGAGCTGCACCTAACAGACCCTCGATGAAACAAACAGGAACATAGAAGCAGTGTAGGGCTCAAATAACTGCTCGAGAATGTCACTGAGAACTCAGATTCACTTCCTTTTCCACAATCCTTAGTGTACGTCTTTCTTTTTTTTTTTTTTTTTGTCTTTTTGCCATTTCTTGGGCTGCTCCCGTGGCATATGAAGGTTCCCAGGTTAGGGGTCAAATTGAAGCTGTAGCTGCCGGCCTACGCCAGAGCCACAGCAACACAGGATCCAAGCCGAGTCTGCAACCTACACCACAGCTCATGGCAACGCCAGATCCTTAACCCACTGAGCAAGGCCAGGGATTGAACCCACAATCTCATGGTTCCTAGTCGGATTCGTTAACCACTGAGCCACAACAGGAACTCCCTAGTGTATGTCTTTTTTAACCTCATGGCTACAAAATAGCTGCTGCACCTCCAAGCATTACATCTACATTCAAAACAGGAAGAAGGAAAAGGGGGCTGTGCCCAAGTCAGGAAAAAAAATAAAGCTTTCCCAGAAATCCCCAAGAGATATCTACTGTTGCCTCTTTGGCCCAAACTCTACTGCATGGCCATGCCTCACTGCAAGGGCATCTGGGAAATGTAGTTTTCTAAAGTTGTCTTACAGTCACCCAAACCAAATTGGGGTTTTGTTAGGAAGGGGAGAGTGGATCAAGGTAGATAGCTGCCTCTGCTGCTGCCACACACTGGGGAGAAACAATTTTTAGGGTGGGACAGACCATGGAACCAAGCTATCCATTGAAAGAGGCCAGGCAGAGGAGGGCATGAGGCATAAAGCTGGGAGACTAGAGGAATGGTAGTGAATAAGTGAAAATTGACATTTGGGGGTTCATTTTAAAATATTATAGACTTTATTTTTTAGAACAGCTTCAGGTTTACAGAAAATTGAGCAGAAAGTACCAAGAGTTCCCACATAGCCCCTCCCCCCTTTCCGCACAATTTCTCCTCTTATTAATATCTTACATTAGTGGGTACACTTTTACCATTGATGAACCGGTAAGTACAAAATTGTTAACTAAAGCCCATGGCTCACACTAGGGTTCACACTGTCCTGTATATTCTGTGGATTTTGACAAATGCATGGTGTCAAGACAGGCTGGGACCTGGGACTTGGGGCCTGGGACCCTTGGCTTCAGTGCTTGAGCGACAAAATACAAAGAAACTTAAGGGACTAAAAATACCCTTGTGGGCAAATTATGGACACATTCAAAAAGACCGAAAATCCAACTGCCACTCCTTAGAAACCAGAGGCAAAAAACAGGGGGTCGGGAGAAAAGCAGGGTACTACACATGCACCTGCACACAGCACCACCAAGAGGGTGGGCAGACCACCTAAGCCACCCCTCCTGTCTGACCCCTGGACCCGCCCCTACTCTCACTCCATATAAGGAACCAGCTCTTATCCTCCTAGGTGGTGGGGGGAGGTGAGCAAGGGAGGCTCTTACTTGGTTTTGCTCCCCCTGCTGCAGGAGGAGCCCCAAATAAAGCCTTGCCTAAATTTCTTGTCTGGTCCCTTGTCAATTTCTATTGGTTAAGGGAAGCCAAGGACTCTGGTCCATAATAGCGTCATGCCTCCACCATTATAGCGTCATACAGAAGAGTTTCACTGCCCTGCCTGTACTCTGTGTTTATTTATACTCATAAAACCCCACGAGGAAGGTTGTGTTATTACTCGTTCTACAGAAGAAGAAATCGAGGCACTGAAATGGGAACTACTGTAGCCCAGGGCCAACCAGCTGCCCAGGAATTAGATTTCAGTCTGGCTGATCTGAGTCTGAACGTGGAGCCAGTGCCCCATGCAGAACCTAAGGCATGAGACTCATGGTGGGGGTGGGGGTGGGGGTGGGGGAGGCAGGGGTGGGGGAGGTTCCTGAGCCTGGATGGCTGGAGAATCACTGTCTGAGGAGTTGAAAGTGCTGCCGACTTGGGGCCCAAGCCACCGCCTCCTAGCTCGGCTCTGCTCCTTGGTGCCCATCCCATGGCACACCCGCCAGGTGGGAAGCAGTCGCTGGGCAGAGCGATCCAGCTCCTCTGAATACAGAAATATCCCAGCCTGTTATCTCTCTTGCAGAGATAGAGAACAGAAATATTTCAGACGCAATTTTATTCTTCCTTTCTGCTGCTCCAACATGCCTATTCATTCTCTGAGGCAGGGCAGGCTTTGCTGAGTAAACATCACACCTGACAGTTGCATCAACAGCTCTTTGTCTGTAATTATTACACTTAGTCCAGGTGTAATTACCCATAATTTGAGGAGGGAAGTAATCATGTATTTGCCTTGCAATTTGCAGTCGCGACTTAGACAGATGCACTGACTTCTTCAGGAAGAGCCTGAGAGAAGCTGGGGAAAGCACATGCAGGTACTGTGCTGGGTTGAGGACGGGGCTGGAGCACCAGGTCCTGTGGGACCTTCAGCGGGGGGGGCGGTGGTGCCCAGGTCTGGACTCTGCGGCACTGCCAGATGTGCTCCCAGCCAGCTGGCTGAGACTGCTGTGCTCCATCGCATGGGCTGCCTTCATCTTCACATTGCACGGCCACCTGCCCGAGTGGCACATCTGTTTGCTGAAGGGGACACTTCTAGCTCATCCGTTTGCAGGTGGACAGAAATGTCACCCTGGAGCAGGTCCTCTGGGTGTGAGGAGCATTCACTTCAGCGGCCTCTGCTTGTGATGGAATGTTATTATGCCAGCCCCCAAGGTGTGGGGGAGGGTGGGAGAGTGCTAGCTCCCAGTAAGTGGCGACAAATGCATGGAGCTAGCTAGGGTCTCTAAGAAGGGGAGTGAAGAGGGCTGTTCTGGGAGAATACTGACCTCTGAACTCATTTTTCAGCTTTCTTTTTTTTTTTTAGGGCTGTACCCACCGCATAGGGAAGTTTCCAAACTAGGGGTCAAATCAGAGCTGCAGCTGCCGGCCTATACCACAACCAGAGCAACACCAGATCTGAGCCACATCTGCCACCTATGCTGCAGCTTGTGGCAACACCAGATCCTTAACCCACTGACCAAGGCTGGGGATCAAACCCAAATCCTCGTGGATTCTAATCAGGTTCATAACCCGCTGAGCCACAACGGGAACTCCAGACGTTCCCGGGCCAGTGATTGAACCCATAGCAGAACAGTGCCAGACCAATAGCAGTGACAACACCAGATCCTTAACTGCTAGGCCACCAGGGAATTACATTTTTCTCTTTTCTTATGGAGCCATCTTGAAAGAGCCTCCTAGTCCCCAGTGCAGAGGCCCCAGCTTGGTGGGGAAGGGACAACCCTCTCTAGCCATCTATGACCAAATGCATGTTTGTGAACAAAATACATGACGGTTACTATTATTTTATGCCATTAAGTGGTTTTTTATGTAGCAATAATTATGCAGCAATAGATCCAACCCTGTGTAAGTGGTGCCAGACCCTCAAGGAGGCTTCAGGTGAGAGAGTGTGGGTGTGGACCTGGAGCTTGGGTAACAGGGGACAGGGTCTTTCCAGCATACAGGAAGCTGAAGTGGGCATCTCCTCAGCTTCCTCCAAAACTAGCATGGCATCGTGGTTTGGGACCAACTAGTTGGAACTGAGTGTAAATGAAGGGCCACAGTACTGAGCCCAGGCTCCCTGTCAGAGCCTCTGCTGGTCTGGACCAGCAGCCAATGTCTGTGGGACAGTGCAGGACCGGCGTTTAACAGCGCCACCTCGTGGCACCAGGCTCCCATCCCACTCAGAACTCTGCCTGTCCAGCATTTGGAAACAGGGCTTGCTCTTGGAACCGACTGTTCCCTGAGGCTTCAGGGGGCAGAGAAACTTCCAGGAGATGCACCGGACTTACTGTGGCCACAGTAAATTATGTGTCGATCATGACTGACAGAAACGCAGCCCCAAAGGGCTCATGTAACTGAAGATTCAAAGACAGACAGAGGCGTTCCCATCATGGCACAGTGGAAACGAATCCAACTAGGAACCATGAGGTTGCGGGTTCGATCCCTGGCCTCGCTCAGTGGGTTAAGGATCTGGCGTTGCCATGAGCTGTGCTGTAGGTCACAGACGAGGCTTGGATCTGGCGTTGCTGTAACTGTGTCGTAGTCTGGCAGTTGTAGCTCCGACTGGACCCCTAGCCTGGGAACCTCTCCATATGCTGCGGGTGTGGCCCTAAAAAGACAAAAAACAAAAACAAAAACAAAAACAAAGACAGAGCTTCAGGCACAGCTTTACCCAAGCACTTGAACCCATGTGGTCAGGAGTCTCCTCTCTCCCTCTCCCAGCTCTGTCCTCTCTTGGGCTGGCTTTATCCTCAGGCAGGTTTTCTCCATGAGGCAGCCCCTGAAGTCTCTCTCTCAACAGCTGCAGCAAAGATCCTAGGAGTGCACCTGACCTTGCCCGGCTGGGTCATGTCTTCCTTCCTGAATCAATCCCTGGGCCAGGGGGTGGAACGTGGCAATTGGCCAGAAGCCAATCCTGGAAGCAGATCATGAGGTCAACCTCACCCAAAGCTTGGGTACTGAGAGCTGGGGTGACTCCCCCAAGAAAAGCTGTGCTGGTGCCCCCCACCCCACTGCAGAAGGGACACTGGATTCTAAGCAGACAAAACACAGATGCCTATTACACAGGGAATGAGGTCCAGTGCATGACTGGTTAGCTGGGAACAAAGGGAAGATGTGTAATTTTCTGTTTCCCGTGCTGATCGACGGTCATCATTGTCACCTGTGTCTGGAAACAGGACTTCCTGCCTCCATTTGCCAGATGCCAGGGGTGGGAAGAGCCTGCCTGACAACTCTGCCCACCGGCTCTTCTCCTTCCTGATGCCTTGGAGCCATTGGGTGGGACCAGGCCCTCCTGTGGACCTGCCAGGGGCTCCCCCTCGTACCACTGATGACAGTGTCCCCAAAGAAGCCCTTGGGGCCCCCTGCACCTTTGCCCTTCATGCCGAAGGGCAGAAGAGGAGCAGAAGAGGTCAGGGGACGGGAGGAGGCGGTGATTCTCTTTTACAGCCACGGGGGCTCCTTGGCTGAGCCATGCCTGACAGTGTATTCATTAAGGCCCAGCATAGCCTCCCAGTCGCTTAATTATGGGCTTCATTAAAAGGGAAGATCAATAACCAGGATAATAAAAGCTCAAAGATAATGGAAACAATTAAACTGCTTTGTCCTAGGTGACATAAAAGGATTCATCCGTCTGATGAATCCTTCCTTGAAGCCAAGCTTCCTGGCTCCTCCATATGGGCAATTTAGGTTGAATCAAAAATGACTGTATTGAAAAACTTATGGTTTCCAAATGAGACAGGCTGGGGGGTGGGGGGATGCACTGGGGGTTCGGGGTGGAAATGCTATAAAATTTGGTTGTGATGATCATTGTACAACTATAAATGTAATAAAATTCATTGAGTAATTTTTAAAAAGCATAATGAAAAATAAATAAATAAAATAAATTGCTTCTTGAAAAAAAAAATGATTGTATATCCAGCACAGTGTCAAGACCACAGACAGAAGCTCCAGGAAGGATAACATGGCCACTCTGACAATTTCTCTGATTTGGGTGTGAATCCCTTGTTTGGGGACCAGTCCCCATGGAGGGAACTACAGAGAGGATGCCCTTGTCGTCTCTGCCTGTGGGGCCTGTGTCTGCCTCCTTATCATTCATTCATTCATTCAACAAACATTCGTGTTCTAAAAATACAGTGGTGGATGTACATACACTGTAAAGATGTACATTTTGGTTCTGGGGGGACTTCCAGTCTAGCAGGAGAGACAGGCGCTCATTTACGTTTTCATAAACTTTGGTAAATGCTCTGAAAGAAAGAATATGGGACCACAAAGAGAAAAGCAAGAGCTCCGACATTCTAGAGGGCGAGAATAAGATCTGAAAGACGAGCAGCAGTTAAATTGGTGGAAGAGAAACATGAGGCAGAGGGAACAGCAAGTGCAAAGGCCCTGAGGCAGGAGAGGGACTGGCACAGCCAAGGAATCACACAAGGACCAGGTGGCTAGAACACAGTGAGAAGGGAGAAGAGACAAAAGATGAAGTGGGAGAGGGGGCGCAGCAGGCCTGGACCCCCGAGGGCTTGGGGACAACAGCAAGGACTTGACTATGGTTCTAAAGGCAGTGGGTTGTGAAGCCAGAAGCAAACACACTGACAAGAGGTCCTGTGAGGACAGGGAGGTGGGGGAGTGTGTGAGATATACTTATCTGAGACTCAAGGTAAAGTCTCGAGAACCCTGGGCTCACAGAAGCACGGCCATTTTTCTCTTCTTTTTCTTTCTTTCTTTTTTTTGCTTTTTAGGGCCACACTCATGACATATGGAAGTTCCCAAGCTAGGGGTCAAATTGGAGATGTAGCTACCGGCCTACACCGCAGTCACAGCAACACAAGATCTGAGCTGCATCTGCAACCTACACCACAGCTCACAGGAACAGCAGGTCCTTAACCCACTGAGTGAGGCCAGGGATTACACCCACTTCCTCACAGAGACTAGTCAGGTCCTTAACCTGCTGAGCTACAACAGAAACTCCTTCTCCTGAATTCTGATGCAAAAAAAAAATATATATATATATATATGCAAGATAGTTATTGTTCATTGTCATTCAGGCTACTAGTTTAGGGATAATTTGTTGCGTTCAACTGTGATCATTTCCAAGCATTCACCTCCTAACAGAAAATATTTTCTTTTTTTTTGTTTAATAATGCCTTAGTCAACTAGTAAACATTTATTGATTGTTTCCAAGATGTTAGAACCGCCACAACACAGAATTAGTGTAAAATTGTATGATTATCTATGCCATTTTTTTCTTTTCTTTTTTTAATGATTTTTATTTTTTCCATCATGGTTAGTTTACAGTGTTCTGTCAAGTTTCTACTGTACAGCAAGGTGACCCAGTCACACATACATATATACATGCTTTTTCTCACATTATCATGCTCCGTTGTAAATGACTAGATATAATTCCCAGTGCTATACAGCGAAATATTTTCTTCTTTATGCTTCTGAGTTACTTTTGGTCAGAGGGGCCTCAAAGTAGAATGGCTTGGGCCATGTTTCACGGTCTGGGTGAGGAGCAGGAAACTTTCCTCTTTTTTTTCTTCTTTTGTGTCTTTTTAGGGCCACATTGGGGGCAGATGGAAGTTCTCAGACTAGGGGTCGAATCAGAGCTACAGCTGCCGGCCTACACCACAGTCACAGTAACGTAGGATCCGAGCTGAGTCTGGGACCTACACCACAGCTCATGGCAATGCTGTATCCTTAACTCACTGAGTGAGGCCAGGGATCAAACCTGCATCCTCATGGATACTATGTCAGGTTCTCAACCCGCTGAGCCACAACGGGAACACTTACTGGGCTGCATCCATGACATGTGGAGATTCCCAGGCTAGGGGTCGAATTGGAGCTGTAGCTGCTGGCCTATGCCACAACCACAGCAATATGGGATCTGAGCTGTGTCTGTGATTTACACCACAGCTCTCGACAACGCCGGATCCTTAACCCACTGAGCGAGGCCGGGGATTGAATCTGAGTCCTCATGGATGCTAGTCGGCTTCATTAACCACTGAGCCACAACGGGAACTCCTATCTATAGTCTTTCGTAAACTGAATTGTGTTCCCTCAAAATCCATATGCTGAAGTCCTAACCCTACTACATTAGAAGCTGACCTTGTTTGGACACAGGGTCATTGCAGATATAATTGACTAAGAAGAGGTCATTCTTGGAGTAGGATGGGCCCCTCATCTAATACGACTGTGTCCTTATTAAAAGGGAAACTTGGACATAGAGACACCCATCAGGAAAAGCTGTGTGACCGCAGATGCTGAGGCTGGAGGGATGCGGCCACAAGACAAGGGACGCCAAGGAGTGCCGGCCACCACCCAAGGCCAGGAGAGGCAGGAAAGTGCCCTCCCCCTGAGCACAGCCCTGCAGGCACTGTGATTTCAGATTTCCGGCCTCTGGAACTGTGGGAGAACAAATGTCTGTTAATTTAAGCCCCACTCTGGTGCTGTTTACAGCCACCCCAGGACGCTTAAGCCAGAGAACACAGTTCTGATGTGGTGGATATATCATTGTCCCCTGGTACTTGCTGGCTTTCTGTGCGAGGAGTTATGCATCTGCCCCTTGATGGCAGGCTCCTGGCAGCTTCAGGCGTGGTCTTACCTGGGACAATGAGGTGTGGACGGAAACTTCTGGAACCCTTGCATGACAAAGCCCAGCCCCACCCCACCCCCGGTTAGGCCTTGCTGCTCAGCGTGCTGGGCCAGGAGGTGAGTGTGGAAGGGCGGTTTACATTGTAAGATGCTGACCTCCGGGCTGTTCCCCACAGTGATGCCTGAACTAGGCTGACTCCAGCACTAAAACCACTGGGGAGTGAATGTCGAATGGGAGCCACAGCTGCCGGCCAGCACCACAGCCATAGCAGCACAGGATCCAAGCTGTGTCTGCGACCTACACCACAGCCCACAGCAACGCCGGATCCTTAACCCACTGATCAAGGCCAGGGATGGGACCTGCATCCTCATGGATACTGGTCGGGTTCGTTACTGCTGAGCCACAACGGGAACTCCTCATCTACTGCACTTTTAAGAGAATGTTAAAAACTATTATGCGGAATCCAGACTAGATTTTGTAAACTCGAGGAGTTTGGCCACACTGAAATACAAGAGGGATCTTCACTGGGTTATAGCTTTACTGGCAACGCTTATTCTCTTATTCATGCTTCTATTCATTTTATAAACTATCAATAATAACTATAAATTTATTTCTTTATTTACTTACTTATCTATTTATTTATTTTTTTTTCTTTTTGGGGGCCGCATCCATGGCATATGAAAGTTCTCAGGCTAGGGGTCTGATCAGAGCTGTAGCTTCTGGCCTACACCACAACCACAGCAATTCAGGATCTGAGCCGAATCTGCAACCCACACCACAGCTTACGGCAATGCTGGATCCTTAACCCACTGAGCGAGGCCAGGGATCGAACCAGAGTCCTCATGAATACTAGTCGGGTTCGTTACTACTGAGCCATAACGGGAACTCCAACAGTAAGTACAAATTTATTCTAACATGATCAGGGGGAAAATATGTGTTACCAGTATATACGTTAAAATGCAAAGAATGATCAAAATGTCACCAGTAACATACCTTCGCACACCACATCATTAAAAGCAGAACCTCCAGGCATTCCGAGGCACGGGCTTGCCTCCTGAGCCCAGTTCAGTCCTTCCCAGGGCCCACGTCTCAGCAAATGTTTCAGTCAGGACAGATTAAGTTTTGCCGTAAACCAAGACGCTCATCTTTATTTCTAGGCAATTTATTTAAGAGCCTCCTAAAATCTACTGACTTCCAGGATGGAAATCATTCAAAAGCAAATGAGTTTCCCCACTGAGAAAACCTGAGATCATCCCTCAGCCCTGGAAAGGACAGAACTGAGTGGTAATTTTCGCTCCTGCGGGGAGATAGGCAGTGGGGGGGCTGGCACTGTCTCTAGACTGCTCTGTGAAGGAGAGCAGAGCAGAGAGTGGCAGGTGCAGCCAGTGTGGCGGCTATTCCGGGGGAGGGGGGCGGAGGGGGCTTCGGAGGAAGCTGCTCCTGGATGCGCATCCTCGGTCCCCAAGGAGCAGATGCCTGAGCCTTCTGGCAGATCCTCACGCCTGCTGCTTCCCCCATTTACGTGCAGTTGGACCATTTCCTATGGATTGGAGTCCCCGGAATCCATCTTCAGGAGCAAGAGATTCTTCAGAGCTACCCACAGAGCAGGAAGGGCCCAGGGCCACGTGGCCCCGGCCCTGGACCTCTCAGCCCCTCCCCATCCTCACGGTGCACCACCCACAGGCCTTGCAAAGTCACGCCCTGTCCCCCAGGGTCCTTTCACTTTGTGGGAGGAGTCAGGGTCTGCCTTGAGGAGTCAGCCTCTGCCACAGTCGTGCTTCTTAACCAATCAGCCCCAAACTCAGCGTATTCATTTAGCTCACCATTTGGCAAGTCAGTGAGTACACTGGGCTCTGGACAGTGGTTCTCCCGGCCCAGGCTGGGCCCCCTTCGTTTGTCAGGGGGTAGGATGGCTGTGGGCTGGTCTAAGCTGATCTAGGCTGGTCTAGGCTGGTCTAGGTTGGCCTAGTTTGGCCTCGGCTCAGATGACCAGGCTCTGTTCGTGTCTCCCATCCCTGAACCAAAGCCGATGCTGTCCTAGTGACAGTGGGGGAGGAAGGAAAGCAGAGGTGTGGGCACAGCCTCTGCAGTGTCACATCTGCTATCATCCTATTGGCCAGAGCAAGTCACACCTCTTGGTGGGATGGGCCCTCTGGTCAACAGCAAGGGAGGGTGGGGACCTGGGGCCATGACACATTCAGTCCCCCTCACTGACCGCTGTGCTCTGTGACCTGACTGAGACTGTCCCTCGGTCTTGAGCAGTCTCACGACCACGGCCTCTTCCAATCACACTTGACCCTCAGGTCAAGCCTCGCTTCCTCAAAGAAGCATCTGTGAACACCCGGGACCATGACAGGCTCCTCTCCTGCACCCCCACATCACTCTGACACTGTCCCTCCAGCTCTTCCACAAGGTGGGATAGCAAACGATTCCTTGATATGTCACCTTCGGCCGGATACCCCAGGAGGATGAAGACCTCCTCAACCGCGTGGCTTTCACATGTTCGCTCCCAGCACCAGGCGCCAAGTGGCCAGTGCTCAGTGAATGGTGGGTGACCAAATGAATGAGCAAGAGAGCTAAGGATCCTGTGGCTTAAAAGGGTCAAGGTGACTAATGAGGAGTTCCCGTTGTGGCGCAGTGGTTACTGAATCTGACTAGGAACCATGAGGTTGCGGGTTCGGTCCCTGCCCTTGCTCAGTGGGTTAACGATCCGGCGTTGCCATGAGCTGTGGTGTAGGTTGCAGACATGGCTCGGATCCAGCGTTGCTGTGGCTCTGGCGTAGGCCGGTGGCCACAGCTCCGATTTGACCCCTAGCCTGGGAACCTCCATATGCCGCGGGAGCGGCCCAAAGAAATAGCAAAAAGACAAAAAAAAAAAAAAAAAAGTGACTAATGAGTCACAGTTCCCACTGGGGCACAATGGGACCAGCAGAGTCTCGGCAGCACTAGGATACCTGTTCGATCCCCCTCCCCAGCACAGAGGGTTAAAGGATCTGGCATTGCTGCAGCTGCAGCGTAGGTCGCAACCGTGGCTTGGATCCGATCCTTGACCCAGGAATTCCATATGCCAAAAGGCAGCCAAAAAAGAAAAAAAAAAAAAAAAGGTGGGATATTGGGTGGTTTGCCTATATGTGGTTTAAGCCTCACCAAAGTGGCCCAATGACACCCCTGCCTCTTCTTTCCTTCTCCCCTGGGGAGGGGACCATCTGGAGAATGAGAGGTGATCCCCTCTGATACCACAACCCTCTAACCTGGGTCCATCCCAGCCCACATCTGATGGCTTCGACTGATAACCTGCTCGTCAAGACTCCATCCACGGCCCCACCCCTCTCTCTGTCCAGCTCCAGTTGTGTATTTCTGCAAAGCATAGACAGGCTCCTCATCCAGTCTGAGAGTAGCAGCTGGTTCTTCCAGACGCATGGGCTCACCACCAAGACAAATGCACCCGAGGAAGCAGGATGATGGGAACAAATTACATGTGCTCAGAAAGATAAATGGATGATAATTACTCACTGTAGCAGCTTCAGAGCAATACCCTCCAAATTACAATTGTCATTTTGATGCTGTGATAAATTATTTTAAAGAGGAAGACTGGTGAGTTAGCAAAATCTCGATCATTCTCGTGAACGTTCCCAATCTTGACAGCAGTGAATACTGGCAAGCTTTCTGTTGTTTTCTTCTTCTAGCTGAGACCTGAGGAAGTGGCTGCAGGGACACAGGTGAGACCGGAGTGTGGCAGTGAGATAAAAGTGAAGCTCCAGGACCCCACACAGAGCCCACAGCCCTAGTGAAACACAACCTACAGGGCACTGACCTTACAGCAGGAGGCCACAGAGCCCACACACTAGGCAGGGGATGTCTTCAGCTGTGAGGAGCTGGAAATCTGGTGGAACCATGTCTAAACACTGGCTACTCAGAGTGGGGCCCAAGCAGGTAGCACCAACAGCACTGGTGAGTTGATGACACAGACACTCAGCCCATCCCAGAACCAGAATCTGCATTTCAGCCCAGCCCCCAAGGAGTTCCTACACACAGTAAGGAGTCCAGAAGTGGGCAGGTGCTTGGCCTTGTTTTGACAGCCTAAGGATGTCATAACTGAAATTTCTGTCAGAGAATGTCTTTGACCTCCTCGTGGTTGCAAGATGGATGCTGCAGCTCCAGCCATCAAACTACATTTCAGGAAGAAAGGAGGAAGAGAAATGGGTAGAGGGAGAGACAGCACCTAGATCTGGAAAGAAATCTTCCCCATAAATTCTCAGAGACCAGAACAATGTCACCTGGCTATACCTACCTGCAAGAGAAGCTGTGAATACAGGTTTGGGATTTAGCTGGGCATATTTCTTCCCTGAACAAAATTAAGGTTTTGTAAGAAAAGAAGAAGAGGAGAGGAGCTACATGGTAAGCAAGTAGCAGCGTCTGCTTTTACACCATATATGCTGTCAAAGAATGCACATTGTTGTCCTGAAACATACCTCCATCCCCCAAGAAAGAGCAAATCTCCAGATTGAAGCTGGAGACCAAAGCGGAGGAGTCAAAGGATCACCCACATGGCATCACATCAGAGAAGACTGGGTGTCTGGGGAGTTCCCATTGTGGCTCAACAGGTTAAGAACCCAACTGGTATCTATGAGGATTTGGGTTGGATCCCTGGCCTCACTCAGTGGGTTAAGGATCTGGCATTGCCACAAGCTGTGGTGTAGCTCACAGATGTGGCTGGGATCCAGCATTGCTGTGGCTGTGGTGTAGGTCGGCAGCTGTAGCACCGATTTGACCCCTAGCCTAGGTGCCACAGGTGTGGCCCTAAAAAGAAGAGGAAGGAAGGAAAGAGCAGGGGGAGTGGAGGGGAAGGGAGGGAGGGGAAAGATGGAAGGAAGAGAAAGAAAGACAGAGGGAAGGAAGGGAGGGAGAGAGAGAGAAAGAAAAAGAAAGAAAAGAAAGAACAAGGAAGGAAGGAAAGAAGGGAGAAAGGAAGGAAGAAATGGAGTTCCCACTGTGGCTCAGCAGAAAGGAATCTGACTAGCATCCATGAAGATGAAGGTTCGATCCCTGGCCTCACTCACTGGGTTATGGATCCGGAGTTGCTGTGAGCTGTGGTATAGGTTGCAGACGCAGTGGATCTGGAGCTGCTGTGCCTGTGCCATAGGCCAGCAGCTGTAGCTCTGATTCAACCCCTAGCCCAGGAACTTCCATATGCCATGGGTTCAGCCCTGAAAAACCAAAAACAAAAAAAAAAGTACAGAAAAGAAAAAGACAGGATCAACTATAATAGAAAAAATAAAAATCAAGAGGAAAGAAAGACAAAAGAGAAAGGAAAAGAAAAAGAAAAGAGGGAGTTCCCGTCGTGGCGCAGTAGTTAACGAATCCGACTAGGAACCATGAGGTTGCGGGTTCGGTCCCTGCCCTTGGTCAGTGGGTTAACGATCCGGCGTTGCCGTGAGCTGTGGTGTAGGTTGCAGACGCGGCTCGGATCCTGCGTTGCTGTGGCTCTGGCGTAGGCCGGGGGCTACAGCTCCGATTCGACCCCTAGCCTGGGAACCTCCATATGCCGCAGGAGCGGCCCAAGAAATAGCAAAAAGACAAAAAAAAAGAAAGAAAGAAAAAGAGAAAAGTACGTGTCTAGAAACTTATGTCCTACACACCCATGTCAGACTTACCGCAGCATACCACAGGGGAGACAGAGAGCCTGCAAAAGGCAGGCAGAGGACTGCAGAAAGAGAAGGACCAACCTAAGTCTAGCACTGAAGGGACTTCCTTGCAATTTTTTTTTTCATGGTAAAACAATAGTAACATGATTTCAACAAACAAAAATAAGAGTTTAGGATGAGATAATAAAATATAATAATGTGACTTGAAAGACAGTTGCAGATCTAAGGAGAAACATTGAGGACCAAAAATAACCCCATGATGGATCTAATAAATAACCTAGAAGTAGTAAGAAATATAATAATGATACCGAAAGCTGACCTTTTTTCAGAACTTTGTATCCTGTTTTTATTTGTAAAATAATCCTTTGTTATGACAGAAGTAGTAGATATGCATAGTCAAATATTAGGAAACAAAAATTTAAAAATTAAGCTTCACAAAAAAATAAATAAAATTGTTTTTTTTTTTCTTTTTTGGTCTTTTTGCCTTTTCTAGGGCCGCTCCTGTGGCACATGGAGGCTCCCAGGGTAGGGATCTAATCGGAGCTGTAGCTGCCAGCCTATGCCAGAGCCACAGCAACTCGGGATCTGAGCCGTGTCTGCGACCCACACCACAGCTCACAGCAACTCGGGATCCTTAACCCACTGAGCGAGGCCAGGGATCTAACCCGCAACCTCATGGTTCCTAGTCAGATTCGTTAACCACTGAGTCACGACAGGAATTCCTAAATAAATAATTTAACGTCACAGATTTCTTTTGTGGTGCAGCAGGTTAAGGATCCAGCATTGTCACTGAAGAAGCTTAAATCATTTCTGTGGTGGTGGTTCAATCCCTGGATGGGGAACTCCCACATGCTACAGATGTAGCCAAAAAAAAAAAAAAGTAAAATAAACTTCACATTTTCACCATCCAGATACCTCTGCTGTTTACACGTACTGCCTCTTTTTTTTTTTTTTTTTTGCTTTTTGGGGCCACACCCTAGCATATTATATATGGAGGTTCCCAGGCTAGGGGTCTAATCGGAGCTACAGCTGCTGGCCTACACCACAGCCACCACAATGTAGGATCTGATCCGCATCTGTGACCTACACCCCAGTTCACGGCAACACTGGATCCTTAACCTACTGAGTGAGGCCAGAGATTGAACTGGAAACCACTGAGCCACGATGGGAACTCCCTATCTTGTATTTTAATCTCATTTAATGCCCAGATCTTTTTTAAACTTCCTGAGCTGACCTAAAATTGTCCCATCCAGCTGGTCTAGTGAAACCAGTATCAAGAGCCACACAACACACTGGGTTGTTAGGCCCTTGAGTTTCTTTTAACTGAGCAGAGTCCCTTGTTGGAGTGACTCAGGACATTTGTTCCATAGAATGTCTCAACTTCTAGCCTTTCTACTCACTTTCTGCTGATGTCATTAACTTGTTCCTCTATCTCCCGCATTATCTATAAGCTAGAAGTTGCATCTAAAGGTTCACGCTGTGGATGAAGAATGTCTGTCGCCTGCCATATTAGCAAATCAAAGATGCAGCAGCCATCAAGCCTTCAGCCACTGAAGCCCCTCTCCCCCTCCCCCCACAGACTGTGCATCCCAAGAGGACTTAGAGAAAGGCAGGATACTGGCCCTAGACAGCTGAAATGTGTATCAAAGGAATCATTTCAAGGAGCCCAGACTCTTGCATCTTCCCATATATAGAAAAGGGATAAATTCATTAACTTGAGATGGCTGGTTTTCATTAATTTAAAAATCTTTTGATGTTCTGACTACCTGGAGTTTTGTTGGGGTTTGTTTGTTTGTTTGTCTTTGCAAAAACTCCTATATATCCCGTCTCTTTCTTCACCCCTTGGGAGCAGTCCCTCAGGGTGATCTGAGAGGTTGTCTCCCGGGCCAAAATCCTAACTGTGTCCACTGAATAAAACATAATTCTCGGAGTTCCCGTCGTGGCGCAGTGGTTAACGAATCCGACTAGGAACCATGAGGTTGCGGGTTCGATCCCTGCCCTTGCTCAGTGGGTTAACGATCCGGCGTTGCCGTGAGCTGTGGTGTAGGTTGCAGACGCGGCTCGGATCCTGTGTTGCTGTGCCTCTGGCATAGGCCGGTGGCTACAGCTCCGATTCGACCCCTAGCCTGGGAACCTCCTTATGCCGTGGGAGCGGCCCAAGAAATAGCAACAATAACAACAACACAACAACAACAACAACAACAAAAAAGACAAAAGACAAAAAAAAAAAAAAAAAAAAAACCCATAATTCTCTCTCTCTCTCTTTTTTTTTTGCTTTTTAGGGCCTCACCAGCAGCATATGGAAGTTCCCAGACTAGGGATTGAATCTGAGCTACAGCTGCTGGCCTATGCAATAGCCACAGCAATGTGGGATACAGGCTGCATCTGCAACTTACACCACAGCTCACAACAATGCCAGATCCTGAACCCACTGAGTGAGGCCAAGGATCAAAGCCACGTCCTCACAGATACTGGTCGCATTTGTTTCCGCTCGCTGCACCACAATGAGAACTCCCTAGGTTATGCATTTTTCCTCAATCGACAATGCATTCAGGAGTTCCTGTCGTGGTGCAGCAGAAACAAATCCTACTAGGAACCATGCGATTGCAGGTTTGATCCCTGTCCTCAATCAGTGGGTTAAGGATCCAGTGTTGCTGTGAGCTGTGGTGTAGGTCGAAGACACGGCTTGGATCTGACGTTGCTGTGGCTGTGGCCAGCAGAAACAGCTCCGATTAGATCCCCAGCCTAGGACCCTCCATATGCTACGGGTGCAGCCCTAAAAAGACAAAAGGACAAAAACAAAAACAATGCATTCAAGTGAAAAGTCTGAAGTGTTCCTACTCCTTGGAGTGTTTCATGTTGAATTACATCATAATGTCCTATCATTAATGATGTGGGCATTAGCCCTTGATTTCAGACAATAACAGCCTGATTCTTCCCTTTTCACTTATCTCTTCAAGCTTGCATCCAGAAAGTAATCTTTATGGTGTTTCTTTAGCACTTTACGAGTAGTTCCTCACCAATCATTCACTGCATTATGTTAACACCACTTTATAATCCTTGCCTGGAGCCATAATTTCATTAGAGTTTGCTAATGAAATGGAGGACGCTGTGGGTACAAGTCCCTTCTGTGTCCCCCGTTTCCTGTTTGTAGGAAATAGGCTTCATTCAGCCACCTTGACCTTCGATGAATTCCAAAGGACAGATTCAAACAATTGTTTCTCTGGGATTCCTGTCATGGCACAGCGGAAATGAATCTGCCTAGGAACCATGAGGTTGCAGGTTTGATCCCTGGCCTTGCTCAGTGGGTTAAGGATCCAGCATTGTCATGAGCTGTGGTGTAGGTTGCAGACACGGCTAGGATCTGGCATTGCTATGGCTGTGGCGTAGGCCGGTGGCTACAGCTCTGATTAGACCCCTAGCCTGGGAGCCTCCATATGCCATGGGTGTGGCCCTAAAAAGACCAAAAATAAAACAACAACAACAAAAAAAACAAACAGTCACTTCTCCAGGAGGCAGGGAATGGAGAAACAAGGCAGGAGAAGTCAAGAAACAATAGTGCAGCCTTGGGGCTGGGTTCTAGTTCTCCCTTGAGGAATATACAGAACAACAACGGTGTTGAGCTCTCCTGCAGGAACTAAGGCCCCCACCCAGGTGGAGCATTGTAACTTCAGGCTGAGCACAAGATGCCTGGAGCCCCTCCTGACCTCCCCATCAACCTATCAGAAGAAAGCCTGCCCACAGTGGAAAATGACAAAGACTCTGACCCTCTCCTGAATAAAGCAATGTTTCCTGTTCCAACCAATGCTTAAATCTTGAGTATTGGCTTTCAAGGGGTGAGCAGCCAAACCTGAGCGTGGTAACACTATCTTAAATTTTTCTAACTCAGTTATCATTTCTGTATGTATTATCTGCCATTGAAGATCAAATGATTGCCATCGAAGGAAGGCTTGAGTAAACACAGATGAAAAAGATAATTAAGAGAGAAGTTAGGAGTTCCCATCGTGGCACAGTGGTTAATGAATCCGACTAGGAACCATGAGGTTGCGGGTTCGGTCCCTGCCCTTGCTCAGTGGGTTAACGATCCGGCGTTGCCGTGAGCTGTGATGTAGGTTGCAGATGCGGCTCGGATCCCGCGTTGCTGCAGCTGTGGCGTAGGCCGGAGGCTACAGCTCCAATTCGACCCCTAGCCTGGGAACCTCCATATGCCGCAGGAGCGGCCCTAGAAATGGCAAAGGGACAAAAAAAAAAAAAAAGAGAGAGAGAGAGAGAGAGAAGTTAATCATTGTGGAAGATGTACAAAAAAAATTCAACATGGAGGTCCTAGTTTTGGCTCAGCGGAAACAAATCCAACTAGTATCCATGAGAATGCAGTTTTGATCCCTGGCCTTGATCAGTGGGCCAGGGATCAGGCCTTGCCATGAGCTGTGGTGTAGGTCACAGATGAGGCTCAGATCCTGCGTTGCTGTGGCTGTGATGAGGGCAGGCAGCTGTGGCTCCGATTCCACCTCTAGCCTGGGAACTTCCAAATGATGCGGGTATGGCCCTAAAAAGCAAAAGAAAGAATGAAAGAAAGAAGAAAGGAAGGAAGGAAGGAAGGAAGGAAGGAAGGAAGGAAGAAAGAAAGAAAGAAAGAAAGAAAGAAAGAAAGAAAGAAAGAAAGAAAGAAAGAAAGAAAGAAGGAAAGAAAATTCAACATAAGGAAATCTGATTTCCCTGAAGGCAAGAACTCAGCAAATGGAAGATGTAATGTCTTCAAAGATAGCAAGAAAGTTCCCTGAAATAATAACAATGAACAACATTGGACTGGCAGTGAACCAGGAGGGAAGGGGGGCAGGGCACAACCCTAGAGGACATGACAAACTGATTAGAACCAACTAGGTCCACGCTGGTGGGTGATTTGACGTCCAGTGGAACTTGAGCTTCATCCTACACTCCCTGTAACACATTAGCGGAATGACACTCCCACAGGCGCCGGGACAGTTGAGACTGATCATAAAAGGCCGAAAAGAAGGTGATGGCCCAGTGCCTGGAAACCCCATCCTTTCCCGAAAATAGTTGGAAACATTCCTCCCCCCCATCATTAGCCGATGAAATTGCCCCGCCCATAAAAACTCACCACCCCCTCTTTTGGGGCCTACACTGTCTGGAGTGTTTCTCCCAGGGCCATCCTCTCAGCTTTTGAGATGGTCCACACTCTCTCTCAATAAATCTACTTACGTATCGCTTTCCCTCTGGCTAAATTCCTTCTGTGCTGAGACATAAAGAACCTGAACTTCACTAAGTCCTGGGACCAGATGTGTGATTTTAATTAAAAAGGGCGGGGGGAGTTCCCGTCATGGCTCAGTGGTTAACGAACCCAACTGGTATCCATGAGGACTCGGGTTCAGTCCCTGGCCTCGCTCAGTGGGTTAATGATCTGGCGTTGCCATGAGCTATGGTGTGGGTCGCAGACACAGCTTGGATCTGGTGTTGCTGTGGCTGTGGTGTAGGCCAGTAGCTGTAGCTCTGATTCAGCCCTTAGCCTGAGAACCTCCATACACCTCAGGTACAGCCCTATAAAGACAAAAAGACCAAAGGGGGGGGGGGGGTTTTCCAAGTCCCAGTCTGAGTTTTGGCTGGGTTTGAGTCCCAGCACAGGGGTTTGAGTCTAAATTTGAGGTGTAGGGTTTCAGCAGATCTAAAGAGGATATTGTTTTCCAGGAAATTTGATAGGAAATACCCAACACGGCAACATATCTGAGCTTAAGCTACAGAACGCCAAGGGTAAAGGCGAATCCTTCAGGCAGCAAAAACTAAATAATTTACCAAAAAACACAGAATGGCCTCAGATATTCCCATCAACCTTTAGTACCAGAAGACAGCAGGAAAACCATGACTAAGGCTGTAGGGTCCATAGAAGGCACCCCTGGCTTCAAGTACACCCAAGTACACAGGCAGAGGTGTGCCTTCTCCAACACGAAAGAATCTTTCCTGAAAACAGACTCTCCCCCACCAATGCAATTCAGAACTGAATTCAAATTTCAGGAATAAAAGGGCTGTGGCAGTTTTGCTGGCGGGGAGCCCTGGACCCACTGCAAGACATATCTAATTCAAAACCTCTCTGGGAATCATAACTGTAGGATGGAATAGCAATGTCATAAAGCAGGAGAATATAAAAATGAGGATATAACCAACAAAAGTAGAAGGTAGAAAAAAATTTAAATTAAAAAAAAATTTGAGTTCCCATTGTGGCTCAGCAGTAACAAACCTAACTGGTATCCATGAGGACGCAGGTTCAATCCTGGCCTTGCTCAGTGGGTTAAGGATCTGGCATTGCTGTCAGCTGTGGTGGAGGTTGCAGACGCAGCTAGGATTTGGTATTGCTGTGGCTGTGGCATAGGCCAGCAGCTGTAGCTCCGATTCAACCCCTGTCCTAGGAACTTCCATATGCTGTGAGTGCAGCCCTAAAAAGACACACACAAAAATTTTTTTTAATTAAAAAAAGTAAAAGACTTCCCTGATGGCTCAGTGGGTTAAGAACGTGGTGTCGTCACTGATGTGGTTCTGGTAACTGCCATGGCATTCCGCATGGGCTACAGAAGCAGCCCAAAATTAAATTAAGTTAAATTAAAATTTTAAAAAGGAGAAGGTGGAAGGGCAGAAGACAGGCTGTCTTCACTCCATGAGTCATTGTGTGACTGATTCCACTAGAGAAAGGAAAACTCGTTCTCCCTTCCCTTGGCCTCTCGGCACCACCTCCCAGCTCCTCCACTGTTCACCATCTAGAAAGCTCTCCTTTGGGAATTTTTAGGGAGGCTTCATTATGCAGGCCTGATCCACTCAATCTCCAGCTCTCTCCCCTTCCCAGAGATCAAGGGCAGGGATGAGAGTTCCAGTCCCCTAATCACATAGTCACAGTGTTGCTCCCCTGCCACCTGCTCCTACCCAGGAGCCCCCAGCCACTGGTCATCCTATTAACATACAAAGCACGTGTCCCACTTCAGAGGTGTGTCAGGAAACAGGGGCAGAGAGAAAAAATATATATATTTCTTAGTATGTCACACTTATTTTTCAGATGTCATAGCCATATCTAAAATAAAGCTGTGGTGGAGTTCCCGTCGTGGAGCAGTGGTTAACGAATCCGACTAGGAACCATGAGGTTGCGGGTTCGGTCCCTGCTCTTGCTCAGTGGGTTAACGATCCGGCGTTGCCGTGAGCTGTGGTGTAGGTTGCAGATGCGGCTCGGATCCTGCGTTGCTGTGGCTCTGGCGTAGGCCGGGGGCTACAGCTCCGATTCGACCCCTAGCCTGGGAACCTCCATATGCAGCGGAAGCAGCCCAAAGAAATAGCAAAAAGACAAAAAAATAAAAAAATAAAATAAAATAAAATAAATTAAAGCTGTGGTATATATACACAATGGAATACTACTCAGCCATAAAAAAGAACAAGATAATGCCATTTGCAGCAACAAGGATGGAACTAGAGACTCATATTAAGTAAGTCAAAAAGAGAAAGACAAGTACCATATGATATCACTTTTATCTGGAATCTAATATCTGCATAAATGAACTCACCTGCAGAAAAGAAAAAACTCATGGACTTGGTTGCCAAGTGGTAGAGGGAGGGAGTGGGATATACTGGGAGTTTGGGGTTGGTAGATGCAACGTATTGCATTTAGAGTAGATAAGCCATGAGGTACTGCTGTATAGCACAGGGAACTATATCTAGTCACTTGTGATGGAACATGATGGAGGATAATGTGAGAAAAAGAATGTATATATAGGAGCTCTTGTTGTGGCTCAGTGGTTAAAGAACCCAGTTAGTATCCATGAGGACTCAGATTCTATCCCTGGCCTCGATCAGTGGGTCACAGGTCTAGCGTTGCCGTGAGCTGTGGTGTAGGTTGCAGACTCGGCGTGGATCCTGTGTTACTGTGGCTGTGGGGTAGGCTGGCAGCTACAGCTCTGCTTCGACTCTTCGCCTGGGAACCACTGGGATATATACCATGGCTTTGTTTTAGATATGCCGCAGGTGTGGGCCCTAAGGAGACAAATATATATATTTATGAATGACTGGGTCACTTTGCTGTACAGCAGAAATTGACAGAACATTGTAAATCAACTATAATAGAAAAAATAAAAATCTTTTAAAAAATTCAAAAAACAAAGCCATGTTTTTCTGAAAGAGGATGGAAAGCTTTTATTGCTCTTCAGCAACTTTTTAAAAATACATTTAGAGAGCTCTTTCAAGAAGTCACAGTTGACAGAGAAAGAAATATTTATTTGCATTTCGAAAATTCCTTAGTTTCCATTCCTCACCTTAAATTCAAGTGCATGAAATGTAACTTACTGAACAGAGCATCTGCAGTCAGGTCACATTTGTACAAGAGTGCTTCTATTTATCTGTCTCTCCACGCTGTGCTTACCTGGAGTAACCATCACCGAATGTTAACAATATTAACAGCAGAATTTCCTTGGCCAAGGCGCTTCCCGTGAGATTTTGCATTTTTATCTTTGTATTTTCTGCATTGATTAAATTCTTTGTAATGTGTTAGGAGTTCCCATTGTGGCTCAGCATGTTAAGAACCCGACTAGTATCCATGAGGAGGTGAGTTCAATCCCTGGCCTCACTCAGTGGGTTAAGAATCTGGCGTTGCTGTGAGCTGTGGTGTGGGCTGGAGGCTGCAGTTCTGATTGGACCCCTAGGCTGAGAACTTCCATGTGCTGCAGGTGCACCCCTAAAAAAAAAAAAAAAAAGGAAAGAAAATTCTTGGTAATATGCATGCTTTCCTTTTTGCAAAAACAATAGAGTACCTTCCTCCAAAGGACAAATACAGACGGCCTAAGAAGCAAAATATCAGGCTTTGATAGTTGTTAATGCCAGGTCATGGTACATGAATATTTGTATACTATTCTGTCCTCTTAAATTTTTTTTTAAAGGGAGGGGGGCCAGGAGAGTGCATCCTGATCCCTTAGACTGCTGTTTGCCTTTGTTTCTCTCTCTCTCCCTTTTTTTTTTTCTTTTTTGCTTTTTTAGGGCTGCACCCGCGGCATATGGAAGTCCCCAGGCTGGGAATAAAATTGGAGCTACAGCTGCCAGCCTACACCACAGCCACAGCTACAGCAACTCGGGATCCAAGCTGTGTCTGCGGCCTACACCATGGCTCACGGCAATGCCGAATCCCCAACCCACTGAGCGAGACCAGGGATCAAATCTGCATCGTCATAGATGCTAGTCAGATTCGTTTCAGCTGTGCCACAACAGAAACTCCCCTTTGTTTCTCTTTTTGATGGATTTCACCCCAATCCAGGAGTCAGAGGCTACAAAGCAGGAGGTGCTGCGTCCCTTCTACCTGCCCCCGCTCCCCGCTCCCCGCTCCAATGAGGCAGTGGGCACTGCAGCACAGAAACAGATCCACAAACACACTCTCTAAAACTGTAAGAACACAAGAGTCTCCAGTGGGGAGACTGCACGATGCCTCTAAAGGAGACTCCAGAAATCTGGCGGCTGCTCTGGAAAGGACAGTTGAGGAAGCTTTCAAAGCCCCACATTAATATCAGGCTGATGGAGTCCCTGGTGGTGCAGCAGGTTAAGGATCTGGCATTGTCGCTGCACTGGCTCAGGTCTCTGCTATAGCACAGGTTCAATCCCTGGCCCAGGGAACTTCTGCATGTCCAGCTGTGGCAAAAGAATAATAATAATGAAATAAAATAAAATCAGGCTGATAGCAGTTTCTCACAAGAAATCGTTTTCACATTGCGACTGCACCCCTGGTGGCCCTGGCTCAGAGTTTGGAGAGGCCCCCAGAGGGGACCCTGTCCTGTAGTTCTGGAAAGCCAGCCGCCACCCCAGTTAATTGCTTTATAATGGATGTGTGAGAACAATCGGCAATTCAGGCAACTGTTCTCTGTCTACAAGTTGAGATTTGATTACTTTTTTTATCACTAAATTAAATTCCTTCTCTTGCTTGTCTCGTTACATTAAATCTCTTTAAATCTTAATAGACTGCAGCTTCTCCCCACCGCTCAGGCCACTGATAACCATATGGGGGACTCTGGGGGGCCCCCAGAGCCTATAGGTGGGGAGGGAGGGGATAGGTGTGGGAGGAAGCCGGGAGGTGATACTGGGGGTGGGGGACAATGCTGGAATGGGGAGCTTCCAGAGGCAGGAAAGCTGCAAGGACACAGAGCTCGTCATACTTGGAGCATCTTGTTTCTCAGAATAGCTACAGGCAGACGAGGGACCAGTCCTGGCATTGGGTTCTCAATGAGGAACAGCTGGCCCCACATTCTCCTGCCTGACCGCATTCTTGCCCATGCGCCAGCACAGCCAGACAGAGCCCACCCCCTGCCTCTGCCCTTGGGGCAGCTTTGACAAGAGGTCCCGGAGGGCCATCCGGCTGTACAGAAGCTTAGGCATCACTGCCCCTCTCCCAGGGTGGCTGGGGTGAGGGTCTCAAGAGCTTGCTGACATGTGAAAAGGCAGGGGCTTGATGAGTTGGGTGTGTTTCTCAGCACAGTCCCTTAACCTCCTTTTTTTTTTTGGCCAAAGATCAAACCCACACTGCAGTTGCAACCTGAGCCACACCTCAGCAAGGCTGGATCCTTAACCTGCTGCACCACACAGGGTACTTCCAAAGAAGCAATTTTAAAACATCCCAGCCCAATCAATACCAGTCCAGGAAAAAAAACACTTCAGACATGCAAGGGCTCAGACATACATTCATTCTTTTTTTTTTTTTTTTTTTGTCTCTTTCTCTCTTTTTGCAGCTGCACCTGTGGCTTGAAAGTTTCTAGGCTAGGGGTCAAATCAGAGCTACAGCTGCAGTTTACACCATAGTCACAGTGGATCCGAGCCACATCTGCAACATAAGCTGCAGCTTGCAGGAACACCAGATCATCCTTAATCCAATGAGCAAGGCTAGGGATCAACCCGGCATCCTCATGGACACTATGTCAGGTTCTTAACCCACTGAGTCACAACGGGAACTCCCACTTAACCTTCCCAACACTAAGCCTGAAACATCTACATCATGTCACATTAGCCATGCTTGCCCGGGTTTCCCATGCACGAAGGGGCCTGTAAAATTGCGTGCCTTCATCTTCCTACCAAGGACTTCACTGTCCTGGAGCGTTTGTGGGCTTCTTCAAGGAGTCAGCAGCTACAGAAGGGGCCTCAGCAGCATGGGCTGAGCAGCTCTGGGGTAGCAGAAGACCCCCAGTTTCACAGAGTTCACATTATGTCTCAGCAGTAATGAACCTGACCAGTATCCATGAGGACGCGAGTTCCATCCTTGGCCTCGTCAGTGGGTTAAGGATCCGGCATTGCTGTGAGCTGTGGTGTAGGTCACAGATGTGGCTCAGATCCCGAGGTGCTGTGGCTGTGGTGTAGGTCAGCGGGGGCAGCTCTGATTTGACCCCTAGCCTGGGAACCTTCGAATGCCGCGGGTTCGGCCCTAAAAAGACAAAAGGAAGAAAGAGAGATAGAAAGAAAGGCAGGAAGGAAGAAAGGAAACTCAGTGAGGAAACCGGGAGTGTGAGTCTGTCTCCAAGAGGCTGGTGAGGTGGAGGAGGAGGCTGTGTGTGATCTGTGAGGCTGGACGCTGGGCCCTGAGGTGAGGGTTTAGGAGGTGATCAGGTCATGAGGGTGGACCCCCATGAACCGGATCAGTGTCCTTATAAAAGAGGCCCTGAGGGCTCCCTGACCCCCTCTCCTCCAGGAGAGAGTGCAGAGAAGATACAGTCTGAACCAACAAGCGGGTCCTCACCAGGTGCCACATGTGCAGGCACCTGACCTCCTGCGTCCCACCTCTGGAGCTGTGAGAAATGAAGGGCGTTGTTGCAGCTGCCACGACTGTGGCACTTGTTACACAGCTGGAGCTGACTAGGATAGAGCCCTGCTTGAACTAAGGTCCAGGATGACAGGTGTGGACAGGAAGCATGGGAGACATGGGAGAACCATTGGGACCGTGAGGATGAGCCACACACACTTATCAGGCAGCAGAAGCAATGGGTACAACAGCAAATGATGGTGCTCCCCTGGGCCATCCTTGCAGGACCCCAGAGACATGGGGTCTACGGCCAGAGCTTCTTCAGGGGACATTGATGCAGAACAACAGAGGTCCTGACATCAATAGATGCTGGGATTACACAGTGTCATGGGCACTAGTGGGGTTTTTTGTTTTTGTTTTAGGGTTACACCTGTGGCATATGGAAGTTCCCAGGCTAGGGATCCAATTAAAGTGACAGCTGTGGCAACCCCAGAGCCTTAACCCACTGAACAAGGCCAAGGATCAAACCCACTTGGTCACAATGGGAACTCCTCAGTTTTGAGTCACAGAGTGCTGCCCTCTCAAGGGACCCATAGTGGCCTCCTTGAAGGCTGATCTGAGATGACAGACATGCCTCAGTGTGTCCAAAATGGAACAAATAGATACATAAAGCACATAAATATCCCATTAATAGTTCTTAGGATCTCCTGGAAAGGCTGGCATCACCCTGGGTACAAGCACATTGGTGTGCAGGCTTCTCTTTTGAATGAAAGTGCATGTCTTTGGGGCAGGACTGTGAGTTATTTATTCCAGAGTCCAGCCCTGCTGCTCACATCTAGCAGCTCTTTGAAAGGTTTGGTGAAATAAAGCATGAGGAAGACAGCAGCAGGGGCTGGTCACACTTCTGAGCTGAGTGCTGACTGGCTTGCTGCAGAGCTCCGGCCACACACGAAGATGGGGCTGGGGCTGTTCATTGTGGGGCTGGGGTTGTTCATGATATGGCTGAGGCTGTTCATTTCCTGGAGGTGCTTCAAGAAATGACTACACACTGGGGACCTTAACACAATGGCAGTGTGTCCTGTCACTTCCGGAGTCCAGAAGTCTGAAATCAGGCTCCCTCCGAGGCTCCAGGAGAGGGTCCTTCCTGCCTCGTGCAGCTCTGGTGGCTCCAGCATCCCTGGGCTTGTGGCCATACCCCTCCCATCTCTGCCTCCTTCTTCCCGTGGCTTCTCCCCTGTGCGTCTTTGTCTCCTTTTCCATCTCTCATAATGACACCTGTTGTTGGATTAAGGGTCCCACCTGGACAATCCAGAATGACCTCACCTCCACATCCTTAACTTGATGATATCTGTAAAGACTCCTCCTCCAAATATGTTCACATTCACCGGTATCTGGAGTTGGGGCTTAGACATATCTTTGGGGAGGGGAAGGGGGTATAAAATTCAGCCCACTACACTGACCCCCAGTTTGTCATGGCCTTCCTGAAACTGTGTCAAAGTCAAGGGAGCCATGAGGATGACGTAAGATCCTGGAGAGGCCCAGCCCCACCTACAGGGACAATTTGCCCAGACTCAGAGGGAGACCAATGGGTCTCTCACTGCCCCAAGCCCGCACAGCCTGGCTTCAGTTAGAGATGCCTGGGGAGCCCCAACAAAGCACACAGGCTCTCTGGTCTCTGTCCAGTGTCACTTGCACAGCTCAGACCCTTGTGTCTTCTGGGGAAAAGGGAAACCTCATGGCCTTCCCTCTCAATGGGGCACTGCTCGTTTCCAGGAAGCACTGTGGGAGTTCAAGGGCCTGCATTCTCACTGCCCCCAGACACCATGGCCAGGTGCAAAAGACAAAAAGACTACTTTCCTGGGAGGGCTCAAACCTCCAACGGAATTTCCACTTCCAGCCACCCTGGAGTCCTTGGGACAGATGTGCCTACATCCATGGACATCCAGAAAACTGGGCAACATGCATGAGACAACTGTCCTAGACCTCAAGCTGCAGGCACCGAGCAAGCTCTGCACGGGATTTCCATAGGGCCAACTGTCTGGCTGACTTGAGGAGACAGAGGTTGGAGATTAGGAGGCAGGTTTTGCAAAGGGAGGTGTCAAAGAGCTATACGGAGGAAGGGTTCTAGAAAACTGCACGGGGCTCCTCTTGAGTCTGGCTGAAAACTAAGACATGTGAGTATGGAGGGGGTGGGGGGCACCCACGGGGCTGGGCCAGGAAGAGAGAAGCCAGGGAACTGAAGCTGACAAATATAGCTGCTCGACAGCACAAAATTACGATGTCCAGCATCTAACTGCAAATTAGTATACATGCAAAGAGGTGGGAGCACACACTTCAAAACCTGGAGAAAAATGATTGAATAGAAGTTTGTCCAGACAGCAGTGGTGCAGGAGTTACTCAAGGGACCTGGGGGTGGGCAGCTGACTGTCGCTGCTCAGACTCCTTGGGAGTAGAATTGGTGGAATCCAGAGAGTCACATGGTCGCGCTGACATTAATAAAGCCTGGAAATGGGATTACCACTTCCCGGTAATCTTGAACTGCAGCATCAGTGGTCATTTTCCTGCAGCAGCTGCTCTGGCCTCAGGACCTAAATCACTGAAAATTCAGCTAAACTAATGGAATGAGCAGCATGCCTGCCTAAAAATAAATGAGGGCTAGTTTCTTCCTGAGCTAAAGTTCAAAGGCTTCCTCTCCCCCAAGGGTTCCTCCGCCTGGCTGGCTACTTGCACACTGTAGGTTGGAACAGAGCACACAGGCTGGACTTTGCACGGTTCCAGTGGGTCTATCAGCAGTGAGGTGCACTTTGTGTCTTTGGAGCCCTGTCTCCATGGGTCAAAGTAGGAAACGGACGGTCTTGAGACAAAGACTGTCTTGTTTTGTTACTTGAAGGTGCTGAAACCCGAAGCACTGAAACCTAAGCCCAAGCATAAGCCAATAAAAGTTTACATCTTGCTCATGCAAAACCCTGTATGGATGTTCCCAGTGATGCATGTGTTTTCTGGGGCTACTGTAAAAATACCACTGTCCAGATGCAAATAGAGATTCTTTTACTAAGTGAAGGCAGAAAGAGAAAGACAGATCCCATATGATATCACTTATATGTGGAATCTAAAAGATGGCACAAATGAACCTGTCCACAGAATAGAAACAGACTCACAGACACAGAGAACAGACTTGTGGTTGCCAAGAGGGACGGGAGTGGAATAGACTGGGAGTTTGGGCTTGGTAGATGCAAACTATTACATATAGAATGAATAAGCAATGAGGTCTTGCTGTACAGCACAGGGAATTACATCCAGTCTCTTGGGATAGACCATGATGGAAGATAATATGAGAAAAAGAATATATATATATATGTATATATATATATATACATATATATATATAATGTGACTGGGTCATTTTGCTCTACAGCAGAAATTGGCACAACGTTGTAAGTCAACTATGCTTTAATAAAAAATAAAATGAAAATTAAAAAAGTACCACTGTCCTCTCACAGCCTGGATGTCAGGAATCTGAGAGCTGCATGTCAGCAGGGCTGATGTTATGGGCTGAACTGCATCCCCCAAATTCACAGGTTGAAGTCCTAACCCCCACACCTCAGGATGTGACAGTACCTGGAAATGGATCTTTACAGAGGTAATAGAGGTCAGCGAGGTCATATGAGTGGACTCTAATCCAATGTGACTGATGTTCTTATATGAAGAGGAGGGAATTCCCGTTACCATGGCTCAGCGGCAACAAACCCAACCAGCAACCATGAGGACATGGGTTTGATCCCTGGCCTTGCTCAGTGGGTTAAAGATCTGGCGTTGCCAATAGCTGTGGTGTAGGTCACAGATGCGGCTCAAATCTGGTGTTGCTGTGGTGTAGGCCAGTGGCTACAGCTCTGATTCGCCCCCTAGCCTGGGAACCTCCATTGGCCGTATGTGGGGCCCTAAAAAGACAAAAATAGAAAATAAAAATAAAGAGGATATCAGGGGAGTTCCCTGGTGGTCTAGTGTTTAGGACTTGGCACTTCCACTGCTGTGGATCGGGTTCGATCCCTGGTCTGGGAACTAAGATTCCACATCAAGCTGTGGTACGCTGTGGCCAAGAGAGAGAAAGAGAGAGAGAGAGAGAGTCAGTCAGTCAGGACAGACACACACAGGGACACCCCACGTGAGGACAGAGGGAGGAGACGGCTGTCTACATGCTGAGAAGAGCGGCCTCAGGAGAAACCAGCCCTGCTGACACAGTGATCTTGGACATGTGGCCTCCAGGATGTGACAACATAAATGTCTGTTGATCAGGCCACCCCATCTGGGATGGTTGTTAGGCAGCCCCAGGACACTATCAGGGGCCTCGGGGCCTCCAGGTGGTTCCAGCTTGTGACGCCCTGTGCAGCCCAGGTGGCATTGGTCGGGACTCCTGCTGGGCCACTGGTGCCCATCATTTCGGAGCCCTGAGCCCAGAGGCTTCAGCCTGGAAGGTGAGGGAAACTGAGCGTGCTTTCCTGCAGGCAGCAATGAGAGCTATTTTTGATAAATGTATATATATATATTTTTTCTTTCCTTCTCTCTGGTGTTTTTACTCTGTGGGTATAGTTTAGCCTCTTTTTCCAACAAAGTAGGTCAGGAAAAAAAGCAATTCTTATGTGAGAGCCAGAAAAACCCTCACTTCCAGCAAACATAAATGCCAACTCTGGGAACACCAGTCCCCAAGGGCACGGCCTGCATATGGGCAGGGAGGCCCTGTGTGCTGGACGCAAGTCCCTCTTGAAGGCCCAGCCCCAGCTCCACTGCTGGTCACTAATGCACAAACTGGGCCACATGCCAGAACAGCGGTCACCAAATTAGGGGACGGCCACAGATTCAACTCTCATCAATGACTCCCTCTTGAGGAGTTTCTGTTGTGGCTTAGCGGTAATGAACTTGACTGGTATCCATGAGGACATGGGTTCAATTCCTGGCCTCACTCAGTGGCTTAAGGATCTGCCATTGCCATGAGATGCTGTGTAGGTGGCAGACTCGGCTCAGATCCTGAGTTGCTGTGGCAGTGGTGTAAGCCCACAGCTGTAGCTCTGATTTGATCCCTAGCCTGGGAATATCCATGTGCCATGGTGTGGGCCTAAAAAGAAAAAAAAAAAGACTTCTTGCCATTGAAAGACATCCTTGGTGGGAGTCTAGGTTTGGGAGTCAAAATTTCATGGAAGAGCTGAGGTTTGAGCTAGGAGCAGAGTGGCAGGTGGGGTTGGCTCTGAGACTCGGGATGGGGGAATAGAACATTCCAGTCAGGGGAGGCACAGGCAAGGCTGTGTGTGATGGGAGTGGGCAGGGGGCTAGGGAGGGGTGGGGTGTAAGGGGTGATGAGAGGCCAGGAATGGAGTCAACCTCTTTATTTTTTGGGTTTTTTCTTTTTTCTTTTTGCCATTTCTTGGGCTGCTCCCGTGGCATATGGAGGTTCCCAGGCTAGTGGTCGAATCAGAGCTGTAGCCACCGGCCCACACCACAGCCACAGCAACTCAGAATCCTACACCACAGCTCACAGCAATGGCAGATCCTTAACCCACTGAGTAAGGCCAGGGATCGAACCCGCAACCTCATGGTTCCTAGTCGGATTTGTTAACCACTGAGCCATGGCAGGAACTCCAGAGTCAACCTCTTTGAAATGTGGGCTGTGAAGGGCGGGAGAAACGGCCCTTCTCCACAGGAATGCTGAGTAAGGATGGCTAAGGATGGGGCGGCTTGACACAGCCAGCTCCTGGGGTACTGACGGAGCAGCAGAAAGGAGGAAACTTAGGGGAGAAAGGCCCTGACAAGAGGGGAGCTGTGATCCAGGACCATGAGGGTGGCTATTGACAGGAGCATTGCCCCTTCCATCCAAACAGGAGAGAATTGGAATTTCCTGCAGCCATCACCCTCACAAACAGAACCCCGGTTTTATCCAGGACAGCAAATGCCCAGCCCCCTGGATTAACTAGTTCACTGAAGCCAATCATTAAAACATGAATCTATTTCTGGCTGATGGACATGCACTATTTCAAACTTCCTTTCCAACAAAGCATTGCTAGTTATGTTCAACTGAACCTAAAAGAAAGTCTGCTGGAGGATTCTAGGAGAAGATTTACCCTGACAGAAGAAACCTCCTTTTCTGCTTGGCCCCTTTCTCTCGCCTTAACTAGCATTGCATGAGAGAGTGACCTTCGGAGCTATGGCAGCCATTTTGTGCTCATGAGACAAGCACACAGAGAATGAGGAAATGAAAACAAGTGGAAGAATAATTAGACTGCCTCACCAAACTCAGAATTGCTTCCCTTTAGACTTTCGTGTGATGATATCAAAGTCTTCATCCTGTGGCCTTTCAGGAGTGGGGAGCAGCTTGCCCTGCATGAAGGCAATGAGGAGTGTATTTCCTTGAGGAAACTGAACATCTATTATGAAACCAAGTAAAAATCAGTCTGCTTGTTATTCTCATGACACACAATCCTATAAACTGCCAATAATGAACTCCCCTCCCTTCCTGGTCAGACCACTCCCCACCCCTTCCCCTGGTATACCACTAGTTTAATTGGTTAAGTCACTACTAGCTGGGGTTTGTGTGGCTGAACTCACTCTCACAGATTCCTTTTCCAGCTTTAGGTTTTCAGGAAAGTGGGAGGGGTCACCTGCTGAGAGTGAGTGGGAATGGGGAAGTATAGCGAGGGTTTTGAGGAGAGACAAGGTTTAAAATCATCCCTGTGAGTCAGACTGAGGTCAGTGATTGGTGCCCAGAGCCCTCCAGGCTGGCAGAGTTTAGTGCAGGTCGGGTCTATGATCCGCATGACTCTCCTGCAGCTCCTGGGTTCTGGAGCAGAGAAGGTGCTGAGTGGAAGGCATTAGTCCTGGTCTGTCAGTAAGGAGCGCCGGGAGATGGGATGCTGTGCCCAGACCCCTCAGGGGCATCCCATAGGGCTGAGGGTGGTGGGGCTGGCCTTACAGTACAGACTGAGGTCACAGCCCAGCGATAATCAGGAGGGAAGAATGGACAGGCTGCAGGTGGACATGTCACAGGGGACACATGGGAAGAGACACGGCCTCCCTGGACCAGATGGTGAGGCAGGGGCAGAGCCAGCCTGAGGCATGGTGAGGTCAGGGTCAAAGCCAGCCTGGGGCACGGTGAGGTCAGGGGCAGAGCCAGCCCCCTTGCCCAGTGAGCACCCTTTCCCGCTAAGACCCTGGCCCTCAGTCCCAGGAACACCTTCCCGGGACCAGGCTGATAGCGGGGCGCTTTTCTCCAGAGATGGCTGGATTCATTGCGCATGAGGTATTGATTGTAAGAAACACTTCTCCCTCTTGTGGAGGCCTGGGGTACTTAGTCTGAAGAATGTGTGTTTTTATAAGACTCATTAAAATCTTACTCTTCACTTTCATGGACTCCTGAGACTTTTGTCTGTTTAGACAGTTTTCTCAGGCTCTCTTTTCAAGAAAGCGACTCCTCGTACCCACTTAACCTTGTCCCACATCCAGCTTTGTGCCCCACATGCCTCTCCCTGAGCTGTAGCAACCCCAGGCCCTGTGGCTGTGGCGTAGGTCAGCAGCTGCAGCTCCAATTGGACCCCTAGCCTGGGAATTTCCAGATGCTGTGGAGGTGTTCGTAAAAAGAAAAAAGGAAAACAAACAAAAAAAACAAACCAAACCAAAAAAAACCCAGCAGACTGAAAAAAAAGAGGAGGTCCACAGCCCTTTTTCCACCCTGCCCCCTCCCCATCTGTAACCACCTCTCTTTGCACACAGAGTCCCACACAGGAGCAGTAACGCCCCATCACATCTGAGAACAAAGGATGACCTGGGGGGAAAATGCATGACAAATTGCTTTCCCCTTAGAGAGGAGCTAGAGGACATTGTCAGACCAGCTGCATCCGGATTTTGCTTTTGAGAAATTCTCCTTCTTAAGCCTTGCTCAGAAAGCTGGAACCATCGTTTCTATGTTCCCTGATTTCCCCCTTTTGGTATTTCAAAGTGAAGTGCATTAGCCTAATAAGTCCCTTCTGCAATGAAAGAAAAAAGAAAGAGGCATCAATTTCAATGTTAAGGATGTAAATTCGAGTGGAAAGAAAAGTACCAGGTGCTACAAAAGAGGAGCATTCCAGTGAGTGCAAATACCTGCAAGCCACACCAACGCTGCTCTCTGAGATGACACAGGTGACTGGGACGGGGCACCTTGAGCACAGGTTATGGGTTGAAATGTCATATGAACGCTTTGCTGACTGGCCCATCGCTCCTGTGGGGAGTCAGTTCTCCTGTTCGCTAAGGTCCAGAGTTGGCTGAAATTAACAGAAGCACTGGGTGACAGTGTCTCCTTCCCTTGCTGTCCCCAGGGTACTGTCCTAGATCTCCAGCCGGGTTGCCACCACACCTGCTTCCAAGCTGTAGGACTGGAGGGAGGAGAGGAAGGACCTGCCCCCACCTGAACTACTGGCTGGAACTGAGTCACCTGGCCACACCTGGCTGCAGGGAGGAAGGCGGGCCCTGGGAGTCAGAGGGTTTGTGACTATGGGGGGAAGAAAGGACCCTCCACCACGGCCATCTCAGATGATCATGCACCAAGGAGAAAGCAAGCTGGGCCTGTGTCTCAGTCCGTTACAGCTGCTGTAACAAAATAACTGCAGGCTGAGTGGCGCTTATCTCTCACAGTTCTAGAGGATGAAAGTCCAAGGTTGACACAGATTCAGTGTCCAGTGAGACCTAGTGCATAGCTGGCCATCCTCCCCTATGCCTCACAAGTGGAAGGGGCCAGGGTCTCTCCAGTAAGGGCACTAATCCCATTGATGAGAGCTCACCCTACTCACCTCATCATCCCCCAAAGTGTCCCCCTTCCAACAGCACCTCATTAAGGGATAAGTTTGTTTTGTTTTTAATATAATTTTATTGGAGTATAGTTGTCTTACAACATTGTATTCGTTTCAGGTGTACAGCAAAGTGAGTCAGTCATATGTAAAAATCCATCTTTTTTTTTTTTTGTCTTTTTAGGTCCACATCTGCAGCATATGGAAGTTTCTAGTCTATGGGTCAAATCAGAGCTGCAGCTGCCAGCCTACACCACAGCCGCAGCCATGAGGGATCCAAGCTGCATCTTCAACCTAAACCACAGCTCACGACAATGCCAGATCCTAACCCACTGAGCGAGACCATGGATCGAGGCCACATCCTCATGGATACTAGTCAGATTCGTAACCCACTGAGCTCCCTAACTGGAGTCTTCTTTGACTAAAGTTTTTCTACAGACAAAAGGCAAGTGGAGGACATGGGGGATAAGGACCACAGGGTCCTGCTCCATTTCTTTTTTCTTTTTCTTTTTTTTTTTTTTTTTTTTTGTCTTTTGGCCATTTCTTGGGCCGTTCCCGTGGCATATGGAGGTTCCCAGGCTAGGGGTCGAATCGGAGCTGCAGCCGCTGGCCTACACCAGAGCCACAGCAACGCGGGATCCGAGCCACGTCTGCAACCTACACCACAGCTCACGGCAACGCCGGATCGTTAACCCACTGAGCAAGGGCAGGGATCGAACCCGCAACCTCATGGTTCCTAGTTGGATTCGTTAACCACTGCGCCACGACAGTAACTCCCCTGCTCCATTTCATTATCAGATAGAACTGTCCTCATTGCAAGTGCCAGGAAGCTTTCCCTACACTGGTTTAGGTAAAACTAGGAGAATCATTGGCTTGGGAAGTTGAAAAGTCCACAGGGGCAGGGACCCTGGGCCTCACACCCAGCCAGCGGGAGAGTATCCCTGTGCCCCCACACTGCCCACGCTCTTGGCTGCAGTTTCCCAGCTCTCCCCACCCAGCCAGATCCTCTCTCCAGCTCCGTCCAGCCAAGGTCCTGTTCTTGGCCCTTACTGATCTATTACCTGCCGTCCATCCATGCCTGTGTCCAGGACGATGGAACAGACTCACCGGCTCAGGGCTGGAGCCTGGCAAGCACTAGAGGTGCCACCCAAATACTGGCCTGGGGTTGTGGGAGCTGGACAGGTCCTACCCACCCTTTGTGGCCACATGTGACCTCCTCCAGGGGCCCTGCTCCACACACATCAGGTCCACTGGCTGGGAACAAGGGCCTACCCATCACTGGCATCTCTGGTTTTGCGTGGCACCTGCCAGGCTTGTCTACTCCCAACGAGTCTGCCAGTCCTCAGTGCTCCTGACCAGGAGGCCCTGGACCTCAGGACCCTGAGGGCTCAGGGAAGGGGCTGAGGAGGAGTGGGGACATGTGGTGGAGAACAGACCTTGCTTCCCCCCGGGCCCTTAGCAGGGGCGATTTCCAGAGCAAGGGGGTGCTCTTGACATGAGCAAGGCCAGCAGAGGGGAGAGGGTGCAAGGCTTGAAGGGGTGGAGGGCACCTCAGACCCTCTCCCCTACCTCCAGGCTCTAGAGTTATCTCATGACTCCCCCAGGTCCCCCCAAACACACACACACACACACACACACGCACAAGTCCACATATACACATATGAACATAGTTAGACATGCATGCATACACACATGTAAACGCACAGTACACATACCCACATATACATACATGCACATAGGAAGATACACACACACATATCCACACACATACACATGCACGCAAACCCGCATACACACACATGCACATAATTAAACACACATATACTCATGCAAACAGTACACAAAATGCATAGTTACACACATGCATGTAGGCATGTACACACATTGACCTACACACACACACACACACACACACAGTAGAGCAAATCAAGTGACTTCCCAGAATACAGAAAATCCACTTGGAGATAATTTACTGCCTTCATGGCAAAGCAGCCAGCAATTTTCAGACAGAAGCTTCCATTAATTACAAACAAAACTAGAGTGTAGCCAGGCCCTCTGCATGTGCAGATGGCTATGGCCACCCAACTCTCCCCAGACTGGCACCCTGGCTTGTGGGAGGCAGTGTGGACGTGGCTCTCAGCCCAGCTGGGCTACCACCCACCCAGGACCTGGGCTTCACTTGGCGGCTCTGTCTGCCAGGGGGCAGGGGGCATCGGCCAGGGATCAGGGGTGTCAGCCATGGGTCTGGGGACGTTGCCTGGGAATCTGGGGGTGCTGGGCCAATCTCACATGGGCCGCCCACTAAGGCTCCTCAGTGTGTTGTAGAGACGGGTCAGAAGTGTTGCAAAGTCATGGAGGTGACACGGAGACCACAGCCTTGGGCCCGTGCTAAAGCCAACACGGCAGGGCCCCCTGTCTGAGGGCACTTTCAGCTGAGTCCAGGAGACAACAGGCAGCAAGAGGAGGACCTGCCCTGCCACGGGGTCTGCCTCTGGCCTCCAGCCTCCAGGGGTGGGGCCTCCCCCGCTTGACCTGGTTTCCCACTGCACAAGGAGAACTTGACTTGAAAAATGAAGGAAGCAGGGTCTAGACGCATCCTGTGCAGCTAAACTTGGGCAGGGGAGGTGGGGAGGGCTTGCATTTAACCACCCACGTGCTCAGCCCTGTCCTCCAGACCAGGTTCTAAACAAACACTTTTCACCCAGTGGCTCATTCAACTCTTACAACAGCCCCACCCTGGAGGGGCTGCTCCCGCCCCACTGTGGAGGCCTGGAAAGTGGGGCCCTGGGTCTGATCCAAGGTCTGGTGAAGGGACAGAGAATGAGAGAGAGACAGAGAGACCGAGAGAACTGCCACATGGTGCAAAGTTGGAGAACACAGGTTTCTCAGGGAGGAAGCCCCCCTCTCTACAAGTCAGGACTCTGCCCTTCTTAGCTGCCCACCAGCTGTGTCCCCGCTGGATGGGAAGGAAGGCCACCCACCAGCCACTCCGCCCTTCTCCAAGGTCTGGGGAGGTTGTCCAGGCTGTAGGGCGCCACCGCCACCTAGCGGACATGTGGGGTCCTGCATGCCCCTGGGGGCCCCTCCCCGCCTCCTGGCCCTCAGGAAGAGTTTAAGCCCAGTTGTCCGGCTGCCCTACCTGTCAGCAGGTGGCCTGAGCCTGTGGGTAGGTTCACACCTCGCCTCCCATGGTTCACTGTCAAGATGAAGAGTGACAGTGACACACTGCCCTTACCTAGACTACAGGCTGGATTCCGCTCCTGTTTGATGGCCGGGAACCAGCAGCATCCTCATCAGTCTAGGCTGTCCCTTCCGTGGTTTGTCCTGACCTTACCTGACCTTGACAGCTCTTGAAGAGCGCTGGTTAGGCAGTTCCTGGATGTCGGAGTGCTCTGGTGTTTCCCCACGAATGGGGCTGTGGGTCGGCGATAATTGCCCAGAGATGAAGCACTGGGGTGCTTGCTGTCAAGGTGACTTGCTGCTGCTGACCTTTGCCCTGGGGCTTCTCCTCTGTCCAGAAGGGAGTCACTCAGCCCACCTCGGGAGAGAGGGAGGGGACTGTGGGTTGTGGCCCCCAGGGCCTTCACAGGCCTGTCTCATTACTCCTGTTGGACCTTCAGAAGGGCTGGGCTCCTTGCTAGGTCACAGAGCCATCTCACCATCACATCCATCACTGGGGAAGGCACAGGCGGGGCTGAATGTGCCTCTGCACATCCACTGGCCTTGAAGACCCAGGTGGGAATAGGAACAGACCAGAGGAAGAGCAGGTGGCTGGTGTCTGGGGAGGGTCTGGGCCGGAGCAGGGCAGAACCCGCCTGGACGAGGTCCTAGGACAGCTGCCAAAAGCCAGGGAGGAGGTCAAGCATCCCGGCCTGGGAACTCCACCCCTGCGGGCCCCGCCCACACCCAGCAGAGAAGACGAGAAGGCGGAGCATCCCCATGCCCAGCATGGGCCAGGGTCCAGAACCCCCGTCTCCAGGCTGGGCGTGCACAACCTTGGACGAAAGCACAGCAAGCCCGGGGTCTGAGGCCAGACCTGGGTCTCCAGGTGGCCTGGCTTCTGCGCTTTCTGCCTGAGGAATGAGAATCTCGAGTGCGCGGTGATGCCTTCCAGTGCGGCACCCACCCTTTCCTTGCTCTACCCCCACACAGAAAAGGCTCTGGGAAAGGCACTGGCGACTGGGCTGGTAGGGCTGGTAGGGCTGGTTAGGGCTGGTAGGGCTGACGGGCGCACCCGGGGTGAAGGGTCCATCCGGGCTGCGGGAGCATCTAGGGTGATGGAGCCCTGTGAGCGATGTCCCCTCTGTCCACTAGGTGTCGCGCTTGGCCGTGCCCTGTGCCGAGCCACCCGGAGCAGGAACCCGGCAGTGGGAGCCCCACACAGTCAACAAAGTCTTACCGCGGCGGAGGTGCTGTTTGCTGATCAAAGCTGCCTCCCTGTGAGCTGCCCTCCCAGCCCCTGGTGAATAGAGCGGTTCAGACTGAATCCCATTGCCCCCTCCCCTACTCACACGGGGACGAGGGTCTCCCCGCCCACTTCAGACCACGCCTACTCAGGCCAGGGGCGGGGCTGCGCTGCAGTCCTAACAGGCTCCCACTGATGCTGCTGCTGCCCGGGTCTGGTCTGGCAGTGACCACCATACAGAGTCCCATCCGGTGTCCCCACCCCGGTGCCTCCCCCAGACCCGTATCTGAGTTGCCAAATGAGTGCGATGACGTGAGAGACCCCCATTTCTGGTCCAGGTAGGAATTGGAAACTGGAACCCCCCAGCCTCCCTTAACCATCCCGGACCAGGCGTGAAAACCCAACTTCTGCAGCAAAGAGGACCGCCGGCCCACCGACCCTTTCATGAAGACCCTTTCATCCCTACTCCCCTTTGAGGAGCCCTGATGTCCTGAAACCCCCCCCCCCCGCGCGCCCCCACCACCCGGTCGGTTCACCAACTTGCCTAAATTCATTCTCCCTAAGAGGAGCGAGGAGGGATCCGGCTGGAGGGGGATGTTGTAGGGGGCAGCAGGCAGGATGCCCTGATCCCCACAACAGGGAGTAGGGGTTGGGACCCCACAAGGCTCACAAAGCTGCCTTGTGGATGCCTTCAGCTCCCACCTGCAAGGACACCTTGAGTCAAGGACCCCTTATCACCCTCTCCCATCTCCATCCAGAGAAAGTCTCCAGGGCAATTGCGCTGCGTTCCTAGGGCCCCAGTGTGGATACCAGGTCAAAATCCCAACTCTGCCTCCTGAGTGCTGGGCAACCTCAGTGGCTGACTCAACCTCTCTGGGCCCCGTCCTCATCTGCAGATGGGAGAGCAGCCATTCCTGCTCCTCAGGGTCCCTGGAACGGCAGATGAGCTGAACTCTCAGCACCCAGGGGCTTGCCTGGCTGGCAGAAGGGCTACCTAAGTGTCCACTGGAAAGGAGTGAGAGGAGGAAAAGAAGCTTCTGGAAGCACCAGCAATGGACCATCAGCCCCAGACAAGGCTGGGGGACAGACATTCCTGTGAACCAGTGTAGGGCTGACTGTGCCCTGCCCTCATTACCCGAAAAGCCTGGAAACAGTGGTCATCTCCAGGCAGCGGTCAGGGGTGCCAGCAGCAGAAAACATGCTACTTTTCAGTTTTCTCTTTGTATCTCTTACTTTTTTCTTTCTTTTTTTTTTTTTTTTTTTTTTTTTTTTTTTTTTTTTGTCTTTTTATGTCTGCGACCTACACAGCTCAGCGGCTCAGCAGCAACGCCGGATCCTTAACCCACTGAGAGAGGCCAGGGATCTACTCCACATCCTCATGGATACTAGTCCGGTTCTTAACCTGCTGAGCCACAGCAGGAATTCCCTTGATGCCCTTTTAGAAGTCAGCTCTGCCGAACATGCCAAGCTGTTAGCGGACCCCAAGCTGTGGAGGGCATGGCCACAGAGCAGGCATAGGCCTGTGTCATTTTATCCCTCACAAACCTTAGGGAATGATGCCACCTTCATCATTAATTTGAAAAAGTAATACATAGATTTGGATTAAAAAATGTAAGAAGCGGGAGTTCCCATTGTGGCTCAGTGGGTTAAGAACCTGACAAATATCCATGAGGTTGCAGGATCTATCCCTGGCCTTGCTCAGTGGCTTAAGGATCCCATGTTGTGGTGGCTGTGGTATAGGCCTGCAGCTGCCTCGACCCCTAGCCTGGGAACTTCCATGTGCTGCAGGTACAGATCTAAAAAGAAAAAACAATTTTTTTAATTTAAAAAAATAAATAAAAGGGCATCAAACCAGTGCCACAATCTAAGGGTGATATAATGCAGCTGGAACACCCCCTACAGTCAAAGGTGCCTCCTCACAGCAGGCCCACCAGAGTTCCCAGATGTCAGCCAAGGAGCGGCTGTCTGGACGACCTGGACAATCCCCCACTGCCTTATTCACAGGCTCATCCCCTGCCTCCTGCCGGAAATCTCCACAGCAGGAGCTTGTGCCTCTGTTTCCAGCTGCTCCCCAGCACCTACAAGACAGTAGGTGCTTAATAAATGCTAAGCACTATTCACAATAGCCAAGATATGGAAGCAACCTAAATGTCCATTGACAGAGGAATGGATAAAGAAGATGTAGAAAATTTTTTTTGTCTTTTTTTTTTTTTTTGCTATTTCTTTGGGCCGCTCCCACGGCATATGGAGGTTCCCAGGCTAGGGGTCGAATCGGAGCTGTAGCCACCGGCCTACGCCAGAGCCACAGCAACGTGGGATCCGAGCAGCGTCTGCAGCCTACACCACAGCTCACGGCAACGCCGGATCATTAACCCACTGAGCAAGGGCAGGGACCGAACCTGCAACCTCATGGTTCCTAGTCGGATTCATTAACCACTGCGCCACGGCGGGAACTCACGAAAAAAATTTTTTTTAATAAAATATAAAATCAAAAGTAAAAATAAAACAGTTATTTAAATTTTGGTACATATATGCAATGGACTACTACTCAGCCATAAAAAAGAATGAAATAATGCCATTTGCAGCAACGTAAATGGACCTAGAGATTATCATACTAAGCGAAGTTAGAGAAAGGCAAATACCATAAGATATCACTTATATGTGGAACATAATATATGACACAAATGAACTTATTTACAAAACAGTCACAGATTTCGAAATCAAACTTATGGTGACCAAAAGGGAAACTTTCAGGAGAGGGATAAATTAGGAGTTTGAGATTAACAGATATGCACTACTATGTATAAAATAGATAAATAACAAAGTCCTACTGTCTAGCACAGGGAACTATATTCAATATCTTGTAATAACCCATACTGGAAAAGAATTTGAAAAATATATATGTATGTATAACTGAATCGTTTTACTGTATACCTAAAACTACAACATTGTAAATCACAACATTGTAAATCAACTATACTTCAATTATTTGTTTGCTTTGTCTTTTTAAGGCCACTCTTGCCACATACGGAAGTTCCCAGCCTAGGGGTCAAATCGGAGCTACAGCTGCCTGCCTACACCACAGTCACAGCAACATGGGATTCGAGCCTTGTCTGTGACGTATACCGCGGTTCACGACAGTATCAGATCCTTAACCCACTGAGCGAGGACAGGGATTGAACCCACATCCTCATGGATACTAGTTGGATTCGTTGCCACTGAGCCATATCTGCACAGCAGAAACAAATCTGAGGATGAACCAGCCTCAGGCAACCAGGCAGGGGGCTCCTGTTCCCCCAGGCCTGGTGCTCACTCCAGGACATGCCCCAGCCCTCATCCCCACCCCAGTATGCCCTGGGTTGGTGGGAAGGTGCAGTGAGAGGACAGAATCCTAAGAGGCCAAGTGCTGCCCTCCTGGGCCCCTAGAGCCAGCTGCGACAGTTGGCTGGGACCGTGTCACAGTGTTATTTGCTTAACCACAAAGTGCACATCAGAGCACAGCAACAGCTGGTGAAGGCTGATGCCTGCTGACTGCCAGGGAATCTGCGTCCCCAAAGCTACTCTGCCCTTGGGAGCTGCACGTGCCATTTCTCTGCACAGATGCTCTTGAGTGAATTACCTTGTGAGTGAGGTTCTGGTTGGACATGAATGGGGGGGCACACTAATCATCATACTACAGCACCCCTGCAAGAGAGACCCTATCCCTGTCCCCACAGGAGGCCTGCCATCAGCCCAAGCAGGGCACCTGGTTGTGCCAGCTGTCACTAGAAGAGGGGGAAGGAGAGAAGGCAACTGGGGGGGGAGGCTGTCATAGAAGCCTGCCTGTAGGAGGCAAGACCATAGCTGGCCTTGCTGGGAGGAAGGGCGGTTTGCATAGGAGAAGGAGAGGACACCTGGGGGGGTGGGGAAGGTAGGGAGCACTAGGACGGGAAGAAGTGAACGAGGCTGTGGGCGCAGTACAGGGACAGGCAAGGAAGACAGGCATCCAGGAGCCCAGGCGCTACCTCTGGGGATGGGGAACAGCGAGTCAGCAAGCATAACCAGGAGAGGGTGTAGCCCAAGAGGTCAGATTTGTCTGCCTGCAGACTTCAGATGCTTGGGCAGTGCGACAACGAAGCCAGGGCGAGCCCTGCCTTTTCTGTCCCTCGGGTGGACACCTGGGTCCCCATTCCTGCTTGCTGCCCTCTGGCAGGCAGGTGGACGTCCATCCCGGTGACCCCTGAGCCAGGAGAAGGATGCTTCCAAAATAAGGTGGGGAGACGTCGAGGCAACTCAGCCACAGGAACTCAGGCTGCCACTGGCCACCCTGCCTGCCCCCGTGAAGCCCAGACTGGCACCAGGGGTGTCACCCCTCCATCTTCTCTGCCTAGGTTCTGGCCCCTTTCCAATCCTGCTGCTCTCGCACCACCCCTACTCCCTGGAGGGGACACTGGAACCCCCCAGCCAGCCCTCACTCTCACACACTCCACCATCAAGTGGCCCTGATGCAACAATCCCTCCCTCAGCTCTTATCCATGTTGGATTTACCTTGTACGCTATGACTCCCAACCAGCTGTCATGTCAGGTAGCATTTCCCTCCACTGCCCAGGCCCTGACCACAGCGAAGATGCAACGAGCTCTGGTTGACCCGGTCCTCGGCTCTAACTGTCACATTAGTCATGAAGAAAGCATAGGGCCACCGGCCTGGCCCAAGGCCCAGCCAGCCATGCTCATCCCAAGACCAGAGAGGGGAGAAGAACAGAGGGAGAGAGAGACAAAAAGAGAAAGCGAGAGAGAGGAGAGAGAAAGATAAGGAGAGAGACACAGAGAGGGATGCCCAGATAGGGAGAGAGGAAAGGAGACAGAGGAGAGTCAGGAGAGAGACCAGAGGCGGGTGGGGGGCAGGGGATGTGCCACCTCCTCCCGTAACACCCTCCACACACATCTCCTTGGGACTGGGGGTTACACTGCAGGGAGACTGGGCTTCGGAAAGCACCTAGTCGGGGCCATGCATGACCTCCCAGGATGAGGAGGCAGACCTGGACTGGAGCCCTTCTTGCTGCAGGCTGGTGTGGCTGCCTGGGTGTCAGAACACCAATGGGAGTTGCCTTTGTGGCTCAGCAGGCTAAGGACCTGGCATTATCTCTGTGAGGACGCAGGTTTGATCCCTGGCCTTGCTCAGTGGGTTAAGGATCTGGCATTGTCGTGAGCTGCGATGTAGGTCACAGATGCAGATTGGATCTGGCATTGTTGTGACTGTGACGTAGGCTGGCAGCTGCAGCTCAGATTTGGCCCCTAACCTGGGAACTTCCACATGCCACTGGCATGACTGTAAAAAAAGTCAAAAAAGGAGTTCCCATCGTGGCTCAGTGGTTAATGAATCCACCTAGGAACCATGAGGTCTCGGGTCCCATCCCTGGTCTTCCTCAGTAGGTTAAGGATCCGGTGTTGCCATGAGCTGTGGTGTGGGTCACAGAGGTAGCTCGGATCCTGAGTTGCTGTGACTGTGGTGTAGGCTGGCAGCTACAGTTCCAATTAGACCCCTGGCCTGGGAACCTCCATATGCTGCGGGTGCAGCCCTAGAAAAGGCAAAAAGACAAAAAAAACAACAACAAAAAAAGGCAAAAAAAAAAAAAAAAAAAAACAGAACAGTGGTCCTACCTCCAGCCTGTCAAGGCCACGCACTCCCTGCCACCTGCCCCCTTCCAGTTGGTGGGTGTTTTACTGGTTACTAAATACTTTGATTATCACTTTGGGGTGTAGTTACCCCAGCTTTACAAAGGAGAAAGCCAAATCACAAAGAGGCTGGGTATTTCCCCAAATGCACCAGAGCAGGAGTGGAGCCCTTGGATGAGGCCAAGTTCAAGTCTAGGCATGAGAAGGCTGCTCCTGTGACTGAGTGTCCCGGGAAGGTGCCCTGGCCGCTGGCTGATGTTCCCCTATCTCAGGGAAGCTGGAAACAGGCCACATGGAATGTTTCCACCACTGCCATCAGCATCTGCCACCAGCGGGGCAGGATGACTTTGTCCATCGTCTAGACTCTAAAAGGTGACAGCTGTCATGCTAATCAGGCAGATCAAACCTAAAAAGGCAGAGTTTGGAGCCTTTGCTAGTGAATAGCACCACAAAACCCTTGAAAAATGTATCCGAATTTTAAAACTCTTACCCAACTCAGCAAAGAAGCCACGCGGGCTGGGGCCTTTCTGCCTTCGGCTTTCCTGGCTCTGCTTTCCTCTTGCTCTTGAACTTGAATAGAAATATCAACGTGCACCTTCGATCCGCAGCAGGTGGCAGATGCAAGAATAGATTGACAGCTAATGAGTCAGGAAGACCAGCCAGAGGTTTGCGTGGGAACTTACTGGCCACAGAGCTTAGGATGGGGACATCTACTGACCCTACCTGTGGGCTGCATGCTACCCACACCTCACAGCAGGAACATAACACATGTGCACATTTACATCGGCACGTTCTGGAGAGCCCGATTTTCATGGCCTACCAGAACCACTGTCCCAACCCCGACAGGGAGGGCGAGGGGGAGGGGCCTGCAGCCCTTGGTCCAAGGCAGGGGGCAGCACCATCCCTGCACCCCATCACCTCACCAGCCCCCTTCTTCCCTTCCTCTAAGCTGCCCCTAGCCTTCGGAAAACTCCATCATTTATTGAAGGACCATCCATCATTTACTGGAGTAGGCAGGGATTGTTATGGGTCATTTTGTCACCATGGCAACCGCTGTGGTCTGAAGGGTTTGAGAGCCCTGATCAGGCTTCTGGGATGGGAAGTGATAAGGACAGCAGATCAAGGGGATCTTTATGGGGCTGTGCGTGAAGCCCCGCATCAAACATCATCTCTGTGCCTCTGGGGAATCTCCAGGCGGGGATGCATGTAGCTCCCACTGGCAGCTGAGTTCAAACAGAAAACTAATGAGGCAGCATGACGTGTGGGCCTTTGCCAATCTCGTAACAAGCCTCCTTCAGAGGAGACGCCACCCCCACCCCCAGACCCCTCCCCAGCAGAGGGGCAGCCAGGCAGCAGGAGAGTGAGTCATCCACTTGGTCCAACCCCAGGCCATGCCCTGGGCACCTGGGAAGTGTCTTCACACAGGGAGGCCTCCCCCATGCCAGGACACTGTGGGATCCAGGTGGGGTGGTCCTTGGGAGGATCCCACATCTCCCAGGGGCTCAACCCCTACATTAAAACTCAGGAATAAAAGCAACACATATTCTAGGAGAGTTCCCTCTGTGGTACAGGGGTTAAGGATCTGGTGTTGCTTCTGCAGCAGCTTGGGTTGCTTCGGAAGCATGGGTTCAATCCCCAGCCCAGGGCAGTGGGTTAAGGATCTGACATAGGTCGCAGTTGTGGCTTGAATTCGCTCCCTGGCCCGGGATCTTCCATATGTCCTGGGCACAGCCAAAAAAATTAAAAAATTAAAAATAGTGAAGTACTTTGGGTGGATTATCTCATTTAACCCTTCACAGTAACCCTACAAGGTGGATACAATTACTCTCCATTTTACAGATGAGGGAACTAAAGCCCCAAAAAGGGTAAATAATGTTTTTAAAGCTGAACAGTTAGCAAGGGCAGAGCAAGGACTTGACCTCTGAAGCCTCCCCACCCCCACCCCCTCACCCCAGCAGGCCACTGTCAGCAATGAGACACATCCTGATCCTGCTTCCAGCCCCAGTGCACTGGCTGCCCCAGCTTTGAGTCTCTCACAGGTGAAGCAAAAGGTCTTCACAGGAGTACCTGCTGTGGCTCAGCAGAAGCGAATCCAACTAGTATCCATGAGGATGCAGGTTCGATCCCTGGCTTCGCTCAGTGGATTAAGGATCTGGCATTGCCATGAGCTGTGGTGTAGGTAACAGACACGTCTCAGATCTGACATTGCTGTGGCTGTGGTGTAGGCCAGCAGCTGCAGCTCTGATTCAACCCCTAGCCTGGGAACTTCCATATGCTACAGGTGTGGCCCTAAAAAGCAAAAAAAAAAAAAAAAAAAGAGGTCTGCAAGGTGTTTTCCAGAGCAGTGCCAGGGGCACAGGGAGAGTGATCCCACCAAGCCCAACACATCCCACCCAGGTAAGACCCTCACTCCAGCTTCATTCCCAGTGTCTGAGGCACCTATAGGCATGTCACATGCAAACTCTCAGCATCCCCTGCATAGATTAAGTGGCGAGCTCTGCCCAAACTCAGAGTGTGTTAGACTTAACAATTTTCGTGATACTTTCTGGTCTACCAGCTCCCCTGGCTGACATTCTGCTCTCAGTTTTCCAGACAATGAATTAGGGTCCCAAACAGAGCAAGAAGGAGGATTCCACAGGCTGGGTCAGGACGTCCTAGAGCAGATGTTGACATTCTGCCAGGGTTTGGGGTCGTGGCTGGAACAGGACCCGGAGGGCCCACTGGGATGGGGCCGGAGTGGCTGTGCCTTGGGTGCCTGGGTTGGAGGGCTGCCCTGAAGTCCTGCAGGGTTTGGACCCAGGCAGGCCCTGGGCTTGCCTGGGGGAATAGGGAGGGGCAAGTTCCTCTGGCCTTGGCTCCTTTCCTACCTGGATAGAGGAAATGTCCCCAGCGAATCTGGGGAGGTCCATTCACAGCCCCATGCGCGGGCTTTCAAGTCCTGATTGCAAATGCTCAGGCCACTTCAGGCGGTCTGGAAATAACCCTTTTCCCCACCCCTGCTCCCAATCTCCAGTTGCCCTAATGACTTTTTTGTGTGTCTTTTTTTTTGTCGTTTTTTTGTCTTTTTTTTTTTTTTCTTTGTCTTTTTGAGGGCCGCACCTGCAGCATATGGAGGTTCCCAGGCTAAGGGTCTAATCAGAGCTGTAGCTGTCAGCCTATGCCACAGTCAGAAGAATGCCAGATCCGAGCTGTGTCTGCGACCTACACCAGAGCTCAAGGCAACGCCAGATGCTTAACCCACTGAGCAAGGCCTGGGATCAAACCCGCAACCTCATGGTTCCTAGTCAGATTCATTTCCACTGTGCCATGATGGGAACCCCGTTTTTGTCTTTTTTTGTCTTTTCTAGGGCCACACCCATGACATATGGAGGTTCCCAGGCTAAGGGTCCAATCTGAACTGTAGCCGCCAGCCTAGGTCACAGCCACAGCAACTTAGGATCCAAGCCACGTAATCAACCTAGTGAGCAAGGATTCTTAACCCACTGAGCAAGGCCAGGGATGGAACCCGCAACCTCATTGTTCCTAGTTGGATTCATTAACCACTGAGCTACGACGGGAACTCCATCCTAATGACTTTTCATCTTTTCATCAAACACAGATCAGGTTTCCTCTTTGTATTGCCTCCATCAGCAATGATCTAACCATCTTTTCCTCCTCCTGCCCAGACTCCCTACCAAGAGAAAGTTTAGGATTGGATTGCCAGAGTTCTTTTCCTTTGCTGTGAGATTTTTTTTTTTTTTAATTTTATGGCTGTACCCATGGCATAGGGAAGTTCCCTGGACCAGGGATTGAATCTGAGCCACAGCTACAACCACAGCTACAGCAATGCCAGATCCCTCAACCCACTGTGCTGAGAAACAGATTGAACCCACACCTCTGCAGTGACCCAAGCCGCTGCAGTCAGATTCTTAACCCACTGCACCATAGCGGGAACTCCCCTTTGTGGCAAGACTGAGTGGTCTCTCCATGAGGTTTTTCCCATGTGGCTTCTCCACATGGCTTTGTTGCCAAACCGAACTCTGGTCCACTCACCTGACATGCAACAAAGCCAACCTACTGACACCAGATTGTGGTACAGGAAAGTGCAGCATGTACTGCAGGTGCCCAGAGTGGGGCCAAGCAAGGAGCATGGTTGGCTAGGGCTCAAAAGGCCCGGACTCCCCAAAGCCTTTCAGGGAAAGGGTTTTAAATTCAGGGTGAGAGTGGGGGGTTGTGAGTGTGTGATCAGCTTGTGCACTTTCTTCTGATTGGTTGGTGGGGAGGTTACCCAGAGTCAATATCATCCACCTTCTGGTTCCAACCAGTCTGGGGTCTACGTGCTGCTGGGCTGCACACAGTTAACTTCCTCCACTCGGTGGGGGTTTCAGCATCTGCAAAACAGCTCAAGGATATGGCTCAGGATGTTGTCTGTAGCCCTTGAGGAGGAACCAAAGGTCCTTGTCTTTATTTAATGGCCAAACCATTATTATTTGGTCTTGCCTGAATGTTTTCCTTTATTTCTGCCTTCTCCCACTTCTCTAATTATATGTGTTCTTTGGGCCTTGGGGATGTGCCTAGGAGGCTAGTTTTTTTACAAATAAGAGACAGGCAGAGGACGTGGAGGAGGTGGGGGGCTCTGCTATGGAAGGCCCATGGGGTCCTGCTCAGTAACATTCCCCCCTTTTCTTGGATACTCCTCAGTCTTGAGGGGAACAAGCGCAGGACAAGAAAGGGCATAGAGATTTGAATAGAGAGGTTAGTTGTAAACTCGATAGAGGAAGCTGGTGTTAGGGGGCCTTGGTTTCTTTCTGCTTCCCCATGTGGCTTCTCCATGCAGTTTGAGTAGCTGAATTTCCTGCATGGCAATTCAGGCTCCCAAGAGTGTACTTGTGCAAACTGCCAGACTGTCGTAACTGGCAGAGCGTCACTCCCTCTGCCTTCTTTTGGTTAGAGGAGGGCCTGTAACCCAGCAGGACCCTAGGCGGTCTTCCCAGGACAGATCCCCTCCCCATATTCTCTGTGCTGCAGCTCCTCTCTGAAGTACTCAAAAAACAGTATCTGATGAGCATTTCCCCAGTTGTTTTATAGATGCTAAAACCCTCACCAAATGAAAGAAATTAACTGCTTGATGACCATGAGCATGATTCCCCCAGACCCACTGGCGCCTGAGGATTGATGATGTTAACCCCTGTTACCTTGCCGTCAGACAATGAGGGTTGTGCATGAGCTGATCACACATCCTCTGATCCCTACCCCATCCCCCAAACCTGGCCTTTAAAAATACCTCCCTAGGAGTTCCTGTCGTGGCGCAGTGGTTAACGAATCCGGCTAGGAACCATGAGGTTGCGGGTTCGGTCCCTGCCCTTGCTCAGTGGGTTAACGGTCCGGCGTTGCCGTGAGCTGTGGTGTAGGTTGCAGACGCGGCTCGGATCCCGCGTTGCTGTGGCTCTGGCGTAGGCCGGTGGCTACAGCTCCGATTCGACCCCTAGCCTGGGAACCTCCATATGCCGCGAGAGCGGCCCAAGAAATAGCAACAACAACAACAACAACAAAAAAAAAAAAGACAAAAGACAAAAAAAATACCTCCCTAGGAGTTCCCATCATGGCTCAGAAGAAATGAATCTGACTAGCATCCATGAGGAGGCAGGTTTGATCCCTGGCCTTACTCAGTGGGTTGGGGATCCGGCATTGCCATGAGCTGTGGTGTAGGTTGTAGTCGCATCTCTGGTATTGCTGTGGCTGTGGTATAGACCGACAGCTACAGCTCCAATTCAAACCCTAGCCTGAGAATGTCCATATGCTGTGGGAGTGACCCTAAAAAAAAAAAAAAAAAATGCCTCCCTAGAAGTTCCCATTGTGGCTCAGCAGAAACTAACCCAACTAGTATCCATGAGGATTCAGGTTCAACCCCTGGCCTCAATCCGTGGGTTAAGGATCCAGCATTGCCATGAGCTGTGGTGTAGGCTTGGATATGGCAGTGCTGTGGCTGTGGTGTAGGCTGGCAGCTGTAGCTCCAATTAGACCCCTAGCCTGGGAACCTCCATATGCCACAAGTGCGGCCCTAAAAAGCAAAAAAAAAAAAGCAGATGGGGAAGTTCCCTGCTGACCTAGTGGGTTAAGGATCCAACATTGTCACTGCTGTGGCTCAGGTTACTGCTCTAGCACAGGTTCAATCCCTGGCACAGGGAACTTCCGCAGCCAGAAAAAAAAAAAAAAAAAATGCCTCCCTGAAACCCATCAGGGAGTTTGGGTGTTTTGAACACTAGCTGCCCAGACTCCTTGCTTGGTGCCTACAATCAACACCGTACTTTCCTTCCCCACAACCTGGTGTCAGCTTTACTGTGCACAGGTGAGCAGACCCAGGTGTGTCTCCATAACAAGTCCACCCATGTAACAGCCTGTGTCCTGGGAGTCTAAATATTCCAGGGCTGGGGGGAAAAGCTAGACCCACCTCAACCCCTTCCCACGCCCCCTCCTACAGACTCTCAGGTTTTCCAAACATGCCCAAGTCGAGGTTGTGGAACTAACATGGTTTCAGCGTGGACGGGACTTTGTTCTGAGCTGAGCGCACCCAGACACTTGCCTTCACCACGGAGGTCGGGCCCTCGGGGCTCGGCTTTTCTCTAAACACACACCAAGGAGGAAATGAATAGATTCAGCGAAGCGAGTACAATCAGATCTCCTAAGCAACCACTCATCTGCTGGGCTCCACCAAATCCTAAGTGACGAGGTTCATTAGACAATCTTGGGAGCTTGGGCTGGGCAATTAGGAGGTTGCAAATAAATAAATGGCTATGCTGGTCCTCCCTCCCTGAGCCTCTCTATTGGGGCTAATTAAGAGAAGCCAGGATGCTTCAGAGAGGCACACAGGTAGCATCTTGCTCTCCAGGGTCTGTGAAGCTTTGGTGACCCTGTGTGCTAATTCCACCCAGCCCTCCCTGCACCCCCCCACACCCACACACATACACACACTGCACACACAGAGGAGCAGATGTTAGCTTCAAGGCACTAACAGTTATACACATGCTTAGGCAAACAAGAAGTTACATTAGGCAGAATATGCACTGTATGACAAACAGAGATTGCTACTAAGTAAAGTGTGCACTCTGAAGGCAACAAAACCCTGGTATCAGCTTATGAACAGGAACAAAGAACAATTTGAGGAGCTCCCTGGTAGCCTAGCAATTAAGGACTTGGCATTGTCACTGCTGTGGCTTGGGTTTGATCCCTGGCCTGGGAACCTCTGCATGCCATGGGCACGGCCAAAAAAAAACAAATAAAAAAAGAACAATTAGAGTGACATAAATGTATTCAAAATAGAAGAGGAGGTTCCCATCGCAACACAGTGGAAACAAATCCGACTAGTATCTATAAGGATATGGGTTCGATCCCTGGCCTCAGTGGGCTAAGGATCCAGCATTGCCACAGGCTGTGGTGTAGGCTCAGATCCAGCATTGCTGTGGCTGTGGTGTAGGCTGGCAGCTGTAGATCCAATTTGACCCCTAGTCTGGGAACTTCCATATGCCTCAGGTAAGGCCCTAAAAAGCAAAAAAAAAAAAAAAAAAAAATCCAACTGCAGTGACTTGGGTTGCTGTGGAGGCATGGGTTCAATCCCCAACCCAGCACCATGCGTTAAGGATCCAGCATTGCCACAGGTGTGGCATAAGTCACAGCTGCCACTCAGATTCAATCCCTGGCCCATAAACTTCTGTATGCGGTGGGTGCAGCCATTAAAAAAAAAAAAAAAAGATTAAGGTTATTTTATTTCACAATCTCTGGATCAGGAATTTGGCAAGTCTCAGCTGGACAGTTCTTCTGCTCCATGGGCATATATTCAGCTGGGAGCTCGGCTAGGGATGAGAAGTCCACAATGAAAAGTCAGATTTCTCTCTGGAGGGCCTTTCTCTCTCTCTTCCCTGGCAAGTTGGAAGTCCTCCATGGCAGCTGGCATCCAAAAGAGAACATCCCAAGTAGAGAAGTTGGAAGCTACAGATCGCTTAAAACTGAGCCTTGGAAGATCACTCATGCGACATTCTATTGGTCAAGCTCCAGGGCCAGTCCAAATTCAAGGGGAGGATAAACAGACTCTACCTATTCATGGAAGTACAAAGGCTTTGCTTCGATCCAACATATTCATATATGTCTCCAAACTTGATATGGCACTTGTGAGACCATTCTCATCATGCTGTTTCCTAGCCACACCTTGGGTGGCCTTGTTGCTATCCTCACACCAAAACCATCAAGTCAGAGAATAAGTGGAACCCTTCCCTCCTTAGAACAACTTCTCATAAAATATTCTCTCTGCACCCTCTGACTCCCCTATGGGGGGGATCCTGCCTGACCCTCAGTGTCCATGACCCTGACTCCCCTTCCCTCTCCAGCTCCTTCTTTTTTTTTTTTTTTTTTTTTTTTTTTTTGTCTTTTTGCCATTTCTTGGGCCGCTCCTGCAGCATATGGAGTTTCCCAGGCTAGGTGTCGAATCGGAGCTGTAGCCACCGGCCTACACCAGAGCAACGCCAGATCTGAGCCGCGTCTGCAACCTACACCACAGCTCACGGCAATGCCGGATCCTTAACCCACTGAGCAAGGCCAGGGATCGAACCCGAAACCTCATGGTTCCTAGTCGGATTCGTTAACCACTGCGCCATGACGGGAACTCCTCCAGCTCCTTCTGCATAGACTCACTGGCAGGGATGGTGATAGTAGGAGAGGATGTGCCACTCTGAGCCAGTCCTATCTCTTAATATCTCATTGGTGCTTTCAAATAGGGGGAATCTGGCTCCTTCGCCCTAATCCTTGGGTCTTAGTTACCTCTCTAGAACAACAGGATAAAATTCACCTCAGTAGCCTGTTACACTGGATTAAGGGCACTCAGTCTCTGAATCCTCCTCCTCCTCCTCCCTGTCATCCTCATCGTCTTCACCATCCTCACCATAATCGCCATCACCATCGCCATAACCATCATGTCGTTATCACCATCCTCAGTCATCATCACCCTCACCTCCCTCACCATCCTCCTCCCCTCATCATGCTCATCGTCATCATCCTCCCCATCATCGTCCTCATGCTCACATCGCCAGCCTCGCCAGCCTCACCATATTCATCACCTTCACCATGATCATCCTCCTCCTCCCTAGATTCACCCTCCTCACCATCAACATCCTGCCACCATCATCATCCTCACCATCCCCACTACACTCATCACTCTCACCATCACCCTCACCATCCTCCTCCCCCTCACCATCCTCACCACCTTCACCATCCTCACCATATACATCATTCTCACCATCAACCTTTTTGGTTTTTTTTTTGTCTTTTTTTTTAGGGCCACATCTGCAGCACATGGAGGTTCCCAGGCTAGGGGTCGAATTGGCTGCTGGCCTACGCCACAGCCGTGCCAAGGCCCGATCCGAGCCATGTCTGCAACCTACACCACAGCTCACGGCAACTCCGGATCCCCAACCCACAGAGCGCCGCCCGGGATTGAACCTGCATCCTCATGGATACTAGTCAGATTCGTTTCCACTGAGCCACGACAGAAACTCCTCACCATCTTCCTCACCGTCACCCTCCTCACCATCCTCACCATATTCACCATCCTTACCACCACCATCATCCTACCATCACCATCCTCCCCACCATGATCATCATCCCAGCCACGGGGAATAAAATGACCACCACATGATAAAGAGATTAAATTAATCTAAAGCTCACAACATCCTTTTTTCATGGGTCCTCCTGGTCCAAGATGAGCAATGGTGACCCCAGGCTGACCGGGCCTCATTTGGCCTGTGGATGGGATGAATGGGAAGGGTTGAAATAGTGTCATCAGAGTGTAGTCCTCTCTCTCTTTCTGCCTCTCTCTTTTGTCTCTCTGCCTCTGTCCTCCTTCTCTCTCTCCTTTCCCACTTTCTTCTCTCTTTCCTCCTATCCTCTCACCCCCTCAGCCCTGCCTGTCCCATGGTCAACTCCACTCTCAGCTGGAGTCTCCCCCAGGTGACTTCAGACAGTTCCTCTGATGCAGTCCCACCTCTGTGCTGCCCCACAGGCCTCTCTTCTGTCAGCCCCACCTACAGCTCCAGGCCTGAATTAATTGGTGCAGCTAGGATCATGGGCTCATCCTGAACCAATCACAGCTCTGAGAAGGTGAGTACTGCCACCAGGCCTGGGGCCAGAGCCAATCAGCAGAGTTGGGCAGGGTGTGTGTCTGCTCCCAAGGGCATCTGGACTGAGAAGGCAGAGGTGGTTCTAGATGGAGACACTAAGGGAGTTCCCATTGTGGCTCAGCAGTTTAAGAACACAGTATAGTATTCATGAGGATGTGGGTTTGATCCCTGGCCTCGCTCAGTGGGTTAGGGATCCCACATTGCCACAGGCTGTGGCATGGGTCACAGGTGCGGCTGGGATCCAGGATTGCTGTGGCTGTGGTGTAGGCCTGCAGCTGCAGCTCCAAGTCACCCCCCAGCCCAGGGAACTTCCATATGCCACAAGTGCAGCTGTAAAATTTTTAAAAATAAAAAATCAGTAGTAGATGGAGGTATTGGGCCTCTTAGCAAAAGATGGGACAGATGCACATGGAACCAGTCCCGGCGGTATGGTACCCTGAGGACAGGATGGGTTTGACAAAGGGTAGAGGACAGGGTCCAAACTGCCTCTGGTGGAGCACCTGGCTCTGCCACTGGCTAGCTCTGTGACTCTGGGTGAGGTACCGCCCTCTCTGTGCCTGTTGCCCATCTGTAAAATGGAAATCACAATACACGTACATCACAGGAATGTGTGTGCATTCAATGATGCGTGTGTGTGCGCGCGTGCGCACGCGCGTGCGTGCCCAGACGTGGCCGTGCACCTCTAGATTAATGTTGCTACAACAGAAACATCATCTCGTCAGGGAGAAAAATTCACATGAACTATGGGGCTAACTCACCAGCCGCAGACCCTCCTGACACCCCAGAAAAGACACTAGAAATAGCCTCCTCCCAGCCCCCACGTCCCACCAGGGTGCAGGGAGAAAGCGCCCAGGGCAAGGGCTGTTACAGACACACAGATGACAGCTGAGGGGTGACCAGTGGCTTCAGGCAGGCAGCAGGACATGACCCAGGCCTAATTGTCACAGCTTTTCGTGTCCTTCACACCTAATTAGATTCCCTTGTAGGGAGATAAAAGCTGTTACTTTGTATCAGCAAGGCATCTTTTTCTGCAGGATTGAGTTTCTAAAAGGGGGGGGGGGACTGTTGAGAGTGAGAGCTGGGAGATGGAGGGAAAGAGCCAGGTTTAATAGACTTTGGAATAAAATCCTGACAGATTCAAATGGATTCTGCAGCCTGAGAAAATTGAGTGCAGAGGGAATTGGATTTATGTACTGTTAAATGTAACTGCCTCCCAGGATCTACATCAAAAGCTGTTAAAGTGGTCATCTTTGGGAGTTCCCGTCGTGGCGCAGTGGTTACCGAATCCGACTAGGAACCATGAGGTTGCGGGTTCGATCCCTGCCCTTGCTCAGCGGGTTAACGATCCGGCATTGCCGTGAGCTGTGGTGTAGGTTGCAGACACGGCTCGGATCCAGCGTTGCTGTGGCTCTGGTGTAGGCTGGCTGGTGGCTACAGCTCCGATTAGACCCCTAACCTGGGAACCTCCATATGCCGCGAGAGTGGCCCAAGAAAATGGCAAAAAGACAAAAAAAAAAAAAAAAAAAAAAAAAAGTGGTCATCTTTGGAGATGTATGGAAACTGTGTGTGAATGGACCGATGGACGGTCTAGGGAGCGGGGTCCTTCCATGGAGATCTACACAAGGCAGAGTCGGGGTTATTAAAGACACGATAAACATGACGCAGTGGGTGGGATTTAATCAGAGCATCTCAAAGCCCTGGCAAACCTGGGACTCCCAGCAGCTTTTCCTTGTGTGCGGTCACTTGGGAACTCTCAAGGCTGCAGAGGAGGGCCACAGTCCCAGGATGCTGACAGGCTGGGAGTGGGGTTTCCCAGCTGAGGGCGGGGAGGGTAGGATTTACTCTGTTTATTCATCAGCCCCGATCAAGGACACACTCAAGAAAGGACTTGGACCTGCCCCTTCCTCATGAAGACATGACACAGCCTGGGTGCCTCGTGAGCCCAGTCCTCCAAACCCCTTGCACACAGAGCCCGAGCCATGCCTCCCCCTGGGATCACCAACCCCACTAGAGAGCGGCCCTGGGGCCTTTCTCTGAGGACCTAGAAATAGCCCGGTGCTCACCCCCCACCCCCCACAAACCAGGAGCAGAGACACAGACCTATTCATGTTTGGGAGAGTGTATCAGTCAAGCTGGAACAAGGTCTGCTGTGTAACAAACATCCCTCCCCCATGACCAGTCAAAGGCACAGCTCTCACACTGTGGGTCCAGTGGGTCACAGGGCCCTTCACTCTGGGTAACCACTTGGGGGCCAGGAACCCAGGCTGACATATGCTTCCATGTCACTAAAAGAAATAGGAACCCCCATAAACTGACCTTCAAAGTCTCACTTTTTATGGTCCAAAGCCAGTCAAATGGCCAAACCAGACTTCCAGGGAGCAGGGAACTGTAACACCTGTACCCCCTGCCCCCATGGAGACAAAACGATTTAGGAACAGCCCTACTGACTCTGGGCCAGCCAGTTCTACTCACTCTCCCTCTTGTCTCCCCAAGCAAACGACCCCCAAATTCCAGCCACATCCAACCAGGACCTCGGGGTGATGCCCAGGAGGATTGTACCATTGTACCAGATCCACACATGGCACTTCTGCATCTGAAGCCCCATCAACTAAGGAATAAATCGTTTCCTCTGACACCCTCACTGATGTGTGGAACAGAGACTTGACAACCACAGTGAATGGAGGAAGAAATGAGATGCAGCCTCACAGGTTCGAGGTCCAAAGTCCAGGTTGCTGAAGGCATTTCCTCCTAAACACTTTCCACTACAAAACATCTTCTGCCTAAACTGGCACTGCTCACCTTCCACTATTTGGGTTTCTTTTCCAGCAGCACTGTTTCTGGGTGTCAGTTTCGGTATTAGTCAAGGCTGACTAGGTTCTGCTGTGCCTAACAAACATCCCCAGGCCTCAGGGATGGAAAGTGACAAAGGGCCGCTTCTCACTCAAGCCCCTGCCCTTCCTGGTCCTCAGGGCACCTGCTCACTGAACTCATTCTGGGGCCCAGGTGGGTGGGCACTCTATCCACACCTCCAGCCATGATTGCAGGCAGGAGAGGGGACTTGGTGACAGGGCAGCACGCTCACCGGCTTGAGGCCTCTGCTGCCCTGGCCTGGGGCTCCTTCTCCATCTCCTGATCATGCCTATGGTTACCTATCGCACAGTAACTCAGGGGGCAGGGGAAAGGGAGCTAGCTGCTATTATAGAATTCTTTTGTTAAATTTATTTTATTTTTTACCTTTGGCCATGCCTACAGCATGTAGAAGTTCCTGGGCCAAGGATGGAACCCATGCCACAGCAGTGACCAGAGCCACAGCAGTGACAATGCCCAATCCTCAACCCACTGAGCCACTAGGGAACTCGTAGAATTTTTTACAAGAATGGATTTAGGGGAGTTCCCGTCGTGGCGCAGTGGTTAACGAATCCGACTAGGAACCATGAGGTTGCGGGTTCGGTCCCTGCCCTTGCTCAGTGGGTTAACCATCCGGTGTTGCCGTGAGCTGTGGTGTAGGTTGCAGACGCGGCTCGGATCCCGCGTTGCTGTGGCTCTGGCGTAGGCCGGTGGCTACAGCTCTGATTCAACCCCTAGCCTGGGAACCTCCATATGCCGCGGGAGCGGCCCAAGAAATAGCAACAACAACAACAACAAAAAGACAAAAAAAAAAAAAAAAAAAAAGAATGGATTTAGGCATAAACTTGTGCAGTTTGATTCCTGGCCTCGCTCAGTGGGGGAAGGATCCAGTGTTGCTGTGAGCTGCAGGGAAGTTCGCAGATGTGGCTCAGATCTGGCATTGCTGTGGCTCCGGCATAGGCCCACAGCCTGCATCTCAGATTCAATCCTTGGCCTGGGAACTTCCATATGCCACAGATGACACCCTAAAAAAAATGTTTCTTGTGACTTTTAACAAAAAATCAGGAGAAGAGATTTGGAGATGGAGCATTGCCACAAAGTACATATTTGTACAATACAGCAAAGGAAAAGAAAAGAAAGGAGCTCCCCTGCCCAGCGCAGCCAGCCACCGGGGCCAGTCCACTGGTCAGTGGGCCTGAGGGGTCTTGCTGCCTAGCTAGCCCAACAGTGGTGTACTGGTGCTCTCCTTTCCGCCTCTCCTCAACGGAGATCAGCAGGTCTAGGGAGTATGAGCCCATGGATTTTCTTCCAATACATTCAGAATTTTGCAACCTCAACACCTCATACTACTCAACAACAAAAAAGCAAACAACCCAATCAAAAAATGGGCAGAAGACCTAAATAGACATTTCTCCAAAGACATATGGATGACCAAGAGGCACATGAAAAAAATGCTCCACATCATTAATTATTAGAGAAATGCAAATCAAAACAACAATGAGGTACCACCTCACGCCAGTCAGAATGGCCATCATTAACAAATCAAAAAATAAAAAATGCTGGATAGGGTGTGGAGAAAAGGGTACCCTCTGCTTCACTGTTGGTAGGAATGTAAATTGGTACAACCTTATAGAAAACAGTATGGCGGTTTCTCAGAAAACTAAATATAGAACTACTCTATGACCCAGCAATTTCACTCCTGGGCATCTATCCAGATAAAACTTTCATTGAAAAATATCCATGCATCCTTATGTTTATGGCAGTAATATTCACAATAGCCAAATTATGGAAACAACCTAAATGTCCATCGACAGACAAATAGATTTAGAAGATGTGGTACATATACACAATGGAATACTATCCAGCCATAAAAAAGAACAAAATAATGCCATTTGCAGCAACATGGATGGAACTAGAGATTCTCATACTAAATGAAGTAATTCAGAAAGAGAAAGACAAATACCATATGATATCATTTATATGTGGAATCTAAAATGTGGCACAATGATCTTATTTACAAAATAGAGACAGATCATGGACATGGAGGGCAATGTTTGCCAGGGGGGAGGGAGGAAGGAGAGAAGAGGATGGACAGGGAGTTTGGGGTTGGTAGATGCAAATTGTTGCATTTGAATGGGTAATGGGGCCTATTGAATAGCACAGGGAACTGTATATAATCTCTTGGGTTGGAACATGACGGAAGATGGTATGAAAAGAGAAGAATGTGTGTATATATATGGGGAGGCTGTGTCACTTCACTGTACAGCAGAAATTGAAGGAACATTGTAAATCAACTATACTTTTTAAAAAATTTTTTTCAAGAATTTTGCATCCTTGGAGTTCCCATCATGGTGCAGTGGAAACGAATCTGACTAGGAATCATGAGATTGTGGGTTCGACCCCTGGCCTCGCTCAGTGGATTAAGGATCTGGCATTGCTGTGACCTGTGGTGTAGGTCGCAGATGCAACTTGGATCTGGCGTTGCTGTGGCTGTGGTGTAGGCCAGCAGCTGTAGCTCCAACTGGACCCCTAGCCTGGGAACCTCCATATGCTGTGGGTGCAGCCCTAAAACAAAACAAAACAAAACAAAACAAAACACCAAAACAAAGAATTTTGCATCCTCACCTGTATCCCATGGGACAGACCAACTCAACTCAGTAACAAGAGCAAGTTCCACCGAGCTGACAGGATTTGCCCTCTGCTCCTTTTATTCATTCATCCAACAGGTATTTACTATGGATTTGCTGTATGTCGGACACTCATCTAGGCTCTAGGGGTGCAACAGGGGAGAAAAAATAGTCACACACACACAGAGAAATGGCTTTTCTGGTGGAGCACACTTTCTCACAGCAAGGGAGGGAAGACAGGAAACAGGGTGCCAAATGTCCATGAATTTTCTGGAGACAAATAAGCAAGGGAGGGACAGGGGTCGGAGGAGGTAAGGTCAAGTAGAGGGTCATGCAAAGAGTGAGAGAGTGACTTAGCCACACATGTCACGGAAACGCCTCCCAGGCAAAGGAAACAGCCAGTGCAAAGGCCCTGAGGCAGACGCAGCTTGAAACAACCAACGAACAGCACCAGACGAGTGGGGCTGGAGGAGAGAGCGCAAAGGGAGAAGAGCTGGAATCACGATCTATCGAGGTGACAACTGGGGCGGGGCCTGCAGGCTGCGGCAAGGACTCTGGACTTTGCTTGGAGTGTGACCAGGATCCTGGAGACTGGGGAGCAGAGAAGTGATGTGAGCAGTCTGGCTGCTGGGGGAGAACAGCATATAGGGTTTGTCCAAGTTATGTGTTGCTGCATAGCAGATGCAAAACATAGCAGCTTAAAACAACTAGGGGATTTCCCATTGTGGCTCAGCAGGTAAAGAACACGACTAGTATCCATGAGGATGCAGGTTTGATTCCTGACCCCGTTCACTGGGTTAAGAATCTGGCATTGCCCTGAGTTGTGTGCAAGTCTTAGACTCGGCTTGGATCCCAAGTTGCTGTGGCTGTGGCGTAGGCAGACAGCTGCAGCTCTGATTTGACCTCTAGCCTGGGAACTTCCATATGCCACAGGTGCAGCCCTAAAAAGCAAAAAAAAAAAAAAACCAAAAAACCCTCAGGTTCACGACCTCACATTTTTCTCAGGTCAGGGCCCTGTGTGACTCAGTAGCACTCCCCAGCTCAAGGTCCCCAGCGGGTGTCAGCAGGCTGAGGTCCCATTTGAAGACTTCCCTGGGGAAGGGTCCACTTTGAGGCTCACTCACGGCTTCTGGGCAGCATCAGTCCTCTGATGGCTCAGCTCCTGACTGGAGTTCAGCCTGGGGCCACCCTGGGCCCTTTGTCACGTGGACCTCTCCACAGGACTGCTCTCAGTGTAGCAACTGCCGGCTCCACCAGACTGAGGAAGCAAGGGACAGGGAGAAAGATGGAAGCCAGAGCCTTTTTACAACCCTGCTTAGAAGGAGCCTCCCATCACTTTCGCCATTTTCTATTCACTAGAGACCAGGCACAGGCCACACCGACACTCCAGGGTCAGGGATCACAGCGGGCATGACCACCGGCAGGTGAGGATCAGGGGTTGGCTGGAAGCCTGCATGGAGGGCAGAAGTAGGGCTGGGAGAGCAGCTGCTGCCTACTTCACCAGTCCGAGCCTGAGATGGCAGCAGCACGGAGCAGAGCGGAGGTGGTCAGAAGTGGCTCGATTTAGATACATTTTGAAGGTGCCGAAAGTGACCTTTGGGTTTTGAGATCAAGCGAGGCATCTTGTTGAAGTTCCCATTGTGGCTCATCGGGTTAAGAACCCAGCTAGTGTCCATGAGGATGCAGGTTTGATCCCTAGCCTTGCTCAGTGGGTTAAGGATCCAGCGTTGCCATGAGCTGTGGTGTAGGTCGCAGATGAGGCTTGAACCCTGCATTGCTGTGGCTGTGGCGTAGGCAGGCAGCTACAGCTCCAATTTCACCTCTAGCCTGGGAATTTCTTTTTTTTTTTTTTTGTCTTTTGTCTTTTGTCTTTTTGTTGTTGTTGTTGTTGCTATTTCTTGGGCCGCTCCCGCGGCATATGGAGGTTCCCAGGCTAGGGGTTGAATCGGAGCTGTAGCCACCGGCCTATGCCAGAGCCACAGCAACTTGGGATCCGAGCCGCGTCTGCAACCTACACCACAGCTCACGGCAACGCCGGATCGTTAACCCACTGAGCAAGGGCAGGGATCGAACCCGCAACCTCATGGTTCCTAGTCGGATTTGTTAACCACTGCGCCACGACGGGAACTCCTGGGAATTTCTATATGCAGCGGTGCGGCCCTAAAAAAAGAGAGAGAGAGAGAGAGAGAGAGAGACATCATGTTTTCCAGCTTGAAGATGGGGTTTGTCCTGACCTAAGACGGGACTTAGCTTAGTCCCCCACTGGACAGGGGTTCCCCCCCTACACTCTGAGACCTTTCTCCCAGCAGAAGTGGGAGGTGAGGAGAATGCATGGGAAACTCCAGGTCCCAAAGCTGCCTGAAAACAGATGCCCAACCTATGCTCCAGCTCCCATCACCCCACCCCTGACAGCAGCAGCCCCTGCCCCGCCAGTCACATTTCCCAGTTACTAAATGAGTTAATCACTGCGTGAAAGGGGAGCTACAGATGCCTTGGAGGCCCTACCTGCGTCCCTAAGCCTGCTAACCCTTCCACTTAATCCTCTTTAAGACTGAAGGCAACGGGGGAGGGCCAGTAATCAGTTTTTAAGGTTACAGCCAACATCCCCACTCCAGCGGTTGCCCGGGGCAACGGGTGTGCGCCAGGCCTGAGATTGGATTACTCGCCTTGCGGATTCATCCATTTACGCTTATGCGCTTATGCTGCTTATGCTGCTCCGCCTGAGGCCGAGAAGGGATTTGTGGCTGTGTCCTGAGCTATGAACAAGCAAAGAAGAATTTAGGTGGGAAAAAATGCAGACCAACCACCAGAATTCATCTCAGCATGTTTCAGCTTCCCTGTGTACTTTTTGCTTCAAAATACTCCCTGAGCCGATTGCCTTGGACAAGGATCCAGCCAGAGAGGCACAGCACACACACCCCACCCCCACTGGAAGGTCAGGCTCCAGAGGAAACTGATCCCAGACATGAGACTCTGTTCTCTGGGGAGGAAGTTTAAAGCAGACCAGAGAAAGCATAATTCTCCACCCGAGCTTGGTCTCTGAGGGCTGTTCCAGAGAAGGAGGACCCCCCAGGGGCTTCCACAGCTCTCAAGACAGCTTGCCCAGCCATCTCCCTGCATCCCTGATCACATGACCTTCTGTCCTCTGCATCAACCACGCTCAGCTTGGCCTCAGGGCCTTTGCACATGCCAGGCCCTTCCACCTCCCTATTTCACACTCCTGGGTCCCCACCCCTCAGGTCTCAGCTCACTCAGCACCTCCTCCTGGACCCTGCACCTGAAGCGGCTCCCCCATCACTCTATAGCCCATCTTGAGGCACTCGTCATTTCCTAAAATTAACTTGTAATGAGTTCCCATTGTGGCTCACCAGTAACAAACCTGACTAATATCCAGTAGTATGCAGGTTCGATCCCTGACCTCACTCAGTAGGTTAAGGATCCTGCATTGCCGCAGGCTTCTGTGTAGTTCACAGATGCAGCATGGATCCAGCATTGCTATGGCTGTGGCAGCTACAGCTCTGATTCAACCCCTAGCCTGGGAACTTCCATATGCCACAGATGCAGCCCTAAAAAGACAAAAAAAAAAAAAATCTTGTAATGAATCTCCTTGCCCAGTGCCTAATACCCTCTCCACAGCGGAAGTCCCTAAAGGTTACCAGCCTTGCATGTTGTATTGTCCCTGACCCAGGGAGGGAGGGAGTAGATGAGTGGGAATACCTCATTAAAAGTTAATGAATGAATGAATGAGGGACATGTGGGGTCAGGACAGGAACAGGTTGAGAGGCAGCATCTTCTCTGTCAGAAGTAGGCGTGGCCCCAAAGGCAACCCAGCCAATCAGAGTCCCAGGGGTGGGAGACAGCCAAGACTGCTGGCTTGTGCTTTGTTTACCGCCTAGGCTCGTCAACCAGCTCCTTGCCCCTGCCCACTGGCCGGGTGACCCCAGCACCTTGGATGGGGCATCAGCTCAGGCGCCCACCAGGGAGTGGAGAGAGCCGCCTGGAGAGGCAGGGAGCCCTCCCTGGAGCTGCGGCAGCTTATGGGGCAGCCGCAGGGGCTTCGCTTCCCGGAAGCATCTTCCCATTTGTGGGACTCTTCCTTTGTTTTCCAGCCTGGGTGTTTCTAGTCCACGTTCCAAAGGCTCCTGCCATTCTCCAGCCCCCAAATTCATCCCAACAGTTCCCGGATGAAAACAAGAGGTGAGGGAGGCTGGGGGACAAGCCATGTGGGCCAGGCCAAGTCTTGTGCCCCGTCAGAGACGCCCCTGAGAACAGGGCTCTGGGCAGATAGAACTTCTGAGTCTGCATCCTGGCCCCGGGAGCCACAGGTGCTCGGGGCAGAGACCACCAGGTGGCAGTGTGAGAACATCCCACCTGGGCCCAGCCCTGAGTCCTAGTGGGGCCTGAGCAGACCAGGCGGGTGTGACTGGGCTTTGGGAAGTCCCCTCCACCTCCTGGGCAGGTGATCATAAAACGTTAGCAAATCTTCCGGGATAGCCCTGGGGGAGCAGGAGTCGAGGGTAAGACAGGCTGAGGTACATTCCTGGGCCTGGAGCCCAGCACACCTGCACATATCTGGGCACACCCGTGCACATCAGCACCCCCCCCTCAATGCTCTTCTCCTTTGCAGCCTCATTGTCCCCACTGCTCCACTGCTGTGTCCCTGTGCAACCTTGAATAAATGATCTGACTTCCTGGTACCTGAATTACCTCACCTGTGAAATGGGTATAATAACCTCCATCATAGAGCTGTTGTGAGGATGATGCTGGGACCATACCTGGCCCATTATACAGGCCATTTTAAGGGCTGCTCCTTTGAAATTTTTCTGCCCCCCACACTTCTGAAGTCACACCTGCGGACAGCCATGCCTACGCCACACCACACAGTTCTCCAGCCGTGATCTTCTCCCAGGCAGACCACCAAAGCTGAAGTCGCAGGAGCCAGTGAAGAGTCAGGTTTAGAACAGAGTTGCCAGGAGTTCCCGCTGTGCTGCAACAAGATCGGCGGTGTCTCTGCAACACTGGGACACAGGATGGATCCCAGCTCTAGCACAGTGTGTTAAGGATCCAGCATTGCTGCAGCTGCAGCATAGGTTGCACCTGTGGCTTGAATCTGATCCCTGGCCCAGAAACTCATATGCTGCGGGGCAGTCAAAAAAGAAAAAAAAAAAAAGGAGAAGAGCCAGTTGTGACACAATAGGGGCTGGTAGGGGCTGTGGCAAGTCAGAATAGGAGCATAGCACAGAGGGCAGCTGTTCCCGGGCAGCCCCAGCTTACCGTCACCCTTCAGGAACGTGTAGCCAGCATGACCCCATCTGGTTATTCAAAAGAAGCTGCAAGCCTGGATCTGAGGGTAAATATTCTATTTTTAGAAACATCTTGCTAGCCAAACAAAATGTTTCTGTGTATCAGATTTGGCCTCAGAAGGCCCTGGAATGTGAAGTCTGTTTCAGAGTCCTCAGTGGCATGTGGACTGACCACATTGTGAGTGGAGAACTAGGCCCCAACTCACTTTCTTCAGGTGCCAGGGGTCTGATTCACCCCCTGAAGAGGCAGCCATGGGATGATGATGATGGTTGGAATAAACCACCTGTGCCTGCCCTGGGGGCCTGGCACAAAGTAGGTACTCAGTAAACCAACACCAGGTTTTTTGTGTGTTTTTGTTGTTGTTGTTGGGGTTTTTGTTTGTTTGTTTGTTTTTTGGCTTTTTAGGAAGGCCACATCCATGGCATATGGAGGTTCCCAGGTTAAGGGTCAAATCGGAGCTACAGCTGCCAGCCTACGCCACAGTCACAGCAACGCAGGATCCAAGCCACATCTGCAACCTACACCACAGCTCACAGCAATGCTGGATCCTTAACCCACTGAGGGAGACCAGGGATCAAACCCGAAACCTCATGGTAACCAGTTGAATTCATTTCCGCTCTGCCACAACCACAGCCCCCCAACACAAATTTGAGAGCAGAGGGTCTGGACCTAGAAAGCCTGGGTCCAAACTCATGCCTGTTCCAAAGTTGTAGGTAGATTGCATCAATAATGTCCTACCCAGGAGTTCCTGCCGTGGCACAATAGTTTAAGAATCAACTGCTGTGACTCAGGTCACTGTGGAGGTATGGGTTTGAACCCCAGCCCAGGGCAGTGGGTTAAGGATCCAGTGGTGCTGAAGCTGTAGAGTAGTTCACAGCTGTGGTTCAGAGTCATTCCCTGGCCTGGGAACTTCCACATGCTGCAGGTGCAGCTATTTTTAATAAAGGGGGAAAGAAAATGTACCCAGTATTTTTCGGTCCCCCATGCTCTTCCAGAAGCTTGCCACACCCCTCACAGCCATGAGAAGGAGCCTGGTCCCCTCTCTTTCAAACTAGATGGGCCCCAGTGGCTGCTCTGGGGAAGAAAGTGGTCAGAAGGGAGGCTGCAACCTCCTGAGTCTCTGTCATCAGTGTCCAGAGTCTCCACCTGATTTTCTCTCTGTGCTTCGGATGCTTTAACTGTTTAGAACTGGCCACCATGCTGTGAGGAAACCCACGCCACATGGCAAGGCCAGAGTCCAGCTAAGGTTTCAGCTGACAGCCAGCTGACCCTCTAGGCCTGGAAGCAGAGGCCAGCTGTCCCTACCAAGCCCGGCCCAAACTGCCCCCCAAGTTGATGCTGTCACAGTTTATGCCACTCAGTTTAGGGTGGCTTGTGATTCAACCACAGGTAGCTGAAAAGTGTCTGCTCCCTCAGGGTCCTTGGACAAGTCTCTTAGCACCTCCGCACATTTCCACATCTCTAATACCGACAGTAAGTGTCCACTCTACGTGAATGTCAGAGGTTCAGTAAGTATGAACAAGGCATTGGGCTGAACAGTGTCCCCTAAACATCCATGTTCCCCTGCTCCCGGGATTTCAGAATGTGGCTTTATTTGGCAAGAAGTTCTTTGCAGATATAATTAAAGATGAGATCATCCTCGATTAGGGTGGGTGGGCCCTAAATCTTGTGACTGGTGTCCTTACCAGAAGAGAAAACAGAAACACAGAAGAGACACAGGGAGGAGAAAGTTGAGTGAAGATGGAGGCGGAGGCTGGAGGATGCTCTACACACCAGGGAACACCCAGGGTGCCAGCAGCCCCAGAAGCTGGGAGAGGCAGGATGGACCCCACCCTGGAGCCTCCGGAGGAAGGCAGCCCTGAGCACACCATTACTTTGGACTTCAAACCTCCAAGCTGAGAGAATACCAACTCCTGTCGTTTCTAGTGGCCCAGTTTGTGGTGACATCACTGCAGCAAGGACACTCAAGCTTGTCTAGATTCTGGTTGGAGTGAAAATGCTAACTTTATTTATTTATTTATTTATTTTTGTCTTTTTAGGGCTGTACCTGCAGCATATGGAGTTTCCCATACTAGGGGTCGAATCAGAGCTGCAGCTGCCGGCCTACAGAATAGCCACAGCAATGTGTTACTCAAGCCGCATCTGCGACCTACACCACAGGTCATGACAATGCTGGATCCTTAACCCACTGAGCAAGGCCAGGGATCAAACCAACATCCTTATGGATGCTGTCAGACTTGCTTTTATGTTGGCTACACCCGCAGCATATGGAAGCTCCCAGGACAGGGACTGAATCTGAGCCACAGCTGTGACCTACACTGCAGCTGTGACAACACCGGATCCTCCAGGGATCGAACTCACGCCTCTGGAGCAAGCTGAGCTGCTGCAGTCACATTCTTATCCCACTGTGCCACAGTGGGAATTCCAAAAGTGCTAACTTTGAAGCAATGACAAAATAGAATCCCAGCGTTCCTGGTGGCTCAGCAGGAAGGATCTGGCATTGTCACTTCAGTGGCTCAGGTTGCTGCTATGGCGCAGGTTTGATTTCTGGCCGGGGAACTTCCACATGCCACAGGCTTGGCCAAAAATAAAATTAAAAAAATAAAATAAAATAAAATAAAATAAAATAAAATAAAATCCCACTTGCTGCAGGCCCTCCATCTCCTAACAGGATTCCTGTATTGGAATCTTCTAGACAGCATGTTCTCCTTGGTAGATAGGACTGTTCTTGTGTGGACTGGCATAAAGAACGGGCACTGTGCCCATGGTCGGGGAGGGGCCCGCCCCAGGCACACACTGCAGCTGGCCAGCTTCCGCAGCACAGAGCTGGCCTCGCTGGGAAGCCCAGCCATCCAGGTGGGTGCAGCCCAGAAGACCCCACTGCGGCCCCCAGGCCTGGGCTTCCTGGTTGCCCAGGGGGCTCAGCATTTGCACCACCTGCCTTTCCAGAGCCGGCAGCTCTGGGCAGCCCAGCAGGGAGATGTTGCCAAGTGGGGCCCAGAGCAGGGCTGGGGCTGCAGCTGTTCTGGGGGCTTTTCCTCCACAGCCTGGCCTTTCCTCCTGCCTCCGGGAATTCTGCCAAAGGCGTTTCAACCCGAGCCAGGCCTCTGGCCCCGCCCCCACCTCCCAGAACAGAGTGGAGCTGTTTAGTTCGGCAGAGACAAAGGCCCCCCAGAGGCCAGGGAGCCAGGCCCTGGTGTGTGTGCAGGCCTGCACCCTCGGGCCTGTCTAGTGAGCATGAGGCCATGCCACATGCATGGATGCAGCGCTCGAGCCCACTTGAGCATACATGCTCAGAAGCTGCTGATGTGTCTATGGGTTCACACATGTGTGCCTTTGGTTGTGGACACGCAGAGGCCTGTGAGGCCCGTGCATTTGCTCCTACTGTGCCTTGGGTCCGAATCTGGGCACCCGCTTGCGTGTGAGGATCGAAAAAGAGATGTGTACCTCTGTATCCAGGTCTGCAGCTGGGCCTGGGTAGGCATGAGAGTGTACGTGTGAATGTGTGTACATACATGTGTCACTGTGCACATGTGCATTTGTGTGCATATGGGGGGTTTTCTACATTTGTTTTTCTTTCTAGGGCCACTCCCGCGGCATACGGAAGTTTCCAGGCTGGAGGTCTAATCGGAGCTACAGCTGCCGGCCTACACCACAGCAACAGCAATGCAAAATCTGAGCCGCATCAGCAACGGCAGATGTTTTAACCCACTGAGTGAGGCCAGGGATTGAACCTTCATCCTCATGCATACTAGTTGGATTTGTTTCCACTGCACCACAACGGGAACTCCCGGGTGCTTCTACATTTGAAGTACATGTGTGGGTCTGTGTGTGTCCTCCCTCTCTACATGCACGTGTGTGCTTGTGGCAGGTGCAGGATGGGAAAGGTTATTGGGGTGCAGGTCTAGAAGAGGGTGCACCTGCTGGGGCGGCAGGTCTTCCAAAGGTCAGGAGTCTCTTCTGCAAGGCCATGGGAGGGCTGATGTCCGGAAGTGGTCTCCTCTCTTGCGCTGCCCACCCAGGGCAGGCATTTCTCCAGTGGGTGTACAGGTTGGGGCAGGGAGGAGGTCTCAACCTGTGCTACACTCCCCTAGAGGCCAGCACCACAGGTCCCCATGCAGAGACCCCCTGACCTTCCCAGGCATCAGTCTCTCTGCCCCAAGCTCAGGCTGGAAGAGGAGCGGAGTACAGAAAAGGCAGAGGAGGAGTTCCCACTGTGGTACAGTGGGTTAATGATCTGGCTTGTCTCTGTGGAGGTGCCAGTTTGATCCCTGGCCCTACTCATTGGGTTAAGGACCAGTATTGCTCTAGCTATGGGTTAGGTCAGAGCCTTTACTGGGGTTCTCAGGGCAGGAAGTGTTAGGAGGGGGCCCAGGAGTAGCCAGGGCTCTGGTAATTGGGTGGCCCAGGTTTCCCAGCCCCTGTCCTGCTGAGAGAGCCCTCAGAGGAGGGCTCAGGGTGGGTCCAGGGCTGGTTGGTTTGCATGTGAGAGGGATGCTCCACTGGCTGGTTACTGTCTCCTGGATTTAGGGAAACCTGGGAGAGGTGGCCCCTCTAGGTCAGTGAGGCCCCAGGCATCAAAGCATCAGAATAAAAAAAAGAAAAAGAAAAAAAATTTTAATGGTATTCCCGTTGTGGCTCAGGGGGTTAAAAATCCTACTAGCATCCTTGAGGATGCGGGTTCAATCCCTGGCCTCACTCACAGAGTTAAGTATCTCACATTGCCTTGGCTGTGGTGTAGGTCACAGATGAGACTCAGATCCAGGTTGCTGTGGCTGTGGTATAGGCCGGCAGCTGAAGCTCAAATTCGATCCCTAGCCTGGGAACCTCCATATGCCATGGGTGCAGCCCTAAAAAGAAAGAAAGAAAAAGGGAGGGGAAAGAAAGAAAGAAAGAGGAGTCCCCATCGTGGCTCAGTGGTTATTGAATCTAAGAACCATGGGGTTGCGGGTTTGATCCCTGGCCTTGCTTAATGGGTTAAGGATCCGGCATTGCCGTGAGCTGTGGAGTAGGCTGAAAGCTATAGCTCTGATTAGACCCCTAGCCTGGGAATCTCCTCTCCACATGCCATGGGTGCGGCCATAGAAAAGACAGAAAGACAAAAAGACAAAAAAAAAAAAAAAAAAAAAAGAGAGAGAAAGAAAGAAAGAGGGAGAGAGGGAGGGAGGAAGGAAGAAGAAAACTGGCAGCATAATTGATACAAAGGAGAGTCCTGGGTGTGGGCTTATTGTGGCCCCTCCCAGATGCCTACCCCTGTTTCTGCCACACAGGCAGGCAGGTGGTGGCTGGGACTTGACAATTCAAAGTTCCTTCTCCTGATGGTTATGGCAATGGCTGGTGAAGGGTCTCCCCTTCCCACAGGCCCACATCCCAACAGCCCACAGCAGACAGTGACCCCACGGAATGTAGATTTCTGCCCAGAGCCGCCTGTGATTCCTCAGTCAGGGTCCCCAGAGGCTTGCACACACCAGGCCTGCTGCAGTGTTGTCAGGGGGAGGCCACAACCCACACACACTGGGACATTGCAGAGGGTCCAGGGTGACACTGCCCCCTCCTGATCTGACCCCTCTACCCATACCAGGCTCCACACGTAAGGGGGCAGCCAAAGCCTGGGACTGGGGAGGGACAGGCCTACTCCTTCATCCCACATAACTTCACTCTCAAAGACAAAATTGTGAGACGCTTCAAGATGGGGACCACAAAAAAAAAAAAAAAAAAAAAAAAAAAGATGGGGACCACACAGCTTTAAACTGCAAGTGTGTTTTCTTGGCCTGGTGACTCTATGAGAACTGCCCTGGGTGGTGCAACTTTAGAGAGAGTTTTTGTCCTTTTTTCTTTCTTTTTTTTTTTTTTTTTTTGGCTGCCCCCGTGGCATATGGAAGTTCCCAGGCCCAGGATTGAATCTGAGCCTCAGCTGCGGCTTTGCCACAGACACAGCAACACAGGATCTGTAACCCACTGCACGGGGCTGGGGATCTAATCAGCAATGCCACCGAGACAAGCCAGGTTATCAGCCCACTGAACCTCAGTGGGAATTCTCAGAGAGAGAGAGTTTGCCTCAAGGCGCCCAGGAGAGAGCTGTCTGTTCAGTCCGGACTGAAGGTCGTTCTGGCCTGAGACCCGGAGGAGGGAGCATGGTGGCTACAGGGCAACAGGGAGGAGGATGCCCTCAGAGAGGATGCAGGAAGGACTGGGATCGCTGCAGACAGACAACAAGATAGGGAAAGACAAACAGAAGGTGAACAGGAGCTGGAGGGGGAGCGGGATTGAGGGAGTGTGTACACAGCAGACCCCCTAGAGACTGCTGGCTGGGGGGCCGTGGGGTCAAGGTGAGGGATTTCAGGGCCAGTGCAGGAAGCCCAGAGGAGCCTGGCAGCTGGCCCCTCGAGGCCAGGTGGGCTCATGGTGAATCAGGAAATGGGTGGTTGCAGTGTGTGGGCTGGGGAAGTCCTCTTCCAACGGCCCAAATAGGAACAAGGTCATGAGAGGAGAGCAAAGATGGGCCAGGAGGTACTTGACACTGGAGAGGAGAAAGGAGACAATGCGGTCATAGCTAGGGGTGGGGTGGGGGGGAACTGGGGCAGAGAGAATAGATCTGGGAAATGCAGGGCCCCTGGACACTTGGCATTGTTTTCATCTGCCCACAGCCTACTGCAGCTGAATGTTGCAAAGAGCGGGCAAAGGGTTGCATTTAACCAGAATTCTGGATGTTCAGCAATGCAAGATGAAGGGAGAGAGCGCTAGGAACTCGAGACATCTCTGCAGGAGTGACCATGCAATTTACCCAGGGACAAGGACGAAGAGCAGCACTGGCCGGGAGAGGAGGGGGAGAGGGACGTGGGGTCCTGGGTGAGGATGGAGGGTTGTAACTGGTGCAACAGAGGCAGCAGGGATACAGGACGAGGGATTGGAGACAGGTGCTTGAAACAGGAGCTTAAAAGAAGATGAGGTAGAGAACAGGAGGAGGTCTGGACACTGGAGTATATTCTGGAAGGGTCACCTCTGTGGTCCCTGAAATGCCCAACGGGGGTGACTGAAGTATAGTAAACAAGTGTGGGGAAGCCAGAAGCTGAACGCCCTAGTGAGGGGAAGCCTGAGTCGGTGGGCAGCCCAGATGTGGGGGGCGGGGGGCAGGGGCAGTAGGCCATTCCAGATGTGGGGGAGGCTTCATTCAGGAGGAGGGAGCACAGAGCCACACCGTCACACCAGTCACTTTGATTATGTCCAGTTGCCAGGGACCCAAGATGCTGCCCTGCCCCAGCCCCTTCCACCAGGGAGACCCACGACACCAAGAGCAGCAGACAGACACCTGGAGGGTGCCAGAGCCCACGCGGCAAAGGCTCCAGGCTCCAATGAGCCCAGGCCTCCAAACCTGGAGGAGTCTGAGGTCACTGCTACCCACATGGATGGCGGAGAAGTGGTGAGGAACTGGAGTGTCCCCAAAGCCTGGTTCTCTGAGGCCAGAACCAGGGGAAGACAGATCCCACTCACTGAAGACCAGGGGCCCCACACTCCACAATGCGAAAGATTCTAGATCCATTATGGAATGGTGGCTGCACCTTTCATGAAACAGAGAAGCGGGTGCTATTAGCCCCTGAAGCACCCTTCTGTGCCTGGGCAAGTCCCCATTCCAGAGTGCAGGTGGTGAGGCGCAGCGCCTGTCTCCCACTATTTACACTGACAGGTCCTGATGCCACCTCTCAACCCCCCTAGGACTCAGCTCTACCACCTTGATGTGTCTATGCCAAGCTTTGAAGCAGAGCAGAAGCTGTGCTTTATAGCAGTTGTGGGCAGTAAATGGTTAACGCCGAAGGTCCAACTAGTCCCTACCCTGCAAGTTCCCCAAGGTCCTCAGGACTGGCCCTTGCCAGCTCTGGGGAGGTGACCTCTGAGCCCCAGGGAGGTCCTGCCTGCTAAGAGAGTCTGTTTACCTGGGGCCTTGGGCCACTCCCGACTGTCTCTGCTGCAAAGTGACTTATGCTCAGGCCTTTGGCCACATGGCATATGTTTGACCTCTGGAGGGGCAGGAGGCTAAGGTCAGCCATGTGAGCAGGCAGCTGTGTCTACTTGACCAAACCCAAGGAGAACCCTGGACCCCAAGGCTCGATGACCCTCCCTGGTCAGCAACACCACACACTGTCACCCCACACGGCTGGGAGAATCTTCCCTTTGCAGATTCTAACCTGTGCCCTTTGCTGCAATAAACGGTAACACTGAGTATAACAGAGTCCTGTGAGTCCTAGCAAATCATCAAACCTGAGGTTGCTATTGGGGACCCCCCCCAAACCTGAAGTGGGTTCCAGAAGTGAGGTTGTCAGCATTCCCACTGTGGCACAGCAGGTTAAAGAGTTGGCATTGTTTCTGCAGGGGTGCAGGTTTGATCCCCAGCCCCACGCAGTGGGTTGAGGATCTGGAGTTGCCGCAATTGCGGCCTAGGTTGCAGCTGCAGCTCAAATTTAACCCCTGGCCCAGGAACTTCCATACCCCGTGGATACAGCCAAAAAAAAAAAAGAAAAGAAAAGAAAAAGGAAGTAATGTTGTCTTGGGGACCCCACACAAGTAGGAAATGCTGTTGCCAGGTGTGTGGCATCCAGAGCCAGCGGCAGGGGGGCAGCCGAGAGCTCTGCCTTCAGAGGCAGCCATGGCCACTCCACACCAGCCTGTCCCTGGAGCACAAGGAACATGCCATGGTCCAGCTTCTGACCTCCCTATGTGTCTTCAGCACCTGTGAGCTAACCAACATTCATTGTACTAAGTTAATTTCCTGCATTGGAGTTCCCATTGGAATCCAACAAGTATCCATGAGGATACGGGTTTGATCCCTGGCTCTGCTCGGTGGGTTAAGGATCCAGCGTTGCTGTGAGCTGTGGTGTAGGTCATGGACATGGTTCAGATCCCATGTTGCTATATGGCTGTGGCATAGGAAAAACAACAACAACAACAACAACAAAAAAAAACCTTATTTCCTGAATAGATGATCCAGAGTCTATTTCTGCTGCTCCAAATCCAGATTGTTGACTGGATCCAAAGGACGCAGTGCTCACTGGACCCGAGACAGGACAGCTGCAAAGGGTCAGTGTCACACCAACTGCCATGCCACCTGCAGACCAGGAAGCCAGTAGATGAGCAGCCCCTGAGTGGGAACATGTGTGCTGAGGCAGCGATCAGCACCCAGGTGAGCCAGACAGTCTTGCTCTTTGAGACGCAAGAGGGGAGAGACATGAGGTCCAGAATGGGCTTTCTCACAGAAACACCGGGAGGTTCAAGGGCTAGTCAGGCCCCCCGCAGCAATGCTCAGATGAAGGCTGCGCAGTGCGACTTCATCCCAGGTCAGGTCAGTTATTTTATCTAAACCCTCCCTTGTCACCTGCAGTTTGGGGGTCCCCGGGACCACCCCCACTGTGACAATCCCACATACTGTGCCTTCGCTTACTTGTCTGTCTCCTGCAGGAGCAGCCGCAGGGGGTGGGCGGGGATGCCCTGGGTCGCTGAGCTGCTGGTCCTAAGCACCTGGAACTGCCCATTCCTATTGTGGAGTGATGCAGGGAGGGAGAGAGGGCTTGGTGAGGACTGGGGAAGGTGGGGCAAGGAGATCCCATAGTTCAGACCTCCCTGACTCCAGGCTGGTAAGGAGACAGAGCTCAGCCAGAGAAAGTTCTGGAAGGTGCACACCATCACCTGGGGACTTGCTAAAGGCCCATGTGACCAGCAGGTGTGGGGTGGGGCCGGGTCTGCCTTGCTACCACGTGGCCATGGGCAAATGTTCCCACCCAGCATCCCATACCCCAGGATGAGGTTGCCCCAGATTTCCTGTCAGCCGCATAGTCTGGGTGAGGCACCTTGGGCACTAACCCAGGTCTAAGGCATTGGCATGTGGCAGAGCTTGTAGCACTAACCCAGGTCTGAGGCACAGCACATGGCACATCCCACCACATGACCAGCCCTGGGATGGGCACCACTGGAGCCAGTCTGAGATGAATGAACCAACCACAGCAATTAGGAGGCTGCTGGGACAAGAGCTTCCTCTTCTAGGACCAATCTGGGCTGGCAGGGCCAATGCCTCCTCTCTGCTCCCTGCTCCTCCACCAGGCAAGGCTGGGGGCCTGCAGCTGTTAATCACAGGTACCTCCCCCTTCCCTTTGCTGCCCTGAGCCCTCCCAGGGCTCTGTGACTGGCTCCCTGAATTCAGCTCCTCTGTTTGGATCCCAGGAGGCTCCTGAGTGATACAGATTCCAGCTGCAGCTCCGGCGAGAAGCCTTGCAAAGATCCACCTCTTAGCAGCCAGCCCCCTTCCCACCCACCACCAGGGCCACCACCTTTGTCCTGGAAATGCAGCCTGGAAGGGCTACAGAGGATCACTCAGTGCTCAGCTCCCAAGAGAAGAGCTCCTCCACCAGCTCTGACAGAAAGAATTGATCAGATCAAATCAGAATTGATCTGCTGAAGAGAATCCATCGAATCAGTAACAAGACATTAACTCACTGGCCGATGCCCAGAGCACATTCAGAGGTAGGCGCCCCCATCAGCCCAGGCAATCTTTCCAGCTACATCCTGGTACCCACTGCATCCACTGTGGGCCCCGGGGCTGCTGGTGACTGAGAAGCCAGCCGAACCTTGAGGCAGGGGCCACAGCTGCTGAGCATGGCTGAGCATGGCCAAGTGTGGCCAACCTCGGCCAGGGGTCCCTTCACAGAATCAAACACCTGGTAAGTCCTCAAAAGTTGAAGTGCAGCTTGTTTGTTCTCAGCTTAGAAAGGCATCAGGAGGTCTCTGGGAGGTGACAAATGATATCCTCCAAGCTCACGGCCCAGGAAGCCGGACCACCCAGCAGGGCCACCCAAAGGGGAGGCTGGTCCTAGGGCCCCCTTGGCTGACTAAGGGATGCAGATGTCTGGGTCTGGGAGGTCAGACTGTCTGTTCCCAGTGTGTGGACACATCCCAGCAGGGAGGGTGCTCAAGGCAGGCCCTGCGGGTATAATCACAGATGCCCCGAGTGGCCCCCCCCAGAAGGCCCCCCAAGAGGGTTCCTAGGAGGCCAGGCAGGGCTGAGCAATCCTACTGAGAAGGAGGGTTAGCTCAACTGGCTCGGGGTGCAAGGGACAGTGAGGGCCACCCTGGACCCCCTGGAGCCAGCATCCCTCCTCCAGGAGTCTCCAGAGTCTCCCCCCGCCACTGCCCCCTGACCCCAAGACCTGTCCTTTCCCTCCTCCTCCTGGCACTGGTCAGAGTATCTGAATAAAGAGCACTTCATGCTCACTGCAGCACCGCATGTACTAAAACTGGAACATGCAGAGAAGATGAGCGTGAACAGTGCACCAGGATGACAAGCAAATTTGTGAAGCATTCCATATTTTTTGCAATTTTTTTTTTCTTTTTTGGCTGCCCCACAGCATATGGAGTTCCCAGGCCAGGGATCAGATCTGAGCCACAGTTTCAACCAGCACTGCAGCTGTGGCAATAATGAATTCTTAACCCACTGTGCCAGGCTTGGGATGGAACCTGCATCCCAGTGCTCCAAAGACGCTGCCAATGCCTTTGAACCACAGGGGGAACTCCTGCACATTTTTTTTCTTTTTAGGGCCACACCCACAGCATATGGAAGTTCCCAGGTTAGTGGTAAAGTCTGAGCTGAAGCTGCCAGCCTACCCCACAGCTCACAGCAACGCAGGATCCTTAACCCACTGAGCAAGGCCAGGGATTGAACCTGCATCGTCATGGATACTAGTCAGGTTCTCAACTGGCTAAGCCACAGCAGGAACTCCTCTATATTTTTAAAGTATATGTATACATGTGGATGACTGGGTCACTTTGCTACGCAGCAGAAAATGGAACAACATTGTCAACTATCTATACTTTAATAATAAATAAACAAACGAATAAACCCTTGCGGGGGGGATTCTCTGAGGATTTCATTGGTTTTCTTTCTATAGCATAAGGAGTGAGTAGAACACTCTAAAACAGGAGAGATTGCAACTGCTGAACATGCACTGGGGGAGGTGGGGTGGGGTTGGGGCGGTGCTGACAGGTGCCTGGGGTCCACCCCACCCGCTTCTGGTGGATGAGCAAGGGCCAAGGGTCAAGAGCAGGGCAGGCTTATGTCGATGGCTCTGGGCTCACTGAAGACCCGGCCCCACCCCTCAAGGGCAACCTCATAGACCAGGCCAGGGTCCCCACAGCCTGCTGAGCACAGAGGCCAGATGGATGATGGCCTTGAAGGCCAGGCCCACAGGTCAAAGGGCAGGATGTTCACAGCTGGCGAGGAGCCACAGGGCCTGGAAGGGGGTGATTCCAGTACCCAGGAGAGGGGGCTGAGCTCTCCCAATGGCGCCTCCATCCCCTCCTCGCATCCTTCAGGGAAGGTTTTCAGGGCTTCGGACCCCCAACTCCATGAGATGTCAGGGGGCAGGTGTGGAGGGTGGAGGATGTGAATGTGGCCGGGCTCCAGGGGGGGTAACCTCAAGCTGCTCCCACTTTGGGGGCTGCAAGCCTGCTCTGACTTCCAGGCTGGGACCAGCGTGTGCTGGGGTCTGTCCAGTGACTGGGGAACATGCAGGCCTGAGGGTGTGTGTGTGTGAGAGAGAGAGAGAGAGAAAGATGGTGCTCCACTCCTGACCACCTGCCCCCAGGCTGACCCGAAGCTCCAGTCAGCTCACCACCCCTCTCTGTAGGGCTACTGGCTCACCCTCTTCAGCCATGGAGCCCATGCTGGCTCTACCTCTTCCAGAAACGTCTAGAATATGGACACATTTACCCATAAGGAAAGAGCTATGAAGATAACTTCAAAAAGTGAAACCACCAAATCAGAAGGGTCTGAACCATTGCCAAGTTGCTCCCAAGAAGGGCCATTTCCAAGTAATTTATCTGCTGACTTCTGTCTTGGGCCCCCATGCTGAGTGAGCGGCCCCAGGTTACCACCCATCAAAGTGGCCTGTTTCCCTCAGTCACAGAGCCCGACTTGTCCCTCCATGGATGGCAGCTGTTACATACACATACACATACATATATGTATGTGTATGTATATTGTCTTTTTAGGGCTGCAAGTTCGGCATATGGAAGCTCCCAGTCTAGGGTTCGAATTAGAGCTGAAGCTGCCAGCCTACACCACAGACACAGCCACACGGGATCCAAGCCACTTCCAGCAACCTACACCACAGCCACAGCAACGCCAGATCTGAGCCACATCTGTGATCTACACACAGCACATGGCCACACTGGATCCATAACCCACTTAGAGAGGCCAGGGATCAAACCCACGTCCTCATGGGTACCAGTCAGGTTCATAACCTGCTGAGCCACAACAGGAACTCCTCTCCTCTTCTTATAAAGACCCCAGTCATTGGATTCAGGACCCAACCTAGTTCCTATGACCTCATCTTAACTTTGCTACATCTTTGAAGACCCCATTTTCCAATAAGGCCACATTCTGAAGTCCTGGGGGACACTGTCCCACCCAGCACATTGTCTCCCGGAATAATAGCCGGAGTCCTTTTTTTTTTTTTTTTTTCCTGTCTTTTTGCCTTTTCTAGGGCCGCTCCCACAGCATATGGAGGTTCCCAGGCTAGGGGTCTAATCAGAGCTGTAGGGATCCGAGCCGCGTCTGCAACGTACACCACAGCTCATGGCAACACCGGATCCTTAACCAACTGAGCGAGGCCAGGGATCAAACCTGCAACCTCATGGTTCCTAGTCAGGTTCATTAACCACTTAGCCACGACGGGAACTCCAAAATTGGAGTCCTTATAAATGGTCTCGGAGGCCTGTTCCCTCAGCCGCCCCCACCTCAGCATCCCCCCCACCCAACACTGTGCTCCAGCCTTGGGGTGTGGCCAACACTCAAGCTCATGTCCACAGACCTTTGCACTGGCTATTCCTGATGATCTCTGCGCTCCCTGTTCCCAAGGCTTGCTCCTCACCGAATTCTCATATCAGCTTCCCTGATCACCCATAAAACATGACAAACCAGCCGTCCTGAGTATCCTCAGCCCCATTGCAAGGCCCTGGCCACCACTGGCAAACTACCAACTTTTGTCCTCTGACTGGAAGGCACCCCCATGGTAGGCTTTATCTCTGCTCACTGGGGAACCCCAAGTACCTGAATAACGTCTGGCACAGGGTACTTGGTGGGTCCCCCAGAGCAGGTCTCAGCAGCCGGGGCCTCTCCTGCACCAGGCAGCAGGAGGATGGCTGATTTAATGGAATCCAGAATCCCCGCCACAAGCCAGGCAATTTACACCTGCAATTTGCTGAGCTGAGCAGGAAGATTTTTTTGGAAGTCCCCAGGCTAGGGGTCAAATTGGAGCTACAGCTGCCGGCCCATGCCACAGCCACAGCAACACAGGATCCAAGCCCAGTCTGCAACCTACAGCACAGCTCACGGCAACGCCAGATCCTTAATCCGCTGAGCAAGGCCAGGGATCGAACCCACATTCTCTTGGATACTAGTCGGGTCTGTTACTGTTGAGCTACAACAGGAACTCCCAAATGGGAGGACTTTTTTGTGGTCAAAGGCACACTGCCAGCAGCGGCTTGATTCTAGCTGACTGGCTCACCCTGGCAGTCTGCACTGCAGGTTTGGGGGCGCCCGCTCCACCCTGCCCTGCTCCAGTCCCAGCAGACCTCGAGGGTTAGGACAAGCAGCCAGCCAGTCTTGGCTGTTCTCTCAGGCCTGGTCCTTGGCCTGAATAGGAAGGGTTTAAGAAAAAAGCTGTCTTGATACTCAGTTGTTTCAAGTTCATCCAAGGGACTGAGCAGAGACAGGCCCGCCAGTTGGCTGAAACAGGGCTCTGTCTGCAGAGTAACTGGCGTCCCCAGATGGGTGTGTCAGAGCCCCCAGCGCGGGCACCAGGCAGCCATGAGGCTGGCACCTGCCTTCAGAAGGCTCTCTCCCAGCTCCCGTGCCCAGAAGTACCAGATACTCAGGCCCCCACCCCCAGCGGGGAAAGAGTACTTGGCAGAGGGAACAGCAGCATAAAAGCCCAGGGAGGCCACGTGGCAGGAGTTCAGGGCAATGGGGACCGAGGAGGCGAGAGAGAGCTAGGGCCTCCCAGGCTGTTTATAAAGACGGCCTTTTGTTCTGGGAGAGGGTGTGCTGGGTGAATGGGGCCCCAGAGCTGCCTACTTGTCTGACTCCCAACTTCGACAGATACACCCTCTGGTCTCTGCTCCCTCCTCATTGAAATCAGTAGTGGGAGGCAGGGGTCTGGGTAGGACCCCCAGAGGAGCAGGTCGGGCAGGAAGTAGCGGGGGTGCTGCTCAAAAGAAAGGGAGGGAAGCTGACCAGTGCAGGGTCTCTGTGCAAAGGCTGAGGGCCAAGGACAGAGGGCAGGGATGCGCCTGGGGGCGGGGGTGATCAGCCAAGAGCAGCCTGAAGAGCTTGCTGCCCTTGGCATTGCACCAGCACTCTGACAGACTGCGAGAGGGAAGACAGCCATTTATTTGGAATAAATACGGGTGTTTGGGGCTTTATAGGTTATGGCTTCATTTTGATTTTGATTTTTTTGTTTTTTAGGGCTGTACCCGCCACATATGGAAGTTCCCAGTCTAGGGGTTGAATTAGAACTACAGTCACTGGCCACAGCCACAGAAACACCAGATCCAATCCACGTCTGCGACCCACACCACAGCTCATGGCAATGACGGATCCTTAACCCATTGAGTGGCACCAGGGATCGAACCCACATCTTCATGGATACTAGCAGGGTTCGTTTCCACTGAGCCATAATGGGAATTCCAGGTTATGGCTTTTTAAAGAAAATTCTGGACGTGTGTTTTCACAGGTACATGCCTCTGTGAATGGTATGTGTGTGTGTGTTTGTGTATGTGTGAATGGTGGTAATAGTGTGTGATGTGCGGCGGGGGGGGGGGGCTAAGATTACGGGGTGTGGCACACCCTTCCTGAAGTTCAGGACAATAGAACAATCAAGGAGTTCCCATCGTGGCTCAGAGCATTACCAGCCAGACTAATATCCATGAGAATGCGGGTTCAAGCCCTGGCCTTGCTCAGTGGGTTCAGGATCCAGCATTGCCATGAGGGGCGGCAACTAAACACTGCAGCTAAACACCTGAAAGACAGCTAAACTCTGTCGTCAGACTCCAGACACCAGAAGCTCTCCTGCTGTGGTTGCCGAGGCCTCCCCTCCCGACACCCTCATCCCCACTGTGCCTTCCTCTCCAGCTCCCAGACCCCAGGAGGATGAGGCTTATGAGCTGCCAGCCTGACCCCATCATGTCACCCCACAGAGGCTCTGGAGCACCCCATCTTTGTGAGGCCTTAGCAGGAGGACTGTAGTTCTCCCTCTGTGTGAGGCTAGACATTCTTAGGGACAGAGGGCAGGGCCATGTCCTTCTGCCCCCTTGGCAGCCACTCCAAGAGCCCTGGAACAGGCAACTTTCCCTGTCTGGGTTCTGCCTGCTGTCAGCACCCCAGAACAGGGCCCCACACACAGCAGTCCACAGCTGACACTTGCCAGGTGGGGAATGAATGAATGAGTGACCAAGTGAATGAGCAAATGTGTGAATGAGTGAACGAATGAGTGAGTGAACACACAAATGAGTGAACGTGTGGATGAGTGAATGCATGAATGCATAAACACAAGAATGAGTGAACAAAGGAATGAGTGAACGCCTGACTGAAGGCATCAGCCCCGCCACCAGGGGATGCTGTCTGTGGTGGACACGGACCTCTCAAGGCCACTGAGAAAATACGTCTTAGCTCTTTTCATGTCAATGCTGGTGTCGTTCCAGCAGAGTAAATATGACCAGCCACCAGCTGAAGGCTGGCCTCCTGCCTGCTGCCCCGTGGAGCTGGCTGGCCTCTGCTAAGCGCTGCTCTGGCCCCCGTCCCCTCCCCTTTGCCATATGGCCTGGAAGGAGGACGCAAGCCTCTTTGGACCTTGGCACCACAACCTCCCACTGAGAGATCTCAGCCAGTCGCTCTGCCTCTCTGGCTCCCATCTTCATCCTAAGATGGGTGCCAACCTCAGGGGCGTCTCAAGAGTCAGGGGAGGAGTTCCCACTGTGGCTCAGCAGCATAAGAACCAGACATTGTCTCTGTGAGGATGAGAGTTTGATCCCTGACCTCGCTCAGTGGGTTAAGATCCAGCATTGCTGCAAGCTGCGGTATATACAGGTTGCAGATGCTGCATGGATCCTGCGTTGCTATAGCTGTGGTATAGGCCAGCAGCTCCAGCTTCAACCCCTAGCTGCAGGTGCATCCCTAAAAAGAAAAAAGAAAAGAGCCAGGGGACATTCGGATTAAGTGCCCACAGAGCACCAGCAACCAGTCAGCAGCTTTGTCGCTGCTGTTACTCGGATACCTGGCGTGAGACCTTTCCTCCTTGAATCAAGTCCACATGCAGGACATGAAGGAGGGGACGTCCCATTCACTCACACAGACAGATCCCTTGTCTTATGCCTGAGCCCTGGGAAGGTAAGCAAGATGGGTGTGGCCTGCACCCTGGGGAGGAAGAAGGGGGGAAAGGGCTGGGCAGAGGAAGAGGTCCAGCTGGGAGCAGGTCAGAGATGGGAGTGATGTGGCCACAAGCCAAGGGACACCTGGAGCCTCCAGAACCAGGAAGAGGCAGGAAGGACCTCCCCCGCCAAGACTCTGGAAGGAGCAGGGCCCTGCACACTCCCTGACTTCAGACTTTCAGCCTCCAGGATGGTAAGAAAACTTTATTTATTTATTTTTATTTTTTGGTTTTTAGGGCTGCACCTGTGGCATATGGAGGTTCCCAGGCTAGGGGCTGAATCGGAGCTGTAGAGCTGGCCTACACCACAGCACAGCAACATGGGATCCAAGCAATGTCTTCAACCTATACCACAGCTCAAGGCAATGCTGGATCCTTAACCCATTGAGCGAAGCCAGGGATCAAACCCGTGTCCTCATGGATACTAGTCAGGTTCATTAACCACTGAACTACAAAGGGAACTCCAGAATTTCATTTATTTATTTATTTATTTATTTTGCTGTTTAGGGCTGCATGTGCAGCATGTGGAAGTTCCCAGGCTAGCCATGCCCCAGCCACAGTAGCTTGAGAGCTGAGCCTGCATCTGCAACCTACACCACAGCCCACAGCAATGCCAGTTCCTTAACTCACCGAGCAAACCCACGTCCTCAAGGGTAGTAGTTGGGTTCAGTTCCGCTGAACCACAACAGGATATCCCATTCCTGCTGTTTTAAGCCACCAAGTTTGTGGCTCTTTTTTACAGCAGCTCCAGGAAATAAATGCAATACTCCAAATCTACCCCTCCCTAGCAGCCTCTCCTTGAGAAATGAGAGCTCCTTCTCCCTTCACCCCACCCCAGCCCCGCCTTCTGCTGCCTGAGTTTGTAGCGGCTTGGGCTGGCTTCTGGCCTGTATTCCTTCCTTCCTTCATTATAGGAATTAGGTCGTGTGATCACGGAGGCTGAGAAATCCCAAGCAAGCTGGAGCCCAGGACAGCAGTAAGGCAGATCAGCCCGAGCTCTAAGGCCTGAGAAGTCGAGACACCAGAGGTATAAACCCCATCAGGGCAGGCAGAGGTGAGATGCGATGCTCTGGTCACCAGTGAGGCAGGAAAAAGGGGCGCCATCCCCTCTGCACCTTTGGTTTTATTAAGGGCCCCCTGGACTGGGGGCGGGGGGGGGGTGGCAGCCCACACGGGAGGCATCTGTGGCAGAGGCTGCCATTCATATGCTAACCTTGTCTGGAAATGCCCTCACTGACCTTGAACAATGTTGCCACTGGGCACCTAGTAGCCAGTCAAGCTGACACCTCTCCTGCATCAGGGACTGGACAGGCGGCATCCAGGGTGTGCTTCCGAAGGGTCACTCATCTCACATCCTCCAGGCACCCACTGGGCATAGAGGTGGTGTCACAGTAGTGACTGGTAGTCACATGCCCCACCATGTCCCACCATGTCCCACACACATGCCCCGCCATGTCCCCTCCAGCCCCTCCCCCCACTGCCCACCCAGGAGACACACAGCTTACCTCCCTGACCTTCCCCAGGAGGCATACAGCTTACCTCCTACAGGAAAGGCCCTTTCTCTGCTGGCCCTACCTTACCCTTTAAATACCCTTATTTCTCTCCGTGGCACCTGACATGACCCACAGCGGGCCAGCGGCGAGCAGCTGCAGCCTAGGCCCAAGGGCGCCGCACCCAGTAGAAACCCCAGCCCTGTGGTTGAGTGAGTCTGAGTAGGAACATGCGTCCCAGCACTGGGGCATTGTGGGAGCCCAACAACCTGTGGTCACTTCATGTGTCCCCCACCCCTACCCTGGCCTGGAACACAGTGACCGGACCCAGATGGCACTGTTGGCAGTCATAGCTGTGAGTCTCTTTCTCCTGGAATGACTTTGTATGGCAGATGGTGTGTTCTGACCCCTGCCACGGGGACTCTCCATGAGAGATGCCCAGGAAAGGAAGCCAGCTTTGCAGAGGGTGTGGGGAAAAGTTAACCCTACTCAGAGTGAGGGCTGGCCTTTGTCTGGCTCCAGGAGGGAGTACTGTCTGCTGGGCTGGGCCATCAGAGTCCCTGAGGGTGTTTAGAGCCAGGTTTTGGGCCACGTAGCATCTGTTCCACCTCCGGAGAGGCTGGACCCTGGGGGCAGCCATGCAGCCCCGAAGCCTAGTAAAGACTGGAGGCTGAGGTGTCCCCTTGGTTTTGCAGCAGTAACAAACCTCACTAGTATTCAGGAGGATGCAGGTTCAGTCTTGCTCAGTGGGTTGCTCAGGTCTTGCTCCATGGGTTAAGGATCTGGCATTGCCATGAGCAGTGGTGCAGCTGGCAGACATGGCTCGGATCCCAAGTTGTTGTGGCTGTGATGTAGGCCAGCAGCTGCAGCTCTGATTTGACCCCTAGCCTGGGAACTTCTATATGCTGCAGGTATGGGCCTAAAAAGGAAGGAAAGAAAGAAAGAAAGAAAGAAAGAAAGAAAGAAAGAAAGAAAGAAAGAAAGAAAGAAGGAAGGAAGGAAGGAAGGAAGGAAGGAAGGAAGGAAGGAAGGAAGGAAGGAAGGAAGGAAGGAAAAGAAAGAAAGAAAGAAAGAAAGAAAGAAAGAAAGAAAGAAAGAAAGAAAGAAAGAAAGAAAGAAAGAAAGGAAGGAAGGAAGGAAGGAAGGAAAGAAAGAAAAGAAAGAAAGAAACAACAGACAGACTGGAGGCCAAGGCAGGGAACCTCGGGCCAGCTGCACCCTGTGTGTGCTGTCGCATGTCATCGGAGCCAGGGAGTCATCTCTGTCTGCAGCCCCACAGGGAGGACACTGAAGGCTCATGTTTGGGGATCTGCTGGGTCTGTCCCTCCCCTCCAGTAGGCCTTGACCCTGAGAACAGAGCTGGTGGGGGAGGGCAGGAGGGGGTCCTCCAGGGGGGTTGTCCAACCCGAGGGGATCTCGGAGACCCTGGCCTTGCAGTCAGTGTCAGAAGTAGGGGTCTTGTGTGTACCGGGCTCCCAGAACTTTGCAGATGGCTAATTCTCACAGAGTAACCAGAACAACTGCTCCCCAAACTCAGCAGGGGCACCTTCTGTGTCTCGCCATATCCCAGTAACTACAACAGCACCCGGCACAGAGCAGGTGCTTAACTAATATTGTTTGGAATCAGTGAATTGCCTGGTTTGCTGTGGTGATGGGAGAGAAGCGGGGGTGCCTTCCAGATTCCAGGGCTGCTACATGGGCCTAAGGATCTGGGCGCTGGGTCACAGTGACAGAGAGAAAGCCTGGGAACAGGCTGACCCTCTTGCTGCTAGCATCTGAACCCGCCCCCCCTCCCCTGCCCCGCTGCCTCCCTGGGAAAGTGTTTGCTCTGTGGGAATCAGAGGTGACCTTCTGGATCACCCATGTGGATGGTGGATCCTTCCCAGGCTGCAGGAGATCCTGTTCCAAGAGTTCTATCCTGGTCCTAAGTGTGCCAGGTGGCCTTTATGAGCCAAGGGCCCCTCGGTGCACAGAACTGCCCTTGACCGAGGCCACCGATCACACCCAGGGGACCTACACCCAGCCCACTGGATACTGGACTGTACCCTTGTTCTCACAGCCTCTGCCTTCACCCAGTGCCACTTGTGGGGTCCCCTCCTCTAGCCTTCACCCAGGCCTCTGTTTGCCTTTTCTGGGGGGCGGGGGCACACCTGCTGTATGTGGAAGTTCCCAGGCTAGGAGTCAAATTGGAGCTGTAGTTGCTGGCCACAGCCACAGCCACAGCCACAGCAACCGTGGGATCCGAGCCACATCTGGACCTACACCACAGTTCATGGCAACGCCAGATGATCCTTAACCAACTGAGCAAGGCTAGGGATCAAACTCGCATCCTCATGGCTAATAGTAGGGTTCATTACTGCTGAGCCACAACAGGAACTCCCCAGGACTCTGTTTAAAGACATGCCACTCCCCACCCCCTCTTATTTAACAGTGACCTAACCCCTCTACCCCAGCCCTGCCTTTGCCAGTCCTCTCTACTGACGCTCACCCTCATGGGGTGGGAGTTGGGCTGCCTGCCTAGGACTCCAAACAGGGCCCACCAGCTGCCTGAGGCCATGGGAGAGACGCCCACCTGGAGTGCTGCCCCCACTCCCACCCCCATGGGCCCCTTCACTGGGCTCCTGGCCTCCAGACTGAAGCCAGGAGACCACATGCCCTGTGGCAGCTGTGAAAGTACCTCCACCCTACAGGCTTTGCCAAAATCAATCTTGTTTGAGGAATTCCTGTAGTGGCTCTGCAGTATCGAAAAGCCCGACCAGTATCCATGAGGACCAAGGTTTAACCCCTGGCATTGCTCAGTGGGTTAAGACCCAGCATTGTCATGAGCTGTGGTTTAGGTCACAGATGTGGCTCGGTTCTGGCGTTGCTGTAGCTATGGCATGGGCTGGCAGCTGCAGCTCCGATTTGACCCCGGGCCTGGGAACTTCCATATGCTGCAGGTACAGCAACCCCCCCATCCCCCCAAGAAAAAAGGCAAAAAAATCTTGTTTGAAAAATAACACAAGTTGAGTTCACCTACTGGCAGAGGTGCCGCGCCTCCCCCCCTCCCCACCCCGCCTCCGGAGGTGGGGGTGGCTCCAGGAAGGCAGGAGCCTCTGTCAGCAGCTGCCCTTCCCCGCCCCCTCCCCCGCCGGCAGGCCCCAGAAAGGCCCCAGGGTCAGCCCCCCCCACTGCTGCTTCCCCGCCCACACATGGTGGCCCCGAGGCTGTTGGGTGGAGAAGGATTGGATTTGTCAGATGAGTAACATTGCTGATTAAATTTGCTGGGCTGGCTGTTGGCACAGCGCCGCTGTATCTCCCTGGTGGGCAGAGAATCTGTTTGAGGTCGTTAAAAAGACGGTAATTGAAACGTTCCGAGGATGAGATCCAGCTATGAGAGTGCGCAGCCTCCAAGGACAAAATTCAGCTCCAGACCCCGCCCCCCCCCAGGGGGAGGGGGGTCATTACAGCCCAGGAGTAGACGACTAGGGCATCCTAACAGCTCCCTTTGTGTTTTCCCTGGAATTTCTCTGCTCCACCCTCAACATCCTGCTAAGGGTAAGGGTGGGGGCCTCTGACTGCCACTGAGTCCTACCCAAGGGAGCACCAGCAGGACTGCAGGGACAGATGAGAGCGGGACGGGTGTTGGTTCTCAGTGTCCCCTGCCTCAGCCCTCGACCTACCTGGGCCACAGATCCTGCAGGTGCTGTGCCCACACGGGGGCCTTGCCTTTCCCGCCCCTCGAGTCTGTCCTCCACACTTTGTGCCCGTGTACCCTTCCCTCTGCGCTTCGGCCCCAGGTGGAAAGGGCTCCTTCCTGTGCTAGTTCTGTACCACCTGTGGACTCACGGTGCTCCAAATACACCTGCCTCCCTTTTCAACAGAGCAATCACACTTCTCAAAAAATGAAAAACTGTGTTGGAGTTCCTATCTTGGCTCAGGGAGAATGAATCTGACTAGTATCCAGTGAGGTTGCAGGTTCGATCCCTGGCCTTTCTCAGTGGGGTTAAGGATCTAGCGTTGCCGTGAGCTGTTGTGTAGGTCTCAGACATGGCTCAGATCCCACGTTGCTGTGTGTAGGCCAGCAGCTCCAGCTCTAATTCAGCCCCTAGACGGGGAACTTCCATATGCTGCAGGTGCAGCCCTTAAAAAGGAAAAAAAAAAAAAAAAAAAGTTTCGTCGCCGCCCTAGAGTTTGCAATATGCATTCATAATGATGCCAAGTCCACTTTCAATCATACTGAAGGGCCTCAAAGAGAGTGTCAGCCCCTTGGGACAAAATGTTGTTAGTTCCCCCCTCTTCTCCAAATGCTTCCTTCACTTACCCACCAGTTATAATCACCCAGTACCTTGTTTCTGTATCTTTTGAAGGAATCATTATCTGTTAGGACAATTAGAATAAGCAAAAGAATGAAGTTCCCATCGTAGCTCAGCGGTAGCAAACCCAGCTAGTATCCATGAGGATGCAGATTTGATCCTTGGCCCCATTCAGTGGGTTAAGGATCCGGCGTTGTTGTGAGCTGTGGTTTAGGTCACAGATGTGGCTTAGATCTGGTGTTGCTGTGTAGCTGTGGCGTCAGCCAGCAGCAGCAGCTCTGATTCGACCCCTGCCTGGGAACTTCCATGTGCCACAGGTGCAGCCCTAAAAAGGAAAAAAAGAAAAGAAAAAGAAAGAAAGGAAAAGAGAGACAAGAATATTTTTATGGACGATTAGAATAAGATAAAGGAAACATTTTATTCTGCCTTCTTGAGCTCCTTCTAGAACACTCTTCTCTTCTGCAGATCTGAGTTCTGACCTAAATCATTCTCCATCAGCCTGAAGAAACTCTTCCAAAATATCTTTCAAGGCAGCTTCCTGGTGCCCGTGTCTCTTTTTCACACCATCCTCAGAGGGCCCAGTTGAAGGGTGCCCGCCTGATTCCATTTCACTTAAACCTATGATTTCCAACAACCCCATGACATGGGCAGGATTATTCCTGCCCTCCAGATGAGGAAACTGAGGCCAGGACTGCTGCATGCATGGCATTTGAGCTCATTCACCCCCACAACAGGGCAGGCTGACGTCAAAGCTGAGCTCTGAACCTATGCCCAGGTTCAGAACACCAGGGATCTGTGAAAACAGAGCTTCAGCTGGTTCCAGCCCCACCCCACCCTCTGGGGGATTTGGGAATCCTCCTGCCTCCTGGCTGTACTGCAGCCCCGCCCTCAAGCCTGGCTCCTTTCTTCATCAGGATGCAGGACGTGGCCTCTGGTCCTCTGAGAGGCCGGTAAAGTGCCTGCCTAGCTGCCAGCTGGCCCAGCTGTTGCCATGGAAAAGCCCAGAGCGCGTGGGCTGCCTGGCAGCCTTACACCTGCTCCCCTGGGACCCCTCAGCCAGGCTGCTGGCCCAGTGCCCAGAGCACACATGTGGCAGGAGACCTGCTCCCAGTGGGCCTCAGTGAGAAGCCAGAGGCCTTCCCTGGGGGAGGGATATACTGAGAACCACCCCACCCAACTCCTGCCTCTGCTCCCCTCCCCCCCATTTGTCAGAGCCACTGGAGCCCCACTGTCGGGGGATGGGCTCTTTCTGCCTGCTCACCTCCCTCCCCTTTTTGCGAATGGCACTTCAATCTGTTTTGAGGAGCACCCTCCCCCTGTAAGTACAGTCTCAGGGGCCCTACCCTCACCTCGGTCAAATCCAGGACTGGCCAGTCAGCTGTGCCATTCCCCATCCCTCCACCCGTGTCATAGGTTGATCCAGGTAACCTTAGCCAAACTAGTGACACTCCTGGATCTGGGCAAACACTCAATAAAGACAAACAGCTGGTCACAGAGCCAGGGAAACCCAGATGTGTTGGCCTGGATTGACCTCTGTATCAAGCCATACCTGAAGCCAGAATCCCTGATATCTCCAATTGCCTGAGGTAACAATTGCATTTTTACTCATGCCTGATGAGTGGAGTCTTTGTCCCTTTGGGTGAGAGTCACTTTTGTCACTTTTGGTGAGTTTACTGACAGCCTTTGGGTCCTAAAGAGATTGCTTCTGGTGGGCTGTATCCTGTCTCAATACTGTGTGACTTTGAACAAATCACACACACTTACACCCCAACTATCATCACCACTCCCAGGAGCTTTGGTCTTTATGCGTCATGGGGGCTGATACACGCAGTGGCCCCTCACTCCGAGCATCCTCCACTTTGGGGCCATAATGAGGACCCCAAAAGAATTTCCTTGTGATGTCAGCCTCTCCTTATCTTCAGAAAAAGGTCAGGACACACAGGGAAACAAGAAGGGCTGGTCACCAGCTTTTCAACAGAGGTTTGAGACTTCTGCTTCTATGAGGCAAGCAGAGCCTGTCTGTGTGCATAGCCAAGAAGGTCTTTCTTATGTCCTTGCTTGTGTTCCAACTTGTGTCCAACTGTTTGCCCTGAGACTCACTCCTTGTCCAATCTTGACCAAGCAGGTGGAGCCTCCCAGGCTGGCTTCTGCCTGGGCTTGGCTGGAGGGAGTCTCTGGTGGGGGACTGTGTGTCCATCACCCTGGATAGGAACTCTCATGCCCCTCAGGGCTTCCTGCAAGGCCTGGTGTGGGTGTTCAAAATGGGGCTCAGGGGCTGGGAAGGGATCACCCCACATCCAACTCTGCCTTCTTGGAGGAAAATTCTGCAACTTACTCTAACTGTGAGCAAGTTCCCCATCACGTCTCATCTATGAAAAGTGACCCACCAGAGATGGTGAAGACAAGATATGGATCCTTCAGCAAAGGCTTGTCCTAGCTCTGATGTTTTCAACATGTTCCCCTGACACTCCCCCCACAGGTAAGCATTCTTGCCTGACATCTGGGCTGGAGACCCCTGTGGCCAGAGAAATCTTCCCCTCACCCCTCCCCGCTATCACCACCTCCGTCTCCACTTTCACTCTTAGGATGTTGATGTTGGTGGTAGTGACAATGATGAGGAAGATGAGGATGAGGACGGGGAAGATGGTGAAATAGGTGATGATAAAAATGATGGTGATGATGGTGATTTGGGAACAATAATGCCTGGGTTCAGGCCTTGTTCACATAAAGCAATGTGATTTGGGTAAAGTTATTCAACCTCTATGTGCTTCAGTGTCCTAATTTATAAAATGAGGATTTAAAAAATTGATCTTATTGGGTTGTTATGACAAATATCTAGATAGAAAGATAGTTGGCAATTGATGAGCCCTCAATAAATGCTAATTGGAGTTCTTGTTGTGGCTCAGTGGATAAAGATCCCAACGTGGTCTCTGTGAGGATATGGGTTCTATCCCTGGCCTCATTCAGTGGGTTAAGGATCTGGCATTGCCACAAGATGCTGTGTAGGTCATAGGTATGGCTCAGATCCGATATTGCTGTGGCTGTGGTATAGGCCTGCACCTGAAGCTCTGACTCAACCTCTGGCCCAGGAACTTCCATGTGCCACAGGTGCAGCCCTAAAAAAAATAATAATAATAATAATTGCTAACCATTATTATCATTGTCATCATCCCCCTGGTCACAGTGTTTGATCAAGGATGGGCAAAAAAACCAAGTGAATCCAATCAGAGTGAATCCTGGGATTCTACTAGGATGGTCTTGCTGGGGTCACTAATCTGGAGGAGTGTGATGCGGGAGCTTTAGTTCCAGGCCATTTTGCCACCCCCTGAGCCTCAGGGCCAACAGAGAGGACAGCAGAACTGATGGAGGGAGACAGGGTCCTGGCAGGTTATCTGAAACCCTAGGTCAAGCTGTGTCTGCCTTTACAGCTACATGAATAAAATCCTTTCTTTTTGGTAAGCCACTTGGGTTGGGTTTGGGTCCTTCACAACAGAAAGGGCCCTGGTGGGGTCTTGTGAGCCTTTACAGAGCCCTGAGGACAGATGATAACTGAAGCATGAGCCATGCAAAGTCTGAAGAGTGTGATAAGGAAGGAGAGCAAGACCTGGCCATGGGCAGTGGCTTGAGCTTCCTCACAGCATGGTGGCTGGGTTCCAGAACTGGCCCATGTCTTATTCTCCGCCAGATCAGGGTCTCCATGGACAGTTACATAAGTTGCACACTGCACAACTCCAGCAGGCACCAACCTTCAGCACTCAGGCTTTCCAGCCTGTATTTAGAGTGATAACTTGTGACCTAAATCTCTAAATGTTGGCTGGGATTGTTATCAATTCCTTGGAATTATCTGAAACTAGGCTTAAAGAGTAACCCAAACAACTGGATAAGGAAATCCAGAGGCAACAAATATCTGTGGAGACAGACAGAAAATGGATGAGTGAAGCATATGGTGGAAGGGAATAGGGAGTGTTGGGGGCTATGGCAGGGAAGGGCGAACTCTGCTTAAAAGGGTTCAAAGGGGGATTTCCTGTCGTGGCACAGAGGAAACGAACCATAGTATCCATGAGGATGCAGGTTCTACCCCTGGCCTCATTAGGTGGGTTAAGGACCCAGTGCTGCTGTGAGCTGTGGTGTAGGTCACAGGCACAGCTCAGATCTGGGGTTGCTGTGGCTGTGGCGTAGGCTGGCAGCTTGCAGCTTCAATTAGGCCCCTAGCCTGGGAACTTCCATATGCTGCTGGTTGGGTTCAAATGCCTTGTCCTGCCAAAAAAGTGAGCCCACAGCAGAATTCAGGTCAAGTTTGGAATCTTTGAAATAGAGACTTTGGGTCTTAAGCAGGGATGGTGTCTTGTGTCTCCCACTGAGAGCCTGGCATGGGTGCTCAGGAAATAATGCCAACCTGGATTAACCTGAGACTCAAGACCTCACATGATCTCTGAAGACCGGAAACTAGGGCTTCTGTGTACGAGCCCAGAGAGCCATAAACATAACAGCTGGTGAGTATTGAGTCCTGTCTACACTCCAGTACTCTTTTTTCTTTTTCTTTTCCCTCTTGCTCTTTTTTTTTTTTTTTCTTTTTATAGCCATACCTGCGGCATATGGAAGTTCTCTGGCCAGGGATTGAATCAGAGCTGCAGCTGCCAGCCTACACCACTGCCACAGCAATACCAGATCCAAGCCACATCTGCAACCTATGCTGCAGCTCATGGCAACACCAGATCCTTAATCCACTGAGCGAGGCCAGAGATTGAATCTGCATCCTCACAGAGCCAACATCAGGTTCTTAATCTGCTGAGCTACAATAGGAACTCCTACGCTCTAGTACTCTTAAACACTGTTGGGAAGACATCTACTGCTGACAAAAAAACCTGTGTGCCCTGCTCTTGCATTTTGGAGACCCATGTGGTCATTCTACCCTGTGTCACTTTAGGGCCACTGTGTGACAAGTAGGGACATCGTCTCCCAGTTCCCAGCTCCCTCTTACACTGTTGGGGCAGCCAATAACATTCCAGAAAGTAGACCCTCCACCAGCCTGGATCCCTGAATGACCACATGGAGCAGAACCTCAACACCATCCCTACCAGGTGGCATGGCAAGGAATAAAATAATATTGTGGACTTCCAGAGATTGTTATTTACAGCATAACCTAACCTGTCATGACTAAGGCCTGAGGGTTTTCCAAAGAGCAGAAGGCAACACAGAAGGAAAGGGTTCTGAGACCAGCAGCAGCCCCCGTGGAGCATGGAAGTGGTTTGAGCCCACATCCCAGTGGCTCCTGAGGCCCTCCCCCACCCCATCCCACTCAGCAAATGTCTGAGTGAAGGAAGCTGAAGTCAGGTGTCTGCCATTTGCAACAACAGCCAAAGAAAACCTGACAGAGCCAACGATATCCTGCTTATCTCTGGGTTTTCCATACCGAAGATAAAGTCTGGAGTACCAAGGAGCTCAGGAAGTGTTTGCTGAATAAAGAAACATGTCAGGCAGCATGGTGCCTGACAGCTGCCAGGGCCAGACTCCTCAGGGGCCATTTTCTGCTGGAGCAGGTGGTTGGGGGCATCAGCCCTGACTGAGGGGCAGCCAGGGGTCTGGGAGGGAGCATTAGCTTCAAGGCACAGGGAACCAGAGAATTTGGGCCCCAGCCCCTCCTCTGTGACTTTCACGGGCTTTTGACCCATAAAGGGGTCATTTCAGAGGCACTCTTTCAGTAAGATGTGGCTTGTAGCAAAAGATTCAAAGTAGACTAAGCAAAAAGGGAGTATAGTGAATTGTGTGATGTGAAGTGCACTCATAGATCTTATCCAGAAGTTAAAAACATCCCTAGGTCTTAGTGCCCTTAGTTTCCTTGTCCAGTTGTCCTCCACGTAGGATCCATTCTCTGGCAGACACTCGCCTTGTGATGGAAAGACCCCAGCTGACACCTGCCTGCCCCCAAGACCTGAAGGAAAAAAGAAGCCTCCCCTCCATGGTTATCACCAGGGCCCTGGGTCATGTGCCCACCCCTGGACCAATCAGCGGGGATAGAAATGAGATGTCCCAATTGGCAAAGCTGGATTGGCACTCTCGTACCTGGAGCCAGAGATGGACTTAACACCTCCCCTGTGTTTCATGGACTGAAATAGAGAGGAGGGAGTCCCAGAGGAAAATCACGGTGCTGTTACCAAACACACGATGCACCATGTATGATGGACAAGGCTCCCTGTCCATCACATAGCCATCCATGTCCTTCTTCCCAGCTCACAGAGCCCCATTTTGTTCCAGGAGAGTCAGAAACTCCTGGCCACGGGAAAGACACCCCTAACCTCTAGCCTTATGATGAATCATATTTGGTCTAAGACAGTCTTTTTTTTTTTTTTTTTTTTTTGGCTTTTCTAGGGCCACTACCATGGCATATGGAGGTTCCCAGGCTAGGGGTCTAATCAGAACTATAGCTGCCAGCCTACGCCAGAGCTACAACAACAGGAGATCCAAACCGCATCTGCAACCTACACCACAGTTCACAGCAACACTGGATCCTTAACCCACTGAGCAAGGCCTCATGGTTCCTAGTCAGATTCATTAACCACTGAGCCATGACGGGAACTCCAAGACAGTCATTTTTAAATCCATCCCCTTTGTCAGATTTTCACTTTTCCAGCCTCCTTTACAACAATTAATGGACATGAGACACTGTTCTGGTCAGAACTCCTGGGGCTGGTACCACTGTTGCTTTCCTCTCCGCATGGGGCTCTGGAGTGAGAATATGATAGCTGGAGCTGCAGCAACCTTGTTGTATCTATAAAACATTAGTAAATGGAATAAAAGCCAAAGCTGTGGGTAACATGGAACACAACATTTTGCGAGAATTCATTGAGTCCTGAATTTTTCTACCTGGGGACAGTTAAGAATTGCAATTAAAAGAGTTCCTATCCTGGATTGCTCAGTGTGTCAGGGATCCGGCGTTGCCATGAGCTGTGGTATAGGTTGCAGACACAGCTCAGATCCTGCGTGGCTGTGGCTTGGTGTAAACCAGCAACTACAATTTGACCCCTAGCCTGGAACCTCCATATGCAGCTGGTGCAGCCCTAAAAAGACAAAAAAAAAAAAAAAGGAATTTCAATTAAGAGATGGTATCTTGTATCAAGAACACTTACCAACTAAGAGTCTTACATGAGCTCAACTAAAGATTAAATGAGGTAACACAGGAAAGGTGTTTGGAACCACATCTGATAGATAAGTTCTCAAAAAGTGAGCCAGTTTCCTATTGTGGCTCAGTGCATTAAGGACCCGATGTTGTCTCTGTGAGGTTGTGGGTTCGATCTCTGGCCTCACTCAGTGGGTTAAGGCTATCCAGTGCTGCCAAGAGCTGCTGCTTAGGTCACAGATGCAGCTTGGATCCAGTGTGGCTGTGGCTGAGGCATAGGCCAGCAGCTATAGCTCCAATTCGACACCTGGCCTGGGAAATTCTATATGTCATAGGTGTGGTCGTAAAAAGAAAAAGCAAAACAGTGAGGGCTATTAGTATCCTCCTCCTTATCATCATCACTATTGCTGTACATCGTGCTTCCTCTATGGGAAATTCTCTTGGCTCTATATTCCTCTCCAGATACCATCCCACCCCATGTTCCCCTTCACCATCACACTTGTTGCAAGAGATGTCTATGCTTCCTAAGCTCACACCCACAGCCAATCAGCTATGGCTTCCACCTCCTTATATGGCAGAAACTGGTAACTTGGAGCATAATGTCTTGCTAACTACCCACCACCACGTGCTGACTACAGGCCCCAGGGGGCCAGATCTGTGCCTCTCGAGGTCACGACTACCTCTGCTGCACACCGTAGTTATTCCAAAAAGTCACTGCAAAACTAACAGCTTGTTCCCGCAGGCTGGCAGAGCAGAAAGATTTCCATTCCTAACTGGTGGGTGCATCCCAGTCTGTGCCCGAGGCACCCAGCCATAGCTGAGGAGCTATGCAAGGTCTTCTCTGAGCCTAGCTGCATGGCCCCTCCACCCTCTTCATCCCCATCTGCATCAGTCAGCTAGTGCACAAAGTGCTGTGTAACAGACAGCCCCAAGATCCTAGCCTCTTCAAATAATAAGTATTTATGGCTCTAGTATTTGGAGATTGACTAGACTGCTCATTTCTTTTTTTTTTTTTTTTTCACTTTTAAAAGTTTTATTGAAATGGCGTTGCTTTATCACTTTGTGATAACTTCTGTACATACGGCAATGTGATTCAGTTATACACATACACACATCCATTCTTCTTCTTCTTCTTTTTTTTCCCATATAGGTTATTACAGAACACTGAGTAGAGTTCTCTGTGCTATACAGCAGGTCCCTGTTGACCAGGCTTTCCGCTGACCTGCTCATTCCGAGTGGACTCACTCTTGGATGGGCATGCCTAGAACCATAGCCAGAGCACTCATTCCCAGGTGTGTCTCTTGGGTCCAGTGGGTTAGCCCAGGCATGGGCAGAAGGGAGCAAGTGTCTCTTTACTCCAAGCTCAGAAAGGGAACTTGGTCACTTCCATCCCTCCCATGGACCAAGGTGAGGTGTAGGGGCCCAGGAAAGGGTGCTGGTAGGGGCAAAGTAGCAGTCTGTAGTCATTTCCTGAGGCCACAAACTGGGTGGCTTAAAGGGTCAGAAACTCATTCTCTTACAGTTATGGAGGCCAGAGAGCCTAGATCCTATGCTCCCTCTGAAGACTCTGTAAAGACTGCATGGAGTTCACTGGTGGCTCAGCAGATTAAGGATCTGGCATTGTCACTGTCAGGGCAGGCACAGGTTCAGTACTTGGCCTGAGAACTTCTGAATGCGGTGGGCAATGCCAAAAAAAAAAAAAAAAAAAAAAAAAAGAAGACACCATCTTTACTGTGAACCTGAACTTAGCAGACTGACAGGGCTGCACCCCTCACGTCCCCAGGTAAAGCCAGGCTGAGTCCAGCCCCACCTGAAGCCCAGGTGGACATCTGAAGTTCCACAGCAAAATAAGCCAGTCCAGGTGTGGGTTTTTGTCAGCTTCAAGTGGAAGAGCCCCAGTTGTCCTGTGGCCCGCCCCTCCTTCCCTCAGGCTGCCCCCTACCAGCTGGACATACTGTTTAGGGCCAGCTGGTGGTGGAGGGAACCACTCAGACTGGACCACCCCGTCTTGCAAACACTCCTGTCTTGCATGAGCCTCCATTCCTCCCCCAGGCTAGACCTGCTAGAAGACACCCTCCAAGGAAAGTCAGGAAGTCAGAACGCCTGTGATGCCCCAGCCAGTGTTCTCAGCCCCCACTGTGTGCCAGCACAGAGTCAGGCCCAGAGCTGCACTTCTGGAGCTGATGTGCCCGTGAAGGAGAGGGGACCACGAGGGCAGGTGGGTACCCATGCTTGGAGAAGCCTCGGGCCCAGGCAGGTGACTGTCAGTGGGACTGTACAAAAAGCCTGATTTTCCATGATAGGCCAGTAGCGGTAGTGGGGACAGCCCTTCTGGGCATTGCCTGTGTGTCTGTAGGGTGGCAAGGGGGCTGGGTGGCAGCTGTAAAGTCACAGAAGCTGGACAAACTGTGCCTGCAGGATGCAGCCATCCCACGGAGCTGAGCCCCTCCCTCCTCAGGGCTGGCAGGGGACAGGCAGAAGCCCCCAGGGTTGCAGTCTGGAACTGCCTGAGCCTGTCGGGGGATGGGGGTGGGGCTGTGGATCATCATTCTGATGGGCACCTTGCAGGGGGTGGGGTGGGGGGGTCCTGGAGGTGAATTGACCACTCTTGCTCTCACTTCTGCCTGCTGAGCGCACACGGATTGGCCACGGGGTGAGGGGAATTCTGAGAAACACTCCCATTCTGTTGAGTCAACCCAGCACAAAGCCACCAACAGTACTCCAGGGAGAAGTGACATCTGAGTTAGGGCTGTTGAAGAGGGAGGGTGTGGACAGAGGAGGGTGATGGCGGTGGGGGTGGGGGTGTCGGGACAGTTGGGCAGATCCCAGCGGGAGTGGGTGGAGACCAACCACAGAGCAGATCCCCAAGGAGCAGAAATCAGGGCAAGGGGCACATTGGGGTTGAGTACACCCCAAATTTCAATCCCTCAAGACAGACTCTAACTTCAGGCACAAGCCAGTGAATTGGCATAGGCTGGGCCACCTGAATCTAGTTCCCAAATCTTTACTTCCTGGGAGTTCCCTTGTGGCGTAGCAGAAATGAATCCTACTAGTATCCATGAGGATGAGGGTTCGATCTCCAGACTCACTTAGTGAGTGGGTCAGAGATCCGACATTGCTGTGAGTTGTGGTGTGTAGGTGGCAGATGTGGTTTGGATCTGGTGTTGTTGTGGATGTGGCATACATCAGCAGCTGCAGCTCCAGCTCCATTTAGACCCCTAATGTGGGAACTTCCATATGCCTGCCACAGGTGTGGCCCTAAAAAGCAAAAAAAAAAAAAACAAAAACCTCTTTGCTTCCTCTTTACAGTAGGACCACACCCCCACTCCCACCATGTGACTAGGGTGCCACCCTCCCCCTCCCCTCCCCCCAGAGAGGAAGAGATCAACTTCTTGCCCCGTGAGGGTGATAGTCTTGGCCGAGTGACTTGCTCTGGATGTGATGTGAGCAGAAATGATGATGATGAGGTTTAAAGCCCAGGCCTTCATCAGGCCTGTGTGGTGTGGCTCAACCCCATAGTTGTATTTTTTTTTTTTTTTTGGTCTTTTTAGGGCTGCACCCACAGCATATGGAAGTTCCCAGATTAGGGGTCAAATCGGAGCTGTACCTGCTGGTCTCCACTACAGCCATAGCAATGTGATCTGAGCTGTGTCTGCAACTTATACCACAGCTCACAGCAACGGCCAGATTGTTAACCCACTGAGCAAGGCCAGATATCAAGCCCACATCCTCATGGATACTAGTCAGGTTTGTTTCCCCTGCGCCACAGAGGAACTCCCTGGCCCCTTGAGTTTTGCCAAGAAAATGCCTCAGGTGGTTCACCTCTTGCAGCCTAGTTCCCAGAGAGAGATCCTTTTTTTTTTTTTTTTTTTTTTTTTGCCATGCCTGCAGCATGCAGAAGTTCCTGGGCCAGGGATCAAACCTGCACCACAGCACTGACCCAAGCTGCTGTCATGACAATGCCAGATCCTTAACCCATTGAGCCACCAGGGAACTCTGAGAGATCCTGGAAACAGACTGGAACCTGACCCACAGTCTGAAGCAGGACCCTCCAGTAGCCTGCAGCGTGACGAACAAGAAAGAAATAGATGATGTTCTAAGTCACAGAGATTCTGGGGCTGTATGTCATAAAGCATCACCGCAGTGGGAGCTAGGACACCTGCCCACTCCTTGGCTGGGAGCTGTCCACCCCTCCTAGACTGCATCCACGGAAGTAGGCTGCGTCCAAAATACACTGAGCTGCCATTGCCAGAAGAAGGTAGCAGAGATACTGGGAAGGCTGAAACCAATAGACATTTCTCACCATGGCAGAAAAAAAAAACACCAGCTCATAAATATGGCACCAGGGGCTGGCCAGTTAGCCAGCGCTCATTTTCTGGCTGTCACCCTACAAGCCAAAAGGATGTTTGAACCCCAAAGGAGCAGCTGGCTTCAAGGATTTATAGGGCCTGAATCGGATCTGTGAGAGCAAATTGAATTTTGAATACAATTCCATGTCAATTAACTTTGCTCAGAGCCTTACAGAAAAGCAATGACTCGAAAGCTGCCGGGGCTGCTGGGCTAGCCTGAAAGTAAACAATTTTTAGCAATGCCTCTCAGGGGGGCTGCTGGGGAGGACCTGGCTGGGCAGCAGGGGGGGGGGGTTAATTAGGTGAGGCCCTGGCTCTGGGATGGATGGCAACCCCAGGTGAGTGCCTGAGCTGCAGTTGGTGACCAGGTAATGGCTGGGCTTCAAGCTACACAGCAATAGCCCAGCAATTGCAAGGCAGCTTGGGGGTGGGGAGAGGTTTCTCCGGCAGCATCCTGCCCTTGGGAAGGGATCCCATGTCCCCTACTGGATTGGGAAGGATGAGTCCTCTGGGCTGGCATGAGGCACAAGGAGCCACCTAGGCTGGCTGTAGACCAGAGAGCAGAGCCCCAGGGGCCTGGGAGGGAGCAAGTGGGAGGGTGGGAAAAGAGGGAGGGGAGCAAGGTCACCAAGAGCCGGGGCGAGCATCTCCAGCATCTTGCTGCAGGAGGCAGAGCAAAGCCCTAAGGAGCCCGTTCTTAGGGACCCTGGTTGATGCACTTGAAGTGGGGCACTGTTGGGGCACCCAAACTGTTGTCCCCAGACTCAGAGGCCAGGCTTGTCCGAAATGCAAATTCTCAAGCCCTGAGCAGGAGGAGAACATCTCTGGTATGTTAAGAAGCCTCCTGCCCATGGGAGACTCTAGGCCAAGGTTCAGACTACTCCCCACGGAGCTGCATCATCACAGCCTGCCCCATCATTCTCTGTTTTATGGAAGGGACAGCTGATGCAGAGAAGTTAGATCATTTGCCCACAGTCCAGGCAATGTGGTCCTAGAACTGCCTTGCCCAGCACGTTAGCCACCAGCCACAAGAGGCTATTTCATTTCAGGTGAAAGTTAATAAGTAAAATGGACAATTCAGTTCTTCCTTTGCATGAGCCACACCTCAAGGACTCCAGAGCCTTGTGAGGCTGGGAGCCACCGGACTGGACAGCGTAGATCTAGAAAGTTCCCACTGCTAGTGTGAACGTCTAACCCCGCCTTGTCCACTGGTGGTGTCCACTCCCCAAAGCCCCACATGCCCTGCCGGGGAGAAGAGGGCAAATGTGTGTGCAAAAGAACAAGTCAAAACAAGAAGCACAGTGGCCCTGCCACCCCGTAAACCAGCAGGAAGTGGAGGAAGCAGAGGATCCGTTGCACAGGCTCCCGCACACCCTGGGGAAAACGTTCAGAGCTCTGGGAGGGGTAACCCATCATTCTCTGCATAGTTGGTGGGGGATGAGCACAAGGCAGGTAATCAGGCTTCTGCCTCAGATCACTCCACCCTGCCTCTCTGCAGAGAGGAGTTTCCCTGTGGCCAGAATCCTGAGGATATGGTGGCTGGTCCCTAAAGCACTGGCCAGCCACCAGGAAATGAATCAAAGGAGGGAAAAAAGGGAGTTTCCCTTGTGGCTCAGTGGGTTAAGAACCCAGCTAGTATCCACGAGGATGCAGGTTAGATCCCTGACTCCCCTCAGTGGGTTAAGGATCCAGTGCTGCTGTGGGCTGTGGAGTAGTTTGCAGATGCAGCTTGGATCCTGAGCTGCTGTGGCTGTGGCTGTGGCCGTGGCTGTGGCTGTGGCCGGCAGCTGCAGCTTCGATTCTGTCCCTAGTTTGGGAACTTCCATATACCACAGGTGCGGACCTAAAAAAAGGAACAGACGAGTAGACACAGTTGTACTTGAAAACTCCCAAGCATTGTTCTAGGAGGGTGGGGAATGGGTGACAGAAAAGGGCCCATAGGAACCCCCCTGCAGTCCTCACGATCAGCTCAGTGACCCAGGCTGCAGGTCTTTGAGACCTTAGCAGGCATGGAGCCTGGAGGCCCCTCTGGGTCCTGGCAGGGCAGGCCCAAGGGCCTGTATCCAAATGACATCCTAAAGTATGACCTCTGGGGTTCCCCTCCCCCGCAGCTTACACAGTTTCTGGCCTCTGTCCTCAGAGGCGAATTAGGGTAGCAGGAATGCAGAGAAAGTTTTCTGTCTTCCTAACAAGGCTCTTTAAAAATCAAGAGATGCTGCTGCTGGCAGAGTCAGAGAGAGTTATAACAAAATCTGGAATGGGAAGAGGAGGAGCGGAACCCTGCTCCCAGACAGGGGTGGGGGGGGTTGTGGGGGGTTGTGGGGGGTCCGGGAGGGTGGGAGGGCCCAGAGCAGAGAGAGCGCCTGATAGGATGGGCCTGGGTGGGCTGGAGGTCCAACTGCTTTGGGGGCTGGAGCTCTCTACCCCTTGTATCCAGAAGTTTGTAGAACTGCCTTCCCAGGTACCCCCAGGGACAACCCTGCCAAGAGCCTTTGACAACCCAGACCACACACCTCCTTGCCCTGCATGCATGGGGCCCTGGGGTGGCTGGCTCCTTCTCATCTGGCAGGTCTCAGCTCAAATCACCACTACTTGGAGTGGCCTTCCGAGACCACATCTGGCCCACTTCCACACCTCCCTGTTCAGTTTTCTTGTCATTCTTTGATATTGCTATTTGGCTCTGCATTCATGTTCTCTCTCACTTCTTAAAGGGCCATCTGTCTCCCTAGTGACTGCCTCACAAACAGTGCTTGGATGTAGGGCATTTGGTAAATATGTGTTAAATGAATTGATGACCTTTAAGATTTGAGGAAGACAGCCTGCGGATCCCCACCTGCAGTCCATCCTTACTGCAGTCTCCTGTGGGTGAAAGAGGAAGTTCCTCTTTATAGCTAGCTTTCAATTCTCCAGGTGCCCTGTCTCATAGGTTCCTGCCCTGATGAGCCCAAAATGCCCAGCGGCCCCTGCAGTCCAAACGGGGCTGTCTCTATACAAACCAGGCACCCCCTACCCCAACCTCCCCAGGACCTCCCACCAGAGTGGTGAGGTGGGGAACTTGACCCAGGAGAAGGGAGAAGGGATGAACTTCCCTGTAGAACTCGGAACCAGCCTGCAGGGTGAGGGGGGCAGGAGACAGGTGACGAAGTCCTGGATAGAGATGCAGGGTAATGGGGGGCTGAGAAACCTTCACCCAGCTTTCACACACACCCACTCCGGGTGTAGGAGGTCTGTCCCCCTTCACGACCGAGTAATACCTTTATGTCCCTGTATCAGGAGTGAGTACCCCCACCCATGACCCCCTCATCAGGGATGGGGACGAGGACCCCCATCGGTACTTCCTCGCTCCCAAAAACGGGCGGGAGGGGGTGATGGTGAGCATGCCCCCTCTGCCCATGTTTGGCTGGAGATGCCCACTTTCCTGCTCATGGGCTCCCATTTAAAGATTCTTCCGTAATGAGGCCGAGGCTGGGGAGGCTCAAAGACTCCCCCCAAGCCCGCAACGGAAAGAGAGCAGAGTTCCAGCACCCCCAAACCGCCCACGTGCAGGGACTCGAGCCCAGGTGCGAGCCTAGGGGCGGGAAGAGGCGCGGCCTCCCAGCTCCCTCCCCCGAGGGGCGGAGCGGGGGGGGGGGCAAGGCCGGGGCTGTAGAGAGCGGCCGGGGCGGGGCCAGGAGGGGCGGGGCCGGGGGGGAGTGGGTGGGACTCGCATCGGCTCCGCTGGAGCGCCCACTTCCTCTGGCGCTGGCTGCCTGGCGGAAGTACGTCAGTTGTTATCCGCTCGGGGCGCCGCTGCCGCCGCCACCGTCGCCTCACGAGCCCAGGCTCCTCAGCTCCGGTCCGCGCCGCGCCCGCCCGCTCGCTGGGCCTCTTCCCAGCCTTTGCCCGCCGCCAGTCGCCCATGGGGCGTGCCCGCGGGTCCGCGGCCGAGAGCCGCTGAGCGCTGGCCGTCACGCTGATGTGCGCGGCTGCTCGCGCCCGGGAGCCCAGGCCGCGCCGGGCCCGGGGCTGAGGCCACCCTCGCGGCATGTCCGGCCCGGCCCGCCGCCCGCCGCCGCCCAGGGCCCGAGTCCGCGCGGTCCGCACCGAGCCCGGCGGTGCCGCGTAGCACAGCGGCAGCGGAGCGGGAGCCCGACGGCACGGCCGCAAGGTCACCGCGCGCCATGGAGGCCAAGGTCCGTCAGAGCCGGCGCTCACGCGCGCAGCGGGACCGCGGCCGGCGCCGGGAGGCGGCCCGCGAAGCCCGCGACCAGAGCGCGTCGTCGGGTGACGAGCCAGAGCCCGGGCCGGGCAAGGAGAACACGGGCCTGCCCCGCGCACCCCCACCCCGCGCCGCCGCCGCGCGCCCCCCGCGCCGCCGCCGTCGTGAGTCCAGCTCGCAGGAGGAAGAGGTCATCGACGGCTTCGCCATCGCCAGCTTCAGCACGCTAGAGGCCTTGGAGGTAGGTGGGCCTCCACGAGCATGCTGCCGCCCGAGTCGCGAGCGGGCCGCCGCTGGGGCATGGGCACACCCACCCCTTAGAGCTGCCGGGGCTGTGTGGGCCCCGCGCGCCTTGTGGGTTGCTGGTGGCGGACCCAGCAGTCTGCGGTGGGTTCAGGGGTGTGAGTGTCTTGAGGTTTTTGGAAGAAAAACCTCTAAATTACATTGTGCAAACTGGCTACTCAGTCGGCCTTTTGTCAATTGCGTTTCTGTTGCCAAAATATCACTTGATTCGGCTCAGGATGTACTCGGGAGGTGGACACTGCCGGACTTGGTAGAGGCGTGATTAAATAGATACTTGGGAATTCTTCCTGTTTCACTCCTCCCCCTTGAGGTTTCTGTTTAGACGGGGAGAGGGAGGGTCGCATTTTAGTCCCTTCTCTGCCGCCGCTGTTTACTGCGTGCTTAGTAGCTTGGCAAAAAATATTGCTTGTCTGATTGAGTTATTGTGGACAATATTGGTTGAGCAAATACTTCCCTTCTCGCCTGAAAACAAGGGAGTGGAGAGGGAAATGAATGCTGTCAGGGTTGGCAAGTGGACTGGATTGGGAAGCTGCTGTCTCCTAGAATTGGCCTGGGTAGAAATGCCAGTCAGGCTCCAGAGTCCTGTGAGCCTCAGCCTGGCCACCCTCTGGGAGCCCCATGCAGCACTTATTTTAGGGGGGCTGGCATCTGCCGAGTTGGGGGTCCCAGTTCCCCTTCCTTTTCCTGGGGCTTGGGGGCCAGTGGCCTAGGACTCCACAGTCTCAGAGACTGAGCCTTGGGGGAGGGGAAGTCCCCACACTGCAGGTCTCTGTGGTGAGCCCCCTCCCAGGGGTACACCGAGTCTGTGAGGAGCCTTGGGGTCAGGTGCTGGCAGCAAGGGGGAGGTGGCCGGGGGACACGTTTGCTGCTTTTTGTCTGGGCATGTGGATGCGCAGAAGTGAGGCAGCTGTACCAGGGTTTGCGCTCGGACACAGTGCCAGGATCCGCTGTTGTGCACATCTGGTGGGGCCTGAGATGACCCCTAGGCCAAGGGGTCCTCGTCTAGCACTGGTGGGAAGGAGTGGCCCCAGGGCCGAGTTTCTGCCTTTATAAAAGCCAGGTCCTGTCCTGCAGCCTCTGAGAGTGGCTACACCACCCACCTTCCGGATATGTAACTTCCCTGTCAGGTGGGGAAAGACAGAACCCAAACTGAGGCCTCCAAGGCTCTGTGCCCCATGAGCTGGCCTCTCCCATTGGACATCTTGTCACACTGGCACATCACCCACTTTCAGGTTCTGCCTCAGGGTCTGCGTACTTGCTGTTCCTTCTGCCTGGGTCACTTGGCAACTTTGCGTCTCAGCGCAGATGTCATTCAGAGAGGGCCTCTCCTCCGTGGCCTGAAGCAGCTCCCTTTCCCCTAGCTGCCCATCTCCCCGTGTTACTCTACATACTTGCTTTGCTGTCAATTACCTCTCTTTCTGAAGCTGTCTTATAATTTACTCATCCTGTTTCAGTGCTCTCCTCACCAGAATTTGTAGCTGAAAAAAGGCAGGTGCCATGTCTGTGTGTGTGTCCTCTGTGGGGTCCTAGTGCCCCATCCATGTTTGTGGAGTGAACGAGTAAGAGGAGCAGCTGAGGTTCAGGCAGGCTGCGCTCAAGGTCACTCACCACGCCCTGGTGAAACAGACCTGTCTACGCACTGCCTGCAGTGACTTGGGCTATACCCATCCCGCGTCAGGGGACACAAAGTGCAGTGGTTTTGGGGGACATCTGCAAGCTAAGACCAGCCCTGGTGGGCGATAGTGAGACAGCTTGCTTTCTGCCTGGCATTTGCACAGTTGCATCACCCCAGGGCACTCCATGCATCTTTCTCTGCCCTTCTGAGCCAGGGAGGGGTCTGCCTGCCTTGGAAAGTACGGGGCTTCTGGAGGAATTGTAAATCAACCCACTTGTTTGGCCTCCGTTCTTACTAAAGTGTAGTGGTTTTCCCCCAGAGTTAAGATAATTTATATTGAGTCGTTAGCGATGGCTACCGTGCAGTGAAAGAGAGCTCTACCAGGTGCTGTTCTGAGCCTTCTTGTCTCCACTGCATAGTTGGGGAGACTGAGGCCCAGCACCCTGAGTGTCATGGCCCAGCCTGCCCAGTCTCAGAGCTCTGCCTAGCCCTCAGGAGTTTGCCTCAGCCTCCACATGGATACAAGCTGCCACCCCTGGAGCTTCAGCAACCAAATGTCAGGTGTAGACCTTCTCAGGAGGTGGGACCTGTGCAGAGTGCCAGTGTCCCTAGGGTGCAACCCCCACCCCAACATCCCAATGGGCTCCCTACTCCCTGTGCCCTGGGAAGGCCTTCCTGTCCCTGTGCCCCAGCCCACCTCCCAACCCTATGTCCCAGGCAGGTCCCAGGCCCCCTTAGCCTCCACTTGGTGTACCTGTGTCTGCCAGGAGGGAGGATGAGACACTCCCTGCCCTAGGGCAGCTGAGGCTCACTGGTTCTATTGAGTGTGGCAGACACTGGCAAGCACTCCATAATGTGGCAAGGGCGTAGTCAACCAAGGAGGGACCCCAGGTCTGGCCTGGCTCAGGGAATAGTCACAGTCCTAGCGATAGACTTGTCTCCACTGGAATCCTGGGTCAAATGGCTGGAGTCCAGTGTCTGAGCCAAGGGTGTGTGGAGGCCACAGTCCCAGCATGGGGTTGCACACCTGAGCTCTGGTCCCCCATCGACTTTCCGATTCTACATGTATTTTGTGGGGGGCAGTGGGACAGTCTTGTGGTTTGGGTGGGACAGGGACTCTTTCTACTGTTCTCATTTGGGACAGACCATTGGATAGCTTTTGCTATCCCTCTGGTTCCTGTGATGTCTATGCCTCCCAGTGTGTTGACCAGAGGTGATGGGAAGACCCTTGGGGGACAGGCGAGAGCAGCGCTGTGGCTCTCTACCCAGGTCCTTCTGCCCCTCCTTCCCTATGACAAAGGATGCCCTCTGCCGCAGGGTCCTGGGGGAGATCCACCTTGCAGGCAGAGTCAGGATGTGCCTGGCAGACCTACTGTGTGCCTCCTGGCCATGCACCAGCCCCTGCCTTCAGTGCTCTGTCTCTGCAGTTCTGGGAAGAGAACAGGTCTGGAAACCACCCTTCTGGTTTGGCATCCACATGATTTTTTTTGTTAATTTGCTTTTCAAACAGTAAAACACTTTTACCTGGTTCAGAAGTCAAGCTTTATGAAAAGGTGTATTTTGGAAAAAGTCAGCTCAAAACTCAACCTCCCTCAGTAAAGTATTCTCACCAGCTCCTGGCCTCCTCAGCATGTTACACAGCTATAACCACACAGACTTACCATCTTGTCTCTCTCCTTTTTTGCAGAAGGAAAAATTATTCACTATATATGTACACAAGTCTGGGAGGTGTGTACCTGGGAATAGAGATGGAAAGGAAAACACCCAAAATTTTACCTGTGGTCACAAGTGACTTCCTTTCTCTAATTCTCAGTTTCCCACATTCTGATCAACATGTGTTACTTTTACAGTCTGCAAAACACACATCTGAAACCATATGTGCCCTGATCTGCAGAGAGTTGAGCTTGAGAAGCTGTGCTCCTGCTCCCCACACCATGTCAGCAAGTGGATATGGTATGTGGGTAGGTGGTCCTGGCCCAGCCACCCCTATCTGGGGGCTTGCTGTGCATTTCTGCTGAAAACAGTGGAGCTCTTCCCAGCTTTGAATGTGCGTCTCAAGTCTGCTGACCGTGGCTGAGGGGTGGGTTCAGGTCTGGACATGGCCTCACGGTGAGTGGGCTTGTCTGTGAAGGGTGCCAAGACTCCCCCTACTGTGGGCCACACCCAAGAGGCTCGGTAGTGGTGGGCTGTCTGTGAGCCAGGTTCAGTGTTCCTCAGGGGCCGGGGGCACATGATCTGTGCTGGCTCTGGGTGCTCGTGACCGGGGGGCGGGGGGGGGCCTATGACACAGACCTACCAGCCCTTGTACGGAAGCCCATGCTGTTGATTGGCCTTGGGTGGGGGGCATGTGCCCATGCATCCCTGACAGAGGGGGAACAGATCTGAGACCACGCAAGGGATGGCACTCAGTGAGGTGGGCCAGCAGCAAATAGGTCTTCAGCTAGAAAGCATCTGAGCCTCCAGGCCAGGGCACCTCTTCCAGGCTGCCTTCTGCTCTTCAGATGTGGGACACTGAAGCCCACAGAGGGGGTGCTCTGCCTACTATCAGAGGCTGGAATTGTGGTGCTGAGCTTGGAACCTTCCTAGACAGTGTCAGGCTGCTCCCCTTTGCCCCACAAGGGCCCAGAGCTGGGGACAGGGGGGCTCTGCTCCCTCTAGGGGGGGACCTTGCCCACAAAAGAAAGCAAAGCTATTGCCAAACCTGTTGGGCCCACCTGGGTGTCTACCACCTCAAGGCAGCAGCAATTTTGCTAATTGTGGGAGGGCTCTGGGCCCAACTCGAGCCAGCACTGAGGTCCCTGTACTGTCACCATCTCCTGTCATGAGGAGACAAGCGTTGTGGGAGAGCAGTGTGACAGCAGCTTCTGAGGGCATGTCTTGAGGACTCGTTGTGCTCACATACCCACTTCGTGGATGAGGATGAGGCCCGGGATGGCGAAGTCCTTGCAGTACCAGTCCGCAGGAACCACAGGTTGTCACCTGAACTTGGGCTTATCTTTCAGACTTTCTTGGGGAAAAATCTGAGCTTGAGCAGAGGGTGGCCTTGCGCGACATCTGCAGCCTTGTCACCCTGGGCTGACTGAGCAGTATTGTGGCCCTGGGCTGACTTCCTGACCTGGGAAGGGCCTTCCTCTCTGGGAAGAGCACCAAGGGTATTGATGCTGGCTTGCAGAGCCTGCGGCTGCATGCATCTGGGCAATATCTACTGCATCACCTGCCACATGTCCATTGTAGACAGTAGAGTCACAGGGTGAATGCTCAGAGGTGACACACAGCAGTGGAGGCAGCCACAGCCCTGATGGACAGTGGCCCTGTCTCTGCTGGCCAGCCTCCTTATCCTCAGCCTCCCTGAGCTCCATGTGGTCAGAGGTTGGCAGGGGGGACGTCTCCTGGGTTCTGACCCTCTAAGGTGTCCCCTGCCCCCTCATGGCTGGGGGTTGTATGCATGGCACTTGAGGCCTCTGGTCTCAGTTTCCCTGTGTGTCCCACCCACACTGTGCCCCAGGCCCAGTGAAGGCCATGATAGCAGTGAGGGTGGCAGACCATCTGTCTTCCCGACTTGTACCCCTCTACTGAGCACCTGGAGGCTGCACCAGTTGTTGGAGGTGGGGCGGCGTGGGCCATGGGGGCTCCCTCGTGGCAAGCAGCGCCTGTTTTCCCTCTGCCCCTGCTCTAATTTCTGGGCAGAGATGCGGGTCCATAGTGTGTGCAGGTATGCACCATACATGGGGTGGGGGCTCCTTATCCCAGGTAGGTGCATACATATGTGTGTACACACTCACAAGTGTTATGTGTGGTGGGGCCCTGTCTGGGTATGCATGTGAACCCCCGTACGTGTCTGTGTGCTCAGGACCTATGTAGGTCCAGGTAATAATCAAGGGAACTATGGGCCCCGCTGACTGGAAGCCCAGTCAGCAAGGTACCCCCCGCCCCAGCAGGGCAGCCTGTGTGCTGGCAGGGGCTCACTCCCCAAACACTGTCCCATTGGGTTCTGCTCCAGTGATGGTGGTGGCCCTCTGGAGGAAGGATGCTGGAGTCTGGAAACCACAGAATCATTGTGGGGGGGAGCTGGGGGCAGCCAGGGTAAAAACAATGGCACACAGTGATTGGGCAAGACGCCTGCTAGGGGACACCACCATCCTAGCATTGACCTGTGCTGTTCACATGTTCTGTGGAGAGCCCTGAGAGGAGGAGACCAAGGTCAGCCCTGGGCAGATGGAGAAGCCAAGGCCTGGGCCTCTGCTACTGGTCTAGGGCAGAAGTCCTACTGGTCAGGAACAGGGCCCTGGTGCCCTGCTATGCTGTCTGCCTCCACTCCTCTGCCTCTTTTTCTGCCCAGCTTGGTGACTGGGATACCTGCTGGCCCTAGCACCCCTTGAGGATATATCCCTGGGTGCAGTCTTCATGAAGCCTTGGGGCTGCTGGGTCAGAGGTCTCGACGCCATAGGGGGTTGCACAACTGAGCTGTGGCCTCCCTCATCCAGCCCTTGGCAGCCCCCTCTCGCCTGGACTATTGCTCCAGACAGTTTCCTGTTGCTCTCACTCATTGGGGCCCAGGCAGTGGTGGCCCCGGGCAGGCCAGGCCAGGCTTGCATGGAGCTGCCAGGACTCTCAAAGTGACAGCTGATCTGGGAGGGTGCTGATCCTTCCTCCCTGACTCACTGAGCCCTGGCTGTGTGCTGCCCCGTGCCGCCTATGGGCCTTGTTCCAGCTGGAGGCGACAGACTGGTAACTAGATGAGCGCAGGCTGAAAGGAGATGACTGGGCAGGTACTGAGGAGGAGCGGGCCAGGTGGGGCTTGCAGGTTGAGATCCCTGGGGAAGGTCAGTGAGGCCTGGAGGGGTGGCTGGGCAGGGGCGGGGCAGTCACTGAGGTTACCCGAGGCACTTTCTCCCTCGGAGTTGGAATCTGAAACCTGCATGCAATCAAGTGCTTTGAGGACTTGGGGCAAATGTGGTATTTAGTTGTAGTTCTGTGTGGAGACTTCCACTGCCCCCGTTTGCCACAGTAGTTCAGAAAGGAACACTCCTCGAGTTGCCCCCTTTATTCAGCACACCAGGACTCTGTGTATGGGGGGAGAGCTGACTCGACCCTGATGCCAGCCCATGCTGTTAGTGTGCACACATGGTAGGGATGTTGGGAGGCACCCAGCCTGGGGAAGCCCCGGCTCCATGTCTTCCTTGGAGCAGCCGTTTGGGGTGGTCACTGCCCTCTGGACTCTGCACAGAGCTGTACACAGTGACCCAGCCCCAGACAAGGGAGCATCCTCTGATGAGAGCTTAGTGTCAGCAGGCGATTGTGGGGAGCAGAGCAGCCATCTGTGCAAGGCACACATGTGGCCCTGGTGGCTGCCACTCACACACCATTGCCAGGGAGGAGTGGGAGGCCAGAGCACGGCCTGATAGGTGCAGATGCTGAAAGTCACAGAAATAAGAATGATGTCATTCAGGGCCTCAACTTGATTCTTCCTCACAGCAGCCCCTGCAGCGGGCGCTTGCAGGTCCCATTGTGTAGATGCTAAGACACGAGGGTTAAGTCACTTTTCGAATCTCTATGGCTGGCAAGTCACAGAGCAGGATTGGAGCAAGGTGTGGGATCTGTGCTGTGTGGGGGCATGGGAGCCAGGTTGGAAGCCATGTGACCAGAGAGCCGCAGGGCTCCCACCTGTCCAGCCTGGGCTTCACCTCTCTGGCCTGGGGCTGCATGTCTGGCCACCCTGCCTTTCCTGTCCTTGGCAGGGCTTCACAGTTTCACAGTTTCAGAAGTTTGCCCTGTGAGCTCTGATCCCCCCTGGGCTTCAGGTTCCTGGTGGGACATCCAGACCAGCCTCCATGGAACCTCCAGCCCTGTGTGGCCATCAGCCTTGTCCTGACTCCCTTCCCCCTGCCCCCACTCCACTGGTCACCCCAAATCTGACATTGTGCCACCTTGAGTGCCTGGCAGCTGGCACTCTCCCTACATACACACTCCAGCCTTGAGGGGGTATGTGTGTGTCATGCTCATGTGGCCCCAGGGCTCGTGCTTTTCAGTGAGAGCCAGTCCCCACAGGGCACTTATCCAACCTGACACACCACAGCTGTGCCCTTTGACCCCAGCCCCAGCCCCACACGTTGTTCCTCTGACCCTGGCAGGCCCCCAACCAGTGCTTTTCCCACTTGCTCCATGGCCCTTAGCACTTGGCTCCCTCCAACCACGGCCCTAGTGAAAATTTGTCAGACATAACATTCATTGTCTCATCTCCTGGATAACGCCTGGGGCCCCCTGGCTCCTGAGATCACATCTCTGCCTGACCCATATCCCCCAGGGTCTCCTGTCTGTCATCTGTGAAATGATCCCATATTCCCCTCGAGGCCTGGCCCTGCCCACCTTCTCGCCTCAGGGCTTGTGCTCTTGCCATCTCCCAGGAGCAAGTTCCTCCCAGCCAGCTGAGGTGGCCGGTGAAGCTAGCCAGTATCTCCCCCTCCTCACATGAGGCCCCAGTTTCCTGTCTAGGGGTGACAAAGCAAAAGTGCTGGTCGTGTGCCCTCCCCATCTTCTCTTCAAGGCCCTTCTTCCAGCTGATCCTGTGGCTTGTTTCTCCTCATCCCCCGCCTGGACAGAAGGCAGACACAAGATGCCTCAGCCACAGCAGCTCTGGCTCCCAGCCTCCCTGGGCAGCTCCCCCGGGTGGGGGTTGCAGGAATTGAGGGGCAACTCCCAGCGTGGCGGGCATGGGACATGCTGCCTGGATGTGGAGGAGCTGGCAGGCTGGGCCTCTGGAGTCAGAGCTGTGCTGCTTCACTCAGTGTTGTAGCCAAGGGTGACTGGACAGAGACTCATCTCACAACGTAACGGTCAGGGCAGTGGTTGTGAACCTTAAATCTCAGTTAGTGTGGCTCAGAGGGTTGCCCAGGCAGTCACTGTGGGGTCGCAGTGGGGGACCCTTGTGTGGACATAGTATTAGGCAGTGGCTCAAATGGATCCACTGGATGCAAACCTGGACAGGTGGCCCAGGCCTGGCTCGGATGCTGCACCTGCGTCTTCCTCCACCTTCAAGCCACCTCCTCAGCAGGGGCCTCCGCTTTCTCCTAAGTCCTTGGCCCACATCAGCCATCTGTCTGATTTGTCTTCAGCCACAGGGTGGGTCTGTCTGTTTTGTTTCCAGGTGACTCTTCCCTTTGGGGGCAGCACATGGCAGGGGCTCGATGGACTGAGCCTGGGAGGGGCATTCCTCTGGGAGGGGGGCCCCCCAACTCACATGCTGGGGGCTAGGGACTTGGGAAGCACTGCTGGTGCTGGCAAAGCCTGTGCCTGTCCTGCTGGAGGTCGCCCTGCAGCTGACTCCCTGGTCTCTGACCATCTGCCCTCCAGTCTTGCTGGCCCCACCAGGTGTCCCAGTGCCTGGAGTGCACTGGGGGCGGGTGCTTGGTGTCAGGGTACTGAGGAGGGCTGCAGCGAGGCCTGTGTTGGTGAGGCCTTTAGAAGGTTCTCAAGGGCAGTGTGACACTCAGGCTGCCATGGTACTGGTGGGCTGTGCTGGGCCAGGAAGTAAGAGACCTCTCAGGCTGGATGCTTTGCCAGGGGGGTTGGCAACCTGGCCATAGGGTAGGGGAGAAGACGAGTAGGGCCTGGGTAGTGTGAGTGTGAACTTAGGAGGCAGACAGGTCAGGGAGGACAGTCCATCCCAGCAGCATAGCTACAGGAGGTGACTGGACCAGTCCCCATTCTAGGGTGCAGGCAGCCAGGCCAGCTCCCAGTTCAGCATTTAACCTGGACAGTGGTCAGTGGCAGGCCTTAGAGGTGCCCCAGGCCTTCCTGCACCTGGATCAGAGCCTGGGGTGGGGGTTCAGCCAGGCAGAGGGACCTTCCCACCAACTCCAGCCTTCAGTACGGGCAGCCAGGGGGGCTGTCTAAATGGAGGAAGATACTGTTGCGGTTCATGGGGTCTCCCTAGTTTCTTTGGGGCTTCTCTAATTTTAGCACTGAAGCCCCACACCCCAAGAACCCTCTTTAGTTCAGGCAGACAGGGAGAGTTAGTCACTTGGGGTGGGGAAGCACCAGTTGCTGGTGGGCAGTGCAGAAGCTACCTCCTTTCTGGCCATGGGGCTAAGGGGAGAGGGAACCTCTTGGGAAGAGACCCTGCGCTAAGCCATGTGTCCCTTGGCCTGCACATGTAGTCTCTGCCCCAGGGTACACGCCACAGCTACACAGAGCAGGTAATGAGCGGAGAAGGTGGGGCAGGGCATGGGGGCTGCGTTTTTATTCTAGTTGGGGTGAGGTGGGGGTGGGGGAGAAGTTGAGCCAAAACTTGCAGGTAAGTAGTGCTCTGAAGGGCATCCAGGTTGGGGGATGACAGCCTGCCAGGTGAGCCACAGGTGAGGCTCTGAAGGTAGAATGGGTGGAATCCACACTCAGACTGGACATGGGTGGGATTTGGCCTGAGCCCCTGGAACCATGGAGAGTGGGTGTCTGAACCATGAGTCAGGGAGGGCTGCTGGGCCTTTGGGCCCAGGAGGTTCTGAGAGTCAGGCAACCTCTACCACCCATAGCCTCCTGGCCCCTGATGGGGAGGGGGCTCCAAGCCTGACCCTGTCCACTAGTGACATGGTCATGCCACAGGCCTCCCTCCCACACAGGGCAGGAAGTGGAGGGGCAGGTGCGAGGGGAGCGGTGATGGGGTCTCAGATGGGCTGTCTGCTGGGGCCAGGCCTTCTCGTCCTGTTAGGGGGACCAGCAAGAGCCACCCTTGTTTGATGACAAGCAGCTGGGGCCCAGGTATCAGGGAGAAGGCCCAGTGTGGTTGTCAGTGGACCCCCCACCCCCGCACCTGGTCATAGGGGTGTGGCCACGCCTTTGCCTGCAGTCTGGGGACCTGGAAGGGCCTGACCCATGTGGGAGCAAGCAGCTTTGGTCCCTGTCAAGGGAATGGTTCTGTCTCTATGTTTGCTTGTTATAATTACCTTCATATCTCCACGGTTGGTTTACTGAAGTGAAGTTAGAAATTTCATTGGTGCTGGATAGTAATGATGTTTAGGGAAGCTAAAAATAGTTACGTAAAATTGCTACAGGAAAATCTTATCTGTGACTTCGAAACAGCACGCACCTGCCCCCCAGGGAGGCTCCAAGGGCCTGGCCACTGCTGGGGGTGCCAGGGCAGTACCTGCTCCATAGGGCCCCCTGCATGCGGATGTGGGTGCCAGGGGTCTGCGCATGTTCACAGGTGTATCTGTACCTGCACATGCACAGGTAGATCTGTCAGGAGGAGTAGCCCAGGGCTCTGTGTGACTGAGGCCCTGCCTGGATGCCCCCTCAGGTCTCCTCGTTTGTGCATGGACACCCTTTGGTGACAGCAGGAGCCGGCCATCCCTGGGAATGGTGGGAGGATCCTGGGGCACCAGTGGACATGTCCTCAGACCCTGGACTAGAGCACTCAGCCTTGTTCACCCAGAATCACTGCAGCCTGGGCAGCGCTTTAGTTTCCTCATTCGCATACTGGAACACTTATGGCACCAACTTTGTGGGCTCCCAGTGTGGTTCCACAGGCAGCTGTTGGTGAGCCCCCACACACCTCAGCCTCGCTTCTCCCTGAAGTTCCAACCAAGGCTTTCCGACCAGAGCTCTACTTTCACTTCCTGAGCACCCAGCCCAGGCACAACTGCCACCCGGTTCACAGATGAGAAAACAGAGGCATAGCAGGACCAGTACTGCCAGTGCCGGCTCAGCAGGCACAGAACTGTGGCACTGCAGGACAGGTCAAACACGCCCTCAGAGCTGGCATCACAGGCGAAGGCAGCCCTGGCCTTGGGTGACAGGTGAAGGGCTGGCTTGTGCTCACCAGCTCTGTGGTGCACAAAAGTCCCAAGTCACCAACGCCCTGGGGTAGGAGTTGTTCAGTCCCCTGCCGAAGGCCAGGTCTGTTCCATGAAGCCCAGGAGCTCAGGTCATTCTCAGGACAGTGACTTTGTGTGGGAGTGGCTACATCTGGGCCCTGGCAAGCTCTGCTCCAGAGAAACCCTGCTGAGATGGTGATTCTCCTTCCAGGAGAGTAAACTAGTGGGGCCTCTGGCTTAGAGTTTGTCCTCTGGAACCTTCAGGCAGGAAACACTGTGGGCCTGTCTTGGAGCCAGGATGTGTGCTACATGAGGCCTCCTGCCTGCATGAGCCAGGAGTTGAGGAGAGAGCCTGTGGCCTTGCCATTCCCCGCTGGCCCCTCTGTCCACACGAGGTCCACGCCTGCCACGCACTGGCTCACCTTTGGCCTGGTCAGGGCGGGCGGCTTTCCTGCTCCCCTACTTCTTCCAGATGCAGTTGCACCCTGGGGCCCCACCTGCCACCTGGGCTGTGGTCAGGATGGAGCTGGACTGACTCCAGTCTAGGGAAGAGGCACTGATGTTTTAAGGATTCTGATAATCTAGTTGTTTTGAACGAAAAAAACAAAGAATGCCCAAAACAGGTTCATGGGAAGTATGACAAATGAAAACAGTTTGTGGTTGACAAATGCATCCTTTTTACCACATGAGCGATGCAGTGGCTGGATGTGTCTGGAGAGATGGCCTGGCATTTTCTTGGGGCCCTTCTAGAACCTGTGGAAGGGCCAGGGTGGGTCTTAAGAGGGAGGGTCCGTCTGCATTGCCCACCATGTAAGTCACCACTTGCTTGCTGCATGTCTGCCCTTCCCCATCTGTCCACCCCATTTTGTGTTCTTTGTTCACAAATGCTTATTAGAAAGATAGTTCCCATCCCCACCAGGTGTCCCCTGGGCAGGCTCTTCCTGAGGTTTTCGTAGTTAGTAATGGAATGTTCCCCACATTCTATGCGTTGGATCAGAGCTCAGAGGCCATCTCTGGGCTAGAAACAGTTGTGACTTTAGCCAAGGTCAGCAGTGTCCTCAGACAGCCCCAGGAAGGCCTGAGGAAGGTTTCTGCTCCTTCCCTCAGAACGGGTGGCTCCCCTCTGAAAGTGAGGCTACCCCACAGTGCCGGTGGGGAGTGCACATCACAAGATCTGGTCACACTGTAGACTAAGCAAAGCAGGTGACCTTCTGCGCGTGGTCAACCTTGCCTGGTCTGCTGAAGGCCCAACTGGAACAAAGGCCTGTCTTCCCCTAAGCAAGAGGGAGCTCCTCCTGCCTGGTGGCCTTCTGAGCTGGGGTTGTGGAGTCTTCCACCTTTGGACTCGGACAATACTGTCAGCCTTCCGGGATCTCAAGGCTGCTCACAGCAGATCTCAGGACTTCTCAGCCTTTGCATTTGTGTAGCCACCTCCTCATAATGAAGGTGCTTCTCCCATAGACACACCCTGTTGGTTTGGTTCTCTGCAGAGCCCTGATTGATGCAGCCCTTACAGCATGTTGCCTGAGGTCTTTCTGTTTCTTCTCCATGGGCCTCTGACTACAGCCTGCTAGGCCTGCCCTCTGGCCTACGAAAGGGCTAGGGAGGTGGAGACCCCCACAGGTGGGCCTGGGGATTCTGAGGCAACAGACATGCAGCCTGGCGCCCTGTGGTCAGGAGGTGACATCCAGGGTGGACAAGGTGGGGACTCTGGGGGACCTCGTTGCTCTCCAGGGCCTGTGTGGACACAGCCTATCAGCAGTGAGAACCTTGTGGGCTAGTGACCAAGGATCCCACTGGACCTCTCTGGGCTTTGTCCCCTGTCTGTAAGGGGGATGGCATTCTTTATCTTGAGCACCAGGAGTCAGTCTGTATGAACCCTTGCACATGGGGCGCGAGCTTCCATCTTCACTATTATTTTCACATCACCGGAGGGACAGCCTCAACTTTCTTCCCTGGGGAAGCCTGTGGCTGTGCTGGGCCAGCTGCTGAGCTGGAGCCCCCTCCTGGCATCCCTGTCCCGGAAGGTAGGCACCAGAGCAGGAGCTTGGAGCACCTCAGGGACTTTGCCCTGGCTGCTTCCTGCAGGGGCTCCCCAGGCTCTGACTGAGGGTCTTCCCCGAGCAACTCTGAAGTGGCTCCTGCCCTGCCTGATGGTCTGGCTCCCTCCTGAGTGGGTCCCAGGTGCCTGGAGCCAAATGATAGCCTGATGCCCGTGTGCAGGGTGGATGCTGGGAAGTCCCTCGGTCAGCAGGCTCCATTGTCAGGGTGTGGGGGAGAGTGGTGCTTTGGGCTGAGATGAGCTGGGGCCCTGAGGGCTTTGGGAGCAGAGTGAGGGCATCTGACCAGGGCTCCAACAGAGGCTGCAGAAGTGCAGGTGGCCTGTGGTGTCCCTGGGGTCTGATAGCCCAGAGCGTGAGCGTCAGGAAGGGTCTCTCCTGCATCCAGGGAGTTGAAGTCCCCTGATGCTCAGATGGAAGCCTGTGGAACTTTGGCAGATCCAGGTGTGTGAGCTGAGCAGGTCATCAGTTGGGACCTGAGTTCCAGGCTGGTGGGACTACTTCCCCCCTACCTGTGGCCTCATGGCTCAGCTGACATTTTCGGAGCCCCCAACCCCAGTGTCACCACCATCCTTTTCCCTTCCCAGTGCCCCTTAGTGGACACTGGGGATGGGGCAGGGATGCAGGGCTCACAGCAAGATGAGAACACCAGCACTTGCCATGGGGCTCAGAGGTCAAAGGGTGCTGCATGCCCCCTCCTGAGAGGCCTTCCCCCCCACCCAGGTCCTGCTTGGGCCCCAGGTCTTTGTGGCCGTGGATTTGGGCCCCTCCACGGCTGTACAGGGGACTCTTGGGGTAGGGGAGGAATCTGCAGCTGCTGGGCCAGGTGGTCGTCAGCCTACAGCTTTCCTTGGCTCCTCTCAGGTGGGCTGTGGGCTGCACATGGCCCAGCAGTCGTGGGGGCTCCTGTTCCTGGAGGGCCAGCTCCAGTCTGGCCAGCCTCATAAGTGCCCCTCTCAAATTCTGGGGAGTGTGGGACCACCTCAGTGGGTAGGAGGAGGGACATGAGGAGTCATCTAGAGGTCACTCCTGGCACTACTGGATGAGAGGACCCCATGGGGCAATCCCAGCACATCCCTTTCCCTGCTGCCAGTCCAGGGGACCACAGCAGACTGCAGTGTGGGTCCTTCATGCCACCTGTTCAAGTGGCCCAAGGCCTCAGAGACCAGAGGCCAGCTCTGAGAGAGGCTGCTAGTCACTGCTGGTTTTATTGGCCAGATCCCCTCAGGTCCTCAGGAAATACTTCCTGTGGTGGTATGTGAGCAACACTTGGGGACACTTACTGAGGGTGTCACCTGGGGACACTTCCTGTGGAACTGTGATTGTGTCTCCTGGGGAGCCGTGAAGGTGCCGCCTGGGATGTGTCACCATTGCCCTCATTCAGGCTTTCTTCCTCCCCTTCTTGTTGGACACATGCTTTCAGAATCTCCTGGGTCCCTTGCTGGCATTTCCTTACCTCTCTTCAGCAGCCCAGTGGAACTGGTGTTGCCCCCCAGCTCCCCTGGGAACCCAAGCAAGAGGCCAGTGGGTGCCACTCGCCTGCACACCATCAGTAAGCATCAGGCCATCCTGGGCTCTGGGCACGTTGGCAGGGCTACAGGTAAGGGTGGGTCCAGAACCACCTCTGCATAGTAGGAGCTATGCAGAGGCCTGGCCGCCATCATTGGCATCGGTGTAGCCTGTGTTTGTTAAACACCAACTGTGTGCTGAGGCCCAGCTCTGGGCTCTGGGTACGGCTGTGAGCATGGCAGGCACAGATCCCTGAAGTTTTGCACACCTGCTGAGATGGAAACTCCTTTCCCAAGCCAGGCTTCCATCGTGTCAGGATGCCAGGCTTCCATCGAGTCAGGATGTAAAGTTGGATTGATGAGCCCGTGGTGGCTCGGGACCTGGGGCAGCTGGAGCTTCAGCATCTCTGCCTGCAGCCAGCTTCTCTGGTGACAGTCCTCAGCCCGGGGCTCCAAGGAGCACCCTAGGGAGGGCCTTGCTGCCCCAAGGCCAGCACAGGTGCCAGGCTCACACCTGCTTCTGCCGAGCTTGGGCAAGGCTTCATGCTAGGCCAAAGATCAGGCCCGCATTCACTGGCCAGGCTCCTTGGGAAACTCACCCCTGTCACCCTCCCCTCAACCCCCAGTTCTGATGGCTCACCCACGCTCATTTCCCCTGTCTGTCCCCACCCATCCTTCCATCCCCCTTCATTCCCCCTCAAATGTAGCCCTCCCAAGATGGGGGCTCCTTCTCAAGGTCTGAGTGTCAGCCTGACAGCCCATGCCCCACCCTCACACACAACAGGGTCTCACATGGTGTCATTGGTATCTGTGTCACTGGCACTTAGCTGGTTTTGTTCTCCCTCACCCCACAGAAGGACATGGCCCTGAAGCCACATGAGCGGAAGGAGAAGTGGGAACGTCGCCTCGTCAAGAAACCTCGCGAGTCAGAAAACTGCCCGACTGCAGAGCCGAGTGAGAACGGGCGGCCCCTGGAGGCAGGCAGCTCTGAGCAGGACCTGGAGCCCACCTGTGACCGAGGGAAGAAGAAGGTCCCATTGCAGCCCACCAAGCAGGTGAGCACCGGGCCCCACCCCTGCTCAGAACCAAGGGCTCTGTGCCCCCCTTCCCCCGGGCAGCCTCGGGGCCACACCCGCACCTGGACACCACCCGTCGGCATCTGGGCCTGCCTGGCAACGCGCTCCATCGTTGTTGGGCGTGGGGTATGGGGCACACGTGGACTGGGGCCAGGGGTAGCTGCCCACTGAAAATCCGTGAGTCCTGAGCAGAGGCAGGAGACCTGCCTTGCGGGGGTTGGGGGGTCACGGCCAGACAGAGGCCAAACCAGACCAGGATCCTAGGAATTAGGGGCGGGGTGCTCGGCTCAGGTGGAGCAGGAAGGTGCACCTGCTGATAGGCTGGCCCCGTTTCCCCTTTGCGTCTGCCAGGCTCCGCCGACTCCAGGGTGTCCAACATGACTGTAACGTGTGGGGACCAGGCTCATTGCTGGGTGCCCTCCATCTGCTAAACTTATGTGAAACGCAGTGTGTCTGCGAGACAGGGAGGGAGTCATGGCACTTGTGGTTGGTGATCCAGGTGCAAGGAGCAGCCCTGCCCGGGGGCCTTCTTCTCCAGCCGCTGGGAGCAGGCCCCCAGTGGAAGGGGCCATCCTCGCTGTCCCCCAGAGCCCAGCTGGCATGGGGCGGGGAGAGTGGGGCCAGGGACCTTCTCCCAGAGGACAGGGTTCTGTCCTAGGTGTCGGCTCAGTACTGCAGCTGCTTTCCTCTCGGGGACTCATTGGTTTGCGCCTTCTTTTCAGAGAGGGGTTCTTCTTGGTGTTTCACACTCCACTCTCAACTCCCTTGGGGATTGGAATGCTGGTGAGGGGGCAGCATGACTCAGGGACCCGGGCTGGATGGGGGGTCTGCAAGCACACCTGCCCAGGTGGACACGTGCTCTTTCTTCCATGCAGGTGTGCTCCCCAGAAGGGGGGCCGCTCCCAGCCAACCACTGGGACCAGAACGGCCCGGCCCAGCACCAGCAGCAGCTCCAGCCCAGCCAGCCCCAGGGGTCACTCCCAGCCCCGTGTCAGCGCTGCCAGCCCCGTCGGGCTCTCCCGGACCCCGGGCAGCCCTGCCAGCCCCAGCGGCCACTCCCAGGTCAGCGCGGCTGGCCCCAGCGGTCACTTCAGGGCCCAAGACAGCCCTGCCAGCCCCGGCGGTCACTCCTGGGCCCAGGTCAGCCCTGCCGGCCCCAGCAGCTGCTTCCAGCCCCAGATCAGCACTGCCGGCCCCAGCGGTCACTCCTGGCTCAGCCCCGCCAGCCGCGTTGGGCGCTTCTAGCCCCCAGGCAGCGCTGTCGGCGCCTACGCTCCCTCCTGGCCCCATGGCAGCGTTGCCGGCCCCTGCGGTCCATCCTGGCCCCATGTCACCTCTGTAGGCCCCTGTGGTCCGTCCTGGCCCCATGGCACCGCTGCCGGCCCCTGCGGTCTGTCCTGTCCCCATGCCACTTCTGTCGGTCCCTGCTGGCCCTCTGGCACCGTTGCTGGCCTACACGGTCATGGATGGCCCCGTGTCTCCGTGGCCAGCCCAGCCGGGCATCCTCAGGACAGCGGTGCCGGCCCCTTAGGTCACTGCTAGCCCAGTGCCAGCGGTGCCAACCCCCACAGTCACTCCTCATGATGCGTCCACGTCGCCGGCCCACCAGCTCACTCTCAGGCCAGTGCCGCTGTCCCCGGCGGGCATTATTGGCCCCGTGCCAGCCCCGAAGGTCCCTCTTGGGTCAGCCCAGCCGCCCTCGGCGGTCACTGCTGGGCCTCAGCCAGCCCCAGCAATTAGTTGAAACCCCAGAGCAGCCTGGCCCCCCCAAGCCTTCATTGCTGGGCCCTGGACAGCCATGCCAACAAAAGCGGCCACTCATGGACCCAGAACAGCCTCACCCACCCAAGCGGCCACTCCTGGGCCCAGAACAGCCGTGCCGACGAAAGCGGCCACTCCTGGGCCCGAAACAGCCCTGCCAGCCCCTGCGATCACTTCTGGGCCCGAGCCAGCCCTGCAAGCCCCAGCCGTTACTCCCCATACCTGAGCGCCCGTCGCTCCTGGGCCGGCCAGCCCCACCCCGCCGGCCTCTCCTGGGGCCCCCAAGCCAACCTCGGCAGTCGCTGCTGGACCTGGCTCGGGCCCATCAGCCCCAGCTCTCCCTCCTGGCCCTGGGCCAGCCCTGCCGGCCCCTGAGGTCACGACGGACTCGATCCTCCACCCCTGCAGTGGCCCGCCAGGCCCCATCTGTGAGCCCTGGAGCCTGATGCCTGTTTTTCCAGACCACCCCAGGTGTGGCTGTGCTGGGCCGGGCCAGGGCCCCTCACCCCGCGGCCTGAGATGTGTTGTCAGACTGGCCAGAGGCCTTCTCCAGACAGGCCAGGCTACTTGCAGTTGGAAGCTGAGGCTCAGCAGAGGCGGGAGCCCCTGCAGGGCCGCCACAGAGCCAAGGCCCACCCACGCCAGGAAGAGAGGAGAGGACCCGCAGCATCTTCCCACCTCCCCGCCACACCCGCCCCTGCCGTGCCCACTGCTTTGTGATGTGCACGCTCCTGGGAGAGAGAACACAGCTGTCCCCCAAGGGCTCAGGCTTGTGGGGGCTCCCTCAGCATCTTTCTGTGCCTCTAAAGTGCCCACATGTCCTTGTATGTTGGAGTTTCCGTGTATACCTGCCCCAGGTGTGCTGCCTGGCGAGTGTGCATTTGTGTGTGCACGAACGCGGTGTGTGGTCTGCAGGTGTGCGTGTGTACATGGTGTGTGTGCAAGTGTGATTTAGGGGACGTGCCGCTGTGGGCCTTGCCCTCCTTATGCTTCACCCACCCGGCCAGTTCTGCATTTACCGCCCTCCCAGGCAACATGTGGGCACAGCTAGAGCCAGGCCTGAGGTTCTTCTTGACTTCCTTCTGGCAAAGGGTGATGTGTGTCCATCTCCAGGGTCCTTTGACTGTGTGGAGGGGACACGAGGGGTCCTCAGGGCCATCTCTGGTTGAGTTGGAACTGCTGGTGACAAGGCAGGTCCCCCTCAGGACTCTATTTCCACCCCAGTGGCCCAGGACTGAAGCAGAGGTAGGGGCAGAGTCTCCCATCACCCCCCCAGCTTTGGATCAAGAAAGCCTACAGGGCCCAAGGCCATTATTGGAATGTTCCTTCTCAGCCTCCTTTTCATCTCCTGCAGCTAGCTTTCTGGCTGTTGGTCCCTGGGATGTCGCCTGTCAGGGCAGACCTCACACTACTGGGCTTTCTCTGCCGCCCCCCACCCATCTCACACCTGCGCTTAAGGGTCACTCCCCTCCTTGCCCCAGACCTCGGGTTCAGAACCGCCCCACATTGGTGCTCCAGGAGTCCTGGGCACAAGGTGGGAGAGCACCATCAGCCACCTGGGGTGCCCTGGCCAGGCTCCCCCCAGGGCTCCGTGTGCCCAGTCTCACAAGGTTGTACAGCCACCCCTGTACCTCCCTGGTTCACGGAGGCCACAGAGGTATCCCCTCCCACCCCCCGCATACATACACCCATATCCAGGCCCAAGCCTTCCTCCGTGCTTATTCATGAGGACCCTGGCCCTTCTGGGGTCCTGACTGGCCAGGGAGGGGTCTGCCCTACAGCCTGACACCCAGAGTAGAGCCTCCGGATACCTGGTCTCCTTCCCAGAAACATGGGGCTTATTTTTCTGATTAAAGAAAATAAAAAGCGCTGTGCCATTATTTTTATAACAGCATCAGTGTTTGTAATTTAACAAAGCATGTGTCCTACAGAAAGTGATATATTCCAACAGGTGATTTTCTGCACATCTGGACTTGCCTCTCGTTCATTACATTCCAGCTGAGCTGCAGCAGAGCAGCCAAGGGAGGGGATGCCTGGGGGTTGGGGGGGGGAGATGGTGTGGTGTGGGCTTTGGGGGATTCCAGCTTGCCGTAATCAGCCCCCAGCCACCCTAGCAGCCCACTGGAGGGACAAGCTCTTCCTGTCCTGTTTCTCAGAGCCCCTGCTCTGAAAGGGGTCTTTTTCTAGATGCCACTGAAGGTGCTTCTCGAGATCTTGTCATTGATCCCTCTGATACCACTGTTGTCTTCATGAGCTGAGGGTGGCAAGGCTTCAGGCCACCCCTCCCTCCCACTTCTCTGAAATCCTCCCAGTCTGAGGGGCAGTGTGAGCAGATCTGCCCCCTGGGCCCAGCGTGCACGTTTGGACATGTCATGGGCAGGCCAGGACTGGACCTGCAGCCACTGCCTTTCTAGGCTTCTGTGCCCTGGGAATGTCGGCTATGGTGCTTGGGTGCCACTTAGTGGCAGAAACAGAACTGTGGGGACACCAACTGACAGAAGAAGAGGGCTGAGCCCACAGGGTCCCCGCGGCCAGGGCCTGGCTGCCTACTTTCACCCATAAGGGCCCACTGTGGGTGAACTCCATGGTGAGTGGGTGGGGCCTGTTCCCTGTGTCGTCACTGGCTGAGGAAGGGGATTGGGTTGCATTTGAACCCAGAGGGGCCCACCTGTGGCCACGGCTGGCCTTGCGTTCAGAGTGCTGGGACCCCGAGAGGTGTGTACTTCAGCTAGGCACCACTGGCCGTGGGGGGACTAGACTACACGCATTGCGTCCTGGGGGACCCACGATGCCAGGAGGAAATATAGGTCCTGCGTGGCCAGATTTCTTTTTGAGAGCAACTGGAAAGCTGGATTTTTCTGTGGGTTAAGTGATATTGAAACATTGGTGACTAATTCTAATTTGATGACTCACTTTGCTGGCCAAAGGGCACAGCTGTGTGGGCGCAGCGTGGCCTGGTGGCAACTGATCTGGCCCTGAGGCCAGGGGTGTGAGGTGTAACCCACCCTTCCCTGGGGAGAGTGGGGCAGCCCAGCCTGATGGGTGAAGATAGAGTGAGTCTTTAGTGGGTGTTATGGGGGCCTGGGGGATGCCCCATGTTGTCCCAGGGCCCCCCTGGGATGAGACAATCCTAAGCACAGTGCTTCCGCCAGGGCCTCTCCTCTGAGCCTCTGTAGACTGGGCTGTAGGGGGATGTGTGCCACCTGCACATGAGCCCCTGCCTGGTCCCTGCTAAACCTGTGATGAGAAGGGCAGCAGTCGTGGTCGTGGTTTGCTGTCAGGTGGAGGGGGCGGTGACCAGGTTGGTCCATCCAGGAAGTGGCAGGTGGGGCTTACTGTGAGGGGGCTTACTAAGAGACCCCTTGGGACCCCTCAGTGAATGGCGGGGCAGCCCTTTGGGAGGGGCACGGTGGGATGGGCAGATGAACCCTGATGAGGCGACAGGTTCCCTGTCCTTGAAGGGGGTTAGCGCGCCACATGCAGTGTCCACCCGGGATGCCTGGTTCAGGCTGGCAGTTTCCTGGGGAAGACAGCTTGTCTGTCACCATGCACCTGTCTCCCATATGTCACGTATGTACTCGCGCATCTCTCCTGAGCGCAGAAGTGCTCCCCAGGTGAACATCCACTCACTCCCAACAAGCTCTGCTCCTCCATGATGGAGATGCCCTGGGAGGATGAGCCCCTGGACCAGCCATTCCTAGCATGAGGACTTCATCAACACCTAAGTCACTGCTTCCTGAGCAAGGCGGGTCATCTCTGCCCATGGAGTCTCTGTTGTAGCAGGCACAGAATGTGACTCAGTCCCTTAGTACATTAGAAGAGGCAGGTGTGCATTGTGCAACGTCTGCATTCGCGTTTGGCTGGGCCACAAAGCCAGCTGGCCCTCCTCCTGCAGCCAGAGGTGGCAATGACCGAAAAACATTTATCCCTAGTGGCTCACCAAAGGTGGGGGTGGGGTGTCTAAGGAAGACAATGGCCATGTCTGCCCATCTGCCCTTGCCTGGGGGCTTGGCAAAAAACCTGTCCCAGGGTGAGATGGGGCTGGCAGGGGGTGGTGCAGCTGAGACTGAAGGGGGCACCAGCCCAAACCCTGGGAGGGGTCCCAGGGGTCTTGTTAAAAGGCAGGTTCTGACCATGCCTGCAAAGCTTAGAGCAGTGCTCTTTGATAGGACTGTGATGTGAGCCACATTAGGAACATGAAAAGGAGAGGCAAATTGAATCCTGATGTATTTTGACTCCATATACCAATAACTATGTGTATCTGTGGGTGCAGAGGGCTAGTGGGGCCACGTCATTTTATACAAGGGACTTGAGCATCTGTGGATTTTAGTATCTGCAGGGGTGTCCTGGAGCCCAATCCCCCATGGATACTGAGGGGCAGCTGTATTCAATATGAAAATTGTCAGTGGAATATTCTGCTTTATTTTCGTACCAAGTCTTGGAAAGGCAGTGTGCAGCATTCTCATACAGCCCTTCTCAATTGAGACTAGCCTCAGGCTGGTCCAGTGGGACTCAGAGCAGGCAGGCTGGGGAACATCCAGAGGTGCCCTACCCAGTTCGCTTTCTCCTCACACTGCTAATCCTGTTATCTTTCTCAGTCTTTTGTTCAGCCAGCCCTTGGTTTGAACCCCCAACACAGGACCGTGAAGCCCGGCAGGTGTCAACCTAGAACCTCTCCTCTGAGTATCAGGCCTGCATATCCAGGAGCAAGGCACTCTGCACAGATGCCATGGCCCCTCCTTGAGCATGAACAAGCCAGAATGCATCAGCTCCAAACCTTTCCCTGGTTTCAGTGATGAGCCTGGCGGCTGCCCTGGGAATCAAACCAGAAACAGGGAGACATCTTCCACTGCTCACTCCCCCAGCCCAGGCCAGGCCTTTGCTTCCACCTCCTAATTGTCCCTCCAAATGGGATTTTACTAGAAAGTAATTCAAAGCAAATGAAAACTCACCCTATAGAATGTGTGCAGTGCTGCTAAAGCAGTGTTCAGAGTGACACCTCTAGCTTCCGTGCTCATGTTGGAAAAGAAAATGGGTTCAAGATCAGTGACCATGGGAAGCTAGAGGAAAAAATCCTAAAGAAGAAAGGAGAGAATGCAGATGAGAGTATAATTAATGAACAAGAAATAAATAGTGAAAACTAACAAAGCCAAAAAGTGTTTCTTGGAAAACATCAATAAAATTGAGAACACCCTAGATTGAAAAAAACACAGGTTCCCAGTGTTAGGGATGAAGAAGGGAATTCCACTGCAGGTGCTACGGACATTGAAAGGATGGGGCAGAAACAATTTTATTCTGGTAATCAAATGGCTTAGGTGAAATGAATGCAACTTAGTAAAACTGACTTTTAGTGAAATAGAGGATCTGAATAGTCCTGTATCTATTAAATTGAATTTGTAGTCTGGATGTCAGTGCATACCCATCACTGCCAGCCCGCCACCATCTTAACAGCTAAGAGAAGCTGACCTTCCATAGTTGTCCCAGGCATTATCTCCAGGTTTCACCGAGTATGGTTAGCCTGACCACACCCTGTCAGACAAGCCTGTTTTTCAGATGAGGATACTGACAGAAAAACAAACAAATAAAACCAAAGAAGCATCCAAGTAACTTGCCCAAGACAAGCAGAAAAAGCAGCTGAGCCAGGGTTCAAACTAGGTGGCTTGGCTCCAGGATCTGTGCCCTTGACCCTGACCTTTCCCTGAAAGACTGAAGCAGTGGCAGCCACTGTCTCCTGTCTCCCTGCCCTTCTGCAGGCTGTGAGGCTCCTCTGAGGAGCCCATCTGAGCATGCTCTTGCCCTGCTGAAAGCATTCCAGAAGGTTCCCTTCATCTGCAGACAAAGTCCTGGCTCCTGGGGATGCCCCATGAGGTCCTTTGGGGCCTGACCACCCCATCCCCCAACCTGCCTACTTTCTGGGTAACTCACCCTGGGGTTCAGCTTCCCCACTTCCATGGTACGATTGCCCACTTTTTACCTGCACCCCAAACCAGGCCTGGTAACCCCAAGTCTGGCAAGGCCTGGGCCCCTGGAGCCCCAGTAAGTGCTGAGGGAGTGACACAGAGTTCGGCCTGTCTGTGCTCCTCAGCATCACATCTATTTGCCGGTTCGTTGAGGGCTTTTCTCCTCACTCACAAGACAAGTTTCCAGACTGGGCTGGCTTGAGTCCTTCCAGAAAAGTCACCCTGGCCTTTGGCAGATGAGCATCGTGGTAGCTGACACTTGTTAGCACTGTGGCCTTGGGCGGGTGACTGCCCCTCAGTGCCTCAGTTTTCTTATCTGTACAGGGGGTTAATGACACTCCTTAGGGGTTTTCAGATTCAGTGAGTTCATTTAAAGTCAGAACCCGGGAGTTCCTTTCGTGGCTCAGTGGAAACGAATCTGACTAGTATCCATGAGGACATAGGTTTGATCCCTGGCCTCACTCAGTTAAGGATTCAGCGTTGGGGTGAGCTGTGGTGTAGGTCGCAGATGCAGCTCGAATCTGGCATTGCTGTGGCTGTGGTTTAGGCCGGTAGCGGTAGCTCCAATTCAACCCCTAGCCTGGGAACTTCCACATGCCGTGGGTGCAGCCCTAAAAAGAGGAATAAATAAAGCAGAACCAAGAGTTCCCGTTGTGGCTCACCGGGTTAAGAACCCAGCTAGGATCCATGAGGACGTGGATTTGATCCCTGGCCTCACTCAGTGGGTTAAGGATCTGGCATTGCTGTGAGCTGTGGTGTAGACTGAAGACGCAACTTGGATCCCACTTTGCTGTGGCTGGCGTAGGCCAGCAGCTGTAGCTCCAATTTGACGCATAGCCTGAAAACTTCCATATGCCGTGTGTGTGGCCCTAAAAAGACCAAAAAAAAAAGAACCATGCTGGCTCCTGGCCAGCCACTGTACAAGGTCTGAATGGTTCCTCCCACCTGCACCTGTCCTGAGGCCTGGGCTATAGCTTGAGGGCAGCCGCATGGGGCTGCTCTGGGTGACTCTTCAGCCCTCCTCTTGCTGCACCAGGCTGTCACTGTGCCCGCCCCACACAGGAGGTTTGGCTCCATACAAAGACGCCTGCCCCTGCTGCCTCCATGGCCCCAGGCCAGTGACTCCTCCTTTCTGGGCCAGTTTCCTCATCTGTCAAGTGGGGCCTCAGGACTACTTGTTTCTCAGGTGGTTGAGATGAAAGACTCAGCTGGCTTCACGGCCTGTGCCGTGCTAGATCCACATGTTTGCTGTTGTTATTGCACTTTCTGCTTTATCATGTTCTTCACAGCATAATGGTTTCTCCCGCTTGGCTTTGGCCTCCTTGGCAGGCTCCCCTGGTTCCCTCAGGCAGCCATCCTGGCAATGCCCGTGGGCCAAGCCCTTGGCCGTTCTGCAGCTTGGGCACCTGGGCTGGGGCCTGGGGCCCTTAGGGACCAGCAGGCTGGGTCGTGGGGCACAGAAGCAAGGCTGCTCGCAGCCCAAACCCCCGCCCCAGAAGTGGCCCTCATGACTAAGCACCAGGCCCATGGGGCGGGGAACTTGCTGGTGGGCACAGCTGGGAGGAGGGTGGCAGGGAGCGGATACCTGGGCATGGCAGGCACCCACCTCTCCTCCCTGTCTGGCATGTTGTCAGCCCATTGGGCTCTGTTGTCACCCCCTGTCTGAGTCCTGGGGTGCCAAGATGACTAAGACAGATGACAGTCCCTGCTCTCAGGGAGCTGAGTTCCAGACAGGCATGAAATGAGTCGGGGATTTTGAGGTGACAACAGGCCTGCCTGGAAAGGGGGCTTCTTTAGATCAGGGGGGTGGGAGGCCTCTCCCAGGGGATGGACCCAAGCTGAGGCCCAAGTGACAAGGAGCCCCCAGCCATACGCCTGGGAAGGGGTCACATTTCTAATGACACAGGAGGAGGAGGGCTGGGTAGGTGTGTGGACCGCCAGGAGGAAGGCTGTTACAGTTGGAGGGAGGTGCTTGTGGCTTGAGTCAACTGGACAGATGGGGACAGACAGGGACAGTGATGGAGCAGGCTGAGCGGCTAAGCCAATGAGAGGAGGTGAGATGGAGCACAGAGGACCCTGCTCCAGCTCTGGTGGCACACACACCTAGCGTCCACATCACAACTGTGGGGCAGGTCCCAGCTGCACCGCCCCTGTTCCCCAGCAGAAGGGAGGACCACACAGGCATAGGTGGGGCAACCCGACGCACACACTTGCTCATGTGCAGATGGTGTCCCCAGAGCCTGCTCCTCGGGTGGTGGCCAGCACCCCCTGTGCAGTCTGTTGTCATCTCCATCCCATCTCTGTCCATCCATCTGTCCACCTTTCCTAGAGGAAGGATGTGGAGCAGTTGGAGGGGGGTGGCCAGCCTCAGGGGGCAGCAGCTCGCTCCCTGACCCCAAGCTGACTGTGGAAATACTCGGTCACCCACGAACCACCAAACCCCTCATTGTGCCAGGCCCTGTGCTAGATGGTGGGGATGAAGGATAGCCCCTGCCTGATGGGCACCAGCAAGGACACCTGGGGCCACAGCAAATGGTCCAGCAAGGACACTTGGGGACAAGGAGCCTGAGGGGCCTTCATTGGCCTGGTTGATGCAGGAATGAAGGGAGGGTCGGGAGGCACCCCAGGAAGGAACAGGGCCCACGCCCAGCCACCCCAGAGGACAGGGGACACCAGGGTCTCCTTACTGTTGATTCCCTCATCCTGGAGCCTCCATCCCCTACTTGCATCCCTGAGGACCCCCCCCTTGCCACCCCTCTCACCACCCTGGGCACCGACAGCTGCATTACCACGCTTCACCAGCAGGCGCTGCTGTCAGCTGGGTGACACCTGCCTCAATGCTGAGCCTCAAAGGGATCCTTCTCCACCCTGACCTACAGAGGGGTTGTCATGTGCATGCAGAGGAGAGGCTGTGCAGGCAAGTTGGGGAGGAGGGCCCTGGCCTTCCTCACACACTGCAGCATCTCATCTGCCCATCAGCCCCCTTCGTGGGTGTGTTTGCACAGTGTGCATGAAGTGTCTCCTCCCTGGGGGGCCTTGTGCCTCCCTGGGCTGCTCTGAAGCCCAGGCTCCCTGAGACAGCTCCCACCCAGGTTCACCACAGAGCACACCTGGGGCCAGCGAGCTGCCAGGCCTGGGGAAACTCAAGGGGCTTCCTGGGCAGAACTAGGTTTACAGCCCTTGGGGCAATGATGTAGGGAATGATGGAGGGGCCAGGGGCTGAGGTGCCCAGGAGGCAGTGGGGTGGTCCTCAGCTGTGGCATAGACCAGGCCTCGGACCATGCACTGTGAGGGCTTCAGGTAGATGGGACAGGCTGTCACCTCCCACTTAGCCATGCCAGGCACCTGCACCAAGGGTTAATGGAAGGCCACAGAACACACTGGACATGGGGGATCAGCTGGAACAAGCAGGGACTGCGGGGTTGGGGGCAAGAAGGCAGATGGTTCTCATGGATAAACGCAGCTCCGTCTCCTAGGCAGCTGGCGGGGGCCCAGTCAGGGCCATGGGCTTGACCTTTGGCTGCTGAGTCAGCAGGGGACCTCTTGACTTTGGGGTGCATACTGGAATACCCAGGGGGCCCAGGAAGGTCTCTGAGGTGAGACCCATAATATCTGACCCCTGAGGAGGCCCAGGGGCTTTAACGGTTTGCACAGGGGCCCCGAGAGGAAATCGGGGTGCCATGAGGAGCAGGGGTGGAGATGGAGTGCAAGGAGGAGGGGTCTCCACCGCAGGCTTGAGTTGCCACATGGCCCCAGAGCAGGGAGGCAAGTGTGTGTGCACATGCATGTTTGCTCATGGACACAGGGTAGGGTGCTGTCTGGAGCCTGTGCTCGGTTTCTGCAAGGGCACCCTGGAGGTGGCCAGGGGTGGGCACTGATCCAGACTCCCTTCTCACCAGGACAGTGGCCCAGCCAACTGGGGGCGAAGGGGTGGTTTCTGGTGCTTGACGGGTGCCTGATCCTTCCTCCCGCCCCAGGGCCTGTCCCCCACTGGTTTGAGGGAGACCATGGGTGGCCTCAGCCACCGCCCCCTTCTCAGGGTCCCCCAGGGGCTGCAGCCAGGCCTTGCCCTACCTCTTCCCTTCCCAGGCCTGCAGGTGTGGAGGCCAGTGTGGTCCAGCCATGGGTCTGAGAGCACCTCCCACCCCTGGGCTGGGCTGGGCTGGCATTCAGGAGGAGAGGCATGAGTCAGGGCCCAGAGCCCCTGAGAATGTGTGTGAGCTCATGTGCCTGCCTGAGAGCTCTGTGGGATGATGCTCAGGAGGGTGAAACTGGCTAATGAGCTTCTGCAGGGGTTACCACGAATGGCCATTCTGGTCTCACACTACGCAGCTCCAGGGCCACCAATCCCACTGTCAGCACAGGCGGTGTGAGCATTGTAGGCACAGAGCGGTTTAGGGAGGGCAGCGGTTTCTGCTCGTCTGCGCACAAGGGCTATAAGGGTCGTGGGAACCTCGTGTGCACCCTACTTCATGTGGGGGTCTTGGCCAGGTGGGCAGGTGTAGGAGTAGGCGGGCATCGTGTCTGGACGTGGGGGCCATCTGGGATTCTCGGTGCAGTTCCTACAGTGTGTTCCTGCAAGTGCTGGTCTGTGAAGGGGTGTGTGGGTCTGGAGTCCCGGTGAGTTTGCTCGCTGTTGGGGTGAGGGGTGCCAGGGCGTCCCAGGCACAGATGGGTTCCTGTCCCCAACCTGTGCAGCTTGTGGGGCAGCCTTGGGACACTGCAGTCTCCTGACTCTTGGGCCCCTTCTCAGCCACACCCCCTGGGCTGGCCGCCAACCCCCCACACCCTGAGGGTCTGATCACCAGGGGGGAGTATGCATTACCTACCTACACCAGCCTGGGAGGCAGATGCTTCCTCCTGGGGGTGCAGCTGAGCCTGGGCTGGGCTGCCCTGCTAAGGAGGCGTTTCTCTGTTACTGCCAGAAAGCCCAGGGCCTCAGGTGCTCCTCAGATGCCTCAGTCAGAAGGTGGTGTCCCTAACCCTGCTGTTCTGATGGCAGCACCCTAACTATGCTGATCTAAGGGAAGTGTCCTCTCTGTACCAACTCCTGCCCCACTGCTGAGGTCCGTGACCTGCCCCTGCCAGGTTGAGGGCAGTGCCCTATTTGCACATATCCACCAGTCTGAGGGCAGAGTCCTGGCCCTGCCAGTCTGAGGGCATGCTGTGGCGGTGTGCCACCTTGCAAGAGCTGATTGTTAGGCGTTCAGGAATTTTCCATACCTCACAGAAGCCGCAGGTGCTCCATCGTGGGGCTCTCGAGGCACTCCCCCAGGGACCCCTGCTTCTCCCTGCAGTGCCACTCCTTTTCTTCTCCATAGCTCTGGAACCTGCTGCCTCACCTTTCAGAAGTATTGCCTTCTCAGTGAGGTCCTCGCTGGCAACCCTGGCTCTGCTCTGCTGTTGACTTTCCAGAGCACCTGTGGCCATCTCCTGACCCCATGCAGGCCTCTTCTTTGTAGGCTTCAGGAGGACAGGGACTTGTGTCTGTTTGTGTTCACTGCCCGGAATAGAGCAGGCGCAGAGGTACTCAGTAAGCCTCGGGTGGGTGGATGTGTGATGGTGGATAGTGGGAGGGTGAATGGATGAATGAGCGGGTGGATGAATGGACGGTGGATAGTGGAAGGGTGAATGGTTGGATGGGTCAGATTACAGGGGGGTGGATGGGTGGGTGGGTGGACCATAATGCCCAGAGGTAGGGGGCACAGGCACAGGAGCTCCCCACTGCTCTCCCAGGACAATCAGGGCCCGGGGACTCTGATCTTGTCTCTCCAGCCCCAGCTGGTATGGTGGCATGGCATCTCAGGCCTCCTGGCCTAGGTGGCCAGCAGCATTTCTGAGCCACTAGGAGGCAGGCAGGATAGCCAGACCCCAGCTTGGACTGTTTGGGCTCTTGGCCTAGGAACAGAAGCAGGTGACTAGTGTGTCCAGAACTGGGGTGGTTTCCAGGGCACAGGACTTGGTTTTATAAGATTTTCTGGGAAATGGGGCTTTCAGAGCTAAAACTGGCCACCTGAAGAGGGACGACAGACCCCAGCCTGCCCCATCCTTCAGGGCACCACTGAGGAGTCAGGCCCAGCTCAGCGAGAAGACAGCTTGTGTGAATGTCTGAATTGGAATGTGGCATCCTCCCTCATCACATTTCAGCTGTGTGCGTGTTGTTCTTCAGCCCCTGCTTCTCCACCCCTTTTGCTGGGTGTCCTTGTGCAGTGAGCAACCTGCACAGCCATACACAGCAGCCTTGCCCCAGACCTTTCCTCTCTCTGCAGTGTCTCTGGGCCCAGCCTTCCTCTTCTTGAGCAAGGACCCTGCCCTGAGTCCAGCCCAAAATACTGCCACCCCCAGCAGTGAGTGTGGGGCTCACAGGGATGATTAGTAACAATCAGAGCCATCTCAACTAGAGCACCCCCCACCCCAAAACTTCCCCAGAAGGCCTGATGACACATGATTCATGGTTCAAGTTTCAGATTCAGCAAGTCTTGGGGTGGGACCTGAAGATGTCTTGCATTTCTCACAAACTCCTGGGTGCTGCCGATGCTGGTCCAGGGACCCCACTTTGAAAACCATGGGACTAGGAGATTTGTTTTCTGCAGAGGCTCCCTGCCAGCAGGCAGTGAGGAAGGCCCCACCCCCACCTCAGGCACTAATCTTCCCTCCTTTTGGTGAGGCCTGTCATGGGGTCCAGGGCCCAGAAAGGCTCATCCCCCAAGGGTAGTGAGAGCCCGACTGGTGACAAGAGTGATACCTGGTGGCTTCTCGGTGCTGGCTCTGGGCTCAGGCTCACAAACAGAAGTGCCTGTGAGGCACATCCCCATTTCACAGATGAGGAAACTGAGGCTCGGGGACAGTTAGAAGGGGCAGCATTGGCCCAGGGTCTACGCATTCACCACTCAGCTGAGCAGGATGGAGCTAGTGAGGCTGGGGTCCCTGGGACGCATGATGGGGGTGTTCCCGCCTAGGGTAGGCCTGGGGCCCAGCCCTGGGCTTCCGCCACCACCCTCCTCAGGTGTGCGTTCCAGCTTCCCCAGAGGGTTTGCCTCACCTGGGCCCTTACCCCCAGGGCTCTGAGCTGTAGAGAGACACTGGATCTGTGTTCTGTCATTATACTTGGCTGGCCACCCAGGGCAGGGTCCTGTGGCTTTGCAGGTTGTACCCCCACTTCAGGGCTTCGAGTGGCCCTGGGGACCAGGGACTCTGAGAGGCTGCCTCGAGAGAGGCTTCTGGCTGAGCCCACCATGGGGTCTGCAGGAAGAAGGACTCAAGCCATGAGAGGGTTTCCTGGGAGAATATTCCAGAGTATAGCTAGCACATCTTGCTGACCCGTCCTGACCTTCCACCCTAGCTGGTGTCTCTAGGGCTGAAGGATGCTTACGGCAGAATGGCTGGGTGTGGAGGATGGGGCCTCACAGACCCTGGCTGTGGGGCAGGGTCTAAGCACTCCTGAGAGCATGTGTGCTGGGCTAGGAGGCCTGGAGGGTGGAGGGGAGGGCAGGCCATTCACACACCCTCTGGTGTCCCTTACACTGTCCCACAGGGACATTGGCAGCCCCCGGGGCAAGGGTCACCGGGTGCTAGGCAGCATGCGGGCCAAGAACCACCTCCTTGGTCTGCTGCTAGGAGACAGCAGACACACAGACCAGGGCTTGGACTGTCAATGCACATCCAAAGCCATGGCAGTGTTCTAAAACAGAGAGGTGAAGGGTCGGTAAAGCTCAGTGGTCCCGGGGCGAAGGCCTGAGGGCAGCCTGGAGCCAGTGTGGTTCAGGGCAGTGACTTCTAGGCCTGGGGGGGTGAGGCTCAGGGTCTCTGATGTGTGTCCTTGCCCTGCAGCTTTGTGAGGTTTGAAATTATTTCTAGGAGTCCCATTGTGGCTCAGTGGCAATGAACCTGACTAGTAACCATGAGGATGTGGGTTTGATCCCTGGCCTCGCTAAGTGGGTTAAGGATCTGGCATTGCCCTGAGCTGTGGTATAGGTCCAAATGTGGCTCCGATCCTGAATTGCTGTGGCTGTGGTGTAGGCCAGTGGCTACAGCTCCAATTCCACCTGTAGCCTGTTTAACTTCCATAAGTCACAGGTTCAGCCCTAAAAAAGCAGAAAGAAAGAAAGAGAGAGAGAGAGAGAAAGGAAGGAAGGAAGGAAAAGGAAGAAAAGAAAGAAGGAAAAAAATTGTTTCTAAGTAAAAAAAAAAAAAAAAAAAAAAATGCAAGCAGGACTCTGGGTCCACTTCCTGCACTGTCACTTAACCTCTCTGGGCCTTGGTTTCCTCTTTCATAAAGTGGGCACAAAGCGCTTAATCAGGGCTTTTGTGTGAGGAGCCAAGAGCTGAAGGCTGGCCCTCAGCGCAGCCAGGTCCACCAAAATTCTGGCAGATAAATGACAGAACAGCACCTGCCCTAGTGGCTATTACTTGCTTCAGTCCACAGGTGACAGAACTAAGGCACAGAGAGGTTGAGTGATGGCCCTGGGACCCACAGTGAGGAGTGGCTGGTTCACACCCAGCTCTGCAGCCCTCGCAGCCCTGACTGCTTGTGGTGAGGACTGAAGGAGGCCCATGCGTGGTGTGTGTGCAGGAAGCAGGGCTGAATTCTCTTGACACCTGATGACCGGCCTGACCTGCGGCCAGTGGAATGGTCAGAAGTGGTGGGGAGGCCACTCCCCATCCAGAAGTCTTTTAAGTCATCTGCTGTCTGGAGGAAAGGAGGACAGAGCTGGCAGTTGATGTCACCATGCTGGCTCTTAGCTCTCCTGGGCAGTTCTTTCCCATCCTGGGTAGGAGTGGGTGTTACAGAGGGCTTAGCTCTGCCTCTTCCACCCCCTCCCCGGGTTTAAGGACAGAGGTGGGGTTCAGGGAGGAGCCTGAGGCCCCCCCCCGCCCGCCCGCTGAGCCCATCTCTCCCTGTCCCCAGATGAAGGTCGCGGTGTCCAGAGGGGGCGACCACAACAGTGACGGCGACAGCTTCCGAGAAGCCAGCAGCTCCCGGAGGAGCAGTTCCCGGGACCAGCTCAGTGACGTGAGTACCCCAGCTGCTCACCGGAACATTTCTGAGTCCCTGGGGGGACTGCCAGGCCTCAGCCTTCAGCAGACACTGCAAACCCTTTGCTTAGGGCCTGGTGTCTCACTTGAGGGTTTTGGGCTCACAATTCCCATTCCCCTTCATTAAAACGTGGTTTTTTACCAATTAGGACTTCCCCATCTGGAGGGCTTTAAATGGGGACCAGGCATTAGGCCTTCGGGCAGGGGTGTGGACAAGGAGGCAGGGCTGCCAGGAGACAAGCCCGGTGGGAAGTGCCTCCGGCCCGGTGAGTGGGTCCAGGACTGCGCATGAAGAGCTGGAAGCGCTCCCACTTGCCCAGGCGGGCTGACCCTGTCAGCTAGGGTGTCTTTTGGTTCGTGCCTTGATGCTAAGGTGGGCACTGAGGGCTGCATGGAGGGAGGGTGCCCCACTGAGGCACAAGGTGGCCTGGGTCTGGGGACACCCTGTAGTGTCCTGTCTAAAAGCCAGGTCCCTGGAATTCCTTTTGTGGCTCAGCGGGTTAAGAACCCGACTAGTATCCAAGAGGATGTGGGTCGATTCCTGGCCTCACTTAGTGGGTTAAGGATCCAGGGTTGCCATGAGCTGTGTGTAGGTCACAGACACAGCTTGGATCTGGCATTGCTGTGGCTGTGGCTGTGGTATAAGCCAGTGGCTGCAGCTCTGATTCGACCCCTAGCCCAGGAACTTCCATATGCTGCAGGTATGGCCCTAAAAAGACAAAAAAAAAAAAAAAAGATAGGTCCCTGAGCTTAGGTCCCTGAGGGCTGGAGGGGCTTGGGGCCCAGGGTAGGGGTGACCCAGGCAACACACAGGGGCTCCCACCAGGATTCGGCCAGTGATGGGGGTGCTGGGTAACCCTCCATGGCCTCGGGTCTCCCTAGAGCTTAGAGAAGGGGGATGGGGCGGTGTAGGGAGCTTGGGCTTGGGGTGGGGATGGAGGGGCCCTCAGGGGGCGGGAGAAGAGGGAGGGAGGACTCAGGCAGAAAGGTCCCTACGAGGAGGCGAGGAGGCGTTGCTCGGGGAAGAGGCTTTGTCTTCTTGACCCCCAGCTGCAGAAGTGGCCGCTGAGCGGAGATGGGTTTTCTACGGGGCTAAATGGAACGAGTCGTCTCTCATTATCATCTAAATGGGGGCTGGGGGAGGGCCGGCGCGGGAGGCCAGGAGGAGGGCCTAATTGCCCAGCTCCGATCTTGTTGCCACAAGATGGGAAAATAGGCTGGTAATTGTCTGGGGCCGCGGGGGCTGCCCTAGTTCCAACTCCTCTAATTGCCGGCCGGGATGAACGGAGGCGGTTCTGAGCACAGCACGGGCCGGCGTGAGGGCGCAAGCTTGGGGGCGGTTATGGAACCCTACCCACCTCCATGGGCAGGGCCTGGGGGTGGGGGACCCCCTCCAGGGTGAGCTCTGCCTGGCAGACCCCCCCATAAGCTGACCGCAGGCCCTGGTAAGGGTCTGCGTGGGTGGGGGAGGGGCCCCCTAGCCCTACTCAGCAGAGTGGTCTGGCTGCAGTGGTCACCCACTCTCCCAGAAGAATCTTGGTATCTGGACCCCCCCCCCCCACGCAGACCTTGGTCTGTGGGTCCCACACACCTGAGGCCCGCCCTCACCCAACCTGCCCAGTCATCTGTCCCCCTGTGCCTCGGGTGTCAACCCTGGTGAAACACACCTAACTGGTTTCTCCCATCAGATCTGAAATGCCCATTTGAGCCCAAGCAAGCTCGTCAAGGGTTATCGGGTCACCCGCACATGGCCTCCAGGCCAGAGCTGACCCTGTCTGACATCTGAGGCCCCAAGTTTACCTACCCAGCTCCTCCTCCAGGAAGGCTTCCCAGGGGTTCCCTGCTGGACCCTGTGACCCTGGAAGGCTGGTGGGTGACAAGGGACAAATCGACCTGGGCCCCCAGCCCAGAACCACATGTGGAAAGGGGGTGGGAGGCTGGCCAAGGGCTGAGCCCATCCCTCAGGAATGTGGGGGCTTTGCCCACCTCTCTGTTGGGGAGACTCCTCTGGGGTGGAAGGGTTCTGGGGCGGGTCCTCAGGCACAGCCCAGGCTGTTTGGGGCTCTGTGATACTCGGCTGTGGGGCCTCCAGTCCTCAACCCCCACCTGCCCACAGTCCCAGCAAAGAGCTGGGAGTGGTCCAACAGGCCTGTCTCAGGGTCACAGCATCAGCACCCCCAGCAGGTGCTCTGACTCCCCTGGTCATCAGAGGCGAGGGTGGCCTTTGGGGCCACAGCCCAGTTCCTGACTGTCCCTCTTCCTTCCCCGCAGAGCTCGGCGCAGGCGGTCTCAGGCAGAGGTTACTCCGTAAGTCTCCTGCCCCCTTCTGCTGTCCTCTCCCCGCATGCCCCAACCCTCCACCCTCGGGGTCCCCAACTGTGCTGAACGCTGCCCCCAGACTGGGAAAGGGGTTTGTAGAGGGGTGGGGACGGGGCCAAAGTGGGCAGAGGTGCAGAGGCAGCGCCGGTCCTGGGTCCTGCCCTGCAGCCCTGGCCTGCAGGAGTAGGGGTGGGCTAGGGCAGTGGCCTCTGGGTCTCATGGCGCAGCACTCGGTTTTGGGAGCCCAGTCCTGGAGCAGCCTGTGCCCTGACACCCCCTCCTGCAACCCCCTTCGACCTGGCCAGAGGGGGTGGACAGGGGCAGGAGGGAGCCATCCTGCTGCAGCCTCCTTCTCCCCCAGCCCCCTCCTCATGACTTTATTTCATTTCCCCTTAAGTATCAGGAGGAACGTTAATGACACCATAAAACCCAGAGCTCCATAAAAGCCATTTCTGCAGATTTACAGCCGTTTTGGCTCATTGGAGGGCAGGGGCCTGGGCTCCGCCCGCCTCATCCCTGCGGTCTCTGATTTACTGTGAGTTCCAGAGTTCCCGGGTTTGACAGGCTGGCTCTCTAAATCACAGTGGCTTTTTATAGGGTGTGTAATTAACCCATTAATTCCCTGGGTGGCAGGGACAGCCATGGATCCCTGGCCCTCTCCCTCCCCTCCCCCAGCTCCCTGACCCCCAGGGTCTGTCAGCCAGGCAGCTGCGCCTTCTGCCTCTTACCAGGCCAGGCCATAATGTCTTCCAGCCTTTGATCTGAGGGGTGCACCCTTCGGGGCAGTGGTCCCAAGTGCCACCAGAGGGATGTCGTCCTGGGAGAGACTCTGCCCTCCTTGGGCAGCCTTGGTGCTCTCATCTGTGGTCACAGTCATGGTTGGTGGCCCTCTGCTGCTCCTTCCTCCCATGGGCCTGGGCAGCCCTGACATGCCAGCTGCTCCTGGAGTTGACCGAGTTGACAGAGCAGAATTCAGGCCAGGCTAGGCCAGCGCCGGACTCCAGCAGGCCTGTGCTGTGGGAGGCAGCTGGTAACATGCTGCATGGTGCAGGTCAGGACTGGGGAAGGCTGGGACAGTGATGGGGAGAGGGGGCCAGAATGCCCACCAGCACGCACTGGTCCCACGAGGCTGCGACTCTTGCTGTGTCTGAGATGCCCAGGCCAGCTGGGGTCTGTCTCCCTGCCCCGGGCCTCCTTGCCAGAGCCACTGGGCGGCCCTTCTGCTTCCAAATCAGCATGTGTCATTCGTGGTCTTCTCCCCAAAATGCTGTTTCGAATGTTTCCTGGAGAAGAACCTGTAATTAACATGCCAGCTGCTTGCAGCTTAACCCCCCACTGCCGCTGCACAGGAGTGACAGATGGTGGTGGGCAGGGGCCCCGCCTGCTGCTCAGCTATGGGGGGCTCCTGAACCGTGTCTGCAGGCAGCCTGTGTGTGTGCACCAGGCCCTGGTGCGAGCAGGTGTGTCTGCTGGTCCCTGACATGTGCCGGCCGGCACTTCAGGGCACACAGGGTCAACCAACCCTGGTGGCCCTCTTGTCTAGTTGACATGGTGGCAAGTGGGGCTGCCCCTGTGGCTGGAGGAGTGGGAATGAGTCCAGAGGACGCTTGCCAGCAGACAGGCTTGCGGCTAGGGGCAGCTCAGGGCGGCTGCCATCCTGCCTCTGACTTGACGGTAGAGCCCTCAGACAGCTCGGGTGTTTGTGGCTTTCAGTGAAAGGGGAATGTGTGTACCCCTGAGTGTTGACATGTGTCTGTCACATGCCTGTGTCCGAGAGGTGGTGTCCCTGTGCGGCCATGGCGGGGCTGCGCGCCTGCATGGGAAGCATTACATGTTTCTTCCGGGTACCTCTGTAGGTGTGTGACGGTGATTCTGCCGTGGGTATCTTGATGTGACCTGTGGCTACATGGCTTTGTGTGTAGGTGTCAGCCTGTGTGCCCCTTGCCGCCTGTGCATGTCTGCGCTTGGGTCCTCAGGCCCAGCAGGGGTTATGCTTATCCTTGCTTCTCCCAACAGCGTCCCTGCACTTGCTCAGCGACATGAGGCGTTTGTCATCTGACCTGGTTTATAGGCGTACTTGAAGGGGTTTAATTTGCTGAGATTTATCCCCAGCAAATCCCCAATTATTGCTCATCCTCAAAAGCGTCTGTCCCGAAAGCTTGGTGCAGCCTCCCCAGCCCGCCATCAGATGTTCGTTAGCGCAAGAAAATTAGTTAGAAAGTAATTTTCTTAATTTGGCTGCTTGCAACCAAGGACATGAGGATTCATCTCCTGCCGAAGCAGGGGACTCGGGAGTTTTCTTTATTAAAGAGAAATGAGAATGGAGACGCCTGCCGAGGCGGGGAGCCGGCCCTGCCCCCACCCCACGTGTGCTGAGTGGCTGCCTGGGGACAGGAGCAGAGGACACAGAGCAGCAGCAGTGATGCCGGCCGTGACACCAAAGCAGTTCTCAGGGGACCGGCCTGCGATGACCTGGGCAGGGGTCCTCACAGCTGTCCCCAAGGTGGTCATTGCCACCATGGTGATGGCTGCCCACCCTCTGGATGAGGACACTGAAGCCCTTGGACCTGAGAGCCTGCCACAGGCGCCCTCCATCAGGAGGGGCCTCTGCTCAGGGATGTACTCCTAGCCAAGCCCCAGGCGGGAAGGCTGGCCCTGCTCCTGACATGCCCCTTTGTCCCTGCCAACCTCTTCCACCCAGCACCACCCTCCACAGGCTCCTCAGCACCCACCTGACCCCTCCCCAGCCCTCGGCAACAGCGCCCACTTGGCTGTAGGCCTCAGAGCACCTCTGAGCCCACCCCCTCTCAATTGCTGGGATGGGTCTCAGCTGAGCCCCCACCCTCTCCTTGGCTTAGGCACATCCAAATGCATCTCTTCTTTCCTCCCTTCGTCAAACCTGGATTGAGCATCTGCCCTGCTGTGGTCAGCCCTGCTGGAGAGGAGGCAAAGCCAGCATCCCTGCCTCTGTCCCTGTGCCCAGGGCCTCTGGGTCTGGGAGAGAAGGTGCTGAGTAAAACAAACAAGTAGCGTCCTCCGTGGAGGTGGCGAGTGCTGCTGAGAAAGAGGCGGGCTTAGGGGGACGCTGGTGTAAATGGTGGGGCCAGAGACCTCACCCAGACATGGCGGGGGTGGGGGGTAGCCCTGCAGAGGCCCTGAGGTGGGAGGGAGCCACCACATGCGTGAGGAACCAGAGGTGAGGCTGTAACTCTGCACAGCAGAGCAGCGAGCAGCGCCTCAGAGGCCTAGGGCTGTGTGAGAGGCGGCCTCCAGCCCAGTTGCCCAGAGTTTACCCCACCTGCCAAACCTGCCAGGGCAGACACACACACACACACACAGACACACACACACACACACAAACACACACACACACACACACACACACACACACTCACATACATACCACGTAATTATATGATTGGCTTCATTGCACTCATACACACACACACAAACACACACACACACACACACACACACACACACACATTGCATAATTAGCTGATTGGCTTCATTGCCTTCAGGGGATTTCTGGAAATGAATTCTAAGTTGTTGGTTGGGCCGCAGACAGCTAATTTCCCAGCTAGACTGCTAATCTCCTGGGTCTCCAGGGCCTCCACACCTCAGGCTCCTGGCCCAAGTGGGTGCCGTCAGACATGGCTGAGCCCAGCTGGTGCCCTGCCACAGGACCGTGGAGGGAGGCTGCTGCGGCCTGGGCGTGCCCCTGGCCAGTCCCTTCACCTGAGAGCCCAGGCAGTGGGGCAGAGCTAAAACTAGCAGCTGGCAGGGCCCAGGCAGAGCTGACAACAAGGGGTGGACTTTCCCCTCAGTTGCTGAGGAAGTCTGAGGGGGCAGGGTGGGGTTCGAGGCTCCTTGTGGAACTACCTTGACATCTGGGGGGGTCACAGAGGTCTCCTTTACTCCCCTGTCTGGAGCTTGATGCCAGCTCATGGTTGGTGGCCTCAGCTCCCCCAACGTGGGCATCCCCATTGTGGGCTGGTTGGGCTTCCTCACAGCATGGTGGCAGGTTTTCAGGGTCCTGAGAGCAAGTCAGGAGGACGCGGTAGCAGTGATGTGGCTGAGGCTCCAGGTTGTGTGGCATGGCTTCCTGATCCTCTATTGTCATGAGCCCCCGAAGTTCACAGGGAGGGGCTATGGACCCCCCACCCCATGTCTGTGAGAGTCAGCACTTTGTGAGAGGGACACGGGCAACTGGGCAGCCCCAGGAAACACACGCCACTGCACAGAGGCCTGCCCCAAAAGGCTTCTCAGATGGGCATAGCAGCTTCTGCTGAGACACAAGCATGCCCACGCGTGTGACCGCTAATATCACCCCACAAACATCTGCCAGGCACCTGCCGTGGGCCAGGCCCTGTCTGGCACAGTGATGGGCCAGGCCAGCCGAGCTCTAGCCAAAGCTCTGGGCAGTAGCCCGTTGGCCCCAGCAGCTATTTGGCATACCTAGAGGCTGAAGGCCATGCAGCCGTGTGTGCTGACACGCGTGTGCCTCCCGCCACCCCTTTCTCCTGGAAGTGGTCCTTGTGGCTCCTGGCTCCACTGTCACCCACTCTGGCAGAAGGGGCACAACCCTGCCTTCTGGGAGCTCTAGGTCTGGGGCTCAGGAGGGCAGAGCAGGTGACCCCCTGTGGTGGGGTACAGAGCGCAGGGTATCTGGGTGGTCGCATGCAGGTCACCTGCCAGCTTTGCCCCCAGGAGCTGGGGACAGTGGAGGTTAAAGATGAGGTGCAGCACATGGTGGGGGACTCAGCTTTAGTGAAGCATGGGAGGACTGACAGGTGCCGGGGGTGCCCTGAGCCGTCCTGAGACCTGCCTGCCACCCACACACCCCCATTAGCAGCTCAGTGCCCATAGCCCCTGAGCCACAGAGCTGTCCACTTGCTCCAGGCCTCTGCTAAGCCACCCTGTGCAGCCCTGTGGCACAAACTCTGTCTTTATGAGGCAGGTTTATGACATCCATTACCCTGCTCCTTGGGCCACTTCCGAGCAGCTATAATTTGTACAAAAGCAATAAAACCCGGCCAGCCTCTCCCTGGAGTCGGGAGCTGCATTCTCCTCCCGCCTTGGAGCACAGGGAACTTAAGCCGGAGGCTGGGAGGTGGCCGCTGCTCAGAGGTCGGCAGGGCTGGCGGGTGACCATCCCTGCCTGACCTGCTTCTCGTCAGAGGATCCACCACCCACTCACCTACTCTGTTCATCCATTTTTCTGTCCACCCGTTCTTCACCAAGCCCGTCTCTCAGGGGCTCTGGGGGTGCAGCCGTGGCCCACATTTGAGAAGTTGGAGGACATAGAAATCCTTTCCTTGGGGCTGGTACAGAGCCTGTGTCCCCCTGCCCCTGTCATCCATCCAATTCCTCTCCTGGCAGAGCAGGGGTGGGGGGTGGGTGCCGCTCCCTCAGGCTGGTTGTCAGGTATTTTGAACGTGGCATGAAGATTGGTCCGAGGTTGTTATTCCCAAGGAAGTGGTCCCTGATGTGGAGATCAACATGGGGGTGGGGTGGGGGTGTTGGTTTACCTTTGGGAGGAGGGACAGGAGGGGACAGTGCCCAGGACAGCCAAACCTTCCTTCATCATCACTGTTCTGAATCAGTGGATGTGGCACTAGAAGGGTCATGGCCTTGGGGGCCTCCACTCCTGAGCTTCCTGTGGCAGGCGTTGAGGGAGTTGGGGGGACAGGGACGAGCACTTCTGGCAGCAGCTTCTTAAAGCCTAAATGGTGCAGGAGGAGGGTGCTGGGTATAGAGGGAGCTTTGGGCATTGAAGAGTTAGCCCTTGGAATTCCCATTGTGACCCAGGGGTAATGAACCCAACTAGTATCCATAAGGATGTGGGTTTGATCCCAGGCCCCGCTCAGCGGGTTAAGGGTCCGATATTGCTGTGAGCTGTGGTGTAGAGTCACAGATGTAGCTTGGATCCTGCATTGCTGTGGCTGTGGTGTAGGCCAACAGCTGCAGCTCCAATTTCACCCCTAGCCTGGGAACTTCCATATGCCACATGTGTGACCCTAAAAAGCCAAAAAAAAGCCCAAAAAAAAAGGAGAAGAGTTTGCCTTTGACTTAGCAGGATGCTTAACCCTCTGGGGTTAATAAACGTGCTGGCTCCTGGCTTTACTCTATCAGAAACACTGGCAGAGCTGCCTCTGCAGGTCGTGTGGGGGCCCCCAGGGCCAAGTGGGGAAGGGGCATGGATGGCAGAGCCAAAGTCCACTAGTCCCTGCCTGCCAAGGCTCTGCAAAGCCCTGCAGGTGGGAGAGGGGCTGGCTGGGTAGGGTCTAGGTCGAGAGAGGAGGAGGTAAAGGCACCGCCAAGCTGGGCACCACCATTTGCTTCAGTCCTCTGTCTGCAAGAGGTGGAGCCTCTTAGAGTGATCTGCCCCACGGGGCATCTGCTGTGACTGCCAGCCCCATCGCTCTGCAGTGTGGGGCAGGTCACTGTCACCTACCACGTGTCTGCCTAGAGCATCACTGAAGCCTGTGGCCTCTGCACCGCCCACCCGGGGCCCAGCTCCACTGGCAGTACAGCTGAGCAAGTCTTGAGGTCCCTGTCCTAGTGGGGAGACAATGGGAGAAAGCTTCTGTGGGGTACCTCTGGGTACAATGTGCCACTGGTCAGGGGCAGCATCCCAGGAAGAGCCAGCAGGGGGTCAGGCTGAGGGCAAATGCAGTGTGGGGTGCAAATGTGCCAGGGTCCCAAGAGGGGGCAGGGAGGGGCCCACTAACTTGTGGCTTCAGCAAGGCTTGTCCCAGACACCCAAACACCGTGGGGTTGCCCCATGGGGGAGCTTTGGGGGGTGGTCAGCAAGGCGGCCCGGATGCTGGGAGCCCCCAGACTGGGTTGTCCGGGCCCTGGGGGTGATGGCCCAACCCGTGCATACCTTGCGCTGTCATCTGAACGAAGGTTGGACTTAGGGCAGGAGGGCTTTTTTCCAAGAAAAGTCCTCCAGTCTCCACAGCATTTTGTAACTGCCTTTGGAAGCCTCCCCCCCACAACCATTATTTTATTTCAAACTGGAGCAGGTCCATGAAAGAGGAGGCACCAGCCCATCTAGCAGTGCAGAGCCTCTGACCAGAGCGCCCCCTCCCCCTCCCACCCCCTCCCCCCCACACACATGCAGGGTCAGAGTGGCCTCACTCACACCCCTGTGTTCTGGCTGGGGATGGACCCACCTTCTTCATGGCAGCTTGAGACCCTCCATGAGGGTCTCCTGTGGGGTAGTGGGACAACTCGGGGCTCTCAGAGGGCAAGGAAGCCATGGAGGTGGCTGGCCTGGTGGCACATGTGCCATATTCCATTGGTCAGCTCAGCCATGCCAGCCCAAGTCCAAGCAGAGGGGATGGGCCTCAGGCCTGGATGGTAGAGTGACCAAGAGGGTGCCCCACTGTATTGCGGCCCAGCACCTCGGGATCCCACCCCAATGCCCACCAGTCTCGTAGCTTCTTTTCACTCTGTATTGGTCATCTGCTGCTGGGTAACCAGTTGCCCTGACTTAATTGCTTAGGACAGCAGTGTTCATCATAACAGCTTCTGAGGGCCAGGGGTTCTGGAGCACCCTCTCCAGAGGGTGGCCTGTGGAGGGACGGTGAGGCTGAGCCTTGGACAGCATGGTCACTCCACAGGGTCCTCTTGGCTGGGATCACACCCAGTGTGGACCCTGGGACACAACCCCCTTGCCTGTGCTGGCCCTCCCCAGCCTCCTCTCACTGGACTCTGCAGGCAGGGGACATCTTCTGCCCTGGACCCGCCCTGCCAGCCCTTCTTGGCCTGCCCCTACCATCTGGGGAAGCTGCAGGAGGGGAGGGGCAGCAAGCACCCCTTACTGACCTGGCCTGGGGTGCAGCCATCCCTCCAGTGGGGAGCTTCCTGCCCCTGTGAGCCCCCAGGGCTTCCTCACCCCTTGTATCACCTGACAGGTTAATTCCTCTCATTCAGCTGCTGGTCAAGGCGGTCCCTAGGTGGGTCTGCCTTCCTGCCTATCCCCTGACCACAAGTTGCATAGAGCAACGCAGGCCCCCTGGGGGCCTAGGCCTGCATGGCCTCTGCAGGCATGAGCCAAAGGACTCCTGTCCAGTCAGGTGACTGGGCCACCATCCTGTCCCTGGAAGCTGGACACAACACTCTGGACGGGCCTGCAGGAGCCCTTCAAGGCAGTGGCCACATGTGCAGGAGCCACAACCAGGGGGAGGGTCAGTCCAAGAGCAAGTGGGTGCCAGGCTGGGCCCCTGGGATCCCATCGGAAGCTGAAATTCAATTATGCAGCGCAGGCGGGGCTGCGGGGACACAGAAGGTTAGGAATTAATGTTAACACTGTTCTGGTTAAGACTTTCTGTGTTGATAAATAATTCATAAGGCAGTTAGCGCCCCAAGTCTGACAACATGAGAATATATTAATACAGTCGACTCCACGAAAGGTCAGCCGCGTGCGGCGGGCCAGGGGCCGTCTTTTATTCACGCTCTGACATGGGCTCGTTAATTATGCCAGCCCAGCAAGCACTGCACCGGGAGAGCCGCTAATGAGAAAAAGGGAGAGTGGGTTCAGTGTGCCACGCTGTCCACGGGTGTGGAGGAGGAAACGGACCGAGGCCCTGGTAAGGCCCCTGAACCCGGAGCAGCGGGGCCCCGCCTGTCCCCCTGCAGCTCAGGCAGGGTAGTGGAGGGAGGCATGGGAAGAAATCCACAGGGATCCCCCCAAGCATGCAGTCCTAAAGTGGTGACTGTTGGCTGTCCCCAAGTATCTGTGGCACCCTCACTGTGAGCCAGGCGCCACTCAGGCCCCAGGATCAGAGGATTGAAGATAACCCAGAAGCCCCTGCTCTGGCGGGGGCCGCAGAGGGAGGGGCAGATGGGAAAGAGGCATCAGAGGTGTGGTGTGTCAGCAAACATGCATAGAGCAGATGGGGATGTAGGGGGTGCCATCCGGGAAGGGGCCTGGCCTCGGGGTTCCCGGGACACTGGTGTTCCTCAGGGGAACAGAGCACATAAGATCACATGAGTGAGTGTGTGTCAGTGCGGAGGTGTGTGTGCAGGCATGTGTAATTATGATCACAATGTGGCTGGGGGGTTGCCAGGTCAGCTGGTGGCCCTTGAACCCTGTGCAGATTTGGGGATGTCTTGTTTGTCCCGAGAATGAGATGGGTGTTGCTGGCTGCACCGAGCAGTGATGTGGCTGCTGGTCTGTCACCAGGAGCTGCTGGCGAGAACAGATGAGGCACAGTGGGGACAGAGGGTGGAGGGACAGGCAGTTTCGGCCCATTTGGGGCAGTGGATTTGCTTCTGAGCTGGACAGAGGCTGCAGGGGGCTTGGTGGTAGGGTGAGGGGGCTCCCTGGAAGGACAGAGCCTCGCTAGCTGCAGTGGGGAGATGGCAGCTGGGTGGAGGTGCCCTCCACGCCAACTGTCACAGCAGTCTGCATCAGGCGTCACCATGGGGGCCACAGAGCCCTCAAATTGAATTCAACTGCACAGCCCTCGATGAAACTTCTGGGAAGAGAGAAGTCTGGGGAAAATGACCCCATTCAGAAGGCGAGTCCCCCATAGAGCAGAGGCTAAGGGGTGCTCCCTGCACATCCTTGTCACTCTGGGAAAAGTTACCCACGGAGCGGTGTCCCAGTTTTTTCCATACCTGTGGTAACTGCAGCCAGAGAAAATACAAAGTGATTTTGTGTGGTTTTTTTTTTTGGAGCCACACCCACAGCATATGGAAGTTCCCAGGCTGGGATGGAATCCAAGCTGCAGCTGCCAGCCTACACCACAGCCTCAGCAACACAGGATCTGAGCTGAGCTGTGACACCACAGCTCATAGCAACACCTGACCCTTAACCCACTGAGCAAGGCCGGGGATCAAACCCACAACCTCATGGATACCAGTCGGGTTCATTACCCCTGAGCCACAACAGGAACTCCAGTTTTGTGTTTTTCATAACAGGGTCAAAGCTCCAGTGATACTAACTAAGCAGCTTTTAGCTTTGTGAACTTCGTCTGACAGAACATTCCAGAATCCTGTGAGGTGCACAGGCAGTGCCCCCACTCTGTGCAACCCAGAGCACCCTCTGGAGGCCACTCCCTCAAGACCCCTTGGGGGGAGGAAGAGGGTGGGGCTGTTCAGAGGTCAGTGGTCAGAGCCCAAGTCATCCATCTGTTCATTCTTTCGTTCATTCCCTGCCCCCCGATCCAGGTCTGTGTGTACCCCATAAGTCATTCATTCATTCCCTGCCCCCAATGTCCCAGGTCTGTGTGTACCCCCAGGTCATTCATTCATTCATCATTTTCTGCCCTCCTATCCAGGTTGTCTGTGTACCCCATAAGTCATCCATCCATTCCCTAGCCCCGCTGTCCCAGGTCTGTGTGTACACTCCATTCATTCATTCATTCATTCCTTGTCCTCACTGTACTGTAGGAATGACATCTTTGTTCCTTGAAACTTGGGTTTCAAGCAGATGAGACTTATGACAAACAAATTAGCAATTAATTGAAGATGGCTGCAGGGCAAGGTCAGGACTGAACAGGTGCTACGTGGGTTCTGCACCACATTGAGCTCAGAGAAGGCTGAGGAGGCCAGACCGGCAGCAATGTGAGGGGTTGGGGAGCAGGCAGGTCACACAGGCCAGACATGGGGAGGAGCAGAATTCTGTTCCAAGGTCCTCTTGAGAATGGCAGGTTAGGAGGGGTGGCCTTTCTGCACCAGCCTTCCCTCTGGCCAGGCACCAGCTCCACCCTGACTCTCCCCACTGAAGAGGGACCATCAGCTGGCTGCTCATAAGCCGCGTGTCCACAGCGACAGCTCATACTCAGGGCCTGGGGTGATGCCACCAAGCCTTGCACCGTGTCACCATGGGCTTTCCTCAGAGGCTGCTCTCAGCCATGTCTGAAAATGCAGGAGGCCGTGGAGGCAGGAGCAGGGACCTCAGCCCCTCTTTCCCACTGCCCCGCCCTGGCCCGCCAGATTCCTGCCCCTCTGTCCCCGCTGCCTCACCTGTGCTGGCCTGCGTTTTTGCTCAGCGGGTCTCCCTCACCTCTTTGCTTAAGGCCAGCTGCACTCTGGCTATCAGGATGCACTAACTTAATTGCTCATTAACTGGGTAATTAGTGCTTTGTTTTGCTTTAAAGCCTAAACACTCATAAAAAGTGAATTAGCTGAGTAAACAAGAATGGGATCTTCTGAATCTGCCATCCGGGTATCGTGCATAATTAATCAGGCTCAACTGTGACTGTGCTTCCTGGGCCAAGGTGGCCTGGGGCCCTGGGAGGGGCAGTGCTAGGACTTCAGTCCAGTTTCAGCCGCCACAAGGGAGTCACCGGCGTGGGGCCTGACCAGACAGGCCAGGTTACAACTGTGGGTTCTAGAGTCTGCTCACCCACCCTCCAGCCATGCCCTGTGTGGGCTCCCAGCCGCTCTGCCTCAGTTTTCCCATCTGTAAGCAGTGGGTCTGTGCTGGGGGCTAAGAAGTGTGAAGAAGCCCAAGCTCCACTTCTTGGGCCTTTGCTCCTCTCCTGCCCCTCTCCTGCCCCTCTCCTGCCAGCCCTGTAGTCTCAGGGTCGACACCCAGCAGAGCCCAAAGCCCTGGCCCTGGGGTTTGTCTGGGGTCTAGGCACAGGGCCCTTTGGGGCCTGGACCCAGCTCTAGGCCCCTGCTCGGTGGTCACGTGGCTGTAAGCAAGCCCCTTTTTGCCTCTGCTTTCTTATCTGCGAAATGGGGCTTATACCTCTAGGCAGCTACCCTAGAGGGCAGTATGGTGCCAGCCTTCCCCAGCCCTTCGCCCGACTCTTCAGACAGTCGCCCAATGATCCCACAGCCTCCCCATTCCACAGATGTGACAGCTGAAGCCCAGCACTGCACTCCTGGTGCCCCCGCCACCAGGGCCCCCCAGGTCTACCTCTCCCTGGAGGGGAGCCTGGCTGAAACCCTCAGCTGCTGCGGTGCTTATTTACACAATTGAGCTGAGCCCGCAAGATAGTACCCAGCCCGTGGCAGGGGTTCCACAGTCCCTCATTTGGCTTCTTATTTTAGCTGAATCGCTTAATTGGCATGTGATCAACATCCCAGTGGAACATTTGCAATAGAAACGAAGGTGACACCTCATGCCTTTATCAACGGGGAAGGATAGATTTCCACCTTGAGGAGGTCACTCTGCTGCCCAGATGCAACGCCCCATGCTTCTCCCCTAGTTCTTCTAAGGAGGCGCCAACAAGCAGAGCGAAATGTTTAATGAGCTGGAGCCCCTGCAGGGCCACAGGAGGGCGGGAGCCCTAAGCACAGACACAGACCATCCACACAGCCAGTGTTCCTGGGCCTCACTTGTGGGGCCCCATGGCCCCGTGGCAGGTCACCCTCATTGGGACACCTGGCGGGACACCCTGGGGTAGAGCCCCCTCTGGACAGGATGCCCTGATGCTCACGTGTGAGAAGCTTTAGCACAACTCCCCAAGTCTTGGCATGCACACACGTAGCACGCATGAGCTGTGAGAACACAAACAACAAGCACTGCCCACGCCAAGGACTGGTGCCATCTCCCAGGTGGCCCCAGGCACACCTCCAGCCGCAGAGCAACTCAGACCTTCCTTGCCCGCATGCTCAGGTGGGATGTTCTAACGTTTTCTGCTCACACATAGGCCACAGGTACCATAGCCTTATTTGGTTCGCAGCTGCCCAGGCCTTTCCGGATGACAATGCCCATGGGAAGTGCAGCCCAGGCTGGGGAGGAAGGGCAGGCCCCCTTTCATCTCTTGGCAGCTCTGTCGGCAGGGCCTTGGTGGCACTCGGCTTTGGTGGCACTTGCGCAGCTCATCCCCGGAGTGCCAGGCAGTGTGCTGCCCCTTGCCCTCTTTGACCCCTGGCTGGAGGCAGGGCTGCCTGAATGAGAAGCTGGGGACAGAAGCAGAGCCGAGGTGGCTTCATGCCTTCCCCAGCAGCTCCCTGCAGGGCACCCTCGCCCTCCATCCCCACTGCACAGTGGGGGCTCCACAGTGGTCAGGGGGGACCCTCCCTGTCCCCAAGGGTGTCTCTGGGCCAGGTCTGGATGCTGGGACATTGACGGGGAGTAGCAGGCCCAGAAGCAAGGTCTCCCTGCCCATGAATTTTTCATCCCTTTGTTTGAGAAGTGGGAGACAGACAGGCTTCCTCCGAGCTTTGCTGGGAAGCGGTAATTAACGTTCACAACGAGAGAGAATAAAAAGGCCCATTCCTGTGGCTGCTGAATGACCGGGTTGATTCCTGCCTCTCCGGTTGTGGAGGGTGAGGAGCAGCCCCACCCCAGGCAAGTGGCTGCCCAGGTTGCTGGAAGAGGCTTGATGACGGAGGCCAAGTTCTCCCGACCGCTTGTGCAGGTGCCCCTGGGGAACAGGCACTATCAGGTCACAGATGTGTGTGCCTGGGCCCCGTGGAGGACTCAGATGGTGGTGGCAAAGGTGACGATGGTGGCAGTATGATGGTGGTGATAATGGTGATGGTGACATTGGAGAAATTGACCAAAGGTGAAGGTCGAGGTGGTGATGATAGTGCTAATGGCAATGATGACACTGACAAGGTGATGATGATGACAGAGGCTTACATTTATGGATCCCAGACTGCCAACCACCTGCTGTTCTGAGCACTCCACATACACTGATTCGTTTAACCTCAACCCCCGACCCCCGTGTGGAGGCCCCACCCCGTCTCTGCAGATGAGGAAGCTGAAGCTCAGAGAGGTGAAATGGAGCAGCCGACGTTGCCATTAAGTGGAGGAGGTGGGACAGAGGCCCAGGATCAGTCTCCAGAACCGACTGTGTGGCTGCGTTCCCAGCATGTGACAGGGACCAACACTTGGGCCCTGCATGTCAGGAGAGGCAGGGATGGGGCACAGCAGGGCCCCCAGGGAGCACTGCCCAGCACTGGGCAGAGCTGTCCCTTGGACATGTGACTCCCCATTCTCAGTAAAAGGCAGGATTTCATGAGAAATCTCCAGATTTTTAAATGTTGGCAGCAAAAGAATTTTTAAAAAATGGGGGCAAACCAAGCCCATCTGTGGCTCCACCACCCAGCTTGTCTCAAGCTGTGTCTCAAGGCCACGTCCACCCATGGGTGGCGGTGAGGGAGAGAAAGCTGTCGATTGGGCCTGGGAGGTACCAGGCATCCCTCGTCAGGTCCTGTCCGTGCACAGGGGTGACCTGCCGTGACCCTCGGGTGTTCCCACGTCACATCTGTTAGTGTGGGTGACACATAGTGGCCTGAGGCATGGAGGGGCTGAGCTTTTGGCCTTTGGGATGTGGAGCCCTGAGCTCACATCTGCCTCTGACCTACGCTGAGTAGTCTTGGGCTTCCCGGTGGTGTGCCTTGCTTTAGCCACCCTGGGCCATAGGTTCAACACAGCCCCTGGGCAGGAGGGAGGCACTGAGCCCGGCGGTGGAGGACAGCCTCGCCCCAGCCACTGGGCAGAGTCACCTGGGCCCCAGACGCTCGGGTGTAAGAGCTTTGGGGTCCCTCACACGAGCGCTCAGGACTGTAACCCCCAGGGTTGGCAGAAGGATGGGCAGAGAGGGCAGCCCTGGGAAAGTGATCATACTGGTTGTTTGCTGGCCCGGCCAGGCTGGGAGGAACTTGCGGGCCAGTAGAGGTCTGTGCTACCTGCTGGGTGGGATTGGAGCATGAGGCCAGCAGGGAAGGAAAGGACTGACACGGGGTTGTCATCAGGGCCAAGGAGGGCTCACCTTTGGGGCATCTGCTGTCAGGGTCATGGACAAGAGCCGACACTTCCAGGGCTGGGAGACACCCTAAAACTCTCAGGTTTGGGCATTCAGCCCTTCCAAAGGGGAACCCTTCATTCTTGGCCTTGTTGGAAGACAGTGATAATTCTGCTGAGTGATGGTGATAGTGATGGTGGTATTAAAAATACCATCATAAAAATACCATCATGCTGTATATTGAAATGGGTACAGACCCAGCACTGTCCTTGTGTTTTGCATGTGTTCACTCATATAAGCTGTACACCAATCCTGTAGGTGGGCTGTTGGCTCTGTTTTACAAAGCATAACTGAGGCACAGAGCGGTCATAGGACTTGCCCAAGGCTGCACAGCGTGGGTGGCAGCACAGCATCAGATTAGGCGTCTGCTCCAGAGCTTGTGTCTTGGGCTCCCCACCATACCCAGCCCATCCCTGGGGGCCTAAGATCTGTCCCCTGCTCTGTGGACTCCGGGCCTGGACCTCCCAACCCTTACTAGGGTGACTCTCTCCAAGGCTGCCTGAGCCCGTGAAGGTCGCCTTGCTGAAGCAGCTCCCACAAGACAGATGTGGCTCTTTTTCCCTCCTTGTCCTGATTAATTGCCTCATTCAATTCCGACTCTATTGCAGTTAAACATTAATTCAGTAGGACTTAATAACGTGAATTCATTTACGACATGGCCTGTGCTGGCTGAAAATGGTGAGCTCTTTGGTTAATTATAGGCTCCGTGAGCTCTCACCAGGGGCACCGTCCAGAAAGCAAGCCATGGGGAGAAATGTGAAACCAGACCTGGGGTGCAGCGGGGCCAGGCCTTAGGGGTGCTTCCAGGCGCCCCAAGGGAGAGGTGTGCCGCCTGCAAGGCTCAACCCCCCCTGACAGTTTGATGGGATTGCAGTTTCCACCTCAGGGGCTCAGTGCTGCTAATTAAGCATGAAGAACCCGACTGGGGGTCTCCGGCAGCTCCTGGCAGCTCAGCTATTTCTGTATCAGCTGCAGGGTCAGAGGGGTTCCTAACCCCCCACAGCCCTCCCCCTCTAGGCCCCCCCAAAGGCCACAACCCCCGGTTCCCCTACCCTTCTCTCCGGGCACAAAGAATGTCCTGAAGTGCCAGTCACGTGTCTCCACCACAGAGCTCACCATGCAATGAAACTTGGCATATTCCGCATGTTCTGGCCACTCACATTTCCAGCCTCATCACCCATGCTCACCTTCCTGCTAAGCCTTCCGCTTACGCCGACCAGCCATGAGAGGTGTGTCTGACCTCTTACCATGGTTGTTTGCCCAGGAGACTGGGCTCAGGGTCTCTTCTCTCCTTTTCGAAGGGACACCCACCCTGGAGGTCTCGGGCCAGGCCCTCTGGGGGGAAGAAGGTCCCTGGGGCTGCTGGACCAGGAAGGCTGTCAGCCTCAGGATGACCCCCCAAATGCTGGGGTCCCTGCTGTCCCCAGAGTCGCTTTCCGGCTGCAGTGAGTGGCTGACAAAGCTCAGGACAGGTCAGCACGACTCTGTGAAGTCTGTCATGGAACCACTCCAGGGCTGGGGGCCTGTGCCCCATTGCCTGCGTAGGTCTGGTGGAGGACACCCCGCACGTCTGCCTGGGGCCCCAGGAGATTTATTTCCAGCGGTACAATTCACTTGACACAAATGTGTCACGACTGCAGTTGCTGGGAAGGGATTCTTTTTCCTTTATGTTCTTTTAGGGGGACAATTGCTGTGGTTTCTAGAGCAGCCTGTCTTTTCAAAGCCCTGCTTCCTGAAAATGGAAAACAGAGATTTGTTTGCACGATTATCACAGTCTTTCGTTAACCAGCTGTGCTAGTGCGGGAGCGCGCTTTCTATTGGTGTGTCCACAGAGGGTGGGGCACCTGCCACCCCAGGCTTGTCCTGATGGCCTGTCTTCAGCAGGGGTCCCAGCGCCCTGCCCCTCCCCCCATGCTGTCCCTTCAGGAGAGCTCAGGCTGCCCCAAGGCTGGGCTTCTGGGCCTCCCTGCCCAGGCAGTGACTCGTCCCTGGAGACCAGGTGCCCTCCCCTGAGCTCTGGTTCATCAGCCTCATAAAGCATGCCCTCATGCGGGTGCAGAAGGTGCCACCCCAGGAGCTGAAGTCAGCCACATTTCACCTTGGAGGGGGGTGCCCAGGGAGTGGGGGGCTGCTCCATGTGTTAAGTGGGGTTACCTAGGCGTGGGAGGCTGGTCTGCATCTGATGCTCAGGTGTGTTCCTTTCACCTCTGCCTTACCTGCCCCTTCCCCAGCCCACCCCTCTGCACCCTCCCAGGGCCTCCATGGAACTCCAGCCCAGGGGCTTGCCAGACCCCTCCTAGCTCCCAGTACCAGCACCCACGGTTCACCATTGTGGGGGCTGCCCCAGCTGAGACCCCTCCCACACTCTCACCTTCTCTAGCACCCAGCCTGCCCATGGGGTGCTGTGGGGCGCTGACTCATCCTTTTCTCTCTCTCTCTCTCCCTTGCAGTGCGACAGCGAGAGCGACGGGGATGACAAGGTAAGCCCTCTTCCCCTTCACTGTCCCTTCTGCTGACCTGGACCCCAGCTAGTGGGGCCCTGGACACCACGCAGAAAGGTCATGGTTCTCCTGTGGGGCATGTGGGGGGGCGTGTGGCCTCCCTAGGGGTGGAGGCCCTGACTTCACCTGGCCAAGGACCAGATGCAGAAAATGTGTCATGCTGGGATGCTGCCAAGGCTCTTTGGGACCACAGGACCTGCCCAGCTCCTGGGCCGTCGGCAGCTGTCTCTGTCCAGGGTTCCCTGGGGTGGGACCTCCGTGGGCAGAGCAGGGGCCACGCCTCCTTGGGCCAAGTGCAGCCTCCAGCATTTCCAGGCTGTGGGCCATAAACATCACCCCAAAATAGAGACTCCAATAATAGCAGCCTACCCCTTGCAACCTCCCCCCACTCGCTGCTTCTCAGGAACAGTGAAGTTGCCTCTAATTTGCATGTTAGCACAGGGATAATCGAGGTGCCTTCAGGCCTCCTGCCTTCCTTTCCAATCCTGATTTGCCCATTGGGATTCAGGAGTCCTCGGTCCTAGTCATCTACTGGGCCCTGTGTCCTGTGGGGAGGGGAAGAGGCCACCCAGAGCTCTCCGCCCAGCTGTGGGTCACCTACTGGGTGCTGAGCTCCATGCCAGCAGGGATACAGCAGGGGTCACCACTCAGCGACAGGAGTGAGACCCACACTTGTCTGCTTGTCCCAAAGCCTCATGGGGCAGGACTCTGGCAGAGATCATGGCACAAAGAAGGTAAGGAACTTACCTAAGCTCGCACAGCTGGAACCTGCACAGGCTGGGCTCACAATCCTTGAATAAGCCAGCAGCCCACTTGAAGAGTCTTAGGTGGCAGAGCCCCTGCATTCTCAGGGCAGGACCCCTCCAGTGGTGGCACTGACCACCAAGGAGGATGAGTGCCCAGGCAGTGGGGACAGTGTGCAAGGGAGGCTGACAGAAGGGCTCACTGAACACTTGCCGGTGTCCAGGCAGGTTTTTGTGAAATGGAGGTATGTGTGGTGTGTGGTTCTTGGTTTCCTCTTCCCGGTGTGTCCTGGCCTGTGTGGGCAGGAGCCATGGATGGGGACCAGTGGACCACCAGCCCCCTCTCAGACAAAGCTCATGCTCAAGTCCTGCTCAGCTGATGAGGTGTGAGCAATGTGCAAAGGCCGCTTGGCAGGGGGTGAGCGGGGTCAGGGCAGGCCTGCAGAGGATGCCTGGGGTCCGGGTGACACTGTCACTGCTCTGGGCCAAGCAAGTGGCTCTCTGTGGCCCAGAGAGAGTGTTTTATCCCAAAGGCCTGGGAGAGGGGCAGGTGCGGACAAGATGAGTTCTAAGGACAAGCCAGCCAAGATGAGTGGGCCCAAAAGCCCTGTGTGGGGTCACTGTCGTGGTCTGGACTGTCCTGGGAAGGTGGCCAGAGGGCAGAGCAGCTGGGACATGTCTGTGGTCCCGAGTGCCCTCCCCTCAGCCATGAGTGGCCAGGGCATCAGGCCACCAGGGCACTGGGACAGGTGCCGTGCCCCCCTGGGATGTCTTTAAACCGATTAGATTATGGCTTCTGGTAAAGTGCTACGCCAGCCCCAGCACCTCCAGCACCTCCTCTCATTGGAGACCAGTTTCCCCAAAACACTCTCTGAAGCCAAGGGCTGCCCTGAGGGAGGGGGTGGGGAGGGGCTTCTGAGACCCTGAGGCTGCTGACTGCTTCATCCAGGGGCCCTGCAGCCTGGCTCCTTGGGCAGTGCTAGTCCTGGTATGTTTCTCCCTTACCTCAGGGCCCAGCCCTCCTGCAGGTGCGACGACCCTGGGAGTGGAGACCGGGGGCGTTGGCAGGGACAGAGCCAGGCCACAGCCCCAAACAGCAGCCTGACCATGCACGCGAGAGCAGGCGCGCACTTCTGCACATGGCCGTCGACCCTGGGCAGGTCTGGAGTGGGTCTGGAACTGCTGGTTCTGGTCTTTCTGGCGATTCTCTGTGCCACCTGAGGGAAGAACCCACTCTAGAGGGTTTTCAGGAAGGGGGAGGTCTGAGTTCCAGGACCCTCTACTGGGAGAAACTGGCCAGGTCTGCATTGGGGCTGACCATTCTGCCTGGCTGGGCACTGGCCCAGACCCCCTTGGAACTTTTGCTGGGGCCTCGGTGGCTCTGGGTCCTGGGGAGGAAGGGCGGGGCCCAGTCTTTCTCACGCTGCGACTGGACTGCACAGGGGACGCTCCAGCTCTGCGTGTGACAGCCATGGACTCCATTGGGCAGCCAGCCAGGGCAGGGATAGGGAGCAGAGAAGCCTCCCACACCCCATGCCTCAGTGTCCGCAGCTGTCCTGTGAGTGCTGGGGGTGCCTCTCGTGGGTGGTGGTGAGCTCTGAGTGAGTTAGCCCAGAGTAAGGCAGCCCCTGTCTGCCACTGCTTGTTTGTGGGGGGACCAGTCCCCTGAAGTGGGCAGAGCTAAGCCACAATTCAGAAAGCCCCTTGGCTGGTGAGCCAGGAGAAGGTTTCCTCCCTGGCCTCCCAAGGTCGCCTTCTCTATGAGCACATGGGGCTTCAGTGACATTAGGGTGAGATGGAAGGCAGAGGGCAGAGGCCAGATGCCGTGCAGTTGACTGTGGTGCAGCTCAGCCCGGGTGGAAGGGGGTCTGGACTGAGCCCAAGGGCTGCCTGATTTGGGGAGATCTTGGGGCTTCCTGGAGCAGCCACCTGGGAAAGGGGCTCCCCCTAGGGCCCCAGGGCAGTTCACCAACTAGCAGGGACAAACTTGGTATTTCTGCCACTGGGACAGGGATGTGGGTGGTCAGCACAGGCTGGACTGTGAGGACTCAGCGGGCCCTGCATGGCACCTGGGCTGCAGGTCTGGATGCTGCAGCAGCCCCCACCCCCACCCACCACCGTCTCTTATCTGGGCACCACTGTTTCCTTGCTTATCTGCTCACATCTCTGCCATTACCAGAAAGATGCAGATACCTCTATTATCTACACAACAAACCCCCACCTCTGTCCTGGCTTTCAAGGTGCAGATGCCGACTTTCCACCATATGTCCCTATATCATTTTGGAGCTGCATTTTACCATTGTAATGAAAACTGGACTCAGTAGTGGCTTATTCTCAACCAAAAGTCCAGATGTGGGCCTTCCAGGCTGGCCTGGCCTCTCCATGATCATCAGACTCCTCTGTCTTTCTGCTTGGCCATTCTTAACTTCCTTCCCTTCCCTCACAGTCACCTCTTAATCCGCAGAGGCAGCTGTAGCTCCAGCCGTCACATCTGCATGCCCCCTCCCACACCATTGACCATACAGATCACCTCCTGCATAGTGAGGCATGATGTTATTGGTGCAAAATGTCCAGTGGGGCTGAAGCAGAAGGAGGGAGGGAGGGGATGAGCTCAGAGGGGCCACATTGCACTGCTGGAAGTTCAGATGTTCCAAATGCAATGAGGGAGGTCCCTGCCACACAGCCTTGCCCTGGCAGCGCTCCCCAGGGACACCAGTTATGCACCATGGACATTATCTGAGGTGCAGACCACTTTGTTTCCTTCGTGCCTGGGACACCCTGTTACTCGAGGCTGTTTGGTTCTGAGCTGGGGAGATGGGAATGAAGAGTTTGGGTAGAAAGAGACGGAGTTCCTTCTGTCCTCCTTTACCTGGGCTGGGTTTCAGGGTGATGAGTAACTTTCTCCAGGCCCATCAAAAGGCCAACACACAAAAGAAGAAAGGTAGGGAGGGAGAGAAGAAAGGGAGGAAGGGAGAGTTCCCTGGTGGTCTGGTGGTTAGGAATCTTTCACTGCCACAGCCCACGTTCAATTCCTTGTCTGGGAACTGAGATCCCACCCACATCAAGCTACTGCTGCACACCATGGCCAAAAGAAAAACGTGGGGGAGGGGAGTTCCCTGCTGGCTCAGCGGGTTAAGGATCCAGTATTGTCACTGCCGTGGTGCAGATTTGATCCCTGGCCCAGGAACTTCCACATGCCACGGACACAGCTAAAAAAAGAAAGGCAGGTGCAGGTCAGAGGGCCAGGGTGGACACTCATCTGGGGCCTCCGCCAAAGTTGCCATCCCTCCCCTTCCCTTTCCCCCAATGCAGTGGGCAGGAACCTGCTCCCAGAGGCAGAGAGAAGGGCCCCTGCCCCTCCAACCTCCTTCCTCTGGGCGCAGAGCCAGTCAGGGAGGAAGGCGCAGCGTCTCCACAAGTTTCCAGGATGGCGAAAGTCCTGACCTCATGAAATTACCAGAGCGAGGGCGGGAGGGCAAACAGTGTCCGCTTACAGCAGTGCCCTGGCCTCACCTGGAGCCTGGCCATGAACCCATACCTAGAACAAGCTGGCAGCAGCATCACACGGGGTGCCTTCCAGACTGCAGAGCTGGAACCAGCTTGACCTGCCACATTCCTGGGCGCACAGTAGACTGGAAGCAGCCAGTCAGAAGCCACCTGGGCTGGTCTGGGAGGACAGATCAGTGGAGGAGAGGCAGCTGCATGTGCAGGGGCGGGCAGCAGAGAGAGCAGCCGCAGCTCCCTGCCCTGAATCTAACTCCACACATGTGCTGGGCAAGCCCCTCTGGAAGTCCCCTCCCAGATGGCACAGCAGGAAGAGCCTGGCTCCCCCCAAACCTGCCAGCACCCAGAGTCAGACATGCATGCACCTTCAGGGAACCACGGTTGCCTCTCCCGCGCCACCCCCTGGGTTCCTGCAGCCTACCTGCCTCTCACCCCCTGGCCTTGGACTCTGCCTCTGGCTCAAGACTCAGACACACTGAGGACATTGTGCCTGCAGATGCGGGCAGACAGTTGGAGAACAGCAAGGCCTCTCCCAGCCAGTCTAGCCCAAGACGGACCTGCAGACAGATAGACAGGAAAATCTCTGCATTACCTCCCCTTGCAAATGCCCTCCCCGCACCTCTGAGGGACCAGGGCAGCCCATGCCCGGGTACTGCTGTCCCCCTCCCCTATCCTTGAAGCCCTCTTCCCCACATAACCCCCCCAACGTGCTTCCCCATCCCCACCCCCCATCTCCAGCCCTGCTCTGGGCACTTGCCTGCTGGCGGGGGAAGCAGCCCGTGCTGCCAGAAGGCTCGGGAGCCGGGCAGCCAGATGGCTGCGGTTGGTGTCTAACTGCTTTTTTATTGGAAAAATATGGGGTGAAAAATTGTGTGGGGCTCATTAGACAGCCCGCTGGCCCAGACTGGCTGCCGTCTGCCTGAGCGGCCCCTCGAGGTGGCTGGCTGGCCAGCGCTCAGCCCTCTCTCAAGAGATGTGTGTCTGTCTGGCCTGTCTGCCAGGCTTACCCATCCCCCCAGCCCACACCCCCACTACACACGCACACTCCGCCAGGACGTGCTTCCAGCGCTGGGCTGCAGGAACGAGGAAGGACTGGGATGGGGTGGGCAGGCAGCTGGCTGCAGGGACGGGGTCCTCCACGGGTGGCAGCACAGGGTCAGACACGGCCTGAGGGCCAGATTCCCTCTGAGCCCCGGTTTCCTCTTTGCTAAATGTTGTGAACAGGCGGTCAGGGTGGTCTCTGAAGCTTGGGGTGGAGGCAAGGGTTCCAGTGGAGGGGGAGGCAATGTGAGCCCCTGGCCCTGAGTAGCCCCACTGCTGGCCACTGAGATGAGCTGAGCCAGTGTCCGCCTCCCCAGCACATCCTCTTCCCAGGCCCCAGGTCAGCCTTGTCCTTTCTGTGTCCTCAGTCTTCAGTGGGCACAAACTCTGGCCCAGGCTCCCCTGCCTGACTAGGGCCCCATGAACTCCATCCTCTCACCTCTGAAATGAGGCTCACCAGGTCTACCCCTCAGGCCTCCGTGAATTGGCAAGGAAAGGGTGTGTATCTTGCTACCCTGCACAGGACAGGTGCTCTCTGGATCCCAGGCCCCTCTGGCAGGTGTTTCCACTTGTCCCCACCACCACCATCACCACCACCACCACCACAGCTGCCCCTCAGGGCCTCCCTGCTTACAGAGGTTTTCCTCTATGTGTCTCTCCCAGCCCCACTCCTGAGAACAACCCTCACCCCCACCCCATCCCCTCTCTCCCAGCTCTCAGTCAGCTGCAGGGCCCCCATCCCAGGCCGGTTGCCATGGGGACAGAGGTAGGAGCCTTAGATGGCGCGGGGAGTGCCTGCACAGGGCGAACTCACAGAGGTCTCGAAGGTGGACTGGCTTCAGCAGCCCCTCCCCCAGCCGAGCGCTTTGACCCCTAGGGCTGCTCTGCCTTCCTGTGGATCTGCCTGAGGGAGGGCCTTCGGCAGTTGATCATGAGAGTCCTGGGCAGGCATTGTGGGCAGTGTGTAGGTCCCAGCAAGGACCATGATCTGATGACTAAAACGTAGCCCACACCTCCTGGGCCCTGTACACATCAGCCAATTCAGCCCCACTTAACCCTCTGCAGTGGCCTCTGTCCCACAGCCCCATTCTCAGCGAGGAACCCAAGAGACAGGAAGGTTCTGTCATGTGCCCAAGGTCCCCCAGAGTGAGGATCTGCCAGGACTGGAGTCCGCAGGGAGAGTGAGGCACGGTCGGGCTCTCAGGCTACTGCAACTGTCCTAGCAGATGATGGTGCGGCCTGGGCTGTATACACAGGGGCAGGGGTGGCTAGTGTCCTCAAATTGCCAGCACAAAATGCCACAGACTCCATGGCCTAGAACAGCTCAAGTTTATAAGGTCAAGAGGTCAGAAGCCCAAAATGGCCACTAGGCCAAAATCTAGTTGGGCTAGTTCCTCCTGGAGGCTCCAGAGGGAGCATGGTTCCTCACCTTTCAGCTTCTGGAGGCTGTCGTGTTCCTGGGCTCCTGGCCTCTTCATCACTCTGACCTCTGCTTCTGTGGTCATGTCTCTTTCTCTGAGTGGCCCCTTGCCTCCCTCTTTTTTTTTTTTTTTTTTTTTTTTGGCCACACCCATGGCATGCAGAAATTTCTGGGCCAGAGATCAAACCCACACCACAGCAGTGACAACACCAGACCCTTAATCCGCTGCACCACAGGAAACTCCCCTGCCTCGCACTTATAAGGACGCTTGTGATCCCATTGGGTCCCCCAGGCCAATCAGGATAACCTCCTTGTTGTAAGACCCTTAGCCTTGTCCACAGAGTTCCTCTGGCCACATAAGGGGACACATCACAGTTTCTGAGGATTAGGACATGGACATCTTTGAGGACTATCATCCTGCCATCTACAGGGGCAATGCCCAGGTCTCAGGTGGCAGACCAGGGGTGCTGAAGGAGCAGGTCAGGGTAAGGGAGGTGACGAAAACTCAGGTCACAGTAGCCTAAGTAGGGAAAGTTACTGGAAGGAGAGTGGGTTTCCTCTGTGCGGGGATCAGGGCCTCACTGATTACCCAGGACCGCCTGTCTAGGTGGCAGCCCCAGTGCTGGCTGGCCTGCCCCTCTGCCCCTCCAGAGCCCATGCTCCCATGCTCCTACCCAGCTCTCTGGGTGCTTGTGGGACCCCAGTTGGATGCAGTGGGATGGGAAAGGGGCAGGGAGATTCGGGGGGGCGGGTCTCAGACTGGGAGGGTTGGGTCTAAGGAGCCTGAGGGATGTCCCAGCACAGGTGAGACAGCTGTGATGGCTCAAACTAACTAGGAAGGGCCTTTGGTGGCAAAGATACCCCCTGGAGATAGAGAATTGGAGGTGAGCACCCACCCCCGGAGGCCCCCATTGGCAGGCACCACGTGGCATGAGGCCCAGCACAACAGTAATGATGGGCGAGCCTGCTGGGCTCAGCAGGAAGCTGGGGTGCAGACTTGGGTCACGGGACCCAAGTGCAGGGAGGGACTTGAACCTGCACCTTCCAGCTGAGTGGAAATGCTGAGGCTGAGAAGCAGGGAGGCAGGAAGAGGCTAGAAGACCTCTGTGGCGGGGAACTGCCTGTCTCTCCCGGGGTGGATGGGGCGAGGATTAGAGGGCAGCCCAGACACCCACCCTGTTCCCCCTGCATGCCTGGACTCCCCCACAGTGGAGGGATGGATTAGCATCCACAGGGCTGTGCCCCATGGGTTTCCCTGCAGGACCAGAGGTGCCTCCCCAGCCCGCCCCACCCCCATGGGACCTGCAGCCCCCTACCCCCAAAAGGAAGGGCTTGACAGCTGTTCTGGCTGAAGAGCCAGGCCTGCCTCCCGCCTCCACCATGCTGATGCTGTCAGGGGACAGGGAGCCGCCCTCGTATCCCTGCCCTGCATCGCACACTCGCACACAGACTCCCATGCTCACGCCAACGTGTGCACCCCCTCACACCAGAGAGTGTCACATACACATGCGCTCTCAGGCACTCACGTGCACACATACACCGGTGTGCTCAAGGCCCATGCACCTTCATACACGAGCTGAGGACACACTACCGTCAGGACTGGGTTGGTCAGGGTGCCCACCTCATGTCCCTTGGACTCAAGTACCACACACTGGGCGGCTTGAGCCACAGGAATGTATCCTCTTCCGGTTCCAGAGACTGGAAGTCTGGAATCAAGCTGTGGGCAGGGCCAAGCTCCCTGGAGTCTTCCTGCTTCTGGGGACTTCAGGCTCCCTTAGCTTGCAGCTTAATTGTTCTGTCTCCACACCCACCCCAGACCCCTTCTCTGTGTCTCCTCTGTGCAGAAGGACACGGTCCTAGGACTTGCCCTCACCTCCAGGACGTGCTCACATCAAGATCCTTATCTGAGTCACAGCTGCAAAGACAATTCCAAGTGCTGTTCTTTCTGAGGTTCTGGGTGTGTGTATCTTTGGGGGCCACACTCAGCCACCTCAGGAACAGCACGAGCCACAGAGGGCTATTGTGGCCACAGCTCTGAGGACGGCAGAGGGCCCAGGGCCTCCGGTGCCCGGGACCGTGGCCTTAGAAGCCCCTCTTGGTCCCACTCAGCATCCGCGTGGCTATTCTCCAACCCCATCAGATCCTCCCTCCTCCAAGCTTTCCAAAGGGTCTTCTCAATAATTGCATGAAATCCCCATCTTTGGCACAATCTCCGTTTTCCCGTTGTAGCTGTTTTGCACCAAATTTGCATTTTCTGGGTGATAAGGAGGGCAAGGCGGTGTTGAGCAGGATCTGTGTTCATTAGTGAGCATTTGTAGGTTTTTCTGGCCTTTGCTTCTTTCCCAACACCATGGGGCTCGACCGCTCTGGACTCTGCCCCACCCCCCAGGCCCTTCCCACAGCGGAGCCTGCCAGCCTGGTGGAGGGGGTCTGGGCCCCAGTCCACACCCACGGCGTTGCTCTGTGCAGCACGGCAAGGACCAACCAAGGCTGGGGAGCCTGTCCCCCACCCCATCTCCCCACAACCCCCCAGCCACACTGGCCTCCTCACACACATCTCGGCAGGTGTGTCTGTCACACAGCCCACGTGCCTTCTTCGTCTGCAGCCTCTGCATTCACGTGCCCTGCAGAGAGGCAGCCGCAAGGGAGCGGGCCGGCTGTCACCGCCATGCCTAGCAAAGGGTTGTCTGGTGATTGATGTGGCTGAGTGGCAGTGGGGTGGGCGCTCCCAGTGCCCCCCAGCTGGGGTGGAGCCCCTCCACGGACCCTGTGATGACACCTCCCGCTTGCTCCGCGTTACATGACAGGTGCGGTTATGATACTGGCTCTTGAGCCATGAGCTGTGGGTAACTGTGGCCCTGACCTCTGCCGTCAGACTACATCATTTGGCCTGGAAGTCTGACATTGATGTCCCTGTGCTCTCTGATAGCTGCCTTTTATTCCTCCTAGTAATCTACTCCCACTCCATTTCCTTCTAGATTTCTAACCTCATTAAATCTTTCATATCAAGCTCCTTTCCTTTCTAAACAAAATTAAAGACAGACCGGCTCAAAATCTAATTTTACTCCCAAACCAGAGGGTGGGAGCGTGGCTCTAAGGTAGCGTGGCAGGGAGTACAGCCTCTTCAAGGACAGTTGGTGCCACGGTGGTCTCTGAAGTATAGCCATATCATTACAGGAAGACGGGCTCCTCTGAGATCTGAGGCTGTGGCAGCAAGGAGAGGCCCCAAGAGAGGAGCTGGGGGCCCAGGGAGACCTTGGCCGTGGCCTGCTGGCCAGACTTGGAGGCTCGTTCTGGATCAGAGTGACAAGGTCAGGCTGGACTGGCGAGGCGCTGGCAAATCTCCCAGCTGCTCTCCCCACCCCCACTAGCTCCTAAAACCTGTCACTGCCCTGGTGGGGTCTCCAGGTAGCTGGGCAGAGACTGGGTGCAGCTTGGCTGCTGGACACCAGCCCCAGCCTGGGCCCCTCATCTGTAGGACGCATATGGGCAGCCCAAGGGCTCGGTAGTTCTATTTGGGAGGAGCCCCTGACTCCATGCATCAGGGTCATGGCCCCACCGAGCTCTAAGCTCTGTGACCAGCTACTGGCTGACATCCTCAGGGTAACAGTCCCTGTCCTCATCTCAGGAGAGCCCACTGCCCACTCCCTTTCAACCTGCTTGTCACAGCAGCTGCTGACCCAGCCCCCTGCTCCCCGGCCCTGTGGTGGATCCTACAGAAGGGTCTTCAAGACTTTATCATCTCTCCTTAAACCCCCACTCCCAGCTCCTCCTGCTGCTCAGCACAAATGCCCAAGCTCCCTCCTGGCCCTCGAGGCCCTCAGCCCCACCCCACCTCCCTGGATGGCCCCTCGAAGTTGTTTCTGCCTCAGGGCCTGTGCACTGGCTGTTAGCCATCCCGGAGGACTCTCCCCAGAGCTTCTTCCCCCCAGCTTGGTCCTTCTCATCCTTCAGGTCTCAGCTCAGATGCCCCTCATGGGAAAACTTCCCCAAATGCCATTCAGAGCAGTGCCCGTCACAAGTTTTCACATCGCCCTTTACTGTTCCGCCTACCCAGTCTTGCACACGTCTTGCCTGTCGTCCCCACTAGGCTGTGAGCTTGACTCGGGCCTGGCGATGGGGGCGGATCGGCAGCTCTGCGCAGCCCAAGGGCCTGTTCTTCTGCAGTCCATCAGGGGCCCAGATGTGAGTGTACGTTGAATGTGGCTGCTGTGACAAATGAGCACAAACTTGGTGGCTGAATACCACACATTGATTACCTCTCAATGTGGAGACCAGAAGTCCCACAGGAGTCTCCCTGTGGGGATCAAGGTGTGGGCTGGGCTGGTACCTACCTCTGCAGCTTTGGGGAGAACTCACCCCCTGCCTTTTTGAGCTTCTAGAGGTGCCCACATTCCTGGGTTCCTGGCCTCTTCCTTCATCTTCATAGCCAGCCAGGCAGCCTCTTCCGTCTCCCCTGAGCAAGGACGCTGTGATGAAGCTGTGCCCACCTGGGTTGTCTCCCCATCTCAAGGTCAACTCATGACCAACCTTCCTTCCACTTTGCCATGTAAGGTGGCTGTTCACAGATTTCCAGGGTTAGGCCTCTTGCTGCCGGCAGCAGAACCGTAGATCACACAACCCTCAGCATGACCATCTTTCTTCTTCCTGCCAGAGGCCTTGGAGCTGGGCCCGAGGGTGGCATAACCCCCAGGTCCCCGTGTGGTGTGCCCAGGAGCACACAGACCCACAGACACCCCCACCCCTGAGACAAAGGTGGCCCGAGAGTTGGGATTCTCCCAGGTCCTAGGTCCAGCCTCTGCTGCCTTCCCGGAGGAAGAGCGTGTCTTGACTAAGCCCATGGGTCAGGTCAGATTGCCAGGGTTCACATTGCGGCTAAGCCACATACCAGCTCCATGGCCTCCAGCAGGACCCTTCACTTCTCTGGCTCAGTTTTCTCATCAGCAGAATAGGGGTGTTCTCCTGTGTCACAGCAGGTTAAGGACCCAGCACTGTCGCTGCAGCAGCTTGGGTTACTGCCATGACTGGGGTTCAGTCCCTGGTTTGGGAACTTCAAATGCCATGAGCAGGGCCAAAACAAATCCCCAAAATGGGGATGACAATAGTATGTCCCCAAGAACAGACGTAAGGGCCCAGTGATTCCATGTTTAGAAGCCATTTAGTGAGAGTTCCTGTTGTGGTGCAGCAGGAAACAATGACTAATTTCTGTGAGGACGCAGGTTCTCTCCCTGGCCTCACTCAGTGGGTCAGGGATCCCAAATTGCCATGAGCTGTGGTGTAGATCACAGACCCAGCTCCGATCCTGCGTTGCTGTGGTGGTAGTGTAGGCCGGCAGCTGTAGCTGTGATTCAACCCCTAGCCTGGCAACTTCCATATGCCGTGGGTTTGGCCCTAAAAAGCAAAAAAAAGAGGAAGAAGAAGCCATTTAGCAAGGGGCTTGACATCCAGCAAGTGCTGCACATGCACTCTTTTTAATGGCAGGAAACAGGATTTGGGGTTAAGACTTCAGGGAGGGGTAAAGGGAATGCATACAGTTGGTAAATAATTCAAATAGAACAAAAGGGTTTTAAAAGCCCCACCTAGAGACTGGTACCATCAGTCATTTCTTATGTAAGGTTGGAGGTTTCCTGTGGGCCATGCAAGTGCATGTGTTCGCCTGTGTTTTGCCACCTCTTGAAAAAGAAACACTGGCCCAGTGCATACGGTTCTGGAGCTGGTTCCCACACCACTGAATGGACCCGCCTCTGATCACCAAGCCTCGGGCAGGTGTTATGCAGGCCCTGAGCTGGGGTCCCTGGATGCCCTCACCAACGCTGACCTCCTGGTGCCTCCAACCCACTACAACTTAAGGGGGGGGGTCCTCAAACTCCTTCCAGGCACCCCTTGGTCCCCTTACCCTGTGTGGATTTCTTCACAGCAAATTTCACGATTGGGAGTGGCGCTGCTGGAGTCCTGGTGTTGCGATTGTGCTCCGGACTGAAATGTGCCCGCCCTGTGCGCCTACACTCAGCCTTCTCAAGGGGCAGTTGTTCCCCCTGGATCTGAATTCGGTTTTGGCTCACGGAGTAGTCAGGTGGATCCGGACTGGTGGTTAGGACTGGCGCGTGCTGCGAAGCTTGCAATTACACTAACTGCTTAGACCCCCTTTCTCCCACTTTGCATCTCCGTTTCTCAGATGGTGAGACCGAGGGCGGAGCTTTCAGCGGACGGAGATGGGGGCTCTTGTCCTTCCTTAAGTCCCCGCTCCTTGACCTCGCCGCTCTGTGACTCGGTTTCCCCCCTGTAAAGTGGTCGTAGGCCATCCATACTCGGTGCTGTGAGCTTTGGAGGAGACGGTCCATAAAGTGTTGGGTATAGCTGGCACCGCGCGCCCTGACCTGGTGGCGGGGATGAAGCAGTGATCCCTCGAACCCAAGCCCGCCGCCCCGCGCGGGTAGATCCGCGCCTCGGGGCTGGATTAGTCGGGCCTGCCCGCGCCCCGCCCCCGCCCCGCCCCGCCGCGCTCCCTTGCTGCCGCCTGCGCGCCCGCCAGCAGTGCGCCCGCCGCCGCTGCTGCTGCTTCAGGGCCCCGCGCCGTGCCCGACGGCACCCGGGACCCCTGAGCGCACCGAGAGCCAGACGCTCCGAGAGCGCCGAGACGGCGCAGCGGACATGCGTGCTCTGTGCGCCCCCGGCCTAGGCTCCGGCTAGGCACGGTGCGCCGGGAGAGGGGCCACCTCGACGGGCGGAGGCTGGCGGGAGCCCGCGCTCCGCCGCCCGCGTCCATGCTGCCCGGCTTTGGCTCCGGCTCCGGCCTGAGAACTAGCAGCGATCGCCTACAGAGCGCACCGAACCCGGATCGCCCGCACGGTGAGTGCGCGCTAGTGGCTCCGGGGAGGGACTCGGACTTCGGGGACCGGGGTTGAGGGAGCTGCCGCCCCCTGTAGAGGAGCGGGCAGCAGGAGAGGCCCCCGTTGCTCTGCTCACTCCGTCTCTCTTGGGAGCCAGGCGCACGGAGACCCCACGTACCTACGCCTGCGCCCCTGGGGCACACGTGGCGGCAGATCGGCGTGGGTGCAGCCCCCGCAGAGGGTCCCAGGCCTTGGCCAAGACGCTGGGGGGCCTGCGGCGGAGGCGGAGCAGAGCGTCGCGGAGGGCGCGCGCCTTTGTTTGCGCCCCGGCGCGGGCTCGGCCACCCGTGTTCCCAGCGCCCGCCGCTCTCACCTGCCGGGAGTTGGAGCTCTTTGTCTGGGGCGGGGCGCGGCCGGCGGAGATTGTGCCGCGTGTCTGGGCCGAGGCTGCCCCTCAGGTCGGGTCCTCGCAGACAAAGCGCGCTGTGACCTACGCCCGCGGCCGGGATTGCGCACCTCGGGGGACTGAGTGCTGGCCCTGACACTTGCCCTACCGAGCGTGCCCCCTCCACTGGGACCCTGAACCTGCAGCTTGAGGATCTCCAGCCTGTAGTTTGGCTTGAAGTGACCCTTTCCTTCCACCCCCACACCGGCTCAGTGCCAGGCTTGAAGGATGTGTCTGCCTCCGCAGCCTGGGTCACATCCCGGGAGCTAATCCTCAGGAAGTTATATTAGCACAGGTCTGTTGGTTGCTTCGGGGTCTGCCCACCCGCTGGGTCAGCTGGCCAGCTCCAGATCCCTGGTCCTGGAAGGGAAAGAACCAAGGGGATCCTGAGCAGGAGCAAATCCCAGCGGGGGTGGGGAGAGTTAGTACCTGTGCTGGGAAGAGAGTTGGAACCTTCCAGGCTCCCAGAGGCCCTGCGGGTGTTTGTGGAGAGCCTTCTCAATGGGCGAGGCTGTGCCCTGCCAGGTGTCCAGGCCCTGGCTGTGCCAGTACCTACCCACGACCCCTGTGGGGACTTGGATCCCCCAACTTCCCTGAGCAAACTTTAACTTGTGCAGTGTGGGTGTGGGGACCTGATGGACATGGCAGAATGGCTTTCCACCTGCCACCTGCCTTGGCCTGGGTAGAGTCCCAGGGGTCGGGATGGGTAGGGAAGACACTCCCTGTGGCCACAGCTGGCCCCCTCCTCCACTCGCTCTCTCCTTTACTCCCCTCCACTTTCCCAGTGTCTGGGGCGCCACCTCCTGGCCCTAGAGCTGGTCCTCCTGTCTGGCTGGGCCTCTTGGGCCACACAGGGGCGCCTGCAGCCTTAATTGAACTTGCTGCTGGGACCGAGGGCAGTCCTGTCCCACAGGAACAAACTCAGAGTGACAGCCCTTGGGGGAACCAGGGCTGCCCTGCCGTATCAGAGGCGGAGGTTCCAGTGAGGCTGGTGCATATGGTGTGGGGGAGCCCCCTCCCCCTCCTGGTGGCCAGGGACCACGCCCCTGGAAGGTAACGACAGCTTTGAGACTGAGCCCCTGCACTCATTTCACCTGCTGATGACAGGGGACCCTCTTGGCTGCGTGGGGGCCTCGGTAGAGGGGGGCAGCTGTCCCTGCTCTGGGTCATTGCATCTCAGGGGAGGACATGGCTGGAGCCACTGGGCCAAGGGGCGGGGGTTGCTCATGTGAGGTCAGGGCTCAGACAGGCAAGCTGGGCACAGCCTTTCAGGGGCTGGGGGAGAAGTTCAGGCTGTAGTTTGGGGCAGTGGGAAGGCACCAGAATGTTTTCAGTCCTGGGGTGACTTGTTCTGCTTCGGTTTTTAGAGATACTCTTGGCTGCTTTGTGGAGAACTGACTTGTGAGAGTGTTAATGAGACCAGGTGGTAATGACAGCAACTGCTGTGTGGTCTCAAATGGAAGTGACAGCAGGACCCCTCCTGGAGTACTGTGAGGGCCCAGTGCTATTAGGCCTGGGGGGTCTCTGGTGGGCCCTGGGCCGGTGGGAGGTAGGTGACCCCTGGGCCTTCTCAGGAGGGTATAGGATGCTGGGTACACCTGGTCTCACACCTCAACATGTGACTTAGCCCCTGGCGGAACTGGGACAGTGCCTAGTGCAGAGCAGACAGCCGTAAACTGTCCTCTTCCTGGTCCTGAGACCTTGCTCTGCCACCCGGAGATCTCGGCTGGGGGGTCCTGGCCCTGAGGGGTGGGGGGGCACCACGCCGCCGACCCTACCGTCCTGCCACCACAGACCCCCCCAGCCCTGGGGAACCCCTTCATTCCCATGGGGTCTCCTCAGAGGTGAGACAACGACCCAGGCTCTCTCACCACACAGAATGCCTGGGGATCCAGCACAGGAAGGGGTCACGGCCACAGCACTCGAGCATAGGACGCGCCCGGCCTCAGCCTCTCTGTTCTTCTGGTTGGCACCTCCTAAGTCCAGATTCGAGTCCAGCCCAGGGCACAGGGGCCTGTGTATTTGAGCTGCATTTGCCACTTGTTTTCTTCCAGTGCAGGTTTTCAGGGCGTGATTAGGAAGGTGACCCCACTCCTGCATGAGTGGGAAGTAGCAGGGCGTCCTGTGCAACGGGGTTTTGCACTCCCTGTTTCCATCAGTGGCATTGAAGTGATGCTGGCCCAGGGAGCCTTCCTCCAAGCGGCTCCCGCCCTTTCCCCAGCCTGGGTCCTGGCCTGTGCTGGGCCTCATGTGTGCCTGACTCTTTCCAGGACTCTTCATTTCTGTCCCATCCCACCTATCAGTCTGTTCTTGCCTCAGTCCCCATCTTATAGGTGACTCCTGCACCACCATTTACCTGCAACAAAATGGGCCTATTTGAAGTGTACAGCTTGATGCGTTTCGACAAACATTTAACGCTACATACCCACCACCACAGTCAGAGAATGTTTTCATCATCCCAGAAAGCCCTTTTGTGCTTTATTTATTTATTTATTTTGTCTTTTTGCCATTTCTTGGGCTACTCCCTCGACATATGGACATTCCCAGGCTAGGGGTCGAATCGGAGCTGTAGCTGCCAGCCTATGCCAGAGCTACAGCAACTCGGCACCCGAGCCAAGTATGCGACCTACACCACAGCTGACAGCAACGCCGGATTATTAACCCACTGAGCAAGGCCAGGGATTGAACCCGCAACCTCATGGTTCCTAGTCGGATTCGTTAAACCACTGAGCCACAACAGGAACTCCTCGTGCTTTATTTTTTAACTTTGTTATATGTCATGGTGAGATACACATAACAGAATTTACCATCTTAACTGTTTTAAGTGTGCGATTCAGGGGTGTGAAATACAGTCATGTTGTTGTGCAAGCCTCACCACCATCATCTCCAGAAACCTTTATCTTGCCAAACTGGAGTTCCCGTTGTGGCACAGTGGTTAACGTATCTGACTAGGAAGCATGAGGTTGCGGGTTCGATCCCTGCCCTTGCTCAGTGGGTTAATGATCCGGCGTTGCCGTGAGCTGTGGTGTAGGTTGCAGATGCGGCTCGGATCCTGCGTTGCTGTGGCTCTGGCGTAGGCTGGCAGCTACAGCTCTGATTCGACCCCTAGCCTGGGAACCTCCATATGCTGCGGGAGCGGCCCAAAGAAATGGCAAAAAGACAAAAAAAAAAAAAAAAAAAGTATCTTGCCAAACTGAAACTCTGTCCCCATTAAACAGTAACCTCCCATCCCCCTCCCCCAGCCCCCACCATCCTACTTTCTGTCTCTGTGGATTTGAGCCTGCCAGGAACCTCACATGATCGGGAAGGATCTCCTGTGTCTGGTTTATTTTCCTTAGCATAACGTCCCCAGGGTTCATCCACGTTCCGACGTGTACCAAAATTTTCCTTTTTTTTTTTTTACTTTTTTAGGGCTGCACTTATGGCACATGGAAGTTTGAATCAGAACTGCAGCTGCTGCCCTATGCCACAGCCACAGCAATGTAGGATCCGAGCCTCATCTGCCACCTACACCACAGCTCATGGCAATGCTGGATCCCATTCCATTGTGCAAGGCCAAGGAACTAACACGCATCCCCATGGATATTGGTCGGATTAGTTTCTGCTGTGCCACAATGGGAAGTCCCCCTCCCTTTTTAAAGGCTGAATAATATTTCACTGGGTGTAGACACCCCATTTTGTTTATCATCCATCCATTTATGACCGTTTGCATTGCTTCAACTTTGTAGCTGTGCGTTTAATTTTGTGAGGAACCTCCGAACTGTTTCCCACGGTGGCTGCACCATTTTGCATCCCCACCAGCAGTGCATAAGACTTCCAGTTTCTCCACCTCCTCACAGAGCAATGCAGGATCCGAGCCGTCTGGTACCTACATCACAGCTCACGGCACCACCAGATCCTTAACCCACTGAGGGAGGCCAGGGATCGAACCCGCAACCTCATGGTTCCTAGTTGGATTTGTTTCTGCTGTGCCATGATGGGAACGCCTCTACTATCTTTTTTGATGGTGGCCATCCCAGTGGGGGAGGCCTCGTGCTCTTTGATAGTTGCCCCACACCCCAGGAAGCACTGGTTGCTTCCTGCCCTGGATGTCCAGGATGGGGACACTGAGAGCACAGGTGTGGTGCCCCGGGCTGGGGGTGACAGAGGATTGCCGTGATGAAAATGTTCTAAAACTGACTGAGGTGATGGGTGCTCACAGCTATGAACACACTAAAACCACTGGCCTGTGTACCTTCAATGTCCGTGTTATATGGTATTTGAATCATCGCTGTGAAACTGTTTGAAAACAACACCAACTAGAAAGAAGAGGTCTGCTCAGGCCAGCCTTACCGGACTCCATACTGTGAACCAGCAGGAGGGCCACACTCTGTCCCGCTTGTCCTTACCAAGGCCCTGCACACACATGGGTGTCTCCCCAGCAGGGGAGGGCCTGAGCAGGGGTAGGGGACCCATCAGAAATGGCCACACTACCCCCTGAATCGGGTTGTTGCCCGCTCAGAGTGGCCCACTCCACCCTGGACACTCGTGGTCCCCAGACCTAATACTCAGGTGGTTTGAGGCGTGGTGGGTGGTGACCTGCAGCCTGAGGCTGGGGGAAGGGGGCATCCACACTCCACTTCCCCCACCCCACCACCTCTAGTGCCAGGCCTGGTACAGCCCTTGGGATCCCGGGGCCGGCTCTGAGTTGTGGTGCCCAGATTCCCAAGACTGGGAACCTAGCGGGGACACTGAGCTCTGCACCCCCTGCTGAGTGGGGCATCTCTTGTTTCCCAATAACAGGCCGAGTGACCTGTGTCCAAATACCTGCATCTGGGCCTGGGTTTGGTCCCCCTCCTACATGGGGGCCATGGGCTCAGAAGGACGTGTTTTGCCAGGCTGGGCTGCCCTCATGCACATGGGACCTGCCCAGACCTGTTTCTGGGGTGCCAGGGGTGGGGTGAAGGCCAGGTTCGCCCCAATCCTGTAAGGCCCTCTGGCCTCTGACTCTCTTCTCTTTTCTTCCAGGCATCTGTGGGCTCTGAGAAGCTTTTTGCCCCAGCAGCGGATAAAGGTAAGTGTGTCCCTGGGCTCTTGGCCTCTAAGAAGGGACAGGACACACTCCTGAAGTCAGTGGCAGGCTCCAAGTTAGGCCCTGTCTAGGGTTTCAGGTGCAGAGCCTGAGGCAGGAGTTAGGTGCTGTGACTTTCTGAGGGATGTGACCCCGCACCCCACTTCAGAAAACCACAAGGAAACAGGGGAGGCTAAGAGTGGGGCCAGTGTCTCGGCCTGAGTCAGGCAGCTCTGGAGCTCTGGTTCCCAAAGTGGGGTCCCTGTACCCCCTAGGGACCATTAGGAACGCCTTTTCCCCAGGCCCTCCCCAGAATCATGGGGTCAGGTGCTCTGAGGATGGCCAGCAGCTCATGAACCACCCATGCTGCCATGTGGCATTGGTCCCACTGAGGCCAGGACAGGCCTTTGTAACTCCACCTGTCGGTCAAGACTGTGGCCCGAAGCAGGTATCACTGGACCTAGAGCACAGAAGGGGCCTCAGGATGTGACTGAACAGGACAGGCTTTGGTGCCCCTGCAGCAGTGCATCCTGCCTTCAACTCAAGAAGCCCCTTCCTCAAATCAGAGCCTTGCAGCAGAGCAGACTCCTGCTGGAGAGTCAGGGTAAGGACACCCCCCCCCCCAAGAGGTCCAGGAGGCACCAGCTGGCATTTCAAACAGAACTGACACAGGGTGTGTATCAGTTTCAACAAATGACCATAAACCAGGCCACTTGAAACAGCAGGCATTCACCTGCTCAAGGTTCCAGAGGCCAGAAGTCTGGAAGCAAGTGTGCACAGGGCTGCACTCCCTCCAGAGGCTCGAGGGGAGGGTCCTTCCTGCCTCTTCAGCTCCTGGGATTGTCTGCAAACCTGGCGTCTTGGGCCTGCAGGCTACATTCTTTCCATCTCTGTCTCTGTCTTCATGTGGCCTCTTACAAGGACACTGTCACTGGATTTAGAGCCCACCCTGATTCCAGACTGATCTCACCTTGAGATTCGTACCTTGATTACAAAGACCCTTTGTTCATATAAGGACACAGCCACAGGTTCTGGAGATTACAGTTCAGCAGAGTTCAGGGAACTGGCCAAGGATTTGAGGCGCTCAGAGAGAGGCATAAATGGGGTGATCAGTAGCGATGCTTACACTTTCACAGTGGCAGGAGGCTCTAGAAGGTTCCGGGAGTCTACAGAAGGGCTGGGGCATTGGTGGCACATGTCGGGGGTTGCCTCCAGGCCTGCATAGCCCTCTCTCCATGCTGATGGCTGCTCTTACTTTGTGAAGGGTTGGTATGGAGATGTGGGAGGGACAGGAGGGGAGAGAGGGCCAGTATCCTTGGGCAGTGGTGAACAGTGGTCTGAAGCCACTGGCCCTTGCTTCCTGTCCTCACTGCAGGGGTGGTGGCAGTGGCCTTCTCCTGTAGATTTGTCCCTGAAACAAACAGACCCAAGGCGGAGGCTGCATAGGGAGGTGTGGGCCTAGGGAAGGAGAATTCCTAGGGGGTCCAGACGTCTTTTAACTCTGCTAGTCTAGGTCACACCACCCTGCAGCCACAGGGGGAGGCTGTGGCCAGCGCTCCATTTGCAGTCCCTGGGCCTGGAGGAGGAAGTAGGGTCTGCCAACAGCCCAAACATAAGTCATAACCTGAATTTCCACTCCTGGGAACTGGGTTGTCATCCCCTGAAGGCAAAGCCGCTCACATAGAAGGTGGTGGACACGTGCTGACCATCTGGCCCCTAGCATGTGACCTGAGGCCCTGTAGCAACCTTAAAAGGAGAGCTTAGAATGAATAGAGGGGCTCCCTGAAGGTCTGGGCCTGATGAGGGAGGTGGGTGGGGAGAGGGTGGGTCAGTGTTGGGGAGCAGCAACTTCCTCCAAAGGGAACCAAGGCAGGCTAGTCATCCAGAAAGTGCCCCAGGTCAAGGGCCCCAAAAGGGCTTAGGCTGGGGTCACCTGGGTCTTTTTTTTTCTTTTAGGGCTGCACGCATGGCATATATAAGTTCCCAGGCTAGGGGTCAAATCCAAGCTATAGCTGCCAGCCTATACCACAGCCACAGCAATTCGGAATCCTAGCAGCTCTGCCACCTACACCACAGCTCATGGCAAGGCAAGATCCTTAACCCACTGAGTGAGGCGAGGGGTCGAACCCACATCCTCATGGATACTAGTCAGATTCATTTCCACTTCACAGTGTGAACTCCCTCACCTGGGTCTTTGCAGAAAGAGCAGCTGCAGATACAAGTGAAGCTCCCACAGAGGAAGGAAAGGTGGTGGGTGGGATGGGCTCACAGCCCAGCGTCCTGCTTAAGCCACTGCCTCAATCTCCCTTTGTAAAATGGGGCCCTAACAGCACCTGCACAGGCAGGAGGTGCAGGACATTCCCTGTTGGTGGGCCCTCTGGACGGGTGGCCTCCTCCCTAGGAGTTGCATGGGACCCATGGTGTTGTGACCAAGGCTCCAGCGCCCCCTGTTTCCCCATTGGAAACCGTGGGTCCTGGATTTCCTGGGTTCACTGTGGCCCCTCTCTCCGCAGGGCCCACGTTGGGCGAGAAGTCCGAGGCCAAGGCCGGGGCAGCACCCAAGGTCTCCGGTCTGGAGCGCAGCCGCGAGCTGAGCACCGAGCCGCCCTTCCTGCCCCCTGTGCGCAGTCCTGTGCCCGCCCTGCCCTCCGGTGCCCCGGCCAGCCCGCTGGTTAAGAAGGAAGCCCCGGCCCTGCCCCGCCTCGCCCCACAGCCGCCTCCTGCGCCCCCGCAGCCCCGGGCCCCGCTCCCGACGCACGTGCCTCTACCCCCGGGCGCCTTCCCCGGCCACGGCCACGGCCACGGCCCAGCAGCGCACAACGGCCTGCACAGCCTCAGGTGGGCGCGGGGCGGGGCCTGGCCGCGCGGGGCGGGGCGGGGGCGGGGCGCGCGGCCGGGCACTGAGCCCCCCTCCCTGCAGCAGGAGCAGCAGCGCCAGCAGCGGCGCCAGCCTGGGGCTCGCGAAGCACGCGTCCCTGTCGCCTCACGGGCCGGGCCCCCACCTCTCTACCTCACACTTGGCGCTCCGCTCGCAGGCCCAGCACCAGCACCACGCGGCGGCCATGTTCGCCGCGCCCCCGACACTGCCCCCGCCCCCGGCGCTGCCGGCCAACAGCCTGGTCATCCCAGGACACCCCGCCGGTAGGTCCCCTGGTGCGGTTGGTTGGGCCGGGGTCCTCACCCCTGGGCGGGAGGGACGCGGCCCCTGGGAAGGGGGTGCCGCCTCGGAGGTATAGACTTCTCTCACACCGGCCGCTCCAGACCCCACCGGTCGGGTGGCAGCGCCCCAGCAGTACGCCTTTTCCAGGGCAGAGGAAGCTTCCCGCCAGGGCCTCAGTTATGCATACATGCACACAGATATATGGGTGCGCACATGTGTACATGGACACAGACACGCTCTGCTCTGTCTTGAGCCCTGGTCAGGCAGTCTAGGGTGGGGAGTTGTTGAAGCCTGGCGCTACTCCATCACCATGATGACAGCTCCCAGGGCCTGCTTTGCCTCTTCCCATCCCTCATCGTTAGGCTGAGAGGGTGTGGTGGGTAGGGCTGAATTGTGGGTAGAGGAGCCCCAGGTGAGCAGCGGCTGGCCCAGCCTGGCCGCTCCCTCCCTGCTTGATACCAGCAGCTGCCCTCTTCCCTCTCGGCCAAATCTTAGGTCACTAAGGACTTCTCCGTGGGTCTCCAGTTTTTCTCTAAGATTCTGAATCAGCCCAGCCCCAGTTATGGGCAGCTTGGTGCCCCAGGATGGGACCAGGATACTGATCTGGAGGTGGCTGGGATGGGCTCCCCCCCCCCCCGGGTGGCAACCACCATGGGCAGGGCTCCCTTGCAGGGCTGTCTGGGGGCTCCCAGGGTGGCTCACGGTGTTCTCTCTTGCCTTTAGATGCCAGCCTGTTGATCTCATTCAGCCAGCCAATCATGTATTGCCAGCCTCATTCGGGGATTCTGATTGGTACTTGGTCACAGGCACCTCTCTTACCTCCACCCTGGGGCCCGCACGTAGCGAGCGGCCACCACGGCTTGGCCTGCCGAAACCGGGAGTGCCAGGTGACTATCCGCCTCGCCCCGCCGGGAGCCCGCGGCCGACGTGCCTCTCTGTCTCTCTCTTTTTCTCTTGTAGATCACGAGCTGCTCAGGCAAGAGCTGAACGCGCGTTTTCTGGTCCAGAGCGCCCCCCTGGGCCCGGGAGCTCTGCTGCGGGCGGAGTTCCACCAGCACCAACACACACACCAGCACACACACCAGCACCAACACACATTCGCCCCCTTCCCTGCCGGGCCACCCCCGACGCCGCTCCTGCCGCCCGCCGCACCCCCGCCGGTGCGTAGGCTGCGTGCCGGCGGGCGGGCGGGGGCGGCCCTGGTGCGGGACATGAAACAGGCACACGCAGACGCTCTCCGCACGCACGCAGGCTGACACCGCCCCTCTCGGTCCGTCTGTCCGTCCAGCCCCTTCCTCCTGTGTTCCCCACCCCGGGCCGTTCCATGAGGTTCGCCATTCTGGGCCTTTTTTGGGGGCTTGGGCATATCCACACAGCGTGTGACACGGCCCTGGGGCCAGTTACACCCATGTGGGATTCTCAGCGTCTCTGTTGGCAGCAAGGCAGCAGGTCTGGAGGCTGGACGGGACTGAGGGGCCACGGGAACCAGGACTCCTACCGTATTCCGGGGCCTCAGGGTCTCGTCCCCTGAGCTGCCAGCGGCTGTGGGACAGAGTCCCCTCTACTCCCACCCAGCTTCTGCTTCGACACCCACTAGTTTGCCCGGGGGCCTAGATGTGTCCCGCAGCCTGATCACCAGTCCTGGGCTCCATGCCCCCCTCCCCCATCATGGCTGCAGCCACTTCTTGGCCTGAGCCGGCATAAGTAGACATCTAGGTGGGCAAGTCTGCACTTCCCATGCTGGGACCATTGAAGCAGGGAAGGGCCGTGCCCAATCTGAGAACCTGGGCCCCATGGAGCGGGTTCAGGGCTCTGGGGCAGCGCCCTTGGGGATCCTGGGGGACAGCTAGCTGAAGGCCATCAGCTTCAGGAGACAGGATGGCCATTCTGGCCACTGCCTGGCCCAACAGGGTGGGTAGGTACTTGGCCGGTAGAGGGCATGGGCATGGTCTGGAGACCTCACTCTGTGCTGTCTTCCCTTCCAGTTTGACAAGTTCACACCCAAGCTGGACAGCCCCTACTTCCGACATTCCAACGTGAGTGTCCCTGCGAGCTCTGGCCCCCACAGAGTCTGCTCTGGACTCTCCAGGATGGGGTGGAGGTTGGGAGTGTGGAGGGCGGGGGCTGCATCTTGTCCCTGTAGCCTCCCACCTAGTGCAGGGGCAATGGGGTGGGGACCAGAGGGCTGGGCCCAGAGCCCCTGCCCAGGATGACCAAGCACTGGCCGAGGCCCCTGGAACGCCCCTCCCACCTTCTCTTGCAGTTTTTCCCGCCCTTCCCTCCGGCCGTCCCAGGACTGCCCGCCCCGCTCCCACACCCAGGTCCCTTTGGATCCCTGCAGGGTGCTTTTCAGCCCAAGGTACCAGCTGCCCCCCGGAGGGGGTGGGCACAGTGGGTGGGGCTGCAGGACCGCCTCCCGGGGCGGCTCCTGCCACCTCGCCTGTGGTTGTGCTTGTTGTGATCCCAGGGGGCCCCCCCAGGGGCCTTGACCTCAGTGCAGAGCATCCTGAGCCTCGGTGGGTTAGGAGGCCTGACCAGGGGCTTGGGGGAGCCCTGCTGCACACATTCCCCCTCCTCAGCTGGGACCACTGGGGTCAGGGGTGGGGGGAGCAGTGCCGAGGTGTGATCTGGATGGCAGCAGCACGGGGCTGTCCACTCGCACAAGGCCCCAGCAGGAAGGACCCCTGAGGCCCTGGGAGCAGGGCCTGGGGTTGCTTCACTCACCTTCCCTGAAACGGGACTGCCCTGGCCCAGGAGCATCAGTCAAGAGCTGTTTCTTTCTTCTCGCCTTTTCAGAAACCCCCGGACTGAGGATGTGGTGGGAGGCCAGGCCTCCCGCCCAGGAGGCGGTGTGCAGGGCCCCACAGGCAGGGTGAGGCGGGCACAGGCGCCTGGGGTCTCACGCCCTGTCTCTCTCTCCCCTCAGACTTCAAACCCACTCGAGGTAACGGGCCGGGCCAGCGCTGTTCACACCCTCCTGCAGAAAGCCCCAGGGGTAGGTGGCAGCTATGTCCATCCCTCCCTCCTCCCCCGGGGAATGTCCCAGCCAGCCAGGCCCCTGGTGGAGAGGCACACATAGGCCTGGCCCTGTCCCATCCCCCACCTCAACTGCTCACAGAACCTGGGCCTAATGCTTCTTCCTCTGTCAATGGCAGGTGTCCGACACGTACCGGACAACAGTCAGGGTGAGTGTGGTTGTGTGTGTGTGTGTGTGTGTCTACATGTGCATGTGTGTGGGGTCTACATGCATGCAGGTGTGTGTGGAGGCATGCCTCACCTCAGGAGGAAGGGGCCTGGCAGGACTTCGAGGAGGATCTGAGTCTGGGTACCTCCTGGATGGCCAAGGGGGTATACTGTGACAGCAGGAATCCAGATGACAGGGGGCGGGACAGGGAGGTCCTGGCCTCAGGCTGAGCCTGTTGCCTGCCCTGTCGCAGAAGCCCGGGAAGTGGTGTGCGGTACACGTGCAAATTGCCTGGCAGATATTCCACCATCAGCAGAAGATCAAGGTGAGCCAGACTGCATCCTGCCCACTAGGCCCACGGGTGAGAGCGTCCCCAGTACACCCTGTGGGGGCCGTGTCCTCCCCAGCATTCACATTGCGTGTGCACACGGGCACATGTGTGTCTGAGACCCTCAGCCCTTTGCAGTGTGCCCCTTGCCTGGGGCCTGGTTGGGGCGAGGGAGGAGGCAGGGCAGCCGTGTGTGGGAGACTCAAGGTCATGCCCCCCCTGATCACTAAGCAGAGCTTTGGGAGGAGCAGACCCTGCAGGGGTGACCATGGGCACCTGTGCTGGACCTGTCAATCCCATCCTTTCCCCCAAGTGTTTGTTAAGTGTTTGCTGTGTGCCTGGCTTTTCAGCAATGGACAAAAGCGACTAAACGTGCTTATGGAGCCTGAGCGCTCTTGGAAGGGACAGGTGGTGAACAAGAGGCCGGCTCGGGGCTCGAGGCTGTCCCCTGCCGAGCAGGTGCTGCCAGGCACCCTAGGAGGCCTGGGGACCCACAGCCAGGGGCATTGGGCTAGGGCACTGAGGAAGCAGGGTAGGCCCCTCACAGGAGGCCAGGATGGGGACCACCCTCCGCCCCCAACCCCATGTCTCAGAAGGGTATTAACACCCTCATCTGCCATCTCAGCATGTTACACCCATGCACGATATTTTAAAATCATCTCATGCTAAATGTGCTAAAAAAGGACAAGTCACTTTATTGTTAGAAATGCCAAAGATTACTGGGTTCTGACACGCAAATGATCGGATGGGACCCCCTAGGAGGCACAGGGAGGGAGCTGGGAGGGGGCACTCCCTGCTAGGGCCAGAGCACCCCTTGGTCATTATCGCCAAAGCAGGTAGACCCAAGAAGTACTTGGTCCAGCCTTAGGCCTCCTGTGGCCCTTGTGACCAAGGGACTGGCTTCTTAGTTTTACTTAACTTCAATAGATTTAAAGTTTGGAGTTCCTGTTGTGGCTCAGAGGAGCCGAATCTGACTAGTATCCATGAGGACACAAATTCGATCCCTGGCCTCACTCAGTGGGTTAAGGATCCAGCATTGCTGTGAGCTGTGGTGTAGGTCACAGACGTGGCTCGCATCTGGTGTTGCTATGGCTTTGGTGTAGGCCGGTGGCTACAACTCCAACTTGATCCTTAGCCTGGGAACCTCCATATGCCGCGAGTGTGGCCCTAAAAAACAAAAACGAAAACCTGACTAGTATCCATGAAAATGTGGGTTCCATCCTTGGCCTCGCTTAGCGAGTGAAGCATCTGGCATTGCCACAAGCTGTGGCATAGGTCGAAGATGTGGCTCAGATCTGGCATTGCAGTGGCTGCGGCATAGGTCGGCAGCTGCATCTCCAATTCCACCCCCAGCCTGGGAACTTCCAGATGCCACAGGTATGGCCCTAAAAAGAAAAAAAAAAATTAAATCTTAATATCTATGCTAAATTTAGTTATTGGAAAAGTAGAATGATTAGGGTACATGAATGTACTTTTTTATCTCAATTTCCCAAAACCCAAACACAAAGTATGTGTAATGAAAATACAGCATCCAAATTGAGAAGTGTTTTAAGTATAAAAGACACCAGCTTTCAAAGACCATATAAAAGGGAGTGGAAACCTCAGTTAATAATCTCTGTTATGGGAGTTCCCGTCGTGGCTCAGTGGTTAATGAATCCGACTAGGAACCATGAGGTTGCGGGTTTGATCCCTGGCCTCAGTTGATGGGTTAAGGATCCGGTGTTGCCATGAGCTGTGGTGTAGGTTGCAGACGTGGTTCGGATCCCACGTTGCTGTGGCTCTGGCATAGGCCAGTGGCTACAGCTCCAATTGGACCCCTAGCCTGGGAACCTCCATGTGCGGCAGGAGCGGCTCTAGAAAAAGCAAAAAGACAAAAATAAATCTCTGTTATGGATCCCATGTGACTGAGTCACCCTGAGTCACTTGAAACATGTTGAGATAAACCTCACTTTTCTCTCCACTTTCTGGGCTAGGCCAGTGGACCAGGTGGAATCACACCTTGTGTAGGCTGCGGGCTTGGTTCTTTGGGAGGACTGAGTGCCCAGCCTTCCAGCAGGCAGCCCCTGCACATGCTCTGTCTCGGCAGATGCAGCTGGACCCCCACAAGCTGGACGTGGGCACCAAGCTGGACTTGTTCAGCAGACCCCCTGCCCCAGGCATATTCGCTGGCTTCCACTACCCGCAGGACCTGGCCCGGCCCCTCTTCTCCAGCTCGGGTAAGGCGGCCGGCCTGGCCCACGGGAGGTGGGGGACCCAGCCACTCTGCCAGCAAGGGGGTATCCAGTGGGCAGAAGCCACCTTGCCTTTCTCTCTGGCTGGTGCGGGAGCAGGAGAACTCTGGCCACTTGGGCAGTGTTTCTCAGTTGGACCTGGCAGGTCAGCCATCCTTACGCTTCACCCCCACAGACACTTCGTCACAGCTGACCAGTGCCCTGAGTGTGTGCCCTTGCCCAGGCACCCCCTCACTGGGACTTCATTTCTCATGCCCCGCCCCCAGGAAGGGTTTGGCTTTTCTCAGGATGGCGGGAAACTGCTCCCATGAACCTCTAAGCTCCCCACTCACAGCCACACCACAATCTTGCTGTTTCAGGGTCCCTGGGGCCACACACAGGCTAGTAGCACTCCCAGGACTCTGGACAAGTCACATACACATACACACAGAGCTGTATGTGTTGCAGTGAAGGGACCCAGAGCAGTCGGCCAAGGAGGAAGGGTGGAGGGTCAGAATCAGTGGGCCCTTCCTGACTGCTGCCCTGAGGGCCAGAGCAAGGAGCCGTGACAATACAGGGGAAGCTCACGGGGCCCCAGCACCCAGGATGTTTATTGGGGGCCAGCTACATAGGCCCTCTGTCCGCACAGACCAAACTCCAGACACACAGAAGGAAAGCAGGTGCTAAACATGAACCACGTTGTTGGCACAAGAAACCCCAGTTGCCACCAGTAGGGGGCAGCCTTTCTGAGGTCAGAGCCCAAGGTGGAAGCTCCGCTGTCAGTTGCCCACAGGTCTGCTGTTGCCCCTTCCCCAGCTCTCAGGCCCTCGCAGGAGGCCATCCCTCAGAGAGCACTTCCTGACCCCTCCTGGCCCTCCCCTTTCCCTGCCCCAAGTTCGTGTATGCTCACCACTGCCCGCTGCCCCCTTGCACGTGGCTGTGGGGTTCTGTGAGGGCAGCCTGTCATCACACTGGTGTGACAGGGTCACACTGGCCAGCCTCTGGAGCATGACAGCTCTTCCCAGCCTTGGCTCCACTGCCCTGATGGCCTCCAGACCCCAGCCAGGGCAGGGTGGCCTCCAGGTGTCAGGGTCCCTCAGAAAGCAGAGCGCCTCTATCTGGGCCTCAACCCTGACAGCCAGCAGCTCCCCACCCACAGCCCAGTCCTGCCTTGTGTCTGCCTCCCCCAGCACATGCCCCACTGAGATCAGGGCTACGCCATCTGTCTGTGACGCCTAGTTGCTCACCCTGCTTGTCTGGCTGTGCTTGCTCCTCCTATGTGTTTTCTTTCTTCCAACTGTTTTCATCCCTGAGAACATCAGTTCCTTTTTTCTCGTGGTGTAAGCTTGTTAAGGTGACACATTTCCCTAAGTGCACCCCACAGTGCTCCCATGCACGGTCTTCATTAGTTTTAGAGCCAGCTATTTCCTAAACACTCTGACTTCTTTGAGGGTCACTTAGGAGTGAGGCTACGTTTCTAGTTGGGAGCTCTGTGCAGATGAGAACCTGCGCGTGTCTGGATGGAAGAGCCCACCTGCTGCACCCACAGCAGGCAGGCAGGAGCATGCAGTTGCTGGGGTCTCACCGGTAGAGGGAGCTGGAGAGACAATGGGCACCAACTTCGCTGGTCCAGAAATTTCACCTCTAGGCTGAAGGGTGGGTGCCCCACCCTAAGTGGCTGGATCGGCCCTTGACCCAGCAGCCCCTTCTCAGGACTGGGCCCACTCGGCTGCCCTCCACATTCGGTTCTGAGGGGCATCAGGGGAGCCAGGGCTGACATCAACCACAGTGAAACCTGTAGGCCGTGGCTGGCAGCCAGGGGACACCACAGGGGGAGCTGCCGTCTTCAGCAGCCCTGACTTGGGCCAGTGTGTCCATTGGCACCCAGGCCCCCACTACTATAGGAAACCTGGATCACTTATTAGTTGTGGTTAGGAACTCCAGGGTCTCTGGCTTGGGGAGTAGCCCCTGGAGCCTCAATCTCAAAGACTTTTTCTTTCTGCCCCCTTTCCTCTGGGTGCTCCACTGCCAGCAGCACCTCCCTCCCTGCTCTCCCTCAGGGTCCCTCCAGATTCTAGGGAGACAAAAGCCCACCTCCTACCTATTACATGCCTGGAATGGGGGCTAGGGCACCCACCCTGAGAACAAGCCACAGACAGGCCCCAGGTGCACTCAGGCTGCCATCAACCTGCACCTTGCCCCTGCCCTCAGGTGCCGCCCATCCCACTACCAACCCGTTTGGACCCTCAGCCCATCCTGGCAGCTTCCTGCCCACTGGTCACTTGACAGGTAGGTGTCTCCTGAGGTCCGTGTGGTCTGGCTGGTTCCTGCCGTCCTCAGAACTGAGGGGATGGAGGTGAGTGGGGAGGAGACCTGGAGAGCCAGAGCACCCTTCAGGTTCTGGAGCCACGGGATAGGGGTGAGGGCCTGGTGGGGACATGGAGATCTCTGAGCCTTGTTGCTCCCACAGACCCCTTCAGCAGATCAAGCACCTTCGGGGGCCTGGGGAGCTTGGGCAGCAACGCCTTTGGAGGCCTGGGCAGCCATGCGCTGAGTGAGTGACCGCGCCATCTGCTTTTCCCCTGCATGTGCCCTCCCCTCACACACAGGTGCCCACACCTGTGTCCTCCACACGCACCTGTGCATGTGTGGGCTGCCCGGACGCCACACGGACTCCCTCTCTTTGCCACCTCCTTTGCTACGGGCCTGGGATCAGGAATCCGTGCTTCTCCCTGGCTGCCCGATGGTTCTGCGGGGGACTCAATGCGGGCGGAACAGTGGCCCAGCCTCACCATCCCACTGCCACCCCCCAGCTCCCACAGGCGGTATCTTTGCCCCCAAGGAGGGCCCCACGCTGCACGGCCTGACCAGCCCCCATGAGGCCTGGAACCGGCTGCACCGGGCGCCTCCCTCCTTCCCCACGCCACCCCCGTGGCCCAAGCCCATAGACACAGAGCGGGTCTCAGCCCTGACCAACCACGACCGAGAGCCGGACAAGGGCAAGGAGGAGCGGGAGCGGTGAGTGGGGTCCTGTGCTCCCATCCTGCCTGTTTCCTGCCCCCCTTCACCCCGGCCCCCACCCCTCCCAGCATTTGCACCCCCCCCCAGCCATCTCTGCCAGCCCTGGGAGCCCCTCGCACCTGGCAGACTCAATTCTGCTCTCTAGACCTCCTTGGTTGGGAGAGTGTGAAGGCTCCACTCTCCATCCTGCCCGCACAGAGGACCCTTGCTGGGGCAGGATCTGGGCAGGTACTACCCAGGTTCTGCTCCCTCTCAGACCCCAGCATGAATGGTCTGCTCTTGGGTCACAGCAGGGCCTCTGGAGGGAGCTCAGATCAGCAGGGCAGAAGATGCTGTAGCGCACTGGAGGGTGCTGCTGAGCCACTGGGGGCGGAGGGGGGGTGCCTGGGAGGTACACTTGTGGGGCGCCCCCTGGGCTGGAGGATGGGGCTGAGCTTGTCTGTCTGGGTAACCCCCAGCCCTGCGGGGCCCCCCCCCCCCCCCCCCCCCCCCCGCCCAGGCGGCAAGGCTAGGCTGTGGCAGGGGAAGTGGGAGCCACACTACCAGGTCAGCAGCAGAGTCTAGCACTTGGGGGTTCTTGCAGAGTCATGGGCCAGCTATGTGGACAGGACCCCAGTTGGGCTCCCTGTCTGGCCCTATCACTTTCCACCCTTCCAGAATCCTGGATTTAGGATATTTCATTCATGGGCATTGCAGTCTGTGTGCCAGGACTTGGGGTTCACAGGGTGGGGCTCAAGAGAGCAAAGCAGAGGGCAGCCTTGAATTAGCATAGAAGCAGCTGGGACCATTTTGTCATAGAACCCAGAGAGCAACCCAGGGCCTGCCCACCTCCTACAAGCCCCTTACACACACCCAAGGACCTTGAGGTCCCAGTAGCAGACCATGGCCTTATGTTGTTAAGATGGGAACCTGGTGGCAGAGGAGCTTGCTGCAGGGGTTTCCTGCCTGGCTGAGCCAGGTGTCTTATCGCTCCCAGGGACCTCCTGGAGAAGACGCGCCTGCTGAGCCGGGCCTCGCCCGCAGCCCCCTTAGGCCACCCGGGCGGCAGCCTCCTGCTCCGCGGCCAGGGCGAACCGGGCCGACCCGGAGTCCCCGCCGAGCGCGAGGCCGAGCCCCGCGTCAAGGAGAGCCGCTCCCCAGCCAAGGAGGAGGGCGCCAAGCTGGCCGTGCGCCCGCCATCTCCTCTCAGCAAGGCGGCCCTGGGGGACAGTCTGCGCCTGGCTGGCCTCCTGGGGAAGCCGCCCGAGGCGCCGGCCGAGCGGCCCCAGAGCGACGTGAAGGTCAAGGAGGAGCGCGGGGAGGACGGCGACGCGCCCCCACAGCTCGCTCCGGGCCCCGCGAGCCGCGAGCGCCTGGCCTTCGCGTGGGAGCCGCTGCGCGACGCATACCGCGTCCTGGAGCCGCCCCGCCGCGGCCCGCCCGGCCCCGGCGCCCTCTTCGAGCCCCCCGAGCGCCCCTACCGCGACCGCGAGCCGCACGACTACAGCCCCGAGCGCCTGCGGGAGGCGCGCCGCGACGAGCTGGAGCGCGCGCGGCCCCCGCACCTGCCCGCCGGCCCTGCCCTGGACGGCGCGGCGCTTCTGCCCGCGCTGGGCGCCCTGCACTACCCGCGCCTCGCTCCCGCCGCCGCCCTTGGCGCACCGCCCCCGCTGGTGGCCGCGGGCGGGCCCCCCACGCCTCCCGGGCCGCCGCGGAGCAGGACTACGCCGCTCGGGGCCCGCGCGCCCGGGGAGGCCCGCGACTACTCCCCGTCCCGCAACCCCCAGGAGGTGGAGGCGCGGTAGTCCCCGCGGGGCCGCGCCCGCCGCATGTACAGAGGCCCCTCCACGAAAGCACTGCTGTCAACTTTTTTAACTGTACGTTGTTTCTAGAACCTAAGCACAGTTCCATCGGTCCTGGGGTGACGCCCGCTCCTCCACCTGCAGCCTGCGGAGCCAGGGATTTCAGACACGGTTTTGCCAGGAGTGATCTTTTGCTTTCCAAGCTCGACATTAGGCAATTGGAGAAAAACTTCAAGTTTGTACCTTTTTTCCCACAGGTGATAAGCGTTTTTAACAGATTTGTATTTTTTTCAATTTTGTGCTCTTTAGACGTTTAAAAGAAAAAGACTTTTGCTTTTTTATTTTTAGTTTGGATTTGCAATTTAATGGCCTCAGATCCCTCTCCAGAGCCCCAGGGGTTTTTTTTGTCTTATTTATGAAGAAAAAACAAAAAACAAAAAAACGGTCATTTTGTCCAACGCACTGTGAGGCCCCCACTCAGGCCCGGCCCTGGCCCTCCCTTGGTACTTGGAACAGAAGTTACAGATATATATTAAGATAATTAATAATGTACAAAACTTTTTTTGCCTTATTATGCAGAAGTGTAAAAGGGTTTCCTTTTTGGTTTGTTTTTTTTTAAAAAAACAAATGAAACCGTGTACATAGTCTGTTAATATAAATATATGATGTTATTAAATTCTTAACCTAGGTAGACTTTATAAAAATCGTTTCTAGAAATTCCTCTGGTTATTTGTTTAACACGGTCACAAAAAAAAAAAATTCACTGGCTGTCAGTTGGAAACGCCCTCAGATGGTTGACTGCAGCAGCATCCTTCAACTATGCAAGCGCTCGGGACGGCCCGGGCCTGGGGGACCACGGCGCGCTCCCTGGAGTGTCTGCCCTGGTGCTGTCTGTGCAGTGTTCACAGAATCACACCAGACAAGACTGGGGAGGTGAGGAGTCCAAAGGCTGATTACAAGGGGAAGAGTAGCTGTCTCCTCCGCGGAGCCACCGGCAGACATGGTCTCATGTTCTCCCACCGGCCAAGGCCTTGGCGTTACTTCCTTTGGGTTCTGGTTTGCTTTCATGACCCCGTGAACGTCACTGTGCCCTGTCATCAGTGTTCCCTGTTTCCTGACGTCCATACCTGTGTCCTCAGCGTTTGAACCTCAGTTCACCCATCTCTAGCCATTTGCTTTGTTTGGTTCTGTATTTCCAACCCCACGTTTCCACTGTAGGCTCCGGTTATTTTAAATATTTTCACATCAACCAATGAAGATAAATACAGCCTTGATTTTGGATGAAAAGGTGGTTGTGTGTTTTGTGGGGCTTTGTGGCAGGTGGGGGTGAGCACCCACCCTGGGTTCCTTCCCCGGGTCCCATGGCTCCTACCCGCTGGAGTGCCCAGCTGCTCTGGGAGGAGCCTGGGCTGTGAGCACCTTCCCGGAAGCAGAGCACCAGCCTCACCTGGCCTCGCTCCCTCGGGCTTTGGCCTGGCATCTCCATCTTGCCCTCAAGTCTGCTCTTGTCCTGTGGTCCCCATGCTGTCACCTGCAAGGTGTTCTGCACGGAACCGGTTCTGAGTCTGTCTTCTCTGCACTGCACATTGGGCACACACCCCATGGGGGGCTGGCCTTGTTCCTGATGCCCTAGCAGAGCAGGTGAGCCATTTCTGGAGAGGTGAGTGCTCAGGAAGGGGGAGGGAAATAGGGCAGAGCAGGCCACCCCCACTCTCTGGAGAAGAAGGGAGGGACGCCCACCCTGCAGTGGCCACCACAGCTACTTGCGCTTAGCACTGGGCCTTTACCCCTCCCCTGGCTGTGGTTTGGAAATGGGGCCCTGGCATTGCACCCCAATTGGATTGGCCTTCTCGGGTGAGCGGCCAGGCCCAGAACTGCCCCGTGCCTAAGCAGGGCCATGAGCTCATGGCTGTCCCCATGGAGGGATAGGGGTGCCCTTCATCCCCAGGGAGAAGCTCCTGGTCATTGTCAGGGCCTGGATCACCAACCAGGGGGCTTCTCCATGGGGGGGTGATTCCTGGGGGGGGGGGGGGCGGCCCCTCCCAGCTGCTGTGACTGCTCTTGCATTTCTTGGTTTTCCCCCCTGGGGCCGCTCTGCCCAGCGACCTGGGCTGCACCCCACCCCACTGCAGGGTCCCTGCAGAGCAAGCCAGGAGAAGCAGAGGCCCAGCCAGACTACCGCCCAGGGCTCTGAGACCCTACAGGTTGGTATAGTTGAGGGGTGGGTACAATTCAGGATCTGCCCTTGACCAAGACCACTTGGGAGTCCAGGGACATCTGAAAAAATAAAATACTTGGGTTAAAAGCCAGACAAAGAGGGAGTTCCCGTCGTGGCGCAGTGGTTAACGAATCCGACTAGGAACCATGAGGTTGCGGGTTCGGTCCCTGCCCTTGCTCAGTGGGTTAACGATCCGGCGTTGCCGTGAGCTGTGGTGTAGGTTGCAGACGCGGCTCGGATCCCACGTTGCTGTGGCTCTGGCGTAGGCCGGTGGCTACAGCTCCGATTCGACCCCTAGCCTGGGAACCTCCATATGCCGCGGGAGCGGCCCAAGAAATAGCAGCAACAACAACAACAACAACAACAACAAAAAAGCCAGACAAAGAGGTCTTTCTCATTTCTTTCTTAGGAGTTCCCTAAGTTTGTGGCTCAGTGTTAAGAATCTGACTAGTATCCATAAGGATGCAGGTTTGATCCCTGGCCTCGCTCAGTGGGTTAAGGATCCCGCATTGCTGCAGGCTTTGGCACAGGTCACAGACTTGGCTCGGATCCCGAACTGCTGTGACTGTGATGTAGGCCCGCAGCTGCAACTGCGACCCAACCCCTAGCCTGAGAACTTCCATATGCTGCACATGTGGCCCTAAAAATAAACACATATTTTAAAAATAATAAATGAAAGCCAGAAGACAGGGTCTGCATTGAACCGTAGGGACAAGGAGGCCTGTACTGCCAGCCCCTGTCCCAGAAAAGGTTCCCTGACGAACACCACCTTCAGGAGAGTTTTGGTGTCTGCACTGGGCCAGGTCATCCCTAAGAGACATCGTTTTCAAGGGGTCACATCCTCTAATGGAGTGTCACCTTGAAGGGGATGACCGAGGGAGCCAAGTCAGTACTGGAGTCCTGCCCCCTGGGGAACACCCTCCATGGTGCCACATTACCCAATAGCACCCATAGCTACACCAGTGGCCCGTAGGGACCCTTATCTGTAAGGCACACCCACCTCCCAGCACCCTCAATACACACTGGAGCACAACCCCTGGGAGGCTTCTTGGAAATTAAAATATAGGATTGTCAAACAATTTTTTTGATAAATTAATTAAAAGATAGAATTTATTAAATTTATAAAATCCCTGGAGTTCCTGTGGTGGCTCAGCAGTAATGAACCTGACTAGTATCCATGACAATGGGGCTTCAATCCTTGGCCTCACTCAGTCGGTTAAAGATCCGGCGTTTCTGTGGCTGTGGCGTAGGCTGGCAGCTGCAGCTCTGATTCAACCCCTAGCCTGGGAACTTCCATATGCCATGGGTACAGCCCTAAAAAAGGCAAAAAAAAAATTTTTTTAATAAAATCCCCTAGAAGATAAAACAGAGAAACAGAGTTGAAAGATGTGAGGAGTTCCCCCTGTGGCACAACACAATCAATGATGTCTCTGCAGCTCCAGGATGAAGTTTCAATCCCCGGTGGGGCACAGTGGGTTGAAGGATCCAGCATGGCCACGGCTTTGGCGTAGGTCACAACTGCAGCTCCATCTGATCCCTGGCCTGGGAGTCCATATGTTGCAGGGCATCTTCTAAAAAAGAAAGAAGATGTAGAAAAGGTGAGAGACTTAGCCTTTCTAGCTAGGAGGGCCACCATCCGACTAATAGAATTTGGGGGAAAAAATAAAGCTAAAGTGCAGTGGGATATTTTATTTATTTATTTTTGCCTTTTTTTGCGGGGTGGGGGCGGCCCGCACCCACTGCATATGGAAGTTCCCAGGCTAGGGGTCAAATTGGAGCTGTAGCTGCCGGCCTACACCACAGCCACAGGAACTCAGGATCCAGGCCAAGTTTGCGACCTACACCACAGCTCAAGCCAATGCTGAATCCGCGCCCCACTGACTGAGGCCAGAGATCAAACCCGCATCCTCATGGATACCACTTGGATTCATTTTTGCTGCGCCACAATGGGAACTCCAGTGGGACATTTTAAAGAAGTGGGTTGTGTTTTTTTGTTTGTTTGGGGGTTTTTGTTTTTGTTTTTAGGCCACACTTGTGGCATGTGGAATTTTCCGCCAGAGATGGAAGCTGTGCTGAAGTTGCAACCCGTGCCACAGCTCTGAAAGTGCTGGATCCTTAACCCACTGCATCACAATGAATCTTCCAAAGAAGCAATTTTTTTGTTTGTTTGTTTGTTTTTGTCTTTTGTCTTTTTACGGCCACACCCATGGCATATGGAGGTTCCCAGGCTAGGGGTCTAATCAGAGCTACAGCTGCCGGCCTACACCACTGCCAGCCTACACAACAGCCACAGCACCACAGCCACAGCAATGCCAGATCCAAGCTGTGTCTGCGACCTACACCACAGCTCACGGCAGCGCTGATCCGTGACCCACTGAGTGAGGCCAGGGATCGAACCCACAACCTCTGATTCCTAGTCGGATTCACTTCTGCTGCGCCATGACAAGGACTCCCAAAGAAGCAATTTTAAAACATCCTGGCCAGGAATTCCCATCGTGGTGCAGCAGAAATGAATCCAACTAGGAACCATGAGGTTGCAGGTTCAATCCCTGGCCTTGCTCAGTGAGTTAAGGATCTGACATTGCGATGACTTGTGGTTAGGTCACAGATAGGGCTCAGATCTGGCGTTGCTGTGGCTGTGGTGTAGGCCAGCAGCTATAGCTCTGATTCGACCCCTAGCCTGGGAACCTCCATATGCCATGGGTTTGGGCCTAAAAAGCAAAAAATATATATATAAATAAATAAAAAATAAAACATCCTGGCCAAATTCCAGTCCAGGGAAAAACGCTGCAGATACACAAGGACTCAGACACACATTCCTTCTCGTTATGCATATTCCTTTATGTGTTTTAAGCCTTTAATAAAGAAAGTTATGTGTTCTTGTTGGTGGTTGCGATTGCACAGACTAGCTCCTTGCTCTTTATCGTCCTCCCTTACCGTGGCAGACGTTATAGTGCCAGGTAACAAGTGTCTGCAATGCCCTGACCTTCCCAGCACACAGTGGAACTGTTCCCCGGGCCCTTTGTGTCTGGACAGGGCTGTAGGGCTCATCCTGCCCCTCGTTGTCCATGGAAGGAGGCATAGGTTGTCCTGCCTTTTTTTTTTTTTTTTTTTTTTTGTCTTTAAAGGGCCCCACCTGCACCATACGAAGTTCCCCAGGCTAGGGGTCGACTACACCACAGCCACAGCAAGGCAGGATCCAAGCTACACCTGCAGGCTACACCACAGCTCATGGCAATGCCGGATCCTTAACCCACTGAGCGAGACCAGGGATTGAACCTTCATCCTCATGGATACTAGTCTGGTTCGTTACCACTGAGCCACAATGGGAAGGAACGCCTTCCTAGAATTTTGTTTTGTTTTTTGTTTTGCTTTTTAGGGCCGCATCTGCAGCATATGGAGGTTCCCAGCCTAGGGGAATCCTAGGGGAATCGACCTAGGGGTCGATTCGGAGCTACAGCTGCCAGCCTACACCACAGCCCCAGCAACTCCAGATCTGAGCCATGTCTGCGACCCACACCACAGCTCACGGCAATGCTGGATCCTTAAACCACTGATTGGGACCAGGGATCAAACCTGCATCCTCATGGCTGCTGGTCAGATTTGTTAACCGCTGGGCTACAATGGGAATTCCCCTTCCTAGAGGGTTTTTTTGGGTGTTTTTTTTGTTTTGTTTTGGTTTGTTTTTTTGTCTTTTTAGGGCCACACCCATGGCATATGAAGGTTCCCAAGCTAGGGGTCGAATCGGAGCTATAGCCGCTGGCCTACACCACAGTCACCGCAGCTCAGGATCTGAGCTGTGTCCGTGACCTACACCACAGGTGACGACAACACTGGATCCTTAGCCACTGAGCAATGCCAGGGATTGAACCCGTATCCTCATGCATACTAGTCAGGTTTATTAACCACTGAGCCAAAACAGGAACTCCTGCTGGAGTTTTTAAAACTGTCTTTCCTCCAAGTCTTCATCGTTTTTCATGCCTCTCACGCTGATTGGTGTGTCCTCTTTGTCAACCAGACTCTCACAGGTTTGTCTATTTTATGACTTTTTGCAACCAAACCTTTGGGGCTTCCCTCCCTGGCTCCCCAGGGGGCAGCCCCTGCCCTTTCTGCTCCAAAGAGGACCTTCCGGGGACTCTGGGCTCACTCCTCATGGGTCCCGTGGGGCCACCACCCACCCGGAGGCTCTGCTGCCTGTGGTTTCCTACTCTAACGGCCAGCTTTCGTCCCTTTTGCCATAAATAATGCAAAGCACGCGCTTGCTCTCCCACCACATTATTGAAACCATAAAGCACTTCCGGGGGGTGGTTGCCCTGTCCTGTGGCATCTCAGGGATTAGCCGCCCAGACGACTTAATCTAAAAACAACAACCGGGGAACTGACACCTCTTGCTATTTCTAATCAGCTTTTGGGGGGAGACCACGCACAGTAAGTGCCTCCAGGGATGGCCACCAACCCCCTGCCGCTTGTTGCCAGTGCTAAGCAGGGGTCAGGGCTCCAGCCGAGGCCATAGTGGAGCAGAGAGCAGCCCCCTGAGCACCCCCTCCCCTGACCATCGCCCCCACCTTGGCCTCACATCCTAGAGAACAGCTTTGTTTTACTGTCCACTTGAAAGATGGCACTGTCCGGTGACCACCAGGTGGAAAGTGCAGCGAGGGGGGCGGCTTGGACGGTTACAGAAACAGGTGCCAACTTCTTTTGGCGGGAAGGGGAGGGCAAAAAATGTTTATTTGGAAACACGATCTGTGGAAGAAAAAGGAGAGCAGGGCTGAGTGGAGAACAGTTTCGAGCTGGGATGCTGTCCGTGGAATCCTGGGACAATCTGATGGGGATCTCTGGAGAGGACGCGGCTCGCTCAGGTCCAGAATTTGTCATTTTCCAGCCCTGTTTGGTAAAAGGATCTGGACTCCCAGCAAGGGTGTGGCCGTAGAGAACCCGGTTGAGGCAGACTCCCCCCGCTCTGCACGAGTGGCTGGCAGATCCTCCTTTGGGGGCGAGTCAAGTGGTCCATCTCTAAGTGGTTATAAATGAGCTCTATTCATTTTCTGCAGCTCCTTGCTGGAGATCTTAAAATATAGTAATTCTTGGAGGTCTTGCTCTGGCACAACGTGATAAATGACATCTCTGCTGCTCCAGGATGAAGGTTTGATCCCTGGCCTGGCGCAGTGGGTCAAAGGGTCTGGCGATACTGCAGCTGAGGTGTAGGTTGCAACTGCAACTTGGATCTGCTCCATATGCCACAGATGTGGCCATTTAAAAAAAAAGTTCTTCTTTTCAGAAGGTAAAAATCAACCCAAAGATTTCCATTTCCATGGAGTTCCCATCATGGCTCAGTGGTAACAAACCCGACTAGTATCCAAGATATGCAGGTTCAATCCCTGGCCTTGCTCAGTGGATTAAGGATCTGGCATTGCCATGAGCTGTGGTGTAGGTTGCAGACACAGCCCAGATCTGATGTTGCTATGGATGTGGTGTCGGCCATCAGCTGTGGCTCCGATTTGATTCCTAGCCTGGGTGTGGCCCTAATAAGGAAAAAAAAAATTCCATTTCCAGTAATGAAATGGTAAAAGAGCTTGTCCTCTTGTAGATTACAGTTGAAACCCTGTGGGTCTTGGAGGGTCTCCTGGGGAGACAGGGGTCCACTGTGGCTCACAAGGACACCAGTGGCAGAGGCCCCAGGGAACATACAAGAGCCGGCGCTCTCCCAGAGGTCACCAGCTGGACACTGAGAACGGATACCAACACAGATGGGATGGCCCCGGGGACACCAGTTCTTAGCCTTTCTTCATCCTAGATCCCTGTTAAGATGTCAAGAGTTTGACTCAACAGATTTTGGAATCAGACTTACAGTTAGCAAAGGGGAAACGTGGGGTAGGGAGGGAGGGATAAGTTAGGAGTTTGGGATTAACAGATACACACTACTATATATGAAATAGATAAATTATAAGGACCTGCTATATAGCATAGGGGACTCTAGTCGATATTCTTTTTTTTTTTTTTTTTTTTTTTGCTTTTTAGGGCTGCACCTGTGGCATATGGATGTTCCCAGGCTAGGGGTCTAATTGGAGATGCAGCTGCCAGCATACACCACAGCCCATGGCAACACTGGATCCTTAACCTACTGAGCAAGGCCAGGGATCAAACCCGAGTCTTCATGGATCCTAGTTGGGTTCATTAACCACCAAGCCACGAAGGGAACTCCCTCAATAACCCATAAGAGAAAAGAATCTGAAAAAGAATGGCTATGTGTATATGTATAACTGAATCACTTTGCTGTACACCTGAAATTAGCACAACATTGTAAGTCACCTATACTCAATTTCTTTTTTTAATTCACGACAAAAATGTCAGGAGTTTGATGAGTGCAATTTCCATTTGGGAAGATGAAGTTCTGGCACTGGACAGCAGGACTGTCCCACACAGTGTGAAGGCTCTTCATGTCCCTGAACTTATGCATGGCTAAGAAGGATTCTTTTTTTCTTTTACAGCCGTGCCTGTGGCATATGGAAGTTCTCAGGTTAGGGGTCCAGTCAGAGCTGCAGCTGCCCGCCTAGACCACAGCCACAGCAACGCCAGATCCTTAACCCACTGAGTGAGGCCAGGGATTGAAGCCACAACCTCATGGTTCCTAGTCAGATTCGTTTCTGCTGTGCTATCATGGGAACTCCAAAAAAAAAAAAAAATGCTTTCTATGACTACAGAATAAAATGCAGTCTGGCAAAATAAACAAATAACAAGCCAGGAAAATTGTGGCCCCATTTCCCCCCACTGACACATTTTGCATGTGATCCTGAGGGCTCCTAGGCATTCATGGGGTCTCCCTTGAGGACGAGGATGCCTGGGCGTACATTCTGGGGACCATGTCATTCTCCACAAGGGGAAGGTGCTCCTGTCCTCCCTGGGACTCAGGAGTGGTGGTGTGAACTGCATTGGACAGAGTCACCTGAGTCCTTTCTGCAGGGCAGCATCTGGGGCCAGCCCCCACCCCGCCCTGCCGGGCCTCGGGGCCTCGGGGATGGTGCTGCCAGCAGGGCCACGGCCAGCGGTGACACCTGTGAGGCCCTGTAGAAAGTGATCTTAGGGTCAGCTGTCACTCTGCACAGCTTAGCTCCTGCTGACAGTGAGTATGGGGGGCTTGGAGCCACCAGCTTCCCCTGCAGGCCCCCACGTGGCCTGCCAGCAGATTCCTCCTGGCCCTGGACCCAAGGTGGTGGATCCTGGGTCCTCCCCTGAGGAGCTTTCTGTCTGTAACCAAATCAGGGCAGCCCAGGGTGGTGAGGAGGCCAGCAGGGGGCACCCAGGCCTCCTTCAAGCTGAGCCTCCAGGGGACAGATGAGAGGCTTCTCCGTGAACAGCCCCATCCTCTTCCTCTCACTTCCCAGGTCCTGGGGCCAGCAGCTCTTTCTGCCCATTTAAGGCGTTTCTAGAATGATTCGGCTGAACTGTGTCTCTCATGAATTCAAATATTGAAAACCTCAACCCCCAGGACCTCAGGATGTGACTGTGTGTGGATGTGGGCTTTTGAAGAGGTGATTGAGGGAGTTCCCTGGTGGTCTAGTGGTTAGGACTCGGCCTTTTCACTGATGCGGCCCAGGTTCAACCCTAGTCTGGGGACTGAGATCCTACATCAAGCTGCTGCATGCCACGACCAAAAAAAAAGTGACTCGGGGAAAACAAAGCCCTAATCTAAAATTATGTCCTGGAGCTCCCATTGTGGCACAGCAGAAATGAATCCGACTAGGAATCATGAGGTTGAGGGTTTGATCCCTGGCCTCACTCAGTCGGTTAAGGATCTGGTGTTGCCGTGAGCTGTGGTGTAGGTCGCAGATGCAGTTCAGATCCCGAGTTGCTGTGGCTGTGGTGCAGGAGGGCAGCTGTAGCTCCAATTAGACCCCTAGCCTGGGAACCTCCATATGCCGCCAGTGCGCCCTAAAAAGACAAAGGACAAAGTAACTAAATAAATAAAGAACTGGCAACTCTATTATTCATAATTGCAATTTTGTTTGGAACAACTTGGGCCTGTGAATCTTTTCAGCTATACAGCTTATGAAATCTAAATATAGATCAGATACCTCCAATGGAAACCAGGCATGTAAGTTGAGAGGAGTTGTAAAGTGTAGAAAATGCACTGGGTTTCCCAGATTTATTGCAAAAGAGAATGTGAGATATCTCATGATACTATTTTGGATCTATTGAGTTAAGTAAAATGTTACTAAAATTAATTTCACCTGTTTCTTTTTACGTGTGTGTGTGTGTGTGTGTGTGTGTGTGTGTGTGTGTGTGTGTTTTAAGGCTGCACCTGTGGCATATGGAAGTTCCTGGGTTAGGGGTCAAATCAGGGCTGTAGCTGCCAGCCTACACCATGGCCACAGCAACACTGGATCTGAGCCGTGTCTGAAAACTACACCACAGCTCAGGGCAATGCTGGATGCTTAACCCACTGAGTGAGGCCAGGGTTCAAACCTGCCTCCTCATGGATACTAGTCAGGTTCATTATCACTAAGCCACAACGGGAACTCCTCGTTTTACTTTTTAAGTGTAACTAATAGAAAATTTTAAACGAACCAGCAATTCTACTCCCAGGTATCTGCCCAGAACTGGAAACACGTCCACATAGAAACATGTACACGAATGTTCAACAAGGTGAGAACAGCCTAAATTCCATCAACAGGAGTTCCTGTCATGGCTCAGTGGTTAGCAAATCCAAGTACGAACTATGAGCTTGTGGGTTCAATCCCTCGGATCCCGCGTTTCTGTGGCTGTGGCATAGGCTGGCAGCTACAGCTCCAATTAGACCTCTAGCCTGGGAACCTCCATATGCCTCGGGTGCGGCCCTAGAAAAAGGCAAAAAGACAAACACATACATAAATAAATTCCATCGACAGGTGATCAGATAAACCTGGTGTGGTCCAGCCACAGTGCTCATGAAAAGGAAGCAGCGCCGACACAGGTGAAAACACAGATGAGCCTTTCATTTTTTTTTCCAGCTGCTCCCACAGCATATGGAGCTCCCAGGCCAGGGACTGAATCTGAGCTACAGCTGGGACCTACATCACAGCTGCAGCAAAGCTGGATCCTTAATCCACTGTGCCGCAGTGGGAACTCCCACAGATGAGTCTTGAAAACATGATGGGAAGCCACAGAAGCAGACAAAGACTGCATCATTACATGATCCCACTTGTATGAAACATGCAGAACATGCAATGCCAGAGACAGAAGGAGATGCGTGGTTGCCAGGGGCTGGGGGATGTGGGGAGAGATGGGGGTGATGGCTAAGGGGCCTGGGGTTTCTTTTGGGAGTGATGAAAATGTTCTAAAATTGACGGTGGAGATTGTTGTATAACCCTGTGAATACACTAAAAGCCACTGAATGGTTGAATCGTGTGGCATCAGAATCTTCTCTCAATAAAGCTGTTTCTAAAAATATAGAAGGAGGAGTTCTGTGGCTCAGCAGTAATAACCCAACTAGTATCGATGAGGACTCGGGTTCGATCCCTGGCTTCATTCTGTGGATTCATGATCCGGCATTGCTGTGAACTGTGGTGTAGGTTGCAGACGTGGCTCAGATCTGGTGTTGCTGTGGCTGTGGCATAGGCCAGCAGCTGCAGCTCCGATTTGACCTGTGAACGTCCACATGCTGCAGGTGCAGCCCTGAAAAGACAAAAAATAAGACAACAAATAATAACAACAAATAAATAAAAATATAGAAGGCATTCCCACTGCAGTACAAAAGGATTGGTGGTGTCTCTGCAGGTTCACTCCCTGGCCCAGCACAGGGGGTTAAAGGATCCACTGTTGCTGCAGCTTTGGTGTAGGTCACAACTGAGGCTTAGATCTGATCCCTGGCCTGGAAACTCCATATGCTGTGGGGTGGCCAAAAAGGAAAATAATAATAATAATAATAATAAACATAGAGGAGTTCCTGTCATGGCACAGCAGAAATGAATCCAACTAGGAAACATGAGGTTGAGGGTTCGATTCCTGGCCTCGCTCAGTGGGTTGAGGATCCGTCGTCGCCATGAGCTATGGTGTAGGTTGCAGATGCAGCTCAGATCTGACCTAGGCTGGCAGCTGCAGCTTTGATTAGACCCTTAGCCTGGGAACCTCCATATGCCACAGGTGCAGCTCTAAAAAGCAAAACAAATAAACAACACATAAAAGTGACCGTAGGATGGTTTCTGACCCCAGAGCAGAAGAAACGAGTGGAGAAGAGCCATGGGTGGGTGGGTAGAGGAAGAGCCACAGGAAGCGGGAGACCTCAGGGGGCTCGGGGCTGTGGCTGGCACTGGGGATGAGAAATTACTCACCCAGCCCACCCACCCCAGAAAACTGAGAGGTTGCTTTTGTGCCCCTGAGGCCTTGCCAGCCACGTGCTCCAAGGAGTTGGGTGCCCCAGACAGGCTCTCCTGGAGGGAGGGGGGCAGGTGTCCCAGCCCCCTTTCCCTTGAGAGTGCCTGGGACCAAAGCCTCATGGTGACCTCTCCTGGGTTCTGAATCCTGCCCAAGCAAGAGAATGACCCCCTGCCAGGTCCAATGCAATATGTCCCCTGAAATTCCTCAAATTCAAGTTCTCATCCCTGGTTAACCCGCAGGAGACCTGAAGCTGATAGGAAAATTGCTGATTTCCTGCTGAAAAGGGAAAATGCTAGGGTCTGTGGAGGAGCCACCCCTACCCCCCACTGGTCCCCATATCATCAGAGAAGCAGCACCAGAAGGCTGTGACATGCTGTCGTCGGACTGCGCCACCTGGTGGCCACCAGGGGCTGTGTTGGAGGAGCCGCATCCTCATCCTTTTTTTTTGCTGTGCTTTTTTAGGGCCACACTTAGCGGCATGTGGAGGTTCCTAGGCTAGGGGTCGAATTGGAGCTGCAGCTGCCAGCCTATGCCATAGCCACAACAACGAGGGATCCTTAACCCATTGATCCGGGCCAGGGATCAAACCTGCGTCCTTGTGGATACTAGACGGGTTTGTTTCCACTGTGCCACAATGGGAACTCCATGCACCCTCATCCTTGAAGTTTTCCTGCTGCATACCAGTGCCAGGTGCCTTTGGGGCTCTGTGGGGGCATCAAAGAAGCAAGCAGGCAAAACGCTGCCACGGTGGGTCCACAGCCCCAGAAGGGATGGTTTACAATGAAGCAGGCAAAGTGTCTGGTGCATCGCAAGGCCCTGATGGCTGAGGAGACAAGGAAGGGGGTTTTCAGGGTGTCAGGGAGGTCCCCACTGAGAATGTGACATCTGAGGACAGACTTGGGGGGGGCACTGGGGGGCTCTGGCTGGGAGGTGGGGTTGGCATCTGGGCTGAGGCCCTGCTGCAGGAGATCAGCCCCAGGAGGACCAAGGAGGTGGGCAGGATGGTGGGAACTAGGAGAGGACATGAGGCTGGGGACACAGATGGCAGAGAGGAAGACCCTGAGACCACGGTGAAGGTCTGGCCTCTACTCCCAGTGTCTCCAGAATATTTTAAGCTAAGGAGAGGAATCCTTCTGGTTTTGCCTTTTTTTTTTTTTTGTCTTTTCAGAGCCACACTCATGGCACATGGAGGTTCCAGGGCCAGGGGTCAAATCTGAGCTGCAGCTGCTGGCCTGCACCACAGCCTCAGCAACACCAGATCCAAGGCACGTCTGCAAACTACACCATAGCTCATGGCAATGCTGGATCCTTAGCCCACTGCGCGAGGCCAGGGATCAAATCTGCATCTTCATGGATGCTAGTCAGATTTGTTTCCGCTGAGCCACTGTGGGAACTGGTTTTGCCATATTTTTTTAAAGAATGAACTGCAGTCACCTGGGAGCCATGTCACACCCACTGGGGTAGCCAGGACCAAGGAGACAGACCAGAACACGTGTTGTCGTCCAGGGTGTGGACACACTGGGATCCTCACACACCACTGATGGAGGAGTGAAATGGCGCGGCACTTTGGAAAGTCATCTTGTACTTTCCTAAAAGGTGCGACGTGGAGTTACCTGTAAGACCCAGGGTTCCCCTCGCAGGCACAGACCCAGAGACTAAACAGCTGTCCACAGAAAGCCTGTGAGTGAATGCACACAGCAGCATGATTCACAGCAGCCAGCAGTGGGAACCCCTCAAATGTCTGTCTTTGGGTTACATCCAAACCATGGAAAACTATTTGGCCACAATCAGTGGGTTAAGAATCCAACTAGTGGGAGTTCCCATCATGGCTCAGCGGAAATATATCTAACTAGGGTCTATGAGAAGGCAGGTTTGATCCCTGGCCTCACTTAGTGGGTTAAGGATCCTGTGTTGCTGTGGCTGTAGTGCAGGCCAGCAGCTGCAGCTCTGATTCTACGCCTAGCCTGGGAACCTCCACATGTCTCCGTGTGGCCCTGAAAAGACAAAAAAAAAATTATTCGGCCACAAAAATGGACCAAGTTCTGCCACCCACACACTGTGGAGGAGACTTAAGAGGGCTTTGAGCCAACTTGTGAGAGAACCCAGACAGTAGGCCACGTGCTGTGAGGCCATCTGCATGGAGTGTAGATGGAGGCAGATCCCCAGAGACAGCAAGTGGATTCTAGGGGACTGGGGCTGAAGGAAGGGCATGTGGAGCGGAGGCTGGGTCCTGCCTGGACGCTTCCAGGGCTGATGAACTAAGGACCCAGACAAACCCCAGCCTCCTCCAGAGGACACTCAGGACAGAGCAGGGAGCCTTAAGTGACACTCCCATGGCCTGTGGGGGCGGTCCTCACACCTGCCCTGCCTCCCTCCCACACAGCCTTGGGTGTTTTTAAGGTCTGTTTCATGAGTGATATGAAAATGCAGAGACTTCCAAACACAGGTCAGATGTGAAGACAGCCACAGACGGATGTGTCCCCCCACAGCCAGAAGGCACCCCACTTCCTCCGCCTGGGACTGTTGCGGTCCCCGCCCTCCGGGCCCCAGCCCTGCAGCTGCTCAGCTGTCTTGGTCCAGTTGTGTCTTTTCTGGAGAATCATGTGGACGGGACCTCAAGCATGTGACCTTTGGGGCTGGCTCCTCCTCTCCACTCTGGTGGCTGTGCCGTCAGTGTCCTCCTGAGGGATGTTGTTTATCCAGTCACTCACCGAGGGACACCTGGTTATTTCCAGTGATGAGTGACGGATGAATAGACTGTGAGCAGGTTTCTACAGGAACAGCAACGTGGGATCCAAGCTAAGTCTGCGACCTACACCACAGCTCATGGCAACACCAGATCCTTAACCCACTGTGCGAGGCCAGGGATCAAACCCGAAATCTCATGGATACTAGTTAAGTTACCCCTGAGCCACTATGGGAATGCCATATGTTTTCAATGCAATTTGGGTAAGTGGGAGCAGAGCTTCTCAGTCTTAAGGTAAGTGTGTGCAGGAAGAGAAGAGAGGGAAGGGGGGGGGAGGGGGAGGGAGAGGAGGGGAGGGAGAGGGGGAGGAAGAGGGAGGGGGAGGAGGACGGGAGGACAGGGGTGGGAGGGTGGGAGAGGGAGGGGAATTTTTTAAACAGAGCCCAGAAAAACAGCCAGGGGTGGGCCGGATGGGCTCAGAGGAAGGCAGTTCTCCAGGCTTCCTGTGCTCTGGGAAGAGAGGAGCCGGCTGTGGTGTTTGCTCCAAGAAGCCACCAGAGGAAGTTTCCTGATAAGCCAGGACCTCTGCTCCAGGGGAAGGTAGGTATCCTACGGGCCCAGGGAGGAGGACGCATGACCCAGCACCCAGGGGTCTTTACCGGGTGGTCCTCACGGTTAGCGAGGTCAGAGGAGCCCTGCCTCTCTGGTTAACCGGGCCTTTTGGGACGCACCAACACGCTCCTTTCGGTGGGGGGTTTATTGATGCTCAGTCACACTGAAGCTCCAGCAGCTGCACCTGGTTTTCAGACACTAGTGGGTCCCAGGAGCTCTCGGCTGGATGTCTAATCCTGCAGGTGCTCATCGTCCCAGGAAGAGCCCCGGGAACCGTGTAAGGGGCTCCCACGTCCACAGCACCATCCGGAGTTAAACGCTCAGGCTCCGGGTGGTCTCCGGGGCACAGACCCGGGTCACATCACTAGAGGACACAGCAAAAATTAGCAAACACCCAGAGGGACTCCAGTCCACGAGTGGGAGCAGAAGACTTTTGGTGGCAGCAGTGGGGGTAGGGGCAACACCTCCCCTGGGCACTGACAGCACCTCCAGGCAAGGCTACCAGTGAGCTTCCTGCCTCACCAACACCTGGGGACTCGCTTTGTGGACCTGCCATAACCAGTGCAGCCCTGGGTGCTAAGGGACCAGAGCGAGCATCTGAGGACGCACTGGGCCAAGTCTGGCTCTTAACCTCTGGTCAGAGCCCCTTTATAATAAATTGGAGTCCAGTGTCAGAGCACAGGCCCGCACCCCCACATTTCACACCAGTGTCCTCTCCCAATGAACCACGTCTCTGGCCACTGCCTCATGTCCCCTGTCCCTACCCCATCCCCGCTCCCACACCCCCTCGCCTGCATCCCCTGGTCCCTTCCCCCATCCCGTCCCCCCATCCCCTCTGTCCTCATCCCCCTGCCCCCTGTCCCCATCTCCCCCTGTCCCCATCTCCCCTTGTCCCCATCTCCCCTTGTCCCCATCCCCCCCGCCTCCACCTCCCCATCTCACCACAGGCAGGCACTGGACCAGGACCCCCGTCTGAGGAACACAGCGGTGCTTGCTGACCTCATTCAGCCTGAGGCAGCACTTGCTCTGGCACTCGCTGTGGTAGGTACAATAGTCCCAGTTGGGCTGGGGGACACAGAGGTCAGAGGTCAGACACAGATCAGAGCCCCTGGGGCTCCCCTCAGGCCGGGGCTCGCCCTCACCTTGCGCCAGGGCACACACTGTAAGAAGATGGTCCTGGCCGTGCAGAACAGCAGCTTCCCGTAGTTGTTGGTGATGCAGCAGTTGCTCTGGCACTCTGAGTGCCTTGAGCACATGTATCCGTTTGGCTGCAGGGAGAGGAGACCTCGTCTTTCTGCCAGATCCAGACCCCCCTCCCCAGGGGCCACATCCCCACCCCCACCCCTCCCCACCCCTGCCCACTGGGGCAGGTGCACTTTCTGCCAGGGCAAGCACTTCTGGAGCACAGTCTGGGGGGTGCAGAACTTCTCAGGGCTCAAGCTGTTGGTGACAGCTGCTCTGGCATTCCCAGAGCTCCTCACAGGACTCCCCGATGCCCTGCCAAGCCGGGGCTCCATTCACCCACTCCCCAGCAAGGGCTCCTCCCCCACGCTTCCAATTTGGCTGGACTGCCAGACTCCTTCTGGAACATTCACTGACTGAGGTGGGTGGGGAAGCAGAAGGGTAAACTGAGGCTCAGAGCGCAAAGGGACCTGGTGAGGGGCCGAGCAGCAGGGCAGGCCATGCCACGAAGGAAGCTTCCAGGGTCCCCCTACACAGTCTCACATTTCCCAGCTGAGAGGTTGCGACTCAGAGAGGGTAATCAACTTGCCCAGGATCACAGAGCCCATAAGGAGCTGGAGCAGAAGCCACGGCTCCAGCCCACTGTTCACCCACCTTCTCAAAATTTTGGTCTCAAAATTCCTTTACAGGAGTTCCTGTTGTGGCTCAGTGGTAACAAACCCGACGAGATCCACAAGGTTGCAGGTTCGATCCCTGGCCACACACAGTGGGTTAAGGATCCAGCGTTGCCGTGAGCTGTGGTGTAGGTTGAAGATGCAGCTCAGATCTGGTGTTGCTGTGGCTGTGGTGTAGGCTGGCAGCTGTAGCTCCAATTTGACCCCTAGCCTGGGAACCTCCATATGCAGCAGGTGCGGCCCTAAGAGGCAAAAAAAAAAAAAAAAAAAACCCTCCATTACAATCTCAAAATTACCAAAGGCTGCAAAGAGCCATTGCTGTGGGTTACATTATTGTAGGTAAGCAACTGAAGCTCTTACTGGCTGAGAGTTTAAACCATCTGAGCTCAGTGACTGGAGGCCAGGAGCCACCCTGGGCAGCCCAGAGGGTGCGAAACAAGAAGACACAGGAAGGAGCCAATTTCTAAGTGTGGGGGCGGGGCTGCTGGGGCCCAGAGGAAACCAGAGGCCTTGGGGGACAGGAACCACAAAGCTAGGTGTTCACACGACCCCCTCCCTCCTGCCTGATTTCCAACGGCCTCCTGCATCCTGGCTATGCCCTGCTGGGCAGGGGACACCATGGAGGAGGCCAAGGGGATCAGGGACATGACACAGCCCCAGGACAGGCAGAGAAGCATGGTGTCTTTGCTGTCACGCCACAGTGCACCCAAGCTGAGCACCTGCTGGCCCTGCCTCCTCCCTCATCTCCTCCTCTGCACCCCCTGCCACTCTACCCCTTGCTGGGCCCCTGGAGCAGCTTCTGTCCTTGGCAGCAGGGACCCACTGGACCTGGGACCTGGCCTCCCGGCTCTGGCCATAAGTCAGCAGTCAGCCATCCTGGGGACCTGAGGGCCCTGGGGGTGGAGGTACTCAGAAGCGAGGCAGGAGAAGGAGCACAGAGCCCAGGGGCAGGGAAGGGGTGCCCTGAGTGGGCCTGGGTGATGCGGGCATGGTACCTTGTGGAACTGATGCCACCCAGTCTTCCAGGTGTGCAACGAGGCCAAGGGCAGCATGCAGGGCAGCAGCAGCAGCAGCAGCAGCAGCAAGAGCCCAGGGCTCACCATCACTCGGCCTGAGGGTACCCAGAGGGCTCTGGAGTCCCTGCCCCAGGCTCATGGCACCCCCACTTCCCAATCTTTCTCCATCAAAAGGGATTATTTTTTCCTTCTTTTTTGGCTGCACATATGGCATGCAGAAGTTCTGGGGGCAGGGATCAAACCTGCACTACAGCAATGGTGACCAGAGCCACAGCAGTGACAATGCTGGATCCCTAACCTGTTGTGCCAGAGGAGAATTCCCAACATGGATTTAAAAAAATAAATAAATAAACATTATTTTCTTTTTTTTCTTCTTCTTTTTTTTCTTTTTAGGGCCATACCCACGGCATATGGAAGTTGCCAGGCTAGGGGTCCAATCAGAGATGCAGCTGCCGGCCTACACCACAGCCACAGCAAGAGCAACATGGGATCCAAGCCTCGTCTGTGACCTACACCACAGCTCACAGCAACACAGGATCCTTTAACCCAGTGATCCAGGCCAGGGACTGAACCTGCATTCTCATGTGTACTAGTCAGGTTCATTATCACTGAGCCACAACGGGAACTCCTACCACAATTTTTTAAAAAAAGATCACAGGCCTACTCTCAGGGTCCCAGAGCAGTTTTCTCTGGACTTCGCAGCCCCCACTTATTTCTAAGTATTCTTCTATGTGTAGAGTCTCTCTTTTTGGATATCAATTTATAAATCTCTCAGGTCAGGTGTCTTCCCACAGTTTTGTCTTCCAAACATCAATGCCAGGGAGGATCCCTTAGTATCTCAATCTGTCAAATAAAAGCCTGATGCCAGGGAGTTCCCATGGTGGCACAGCGGAAATGAATCTGACTAGGAACCATGAGGTTGCAGGTTTGATCCCTGGCCTCACTCAGTTGGTTAAGGATCCGGCCTTGCTGTGGCTGTGGTGTAGGCCAGCAGCTATATCTCTGATTAGACCCCTGGCCTGGGAACCTCCATATGCCACAGATGCGGCCCTAAAAATAAAAAAATAAAAAAAATTTTAAAAGCCTGATGCCAAATTATGCCCAAAACTTTACTTATCCCAATAAATGATATTATAAAACCACAGTATAAACCCCTCATGTTTGGGGGCCCCACCTACCCTACCTCTCTCGCTTCCTAAGTGGGGAGGCCGGCTTCACCTCTGGTGCTGAGGAAGAGAGGTGACAAAGGGGCACCCTGCCGTGGGCCCAAGCAGGCACTGGGCCCTCACCCAGAAACTGCCACCCTCCGCAGGAAAACCCTCTCCAAGCTGACAATGGCTTCGGTACATGGTGGCCCTACCTTTTGTTCTTGGGTCCCACCTACTCCTCTGTGTGGAAGTGAGACTGGTCAGGCTGTGGCTTCTGGAAAGGTGCCCACCTAGGCGTCAGTCCCCAGGAGCCCAGGGCAGAGCTGCCCAGAATCGCTGGCGCAGCTCCCAGCCCCTCCTCTGCCCGTGCCTGCCCTCCACCTTCACCCTCACTGGCAAGTCATCCTTCCAAATAAGAGACAGAATGTACTGTGGCCAGGGGCCAGTGGCCAGGCCAAACCTGACGGTGGGCCTCTGGCCCATATGAGAATCATGAGGGACACCCCACTTCTGGTCAAGGGCCCCTAGAGACTTTCATTCTCAATTCCCGCCGCCCTCCCACCTGCCTGGGGGGTCTGTGGGTTCCCAGCTCAGTTTGTTCTCAGATGGGGGGTTTGCACACACTGTTCATTCAGTTAATATTCACTGACTTATTACTGACAGCTTGCCTTGTGTTCTCGTCGCACCCTATCTCTTAGGAAGGTTGTTTTTTTTTTTCCTTCACTTTTCCTTTTTAGCAAAACTGCATCCTCATGGATACTAGTCAGGTTCTTAACCTGCTGAGCCACAGCGGGAACTCCCTAGGAAGGAGTTCTTGGTCTAGAAATGGTCGAGGATGGTCTGTCAGCCTGTCTGTCAAACGGCCTGTCAACAGGTGATGGAGAGTGGAGGTTGCCTTTAGGGGAGCGGTGGTTTCAGAGGGGGGTTCCCCAGGTGGGCGGAGGCAGGGTGGGGGTCCAGGCAGAAGAGGAGGATGGGCCTGGGTGTTGGGGCGGGTGGGAGGGTCAGGCCTGGAGTGCCGGCGAGCCCCTTGAGCAGACTCTGGCTCAAGGACACAGCACCTGGGAGCATCTCAGAAAGCTCTGGGGCCACGTGGGGCAGGCGAGAGGCTGGCGCTGCTGAACCAAGGCCCACGGGGGTGGGGGTGGGAATTAGGAGCCAGGTCTGGGCACTGACCAAGGTGAGGGAGGTGAAGGCATGGGGAGTCCAGGGCCACCCTGGGTTCTGCTATCAGGGGGTGATGGGCTTGTTCAGCACAGAGTCTAGTGGCTGACCACTGCCTGACAGGCCCCCAAACAGTGGCCCAAAGGGCAAGATGTGATTTTCTTCTGAGGGTTGACTGGGCTCAGCTGCCGGTTCTCACTTGGAGTCGGATGGCGGCTGGGCTGGTGGAGCGACCTGCAGACTCGGCTTCTCCACCCACACATACATGGTGGCTGGGCTGGCTGGAGCCTCAAGCAGGCTGCTCCGGAGTCCCTGGAGGGTCTAGGCCAGGGGTCAGCACCTTGTCCCAGACCCTACCCAGGTCAGATCGGGAGGAGGCATGATCCCAGCCAGGCTGACTGAGCTGAGAGTGAGACTACGGAGCAGACACGACCCCCAGGTAGGTCGCCGGGGGTGGGGGGGCGGGGGGAGGCTGGCGGCGCTGGAGATGGGGGTGCGGGTTCTTATGGGGAGATGAACCAATCATGAGGATATTTGCACAACTCTGTAAATACACTAAAAACAACAAATTATACACTCTAAATGGGTGAAGTACATAGTATGTGAATTTTATCTCAAGCTATTTAGAAAAGGAAATATATATATATATATATATATATATATATATATATATATATATATTTGTCTTTTGTCTTTTTAGGGCCTCACCCACAGCATATGGAGGTCCCCAGGCTAGGGGTCTAATCGGAGCTGTTGCTGCCGGCCTACACCACAGCCACAGCAATGCCAGATCCGAGCCGCATCTGCGACCTACACCACAGCCCACAGCAACGCCGGATCAAATCTGCAACCTCATGGTTCCTAGTCAGATTCACTTCCACTGCGCCACAACAGAAACTCCTAGAAAAGGAAATCTATTTGAACTTTTGCTTATAACTTGGTTGTTTTGTTTTGTCTTTTTGCTATTTCTTTGGGCCGCACCCGCGGCATATGGAGGTTCCCAGGCTAGGGGTCGAACCGGAGCTGTAGCCTCCAGCCTATGCCAGAGCCACAGCAACGCGGGATCCAAGCCGCGTCTGCAACCTACACCACAGCTCACGGCAACGCCGGATCCTTAACCCACTGAGCAAGGGCAGGGACCGAACCCGCAGCCTCATGGTTCCCAGTCGGATTCGTTAACCACTGTGCCACGACGGGAACTCCAGTTGGTTGTTTTTACAGTTTCATTTAATATGTTTTAAAGATTCTACCCTCGGTGTTCTCCTGTGGCCCAGGTTAAGAATCCAGCGTTGTCACTGCCATGGCTCAGGTCACTGTTGTGGTGGAGGTTCAATCTCTGGCCCAGCATGCCCTGGATGTGGCTAAAGAAACAATTCTATTCTTATCAGAGAGTAACATTTCCCTTTAACCAACGGTTTTAGAATTCAATTGAATAACTTGATTTTTTTCACTTTTTTTGGCCCCACCCATGGCATGTGAAAATTCTCAGGCCAGCCATTAAACCCATCCCACAGCAGTAACCAGAACCACAGCAGCAACACTTGATCCTTAACCCACTGAGCCACAAGGGAACTTCCTAGTTTTTCACCTTTAAAATGCCTTTTTAAGTAAAAACAAACAACAACAAAAATAAAGCTTTATGAGGCTAAAACTAATTTTTTCACCTATTTAAATTGAAGCAGAGTTGATTTACAATGTTACATTATTTTCAGATGTACAGCAAAGTAATTCATTTATATATATATTTATATATAATTTTTATATATTTATATATAAACTGTTCTTTTTCAGATCATTTTGCATTATAGATTATTACGAGATTATAGAATATAGTTCCTGCGCTAGACAGTAGGTCCTTGTTGTTTACTTTTACATAGTAAAGTGTATCTGTCAATCCTAAACTCCTAATTTATCTTCCTCTTCACCCTGCTATCTCCTTTGGTAACCACGAATCTGTTTTCTCTGTCTGTGAGTCTGTTACTGTTTTGTAAATAAGTTTGTTTGTACCATTTTTTATTTTATTTATTTATTCATGTACTTTGTCTTTTTAGGGCCACACCCACAGCATATGGAGGTCCCCAGGCTAGCAGTCGACAGCAGCTGTAGCTGCCAGCCTACGCCACAGCCACAGAAATGCCAGATCCGAGCCATGTGTGCAAACTACACCACAGCTCACAGCAATGCTGGATCCTTAACCTACTGAGCAAGGCCGGTGATTAAACTCTTGTCCTGATGGATGCTAATCAGATTCGTTTCCACTGAGCCACGACAGGAACTCTTATTTGTATCATTTTTTAACACCACATGCTAGTAATATATGATATTTGTCTTTGTCTGACTTACTTTACTTAGAATGATAATCTCTAGGTCCATCCATGTTGCTGCAAATGGCATTATTTTGTTCTTTTTTATGGCTAAGTAATATTCCATTGTGCATATGTACCACATCTTCTTAATTCATTCGTTGATGGACATTTAGGTTGTTTCCATGTCTTGGCTATTGCGGATAGTACCGCAATGAACATAGAGGTGCATGTATCTTCTCAGATTAGTGTTTTCTCTGGATATATGGCCAGGAGTGCGATTACTGGGCATATGGAAACTCTATTTTTAGTTTTTTTTTTTCTTCTTCTTCTTTCTTGGCCATCCAGCAGCATATGGAGTTCCTGGGCCAGGGATCAGATCCAAATCATAGCTGCAACCTCGGGAACTCCCAAGAAAAAAAAATTTTTAAAGATAAAAACTGATTGTGGAGTTCCCGCTGTGGCACAGTGGAAAGAAATCCAACTAGTATCCATGAGGATCCAGGTTTGATCCCTGGCCTTGCTCAGTGGGTTAAGGATCCAGTGTTGCTGTGAGCTGCATGTAGGTCACAGATGTGTTTGGACACCACGTTGCTGTGGCTGTGGCATAGACTGCAGCTGTAGCTCCGATTCGACCCCTAGCCTGGGAACTTCCATATCCCTTGGCCCGAAAAAAAATTAAAAAACTAAAAGGTGATTCTTTGGAAAGATAAACAAAATTAATAAAACTTTAGCCAGACTCATAAAGAATAAAAAAGGGAGAGGCTCCAAATCAGAAAAATTAGAAACAAAAAAAGGATAAGTTACAACCTACAACATAGGGAATACAAAGAATCATTAGAGACAACTACAAGCAACTATATGACAATGAAATAAATAACTTAGAAGAAATGGACAAATTCTTAGAAAAGTACAATCTTCTAAGACTGAACCAGGAATCGATAGAAGATGTGAACAGACCAATCACAAGTACTGAAATTGAACCAGCAACTTAAAAACTCCTAACACGTTCCCATAGTGGTGCAGTGGAAATGAATCCGACTAGGAGCCATAAGGTCACAGGTTCAATCCCTGGGCTCACTCAGTGGGTTAAGGATCCGGTGTTGCCGGGAGCTGTGGTGTACATTGCAGATGTGGCTTGGATCTGGTGTTGCTGGGGCTCTGGCAGAGGCCAGCAGCTGTAGCTCCAATTTGACCCCTAGCCTCGGAACCTCCATATGCTGTGGGTGCAGCCCTAAACAAAATTTTTCTTTTAATATAAATAAATAAATAAATAAATAAATAAAACTCCTAACAAACAACTGTCCAGGACCAGATGACTTCACAGGTGAATTCCACAAAACATTTACGGAAGAATTAACACCTATCCTTCTGAAACTATTCCAAAAATTGCAGAGGAAAAAACGCTTCGGAATTCATTCCATGAGGCCACGAACACCCTGACGTCAAAACCAGACAGAGGTACAAGAAAAAAATAAAATTATAGATATCACTGATGAACATAGACACAAAAATCCTCAACAAAATACAAGCAAACCAATTCCAACAACACATCAAAAGGATCAAGCACTGTGATCAACTGGGATTAATTCCAGGGATGCAAGGAATTTTCAGTATCTGCAAATCAACCAGTGTGATATACCACATTAACAAATTGAAGAATGAAGACCATATGATCATCTCAATAGATGCAGAAAAGGATTTTGATAAAATTCTTTAACCTATTTTTTCTTTTTCAAAATTTATATCAGTCAGCTTTATATCTCAAAATTTGTATTAATATTAGTTAGCTTTGTTGTGTTACAAGCCCATTTCCCCCGCCCAGGGGTTTATGACATCCGTTCCTTTTTTTTTTTTTTTTTTTTGGCGACCTACACCACTGCTCACAGCAACGCCGTATTCTTAACCCTTAACCCCCTGTACGAGGCCAGGGATCAAACCCACAACCTTTGTGGCTCAGTGGTTAGCAAATCCAATTAGGAACCATGAGGTTGCGGGTTCGATCCCTGGCCTTGCTCAGTGGGTTAAGCACCTGGCATTGTGGTGAGCGGTGGTGTAGGTTGCAGACGCGGCTCGGATCCCGCGTTGCTGTGGCTCTGGCGTAGGCCCGTGTCTACAGCTCCGATTCGACCCCTAGTCTGGGAACCTCCATATGCCTCGGGGGCAGCCCTAGAAAAGGCAAAAAGACCAAAAAAAAAAAAAAAAAAAACCACAACCTCATGGTTTCTAGTCAGATTCGTTAGCCACTGAGCCACGATGGGAACTCCCTAAAAGTTTTTTTAATTAAAGAAGATCTACGTAAATGGGAAGACATTCCATGTTCATGGATTGTAAGGCTTAACAATGTTAAATAAACGAGTTCTTGTCGTGGCTCAGTGGTTAACGAATCTGACTAGGAACCATGAGGTTGCGGGTTTGATCCCTGGCCTTGCTCAGTGGGTTAAGCTTCCATCATGGCCATGAGCTGTGGTGTAGGTCACAGACATATCTCAGATCCTGCATTGCTGTGGCTGTGGTTTAGGCTGGCAGCTGCAGCTCCCATTAGACCTCTAGCCTGGGAACTTCCATATGCCCTAAAAAGCAAAAAAAAAAAAAAAAAAAAAAAAAAAAGCAAAAAAGAAAAAGCAGAGTATATTTGCAAGATTCACACTTCCTAAATTCATACCTTACAACAAGGCAACAGTAATCAAGACAATTACCACAGGACCCAGTAATTTACTTGTACTTAATTGACAGAAGGATAGAAATGTAGCTCTATGGGATTTCCCTGTGGCTCACAGCCTAACTACTCAGCGTTGCTTCTACTGTGGCTGTGGCTCAAAAACTTCCATATGCCAACATGCTATTACGTTTAGAATGGAGAAGCAATGAGGTCCTACTGTACGGCACAGGGAACTGTATCCAATCACTTGCAATAGAACATGATGGAAGATAATAAGAGAAAAAGTGTATACATATGTACAACTGAGTCACTTCTCTGTGCAGCAGAAATTGGCACAACATTGTAAAGCAACTATAATAAAAATTTTTTTGAAAAAGGGAAATTTAGGAGTTCCCGTTGTGGCTCAGTGGTTAACCAAATCCGACTAGGAACCATGAGGTTGCGGGTTCAATCCCTGGCCTTGCTCAGTGGGTTAACGATCCGGCGTTGCCGTGAGCTGTGGTGTAGGTCGCAGATGCGGCTCGGATCCCGCGTTGCTGTGGCTCTGGTGTAGGCTGGCAGCTACAGCTCCGGTTAGACCCCTAGCCTGGGGACCTCCATATGCCACGGGAGCGGCCCAAGAAATGGCAAAAAAGACCAAAAAAAAAAAAAAAGAAAGAAAGAAAAAGGGAAATTTAGATCTATGGAACTGAGAACCAAGAAATAAAATATAAATATGTAAAATAGAATAAAATAAATTGATTTTGACGATGATACGAAAATAATTAAATGGGCAAAGAGTAGCCTTCCAACAAACAGTGCTGGAAAAGAATTAGGCTATCCCTACCTCACATTGTATACATTTGACTCAAGGAGTTCCTGTGGTGGCAGAGCAGAAATGAATCAGATTAGGAACCATGAGATTGCAGGTTTGATCCCTGGCCTCGCTCAGTGGATTAAGGATCTGGCATTGCCGTGAGCTGTGGTGTAGGTCACAGATGCAGCTTGGGTCCTGCATTGCTGTGGCTGTGGTGTAGGCCATCGGCTGTAGCTCTGATTCAAACTCTAGCCCTGGAACTTCCACATGCTGCAGGTGCAGCCCTAAAAAGCAAAAACAAAACAAAACAAAACAAATTTAACTCAAGCTGGAGTTCCCATTGTGGCTTAGCAGTAACAAACCCACCTAATATCCATGAGGATGTGGGTTCAATTCCTGGCCTTGCTCAGTGGGTAAAGAATCTGGCATTGCCATGAGCTGCAGTGTAGTTCACAGATGTGGCTCAGATCTGGTGTTGCTGTGGCTATGGCGTAGGTCTGCAGCTACAGCTCTGAATTGACCCCTAGGCTGGGAACTTCCATATGCCACAGGTTTTACCCTAAAAAGACCAAAAAAAAAAAAATTAACTCAAGGTGAATTAAAGACCTAAGTATAAGAGCTAAAACCATAAATTTGGGGCGGGGGTGGGGTGGGGGCTTGCCCACAGCACGCAGAAGTTCCCAGGGCCAGGGATAGAACCTGTGCCACAGTAGTAATGACACTGGATCCTTAATCCATTGAACCACCAGCAAACTCTCCCATAACACTTTTAGAAGAAAACATAGGCGTGGAGTTCCCGTCGCAGCGCAGTGGAAATGAATCCAGCTAGGAACCATAAGGTTGCAGGTTTGATCCCTGGTCTCACTCAGTGGGTTAAGGATCCAGCGTTGCCATGAGCTATGGTGTAGGTCACAGACAAGGCTCGGATCTGGTGTTGCTGTGGCTGTGGTGTAGATCGGGATACAGCTCCGATTCATCCCCTAGCCTGGGAACTTCCATATGCCACGGGTGCAGCCCTAAGAAACAAACAAACAAAAAAGGAAGAAAACATAGGTGTAAATATTTGTAGACTTAGGTTTGGGCATGGATTCTTATAAATGAAAACGTAAGTGTAACCAAAATAGAAAAAAAATAGATAAATTGAATTTCTCCCAAATTAAAAAAAAAAAAATTGTTTCAAAGGACACCACCAAGAAAGTGAAAATGATTATCTCAACTAATGCAGAAAAAAATTGTATTTTGTCTTTTATTTTGGCTGTGCCAGTGGCATGCAAAGGGTCCTAGGCCAGGGATCAAACACGGGCCCAGGAGTTCCTGTCGTGGCTCAGTGGTTAATGAATCCAACTAAGAACCATGAGGTTGCGGGTTTGATCCCTGGCCTTGCTTAGTGGGTTAAGGATCCAGCATTGCCATGACCTGTAGTATAGGTTGCAGACGCAGCTCAGATCCCACGTTGCTGTGGCTCTGGTGTAGGCCAGCAGCTGTGGCTCCAATTCGACCCCTAGCCTGGGAACCTCCATATGCTGCGGAAGCAGCCCAAGAAATGGCAGAAAGACAAAAAAAAAAACAAACAAAGAACAAAAAACGAAAAACAAAAAAACACGGGCCCAGGTTTTTAACACTGAGCCACCAGGGAATTCCAAAAGTTTCTAAAAAAATGCAACATTCTTTCACTATAACACTCAGAAGAGTAAAGTAGTAAAATACAGGAACTTCTTCAACATGGCAAAGGGCATTTATGAAGAAGCCCTGCCTAACTTTGTGCTCAATGGTGAAAGAGAGAAATCTTCCCCCTTAAGACAGGAACAAGACAAGGATGCCTGCTCTCACCACTTCTATCCAACATTGTACTGGAAGTTCTAGACTGAACAATTAGATGAAATGAAAGGCATCCAGATCAGAAAGGAAGAAAAGTGTTTGCAGATGATATGAACTTATATAGAGAAAACCCCCAGGGAACCCACAAGAAATTAATCCACAAGAAAACCACTAGCACTAATAAATGAAGTTGAACAAATCTGCAAGGTAGAACATCAACCCACAAAAATCAGCTGTGGGGATAAGCAATGAGGTCCTGCTATACAACACAGTGAACTATATCCAATCACTTGTGATAGAACATGATGGAAGATAATGAGAAAAAAATGTGTATATATATATATTTTATACATATATGTATGACTCAGTCACTTTGCTGTACAGCAGAAGTTGACAGAACACTGTAAACCAACTGTACACAAAAAATTTAAAACAAACAAAAACGACAATGACAAAAAATCAGTTGTAGGAGAGTTTCAGTTGTGGCTCAGAGGGTTGCAAACCCAACAGGTATCCTTGAGGATGTGGGTTCAGTCCCTGGTCTCACTCAGAGGGTTAAGGATACAGCGTTGCTGCAGCTGTGGCATAGGTTACAATTGAGGTTTGGATCTGATCCCTGGCCTGGGAAATCCATATGCTGTGGGGCAGCCAAAAAAGAAAAAAAAAAAAAGGTTATTATCAATAAAGTAAAAAGATGGAGTTACTGTCATGGCTCAGCAGTAATGAATCTGACTCCTATGTGGACAAGGGTGTGATCCCTGGCCTCACTCAGTGGGTTAAGGATCTGGCATTGCCACAGCTATGGCGTAGGTCACAGATGTGGCTTGGATCCCACGTTGCTGTGGTTGTGGCATAGGCCAGCTGCAGTTCTGATTTGACCCCTAGACTGGGAACTTCCACATGCCATGGGTGTGGCCCTAAAAAAGCAAACAAGCAAGCAATAAATAAATAAATAAAGTAAAAAGACAACCTACATTGGGAGAAAATATTTGATAATCATATTTCTGATGAGTTAAGTATCCAGAATATACAGAGAATTGAACGACTGAACAACAAAGACAAGACAATTTTAAAAATGAGCAATGGACTTAAATAGACATTAATCTACATAAATTATATAATTCCACCCACGAGGCTGGCAATAACCAAGTGAGCAGAAAATGAGTGTTGACAAGCATATGTAGAAACTGGAATCCTTGTGTATTGTTGACTGGAATGTAAAATGTTTGGCTGCTTGGCAAACATTTTGGTGGTTCCTCAAGTCAAACACAGAATGACCTAGAAATTCTGCTTCTAAGATATACCCCAAAGATTTGAAAATAAGTGTTCAAATACTTGTACATGAACGTTCATAGCAGCACTAGTCACTATAGCCAGGATGTAAAAACTAAAATGTTTATCAGCAGATGAATAGATAAATTGTGGAATATCCATACACTGGAATATTATTCTGCCATAAAAATGAAGGGAGGGCATTCCTCTGTGGCTCAGCGGGTTTAAGGATCCAGCATTGTCACTGCTGCGGCTTAGGTTGCTGCTATGGCTGGGGTTTGATCCCTGGCCAGGGAACTTCCTTATGCCTATGATGTAGACAAAAAAAAAAAAAAAAAAAAAAAAAAAAAAAAAAAAAAAAAAAAACCTTGAAAACACTATGCTAAGCAAAAGAAGTCAGATACAAAAAAATATTCCATCATCCCATTATATGAAATATCCAAAACAGATAATAAATCCTTAGAGAGAGGAGTAGATTGGTATTGCCAGTATGTGTGTGGAGGAAGGGGAACAGGGAGTGATTTCTTTTCTTCTTCTTCTTTTTTTTTTTTTTTTTTTTTGTCTTTTTAGGGCCGCACTGTGGCATATGGATGTTCCCAGGCTAGGGGTCTAATTGGAGCTGTAGCCGCCAGCCTACACCAGAGCCACAGCAATGCCAGATCCAAGCCACTTCTGTGACCTATACCACAGCTCACAGCAATGCCAGATCCTTAACCTGCTTATCGAGGCCAGGGATCGAACCTACAACCTCATGGTTCCTAGTCGGATTTGATTCCACTGTGCCATGACAAGAACTCCCGGGAGTGACTTCTTGATGGGTAAGGGATGTTATTTGGTGATGAGGAAAATATTTTGGAAGAATATAATGGTGGTTACACGACATTGTGAATGTACTAAATTTCACAGAATTGTTCACCATACAATTGTTTACTTAAAACAGTTAATTAAATGCTATGTGAATTTAATTTCAAAAAAAAGTGTTAAACTTTTGGAGTTCTAGTTATGGCACAGTGGAAATGAATCCCACTGGGAATCATGAGGTTGCAGGTTTGATTCCTGGCCTCGTTTAGTGGGTTAAGGATCCAGCATTGCCGTGAGCTGTGATGTAGGCTGGCAGCAATGGCTCTGATTAGACCCCTCGCTTAGGAACCTCCATATGCCGTGGTGCGGCCCTTTAAGGACAAAAGACAAAAAAGAAAAAAAAATCTTTAACTTTTATCATTTTGTGAAATATTTTGATGTCTGGGATTTGCTCCAAAATAATGAGGCAGAAGTGAAAACCCGAAAAGTAAAAACAAAACCAAAAATATGGGGAAAAAACAAACCGAAACAAAAGAAAGTTGGAAATGATGGATAGAAGCCTAGAGTTGCAAGCTGTTGTCTTGGGTGCAGGAGGGAGCTTGAACTGACCATGTATCTAAATAAAAGCCAGAGGAGTGTCTGAGCAAAGAAGGGCATCCAGGTTTTTGTTTGTTTCTGTTTTTTGTTTGCTTTTTAGGGCTGTACCTGAAGCATATGGAGATTCCCAGGCTAGGGGTCGAATCAGAGCTACAGCTGCCGGTCTATGCCACAGCCACACCAGATCAGAGCTATGTCTTCCGCCTACACCACGGTTCAGGGCAATGCTGGATCCTTAACCCACTGAAAGAGGCCAGGGATCAAACCAGCAACCTAGTGGTTCCTAGTCAGATTCGTTTCTGCTGAGCCACAAGGGGAACTCCCCAGGTTTGTTTGTTTCTGTTGTTGTTGTTGTTTTGTTTTGTTCCTTTTTAGGGCCGCACCCATGGCATATGGAAGTTCCTAGGCAGGGGTCTAATCAGAGTTGCAGCTGCCAGCCTACACCACAGCAATGCCAAATCTGAGCCATATCTGCGACCTACACTACAGCTCAGGGCAACACAGGATCCCTGAGCCACTGAGCAAGGTCAGGGATTGAACCCCTATCCTCATGGATAGTGGTCAGATTCGTTTCCGCTGAGCCACAACGGGAACTCCAAAGGATCCAGGTTTTTGAACCTTGGAGGCAGTGTGCCTTTACCCAGCTGCGGAGAACTGTGGGCACCAATCAAGGATTGCCCTTGGGAAATCACGTCGTTGCACACCTTAAACTTACATAACTTCACATGTCGATTGTATCCCAACAAAATTGGGGAAATTATACATTTTGTTAAGGAATTGCTCTTGGGGTTTACTGTACGCTGCACATGAGACACGGTGGAGACGCTGAGGATGCAGGCGGTGCCCAGTCGCGACTTCCTCCCGCAAATTAAGCGTCCTCCCCAGGGCGGCGCGGGTCTGGTCAGTCTCCACGCCTCCTTGAGCCGGCTTGGGGCGAGCGTTGCCGCGACGCAGCCTCTGCCCGCCTGGGGATCCACCTGGTGACACCTGCCAGGTGCGCGGAGCGTCTCTGCCAGGCGCCCTCCTGTCCGGGACCAACCTGGTTTGGGGCGGGACGAGGCGGGGCGCGCGAGGCCACGCCCCGGAGGCGGGCCCACCGGAGCCCCCCAAGCCCGCGCCCCCAGCCCTCAGGGCCGGTGCCACGTCCCAAGCCTCTCGAGCTGCGGGGCCATGGCGGCCGCCGAGCCCAAGTCCCCCGCGGCAGCCGGGGCGGCCGCGGCCCGGCGCCTGGCTCGAGGCTGCTGGTCCGCCTTCTGGGACTACGAGACACCCAAGGTGATCGTGGTGAAGAACCGGCGCCTGGGCATCGTGTACCGCACCGTGCAGTTGCTCATTCTGCTCTACTTCGTGTGGTGGGTGCGCGCGGGGCCGGGAGCGGGGAGGGGGAGCCCGGGGTAGGGGGCGAGGGCCGGGGAAGGGGCCGCTAGGACGTCCCAGGTTGGAGAGTCTGCTTTGGGCTGGAGGCGAGAAGATCGCTGGGCAAGGAGAACGGGGCGCAGGCGGGTGGAGAACACCTGGGGGCCCCGGCTGGCCCCTTTGGCCCCGCAGACCCTATCTGGCCTCCGAGAAGAGGCGGTGACGCAGCCTCAATCCGGCCTGAGCGGAGCTGGGGAGGCGTCCTGGGCCTGCCCGGGGTCTCCTCGAGACCCGACCCTGCCAGTCCACACAGGTACGTGTTCATCGTGCAGAAGAGCTACCAGGACAGCGAGACCGGCCCGGAAAGCTCCGTCATCACCAAGGTCAAAGGTCTCACCTTGTCAGAGCACAAAGTGTGGGACGTGGAGGAGTACGTGAAACCCCCCGAGGTGCGCCAAGCGGGCCCCACGCGGTACCCCGCGCACCTTGAGGGTGGGACCGAGCGGTGGCGGAGCTGCCCCCTCGGGCCGACTGTCTCTTCTTTTTGAGGCTAGGGGGGCAGCGTGTTCAGCATCATCACCAGGATCGAGGTCACCTCCTTCCAGACCCTCGGAACCTGCGCGGAGGTGAGGCTGGGTCGAGAGCAGAGCTGGGGTGGGAGGGAGGGGACCTGCCTGGTCAGCTGCACCAACCAAGGTGGCCTGGGGCCAAAGGGTGTCGTGCCCCTGACCAAGCAGTCTCCCCCTCGTAGAGTATGAGGGTCAGAAATGCCACCTGCGACTCGGACGAGGACTGCGTGGCTGGGCAGCTGGATATGCTAGGAAACGGTCAGTGTGCGCCAGCTGGGGGCAGGGCTGGGGCGGCGCCCCTCGCCTCCTGAGCGTGAGTCTGCCCGCAGGCCTGCGGACCGGGCGCTGCGTACCTTATTACCACGGGCCGTCCAAGACCTGCGAGGTGTCTGGCTGGTGCCCAGTGGAGGATGGCGCCTCAGTCAGGTGTGCATGCCCGGTGACCCCCACCCACCTGGGACCAAGCGCGACTCTGCAGTTGCTCCTTTTTCCTCATCCACCAGAACCAGGATGTGAGGGGAGGGGAGGACCTCGCAGCCAAGGAGGCTGGGGGAGGAGGGACGACTAAACACACTTAGTCTGTGCCTCCTCAGCCAATTTCTCGGCAAGATGGCCCCAAATTTCACCATCCTCATCAAGAACAGCATCCACTACCCCAAATTCCAGTTCTCCAAGTAAGTCTTCAGGGTGTGGTGACAAGGGCAGGACTGGTGGAAGTTGCCTCCTGGAATGTGTTGTTTGGGGGTGTGTGGCTGGCTTCTGCCCTCTCCCCATCTGATGTTGCTGGGCTCTGTCCTTAGGGGCAACATCGAGAACCGGAAGGATGGCTATTTGAGACACTGCACATTCCACGAGGTCTCTGACCTCTACTGCCCCATTTTCAAGCTGGGCTACATTGTGGAGCAGGCAGGGGAAAACTTCACAGAGTTGGCGCACACGGTGAGGGTGAAGCCAGGGAGAGTGGGCTGGACAGTTGCCCGTGCAGGTGATGGCTCCCACTGGCCCTCAACGGGTCTCGTTACAGCCCAGTCCCTCTGCAGTCTTGGCCAGCCTTGGCTCTGACTGGGCAGAGGAAAGAGAAACATGATCAGCTGACCCATCTGGTCGCTGCATGGCTCCTGCTAAATTATTGACTCCTAGTCACACCATTGGCTGCTGGCACCCCTGCCTGGGAAGCAGGGCACTCAACAAGTCTCCCTCCCCAGCTCTCTGCCCTGAATGCCCCATAGTATGTGTCCCATGCACAGCCTTTAGCAGGACCTCAGGGCTTGAAGGTCCCCTCTGAGTGGATCCTGGCACTGTCTCTGTGCCCACCTCTGGGCAGGGTGGTGTCATTGGTGTCATTATCAACTGGGATTGTGACCTGGACCTGTCAGCATCCATGTGCAACCCCAAGTACTCCTTCCGAAGGCTCGACCCCAAGCACATCCCAGCCTCATCTGGCTACAACTTCAGGTAACTTTCAGTAGCCTAGGGATAGCTGGGTCCTCATCTGCCCTGCCTGTGGAGGTCCAGGAGCTAAAAAAGGCAGATGCCCAAAGGCTCAGAGGTGCCTGTGGTCAGCAGCCTTGGAGCTGCTCGACTGGGCAACAGGTGCACCCACTGTTATGCCCCTCAGGGTCAGGGAGCCAGGGCTCGCACATCCAGGCCATTCCACCCTGGGTCTGATGTGCTTCTGGGTCATTCCGTCCTAGGTTCGCCAAGTATTATAGAATAAACGGCAGCAGCACCCGCACACTCATCAAAGCCTACGGGATCCGAATTGATGTCATCGTTCATGGACAGGTAAACCAACCCACTCTGCCACCTGGGATTTGGGCTGGCCCACCCTCCATCTCCCCACACTCCACTCCTCCCTGGAGCCCTGCTCCTGGACCATCTAAGGTGGCCTTTTTGCCCCCAGGCAGGGAAGTTCAGCCTGATCCCCACCATCATTAACCTGGCCACAGCGCTGACCTCCATTGGGGTGGTAAGGCATGCACGCTAGGGTTGGGGGTGGGGGGGCTGCCAGGCCCTTACACAGCGGTCTTGTCTGTCTCAGGGCTCCTTCCTGTGTGACTGGATCCTGCTAACATTCATGAACAAAAACAAGGTCTACAGCCATAAGAAATTTGACAAGGTGTGTACACCGAGGCACTCCTCAGGTAGCTGGCCTGTGATCCTGGCCCTTGTTTTGGGCCAGGCGCCTCCCCCACCTGGTCCCTGCTCCACACTCCCAGGGCTGGCAGGCCAGCTGTGGGGTGAGGGGCAGAGCCAGGTCCTGGCTGTCCCACCTCCACGGCCTTGCCCCACCTCTGCCCCATCTGAGCAGATGGTGGATGCTCCTGGCGGGGGTGCAGGACCAGGGCTCTGCGCCTCTGAGCCTTCCCAACAGGACTGCACACTCACAGACGCCCGAGGTCTGGCCCAGCTCTGAGCCCCCTCCTGCCTTCTATCACGTGGCACCGGAGACCTGGGCCTATCGGAGCCCCTGAAGTTTTTGGTCCCAAGACAGTCCCCAGGAGCACGGCTGGGACCTTAGACCTGGGCCCTGCCCATACACCTTGGCAAAACCAGCAGCCAAAGGACCCCTGTGCAACCAGGCAGTGGGGTGACCTGAAGTGGGGGGCCCCTGCTCCCGCCTGCCCTCTGTCTTTTCTCCCAACTGCCCAGGGGCCTAGAGGGGGCAAGTTCCACCTCCACCTTCTCCCCAGCTGCTCCCCACCCTCCAATCCTTTGCTCACCTCATAGCCAAGAAATCACATACTGAGTCCAATAAACCTGTGACCAGAACCTTCTGGCCTTGTCTTTGGAGAAAAGCATCTTGAGGCTCTTAAGACAAACATGCAGTGGCAGGTCCTGGGTATGGGGCTGTGGAGTACTTGGTTCTGAGTGCAGTGTGTGGACTGACTGCTACCCCCATGTCCAGCCAGGTTAGTCATGTCTGACCTGGGGGCCACACAGGCTAAGAACGTATGACGACCCCTAATGCTTTTACCAGCTTCTTGCAGGGGTCACCCCAGATCCCAAACTTCAAAATATGGGAAAAGGATGGTGCCTCTTGGGGAAAAAAGCCAGGAAGGAGGTGGAGTTGTAACCAAGAAGATCCAAAGCTTAGGTCGGTCTTAAGAAAGTCCCTCTAGGCCCTGAGGCTCTACTTAAAGTGGGGGCAGACGAAGGGCTTTGGTGCAGGGCTGGAGGAATGTGGGGAGCTGGCACTAGCAGGCTCAGGCCCCCTGGTAATCTGGTTACATCCTTGGATGCTACGGGGTCACTCCATTCAGCAGCTCTGCCCATTCAGGCCCTGCTCTGAGGACACCAGAACTGGACCTGAGGTGGTTCTTCCTGCAATGGTGAAGACGAGTGCACAGTCCTAAGGCCCAGTGCCTCCCACAGACGGTCTCCCCTGTGACCCCATCACTCACTCCCAAGGTCAGAGCTGGCCCCCATTCCTGTCAGTTGGGCCAGCACCACTCACTGGAGCCAGCAAACCCTGGAGAAGCTCCCCAGCCACCCCTGCAGATTCTCCTGTGCCTGAAAGTTCAGCTCCAGGGGTAATCCAAATGCCTATGACATCCGGAGTGTCTGGCTCACAGACATCTAGCTACAGTTTTAGAGAAACTGGCTTTTCCAGTTGGGGCTGGGCTGCAGCTCAAGAACCAGGGCCAGAGGCTCAGGTTTCCCTCCCCAAGCTTGAGAGTGACCCTGGGACCCCCCACTGCCCCAAATTCCTCCAGGGCAGGCTGACCTCAGAGGGAACTGTGCAGTGGGGATGGGCACACAGCCCCATCCTTGCTCTCCTGGGACTTTTCCAGCTCTGTTTCCAGGAAGGCTGGTTAGCCCTCCCCTCTCACCCAGTTCTAATTTGATTTAATCTCCATTTGGGAGCTGATGGGCTCCATCGCCTCCAAGCAGAGTCGGGTTTCCTGTAGTTACTGGGCCTGGTCGTGCTTGGGAGGCGGTACCCAGGGGCCAGCAAACCCAGATGGACAGACCTCAGTCAGTTTCCTTCCTTCTTTCCAGACACCAAGGGGCAGCACATACATACACACAGTAAAACTTTTAAGAAATGTGAAAGTTAAAAGTGTAAATTAAAAGAAAAATTCAAAGCATCAATTAGACGACAAGAACGAATTTAAACTAGGTTCTGGAGCCAACAGTGGGGCCCCCAATACCCACCCATTTGGGGTTTCTGAGTTGATGATTCACATTTAATGTGTTTGTTGCCTTGCCAATCTGCCTGTTTTTCTTTTTTACGGCCACACCTGTGGCATATGGAAGCCCAGGCTAGGGGCCCAATCGGAGCTGCAGCTGTCTGCCTACACCATAGCTCATGGCAATGCCGGATCCTTAACCCATGGACTGAGACCAGGGATTGAACCTGTGTCCTCATGGATCCTATTCAGGTTCATTACTGCTGAGCCATGATGGGAACTCCTGGATTTTCTTTTTCTATTTCCAATTACATTTAGTTAAAAACAAGGTGCAGGAGTTCCCGTCGTGGCGCAGTGGTTAACGAATCCGACTAGGAACCAGGAGGTTGCGGGTTCGGTCCCTGCCCTTGCTCAGTGGGTTAACGATCCGGCGTTGTTGTGAGCTGTGGTGTAGGTTGCAGACGCGGCTCGGATCCCGCGTTGCTGTGGCTCTGGCGTAGGCCGGTGGCTACAGCTCCGATTCAACCCCTAGCCTGGGAACCTCCATATGCCACGGGAGCGGCCCAAGAAATAGCAACAACAACAACAACAACAACAAAAAGACAAAAGACAAAAGACAAAAAAAAAAAAAAAAAAAACAAGGTGCAGAGCTGGTTTTATGTTCTGGGGCTGTTGGCAAAGTGGAAGGAAAAACTCACATCCAGCAAAAGTTTCCCCAGACGGTGGGAAGGCAGCCTCCTAGCCCAGCCCACTGCTCTTGCCCAGCCTGACCGGGAAGGGAAAGCAGGGCAGCCCCAGCCCCGAGCAAACCAGTGCTAAGTGTTCCATTTTAAAGGTGGCACAGCCTAAGGACCCTCTGCCTCTGGACAGTCGGATACCTGGCAGGCCCTGGGGGGTCAGAGGTCTTGGACTGATCCCTGAGGCTGAGAAGCAAGAACAGAGCCGCCTGTGACTACAGGAAAAAACATAGTCTTGCATGTGAAGAAATACATTCTCGAGTCCAGGTGCTAGCAGATGATGTCAAAATCCGGGATAACGGTGCGCCTCACCCCTCCCCTGTGCTCCCAGGCCTCCTGCTGTGGTTGCCCCCTCCCAGGCCCCACTGTGGCCCAGCCCCAGGCCAAGACCCTCCTTCCCTCAGCTGTTCTGCCACCGGCCCAGTCCCATCACTGCAGACAAGGTGATTGTGCCAAAACAGGAACACCTCTGTAAACCCCATTCTGACCGTTAGTCTCCACAGACAGAGAAGCCCAAGCCCCAGATCTTAGTGTACAGGAAATGTCTGGGTCTGCCTGGGTTCTGCCACTTTAGGATCTCAGCTCAAACAGAAGACCTCCATGGGGACCGCAGGGCAGCAGAGGGGAGGGTAGAAGGACTGGGGCTGCCAGGGGCCCTGCAGCAGCAGCCGCAATAGTGTTCCACCAGCAAGAAACATGCCCTGGGAGCCCTTATGGACACGCTTGTTGGGCCTGGAGAGGGCTGCCCTGGACCGAGGCTGGGGCCCTGGAACCTGTAGGTGGAGCCACTTCCTGCTCTGGCTGGTTCCTGCCTCTTCTGGGACGTGTGTCTTACTCCCCGAAAGCCTCCTGAGGATGGTTTTCTTAGGTGCAGAGAACGGGCACTGTCCAGCATGCTAATGACCCAGCTGGGGGTTCTGCTGCAGCAGCCACTCTAGGGTCTCCGTGAGGTACGACATGCCATAGTGCTGGGCAATGTTCTGGAAGATTCCAATCTGCTCCATGAATACCTAGAGGAAGGCCAGTCGCAGTGAGACCTAGTCCCAGAGGAGGCGCAGGGATGCAAGTGCGAGGCCAGGCAATTAAGGAGAAAGGCAGGTGTGGGCAAGGGACAGAAAGGGCAAATGGCCGAGGGGGTCCCCACCTTAGTGTGGATGGTAAGCGCGAAGCCCCCAGCACAGCTGCAATACACAGCCATGTTGGTCTCCTTCACTCCCCGGCACTTCACACAGACCTGTAAGGAGAAGCAGCCTCATGAGGAGCCTCCCCGCTGCCCCTGCCAGGCCTCCGTCCCCAACCCCCGCCATGGGCCATGGCCTTCACCTCAACTATGAACACAATCTGACGCTTGATGATGGGCTTTATCCAAACACACCAGCTGCTCCCCAACACCCTCCCTGTGGACACCCCATCACACCAGCCACCTCCCTCAGGTCTTTGCTGAGATGTTCCCTCTGGGTGAGACCATGCCTCCGTCTAACACTGAAAGACCTGTCTTCGCACACACTCCCCGTCTGTTCGCCTTACTCTCATCACCATTTACACACTTTGTCTTGTTTACCATCTCCTGCCACTAGAATAAGAGGTTCATGAAGCCAGCACTTGGCCCCTGTATGTGCCTAATAGATGCTGTAAGAAGGAGTAAGCTGGGCTAATGGACAAGGCCTGACCCAAGAGCTGGTCTCCCTGGAGGCCCAGGTTACGACCTGCGAGGTTCCCACAGGTGCTAACTGCTGTTGAGAAGCCCTCTGCCAACCGGGGGCGGGCAGACTGGGTGCAGAGATGCCCCAGTGCCAGGCCTGCAGCTCACCAGGTCCTGCAGGGTGAAGGCCATCAGCTTCTTCTGCAGGGCCTCCACCAGGGCCATCTCGATGACTGACGAGTCGTAGGCAACCTGACAGTTGGAGCAGAGCCACTGAGGCAGCACAGCCCCATCCTAGGCAGAGAAGGACAGGGACCAGATCACCCTCCTCAGTGGCTTTTCCACACCGCCCTGAGAAGACTCCACGGGGGCACGTGTGACACCTCCTGCTCGCAGCTCCAGGGCACACGCGTGTCACCCCCGTCATCACTTAAACGTTTTCGCCAGGACAAGGCTCTGGTGTGTGGGGGTCAAGTGGCTTGGGAAAGAGTGCCTGCTTGTTCTAATTCACATCAAGGCCAGTGGGGGCCCAGCAGGTGGAATCCCAAAAGGCAGAGATGGGGGTCCCTCGAGGGGGTACCACAGGACCTCCCTGATCGTTGGACTCCAGGGGTGCCCACCTGAGAGAAGGAGGGCTCCTTGCACAGGTCCAGATCCCGGCAGAAGTTACAGCTGCGGCAGATGACCTCAGGGAGCACGTAGGAGCGGCAGGGGTCTCGGAACTGGGCCTCCTCTGAGAACTCACCAACATCTACCAGGCGGAGCAGGTCTCTGTTTAGCTTGTTCACCTGGTTTGTGATGTTCGTGTCCAAAGACAGGACCTGTGGAGTCAGAACGGCTCCCTGAATGGATATGTGTATGTGTGTAACTGAATCACTTTGCTGTATACCTGAAACTAACACAATGCTGTAAATCAACTATACCTTAATAAAAAAATCAAAATTAAACAATTCAAAAAATCAGTGCCATTACAGTAGCACCAAACTCCATAAACACTTGAAGTGCAAACATATGCAATATTTATGTGCGGAAAGCCCCAGCATAATGAAATGGAAAGATTAAGCGGCTCATGGATTGGAGGCCTCAACATTAGTTATCAAGTCTCCCTAAATTAATCTATAGACTCAAAACAACTCCAATCAACGATCTAGGAGGATTTTTTTTTTTTCCCTTAGGGGCACATCTGCAGCATGTAGAAGTTCCCAGGCTCGGGGTCAAATCAGAGCTGTAGCTGCTAGCCACAGCCATAGCCACGGCAATGTGGGATCCAAGCGGAATCTGCAACCTACACCATAGTTCACGGCAACACTTGTGGCAATGTCAGATCCTTGACCCACTGAGCAAGGCCAGGGATGGAACCCGCATCCTCACAGATACTAGTTGGATTCGTTTCTGCTGCACCACAATAGGAACTCCCCAGGAAGATGTTTTTTTCCTTGGTAAAAACTGACTCAAACTTTATAAGGTAAGGCAAAGGATTGAGAATAGCCAAAATAATTTTGAAAAAGAAGAAAGTTAAACCAGTCACACACTTAGTTTTAAGACTTGTTGATAAAGTTATAGGAATTAAGACAGTGTGGTGCTGGAGAACAGATGGACATTTAGATCAATGGAGACAGAGAATCAGACTCACACACATGCACAGCCAGTTTTGAAAAAGACACAAACATAGATAAATAGAGAAAGGATAATTTTTTCAACAATTAGTGCTGGAATAATTGGATATGCTTATATAGAAATATGACCATACATAATTGTACAAAAATTAACTTGGAATGCCCGTTGTGGTGCAGTGGAGACAAACGAGTCTGGCTAGGAACCGTGATGTTGCAGGTTCTAGTGGGTTAGAGATCTGATGTTGCTGTGAGCTGCAGTGTAGGTTGCAGACACGGCTTGGATCTGGCGTTGCTGTGGCTGTGCTGTAAGCCAGCAGCTGTTGCTCTGATGAGACCCCTAGCCTGGGAACCTCCATACGCCATGGGTGTGGCCCTAAAAGACAAAAAGACAAAAATAAATAAATAAAATAAAATGGTATACTAAATTCCTTTACTACAATCAGAAGTCACTTGATCACTTACTTAATGGACAGTAAGTAAAGTGCTCTGTACAAGATGACGCCTGCTGGGTCTTATCTGGTAATACTATCCCGTCGTCTGATTCAGCCTGCCTTTCCCAGAAAGGCATTTAGCGTCCCAGCAAGCTCTCCCCTTGGGTTCCACAGCAGCCCGGACATTTGGAAAGCCTCCTCCACTTCCTAGTCTGGTCCATGAGCCCCATGGGAGCGGTGTACACCCGCCATCCCACGGCTCACCTGCTCAGCCCCTGCCAGCACCGCCAGATCACCCTCCACCCCAGGGCCTCTGCCTGCCTCTGCTCAGACCTCATCCCCCTCTCAGGCCCTACACTGAGCCCCAGGCCCCATCAGAGGGCCCTACTCACCCGCCCTGTCTCTGAGCCCACCCCTCAGCACCTGTGCTCTCTGGGCTCACCTGTCCCTCACTGACTAGTTGTCCCCCAGTGGAGGGCGGGCTCCGTGAGGACACAGGGCTTTCCTGCCTTGTCTACTGTGAGCCCCAAATGCCTCACACAGCGGCTGCGTGGAGCGTGGTGCAGTGAGTGAGTGTTGTGCAAACTATCAGTGTGAGCGCCCTCACCTTGCACACGTATTTGATGAACTCCAGAGCAGGGTTATTGAGCAGCAGGTGAGAACCAGGGAGGACAGGAAACATTTCTGAGGGCTCAGTGGAGTTCCGAGAGCCCGTAACTTTCTTCTTAATCTTCTGTGTGATGGTGAAGAAGTTCTGTGTGAGTTCATTCGCCACGTAATCCTGTGAGAAGGTGATCATACCTGGGAAGAGAAGCCACATGGCAGCTGCTTCCCTACTTCACACAGCAATGAGGACACCAGGGAAGGAGTGGGGACCCCCCCTCCCCTCCAGGAGCACATAGGGTAGGCCTCACATAGCAGGGTGCTCACCGGGAAGGGCTCCAGCTTCCCCCTGGGCCTCCTGGGAGAGCTGGCTGGCCCCCCTCCTCCGCACAGGGGTGCTCCCTGGGGTGCTGCGCCTCAGCTCCTCCTTCATGCTGTGGTACACGGCCACGATGTAGGCTGCAGAGGAAGAGAGAGAGGCGTCGGCAACACCAGGAACAACTGGAATGAGAGGCACCCAGCCGCATGCTGCTCACAGCGCCGGCCAGGCTGGGCTGAAATGTCATTGTTAGTGATGATTCCATTTGCTGCACGTAGATGAGCCAAAGTCAAAGAGAGAAATGAGAATGAGCAGGAGCCCTCGCTGATGCACAAGTTCATAGTCAGAGAGAGTCCTGCATAAAGAAGGCAACACGTATTCACCTTCACACTGGATGTGACCCAGGGTCAGCACATCTCTCCAAGCTCCACCCAGGTCAGTCATTCAAAAAGCGAACTTAAGAAAATGAAAGACTCAAAGGCAAGTAGACAGAAATATAAATGATCATAAAGAAACTGTCTGTCGCTCTGTATGTGGGGAAACCTATATCTGTGTCTGTGTATCTGCTGACGACTTATGATGCTCTTCACTGACTGTTCTGATCCAAGGATCAGCTCGGAAGTACAACAGCGGTGGAATTTATGCACTGTATTTGCACATCAACCTAGATAACTTGGTTTGTAAACACTAAACCTTTAGACCCAAATCAAATACCAGTTTCTTATAAGCAGAAATTGAGCCTCAAAGGCCAGGCAGCTGGGGTGGGGGGGTAATTTGTTCAGGAAGTGTCTAAACTTTTCTACTTGGGGTTTAATTTAGTCACTATTTGTGCACATGCACAAACCTGGGGAGGGGGGCAGGACTATGAGCCCTTCAGTGACACCCCAGGGCAGCCTTCCTCACTGGCTCTGGGCGGGGCCAAGGGTCTCCTCTCTGCCTCTCAGGAGCCCAGACACAGGTCCTGCTCCTGCCAGAACCACCTTATTCCCACTGACTGCATGGCTGGAACATGACATCAAGTGTGGATGACTCACCTGAGACAATCATGAGGAAGTAGCTTTGGCAGGAGGCTGCCTGCGGCAGAAACTGCAAGATGTTCCAGTTGTTTTCCAGCAAATCCTCCACATCTAGCTCCTTAGAGCCTCCCTCCTCCTCCTCCTCCTCCTCTTCCTCCTCCTCAGCTTCCTCCTCCTCCACTCTGCCCTCTTTAGGGGAGTCCTGTTGTGACACAGAGACAACCATGGTCAGCTTTCCCAAACAGCCTTCAGTGGGAGCCGCCCTGGCTGAGCCCAGGCTATCTAGGGTGACGCTTGTCTAGTGGCTCCTGCAGGGCAGCTGCAAGAAGGTCACCTCTGGAACATGCCTGGAGCGTAGAGGCATTTAGTACACAGTTTTTTGTTTGTTTTTTGCTTTTTAAGGCTGTGCCTGCAGCATATGGAAGTTCCTAGGCCACAGGTGTAATTGGAGCTGTAGCCACCAGCCTATGCCACAACCACAGCAACGCCAGATCCGAGCTGCGTCTGAGACCTACACCAGAGCTCACAGCAATGCTGGATCCTTAACCCACTGAGCAAGGCCAGGGATCATCCCTGCATCCTCATGGATACTAGTCGGATTTGTTTCCGCCGCGCCACAACAGGAACTCCCATTCAGTACACAGCTGACCATTACTCTCATCTTGCTCTTTCAGAGTATTCACTGTCAAGTTATTCAAGCCCCACTCTACAGGAAGGGAAGAATCAAGCATGCTTCCTCAAGTTCCCACTGTGGTGCAATAGGATCGGTGGCATCTCTGTAGCACCAGGACACACCTGGCACGGTGGGTTAAAGGATCCGGCGTGGCTGCAGGTACGGTTTAGTTTGCAACTGTGGCTCAGGTCTGATCCTTGGCCCAGGGCTGGCCAAAGAAGAAGGAAAAAGAGAAAGAAAAAACAAAACAAAACGAAAACCAAAAATCAAAGGGAATTCTATCGTGAGTCCAACATAGTAACCATGAGGATCCCAAGCCTTGCTCAGTGGGTTAAGGATCTGGTGTTACTGTGGCGTAGGCCGGCAGCTGCAGTTCCAACTGACTCCTACCCTGGGAACTTCCATATGCTGCAGGTTCAGCCGTTTAAAAGTAGGGGGGGGCACTTCTTAGGTGACCAGCTCTTGTGGAGAAAGAGGTCCTCCTGGGATGGTGACAGTTCTGCTAACACCTGACTCTATGGAGGATGCCCCTCTTGACAGTACCTTTCATTCAACATCTGAACTCTGATAGCAACCACCACCGCCTTCCCCTCATTGGTCTACACGGCCTGCACTCCCTTCCCTCCCATCTCAGTGGACCTCCCCAACCTAGCACCAAGGGCAGCCTGACTACTCTCAGCAGCACAGCTCCTTCCTTCTGGGGGTGCCCCCTTTGATACTTGAGGCCTCCTCCTCCAGCTTCCCCACCCTCTGCTGGCTTCCACCATGGGGACCAACCTGGGGGTCCTCTCAGCCCACACTCCCATCACGTGATCTCACCAGCCTCAGCCACCACGCTGCCGGGTGACCCCAAGTTCCCACCCCCTGACCTCTGTATCTCCATCTGTGCACATTAAGTCAGGCATGGCAGACACCCTGGGCCCAGCCAAGCACGACTCCCCTCTCCTCACACTCGTTCTCTTGTCAGGTCTATGCAGGTTCACACCCCCAGGCGTGACCCCCACAAGACCTACCTGCCCAGGCATCACTCCATGCCCCTGGGCACCACCCCACATTCATTCTGCTGGCCTATCCACTTTCAATACCCACCTGAGTCCTCCTCCCTAACTCCACCCTGCTCTGCCCCCTCCCCTGGGCGACACTAACTGGGCTCCTACTCAGACCTCGACCTCCTGTGGTGTCGTCTAGACAGGGCCCAAGTAGAAGTCAGGCCCTGACTCTTCCCCACCAGAATCTCCTTGTCACTGAGCCAGGTCTCCTCACAGCCTGAGGGCCCAAGTGGCCAGCTCTCAGCCCACATCAGGACCAGTGTCCCTGCCTGGCTGTCACTCGTGGCAGCCTCATACTGCAATCCCACCACAACTTCAGCGGACCCCTCAACCTCCCATGAGTCAGCCCTGCCTAATGGTGCATTCTCTGCACACTCCGCTTTGTTTATCCGAGCCCTCACCATTGTTTACACCGCTATCTACACCTACCGTTGGCTTGTTCACAATCTCTGCCCTCACAGACTCTGAGACAGCAAGGTATTCCCTCCTGTCCTGCCGCATGACTGGGGCCTAGAACCATGCCTGGCACTAGGCCTGTCACTACCGAGTGTGTGCTGAAGGGACAAATGTGGACTCCTGACATCACTTCAGATTCCAACCTCAGCTCTCCAACACTGGTTCTCTTACCTGTCCACAGTGAATACGAGAGGGGACATTTCCTTTGATGCCACCATAGTTAGATGGATCCATCCAGAGAAGGAGTTCCCAGCATCGAGAGAAAGAAATTGTCAAAGAATGGAAGATCTCCTTAGAATGGATGCTGAAGAGAAGCGAAACAGAAACTGGTTAAATGAAACTAAGAGTTTTTCCCTTTTTCTCCACTTTCCTTCATTGTTTGTGTACCCTCCACTTATTCTAAAAAATGACTTTAAAGTGGATTCACACTTTATCATCCCTCATACTTTCTAGGGAAAATGATAAACATAATACTAAGGAGACATCTGGGAGTTCCATTGTGGCTCAGTGGTAACGAACCCAGCTAGTATCCATTAGGACTCGGGTTCAATCCCTGGGCTTGCCCAGTGGGTTAAGGATCCAGCATTGCTGTGAGCTATAGTGTAGGTCACAGACACAGCTTGGATCCTGCATTGCTGTGGCTGTGGCACAGCCCAGCAGCTACAGCTCTGATTTAACCCCTGGCCTGGGAACTTAAATATGCTGCAGATGTGGACCTAAAAAAGCAAAAAAAAAAATCTATCTGCAGTGCTACACTCAGCAAAAAGATCTTCCAAAAGTGAAGGTGAAATAAAGGCTTTTTCAGATATCCAAAGCCAGAAAAAAATTGTTACTGACCAACCCATACTACGAGATATGTCAGCAGACAGTAAATAGCATTAGATAAGAACACAAGTGAAGGAATGAAGAGGACTAGGGGTGCTAACACCTGTTGGTGATGTACTCCACGTAGGCAAGGGCGTCTTCCACTCGCCGTTTCTTGGTGCAGAGGATGATGCGGTTGAAGTTGGCATAGACAACTGATGATCCCAGGCGCTTGAACTCAGCGATGAGCCTGTGAACCAAGTTCAAAGTCAACAGTCAGGACCCCACAAAGAAAACACCAGAAAATACTGCGAGAAAAAAGCTGACTGTCCTGAAGTAGAAAACACACTTAGAACCCAGAAGCCACAAAGAATGAAGTTCTGCATAGCAAAACCCCATCGTAAACAAAACCAAAGACAAAGAGTGAGGAAAAAACATGCAATGCGTATCACAGGAAAATGGCTAATTTTTACCTAGAAAAGTCAGACATATCAATGAGGGAAAAAAACAAACTACAGAAAAATGGGCCAAGGATATGAAAACAAAGTCCGATTTTGGGAGTTCCCTTTGTAGCTCAGTGGTAAGGAACCCAACTAGTTTCCATGAGGATGCAGGTTCAATCCCTGGCCTCACTCTGTAGGTTAAGGATCTAGTGTTGCCTTGAGCTGTGGTGTCAGCTGCAGATGTGGCTTGGATCTGGTGTTGCTGTAGCTGTAGAATAGCCTGGCAGCTGCAGCTCTGATTTGACCCCTAGCCTGGGAACTTCCATGTGCCATGGGTGCGGCCCTAAAAAAAAAACGAAAGTCCAATTTCATTGACAACAAGGACTGCAAATTAAGCGTATAAGAGATCACATCCCAAACCACTGGGCTGGCATTATGACCCACCGTGTTGGTAGGGACACGCCAATAGAACAATCAACTGCTGACACCAATCAACACCAATCATCGCTGATAGTACAACCAGTGGCGCAACCTTCTCAGGAGCCCCTTGATGGTATCAGTCGAATCAGCATTTCCTATCCAGGTAATCTGACAATATCTATCAGACCTGCAGTGTTGCTCCCTGGAGACCATCCTACAGATCCCAGAGGTGCCCACTTTCTGGTGTGGGGTCAGCATGGGCTGGCAGCACTCACTGAAGGAAGAGCTTCTTCATCATGCCATGGAGTGTGCGGTGCAGGGCAGGGTCGTGCAGCAGTGAGGATGGAGACCGCAGCCAGCGGTAGAAGTGCATCACCTGGTTGTCGGCGTAGACATTGCGGTACTGTGTGATCTCCTTCACCCAGCCCACCACCATGCTCTTCAGGATCCTGGAGAAGGGGGTTCAGAGGGCGCCCCACTGTTGTAGGCAGCAGCTCTTCCCCGCTGTGCTGTAGCCTCTGCACCCCCTGCCACACCGTCCAATTCTGTCACTCTCCCGCAGCCCCTGCCACCACTGCACTCAATCAACCCCAGCTTTTGTGCCTTCCCCACAGCTAGTGTTGGGATGGCGCTGAGCAGATGGGGCGTCCTTCAAGAAGGAACCTCGCTCTGCTGGGAGAACCAGGAACAGACTCCCAGCAGAGACCCGCAGGGCCCCTGCCCTCCTGCCTAACTGGCTGCTTCACCATGGCTGCACCTTGTGGAATCACCCGACGATTCTGCAACAGCATCACAAAGCCACCACTCGGTGTGACCATCCTACCACCTACTGTCTGACTCCACCACTTGTAGGGAGTGAACTGGCAATGTTGTGCCAATTTCTGCACAGCAAAGTGACCCATTCATACATATATATACATTCTATTTCTTATGTTATCTTCCATCATGTTCTATCCCAAGAGACTGGATATAGCTCCCTGTGCTGTACAGCAGGACCTCATCACTTATCCATTCTACAAGTAATAGTGTGCATCTATGAACTGTCCATTTCTCTGGCCAGTTGGCCCTGACCATACCATGCATGTCTTAGCCCTTGAACCTTTCTTTCTAGCAGTCTCCTGGGCTGCAAGTCCTATCCTCCTCCTGTAAGAAGGCAACAGGAAAGTTCTGGAATTGCTAGACTTGCTTTTGAATGCCAACCCTTCCCTTCAGCTGCAGTATGACCACAGCATGGGGCCTCGGTTTCCTCATCTCTACAATGGGCGACAGCCATATCACCCAGGGGGACTGGGAAGAGCACTCGCGCTCCGTGCCACATCACCACTGCCTTCTCTCCTGAGACCCAAGCCCTATAACTCGTGCTACCTTCTGTGTGGCTTCAAACCACAGCAGATACTGGGATACCTGCTGTGCATCCCACGGCAATTCCCTGCAGGCACACCTCTGGCCATAGAAAGGGGGCCAGAATGCAGCACCTAGAACTGCCACCCATACCTGGAGGGTGGCAAAAGACAAGTGGGTTGAGGAAGGGGCCTGACCCTGTGTTGGTTTCTGACTAGTGACACTGTCTTAACTCTTAGTTTCCAAGACAAGGAGAAAGGTAAAAAGATTTCCTATTGCTCCTTCTAGGTGCCAAACTGTTGCTCTGCCTTTGGAGAAGAAAGGGCACAAGAACAAAAGATGAGGGATGAGCTCAGGGATGTAGGCTCCTGAGTACCTGAAGGTGCTAGAGCAGAGGGCCGTCTCGTCGTAGCTGGCGGGGGCACTGGCAGCCTGATTGCCCGTGATCATGTCCTCCAGGGAGGCCTGCTGGATCACGTCGAAGCTGACGCCCATGCTGTCAGCCCCCTCCATGTCATTGACGTGGTGAGACTGCAGGATGGTGTTGACGGCCAGGTTCTGAATGTCCAGCTCCACGCACACTGCACACAGACACCACTGCTTGTGCACTGACCCCTCCTGGCTAGAGCCCGACCCCAGGAAGCACCATCTCAGAACTATCACTGCCACCTGGGGCAGCCAACAAACAGCAAGCATTGAACTCAGGCTGATGGCAGACCCCACACCCACGGAGGCTGCCTGCAGGCCGCTCCCACCTACACGGAATGGCAACAAACAGTAGAAATACCAATATCTGATGTCCCCATGTGCCCTGCCCACACACCTGTGGAGTAACAGCCTGAACTGTTGATCTCCACAGGGGCCTGGTCATCGAACTCCATGACGAGCCGGTTGTCGTCGGCCTCCTTCCCACCCAGGTCAGGGCGAGAGGTGGGCGACAGCCAGAGCAGATGGTTGTGGCGCTGGAGGTGGCGAGCAAAGAAGAGATCGGAGCCGAAGGTAGATATGTCCTCAGGCAGATTCCCAACGGGGATGTGGAAGTACCTGCAGGGGAAGGGGCCAGCCCCAGGGGGACAGGGGGTTAGCCCCAGGAGAGGGACAACAACCAGGAAAGGCCAAGCTGCTACCAGAGACCATGAGGCCAGCAATAACTAAGATGGCCAGAAACACCCCTCTGCTCAGCGCACCTGCTCATCTCGAAGGCCTGTGACAGACAAGTGTCCAGGTTGAGGTAATGCCGGATCATGCGCCGGGCTCCATGGCGCTGCCAGTCCAGGACCCCGTAGCTGATCTTATCAGCTACATGGATAGGCACTAGCGGGAACTCCTCCAAGACGGGAACTTCACTAACTAGCCTCTTCATCTCCCAGTTGGACTGAATGGCAATGAGTGTGGGCCCCCGGCGCTCCTCCTGGGCACAGGGAAGTCAGCAGCTAGTTAGCGCCACCTGGGGAGGGGGCTGGGCTCCCAGGGCGGCAGGACCCTGATGGCGCTCACCTTGTACGCCAGCAGGAAGCGCTGGATGGCTCTGCAGATGATCTTTAGGTCGGTTTCAGCCCGAACTTCAAACGTGTGTTTGGAGGGGGGCAGGAGCTCGGGGCCCACTTTCTCCAGCAGGAGGCTGTGCTCAGCGGAGTACAAGGCGCTGAGGCTGGGCATCTGGTTGCTTCGCACCTGGACAACAAGGGCTGGGTCAGCCCCTCCCTGTGGGGACGGAGGCGGCAGCCCCGAGCTGCAGCCCCACTTCTACCTCAGGGGCTGAGGCTTCTGGAAACTAGGGGTGGGGACATGAGATTTTCCTGCCCAGGGAGGCTCTCCCCGCCGCCCCGACCCAGGAACTCACGGTATCCAACACAAACACAGAGGCTTTGCGCTGTGAGGGCACAAAGATGCCGAAGAGAGCCTTGTGGCCCTGCATGTGATGATACAGGTAGATGTGGCGGATGCTCCCTGCAAGGGGACACAGCCCGTCACTCAAGATGTGATGGGGGACATGGCCCGTTCCCCAACATGTACGGGAGTTGAGACCAAGCAAGGGCAGCGGTCACTTGCCATACCTGGTTCCAGGTAGCTGAACTGGGCCAGAGAGCGCATCTCCAGGTGCTCCAGGGCGAAGGTTTCTGCTTCCCAGCCTGAAAGGTGCCTCACCAGATGCTTATTGACCACACACACACAGCCCAGCTGCACCAGGGCCCGGAATAATAATGGGACCTGAAAGAGGGCGGACAGGGTGGTGGGAGGGCTGAGGGGGCAGGGCACGGCCCAAGGACATCTTGTGCAAACGCAAGGCTGAAATCCACCGTGTCTGTGGACAGAGCCCTTAGCACTGTGGCCAGCCTGTCTGTGCCCTCTGGGATTTTTTCCCACCACTCCGTCCAGCTGGATCCTTGCACAGCTCAGCTGGGAAAACGGTTACCTGGGTCTCGTACACGCCTTCAATGTCTGGTGCCGCCAGCTCGGTGTTGATCTCATTGATATGTTCTTGGTACATGTCCTCTGGCACCGAGTACTCGTAGAGGTTATAGACCATGTTGGAGCGAGGCAGGACCCGGTTCACCTGGTGATAAGATGGTTCACCCCATGACTAAATTAAGTGGTCATGTTTGTTACAACACACAGGCACACGCGCACGCACGCACTTAAACACATGTACATGCACCATCAAACAGGCCTAGGACTTCTGCAGCCCACAACCATGGAGTCAACACCCCTACAGTCCATCTCTCCCAATGAGTACAATCAGAAAGTCTGGACATAGCTTTGAGAAGCCACCTGAGGCTTCTAAAATACAGACAAGCTCTCACACTCTCAGGGGAAGGTGTTCCCGGCTTATTTTCCTCCATTCTCTCCTGGGTTTAACCTAAGGGTAGGGAAGCAAAAACTCGGAGAGAAGCCACGTCTTCGTGGACAGAAGACTGGGAGAGCCCCCCGGGAGCCAGACCAAGGAGTTTTGGGGAGGAGGGGGCAGGAGAAGGGGAAAATATCCTCCAGGGCAGGACGTTCTCCTACAAAGTTCCATCACAGCATGTCCAGGAAGCCACAGGAATTCCAGATCTTGATCTCCTGTCCTTCATCCTCCCTGTTCTCTTTCTAGATCCACGTTCTGCTGAATCTTCTGGTTGAAGCAAGTGTCATCTGCAGGAAGCCTCCTCAGCCGAGTTGTCACCCAAACATCCAAGTCTGATCTCAACTAGATGTCAACCTAAGTGATTCCTGGCACCAACCAAGAAATGTGCTCATTTGCTCGGTAAACAAGCTCGGCGTAGGGCTCACTGGGAGCTGGGACAGAGACCATACCGAGGCCCCGAGGATACCACAGCTGTGAGGAGGACCACGTACTGAAGGGTTCCATGTATGTGACATGTCCCAACCCACCACCTGGAGATAGAACGTGGACCAGTGCTTCCTGAGGGCCAGGAGATGGGAAAGACTGCTAAGGGGCACGGATTTCTTTTAGGGGTGATAAAAACGTTCTAAGAGTGACTGTGGAATGGCTACATAACTCAATATGCTAAAAGCCACTGAATCTTACACTATTTTTTTTTTTTTTTTTGTCTTTTTAGGGCCACACCTACAACATATGGAAGTTCCCAGGCTAGGGGTCAAATCAGAGCTGCGGGCACTGGCCTACACCACAGCCCCAGCAACACCAGATCCGAACTGAGTCTGCAACCTACACCACAGCTCATGGCAATACCAGATCCTCAACCCACTGAGCAAGGCTGAGGATAGAACTCACTTTCTTGTGGATACTAGTCATGTTTGTTACTGCTGAGCCACAACAGGAACTCCCCTAATTAACTTTTATGGCATCCTAAGAAGGTTCTCAGGAGATGGAGGCTCCAGAACACCTCACTCAAGGTCACCAAACTCACCAGGTCTTTATATCTACAAAGCCCAAATCTTTATATGGCCTCCGCCATCGTGGAGACATCCTCAGAGGCTGCACAGGCAGCTGACCTCAATGACCAGCAACACCAGCTGTCGTCCCCCCCGCCCCCACAGACCATACCTTCCGATAAGAAGGGCTCTCCTCCACCTTGGCCACCCGCTGGTTCACATAGAAGACCCGGGGAATGTTCAGCTTGATGCAATACAGGTCACTGCTGATGACAGCCCACAGTCTGAACAAGCCAGCCTGGCTGGTCTCACTGATCTGAAGGGGAAACACAGACTGTACAGCCATGCAGGTCTCGCCTTGTCACAGAAAGCACTCAACTCCCAACGGCAGGCTGCTTCCCAAGTGGCCTCCAGCGCCAGCCCCTCACAGAGACACAAAGGTAAAGGCCTGCCCTTCCTACTCCTTCTGGCCCCGGCCCCCAGGATGGTGAGCTGACCAGATACCCCTTCTGTCAGCTGTGCTCTTGACCTTCAGGATGTCCCACCCACCACTGACCCCCATCCACACCTGCACGATCTGCCAGGGGAGGTCCAGAATGCTGCGAGCAGTTCTTCGGAAAAAGCCCCCTAGCCCTGTAGAGGGTCCCTCTCGGATGGCCCCAGGCCGTGGCACACCCTCTGCCACCTCCAGACGCCGCCTCTTCCTGTGAGCAAGGCGCTGTCGAGCCTGCAGCTGCCATTTCTTCTTGTGAAATCGGAGCCATACCAACCACTCTTCCTGGGACAGGGGCAGAACAGGTCAGGAGGAGAAGAAGACGGGAAATTCAACTGAGCACTCGGGAAAACAGAAACATCCTTCTGCAGCAAGCACACCTCCCAGCTGCTCTGGTAAGACCTGGGCTCATCTCGCCACCCATCTCTACTCGGCGGACTCCACAGGGAGACAGCTCGTTGTGACCCAGGCCTGACCAGGGTCCCCACTCCCTCCTCCACCCCACACCAGACTCCCCAAGCCTCTCACCTGGGTGGTCCCGAGTGCTGGAGGCTGCCCCAAGATCTCCTGCCAGGGCACCATCAGCTCCAGGTCCTGCGACTCCTCCTGGCTCTCCCAGAGGATGCGCCTCCTCTTGGTGGCAACAGGAACCCCTGAGTGGAGCGGCCTTGAGAGGCCCAGGTCCTCCATGTCGGGAGTGCTGCAGCTCGGGGCCCCTTCCGAAGCCTGGGCCACGCCTACCTGCAAAGACCCAAAGGAGCCTTAAAACAGCAAGATTCCTCTCAATAAATTCCACTTCTGGAAATCCATCATAAGTGCATCCTCTGAATAAGATAAAGTACTTGTATGCAAACATTCATTTCCAGACTATTTTTAAATTTGTTTTTTGGGGGGCTGTACCTGTGGCAAGCAGAAGTTCCCAGGCCAGGGGTTCAACCTGCACCATAGCAGTGACAAGGTCAGACCCTTTACTAGGCCACCAGGGAACTCCCAGACTAATCTACTTTTAAACTTTTAATAGTGAAAAGGTCAGAAAGAAAATGTCACTCAGGTACAACCATTATGAAGCAAATGTTTACATTTTTCTGTGTTTGCTCCAGAACTTTCTCCTTTTCTTAAGAAATAAAATATTGGACTTCCCGTCATGGCCCAGTGGAAATGAATCTGACTAGTATTCATGAGGATGCAGGTTAGATCCCTGGCCTCCCTCAGTTGGTTAAAGATCCGGAGCTGCTGTGGCTATGGTGTAGGCCAGTGGTTGTAGCTCTGATTCGACCTCTAGCCTAGGAACCTCCATATGCCAAGGGTGCAGCCCTAAAAAGACAAAATAAATTAATAAGTAAATAAAATATTGTAAAGCATAGGTAAAGGGCCCCTCCATTCTCCCTGCCAGTTCCCCAGGCACAGGGCCTACCACTCCCCATACATTTTGTACTTTTACTCCATATCCATAAACAACAAATACCATTGCTTTAGGCTGTGAGCTGAGGTGTAGCTTGCAGACTCGGCTCGGATCCCGAGTTGTGGCTGTGGCTATGGCTGTGGCTGGTGGCTACAGCTCTGATTAGACCCCTAGCCTGGGAACCTCCATGTGCCACAGGTGCAGTCTTAGAAAAGCCAAAAAAAAAAAAAAAAAAAAAAAAAGTAGAGGCACATGCTGCACATTCTACTGCAGCTTGCTCTTTTTTTCAGGGCTGAACCTGCAGCACATGGAAGTTCCCAGGCCAGGGGTCCAACTGGAGCTGTAGCTGCCAGCCCACACCACAGCCACAGCAACGCAGGATCTGAGCCACGTCTGCGACCTGTACCACAGCTCACAGCAATGCCAGATCCCTAACTCACTGAGCGAGGCCAGAGATCAAACTCAGATCCTCATGGATACTGGTTGGGTTTGCTATGACTGAGCCACAATGGGAACTCCAACAGTTCAATTTTTTTAATGGTTATAATTCAATTCAATTTTTCTATTTCTTCTTAGGTCAGTTTGAATAATTCTTTTTAAGGATACTGTTCATTCCACCTAAGTTTTTCAATTGTTTAGGTAAGGTAATTCTTTATATATTTTTTTAGGCTTTCCTATATCTGCAATGATAATCTGTTTTCATTAAAACAAAAGCCAGGAGTTCCCGTCGTGGCTCAGTGGTTGACGAATCTGACTAGGAACCATGAGGTTGCAGGTTCGATCCCTGGCCTTGCTCAGTGGGTTAAGGATCCGGCGTTGCCATGAGCTGTGGTGTAGGTTGCAGACGCAGCTCTGCATGCTGTGGCTCTGATGTAGTCCAGCAGCTACAGCTCCGATTCGACCCCGAGCCTGGGAATCTCCTTATGCCACAGGAGCGGCTCAAGAAAAATGGCAAAAAGACAAAAAACAACAACAACAAAAAAAAACAAAAGCCAAAATTTCTATCTTGACAAACATCTGTCTATTTCATAAGTTTTCTCAAAGACCAAGGTTTTGGTTTTACTGTTTACTTCATTCATTGCTGCTCTTGCCATTTTAACTCCTTTCTTTCTACTTTCTTTTTTCTTTTTTTTAGAGGGACTGGTTCTTTATTTCAAAAAGACACATCAATTTTCAGTATGAAAACAGTTACATTATTGGTTTTTCATTCTCCCAATTGGCCCCCAAAGAGACCACAAAGAAGAGTACATTTTAAGCCAATTAAGCTACAGGATGCACACCTAACATCCCTCACCAAAGGCGGGGGCCGTGGGCAGAATTGTGTAGGGAAAGAAATTTTAAATGCTCAACACACTGCCAGCTCAGACTGTAGAGAGCTCACAGCCAGATGGGGTGACTAGTGTGCCCCAACCCCAAAGAAGCGAAGTTTCAAAATAATATAAAATTCAAAAACAGTTTTGTACATAAACCTTTCAGGATTTTTCTAGCACTAACTGACACAAAGCACAATGAGATGGCACTTTTATAAGAGACAGCAGCTTAGACCCAGAAAAGGGTGATAATACGAGTTTCATAGGGCGAAATCAGTGGCAAAACATAATTTTCTTTCTTTCAAGGAGAGAGGAGGGCAAATAAGTGGTCACCTCGACATAGGGGCACATGATCCATTCTCTGAGCATCTGGGAACAGGATAGAGGATTTGGTCTCATCATCTTAATTTGTTTGGTCACTTCTGATGAAAAACAAAAGTAAAGTGGCCCAAAGATACTGTGAAGCTGAAAACCTGAACAGCACTTTTTTTTTTTTTTTTTTGGCTAACCCCTAGAATCACCTTTCCAGTTTGGTGGGTACTTTTTTTGTCTTTTTAGGGCTGCACCTATGGCATATGGAGATTCCCAGGCTACGGGTCTAGTTGGAGCTGTAGCTGCCGACCTATGCCAAAGCCACAGCAACACCAGATCTGCGCCTTGTCTTCGACCTACACCACAGCTCACAGCAACGCCGGATCCTTAACCCACTGAGCGAGGCCAGGGATCAAACCTGCAACCTCATGGTTCCGAGTCAGATTCGTCAACCACTGAGCCGTGGAGTTCACAGCTACTTGGTGGGTACTTTTTACAGAGCAATGAGGTTTCCCATAATGAAGTCTTTCTCTGGGCTGTTTGGCTCTCAGTAAGGGAGGCCCATACCATTATCCTTCCTCTATAGAGAGGGCAATATGCATTAAGCTGAAAAGTTACCTTCCAAAAGTGAGAAAGGGATTAGACTGCTGCTTCAAACTTGTGGAATTATCTGGAATGTTTTTTACAAATGGTTGCTACATCAACAACAAAAAAGGTAATTACAAAATGTGACATCACAGCATGCTTCAAAGACACTTTGCATTGTGCTCACGTTCCATTAAATGTTGTTCCCAAAGGAGCTCAGCCTCTAGCCCAATTGGAATCTCTCAGGAGAGGCAGAGACAGTTTGGTGAAAAGGGCAAAGGGGTGGGGGTGGGGGTGGGGGTGGGGATGGGAGAGGTGGTTAAAGGAGAAAGCAGCCTTCCAATTAAAGATCAGCCCTCAGTTTAAAGGTCAGCTTCAGGCAGGCTGGCCTCAGGCGGGGTCAGGGTCAGAGGAAGGAGCAGCGGCAGGGCGGGCCTGGGGTGCTCTACATCTCGTTCAGGGCAAACAGTCTGGTCCAGCATCCGTTGTGTACAGAAGTGCTCCTCCTTGGTGCATTTCAGTTTATATTCCAAATCATCAACTGTTTTTTCCAGCTTGGCTACTGATTTCTCAGCAAACTCAGCACAGGTCTCTGCCTCCTTGAGTCTTTCAGTAAGAATCTTTATCTCTTCCTCAGATTTGTTTTTTTTTTTTTTGAGAGCACTTTTCTTCAGCAGTACTCAGACACTTCAGATTCTGGTCCATCAGTCTGATCTGCTCAGACTGATTACCTCTTGGCAGCGGGACTCTGCCAGCTCAGCTCACTCCTCTGTGCGTTCCAAGTCTCCCTCAATAATCACCAACTCCCAAGCCACCTCTTTATACTTCCTATACGCCTCTTCTGCAATGTGCTTAGCTTGAGGTGGATTTCCTGGAGTTTCATTTTTTCCTCCTCTTTTAAGGCTCAGTTTTCAATAACTTTCATACCTCTCTCGTTCTCATCAGCAGCTATCTTGGCTTCCTCCAGCTTTTGTAGGACAGTGGCCAGGTGCTCTTGAGCACGGTCCGGCTCCTCTTCAACCAGCTGGATCCTACAGTTCAAGGAGGCCACCTCAGCCTCAGCCCGTTCCCAGGCCCGCCTTTCTCTCTCCACTTCCCGCTGGAGGCACTTAGACCTCTACTCTGCATCATCGACCTGCTGCTATAGAACCTGGATCTTGAGCTTCACTGCCTTGATGGTGGTGATTCTGGCCAAGGTGTCCACCCAGCTCCTGCTTGAGCTTGAGTTCCTGCCTCCTCCACATGGTGCTGTAGCCTTTTCTACTTTCTTGGTTTACTGCTGTTCTCCAGTTCCTCAACTGGAAGCTTAGCTCACTTAACTTTCTGTTGGTTTTTCTTTTCTACTATATGCAATTAAATAGATAAGTTACATATAAAAACTCTTTAGCTGCCTCCTACAAATTTTGATGGTATTTTCCTTTTTTTTTTTTTTTTTTTTTTTGCTTTTTAGGGTTGCACCCACGGCATATGGAGATTCCCAGGCTAGGGGTCGAATCAGAGCTACAGCTTCCGGCCTACACCACAGCCACAGCCACGTCAGATCCGAGCCGCATCTGCAACCTACACCACAGCTCACAGCAATGCCGGATCCTTAACCCACTGAGCGAGGCCAGGGATCGAACGTGCATCCTCATGGATGTTAGTCAGATTCATTTCCACTGCTCCACAATGGGAACTCCTCTGATAGTATTTTCATTCAGTAATTCATTTCTAATTTCCATCGTCATCACTTTTTTTTTTTGTCTTTTTAGGGCCACACCTGCAGCATATGGAAGTTTCCAGGCTAGGGGTCGAATCAGAGTTATAGCTGCTGACCTACACCACAGCTCACGGCAACACCGGATCCTTAATCCACTGAGCGAAGCCAGGGATCGAACCCACAACCTCATGGTTCCCAGTTGGATTCATTTCCGCTGCACCACGACGGGAACTCCCACTTATTTATTTTTTGCCTGGTCTTATGTTTAGGTGTTCTTGAAAAGAAGGTGTATTATCTGAGCACAAGGTTCTATTAACTAAATCTAGTTAGCAACTGTGTCATTCCAACCTTGCATATTTTTACTAGTTTTTGGACTGGTTGCTCCAAAAATTGAGGAAGATGTATTAAAATTCCATGGAGTTCCAGTTGTGGCTCTGTGGTAACCAACCAGACTAGTATCCACGAGGATACGAGTTCAATCCCTGGCCTTGCTCCTTGTGGGTTAAGGATCCGGTGATGCCAAGAGCTGTGGTGTAGGTCGCAGATGTGGCTCAGATCTGGCGTTGCTGTGGCTGTGGTGTAGGCCATCAACTAGAGCTCTGATTCGCCAGCTAGCCTGGGAACTCCCATATGCTACAAGTGAGGCCCTAAAAAAGACAAAAAAAAAAAAAAAAAAAAAAAAAAGAGAGAGAGAGAAAGAAAACAAAAAAGAAAAACATTCCATATGCTAGAATGGAAGCCTCCAAGATCATGGAGGCTCTGTGTGCCCCAGCGGTCCTACCCAGCCTCAGCTGTCACAACCTCTGCTATCCTGGGCCAGGCCCCCTCACCTGTCTCTTGCCCTCCAGGACGAAGAGCTCACTGATCTTCTTTTGCTTGTAGACATCATTCTTCTCCAGCAGTTTTTTGTGCAGCCAGTCAGGGTGTTTGACACGTGGTACTGGGTTCTTCACCTGCATGAAGGGGACACTTATCACTTGTCTGACAGCTAGTCTGGGCCTGGCCCAGGTTTCTGCGGCTTTTAACATCACACTGGGCCCTGTTCCCACTGGCTCTCCAGCTCACCTGCTGCAGAGCCGCAGGGATTGTGATGATCTTCTGGATGGCGCTCCCCAGCCGCTCGATGTAGTAGTCCCAGTCCAGGATCTGAGTGTGCAGGAGGCCAGCACCAACAGGGTGCGCGTGAGAGACAAGCAGCAGCAGCGTGCTTCACTCTGCAACGCACTGTGCTGAATAAGCCTTCATGTGTCTTACTTAACCCTCTTAGAAATTCTATGCCAACAGGCGCCTGTTTCAGAGGAGGAAGCTGAGGTGGAGAGGGTAAATGATCCTCCCAGGATCAGAGGTGGGCAGGCCAGCACTTAGAACCCTGGGCCAGACCCCAAGCTTTAGTCCATCCAAGAGCACAGGGCAAGGGCCTCGCTGGCACTTAGTGTCTCCAGTTTTGCCCTAAGGTGTACAACTATTTCCTTCATTCTTTACATAATAGAAAGGAGGAAATTAAGAGTGAAGTATGGAAACAAAAAAGGTGACCTAAGTCAGGGATACTCTGCCCTGTTGAGTTTTCCTTCGAAACTTCTGGGAGTAGAAAAAACAAAAAAACCAGCACTCACTGTCCGAATATCAAAGTCTTGAAGGGAAGAACTCTTAAGCCATTTCCGGAGAAAGTGCTTCCTCACCGTGGGCTCTGCCTGGAAAATGGCGAGTGGAATGGCCCTGGGTAAGAAGAGACACAAACTCACAAATGTGAAAATCTCCCTAAATCCAATCATAGTGTTGATACCAAGTATTTTATGTGAAATAAGTACTTACAACCTACTTTATGACCTTTTTTTTTTTTGTCTTTCTAGGTGGCATATGGAAGTTCCCAGGCTAGTGGTCAAATCAGAGCTGCAGCTGCCAGCCACAGCCACAGCAACGCCGGATCCCTAACATGCTGAGCAAGGCCAGGGATCAAACCCGAGTCCTCACGGATACTAGTCAGGTTCATTACTGCACAGCCATAATGGAAACTCCTGTAACCTATGTTTTTATTGAATGTAGTTATTTTGTATAATAAACTGTACCTACATCTGACATTTATCATACTTAATAATTACATAATACGTCACCATATTAAAATATCATGGTTTAACACCTCCCATCATTGGCCATCTGGTCTGTTGTATTTGGCCACTGTTTACAGAGCTGTTACAAACATCCTTACACAAATTATATATTCATGAGCATGCATATAATAAAACATTAAAAACATGTTATTCATTGAGTAAAATACAGAGTCCACCTGCTCTCCTGAAAGATGAAGCCAGTTTTCACATCACTAGCAAAGCAATAAGGCAACTGTCACTACTCCTTTCCTTCACTAGAGGCAGTATTTGTTATCACGAAGTTATGAGGAAACTTAGAAAGACACCTGGGCCCCCACCATCCAGGGCTCTCAAACTGGCACTGTCATTTTTATATCATGGATGAAAAAGTAAAAATAAGGATGAAGTCCTCTGTGCAGCTCCCCTGACCTTCCTCATACAGAAGTAAACAGTCTTTATCTTGGTGTTTATCAATCCAGGCATGCTTTTACAGCAGTTATGTGTGCACGTCCCATGTGTGTAAACTTAAACAGATGGAAGTGCACTCTGTGTGTTGTCCTGCAGTCTGCCTTTCCTGTTCAAATGTTTCAAGCTCTATCAGTGTAGTGACAGCCTTGATTCAATCATCCCAACACCTGAAGACCATTTTATTGCATAAGAAATACATTCCTCCATTTTCTGGCTGATGGACACTTTTGCGTTCCTAGACTTTGCTTTTAAACACCATGTAAACACACACGGGAAGCTACGTGGGGGCAGGTTCACTGACGTGTTCAGCTACGGGGGTAAACTGGGGGTCTGTTACTCCATCATGCACTGTTGGTTTCTCTCCAAAGTGATTGTCATCCACACTCCCACACACACTGTGTGAGCGCTAGTCTCCATGGTCACCAACAACTGGTATCATCAGACTCTTCATTTCCAATCAAGAGGCATTTTTAAAATCTGCATTTCTTGATTACTATGAGTCTGAACATCTCTGCATGTGCCAGCCATCGATTTCTTCATTTTTGAACTGCCCATTCATATCTGTTGCCCACTTTTTCTTTCGGTTGTTTGCCTTTTTCTTACTGACATATAGGAATTCTTTTTTTTTTTTTTTCTTTTTTGTCTTTTTTAGGGCCACACCTGCAGCATTAGGAAGGTCCCAGGCTAGGGGTCAAATTGGAGCCACAGCTGCTGGCCTACACCACAGCCACAGAACTCGGGATCCAAGTTGAATCTGCAACCTACACCATAGCTCCTGGCAATGCCAGATCCTTTAACCCACTGAGTGAGGCCAGGGATTGAACCCGAATCCTCATGGATACTAGTTGGGGTTCATTACTGCTGCACCACAATGGGAACTCTGACATATAGGAATTCTTTATTTTACTCTATCATCTATTTTAGCCTCACATCAAATTCCTTCTTTTCGTTATGACTTTTTTTTTTTTTCTTTTTGCCTTTTTCTAGAGCCGCTCCTGCGGCATATGGAGGTTCCCAGGCTAGGGGTCGAATCGGAGCTGTAGCCCCCAGCCTACGCCAGAGCCACAGCAACGCGGGATCTGAGCCGTGTCTGCGACCTACACCACAGCTCACGGCAACACCGGATCCTTAACCCACTGAGCGAGGCCAGGGATCGAACACACAACCCCGTGGTTCCTAGTTGGATTCGTTAACCACTGCGCCACAACGGGAACTCCTTGTTATGACTCTTTTTAAGAAAAACTTTTGATGTGTTTCATTGACTTCTTTCTTCAAGCCTTTCTAGCATAGGTAAGGACACTGATTACTGAAGTTTCAGGCTCTACAGTTATTTACTGCTGTATTATGAACATTGGGTTGAAACAATAACCAATAACCATTTCTTGTTCAGGAGTCTATAATTTGGGTGATCTCTTCAAGTCACTGGTATAGCTGCAGTGGCCTCCCTTATGGGCATGGCAGTTGGTGCTATCAGCTGGGCCTCCCGCACTTGAGCTCTCAGGCTTCCTGGCCTAGAACTCCTTCTGCCCACCATCTCTTGGCCATGCCAGGCAGCAAGAGAAGAGGGCAAGAGCAGAACTGCAAGGTCTTTTGGGACCAGAGCTCAGCAATTGCATGTTACTTCTGCCATATTCTACTGGTCACAGCAAGTCGCAGGGCCACCTCACCGGAGGAGCAGCAAGACCCTGATTACAAGAATAGTGCACCACTGCCGAGGCTGTCTTTGAGTTTCTCTTGATGGAATTTAGTACTACTTTCCTGCGTTTGCCCACAGGCCACTCTAGTCCTGGAGTTCTTGGCAGGAAGCTCTGCCACAGTCACACACTCACAGACAGGTTTGAGTTCTTTCATTCTACGCACCATCAATGGGAAAGACTGTGGCTTTGATACACTGTACTTTCCTCTTTCATTCATGAAGCCCATGCAACACTCAAGTGGCCGAAGGAGCACTGGTGACACAACTGTCCTAGGGACCCTGGAGTTTCCAGAATCAGGCCTGGAAGCTGCTATTTGATGGCAGCTTTGCCGTTGCTCTTGAAAAGTTCCAGAAGCTGGAGGACATTTCCTTCTGTCGTAAAGGGGGTTGGAAGGCATGTCACTGGTGGTGCAAAGAAGCCTCAGATGCTGGAGCATTCTGTGAGGCTCCCCAGTGCAACCTCTCCAGCCAAGCTGGCGTCTCTCTCCTCGAGGGTGTGAGTGATCTGGAGCCCTGGTCCTCACCTGAACTGGACTCGTGATGGGCCCCTCATAGCAGACCCTCCAAGACACCCCCACTCCCAGGGGGCCCAGTGGGGCTCCAGCAAGCCTTAGTGTTATCTGATCTGCAGGGGTCCACAGCCCAGTTCCTGCCTCTTTCAGGTCCTGACCATCCCTGCACTGTTTAAGGAGCTGTACCTCTAAGGAGGTACAGAGGTTCCATAGCAGCATGAGTTTCCCAGCCCCTTATGGAATTCCTCCTTTAATCCCGGAGAGCCTCACCTCTCTGTGACTGGAGACCCCTCGGGCTTCCGGGAGATAATGTAGCGGCAGCTCAGCCCTGCATCCTTCACCATCTGATCCCCCAGGAACTCCGCCAGGCGTTTGGCCGTGCTGATGGACGTAGACTTTTGCTCCCCGTAATCTTCCAGCTTCCGAGACATGGAACGGTTCTCAGAGATCAGCTCGAACAGCTCAGAATCAGGCATGTTAGCTGCCTGGAGAAAGAGGCAGCGGGCAAAACGTCACGCAGAAGGAAAGGAATACCACACTCATCTCTCCCAAGGCTTTCCTCCATTAAAGTCCTGCATTCCTCCAACCTGAGGAGCTGAGGGCAGTAGTGTAACAGGGCTGTCTTGTGCCAGGGTGCAGCAACACAAAAACCACAACAAAGCCTTAACTTTTATGTTTTTTGAGGGGGGGGTTACACCCACAACATGTGGAAGTTCAAAGTCCAGAGACTGAACTCACACCACAACAGTGACTGAAGTCACTGCAGTGGCAATGCTGGATCCTTAACCTGATCCAATTTTTTTTTTTTTTTTTGCTTTTTAAGGCCACACCCGCGGCATAAGGAGGTTTCCAGGCTAGGGGTCAAATTGGAGCTGTAGCTGCCGGTCTATGCCACAGCCACAGCAACGTAGGATCTGAGCCATGTCTTCGACCTACACCACAGCTTATGGCAACGCCAGATCCTTAACCCACCGAGCAAGGCCAGGGATCGAACTTGTGTCCTCATGGATACTAGTCAGATTTGTTAACCACAGAGCCATGACGCCCCCCCCCCCTTTTTTTTCCAATTTTTATGTTATTAAACCGTGCAGGAGTTCCCATCGAGTTTCAGCAGAAACAAATTTGAAGTATCCATGAAGACACAAGTTCGATCCCTGGCCTCGCTCAGTTGGTTACAGAGCTATGATGTAGGTCGCAGATGCGGCTCAGATCCTGTGTTGCTATGGTGTAGGCTGGCAGCTGCAGGTCCTATTAGACCCCTACCCTAGAAACCCCCATATGCTGCAGGTGTGGCCTTAAAAAAAAGAAAAAAGACAAAACAAAAAAAAAACCCCAAACGACTGTGCAGAAAATAAGAAACATTTATTGAGCTATTAGCACTAAGACTGCAATAAAAAAGGAAAGGCAGATTAATTGGTGATTTTTCTACTAAAAGGAAGAAAAAGATGAGAGAGGAGAAACCAAGAGGGAAAAAAGAAAAGACAAGTGGCCAGCTAGCCAATAGCTGAACCAGCAGCATTCTTCAGCGATGAGGAGCCCAAGGGGGCTGTCTGAGGAGGATAAACAGCTTCAATCTGTTCATTATCCTCCTATCAGTCTCCCTCACAGAATTCCATCAGTGGATACAGAAGCTGAAGGAAATTCTGAGAGGCCCTGGCACTAATAAAGTCGTGGGATTTCATCAGAATTAGCCTTGAGTTCATCTGTCGCCTTGGACCCTGGGTCCCTTACCTTGCTGTACAGCACGTCCAGCCAGTAATCAGCCACCTTGGCCACAGAGCCATATACCTCTTCCAGTGTGTTGCCTTTGAGAAAGGCCTCGAACACCGAGGACTGGAAGATTTTAATCAGCTGCAGCTCCCCTCGGCGTTTGACCTCGAATCCCTTGAGCTCGGCCAGGGACCCATCCTCGTTGAATACGGCATACCTAGAGACACAGGCAGGCATGGCAGAGAACAGAAGCCTGCATGCCAGCTGCTTCTCATCAGTCCTCTGCCTTCCTCCTTCTCTCTCCTACCCTCCCTGCTAGCATCCATCAAGCAGCAAACATCTCTCTACCCTGGAGGTTTATGCTACTCCAAAATAAAAGTGACTGCAGGGCCTGCAATCTGCAGAACCAGATTGTTCTCTGTGGAGACAGAGCTAGTGGTATCAGTGTTGATAAAAGCATTGGAAATCGAATCAAAAAAGCCCAAACCAGAGTTCCTATTGTGACTCAGCAAGTTAAGTACCTAACTAGTATCCATGAGGATCCAGGTTCAATCCCTAGCCTTGCTCAGTGGGTTAGGGATCCAGTGTTGCCATGAGCTGTGGCACAGGTTGCAGATGCAGCTCAGATCTGGCGTTGCTGTGGCTGTGGCAGAGGCTGGCAGCTGCATCTCGGATTCAACCCCTAGCCTGAGACCTTCTATATGCTGTGGGTACAGCCCTAAAAAGACAAAAAAAAAAAAAAAAAAAAGGCCCAACCGCAGACCTGTCCTGTTCCCATCCTATGCCCTGGTCCATTTTCTAGAGGAGCTATTAAACCTAACCCACCCTTTCCTTTTTCGAGCATAAGGGCTATGGGATTCCTACCTCTTCTTCAGTTTCTTGCCTTCTTCCTTGGAGGCTGGCAGGATCATGGCAAGGTAGGGTCCGTCAACCTCAAAAAAGATGCTGTTCTCTGAGCGGGTGACGTAGGTGAGAGAGGAAGGCTCAGCCAGCTCCTGGTACTGATGGTTGGTGAAGCCTTCCTGCAAGAGTGCAGAGAGGGCAGCCTCACTGGTAACCATCCCAACCTGGACAAGACCAGCTACCCCCCTCAAGGGTGAAGGGTCAGCAAGCTGGGCAAGAAAACGGGATCAGTGTTCTGACACACTCCAATATAGACCAGCCAAAGTGCCTCCTGCTAGGTCCAAAAGGTTACACAACATGTTCCTGTTCATTGGACATTCTGGAAAAGGTAAAAATCATCATACGAAGAACATGCTGGGGAGATGGGTTCGGGCATGAGAAGAGAGGCTGACAACCAAGGGCAGCACCAGGGAAACTCACGCCTACATGTGAGGGTCAGAACCCACAGAACTACACCCTGTAAAGTAAGTAAATTAAAACGCATTCCAGGAGTTCCCGTCGTGGCTCAGTGGTTAACGAATCCGACTAGGAACCATGAGGTTGTGGGTTCAATCCCCGGTGTTGCCGTGAGCTGTGGTGTAGGTGGCAGACTCAGCTCGGATCCCACGTTGCTATAGCTCTGGTGTAGGCCGGCGGTTACTGCTCCAATTTGACCCCTAGCCTGGGAACCTCCATATGACACAGGAGCGGTCCAAGAAGTGGCAAAAAGACAAAACAAATAATTAAAAAATAAAAATAAATAAATAAAACACATTCCAGGAGTTCCTGTTGAGGCTCAGCAGTAACAAACCCAACTAGTAACCATGAGGACATGGGTTCAATCCCTGGCCTCACTCAGTGGGTTAAGGATCCGGTGTTGTCATGAGCTGTGGTGTAGGCCACAGATGCAGCTCAGATCCCGAGAGAGTTGCTGTGGCTGTGGTATAGGCTGGCAGCTATAGCTCTGATTCGACCCCTAGCCCGGTAACTTCCACATGCTGCTGGTGTGAGCCTAAAAAAAAAAGAAAAGGAAAAAAAAAAAAAAAAAACCCACAAAGTATCTCCTCCAGGAATTCTTACTGTGACACAGGGATCAGCGCAATCTCTGGAGTGCTAGGAAGCAGGTTCGATCCCCGGCCCAGCACAGTGGATTAAGGATGTGGCATTGCCATAGCTGCAGGGAAGGTTGTAATTGCTGCTTGGATCTGATCCCTGGCCTGGGAACTTTCTACGCCTTGGGGTGGCCAAAAAAGAAAAAAAAAAAAAGTATTTCCTCCACAGCATTTACTGATTCCTCCGGTGGCTCAGATAATACTCTCACACTCACTGATTCACACCCACGACATGGCAGCGGGGAAGCCAGCAGGAGTAGAAGTGCAGGTTCTGACACCGTGCCCTGACAGAATACCAACTCAGGACACATCACCTCTGGGGCTTTTCTCCCCAAACCCCAAATAATCTCAGTCTAATAACAAAGAGCAACAGACAAACCCAAATCTAGGAGCAGTAAACAAAACACTCGACAGGTACTCATCACCAGTGTCCTGGTTTTAACAGAGCCGAATGACCAAGGGGCTGCCAGGCTGGAGGGGACTAAAGAGACAGGAAGACCAAAAGTAGCCTGAGGTCCTGGAGAAACTGAGGTCCTGTATAAACAATTATACTGGTTTACAGAAGATCATAACGTTAAGGGAAGCAGGCTGAGGATATATGGGCATTCTCTGTTTTCTACTTGTGAGATTATTCTCTAAGTCTGGGTTTAACGTTGAGGGAGAATATAGACTCAAGTAACTTTTTTTTCTTTTTAGGGCCGCACCTGCAGCACATAGAAGTCGAATCGGAGCTGCAGCTTCCGGCTACACCACAGCCATGCAACGCTGGATCCTTAACCCACTAAGCCGAGGCCAGGAATCGAACCCACATCCTCACAGACAGTATGTCGGATTCTTAACCTGCTGAGTCACAGCAGAAATTCCAGAGTCAGATAACTCTGGAGCACAGCATTTTCTGGACAGATGCTCAGCCTACAGAAAACCAATCTACAGAGGTGGCTCAGATGCCATGTTGCTGTGGCTATAGCAAAAGCCAGCAGCTGCAGCTCCGATTCAGCCCCTACCCTGGGAACTTTCATATGCCGCAGGTGTTACCCTAAAAAAAAATTAATTCATTAAAAAACAAAGAAAGAAAGAAAACCAATCTGAATAGTGGAGGCAGGGTGGTCTGAAACCAGGAAGGTAAGCACATCAGTATGAGAGCCAGTGCTGTCCCCTTTCCCAAATGCCTCAGTGGTGGCACTAGGAACCCAAGCCCAAACAGTAGCCCCTCTCTGGAGACCCAGGCTCACCTTGACCATGATGTTTAACATAGCCCCGGGGTAGGAGATGGTCACTTTGGGCTTTTTCACACTGGTCGTCTTGATGACAAAATTTTCAGGGAAGCTATTTGGCAGGACGCACCATATTCCATCTGTGTCCAGCTCTAAGGGTCTCCTTCAGAGAAACAGAGAAGTGAGGCTGGATGGATGGATGCTGGACTGTGGCCTCCTTAGCAAGAACCCCATGTGGAGTCCTGACAGTGGATGGGGCTCCTCCTGTGAACCCATGAAATGAAACACCTGCCAATTTCCACCTCCACCTTCACCTACTTGCTCTTCCCTACCCCCCGACATCCGGCCTTCCCTATCAGGCGTGCCCGCCCCCCAACTAGCAGCTGAGCTGGGTGCACCACTCACCCGATCTGCTCAATCAGTTCCCTCGCCTGGGTGATAATGTTGGCCCCCGTGAAGCAGACGATGCCGGCCATCTCCATGGAGTACCAGCGGGCCCTGGGAAGGACAATGACAGCCGGGGCGGGGGAGGGGGGGTGCAGGTCAGTAGAGGAGGTGGGGTTTTGGGGGAGGGAGAGAACGATGCCAAGAAGGGGACAAGAATGGACATGTGAAGTGTTGAAGGAGAACTAGTGGAATTCAGCTCTGCCGAGGCCACTCCTCTGTTTCTATGTCAAGGTGCAAGGCTGAGCTCAGGAAAGTTTTGGAAAGATGCAGCATGCTGCCACTGCAATAGCTCACGACCTCGGCCTCATCAGCAGGATGGCTAATGCCAGCCCAGAGGGTGGCACGTCCTCCACAAGCCTCCTCCCCACAGGCCTTCTCTGTTCTCCCAACCCCCACAGGCATGCTCTGGCTTCTCAGGGAAAACACAAGCCTGCAGATGCCCAGGCTCGCTGTTCACACCAGGTCTCAGACCTGAGGCCAGCCCCTCCCCACCCCAGGGAATCCTGCTCAGGTTCCAGTTCTCAGCCCCTCCCTCTCTGCCATCAAAAAGCAACAAGTAAAGCCACCCTCCCTCAACCCCACCTTTCTCCTTCTCCAGAGGTGCCCATGTTGACCCTCCCAGTCCCCCGCCCTGGCCAGACCTCACCTTCTGTGACCTGTTCTCCCTCAGCCCCCACCCACCTAGCCGTTGGTCCAACAGACACACTCAGGCCCCACCTCGCCTCATCTCCCTTTGGCACCCGACCTCAGGAACAGTCTCCAGCTTAGCTTTAGGACCCACCACTCCCAGCTTTCTCAACTTTTTGGAAGGCTTTACACACCTCATTAGCACATGCCAGAAACTACCAGACTGCTGTCTCCAGCCCAGGATGTTCAAAACATGCCCAGCATGCCCCCCATTAGACCCCCGGGACCCTCCAGGTCAGCGTGACCTCGACCCCCACCCCAACCTGCTCTCTCCCTGAACTGAGACCCCGACTCTCCTTCTCACCTGCACCCTTGGGCTCCGCCCAACCTAAGTTCATGCATTCACTAGCCCCATGGGCCCCACCCAGTAGGAGCCTACCCCTTGCGCATGACGTAGCCATAGAAGGAGTTGAGGATGCACTTGTGCGCCAGCTGCAGGGAGTCGTACAGGACCTCCATGTTCCTGCAGCGCTTCACCTCCGCCGCGTCCCCTGCCTCCACAGCTGCAGAGAGCTTCTTCTTCCACACCTGAGAGCCACATAAAGACCAATCAGCCCCTAGTGTCTTCAGGCTCAGGTTCTATGTACAGTTAATGGCCCCGAGGGTTTAACATTTTGAAAATTTCAAACTTAAAGAAAACTTGAAAAGGAAGGACAGTGAAGGCCATATATAAGAGGGGCCACCATTGGTATTTTTATATTTCCTTTAGTCCATCCCCTTTCTCCATCAGCACAAACATTTGAAAGTTGTAGAAATCACAACCCAGCCCCCCCTAAATACTTTGGCATACAATTTCCAGGAACAAATGATAGGGACAGAGTAGGATAATTAATTTAGAAATCCCACTAGGGGATCAAAGAAAACAGAGAGGGAACTTTTACTTATTTATTTATTTTTTTAGGGCCACACCTGTGGCTTATGGAAATTCCCAGGCTAGGGGTCAAATTTGAGCTACAGCTGCCCGCCTACACCACAGCCACAGCAACATGGGATCTGATCCTCGTCTGTGACCTACACCCCAGCTCACAGCGACACCAGATTTTTAATCTGCTGAGCAAGTTCAGGGATCAAACCTGCATCCTCATGAATACTAGTTGGGTTTGTTACCACTGAGCCACAATGGGCACTCCCCAGAGAGGGAATTTTAAGCAAGTTTGGGAGACTGTCGTAAGCTAATGACTACTCAAGAAAAGAATCCAGTAACCAGGTGACACTTCCACTACCTTGAAGGAAGACCAGGCACATTCAAGCACCAGGCACACTCTAGCCACAAACCCTGATGGTTAGAACACAAAACGAAAGACATGGGGCCTGAATCTTGTTACAGGAAGTCAGGGAGTTAATAGCCCTGAAAGAGCAGCATTTCTGCACGTAGCCAAGACAGGAATATGGGTGTAGGGGAAAGGGGATATTATACCAGTACACCTGAAATGAATTACTGTTATTTTAGTATATATCACCTCCCCTTTGCTAATACACATATCATTTAAATGGCATCACGAGAACCCTCCTACACTGTTGGTGGGAATGTAAATTGGTATAACCACTATGGGAGACAGTATGGAGGTACCTCAGAAAACTAAATATAGAGCTACCATTTGACCCAGCAATCCCACTCCTAGGCATATATCCAGACAAAACTTTCCTTGAAAAAGACACATGCACCCGTATGTTCATGGCAGCACTATTCACAATAGCCAAGACATGAAAACAACCTAAATGTCCATCAACAGATGAATGGATTAAGAAGATGTGGTATGTATATACAACGGAATACTACTCAGCCATCAAAAAGAACAAAATAATGTCATTTGCAGCAACATGGATGGAACTAGAGACTCTCATACTAAGTGAAGTAAGTCAGAAAGAGAAAGACAAATACCATATGATATCACTTATATCTGCAATCTAATATACGGCACAAATGAGCCTTTCCACAGAAAAGAAACTCATGGACCTGGAGAACAGACTTGTGGTTACCAAGGGGGAAGAGGAGGGAGTGGGATGGATTGGGAATCTTGGGTTAATAGATGCAAACTATTGCCTTTGGACTGGATAAACAATGAGATCCTGTTGTAAAGCACTGGGAAAAATATCTAATCATTTACAATGGAGCATGATAATGTGAGAAAAAGAATTTATATATGCATGTGTGATTGGGTCACCTTGCTGTACAGTAGCAAACTGACAGAACATTGTAAACCAGCTATGATGAAAAAGATAAAAATCATTAAAAAAAAAAAAGTTCCCAGGCTAGGGGGTCCAAATGGAGCTGCAGCTGCCAGCCTATGCCATAGCTCACAGCAGCACTGAATCCGTAATCCACTGATTGAGGCCAGGGATGGAACCCATGTCCTCATGGATCCTAATTGGGTTCGTTCCCATCATTACCGATGAGCCATGATGGGAACTCTGGCATTTTTTAATTAAAATTTTTTTTTTATTTTTAGGGCTGCACCCAGTGCATATGGAGGCTCCCAGGCTAGGGGTCCAATCAGAGCTGTAACTGCTGGCCACAGTTGCAGTTACAGTCATATCTGCAACCTATACCACAGTTCACAGCAACACCGGATCCTTAACCCACTGAGTGAGGCCAGGGACCGAACCTGTGTCCTCACAGATGCTAGTCAGATTCGTATCTGAGCCACAATGGGAACTTCCTCTGACATTTTTTTAAAGTTTGGTATGTAAAGGACAGAAAAAGAAGAAGATATTTACTGAGTGTCTACTATGTACTAGGTGCTGTGTTAGACTGTAAAGAAAAGATGGATACAGTCACTATACCCTCAGCACTTGTCTGATGAGGAAGACAAATGAACAAGTAACTCAATAGTTTAATTAAAATAAAGTGAGGAGTTCCCGTCGTGGCGCAGTGGTTAATGAATCCGACTAGGAACCATGAGGTTGTGGGTTCGGTCCCTGCCCTTGCTCAGTGGGTTAACGATCCGGCGTTGCTGTGAGCTGTGGTGTAGGTTGCAGACGCGGCTCGGATCCCACGTTGCTGTGGCCCTGGCGTAGGCCGGTGGCTACAGCTCCGATTCAACCCCTAGCCTGGGAATCTCCATATGCCGCGGGAGCAGCCCAAGAAATAGCAACAACAACAACAACAACAAAAAGACAAAAGACAAAAAAATAAATAAATAAATAAAATAAAATAAAGTGAGATGGTACGGCAGCTACTCAAAAGGTTAAATACAATTACCATAAGATTCAGCAATTCCAATCCTGGGTATATACCCAAAAGAACTGAAAGCATGACCTCAAAGGGATACTTACACACCCATGTTCACAGTAGATTTATTCTCAATACCTAAAATGTGGAAGCAACCCGACTATCCATCAATGGACAAATGGATTAAGAAAATGTGTTATAACCATACAATGGACTACTATTCAGCCTTAAAAAGGAAATGCTGGAGTTTCCATTGTAGCTCAGCAGAAACGAACCGGACTAGTATCCATGAGGATGCAGGTTTGATTCCTGGCCTCTCAACAGGTTAAGGATCCAGCATTGCCGTGAGCAGAGGTGTAGGCTGTAGCTACAGCTCTGACTGGACCCCTAGCCCAGGAACTTCCATATGCAGTAGGTGCAGCTGTAAAAAGAAAAAAAAAAGGAAATGCTGGAGCTGTGGTTAACAAATCCAACTAGGAACAATGAGGTTGCAGATTTGATCCCTGGCCTCGCTCAGTAGGTTAAGAATCCGGCATTGCCATGACCTGTGTTGTAGGTCACAGACATGGCTCAGATCCGGCATTGCTGTGGCTGTGGCGTAGACCAACGGCTATAGCTCTGATTTGACCCCTATCCTGGGGTCCTTCATATGCTGCGGGTGTGGCCCTAAAAAGACAAAAAAAAAAATGGAAATGCTAAAAAAAAAAAAAAAAAAAAAAAAAAAGAAGGAGTTCCCGTCGTGGCGCAGTGGTTAACGAATCCGACCAGGAACCATGAGGTTGCGGGTTCGATCCCTGCCCTTGCTCAGTGGGTTAACGATCTGGCGTTGCCGTGAGCTGTGGTGTGGGTTGCAGACGCGGCTCGGATCCCGCGTTGCTGTGGCTCTGGCGTAGGCCGGTGGCTACAGCTCCGATTCGACCCCTAGCCTGGGAACCTCCATATGCCGCGGGAGCGGCCCAAGAAATAGCAACAACAACAACAAGACAAAAGACAAAAAAAAAAAAAAAAAAATGGAAATGCTGACAGAGGCTACAACATGAATGACCTTTGAGGACATTAGGCTGAGAGAAATACCTGGTCACAAAAGGGCAGATACTGTATGATTCCACTTATTTGAGTTTTCTGGAGTAGTCAGACTCACAGTCCACAGAAAGTAAAATAGGGATTACTGCAAAATGAGTACAGTTTCAGTTTTGCAAGATAAAGCGTTCTGGAGATGGATGGTGGTAACAGTGGCACAACAATATGCATGTGCTTAATGCCTTTGACTTCTACACTTCTGTTAAATTTTACATTATATACATTTACCCAAAATGAAAAATGACAAAAAAGTTAATAATGATTAAGCATGATGATTACAGGCTATCAGAGCAGGGTGGGATGTGAAGGAAGACTCACAGAATCTGGCAGTGAAGGAAGGTCTCTTAGAAAAAACTCCATTTGCCTAAATAAAAAGCAACTGCCTGCTAATATACATAGAGGAATTGCTATGTATTTTCCCGAATCCTACTGGATGAAATCTATAGGTAAAAACATTCCCCTCAGTCCTCCCAGTCAGAGGTTGGCAAAGTAAAGGGCCACACGATGTGTCCTGTAGATGTGCAGCCTCAGTTTCTGACTCAGTTGCTCCCTTGCTACTGTGGGCAAACTAAGCTCAGTTCCAATAAAACTTTATTTATAAAGATGGCCAGCCCAGGAATTCCTATAGTGGCTCAGTGGGTTAAGAACCCAACTAGTCTCCATGAGGGGAGGGTTTTGATCCCTGGCCTCACTCAGTGGGTTAAAGATCTGGTGCCGGAGTTCCCATCGTGGCGCAGTGGTTAACGAATCCGACTAGGAACCATGAGGTTGCGGGTTCGGTCCCTGCCCTTGCTCAGTGGGTTAACGATCCGGCGTTGCCATGAGCTGTGGTGTAGATTGCAGACGCGGCTCGGATCCCACGTTGCTGTGGCTCTGGCGTAGGCCAGTGGCTACAGCTCCGATTCGACCCCTAGCCTGGGAACCTCCATATGCCGCGGGAGCGGCCCAAAGAAATAGCAAAAAGACAAAAAAAAAAGAAAAAAGATCTGGTGCCACAACAAGCTGCTGTGTAGGTCACAGATACAGCTCAGATCTGGCATCACTGTAGCTGTGGTGTAGGCTGGCAGCTATAGCTCCAATTTGACCCCTAGCCTGGGAACTTCCACATGCCGTGGGTGTGGCCCTAAAAAAGACCAAAACAAAACAAAACAAAACAAAAACAAAAACCTGCATAGGAATTCCCACTGTGGCACAACAGGATCAGTGGCATCTCTACAGCACCAGGATACAGATTCGATCTCCAGCCTGGCACAGTGGGTTAAAGGATCCAGCATTGCCACAGCTATGATGTAGGCTGCAACTGTGGCTCGGATCTGATCCTCGGCTGGGGGACTCCGTATGCCATGGGGCAGCCAAAAAAGGAAAACAAAAACAAACAACTGCAAAGGAGTTCCCTGGTGGTGCAGCAGGTTAAGTGTCTGGTGTTGTTACTGCAGTGGCTCAGGTCGCTGCTGTGGCACAGGTTTGATACCTGCGGGAACTTCTACAAGTTGCGGACACAGCCAAAAACAAAAAACAAAACAAAACACAAAAAAAGCAACTGCACACTTATTGTCTGAACATGTGCCAGCTCAGTTCAGGGGTTGGGGGCAAAACATCCAGACAACACCAAGCAAAGATTTTTCACCTTAGAAACTAGAATTTATTCCAACTTTACAAATGTCAGACTCACCTTGTGGAGACCTTTGAACTCGTAGCGCCTGTCCCGGAAGGCACGCACCGTGTCCACGTAGAAAGAGTTCTCCCGCTGGCAGATGGTAGTGAGACGCTCTTCCACCTTGGTCACGTGGATCTTCTTGTATGCCTTCCGGCAATAATCTGAGGCCCAGGTGAGAGTGGGGGACAGTTTAGCTCCACACAGGAGGCAGGCCTCCGGGGCACAGCCAAAAGAACTTGGCAATAAAGAACAAAAACAAAAAAACAAAAACAAAAGCAAATGAAAAAAAGGAGTTCCCGTCGTGGCTCAGCGGTTAGCAAACCCAAACAGCATCCATGAGGATGTGGGTTCGCTCCCTGGCCTTGCTCAGTGGCTGTAGGATCTGGCATTGCCTCAAAGCTGTGGCTCTGGAGTAGGCCTGCAGCTACATCTCCAATTCGACCCCTAGCCTGGGAACCTCCATGTGCCACAGGTGTGGCCCTAAAAAGGCAAAAAACCAAACCAAACCAAAACAAAAGAGCTTGGCTATGGATACCAACAAATGAGACTTTTTAGGTTAACACAGAGGAGCAGCAACCTCAAAGACATGCTGCTAATGAATCAAATCCAAGAGACCAAATGCACAAAGAACACAGGAAGAAGGGCTGGGTACCTGAACACTCGTGGGAAGATGGTGACGAAAGGAAGCCTATAGGAAGAACCAGCCAACAGTGGTCTCATCTAGCTCAACAGCTGGTCCACCTGATCTCCCAGTGTGACACTCCCAAACAACCCAAGGGGGACTCAAGAGTCAGAGGGCACGTGGCCTCACCTGCCAGCCTCCTCTTCTCATATTTAGCCTGCTCCTCACGGGACAGCTCATGAAAGGCCCGGGCTGGGCCCTCTGGGGTCAAGGGAGGGAACTTCTCTGACTCCAACTGGTGCTGGATCCTATGATACTCGCTGCGACGGGCCGGCACTAGGAGGGGTGATGGGAACAGTCCATGATGGAGAACCACGCCCGCTTCCTGCTGGGCGGCCCTCCCAGGGCACACACTCACTGAACTCGCCCCTCCACTGCCAGGCCATCTTCCGCTGGCAGTTTGCTCCAGGCTTGTTGAAGTCGCAGGCAGCGCAGGTGGCCTCGTCCACCATGGCAGAGGGCTGTGAGGGGACACAGAGGGAGCAGTTAGGGTCTGGGCAGAAAGAGCTTAGTTCTAATGTGAGAATCTGGCTCACCTGCAGGCGGTTTGTCAAGATGATGTTGGGGTACATGGCCCCCACGTCCAGGTGGTAGATCAGAGGACACTCAATTCGGTTAGGAACATCTTTCAAGGAGGTGAGCTTGGTCTTAATCTGATCACACACCTACCAAGAAAGAGGAAAGAAGTGGAGCCTGGTGACCAACATGAAAACTAGAGATTGAACAGTGTGACAGAGAAAGCACCTAGGGTCTCAGACATACCACAACCACCAACACCAGGCCTGTAGGTGCAGGGACTTGCAAGTAAGGGCAGAGGACAGCATCAGAGGAAGCAGCAGCCTCCACCCCAAAAGAACTCTGGGGGTTGGTAAAAAAGTGCATGACAGTCTGTGGCCTCACACGGCATGGCCCATCTGAACAAGAGTGTGGGACCCAGTTAGATGATCAACAGCCACACTTCCTGGGGGCCACCAGTGCCCCCTGATGCAGGTGTGTGACATGCCGTCCCTGTCCCGGCAACCCCTCATCTGACAGAGAAGAAGGATCAAGAGGTTGGCATGGGCTCAAGAACAAGCCCTCTTAGGAGTTCCCATTGTAGCTCAGTGGTAATGAATCCGACTTGTATCCATGAGGATGCATGTTTGATCCCTGGCCTTGTTCAGTGGGTTAAAGGATACAGTGTTGCCATGAGCTGTGGTATAGGTTGCAGATGCAGCTCAGATCTGCTGCTGCTGTGGCTGTGGCACAGGCTGGTGGCTACAGCTCCAATTCAACTCCTAGCCTGGGAAATGCCATATGCCACGGGTGCGGGCCTAAACAGACAAAAAGAAAGTGCCACTAGGTCATCCCCAGAGAATAAGCAGAATCACAACCAGAGCATGAACAATCAGCTGATTCAGTTGGGGACCTAGCAGAGGCTGAGTCCTGTGGCAGGGTCACTGCAACCATTCCCAGGTTTGGTGACTCACATGAAAAGACACAGAGCTCAATCAGCAGAGGGAAAGACGTTTGGGACAAAATCAGGAGAAGCCCAGGCTCAAGATGGGATGAGCTTAATTCTTCCAGCATCAAGACGGGACCATTCGGGGGAAGCTCATGGAGCCCCAGCGCCCAGGGTGTTTATTGGGGGCCAATCACATTGGCCCTCAGCCTGCACAGACCAAAACTCCAGACATGTAGGAGGAAACAGCATAAATCATGTTGTTTGCACAGGGAACCTAAGGAGACGTAAGGCATTCCTCTCAGAAGGTGAAAAACCTCCTGAAAAGTTCCCAGCCACCAGGGTAGGGCAGCCACGGAGCAGGCTTTCCTGAGGTCAGCAGCCTCAGGCCTGTGCTGTGAGCTCTTTCCTTCTGAGGCCTCCTCAGGGAAGGGCAGCCCGCACACAGCAGGGAGATAAAACGCAGGCCCCAAATAAAAGGCAGGCCTCTCAAAGGCACCTCCACAGAAAGATAAACTAGAATAAGCGTGCTCACTGAAGCCATGTCTCTTCTAGGCTCTGGGCGAGGGATATGTCTTCCTGGAGCTTCTGTCACCATGGGCCCTAATTCAGGTCTGTGATTTGGTAGATGTGGCTTGGATCTGGCATTGTTGTGGCCGTGACATAGGCCCGTGGCTAAAGCTCCAATTCAGCCCCTAGCCCGGGAACCCCCATACGCTGTGGGTGTGCCCTAAAAAGACAAAACTTTTTTTAGTTAAAAAAAAAAAAACACACACACACACAAGAAGAGAGAAAGTCTACTTTTTTTTTTCTTTTGGGGGCCATACCTGGGGAATATGGAAATTCCTGGGCTAGGGATCAAATTGGAGCTACAGCTGCCGGGCCATGCCACAGCCACACAGGATCCAACCTATTCTGCAGCTTGTGGCAATGCCAGATCCTTAACCCACTGAGCAAGGCCAGGGATCCAACCCACATCCTCAAAGACACTACGCCAGGTTCCTAACCTGCTGAGCCACAATGGGAATTCTAAAAATCCACTTTATTTATTTATTTATTTATTTTTTGTTTTTCTGTCTTTTCTAGGTTCACAGGCTAGGGGTCTAATTGGAGCTGTAGCCGCCAGCCTACGCCAGAGCCACAGCAACGTGGGGTCAGAGCTGCATCTGCGACCTACACCACAGCTCATGGCAATGCCGGATTCTTAACCTACTGAGCGAGGCCAGGGATCGAACTCACAACTTCATGGTTCCCAGTCAGATTCATTAACCACTGAGTCATGACGGGAACTCCTAAAAGTCCACTTTAAAGCAAGCAAGCCCATTTGAAAAATAACCAATAGAGAGCTTCTAGAAATAAAAATATTGTTCTAAAAAACAAAAAGTCACTGAAACTATAAAAGGCTAAACAGGTTTCTGATAGTCATATATTTATATTCACTCCCCCAAATCTAATACCTAGTTAAAACAGAACATTACATACGTGGTTCATCTTGTCCAATATGTTCACAAGAAATGTCACACTAAAATTTTGAGAACTACTACATTTAGGAATTAACCTAGCATTTATTGGATAATTTAACTTACTACACTGGCATTCTTAGACAAGCCGGCTCAAAAAAAAACTTTAGATTTGGGATCAGCAAACCTCTGTGATGGACCAGATGATAAATACTTCAGGTTCATGGCCACAGTCTGTCACACAGTCTTTTTTTAAAATAACATTTAAAAAATATGGAGTTCCCGTCATGGCGCAGTGGTTAACGAATCCGACTAGGAACCATGAGGTTGCGGGTTTGATCCCTGCCCTTGCTCAGTGGGTTAACAATCCGGCGTTGCCGTGAGCTGTGGTGTAGGTTGCAGACACGGCTCGGATCCTGCGTTGCTGTGGCTCTGGCGTAGGCCGGTGGCTATAGCTCCGATTGGACCCCTAGCCTGGGAATCTCCATATGCCACGGGAGCAGCCCAAGAAATAGCAAAAAGACAAAAAAAAAAAAAAAAAAGAGGAGTTCCCATTGTGGTGCAGTGAGTTAAGAATACAACTGAGTTAAGAGGCACAGGTTTGATCCCTGGCTAGGTACAGGGGATTAAAGGATCCAGCACAGCTGCAATGCAGGTCCCAGCTGTGGTTCAGATTCAATCCCTAGCTGAGGAATTTCCATATGCCACAGGGGAAGGAGGGAGGGAAGGGAGGGAGGAAGGAAGGGAACTATTCTTAGCTTGCTGGCTGTAACAGACCTCATGGGCTACGTAGTTTGCCAACCTCTGCTTTACTTTTTTCTTCTTTTTTTTTTTTTTGGCTTTTTAGGGCAGCACCTTTGGCATACAGAGGTTCCTAGGCTAGGGGTCCAAGAGCAGCCGCAGCTGCCGACATACACCACAGCTCACAGCAATGCCGGATCCTTAATCCACGGACGAGGCTGGGGATTGAACCTTCATCCTCATGGATGCTAGTCAGATTCATTTCCGCTGAGACACAATGGGAACTCCCTGCCAACCTCTGATTTACGCACTGAAGTATAAACCACATTTAAATTATGTAAAAATTAACCACAAGAAAAACATTAATAAGAAGGGTAGCCATCTCTTTTTATAAAGTAACATTAAATTTGGTAAAGTCATATTAGAAAATCACTTGAATGCAAAACTGCCCTTAGTATTTAAAAGTTTCTTAAAACCCTTCAAAGTAGTCCAACTAAAACTGTAAGGGAAAAAAATGACTAAGCGGTATATCTATCAAGTAGAAGAGGAAACACCAGAAATGTAATACTTACTGTTTCTAACTGAATTTTATGTAAATGAACCATTTGGAGAGCATGCTAAGGCATGTTTAAAAAGCTGCTCAAGGAGGGAAGATGAGAAGATCCAAATAAGAAGGAAGGCTGAGGTGACAGGGGACCACACCTGGACACGAAAGACAGCACTGTGATCCCTCAGCTGACACCTCCCAAGGCTGTCTTTGCACCACTGCCAGGAGGATCACTCAGGAATAAAAGGTGAACCTGCTCCCTTTTCCTAAAGACCCTGGGCCGCCCTGCAGAAAATACTGTCAGGGGCTTTGGAAGCAGCTACTGAGACATAGCACCTGTCATCTTGAAAGAGTTCACATCCAGACTCACTAAGGCTGCGCAGTCCCTCTTTCTGCCTCACTCCTCACTCATTTCACTGCCTCTCAGACTTGGTTCCCTCAAGGTGTTCTTTACCTCCTGTTTGTTACTCAGCCCAGACCCTTCTTCCCAAGCTGATCCTGGGGAGTTCCCAAAGTGTATGACAGATGTAGCTGACAACAGCTGCACAGGACTTTATAGTTAGCAGAGCACATGCACACATTCTTGTTTGAATTCTACCTGGTGAATCTGTTACATTTCTTTCTTTTTTTTTTTTTTTTTTTTTCTTTTTTTGGCCACACCTGCAGCATATGGAAGTTCCCAGGCTAGGGGTAGAATCGGAGGTTTAGCTGCTGGCCTACCCCAGAGCCACAGCCACATCAGATCCAAGCCACATCTGTGACCTACACCACAGCTGAAGGCAATGCCAGATCCTTAGTCCACTAGGTAAGGCCAGGGACTGAACCCGTGTCTTATGGATACTAGTCGCGTTCTTAACCTGATGAGCCACAACAAGAACTCCTATAAGACATTTCTTGAAGGCAATTCTAAAACTGGTGAAAACTGCAAACCACTAGAGCAACTGAAAATGCTGAAGTGTTAAGCAGGGCTTGACAGAACAGGACCATTAAGGAGGGAGATGCCTGAGACCTCCCATCATGTGACACATTTTGTAAATGGTGCTTCCTAATGACCATGTGATGGATTTTACAGTCACTATATTCTACCCTGTAATTTGTAGGAACTTCGATCATCATTTTAAAAGTCTCCTTGGAGTTTCTGTCATGGCTCAGTGGAAACGAATCCAACTAGCATCCATGAGGACTCAGGTTTGATCCCTGGCCCCTCTCAGTGGGTTAAGGATCTAGTGTTGCCATGAGCTGTGGTGTAGGTCGCAGATGCGGCTCAGATTTGGCATTGCTGTGGCTGTGGTGTAGGCCTGCAGCTGTGGCTCTGATTCGACTCCTAGCCTGGGAACCTCCATATGCCACAGGTGCAGCTCTAAAAAACAAAAAAAAAGTTTCCTTGACAATAAAAAATTAAAAACACTCCAATGCCTCCCCAACTGCCTACAAAACACAGTTCAAATGAACTGGCCTGAAACTGGCCTTCCTCTCTCCATCGGCCCCCAGCTATGTTCCAAAAGCTATCAAAATTCTCTGCGAAATTCTCCTGTCTCACTAAGTTGCCTCATTCACCGTGACCACCACACAGTCCCCTCCTACTAGACCACACGAGGCCCTGTGTCCTCTGTCTCAGTGACCAAGCACCCCACCCAGTAGGTGCACAATAAGCAGGCCACTGACAGAAGCCAGTCTGCAAGGCAGCCTGTGTAAACAGACTGTTCTCCAGATCCCCCAAGTATTACCTCTTGAAAGTTGGTGACCTGATCCATGGGTACCTTCTCCTCTTCCTCGATGGCATGATGCATGGTCTTCTCCACCCGCTGCAGCAGGAAGTCAAAGGCAGCAGGATTCTAACACAAACAAGCAGGAGAAGATACCCATAAGGCAGGAAAACGCCCTCCCACTAACTGAAGTGCCTCGGGTGGAAAGCTACAAAAAGAATGCTCCAGAAGGAGACAAGTGCTCGCCCTGCAGCACCCGAGAAGAGGGAAGGCAGACAAAGGACAGGGCTACAGGCCAAGCAGGGGCCAAGGGCTTTACTCCAGCCCTTATGGGCTGGGTCCCTCGTGGGAAGGGGCCCAAGCCTCAGGAGACCCAGGAGGGGCGCACCATCCTGAACCGGCAGGGGATGTCGCTGCGGAACACGCCCGACTCAAGAGCTTCCACGTGTCCCCCTACGTAGGTCTCGGCGTCCAGCACGTGGCCATCATCTGTTAGCTTGTTGAACTCCTGCTCCTGCTTGTTGGGGAAGATGATGTTGGCATGGAAGGCCTGCACCATCAGCAGGGCCTCACACAGCGTCCCGGAGCCCTTCCGCAGCACCTGCGGGGGGAAATGCCAGGACATGAGCCAAGCACAAAAGTCCAGGGGCCATGTCTGCATTGGGTCCCTGGGGCCACCCCTTCAGGGAGCAGGCAGGAGAGGCACTAACCTCGTCAGGCTCCATGGGGATAATGGTGCACAGGGCGAATATAAATGGGTGGACGTACTTCATGTACAGGTAGTAGGTGGCTACCGCGTCTGACACTGAGTAGGTGGCCAGAGTCTAAGGAGATCATCGGAGCAAGGTCAGCGAGGCACCCAGCAGGCCTCCCTCCCCAGCCTAAGGTGAACTCAGCCAGGCAGCGCACGTGCCTGGGGCTGTTCGGTGGCCATCCGGCACATGTCCTCGGGGTCCAGCTCCACAGGGTCATAGCCCAGCTTGGCTTTAGCAGCCGCCTTGAGGTTGTGGCTGCCCACAGGAAGGTAACTGTCCCTTTTCACCCACCTGGGAAAGAGCAAAACTCAGAGATGATTGAGAAGCGGCCCAGGAACCTGGGAGAGGTGGCCAAGCCGACACAGCGGAGGAAAATGCAGGGTCCTGACGGGTACTCCAAAGGGCTCCGGGACTTCCCATGGCCCAGATCCCTTGTGAAAAGCCCTCAACCGGATCTGGTTAGCTTCACAGAAAGCCCACAAACACAGGCAGTTGCCAGAGCCAGTCCTCCAAACTCAAAGGACTGCCCTCTGCCCTCAGAGAAATACAGATGTGAGGGGAAAGAACCTGGCCTTCTCTCTAGCCTTCCAGATCCCTCCACAGCCTGTCCCCTATGGGTGCTGCCAGGGCCTGCCCTGCTATGCCTACCCCTTGGCATGAAAACAACTCACCACCCTGTGCCCCTTCAACTCCATGCCCGTCTCCACCTCCTCCCCAGGACTCAGCCCACAACTGACACCGCTGCCTCTCGCAGACCCACACTCCCTACTGGCCACATCTGATCTCAGCTTTTTTGGCTCCCCCTGCCCTGAAGGCCGTCCTCTCCCCAGAAATGTCCCCTGTGGCCTCCCAACATCACCGCCTCCATCGAGGGCCCCACCTCTCCTCTACTTCTCTGCCTGACAATCCATCAACTATTACCTTTTTTTGGGGGGGGGGGTTATCTTTTGAGGGCTGCATCCGCGGCATCCGCAGATTCCCAGGCTAGGGGTCAAATCAGAGCTGTAGCCACTGGCCTACACCAGAGCCACAGCAATGCCAGATCTGAGGTGCATCTGCGACCTACACCACAGCTCACAGCATGCTGGATGCTGGATCCTTAACCCACTGAGCATGGCCAGGAATCGAACCCACAACCTCCTAGTTAGATTCATTTCCACCAAGCTACGATGGGAACTCCTTTTTTTGGTTTTTGATTTTTACACCATGCTCCCCACATGAATGGGGCTCCCAGGCCTGCTTCTACCTTGAACCTGAGCTCTGCCTGTTGCCCCAGGAGCCCAGTGTTCCCCATGATTCTTCCACCTCTGCCCACAGATCTGTAGATCCCCAAGTCCTTGCCTCTCAGATATTTCCCATCCAGCCCTCTCTTCACTCCTGTTCGCATTATGACCCAGCCCACTCCCTTCAAGCCCCGTGCCCTACGCCAGGGCTAACAAGAAAATGGATCAAGCTTCAAATGCATCAGTGGCTCCCCATGACCACCACCTCCCCACAGGGCACAACCCCCTTCCTCTCCAGCATTCCTTCTGGGTCACTCATTTGCTTGTCCTCAGCTGGGACACTCCAGCCTGTCCAGACACCATGCTTGCCCTTCAAGAGAGACTGGCAGCCGCCACACAGCTTCATGTGGGGAAGGAACAAGGCCCCTCCGCCAGCTCCCACAGTACCAAACCTCATCTACCAGGCCTCTTTCCAGTCTGGCTTCCATACCCTGAAGACCAGTGTCCAGCATGTGTCTGCTGACTGACTGGATGACGAACAAACAATCAAAGACACATCCCTGGGAGTTCCCGTCACGGCGCAGTGGTTAACGAATCCGACTAGGAATCATGACGTTGCAGGTTCGATCCCTGCCCTTGCTCAGTGGGTTAACGATCCGGCGTTGCCGTGAGCTGTGGTGTAGGTTGCAGACGCGGCTCGGATCCCGCGTTGCTGTGGCTGTGGTGTAGGCTGGCAGCTGTAGGTCTGATTCGACCCCTAGCCTGGGAACCTCCATATGCCGTGGGAGTGGCCCAAGAAATGGCAAAAAGACAGGAAAAAAAAAAAAAAAGACACATCCCTGGACCTGGTCAGAGCCAGTGGCCCAGCACCTGTCCTCTTAGGTGACAGGAGCTTCTCCTTGGAATCTACCTTCCTCCCTCAAGAGGGCGTGGATAGGACCAATGTGTTTTAGAAGGGACCTCACTCACAGAAAGTCCTCACGAGAGACTGCAAAGCACCTCCAGGTGAGCTGCGGGGCCTACCTCAAACAGTCCATGTGGATGCACTGGGATGACTTGTACTCCCCCTGGCTGTCCTTCTGGAACCCTATCTCCTGGTACATGCTCAGACCATGGACCGCAGCTCTGGCCTCCACAAATGGCCTAAGGATGAAGGATGGACAAGCACAGGGCAGTGAGTTTCTAATTCCCGCAGAGACAGGGCAAACTGTCCTCAGGGGGTGCCACACGCGAGTTCCTCTCCAAGAGTGAGGAGCCCCCCCGACCAGGCCACCAAGCGCTGCACCTTCTGCTCCTTTCAGACTCACCAGTCAAAAAAGTCTCCATTATAGGTGACCATGATGGTGGGCTTGGTCTCTTGGACATGCTCAAACCATCTTTGGATTAGATGAACCTGAATTCAACAAACCCCAGCAGTCAGAGGATTGCTTTTCCTCTTTTGCAAACTATTTTCAAGCACCTCTCCAATGCTGAGAAGCAGCAACCTCCCATAAGGCCTTTAATTCCACCCCTCCATGCCTCTCTGTGGACAAGGACCAGCCCCTGGGAACAAGTCCAGCTGCTGTTACGATCTAACAAAAGCCAAGGCCTAAAAGAGTTATCAGGCCTCCTCTTCCCATCCAACCCCAAACATCAAGCAGGTTCCCAAGCAACACCTCTACCTCATCAGGTTCATTGAAGACACAGAAGGGCCCTTCATATTCTGGCTTGGGGGTGAACTCAAAATCTTCTATATCTTCTGAGACGATCTCCCTGTTGGTGATGAGGTAGCCCTGGGAAGTGCATCAGCAGTCAGCCCAAGTCAGAGCCACAAGGCTGTAGACACGCCTCTTTACATGCAGCCCAGAGACTCTATAAAAATTTCTGCAGAAAATGGAAGCACCCCCAGCTTTCCCAAGAGGAGACACACCACTTGCCCTCAGATTCCCACTGGAAGGCAGACTGTAGCTGATGTCAAAACAGCTTGCTTGTTCATTTTGTGGGCTCCATTCACTCATTATTCACCAAAAACCCTAACATGGAGTGGACACTGTTCTGGTTTGGGGCAAAGATATGGTCCCTGTTCACACGGAACTTACATCCTAGAAGGCACCACTCACCTGACCATCAATCATATAGGAAATCATCATAATCTGGTCAGTCTCAGCATCAGGAAACTTGAGGGGAAGTTTGGTTGTCTCAATGTCAAACGCTAAAACCACAGGGTCCTGGAGGGACAAAATGTAGCCACAAACCAAGCTGAGCTCTAGAGACCCTAGTGGTTCTCTCGATACCCACCACCTCCAACTCTACTGCCAGTTACTAAAAGCAAGAGTCGAGCCGCTGCAGGGAAAGGTTTGGGAAGAAGAGGGACAGGCATTGTGGGGTTGACCAACCTATGTCAAGAATACCATGATGAGGAGTTCCCATTCTGGCTTAGCAGTAAGAAACCCAATAGCATCCATGAGGATGCAGGTTCGACTCCTGGCCTTGCTCAATGGGTTAAGAATTCAGAGTTTAGAGTTCCTGTCATGGAGCAGCGGAAACAATCTGACTAGGAACCATGAGGCTGCGGGTTTGATCCCTGGCCTCACTCAGTGGGTTAAGGATCCGGCGTTGCCATGAGCTGTGGTGTAGGTCGCAGACATGGCTCAGATCTAGCATTGCCGTGACCGTGGCATGGGCCGGCGGCTACAGCTCCAATTAGACCCCTAGCCTGGGAACCTCCATATGCCAGGGGTGGGCCCTAAAAAGACGGGAAAAAAAAAAAAAAAAAAAAAAAAGAATTCAGTGTTGCTATGAGCTATGGTATAAGTCACAGACACAGCTGGAATCCTGTGTTGCTATGGCTGTGACGCAGGCCAGCAGCTGCAACTCTGATTCAACCCCTACCCTGGGAACTTCCATTTGCCATGCGTGCGGCCCTAAAAAGCAAAAAAAAATAAAGAAAGGAAAAAGGAGCAAACAAGTTTCTTCACCTTTCAGAGCTGAGTTAGATCTCTCCACAAACTGGAAAATTTAGGAGGGTGGAAATGCAAGCCATACTCACAGGTCGTTCAACCAGGTCATCTCGGCGGGCAATTTCCACTGGAAAGGCATTTCCTCGGTATCGGACATTGTACCAATGAGCCTGCAGGATGCGTGGTGCATTGACTAAAGAGTTCCAAGTCCACAGAAGTCTATTTCTCTATGCATCTATCCATCAATGTCATGTCCTGGCTTTCAGGAACCACCCACGTCCAACAGCCCACTCACCACGTGGATCTTTAGGTCGATGGAGAGGCGGATGTGGTAGGGCACATCATACTCCCGCATATCCACAATGTTGTCCAGCTGGTCAGCAATCTTCTTAGAGGTTTCCTCTTCATCCATGACCACACTGCCTCCTTGGAGAACACTGCAAAATAAAGAGAGCAGCCTGTTCAACCACACTCCACCGGGGCTAGAGGGGGAAGACCAGAGTCCACAGTATAAACACAACAGGTAAATTAAAGTGGCTAGGAATCCCCACTGCGGCTCAGCAGTAACAAACCTGACTAGTATCCATGAGAATGTGGGTTTGATCCCTGGCCCCACTCAGTGGGTCAAGGGATCCAGCATTGCTGTAAGCTGCGAAGTAGGCCAGCAGCTGCAGTTGCAATTTGACCCCTAGTCTGGCAACGTCCATAATGCTATGGGTGCGGCCCTAAAAAAGGGGGTAGTGGTGGTGAGATGATCAGGACAGGAGGCCCTCCTTAAGGAATGACCCCCACCCCACCAAGCAGCAGTCCAACACAAGGAAATTCAGTACACTTAGGACGTGCATTTTATAGGATGTAAGTTACACCCCAATTAAAAGAGCACAAAGAAGGGAAGCTGTTACTTAGGAGGCATGTCTACAGAAGTGACCCACCCTTGCTGAGCTTGTTTCTTCGTCAAAAAAAAAAAATGAGGATGACAGTAACAGGCCCACCCTGTGAAAGTGTCCTAAGGAAACGATCACAAGCTCTGGGCAAGGTGTCATGACTGGTAAACAGTAACCATTTCTGCATCATAGTTATTCTGATTATATCCAAGTGGGAAATCACTGTCACTAGAATATTCACTCCAATATTAGCTTCCAAATACTGAATGGACTATTAAGGGGGAAAAAAAGGACAATGAGTTTTAGAGAAGGCTCAGGCCTCTGGGGACTCGGTCTCTGGTTAACTTGAAATTATCTGAAGAGTAATTAGGTCACTGATGGGGAAGATGGGGTTGCAGAAATGTTCAGGATCCCAACTGATCTACTTTTGTCAAAGGTTACAATTAGTTCTTCTGAAGTCATCATAACTTTTAGTTAGCCAAGATTTCTTCTTAATCTCTTATCCTATTACCTATTACGGTTAATGTCTAAATGTTCAATGAACGGTGTTTGGCGTCCTGTTTTTAAATTTCTCTGTATAACCCCAGGGTTCTCTGGAGAAGATTGTACTATGTAAATCTAGGTACTCAATACCATTTGCAGACAACTTAGCACTTGCTATAAATAGACAGTGAAAACAGATGGTGTTAAGGTGGTGGGATTAGGAATCTAAAATGTCTACTGTTACAGCAACTCAACTTGGAGCCACAAATCTACCACTATGTAAAAAAAGAGGGACAGCTAAAAATATAGGCTGAAAAGCCACCATTCATTTAACAAAAATAGAACATACAAGAAAGTCTAGGATGGGAGTTCCATTGTGGCTCAGTGGAAACAAATCTCACTAGTACCCATGAGGATGATGAGGATGTGGGTTCGATCCCCTGGCCTGGGAACTTCTGCCGTGGACGCAGCCCCCAAAAAGAGAAAGTCTACCTTATTGCTCAAAAGTGTTTCCACAGTGATTGAAGCCAATCATTAAGGTAACTTTATTATTGAGTTTTTCCCCTCCTACCCATCTTGTCAACTCAGGAAAAAATGGGAAACAGTCCTTGTGGACTGCCCCGCTGCCATGCTTAAAGGAATGAAGCTCACCTGGAGAGCATGGCCGTGTAGGCATCGCTGGCGTGGCCCTGCTCCCGGTTTTTCTTCACAGCTGGGGAGATCTCCTTTCTCACTTTGACAAGGTCCTCCACAGTGTTGAAGGACAGCTTAATGTAATTTCGCTTCAAACCCACCAAGTGATTTGGCTACAGAGTAAACAAATGGTGCTCGTGAGTTCAGGAGAAAAAACACTTTACGGGGGAGAGAAAATAAGGGGAGAACAACTCAAAAGTAATTCAATGAGTTGAAGAGTTGGCAACTCCAAAGCACCTTGTCCAACTCTGCATGTGGCACCAAGCAAGCCACTAGAGTCCTCTAAAAGGATGTGGGGATAGTCACCAAAGCCCAACACCTGCCCTGCCCCACAAGTGCTAACTTGTCCTCTTCCCATCTCACCCCACAAGCAGGGTGGGCCTGGCCTCATTTACCCTTAAAGGGCTGGGTGATACTCACCAAGTCCAGATCCTCTTTAGGGACAGTCTCTACTTTAGCAATTTTACCCTGAAACTTCTTAGAGAGGAAAGATGAAACTTCTCGTTCACAACCCTAAATCAGGATTAGAATGAAAGGACTTCCCGTTAGTATAAATGATTTCCTTCCTTGCCTATTTCTCCAGAAACCTCTTTATGTCCAGTTATGAAGCCCCTACCCCCACCCCAACCAAAGAATGAGACACAAGTCATCTGACCTGATGCCATGAATTACAGACTTACCTTTCTGGTGGCAATGTAAAAATATGGTTTGTAGGGCAAGGCCACCTGCAAGAGTCACCACCCATTCAGGGGGGATGAAAAAGAAAAAAGGGAAAAAAATGAAGACAGGTTGTTTGAGGAATATAAGGGACACAACACTGACCATTTTGCACTCCTTCCAAGCTAGCTTCTCTTAGGGCACTATTTTTTTTTTTTTTTTTAGGGCCACACCCATTGCATATGGAAGTTCCCAGGTCAATGGTCGAAGTGGAGTTGCAGCTGCCAGCTTACACTACAGCCACAGCAATGCCAGATCCAAGCTACATCTGCAACCTACCCCACAGCTCACAGCAATACCGGATCCTTAATCCACTGAGCGAGGCCAGGGATCAAACCCACATCCTCATGGTTACTAGTCTTAACCTGCTGAGCCACAACAGGAACTCCTCTTAGGGCATCTTAAGTGACTAATGCGGCTCCAAGGGACCCAAGTTCCTGATGAGCTTTGGGTGGCTGTGCACTACAGGCCTCCCATCCCCTCTCACCTCACAGGTACAGAGCTAAAAGAACACTTGTCATTTGGGGCACAGCTATGTCTCATTACTGAGGGGTTTTTTGCTTCTTGGGGTTCAAAGGCTTACCTTAAATCTGCTGCCATCATCTTGAATAAAGTAGTAATCCACTGCACTAATTAAGCGTTTATCTTCATCTAAAATCTCAGTCTACAAGAAAATCAGTCAACACGGGCACAAGGTTATCCTCTACACAGTATGAGAGCCTTTTCCTCTTTCTCTGGGAAACTAGCACTTAAAAACACCAGCCCCATTCACAAGAACCACATCATAAAAGCCTCCATATGGGAATTTCTCTTTTCCCTCTCATTTCTTAGGGGTAACAGAGATGCCCCTCACCTCAGTCAACCCAGTGGCCTTTTTATGACCCAAACAAACTTTTTTTCCTTAGTGCCGCACCCTTGGCATATAGAGGTTCCTAGGCTAGGGGTCAAATCAGAGCTACAGCTGCTGGCCTACACCACAGCCACAGCAACTCGGGATCTGAGCCGCTTCTGTGACCTAAACCACAGCTCAGGGCAACACCAGATCCCCGACCCACTGAGTAAGGCCAGGGATAGAACCCACATCCTCATAGACACTAGTCAGATTCGTTTCCACTGTACCATGACAATGACCCAAAGAAATTTAAAGAAGAACAAAGTAGGAGAGCCATCTCCTCTCCACCCATATCGCCCAAACAGGTTCCTGCCAGGTGTCACCTACTCTTCAGACCAGGGCTATGCCACAAGGTTGCAGCCCAATCCTGCACGGGAGCGGGAAGTCGGAGGAAAGCACGTGCTTACGGGGTGCATATTGATGAGCCAGCCTGTCTTCTCACCAGGCTCCTTGAGTCTCTCAAACCCAAACCGCAGATCCATCTTATCCGTCCACTGACTGCGCTCCAGGCGCTTGAGCGCAGAGACTGAAGAAGAGGGGCCATCATCCCTGAGGGAAAGCAGGACGGTCTAGTTTCCACTGATGACACCATCCACCCCCGCAACCTCATCCCTCCAGAGTAAGCATCTCAGACGTGACATAGTAGGAACATCCCTGAAAAGCCTGACGTTCGGCAAAATAGCTCATTAAGATAACAGGACTCATAGAGAAAATGTAAAATATGACTGGGGCAGGACTTGTTCAACTCTGTAACCAGAACACTAATAAAACAACAATCTTGGCAAGACTCTGCTGACTCATGAGATGTTAAAAATTGCACAAAGGCCAGTATTGGAATCCTGAGAAAAGAAAACTCATGTTCATACAGAAATGTGCATGTGAATATTCATAGCAGCTTTGTTCATTATAGCAAAAAAGTGGATTCAACCCAGATATTCTTCAACATAGTTAACCTGTGCTATATCCATCCCATGGATATAATTCATCGATAAAAAGAAACAAACTTATTGATACATGTGATAACTTAGATGGATCTTAAGGGAATTATGCTGAGTGAAAAAGCCAGGAGTTCCCATTGTGGCTCAGTGGTTAATGACTATCTGAATCTGACTAGGAACCATGAAGTTGTAGGTTCGACCCCTGGCCTCGATCAGTGGGTTAAGGATCTGGCGTTGCTGTGAGCTATGGTATAGGTCACAGACATGGCTCAGATCTCGCGTTGCTATGGCTCTGTTGTTAAGTGTTCTCTGTATAATTTCTTACAACTGCACAAGAATCTACCATTATCTCAAACAAAAAGTTGTTTTTTTTTAAATTATTTTTTTGGCCACAACCCTGGTATGTGGAAGTTTTCAGGCCAGGGATCAAACCCATGCTGCAGCAGTAACCCAAGCCATAGTAGTGACAAGGCCAGATCCTTAACTGCTAGGCCACTGTGGGACTCCCGAGATATTGGTTTTAAGTGCACAGCACAAGAGAACAGAGATCTTTTTTTTTGGTCTTTTTAAGGCCGCACCCAAGGCATATGGAGGTTCCCAGGCTAGGGGTCAAATTGGAGCTGCAGCTGCCAGCCTATACCAGAGCCACAGCAACTTGGGATCAGAGCCACGTCTGTGACCTACACCACAGCTAACAGCAATGCTGGATCCTTAACCCACTGAGCAAGGCCAGGGATTGAACCCGCAACCTCATGGTTCCTAGTCGGATTCTTTTCCACTGAGCCACGATGAGAACTCTTGAGAACAGAGATCTTGGTTTGTGGCTGCTGACCACAAGAGAAAAATGTTGTCTGCAGCCTGAGATGGGTAGCAGGTTCTGGTGCAGGAGTTCCTATAGAATCTTCTCCAAACACAGCCAATAGGGCACATATCTGTGCAACACTCCAGCCAAAAGCTTTTTCCTTTCCTACTGAGGATTCTAATTCTACCCCTCTATTCCAAGCCCCTTGCCTAGCTAGGGAAAATTGCAAATGAACCAATATAATCTCCCCATTTTAGGACTTCTGACTTTATTAGACCAGTAAGAGAATAAACTTGTATTGTGTGAGCCACCAAGTGGTAATTTGTTACAGCAGCAACGAGAAACCAACACACTACCAACACACCTTAATCTCTAAAATCTCTGGATTTGGCGTTCCCTTGTGGCTCAGCGAGTTAAAGATCCAGCATTGTCATTGCTTGTGTCATGGGTTCAATCCCTGGCCTAGGAACTTCCACAGACTGCAGAGGTGCCCACCAAAAATAAAATAAAAATCTCTGGATTCACCTTAGATCAAAAACAGAAAAACTGTATTTCAGGCCTTGCTAGAGTAAAGATAACCTTTCTTCAGAGCTGTTGCTGCTGGTCTATGCTAGAGCCACAGTAACGCCAGAACCGAACTGCGTCTTCGACCCACACCACAGCTCAGGGCAAGGCCGGATCCTTAACCCATTGAGCGAGGTCAGAGATCGAACCCGCAACCTCATGGTTCCTAGTCGGATTCGTTTCCACTGTGCCAGGACTGCAACTCCCAATAAGATAACTTTTATCAGATCAAGACTGAATGAAATACTACTTATGGAGGATTGCCCCGTGGGCGGGCAGCCCTCTGTACTGCATTCCTCCAAATACCACGGCATGGGTGCCATCCTGTTACCAAGTGAGTGGGATTAAGTGGATTCGAAAACTGCTCACTTGGACCATATCGCCTCTCGAGGCTTTTCTGGGGAGCTGTATAACTCACAGTTTATCCCGTGGCAGTAGAAAATCTGAAAAATGGAGACAACAGTAACAAAGATAACTACCATACTGACTGTTTACTAAATGAGACATTGTCCGAGCACTCTGCGAAAAGTCAAAAGCGACTCTTCTTTGGCAGCTTCGCTGGCATCCGCCGCCCTAAGGAATGCAGCGAGTCCGAGGGAAGCAAGGGGCCGGATAGGGAGAGAACCCGGGTCCATGCCTCGCATCTCTGCCGCCTCGATTCCAGCACAAATGCCACGTAGCGGGGCGGGGGGGGGGGGGTTCTGGAGGTTAGAGCACAAAGCCTCAGCCAGCTCTCTGTGGTCACCGGTAGCGCCGGTGGCGTTGACAGGGACGCCTGTCAGCCCCTCCTAGGAACTACCCCGCAGGGTGAAGAGTCGGCAAAGGCCCAGGTTCCCGCGCAGTCCCTCCTCTCGGTTCAGTCCCAGAGACACTCCTCTCATCCGGCGTCCCTTCCCCACCCGCGCCTCCGCTGGGCCACTCGCGAGGGCCTCGAACAAGGTGACGGGGGTGCAGAGGCGGCACCTCGGGGGCGAGGGGCAGCAGCAGAGAGACCCCCGACTCTCAAACCCGGTCCCCAGTCTTGCCGCCGCGGAGAGCGCCCAGAGCGCTCTCGCCGCTTCTGGAGGAAAAGAAGGGCGGCCGAGCCCGCCCTCAGCCCGCCCGGGAGGCCAGGCCGCCCCTCACCGGCTGGGTTCGCCCTCCGGGCCGGGCTCCGCGCGCCGCCGCCCGGTGTTCCTCAGAACCATCGCGCCGGGCTGCGCCTGCACTGCCGCCGCTACCACTTCCCTGGAGAAATTTGGCGCGCTCCCACCAAATCTCGCGAGATACCGGAAGGCGGCCCCTCCCACCGCCAACGCGGCCCAATCAGGAGGCGTGTTGCGCCCCGCCCAACCGAGCGCCAATCGCAGCTGGCGCCCTAGGGGGTGGTGGCTGGTTAGGGACTCCGGAAAAAGTCCGCGGAGGCGCGTGTCGCTCACCCTAGGGTCTGTCCCCGGCGGCCCTGCGGCCCGCGGCGGGGCGGGAAATGTCCGGCCCTCCCCGCCCGGCGCCCGGCGCCCTTTACCCCGCACTCAGGTAGCCCACAGTGGGGTCGGTGCCCCTGGCGGGCGCGGCTCAGGAAAGACTATGGCCCCGGCAGCGTCGAAACTGCGGACCGAAGCCGGGCTCGGGGCGCTCCCGCGGCGGGCGCTCGCCCAGTACCTGCGCCTTCTGCGGCTCTACCCGGTGCTCACCAAGGCGGCCACCAGGTCGGCGCGGAGGGAACGGGCGCGGGCGGGGGGCGACCTGGAGCTCGAACGACTCGGTGACCCAGCCCCATAGATGTATTCTACGCGGGGGCCTGAGTGTGAAAGGCAAAATCCCCTGCGTCGAAACAACCCTCCAGAGATCTTAAATTCACCGGAAAGTTGAGCACGTGCGGTCTAGTGCGTTCGGTTCCTAAAAATATGGACCCAGGGACCAGAGTAAAGGAGCGCACGAGCTCAGCCCCTCTGCTCTGGGTGTAACGCCCGTCCGAGGTGAATGGGGCTGGGAGAGAGGTCTGTCACCTGCCATCTGCTGCTGCCTTGCGGCTGGTTAGTACTCATTTGTTCTGAGGATTAGAATGGCGTTGAGGTACATGCCTTTGGGAAAGGCGTGGGAAGGCTACACGGGTGGTAGGTGTTAAGTCTTGTTTTCTCCAGCTGCTTTTTCTCTCGCTTTGAGAGAAAGCTGACAAAGCGCCCCCAGTGCTGCTGGCTAGCTCGGCCCTGTTCTTTGGAGTATTAATTTTTTTATGAGGCATTTTCCCCTTAATTACTTTTAATTTATCAATTTTACAAGCGTGTCCCCTTTTACTAATTCAGGCTTCGGTAAATGTGAGCAGCGATTAAGATAAGTAGGTGAGGGCCCTACCCTGACAGAGCTTGTGTTGGAAGAAAGAACTAGACAAAAAGCAGAAAAATATGTAACAGATAAAGTGGTCAGGGGAGTTTTATATGAAGAGGAGACATCTAAATAGAGGCTTGGGGAGTTCCTGTCGTGACTCAGCTGGAACGAATCTGACTAGCATCCATGATGCAGGTTTGATCCCTAGCCTCGCTCAGTGGGTTAAGGATTTGGCATTGCCTTGAGCTGTGGTGTAGGTTGCATATGTGTTTTGGATCCAGTGTTGCTGTGGCTGTGGTATAGGCTAGCAGTTACAGCTCCGATTTGAACTCTAGCCTGGGAACCTCATTATGCCATGGGTGCAGCCCTAAAAAGACAAAAAAAAAAAAACCCAAAAAAACCCACAAAGCTTGAAATAGAGGCCTGACAGAGTTCCCTGGTGGCTCAGTGGGTTAAGGACCTAGCATAGTCCCTATTATGGCTCCAGTCACGGCTGTGGAAGGGATTTAATCCCTGGGCCGGGAACTAACTTCTGCATGCTATGAGTGGGCCCATACACACACACACACGTACATACATGCATACATACATACATGCCTGAGGAAGGGAGGGAGCAGGCCATGCAAAGAAGGAAAGCAGAGGGTAGAGGGTACAGTAGATGCAAAGGTCTTGAGGGAGGAGCAAGCTAATAATGGAGACCTGGAAAGAAGGTCTGTGCCATTGGAGAAAAAGAACAGTGAGCAAAGGAGAGGTTGAGGAACACGTAGCCAAGGATCAGGTCAAGAGGGTCCTTATTGCCCCTACTAAGAATTTCACATTTTATAGATTGGAGATCTTCTCAGAAGGCAGCCGTAGACCAAGCCTTTGAGCACCTAGGCCTGTCTCCACCTTTTTTTTGAAAATTTTATTGTGATAAGTGTAGATTCACATGCAGTTGTAAGAAATAACTCAGGGAGATCCCTTTTGCTTTTCCCAGTTTCCCCCACTGGCAACATTTTGTCAAACTATAGTACAGTATCACAATCAGGACACTGATGTGGATACAATCCCTAGATCCTATTCAGACTTCCTCAGCTTTTCTTGTACTCATCCATGAGTGTGTGGTTGTGTGTATGTTTAGTTACATGCAATTTTAACACATGTACAGGTGTGTGTATCCACCACTGTAGTCAAAATGCAAAAATAGTTTCATCATAAGGATCCCTCCTGGGAGTTCCCATCGTGGCACAGCAGAAACAAATATGACTAGTATCCATGAGGATTCGGTTTCGATCCCTGGCCTCGCTCCTTGGGTTAAGGATCCAGTGTTGCCGTGAACTGTGGTGTATGTCAAAGACGCAGCTCAGATTCTTGCTATGGCTATGGTGTAGGCTGGTAGCTGCAACTCCAATTTGATCCCTAGCCTGGGAATTTACATAGGATATGGGTTTGGCCCTTACAAGCAGAAAAAATCGAATAAATAAATAAGGATCCCTCCTGTTGCCCTTTTATAACCACACAGTAGCTTCTTGCAAAATTATAGAATAATATCACAAGCAGGATATGACATCAGTACAACCTACCAATTGGAAATCTTACTGTGCTTGTGTGTGTGTGTGTGCATGTGTATTAAGTTCTATCATCTCCAGCTTTTGAGATGGAGAACTTATATTTTGGCTGCTCTAATAAAGGTTCATGTCTACCCGTCCCAAGCACGTTCGTAGACCTGCCATGCTAATTTCATGCAGGAACATCAGATGCCTCCTGTAGGTCATTTCTGTTTTCTGAATACCTCTCTGTCCACAGTGGCATTTTGTCAGCACTTGGGAACTTCCTGGCCCAGATGATTGAGAAGAAGCAGAAAAAAGAAAGCTGTTCTCAAAAGCTAGATGTCAATGGGCCTCTCAGATATGCCATTTATGGGTGAGTTCCCCAAAGGGGCTGGTTTACTCAAGAGCAGGCTCAGTGCCACAAAGCTCAGGTCAAGACCTGGCATAGTCTAATTTGGAAAAATAATTTTGCAGAAGCATTGATGTCATTATGGGGAAAATATCAGAGTGGTGGATAAGGTTAACTTCACTTATGGTTTCATTTGGTTTTTATTTTTAAGATTTTTATTTTTTCTATTATAGTTAATTTATAATGGTCTGTCAATTTCTGCTGTCCAGCAAAGTGGCCCAGTCATATTATCCTCTATCATGTTACATCTCAAGATATAGTTTCCTGTGCTATACAGCAGGATCTCATTACTTATCCATTCCAAATGCAGTAGTTTGCATCTACTATCCCCAAACTCCCAGACCATCCCACTCCCTCCCCCTGGTTTTTAGTTTGAATTACACAGGTGGGTGGGGGTGGCCGTTTTAATTTGGCTGAGACACCTGAGAGCGGATGGCCTGAACCTAAAATCATACTTCAAGACCCGCAGATCCTGAAAGAGGAATCCAGACCCAAATACAGCCAGTTAGTTTGTGTTGCTATTTTTGTAGCATAAACATACAGAAAAGAAATACTTAGGGATCCTGAAAATTGTCATTTCTGAACCACTTTTTGAATTGCAAAAGCACAGAAATTCAGCAGTTTTACCAGTTAAATCCACTCTGAGTTCTCTGGCAACAGTAGTGTTTGCAGTGATGGATATTCTGAAGTCTTTGGCAATAAAAGTGTTGTTTTTTTTTTAATTCAGAATTCGCAAGTAATATTTTTATATCTGTAAGCATGCTAACTTGAGTCATCACAGCTTTTCCACAATGTATTTAAAGTTCTAGGAGTTCCCATAGTGGCGCAGCGGAAACAAATCCGACTGGGAACCATGAGGTTGCGGGTTTGATCCCTGGCCTGGCTCAGCAGGTCAAGAATCCAGCATTGCCGTGAGCTGTGCTGTAGGTCTGGCGTTGCTGTGGCTTCAGCATAGGCCAGCAGCTACAGCTCCAATTAGACCCTAGCCTGGGAACCTCTATATGCCGCAAGTGCCCTAAAAAGACAAAAAGACCAAAAAAAGAAAAAAAAAATCTGGAGTTCCCGCTGTGGCACAACAGTATTAGTGGCATCTTGGGATCGCTGAGTTAGATACCAGCCCTGGCACAGTGGGTTAAGGATCCAGCATCACTTCAGCTGTGGCATAGGTTGCATCTATAGCGTGGATCTGATCCCTGGCCCAGGAACTCCATATGCCAGTGGGCAGCTAAAAAAGAAAATACGTAAATAAAGTCCTAACCCCCCTCAACCCCAAGAGGGGAGAAGGTATCAGAATCGCCTGGAAGAACTTGTCCATTCAGCTTCCATCCCCAAGATTTACATTTTCTTCTACCTGAAAAGCCCTGCTCTGGACCACTTAACATTCTATGAAAGGTGAAAGGGCAGGGAAAGGGGACAGTCAAGTGAGAACTGCTTGTTTAAGGACTTTTGGTGTCTACCTGGAAGCACCCAGAGCCCCTGCCCATCTTTTGATCCTGGATCTTCTGAAGCCTCAGGTCTGTCATCCTGTTAGACCTGGTGGCTGGGTTCAGGCCTCTCCTGAGTACTCTGTGCACTTTAGAATGAATAGTAGCAATACAGACAAGCCAGCGCATCAGGTGTCAGCCCTGTTAGCGATCCCAGAGGATTTGCTGAAAAGCTCAAACACCAGGCAAAGCATCCATTTATTTGCTTACTACCTAGCACCTTCTCTGAGCCAGGCCCTGTTCTAGGTACTGCAGACACAGCAGTGAGCAGACAGACCCTGTTTCATGGCATTTACCCTCTAGGGGTGAAGAGAAGGCACTCTAAACAAATGAGTTCATGACATTCAGTGCTAAATGCGCTGAAGAAAATGAAACAGGGCCTGGAATATAGAGTGGCTGGGACAGTAGTAGATTCGTTATTCAGGACCATCTGGGAGGAGCGCTCGAAGCCAGTGGTGTTGGGAAGGAAGCAGCCATGTGACAAGCAGGGGATCTGAGGCAGGAATAAGCCTGGCCTGTCAGAGGCAAAAAAAAAAAAAAAAAAGCTGGAAGTAAATTCATAGCATATTTTCAAGAAGGACCTCACAAACCTGTGCAGTCAGGGCTGAGGGACTTCAGGGAGGCAGGGTGCAGGATCCGGGGTTGGGAGGTGAAGCTGGACCCAGGAAGGGTGTGTCCCGCTCACCCCCTCTGCCGGCCTCAGGTTCTTCTTCACAGGGCCGCTGAGTCACTTCTTCTATCTCTTCCTGGAGCACTGGATCCCTCCTGAGGCCCCCTGGGCCAGCGTCCAGAGGCTCCTCCTGGACCGGCTCCTCTTCGCACCCGCCTTCCTGTTGTTGTTCTTCCTCATCATGAACTTCCTGGAGGTTGGTGTCTGCAGTAGCACCCAGGCATTGACAGCTCTTCCTCGGGGCATGGGGATTCTTAACCTGGCACCTGTGCTTGGACTTCAGAGAGTCTGTGAACTCCTCACTACACTCAGGTTGAAAATTCACATTTTCCTTTGTGAACTTTGGAAGCAAGCCTCAGTTGGGTCAGTAGCGCCTGTTGGCTTGTGGTAGCAATCCCGGGTAGTGGGTGTTCTCCATCATTCCTTATACCTGCAGCCAGGTCCCATCACTGAGTATGTTAATAAAGAAACACATGCACGAGTTCCCTGGTAGCTCAGCAAGTTAAGGATTCAGCATTGTCACTGCTGTGTGGTGCAGGTTCAGTCCCTGGCCTTGGAATTTCCACATGGCAAGGGGGCAGCCAAAAAAAAAAGCACAGGGTGTTCCTGTTGTGGCTCAGTGTGTTGAGGATCCGATATTGCCCTGAGCTGTGGTATAGGTCACAGATGCAGCTTGGATCCCATGGTGTTGCTGTGGCTGCAGTGTAGGCCGGCAGTTATAGCTCCAATTCAACCTCTAGCCTGGGAACTTCCATATGCCACGGGTGCAGCCCTAAAAAAAAAAAACACATGTACCAGTCTATCATAAAATTGTTTTCTGAATATTTTGATAGCTGTACTTCAGTATAATTGGATTTTTTGTAGCCCTACATATTTTATTTTTTTAGGGCCACACCCAAGGCATATGGAAGTTCCCAGGCTGGGGGTCAACTGGAGCTGTAGCTGCTGGTCTACACCACAGCCACAGCAATGCCAGATCTGAGCTGCATCCATGATCTGTGCTGCAGCTTGCAGCAACATTAGATCTTTAACCCACTGAGTGAGGCCAGGGGTTGAACCCACATCCTCATGGATACTAGTCAGATTCTTAACCCACTGAGCCACAATGGGAACTCCAGTCCTACATGTTTTATACTTCACAAAACATGATTCTGAGAAGTGGGTCCGTGGACTTCACCAGACTGCCAGAGAGATCCAGGGTACCAGAAGTTTAAGCTCCCTAAGGATGTTGCAGAAAAGCCTGTGCTAACTCAGGGTCTGGACATCAAAAGTGCTCTGAAGAGGTTAACTTACCAGCACAGACTTTTTTTTAGGGCCACACTTGTAGCATATGGAAGTTCCCAGGCTAGGGGTCGAATCAGAGCTGTAGCTGTCAACTTACACCGCAGCCACAGCAACACCGGATTTCAGCTGAGACTGCAACCTACACCACAGCTCACAGAAATGCCATATCCTTGACCCATTGGAGGCCAGAGATGGAACCCAAATCTTCATGGATACTAGTGGGATTCATTTACTGCTGAGCCACAACAGGAACCCCACCAGCATAGACTTAACGTCGCAACAGAACACTTGAGGTGTGTTCACTTGGAATTACCAGGAATGTCTGTTCTAATATGCCCAACCTCACTCCCACTAACTGGCACCCACATCGTCTCATCTCCGTCCTTTGTGTACCCTAGATGAGTCATGTTTTGTCCTGAAAGTAATTTGTTTCAACCAGTCACAGCAGGTTAATGTGTCTCACCTGAGGTTTATTTTGAAAGCACATCTCAAGGTTTTTTTGTTTTGTTTTTTCTTTTTTTTTTTTTTTTACCTTTTTGTCTTTTAGGGCTGCACTTGCGGCATATGGAGGTTCCCAGGCTAGGGGTTGAATAGGAGCTATAGCTGCCGGCCTACGCCACAGCCACAGCAGCGCAGGATCCGAGCTGAGTCTGCAACCTACACCACAGCTCACGGCAATGCTGGATCCTCAACCCACTAAGTGAGGCAAGGGACGAACCCGTATCCTCATGGATGCTAGTCAGGTTTGGTAACCATTCAGCCACGACGGGAACTCCCAAGTTCTTGTTACTAAGAAGAAGACCCCTTGAGGTCTAAAGTGACCCTGGTTGGCGGAGGGAGTGACAGCAAAGATGCTTCAGCTTCACTGTGGTTGCACATAAGTCCCGTTGTGGCTCAGTGGGCTGAGAACCCAACTAGGTGATGAGGATGTGGGTTTGATCCCTGGCCTTGCTTAGTGGATTAAGGATCTGACATTGCCATGAATTACAGTGTAGATGCAGCTCAAATCTGGCATGGCTGTGGTATAAGCTGGTAGCTGCAGCTCCGATTTGATAACTAACCTGGGAATTTCCATATGGTGCTCATGTAGCCCTAAAAAGACCAAAAAAAGAAAAAAAGAAAAATATTTGGGAGTTCCCATTGTGGCTCAGTGGTTAGTGAACCTGATTAGTATCCATGAGGACTCAGGTTCAATCCCTGGCATTGCTCAGTGGGTTAAGGATCCGGTGTTGCCGTGAGCTGTGGTGTAGGTCTTGGACATAGCTCAGATCCTGCGTTGCTGTGGTTGTGGTATAGGCCGGCGGTTATATCTCTAATTCCACCCCTAGCCTGGGAACCTCCATATGCCACAAATGCTGCCCTAAAAAAAAAAAGATAGAAAGAAAGAATTGGGAAGTCCTTAGGAAATCAGAGGTGGGAGAAAGTAAAGGGTCCCTATATCAAAAGTGAGGGTACCACAGCAGTTTCTTCCCTTTTTCCCTTCCAAATAGAGAGGGAATATATTCTCATTGAAAATCATAAACCCTCTATGTATACGTCAAATGTTACCAAAGTGCGTAAAGTACCCACCACATCAGTGACACAAGTGGGACTACACTGTACAACTGCACACCACAGATGCCTCTGCGTCTACTGTTTTGTAATCGCAGATGTCATGTTACAAACTGCAGATCGTTCCACCATCTCTGCCTGTCCCTTTTGGCTAATGCCTAGAATTAATGTCCAAGGACACTGTCCTTGTCTCTCCTCCCTATAGAGGTGCAGCTGATATTTATTGAGCACTTGACAGGTGAAGAAGCTGAAGCCTTCAGTCATTTACAGGATAAACAACTGGCCTGAGTTCCTGTAACATGTGAGTCCCTGAGTCAGGATAGAGACAGGTTTTGTGGCTCCAGAGAGCTCTTAATCCTTATGATTTATTCCTCTGTGTGAAGTTGGTTTCCCCACACTCTTGACAATTGTGATTTTTTTTTTCTTTTAAATAGTTTGCAATCAGACAGATGTATGGATCTTTGTTTATGAGGTTGCACACCTTTTTATATGCTTAGCTGTATTTCTTCCATGAACTTTGCTTTTTTTCTCTTTTTTTTTTTTTTTAATCTTTTTAGGGCCCCACCCATAGCATATGGAAGTTCCTAGACTAGGAGTCAAATCAGAGCTGCTGGCCTACACACACCAGCCATGGCAATGCTGGATCCTTAACCCATTGAGTGAGGTCAGGGATCAAACCCACCTCCTCATGGATATTAAGTCGGGTTCCTAACCCACTAAGCCACAACTTGAACTCGAACTTTGCCTCTTTTCCATTAGAGTGTTTGCTTTTTTTCTTAATGGATTTGTATGTTTGCATATATTAAGGATATCAATCCTTTGCCGAATACAAGCTGCAGATATTTTTGCAATTTTTAATTTAAATTTTATTTTTTATTGAAGTATAGTTGTGTTAGCTTCAGGTGTAAAGCACAGTGATTCAGTTACACATATACATATATCCATTCTTCTTCATATTCTTTTCCCATATAGGTTATTACAAAATCTTGAATAGAGTTCCCTGTGCTATATAGTAGGTCCTTGTTAATTATCTATTTGATATACAGTAGTATGTATGTGTTAATCCCAAACTCCTAATTTATCCCTCCCCCCACCTTTCCCCTTTGGTAACCAACCATCAGTTTCTTTTCAAAATCTGTGAGTCTGTTTCTGTTTTGTAAGTAAGTTCATTTGGGAGTACCCATTGTGGTGCAGCAGAAACGAATCTGACTAGTAGCCATGAGGATGCAGGTTTGATCCCTGGCCTCGCTCAGTGGATGGGGGATCCGGTGTTGCCATGAACTGTGGTGTAAGTTGCAAACTCGGCTTGGGTTTGGCATTGATGTGTCTGTGGTTGTGGCTGGCAGCTGTAACTCTATTTGACCCCTAGCCTGGGAACTTCCATATGCTGCAGGTGTGGCCATAAAAAATGTAAATAAGTAAATAAATTCATTTATACCATTTTTTAAGCTTCCACATATAAGTGATATCAAATGATATTTGTCTTTCTCTGTCCGACTTACTTCACTTAGTATGATAATTTCTAGGTCCCTCTGTGTTGCTTCAGATGGCTAGGTGTTTGTCTTCTAACTTCATATAAAGTTAAAACGTTTGCATAAAGTTTAAAATTTTGGAGTTCCTGTTGTGGCCGAGTGGGTTGAGAATCTGATATTAGTATCTATGAGGATGTGGGTTCCATACCTTGCCTCACTCAGTGGGTTAAGGATCCAGCATTGCCACAAGCTGTGGTGTAGGTCACAGATGCAGCTCAGACCCAACATTGCTGTGACTGTGGCATAGGCCAGCAGCTGCTGCTCAATTCGACCCCTAGCCTGGGAACTTCCTTATGCCACAGGTGTGGCCCTAAAAAGGAAAAAATAAAGTTTAAAAATTCATGTTATAAGCACAAGGAACTATATCTCGTCATTTGTGATGGAATATGATGGAGGATAATGGGAGAAAAAGAATGTATATATGTGTGTGTGTGTGTGACTGGGTCACTTTGCTGTACAATAGAAAATTGACAGAACACTATAAACCAACTATAATGGAAAAAATAAAAATCAGTTGCTGGGTGGTTTTTGCCTAATGGAGATTATTTTGGAAAGAACTGACAGCTCAGTCATAAGCAGCAGCGGCTCTGGTGCCAGGTGAGTTGTGCAAATTATACTATCAGCTCGTGGGCCAACATTGCAGCACAGTGATCGCCTCCGAGCTGCTCTGATTTTCCTGCTGGTTGTTTAGCTCCATATAGCTGCACCGCCAGTTAAGTACCCGTGTGTGCTGTGTACATACAAAGAGAAAAAATCCCTGCAGTTTTAAAGAAATCATTGTGTTAGGCTCTGGGGGGCCCGTTTTTGCTCACGTTCTGCGTTTCCCCCCTTTCCAGGGGAAAGACTTTGCCGCCTTCGTTGCCAAGATGAAGAGAGGATTCTGGCCTGCGCTGCAGATGAACTGGCGAGTCTGGACCCCAGTGCAGTTTATCAATGTCAACTACGTCCCTTTGCAGGTGAGGACAGCCTGGTACCGCGCGGAGCCAGAGGGGGACTTCTTTTTCTGGAGGCATGGGGCCAGCCTAAGTTCTACGATCCTTCTGAGGCTTTTCTCGCTGCCCGGAGTTGTTAACATTCTGGATTCGGGGAGGCAAAGCGACAGAGAGCTGCCTCCCAAGCGGGGTCCCGGCAGCGCTCGGCTTTCTGGGGATGGAATTCCGTGGGCCCGCCAGAAGGATGTTAGTTCAGCGGGAGGCGGGAGGTTCCTCAGCTGCGGAGCCAGAGCCACACCTGTGCTGGGCTGGGCGGGGCTGGCTCCGAAACTGGAACTCGCCCAGAGGGCGGTGGGCGGGCTCTGAGCCGTGGGGGCGGAGCTGGGAATCAGTCCTCCAGGCCACACTGCGGGTTTTTTTGTCCTTTTTTTTTTTTTTTTTTTTTTTTTTTTTTTTCTTGTAAGGCCGCACCCGCGGCAAATGGAGGTTCCCAGGCTAGAGGTCCAATCGGAGCTGCTGGCGCTGGCCACAGCCACAGCATGCCAGATCTGAGCTGGGTCTGCGAACTACACCACAGCTCACAGCAAACGCTGTGATCCTTAACCCACTGAGCAAGGCCAGGGATCGAAACCGCAACCTCATGGTTCCTAGTCGGATTCGTTAAACCACTGAGCCACGACAGAAACTCCTCCATTGGCTTTAAAAATGACCTTCCCAGAGTTTCCCTTGTGGCGCATAGGAAGCAAACCTGACTAGTATCCATGAGGATGCAGGTTTGATCCCTGGCCTTGTTCAGTGAATTAAGGATCCAGTGTTGCCGTGAGCTGTGGGGTAGGTTGCAGATGTGACTCAGATTCCTGTGGTGTAGGCCAGCCCCTGGCCTGGGAACTTACATATACCTCGAGTGCAGACCTAAAAAAGAAAAAAGAAGAAAAAAAAAGTTTCTGTGCCGGGGATCCAACAGAACCTTAACTACGGCAGTGACCCAAGCCACTGAAGTGACAACACCGGATCCTTAACCTGCTGCACCATGAGAGAACTTTTCTTTTTTAAAAATTTTATTATTTTTTCAGAGAGTTTTCTAAAAGGTGGTTGCAGGAGTTCCTGTCGTTGCACAGTGGAAACGAATCTGACTAGTAACCATGAGGTTGCGGGTTCTATCCCTGGCCTCGCTCTGTGGGATAAGGATCCAGCGTTGCCATGAGCCGTGGTGTGGGTCACAGACGTGGCTCGGATCCTGCGTTGCTATGGTGTAGACTGGCAGCTGTAGCTCTGATTCAGTTCAACCCCTGGCCTGGGAACCTCCACATGCCATGAGTTCGGCTCTAAAAAGCAAATAAATAAATAAATAAATAACCAAACAAACAAATGAATAAATAAATGAACGGCGGTTGCAGGCAGGTACTTAGGGGCAGGGAGTTTATTCAGCAAATATTTACTGAGCACCTGCTGCTCTAGACCCTGGGGCTACCGTGATTAATGGGATAGACCCGACTGCCACCTTCATGGAGCTTATGTGTGAGGGAGACACTGTCACTGGCTAAAGGTGATTTCAAGTGGGAGTACATCTCTCTGATGGTCCAAGCAGGGCAGGGGAACAGGATGAGTTAGAGTGAAGAGCAGGTCATGGAGTTGTCAGGAAGGAGCTGGGTAAAGCCACCAGCATGGTGACTGGTCCTGGGGTAAGAGAGGCTGAACCAGAAGCTAAAAGGCTCAGTGAAGGAGTGTTTTCCTTACCATCTCAGAAACATCACCCCCCGCTGCTGGGGTCTAGCACAGAACTTTGTACAAATTGAAGGTGCAGCAAATCCAGCAGTGGGTGGATGGACTGACCAATAGATGAGCTCTATCCTTGGGGGGCTGGGGCCTGGTGAGTGTGCCCAGGGCTATATATATATTTTTAATTTAGGGCTACAGCTGAGGCATATGCAAGTTTCCAGGCTAGGGGTCGAGAATTGGAGCCTTAGTTGCCAGCCTATGCCAAAGCCATGGCAATGACAGTTCTGAGCCCCATCTGTGACCTACACTGCTGAGTGAGGCCAGGGATCGAACCCGAGTCCTCATGGATACTAGTGGGTTTGTCACCACTGAGCCACATCAGGAACTCCAAAGGACTGCTTTTGGAGTTCTCATTGTAGTACAGTGGAAGCAAATCTGACTAGTATCCATGAGGATGAGGGTTCAATCCCCTGCCCTCGATCAGTGGGTTAAGGATCCAGTGTTGCTATGAGCTGTTGTGTAGATCGCAGATGAGGCTTGGATCCTGCATTGCTATGGCTGTGGCATTGGCTTAGACCAGCAGATACAGCTCCAATTCGACCCCTAGGCTGGGGACCTCCATATGCTGTGCGTGTGACTCTAAAAAGCAAAAAAAAAAAAAAAAAAAAGAAAGAAAAAAATGAAGGACTCTTTTTTTTCTTTTTTTGGCTGTGCCTGAGGCATGCAGAAGTTCCCAGGCCAGGATCAAACCCGTGCCATAGCAGCCACTTGAGCATCTGCAGTGACAGTGCCTGATCCTTAACCTGCCGCACCACGAGGAAAATCCATAGGGCCACGTTTTTACTTCGGTCTGTCTGTGTTCTCTCTGGCAGTTCCGGGTGCTTTTTGCCAACGTGGTGGCTCTGTTCTGGTATGCCTACCTGGCCTCTCTGGGGAAGTGAAGATGTCCTGGAGAGAGTGTCAGACACACAGAAGAAGTGGGCGGGGGACGCTCACCTGCTTGGAGTGAGAGAGCAGGCTAGATCATGTATTTAAGATGCCCTCAAATGATGGATGGAGAAATAGCTGAATATCTTAATATCAGAATCTTGGGTTTTAAAAAGGCAGTAGCTGTCCTCAGGTGGTTTTGACCTCAAAACTTAAAATAGAGACCATTTGACCTGTCACCTTGGATTAAATTAGGATCACAATAAACTCTAACGTAGCTTTTTCAGTAGTGATTTTCATTTCTCAGAATAATTACTGTTGCTTTGGAAGAAATGAGTGATCAGAGGGCTGCCCTCAGATTTTTTAAAATGTTTGAAGTATTGTGGTAAAATATTTCACTGTATTCCTGATTAGCCCCCTGGCACCACGACTTTCTAGACCCCTCTAGACCTTCCTCTGACCTCCTATTGCTCATTTACATTAACCCACCCTCCTGGATTTTTCACTCTCAGAACATTCCTTCCTGATAGTGTTCCCTCCTTATTTCATGGATCCAATAGCCCTTTGGATCTTAATTATATTTTTTGAAATTTTTCTCCTGTCTCATGTGCTGTTTCTATTTTTTCAGGGTTTTTGTCTTGTTTTGTTTTGTCTGTTTTGATCCTTGTCTTCCCCATCAGGATTTCCTGAAATGCCTGTTGATCTTTGTTTCTTTGTTTTTTTTTCCTTTTTAGGGCTGCATATGGAAGTTCCCAGGCTAGGAGTCGAATTGGAGCTGCAGTTGCCAGCCTACACCACAGCCACAACAATGCCAGATCCAAACAGTGTCTGTGACTTACACCACAGCTCATGGCAACACTGGATCCTTAACCCACTGATCGAGGCTTGGGATTGAACCTGCATCCTCATGGATACTAGTCAGATTCATTATCACTGAGCCACAATGGGAACTCCTGTTTTGTTTGTTTTGATCCTGGTCTTCCCCATCAGGATTTCCTTAAATGCCTGTTGACCCTTGGTTGTGCATCGTTGTTAATGAGTCAAAGTTGGAGTTCCCTGGTGTCTCAGCAGGTTAAGGATCCAGCGTTGTTACTGCTGTGGCATGGGTTCAATCCCTGGAATGTCCACATGCCATGGGTGCAGCAAAAAAGAAAGGAAGAGAGAAAGAGAGAGAGAAGGAAGGAAGGAAGGACGAAAGATTCAAAGCCACTTAGGCACTTTGGGAGCTTAGGGTGCACTGGCTGCACTTGTCAAATAGAACCCTCTCTGTGGACCTTGACCAGGCAGGGACCCAGCTTTGCTAGGAATCACCTGTTCTCAATGACTCAGGTCTTTTCTTCAGGGCTGGTCAGTTTGCCCAGAGAAGCTTTTCATTTCTTTCGGAGGGTGGGGGGAAGGATGGTGGCTGTAGGGGAGCACTGTATGAACACAGTGGCCAGCACTCTTGTGGCTAACTGGAGAAAAGAGGTTAGGGTCCTATTATTAGCACATGAACTTCATAGAATTTCATTTTTTTTTTTCTTTTTGTCTTTGCTAGGGCCACTCCTGCAGCATATGGAGGTTCCCAGGCTAGGGGTCTAATTGGAGCTGTAGCTGCCAGCCACAGCCACAGCCACAGCCACGTGGGATCCAAGCCGAGTCTGCGACCTACACCACAGCTCACGGCAATACCAGATCCTTAACCCACTGAGTGAGGCCAGGGATCAAACCCGCAACCTCATGGTTCCTAGTCGGATTCGTTAACCACTGAGCCACGACAGGAACTCCTAGAATTTCATCTTTATTACTACATCCCAGGTGCCTAGTTAGTGCAGTAGGTAGCACATCAGTCTCATATTACTGCATCCCAGTCTCAGCTGTGTGTTGTTCTCAACTCCAGAGTCCTTTTGGTTCAGATCCTCTGGGATGAAAGTCTCCTAGTCTTCTGCCATGAGGGAAGTGAGGGGCTCACCTGAATACCCTGGTGATGGAGGGGATGGAAAGGGGCAACTTCTTACACATTTTCAGTCGGTAGCCCCACCCACTGTCCTGTTCTCAGAGGTGGGCTGGTACCTGTAACTCACCAGACTCTTCCAGACTCACTGAACTAATGGGGCTTGCTTCTTGGCTTCCCACAGTGAAGGAAACTGATATTCCATCTTTTCAAGTCAATAATGATCTGATATCCAGCTTCCAAAATTTTATTAGCTGATCTCTCTGCTTTATTGCTTCTGTGGACACAAATACATTCTTATGAATTTTTTCTTTCTAAAACTTTTTACTGTCAGTTTTGTAAGTGACCTTTTGGAAGGAGACAAACGCATGGGTTGAAGATACTATGTTTAAGCAGACATCTGGGTATTTATGTGGAATACATTTGTTCTCCAAAACCCAGAATGATTTTGTTGTTGTCATTGTCTTTTTAGGGCCACACCTGTGGCATATAGAAGTTCCCAGGCTAAGGGTCCAATCAAAGCTGTCACTGCCAGCCTACACCACAGCCACATGGGATCCAAGCCTCATCTGTGACCAACATCACAGCTTGCGGCAATGCCAGATCCTTAACCCACTGAGCGAGGCCAGGAATCAACCTGAGTCCTCATGGATACTAGTCAGGCTTGTTACTGCTGTGCCACAATGGGAACTCTAACACAGAGTGATTTTTTGTTTCTTTTTAGGGCCGCACCTGTGGCATATGGAAGTTCCCAGGCTCGGGGTTGAATCAGAGCTGTAGCCGCCAGCGTACACCACAGTCACAGCCACACCAGATCCAAGCCGAGACTGTGACCTACACCACAACTCACGGAAACTCCAGATCCTTAACCCACTGAACAAGGCTAGGGATCGAACCCGCAACCTCATGGTTGCTAGTTGGATTCGTTAACCACTACGCCGTGAAGGGAACTCCATCAACGCCGGATCCTTAATCCACTGAGCAAGGCCTGGGATGGAAACAGCATCCTCATAGATACTAATTGGGTTTGTAACCCACTGAACCACAACAGTACTCCTGACTCAACTTCTCTGAAGATTCCTGGAGCAAAGTCATAAAATGTAGGGTAGTGGGTGCTAAGGGCTGGCAGAGGAGAGTGGGGAGTTAAGTGTTTGAGAAGATGAAAAAGTTCTGGAGATGGCACGACAAAGACAAAGTGCTTAATGCCACTGAGCTGTGTCCCTAAAAATGGTTAAGATGGAGTTCCCATCCTGGCTTAGCGGTTAAGGAATCCTACTAAGATCCATGAGGATGTGGGTTAGATCTCTGGCCTCCATGGGGTTCAGGATCTGGCAATGCGGTGAGCTGTGGTGTAGGACAGGGATCAGATCCCGTGTCGCTGTGGCTGTGGCGTAGACCAGCAGCTACAGCTCCGGTTGGACCTCTAGCCTGGGAACTTCCATATGCCACAGGTGCGGCCCTAAAAAGTTAAAAAAAAAAAAAAAAAAAAGGTTAAGATGCTAAGTTTTATGTTACGTGTTATTTTACTACTTAAAAACAAAGCAACCGGGAGTTCCTGTCGTGGCTGAGCAGTTAACGAACAGGACTAGAATCCATGAGGACGAGGGTTTGATCCCTGGCCTCGCTCAGGGGGTTAAGGATCCCGCCTTGCCACAAGCTGTGGTGTAGATTGCAGACGCGGCTTGGATCTTGCGTTGCTGTGGCTGTGGTGTAACGCGGGTGGCTACAGCTCCGATTTTACCCCAAGTCTGGGAAACTCCGTATGCCCTAGAAAAACAAGCCCCCCCAAACCCAAAGCAACCTGTAGGAGATCCCCAGTTCACTTACACTAGAACCCCAATTATCTGTAGGGCACGGGTTCCCTCCGGGCTCTTTGCAGAGCTGACCCCTCGCCCAGACCCCACGGCGCGCCAGCTCCAGTCGGTACCACCCCCGAAGGCGGCTCCACTGGAACACCGCGTGAACACCCGCCACCCTCGCCACCGGAAGTCGGCAACGGCAGGCACCCGGGGCCTGCAGCACCAGACCGAGAGGAGCATTAGAGGATCACCGCCCACCGCGGGGGTTGCACCTTGGATGCCGGAAGTCGTCCGCTGCCCGGTTGGGCGTTCCCGGCGACCCCCGCGCAACCCTCCGGCCGGAAGCGCACGCCTGACGAAGCGTGTCCCTCACGGGGTGCCGTCCGCGCCCGTGAGCGCCTGCGCGGGGTTGGCGCGGGTCTGGCCGGCATGGCGTTCCGGCAGGCGCTGCAGCTAGCGGCCTGCGGCCTGGCTGGGGGCTCGGCTGCGGTCCTTTTCTCCGCAGTGGCGGTGGGGAAGCCCCGCGCGGGCGGGGACGCGGAGCCGCGCGTGGTCGAGCCGCCGGCGTGGGCGGGGGCCGCGCGCCCCGGGCCCGGCGTCTGGGACCCCAACTGGGACAGGTGCGGGGTCCGCGGGTGGAGTCCTGACAGCCCCAGACGGCCGCCGGCGGGAGCCCTCCTGGGCCCTGGCGGCTACATTCGGCCGATGGGGTCGGTAGAGGGGCAGGCAGGGCGGGCGAGGCCGGCTTGCGTGCGGGTTTCTCTTTCGGTTCTGGCTGCAAGGCTGCCTGTGGATGTGGGCCGCCCCCGACTTTTTCTGAGCCCCAGTTTCCTCATGCGTCCCGCCCGGCCCCACTTCTGAGCCTCAGCACTCTCGTCTACCGGAGGGTCGTTCTGAGGAACTAGCACAGTGATGCCGGGGACAGTGCCCAGTACACGGGGAAGCCCGAAGTGGCTATTTGCCGTCCTAGACCGAGGGCTTGGGCTTCCTTAGGGCTCTCTTCCTTATTTCCTCTCTCTCAACTTGGGAATCCTCAGATTAGATAATGATTCCCTGTTTTCAGTCCAGCTGAGAAGGAGGTGGATGTGGGTCCTTAAAAGGAAGGGAATCTGCTGGGAAGATATAGAAGGATAAGGACTAGCAGCCATCTTGAATAGGAACCTGAGCTTCCCGGGGTCTCGGGCCCCTGCCTGGCCGCTCGCTGTCACCTGTTCTTATTGAGCACTTGAAATGTGGCACCTGTGACCAGGAAACAATATTTAGGTTTACTCAGTGTTAATTAGAATTAAAAAACAAAGCAGTGCAGATTTTAAAGTACTGGGTTGAAACGATAGTATTTTGATACATTGGAGTAAATAAAGTGAGTTATTGAAATTTCCCGTTTCTTCCTACTTTGTAAATGGGGATACTTGGGAATTTAAAATTATATACGTTACCAGTGTTCTTTTTCTATTGGACAGCGCTGCTCTGGAGTCTGGGAGTAGCTGTTGTGGGTTGGTTTACATAGTCCTAGTTCTTTACTACTTGACATGACAGTTGACTCTGAGTGTGGGGTGCAGAACTAATATTTATTGTTAGTCATATCAGGAACTTCGTAGGTATTTTTTTTTTTAATTTTTAAGAAAAACCTATTTTAGTTTTACATTTGGAGAAAACTTGGAAAGGTAATAGAGTTCCTGTATACTCCACACCCAATATAGAATATTTGTCACAACCAGAGATCCAGTTACATGTTATCATTAACTGATGTCCATACTTTCTTGAGATTCCTCAGTTTTTACATATCGTCCATTATCTCTTCCAGGATCCCACCTGACAGGCAGCCCTGACTCCTTTTGGTTTTGACAGTTTCTCAGACTTCCCTTATTTTGGTGACCTGGACAATTTTGAGGAGCTCTGGTTAGGAATTTTGTAGAATGTCCCTCAATTGGGATTTTTTTTTTTTTTTTCCCTTTTTATGGCCACACCTGCAACATGGGATTTGTCTCTTTTTCTCATGGTTATATACTGGGGTAGTATTCTCTTATTTATTTTATTTTACTTATATGTTTTTCTTTGCTGCACCTGCAGCATGTGGAAGTTCCTGGCCAGAGATCAAACCTGAACCACAGTGGTAACTAAAGCCACAGCCATGACAATGCCAGATCCTTAACCCCCTGAACCACTAGGGAACTCCTATATTCTCTTTTTTAAACATCAGTATAGTCTTCTGAATTTCTTGGGCCTTTTTAAGGAAACGTTCACTCTGAGCTTAAAGGACTTATCTGAGGTAGAGCCAGACTCCAGCTTTGTTTGAGGTTGATGTACTGTATTTGGTTACTAAGTCTAGATTGGGGGTGTGGGGGGGTGTACATTCTGGAAAGTTCCAGAGCCTTATCCAGTGAAGTCTCCAGCCTCTTCTGAGGAATGAGGCTTCCTGGGTCTGTGCCTGTAGATTCCAGATGTCTTCTCTGGCTCTACCACAGGCTCCCACATGCCTACCCATGTGCCTGGCAGTTATGCCGTACCATGCTGGCACAGTGGCCCATGCAGAAGCCTTGAATTCACTACTCCCCTCAAAACTTATCCTTCCACCACTCTGCCTCAGCTGAGGGATTCTTTTGCCAGCCCAGCCGGGAGCAACCAGAGTGCCTGTCTGCGCCAGACTTTGGCATTTTGAGCATCTTTGCTGCTGCTGTCCCTCCCAGCCCGTGATCAGCTCCTCGGCATTTCCTGCGATAAGTGGAACAGTTTTTTCCTCACTGTCCAATGTGATAACCACCACCGCACGTGCTACCAAGTATTGAAAATGTGCTTAGTGTGATTGGAGAAATGGAGATTTATTTTATCCATTTTTTCCCCATTATTTTGACTTATAGTAGCCACGTGATCAGTGGCTTCTATTGGGCACAGTGTCCCCATTTGCTGGGCCGACCTGTGGGCATTTCCTGCCTGCCCTCCCACAGCCACTTCTTCCTGTTACTTGCTTCTGTCCTCTCCGTGTCACTGGTTGCCTTGCTGTGACTGTCAGTCTCCTCCCAAGGATGTGAGTGGCACAGGGGCTTTGATTGTTCTGTTTGCTCCAGTGGCCCAGAGAAGGCCTGGTGCTGAGTTCTGGGATGTGTGGCATGTGCTCAGGGCAGGGGTGGAGTACGGAGGCCTTTGCTTCTGTGCTTTCTCAAGATGGGAAACCCCTCTGTCAGAAAGACTGTCTCTCCTATTTCAACATTAGGCGAGAACCTCTGTCCCTGGTCAATCTGCGGAAGAGGAACCTTGAACCCGGAGAAGAAGAGCTGGCGTCCAGGCTGGACCACTACAAAGCCAAGGCCACTAGGCACATCTTCCTCATCAGGCACTCCCAGTACCATGTGGACGCCTCCCTGGAGAAGGACCGCACGCTGACACCCCTGGGTAAGTGGCTGGGCCTCTTTGGACCTGTGTCAGGGGCTCTTGCCCAGATGTGGGCGTTGTCATCACCAGTAATTAGCAGGCAGAACTGACACAAGGCAGGCTCTGAAAACGTCATCAATTTTATTTAATTTTTTGCTTTTTCAGCCCCCACTAGTTGCATATGGAAGTTCCCAGGCTAGGAGTCAAGTCGGAGCTGCAGCTGCCAGTCTACGCCACAGAGCAGCACAGGATCCGGGCTGCATCTGCGGCCTATGCCACAGCTCATGGCGACGCCGGACCCCTTAATCCAGTGAGCAAGGCCAGGGATCAAACGTGTGTCTTCATGGATACTATTTGGATTCATTATTGCGGAGCCATGAGGGGAACTCCCTGCTTATTTTTTATTTATTGTTGTGGTCACTGTTTTTAACGTTTTTCCTGTGTGGAGCTGAAGGTGGCTGCTCTGTTTCCTTGCTTTTACCTGTTGAAAGCTTGGTCCCCTAGTTAGGCCTGAGCCATGGGAGGGGCTGCCTGTCTTGCCCCCACCCCCAGTGGGACTGAAGTATTTGTGAGGCAGACAAAGAGTGGCCCCAGTAACATGTGATCCTTGGTGTATTTCACCCTCCAGGTCGTGAGCAGGCTGAGCTAACTGGTCTCCGTCTTGCAAGCTTGGGGTTGAAATTTAATAAAATCGTCCATTCCTCCATGACCCGCGCCATAGAAACCACTGACATCATCAGCAAACACCTGCCAGGTGAGTGCCAGGCGCTCTCAGGTGCCTGGCAGTGGGGAGGGCAGGCAGCTTCTCCTGGTGCCACTGAGCCCTGTGCCTCTCCACAGGCGTCTGCAGGGTCAGCACAGACCTGCTCAGGGAGGGCGCCCCCATCGAGCCCGATCCCCCAGTGTCTCACTGGAAGCCAGAGGCTGTGGTAAGAACTCCCCGGGGCAGGCAGCCCCTCTGCTGTGCCCAGACTCGGGGCCCTCCTTTCCTGATGCCCGCGAGGCCTCCATCCGCACAAGTCCTCTCTCTGCCCCCAGCAGTATTACGAAGATGGCGCGAGGATCGAGGCTGCCTTCCGGAACTACATCCACCGGGCTGATGCCAAGCAGCAGGAGGACAGTTATGAGATCTTCATCTGCCACGCCAATGTCATCCGTTACATCGTGTGCCGGTGAGGGTCCTGGGGTCACGCAGCCCGTTTTCCCTCCTTGTACCCCAATGCTCTCCACAGGCTGAGTTGGTTGTCTGGTAGAACGGCCTTCAATTTGCTTTTCTCAGGACCAAGTGTTTTTGGTGGGAACAGACCAGACTGATGTGCCCTGGTGGGCCACTTTCCCAGCGGTGCTGATGGGGCCGCTCAGCTCAGGCGCCGTGTTCTGGGTCCTTGCACCATGAGGTTGCACTTTTATTTTATTTTAATTTTTATTTTTTTCTTTTTGCCTTTTCTAGGGCTGCTTCCGTGGCATATGGAGATTCCCAGGCTAGGGGTCCAATCGGAGCCTGTGCCAGAGCCACAGCAACGCAGGATCCTTAACCCACTGAGCAAGGCCAGGAATCAAACCTGCAACCTCATGGTTCCTAGTTGGATTCGTTAACCACTGCGCCACGACGAGAACTCCGAGGTTGCGCTTTTTAGGAGGCAACGCTGACACCCCAGATTTAACTCCCATGGGCTTTAGCACCTGTCACTAGGTGCTGCCACTACAGTTGTTGGGTAGTTTTTACCTAGTGGTTTTGTGTTTTTCTCTATATATTTATTTTTGGCCACATCTGCAGCATGTTGAAGTTCCCAGGCCAGGGATCGAACCTGAGCCACAGAATTGACAACCCACTGCACCGCCAGGGAACTCCCTCCCTTTATTAATTGGAATTATTTGCAATCGTCGGCTCATGGGTTTGTTTCAGGCTGGGTTGTTTGTAATCTGACCACATTAGTCATTTGGCTGCTCCAGTGTTGGATGGTGTAAGCTCTCCAGGGGCTCCTGTGTCCTTGGCCCTGATCACTTTCTTACTTCCTGGCACCACAGAGAGTTCCAGGGCCCTCATAAGTGACCCCCGCCCTGAGCCACAGCCCCAAGTCACAGAGAGCCCTGCACATGGAGGGCCAGCTGAGTGCTTCTGTATTTGCCCAAATCCTACTTAGTGCAAGATTTGGAGTAACTGGAACCCTGCCTCCCCCTGGACCCGCTGCAAAGTGTTTGGTGGTAGCTGTGGGGGTCGCCCTTCTCACTTGGGGCCATTTGCCCTCAGGTGTCACACTCATGGCCCTGGGGAGAAGCCTGGCGGCTGGGAGGAAGGGTCAGCTTGAGGCAGGCCTGGGTGACACCTACATCACTAGATGGCGCCACCAGTGCTGAAGACAGGCCAGAAATGGCTGGGACTTGGAAGAATGGTGCCTGTGCTGAAAACAGGGCTGCTGGGGAGTTCCCATTGTGGCTTAGCAGTAATGAGCCCAACTAGTATCCATGAGGACATGGGTTTGATCCCTGGCCTTACTCAGTGGGTTAAGGATCCAGCGTTGCCATGAGCTGTGGTGTAGATCACAGATGTGGCTTGGATCTGGTGTGGCTGTGGCTGTGGCGTAGGCTGGTGGCTGCAGCTCTGATTCGACCCCTAGCCTGGGACCTTCCATATGCTACAGGTGAGACCTAAAAAAGACAAAAACAAACAAACAAAAAATATGGCTGCTGGGAACTAGAGCGCCAGCAGTAGGGCCTGTGAGGGTACTCTGCTCGCAACTTAGGAGGGTGACCTTGAGGTTAGGAAGCAGCGTGAAGGTAGTGACTCCTTTTAGTGGGCTAAACTCCTCCCAGAGTGTTAGCCCTGCTGCTTGTCCACCCCAATGGGCTGGGGGACAGAGGATGTTTGGCGACTCACACAGAGGTCAAGGCCATAACTGCGCTTTTCAGCCAATACTATGTCTAAAAAGGTTTTTTGGGTTTTTTTAATGATTTTTATTTTTTTCCGTTATAGCTGGTTTACAGTGTTCTGTCAAATTTCTACTGTATATCAAGGTGACCCAGTCATATATACATTCTTTCTTCTCACATTATCATGCTCCATCATAAGTGATTAGATATAGTTCCCAGTGCTATATAAAGTTTTTAAGACATGCCTTGGACCTGGTGTTGCTGTGGCTGTGGTGTGGGCTGGCAGCTGCAGCTCTGATTCAACCCTAGCCTGGGAACTTCCATATGCCGTGGGTTTGGCCCTAAAAAGACAAAAAAAAAAAAAAAACTTTTTTTAAGAGCATGAAAATGGTACAGAGGTGGTGAGTTGCTCTAGCTCTGCCCATTCCTGGGGGAGAACAGGTCAGGAGGGAACCTGCTGCAGCTCGTGGCAGCCCCCTTTTGGTGACACCAGGAAAATGAATTAAATTGCATGCACTTGTAGGAAACCAGTGTATTCCCGAGTCCTCTGCAAGCCTGCTGCTGGGCTGATCCCTCCAGGGGGGGCTGGGCCCTCACCTCACCCCGTGTTTGACTGACTGGCATCCCCCCACAGCTCCTTCTGAGAAACCCCTGCTTAGACCCGAGGGACCGGCAGGTGCTGGTCCCAGTCCCAGGAAGGTCGGCTCTGAGGCCCCATTTCTAGCATGTTCCTTCTTCCCCAGGGCGCTGCAGTTCCCCCCAGAAGGCTGGCTCCGTCTTTCCCTCAACAACGGCAGCATCACCCACCTGGTGGTCCGGCCAGATGGCCGCGTGGCGCTCAGGGCCCTCGGGGACACAGGGTTCATGCCTCCTGACAAGATCTCCCGCTCCTGAGGGCGGCCCCCAGGCCCTGCTCTTCTCCACAGCCCCTGCCTGGCCTCGGGAACACAGGCTTCTCCGGGTCTTCCCTCTAGGGTGAGGCCTCGGCAGGCGGGAGTGGCCACTGAGGGGGCAAGCTGGCAAGCTCCTGGCCAGGGCGGAAAAGGGAAACACTCAGAGTGTTTCTGCCTGGCTCTCGCCTACCAGCATGAGGCTGTGGGGCTTAGGGAGGCCGGTTTGAGGGACTGGACGAGGCTGGCAGACGCCAAGAGTCCTGGCCCTCTGGCCCCTTTGCAGGTCCTCCGCCAGGCAGGAAGAGGAGGGCACCAGTGCTTCCGTTCTTAACTTATTTTGCTTCATATGTTTTCACTTCTTAAAATTCTTTTGTCACTGAAGTATTTGTCAAATAAAGATTTTCCTCGTCTGGGTTCTTTGAAAACCAACTTCTCACTCCATAGTTCCACACCCTGATGCTTTTGGATGTGAAACTCACCTGTGTCACCAGGCCTGTTCCGACACACAGGAGCACCCCAGCAGGTGACAGCAACCGTAGGTCTCACAGGAGGGGCCAGGTAGTCGCACTGAGAGGTCCAGCTGACGGTTTAATCTTCGTTGGCCTCTGGCTGTTACTCTCTTAGGCTTATGGGTTAAAATGCTTAGATACGATGTGTCTGTCCAGATTTGTTAATTTAGGAAAAACTATAATTTCTATGAAGTGGTTATGAACATTTTCTGCAATCAGTGAAACTAATTGGGATGTCTGATCCATCTCTGTCAACTTTGGAAGTAACTACAAAATAAAATTTTATTTTACTTTTTTCAAAGCACTAATTGTGAATGTTTTAAAGAAAACCGCAGGCATGTGCAGCAGCAGACTCACTGAAATTTCCAGCAGAAAGCTCTTTTCCCCAGTTTTGTGTGTACCCTGGGCTAAGGGTTTGGTAGGGTCTCTGCCCACCAGGGGCCTCAGTGAGAGGCCCTGACCCAGGACGGTGAGCTTGGCAAGTACACTCCATTTTGTAGAAGCAGTTTTGACAAGGAAGCCAGGGGCTCTGCTAACTTCAAGACCAGAGGTCACAGGGAGACCCCCGACCCATGGGGCCTGGCAGGTGTTTCCAGCGCCCTTGCTGTCCTGTCTGCAGGCCTGTCTTCCCACCCTTTACACTAGACCTTTGAGAAGCAGGGCCACATTTTAGGAACATGAGCCCTGGAGCAGTGGGTGGGTGACTGGACAGGGTCAGTGACGGGCCCAGGGACGTGGTCAGGAAACTGTCTCCTAGAGTGGGACAGGTGACTGAAAATTTATGGAATGTCAGTAACAGCCTGTTTTATCAAAACAAAAGTGGTGCCTCAAGAATTGACAACAGTGGGACTTCAGCCTGGTCCTAGTGACTGCGTTACTCTTTGTTCCAAAATCCTTTTGAGACGGTTGAGAGAGGAACCCACGTGCTGGAGAATATAGGTTTCTGTGCCCAGATGCAGAGGAGCATGAGATGAAAAAAGCACGTGCCCTGAACAGCCTGGCAAGCAAACATGGCTAAGGGGACGGGGCAGGGATGCGTCCCTGGCAACTACACCCAACCAGGCAACTAGCCCATAACCATCTCTGAGAGCTGGAAAGGCTTCTGGAGATAGCCGCAACCTATCCCCAAGAATGTCTGGTCCTTGCCACGTGGGGTGCTTGCTCGCCCCCAGAGCTGGGAACCTGCTGGTACCCCCTGCCCTGTAGCCTGTGGCGCCACACCCACCACCCATTGCAGCAGAGGGATTCTTGTCACTTCCGAAATAGAGAACATACTCTCAATGTCACAAAAAGAGGTTTCCCTTTCCCAAGAGCATTTATAAAACGTTCACTAGTTTAACTGATGTCAACATTTTCCACAAGTGTGTCAGAAATGAAAGGGCCAAAGAGCAAATAAACCACTCTTGGATTAATGTACTGTTTGGCCAAAACACTGCTTAAGGGGAGTTCCCACTGTGGCTCAGTGGCTTACAAACCAGATTAGTATCCATGAAGATAGAGGTTCCATCCCTGGCCTTGCTCAGCGGGTTAAGGATCCAGTGTGGCTGTGATGTAGGCAGGCAGCTGAGGCTCCAATTCGACCCCTAATCTGGGAACTTCGATATGGCATGGGTGCAGCCTCCCGCCCAAAAATAAACTGCTTGAAATTTTGATAGGATATTTGCCTGGGCACAGGTGAGAGGTCTTCCTGAAAGCTTAGAATGATTAACATGTGGTTTCAAAAATAATTTATTTCATTAAGAAGTTTTAAAAAGACAAAGTCACCATAAGATACATGACAATGCATTCATTCACTGGAACCGGGGCCACCTCATATAAACAATGGTCAAAGAAGGCCTAAACTTCAGAAAACAGGAACAGCAGTCTGCAAAATTAGGGCAAATCACTATTTTAATTTCCATCTGAATATTTACAACAATATACAGGACGGCATGGTCAAATTTTAGAGAAAACAGTTCACTGCTATGACTATCTGTATTCTGATTGCTTTGAGAACACAGATGCCTTTTTAAAATGCCATTTGGTTTTTAGAACAGAATGTTTTTCTGTCTTACATATTGGTTGTCTGCTATACAACAAGTGAAAACATCCTGTTTAACAACTTTTTGAGTTTTAAACTCTAAATCTTGGTTCCAGTATTCCAGACCTGTCTCTTTGTTACCATGTGAAAGAAAAGCTTCTTTAAAACAAGTTTCAATTCAGAATTTTTAGGAATAAAAAGGAATCTCACGTCTCCTTCCTATTGCTGGATAGCCTCAAAAAGTAAGTTCAAGAGAATCAAAAGTGATTTACAAAAGGCACCAAAGTCAGCAGAAGCACTGGCAGTTTTCACTTTGGACCAGACACTGGAAATGTCCCCAGATTACAGCTTCCTGCAAGCTGGCGTCGCTAACACCCGGGAGAGACAGCCCTTCAGTTGGCTGTAGCATCTTAGGCATCCTTGGCACATGGAGACCCCCAGATTCTGTGCACAGACCCTCCAGGAAGTACAAACAAGGGGAAGGGCAAGGCTAAGACAGACCACACTCACGAGCAGCGCAACTGGGACCAGACACGCCCTCCAAAGTAAACCTTTAGTTTCTTACTAAAAACGTGATGCTCTCTCGTAAAGGAAATACAGCTGAAGTGAATGCTAAAATATGGGATGCATTTCAAAACCAGAGAACAACTTACACATTACTTTATTACCACGCATGGGCAGCTAAATAAGGGGCGCTGTGTGAGGTCAAGTACGGGTGACAAAGAAACCACCTCTGAGTGACTGCTGGTGAGTGAGTTCTGTGTGACTATTTGCACAACTGCCAAGGGCTAGATTTCTTCCGAGAAAAGCTACTTTTATCTTCTGGTGACTCATTTCAGTGATTACAAGCATTGCTGCAAGTCTGAGACATTCAAGGTTCTTTTCCTCCCCAACGTCCATCTGTCAACTTTTCTAACCAACAGGGTCAACTGGCAAGCAAAGAGGATTTTCTATCATGAACTGGAAAGTCAAAGACTCCCCAAAATTCACCTCTGCCTTAAGAACAGAGGTGAGATGAGCGCAGCTCCCATGGGGGTACTGCTGATGTGGGCACGCACTTGGCCTTTCTGGCAAGCAGGCTGCCTGGTGCCTCTGTGTTCCCTGTGCATCGAGGGGTGGCTAATAACTAAGGTTGTCACTGCCATGTTGACAGTTTTCAGAACATTTGTCTGCGTCTGCTTTCATCAACTTCTCCCAAAATATCAGAAGGTTACATTTATATAGAATATTTTTTGCGTTTTCTAAAATTCTCTTATCCTCTAAAGGAGGACTGATAAAATAATCAGGATGTGTTCTTTTTTCGGTGAAATTTTAGCAAGTTACACATTACCTTTCTTCTTTTGAAAACCAAAGGACGATTGTGCTCTACAAGGTCGCGAGCTGGGCCAAGCGCGCCATCCTGCGGAGCTGGCCCCCGTTCGCAGGGCTGTAGCGCCCAGGGCTGCCCAGGCCAGGAGAGTGGGGCGCAGGGCCGGGCTTCACAGGGCTGCCCACCGTGGGGCTGCTTCTCCCAGGGCTGCTGAGTGGAGGGCCCCCAAGGTCCAGCAGCTGAGACTTCCATTTCCCTTTCGTCGCGGGGCTGGGCCAGCTGGGGAACGAGAGCAGCCAGTCAGCAAGGTGCTGACCAGACAGGACTTGGACCCCCACACCCAAGCCCCAGGGACCACCAAGGCTCCAGGAGAGGCGCACTAAGCCTCAGAACCAGGGACCTTGGAGAGTCAAAGCTCATGCGATTTCCTGCATGAGCCGCGGGTGACCCTGCGCAGAAACCCTGGCCACCCCTCCCTGCACCCATCACCGTGGGCATCACCCCTCCCGCTTTGCCACCTGCAGCCACACATCACGGGAGCTCCCTGATGGGCCTGACAGTGGTCCAGATGAACCTTTGTACAAATGTAGCTACTGACGCCCCCTGTGTAACGCCCACTGGTACCTCTGTCTGTCTGAGGGGGAGAAGCCCAGGACAGCACTCTTCCACCTGTGCACAGCTGGGTACTGCTGAGGGTCCACGTCCGCGTTCTCCAGAGCTGCCAGAACATCCCGATCCAGTTTTGATGGTTCCTCTCTAGAAGGCACGAGAAAAAGGAGGAACCACCATGATAACAAGCACAGACATCTGAGAGTTCCCTTGTGGCTCAGCGGGTTAAAGATCTGGCAGTGACAAACTGCTGTGGTGTGGGTTTGATCCCTGGCCTAGGAACTTCTGCATGATGCAGGGGCAAACCGAAAGAAAATAAGAGAAAAAAAGCACAGATGTCAAGCACCACCACAACCTTCAGGCAGAGGAATACGATCTAGGCTGCAGAGAGGCCCAGGTGGGGACAGTGGAGGCGATGTGCTGAGGGGACGGGTCCTGCTGTGAAACTGCCTTCTGCATAGTCCCACCCCGAGGACAGCTGAGCAGAAGCTGGGGACTAAGATCCTGGCAGCCCTCCTTCCTAAAATGAACTAAACTCCTAGCACAGCTGGGTCACTCAGGAAGTAAAGCAGACACATCGAGCCAGCGAGGATGCCAGCCCTGACCCACTTGGAAGACCCAAGGACTAGAGGTGCAGGTCTGCCAGGTTGCGGGTTGAAGTGGGCCTCCTCATGTTCCCTCCCACTGCTCCACGTTCATGTGCATGCCCCGTGATGGTGTGTGTATGCCCCCTAATTCGTACCCAGACAGGAAGCGCCTCTGGACTGGGTCCTGTGAGGCATGGACCCCCGAGGGCCCTGAAGTCACAGAACCACAGCTTTGCTGGGCCGCAAGCCCGGGGCTGGTGGGACCCAGGTACAAGTTCGCAATCCCAGCTGACATCTCGCTTTCTGTCCTCATCTGCGTCTCTCCGGGAGGGTCGGCAGCTGGGAGTCCAGACCCGTCACCTTCTGCACTCACTCCTGATGCCAGGATCTTCTCTTGAGTTTTCGAGTTTTTCTTTGGTGTCTTAGAAAAGCTACTTTCTAGATTCTGCAAATTCAGTTTATCAAACTCAACAGTCAAGCCAGAGACAGGAGACAGGAACGCTTCCTCCCCAGCTGGGGCCTTTGGCCTCTTCCCCCCCAGGGTCTTGCCCTCACTCAGGGGGCTGCAAAACCCATTTTTGTTGCTGTGGGGAATGGTGGGGGCGGAGGCTTCTATGAGTTCTGACTTCTGCTCGGAGGGGTGGATGTTACACCCCGAGGCTCTGGAAGCAGTGACTGCAGGCTGTGTGCTGCTTCGAGCAATGTTTTGCCGATTTTTGATCTCTTCCAAGCTCACATCCTCATCCTCATCTAGAAACGCCCCCACAGAGATGGAGTTGCTGCCCTTCCTGTGACGGCCTGTGGGGGAAAAAAGGTAGCCCTTCAGGGTGTGGGTGAGAGGACGCGCAGGGTGCCCCCAGGCACAGTCACAAAACCCCAGCCCAGGCCCTTCTCATTCAAAACCTCCTCCTCAGATTCCAAGACAGAAAACCACCTTCTTGAAAAAGGCTGGCAGGACCTTGCACACAGAAATACAGCCTCCGGGCCCAGCTCTCCTCCCTCCAAGGCAGGGAAACAAGGAGGAAGCCGGCTGGTTCCCAGGACACAGCCCATGTTCTTACCGAGGGCTGAAGTGTCCTCCTGGCGACAGGCTGAGTTTTCTCCCATGTCTTGTTGGGGCTTTTTGCCTACTTCCTGCTGAGTGAGATATTCTTCTAGTTTTTGCAGGCCTGCCTGGGAAGACAGATCAACAAAACAGCCCAGAAAGTCCCAGTATTCGACCCAGGGATACCCCAGTTCATGAGCCAGCTCTCTGAAAGAATAAAGCACAGTTAACCGGTTGTGAGACCAGGACAAAAACTCACAGAACTGCCTATACAGAAAGGAGCCTGATGCTGACAGTGCCAAAGCAACGCCTGTGATCTTGGTCTGGATTTCACTTCACCCTAAATTTGGGGCTGAAGTAGCCGCCCTCCCAGGGTAAGAACGAGCACAGTTTCCCTCTCAGACTCTGCCATGTTATGGAATGAGCCAACAAGGCCACTGGGGAGGAAGGAGACCCTGACCCAAACGCACCATTCACATTGACACTCAGGAGAGCTAGAGAGGGTCAACTGTAAAACTCCACTAATGGAGACCTTTTTGTTTTCATGAAACAAGGGCATAAAGTTGGAGATGATTCTGGTTTGGGCCAGACATAAACGCGTAGAAGCCCTTTTCACTTTTGAGTTGTAAACCTAACACTGGGCACATATATTTTGAGAAAAAGTTCTAAAATGACTCAACTAAGTTTAATTTGATTACACTGTAAATTACCTTCTTGACTGGGGAAGGAATGCTTTCCAGGCACTTCTTTACTAGTACTTTCTGGCCACGCCCTCCTCTGATGCTTAGCACCTACCACACACTCACTGATGCCTCTCAGACACCCCTCTGCCCTGGAGGGACTGTTTGACTGAGACGTTTGCTGCATAAGCTGCAGCCTGCACCTTTGCAAGGACTTACAGCCTTCACACTCTCCCAGTAAACTCGATCTGGGAACTACCATTGGGAAGGCAGCTGCAATTCTTTAGCTTCAATCTCACACAAGCACACAGCATCCAAAATGATGGTCACTTAGGGCCCTTTAAGTACCTTCCCACTCTCTCAATGCCTCTATCTGGATCCGATTTCCTGACACTGTGGAAGAAGCCTGCTTTCTCTCGAGGCGGGGTTTTCCAGAGTCGGCGAAAATCTTCTGCCTACGAAAGAGAGGGTGTGTTGAGCTATGCTCTGCACCCAGGTCACCTGGTACTGTAAAGAGCCACCAGCACCACAGGCACCCGCCTCAACCTGCAGGCAATGCGCCCACCTGTCCTGGAGCCAAGAGACCAACCCGGCCTTGGCTAATGGTCAGAGCTGCACCAGGAGGCCCCAAGGGAGACACTGTAGAGGTGCCACCCTGAGCCCCAAGTCACTTTCCCATCACAGGAGAGGAAGATAAACGTTGGTGCTTTTCATGTTTTATGGAAAATAAATATTGGTGCTGCTGAATCTAATCCTAACATTTCTGTAGTTTCGGGTAACTAATCATTGAGAAAGTTCTTTCAACAAGAGAAAAGATTATAGACAGGTCAGTGTATGAAGGATCTCCTTCTGGAAGGTGAACTTCAGAGTAACAGTGCAAATCCAAGACTCCTGAACAGGCAGCCTAGCTAGCAGGTCAAGACGCTGGCACAGGTGGGGAGCCAGGTGACGCTGGCCAGGGGAGGGTCAGCCACGTTAACCTGGCTTCTTGGAAGCAAGGGCTCATCACACACGGGCCCTGGCTAATAGGTGAGGGACAGGATCAAGACACACCCTCAGTGAAGGTTCTGAAGCCCCCTTGACAATGCACTGGGGCTCTGCAAGAACTGGTCTCTATGACCAAGCACAAAGCGAGGGGTTGGACAGGCCAGCACTTCTGGCAGGGATAGCCAGGAGCTTGTTCCAGAAGCTTCCACAGAAGCTCACCTTGGACGGACTCAGGGGCCCCGCAAAGGCTCGCAGGGTCAGGACAGGGTCTCTGGGGCCACCTCCGCTGTAGCCTATGTGAGAGGCTTCACCCGTCTGGTCCGAAGACCACAGCTCCCCGATCACTGGAGAAGACGTGTCCTCTGCTCTCAGGAGGGGCACATAGTAGTGACCTGGGTGGAGGAAACACACCACCTGAACAGGCTGCCTAGACAGCCTGTGCCTCAGTGGACATCTGGCCTCCCGGAATCAGCCAGAGAAACAGCACATTCATCACCCCCACAGGTTCTGCAAGCGAGGCAAAGGTGACAACAATAAAAAGGCTGGGAGTTCTCTTCAGTGGGTTAAAGATCTGGTGTCTCACTTCAGGGGCTCAGGTCACTGTTATGGTGCAAGTTTAATCCCTGGCCTGGGAATTTCTGCCAAAAAAAAAAAAAAAAGGCTGCAAAAGCTCTAGAGCCAAATGCCTGGGCAAGAGGCTGGTCTGCACCACTCCTGCACAGAACAAGCACTGTGTCCTTTCTTGGCAGGCAAGAAGAAAAAAGGAAAAGGATGGGAGTTCCCTTTGTGGCTCAGTGGTAACGAACCCAACAAGGATCCATGAGGATGCAGGTTTGATCCCTGGCCTCACTTAGTGGGTTAAGGATCTGATGTTGCCGTGAGCTGCAGTGTAGGTCGCAGATGTGGCTCAGATCTGGCTTGCTGTGGCTGTGGCACAGGCCAGGCAGCTTTAGCTCTTATTCGAACCCCAGCCTGGGAACTTCTCTATGCCACAGGTGTGGCCCTAAAAAATAAAAGAAAAAGAGTTTCTGTCGTGGCTCAGCATAAATAAATCTGACTAGTATCCATGAGGACGCAGGTTTGATCCCTGGCCTTGCTCAGTGGGTTAAGGATTTGGTGTTGCTGTGAGCTGTGGTGTAGGTTGCAGATGCGGCTCTGATCCAGCATTGCTGGGGCTGTGCTGTAGAACTGTGGCTGCAGCTCCCATTCGACCCCTAGCCTGGGAACCTCCACATGCTATAAGTGCAGCCCTAGGGGGAAAAAAAAAAAAAAGCAAAAAATAAAAAAAAAAAAAAAAGGAGAGTAAGGGAGAGCAGCAAACAGCTCCTCACCAGGACTTGTGAACAAGAACAGTGTTTAAATGGGAGTGTGAGGAACATTACAGAGAAGTCGCACTTCAACACAACCTCCCTTCCCAATTCCGTCTTTTTCCTGTGTTATAATTTTACATCATTGATACACGTTTCTAGACAGACCTGAGTCACACGACACCTTGACATGAAGCCTGGAAAGAACAAAGGCTGCCTGTAGCCGCCACACAGGGTGGTGGGGCAGGAAGGCGCCCTGAGAAGGCATGCTATTGACAGTGGAGGCTGTGACAATAAAAGTTCCTAAGAGTGGCCCCACTGACCCTGGGTTGAGTGGAGACCAACAGGGACTTGGATAGGAGTGGGAACGGGAGAAGCAAAAAAAGAGGCGAGCAGGAGGTAAGAGTGTCAAGTCCCCGAGGCAATGCTGCCTGGGCAGCGGGAGCACCAGGGACAGCATGACTGCGGCCAACTCCTCAGACTCACCGGAAACATCAGAGGAGGGCAGGGGGATCCCTGCTTCACCTCTACCACCTTCGCTCTCTGAGGCCTGCGAGCACAGAGGCTCCTGACGGGAGGTATGAAGCCCCGGGAAGCCGAGGCGAGTCTCGAGGGCCTGGGCAGGAGGCCCCCCCTTCCCCACCCCCAGGGCCTGAGAAGCTGGGGAGGACAGGGCCCTGGACAGAGGACGGCAGCCAAAAGGGTGAGGGAGCGACAGACAGACAGACAGAGCGATGTTCCTCCTGCTTTGCCGGCCGTGCCCAAGAGGCCTGTGGAGGCTGAAGGCTGAGGCTGTGAGCAGCAGTCAAGTGACAGACGACCTGGCCTCTCCGAAAAGGGAGGTGGGAGAAAGGGTAACTGTGAGGGGTTCATGGGGGCCGCTTCACTCCCACTGCGCGGCCAGGCTGCTCCCCAGCACCCTCCTCATGGGGGCCTCACTCCCCACCTTACCCTTTAAATAGTCTCTAATCCGCTCTTTCAGTTCCATGGATTTATTTTTGCTTCTTTCACAAATAACCTATTAAAAAAAAAAAAGTTAGGTGAAACACTCTAAATCTAACTTTTCATAACATTTTCTTACCATGAAAATGATTTTATAAAAGCAAGTTTTAAAGTCAAAACAAGGCCAATGTCCTAATGCTGAATGCTTCATAAAGCCCAGAGTCAAAAAAAAGTGTGTGGAACAGTGTAATTTTCCTTCTAGAATGTTCGGTAAAGACTTCAAGTGCTGAGGACAAGAAGAACAAACTCTGAGATTGAGTGAATTTTTACCTTTTCTTTATGCTGCTCTACAATCTCCTAATTTTCTTTCTCTCTTTTTTTTTTTTTTAAAAGGCCGAACCTTCACCATACCGAAGTTCCTGAGCCCGGAGTTGAATATGAGCCACAGCTACAACTTATGCCAGATCCTTTAACGCACTGTGCCGGGCCAGGGATTGAACCCATGCCTCTGCAGAGACCTGAGCCACTGCAGTCAGATTCTTAACCCACTGCACCACAGTGGGAACTTCTACATCTAATTTTCTGCAAGAAAAGGAAATCTTAGGGTGCACCATCAAGTCAGAGCAGAGACGCAGACACGCTGATACCTGCAGTTCTGTGCATTCCCTGCCTGGGAACCTGGGCACTACTGTTGGGCTAGAGTGAAACAGAACTCCTATCTAGCATGAACACAAATGTTTTATTTTTGCAACTATAGGAATAGATGTTCTCAGTCGTTAGACAACTGTGAACACTTTAGCTATAAGCATTAAAAATAATAATAATAACCTTAAAACAAGAAGGAAGGAACCACAAAATTACCATCTTCTGCCAGCCTGTGGGAAAAAGCTGTACAGTGTACTCTTTGAGCAGTGCAGGTATTTTCTTTCTTTCTTTTTTTTGTCTTTTTAGGGCTGCACCCACAACATATGGAAGTTCCCAGGCTAGGGGTCAAATCAAAGCTGCAGCTACCGGCCTACACCACAGCCACAGCAACTCAAGATCCGAGCCACGTCTATGACCTCCACTGCAGCTCACAGCAACAGTGGATCCTTAACCCACTCAGCAAGGCCAAGGATCGAACCCACATCCTCATGGATACTAGTCGGGTTCATTACTGCTGATCCGTGACGGGAACTCCCAGTATTTTCTTTTAAATTCTTTTAAAGTCTGTAACTGGCTGTGAGAGAGAGCCAATATTTTAGAAATGTCAGTTACTAAACTGCACTTTACATTGAAAAAATATCCATACATATGCACACAAAAAGTTGTGTCTGGTTTATGCAAAATAATAGCAATTTCTAAGCCATAGAATTGCCTGGCAAATTTTATTCTTTTTATGTGTATTCTATAATTTCTACAGATGTGGGCATTACTTCTGTATCATAGCAACTACAAAGGAGGCGCTCGCTCCAGAACAGGACCACACATATTCTATCTCTAAAGGGCTGGCAGGCCCAGGCCAGTAACAGCTCTAACGCGTGGGACAAATTAACCCATTTTCTGTTTCTGTTTAGGTCCACCTCCCTCACCACCTCACTGCACAGAGGCACCTCTGCCCTCTCTAAGGTGCATTTTACTCAACTGCCAATATAGATCATGACAAGGCCTGCTTCATAAGGCTAGAATGGGGCAGATAAGAATACATAGGAGGGGCTTAGGCAGCACCTGTTGCACAGTGAGCTGAACACACTGTCAGCTACTTTCAACATCCACCTCATCATCGCCAAGTTCCCTCAGTGATCCCTACCTCCACCCTCCTCACCACCACCGTCTTTATTCCAGTGATCCCCACCACCATCCTCCTCACTGTCACCATTTCCTTGAACACCACCATCCTCCTCACCACCACCGCCATCACCCTCAACACCACCTCCTCTGTTCTCTCCGATGCTGAGCATGCACAGAGGGAACTTGATAAAAGATAAAGTGAGCTGTTGAGAACAACCTCAACACGTGTCAGGAAAATAAAAGCTGCAAACTGGGAAAGTTATTCCCCCTGGGGTCTGCAGACGCATCTTCTTCAGAGTCCCTCTTACTTTAACAATTGGGGTTCTAAGATGTGCCCATGGGGCAAACACAGTCACAAAGTCAGAGTTACTTCTGACCTCACAGGGGCCGTGACTGCGAACTGTAATTTTACGTATTTTCATTACTAACACCATGTAGTAATAGCATTTTACTTATTTATTTCCTTATTTATTTTTGGCCGCATCCATGGAATACAGAAGTTCCCAGGCCAGGAGTTCCTGTCGTGGTGCAGTGGTTAAACGAATCCGACTAGGAACCATGAGGTTGCGGGTTCGATTCCTGCCCTTGCTCAGTGGGTTAAGGATCCGGGGTTGCCGTGAGTGTGGTGTAGGTTGCAGACGCGGCTCAAATCCTGCGTTGCTGTGGCCGGTGGCTACAGCTCCGATTAGACCCCTAGCCTGGGAACCTCCATATGCCGTGGGAGTGGCTCAAGAAAAGGGAAAAAGACCAAAAAAAAAAAAAAAAAAAAAAAAAAGTTCCCAGGTGAAAGATGAAACCAGTACTACAGCTGTAACCAGAGCCATAGCAGTGACAACACTGGATTCTTAACCCGATGAGCCACAAGGGAACTCCAGTAATAGCATTTTAATAGGTACTTACATCTTCAGGTGTTTTATCATATTTATTCCTTGGGTTTTTTACAATCAAAGGGTGTGAGGAAAGCACATTGACCACATCTGCATTCCCAAACTTGCAAGCAAAATGCAATGGTGTGTCGTAGCCCTGAGAGAGATGCAAAGGAAGAACATTTATTTCTTAAATATACTTTTTCGTCTCATAAGGTTGTTTTAAGACTAAAAAAAGCCCAATCAAACAAAACTCCTCAAAAATAAAAGACCATAAAAAGACAATGTTTTTATAACTAAAATGTAACTGGCACACTAGCACACACCCCAGCACAGCACCTCACTTACTGTGTATCTCGTGCCCTGGGGAGCTTACAACAGAGCTGAGGTGACACCTGCTCAGCAAAGAGTGGCTTCAACAATGCAGAGCCCAGGACAATGTCTTAAAACCAATGCTCAAGAAGCAAAATAAACAGATGAAGGAAACATCCAAAATGAAGCAAAGGCCATGAATTGGTCTGTACCTAAAACTCTCTTTACTGGCTCATCCTCCAGTAAATGAAACTTGCCCCTCCTGATTTCTTGGTATTTTTCGATGTTGACCCGCCCCTGCTGGTACCCTCCGCATGCCAGCTCCCCACAGCTGCTGCCACAGGCTTGGATGCAGAATGTCCAAAACAGAGCCCACTCATGGTTACCAGAGCATGGCCTGCAAGCCACATGCAGCTACTGCAGGTCCCAGCTTCAGCACCACCCCTCCCTCAAGCCACCTTGGCTGCATCCCTCTGCTTCTCACCCAGGCTGCCTGCACTCAACACCCCCAGCTCCAGTCCAGTCCCCTCCACTGGGTGGCCCCAGGGAGCTCAGCTCCTTCGCTATGCCACATACCCTCTAGGGCCATCTCATCCCCTCAGACAACTTATGTGTCTGACGACACTACCGCTTGCTCTGCTCACTCTCCCACACAACCTGTCCCCTGTCCAGGGTTGGTGAGCTTACTCAGTTCAGGGAGCATGGTAAACACCTGGGGTTTCGCAAGCCATCTAGCTCTGCCTCAGTCATCCTACTCCACCCTTCTCTGTAGCTGTGCACAGAGAATGAGCAGAGTTGTGTTCCAATAAAGTTCCCTCTCTTTTTTTTTCCTTTTTAGGGCCACATCTAAAGAATATGGAAGTTCTAGGCTAGGGGTTGAATCAGAGCTGTAGCTGCTGGCCTAAGCACTTACCCTTATTCATTCAGTTTGTTCACACTTAGTCTGATACGCTGATTTTGCCCCTTCTATCCTATTTCATGCTTACTATTACTTTTATATAACTGCTGATTCCTCTTTAGGCCCACTCTAATTTTGCTAAATTTAGTAGTTATTCTTGCTTTCCAATTCCGCAGTTCAATGTACCATATGCACTATGTGTTACAAAATAATATATTACAACCCTAATTTTTTTTTTTTGGCCCTGCCCGTGGCACATAGATCAAACCCATGCACCACAGCAGCAGTGACCTGAGCCACAGCACTGACAACACCAGGTCCTTAACCTACTGAGCCACCAGGGAGCTCCTCCAATATGCTTTTCATTTATTTTTTTTTTTTGGTCTTTCTAGGGCTGCACCCTAGGCATATGGAAGTTCTCAGGCTAGGGGTCGAATTGGAGCTGCAGCTGCCAGCCTATACCACAGCTCATGGCAATCCCAAATCCTTAACCCACTGAACAAGGCCAGAGTCCTCATGGATACTAGTCAGATTCATTTCTACTGAGCCACAATGGGAACTGCTCCAATATGCTTTTTATTTTTTATTTTATTTTATTTTATTTTTTGTCTTTTTGCCTTTCTGGGGCAGCTCCCACGGCATATGGAGGTTCCCAGGCTAGGGGTCTAATCGGAGCTGTACCTGCCAGCCTACACCAGAGCCACAGCAACGTGGGATTTGAGCTGTGACTACAACCTACACCATAGCTCACGGCAACACCGGATCCTTAACCCACTGAGCAAGGACAGGGATCGAACCCACAACCTCATGGTTCCTAGTTGGATTCGTTAACCACTGCGCCACAACAGGAACTCCTCCAATATGCTTTTTAAATTCCCTTTCCTGCCAACCACAACTTTTCCAACACCTAGTACAATTCTTGGTTCTCAGCCATGCCTAGGTTTTCCCTTTAGGCACCATTAAAAACCCCCCCACTGAACATTTTAACCTCACAGGAAATACTCCTAATGTAACGTTAAATGGAAAGAGATGGAGTTTCCATTGTGGTGCAGCAGAAACGAATCCGACTAGTATCCATCAGGATGAGGGTCCAATCCCTGTCCTTGCTCAATGGGTTAAGACGCAGCTCAGATCCTGCATTGCTGTGGCTGTCGCACAGGCTGGACACCATAGCTCTGATTCGACCCATAGTCTGGGAACTTTCATATGCCTCAGGTACAGCCCCCCCCGCCCCCAAAAAAAAGAAAAGAAAGAAAGAAACACACACAGAACACTAGACTACAAGGCACCAGACCCTTTTTCCTTCCTTCCACCTCCAGCTTTTTGGCATCCTCCCAGCCTCCCATCAGCTCAGGGCTCTCTGCACAAAGGCCAGCAGAGAGGTGAGCTGAGCAGCCCTGCCCGGGCCCAGGTGCACCGTTCCTCTTTCTCCTGCAGGAACCATCCCACCCGCCTCCTTCTAAGCACTATGACACCTGGGAACAGGAATGTGCCCCTCCTCCCAGCTGACACGCTCAGATGCTAGGAACACACACAGCCCCCCCCACCCCACCCATCTCAGCTGAGACCACCCCACAACCCAGGGCAGGGGCAGCGCACCACTCTGTCGGGAGTGTTGAGGTACAGGTCCAGCACATAGCAGATGCGCTTCTCCAGCATGTGCGGCTCGTCGTCCGGGTACATGAGCCGCATGAACTCGGGGTTCTCCAGCGTCTCTAGGGTCAGCTGACATAGGGCAGCCTGGTTCTCCTTGGCAGCCACATGCAGGACGTTGTACCGACAGCCCTCCTGGAAGACAAGTGCAGACCCTGAGCATCACTCTCATCAGCTGCAGCCTCCACGCAAATGAGGCCAGAAGCAGGCTCACCTGAACGATGGTGGGGTTGTCCCCGGATCCGATCAGATACCGGGGGTTGCTCCAGATGAGATCAGAAAAGGTGTCTTCCTCTCCCTTCTCCACAGCTCTCCGAAGCTTGGCGGTGAGATCCTGCGTCCGGGGATTCTTATAACTGTTCGCTCGCTCTCTGTTTGCGGCTTCTGACTCAGACAAGTACAACCCATCTGTTATGAAGAGACATAAGTTAAGAACATTCAATTTCACAAACATTTCCTCATCATCCACTATGTGCTACAATGAATGCAATCCTTTGCACAGAGGCCGATCTAGCTGGGAGTAAATGGCAAGAAACAATGAGGAGTTCCCTAGTGGTGCAGCAGGTTAAGGATCTGGGATTGTCACTGCTGCAGCTTGGGCTACTACTGCGGCAAGGGGTCAGTCAATCCCTGGCGTGGGAACCTCCATGTGCTGTGGGTGTGGCAAAAAAAAAAGAAAAAGAAAAAGTGATGCTACACAGCAGACACAGCATGACGTGTACTGGCTCTGGCAACAGCTGCAGCACATAGGGGTGGGGGAGCAGGGCACCATCTACATTCGCAGAGCACAGGAAGTACACTTCCAAATGCACGGAAAATCCTCAGAAAGGCAGTGAGCATGGAGGGATTTCGCTGGTTTAATCACAGCATCTGTGGATGTGTGACAGCAATCTTGAGGCATTTTCACAAACTGTGGAGAGGGAAACCCAGAAATGTTTGAAATTATTCTAGCTATCATGGAAGAAATGCCGAGGAGAGGGGACAGAGGAGGCACAAGAGACTCTCAACCGAAGGACAACTTTCAGCAAGGAAAGGAGAGTTCCTTGGGAACCCCAGCCAGCCTGGGATGCTCATGGTGGGCACCAGACCGAGGCCAGACCACTGGGGTTTCCTCCAATGCCAACTGCAAAGGCCCTTCAGCCGATGCTGGTTCTGAGCTGGGAGTGGGTGTGGCTAGGTTTCTGGCTAGACGGCTCCTGCAGGCGAGCCTGATCACTGCAGAAGGATCTGTGGCCAAGCAGGTGCTACAGTCCTCCACGGAGGTGGGAGGTGCAGCCCCAGGGGGAAGTAGTGAGATCTCAGCCTTTAAAAAGGCCCTGAATCCACAAGGCAGCAGGGAAGGAGAGTGCAAAGTCTCCGCAAAAAAAGGCCTCAGCAGCTCTGGGGTCACAGTGGCTGCCCCACCCACACCAGCCAACTGACCCATCCTCCAGCCATTTCATGGCCGGGCCTCAGTGCCCTACTCCCAACACCCTGGACTTCTAAGGTGGAGAAAAACTAGACACAAGGAAAGAGGGCACAAAAGACCCAGGGGAAATCTGATAGTAATGCTAAGACATGAACCTTGGCATAAAATTACTTTTTTTTTTTTTAATTACAGCCACACATGAAGCATATGGAAGTTCCTGGGGGGGCGCAAATAGGAGCCACAGGTGCAACCTATATCATAGCTGCAGCAATGTTGGATCCTTAACCCTTAGCTGGCCAGGGATTGAACCCACTTCCTTAGAAAGATGTCTGTTCCTTACCCCACTGAGCCACAGTGGGAACTCCTATAATTTACCTTTTAACCCACCATTGCTAAAGAGTGGTGTCATTTTCACAGGAGAAAGTGGTAAAGAGGTTTTGCTTGGAGAAGGGAAATAATCACAAATTCCTCTAGCAAATTTCTCAGCATCTTCTCTGCTTGTAAAAGCTTTAAATCGAGATCCTTTGATCATTTTGACAGCTTGCAAGGCTTCCTTTTTATCTTCATAAACATGAATCCTTTCTGCGCAAGAAAAGCAACAAAGGAAAATTAGAGATAAATTACTGGAACAATTGCCACCTAATTCACATCTGAAGCTCTGGGTGTGGTAATCAACAACTGTTACTTGTTGTCTGTCTGATTTCTCCCTCTTTTTAGGGCCACACCTGAGGCATATGCAAGTTCCCAGGCTAGGGGTCAAATCAGAACTGAAGCTGTTGGCCTACGCCACAGCCACAGTAATGCCAGATCCGAGCCACCTATGCAACCTATACTGCAGCTCAAGGCAACACCAGATCCTTAACCCACTGAGCAAGGCCAGGGATTAAACCTGCATCCTCATGGATACTAGTCAGGTTCTTAACCAGAACAATGGGAACTCCTGATTTTTCTCTCATTAACAGTTCAGATTTTAATTTTTATTTATTTATTTATTTTGTCTTTTTGCCATTTCTTGGGCCACTACCGCAGCATATGGAGGTTCCCAGGCTAGGGGTCAAATCGGAGCTGTAGCCGCCGGCCTACACCAGAGCCACAGCAACGAGGGATCCGAGCTGCATCTGCAACCTCCACCACAGCTCACGGTAACGCCGGATCCTTAACCCACTGAGCAAGGCCAGGGATCGAACCTGCAACCTCACGGTTCCTAGTCGGATTCGTTAACCACTGCGCCATGACGGGAACTCCAACAGTTCAGATTTTTAATCTTGAAGACAAAGGGCTTCAGCTAGCCAAAAGAACATAATAATCATGACCACAGATATGTGCATAGATATTCTATATCTATAAGTACATATTCTATACTTAAATAGGTAGTTTTATATCCAGGGATACTATTTCATACTAAAAAACAAAATTTACAACTATGAATAAAAATAAAAATAAAAAGTTGAAAACTATGACATTACCAAAGAATGTAAGAGAAATTTTAAATATAATTTTGGGTGGGGCATGCCTTTCTATTCATGCCAAGAAACCCAGAATAGATTAAAAAAAAGAAGTTCCTTAGTGGCTCAGCAGTTTAAGGACCCAGTGTTATCACTGCTATGACTCAGGTCACCGCTATGGCTTGGGTTCCATCGCTGGCTTGGGAACTTCCACATGCTGTGGGTACAGCCACAAAAAAAAAAAAAAAAAAAGAAAAGAAAAAAAGAAAAAAGAAAAAAAAAGAAAAAGGAGGCTCCAATTATGTAAAAATATTAACATTCTGTAGGGGAACTACCATGATCAAGTTCTGTACAAACTCATAGGCTCATAAAATACAAATGACAGATTGGGAGAATAAATTTTTAACTGATACAACAGAAGAATGATAATGTTGACTGGCTCATAAAAATGGTTAATATACATGACCAAGCAATTCATCAAATAAATACAAATAGACTATCACCAATTAAATAAGGTGACAACAAATAACAAGTGTTGGTGAGGATGTAGAGAACGGGGAGCCCTCATGCACTGTTGGTGGAAATGTAAATGGTGCCAGCCAGTATAAAAAAAATAGTATGGAGGGTCCTCAGAAAGATAATACAACTACCATTTAATCTAGCAATTCCACTTCTGGGTATTCAGCTAAAGACATATGAAGACTAATCTAAAAAGACATATGCACCCCTATGTTCACAGGAGCATAATTTACAATACCTAAGAAATGGAAGCAACCCAAAGTCCATCGTTGGATGGTTAAGGAAAATGTGATATATATATATATATATCTGTGTGTGTGTATATATACATATATGTATACAGACACATACACATACATGCACAATGGAATACTTAACTCGGCCATAAAAAAGAATGGAATCTTGCCATTTGTGGGCATATGGATGGATAAGGAGGGCATTTTGCTAAGAGAAATGAGTCAAAGACAATCATTGTGTGATTTCACTTATGTGGAATCTAAAAAACAAATGAACAAACAAAACAGAAACAGAATCATAGATACAGAGAACAAACAGGTGGTTGCCAGACTGGGTGGTTTGGGTGGGAGGATTAGTGAAAAAAGTGAGGGAAAGTAAGAGGCAAAAACTTCCAGCTACAAAATAAATGAGTCACAGGGATGAAATACACAGGATAAAAATAATAATAAAAAGGTAATCAGGAGTTCCGTCGTGGTGAAGTGGTTAACGAATCCGACTAGGAACCATGAGGTTGCGGGTTCGGTCCCTGCCCTTGCTCAGTGGGTTAACGATCCGGCGTTGCCGTGAGCTGTGGTGTAGGTTGCAGACGCGGCTCGGATCCTGCGTTGCTGTGGCTCTGGTGTAGGCCGGTGGCTACAGCTCCGATTCAACCCCTAGCCTGGGAATCTCCATATGCCGCGGGAGCGACCCAAGAAATAACAACAACAACAACAACAAAAAGACAAAAGACAAAAAAAAAAAAAAAAAAAAAAAAGGTAATCAACCTAAAACAAGATAGAGGTTTCCCTTATTTGAAAGACAAAAAAGAAAGTTTAATAACATGCAGAAAGGAGTTCCTGCTGCAATACAGCAGGATAAAGATCTGGCGTTGCCACAGTTGTGGCTTAGAGTGCAACTACAGCTTAGATCTGATCCCTGCCCTGGGAGCTCCATATGATGTGGGACAGCCAAGAACGAAAACAAAGGGAAAAAAAAAGTGGAGTTCTCTTGTGGTGTACCAAGTTCACAATCCAGCATTATCACTCCTGTGGCACGGGTTCAAACATCCATATGCCATGGAGATTACCACCCCCCAAAAAGTATATTTGGACCCAGCACCTCTATATACCAATTTCATAAAAGTAAAGACAATGTACATACATACATATATATTTATATTTATGTTAAATATATTTATTTTTGGCTGTGCCTATGACATACAGAAATTCCCAGGCCAGGGATTGAACCCGCACCACAGTAGTAACAACACCAGATCCTTAACCCACTAGGTCACCAGGGAATTCCTATTTATGAAAAACTTAAAATATATTAAAAATAATAACAGTAAAGGAGTTCCCATTGTGGCTCAGGGGGAACGAACCCAACTAGGATCCACGAGGACTCAAGTTCAATCCCTGGCCTTGCTCAGTGGATTAAAGATGTGGCATTGCTGTGAGCAGTGGTGTAGGTGCAGATACCTCAGTTCCATGTTGCTGTGGCTGTGGTGCAGGCCTGCAGTTGCAGCTCCCATTCAACCCCTAGCCTGGGAACTTCCAAACACTATGGGTGTGGCCCTAAAAAAAAAAAGACTCAAAAATAAATACATAAAATAAAAAGTCTAAATTTGAATATAAATAAACAACAATAAGTAGGATCAATACATTATATATACTTTGTTTTATAAAAAGCAACTTTACTGTAATCAATATCAAACTTTCATTAATTCTACCCAAAGCTATCAATTTTTTAAAATTATAATTCTTTGATGTTGAGGAGTTCCCATCGTGGCTCAGTGGTTAATGAATCCGACTAGGAACCATGAGGTTGCGGGTTCGTTCCCTGCCTTTGCTCAGTGGGTTAACGATCCGGCGTTGCCGTGAGCTGTGGTACAGGTCGCACATAGCTCGGATCCCACGTTGCTGTGTCTCTGGCTTACGCCAGTGGGTACAGCTCCGATTCGACCTCTAGCTTGGGAACCTCCATATGCCACCAGAGCAGCCCAAGAAATGGCAAAAAAGACAGAAAAAAAAAAAAAAATCTTTGATGTTGAAAATTATACCTTCATTGGCCATTTGTATTCATTAAATATAAAAGCTGATCAGGTTATGGTAAAAAAGAAAAAAGGGAGAGAGATGATTAATCAAAAAAATGGAGCCAGTCAATAAATACTTGCAAAGTATGTCTCTGTTAGAGTCCAATTTTCTTATTTATTATTTATTTGCTTTTAAATAAGCACCCTCAGCATATGGAGGTTCCATATGGAGCTACAGCTGCCGGCCTACACCACAGCCACAGCAGTGCAGGATCCGAGTCACGTACAACCTATACCACATCTTACAGCAATGTCAGATCCTTAAACCACTGAGTGCGGGATCAAACCCGCATCCTCATGGATGCTAGTTGGGTTTGTTAACCCCTTGCCACGATGGGCACACTTAATTTCTAACAATTCCTATATAGATTTATAAAACACTCAGAATTCTGCATAAAAATATTAACTGGTTAATTTGGAGTGATGAGGTAATGGTGATGAAATGCTCCTTTCTCCTCCTCTGTAGTCTGTGATTTTCTTTTTTTAATTTTTTTTTCTTTTTGCTTTTAAGGGCTGCACCTACAGCATAGGGAAGTTCCCAGGCTAGGGGTCAAATCAGAGTTGCAGCTGCCGGCCAAAGCCAAAGGAACACCAGATCCAAGCTGTGTCTGTGACCTATACTGCAGCTCAGGGCAACACCGGATCCTCAACCCACTGAGCAGGACCAGGGATTGAACCTGCATTCTCACAGATTCTAGTTGGGTTCATTATCATTGAGCCACAGTGGGAACTCCTATTCAGTGATTTTCAAAATCACTTTCCCCTGGTATCTGTGCACCACCTATATAGAAAACTCCCACTTGTCACATTACCGTTTCTTGCCAGGGCGTCCTCATATGCCGGGCACACCCCATAGTACAGAGGCGGCTCTGCAGAGGCCCTCAGCATGGCTTTGTGGCTGCTGACCCCCGCCGAGGCACTGAAGGGCACCGAGCAGGTCTCAGACGTCATGGCATCTTCCTCCGGAGGATTCAAGCCCACACTATAACCAAAATCTCTGTCCTCAGAAAAGCTGACCTGCTCAGCTGGGCTCCCTACCGCAGACTTCATAATCCTTCGTGTGTCCTGGCCAAGGACAGTGGCACCCGTGGCGTCATGGTCAGAAGGGTGTGAAGGCAGTGTACTGTGCTCTAATAAAGCCTGAGCCAATTTCTTCTCGAAAATGAACCTTGTGGTTGATGTAATGGGTCCGCATTTCAATCCAGCTTTGAGAATTTCTTCTCTAAGGTCATCTGGATTCAGGAGTTTCAATCGAGCCAAGATGGTATCCATTGTCATTTCGCCTAGGCCTAAGATAAGAAAAGTCAAATCGATGGCTATAAGTACATCCTCTCTTAAATGAATTTAGCAAAGTTGCAGGATATAAGATTAGTGTACAGAAACTGATTGCTCTTTTATACACTAATAATAAACTATCAGAAAGAAAAAGTAAAAAACAAATTCCAGGAGTTCCCATTGTGGCTCAATGGAAACAAATCCGACTAGCTTCCATGAGGACACAGGTTCGATCCTCAGTGAGTTAAGGATCCAGCATTGCTGTGAGCTGTGGTGTAGGTCGCAGACAAAGCTTGGATCCTGCATTGCTATGGCTGTGCTGTAGGCTGCCAGCTGTGGCTCCTATTCGACCCCTAGCCTGGGAACTTCTGTATGCTGAGGGTGCAGCCCTAAAAAGCAAAATAATAATAATAATAATAAAATAAATAAATAAAATAAAATTTTAAAAAATTAGGGAAAGAAATAACTGGACATATAAACATATATCATCAAAACTGGGGTAAAGGGTTTTAAGAAGTGTTTAGATGAAATGACAGGATATCCAGGATTGGCTATAAATTACTCCAGGAGAGCAAAACAGAGGGGGCAGTGACAGAAAAACAGGACTCACAAAATGCTAATACTTGTAGCTAGATGATGGATACTTTTGTGTATTTCTTCTTAAAGAACTTTTTATGATGCTACCTCTCACCTCTGACGCCTAGATTTCAGAAATGAACGGACTGCACAGGCCCCTCTAGAGCTGCCACAGAACAAAGGATTCTACCCAGGGAGAGCCCCTATGAGAGTCTCTGAATGAATGCTGGGTGTAAGGGCAAGAGAGGTGATAAGGAATTGATATGAAAGGAACACATACAAGGCAAAGTTTGAAGAGTCGGGGGCAACTGGGACAGATGCTACGAATAAACAGAGGATCCTGGCAATATTCTCTTTCATGCCATCCCTGTGTCCTTACTCTAAAGATACTTTTTTTTTTTTTTAATTAAAAAACCCAGGACATATGCAAGTTCCAGCCCAATCCGAACCACAGCTGTGACCTAGGCCACAGCTGCGGTAATGCTGGATCCTTTAACCCTTTAACCTACTGCACTAGGCCAGGGATCCAGCCCGCTCCTCCACAGCAACCTGAGCCATCACAGTCGGACTTTTAACCCACTGCACCAAAGGGGGAACTCCTAAATGTACCTTTTAATTAATCTTTGCCTCGCCCACATCATGCACAGGTTCCCAGGCCAGGGATCGAACCCAAGCCACAGCAGTGATAACACTGAGTCCTTAACTGCTAGGCCACCAAGGAACTCCTAAAGCTACCTTTTTAACGTAGGCTAGTTTGAAAGGGGTTTTGTCCTCATAAGCAAGCAAGCCCTGAATAGAAAACTTACATGACATTATATCACTAACTTTGTGACCTTGGGCAAGTTATGTAAACTCTAGGCCTCGATTTTCTCGTCTATAAAATGGACATAATAATAGCTCTGCTCCTTAGGCTGTAATGAGAATTAGATAAAATAATATGCGTTTGACACTGACAAATTATCCATAAATACCAGTTACAGCTATGCAGTTGCATAATATAGGCTTATGAATCTTGTATACATGCTGAAAGTCAATCTGAATAAAAACACTCTGAATATATACACTCTGTTACTAATATTTTTAATACAACACACAAGAATCAGCCCATGTGTGGAAAAGAAAGAGAATATAAAGCAGTAACTAACAAGACTGGTTAGCTTCAGGGGAGGGTGGAGGTGCCTGCAGGGGAGGGTAGCACTTTTTCTTTTTAATGGCCACACCTATTGTATATGGAAGTTCCCAGGCTAGGAGTGGCAGATGCCAGCCTACACCACAGCCATAACAACACCAGATCCAAGTGCATCTGGGACCTACAATGCAGGATGCAGCAATGCTGGATCCTTACCCCACCAAGTGAGGCCAGGAATCAAACCCACGTCCTCATGGATACTAGTCAGGTTCATAATCCACTGAGCCACAGTGGGAACTCTAGGGGGCAGCACCTCTGAACAGGACTTTGTATATGTTCTGACTTAGAAACAGGTTTGTGACTCACACACACACAAAACACAAACAAATAGATGGGATGAGACCCCCAAGTGGAATAGAAACCAAAAGAAAAGAGCTCAACTGTATTACAAGTTAGTAATATAACTGGGGGGGGAGAATGAAGGCAGTAACTGAAAAATAGTAATCCATGACCATGAGCTCCAAGAGTGAAGACAGAGAAAGAGCATACAAACACTAGAGTTGTCAGGTTCTCGCAGTGGTACAGGTTAGCAATTCTGAAGCTACATTAAATGCATTCTAGGACTCAGCAAGTAACTAGACATACTGGAGGTAATGAGAGCCAGGCTCCTCACTGACAGAGAAGGGAGCTACAAATAAAGAGAAAGCTAGATAGGGCTCAGCAAACTTCTGCAAGGGGCCAGGGAATAAACTATGAGGCTTTGTGACCCAAAGTCCCCTCAAGCACTAAGAATAGCCATAGATGAAAGAGTGTGGCTGCACTGCAAAAACTGGTAGAGGCCGAGTTCCCTGGTGGCTCAGAGAGTTAAGGGATCCAGCATTGTCACTGCTGTGGCATGGGTTTGATCGCTGGCCTGGGAACTTCTGCATGCCGCAGGCGCAGACAAAAAATTTTTTAAGAATAAAAAGAGGTTGGGGCTGGATTTGGCCAGTGGGCCATAGTCTGCTGACCCTTGGGCTAGAAAGAGAAGTATCTGCAAGACCTCCATCGATTGACTGACAGAGACATAAATATACAGGTATACGAAATTGAGGTAGGTCTGCAGATTGGACAATGCTTTTTGGTTTCCTGTGATTCTGACTTGTCCTGTGATTATGTAAGATATGAACACCGGGGGAATCTAAGTGGATGTACACAGGATTTCTTTTAACTATTTTGACATAACTAAAAACACAAGAAGTTGAAAAGTAGTAGAGAGAGGTCCCGTGAACCCAACACACAGCTTCCCTCAATGGCAACACCTTAAACGCTGTAGTGCATCATCCAAACCTGGCAAGTGCCATGGACACAGGACAAGGAGCAAGCTCAAGGGCCTCAGCAGTTTCTGCAATCACTCTTTTCTTGTGTGTCTTTGGATGTAGTTCCCTGTTGTCTCTCACAGATATAGATTCACAGGTACCTGGTTAGTTAATGGTTAGTTAATGAACTGTTCCGTCGCCACAAAGATCTCCTCCTGCTGCCTCTTTACTGTCACATCCAATCTCCTCCACTATCCCCTACCCTTGGCAACCACTACTTTGTCCTCCGTCGTTATAATATTTTCACCTTGAGAATGCTATATAAATGGAACTATATGCTACAAACTTTTTTTTTTTTGGCTATACCCACAGCATGTGGAAGTTCCTGGGCCACAATAGCAACCCAAGCCACTGCAATAACAACACTGGATCCTTAATCTGCTGTGCCACAATCCTATGAACTTTTTTTTAAAGGGCTGAACCCACAACATATGGAAGTTCCCAGGCTAGAGGTCAAATTGGAGCTGCAGCCACTGGTCTACAGCACAGCCACAGCAACGCTGAGCTGCATCTGCGACCCACACTGCAGCTCATGGCAATGCCTAATTCCTAATCCACTGAGTGGGGCTGGAGGTTGAACCTGAATTCTCATACTAGTCGGGTTCTTAACCTGTTGAGCCACAACAGGACCTTCACACTGTAGGTTTAATTTGTATTTTGCTATTGGCTGGTGATGTTGAACATCTTTCCATGTTTATCTGTCTATACTATTTTTGTAATTTTTTTAAATTCTAAAATGATCTGGGAGTTCCCACCATAGCGCAGCAGCAACAAATCCGACTAGGAACCATGAGGTTGTGGGTTTGATCCCTGGCCTTGCTCAGTGGGTTAAGAATCCTGCGTTGCCGTGAGCTGTGGCATAGATTGCAGACAAGGCTCAGATCTGGCATTGCTGTGGCTCTGGCGTAGGCTGGCAGCAACACCTCTGATTAGACCCCTAGCCTGGTAACCTCCATGTGCCACAAGTGTGGCCCTAAAAAGACAAAAAAAAAAAAAAATCTAAAATGATCTTAGGAGTTCCCTTGTGGTACAGTGGGTTAAGGATCTGGGGTTGTCACTGCAGCATCTTGAGTCATTGCTGTTGTGAGTGAACTTGTACATGGCCTGGGCATGACCAAAAAAAGATTTTAAAATGAAAGCTACATTTTAAAAATAGGCGTTCCCATCATGGCTCAGCGGAAATGAATCTGACTAGTATCCGTGAGGAGGCAGGTTCAATCCCTGGCCTTAATCAGTGGGTTAAGGATCCAGAGTTGCTGTGAACTGTTGTGTAGGTCACAGATGCGGCTTGGATCCTTCGTCCCTGTGGCTGTGTTGTAGGCTGGCAGCTGCAGCTCCAATCTGACCCCCAGCCTGGGAACCTCCATATGCCGCACCTTCAGCCCTCAAAAGACATTAAAAAAAAAAAAAAAAAAAAAACCGCGAAAAAGACTCCAAACTATAATCTCTTAGCCCCAGACCCTACTGGCCTCATGCATCCTTTAGCATTAGTGTCTGCATAATTTCTTGTCTCAGGTGTCCTGCACTGGATTTTTTGGCACAGTGTTGACAGCCACCATGCTGGCCAAATCAGCATGCTATCACTAAAGGTGCCACCTAAAACTTTCCTAAGGGGATGAGAGAAGGTAAAACAACCAGAAACTCAACAGGATGGAGGGCAAGCTGGACTCCATGTCAAAAGGCCTACACCCCCACCTGGCTTCTGCCCCGGACCTGTGTTATCTCTGCCGCAGCAAATATTCCTGGGGCCTGTTTTCTCAGCTGTTAAGAAATAAGTCACGCGTAAGAACAACTTTAGTCAGGAAATTTCAAGATGAGATCATCAATTGTGCTATGTGCTAATAAAATTTTCATCTTCCCATCAAAGTATTAGAGGAACTCTAGCTTATCCTCCAGAAAGAAACCAGGCCTGCGGGCAAGGGGTCCCGGATGCCCTCAATTGAGGTTCACTCGGCCTACTCAAATTAAGGCCTCAAACTAACTGAAGTGCTTGCAGACGCGGCACCCGAGCTTCCAGTCTCACGGCTTTTCCCCATCTGTAAGTCAAGGACTCCGTAGTTTTACTCCAAGTCTCTTCCCAGAACACCGACTCCTGCCGGGGTAGGATCCAGGCCCCGAGAGAGGAGACCAGGGAGGGGAAGGGATGTGAATCCCGGGAGACAGAGGACCGGCCTTACCTGGATCTGGGAATGGGGCCGCGGACGCGCAGGGCAGCGGGTCGGGAGGTCCACTCCGGCCCAGGACCCGCGGCCGCCGGTCCAGCCGCCGCACCAGCCAGCGCACGGCGATCAGCAGCACTGAGGCACCCAGCAGCTCCCAGGCCAGCGCCGCCCACTCGGCTGCCGCCAGCCGGGGCCACAGCATTGCCACCGCTCGCCCGGTTGTCGCCGCCGCCGCCGCCGCCACCGCCGAGGGCCGCCCGAGGACCCCGCGTGCCGGGCTGTCCGCACCACTGCCTGACGGCGCCGCGCCCGACAGCGGCTGGCGCGGGGCCGAGTCTGCACGAGCGAAACAAGGCGCTCGTCCCCGCGCCCAGCAGCCAGACGAGGGAGTGCGTTCGCGGCTCCAGTCCCTACAGGCGCGGGGCGGGTAACTGAGCGGTCAGGCAGTGGCGCTGGCAGCCCGGCACGCGGGGTCCTGACGCAGGCGGGCGGTACCTGGGCGGGTCAAGGCGGGCCCAGGCCTGGGGCGGGCAGCTCGGGGTGGGTCCCAAAGCGTGTCCAAACTCGGGGTGGGCAGCCCGGTGGAGGCGTAGTTAGCGGGTGAGTCCGTGCGGAGGTTTAGGCCGGGCCCAGGTTTTGGTCGCGGCGGGAATCACAGATGAACCCACAGGGTTTCCCTGGAAAGACCAGGTCTGCGTTGCGCAGTGTGGACGTGCCTGCTTCGTCGGGTCAAAGCGACTATGATTCTACAGGCAAGCTTTGGATATTTTATTCTTAACTTTACAACAGCTAAATTACTGACAGCTTACGATTTTAGAGAACAAGTTTCTCCCACGTGAAGCAAGCCGACTGAACTGATACCTGTTAACTCTGCAGCGGACTCTTGTCTGTGTCCGGCTTCTCTGGCCGGTTAGATAACTCTCTTCGTACCCCAGCCCTGCTGGCACCTAAGTCTCCCAAGAAACGGAGGGGGTCTCGTAAGGCTTCAGGCTGTGCGACCCCATTTAACTCTCAGGGACAGATTGGGGAGTCGTCGCCGCGGGCCGGGGCGCAGCAGACTATAAAGAGACACAGGGAATTTTAGGGACCGGTGGAAACATTCATTCTGTCCTGATGGGTGGACACAACTACCTAAGCTTGTCAGAACTCTCAGACATGTACGATAAAACAATGAATTTTACTCTATAATCCATGCATTAATTTTTTATTTTAATTTTTGCCATTTCTAGGGCCGCTCCTGAGGCATATGGAGGTTCCCAGGCTAGGGGTCTAATCGGAGCTGTAGCCGCCGGCCTACACCACAGCTACAGCAACGCGGGATCCGAGCTCACGGCAACACCGGATCCTTAACCCACTGAGCGAGGCCAGGAATCAAACCTGCAACTTCATGGTTCCTAGTCGGATTCGTTAACCACTGAGCCACGATGGGAACTTTAGGTTTTTTTCTATTTAAAAAATTAATGCCTGTGGAGCTCCGATTAGATCCCTAGCCTGGGAACCTCCATATGCCGTGGGAGCGGCCCAAGACATAGCAAAAAGACAAAAAATAAAAAAAAAAAAATTGGACAGTACTAATAGTCACTTGAGCAGAACAGAAAAGTCAGTGAATTTGAGGATGGGTGAATTGCAAATTAAACCAACAATGATACTACTTTACACCCACCGGAATGATTAAAACTAAAAGACCAACAGTATCAAATCTTGGTGAGGATGTGGGGCAGTTTTGGAATTCTCATAAACTGTGGTAGGACTGTAAAATGAGCTAACCACTTTGAGAACTGTGAGGCATTTTCTTGCAGAGTTAAATATGAACCTCCCTGTGTCTCAATAGTGCAGCCCTAGGTGTGAATATGGAAGTTCATATATATTCATGGCAGCTTTATTCATAAGAGCCCAAGCAGGAAACACCCAGGATGTTTGGATAAGCCTCAGAGGAATGGATAAACAAATCTGGAATTGTCACATGATGATCCTGTGGAGGTATATTATTCAGCAGTTAGGTGGGTGAATCTGAAAACCATACTAAGGGAAAGAACCTGGAGTTCCCATCGTGGCTCAGCAGGTTAATTCAACCCCTAGCCTAGGAATTTCTGTATGCCACAGGTGCAATGATAAAAAGAAAAAAAGATAAAGAGTACAAAAGTAGTACTATATGATTCCTTCCCTTTTCTATTTTTTCACTTTTTAGGGCAGCACCTGTGGCATATGCAAGTTCCCAGGCTAGGAGTCGAATTGGAGCTGCAGCTGCCGGGCTGATGCCACAGCAGCACAGGATCTGAGCCACATTGTCAACCTACAACACAGCTCTCGGCAACGCTGGATTCTTAACCCACTGTGCAAAGCCAGGGATTAAACCCACATCCTCATGGATACTAGTCAGGTTCATTACCACTGATAACTCCAATTCCTTCCTTTTAATGTCTCAAAAACAGGCAAAGTTTGGAGTTTCTGTCGTGGAGCAGCAGAAACAAATCTGACTAGGAACCATGAGGTTTTGGGTTCAATCCTTGGCCTCCTTCAGTGGGTTAAGAATCTGGTGTTGCCCTGACCTGTGGTGTAGGTCCAAGACTCGGTTTGGATCCAGCGTTGCTGTGTCGTAGGCCAGCAGCTGTAGCTCCAATTCCACCCCTAGCCTGGGAACCTCCATATGCTGCAAGTGAGGTCCTAAAAAGCAAAAAACAAAACAAAACCAAAAACAAACAAAAAAAAACAGGCAAAGTTTATGGTGATAGAAATCAGAACAGAGGTTGCCTCTCAGTGGGGTGGTGAACTGAGGGGGGCTTGAGGGGGCTTTGTGAAAAAGATGATGCTCTTCGTCTTTCTTGGATCATAGTAATACAGATACACACTGGCTGAGGTTTGTCAAAAGTCACCAAAATGTACACTTAAAATCTTTGCCTGGAGTTCCCGTCATGGCACAGTGGTTAATGAACCCAACTAGGAACCATGAGGTTATGGGTTCAATCCCTGGCCTTGTTCAGTGGGTTAAGGATCCAGCGTTGCCTTGAGCTGTGGTGTAGGCCAGCGGCAACAGGTCCGATTTGACCCCAATCCTGGGAACCTCCGTATGCCATGGGAGGGGCCCTAGAAGACAAAAACAAACAAACCGAAAAAAAACTTTGCGTTTTTTAGTGTCAATGTTGTCTACATTTAAAAAGGAATAAAGAGCCCCTTGTTAGAATGAAATCTGTTGTTTTTCATTGCTAAGTACCTGAGAACTGATCTCTGTCCCCCACCGCTCTCAGGCTTGACCTTTCTGTCCCCGCCCTTGCCTCCTGGGGGACTTTAGGGAGTGACTTATTTGCCCTCAGCTTTGATTTTCTCTGGGGTAAAGAGGGATGATAACTGCACTTATCTCAGAGTTGAGTAATATATGCCAAGCCCTTGCTGCAGAGCCTCTTCGCAGTGAGGGCTCAGGAAACCTTATCTGTTGTTACCACTTCTTGTGGCATATGCAAGTCCCAGGTTAGGGGTGGAACGGAGCTACAGCTGCCAGTCTATGCCCCAGCCACAGCAATGCCAGATCCTTAACCCACTGAGCGAGGCCAGGGATTGAACCTGCATCCTCACAAATACTAGTCAGGTTTGTTACCACTGAGATATGTCGGAAACTCCCCGCCTCTTTTGTAGTTGAAAAAAAACGTATTTTACACACACACACTCCCCACTTCTTTCTTAGTTGAAAAAACATGTTTTACACATGCATGCACGTGTGCACGCGCCTGTAAGGGGTAGCAGGGTCATCCCCCATCATGAGGGATTTTGTTAATGGTTATCACACATCCCAATAATTCTGAGCAGAGGGGATTCATTGGAGAGACTGTGAATTATGTAGCGGCTGTTGCCAGCAGCATCCATTCTCTATTCATTACTAATAGAAATTCCCAGCTGCAGCTGGACACGCCTCTACCCCACTAAATACATTGTGTGGCCCAGTGACTAAGTGAAGGCAACAGTGTACACAGCTTGTAAGTGGCACTCTAGAAGGAGGAAACGCCACATGCCTTCCACTTGGGAAATGCAGACAGGTAGGTGGGATCTGGAGCACAGACAGAGCTGAAGGTTAGAAGGCACTTGAAAAAAAAATTTAAAAAGAAAAAAAAAAAAAGTCCGTGCCACCAGAAGCTGCCTTAATCTGCCATTGTGTGTGTGTGTGGGGGGGCGGGGGGGGTTGTTTGTTTATTTTTGGCCACGTCCATGGCATGTGGAAGTTCCTGGGCTAGGGATTGAACCTGTACCACAGCAGTAACAACACCAGATCCTAACACACTGAGCCACAGGGAACTCACCATCAGCTGTTTTTATGCTTGGGCTGTTACATGAAACTTCTCTAAGCCACTGAACTTTAGGGTCTCTTACAGCAGCTTTATCAGCCTAACCAGAGTCTTAATTCCAGGATTTTCTGTGGAATCCGGCTAATAAGAATCCCATTCTAGCAGGATCCTCCACACCACCATCTAGTACAGTCTACACTCAGATAAGATTGGGATAGGAGTTCCTGTGTGGCTCGGCAGGTTAAGAACCTGACTAGTATCCATGAGGATATGGGTTCGATCCCTGGCCTTGCTTAAGGATCGGGCATTGCTGCAAGCTGCTGCGTAGGTCAAGGATGTGGCTTGGATCTAGTCTCGCTGGGGTTGTGGCGCAGGATGACAACTACAGCTCCGTTTCAGTCCCTACCTGGGAACTTCCGTATGCCACAGGTGCGGCCATAAAAAGACAATAAATAAACTTAATTCCATATGTGTAAGGCCGCACAGGGAAGAGTCATTTGGGCTTGGGATCAGGGAAGATTTTACAAAGTTGAGCTAAGTCTGCTCTCTGCTCATTTGTCACATCCCTAGGGGAGAGTCTGATGTGCCAGCATCTCCTACCTGCAAAAGCCCACACCCCTTCTCAGCTCCCAGTGCCTGCACAATGGGAGCGTGAGATCTGCCCCATGGGGTATCCACACATTGGAATCACCAAACACTACAAGCCAGGCTTATTCCTCCTGTGGGGCGGGTTTGAAATTGCTCTGGGAAAAATGCTTGACAACCACAGTGCTCAGACATGTGCTAAGTGGAGGCGAGGCAGGTAGCACAGGGAAAGGGAGGCAGGCGAGATGCCTGATGTCCAGGCAAGGCCTAGGGTGCTCCTGGCCTGTTGTGGGTACTTGTGCTGCTCAGGAAAGGCAGGGTCACATTGTACTTGTAACCCCCAGACCAAGTGAAGGGGGGCCGAGGAGATGAAGCTGCCAGGGGTTTCCTGAGACGCTGCCTTCAGGTGCTAGTGCTGTGATACACACACTTCCAGCCCCACCCAGGGGCTTGCTGTTGGGGGGGGTGGGGGGGTCACTGTTTCTGAGCCTGAGCTCTTGGAAGCGCCCCTTCCAGCTGCACCAATGCAGTTACATGTCTCCCATGTTTCCAGGTAAAAGGCACTGCCAAAGAATACTTTTTACCAGAACCCACAACATTCTTTGTTAAGTGAACACATGCATGAAGGCAAGCAGAAGGATTCCAACAAATGTGGCTTCTGGTTTTCAAAATCACTGATTTTAAGAAGCCATTCTCATTTAGGGAAAGGTCTGGAGACTTCCAACAGCTACTGTGTTTATCCATCAAACTGGACGTCAGCAGCATAATCAATCCTGTTTGTATTCCCCACGTTGTCTGCCTGAGGGATGAGACTGTGTGACCTGGTGATTCTTAAACACCAGCTGCCCCATTGGTGCTAAGTTCTGGGTGCACATCCCACACATTTCTGCTTGGCTTCAAACCCCCTTTAAGAGAGGAAACAGCTGCCCAGGAATTTGTACCCAGGCCATTCCTCTAAAATCCACTGTACAACTGTTAAGAGGGTGTAGCACAGAACATCTATTTGACGAAGGAGATAGACGTTAAAAAAAAATAAATCTATCAAATCAGTTCAGTGCCTACAAACGTTTAGCAACTTTATAGGGAAAGGAAACCACAGATACATAGGGCAGTTAACCTCCATGATAATCATAGGCAAGAAAATCTGCATCATCAATATTTCAGGAGGCTCAGGAAAACTACTAGATCTATGTAGCACACACAATTAACACACGTAATGCCTGACCCTGGTTATAGAAGCTAATAGATGGAGGCAAAGGAAAAAAATGTATCAGTCTCATCAGAAAATCAAATTCTGTAATCACCAGTTTACTTTTCTTCTGTACAATTTTTACTGTTCTGGTTATTAATGACAGCATTTAACTGGAAGAATCTACATCTGGTTCACTCTCAGAGGAATTCCCACTGTGGCATAGCAGGTTAAGGATCCAGTGCTGTCTCTGCTGGTAGCACAGGTTCAATGCCTGGTGTAGCAGGTTAAGGATCCAGCATTGCTGCAGCAGGTCGCAGCTGCAGCTTGGATTCAGTCCCTGGCCTAGGAATAGCCGTTATGTCCATATACCGTAGGTATAGCCATTAAAAAAAAATAGCCATACAGTCCATATACCATAGGTATAGATAGCATAGCCATTAAAAAAAAGAGTTCCCGTTGTGGCACAGCTGAAATGAATCCGAGTAGGAGGTTGCAGATTTGATCCCTGGCCTGGTTCAGTGGGTTAAGGATCTGGCGTTGCCATAAGTTGTGGTATAGCTCAAAGACGAGGCTCTGATCTGGCATTGCTGTGGTTGTGGCATAGGCCGGCAGCTATAGCTCTGATTCGACCCCTAGCCCGGGAACCTCCATATGACAGAACACTATAAATCAACTATAATGGAAAAAATAAAAATCATTATAAAAAATAAAGAATAAAATAGGGATGGGGTTGCTCCCTGGTGGTCTAGTGGTAAGGACTCAGCACTTTCACCACTGCAGCCCAGGTTCAATCCCTGGTCTGGGCACTGAGATCCCACATCATGCTGCTGTACCTGTGGCCAAATAAAATTAGGTATGGATGAAAAAGACAGGTGAAACTGGGGAGCCGCAAAACTGAGACTCAGAGTTATGGTCCCACTGCTGTGGGTGACTGACAGTCAGCGGCAGCGGGGGGCTGGGTGACAACCCTCCAGCACAGGAAGTGCACCATCCTCTCCTCCCAGGGTACTCAAAAGCACCTGCCCTGTTATTCCTATGACCGCTTCCCTCCGTCCTACTTACCTGCGCCTGGCAACAAGGGAAGTGTGGTAAAGAAGGAAGACAAGTGGGGAGGATGCTGCACTTCTGCTGGAGTCAAAGCACTGCAAGTTAAATTTCACAGCCATCTGAGACTTTGGCAGAACCATAAAATCTTATTAGGTATTGGAACAGAGCTTGTAACAACATGAGATAAAAGTTACTCCCAAATAGGACAAAATATAAATACTAAAATGAACCCACCCCCAATGAAGTATAAAAATCTTTAACAAAAAATAGTTTATTGCACAAAATTCAGGGGATTCCCAAGCACACTTAAATTTATAAAAAAAAATCAACATGCTTTTTAAAGTTACAATTCATTGTGCGTGGTGACACCCTTCCCCTGAACAGCCCCAACCTGAGGACTCCCTTTTAATGAGGAAATTTTTAATAGACATGAATAACTAAAACCTCCAAGTTTTCTAGATCCTCTAAAAGGATCCTATCAAGGATCCTATTGTGACCCAAGATCACGTACAGTGAGATATGCCTGGAAGGGGAGTGAGCACACTTGTTTGTACAAGGCTTTGAGTGTCTGGCACACCCCAGCCCTGAGCACATCAGGGGCACTGACAGAAGGCTCCAGGCTGATTCTCTTTCTCTTCCAGAAATCTTTGCACAAGACATTTAATTATTGTTACAGAACACGTGTCATAGCAACTTTGCAGGCCAATGGCTTGTGCAGTATCCCTATGCCAACTAAAGTCTTTAAACCGAGGAAGCATTTACTGAGACTTCCTGAGGCAGCTTCCACAGGCTGACTTTGTCAAAGCCCATCCTGGTACCTGGACCCCAGGCCTGAGGATGAGCCAGTTTCACATCCTATCAAAAACACCGCCAGTTACACCTTCTAAATAGTAAAACAAAGGCATGTAAATCTATAAGATCCGTGGCATCTATCTGATGTGTACCGTGGAAAAAATCAATGATAACCACATCTTATTTTTGGAACATAAGAAAAGCAAGTAATAACATCATAAAGTGTTCAAGCCAGCATTCTCTTCAGTGAGGACACACATACAGTATTCATCACACAGGATGAGCCATACATACAGATACAATGCAATGGCGAACTTGTTCTTGTAAGTACTCCCGAGTTGGCTGTTGCTTTCCAGGAGTAAATTCCTCACTGCCACAGCTGCCCCCAAAAGAAGACGATTTCAAAGTAAGGAATCGAGCTCTGGGAGGTAGGAATGCCAGTAAAGTCCCTTGGAGATTGGGGGTTTGGGGGAAGACATCAAGAGCAGGTGATTTAAAAGTCCAAGGTCCTCTTTCAAGATGACATGTTAGGGCAGCTTGAACATAAGAGCCCTAGGTCAGGAACTGTGGGCCAGACAAGAAAGCCTGAGGGGCGCAGAACAGACATCGCAGGGGGTGGGGCAGCCAGAGGGCTCAGGCTAGAGGCAGGCCAGGCGCAGGCGGAACTGAAAGGTAACTGGCACAGGATGCTGGCAGGGACCCCAGGGAGGGGCTGCTGCTGCGGGCGTGTGCACATGCACAGACACCACATGCACAGAGGGTAACTCAATAAAGGAAAAGGAGGTGAGGGGCAGAGATTGGCTTTCTCTTGATGGATATATTCAGGACTCATCCTTTCCTAAGAAGGAAACACACTGATTTTCTGGAAGACCTTAGCAAGGAGTAAGAAAGCAGCTACAAAGTGAGGCTAAGTGTGATTTCTTTGCTCTAAAACAAAGGATAACAGCCAAAATAAAAAAGAATGTCAATTACCATTTTTCTTTCCCAATGATACAAAATCAATTTTGTCAAAAAACGATTTCCAACTTAAAATGAAAAGTAGGATATAATTATAATGAAGTTTTCAAGTATAATTTCCAAGTTTAACCCTGTAAAAAGGATACACATATTTTAGAAGTTCCAATACTTGCTGGGGAAATTTTAAACATTAAACATCTCTTTGTGGTTAATGCTACAGTTAACCTAGTCAATTAACCTTCCAACAGCACAGTAAGAGAACAGAAACATTAAAGATACCAGACTATTTTCTCCACGAAAGGGTTCCAGGTGACACAAGGACACGAGCATTATCTGGCCTGGTCAGTAACACTGCAGACATCACCTCTAGGCCAGCCTACTGCACAGGGTCACACAGCCATCCTCTCTCTCCTCTAACTTAGAACCTAAACATTATTTTAGACCCTTAGCAGAGCAGGGGCAAACTTACAGACCTCGAGTCTCAGTCACTCCAAGTGGAGCCTCACACCTTGGGGCGTCTGATTTCAAGCAAGGCTCAGGGGACCCTCTCTGATGTTGAGCTGGCCCTTGGCCAGGTGATAGGGTAAAGGGCCCTCCAGCCCTTCCAAGGCTGTCACCACACAGAATCCATTTCTGCCACAAGGGCAAAGCAGCGTGAGACCTGGAGAAGCCCCGTTCCCTGGCTTGGAACCTGGGGGGTGCCTCGGCCTCATTCCTCCTCCCCTCCTCTCATGGATCAGGTCAGCACATGGTGACCCTGGCATCTGCATGTGTTTCCTGGTGGCCATCAGGACTGCCTGGGGGTCTGCCAAGGTAAAGGAGGCCCCTTGGGGCCAGGATTCAGACAGACGGGATTCAAGTCGTGCACTGACGACGAGGAAAGATCCTCAAAACAAAGTGAAACTAAAATAACAAAGGACTTCTGTCTAGGAATATTTGGTTTTAGAAGGTAAATAAAATAATTACATTTCTTAAAATATAATTCTCTGACTGACATTCCTAATTCCAACCTGTACAGTATTCCCTAACAACAGACTTTCAAAAGGCAATCAATAAAAAGACAGTTCAGGTCATTCTTAAATAATAAGAGCATATACTTTTTAAAGATTAGGTTATGATTTTCGGTATTTATATACACATTCCATGGAAGGATGGCTATCGAAAATAAAATAAAATAAAGTAAAATAAAATAAAATACAATAAAATACAATAAAATAAAAACTAAAGGTGCAAAGTCTCACTTCTGCTGGGAAGTAAAGCTCCTCCTGAATCAAACAGGAAAGTGAGAAAGCAGACCCAGCCGTGCGGCGTCCCCATCAGCCGGCAGCCCAGAGTGGCAAATATCACCATGCCTGAGAGGCCTCCTTCTGCAAAGACCCTTAGACACACCTGCAAGTGTCTCACTGAGACCTAAGTTAGGTTTTATGATTTGGTCACTTCCTGGGAAAAGCTGGTTGTGATATAAATGACTATTTTTCAATCCTAGGCTCTCATTCTGTTAGTTTACTCCTTGTAAAGGCAAACGCAAAACTTAAATTTCATCTCTTAGAAAAACATAGAGCACACAGTCAAATAAATAATATTGACAAGAGAACATTCCTCCAGGTGGTTACAAGCACTCATGGTGCGGACGCTCAGCCGCCGTTCCAAGCCCTTCCCCGGAGGCCCTGCTCTGACCAGGTCTCTCCGTGTCTCCTCTGGGGTTGGCGTGATCACCCGGAGGGGAGGGGCTCGTGGGGTCCCCCTGAGTCCATGAGGACAGCGACTCGTGCACAGTGACGGTATGTGCCTCCATCTGGCGCTGCAGGCTGTCCATCTCCTGCCTGGGAAGACAGGGGCAGAGAGAGGAGGAGTCAGAAGAGAGACGGGAAGATGCCTTCGCTTCCCCAGTCACCTTGGACTTGGCCCGACAAGCCTCAACTGAACGGCAGTCACTCCCACATACGCAGTGCCTTTAGGGACCAATAGGACCTGCAAGGACCCAAGAGATTCTGGGCATTTTCCCTGCACCAGGCAGAGGCCAGCAGGCCGGGCGGCTCCTGTTCAGGGAGAATGTGCGAACAGAGTTCAGGGTCTGGCCTGCCCGCCTCCACTCACGGGGTCAAACACGACACACAGCCTGCCCTCCTAACACTGGCCTCCCACCGCCTAGCTGCTGAGGGCCCAGGTCCTGTGACTTGAGGCTTCTTAGGTCACTGAGCTCCAGGCTGCTCCCACCTTACAACTGAAGCCAGAGGCATGAGACCTCCCCCCACCAAGAGCTGGGCAGCCTCTGCTGGGGATTCAGTGCTGCAATGGGAAAGGCCCTTCCCAGCTAAAGGGCAAGGTATCTGGAAAGAGAGCCCAGCCGGAGGCAGCCATACTTGAGTTGCTGGAGGCAGCTGTTGAGGTTCTTGAGGGGCTCCTTGCTCACGGCGGGTGGGGGCCGCAGCAGCTCCTCCAGCAGCGAGGCTGGGACGGGACAGTCAGGGATCTTCACCGGTGTCACAGGGCTGGACGAGCTGGCTTCTTTCAGCTCCTTTCTCTGTTTTTGAGAGCACATGGTTATTAGCTCCCTACTCAGACGACGACAACCCGCCCCTTCCCAGCAGGTCCCCACTCTCTGAGGTGCCTCCCCTTTGAAATCTCATCCCATTTGTTCTAATCAGCAGAGCGGGTGGCCCAGAGGGTTCAAGAGATGTCGGCTGAATAGAAAACCTCCCTAATGCATGTGACAAACAGCACAGTCCTAGCTCCTCAGAAGGACGAGCCCCCTAAATTAGAGCTCGAGTATGGGGCTTCTCATGAGTGACCACAGCCTTAACTCTGGGTGTCCCAAACGAATTGGGTCAATTTTCCAATTCATAAGAGTCCCCTTCCTAGGACTTCAAATTTTTTCCATGGCTAAGCAAACTATGCTAAAGCAACCTCTGAATCTGAGTGATTTCTTTGCTCCTGCAAAATATTTATACAGACTGAGTAGAGAAACAAATTGTGGGTGAGCAGACAATGTGAGGGCTCATGATGGCAGCTTCAAGGATCCCTGGGGCCTGAGCCCATTCTGGCAGCTGCTGTGCGCTGTGTGAGCAGGGCTCACCCAGAGGACACTGGGCTCTTGTTAACAAGCAAACCAGGGCCTCATCTGGTTTATAACGAGTATGACAATTAAAAAGGTGCTTGAGGAGTTCCCACCATTGGTGCAAAGGGATCAGCGGCATCTTGGAAGCGCTAGGACCCAGGTTCAATCCCCAGCCAGGCACAGAGGGTTAAAGATCTGGTGTTGCCATAGCTTAGATCACAACTGTGGCTAGGAGCTGATCCCTGGCCTGGGAACTCCACGTGCTACAGGGCAGCCAAAAAAGAAAAAAGAAAGTGTTCAAATTCATGGAAAGAGGCAAACATTCTACTGGAAAAAGCACAATAAAGTGATTTGGCCTGTTGTCCAAGCACCATGCTCCACTGCCCTGATGTTCACACGACAGTCACTCAGTGCTGGTTACATGTAACCTCAGGACTGAGTGGCTAGAGAATTCACCAGCTTCCTGGCAACACGACTGCAGAGGCCCTGCTAGCTGCTGGCTTAGGCCTCATACCGTTTTGGCTGCACCCCGCCGCAGGTCCAGCTTGAGCTGCTGGTTTTGCTGGAGCAGAGTCTTCATGTTGTTCTTCAGCTCCGACACTTTAGCTTGAAGCATGAACTTGTCTTTCTGGGTCATGGACAGATCTTCCCGTGCCATCTCCAACTCAGATTTGATATTCTAAAGAAGGCAAAGTCACAGGTGTTTAAACTGGAAAGGTCTTTAACACACTGTTACAACCTCAGCTGGCCCATCACACTCCAGGGCTGGAACTTGCTCAAGTGTCTGTGCAGCTTCCCTCCAGTGACGCTCCTCCCTAGGAGTCCAGCCGCTGCCTGAATTCCAGGTTCTTACCACACACCAGAGCCTTGGCCCAAAAGCCAAGATATTCCCTTGTCTATGATCTACATGAACCCAGGAATCATCTGTTGAGATTCCAAGGTTGTTGACTAGAAGAAGCCTAACTGCTCCTAAGACAGAACACAGGCCAGTTCTGATGGCTATCAGGGCTGCCCACCCAGGAGACCTCTCAGCCAGAGTCCCGCCCCGACCTTCCCCTGAGCAGTCACAGCTGCACATGGATTCCTTCGAAGAGAAGGTTATCACACACTGGTGAACTTTTCACATGGATGGTCTCATTTTGGGAACCACGCCTGCTGCACATCACACTGCCCCGCCCAGGGTGGGGCCCTGGATTTCTGGCTTCTGCTCAGTCTCCTTCAGTTGCCAGACCTGGGCTCCTCTCTGAGATAGGATGTCTGCAAAACGGCTGGTGGGAGCATTCAATCCATCTGGAATTCCTGTTACACTCAGTCCCCTGGCACGGGACTGGAAGAGCCTGAGATGGGCTGCCAGGGCCCTCACACGACACACACCTGTAACGACTGCTGTACCCCCTCTAGCTCCTTTGTACTTTGCTGCTCCGTCAAATCCAGCTGCTGCTTCAGGGCTTGGATTTCTCTCTCTTTCTGATCCACCTCCCATTTGAGATTTTCCATCTAGACAAGGGGAAGAGTCACATGACCACAAGAGTTTTAAAATGGCTTTCTTGCATTATACAATTGTTCTAACTCTACCTCTGTGTATCCAATATCATACTTAGAAAAAAATAAATATCTCTTTCCAAGAAGGCAGAGAATGAAGTGAATGTGCCACCCAGCAGTCTAGTTCTGCTGTAAAGTTGCCCCGGTGGGTCACCTCTTGGTTTCCTATGGGCTCTTTGCTCAGCTGCTCATCCAGCTGCTTCTGCAAGAACTGGAGCTGGGTCCGGGCTTCTGCCAGCTCCGCCTGGAACTGTGCTATTTCCTGGGAATGCTTCCCCTCTTGGATCCTGGCATAAAAGACAAGGAAGAATGAGATTACAGCATTCTCCATTTACCTTCCTACTCTAAAATGTTTTCAGTTGAATGTCAAATGTCTTGGGTGACAGTCCGAATGACAAAACTTGTATACTACTGGCCCCTTGCAGGGCAGGGACTGTTCTAGGAGCTCTGCAGTGCACTGTCTCAGCCTGTTCTCACAACACCCAGGGGGGCTGGTGGGGGGATGGACACACGTCTTTGTGAGCCCAGTGCACAGCTGATGATGGGAGGGAAAGCCCCACAGGGATGGAGGCAGAGCAGTGCCTAACATGTGCGCAGCCGCCTGATGAAAGCCTACAGTGAGTGATGGCACAGGCATGCCCCAAGACTCTATGCTCAGAGAAGGGCTGGCGAGGCACAGAGTAGGGCCCACAGGCTCAGGGACAAATTTCAGGGTCTTGAGCCAGGACTCAGATTTATTTCTCCTTAGATTAGCCTCCAGAGTTCTTAGCAACTTGCTAAAGCACAGGTGGCCTTGATGTGGTATATGCGCTAACTGGAGATGGAGGGGGACACGTAAGGAAGCCTGTTGGTGGCGGCCGCCCAGCCCGCCTGCTTGTACTCACTGAAGCCCATCGGCCTCTGCCTGCAGCCTCTGCACCTCCTGCTCCTTGGCCTGAAGCTCCTTCTTCACCTCGCTCAGCTCTAGGGTGGCGGCCTTAAAGTGACGGCGGTTATGGCCTGCCTCCGCCTTGGCAGCAGCAACCTGGGAAGAAGAAGCCAGTGTCATTGAGTACAGAGGCAGAGACTCAAAGACTATGCCCGGGGTGTGTGGAGGCAGCTGCCCTGATGCCTTGTGTTCTAGCTTCCAGAGCTTTCCAAGGATTAAAGGACCTGACACCTGCTTGGCCCACAAGAATGCAACATGGTACGAGCACCTGCTGAGTGAACAGATGTGTTCAATTTTCTTGGTCTAAGTACTTGTTAACAGTTTTCCTCAGGTACCTCTGCATATTTCTTTTTATTTTATTCTTTAACTTTTTTTTTTAAGTATAGTCAATTTACTCATCTGCATATTTTTTTTTTCCTTTTTATGGCTGCACCAGCAGCATATGGAAGTCTCCAAGGCCAGGGACTGAATCTGAGCCAGAACTGAGACTTATGCCACAGCTCCGGCAATGCTGGGTCTTTACCCCACTGTGCCACAGCAGGAATGCCTGCATGTTTCTTATTACATTATTCATAATTCATGTATTTGGTAGGAAACTACCTTTCCATCATACCATCTAACTGTAATAAAGCTACTATTATCCACTTATGACACAACTAGCTTTTTCATAGTTAATGATAGTTCATCTCAAGGTTTCTCAGAAGACAAGCAAATCCTCAGAATATAAGAGAATTTTCCATTTTCCTTTCCAATAATAAAATAATAAAACAACTGTTTTCATGTTTTATTGCAATAGAAAGCACTTCATTTAAAAGAAGTTGAGTGAGGAATTCCATTGTGGCTCAGCACTAGTGAACCTGACTAGTATCCATGAGGATGTGGGTTCAATCCCTGGCCCCGCTCAGTGGGTTAAGGATCCCGCGTTGCTGTGGCTGTGGGTAGACCAGCAGCTGCAGCTCTGATTGGACCCCTAGCCTGGGAACTTCCATAGGCTGCAGGTACAGCCCAAAAGGGAAAAAAAGAAAGTTTAATAAAAATATTTATGATATATGACAATGACAGACAAATACAGAAAGAACTCATATATAAGAGGGAAAAAACCCAATAAAAGATATTAGCAGCGGTTGTCACTAGGTACAGACTCAAGATGATCTGTACTTTAATGTCTGTAAACATCTTTTTTTTTTTTTGGTTGTGCCCAAAACACTTAGAAGGTGCTGGGCCAGTGATCTAACCCCCACCACAGCAGTGACAATGCTGGATCCTTAACCCACTGTACCAGAGGACAACTCTAAAACTAGTTCTATTTTTAAAAAATGCTTTAGGAGTTCCCTGGTGGCATAGTTCTTATTTGTCTGTGTCCAAACCTGTGGCATGTGGAAGTTCCCGAGGCCAGGGATTAAACCTGTGCCATAGCATCAACCCAAGCAGTGACCAGATCCTTAACCCACTGCTCCACAAAAGAACACCCAATACTCAGTTCCTAAATATTTAAAAATTACATTCCGGAAGGCTACGCGTTTGCAAACTAGAACCAGCTAGAAGCCACACACCTGCTCCTCGAGGCTGCGCACTGTCACCTTTTCCTTCTGTAGCGCCACCTGCAAAGCTTGCACAAGCTGCTTCATCTGGCGGTCCTCCTCCTCTTTGCGCTGCAACACTGCCTGCACCTGCAGTACATGCCAAGAATGATGAGGAAGGAAGGCTGTCTCATTTCCAAAGCCTGAAAAGCCCGGAAGAAAGTGCAGGCCACTCTGCTCAGTGCCACAAGGGAGGGGCAATCTAGCATCACAGTGGCAATGCCATCGAAACCTGTCACCAACAAGGGTACAAGCCAGGAAACGAGCAAGAATTTCATCTTGGAGAACACTGTTGCAAAAACTGAAATCTCAGATCACAGGAGTAGAATCATGACCATACTCAAGCAGGAGGTTAGAAACCCCAAAACTGCACATACATCAGGGGTTCTAAGGGCCAAGGCCTTCATGGTGAGCAGGTAATGAGGATGGTGAGGCAGCCAGGTGCAGGGGTGTTAAGAGCCCATGCACAGTGAAAGTCTGAAAGCTCACTGATGTCTGGTTTGGCTGCAGAACACCGTTTGAAGACTCCCCTCAAACACCCAGCCTGCTCCTCAATCCCCAGAGAGCCTGCAGAGCTGAGGAGCCAACCGCAGGGTCTGCAGTGAGACCCCTGCTAGGGTTCGAACCCAGTCAGCACTCACACAAGGCCCTCAAGTCAGAGGCCCTTAAGTACAGTATAACTGCCTTGAGCTGGAAGGGGATCCACCTGTTCTCCCGCCCCCAGAGTTGCCCACATAGAAGGAAATCACAGACTGAGCTTAGTCCATCCACGGCTCAATTATGGGCCCATCAGAAGTGCCCCAGCTCTACCACCACCTTAGGGCTTCAAGAGGAGGCTTGAGGTCTCACCAGATCCCCTGGACCTGCTCCCACGCCTCCAACCTCCATGACTATATACAGGCCGTGCACTCGAGGCATTCAGAGTGCTGCCTGGCCTAAGCCAGGCTCCTCCATGAGCCTCAGTACCTGAAGATTCAGCTGCACGAGGTCTGCCTCCCTCTTGGCTAAAGCCGTTTCTAGGATGCTGTTGTGTTCCCGCAAAGCTGCGTTGGACTGTCCAAGGCCGGTAAGCTTCCCTCTCTCATGCTCTAATTCAAGAGCCAACTTCTTATTTGACTCCTCAAGGTGCTTTATCTTCCTCCTAAAACCTCTGGCCTCTTGAAGCTGAAACAAATCAAAGTCACTGCAAAGTTAGGCAGTTCCATGTTCTGGTTCCTGGAGCTATGGGGCACCAGAAATGACAGCTAACAGCAAAACGTAATGACAAAGAGCCCGAGGGCCACCCGGACGCAGTGGACCCTTGCTTCAGAGCAGGGAAGGCTGCTGCAACCATGGGTCGGTCCTTCCCTAGACCCTAACCAATAGCCCCGCTTTCTCCTGAGGACCATATTTCTGGAGAAACACATCCAGGGTTGGAGCCCAAGCAGGCTCAGAACTGAGTGTGACACAGAGATGACTGTGAACCGCACGCAGCCCCATGGTTCCTGACAGCAGCCTTGGGACCTTGGGACCCCATGCAGAACCCTTGCTGACATCACAATGCAGCTGCATGTAGCACCACCTGAAGCCACAACAATCTCTGGGCCTGAGAGGTGTGTGGAATTTGAGCTGGGTTTCTTATTGGCAACCAGAGATTCTAACTGGGAGCAGCAGGGCTGCCACTGGGAATATGATGACCACCAAACTGGAGGGGCAGTGGGCCCAGCAGGCCTTGCTAGAGTACGTGGGGTCAAGCAGTGTGGGTGATCAGGGACCCAGCGAGCGGCCAGATGGCCCCCACAGCTGCAGAACAGATGCCGAGCACATAGGCCAGGCCGACTCGGGCCCCTTCCTCCACCAGGGCTATGTCCACAGGCTGTGCAATGGCAGGGCTACCTCGTCTTCCAGCTCCAGCACCTTCTCCCGCTGTTCTTCCAGCTCCTGGCTGGTCATTGAGATGACCTCCTGGAGCTCCCTCTCCAGCATCGTCTTGCTGTGGCCAACAGTCTGCAGCTCCGTTTCCAGGGCCTGGATCCTCTCCTGATGGCCAGACAGGAGGGTGGGTTTGGTCATGGGTCTCATCGTGAACTCCCACCCCCTCAACACAGCCCTGCATCTCGCATGCCCTGCAGGCCTGCTGCCCATACCTGACAGGCAGTAAGCCCCCCTCCAGCCCCTTTATGGGATGTGATTAACCCAACAGGCACACAGCAACAACTCACAAACAAAACGAACTTTTCAGTTAAATACTTTGAAAATCTAGAACAATTTCAACTTGCTGATTAAGAGCTACCAGTTACCACCTGTAGCAAGTAAGCTGCACCAGGGACAATATAACCAATACCACACGTGCACACACGCACACACACACACCCCTGCTGCTGCAGGCACTGGTCTGAACCCTTCACTTGTGTCTCTTCATTGAACCACCCTAGTGAGGCAGGTTCTGTAATTTACTTCATTTTGGCCTCACTTTACTGAGGATCAGAAAGGTGAGTCAGCTGCCTGAGGGCCCCATCTTACAAGGGCCATAGCACAGGTTGAATCAGGGTTCCAACTCTCCGACTGTGCTTCTGCCTGGCTGCCACCAGCCATGCAGCAAGGGAGTGACACACTCTATGTGGCATTTACATCCATCCCTGGTACCATGCAAGTCAAAGAATTACACAGAGAGATATTTTAAAGTATAAAGGCAATAAATTAAATGTTCTCTCCCAACATTTTATAAAGTAAGCAGGCAAGAGAGAACATTGAATTTATTCATTTTGGCAGGAGAACACCCACCATGCTATGACATAGTCTCCTCTAACTCAGGAATTCTCACATTGAGAGGAGAAACAAATGCAAGAAAAAATATAATCACTAAGCATAAATGAAATGACTCTAATTGGTGAGTCATAAACATGACGCAAATTTGCTCAGGTAGAATTTTATACTCCTTAGCAAAAGTGAAAAGAAGTGGTCACATCCAGACTGGCAGGGAGCTGGGGAGACTACCAATGACAGTGGGATGCCAGAGAAAATCCTTTACCCATGAATATCTGCAGGACAGCACCCACCCCCCCAAAAAAACCCACACACACACAAAGCCAAGCCCTGCCCTGCTGTCCTGTCCTTTACCCTAAAAAGTAATCCAGGAATTCCACTGTGGCTTAGTGGAAACTAATCCATGAGGATGCGGGTTCAATCCCTGGCCTTGCTCAGTAGGTTAAGGATCCGGTGTTGCCATGAGCTGTGGTGTAGGTCATGAATGTGGCTTGGATCCTGTGTTGTTGTGGCTGTGGTGTAGGCTGGCAGCTGCAGCTCTGATTCTACCCCTGGCCTGGGAACCTCCATGTGCCACAAGTGCAGCCCTAAAAAGACACACACACACACACACACACACACACACACACAATCCAAAGCAAAAGGCTCCTGCCTCATGATGTCACAACAGGAAGAACAGCAAAAGCACCCTGCCCCTCACTGCTCAGCCCGTGCAGGGTCCCCTTCCTTCTGAACTGAGCGACAATCCCACCCTGTCTCCGATCAGCTCCTCCCACCTGCCATCCTGCCACCTCCACATACTCCCATCATCTCAGCTACCTCTCTGGCCTCACTGGCCTCGCTGTTCTTCCCACTGCCCACTGGGTCCTCCCGACAGGAGAGTGAGCAGGTCTCAGCCTGCTCACAGATCTGCCTCACGGAAGAGCCAGTGAGAACCCCCTGACCCCAGCCCACCACAGCGCCCCCTCCAGCCAGCCCCCCAGCTGGCCCCATGCACCACACACCTGCATGGGAGCAGCCCTCTGCCAAGGTGCCCCTTTCACTCAAAACCAGCTCAGATGCCACCTTGCCAAGAAGCCCTCCAGGCTCTCCAAACCTCAGCCCTCTCCCTCTCATGCCCCAGGTGTGGTGCTCAAAGAAGTGAGTGGAGGGGGATGGAACGAGGAGGGGAGCCAAGGTGGAACCCTCTACTCCGCACAGGCCTGTAGGGGTTAAACACAATGCCAGAGTCCCTGGTCACACCGATGCCACGTGGCATTTTAAAGAAATGTTGCCCACACGCTAGCCTTACATTTCTTTTCTAGGAGGTTTTTGGAGGGGAAAGGCCTGTAAACGCCAGCCTCCAGGACTGGCCAAAGCAGACTAGTTACCCACATGCAGGGGGAAGTCGTCACTGCTGCTGGCCGCCTGGGCTCTGAGCTGGCCCAGTTCGGCCTCTGCCGCCTCTTTGGCTGCCAGGGCCTCCTGCAGGCGGCGGCTAAGGATGCCCACGGCGTTCTCATAGGCCTTGTGCTTGGTCTTCATCTCCTTCTGGGCGCTGCTCAGGTCTGAGCCCAGCCGCTTCATCTTCTGCTTCTGTTCAGTGATGGCCCTGGGGTGAGGCAGAGATAGGTGGAGGCCTCAGCTAACCTCTGGGGCCACCCCAAGCAAAGGCCAAGTGCATCCCATCTAAGCTCCATCCTCCAGGGCTTCAGAGGGGATTGCCCAGGTCCCTCCTCTCCAACTACTTTGCTACCCAGGATCCGACTCCCCAGCACAGGGCTGCTGGGTGCCCCTCAGTGCCCAGCTCTGCACGTACACCCCTGGCCTCCCCTCCTGGAGCTGTTTAAGTGATCTCGTGAAGGCGGAGAACTGTCCTCTCACACCAAACAGAAATTCTCCGTGAGAAGCAGCAAGATGCTCAACACTCAGGTTAGGTTCACTATAAATCAGGAGCTGACCAGAGCAGAGCACACAGGACACCCGGGGGGTGAAAAAGGTCCCCGGGGCTCCCATCTCCTGCGCTAGAAAGGTGAGGGTGAAGAGGAACGTCCACTTGGTCAAGGAGCTAGGGGTGGGGAAGGCGTCACAGCAAGGGCTTGACATGTAAAGTCAAACTAAACAAAAACCAACAGGGAGCGTTTGTTAAAGGATGTGTTAGCACATTCGTGTGTAACCGCCAAATCATGACAGAATCGCTTTTCCAGCTTCAAATTTGGAATCTGACATCCTGGGCCACCTCTTAGTAGACCTGTGAAGGGTGGACAGTGCTGGGGATCCCCACATGGCTCTCACCCGCCCTGCCCCTGCCAGCGCATGCCCTGAACCCACGTACTTCGTAGCTTCTTGCTGCAGCTCTTCTATTTGTTTTTTGAGCACCTCGTTGGCCTCCGTGAGAGCAACCATCTGCTCTTTATCAAACTGCAAAGACTTCAGATAAAGGGAGAAAAAGACAGTGAGGCATGCAAAGCCCTCCACCAGAAACCCAAAGTTAGGACTGGCTTCCTCATGGGTAAATGGCACCCTTCCAGGACTGCCTTGCAGGACACAGGCTTTGAGGAAGATCCTAACAGAGGATCTTGTGATAGTGACCACTTTACTGAGGTCAAGGTTGTCCTGGGCGGCCTGTGCCAAGAACATTGGTGGGAACAAGTGGGAAGGCCTCCGGCAATCCCCTGCAGAGCCCAAGGGCCCTCAAGGCTCCTCCCAGCATTACTCTCACTGCTGTTTCCTCCTTGCAGCCCTGAGCACATGTGTTTTCGCAGCTGCAGCCTCCCCAGCCCCCTGGCCCTGCGGCCCAGCTCCCCAGGCCCTCTCTTCCACCTGTACCCTCCTAGCTCTCAGCTGCAGCCTCTAGCCCATCTGCTTCCCTGGACCCTGTCTGGCCCACTTTCGGGACCTGACACATCACACCCACAGTATGGTGGCCCCAGCACATCCAGCCCAACCTTCATAGACCCAAGCCCCCCCCCGCCCCAGACCTGTAAGTTCATTTCCATCTGGTCGCGTTCCCTCTGCACAGACTGGAGGTGCCCTTCGAGATCCGCCACCTGCTGTCGGGCCTGGGTCACATCTTTCTGCAGGCGTGCATGCTCGACCTCCACAGACCTCTTCTCCCCTTGAAGTCTGATCAACTCCTGCCTCAGCTCCTTTGCCTCTGCGTCCAGCCTCTTCTTCGTGGCCTTCAGCTCACTGACAAGCTGGTCCTTGGAGGCAGCATCACGGCGGTAGGCTTCTACCATCACCTGCCCAACAAGACAGGAGCTGCAGCCACAGGGGCGGGGTCTTCCGAGGGCTCAAGTGGCTTAAATAAAAGTGCTCCCCACTCATCCAGACAGAGCTTGCGGGGATGGGGGTGGGGTTAAAGATAACCTATTTCACCAAATCCAAATACCACTCAATGAGACCCAGCCCAGTTTTACCACCTGAGCAGGTCTGGGTAAGACATGAACAGCCACATGGGCCACTGGACCCTTCTCGGGGGCAGAGGTGTCTCTTGTCCCTCCAGGTGTGCTGTCTGGCTGCTGGTTGGCACCCTGCTCACAACTACGTGATAAGACCCACAATCACTTGCAACGCCCTTGGTCACCCTTCTTCAGACCCTTGACGCTCTGTGCTTTCCCCTCCCACAGCGTAACTGGCTTCACTGACTTGTGAAGCATCTTATTTCAATGCTGGATCGTAGGGTAATTTTTTACATTTGGTGTAATTTTTACACTGTGGTGTAATTTTTTTTACACCCGCATGGTAGTGACACATGCTCACTCTGAAGGGACAGCAGGGCCTGACCCAAGAGATACAGATGCCAGCCCCACCGTGAAAATGCATCTGCCTTCAGAGGCACAAAAATGGGAGGGGTGTAGGTGTATCTTAGAATCAGCGAACTGCCCTTAAACCTGGAGTCTGGGTATTACCTTCCTTCTGAATAACTTCTTTCTAGGGCAATAGTTAAATACACAGGTTATTCTTGATGCGCTTGTCTCACAGAAAGAAAACCAACCACACATTCTTTTTGTTTTGCCACTTTTGTGGCATATACAAGTTCCCAGGCCAGGGATTGAACTCATGCCACGGCGGCAATTTGAGCTGCTGCAATGAAAACACCAGGTCCTTAATCCGCTGCGCCACCAGGGAACTCCCATTTTACCTTTTGTTGAAGAAACTGTTCCTTGATTTTCTGTGTCTGCTTTTTCAGGGTGGCAGCTTCTTGCTGCAGGTGCTCCACCTACAAGGGACACATGTGCAGACATTACACTGATGGCTCCAGAAAGGACGCATACCTAAGGAGGGACAGGTATGCAGATGTGTGGATGGCCTGCCTCAGAGCGTCTGCTCTACAAGGTGACAGCATGGGTTGTCTACAGAGAGATTGCAGCCTACCTCCCAGAGGAAGCAAGTGGCACCCATTTCCTCTTGTCTCTGCTGCTCATGGAGTGGGGTTCCAAGACAAAAGCATTCCCGACACTACCTCCACCTCCTCCACACCCTACAGCTTTCTCATCGACATCTGCTCAATCTCTGCCAACATCATCACAAACAGCATAGCAGCTCTCAGGTGTGGCGTGCTAGGTCATGGACCCTCAGGCCTCCCACCCTCACCCACTGCCCTGCTGATGTGCCCAGGGAGGTCGCATGCACTCAGGCACATGGAAGGGAAAGAAGCAAAGTCCCACACGGCTTTCCCCAATCTTAGCTCCTCATCATAGGTGGAGAGAAACTGGTGTTTCTTGGTAGATTCCGCACCCCGCCCCTTTTTTTTCTTTAGGGCTGCAACCATGGCATGTGGAAGCTTCCAGGGCAGGGGTTGAATTGGAGCTGCAGCCGCTGGCCTATGCCACAGCCACAGCAACATGGAATCTGAGCCATGTCTGCAGCCTACACCACAGCTCACAGCAATGCTGGATCCTTAGCCCACTGAGTGAGGCTAGGAATCGAACCCCTATCCTCATGGATGCTAGTTGGGTTTGCTTCCACTGTGCCACAACAGGAACTCTGTAGATTCCTTTCAAAGCCCCAAACCAACTCAGTTTCCCAGTTTTCAGCCTCTACACACCCAGTTGCTAAGAACCAGAACCCCCAACCAGCTGGCTCCAAACGGAGCCCTGGGTGCTGCCCTGGAAGGATGCTTCCACGTTTACAAAAGGAGGTGTACAAAAAAAGGACGTAACAACCAGCATTAATTCCTATATGCACCCACCACCTAAAATAATTAGAAAAAGAACAAACAAAACCTAAAGTCAGCAGAAGGAAGGAAATCATGTAGAGAGAAAATCAATAAAATAGAGATTTAAGAAACAATAGGAAAAAATCAATAAAACCAAGAGCTGGTTCTTTGAAAGAGTAAACAAAACTGACAAACCTCTAGCCAGACTAACCAGGAGGTGAGAAAAAACCCAAATAAACAAAATAAGAAAAAAGGATAAATCTCAATGGATACTGCAGAAGTACAAAAAACCGTAAGAGAATACTATGAACAATTAATTGTATGCCAACAAATTTGACAACTTAGAAGAAAGAGACAAATTTCTAGAGACATACATCCTGCCAAAACTGAATCAGAAGAAATAGATCAATTGAACAGACAGATCACTAGAAATGAAATTGAATATGAAATAAAAAACACTCCCTGCAAACAAAAGTCCAGGACCAGATGGTTTCACAGGTAAATTCTACCAAACATACCAAGAAGGACATATACCCATCCTCCTTAAACTTTTCCAAAAGGTTAAAGAAGTAGGAACCTTCCCAAAGATGTTCTATGAATTCACTATCCCCCTAATACCAAAGCCAGACAAAGATACTACCAAAAAAGAAAATTATAGGCCAGTATCTTTGATATACATAGACATGAACATTTTCAACAAAATTTTAGTCAACTGAATCCACCAACATATAAAAAGATCATACAGGGAGTTCCCATCATAGCTCAGCAGAAACAAATCTGACTAGTATCCACAAAGATGCAGATTTGATCCCTGGGCTCAATTAGTGGGTCTGGGATCTGGCATTGCCATGAGCTGTGAGTCGCAGGCGCCACTCAGATCCCACGTTGCTCTGGCTGTGGTGTAGGCAGGCAGCTGTAGCTCTGATTCAACTCCTAGCCTGGGAACTTCCATATGCCACAAATGTGGCCCTAAAAAAGCGAAAACAAAAGAATAAAAAAGATCATACACTGTGACCAACTGGGAGTCATCCCAGGTTCACAAGGATGGTTCAACATATGCAAATCAATCAACGTCATACACCACATTAACAAAAGAAAAGTGAAAAAACTCATGATCACCTCAATAGGTGCAGAAAAAGCATTTGACAAAGTCCAACATCCATTCATGATAAAAATTACCAAAGTTGGAGCTCCCATTGTGGCTCAGCAGTTAGCGAATCCAACTAGCATCCATGAGGATGCAGGTTCGATCCCTGACCTCGCTCAGAGGGTTAAGGATCCAGCATTGCCGTGAACTGTGCTGTAGGTCACAGATGCAGCTCGGATCTGGCATCGTTGTGGCTGTGTCGTAGGCTGACAGCTACAGCTCCGATTGGAACCCCAGCTTGGGAACTTTCATATGCCATGGGTACAGCCCTAAAAAAACAACAACAACAAAAAATTACCAAACTGGGTATAGAGGGAACCTACCCGAACAACATAAAAGCCATTTACAGCAAACCCACAGCCATTATAATACTCAATGGAGAAAAGCTGAAAGTCGTCTTGCTAAAATCTAGAACAAGACAAGGATGCCCACTCTCACCACTTTTATTCAACATAGTACTCGAAGTCCTAGACACAGCAATCCAAAAAACAAAAGAAATAAAAGGAGAGTTCCCGTTGTGGCTCAGTGGTTAACGAATCCGACTAGGAACCATGAGGTTGAGGGTTCAATCCCTGGTCTTGCTCATTGGGTTGAGGATCTGGCGTTGCTGTGAGCTGTGGTATAGGTCACAGATGCAGCTCAGATCTGACATTGCTGTGGCTGTGTTGTAGGCCAGTGGCTATAGCTCCGATTAGACCCCTAGCCTGGGAACCTCCATATGCTGCGGGTGTGGCCCTAGAAAAGACAAAAAGACAAAAAAAAAAAAAAAAGAAAGAAAGAAGGAAAAGGTATTCAAATTGGAAAAGAAGAGGTAAAACTGTCACTCTATGTAGATAATATGATACTCTATATTGAAAACCCTAAGGACTCAACCCAAAATCTACTCGAACTAATCAAACTGATCAACGAATTCAGCAAAGTAGTAGGATATAAGATCAATATTCATAAATTAGTTGCATTTCTGTATACTAACAATGAAGTATTAGAAAAGGAGGAGTTCCAGTCGTGGTGCAGTGGTTCACGAATCCCACTAGGAACCATGAAGTTGCAGGTTCAATCCCTGGCCTTGCTCAGTGGGTTGAGGATCCGGTGTTGCCATGAGCTGTGGTGTAGGTCGCAGACGTGACTTGGATCTGGCATTGCTGTGACTGTGGCGTAGGCCGGCAGCTGTAGGTCCGACTGGACCCCCAGCCTAGGAACCTCCATATGCCGTGGAAGCAGTCCCAGAAAAGGCCAAAAAAGACAAAAAAAAAAAAAAAAAAAAAAAAGAAAAGAAAAGGAATATAAAAATACAGTTATTTTTTTTAATCATACCACCAAAGGAGTTCCCGTTGTGGCTCAGTGGTTAACGAATCCAATTAAGAACCATGAGGTTGCGGGTTTGATCCCTGGCCTTGCTCAGTGGGTTAAGAATCCAGCATTGCAGTGAGCTATGGTGTAGGTCGAAGACGAGGCTCGGATCCCACGTTGCTGTGGCTGTGGCATAGGCCGGTGGCTACGGCTCTGATTAGACCCCTAGCTTGGGAACCTCCATATGCCGTGGAAGCGGCCCAAGAAATGGCAAAAAAAAGACAAAAAAAAAAAAAAAAAAGAAAGAAAAAAAGAAAAAAAAATATCATACCACCAAAAATTAAACACCTAGGAATAGGGGTTCCCATCGTGGCTCAGCAGAAACAAATCCGACTAGCATCCATGAGGACTCGGGTTTGATCCCTAGCATTACTCAGTGGGTTAAGGATCTGGCGTTGCCATGAGCTATGGTATAGGTAGCAGGCTCAGATCAGATCTGGTGTTGCTGTGGCTGAGGCATAGGCCAGTGGCTATAGCTCCAATTAGACCCCTAGCCTGGGAACCTCCATATGCCTCAGGTGCAGTCCTAAAAAGACAAAATAAATAAATAAATACCTAGGAATAAACTGACTAAAGAGGTGAAAGACTCATATGCTGAGAACTGTAAAACACTAATGAAAGAAATTAAAGAGGATTCGGGGAGTTCCCATCATGGCTCAGTGGTTAACGAACCCGACTAGCATCCATGAGGACTCGGGCTCAATCCCTGGCCTCACTCAGTGGGTTAAGGGGTTAAGGATCTGACGTGCTGTGGCTCTGGTGTGGGCTAGTGGCTACAGCTCTGATTTGATCCATAGCCTGGGAACCTCCATATGACATGGGTGTGGCCCCTAAAAAAAGATAAAAAGACCAAAAAAATAAATAAAAGAAATTAAAAAGGATCCGAAGAAACAGAAAGATATTCTATGCTCCTGGATTAGAAGAATTAATATTGTAAAAACGGCCATACTACCCAAAGGAATCCACAGAGTCAATGTAATCACTATCAAATTACCCATGACATTTTTCACGGAAAGAGAACAAACAATACAAAAGTTTATATGGAACCAATATAATTTATATGTAACCCCTATATACAAGACCCAGAATTGTGAAAGAAATCCTGAGGAACAAAAACCAAGCAGGAGACATAACTCTCCCAGACTTCATACAATATTACAAAGCCACAGTCATCAAAACAGTGTGGTACTGGTACAAAAACAGATATTCAGATCAATGGAACAGACTAGAGAACCCAGAAATAAACCCAGACACCTATGGTCAATTAATCTTTGACAAAGGAGGGAAGAATATAAAATGGGAAAGATAGCCTTTTGAGCAAGTGGTGCTGGGAAAACTGGACAGCCACATGTAAATCAATGAAACTGGAACATACCCTCACACCAAAATATACAAACAACTCATACAACTCAACAACAAAAAAACCAACAACCCAATTGAACAATGGGCAGAAGACCTGAAGAGACATTTCTCCAAAGAAGATATACAGATGACCAATAGTCGTATGAAAAAAATGCTTAACATTACTAATTATTAGAGAAATGCAAATCAAAACTATTATGAGGTACCACCTCACATCGGTCAGAACGGCCATTATTAACAAGTCAACAAATAACAAACACTGGAGAGGGTGTAAAAAAAAGGGAACCCTTCTACACTGTTGGTGAAAATTTAAATTGGTACAACCACTACAGCAAACAGTATGGAGGTACCTCAGAAAAATAAATACAGAACTTTCCTATGATCCAGCAATCCCACTCCTGGGCATATATCTGGAAAAAACTTTCACTGAAAACATTAACATGCACCCCTATGTTCACTGCAGCACTATTCACAATAGCTAAGACATTGATTGAAACAACCTAAATGTCCATCGATAGATGAGTGGATTAAGAAGACATGGTACATAGATACAATGGAATACTACTTAGCCATAGAATAAAATAATGCCATTTGCAGCAACATGGATGGAACCAGGGACTCTCATACTAAGTGAAGTGAGTCAGAAAGAGAAAGACAAATACCATATGGTATCAGTTATATTTGGAATCTAATATACAGCACAAATGAACCTATAAAGACACAAACTCATGGACTTGAAGAACAGACTTGTGGTTGCCAAGGGGGAGTGGGATGGACTGGGAATTTGGGGTTAGTAGATGCAAACCATTGCGTTTGGAATGCATAAACAATGAGATCCTGCTATATAGCACAGGGAACTACAGCTAATCACTTGCAATGGAACATGATGGAGGATAATGTAAGAAAAAGAATGTATGTATATGCATGACTGGGTCACTTTGCTATACAGAGAAATTGACAGAACAACGTAAATCAACTATAATAGGAAAAATAAAAACCTAAAGAAGTTAAAAAAGAAAAAAAAATTCCTATATGCATGACTTCCTCACAGGGTGATAACCGTCATTACCTGGCTGGACTTGATGGCTAATTCTTCTCTCAATCGCTCTAAAGTTTCCGACGTTTCCTCAGTACTCTCTTCCTGGCGCTTCGACCCTGGGTCAAGTTCCTCCCTCCTGGCTGCCTGCAGAGCCACCTCCAAGACAATCTTCTCATTCTGCAGGACGCAAATCGTGTCGTCCCTAGAGGCGGCCTCCCCCTGCAGCTCATCCAGCCGGGCCTGCAGCTCATCGCAGCGCACCCGCAGGTCACCGAGGGCCTGCTCCCTGGCCTGTAGATTCTCCTGAGTCGAGGTGAACTGCTTCAGCAGGTCCAGGTGCTCCTGCTGCAAAGCCTCAAGCTGCTGGTCTCGCTGATGCAAAGTCAACTTCACCTGGAAAAAAGGTACTCAAGTCAGCATGACTACTCTTGAATGAAAACACCGTTTGCCCCAAGAGTCTATACTTTTTCCAGGTTCAGGTTTTGAGTAATCTGGATGACACTCTGCAAGCAGCGGTCTACATCTAACATTAGCAGAAGTAAACACCCGCCAGGTCCGATGATGGGCCAACCAAGGGACAGACCAGCACAAACCAGCACAATGAGTCCGGCCTGGGCATCCTGGGCATGAACTCGAGGCCGTGCAAGTGCTTGCCTGCTCTAGCTGCTGTTCCAGGGTTGCCACGGAGGCCACCATCTTCTGCAGCTGCTCCTTCTCATCTTCAAACTCCTCTAGCCTCCTCTGCAGGTCCTCCTCCACCATCGTCTTTGCCTCTTGGATCTGCACAAAGGCAGCCTCCTGGTCCAACATGTCAGCCTAGGCCCAGAAGATAGAGTGTTATTAAGAAGCAGGGTAACCTCATGGCTACAGCCGACTCAGCAGGTAAACCCCTCAGCCTGGTCAGAAGCCCCCATACACATCACTGCCCTGTCTGCAACCCACAGGGAGACAGAGGGCCTAAGGGCCTCAGGGGGCAGAAAGCTGGTGATCTGCTGTCTACAAGACAGGCTGCCCACCACTTCCTCCACCCCCAGCACCCCTGCTGAACCCTGGGCTTGGCTAAAGAGAGCAGCAAGCCGATAACCCAGTTTTAAGAACTGGTTAAGCAATGACTGAAAACACCACAACTGCCGCCTGTGTGAACACAGGCTGTAGCATGTCCCCACTCTGGTTGTGACACACAGGTCACTCTCTTTCTTGAGATTACTTCCTGATGCCACCTGGTGACCTAGAGACCAGCACCATGGGATAAACATGGCATTCCTTACATCTCAACTATGTAGATGAGACCCAGTATCTAGGTGTTTTCTTAGGGAAGAAACACTAGCTTATAACTTTAAGTCATCTCAGCTTTTTCACTGAGCCCTTGAAACATGTTTGACAGACACAACTGTCTTTCATCATCCACATCATCCGTGAGGACGAAGGGACACATGCAGAGAAGGGGGAATGGGAGGCCACACCAGTCACAGGACACTGACTCTCCATGTAACTGAAAAGCCATTGACACTCAGCACAAAACTGCCCTGTTGCACACAGTCAAGAGGATAAATACCCTGTTTCTTCTTTACTTTTTCCAACAAGCCTACAAAGTGGTATTGTCCTCCTCATTTTATAAAAAAAAGGAATGAAGCCCAGAGAGGTTAAGATGTAGTCCAAGGTCTCACGGGTGAAAAAGAGCACAGATCAAAGCCACGGCATCTCACTACCCTGGAGTAATCCATGGAAGCAGTTGGACATGGTTTAACAACCCCACATGGCTGCTGGGGGGTTAAATGGTGACACAGGCTGGGGGCTCGCAGACAAAAGTGCACTCAGCTCCTCCCTGCCTGCCCTCCCTCTGTCCCACATGGCTGTTCAGAGAAGGGCCCTGAGTTACCACTGATAATCAGAGATGGAAAGGGGATGGGCATGTGGTCAATGTGAGGAACACAATCCCCAAAATTTAAGTCATCACACATAGTTTGAAAGAATAAAGATGTACATACATAGGAGTTCCCGTTGTGGCTCAGTGGAAACAAACCCGACTAGTATCTATGAGATGCGGGTTTGATACCACGCCTCACTCAGTGGGTTAAAGATTCGGTGTTACCATGAGCTGCAGTGTAGGTCATAGATATGGCTTGGGTCCCAAGTTGCTGTGGTTGTGGCATAGGCTGGCAGCTACAGCATGACTGCTCCCCTAGCCTGGGAACTTCCATATGCCATAGGTGCAGTTCTTTTAAAAAGCAAAAGAAAAAAAAAAAAGATACACACACATACATACACAGCATTAATGTTTATGTGCATATGTGTGCATGTATTGGTATGTTTTCTTAACCTTGATCAGTGTCCCAAAAAACACCCAAACCCCAAGACAAGAGCGACACGCTGTGGTCCCACCTCAATGCCCTGGAGCTGGGCGGCAATGCGCTCCTTCTCCTTGATGGATCTCTGCTGGGTCTCTGTCAGCTGGTGGGACAGGGACACATTCTCAAGTTTCAGGTGCTCCAGGAGGCCTGCCTGGGTCATCTGTCCAACCTGCAAAGAATATATCACACGGTAGAGAGTCGATCGATTCCAAGCACAAGTGAGGCCGCCGGGGTGAGGGTTTCCACACAGGGCTAGCCCAGGAGGGTTGCTCCCAGGACCCCTTCAGGCAGGGCCTCACAGCCACCCATCCTGGCAGCATTCTCCTCCTCCTAATGTTCCCAAGACACGTCTATGTCATTGGGAAAGGAGGGTGAAAATGTATTACACACCCTAATTAAGGAATGCTGAACGTATCTGAAAACAAGCTATGGTTCTCAAACTGTCACTCCCTTGGACCCTTCCTCAGTTTTTTTCTCTCAATCTCCATTTCTGACTTATGTCAGGGCATACAAATCTGGCTTCTCTAAATACTTTATGCTGCAAATAAATGCACAATAGCTTCAAAGTTGCACTGACTTCCAAGAGTTTATTTCCAAGTACATCATAAGTAGAACAAATGCTTATCTATATGGTCCTCTAGCTTAATATAAACTTTTTTTTTTTTAAAGCCCACTCTTTTGGGGAGTTCCGCTGTGGTTCAGTGGAAAAGAACCTGACTGGTATCCATTAAGGATGGGGGTCCAATCCCCGGCCTTGCTCAGTGCGTTAAGGTTCCAGCAGACACAGCTCAGGTGCAGTGTTGCTGTGGCTGTGGCATAGGCTGGCAGCTGCAGCTCCAATTCGACCCCTGGCCTGGGAATTTCCATATGCCACAGATGCGGCCCGAAAGAGCAAAAAAAAAAAAAAGCCCCACTATTTTGTATGTTTGTTGACTTCAGATTTTTTTTTTTTAAAGGAGCATGTGGTGAGGTTTGGTGAAATTAATATTTTACATCCTCCACTGGAGAAATGAAGTTTTACTTAACCTACAATATTTTATCTAGACCAAAAAAAGTTAGGAGAGAAACTAAAACCCACAGTAAAATTCAAAAAAGACAGGCTGACCAAGCCATCCTCAGTGCCCTCATAGGCGGTCCAATTAGTGGGAACACAGGGATTTGGAAGGAAGCACATTTCACACCTTGCCAAAGGCTCCCCAGTGCCGTGGTTCACCCTGTGGACCTGCACCTGCTCCCACTCACGCAGAATCAGGGGCTGACATGCTGCACATGGGCAGTGTGGGAAGATAGGGATGTGTTTCCACAGGGTGCAGGCAAGTGGAGAAAGGCACAGCTCCACGGGGACCAGTTTGAGTCCTGAGACTAGGCAGATGTAGATTTATTTCAAAGCTGAGTTTGAAGGATGGAAAGCACCCGCCAGAGAGGGGATGATTCGTTCCAGTCAGAGCTCAGATCACAGGATATCCCCAAGAGGATGATTTTAGAAGGAAAAATGCTCAGGCAAGGGCTGCAAAACTCTGTGTCATGGAAGGTTACTGTACAGGGTGGGATGTGTGTTGGAGGAGGGGTCAGCAGGTTTTCAAATAAAAAAGCAACTGTCGCACAGGAGATGTGAACTGTGAGCCATGCGCCTCACCAGGGGCCATACCTGGATGTGGGCCATCTCGCCCTGCAGCCTGACCCGGGCCTCCTGGGCCAGGGCCAGCTGCTGCTGGTACCACTGCCGGACACTCTGAAGAGACGAGATCTCCGCCTGGGATGCCTGCAGCTTGCTGCTCAGCGCCGTGCGCTCCAGCTGCACCTGCCGTAGCTGGCTCTGCAGGGCTGTCATCTGCTGCCGCAGGTCGTGCACTGAAAGCAAACAAGCACAGCCACTCAGACCCCCGAGCTGCCGGGAGTGCACAGTGCTTGCACCGACGCCCCATCCAGCCAGCCTCTCTGCAGGCGGCAGGGACCACAGCCACCCCTTCCTCACAGCGGCGCTTCTCTACGAAGGCTCCTGGGGAAATAATGGGTTGGATTCTGGTCACATCTCGTCACCTGGTCACCTGGTTTTCTGTGTGTTACTCTCTCAATGCACCTCACTTAACTTTCTTTGTTTCTTGCTTTCTTTTTCTTTTTTTTTTTTTTTTTGTCTTTTTAGGGCTGCACTCACGGCATATGGAGGTTCCTAGGCTAGGGGTTGAGTCAGAGCTGTAGCCGCCAGGCTACACCACAGCCACAGCAACGTATGGAATCCTAGTTGCATCTGCGACCTACACCACAGCTCATGGCAACGCCAGATCTTTAACCCTCTGAGTGAGGCCAGGGATTGAATTTGCATCCTCATGGATACTAGTCAGATTCGTTTCCACTGTGTCCATTTGTCTATCATTTCGGAGGTGGTTCCTCAAAACTGAACTTAGGGCTGGAAAAACAAAGATTTACTAGTCAACAGTCTAAGTGTTGCTTTTAAATATTTTAAATAGCAGGAGTTCCCATTGTGGCTCAGTGGGTTAAGAATCCAACCAATTCGTATCCACGAGGATGCAAGTTTGATCCCTGGACTCGCTCAGTGAGTTAAGGATCCTGTGTTGCCACAAGTTGTGGTGTAGGGTGCAGACGAGCCTTGGATCTGGCATTGCTGTGTCTGTGGTGTAGGCCAGCAGCTACAGCTCCAATTTGACCCCTAGCCTGGGAACTCCTATATGCCATGGGTGCAGCCCTAAAAATAAAATAAAATAAATTATTTTAAATAGCCTCTTTGATTGTGTGGAATAAGCAGGCAGGTCTAATACCCACAAACAACAATGGACTTTGAAGGCAGATCACTACTGACAATCAAGGTCAAAGCCCATTTGTGAGACCACTCCACCCCTTTGATGAACCTGCAAGAATGTCCAGAATTCCACAGGCTCAATCAGAAACAACATCTAGGATTTTCCACTGTGGCTCAAAGGTAATGAACCAAACTAGGATCCGTGAGAACATGGGTTCAATCCCTGGCCTCACTCAGTATATCAAGGATCTGGCATTGCCATGGCTTTGGTACAGGCCTGTAGCTGCAGCTCTGATTTGACTCCTAGCCTGCTAACTTCCATATGCCTTAAGTTCGGTCCTAAAACAAAACAAGACAAAACGAAAACCGAAATCCAAAATAGAAACATTTACTTTAGGGAAGCGGACACATCTGTATCAATTAGAAGGGACTCCAGCACCCCAGAGCACTGAGATGACCACAGGTTGGTGTCACCACAGGTTGTGGGCCCCCAGGTCTCTGGTACCTGCATGCAATCAGGAAGTAGATGTGGGGACAGGCTGCCCACCTGTGTTGTCCTTGCTGAGCATGCTCCTCTGCATCTCCTCCACTTTGGCCATGAGTCGGTGGTACTGCTCCTCTGCCACCTGCAGGTCACTGTTGGAGGACGCCAGGCTGGCATTCTTGGCTTCTAGCATGTTCTGCAGGTCGGCCATTGCTTGCTCTAGGTCCCAGCAAGACTGCTTCAAGGTGTCCACCTCCGAACTGAGTGAGTCCTGCCTCTGCTGGCTGTTGTGGCTGTGCTCCACCTGAGCCTGAAGCCTCGTGCTCAGGGCGGCCAGCTGCGCCTGCAGCTCCGCCTTTTCTTTAAGTGCCTGAAAGACCCCAAACAGCCATACTGACTTTCAGGAAAATACATCATTTCCACCCTGTGTACTAAGAGGTCTGCTGAAACACAGCCAGTGAGACAAAGAAAGGTGTCCAACATGTGGACTTTACAAAAAAGCACCATGTTTTCCATGACTCTGTGGAAGCACCCGCTCACCCACAAGCTTGTTGGAAAATACATTTGGTAGAAAATACATTTGTTGAAAAACCAAAAAAGGGCACAAGCACACACAGTTTGAGCACCCGGAGTGCCGAGGGAGCTCTAACAGAGGAAGAGCAGCCAGGCTCATCTCTGGGGAAAACAAAATCCACAGGGTAAGTCTTCAGGGACAGGCTGCCGTTACAAAAGACAGGCCCTGTGGGATGGCAGATGGGCCGCTGGGCACCGAGCAGCCTGAGGCACTGTCTGGCTGGGGGGCAGGACCGCAGGGACCACTGTCTGTAGGACATGGCAGGGAGTGAGAGGAAAGGTGGTATCTCGAGAAGCCCCAGGCCCCAGAGGCAGCAGAGGACAGACAATGAGCAAAGGGCAGGTGCCGTTTCACGGCCCCTCCACCCCTATATCAGCATCTCCCACCCACCGTAAAGTCAGCAATTCCAAAATGCAGCAAGGAGCAGACAGCTGCTCTCAACACATAACAGGAGAAAATCAACCTCATGAAATACCCCTGAAAAATGAGTTAACTGAGCAAATGCAATAAGATTTTGTAATTAGTACAAGTGGTATCTTCATAGAAATGTCAGGAAGTTTTGCACCCCTAACAACCCACAAAGATCTTGATTTTGGACACAACTGAAGAGCAAATCAAATCCCAGGAGGCTAAGAAGGTAAAGTAAAAGCATGCTAAGGTGGAGTTCCCTGGTGGCTTAGCATTGATCTGGCATTGTCACTGCTGTGGCGCTGGTCACTGTTGTGGTACAGGTTTGATCCCTGGCCCTGAAACTTCTGAATGGCAGAGGTATAGCCAAAAAAGAAAAAAGAAAAAGCAAGCTAAAATTCTGAAATTGTTTGGGAGCAAATACAGATGAAGCATAATTGTATGTGATGAGGTTACACACTAAACGAGGGCAGAAGATGAAAATCAAGTACAACCAAAATTAACCCTAAAATCTTGGTAATCATCTCCTCAGTCAAGAGTTTTCTGTACCCAGGGTGGTCAATCTATGTCCCAAGATGGAGGGTACAAAAAAAGCCACCTTAAGAGTTCCCGCTGTGGCACAATGCCACCCATGGTGTCTCTGCTGTGCCAGGACATAGTGCCGGGACACAGCTTTGTTTGATCCCCAGCCCGGCACAGTAGGTTAAAGGACACAGCATTGCTGCAGCTGTAGTGTGGGTCACAACGACAACTCGAATCTGACCCCTGGCCCGGGAATTCCATATGCCGTGGGGCAGCCAAAAAAGGGGGGAAAAGCCACCTCAAAAATGAGAAGCAGAGCAAGTAGTCAGGGTTGCCTCCTCCTCTGCCCACAGCACAGGCTCCTGAGAGGATATCTTTCTGTGTCTTGTGCCATCCCCACTCCCCAAGCCAAATGCAGAGTCAAAGGCAATGAAGTGATTTACCCTAACACTGATAGGAAAGCTGAAACTAAGGGATGGAAAAATGGCTTTTCAGGTATATGTTAACCAGACAAAGCAAAGTTCCTATCAGAAAAAGCAAAAAGTGGTAAAGGGGCAAAGACGACAATTTTACCAGGCTAGGGAAAGGTGAAATCTGTTATAGACTGTTAGGCATTTCAGAGGAAACTAGAATACTGATAGAAATACAAGGAGAAGCTAAGCTACAGGCGGTTGGAGCAGCAAACAGTACCTCTTTCTGAGGCTGACAAATCAAGCAGACAAAAATTTGAGAACACAGACTTTGTTGCTGCCGATGCTAAGGCTTATTCTTAAAGACACGTGTAAAACCGCATGCAGCAAAACAGGAGTTGCACATTCTTAGACACGGTACATTAATACATCCATCAAATATCCATTACCTGACTAGCCTCTAATGATAAAGCTTCCAGCTGTCCTTCAAGTCTCATTTTTTCTTTAAGAACCTGCAACATTTCATCATGAGTTTCAGCAACAGAGCTTTCCATGGACACACTGGAGGATAAAGGCACAGAGGATCAGGTGGTGGAAATACGACTGATCGTCACCTTTCCTCTCCACTTATCCATACTCCCCACACCCCACACATCTCTGCTACTCTCCCCTAATTTTTAAAAATTAAAAAAGGAGGGCATTCCTTTCGTGGCTTAGTGGTTAATGAACCCGACTAGGATCCATGAGGATGCAGGTTTGATCCCTTGCCTCGCTCAGTGGGTTAAGGATGTGGTGCTGCTGTGAGCTGTGGTGTAAATCGCAGACTCAGCTCTGATCCTGTGTTGCTATGGCTATGATGGAGGCCAGCGGCTATACCTCCAATTCAACCCCTAGCCTGGGAACCTCCATATGCCAAGGGTGCAGCCCTAAAAATGAAAAAAAATAAATAAATAAACAAGGAGGAGTGCCTGTCGTGTCTCAGGGGATTAAGAACCTGACTAGTATCCATAAGGATGTGGGTTCAATCATTGGCGTTGCTATGGCTGTGGTGCTGGCTGGCAGCTGCAGCTCTGATTTGATCCCTGGCCTGGGAACTTCCACATGCCATGGGCATGGCTGTTAAAAAATAATAATAATGGTAAAAATTAAACAAGGAATGAGATTTCGGTAGCAAGCTAAAGCTCTTATGAGACTGCTACAATAAACCCTCCCGCCCACAGCAGGGCCTCCTTGGGCACCAGCTGGCCAGAACACCATTACAGTGATGCGAGCCCACTGAGCACCTGAACAGCTTTAGTCAGGCCTCCACAAACCCTGGGAGACAGGATATCTCGCTACTGCAGGTGACTGCTCCTTACGCCCGATCTCATCTTCTACAGAGGAAGACCCACGTGTAAGTGAAGCAGCCAAGACCAAGGGTACGGTTGGATGCCTGCCTCACCCACCTGCTGCAGATGCTGTCTGCCCGGCTCCGCGTCTCCCCGTTGACCTCCTGCCTCTGGTCTTGGTGCTCAGCTGCAGCAGCCTGGAGGACATCCGAGATGGAGGGGAACTGGCCCAGGGCAGCAGCGGCCACCTCCTGGCCACTGACCACGTAGGGGGCCTCTCTTGTACCCAGGCTGTTGGCCAGCAGGCTGAGTGCCCCACGGGTGGAGACACTGCTGTAGGAGGAGCTGTCGCTCTCATTTCCGTCAGCCTCAGACACGTTGTCTCCCGTCAGGGACGCGTTCTCCAGGCGGTCGTCAGCCTCAGGACACAGGCTGACCTCAGACACCACTGACGTCCCGCTGCTCCGGTTCTGCTTCAGGGAAGCCCTGGCAGAGTCCACAGCTGGGACACTTCCACCAGAGTTCTGGGCATCTGACTCTTCAGTTCTGTAATCAGCCAGAGACCGAATTTTGCTTGATTTGGAACTTTTTTTCTCTTTAGGATGTGCCAGGAGCCCTAAGCTGCCCACCTTCGGCCCCCGAGGGACACTGGTGCGCAGGAAGGAGTATTCCTTTGTCATGGCCACAGCACTGGCCCTTGGTAAGGTTTCTGGGTTCAACATGAGTTCAGGATCAAGTGTGCTAAAAAGTCTCGTTTTAGTTACGGGTTGACTGGACTGAGAAGGAAACAAAAGTACAAGAATTACGTTTGAAACTGATAAGCAGCACTCAAAAACTGCTATCCAGAGAGGCCGCACCACTTCTATAAACAGAGCACCCCCCCACCACGAGGCTCAGCACCATGACTCCACCCAGGCCTTCTCGCCTCTGTAACCTCACTGCCTCCATGTCAGGGCCCATGATGGTCCAAGCACATGCCTTTCCTGGCTGGGATCTGATAGCAGTTTAAACATCTATTAGAGGAAGCCCTTCCTTTACAAAAATTTCCTGGCTATCCTTCCATACTTTTTCTTTTAAATAAACTCGAAATTTTTCTTCAAGTTAAAAAAGGTTCTGTTGGAGACTTATGGTTACCAAAGGGGACAGGCTGGAGGAAGGGACAGCTTGGGGTGGGGGGGACTGGTATATGCACACTGTGATATATGGAATGATTGGCCAGTCGGGACCTGGTTTATAGCACAGGGAACTCTACCCACTATTCTGCGATAACCTACATGGGAAAAGAACCTGAGAGAATAGACAGGTATATGTGTAACTGAATCATTTTGTTGTACAGTAGAAATTATTACAATATCGTAAGTCAACTATACTTCAATAAAACTTTAGAAGTTCCATTGAATTACAGCTGCCTTGAATTTGGAGCTCCTCTGTAGCATAATAGGTTAAGAATCTGGATTGTACGACTTCCTATTGTAGCTCAGCAGTAATGAACCCAACTAGTATCCATGAGGATGCAGGTTCAATCCCTGGCCTCGCTCAGTGGGTTAACGATCCGGCATTGCCGTGAGCTGTGATGGATGTCATACCTCGGATCCCTCATTGTTATGGCTATGGTGTAGGTCGGGAGCTGCAGCTCCAATTCAACCCCTAAGCTGCGAACTTCCATATGCCATAGGTGTGACTCTAAAAAGACACCCCCCCCCAAAAAAAAAAGAAAGAAAGAAAGAAAAGAAAAGAAAGAATCTGACTGCAGCGACTCAGGTTGCTATGGAGGATCAAGTTTGACCCCCCCCAGCCCAGCACAGTGGTTAAAGGAACCAGGATTGCCACAGGTGAGATGCAGGTCCACAGCTGCAGATCAGATTCAACCCCTTGCCTGGGAACTTCCATATGTCGCTGGCGCAGCCTTAAAAAAAAAAAAAAAAACTGCCTTAAATTACTGAGGGAATAATGAGCTATTTCCCTCCATTTATTCATATCTGCTTGCATGTTCCTCACAGAGGAAGTTATGGGCATCTAAATTCTAACCCACATTTGTTGCCATTTTGATCCACAGCCTGGCTATATGCCCTAGAACTAAGTTCTTGAATTTCTGTAGCCATTTTAACTTAATACTTAAACACTTTATCATTCTGTTGATATTATAAATATTGTCTTCTCCCAGTAATTTTCTTTTTTTTTCTTTTTTTATCTTTTTGCCTTTTCTAGGGCCGCTTCCGCGGCATGTGGAGGTTCCCAGGCTAGGGGTCGAATCAGAGCTGTAGCCACCGGCCTACGCCAGAGCCACAGCAACACGGGATCTGAGCCGCGTCTGTGACCTACACCACAGCTCACGGCAACGTCGGATCCTTTAACCCACTGAGCAAGACCAGGAATCGAACCCACAACCTCATGGTTCCTAGTCAGATTCGTTAACCACTGAGCCATGATGAAAACTCCCTCATATTTTTACTTTAAACTCATAATTTTCTGAACCCCAATTATTTTAATAACTTTACATTTGTAAACGTTTATAACAGCAGTTTTTTAGTTGGTTCTCCAGAGTTTTCCTTGAGAAAAACACCTGCAAATAGTAATACCATTTCTTTTTTTTAAACATCTTAAATGATTTTTCTTTTTTTCCATTATTGCTGGTTTACAATGTTCTGTCAATTTTACACTCTACAGCAAGGTGACCCAGTCACACATATACATATACATTCCCTTTTCTCACATTATCATGCTCCATCATAAGTGACTAGATAAACAATACCACTTCTCCTCTTTTTCAATATTTATACTTCTTAATTCTTTTTCTTATATCATCATGTTAGCTAGAATTTCCCAAGGGGCCTTGAATGAGTCTAGGAATGAAGGAAGACAGAGTTCCTTGGTGCTAAATCACCATGCCTCTCTCTTACAGGTTAATCTTAAACTCTATGTTATTCTAAAAAGTCAATGCAATCCCAAAGCAGCAAGGGACAAGGTAGAGGCTGAGTGTCTTGAAATGATGCTAGGATACAACCAGAAGGACAATGAACCAGGAACAGTGAGGAGGAGTGAGAGTGGGGCAGTGGACTGACCAGGCCTCCCGGATGGTAACACACACTAGAAAGCTGCCATGGTTAGATTCACTGAGAACTAGAAAAGCAGCACAAAGGCTGATGACACAGAACTCAGCCCAGGAAGTGGTACGAGAATGAGGTGGGGTCTATAGGTATTTATGAAGCACCACGATAAGGGAGTATTCCAACCAGTGGGGAGAAGGCAGATACAAAATAAGCAATTTGAGACAAGTGACCAGCTGTCCACAAAGAGGGTCATTCCTATCTCTTGCTTTCATTCAAAACATTTCAAACAGAGTCAATTTTCACAGTCAAAACCAAAACTTTTTAATACTTTTTATACCGGCTCTTATTTTTTATATAAGAAAAAACATGGGTGAATTTGTTTATATCCTTCAAACAGGGAGCTCCTCTTAAATATGAAGTAAAGCCAAAAGAAGTAACAGCAAAGACTGAAAATTTTGACTGTAAACATTTCAAAACTGATGTGCAGCAAAAAATATGCCAGAAGTCAAAAGACATGGCAAACTGAGAAAAAATTATTTGCAAAAATACCAAAGGGGGACTTCCCTGGTGGCTCAGTGGGTTAAGGATCCAGTCAACACTGAATGTCATTTGGGTCACTGCTATGGTGTGGGTTTGATCCCTGGTTCAAGAACTTACACATGCCACAGGTGCAGTCAAAAATTTTTCAAAAATTAAAAAATAAAAAAAAATTTAAAAATCAAAAAATAAAAACTAAAAAAAATGTAAATGCTAACTAAAAAGGGATAATTTCCTTATATATGGCACCTCCAGAGGAAAAAGACACTAAGAGAAAAATGGACAAAGACTGCCAGACACCCAAACAGCCAATCCATAAATACTTCCTGTTAGGAAGTTGTTTCTTTCAGCTATTGGAGGACAAAAATTCAATTTTTGTTATTTCTAATTCTGCCAAGGATGAGAAAGTTAGCAGTCCTACATGCTGCTAACCAGAATGAAAAACTAGTCTACTCTATTTGGAGGGCAATACACATCAACTAACAGATACAAAAAACCTCTACCCAATAACTCAGGACAGGTTAGTGGGAAAGGTCAAATCAAGTGGCCCAGTGGTAACGAACCTGACTAGTATGCATGAGGAAGCAGGTTCAATCCCTGACCACACTCAGGGGGTTAAGGACCTGGAGTTCTGTGAGGTGTGGTGTAGGTCACAGATGAGGCTTGGATTCAGCATTTCTGTATTCCAGCTGATGTAGGCCGGCAGCAGCAGCTGCGATTCGACCCCCAGCCCAGGAGCTTCCATATGCCTTGGGTGTGGCCCTAAAAATACAAAAAAAAAAAAAAAAAAAAAAAAAAAACAGCACAGAGAAGGTGCTCCTCCTGCATAAAAACTATCATCCCCTCCACGTGAAGGCACAGACAGAGATGTTCTCAGGACATTTATCAGACTATGAACAAGGAAGGGCTTTTATTCATAGCCTATACCATTTAGGAGTTCCCGTCGTGGCTGAGTGGAAATGAATCTGACTAGAATCCATGAGGATTCGGATGCCTGGCCTCACTCAGTGGGTTAAGGATCTAGCGTTGCCATAAGCCGAGGTGTAGGTTGCAGATTCGGCTCGGATCTGGCATTGCTATGGCTGCGGTGTAGGCCAGCAGCTACAGCTCTGATTTGACCCCTAGCCTGGGAACCTTCATATGCCTCAGGTGTGGCCCTAAAAAGACAAACAATTAAAAAAAAAAGTCTATACCATTTAGGTATGAGGTGTGAACTACATTCCTAAAGAAATGTGCTTCTACTCCTGGTTTGTTTTTGTTTGTATTTTTGAATCAAAAGTTCTGAATTTTATCAGCTACCTCTTCCGCACCTATTGAGATGCTCCTGATTCTTTTCATGTGGGACAACCATTATAATGGGTTCCATCAGCAAAGTTTCCCATTTGAACTAACCTGTGCTCTTACACAAAGCTTCACGCGGTTATCCTGTACGGTTCTATAAACCAACAGGCCACGCTGACTCGTCACAAGCCTCGCAATAGGGAGCATGGCTCTGCATTTAGGCAGGTTCAAGCCTCAACTTGGCTGCTGGCACCTCGACCCTCGTGACCACTTCAGCCCTGAGCTTCCCCGGGTTATGGGGAGGCCTGAACCGGATGCTGATCTGCATGAGGATGGCACTTTCCAGGTTGCACTCTGCCCTGGCTGGTCCTGCCTGAGGGTCTCTGGAGTAAGGGACAGGTGGGGATCAAAGTCCCTGACATCTTCCTGTCTTCCTCAGTGGGGCAGCAGGGGGTGGGGGTCAGGGGGCAGGTGGGCAGGCAGGATTGTCAAGTTGGTCAGAGCAGCGGGCGAAGAGTCCATCAGCTTGAGAGAAGTTTTCCTACTGAAGCTAAGGTTTGATATACACACACACATACACAAAATGATTAAAATTGGGAAATGAGGAGTTCCCACTGTGGCGCAGCAGAAATGAATCCTACTAGGAACCATGAGGTTTCGGGTTCAATCCCTGGCCTCGCTCAGTGGGTTAAGGATCCAGCATTGCCTCGAGCTGTGGTGCAGGTGCAAGATTCAGCTCGGATCCGGTACTGCTGCGGCTACAGCTCCAATTAGACCCCTGGCCTGGAACCTTCATATGCCACGGGTGTGGCCCCCAAAAAGACAAAAAAAAAAAAAAAAAAAAAAAAACCAGGGAAATGATAAATTTCACACTGAACTCCTGACACATTCGTTGCCTAATGTTGGAAGAGCCAGACAGGATTTCCCGTTATGGCTCAGCGGAAATGAATCTGACTAGCAGCCACAAGGACATGGGTTCCATCCCTGGCCTCACTCAGTGGGTTAAGGAACCGGAATTGCTGTGAGCTGTGGTGTAGCTCACAGACGCAACTCAAATTCTATGTTGCTGTGGCTGTGGTGTAGGCTGGCAGCTATAGTTGATTCAGCCCCTAGCCTGGGAACCTCCATATGCTGCGCTGCAAGAGCAGCCCTAAAAAGAAAAAGAAAAAGAGAGGCAAATAGAACTTTGAACTTGTCCTTAAAGCCTTTGGCAGGCAGGCCGGGGACAGGCTGTGGCAAAGGGACACTGTCTGGTCTGTTTCTTGGCTCTGCTAGGTTACAGCTGAGTGACCTCCAGCAAGTTCCTTACCCATCTGAGCCTCAGCATAAAACGTGTGGGGAACTTAACACAGTGCCCGGCACATATAATGACTGACTACCGGCTATCATTGTAAATTCTTCTGGCAATCCATCTGGACAGACCGGGCGGGAGCTTCTGTTGGCTCAGAGCCTGGTGCTGGACCTTCCAGTCCATTTATGTTGGCTTCGGAGCAGTGACACTCGAGAAGCCAAGGTTCTCTCTTGGGAAAACAAACAGCCAACCCTGATGAGGACTTGTCACTACTAAGTCATTCATCGAAAGTGGGCTTTTTTTTTTTTAAGTTAGAATCAAATTCTTTTTTTTTTTTTTTGCTATTTTTAGGGCCGCTCCCTCGGCATATGGAGGTGGAGCTGTAGCCGCCAGCCTACTCCAGAGCCACAGCAACATGGGATCCGAGCCATGTCTTCAACCTACACCACAGCTCACGGCAACGCCAGATCCTTAACCCACTGAGCAAGGCCAGGGATCAAACCCGCAACCTCATGGTTCATAGTCAGTTTCGTTAACCACTGAGCCATGACGGGAACTCCTAGAGTTAAATTCTTTTAATTTGAAAATTTTCAAGTCCATAGGGAAGCTGGAAGAAGAGTGAAATGAACATTCCTACTCCCCTTTCCTAGAGTCACTTGATGTGATTAAAAAGGCTGCTTTCATTAGCATCCTAATGAGAGTTTCACACCTGAATAAAACTGATTTTGGGATAGCATGTGGGCGTACTTATCCATGTGTGTGACATGGCACATATCTTAACACCATTCAGTAGAAACTATAACACTTACACAATAAACAAATGAAACCCAGCACTAACTGCTCAAGTTCAGAGAGCAACTGTACTGTATCTGCCATCTCTTCTTCTCTCATGGGGACTGAGAAATAAAATATGCTTGTTTCAAGGGAAGAAGGACCAGAGGGAACAGGAAACAGAGCCCTGTGGACTCTCCCCAAAGCGGGGGAACTACATGAGAAAAATGATCTTTCCAGAGAGGCACAAAGCCCTTCCCAGCAGAGAGAAATAAATCATGCCCAATTAATGATTGTTTTTCACGCATGACGTTTTCCATGAGCTTGTTCGAAAGTGGGAGACTCACTCTTTCCTGCTGGCGCTTCACCCTGTACTGCTTGAGCTGTTCTTCCAGCCGTTTCCGGGCCTGAAGTCGGACCTGCTCCTCCTTCTCCAGGGGCAGTGAGGCCTCTGTTGAGCCTGTGGTGGGGAAATGGCCATTTAGAAATTCACAATGCACCATGGTACAGAGGACAAATCAGAACAGCAACTTGGCTGTTTTGCATTTTATTTATTTTTATGTATTTATTTTTTTTATGGCCGAACCCACAGCATATAGAAGATCCCAGGCTAGGGATCCAATCGGAGCTGTAGCCATGGGCCTACACCACAGCCACAGCAATGTGGGATCCGAGCTGTGTCTGCAACCTACACCACAGCTCAGGGCAATGCCAAATTCTTAACCCACTGAGCAAGGCAAGGGATAGAACCTGAAACCTCATAGTTCCTAATTGGATTCATTTCCACTGCACCACGACGGGAATTCCTGTCTTGCATTTTAGTACTGACATGATTTGGCTTCTAGACACACAGCCGTCTAGTTGGAAAGGACTGATTCCACGTGGAGATTATAAACTGTGAGCCTTGGACACCTACCACAGATAGGACCTGCCTGGTGGCAGACACAGTGGCCAGGCCCAGGGTTGTGCTCACGCCACCAGCATATCACTCCCTGCAACTTCCAGCTGGTAGAACAGGACACAGGCATTTTGTGCCTTTTAGGAACCAAATAACCAAATCTGAGTGCCTGTGTGAGCAGCCCAGGGCTCTCACCACGCTCTAGGCCTGCTCCCTGACAGTCCAGGGGAACATGAAAATCAGTCTTGATGGGAGGCAGGGGCGGGGAGCACGAATGAGCCTCCTTTACACAGTTACACCTGGGGTTGTGATTCCCTCCACAACTAATCTGAACTTCTGCAGCAGTGCATTATGATGTACTGAGCTTTTGGAAAATAAAGAGAACTCATGCCAGTGGTGCTCAGACACCATGCTGGGTAAAGGCCAAGCTGTGTCCCCAGAAGCCCGGACTGGTTACCTCAGCCTCTTGTCCCAGGCGGCTCCAGACAAGGGGCCTGTTGCTCAAAGACAGGAGGAGAACTACTGTGACAACTTTTTAGCTAGTAACAGAATTTAAAATATCTAAACCTCAGAGTCCCCTGGAGGTGCAGTGGGTTAAGGATCTGGCGTTGTCACTGCAAGCAGCTTGGGTTCGACCCCTGGCCTGGGAACTTTGGCATGCCTCGGAAGTGGCCAGAGGGGGTTAAAAGAAAGGAGAAGAAAAGAAAAATGCCTAGAGGTTTCTACAGGCTGCCAGTTCACCCCCAAATCCACAAGGTTCAGCAGAAAATAAATGTTCATGAAAGTAACTCATAAAAAAGCCTGTTGAGGAGTTCCCATTGTGGCTTAAGAATCCAACTAGTATCCATGAGGATGTGGGTTCAATCCCTGGCCTTGCCCAGTGGGTTAAGGATCAGTGTTGCCCAAGCTGTGTCATAGGTCGCAGACGCAGGTCGGATCTGGTGTGGCTGTGGTGCAGGCTGAAGTTGTAGCTCTGATTCAACCCCTAGTCCGGAACTTCTTTCTATATGCCTCAGGTGTGGCCCAAAAAAGCAAAAAAAAAAAAAAAAAAAAAAAAAAAAAAAAAAAAAAAAAAGCTTATTGGGATCAATTCCTCACTGGCTACTTGCTCACTAGCCAGGGAGACAAAACATATACACGCACAGGCCCTTTACACCTGGGCCTCAAGCATGGTGAGTGACAAGGGCCCGGGGAGGCAGGAAGGGGAGGGTGGGAATAGCCCAGCAGGAAGATGCTTACACAGTTGCGTTTCTTGCATAGGAAGACTGAGTCTCAGGGACTGCAAAGCTTCTTTTCTACCACTGCCCTCAGCACTAGTCCCCTGAGACTTCCTTAGGTTGTCATGGAAACCAGCCACACCTGGAGAGGCGTCAGGACCCACTGACGATGGAGGGTCTGGGAACTGTGGCATCGGCCCATTCTGACAGGTGTCCCCTTGGCTTCCGCCTTCATCTGATGCTCTGTTTACCTCGACATTGGTGCCTAGAAAAGATGATGTGCTGGGCTGTCATGGTTTTTAACAATGAGATAAAGTCATTTTTCAGACATACAGCTGAATCCAGACACATGGACACTCCCCACAGCCTCTGTTTGCTCAGAGAGGAGCTGGTTCCCTTCTGCAAGTGGGCGATGTGGGACAAGTTACTCGGCCTCACAGAGCCTGACCCCTCATCTGTGGAAGGCCCTCCTCACTCTCCACCCAAGAATGCAAGCAGGAGTGTTTCCTTTTCATTTTAACGAAACTGGTGAGAAATCTTATGAGTCTGTTTAAAAAAAAAAAAAATAGCAAAAAACCTCCCACAAATGCTTAAAACAGAGCTGACGATGTTTCTCACAGGCAGGTTAACAGCAGTGCCAACCAGTATCACAGCCTCCCATTTACAAAGGGCTGATTTCAAAACTTAAGTTTATCCTCCAAAACAAGAAATCAAAGGCAGAGTTAGAATAGCTGATCCGAATAATTACGGCAAAGCTGAGTTCAGAACCCAGAGTTTGTGCTTCTGACTGACAAACCAGTGATGACTACTTGCCCACGTATCAAGCTCAGCTTCCTCCACTAACATTACAGACATGTTTATACAGTAACTGAAACCTATTTCTCTATCAAAAGCAAACAAGGAAGAAAGGCCACCAATGGGCCAGCCTGTCAGCAGTCAAAGAACCAAGTCAAAGAACTTCGGGTGAATTCCAGGGGTTCCCAAGCATGTCGATGCCCCACCTTCTCTTGGGGTCAGCAGCACTCGGACCTCATGACGTACTCAGGCTGCATCTAGGAAATTCCCTTTGTGCCCAAGCAAATTTAAACTAGGTTTCTGTCACTTAAAATGTGAATCCCAACTATACGGCTGCTTATTGTCAGGCCACCCTGAAAGGCAAACCAGAATATAACAGGGTACCCCAGACACGCAGCAGAGCCAGATGGGACCTGACATGACCCCCTGTTCTCTTACACAAACAGCCCTCTAGCCCCACTGCTGGAGGGGAGGAGATGTTGCGTTTCAAATGTAAGTTAATCAGGGCCTAAATACCACTTTCTCATGGGCTTAAAGATCTGGGAGAGTCTCTAAACCTTCCTGTTTACATAACAAGGGAATTTTTTTGAGCATTCTATTGGACTCTAAAAAAAAAAAATCTAAAAGAAGGGCCAAAAAAGCATAAGACTTGATTATTTCCAAACACAAGCCTAATTATGGGTAAACAAGTAACTGTGATGTCACCTACATGGTCAGCATCACTTTCTGGGTGCTGTCCACGTGCCTACATTTGACAGAGGCCACATCTTTCAGCCTCAGAACTATCCTAAGACAAAGGCAGATCTGCCCATTTTCTCAAGCGGAGAGTGAGACTGAGCTAAACTGAGGCTCTTGCCTCAGGGCTCACGGCTCTTAGTGGCAGGTCTGGAGCTATTCCAGTGCAGAGCCCTTGGTCTTGGCCTGAGCACACTGGGCTCGCCTGGCAACCAGACAACCAGCAAAGCCACTTTAGGTGCTTGAGCATTGTTTTAGAAGAACAGGAATGCAGTTTCTGCTAGGAAATCAGAACATGTACACGCTCTGGTTTTCAAGCACACACTGACCAGGAAGGGGCATGAAAACAGAGAGACTAATTCACCCTGTACTTCTGATGCACAAATAACTTGTCAAAGGTGCAAAGAGGATCCAATCATCCTCAGATCACCAGTGGACCATTTTTGGACGCCAGTGAGCAAAATTCTGGCAACCAACCAAGAAAGGTAGAACATTAGGTAGGGAACAATAATGTGTCAGTGAAGACCTACAGAAGCCTCAAGGCTAAACAACGCTGCTCTGTCCTGCTGGAGCAGCAAAGTGGGGTGGCTCCTATCCTGTTTAACACACGTGGTGCCTGGTTCAAAGTTGGCATCAGCTAAGGAAAAAAAACCCTCATCTGATTACTAAAAACACACTCTGAATGAATTAAAAAGTTCATTAGGAACACCACAGTCTTCCTCCAAAATGCAAGCTGACCCACATTCTGTTTCAAGGCACAATGTCAACTGCACACAGAGTAACTGGCAACTTACACTGGGCTTCCTCCTGCTGGTCCAGTAGCGCCAGTGAGCCTGGGGGCTTTGGGAGAGCCTCGGGGCCATTGCTGGATCTGTCCTCTGGACCATCCTGCATGGCCACCACACCATCCATGGCCAGGATGACACAGGCTGGGCTGACACTCAGGGGCTGTGAGGGAACTGCTGGTGAGTTTGATTTCTGCCATTAGCAACAGCCAAGAGCTCCTGGGATGGACCACCCTAGGTTTTCCATTTTGGGGAGAGGATTTGAAGGCTCACAGATAGCTTGAAATCAAACCAAGTAATATCATGATACCTGAGAGGAGGAAAAAGAGAAAGAAGATTGTTATGAAACTTCGTCTGATTTTTTTTTTTTTTGGCCACTCCCAAGGCACTGGAAGTTCTGGGGCCAGGGACTAAACTTGTGCCACAGCAGCGACCCGAGGCGAAGCAATGACAATGTGGGATCCTTACTTAACCTGCTGTGCCATCAGGGAGCTGTTTGTCAGATTTGAACTAACAATTCCAAGACTAACATTTAGTTCCAAACTTGCATTTGCATAATAAACACATGTAGATTTATTCATTCAAGAAATAATCCTTGAGCACCAATAATCCTCCAGCATCCCAGATTTTGAGGATAAAATGCTGACCCGGCCACACCCAGGCCCTTTCCCCAAGGTGTTCTCTATATTGGTGCTGGTCTTTAAGATTATCCTGCCAGGAAGAGAAGCTCTGTCAATGGCTAGGACTTGGGTGACTAAGGAAGTGAGTTTTCACTTCTTCAAACTTAATTTGTGTGTAAATATCCGCATAATTTGTGTGTAAATATCCACATGCGGCCAGTGGCTTCAGTACTGGACACCCAGGGCAAGCTCCTCTCCCTAGACACCTGGCATGACAGTACCCTGGCCACAGCTCCAGGCAATGTGGACAATGCCACTTCCTGGAGTGGAGTAAACTGCATGCTATCACAGAAAGGGGGACGAGGACACATGGAGAGAGGCCACTCTGGGATGGGCCAGAGATAAAGTATCTCACAGCAAGTGACCCAATGCAGCCTTTATTTCTTACAGGATCTGCTATCTCTTAGCCCATCCTACCAGGCTGAGTTTAAGGAAGCAAAATTTCACCCATGTTTGGCAACTGGCTATTGCTTTTGTTGTTGTTGTTTTGGCTGCGTCTGTGGCATGCGGAGGTTCCCAGGACAGGGATCTAACCCATGCTACAGCAGTGACAATGCCCAATCTATAACCTGCTGAACCACTTGGGAACTCCTGCTTTTGAAGTGTAGTGAGGATATTATCAGCTCATTTCCTCATCAAAAGATAGGGTGCTGTTATTATTCATTCTGCAGAAGTGTTGGTACTTGCTTCCTTTAAGATAAGGTTTCATATTATCCTAGTACTGTTCCATTTCACAGTTTGAGGGCTAAAACTTACATGACATTCCTTTCAGAAAAAGAGCCTAAGCAGGAGCTGACCCTCACTCAGTGGGCCACTGCACCTGCTTGTCCAGTCCCCTACCATCTCTCACTTACAAACTAGCAATCCCTGGTGGCTGGCACAACCTGGTCTACCCAGTGGTGAGTGACCAGCAACAGCAGCGTCCATCTTGGGAACTCTGTAGTGTGTGGCACTCACACATTCCTCTGCAGTCTGGTTCCCTGCAGGCCAGCTATGACACTGTTATGAAGGTAAAAAGGCTATGTGTGCTATTACCTGCAAAACCAGCACTTCGGGTCTGTACTTGAAAGGACCATTGATAGAACTGTGTGAAAACATGGGTAACTAAAATCCAGTATAGCTCATTCAAAAAGCACTGGGGGAGTTTCCACTGTGGCTCTGTGGAAACGAATCTGACTAGCATCCAGGAGGACACAAGTTTGATCCCTGGCCTCGCTCAGTGGGTTAAGGATCTGGCATTGCCATGAGCTGTGGTGTAGGTCGAAGATGCAGCTTGATTCCATGTTGCTGTGGCTGTGGTGTAGGCCTGCAGCTCCAATTTGACCCCTAGCCTGGGAAGCTCCATGGGCCGCAGGCGCAGCCCTAAAAAGACCAAAAAAAAAAAGCACTGGGAGCCACTGTGGCTCATGGTGCCCAGCGCATGTAAATATTTGAGGATGACGTCTGAAATGAAGGGAAGTACTAAGGCCAACCAAAAAGTGATCCTATGTGCAATGAGCCCTCAATCTCATAACCTCTTCCATCCTGGACACACCTACCAGATTGAGGGATGAGCTAGGTAGACAAATGGGCCCTTGGAGGCCCCATACCTGTCCTTGCACATGCACACCTCCACCCAGGCCCCTCTGAAAATCACCATTTCACAAGGTCCTGGCTCCAGAGAAAACCACAGGGACACTCGCTGAGCCTGCCTCATGGCTGCTGTCCCAGACACTCCCTGGCAACATCTGGAGGTAAGACAGCCAGGCCAGGATGTGACACTGTAGAAAATAGGCCCGCAATGCAAGGCAAAGCAAGGCAAGGCATATCAGCAAAAGGATAGGCAGGCCGGAGTCCTGTGGTGGTTCAGCTGGTTAAGGATCTGGTGTTGTCACAGCTGTGGCTTGGGTTGCTGCTGTGGTGCAGGTTCGACCCCTGGCCTCGGAACTTTTGTGTTACAGGCAAAGCCAAAAAACAAAAAAACTAAAGAAGGGCCAGGCTGTCCCTTCACTACAGGCTCCACTTCAAGGATGGATGACTACAGATGGACGTGTGGGAATGCAGAATCAACTGCCACTGCAAATCGCATACTGTATGTGCTAGCCATCCTGACACATCCCTTAACAAAAGGAAATGTTTGCATTTTGCTTTGAAATGTCTGCTTCTGTCTTGTGGGGGTGCAGGTGAAGATGTCTAAACGAAATTTCCACCATGCTCCCTAAGATGCCTGAGGGGGTAACAAAGACAGGTCAGTGCTTTTCAGGCAGAAGCCTGGACTCTGTGACGGTGCCTTTCTCCCCTTGAGTACCAGGCAAATCCCTGTGGATCCGTCCACGTCTACCATGGGACACTGCTCACAAGCCTCTTCCTGGCCCACTCCCTTCTGCCCTCACGACACCCCCGGCATGCATATCACACTGCAGCTGTGTGGGTGCCCTCTATTCCATCACGCTCACTAACACCCTTGGAGGCATAATCACCTCCCCAAGTCGGCTCCGCCCCACACATACTCCCTGCACGGAGTGGTGCCCAACACAGGCTACGGACTTAAATCCTTGCCTCCCCATCATGTTCCACCTCTCTGCAATCAAGCTAGTGCTTCCAAAACAAAATGATAACAGCATTTGCATCCTTGAGCATCCACAATGCCTTTTCAAATATCAAAAAACTCTACTTCTACTAAAAAGAGTTGGAAGCCACAGTTCCAGTGAGGGCAAAGATCACCCCTGGGAGAGCAGCTTGTGATGGCCACCACCCAGAGGAGCAGTGTCACCTGGCCGAGAAGGAAAAGCAGGACAGCCAGCGGGATCGGACTTACCTACTAAAGACAGGACATGCCAACGGAGAAGAAAGGGCAGGAAAGGAGCCACAGAGGATGTGCCACCAAATCTTGCCATGACAACACCTAACCTTAACCCTGGGCAAGGAAGAGAACCACTGGCTGAGATGGTGGCATGCCACAGACAGAGAGAAATGCACCAGGCTATTTGAGCCCAATGCCATCACTCACTCTGCTTGTTCCATTTTTGCACATTCCCTTTTTTTTCACTTGGATTTCTTGCTAAACAAGAAGTCTCTGATTCCCAAGGAACCCTACCCCCTCCAGAGATGGAAGGTGCAGCCAAGGATTCGAGCCCAGGACTGTGACTTGTTTTGGTAACTTATGAAGGTGGCTCCTGTTCACATGCAGTGCTTCCTGAAGCCACAGAGGCAGAAGTCACAGCCTCTAGTGAAAAGACACTTCTCCTCACACATATAAATGGGTATTCTCTGTCTCCCCTCAAGCTCATATGAACTTTCCTTAGCATGACTCAGTCACTCAGGGCCTCATTATCTCAGTCTGCCGACAAAAACAGGACAAGGAGGGTCAGACAGCTGGGAGCACAGAACAAGGAAGCTGTGATTACTTACATGCACTCCACTCTGTAGTTGAAAAAAAGAACTAGTCCAATCACAGTACCACTTTTGACTGCCTGCACTCTGCTGTGTTTCCCAGAGGGAAGAGACGGGGCACAGCCATCACTTAGAACCTCAGAGTGTTTCTAACTCTAGGTTCACCACTGTCTGACGTCAGGAGACTTCAGAAGGAGCAGCACCATCCTAACATCCAGGTGATTCCAGCTTCCCCCAGACGGCGGATTACATGGATCTGGCAGTTGCACATGAACAGCTCCATCTAGCCCATCTTATTTAAGATGTCCCTATCGGCGATTAGAAACAGAGCATAGCCAAAGTGAAAGCCCAGAAAGCCTGCTGTCATCATATAATGTAAAGGACAGACTCAGACATCACACATCTTGGCTTTAGGTCCTGAGTCCTCCACCTTCAGCTATGAGCTGAGGGGCAGATTTCCTAGCTGGTGACCTCATCAGTACGATGATGAAAAAATAAATAAAAAATCTGTGCTAGGATTAAGTGCAATAAGACACACGTCCTGTGTCTTCAATAAATGGCAGCTATTTAGTGTTATTTTCCCTTTAATTGTTGCTTGTCAAAATCAATAGCTAAAAGTCAAAGATTTTCTCATTTAAGAAAGCGCACTGTTTGGGAGTTTCCTTGTAGCACAGCAGGTTAAGGATCTGGCACCATCACTGCAGTGGCTGGGGTCGTTGCTGTGGTGCAGATTTGATCCCTGTCCTGGGAACCTGCACATGTCACGGGTGCAGGTAAAATAAACAAATAAAATTTTGCCATTTGTGACAACATGAATGGACCTGGAGGATATTATGATTTTATTTTTGTTGTTTTTCTTTTTTTGGCCGCCCCAAGGCATGTGGAGTTCCTGGGTCAAGAATCAGATCCAAGCCACAGTTGTGACCCAAGCCACAGGTGCAATAACACCGATCACCAATCCACTGTGCTGCGCAGAAGATTGAACCTGAGTCCCAGCACTCCCAAAATGCCACCCATCCCATCGCACCACAGTGGGAACTCCTAGGGGGTATCATGTTAGTGAAATAAGTCAGAGAAAGTCAAATACTGTATGTTATCACTTATATGTGGAATCTGAACGATAAAACACATGAACAAATATTAAAACAAACAGACTCACAGATACGGAGAATAAACTAGTGGTCACTGGAGAAGGGAAGGAGAAGGGGCAAAGTAGGTGAAGGGGATTAAGAGGTACAAACTACTAGGTATAAAATAAATAAATTTTTTAAATTTTTAAAGAATTTTGTTTTTTTTTTTTTTTTTAGACACACCCTTGGCACACGGAAGTTCCCGAGGCAGGGAGTGAATCCAAGCCAGAGGTGTGACCTACACCACAGCTGCAGCAACTTAGGATCCTTAACCCATTGCACTGGGCCAGGGATTGATCCATCACCTCCACTGAGATGAGCCAGATCATTAACCCACCGTGCCACAGTGGGAACTTCAGTAAATAAATGATTAAAACCTGGATTTCCCTGGTGGCTCAGCAGGATAAGGATCCAGCATTGTCACTGCTGTGGTGAGGGTTTGATCCCTAGCCTGGGAAGTATAGCCAAAAAAAAATAAAAATAATTAAATAAATAAGTTACAAGAATGTAATGTACAGCACAGAGAATACAGCCAGTATTTATATCAAATTACTATGTTTTACATCTGAAACTAACATTGCAAGTTAAAAAAGCACACTGCTGCTTAAGGCAACTGGCTTAAAAAAAATAAAAAAGACTACTTCTGAATTTGAGTTATGTCATATGATTTTTATTTCCTTTTCTTACCATTCGAGGTGCACTGCAACTGAAAGCTATCACTCCAGTAATGTTTGCAATATTTAAGGGATAATTTAAAATGTTAAAAAAAAAACCATGAGTCCCCAGTAAATGGCTTACAATGTCCCAGTGGTTTTCAATCACACTGACAATAAAATCTAAGCCTCTTACCACGAACTAGGAAGCTGCATACCGTCTAGCCCCTTCCTACATTGCATCCTTGTCCCCTCTCACTTTCTTCCTTTTTCATTACACGCTTGCCATACTGTATCTAAAAAAACACCAATTTACTCCTCCCTCAGGGCTTCACACTTGGTCATCTTGCCTGAAACAGTCTTATCGCATGTTTGCATGGCTAGTTTCTTGTCATAGAGGCTTTGACTCAAAAGTCACCTCCCCCAAGACCTTCTTATAGATCTGGCCCAAGCACCACGCAATACTCTCTCAGAAATGGCTTCATTTACTGTCTGTATCCCTCCACTACAGCGCGAGCTCAGTGAGGCCCTGACACGACTCCAATCCTATCACCCAGGATCTACAGTGAACAGTGCCGGGCACGACCGACACTCAGCAAAGAGCTGTTGAATGAAGGTCGAGCTGTTCACCTGCATCATACTAGAGACGACGCCTGGTCCCACTCCCTCTGGAAATTATCACTACACTGATGAAAACACCGCTATGAAACACATTCTGGTGAAACACCCAGAAATGAGATGGACTCGAGGTGGAGAGAGAGCAGAGCACACACGGATTCTTTAAACCAGGCTTCACACTAACCACCGGACACCATGTCACGCCTGTCATCTTGACAGAACTTCTACACAAGGACAAGAGATGTTTCTCTGCAGCTCCAACAGCAGCCGTGGGAACCTCTGAACAAATTACTCCCCGGCGCGCGTGGACAGCACTACGGAAGAACGCGAATGTTGGGATATTTATGAGGCCGGTTCCGCTAACAGCTGCACAGTGCAGCTTCTAGGCCCAGAGGCTACCAACGGTGAGGAGCCGGACTAGCGCGGGGCGTTGCCGCTCCAGGTGGAGCCTTGGCCGGCCCTTCGCGTGCGCCCAAAGCCCAGCCGCCCTTCGCCTGTCCCTGGCCCCGACCCAACCGCTGTCCTCCTGTTCCCCACGCCTTCCCCAGCCCAAGCCTCTGCCCAGGCACCGCCCCACGACCCTCACCCCTGCGCTGCGGAAGCCGCGGCGAACGCCCGGCCCGGCTGCTCTGGCTGAGACGTGGCTGCGCGGGGGGCGGAGCACGGCGCGGCGACGGAAAATGACCCCCCGGAAGCCTGCGTGCGCTGTCTCCGTTCCGGAAGAGAGAAAGCCCTCTTCTGTTAGCCAGCAGCTGCCCTCGGGCCCCGAATGCTCCGGCCGCAGGGCTGGAATCCAGCCTAGTCGAAACTCGCCTGAGACGGACTTCAGGAAGCGAATTTGGAGCACCTTCCCTTGTTAAAAAGTAGCTTCGGGACTGGCCGGACCAACTCCGACAGGAAGCCGGACAATTGAGCTTCCGGCGGAAGTGGCGTGGCCAGGCTCTGGTCCCCGCCCCGCCCTAGCTGTCAGGGTGTCGGCGTAGCCATTCCACCCCGCCCCTACCTCGTTGGGGGTTGGCTAGTAAGCACGCGGGGGTGGGGTCTGTGAGGTGCAGAGTTGTGGCTCTGGCACCTGTTCGTCGCCCCTGAGCACCAACCTTCCACCGCGCCAGTCCTCACTTATCTTTCAGGTACCAGTGCAAAAGTGACTCCTGCTTTGGGGCGGTAGCAGTGTTTTATCTTTAAAAAAAACATTGTTGGCATAGGCATGAGGTTTAGGTGAAGGGCTTTTAGGGTTTAGGTAAAGAACACAAAGGAGTTCTCTTGTGGCACGGTGGGTTAAGGATCTGGCGTTGTCACTGCAGCGGCTTGGGTCCCTGCTATGGCACGGGTTCCTTCCCTGGCCCAGAAACTTCCACGTGCTGTGGGCAAAGCCAAAAAAAAAAAAAAATCAGTTGGCTGTTTGTTGAATGTTTCTGGGTTCTCTGCCCTGGTCCATTGATCTCCATGCCTTCTTGTAACACCACAGTCTTCACCAAAATAGCTTTACAGCAAGCCACAATATGGGGTGGAAGATTCCTCCCACTTTATTCTTTTTTTCATTTTGGCAGACCCTCAGCATAAGAAGTTCCGCAGCCAGAGATCAGATCCAAGCCAAAGTTACCACCTATGCCACACCTGTGGCAACCCACAGCTTAACCAACCATGCCAGGCCAGGGATTGAACCTATGTCCCAGAGTAGCAGAGACACTGCCAATCCCATTGTGCCACAGCAGGAACTCCTTATTTTTATTATTATTATTTATTATTAAGGTATTATGTGTATACAATATAATTAGCCCATTTTATGTGTTCAGTTCAATGATTTTTAAAGTAAGTTCAGTTACACTTACTAAATTTTAGTAAATAACACTGAGCTTAATCCATTTAGTTGAAGCTGGATCTATTGCAGTTTGTTGTAGAACACTTTGATAGCTCCAAGGATCCCTCTTGTCCATATACACTCTGTTCCCCTCCACCAGCCCCTGACAACCACTAATCTGTTTTCTTTCTCTATTGATTGGCCTATTCTGTACATTTCATATAAATAAAATCTCACACCATGTGGCCTTTTGTGACTGCCTTCTCTTTTACTTAGCATAGTATTTTGAGGTTCATCTGTGTGTTACCATGTTTCAGAACTTAGCTCCTTTCACAGCTGCATAATACTTATTTAGATATACCCTGTTTTGTTATCCACTAGCCAACCCACCTTTCTTCTTTCCTTCCTACCTTCCTTCCCTCCCTCCCTCCTTCCAATTCACTGTGGCCCATGTATGCCAAGTACTATTTTTTTTTTTTTACAAGTAGTTCTTTTTGGGTTTTTTTTTTTGGTTTTTTTGTTTGTTTGTTTGTTTGTTTGTTTGTTTTTGTCTTTTTGCCATTTCTTGGGCTGCTCCCGTGGCATATGGAGGTTCCCAGGCTAGGGGTCCAATTGGAGCTGTAGCTGCCAGCCTACGCCAGAGCCACAGCCACACGGGATCCGAGCCACGTCTGCAACCTACACCACAGCTCACGGCAACGCCGGATCGTTAACCCACTGAGCAAGGGCAGGGACCGAACCCGCAACCTCATGGTTCCTAGTCGGATTCGTTAACCACTGCGCCACGACGGGAACTCCCAAGTACCATTTTTGATGCCACATATAATCACTACTGTCACAGAACTTACCTTCTATTGTAGAGTCAGATAACAAACATAGAAATACAAGACAGGGTGTGATGAGTTAAGAAGAGAAAAGAGCAGGGTGGAGTTCCCGTTGTGGTTCAGCGGGTTAAGAATCCGACTTGTATCCACATAGAGTTTCCCAGGCTAGGAGTTGAATCAGAGCTGTAGCCACTGGCCTACACCACAGCCACAGCAACACCAGATCTGAGCCTTGTCTGCGACCTACACCACAGCTCATGGCAACGCCAGGTCCTTAACCCACTGAGTGAGCCCAGGGATCAAACCTATGTCATGGATACTAGTCAGACTGGTTTCCAATGAGCTACGATGGGAACGTCTGGATTTTGAATCTTAAAGCTTTTTCTGCATTTATTTAGACAATCTTGTGGTTTTTGACTTTTCTTTTGTTAATGTGTATTACACTGATTTGCTTATGTTGAACCATCCTTATGAACTTGGAATAAGTCTCTTGGTCATGTTTTATGATCTTTTTTATGTGTTTTTAGATTCAGTTTGCTAAAATTTTGTTGAGAACTTTTGCACCTATATGTTTTGTTTCTTTTTTGGCCACACCCTCAGCATATGGAAGTTCCTGAGCCAGGGATTGAATCCAAGGCCATATCTACAGCCCATTCCATAGCTGCAGGAATACTGGATCTTTAACCCACTGCACCACAGCAGGAACTCCATATCTATATTCATCAAAGATATTGGCCTGTAATTTTTTTGGTAGAATCCTTGTCTGATTTCGGTATGAGGGTGATGGTCGCTTCATAGAATATCTTTGGGAGTGTTCCTCTTCAATCTTTTGGCAGAGTTTAGTAAAGATAAGTAGTAATTCCCATCATGGCTTAGTGGTTAACAAATCTTACTAGGAACCATGAGGTTGTGGGTTCAATCCCTGCCCTCGTGCAGTGGGTTAAGAATCCAGCATTGCTGTGAGCTGTGGTGTAGGCCAGCAGCTTCAGCTCTGATTAGACCCCTAGCCTGGGAACCTCCATATGCCACGGATGCGGCCCTAGAAAAAAAATAAACAAATAAGAAGGATAGGTATAATTTTTTTTTTAATGTTTGGTAGAATTTGCCTATGAAGCCATCCTGTCCTGGACTTTTGCTTGTAGAGTTTCATTTCTAGTTATTGGTCTGTTCAAATTATCTTTTTTTTCTTTTAAAGAGCTGCACCAAAGGCATAAGTTCCCAGGCTAGGGGTTGAATTGGAGCTGCAGCTGCTGTAGCTACAGCAACATAGGATCTGAGCCACGTCTGCAACCTACACCACACCTCACAGCAACACTGGATCCCTGACCCACTGAGTGAGGCCTGGGATCAAACCCGCATCCCCATGGATACTAGTCAGATTCATTTCTGCTGCGCCCCAGTGGGAACTGCCAAATTATTTTTTTTTATTCAGTTTTGGTGGGCTGTATGTCATGCAGGCTATTCGAAGCACTGCACTCATCTCTTAGTAAGTACTGTTTGGCAGGTCATAGGCCAGGGAGTGGTGGGAACTTGGAGACAGAGTCACGGAGGCCAGATTGGGCAGCATTTTCTGTGTGCCAAAGATCTTAGATTTATTATTATTATTTTCTGCCTTATTAGGGCCTCACCCACGATGTATGGCAGTTCCCAGGCTAGGGGTTGAACTGGAGCTGCAGCTGCCGGCCTATACCACAGCCACAACTCAGGATCTTTAACCCACTGAGCAAGGACAGGGATGGAACCCGTATCCTCATGGATACTAGTTGTGTTCTTTATCACTAAGCCACAAAGGGAACTTCAACACCTTACTTGTTTCTGCAGGGACCTATGAACCCCACTCTAGGCTGGCCTTCCCAGGCCAGGTAACCGAGACCCAAGCCGGCATGGTTCCATTGGGGTCAGGCCTGGACCATGAGGTCCAACAATCAGATGGGCTAAGTTCTTGTGGGTTGTGTGGCCCAGGAGTCTGTCTGCTTTCCTGAGGGTGACACTGGAGCCTGTGTCCCCTGGCTAGGCCTGTGGGGTGGGTGCTGGTAGCTGGCAGGGAGTGGGAGGCTCAGGTCTGGCTGGTCATCAGCTCTTTGGTCAGAAACAGACTTGTTTGAACTGGTGGGGAAGCCACCAGTTTACCAGCTTCTGACTGGAAGGAAGCTGCCACCAAAAAACAGGAAGAGGAGGGTCCCAGGACGGTGACAAGCCACACTGCAGTCAAGTCTACCCTGGGCTTCCTAAACCCAAGTAATACCCCCTTTTGCTTCCTTTCTCCAGAGCGCAGGCTAGTTTCCTGGCACTGAGCAGCTGATGTCCTCTGCAGCACCAATCCTGACTCAGAACCTGAGCTTTTCTGGGCTTGTTCCCTGCATCAGGGCTGGTCTAGCTGCAGGGCCCCTGCAGGAAAGGCTCATCTCAGGTGCCACTGTCTCCCAGACTAGGTACTTCCCTGGGGCAGAATCACTAATGTCAGCCTGAGGCTCTCAGATCTGGGCCTGGTTCCAACCCTGTTGGGTATGAGGTATCACAGGTGACTTCCTGGGCTCGTGATCACACCAGGAGCCCTGACAGAGGCGCCCAGAGGACTCTATGTGATCACCTGGGTGCTTGGACCCACAGACCAAGAGGGGCTGGTGTGCAGCCCCTGGACAATGCCCAGCAGATGGGGGGGGGCAGGCTCTCTGATAGGGTTGTTGGGAGCCCAGGAGGGACGCGGGTCTGGGGGCGGCTGAGTGAGACTGAGAGGACATGGAGCTGAAGACATGACGGTCCCTCTGCCACAAGGACAGAAGCACATAGCAGGGCTCCAACACAACTGCGGGCTGGCTGCTGGGCAGGGAGGGCACTGAGGAACAGCAAGTACAGAAAGTCATAAAAAGCTGGCATGGTGCACACTCAGGCTCAGAGCACCACCGCCCTGGTCCCAAGGCCCCTCCCTCAGGTTAGAGCTGACAAGCTCTGTTCGGACCCTATATGCTCATCAGAATGGGGACTCCTGAGTTCTCCCCATGGTGCAATAGGATCAATAGCATCTTGGGAGTCTAGGGACGCAGGTTCAATCCTTGGCCTGGCACAGTGGGTTAAGGATCCAGTGTTGCCACAGCTGTGGCTGAAACTGAGGCTTGGATCTGATCCCTGGCCTGGGAGGAAGGAAGGAAGGAAGGAAAGAAAGAAAGGAAGGAAGGAAGAAAGAAAGAAAGAAAGAAAGAAAGAAAGGAAAGAAAGAGAAATGAGGACTCCAAGTAACACAGGAGTTGGGAGGCTGATGTGGTGTCTGCTGAGGTCCGATGCAGCGTAGCCCCAGGAAGGCTGCATGTTGCTCAAGCCTCAGCAAAGAAAGCCGGCACATCTGCATCTCTGTTCTTACTTTGTGGGGGAGGGGTCTCGGTCAGAAGTGAAGGGGCTGATGAACCAAGGTCAAGGTATGGAAGGCAGTCTCATGCCCAAAGCCATGGCTTTGACCTGGGATTAAAGGCCGTGACTCAGGGTTGGCAGATCCAAGGGAACCTGTGCCTTTTCTCCAATGCTCAGCCCTGGGCCCCGACCCCTGGGTCACATGGACCGATAATTAGTGACATGGGTAGCCAGTCCCACCACCACAGGAAGGAGTACATCACAGCCTCAACAAAGGAACCAGCGTGCAGGGGGGAGAGAAACAGACAAGGCTTGTTTATTGGAACCCGGGAAGGCGGCCTTCTTCCACAGAGCGCTGCTTCTCAGAGTCTGTATCAAGAGCAAGACAAAGCTGAAAATTGTATTCCTGAGAAGAAGCAAAAAATTTACAATTTTGTCGACAAACCTAACTGGTGATTTCAACAGATGACAAAAAAAAAAAACAAAAAAAAAACTTTTTTTTTTTTTTTTTTAAACAAAGAACAAAATTTCAAGTATTATTCCAGATGACATGGCAAACCCAACGCAGGAGGAAGGGGCAGGGAGGCCAAGGCCCCTTACACTCTGGGTTGGCTGGGGGCACTACCAGGGTCAACTGCACCCCGGCCCTGGGCCCCGAACCCTGGCAGGACAGCCTGGCGGAGCTGCAGTTGTGCTGAGGAGCAGCGGGCGGCTGAGCTCCACAGAGGCTCTGGGGTCCGGAGTAGCAGAAACATATGCTTATTCTTTCAAATATCACATCACCCCCAATTTTAGTCAATTTGTAAGTTATAAATGATATCATTTGTGCTACAGTTTGAGATATTTAGGTCTTATTAGAAGATAAGCACCGAATCTATGAAAATACCCACAGCAGCCGCTCTGGCGCCCACCCAGGACGCTGTGCGACCCACGGGCTGTAAACTTGTGCTGCCTTTCCTCAAACCACATGACGCTTCCAACAAACTCCTTTTTCTACCATGACGCTTTTCTGGAAGAGAGACGCTGCTCTGACCATGGCTGTGGGAAAGGTACAGAGCAAATGTGCATCTCCATCTCAACGGGAAGGGTCGGCTGGGGGCTGTTCTTGTGGCGGGAGGGCTCTGGGCACCCCTAGTTTGTGGGATCCTCACCAAGAGGGTCTCTCCACAAGAGAAAAGTCCTATCAGAGTGCCGCACACAAGGAGCCCCAGCACCGTAAAATGCCCTAAAAATGTTTGTATTCAGTATTTTCTGAAACACGTGTCTTTGACCTCCAACACTCCCAAGCCGTCACGGTGTCCCACTTTAGTTTAGTTCTTGAACCTCGTCTGTTCACAGATGTGATTGAATTTCCTGCAAGGAGAAAACAGTCCAATTACACGGGAGGGCATCAGAGACATGCAAATAAAGGAACTATGAAGTTGTCCCTGGAAGAGACAAGAGAGGTCAACTGTGGGCTGGGGGCTTGGCAATGGTATGTTTTTCATACTGTCAAAGCAACCTAACCCCAAGTGCAGCCTCTTTTCTCTTTTTGAAATTTTTATTATTTCTAAAATTAAAAAAAATTTTCCCCCTTTTTGGCCACATTCTCGGCATGTGGAAGAACCTATGCCACAGCAGTAACCAGAGCCACAGAACTGACAACCCCAGGTCCTTAACCCACCAGGAAACTCCTTTTTAAAATTTAAGAGAAGTTGAAGAAGTTCCCTCTGTGGCACAATGGGATTGGCTGCATCTCTGCGCCAGGATCTCAGGATTAATCCCCGGCCTGGCACAATGGGTTAAAGGACCTGGCATTGCCATTGATCCCTGGCCTGGGAACTCCATATGCCATGGGGCGGCCAAAAACGAAAAAAATAATAAAAAAATAAGAGTTGGAGTTCCCGTTGTGGCTCAGTGGTTAACGAATCTGACTAGGAACCATAAGGTTAAGGGTTTGATCCCTGGCCTTGCTCAGTGGGTTAAGGATCCGGCATTGCTGTGAGCTGTGGTGTGGGTCGCAGACACAGCTCGGATCCCACGTTGCTGTGGCTCTGGTGTAGGGTGGTGGCTATAGCTCCGATTCGACCCCTAGCCTGGGAATCTCCACATGCCGCAGTAGTGGCTCTAGAAAAGACTAAATAAATAAATAAATAAGAGTAGTTGAACATTTAGGTGATTTTCTCAGGGCAGAGACTCAAGGCTGTACCACGCCAGTTCCCCCAGGCACCACAGGGCAGTCCCAGAGGATGACAGGCCTTTGCTGTTCTCATCCAAGTTTTTATTGAGAAAGCTTGCCCAGTTACTACCAAAATCCCTTTTCTTAGGACGAAATAGTCTCTTCCACACAGTTTAGGCTCAAATACAAAGCAAGATTTCCACTCCACAAAATCATTCCTCAGAGGCAGTCCGTCACCTTTACTGTCGTCTTCCAGACGTCTCTTGAACCAAGGGTGCTCTCTCAGCTACATTAATCTGACCTTCAAATGACTGGGGATTATGGTAGCCTCAAACAGCATCAAACCACAAGACTGATTTTTTTTTTCTTTCTTTCTTGGCCGCCCCAAGGGATATAGAGTTCCTGCACCAGGGATCCGATCCGAGATCCAAGCTGCAGGCAAGACCTAAGCCACAGCTGCAGCAACACAGATCCCTAACCCACTGTGCCAGGCGGGGATTGAACCTGTGTCCCAGCACTCCCGAGACACCCCCGATCCCCTTGTACCACAGCAGGAACTCCCCACGAGACTGATTCATGTAACTTCCTTCTGGTTTGGAAGTGGAGGCAAACCTGCTCCTTAGGCAACTGCACGTGGCTATGCAAATGTCAGTGTGAGGGCCGCTAAAGACCCCGTGGGAACTCCCAGTGAGGGTGTTTGAGTAATTGCAGCACCAAGGCGGACCCAGTTATGCAGCAGCACATGCATGGAGGTGGCTGGGGAAGGAAGTTCTCAGCGACTACAGCCACCACGTTAAGAAGGACTGAACCCTGAATGAGTGGGCTGCATGGAGAAGAATGTGAGTATCTGCCTGCAAATGTTTCACGAAAGGAGATGACAAAAAAGCATTTATTTTTATTTTTATTTTTTAAGGGACGAATCCACAGCACGTGGAAGTTCCCAGGCTAGGGGTCGAATTGGAGTTACAGCTGCCGGCCTACACCACAGCCATAGCAACGCAGGATCTGAGCCATGTCTGCAGCCTACACCACAGCTCATGGCAACACCAGATCCCCAACCCACTGAGCAAGGCCAGGGATTGAACCTGCGTCCCCATGGATACTAGTCAGGTTTGTTACCACTGAGCCATAATGGGAACTCTGAAAAGCAGCATTTTTAAGTGTTGAGGACTTTTTATATGATGTGACTTTATAAAAGCGTGACAACTAAATTAGTATATGCTGCCATATCAACTTGGCCAAAATACTTAAAAAAAAAAAAAACCCAAACCAAAAAAGAACTTTCCTGTTAGGAAAGTGCAGGTTTGCCTGTCTGCGGGGGACTCCTCCAGCCTGCGTCCCAGCCCCCGGCCCCGCCGCACTCACATTGCGTGGTGGGCCTTCACCTGAGTGCGGCAGTTGCGGCCCCAGTAGCAATCAGGACGGGACGTCACAGCCACTAGGAAGAGAAAAAAAGCAGTATGTGTCAGGTTTCTCACACGCACACTTAGCCTAGTGGATCTAGGGCCAGGACCAGAGAGAAACTGCAGCTGAAACGCACAGCATCCAGTCACACATCACAGCTCTTTTTCTTGCACTGTTTTAAGATTCCCGAATGGAAAAGACGTTCAACTGAAAACCCAACTTGGAATTAGGATGGCTCTCCAGCTGTCCAGAGGACATTCTCTGGGCATCTTGTTTTAGAAACCCACTTCCCAGACCCAGAGCCCAAGTGGGCGCTGGGCAGACACAGCCCAGAGATGAACCTGGCCCTGGAGCCCCTGCCCACCCACCTTTCTCCCCAGCCGAGAACACAGAGCCAAGGCCCAAACAGGACCCCTAGTTCATCCTAAAGCCCAGGCCAACAGAACAGGGGTGGTGGGGCAGGGGGGGACTTACCTGGCAGCTCGGAAGCAGGAATGTTCTGCCGGTACTGGTAGGTCAGCTCACGGAAGCTCCGCAGGCCACAGCAGTAGCACAGCACGGTGTTCCCAGTGACTCTGTAATCTGGAAGGACACAGCCTCAGACAGGCCCAGCAGCCATTGGGCTGAGTTTCTAGGAAAGGCGTGACCCTACCCACAGCTAGGCAACCAATGCACTGACCCACCGATGGAGTCACAGAGACGTGGGTTGGGTGTGTGGAAAACAGAACAAAACCAACGGAGACACCAACTTATTTTCTCAGAGCGAAGTAATTCCACTTGGATCAAAAAATACAGATTTTTTTAAAATCTCAAAAAGTATAAAGAGGAATGAATAGCTTCTGTTGGGCTATTTCTAAGGATGATGTGAAAACCAAATGGGACTTAGGAAAAGGATTTGTAAATCTGACAGTTTGAACATCCCAATGGAAACTCATAAGACAAAGGCGAAATGCTAAGAGCAGAAGACATGTCTTCAACACAAATGACAATGCGTTGTACCCTTATCTAAGATGTCACACAAACTCATTCCCCGCAAATCCAAGTAGCCTAATATGGACCAAGAAACAGACAAGCAAAAGGCCCATAAAACAAAAAGACCTTTAATTTTATTAATGATCAAACATGGCAGATAAAACATATCTCACTGGTTGCCTCTTTCATATTTTTAAGACCTGGACGGGCTCAGGGGATGCTGGCCCTCAGCCCCAAGGCACATCTCCAACAGTCCTGTTTATTATCCTAAGGGGACAATTTTTTTTTTTTTTGGCTGCACCTGTGGCATGTGGAAGTTCCCAGACCTTGGATTGAACCTGCACCATGGCAGTGACCAGAGCTACTGTAGTGACCTTAACATCAGATCCCTAACCTGCTAGGCCACCAGGGAACTCCATAAGGGGGTAATTTTTAAACCTACAGTACTGCATGTTCAACAGATCCAGTGTTGTTTCAAATAGCAAAAAGCTGAAAATAACTTAAATATCCTTTACTAACAAACTGGCTAAATGAACTATGATATCAGAGTGTTGTATAATAATTAAAAATTTAAAAAAAACCCCCAATCCACTAAATATTAAAAATGGAGTTCCTGTTGTGGCTCAGAGGGTTAAGGATCTGACTAGTATTCATGAGGAAGCAGGTTTGATCCTTGGCCTCGCTCAGTGGGTTAAGGATCCAGCATTGCCAAAAGCCACAGGGTAGGTCACAGTTGTGACTTGGATCTTGCATTGCTGTGCCTGTGGCGTAGGCTGGCAGCTGCAGCTCCAATTTGACCCCCCTAACCTGGGAACTTCCATATGCCTCAGGTGTGGCCCTAAGGAAAAAAAAAAAAAAAAAAAAAAAAAAAATCAAGGTATAGGAATTCCCCTGTGGTGCAGAGGATTAAGAATCTGGTGTTGCTGTGGCTGTGGCGTAGGTTGCAGCTACAGCTCAGATTTGATCTTTGGCCCGGGAACTTCCATATGCTGCGACTGTGACCCTAAAAAGAAAAAAAAAATCAAAATCAAAATATAGCTCTTTACTGACATAGAAAGGGTCCAAAACATGTTGCTGAGTGAATAAATAGTAGGTTATTCCCAGCATACCTGTAGGATTTCATTTAGGAAATCATGTACACATGGGTATAGGTACTTAGAAGGGTGGTTGTGAAAGGAATCAATGATTTTCACTTTACCCTTCAGACTTCCCTGTACCACTTACATTTTCTTTGTGAACCACGTCATACTTATAAAAATGGTAAGCCATTAAAAAGCAAAAGGAGTTAAGACCCTATAACACACAGCCATCCCAGCAGAGAAAACCCAAGAAGTTCATCACAATGTACCCACAAGAAAAAAATAGTAGAAGGACTCCAGCAAACTGCTCTAGTCTTTCATAATAATTTATGTCCTAGAAAAAAGAATCACTTGCTGATTTCTTTGGACCCTCCCTCAATGACAGCAATTCACATTTCACGATGCACTAGGGGTGCCTGGGAAAGGGGGGCGAGCCTTCACTGAGTCACCAACACACTGAGTGACAGGCCAACAAGGGCCCTGAGGGTTTACGAACAACCAGCCCCAGGATCCTAATGCTGACAAGCGGGCAGCAACACTCTCCAACTGTGCCCCTTCCCTCCCCATGGGAAAAAAGAGATTCTGGAATGTGTCATGTCAACTTAAACCCAAAAAAAAAAAAAAAAAAAAATCCAAGAGTATGAGAACCTTTCTGACTCTGCTGGGGAGGCAAAGGTCGTAGTTGTGAATGTGGGAAAGCACAGAAGTAGCACCACCTAAGTGTACCCGAGTACTGTGACTGCTTTACCAGAGGCAGAGGCATCCTTGGGAAGCATCACACTCGGGAGGGGAAGGCAGGTGCCATGAAGCTTACCAGACAGCAAGAACACACCCCTCTGCAGGGCCACCAGGCTCTCCGTCAACATGTTTCTCCACGTCAGGCCCCTGGTGGCCAGGTAATTCTACAATGGGAGAACGGGTGAGAGAACAAACACAAGCTTGGAGAAACACTGAAATAGCGAGAGGATTTACATTCTATAGAAGGCGCTTGCAGGTGGGTCAAGCTAAAGCAGCTAAATGCAGGGGCACTTGCAGAGGGCAGCCGAGAGCCCTGCGTGTGGTCATGGGGGTCTGCTCCGAGGACCACAGCCTACGGAGGTGGGGCGGCCTCAGGGACCAGGGGAGGGGGGACAGATACGTCATCAGGCACAAACCAGAACCCGATATTTCTGTCTGAGATGCTTCTTTGGCATCTCAAAGGGCAGGCTGGCTTCAGAACTTTGAGTGTAAGAGTTACATATTCCCTCACAAATTCTGCAAAGACATTCCTGGCCCAGGAGCAATGAGACACTTAACCTGGGCCAGGACAGCCACAGTGCGGGGACAGGCCCGTGACCACATGACAAGCCAGGGGTCTGGATCTGTGTTCTGTCCCTGACACATGGAACTGCATGGCTCCTGCTGTGCAAACCTACAAGAAAGTGCCATGTGGACATCTACCAGAGCACGGTGGTACTAATGAGGCTCCATTCAGGTGGTAAGGCCCTCAGCCCTGGCTGCATGGCCCTGCACAGAAAGGGTGAAGGGAGGAGTTCCTGTTGTGGTTTAGTGGCTTAAGAACCTGACTACTATCCATGAGGATGCGGGTTCGATCCCTGGCCTTGCTCAGTGGGTTATGGATCTGGTATTGCCGTAGCTGCAGTGTAGGTCGAAGATGTGGCTGAGATCTGGCGTTGCTGTGGATGTGGTGTAGGTCAGCAGCTGCGACTCTGATCCAACCCTTAGCCTGGGAACTTCCATATGACACAATTGCAGCCCTAAAAAGAAGAAGAAAAGAAAGGAAAGGTTGAAGGGAGACCCGTGGGAAGAGACTGACACATGTTAAAACAGTGCGAATGTAAATTGCGGGCTTGGAACTCTCCTGTGGTGCAGCAGGTTAAGGATCCAGCATTGTCACTGCAGGAGCTGAGGGTTTGACCCCTGGGAAATTCTGCATGCCAGGCTGCTCCTTGACACATGGCAGGAGGGCAGAGGGGAGTCCCTTGTTCCACCCTAGGACCAGCTGCTCCCCACCCTCTTTAGCCCCAGAAAGGCTCTGCGCGGGGCAAGTGGGGGTTGAAACTGTGGGGACAATTCCTGTGGCTTCTTAGCATGAGGGGCGCAATGGGGTAGGGGTACCTACGTGGGGGAATGTGGGGAGAAACAGACAAAAAGTGGCAGCACTAGTCAGAAATGCAGGCACTGGAATGTTCTGAGAGGCCTCCTGTTGGCCTTGGTGGCCGAGAGTCTACACGCCAGGCCGGTCCGTACCTTCAGGACATCCGACTCATAGTTGTTGTTGCTCAGCACCCCATCCAGACACCGGTCACCCAGATTGAGTTCTGTTGGAATGGAGGGAAGCAGCATGATTCGTTTCATAGTCACTTTACTAAAGCACCAGGCCACCCCACCCCACCAGCACAGATAACCAAATTTCCTTCATTACGAAGTCTCCAAAGAATACGAAGTTCCACAACAAAATGCAACTTTAAGCAGAGAGAGTAAAAGCCCTTCTGTTCCAGTCCCCTCTGAATCAGCCAGTCTGCACAGCTCCTGATCTGGGGCCATGGAGTCCGGACGTGGCAGCCAGGCCTTGTGTCTTAGTGGGGGCCCTTGTGTATAATTCCGCATCCCCCTGTTCTGCTCCTCCTTGGTTTTATACTAACACTTGCTGACACGCCTAAAATGGCAAAGCTGCACAGCCCGCCAGGGAAAGGGATCGAATGTGTGGTGACCCACGTGGCCTCTCCTTGAGCACGTGGCCACTCCGTCACTACCCTCAAGGCCACCAGAACGGCAAAGCAGCTTGGCGGCAGGGTGGCATTACCGCAGAATGGGGCCAGGCAGCCGAGGCAGCCGGTCCGGGCACAGCCCCAGTACAGGTGGCAAAAGGGCTGCAGGCAAACGGCACCTGTGGACACAGAGCATGATCGCCAGTCACACCACCCAGCAAGGAGAGGAGTAGGTCCATGTAACTGTTAAAGCAACAACAAGCCCAATTTTCACAGTAATCCCCAAACTGCCAATTAAAATGCCACAGTTCATCTGCTAGACAGAGGAGAACTACTATGGCCCCAATGTGGGACAAATGTCAGATACAGGATCCAGAGTAAGAACCACCACTATATGGAACTTCAGTTTATGGTGTATGGTCATATGTTCCTTGTATGGAACTTCAGTGCATGGGCACGAATTGGTGGGAGAACACAAGCTGTTCAGGATGGTCATGCAGGGACTACCGATTACACAGCTGGAAAAAACACAACTACGTCCCTACTTCCCACCACACACAAAAGTCAATGCCTAAGAAACCTGCACTGGAAGGACACACAGGAGAGGCTGCACGGTGGGGAGGGTCTGTGGTGGGGAAGGTCCTCAGGCAGAGGGTGCATGTGCACATGCACACCCTCACTCACACTGCTGGGGGGCGATTCGGGGGTCCCGCTCGCGTTCCGCCCTCCGGTCCGGCATAGGCTGGAAGCAGCAGGTGCAGATGGCGTGGCTTCCCTGCAGGGCGCACACGTAGTCCTGGGCTGCAGAACAGACAAGAGCTCAGGCTGCCACTGCCGCTACCACCTCCAGCATACAGGCAGCAAGAGCAGCTTAAGGCATGTCATGAGAGAGGCTACTTGAGATCCTGTTGTGGTTCAGCAGTAACGAACCCGACTAGTACCCATGAGGATGCAGGTTGGATCCCTGGCCTCACTCAGTGGGTTAAAGATCTGGTATTGCCATGAACAGCAGCATAGGTCACAGACACTGCTTGGGGGCAGTGTGGCTGTGGCGGTGATGTACGCCAGCACCTGTAGCTTCATTTGACCCCTAGCTTGGAAACTTCCATATGTCGCGGGTGCTGCCCTAAAAAGAAAAAAAAAAAAAGAGGGGCAGTTACCAAGTACACATGAAGACACAGACCTGCAGGAAAACCTGGACAGAATTCAGATCTAGTCTCAACAGCCAAGTGGCAGGCTACCATTTAAATGATAAAGTTTAAATAGACTGAAAAGCGACCAAAGTTATCTTTTGGTTCAGTAGCTGCAGCCAGATTTCAACGATCACTTGAAGGTTTTCTACCATTTCCTATAAAGGAAGGGCAGGCCATAAAGCACACACCATGGAACACTGAAGCAATTTCTATACTCGCTTTCTGCCAGTTGACCCTGCACCAGGACCTGTGCCCATGCAGCTCAGCCCCCAGGCAATCTCAGACCCCACAGAAGGCTGTCTGTGCAGGCACACTCGCTACCAGTCCCAAAGGGACGTCCACACACTGCCCCAGCCATGCCCACATGCAGAGTTTGCAGGAAAACCTCCGAGGGCCATGGCACTGTGTCCTGGCAGATAGTTTAGAATGTGGCTCTGGGTTACAATACCTGACAGGCTCAGGCTGACAGTGGCTAAGAAGAGGCCAGGCCCTACAACATGTGGGGCCATGAGCCAGAGTCACCACAGCCGCAGCAACACTGGATCTGAGCCGCATCTGCAACCTACACCACAGCTCACCACAACGCTAGACCCTTAGCCCACTGAGCAAGGCCAGGGATTGAACCCGAGTCCTCATAGATACTAGTCGGGTTTGTTACAGCGGAGCCACAGTGGGAACTCCCATGCTTTCCCTTTCTTGATGGCGCTTGGGAACCTGCCCACTGGAACAGACAGCGAACAGATGCTCAGGGCGGCTCTGGTGACATCATGACCTATTCTGGAAAGAGGCCAGTCCCTCACTGGAGAGGCCCACGTGTGATGGTCATTTGGGCTTTGTCAAACACAGTCAGGACACCAACTGTCCTGAGGCAGCGGGCTCGGGGGGGAAGCGTTAAATCCAGGACTGAATCCTCAGGTGTCCCAAAGCAGAGGCCCACAGACAACCAAGTTAATTATCTGGTTTCTCAGCCCAAAACAGGTATAAGAAGAAAGGGACTATAGAAGGTGGTGGGACCACTTGACGTGGGCAAGAAAGAGCAGAGAGGGGCCAGCAGAAAGGCTGCCCACATCCCAAGTGGCTGGGACAGCAAAGAAGGTGTGGCTGTCTCACCTGTTGTGACGCTGGTCGATGTTGATGGTGCCTCCGAGGGGGCCTGTGGTGCCCCCGGTTCACTGCCAGGACCAGGGCAGGGAAGAGGCTGCCCGGCCTGCCTTCGGTACTCAGGGCACTGCCGGCACACAATGTAGGGCTGGCTGCAAGGAAAGCGCACACGGGAGCTTGAGGAATGAGGTGTTGCCCGAACTTGCTGCTGTGGTGGGTGGTGACAAGACCCAGACCCCAGCTTGTGGCTCATGTCCCACTGCCATGTCTCAGCTCTGCACCAGCTGCCACCACCCAGTGTCTGCCAAGAGGAAGGAGACGCCCTCACCCGGTGCTGCTTGGCGCTCATCCTGCACAGCAGCGGTGGGTGGGCTCTGCTCCCTGCCACCACCCAGCTCCCTCGGCCACTCCTGGGCCTCTGAGATGTCTACCCCTCGCCCCTCAATTCCCAGCACCATCCCCTGGGGCGAAGTCATTCCAGCCACACACTGGGCAGGATCTGCTCTCCCGGGTTTGATGCTGGGCGACACTCGGCTGCCAGGAAACACCCTTCCCTTCATTCAAATCTGAGCTAAATGTGCTTGCTTGGATGCTGCTCTGCTCAGGGGCTGTCCAACCAGCAGTGGAATCCCTGCACCTCCTAACTGTCTACCCAGCAGTAAAACAGAATCTGCAGGAAAGAGGTCCATGCACTCTTTCCTCGTCTCAGTCAGAGGATGCCCTCCTGAGCCTGCCACCCACAGGACAACTAGGCAAGACCTGACCAGAAAACACACAAACAGTGAAAAGATGATCAATGGCACTTGTGAGATAAACATGTAAATGAGAAAAAGACACCTTCCTGTCCCATTCTCACCACAACACATCCCAAGGAGACCCATCACTAGGACCTTTCTGTTTGTTTGGGGTTTTTTGGCTACACCCCCAGCACTTGGAAGTTCCTGGGCCAGGGATGGAACCGGAGCTGCAAGTTGCAACTTACACAACTGCAGTGATGCAGGATCCTTAACTCACAGTGCCACATGAGAACTACACGAGGACCTTTCTGATGGGCATCTGATGACAGATGTCAGAAGTCCAGCAAGGTGCCCTCTCAGTGAGACTCCTGAGCTGAGCCTCCCCCTTCCACGCACGTATCCCAAGGAATAACTGGACATGTGCACAAAACTATAAATGCAGGATATGCACTGTGGCTTTCCTCTTAAATTCAAACATTACAAAAAATTTAACAAATGCTAAAAAGAAAAAAAAAAAAAAAAAAAAGAGCATGGAGCTCCTGTCGTGGCTTAGTGGAAACGAATCTGACTAGCATCCAAGAGGACATAGGTTCGATCCCTGGCCTCGTTCACTGGGTTAAGGCTCTGGTGTTGCCATGAGCAGTGGTGTAGGTTACAGACGTGGCTCAGATCTGGCATTGCTGTGGCTGTGGTGTAGGCCTGCACTTACAGTTCCCAATTGGACCCCTAGCCTGGGAACTTCCATATGCCGCCATGTTCGGCCTTAAAAAGACCAAAAAAAAAAAAAAAAAAGACTTAATGTGTGACTACCCAAACGTATGGCCTGAGTAACACACAATAAAATGTCCATACTAGGGAGTTCCCATTGTGGCTCAGTGGACAAAGAACCTGACTAGTCTCCATGAGGATCAGGTTAGATCCCTGGCCTCGCTCAGTGGGTTAAGGATCTGGCATTGCCATGAGCTGTGGTGTAGGTCACAGACACGGCTCAGATCCTGCATTGCTGTGGCTGTATTGCAGGTGGCAGCTGTAGCTCTGATTCGACCTTTAGTCTGGTAACCTCCATATGCTGCAGGTGCAGCCCTGAAAAGACCAAAAAATAAGTCCATACTAAAGTGATTTTTTTTGTTTTCTTCTTTTGCTTGACCATCATGGGAAAAACTTTGTGAAAAGAAACAAAGATAATGGGGGGGGTATTTTTTCTCTTTTTAAATATTATAGCCTCAATGCAGAATTCATACCCTGGACTTCTGAGTCAGAGAACATCAATATTCTGCAGGAGACAGAATAAGGTCTCCTAGAAATGCATCCTCTCAGCCTCATGGCATTTGTACAACAGCATCTGGACAGGTGATAATACAGCAACTTACGTCATAGGACTCATGCCTCACCAGTTAAGCACAGAGAATAAGTGTGCTTATGTGGTGTCTCAGCCGGTCAGTCAGGGCACTTGACGAGAACTCAGCAAATAAAAGGGGATCAACCACTTACTATGGCAATCCTCTCATAGTAAATAGGCCAAAATATTATGCTGGACACCTTGAACGTATATACAGCTGTATGTCAGTTATAGCTTAATACACTTAAAAAACAACAGATGAGCAATAAAAAAAACACAACAAATGTTCCATGTATTCCTAAAACAAAAGGCTATCATAGGAGGCAGGGTAGTGAGCAAGCCTCATTACAGTCACCTGAGCAAGTGGCGTCCTCAGCACAAGACTGGTGACACCGCCACCAGGTTGCAGTAGCCCAGACCACCTGGCCCGCACTGCTCGGCCTGCCCCTAAAAGGCTCACCTAACGTCCGAGGCTTCACTGTCCACATCTGACAACTCCAGTAGGTCCTCAGAACTCCCCTCCTCGTCAGAGAAGGCCCGTCTGACCTTGGGCTGCAGCATGTCCTGAGTGATCTTGTTCCGCGCAGCCATGCTGCGCACGTCCTCCTCACTGCGGCCCTTGTCTGGGTGCTGCAGCAGGTACGCCTCCACCAGGTTGTTGAGGATGTGGTTTTTACAGATCCGCTCCACTGGACAGCGGCAGGTGGGGCACAGGGTGGAACGCTCCATCCAGCCTGAGTAGCAGGCGGCACAGAAGGTGTGCATGCAGGGCTGCAGGCTGAGGGCACAGGGACACACTGTCAGAGCTGCAGAGCAGTTGAGGACCGAGCACCTGCCCACCCAGTGCAGCAGGCCCGGACGCCAGGGCCAGGGACCCAGCATCATGCTGCTGCCTTCCCCAGAGGCAGAGGGGGCCCTGCTCAGAGGTTTGGGTACAAAACAGAAAAATGAGATAACTGCCCAGACCCCTGTGCTCTTCTGACTCAGCCAGACCCAGGCCTATGCTTCTCAGGTACTTGGCCAGGGCTGCATCCTCAGGTGACACAGGGGGATACCAACAGCCTCTCACAACCCACCTGAGAAATAGTGCCTGTGCAAAACCATGGCATTCATTCTCAACTGCTCTAACTCTGTGCTTGTCAACTGTAAGAAACGAGAGGCCACATGGCTCCAAGAGGGACAGAGAGTAAGTATCAGGAATGAGAAGAGTGGAGACACCGGGTGTGGAAAAGACCTGCTCTAAACCGAACTTCAGGAGTTCCCTGATGTCCTGGTGGTTAGAAATCTGGCATTGTCACTGCTGTGGCGTGCAGTCTATCCCTGGCCTGGGAACTTCTGCATGCCAAAGGCACTGCCAAAAATAAATAAATAAATAAATCAAAACATAGCCAGTTTTCGGACAGATTCTAAGTCTTAAGTTCCCACAGATAAGAGGGTTTGCCGTAAGCTATGTCCAGATCTTCGTTCTGGGACATTCACTCCATGTTTTTGTTTTTGTTTTTTTCCCCTTTGGAATGTTTGTCTTTATTTTAAATATTTTATATTTTAGGCTTAGCAGAATAAAGTATAAATATGTTTGCCTGTTCAAGGATACACACAGATAGGGTCTTCAAGAGAATAAACCCAATAAGGAGTCCTCTTTAAAGACTTCTTTTATTAACAGGGAGTGTGATGTGGGTGTGTAGAACACGGCTCACACAGCAGGATTTCCTGAATTGCTCCCTCTGGGCTAACTCCTGGGTGTGACGGCCTTTTGCCGATAGCAATTTCTCTCCTAGACATATACCTAAGAAAATTTAAACCAAGGATGCAAATAAATGCATGTACACACATGTTCATAGTACCACTATTCACAATAGCCAAAAGGTAGACACAACTCAGGGCAATAGCCACTAGCAGATAAACAGATAAAACGCTTTGTTGTTTGAACAGACAATGGCATGTTACTCAATCATAAAGAAGAATGCAATGTGGACACATGCTACAATGTTTCTGATCCTCAAAAACTGTGCTAAGTGGAAAAAACCAAGCATAAAAGGTCACGAATGATGTGGCTCCATTTATATGAAATATCCTGAAGAGGTAGATCAATGGAGGTAGAAAGCAGACCATTGGTGGCCAAGGGCAGGGAGGGAGAGGGAGCAAGAGTGATGATTGCTGGTTCAGTGTCACCTTTGTGGGTGATATTTCAAAGGAGCCAGAAGTAATGGTCCGCACCGCACAACATCTTTCATGTACTAAATATCTCTGCAGACTTTAAATGGGTAATTTCATTTAAAATGATACAAAAGAACTTAGTTACAAAACAGAAACTGACTCAATGATTTTGAAACCAAGTTTATGATTATCAAAGGGAAAGGTGGGGATGAGGAATAAATTGGGAGGTTGGGATTAACATATATATACACATTACTCTATATAAAATAGATAAGCAACAGGGATCTATTGTTGTATAGCCCAGGGTCACTCCATGTTAACTACTGCATTTCTTTAACGAGGGACACTGACCACTGGGTACAGCTCGCCAGCTCCACCTCTGAGGGGACCAGGCCACTGAAGTCAGAGCCACCGCACCTTAGTTCCATAGGTCTGATTGGCCTCGGTTACCTGGCCAGGTTTCCAGCTTGTTGGCCCCATAAACAGAAAGGCTGCAGTAAACTCAGCGGATAACCCCAAAAGTGACCCCCAGGCCTGTTCCTCTGAGCCCTACCTCCTCACCCTACGTGTGTCCCTCCAACACACGTACCTCACACAATCGTGCAGTAGGTCCTGGCAGATGATGCACGTGAGTGTCTCCTCCATCTTATCTGGCTTCGTGGCTGCAGCCCTGACGTCCAGGCTGGCCTGGGCATCCCGGCACTGGTCTGCCACCAACATGGGCAGCTTCAGGTGGGGCTCCCCATCTGCAAGGGAAAGGAGGGAAAGGGACACGTTCTGACCATCACAACCATGGAGGAAACAGATACCTTGACCTGTGGACAGAAGACTTTGTCCTCATTGTATCTTATTTTTATTTTACTATTATTATTTTTTGGCCACTAACACGGCATCACATCTGTTGAAGCAGAGAAGGAGGGCCTCCTTCCCGATACTATTCTAACACAATTATTGGCTCAATATATTGTATTTACATTATTATGTTTAAGTATTCACTGCCCATCCAAGCATTATAATTAAGTTTTCTTCTTTATACAATTGTTCTGAGTTAAAAATGGTTTGATCTTTATACTTTTTTTTTTTCTTTTTGTCTTTTCTAGGGCCACACCCATGGCATTTGGATGTTCCCAGGCTAGGGGTCTAATCGGAGCTGTAGCCGTTGGCCTATGCCAGAGCCATAGTAATGCAGGATCTGAGCCGTGTCTGTGACCTACACCACAGCTCATAGCAACGCCAGATCCTTAACCCACTGAGCAAGGCCAGGGATCGAACCCTTTACTTCATGGTTCCTAGTTGGATTCATTAACCACTGAGCCACAACGGGAACTACTGTACTTGCTTTTTAAAAAGTTTTGTCTTTTTAGGGCCACACCTGTGGCATATGAAAACTTCCAGGCTAGGGGTCGAATCAGAGCTACACCAGCCAGCCTATGCCACAGCCACAGCAACACCAGATCCGAGCTGCATCTGTGACCTCTACCACAGCTCATGGCAATGCCAGATCCTTAACCCACCGAGCGAGGCCAGGGATCGAACCTGCATCCTCATGGATAATAGTTAGGTTAGTTAGCACTGAGCCATGAAAGGAACTCCTGCTTGCTTATTTTTTTTCAGGTACCTGTTGCTGCTTCATTCCGTATCTCCCCAGGCCAATCAATTCAATTCTCCACTCAATACAGAAGACAATTCAGCTTCTTTCTGAGGCCCTCCCTCCTGGAGGCTTCCTGTCACACTGCTCCAATCCGTGGGCCTCTCTCAGGCCTGCCTCACAGCTACTGTCCTACCAGCAATACTCCCAAATTTTTTTTTTTTCAATCTCTTAAACTTTGACTTTCTATTTTTTATTTTTGGCAACACCGAAGGCACATGGAAGTTTCTCAAGCCACAGCAGTGATAACACTGGCTCCTTAACCTGCTGAGCCACCAAGGAACTCCTAACTTTGGTATTTATTTATACTTTTTAGGGCTGCGCCTGCAGCATATGGAAGTTCCCAGGCAAGGGGCCAAACTGGAGCTGCAGCTGCTGGCCTAAGCCACAGCCAAAGCCACATGGGATCTAAGCCACATCTGTGACCCTACACAGCAGCTCATGGCAATGCCGGATCCTTACCCACTGAGTGAGGCCAGGGATCGAACCTGCATCCTCATGGATACTAGTTGGGTTCATAACCCATTCAGCCACAATAGGAATTCCCTCAACTTTGGCTTTTAAGGTGTAGACTTTTCCCTAAATCACCTTTAATGCGAAGGTTCAAACTATCACTTAAAGATAATACAGTCTTAAAAACTGGTTGTCCTATCAAGACAGCGTTGCAACTGGAGAATGCAGTTTCCAGACCAAGAGCATATCCTGACAGTAAAAACAGTTCAATCCCAACAGTATGAGCATGAAAAAAAAGGCCTGGACTGCCATCTGGAAGAGCCTAGGACAGTGCCTTCGGCTTCTGCAGAGGGACAGAGTTGTTGGGGTACGAAGGATACAGAATCACAGGGCTCTGACCTGCTTTTATTCTCTTCTTGACGGGCTCCAGATCTTCCTGATCCTGGGATTCTGACAGAGGAAAGGGGGCTCCCTCCCTATCTGGGAGGGCCGAGGGGAAGCTGGCAATGTCACCACTGGTCACAGATAGACCACACCCTTTTGGGGAGGCACCTGCACCTCTGGAGCCTGTGAGAGAGACAAAGAGAAATTCTGACTCACTTGCCTCGCAGAAAAGACAGCAGTTTATGGCACCACTGATTCATACTAGGTGCAGTTAATCCAAGATGTCATTAAAAAAAAAAAACCAAAGTGTACCCTTTGTGTAATTTTTTACAGTATGCGCATTACAACCTATAAAAAATACCACAGTACTATAATTCCTGACCTTCAGCCCTTTTCTTGAGTTTACCTCACTATAGCCAGCCACCTCTGAACCCCTCAGGGGCGTGTCTGTCACCTCAGAAGCACAAGGCAGTTAGTGAACTAGCAGCCACGTGGCTACCACCCCAAGGTGCCTCTCTTACCGGAGCTAGAGGGCGGTCCTCGCCCTGCAGAAGTGGGCTCCACGGAAGAGGTAGAGGCCGTGGGGAAGAGGTCTGACGTCGACGTTGATGGCTGTGGTTCCTCAAAGCACCCCTGAGTGGCGGGCGATGACGGTAGGACCTGGGGACCATCGCCTTGCCCTGCACCTGAGGTATCTTTGGTCACATGGAACACATTTTCTTTATTCGCTTCTGTAAGCACAAGAGGAGCAAGAGCACAATTGAGGGCACAGGCAGAGCACTACTACTCTCCTGCCAAGAATCCACATGTCCAGCAATCTCACTTACCAGAGGAGTCCCTTGTCAAGCCTTGCTTCTCACTTAGGGATTCGTAGAGGTATGCCACATCTAAAGGAAACCCATTGGTCAGAGCAGCGTCAGGCACACACTGGGCAACAACACCTTTTTCTCTGCTCCTCCCTCCCGTGACCCCACAGTCACTCTGTCCTTGCCGACTGTTTCGACCTATCGGTTCATATCTGTGGTTGCCAGTTTAAGGGATTCTAAAGTAAGTGATCCCAAACATCTTAACCGAGTTTACTTTTTATTTATTTATTTTTAAAATAGATTTTATTTTAATTTATTTTTGTCTTTTAGGGCCGCACCGGCAGCATATGGATGTTCCCAGGCTACGGGTTGAATTGGAACTGTAGCTGCCAGCCTACGCCCCAGCCACAGCAATGCAGGATCTGAGCTGCATCTGTGACCTATACCACAGCTCATGGCAATGCCAGATCCTTAACCCACTGAGCGAGGCCAGGGATCAAACCTACATCCTCATGGATACTAGTCGAGTTCGTTAATCACTGAACCACAACAGAAGTCCCCTTAACTGAGTTTAAAATAAATAAGGCTGGGAGCTCCCTGGTGGCACAGTGGGTTAAGAATCCAGCATTGTCACTGCTGGGATACTGGCAGGTTTGATCCCTGGCCTGGGAACTTCTGCATGCCACAGGTGTGGCAAAAAAAAAAAAAAAAAAAAAAAAAAAAAAAGCCTCAGGAAAAATAAATGCCTGCAGTCAGGAGGCTAAGGGAAGCAAAGCAATAAGGATGTGATGAATCTATGCCCTGCTTGTCATTTCAAACCAGCAGAAGAAGACACAAGATCCTCATGGCCAGGGACTGCCTCTGCCTACTAAGAACAACCTAGGGAACAATCTGCCCCCTTCCTCCTATTCCTGGGAACCTTCGAAGGACTCCCCTAACTCTCCATGTCCTCTTATCATCCTTCTTCCCCAAACACAAACAGCGATGCCCAGAGCTGGGAAATCCCTGATGGAGTCCAGTCCAACCCTGATGTCTCCTGTGACTCTAGGAAGGCAGAGCCCTCAGTGGCCTCCGGCCCCTTCTCCTATGTCTAACTCTCCCAACTCCATTTCTTCCACTGTCATCTCACCCATTCCCATTCACTTCTCCTGGGCCACCATTCTGAGATTCAGGGCTCATAACCATGGCGGTGTTTTGGAGGAATGGCTGGGGTTCAGACTTCAAGGTCAACACTCCCATTCTCTTTTTTTTTTTTTTTTTTTTTTTTTTTGTCTTTTTGCCATTTCTTGGGCCGCTCCTGCGGCATATGGAGGTTCCCAGGCTAGGGGTCTAATCAGAGCTGTAGCTGCCAGCCTACGCCAGAGCCACAGCAACGCAGGATCCGAGCCACGTCTGCGACCTACACCACAGCTCACAGCAACGCCGGATCGTTAACCCACTGAGCAAGGGCAGGGACCGAACCCGCAACCTCATGGTTCCTAGTCAGATTCGTTAACCACTGCGCCACGACGGGAACTCCAACACTCCCATTCTCCATCAGACACCACTCACGACAGAAACTATGTAAACAAAAAAGGGAATGTAGGGAGTTCCCCGGTGGCCTTGCAGTTAAGGACTCGGCATTGTCACTGTTAAGGTGTAAGTTCGATCCTTGGCCCAGGAACTTCTGCATGCCACGGGTGTGCCCTGCGCTGCCCCCAGAGGGAATGTAGCTAATACTAACATTCCTTTGGGAAGTTTCAGCTTCCACAGACTCCCTTCCCACAATGCTCTCAGGTATGGCTGGGGCTTCCCCACCACACACCACATGTGTGCCCATCCAGGAAGCCTCTCTCTTACTGTGTTCTGGCTCATTCTTCCTATACACCAAGTAGATGACATCTCCAGTCTGTAAGGGGCAGGTCTGCTTCTTAACAACCTTCAGCTTGTTAATTACTGTTCCATTAGTGCTGTGGATACAACAAAAAATGCAATTTATCCCACTTAAAATAACTTGGGAGTTAAAATTTTCCTTTTTTACAACCACTAGGAAAGCAGCTCAACATTAACCATTTTTGTTTTTTGCGTTTTTTTATTTTTTGAAATTTATTATCATCATTATTATTGTTATTATTATTATTTTTGGCAGTGCCCATGGCATGTAGAGAAGTTCCTGGGCCGGGATCAAACTCATGCCACAGCAGTGACAGTGCCAGGTCCTTTAATCACTAGGCCACCAGGGAACACCTGTTTCTTTGTTTAAAGTATGATAATGTAGAACTGTTTATAGACTTATAATGTTAAATTTTTTTTTTTTTTTTTTTTTTTTTGTCTTTTTGCTATTTCTTTGGGCCGCTCCCGCGGCATATGGAGGTTCCCAGGCTAGGGGTCGAATCGGAGCTGTAGCCACCGGCCTACACCAGAGCCACAGCAACTCGGGATCCGAGCCGTGTCTGCAACCTACACCACAGCTCATGGCAACACCGGATCGTTAACCCACTGAGCAAGGGCAGGGACTGAACCCGCAACCTCATGGTTCCTAGTCGGATTCATTAACCACTGCGCCACGACGGGAACTCCTAATGTTAAATTTAAAAAAGAAATCAAATTAGGAGTTCCCATCATAGCACAGCGGAAACGAATCTAAGAACCATGAGGTTGAGGGTACAATCCCTGGCCTTGCTCAGTGGGTTAAGGATCCAGCATTGCTGTGAGCTGTGGTATAGGTTGCAGATGTGGCTCATATCCCTCGTGGCTGTGGCTGTGGTGTAGGCCAGCATCTGTAGCTCCAATTAGACCTCTGGCCTGGGAACTTCCACATGCCATGGGTACGGCCCTAAAAAGACAAAAAAAAAAAAAAAAAACACCTAAATATACAGATAGCTTGATCAAAATGTTCACAGCGGCAGGATTATAGATGATTTTATTTTTTTGCCACTTTACATTATCTGAATTTTAAAAAGAATAACATTCAGGGAGTTCTCATTGTGGCTCAGTGGGTAAAGAATCCACTAGCATCCATGAGGACGGAGAATATGGATCCACTAGTATCCATGAGGATGCAGGTTTGATCCCTGGCTTCATTCCATAGGTTAAAGGATCTGGCCTTGCTTCAACTCGGATCCAACCCCAAGCCTGGGAACTTCCATACGTCACAGGTGCAGCCCTAAAAGAAAAGAATTTTTTAAAAAAAGAATAACATTCATTTGATCTGTTATTCTCTAATTTATACATCTTTTCCATTTTGAAAAAAACCAAGTGAACATTAAAAGTTTATTTTTCTGTCACATAACTTCACTTGAATGTACAGTATTCAATCAGATAATATTAGAAACAACCTGAATTTTTTTTTTTTTTTTTTTGTCTTTTTAGGGCCATACTCGTGGCATATGGAAGTTCCAAGGCTAGGGGGTTAATCAGAGCTGTAGCTGCTGGCCTAGACCACAGCCACAGCAACGCCAGATCTAAGCCGTCTCCGCAACCTATACCACAGCTTAATCCCCTGAGTGAAGCCAGGGATCGAACCCAAGTCCTCATGGATACTAGTCAGGTTCTTTAACAGCTGAGACACAGTGGGAACTCCAGAAACAACCTGAATTTCTGAATGCAAGTCAGAATGTTGGGTTATATTCATCTTGATGGTATTTTCTTTCTTTCTTTCTTTCTTTCTTTCTTTCGGGCCACACCCTTGGCATAGGGAAGTTCCCAGGCTAAGGGTTGAATCAGAGCTGCAGCTGCTGGCCTACATCATAGCCACAGCAACCCCAGATCCGAGCCGCATCTGAAAGCTACACCACAGCTCATGGCAATGCCAGATCCTTAACCCACTGAGCAGGGCTAGGGATTGAAACCACATCCTCATGGATACTAGTCGGGTCCATTACCACTGAGCCACAATGGAAACTCCTCAATGCTATTTCTGATTCAAGTGGGCCTCTAACAAAATTATTACGAGGACATTTTTATTTTTGTATAAAATTATTATTTTTCATCACTACCACTTAGAAGATGATAAAAATACTCACAGGAATGACATAAATATTTAACAGCACACATACACAAGTGCTACTGTTCAATTCTCTTAGAAAAAGCCCTCCTGTTGTCCCCCACTCCCAGCCCAATGCCACTGTCAGGTATTGTAACATCTCTTCTGTTCCAACCCCACGATCTCCTCCAGGTGCTTCCAGCAGAGCCTCAGCCCGACCAGCAGCCCTGGGCTGTGATTTCTAGCTTCTCTCCTGCTTCAGAACCTGCCTCTGTCCACACAGCTCCCCACCCCTCACCCGCCTCCAGCAGCCACAGCCCAGCTCAGTTCACTCTTCAGATGAGCACTGATCCCTCCTGAGAGGGTCCTGGGCAGAAGAGAGTCAGCGCCAGTCCCTGCGGTTGGGAGGTCTCCCCAGCTGACCAGGGGCCATGCTGCTGGATGGAAGACACAGGAATCTAAGTTAGACGGGACAGGAAGCCCTTTGGGGGAGGGGCTCCTGTGTGGAGATCAGATGGAAAGTCAGGAGTGGACGAAGACAATATGCAGGCAAGGGAAACAGTGTGCTGACAAAAGCCCAACACAGCAACTGAGCAAACCAACCCAATTTTAGGCACTGGATCCACCCATGCCTTAACTTCAGTGACAGGCTAAGGACCCCAGTGGTGAAAAGGCTGTATCTTCACCTCTGAGCCAACTTCCACTATAGATTTCTGGAAAGGGCCGGATGGTATGTAGGTCAGGCTATGTAGTCACTTGGTCTTCATCCCACCTACTCAGCTCGGCCACTGTCGTGTGGGAGCAGACCTAGGCAGAGGGTGCTCAAAGGGCTGTGGCAGCCATCCTAGCGAGACACCACTCTTACAAAACCCAGCAGTGCCACCACTGTCCTGTCAAGGCCCCTGCTGCCAGGCCTCTTCCCAAAATCTGTTCTCAAGTTCTTTCTAACCAAAAAAACCCTGCTTTCCCTTTTCTGCTTAAGCCCTTGGGTGCCCTCTCACTGCCCTCAGGCTCAAGTCTGGACTCTCCAGTGTAGTGTTGGGGGTCTTCCTGCTCAGGCCTGGGGTCTTTGCACCTGCAGTTCCTTCTGCCTGGAAGGCCCCTGCCCCTATGGCCACCTCAGCCCAGGAGAGCAGTGACGTCTAGTAGCTAGAAAAGCCCTTCTCCCCTGGGGCCTCCATAAAGAGCAGACACCAATATGGTTTTAGTCCAATGAGGAGTGAGTTGGACTCTGAAGCTCCACACCTGAGAGATCATAGATTTGTGTGGTTTTAAGCCACTGAGACTGTGGTGATTTGTTACAATAGCCCTAGGAAGCAAATACTGTGCCACAGCCAGCGTGGGAGAGCCAGGACCTGAGGCAGAAAGGCGGTTCTGGAACCAAAACTGTTACTGTACGCTATGTACCGTAAAGAAAAGTAAAGAACTTGATCTGCTACCTATGAAAGGAGGAAAGGCAGCATCAGTTCTTCCTCATAAAACCTAACTTCTGGTCTTCTATCCCTAAGACCATTTGTTACTAAAGAATCTCATAGCACTTGATCTTCATAAAGATTAAAAAAAACATCCTGTGGGAAAGGCATGCAATTAAGATTCTGATGGAAAGCAATCTGCCACCTGTACCAGGCTTAAAACAGGTGCCTGCTGACATAGCATTCCTTCCTATAAATGCACCCCAAGAAAATAATTAGACCTGAATGGAAAGGGTTCTGGAGGAGAGTCACCACAGTGTCATTTATAATCAGAAAAAGTCAAAATAATAAATTCCCATCAGTAAAGGAGCTGACAAATAAGTTATTACACAATACTGACAAAGATAAGATGGATCTAGACATACACATGAGAACGTAAGGAAGGAAGAAGGGAAAGAAAGGAAGGGAGGGAGGAAGGAGGGACTTTTTCATTAGTAGAAGTCTAATGTGAAGAGGTTGTTAAGAACCCAAAATGTATCACTGCCTTACTTATTTCTGAGATATATTTGCTTAAATCTGACCACTTTTGAGAAGGGTCACAGACCCTAAAGTGTCACTAAGTGAAACCAGAAAATACATCCCCCAGGACCTTGAGCACCTAGCCAACTACTGAGCTACAGAAAGCAGGACCTTGTCTCTCATCCGTAGTCACTGCCTTCAAGTCAGTTTCCTGAAGCTACCAGAGGAAACAGAAATGAAGTTCAGAAGGAGCTTACCTGGTATCTTCCAGCGACACCTGACCAGATTTTTCATCCACTACAATTTTACAGTGATCTCCAGAGACCAGTTTATTGCCAGGGAATGAAAGGTCACAACCTAAAACAGAAAAGGAGACATGCTGGCTTAAGATTGTGGGGCCCGCATACACCACCACCCTCTGCTTAACCAGAGCATGAGATTGGAAATCAAGATCCATGTTGTGCCAGCAAAAAGAGACAGGACTTAAGTACAAAAAAATTTTTTAAAAAGCATTTAAGTGTTAATCCAGGAGTTCCCATCGTGGCTCAGTGGTTAACGAACCCGACTAGGAACCGTGAGGTTGTGGTTTCAATCCCTGGTCTTGCTTAGTGGGTTAAGGATCTGGCGTTGCTGTGAGCTGTGGTGTAGGTCACAGACATGGCTCAGATCCCATGTTGCTGTGGCTCTGGCATAGGCCGATGGCTACAGCTTCAATTGGACTCCTAGCCTGGGAACCTCCATATGCCACAGAAAGCGGCCCTAGAAAAGGCAAAAAGACAAAAAAAAAAAAAAAAAAAAGCATTTAAGTGTTAATCCAAAGTGAAGGAAGACTACGTCTTGAACCCTTCTGACTCCTCATTACCTAGAAGATATACCCCACCAACACCTCCAGTTACACATCACCTGCGTCTTGGTGACATTTTTACAATATGCATACATACTCAGAGAGCCTGATAATTATACAACTTTAAAGAAACAAAGGGGCTTCCTAAATATCTTCAGTATCTTAGCCCTTAATTTCTTCTTTGTGTAATCTGAGGTTTCACAAATCACCACAAAATTGAAGCAATGACTAAGGGTCACAGAAAATATGACTGAGTGAATTATTAAAGGCACATGGGCATGTCTAAGAAAATGGAAAACAGAAGGAGGATGCCTCTATTGCTGAATACAATCATTACATCTGCACTAAATCCAGGGTGAAAATCCTCAAATACTTTCTTCTTTCCTTAAGTCAAAAGAATAAAAGCTTTCAGGAGTGTTTTAATATTGAGCCACTAATTTGCTTATAACAGGTTTGTGCTATAGCTACTAAGATCTACAGTGACTTTATTTTTAATAACCAAACGTAGAAAGCAGTACATGTGGTGAATGAATAAACAACCTGCAGAACACCGCTCAGCAACACAGGCACAAGCTACCGATACACAAAACTGCCAGAGATGAACCTCAAAAGTAGCAGCCAAGGGAAGGAAGCCAGACCCAAAGACTGTGGTGTGGTGCTGTGGGCTGCCCCTTGGCTGACATTCTGGAAAAGGCAGAACTACAGGGAGAGAAATCAGATCAGTAGGTGACAGGAGCTAGGGCTCAGGGGCAGGAGCTGACTCCAAAAGGCCACCAGGACCTCTTTGAGGTGACTGAAATGTTCTCCACCTTGACTGTAGTGATACATCCATTTCTCAAAACTCAACACCTAAAAGGGGTGAATTTCACTAGGTGTGAACTATGTCTCCCAAACACTAGACATCTTATTTGCACCAGCATTCTACATTTACGGGAAGTGCTTTGTTACATTTCTCCAAGGCCGATTTCACCTGTGCTCAAGATCATCCACTGCACTGGGCATAGGTAACCCTAACCGTTGCCCACCTTGGCCAGGCAGGATTAATAGCTGCTTGCAGGAATTGTCTCACAGCAGGAGGCCCTGATAAGGACTATGTGCTGCCCTGAAGACTGACTGGGAGGATTCAGGAGGGGCCAACAGGAGGGAGGAGATGACTATCCTCCTAGGATCCTCAGCACCAGAATCGGTCTTGGGTGGGGTGCACACGCCACCAGGAAGGACCCTGAGCCAGACTAAATGTGGGCCCAGCAAGACAATTGGCCAGAGGCAGCCCAAAAACTAACCTCATTCCCATAAAACCAGAGACTGCGAGTCATGTGGCATAGCAGTTCTCCAGGGTTCCCTGGTCTCCACTTGGGCATCCCCTCCCAAGAGTCTTTTGCTTTGTCAGCATGTATGTCTCCTCAGACAATTCATTTTCTTTTTTTTTTTCTTTTTGGCTGTTTTAGGGCCACACCTGTGGCATATGGAGGTTCCCAGGCTAGGGGTTGAATAGGAGCTGTAGCTGCCAGCATACACCGAAGCAACAGCAACGCAGGATCTGAGCCATGTCTGTGACCTACACCACAGCTCATGGCAACGCCAGATCCTTAACCCACTGAATGAGGCCAGGGATTGAACCCTCGTCCTCATGGATGCTAGTCGGGGTTATTAACCCCTGAGCCATGATGGGAACTCCAAACAATTCATTTTCTTTTTTCTTTTTTTTGGGGGGGGTACTTTTTAGGGCCACACCTGCAGCATATGGAGGTTCCCAGACTAGGGGTCTAATTGGAGCTGTAGCCGCTGACCTATGCCAGAGCCACAGCAACACGGGATTCAAGTCGAGTCTACAACCTACACCACAGCTCATGGCAATGCTGGATCCTTAACCCACTGAGTAAGGCCAGGGATGGACCCCGAATCCTCACGGATGCTAGCCAGGTTCATTAACTGCTAAGCCACGCTGGGAACTCCAGACAAGTCATTTCTGAGTGTTAGACAAGACTCCTAGAAGGGGATCCCCCTTCCTGCAGCACAACCACCAGGATGGTCTCTTCACAACCCAGACCCAGGCTAGCTGCATGTCACCAGCATGGGTATTAAACAGGCCTCTCCACACCAGAACATCAGCACCCTGTTTAGAACTGAAACACTGTGTTCTCAAGTTCTACTCTTGGTATGTGCCCTGCCTGTCACTCAGCTGGTTCATTTCTCCACGGCTGGCGCACATTCCGCCACCCCCTGGGAATGGGGAGCTCTTCAGAAAGGCGAATTCCTCCACTTCCTCCCACACACGTGAACTCTGCCCTCCCTTTTCCTCAAAATAATGCCTTGTATAGAGCAGTCCTATAATAGTTTTAAAATAAATATAAACATAACCAAGTTCTACAACTTGTGTTCCCCTAAAATTCATACACTGAAACCCTATCCCACAACCCCATGTGACTGTGTTTAGGGAGTGGGCTGGTGAAGTGATGAAAGTTAAATGAGATCATTGGGGTGGGAACTTAATCTGATAGGGCTGAGGTTCATACAAAAAAAGGGAGAGACACCAAAGCTCTGTGTCCAGAAGGTGAGGACAGAGTGAGAAGCAGGCGGCTGTCTGCCATCCAGGAAGAGGGTTCTCAAACAAATCGACTGGCACTTTGAGCTTGGGCTTCCTAGACTCCAGAACTGAGAAAGAAATTTCTGTTGTTTAAGCTTCCTGATCTGTGGTATTTATGATGGCAGCCAGGGCAGACTAATACCTCAACCTTTATGTTTTGCTGGAAAGGTTGATACCAGCACATTTTTGTTCCTTGCATTAACATGTAAAATGCTACTATAGTGTTCTGTTATAATAACAATGGCTAACTTTAGGTGCTAACTCTTAGCCAAGATCCTTCTAAGCACTCTACTTACCATCTCTTTTAATCTTCACAATGAACCTACAAAGTAGGTACAAAGGTACAGAAAGGTAAATTGTTAGCCAAAGAAATTTACAGAGGTGGTGTCCCATGGAAACCCAAGAAGTATGTCTCCAGGGCTTCTGCTCTTCACCAAACTTCCTTTTACACCAAAGAAAGACAATTAATGCACCTCCAAAAGCTTCTAACGAAGATATATAAATGCTTTTACAGTTGTTAAAAAAAATTAACTTGATCTTGGTATTTAAGACTGCCTTCCAAAAAAACCCAAGCGATAAAGACACGCAAGTACATCACAATGGGTAATATGAAACAGTAATCTTTCTCATTCTCCCATTTAAAAGTATAAAGTCAGAATGATAAATTATTGACAAACTAAATATTTCTGTTGACCCGATCAGTGCCCCTCTCTCCCAGGAGAAAAGCTACAAGGAAACTTAGCAGATGGTCCCCTCTAGTCCAGAGGCAGTAAGCTTGGAGGGTGAGGGCACTTTCTCTCACTAGTTGTATGACTTTTCTTCAACTTCTTAGCTTCCTTTGTTCTTTAAATCAACAAGTATTTAAGCAGCTCTACTCTAAGAGCTGGGCGTGGCATATAGAGTTCTTGGCAAGGGGCAGATCCGAGTAGCAGTCAGATCTAAGCCAAAGCTGCAGCAACACCCGATCCTTAACCCACTGTGCCAGACAGGGGATCGAACCTGTGACCCAGTGAGCTCCTAAGACACCACAGAGCCCACTGCGCCAAGCAGGAACTCCAAGATCCTTTTTTTTCCTTCTTTTTTAGCCTCAAGTGTGGCAAATGAAAGTTCCCAGGCTAGGGGTCTAATAGGAGCTGTAGCTACAGGTCTACACCACACCCAGGGCAACACGGGATCCAAGCCCCGTCTGAGACCTATGCCACAGCTCATGGCAACCCCGGATCCCTAACCCACTGAGAGAGGCCAGGTATCCAACCTGCATCCTCTCGGATACCAGTTGGGTTCGGTACTGCTGAGCCACGACTGAAACTCCCAGATCTTTTTTTGAATGTAGCTGCCTACACCTATAAATTTCCCTTGAGCACTGCTTACCTGCAACCCCCAAGTTTTGGTATGTTATATTTTATTTATCTCAAAGTATTGTCTAATTTCCCTTTTGATTTCTTTGACCCAATGGCTGTTTAAGGGTGTTATTTAATTTTGCACATATCGGTGGGTTTTCCAGTGTTCCTTCTGCTATTGATTTCTTTTCCGTTAAGGTCTGAGAAGACGCGTTGGGTGGTAATGAACTTGAAAACACTGACTTCTACGTAATAAATTAATGTACCACTTCATATAGCTGTAACGAGGATTAAAGAATCTGTACGAAGCACTCAGAAGTGACTGGGCAGAGCAATAAGTGAATAAATGGTAGCTATTACAGGAGAGCCCACTACACTGGAAAAACTGGAAAGCTCAGAGCGCCCCGCCCAGGGGCCTCCCACAGCGCGGTGGGTCCCGTCCTGCCCAGCTCTCGTCCTCGGGCCCCAGATCTCCGCCCTGGCCCCTGCTCGGGTCCCCCAGCACTCGGCCTCCGTCCACCGCCCCCATCCCGGACTCGTCCTCAGTCCGTCCCATGTCTCCCATCCCACCTCCGCCCCGTACCTTTTCTCCGCCCGATGGTCCACTCCCGCTTTCTCAGGAGGACGTGCGGCTCGCCCTCCTCGGCGCCCAGGCGGAGGAGCCTCCCCCACGGCTGCTGCTGCGGCAGCTGCTCTCCTTCCCCGGGCCGCTCCATCGGATTCACATCTGACGAGCCCCGGAAACGTCGGGTGAGACTCTGGCCGCAAAGGCGGGGGCTGGGGCCGCCGCTTCTCCCGCAGCTGCCCGGGCCTCGGCGCCCCCGCCACGCTGCTGCGGGCCGCGCCGCCGGCCTCCCCCGCGTCCCGCCCGCGCCAGCAGCCCGCTTACCCCCCGCCCCGCGCGGAACCCGGAACCGGCCGCGCCGCCGCCGCTGCTGTCAACAGACATCGCTGATCCCTCAGCTGATCCGCGGGGCGGGGCCAGCGGCGTCCGCGCCCTACGATTGGCGGGCGGTGGCGACCACCGAGCCTGGCGGCTAGAGCGGAACAGGGGCGGTGGCCATCTAGAGTGGACGTGGGGAGGTGAGCCGAGCGTGCGCAGACCGGAGGATGGGGCCGGGACGACATCTTTGATGCTGGCCGAGACCTCTAGATCTCCGAGGATCTCGGAAGTAGCTGCCGTCGACGCCATGATAAGTCCGGGCAAAAGGGACTGAGTAACTTGGGTATTGGGCACCGAAGCAAATTCTCAAAGCCGCGTTGGAAGGGCAGATGGCTTATAGATATGTGACAAACGACGAGATAAGTGCAGGTAGAAACTTTCGGATGTCTCTTTCTCCGCGATCAGAATGTTGCTAGTGTCCTGGGAGGGCTCTGGAGAGTGCAAGCATCTCCGTTGCCAGTCGTAAGAGTATAAATTGGACCGCTTCTTGGAGGGCAGCGGTGCACACATAGTCTTTTCATTTCAAACGCACGTTTCCTTTGACTCAGCGATTCCGCCTTTTGGAATCTAGCAGAAATAAGGTGTGTGTTCCAAAAAAGGCTGCACTAGGATCATCAGTGCTGGACGCCTGAAAGTGAACGGTGGGCGAAGACTTGGTGCGGGTGGGCCAGGAGCCGAGTCATGGACTGTGCGGTCCATGACTGCGCGGTTGAGAGGAACCAGACGATATCGGACGGAGACCTCCGAAGTGGAAGAAGGCACCCAAAGGAGCGAGGGAGACATCTTTCACTGTATATTCCTTTGTGTAATTTAAACTGCATCATTTGGTGATTTTTGTTGTTGTTTGTTTTTGCTTTTTAGGGCTGCACCCGTGGCATATGGAATTTCCCAGGCTAGGGGTCGAATCGGAACTACAGCTGCTGGCCTATGCTACAGCCACAGCCACAGTAATGGGGGATCCAAGCCAACCTACACCACAGCTCATAGCAACTCCAGATCCTTAACCCAGTGAATGAGGCCAGGGATGGAATCTACATCCTCATGGATACTACTAGAAGGGTTTGTAACCTGCTGAGCCACACCAGGAACTCCATGTCAACTTTGTCATAAAGTGCATCTCTCCTTGAGTTCCCATTGTGGCTCAGCACATTCAGGATCCAACACCGTGGGAGGGTGTGGGTTTGATCCTTGGCCCCCCTCACTGGGTTAAGGATCTGGCTTTGCCACAAGCTGGGGTGAAGGTCGCAGACGTGGCTTGGATCTGGTGTTGTCATGACTGTGGCATAGGCCTGCAGCTGTGTTTCCAATTTGACCCCTAGCCTGGGAACTTCCACATGTCACAGGTGCAGCCATAAAAAGAAGAAGAAAGTACATCTCTCCTGGTCTCAGATTCAGGTCATAGGAAAGACCAGAATTTAAAATTTCTCAGAGTTATCTCATGGCTCAGCAGATGAAGGATCTGGTGTTGTCACTGCTGAGGCTTTGGTTACAGCTGTGGCGTGGGTTCCATCCCTGGCCCAGGAACTTCTGCATGCTGTGGGGCATGGCCAAAAGTAAATAAATAAATAAAATTTCTTCAAAGAAATTTAGTTTGGATAGAAAAGAAGCAAATCACAGTACCTTATTGGACTCGGTGTTGGAGACACTATGTGCCTGGCTAATCAGGCCTTTAGTTCAAATGGAAATGCTATACTCAAGAACATAGCCAAGGAGTTCCGCTCATGGCTCAGCAGTAACGAACCCAACTAGTATCCATGAGGATGCGGGTTCAATACCTGGCCTCACTCAGTGGGTTACAGATCTGGCATTGCCATGAGCTGTATTGTAGGTTGCAGATGCAGCTCAGATCTGGCGTGGCTGTGGCTGTGGCGTAGGCCAGCAAATGCAGTTCCAATTCTCCCCCTAGCCTAGGAACTTACATATGCCGCAAGTGCAGCCCTAAAAAAGCAAAAAAAAAAAAAAAAAAAAGAACATAGCCCAGCAGCTGTACAAGAAGAACTGGCAGCTTCTCCCTGGTTGAAGCTTTTCCTCTCTGCCCCTTCCCATCACTTCAGCATATTCACTGGTTCAGGTTCAAAGAATCCTTGATTCAAAGACATTCCCTGAAAATCTGGCTTAATTCACTCATGTTTTGGTTTTGGGGTCCATCAGGCTTCAGTGGCTCTCCAGCTATGCAGATATGAAAGCAGAAATACTCAGTGATCAGAACTGAAGGTCACTCTCATAGCTTTGGCTAATACCTTGATTTTCTTTTTTTTTTTTTTTTTTTTTTTTTTGGCTGAGCCCAAAGCATGTGGAAGTTCTCCGTCCAGGGCTCAAACCTGTGTCTCATCAGTAGACCTGAGTGCTGCAGTGACAACACTGAATCCTTAACCTGCTGAGCCACAAGGGAACTCTTTACCTTGATTCTTTGGACTCTTAAATTGTTGCCAGAGTTCCCGTCGTGGCTCAGTGGTTAACCAATCCGACTTGGAACCATGAGGTTGCCGGTTCTATTCCTGGCCTCACTCAGTGGGTTAAGGATCCACCGTTGCTGTGAGCTGTGGTGTAGGTCGCAGACTTGACTCGGATCCCGAGTTGCTGTGGCTCTGGCGTAGGCCAGCGGCTACAGCTCCTATTGGACCCCTATCCTGGGAACCTCCATATGCCGTGGGAGCAGCCCAAGAAATGGCAAAAAGACAAAAAAAAAATTGTTGCCAATGGTCCAATTGTCTGGTCTGCGACTTTGAAGAGTACTGATCAACAGGGTGAAGGCCTAACTCTTTGGGGAGTTCATGTTGTGGCGCAGCAGAAATGAATTCAAATAGGAACCATGAGGTTGCAGATTTGATCTCAGTGGGTTAAGGATCTGGCATTGCCAAGAGCTGTGATGCAGATCGCAGATGCAGCTTGAATCTGATATTGCTGTGGCTGTGGTGTAGGCCAGCAGCTGTAGCTCTGATTTGACCCCTAGCCTGGGAACCTCTATGCTGTGGGTGTGGCCCTAAAAAGCAAAAAAAAGAAAAAAGAAAAAAAGAAAAGAAAGACCTAACTCTGTGGGGCTCTAGACTATAAAAACGATTTGTTAAAGTCCCTGTCATGGCTCAATGGAAATTAACCTGAAGAGTATCCATGAGGACGTAGGTTCAACCCCTGGCCTTGTTTAGTGGGTTAAGGATCCAGCTGTGAGCTGTGAGCTGTGGTGTAGGCTGGCAGCTGCAGCTCCAATTTGACCCCTAGCCTGCGAACTTCCGTATGTTTGGGTGCAGCCATAAAAAATAAAATGAAAATAAAAACAATTTGTGGCTGCCTATCAGACTATCTACAGCAGTCAAGTAGATGTCCATGGTTCTTTGAGAAAAGAAAATTATCAAGCCTTCCTTATCACTGATTACCACCTGTAATAGTCATCACACTGGAAATGGAGTGTCTCCATCATAGACTGGCAGAAGTAAAGGATTTTATTTATTTATTTTTTTGATGTAGAAGCTAGCAGGTAGCTTGTGAGGAGACAAACCTGATTCCTTGTTCCATTGAGGGAGACTTGTACTTCCTGCCAAAGTTGGCCTGTTGGTTTTATGTAGGCATATTACTTGGGGGCATTGACCTCCCTACTCCTGGAAAATTGTATCAGTCCTTTGATCCCCTTCCCAGCACTACCAGGCATGTTTCACCACTTTTGACATTTTCTTTTTTCAGGAGGTGTTATGTCATCTGATTATCTAATTTTGGACACATTGATTTGGCCCTTGAAATCTAACAAAATGAAACTCTTTTCACTTTTTTTTTTTTTTTTTTTTGCTTCCAGGGCATATGGAAGTTCCCAGGCTAGGGTCAAACGAGCTATAGCTGGCGGCCTATGCCACAGCCACAGCAACATGGCACCCAAGCTGCACCTACACTGCAGCTCACAGCAATGCTGGATCCTTAACCCATTGAGTGAGGCCAGGGAGGGAACCTGCATCCTCATGGATACTAGTCAGATTCCCTTCTGCTGAGCCATGACAGCAACCCCCTCTTTTCATGTTTTTGATTGTCTGGACCATTTGCCATCTAATGGTGGTTCATCTTTTGTTACAAAGTCTACAACAATGACTTACAGTTAAGGTATTCAAGGGACCAGCCAAACTCCTTTATTATTTCCTGTACTACTTATCTGAGTTGGGTTGTTTAGTTACTGAATTAATTTCTGGTTACTGCATGTGTTGTGGCTTAAAACAACGCAATTTGTTTCCTAATTGTTCTATAGGTTAGAAGTCCAGGAGTTCCTGTTGTGGTTCAGCAGTAACGAACCCGACTAGTATCCATTAGGATGCTTGTTCAATCCCTGCCCTTACTCAGTGGGTTAAGTATCCTGCGTTGCTGTGGCTGTGGTGTAGGTCAGCTAATTCAACCCCTAGCCTGGGAACTACCATTTGCCAAACATGCAACCCTAAAAAGCAAAAAAAAAAAAAAAAAAAAAGGATCAAAATGGGTCTCATTCGGCTAAAATCAAAGTATTGACAGATTGTGTTCCTTCTGAAGTCTCTAGAGGAGAGTCTGTTTCCTTGTCTTTTCCAGTATTCCCTGGCTCACAGTCTCTTCCTTTCTCTTCAAAGGCAGCAATGCCTACCATCTTTCTCAATATGTGATATCTCTGTTTCTTTTTTTTTTTTACTTCCCCAATACATTTTTTTTTCTACTGTACAGCATGGTGACCCAGTTATACATACATGTATACATTCTTTTTTCTCACATTATCATATTCCATCATAAGTGACTAGACATAGTTCCCTGTATTTCTGTTTCTTTTTTTTTTTTTTTTTTTTTTTTTTTTTTGTTTTTTTTTTTTTTTGTCTTTTTTGCTATTTCTTGGGCCGCTCCCGCGGCATATGGAGGTTCCCAGGCTAGGGGTCTAATCGGAGCTGTAGCTACTGGCCTACGCCAGAGCCACAGCAACGCGGGATCCGAGCCGCGTCTGCAACCTACACCACAGCTCACGGCAACGCCGGATCATTAACCCACTGAGCAAGGGCAGGGACCGAACCCGCAACCTCATGGTTCCTAGTCGGATTCGTTAACCACTGCGCCACGACGGGAACTCCTGTATTTCTGTTTCTAATTAGTGCTTCATCTTTCATTTACAAGGACTCTTGTGATTCAGTTGTATCCACCTGGATAATCCAGGGTAGTTTCCCTATGTAAAAATTCATAATTTGGAGTTCTGTGGTGTAGCCACAGAAACAGATGGAATGACATACCATGCTCTTGGATTGGAAGAGTCAATATTATCAAAATGAATATACTACCCAAGGAAACCTACAGATTCAATGCAATCCCTAACAAATTATCTAGGACATTTTTCACAGAACTAGAACAAAATATCTTAAAATTTGTTTGGAAGCACAAAAGACCCAGAATAGTCAAAGCCATCCTGAGAAAGAAAAGAGAGCTAGAGATATCAGGCTCCCTGGCTTCAGACTACACTACAAAGCTACAGTCATCAAAACTGTATGGTACTGGCATAAAGACAAAAATATTAGTCAGTGGAAAAGGATAGAAAACCCAGAATTAAACCCACGCACCTACAGCTAACTAATCTGTGACAAAGGAGGCAAGGATATATAATGGAGGAAAGACAGCCCCTTCAATAAGTGGTGCTGGAAAAACTGGACAGCCACATGGAAAAGAATGAAATTAGAATACTTTCTAACACCATACATAAAAATAAACTCAAAATGGATTAAAGACCTAGATATAAGACCAGACACTACAAAACTCTTAGAGGAAAACATAGGCCAAACACTCTCTGACATAAACAACAGCAACATCTTCTCAGATCCACCTCTTAGAGTAATGACAGTAAAAACAAAAATAAACAAATGGGACTTAATTAAACTTAAAAGTTTCTGCACAGCAAGGGAAACCCTAGACAACACAAAAAGACAACCCACAGAATGGGAGAAAATACTTGCAAATGAAGCAACTGACAGGGGATTAATCTCCAAAATTTATAAACACCTTCTACAGCTCAATACCAAAAAAAATAAAAATAAAAATAAAAAATAAACAAACAATCCCATCCAAAAATGGGCAGAAGATCTAAACATACAATTCTCCAAAGAAGACATACAGATGGCAAAAAAAACACATGAAAAGATGTTCAACATCACTCATTATTAGAGAAATGCAAATCAAAACTACTATGAGGTATCACCTTAAACCAGCCAGAATGGCCATCTACAAACAAGTAAACCAGCTATAATGGAAAAAAATAAAAATAATTATATATTTTAAAAAAGTTTACAAACAATAAATGCTGGAGAGGATGTGGGGAAAAGGGAACCCTTTTACACTGTTGGTGGGAGTGTAAATTGGTGCAACCACTGTGGAAAACAGTATGGAGATTCCTCAGAAAACTAAAAATAGAATTACCATTTGATCTAGCGATCCTACTCCTGGGCATCTATCCAGAGAAAACCATGACTTGAAAAGATATGTGTACTCCAATGTTCACTGCAGCACTGTATACAATAGCCAAGACATAGAAACAACCTAAATGTCACTGACAGAGGAGTAGATAAAGAAGATGTGGTACATATACACAATGGAATATTACTCAGCCATTGAAAGGAAAGAAATAACAGCATTTGCAGCAACATGGATGGACCTAGAAATTATCATGCTAAGTGAAGTCAGTCAGACAGTGAGACACCAACATCAAATGCTATCACTTACATGTGGAATCTAAAAAAGGACACAATGGGAGTTCCTGTAGTGGTTCATCAGAAATGAATCTGACTAAGATCCATGAGGACACAGGTTCAATCCTCGATCAGTGGGTTAAGGCTCCAGCGTTGCCCTGAGCTGTGGTGTAGGTCACAGACGCAGCTCAGATCTGATGTTGCTGTGGCAGTGGTGTAGGTTGGTAGCTGCAGCTCCAACTCAACCCCTAGCCTGGGAACCTCCATATGCCGGAGGTGTGGCCCTAAAAAGCAAAATAAAAATTAAAAAAGGACACAATGAACTTCTTTGCAGAACAGATACTGACTCACAGACTTTGCAAAACTTATGGTTTCCAAATGAGACAGGTTGGGGGTGGGGGGATGCACTGGGGATTTGGGATGGAAATGCTATAAAATTGGGGTGTGATGATCGTTGTACAACTATAAATGTAATAAAATTCATTGAGTAATTTAAAAATAAGTAAAAAGAAATGAAGAATGAACAAAATGCTTGAAAGCATAAATATTTTTTGGAACCACATCTGAAAGGGAGTCCCTCTAAAACTGAGTTCCCCTGCCAAGTTTATGATTAAGTTTATATCTAAACTCTCCCCTTTTCTCATCCTGCTTCTGTTCTCTTCAGGATTGAGGAATATCAAAAGGGGAAGTTGAAATCTTGGAAGACCCTGACAGGCCTTCCCAGGTTCAAAAGCCCCTCTGTGGCCCCATTTTCTTCTTTTTTTTTTTTTTTTTTTTTTAGGGCTGCACCCACCACATATGGAAGTTCCCAGGCTGGGGGTCGAATTGGAGCTGTGGCTGCCAGCCTGTGCCACAGCCACAGCAACACTGGATCTGGAGCCTCATCTGTGACCTGCACCACAGTTCACGGCACTGCTGGATCCTTAACCCACTGAGCGAGGCCAAGGATCCAACCTGCATCCTCATGGATACTAGTCGGGTTCTTAACCCCTGAACCACTACAGGAACTTATGAAAGGTCGTAATAGGAATCTGTGGTGAGGGTCTGTAGTGGGAACTTGTGGTAAGGACAATGAAAGGAAAGTCACACAATTTGGGGAAGGAGTTTGGGGTCAAGCCCAAAGACAGAGTGTGGCAGGGTTTGACAGGAGAAGGGGAAAATTAGAACAATGAGAAATGGGGTCTGAGTCTCACAACCACGTAAGTGCAACAACAAGAACTGATGTTAAGGGGGCAGTTAATCTTTTTTTTTTTTTTTTTAGGGCTACACCCGCCTCGGCATATGGAGGTTCCTAGGCTAGGGGTCTAATCAGAGCTACAGCTGCCGGCCTACACCACAGCCACAGTAACACCAGATCTGAGCCGAATCTGCGACCTACACCACAGCTCACAGCAACACCGGATCCTTAACCTACCAATTGAGGCCAGAGATCGAACCTACAACCTCATGGTTCCTAGTCGGATTCATTTCCACTGTACCACAATGGGAAGTCCTGGCAGTTAATGCATATAGATGGTTAAGCTTTGCAGGCAGTTTCCCTTAGACAATTGTCTCTTGCTGTCCAATTCTTTTTATTTGTTGGCCACCCCATGGCATATGGAGTTCCCAGGCCGGGGATCAGATGCGAGCCACAGTTGCTGCTCAAGCTGCAGTGGCAGCAATGCCGATCCTCGACCTACTGTGCCAGGCTAGGGATCAAAGCTGTGTCCCAGCGTTCTCAAGATGCTGGTGATCCCATTGTGCCACAGCAGAAACTCCTTTTGCTCTCCAATTCTAATGGCCGCATTCCCACACCTGCACTCCTCTTTAGGGTGTGTATTACTTCTTTGCTTCTGACTTAATAAATAAACTATTTCTCTGTGTGCTCTCCCACATGCTGTACTGTGACTCTAACAATAAACTTTACACTTATTTTTATAGTCTTTGCCACCTTGAAACATTCTTGCTTCCAACAGTGGGCTAGAATCTGGGCAATTCTGTTTCTGGCCTCTAGCTAGTCTAGTGGCCAGGATTCCTGGTTTTCAACCAGGCTGCCCAGGTTCAATTCCTGAGCAGAGAATTAAGATCTCACTCCATGCCATTACTCACTGCTGTCTCTCCGAGATCAAGCCCACTGTCCAGGGCCCGGGATCTAAGTCAAGGTTTATTGAGATGTCATTTACACAAAGTAAAAGTCCCTCTCTTTTTTTGGCCACACCTGTGGAGTGTGGAAGTTCCTGGGCCAAGGATGAAACCTATGCCACAGCAATGATAGCACTGGGTCCTTAACCAGATGCACACCAGGGAACTCCTAAATTCCCCCCCCCCCTTTTTTTTTTCAAGGCCATACCCGTGCCATATGGAAGTTACCAGGCTAGGGTTCAAATCAGAGCTGCAGCTGCCAGCCTATGCCACACCCATAGCGACTCGAGGTCCCAGCCTCCTCTATGACTATACCACAGCTCTCAGCAACACCAGATCATTAATCCACTGGGTAAAGCCAGGAACTGAGCCTGCATCCTCATTGATACTAGTAGGGTTTGTTACTGCTGAACCACAATGGGACTCCCTACATTCACTCTTTTTATATCAACTTGTGTATGTTTTGACAAGTACATAATTGCCTATCCACCACCATAATAAAAACCACTAGCTTTTAATATTATTTGAAACTTCTAATTAGATTTACCAAAGCTTTAAGAAATGCACCCACCTAATTGCTTACGGGGATGAACCAAATGACAGCTGTTTATTGTCCTAAAGCAGGAGAGTGAAAAAAGGGCAGAAATAAGTAGCCAGCGTGGATGATCCTAGAGGAAGGGCTAGGGTAGAGGAAGGGCTAGGGTAGAGCAGCCTCGTGTCCCTACTGAGGATAAAAGCAAAAGACAGGAAACTAGATGAGAGAAACAGCACTCTGGGTGTGAGAGTCTGACAGAGGAGCCTAGGTTGGAGATCACAAAGAGCTGAGAAGGGGGAGGTTCTAAGATGGGAAAGCTCCAAGTTAGAAGAGAGTAGATTTCCAAGAAGAGGCGCTGGGAACTGACTGGGCAAGAAATTGATATCAATTGTAGCTCGATTGGAAAGACTGCATTCTGCATGTGGCTGACCCCAGTAGCAAAGCAGCAGTCTTGGGTGGTCCTAGTCTATTCAGGCTGCTCAGACACCAAGAAGTCTGTTGCTCCCAGTTCTGGAGGCTGGAAGTTGAAGACCACAGTACCAGTTTCTGCTGAAAGCCCCCTTCTAGGTCACTGACTTCTGGATCCTCATTTGCTGGAGGGATGAGGTAGCACCCCCAAGTATTTTATTTTATTATTTTATTTATTTCATTCTGCTCTATTTTATTCTATGGCTGCCCCGTGGCACATGGAAGTTCCCAGGCCGGGGGCTGAATGCAAATCAGCTGTGACCTATGCTGCAGCTGCCAGATCCTTTAACCTATCTCACTGGGCCGGGGATCAAACACCCACCTCCACATTGACCCAAGCCACTGCAGTTGGATTTTTAACCCCCCTGTGCCACAGCAGGAACTCCATTCTCAGGTCTTTTATAAGGACATTGATCCCAGTCATCAAGGGATCTATTCTCACAACCTAACCACCTTCAAAGGCCCCCATCCTACCTAATACCTTCACCTTGGGGGTTACGATTTCAACATATGAATTTGTGGGGGAATACAAATAATTGGACCACAGTAGAGATCAAGTTAGAATAAGCTCTTAAGGAGTTCCCATCATGACTCAGCAGTAACGAACCTGACCAGTATCCATGAGGACACGGATTTGACCCCTGACTTCGCTCAGTGAGTTAAGGATCCTGAGTTGCTGTGGCTGTGGTATAGGCCTGCAGCTACAGCTCTGATTCAATAACTAACCTGGGAACTTCCATATGCCACAGGTGTGGCCTTAAATAGGAAAAAAAAAAAAAAAGCTATTAAAAATTTGGGAGTGGAGACCAGAGGATTTGGGAGGTACACCTGAAAGGTTCACATGGTGGCAGTGAGCCAGAAAGGGCTACGGCAGAGCATAGCCCCCTCCCCACCCCCGGGACTCAAGGTTCACATCTGTGTTCCCCATCTGCCAAAAGTAAGGCTGAACCGGAGGGCTCTTTAAAGGACTTTTCTAGCTCTTACATCCGTAAGGATTGGGGAAGGGACAATAGCAAGAAGACTCATTAGTAAGAGTATATCTTGGGCCCTTCAACTGTAATATATAAAGGTATTCTGCATATAAAGGTTGTTTCCAGTGACAAAATTAACACAGAAGGACTTGCAGCTTGTGAAAGGGTGTTCTGGTGAGGCAGAAACCATGAATTATAACAGGTCTTCATATTCAAAAGGTTAAAAATAAAATTACCTTGTGATCCTATAATTCCACTTCAGGGTATAAACTCCAAAATAATTAAAAGCAGGGTCTCAAAGAGACATTTGTACACCTGTGTTCACAATGGCATCATTCACAGGAGCTGAAATGTGGAAACAGCCCAAGTGTCTTATCAATGGATAAACAGATAACCAAATGTAATGTATACATATAACAGAATATTGTTCAATTTTGTGTGTGTGTGTTTTTTCAGGGACGCATCTGTGGCATATGGGAGTTCTCAGGCTAGGGTCAAATTGGAGCTGCAGCTGTGACCTACAGCCACAAAAACTTGGGATCCAAGCCCCATCTGCTACCTACACCACAGCCTCGGCAACATTGGATCCAAGCCGCACCTGTGACCTAGACCACAGCTTGCAGCAATGCCAGATCTTTAACCCACTGAGTGAGGCCAGGGATCGAACCCATGTCCTCCTGGATCCTAGTTGGGTTCTTTAACTGCTGAGCCATGACGGGAACCCCTCAATCTTAAAAAAGAGGAAAATCTACCATATGCCATAACATGGATGAGCCTTAAGGACATTATTCGGTGAAATAATCCAATCACAAAAGAATAAATACTGTATGATTCCACTTGTATGAGTTACTCTGTGGTCAAATCCACAAGAAAAGTGGCAACCAGAGGCTGGTTGAGGGGCTTTGGGGAGAATTTTAGTTTTGCAAGATGAAAAGAGCTACTGAGATGGATGGTGGTAATGTGCAGAACATTATAGATTTAACATCACTGAAATGTACACTTAAAACAGGTGTTACATTTTATATGTATGCTAGAACAGTTGTGGGTTTTTTTTGTTGTTGTTTGTTTGTTTGTTTTGGCTGAGCCTGTGGTATGTAAAAGTTCCCGGGCTAGGGATTGAACTCAAGCCATAGCACTGACAATACAGGATCCTTAACTGTTACACTTTCAGGGAACTCCAATGAAAAGGTGTTCCCACTGTGGTGCAGCAGGTTAAAGATCTGGCGTTGCTGCATTTGTGATGTAGGTTGCAGCTGTGGCTCAGATTTGATCAGCAGAAAAAGACAAAAATTGTAGTATAAAGAGTGCTTCATTTCTGAGGTAGAAGGGTTCAAACCCAACCCTGCCACTGGAAGCTGTGCATCCTTGCTCCCAAAGGAGCTTAGTGAGTGAAGAGCAAACATTGAGTCAACAAGGAAAGGAGCACATACAGCACTGGGCACAGAGTTTTCCTGGCACAAGCAGTGCACTGACAACGCCAGTTAGTGACTTCTCATTTCTTCCATCGGAAAACCTCCCAAGAAGGCAAAAGCCTGGGACTTAACACCCCCCTCAGGCATGAGTCAATGAAGGAACCTGGTGGATGCCAGTGGGGTGGGAGAATTAACACAGGACAGGAAGCCAAGGACCATGGTGCCTCCCTCAGGCACAGCCCTGGACATGGGGAGGTGGGATGCAGGCCCGGCTCTGCCCCTCACTCTGTGTGATCCTTGGCCAGACTGCTCCTGTGTTTAATGGGGATGTGGGTTATTTATTTGATGGAGTTCCCAACTCAAAATGTCTATGGTCCTACCTAGGCCTCTGCAGAAGACACAAGGTCGGTGTGGGTAAACTTTCTTGTGCTCTCTGCCTCATCTCTATTTTTCTTGACAGTTATGCTCTTGGTACAGCTAAGCTCTGAGTATCCTACTTTTTTGGACCTCAGAGGAATAGAGGAGTCCCCAGATTAGGTGCTGAAAGCCAGACCATTCTCTTCTGCACAAGCCCCAAGCCCCAGCCAGGTGAGCTAATGGCTAGAGCGAATTAACTTTTTTTTTGCTTTTCAGGGCCTCACCCAAGGCATATGGAAGTTCCCAGGCTAGGGGGCTGAAATGGAACTGCAGCTCCGGCCTATGCCACAGCCATGACAATGTGGGATCTGAGCTCCATCTGTGACCTACACCACAGCTTACAGCAACGCCAGATCCTTAATCCAATGAGTGAGGCCAGGGATTGAACCCACATCCTTATGGATACTAGCTGGATTCTTTTTTTTTTTTTTTTTTTTTGTCTTTTGTCTTTTTTGTTGTTGTTGTTGTTGCTATTTCTTGGGCCGCTCCCGCAGCATATGGAGGTTCCCAGGCTAGGGGTTGAATCGGAGCTGTAGCCACCGGCCTACACCAGAGCCACAGCAACGCGGGATCCGAGCCGCGTCTGCAACCTACACCACAGCTCACGGCAATGCCGGATCGTTAACCCACTGAGCAAGGGCAGGGATCGAACCCGCAACCTCATGGTTCCTAGTCAGATTCGTTAACCACTGCGCCACGACGGGAACTCCCTAGCTGGATTCTTAACCTGGTAAGCCATGGTGGTAACTCCCTGAGCTTTAACTTTTAACACTGACAAGAGCTGCCTTTCCTCCACATTGGGTGTATTTGGATTATAATGTGCTGGAAAGTGGGATTTACTGTGGGATGCCTAGTTGGAATGCAAGCTAGAGTTTATTGTTCCCAATGATCACACTCACACATATTAATTCATCAAACTGTTTATTCAGTAACCATACAGATACAGAATTTTCCTTACAAATATCACACAGAGGGCAATGGCAGCAACAGGCTTGAGCTCACAGCTCCCAGGTGCCCTGATCTCCAGAGGCACCAGTCAGGGCAGAGGCTGCTCCTTCCACAAAGAACAGCAGCCTGACTTCTTCCATTGGACACTTACCCCACCTGCATGTATGGAGCACAGCTGGTCCCCAATCCAGACATCACCATCACCTGACACTTTCTGATCAGACAAGCATGTCATTTCCAACAGGATCAACACATGTGATGTGGATATGTACTCAGGGATGCCCTGTGATGACCTCATCATTTGGGGACACACGCTTACTACCATCCAGATGGCTGCAGTGTTCTCTGGTTTAAGTGTTTTTTTTTTGTTTTGTTTTGTTTGCTTTTTAGCGCCGCACCTGCAGCATATGGAAGTTCCCAGGCTAGGGGGTGAATGGGAGCTGCAGCTGCATGAATAGACATGCAGGATCTGAGCTGCATCTGCCACCTACACCACAGCATACAGCAATGCTGGACCCTTAACCCACTGAGTGAGGCCAGGGATCAAACTCACATCCTTACAGAGACTATGTCAGGTTCTTAACCCACTGAGCCACAATGGGAACTCCTTTTTAAAAATTTATTTTTATTTTTTGAACTGTTCCTTTCAAATGGTCTCTAACAAACATGCAAAAGTTAATCCTCTTCCCCATCCTTTTTGTACATATGAGTTCAATGTTTTTTGTTTGTTTTGTTTTGTTTTGACTCAGAGTTTCCAGGCCAGGGATCAGATCTGAGCCATAGTTTTGACCTATGCCACAGTTGCGGCAACTCTGGATCTTAAACCACTGTTCCAGGTTGGGGATTGAACCTGTGTTCTGGTGCTGCAGAGACAACATCAATCCTGCTATGCCACAGTGGGAATTCTTCATTGTATTTTTTTTAATTAAAAAAAATATTTCTATTTTTTCCATTATAGCTGGTTTACAGTATTCTGCCAAATGTCTACAGTACAGCAAAGAGACCCAGTTACACATACATATACATTCGTTTTCTCACATTATCTCCCATCATGGTCCATCAAAAGTGACTAGATATAGTTCCCAGTGCTATACAGCAGGACTTGATGTATTTTTTTTAAAGGTATTGTATTTCTGTATTCCTTTTCTAATTTCATTGTTAGTATACAGAAATGCGACTGAGTTCTGAATGTTAATCTTATATCCTGCTACTTTGCTGAATTTGTTGGCAAATATATATGAGTATTTCCTCCAAGTATCTACTTGCCTCCCCCCCTCCTTTTTTTTTTTTTTTTTTGCTTTTTAGAGCCACACCCGCGGCATATGGAGGTTCCCAGGCTAGGGGTCAAACTGGAGTTGTAGCTGCCAGCCTACTCCATAGCCATAGCAACGTCAGATCTGAGCCTCATCTGCGACCTACAACGCCAGATCCTTAACCCACTGAGAGAGGACAGGGATCAAACCAGTGTCCTCATGGATACTAGTTGGATTGGTTACCGCTGAGCTCCCCAAATTTCATTCTTTTGAGCTGAACATGACATGTTATGCTGTTTGCTTCTAAAAAAAAAAAAAAAAAATCAGAGCATAAATAAAATCTTCTAAGATAGAGTGAGAATGTTTTTTTGTCCCTCACTATGTGGCAAATAAGGGGCCAGGGGATTATTCTGATGGTGGAAACCATTTCACTACCACATACAGACCCCACAGTACAGGTCACTGTCACAGTGCTGTTTTCCAATCATGCCCAAACATCAAAATACTTATGTCATTCACTAGCTAATTCCTTAAAGAAAGGACGAGAGTGATACACAAGTTTATTGACATGGACCACATTGGGAACAGTGCCTCCTGTAGTTACACAAAATGGAAAACCTGCCTGAAGAGCTTCTTCAAAATGCAGATGGAGGGAGTTCCCGTTGTGGCACAGTGGAAACGTATCCGACTAGTATCCATGAGGACGAGGGTTCAATCCCTGGCCTTGATCAGTGGGTCAAGGATCTGGCGTTGCTGTGAGCTATGGTGTAGGTCACAGATGTGGCTTGGATGCCGTATCGCTGTGGCTGTGGCATAGGCCCAAGCTCTGATTAGACCCCTACCCTGGGAATTCTCATATGCCACATATGCCCTAAAAAGCAAAAAAAAAAAAAAAAAAAAAAAAAGGCAGATGGAAATGCAAATCCAGTTTTTAGAGAAAATGCTGCTGTGGAGCCTGATAGCAATTATTTCCCTTCAAACGGTTTGTGTATCAGGAGAGAGTGACTGGGTGAGAGAGGCTAACAAAAGGTGAAATTCCTTTATTTTATTTATTTATTTTTTTGGCCATGACTGCAGCATGCAGAAGTTCCTAGGCCAGGGATCAAAACTGAGCCATAGTAGCAACTTGAGCACCTGCAGTGATAACACCAGATCCTTAACCCACTAGGCCACCAGGGAACTCCAAGGTGACATTTCCTCCCCCCCACCCCACTTTTTTCCTTTTTCAGCTGCACTTGTGGCATTTGGAAGTTCCTGGGCTAGGAATCGAATCCGAGCTGCATCTGCAACCTATGCCATAGCTGCAGAAGTGCCAGATCCTTAACCCCCTTGTGCCAGACAGGCATTGAACCAGCAATGCCACAGAGATGAGCTGGATCATTAACCCACTGTGACACAGCAGTGACCCAAGCCACTGCAGTGACGATGCTGGATCCTTAATCTGCTGAGTTACCCAGGAACTCCAAGGTGTAATGCTTAGAGATATTTGATAAACGATAGGGGAGGGTACTAGCTACAGTCGACCGCTTTAATAGTCTATTTCAGCCTAGTTTAGTCATGAGATTATAAGTGAAGCACCTGTTTTAATCTTAGAAAATTTGATTTTCATTTTGCTGTGGCACCTGTGAAGGAAACTGGTGTGGAGTCTTTGAAAGGGTTTTCTGGGGTGATTCTGACTCCTGAAATGGGAAACCTTGTCTGTCAGTTACAGACAACATGGATTATACATAATAAAAACCAGCAGAATATGGAATGAGAACATTTTAATTGAACAGTACAAGTTTTTAAAATGAGAGTACAGGAAAATACGGTACATCATTCCTTTCTTCACTCAGTAATGGTTACCTTTTCTTGTCCACACGTATTTAACATAAATCACAATGCTTTCTTGTAAGGTGTTCAGCAAATCCAGAGGCAGCCTAAGATATCATAAATGTTTTGGTTTCTATCACTGAAGAAGGTTTTGTAACAAATGCAAGACCACGGGCACATGATGCAGATGGTAACAGTCTCCAGAGCCATTTCCATTTGCAGCAAAACAAAACCAAAACCACAAAAGAACTTTGTCATTTGTTATCATTTCTACCGAATTATGAAGAAACAAAGAGAAAACCCAGAGTATGGGAAATCTTGACAGATGGTACTTTGTGCCCTATGGGGCTCATGGTCTAGCAACTGATACTCAAAACTTCGTTAAACACTCATCATTTAACAAATGTCATAAAAAACAAATGCTACACCAGAATGATTAACTCAAGAACATTTAATAAAGGGACTATTTACAGATTTGTGTTCAGAATTAAGGAAACCACCCAGGGGTGGTGAAGCCCCTGAAAGCAGTTATCACCCTTGAGCCTGACAAGCAGGGAGAAGACCATGAGTCGGAGAAGTGGGGCTGCCCCACGGGACAAAGACATGGGAGGGAGGGAGGGGTGACACGCTGTGGCCTCTCCCCATACCAGCTCATCACTGACCAGCCCCTCCCATGTTCAACTAAACAGAAATCCTAGGAAGCCTGGGGCAGAGCCAGGAAAGGAGGAAAGACCACGATCCAGATGATTTCCATATTTCCACCATGTAGCTCATACAACCCAAGTCATCCTGCCCCCCCAAGCAAAGAGGTTTCTGACTCAGATGGGTCTTTCAATTATTTGAAGGATTCGTACTTAAGTGCTATTGATGTCATACACTTGACTTCTACATAGATCATAACACAAAATAGACTGTCATTACATTGGCTTTGGAAGTCTATTACCTTTTAAAAACATTTTACAATGAGAAAAAAAAAATTTTTTTAATCTTTTTCTTTTTAGGGCCACACCTGTAGCATATGGAAGTTCCCAGGCTAAGGGTCAAATCAGAGCTGCAGTAGCTGGCCTACCCCACAGCCACAGCAACGCCAGATCTGAGCCGCATCTATGACCTATGCTGCAGCTCATGAAAACGCCGGGTCCTTAACCCACTGATCAAGGCCAAGGATTGAACCTGCATCCTCATGGATACCAGGTGGGTTCATAACCTGCTGAGTCACAATGGGAACTCTGAAAAAAAAATCTTTTATATTCACCACATATCCACCATTTTCAGAACTCTTCATTCTACTTAGTATTCTTTTCCTGCTGCCTCCAAACATCCTTCAGTTTCTTCTGAAGGCAGAGCTACAGAGGAAGAACTGTTTTTCTGAAGATGTCTATTCTTCTCTCACTTTTGAAAGATGTTTTTGATGGGCAGTCAAACTCTAAGTTGCAGAGGTTTTTGTTTTTTTTTCTTTTGTAATTTAATGATGTTACTCTGCTGTCTTCCGGTCTGCATAGATTCTGACCATGTATGTTGCCATTCTTTGCTGTGTGAATACCTTGTGTCTTTTTCTCCATGCATTTTACAATTGTTCACTTTAACACTGGTTTTCATTAATTTGATATGATGTCTGTTGACATGATCTTGTTTGTATCCTCTGTTAGGTTCTTTGAGCTTCTTGAATATGTGGAGTTATACTTTTCATCACACATGTATATTTTCACTCATTAATATTTAAATACTTCTGCCCGTCTCTTCTCTCACTCTCATTCTGGAACTCCCATTACACATATATCACATCACACCACTGTAACTGATTTCCTATTCTTTCTGCCCCCTCATCCCTCCCCAGTCTTTTTCTGTGTATATCATTTTGATAGCTTTTGTTCTTACTTTTCAAATTCATTGTTTTTTTTCCTCCTCTTCTATGTTTGTTTGTTTTTCTTTTAAAGGCCACACTCACGGCCTATGGAGGTTCCCAGGCTAGGGGTTGAATCGGAGCTATAGCTGCTGGCCTACACCACAGCCACAGAAATTCAGGATCTGAGCTGCATCTGCAACCTACATCACAGCTCATGGCAATGCTGGATCCTTAACCCACTGAGCAAGACCAGGAATTGAACCTGCATCCTCATAGATGCTAGTCAGATTCGTTTCCACTGAGCCACAATGGGACCTCCCCTCTTCTATGTTTAACCTGTTCCTTTTTTTTTTTAAGGGCTGCACTCATGACACATAGAAGTTCCCAGAATCTGGGTCGAATTGGAGCTGCAGACGCCAGCCTACGCCCCAGCCAGATCCGAGCTGCATCTGTGATCTACACCATAGCTCAAGGCAACGCTGGATCCTTAAACCACTGGGCAAGACCAGGCAGCAAACTCACATCTTCATGGATACTAATTAGGTTCGTTACTGCTGAGTCATGATGGGAACTCCTGTTTAGTCCGTTAATTCTATCCAGATTTTTTTTTTTTAATTTTTCAGATGATGTTTTTCTTGAGAAGTACCACTTGGGCTTTTTTTTTTTTTTTTTTTTTTTGCCATTTCTAGGGCCGCTCCCACAGCACATGGAGGTTCCCAGCCTAGGGGTCCAATCGGAGCTGTAGCTGCCAGCTTACGCCAGAGCCACAGCAACTTGGGATTCGAGCCGCGTCTGCAACCTACACCACAGCTCACGGCAACGCCGGATCGTTAACCCACTGAGCAAGGGCAGGGATCAAACCTGCAACCTCATGGTTCCTAGTCGGATTTGTTAACCACTGAGCCACAATAGGAAATCCCCACTTGGGCTTTTAAAAATATAGCTCCCATTTCATGTTTCAGCAAATTCATGTTTTCCTCTACTTTATATTTATATCAGCTATCTGAACATCCTTGTTTACTAATTCCATCCACTTGTCTTTTCCTTCTAGTGATTGGTTTTTCTCCTGGTTACAAGTCATATGTTCCTGCTTCTTGGCCAGACACTGAGGGTTCCAGAGAGGCTTTCAATCTAGAGTTAATTACCCTCACAACCAAGACAACACTGTCTGTGGGTGCTCCTGATACCCACATGTCAGAAGCTGTCCCCACCCCTGTGTCCAGCTCCTAGGCTCACTCAGCTGACAGCCCTCCAGCACTGCTCTTCCTGGTCTCGGTTTCCTTCTGCACCTGTAAATCAGCACTAAAGCCAAAGACTCAGGGGCTCACTGAGGATTTCTGCACCCCCTCTCTTGGATACTCTCTCCTACCCAGCAAATTCTAGCAACTGTGGCTCCTCAGATGCCAACTGAGCAGGACCAGCAGGACTGGTTCAGCAGGACCATGTCTGTCCCCTGCTTGACCTGCAGCCTGGATGGTTCCATGGGGAGCAGGCTGGGAAACTGTAGGGCCCTCCTCACTCTGTCCACCTTCAGCCGGGGATAGCAAACCTGTGCTCATCATAAGTATAACCACCAGTATTTCACGTGTGGTACTGTTTCCAGCTGGTGACGGCAGGAGAGTTTATCTGGTCCTGTCACACCACCATAGCAGACAGCAGAAATCTTCATGCTGAACACACAGCTACCATTTTAAATGCCTGTTTTCTGATAATAATTTACATACAATGAACACAACTTCCTTACTACATTATTTCAATAAGATCATGCTTACCAAATTGTTCAAATTAGGACTACTCCTCTGCATGCAATCTCTAATATAAGACACTCAGCATTTCCTCTGAGTGTGTATACCCTACTGTACCTTTTCTTTCTTTTTTCTGACTGCCCCCAAAGCATGTGGAAGTTCCCAAGCCAGGGATCAAATCTGTGCCTAGCAGCAACCTGAGCATTGCAGTGACAACACTGGTTACTGATGCACCAGGAACTCCTGAGTTAACCTTTCTTTTCTTTTCTTTTTGGCTTTTTAGGGCTGCACCTGTGGCATATAGAGGTTCCCAGGCTAGGGTCAAATTGGAGCTGTAGCTGCTGGCCACAGCCCCAGCAATGCAGGATCCGAGCCGTGTCTGAGATCTACACCACAGCTCACAGCAATGTTGGATCCTTAACCCACTGAGCAAGGCAAGGGATTGAACCTGCGTCTTTATGGATGCTACTCAGATTCGTTAACCACTGAGCCACAACAGGAACTCCCTGAGTTAACCTTCCTCGATGAAATCTTTTACTCATTTGTTATGACAATAGTTTTTCTCCTGTTCAGGTCTTCTAAATATTTAATAACCTGTCACTTGTGATAGAAAGGTCTGGACTATCTCAATAATGATAAGACATCCATGCTAAGGAACCATTATTATGTAATAAGTTGTTTTTCCTGGGAGAAGGCTTTCCTATATTGCCACTTTTTAAAAAAAGTCCTCTCTCTGAATTCTGCATGGCGGGGCACTCATTGCACTGACAGGGCTTCTCTCTTCTGTGTCCTTGGAGAGGCAGAGGCCTGACACCTCATGGCCTAGTCCCCACTCTCATACATGCACACCACGTCTACAGCACATGACTTCTCTGATGCACCAGGAGCTGGGCCTTCCTGTGGAAGGTAACCCCACATTCACTGCATCCATAGTATTTATCTCCTGTATGGATCCTTTGGTGTCTCATGAGGTGTGACTTTCTAGTAAAAGACTTCCCACATTCCCCACACTTATAGGGTCTCTCTCCTGTATGAATTCTCTGATGTATAATAAGCTGTGCCTTCTCAAAGAAAGCTTTTGCACAGTCACCACACCCATAGGTTTTCTCTCCTGTATGATTTCTCTGATGCTTGATGAGCTGTACTTTCTGAACAAATGCCTTCCCACATTCAGTGCATTCATAGGGTTTCTCCCCGGTATGAATTCTCTGATGTCTAAGAAGCTGCGGCTTCCAGGCAAAAGCTTTCCTACATTCACTACACTGGAAGGGTTTCTCTCCAGTATGGGTTCTCTGATGGTGAATGAGACTTGACTTCTCACTGAAGGTTTTCCCACATTCACTGCATTTGTAAGGTTTCTCACCTGTGTGTGTCCTCTGATGTGATATCAGGCTGGACTTTTGGGTGAAGGCTTTCCCACAGGCGCTGCATTCATAAGGTTTCTCTCCAGTGTGAGTCCTCTGATGTGTTAGGAGCTGTGACTTCCCAAAGAAGGTTTTTCCACATTCAATGCATCCATAGGGTTTTTCTCCTAAATGAATTTTTTGATGTCTGATTAGTTCTGACTTCTTAAAGAAGGCTTCCTCACAATTACTGCATTGATAGTTCTTCTCTCCTGTATGAGTCATTTGATGTTTGACAAGTTGTGGTTTTCTGATGAAGGCTTCACCACACTCACTGCATTCATAGGGTTTCTCCCCTGTATGAATCCGCTGATGCCTAATGAGGAGTGAGTTCCTGCTGAAGGCTTTTTTACACTCACTACACGCATAAGGTTTCTTCCCTGTATGGATCCTCTGATGAGTAATAAGCTGTGACTTCCAAAAGAAGGCTTTTCCACAATCACTACATTTATAGGGTTTCTCTCCTGTGTGCGTTCTCTGATGTGTGATGAGTTTTAATTTCTGGGAGAAAGCTTTTCCACAGTCACTGCAGCCATAGGGCTTCTCTACTGTATGGGTTATCTGATGTCTTTTGAGCTGTGACTTCCTGCTGAAGGCTTTCCCACATTCACTGCATCCATAGGGCTTCTCTCCTGTATGAGTTCTCTGGTGCAAAATGAGCAGTGACTTCCTACTGAAAGCTTTCTGACATTCACCACACCCATATGGTTTTTCTCCTGAATGAGTCCTCTGATGAATAGTGAGTAATGACTTCTGTGAAAAGGCTTTCCCACAGTCATGGCACCCATAGGGCTTCTCTCCTGTATGAGTTCTCTGATGTATAATAAGCTGTGACTTTTTGTTAAAAACCTTGCCACATTCCATGCATAAACAGACTCCTGCATGGTTTGAAACAAGCCCTGGCTCTTTACTGCTGACTTTTCTACACTTATTGCAATCAGAGTATTTTACTCCGCCATAAGCTCTATCAGCTTTGATACAGAATAATAATTTCTTATTAAACTCATCAAGTTTCTTTTTTTCACTGTTATTTTTTGGAATAAGAAAATCAAAAGGATGTTTCAAACTTTTTTCACCTGTGCCACATTTATGAGATCTCATTCCTAAATGAACAAAGTTAATGCTTGAATGAAACAATTTCCCAAAAATGTCATATTCATGGGCTCTCTCCAAACTTTCAAGTTTGTCTTGATTATCCTGGTGCCACATTTTGAGATTATTATCTAGCCAGACTTCTTCTACAAAGGAAAAAAAATAAACCATACTATATAAACTTCCCAATGTTTATGCTTATTGAATAAATTTCTGAAATGGAGCCTAAAATCCCAGTCAAAAAAAAAAAAATCTCCCAAATACAATGTCTACTTATTAGGCATTGAAAATTTTAATAGAAATGAAAAAAGATTTTGAAATTACAAATTTTTATAAACACAAACTTTCAAATAAGGGAAGATGAAATATACTCAAGCGATCATGAGATAAAAGAGATGATCAATTTCTAATCAAACAGTGGGATGATTAACATAGTCATTCCACAATCATCTATTGATTATCACTTGTGCCCAGACTTTGTTAGTGGCAGAATATCAGGGAAGAAGGCAGGTAAGTGCCCCACCAGAGAAGACTGAGAATCACAGGTGCACAACAGCAAGATTAGTGTGCACTGTTAAACATTATCAAGAGAGAAACACTGAATATGATGCACAGAAATGCAAGGTATCCGCCTCACATCTGAAAGGTGAGACTGTTAGTTTTCTGTACTCCTAGTACATCTTAAAAACTCTCTCAAGAGTTCCTGTTGTGGCTCAGTGGTAACAAACCTGACTAATATCCATGAAGATGCGGGTCTGACCCCTGGCCCTGCTCAGTGGGTTAAGATCCAGCATTACTGTGAGCTGCGGTGTAGGTCGTAGATGAGGCTCAGATCTGGTGTTGCTGTGGCGCAGGCCAGCAGCTGAAGCTCCAATTCAACCCTGAGCCTGAAAACTTCCATATGCCTTGATTGTGGCCCTAAAAAGACCAAAAAACAATACGAAAACAAAAACCCACTCTCATTCAAGATCATCACCCAATTCACTGATATCAGTTAATTTCACTATCATGAAAACTAGTTTTTGGCTGCTTCTTGGAATTATCCAAGAGTTCTGCAGTGCTCAGCATCAACAATTTTATTTAGGCCTTGTGATATTTCAATTAAATCTATCATCTATATGTTGAATCTGTATATGAAGATCACTATTCTAAACAAGTATTCTTTGTATAACATTAGATTTTTTTTAACCTCTCAGTAAAAATATCTGTGATCTCCACAATATCACAATTTATTGAGTATTTTAAAGTGTTTTTTTTTTTTTCTTTTCTGGACTGCACCTGTGGAATATGGATTTTCCCAGGCTAGGGACTGATTTTGAGCAGCCGTTGCTGGCCTATGCCACAGCCACAGCTATGCCAGATCCAAGCTGCGTCTGTGACCTACACCACAGCTCACAACAATGCTGGATCCTTAACCCACGAACAAAGCCAGGAATGGACCACATCTTCATGGATACTAGTCAGGTTCATAACTCACAAGAGGTACTCCTCATTAAACTTTTCAAGCAATTCCTTTCAATACAGTTAACCTTGATCATCAACTTCACATTCTGAATTTGAACAAATGCTTCATGTTCAAACACTGAATTCATTTAGAATTTTCTTCCAAGTTAAAGCTGTCTGGTCCTGCAAGGTTATTTTCCTAACTCATGGCCTCTCAATCCCCCTCATTTCATATCACACCAGTGGTTCTAAATTAATGGGGAAAAATAAAGTCTATCTCAACAGCTTTCCCAAACTATACACATCTAGCTCTAATAATCCATGTGAATGGTGCCAAGAATCTGTAATTTGTTTGTCTGTTTTTGCTTTTGAGGGCTGCAACCATGGCATATGGAGATTCCCAGGCTAGGGGTCAAATTGGAGCTACAGCTGCAAGCCTACGCCACAGCCACAGCAACACCAGATCTGAGCCATGTCTGTGACCTACACCACAGCTCACAGCAATGCCAGATCCTTAACCCACTGAGCAAGGCCAGGGATCAAACCTGCAAGCTCATGGCACCTAGTCAGACTCGTTTCTATTGCGCCACAATGGGAACTCCAAGAATCTATGATTTGAAACATTTCCCAAGGGAAGCTGAGACATTTGCTTAGACGAAAACCTTTGTATTAAAGAAATATTTGATACATAAGGGAGTTCCCATTGTGGCTCAGTAGGTTAAGAACCCAACTAGTATCCATGAGGATGCAGGTTCAACTCCGGGCCTTGCTCAGTGGGTTAAGGACCCAGCATTGCTCCAAGCTGTGGTGTAGGTCACAGCTGTGGCTCAGATCTGGTGTTGCTGTGGCTGTGGCATAGGCTGGCAGCTGTAGCTCCAATTTAACCCCTGGCCTGGGAACTTCCATATGCCGTGGGTGTTGCCCTAAAAAGAAAATTAAAAAAAAAGAAAAAGAAAAAGAAAAAAGAAATGTTTGATAAATAAGAAAGATCCTATAAAAAAAAAATATATATATATATAAATGTATAACTGGGTCACTTTGCCTATGCCACAGCCACAGCTACCCCAGATCCAAGCTGCATCTGTGACCTACACCACAGCTCACAACAATGAGAAAAATAGCAGAAACCACCAGAACTTTGTAAATCAACTATATATATAAAAGAGCCTATCTTACCTGGCCTCACAATAAACTGATTGAAATATTTAGTAATTACACAACATTAATTCTATAGCAGACTGAGAAGAGTGTTATTTGCCATCCTTCTATGAGGGAAAAAAATCTTAAGACCTGACTGGTTAAGAAGTTACAGATAATGTCTGATCAGGCCTGGAGTTCCTCAGCAAGTAGAGATTTCAGAAAAGGCACATTCCCTGGAAGTGAAAAGGGAGCTCAAACTGAAGAGGGAGCTATCTAGAGAGAAGAGTGTACTATTCCAAAGGCCCACCTGCAGAGAAACTTGTGTGAAAGACATGGAGGGAGAAGCCACTTCCAGCGCAGTCAACTATGCCCTCTGGGCACAGGAAAAACTGCAGAGATAGGAAGCATCCACATTCACACTGTGAGGGTCTTCCAAACAAATGGAGTTAAAACGTCACATAGCAGGTAATGGGGGTTTCAAACCCAGCAGACTACTTGAAGGGATGAATGAGAAGCTTTAGAAGCTAAACACCAAGGGCACCAGGGCACCAGGAAGATGTCCTAGCAGCTAAGCCCAAAGCTCTTATTTGCAAGAAGGCAGGGAGAATGCGTAAGGCATTGGAGTTTCATCCTAAACCCACAGACTCATCCTCCTATCTGTCGGTTTGAGACAGAAACCAGACAAATTAGAGAGAGAAAAGAAAAATAATAAAGGAAACTCTAATGTAATCAAAGTGTCACCTTAAACAGGACAAAACTGCATTTTTTTTAGGGCCGCACCTGCAGCACATGGAAGTTCCCAGGCTAGGGGTTGAATCGGAGCTGTAGCTACCAGTTTACACCACAGCCATAGCAATGCCAGATCCAAGCCATGTCTATGACCTACACCACAGCTCACAGCAACACCAGATCCTCAACCCACAGAGCGAGGCCAGGGATTAAACCTGCATCCTCATGGATACTAGTTGGATTTGTTACTGCTGAGCCATGACCAGAACTCCAAAACTGAATTCTTAAAGAGGAGGAGAAAAGCCTACCTCTGCAAGTTGGACTGGGGCAGGAGAAAAGAAAACGTTGACTGGGGAAGCTGGGAGGAAGGGCCTTACCCAAGAAGGCAGGTCCTAAGTTAGCATGCTGCTGCAGACATGAGCTGAGGTGTTCTCAGCAGCTCTACCAAGGGAATACATGCTGATGAGGAGACCAGGACAAAGAGCACATTAAAAGCAGGAAGACCTCATGTCACTACCCCTGAGTCAACTCTAAAGATGCAGTCACTGTGAACACATCTTTACAAATAACATTTCAAAAGTACCAACCTATCATCAAAACCCTAAGACTGAACTTTCATTGTCTGCCATATACTTGATTATTTCTCACCTGGAAAGCTCTGACTTAGGATTTCTTCATCTAATATCCATGGGTCTTCTTGTTCCAGCTTGAAAATTGTGTCGGGTTTGATAATTTGATAACCTGTTAATTGGAAACACAGAGAGTCCCAATTGCTTGGGCTAGCAGACTCTTATGCATAAAGAATATGTCACTACAGGGGCTATAAAACAAAGCAAGCAAAAAAGCAAAAAAAAAAAAAAAAAACCTCTTTCAACTGGGTATAGAAAGCAAAGCATCTTTGATATCTGAAATTTAAATCTGGAATTCATAGTATCCTGCGGCCCACAGTGTGTTACAGAAGAATGTCCTTACCCAGGAAAACCAGGCTGCTATAGTTCTCCAACATCACATCTCTGTACAAGTTCTTCTGAGTGGGATTAAGCAGCTGCCACTCCTCCAGTGTGAAATCCACAGCCACATCCTCAAACGATATCTGAAAAAGCACCATCCTGTTATACCTGAAGTAACTCCTTTGTTGCACATAGGCTTTTGCGTCCAAGCTAGTCCTATGACCTCCAACTGCTGGGATTCATTGCTATTTGACCCTCTGCTCTTGACCATGGACAGGACCTACCAGCTTGCTTCCACTGAATGGACAGGGGAGACGTGATGGTCTCCCTTCCAACAGAAGAGAATGTGTCTTTCATGCTGGGAACCCTCTCCTGCTCTCTCTGGGGAAATTAAGCTGCCGCGTGGGGAGGCAACCCTGTGGACAAGTGCATGTGAAAAGGACCTGAGACCGGCCAACACTCACGTGAGTGAGCTCAGAGGGGGTCACCTCCTTACTGCCCCATGAGGACTGCAGCCCTTTCCAACACCCTGACTACAAGGTCATGTGACCCTCCGTCAGAACCAAATGGGGAAGCAGCGGGCAGACTGCTACCTCATAGACACTAAGATAAATTTTTGCATGAGATAATTCTGTTTTTTTTTTGTCTTTTTAGGGCCATACCCTCAACATATGGAAGTTCCCAGGATAGGGGTCAAATCAGAGCTGCAGCTGCCAGCCTACACCACAGCTATAGCAACAAGGGATCTGAGCCACATCTGTGACCTATACCACAGCTCATGGCAATGCCGTATCCTTAACCCACTGAGCCAGGCCAGGGATTGAACTCATGTCCTCATGGCTACTAGCCAGATTCGTTAATGCTGAGCCATGATGAGAACTCCTGCCTGGGGTAATTTGTTACACAGCAATGGATAAGTAGCAAAATTATCCTAATCTTGCATTATACTTTGAGAGAGAAACTAAAATATTCATCATTATGAATTCATTTACCTATCCACAGAATAAGAACTAGGAAAAGGAGTTCCCATTGTGGCTCAGTGGTAATGAACCCAACTAGTATGCATGACGACTAGGGTTCGATCCTTGGCCTTGCTCGGTGGGTTAGGGATCTGGTGTTGCCATGAGCTGTGGTGTAGGTCGCAGATGCAGCTTGGATCTGGTGTGGCTATGGCTGTGGCATAGGCCAGCAGCTACAGCTCTGATTTGACCCCTATCCTGGGAACATCCATATGCTGTGGGTGTGGCCCTAAAAAGACCAAAAAAAAAAAAAAAAGAAAGAAAGAAAAGAAGAAAAAAGTAAAAAAATAGAGGAATAGGTTTTATTCACTTACTTATTACTACTTTTTGGTGGCACCTGCAACATGCAGAAGTTCCCAGGTCATGGATCAAACCTGCACCTTAGCTGTGACAATGCCAAATCCTTAACTGCTAGGCCACTAGGGAACTACATAACAGGTTGTATTTAAATAAGCAATGTTTCTCAAAGAAGGTGCCTCTGGTATTTGGGAACAATTCTTAGCTGAGCAGGACTGCCCCATGCAGTATAAGGCCCTCACAGCGGGCCTGGCCTCTACCTGCTAAGTGACAGTCACTGTCAAAACCAGAACCACAGCTTCATCTCCAAAATATACCTCTCCCTCCCAGAGGTTCTGCTCCAGGCAGGAACCAGCCACCTCCCTTAGACATCCTTGAGAACAAAGGCATTCTCGGCAATTCAGGGCCCCAGAACCGTAAGGTGCTAGAAGTAGAAAGGTGAGTAGAAAAAATACTTCTCAGTCTCTGCAGGCCAGAGGCAATCAGGTGTTCTTTACAGAGTCCATGAAACTACACTCAGGGTGTGGGGACAAAAGGCAAAGGAGCTGGAACCACCAAAACAATCTGGAACAGCAAGGTCCTACCATACAGCATGGGGAACTCTATCCAATATCTCGTGATAAACCACAATGGAAAATAATATGAAAAAGAATGTATGTATCTGATCCCTGCCCTGAGAACTTCCGCTTGCCACAGGTGTGGCCAAAACACAATAAAACGAATAAAAACAAAACAAAACTGACAAGTGCCATTGAGGATGCAGAGCAACAACAACTGTTCACTGCAGGTGGGAATGCAAAACTGTGCAGGGACTCAGGACACTCTGGTAGCTTCTCACAAAGTTGAGCACAGACCTAACATACACCCAGTAATCCAACTCCTACATATTTACCCAAATAAAATGAGAACTTACGTTCAAATCTGTACGCAAAGGAGCACAACTGCTAAGAACTGGAGGAAACCAAGATGTCCTTCACCGTGAATGGATTAGGTCTGGTGCCTTCACACAACGTGACACAACTGTGTGAAGCCAGTTCACAAGGAAAAGGGACAAACTACTGAAGAATGAGTGAAAAAGCCAATGTCAAAAGACTACATCAGGAAGTTTCCCTGTGCTGCAGCAGATTAAGGACTGGCACCAGTTTGATCCTTGGCCCAGAAAGTTCCACATCCCAAGGGTGTGCCCCCCCCCCAAAAAAAGGATCCTGCTGTGGTGCAATGGGATCATCTCTGCAGCACCAGGATGCAGGTTTGATCCTCAGCCTGGCACAGTAGGTTAAAGGATCCAGTGTTCCTGCACCTGCAGCTACACTGTAGGTTGTAACTGCAGCAGATCTGATCCCTGGCCTGGGCTCTCCACATGCTGCAGGGCGGCCAAAAAAAGATTACATCCTCTCGGTTACATTATACGTTGTTCTGGAAAAAGCAAAACTACGAAGACAGAGAACAGAGGTTAGGGATGCAGGAAGGTGAGACCCAGGGAGTGTTTTTGGAGAGATGACTATTCTGAGTCCTGACTGGGATGTTGATTACATGATTTTTTTTTTTTTTTTTTTTTTTTGCTTTTTAGGGCCAAACCTATGGCATATGGAAGTTCCCAGGCCCTGGGTAAAATCGGAGCTGCAGATGCCAGCCTATGCCACAGCCACAGCAACTTGGGATCTGAGTCTGCAATTTATACTACAGCTCACAGCAACATTGGATCCTTAACCTACTGTGCCAGGGAATGAACCCGTATCTTCATGGATAACAGTTGGGTTCATTATCACTGGGCCACAGCAGGAACTCTAATTACATGAATTTATACATGTTTTAAAACTCATGAGAAGTCTGGCTCCTGGTAAAAAACTAGGACTTTCGGGCCCACCTATGAGCAATTACAAAGGCTTTACTGGCTGGCCTTATGGTGGGAGCTGCCCTCCCCACCCCAAGTGTGGTGCACAGCCAGTGTGTGGGCTGCCAGTTCCAAAGGGCGATTACTTTGGGCCCCAAAGTGTGTGCCTGGAACTGGCCTGGGGTCTGTGTGCACCCCAGGCCCCTGCATGTCAGGGTCAGGGTAGAGGACTGTGAGCTAACACCACAGGCAAACCCCACAAGAAGATAAAACAAAACCCCCTCGGGGTAAGACATGGATAAAAACTGGCTTGTTAGCCATTTGGGTGCTCACAACAAAGAGCCCAGAACTGCCCCATCTGGAGCCAGCAGATAGGACGGCCATGGACACTGACACTGTCCCAGGCTGGGCCCACAAACACCTGCTGCCAACGTTGTCAGAAGGTGTCAAAACAGTGCCAAAAGCTTTTCCACTTTCCAGACACTGGGAGGGACAGGCTATCACATAAATGGGCCTGGATGTTCTCAACAGGTGGATCACACTGGGCCTCTCGACCCATCCCGAAGGCTTCAGTGGACCGTGACACTTTCTTAGGGTCTGGTCTAGCCATCCTCATGGGTTCCACAGACTCAGGCTACTCTACTCAGGCCCTATGTGACCATATTCATTTCTTGTTCGGGTTTTGAATTCACTGCATCTGATAACAGCCCCAGATTTGCCAAGGGGTTGAGTGAGAGTCTTCGTGGACAGTTTAAGGTCTGACTAAAGTGGTTGATACGAGGGGTCAAGATCACCACCGCCTGGGCAACAGGGCCCAGAAGAGCAGCCTGGGACCCCAGCGCAGCAGCTCCCAAAGGGCCCTTCTCCCTGGGCCGGGTGTTGGGCCAGGCTGGCTTTAATCACAACCCCTTCCCTCACACTTACATCTCCAGCTCTGTGGGGAACACTGCAAGAAACTTCCATCCCCCATGCCTCTTCCTGAAGACTCAATGAAATCATGGAAAATCATTTTAAATCAAGGCAGTTCCCGTCATGACTCAGTGGTAACGAACCTGACTAGTATTCATGAGAATGAGGGTTCAATGCCTGGCCTCACTTAGTGGGTTAAGGATCCAGTGTTGCCATGAGCTGTGATGTAGGCCCCAGATGAGGCTCAGATCTGGCGTTGCTGTGGCTGTGGTGTAGGCTGGCAGCTGCAGCTCCGATTTGACCCCTGGCCTGGAAACTTCCATATGCTACAAGTGCAGCCCTAAAAAGAAAAAAAAAAAAGTAAAAACATTTTAAAATCTTTTAAGAATTCAGGGTTTTTTGCTAACCAATTCTTAAACATGATCTCTCTGGTAAAGCTATATAAAAATATCTATCCCTCTGTGTAGGGATAAAGGGTCTTTTCAGACAGTCTGGATGAAAACAGAGGATGATTTCTTTTACAGTTTTGAGTAAAATGGGACACACTAATAATAACAACAGAAAAAAGAAAATAAAATCCAGCACCATGAGAGGCAAAGGGCCCTTGAGGGAGAAAGGCATTGGATCTTTGTTTTTCAGACCTATTCCTTCTTCCTGGAAAAAAAGAAACAGCTCTCTGCACTTCTCTCCACGCTCCTGTAAGAACTCAGGATTTAGACTTCTGAGCCAAGCCAACACCTTCCAGACGGGGCTGCCTCAGCCCCTGCACTTTCCAGGCAGAATGGCTGGGTGCTGCCTGCGTCTCATAAAGGGTGAGGTCCTGATTAAACAAAATGGTTCTGAACAAGCCATGCTGGACAGTCCCTTGAAAACCAAGGACTGAGCTAACACCTGGAACAGAAAGCTGTGCTGGGGGCCCTGTTAACCTAACTGCCTGAACACAGCAGGTCCTGCTTGGGGTGCACCAGCCCTGCCAATTCTGTTTCCAGGAGGATTGTACATGCCCTTCAGGGTAAACCTCTGCTGGGTACACGCCAGGTGTCATGACCCTCATGTCTCAGCCCTCGCAGGCATTCAGGCCAGCTTCTGTCCACTGGTCAGGGCTCTGCTGTGAGGAACCAAGGCCTTGTGCAGGCTCAGAAAGATTCCCACAGCAACATGAGAGGCCTCCTGAAGGAATGAGATGAGCTTTCTTGATTGGGAAATGGTTGAGACCACATTCATCCTGGGAGGCAGGCGCCATCATCCTGCTCGGGTGGCCTTCCTCAGGGCCCCAGCTGCTGCTGCCCCGGATGAATCCCGTGGCTCCTGTCTGGGTCCCCCAAAGTCTGGCCCACTCAGGTCCACAAGGGGGGAGCCTGTTTCTCACTCAGGTCCTGGAAAATCAAGGGGGGGAAGCTGAAGAGTCCGGCTGCTGGTTAAAAACCTATGGGGGAACCATTAGGTCCAACCACAGGCAGGTACAAAAGCTGTGACCTGGCTGGCCTCCTAGGAGTCTCTGCCCTCCTCACTAGGCCTGGGGTGTAGCCTGTGCGCCCCAGACTTCAAGGGGCCACAGACAGGAACTCAGACCCCACTGGTACATGATCTTGTGCATCGTCCTGTGTCTCTCTGAGGCCTGTGGCAAAGGCCTTTTTCAGGTGCCTCTCTAAGGCCTCCCTGTGGCAAGGGTCAGGGTGGGAAGGGCAGACAGGACCTGAGGACACTGTTCCTAGTGTTCCCACTCAGACTCAGGACCTGTGCTTTCCACTCCTACCTCCCCTTTCCCTTCTTCCTGACCTGGTCCATAAAATAGTCAGGGCCTTTTGCTCGGGGCGCCCTGGGCAGTGAGATGAGCCCTGCATTGGCACTGGCCATTCCCTCTACAGGAAAAGGTAATGGGAAGCTGGCATCTTCCTCAGCCTCAGGCTCTTGCTTGTGCCATTGCAGTGACTAAAGGCTCCTGGCTACTGTCACTCTGGTTGCTGCTGTCACAAGCTACTCTGATCTCTCATCTCTCAGAGCTCCTGACACAGAACCAGCCAGCAGCAAAGGGGAAAAGCCAATGTGCTGTGCACTGGTTTAAGCAACCAAATTTTTAGGAGTCCCTTAGTGGCCCAGAAGGTTAAAGGTCCAGCATTGTCACTGCCACGGTGGGTCACTGCTGTGGCGCAGGTTTAATCCCTAGCCTGGGAACTTCTACATGCAGCAGCTGCAGCCAGAAAAGAAAACACAAGAGAATTTTTAACAGAAAGAAAAAATGGAGGGAAAGGAAGGTGGGGCGGGGGTAGCTAAGTGAATAGGAATCGCTTTGAAAAGTGAAGCACACCACAGTACTTTTCTTCAGTCAAAAAAAAAAAAAAATCAGAAAAAAGGAGTTCCCGTCGTGGCACAGTGGTTAACGAATCCGACTAGGAACCATGAGGTTGCGGGTTCGGTCCCTGCCCTTGCTCAGTGGGTTAAGGATCCGGCGTTGCCGTGAGCTGTGGTGTAGGTTGCAAACGCGGCTTGGATCCCACGCTGCTGTGGCTCTGGCGTAGGCCGGTGGCTACAGCTCCGATTCGACCCCTAGCCTGGGAACCTCCATAAGCCTTGGGAGCGGCCCAAGAAATAGAAAAAAAAGACAAAAAAAAAAAAAAAATCAGAAAAAGGAGCTGAAGGCAGACGTCCAGCTTTTGCCAAGAGAAGCAAAAACATCTCAACCTAAAATGTATCAAAAATTCCTTTTCACTTGACATCTAAAAAAAGGAAAAAAAAATCCAACTAAGAGAATAGTTTTGGCAGGCATTTAAAGGTTCTGTAATCACCAGGTCTACCAGATGACTTTGGTTTCTTCCCTGGAACCCGAACAGAGGCAGGATGTGTGCCCATGGCCTATGAGCCATGTCTTTTGCCCACACCGAGGGTCTCTGTAAGAACAGCCCAGGTTATAGGGCTTACTCATTACAGGGCTTTATCCACTAGATCATCTACATAAACAGCTACCAATGTGTTTTCTTTCCACGTAATGATCAGGAAATGTTTGCTTCCACTGAGAAAACAGACGGCTTTTTGACAGGAAACCACATGATCACTTCCATTTCTCTCCGTGGAAGCTTCTGGGACATCTGAGGAAAGCTTGCAGTTCTTTTTCTTTTTTTTTTTTTGCTATTTCTTGGGCCGCTCCTGCGGCATATGGAGGTTCCCAGGCTAGGGGTCGAATCGGAGCTGTGGCCGCCAGCCTACGCCAGAGCCACAGCAACGCAGGATCCGAGCCGTGTCTGCAACCTACCCCACAGCTCACGGCAACGCCGGATCCTTAACCCACTGAGCAAGGGCAGGGACCGAACCCGCAACCTCATGGTTCCTAGTCGGATTCGTTAACCACTGCACCACGACGGGAACTCCAAAGCTTGCAATTCTACGCTAATGATGTAGGACCTTATTTCTTTTCATTTTTTGTTTTGGAGGTTCCCAGGCCAGGGGTCAAATCAGAGTTCTAGCTACCGACCTGTTCCACAGCCACAGCAACACTAGATCCAAGTCACGTCTGAGACCTACCCTGCAGCTTGCAGCAACACCGGATCCTAAACCCACTGAGTGAAGCCAGGGATTGAACCATGTCCTCATGGACACTAGTCAGATTCATTTCCACCATGCCACAACAGGAACTCCAGGACCATATTTCCTACATGTCTACATCCCCACTTCAAGATTGCCGTATGATTCCACAATCCACTCTGTGCTTCTTTTGGCACCCTTCTTCCCAAGTTCATACTTTCTCTGACTATAAATGCATTCAGTCCTTTCCAGTTGGTTGTCATGACTCCTGTAAGCCTCATTCCACCCATAGAAAAAAAATGCTGGAGGGTAAACAACTAGCTCACCTGTGACTTGATCATTTTCTGCAGTTCTGAGGAAATCCACTCTTCTCTGACTTCTCTCAGTCACGATGCTCCAGTCAAAGGCTGAGAATGCTCCTCAAGTCCTGTGGCCTTTTCTTTCTCATCTCACATGAGTTACCCTGGTCCTGAGAGCCATGGCCTGGAAATGCAGTGCAAATTTTATTATAAATGATACAATTAATTTTAGGACGTCACTCTTGGTTCTCTCTTACTGGGAACTCAGTCAGGTGGTTTACCAGTGCTAAGAAACTGGACGTGAGCTACTGACACATGTCAGTTGAGCCAACCACAGCTGGGCCAGGCCTGCACCACAACACACTGTGCTCTGCAGTCTGGCTCCTAGTTGGGAATGCCAGAAGGAAGCCACCTGCCTCAATGGGCCAACCAAAGACCCTGGGGGAGCTCTGCAGAGACATCGAGAAAGTCTAGAAACACAGTCTTGGCTCTTTCATCCTGCAGCACCATTTCCTGGAGGCATTCTTTTTTTGGCTGGGCCCAAAGCATGCTGAAGTTCCAAGGATGGGGCTCGAACCTGAGCCACAGCAGTGACCCAAGCCACAGCAGTGGCAACACTGGATCCTTACCTGGAAACCCCTCCCAGGGGGACTTAAATGAAATGACTGGCATAGATGCTACAGAGTGCAATGCAACTCACTTCCAGGCAGGACAGGACACAGGAAATGGCTTTTACATCAAGATGATGACGTAGCCTGGGATGCCTGGCCTCTACTCCACAATCAGCCCTGGAGCAGAAGGAAAGCGTAGATCACAGTAACTAAAAGAAATGGCAAAAAGAAGACGGGAGACCCCAAGGAGACACAGGCCGCAGCGAAACTGCATGTTTTTGGCAGAGCAGATGGGGCTATTGCCCAGAGCAAATGCAGTGGAAAGAGAGGCCTGAGGAAGTCTTTTCCATTTTTCCTTTCTCAGCTCACTCTGGGGCAAACACTGCTGCCCCTTCCCCCAGAAACCAGCACAATAGCCCAGCCCACAGGTTTCCAGGGGGTGATGGAAGCCAGACCAAAATCCCTGCTGAGTTTAGGAACATGGCGATAGCAAGGGATCCCAGCTGCCTTTTGGCTCATATTCGACTCCCAGCGCCCCCAGACCCCCCCCAAGGAAACTGCTCCACAGGTGCCTCTTCCCAAGGGTTCCTGATCCTTGAGTGAAAAGAGAAACCCCTGAGTTTTCCTTTCCAAACCTGGGGTCCCTGAGGTGAAGGCCCACTTGCCCTGGAAGCTGCTTCTCTTGCTTTTTTTTTTTTTTTTTGGCTGTGCCCGAGGCAAGTGCAAGTTCCTAGGCCAGGGACTGAACCCAAGCCACAGCAGTGACAATGCTGGATCCTTAACTCACTGAGCCACCAGGGAACTCCTTGCCCTGGAAGCTTCTATCTTGTCTGCACCCCTTTTGGGTTGGTTCACAGAAGAGCTTGTGGAGCTTCTCCTCTGGAAAAGGGGATGAGCCGATAGGACTAACATCTAAAACAGTCACCCTGGTTCCTCCCGCAGGACCCATCACACTCCCGCACTTTGCTCCCATGCCTGCATTAGATCTCTCACACACACTCATGCACTCAGACAGACATACTCACTGTCTCATTTATGGGCCAGGAAAGCAGCCATTTGCTGAAGACCTCTTACCCCCAGGCCCTGTTATGGGCACATGGGAGAGACCACTAAATAAGACAGACAGGGTCCCTGCCCTCTAAGAAATGCGTTCTCGGACGGGAAACAGACACACAAGTAATAAACAACTTCAGACTGTGAGAGTGCTCAGAAGAAACTTTCAGTGTGACAGAGGAGTAGGTGGATGGAGGCCACTCCCTCAGCAAAGGCAGAGACCGCCCCCTTGAGATGACTTTTAGCTGAGCCCTGAGAAGAACCGCCCCCCCCCCCCCACGGCTGTGATGAGAAGACCACGCCCATCAAGGAGCAAGACCACACCCAACAAAGGGCTGCAGCTGGAGGCAGTTCAGAGACAAGGAGGCAGAGGGGCTTGATGAGCCAGGGGAGGACTTAAAGCCAAAGGGGTCTCAGAGAACTTGAAAACAAGGAAATAGTCAACACACTCACGGCAGTGACGGGGGCGGGGGCGGGGGCGGGGGGGGGGTGGCGGGGTGGGAAGCGGGATCAGAGAACAAAGGACAGCATGGTTATTAAACAGAAGTCACTACGTGAGAGTCACCTGAGCCAAATCATGACCAACATTCATTCAGATCCACCTAAACCCCATACCACCACCCTCACAGACCCCACAATCACCAACGCCCAAAGCTCCTCAAACACAGGTTCCAAAGAGAGTTGGATCACTGACCCCCTGAGGATTCTCCAGTCCCCAGATCACTCTCATGCCCCTCACAAATCTCCAGACCACACAACCACCAAGTTCCATAAACCCACATGCCCACCGCCCCCCTTAGGACGTCTGGGCCATCAATTACACACATTGTGGGTCCCCAGGGACCCCTCTAGCAAAGGCCCCAACCACCAACCCCCCGTGACAGAACCAAACCACAGAAGCACATGAACCCCAAAATCTCTCCACAGCCCCACCCCCAAATACCCTCAGAACCCTTTACTCCTGATGGCACGAGCCCTCCCTCACTCTGCCCTGTGCATCAGCCACAGTCGTCCCTATAGATTCCTTGATTCACTACGAGCCCACAGTCCCTGATTCCCATCACTGGCTCCTCCGAACCCTACTCCAAAATCTCCACGATTTATTCCACGGAAACTCAACCAAATGCTGAGTCCCAAAGCCCTCCCACAAAACTCCAATCACTCTCTCCTTCAGGCACCTACCCATTCACTTTTACAGGTGATCACTGTCCTCACAGAGCCCCGCCTCCCCCTGCAGGCTTGCTATTTCCCATCACCACCCACCACCCAAACTAGCTCCCATAGCTAAACTCAAAGGAACCCCCAGCCATTCCCTCCCATGGTACCCTCTCTCTAGTGTACCCCACACTACCCACCACCCACACCCCCACAGGTCATCAAAGGGCCTCCAGCTCTACACCAACACCAACACCCTGATCCCTCCAGCAATACTAATTACCACCCCATTTTCCAATCACAATCTCTAACAGGCCACCCGTCTGCTTGTGTCCAGACCTTACGTCACTGACACTCAGTTCTCCAATCTGATATCTCAGTTGCAAGATTCCCAACACCAGCTAGACCACACCAGCTATTCCCCTCCACCAAAAAGCAGCCATTGGATAGTCAGGGAAAAAACAAATGCAGACTTAAGAAAGAAATATGTGGAGTTCCCATCGTGGCGCAGTGGTTAACGAACCCGACTAGGAACCATGAGGTTGCGGGTTCGGTCCCTGCCCTTGCTCAGTGGGTTAACGATCCGGCGTTGCCGTGAGCTGTGGTGTAGGTTGCAGACGCGGCTTGGATCCCACGCTGCTGTGGCTCTGGCGTAGGCCGGTGGCTACAGCTCCGATTCGACCCCTAGCCTGGGAACCTCCATATGCCGTGAGAGCGGCCCAAGAAAATGGCAAAAAGACAAAAAAGAAAAAAAAAAAAAAAGAAATATGTCACCTCAAAGATTTTTTTATTTAAAAAAAATTTTTAAGGGCCTCACTTGTAGCACCTGGAAATTCCCAGGCTAGGGGTCAAATTGGAGCTGCTGCTGCCAGCCTACACCACAGCCACAACACCACCAGATTTAAGTCATATCTATGACCTACACCACAGGTCACAGCAACGCCTGATCCTTAACCCACTGAGCAGGGCCAGGGATCAAACCTGCACCCTCATTGATACCAGCTGGGTTCATTACTGCTGAGCCACAATGGGAGCTCCTCACACAAAAGATTTATTATTGAGGGGTTGGGGTGCTACAACAGGGAGAACACGGTGGCCCTAAGAGGCACAAGTATCTCTGCACAGTGTGGGGAAGATGGATCAAAGGGCCTGGTGGTGGTGAGGGAGTTCCCTGGTGGCCTAGAGGTTAAGGATTTGGTATTGGCACTACTGTGGCTCAGGTCACTGCTGTGGCACGGGTTCAATCTCTGCCCTAGGAACCTCTACATGCCAGAGATGCAACAACAACAAAAAAAGGAGTTCCTGTTATGGCTCAGTGGAAATGAACTTGACTAGTATCCATGAGGACTCAGGTTTGATCCCTGGCCTTGCTCAGTGAGTTAAGGATCCAGCATTGCCATGAGCTGTGGTGTAGGTCACAGATGTGGCCCAGATCTGGCGTGTTGTGGCTGTGGTGTAGGCCAGCAGCTACAGATCCAATTCAACCCCTAGCCTGGAAACTTTCATATGCCACACTTGTGGTCCTAAAAAAAATAATAATAAAGGGCAGGGTGGTGACCAGACAGTAGGTCAGAGAACATTTACCAGAGGTTGGCCAGTTTTCAGGAGGGGACAGTTCTCAGGAAAAGCTGTAAGCAGCTCAAGCTTCAGGTGGACCAAAGTTCAGGGAACTGGGGAAGGAGAGAAGCTTAAACGAAGTTTAGCTAACAAGCATTTTGATCAGTGGGGACAAACTGTTCAGCTAATCACTGATGAGGCAAAGGACGAGAGTTTGAGGGACTGATGTATATTTACCTGTGGCCTTGTCATAGTTAAACAAGAGAGTCCTGTGGGGAAGGGGGTTCTTTGCAGCACCACTAAGCAAGGCCAGGGATCAAACCTGCATCCTCATGGATACTAGTTGGGTTTGTTACCACTAAGCCACGATGGGAACTCCAGAGAGATTTCTTAACTGTCTTGTTTTCCAGGAGAGCAGGGCTCAGGTAAAACCCAACAATGTCACAACCAGCAATGCTTCCTGCTAATGAAATCCTCAGTCCTACCATTTTGAGCCCTCTAAATGCCCCCAAACAGACCCTCAGGGCCTGATCATTCATTCCATCAGGCCCAACTGCCAACCCAAAGGCACCCAAATCAGAGACCATTAGAGTCTTTGTGTTTGTGTATGTTTTTAAAGAAATTTTAAATTTTTAAATTTCTTTAAAGTATAGTTAATTTACAAAATTGTGCCAAATTTCTGCTGTACAGCAAAGCTACCCACTCATACATATATGTGCATTCTGTTTTTCTTTTCCTATACTATTTTCCATCGTGATCTATCCCAGGAGATTGGATATAGTTTACTGTGCTATGCAGTAGGAACTGGTGTCTTAATTATTCCTACAAACATCTCTCAACCTACGTCTCTAACGCACACACTCACCCCACACAGAGGGCAACCTCCCGGGCTGCCTCACTCCCAGAGCTGTTGACCCCCAAGTCTAGGACTCCCCTCAAAAGTCCCTCGCAGAGGCCCCCATCACCCAATTAGTTTCCTCCACCGGCTTCGTAACTACTCACTTCTCTCAAACCTCGGTATAGATTTTCACAGACATTCCAACATTCCGACTCTCCAGCGTTCTCACATTAAAAGCTCCACAGTTCCCCTTCACAGATCCCTCATCACCCACCACCACGGGAAGCCTTAACACTGACTCCCAAATCTCCCTCCCGAATCCCACAATCACCGCCCCCCCACCCCTACAGACCCCCCCCAGTCCTCCAAACGCTGCCCAGCAAATTCCGGCTCCCTCCTGCCTCCGCGCTCCAGCCGCCCACGCCCCGCCCCCCACCGCTCCCTTCCCACACGGCCCCCACGGCTACTCCGCCGCGGACCACCACCCCTCCAGCCTCACCCCCACCTGGACCGGGATCCGCGCCTGCTTCGCGCCCGGTTCCGGAGCCGGTCCGCGCTGGGGTCAGCACAGGCCCGGGTTGGACGAAGAGGCTAGAGCCGCGCCGTCCCGCACCCAACCCCAGCCGCACACGCTTACCCGCTGGCCCACAGCCCTGAGGCAGACTCAGCCGGGCCGAGGAAGCGGCTGCGCGGAACCACATTTCCCAGAGTCCCACTCGGTTTAGAACTACATTTCCCAGGGGACTCTGTGGCGCGCCTCCACGATCGACAGGTTTGAGGTTTCCTTTTGCAAAGCCCCACTTCACCTGCCTGGGGGAGCTTGTTCCAGACAGTGGGTTGTAGCCGGCTCTGCCCGCTCAAAATGTGTTCACCGTCCTTGCCATTTTTGAGCATAGAGCAAAGTAATTTATAAAATCAAAGTAATATAGGTAAGTTTTAGTGCCTCCTATACAACAGTGCCAACAAAAAGAATGACAATAGATGAAATGAGACATCTAGGGAGAAACAAAGTATAATTATGGAAAGAGAAGAAAATTAATGAAAATTAAAACAGAAATTGAGGAGGCAAAATAGAAAAAAATTGAACTTGATAAATCAGATTTTTTAAGTAAAATAAAAAAAACATACTAGAGATTTTTATCCAAAAGTGGGGAGAAACAGCAAACAATTGGTGATAAAAAACAGAATTAGCCATAAAGAACAACAACAAAAAAAATTGTGAAAGAATATATTGCTTAATTATATATAATAACTCTGTGCATTAAGTTATTAAATTTCAAACCTAAGAAAGTACACTACTTAAAGGAATAGTTAGGTAATAAAGAAGATATTTGTTATAGACTTAAAGCAGTTGTTTAAAATGCTTTTGGCAATACGTTTTAATTGGTGAATCTTCCACGTTATCAAAGGATATAGTCTTACCAAAAAAATTCAGGAAAAATCTGGACAGAACCCTGTTTGTTTGTTTTTGCAGAACCCTTTTCTTCACACAAAGATAGCAAATAGCTATACCATAACCAAAGGTAAATTTTAAAAAAAGGAGTTCCCGGAGTTCCCATCGTGGCTCAGTGGTTAACAAATCCAACCAGGAACCATGAGGTTGCCGATCCGATCCCTGGCCTTGCTCAGTGGGTTAAGGATCTGGCATTGCCATGAGCTGAAGTGTAGGTCCAAGACACAGCTCGGATCCCGCGTAGCTATATGGCTCTGGCATAGACCAGTGGCTACAGCTCCGATTAGACCCCTAGCCTGGGAACCTCCATGTGCCATGGGAGCAGCTCAAGAAAAGGCTAAAAGACTAAATAAATAAATAAATAAAGGGGTTCCCATCGTGGTTTAATGGTAATAAAGCTGGCTAGGATCCATGAGCATGCAAGTTTGATTCCTGGGTTAAGGAAAGGGCGTTGCAGTGAGCTGTGTTGTAGATTTGCAGACTCTGTTCCAATCTTGCGTTTCTGTGGTTGTGGCGTAGACAGGCAGCCCTATGTCTGATTCGAGCCATAGCCTGGGAACTTCATATGTGGTGGGTGTGGCCCTAAAAAGAAAAAATAAATAAAAAAAACAACTTTAAAGTAGTCTTAGTTATGATATTTATGTGAAAATTCTGAAAAAATAGCAAATGGAACCAAGCAATACATTGAAATATATATCATAACAAGTAGAAGCCATTTCTGGACTTTTATTTCACATACATTTTATTTTATTTTATAATGATTTTTATTTTTTTCCATTATAGCTATTTTACAGTATTGTGTCAATTTTCTGCTGCACAGCAAGATGATCCAGTCACACATACATGTATACATTCTTTTTTTCTCACACATTTCTGGACTTGATAAACTAACATAATTCACCTTGTCAGTAGATTAAAGGAGGAAACATGCTTCATCATCTCATTAAATAGTGAAAAAAAACCATTAAATAAATGCAACCTAGGAGTTCCCATCGTGGCACAGTGGTTAACGAACCCAACTAGGAACCATGAGGTTGTGGCGGGGGCGGGGGGGTGGTTTCCAATCCCTGGCCTCCCTCAGTGGGTTAAGGATCCTGCGTTGCCGTGAGCTGTAGTTCACAGACACAGCTTTGATCCCACACTGCTCTGCCTCCGGCGTAGTCTGGAGGCTGCAGACCCCTAGTCTGGGAACCTCCATATGCCACAGGTGTGGCCCTAGAAAAGACAAAATAAATAAATAAATAAATGCAACCTAGAATGTCCATTTAAAAAAAGCACAAGAGTTTCTGCTGTGGTACAACAGGATTGGCATTGTCTCTGGGGCCACTGGATCCCTGGCCAGGCACAGTGGGTTAAGAATCCAGTGTTGCTGGAGCTGAGGTGCAGGTTACAACTGCAGCTCAAATCTGATCCCTGGCCTGGGGATTCCATGTGCTCCTGGATGACCAAAAAAAAAAAAAAAGTGTTGAGATACTACTACCTCAACATATAAAATAAATATCTCACTAATGGAAACTAGTATAGAAGTATTACCATTACAAGTCATGAAACTGCCACCAATATTGTTTGCTTAAATTGAGAATATTTTATATAAAAAGAGAATGATATAAGCAGTCAAATGATCAAATATTCATTTTTGTTAAATATTTTTCAGAAGCTTCTTTAAACAAAAAATAAAACACTGAGGAATTCCCTGGTGGCTCAGCAGGTTAAGGATCCTGCATTGTCACTGCCGTGGTGCAGGTTTGACCCCTGGCCAGGGAACTTCCACATGTCATAGGCATGACCAAAAGTAAATAAATAAATAAATAAATAAGGAGTTCCCCTTGTGGCTCAGTGGTAACGAATACACTAGTCAGATTCGACTAGTATCCATGAGGATGCAGGTTCGATCCCTGGCCTCAATCAGTGGGATAGGATCTGGTGTTGCCATGAACTGTGATGTAGGTCGCAGACAGTGCTTGCATCTAGCGTTGCTATGGCTGTGGCATTCACCAGAGGCTACAGCTCCGATTAGATCCCTAGCCTGGGAACCTCCATATGATGTATGTGCAGCCCTTAAAAAAAAAAAAAGTAAATATTTGAAATTAAAAATAAAAAGTAAAACCCGGGGAGTTCCCGTCGTGGTGCAGCAATTAACGAATCCGACTAGGAACCATGAGGTTGTGGGTTCGGTCCCTGCCCTTGCTCAGTGGGTTAACGATCCGGCGTTGCCGTGAGCTGTGGTGTAGGTTGCAGACGTGGCTCGGATCCCGAGTTGCTGTGGCTGTGGTGCAGGCCAGCAGCTGTAGCTCAAGTTAGACCCCTAGTCTGGGAACCTCCATATGCCACAGGAGCGGTCCCAGAAAAGGCAAAAAGACAAAAAAAAAAAAAAAAAAATCATTATTTTAGGTGTCTATTTCTCTCATGCACATTTCCAAGACCTCCTTCCATTCCCTTACAGCCAATACCAATCTAAGAGCCTTTTCCCTAAAAATAGTTTTGCATTGTTTTAGGGCAGTAACTGCTTTACACTGTAACAGGAGTTTCACACTTGTGAATGAGACTTGGATTATCAGGAGATGAGAGTTCCTGTCTAATATGGGAAGATCTGGGGAGACTGTAGGATTACAGATTATTCACTTACATTTACTTAAATGACATAAAATGGGAGGCTAGCCTAAGAAATATCTTAAGAGGTGAGTTTCCTTCAATTATAGAACCAGGTATAGGATGTGTTTGGAACTTGCTGAAAATACAACATGCTCAGGAATTTTATGAGACCATATCAGTGACTGAGTAGCTCTGGGTTCAAATAGAAAGGGAAGGTTAAATTGGAGGTGAATGGAATAAAAAAAAAAGTTCAGGATTTGGACTTATAGTAATCTAGACTTTTTTTGATATTTTGCATTTTCATTTAAAAATTTTTTTTCATTTTCATTTTCATTTGTTTCAAAATATTTTCCAAGTTTCCTTATGATTTCTTCTTTGAGTTAGGGGTTACTTAAAAATGTGTTTTTTAATTTCCAAAAACATGAGGATTTCCTACATTTTTTTTTTCTGGGGTTGATTTCTAATTTATTATTTATTTATTTATTTTTTGTCTTTTTAGGGCCGCATCCTCAGCATATGGAGGTTCCCAGCCTAGGAGTTGAATCAGAGTTACAACTGCCAGCCTACGCCACAGCAACGCCAGATCCAAGCTGAATCTGCAACCTACACCACAGCTCATTGTAGCCCCAGATCCTTAACCCACTGAGCCAGGCCAGGGATCGAACCTGTGTCCTCATGGATACTAGTTGGGTTCATTTCTGCTAAGCCATGATGGGAACCCCTGATTTCTAATTTTTTTTCTTTTTTGTCTTTTCTAGGGCTGCACCCATGGCATATGGAGGTTCCCAGGCTAGGGGTCGAATAGGAGCTGTAGCCGCCAGCCTACGCCAGAGCCTCAGCAACACCGGATCTGAGCCGCATCTGCAACCTACACCACAGCTCACAGCAATGCTGGATCCTTAACCCACTGAGCAAGGCCAGGGATCAAACCTGCAACCTCATAGTTCCTAGTCGGATTTGTTAACCACTGAGCCATGACGGGAACTCCCTGATTTCTAATTTAATTTCACGGTTGTCAGAAAACATACTTTGTATGATTGCAGTCCTTTCAAACTTATTGAGCTTTATGTTGTGGCCCAACATATGACGAATGCTGGAGGATGTTCCCTGCACATGTAAAATTATGCATATTTAACAATGTCTAGGTACAATGTTCTATACAAATCACTTTGGATTCCTAGTATTTCAGTCTTTTCTGTTCTTGCAAATTATGTCTGGTTTTTAGCTTTTGTTAATATTTCCTTTCCTTTGCCTTCTTTAGTTTTACTTTGTTCTTGAACTAGATTTCTGAGAATTTAATTCACATATTATTTTGCTTTGCTATAATTACTGAAAATTATAAAATTTCCTATCATCACTGCTCTGTTTCTCCCACAAATTCTTGCATAGTGTTGTCTCCAGTTTGGCCTGTACTTCCCTATTTCATTCCTATTTGTCTAGCAGTAAGCTTTTTAATAAGATTTTCAGGAGGGCACAGTCTTTAAGGCATTAGTCCGCTGTGGCCCCCTTTGCCTGGCAAAGCAATAAAACTATCTTTTTCTCCTTCACCCCCCAATTTTTTTTTTTTTAAGGAAGAAAGGCCTTTTTAAATTATGCTATTAACTGATAGCTTTATTAGCTCTTCCTAGGGCTGCTCAGGTGCTGCAGATTCCCGCAGGGACGTTTTCAGGACCCGCCCACCTTCCCGACTGGCTCCGCCCCCTTCCCACGCCCGCCTCTTGAAGCCCTGCAGTTGAGCAGGGCCTTCGCAGAGGTTTCTGGGAGTAGTAGTTTTCTTTCCCAGGCTCATGGACGAGTGAGGTACTTCCGCGTGCGCCGCACCCGCAGCCGCAGTCTAGTAGGAGCCCAACGGGCTGTATCCGGCTGGGCGTCAGTGCACAGGGGCTTGAGAGTGTTGAGTTTCTGTGGCTGCTGACCTGGCTGAGCCGCGAAGTTAACCCAGTCTTGAAGGTCCTGTGCGGACCGGGGTCTTGGCCGTCTGAGCCCCCCACTGTCGATCTGGGGAGTGGGGGAGCCAGCCCGGCCTCAGTCCCTCCTGGGTCAGGGCTGCGGAACCGTACAAACTCATCGCCTGGATTCCCTCTGCCCGGGCCCAGAGCCCGCCTCCCTGCGAGGGAAGAAGCCCCGGACGGGCCGGTGCCTGCTGCTTGCAGACCCTCCCTTGTGGGGCGCGAAGTCCCTCCGAGGACGAGACGGGGCGGGGGGGCGGGGAGAAACAGAGAAACCCTCAGTTCGATCCTTTCCTGCGCATCCTGCACGAAACAGCACGGGATGGCCACCAGGTTTCGGACAGCTACGTGCTGGGTGAGTAGGGACTTTCTCACTTCTGACAGCTGACTCGCCGCAGGGGTCTATATGTTCATCCCTTCACGGTCACACCAGGGTCTGAACCCACGTGTTCTCCGCCGTCCCTCTACCTCCCCTGTCTCTGGATCTCCAGAAACGCCCCTTGTTTTCTGGCATTTTTGTGTCCGACGCCCTCTCCCTCTGCAGTTACACTGCTTTATTGCCTGCGACAGACCCTCAACTCTGAGGGAAATGAGTCTTTGTGAAGGAAGTGATCCTCTATCATTTCAGGTTTTTTCACGCACAAGTACTGAGTTGTCTTCATGCCCAGACCTTTAGGGCCTCATTAGGGAAATTACTCTCCTCTTTGTTCATTCATTTGTTCAAATGCTTATGAACTGATGTGTTTGCGTGCTGGACCCTGAGACTGGCAGTGCCAGGTAGTGCCAAGAAATTACATACGTTTATCCTTTTAGAGAGAGCTGTGGTTTGGCGAGGAGGGTAATCATTGAGCAGAATGGTAGGGGTCAACGGGTAGGGAGAGGTGTTTTGTAAGAGGAGAGGGTCCAGTGGACTCTGCAAGTGGTTGATGGATGAGCCAGAAGAAGACGTCACAGCCGTTGTGCAGGCTGGTGACCAGTCCCGTCATGAGAACACTGTTGGAAGAGGTATTCAGGGACAGAGTGTAACTTTGTAGGTGTTGAATATGCTATGCCTGTAGTTGAGTTTGCAGCTCAGGTGGGTGTTTTCAACTAAAATATAAACCCTGGAGGCCCAGGGTCTGACAAACAGCACCCTGAAAAGGACCAAATAGAGGACTCAGAGCAACAGTTTGGAAAGAACTGATGAGAAGGGCCAGGGTGCAAGCGAGGTGAGATTAAATTTGTGTGTGTGTGTTGTTGTTGTTTTTTTTTTTTTTTTGACTGTGCCCTGGCATTGGAAAGTTCCTGGGCTAGAGATCAAACCTGAGCCACAACGTTGACAACTCTGAATCCTTAACTGCTAGGACACCGGGGAACTCCAAAAGTTGTGTATTATTTTACCCCCTTGGGAGAAAATTTGGAGAATGGTTTTTCCCCTGCAAATTTGAGAAAAGGGAACTTCATCAAAGCCATGATACGAAAGTCTCAGAAGTATTTCAGTAAGTCAAAAGATGCCTCTTGGATTTCTGAATTTATAGCTCTTAAGCAGTTTTTCCAGAGCAGAGAGAATGTTACAGGTGTCACTTCCTGAGAGGTAAAGGAAGTGTTGAAAAGTGGATTGCATGAGGCTGTGGAGAATGAGATGTAAAACAATTAGTAATAGTATAGACTTTTTTGGGGGTGATCAAATGTGACAGGAAGAGTTTGGGTGCCAGGGAGAAGGAATTTCACTGAGTGATACAGTTAATCTCAAAATCAGTGAACTTTTTATCTTTAAACAATAGCTACATAGGAAGTACAGTGAGAGAAAACATATTTGCAATAGCAAATAAAATAAGTGAACTTACTTGTGCAGAACCTAAATAAAAAAGACTTTAAGACTACTGAATAGGAGTTTCCATCGTGGCTCAGTGGTTAATGAATCCGACTAGGAACCGTGAGGTTGAGGGTTTGATCCCTGGCCTTGCTCCGTGGGTTAAGGATCCAGCATTGCCCTGAGTTGTGGTGTAGGTTGAAGACGAGGCTCGGATCTGGTGTTGCTGTGGCTCTGGCATAGGTCGGCAGCTATAGCTCCGATTAGACCCCTAGCCTGGGAACCTCCATGTGCCAAGGGTTCGGCCCTAGAAAAGACAAAAAGACGAAAAAAAAAAAAAAAAAAAGACTACTGAATAGTATCAGTAGGTGCCACTCTTGGCTAGACGCTTTGCCTATATGAAGTCGTTAAAGTCTCATGGCCCCATGAGGCAGGTATGTCCTTATTTTATAGCTGATGAAATGCCTTGTTGAATATTAATATCTTTACCGCATTGAGCCTGCGCATCGTGAATGTTACTCAATTACCTGGCCTTTTGTTTTGTTTTTTAAAATCGAAATATAGTTGATATAGAACATCGCAGTATTGTGAAGTGTACTATGAAGTGATTTGACATTTGCATACATTATGAAATGGCCACCACCCTAAGTCTGGTAATCTGTCCCCATATCCAGCTACTATGGTATTATTGACCATATTCCTTATGCTGCATCCCTAAAGCTTACTTATTTTATAAGTGAAGGTTTATATCTCTTAACCTCTTCACCTACTTCACCCACTCTTCCACCTGCTTCCCTATTGGCAACCTGTTTTGTTTCTATATCTATGAATCCATTTTGTTTGTTTGTTCATTTAATTTTTTAGATTTCGTGTAAGTGTTACCATAGGGTATTTGTCTTTCCTTCTGACTTATTTTATTTAGCATAACTCCGCTACTTCCATCCATGTTGTTGAAAATGATGAGATTTCATTTTTTTAATGGCTGAGTCATATTCCATTGTGTATACATACACTATACCTTTTTTTTTCCTTTTTGTTTTTTGGTCTTTTTAGGGCCGTACTCTCAGCATATGGAGGTTCCCAGGCTAGGGGTAGAATCGGAGCTGTAGCTGCTGGCCTATACCACAGCCACAGCAATGTCAGATCCCAGCCATGTCTGTGACCTACACCACAGCTCATGGCAACAATGGATCTTTGACCCACTGAGCAAGGCCAGGGATCAAAGTTCTATCCTCATGGATGGTAGTCAGATTCTTTTCTGCTGAGCCATGATGGGAACTCCCACTAGAACTTCCTTTTTTTTTTTTTTTAATCTGGTTTTATTTATTTATTTATTTACTCATCATCTCTGGTTTTATTTATTTATTTTTTGCTTTTTTTTTTTTTTTAAGGGCCGCACCCATGGCATATAGAGGTTCCCCGGCTAGGGGTCCAATTGAAGCTACAGCTGCCAGCCAATGCAGCAATGCCAGATCTGAGCCGTGTTTGCAACCTACACCACAGCTCACAGCAACGCCGGATCCTTAACCCACTGAGCAAGGCCAGGGATTGAACCTGCAACCTCATGGTTCCTAGTCGGATTCATTTCCACTGCGACATCATGGGAACTCCCCACTAGACCTTCTTTATCCATTCATCTGTCAATGGACACTAAGCTTACTTCCATATCTTGGCTATTGTGTTTTCTTTTTAATTCCCCAGCACTTATGTATCTATCACATGTTTATTTTGTGTTAGGTTTTTCTATATTTTTAAGCTTTATTCTGGGTGCCTTCTAGATTTGTTGTGGTTTTTCTTATTGCATTTTTTAGCTAGTTGCTGCTAGTGTATCCAAGAGCTATTTTCATGCTGATTTTTTTTTTTTTAACCGCCACCCTCTTGATGTTTCTTATTGGTTCTCATGTTATGTCCGAAGTTTCTCTTTAGGTTTTTTTTTTGTTTTTTTTTTTTTTGTTTTTTGTTTTTGTCTTTTGTCTTTTGTTGTTGTTGCTGTTGTTGCTATTTCTTGGGCCGCTCCCGCGGCATATGGAGGTTCCTAGGCTAGGGGTTGAATCGGAGCTGTAGCCATGACCTACGCCAGAGCCACAGCAACGCGGGATCCGAGCCGCGTCTGCAACCTACACCACAGCTCAGGGCAACGCCGGATCGTTAACCCACTGAGCAAGGGCAGGGATCGAACCCGCAACCTCATGGTTCCTAGTCGGATTCGTTAACCACTGCGCCACGACGGGAACTCCTGTCTTTAGGTTTTTTAGTCAGAAAATCAGATGTTTGTAAGTAATGACAGTAGTTTTTGTTCTTTCCTTAGTGTTTGTCACTGGCATTTTGTTCCTGCTGTGACCAGGTCCTCTAGGACAGTGCTCACCAGTAGAGTTGGTGTGACATCCATATATTGTTCCTAATTTTAGAGGGAATACTTATAATGTTTCACACGAAGTCTCATGTTTTCTATGGGCTTAGGGAAGCTAATTTTTTGTGTCAAAGATATTACTTTTACCTTTAATAAACTGAATTCTGATTTTTGAAAGTTTTAAATTTCAGAGTTCCTTGGTGGCCTAGTGGTTGGGGATCCAGCATTGTCACTGTTGTGGCATGAGATCGCTCCATGCCTGGGAATTTCCACATGTTGCAGTAGCAGCCAAAAGAAAAAAAAAGGGTTAAATTTTATCGTGGAACTTTATCTGTTAAGATGATTGTTTTCCATTAATGTACTAATGTTGATTCTTTCATTGATAGGGTTTTGTGTCCTTTAGTTTTCTGGATAAACTTAATTTATGGTTTGCTATGTATGTACGGGATTACTTTATTTGTATTTTTACCTAGGTATTTTGATCAAAGTTAATAATAAATGAGGTTAGACTAAGGTTGTGCTGTCTTTGCCTTGTCTGTGGGGTTATACAGTTTGTATGACAGGTGTCCAGTCATTTCCTGACTCTACATCAGATTAGATGTGAAGGGAATATTCTGTCTCTCAGATGTTGGTAGAACTTACTGTAGAACCATTGTCTTTTTGGAGAGGGTATATCTTTGATTACTACTCCAGTTTATTTTATGATCATGGACTGGTCAGTCCAGCCTTTGTAATTCTTTCTGGGCAAATTTTGATTGCTTTTATTTTTCTAGGAGATTTTCCATTTCTCCTAAATTTTCAAAGTTATTGGAACAAATTTATAATTACAATCAGTTCTGCTATCATGTTCGCTTTAAAAATTTAAGTGTGTTTCAACATGATTGATATCTTGGGGAACAACATGCACTTTCTGTCTGATTTCAGGCAATCCTCTCTTTACCACTTTAGAGTACAGCTATTCTGACACTCAAACAGGTGTTTTTCAAGGTCAAGTGCCACATTTGTAGTATTTCTTTCCTTCCTTCCTTCCTCCCTCCCTCCCTCCCTCCCTCTCTCTCTCTCTCTCTCTCTCTCTCTTTTTCTTTCTTTCTTTCTTTCTTTCTTTTTGTCTTTTCTAGGACTACACCCGTGGCATATGGAGGTTCCCAGGCTTAGGGTCTAATAGGAACTGTAGCTGCTGGCCTACGCCAGAGCCACAGAAATGCCAGATTCGAGTCGCGTCTGCAGCCTACACTGCAGCTCATGGCAATGCCAGATCCTTAACCCACTGGATGAGGCCAGGGATAGAACCCACAACCTCATGGTTCCTAGTTGGAATTGTTAACCACTGAGCCACGATGGGAACTCCTATTTATGTATTTCTCAGCCATTAAATATGTATAAAACTGCTACTGTTTTTTTTGTTTGTTTTTTTCTTTTTTGTTTTTTGGTCTTTTTGCCATTTCTAGGGCCGTTCCTGAGGCATATGGAGGTTCCCAGGCTAAGGGTCTAATCGGAGCTGTAGCCATGACCTACGCCAGAGCCACAGCAACGCCAGATCCAAGCTTCGTCTGCGACCTACACCACAGCTCATGGCAATGCCGGATTCTTAACCCACTGAGCAAGGCCAGGGATCAAACCCGCAACCTCATGGTTCCTAGTCGGATTCGTTAACCACTGAGCCACAATGGGAACTCCAAACTGCTACTGTTTTTATTAAGGTTCTTTATTTTCTTTTTATATGTGTGCAAAGGTATTACACCCCAACCCAACCCTGTGCTTCCCATAAGCCTAAAACCTGGCAAAGTGGTGATTTTTCTGCATATCGCATCACATTACAGCAGAATTTGTGTATAGCGATCTCCTATACATTTTAACATCTCTTGTGTCTTAGAGTTATTCACCCTCTCTTGATCATAATAGTTTCCTTTTTTAAATCTCTCATTTCTTTTTAGGGCGGCACATGTGGCATATGGGGTCTGATTGGACCTGCAGCTGCTGGCCTACACCACAGCCACAGCAATGCAGGATTTGAGCCATGTCTGTGACCTGCACCACAGCTCAGGACAACACTGGATCCTTAACCCGCTGAGTGAGGTCAGGGATCCTTAACCCGCATCCTCATGGATACTAGCCAGATTCATTACTGCTGATCCACGATGGGAACTCCCTAAATTCCCTCACTTCTTGATTCTGCTTGCCCAATTCAATATTTTTGTAGTAATTCTTTTGTATTTTATTTTTGTTCTTATCAAGCTTAAAAATAGTAAGAGGCTGGGAGTTCTCTTGAGGCACAGCAGGTTAAGGATCTGGTGTCACTACTGTGGCTTGGGTCACCGCTGTGGCCCTAGGTTCGATCCCTGGCCTGGGAACTTCTGCATGCTGTGGGCGCTGCCAAAAAAAAAAAAAAAAAAAAAAAAAGAAATAATAATAAGAGGCTTAAAAGAAAATAAGCCTCCTGGTTCACCCCCACTGTCACCCCTGTGGCATCTGCCTCAGGCTTTCACACAGTCCTGTTGCAGTGCCTGGCTTCCAGGTTCCCTTTTCATTGTGAAGTGCCACCTTCATGAATGGCTGGGGCTTGATTAGGATAGACATGAGTCACAGCTTCATGTACCCTCACCACAGCCTCAGACATGCCCTGTTAGCCGTCCCTCCCCTGACCCTGGCAATCACCCTAGCAAAAGCCAAGATGGTCACAGTCATACTTGGCTGTCAGTTATTTTCAGGCATTGGAAAGTCCAGGCTGCACTCTGATTCCAGCCCCTTTCCTTCCCCCGCTCAGGCTGCAGAAGGAGAGGGGAGGCTTGTCTCTCCCTCAACCCCTCACTTTTTTGTCCCCCTCTGGGGCTCTTCGTGGGTCGTATGGGAACAGTGATCAGAGGACAGAAGCTATATTTTTCTGATGAGTCCCTTTCTCACTGGCCTCTACAGCCTCCCAGACTTGCACCCCTCCCTGCAGGCAGCATTGTTGGAGAGAAGCCTGTCAGTTGCTTCACTTCTCTCTGCCTCCACGGTCTCATCTTCAGAATTTCCCAGGGGGAAGTTCCTGTTGTCACTCAGGGGTGACAAACCCGACTAGTATCCATGAGGACAGGGGTTTGATTGCTGGCCTTGCTCAGTGGGTTAAGGACCAGTGTTGGCACAAGCTGTGGTGTAGATTGCAGATGAGGCTCTGATCTGCCATTGCTGTGGCTGTGGTGTAGGCTGGCAGCTGCAGCTCTAATTCCACCCCTAGCCTAGGAACTTCCATATGATGTGGGTGCAGCCTTAAAAAGAAAAAGAAAAAATCCCAGGGGGAAACATACCAGATTCCTTGTTTACTGACATCCTTAAATGCAGGTCAGCCCTTCCTGCCTATAGGCATGGTGGACATGGGGGGACATTGGGCTGAGTGAGATGTCCCACTTCACTTCCCACAGGTGCTCTCCTTATGGGGGTGTGACAGGGGGTGCTCTAGCTGCAGCTTGACTGTCTTCAGCTCCTGTACCTCCCTTTCTCACTGTGTTACAGGACAGTGTCTTCAGTTTGCCTGGCCAGGATTCTGGCCACCTCCTCGACATCCTTTCCCTGCACCCCATCATCTCCATCAGGACATCTTCTGCCTCTGTCTTCAATTGATGCCCAGGAACCAACCCCTGCTCATTACCCCCTGGGGCTTCATCTTCCATGGGAATGAGGCCCACCCCCTGCTCCTGGCAGTCACAGTGATTGCATATGGGAGTCAGAGCAGGCCTCTTGCAGAAGAGTCAGTCAGTGTCTTCTGGTGACTTCTTCTCCCTTGGAATAAAATCCCAAGTCCTTACCACATCCTTGCACCCCACAGGCCTGTGCCTTTGTTTTCACAGGCACAGGCCTGTGTAGGCGACTCTTCCTACAGAAATCTCCGAGCTCCTTGTCACATCACTTGGGCTTCTGCCCAAATGTCACCTCAGCAGGGGGCTCCCTGATCATCCATCTGAAATGGCTCCTGTGCCTGCCTCCCCAGGACCCTGTCCCTTGACACTGAAGGAGGCCTGTTAGAGCACTGTCACCACTGGCCTGCATGCTTACGGGCTTCTCCTCTGCAGGAACAGAAACCCACTGAGGACAGGGATTCTGTCTATGGTTGGTGCCTAATGAATATAATGAATGCTTGTTGAATGATCTCCTGAGGATCTGTGGCTTGTTACTTTTTTTTTTTTTTTTTGGTCCTGTGAAAAGAACTTGTTGTAAACACACTGGGTGATTCTCAGAGGCATCAAGCACCACACATACAGGCTGCACGGCTGACACTGTGACTTGGACTGCAAGTTCAGGGTCCGTGCTGGGTGTCCCCTGGTCGGCCTATCATGGGCTCCTTATTTTCTTGAAGAAAAGCTGGGAATTCACCTACTTGGCACATTTTTTATTTTTATTTTTTTGCTTTTTAAGGCTTTATGTGTAGCATGTGGAAGTTCCCAGGCTAGGGGTCAAATTGAAGTGGTAGCCGCCAGCCTACACCACAGCCACAGCAACACCAGATCTGAGCTTCGTCTGTGACCTACACCATAGCTCACAGCAACACTGGATCCTTTACCCACTGAGCGAGGCCAGGGATCTAATCTGCATCCTCATGGATACTAGTCAGATTCATTTCTGCTGAGCCACGATGGGGACTCCCCCTTGGCACATTTTTTAATGCGCTGTCACTCCCACTGAGACTCTGGGTGGGCTGAGCAGCAGGCAGGACAGCAAGCGTTCTGGAGGGTTAGACCTTCTCAGTTCTCAGTGTATCTGGCGGCCTCATTTAGAATCTCTCTCCACCCCTGTGCAAGGCATCTCTAAATGTGATTTTATCAGGCTTGAAACACCTTACATGCATAGATACTTGTTTCCCTCTACAGGACTGAAAGCTTCCTGAGGGCAAAGTGTGTTTTAGTCATCCCCAAATCTTCAGGACTCAAAAGAATTACCTGGTTAAATTATTACGATCTTTTTTTCTTTTTTGTCCACTCTACGGCATATGGAGTTCCCAGTCCAGGCATCAGATCTGAGCCACCATTGCGACTTAAACCACAGCTGCTGCAACACTGGATCCTTAACCCATGTGCTGGGCCTGGGATGGAACCTGTATCCCAGGGCTCCAGAGATGCTGCTGATCCCATTGCAGGATCCCCAGTGAGAGCTCCTCTTATCTTTTAAAAATTCTCTCTCAATGTAAAAGCTGGCCTGGGCGCCTGTGGAGGGACATTTTTCCTTTTCTGGGTCCTCTTCTTCTTCCCCATGTCTCCCAGTGTAACTGCAGCCTACTGAAAGGTGTGTGTATTGTTACAGGGGTTGTTGTCTTTCAAGGATGTATCAATGGAGTTCACCTGGGAAGAGTGGCAGTTACTGGATTCTGCACAGAAGCACCTGTACAGGGATGTGACTCTGGAAAACTATAGCAACCTGCTGTCTGTGGGTAAGTACAGTTTTTCTGTGCAGCTCAGATCATAAGACATAGCATGCCATCCCTTTTTCTTCTGTCGATCTACCCTGGGCCCTTTGAAGTACTTAATGATTATGGACTTGAACTCTAGAGGCTAAATTCTTAGTCCCTATTTAGGGAATAGGGATGTGCAAATGAGCTCTTTCCTTTCTTAGCTCCTGAACCCTTAGTCCCCAGCAGGTTGGCCCACATCCTTTGTGGTTTTTCTTTAACAGGTTATCATGATACCAAACCTGATTTAATCTTCAAGTTGGAGCAAGGAGAAGAGCCATGGATAGTAAATGCCAGCATTTCTGGTCAGAGCTGCCCAGGTAGGTGAGCAGAAACCATAAATCCAAGAGGTTGGTTGTGAACCAGGGCTGGCGCCCAGCCAGTGTCCTGTGCAGAAACTTTTCTTTGGGGTCTTTGAACCATTGGGGCAACTTGGGATGAGCCCAAGAGTCCTCAGGTAAGGATGTGGCCCTCGCTTTCCTCCCATGGTTCCAAGAGGTTGGTGTGCCCCTCTCTGCATTCTGCTCAAAGGTTGCTTTCTAGGTTAGTTTCCCTCTTTCTGGCACCTTCTTTCTCTGCTTACCTTCCTGTGGCCACGGGCCTTTTCTCTCTTGCTTCCGCAGTTAAATCCCTCTGCTTGACCCACAGTCTGTCATTTTCATTTTGTTCTCGTCACTTCACTATCTTGAGGGAGATTTCATTGCTTCCTCCTCTTTTCTCACACCAGTCACCTGGAAATTACAATTGTTACTTTCTTGGGTGCTTTTCTTACTCCTCATACCCTTCCCTTCTGAGCTGTCTAAATTCAAGCTTCTCTCCTATATTGTAACTGTTGAAAAGCTCTTCCATCCTGAAAATGGAAGTTCCCTTCCTCCTAGCCTTGTGGCAGGAGATGTGCCATCCTTGTTCTCTTTGCATTCTGTACTCTAGTCCTGGCTTCATATGCTTGCAGGTGAACACCCCTTACTTTCCCTCTCTGTATTCTCAGTAGCAGAAATGGAAAGGCACTTCTGAAATTGCTATTTTTTCACAGTTTCCCCACCACAATTGGGAAGAAAGTTTAGTAAGCAGGCCTGAGGAAGCAGGACAGCTACTCAAGAGCCCATCGAAGCAGTCATGTACTGGGTTTAAGGCCGTGTGCCTGACAAGTGCTATTCACTTTCCTTTAACCCCTGTCTGTCCCTCTCATCATCACACTGTTTGGGCTTCATTGATGTGCTTTCCCATTCTCTCTGCACCTCCTGTCCATCCTTAAATGTCGTGTGCTCAGGGCTGTTTTTTGACTGCCCATTTAATTTGCACACGTTCCCTGAAGATCTCATCCCTCATGTCATTCGATGCCACATGTATGCTATTGGTGCCTACTTTTTTTTTTTTTTTTTTTTTTGCTTTTTAGGGCTGCACCCCCAGCACATGGAGGTTCTCAGGCTAGGGGTCTAATCGGAGCTACAACTGCCAGCCTACGCCACAGCCACAGTAACACCAGATCCAAGCCACATCTGCGACCTACACCATAGCTCATGGCAACACCAGATCCTTAACCCACTGAGCAAGGCCAGGGATCAAACGGCAACCTCATGGTTCCTAGTCAGATTCTTTTCTGCTGCATCATGATGGGAACTCCTGGTGACTCCTTTTTCCTGCGCCCTGGATTTAGGTCTAACTGCCCACCTGCTATCCTCATTGGGATATTTAACTAAGATCTCAAATCTCAAAAGATCCAAAACAGAGTCCTTTGTTTTTCCTCCAAACATGTTTCTCTCCTAGTGTTTTCAGTCTCAAAGAGCAGCACCCCCTGCTTCTCAAGTCTGAAATCTAGGGGTCATTAAATCCTTCCCTCCTCTGGGTTCCCACATCTAATCCCTTAGTACATTTCTTTTTTTTTTTTGCTATTTCTTTGGGCCGCTTCTGCGGCATATGGAGGTTCCCAGGCTAGGGGTCGAATCAGAGCTGTAGCCTCCGGCCTACGCCAGAGCCACAGCAACGCAGGATCCGAGCCGCGTCTGCAACCTACACCACAGCTCACGGCAACGCCGGATCCTTAACTCACTGAGCAAGGGCAGGGACCGAACCCGCAACCTCATGGTTCCTAGTCGGATTCATTAACCACTGCGCCACGACGGGAACTTCCTTTAGTACGTTTCTTAATTCTCTCTCCAAATAGGTCCGCAATGCTCAGCTCCAGGATAATCCATCCTAGACCTAATCCATCCTGGACCCTTGTCATGCTGGACTATTGCCACAGCTCTTAATTTGTCTCTCTGCCCTTTTCCTATTTGTTTTATATGGAGCAGCCACTTATCTTTTAAAAGCACTAGTCGAATCAAGTTCCCCTCTAATTAAAATGCTTTGGGTAAGATGAAAACTCTTTCCTGGGGCCTTGCCTTTACTTTGATTCTTGCCTTCAGTCTTTTCAGATATCCTGGCCTTTTTCCTGTTTTTAACCATGCCAAGCAGCTTTCCTCCTTGGGAGCTGTGTACTTACTCTTCTTTCTGTTCAGAATGCTCTTGCCTTAGTTTTCTATGGCTCACTCAGCCTCATTTTTAGTGTCTCAATGTGCATACCTAAATGTCACACCTAGCTCTTCTGTAGCCTGTGAATTCACTTTTGTTTTGTTTTGTTTATCTTTTTGCCTTTTCTAGGGCCTCTCCTGTGGCACAAGGAGGTTCCCAGGTCAGGGGTCTAATCGTAGCTGTTGCAGCTGGCCTGCGCCAGAGCCACAGCAACACCAGATCCAATTTGCGTCTGCACCCTACACCACAGCTCAGGGCAACGCTGGATCCTTAACCCACTGAGCAAGGCTAGGGATCGACCTGGTTCCTAGTCGGATTCATTTCCACTGAGCCACAATGCGAACTCCTGAATTCACTTTTTGAGTAATTTCTTGTACCAATGAAATTCAGATACAGGAGAGTTGGCATTGGCTCCTAAGTGCAGGCTAATTTTTTTGTTTTTTTTTATTGGCCATGCCCTTGGCATGCAGAATTCCCTGGGCCATGGCTCTCCCCTGTGCTATAGCAGTGACCTGAGCCACAGCAGTGATAATGCCAGGTTATTTTACTGCCAGACCACCAGGGAACTCTCAGGCTACATTTTTATTTTTATTTATTTATTTGTCTTTTTGCTATTTCTTTGGGCCGCTCCCACGGCATATGGAGGTTCCCAGGCTAGGGGTCGAATTGGAGCTGTAGCCGCTGGCCTACGCCAGAGCCACAGCAACGCTGGATCCGAACCGCGTCTGCAACCTACACCACAGCTCAGGGCAACGCCGGATCGTTAACCCACTGAGTAAGGGCAGGGACCGAACCCGCAACCTCATGGTTCCTAGTCGGATTCGTTATCCACTGTGCCACAACGGGAACTCCCTCAGGGTACATTTTTAAAACTTCTATCTTAAAAAACATTTTTGATCACTGTTAATTCACTATCCATTTCCATAAAAGAACTTGGTTTGGTCAATTCACTTCCCCTTGCCCCACCCTTATTATGTGGCACGTGTGCATTTGGTCAGTACTTCTTTTGAACCAGTGTTAGGCCTAGACCAAAAGAAAAAAACTCATTACATGGCAGTTCTAAAGCTCTTTAATTCTATATTAGGTTTCTATTATGATTTTTAAAATATGATTTTTTTTTTTTCCCCTAGAAGGTTGGAAAGAATGGTATCAGAATAATCAAGATGAGCTTGAAAGTGTTGAGAGAAGCTATGCTTGTAATGCATTTGGAAAACTTCATCTGAGCAAACCTCACATTTCTTCACGACACAGACTCCTCAAATATAACACACACGGGAAAAGTTTGACACAGAACTTAGCTTCATCCAGAAGTTATCTAAGAAAGAATCCTGATAAGTTTCATGGATATGAAGAATCATATTTTCTCAAGCATCAAAGAGCTCATAGTATAGAAAAAAACTGTGTGTGTAATGAATGTGGGAAAGCTTTTCGTTGTAAATCACAGCTCATTGTACATCTCAGAATTCATACAGGAGAAAGACCATATGAATGCACTAAATGTGAGAGAGCCTTCAGTGCCAAGTCAAACCTTAATGCTCACCAGAGAGTCCACACAGGAGAAAAGCCCTACTCCTGTATCGAGTGTGGGAAAGTCTTCTCTTTCAGGTCACAGCTCATTGTCCATCAGGAAATTCACACAGGAGGGAAGCCTTATGGTTGCAGTGAATGTGGAAAAGCCTACAGCTGGAAATCCCAGCTTATTTTACACCAGAGAAGCCATACAGGAGTGAAACCCTATGAATGCAGTGAATGTGGAAAAGCCTTTAGTTTGAAGTCACCATTTGTTGTACACCAGAGAACTCATACGGGAGTGAAACCCCATAAATGCAGTGAATGTGGGAAAGCCTTCAGGAGTAAGTCTTACCTCCTCATTCACATCAGGATGCACACAGGAGAGAAACCCTATCAATGCGGCGAATGTGGGAAAGCCTTCAATATGAAGACACAACTTGTTGTACATCAGGGAATTCACACAGGAAATAATCCTTATCAATGCAGTGAATGTGGGAAAGCCTTTGGTAGGAAGGAACAGCTCACAGCACATCTAAGAGCTCATGCAGGAGAAAAGCCCTATGGGTGCGGTGAATGTGGGAAGGCCTTCAGCAGCAAATCCTACCTTGTTATACACAGGAGAACACACACAGGAGAAAGACCCTATGAGTGTAGTTTCTGTGAGAGGGCCTTTTGTGGGAAATCACAGCTCATTATACATCAGAGAACTCACTCAACAGAGAAGCCCTATGAATGCAGTGAATGTGAGAAAGCCTATCCTAGGAAGGCATCACTTCAGATACACCAGAAAACTCATTCAGGAGAGAAGCCCTTTAAATGCAGTGAATGTGGGAAAGCCTTCACTCAGAAGTCATCTCTCAGTGAACATCAGAGAGTTCACACAGGAGAAAAACCATGGAAATGCTCTGAATGTGGGAAATCCTTCTGTTGGAATTCAGGGCTTCGTATACATCGAAAAACTCACAAGTGAAAAATCAGAACATAGTAGGTGTTGAAAGCATCAACACAGAAGGTGGTCCTCAGCAGACTTCAGATGATAATATACAGGATATCTAAGCAGGAAGTCCTAAGAACACACTCTTACCAAGTTAGCCATGCAGAAGAGAGAGCAATCACATTTGGAACAGATGTGCAAAAGCTTTCAGAAATAAGTCATGGAGTAAGGAGCTGTAACTGTCAAGAATAGTAGCATCATTATGAAGATTTAATTTGGGGGGTTCTTATTGAGAATTCCTTATTAAATTTCTTAATCAGGAAAGCACTTTCTCATAGAAGATGTGTTCCATGAGGAGTCACATTCCAGATTTGATGCTGTGTTTTAGAGTGAGGAAAAGGCTTTTGCTTAGTGGAATATAAAGTTTTTTTAATTTTAATATGTAAATAGAGTAATAGCAGGAAAACAAGGAAATATTCTGAAGGCTAAGAGGTATTGAGGGTGACTCTCCTGAGTAACACTGAGAAGCATTTTTAAAATTTTGGTATTTTATTTTTAAATGTAACTTGTTATATTTGATAGTTTGTGGGAAAACATCCCCCAATATTCTCCATATTAAATGCTAAATATCAGTATTGTCTCTTTATTTCTTGGCAATATTACTAGAATAATATGGTTTTTAATCAATGGGAGGATTTAGTTCTCACTCCAAATGAGTTATTCAGTAAGTGGGTCTGGCAGTTTTTATGAAGCTGCTACCCAAGAGCAGCACTCATTGTAAGGAACATTGATTTTATGTATTGGTTCAGCGTCCATTACCCATCGTTTGATAAGAGTATCCTAGATTTCTCTGGAGAAATAACTTCTGTGTTTTGTGCATCATTGTGGTGGGTCTTTCAGGGTATTCTTTCCACTACCTACATATGAGCATTTTAACCATTTTTGGGAATGGTGACCTCTTTTCCAGGAGTTCGAGTCTCTAATTCAGTCTCACATGAACATGAACCGGAATAAACAGAACCCATTTATTCTTGTCCTAGAATTCTACTGAGACCACCAATTAGTTCCTGCTTTATTGATTTCTCAGGATAACTTTGGATACTGCCCCTCTTTGAAACTAGTTTTGTGGTCTTCTGTGTGCTTCTTCATTTCACTAAAAATACTTTCTGCTAAAGGTAAGGAGAATGAGATTCTATTTCTTGTAGCTGAAGGGCTTTAAATGATTAGGTCCTAAACTGTCAAAGAAAAGTGGGGTTATGTGGTTCAGGTTTTTTCCTGAGACAAGAATAAAATCAGTTTCTTGTTTATATTTCAAGATGGATACTTTAAAGCTCATAGTACACAATAGTATTATTGCTTGTGTGCACCAAGAACCTTGTGGCCTCTGATGGTAAGATTCTGGGAACACTGAGGAACTGTTGTTCTAGAAGAGTAGTAAATTTATGAGGAAATCTGGGACAGTAGATAAGATGGCTAGTCTTGGTTGTAGCCAAAATTTTGTCTTTACACCAACTAAGTCTTGGAGACAGAGTTTTGGGTGAAGCAGAAAGAACAGCTTTATTGCTTTGCCAAGCAAAGAAGGCCACAATAGGCTAATGCCCTCAAAACTGTGTCCCCCCTTTAGAGGGGATAACAGGGGTTTTTATAGGTTTAGCTAAACAAACAACAACAAAAAACAAACCCAGGGCTGTTGGTAAGTATCAGGGAGCCAGTATTCTCCCTCCTTGGATCATTTCACAGTCGTCAAGACTAGTATCAGGGGGTCTGGCGATGTTTTCTGGTGGTCCTCTTGACTTTTGCAGCTAGAATTGCTTACAAAAGTAAGGGAGTATTTCAAAGAAAAACACCTGGCACATGATAGAACTCTTAACTAGAAAATAATTGTTAGTAAAAGCAGTTAAGCAAGGATGAAGTCATTTGTTAAAAGCCGGTTAGAGTAAGTTAGTGGGACAAATCCTGGCATAACATCATGGAGACTGTTTTAACTAGTTTTTAGCTGTAATAATATTTCCTAAGCATCAACTTTTGAGTCAGCCTTTGAGACTGACATTAGGACTGGAAAGCTAAAGGAAAAGCCTTCACTTCAAAACACAAGGATGCGGGCTTGTACACAGTTTGTTACATCAGCTCTTAAACACAACAGTGACAGACTTGAAGGCCTGGAATCTCATCTCAAGCAGAGGTTTGAGCTCAGTAGCTCCCTGACCTTGCTAAAAAATTGCTTGCTCATAGCTGTGGGATTGAGACGGTGGAAATCGAATATATACTTGACTTGCTCTTTAAGAGTCATCTACCTTAAGTGCTCACCCATCCCTTATGTAAGCATGCATTGGTTTAGAAAAGTTGTCTCTTGGTAATTGGTAATTTGAGTAGAGACAAATGCAAAGAATCTGAGGACTCATCCTGGCAAACTCCTGATATATTTTGCACTGTATGCTTCTCACTTGGGGATACAGACTAGATGTTGGCAAATTGTAGCCCACAGGTAAATAGAGCGTGCTGCTGGTTTTTGTATGGATGGCAAGCTAACAGGTCTTTATGTTTTTAAATGCTTTTTTAAAAATCCCAACTAGTTTATGAAAAAATTATTTGAAATTCAAATTTCAGTATCCATTAATCAAGTTTTATTGGAATATAGCCAGACATAGTCATTTATGTTACTGTCTGGCTGCTTTTGCACCTCAGTGGCAGAATTGAGTAGTTGCCATGGACACCGTATTGCTCACAGACTTGCTAACTCTGGGTGTATAGTCCCTTCCCTTCCCCAGAAAAGTGAGCCGTGCCTTGTAGGGGAAGCTTATTCTACCCATGCCTCATGCCAACCCCCATGTGTCCAGGTTTCCTCTTCTTATGAGGACACCAGTCATATTGGCTTAGGTCTCACCCTACTGATCTGATTTTAAATTGACTACCTCTTTAAAGACCCTGTCACTAATTAACTTCACATTCTGAGATACTGGGGGTTAGGAATCCAACATCTTTTTTTTTTAATTGCTTAATGAATTTATTACATTTATAGTTGTACAATGATCATCAAAATCCACTTTTATAGGATTTCCATCCCACAACCCCAGCGCTTCCCCCCACCTCCCAAACTGTCTTCTTTGGAAACCGTAAGTTTTTCAGTCTGTGAGTCAGTATCTATTCTGCAAAGAAGTTCAGTCTGTCCTTTTTTCAGATTCCACATGTCAGTGAAAGCATTTGATGTTGGTGTCTCATTATATGACTAACTGACTTCACTTAGCATGATAATTTCTAGGTCCATCTATGTTGCTAAAAATGCCAGTATTTCATTCATTTTAATGGCTGAGTAATATTCCATTGTGTATATGAACCACATCTTCTTGATCCACTCCTCTGTAGATGGCCATTTACATTGTTTCCATGTCTTGGCTATTGCAAATAGTGCTACATTGAACACTGGAGTACATGTGTCTTTGTGAGTCGTGGTTTTCTCTGGATAGATGCCCAGGAGTGGGATTGCTGGATCAAATGGTAGTTCTATGTTTAGTTTTCTGAGGAATCTTCATACTGTTTTTCACAGTGGTTGCACCCATTTACAATTCCACCATCAGTGTAATAGGGTTCCTTTTTCTCCACACTTTCTCCAGCACTTATTGTCTGTAGACTTTTTGATGATGGCCATTCTAGCTGGTGTAAGGTGGTACCTCATAGTGGTTTTGATTTGCATCTCTCTAATAATGAGTGATGTTGAACATCTTTTCATGTGTTTTTTGACCATCTGTATGTCTTCTTTGGAGAATTGTCTGTTTAGATCTTCTGCCCATTTTTGGATGGGGTTGTTTGTCTTTTTGGTATTGAGCTGCAGAAGGTGTTTATAAATTTTGGAGATGAATCCCCTGTCAGTTGCTTCATTTGCAAGTATTTTCTCCCATTCTGTGGGTTGTCCTTTTGTGTTGTTTAGGGTTTCCTTTGCTGTGCAGAAACTTTGAAGTTTAATTAAGTCCTGTTTTTTAATTTTTGTTTTACTGTCATGACTCCAAGAAGTGGATCTGAGAAGATGTTGCTGTCGTTTATGTCAGAGAGTGTTTGGCCTATGTTTTCCTCTAGGAGTTTGATAGTGTCTGGTCTTATATCTAGGTCTTTAATCCATTTGGAGTTTATTTTTGTGTATGGTGTTAGGGAGTGTTCTAATTTCATTCTTTTCCATGTGGCTGTCCAGTTTTCCCAGTACCACTTTTGAACACGCTGTCGTTTCTCCATTGTATATTCTTTCTCCTTTGTCAAAGATTAGTTGGCTGTAGGTGCGTGGGTTTAATTCTGGGCTTTCTATCCTGTTCCACTGATCTATATTTCTGTCTTTGTTCCAGTACCATACAGTTTTGATGATTGTTGCTTTGTAGTATAGTCTGAAGTCCAGGAGCCTGATTCCTCCAGCTCCATTTTTCTTTCTCAGGATGTGTTTGGCTATTCTGGGTCTTTTGTGCTTCCAAACGAACTTTAAAATATTTTGTTCGAGTTCTGTGAAAAATGTCCTTGGTAATTTGATAGGGATTGCATTGAATCTGTAGATTTCCTTGGGTAGTATAATCATTTTGATAATATTGACTCTTCCAATCCAAGAGCATGGTATGTCTTTCCATTTATTTGTGTCATCTTTGATTTTTTTCATCAGTGTCTTATAGTTTTCAGAGTACAGGTCTTTTGGTTCTTTAGGTAGGTTTACTCCTAGGTATTTTATTCTTTTGGATACGATGGTAAACAGGATTGCTTCCCTAATTTCTCTTTCTGATCTTTCATTGTTAGTATATAGAAATGCCATCGATTTCTGTGTATTAATTTTGTATCCTGCGACTTTGCCAAATTCATGGATGAGCTCTAACAGTTTTGTGGTCTTTAGGATTCTCTAGGCATAGTATCATGTCATCTGCAAATAGTGATAGTTTTACTTCTTCCTTTCCAATTTGAGGAATCCAGCATCTTTTTTTTTTTTTTTTTAAATCTTTTTGCCATTTCTTGGGCCGCTCCTACGGCATATGGAGGTTCCCAGGCTAGGGGTCGAATCAGAGCCGTAGCCACCAGCCTACGCCAGAGCCACAGTAACGTGGAATCCGAGCCGCATCTGCAACCTACGCCACAGCTCACGGCCGGATCCTTAACCCACTGAGCAAGGCCAGGGACCGAACCCGCAACCTCATGGTTCCTAGTTGGATTCGTTAACCACTGCGCCATGATGGGAACTCCCCAGCATCTTTTTTGACAGGATACAGTTCAACCTTCAACAATCTGCCTCTTGGCTCCACCCCAGCCCCACCAAGTTCTTGTCCTCTTCACATGCAGAATGTATTCACCCCTGTCCAACATCCCCCAAATCTCAATCCATTCCAGTATCAACTCTAAGTCCATAATCTCTTCTAAATCAGGTGTGGATGAGATGGGTATGATTCATCCAGGGACAGTATCCTCTTCATGTGTGAACCTGTGAAACCAGACAAGTTACTTGCTTTCAAAACACAATAATCAGATAGGCATGGGATAGACTTTCCCATTCCAAAAGGAAATCATCATGAAAAAGAGGGTTATGAATCCCAAGTAAGTCCAAAAACTAGCAGGGTAAATCCCATTAGATTTTAAGGCTTGAGAATAATCCTCTTTGGTAAATGCTCTGTCCTCTAAGCCCACTGGGCTACTGGCCCTGCCTCTTCAACCCTGGATGGTGGACCAGTGCTCTGGAATTGAAAAGGAGGCTTCACCCTCTGTAGCCAATGAAGTGGTCCTACCCTCAGTGTCATTCTTCCCTTTTCTTTAAGGATAACCTATGTCCACAGCTAGCTAGCTCTATCTGTGTTTCCTGCCTGTAGGATCCCCAAAGTTCTTTCATTTCAACCTTTCTCTTCCCTTCAAGTTGGCAGCATTTCTGCTGAAGTGGCTGACTGGATTCACAAGTCACACAACCATAGTCTCTTGAGCAGTATCTGGCCACACACTTAGTGTTCTCTCCAGAGCATGCCTTCTCATTTTTTGCATATGAGTAAGTCCTAAATCTTCACAATCTGGTTCCTTTAAGCTTAATAACACACTCTTACTTTATCTCTGTCCACTCACATTTTACTATCAGCATCAAGAAGTTAAGTCATTAGGGCTGCGACCAAGTCTGTGGAGTCACCCCAGGAGGAAAAGCTGGCTTTAATCTTCCACCTCCCATTGCAAACAATTAAAGGCCATTCATACCATAGTTAAAAAAAAAAAAAAAAGTTAAGTATCAGTGATGTCTGCAGCTCCAGGACACAGGTTTGATCCCCTGCCCAGCACAGGGGGGTTAAAGGGATCTGGCCTTGCTGCAGCGTAGGTTGAAACTGAGGCTCTGGAGTTCTGTCGTGGTGCAGTGGAAACAAAACTGACTAGGAACCATGAGGTTATGGGTTTGATCCCAGGCCTCATTCAGTGGGTGAAGGATCCTGCGTTGCTGTGAGCTGTGGTGTAGGTCGAAGACACGGATTGGATCCAGCGTTGATGCAGCTGTGGCATAGGCCAGCAGCTGTAGCTCTGATTAGACCCCTAGGCTGGGAACTTCCATATGCTGCAGGTGCAGCCCTAAAAAGACAAAAGACAAAAATAAATAAGTAAATAAATAAACCAAAAAAAAACCCAAAAAACAAAAAACCAGGAGTTCCCATTGTGGCTCAGTGGTTAACGAATCTGACTAGGAACCATGAGATTGTGGGTTCGATCCCTGGCCTTGCTCAGTGGGTTAAGGATCTGGCATTGCTGTGAGCTGTCATGTAGGTTACAGACATGGCTCAGATCTGGCGTTGCTGTGGCTATAGCATAGGCCGGCAGCTACAGCTCCGATTAGACCCCTAGCCTGGGAACCTCCATATGCCACAGGTGTTGCCCTAGAAATGACAAAAAGACCAAAAAAATTAAATTAAAAAATAAAAAAAGAAACAGGCTCTGATCCAATCCTGGGAACTTAATATGTTGTTGGGGGCAGCCAAAAGAAAAAGAAACCATGAGATATATTTTCCATTATGTATGCTGTGGAGCCTAGGGTGATTTTCGACAGCAGTAGTGATTGGAGTAGAAATCTGGTGTTGGAAGTGGGGTGCTACTGTAACAAAATCTTAAAACATCTGCCACTGGCTTTGGCACTGGTTGGTGAGCAGAATCTGGGAGGCTTTTGGGGAAAAGGTTAGTGAAAGCCTGAAGCGTCCTTAGGGAGGGTGTTAGCAGAGCCTGGTCATCACAGAGGTTGTTGATGAGTATGAGGAAAGTGTTATTGAGACATGGGGAAAGGAGACTTTGTTATGAGTGGCAGAAACGTCCTCACACCTAATGTAGATGGAAAATAGAAATGCACCTAATTGTAAACTGAGCAGGACCCTTCAGGGCCTTCCTGGAACAACCGCCCCCTGCCCCCATGTCTCTTACCTGTAGAAGAACTTTAGCCTCCTAGGCCTTCCCTGAGTTCCAAGGAACAAATTTAGTCCAGGAAGTGGAAAAATGCAGAAGCAAAGGAAAACAGTCAAGTAAGACAAAATTATAATGGTTTAGCCATTAAACAAAGTCAAGGACCTTTAGTTCCTCCTCAAGGGCTACAGAAACATCCTGAACCATATCCTTGAGCTGTATTGCAGAGGCTGAAATGCCTACCAGGTGGAAGAAGTTAACTTTATGCTGTTCACCAGCACTACAGCCCAGAATGGTTGGAACCAGAAGGCAGATGTTGACTCTGGATTACCACATCTCTAACCAATCAGGGATTGAACCCTCATCCTCATGCATACTAGTTGGGTTTGTAACTCTGAGCCACGAAAGGAACTCCTTTCTGCCCACTTTTAATCATTTTTTTTAATATTGAGTTGTATGAGCTGTTTGTATATTTTGGATATTAACCACTAATTTTTTTTTCTTTTTTTTTTTTCTTTTTAGGACTGCACTTTCGGCATATGGAGGTTCCCAGGCTAGGGGTCTAATAGGAGCTACAGCTGCTGGCCTACACCACAACCACAGCAACACCAGATCTGAGCCGTGTCTGTGACCTACACCACAGCTCATGGCAACGCCGGATCCTTAACCCACTGAGCGAAGCCAGGGATTGAACCTGCATCCTCATGGTTCCTAATCTGATTTGTTTCTGCTGTGCCATGACAGGAACTCCTGTCTTCTCATTTGATTGATGGTTTTTCTTTGCTGTTCAAAGGCTTTGAAATTTAATTAGGTCTCATTTGATTATTTTTGCTTTTGTTTCCTTTTCCTTAGGAGGAAGGTCCCCAGAAATATTTTTGTGAGTTATGCAAAAGAGTGTTCTGCCCATGTTTCCTCCAGTTTTTTGGTTTCCAATCTCACATTTAGGTGTTTAATCCATTTTAAGTTTATTTTTGTATATGGCATTAGATAATGTTCTACTTTCATTTTTTTTTACATGAAGCTGTCCATTTTTCCTAGCACCACTTACTGAAGAGATTATCCTTTCCCCACCCTATAGTCTTGCCTCCACTGTGATAGACTTTTTAATATAATAATTTTTTATTTTTTTCCATTATAGCTGGTTTACAGTGTTATGTCAATTTTCTACTGTACAGCATGGTGACCCACTTACACATACATGTATACATTCTTTTTTTTCACATTATCATGCTCCATCATAAGTGACTAGACATAGGTCATTGTCATAGATTAATTGACCATAAATGTGTGAGTTTATTTCTGGGCTTTCTATCCTCTTCCATTGAGCTATGTGTCTGTTTTTGTGCCAGTACCATGCTGTTTGATGATTGTAGCTTTGTTGTATAGTCTGAAGTCTGGGAGCCTGATTCCTACAACTCTGTTCTTTATCAAGATTGCTTTGGCTGTTCAGAGTCTTTCATGGCTCCATATAAATTTTAGGATTTTTTTCTATTTCTGTGAAAAATGTCATGGATATCTTGATAGGGATTGCATTAAATCTGTAGTGTAATTTTAACAATATTCTTCAAACCCATGAACATAGGGTATCTTTCCATTTCTTTGTATCATCTTCCATTTTCTTCATCAATCTTTTATAGTTTTCAGTATATAGGTCTTTCACATCCTTGGTTAATTTCATTCTTGATATTTACTCTTTTATTCTTTTTTGTATGATTTTTTTTTGCTTTTTAGGGCTGCACCCACGGCATATGGAGATTCCCAGGCTAGGGATCGAATTGGAGCTATAGCTGCCAGCCTATGCCACAGCTGCAGCAACTTCAGATCCGAGCTGCATCTGCAACCTGCAACACAGCTCATGGCAACAACAGATCCTTACCCCACTGAATGAGACCAGGAATTGAACCTGCAACCTCATGGTTCCTCATTGTTTCTGTTGTGCCATGACTGGACATCCTCTTTCTCTCTCTTTCTTTCTTCTTTTCTTTTCTCTTTTTGCTTCCCCATAGCATGTGGAATTTCCTGGTCCAGGGATCAAACCCACACCACCTCAGTGACCCAAGCCACTGCAGTGAACACACTGGATCCTTAACCCACTATGCCACAAAGGAACTCCAACAGGGCTGATTTCTTTCTATCCCTTTCTGATAATTAATTATTAGTATATATAAATACATCACATTTTCTGTATATTAATCTTGACTTACGACTATACTGAATTCACTTCTAATTTTTTTTTTTCAAAAGAGCATGAGAGGTGGGGGAGGAGAGAAATAGGTGAAGGAGATTAAGAGGTACACATTTCCAGTTATAAGATAAATAAGTCATAGGTATGAAATATACAGTGTGGATAAAATTGTCTATAATTATGTAATATTTTTATATGGTGACAGATGACAAGTCAATTTACCATGGTGATCATTTTGAAATGTACTGAAGTGTTGAATTGAGATAGGCTGTACCTAGGATCTGGGATCCTCTGCTGCAGTGCTTATACCTGGCAAATGTCTTCTTAAACAACAGAATACAAAGAAACTATAAAGGACTAAAAAATAACTTCATGCATGCACAGCTGGGGCAAATTATGAACAATAAGACACAAAAAGGCCAAAATACAAGTACTGTTTCTGAGGTGGGGAGAACAAAAGCAGGGTACTGCACATGATCCCTGCTCACAGCACCAAGTGGGTGGCCAGACCACTTAAGACGCCCCTCCGGCATGACCTACTGATCCATACCCTGTTTACTGCCTTCAAACAACCAGATTGCCCCACAGCAGAAAGCAAGGGCACCTTTTTTTTGGTTTTGTGGCCCAAGTCCCAATAAAGCCTTGCCTGAATTCCTCGTCTGGCCTCTTATCAATTTCTATTGATTAAGAGCCCAAGGACTCCAGTCAGCAGCAGAATCACTATGTTGTATAATAGGAACTAACATAGGTCAGTTATTCAAAAACAAACTCATAGTAAAGAGATCAGATTTGTGGTTACCAGAGGGGGAAGTGAGGGAGGGGAAATTAGCTGAAGGTGGTCAAAAGGTACTAACTTCCAGGTATAAGACAAATAAGTACTAGGGATATAAAGTACAATATGTTAAATATAATCAATACTGCTGTATGTTGGATATGAAAGTTGTTAAGAGACTAAATCCTACAAGTTACATCACAATGAAAATTTTTTTTCAGGAGTTCCCATTATGGTGCGGCAAAAACAAACCCAACTAGGAACCATGAGGTTGCAGGTTCAATCCCTGGCCTCATTCAGTGCGTTAAGGATCCGGTGTTGCTGTGAGCTGTGGTGTAGGTTGCAGATGTGGCTTGGATCTGGTGTTGCTATGGCTATGGTGTAGGCTGGTGGCTACAGCTCTGATTAGACCCCCTAGCCTGGGGGTTCAGCCCTAAAAGGACAAAAAGACCAAAAAAAATTTTTTTTTCCTATTTTGTTAATTAAAAAAATTTTTTTTTTCTTTTTAGGGCTGCACCTGTGGGATATGGAAGTTCCCAGGCCAGGGGTCGAATTGGAGCTGCAGCTGCCAGTCTGCAACACAACCACAGCAATGCCAGATCTGAGCTGCATCTGCAAATTATGCTGAAGCTTGCAATGATGCTGGATCCTTAACCAACTGAGCGAGGCCAAGATACCACAGACTGAGTGGGGTAAAATTAATTTCTGGATGGAACTCGAATCCTCATGGCTACTGTCAGTTTCTTAATCCCCTGAGCCACAAAAGGAAATCCCCATTGTTAATTTTGTATCCATATAAGATGATGGATGTTCACTAAACTTATTGTGGTCATCACTATGATGTATGTAAGTCAAATCATTATGCTGTACACCTTAAATTTATACTGTGCTCTACGTCAACTATATCTCAATAAAACTGGTGGGAAAAGCAAAAGGAGGCTAAGACACAGGCACACACATAGGGATAATTGTGAGGACACAGGGAGAAGACAGCCTCCCTAGAGGCTGAGAGATGTAGGAGAGAGATGTAGAAGAAACCAAACCTGTCTCTAGAATTTTGACTAAATTAATTTTTGGTGTTTGCCAGTCTGTGGTATTTTGTTATGGTAGTCCTAGCTACCTAACACAGTTGGTAGGAGTAAATTAGCTTCCTAATGTGAAATTAGATCTATATCTCACAGTACCTGCACATACACAACTCCAGATAGATGTCCAACTCAGAAACACATATTGAGGTTTATCCCAATTACCTAAGAAATGATTCCTTGGAGTTCATTTCATGGCGCAGTGGTTAACGAATCCCACTAGGAACCATGAGGTTGCTGGTTCGATCCCTGGCCTTGCTCAGTGGGTTAAGGATCTGGTATTGCCGTGAGCTGTGGTGTGGGTCGCAGACACAGCTCGGATCCTGCATTGCTGTGGCTCTGGTGTAGGCTGCTGGCTACAGCTCCGTTAGACCCCTAGCCTGGGAACCTCCATATGCCGTGGGAGCAACTCAAGAAAAGGCAAACACACACACACACACACACACACACACGCGCGCGCACACACGCACACACACACACAAAGATTGCTTTATTTTTCTCTCTCTCACTTTCCTTCCTTCCCTCCCTCCTTTTCTTTTTAAGGCTGCACCTGCAGCATATGGAAATTCCTAGGCTAGGGGTTGAATCAGAGCAGCAGCTGTCAGCCTATGCCATAGCCATGGCAACACTGGATCCTTAACCCAAGAGCAGGACCAGGGTCATAGAACCTGCACCCTCATAGACACAATGGGTCCTTAACTCATTGAGCCACAATGGGAACTCCAGAGAGAGATTTCTTAACAGGACACATAAGTAAACCACAATGAAACCATAAGGAAAAAACTAGATAAATTTTACATCAAAAACAAAATCTATGGGGTCAACAATTTTATAAACAAAGTTCAAATACAAGGAGTAGACAGAAAAATTTAAACAAATATTGCATATGGAAGATTAGTAAACTATATATTCGACTCCATGAATCTAGTAGAAAAAGATAACCCAGTAGAAAAATGGCAAATGATAAACGCACTTTACAGAATAAAAAACCCAAATGGTATAGAAATGTGTATAGCTCAGCAGTGATCACTGACACACATCCTTGTGTAATTGGGAAGAACAAAATCTGACTTCATACTGGATTTGTTTATTTTACTTTAAACTTAGTATTCTGTTGTTTTTGTTTCAAGTTAAGAATGTTGCCTATAGCCTGAAGTATAAGGCCATTCTCAAGGCTCTGACCTGTAAAGGTATAACACTTTTCCATTCATATAGAGATAAAAAGTTGCAGAAAAGATTAACATTTGCCTTGTTGGAGGTTTATAGGAATATTTTTACTGGGCCTGTGCGGACAGCTGCAAGAAATATCCAGGCAATAAGCTGTTTGCAGCAATCAACTATACTCCCTATTTTAGGATAAAAAATAGCCTGAATTCTAACACAGGTAAGCTGCTTTTTGAGGATACTAGTCCATCATTTTCTCAGTCTGCTGGCTTCCTGAATAAAGTCTCTATTCCTTGCCCCAACAGCTCATATCTGGATTTATTGGCCAGTGTTACAATCTGTACAGTGAGTGATATGAGCTTTGACTAGGTATCACTTGTGTTCTGCCTTTTAGGTATTATTCTAGTTTTTTAAATCATGATCCTGGGAATTCATACCTTGTTCTTAACTCTTCCTTGAAGCAGCATAGTGGCTTTATGGTTGAAGTCTATATTATCATGTTAAATTGGGAAACTTTTTATAATTTATTTTTTAAAATATATTTATTTTTTTATTTTTATTTTGTTGTTGTTGTTGTTGTTGTTGCTATTTCTTGGGCCGCTCCCGCGGCATATGGAGGTTCCCAGGCTAGGGGTTGAATCGGAGCTGTAGCCACCGGCCTACGCCAGAGCCACAGCAACGCGGGATCCGAGCTACACCACAGCTCACGGCAACGCCGGATCGTTAACCCACTGAGCAAGGGCAGGGATCGAACCCGCAACCTCATGGTTCCCAGTCGGATTCGTCAACCACTGCGCCACGACGGGAACTCCTATTTTTTAAAATTTAGAATGTATTTTTCAGTTTAAAATCTTTTTCATCTTGAGGTAATTTTATTTTTCTCTTTGACTTGCTTATTTATATTAATGTGTATCCTGATCGTCCTTTATTTCTAGAATAGAATCTACTTGGTTTCTACTCTATAAAAATATTGCCACCTTCTCTCTGTTCATAATTTGTTTCTGCATGGACAGCAATAATCGAGTTTTGTCTGACCTTCCTTTTCAAATCACATTTGTTGATTTTATTGCCTTTATAAGAAAATTTTCCTTCTTCTGTAACTAAACATAAGAATTCTCTGATCACTAGATGCTTGAAATATTTCACTGGAAACTCAATGATTGATGCTTTTTTTTGTCTTTTCTAGTGCCGCACCCGCAGCACATGGAGGTTCCCAGGCTAGCGGTCCAATGGGAGCTGTAGCCGAGGGCCTACACCAGAGCCACAGCAACACAGGATTGCAGCCGCATCTGCAACCTACACCACAGCTCATGGCAATGCCAGATCCTTAACCCACTGAGCAAGGCCAGGGATTGAACCTGCAACCTCATGGTTCCTAGTTGGGTCCATTAACCACTAGCCACGAGGGAAACTCCAGTGATTGATGCTTTTCATTTTTATCTATATTTAGACTTTCTCGCTTCTTGGGTCAAATTCCATTCCTTGAGAATCATCTGTCACAAAGAATTTCGAATTTATTAGCACAGAGAGTATTATCTTTCAATTCCTATGTGTCCGTGGTTCTTTTTTCATCATACCCTTCACTCTTTTTAAAAAAAGGATAGCCAGAGTTCCCGTCCTCGGATCTGGTGTTGAGGCAATGGCGTAGGCCGGCAGCAGCAGCTCCGATTAAACACCTAGCCTGGGAACCTCCATATGCCGCAGGAGCGGCCCCAGAAAAGGCAAAAAGATTAAAAAAAAAAAAAGAAAAAAGGATAGTGACTTATAATTTCCCACAGCACTTGAATTATGAATACACTTTTTTTCTGCTTTACTTACCTGCTTTCCATAAATATGTTAAATTTTTTGTTCTCAAGCAAATTGTCTACCATATCTATCATCTATGCCTATCTACCTACTATCTACTCACCTTTCTACCTACCTATCTACACACCTAGCTACCTACTTATCTACCTATCATTTACATTTGAATTGCTAGTATTCTAAAAAAAAAACCCAAGAGTTTCCTTCTCGCTAAGGTGCGGTAGCAGAGCTCAAGAACCGGAGGCACCATCGGACTGTCTGGGCGACCAGCATTCCCAGGACGCCGACGTGCTGCGGAGCCTCCTGGGAAGTGTAGTTTAGACGTACCTTCCTCTTGCGCACGCGCAGCCCACTGGCGCTCTGGTGGGGTGTCCTCTTTGTCTTTGCCTCCGCGCTCGAGGCCCGTATGCGCGTGCCCGAGGTCGTGTGCGCGCGGTTCCCCTGCGCTACTGGGGCCTGTCGTCGGTATCCCGCGGGTTCGCCCGGATCGCGCAAAGGCCGGGGGCGGGGCTGTCACGTGGCCCCCTGTCCCGGGCGTCTGCCGTCCGAGGCCGTTTTTGCAGGTTTGGGGGTGGATCCCCTGGGGGGCGGACGGCAGGGGTTGTGCGGGCCCGTGGGGCGGTGCTAAGACAGGGTTCTCTGGGTGAGGGTGCTGTGGGCATGGGTGGGGGTGGCACGGCGTCTTCCGGGCAGGGAGCCACACCGTGACGGATCCCAGGTTTCCCAGGCTTCGCGCCGCTGCCTCGCCGTTCCTCCCTGCTGGCATTCCCATCCGAACCGGCGGGTGCAGGCGGTGTGTCCCCCGTGTACCGGACGCTGTCGGGGGGTTGGGAGCCGCGGCCGAAGGGGGGCGCCGTGCAAGTCCGCGGGGACCTCCGGTTGGGCCTGCCCCGCCCCTGTAGCCTGGCTCCACCCGGCTAGGCTCTCCTTTTAGCAGTGGGTTTTGTTTTGTGTTTTCCCTTAAGGCATCTTTATTAACAAATAAAACCCCTAAACAGCTTCTGTTAGTGGCTGGTGTGGTGGGCACAGCACCGGCCTCAAGTCTTAATCTCAGAGTTTGACCCACCTCTGCCGCTTTGAACTCACAATTTCTTCGATCTCAAGTGTTTCATCTAAAAATGAGAGAGTAGAAAGAAATGATTTTTCCCCCTACCTCTGATGCCTTGAGCTGTTATTAAAGCCTGCATTATTTTAATTATTTTAACTATTATTTATTGTTTACCTTGTATCAATCACATGGTGCTGGACTGAAACTGCTCTGCTTGCCTGTTTTTCTTTGCCTCCCCCCCCCCTTTCTTTTTAGGGTTGCACCTGTGACGCATCGAAGTTCCCAGGCCAGGGGTGGAATCAGAGCTGCACCTGCAGGCCTACACCACAGCCACAGCAACGCAGGATCTATCCATGTCTGTGACCCACACCACAGCTTGCTGCAACAACTCCAGATCCTTAATCCACCGAGCTAGGCCAGGGATCGAACCCTGGTTTTCATGGATATAGGTTTGCTACAGTTGAGCCACAGCAGAAACTCCAGCTTGCCTATTTTCTTGAGTTAAGGACTTTAAAATATGTTCGCTCTAGTCAGTTTAGAGTATCTTGATAAACAGATTCGGATGAAAATCATTCATCACCTCATCAACAGGAAATGGTCACTGCTAACATTTTGTATATTTCTTTTAGTCAATTAATGTATGTTTTTAACATCTTGTTCCCCTTAAAAAAACAAAATTGGGAATTTGTTGCATAGCCTGCTTAAGACCACTTCAAGTATCACAAAAATGTTAATTTGAAATATTTTGCCGCAATTGGGGAGGTTAAACTTACTGGGGAGTTTTTTTAACTGGTCCCTGAGAATTTTCTCTTGTTTTTCTCCTTAGTCTGCCCTTGTACCAGTACTTCTGGACAGAGGGCTGTATCATACCAGTACTGGGTCTCCCAAGGCCTTTGTATTCCCCTACCCTCCCTCCCTGTTGTTGAGGGGCAGTGGTCACAAGCTCTGGGGGACTGCATGGGACCAGTGATCCAGATCTGCCACTTTGCCCACGTGTCATTTGTGTTGGGCATGATATTGAACTTCTAGTACCATATTGCTTCTTCTGTAATGAGCACTGAATGCATCAACAAAGACAGTGCCATGTGTAGAACACTTGGCACATAGTGAAAGTAAATGTTATTTATTACTACTATTATTATTTTTCGGCCTCCCTGCAGCATATGGAGTTCTGGGCCAGGGATCAGATCCCAGCTGCAGCAACAGTGGGCTGGGGATCGAACCTGAAACCCAGCGCTCTCAAGCACTCCCCAATTACCTTTCCTTGAAATTCCACAGAGCCTGATCTGAGTGGGAACTGCAGATGATGATGAAGGTGCCCCTCCCTCCTGAAGGTACTGTGAGAGCACTGTCACAGGGAGCACCGTGTGGCTGAGCAGGAACCTGCCCAGGTAAGGACACACCAATGTTGTTGAAATGGGCCAGACTGTGCAGTGAAGGGCTTAGGCTATCATTGGCTGGAGGGACATGTGATTCAAGTATAAGAGTGATGGGGCGGGGCGGGGGGGGGGATTTCTCCCTCAAGAGCCAACTTGCAAAAACAGTTGGTTAAAGTAAAGTAAGGTTGAAGCTATATTGTTCTGAGTCACAAACTTAAATATCAGAAATATTTATTTATTTATTTTGGCCATGCCTGTAGCATGCAGAATTTCCTGGGCCAAGGATTGAACCTGTGCCACAGCAGGGACCTGAGTCACAGCACTGACAACACTGGATTCTTAATCCACTGAGCCACCAGGAACTCCCTCAGAACTTTTTTTTTCCTTCCCCATCCCCCGAGGCATTTGGCTTTCTTGGGCCAGGGGTCAGATGTTTAATCCTTTTTTTTTTTTGTCTTTTTAGGGCCACACCTGTGACACATGGAGGTTCCCAGGCTAGCAGTTGAATCAGAGCCAGATCTGAGTTGCGCCTGTGACCTACACCACAGCTCACAGGCAACACCAGATCCTTAACCCACTGAGCGAGGCGAGGGATTGAACCCACAATCTCGTGGTTCCTAGTTGGATTCATTTCCGTTGCACCACGATGGGAACCCCCATAATCCTTTAACTCACTGTGCTGGACTGGGGCATCTTTGTCCTGGTCCTGCAGAGTTGCCGCTGATCCCATTGCTGCACAGCGGGAACTCCAGAAATATTTCAGAACTCCCATGTTGATGGCTTGTCTCACTCTGTCCACCTGAAATTCCCAAGTCTGTGTGTGTTCTCTGCAAAATTTCTCATTTCGACATGTCTCTCTACTCAATAAGTTTTCCTTGAAACCCAACTAAACTTCAAGTAATTTTTGACAAGATTACAAAGGAAATTTTTAAATCACATCGTGAATTTGGCAGTCTGCCTAAGGAAATTGTTTGAATGTAAATTTTTTTTTTTTTTTTTTTTTTTTTTTGTCCTTTTGCCTTTTCTAGGGCCACTCCCACAGCACATGGAGGTTCCCAGGCTAGGGGTCTAATCGGAGCTGTAGCCGCCAGCCTATGCCAGAGCCACAGCAACTAGGGATACGAGCTGCGTCTGCGAGCTACACCACAGCTCACACCAACGCCGGATCGTTAACCCACTGAGCAAGGGCAGGGACCGAACCCGCAACCTCATGATTCCTAGTTGGATTTGTTAACCACTGTGCCACGATGGGAACTCCCAACTTCACTGGCTTCTTAAATAAAAATTTTATAGTTTTTTTTTGCCTTTGCTATCATGTGCAGTAGGGACAGTTCTCCTCCAAATTATACAAATATTCACTTGTGATTTCTTTTTTTTTTCCATGAATTGGATTGTGTAGATTTTATTTTTTATTTATTTTATTTTATTTATTTATTTTTGTCTTTTTTTGCTATTTCTTTGGGCCTTTCCTGCGGCATATGGAGGTTCCCAGGCCAGGGGTCGAATCGGAGCTGTAGCCACTGGCCTACACCAGAGCCACAGCAACGCGGGATCCGAGCCGCGTCTGCAACCTACACCACAGGTCACGGCAACGCCGGATCGTTAACCCACTGAGCAAGGCCAGGGATCGAACCCGCAACCTCATGGTTCCTAGTCGGATTCGTTAACCACTGCGCCACAACGGGAACTCCACTTGTGATTTCTTTAGGCACTATCGTGGTTTCCATTATTTTAAATTCAGATCTGGGAATTCTGTCTTGGCGCAGTGGAAATGAATCCAACTATATTTTACTTTTGAAATAATACTTATGGCTCATATTTTTGGAGTGCTGATGTGTGCCAGCTCCGGTTCTAAGATGTGTATACTTTCACAGTTTAAGAAATAGAAAGGAATCATTTCTTGTGTAACAGAGAAACCTCAATACATGTTTCTGAGTTGGCACCAAGGGTTTAATCACAGGAAGGCATGAAAGGGAAGAGCTTGGTTTTTTTTTTCTTTGTCTTTTTGCCGTTTCTTGGGCCACTCCCGCGGCATATGGAGGTTCCCAGGCTAGGGGTCGAATTGGAGCCGTAGCCACCAGCCTACTACGCCAGAGCCACAGCAACTCGGGATACGAGCCGAGTCTGCCACCTACACCACAGCTCACAGCAACGCCAGATCGTTAACCCACTGAGCAAGGCCAGGGACCGAACCCGCAACCTCATGGTTCCTAGTTGGATTCGTTAACCACTGCACCACAATGGGAACTCCGAGCTTGGTTTTCTAAGTGCTGCTCTTTAGTGTGTCGTAGGGATGAGCAGGATGTTCTTCATTTGTGTTTCTGTGAAAATAAGGTGACTGAGTGTGTGCATGGAAATAAAAGCTCATTGCAGGGTATGTGAGGGGTGTGTGTCTGTTTGTGTATATATGTGTTCATGAACACATACAGATGACATGTTTTTTTTTTAATTGTTATTTCCCCAACACAATTTTTTTTTCCCACATACAGCCTGGGGACCCAGTTACACATACATGTATACATACCTTTTTCTCCCATTATCATGCTCCATTGTAAGTATCTAGACATAGTTCTCAGTGCTACACAACAGGATCTCATTGTCAATCCATTCCAAAAGCAGTAATTTGTATCCATAATATGATGATTTTGTTAGTAAATGCCCTGAAGGTAGCAAGACAGAAAAATTAATATTCCGTGTCTGCTGCTTAATAGTTGTGGGGTCATGGGCCCACTCTATTGTCTAAGTTTTCTTTCTATAAAATGGAGATTGTTTGAGTTCCCTGGTGGCTCAGAGGGTTGAGGATCCAGTGTTGTCACTGCTGTGGGCAGGTTCAGTCCCTGGCCTGGGAACTTCTGCAAAGTGTTCTCGTCTGGTTTTCATATCAGGATAAACAAAAAGGACTAAATAAAATGCTATTTGCAATAATAATAAATAAAATGGAGATTATTAAATGACTTTTTTATCTTTTTGGCTACACCTGTGGCATGTGGAAGTTCCCAGGCAAGGATCAAATCTGTGCCACAGCAGCAGTGACTCCCGCTGCAGTGACAGCGCTGGATCTTTAACCCACTGCATCACAGTGGGAACTTCCACTTTCCTTTTAATATCTTATTTATTCTTTAGAATCCCAGTGGCATTACATAATGATTAAAGAATAATCCTTCCCCTGGAGGCCTACAGTTAAGGATCTGGCATTGTCACTGCTGTGGCTCAGGTCACTGCTGTGGTACAGGTTTGTTCCCTAGCCTGGGAACGTCTGCATGCAGTGGCGGGACCAAAAAAAGATAATAATCCTCCAGAAGTATATAACCTTTGTGCATTAAAAAACATAGCCTCAGAGTTCCTGTCATGGCTCAGCAGTAACTGTATCCGTGAGGGCTCAGGTTTGATCCATGGCCGCGCTCAGTGGGTTAAAGATCCGGTGTTGCCGTGAGTCGTGAAGGTTGCAGACGTTGCTCAGATCCCAAGTTGCTGTGGCTGTGGTGTAGGCCAGCAGCTCCAGGTCCCATTTGACACCTAGCCTGGAAACTTCCATATGCTGCAGGTGTGGCCCTAAAAAGCCAATAAATAAATAAATAAATAAAATAAATAAAGTAGGAGTTCCTCTTTGTGGCTCAGTGGAAAGGAATCTGTCTAGCATGAATGGGGACCCAGGTTCTGTCCCTGGCCTTGCTCAGTGGGTTAAGGATCTGGCATTGCTGTGAGTTGTGGTGTAGGTCCCGTACATGGCTCAGATCTGCGTGGCTGTGGCTATGGCATAGGCTGGGGGCTAAAGCTCTGATTACATCCCTAGCCTGGAAACCTCCATATGCCGTGCTGAGGGTATGGCCCTAAAAAGACAAAATAAATAAATAAATAAAATTAAATAACTTAAAAAATTAAAAAAAAAACATGGCCTTTTTTTCTTTTTCTTTATAATGTTTTTTACTTTATTTATTTATTTATTTATTTATTGTCTTTTTGCTATTTCTTTGGGCCGCTCCTGCGGCATATGGAGGTTCCCAGGCTAGGGGTCGAATCGGAGCTGTAGCCACTGGCCTACACCAGAGCCATAGCAACGCAGGATCCGAGCCGAGTCTGCAACCTACACCACAGCTCACGGCAACGCCGGATCGTTAACCCACTGAGCAAGGGCAGGGATCGAACCCGCAACCTCATGGTTCCTAGTCGGATTCGTTAACCACTGCTCCACGACGGGAACTCCAGATTTTTTTTTTTTCCATTATAGCTGATTTACAGTGTTCTGTCAATTTTCTGCTGCACAGCAAAAAACAGCCTTAAACATATAATCCAAACATCAACAGAATTACAGGGAAAAACTGACCAATGTGTAATCATACTGAGAGTGTTTAACACATTCCCTTCAGAAATTGATAGAATTGGCATGCTTAAATTAGGAAGCTTGTAGATTTGAATGGGAAACTAAGGCTTAGAAAGATAAAGTTTGTTTTTCTCCAAAGTCACATAACCACTAAGGGGAAAAGGCTGATTGAAACTCAGATTTTTTAATACAAGTCACATAAGCTTCCAAAATTCCATCTGCCTAAAATAGAGCTGTCTTATACTTCACAGCACCCATTAAAGTGTTTTGTATGTCAGTGTCCACAGTGGATATTGAGTGGACCTCAGAATTACTTAATTCTGGTGTTTTTATGTATGTGCAGAGACCTAGATTTCTGTTGTTCTACCTTATATTCTGTTTCTGTCCTACAGCCCTGTTTGTTACAGGAAAGACACACTCTGGCTTTAGATGATCATGCCTCGTTCCTAGCAAGAAAAGAAAAGCTTTTAGGTGCAGTGTGAATATACTAGTTGAAGTGCATTTGTCCCTGTCCCTATGTCCGAAGATCTTGGATCCCTGCAAATAAGCCTGCAATTAAAGGAGTTTGTGCAAGCAGGAATTCATTCTTAGTGTGAAAGACGTCGCAGCAGAGCTTTGGGGCAGAAGCAGAAGACGCCTGATAGAACATATCTTGGACTTGTTAATCATCTTGCACAGGCAGCAGAAAATGACCATGTTACAGGTGAGATATTGTTTATTCCTCATTATTTCCAGGCAATTAGAAGAGGTTTGTAAGTCTTCTAGTGAAAAAGAAGAGTAAATGATTGAGAAATCGGGGAGAATTCCTATCGTGGCTCCAAGGGTGGAGGACCTGATGTTGTTTCTGTGAAGATGCGGATTTGATCCTTTGCCTTTGCTTAGTGAGTTAACTATCCATCATTGTCGAAAGCTGCTGTAGTTGTAGTGTAGGTCTGCAGCTGTAGTTCCAATTTGAGTCCTGTCCTAGGAACTTTTATATGCTGAAGATGTGGCCATAAAAAGGAAAAAGATAGAGAAATCATGGGAAAATACCCTCAAAATGTAAGATTCAGGTTGTAACAAAACTGAAGCAATGGTGTATTCACTCTAGGGCCTTGAGAATTTCTTAAAGCTTGAATTTATATGTCCTATGTAATCATTGAATTTGAGCTGTAAACTTGGTTCTCAGTTTTTTGACAGGTATAATGAATAACATGTTTATATGAATTGCATTGTCCAAATGAAAAAGGAAACTGATTCTTCATAGAAAGTAAATATTTCTTGGTCATTCCTTGATGAAGCCTTTGAATAAATGATATAGTGGGTAATGTCCTCAAGAGAAACATTGTAATAAATACAAGGGTATCATCATAGCCATTTCTCATAATTTTCCCCAGAGTATGACCCAAGGGGAAAATGCTAAAGCAGAACTTAGTCTATTTAAGTATTTACCTTTGTAATTGTGATGTAGAATTCACATGCAGAAAAGTTCCTAAAATGTACAAGTGCAGCTTAATGTATTATCAGATGTATATCCATAAAACCACCATTTCATTTCAAGAAGTAGTGCATTCCTAGAGTTCTTGTTGTGGCCCAGCAGTAACGAATCTGACTAGTATCTGTGAGGATGCAGGTTTGATCCCTGGCTCTGCTCAGTGGGTTAAGGATCTGGTGTTGCCATGAGCTGTGGTGTAGGTCACAGCTGTGGCTTGGATCCTGCATGGCTGTGGCTGTGGCGTAGGCCAGCAGCTGCAGCTCCGATATGACCCCTAGCATGGGAACTTCCATATGCCGTGGATGGCCCTAAAAAAAAAAGATATAGTGCATTCCCAGCCCAAATGAGTCCCTTCTGATGCCCTCTCCCAGTCACTTCTCCTTCCTGACAAGGGAACCAGGACTCTGACTTTTGTAACCATTCCCTTGCTTTTTTTTTATAGTTTCCCTCTGAAGTATTCATCCTTCAACACTGCAGTTTGGTTTTGTCTGCTGTTGTGTCTACTAGTTTGTGTTTTGTTTCTTTCACTTCACTTAATATTGTGTTTGTGAGACTCACTGCAGTTGCAACCTTCTCTCCAATTAAGCCAGCTTCTTAATATCACCACATCTAGTCAGTATCAAGTTTCCAGTTGTCTCATAAATTCATAAATTGTTTGTGGTTTGTTTGAATCAGAATCTAATTAAAGTTCATACAGTGCAGTTCCTTGATCTGTCTCAGTCTTGGTTTTTTTTTTTTTGTTTTTTGTTTTTTTGCTTTTTTGCTTTTTAGGGCCGCACCTGTGGCATATGGAGGTTCCCAGGCTAGGGGTCTAATTGGAGCTGTAGCTGCTGGCTTATACCACAGCCACAGCAACTTCAGATCCAAGCCGCATCTTCGACCTACACCACAGCTCACAGCAATGCTGGATCCTTGACCCACTGAGCGAGGCCAGGGATCGAAGCTGTAACATCATGGTTCCCAGTCGGATTCAATTCCACTGAGCCAGGACGAGAACTCCTCTTGCTGTTTTTTTCTAGCCAAATGATTTGTTGAAGAATCCAGGCCACTTATCTGTAGTCCCACTGTCTGAAGCCTTTGAATGAATGATGTAGTGGGTAATGTCCTCATTTTGCTGATTGCATCCCCATCATATTGTTCACACATCCCGTCACCTATGTATCCTGTCAGTTAGTAGGTTCAGAGCTGTGCAGTCCAGTATGGAAGCCACCAGCTTCCTACGACTGTTTAAGTTAAGTAAGCTAAATCCTGCAGTCACAGTCACCGCCTTCAAGTGCTCAGTAGCCACAAGCTGGACAGCCACCAACTGAGTAGCACAGATATAAAGCACAGCCCATCGTCATGGAAAGTTTCACTGGACAGATCTGATCTAGAGACTTAATCAGATTTGAGTGTGACCTTTGGGTAAGAATACTTCAGAGGCTGTGGTGGTGCTTCTCTCAGGAAGTGCATAGTATCTGCTTGTCTCTCTTTTTGTCCTACTGACACTTTTGTATGACCATTGCTCAGATGGAATATTTTATTAGAGTTTGCAAAGTAGCACCCTTCTTTTAACATTTCTTCATTTATTAATTAGGATGCTGCTTTCTCTCATGACAAGATACGTCAAGGGTCAGTCTGTACATTTTCTGCCCTAGACCTGCAATTGGTATCTTAAAATTTAGTTATTATCTTAAAATTTAGTTGCTAATTTTAAGTTTTTGTTGCCAAAATAAGGAAATACACTAGATTTTTATATATTGACTTGGTATCCAGGAATTTGGTAAGCTCATGTACTAGTTCTAATAATTTTTCGTTAGATTGTCCATGTTTATAAAAATATAAGCAGTACTTTTTTTCATTGAAAAGAAATTCCACTGACTTCCTAATTTGATAAGAGTTTCTACAAGTGTTGATTATTTTTCTTTTCTTTCTTTTTTTATTAATGTATAGTTGATTTAAAATGTGTCAGTTTCTGCTGTACAGCAAAATGACATATGTACCTATACATTCCCTTACATCATCTCCCATCATGGTCTATCCCAAGAGACTGGATATAGTTCCCTGTGCTATACAGTGGGCCCTCATTGCTTATCCATTCTAAATGTAATAGTTTGCATCTACCAACCCCAAACTCCCAGTCCATCCCACTCCCTCCTCCTCCCCATTGGCAACTACAAGTCTGTTCTCTGTGTCTGAGTCTGTTTCTGTTTTGTAGATAGGTTCGTTTGTGTCATATTTTAGATCCCACATATAAGTGATATCATATGGTATTTGTTTTTCTCTTTCTGATTTCACTTAGTATGATAATCTCTAGTTGCATCCATGTTGCTGCAAATGGCATTAGTTCATTCTTTTTTATGATTGAGTAGTATTCCATTGTATATATGTACCATATCTAGGGATGGAACCTGAACCCCTGCAGCTACCCAAGCCACTGCAGTCCGATTCTTTTTTTTTTTTTTTTTTTTTTTTTTTTTTAATTTTATTTTCCCACTGTACAGCAAGGGGGTCAGGTTATCCTTACATGTATACATTACAATTACAGTTTTTCCCCCACCATTTCTTCTGTTGCAACATGAGTATCTAGACATAGTTCTCAATGCTATTCAGCGGGATCTCCTTGTAAATCTATTCTACGTTGTGACTGATAAGCCCAAGCTCCCGATCCCTCCCACTCCCTCCCCCTCCCATCAGGCAACCACAAGTCTCTTCTCCAAGTCCATGATTGATTTTCTTTTCTGAGGAGATGTTCATTTGTGCTGGATATTAGATTCCAGTTATAAGTGATGTCATATGGTATTTGTCTTTGTCTTTCTGGCTCATTTCACTCAGTATGAGATTCTCTAGTTCCATCCATGTTGCTGCAAATGGCATGATGTCATCCTTTTTTATGGCTGAGTAGTATTCCATCGTGTATATATACCACATCTTCCGAATCCAATCCTCTGTCGATGGACATTTGGATTGTTTCCATGTCCTGGCTATTGTGAATAGTGCTGCAATGAACATGCGGGTGCATGTGTCTCTTTTAAGTAGAGCTTTGTCCGGATAGATGCCCAAGAGTGGGATTGCAGGGTCATATGGAAGTTCTATGTATAGATTTCTAAGGTATCTCCAAACTGTTCTCCATAGTGGCTGTTGCAGTCCGATTCTTAACCTACTGCACCATGGTGGGAACTCCTCTACCACATCTTCTTAATTCATTCATCTGTCGATGGGCATTTAGCTTGTTTCCCTGTCTTGGCTATTGCGAATAGTGCTCCTGTAAACATAGGAGTGCATCTATCTCTTTTAATTATAGTTTTGTCTGGATATATGGCCAGGAGTGGGATTGCTGGATCATATGGCAGTTCTGTTTTTAGATTTCTGAGTAACTTCCACAACTGTTTTCCGTAGTGCCAATTTACATTCCCACTAACAGTGTAGGAGGGTTTCTTTTTCTTCACACCTTCTCCAGCATTTTTTATTTGTTATCAATGATGACCCTTGTGACTGGTGTGAGGTGGTACCTCATTGTAGCTTTGATTTGCATTTCTCTAATAATTAAGTGTTGATCATCTTTTCATGTGCCTACTGGCCATGCTTATATCTTCTTTGGAGAAATGTCTATTTAGGTCTTCTGCCCATTTTTCAATTGGTTTATTTTTGTTGTTGTTGAGTTGTATGAGCTGTTTGTATATTTTAGAGATTAAGATGTTGTTTGCATTGTTCGCAACTATTTTCTTCCATTCTGTGGATTGTCTTTTTGTTTTGTTTATGGTTTTCTATGCTATGCCAAAAGCTTGTCAGTTTGATTAGTTCCCATTGGTGTATTTTTGTTTTTATTTCAATTGCCTTGGGAGACTGACTTAATAAAACATTTGTACATTTTATGTCAGAGAATGTTTTGCCCATGTTTTCTCCTAGGAGTTTTGTGGTGTCATGTGTTATGTTTAAGTCTTTAAGCCATTTTGAGTTTTTTTTGTGTGTGTGCATTGTGTGAGGTTATATTCTAGTTTCACTGATTTACATACAGCTGTCCAGCTTTCACAACACTGCTTGCTAAAGACACTGTCTCTTTCCCATTATCCCCTCCTTTATTGAAGATTAATTGTAGATGTCTGGGTTTATTTCTGGGCTCTCTATTCTGTTCCATTGATCTATATGTCTGTTTTTGTACCTATTCCACACTGTTTTGATTATTGTAGCTTTGTAGTATTGTCTGAAGTTTGGGAGAATATTGCCTCCTTCATTTTTTTTTTCCCCTCAGGATTACTTGGGCAATTTTGGACTTTTTACAGTTTCATATAAATTTTTGGATTATTTGTCTAGTTCTGTTAAAAATTTTATGGGTGATTTGATAGGGATCATGTTAAATTGGTAGATGCCTTGGGTAGTATAGCTATTTTAACAATATTAATTCTTCTAATCCAGGAGTATGGGATATCTGTCCATTTTTGGAATCCTTTTTAATTTTCTTGATTAGTGTTTTATAGTTCTCAGCAAATAAGTCTTTCACCTCCTTGATCAGGTTTATTCCTAGGTATTTAATTTTGGGGGGAGTGATTTTAAAAGTTTTTTTTTTATATTCTTTTTCTAATATTTCATTGTTAGTATACAGAACTGATTTCTGACTGTTAATCTTGTATCCTGCTACTTTGCTGAATTCATTGATTAGATTGAGTAGTTCTTGAGTGGAGTCCTTAGGATTTTCTATATATAGTATCATGTCATTTGCATATGAAAATTTTCTCTCTCTCCCAGCTTGGATACCTTTTATTTCTTTTTGTTTGTTGGTGTGTTTGATTGCTGTGGCTAGGATTTCTAATACTATGTTGAATAAAAGTGGTGAGAGTGGGCATTCTTGTCTTTTTCCATATTTTAGCAGGAAAGGTTTCAGCTTTTCTCCGTAGGGTATTATATTGGCTGTGGGTTTTGATTATTTTTCAAAAACTTTTTTGACTATACCTGTGGCATATGGAAGTTCCCAGGCCAGGAATTCAATCCAAGCCATAGCTGTGACCTGCTCTGCAGCTTCAGCTATGCCAGATTCTTTAGCACATTGTGCCAGGCCATGGATCAAACCTGCTCTTCCATAGGGACACAGAAAATCCTAAAGATATTATTATTATTGTCTTTTCTAGGGCTGAACCTGCTGCATATGGAGGTTCCCAGGCTAGGGGTCTAATCAGAGCTGTAGCTGCCGGCCTACACCACAGCTCACCGCAATGCTGGATCCTTAACCCACTGAACGAGGCTAGGGATCAAACCTGCAACCTCATGGTTCCTAGTCGGATTCATTAACCACTGAGCCACTATGGGACCTCCTGATTTTATTTTTTATTTATTTTTATTTATTTTTTTTGTCTTTTTTTTTTTGCTATTTCTTGGGCCGCTCCTGCGGCATATGGAGGTTCCCAGGCTAGGGGTCTAATCGGAGCTGTGGCCGCCAGCCTACGCCAGAGCCACAGCAACGCAGGATCCGAGCTGCGTCTGCAACCTACACCACAGCTCACGGCAACGCCGGATCGTTAACCCACTGAGCAAGGCCAGGGATCGAACCCGCAACCTCATGGCTCCCAGTCGGATTCGTTAACCACTGCGCCACGACGGGAACTCCCCCTGATTTTATTTTTTAATTAAAAAAAAATTTTTTTTAGTTCCCTTTGTGGCTCAGTGGTAATGAACCCAGCTAGTATCCATGTGGATGTGGGTTCGATCCACGGCCCCAATCAGTGGGCTAAAGATCTGATATTGCTGGCATTGTGGTGTAGGTCACAGATGAAGCTTGGATCTGGGGTTGCTGTGGCTGTGGTGTAGGCAGGCTGACGGCTACAGCTCTGATTCAACCCCCAGCCTGGGAACTTCCATATGCTGTAGGTGATGCCCTAAAATACAAAAAAAAAAAAAAAAAATTTTTTTTTTTTTTCTTTTTTGAGCACTCCATGGGATATGGAATTCCTAGGCCAGGGATCAGATCTGAGCTACAGTTGCAGTCTATGCTGCAGTTACGGCAACACTGGATCCTTTAATCCAGTGTGCCAGACTGGAGATCAAACCTGTGTCCCAGCATTTCATAGACATCACCAATCCTGTTATTCAACATCAGGAACTCCCATTTCTGATTTTAAATTTGTATCCTCTAACATTTTTTTCTTGATGAATCTGGCTAAAGGTTTATCAGTTTTGCTTATCTTTTCAAAGAACCAGCTTTATTGTTTTTTAGTCTCAATTTATTTCTGATCTTTATGATTACTTCCCTTTAACTAACTTTAGGTTTTGTTTATTCTTCTTTCTCTAGTCATTCTAGGTGTACTGTTAGGTTGTTTATTTGAGATTTTTCTTGTTTCATGAGGTAAACCTGTATTGCTATGAATTCCCTTTTAAAACTACTTTTGCTGCATCCTGTAGGTTTTTGTATTGTAGTGTTTTCGGTTTCACTTGCCTCTAGGTATTTTTTTTTTTCTCTTCTTCTTTAGGGCTGCACCTGTGACATATAGAAGTTCCCAGGCTAGGGGTCAAATCGGAACAGTAGCTGCTGGCCTGCACCACAGCCACAGTAACGTGGGATCTGAGCCATGTCTGCTTACGGCGTTGCCTGCTCCTTAACCCACTGAGCAAGGCCAGGGATCAAACTCATATCTTCATGGTACTAGTTTGGTTCTTCACGGCTGAGCCACAATAGAAACTCTTCCTCCCTGCTTTTTTGTCTCAGCTCTTAAAACAGTGTTTTTGTTTGTTTGTTTAATTTATAGATGTCCACGCTTATAGATGTCCATGTTTGCAGTTGTCTACCAAACTAAACATTTTTTTCAGATGTTTTTTCATTATCTTTCTTTGGCTACCATATCTTCTGGTGACAAACTTGGGGTTCAGTAAACATTTTCTTGGCAGTTTGGAAGATTTAAAGCCACATTTTCCAATTCTCATGTGAATGGAAGTATGAAAGAATACACAAAGGCCTTTTATCCCACAAAATGGAGCACAAAAGTAGGGACAGAGTAGAAACTCTGTAACTTGCCACGGTGAGAATGATGTGCTCCAGTTCCCCACATCACCTGTTGATGACTGCTTCTGACTCACGAAGATTGTGCTCTTACAGGAGTCATTCTCATTTGAAGATTTGTCTGTGGACTTCACCCAGAAAGAATGGCAGCTGCTGGACCCCTATCAGAAGGACTTATATAAAGATGTCATGTTGGAGAACTATAGCAGCCTTGTGTCACTGGGTAAGAAAAGCTGCCCAGAGAACTTCATGTTGTGCCTGATACTTTGCTTCTTTCTTTTAGTTGCTGAGAGCTCTGGGGCCTCCAAAATTTTTAATGATTTTGGGCATAAATTTAGGAGATCAGATTTCCTTGGACTGTGACACCAGGGAGAGTAATGGATTTCAGCTTATGATAATGAAGTCTTAATTTCTTTTCTTTTTTTCTTGTTAGGGCTGCACCTGTGGCATATGGAAGTTCTCAAGCTAAAGATCAGATCAAAGCTGTAGCTGTCAGCCTACACCTCAGCAATGCCAGATCATTAACCCACTGATTGAGGCCAAGGATCAAACCTACATCTTCATGGGTACTAGTCAGATTCTTAATCTGCTGAGCCACAACGGGAACTCCTGAAGTCTTAATTTCATTGTGCAGCCTCTGAAACTAATAGGAGTAGCGGTAACACCTGAGGTATGTAACTTACTGTGCACCACCAACTGTGTACCGCTTACTCTCTGCCACCTACTATGGGCGTATAGAATCACTTAACCATCAGGGCAATCCTATGTGGCAAGTATGATTACTGTCGTTTTTTTTTCTAATGAGGAAATTGAGGTAAAGAGAGGCTAAGTAACTTTCTCCAGGACTGACAGCTTGTAAATGAAAGAGCCTGAATTTGACCCAGGCACACTGGCAACAGAGCCTCTGGAGTGTTTATGCTTTTGGACTTGAATTATAGAGGTCAAAGATTCTTAGCCTTATTAGCCACCAGGGAGACCATTACCATTCTTTTGAGAATTATTTACTCTTGGTCTACGAATTCATGACTTCACTGAGCCTACTAATGCCAAACCTTGTGCATTCTTCAGAGGCTCTAAAGGCCAAGGCCTTTGTGATTTTCTCTGAACAGGGTATGAGGTTATGAAACCTGGTGTCATACTCAAGTTGGAGCAAGGAGAAGAGCCGTGGACAGGAGATGGAGAAATTCCAGGTTCAGACCCCCCAGGTGAGTGTGTGCAAACTAGACAGATGGAGAAGTTAGATGTTCAGTCTCAGCCAGGTGGGGGCTGGCATCTTTGAAATGTTCCTTAAAGAGCTCTTTTCAACATCTCAAACCCTTAATGATGATTCAGAATAGAGGACGTAGACTTCTTAAGTAAATCACATTTACATGTGGTTTCTTTGCTCATCACTTGAAGTGTTTCCATGTTATTTCCCATCTGTCACATCTGGAGCTTTGACTTCTTGTTAGGCATTCTGTCCCCTGACTTGGTTAATCTTCTGTCTACCCTACCCCTGTGGTTGGAGATGCCTGTGCTTGGACATCAGGGTTTCATTTCCCCTCACTTTGGGCATCTCTAATGTGAAGCCTTCTCTGTTCAGTCTAATTATGTCAGAAAATGGATCATCATTCCTCCTAAACCATTGGCCCATTTTTTTTCCCTTATAAAATTAGATTCTAGTGGTTTTTTGTGTGTGGCTTAGACACCATAAGAGTACATGGAATTATCTTTTTCCATCATTTTTTCTTATTTAAATTTTATGCCCTTTTGGAGTTCCTCTTGTGGCTCAGCAGTAATGAACCCGACTAGCATCCATCCAAACCTGACTAGGATGCAGGTTCGATCCCTGGCCTCGCTTAATGGGTTAAAGATCTGGCATTGCCATGAGCTGCAGCAGAGGCCAGCAGCTGTAGCTCTGATTCAACTCCTAGCCTGGGAACTTCCATATGTCACAGGTGTGACTCTAAAAATACAAAAATAAATAAATTTTATGCCCTTTGGTGGAAAACATCTTTTTAGAGACTTCTCAACTCCCACTTAAAAGTAGGTCTGTGATTACTGAACTTCCCAAACTGCTAGAGAGATGAGTTCCTGTCTCCCTTTGTAAGCTATTTTACATGGCAACACTAAGCGTCTAGCACTACTCTAATTAGCTGAACCTCCTTCCTCGTTACCTGGTGTGTGATGTTCACTCAATTCAGGGTCCCTCAAAAGTATACCCTGAGATACTTTTCTGAATGCAGGAACTTCCTGGGACCATGTCCCCTACCGTATAGTGGGAGAAAGGGAGGTGAGGTGGGGTTGGGGATGCCATGGGTGTGCCATTGCACTGCTGTGGGCCTGGGCACAGTGCTGCTGGGAGCCCTCCATCTCCCACATCTCAGTGATTGAGCATTGCTCTCGGGAACACCTGGACTCCAGAATTTCTAGCATCCCTGCACATGGCCCAATAAAGGTCTCTGTGGAGAGGTGAGGCTCCACAATTGGCCCAAGCTGCAGTGTCCTCTGAACGTAGCTGAGGGTGCAGGTGAGGCAACATGAGCACCTGCCATGGGCTGTGGTCTCTTCTTCAAGGACCCTCGGTGTAACCTGTTCAGTGGTTTCCCCTCCCCCAAGTTGGTGTCAGCTCCATTCAGACTTAGTCTACTGTCTATTTTCTGTTTTTGTTCACAGCATCTAAAATTTTTTTCAATAACTTGAGGATAGACATTGTAGACTTACTAATAGACTTGGGACTTGTTTCAGACTAGAAAACTAAGCCTTAAAAGGTATTCATCTCCTCAAATAGCATTTCTAGTTTTTTACTCGATAAGCACAACTATAGAGGGATTCACAGGTTTTTGTTTTTTCTTCATAGAACAAGTCTTGCAAGTAAATGGTCACATGACTTGGCACAAGGATAACCAAGAGAAGCTTCAAAATATGAAGCAAGATCATGAATGTGATGCACCGGGAAAGAATTTTAATATGAATGTGAACTTTGTTCCTTTAAGGAGTTCAAACAATGAAGATGACATAGATGGATTAGTTTTAAAACATCACTTAGGTTTAATTTTTCCAAAAGCAGATTGTGGAAAAACAGAATCAGCTGACGTAAACATATTTGATAAATTGTTTCTCCATACCAAGCCTGGGGAATCTGATACTTGGTTAAAATACTATGAATGTGGTAAATTTGATAAAGTTAGCTATAAGAAGTCACAGATCATTATTTACCATAGAACTCGTTTAGGGGAGAAGCTCTATGAATGCAGTGAATGTAGGAAACGCTTCAATAAGAAATCAAGTCTCATTAAACATCAGAGCAGACATATAAGAGAGATAGCCTATGGCTGTGGTAAATGTGGCAAAACCTTTCCCCAGAAGTCACAGTTCATTACACATCACAGGACTCATACAGGAGAAAAACCTTATAATTGTAGCCAGTGTGGGAAAGCCTTCTCCCAAAAGTCACAGCTGACATCCCATCAGAGGACACATACAGGGGAGAAACCATATGAATGTGGTGAATGTGGGAAAGCTTTCTCACGGAAGTCACATCTCATATCACATTGGAGGACGCACACTGGAGAGAAACCCTATGGATGCAGTGAGTGTGGGAGGGCCTTTAGTGAAAAGTCAAATCTCATCAATCATCAGAGGATTCATACAGGAGAGAAACCTTTTGAGTGTAGGGAATGCGGGAAAGCCTTCAGCAGGAAGTCACAGCTTGTCACACATCACAGGACCCACACAGGAACAAAACCCTATGGATGTAGTGATTGTAGAAAAGCCTTCTTTGAGAAATCAGAGCTCGTTAGACATCAGACAATTCATACTGGAGAGAAACCCTATGAATGCAGTGAGTGTCGGAAAGCCTTCCGAGAGAGGTCCAGTCTCATTAACCACCAGAGAACCCATACAGGAGAGAAGCCTCATGGGTGCATCCAGTGTGGGAAAGCCTTCTCCCAGAAGTCGCACCTCTTGTCACATCAGATGACACACACAGGAGAGAAACCCTTTGTGTGCAGTAAGTGTGGAAAAGCCTTCAGTAGGAAATCTCAACTTGTCAGACATCAGAGAACTCATACAGGAGAGAAACCCTATGAGTGCAATGAATGTGGCAAAGCCTTCAGTGAAAAACTAAGCCTCACTAATCATCAGAGAATCCACACAGGAGAAAAACCATATGTATGCAGTGAGTGTGGAAAAGCCTTTTGTCAGAAGTCACATCTCATATCACATCAGAGGACTCATACAGGAGAGAAACCCTATGAATGCACGGAATGCGGGAAAGCCTTTGGTGAAAAGTCAAGTCTTGCAACCCACCAGAGAACCCATACGGGAGAAAAACCTTATGAATGCAGGGATTGTGAAAAAGCTTTCTCCCAGAAGTCACAGCTCAATACTCACCAGCGAATTCACACAGGAGAAAAACCTTATGAATGTGGTATTTGTCAGAAAGCTTTCTTTGAGAAATCAGAACTAATCAGACATCAAAGAACTCATACAGGAGAAAAACCTTATGAATGCAGTGAATGTCGGAAAGCCTTCAGGGAGAAGTCAAGTCTCATCAATCATCAGAGAACACATACAGGAGAGAAACCCTTTGAATGCAGTGACTGTGGCAAAGCCTTCTCTCGGAAATCACACCTCATACCTCACCAGAGGACTCACACAGGAGAGAAACCCTATGGATGCAGTGAGTGTAGGAAGGCCTTCTCTCAGAAGTCACAGCTTGTTAATCATCAGAGAATTCATACAGGAGAGAAACCATATCAGTGCAGCGAATGTGAGAAAGCCTTCTCCCAAAAGTCACAGCTCATTAATCATCGGAGAACTCATACACTAAAGAAGTCCTAGGAAGGGGGGTTAACATTTGTATTTGACAGAGACCTTATCTCCCTGTACTTCAGAGGAGGTAGTTAGGGTACATATTTCAGATAACAGTCACCTCACATTACATGTCTGAGTGCTCTTGTAGGGTAGAAACTCTAAGTGAGGTTATATAGGTAAAGCTTTCAGCAGCTTTTAATATGCTTATTAAAATTTGTAGAGTAGAACGACCCTAAGAAATGCAGTGAATTTCAAAAACCTTTCAAACCATGGTGAGACATTAATGGTAGAAAACTAACAGTGAAGAGGAATACTGTGAATATCAGAAAGTCTTCCAGAGATCAGATCTCATTAGCTGTCAGAAACATTCCTCCTGGGAATGAACTCTCTTCTGGTGAGTTAAGGAAAACTCCATGAATGCCACGGGGTAATATTTTCGTTAAGAAACAACAGCTCATTGTATATAAGAAAATGCCTTCAGGAATCAATCTTTGGTAAGTAATCCCACCATATTGTATTTTGTGGGTAAACCTAACGATTTAAAGACAGTAGAAATATGTGTCCCTATAAATAATGCTATAATGGAGAGCCATGCACTTTTTATAGACATATGTACCCCAAATACCCAACTCTAAATGACTGACATATGTTTAGTCCAAAGTATGAAGTTTTAAAAATATGTGAATAACTTGAACATCTAATTAGGAAATTTCTCAGTGATATATAATTATGGTTTCTTTTCCTGTGTCACACAGTTTCATATTTTGGAATTGCATATGATAATGTAATTGGGAGAATGAGATGCACATGTCTTGTCATGCCTGTGATGTCTGTCAAGACACACCATATACTACTGGTTTTTCTATTTTAATGATATTATAAAAGTGGTAACTAATAGGACATGTCTTAACTGCTCAGTAAGTAGCAGAGGTAATATTACCACATCTCCTCCTTATGATTTGTTGGTTTATAAAAGGGTTTGTTGTTATTGACCTTCATTTTCACTAACAGGAGCCAACATTATATAGTCTCCTGCATCCTCAGAGTCTGAGACACAGTTTGTATAAAACTTGGTTAATAAGTACTCGAGGGCAGCACTGCAGAATTGCAGTAGTGAATGGTGAGCAGGGGAGAGGGGGCGTGTGAACTGTCGCTCAGCACTCAGTCCACATGGAGGTCCAGAGTGCTGAGCAGAACCCTTTCTCATCCTGTGAGAGCCCCTGTGTGTCAGCTGTGCTGCGTCACCTGTATACAGTTTCAATTTAATTTACATGATGAGGTGTCACGGATACTGTGTGCTGTTATGTTTTCGGTATTTTGTAAAATATCTTGTAAAAAATTATATGGAAAAAACAATTATTTAAGAGTCACTTCAGAAAATGTAAAAGAGAATTTTGTGATGAGAAATATATTTTTGATGTATTCAAGGAAGCCTGTTTGGCCTTCCTGCAAATTTCCGTGATTATTGTACAGGTATTAGGAAACAAGGTTTTCATTGTTTAACATTTGAAATGTTTTTCACCTGCCTTTCACCTGTTGCATCACCCACACAGGATACTTTCCGCTTTGTAATTTCCATTATATAAGTATGGTTCCCTTTTAAAATGCATGAACCATATCTTAGCTTATTTAGAATTTTGTAGTGATCACTCTGTAATGTTGCCTGACAAAATCAACTATAGTTGTTATATAATGGTGAAATTTAAAAAAGTCCACATAGACCTTGTTTCCAAACTTGGAAAAATCAAGCTTTCTGTCATGCATGAGTTGTTTTATCAGTATTGCACCTTTGATTCTAGCACCTTTGATTCTAAAAGTATTTTATTCCTTTAACTACAAATTTTGCCTCATTGTTGGAAAATTAGGACTTTAAGAGTGATTTTATGAACCGCTGTACTAGAATTTTAACAGCCAGATAATCCTGTTTTTCCACATATAATTTTTCAAAGTCCCATTTTCCCAATTTTTATTCATATACAAATGAACAGACTTCCAATTTTCTCCCTAATACTTGAAGGTTATTTTACCCGGTGGAGGAAACGGACCTTTGTAAAGCAACAGACAATTATCAGTATGGTGTTTCCTTTGTATTTTTTCCTTTCCATCTGCCCTGGTTCTCTTCCCTAGTCCTAGAGATTGATTCCTTAGGTCAGGAGTCTGTTGTCTAAACATCTTCCTAATTTTGTCACTCCCATTGTAGAATACTCCATTAACTATTAACTATTAAGCAGTTAAACTTAGTACTTTTTTCACAAGGTAATGGAACATTAGTACTAGCCTCTTGATTGAATATGCAAGAACCAATTTTTTTCTCTAAGGCTCAGGTATTAGTCCTAGGGAGAGATGATGCTGGCCGCAGAGGTTTCATTTATCAAAATATCTGATGTGGGAGTTCCTGCTGTGGCAGAGTGGGATTACAGTGTCTCTGGAGTACTGGGGGTGCAGGTTTGATCCTCAGCCTGGCACGCAGTGAGTTGCAACTGCGGCTCAGATCTGATCCCTGGCCCAGGAACTCCATGTGCGAAGGGACAGCCAAAAAGAAAAAAATATGTACATGTCTGATGTGGATGCCCACTTATTCTATGTACAACTCACCGGGAGCTCTCTCTTCTGAAGGGTCACAGGAGGGCTCTGATTCTGAAATTAGAGATACTCAGTGTCAGGTTTTAAAAACCATCAAAGTTTTTAAATTACTTTGGTAAATCACAAAAAAGTGTCCCCATATTTACCCTTGTTAATGCCTACCACAAACCCCCACCTCAAGAAAAAAGCCAGGAGTTCCCGTTGTGGCTCAGTGGTAATGAACCCAATTGGTATCCATGAAGACTTGTTTTTTTTTTTTTTTTTTTGCTATTTCTTGGGCCGCTCCCACGGCATATGGAGGTTCCCAGGCTAGGGGTCGAATCAGAGCTGTAGCCACCGGCCTACACCAGAGCCACAGCAATGCGGGATCCGAGCCACGTCTGCGACCTACACCACAGCTCACGGCAACGCCGGATCGTTAACCCAGTGAGCAAGGGCAGGGACCGAACCCGCAACCTCATGGTTCCTAGTGGGATTCGTTAACCACTGCGCCACGACGGGAACTCCAAGACTTGGTTTTAATCCCTGGCCTTGCTCAGTGGATTAAGGATCCAGCGTTGCCATGGACTGTGGTGTAGGTCGCAGACTTGGCTGAGATCTGGCATTGCTATGGCTGTGTTGTAAGCTGGCAGCTGCAGCTCTGATTCAACCCCTAGCCTGGGAACTTCCATATGCTGCGCCTGTGGCCCTAAAAGGCAAAAAATAAAAATTAAAAAAAAGAAGAAAGCCAGATTTGCAGTTAAATGGGATTTACTATCAGGGGTTTCAGGAAGCAGTATCCATTACACTGAAATCAACTACTTGAGGATTTTCTTTTCTCTTTCAGCACCTAGCTTCCTTTACTGGCCTAGAGACGGTCCTACAGAGGACGTTTCAATAGTATTCCTTTTACTGGGTAGTGGATCTTTGGCGTCCTTTCTGTGAGCGTTGAGACCTGTCCCAGGACTTCCTTGTATTCAACTTTCCTTTGTGGGCTTTGATGTCTTGACAGTTTCCTCTGTATGGATCTAAGTGCTCCTGACATTTGGTTTCAAGAACATCACTTGTAGAACGCTGAGGAAATGGACCCAAAGATCCCAGATTTATTTACCAATATCTGCATTACATAGCAGAATATAGATAATAGACATTTGGCTTCTATATCTGAAACCTCAGGCATTTGGTCATTTATTCCAGCAGTATATGCCAGAGCTTTTGATTTCGATGAGTTTGTTCATCTGCCAACATGATACCAACAAGCTTTCAGATGTTGAGCACCTAGTCCTGGCCTAAGTGGTGATAAACTAACTCAACAATGAATGACCCTTGCACTTGTATGCATATTTTTTTGCCCCTATCATTCTTTTTTAGTCCATTTTCCACACTTATACATATTAGTTATTTTAAGATACCAATAAGTATTGAAATACTGTGGGCTAATTGCAGACTAAAAGTGTAATATCCTCATGGTATTTGAGGACTTCCATACAAATCCATGCCGCTCCATCATTTCCAATACTTTTTCTTTCCTCTTACACCGTTTTTTAGCTTTCTTGAACTACTTGCAGTTCCTTGAGATTCCCACAATCTCTCCTCTCACACTTTTTACAAATCTACTTCCCCTTGAAGTGCCCTTGTTCCTTGTTAATGCCTATCCAGCCCACGTGAACCTGTGCATGTATTTGGCACTTGTGATATAATCATTGCATGTTTTATCTCTCCCATTAGAAAGCTTATGGGAAGTTGGGACTATTTTGACTGTAGAATTTCAGCAACTGAAGCTTTACTCCGAAAGTGTGGGTGGTGTCAGTGGCTGTGTTTTGGACCACACGGGGAAGTGTAGCTGCAGTGAGAGAAGAGTGAAGCCATCATGGAAGCCAAGTCAAGGCACAGCCTGATGGGGTCCCGATGTCTGGTTCTTGTCTTCAGGTCCAGGTGCATCTCTGCCCTTTTCCTGTTGGACAATTGGATTCTTCTGTGAGATATTCACATACCTTCTAATAAACCCCCATGTTTGCTTCAGCTGTTCACGTTCTGTTTGTTACTTACAAGCCAAGTGCCCAAAACATTGAGGTCAGGCTGAGTGGTGAGATGGGATCGCTGGAAGCAGATACTGACGTGAAGTTTGGGGAGCAAGGTGTTTATTGAGAAATGACATGAAGGGGCAGGAGGATAAAATGGAAAGGATTGGTCAGAGGGAGAAGTCTCATGGACTGTAGGTTGTGGAGATCTTGGCCAGGCCAGTGAAGTCCTGAAGTCAGCAGTGCCCACAGGAGTCTCATGTTTGGCTAAGATGGTCAGGCCCTTATGACCCTGGGTTGTAATCAGCAAAGGCCAGCTGCCCCAGGCAGACAGTGACCTGGGGGGAAGCAGCTTTTCCTCTGAGGCCAGCTCTGCAGAGGAGGTCCCTATTGCTGGGCAGCAGGTGCTCCTGAGGGGGCGCCTGGGAGATGCACCTCTGGCTGCCCAGTTCCTCCCTTCCACTGCAGGCCCACTTTTCCACAGCTGGGCATGTCTGAAGAAGGAGAAGATTGGGAGAGATTGCAGCCCTTCTGTTGCAGTTGTTTTCTCTCACCTGTTTCCCATCTCAGGCATTTACCACCTGTACTGGTGTTGGCAGCTCCCTGGGTGCCTGCAGCGGGTCTGAGCCCTGGTCACCGTGCCCTTCTCAGGGACAAGCTGTTGTGTATCTTCAGTTACTGTCACCATTGGGCAGGGAAGGCCAGAGAAACACCTGGGTGGGCCACTTGAGTCCTCTCGGACTCCTCCCTACCCCATGGGGTAGCAGCCCCTACCCCATGGCCAACACCCCTGCCCAGACAGCGACTCCTCTGACCTCGTCCCTGGACACAAGGAGCACAGTCCCCACCACTGTGTCTGGATAATGAAGCAGAGAACACCACCCATGGTGAAAAGTGTCCCCTTTGGGGATCAAGGCCTTTAACCCCACGCAGCCCAGAGTGGAGGTGCAGGAAGCACAAAACCCCAGAGACTCACTGGTGGGGGCAGGGGAAGCCAGCCCTGCCTTCCATGCCATGGCTCCTAGACCCATGGGTCTTTCTACTTGAGGATACAGCACTGTGTGTCTTTGGTTCAGTTTATAGGCTGCACTCGAATGGCAGCACCCAGTCCTGATAGAATATTGCTTCCAAGCCAGGGCTTTAGCAGTGCTTTCACTGGGCTGTTTCAAAGGTTCCAGGTGCTGGTACCTGTGCAGTGAGGTATGTTATGTATCCAGTGGGTCCTTTTGTGCAGAGCATGGTCTTTCACACTCCTCGGCTGTTAGGTGGGCCCTCTGGTCTGAGATGGTGTTGGTGGAACTGGCTGATCAGACTCTGTGTAAGCCTTTGGGTAGTAGTGCTGGCTGAGGTTCTGTGGGCAGTAAAGAAAACTCACACCTGGAATATGTGTTTTTCCTCTGGAACCAAACACTGGCCTTTTCAGGGCCAAAGTTTTCACCTTGACAATGAGTGCCAGTTGGTCTCCCCAAGGGATGGTCTGTATGGGGGCTCAGCCTTGGGCTCTTAGTTTGGACCTTCAGTAGTGGCTGTTGATACATCAGCCCTGCGAGGAGAATCTCCATGCTACTGGACAGACTGACAGCTTGGCAATTAGAGGGATCCCTTCATTGGATCCTGGTCTTTGGTCAAGGGGTCACCATGGGGAAGGGGAAGGCCAGATGGAAGACTCTGAAACTTACTCCCCAGATAAGACAGAAATAAAACTAGTACTGGAGTTCCTGATATGGCTCAGCAGTTAATTAACCTGACTAGCATCCATGAGGATGTGGGTTTGATCCCTGGCATCGCTCAGTGGATTAAGTATCCTGCATTGCTGTGAGCTGTGGCATAGGTCACAGACGCAGCTTGGATCCTGCATTGCTGTGGCTGTGGGTAGGCCAGCAGCTGCAGCTCCAACCGGACCCCTAGCCTGGTAACATCCATATGCCATGGGTGCAGCCCCAAAAAGACGAAACAAAAGAAAAGGAATAAAACCAGTACTGCATTCCAGGTAAGAGGATGAGAGGAGGTAGAGATGAGTGCTGTCCTTAGAAACCTGAAGGATGCCGTGCTGGTGCTCCTGTCACCTCCCTGTTTAATTCAGTAGGGATAGACTGTAGAAGCCTGGTGTGTCCTAGGAGTCACTAAAGACGAGACACAACCTCAACCAAGCAGAGGTTCAACTTGCAGATATGGTGCTGTTTCTAAGCAGATCACATGCCCTTGGGTTCATAGTGTGCAGCCTTTGATTTGACAAATGTATTCTTTTTACCCTACTCAGGAAAAAGGATCAGAAAATGTTTGCATTACCATGAGAAAAACAAGGCAGGTTGAGGATCCAGGTTTATGTGGCTGTGGTGTAGATCAGCAGCTGCAGCTTCGATTTGACCCTTAGCCTGGGAACCTCCATGTGCCCCGGGTATGGCCCTAAAAAGCAAACAAACAAACAAAAAAGTTTGTATTACCATGAAGCAGACTACGTTACACTTTCAGTTTTACCCCAGGGCTGTCATAATGTAGTCTGAGAAGATCCAGACTATCTGGACACACATAGAACACCACAGTGGTGAAATTGTGCTGGCCAGACAGGATGACCCTGATATACTACACGCATTCCAGAGGACAGGCCATGACCCTGTAAAGGTTTAGCAATTTGCTAGGAAAGACAGCATCCATTTTTTTGGGGGCCATGTCTGAAGCATGTGGAAATTCTCAGGTCAGGGAACAAACCCATGCCACAGCAGTGACAATGCCAGATCCTTAACTGCTAGGCCACCAGGGGACTCTCTGGCATTCACATTTTTGCACACTGCTTTATAGATAATTCAGGAAGTTTGCATAGGCTGGTTTTCTAGTGATTTATGTATTTATTGACATCAAATTTTAGTTATTTTCTTATTTGGTATCTCCTCTGCACCTGTGGTTTTATGTATTTTTTATTAATAATATTTGTGAATCCTGGAGTTCCTGTTATGACACAGCGGTAATGAACCTAACTAGTATCCATGAGGATGCGAGTTCAATCCCTGGCCTTGCTCAGTGGGTTAAGGAACTGGCATTGCCGTGAGCTATGGTGTAGATTGCAAACACAGCCTGGATTCTGGGTTGCTGTGGCTGTGGCTCTGGCCAGCAGCTGCAGCTCTGATTTGACCCTTAGCCTGAGAACTTACATATGCTGCAAGTGTGGCCCTAAAAAGCAAAAAAAAAAAAAAAAAAAAAAAAAAAGAATTCTCCTTTATTCTTTTTCCATCTTGGCAGAAGTTTGTCTGTTAGCCTTTACAACAAACAAGATTTTGATTTTGTTGATCTGTCAATACCTGTTATTTGCTGGAAACTGGATTTGGCCAAGGCCAGCACTAACATACCTGAAATTCCTTGATATACTATAGGGATTTAAGAAAATATGATAGTTGATATGGATTTATCATGAGTAATTCATTCACCAATTCCCTCAATTTTGACCTCTGAGAGGGTTCAGAAGACACTTCTACTGGGGCACTGAAAAACTACTGGGTGAGGGGAGCTTGAGCATCCTGTAAAGTGTGCGTTGTTGGCTAAGGGTGAAGTCGGAGAATGATGCCACTGAAATAAGACCTGTGATATCAGAGGAGATGGTAGGATTCTGGAATGGAATAGTCCTGGTAGCAGAATTTAGGTTTTTTGTTTTTTTTGGGCTACACCTGAGGCATATGGAGGTTCCCAGGCTACGGATCAAATCAGAGCTGCAGCTGCCAGCCTACAGCACAGGCACAGCAATGCAGGATCTGAGCCGAGTCTGAGACCTACATCATAGCTCATGGAAATGCCAGATCCTTAATCCACTGAGCGAGGCCAGGGATCGAACCTGCATTCTCATGGATACTAGTCGGATTCATTTCCGCTGAGCCACAGTGGGAACTCCCACTGACCCTATTATTATACTTTCTTTACTATAAAATGGGTCATTGGATCTGAAGCTAGTGATGGGCACACGATGAGTCACACTGTCCTGTCTGCTGTCTCTGCCTCTTCTAGGCATTAATGTGAGACAGAAAAATCCACATCCTTTTCCTCCATGACCAAATTCAACCACATCACCTTTCTCTTATGCTTCCTTATCCTTAATGTTCCACTTTTGCTCCCATCAGGATTCTGACAACCAGCCAAGAAATCAGCTTGTGTCCATATCCCCAGCCATCTGTCCTATAGGAAGCAGATTTCCAGTGTCCTGCTTGCAGCTTTGACTACTGGGAAGCTTTCCCTTAAAACTGTCCTTTAGGGAGTTCCTGACATGGCTCAGTGGTAATGAACCTGACTAGTTTCCATGAGGATGTGGGTTTGATCCCTGGCCTCACTTCAGTGAGTTAAGAATCTGGTGTTGCCATGAGATGTGGTGAAGGTCACAGACATGACTTGGATCCTGCATTGCTGTGGCTGTGGTGTAGGCCAGCAACTATAGCTCCAATTCGACTCCTGGCCTGGGAACTTCCATATGCCACAGATACAGCCCTAAAAAATAAAAAAATAAAAAAATCCAACCCAAAAAACCCAAACCGTCCTTTAGCATCTTCACAGTGATCCCTTCCAGATTTAAAACTTACATACCATGTTCATAAAATCAGTTTAAGGAAGGTTTTGTTTGTCTCTGCTTCTGATCCCTGCTGCTGAAATTATTATTTGCAAGTCAAAGAAGAGGAAAACGTTAGAGTCAATAAAAGAACCCTGAGAGGGATGTATTTATGTATTCTTATTCTTAAAAATATATTCAGAAGCTCTCTTCATGTGGCAGAGTCTGGAAGCTCCTTTGAACAGAAGACTTCCTGTTTGTCCCTGTGTGATCTCTGGGCCGCTGAAGAAATTTGATTTAGAAATGAAGAGCAGCCACAATGAAGAACAGTATGGAGGTTTCTCAGACTAAAAATAGAGTTACCATATGATCCAGCAATCCTACTCCTGGGCATATACCCAGACAAAAACTATAATTTGAGAAGATAAATGCACCCCCTGTGTTCATAGCAGCACTATTCACAATAGTCAAGACTTGGAAATGACCTAAATGTCCATCAACAGAGGAATGGATTAAAAAGATGTGGTAGGTATATACCATGGAATATTACTCAACCATAAAATAGAGTGAAATAATGCCATTTGCAACAACATGGATGGACCTAGGGATTATCATACTCAGTGAAATAAAGCAGACAAACACAAATATCACATGATATCACTTATAGGTGGAATCTAAAATATGACCCAAATCAACATCTACAAAACATAAGCAGACACACAGACACAGAAAAAAGACGTGTGGTTGCCAAGGGGAAGGGGGGTGAGGGAGGGAAGGGCTGGGAATTTGGGATTAGCAGATTCAAACCAGTATATATAAAATGGATAAATAACAAGGTCCTACTGTATAGCACAGGGAACTATGTTCAATATCCTGTAACAAACCATAATGGGAAAAGAATATGAAAAATATATACATATAACTGAGTCACAGCAGAGATTAACACAGCATTGTAAACGAACTATGCTTCAATAAATTAAAAAAAAAATAAGCAGAGTATTTTATTCTATAGACATTGTTGGGACCTATGACCAAACATTTTGGACAAAATAATAATACCACACTAAAAAATATAAATTTCAAAAGGGATAATTTTATTTATTTTTTAAAAATTTTCAGCTACACCTGTGGCATAGAGGTTCCCAGGTCAGGGATCAAGCCCAAGCTGGAGCTGTGATCTACACAACAGCCATGGCAACACCAAATCCTTAACCCACTTTGTGGCTGGGGATTGAACCAATGCCTCCACAGAGACAAGCTGGATCATTAACCCAATGAGCCACAGTGGGAACTCCCAAAAGGGATAATTTTATAATTGTGATAAGAGAAGCAATAAAAGTATCATATAATTATACAAATACTTATACATAGATGAAAAAGATTTTTAAAACATATTGAGATCAACTATAAAGCATAGATTTCACCTCATAAATTTAACATTATCAGATATAAAATTGTTTTGTCTATAGTTTCATTTTTAACATTTAAGTCTTTAATCTGTTTGACTAATTTATGATAAATTGATACAATGAAAGATGCACATTGACAAAAAGATGCTAACTGAATATATACAATTAAGAAAAAATATTTTATGAGCCTCTACATACCATGTACCACCTACCATGAACCATAGTTCTAGGCAATGAGGTGGGTGCAAATAAGACTGAAAGGTTTTTGCTCTCAGGAGCTTATGTTATGAGGGGAGATAGACAATAATCATTTTAAACAACTTTTTAAAAGAGTTCCCTGGCGGCTCAGCTGGTGAAGCATCTGGTATTGTCATTGCTGTAGCCCAGGTCTGAACCCTGGCCTGGGAACTTCTGCACTCCACAGTCAGGGCAAAAAAAAAAAGAAAAAAAAAGTTAAAACCAGGGCGATATGATAGAGATTAATTTGAGTGTGAGAGAAGCAACAATAGGATGGAGTAGTTTTAAAGGATTTTTTTTTTCTGAGGGCCAGCGCCCACAGCATATGGAGGTTCCCAGGCTAGGGATCGAATCAGAGCTGCAGCTGCCGGCCTACACCACAGCCACAGCAACACCGGATCCTTAACCCACTGAGCAAGGCCAGGGATTAAACACACCCTCATGGTTCCTAGTCGGATTCGTTTCCGCTGTGCCTCGACGGGAACTCCTGAGTGTTTTTCTTTATAGGTTTTATGTGTGTGTGTGTATTACAATATGCACACCCTACTTAACACAATCTACTGGTATTGTCATTTTCCCACTTTGAAGTGCAGAAACCTCACTTCTGTGTCAGCCCCTATACTCTCCTCACTCTGTAATATAACTGAAGGATTTCCTTTTTGTAAATGGAAGCAACACATAAGACCATCAAATGTGATTTTAGGAGTTCCTGGTGGGCTGGAATGGGATCGGCAGTGTCTTGGGAGTGTTGGGATGCAGGTTTGATCCCTGCCCCGGCACAGTGGGTTAAGGATCCGGTGTTGCAGCAACTGCAGCATAGGTCACAACTGCAGCTCGGATCTGATCCCTGGCTTAGGAACTCCATATACTGTGGCCAAAAAGGAAAACGTGATTTTAAAAATTCATGAGGATAGTCCATTATGTTTACCCTTATTTTCACCCATTTCACTTTTTTTTCTGTGTGTGTGTATGTGTCTTTTTGTCCTTTTAGGGCTGCACCCACGGCATATAGAGGTTCCCAGGCTAGGGGTCAAATCAGAGCTGCAGCTGCCGGCCTACACTGCAGCCACAGCAATGCCAGACCCAAGCCATGCCTGCGACCTAGACCACAACCCATGGCAACACTGGATTCTTAACCCACTGAACGAGGCCAGGGATGGAACCCACAACATCATGGTTCCTAGTTGGATTCCTTTCCACTGCGCCATGACCAGAACTCCCCACTTTTTTTTTTTAAAGTTCTAGCCCTCCTCCTGTTATCGTTTCCTTTATAATTGTAGAACCTCCTTTAGCCAGTCTTTAAGGCCTGCTGCTGACAAATTCTTAATTTTTCTTCACCTGAAGGGCTTCATCATCTGGGGGTCTTTATTTTCCCTTCATTTCTGAGGAGCATTTTTGCTAGACAGAGAATTAAGGATTTACAATATTTTTTCTTGAAAAATGTTCCATCTCCTTCTGGCTTCCATGGTTTCAGGTGAGATACTCACTGTTATTTAACTGTTCCCCTACAGAGAGTGTGTCATTTCTTTCTTCAAATGAATAGTCACAACTGAATTTCTAGTAAGTCTGTATAGGGAATAAGGCTATATTCAAAATTTCTCCAGGACACAAACTCCTAAGACTAACCTAGAAAAGTTAGAAAGGAGAGTAAGAGGGTACATGTCCTATCAGAAAGCTATGGTAATAAAACAATATGATAGGTATAGGAATAGACAAACAGATCACGGGGGCAAAACAGAGGATTCTGAAAGAGACCCAGATATAAAGGGATTTAGTATTAGAAGAGTGTAGGGTATATTTTATTTTTTTTAAATTTTTGTCTTATTAGGGCCGCACTTACAGCACATGTAAGTTCCCATGCAAGGGATCAAATTGGAGCTGTAGCTGCCAGCCTATACCACAACCACAGCAACTTCAGATCTGAGCCAAGTCCGAGAACTACACTGCAGCTCACAGCAATGCCAGGTCCTTAACCCACTGAGCAAGGCCAGGGATCGAATCCCCATCCTCATGTATACTAGTTGGGTTCCTTACCATTGAGCCACAATGGGAAGTCCCTAAGGTATATTTTAAAACTTGGAATCCCTAGCCTGGGAACCTCCATATGCCACGGGTACGGCCCTAAAAAGACAAAAAGACCACCCCCCCAAAAAAAACCCCAAAAAACAACAACAAAAAACAAAACAAAACTCCGAATGTGGATACCCATTCTAAATAAGAGAAATTCAAAAGTCATGGAGTTCCTGTTGTGGCTCAGCAGGTTACAAACATGACTAGTATCTATGAGTATGTGCGTTCAATCCCTGGCCTTGCTCAGTGGGTTAAGGATCCAGCATGCTGTGAGCTGTGGTGTAGGTCACAGACACAGCTTGGGTCCCATATTGCTGTGGCTGTGGCATAGGCCAGCAGCTGCAGCTGTAATCAGACTCCTAGCCTGGGAACTTCCATATGCCACAGATGTGGCCCTAAAAAGAAAAAAAAAGTCAAAAAGAAAAAGACTGATAGTTCTCACTTCATAAAAATTTCAAAGTACAGCATGTGTGCTCACCTGTACACAGGCACATACAACCCCATCACATATAAAGGGAAAATACATGTAATGACTTGTGAGAATGTGCTGTATCTGCAACATATACATGAAGGTTATAAAATCTCACTAGGAGTTCCCGTAGTGGTGCAGCAGAAACGAATCCGACTAGGAACCATGAGGTTGCAGGTTCGATCCCTGGCCTAGATCAGTGGGTTAAGGATCCAGTGTTGCCATGGACTGTGGTGTAGGTTGCAGACTTGGCTTGGATCTGGCACTGCTCTGGCCCCGGCGTAGGCTGGCAGCTATAGCTGCTATTGGACCCCTAGCCTAGGAACGTCCATGTGCTGCCGGTTCGGCCCTAAAAAGACAAAAATAAAATCTCACCACACAAAAACTCCTACAAATCAGTAATAAAATCATAGGGATCCTAATGGAAAAACAGGCAAAGGATATGAGGAGGTATTTCACATAAGAGAAGTAAGAACTAGTTAATGAACTGGGTTGTTGATTTTTACAAAAATTAAACTAAAGCGAGATATTTTAACTCATATGATGAAATGAGTTAAATCTCATCATATGACAAAATTAAATTTTGATAAAATTCATTTGTCATTCATTGAGCCTCATGCTATGCCAAGCAATGTGCTAGTTATGGGTATAGTGATAAGCAAAATGGTCTCTAGACTCATAGTACTTTTAGTCTAATGAGGTAGTTAATTACTAAAAAAAAATAATCACAAATACACATATATAATTACAAACATAACATGCAAATTATTGTAAATTATAAAGAGAATAAGGATAGGGTTCAAGGAGAGTTTACAACCAAAGTAATCTTATTCAGAGATTACATTAGGATCAGAGTGATCTAAGGTGGGCAAGGGGTGGCCACAGCATGTGGCAGCCTGAAGCAGGATCTCAGTTCCCTGACTAGGGATTGAACCTGGGCCACAGTGGAGAAGCACCAAATCCTAACCATCAGGGGCTAGCAGCTAGGACCAGGGCCCTGGCTCTTGTCTGCTTTGAGGAAGGAATCAGCAGACAAAAAGTAGTGAGGCAGTAAGGTGTTTATTAGGAGAGAAGGCATTTGCAGAGAAAGCACAGATCAGCTGAGAGAGACACAGAGAGAGGGAGCTGTGGGGTGGTTTAAATCGCTTATATGGGGGCAGTCTTCCTCTGTCTGATAATCTTGCTCTGTTGGCCTCAAGTCCATATTTGGTCTCACTCAGCACCCTCCCCTCTGTGCGGACATCTTTTAGCCAAGATGCATTCCAGCTGGAGGGACTCTGGGAAGTTATCAGATCATATTATGGTCTACTTGCCCCCTCCCTTCTCTGACCCTTGAGGAAACTTTTGCACATGTGCAGTTCGGGAGATCTCGACCTCAAGAATGAGAAATGTGTGGTCTATTTTATCTTTTATCCAAGCAGGACACAGCTCCTCCCTGCTCCTGCCATAATCTTTATCTTGAAGTATCTGTCCACAGGGGACAGATTCTAGTTGCTTAGGCTGGGACCCATTTATCTCCTGCCTCAAGAGAACACTTCTCTGAAGTATAAACTGAAATGAGCTAATTAATTTATGGTATGTAGTGACAGATAACCTTCTCAGGGGTAGAGTAAATTAACATGCTCAAAGGTCCTGCCATGAATGACATATGGGGAAAGAAGGTTAGCAGAGTTACCGGAGCAAAGTAATGTAAAAAGAGCTTGAAAATTCAGATGGGGTAAGATCATGCAGACTACTGGGGACTATGTTAAGGACCTCTGCCTTTGTTTCAGAGCAATCAAATTTTGGAATTGCTTTTATTTTATTTTTTTGTCTCTTTAGGGCGCACCAGAAGCATATGGAAGTTCCCAGGCTAGGGGTATATCAGAGCCTCAGCTGCTGGCCTTCACCACAGCCACAGCAACACCAGATCCTTAACCCACTGAGCGAGGCCAGGGATTGAACCCTCAACCTCATGGTTCCTAGTCGGATTCATTTCCACTGCGCCACAATGGGAACTCCTGGAATTGCTTTTATAAACATCAGGCTGACTTCTGTATGAAGAAAAGATTTGGAGGAAATTGATGTGGTGAAGTTATAGCAAGATGGCAGGTGAGAAATAATATTTTGGACAAGATTGGTAGTTAAGATTAAGCACAAACACACGTCAATCTCAACATGTACTAAAAAGAATCCATTTCTTCTCTCTTAAATTTGCTTTTCCTGTATTTGTCATCTTAGTGAAATAAAATGATTAACCAAAAGATACAGGCAAGTCATCTGTGGTTTAAGTAGAAGGTGAACAGTAGAATGGATAACATAGTGGTTGAAGAGGTTTTACAGAATGAACTGTAAACACCCAAACAAGAAAACTAGTTCCTCCTTCTCCCCCATCAACCATATCCAATTCATTAATGGGTCCTTTACACATTTTTTTTTAGGGCCACACCTGTGGCATATGGAGGTTCCCAGGCTAGGGGTCCAATTGGAGCTATAGCTGCAGGCCTATGCCACAGCCACAGCAACATCAGATCCAAGCTGTGTCCTTGACCTATACCACAGCTCACAGCAACGCCAGATTCTTAACCCACTGAGCGAGGCCAGGGATTGAACCTGCAACCTCATGGTTCCTAGTCGGATTCATTTCCCCTGCGCCACAATGGAACTCCTACACTCTTCTTTTACTTATTTATTCTGTTTAGCTATATGTTTGGCCACGTCCACGCCATGTGGAAGCTTCCAGGTCAGGGATCAAACCCACATCACAGCAGCAACCTGAGCTGCTGCGATGACAGTGCCGGATCTTTAACCCACTGCATCACAAGATAACTCCCTACAATCTTCTTTTAAACTGTTTCTTTGCAAGCAGCTCTTTGCAGGAAACCAACCTCAGCAGGAGGCCCCTTTCCTGGTCACTTTAGCAAAGCTACATTGCAACTAACTTTTAAACCAGGAACCCCCCTGTTCAGCTCCAGCGCTAGCACACCTTTCAAATCTTTTGATCACATAATATCTTGTCTAAAGAATAAGCAGGAATTCCTGCTGTGGCACAATAGGATCTGTGGGGTCTTGGGAGCATCTTGTGAGCGCTGGGACGTAGGTTACATGCCTGGCACAGTGGCTTAGGTCGAAGCTGTGGCTGGGATCTGATTCTTGTCCCTGGGAACTCCAAATGCCTCGGGCGGCCTTTAAAAAAAAGAAAGAGAGAAAGAAAGAAGGAAGGAAGGAGGGAAAGAAGGAAAGAAGGAAGGAAGGAAAGAAAGAAAGAAGGAAGGAAAGAAAGAAAGAAGGAAAGAAAAGAAAGAAAGAAAGAAAGAGCAATTAACAGATGACTAAACAATGCTTCCCTAGCTTCCTCTTCAGTAATCTTGCAACAAACTTTGCGACCAAACTACATCACCGGGTTCACAAGCCAGCAACCTGACAACTCCCCCCGACCCATTAACTGAGATGACTTCATTTTAAAACTTTCATGGCCCAGCAGAATCCTGAGAGGTGGCTTTTGGGGACACTGAATCCATCATTTCTCCGAATTGCCGGCATTCTGAATAAAAGCACCTTTCCCTGACACCAACATTTGTCTCTCCCAAGCATTGATTTTTCGAGCTTCGAGAAGCCGTACCTGATTGGGTAACATCTTGACTCAGTCTCCCCTGACCCGCAGCTCCTAGAATCCAGGATACGGAAGGCAGTAGCCTTCAATGGCATTCCTGGCTCAGGTCCTTTCCTTCAGTTCACCGATACAGTCAGCCATTGCAGCTGTCAGGGATGGGGGGTCCTCGAGGGAGGTATTGGGGCTGCAGTCGGTTCTGGAAGTTGTAGTCTGAGTGGGGAGGACTGCTCTGTAGGAGGCTGCGGCCGCGGTGGGCCCTGGGAAATGCGCCTAACTGAAGCTCGTCCCCGCCCCCCCGCCCCGTGGGCGCGGCGCCTCCTGGGAGTTGTAGTGTGTGTGGGCGAGTTGCCCACGATGCGCGGAGACCGCGGTGGGTCTTGGGAAGCCGAGCCGCGGCAGGCCCTGGCTTGGTTCGCGTCCGTCTCTGAGGCTCCGGAAGGCGCAGTTTGCGGGGCGCCGGCGCGGAGTCACTGCTCGCAGAGCCAAGAGCTGAGCGCCTGGCCTGCGCGGGCCGAGGTAGGGGAAGGGCCCGCCCTGCCACGCCGATCCCCGCCGGGGCCGGGGGCGGGGGCTCCATCCCAAGCTGGGGAAGCGTGGGCCCGCATGGCCTGCAGCGAGGAGGAAACGCCCCGAGGTGCAGCCCCCTTAAAGGCGGTGGCGCGGCGGGCGCGGGTCAGGTCCGGGCTCGGGTCAGGTCCGGGCCCGGAGCCCCTCCGCAGCGGCGAGGGGGTTGTCCCGGGCCCGTGCAGCTGTGTGACAAGGGCGGGGAATGCGGAGCCGCGGCACCCTGGTCCGGGCCCGTTACCTGGCGCGGCCCTTCGGCCCCCGCATTCAGCATCTTTCTCTCCCTGCCAGCCCTGCCGTCCGCATTTTCTGCTTTCCGCGGGCCCTGCCGGGAGCCATGTCTTGGGTAAGCTGGTGTGCCTTTCTGGGGGAGAGAGGCTTGCTTTCTCCTAAAACATTCCTCCCCGACCCCGTGCTCCCCCCACCCTCGCCCCTTTCTCTCTCGTGTACATCCGGGGAGGGAAGAGGGTTCTGGTGGGGTGGGGGCAGGGGGCGCAGGCCCGGCGTGGGCAGGTTTCTGACCTGGCTGTCATGTTCCTCTTCCCCCCGGGTATTAGAAGGTCTCATTCCCTCTGCGTTAATTGGCATTATTTTTATTGTCTACTTCCCGTACCAGTGGTCTCAGTGTGTGAGCCCTGGTACAGCACTGTTAGTATCACCAAATAATTTCTTGGAAATGTATATCCAAGAGCCCCAACCCGGGCTTGTGGACCAGAAACTGGGTGTGCGGTCTGCACATTGACAGCCCCTTCTGGTGGTTTAATGCGCGACGTGTCCTAGGACTTGGGGATCTGCAGGGAGCAAAACAACATCTTTGAACTCACAGAGCTCATTTTTCAGGCATGACGTTTAGTTTCTTTAGCAAGGAACACTAATTATTGCTGTGGTTGAGGCTAAATGCCATGCTGGCAGTTGTGCTTCACAGAGGTGGGGAATAAGGCCAACTAGAGAGTTCAAGGTGTGGCTCAGCGGTAGCAACCTGACTAATATGCGTGAGGACTAGAGTTCAATCCCTGGCCTCTTTCAGTGGGTTAAGGATCCGGGTCTTGCTGTGGCTGTGGTGTGTAGTTCTTTGGCTGCAGCTCCCATTCAACCCTAGCCTGGGAATTTACATAGGCTCCTGGTGCTGCCCTAAAAAGACAGGAAAAAAAAAAAAAAAGGCCAGCCATTCCTAATTAGTGCATCTGCTTTTAGTGTCACTTCTCTTCTTGTCCTAGTTGTCTCCTAATGTAGAGGGTCTCTTGCTGGGAGTCCAGTTTCCATCTGTGCTGCAGATCCCACTTCTACACTAGGAAACAGCTTCCTTTATTGGTCAATAACCTGTAAGAGATTATAGGCACTTAATCCTTTTTAGGAGTTCCCGTCGTGGCGCAGCGGGAACGAATCTGACTAGGAACCATGAGGTTGTGGGTTCGATCCCTGCCTTTGCTCAGTGGGTTAAGGATCTGGTGTTGCTGTGAGCTGCAGGGTAAGTCGCTCTCAAAAGACAAAAAAAAAAATCCTTTTTAGGAGTTCCCATTGTGGCTCAGCAGGTTAAGAACTGAACTAGTATCCATGAGGATAAAGGTTTGATCCCTGGTCTTGCTCAGTGGGTTAAGAATCTGGCATTGCCACATGGCATAGTTTGAAGATGTGGCTTGGAGCTGGCACTGCTGTGGCTGTGGTGTAGGTCGGCATCTACAGCCCTGATTTAGCCCCTGGCCTGGGAACTTCCATTTGCCACAGGTGTGGCTCTAATTAAAAAAACAACAAAAAAAACCCTGTAAAATATAGCTCTGTCATACTTCTGGGGCTGTTACTAGTTTCGGATTTTTTTTGTGTGTGTGTTTTTGCCTTTTCTTGAGCCGCTCCTGTGGCACATGGAGGTTCCCATGCTAGGGGTCCAATTGGAGCTGTAGCCACTGGCCTATGCCAGAGCCACAGCAACACGGGATCCAAGCCGCGTCTGCAACCTACACCACAGCTCACGGCAACGCCAGATCCTCAACCCACTGAGCAAGGCCAGGGATTGAACCCGCAACCCCATGTTAACCACTGCGCCATGACGGGAACTCCCGGATTTTTTTATTTTATATTTTTTGGCCATCCCTTGGCCTTTGGAGTTCCTGGGCCAGGCATTGAATCTTAGTGGAGCTGCAACCTGTGCCACAGCTGAGGCAACACTGGATCCACAACCCACTGCACGGGGTTGGGCTGGGGATTGAACTCCATCCATGCCACCGCAGATACCATCTATCCCTTTGCACCACTGCAAGAACTCCTAGTTTGGGACTTTTTAAAATTTGTAATCATTCCTAACACTTATTGAGTGAGTCACTCAAGTGCAAAACCAGGCTGCAAAGCAGGGGCCTATTATTCCCACTAACCCTGAGGGAAAAAGCTTTAGATTCTATCCTGGGAGGTATTATAATTCCTTCCTTGGGAGGACCTTGTACTTTCCTCTTTATCGTCTTGTTCTGTGATGTTGCTAAAGTTGCTTCCAAATTTCACAGCTATTTCTTCAGAAACGGGGTGCTGTGATAAACTTGAGTGCGTGCCCCATTTAACAGGATGCTGCTGCTGTCTGCCTGTTGTGACCATGAAGAAATTCTTGCTCAATCATATTAAAATAGGCTGATATCAGGGAAAATATACATTCCCCATTAAACATAAAAGAATGGCCATCACTATTTGTAAAGTATTGTGCAATCTTGAAAATTTTTTATTTTATTTTATTTTATTAGGGCTGCACCTATGCCATATAGAAGTTCCAGGCTAGGGGTCGAATTGGAGCTTCAGCTGCAGGCCTATGCCACAGCCACAGCAATGCCAGATCTGAGCCATGTCTGCAGCCTATACCACAGCTCATGGTAATGATGGATCCTTAACCCACTGAGCAAGGCCAGGGATCAAACCTGCGTCCTCAGAGATATTAGTTGGGTTTGTTACTGCTGAGCCACAATGGGAACTCCTTAAGAATTTTTACAACCAGAGTCAGAAATCCATGTTGTTTACATGTATAATCCTTTATCTTTCACAAAATTGTAAATTATCTCAGGACAAAGCATATGTGTTTTTTTCTTCTTTCCTCTAATTAATACCTTAAAACAAAACAGCTGTAGTTATACTCTTAGTAATTACTCAGGATCCTAAAAACTGCCCTGGATCCTAAAAACTGCCCTTGCACTACTTATATACTCTGGCCACCCTCCAGAGTGAGATTCATTTCACTTTTGATCAGGGGCCTTTGGGAGAATTGGGTGTTGGTTGTGCAGGTGTCTGTATATCTTTCAGGGGTCAGTGACATTCAGCGATGTGGCCATAGACTTCTCCCAGGAGGAGTGGGAATGGCTTCAGCCTGCTCAAAGGGATTTGTACAGACATGTAATGTTGGAGAACTATGGCCACCTGGTCTCACTGGGTAGGTATTTCTTCTCATCTCCCCTCAGTCAGAATCTGACCTTTAGGATGGCTGTTGTGAATCTTGATTGTCTGGCTGAATGTACCCAAGGGAAGTAAGTTTGGGGTTTTTTTAAATTTAAAAATATTTTGTTTATTTATTTATTTGGCCATTCCCACAGCATGCAGAAGTTCCCTGGCCAGTGCTTGAATATGGGCCACAGCAGTGACAATGCTGATTCCTTAACTACTATGCCACCAGAGAACTCCTAAGTTTTTTTTTTTTTTTTTTTTTACTAGCTTTTAAGAGGGAGTTATAACTTCACCTAATCTTTAGACATCTTTCATGTTTACATCAGGCATTGCTATTAAAGGCCCCTCTTTTCTGAGTATTCAAACTTAAGATTAAATTTGAATTTATTTCATTTCTGCAAGCAGGTCTTAACATTTCGAAGCCAGATGTGGTTTCCTTATTGGAGCAAGGGAAAGAGCCCTGGCTGGGGAAAGGAGATGTGAACAGAGACCTGTTTTCAGGTGAGTGAATTAGAAGCTGATGGGGAGTTTTTTTAATTTTAATTTTTATTTATTTTGTCTTTTTGCCTTTTCTAGGGCCGCTCCTGCGGCAAATGGGGGTTCCCAGGCTAGGGGTTGAATCGGAACTACAGCTGCCAGCCTATGCCACAGCCACAGCAACACAGGATCCAAGCTGTTTCTGTGACGTACACCACAGCTCATGGAAATGCCAGATCCTTAACCCACTGAGTGAGGCCAGGCCAGGGATGGAACCCACATCTTCATGGACAGTAGTTGGATTTGTTACTGCTGAGCCAGGATAAGAACTCTTTTCAAATTCTTATTTGCCAACTGTGTATCTTTTTTGGTGAGGTGTCTTTTTGAGTCTTTAGAGCATTTTAAAATTGAGTTGCTCTTTTTTTGTTTGTTTTTTTTTTGTTTGTTTTTTAGGGCCACACCTGCAGCATATGAAGGTCCCAGGCTAGGTATCCAATCAGAGCTGCAGCTGCCTGCCAGTGCCACTGCCACAGCAACACCAGATCTGAGCCACATTGGCGACCTATACTGCAGCTTGCAGCAATGCTGGATCTTTTAACCTTTTGAGCAAGGCCAGGGATTGAACCTACGTCCTCATGGATACTAGTGGGATTCTTAACCTGCTGAGCCACAGTGGGGACCCAGGAGTTGCTCATACTCTTTTTTTAATGTCTTTTTAGCGCCACACCCACAGCATATGGCAGTTCCCAGGGTAGGGGTCAAATTGAAGCTACAGCTGCCAGCCTACACCACAGCCATAGTAATGCCAGATCCAAGCCTTATCTGTGACCTACACCAAAGCTCATGGCAACGTGGGATCCTTAACCCACTAAGCATCCTTAACCCACTGAATGAGGCCAGGGATCAAACCTGTGTCCTCTTGGATACTAGATGGATTTGTTACCCCATGAGCCCTGTTCATTTTCTTAGTGTTGAGTTTTATTAAGGGTCCTTTGTATATTTTGGGTAATAGTTCTTGTCAGATGTGTCTTGCAAATATTTTCTCTCAGTCTGTGGCCTGTCTTCTCATTCTCTTGACACTGGCTTTTGCAGAGCAGAAATTTTTAATTTTAATGAAGTCCAGCTTATCAGTTAATTCTTTCATGGATTGTGCCTTTGGTATAACATCTGAAAAGTCATCACCACATCCAAGGACATCTGGGTTTTCTCCTGTTACCTTCTAGGGGTTTTATAGCTTTTGTTTTACATTTAGCTCTCTGATCCTTTTTGAATTAATTTTTGTTAAGAGTGTTAGGTCTGTGTGTAGATTCACTGTTAGGCATGTCGATGTCTAGTTCCATTACCATTTGTTGAGAAGGCTTATTTGCTCCCTTGTGTTGTCAGAGATGAATTGACTATAACTATGCAGGTGTATTTTGAACTCTTTGCTCTATTGGTCTGTTTGTCTGGTCTTTCACTAGTACTGCACTGTCTTGATTACTCTAATTTTGAAGTCACATGTTAGTCCTCTATGTTATCCCTTAGTGCTGTGTTAAGTATTCTAAGTCATTTACTTCTTCATATAAATTTTAGAATCAGTTTGTTGAAATCTGTAAAATAACATACTGGAATTTCGATCTATATACCAAGCTGGAAATTTTGAACTTCCAGAAAATTTGCAGCAATAGTACAAAGAATACCAATATGCCCTTTGCTCACAATCTTCTGCTGCCAACATTTTGCCGTTTGTTTTATCATTTGGTGTATGATTTTTTTTTTATTCCTGAAACATTTGGGAATAAGTTGTATACATCATGACCTTTTAACCCCACAAGAATTCCTAAGAATAAAGGTGTGAGAGAATATTTTAAAATTTTCATGTTATAAAGTTCTGTTCTTCCAAAATGATAAAATCCCTTACTAAAATTTAGCCTGGAGAAAAGCAGGGCCTGTGTTTATCTGTCAAAAGCCTATGATGGAAAGATACCCGTTAAAACCTAAGTTGGGAGTTCCTATTGTGACGCAGTGGAAACGAATCCAACTAGGAACCATGAGGTTGTGGGTTCGATCCCTGGCCTCATTCAGTGGGTTGAGGATCTGGCGTTGCCGTGAGCTGTGGTGTAGGTCGAAGACGCAGCTCGAATTTGTTGTTGTGGCTGTGGTGTAGGTCGGCAGCTACAGCTCCGATTAGACCCCTAGCCTGGGAACTTCCATATGCTGTGGATGTGGCCCTAAATAGACAAAAGACAAACAAACAAACAAAAAACCTAAGCTGATTTTCACATAGCAGTTAGGAAAGTAGAGTTAGTGTGAGGATGCTAGAAGATACTTTTCATAGACACCTTTCATTCATTCATTCATTCATTCAGAATAAATTACTGTAAAATGTTCCAATGGCACTAAGTGAACAAGTCTGATTTCTTTGTGGGACCTGAGGAACACTTGCGGTCTATTGGCAGCATTATGAAATTGTCATTTTCAAGTCATTCTGGCAGCAAATAAAGTTTTAAGTGGAGGTGAAGAAAACCATTTATCCCTCACAGTTACTTATATTTCTGATAGATCTGTTTCTTCCTTACCTTCAGTTACTTATTTTTGGTCTTTCTTCTTACTCACCTACATCTCTCCTCTGTTTGATGTCTTCTGAATTTCTGGGTGTATTGCTTAGATTTCAATGTCATATATGACAAGTATAAAAGCCATGCAATGCTAAGATTTGTTTTTCAATTTAATTTTCATTAAAAACTAGGAGAATGGCTTTTGTTTTACTCAATACAGAAAATGAGAAACATTTACTTTTTTTTTTCAGCTTCAGAGTCAAATGGTGAGATCAAAGAATTTTCTCAAAAAAGTATCATATATGAAGATGACTCATTCCAGTATTTGATGGTGGAAAGGTTTCTAAGCCAAGGTTCTGAGTGTTCCAGTTTTAAAGAAGGCTGGAAACGTGTGGGTGGTACTGAGATACTGCAGGGAAACCCGGAATGTATCAGGCAAGTGACAGTTTCCCATCAGGAAGCCCTGTCCCAACATCTGAGTGTCAGTACTGTGGAGAGACCCTATGGATGCCATGAATGTGGAAAGACTTTCAGTCGGCGCTTTTCCCTTGTGTTACATCAGAGGACTCACACTGGAGAGAAACCCTATGTGTGTAAAGAATGTGGCAAAACCTTCAGCCAAATCTCAAATCTTGTGAAACATCAGATGATACATACTGGAAAGAAACCACATGAGTGTAAAGACTGTAATAAAACATTTAGTTACCTTTCATTCCTCATTGAACACCAGAGAACACATACTGGGGAGAAACCCTACGGATGTACCGAATGTGGAAAGGCCTTTAGCCGTGCCTCTAACCTCACGCGACATCAGAGAATTCACATAGGAAAGAAACAGTATGTATGTAGGAAATGTGGGAAGGCCTTCAGCAGTGGCTCTGAACTCCTTCGCCATCAGATTACACACACTGGAGAGAAACCTTATGAATGCATTGAGTGTGGGAAGGCATTTCGCCGTTCTTCACACCTTACCCGGCATCAGAGTGTCCATACCTCCAAAACCCCCTATGAATGCAACGAATGCAGTAAAGCCTTCCGTTGCCATTCATTCCTCCTTAAACATCAGAGAATTCATGCTGGAGAAAAGCTCTATGAATGTGATGAATGTGGTAAAGTTTTCGCATGGCATGCATCCCTTGCACAACATATGAAAATCCATACTGGAGAAAAACCCTATGCATGTACTGAATGTGACAAAACCTTTAGTCGGAGCTTCTCCCTCATTCTACACCAGATAACTCATACTGGGGAGAAACCCTATGTATGTAAAGTATGCAATAAATCCTTCAGCTGGAGCTCAAACCTTGCTAAACATCAGAGGACACACACTCTACATAACCCCTTTGAGTATGGAAATTCGTTTAACTACCACTCATTCCTTACTGAACACCAGGAAATTCACACCATAGTCAAAACCTAAGAATGTATGGATTGATAAACAAAAGCAGCTAATGCCTTACTTTGATTGCAGAGAACTCTTGGAAAGAAGCCTTATATGAATGTGTTGAATGTGACAAAATGTGGTCTCTATTCAACGTCCTGGAGAAAAACCCCAGGAATATGTGGGAAAGCCATTAATAGCTGCTCACTCTCTGTAAAATCAGAAGACAAAATCAGTCTGTATTGAGATTTTTCATGTGGTAGGATTCCCTAGACCTACATTCGTAAATTCCTACCAGGAAAGTATACATGTCCAGTAAATGTGAGAAACTTTTTAAAGAGGTGAGGTCATATTCTGCCCCTGTCAGCTCAAGCAGGACAGAATGCATGGGTGAGGGTGTACTTTTTCCTGGACATCAGAAAATTCATAATGAAGGAAAATCATACACAATGATTTAGGAATGCCTTCATGTACCATGTAATACTTACTAAATTGTAAATACTTTTCTAAGGAGAAAAAGCACCCTCTAAAAGAACCTAACATAGAGTGACTGCAGTATTTCAGACCTACAGAATTATCCTGAGAAAACCACCATTGTAATGACTGGGCAGAACCTTAGAACTCCAGGAAGTTACACTGAGAGAGCGAGCCGGGAAGGGAGTTTTTTTTTGGGGGGGGGGGGTGATTGTTTTGGCTTTGTTTTTTAAAAGCAAATTCAGAAAAGCTATAAATAAACCTTTTGATTCATGGTAAATTAATGTGGTACTGGCTGAGTTTTTTGTTTTTTGTTTTTTTCCAAAGCAAATGTGCTTCTGAAAATGCAACTATCAAATTATTGACATCAACAGTGAAGAGTATCTTCTATAAAAACATTATACATGGAGTTCCCATCTTGGCTTAGCAGTTAATGAACCCGACTAGCATCCATGAGGACATGGGTTTGATCCCTGGCCTCGCTTAGTGGGTTAAGGATCCGGAGCTGCTGTGAGCTGTGGTGTAGGTCACAAACTAGGCTCAGATCGTGCATTCTTGTGGCTGTGGCATAGGCCGGCAGCTACAGCTCCAGTTGGACCCTACCCTGGGAACCTCCACATGCTGTGGGTGTGGCCCTAAAGAGAGAAGACAAAAAAAAAAAAAAATATATATATATATATATGTATGTATATATATATATATATATATATGTATGTATATATATATATACATATATATACACACACACACACAAACATAGAAACATTTTTAAGTACCTTATGGTTGTAACTTTGAGACAGAGTTTTGACTTAAGGTTATGCTAACTCACGTTTACTCTTAGTCTGAAATAAATGTAAATAAGATACGTCACAGGAAATTGCCAGTGTAATTTTCCTCTTTTTTCCATTTACAGTTAGAACTTTCTTTTGTAAAAGCACATAGTCGTCAAAATGAATCAGGTTATGTTTTTTCATTTTCCATGTATACCTTGCCCATCCTTTATTTTCCCAGTTTAAATGTTATCTTTGAAGCACCTGATTGCCTCCTTTTAAGAACCTTTCACATTTAGTACATGAAATATGTAATCTAGCACTTAAATAAGTGCCTCATTTAAGTATACTTTTCTATGTATATGTAAATTTCCTTTCACAAAATGAGAAGCTGGCATATTTCTTTTCAACTCAATGTAACCACAAAACGCATAGCTGCTGGAGTTTTTTTGTGGTACATCAGGCTAAGGATCTTGTGTTGTCACTGCAGTGGCTCAGGTTGCTGGTGTGTAGGTTCAGTTCCTGGCCCAGGAATTTCCACATGCTTTGGGTGCAGCTGCAAAAACAAAAAGCAACAACCCCCCACCCCCCAAAAAAAACATAGCTGCTGCCTAACATTCGGTTTTCTAGAACTGTTAATGCCTCAAACTCCACTGGAATAACTCCATTGTGTAAATCTTCCCTTTCCTATAGTGCTGGCCATATTAATTTCCCTCTCCCTGTGGTGGTCTTTGAAGAACAAGAATGTTATTTGTCATCTCAGAGGTTTGTAGCATTCAGAGGTATGGCCATAGATTTCTTCTGGGAGGAATGGGGCTGATTAGATCCTGCTCCCTGATTTTTATATGGGAATAAATATAATTATGAGGACTATGGGAACCTGGTCTGAGGAGTTACCATTCCTCCAAATTCAGAACCTGAATTTAGGTATTGTTGCCTCCTCCACAGTAAATACCAGAGGGTGGGCTCTAAACTACCTGCTGAATTCCTACTCCATGTTCTAGAGGGAATGTTTGAAAATTGGTACAGGGAAGTGGCATGAATGCTTCTGCTTTTGCTCTTGTAATTGCTTCTCTTCCCTAGGATCTATAAAAACCATAATATTTTGAATTATCTATTTTGTCCTTGTAAGCAGGACTTTCTATTTCTAAACCAAATGTGACCGCTTTACTGGAGTAAGGGAGTGTGAAGAATGATGGAGAAAAAAAGTGAAACAAGACCCATGATCAGGTGAGTGATGGGCACTCAGGAAGGAAGTGCCTTGAAGGTAGTAAGCTTTCCAAATAGATTGCCTGAATCATTTTATTAACAAGAAACTTTTGGGAGTTCCCATTGTGGCACAGTGGAAACGAATCTGACTAGGAACCATGAGGTGGGTTCGATCCCTGGCCTCCCTCAGTGGGTTAAGGATCTAGCATTGCTGTGAGTTGTGGTGTAGGACAAAGACATGGCTTGGATCTGGCATTGCTGTGCTCTGGCATAGGCTGGCAGCTACAACTCTGATTAGACCCCTAGCCTGGGAACCTCCATATGCCGCAAGTGTGGCCCTAAAAATAAAAAAAAACTTTTGGGAATTCTCTTGTGGTGCAGTGGGCTGAGGATCTCGTGCTGTCTCTGCAAAGGCTCAGGTTGCTGCCATAGTGCAGTTTCAAACCTTGGCCCAGAATCTTCCATGTGCTGTGGGTGCAGCCAAAAAATAAATAAATAAATAAATAAAAGAACTTCCCCTAAAACTTAAATCATGCAACATCATTCTGAACTACGTCACTCACCCCAAAAGTCTTCTTATCCATTTGTGGTAAAATATTTCAGAAAATAAGAACTATACTATTACTTTTAATTTAATTAAAATAATGTATTAAATAATTTAAAATACAGTTAATTCCTAGATCATGCAGTAAAAGATGTCAAAACACTTGCCACTGAAGAAAGAAAGTTAATAGTTTGTGGATGTTTTCATTTATACAGTATGCTTTGTTGTACCAAGTTGGTGCTGCCAAAGTTCATAGTTGCTTTCATTCATTTTGGCACACAAATCTGTGTTACATCTTTCCATATTTAACAATCATTTTTATTTTTTACTTTATTTATTTTGTCTTTTTGCCTTTTCTAGGGCCAAAACTCCCACGGCTTATGGATGTTCTCAGGCTAGTGGTCCAATTAGAGCTGTAGTTGCTGGCCTAAGCCAGAGCCACAGCAATGAGGGATCTGAGCCACATCTGCGACCTACACCATAGCTCATGGCAATGCCGGATCCATAACCCACTAGGCGAGGCCAGGGATCGAACCTGCAACCTCATGGTTCCTAGTTGGATTCGTTAACCACTGAGCCATGATAGGAACTCCTCCATATTTAGCAGTCATTTTTATAAATTGTGGTCTTCTGTGGTAGCAGAAGACTCAAAAAATAAAAATAAAAGCTGCCTGTTTTTCAAGATGCAATTCAGTAACAATGGCCAGTGAGACACATTAAGATGCAAATAAGCAAACATTAGGAGTAAAGTATATGATATACTTTAACTTACACATTATTTCAGTTCCAATTTGTATCGTATTGGTAAGACAGACAATGGTAATATGTGGTGTGACCATCTCAATGCATGTGAAGGGACAAACATCCAACCTGAACATTTTGATCTGTATAGTGTAATGAGTTTGTGTTTTAGACAATTTTCCTAGGTTTGCATATTCAAGACGTGAAAACTTCATGTGAAACATAGGAAGGAAACCATTTTATCTCTGAGACAGTTATAATATTTTTATTACTGTTGTCATGGTTATCTAATTATCCTTACATTATAGAAGCATCATATTCCCACTCCCCATGAATACGTCTGTCCTTTACAGAACACAATATTAGGCAGTCTTTAACATAAAACATAGTCTCTCTTCTGGACTATGGCTCCCTATATAACAACTTCTGCATGAAACGCTTTCTGAACTGAGTGTGCCTTCAGAGCATTTCTGTTGCATGCAATCGAACTAAGTTTTTGCGAAATGACTGTCATATCTGACACTCCTCCATGCAGGTGATGTGCAGTTGTGTCTATCTATATGGTTAGAGTTGTTTTTACTGTTGTCCCTTCAACTGAATACAATGCTGTTACTATGAGGTTGAATTTAACTATTTATAGTATCTTCCAAAAGTCTGCTTCTAGCTAGGATGCAGTGTTAAGGCAAGCAACTACATAAAAGCAGATAAATTGCAAAAGTTATACTTTTGAAGTTATCCTAGAGCTGTGGAAGCAATGAGCACCAGATGTACCAAAAATTCAACTAGTGGACAACTCCTCTGAAGTAACCTGATAATCACAGGGTATTTCTTTATCCCTTGTGAGCACTGACTAATTTGGATGTGGGTTGAAAGACTAAAGTTCTTTACCTTAGCAAAGGGCGTTTGCTGGGGGAAAGAGAAATCACAGAGGTCATTTGAGGTCGAAAATGGCAGATTAGAAACTTGAGAAGCCTCAAATGCAAAGCTAGTTCTCTTCCATGGGACAGTTGCTGAGTTTTCGGGCTGTATAGGAGGCCAGGGAGCTAGAGTGAAAGCTTCTAAAAGGTAGAGTGAAATAGCTGCAGTATCTGTGGTACTTAGGAATGAAAGGCCCATTAGGGAAGGCTGACTCCCTAAAACACATGGCTAGATTCTTCCTCAAGCCATTTGTCAAAATTTGAAGCTGTGTGAGGCAGAATATTAAGGAGACTAGCACCTATCAAACCTTCAGGTTTAAAAGTTTAGGAGAGTCAGATCCAGAATACATAAGGCTAAGTAGAGGTAAACTGAGCATTATTAAAAATTTAACTTAGCTCTGACTCAGCTCAGTGATTGGACTGAGGCAATTAGTCCCTCTAACTCTCAGAGGAAAGGAGAAACTCCAGTAGAAGTTACCTAATTTGTGGTTCTTTTAGACTTAATGTCTGGCATACAACTAAACACAAATTGCTAGGCATGTGGAGAATAAGATTATATAACCAGTAAAAAGAGACAAAATAGACAATGAAAGCAGACATACAGGTGACGTGGATATTAAGTTGGCAGACCAGGATTTTAATATAAGTATGTTTTAATACATTAAAGCAAACACAGGAAAGGATGAAAGAAAAAGAAAAACTGAAGAATTTCAACTAGTAAGTGGAATCTATAAAAAAAAATAAAATAGATATTCTAGAATTGAGAACAGTATCTGAAAAAAATTTGAGACTGACTTAACAGCAAAACAGCAGAAAAAAAGATTAGTGAACTAAAAGGCAAGTCAATTTAAAAAATACTAAAACATGGTTATACTGATATTTTATAATTGTATTTAAAAAGTACAACATATTGAAATATATACTCACTTAGCAATACTTAATTATATTTTAATGACCACATTGTATTCCATTTTCTGAACACACATAATTTAAAAAAACCAATTAGCCATTATTGGGAATTTTCCAGTTTTTCACTAGAGTATGAAACAGATGACTATTGTTAATACACATGTTCAAATGAGTTCTTTTATAAAAGCTCAGAAAAAATTGCTAGGTTAAAGGTTATGAATATTCCCACTTTGGACCCATATTGCTTACCTGTCTCCTAGAAAGGCCACGTGAATGTATGCTTTCGTCAGTGGCCTAAAGAAGAACACAGCACCCTCCCCAGTACTGAGCCATTTCACTCTTTTAATGTAATACACAGTGTAGCAGCATACAAACACTGACCAAGCAAAGGAAACTATATGAATTTGAGAAGCAGGGAGGCAGAGGGAGAGAATATGAATAATTAAACCGCAGTTCTCTCTTTTTTTTTTTTTTTTTTGTCTTTTTGCCATTTCTTGGGTCGCTCCTGTGGCATATGGAGGTTCCCAGGCTAGGGGTTGAATCGGAGCTGTAGCCGCCAGCCTACGCCAGAGCCACAGTAACGCGGGATCCGAGCCACGCCTGCAATCTACACCGCAGCTCACGGCAACGGCAACGCCGGATCCTTAACCTACTGAGCAAGGGCAGGGGCGGAACCCGCAACCTCATGGTTCCTAGTCGGATTCGTTAACCACTGCGCCACGACGGGAACTCCAAACCGCAGTTCTCTTAACAGTCTTAGTCTCTGTGTGCCTGGCATGGTTGGAATATCTTGCTATGCTGAGTGTGACTCTAGTGCTTAGAAAAAAGAAAGTTTGATTCCATGCAATTTTTGCCTCATACAATCACTTAAAACCCAATTCTTGGAGTTCACATCATGGTCAGCAGAAACAAATGTGATTGGGAACCATGAGGTTGCGGGTCCGATCCCTGGCTTTGTTCCGTGGGTTAAGGATCCAGCATCGCCGTGAGCTTTGGTGTATGTCATAGATGCAGCTCTGATCTGGCATTGCTGTGGCTGTGGTGTAGACCGGCAGCTGTAGCTCTGATCGGACCCCTAGCCTGGGAACCTCCATGTGCCACTGGTGCGGCCCTAAAAAGACAACAAAACAAACACACACCCAATTCTTACTTAAATTCAGCCTACACAGAAATACTAAGTAAAAAAAGGCACAAAATTCACTGAAAAACCATAAATGTTTTAATGAGTACCTATTATGGGCCAAATACCATGAATAAAACTATGAACAATTTAGACAGGATTCCCATCTTAGCAAAGCTTACAGTTTAGAGGGCAAGATACATAATTAAAGCAGCAATCCTGGGAAAGTGTGAAAGGATGTTAAAGCAGATTAAGATACAACTCCTAAATGATGACGAGGCCAGGTTAAGGTCTGGAGAAAATGAAGAGATGGAGAAGCAAGAGTCTGAGCATGAAAGGTCTTATAAAAACATTTAAGATCAGTTTCCCTACTGTGGTTCAGTGGGTTAAGAATCTGAGTGGCTTGGATTGCTTTGGAGGCAAAGGTTCAATCCTTGGTCTGGTACAGTGAGTTAAAGGATCCAGCGTTGCCAAAGCTGTGGCTTGGATTCAATTCCTGGCCTGGAAACTTCCATATGCTGAGGATGTGGCCATTCAAAACAAAATAAAACAAAACACTTAAGATAAAAGTAGGAAGAACCCAGTGGAGGATTTAAAACTGAAACATAATACAATCAGATTAGTACTTTAGATGAATCACCCTGGGAACAGTGTGGAGAAAAGATGAAAGGAAAACAAGATATATAAACAATATTGGGAGTTCCTGTAGTGGTGCAGTGGAAAGAATCCGACTAGGAATCATGAGGTTGCAGGTTTGATCTCTGGTCTCGCTCAGCGGGCTAAGGATCCAGCATTGCTGTGAGCTGTGATGTAGGTTGCACACATGGCTTGGGTCCTGCATTGCTGCGGGTGCAGTGTAGGCTGGCAGCTGTAGTTCTGATTGGACCCCTAGCCTAGGAACCTCCATATGCCGTAGGTGTGGCCCTAAAAAGCAAAAAAAAAAAAAAAAAAAAACCACAACAAAACAAAAAAAACCAACCAAAAATATATATATATATTTATCACAGTATTCCATCTGGAGGTGAAAATGGGTTAAATGTACATTACAGTACATCCACATAATCAAATACTAAGAAGCAGCTGTTAAGAATGAAAACAATGACATGTACTGACATAGAAAAATGTTTAAAAAAGACCTGGAGTGACAATTATGACTCAATTTCAACATATTAGTATGTACATCCACAGGTTCTAAGACAGGAGAAAGACTCCCTTCTCTTGTGTAGGGTTGAGGTTGTTTACATTTTTTCCTCATACATATGTATTAGTTTTATAATTAAAAACCACTAAGAATAAATAACAGAAACTAGTCATGAAGCTGCTGCAATAAAATCCAGGTGAGAGTGTGCCTAAGCTCATAGCTGCTTGTGTGCCAAAATACTGGTGAGTCAGTTACTACATAAATTCCAATCCCCAAGCAGGCATGGCACAAATCCCCTTTTTGAATAAATACCACTTCAGATGATCTCCCCATGCAGGGACCAAACACGGGGATCTTATTCAAATTGCTACCTATATGCTTGAGGGCTGCAAAGAACTAGTGAACAAGAGTACCTGGTGCCACATCACAACTGCAGGCACACCTTTCCAAGATGCCTGTGAATCTTATCAGACCTAAGTATCCATCAGCTTCTTAGAACCTGCTGGGATTTAATCTCTTCTCCCTCTAAATTTTGTTTCCAAGGTCACAGCCCAGTCTCAGCCCACACTCTGCTCTGATCTTATTTTCTCTTATCAGTGCCACCATTATGACAATCTTCTGTATTCCTTAGCCCCAGCCACAAACCCCTAATTCCCGCCCTTTTGGAAACTTTCCAAAGTGCCCTCTGAGATTTCCCTGAGTGGTAAGAAACTCCTTTATGTCCTTAACAACTTCATTAAACATGCCCTTCATTTCCTCCTGTGAACTTGACACCGGAATCCAGGTTCTTGTTCATGGCAGTTCAAGAATGAACTTTACAGAAGTTCCCGTCGTGGCTCAGTGATTAATGAATCCGACTAGGAACCATGAGGTTGTGGGTTTGATCCCTGGCCTTCTCAGTGGGTTAAGGATCCAGTGTTGCCGTGAGCTGTGGTGTAAGTCACAGATTCAGCTTGGATTCCTCGTTGCTGTGGCTGTGCTTTAGGCCGGCGTCTACAGCTCGGATTAGACCCCTAGCCTGGGAACCTCCAAATGCCACAGGTGCGGCCCCAGAAAAGTCCAAAAAAAAAAAAGAATGAACTCCACGAACACACAGGCAGCAAGCAAGCAAAGTTTTTTTTTTTTTTTTTTTTGTCTTTTGTCTTTTGTCCTTTTAGGGCCGCACCTGAGGCACATGGAGGTTCCCAGGCCAGGGGTCAAATCGGAGCTGCTGCTGCTGCTGGCCTATGCCACAGCCATAGCAACACCAGATCCAAGCTGCTCCTTCGACCTACACCACAGCTCACGGCAACACCGGATCCTTAACCCACTGAGCAAGGCCAGGGATCGAACCTGCAACCTCATGGTTCCTAGTCAGATTTGTTTCCAATGCACCTCGAGGAGAATGCCCCAAGGTCTTTATTAAAGGAAAGCAAATAGCTCCCAGGGCTACTGGGAGGAGGAAGAGCCCCCTTCTTTATTGTCCTATAAGAATTTTTATCTCTTAAAGGTGGGGAGGGGCACCAATGTGGGGTCCAGAAAGATGTGGTTTTCTCCCATTGGCCTTGCTCAATTACCTATCTCAGTCCTTGTCCAATAGGGATTTTAGGGTTGGAAATATCCCGTAGGTCTTATGGTTTCTTTGTCCTTTTCTTTCCTTAGATTAAGTCACCATTCCTCTTATTCCTTTTCTATCAGTTGAGGAGTTGGCTAGAGATTCACATTTCCTATAATAAAACAAGGCCCGTGGAGGTGTTACTCCTGGAGCCCTTAAGCCACTAACATTAATCAATATTCTTTTCAAAAGAATGTATCAGATTCCATGTTCCTACACTGACTACCTGAGTTAATATTCTGTCTCAAACTGAAGTTCGACATTTGCCATCATGGAGTAAAACATGAGCCACTGCAGCTACAGACCCGAAGCACGCTCTGAGTAGAGCTCAGGGTGGAGATCCTGAGGCACTCTGTGCTCTAGGAAAACTGGAAGAACAGGCCTTCAGATAGCCAAAATATTTTCAGGAGAAGATATGTGCCCAATTCTTGCATCTCCTCATATCTAGAAAAACACTAAAATCCTTCCTGGTGATGTCTGCTCCTTGTGACTGGTAGTATTGACCTTCCGGAGATCAGCAACAAACTCTTGTAAAATGTGTGTATGCTGCATGCAACTCCCCCTCACCTTTATCATATCCTGATATTCCACCTTTCCTCCTTGGGTGGTATTTCAGCCTGGTCTGTAGTTAAGGATAAAGAACATCACAGTCATCTGTAAATACAGTTACCTCCAAGGGTGAGAATGTGTGAGTCCGGCAGGCTGTGAAAACTCAGGATACAGGCCCCCATAGCTGATGTGCATATCAAAGGAATGATTTCAGTGAGCCCAGGCCTCTTTTGTTCCTGCTCCCTGCCCTTTGTTGCACAAACTCCTATATATCCTAGCACCTCCCTCACCCCCTCAGAGGGGTTTCTTGGGGCTACCTGAGATGCTGTCTCCTGGGCTTAAGCCCTAATTTCACCCCAAATAAAATTTAACTCTCAACTTTCAGGTTGTGGATTTTTTTAGTCACAAACATTAACTTGGCCACCCCCTGGAAAAAACCTATGTGCCAACAGTGACATCAAAGAAGGACTGTTTATTACCATGCACTCCATGTCCATAGATTGGGGTGTAGGATAAATGTCCCCCTTGCTCCCTAATATTGCTTTTAACCAACTGCAGACTCTTGTAAAAAACACTTACTGTGAGGCTCATACCAGCTAGTAATGACTTTCCATCTCTCTTCTTCATTGCTATCTTCTACTTAACTGGAATCTTCTTAAAGAATTCACTTAAGACTTTGCTACTTTGCTGGCTTCTCCATGGAAGACCCCACTGATAACTTGGGAGGGCTTTCACACACACAGAGCCTTCACTAAAACCTCTCGCCAGTCTTTCATCTATCTTCCCTTTGGCAGATAATCTTGCCATGCAACCTACAGTCTCAGGTCTATATTTTGTTGGCCAAGAACGGGGGAATGACTAATCTTGGCCACGGGGCCTGCCTGGGATAAGGAGTTTTGTAACTGGACACACTGATACTCTAAGCAAAACTGGGGTACTATTAGTAAAGGAGGAGGAGGAGACTATTAGGTTAGTATCTAGTAGCATCTGCCACACTGGGCCAGAAAGTACTTCTTTAGAAACCGAACAAAGGGCAATGTATAGTTCAGCTACTCTGAGACACCACAAGTAACTCAGATGTAAGTAAACAAAGAGGTAATTAAAACCAACCCACCAGTCCTTTCCTTTCTAGAGAATGCTGAAGTATCCCTTCTCATGGCAACATCAGTCCTTCTCTTCATGCTCCAGATACCTCCATCCCTTCTCAGTACTTTATGGTACTGACTGTCCCTCTTCTGATGCTGGCATACAGAACTCATCACATTAGGATTTCAACACATTCTAGTTTCTCATTATTTACACAGTATTTTCCAAGGACCAAATCTCTCTCCAGCTACCACCCTATCTTTTTCCTATTCAAACTTGTCTATATATTCTACTCTTTACTTCCTAATCCTTTATTTACTTATTTAGTCTTTTTAGGGCTGTACCCAGAGCACATGGAAGTTCCCAATGAAGGGTCTAATCAGAGCTACAGCCACCTGCCTACACCACAGCTTCAGCAGTGCCGGATCTGAGCCGCATCTGCAAGCTACACCACAGCTCATGGCAATGCTGGACGCTTAACCCACTGAACAAAGGCAGGGATCAAACCAGTGTCCTCATGGATACTACCAGGTTACCACTGAGGCACAATGGGAACTCCCCTCAACCTTTATTTTTAAACTCACCCCACGCAACCTACCACCCACCCTCAACATACCATTATTTCCAACTAAGGTCAACAATAACTTTCACGTTGCTAAAGAATGTTTGCTATTTAAAACTTCATCTAACTTAACCTCATAGTAGCATTTAAAACAATCAATTTTACCTCCCTTCTTCAAACACTAGTTTGTCTTTTTTTCATAAAACTCTGATTTTCTCCCTATCTACTAAGGTTTATTGTTTTATCTTACTTTAAATACAGGAGGTCTCCAGGGTCAGTGGTAGACATTCTTTTATCATACCACCCATTTTTCCTATGCAAGCTGTCACCTCCCCCATTACACTCTATCTACTGACATCACTAAAAATAATTACTATCTCTGTACTAGATACCTCCACAGGCCCAGAACTACCTATCAGCCTGTTCATCTAGACTTCTCACAACTCTATATAAAGAGGACTAAAACTGTTACTACTGCCTCTTTCTTCTATTATAAGGTTCCTCCTTCCACATTTTGTTTCTTAATAAATTAGCACTAATCTGGTGTTTATAAGACCAAGCAGCAAAATCTCAAGGGCTTCTTTCAGCATTTAAAACTGGTAACTTGCCCCCTACCTGAAGACTCTTTGGTTTTCTCTTACTGAAATGTTGGAATTCCCTCATGTTCCTCTTGATCACTTGCTTTCAGTGATCTTGGCTCTATCATCTCTTGCCTAAGCACAAAACTCTATCAACATTCTTCTTCTCTATGTTCTTAACCAAACTTGTATCCAGCAAAAATATTTAACTCTACATACCCTGCGGTTTTTTAAAAAATAAGTTTACTGCATTGACTGTATTCAAATACCATTTATGGAGTTTCTGTTGTGGCACAGTGGAAATGAATCCCACTAGAAACCATGAGGTTGCAAATTCGATTCCTGGCTTCACTCAGTGGGTTAAGGATCAAGCATTGCCGTGAGCTGTGTAGGTCACAGACGTGGCTCGGATCTGGTTTTGCTGTGGCTGTGGTGTAGACTGGCAACTGTAGCTCTGATTCGACCCCTTGCCTGGGAATCTCCATATGCCATGGGTGTGGCCCTAAAACGCAAAAACAAAAAAAACCCCACCAAATACCATTTCTAAAACAGTCAATAGGCTTTTTTCCTTACATGAAAAGATGCACAGATGTAAGCAGTGGTATGCTGGTATAGCTATTTGAAGATGTCTTTGGGAAGCCAAGACCTCTTTGATACTATCCTTAAGCCATGGTTTTCATCCTCATGGTAACAAGATGGCTCTATAATTGCAAAATCCAAAGGCAGAAGACCGTAAGGTGGAAAGACAAGTGCAAAAGGCAAAGTGGAAACACTAGACAGGTCTGTCCCCAGAGATACTATCTATATTGGATTAATCAGAAATGAGAGGGAGTTCACATTGTGGCACAGTGGAAATGAATCTGATTAGTAACTATAAGGATGAGGGTTTGATTCCTGGCCTTGCTCAGTGGGTTAAGGATCCAGCGTTGTGTGAGTAGGTCACAGATGCAGCTTGGATCCCATGTTAATGTGGCTGTGGTGTAGGCTGGCAGGTGCAAGTCTGACTCGACCTCTAGCCTGGGAACTTCCATATGCTGCGAGTGCAGCCCTAAAAAGCAAAAAATAAAATAAAACAAGGAGTGAAGGATATGGCTACACCTGCAGCAAGGAGGCTGAGAGGAGTTTTGTCAACAGACAATTTGGTATTATATCTAGACATATAAGGTTGTCAGAAGGAAGGGATGAGCTGGATGTTTGACTGGCTATGAGCAGTATCTGCCATACCAGGTCAGAAAATAACTCTCAAGAAATTACCAGTAAAGTTGTCCAGATACTCTGAACACAGTGCAATTTACTCAGATATCAATAAGATAACTGAAAACATAAAAATACATAATTCTAAACTGCCAAGAATCAGAAGTCGTAATATTAGACAACACTCAAAACTAAAATAAATTATCACAAACTAAAATGTGTTACATACCTAAAGTGGTGTTTACAGGAATGTTTATAGCCTTAAATCCTTATTTTAGAGAACAAAGACTGAAGTAATAGGCTTGGAATTCACCTTAAGACAATGAAAAAGGCAATTCTACGTTTTTAAGTTATAGGATTCCTGTAACTTTCTCTCCTAGTATGAACTCTCTTATGTAAAACAAGTGAAGAATTCTGACTGAAAAGTTTTCCACATTGAATACATTCATAAGGTTTTTCTCCAGTGTGAGTTCTCACATGTCTACTAAGGGAAGAGGAAACACTGAAGGTTTTCCTACATTCTTTACATTCATAAGGTTTCTCCCCAGTATGAGTTCTCAGATGCATTCTAAGAGATGAGAGACCACTATACACTTTCCCACAGTCATTGCATTCATGAAGATTCTCTCCAGTGTGTCTTTTCTTGTGAACTTTAAGCTGAGAGCTTGTGTTGAAGGCTTTCCCACAATCACTGCATTCATAGCGTTTCTCCCCACTGTGTATTCTCTTGTGGACTACAAGGTAAGAGCTTGTGCCAAAGGATTTTCCACAATGATTACACTCATAAGGTTTCTCTCCAGTGTGAATTCTCACATGAGCTTTAAGAGATGTGTTTTGACTGAAAGCTCTTCCACACTGATTACATTCATAAGGTTTCTCACCAGTGTGAGTTCTTACATGTCTCCTTAGGGTTGAAGAATCACAGAAGACTTTCCCACAGTCTTTACATTCATATTGCTTTTCACCCATGTGACTTATCTTGTGCAAAATAAAATTAGAAACTCTTTTGTAGGCTTTTCCACACTGATTACATTCATGTTTCCCTCCAGTAGGAGTTTGCTTCTGTTGCTTAAAGAATGAAAGTTGACAAAAAGCTTTGATTTTATCACACTCAAAGCAATTGTCCACCATAGGAAAACTGTTGCATATTGGAAGCATATTATGTTTGAAGTGTATACTAAGTTTGGAACATGTGCACTCATTTTGTGCTGTTTCAGTTCTTTCAAGATGCCACAGAGCTGAATCATATTTATGACTTTCACAGACCCTCTCACTGACTGAGGTATTTTCATAATTGTTTAGGACTGAATTATGCTTCAAACACTCGATATCTAAGTAACACTTATGGCAATATTTACTGCTGGAAACTGTCTTTGAAAAAACAAGTTTTGATCTAAGTTTAGAGTTTTCCTCTAATTCATGATAACCACAGAATCTCTTCTGAGATGCTGTCTTCTTTTGAGTAAGTGTCATGTGACTCAAAATTCCCTCTGGGTGTTTTCTGATCTTACAGCATTCCCAGTCTTTTCTCATTGTAGAAGACCGATCATTCTTTGTGAATCTTATCATTTTCGTGGCACTGGATGAATTTTCCCCCAAAATACTCTGCTTAGAAGTTGATTCTTTCGTTTTCAGTTGGATCTCCTGGTCTGGACAGGTGCCTTGGGGAATTTTTTTCACAGTTCTTAAATCTTGACCCAACAGGGAGATCACAGGCTTGCATAAATGATATTCCACTGAGGAGAGATTTATATAGTTTTCCAACATCACATCTCTGTACATACTTCTCTGAGCGGAGTCTAGCATCACCCACTCTTCCTGGGTGAACTCCACAGCTACATCTTTAAAGGTCACTGGTCCCTGAAACCAGGTTGCTAGGAATCCAGCCATTGTCCTTTCTCCGTCAGTATTTATGTAGGAACAGGCAGAATCTTGTGAAGGCAAAGCCTATATCGGGGATAGGTCAATGGCTGCCATCTTGAGAGTGTGAATGTGACAACCACCTGCACAATGGGGCTGAGAGATCTGCATGCTTCTTGTTTCTCGGATCCAATCAGGTCAGGGATGCATTTCACTGGGTGTCCCCCCTGTAGCCAAAGAGGCAGATTCAGGTAAAGAAGAAAAATGAAAAGTGTCCATTGGAGGCAACATTTAAAAAAACAAACACCCTCCCCTTACCTTCCAGCCTGACCAACTTAAAATCTTTTTCTTTTTTTTTTTTTCCCCTGTGCCTGCAGCATGTGGAGATTTTGGGCCTGGAATCAAACCTGTGCCACAGCAGTGACCTGAGCCACAGCAATGAGAACACCAGATCCTTAACCCACTGAGCCACGAGGGAACTCCATAAAATATTTGGATTTATATTGACATGCAACATAGTCATCCTTGGCCCCCTTCTAGAATTCTTATCTTGGTTATTTATAGTGGCTTCTCGTGTACACTAATACTTAGCTCTGGGTAGAAAAAGCATGCATTATTTTAAAAAAATTAATGCCAAAGAGAATCAGTTTAAAAAGGCAAGGTTGTTTAAATTCCATGCATACATTGCTATTTTTTACTTAACTTTTTGGAACAAAATATTTTTTCCTGCCTAAGCATAACTGTTTTAGGTAAATTTACTTGTTGTATATATAACTTGGTGTTTACCTGCATAACCTCACATATAATTAAGGGGATTGATGATTTGGCTGCTATCCTACTTAGGGATTTTACTGGAGTTGTTAAAAGTAAATGTGTGACTTTGAATAAAAGTTCATTACTTCCAGTTTAATCTCTGTCCCCAAAGTCTGTATTTCCTTATGATAATTTCTTCTATCTAAAACTTGAATGGGATCAATAAAAGCCACGAGGCCTTTACAATATCAGAGGATATAATACCTTCCTGCATAATTTTATAATGGCTTTAGTGTAAACATCAAAACAATTAACACATAGTGTGACTACAAAGACTAATGCTTGGAGACTTTTAGAATCACAGGAAATTAGGCAATAATTTATTATGCTAATATTTTTACAGATCTCACTTTTTTTTTTTTTTTTTTTTTGCTTTTTAGGGCCACACCCATGGCATATGGAAGTTCCCAGGTTAAGGGTCAAATCAGAGCTACAGCTGCCAGCCTTTACCACAGCCATGCGATACTGGATATGAGCCATGTCTGTAACCTACAACACATCGCTCAGCAATGCCAGATCCCCAACCTACTGAGCGAGGCCAGGGATCGAACCTACAACCCCCATAGATCCTAGTTGGGTTTGTTACCACTGAGCCATGACGGGAACTCTCAGATCTACCCCCCTCTGTTTTTTGTCTTTTTGCCATTTCTAGGGCCGCTCCCATGGCATATGGAGGTTCCCAGGCTAGGGGTCTAATCGGAGCTGTAGCTGCTGGCCTACACCAGGGCCACAGCAACTCAGGATCCGAATAGTGCCTGCAACCTACACCACAGCTCACGGCAATGCTGGATTGGTAACCCACTAAGCAAGGCCAGGGATTGAACTCGCAACCTCATGGTTCCTAGTCAGATTTGTTAACCACTGAGCCACGACGACGGGAACTCCAGAGATCTCACTTTTTGAAGATTAGTTGATAACATTCAAATACAAGCCTTCTATCTTCACGTTATACTTCAATAAATTTCAGGTTTAATGGACAAAATTAGAGAACTGGCATTTTTATTTAGACAAAGATCTCTGACAGGTAGATATTATGTCCCTAGTCCAAAAGTGTATATAAGCCTGTTACCAGAGTGTAAATCATATGGAAATATTTGTCTAATTTGTTCAGTGCTATATGGTAAATACCTAGAACACTCCCCATGGCAGACACCCAAAAAATGTATACTGAATAAACTGAATGAATCTATGGCAATTAAGGTTTTGTGGAAGACGTATTTTTTCATATCTATACTCTTCTTACAGAAGAAAAATCAGTTAATCTTCCTCTGCAAAAAAGGACAGTAGTTCGCCTTCTAGTTAAAGTTGTTAAGCTGAGAGTTGTACTCTGGGCTTATTTCTTCATTCTCTCTAGTTTTATCTCTCTTCTAGTTATGGAACAAATATAAAAACTGAACTACTTTAGCAAACAACAGGAAAAAATGTGAATAAATGGAGAAATTCATCATGTTCATGGATAAGAACATTCAATATTAAAAGATTTCAATTTTTCTCAAACTAGAATTGTACTAGGGTTTTCAATAAATTCATTCCTATATATTTAACAGGAACTTGAAACAAAATTTATTTTAAAAGTTTTACAGAAAAATGAAGATATGAGCAATAAGAGAAAATAAATCAGAATAACTACAGAAACAGATTAATGTTTTGCTAACGTTTAGTACATGATAAAGGCAGCACTATTAATTAGTGGGGGAAAAGATAAACTAATCATTAAACAGCATTAAGACAAATGGCTGTTACAGAAAAGTATTATCCTACTTCACACATTCCCATTCCCAGACGGATGAAAGACATAAATATGTTCCTGACAGGAATTTCAGAAGAGGAAGATAGACTACAAAATAAGCTATATTACATTTCTTCTTCTCCTTTTTTTTTGGCTTTTTAGGGCCACACCCACGGCATATGGAGGTTCCCAGGCTAGGGGTCTAATTGGAGTGACAGCTGCTGGCCTACACCACAGCACAGCCACACTGGATCTGAGCCAAGTCTGCGACCTACAACACAGCTCATGACAACACCAGATCCTTAGCTCACTGAGCAAGGCCAGGGATTGAACCTGCAACCTCATGGTTACTAGTCGGATTCGTTTCTGCTGCGTCACAATGGGAACTCCTATATTTATCATTCCTATCTAAAGCTGAAAGAAGTCTTTGATCTGCAAATGTATATATGAAATGCCACACTGAATTAATTTTTTAAATCCATCAAATACACTGAGCATAAACTGTAGAATACTAAGGATAATAAATAAGTATTAAAGTTACTGGAGGGAGTTCCCTGGTAGTGCAACAGGTTAAAAATTCAGCGTTGTTGTTGCAGTGGCTTGGGCTGCTGCTGTGGTGCAGGTTTGATCCCTGGCTCCAGGAATTTCCAAATTCTGCACGTGCAGCCAAAAAATAAAAATAAATAAATAAATGAAATTAATTCCAGAAACTTAAAAAAAGACAATGACATATTTCAAAGTAACAACGGCATCTTCAAAAGATGTTCATAATAAGAGAAATGCAAATGAAAACAACACTGAGATATAATCTAAGACATACCTTAAATTAAAAGTGGCCTAAAATTCCATGAATCTTATTGGACCATGATTCAAATAAGTTATTTTTTAAGAAAACTTTTTTGAAATAATAGAAAAGTGAACATTATTTGATATAAAGAAATTAATGCTAATTTTGTAGGTCTGATAATAATATCCCAGTTATGATTTTTAAAACAGTCGTTACTATTCAAAAATAAATTCTGAATATTTATATATAATGAACCATATCTAAGATCCGCTTCAACATACCATGACAGGTACAAGTGTGGTCATTATACTATCCTGATTTTCTATGTTTTGAAACTTTCATAATGTAAGTTTACAAATCACCAAAGACTTTGGCTTGGATTTGACCCCTGGCCCAGGAACTTCCACATACTGTGGGTGTAGCTGAAAAAAAAAAATGCCCAGAGAGATATTTCCTCTGTAAAACATGATGTTTTAGGATATTATGGGGTTTTTTCCAATCACAAAATAAAATGTCTTAGGAAATTTAAAAGTCTAGAAGAGAGAATTAAATACAGGTAAAATTCCTAAAAATAACGGTATTCAGGGACTGATCATCAAAATAGGTAATTTCTTGGAGTTTCTGTGTGGTGCAGTGGGCTAAGGAGCCAGTGCTGTCGCCACTGCCATGAAAGCTGCTGCTGTGTGTGGACTCAATCTCTGGAACTTCCACATGCCACCAGTGCAGCCAAAACAAAAACAAAACGAGTAATTTCTTAAAAAGATGGAGTAAATATACCATGAAAAATTTGGATACCAAAAATAACTGATGAATGTAATGTTCTAATGATGATAAACAGCTTACACACAACAGAACAATGGAAAAATATTTCTCAACAGTAACACTGCCCCATTTTCTACCTAGTTTGTCAGCTTTCAATGTTCTGAGTGGAAATAACTTCCTATCCAGGATTTCTATACTAATACAAAATGCCACGCAAATATGAGGACAAAGTAATCTCTAGTCACATACAACCTTAGTATAGACCCCTTTTCTAGAAGGTAACAAGATTATAATCCATTAAAAAGTGAAAAAAGAACTTTCCAGGAAACAAAAGATCCAACACAGAGATGAGATGAGGGGATGGACAAAGACAGAGAGGAGGCCCAGTTGACCTGTGTGCTACAGCCTGGAGGGTAGCAGTTAGACTGCAGGGCAGGGGCTCCTCTGTGCATGTGTTCAGGAAAAGAGAAAGGGTTAGACTGCCTGACAGGTTTGGCCTTGAAGAAAATGGAATCAAAAGGCATTTTACATAGGTTTAAGGCAAAACAAACAAACAAAAACAAATAAAGAAAAAGGAAATTACTCAAAACAGGAAAAGAAAGAAACTCACGGCTCAACGGTAAAGACTACAAGGACAATGAAAACACTGAACATGGATTTAACCAACATTTGTGAGGGACCTACATTACAATACTTGCAGTATAATCACATTGATTTAAGGATGGAGGAAGGCAGGTGTAATAGTAAAAATTCTCATTTAACACCTAAGAAACTGAAAAATGTCTCAAACCAATGAACTGCTTAAATATCTGAACACGGTTGCCACCATAAAATTAATAAACAGAAACCTGAATTAAATAGTCAGGAGGAAGTGAGAGCTCTCTCACCCTGTGATCATAGCAGCACCCAGTGGGAAGACAGACTCGTTTCCTGGCAGGGACTCAGCCAATGAAAAACCATGGACTGTTTAATACTGCCCTCCCAACTTCCCTTTCCCTCTCTATAAAAGTGTTCTTCTTCCTTTACTGTTGGGGATTTCCATGTTAGAGGAACCTGAATTGCAATTCTCTGTTGATCCCCCCAAAAGTCATTTTTACTGGAAAAATATCTTGCAGTCTATTTATTTCAGGTCAATACTCCTGAGAAAATGTTATGAGCCTTTTAACATACTAGACTTTTGAAAATGTACATACACACTATTTGGAAAGTAAATAAATTACAGAGAAAATAAAGCAATCAAATCAAGAAGTTGAAAAACAGCAAAAAGGAACATAAAATTTAAAAACCAACAGCAAATATTACTTTAATAGAAAACCAAAACACAAAGTGTAAGAAAAAAACCAGGAGTTCCTGTCGTGGCTCAGAGGAAACGAATCCAGACTAGGAACCATGAGGTTTTGGGTTCGATCCCTGGCCTCACTCAGTGGGTTAAGGATCTGGTGTTGCCATGAGCTGTGTGTGGGGTAGGCCACAGATGCAGCCTGGAACTGGAGTTGCTGTGGCTGTGGTGTAGGCCGGCAGCTACAGCTCTGATTAGACCCTTAGCCTGGGAACCTCCATATGCCATGGATGCTGCCCTAAAAAGACAAAAGACAAAAAAACCCAAAAAACAAAAAAAAAAAAACCCAAAACAAGCCAAATCTACTTCTTTGAAAACACTAATGTAGATGTGTATCTTGCAGAACTAATCAAGAAAAATGGAGTTCCCACTGTGGCACAGCAAAAACCAATCTGACTAGGAACCATGCGGTTGTAGGTTCAATCCCTGGCCTTGCTCAGTGGGTTAAGGATCCGGCATTGCCATGAGCTGTGGTGTAGGTTCCAGATACGGCCTAGATCCCACGTTGCTGTGGCTATGGTGTAGGCTGGCAGCTACAGCTCTGATTAGACCCCTAGCTTGGGAACCTCCATATGCCGTGGGTATGGCCCCAGAAAAGACAAAAAGAAAATAAAGAAAAAGAAAAAAGGTACCCCTAAAAAATATTAGCCTCAAAAGACAAAAACAGCTACAATTACAGCAGTGATTTTAAAATATCACTAATAAGCAAAGATCTAAAAGAAATCACCCCAAAAATCACTATAAAAGAATAGTGTGAGCAATTTTATGTCAACAAACTGTAAAATTTAGATGAGTAACTTTTTTTTTTTTTTTGGTCTTTTTGCAATTTCTTGGGCTGCTCCTGCGGCATATGGAGGTTCCCAGGTTAGGGGTCTAATCAGAACTGTAGCCACCTGCCTACGCCAGAGCCACAGCAGTGCAGGATTCGAGCCACATCTGCGACCTACACCACAGCTCACGGCAACGCTGGATCGTTAACCCACTGAGCAAGGGCAAGGATCGAACCTGCAACCTCATGGTTCCCAGTCAGATTCATTAACCACTGCGCCACCACGGGAACTCCCATAGATGAACAACTTTCTAGAAGAATATTTGTCCAAAACTGACTCAGTTAAAAACTACAAAAGTGAAATTAATCACTACCATTTAAAATTAAATCAGACAAGGGGGGCAGACACCAGAAGTAAGAGAGGCTACAACTCTATTACCTGTAAAAAGGTCACCATGCCAAACACCTATAAAAAGGAAAAGACAGAGAGCTATAACTCAGATGAGAGAGAAAGGAAAAACCCCAGAAAATCAGCTAAGCCATGAGGAGATTCTCAGCCTCCAGGAAAAAGACTTTAGACTGTTGATGCTGAAGATGACACAAGACATTGGAAATAAACTGGAGGCAAAGATAGATAACTTACAGGAAATACTGAGCAAAGAGATACAAGATATAAAACTTAAACAAGAAGAGATGCAAAATACAGTAGCTGAAATAAAAATTCACTAGAAGCAGCTAACAGCAGAATACAGGAGGCAGAAGAACGAACAAGCGAGGTGGAGGACAGATTAGTGGAAATTATGGATGTGGAACAGAAAAGAGAAAAAAGATTGAAAACAAATGAAGAGAGTCTCAGAGAACTCTGGGACAATGTGAAACACACCAAAATCCGTATTATAGGGTGCCAGAAGGAGAAGAGAGAGAGAAGGGGACAAAAAAATATTCCAAGAGATAATAGCCAAAAACTTCCCCAACACGGGAAAGGAACCACTCACTCAAATCCAGGAAGCACAACGAGTACCATATAAAATAAACCCAAGGAGGAACACCCTGAGACACATACTAATCAAAATGACCAAAATTAAAGACAAAGAGAAAATCTTGAAAACAGCTAGGGAAAAGAAACAAGTAACATACAAGGGAACTCCAATAAGGTTATCTGCAGATTTTTCAGCTGAAACTCTGCAGGCCAGAAGGGAGTGGCATGATATACTCAACGTGATGAAAGGAAAAAACCTCCAACCAAGATTACTTTACCCAGCAAGGCTCTCCTTCAGATTTGAAGGAGAAAGCAAAACCTTCACAGAGAAGCAAAAGCTGAGAGAATTCAGCAACACTAAACGAGCCTTACAACAAATACTGAAGGAACTTCTCTAGGCAGAAAAGAACAAGAGAAGAAGGAAAGAAAAAAAAGCAACAAAAACAAATCCAAAGCAATTAATAAAATGGCAATAAGGGAATTCCCGTCATGGCGCAGTGGTTAACGAATCCGACTAGGAACCATGAGGTTGCGGGTTCGGTCCCTGCCCTTGCTCAGTGGATTGACCATCGGGCGTTGCCGTGAGCTGTGGTGTAGGTTGCAGACGCGGCTCGGATCCCGCGTTGCTGTGGTTCTGGCGTAGGCCGGTGGCTACAGCTCCGATTCAACCCCTAGCCTGGGAACCTCCATATGTCACGGGAGCGGCCCAAGAAATAGCAACAACAACAACAACAAAAGACAAAAAGACAAAAATAAATAAATAAATAAATAAATAAATAAATAAATAAATAAAATGGCAATAAGAACATACATATCAATAATTACCTTAAATGTGAATGGACTAAATGCCCCAACCAAAAGACATAGACTGGCTGAAATGGATACAAAAGTGAAAATGTAATTACATGAGCACTTTCACCTCCAAAGGAACTGGCAACAGCTTTCTAAGGCAACTGAGAAACTTGCAGGATTGATCAAGTGTCCTCATACCATGCAGCTGTCCCTACAGGGAAACCTATTCAATTTAACATAAAAAACTTGCTCTGCCAGGGACACACATAAGCACTGGCCACTGGATCTGAGCACTCATGATGGTTGGTGGTCTTACACTACTGGAGGGATAACTGAGACATATACGAGGAACTGAAATGACTCTGGGGTAAAAACCTAGAGGAGTCAACCTCACAGGCAACACACTGGCCCACCACACAATTTTACTAGTAAATTTTATCCCCAACAAATTCAACTTTTTTATCTTTTGTTTTGTCTTTTTTAGGGCTGCACCTGCTGCACAGGGAGGTTCCCAGGCTAGCGTTCCAATCAGAGCTGTTGCTGCTGGCCTACGCCAGAGCCACAGCAACACCAGATCCGAACCGCATCTGCAAACTACACCACAGCTCATGGCAATGCTGGATCCTTAACTTGCTGAGCGAGGCCAGGAATCGAATCCGTAACCTCATGGTTCCTAGTTGGATTTGTTTTCACTGCGCCATGACAGGAACTCCCAAATTCAACTTTAAAGTGGGGTTCTCCTGTGGTACAGTGGGAGAAGTTGGCATTATTGCTGAAGTGGCTCAGGTTGCAAATAAAATGGGAAGTAAATTCTCTCAAACAGAGAAACAAGGGGTATTGGAAAGCCAACCTCAAATACTCTAGCCAGCCATATACATATGGAGCTCATACTTAAGTAGTGGCTTAATTGGGAATTAAAGGAAATCTCACCCTGAAAATGACTAAGATAGGGTTTTAATGCACACATAGTTAAGTTAGAGAAAGCTGCCTTGACAAAACATCTTTTCAGAATCCTGACCTTAGAGAAACAAAAGCCCTTCTAGGGGAATGTTTTACCTGATCTTCTTGGGTGTTTTGTGTATGTTTCTAAATAACTTAGCCTCTACATTCCAAAAAATACACATGTGCAGCTAATCGAATGGACTAGGATTCTGAGCAGTCTCTAGTCTGACTGTGCCAACTCTCTGGGGTTTTTTGCCACCTTAACCTTCACTGCCTTAGCCTATAAATGAAGCCCTTTGCTTTCTTTTTCTTTTCTTTCTTTTTTTTTTTTTTTTTGGTCTTTTTGCCTTTTCTGGTGCTGCTCCTGCAGCATATGGAGGTTTCCAGGCTAGAGGTTGAATCAGAGCTGTAGCCGCCAGCCTACGCCACAGCTACCACAACGCCAGATCCAAGCCGAGTCTTCAGCCTACACCACAGCTCACGGCAATGCCTGATTCTTAACCCACTGAGCAAGGCCAGGGATCAAACCCGCAACCTCATGGTTCCTAGTCAGATTCGTAAAACCACTGAGCCACGACAGGAACTCCTGCTTTCTTAAACTATTTTTTGGGTCTGGTTATTATTTTTGGGTCTGGTTATTATTTTTGGGTCTGGTTATTATTTTTTGGGTCTGGTTATTATTTTTCTGGGTCTGGTTTAAGCGGTATCCTTCACACTGTCTTGTGGGGAAGCCTCTTGTTTCTTATTGGTTTGAGTCACTATTAAGATATATCTCATTGGGGGAGTTCCCGGTGTGGCACAGCAGAAATGAATCTGACTAGTAACTATTGAGATTGTGGGTTTGATCCCTGGACTTGCTCAGTGGGTTAAAGATCTGGTGTTGAGCTGTGGTGTAGGTCGCAGACAGGGCTCAGGGATCTGATGTTGCTATGGCTGTAGTGTAGGCTGGTGGCTACAGCTCCAATTTGACTCCTAGCCTGGAAACTTCCATATGTCATGAGTGCAGCCCTTTTAAAAAAAAAAAAAGAATATATCTCATTAATGACTAGATGTTGGATGCTTCAAATTGGAGAAACTTTTAAATTGGAAATTTTTAAGAGAGTTCTCATTTTGTTGGTACCTACAGGGGTGAAAAACAAATAAAAGGTGGAATATATATATATATATACACATTTATATACATATATAAAATAGTTACTCTGGAGTTCCCGTTGTGGCTCAGTGGTTAACAAATCCGACTAGGAACCATGAGGTTGCAGGTTCGATCCCTGGCCTTGCTCAGTGAGTTGAGGACCTGGCGTTGCTGTGAGCTGTGGTGAAGGTTGCAGATGTGGCTTGGATCCTGTGTTGCTGTGACTCTGGCGTAGGCAGGTGGCTACAGTTCCGATTAGACCCCTAGCCTGGGAACCTCCATATACTGTGGGAGTGGCCCTAGAAAAGGCAAAAAAAAAAAAAAAAAAAAAAAAGTTACTCCAAGAACTCCTTTAGTTTACAAACAAAGAAGACTTCTCCATTTGAGAAATCTTATTTGTGCTTCCCCTAAATAGGTCTTACAGATGCTAATAAAAATATTAGAATAATTAATATCAAATAGGTTGATTAACAGAGGAAAAAAAACTAAAGGGAAGGCCTAAAGACTTTTTCCAGCAAAGTGGATATTGTAAAGTGACTCATCTCCAAAAGATAAGAAAATTCTAGACAATTATTAAGAAATGGGAATAAATAAATGCATATTAATGGGATTTAAACAAAAGATCTTGGTATAATACACCCAAAACTGGATGGCCAAAGTGACCCTCACTGGTCTCCAACATTAAAGGGTCCCCAGTAAGTCCACTCTATTTATCCCATGTGTGTGTGTCACACACACACACATATAAATAAAAGGCTAGAAGAAAAAGTACTGAAGTGCTTGATCAACAATTACTTGGGGTAACAGGCCAATTAATCAAGTTAAAAGGTTGACAAAAGGGCCTGAGTACCTTGGCTCAACCCCTCACTGCGGACCACAAAGAATTTTATACAAGACAGATAAAATGGTCAAGGGATAAAAGAAACAAAAGCTTCTAGGACTACTGATAAGACCAAGACTTGTGGATGGGCTAATAGAAACTAAAGTTAAAGATATAAAAGTTGACAGAACTGAGATGAAAGTTTATTTTAAAAATCAGTATTTTTTTTTTTTCTTTTTTGGCAGAGCCAGTAGCATGTAGACATTTCCAGGCCAGAGATCAAACTCACACCACAGCAGTGACCCGAGCTGCTGCAGTCACAACACCCAATACTTAACCACAGGAGAACTCCTAAAATCAGTATTATTTAAATACTGATTATCATTTTTTTGCTTTTTAGGGCCATACTTGTGGCATTATGGAAGTTCCCAGGCTAGGGGTTGAATCGGAGCTGCAGCTGCCATCGTACACCACAACCACAGCCACACCAGATCCGAACACCAGATCTGGGACCTATTCTGCAGCTTGTGACAACACTGGATTAACCCACTGAACAAAGCCAGGGAGCAAACCTTAATCCTCATGGAGACTATGTTGAGTTCTTAACCTACTGAACCACAACAGGAACTCCAATATGTTCATATTATTATTATTGCCTTTTTAGGGCCACACCCATGGCATATGGAAGTTCCCAGGCTAGGGGTCAAATCGGAGCTACAGCTAAACAGGTCTAAATTTACCTATTTTTGTCTCCTTATGAGAGGGAAACTAAAGATGTTTGGGTTTATCAGACATGTCTTGTACCATACTGAAGAAAGAAATCATAAGAGGTATGTTTCTAGGGATTATGGAATATTCCTGTGTTTGCCAACCAAGAAATGCTGGTATGACAAATGGTTTACGAGTACTTGCTGCTTGTCAGTTTTCATTAGAGATTAAGGTTTTTAGGGTTAAAACTGTAATATGTACTTAAACTTAATAAAAATATTAGGAGAAACATTCCAATGTGCAAGGAAAGTAGAATGTATGTTTTCAGTAAAAGAAGGTGTGAAGAACAGAAGTGAATTTGTTGGGAAAAGAACTGTGATTTTGTTCTAGAGCTAATTACTTCTGGATAAAAAATAAGGGACAATATACTATGGATACAGAAAGTTTTGAAATGTTTGTAGAAAGGGAACCCTGAGAAAGTAGTTTGGTACATGGTTAGGCTTGCATTAGATTAATTAGGTAAGTGGATTTTTTTTTTTTTTTTTTTTTAAAGCAGGCTGGTGCAAGACTGGATTTGGTTCCTCTCTCCGTTAAGAGAACAAATTTTCTTGGAATAGTGCTTTTGGTAACAAATTGTGGGGGTTCTTTGCCTTTAAGTGATCTGTATTTGCTTTTTGAATTCTTTTGTCACTTTGGTTAAGTGAAAAACTACTGTTTCATAATGTTCTATTGAGGTAGGAGGTAGATGGGCCCGTGGACTGAGAACAGCTGGGACTTGTCAGGCTGAGTAAATTGGGCCTTGTTTCTCTTTGACATGTCAAGGAAAAACCTGCAGGAGTTGAGTCCCGCTTGAGTAGAAAGAAAAGACGACCACTTCAATCGCTCCTGGGGTCAAGGAGATGTTCCCAGTTACACCTGCAGAGTAAGACTCCTAGGGGGTCAAAAAAGGAGGGGACACCAGGCCATAGTAAGTCCTTATACTGTCCTGGCACCCTTTGCTCTGGCATCCATCTTTGCCAAAAGATGTGAATGTATATGGGGGGGGGAGTCGGGGGTCCTGTGTCTAGTCAGGTATGAGAAATAAAACAAGATAAATTGGCTAAAGGTAAACAAAGATCTGGAAGAACTGTGATATATAAGTGATTTAGGTCATCTCTCTGGAGCACTCCTTACTCAGGGGACGCCTGAACCCACTCTTCTTTAGGGTGTGTATTACTTCTTTGCTTCTGACTTAAATAAACTACTCCTCTCTGTGCTCTCCCACGTTGTACTGTGTGGCTAACAATAACATTTATACCTATTTTCACAGTCTTTGCCTCTTTGAAACTTTTTTGCTTTCAACAGGGGGCAAGAATCGGGGGAATTCTACTTTTAGCCTGTAGCTAGTCTAGCGGCTAGGATTCCTGGTTTTCAACCAGGCTGCCCAGGTTCAATTCCTGAGCAGAAAATTAAGATCTCATCTTAGCCATCACTCACTGTTGTCTCTCCGAGATTGCTACGATCCTAATTTGACCAAGTGTTTTGAAATCTTTGTGGTTCTTTTGGCTGTACCCACAACATGTGGAAATTTCTGGGCCAGGGGTCAAAAATGCACCATAGCAGCAAACCAAGCTACCGCACTGACAAGGCCAGATCCTTAAGCTGCTGCACCACAAGGGAATTCCCAAAAACTTTTTGAGATTTTTGACAAACTTCCCAAATAGCAAATCCTAACTGAAGTTCTTTTGACCTTCAGCTAACTCTGGATGCTTCAAAAAAAACTTCAGACATCTCAGAAAGGAATGTTAAAGTAATTGGGCTTATTTGGTATGTTAAATTACTTGAGAAGCATTGTTAAATGACTGGAAATAAACCTTAGGTTTGTACCATATGGGTAAATGTCATTAATACAGATATTCTAAAATTTGTATGGAATTCTTAAAAATGTGGCATGTCCTAGTTAATGTTATCAGTCATAATTCTAGTTATTATCTTTTTTTTTTTTTTTTTGTCTTTTTAGGGCCACACTCATGGCATATGGAGGTTCCTACGTTGCAGGTTAAATCAGAGCTACAGCTGCTGGCCTATGCCACAGCTCACGGCAACGCCAGATCCTTAACCCACTGAGTGAGGCCATGGATGGAACCTGTGTCCTCATGGATGTTAGTCAGATTGTCTCCACTGAGCCATGATGAGAACCCCTAGTTATTATCTTAAGATGTTATATGTCAAGGGGTAGGAGGGAGGGAGTGGGCTAGATGGGGAGTTTGGGGTTGGTAGATGCAAACTATTACATTTAGAATGGATAAGCAATGAGGTCCTAACTGTACAGCACAGGGAACTATATCTAATTTCTTGGGATAGAACATAATGGGAAGCTAGTATGAGAACTAAAATGTATATATGTCTATGCCTGGGTTACTATGCTGTACAGCAGAAATTCATACAACACTGTAAATCAACTATACTCAAAGATAAAATATAAAAAAAGAAAAAAGTCATGCCATACAGATATCCAAGTTTTTTGTCAATTTCCTCATAATCAGATCTTTGGCCATGCCATTTAAATTTTTTTGTTGTTTATAGACAATTATTATTTTACACTGATGCTTTTATAAAATGAAGCTTTTCAAGAAAATTCACAAAAAGGACTTTCTGACAAATACAAGTTTCTGACAATTTTTTTGGGGGCTGCGCCTGTGGCATGTGGAAGTTCCTAGATCAGGGATCAAACCTGTGCCTCAACAGCAACTCGAGCCACAGCAGTGACAACACAGGATCCTTAACCTGCTGTGCCACCAAGAACTCCCTCTGATAACTTTTAGATCATACCACTGAACTGGGTAAGAAATTACAAAAGTCTAATGGAAAACCTGATGACTTCCTTCAGATCGACAGGAATTAATTACATCGGACTGAATGAACTGATAAATATGATTAATAATTTTATGAATTTTTTTGAAGTGAACTGGCTTTTAATCTTTGTTTCCCAGGAAAACCTTTCTTCCTAGGCTAAGACCTACAAGTTGGTAATATACACTTTTGTGAACAAAGATGAAACATTGATCTTTTTCTCTCTACCTTATCCTTCTAGAATTTGGCTTCTCTACCTGGCTCCCCTATGGACTTTATGGCCTATTGTGAGCAGACTACAACTAATTATACTAATTGTTATTTTAATGAGTTCTCTCTTGTATTCAAATTATATATGCCTCGTGCCTCTCTTTGCTACACTATAACTTTACTAATGCACCAGATATATTATTTATACCCTGTCTATTTTATAAGATTGTAGTCTTTTGCATTACCCAATGTGTTACCAAGACCTCCAACAAAATTAATGGTGCCTCAAGACAGTTAATCATATTTATAACTCTAATAGAATAATTTTAATAGTACAACTCTAGGGAGTTCCCGTTGTGGCACGGTGGTTAACGAATCCAACTAGGAACCATGAGGTTGCAGGTTCGGTCCCTGGCCTTGCTCAGTGGGTTAAGGATCTGGCGTTGCCGTGAGCTGTGGTGTAGATTGCAGACGCAGCTTGGATCCCGTGTTGCTGTGGCTCTGGCGTAGGCGGGAAGCTACAGCTCTGATTTGACCCCTAGCCTGGGAACTTCCATATGCTGCAGGAGCGGCCCTAGAAAAGGCAAAAAGAAAAAAAAAAAAAGTACAACTCTAAACATGGTTAGAAACAACAACGGAAAATATCTCAACAGAAAATATTACAACAGAAAAATTGTAATAAACTAATGGGAGTTCCTGTCATGGCGCAGTGGAAATGAATCTGACTAGAAACCATGAGGTAGTGGGTTTGATCCCTGGCCTCGCTCGGTAGGTTAAGGCTCTGGTGTTGCCATGATCTGTGGTATAGGTCACAGACACAGCTTGGATCTGGCATTGCTGTTGCTGTGGTGTAGGCCAGCAGCTGTAGCTCCAATTAGACCCCTTGCCTGGGAACCTCCATATGCTGTGGGTGCCGCCGCAAAAGGCAAAAAAAAAAAAAAAAAAAGTAATAAACTAGTTAGACAAGCCGATCTACAGAATTTGAGATTACCAACAGGGCCTAATCAAAAAAAAAAAAAGAAAAAAAAAGAAAAAAAAGAAAAAAAAATTCAGCACATCTAATGGCCTATCAACAGAAATCTTTGCCTGATCTAGTTAGGAATGAGCTTTCCTAGTGCTGTGGGACAAAACCAGTCATGAAACGCTCCCAAACACTGACTGAATTAATGACCAAAAAGAGGTGCTCTGGACATAGAATGACAGTCTGTCATACTAACAAACAAAGGTCCTGCAGCCAGCATGCCATCAGCCACTGCAGCTGTCCACCCCCAAGGTGCACCCTGGGGGGATTCAGGATGGAGAAACACAGGACACTGGTCCTAGACAGTCAAGATGCAAATAAAAGGAATGATTTCAGTGAACCCAGACTCTTACATCTTACATAGAAAAGGGCTAAATATGTGAAATTTCAGATGTCAGCTTTTCCTTAATTAGTAGAAATCTTTTGATATTTTGACTACTGGGTCTTTGCTGCAAAAACCCCTATATATCCAGGCTCCTCCCTTACCTCTTCTGCCCCTGGGACCAATCTGAGATGCTGTACCCTGGGCTTACGTACTCATAAAGTTTGCGGAATAAAACACAATTCTCAACTTTTAGGTTATGCTTTTTTTTTTAGTTGACCAAGGTTAAGAAAGATTCAAGAAAAGTTCCTGGGCAAGGTAAAAAGTATCGCTGCTCCTCTTGCTCACAGAGTGAGGTCAAACCCCAGCTCCAGCCTCCTTCTTTCCGCGCTCCAGGCAAGGAAGCCAGCCTCCGCCAAGGCCACCCTCTCACCGCCCCCTTCAGGCAGGCGCCCCCCACCTTGGGGGACTCAAGCCCGACTACCGCGCGGGAGCCTAAGCTCTCCTCACCCCTCACCCTTCCACGTTTCCTCTACCTCCACGCGCCTAAGCTATGCGCTCACCTGTCCCCGGGGTACCTGTCTCTCGGGTCGGAACTACCGAGCCGCCGTGGGCAAGTAGGGAGAGCTCCCGGGGAAGGCGGAGGAACCAGGCCCGGATCGTGAGGAGGGGTACAGGCCGCGCACTCGCCGCTGGTGGGGAAAGAACCTGGACGACATCTCCCAGCAGCCCCTGCGCCGCCCGGAGAAGCGAGTCTGCGCCCTGCGTCAAGGCTTGCTCAGCTCGCGGGTCGTGATTGGCAGGGACGCGTGCGCGTGCGTGTGAGCGAGGGCCGGACGCGGCGTGGGACGCGGCGTGGGGAGGGCGTGGGCGCTAGGAGGCCGGGTGGGAGGGCGCAGCGGCCGCCGGTTCTGGACTGCGCGGGGCGTGGAGGCCTAGTCCGGAGCGCGCCGGCTGCGGCCCCTGCCATTGTGACGGCGTCGTCCCCGCCCCGGATCTCCCAGGTGCGGAGCCTCCGGGTGCTGATCGCAGGTACGCACGAAAGGGCCGGTTTCGTGCTCGCTTCTCCGAGACGTTGTACCCCTGTTTGTTAACCTCGTCGTTCTGGGCCGGCGGTCGTTTCACCGGCAAGTGGTTTTTTTTCTCTGACTTTCGCCCCCCCGGCCTGGGTGTACCCTGGTGCCCAGGAGTTCCCGCCGTCGCGTTAGTGGGACAGGACCCTAGTACTGGAATGTGCCGGGAGGTGGTGCGGAATTTGAACCGCTTGTTCTCAGCGATGCAGAATAACGTTCTCATATTCCGGTTTACCTTTTCTTTCCCAATTGGGACTAGATGTTTAAAAATTTGAGTATGCCCTTTCCAGCGGCTGCTGAACGTGATTATGCTCATTTTTGTTAGCGTAGGAACAGGGAATGTCTTATATTCCATCGTGGTCGTACTGGCTTTAAAAAGTACGTATATGTACTACCGGCTTTAACTGGCGGATGTTATAGAAGTTATATGCTGCAAACATTGAAGTAGGTCTACTTTAAATAAACTTGGTGGCCACAAGGGGCGGATCGTTTTCTATTTCTTCGTCTAGTCTAAAAATACTCATTTAAAAAAAATTTTCACTTAATGAAATTACTTTGACATTATTTTCCTCAAAATTTATCAGTTAGTGTTATCAATATTTCCAGTGTTTTAAGATTGAGTGGGTTTGTGTGTACTCTTTAAAAGAAACAAACTGCATCTCCAGCTCCTAGCTTCCTGATCTTCATTTGCTTGTTATTTATTTTTATATCAAGTAGATTAACTGGAGGTGTGTTTGTGTTTAACCCATTTTTGTTTTTCATAGACAGCTCATAATATGTTTTTATTTTCCCTTGACACTGGAGTAGTTAAACCAATCAACTTTGTACGTTAACATCTAGAATAAATGCCAGAAGAGAAGGTTGACATCAAAATTACATGGGTCCTATCGAAAGTATATGAAGAAGGTGAAGAATTTAAATTATACCTACACTGCACATACAGAATATATTGTTAAAGAAAAAAAAGGAAATAGAAGGGAAGATGGGTTATCATCCAATATGCTAGCTAAAAAGCCTCTTTCATGTTAGAGATGTTGGCAAGTTAACCACCTGGGAAATACACAACCCTTTCCTGCCCTTTTTTAAACCACCTCAACATTACACTAATTTTTCTCTATGACCTGACTAATCTCCTCTCGTTTCAATTAAAATTGTCCCTTGGAGTTCCCGTCATGGCTCAGTGGTAACAAACCCAACTAATATCCATGAGGATGTGGGTTTCATCTCTGGCCTCGATCAATGGGTTAAGGATCCAGTGTTGCTGTGAGCTGCGGTGTAGATCGCAGATGTAGCTCGGATCCTCTGTTGCTGTGGCATAGGCTCTGACAGCTGTACCTCCGATTTGACCCCTAGCCTGGGAACTTCATATGCTGCAGGCGAGGTCCTGAAAAAGCAAAAAAAAAAAAAAAAAAAAGCCCATCACGGACTTCCAGTTGTGGCTCAGCAAGTTGAGAACCCGATATAGTATCCAGGAGGATGTGGGTTTGATACTTGGCTTCAATCAGTGGGTTAAGGATCCATTTCTGCAAGCTGCAGCATAGGTGACAGATGCAGCTGATTCCCCTGTTGCCATGGTTGTGGTGTAGGCCAGCAGCCCGTAGCTCTGATTCAAACCCTAGCCTGGAAACTTTCATATGCTGCACATAGGGCCCTAAAGAAAAAAAAAATTGTCCTTTCTTGCCAAGCCTCCTGGACACTGCATTGCACACATTCCTGCCCTTTCTTGAAAATTGTTCATTTGTTCTTTTCGTTCCTTTTCTCAGCACGTGGCTCTTAGCATGTGCCAGTCTCAGGGCAGGTTTTGAGAAATATCGTAAATGAAGTCTGCTTATCAGTATTTTATGTAAACATGTCAAAATTCTGTTTTGAGCACAGTGGTAGCATCAGGGTGATAGTGGCCTCATAGAATGAGTTTGGGAGTATTCTTTTCTCTGCAATTTTTTGGAGTAGTTTCAGAAGGATAGGTACTAACTCTTCTATAAATGTTTTCTAGAATTCGCCTATGAAACCATCTGGTCTTGGACTTTTGTTTTTTTGGAAGTTTTTTAATCACAGTTTCAATTTCAGTATTTGTGATTGGTCCTTTCATCTTTCTTTTTCTTTCTGGTTCAGTCTTTGAAGATTCTAAGATGCTAAGAATTTGTCCATTACTTCTAGGTTGTCCATTTATTGGCATATAGTTGCTTGTGGTGGTCTGTTATGATCTTTTGTATTTCTGTGATATCTGTCGTAACTTCTCCTTTTTCATTTCTGATTTTATTGATTTGAGCCCTCTTTTTTTCTTGATGTGTCTGCTAACGGCAACGCCGGATCGTTAACCCACTGAGCAAGGGCAGGGACCGAACCCGCAACCTCATGGTTCCTAGTCGGATTCGTTAACCACTGCGCCACGACGGGAACTCCAGTTTTCTTGATCTTTACAAAGAACCAGCTTTTTGTTTCACTGATCTTTTTGTTTGTTTTCTTTGTTTCTATTTCATTTATTTTTGCTCTTTGTGATTTCTTTCCTTCTACTCACTTTGGGTTTTGCTTGTTCTTTGTTCTCTAGTTGTTTTATCTTACTTATTTATTTCCTATTCCAGACTAGAAGTCAGATCTGAGCTGCAATAGTGACCTACGCTGCAGCACCACATCCTTTAACCCACTGTGCCTGGCTAGAGATCAAACTTGTGTCCTAGTGCTGCAAAGACACTGCCAATCCCATTGTGCCACAGTGGGAACTCCTTTCCAGTTGCTTTAGGTATAAAGTTAGTTTGAGATTTTTCTAGTTTCCTGAAGTAGGCTTGTATTACCATAAACTTCCCTCTTAGAACTGCTTTTGCAGCATCCCAGGGGCTTTGTTTTTTTTTAATTTTTTTTGTCTTTTTGTCTTTTCTAGGGCTGCACCTGCAGCATATGGAAGTTCCCAGGCTAGGGTCTAATCGGAGCTGTAGCTGCCAGTCTATGCCAGAGCCACAGCAACGCCAGATCCAAGCTGCATCTGCGACCTACACCACAGCTCAGGGCAACATCAGATCCTTAACCCACTGAAATGAGGCCAGGAATTGAACCTGCAACCTCATGGTTGCTAGTCGGATTTGTTAACCACTGAGCCACGATGGGAACTCCCCATTCCAGAGGCTTTGGATCATTGTGTCTTCATTGTCATTTGTCTAGGTTTTATTGTTTTTATTTTTGCTTTTTCGCCTTTTAAGGGTGCACCCATGGCATATGGAGGTTCCTGGGCTAGGGGTTGAATTGGAGCTGTAGCTTCTAGCCTACACCATGCAGGATCCAAGGCACTTCTGCGACCTACACCACAGCTCACAGCAGTGCCAGATTGTTTAGGCTTTTTTGTTGTTGTTGTTGTTGTCTTTTTTGCCATTTCTTGGGCCGCTCCCGCAGCACATAGAGGTTCCCGGGCTAGGGGTCTAATTGGAGCTGTAGCCACTGGCCTGCGCCAGAGCCACAGCAACGTGGATCTGAGCTGCGTCTGCAACCTACACCACAGCTCACGGCAACACCGGATCCTTAACCCACTGATCAAGGCCAGGGATTGAACCCGCAACCTCGTGGTTCCTAGTTGGATTCGTTAGCCATTGCGCCACAACAGGAACTTCTGTTTAGGCATTTTTTGATTTCTTCAGTGATCCATTGGTTGTTTAGTAGCATATTGTTAAAGTGTCTGTGTTTTTGTGTTTTTTTGGAGTTTTTTTCTTGTTGTTGATGTCTAGTCTTGTGGTCAGAACAAATACTTCCTATGATTTCAGTTTTCTTAAATTTACTGAGGCTTGATTCGTGGCCCGGAATGTGATCTGTCCTAGAGAATATTCTGTGTGTGCTTGAGAAGAATGTGTGTTTTTTGCTGCTTTCAGATGGCATGTTCTATGATTATCTATTAAGCTTATCTGATCTAATGCATCATTCAAGGTTAGTGTTTCCTTGTTGATTTTCTGTCTGGATGATTTCTTAATTGCTGTGAGTGGGGTGTTAAAGTTCCCCACTATTATTCTGTTATTGTCACTTGCTGCTCTTATGGCTATTAGCAGTTGCCTATGAGTGATCCTGTGGTGGTGCATATGTATTTACAATTGTTATATCTTCTTTTTGAGTTGACCCTTTGATCATCAAGTAATGTTCTTTGTCTCTGGTAACATTTTTTTCTTTTTATAATGATTTTTACTTTTTTCCATCATAGCTGGTTTAAAAAACATGGAACACTTCACTAATTTGCATGTCATCCTTGTGCAGGGGCCATGGCAATCTTCTCTGTATCATTCCAATTTTAGTATGTGTGCTGCCAAAGTGGGCACTCTTATAACATTCTTTATCTTAAAGTCCATTTTGTCTAATGTGAGCATTGCTACTCCAGCTTTCCTTTTATTTCTGTTTGCATGGGGTATCTTTTTCTTCCATCCTCTCACTTTCAGTTTGTATATGTCCCTGGAATTGAAGTGGGTCTCTTTTAGACAGCATATATATGGATCTTGTTTTTTGTATCCATTCAGCCAGTCTTTGTCTTTTGGTTGGAGTATTTAGTGCATTTACATTTAAGATAATTATTGATATGTATGTTCTTATTGCCATTTTGTTAATTGTTGGTCTTCTTTTCTTCCCTCTTGTTCTTTCTTTCTTTCTTTCTTTTTCTTTTTCTTTTTTTTTTTCCTTTTAGGGCTGCACCTGTGGCATATGGAAGTTCCCAGGCTAGGGGTTGAATCAGAGCTGCGGCCTATACCAGATCTGAGCTGTGTCTGCAGCCTACACCACAGTTTATGGCAATGCCAGATCCTTAACCCATTGAGCGGGGCCAGGGATCGGCCAGGGATCAAATCCGCATCCTCACGTATACTAGTTGGGTTCATTACTGCTGAGCCACAATGGGAATTCCTTGTGATTTGATGACTATCTTTAGTGTTATGATTGAATTGCTTTTTCTTATTTGTGCATCTCTTGTAGGCTTTGGTTTGTGGTTACTATGAGGTTTTGATGTAGAAGTCTATATATATACAGGATTGTTTTAAGTTGCTGGTCTCTTAATTGGAAATGCATCTCTAGTATCCTACATTTGCTTTTTGTGTCTTTAAATATGTCTTTGCTATCTCTGCTGGCCCCAGACTTCTCACTTTGTGGCTGCTGGGCCCATTGGCCTGATCATTCCTTCTCCTTCGCAGATCCCAAATACCAGTGAACTTATGCAGAATCTGAAGATTCCATATGCTATTTATGTGGCCCTAAAAATAAAAGGCATTCCATTGTGGCTCAGCAGGTTGAGAACCCTACACAGTAGCTATGAAAGTGTGGGTTTGATCTCTGATCTCTGGCCTTGCTTAGTGCATTAAGGATCCAGTGTTGTTGCAAGCTGAGTTGTAGGTTGCAGCTGCTGCTTTGATTTGACCCCTAGCCCAGGAACTTCCATATGCCACAGTACGGCTGTTTAAAAAAAAAAAAAAAAAAAAAAGAGGATGTCCCATCATGGCTCAGTGGTTAACAAACCTGACTAGTATCCATGAGGATCTGCGTTCGATCCCTGGCCTTGCTCAGTGGGTTAAGGATCTGTCATTGCCATGAGCTGTGGCATAGGTCACGGACACAGCTCCGTTCCCACATTGCTGTGGCTGTGGTGTAGGGCAGCAGCTGTAGCTCTGATTGGACCCCTAGCCTGGGACCTTCCATATGCTGCGGGTGCAGCCCTAGAAAGACAAAAGACAAAAAAAAAAAAAAAAAAAAAAAAAAAAGAAAGAAAGAAAAAGAAAAGAATTACCTACTCCAGATCTCAGTGTGAGGGCAGTTGAAGTGGCCTGCTCATTTAAGAAGAGGCTTCTGTTCCCAGAGTTCCCGTCGTGGCTCAGTGGTTAACGAATCCGACTAGGAACCATGAGGTTGGGGATTTGATTCCTGGCCTTGCTCAGTGGGTTGAGGATCCGGTGTTGCCATGAGCTGTGGTGTAGGTCGCAGATGCGGCTTGGATCCTGCGTTGCTGTGGCTCTGGTGTAGGCCGGTGGCTACAGCTCCAATTAGACCCCTAGCCTGGGAACTACATGCCGTGGGAGTGGCCCTAGAAAAAGGCAAAAAGACAAAAAAAAAAAAAAAAAAAAAAGAAAAAAGAGGCTTCTGTTTCCATTGTGATTCAGCAGAAAGAACCCAACTAGTATCCATGAGGATGCAGGTTCCATTCCTGGCCTTGCTCAGTGGGTTGGGGATCCATTGTTGCCATGAGCTATGGTGTAGGTTGCAACTCTGATCCTGCATTGCTCTGGCTGTAGTGTAGGCCGGCAGCTGCAGCTCCAGTTTGACCTCTAGCTTGGGAACCTCCATATGCCATGGGTGGGACCCTTAAAAAAAAAAAAGAGGCTTCTCCTACTTCTAGTGGCAGGTGGGTGGTGATCCGGAGCAGTGCCTCAGCTAACCTAGGTACGTGCCTAGCAAGAGGTTAAAGGTGGGGCTGCTGCTTCAGCTTCCAGAATTAGGTTTCCTCACGTTATAGGCAAGTGTTGGAGGAGTATATGTGGGTTATTAGCCATTGTTACATTGAAGGAGAGAATTACCTCTCTCAGCCAGTGTATGAACACGTAGCATCTTTCCTGTCAGTCTTCAAGCTAGTATCAATAGGTTTTTTTCTCCTCTAGTTTGCTTCCTAGATGTTAATTTTTCTTTTTCTTTTCTTTCTTTTCTTTTTTTTAGGGCCGCACCCTTGGCGTTTGGAAGTTCCCAGGCTAGGGGCCAAATCATACCTGCAGCTGCCGGCCTATGCTACACATAGCCATAGCCACTCCAGATCCAAGCCGCATCTGCAACCTACACCACAGCTGATGGCAACAGCAGATCTTTAACCCACTGAGCTAGGGCAGGGAACCCGTGTCCTCATTATACTAGTCGAGCCACAACAGGAACTCTTGCTTCCTAGACGTTGATATATGCCAGTTTACTTCTGTTCCTACAGTTTGTTTTGCTCTCCATGTTATCTTTGGTTCATCTGTATGCTTTAATGGGTTCATCTGATAATACCACTGGTTAGCTGTATTGGATTTTACTGTTGCCTAGTGGGTTTTATAGGAATTACATCACGGCATTGTTGACATGAAGGACTCTATCCTTCTGCCTGCCTTGCCTGCATCTCACAGTGGAAGAGTATAGTCACTCTCAAATCTGGGACAAAAGGATCCATCCCCCCTTGTCAAGAGGTTGTCCTGTTGGGGAACACAGCTGTGTCACTTGAGCAGATACAGCAGAGAGGGAATGTGGAAGGAGATGACACAGCCAGCTAACCCTCCCCTTGACATGGGTCCTCCTCCATCTCTTTTCTGGCTCATTGAGTTCAAAACCCACCCTATCCTCTTTCTAGTCCCTACCCCCAACACCTTATCATCCGTTAATATCATCTCGTCCTTAGGAGTCATCTTTAATCCTTAACCTGTCTTCACCTCCATAGGACATACCAACCTTTCCAAAACCTGCCTGCTCCCCACTGCTACCCTCCACAGCCCTAATTTGCGATCCTGGCTTCTGGACTGTGCTGTGCCTCCTGCCTGGTTTCCTTGCAGCTGTTGTATCTTCCTGCATCAGACAACCACCCCCAATGCAGACAAATCCATTAACATTCCACAGCCCGTAAGCAAGAGTCCATATTTCTTTCTTTCTTTTTTTTTTTTTTTTGTTTTTGCCTTTTCTAGGGCTGCTACCTGTGGCATATGGAGGTTCCCAGGCTAGGGGTCTAATCAGAGCTGTAGCCACTGGCCTACGCAAGAGCCACAGCAACAGGGGATCCGAGCCTTGTCTGCAACCTACACCACAGCTCACGGCAATGCTGGATCCTGAATCCACTGATCAAGGCCAGGGATTGAACCCACAACCTCATAGTTCCTAGTCGGATTCCTTAACCATTGAGCCATGACAGGAACTCCCAAGAGTCCATGTTTCTGAGGATGGTGATTTTGGTCTCAGCCCAGCCTGTTTCTGGTTGCTCTCTGCCCTGCAGTCACCAGCCATACTGAGCTTCTGACTCCCACGGCACTGTCTTTGTTCACACAGTTCCTCACCCTTGTTTATCTGCCTGGACTCAGCCCTGCAATTGTGCAGGGTGCCATCTTCAGTGTTCCACCAGCTGCTTGAGGGAAGCATCAGCACTTAGGTGTTTTTTTTTTTTTTTTTTGTCTTTTGTCTTCTGTCTTTTTAGGGCCCCACCCACGGCACATGGAGGTTCCCAGGCTAGGGGTCCAATTGGAGCTGTTGCTGCCAGCCTGTGCCACAGCCACAGCAATGCCAGATCCAAGCCACATCTTTGACCTACACCACAGCTCACAGCAGCGCCAGATCTCCAACCCACTGAGCAAGGCCAGGGATTGAACCCACAATGTCATAGTTCCCAGTCAGATCCGTTTCTGCTGTACCACAACAGGAACTCCAGCGCTTAGGTTTTTATCTACTGTGCTTAAAACAGAGCCAGGATCAGAGTAAGTGATCAGGAACTGTGTAGTAAAATGATAGAAGATCCAAATTTAAATCGTCAAGGTAGTTTACCAGCTTACCTGCTATTTCCTTAAAATAAATGAAAATAGCAACTGTAGAGAAGCAACCGTGAAGTAGTGTTGCCAGTTGCATAAAAAGATCCGTTATGTATGTACTGACTAATGATCTGATTACCCCCCAAAAATGGTAAAAAGTGAGAATTAAATAGGTTATCTAACTGCTTAGATTAGTTGTTCTCAACCTTGGCTGCATATCAAAACCACTGAGAGAGCTATTTAGAAAAAAAAAATTTTTTTTAAGCTTGATCCCCTCTTTAGAAAATTAAATCAGAATCTCTCAGTGGGGGAGGAGGACTTGGGACCCAGGTGTAAATAATTTGTCAATATACGGGGCACTTCGATGTGTAGTCAGGCTAAAAACTACCAGCTTAAAGTTTTGAGTGAGTTAACTGAAAGTGGATGTTAAGGGAAATTAGGGTGATGTGAGATTAATTGCAAACTGTTTGTGTTTTAAATCATTAAATAGGAGCATCATTGGGATGAACCTTAGATATCCATTTAAACTGGAGGCAGTATTATAGTTTGAGGTTTCCTTTTTTCTTTTTCTTTTTGGTCTTTGGTCCTTTTAGGGCTGCACGCATGGCATATGGAGATTCCCAGGCTAGGGGTCTAATTGGAGCTACAGCTGCTGGCCTATGCCACAGCCACAGCAATGCCAGATCCGAGCCACGTCTGTGACCTACACCACAGCTCACGGCAATGCCGGATGCTTAACCCACTGAGCGAGGCCAGGGATCAAACCCACAACCTCAAGGTTCCTAGTCAGATTCGTTTCCCCCCCCTTTTTTCCTGTTTTGTCTGTTTTTTCGTTTTTAAAAATTTGATTGAAGTATAGTTGTTTTACAATGTTGTGTTAATTTTTGCTGTAGGGTTCGTTTGTTTTAGAGTAAGATCTGATTAAAACTGTATTAGTGACCAGAACTTTCCTGCTTCCGTAGGCAGCCTGTTCTGCTGCCAAATGTCATTGATTAATAGTGTTTGATATGTTGATTTGTGATTGACTTCTTGGCAAGTCCACACATTTTTCCTAATCCTGCCCTCTGGAATGATTCAGAATAAATGTCATCTCTGTTGCATGATATAAGTGCGTAAAACCATTCTCTTGCTTCCCTTAAGACATTTCTTCTGCTGGCATAACATCCCTGGCTGTTTCAGCCTTTACATACCAGACATTGAAAAGTGAGCTCAGCACTCAGCCCTGAAACAGCCCCTGGCTTGTCATGGGCACTTGGTGCACATCTGATGCAGGGAAGTGAAAACAGAGGAGCCTCGTGTGTTTGTTCCACCTTTCCATCCCAGACACTATGGATCCTGACTCCCTCCTCTGATAACGTCCACATGGGACAGGTGTCCACTTTTGTATTTTTTTTTTTTTTCTATTTTCTTTGCTTTTTAGGGCCGAACCTGTGGAATATGGAAGTTCCCAGGCTAGGGGTCAGATCGAACTGCTGGCCTACACCACAGCCACTGCAACATGGGATCTGAGCTGCCACAGCTTGCAGCAACGCCAGATCCTTTAACTCACTGAGTGAGGCCAGGGATCAAACCTGTGTCCTTGTAGAAACTAGTTGGGTTCTTAACCCTCTGAGCCACAGCGGGAACACCTACTTCTATATCTTAATACCCACTTCTAGTATGTTCCACTAAAGTTTATAAGTAGACTTTTCTCAAGTTTTGTGGCCCTAAAAAGACCAAAAAAAAAAAAAAATTCTTAAAAAAAAAAGTGAAACTTGCATTTTTTAGAGAGATGGCGCTCATCGGAGTGAGAAAGACCTGAGGCAGAGAAACCAAGCCTGGAGCAGGCCATGGCAGCAGGAATCTAGAGAAAGAGAGAGACTGGAAAAACTTGTAGGAGGGGTTCACAGGCTGCAGTAACTGATTGGAGGTCAGAAGCACAGAGTCTACCAAGATGCTTGCATTGCCTGGTCCTTGGATGTCATTTATTTTTTAAACAAACAAATAATCCTTACCATGTGTCAGGCACGGTTTTACATGTTTTACAAGTAGTGACTCATTTAATTCTCATAATAACCCTGTGGGTAGGCAGTATTTTGTCCCCATAGTATAGATGAAAAGACTGAGATATTGAGATGTTAAGAAACCACCCAGTGAGTAATGGAGCAGGGATCTGAACCCAGGCAGCCTGGCCACGGAATCCATGCTGTTAACCACAGTAGAGGTTAGGGAAGGAGGTGGGGGGTAGAGGGCAGAGTGATCTGTTCATTCTTGCCTGGCACTTAGCCTGTCATGAGCTGAGCAATGGGACAGACTGTGGGGGTGACACCAGAAGATGTGTCCTGTGTCCTGGAAGATGAGGGGGGAGGGGTCATTGAAATGGAGACTGGGAAAGACTGAGGAAGGAACAAAGGGAAACCTTTGTTAAGCTAATTATAATTTTAAAGACAATTTTAAAGTTTTATTGAGGTATAGTTGATTTGCAACGTTGTGATGTTGTAATTTCTGCCATACAACAGAGTGATTCAGTTACACATATACAAACAGCCATTCTTTTTCTGCTTCTTACCCCAAATAGATTATCATTTCCTATGCTAAATAGTGGGTCCCTGTTGACCAATCATTCCGTATACCACAGTGTGCGTATGCCAGTTCCAACCCCTCAGTCCGTCCCTCCTCACCAGCCTGTCCCCTTTGGGAGCCATAAATTTGTTTTCAAAGCCTGTGAGTCTGTTTCTGTTCTGCAAATAAGTTCGTCTGTACTATTTTTTAGACTCCACACATGTGTGATAACATATGATGTTGGTCTTTCACTGTCTGATGACTTCACTTAGTATGATAATCTCTAGGTCCATCCAGGTTGCTGCAGTGGCAATATTTCATTCTTTTTTATGGCCAAGTAATATTCTATTTTATATATGTACCACATCTTTTTGTCTTTTCTGTCCTTTTAGGCCCATACCCACGGCATATGGAGGTTTTTTTTGCATGTGGTACGTGGAAGTTGCAGGGCCAGGGTTGGAATACATGACAGCTGTGACCCAAACCACAGCAGTGACAATGACAGATCCTTAACCCTCTGAGCCACCAGGGAACTCTGAGAGTTACTGCTTTGATGTTTCAGAGTTTCTTTTTGGGGTGATGAAAAAGTTTTGGAATTAGTGATGGTGGCTTGCACAACATTGTGAATCTGCTTAATGCCCCTAAACTGTACACTTAACAATGATTAAAATGGCAAATTTTGTTATATTTATTTTGGCACAACTTTAAAGTTTGCTTTTAGTATACCAAAAAACCTTGGTGTATACACTTGGAGTGGATGAATTGTATGGTATGTGAGACATCTCAAATATAGCTATTTAAAAAAAGAACAGGAGTTCCCGTCGTGGCGCAGTGGTTAACGAATCTGACTAGGAACCATGAGGTTGCGGGTTTGATCCCTGCCCTTTCTCAGTGGGTTAAGGATCCGGCGTTGCCGTGAGCTGTGGTGTAGGTTGCAGACGCGGCTCGGATCCCGAGTTGCTGTGGCTCTGGCACAGGCCGGTGGCTACAGCTCCGATTCAACCCCTAGCCTGGGAACCTCCATATGCCGCGGGAGCGGCCCAAGAAATAGCAACAACAACAACAACAACAACAAAAAAAGACAAAAAGACCAAAAAAAAAAAAAACAAAGGAAAAATAAAGAGATGGTCAGATATTCAAAAGCAGAAAGAATTTATTTATTTATTTATTTTGCTCTTTTGTCCTTTTTCTGTCTTTCCTAGGGCCGCACCTGTGGCATACGGAGGGTCCCAGGCTAGGGGTCTAATCTGAGCTATAGCCTCCGGCCTATGCCACAGCCACAGCAACGCCAGATCTGAGCCGCATCTGCGACCCACACCACAGTTCACGGCAGCACCAGATCCTTAACCCACTGTGTGAGGCCAGGGATCGAACCCACAACCTCATGGTTCCTAGTCAGATTCATTAACCACTGAGCCATGAGGGGAACTCCTAAAAGTATTTTTAAAAGAAGATGATTTGTTGTAGTATTAGAATCATTTAATTCCAGATGGAATTTAGCATGGAACTCCAGAGATTAAGGGAGTCGGGGGAGGCAGTCTTCAGAGCTCTTTTCTTCCTGCTCCTTGGGATTCAGGCACCGTGGGTGTATTTCTGGAAGAATCTGCAGTCCTCTGTGTGTGGGGTGTGTACACACTGGTCTGAGGGAATCTGGGCTCCTAATAACAAGCTCCCAGTTACAGCACTTCCCTTCATGTCTCTTCCTTTTCCACAGCTTCACCTGCCTGGGATCTGCTGTTACTCAGGAGAGCATCATCAAGAGCCAGGAGGGCATGGAGGCTGCGGTGTTAACTGCCTGGCCCCATGTAAGTTGGGCTGCCTTCATTCTGTGTTGTTTTCCAACTGAGAATCCCATTTTGATTAAGGGTTTTTAAGGGGTCTTAGACACTTCCTGTAGCAGACAAGCACCATTTTGTTGCTTTATTTGTACTTTTACTCCCTTTGCTGTCAGAGAAACGAAAGTTGAGTAGAAACGTGTGTGATGCCGAGGACTCCGATGAGATGCTCCTTCATCTGCAATAAGGTGCTGAACCCATGGCAAGCTTTTCCCTTAGGGATTATGAGAGAACTGGGGTTCTCTGGGCCCTGCTGGTCTTGGGGTATGACATCTGTGTTAGTTCTTCCCTGGGGGGCTGCCTGTTTGGGGGAGCTTGGGGACAAGTTAGGTGATTATCCAGGAGTAACTGACCAACAGAAACAGTGACTGGGAGTGTGCACGGAGACGGATGGCTGGGGGCGGTGGGTCCTCTGGGGATGAAGCGTCTGGGTTGGGGACCCTCCCTCAGCCTCTTTCAGCTTCACCCCTAGAGAATCCCACATACTTTATTTCTATGTATATTGAAAAACCCACTTGAAATCAGCTTTTGCTTTGGGTTGCCCTACGTATTTTGAAGGATACTAGTCCATTGTATTTACCCAGATATTTACTCTTTTTCTTGCTTATCGATCATTCCTGAAATTTAAAGTTTCTCTCTTGTATCATTGCCCTTTTTCCTGAAGAATTACCTCTAGCATACTTTTATTTATTTATTTATTTTTTCTTTTTTTCTTTTTTGTCTTTTCTAGGGCTGTACTCACGGCATAGGGAGGTTCCCAGGCTAGGGGTCTAATCGGGGCTGTAGCTGCCAGCCTACTCCACAGCCACAGCAATGCGGGATGCGAGCCGCATCTGTGACCTACGCCACAGCTCATGGCAATGCCAGCTCCTTAACCCACTGAGCAAGGCCATGGATTTAACCTGCAGCCTCACAGTTCCTAGTCAGATTCATTAACCACTGAGCCACAACAGAAACTCCACCTTTAGCATACTTTTAGAGCAAATCTGCTGATTACAAAGTCTGTTAGTTTAACTTTACTTGGCAATGTGTTTTTTCATTAATGAAAGATATTTTCACCCCATATTGAAAGTCTGGCACAACAGTTCTTCTTCTTCTTTTTTTTTTTTTTTTTGTCCTTTTAGGGCTGCATCCACGGCATATGGAAGTTCCCAGGGTAGGGGTTGAATCAGAGCTGCAGCTGCCGCCCTATGCCACACACAGCCACAGCAACGCTGGATTCAAGCCATGTCTGTGACCTACACCACAGCTCACGGCAACACCAGATCCTTAATCCATTGAGCGAGGCCAGGGATTGAACCTGCATCCTCATGGATACTGGTCAAATTTGTTTCCACTGAGCCACAACAGGAACTCTGACAGTTCTTTCCTTTCAAGCATTGACTGCCACCCCCCCCAGCCCCCCACTGTCCCCTGTCTTTTGACTTTCAAGATCTTTGATGGAAACCCTCAGTCATTCAGATGGCTTTTTTCTAAATGTAGGTGTAATCTACAGTTTTTTTGACATGGCTAATAAAGGCCTTGATTCAGTATTATTTTGCTACTGGCTTAGCAGGTTAAGGACCCGATATTCTCTCTGTGAATATGCAAGTTCGATCCCTGGCTTCACTCAGTGGGTTAAGGATCTAGTGTTACAGTGAGCTGTGGTGTAGGTGGCAGATGCGGCTCAGGTCTGGTGTTGCTATGGCTGTGGTATAGGCCAGTGGCTGCAGCTCCAATTTGATCCCAGGCCCAGGAGCTTCCATATGCAGCAGGTGCAGTTCTAGAAAGAAAATAAATATATAATCTCTTACCCATTTTTTAATGCCTCCTAATTTTTAGGAAAAATGTTTTGGTAAATTATTTTAGGCCATAAAATGTGGCTACCTGGGTCTCTTAAGCATTAAGCTGTCCTCGAATTCAAACTGTTTTTCTGTTCTTTCCCTCCTTGAAGTAGGTTCTTTATTTCACACAGTGTAAGTGTAGATTAACTTCTTTTTTTTCTTTTTGTCCTTCTAGGGCCTCACCTGAGGCACATGGAGGTTCCCAGACTAGGGGTCTAATCGGAGCTATAGCTGCCAGCCTCCACCAGAGCCACAGCAACGCAGGATCCAAGCCGAGTCTGCAACCTACACCACAGCTCACAACAACGCCAGATCCTTAGCCCATTGAGTGAGGCCAGGGATCGAACCCACATCCTCATGGATGCTAGTCTGGTTCATTTGTTAACTTGTTAACTGCTGAGCCATGACAGGATCTCCTGTAGATTAACTTCCTTTTTTTCTTTTCTTTTGTTTTCTTTTTTGGCTTCCCCACGGTGTATAGGAGTTCCCAGGCCAGGGATCAGATCCGAATTGCAGTTGCTCCCTAGGCTGCAGCTGCAGCAATGCTGAATCCCAAACCCCACTGTGCCAGGCTGGGGATTGAACCTGTATCCCAGCACTCCCAAGACGCTGCCAGTCCTGTTGTGCTACAGTGGGAGTTCCTGATTTTCCAGGCTTTAGCTGTTTACAACATAACTGGTTTAAACCAAAGTGCTTCTGACAGTTTCTACACCTAAAGCATAACATGGAACAGGTTTCTAGACAGTAGGTACTTAATGCCCTTCCTTTTAGGACTTGACCAGAACTCAACATACATACTGCTCATTCCTAGAGTCAGTTCTGGTCCATGCTCTTTTCTGCCTGATCTGTCAATATTCAGGAAATGGAGGGCAAAGATACATATCTGGCTCAATGTAAACTTATTTTGTGTTGTAGACACTGGTGACCTTCAAGGACGTATTGGTGAACTTCTCCAGGGAGGAGTGGAAGCTGCTGGACACTGCCCAGCAGGTCATGTACAAAGATGTGATGCTGGAGAACTACAGAAACCTGGTGTCCTTGGGTAAGACTGACCTCTGTCTCAGGGATTTGGGTTCCTCATTGATGAGAAGGTACAGAGATCTGAGCTGTACATTAAGAGTGTGAGCTTGGGGTCTGGGACCTAATTTCTCTGAGGCTTAGAACAGGATTTTCTTATTCCACTTGCTTTTATGGGGAAAAAAAAAAGTTGTTTTGATTTTTTTTGAATTTCTAAGAGTGTATGTTTTGCTGCCTCTGTAGCCCTCCTCGTCTACTCTTCAGTGCCTCCAGGACTGTTGAAAGGGTCAGGGGTTGGGGTTGAACCTGGGACACTTCTGTGTGTCCAGCCCAGAGCCCCCAACCCACACCCAGGCCTCTGTTTTTCCCTGTGAACAGGGCTTCAGCTTCCCAAGCCAGATGTCATCCTCCGGTTGGAGAAAGGGGAGGACCTATGGCCAGTGGAGAGAGGGATTCGCCAGGAGCCCTGCCCAGGTGAGGACCAGACCACCTGCTCAGGCAGGTGACCCAGTGAGAGTGGTCACCAGTTCTCTGTGTGTCTAAGACAGGAACTGTGTTTACTCTCCTTCTCTTTTCCCCTCGCTTGTTTGCTGTCTACAGCCTTGTTGCACTTCCATTTGCAGTCATTAAAATTACCTTTCTGGGAGTTCCCCTTGTGGCTTTTCAGTAACAAACCCAACTGGCATCCATGAGGATGAAGGTGCAATCCCTGGCCTCGCTCAGTGGGTTAAGGATCTGGCGTTGCTGTGAGCTATGGTGTAGGTCTCAGATGTGGCTCGGATCTGGCATGGCTGTGGCTGTGGCTGTGGCTGGCAGCAACAGCTCTGATCAGACCCCTAGCCTGGGAACTTCCATATGCCACAGGTACGGCCCTAAAAAGACAAAAAAGGGAAAAAAATTTTCTTTCTGTTGATGCTGCTTCCTGATTGTTACCCCTAACTCCAGCACCTGCTTTCTCTTATTTTCCATAGAATTATTTCACTCATCTTGGGCTGTCTTGTCCCTGTCTTCCTGTCCTGTGCCCTTTCCTGTGGCCCCTGTTCTACAGCCCCTGTAAGCTCTTCTGGGGCCCCCCATCACCTGCCCCTGCCTGGGGTTGTCTCCTGCTAGTTAGAAAATTGCTGCAGGGGACTCACCAGTTCCTGTGCTTAACTCCCCTTCCTTTCCAGAATTGCTAGAAACGCCTTTTTTCTCACTATAGTCCAGCTCTTTTATTTTGTTTTCTTTTCAATGTATTCCTCTTCACTTTTGTCTTAAACACCTCTAAAATGCAGCTATCGTGTAGATTTGTAGGAATCCACTAGCATCATTTCTTTTTCCCAGCTTCCCTGAGCAGAGAAGAGCCGTCCTCTGGGCTAAGAGATGGAAGGCAGTCCTTCACCTTTGTCCTTTTCCTCTCTAAGGTGTCATTCGCCGGCTTCTGTTTCTAAGCTCAGTCCTCTGATGTCTTTCTCTTAGCCCACCTGTCTGGGTGTTGCTGCCTCACGTGGGCAGAGCAGCCAGGGAGCCTACCAGTGGACCCCCGCCCCTGGTGGCTCTAGGACACACAGCTGCCAGGTCCAGTGCAGTCTGGGTGAGTTGTAATTGTCCACAGTGTCAGGTGCTCCCCTGCATCTCAGGCTTGAGTGTGATGTAAATAAAGTCTGTCACAGCACGCTTATCCTGGAAGTTTCGACTCTATCCATTTCCTATGACACCTTTTTTTTTTTGGCCGTGCCTATGGCTTGAGAAAGCTCCTGGGCCAGGGATCAAACCTGTACCGCAGCAGCAAACTGCAGTAACAACACTGGATCCTTAACCTGCTGAGCCACACAGGAACTCGCTGTGAAACCTGATGCATTAAGTACAGGTTCCTTCTTTTTCTGAGTTTTCACTTTGTCTCCTTTGTTTGTTTGTTTGTTACAGTGCCGCATCTGCTACATATGGAAGTTCCCAGGCTAGGGGTCGAATCAGAGCTACACCTGCCAGCCTACACCACAGCCACAGCAACTCAGGATCTGACTGGTGTGAGGTGACGCCTCATTGTAGTTTTGATTGGTGTTTCTCTAATAATTAGTTTTGTTGAGCATTTTTTCATGTACCTGCTGGCCATCCGTATGTCTTCTTTGGCGAAATGTCTTTTTAGATCTTTTGCCCATTTTTCAACTGGGTTATTTGTTTTTTTATTGTTGAGTTGTATGAGTTGTTTGTGTATTTCAGAGGTTAAGCCCTTGTTGGTTGCATTATTTGTAACTGTTTTCTCCCTATTTTATGTTACATGTATTGTGTCTTTTGTTTGTTTTTCCTTTTTGGCTACCCTGTGGCATATGGAGTTCTCAGGCCAGAGATCAGATCCAAGCCACTATTGCAACCTAAGTCACAGCTGTGGCAACACCAGATCCTTAACCCACTGTGCTGGGCTGGGGATCAAACCTGTGTCCTAGTGCTCCCAAGACACCATTGATCCCGTTCTGCCACAGTGGGAACTCTTATATGTATTGTTTTGAGCACAATTTTAAAAAAATAAATAAATCAGGGTGGGGGAGAAACTAGTGACTAAGAAATTTGTGAGTGAAAATTAGGACTGGTTGTAGGGGTTGGTTGTACAAAGAAGGTGGTGAGGAGCGTGGTGCAGCGTTTTTTACCAGGTGTATTAGTTTCCCATGGCTGCCAAAAACAGTTCCACAAACAGAGTGGCTTAAGTTCACAAATGTATTTTCTCACAGTTCTGGAGGTCAGAAGTCTGGAATCAGGTGTGGGAAGGCTGTGTGCCCTCTGAAGCCTCTAGGGGAGGCTCCTTCCTGCCTCGTCCAACTCTGGTGCCCTGGGTACCCTTTGGTTTGTACATGTATCCCTTCAACCATCCTGCATCTTCCCACGGCCATCTTCCCTGTGTGCCATCTCTGTGTCTCCTCTCCTTGTAAGGACACCAGTCAGGGTCCTCCCTACCCCCATACAGATTTATCTTGACTAATTACATCTGCCATGATCCTGGTTCCAAATAAGCCCATAGCCTGTGATGCTGGGGGTTAGACATCAGGGGATGTGGTTCACCCCCTCACCTTGTAAGGTATCGAATTGCCCTATATTTGTAGGGGAGGTAATGTTGGGTAAATAGTGGGGCTTTTTCTAGATTTCACAACCAAACATTTTAGCTGAAAGGCATTGAGAAACAAACTTAGGCTCTGAACCCAGGGAAGTAATTTGCAGTAATGTGCATGTTAAGCAGAAGGGCGAACAGTCCAGGAGAGTGTGAGTTAGGGCCCAGGTTCTGGGTTAGTGTCCTCTGTTGGTCCTATTAGTTTTTTTTTTTTTTTTGGTCTTTTTGTCTTTTCTTGTTGTTGTTGTTGCTATTTCTTGGGCCGCTCCCGCGGCATATGGAGGTTCCCAGGCTAGGGGTTGAATCGGAGCTGTAGCCACCGGCCTACACCAGAGCCACAGCAACGCAGGATCCGAGCCACGTCTGCAACCTACACCACAGCTCATGGCAACGCCGGATCGTTAACCCACTGAGCAAGGGCAGGGACCGAACCCGCAACCTCATGGTTCCTAGTCGGATTCGTTAACCACTGTGCCACGACGGGAACTCCAGTTTAATTAAATCTTGTTGTCTCAAAACAAAGAAACCAAAGTTAGAAGACGGAATGATGAAACAGCAAGTCTTATAAATGGTGTTGCTTTGACCACACGTGCATCAGATGTTGATGAGCTCCCACCTTCATGACACTTGGGATAAACTTATTGGTCCTTGGGTGACAGATTAGCAAAATGATTTTTTTTTCTTTTTATGGCCATATCTGTGGATTATGGAAGTTCCCGGTCCAGGAATTGAATCAGAGCTGCAGCTGAAGCCTACAACACAGCCACAGCAACACTGGATCCAAGGCACATCTGTGACCTGTGCTGTGCAATGCTAGATCCTTAACCCACTGAGTGAGACCCAGGATCAGTCTGCATCCTCAGAGAGGTAGTGTCTGGTCCTTAATCCACTGAGCCACAACAGGAAGTCCACAAAATGATTTCTTGAGAAGTGTAGCAACTTGTCTAAATTCACCACAAGTAGGAGTTACCATTCTGGCTCAGCAGGTTAAGAACCCGACCTAGTGTCCCTGAGGATGTGGGTTCAATCCCTGGCCTCCCTCAGTTAAGGATCCAGCGTTGCTGCAAGCTGCAGTATAGGTCACAGAAGCAGCTCGGATCTGGTGTTGCTGTGGCTATGGTGTAGGCTGGCAGCTGCAGCTCCGATTCAACCCCTAGCTTGGGAACTTTATATGCCACAAGTGCAGCCCTAAAAAGACAAAAGAAAAAAAAAAAAAGGTCAGGAGTTCCACTGTGGCCCAGCAGAAACAAATCAGACTAGTATCCTTGAAGACACAGGTTCGATCCCTGGCCTCGCTCAGTGGGTTCAAGGATCCAGTGTTGCCACGAGCTGCGGTGTAGGTTACAAATGCAGCTCAGATCCCATGTTGCTGTGGCTGTGGTGTAGTCTGGCAGCTACAGCTTTGATTGGACCCCTAACCTGGGAACTTCCATATATCACAAGTGCAGCCCTAAAAAGCAAAAAAGAAAGAAAGAAAATTCACCACAAGTAGTGGTAAACCTTAGGTTAGATTAGAACCTGTGACTTCTGGGCTGTTGCTCTCCCAGCCCATCATGTGGCTTTTCTGAGAGGTTCACTATGTCAGTCACCTGTAATTCTTCTGCACTGCTTTGGTGATACAGATGAGAGGCATTGCCTGACATATGGCTGAATTCATGGTTTAAGAATGTTAAATTGGTTGTAGTGTGAGGAATCCATGTCAGGGCGGGGCCTGGCAGCAAGTAGACATGTTAATTTCTTATGTTATTAGTAGTCAGATTAGACAATAGGAGCACAGCCCTTTCTGTGGGTCTTCTTAATTACCACCCCAGCACTGAATATTCTGATTGCACATTTCCTAGCCAGTCCTTTGGCTTCTCTTATTACTCTTTGCTCCTTTTATGTGCATATTTTTCCCAGTGCATTTCCTGTTTAAGGCTCTTCCTTCCCCTTCTCATTCTCTGTCAAGTTTACAAAACTATATTTAAAAGCAACTCTACATGATTTACATACTTTTTTCTACATACATCCTACTATTCTGGCCTTCATACTTCTTTTAGTTATGCAAAGCTTTTTCCTTTCTTTCAGATTTGGATACTGCGGTAGAAATTAAATCAATTTCCAGTCAGAGTGTTTCTAAAGATAAACAGTTTTGTGACATTAAAGTGGAAAGAAAGGCAAAGAATGATCTCTGGTATTTGTCATTGGAAGAAGTCTGGACATGTGAAAGTCAGTTGGACAGGTCCCAGGACAGCCAGGAGAGACATCTGAGGCAAGTGGCATTCACCCAGAAGAAAACACTTCCTCAGGAGAGAGTCTGTGAAAATGGGAAATCTGGGGGAAACTGTCTTCTTCCCGCCCAGCTAGTACTTCAAGGGTATTTCCGTAAACATGACTCACATCCTAAAAGTTTAAAACACGATTTAGTTTTCAGTGGTCATCAGGAAGGTTATGCAAGCAACAGCAATGACTGTGATCAGACCTTCTGTCAAAACATTCATCTTATTCAATTTGCAAGAACTCAAGCAGGAGGTAAATCATACCAATGCACTGATAACAACTCTCTTCCTCATGGTACATCCCTTGGTATATCGAAGGGTACACATCGAGAGAAACCCTATGAATGTAAGGAGTGTGGAAAATTCTTCAGCTGGCGCTCTAATCTTACCAGGCACCGGCTTATTCATACTGGAGAAAAACCCTATGATTGTAAAGAATGTGGAAAATCTTTCAGCCGAAGTTCTCACCTTGTTGGACATCAAAAGACTCATACTGGTGAGGAACCCTATGAATGTAAAGAATGTGGAAAATCCTTCAGCTGGTTCTCTCACCTTGTCACTCATCAGAGAACTCATACAGGAGACAAACTCTACACATGCAACCAGTGTGGGAAGTCTTTTGTTCACAGCTCTAGGCTTATTAGGCACCAGAGAACTCATACTGGAGAGAAACCATATGAATGTCCTGAATGTGGGAAATCTTTCAGACAGAGCACACATCTCATTCTGCATCAGAGAACTCATGGTAGAGTGAGGCCCTATGCATGCACTGAATGTGGGAAGTCTTATAGCCAGAGATCTCACCTTGTTGTGCATCATAGAACTCACACTGGGCTGAAACCCTTCGAGTGTAAAGATTGTGGAAAATGCTTTAGTCGAAGCTCTCACCTTTTCTCACATCAGAGAACCCATACTGGGGAGAAACCATATGAATGCCATGATTGTGGGAAATCCTTCAGCCAGAGTTCTGCACTCATTGTGCACCAGAGAATTCATACTGGAGAGAAACCATACGAATGTTGTCAGTGTGGGAAAGCCTTCATTAGAAAGAATGACCTTATTAAGCACCAGAGGGTTCATGTTGGAGAAGAGACATATAAATGTAATCATTGTGGGATTATCTTCAGCCAGAGCTCTCCATTTATAGTACATCAGATAGCTCACACTGGAGAGCAATTCCTAACATGTAATCAGTGTGGGACAGCCCTTGTTAACAGCCCTAACCTTATTAGGTACCAGACAAATCATATTAGAGAAAATGCATATTAATGTAATGGAAAATTCTTTACCAACAGCAATAACTGTATTTTATCTTGGAGAATTCCTTCTGCAGAGAAGCTGCTTTCAGTCTTGTTACAACCCTTTTGTGCACTAGAGAACTGGTTCCAGAGGGGTAAAAACCACACACATTTCATTTTAGTACATCAGATTATTTTTTTCCAAGTAATTGGCCTGGGAGCATTCTTTCGTTTTGTGTTGTTTTTTAGGGCTGCACCCGTGGCATATGGAAATTCTCAGGCTAGCAGTCAAATCAGAGCTGCACCTGCTGGCCTGTGCCACAGCCACAGCAACCCATGATCCTTAACCCACTGAGCAAGGCCAGGGATCGAACTCTAATCCTGGATACTAGTCGGGTTCGTTCCCAGTGAGCCACAATGGGAACTCCTTGATCTGGGAGCATTCTTGAGCAAGCCTTAAATGCTAAAATCTAAGAAGACACCATTAAGTTGGTAAGCTGTTGAGAAATAATCCATTTTTGTTTCCTTAAAAGAGAGTACTACCTCAAAAAGACAAATAAGCGAGAGTTATTGCTGAGGAGAATAATAGTTGATATAGTTAACAAAAGATAGAAAATAATATTCCAGTGAATTAATATCCCACTTTTTTACTTGATTGTCTTTTTCTCTCTCTTAGGACACTTTGTGGTGTTCAGTCTGTTTTATGTGTCTCATATAAACTACATTTTTCCTAGCAGCAGGGAAAAATCTCATAGGCAGAGAAGGAAGAACATGTTTACTACCGATAATACCCATTTTAAATATATTTGCATGTGGGCAACAATTAAAAATGTATCTACAGATAAATGAACAGGATTGATTTGCTGGATAATGGAATTATGAGTGAGTGTTATAGTCTGTTTGGTGGTGTCACTGTAATTGTTACTTGAACACATTTTTATATATTAAAAAAGGATATCTAGTTTTTCTATTCTACCATCAAGGAAGGTTGGAAATTTCCTGCTCTCAAACTTTCCCATTAATTCTAAGTTGTCTGTGGGTCACAGAGTTGTGCTCCTGGGAGCTCAAACACAGTGAGTCTCTGGATGTTGGAACCTTTGGTGTTTGGAGACCCCCCAGAAAGCAGGAGCAGGTACCTGGGCAATACTTAGAGCAAGTATGCTCATAAAATAAACACGGCACTGCCCAAAGCCACCCTCCTTCACAGTGGTCTTTCATCTTGATAAAGAGAACTTAGTGGTTAAGAGTACAGGTTTGAACTAGTCTCCCCAAGTTGAAATCCCACCTCTTCACTTGCTGGGTGAACTTGGGCTTGCTTCCTAGCTTCTCTGTGCTTAACTTAGAGATGTCCTCCTCTGTAAATTAGGGATAATATTACTTACCTCGTGGAATTGTGGTGAGTGGTAAATGAGTAAACATATAAACAGCTTAGAATAGTGCCTGGTGTATGTTAAGTGCTTTATTATATTAGCTGTGATGATACTGTTATTGCCCCACCCTGTTGTCTGTCATTTAATTTAAACCTGCTTGACTGCTACTAAGAACTGAGTTCTCACTTCCTTCAATTAGACATGTCTTCCATTTTACCTACATCAGAACTTACCAACCCTAGAAAACCACTGGCCCATAGTAGGTGTGTGGATTCATTTCTGAGGACAGGTAAACAGCTTCTCATGTTGTGTGCAGAAGTATTCTCTTTGCACAATGGTTTTCCCTTCAGGGAAGAGGAAGTTAATCTTCAGATTCTCTAGTAAATCCATGACCCAAAAAATTTGGTAAGAGAGTCTGTTTTAATTCTGTTTCATTCTGTAAATGGATCTTGTGTGTGAAAAGACTGGCTTTTTTTGCCATTTTCTAGCAAATTATATGCATATTTACATATACTAGATGCTCAATGATTGTTGAATGATAAATGTCGTTGAGACCTTCAGTCTCTCCCAGGTTAAATCTGAAACACTGCTTAGACTCTGGAACCTGAGACCTACAGAAGCACGAGGCCCTGCCCCTCTTCCTGGTGCAGGTAAAGTGAACTGAGTGGGCCCTACCTCGCACTTTGAGCCCCTCCTCGCACCTCAGTTACAGCTGCCATGCTTGTTGCTTACACACCACTGGTGTGTACCTTATCCCAAACAGAAATGGTCATTACAAGCAGTGGTTCTGTATGGGAGCAAAGGAGTAGCCCCGTAGCTGGGCCTCTTAGGATTTCTGATAACCCATGGCTCAATTTTCCTCAACTGTGTAGTGGGGATACTGCTGGGAACTAACACTGAGGGTGGTCGGGTGGATTAACTAAGATAACTTGTAAAGTACTTAAAACAGTGCCTGGCAAGTACTGTTTGTGTTAGCTAATAATAATAATATTACTGTTATTAATGTATGTCTGTGGATGATCACTGAAATGTTACTTCTAACAGTGCAAAATTTGCAGTATAAAAATGTGTAATAGCAAAACGGTTATTTATGGACATTAAAGTTATGCAAACAGAAAGTTTGGGAACATGAAAAGTGTCGATGCTGTGTTGTTATGAAAAAAAAAGCATGATAAATACTTGTCCATATGGAGTAAGCGCAGATGTGTAAAAATAAATGAGTTTAAAAAAAAACCTGAAATGAATCTTGCTCAAAACTCTAAGGAGATTTGTTAAAAGATTAATACCAGTTAACCTAAATATTGGGAAAATTGGTGTTTGCATGGTGGTCAAATGAAAAAGTTACCACACATTTTGGAGCCAGATGGGAGGGGTTAACCTCACACCCACCCCTACCAGTTCTGTGATTCTAGGCCACTGACTTGACCACTCTGGAGGGTGTCTTGTCATTTGGAAATGTTGGCAAAGTTCCCACTTCACAGGAAGATCAGTAAACAGTCCGTGGGCTCTTGAGTCCCCCTCCCTCCCTGCACCTGACCTGCCACCAGAGGGAAAGGTTTTAGCAGGTGAAGTGGGCCTTGTTTGGGCACAGCACCACGGCTCAGTCACCTGTGAGCTGGAAGCAAGGAAAAATCAGTAATACTCGTCTTGTCTTTGACATTTAAAAAAATATATTCATCATGGATTCTCTGCCAAAAAAGAAATGATTTTTAAGAATATTGCATTAAAATGTTTCTCTTACTACTGAATTTTTTGATTCCCCACCTACCTCACCCTAATCCAGCCTTATTGGAAGATAGAGCACTCCTTCTGGGGCCTTAGAGATCCAGGGCATGTTGGACACCCACGTGCTGGGTCTTTACCCTGGGTGAAGCTGGCACCCATGGTGATGAAAGAGGCACGCCATGGAGACCTGGACCTGACCCAGAGGAGGGTATTGCAGGGCTCTGAGCCCCTGAAGACCTTCAGCCGGAGGTGTAATTCATCTGAGCTTGTGAAAGAACAGGGTCCAACCCTCCAGCAGGTCTTTAGCCTAAACTGCTTCTGGCACAGAAAAGGAAAAAAGGAGCTTCCAGCACCTCTGGGGCAGAATGTGGGAGGGTTTTCCTATTCTTGCCTCCATCTTCCAAGAAAGGAAGTCCAGCCAATCACTCTTTCACGCTCTTGTGGAAGCGCCCAGGGTCCTTCACAGCATTCTGCCCAGGAGGTCACATGCCCTTCCCGTCCTGTCAGGCACCTGTTTCCCAGGGTGTTCCCCAGAGGAGCTGTTCCTGCAGGTCTGTGAGCCCAACAAAGGGGCCAAAGAGCTGGTCTCCAACAGCTATAGAGCTGTGTGCAAGACACACAGCCAACATGTGGAAGGCCCTTCCCTGGGTTTGGGCAGGTTGGGCAGGAACACCCTCAGGGGAACCTTGGTGATGAAGATAGTTTCCTGGAAGGAATAGGGGGCTCTGGGTGAAGAAGCGGTTCCCAGAAGGCTGATCCACATGGGCTTCCAGCCTTCTGTGGATCAGGGATTTAAAAAAAAGAAAAAAACGTGTTCAGCTAGTCATTGTGGATGAAAGTACATGAATGGCCAGGGAATTTCTGAGAAGGTGAAGTCATAAGGGGAAAGTGACCAGATTTTGACTGTGTTAAAGATGAACATTTGGAGTTCCTGTCGTGGCACAGTGGTTAACGAATCCCACTAGGAACCATGAGGTTGCAGGTTAGATCCCTGGCCTTGCTCAGTGGGTTAAGGATCTGATGTTACCATGTAGGTAGCAGATGCAGCTTGGATCCCGCATTGCTGTGGCTGTGGTGTAGGCCAGCAGGTACAGCTCCGATTAGACCCCTGGCCTGGGAACCTCCATATGCCGCGGGTGCAGCCCTAGAAAAGGCACAAAAACAAAACAAAACAAAGCAGATGAACAGTGTAGGAGTTCCATTGTGGCTCAGTGGTAACAAAACTGACTGGTATTCATGAGGGTGTGGGTTTGATCCCTGGCCTTTCTTAGTGAGTTAAGGATTGGATCTGGTGTTGCTGTGAACTTTGGTGGAGCTTTGGTGCCTCTGCTTGGATCCTGTGTTGCTGTGGCTGTGGCGTAGCCCACCAGCTGTAGTTCCGATTCAACCCCTAGCCTGGGAACTTGCTTATGCCACAGGTGCAGCGCTAAAAAGAGACAAAAAAAAAAAAAAAAAAAAAAAAAGGAACAATGTAGATAAGAAACAAAATGATGAAGAGAAAGACAGCACTTGTTCAATCTTGACTCATTTAATAATATCAATCCAGTTGAGTAAAGAGGTGCCATCATTATGAAAAGTAATAAAGTTGACCAAAGAGGAGAGAAGGTACAGAGAGCTTTAGGAATTTGTCTAAAGTCCCACAACTATGAAGTAGTTGAACAGGGAGTCCACGCTGTAGCCTGGGTCCAGAGTGAAGAGAAAATAGGAAATAACAGGGAAATAAATATGCCTTAGAATGTGTCATGCAGTAATGACTGCATTTCAGATTAGAGCACACGGAACAGGAGAGAAGCAGCCTCTGTGTACAGTGGGTTGTGGATAATTACTTTTTTTTTTTTTTTTTTTTTGGTCTATTTGCTATTTCTTGGGCCGCTCCCACGGCATATGGAAGTTCGCAGGCTAGGGGTCGGATCGGAGCTGTAGCCTCTGGCCTACGCCAGAGCCACAGCAACAGGGGATCCGAGCCGCGTCTGCAACCTACACCACAGCTCACGGCAACGCCGGATCGTTTAACCCACTGAGCAAGGGCAGGGACCGAACCCGCAATCTCATGGTTCCTAGTCGGATTCGTTAACCACTGCGCCACGACGGGAACTCCTAATTATGTTTTTGAGATGGGTCCTGCGGCTCACAGCTCACAAAACCAATATTCACTGATGATGACAGGAAGCATGATTTCCATCCCCATGCCCCCAATCCAGAAAGACAGCAGACTCTGTGTGCCCCTCAAACCCCCTCCCAAGATTCTGCTTGGCCATGAAAGTTTTTAAAGGGAATCAGGGAAGTCATCTCAGTTAATCGTTGAGGGGGGTGGGGTCAGGTTGTTGTGCCCCCCCCATGCAGCCTTGTGGCCTCCTCCTGATCTTTCTGTAGATGCCACCTTGATGACACTGTTTGAGAGATCATTGGAGGGGAAGCCAGGGAAGAAACCTGGTCATCTGTTAATTACTTTTTCTTCATGTCTACTTTGATCTATGGGAAGAACCAACAAGTTAGGCAAAGTATTGTGTGATCAAAAGATGTGAAAGACTTGCTAGGGACAGAGATGATTAGGACATGGGGGTGCCTGGTTCAAGGTTAGCGACCAAGACAAAAGGGTGCCTGGTGCAGAGAATCCTTTCCTGCACAAAGCTTTTTTTTCCTGCCAAAAGTTTCTTACAATGACATTTTGGCCTACCTTTTGTAGGAGGATCAGACCTTTATTACAAGTAAACCTTATGAACAGTTTGCCTAATTAGCATACTTCAAATTGTTTTGTGCTTGAGTTAAGAATGTTTGTTTTTGTGTCTGACAATTAGAGGAGGCCACTTATTGATGGAAGGCCTCTGAAAAGTGGTTTAAAATTTACTGGACCTATTTATTTCCTTATCAGTAACAGGGAACATAACTCACTCAGAAGGAGGTTGAGAGGCCCAAATAAGGCAGTGCTTGTAAACAATATCTTACCCAGCAATCCCCCAAATTCCTGATTTTATAACAATGAATTAGAATCATAAAATTTGTTGAGCTACGTTTCATTTAAGAATGTAGATACCTGGGAGTTTCTGTGTGCAGCAGAAATGAATCAGGCTAGTATCCATGAGGACATAGTTTCAATTCCCTGGCCTCGCTTAGTGGGTTAAGGATCTGGTGTTGCCCTGAGCTGTGGTGTAGGTCACAGATACCGCTCGGATTCTGCCTTGCTGTGGCTGTCGTGTAGGCCAGCAGCTGTAGCTCTGATTTGACCGCTAGCCTGGGAACTTCCATATGCCAATGGTGCAGCCCTAAAAAGAAAAAAAAGAAAGGAAGGAAGGAAGGAAGGAAGGAAGGAAGGAAGGAAGGAAGGAAGGAAGGAAAGAAAGAAAGAAAGAAAGAAAGAAAGAAAGAAAGAAAGAAAGAAAATGTGCATATCTGCATATTTTGGGTTCTGTTGTGCCACGTCCAGAGCTGCAGGGCAATGGGAGATCCTGGAAGAGGGACGGCACAGCATAACAAAGCACAAACTCTGACACTTAGAAAAGTGGGGGACCAGGAGGCACTCCGTTCAGCAGAACAAAGGCACCTAGGCTTTAGCCCACATGACTTTTGTTAAGGAAGGTGATGTAAGTTAATGAGCAAAATCAGGTGCAGGTAATGATGAAGCTATCTCTTAGTGGTTGTTCTTTTACACGTTTGCCAAATGTGTTTATTGCATCGTTCAGCAGTTTCAATGGTCTCCAACACTGTTGATGTTTTAGATTCATTGGTACTAATGGGTAGAGAGCAATCGGGAATATTCTCATGGAGCACTTAGGGTGCCCCAGATAAAGGCCTGTGACTGCATCCCCACAGTGGGAGGATTTTCTGCCCAGTGCTCGAATTTCTCTGGCAGGGTTGCTTCTGCCTTGGTACACTTGGTGGGTAGGGACGGCTTCCCTCAGCCCTGCTGTCTGTGATTTTTCTTTCACTTCCTAAAAAAGAACCTTAAGGAGTTCCCGTTGTGGCACAGTGGTTAACGAATCCGACTAGGAACCACGAGGTTGCGGGTTCAATCCCTGGCCTTTCTTAGTGGGTTGAGGATCTGGCGTTGCCGTGAGCTGTGGTGTAGGCTGCAGATGGGGCTCGGATCCCGCGTTGCTGTGGCTCTGGGTAGGCTGGTGGCTAGGGCTCCAATTAGACCCCTAGCTTGGGAATCTCCATATGCCGTGGGAGCGGCCCTAGAAAAGGCAAAAAGACAAACAAAACAAACAAAAAACCTTAAAGAGCGGAAAACAGAAGATTATCTTTTTTATAAAAATTGAAAGACTAAATAAAAATAAATGTCAAAATCATAATTTTGTCACCTGGTGGCAACTAGGGTTTAACAATGTGGCACATATATTTTATGTCTGTACTTTTCAAATGGGCTCATATCCCACCATTTTGTAACAGGTTGTTTTTATTGTACAATGTATCATGATCACTAGTCTGGTCAGGAAGCATTCTTCCTCTGCACAACTCCTAATTGCCTTCCAGGAGCCCAGCCCCTTTCTGAAGTGGGATTATTTAGCAAATCTTCCACCAGATGCTTGAATTGTTTCTAGATTTTCAGAGGAGCAAATGCTTCTTTCTGCCAAAGTCTTTTGCATAAGTTTAGGCATAAACTTTGGTGTCAAGAGAACTTTGACCCTGACCAGCCTTTTAAAACCAGCTTGGGGAGTTCCCTGGTGGCTCAGTAGATTGAGGATTTGCCATTGTCACTGCTGTGGCACGGGTCAATCCCTGACCAGGGAAATTCTGAATGCTGAAGGAAAAAACAAAAGCCAACCAACTTGAACGCTTCCTCATCTCAATTCTAGGGGTTCTTCCTGCTTTATGTGCCCCAAAAGTCACACAACTAAACTTCGCAGTGTGAGGTCAGACTGTGTCCAGCCAGGACAATGGCAGCGCAGTGATTTTTCCCTGCGTGGCTGACCAGGGTGGGCAAGAACCTACCCTCCAGATCCCACCATCAGGAAGGCCTCTCCACCCCAGGATGCTGTGGGGTTGTCCCAGGATGGGATCTTCAGGGGTTTCTGTGGAGACACAGACTCCTTGAAGGCACCCCTCCCACAGGGACCAGACGGGGTGGAGACCTCGACCAGCATGGGAGGGCTTGGGGTGTCAGCCCCACAGGCTGTGACCCCAGCTGGGCTTTGACTCTTCAGCTCACCGCACCAGAGTGATGGTGTGGGGTTACTCCAGGGTCAAAGCTTCCTCCTGCAGCGGGGGGTGGGGTCATGGCGCCCTCTCCTCCACTCCAGTTCAAGGCCGCCAGGATCCCAGCTCCACTCCATTCGGGGCCTGAGGGCGTGCAGAGCCAGTCCGGATGGCGCCTCGAATTCCCCCCACCCCACCTCACCCTCGGGGCTCCTGAGCAGATACCTGAATTCCACGATGTCTGAGAACCTCTTGACTCCCAAAGAACCAAAACCACCAGAACCCCCACAAACCCAGGCGGAACTCCAGACGCACCCACCTAGGTAGGGAAGCGGGGGTGGAAGGGCACAGGCCTGGGTCGTGGGGTGGGGCCCTTGCGAGGATTGGCCGAGACTTCGCTACTTTGTAGCTACATCGCATTCCCTGCTGCCTGCTGGGGGGTGCTGGGCACGTGGGCGCAGAGCAAGGAAGACTGAGCTGGCCCCGCGCGCCTGGTGAGCGAGTCCCCGGAGTGTCCAGGTGACGGTGAGTGAATCGGGGCACACATGGGAGGGGATGAGTCTGGGGGCCTCTGGGCCGCGGTGACTGAGTCAAGGGACCTGGGTGGGCAGCCTGGGAGGCATCTTGGACCCCATGGGGAGCAGGGCGCCGCTAAAGATGTGGGGGCGCAGGGCCGCAGCCTGGCGGAGGGTGTCCAAGCAGGATGTGCGGCAAAGCCCCCTGCCCCCTCCGTCCCCTCAGTGTTTGCAGAACTCCAGGTCTCATCCTCGTGAACGCGGACCTTAGCCCCCTTCCCGCCCTTCCTGGAGCCGGGAGGAGAGTGGGCGCTGGAGGAAACCAGGTCCCTAGAGAGACACGAGGTCAGGGGTCTCCGGCTAATCACGGCAGGTAGAAAGCAAGGATCTGGGGCAGGACCTGGTGACAAGACACTAATGTTGGTGACAAGACAAGTGACAAGACACTAAGCCTGAAAGGGGCAGCACAGAGAAGAGCGCGTCCCCTGGTGGGCGCCCTGGAGGCGGTGCGGGGCAAAAAGAGCTGGAAACAGGCCAGACCCTCCACCAGAGCACAGGAACTCTCTGCAGATCCTCACACCCTGCGAGGAAAGTGGGTTGGGAGCATCTCTTCTCCTAAGCTCATGCCCTTCAGCCTCGCTTCCAGCAGGGCTGTGAGTGCTGGGCCAGCGAGGTGGGCCCGTGTTCATCTCTTTGTGCAGGTTCTTCTCTCCCGCCTTTCTATCCTTCCTTCCTTTTTTCTATCCTTCTTCCCTTCCCTTTCTTTGATTAATTGGTTGGATTAGGGCAACCTTAAAATCTTTGTGGTTTCAAAAATGGGTTTGTTTGTTTTTTTTTCCAAAATCAAAATAGTTAAAACCAAATTTTGCTGGTCCTGCCCCAGTGGCCCCTTGACTCCCCTTCCCAGGAGTGTAAAGGTCATCTGCCCACCTGCTCTGAGAGGCCTTGACCTTCATCTGGCAGATGCTGGGGGAATCTGACGCCCCAATTCAGCCGGCCCTGCACCACTGAGCCCAGGGAAGGAGCAAAAGGAACTCAGTAACAGAGTGTGTGAGAAGTGGGGTGTGGGGGTGCAAGAGGGGAGGAGATGGGGCCCCCTGGGAAACAGACAGGAAGGTCCTGAGGCCAGAGGTGAACTCTTGTAGCAATATCACCCAGCTGGGTCTTGGTGCACAGCCAAGGTCTGGATTGTTTGGGGACTAAAAGGGACCTGGCAGGCACTTCTCTCCTCATTCGCAGGAGGACCTGTGGCAGGAGAGGCCCCGCCGTGTAGGTCTGAGGACTGATGGGCAGTCAGCCCGTGGTCAGTGTGGGCCATGGTCCTGACTGTCCTCTTGTTTGCAGGGGCCACCTACCCGACCAAGGATGCAGAGCTTCCTGCAGCTGCTGAGGGGCAGCGGGGGCACTGGCCCGCCCTTGGCGGAGCTGGTGACCCTCGCAGGCAGGCTGTGCCGGGACCTCCAGGACGACCCCGAGCAGGTGCAGCCTTTGGTCTCAGCCGTGCTGGACAGCCAGCTCCGCCTGTACCTCCTGGACCACGCGGACGTGGCCCTGGTATGTGCCCGCGCGCTGGCCCAGCAGGAGCAGCACCAGGCCGCCTGCCGGCTGCTGGAGGTAGGACTGGGGCTCAGGGGGTGCGGAAAGAGGGGCAGCAGCCACTACCATCCCCAGCCCCATGGAGATGCCCAGAAGTCAGCAAGGGCTTGGGAAGGGGGCCTCTAAACCAAGCCGGGATGACAAGCTCTCGTGGCACTAAGTTCTAAGTCATTTGGTAACCTAAGAGCAAACTATCCCGTTGTTACGTCCCAGTGGTCCTGGAATAGTGGTCCTGGCTGGGAGAGTTGGTGTCTCAATTAGCCAAGACAGTCAGAGAGACCCAAGGTCTCAGTCCCTCATCTGGGGGTCTGCATTCAGGATCTCTGAAACCACAAGCATCTTTGTCACTCCTCTGGTGGCACCTTGAACCTCAACTCACTTGACATCAAAGCCTGAGTCACATTGGTGTGAAGCTGTTTTGGGTCTTTATTTATCCACTTAATGTCCGGCGATACCTAAATACAGGACGTTACTTGCCTCAGATGACACTGGGGTAGGGTCAAGTGAGGTAGCAACGCCTGGGTTACTACCTAAAACCCGAGAAATTCTGAATTCCAAAATACAGCTGGCTCGGAGGGCTTCAGGAAGAGGTCTGGGGGCCTGGCTTCCCCTTTACACTCCATATTACAGTCCATGCATCATTCACTGCGCGTTGACCTTCAAGATACTCAGTTCTTCCCAGTTCTGTGTCCCTCCCTCCCCCAAGCCCTGTGGACGCCGCAGAGCTTTGTCTTTTGCCCTTTGCACAAGCCGTTCCCTCTGCCAGAGGCTAGAGCCTGCTCTTGGGGTAGCTAGTGCCTTCCTACCCATCTGGTTTCTGCGTCAGTGTCACCCCGTCTAGCCAGTGCGTCCTTTGTTCTCGGGGGTGGCCTCTTCCCCCGTTCATAAGGAGAAAAACCAATTTATTGGTCCATCTGGGCTCTGTCAGGCTCCCCTCCGGCACTGCAGGTGCCAGGGGTGGGGGTGCCTGAGTCCTGCTCATTAGAGGATCCCCCACACCCAAGAGAACACCTGGGACTTACGGGGGCTCAGGGTTCCAATATGGGGGAATGAAAGGTGAGCACACGGCGCTGTAACAGCTGCTGGGAGGAGAGTCAGTGGCAAAGTGTGTGCATGACGTGGGTGATGAACATCTCCCATCTCTCAGTCAGGATGCTCCAGAGATGCCTCTGAAGGGGGATGTGTTCTGAGACCTGAGAGGGATGAAAGGAAAGGACGTTTCTTGCCAAGGGCCACTCCTGCAGTGGGAAGGTCCCCCTTGTCCCCCGGGTTCCCTGGTGGTTGTGTCCTAGGACCCTGCCTGCCTCCTGGCGGGACCTGTGGCCTCTGCCCAGGAAAATGGGCAAATGGGCTCTTCTGACACTTGAAGAGAAAGCTAAAGGATTCTTGCACCTCCCTCGCCGGGATGGGCCTGAGAACACTGGGGTGAAAGGTGAGAACTACACCCTGGCCACAGGGGCTGCATTGGAGGCTGGCCCGCACCCCGTGTCCTTGGCCGTGTCCAGAGTCTGCTTATGTGCCCACCTCACGCTGGCTTGTAGCTGTCACTGGCACAGACGGGGAGCCCTTATCCCCTGGGCTCAGAAATGTGCTCGCTAAGCCCCAGGGCCCATGGGGCTGGTGGGAGGGAAGGGTCTTCCAGCAAGGGGCGGAGTGGGGGTCAAGCCTTTGGCTGCACACCTGCCCTGCATTTCTGCCCAGCCTCTTGTGTGCGGTGGCCATGGGCGGGTCACTGACCTGAGCTCCCCACCTCTGGGGTGTGACAGGGAGCTGCACCCCCTCGTGGTCCGTGTGGTATGCGGCCCAGGGGACTGGAGCCCAGGCCTCTGGGCTCAGCCAGCTCTCATCCTCAGGGGTGCCGGGTGCCTGGGGGCAGTGCTGAGCTGGTGCGGCTCTGGAACGACATCCACTACCAGCTGCTCAGGAAGAGGCTCGGAGTGGCTGAGCTAACACCGGTGCAGAAGTTCCGCTGCAGAAAGAGGTACGGACCTCCCCAGGGCCTGGCCATCCAGCCCACAGAAAGGCTGAAGACAGTAGAGGCGGGAGGTCAGAGGGTCATGGGATCCAGGTCTACCAGGGCGGGACACCGAGCTGCACCGCCACCTGCTCGGCCGGCTGGCTCCATGTGCCCCCCTGTGCCTGTGCCTGCAGGGCAAGGACGGGCTGCCGTCCCAGGAGCCGGGGCCCAAGAGCCAGGACCTGCAGGGAGGGAGTCAGAGGGCAGGCACCCTGCCCTCGCTCTCCACCAGGGGTGGGGTGCCCTGGAGGCCGGGCCTGATCCCAGCACAACCCCTCAGGGCTGAGGGACCTTTTAAAGAAAAGATAAAGAGGAAGGTGCCACCCGCACCCCATGAGGTACTGAGGTGCTTAGAAGTTTGTCTGGCACAGGACAGCTGCTGAGCGATGTTAATAATAATCGCCACCAGGCCATTAGCAGCACGAAGTAAACACTCGAGCTCCTAGTTGTCATCAGTACCACCTTCACCATTCTCGGATGACCACGAGGTGCAGGAAGGGCAGTTGCTTGGCCAAGGTTACTTGTTAGAGAGATGCAGAGGCAGGATTTTTTTTTCGTTTGCTTGCTTTTTAGGGCTGCCCCCTTGGCATATGGACGCTCCCAGGCTAGGGGTCAAATCAGAGCTCCCGCTGCAGGCCTACACCACAGCCACAGCAACCCTAGATCCAAGCCACATCTGCAACCTTGTGGGGAGGCCATATCCTTAGTATCCATGAGGATGCGGGTTCAGACCTGCCAGGGTTTGAACCCACATCCTCGTGGATACTGGTCAGGTTTGTAACCTGCTGAGCCACAACGGGAACTCCCACGAGACCTTTTGTTCTTGATCTTGGGTGTTCCCCAAGGGGAAGGGCCACAGGCCTGGCTCTGGGCTCCCGACAGCCCAAGTGACTGACTGCTGAGCCAGGGGCCTGGCTGGTGGAAGAAGAGAAGGATTCCTTTTGGATAGGACAGATTTCTTCTCACGGTGCCCGCCAGGCTATCCTCAGACCTGGCACTTGACCCCCCTTGAGGTCTTCAGGGATGCAGCACATCCTCCCCTGGAGCTTCTGAGAGCCACCAGAGGCAGGGGCAGCAGAGACAACGCTGTGGGGACCAGCCTGCAGTGCTTGTGAAGAGGCCCCTGGGTGCTGGGTGCTGCCACAGGCCCTGGGTCCCTGCTCTCGCGGAGCTGCCCGAGGGTGTGGACAATGAACAGTAGACCAGGAAACCAAGCAGATCCCAGAATACAGGGCAAGGAGTGTGGACAGACGCGCTCAGTAGTGGGCATTGGCCGTTGGTGTGGTGGGGGCTGCCGCACAGGCCCGAGGAGCCTTGCAGAGGCCTGAGCTCGGGGACAATGTTGTCTGGGCATAAGGAGGGTGACGTTGGCATTAGAGCAGATGGTCAGTGCAGGAGCAGAGGCAGGAGGTTCTTGGAGTTCCTGGGAGTGGCCGTGGCCTGAGAAATGGTTGTGTCAGGATAGATTTTGGAGGACTTGCTGGCAGCGTGGATGTGTTGGAGGTGAAGAGATTAAAGCCAGGCTCTAGGGCTCTTGGCCTGATTGGCTGAAATGCATTGGTCACTCACTGGGAGGCAGAGGACAGGCTGGGGGAAGATGCCGGGAGCGGGGGGATCCAGCTCCACTGGGATGTGTGAGGTACGTTTTTTAAGTTCATGGGGATTCGTTCAGAGGGCCTTTGGATGTCAGATCTTGTACAGATAGGTGCTTTTTTTTTTTTTTTTTTTTTTTTTATGTCACCTTTTCTTTTGGAAAAATACCAGTATGTACCCGGTAAAGAGACTAGCATGACCAGCCTCAATACCCTCATCGTCCAGGTTCAGCAGTCACGGGCACTGGTCAGTGAGTGGCACTGGAAACCCCAGGGGAGTGTGGAGTGTGGGCCGAGGCAACACCGGCTCCTGCCCTGTTCAGGGGACAGACCCAAGGAGCACAGCACCGAGCGTGGAGCAGGGTGGCCAGTGAGAGGAGAGCAAGGGGGCACAAGAGGTGCATCCAGAAGAAGGGGGTCTGTAACCACCTCCTCCCTGTCCCCATCCAGGAACCCCCCTCCCGCCTCCCTCTGCCCTGAGGGCCTCAAGAGCCGCAACTTCCCCAGAGAAGTTCGCCAGAAGCTGCAGGACTTTGCCTCGGGCGTGAGCACCAACCCCAGCAAGGCTGAGCGGGTAAGAACAGAGTTTAGCCAGGCCAGGCAACGCTCCCCTTGGCTGACCCTCCCTGTCCTTGGGGGACACCCACCCTTCCGGGACATGCACCCTTGGGGGACTCCCACTCTTGGGGGAACGCCCATATTTGACACCATCAGGCTTAGAGGCCTGACCTGCACCCTTTGCCACACCTCCCCACCTCCCTGGTGGCCTGTCTGCAGGGCGCTGGTCGTCTCTCCCTCTCCTGAACTCTGTGGGGACCGTGCTCCTTGGCTGGCGGCCCCCGAAGGTCCAGCCTGCACACATGGGTGGTTTGGTTTCCTCATGGGGATCTTCATAGTGTGTCATCCACTGCGGCTTCAAGAGATACCCACTGAGCCCTCACTGCCTCCAGGGCTCCAGCAGGCAGGATGAAGGGTGATCTCCCTGGGAGTAGGCAGAGGGCATAGGACTGAGAGGACTACAGCTCAGAAAGCCCCCGTGCTCACGTCGCTCCGGTCGACTCAGTTGGATTCTCCAGTGACCGCCCCGCTCCTTCTCTTTTGGTCCAGTCGCCTGGACTCTCCCTTTGACCGCCCAGCTTCTGCCCTCCCCATCCAATCAGCTGGACTCTCCCGGTGATAGCCCCGCCCCTTCTCTTTACGCTTCCAATCAGCTGGGCCCTCCCAGAGGGCCCTGCTGTGGCAGGTGGCAGTGGCTGGGATCAGGCCGCTGAGGAGGGACAGGTGTCTGGTCGCGGGTCAGGCGTGGCCGGTGTTCTCTCAGCCCGGGCAGGCGGGCAGTGTCTTGACAGAGCCTCGGGGAAGGTCCTGCTCGGCAGCCCTGCCCGCGGCTCCGTCTCTGGATGGTCGAAGGCGGGGCGGCGGCCTGAGGGAGGAATGGGGCTTGGTGTCTGGGCCGCCTGGTGTGTAGGTCCTGGCTCCGGAGCGGGCTGGGCTAGCGGCGCGTTGTTTCGGGGCAGGAGGACCTGGCCTTGGAGACGCGCTTGACCACCGAGCAGGTCTACAACTGGTTTGCCAATTACCGGCGGCGCCAGAGGGCCCTTGCGCAGCGCGGGGCGCCGGCCCAGGAAGCAGCCAAGGACCCGAGGGCGAGGGAGGCGGGTTCCCAGCCTGCAGACCACCCCCACCTTGGCCGTGGGAGCTTGGACAGGCCTCAGGGCTCAGGTGAGTGGCCCCTCGCACTAAGCCTGTGTCCAGGGCTAGGCCCAGGTAGGGTCACCGGTCACAGAACCACTCACCGCCCCCCACCCTCCACCCCACTCCCCAGTCTGCAAATTCAGGACTTCACCCTGTGGGAAGCGAGGTCCCTGAAGCTGAGGCTAAGCCCAGGTGGGGCTGCAGCAGGGATTTGCGGTTAGCAGTTACTCTGTGACCAGGCCCAGGGGTCAGTGCACAGTGAGCTGAGCACCAGAATTCAAGGTGTGGTGGGTTGGTAGTTACCGGTTGCTGTTCAGACGGAGACAGATCAAAGCACAAAGCACACTGGGTGGTGCCCTTTCCCAGGAGGCTGGCTGCTCCTAACCTGCTGGGCAAGAGGCTGCCACTTGGAGCATCCCCCAGCCTCCCCTCCTGTCTCTTCGGCTTGCAGCACCACCTGAGGAAAGTGGGCCTGTCCAGACCCAGCAGACCCCTCAAGAGCCATGGAAGCCGCTGGCCCTGAGCCCAGATTTCTCCAGAGAGGAGGCTGTGCCAATGTCACTGGCCCCCAGGTACGGCCATCCACCTAGGCCATGGGACCATCTCCCTGGTCCGCTCCCCGTCCTCAGGGGCGGCCAGGCCTGGAGTGGGTGTGGGAATGCCTGCCGACCAGGCACTGGGACCAGGTCAGTGATGGCTGAGAGCAGGGACAGCAGTGACCGGCAAGGTGCCCAGGTCAGGGACCCCACACTTGCTCCCTGGAGCCTGACTCGCAGCCTGACTGTGAAGCCATTTTGGAGAATGGGGCAACGACCCAGCAGAAAGGAAGAAAACCATGCAGACCGGCCTCCTAAAGGCAAACCTGCCGACCTCATGGTTTCTCTCTAGCCTTTGGTGTGGCTGGTATTTCATTGAATTAGACTTAGCCACGTTTCTTGAGTTCCTACTGCGGATCAGGCACTGTCCAGGCCCTCTCCCTCAGCCTGTTGCTCCTCCCAGCATGCTGTACCAACTGCCCTGAGGATGAGGAGGGTGAGGGCCGCCAGCAACACCAGCCGTCAGAGCAACCGTCAGTGGAACCATCCAGCTGTGCCCCCCTCTTCCATTTACCCTTATGTCATCAACACCTCTCATGACACTGCCTGGGCTGGCACTTCACATCCAGGCCGTCACTGCCAGTTGTGACCTCAGGCAGGTTCCATGATGTCTTGGTGTCGTGATTTTTCTCATCTGTGTCATGGGAGAGTGATCGGACCTGCCATGCAGGTTGTTGCACAGATGATGGGGGTGGGCAGTTATTAACCGGTGGTCAGGAGCACCATCTGAGACCAGTGAGCATTTGTGGAATAGTCATTCTTTCTTATGACGATTTTCAATTTGTTTTGTCTTTGTTTATGGCTGCACCTGTGGCACATGAAGGTTCCCAGGCTGGGGGTTGAATTCTAGCTACCGCTGCCTGCCTATGCCACAGCCACAACAATGCAGGATCAGACCCCTGTCTGCAACCTACACCACAGCTCACAGCAGTACCCTGACCTTAACCTGCTGAGTGAGGCCAGGGATCAAACCTGCATCCTCATGGATCTTAGTTGGCCTCGTTACCACTGAGCCCCCATGGGAACTCCTGTCGATGGTCATTCTTTAGATTATAAACTACTGCCTAATATTCCTAATTCCACCTCATCTAGTCACTCAACTGTTAGGCTCTTCTTACTCACGTTTAGCTTCCAGTGCTGTGCAGCAGTGCTTCATTGAAGGCCCTTGGAAACAAACCGGTAGTGTCTCAGGTTTGCAGCAGTTGTATGTTTGTGTCCTTGGAACCCTAGCAACCCCTGGGAGCACTGTGAAGGCAGTGCGACTGGGCCCCTGGTGGATTCCACGGCCATCGGTGGCTGAGTTGAGTCGGGAGCCCAAATTCCTGAAGTGGGCTGGAATCTCCTCCCAGGCCCCCGACCTCAGCCTGATGCGGGAGGGACCTCTGCCCACCGGGGGATGGTGTTCGCTGTGTTTCCAGGTCTCTGCAGCCTGGTGAGATGTACCCGGAGGGGCCTGGCTTCCATCTGGCCGCTGTCCCCCCTGTCTGCCCTGGCCTTGGACTCTGCCCTCTGGCTGCGGGCAGTGATGTGCTGGACCCCTCACTGGCTGCCCCCGAGTCCTGGCTGATGTCCCTCGCCCTGGTGTCCTCCAAGGAAGTTTCCTTCCAGACTGGGCAGCTGGTCCACGATCCCGGGCTGAACTTCACCACACACCCTCCTGACGCTGCTGTGGCCACTCCTGCCGCTCTGGGTGAGCCCAGCCCCACGGGTGGGTCATTCCAGACAGACCTCGTGTCTCTCTGTCAAATGCTGCACCTGTTTGTGTCTCAAGGGCCAGGACTTTCAGCTTGACTCTCGTGTCTTTGATTAGACCCTAAACTGGTACAGCTGCAACAGAGGCTCTTCCCACAAACAGCCCAGAAATTTCTCATTTATTTTTGTTTGCAAAAGAAAATGTGCACGTGACCACAAAAAAAAAAAAAAAAAAGTATTGAGGAAAGAGTTAAAATGCAGCCAACTGGCTGCCACCCCTACACTCTGCACGCCAGTCCCCATAACTACCTTGTCCCCATCTGCTGCAACAGAGGAGGGCAGAGCAGCTCAGACCCCTACTGCTCCTCCGCTCTTGTCCTACTTTCTTCTTAGTTCTAATTGTAGCTATAAATTCCTTTAAAGGGTATGCATTGACGTATGTATTTTGCCCACCAAGCACCATGGAACCTTGTGACATCCCAGCTTGTCCCCTAAATTTCTTAGTCTTCTGTGGTTACATACGTTGTCCTGGAGTTTCTCGTTGTCTTCTCTTTCCTTATGTTGGCTGCTTTTGCAGAAGTCCTGGGCTTCTGCCAGTGTTTCAAGGGATGCCTCTGAAGACTGGCTGCTGGGAGCCGCCCTCCCAGCCCCCTAGGCCTGGGTGGAGCCATCCTCCCAGGGCCCTCCTTTCATTGCTTCCCTGGGTTTGCCTCAGTGTTTCCTGAGGGGCAGGTCTTGTTCTTTCTGTCTTGACTCTCCTTGTGCTAGAGAAAGTCTTCAGTTAACTTTACAAGAAACGGTGCCTTTGAGGTAAATTTTCTGCTTCCAGGCATCTCCTGACATTGTCTTTCATCTGCCTCACATTTGATTAACAGCTTGTCAGGGACAGAATTCTGAGTTTAACTTTTTCCCTTAGAAAATTCTAAGCAAGATACCATTGCAGCGTTCAGTGTTGACCTTTCAAGTAAGAATGTCCTTCTGATGTTTATGTACTTTTCCTTTCTTGGAGCTTTTTGCTTTTTAAGTCTTGGTGTTTCTGCACTTGCACAATGATGGCCATAGGTCCGAGTCTCTTGCATTCACTTTGTTGTTAAGCCTTTCAACTTCAGGAACCAGAGAACAAGTTCTTCTTTAAGCTCTGGGCATTTTTTGGATTATTCTTTGATAATTTCCTGCCTGCAGTTCTCTCTTTAGAGCACAGATGTTACTTGGATGTTGGAAATCCTGAAGCAGTCTCCCCAGATGCTTGCCTTTCAAAAGATACTTTTTCCTTGTATGTGCTTTTGTCTGAAAATCCGTCTTCTGATCTTTTCTTTTGTTGGCTACTTCTGCAGCACGTGGAAGTTCCTGGGCCAGGGATCAAGGCTGCATCATAGCTGCTACCAGAGCTGCTGCAGGGACAAGGCAGAATCCTTAAACCACTGCACCACAAGGGAACTTCGTGATGATTTATTTTGTTGTTTATATTAAGAGAACTCCAAGCTGTCTCTTCTCATATCTGATGTCCTTTCTTCTTACATCCTGTTAGTTTTTATAGGTCTGATATCTTGTGTTTCTCTGAGGATCCGAATTAGCAACTTCAGAAAACTCACTTTGTGGCTTGATGGGAGGGAATGTTGGGATCATGGAACGATCATGGAGGAGAAGGAGCCTGAAACAGGGAGAGCCCAGAGAATCATTTGTGTGAGGCAGCTTTTCTGTCTGATCAGATCTGTCTGTCCTTCCCAAGACTCCCCTTTGCGTGTCCTTCTTACTCATGAGGCTGAGTCAGGGGGGCAGTGACCACCCTCAGGCTGGGATGAGGGAGCTGGTCTGCACACCGTGTCCAGCACACGGGAGGGCGCTGTCCTCTGGGGATGGGCAAGCTCCCAGCTCACCGCCTGAACCCAGGAGGCCACCTGGCTTTCCTTCTGTCCCAGGGAGCTCCTCAGGGTCCTTGGCCCCCACCAACGCCCCGCTTCCCCTCAGACACCCCAGCACCGTGGGACCTGTGCCCTGTGTCTGCAGAAGGTGGACGCCTCCCACCTGCCACGTCCCCTTCCCAGGACGTGCCCTTTGTTCTGGGCTTTGCGTTTGGATGTCTCTTCTCTTAGAGGAAGAGGGTATAACCACTGACCTCGAAGTGTTCAGAGTACCCCCATTTCATGGAGCTCAGAGGCCCTTGTAAGTTCTGCGGGAAAGAGGAAGCGGCAGAGAGTGGAGGTGGAATCGTGATGCACTCGGTTAGGGAGGATGGGCGGCCGGCAGACAGGAGGGAGGCTGTTGTGTGGGGTCTGAGTCAGGGACTCCTGCCAGTGCTCCCCCGGGATGGACTTAGGGCAGAAGCGGACCTTCCCTCTTAGTTCATGTTGCTCCCGAATGTCGGTTGCCCTGGGACTGGTCACGTCCACAGTGATTTGCCTTTGAGAGTGAAAGGCACCAAGAGATTTTCTGAAAGGTGTTAAGTAGACAGAATGGGCGAGGTAAGGAAGGGACACGTCACAGGCCAGTGAGGTCCTGCTGAAACCCCAGGCCAAGGCGGTGGCGGAGGGGGGGACTGCCCGGAGTGGGGGCCACGGCCTCAAGTGAACCCAGGGCAGCCACTCAGGAAGTGACCTCGGGGTCTGTCCTCGGGATGGCAGCGGGGTGGGCAGATCTGGAGGCTGAGCCCTGGGCACGGGTCTATGGTAACAGCGCAGATGTGATGTCTGCAGATGTTGAACAGGTGGGTCTTTGGAAGCCTGGAGAGGCCACTGAGATCAACGGTGGTGGCTGTTCTTTGCTCAGGGAGGGAGCTGAGACCCTGCGCTGAAGGCTGCCCGTGGCCTCTCCACGGTCTGGGTTGTGCCACATGGGCCCTGGTCCCTTCTCCCAGCACTGGCTGTGCCTTTCCTCCTGTGCAGGATTCGCTGAGCCTCCCAGCGGCAGCCCCGCGAATGCGGGCCAAGAGGAGGGCCCTGGCACCCACGGTGGCCAGGCAGGAGGGCAGCCAGATGGCTTCCTGGTGACACAGCCCCCATTGCAGGCGAGCGGCTTCCTGCTCACCCAGAGGTAAGCTGCAGAGCCGGGCGGGTGCCGCTTCCTTGGGCACGGAGGGGTCGTGTATGGTCGGTGGATTCTCCGCACCCAGCTGTGTGGTTCGCGTCCTCTCCTAGGGTTTTCTGGAAACTGCAACACCCCTCCACCTGCCAAAAGAAGGTGGTAGTTTTTCCCTCAGACAGAAGAACGTCTGGAAGCATGGGCGCAGGTGGGGGCATCCGTTCTGAGGACGGTGCCCGGGGCCTCAACGCTTCCCCACAGTCCCCCAGGGCCTCGGCAGCCCCTTCCGGGCATTTTTGTTCCCCGGACAGGGTCTGCTTTAGTTTCTGAGCAACATCAAGACCCCGGTTTTATATCCAAAGTGCAGTTTTCAACAGGACAGCCTAGTGCTAAGGCTGTGGCCGGGGCCCTGGGGGCCGTGACAGCTGCACTGACAGCCTCAGAGGAGGGCGAGGCAGGCCGGGGTCCTCAGGGGAGGGAATCTGCCACGGGGGCCGCAGGACTGGGCACCCCGCATATGGGGCCTCTGTAACCTGGGAGCTGGGGGCCGTGTGCCCAGTGAGGGCGGAATTACACAGAGACGTGGGAGAGAAGGAAGCAGCTCCCCAAGTCACAGGCTCTGTTCCTTGTGGGAACAGCCGGATGGTGCGAAGCTGCAGTGCACACCGGGGACTCACTTTTCCATCTATGCTGGGAGCCGCGTGGGCAGAGCAGCCCCTCGGCCTCTCCTTGCATCTAGGCCTCCCCACCGGCCGACTCAGCCCTGGCCTCGATGCCCAGCCCATCTCTGCTCTGCTCTGACCGCCTGGTTCCTTTAGCAACAGCTTCCTTGGGGTGCAGTTGGCATAAGGGAAAGCCACGTGTTTCGATGGTGCAGATGAAAGGTTTCTGAGCGTGGCTTCTGTATCCCCACGAACTAGAACCAGGCTGCAGGTCCTGGGCCCCAAGACTGTTCCCACCCGCCTCCACCACCAACCCCAGGACCAGGGCTCTGCCTTCTTTAGCTGTGCTTTTGAGAATGTCATCTCCATGACGTTCCAACAGCATCTGCTCCTGGAGTCAGCCTCCTTGTCCAGCCTGACCTCGTCAAGACCCGAGCCTCCTGTGTCTGGGCAGTGCCCTCCCCTTCACTGCTGCGCCCTGGTCCTCACCTGTGGGGGGGCATTGGGGGGGCTCCTGTTTCCGGCCTGCTAGGGTCCTTCGGGACACAGGCAGCCTGCACTTTTACCTTGGTGTCTCTGGTGCGTGTACACCCAGGAACGGGATGCCCAGAATCCCGGGCGGGTGAGGTCTGACTAAGAAACTGCAGGACCGGGGTCCCGAGTGGCTGCCCTTGACCCCCGCCCCCCTGCTCTGGTCCTAAGGGCCTCCTGATGCCTTTGCACTCGGCCTGCCCCTTCTTGAGACCTTCTCATCCTTCACATCTCTGCCCCCACCTTCCAACTGTGAGCCTCTCTAATGTCCTCGCTGCCCACCTGAGCCACCTGCTCCAGGTGTGGTCCAGGCCCCTCCAGCCCCCTGGGCACCTGAGGGCCCTGCGGGAGGGGGCTGTTCCTGATGAGCACGCAGCCCCGGGAAGGGCTTCTGACAGGCAGAGAGCTCTCAGGGCCTGTTGCTCAGGGTAGATGGTGGGACCCTAAGGAGCCTGTCCTGACCCATCCCTCTTCCAGCCCCCCAGAGCTGGCCCTGGCCCCGCCTGCCTTCGCCGGCCCCCTGCCCACCGTGGAGCTGAGCCAGCCCCTGCCTTCCAGCCAGGTGAGGCCTCCTGTGAGGTTCAGGCTTTTCCTCCTAACTCCTGGTCCCTCAGCGTGTGCCTTTGGGGCGAAGAAAATGGGCAGAGGTGCAGCGGGGCAGGGATAGCTGGAGGCTGGACCCCAGTGGCACGGGGCCTGGAGCGGGTGTCATGGGGCAGGTTCTTCCTGAGGGCAGAGCCAGCAGGCGGTGCCTCGACTGTGACGTGCTGTTGGCTTTCCAGGTGCAGTGGCCCGACGCCCAGGCCTCCGGTGACACCTTCTGGGGAGCCAGGATGCTCCTGGAGCTTTCAGGGGGCAGCCTGGGCTGAGCTGCCCTCTGGAGGCTGGCCGGTGCCCCAGGGGAGCAGGCGTGGACACCTGGCAGCACCCGTCACAGAGCTTGCTCCCTACTGAAGAAGGATGTCCCCAGGGTCCCCCGGGGGTGTCGCCGAGAAGCACTGAGAACTGCTGGGCCCCCTGGCCTGTTGAATGGTTTGGTGGGCAACTCCCCATATGGGAGGAAGCCTCTGAGAAAGGAGCCTGAGGTCGGAGGTTGGGGGTGGGGGGGTCCTTGTGCTCAGGCAGCAGCAGTTTGCGGTCAGGCTCCCGGGCAGGCTGGGCAGTGGAGGCCGTGCTGCAGGGAGGAGGCTGCTGCTCTCCCTGCCGCCACCTGTCCTGTGACAAGGCCAGGCCTGTCTGTGGGCCTGGCGAGTGAGGAGTGGGTGGCCTTTGCCCTTTGCGTCTGAGGCTTCCGCACAGGCGCGCGGGCCTGGGGAGGGCCGGTCGGGGGCAGCTTTTCCTCTCGTTGGGATGCGTGGTGTTTGCCGAGCAGATGTTCTGTCAGTTAAAGTAAAGGTTAATGTTCTGAGCTCCCCTTGGCTCACGTCACTGTCCCGGACGCCTGCCCGTCTCGGGCCTGGCGAGCGTTTCGCGGCGGGGGTGCGCTGAGCCCGCATCCCTGTGGCTGGACACTTGGACCCTTTCCAGCATCTGTGCTGTATGAGCAGCAGCGCGTGGGCACCAGTGCCCTCTGCCCTTCATCTGCAGGTTATTTTGCTGCAGGAACAAGGAGTTGCCTGGAGGTGGGAGCAAAGGTGCCGAGCGCACCGGCGCCGCGGCCCGGGGGCTGCGACTCCCCTTTGCGGGTTGACTTGACCCCAGGGACCCTCATCTCTGGGAAGGGGCCCTTGACCCTCACCCCCCACCCCCGTCGTGTTAGAGGACAGGGGTGACAGAGCAGGGAGCAAAGTCAGGTGTGCACTCGCTCAGGGCTGAGGGTCGGGGAGGCCGAGGACTGAGGGGCGCCTACAGGTAGCTGCTGGAGGATGGTGTGAGGGGCCGCCACTGAGAACCCGGGACACTGAGGAGACACGGGGGGCCTTTGTGCTCAGCACCCCCCAGGGGCTCTCAGCCGCACTGCTTCCCTGCCCCACGTGCTGTCTCCACCGCCAGAACCCAGGGCACCGACGGGCCCTGCACTCGGATCATGACACACATTCTAGGTTCCCTAAAGCCCGGGCCTTTCCGTCTTTGGAACCATTGAAAACTTCCAAACAGTCGAGAGGGGAATACAAAGACCTTCCTTGCTTTGAACCACTCGAGAATCGGTTCCTGCCCGAACCCCCGGTGTCCGTCGGACAAGGGATTCTGCACCCCACAGGGCCTCCATCAGACTCGGGAGACCAGTCCTGGTGCGTCCTAGTTGCCAGACCCCGAGAAAGTTGTTGGTGGTCCCAGCGATGCCCTGAACTGGGAGAGAATCCAGATCCACCCGCAGCACGAGCTGCACTTCCTTGACACGTCGTTCAGTGTCCCTCAGCTTGGAGTGGTCCCTAGTTCTTCCCGGACTCCGTGACCTTGACACTTGAGGGTCCCTCTGTGGCGTGTTCCCCAGCGTGGCCATGTGGAGGTTTCCTTGTACCTGGGCTGCGCATTTTGGAAGGTATGTCCCAGGCTGTGCGTGGGCCTTGCTGTGTCCCCCGGGCGGACATGAGTTTGTTCCAAGTCACTGATGGTGCCCACCTCGGTCTCCGGGTTAGGGCGCTGCCCCCCCAAACTTCCCCTCCATAAAGCTGCTCTTTTTCTCCTCGTGTAAATGTTTTTGGGGGGTGGTGCTTTGAAGCAATGCCGATATCCTGTCTCATCAAACTTTAATTAACTGATGTTTCCCTAATCTGTACTTAATTTTCATAATTCATGAACACGTTACTCTCTCTTTTACCCCATTTCTGGGATCTCAACCCCCCCGCCCCCGGCTCACAGTGTACATGGAGTCACCATGAGTCCCATCACCTTTATGACCTCCTGTTCTCCCAAGTGGCGATCGGTTCAAGAACCGAGTCCCCCGGCTCCTCACTTTACCCGCCCTCATCCATGTTACTGGAAAGATGTTCCCGGGATCTGGGTTCTTGTTCATGGAACTGAAGAATGGGCTTCAAAAACACACAGGCAGCCAGCAAGCAACGTCTTGTTAAGGGAAAGCAGATAGCTCCCCGCACAGACGCTGGGAGCGGGAGGAAGGGTCCCCCAGTCTATTGTCCTACAGCGGTTTTATCTCTTACAGATAGGAGGACCAACGTGGGGTCCAGGTAGTGATTCTTTTTCCCCTTGGCCTTGCCCAGTTTGCCTGTGTCGGTCCTTGTCCAGGAGGGGTCTTAGAGGTGGAAATGCCCCGAAAGTTTTATGGTCCCTTTGCTCATCTCGTCCCCAGATTGGGAGTCACCATTCCTCTTAGTCCTTTTCTATCAGTTGAGGAGTGGGTTAGAGATGAACGTCCACCTGGGTGGAAAACAAATATACTTCCTGCAGTAAACAAGGCTGGTCGGGATGTCACTCCCTGGAAACCTTAAGTCACAGACATTAATCCATGACCCTATCAAAGACTATATCGAAGCCCATGTACCTACACTAACTATCTAAATTATGATTCTGCCTCATCCCCACAGCCTGACACCACAAGGCAGCACACTCTTCGAGGTCAATCACCCCCATTCATCCAAATTCTGCCCAGAACATCAGCCCAATTAATGAACATGCTCTGGGCCTGGGGGTTGGGAGTATAACGCCCTGGGCTGCTACGGGATGTGGAGCCCCCCAGTCTTCCCAGCAAACACACAAAGCAGAGCTCTGGGCCTGTCATCATGTCTGTCTGTGGGCTTTCCTGCAGCCAGCAGAGCCTGGAGCCTAGCCAGCAGGCTCCTGTGTGGGGGCTGGGCATAGTCAGGCAAGGCCCTGGTGAAGGGGTCCTGTGAGCACCTCCAGGGCGCTTGCCTGCAACCTGTTCTTGGCAGACACTGGGCTCCATCTGTGAAAGTGCAAGCACCCTACTTGGCTGCCTGCATCAGGTCTGCTTTGGGGAAAATGGCCTGGAGTTTCTGGAGCTGACTCTTGACAGATTGGATCTCCTGTGGAGAGCGACCTTGCCCAGTCACACCTATGGACTGGGACAGGAGGCTTCTCCCCTAATCCCACTCAGCCCCAGGGGCAGGGGCCTGCCCTTAGCATCCTGCCCAACAGGCCCCTACCCACCGCTTCTCTCACTGCTTCCTGGCTTGACTCCAGGCCCTTCTGACAAGAGGGTGTTGGCTCCAGTCTCTTCTGCTCTCCCCTTCTTCAAGGGCCAGCCTCGGCCATTGTCCCCAACTCCTGATGGCTGGGGGAGGGGCCCAGAGGACTGTGATGGGGCAAGGGGTCTGGCTCTTCCTGGGCTCTGGGCTCCAGGAACAGCAAGGGGGGTTCCGTGACCAGGTCCAGGGAGCCCCCCTCTCCTGATCCTCATCCTCCCTGGGCCCCAGGAGGCTGAGAACTTGGCCAGAGCCCCCAGCGTCAGGGCCAGAAGTGCCCCCGGCACTGGCCATGGTCTGTGAAGGACCCTGCCTCCCCCCACCTTCCGTGGTCTGGAGAGAGGAGGACAGAGCAGAGGGTACCTGTGTCCATGTCTTAGGGCTGCTATAACAAAGTGCCACCAACTAGATGACTGAGAACCACAGAAATTTGCCTCCTGGTCTGGATGCTGTACATCTGGCCTCAGGTGTTGCCAAGGCCTTCAGGCTCAGTCCAGCCCTGCTGGTTCTTGGCTTGGGACAGCATGGCCCATTCCTCCCAAGTTTGTGTGTGTGTGTGGGGGGGGGGGCCAGATTCTGTCTTTGAATATCAGCACAATCCTGGTGAGTTAGGGCCAACCTGAATTCTTCCATCTGTGTTGATCCTCTGCAAAGTCCCCATTTCCATAGACCATCACCTTCCTAGGTACTTAGAGTCTGGACTTGAACATGTGCATTTCTGGGGAGCACAGTTCAATCCACTGGAGTGTCCCTGCCTCTGCCGGTGACCTCAGTCCCCTGCCTCTGCCAAGGCACTGTGGTCCCTCCAGGGCCACCCATCACTCTTCCGGGGCCTCAAGCAGAAGACTGAATTCTTCTTGGTTGCTGGCCTTGGTCTGGCACTGGGGTCATCTGCCCAGTGAGGGCTGGGCTCGGAGGTGCTAGAGTATTGGAGGTGGGACAGCTGGAGGCCTGGTTCTCTGGGCGCTGATCCTGTGAGGACCCGTTTCCAGGGGCTCCAGGTCCCAAAGGCAAAGTCTCTTTTGGTTCAGACAGGACTCCCCCTCTCCTCTGTGTGCCTGTGGAGCCTGGGGGTTTGGGAGGAGCCTCCCCAGAGCCAGATCCCTGTGGGCAGGAGAGGTGGGACCCAGACCGTGTCATTTGTGTCCAGAGAGCCTCACAGTGTGGAGGGGAATGAGGCGCAGACATCCTCAGCTGCTGCCCAGCATTGGATCCTCATGTGAACCCACTTCCAGGAGCCCAGCCCTGGGGACCCCAGTGCAGTGTGTGTGTAACAGCATCTGTGGCTTGCATGGCTTCTTGTGGACCAGGCCTGGGTGTCAGACAGCAGGGACACGTCTTTCAGGCGGCCAGCCACCCTATTCACTTGACTCACTCTGTCCTGGGGGCACCTGAGTAAGGAGCCACTTAGAGGCCCTGCGGTTGTGGATGAGCCACATCTCATGCTGGGCCTAACACCTCAGTGGTTTTTGTGTTTTAATGAAGTGCAGTTGATTTACAATGTGTCGATTTCTGCTGTACAGCTACATGATTCAGTTGTACATGTGTTTTTTTTTATCCCTTTCTTTCTTTCTTTCTTTTTTTTTAGGACCACACCTGAGGCTTAGGGAAGTTCCCAGGTTAGGGGTCGAATCAGAGCTGCAGCTAACAGCCACAGCCACAGCAACTCGGGATCTGAGCCATTTCTGTGACCTACACCATATCTCATGGCAACACTGGATTCTTAACCCAGTGAGTAAGACCAGGGATCGAACCCTCATTCTCATGGATATAGTCAGGTTTGTTTCTGCCAAGCCAACACGGGAGCTCCAAGAGGTGTTCTTAATGTCTGCTGCCCATGAACAAAATCTTGAGATTCAGAACAGAAATTTCACCTCAGCCTCACAGTCCACAGCAAACTGAGTGTCTCCAGCCCTGTCATGAATTTCATGAAGGGCCACTTTCAGGCAGCAGATTTGGTTGTGCAGAGCTGGGGGACAGGAAAAGACAGAAAACACTAGGACAACGAGCCTGAGGTGCAACCTGCAGCACAGTCCATCCCCATATGGCCAAGGTTCTCTGAGCGGATCACTGTCCTGGCTGTGGGCACAGATGAAAATCCATGGCGTCTGTTTCCAGCCTCTCCTCCTTCAATCTGTCCAGTAGGCGAACCCTCCAAAGTTCCATTCAGCACATCAGTCGCCTGCTTGGAAACCTTTAACTCATCCATTCTGCAGAAATTGACTGGGTGTCTTCTGTCACCCACACTAAGCACAGTGCAGGGTGCTTTGGAGATACAAAAATGAACAGATAGTGTTTTCCTTTCTGGAACTTTAGTTGAAGGGGGAGATGAGGCGTGAACAGAATTAGCATACATGTATACTATATTGTTATCGTTCGAGCATGGACTCTAATGCACTATCATGCATGTACATAAAAAATAGCAAAGTTGGGGAGTTCCCGTCGTGGCGCAGTGGTTAACGAATCCGACTAGGAACCATGAGGTTGCGGGTTCGGTCCCTGCCCTTGCTCAGTGGGTTAACGATCCGGCGTTGCCGTGAGCTGTGGTGTAGGTTGCAGACGCAGCTCAGATCCTGTGTTGCTGTGGCTCTGGCGTAGGCCGGTGGCTACAGCTCCGGTTCAACCCCTAGCCTGGGAACCTCCATATGCCGTGGGAGCGGCCCAAGAAATAGCAACAACAACAACAACAACAACAACAACAAAGACAAAAAAAAAAAATAGCAAAGTTGGGGAGTTCCTGTCGTGGTGCAGAAGAAATGAAATGAATCCAACTAGGAACCATGAGGTTGTGGGTTCGATCCCTGGCCTCGCTCAGTGGGTTAAGGATCCGGCATTGCCGTGAGCTGTGATGTAGGTCGCAGACATGGCTTGGATCTGGCGTTGCTATGGCTGTGGTATAGGCCTGTGGCTGCAGCTCTGATTCTACCCCTAGCCTGAGAACCTCCATATGCCACAAATGCAGCCCTAAAAAAAAGAAGAAGCTGGTGCCTAGAGTGTTTAGATTCCTTAGTCCAGCCTTCAAAGTCCCCATCTCACATTCCCCCTTCTCTGTCACTACATTGAGGGCCACCAGACCCGGTTCCATCCAGGCAGGTTGGCCTGCACACTGCCTCCCAAATTCACCAGATGCACTTCCTCCTCCACTCACCCTTTCTCCTCTCTCCCAGGAGGCAGCAGGGCCTCCCAGAGCAGGAAGTTCTAGAGCAGCTGGTCTCATCCATGTCCTGTGGAAGCGCTTACCCAGCCACTGTAGTTTGGGTCCCAAAGTTTCAACACCCCTAAATTGGTTCGGTGCCTAGATTGTCTTGAGTGCCAAGGGTCCATCAGTACAAGCTTGTGTGTGTAACTAGATGGGGTTTTTCCTTTTGAAACTGTACGCCTCAGATTGGGACTTGAACCCATGTGCCAGGACTCAAACTCAGCCAAGACCCAGACTGGGATGGGAACCCATGTATTGGGACTCTGAGCCAGCCAGACTCAGATTGGGACTGGAACCCACAATCCTTTAATTAGAATCACTCACCTGGTGTCAGGACTTGCTGAGGCTCAGGTTCTTTATGTCTCGGGGCAGAAAGAACTCTGCAAGAGGCAAAGTGATAGGTAAGAAGTAGATTTATTCCTAAGCCATGGCAGTGACGATGCCAGATCCCTAACTGCTAGGCCACCAGGGAACTCCCTAAACATTTAAAGAAGAATTAATATTAATTCTTCACAAACTCTTCCAGAAAATAAAACAGGAAGGGACATTTACCAAATCATGGAACTGATAAGTGCTGCTACATGAATGAACCTTGAAAACAATACACTAAGTATAAAAATCAAGTGATAAAAGACCACATGTTATATGTGTCTGTTTATATGAAATGCTCAGAAGGGGCAAATCTACAGAGATAGAAAGTAAATTAGTGGGTGTTCGGGGATGGGGGATCAGAGGGTGATAGCTAATGAGTATGAGGTTTCTTTTTGAGGTGACAAAAAATATTCTTTGATTGTGGTGGTGGTTGCACAGCTTTGTGAATATACTAAAATCATCAACGTGTATTGTAAATGGTTACATTGTATGTATGTGAGTCAAATCTTGTTAAAGCTGCTACCAAAGGAGTTCCTGTCGTGGCTCAGTGGTTAACAAATCCGACTAGGAACCATGAGGTTGCGGGTTCGATCCCTGCCCTTGCTCAGTGGGTTAACAATCCAGCGTTGCCGTGAGCTGTGGTGTAGGTTGCAGACGCAGCTCAGATCCCGCGTTGCTGCACCTCTGGCGTAGGCCGGCAGCTACAGCTCTGATTCGACCCCTAGCCTGGGAACCTCCATATGCCGCAGGAAAGGCCCAAAAGAAATAGCAAAAAAGACAAAAAAAAAAAAAAAAAAAAAGCTGCTACCAAAAACAAAAAAAAGAAGTAGATTTATTAATATAGGACACTTGTGAGGGATGCAAGTAGGCGGGTGAGGGGGCTCTGCCCTGAGAACAAAGAGGGCTACATTTGCTTTTTTTGTCGGGGGGAGGACCTTTTTTAGGGCTGTGCTTTCAGTATGTGTAAGTCTCCGGCTAGGGGTTGAATCAGAATTGCAGCTGCGGGCTTACACCACAGCCACAGCAGCACAGGATCCAAGCCTCAAGCCTTGTCTGCGACCTACACCACAGCTCATGGCAATGCTGGATCCTTAACCCACTGAGTGAGGCCTGGGATCAAACCCACAACCTCATGGATACTAGTCAGACTTGTTACCGCTGAGCCACAGTGGGAACTTCCTGATTAGCAACTCTTTGAAACTGCCCTCTGGAACTCAGGGAAGGTCATGGAGGCTGAATCCTATTCCCTAAAAACAAGAATTGGAGGACACAGGCTTGCATGCCCAGGAGCCCACAGGGCCCTGCTCAGTTATAATAACTCTGGCAAGGATATGTGACCCAGACTAGGTTAGCCTGGGGCCTCTTCCAGCCAGGACTTGGGCTCTAGAAAGAAAGTCATGGAATGTTCTTGGCGGTTGCAGCAGAGCCAAGGGTTAAGTGGGTGTGGTGAGAACAATACTGGCCACAGGGTCCTGATGAGTCAGGGTGCCCTTAGTTCCTGGCCTTGCTCTCCGTCCTTGGCCTCCTTAGTTAACACAGCCTACGCATGGTATCTGATCACCCCGCATGGTATCTGATCACCCCGGGTATCTGATCAGATTCTTCAGCCCCTCCCTCTCTTTGGCCTGCCTCCAGAAAAAATCCTATCAAGTCCATCTAGTGAGATGCCCCTGAAACTAAGCAGGGCCCTGTGGGGCTCCTGGGCACAAAAGCCCTTCTGTGTCTACCATTTCCTGTAGGAAACAGGCCTCATTCAGCCTCCAGGACCTTCCCTGAGCTCCAAGGGGCAGGTTCAGACAGTTGCTGATCAGGGAAGGGAGGGGAGGCAGAGACCAGGGAGGAGCAGTCAAGCAACAACAGTTCAGCCTTGGGGCAGGATCCTGGTTCCCCATCAAGGGACACACATAATAATATCTTTGAACTTTTCTGCAGAACTAAACCCCCACCAAAATGAAGATGTTAACTACTTGATGAAGCCTTCTTCATTCCAGAGAGATGGTCACAGATCAATAACCTCAAGAATAACAGAAGCCTGTCATAAAACCATTTGACACAAGATGATCTCTGGATTGAAAGAATGCAGGCCTTGCACCCTGATCTTTGTCAGAAACCTGCCCGACTTTGACTGTTAAACTCCTCACAACTCCCACCCCCAGGGGTTGGGGGCACACAGTTTTGAGGGCCTTAGCCCACTGTGGCCCCTGTGCCTGAAAAAGCAATAAAGCAATTCTCTTCTATTTCACCCAAAACTCTGTCTCCCAGATCCAATTCTGTACCTGTGGATAGAGGTGGGATTTTAGCTACACCCCCTGGCCTCAAAGTTTTCTCTTAGTAACTTTCTACTCACTGACCCTGCTCCTTGGCTACAAATCTCTACTTGTCTGTATAGTATTTAGAGTTGAGCCAATCTCTCTCCCTCACTGCAAAGCCCCATCCCAGCGGTCCCTACACTGTTCACAATGGTCCTGAATAACCCTTGCCTTTATTAAGGGTCATGAGTCATTTTCTCTGACAGTTCTAGGCAGACAGTTCTGCTGGCTTCATCTTGCTGGGCTGTGGTTTTCTTTGTTCTGTGAACTGGAGTTTGGCACTTGCCGTCAGCCTCTGCATGGATTAAATCATGAGCCACTGCGCTGCCAACCCACAGCACCCTCTGAGCGGAGTTCAGGGTGGAGAGCAGGAGAGAGGCACTCTGTGCCTTGGGAAAACTGGAGGAACTGGTCCTCAGATAATTAAATATTTTTGGGAGAAGATTTTATGAGCCCAATTCTTGCATCTCCTCATATCTAGAAAAACACTAAAATCCTCCATGATGACTGATGTCTGTGAGTAATTGTCACCTTCACGAGACCAGCAGCACACATCTGTGAAATGTGTGCATGGCCTCATTCACCTCCCCCTCACCTTTATCACACATATCCTGATATCCCCCCTTTCCTCTTTAGCCCCCCTTTCCGGGCTATTCTTTTTTTATTTTTATTTTTTCATTTTTTTAAAATTACTCAAATGAATTTATCACATCTGTAGTTGTATAATGATCATAACAATCTAATTTCACAGGATTTCCATCCCACAGCCCAGGCACATCCCCCTACCTCCCAAACTGTCTCCTCCGGAGACCATAAGTTTTTCAATATCTGTGAGTCAGCATCTGTTCTGCAAAGAAGTTCCATCTGTCCTTTTTTCAGATTCCACATGTCAGTGAAAGCATTTGATGTTGGTGTCTCATTGTATGGCTGGCTTCACTTAGCATGATAGTTTCTAGGTCCATCCATGTTGCTAAAAATGCTGGTATTTCATTCTTTTTAATGGCTGAGTAATATTCCATTGTGTATATGTACCACATCTTCTGGATCCACTCCTCTGTCGATGGACATTTACGTTGTTTCCATGTTTTGGCTATTGTAAATAGTGCTGCAATGGACATTGGAGTACATGTGTCTTTGCGAATTGTGGTGTTCTCTGGATAGATGCCCAGGAGTGGGATTGCTGGATCAAATGGTAGTTCTATGTTTAGTTTTCTGAGGAATCTTCATACTGCTTTCCACAGTGGTTGCACCAATTTACAATCCCACCAACAGTGTACTAGGGTTCCTTTTTCTCCACACCCTCTCCAGCACTTATTGTTTGTAGACTTTTGGATGATGGCCATTCTGGCTGGTGTAAGGTGGTACCTCATCGTTGTTTTGATTTGCATCTCTCTAATAATGAGTGATGTTGAACATCTTTTTATGTGTGTTTTGGCCATCTGTATGTCTTCTTTGGAGAATTGTCTGTCTAGATCTTCTGCCCATTTTTTGATAAGCTTGTTTGTTTTTTTGGTATGGAGCTGCAGAAGCTGTTTATAAATTTTGGAGATGAATCCCCTGTCAGTTGCTTCATTTGCAAAGATTTTCTCCCATCCTGTGGGTTGTCTTTTTGTGTTGTTTAGGGTTTCCTTTGCTGTGCAGAAACTTTGAAGTTTGATTAGATCCCATTTATTTATTTTTCTTTTTATTGTTGATACTCTGATAGGTGGATCTGAGAAGATGTTGCTGTCGTTTATGTTAGAGAGTGTTTGGCCTATGTTTTCCTCTAGAAGTTTGATAGTGTCTGGTCTTATATCTAGGTCTTTAATCCATTGGGAGTTTATTTTTGTGTATGGTGTTAGGGAGTGTTCTAATTTCATTCTTTTCCATGTGGCTGTCCAGTTTTCCCAGCATCACTTATTGAACAAGCTGTCCTTTCTCCATTGTATATTCTTTCTCCTTTGTCATAGATTAGTTAGCTGTAGGTGCGTGGGTTTAATTCTGGGCTTTCTATCCTGTTCCACTGATCTATATTTCTGTCTTTGTGCCAGTGCCATGCAGTTTTGATGACATTTGCTTTGTAGTATAGTCTGAAGTCCAGGAGCCTGATTCCTGCAGCTCCATTTTTCTTTCTCAGGATGTCTTTGGCTATTCTGGGTCTTTTGTGCTTCCAAACGAACTTTAAAATATTTTGTTCTAGTTCTGTGAAAAATGTCCTTGGTAATTTGATAGGGATTGCATTGAATCTGTAGATTGCCTTAGGTAGTATAGTCATTTTGATAATATTAACTCTTCCAATCCAAGAGCATGGTATATCTTCCCATCTATTTGTGTCATCTTTGATTTCTTTCATCAGTGGTTTGTTTTCAGAGTATAGGTCTTTTGTTTCTTTAGGTAGGTTTACTCCTAGGTATTTTATTCTTTTGGATGTGATGGTAAACGGGATTGCTTCCCTAATTTCCTCTTCTGCTTTTTTATTGTTAGTATATAGAAACGCTGTCGATTTTTGTGTATTGATTTTGTATCCTGCAACTTTGCCAAATTCGTGGATGAGCTCTAACAGTTTTCTGGTAGAGTCTTTAGGATTTTCTAGGCATAGTATCATGTCATCTGCAAATAGCGATAGTTTTACTTCTTCCTTTCCAATTTGGATTCCTTTTATTTCTTTTACTTCTCTGATTGCTGTGGCTAGGACTTCCAAAACTATGTTGAAGAGTAGTGGCAAGAGCGGACATCCTTGTCTTGTTCCTGATCTCAGTGGGAATTCTTTCAGCTTTTCACCATTGAGAATGATGTTTGCTGTGGGTTTGTCGTATATGGCCTTTATCATGTTGAGGTAGGTTCCCGTTATGCCCACTTTCTGAAGGGTTTTTATCAGAAATGGGTGTTGGATTTTGTCAAAAGCTTTTTCCGCGTCTATTGAGAGGATCATATGGTTTTTATTCTTCAGTTTGTTAATGTGGTGTATCACGCTGATGGATTTGGAGATATTGAAGAACCTTGCATCCCTGGGATAAATCCTACTTGATCATGATGTACAATCCTTTTAATGTATTGCTGGGTGCGGTTTGCTAGTATTTTGTTGAGGATTTTTGCATCAATGTTCATCAGTGAAATTGGCCTGTAGTCTTTTTTTTTTTTTTTTGTGGAATCTTTGTCTGGTTTTGGTATCAGGGTGATGGTGGCCTCATAGAATGAGTTTGGGAGTATCCCTTCCTCTGCAATTTTTTGAAATAGTTTCCGAAGGAGAGGTGTTAGCTCTTCTCTAAATGTTTGATAGAATTCACCTGTGAAGCCATCTGATCCTGGACTTCTGTTTGTTGGAAGTTTTGGGGTGTTTTTTGTTTTTTTGTCTTTTCTTGAGCTGCTCCCATGGCATATGGAGGTTCCCAGGCTAGGGGTCTAATTGGAGCTGTAGCTGCCAGCCTACACCATAGCCACAGCAACGCGGGATCCGAGCCACGTCTGTGACCTACACCACAGCTCACGGTAACACCGGATCCTTAACCCACTGAGCAAGGGCAGGGATCGAACCCACAACCTCATGGTTCCTAGTCGGATTTGTTAGCCACTGCTCCACGACAGGAACTCCTGTTGGAAGTTTTTTAATCACAGTTTCAATTTCAGTTCTTGTGATGGGTCCATTCATCTTTTCTATTTCATCTTGGTTTAGTCTTGGAAGATTGTACTTTTCTAAGAATTTGTCCATTTCTTCTAGGTTTTCCATTTTATTGGCATATAGTTGCATATAGTAGTCTCTTATGATCCTTTGTATTTCTGTGATGTCTGTTGTTACTTCTTTTTCATTTCTAATTTTATTGATTTGAGTCCTCTCTCTTTTTTTCTTGATAAGTCTGGCTAGGGGTTTATCAATTTTGTTCATCTTTTCAAAGAACCAGCTTTTTGTTTCATTGATCTTTTCTATGGTTTTCTTTGCTTCTATTTCATTGATTTCTGCTCTGATCTTTATGATTTCTTTCCTTCCACTAACTTTAGGTCTTGTCTGTTCTCTCTCGAGCTGCTTTAGATGTAAAGTTAACTTGTTTATTTGGGCTTTTTCTTGTTTCCTGAGATGGGCTTGTATTGCTATAAACTTCCCTCTTAGAATGGCTTTTGCTGCATCCCATAGGTTTTGGAGTGTCGTATCTTCATTGTCATTTGCTGCTATGTATTTTTTATTTTCCTCTTTGATTTCTTCAGTGATCCATTGGTTGTTTAGTAGTATGTTGTTGAGTCTCCACGTGTTTGTGTTTTTTGCAGTTTTTTTCTTGTTGTTGATTTCCAGTCATATAGCATTGTGGTCGGAAAAGATGCTTGATATGATTTCAATTTTCTTAAAGTTACTGAAGTTGGATTTGTAGCCCAGGATATGATCAATCTTAGAGAATGTTCCATGTGCACTTGAGAAGAATGTGTATTCTCTTGCTTTTGGATGAAATGTCCTATAAATATCTATTAAGTCCATCTGGTTTAATGCTTCATTCAGGGCCTGTGTTTCCTTATTGATTTTCTATCTGGTTGTTCTGTCCATTGCTGTAAGTGGGGTGTTAAAGTCCCCCACTATGATTGTGTTATTGTCAATTTCTCCTTTTAAGGTTGTTAGCAGTTGCCTAATATATTGTGGTGAACCTGTGTTGGGTGCATAGATATTTAAAATTGTTATATCATCTTCTTGGATTGATCCTTTGATCATTATGTAATGTCCTTCTTTGTCCCTTAAAATATTCTTCATTTTAAAGTCTATTTTGTCTGATATGAGTATTGCTACTCCAGCTTTCTTTTGATCCATGTTTGCATGAAATATTTTCTTCCATCCTCTCACTTTCAATTTGTACGTGTCCCTAGAAGTGAAGTGGGTCTCTTGAAGACAGCATATATATGGGTCTTGTTTTTGTATCCATTCAGCCAGTCTATGTCTTTTGGCTGGGGCGTTTAGTCCATTCACATTTAAGGTAATTATTGATATGTATGTTCTTATTGCCATTTTATTAATTGCTTTGGATTTGTTTTTGCAGCTCTTTTTCCTTTCCTTCTTCTCTTGTTCTTTTCTGCCTAGAGAAATTCCTTTAGTATTTGTTGTAAGGCTCGTTTAGTGTTGCTGAATTCTCTCAGCTTTTGCTTCTCTGTGAAGGTTTTGCTTTCTCCTTCAAATCTGAATGAGAGCCTTGCTGGGTAGAGTAATCTTGGTTGGAGGTTTTTTCCTTTCATCACATTGAGTATATCATGCCACTCCCTTCTGGCCTGCAGAGTTTCTGTTGAAAAATCTGCCGATAGCCTTATCGGGGTTCCCTTGTATGTGATTTGTTTCTTTTCCCTAGCTGTTTTCAAGATTTTCTCTTTGTCTTTAATTTTGGTCATTTTGATTAGTATGTGTCTCGGGGTGTTCCTCCTTGGGTTTATTTTATATGGTACTCGTTGTGCTTCCTGGATTTGAGTGAGTGGTTCCTTTCCCGTGTTGGGGAAGTTTTTGGCTATTATCTCTTGGAATATTTTTTTGTCCCCTTCTCTCTCTCTTCTCCTTCTGGCACCCTATAATACGGATTTTGGTGTGTTTCACATTGTCCCAGAGTTCTCTGAGACTCTCTTCATTTGTTTTCAATCTTTTTTCTCTTTTCTGTTCCGCATCCATAATTTCCACTAATCTGTCCTCCACCTCGCTTGTTCGTTCTTCTGCCTCCTGTATTCTGCTGTTAGCTGCTTCTAGTGAATTTTTATTTCAGCTACTGTATTTTGCATCTCTTCTTGTTTAAGTTTTATATCTTGTATCTCTTTGCTCAGTGTTTCCTGTAAGTTATCCACCTTTGCCTCCAGTTTATTCCCCATGTCTCACATCATCTTCAGCATCAACAGTCTAAAGTCTTTTTCCTGGAGGCTGAGAATCTCCTCATGGCTTAGCTGATTTTCTGGGGTTTTTCCTTTCTCCCTCATCTGAGTTATAGTTCTCTGTCTTTTCCTTTTTATAGGTTTTTGGTGTGGTGACCTTTTTACAGGAAATAGAGTTGTAGCCTCTCTTACTTCTGATGTCTGCCTCCCTGTGGCTGAAGTCAGTATGGGGGCTTGGTGTAGGTTTCCTGATGAGAGGGGCTGATGCCTGCCCCTTGGTAGGAGGAGCTGATTCTACTCCCTCCGGTGGGTGGGGCTTAGTCTCTGGATGGGATTAGAGGCAGCTGTGCGCCTGAGGGGTCTTTAGGTAGCCTGTTTACTGAGGGGTGGGGCTGTGATCCCACTTGGGTTGTTGTTTGCCCTGGGGCTTCTCAGCTGCTGGCTGATGGGTGGGGCCAGATTTTCCCAAAATGGCCACCTCCAGAGAAGGGCACTGCTGCTGAATATTCCCGAGATCTTTGCTTTCAATGTCCTTCCCTCAGAACAAGGCACGTTCACCCCTGTTTTCCCAGGATGTCCTCCAAGAACTGCAGTCAGGTTTGACCCAGATTCTCTTGGAGACTTTGCTTTGCCCTGGGACTCAGTGCATGCGAAAGTCTGTGTGCACCTTTTAAGAATGGGATCTCCATTTCCCCCAGTCCCGTGGAGCTCTTGTGCACAAGCCCCACTGGCCGTCAATGCCAGATGCTCTGGGGCTCTTTCTCCCAGTGCCAGATCCCCACACGTGAGAGTTTGATGTGTTGCTCAGAACTCTCACTCCTGTAGGTGAGTCTCTGTGAACCAGTTAGTTTCCAGTCTGTGGAGCTTCCCACCCAGGAGGTATAGGGTTTTTTATATCACAAAATCGCCCCTCCTACCTCTTGATGTGGCCTCCTCTTTTTCTTCTGGAATAGGGTACCTTTGTTAAGGTTTCTGGTCCATTTTGGTGAAGAGTGCTCAGTCTTTAGTTGTGAATTTTGTTGTTTTTAGGAGAGAAGTTGAGCTCCAGTCCTTCTATTCTGCCATCTTAATCCCATCTCTATCTACTCTTTTTTTAAAAAAACAAAATATGTCACAGTCATCTGTGAGTGCGGTCACTCCAAAGGTGAGCCTGTGAGCCCTGAGGGAACTCAGGAAGGAAACAAAGATGCTGGCCCCATAGCTGTTGTGCATAGCAAAGGTGCCTATTCCAGTAAGTTCAGACCTTTGCATGTCCCATAGAAATGTGCTGAATTCCTTGTTATCTGGTTTTCTGTAATCTTTTGTTCCTGCTACCTGGCTATATATATATCCTAGCTCCCCATTTGCCTCCTTAGAGCAGTTTTCTCAGGGCTTCCTGAGATTCTGTCTTCCGGGCATAAGTCCTAATGTAGCCCCAACTAAAATTTAACTCTCAACTTTCAGGTTGTGCATTTTTTTAAGTCGACAAGTGTACCAAACCTCACATGATTTTGCCATCCTTTTTGGTAGGGAGCTAGGATTGTCTTGGGGATGAGGCTTTGAGCTGATAGAAACTATATACTATTCTGTTCAAGTCTGTATAGACCAAAGTTGAGAAGTGAAGCGGGCTCAGAAGGGCCTGGCTGAGGCCCCTCTGACGACATGATGACTGATGTCTGTGAGTAGGAGTCACCTTCGTTGTATGTTGTAAGGACAGGGTCTGAGTACACACTTGATTTTCACATCTGAAGTAACAGCATCCAGAAGTACCTACTAATAGCTCAGGAGGCTTTTGAGAAGGTTAGTGATGATGCTAAAGCTGATGTAAAATGTCAAAAAAAAAAAACATACCAACACTTGGTGACAAAACCAAGGGAATCCTGATCCATGATATTTCCAACCCTCACGGTAATTTCAATCCCCTGTGAATAAGGAGTTCAAGGGCCACGCTTTATCGTGGCAATCTTCCAACCACTAGTTTCCAGCCTCAGCTGACTGCCCCAGATTCCTAGACAAGATTTCTTCCCTCTTGGGGTCACAGATGTTACAGCTAAAAAAATAAAACAAGTTCAAATGGTTTCCATTGCATTATGCCCTGTCTTGGCCCATTAATTTAGTATTAATGTTTTTTACATATATATTTTTTAATCTTTTTAAGGGCTGCCCCTGTGACATATGGAAGTTCCCAGGCTAGGGTTGAATCAGAGCTACAGCTGCCGGCCTACACCATAGCCACAGCAACTCAGGATCCAAGCTGCATCTGCAACCTATGCCACATCTCATGGCAACACTGGATGCTTTTTTTTTTTTTTTTTTTTTTTTTGCCATTTCTTGGGCCACTCCCATGGCATATGGAGGTTCCCAGGCCAGGGGTCCAATTGGTGCTGTTGCTTCCTGGCCTACACTAGAGCCACAGCAATGCCAGATCTGAGCCTCGTCTGTGACCTATACCACAGCTCATGGCAACGCCGGATCCTTAACCCACTGAGCAAGGCCAGGGATCGAACCTGCAACCTCATGGTTCCTAGTCGGATTCGTTAACCACTGCGCCACAACGGGAACTCCTTCTTTTTTTTCTTTCTTTTTTTTTTTTGGATTCTTAACCCACTGGTCAAGGCCAGGGATCAAACCCGCAACCTCATGGATACTAGTTGGGTTGTTACTGCTGAGCCAGGACGGGGAACTCCTAGTGTTTTCTTTCTTTGTTTTTGCCTTTTTAGGGCCGCAACTTTTTTAACTGGAACACTCCCTAACACCTCTTCCCTGTAATCAGTCTTCATTCCAGAGAGAAGGGCAAGGGATGATAATCACAATGACAATCATCTGATGCCAGTCTTGATGACTTTGAAATGATCTATGTAGGGAGTAGACTCTACACCTTAATCAATAACCCTGTCTTTGAAGCTAAACCTAAAACACCCCTTGCTATCCCCTCTCAAGGGAGGACACAGTTTTGAGGACATTACCCTGCTGTGGCCTCCTTCACCTGGCAAAGCAACAAAGCTGTTCTTTCTGCTTCATGTGAAACTCTGTCTCTTAGATTTAATTGGTGCTGGTGCACAGAGGCTGTTTTAGCTACACAGATGCCATTCCTTTTTGACTGCAAGTCAAGTACAGGTCTCACCTGTGCTTTTGTGGCTCAAGCAGCCCTCCCCCCCACCTCTGCCGCTCCATGGCTATTTGCTCAAGCAGTTTCAGGCACCAGCTCCTTCCTCGCTATCTCTTTCCTTCCCTCACCAACTCCCCCCTGGTTCTACCTGCTTGCATGCCTGCCACTCCTGGACCATATTCCAACTTTCTCATCTGAAGGATGGATTTGGCTTCTCTTACAGCTTCTCTCATAAGGATCCAGTGTTGTCGCTGCAGCCACACAGGTCGCTGCTGTGGAGCAGTTTCAATCCCTGGCCCTGGGAACTTCCACATGCCATGGGCGCTGCCAAAAACAAACAAAAACAAACAAAACCCACATACAGAGAAATTACTGTAGGCCCACCCAGGGTTTTGACAAAAATTACCCAAAGCCACTGTCTTTTCTACATGTTACCATAATCACCTCAACCCCAATTCACAAAGGCCCCATTCCTATTCACCAGGGTCCCAACAGCACATAAGACTCTCCAAAAAAAATTCTCTGAACCAAGGTGTGTTTCTGTCCCCACAGGTGTCACCTGCCTCCCTTCTTTCGGTATTCCACCACTTCTATGAGCAGCTGCAGCTGCCAGATTGAGAGTGAGGTCCTGTTCTCCTCACAGCTTTCCTTGTGATCTCTGTTTTCCTTTTCTCATTTCTTCTGTTTGTGCCCAGACTCACAGGCACCTCCTTTCATTGTCCTCACACTTAGTGCCCTGTGGTTCCTCAAGAACGAGTGGTCTACTACGGTGGTCTGATGATGCTGACGGTCAGCTGCTGCCTGGCTTTTATGACCACATTCCCAATTTGTGCCCAAAATGTGGAACCAGAAAGTCTGGTTAGTTTGGTGACTCAACAAACATTCACACGCAGGAGTTCCCCGTCGTGGCGTATCAGAAACAAATCCAACTAGGAAACATGAGGTTGCAGGTTCGATCCCTGGCCTCGCCCAGTGGGTTAAGGATCCGGTGTTGCTGTGACTGTCATGTAGGCCGGCAGCTGCAGCTCCAATTAGATCCCTAGCCCAGGAACCTCCATATGCCATGGGTGTAGCCCTCAAAAGACAAAAAGGGGGGGAAAAAACCACTCACATGCAGAAGTGGGGCTCATTTCGATCTCTTAGGATGTGTAGGTTTCACTATTCTGATCACAGTCATCTTTTAGTTGAGCTTTAGTTGGCACATTGGATGTCCAATTCCTTAACCCACTGAGCAAGGCCAGGGATTGAACCCACATCCTCATGGATACTAGTCAAGTTCTTTACCACTGAGCCATGATGGGAACTCCAGCAGGAGGTATTTTGATTGCCTAGCCAGCACCTCCAAGCCTTCCTCTCCCCACAGTTATACCTGCATGGTTTTACTAGAAAATCTAAGCTCTGTCAGTGATTGGTGGGAGGAATGGGGCCCAAGAAAGGCCCTTTCTCTCTCTCTCTTAGTCCCCATGATTTTAAGGAAAGGTTCACTCTGGACTTAATATGTAGATTGTGATTGCATTCATTCTCATCCAGTCACCTTGGCATACTGGGCATGCCTCAAGAATGGTTGTACAACCACTATGGAAAACAGTATGGAGGTTCCACAGAAAACTGAATACAGAACTACCATATAATCAAGCAATCCCACTCCTGGGCATATATCCAGACAAAACTACAATTCAAAAAGATACATGCACACCTATGTTCATTGTAGCACTACTCACAATAGTCAAAACATGGAAACAATCTAAATGTCCATTTACAGATGAATGGATATAGAAGATGTGGTACATATACACAATGAAATACTACTCACCCATAAAAAGAATGAAATAATACCATTTGCAGCAACATGGATGCAACTAGAGATGATCATACTAAGAGCAGTCAGTCAGACAGAGAAAGAAAAATACCATATGCTATCACTTATCTGTGGAATCTAAACAGGGCACAAATGAACTTACCTACAAAACAGAAACAGACTCACAGACATGGAGAACAGAGTTGTGTTTGCCAAGGGGTAAGAGAAGAGAGTGGGATGGACTGGGTGGTTGGGGTTAGTAGATGCAAACTATTCCATTTAGAATGGATAAGCAATGAAGGTCCTGCTGTACAGCACAGGGAACTCTATCCAGTCTCTTAGGATAGACCATGATGGGGGATGATACAGTGTAACAGATGTGGCTCTGATCTGGAGTTGCTGTGGCTGTGGCTGTGGTGTAGGCTGGCAGCTGCAGCTCCAATTTTACCCCTAGCCTGAGAATTTGCATATGTTTCAGGTGTGGCCCTAAAAAGAAAAAATAAAACAAAACTTGGTAGAGTTCCCTTGTGGCACATCTGGGTTAAGGATCCCGTGTCACTGCAGTGGCTTGGCTCACTGCCATGGTGTGAGTTCTATCCCTAGCCCTGGGAACTTCCACATGCTGTGGGCATGGCCAAAAATAAGATAAAAGAAAAATAAAAATAAGCTGGTTTTAGGGAAGCTATACATACAGATACTCTTATTATTTTTAACATAACTCTTTCAGAAACTGATAAATCCATCCAGCAAACATAAGTAATGATGAAAACAAGCTAAAGAGCACAACATGCGTGATCAGGTAAATAGATAAATACACGCAACAAGCCCAGGCTTCTTGCTAAATGATGCTAAAAACAGTCTCCTGATAGTATGATTTGCCCTGAATGGCATATCAATGATCGCAGATCAGATTTCAAACACGTGTAGATCTAGAAAACAAGTGAAAGTCTGATGTTTCATTACAGGCAACTCTGAATTAGCATGCAACCCAAACAAGAAAACTAGAACTAGGTATCTTATTTGGGAACATAGCTATGACATCCTTTTAATGAAAGGTTGTTTCGGAATCTACTGGGGAATATTATTCAAAAAGAACAATCCGGTCTAAGTGGGTAGTTTGTTCTCTGTGAGGGTAAGAACTTGAAGAATCCCGTGACTTTGGTGACTCTGTTAACTTTAAAATACTCATAAATAAATGAGTATTTTTCACTTAGTAACTGAAAGTATTTTTCACTTAGTAAATGGGTATGTTTCGCTTAGTAAATGAAAATGAGAGAACAACATGGAGAGGAAAGAGCCTGGGTCCTCTAGCCTAAAACCCAATTTCTCACCTCAAAAAGAAATCCCTGTCTATATTTTCTATGTCACACAAAGGACTTAACAATAAAGGAAAGCATTAATATATCTTAAATTTTCAAGAGCTCAGTGCAAGAGAACTGCAAAGAGTCACTAATAAAGCATCGTGTGCAGCTTCATCTGCACCATCCTGACTTCTTTCCCACAGTGTTTGTCAGGATGCCCCTCTTGGCCCCTTGCTTTCTCCGCCTCGCCCGCCAGCCGGTCTGCAGTCAGGGCTATGGCCAGTCTCTCCCTCGCTGTCTTCACATTCCTTTCCTGGTTCCTGATGTCCTCCTCAGTGACCAGGCATCGTCTGCAGTGGAGCTGTGGGCGGTCCAGGCTAGCTCCTGAAATTGTCTCTGGCAAATCCGTGGACCGGGCAGGGGTGGCCACAGGGCCAGAGTTGGGGTCACCTGCAGGCAGCCCCAGCAGGGACTCATCTGTGCAACGAGGCGCAAGTTTCTGCAGGGCTTTGGCAAGATCCAAGGGGCTTAACAGTTCCCCTGTGCTGCTGCAGGCCTGCAGTCCTTGCAGCCTCTTGTGCCAGTACAGCTGCTGGGGGCTGTCCAAGGTTTCCTCCCAGTGATGGCATCTGACCTCATTGCCAGGATGGGGTGTGATTCTAGTAACTGGTCTCTTGAATATGTAACTGGACAGTCTCAGCGGGATCGAGATGTTTAAACTAGGCTCTGGTTTGCCTTGTTTCCCCCCATCACGATGCTTTCTCTGTGAGGTCTTCATCATACTTCTTTTCCTCGTACCCTATAAAAATAAATTGTGAGACTGGCTCCAAATCTGCCTTCTTGGACCATTATCTTGGCTCTTTTGTACCTTCATCCTCCCTTCATTCCTCCACATCTTGGAACATCCTCAAGCAAATGTGGGTCAAAGACAGAAAGCTCAAGGTCAAAACTCTGGGCTACTCCAGATCCATTCTCCTCCACCAGCTTGTAACACCACCTCCTTTATAAGTATGATTATGTTTTCTTTTGGTTCTTGTCACTCTCAGCTGCACAAGTCCGGGTAGTCTCTCATGTCACCTGGTCCTCAGCCTTTTTCTAAATCCCCAGTGCTAGCCTTCTTCTGTGCCAGGTGACTGTTCATTTGGTTAACCCATTGACAATTGGTGTGATCCTTTAGATCTTAAGTCCATAGTGACATTAACAATTGCCTGGCGCTTAGCAACTCGCCCTGTACCCCTGATGTTCACATCAATCCGATAGGTCATGTTCTAAATAATAATTCAGAAACTTATTAACTCACTACGAATTTCTGATCTCCAATTTTTTTTCTCAAATGTTCAAACAGTAGACACCTGTTCCCCAAGATTGGAACTTATGCCATGTCACCACATCCTCATCTTCATTTCTCTCTTCCTATTCCTATCAGTCCTGGGTTCCATGGACTATGATCTCAATAATTCTCTTGGAATAATCCAAAATTCCTTACTGCCTATCCCATCTGCTTGTAAAACTTCAAACTTGGCACCCAGCTGCCACACCAGAGCTACTGCTGGTCTTATGGTAACTGCTAAGAAAGGCACACAACGTATTTTGCTACCATTGTAAATCCAAGACCATCATCAGTCACTTGGAACCATCCATAATGCCTGGAAAAATTATTTTCTTTTTTTCTTTCTAGGGTGGCACCTGCGGCATATGGAAATTCCTGGGCTAGGGGTCGAATCGGAGCTACAAGTGCCAGTCTATACCACAGCCACAGGAATGCCAGATCCAAACCGAGTCTGCAAACTACACAGCAGCTTGTGGCAACTCTGCATCCTTAACCCACTGAGTGAGGACAAGGATAGAACCTGCCTCCTCAGACACTATGTCAGGTTCATAACCCATTGAGACACAACGGGAACTGCTTATTTTCTTTTTATATGTTAGCATATGTATTTTTTTATTTTTCCCAAAGTCTATTTCATATTTTCTCCACTTTCCTTTTTCCTTCACACACATCCCATGTCCCTTGTCTGTATTTCACAGAGAAGCTGCTAACTACTGGATTGAAATTTTACCACCAAAGATTTTTGCCAAATCTGCAAAAATCTCTAAGTTTCCACTGTTTTCAAAGTTCCCCTCTTTATCCTCCTTTGGGGATCTGAGCCTCAGCCCTCTGCTTCTTAGTAAGTTCATGAACCCAACAGAGAAACTTGGCAGTTGCAACCTCTTCTTTTGAAAAGAATTTAGGCATTTAGCATTTAGGCTCCTGTAGATCTCTCCAAACTACACAGAAACACCTCACCTAGTCTTCCTGGGATCCACCTCCACCATACTCTTTCCACTTCTGCCCCTTTGCTGTGAACTCCCAAGAAAGGCCATCTGTACCACATGTCTCTGTGACCTCACCTCCAACCAGCATCTCAGGCCTCTCCATCTGGGGTGACCTCACTGCTCTGTGGGGGCTTCCCTTGGCAAGGTCACAATGACTCTTTGTTACTAGGCCAACATGGAGCTTTTCATTTTTCATACAAAATGATCTTTGAGTGGCAAACGTTTAAGTATGTTTGGAACAATTTAGACATGTGAATCTCACTGGACAGCTGTGAATCTTACAAAATCTAAAAATGGTGTGACATGTTGGATGAAATTCATGTTACGAATTAGGATTGTACTGTATGTGAAAAGCACAAAATGGATTTCCAGAACTCCATACCAAAATAAGAATGTAAAATATGTAATTATTAAATGTTTTTTTGTCTTTCGTCCTTTTAGGGCTGCACCCGCAGCATATGGAGGTTCCCAGGCTAGAGGTCTAATCGGAGCTGTTGCCCCTGGCCTACGCCACAGTCACAGCAATGCCAGATCTAAGACTTATCTGTGACCTACACCACAGCTCATGGCAATGCTGGATCCTTAACCCACTGAGCAAGGACAGGGATCGAACCCGCAACCTCTTGGTTCCTAGTTGGATTCGTTTCTGCTGCACCATGACGGGAAATCCATCGTTATTAATTTTTCCATTTGATTGCATTCACAAATGAAAATATCCTTGGCTGCAATGTCTTAAAAATGTACAGTTGAAATAATTTAAGAATTCCCATTGTGGCTCAGCAGGTTAAGAACCCATCTAGTGTCCATGAGGATGCAGGCTTGATCCTTGGCCTCTCTCAGTGGGTAAAGATACAGCATTGCATGCGTCCTAGGTAGCAGATGTGGCTCAGACTCAGCCCCTAGCCTAGGAACCTCCATGTGCCTCAAGTGTGGCCCTAAAAAGAAAAAAAAATTACTTGGGTGTTTTTAGTCTTTAAAATGTGGCTACTAAAAATATTTAAATGCCGTACTTATGGTAATAGAGTGATTAAAGGTACTACTGGGCAGTTCTGGTCCAAGCCGTTAGTGAAAATAAAGCCCACAGAAAGGGCTGAGAAAACACTTTTCCCAGGGAAGGGAGCCTATGCCAGCCTCACCCAAGGGGGTAGGCAGGGAGCCCAACCCTGTCTCTTGCATGTGCCCACACAGTTTTCAAACCAAACAACTGTCGCTCCAGCGTCTGTCCCCCACTACATCTCAAGTGCACCCTACACAGTCCTAAATGGAGTGACCTCAATGAAGAGGTCAGAAAATAATTTATCGATTAGGATGAGTCAAAAACAGAGGGGGAATTCCTCTAAAAATCTTGCCCTTAGTCTCTGGTGTTGAGTTCCGTTATGAATTCATATGCTTGGGGAAACTTTTGAAGGAAGGTCATATAAAAAAATCACTTTATCTTTACTATGTCAAACTATACAATATATGTAAAGAATGATAACTCAAGAAGTTAGTAATAATAAAGAATATATGTAATAAAAATAATAAATGAAGTCAAGATGATAGGACACAAATATCTTTTATTTATTTCTTTATTTTTGCTTTTTAAGGCCACACTTGTGGTGTATGAAGGTTCCCAGGCTAGGGGTTGAGTCGGAGCTGCAGCTGCCAGCCTACACCACAGCCCAAGCAATGTGGGATCCAGGCGTGTCTGCAACCTACACCACAGCTCATGGCAATGCCAGATCCCTGACCCACTGAGCTGGGCCAGGGATCTAACCCTAGTCCTCCTGGATACCAGTCGGGTTCCTTACCACTGAGCCACAATGGGAACTCCACAAACAAGGAAACTTTTTTATTTTATTTTATTTTATTTTTTGTCTTTTTAGGGCCACATCTGCAGCATAGGGAGGTTCCCATGCTAGGGGTCAAATCAGAGCTGTAACTGCTGGCCTACACCACAGCCACAGCAACATGAAATCCAAGCCTCGCCTGCGAGCTATACCACAGCTCACAGCAATGCCTGATCCTTAACCCACTGCGTGAGGCCAGGAATCAAACCTGCGTCCTCATGGATGCTAATTAGATTAGTTTCTGCTGAGCCACAATGGGAACTCCCTCAACTCCATTTTAGAGAGCCAGGGATCGAACCTGCATCCTCACGGCCACTAGTCAGGTTCTTAACCTGCTGAGCAACAACAGGAACTCCCAGAAGTTTAATAAGAAGTTTACCGCCCATAAACATGGGGGATAATCAGGAAAACTAATTCCTCTAATTGGCCCACGCCATCACCTTAAATACCATCTTCAACTAAAGACAAATAATGAAAAGATGTTGGGGGAGTGGTGATGCTCTTAAGGGAGGTTAGTGGGTAAAGCACAGTAAACAAGGGTTGTGTTGTTATGTAGACTTAAGTCCAGGTGTTCTCCATTGATAAGTTTCTTGAGATTTAGTCGCCCTTCTATCCCTGGTCCAGAGAGGGAGACACTTGCAAATGGAGACTTCCCTGATAAGTGTAAATTTCCTCCACAAAAGGGCAACTTCTACTTGGCTTTCAGAGATTATCTTGTGTCTGATGTTTCCAAAAGGTTTTTTTTAATGATTTTTATTTTTTCCATTATAGTTGGTTCACAGTGTTCTGTCAACTTGCTACTGTACAGCAAAGTGACCCCGTCCACATACACACACATATTCTTTTTCTCACATTATCCTCCATCATAGGTGACTAGATAGAGTTCCCTCTGCTACACAGCAGGATTTGTTTATCCAGTCTTAGTGCAATAGTGTGCATCTATTAACCCCAGATTCCCAGCCCATCCCACTCTCTCCCCCAGTGTTGCTAAAAGTTAATCACTCCCAAATAATCCTTCTGCCTAAGAGGCATATTTTGGGGTTGCATATCCTGTGCCCCTTCACATGGGTGCACCCCAGTTTGCACATGCCTTTATCTACTGACGGACATACTGATTTCTTTAAGTCTTAGCCATTATAAGTAGAGCTGCTGTATGTAATTACATACAAGTTCTTGTTTGGACATAGTTTTTCAAAGCAGGTGTATAAATACTGGAGTGTGATCTTTGGGGTCTAAGGTGAGACAGTGAGTTTTGGAAAAAACTAGGCAAACTGTCTTTCACATGTGGCTGTATGTACATTGAGCCTCGAGAGCCTCCCCCCTCGATATAAAGTGATGAGAAAGCACTTTGCCTTTGTGATCTTCTTCCACAAACCCCATTACACCCCCTGCAACACTCATGAGAAAAACACCACATAAGTCCCAGGGTGGGACAGCCTACACAGTACCTGCCCTGTCCTCCTCCATGCTGTCACGGACCTCCAAACAAGGAGTCTCAGGAGCTGACAAAGCCCAGAAGAGATGAACAGACTTGATGACTACATGTCACGTGTGGCCCTGGATGGGATCCTGGAGCAGAAAAAGGTAGAACCAAAGAAACTCAAAATCTGGATAGCAATTGATAATGAGGTATCAGTACGTGTTCCTAATTATGTCAAGTCTGTAGAAAACTAGGAAGAGAGGAAAAATTAAAGTCAAATGAGAGAAGTTGGAGTTCCCGTTGTGACTCAGTGGGTTAAGAGCCCGGCTAGTATCTGTGAGGATGTGGGTTCAATCCCTGGCCTCGCTCGGTGGGTTAAGGATCTGGCATTGCAATGAGCTGTGGTGTAGGTGACAGACACCGCTTGGATCCTGCATTGCTGTGGCTGTGGTGTAGGCCGGCAGCTATTTGAACCCTAGCCTGGGAACCCTAGCCTGGGAACTTCCATATGTCACAGGTGTGGCCCTAAAAAGAAAAAACAAAACAAAACAGAAGACAAATTTTCAAATATTCTTATTTTGGTGTAAAAATATATTTAAGCTTAAGTAATGCTGTGAGTTTTTTGTTTTGTTTTTTTGTTTGTTTTTTGCTTTTTTTTGGTCTTTTAGCCTTTTCTAGGGCCACTTCCCACGGCATATGGAGGTTCCCAGGCTAGGGGCTGAATTGGAGCTGTAGCCGCCGGCCTACGCCAGAGCCACAGCAACGCCAGATCCAAGCCGAGTCTGTGACCTACACCACAGCTCACGACAACACCGGATCCTTAACCCACTGAGCGTGGCCAGGGATCAAACCTGCAACCTCAAACCACTACACCACGATGGGAACTCCAATGTTGTGAGTTTTAAGACAACTACTTCTCAGTGTGTCTATTTACCCTTTCAATGGCATCAACATTGTAACAAAAAAAGGACTGGCACAATTTTCATGAGAGCAAGAACAGGGGGCTGCAGGCCAGTCCCCATGTGCACTTTCTCTCCGCTGGGATGTTTTTCTGGAAAAACTTGAATCTGTAACAAGCACTGCTGTGGGCTGTGAGCAAGGGTACCTTCACACAAAGATGCTTTTGTAAAATACAACCAACCTTCAACAACAAGGGTTCAAACTGATCGTAGGTGATTTTTTTTTTCATAGAAAATACACAATACTATATCATCCAAAGTCAGTTGAATCTGCCAATGTGAGACCAGGGACATGTAAGTGACACCCTTTCTCCACCATGCAGGGGGGCCTTGCCTCAACCTCTCTGCCTCAATGTCAATTGTGCATCCTGATGAAATTCTACCTGAGAAAGGGAAGCTAAACCATGCCACAAAGTCCAAACCAGGGTTCTGTGCCCGCCATGGCTGTGGCATAGGCCTCAACTGCAGCTCCAATTTGAGACCTGGCCCAGGAACTTCCATATGATGCAGGTCCAGTCGTACAAAGAAAAAAAGAATGTATAGCTGAATCACATTGCTGTACAGCAGAAATTGACACAACATTGTAAAACAACTACACTTCAATAAAAAACAAACAGGTTTCCCATTGTGGCTCAGTGGTTAACGAATCCGACTAGGAACCATGAGGTTTCAGGTTCGATCCCTGGCCACGCTCAGTGGGTAAAGGATCCGGCGTTGCCGTGAGCTGTGGTGTAGGTTGCAGACGCGGCTCAGAACTCGAGTTGCTGTGGCTCTGGCGTAGGCTGGTGGCTACAGCTCCAATTCAGCCCCTAGCCTGGGAACCTCCATATGCCGTGGGAAGCGGCCCTAGAAAAGGCAAAAAGATCAAAAAAATTTTTTAAATTAAAAAAAATAAAACACAAACAAAAACCACTGAGGTGTTAGGCCCAGCATGAGATGTGGCTCATCCACAACCACAGGGCCTCTAAGTGTGTCCTCACTCACACTTACAGGTGTCCCCAGGACAGAGTGACACAAGTGAACAGGGTCCCTGACTGGCTGGAAGAGGTGATCCTGCTGTCTGACCCTGGAGGGAGCCCATTCTTCAGTTCCATGAACAAGAACCCAGATCCCGGGAACATCTTTCCAGTAACATGGATGAGGGCGGGTAAAGTGAGGAGCCGGGGGACTCGGTTCTTGAACCGATCGCCACTTGGGGGAACAGGAGGTCATAAAGGTGATGGGACTCATGGTGACTCCATGTACACTGTGAGCCGGGGGCGGGGGGGTTGAGATCCCAGAAAGGGGGTAAAAGAGAGAGTAACGTGTTCATGAATTATGAAAATTAAGTACAGATTAGGGAAACATCAGTTAATTAAAGTTTGATGAGACAGGATATCGGCATTGCTTCAAAGCACAACCCCCAAAACATTTACACGAGGAGAAAAAGAGCAGCTTTACGGAGGGGAAGTCTGGGGGGGCAGCGCCCTAACCCGGAGACCGAGGTGGGCACCATCAGTGACTTGGAACAAACTCATGTCCGCCCGGGGGACACAGCAAGGCCCACGCACAGCCTGGGACATACCTTCCAAAATGCGCAGCCCAGGTACAAGGAAACCTCCACATGGCCACGCTGGGGAACACGCCACAGAGGGACCCTCAAGTGTCAAGGTCACGGAGTCCGGGAAGAACTAGGGACCACTCCAAGCTGAGGGACACTGAACGACGTGTCAAGGAAGTGCAGCTCGTGCTGCGGGTGGATCTGGATTCTCTCCCAGTTCAGGGCATCGCTGGGACCACCAACAACTTTCTCGGGGTCTGGCAACTAGGACGCACCAGGACTGGTCTCCCGAGTCTGATGGAGGCCCTGTGGGGTGCAGAATCCCTTGTCCGACGGACACCGGGGGTTCGGGCAGGAACCGATTCTCGAGTGGTTCAAAGCAAGGAAGGTCTTTGTATTCCCCTCTCGACTGTTTGGAAGTTTTCAATGGTTCCAAAGATGGAAAGGCCCGGGCTTTAGGGAACCTAGAATGTGTGTCATGATCCGAGTGCAGGGCCCATCGGTGCCCTGGGTTCTGGCGGTGGAGACAGCACGTGGGGCAGGGAAGCAGTGCGGCTGAGAGCCCCTGGGGGGTGCTGAGCACAAAGGCCCCCCGTGTCTCCTCAGTGTCCCGGGTTCTCAGTGCCCGCCCCTCACACCATCCTCCAGCAGCTACCTGTAGGCGCCCCTCAGTCCTCGGCCTCCCCGACCCTCAGCCCTGAGCGAGTGCACACCTGACTTTGCTCCCTGCTCTGTCACCCCTGTCCTCTAACACGACGGGGGGGGGGGTGAGGGTCAAGGGCCCCTTCCCAGAGATGAGGGTCCCTGGGGTCAAGTCAACCCACAAAGGGGAGTCGCAGCCCCCGGGCCCCGGCACCGGTGCGCTCGGCACCTTTGCTCCCACCTCCAGGCAACTCCTTGTTCCTGCAGCAAAACAACCCAGATGAAGGGCAGAGGGCACTGGTGCCCACGCGCTGCTGCTCATACAGCACAGATGCTGGAAAGGGTCCAAGTGTCCAGCCACAGGGATGCGGGCTCAGCGCACCCCCGCCGCGAAACGCTGGCCAGGCCCGAGACGGGCAGGCGTCCGGGACAGTGACGTGAGCCAAGGGGAGCTCAGAACATTAACCTTTACTTTAACTGTCAGAACATCTGCTCGGCAAACACCACACATCCCAACGAGAGGGGAAGCTGCCCTTGACCGGCCCTCCCCAGGCCCGCGCGCCTGTGCGGAAGCCTCAGACGCAAAGGGCAAAGGCCACCCACTCCTCACTCGCCAGGCCCACAGACAGGCCTGGCCTTGTCACAGGACAGGTGGCAGCAGGGAGAGCAGCAGCCTCCTCCCTGCAGCACGGCCTCCACTGCCCAGCCTGCCCGGGAGCCTGACCGCAAACTGCTGCTGCCTGAGCACAAGGACCCCCCACCCCTGACCTCCGACCTCAGGCTCCTTTCTCAGAAGCTTCCTCCCATATGGGGAGTTGCCCGCCAAACCATTCAACAGGCCAGGGGGCCCAGCAGTTCTCAGTGCTTCTCGGCGACACCCCCGGGGGACCCTGGGGACATCCTTCTTCAGTAGGGAGCAAGCTCTGTGACGGGTGCTGCCAGGTGTCCACGCCTGCTCCCCTGGGGCACCGGCCAGCCTCCAGAGGGCAGCTCAGCCCAGGCTGCCCCCTGAAAGCTCCAGGAGCATCCTGGCTCCCCAGAAGGTGTCACCGGAGGCCTGGGCGTCGGGCCACTGCACCTGGAAAGCCAACAGCACGTCACAGTCGAGGCACCGCCTGCTGGCTCTGCCCTCAGGAAGAACCTGCCCCATGACACCCGCCCCAGGCCTCGAGCCACTGGGGTCCATCCTCCAGCTATCCCTGCCCCACTGCACCTCTGCCCATTTTCTTCGCCCCAAAGGCACACGCTGAGGGACCAGGAGTTAGGAGGAAAAGCCTGTACCTCACAGGAGGCCTCACCTGGCTGGAAGGCAGGGGCTGGCTCAGCTCCACGGTGGGCAGGGGGCCGGCGAAGGCAGGCGGGGCCAGGGCCAGCTCTGGGGGGCTGGAAGAGGGATGGGTCAGGACAGGCTCCTTAGGGTCCCACCATCTACCCTGAGCAACAGGCCCTGAGAGCTCTCTGCCTGTCAGAAGCCCTTCCCGGGGCTGCGTGCTCATCAGGAACAGCCCCCTCCCGCAGGGCCCTCAGGTGCCCAGGGGGCTGGAGGGGCCTGGACCACACCTGGAGCAGGTGGCTCAGGTGGGCAGCGAGGACATTAGAGGGGCTCACAGTTGGAAGGTGGGGGCAGAGATGTGAGATGTGAGATGTGAAGGATGAGAAGGTCTCAAGAAGGGGCAGGCCGAGTGCAAAGGCATCAGGAGGCCCTTAGGACCAGAGCAGGGGGGCGGGGGTCAAGGGCAGCCACTCGGGACCCCGGTCCTGCAGTTTCTTAGTCAGACCTCACCCGCCTGGGATTCTGGGCATTCCGTTCCTGGGTGTACACGCACCAGAGACACCAAGGTAAAAGTGCAGGCTGCCTGTGTCCCGAAGGACCCTAGCAGGCCGGAAACAGGAGCCCCCCCAATGCCCCCCAACAGGTGAGGACCAGGGCACAGCAGTGAAGGGGAGGGCACTGCCCAGACACAGGAGGCTCAGGTTTTGACGAGGTCAGGCTGGACAAGGAGGCTGACTCCAGGAGCAGATGCTGTTGGAACGTCATGGAGATGGCATTCTCAAAAGCACAGCCAAAGAAGGCAGAGCCCTGGTCCTGGGGTCGGGGGTGGAGGCGGGTGGGAACAGTCTTGGGGCCCAGGACCTGCAGCCTGGTTCTAGTTCTTGGGGTACGGAAGCCACACTCAGAAACCTTTCATCTGCACCATCGAAACACGTGGCTTCCCCTTATGCCAACTGCACCCCAAGGAAGCTGTTGCTAAAGGAACCAGGCGGTCAGGGCAGAGCAGAGATGGGCTGGGCATCGAGGCCAGGGCTGAGTCGGCCGGTGGGGAGGCCTAGATGCAAGGAGAGGCCGAGGGGCTGCTCTGCCCACGTGGCTCCCAGCATAGATGGAAAAGTGAGTCCCCGCTGTGCACTGCAGCTTCGCACCATCCGGCTGTTCCCACAAGGAACAGAGCCTGTGACTTGGGGAGCTGCTCCCTTCTCTCCCACGTCTCCCTGTAATTCCGCCCTCACTGGGCACACGGCCCCCAGCTCCCAGGTTACAGAGGCCCCAAACGCAGGGCGCCCAGTCCTGCGGCCTCCGTGGCAGATTCCCTCCCCTGAGGACCCCGGCCTGCCTCGCCCTCCTCTGAGGCTGTCAGTGCAGCTGTCACAGCCCCCAGGGCCCCGGCCACAGCCTCAGCACTAGGCTGTCCTGTTGAAAACTGCACTTTGGATATAAAACCGGGGTCTTGATGTTGCTCAGAAACTAAAGCAGACCCTGTCCGGGGAACAAAAATGCCCGGAAGGGGCTGCCAAGGCCCTGGGGGACTGTGGGGAAGCGTTGAGGCCCCGGGCACCGTCTCCAGAACGGATGCCCCCAAGTCCGCCCATGCTTCCAGACGTTCTTCTGTCTGAGGGAAAAACTACCACCTTCTTTTGGCAGGTGGAGGGGTGTTGCAGTTTCCAGAAAACCCTAGGAGAGGACGTGAACCACACAGCTGGGTGCGGAGAATCCACCGACCATACACGACCCCTCCGTGCCCAAGGAAGCGGCACCCGCCCGGCTCTGCAGCTTACCTCTGGGTGAGCAGGAAGCCGCTCGCCTGCAATGGGGGCTGTGTCACCAGGAAGCCATCTGGCTGCCCTCCTGCCTGGCCACCGTGGGTGCCAGGGCCCTCCTCTTGGCCCGCATTCGCGGGGCTGCCGCTGGGAGGCTCAGCCAATCCTGCACAGGAGGAAAGGCACAGCCAGTGCTGGGAGAAGGGACCAGGGCCCATGTGGCACAACCCAGACAGTGGAGAGGCCACGGGCAGCCTTCAGCCCAGGGTCTCAGCTCCCTCCCTGAGCAAAGAACAGCTACCACCGTTGATCTCAGTGGCCTCTCCAGGCTTCCAAAGACCCACCTGGTCAACCTCTGCAGACATCACATCTGCGCTGTCACCTTGGACCCGTGCCCAGGGCTCAGCCTCCAGATCTGCCCACCCCGCTGCCATCCCGAGGACAGACCCCGGGGTCACTTCCTGAGTGGCTGCCCTGTGGTTCACTTGATGCTGTGGCCCCTGCTCCGGGCAGTCCCCCCCTCCGCCCCTGCCTTGGCCTGGGGTTTCAGCAGGACCTCACTGGCCTGTGACGTGTCCCTTCCTTACCTCGCCCTTTCTGTCTACTTAACACCTTTCAGAAAATCTCTTGGTGCCTTTCACTCTCAAAGGCAAGTCACTGTGGACGTGACCAGTCCTGGGGCGACCGACTGCAAAATGAACTAAGAGGGAAGGTCCGCTTCTGCCCTAAGTCCATCCCGGGGGAGCACTGGCAGGAGTCCCTGACTCAGACCCCACACAACAGCCTCCCTCCTGTCTGCCGGCCGCCCATCCTCCCTAACCGAGTGCATCACGATTCCACCTCCACTCTCTGCCGCTTCCTCTTTCCCGCAGAACTTACAAGGGCCTCTGAGCTCCATGAAATGGGGGTACTCTGAACACTTCTAGGTCAGTGGTTATACCCTCTTCCTCTAAGAGAAGAGACATCCAAACGCCAAGCCCAGAACAAAGGGCACGTCCTGGGAAGGGGACGTGGCAGGTGGGAGGCGTCCACCTTCTGCAGACACAGGGCACAGGTCCCACGGTGCTGGGGTGTCTGAGGGGACGCGGGGCGTTGGTGGGGGCCAAGGACCCTGAGGAGCTCCCTGGGACAGAAGGAAAGCCAGGTGGCATCCTGGGTTCAGGCGGTGAGCTGGGAGCTCGCCCATCCCCAGAGGACAGCGCCCTCCCGTGTGCTGGACACGGTGTGCAGACCAGCTCCCTCATCCCAGCCTGAGGGTGGTCACTGCCCCCCTGACTCAGCCTCATGAGTAAGAAGGACACGCAAAGGGGAGTCTTGGGAAGGACAGACAGATCTGATCAGACAGAAAAGCTGCCTCACACAAATGATTCTCTGGGCTCTCCCTGTTTCAGGCTCCTTCTCCTCCATGATCGTTCCATGATCCCAACATTCCCTCCCATCAAGCCACAAAGTGAGTTTTCTGAAGTTGCTAATTCGGATCCTCAGAGAAACACAAGATATCAGACCTATAAAAACTAACAGGATGTAAGAAGGAAGGACATCAGATATGAGAAGAGACAGCTTGGAGTTCTCTTAATATAAACAACAAAATAAATCATCACGAAGTTCCCTTGTGGTGCAGTGGTTTAAGGATTCTGCCTTGTCCCTGCAGCAGCTCTGGTAGCAGCTATGATGCAGCCTTGATCCCTGGCCCAGGAACTTCCACGTGCTGCAGAAGTAGCCAACAAAAGAAAAGAAAAGATCAGAAGACGGATTTTCAGACAAAAGCACATACAAGGAAAAAGTATCTTTTGAAAGGCAAGCATCTGGGGAGACTGCTTCAGGATTTCCAACATCCAAGTAACATCTGTGCTCTAAAGAGAGAACTGCAGGCAGGAAATTATCAAAGAATAATCCAAAAAATGCCCAGAGCTTAAAGAAGAACTTGTTCTCTGGTTCCTGAAGTTGAAAGGCTTAACAACAAAGTGAATGCAAGAGACTCAGACCTACGGCCATCATTGTGCAAGTGCAGAAACACCAAGACTTAAAAAGCAAAAAGCTCCAAGAAAGGAAAAGTACATAAACATCAGAAGGACATTCTTACTTGAAAGGTCAACACTGAACGCTGCAATGGTATCTTGCTTAGAATTTTCTAAGGGAAAAAGTTAAACTCAGAATTCTGTCCCTGACAAGCTGTTAATCAAATGTGAGGCAGATGAAAGACAATGTCAGGAGATGCCTGGAAGCAGAAAATTTACCTCAAAGGCACCGTTTCTTGTAAAGTTAACTGAAGACTTTCTCTAGCACAAGGAGAGTCAAGACAGAAAGAACAAGACCTGCCACTCAGGAAACACTGAGGCAAACCCAGGGAAGCAATGAAAGGAAGGCCCTGGGAGGACGGCTCCACCCAGGCCTAGGGGGCAGCCCTCGGATGGGAACAGGGAGGGCAGCTCCCAGCAGCCAGTCTTCAGAGGCATCCCTTGAAACACTGGCAGAAGCCCAGACTTCTGCAAAAGCAGGCAACATAAGGGAAAAGAAGACAACGAGAAACTCCAGGACAACGTATATAACCACAGAAGACTAAGAAATTTAGGGGACAAGCTGGGATGTCACAAGATTCTGTGGTGCTTGGTGGGCAAAATACATACGTGAATGCATACCCTTTAAAGGAATTTATAGCTACAATTAGAACTAAGAAGAAAGTAGGACAAGAGCGGAGGAGCAGTAGGGGTCTGAGCTGCTCTGCCCTCCTCTGCTGCAGCAGATGGGGACAAGGTAGTTATGGGGACTGGCGTGCAGAGTGTAGGGGTGGCAGCCAGTTGGCTGCATTTTAACTCTTTCCTCAATACCTTTTTTTTTGGGGGGGGTCATGTGCACATTTTCTTTTGCAAACAAAAATAAGTGAGAAATTTCTGGGCTGTTTGTGGGAAGAGCCTCTGTTGCAGCTGTACCAGTTTAGGGTCTAATCAAAGACACGAGAGTCAAGCTGAAAGTCCTGGCCCTTGAGACACAAACAGGTGCAGCATTTGACAGAGAGACACGAGGTCTGTCTGGAATGACCCACCCGTGGGGCTGGGCTCACCCAGAGCGGCAGGAGTGGCCACAGCAGCGTCAGGAGGGTGTGTGGTGAAGTTCAGCCCGGGATCGTGGACCAGCTGCCCGGTCTGGAAGGAAACTTCCTTGGAGGACACCAGTGCGAGGGACATCAGCCAGGACTCGGGGGCAGCCAGTGAGGGGTCCAGCACGTCACTGCCCGCAGCCAGAGGGCAGAGTCCAAGGCCAGGGCAGACAGGGGGGACAGCGGCCAGATGGAAGCCAGGCCCCTCCGGGTACATCTCACCAGGCTGCAGAGACCTGGAAACACAGCGAACACCATCCCCCGGTGGGCAGAGGTCCCTCCCGCATCAGGCTGAGGTCGGGGGCCTGGGAGGAGATTCCAGCCCACCTCAGGAATTTGGGCTCCCAACTCAACTCAGCCACCGATGGCCGTGGAATCCACCAGGGGCCCAGTCGCACTGCCTTCACAGTGCTCCCAGGGGTTGCTAGGGTTCCAAGGACACAAACATACAACTGCTGCAAACCTGAGACACTACCGGTTTGTTTCCAAGGGCCTTCAATGAAGCACTGCTGCACAGCACTGGAAGCTAAACGTGAGTAAGAAGAGCCTAACAGTTGAGTGACTAGATGAGGTGGACTTAAAGGAATATTAGGCAGTAGTTTAAAATCTAAAGAATGACCATCAACAGGAGTTCCCATGGGGGCTCAGTGGTAACGAGGCCAACTAAGATCCATGAGGATGCAGGTTTGATCCCTGGCCTCACTCATCAGGTTAAGGTCAGGGTACTGCTGTGAGCTGTGGTGTAGGTTGCAGACAGGGGTCTGATCCTGCATTGTTGTGGCTGTGGCATAGGCAGGCAGCGGTAGCTAGAATTCAACCCCCAGCCTGGGAACCTTCATGTGCCACAGGTGCAGCCATAAACAAAGACAAAACAAATTGAAAATCGTCATAAGAAAGAATGACTATTCCACAAATGCTCACTGGTCTCAGATGGTGCTCCTGACCACCGGTTAATAACTGCCCACCCCCATCATCTGTGCAACAACCTGCATGGCAGGTCCGATCACTCTCCCATGACACAGATGAGAAAAATCACGACACCAAGACATCATGGAACCTGCCTGAGGTCACAACTGGCAGTGACGGCCTGGATGTGAAGTGCCAGCCCAGGCAGTGTCATGAGAGGTGTTGATGACATAAGGGTAAATGGAAGAGGGGGGCACAGCTGGATGGTTCCACTGACGGTTGCTCTGACGGCTGGTGTTGCTGGCGGCCCTCACCCTCCTCATCCTCAGGGCAGTTGGTACAGCATGCTGGGAGGAGCAACAGGCTGAGGGAGAGGGCCTGGACAGTGCCTGATCCGCAGTAGGAACTCAAGAAACGTGGCTAAGCCTAATTCAATGAAATACCAGCCACACCCAAAGCTAGAGAGAAACCATGAGGTCGGCAGGTTTGCCTTTAGGAGGCCGGTCTGCGTGGTTTTCTTCCTTTCTGCTGGGTCGTTGCCCCATTCTCCAAAATGGCTTCACAGTCAGGCTGCGAGTCAGGCTCCAGGGAGCAAGTGTGGGGTCCCTGACCTGGGCGCCTTGCCGGTCACTGCTCTCCCTGCTCTCAGCCATCACTGACCTGGTCCCAGTGCCTGGTCGGCAGGCATTCCCACACCCACTCCAGGCCTGGCTGCCCCTGAGGACAGGGAGCGGACCAGGGAGATGGTCCCATGGCCTAGGTGGATGGCCGTACCTGGGGGCCAGTGACATTGGCACAGCCTCCTCTCTGGAGAAATCTGGGCTCAGGACCAGCGGCTTCCATGGCTCTTGAGGGGTCTGCTGGGTCTGGACAGGCCCACTTTCCTCAGGTGGTGCTGCAAGCCGAAGAGACAGGAGGGGAGGCTGGGGGATGCTCCAAGTGGCAGCCTCTTGCCCAGCAGGTTAGGAGCAGCCAGCCTCCTGGGAAAGGGCGCCACCCAGTGTGCTTTGTGCTTTGATCTGTCTCTGTCTGAACAGCAACCGGTAATTACCAACCCACCACACCTTGAATTCTGGTGCTCAGCTCACTGTGCACTGACCCCTGGCCCTGGTCACAGAGTAACTGCTAACCGCAAATCCCTGCTGCAGCCCCACCTGGGCTTAGCCTCAGCTTCAGGGACCTCGCTTCCTACAGGGTGAAGTCCTGAATTTGCAGACTGGGGAGTGGGGTGGAGGGTGGGGGGCGGTGAGTGGTTCTGTGACCGGTGACCCTACCTGGGCCTAGCCCTGGACACAGGCTTAGTGCGAGGGGCCACTCACCTGAGCCCTGAGGCCTGTCCAAGCTCCCACGGCCAAGGTGGGGGTGGTCTGCAGGCTGGGAACCCGCTTCCTTCGCCCTCGGGTCCTTGGCTGCTTCCTGTGCCGGCGCCCCGCGCTGTGCAAGGGCCCTCTGGCGCCGCCGGTAATTGGCAAACCAGTTGTAGACCTGCTCGGTGGTCAAGCGCGTCTCCAAGGCCAGGTCCTCCTGCCCCGAAACAACGCGCCGCTAGCCCAGCCCGCTCCGGAGCCAGGACCTACACACCAGGCGGCCCAGACACCAAGCCCCATTCCTCCCTCAGGCCGCCGCCCCGCCTTCGACCATCCAGAGACGGAGCCGCGGGCAGGGCTGCCGAGCAGGACCTTCCCCGAGGCTCTGTCAAGACACTGCCCGCCTGCCCGGGCTGAGAGAACACCGGCCACGCCTGACCCGCGACCAGACACCTGTCCCTCCTCAGCGGCCTGATCCCAGCCACTGCCACCTGCCACAGCAGGGCCCTCTGGGAGGGCCCAGCTGATTGGAAGCGTAAAGAGAAGGGGAGGGGCTATCACCGGGAGAGTCCAGCTGATTGGACGGGGAGGGCAGAAGCTGGGCGGTCAAAGGGAGAGGCCAGGCGACTGGACCAAGAGAAGGAGCCGGGCGATCACTGGAGAATCCAACTGAGTCGACCGGAGCGACGTGAGCACGGGGGCTTTCTGAGCTGTAGTCCTCTCAGTCCTATGCCCTCTGCCTACTCCCAGGGAGATCACCCTTCATCCTGCCTGCTGGAGCCCTGGAGGCAGTGAGGGCTCAGTGGGTATCTCTTGAAGCCGCAGTGGGTGACACACTATGAAGATCCCCATGAGGAAACCAAACCACCCATGTGTGCAGGCTGGACGTTCGTGGGCCGCCAGCCAAGGAGCACGGTCCCCACAGAGTTCAGGAGAGGGAGAGACGACCAGCGCCCTGCAGACAGGCCACCAGGGAGGTGGGGAGGTGTGGCAAAGGGTGCAGGTCAGGCCTCTAAGCCTGATGGTGTCAAATATGGGCGTTCCCCCAAGAGTGGGAGTCCCCCAAGGGTGCATGTCCCGGAAGGGTGGGTGTCCCCCAAGGACAGGGAGGGTCAGCCAAGGGGAGCGTTGCCTGGCCTGGCTAAACTCTGTTCTTACCCGCTCAGCCTTGCTGGGGTTGGTGCTCACGCCCGAGGCAAAGTCCTGCAGCTTCTGGCGAACTTCTCTGGGGAAGTTGCGGCTCTTGAGGCCCTCAGGGCAGAGGGAGGCGGGAGGGGGGTTCCTGGATGGGGACAGGGAAGAGGTGGTTACAGACCCCCTTCTTCTGGATGCACCTCTTGTGCCCCCTTGCTCTCCTCTCACTGGCCACCCTGCTCCACGCTCGGTGCTGTGCTCCTTGGGTCTGTCCCCTGAACAGGGCAGGAGCCGGTGTTGCCTCGGCCCACACTCCACACTCCCCTGCCCCTGGGGTTTCCAGTGCCACTCACTGACCAGTGCCCATGACTGCTGAACCTGGACGATGAGGGTATTGAGGCTGGTCATGCTAGTCTCTTTACCGGGTGCATACTGGTATTTTTCCAAAAGAAAAGGTGACATAAAAAAAAAAAAAGCACCTATCTGTACAAGATCTGATATCCAAAGGCCCTCTGAACGAATCCCCATGAACTTAAAAAACGTACCTCACACATCCCAGTGGAGCTGGATCCCCCCGCTCCCGGTATCTTCCCCCAGCCTGTCCTCTGCCTCCCAGTGAGTGACCAACGCATTTCAGCCAATCAGGCCAAGAGCCCTAGAGCCTGGCTTTAATCTCTTCACCTCCAACACATCCACACTGCCAGCAAGTCCTCCAAAATCTATCCTGACACAACCATTTCTCAGGCCACGGCCACTCCCAGGAACTCCAAGAACCTCCTGCCTCTGCTCCTGCACTGACCATCTGCTCTAATGCCAACATCACCCTCCTTATGCCCAGACAACATTGTCCCCGAGCTCAGGCCTCTGCAAGGCTCCTCGGGCCTGTGCGGCAGCCCCCACCACACCAACGGCCAATGCCCACTACTGAGCGCGTCTGTCCACACTCCTTGCCCTGTTTTCTGGGATCTGCTTGGTTTCCTGGTCTACTGTTCATTGTCCACACCCTCGGGCAGCTCCGCGAGAGCAGGGACCCAGGGCCTGTGGCAGCACCCAGCACCCAGGGGCCTCTTCACAAGCACTGCAGGCTGGTCCCCACAGCGTTGTCTCTGCTGCCCCTGCCTCTGGTGGCTCTCAGAAGCTCCAGGGGAGGATGTGCTGCATCCCTGAAGACCTCAAGGGGGGTCAAGTGCCAGGTCTGAGGATAGCCTGGCGGGCACCGTGAGAAGAAATCTGTCCTATCCAAAAGGAATCCTTCTCTTCTTCCACCAGCCAGGCCCCTGGCTCAGCAGTCAGTCACTTGGGCTGTCGGGAGCCCAGAGCCAGGCCTGTGGCCCTTCCCCTTGGGGAACACCCAAGATCAAGAACAAAAGGTCTCGTGGGAGTTCCCGTTGTGGCTCAGCAGGTTACAAACCTGACCAGTATCCACGAGGATGTGGGTTCAAACGCTGGCAGGTCTGAACCCGCATCCTCATGGATACTAAGGATATGGCCTCCCCACAAGGTTGCAGATGTGGCTTGGATCTAGGGTTGCTGTGGCTGTGGTGTAGGCCTGCAGCGGGAGCTCTGATTTGACCCCTAGCCTGGGAGCGTCCATATGCCAAGGGGGCAGCCCTAAAAAGCAAGCAAACGAAAAAAAAATCCTGCCTCTGCATCTCTCTAACAAGTAACCTTGGCCAAGCAACTGCCCTTCCTGTACCTCGTGGTCATCCGAGAATGGTGAAGGTGGTACAGATGACAACTAGGAGCTCGAGTGTTTACTTCGTGCTGCTAATGGCCTGGTGGCGATTATTATTAACATCGCTCAGCAGCTGTCCTGTGCCAGACAAACTTCTAAGCACCTCAGTACCTCATGGGGTGCGGGTGGCACCTTCCTCTTAATCTTTTCTTTAAAAGGTCCCTCAGCCCTGAGGGGTTGTGCTGGGATCAGGCCCGGCCTCCAGGGCACCCCTCCCCCTGGTGGAGAGCGAGGGCAGGGTGCCTGCCCTCTGACTCCCTCCCTGCAGGTCCTGGCTCTTGGGCCCCGGCTCCTGGGAAGGCAGCCTGTCCTTGCCCTGCAGGCACAGGCACAGGCACAGGGGGGCACATGGAGCCAGCCGGCCGAGCAGGAGGTGGTGCAGCTCGGTGTCCCGCCCTGGTCGACCTGGAGCCCATGACCCTCTGACATCACTGCTCATCCGCCTTCTCCTCTCCTGACCTCCTGCCTCTACTGTCTTCAGCCTTTCTGTGGGCTGGATGGCCAGGCCCTGGGGAGGTCCGTACCTCTTTCTGCAGCGGAACTTCTGCACCGGTGTTAGCTCAGCCACACCGAGCCTCTTCCTGAGCAGCTGGTAGTGGATGTCGTTCCAGAGCCGCACCAGCTCAGCGCTGCCCCCAGGCACCCGGCACCCCTGAGGACGAGAGCTGGCTGAGCCCAGAGGCCTGGCTCCTGTCCCCTGGGCCACGTACCACACGGACCACGAGTGGGTGCAGCTCCCTGTCACACCCCAGAGGTGAGGAGCTCAGGTCAGTGACCCGCCCGTGGCCACCGCACACAAGAGGCTGGGCAGAAATGCAGGGCAGGTGTGCAGCCAAAGGCTTGACCCCCACTCCGCCCCTTGCTGGAAGACCCTTCCCTCCCACCAGTCCCATGGGCCCTGGGGCTTAGCGAGCACATTTCTGAGCCCAGGGGATAAGGGCTCCCCGTCTGTGCCAGTGACAGCTACAAGCCAGCGTGAGGTGGGCACATAAGCAGACTCTGGACACGGCCAAGGACACGGGGTGCGGGCCAGCCTCCAATGCAGCCCCTGTGGCCAGGGTGTAGTTCTCACCTTTCACCCCAGTGTTCTCAGGCCCATCCCGGCGAGGGAGGTGCAAGAATCCTTTAGCTTTCTCTTCAAGTGTCAGAAGAGCCCATTTGCCCATTTTCCTGGGCAGAGGCCACAGGTCCCGCCAGGAGGCAGGCAGGGTCCTAGGACACAACCACCAGGGAACCCGGGGGACAAGGGGGACCTTCCCACTGCAGGAGTGGCCCTTGGCAGGAAACGTCCTTTCCTTTCATCCCTCTCAGGTCTCAGAACACATCCCCCTTCAGAGGCATCTCTGGAGCATCCTGACTGAGAGATGGGAGATGTCCATCACCCGCGTCATGCACACACTTTGCCACTGACTCTCCTCCCAGCAGCTGTTACAGCGCCGTGTGCTCACCTTTCATTCCCCCATATTGGAACCCTGAGCCCCCTTAAGTCCCAGGTGTTCTCTTGGGTGTGGGGGATCCTCTAATGAGCAGGACTCAGGCACCCCCACCCCTGGCACCTGCAGTGCCGGAGGGGAGCCTGACAGAACCCAGATGGACCAATAAATTGGTTTTTCTCCTTATGAACGGGGGAAGAGGCCACCCCCGAGAACAAAGGAGGCACTGGCTAGACGGGGTGACACTGACGCAGAAACCAGATGGGTAGGAAGGCACTAGCTACCCCAAGAGCAGGCTCTGGCCTCTGGCAGAGGGAACGGCTTGTGCAAAGGGCAAAAGACAAAGCTCTGTGGCGTCCACAGGGCTTGGGGGAGGGAGGGACACAGAACTGGGAAGAACTGAGTATCTTGAAGGTCAACGCGCAGTGAATGATGCATGGACTGTAATATGGAGTGTAAAGGGGAAGCCAGGCCCCCAGACCTCTTCCTGAAGCCCTCCGAGCCAGCTGTATTTTGGAATTCAGAATTTCTCAGGTTTTAGGAGTTCCCGTCGTGGCGCAGTGGTTAACGAATCCGACTAGAACCATGAGGTTGCGGGTTCGGTCCCTGCCCTTGCTCAGTGGGTTAACCATCCGTCGTTGCTGGGAGCTGTGATATAGGTTGCAGATGCGGCTCGGATCCCGCGTTGCTGTGGCTCTGGCATAGGCCGGTGGCTACAGCTCCGATTCGACCCCTAGCCTGGGAATCTCCATATGCCACGGGAGTGGCCCAAGAAATAGCTAAGGGGAAAAACTGTAATTGTAATGTATACATGTAAGGATAACCTGACCCCCTTGCTGTACAGTGGGAAAAAATAAATAAATAAATAAATTAAAAAAAAAAGAAAACAAACGAACAAACAAACAAACAAAAAAAAGAATTTCTCAGGTTTTAGGTAGTAACCCAGGCGTTGCTACCTTACTTGACCCTACCCCAGTGTCATCTGAGGCAAGTAACATCCTGTATTTAGGTATCGCCGGACATTAAGTGGATAAATAAAGACCCAAAACAGCTTCACACCAGTGCGACTCAGGCTTTGATGTCAAGTGAGTTGAGGTTCAAGGTGCCACCAGAGGAGTGACAAAGATACTTGTGGTTTCAGAGATCCTGAATGCAGACCCCCAGATGAGGGACTGAGACCTTGGGTCTCTCTGACTGTCTTGGCTAATTGAGACACCAACTCTCCCAGCCAGGACCACTATTCCAGGACCACTGGGATGTAACAACGGGATAGTTTGCTCTTAGGTTACCAAATGACTTGGAACTTAGTGCCACGAGAGCTTGTCATCCCGGCTTGGTTTAGAGGCCCCCTTCCCAAGGCCTTGCTGACTTCTGGGCATCTCCATGGGGCTGGGGATGGTAGTGGCTGCTGCCCCTCTTTCCGCACCCCCTGAGCCCCAGTCCTACCTCCAGCAGCCGGCAGGCGGCCTGGTGCTGCTCCTGCTGGGCCAGCGCGCGGGCACATACCAGGGCCACATCCGCGTGGTCCAGGAGGTACAGGCGGAGCTGGCTGTCCAGCACGGCTGAGACCAAAGGCTGCACCTGCTCGGGGTCGTCCTGGAGGTCCCGGCACAGCCTGCCTGCGAGGGTCACCAGCTCCGCCAAGGGCGGGCCAGTGCCCCCGCTGCCCCTCAGCAGCTGCAGGAAGCTCTGCATCCTTGGTCGGGTAGGTGGCCCCTGCAAACAAGAGGACAGTCAGGACCATGGCCCACACTGACCACGGGCTGACTGCCCATCAGTCCTCAGACCTACACGGCGGGGCCTCTCCTGCCACAGGTCCTCCTGCGAATGAGGAGAGAAGTGCCTGCCAGGTCCCTTTTAGTCCCCAAACAATCCAGACCTTGGCTGTGCACCAAGACCCAGCTGGGTGATATTGCTGCAAGAGTTCACCTCCGGCCTCAGGACCTTCCTGTCTGTTTCCCAGGGGGCCCCATCTCCTCCCCTCTTGCACCCCCACACCCCACTTCTCACACACTCTGTTACTGAGTTCCTTTTGCTCCTTCCCCGGGCTCAGTGGTGCAGGGCCCCCTGAATTGGGGTGTCAGATTCCCCCAGCATCTGCCAGATGAAGGTCAAGGCCTCTCAGAGCAGGTGGGCAGACGACCTTTACACTCCTGGGAAGGGGAGTCAAGGGGCCACTGGGGAAGGATCAGCAAAAAATTTTTTTGGTCTTTTTTCCTTTTAGGGCTGCACCCGCAGCATATGGAGGTTCCCAGGCTAGGGGTCCAATTGGAGCTGTAGCCGCCGGCCTACACTAGAGCCACAGCAATGCCAGATCCAAGCTGAGTCTGCAACCTACACTGCAGCTCACGGCAATGGCGGATCCTTAACCCACTGAGCGAGGGCAGGGATTGAACCTACAACCTCATGGTTCCTAGTTGGATTCGTTTCCACTGCGCCATGACAGGAACTCCCATTTTTTTTTTTTTAATTTGGTTTTAACTATTTTAATTTTGGAAAAAAAAAAACCATTTTTGAAAACCACAAAGATTTTAAGGTTGCCCTAATCCAACCAATTAATCAAAGAAGAAAGGGAAGGGAAGAAGGATAGAAAAAAGGAAGGATAGAAAGGCGGGAGAGAAGAACCTGCACAAAGGGATGAACACGGGCCCACCTCGCTGGCCCAGCACTCACAGCCCTGCAGCCAGGTGAGGACAGAGGCTGAGAGAGTCAAGGTGACTTGTAAAGGCCAGAGGGTCAGGGTCCTGGCAGGCTGGCTGGCTGCGGCAGAAGGGGGTGTGTTTTGGGGGGGAAGTTATGGTGTGGGGGCTGCCACTGATCTTTAAGCCCCAAAGCCCCCTCTGCTGTCTTCTATCCACTCTGTCCTCCCAGCCCCCACAAAAAACGAAGAGCTCCAGTGACCTGGATGGATGCTTTTGAATTTCTTTTGTACAAACTGTGTAAACAAAGATGAAGTTTTCACAGCAGAGAGGCGCCGCAGACACAAATCCTAGTCTCTGTGGGGCCCAGTGAAGTACCCGAAGTACCCGGGGAAGGAAGCGGCCCTAACTCGAGGCAGCACCTCCCCAGCCCAGGGCGTTCAGGCAGCTTGCGCGCGTGGTCACTTTGTCAGACATTAACCTTCAGGCCTGTGTTCACAGCTGCCCATCCTTCCGTGGAACACACTCCTGGAAGCGAGGCTCAGGAGATGCTGCCAACTTGTTTTCCTCGCAGGGTATGAGGATCTGCAGAGAGTTCCTGTGCTCCTGGTGGAGGGTCTGGCCTGTTTCCAGCTCTTTCTGCCCTGCACCGCCTCCAGGACGCCCACCAAGGGCCATGCTCTTCTCTGTGCTGCCCCTTTCAGGCTTAGTGTCTTGTCACTTGTCTTGTCACCAACGATAGTGTCTTCTCACCAGGTCCCGCCCCAGAGCCCTGCTTTCTTCCTGTCGTGATTAGCCGGAGACCCCTGACCTCCAATCCCTCGAGGGACCCCGGGTTTCCTCCAGCGCCCACTATCCTCCCAGATCCAGGAAGGGCGGGAAGGGGGCTAAGGGCCGCATTCACGAGGATAAGTCCTGGAGTTCTGGGAGGAAGTGGTTTCTGGGGGCACCCCAAACACTGAGGGGATGGAGCGGGCAGGGGGCTTTGCTGCACGTCCTGCTTGACACCCTCTGCCCGGCTGTGGCCCTGCGTCCCTGTTATCTTTCGTGGTATCACGGGGTATACGGTGCCCTGTGCCTGGTATCTTTCGTTTATCATGGCTCCGAGATAGCTCCCAGGCTGCCCACCCAGCACCCCTGACTCAATCACTCTGGCTTGGACGCCCCCATTCTCACCTCCTCCCAGATGCTCCCCAATTCACTCACCTTTACCTGGATACCCCTGGGACTCTCTCAATAGGCGCAGGTCCAGCTCAGCCTTCCTTGCTTGGTGTGCTTGTGTTCCCCCAACACCTCCTGGCAGGCAGCAGCGAATGCGATGAAGCTACAAAGTATCGAGGCCTCAGCCAATCCCTGCAATGGCCCCACCCCACGACCTGGACCTGTGCCCCGCCACCCCTGGATTCCCTACATAGGTGGGGGTGTCTGGAGATCTGCCTGTATTTATGGGGGTTCTTGTGGTTTTGGTTCTTTGTGAGTCAAGAGGTTCTGGGGGTCCGTGGAATCCAGGGATCTGGTCAAGAGTCCAGGGGGTGGAATGAGGGGAATTTGAGGCGCCATCAGGACTGGCTCTGCATGCCCTCAGGCCCCGGATGGAGTGGAGCTGGGATCCTGGGGGCCATGAGCTGTAGTGGAGAGGGCGCCACGACCCCCACCCCCTGCTGTAGGAGGAAGCTTTGACCCTGGAGTAACCCCACGCCATCGCCCTGGTGCGCTGCAGAGTCAAAGCCCAGCTGGGCTCACAGCCTATGCAGCGAACACTCCAGGCCCTCATGTTGCTGGTCAAGATCCCCACACTCAGCCTGGCCCCTGGGAGAGGGGTGCCTTCAAGGAGAGGGCCTCTCCGCAGAGGACCCTGCAGATCCCATGCTGGGACGACCCCCAGCATCCTGGGCTCGCAACCCTGCGCAAGGTGGAGAGGACTTCACAATCCTGGGGTCTAGAGGGCGGGTTCTCCTTCACCCTGGTCGGCTACGCAGGAGAAACTGCTGAGCTGCCATCGTCTTGGCGGGACGCTGACCTCATCCCACGCAGTTTAGCTGTATTACTTGTTTGGCACATCAAGCAGGGAAGAAGCTCTAGAGATGAGACCAGGAAGAGTTCACGTTGGTTGGGTTTTGTTTTTTTGTTCTCCTTTGGCATTCAGAGTTTCCCCGGTCAGGGACTGACCCATGCCACAGCAGTGACAATGGCAAATCCTTAATCTACCAAGCCACCAGAGAACTCCCCAAGTTGGTTTTAAAAGGCTGGTCAGGGTAAAAATTCTCTGACATCAAAGCTTATGCCTACACTCATGCAAAAGCCTTCGGCAGAAAGAGAAATATTTTGGCATTTGCTCCCATGAAAATCTAGAAACAATTCAAGAGTCTGGTGGAAGATTTGCTAAATAAATCCCACTTCAGAAGAGGCTGGGCTCCTGGAAGGCAATTAGGAGTTGTGCAGAGGAAGAACGCTTCCTGACCAGACTAGTGATCATGATACATTGTACAATAAAAACGACCTGTTACAAAATGGTGGGATATGAGCCCATTTGAAAAGTACAGACATAAAATATATGTGCCACATTGTTAAACCCTAGTTGCCACCAGGCCACGGCATTATGACTTTGTCTCATTTTTCTATTCTGCTTTTCAATTTTTATAAAAAAGATTATCTCTGTTTTCTGCTTTTTAAGGTTCTTTTTCAAGAAGTGAAAGAAAAAACACAGACAGCAGGGCTGAGGGGAGCCATCCCCAGCCACCAAGTGTCCTAAGGCAGAAGCAACCCTGCCAGGGAAATTCGAGGATTGGGCAGCAAATCTTCCCACTGTGGGGATGCAGTCACAGGTCTTTCTCTGGGGCACCCTAAGTGCTCCATGAGAATATTCCCAATTTCTCTCTACCCACTAGCACAAATGAATCTAAACCATCAGCAGAACCCAAAATGTCTATATTCTTCAATTAAATGTAACTCAAATTTTATGATTCTAATTCATTGTTATAAAATCAGGTACTTTTTTGGGTTGCTAGGTAAGACGTTTACAAATACTGCCTTATTAGAGCCTCTCAAGGCTCCTTGAGCAAGAGTTATGTTCTCTTGTTACTGATAAGAAAATAAATAGGTCCACTGAATTTTATTTATTTATTTATTGTCTTTTTAGGGCCACATCCACGGCATAAGGAGGTTCCCAGGCTAGGGGTCCAATCGGAGCTGTAGCCGGCAGCCTACGCCACAGCCACAGCCACATCAGATCTGAGCCGCGTCTTCAACCTACACCACAGCTCATGGCAATGCCAGATCCTTAACCCACTGACTGAGGCCAGGGATTGAACCTGCAATCTCATGGTTCCTAGTTGGATTCGTTTCCTGCTGTGCCATGACGGGAACTCCAGGTCCAGTGAATTTTAAACCACTTTCCAGAGGCCCTCCACCAATAAGCACTGTCAGACACAAAAATATACACTCTTAACATAAGCATATAACAATTTTAAGTATTCTAATGAGGCAAATTGTTCATAAGATTCACTTGTAATAGAGGTCTAATCCTCCTACAAAAGGTAGGCCAAAATGTCATTGTAAGAAACTTTTGGCAGGAAAAAAAGCTTTGTGCAGGAAAGGATTCTCTGCACTAGGCACCCTTTTGTCTTGGTCGCTAACCTTGAACCAGGCACCCCCATGTCCTAATCATCTCTGTCCCTAACAAGTCTTTCACATCTTTTGATCACACAATACTTTGCCTAACTCGTTGGTTCTTCCCATAGATCAAAGTAGACATGAAAAATAAGTAATTAACAGATGACCAGGTTTCTTCCCTGGCTTCCCCTCCAATGATCTCTCAAACAGTGTCATCAAGGTGGCATCTACAGAAAGATCAGGAGGAGGCCACAAGGCTGCATGGGGGGGGCACAACAACCTGACCCCACCCCCCTCAACGATTAACTGAGATGACTTCCCTGATTCCCTTTAAAAACTTTCATGGCCAAGCAGAATCTTGGGAGGGGGGTTGAGGGGCATGCAGAGTCCACTATCTTTCTGGATTGGGGGCATGGGGATGGAAACCGTGCTTCCTGTCACATCAGTGAGTACTGGTTTTGTGAGCTGTGAGCCACAGGACCCATCTCAAAAACGTAGTTATTCACAACCCACTGTACACAGAGGCTGCTTCTCTCCTGTTCCGTGTGCTCTAATCTGAAATGCAGTCATTACCGCATGACACATTCTAAGGCATATTTCCCTGTTATTTCCTATTTTCTCTTCACTCTGGACCCAGACTACCTGGGGCGGATTTCCCATCAACTACTTCAAAGCTGTTGGACTTTAGACAAGTTCCTGATGCTCTCTGTACCTTCTCTCTTCTTTGGTCAAGTTTATTACTTGTAATAACAGCACTTCTTCCCTCACTGAATTGAGATAATTAAATGTGTCAAGAGTCAACACGTTCAGTCTTCCTCTTCATCATTTTGTTTTTTATCTACACTGTTCATCTTTAACACAGTCAAAATCTGGTCACTTTCCCCTTATGACTTCTTCTCAGAAATTCCCTGGCCATTCATGTACTTTCATCCACAATGACTAGCTGAACACGTTTTTTTAAAAAAATCCCTGATCCACAGAAGCCTGGAAGCCCAGGTGGATCAGCCTCCTGGGAACCGCTTCTTCACCCTGAGCCCCCTATTCCTTCCAGGAAACTATCTTCATCACCAAGGTTCCCCTGAAGGAGTTCCTGCCCAACCTGCCCAAACCCAGGGAAGGGCCTTCCACATGTTGGCTGTGTGTCTTGCACACTGGCGGTGCTTATAGCTGTTGGAGACCAGCCCTTTGGCCCCTTTGTTGGGCTCACAGACCTGCAGGAACAGCTCCTCTGGGGAACACCCTGGGAAACAGGTGCCTGACAGGACCGGAGGGGTATGTGACCTCCTGGGCAGAATGCTGTGAAGGACCCTGGGCGCTTCCACAAGAGCGTGAAAGAGTGATTGGCTGGCCTTCCTTTCTTGGAAGATGGAGGCAGGAACAGGAAAACCCTTCCACATTCTGCCCCAGAGGTGCTGGAAACTCCTTTTTTCCTTTTCTGTGCTAGAGGCAATTCAGGCTAAAGACCTGCCGGAAGGCTGGAGCCAGCTTCTTCATCATCACAGTGGGTGCTAGCTTCACCACTCAGGGCAAGGAACCAGCAGGTGGGTGCTTAACATACCCCCGCAGTCTGGATCTCTAAGGCCCCAGAAGGAGTGCTCTATCTTCCAATAAGGCTGGATTAGGGTGAGGCAGGTGGGGAATCAAAAAATTCAGTAATGGAGTTCCTGTCATGGCGCAGCGGAAACAAATCCGACTAGGAACCAAGAGGTTTCGGGTTTGATCCCTGGGCTTGATCAATGGGTTAAGGATCTGGCATGGCTGTGGCATAGGCCGGCGGCTATAGCTCCAATTAGATCCCTAGCCTGGGAACCTCCATATGCGTGGAGGCAGCCCTTAAAAAAAAAAAAAAGAAAAAAAGACAAAAAACTCAGTAATAAGAGAAACATTTTAATGCAATATTTTTGAAAATCACTTTTTTGGGCAGAGAATCCATGATGAATATATATTTTTTTAAATGTCAAAGACAAGATGAGTTTACTGATTTTTCCTTGCTTCCGGCTCACAGGTGGCTGAGCCCTGGCGCTGTGCCCAAACAAGGCCCACTTCACCTGCTAAAACCTTCTTTCCCTCTGGTGGCAGGTCAGGTGCAGGGAGGAAGGGGGACTCAAAAACCCATGGATTGTTTACTGATCTTCCTGCGAAGTGGGAACTTTGCCATTATTCCCAAATTAGAAGACATCCTCCAGAAAGGTCAAGTCAGTGGTCTAGAGTCACAGAACTGGTAGGGGTGGGTGTGAGGTTAACCCCTCTCACCTGGCTTCAATGGCTACCCGGCAGCATTCGGAGTTCCCAGGCCAAGGGTTAGATCCCAGCCACAGTTCCGACCTAGCAATGGCAAGGCCAATCCTTAACCCATTGTGTCTGGCTAGAAATCAAACCTTCGTCCCAGTGCTCCAGAGACACCGGTGATTCTGTTGAGCCACAGCGGGAACTCCCAAAGCGTGTGGTTTTGACGTTACCTAGCAGCACACTGAATTGGAACAGGGAGAAGAGGGCTGTCTGGGTGTAAACTTCACTCCATCATCACTCAGCAAAACTTCCTGGTGCTTGTTGTGCTCCAGGCTCATGTTGGGCACTGCATCAGTGGTGTCCCTGTGTTTGAGGAATCCAGCCTCTCAAGACCTGCTGACTGCCTCCCCTGTGTAGCACAGGAATACATCAATCTATCTACTCTTGTTATTAAAAAGTAAAAAAAAAAAAAAAAGAAAAAGAAAAAAAGAAAAAGAAAAAAAGAGCCTAAAAAGATATTTAACGAGGGAGTTCCCATTGTACCTCAGGGGTAACGAAACTTGCTAGTATCCATGAGGATGCAGGTTCCATCCCTGGCTTCGCTCAGCAGGTTAAAGAACCCAGCATTGGTGTGAACTGGGTGTAGATCACAGACTCCACCTGGATCCCTTGTTGCTGTGGCTGTGGTGTAGGCCAGTGGCTACAGCTCTAATTCAACCCCTAGCCTGTGAACTTCCATATGCTCTGGGTGCAGCTTAAAAAAAAAAAAAAAAAAAAAAGATACTTAGTGAAAAGCATTTTAAATTAACATAGTATTACATGTGAAAAACTGAACATAAAAATCCAGGAAAATGAAAACACATTGTGAAAGTTCTTAACGATTTGGCTCCTCTGTCTTTTCTGCTGAGTGGTAATTTACATAAAGTGCACACATCTTTAGGGTTTACCTGTTTTTTCATACACGCAGACACGTGTGTCACCACTACTTCTAGCATGTGCAAAGGCTCAGCCTCATTTACAGACACAACCGCCCCCAAGGTAATCACTGGACTTACGTCACCATACATTAGCTTTGTCTGTTTTGGCACTTGACCTGCTTTCTCAAATGCTGTAAAGTTTCCATGGGTAACCTTCTAGAAGGTCTACTTTTCCCCCTTTACATTTAGGAGTACAATTCGCCTGGAAGTAACCTTAACTTCTAGTATGAGGTAATGGGGTGTTAACTCCCTCCTCCCCATAGGATATCCAACTGATCCAGCCAATTGAATGAAGAGTGTCTTCACCACTAATTCCAGTGGCACGTTTTCTCTTAAATCAGATGATAGTACATGTGCAGGTCTGTTTCTGAGTTCTCTGGCCTGTTGTTCCATTGTCTGTCTGTTTAGCTTCACACAAAACTACACTGTTTTAATCCTGGGGTAAGTCGATATTCAGTCTGTATCCTTCCAATTTCTTCCTCTTTGTCTTTGCCATGCTTTATTTACCCTTTTCTTTACTTTTTAGGGCCACACCCAGGGTATATGGAAATTCCTAGGCTAGGGATCAAATCAGAGCTGTAGCCGCTGGCCTACACCACAGTCACAGCAACACCAGATCCGAGCTGCATCTGCAGCCTACGCCATGGCTCATGGCAACACGGGATCCTTAACCCACTGAGTGAGGTCAGGTATTGAACCTGCATCCTCATGTATACTAGTCAGATTGGTTTTTCACTGAGCCTCGACGGGAACTTCTGCTTTACCCTTTTCATTTTCACATAAATTTCAAAATCTGCTTGTTAATTTTGACAAAAATGTGTCCACTAGGGCTTTGAGTATCTACTGAGTTTATAGATCACTTTGGGAACTGTTTGAGAACAATGCTGTGTCTTCCAATCCACTGATATGGAAAGAGATCTCATTTAATTTCAAGCAATTCTTTGTGTTTTTTTCCCCTACAGAAGTTTTTCATATCTTTCTTTAGACTTGTTTCTAATATTTAACGCTTTTGATGTCATTGTCAATGGTACTTTTAGTTCCATTATATAACTAATTTTTAATATATAGAAATATGGTTGTTTTGCATACTGACATTCTACCTAGCAACTCTGCTAAATTCACTTGATTTTGTTTATCTGTAGATTTTTTGGGTTTTCTAAGTATATACAAATATTTTGTAGGAAAGACAAGTTTTCTTTTTTTCTTTCTTTTTTTTTTCTGGCCACACCTGTGGCATACAGAATTTCCAGGGCCAGGGATCAAATCTGAGCTGCAGCTGGGACCTATGCCACAGCTGCAGCAATGTCGGATCCTAACCCACTGTGCCACAGTGGAGACTCCTATTTATTTCTAATCTTCACACTTAAAAAAGCTTATTGCACTGGTTAGGGCCACCAATATTCAGTGTTGAATATAAGAGGTAACAGTTGTAATTTTTTGTTCTTGTATGTAATGAGGGAGCATTAAATATTTCACCTGAAATGATGATGTATTTGCATCAGGAAGTGTTTGCAGTAGATTTTTTTTTTTTTTTTTTTGGTCTTTTTGCCTTTTCTAGGGCTGCTCCCGCAGCATATGGAGGTTCCCAGGCTAGGGGTCAAATCAGAGCTGTAGCTGCCAGCCTACGCCACAGCCACAGGAATGCCAGATCCAAGCTGTGTCTGCGACCCACACTACAGCTCATGGCAACGCTGGATCCTTAACCCACTGAGCGAGGCTAGGGATCAAACCCACAACCTCATGGTTCCTAGTTGGATTCGCTAACCACTGAGCCACAATGGGAACTCCATGCGGTAGATTTCTTTTGTAGACAAGCTTTATTCGATTGAGGAATTTCCCCTCTATTACTAGTTTAAGAGCTTTTGCTAGGAACACTTGTTTAATATCATCAACTTTTTTTTTTCCCCTACAATCTTGGTTGTTTTCCTCCTTTATTCTATAAAGGTGGTGGATTATAGTGGTTGGTTGGTTTTATTTTTTAAAATTAAACCATTCTTGCATGGACAGAATAAACCATATTTGATCATGATTTATTAAAATTTTTACATATCACCAGATTCAGCCTGATAATTTTTTAGGACTTTTGTATCTCCATTCAAGAAAAAGAATTATGTCTACATTTTTGTTTTTCCTAAGGTGTTTGCTGTATTTGGCACCAAAGTTACATGCAGGTCTCCTAAGTAGTACTGGTGTGTATGCTCTTATTTTTTCTGTTCTTTTGAAATATTTATAGAATTGAAATTATTTCTCCTTTGAATATCAGAAGAATTCACTGGTGAAGTCTTCTAGGCATCAAGCTCTCTTTGTGAAAAGGTTTTAATTTTTGGATTCAATTTCTTCAATAGTTTTAGGACTGAATTGTGTTTTATTTCTCCTTGTGTTCATTTTAAAGTTGTGATTTTTAAGATATTTGTCTGCCTGACCTAAACTGTCGTATGTATTTTTCTATTATATAACATTCTTTTACTTTTGTTTAACTTTTATATTAATTTATTCATTGACTTTACTTGTCATGCTCCATTTTCATTTTGGATACTAGCAAACTATTTTTTTCTACTTTCTTGCTTTTTTCCTAATCAGTAGTGTATTTCACTAATAAAAGGACCAGTACTTTCAGTGCTATTTTCTCCTTTGTACATTTGCTATTTAATTGACTGCTACTGTTCATTATTGCCTTCCTTCTCCTTTCTCTGGGTTTTATTTATTCTGCCTTCTTGAAATAGAGGGCTATGTAATTGGTTTTCAACCTTTTTCTTAATATGTTAATTTAAAAATTTACATTTTCTCTTCACTCTTTGACATTGTATTTTACAAACATTTATGTAAAAATATTTCCTAGCTTCTGAAATTTATCACTCTTTCTGTAATTAAAAAGTATCTGGAAGATGCTGTGAGACCAATACTTGTTCCTCACAACATTTTGCTTACAAGTTTTAGCATCTATTGATAATTCTGCCCTGAAACAATCCTTACTATAGAGGTTGCCCAGTGACAATTTTATTTCATCATTTCCTCCTACCCATTATTTTCAGTGCAAATCATTTATTTTTATATTCACTTTTTTGTTCTGCATGGTTCTTTCTTCCTTCAAGTAATTTGTCTTGTAATTTAGGCTTTATATTTTTGTTCTAATTATTCCTTTTATTTATAATGCCCTGAATCCCACTTCTCTCCACCTTTTATTATCAGTCTATCAGTTGAAGTGGTCTTTGATTTCCACCTAATTTCAATGGCAATACTTTACTTTCCCCACCCCTCAATCTCTTCCCATGCTTGCTTACATTCCTACTTATTTACCAGAAAATATATAGTATTCTTCCATCTTTGATCAACCCTCATTTTAATCTTAGCTATGAAATTACATATATTAAATGCTCACACCAAACCTTTAGGTGGATGAAGCTCAACCTCCAGTATATTCCTCAGAAAATTAATTTTTGTATATCAGGTAAGTATAGATCAAGATACACATGTATTTTTTCATACAGATGTGCAAGTGAATCAGCACCTTTTTATTTATTTATATATTTAATTAATTTTGTCTTTTTCAGGCTGAGGGGGTTCCCAGGCTAGGGGTAAATCGAAGCTGTAGCCTCTGGCCTTCACCACAGCCATGGCAACGCCAGATTCAAGCTATGTCTACAACCTACACCACAATTCATGGCGATGCCAGATTCTTAACTCACTGGGCAAGGCCAGGGATCAGACCTGGTCCTCATGTATGCTAGTCAGATTTGTTTCCACTGAGCCATGACGGGAACTCCTTATTCATTTATTTATTTATTTGTTTATTTATTTTGCTTTTTAGGGCTGTGCCTGCAGTATATGGAAGTTCCCAGGCTAGGGGCGAATCGGAGCTGTAGCCTCTGGCCTTCGCCACAGCCACAGCAATGCAGTATCTAAGCCCGACTGCAACCTATACCACAGTTCATGACAACATCAAATCTTTTAACACACTGAGTGAGGCCAGGGATCAACCCCGCATCCTCAGGGATGCCAGTCAGATTCATTTCAATTGCACCACAATGGGAAATCCTCCACACCATTTTTTTTTTTTTTTTTTTTTTTTTGTCTTTTCTAGGGCTGCACCCACGGCATATGGAGGTTCCCAGGCTAGGGGTCTAATGGGAGCTGTAGCTGCCAGCCTATGCCAGAACCACAGCAATGCGCGATCTGAGCCACATCTTTGACCTACACATAGCTCACAGCAACACCAGATCCTTAACCCACTGTGTGAGGCCAGAGATGGAACCTGCAACCTCATGGTTCCTAGTCAGATTTGTTTACCACTGAGCCATGATAGGAACTCTCTCTGCACCATTTTAAAAAAAGGACTATCCTCTTTCCAATGACTTGTTTTTGTAATTCTGACAAAAATCAAATGATGCAGTATATAGTTTTATTCAGGACTCTATTCTGTCTCACGAATCTAGATCTGTCCTTTCCTGATACCAAACTGTCATAGCTACTGTAGCTTAATGACAGGCCTGGAAACCAAATAGTATGTCTTGCAACTTTGTTTTTTTCTTTGTCATTATTGTGATATTCTACTTTCTTTGAAATTCCACATGAATTTCAGAATTAGCTTGTCAATTTCTTTAGAAAACCTTCTGGGCTACTGGACTGGCATGGGATTAAATTTATAAACTCATGTGGAGAACAGTGACACTGTAACAATACTGAATCTTCCAGTTAGCATGGCACATCCTCCTGTTATTTAGGTCATTATTACCTTCTTCTTGTTGTTCTCTGTATATATTTCACTCAATTTACATTTAACAATTCCATGTGGTTGGTTTTTTTTTTTAATTTTCGGTGCTATTGTAAATAGTGCATTTCATCCCTCGTTTCTAATTGTACATTGCAAGTATGTAAAAATACAACTGATTTTATATTCTGCTATCTTGCTAAACTAATTTCATTATGGTGGCTTAAAAAATAGCTTTAAAAGGTGTTTCACTGAAGACTATCATACTGTCTCTGAATAAAGTCGTCATGCTTCCTTCCCAATCTGCATACTTTAAATACATTTTTCTTGCCTCATGTAGTCAGCTAAGTCTTTCAGAACAATGTTGAAACAGTGGTGAGAGTGGATATCATTAAATTGTTCTCAATCTTAGGGGAAGCTATTCAGTCTTTCACCATGATGTTAACTGTAGACATTTATCAGATGTGCTTTATTAGTCTATGGAAGCTAATTCCTATTCCTAGTTTGCTGAGGTTTTTTTTTTTTTTTTTTGAATCATGAATGCTATGGACTTTGAACAAGTGCTTTTTTACTACACCAACTGATGTGATCATGATTTTTACTTTTTTTGGTTAGGTATGAATTTGGTTGGATTTTAAGTACTTAATCAGTCTCAGCTTTGTGTTCCCAAGATAAACTCCAATTTGACTTCATGTATTACCCTTTTAAATATTGCTGGATTAAATTAACTAGCATTTTATTGAGGATTTTTTATATCTATATTCATGAGGAATATCTGTATTTTAAAAAATTTGTAGTATCTTTAAAAAAAATCAGTATAATCTTGACTTCATAAAATGAGTTACCAAGTATTTTCTAGAAGAGTTTGTATAGAACTAGTATTATTTCTTTCTTAAATATTTGATAGAATTCACCAGTGAAATGATCTGAGCATGGATTTTTCTTTGTTGGGAGATAACCATGAATTTGACTTCTTTAATAAATGTAGCAATATAGAGGTTACTCATTTCTTCTTAAGTTTTGGTAGTTTGCTTTTTTTTTTTTTTTTTCTTTTTTTCTTTTTTAGGGCTGTGCCTGCAGCATATGGAAGTTCCCAGGCTATGGGTCCAATCCTCAGAGCTGTAGCAACAGCCTATACCACAGCCACAGAAATTCAGGATACGAGCTGCATCTGTAACCTAAACCAGAGCTCATGGAAACACCAGATCCTTAAGCCACTGAATGAGGCCAGGAATCAAACCTTCGTCCTCATGGATACTACTCAGATTTTTTTCCACTGAGCCATGATGGGAACTACTGGTAGTTTGTCTTTCAAGAATTTTTGTCTTTCAAGAATTTAGTCCATTACATTACATTGAAGTTGTTAAATGTGTGCTTTGTGTTGCTTTCTTTGTGTTTCTTTCCACTGTTCTTTTATTTCATTGACTTCTTGTCTTATCCTTATTATTTCATTGCCATTACATGGGGCTATTTTATGCTTCTTTTTCTAGCATTTTTGATTTATAGCAGAACTTTATCCTTTTCTAATATGAGCATTTAGTGCCATAAATTTCCCTCTAAGTTCTGCTTTTTCTGCATCTCAAGAATTTTGGTATGTTGTATTCTAATTTGTATATGTTGTAGATAGTAATAGTTCAAAAACATTTTTCCTATTTTTCTTGAAATTGCTTATGCTCATGAATTATTTGAAAATTATCTTGCTTCATTTCCAGGTTTTTGGAGATTTTCCTGTTCTTCTTTGACTGGTATCTTATTAAACTGCATTATAATCTGAAGACATTTTGTATGATTTGTTACTTTAAAAATCTTAAGATTAATTGCTGAGACTGTATTGGTGAGCGCTTCATGTGCAATTGGAAAGAATGTGTATTCAGCTGTTGGATGTCCTAGACATGTCTACCAGGTCTAGTTTGTTGATGGCATTATTTAGTCATGTTACTTAGAAACAAATGTTCAAGTGTTCAACTAAAATGGTAGAGTATAATTTGCCTGTCAGCTCTGTTTTTGCTGGTAGGTATGCCTCTACCTTTTTACCATTAAGTGGGTAAATGGTAGGTGCACATCTACCATTTTACCATTAAGTATGATTTTGACATTTTCTTAAGTGCATGTATGTTTAGGACTGTCTTTCAAGTAAAATAACGCTTTTATTATTATGTAAGCCCCTATTTATTCCTGAGGTAACCTTGTGAGTATAGATTTACTTCCCCCAAATGGTACCTATTTCCTAATGTCAACTCAGCCAGGGAGACAGGGTGGGGCTGAAGCAATCTGATTTGTATATACAGCTGTCTAAGCTTCGTTGAAGCTTTTGGTCAATTTAGTGCAAAACTGCCTTAACATTGTGAGGGCAGATCAGGATGTTTCCCTCAGCAGGGCCTGGGATCTGAGGATGGAGATGTTATAGAGAACAGTTTGTGCTTACAGCCAAGCTGCCAGCTTTCAGAACTATATGAAATATCTTGCCTTATAGCCTGTAGTTTAAATATTCACCTGTCATTTATTTTGGTTTTTCTAAATAGACAATCACATCTCCAAATGGCATTTCTGCTTCTGCCTCAACCCCCGATATCTTACAGTTTTTTCTTTTCACACATTGGCTAGCACTGCCATTATACTGCTCAATTTAAGTGATGAGCATTCTTTAATTTTCTTAACTTAAAGGTATACATCTACCATTTTACCATTAAGTATGACATCTGTTAGTTTCTGGAACATACTTTTTGCAAAGTTAAAGTTGAAATCATTTCTAGCTCCAATTTAAAAATATTTTAAATTCATCTATGGGTATATAGTCCATTAAATGATTATTTACACATACTGAAATACTCACATGACTTTTTTCTGGTACTGTGGCTCATTTCACAAAAACGATTTTCTAATGTTACATCTTCCAAACATCCTAAAATGTTTCAATTAGGATCAGGTTCAGCTGCACATAAATGAACCCTCCTCTCAATGAAAAAAGAAAAGATGCCTTGAACAAGATAGTTCATTTTCCCCTTGTGTAAAAAAGATGCCCGGGTTTGGTGGTCTAGGGCAGCTCCATCATTACCAAAGAGCCATGTCAGTCTTCTCTCTACTGCCCTGGAGAGAGCAGCTTCCACCCTCAAGAGGATTCTCAGATGGTTCTAGGATGGCTAAGAGAGCCTAGCAGGATTTCCCCACCTGTTTGTTCTCCCCTTGAAGAACTTTCCCATTATTCTCTCTCAGCAACTTCTACTTCCATTGCTACTCAGTTAGTAGCATGATCACACTTAGCTACAAAGAAAATGGAGAAATGCAGCTTTTTAGCCAGGCACATCACCATTAAGACAAATATGGTAGTTCTGCTGGCAATGATGGAATTGGGTTCACTACTAGAAAAATGTTTCTTTGGGTTAGAGATGGGATTTTCTGCTGAAGTACTGGGTGTTTCAGAAATATTTGCATTTTGAATCCTCATATTCCTCCAGATACCCTTAACCTAATTTTCAGGGTCCCAACTCTTTCTGGATTAATGCTCACTCACGCTAAGGTGAGGTTGTGAAACACCTGACAAAACAACTGGTAGAATGATTTTTCACACATTTCAATAGCATCACTTAAAGGTATCCCTTAAATATACTGAGAGGATACCAGATTGCTCTAGTTAAGAGAGAAGTGAACAAGGATTAAAAAGTGATAATAATTAAAGCTATTCTGGATAATATGTGTAGAAGGAATGAATAAATAATTGCAAGATGCTACCAGAAAACAAATGCTATGTTTTCTTTTCTGTGCTCCTTAAGTCCATTGAAAATTTAATTTTTAGAGCATCTCAGCCAACTCCTGGCAGGGTACTTTGTGTTTGTTTTTATTTTTTTTTCTTTTTCTTTTTAGGGTCACACCTGTGGCATATGGAAATTCCCAGGCTAAGGGTTGAATTGGAGCTGCAGCTGCGAGCCTACCATAGCCACAGCAACTCAGGAATCTGAGCTTGTATCTGTGAACTATACCACAGCTCATGGCAATGCCAGATTCTTAACCCACCCTAGCAAGGCCAGGAATCAAACTCACACCTTCATGGATACTAGTTGGGTTCTTAACCCACTGAGCCACAATGGGAACTCCTGGCAGGGCATTTTGAATGATGATCCCATCATGACTACACACACTGTGAATTCTCTTAAAGGAAATCAAGATTCTATCCAGTGAGGGCTGAACCGGTTGTAACGACATGAAACGTGCACTATGTTGATTATATAACTAAAGAGGTAGCTGTCAGGCCCACTTACAAAGAGTACAAAATAGAGAAAAGGTTTGAAGCACTGAAATGCATATTTAATGCTGCATTATTCTAGTAACAAGTTGGATTTAAGAATGTTGTTATGCAGAGTAGAAATCCCTGGGAAAGGGATAGGATGGTATTCTTATCTAGCTAATTTATCTATTAAATGTGGCACTCACAAATAAAATGTCAAACTGCAAAAAACTCCTATTTATAGTAAAGAGAAGATAACACCTAAATATCCCCCTAGGTCTCATGATATAATCCTTATTGTTATCCCAATTATTACATTTATTTACACACTTTGAAAAAATCTGGTGTTTCTGCTGTGGTGCAACATGATCAGTGGCATCTCTGTAGCAACAGGACATAGGTTTGATCCCTGGCCCAACAGAGTGGGTTAAAGGACCTGGCTCCAATCTGATCCATGGCCCGGAACCTCCATATGCCTCAGGGTGGCTGAAAAAGAAAAATAAAAAAAGAAAGAAAAATCTTTATGTTCTTTTATGAACATGCCTATCATTGATAGTTAAATAGTTTCTCCAATCTTTTCCTAAAGGTTTGGAACATATGGAACATAATTTCCTTAAATTATGATTATTCTTTCCAAATGAATCAAAAAAAAATTTGAAGCAAACCCTCTTAATGAGGCTTTGCCCCATCTGCAACATTCATAGATCTTTTTTTTTTTTTTGGCTGAAGTTTTGTCAATTTTAGATGAAGAAATTCCCTAACTTATAGCATGATTTCTCCAAGGTATGAGCTTCGGATATTTCTAATTCATTGGTTCTGTATTTTCTCTCATTATCTTAATCCTTAATAAATTATGAATTCCAAAGGATTGTATTCTATCCTAATTTGTGTTATGGAATTTCCTTTTCATGAATGTTTAGTGTATTAAAAATGACTTTCTGACATTCACTTCATTCATATTTTTCCTCAGCTGCATGAACTTAAAGTTATGACTTCCACTGAGAACTTTCACAGGGTTAACTGAATTCATAGGGTTCCTGTGTACATTTACTGGTATTTTTTGTGTGTATAAAAAACCAGCTTACTGTGGATGCCCTTCCACATGCTGTACATACATAAAGTTTCTATTCAGTATGAGTTTTCTGGTGTACAATGTGATGATTTCATTTACAAAGTCTCTCTTCCGTTTGAACTTTCTCGAACTTCCTGTGAATTGACTTTCGAGACAAAGTTTCTTACATTTAATTCACCAATACATTCCTCATCTGCATGAGTTCTCTGATGCATAATGAGCTGTGACTTCCAACAAAAGGCTTTCCCACATTCAGTGCATTTACAGGGTTTCTCTCCTGTATGAGTCCTCTGATGTGCACTGAGAATTGATTTCTGAGAGAAGGTTTTTCCACATTCACTGCATCCATAGGGTTTCTCCCCTGAATGAATCCTCTGATGTACAATGAGCTGAGATTTCCTAAAGAAGGCTTTTTCACACTCATTGCATTCATAGGGCTTCTCTCTTGTGTGCATTTTCTGATGTACAACAAGCTGTAATTTTCCACTGAAGGATTTACCACACTGACTGCATTTATAAGGGTTTTCCCCTGTATGAGTTCGCTCATGCACAATAAGCAGTGACTTCCAAATGAAGGCTTTTCTACATTTGTTACATTCATATGGTTTCTCTCCTGAATGAGTTCTCATGTGTATAATAAGGTATGACTTGCTACTAAAGGCTTTCCCACACTCACTGCACTGGTAAGGTTTCTCCCCAGCATGAGTTCTCTGATGTGAGATGAGTTGATCTTTTCTATTAAAGGCTTTCCCACATTCACTGCATTCATAGGGATTTTCTCCTGTGTGAATTCTCTGATGTACAATAAGTTGTGAATTGAAACTGAAGGATTTCCCGCACTCACTGCACTCATGTGGTTTCTCCCCGGTATGAGTCCTCATATGTATAATGAGGTAGGATTTACTTCTGAAAGCTTTCCCACATTCACTGCATCCAAAGGGTTTCACTCCTGTGTGACTCCTCTGATGTACAATGAGCTGTGACTTCAAACTGAAAGCTTTTCCACACTGATTACATCCATAGGGTTTTACCCCAGTGTGTGCTCCCTGATGTACAATGAGCTGTGACTTGAAAGTAAAGGCTTTCCCACATTCACTACAACCATAAGGTTTCTCCCCCGTGTGTGTTCTCTGATGTACAATAAGGTTTGACTTTGTATTAAAGGCTTTCTGACAATCACTGCATTCAAAGGGTTTCTCCCCTGTATGAGTTCTCTGATGTATAATGAGCTGTGATTTCAAACCAAAAGTTTTCCCACAGTCACTGCATTCATAGGGCTTCTCCCCTGCATGAGTTCTCTGGTGTGAAATGAGTTGGTACTTCCGACTGAAGGCTTTCCCACATTCATGGCACTCATAGGGATTCTCCCCTGTGTGAATTCTCTGATGTATAACGAGTTGTGAGTTAAAACTGAAGGCTCTTCCACATTCACTGCATTCATGGAGCTTCTCTCCAGTGTGAGTCCTCATATGTATAATGAGGTAGGATTTGCTTCTGAAAGCTTTCCCACATTCACTGCATCCAAAGGGTTTCACTCCTGTGTGACTCCTCTGATGTACAATGAGCTGTGACTTCAAACTGAAAGCTTTTCCACACTGATTACATCCATAGGGTTTTACCCCAGTGTGTGCTCCCTGATGTACAATGAGCTGTGACTTGAAAGTAAAGGCTTTCCCACATTCACTACAACCATAAGGTTTCTCCCCCGTGTGTGTTCTCTGATGTACAATAAGGTTTGACTTTGTATTAAAGGCTTTCTGACAATCACTGCATTCAAAGGGCTTCTCTCCTGTATGAATTCTCTGATGTACAATGAGCTGTGATTTCAAGCCAAAAGTTTTCCCACATTCATTACACCCATAAGGTTTCTTTCCTGCATGAGTTCTCTGGTGTGAAATGAGCTGAACTTTCCTACTGAAGACTTTTCCACATTCACAGCATTCATGGGGAGTCTTCCCTGTGTGAATTTGCTGATGTATAATGAGTTGTGAACTGAAACTGAAAGTTTTCCCACATTCACTGCATTCATGGAGTTTCTCTCCTGCATGAGTTCTCTGATGAACAATGAAGTAGGACTTACTGCTGAAGTCTTTCTCACATCCATTGCATTTGTAGGGTTTTTCTTCTGCATGAGTTTGCTGATGTACCACAACATAGGACTTGGCACTGAAGGCCTTCCCACAGAAACTGCATTCAAAGGGTTTCCCTCTCATATGCACTGGCTGATATATGAGCTGTGACTTTCTGTTGATAGCTTTTCCAAATTCATTAGTTTCACTGTATTTTATTCCAATAACTGCTTGTTCATGTTTAGAATGGAAGAATGATTCCCTAACTGCATGAAACCCATTAGGATTCTTTCCAGCATAATTATTACTGAAATCTATATTATATTTCAAACTCTTTTCATGTGTGACACATGTATGAAGCTTTTGTCTTGAAGAAACATAATTTGCACTAAGAAGACATAGTCTTCCAAATGTAGTACACTGATAGCCTTTTGCAACACTTCCCAGCTTGACTTGTTTTTCCCGATGCCATTCCATATGATCAATTTCCCACACTTTATCTAGAAATGAAAATACTGTATCTTATAAATAGTAAAAGGATCATAGCATAAAATTGCCTTAAAAATGCCACGTCATAAGGTTTTTCTTTTAGTTTCAGATATCATTTCTGAATATAAATAAATCCTCAAGTGTAAACATACGCAAACTCCTGGGCACTGGGGAAAACAATGCAAAATGAAACATGAAAATTGGCACACGGAAATGACAATAAAGATAGTCTTGAGTTTTACAATTCTACAAAATGTCTTCTTTAGGAGGTACAAGAAAAAAATGAGCAAAATACAAAGAGGTAGAAAGGGATCTCTGGGCATTAGTTTAACTCAACAAATAACTGTTATATAGCTATCATGTGCCAAACATTGTGCTCAGGAGAAAGAGCAGAAACATAGAAGATTGGTTTACAGGCCTCTTGGGAATAAAGTTTCACTAAATACCCAAATAGATGAAAATAACTCACAAGAAACATCATCGTGATGTTTCAGAACACTGACGACAAGCAGCAGCTAGTAAAGCTTCCAGAGAAACCAAAAAAAGTTTCATACAATGGATCAAAATTTATAATGGCATCTGACTTCTCATTAGCATCACTACAGAGGAGAAAAAACAGAGTATTCAGGAATAAAGTTTAAACATTTTCAGAGGCAGAGGTCTCAAAATTTATATTAAATGCACCCTTTCAGAAGAAGATATTGTGAGAGGTGTACCAACAAAATAAACCAAGAAAAAAAATAACAATAAAAATAGCAAAGAACATCTGAAAGGAGATTCTAGGATAAAAACTATACACCCACGTCTTCAGAAAAATTAGGTAGGTTACACTGGAGCAAGTCAAATGACATGGGAATGATGTCACTAGGAAGATGAAGATGACAGAATCACGAATTTACTTGAATGTATTACAAGAATATTGAGATGTGAAGAAGATTCTGGGGTTAAATTAATTATAAATACATTAATGATACTGGAGAAAACTGAACAGGTAAATAAATAAAACTCAAGAGAAAAAATGATTTATAAACAAAAAATAACCATTGTTAACTTGCATGAGTTATTTGTGAGCAGAATTTACATTGTTGTGAAGATGTAAAAACTGAAGACTGATTTAACCAAAAGTATGAAATAGGATGATGGGAAGAACACTGTATATATCATGGAGTGCATAGGGGAGGAGGATGCAATAGAGTTAAATCTTTACCTTTCATACTGAGTAATTAGAGGAGAAAAATCAAGGTGCACTAAATAAACTGGTTATTTAGAAAACATGGAGGTAAATACTACAAGAAACATTTCTGTTTTTTGTTTCTGAACCCATGGCATACGGAAGTTCCCAGGCTAGGGATCGAATGGGAGCTGTAGCTGCCAGCCTATGCCACAACCACAGCAATGCCAGATCAGAGCTGCGTCTGTGACCTACACTGCAGCTCATAGCAACACCAGATCCTTAACTCATTGAGCAAGGTCAGGGATTAAACCCTGCATTCTCATGAATCCTAGTCAGGTTTGTTACCACTGAGCCATGATGGAAACCTACACCACAGCAAAGGGTTAATAAAAGAGATGAAATTGTTTTTCCCCGAGTGAATGAAAAGCAGAGGGGGCAGGGTGGACAATGCTGTTTAAAAACATTTTAAAAGAGCCTCAAATCCAAAGATACAAAGTAGATAGGGAACAGGACATGGACTAAGTCCTCAGGCACAATGACCAATATTTGGAGGTTAAATTGAGGAGTGAATGGGTAGAGTTGATTTGGATGTCTCAAAGTAATACACTGACCAAGGCAATGGACAGAAGGGAATTAAGAGAACAGAGTAGCAAGTTCAGGTTTGAAGACAGCACATCATATGATCTTCATAAGTCATTCCAGGTTTCCCTACATTCTAAATCTGTGTCCTCTTATCCATTCTGTTTGCAAATTTTAAATTATATTTCCCTAAACATTGCCAACTGGGGCACTACCCCTCTTCAACACACTAAGAAATGAATATGAGCATGCTATTTCAGTTTTTTAAAATTTTATTTTATGGCCACATTTGCACCATATGGAAGTTCCTGGGCCAGGGGTTAAATCTGAGTCGCAGCTGCAGCAATGCTGAATCCTTTAACCCTCTACCCTAGGCTGGGGTTAAACTTGCACCTCCACAGTAACTGGAACCACTGCAGTCAGATTCTTAACCTACTGTGCAACGGGGGCAAATACAAACATGTTTGACCATTTCAGTGCCTTTGGAAGAAGTATTACTGGCTATTACAAGGTCTTAAAGTCAGAAATGTTCCTACCAAGAAGAAAACAGGCCCATGAATAATAAATCTCTGATCTAGAATTAGCTTTGCTCATACATTTGGCTGTGTGTTGTCCCTAAAGTCTTTTGAAGTTCATGGTCACTGAATCTGTCAATTTCAGTTACTTTTCTCCTCCAATCCTGTTGCTGGTACCACACCCATCCTTATGTTTCCTTGGTTGACATCTCTGGCTTCCTTCATTTGATTTTCCATGAAATCTAATGAATTTGCTATTGAGCATTTTCTTTGCAACAACAATGGCAGAAAATGAGATGATTACTGGTATCTCAAGGGAAAGTATAAGGAATTCAAGAAATAAGGAAAGAAGTGGCTAGAAGACAGGATTCACAAGGATCACAAGATTAAAAATAATTTAAACATGACTCAAGGCTATAGTAAACATGATTACTGGCTGTGACTGAGCTTGAGTTTAGCTGCAGAAGAAAACAGAAAAGGAAATTATGCAGAACCCAGGGCTTACCAGGCCATGGCAACAAGAAGCCCTGGCACAGCTTACCCAGCCTGGGTTCCAGTGCACTGTAACCAGTGGCTTCCCTGTGGTACCATGGCTGCTGCTCTCCCAGATGGGCTTCCTGTTGTACCTGCCCTGTACTTTACTACTCTGTCTGGTGGATTATATGTGGATAACTCATCTTTAATCAAAGATCCCCAGACCATGAAGAACCACCAGAAGTGTTCACAGAAACAAGGATCCTAGACTTGCACTAATATAGTAGAAGAATAAAAATTGGGGTGACACAGTATTTTTGAAGACAGATGGAGAAAAAGAAGGGTGTGACTGGATGCTGCCTAGAAAAAGAGGTAGATGGTGGACAGTGCCTACATAATAGTCCTGCTGCCCTTTTCCCGGTGGCAGAAACCTGATTTTGTCCCCTTCTCCATCCTAAAGGCATGTGTGCAAGAAAATGGAGACCTCTCGCCATGCCTACCACCTTGATCAAAGGTGAAGCATGACTTATCTGAGCCAATAGTGATGGTCTCATTTCCATTGCCAGTCTTCTTTAGATAGGGGTATGTGATAAAAATCTAGTCTACAGAACAAGGTAAATCTACTGGGGCTTCCTGATACAGATTGTAATGCCTGATGAAAAGAGCCATGTGGGAAGAAAGAGTCTTTGTTAATTCACTGCCCACTGGTACAACATCTGCCAGCGGGAACTGTAGCAGTCATCTACGATGACACCAGAGAGGTTTATTATCTGAGGAGAACACTGACATACTGAGAATGGCAAGGCCATTTAGTGACTCAGTCACTCAGTTGTCCCTAGAACTGCCCCACTTAGGACACTTTGTGATAATAAATCACTTCTGATCAAACAGGCTGATTTAGGATTAATCAAAAATTGCAGCCATACCAATCCTAATGACACAAAATTACCTGCTGATTTGTCCTGCCATGCTTAGGACAGAACATAGAGGTGCTTAGGAAACATATCTGAGAGTAACATCAAGGTGAACTAAGAATATAATAAGAGTAAAAGGTGCACATTTGTAGCAAATAAGTAGGACAAACAAGAAATGAGATAATGTTAGCCTTTCGGGGAGGGGGGGTGGAATCGAGAAGATGGAGGCCTCGAAAGACTTATTTTTAAAGGACCGAAATACTAACAGATTATAGAAAGAATGGTAAAGAGAACTGTATATAAAGAAGACTCAAGCTCACTCCCCAATGCCAAAAAGAAGAAACAGGAGCAGAATAAAACAGACAGACAGGAAGGGGAGAGGGTATAACAGAGGGTTGGGGCAGTGGAAGAGACACTCCACCTCTGGTTTTTGTTTTTGTCTTTTCTAGGGCCGCACCCGCGGCATATGGAGGTTCCCAGGCTAGGGGTCAAATCGGAGCTGCAGCTGCTGGCCTACGTTAAAGCCACAGCAACACCAGATCCGAGCCTCGTCTGCGACCTATACCATAGCTCACAGCAACACCAGATCCTTAACCCACTGAGCAAGGCCAGGGATCAAACCCACAACCTAATGGTTTCTAGTCGGATTCGTTAACCGCTGCGCCATGACAGGAACTCCACACCTCCGGTTTCTGAAAAGCAGACAAGGGAGTGGTTCATGCAGGGAGGACAACCAGAGACCAATCAACCCAAGACCAAAGGGCAGATCAAAGGGAGAAAGGCCGTCAGTCCCCAACAGAGGAGGAGTTTCAATCTTCAGATTGGAAGTATTTTAAAACTTTCAATATACAGGGAAAGTGGAGAATATAAAAAGACCTTTTTAGACTCAGAGGGAAGAGCAAACGAGGCCAGTCAAGCATGAAGTCATGCAGTGCTGAAAGCGGGATCAATGGGGTGTCACATGAGTAAGGACGAGGGAAAGGCTTCAGGCAGGATAAATGATATTATCAAATGATGCAGGAATACATTTAGAAAGGACAGTGATGACAAAATGATCAGCAAGGAGAAAGAGAAGGGTAGAATCTCCTAATAAATAGGTTTCAAGGAGAAAGAAACCAGAACTGGGGTTGTTGAATATAAATGTAAGGAATTTTAAAAAGATGGAGTTCTTGTTGTGGCTCAGCAGAAATGAATCTGACTGGCATCCACAAGGACAAAGGTTCGATCCCTGGCCTTGCTCTGTGGGTTAAGGATCCGGCGTTGCCGTGAGCTGTGGTATAGGTCACAGACGAGGCTCAGATCTGGCATTGCTGTGGCTGTGGCATAGGCCCAGTGGCTACAGCTCCAATTGGACCCCTAGCCTGGGAAACTCCATATGCCATGGGCAAGACCCTAAAAAGACCAAAAAAAACAGAAGTAAAAGTGGGTGAATGTCACAGAGAGCATCATGGCAGAACTCAGGCCAATTCTGAATAAGGAGGCAAAGATCTAAATGTCCTGACACTCACCTGGATGGCCCTGACTTGGGATTTGCATCAACCGTGGCTCTTCTTGTTCCAACTGGAAAATGATCCTGGGTTTGGTGTGCTGATACCCTGTGAATGGAAAATCACAGACAACCTGAACCAAAGCCACCTGGGATGTAGGACTCAGGATGGGGAAGAGGCAGCAGGATGAAGCTGCCCTTCTGCACTCTGGGCACAGTTCAGCCAGCATATCCTCATGCCAAAGGGAGAATGAGAAATCTTGGCCTCTAAATATAAGCCCCAAACCACCAAGTATTTTATAAAGTCACCCAGCTTTCAGCAATCAAGGGGAAGATAGAAGATTACACACAATTCTCTCAAGGAGGCCATACCTACCCAGGGACACCAGGTTGCTATAGTTCTCCAACATCACACTCCTGTATAGGTGCTTCTGAGCTGGGTCCAGCAGTTGCCACTCCTCCCAGGTGAAGTCAACAAATACATCCATGAAGGACAATGGTCCCTGAAATAGCATATCCCTATTCAATCTCAAATTATCTTACCGAGTTTGTCATGAACAAAAGTCTGCCAAGGGTGTCCATTATTAACATGCTATTTTGAGAAAAAAACAAAAATGTACTAAAAACATCCCATCAATGTGCAATGTTACGTTAGTTAACTTTTCATTCAACAAATGAGAAGACCGTGTACCAGGTGTTCAACTAGGTGCAGGTGATATAAAAATGGATAAAAGACTGTCCTGCCACAAGAAGAGTTCAGCACTGAAGAGGAATGCAAAGTTAAATATACAGAAGTGCAACAGGGAGTCAAAGACGCTGAGACAAAAGGCCACATGGAGAACACGACAGAGGAGTCGAGAGCTGTGTGGTAGAAAGGGTCATACTGAGTCTGCGCACGGGGACTGCAAGAGCCACCACTAAGGAGAAGACATAGCAAAATTAGGTGGAATAAAAAAGGGAACAGCTCTAAGCAGCAGCCACTTCGTGGGGCAACGGATCTGAATGTCAAGATATCCAGTTGGCAAATAAGCGTATGAAAAGACGCTCAACATCATATGTCATCAGGGAATTGAAAACTAAAACAGTGAGAAACTCTTTATGTCTCAGATGGCTAAAATTTTCAACAAACTGACAACTCCAAATTTGAAACCGAAATTTCAAATTTGATATGACATAAACATCCAAGAAGCTTAACAGACTCCCAAAACTATGAACTCAAAGAAATTTAATATAATCAAAATTTCTGTGCATAAAGACAAAGAGAGAACCTTGAAAGTATCAAGAGAGAAATGATTTGTCACATACAAGGGCTCCTCAGTAAGATTATAAGCAGACTGCTCATCAGAGCTTTTGGAGACCAAAGGCAATGAACCCATACATTCAAAAGAGTGGAGAGAAAGCAAACTGTCAGCCAAGAATCTTGTATCTGACAAAAATGGTCCTTCAAAAGTGAGGTGGAAATTAGGACATTCCCAGAAAAACAAAACGGAGTTTGCTACCACTAGACCTGCTTTGCAAGAAATGCTCAAGGAAGTCCTGCAGGTGAAATAAAAAGGCACTGGAATATATCCTGAAGCTGTTTGAAGAAATAAAGACTTGAATAAAGGTAAATACATGAGCAATTATTAATGCCAGTATTATTTTAATTTTGATTTGTAACTCTACATTTTCTTTTTCTACATAACTATAAAGAGACTACTGCTTTTGAAATAATTATTAGTTTATGCTTTTGGGGCCCACAATGTACAAAGATGTAATCTTGTGACATTGACAACCAAAAGAGGTGGGACAAAGCTATAAAGGAGCATAGTGTTTGTATGTTATTGAACTTAAGCTGGTATAGATTCAAATTAGAATATCATAACGTCAGTACGTTAAATGTATATCATGGTAACCACAAAAAATAATTATAAAACTTACACAAAAGCAAATGAGAAAGGAATTTAGACATTTCACTACAAAATTTCACTTAAGGAGTTCCCGTCGTGGCGCAGTGGTTAACGAATCCGACTAGGAACCACGAGGTTGCGGGTTCGGTCCCTGCCCTTGCTCAGTGGGTTAACGATCTGGCGTTGCCGTGAGCTGTGGTGTAGGTTGCAGACGCGGCTCGGATCCCGCATCCCGCGTTGCTGTGGCTCTGGAGTAGGCCAGTGGCTACAGCTCCGATTCAACCCCTAGCCTGGGAACCTCCATATGCCGTGGGAGTGGCCCAAGAAATAGCAACAACAACAAAAAAGACAAAAAAAAAAAAAAAAATTTTTCACTTAAACACAAAAGACAGTAATACAGGGACTGGACAACCAAAAAGCTATATGGCATACAGAAAACAAATAGCAAAATGACAAAAATAAGTCCTTCCTTATGAGTAATTATGATAGGCATAAATTAATTAAAATTTCCAATGAAATGACAGATTTTCGCAGCATGGATTAAAAATATGACACAACTATAAGCTGTCAATGAGAAATTCACTTTAGATATAGAGACACAAAGACATAAGCCAGGCACAAAAAGACAACTACTGTATGAATTCACTTATATGAGGTATTTAGAGTAGTTAAAATCATAGAAACAGAAAGCACAATTGTGGTTGCTAGAGGCTATGGGGAAGGGGGAATTGGGAGTTATTGTTTAATAGGTACAGAGCTTCAGGTTTTTTTTTTTTTTTTTTTTTTTTTGTTTTGGTCTTTTTAGGGCTCTGCTTGCCTGTTTTTCTTTCTTGCTTTGCTTTTTTTTGGGGGGGGCTGCCCCTGTGGCGTATGCAAGTTCCCAGGCTAGGGGTTGAATTGGAGCTGCTGCTGCCAGCCTACATCACAGCCACAGCCACAGCCACAGCAATGCTAGATCCCAGTCATGCCTGGAACCTATACTGCAGCTCATGGCCAGGTCAGATCCTTAACCCACTGAGCAGGGCCAGGAATGGAACCTGTGGCCTCATGGATGCTAGCTGGGTTTGTTACTGCTGAGCCACAAAGGGAACTCTGAGCTTCAGTTTTACAAAAGAAAGAATGTTATGGAGATGGATGGTGGTTATGATTGCCAACATTATGAATGTATTTAATATCACTGAATTGTCACTTAAAATGGTTAAGATGATAAAAGGAAATATATGTGCAGCATATGTATGCTTAAAACTACAAACAGTGGTTTCAAAAAATAAAAGATCTTGGAGTTCCCATCATGGCACAGTGGAAACGAATCTGACTAGGAACCATGAGGCTTCGGGTTTGATCTCTGGCCTCACTCAGTGGGTTAAAGATCCTGTGTTGCTGTGAGCTGTGCTGTAGCTGTGGCATAGGGGAACCTCCATATGCTGCAGGTGCAGCCCTAAAAAGCAAATAAATAAATAAAAGTTCAAAAAAAAAAAAAAAAGAAAGATAAAGGGTGTTCATGAATTAGAAAACTCAATACTGTTAAGATGCAAATTATCCCTAATTTGATTTATATTTATTTTAATTACAATCAGTCCTAACAAGCTTTTTTGCATTTATCCACAAATTCTTCTACAATTAATATGGAAAGGCAAAAAAACAGCCAAAACAAATATGAACAAAGACGTAGCACTTCCATTAGCCCACTTTAAGACTTTCTATACAATCAAGATTAGACACAAAGATCAATGGAACAGAAAAGAGAGCCTAGAAACAGACTCACATAAATGCTGTCTCTTGCTTGCTGTTGCTGCTGGTGTTTTCCACCACAGCATGCAGTGGCTTGATGTGCAACCTCAGTTCCCAGACCAGAGATTGAACCTGGGCCACAGTGGTGAAAGAGCTAAGTTCTAAGCACTAGACCACTAGGGAACTCACATTGATTCTTGATTTTTTTTCACCCCCACAGACAGAGAAGCAATTCAACACTGAAAGAATAATCTTTTCAACAAATGGTGCTTGTAGACTTGCACATTCACAGATGTAAAAAAACAAATCTCAAAATATACCCTAGACCTTATACAAAAATTAACTAAAAATGGTTCACGGACTTATATGTTAAAGGTCAAATTGTATAGGGTCCAGAGGAAATTTTCTTTTCTTTTTTGCTTTTCAGGGCCACACTTGTGGCATATGGAAGTTCCGAGGCTAGGAGTCGAATCAGAGCTGCAGCTGCCAGCCCACACCACAGTAATGCTGGATCCAAACTGCATCTGTAACCTATATCACAAGTGACGGCAATGCCAGATCCTTAACCCACTGAGAGAGGCCAGGGATGGAACCCGCATCCTCATGGATGCTAGTCAGGTTCATTACTACTGCAACACAAAGGAAACTCCAGGAAAAAACTTTTTTTAATTTGTGACCTTTACTTTGGGCAATGAGATTTTTAGACATGACGCCAAAAGTAAAACCCATTTTATTTATTTTTTGTCTTTTTAGGGCCACACCAGTGACATATGCAAGTTCCTAGGCTAGGGGTTGAATAAGAACTACAGTTGCAGGCTTGTAACACAACCACAGCAACATGGGATCCGAGCTGTGTCTGCAACCTATACCACAGCTCACCGCAATACTGGATCCTTAACCCATTGAGTAAGGCCAGGGATCGAACCCACATCCTCATGGATACTAGCCGGATTTGTTACTGCTGAGCCACAACTCAAACACCCAAAACCCATTTTAAAAAATTAAAATTGGGGGAGTTCCCGTCGTGGTGCAGTGGTTAACGAACCTGACTAGAAACCATGAGGTTGCGGGTTTGATCCCTGGTCTCGCTCAGTGGGTTAAGGATCTGGCGTTGCATGAGCTGTGGTGTAGGCTGGTGGCTACAGCGCCGATTAGACTCCTACCCTGGGAACCTCCATATGCCACAGGTGCAGCCCTAGAAAAGACAAAAAGAACAACAACAACAACAACAACAAATTAAAATTGGGAAAATGGACTCTATCAAAGCTAAAATGTTTTGTTCTGAATGAAGAGTTTTGAAACCTGTTGACATCTGACAATATATCACTTTAGAGCCATAGGTAGAGGTCAATCACATCTGTGAGATTGGGTCAGTTAGATGAGTTGATGAAAAAATAAGTTGTGACCCCCCACTCACGCCAAACATAAATATTAATTCTAAAAGTAGTGTGAATCTAAATGTGAACAAAGAAAAACGTCTTCATGAGCTTTGGATAAGATAAAAGTTCTCAGACTGGACACAAAAAGCACTAGCAATAAAAGAAAAAAAACCCAGGAGTTCCCGTCACAGCACAGCAGAAACAAATCTCCTAGGAACCATGAGGTTTCGGGTTTGATCCCTGGCCTCACTCAGTGGGTTAAGGATCTGGCATTGCCGTGAGCTGTGGTGTAGGTCCCAGATTCGGCTTAGATCTGGCATTGCTGTGGCTGTGGCGTAGGTCGGCACCTACAGCTCCAATTCCACCCCTAGCCTGGAAACCTCCATATGCTGCAGGTGTGGCCCTAAAAAGACAAAAGACAAAAGACCAAAAAAAAAAAAAAAAAAGAAAAAAAAAGAAAAGAAGTAGCAATAAGAAGCAACTTACCCAGGACTTGGTGGTTTTCAACTGCTCCTGGGAAATAAATAGCCATTCAAGGACCCGCTCTGTCCTGGGACTCCTGTGCCTCTGCCCCTCTCCTCCAGGGAGAGGCCTCTGCTCAGTGGTCTCCTCACCCAGGATGGATTCCTCACCTTGGGGCTTTTTGATCCTCTCACATGCACTGTCTCGTTCCTGGAGAGGTGGGACCTGCAGACTCAAGAGCGGGCTTAGAGTTAGTGCACATCTCCCCTGGGTGAATGGGGTCTACATACTGGGCAGTGCCTCTTGGGGCAGAAGGGAAAGGACAACAGTGCCCCACCCCAGGCTGTGCACAGGCCCCCGGGAGCTCCCAAAGCACAGCAACCGCCCTAAGCTGTAAACAGCTTACAAAGAACAAGATGACAGGTGCTAAGTAGTAAACGACCCTGCTTGAGGCAGGTGCACATGGTAACAGATTTCAGATGAGACGGCCTGTTTGTCAGTAGCTTCTTCTCTCATATCTGGATGTCCATGAACAACTCATTTTTCTCACTTGAGTCTTACTTGTTGGTATTAAGCACTGAGATGAACAGTTCACTTACCGCCCACTGAGTCTTACATTTTGGTGTTAAACACTGAGAGCAGGACACTGGCAGTGGAGTTTTTAAAATCTCCCAATGAAAAACAAAATCGGCCTCCCAGGATAGTCAAAAAAAAAAAAAAAAGCCCAGAGACGTACACAAACAGCCCCAGGGGTTGGTTTCCTTACCAACCTCAGGAGCTGGGCAATGTGACCTGACCAAAGAGGGCAGTGCCCTGCAACGAGCCACACACCGCACATCTCCCAAGTCCCCAGGAAGGGTGCACCCCCCACAGGAGGACACCTCCCAGGTGGAATCTGAGGGGACCAAAACAGATGTTACGCCAGATCCATAACCCACTGAATGGTGCCAGGGATCAAACCCTGCATCCTCACAGATACTAGTCAGGTTTGTTAACTGCTGAGCCACCACCGGAACTCCAAAATCCAAGTTTTTAATGTGATCCTCAAAGCCATGTAGATCTGGCCTCTGCCTATGGCCCTGGCCTCATTTCTTAAAACACCCTCCACCACCACCATCACCCACAATCCCCACACACATTTCAGCAACTGTAAAGTGTTAAAAGTTCACCAACAGACTAGATCACTTCAAACCTCGTAAATCTGCCTGTTACCTCCTTTTCCTAAGCTGACCTTCAGTCCCTTGTTCACCTCATTCACCTTTCAAATATCAGTTTAAGACTCTCTTATTCATCTCTAAAGCATTTCTTGGGGTGTCCTTACTTCCAAAGCTGACACTGCGCTGAGTGTCCCCACACACTTGCACAGCTCTCATAGGACCCCACCACCCACTTATCACTGTACTTATACATTTATTTCCTTGCCTACCCTCCGCACCAGACCATTGCTCTTCCAAGGAAGGAACAATTTATCTTTGCATCCTTCACACCTGCCCTAGGGTCCAGCAAACAAAAGACAACAAACAAAACTGTAGAATAAGTGAATAAACAAGTGAAGCCAAAGATCTTAGACACAAAGAAAAAAAGAAAAACATAAGTGTTGAAGAAATTGGAAGATGGATGATTAACCTCTTGTTTAACTCAAGGTTCAAGATCAAAACTGGCAGAAAAGAGACTACAGGAAGGAGTAAATTAACAGTCTGATGACAAGAAGGACTTCTGGACGGCCTAACATCATCTAAAGGAGGCCATGTGGCTAGGAAGCTCCGTTCGACCGACCCTGAAAGAAACGTAATGAGCACAGGTCGGCGTTCAGGGAGATTTTTAAAAACGGGAGAAAACCCCCTACTCACCCAGATGGCAGCTGTCCGGACCCTGGCGGCCATCCCCACGGCCAATTCTGGCCGGTTCTGTGCGCCCTGCGGGTGATGGCGGGACCCAAGGGCTGTGGGAGAAAAGAACCATGAGGGAAACGGACTCCCTGCCGCTTCCACGCCCACAAGGCCCCCCGAGACCCTGCACCTGCCCTCCCCACAGCGGAGCCTGCTTCCCTCATAGGCTAGGGGTTCCGCACGTCCGCCCACCAAACACGCACGCGATCGAGCTAGGGCTGCAAGGCAGGCCAGACTAGTACTGTCCCGCCGCCTCAAAACTTGAAGGGACCCCAACCCCTGGGGGGGCGGGGCAGCGCTAGGCTGCGTGGAGGACGAGCTCCGCAGCCGATCTCCCCGGCGGTCAGGTCTACTTGGTCCTCGCCCGTGACTCTGAGGCTCCCGCTCCAGTGCTTCCACCCCTGCCCTGACGGCAGACGAGGTCAGCAGGCTCCAGCTCAAGTCACCGCGACGGTCAGAGGCCGCCGTCTGCTGAACAAGGCGTTCCTGATCCGTGCTGAGCCAAAGCCGGCCGCTAGGGACGCACAGGAAATACGTCAGCGCGACCAAGGGGCGGGGCGAACTACGGCTCTCAGAAGCATCTGCGGGCGTATTGCTGTGTTGGCAGACCGGCTTTAAATATGCGGAGAGTTAAAATAATGACATTAATAACATAAAGACGGGAGGAGTGTATATTGAGTTAAAGCGTTATATGACTCTTTCTTTTCCGCCTGGCAAAAACCTTAATTTACACTTTATAACGCAAAGATTTGAGAAAAATGATGTTTTTATGAAAATTAAATTTATTTACCAGAAAAATTAAGAGTGGCATTGTTTTCCTTTTTTTCCTTGGGGTGGAAGAATCTTTTAAATGTCTGGCTTAATATAAAACAGCTGGATTCTCCCATGTGCTTCTGCATTCAATATATTGAATATGTTGGTTTTGTGGAAGTATGTTAAAAAAATCTGGCCTCACATAGGAATGTAATTAGAAACAGAATATTTTAATATAGATAGATAATTGTGCGTATTCTCCTTAGATAAAGGTGAACAAGTAGTTCAGTTGCAGTATACAATCTGAAACCATACAGGTGAATTTTTTGTACTCTATTAAAATCCATTGGTCAATCTTGCACTTTAAATAGATGGATTTATTATGAATGCTTTTTTTTTTTTTAGGGCCATACCAGTGGCATATGGAGTTCACAGACTAGGGGTCTAATCCGAGCTGTAGCTGCTGGCCTATGCCACAGCCACAGCAACACCAAATCCCAGCCAGGTCTACCAGTGGGCAACACCGGATTCTTAACCCACTAAGCAAGGCCAGAGATCAAAACTGTGTCCTCATGGATACTAGTCAGATTAGTTTCTGCTGAGCCGCTATGGGAACTCCAATTATCAATGATTTTGTAGCATCCTGCGATGGTCATTTGGAAAATATTAGTTCACTGACTACTGCAGATCTTCGAACGTTGACTTCTTTCATTATACAGTATGAAAACTTGTATTCACTAATATCATCATTGATCTTAAGTATTGGGAATCTGTGAAGTTCACACTGGCAGATACAAAATGTCCAAAATTCTTTTTTCTCTTGAAAATTAATTTTATATTGGCAAAATACACCCTCATCTGTTTCCCCTGAAGTGGCACTTGGTTGATTTCTAGAAAACGTCTGCCCTGCCTCCAGATTGTCTTATCATTCATTCCTTCTTTCATGCACAGTTCAGCTCCCAGCTCAAATAATCACGCAAGTGGGCAGAACAGTATGTAGTGTGATATTTGCTGCATAGGTATTAAAAAGACATGGACCCAAGAGTTGAGATATAATAAAAAGTATTTTTCATTGTGCCCTCAAGGACATCTGGAATTGAAAATGGTCCTTTTCTTCATTTTTAACTTTGAATGTGGCTTCTGATAAATACACTTTGGCATGCTGAATGCCCACATTATCAGTGCAAATTCAACACAATAAGTAACATCTTAAGTTTGGAGTGCTAGTACTCACTGTACAATTCTTTCAACTTATTTGTAAGTTTGAAATTTTTCATAGTAAAATGTTGGAGGAAAATATTGTGAAAAAGGCAAACTTTTCTGGAGTTCCCGTCATGGCTCAGTGGTTAACGAATCCAATTAGGAACCAAGAGGTTTTGGGTTAAATCCCTGGCTTCACTCAGTGGGTTAAGGATCCAGTGTTGCCATGAGCTGTGGTGTAGGTCGCAGACGTGGCTTGGATCTTGAGTTGCTGTGGCTCTGGCATAGGCCAGCAGCTACAGCTCTGATTAGACCCCTAGCCTAGGAACTTGCATATGCCATAGGTACGGCCCTAGAAAAGACCAAAAAAAAAAAAAAAAAAAAAGGAAAAAGGCAAACTTTTCAATAAATTGTGGAGAAACAATGCGATAGCTATACAATAGTAGGAAATAGATGGCTGTCTCACAATAAATTTCAAATAAATCCTAAGTAGGAGTTCCTGTCATGGCTCAGTGGCTAACGAATCTGACTAGGAACCATGAGGTTGAGGGTTTGATCTCTGGCCTTGCTCAGTGGGTTAAGGATCCGGCGTTGCTATGAGCTGTGGTGTAGGTTGCAGATGTGGCTCGGATCCCGTGTTGCTGTGGCTCTGGCATAGGCTGGTGGCAATGGCTCCAATTGGACCCCTAGCCTGGGAACTTCCATATGTGGGAGTGGCCCAAGAAATGGCAAAAAAACAAACAAACAAAAAAATCCTAAATAGATTAAATATCAAATGTGGAAAGGAAGATTCTAAATGATTTATGTTGAAATGTCGAGTTAATCATCCTTTGCCCACTGATTTGTTAACAGATCTCTATGTGATACTAAGTTAGTTTTCTGTGCTGTTGTAACAAATTCCCAGGAACTTGGTGGCTAAAACAATACAAATTTATTTTTGTACAGTTCTAAAGGTCAGAGCTCTGGCACAGATCTTTCTGGGCAAAATCAAGGTGTTGGCAGGGTTGCATTCCTTTCTAGAGATTCTTGTGGAAAATTATTTCCTCCCCCTTTTCAGATTCTAGAGCCCACATGTGTTTCTTGGTTCATGGCCCCCATCTTCCACCTTCAAAACCAGCAGGAAAGAGTTGAGCCTTCAAGTCACATCACTCTGGCCTCCTTTTCTGCTTTCTGCTTCCTGCTTCCACTTTTAAGGACTCATGTGATGAAACTAAGCCACCTGGATAATCCAGGATAATCTATTTCAACGTCAGCTGATTGGCAAACTTAGTTCCTCTTTGCCATGAAAGATAATATATTCATAGGTCGCAGGATTAGGATGTGGGTGTCTTTCAGGAGCCGTAATTTTGCCTACCTCGTATATGTGAGTTTCTTTCTCATCCTTTATTTTGTTAGGTTGATATTGCCTAAAATAGGGGTCTTCAAACTTTTTCTGTAAAAGGCCAGCAAATTAGTTTTCTAGACCTATGGTAATGGAGTACCAGAGGGTGACTTAAACAGCAGAAATCTGTTTTCTCACAGTTGTGGTGGCTGAAAGTCAGAGGTAAAGCTGTCAGTGGAGCTGGTTGCTTCTGAGGCCTCTCTCCTTGGCTTGCAGAGATGGCTCTCTTTCCCTGGGCCTCATGCCACCAACCCTCTGTGCAGCTCTGGGTCCTAATCTCCTCTTCTTATAATGAGACAGTCATATGGGATTACGGCCCAACCTAGTATCCTCATTTTGACTTAAAATTTTTAAATTTTAAGTGACCTTCTGAGAAACTGGGGATTAGGACTTCAACATGGGAATTTGGGACCATAATTCAGCCCATAACAATCAGCAATATTTTAGGTTTTTAGGTTTGCCGTAAACTTTTTTTTTTTTTTTTTTTTAAGGCCGCACCTGAGGCATATGGAGGTTCCCAGGCTAGGGGTTCAATCGGAGCTACAGCTGCTGGCCTACACCACAGCTACGGCAATGCAGGATCCAAGCCACATCTGCAATCTATACCACAGCTCACAGCAACGCCGGATCCTTAACCCACTGAGCAAAGCCAGGAATTGAACCTGCAACCTCATGGTTCCTAGTCAGATTCGTTTTCGCTGTGCTACAGTGGGAACTCCATAAACTATTTTTTTAAAATTAAATTGAAGTATAATTGATTTACACTGTTGTGCCAATTTCTGCTGTACAGCAAAGTGACACAGTCATATATATATACATATACATATATATATATATATAATATATATATATGTATGTATATATGTTCTTTTCCTCTTCTTGTCTTCCATCATGTTCTATCCCAAGAGACTGGATATAGTTCCCTGTGCTGTATGGCAGGACCTCATTGCTTATCCATTCTAAATGCACCAGTTTACACCTACTAACCCCCAAATTCCAGTTCATGTCCCTCCCCCTCCCCTTTGGTAACCACAAATCTATTCTCTATGTCCCTAAGTCTGTTTCTGTTTTGTAGATAGGTTCATTTGTGCCATATTTTAGATTCAACATACTCGTGATATCATATGGTATTTGTCTTTCTCTTTCTGACTTAATTAGCATGAGAATCTCTAGTTCTATCCATGTTGCTGCAAATGCTATTATTTTATTCTTTCTTTATGCTTGAGTAGTATTGTGTGTATGTATAACATCTTCTCAATCCACTCATTTGTTGATGGACATTTAGGTTGCTTCCATGTCTTGGCTATTGTGAATAGTCCTGCTATGAACATATGGGTGCATGTAACTTTTTGAATTATAGTTTTGTCCAGATATATGCCCAGCAGTGGAATTTTTGGATCATATGTTAGTTCTGTATTTAGTTTTCTGAGGAACTTCTATACTGTTTGCTATAGTGGTTGTACCAACTTACATTCCCACCAACAGTGTAGGAGGGTTCCTTTACACCCTCTCCAGAATTTGTTATTTGTAGACTTATTAATGATAGCCATTCTGACTGGTGTGAGGTGGAAACTCATTGCAGTTTTGATTTGCATTTCTCTAATAATTAGTGGTGTTGAACATTTTTTCATGTATCTACTGGTGGTCTATATGTCTTCTTTGGAGAAATATCTATTTAAGTCTTCTGCTCATTTTTCAATTGGGTTGTTTGTATTTTTGTTGTTGAGTTGTGTAAGTTGTTTGCAATATTTTGGAGATTAAGCCCTTGCTAGTTGCATCATTTGCAACTGTATTCTTCCACTCCATATGTTGTCTTTTTGATTTTTTAAAAAATGGTTTCCTCTGCTGTGCAAAAGGAAGTTTGATTAGTCTCATTGGTTTATTTTTGTTTTTATTTCTATTGCCTTGGGAGGCTGACCTAAGAAAACATGGTTTTTGTATGGTTGATGTCAGAGAATGTTTTGCTTATGTTCTTTTCTAGGATTTTGATGGTGTCTTATCTTATATTTAAGTCTTTAAGGTATTTTGAGTTTATTTTTTTGCACGGTGTGAGGGTGTATTCAACTTTCATTGATTTCTATGCAGCTGCCCAGTTTTCCCAGCACCACTTGCTGAAGAGACTGTCTTTTCCCAATTGTGTATTCTTGCCTCCTTTGCCAAAGATTAATTGACCATACGTGTCTTGGTTTATTTCTGGGTTCTCTATTCTATTTCATTGGTCTGAATCTCTGTTTTTGTACCAGTAGAACACTGTCTTGATTACTGTAGCTTTGTGGTATTGTCTGAAGTCTGGGAGAATTATGCTTCCGCTTGGCTTTTGTTCCTCAGGATTGCTTTGGCAATTCTGGGTCTTTTGTGGTTCCATATAAATTTGGGGGTTGTTTGTTCTAGTTCTGCAAAAAATGTCATGGGTAATTTGATAAGGATCACGTTGAATCTGTAGATTGCTATAGGTAGTATGGCCATTTTAATGATATGAATTCTCTGATCAAGGAGCATGGAATATCTTTCCATTTATTGAATCCTCTTTAATTTCCTTGATTAGTGTTTTGTAGTTCTCAGCATATAAGTCTTTTACCTCCCTGATCAGGTTTATTCCCAGATATTTGATTTTTTGCGGTGCAATTTTATTTACTTATTTTGTCTTTTGTCTTTTTTAGGGCCGCACTCATGGCATATGGAGGTTCCCAGGCTAGGGGTCTAATTGGAGCTGTAGCTGCAGGCCTACACCACAGCCACCGCAATGCAGGATCCAAGCCATGTCTGCAAACTATGCCACAGCTCACAGTAATGCCACATCCATGACCCATTGAGCGAGGCCAGGGATAGAACCCACATCCCCATGGATACTAGTCATTCATTTCTGCTGCGCCACAATGGGAACTCCCCAAAGAATGTTTAAACTGGTGGCTCCTGAGAAGAAGGACGTAGTATTTACTTGGAGCTGAGGGTGAAACCAGGCATCAGTTAGATAGGGCAAGGCCTGCCTAAGAGGCCTTCAGCCTCTATCCTGTGCTCTTGAGACAGATTCCCTAATGAATGCTCCAGAGGCTGGGACCCTCCATGTCCCTCTTCCTTCTTCCTCTTCTGGGTTTGCATCACTAGATTGGGGACCTGCAACCTAGCAGGAGACATTTTCGCAAATATCTGCAGTGAGGACATATTTTTTCCCTAAGCCAAATATTTTGTAGATGATATTCTGTAAAAATACAGTAAAAGATGATTTGGGGAGTTCCCATTGTGGCTTAGTGGATTAAGGATCCGATGTAGTCTCTAGGAGCAAGTGGGATTGATCCCTGTCCTCTCTCAATGGGTTAAGAATCAGGTGTGCCAAAAGCACATCTGTTGGTCATAGATGTGGCTCGGCTTCGGTGTTGCTGTGGCTGTGGTATAGGCCAGAAGGCAGCTGCAGCTCCAAATTGACACCTGCCACAGGTGCGGCCATAAAAAGAGAAGAGGAAAAAAAGAAAAAAAAATGATTTACTGGAAAAATAACAGGAAAAAGACATGCAGAATACAAGCACGACTTATTTATTAGTAGATTCATCAGGCATAAAATCCCTCTGTCAAATTGCAATAAAGGGAGTTCCCGTCGCGGTGCAGTGGTTAACAAATCCGACTAGGAACCACGAGGTTGTGGGTTCGGTCCCTGCCCTTGCTCAGTGGGTTAACGATCCGGTGTTGCCGCGAGCTGTGATGTAGGTTGCAGATGCGGCTCGGATCCTGTGTTACTGTGGCTGTGGCATAGGTGGAGGCTACAGCTCCGATTCGACCCCTAGCCTGGGAACCTCCATATGCCGCGGGGGCGGCCCAAGAAATGGCAAAACAACAACAACAACAACAAACAAACAAACAAACAAAGAAAATTGCAATAAAGGTTTCCAAATGCTGGAGTTACCTTCGTGGCTCAGTGTTTAACGAACCTGACTAGGATCTATGAGGATACAGGTTCGATACCTGGCCTCGCTCATTGGGTTAAGGACCCAGCATTGCCATGAGCTGTGGTGTGGGTTGCAGATGTGGCTTGGATTCTAAGTTGCTGTGGCTGTGGTGTAGGCCAACAGCTTTAGCTACTATGATTTGACCCCTAGCCTGGGAAACTCCATATGCCACAGGTGTGGCCCTAAAAAGAAATTTCCAAATGCTACTCTCAAATTTTATTCTGAAAATGGTCACATTTGAGCAGCAGGCCTTTAGAACAGACAGACTCCATCTTCCTGTCTCCCTTCTGTTTTTCCCAGCTCCTCCACTCCAGAGCTTAAATAGACCATCAATTAGGCCACCATTTGCTATGTCTCACCTTCCCCCTGCAATGCCATTTTATCAACACAGAGGCTCTAACCCAGACAGGGTGGGAGTGAGGGGAACTCGATAAGAAGTATGGCTTTCTTTGCTTTGACATCCATCTGCCCAATTTCCTGACCCCCATATATTATCTTCCATATGCTCTCACAATTTTGAGTTTTACCAGAGTACAAGAAGCTTTCACTAGAGCCACAAAAAAGCACATTTCCAAGAGGAACATTTAGATCAGATGTTTTGACTTCTGTCAAAATACTCGGTTTTCCTAAGCAACAGTAAAGGACATCCAATTTTTCTTTCTTTCTTTCTCTTTCTTTCTTTCTTTCTTTCTTCCTTCCTTTCTTTCTTTCTTTCTTTCTTTCTTTTTTTTTTTTCTTTTGTCTTTTTGCCATTTCTTGGGCCACTCCCTTGGCATATGGAGATTCCCAGGCTAGGGGTCCAATCAGAGCTGCAGTCACCAGCCTAGCCACAGCCACAGCAACGCGAGATCCGAGCTGCGTCTGCGACCTACAACCCAGCTCAGAGCAACGCCGGATCATTAACCCACTGAGCAAGGCCAGGGATCGAACCCGAAACCTAAACCTCATGGTTCCTAGTCGGATTTGTTAGCCACCACGCCACGACAGGAACTCCAACATCTAATTTTTCTTAAGCTAGTTAATTCCACCCTTAAGGAGCTTATACTTATTTTGGTTCCAACTCCCCCCCCCGCTTTTAAATAAAAAAGGAAGAGGATTTGAAAGTCTTTAATTTTCCTGGAAAGTGTGCAGGTAAATGCTGACCCTGAAGAAGGGCAAAGTGTTGTTCTGGTCTCCTAGCGCAGTGAGCTTTGCAGGGATTACTTCCGATGTCATCAGGTGTTATTTTGCTTCTGGGTCTGTCTCTAGGATGTTTTGCTGTGTCCATGGCGTCAGTCAACTTAACCAGGCATTTTTATGGGGGACAGAATGCAACTGTCAAATTCTAAACCTTGGGGCTAGGATGGATACAACCTTCTGGAGGTTAAATTTCCCCTCTTTTCTCTCCAGTGGTTTAAATTTAATTTTTTGAAATTACCTGCCTCAAAAACTTCAAAAAATATGTTGGAGTTCCCATCGTGACTCAGTGGTTTATGAACCCGACTAGGATCCATGAGGACGTGGGTTTGATCCCTGGCTTTGCTCAGTGGGTTAAAGATCCGGCATTGCCATAGGCCTGGTGTAGGTTGTAGCTGCAGATGCGGCTTGGATCTGGGATTGCTGTGGCTGTGGCGTAGACTGGCGGCTATGGCTCCAATTAGACCCCTAGCCTAGGAACCTCAGTATGCTGTGGGTGCGGCCCTAAAAAGCAAAAATGCGAGTTCCCGTTGTGGCTCAGTGGTTAATGAATCCGACTAGGAACCATGAGGTTGTGGGTTCGATCCCTGGCCTTGCTCAGTGGGTTAAGGATCTGGCATTGCCGTGAGCTGTGGTGTAGGTTGCAGACACGGCTCAGATCCCGAGTTGCTGTGGCTCTGGTGTAGGCTGGCGGCTACAGTTCTGATTGGACCCCTAGCCTGGGAACTTCCATATGCCACGGAAGTGGCCCTAGAAAAGGCAAAAAAAAAAAAAAAAAAGGCAAAAAAAACACAAAACCTTACAGAAAAAAGTATTTTCAAACAAGGTGCTGTGTCAGCCTGTCTCCCACCCGTGTCTGACAACTCCCCCCTCCCCAACACCTATCAGCCCCGTACCTGATCTCACCAGGGCCTTAGTAAAGACATGTGGGTTATTTCTTGCCTTTGCTGCTCCAACAGGGTTATAATAAAAATCTTTGGGTACATTCCCTGTGTGTCTGTGGCAATGTGGCAGGAGAAAAAATTTTTACCAGTGGAAGGAACTGCTGAGATAAAGCACATGTGTGTTTGTAATTTTGACGATAATGTAAGGGTTTTTTTTTTTTTCTTTTATTTTGGCATAACAGTCTTAGGTAACATTTGGCGATGTGAAGGGCTGGGTAATGATTATATTATGCAAAGCCCCTTTGGAGTCTTTCTCTGGTTTGTTTCCTCAACTGCACCAACAGGGTTCAAGGGCAGGTGTAATTACACTCACAGGATAGGAAACCTGGGGCTAGTTAGTGGCAGAACCAGGACTAAGGTTCTGGTGTTTGATTCCTGGGCTGGAATTTTATCACCAAACCTTTTCCCTACAGTTATCTCACTGATTCCATTTCCTCCCTCCCTCCTTTCTTCCATTCCTTCCTCCTTCCCTCCCTCCCTCTCTTTCTTTATTTTTTTTGTGGATTTGTACAGATTTTTCTTTGTTCTTCTATCAGGTTGGGCACGTGACAGTAATGGCTACATGCATTTCCCCAGATTTCTTTTTTTTTCTTTTCTTTTTGTCTTTTTGTCTTGGGGCCTCACCTGAGGCATGTAGAGATTCCCAGGCTAGGAGTCTAATCCGAGCTGTAGACGCTGGCCTATGCCACCGCCACAGCAAAGCCAGATCTGAGCTGCGTCTTCGACCTACACCACAGCTCATGGCAATGCCGGATTCTTAAGCCACTGAGCAAGGCCAGGGATCGAACCCACAACCTCATGGTTCCTAGTCAGATTTGTTAGCCACTGAGCCGTGACGGAAACTCCTCTCCAGATTTCTTGCAGACATAGACCAAGATAAACTGTACAGTGTAGAGGCATGTAGGCATAACTTGACCTGCATTATCTATTTTGTTTTCATCAGCTCACCTAAGAAGGTCTTTAGTTATCAGAGCTCCCAACCTTTCTCTTACTCTCAAATCAGTGGCCTCAACGTGGCCCTAGTGTTAACAGTTTGCCTCTGCAGTCTTCCTTCTGGACAAGATAACTAGCACATATGAAGTGCTTTTACATAGATGACCACCTCTTCCAGATGGACTAAAAGAAGGGCTTGATTCTTCATGATCAACTCTAGCTGTTGCTACAGAAGAAAGAAATGCCAAATAGTCAAAGCAGCAATTGTCCACTCTAGCCTCTCAAGGGAGAAGTTTCATGGTTAAAGCCCAGCTATTTGCTCCCAATATTAATCAGTGTTCAACAGGAATTTTAAACTCTAGCTTCTTTTTTCTCAACTTTATCAGAGAATGCAGATTAATTGTCAGTGACTTTCTCTTGCTGGGACATTGTTCATGGCTCCCCCAGGGTAGTCTCCTATTTGGAGGCATTATGCAGCTTAAGATGGCTAAGATTACCATTTCCAGACTCCATTCCTGCCCCTTGACCAGGAACCTAAATGGAATGAGCTGGCCCTGCCTGCAGGAAGCCTTTGGGATGAACCCCTCAGTGAAAAACTGACTGAAGATCTCTGAATCACCAGTTTTTGTGAATCAAAGGCTCAGCAAACAACTTTACTCATCAAATACCAGATGTGCATCAATACATCTGCCTCCATCTTCTAGATTCTCAGCCTCATCATCCAGACCTTTGGGATTAACACCTTATACTACTTGCTGTTGACCCATGCTTTTGGCCCACTAACACCCATGGAATGTATACGCAGCCAAGTTGGGAGACTATGCTTATTCAGTGGTTTGCATTACTCAAAGAAGTGGTATATTTCTTCTCATCACCACTCCCCCTGACACAACTCCCTAACCTCAGCCTTCCCCACTGTTATTTTTACTTTGGGTATCAATGAGCTCTTGTTCCTACATTGAATATTAAGCCAGCATTTGATACCTGACCTTGCCCCCAAATATGTGTACTGGGTTTTTGTTGTTTCTTTATTTTGCTTGTGTGTGTGAGTTCCAAGGGTTTTAGAGTTTGAGTATATCCATCCCTGCTCCTGAGAGATAATGAAAAGAGTATGCAAACACGTTTAAGAATTTTATTTAGAAAATGATTTATAATAATTCTAGTACAAAGTCTATATGATGAACACCTTGAATATGCATAAGTGACATAAACACGTGACCCACCTCAACTTGAGAAATTATTGGAGTGTCTATATACTTCTTCCCCACTCCCTGTTCCTCCAATGTCCTACCTCTACAGTCCCTGAATGTCACAAATAGCCTAATTTCTGTTTTCCAATCTAATTTCTTTACTTTTCTATTATTTTACCATATATCTGTTTTTCTAAATAACATTAGTTTTGCTTAGATTGAACTCTGTAAAAAATAGTATCTGTTCTCATTCACTGAATTTTTTTTTTTTTTCGTCTTTTGAGGGCTGCACCCGAGGCACATGGAGGTTCCCAGGCCAAGGTTCCAGCCGAAGCTGTTGTCGCCAGCCTATGCCAGAGCCACTGCAATGCCAGATCAAGCTGCGTCTGCGACCTACACCACAGCTCATGGCACCGCCGGATCCCTAACCCACTGAGCGAGACCAGGGATGGAACCCTCAACCTCATGGTTCCTAGTCGGATTCCCTCTGCTGGCCAAGACAGGAACTCCCTCTTTCACTGAGTATTACATTTTTGAAATTCAGCCACTGATCCTTGTAAGCGGTAATTTTAGTTCATTCATTTTCACTGCTACATAGTTTTCCATTGTATCCGTTTTCCACACATTTCTTCCTTGACAACATTTCAAAGGAGATTTCGTGTGTTAAGCTCTTTGGCCAGTTCCTGCCACAGAGTCAGCGCTCAGTAAAGAAACGATCAATTGCTGAATGGGCCTGAGCCCCAACTGACTATGGAGTAACACTGACACTTGTTTTTCTGGCTGGATTCTCTGAGGATCCTGCCAGCTCTTCCGCCCTGAGTTAATTCAGTTAAAAAGTTTCATGACTGGCAATGAGAAACCTGGTAGCCTCCTGAAGCCCCCAGTAATACAATGCGGGGAAAATCTTGAGGCACTCCCTCGCCTCAATTTCCGTTTGTTTTCCTCCTCTGAAAAGCGTTGTGGGCGGGGCCAAAGGAGTTGTCCAATGGGCACCTCCGCGGGCTGAGGGGGTGGGGAAATTGTCCAAGGAACCTCTCTGCGTGGAGGCTCTAACAAGCTGGAAGGTTGCTGGGGCAGCCCCTGTGGGCGGTGTCTCTGAGCAGTCGCAGCTGAGCCAGGTGGGGCCCAGCGCCTCTCGCCTAACTTCTCCCTGGCTCGCTCCTTCGCTCCTTCCCCCGAGCCGTCCGTCGACCCCGCTTCCATGTCCCCTGTGGACACAGCACTTTGAAACCTCTACACCGATGGCCACTAACCTGAGGACGCCCTCTGTCACCACCTGTCCCTCCACCCCTCCTGACATGGACAAGGAGGGCGTCTGTGGCACTTGCGAAGATGCTTCTATGTGCGAGAGGTACTTGGTACTTGCCTTCATGCATGGAGCAAGGGGTTAGGGACCTGCATCCCTGGGGGTCTGGGGCCTAGGTTGGAGGCGAGCCTTTGTCTCAGGAGTGCGCTTTTATGCCAAGAGGCACCCGTTGACTTTTGTGACATCTGTGAATCCCTGTTCAGAGCAGGGACTCATTTACTTTTTTTTTTTTTTTTTTCTTTTTAGGGCTCCACCTGCAGCATATGGAGGTTCCCAGGTTAGGGGTCAAATCCGAGCTGTAGCTGCTGGCATATGCCACTGCAATGCTGGATCCCAGCTGCGCTGTAGGCTACACCACAGCTCACAGCAAGGATGTATCCTTAACCCCCTGAGCGAGGCCAGGGATTGAACCTGTGTTCTCATGGATGCTCGTCATACTCGTTAACCTCTGAGCCACAATGGGAACTCCTACTTAACTCTTAAATATTTAATTTTTGCTGTGTGCCTGGCACAGTACAACCCTGGAGATAGTGTGACAGATATGGCGCTGAAACAGGAAGACGTGGACTTGGCCTTTTCAGAGCCAAAGTCTTGCTGGAAACGCATGTGAAGCAAGTAATAACTACAGTCTTGATGGTTTAGGAGAAGTGCAGGTTCTTCCTCTTGTATTTGTTACATTGCACTGTGAGGTGTTATGATCCCGGTCCTGCTCCTGAAACCCAGGCTAGTTGAGGGGGAAAGTAACCTTAACCCCCTGAGCGAGGCCAGGGATTGAACCTACCGTTTACTATTTGCATGCAGAGCCTGTATTTTCCAAAGCTACAGTGCCAGGAAAGTCTGCACTTTTAGGACTACAGTGGGGGCTATGTGGGGGGTGTTGTGAGTACAGGTGTGTGTCATGGACCTGAAAGCATGAAAAAGCATGGGGCTTGAGTGTACTCCTCTCATCCAGTCCTTCAGCAGCAATTATGAGCTTACTTTGTGCGGGGCCCTTCATTTTCACCAGTTGGTGGTGTTTCCTGATTGAGAACACCTGATGAACAAGATTGAGGTGGTGTCTTAACTAGCCTCCATTTGGAAAAGACAGGCAGTAAATAATTACCTAAGAGGTAACGTAATTACAATTTTGTGTTGAGTGCAGAGAAATGCAGCATGCCATTAGAGTTTGTAATTTAGTTGATGATGTTTGCGCTGAGAATAGAAGACTTAAAAAGAAGACTAGTGGGTTAAGCATCCGGCATTGCCCTGAACTGTGGTGTAGGTCGCAGACATGGCTCAGATCCAGCGTTGCTGTGGCTGTGGTGTAGGCTGGCAGCTACAGCTCCTATTAGACCCCCTAGCCTGGGAACCTCCTTATGCAGAGAGAGTGGCCCTAGAAAAGACCAAAAAAAAAAAAAAAAAAAAAAAAAAAAAAAAAAAAAGACGAAGAAGAAGAAGACAAGAAAGATAAAAAGAAATGGGAGTTCCTGACTAGCATCCATGAGGATGTGGCCAGATAAATTGGTAACTTTTTTGTTTTGCATGTTGAAATGTTTAATGACAAACATCTTGTGCAGTTTCCTGATGTAGGTGAAATATGGAGTCTGATGTTGATTTATTCTCTAAGAAATTGACATCCTACTTCTTACCAAGGATAAGCCCCTGTCCAGAAGTGAGAGACCCCACGTGTGTGGCCAGTGCCTCCCAGGAGAGCAGCCCTAAACTAGTTTAAACCTGGCGGAGTTTTGTCTACATGATAGATTTAGGCCTCTCTGTGCCCTATCTACCCTGCATATGTTTATTTTTTTATTCTTAAAGTATAGTTGATTTACAGTGTGTCATCAAGTTCTGTTGTACAACAAAGTGACAATCACACACATTTCTCCGTGCTATACAGTAGGATCCCATTGACCATCCATTCCAAGTATGAGTTTGCATCCAACCCCCACCCCAGATGCCCATCCATCCCTTCCTTCCCCTTTCCCCCTTGGGAACCCCAAGTCTGTTCTTCTTGGCCATGATCTGTTTGTTTTGCTGTTTGTTTATTTGTTATTTTTGGTTAGGATCATCTGTTCCATATTTTCGATTCCACAAATAAGTGATAGCATATGGTATTTGTCTTTTTCTTTCTGGCTTACCTCACTTAGAGAGTCTCTAGATCCATCCATGTTGCTGCAAATGGCATTAGTTTGTTTTTTTTAATGGCTGAGTAATATTCCATTGTATATATGTACCACATCTTCTTAATCCATTCATCTGTTGATGGACATTTAGGTTGTTTCCATTTCTTGGCTATTGTGAATAATGCTGCTATGAACATAGGGGTGCATGCATCTTTTTCAAGGAAAGTTTTGTCTGGATATATGCCCAGTAGTGGAATTGCTGGATCATATATGGTAGCTCTATATTTAGTTTCCTAAGTTGCTTCCATACTGTTTTCCATAGTGGCTATACTAATTTACATTCCCACCAACAGTGGAGGAGATTACCTTTTTATCCACACCCTCTCCAGCATGTGTTGTTTGTTGACTTGTTAATGATGGCCATTCTGGCTGGTGTGAGGTGGTACTTCATTGTGGTTTTGATTTGCATTTCTCTAATAATTAGTGATATTGAGCATTTTTTCATATGCTCATTGGTCATCCCTATGTCTTTTTTGGAGAAATGTCTATTTAGGTCTTTTGCCAATTTTTCTTTCTTTATTTTTTTTAATCTTTTCTAGGGCTGCACCCACAGCATATGGAGATTCCCAGGCTAGGGGTCTAATTGGAGCTGTAGCTGCTGGCCTATGCCACAGCCACAGCAACGCAGGATCAGAGCCACATCTGTGACCTACACCACAGCTCACAGCAATGCTGGATCCTTAACCCACTGAGCAAGGCCAGGGATCGAACTTGCAACCTTATGGTTCCTAGTTGGATGCATTAACCACTGAGCCATGACGGGAACTCCTTTTCCAGTTTTTCAATTGGGTTGTTTGGTTTTTATTGCTGGTGGTGAGTTGCATGCATTGTTTGTATGTTTTGGAGATTAGGCCCTTGTCTGTTGCATTGTTGGCAAAGATTTTCTCCCATTTTGTGGGTTGTCTTTTCATTTTTTTTTTCATTTTTTTTTTATGGTTTCCTTTGCTGTGCAAAAGCTTTTGAGTTTGATTAGGTCCCATTTGTTTGTGTTTTTATTGTCATTATTCTAGGAGATGGTTCAAACAAGATGTTTCCGTGATTTATGTCAAGGAGCACTCTGCCTATGTTTTTCTCTGGGAGTTTTATAGTGTCTGGCCTTATGTTTAGGTCTTTAATCCATTTTGAGTTTTTTGTATATGGTGTTAGAGAGTGTTCTACTTTCATTCTTTTACATGTAGCTTTTCAGTTTACGCAGCACCATTTATTGAAGAGGCTATATTTCTTCCACTGTATTTTCTGTCCTCCTTTGTCACAGATTAGTTAACCATAGGTACTTGGGTTTTTATCTGGGCTTTCAATCCCATTCCATTGGTCTATTTATGTTTTTGTGCCAGTACCATATTGTTTTGATGACTGTAGTTTTGTAGTATTGTCTAAGTAAGGAAGCTTGATTTCTCTATTTTTGTTTTTCTTTTTCAATATTGCTTTGGCTATTCAAATTACCAAAGGCATTCTTCACAGAACTAGAACAGAATATTTTAAAATGTGTATGTAAACACAAGAGACCCCAAATACCCTCTGTATGTTTAGACCTGACCAGGTTCTGCAATACTCTAGGATGTGGGGACCTGGTAGAGGCCCAGCCTCAGACCCAGAATCCTGACAGCTTCTCTGGGGACATAGAGTCCTGGGTAGAGACCCAGACTGGCCTGAGTCTAGGCAAGTTTTATGCCTCTGTCCAAATGTCTGTGCTTAGATGTCAGATAGAGAGCTGAGGTGGGCTTGTCTGCTCACAGCCTCTGCTCTGAGTGTGGTTCTTTGCCCTCCCAGGGGTCATTTCTGTGGGAGGGGCTTTAGTTCTTACCCCTGGAGGTTCGCCTTCCCTGGGCCTAGTGGAGTCTTCACAGGTGAGCTACTTCATAATTAAACCAATTCACCAAGGAGTTCCTGCTTTGGTGCAGTGGGTTAAGAACCTGACTGAAGTGGCTCTGTTCACTGCAGGGGTTGCAGGTTTGATCCCTGGCCTGGCACAATGGGTTAAAGGATCTAGCATTGCTGCAGCTGCAGCATAGATCTAAGCTGCAGCTCATACTCCATCTGAGCCTGTGAACATCCATATGCTGTGGGTGTGGCCATTAAAAAAATAATAATAAACTAATTCACCAGGAGGAGGGTGGCAGGTTTGTCTGGTGAATTGATTGCTGGGCTCATAGGTGGGGGTGTAAGGCCAACTGGCAGCAGGGGAGGCGCAGACCTGCACCTCTTCTTTCAGCCTTGCTTTCCCATGAGTTTTCTCAACACTTCTGCAAGACAGGAAATAGCTGAGCCTGCCAGAACCAAGGTAGTGTGTTTACCTTTAGGATATTAGGTTAAAAATTAAAATAATCCAGTAGTTCCCGTTGTGGCGCAGCAGAAATGAATCCAACTAGGAACCATGAGGTTGTGGTTTCGATCCTGGCCTTGCTCAGTGGATTGAGGATCTGGTGTTGCTGGGGTATAGACTGGTCGCTGTAGCTCTGATTAGACTCCTAGCCTAGGAAACTCCGTGTGCCCTGAGTGTGGCCCTAAAAAGCCTAAATAAATAAATAAAACCCAGAACTAAAGTGAAGAGAGGTGGGGACTGACTTCTCTGGGACAAGTGTTGGGGGAGGAGGCAGACCCTACACTTCTTTTTCTGTCCTAGCAGGTCCCTGCAACCTGGCTCATTCCCACATTGGAGGGCCCACCCAACACAGCCCTGGTGTCCCAACCAAGGGAACTGTGACCCCAGGCAGAGGGTCTAGGGAGTTGAGGTCACCCTGGTGAGTATAGACATGAGCCCCAGGTGCAGGGTCTGGGGATTGTGTGGGTCTCACCCCATCTGTGTGGGTCAGGCTCCGTGCAGGGGAGACCTCAGGTCTGCTCTTTGCCTCTAGTATGTCTTGTCCTTTCTCTGAAGTTTCAAACATCTGATTGAGGGTGTTGCCTTAATTAACTTGTGGTCCCCTTTCTTCTCTGTATCTTGTCACGTTCATATGAGGAAAGGCAACTTTGAGTGGTTTCTGCTCTGTGTTCTGCTGAGTGACAACCCTGGATGGTATATTCATATCATAATATTATACATCTAACCCATCAGGGTCACCACTGTTGGGGTTCCCATGCACAGAGCTCAGGTAGCACAGACTGACCGCGTAAGAATGATCTCTGTGTGCCACGTGAAAGTACCATGATGTCCTCCTTGATGGGGGACAGTGCTTGGGCCTCCCACATTTGTGATAAAAAGAGTCAAATTAGAATCTCAATAAGACATCATTTATAAAATTTAAGTGAACTATAATACACATCACATATCTTTTCCCATCGTCACCATTTTAAATTCATATTTCTGAGGCATCAGGTACATTCTCGTTGTTGTGGAGCCCTCACACTATCCATAGAACTTTTCAGCAAAGTTCTGCAACCGTAGATATCTCTCTCCCTAACCCCCTGTGGCAGCCCCGGCACCATGGTACACTTCTGTCCATGAATTGTCACCTCCAGGGCCCCCATTTGAATGGAATCCTATGGTGTTTGATGATAGGTCAACTGCTTGCCAAGTGATCTCTGCTCCTGAGGCAGGAGGAACACTGGGGGGAGGGAGGGGACTTAAAGAGTATGGGGTATGATCCCAAGAGCGTGGAGTTCCCATGGGACGCAGTGGCACTTTCTCAGGCCACCTCATCACTCACATAGAATGTTCCCATGACCTAACTCAGGAGGGCATGGTGGGTGGCCTGGGACCCCAGAGGCCTTGTTTCTGTCCTGGGGTTCAGAAAGCAGGTTCACCATGGCTCCAGATTCACTCCATATCTCAGCAGTCACCCTCTGTCCCATTTTGAATATAGGAAAAAGTATTGTACTTATCATTGTCCACAACGTAGGCCTAGTCGATATCAAGGTCCTTTAATTTAGGCGTCCTGGTATACCAACTGTTTTTAGGCCTAAAGAGGGAAGAGTTTATGTGTGTAAAACATTTCCAGAGGAAATTAATATTTGATGACTATCTTTATACTACACAATTGTTGACTTCTATTAGTCATAATTCTCTTTTCCTTTTTTTTTTTTTTTGTCTTTTGTCTATTTAGGGCCACACCCATGGCATATGGATGTTCCCAGGCTAGGGGTTGAATCAGAGCTGTAACCACTGGCTTACGCCACAGCCACGCCAGATCCGAGCTGTGTCTGTGACCTACACCACAGCTCATGGCAACGCCAGATACTTAACCCACTGGGCAAGGCCAAGGATTGATCCCACAACCTCATGGTTCCTAGTCAGATTCCGCTGTGCCATGATGGGAACTCCAACTTCTTCTTTTTTTTTTTTTTTTTTTTTTGTCTTTTTCCCTTTTCTAGGGCCACACTCGTGGCACATGGAGATTCCCAGGCTAGGGGTCCAATCAGAGTTGTAGCCACCGGCCTACGCTAGAGCCATAGCAATGCGGGATCTGAGTTGTGACCTACACCACAGCTCATGGCAACGCCGGATCGTTAACCCACTGAGCAAGGCCAGGGATCGAACCTGCAGCCTCATGGTTCCCAGTCGGATTCGTTAACTACAGTGCCACGACGGGAACTCCCTCCAACTTCTATTAGTCTTAATTCTTCTGGTTTTAGATCTGATGTAGGGGCTACAGAGGAGTCAAAATTTAAATTTTTATAATCTATGTGTTCATGACTTCAGTATCACTGATGATCTGTAGTTTTTTTGTTGAGGGAAGGGTTATTGATTTCATGTATCATGTACAGGACTGGCAATGATAACAGGGCAATCAAGATTAGAATGGTGGGAGTTCCCTCTGTGGTGCAATAGGATTGGTGGCATCTCTGCAGAGCAGGTTCAATCCCCTGCCCAGCACAGTGGGTTACAGGAACTGGTGTTGCAGCAGCTGTGGTATAGGTTGCAATTGCAGCTTGGATTGGATCCCTGGCCTGGGAACTACATATGCCATGGGGTAGCCAAAAAAGAAAAAAATTGTTAGAATTGATGGCAGGTAAATTGTTCAAATTGTTCTACTTGTGCAACTAATGTACGTGTATGAATCAGTTCAGTTGTATTAGTGAAATAATATAGAGGACTAGAGAACTGATCCAAAAGTAATTATTTTTTGGACACGCCCCTGGCATGTGAATGCTCCTGCACCAGGGATGGGCCACACAACAGAGAAGCAACACAAGCCGCTACAATAACAAGTCCAGATCCTTCACCCACAGTGCCACTGTGCCATCATTTTGGAACTCCCAAAAATGATTACTAATGTGTGATCATGAAAATGTAAAACTTCTTACATAACAGGTGATGTTGCCTCTTGAGAGGATATGCCTAGTGATGCACAGGATTTTTGCCTATGATTTAACTTGGAAAAGTTATATAATTTTTAACTCTTATCACACTTACTGAGAAAGACACAACGGTTATGGTGTTGGCTTGACACCACTGACAAGGATTCAGTTCCTTCTTTCCTTTTTTGGGGGGGGCCTCCCCTGCAGCATGTGGAAATTCCTAGGACAGGGGTTGAATCTGCATCACAGCAGCAGTGACAATGCTGGATTCTTAACCTGCTGAGCTATAGAGGAATTCCTCTTTCTTCCTTATTTTAAATGTACATCAGTAGGCTCTTTAAACATAGGATATGGTGGGGGGCATCCACGTAACCATTCTAGGCTAGTAGTAGCAGGTTGCATTGCCTGAGACTTCTTGTTTGGATGCAAATTCTTCTCAAAACATGAAAACAATTAGCATTACTGCTGTTACTAAGTGAATGAGCCTAAAGATGAACTATTGCATGTTGTGTGTGCATCAGAGTAGTGGGAGTAATGTAGTGACATCCCTGAAAAGCCAAAAAGTGCTGTGGGAAGAAACACCACATTTACTACTATGAATAAAATTGTGAAGTGAATTTTTTGGCTCAAGTTTAGATAAGCCTAAACCTGAGAAGAGTGAAAATCAGTGTATGAAGCCGCCTATACTAGTGAAGACTCTTCCCATTGACATTACATAATGGAAGTGTGCTATGACATCCTATGTACCATGGAGGACAATGTCCTGGGAAGGACTGGTTAACATGATTACTGTCAAACCACCTGCTGTGAAAAGAAACGTAAAGCCTAAAGCTCACAATGTAATGGAAGATCATGTTGTACTGCATCTGTGAAGAGTTATTAATCAGCTGAATACTTTTACTCCTGTAGGAATAGCAACAATTAGGGCAGCTGATGTAAAGTTAGTTCATGGGTTGACATCTATCCCTCTGTTAAATATATGATGGGCTCATAAACAAAAACCTAAGAAGCAATGGATGAGATTCATACCATTCCCATGTATCTGAAAGGCTCTTTTTGTCCTAAGTAATATGCATGATAATGTGAGACTATTCCAAACCCTGATAGGCTGTGAATACAGACTTCAGTGTGACCAAAGAAGCGGTGTTGGTATAGGATTGGGTCTTCTCCTGCAGGGTCAAAGAAAGTAGTATTTAAATTTTGATCTGTTAACAGTATGATGATTCCAGCTGCTAGGACTGAGAGGGATAATGATAGTAATATGGCTATAATTGGGGCAGATCAAACAAGTAATGGTGTTTGGTATTAGAATAAAGGCTGGTGGTTTTATATTCAAGATTGTAGTCATAAAAGTTATAGCACCAAGATTTGAGGAAACATCTGCTAAAAGTAAGGGGAAAATGGTTAGGTTGACAGAGGCCTCTGCGTGTGCCAGATTGCTGGCTAGAGGTGGATGTATGCTTTAACTGGTATCAGAACCAGCTTTACTATTGATGATATGAGTAGGAATAAGAATGAGGGGCAAGTAATCAGGAGCTTATATTATGTATTTGGTGAAATGCTGCATCAGATGTCCCAGTTATTAATGGGACCAGACAGTTTCCAAACCCTGCCATTGTAATGGAAACAACTATGTAAAGAAAAATATTAGAAAGGCGGGGGCTGTCATGGCTACCCATTATAGTCATCTCCAAATAGGCTCCATGTTAGCATAGCTGAGCATGGTTTAATAGACTTAAGGCGTTGCCTACTCAATCACCAAGCTCAACCACCAAGTAGTAAAGTGACTGTACACTGGGGACTGTTGAAAATAGTCAGTAGTTTATGAACACAGGTAAAATGGCTGAGCAAGCATTAGACTATAAATCAAAAGAAAGGGCTTAGCTCCCTTTTTGTCAAACTCTGTGATGAATCAACAAATTGAATTGTAAATTCAAAGAAGCAGCTTCAATTCTGCAGGTGCTTTTCCAGATTTTTCTTTTTTATTGAAGAGAAGAGAAATAGACAGAAGCCATTTGACTAGAGTATTTACCTGTTAACTAAAATTTCTTGGAGTGGAAGCCCATCTTCAAGTATTGCCTAATCCTTATTTTCAGGAATTTATGTAAATTGTACTTGGTTAGGGTTTTGAAAGCTCTTGATATAACCAAGCCTAAATTCCTAGTCCCGCACTGATAGACTGGGTGTTAAGGGTAGTGATAGTGTGGATATTATGACTGGTAATAATAGAAAGGTTGTTTGTTTTTGTGTGTTGGAATTTTCGTTTTATCTATATGGTTTTATTTTATTTTATTTTATTTTATCTTATTTTATTTTATTTGCTTTTTAGGGCCACACCCACGGCATATGGAAGTTCCCAGGTTAGGGGTCGAATTAGAGCTGCAGCCACCGGCCTATGCCAGAGCCACAGCAATGCAGGATCCCAGCCGCATCTGTCACCTACACCACAGCTCACAGTAACACCAGATCCTTAACCCGCTGAACGAGGCCAAGAATTGAACCCTCATCCTCATGGATACTAGTCAGGTTCGTTTCTGCTGAGCCATGACAGGAACTCCCTTTGTATGTTTAATGAAGGGAATATAGTTAGTGATGTGGGGGAATGATAGCCACAGGTGGAAATACATGCTGAGTACTGCTCTGATGGCTGTTAGTGTCAGTAGAATGATGTTATCTTTTTTGTTATCTCTTGCATAATTATTCACTTGGGTAAAAACATTGATGATGATGGGAGATCTCTTAATGATATCCTAATTATTAGGATAAGGATTGTGATGGGAGGTGTGTTGTTTCATGTGTGTGATGATGATACTGTTGTGGTACATGAGCTGGGCATCAGTAGTAAGAAGACAGTGTTATATATGATATAAATTAGTTCATTTAGGATTGTTATGGTTAGCATATGCATTGTAATAGTCGTTATTCATCGTAGGTGGGCAATTGATGAGCAGGCCATAATTTTTGTAGTTGTTTTTGGTTGAGTCCCCTGTAGCCTCCAACTGTGATTTATAATATTGTTGTGACTGACATTATATTTAGGTTGATGGGTGTTGAGATTTGGGTACAAGTCTGTCATGTTAATAGCAGGGGGTCTGCTGTTCATGGATTGCCTTGTGTTACTTCAGGCACTCAGAAATAAAATGGGGAAAGTCCTAATTTTATGACAAAAGCTATTGTTTGAATGGTGGATGCAGTTGGACTGAAAATTTTTAGAAGTTATTGTGTTCATTGACCAGTGAACGATAGTATTGTATTAACTAGTGTTGTTAATATTAGATTAATAATGTCAGCTATCATAAATAGTATTGATGTGGTGGATTGTTTTAGAAAATATTTGCTGTTTTTTTTTTTTTATTAGAATGAGAATAATGTTAACTAGTGAGCCTATTACTGCAATTATGCTTCCTGAGATGATGGTCAATAAAATGACAGTAAAACAATAGGGTTTTTAAGTACATGAAAATATAAAATGACATATATATATAACATTTTGGGAGTATGGGTCTGATAGCTTACTTAGTGGACCTTACTGTAACATGTGATGTAACATGGTAGCATGGAATGTGTAAAATTCTTAATGGTAGGCTCAATTCCTATGATTCTAGGAATAAGATTAATAGGAATAAGAAGGTTTAAACCTCTATTATTTACTCTAAGTAAACTTTTGTCAGACATCCTTCTTATGTTTGTGGTGGAATGCCCGATGTGAAGACAGGTTGTGAAACTTCTCATGTATGTAGGGTTAATGTTAAAGGTTAAAAAAAAAAAGTTGATCATATCAATACTGTGGGTAGGATGCTCAAATTCATAGAAAGGAGATTGTTAGGAGTGTTTTGATGACAGCATCGCCTGTATGTAATTCTGGCCTTTAGGGGTTGTGAAATGTTCCTAAAAATAGGATTGTTGTGAAAAATGCTTATTAGAACGATACTGACAGAGTCTCTATGGAGAACAAAGGGAATGGGCCTGCCACATTTTCTACATTGAAACTAAATAGAGGTTTTGATTCTACTTCCTTTAAATCATTTATCAGTAGGACTGATAGAGAATAATTGCTAGTGTTACTTCACAAAAGATTGTCTGTACTACTGCCCACAGAACTCCAGTTGTGCCTATTTTGAATCTGAAGCTCATCCAGATCAGAGGATGGAATAAACGGCTAGGACTCGTATAGCTAATACTAGCAGTGTACCTAGGTTTATATTAATTAGTGGAAAGGGCATGGGAAGAGGAATTCATAGAGTAACTGCCAGGGTTAAGGCTAGCATTGGTACAAATATATATACATTTATGATAGTGGTGGTCCTAGTGGTTTTTTTTTTTTTTTTTTTTTTTTGGTCTTTTTGCTATTTCTTTGGGCCGCTCCCATGGCACATGGAGGTTCCCAGGCTAGGGGTTGAATCGGAGCTATAGCCGCCGGCCTACGCCAGAGCCACAGCAACGCGGGATGCGAGCCGCGTCTGCAACCTACACCACAGCTCATGGCAACGTGGGATCCTTAACCCACTGAGCGAGGCCAGGGATCAAACCTGCTTCTCACGGATGCTAGTCAGATTTGTTTCCACTGAGCCATGACGGGAACTCTTATCTGGTCCTTTCATACTGGGAGAAATCTATAGTAGATAGAAAGTGACCAGGATTACTCCAGTCTGAACTCAGGTTATGTAGGATGTTCATTGTTGAACAGACCATTAAATAGCAATTTTATTAGTGGAATATCCTGACCCAGCATCGAGGTCATTAATCCTATTGTTGAACTCTAGAATAGGATTGCACTGTTATCCCTAAGTTTATTCTCCAAGGTTACCCCAACCAAAATTGTTAATCCATTAAAAACTGTTATCCCTTAATGTTCAGTTATAGGAGTTTTTATTAATTAAAGTTCTATAGGGGTTTCTTGTCATACATGATTCCTGCCTCCTCTTGGGCAGGTCAATTTCATTGATTAAAAGGGACAGTAAAACCCTAGTTTGACCAGTTACACGATCCCTGTTTAGAGAGAAAATGACTATGTAACCTGTTCACACTCAGGATATAGTGACCATCGAACAGATGTCACTGGGCCGGCAGTGCTTCTAATACCAGGAGTGCTAGAGGCAATTTTTTGTTTTTCTTTTTAGGGCTGCACTCGTGGCATATGGAAGTTCCCAGGCTAGGGGTTGAATCAGAGCTACAGCTGCCAGCCTACACCACAGCCACAGTGACGCCAGATCCAAGCCATATCTTCGACCTACACCGCAGCTCACGGCAACACCAGATCCCTAGCCCGCTGAGTGAGGCCAGGGATTGAACCCGCAACCTCATGGTTCCTAGTCAGATTCATTTCCCTTGAGCCATGGTGGGAACTCCAGCAATGTTTTTTATAAAGAGTCAGGATTTGTGATTGCTGGGTTCCTTTTACTTTTTAAAACGTTTCCTTGGGAGTTCCGGTTGTGGTGCAGTAGAAGTGAATTCAACTAGTATTCATGAGGATATGGGTTCAATTCCTGGCCTCACTCAGTGGGTTAAAGATCTGGCATTGCTGTGAGCTGTGGTGTAGGTTGTAGACACGGCTCAGATCTGGTGTTGCCGTAGCTGTGGTGTAAGTCAGCGGCTACAGCTCTAATTCAACTCCTAACCTGGGAACCTCCATGTGCCTTGAGTGAAGCCCTAAAAAGACAAAAAAAAAAAAAAAAAAAAAAAGAAAAAACAACTTTGCTTAAATGCTTTCTTGTGTTGGGTTAACAATGAATACCTTAAGTATTAATTTAGGTTTATTTTAGTGTTCACTATCAGTGGGTTATCTGTTCTGATAGAAGCTTATGCAAGGAGAAATATTTTTTGTTACTCATATTAACAGCATTTCTTCTATTAATAGATTATTCTAGTATTAAATTATTGTTTGATCCATTTACTGTTGGAATTAAGATGAAAGTGTGGTCGACTTTGAATGCTTTCTTAATTGGTGGTAACTCTTAGCCAACTATGGTATATGCTTATTCTCCAGAGAAGCTTGTATCCTATATCTAAAAAGCTTTAGCATTTTAGAATAACATTTAAAATTACATTAAAACTTAGGATTTTAAGTCATATTTAAAGTTGAACCAAGTTCCCTTCATAGCTTAGCGGTTAACAAACCTGACTAGGATCCATGAGGATGCGGGTTCCATCCCTGGCCTCGCTCAGTGGGTTAAGGGTCCAGCTTTGCCATGAGCTGTGGCTCAGATCTGCTGTGGTTGTAGCTGTGGCCAGCAGCTGCATCTCCAATTCAACCCCTAGCCTGGGAACCTCTGCATGCTTCGGGTGAGGCCCTTAAAAATAGCCAAAAAAAAAGTTGAAACAAAACTCTTTTCTGGACAGCCAGCCATCAACAGGCTTGTTAGGTTTGTCACCTCTACTTACAAATCTTCTCACTATCATGCCATTTAAATGAGTTTGTTCTTATAAACTGTTCCAAAGTAGCTCATCTGGTTTCAGGGACTTTAACTTAGGTTCTCTTTGTTAACGTTTCATTATGCAAGAGGAAAAAAGGGATAAGTTTTTGGTACTTCTAATTCTTCTTTCATCATTCTCATGGTACTTTCTAGCACCAGATTTAATGTCTATTTTCTGTACATTAGATGTTGAATGAATGAATGTTTCAATTTACTTATAATTGTTGAATTTGGTGAGAAGTTGTGGTTAGTTTTAGTTCAGGGTATTCATGCAGTATGAACTCTCCTAGGTGTAAACTAGATGCTTTTCTTTAAGCTACATTTTGATTCATCCAAGCACACCTAGCAATATGCTCACCTGACTACAACTTACCCTCTTCTTTTTCTTTCTCTTTTAAGGCTGCACCTGCAGCAAATGGACATTCTCAGGCTAGAGGTCGAATCCCAATCAGACTGCAGCTGCTGGCCTTCATCACAGGCAAAGTAACACCAGATCCCAGCTGCATCTGTGACCTGTGCTGCAGCTTGCAGCAACACTGGATCCTTAACACACTGAGCAAGGCCAGGGATCCAAACTGCAGCCTCATGGATACTAGTTGGGTTCTTAACCCGCTGAGTCATAATTGAAACTCCTTGTCTCCCCTTTTATGTTTGGGACCTGTTAGTAAGTTATGAAAAGTTATCTCTATTTGGGGAGAGTGGTGGGCAATGAGTCTGTGCTTCGTGGCCTGATTTAACTCTATTCTTAATTTGCTACTACATCCTCCTTGGGTTTTTTATTTCATAAAAACTTTTGTATAAATTATTTTATGCTTTGGGGTAGAAAATGTGCCCCACTTCCTCCCTCCTGTGGGTTACATCTTGACCTAACGGTTTTATATCTGATAATCATGCTCACCATTGTTCTTTACTAGGGTTTCCTGAGGATGTCAGTATATAGGGTTTATCCAAGTTTATTGATTACAGAGCAGCCTCCTCTAAAAGGCCGTGAAGCACCACCAATTTCTTTGACTTTGAGGCAAATGCTAGTAGTATGCTGACGAATAACTTTATTTTTTTTTATTATTTATTTATTTATTTTTTGGTCTTTTTTTGTCTTTGTTGTTGTTGTTGTTGTTGTTGCTATTTCTTGGGCCGCTCCCGCGGCATATGGAGGTTCCCAGGCTAGGGGTCGAATCGGAGCTGTAGCCACCGGCCTACGCCAGAGCCACAGCAACGCGGGATCCGAGCCACATCTGCAACCTACACCACAGCTCAGGGCAATGCCGGATCGTTAACCCACTGAGCAAGGGCAGGGACCGAACCCGCAACCTCATGGTTCCTAGTCGGATTCGTTAACCACTGCGCCACAACAGGAACTCCTGACGAATAACTTTAATGTTATATTTACTTGAATTTAGGACTAAGCATATGAGACATCTAATGCCAGTTTGTATCTTTGCTTTTATGTCATTAGAAATATTAAAGTTGCTTTCATAATCTATTTTTATTTCAACTGTGGCTTTTTAAAGCTTAACTAGGACTTACTTTATTTGGAGATAATCTTTAACATGCTTTACTCTGGATTTCTATTAATGTGGGATAGTATTAGGACCAAGGTGGCTGATAAAAAAATTTTTATCAACCCTAATTAGTTAACATAATGTACTCAAACTTTTTATGGCTTAATTTTCATCACTACCATTTCCCATGGGAGCAAACTTAAGCAAGGCATTATGAGCTACTTTTGAGTGTGCTTGATGTTGGCTCCCTTTAATTTTTTAGGATTTAGAGGGCATTCTCTATAGGATGCAGATACTTGCATGTGTAATCTTATTAGAAATTAATAGGTTGGGACCACACCATTTCATTTATGGAGTAAATTCATCTAGGCATTTACAGTGCCTCACTTTAAAAATTAAACTAGGGAGTTTCCGTCATGGCTTAGTGGTTAACGAATCTGACTAGGAACCATGAGGTTGTGGGTTCAATCCCTGGACTCACTCAGTGGGTTAAGGATCCGGCGTTGCTGTGAGCTGTGGTGTAGGTTGCAAACTCGGCTCGGATCTGGCATTGCTGTGACTCTCGCATAGGCTGGCAGCAACAGCTCCAATTAGATCCCAAGCCTGGGAACCTCCATATGCCTTAGGTGAGGCCCTAGAAAAGACAAAAAGACAAAAAAAAAAAAAATTAAACTACATCAACAGGTTGAGTGGGACTTCATACATATAAGATTTATGCATTTATGTGATGTATTAGTATTCAGTATAATTGTATTGTGCTAAACTTAGCATTGAAATACTTAATATTTCTTTTGATGACTATTAAAATGTACTTTTTTTATTTTGTTTGAGGTAAATGGCAACTAGAGGGGGGTATCACTCTATATAATTCTTAATATCTAAGTAATTGATTTGTATTATCAGGAGGCTAGGTTATAGTTATGCTAACTTTGGGTTACTGAAGTAATGGCAATGTTTGTTAGATGAGTTAGTTGACTCTTAAATAGTTACATGCTTTTCCTTGTTTGGAGGGGTTGGCACAGCAATAATGACATAATTATTATGATACAAAGTACATACAAAGTATGAAATTTAGTGGAAAGTAGGAAGGCTTGATTAAGGGAGATATTTACCTGATGTGTGTGTGTGTGTGTGTATAAGTCATTGCTCTATGTCCTGTGACCATTGACTCAGTAACACATGATTGATTATGTTTGTAAATACTATTCAAATTAATCTCAGCTAAAGTCTCTTGGTTGTATTAAGGCCCTAATGGCCACAGCTGAGTCACAGAATTCTCCAGAATTAAAAATACCAAATTTGGAGTTCCCATCATGGCGCAGTGGAAATGAATCCGACTAGGAACCTTGAGGTTTCGGGTTCAATCCCTGGCCTTGCTCAGTGGGTTAAGGATCCAGCATTGCCGTGAGCTGTGGTGTAGGTCGCAGACGCAGCTGTGGTGTTGGCTGGTAACAACAGCTCCAATTAGACCCCTAGCCTGGGAATCTCCATATGCTGCAGGTGTGGCCCTAGAAAAGACAAAAAACAAAACAAAACAAAAAAACCCAAATGCATAAAAGCAGTTATGTATGAACATAAGCTGACCTGATAGTCCACTGAGATGTCTTATTTAAGGAGAAGGAGTGGGCAATTAAGGGAAAAATGGCCCTGAAATAAACAAATGCAAGATGTAGTTTGTTTGGAGATCCCTGATGGCCTAGTGGTTAGGGACTGGTGTTGTCACTGCTGTGGTTTGGGATCAATCCCTGGCCTGGGAACTTTGTCATGACATACGGGTAGCCCTCCCAAAAGAGTTAATTTATAGAAATCCCCATGGTTCTTGGGCCTGGAACTAAGGGAAAGGCACATTTGTGGGCAGGTTGATGATTTATCAAGGCTTTCTGATTATGTTTTGGTTGTCGGTTATGACAAGCATGTTGACTGGAAATGTTTGGATATAATGTGGTATGTACAATTAATATATGTCCTATGTAATATCAGTCACTTCAATTCCTTTGTGAATATTAAGTAGGGACTAGAATCTGGTAAGTATTGAACTATTTTTTGCTTTATTTTGTTTTGTGGCACCCAGAGCATGTAGAATTTCCCAGGTCAAGGATCAAACCCAGGCCATGGCAGTAACCTGAGCCACAGCAGTCTAATGCCAAGACCTCAACCACCAGGCCACCTTGGAATTCCTGGATCAAACTGTTTAATGTGTCCTGTAATAATAGTAGGCTGAAGTACATGCTTATACACATGAGGTAGGTAATTCATACATGATTATATGAGCATGTATTATGTATGATAAAGCATATGTGTTATATATGTGGAATGACATGTAATACATAGTGTACATAGTAATGTCAGTTTTTTATGATAACATTTTTCATGCTTACACAGCACTAAAAGATATTGTAAATGTCCCATGTACAAATTGTTCAGGTGATATTTTGTTTTGTTTTGTTTTTTTTGGTCTTTTGTCTTTTTAGGGCTGCACCTGCAGCATATGGAGGTTCCCAGGCTAGGGGTCTAATCGGAGCTGCAGCCGCCAGCCTACACCAGAGCCACAGCAACACCAGATCTGAGCTGTGTCTGCGATCTACACCACAGCTCACAGCAATGCCGGATCCTTAACCCACTGAGCAAGGCCAGGTACTGATCCCTCAACATCATGGTTCCTAGTCAGATTCGTTTCTGCTGCGCCACGACGGGAACTCCTCAGGTGATAGTTTAAGTCTCATTTCAGTTTTGGGAGCTGAAGGTGAGGCTGGAGCTTTTTCCTTGAGTCTTAGGGAGATATGTCATTCTCATTTTCTGATTTACAAATCAAGGTAATAAATATATTGCAAAGTCACTTTTTTTTAGGTGGTCATTTTTTTTTCTTTTTTTGGTCTTTCATCTCTTTAGGGCCACACCTGCAGCATATGGAGGTTCCCAGGCTAGGGGACTCATCAGAGCTGTTGCTTCCAGCCTACACCAGAGCCACAGCAATGCTGGATCCCAGCTGCATCTGCAACCTACTAGGTGGTCATTTTCAATGGTACTTGCTATAAGGACAAAAATGAAAAGAATTAAAAGAAACTATAGAAGAGATGCTAGTTGGGGTTTGTGCAGCCAAAAATGAAACTGAAGCTGAGATAGATGCAGCCCAGTTTTTATTCAGTGGGCAACAAATTCCCAGGCCAGGGATTGATCCCAAACCACAGCAGTGACAACACCAGTCCTTAACCATTAGGCCATCAGGGATCTCCAAACAAATTACATCTTGCATTTGTTTATTTCAGGGCCATTTTTCCCTTAATTGCCCACTCCTTCTCCTTAAATAAGACATCTCAGTGGACTATCAGGTCAGCTTATGTTCATACATAACTGCTTTTATGCACGTGGTATTTTTAATTCTGGAGAATTCTGTGACTCAGCTGTGCCCATTAGGGCCTTAATACAATCAAGTTCCCTGCTAAGTGGTGAGATGAATTTGATTTTAATGAGTAATGATAAAGGGAGGAGAAGTGATGCTAATGACAGGGAGGCATGTGCATTAATCTACAGAGGAGGGACAGTGCTTTCCTGGAAATGGGGTGCCACTCCTTCTTATCTTTTTTGGTCTGCATCTTCCAGTCATGGCCACCAGTAGGTGTGTCATCTAGTAGCTAATGTAGTAAAATCAGCATAGAGTGAGACTTGGAGTCTCTGGGAGGTCAGATTGGTCACCCTCTTGATTGCATCTGGTTCTATCAGGTTTTTGTTTGTCTCTTCCTAAAACTTTCTCCTTTTGTCTCCAGACCCTGTCATTTAAAGACACATGCTAGCTCCTGTTCAAGGAGGGGTTGGCAGGTTTTGAGCAAGGATCTGCTCTCAGCTCTGGCAACAAAACCCCCCCTTTCCTTGTCAGTTCTTCCCATTCTTGAGGGTGAAGTTCTGTCTTCTGAGGCTGCTTTCTGCTGAACATGCACGTAGGTCTTCCCTGGATTGAAGGTGTAGAACTGTCCCTGCTCACCCTAAAATAAGTCTCATTGTCACCAGGCTTCAGTCCCAGTGCTTGTGTCCTTGTGTTAGTATCATCTGAAGTTCGAGGGCTTCAAATCCTTTCCTAATGAAGTTGACAAGGCAGTTATGGAGGCAAGGCCTGAAGATGAGCAGGAGGTTAAGAGTAGTTAGTGGGCCAAGAAATGAAAGAAACCACGTTAAACTAGAAAGGCTCTCTTTGACCCTATTTCAGATGGAGCTTGGATTTGGATTTTTTGTGGTGTATCTTTGTAACATTTGAGCTTACTCATATATCTCTTTTATGTTTACCTCAATCTGACCAGAGTTATTGCCATGCGTGTAGCAGGTTTTCTTTTCTTTCTTTTTTTTTTTTTTTTCTTTTGTTAGGACCACACCCACGGCATATGGAGGTTCTCAGGCTAGGGGCCTAATCGGAGCTACAGCTGCCAGCCTACACCACAGCCACAGCAACACCAGATCTGAGCTGCATCTGCGACCTACACCACAGCTCACAGCAACGCTGGATCCTTAACCCATTGAGTGAGGCCAGGGATCGAACTGCAACCTCAAATTTCCTAGTCGGATTCATTTCCACTGTGCCATGATGGGAACTCCAGCAGGTTTTATTAATAACTATGCAGAATTTCCCTTGCTCAGCCAGGAGGTAGTCAAGGACTAGCCTATTGTCAAGTACAATATTTTCTGTGAGTCCAGAGAAGAATGGGGTTCTTGTAAGTCATCCTTCATGTTTTTAGACAAGTCCTCAAGGACCCATGTGAGAGTTTGTGCAGTAGTTTTATGGTAGGCCAAACCTCCCCAGGGGGCCACCATTCCAAAAGCAATCCCTACTGCTGTCAGAATGAGTCTTATTGCCCTTTTATCTCAGGACTGGGTGATATTATGAATGCTTATACCTAGGTTCCTAGAACTTAGCCAGCCTAGCATGCTTTGTTTACAAGTTGGGCATCATCTAAGCAAGGGTAGGCTAGACATCATCCTGGAGAAGTTAGGGCTGTTTTAATGGGGCAATCGATTTATCCCTGGGCTCCAAAAGAGCAGATACCCAGAGGAAGCACATGCCTGGTGTGCTTTTAAGGAGTTGAACCACCTTTGTAAGAGGCTATCCCAAGAGGGGGTGCCCTTGCAGTGTGGGGAGAGAAGTCCATATGCATAGTGGGGTCACTTGGGGATTCTTGACTGGTGGCTTTTCCCCAGGAAGGCCATATACTAAACATCAGACATGCAGCATCTCCCCTTCCCAATAAGTACATCTCTTGTCTGGGCCCTGTTGTATTCATGGAGTCAGTACAGAGGGCACCAATGGGTGAGATTTCCATAGGGGTCAATCCTGGGGCACTTAAGTTGTGGGGTAATGAAAGAAGCATTGATCAGAGTCCAGAGCAGCCCCAGGGTGTTATTATAAGTTTCTCACTTTGGTAGGGCCTTTCAATGGGGCAGTGGCGGTAATATCAGTGAGATCAGTTAGAGAGATGACACTTTAGGGTAAGTGCTTTGTATTCACTAGAGATATCAATGCGAGGGGTGAGGTCCAAGTGGAAGCTACATTAGGGACAGGACATGAACTTCAAGAGGGGTAAGTTTAGCAGACCTGTAAGTCAAGGTGAGAATGAGGTTGTCATTCTTAGGGGTAAAATGTAATACCTTTAATCCATAGGCATTGCTTTGTGGGCAGAGGTGATGGACCAGTGCTGGGATAGATTTTGTCCACAGGCTATAATCCTGGAGAAATTTATGATTATGTTAACATCCCCTTCCGCATAGACAGTTGTAAAAGATAGAGCAGAAAATACAAGAAAAGGATAGTCAATAATGGCTACTCATCCTGCTTCCTGTATTAATATCCAGCATGGACAGACAAGATGTTTGCCAGAGGGTGGGATCTGGCAGAACAGCAGAAGCCAAGTAAGGCAATAGCAGTGGCGAGGCCAGATGCTAAGCCTGTCCACCACATTACTTATCTGTTGGTAAGTTCATCCTTTTGAAAAGTAACTTAGGGTCAGTGACAGGTTCACAAGGGTTTTGAGTGGGTGGCTCAGTAACTTCTTCCTCAGACGTAAATGATGTCTTCAACTCTAGTATGGTGGGCCCATGGAGTTAGTCCCTGTAATTTTAGGGCATAATGAGTGGTCAAGATGACTAGATAATATCCTGTCCACTTGGTGTCTAACTGGTCTTGTGGATTTCCAGCCTTCTAGGTTTTCAAATGAACCCAGTTCCCAGGGGAGAAAGGGTGTACAGCTGTGTCAGAAGGGGAGGGTGATTGTGGATTGCCGTATGGTGTAAAGCTGTGATTATTTTCCCATCTCTGCAAGGCATATTTCATATCCCTAAGGTTGGTCTTGGAGCCAGGTCCTTTAGGAGTGTGCCTCCCGTATGTGGTCTCATATGGACTTGACGTGATTTTTCCTTTAGGGACTATTCATATTCTCACAAGTACAACGGGGAGAATGGAGATCCAGAGTTGATGAATGTCCTAATATAGTATGGCTAATTATCTGTCTGTCTGTCTGTCTATCTATCTATCTATTTAACTTTATTGGACTATAGTTGAACTACAATGTTTTATTAATTTCAAGTGTATAGCAAAGTGAATAAGTTGTGTGTGTAGATAAATATATATCCATTAATTTTTCACATATAGGTTATTATAGAATATTGAGAAGATTTCCCTGTGCTCTACAGCAGATTCTTGCCTGCTACCTATTCTATACTTGGTAGTGTGTATATGCTAATCCCATTTCCTCAATTTATTCTTCCTCCCAGGGTTTCCCCTTTGGTAACCAGAAGTTTGATTTCAAAATCTTTTGAGTTTGTTTCCATTTTATAAATAAATTCTTGTATCATTTTTTAGATTCTACATACAAGTCCTATCATATGATATTTGTCTGTCTGATTTGCTTAGTATGTTAATCTCTAGGTCCACCCGTGTTGCTGCAAATGACATAATTTCTTTCTTTTTATAGCTGAGTAATATTCCATTGTGAGTGTATACACACACACACACACACACAGAGGAATATATACCACATATTCTTTATCCATTCCTCTGCTGAAGGATGTTTATGTTGCATCTCTGTCTTAGCCATTGTCAATGGTTCCACAATGAATATTGGGGTGCATATATTTTTTTCCATTTATGGTTTTCTCCAGATATATGTCCAGGAGTTTCTTTTGAGGATTTGATTTGTTCTACTTTTCCTGAAGATTGTCGTTTCAAAGTGAAATATAAATCCCATTTAATTCCTAGAGCTCTAGAGACCCCCCTTAGTAATTTTTTGGGAAAAAGGCAGGCCCATGGTCACTCTGGATGGGCTTAGTTGGCCCAAACCCAGAGATTATTTCCTTGAGCAGGGTCTTAGAGACCTCCAAGGCACTCTTGGTTCAGGTGGGACATATCTCCAACCAATTTGAGAAGGTGTCAGTCAGAACCTACAAACATCTAAAATTTCATGCCCAGAGCATTTCTATGAAATCACTTTGCCAGTCTTGACCTGGATATGTGCCTCTATACCAGGTGGGTGTCCCTCCAGTGACCTTGGGGAGGGTGAGAGTTGGGCTTATTCTGGAAGTCGATAGGGCAAGTTTCAACCATCTGTTGAAGGAGACTAGGGAAACTGGGGGCAGTCAAGGATTTATGAGCCATTGCTATAGGATTTCCTACCCATAATGTGTGTTCTGGTGGGCTTCCCAGATGGCCTGCAGGGCATTGGTGACAGGAGGAATGGCTGCCCATGGCCATTATCCCTCCACCTTGGGTATTCTGGGGTTTTAAAATAGCCCCATTGCAAAGCCTTTCCTCTTTCTTCTGGGGTGTATATGGAAGTGTAGGGTTAGGGTCTGAGAGAGCCAGTAGGAGTGGCTCTTGAAGTCTGTCCCCATCCTCTGCTGCTTGTTTAACTGTCATGTCTGCTCTGTTATTTCCTCTTATAATTCCTGCTTCTCCCTCCCCCTTTTGTTGGCCATGCTTGTGACATGTGGAAGTTCCAGTCAGGAATCAAATCTGAGCCACAGAAGTAACCCAAGCCACTGCAGTGACAACAGTGGATCCTTAACCTGCTGAGCCACAAGGGAACTCCCCTGCTTCAACCTTTTGAGGACCTCCTTTGGAAGAAGTATAGCCTCTGGCAGCCATATATTCCTGCTCCCCCCAAATCTTAATCTGTTTATTCTGAGGTCATCATTCTTCTCCCCTCCAGATGACCTGGTGGGCGTGTAGGATTGAATATTTAGAGTCAGTGTATATATTGACAACTTGCCCTCCTGGGCACAGCATCCAGAGGACAAAACTTGAGCAGTTTGGTCTAATTATTTTTTAAAAAGAGGCTACAACCTGAGCTAGAGGTCCCAGTTTTTGTATAAGTGTCCCCAGAGTGGTCCCTCTTTTCTCCTGTGTATATATAGATGGAGGGGACATCTTGGGTCAGGTAAAGCTAACTCAGGGGCTTTCATGGGCTGATTTTTCAGTTTGAGGAAAGCCTGGTCATAATCAAGGGTTCCAGTAGAAAGGGTCACGGTCATTTCCTTTTAATTGTTCATACGAGGGCTAGTGTTAAGCCAGTTGGGGATCCTTATGCAGCAGAACCCAACCATCCCCAGGAAACCCCAGAGATGCTTTCTCCTACTAGGAAATGCCATCTGACAAATCAGCTCTTTCCTCTCCCTAGATAGTGCCTTGTTCCTCTTTTCTACAATGAACCCAAAGTATTTTACCCACTGGAGAGAGATCTAGGCTTTTTCTTTGAAACTGTTCTGTCTCAGCCAGGTGATTTAAGACATTAACCATATTATGGACAGAAAGCTCACGGGGGGGGGGGGGCTCGTGATTAGGATGTCATCCACGTGTTGGAGAATAGTTGGTTCCTTGTTCTAACTCGAGGTCACCTGGACCCTCAGCTAAAATCTTTCCCAGTGGGGTAGGGGAGTTTTTAAATCCCTGGGGCAGAATCATCCAGTACTGTTGTGATTTTTTTTTTCAAGTTGTCCAGGATCCTGCCATTCAAGTGCAAAAATGTATTGAGATTCTGGGGCTAGGGACACACAAAAGAAAGCCTCTTTTGAGTCTAATGCTGAGTAACAGGTCCTCTCAGGGTTTAGGGTAGAGAGTAATACATTTGGTACCCCCAGAATGACTCTCCTTCATAGCTTCATTTATGGCCCAGAAGTACTGAACTAGCCAGCATTTCCCACTTATTGTTGTTACCAGCAGAAAAGGAGTGTTGCAAGGGGACTGGCAGGGTTTTAAGAAGCCCTTGCTTGGGGAGGCTTTGCATCTGCTAGGGCTTCTTTGCTTAAGGGGTATTGTGGGTTTTTTTCCATTTCAGTTATTATGGCCAGGTCACAGTTTGACTATGATGGGTGGTGCCCTTCTGACTCTGTATAAGGTGTCTATTGAGAGGTGAAACACCTTAAGGTTAATTAGGCTATTATTCTTGGCAGAGGGCAGTAGCCCTAGAGCTACAGAAAGGAATGGAGTCTTAGGTGTTTCGATGGTAAGGTGTTTGTCTCTGAGATAAACTGTAGCTCCCAATTTGTATAGGAAATCTTTTCCTATCTTTTCCTTTAAGGCAGTTGGGCATTCCAGTACATATGAGTGAGATAACATCTTCCCTTTCAAATCATACTCAGGGGACTCTATAAAATTGCATTCATGTGGCTTCCCTTCCACTCCCATCATCTTACATTTATCTTTGGTCATTCTGCTTTGTCAGGTGTTCGAGACTGCGTAGGTGACCTAGGAGTTGACTAGGAAGTAAACCTTTTTACTTCCCACAGTCAGGGTCAGCTAAGGCTCCTCCAAGGAGCCCCTGGGCCCCTTCAGTCTTCTTATTTCATGTGTGCAACCAATGAGGATGTGACATTGATGAACTGCCCCAGGTTTTAAGACTTCATCCGCAGTGAAGAGAAGGACTCAAAGACAATCAGAGTGCACACTGCAAGAAGGAGGGCTACCAGAAGATGGAATGCCCCAAACATCTTAAAGGAAGCTAAAGGGCCTTCCTTCAGTCCCTTGTATTTTTCCAGTTACATAAATCGGAGGAAGTAAAGGATACATACATGGTGGTCAGTCTGCCCTCTCTATTGGGGACCTCTCCGGGGGGAATAGCCTATTGATCCTGGAGAGCTGGTACTGAAAGTCAACATGGGTGTGCATTGGACTAGTCCCTGAAGGAGGTATGCCAAGAGGTGGAGGTGAGAGTGTCAGAGAAGGGGTGAGGGCAGCAGTAGGATGGTGGTGAAATGGGGGGAGTAAAAGGCATCACAGAATGAGGAGAGGTAGGGGTGGATAACTCAGGAGGCTTGGGTGAACTGTCAGAAGGGGATGCAGCTACTCATAGCAGAGGGAGAAAATGAAGAGGACCATTGGGATGAGATTCAAATAAAGGAGAGAGATTAGAAATAAGTCATTTCTTTTGGAGGCCCTTATTTTTTGGGCAAAGCACCATGAAAACTGGGACACAGGGGATCTCGTCCTCTTACTTTCAAATGCTAGCACTAGAGATCCAACTGAGAAATGGTATTATAATTGAGAGAGCCAGTAGTTGGCTAAATTTCCCCATCTACAAATTTATACTGTGGTCATGTGTGTCAAGTGATGTTGCAAAAGAAAGTAAGCTGTTTGATGGTGGGTGGTAATTTTCCCTTGCAGAGGATGCATCCTAGTGTTGATTTTGCCAGGACAGAGGCTTGGTTACACCCACTGGGAAGACCTCACTTCTTATGTTTCCAGCTCCTATATGGCCTCCTCCTTGGGTTGGTGGTGATACAGATTCCACAAAATCTAGCCCACACCAAACAGTCTAGGTGCTCTAACCAAAACATGAATAAATCTTTGTGGGGGATGGGAGGGGAAGTGCAGTCTAAGAGAACCGTGGTTATAAGGTCCCCTCTTAAGTCAGTGATTCACTGTTCCAAGACCCTCTGTGAGGCTGTAGAAGATAGCCGATGTAGGTGAGTGCTTTTCAGCAAACAGTCCCTGGATATAGGGTAAAGATGGAGTGGGAAATGAAGGTTCTCTAGCCAAATAAATTACTCAGCCTTCTGGCAGTCAATGAGACTTGCTCAAAAAGTGTTTGCTTATACTCAGATATAGGTAATCAGTCAGGGATGCCAAATGCCCATTTGGCATGTGTTCAGTTCACTGTACTGTCAGCTATAAGCAGTGCAAAATTTAGGAGGACTTAGAGATCCATTTCTTCTTTTCCCAGCTGGTGAAGTAATTTTCATGAAATCTGGGGGAAAAAAAAAAGGCAGGGGGAGCAGGTGGCTTTGCATGTTGGGCATTGAGTGGGAGAAGAATAGAATTTTGGTTGTCGAGCCATGCTAATCCTTGTGTTTTTCCTCTGGAGAGTTCCCCCGCAAACTTGGGTCTTCCTTTTCCATCTGAGACTCTTTCTCCTGAACCGACCACTGTTAGTGGGACCGACATAAAGACAGGTAATATGAATTAAAGGTAGCCTGAAGTCCAGACAATTGGACAAGCTGTCAAGAGTTCTGACAGCCTTTGGAATCTGCAGAGACAGAAATATGATCTCAAAAGTAGTTGACTAGATATTGTTTGTGCAGTGTTCCAGAGTCAGGTGTATCTGGAAAGCTAGGCTGATGGTCCTGAATGGAGTGTGTATAAGCAGGGATTACATCCCAGACACCTGTCTCTTGAGGGTTTTGTGAGAAATTCTTTTTCTTCTATTTGAGTCTCTTCCTTATTTCATGGACATATGAGGGAAAATCTTTACCTCAAGCCAAATCACGTAAATTAAGAGGGGAGGCTCATTTGGCGTGGGTTTGGCTCACTGACTAAAAAGAGTGGTGAAGGATAGGGAAGAGTGAGTTCCATGGCTGCATTTGAGAAAGAAATACCCCCCTATGTAAGGTGCTTTGTTCTTCTTAGAATGAGAGGAGAAATTAAATCTGCTATCAGGTGCACAAGCCAGGTGAATCTGTGGGTTTATCAGGAGGCACGAAGAAGGGCTCTGAGTTGTTATTAGAGTGAATGGCCGCCAGAGGGCGCCAAAGCACTGGCCAAGCCTGGTGGCTGCTTGTTAGCACTTCCAGGCTGTGAGATGGGGTTCCGGAGGAACACAGGGTAGGTCCACCAGGAGGTGTGGGGGGAGGAGGGTTGGTGACAGGATGCTTCTGATCCTCCAGTCTAAATTATCTCAGCTGATAGAAGAAAACACTGTTCTGCCTTCACATCTGTGGGTTGCTATTGGACGGGTCAGGTAACCCAAAGTCCGAACCATTGACAGGCTGTCAAATTGTTGAGTGCCTTTGGATTCTTCAGAGGCATGAGTCTGAACCCACTATTACTGGGGTGTTGGTCATGCAGTGTTCCAGGATCAGGTGTGTAGTGTTTGGCAAATAGAAAGGTAGGTTGGAGGTTCTGAAAGGAGAATGAAAAAGCCGAGGTCCCTTGCTGGGCATGTTGGGTAAAGCTGGAGACATATCTCCTGAAGGTCCTCTGAAGAGGCACTTTCTTTTATTCCTTCTGAGCTTCTCCATCCCTTCCTTCAGCCGTGAGAGAAAATCTCACCTCAAGTTAAAAGTCACATAAAGTAAAAAGAAGACTTATTCATTGAAATCCAGATCCCTGGTTGCAGTAAGTTAGGCTCATTGAATAAAAGAAGCATTGAGGAGTTCCCATCGTGGCGCAGTGGTTAACGAATCCGACTGGGAACCATGAGGTTTGCGGGTTCGGTCCCTGTCCTTGCTCAGTGGGTTAAAGGATCCGGCGTTGCCGCGAGCTGTGGTGTAGGTTGCAGACGCGGCTCGGATCCCATGTTGCTGTGGCTCTGGCGTAGGCTGGTGGCTACAGCTCCGATTCGACCCCTAGCCTGGGAACCTCCATATGCCGCGGGAGCGGCCCAAGAAATGGCAAAAAGACAAAAAAAAAAAAAAAAGAAGAAGCATTGAATAATAGGGAGGAACTGTTGAAGACTAGGGAATGTCCTGCTTGACTCTGAGAGAGATATGCCCTTCAGAAAGAAGCTTCATTGTTATTAGATTGAGAGGAGAAATTAAATCAGCTACCAGTTGCACATGTCCAGTGAAGTCCCTGTGTTAGACCAGGAGGAAAAGAAGGCTCTGAGCTGTAATTAGAGAGAAAGGCCGCCAGAGGGCGCAGAAGGGCAGGCCAAGCCCAGCAGCTGCTTAATTTGTTGGGACTTCCAGCCTCAGAGATGGGATTCAGGATGGGGTTGGTGAATCCCCCAGGAGAGAGGGGTAGGTTCCAGGCTGCCTTTGACTCTCCAGTCCAAACGGGCCCACCAGGTCAAAGGGATGTGGTTCTGCCTTCACAATTCTGGGGCACCCTCTGTGGACTTAGGCAGCACAAAGTCCACACAATTGGACAGGCTGTCAGGGATCAGACAGCCTTTGATTTCTCTGGAAGTGGAACTCGGAACCCACAGATAATAAGACATATTATTGAGTATGGCGCATACAGTTTCTCAGAGCCATGCATGAATGAATGATGTTTGGCCTCAGGAGAGCTGGGCTGCTGGTCGTGAATGGAGAGTGTCAAAGCAGAGGTCCTTTGCTGGGCAGGCTGTGCCCATCTCAGTGACCAGTCTCTTAAAGGATCTCTGAAAACGTCCTCATTTTTCTTGCATTGATATCTCTTGGTCCTTTCTTGCGCCTCTGAAGGGATAATCTTAACCTAAAGATGGGTCACAGGAAATCAGGGGTGGTGAGGTGGCATTTGAGGATTGGCGTGTTTGGAATCATTGAAAGTCGTTCACCTGAGTTGGAGTTTTTCCTGGTGATTAACTTAAAGAAGTGATGGTAGACAGGGAGTGGTAAGGGAGGCTTTGAGAGAGAAGTCTCCTCCTCCATAAGGCTCTTTATTTTTCTGAGAGACAGAGAAGTGCCAAATTAGAATAACAGGCACTCATGAGCCATGGAAACAGAACTGGGTGGCATTGGGAGGCAGAAGGATGGGTTTCGAAATGTTGGCAGTGGTATGGGCCACTAGGGTATGAAGAGCCTGCTGCTTTGGGGTGGTGCTTCCAGGCTCATATATGGAATGGGAGATGGGCACTGGCGGACCCCCAGGGATGTGCCCAGTGAGTCAACATGACTGACAGGTTGCTTCTGACTCTCGGGTCCCCAGTGCCTCTCCTCAGAGTGGGTACATAGATCATCCGTCTGGACAAGGAGTCACATCTTTGCTGACTGCAGAGCCCAAAGACCACATGTTCTGACAGGCTGTTATTCTGACAGTCCTGAATCTCTTTGGAGTCTGCAGTGGTATAACCCAGAAGGCAAAGGCATTTATTTACCCTGAATATTGTGCATGCAGTTTTTGTGAGGGAGGCTTTTGTCGGGGGTGGCATGAGCAAAGCAGTGCCCTTGGACCAACAGGAATGGAGTGTGTGTGTGGCAGCAGTGGTTGTGGCTGGCAGGCTATGCTCCTCCCTGGGGTCTAGCTCTGAAATTTGTCCCCAGGTCTCTGTTTTATTTTTCTCCTGGAGCTGGATAGAATTATCTCCCGGTCACATTGAGGGAATAACATTTGCCAAAACGTGGTCTCCTGTCTGAAGGTGGGCAGAGGTATATGCAGCTGGGGACCAGATGTGAAGTGACATCAGCTAGGGACAAAGAGAACTGCTGTGGAAGAGCAAAGGGAAGGACAAGGGGGAGAGCACTGGAGACATGGAGAGAGAAACACTGTCCTCTGTAAGTTGGCCCATGGCGGTTCTCAGAGTGAGAGTAGGATGGACATAAGTGGTCCGGTGCACCAATGAAGGGTGGTCCGTCCACGGGATAGGTCAGGAGGCAAGAGGAAGGGCTCTGAGTTGTTGTTAGAGAGAATGGCCACCAGAGGGAGGCAGAGCCCCTGCAGAGCCCAGCACCTGCTGGGGAGTGGCATAGCCCAGCTCAGAGATGGGGTCGTGGATCTCCACCACCGCAATCATGCTTTGCGAGCAAGTGGAGGTTACAGGTCACCCCTGACTCTCCTGTTTAAATCACCTCACCTGACAGCAAGGACACTGTTATGCTTTCACATCTGTGGCTAGTGTTGGGATGGTTCAGGTGGCCCAGAGTCCAGACAAATAGGCTGTCACAATTTGGACTGCCTTTCGATTCTGCAGAGGCAGAAAAATAGGAATTCAAAAGTAGTTGGCTTGAATATTTGGTGTGTAGGGTTCCAGGATCAGGCTTGCATGCTCTTTGGCACTGGGAAAGCTGGGCTGCTGGTTATGAACAGAGAGAGTAAAAGCAGAGGTCACTTTGTGGGCAGGCTGCCCCTATCCCACACACATGTCTCTCCAGGGTTCTCTGGAAAGCTCTTCCTTTTCCTCTCATCTGGGCTTCTCCCTCATTTCATTCACCACTGGGGGAAAAACCTGACCTCAACTCAAGTCACATAATGTAAAGCACGGAGTGGGATGGAGGGGGCTGATTAATTTAAACCTGGTGACCTGCATGGAGAGGGGTTTGGTTCTTTCATTAAGAAAACTGATGAAGGAGAGAGAGGAGTGGGTGACATCGCTGACTTTGAGAGAGAAATACCCACACCTCCCCCCCTTTTAACTGCTTGGTGGTTCTTAGAGCCAGAGGCGGAATTTCATCAGCTACCATGTACACTTGCCCATGGCACTCCATGGGTTTGTTCAGGAGGCAGGAGTAAGGGCTCTGAGTTGTTATTAGAAAGGTGGCCAGCAGAGGGAGGCAAGGCACCAGACAAGCCCAGCAGCTGCCTGAGGTTGGCAGTTCCAGGCTCAGAGATGGGGTTTGAGGTGGGGGTGGTGTATCCCCCAGGTGGTGTCAGGCACTTAGGGGTAGGTTCCAGGCCACCTTGGACTCTCCAGTCCGAACGGCCTCACCTGGTAATGGGGATACTGTTATTCCTTCTCATGTCGGGGTTACTTAATGTCGGCTCAGGTAGCCCAAAGTCCACACCTTTGGACAGGCTGTTGTGGGTCTGGCTGCCTTTGGTTTTCCAGGAGCAGAACCATGAACCCACAAGCAGCTGGTTTGAGTGTTAGGCATGCGGTTTACAGAGTCAGTCTCGCATGGGGTTTGGCATCTGCAGGGCTGGGTAGGTGGTCGTGAAAGGAGAGTGTAAATGCACAGGTCACTTGGAGACAGGCTGTGTCCATCCCGCAGACCTCTCTCTCAAGAATTCTCTGGAAAGTTCCTTCTTTTCCTTGTATCTTGGGCTCTTCTTCCTCGGGCTCTTCTTCCTTTATTTCACCCAAAAGGAGAAAACATGACCTAAGGTCAAAGGACATAAAGTAGGATGGGGAGGGGGGGCTGTTTAATTTAAACCCAGCTACATGTATGGAGTGGTTTGGGATCATTAACTAGGAGGAGGGTGAAGGATAAAGAGGAGTGAGTGCTGTGGCTGTCTTTAAGAGAGAAATACCTCCCTCCATCCCCCGTTAGCTCCTTGGTTGTTCTCAGAGAGAGAGGAGGAATGAAATCAGCTGTCAGGTGCACAAGGCCAGTGCAGTCCATGGTTTGGTCAGGAGGCAGGAGGAAGGGCTCTGAGTTGCTGTTAGAGAGAATGGCCGCCAGAGGGCGGCAGAGCCCCTGCAGAGCCCAGCAGCTGCTGAGTATTGGCATATCACAGCTTAGAGATGGGGTTCGAGGTGGGGGTTGTGGATCCCCCAGGACGTGCTATGCTGGCAAGTATAGGTTACAGATCAACCCTGACTCTGATGTTTAAATCACCTCACCTGATAGAAAGGACATTCTTCTGCTTTCACATTTGTGGCTAACATCCAGACTGCTCAGGTAGCCCAGAGTCCACACTAACAGAGGCTGTCACGGTTCTGACTGCCTATGATTTCACAGAGATGGAAATCTGAATTCAAAGTTATTTGGCCTGAGGAGTTCCCGTCGTGGTGCTGTGGTTAACGAATCCGACTAGGAACCATGAGGTTGAGGGTTCGATCCCTGGCCTTGCTCAGTGGGTTAAGGATCTGACGTTGCAGTGAGCTGTGGTGTAGGTTGCAGACGCGGCTCAGATCCCGCGTTGATGTGGCTCTGGTGTAGGCCAGTGGCTACAGCTCCAATTCGACCCCTAGCCTGGGAACCTCCATATGTCATGGGAGAGGTCCTAGAAAAGGCAAAAAGACAAAAAAAAAAAATTATTTGGCATGAATTTGGGGTGCACAGGTTTCCAGGAGCAGGCTTATGTGCTCTTCGGCATCGGGAAGGCTTGACTGCTGGTTGTGAATGGCGAGAGTAAAAGCAGAGGTTGCTTTTTGGGCAGGGTGGGTCCATCCAGGAGACCTAGGTCTCCAGCTTTCTCTGGAAAGGTCTGCTTTTTTCTTCCATATGGACCTCTCCATCGTTGCACTCACACCCGAGGGGGAAAATCTGACCTCAAGTCAGCCACATAATGTCAGGGGTGGGGGTCAGGGTTAATTTCAGATATCATTATGTAGTGGTTTTGGTTCACTGATTACAGAAGTGGTGAAGGACAGAGAGGACTGAGTGCTATGGCTGACTGTGAGAGAGAAATACCACCCCCCTACCCTTAGTTGCTTGTTCTCAGAGCCAGAGGAGGAATTAAATCAGCTGTCAGGTGCAAAATTCCAGTGGAGTACCTGGGGTTTGGCAGGAGGCAGGAGGAAGGGTTCGGAGTTGCTATTGGAGAGAATTTCCACCAGAGGGCGCCAAAGCGCCGCCCAAGCCCAGCACCTGCCTAAGGTTGGCACTTCCAGGCTCTGAGATGGGTTCCAGATGGGTATGGCGGATCTCTCAGGAGGTGTCTGGCCTCCAGGCTACCTGTGATTCTCCAGTCATAACAGGTTCACCGGTTAATAGGGATATGGTTCTGCATTTGCATTCTGGGTCACTTTCTTTCGGCTCAGGTAGTCTCAAATCCATACCACTGGATTCTACCGTCAGGGCTTTGGCTTCCCTTGGTTTCTCCAGAAGCAGATCTCTGAACCCACAAGAGGAAAGCCCTTGGCTTGAGTATTGGGCTTGCTGTTTCCCAGAGTCAGGCCTGCATGGGGTTTGGCATCTGGAGGGCTGGGCTGGTGGTTGTGACTAGAGAGTATAAATGCAGGGGGCCTTGGCTGGGAAGGCTGTGCCCATCCTGGAGACCTATCTTTTGAGGGATCTCTGGAAACCTCCTTATTATTCCATCTGAGCCTCTGGCTCCTTTTGGGCACCCCTGAGGGAAACATCTTTCCTAAATCCAGGTCACATTTCTAAAGGGGGTGGGGCATTGTGGGGGGAGTGAAAATGGGGTGGAATGATTTAAAGCTGGTCGCCTCCATCAGAGTGTGTTCTTCTTATTGGCTTAAAGGTGTGCTGACAGGTAAGGAGCAGTGAGGGATCTGGGGGACTTAGGGAGGGAAATACCACTCTCCTTAGGCTCTTGATTTATCTGAGAGGAAGGGTGAGAGGAGGAGGACCCAGTCAGGCTCAGAAGTGCTCAAGAGTTGTGGAGACACAACCGTGTGGATTCAGGAGGCTGGAGCAAGGGGTCTGAATTGTTGGCCAGAGAGTATGGCTACTAGAGGATGAGGAGCCTTGAAGTTGCCCCCCTCCTGCTTGGTGTTGTCACTTCTAGGCCCAGAGATGGGCTTGGAGATGGTGCTGGTGGAACCCCCAGGGATGTGCCCAGTGAGGAAAGAGGAGGTACAGGTTGCTTCTGGTCCTTGGGTCCAAAATGCCTCTCCTGAGAGTGAGGACACAGTTCACTGTTCATGACTAGGGGTCACTTCCATACTGGTTAGAGCCCAAAGCCCAGAAGGCTTGACAGGCTGTTTGGGGTCTGCATACCTTTGTATTCTCCAGTAGCATAACCCTGAATCCATAGGAATCTAGTTTGAATCTTGGGTGTGAAGTTTTTGAGGAGTCAGGCCTTTTCTCTCTTTCTCTCCCTCTGTGTGTGTGTGTGTGTGTGTGTGTGTGTGTAACATCAGAAAGCAGCGCTTGGAGTTCCCGTTGTGGCACAGTGGTTAACGAATCCGACTAGGAACCATGAGGTTGCGGGTTCGGTCCCTGCCCTTGCTCAGTGGGTTAACGATCCGGCGTTGCCGTGAGCTGTGCTGTAGGTTGCAGACGCGGCTCGGATCCTGCGTTGCTGTGGCTCTGGCGTAGGCCAGAGGCTACAGCTCCGATCCGACCCCTAGCCTGGGAACCTCCATATGCCGCGGGAGCGGCCCAAGAAATAGCAACAACAACAAAAAGACAAAAAAAAAAAAAAAAAAAAAAAGCAGCGCTTGTGGACCTGAATGGACTGTGTAGAGGGGGTGTTGTTGGCTGGCCAGGCTGTGCTCATCACTGGGATCTAGCTCTCAGGTTTCTCTCCAGAATTTCCCTACTGGTCCACCTGAGCCACTGCTTCCTTTCAGTGACCCCTGAAAAATGAACATTAGGTAAAACCAGGTCATGTGTATGAAGGCAGGCAGATGAATTTTCAGCTGGTGACCTGACTTGAAGTGGGATTGACTGATAGAGAAACAGTGTTTCAGAGGGAGCAAGGAGTGCCCTTGGAAACTCTGAGAGAGAAGTAGTGCCTTCTGTAAGTCAGCCCATGGAAGTTCTCAGAGGGAGAGCAGGATGGAAATCAGAGCTGTCAGGTGCCCAAAGCCAGTGCCGTCCATCCATGGGTCTGGTCTGGTCAGCAGGCAGGAGGAAGGGCTCTGAGTTGCTGTTAGAGAGAATGGCCGCCAGAGGGCAGCAGAGCCCCTGCAGAGCCTGGGAGCTGCTTGGGATTGGCCTGTCCCAGCTCAGAGATGGCCTTTGAGATGTGGGCAGTGGATTCCCGCAGGAGGTGTCTGATGAGGAGGGATAGGTTCCAGGCAGCCTCTGATTTTCCAGTCCAAGCTGCCTCAACCAGGAATTGGGAAAGGGTTCTGCCTTCCACACATCTGGGTTATTTTCAGTCAACTTAGGTAGCTGAAATTCCTTATTATTTTACAGGCCTTTGAGGTTCAGACTGCCTTAAATTCCCTAGATGTAGAAATCTGAGCAGTTGGCTTGAATATCATGCATGCGGTCTTCCAGAGTGAGGCTTGCATGTTGTTTGGCATCTGGAGGGTTGTGTTGCTGGTCATGAATGGAGAGTGTAACACAATCTAGCTGGGAGGTATCCAAGGCCAGTGCAGCCCCAGGGCTGCTGAAGTAGAAAGGGGGAAGGGCTAAGAGTTGGTATTAGAGAGGAGAGCCACCAGGTGGCGCCAGAGCATAGGCAGAGCCTACCCACACCTCCCTGGCTGCACCTGCAGGCTCAGAGATAGGGTGGTTGTTGGGTTTGTCAAACCCCCAGGACGTGCCCAGAGTGTTGGGATTAATTTCAGGGCACCTCTGCTCTCTAGCCCACTTGGCTCACCTCAGGAAGAAGAAACATGTGTGCCTTCAGCATCAAATGGGCTATTCCAACCTGGTAGGGTGGCCCAGGGGCCAGACAGTTTGACAAGATATCTGGTGTCAGATCAGCTTTTGTTTTTCAAGGGAAGGACTCTGCACACACAAATATCTGTCCTGAGTCTTGGACTTACAATTTTCAAGCCTCTGGCCTCCATGAAGTTGTCGATGTGGAAAAAGGGGCTGGTGGTCATGAATGGAGCTTGTAAAAGTTGTCATATTTTGGTGGGCAGCTGTTTGAATCACTTTGCTTTTTCCCTTAAGACATCTCCTCAAACTTCCCTCTTCTATTTCCATTTGAACCTTCTTTTCCCCATTCTCCAACCGCTGTTTCACAGGGAGCAGACTTTAAGGCAGAGCTCGTGAATGAACGAAAGCTGACTGATTTAAAGAAGGCTCCCAAGACCCATTGGGTGGGGAGGCAGAGGGTTTTCATGTATTGGGGTGGGGTGGGTTGGCGTGAGCGCTCTAGGAAACTTTGAAAAAGAAATAGCCCAGTCTGTAGGGCACTTCATTGCACTTAGAGGGTGAGGAGGGACGAAATCAAGCTGGAAGCGGTCTAAGGCCAGTACAGCCCAGGGGCTGATGAAGTTAACAGCTCGAAAGGCTGAGAGTTGGTGCTAGAGCTGATGGCCACCAGATGGCGCCAGAGCACCGACAGGCCCACCTGCGCCTCCCTGGCCGCACATACCAGGCTCAGAGTTGGGGTTGAAGGTGTGTTCCTGGAACATTCAGGACGTGCCCAGAGTGGGCTGTTTACAGGATGGTTCTGAGTCTCTGGCCCCAATCGCTTCACCTCAGGAAGAAGAAATATGTGTGACTTCAGCATCAGATGCATATTTCCACCCTGCCTGGGTGGTCCAGGGGCCAGAGATTTTGAAAGGTTCTCTGAGGTTGGGTTGGTTTTTGTTTCTCTAGAGACAAGACTCTGGAACCAAAATATCATTCTCAAATCCTGGGCTTGCAGTTTTCAAGCCTCCGGGCGCTGCAAAGTTGTCCTGTTGAAAATGGGGCTGGTAGTCAGGAAAGGAGAATGTAAAAACCGTGGAAATCCCTGTGCTTTTTCTCTCCGGAGTTCTCCCCAAAATTCACTCTTGCCCTTTCATCTGAGCCTCTTTTTCCTGTCTGTGACCCTGTTTCAGGGAGCAGACTTAAAGGAAGGTCACATGAATGAAGGCAAAATGATTGATTTATGGAAGGCACTCAGGACCCAATGGGTGGGGACGCAGAGGGTTTTCCTGTCTAGGGGTGGGTGGCTTGGGCTCTGGGAGACTTCAAGGGAGAACTGCCCCAGTGTCTAGGGCACTCCATTGCACCTGGCGGGTGAGGAGGAACAGAATGCAGCTGCGAGGGCCCGAGGCGAGTGTGGCTTCAGGGGCTGCTGTGGGAGGCAGAAGGCAAAGTCTAAGCGCCAGTGTTGGAGCAGATGGCCACTAGGCTGCAGCAGGCCACGGGCAGGGCCCCTTTGCAGCTGCTTAGCAGCAACTTCAGGTTCAGAGATGGAGGTGAAGATGGACTGTTGGAACTCTGCTCACAGGTTTGGGGTTGGTTATAGGGCGCCTCCGATATGCTGGCCCAGATTGCCTTACCACAGGGAGGGGACACAGCTCTGCCTTTGGCACCTGATGGGCATTTCCAGCCTGATCGGGTGGCCCAGGGGCCAGAGAGTTTGACAGGTTCTCTGGGGTTGGATTACTTTTTGTTTCTCAGGGGTAGGACTCTGGACCCGAAATATCTGCCTTGCACCTTGGGCTTGCAATTGCCAAGCCTCCAGCCTCCATACAGTTGTCATGTGGCAAAAGGGGCTGGTGGTCATGAATGGAACATGTTGAAATGTTACGGCAGCTGCCCAGCAGCCCTGCGCCGAAGCGTACCAGCTCTAGTGATGGCTCTGTGGCTGCAGTGTGTCAGCTCTTTTACCTGGTGAGAAACAAAGCCAGCACTCGCAGAGGTGGAGAACTCAGTTTTATGATGCCGGCGGGCTCAGAGGAGATCGTTCTCCGGAGTCTGAGCCCCGAAGAAGGGTTTCACAAGCCTTTCATGGGCTACCTCTTCTGGGTCCCTGCTTGGCTGGTGGGACCGGAGTGAGGTCAGGCAAGGAAGTAGATGCGGAAACTAGTTTACAGAAGCAGATGTGTGGGGGAGGGGTGGGTGGGGCAGTTGGCTGGACTTTGCTTGGTCATCATGGCTGGGGTCTCTCCTTTCTACCTTTTTATCGAGACATTTTCTCCTACAAAACTGGTGTTATTTTGGTGGGCGGCTGTGCAAATCGCTATGCTTTGTCCTTCAAGATGCCTCCCCAGATTCCCTCCTCTCTTTCCTTTGGGGCCTTGTTTTCCTGTTTCTGACCCATTTCAGGGAGCAGACTTAAAAGTGGTTCTCGAGAATTAAGGTAGGGTAATCGAGAGAATGCTTTCATGACACAATGTGTGGGGTTGGAGGCGGGGGGAAGCAGAGGGTTTTAATGCGTTAATTTGGGGTGAGGGCTCTGGGAGACCTTGAGAGGGAAGTAGCCCAGTCTATAGCCCAGAGAGATGTGTGCTTTCTGCATCTGATGGGTGTTTCCATCCTGCTCTGGTGGCCCAGGGGCCAGAGAAGTGGACAGGTTCTCTGAGTTTGGCTTGCTTTGTGTTTCTCAGAGTCAGGACACTGGACTCGAAATACCTGTCTTGAATCTTGGCGTTGCAATTGCCAAGCCTCCAGCATCCATGAAGCTGCCATGTGGCAGAAGGGCTGGTGGTCATGAATGGAGCAGGTAAAAGTTGTGCTATTTAGAGGGGCAGCTCTGGAATCCCTGTGCTTTATCCTTCAAGGGTTCTCCCCCAAAGTTGGTTCTTCCACTTCCACCTGACCCTCTTTTTTTTTTTTTTTTTTTTTTTGCCATTTCTTGGGCCTTCCCAGGCTAGGGGTCGAATTGGAGCTCTAGCCACTGGCCTACACCAAAGCAACAGCAACGTGGGATCTGAGCTGCATCTGCAACTACACCACAGCTCACTGCAACGCTGGATCCTTAACCCACTGAGCAAGGCCAGGGATCGAACTCGCAACCTCATGGTTCCTAGTCGGATTTGTTAACCACTGCACCGCGACAGGAACTCCCCACCTGACCCTCTTTTTCCTTCTCCGACTCCTGTTTCAGGGAGCATACCTAAAGGTCATGTGAGTGAGGGTGGTGTGACTGATTTAAAGAAGCCCCTTAGGACCTAGTGGGTGGGAGCAAAGGGTTTTAATGTATCAGGGTGTGGTATGTTGGGGTGAGCACTCTGGGAAACTCTGAGAGAGAACTAGCCCAGTCTGTAGGGTGCTTCACTGTGCTTAGAAGGTGAGGAGAAACGAAATTTAAGCTGCCTGGGCCCAAGGCCAGTGTAGCTTTGGGGGCTGCTGTGGGAGGCAGGAGGAATGGCTGAGAGTGGGTGTTACAGTGAATGGGCACCAGGTGGCGCCAGAGCACAGGCAGCGCCGGCTTGCAGCTATCTGGCTCTTCAAGGCTCAGAGATGGAGTTGAAGGAGGACTGTTGGAACACTCAGTACACGCTTGTACGTTTGGTGTTGGTTACAGGGCTCCTCTAATACTCCATGCAAGTCACCTCACCTTAGGGAGGGGACACAGCTGTGCCTTCAGCATCCGATGGGCATTTCCAGCCTGACTGGGTAGCCCAGGTGCCAAAGTGTGACACGTTCCTGGGGGTCAGCTTGCCTTTTGTTTCTCCAGAGACAGATCTTTGGACCCAGAAACACAGGTATTGAATATTGGGCTTGTAATTTTTAAGCCTGGTCTTGGGCACATACCAGCAATGATGTCGCTAACTCCTCTCTCTCTCTCAGTGTGATGAAATGCCCTACAGGCAGGCAAACAGTGCCAGGGCACTCACTCCACCCCACTCCCTGAAATCAACCACCCCGCTTTCGAAGTAAAGTGAGCTGACTTTGAATCAATCAACACCGTTCAGCCCTGGGGCCCAGCTTGAAATCAAGGACCTCCCAGGCTTCATTCATGTTCCTTGGTAGGGTAGGGTCCTTATAACAGGGGTCCTGCAGAGGAGGAAAAGGCTCAGGTGGAGAGGGAAGAAAAAGGTCATGGAGATCTCAGAGAGAAAGGGCACCGAGATGAGCACAGCCCACCCCCAAAATACCCACCACACGAAACATGGCATTCACCACCAGAAGACCAGCTTTCCAGAAGCCAGACTCCATGCAAACCTGATTCTAGAAAACCTCACACCCAAGATACAAGCCAGGTATTTCTGGGTCCAGAGTTCTGCCTCCAAACAATTAAAGGGCACTCAGAACCCAGACAGCCTGTCAAACTGTCTGACCACTGGGCCATCCGACCACACAGGAATGGAACCATAGATGTGATGGCAGAATTATTTCCCCTCTCTCAGTTGAGGCAAGTTGGGCCAGCGGGTGAGAGGGACCACGTATCAAAATGCAAGGCTCTGGGCACCTCCTTGGGTTCCACCAACCCATCTCCAGCCCCATCTCTGAGCCTGAAGGTGAAGCCTCAGAGCTGCAGAGGGGCTCTGCTGGTGGCCTGGCACCATCTGGCGGCCATGTGCTTTACCAGCCACTCTCAGCCCTTCCTCTGTCTCCCACAGCAAAACCCTGGTCTGCACTGGCTTTGGGCACCTGCCAGAGTGATTTCCTTCCTCCTCTCCCTCTCAGAGCACTGAAATGTCCTACATACAGGGAGAGTAACTATCTCAGAGCCGCCGGGGCACTCACCCCACCTGACACCACCCCATTCCCTGAAATCAACAACCCGCTTTTTAAGTCAAGTGAGCAAGCTTTTGAATTAATCAGCACCCGTCAGCCCTGAGACCCTGCTTGAAATCAAGGACCATCTAACTTTTATTCATGTTACCTGGTTTTAGATAGATTTCTTGTCATAGGAGTCTGCGGGGGGAGACTCAGGTGGGAAGAAAGAAAGCAGCTGGGGGGAAAGGGGACACGGATGAGCACAGCCCGCCCCCCAAAAAGCATGGGTTGACACACTGCATTGACTTCCAGAAGCCAAGCTCCACAATCAGCTCTTACAAAGGAGGCTATGTCTCTCTCACAGGCTCCCTCAAAACTCAGTCCTCCATGTCCAAAACCACTACTTTAAGCCCATCAGCAGAAACCCACTCTCAGTCAAGAAAACCTCTTTAAATTCATCAGCACCCCCTTACTTTCTGTGAACTTGGTCCAGGGAATGTCCTTCCCTCAGGGGTGAATGGCAGATGGGAGAGGCTCAGATGGAAAAAAAAATCAGGATTTGGATTGGGGGGGTGGTGAGAACTCTCCAGAGACGGTTCTGAGCCCTGGGAACTGCGTGCACACCGAAGGACCTCAGCTTGTACACACTCCATGTGCCACCTTCAGCCCCGCTCTCCAGATGATGAACCCTGGAAAACTGATTCTGGAAAACCACCTGCCCCAAAGCCTTCTAGCAACTCTGAGCCCTTCCTCCTCACTCCCTGATAATACTGGGGCTGAACTTAACCTGAGAAACTGGCAGCCTGACTTCCTTTTCCTCTCCCTCTAAGCACAAGCCATTGCCTTACAGAGGGGTGCATTCCTCTCTCACAGTGTCCCAGGGCATCAGTCCTCCCTGTTCCATACGGCTCCTGTAAGTCAATCAGCCAAACCCACTTCACGTCAGCTAACCAGCTTTAAATTAGCCCCCTTTTAATTTTCTTGGCCTGGTTTTAGCTAAGGTTCTTGTCTCAGGGGTGAATAAGAGGAAGGGGAGATTCAGATGGAAAAATATAAGGAACTTTGGAAAGAACTCTCAAGAGAGTGTTCAAAGGGACAGCTAAAGTCCACCTATCTAATTATAACTGCTTTTGTATACTTCAATCATGACCTCCAGCCCAGCTTTCCAGATGACAAACCCCATACCCTAGATTCAAGCCAGGTATTTCTGGGGACAGATGTCTACCTCTAGAACCAAATGGAAGTCAGACCACAGAGAGTCAGTCAGATTGTCTGGCCATTTGGACACACAACCAGTTTGGAGGGAACCATGGATTTAAGGGTAGAACTAGGAGTTCCTGTTGTGGCTCAGCAGTAATGAATCTAACTAGTATCCACGAGGACGCAGGTTCGTTGGGTTAAGGACTCGGCATTGCTGTGAGCTGTAGTGTAGGTGCAGCTCGGATCTGGTGTTGCTGTGGCTGTGGTGTAGGCTAGCAGCTATATCTCCAGTTTGACCCCTAGCCTGGAAAGCTCCATATGCTGTGGGTGTGGCCCTAAAAAGACCAAAAAAAAAAAAAAAAAAGTAGAAAGGTAGAACTAGGTCCCCTCTATTAGGCCAGGCAATTTGGACTCAAGGATCAAAGGTGGCCTGTCCACCTCTCCTTCCTGCTCACATCCTTGGGTTTCCACCATCTCCATCTAGAACCTCAACTCTCATCCTAGAAATTTCAACACCTGGCCACAGGTGATCTCTGGCACCCTCTTGTGGCTGTTCCCTTTGACAACAATTCAGAGCCTTTCCTCCTGCCTCCTGACAAAACCTGGGGGCTGCACTGGGCTTGAGCACCTGACAGCATGAATTAATTCCTTTTCTCCCTCTAACTCTGCCTCTGGAGAATCTAATGACAGACCCCAGATAGTTGGTCAAATTGTATGGCCATTAGGACATATCCTTGGGGTACCACCATGTCCATCTGGAAACCCAAATCTGAGCCTAGAAGTGCCAAAACAGAGCGGCAGGTGAGCTTGCCAGGCCTCTGGCGCCCTCTAGTGGCTGTTCCCTCTAACAGAGACTCAGGGCACTTCCTCCTGCATCCTGAAAAAACGCAGGGGCTGCAATGGGCTTCAGCAGATAAAAGCCTGATTTCATTCCTCCTCTCTCTCTAATAAAAATCAGATTCCTTACAGAGACTGATATTTCTCCCTCAAAATCTCACAGGACACACAGTCATCCTATCCATCACCACTATTTAAGTCAGTCTAACCTAGTTAGATCATATAACCACCATTAAATAAATCAGCACCTCCCTTAATTCAGGGACCAGGATTTAGGTCTGGTTCTTCCCTCGGGGGGCAATAACCAGAGGAAGATTCTCAGATGGAACAAGAATAAGAAACTTTGGGAGAACTCTTGAGAGAGAGTTCACAGGAATAGGAAAAGACCATCCACCAAATTATCCCCACACCAAATTATCCCCACTTTTACATACACCCTTCACTACTACCACCTCAGCTTTCCAGATGCCAAACCCCAGGCAAGCCTGGTTCTGGGAAACTCCATGTCCAAGATTCTGGGTCCAGAGTTCTGCCTCTGGAGAATCAAATGGCAGTCAGACCCCAGAGAGTCAGACAAACTGTCTTGACATGGGGACACATGAGCTGTCTGGAAGGGACCCATAGATATAAGGCAGAACTATGTCCCCTCTATCAAGTGAAGCAATTAAACCAAAGAATCAGAGGTGGCCTGTAACCTGCCTCTCCTTTCTGGTCACATACTTGGTTTTTCACCTTCACCACCCCAGACCTAATCTCTGAGCTTGGAGGTGCCAACACTGAGCAGCAGGTGGACCTTGCTGGCCTTCCATGCCTACCAGTGACTCTTCTTTCTCAAAATAGGTCAGGTGCTTGCTTCAGCAGCACATATACTAAAACTGGAATAGTACAGAAAAAATTAGTATGGCCTTTGCACAAAGATAACACAAAAATTTGTTCAGTGTTCCATGTTTTTTCACGTGTTTGAGCCTATATGACTATCAGGCTAAAGCCAGCAGAGATAAAAAGAGGTTAACATACTTAAAAAACAGGGCAACCACAAATCAAAACCAAGCAATACATTCACAAAAACTAAAAAGAATAGGACGCAAGCATAAAGGAAATCATCCAACCAAAAAGAGAAAAAGGAACAAAGGAGAAATATAGAATCAACTGGAAAACAAGATTTAAAATGTTAGTAAATACATATTTATCAATAATTACCTTAAATGTCAATGGACTGAAAGCGCCAATCAAAAGACAGAGTGGCAGACTATATACAAGAGCCTATGATATGCTGCTTGCAAGAGACTTACCTTAGGGCAAAGGACACATATAAACTGAAAGTGAGGGGATGGGAAAAGATATTTCATTGAATGGAAGTAATGGGGAAGCAGGAGTTGCAATACTCACATCAGACAAAATGGACTTTAAAACAAAGGCCATAAAGAAAGATAAAGGATACTATTTAATGACAAAAGAATCAATTCAAGAAGAGGATATTACTATAAGCCCCTAATATAGGAGCACCCAAATACATATGACAAATACTAACAAACATAAAAGGAGAAATTTATGAGAGGAGTTCCCATTGTGGTTCAGTGGTTAGTGAATCTGATTAGGAACCATGAGGTTGCACGTTCGATCCCTGGCCTTCCTCAGTGGGTTAGGGATCCAGTGCTGCAGGTTGCAGACGCGGCTTGGATCCCGCGTTGCTGTGGCTGTGGTGTAGGCCGGTGGCTAGAGCTCTGATTAGACCCCTAGCCTGGGAACCTTCATATGCTGTGGGAGCGGCCCTAGAAAAGGCAAAAAGACAAAAAAAAAAAAAAAAAAAAAGAAATTGATGGAAATACAATAATAGTAGGAGACTTTAACATCCTACTCTACTCACATCAATGGACAGATCTTATAGACAGAAAATAAAGCCAAAGAGATCCTAAATGACACAATTAGATTTAATCGGTATTTTCAGAACATCACATCCAAGAAAACCAGTATATACCTTCTTTTCAAGTGCACATAAAACATTCTCTAGGGTTAACTACATAGTGGGGATACTACCAAAAATGAAAATTACAGGCCAATATTTTTGATGAATATAGATGCAAAAATTCTCAACAAAATTTTAGCCAACCAAATCCAATAACACATAAAAAAGAACATACACCATGATCAAGTGAGATTCATCCAAATTCACAAGGATGGTTCAACATACACAAATCAATCTATGTCATACACCACATGATCATTTAATAGATGCAGAAAAAGCATTTGACAAAATTCATCATCCATTCATGCTAACAACTCTTACCAAAATGGGTATAGAGGGAACATCTCAACATAATAAAAGCCATTTATGGACAAACCCATAGCCAACATAATACTCAACTGAGAAAAGCTGAAAGCCTTCCTGCTAAAATCTGGAACAAGTTAAGAATGTCAATTCTTATCACTTTTTTCAACATAGTATTGGAGTACTTGCCACAGAAATCATACAAATGAAATAAAAGGTAAACAAATTGAAGAGAAGAGGTAAAATCGTCACTGTATGCAGATAACATGATACTATATATAGAAAATCCTAAGGACCCCACACAAAAATGACTTGACTGATAAATGAATTCAGCAAAGTAGCAGGATACAAGACTGACATTAAGAAATCAGTTGCATTTCTGTGTATTAACAATGATATATTAGACAAGGAGTATCAGAAAAACAATACTCACTAAACCAGCTATGATGGAAAAAATAAAAATCACTTAAAAAAGAAAAAAAAAACAATACTTTTAAAATCATACTCCCCCAAAATTAAATACCCAGGAATAAACCTGAACAAGGAGGTGAAAGACTTATATGTTGAGAACTATAAAACATTAATAATGGAAATTTAAAAAGATTCAAAAAAATGGAAAGATAGCCCATGCTCCTGGATTAGAAGCATTAATATTGTTAAAATGGCTACACCACCCAAAGCAATCTGCAGATTTAATGTGATTCCTATCAAATTACCCATAACACTTTTCACACAACTAGAATAAATAATCCAGAAATTTATATGGAGCCAGAAAAGGCCCAGAATTGCCAAGCAATCCTAGGGAAGAAAAACCAAGCAGGAGACATAACACTCATAGACTTCAGACAATATTACAGAGCTACAGTAATCAAAACATTGATACAAAAACAGATATACAGATCAATGGAACAAAATAGAGTCCAGAAATAAACCCAGATACCTATGGTAAATCTTTGAAAAAGGAGGCAAGAATATAAAATGGGAAAAAGGCTCTTTAGGAAGTGGTGCTGGCAAAACTGGACAGTTTTTTGTAAATCAATGAAACTAGAATATACCCTCACACCATGTACAAAAATAAAATGGCTTAGGAGCTCCTGTTGTGGCTCAGTGGTTAATCAATCTGACTAGGAACCATGAGGTTGTGGGTTTGATCCTTGGCCTTGCTCAGTGGGTTAAGGATCTGGCATTGCTGTGAGCTGTGGTGTAGGTCGCAGATGTGGCTCGGATCCCAGATCCCATGTTGCTGTGTCTCTGGGGTAGGCCAGAGGCTACATTTCCGATTGGACCCCTAGCCTGGGAACCTCCATTTGCCATGGCAGCAGCCTAAGAAATGGCAAAATAGACCAAAAACAAACAAACAAACAAAAAGAACTAAAATGGCTTAAATACTTAAACATAGATAAGACACCATAAAACTCCTAGAGGAGAATATAGGCAAAACATTCTCTGACATAAACTATAAAAATTTTCTCTTAGGGTCAGTCTCCCAAGGCAATAGAAATTAAAAAAGCTAAAATAAAAAAATGGGACCTAAGCAAATTAACAAACTTCTGCACAGCAAAGGAAACCATCAACAAAATGAAAAGACAACCTATGGAATGGGAAAAAATAGTTTCAAATGATGCAACCAACAATGGGTTAATCTCCAAAATATACAAGCAACGCATACAATTCAACAACAACAACAACAAAACCCAACAGAAAAATGGCAAAAGACCTAAATAGGTATTTCTCCAAAGAAGACATAAATGGCCAGAAGGTACATAAAAAGATGCTCAACATCACTAATTATTAGAGAAATGCAAAGCAAAGCTACAATGAGGAACCACATCACACTCATCAGAATGGCCATCCTTAATAAGTCTATGAAAAAACAGATGATGGAGAGGGTGTGGAGAAAAGGGAAACTTCCTAACTTCCTACACTGTTGGTGGGAATGTAAATTGATACAACCACTAGTGAAAATAGTATGGAGGTTCCTCAAAAAACCAAATGTAGAACTACCATATGATCCAGCAATCCCACTCCTGGGCATATATCTGGATAAAACTATAATTCAAAAAGATACATCCACCTCTATGTTCACTGAAGCACTATTCACAGTAGCCAAGACATGGGAGCAACCTAAATGCCTATCAACAGATGAATGGATTAAGAGGTGGTACATATATACAATGGAATACTACTCAGCCATAAAAAGAATGAAATAATGCCATTCACAGCAACAAGGATCGACCTAGAGGCTCTCATACTAAGTGAAGGAAACAGAAAGAGGACAAATACTACATGATATCACATATATGGAATCTAAAATATAAAAGGACAGAATGAACCTCTTTGCAGAACAGATACTGACTCATAGACTTTGAAAACCTTCTGGTTTCCAAAGGAGACAATTTGGGGGGTGGGGGATGCACTGGGGTTGTGGGATGGAAATCCTATAAAATTGGATTGTGATGATTGTTGTACAACCATAAATGTAATACATTCATTGAGTAATAAAAAATTAAAAAAAAAAAAAAACATGGCACAAATGGACCTAGCTACAACATAGAAACAGACACAGACATGAAGAACAAACTTGTGGTTGCCAAGGGGGAGAGAGTGGGATGGACTGGGAGTCTGAGCTTAATAGATGCAAACTATTACATTTAGAATGATGGACAAGCGGTCCTACTGTACAGCACAGTAAACTATATCCAATCTCCTAGGATAGACCATGATGGAAAATAATATTTTAAAAAGAATGTATATATATGTTTGACTGAGTTACTTTGCTGAACAGCAGAAATTGGCGCAACATTTAAATCAACTATACCTTTAATTTTTTAAAATAAAGAAAAAAGTTGCCTAGCAATAATTGTGATTGACTTAATTGGGAGCCTGAAAATATCCATCCTTAAAGAATTATGAGTTGTTTTATGGTAGGGGTCCAATAGATAGGTAGACCGTCACCAATTATTTTAGGATAAAGATCCAATAAGTAGCTAGGCTGTCATGAGTTTCTGGAAGATGTTCTTAAGAACTCCATCAGGTCAAAATGTCAGAGTCCATCCAGGCTGAGATGTCGTAAGTTATACTTCCTTAATGACCTCCTTGCTCCGTATTAAAGAGCTCCCTTAGCAGTACAGACACCATTTGATTTTCTTTTCACAAGTGAAAGAATTCAGTCATAGAAGCTAGAGACTATGTAATTCCATTTACACGACTTTCCGGAAAAGCAAAACTATAGAGATTGTCAACTGATCATAAGGTGGAAGCTTTAAAATAGTCTATAATGGAGTTCCCGTCATGGCGCAGCAGAAACAAATCTGACTAGGAACCATGAGGTTGTGGGTTTGATCTCTGGCATTGCTTAGTGGGTTAAGGACCCAGCGGTGCCGTGCGCTGTGGTGTAGGTCGCAGACGCGGCTCAAATTTGGCATGGCTGTGGCTGTGGTGTAGGCTGGCAGCTATAGCTCTGATTAGACAGACCCCTAGCCTGGGACTCTCCATGTGCTGCAGATGCAACCCTAAAAAGACAAAAAGACCAAAAAAAAAAAATCTATATTATACTTTAATGATGGACACCTGCCACTATGCATTTGTCTAAATCCATTGATTTTTTACAGCCCAATAAGTATATTATAACCTATTCAAATCTAGTTATTTAGGATGTGGAAGTTTCATGAGATGGAAAAGAGAATGTGGAAAAAAATCTACTGTATTAGAAATGTATGGAAAAAATCTGTCAGGGGTGGAACAAAAGGTGCTGACTTCAGTAACTCTGGAAATGATCAGAATCTGTAGACTAAAGGGAACATGCCCTGCACAGCAACACTTGACTGTATAAAGTTTGACTTTATAAAGTTTTTTCCCAAAGAGGTGGGAGATGAAATGCTGAAATCTGTATCTGGAATAGAACAAGCATCCCAGAGATGGAGGGTGAGGAGATATATATATATATGTATATATATATTTTTTGTCTTTTTGTCTTTTTAGGGCCACACCCATGGCATATGGAGGTTCCCAGGCTAGGGGTCTAATCAGAGCTGTTGCTGCCGGCCTACACCGCAGCCACAGCAACGCCAGGTCCAAGCCGTGTCTGCAACCTACACCACAGCTCGAGGTAACGCCGGATCATTATCCTTAACCTACTGAGTGAGGCCAAGGATGGAACCCGCAACCTTATGGTTCCTAGTCAGATTTGTTTCCATTGCGCCACAATGGGAACTCCAAGGATATTTCGATAGCAATATAAATGTAGTTAATTCCACAGAACTACATACATAATTTTTTTTTTTTTTTTTTGGTCTTTTTAGGGCCATACTTGTGGAGCTGCTGGCCTACGCCACAGCCACAGCAACTCGGGATCCAAGCCATGTCTGCAACCTACACCACAGCTCACGGCAACACTAGATCCTTAACCTGCTGAGCAAGGCCAGGGATCAAACTCGCAACCTCATGGTTCCTAGTCGGATTCGTCACTGAGCCACGATGAGAACTCCCACAGTGGGCTTTTTAATTGCAGTTTTCCATATAAAACCACCAGAAAAATTAGAACCAATAAATGAATTCAGTAAAGCTGCTTGGGTACAAAATCAATACACAAAAATCAGTTGTGTCCCTAAACGCTAATAATGAGAGAAATTAAGACAACTGGAGTTCCCATTGCGGGCACATCAATGAAGAAATTGAAGATGCAAATAAATGGAAAGATATCCTGTGTTCACGTAAGGAAAGAATTGGCGGTGTGAAAATATCCATTCTACCCACAAGAATATACATATTCAAAGCAATTCCTACCAAAATTCCAATGGCATTTTTCACAGAAATTGAACAAACCATCCTAACATTTGTATGGATCCATAAAAGACCCATAGTAGCCAAAACGATCCCAAGAAAGAACTCACCCCCTGACTTCAAACCATAAAATGAAGCTACAGTAACCAAACAGTGTAGACATGGCACAAAATGTGGCACACGGGCCAGAGGAATAGGACAGAGAGACCAGGACTAAACCCACACGTATGCGGTCAGTTAATTGATGACAAAGCTTCCGTGGACATACACGAAAGAAATGACAGTCTCCTCAATAAACTGCCTGGAAGACAGAACAACACAAGCCAAAAAAGGACACTGGACACCATCTGGACCACACAAAAAACTAACCCAAACCCACAACTGTCCACATCAAGCCTTTCCTTTGCTGGTCCTCTAAGACCTGCACCCCCACCAGGAGTCAGCCACGTATTGGAAGCCTCCCCCAACTTTTTTTTTTCTTTTTTGTCTTTTTGTCTTTTTTTGTTGTTGTTATTGTTGCTATTTCTTGGGCTGCTCCCGCCGCATTTGGAGGTTCCCAGGCTAGGGGTCCAATCGGAGCTGCAGCCACTGGCCTACGCCAGAGCCACAGCCAGAGCCACAGCAACGCGGGATCCAAGCCGCGTCTGCAACCTACACCACAGCTCACGGCAACGCCGGATCGTTAACCCACTGAGCAAGGGCAGGGATCGAACCCGCAACCTCATGGTTACTAGTCGGATTCGTTAACCACTGCGCCACGACGGGAACTCCAACCTCCCCCAACTTTTTCCTCAACTTCTCCTCCCACAGTGGCAGCTGCCAGAGGTCCTGAGGAAGCTGAGCTTCTCTCACGGTGGACACAGCCCCGTGTTGTTCTGAAACCACATCTCTGGTAGGTCCTGAGGAGACCATGCTCCTGGGAGCTGTGCACAGAGCCGAGCCTTTGGGGAGAGCAGGCAGGCACTGCAGAGGCCTAAGGAGGGGGGGCTTGTCGCCCTCTGCTGGCAAACCTGGAAATGAGGGCCATACCCATTCACACTTCAGGGGAGGCTGAGTTCCCTGCTGGAAGTCTTGCTGAATCCACTAAGTGTTGGAAATTCAAATGGATGGAGGAAAATATCCCATGGTTTCTCAAAAAATAGTTATAGAACATTAGAAGCCATATGTAATAAAATGAATGGAGACATAGACTTTACAAATTATACCAAAAGTCACTCGAAATTGTCCATAAATTTAAAATAAAAAACTGTAAATATTATAGAGGAAAACCATAGGTTAGGTCACATAGATCATGAGCTTTGACTTTTTTTTTTTTTTTTTTGTCTTTCTGTCTTTTTAAGGCCGAACCCATGGCATACAGAAGTTCCCAGGCTAGCGGTCTAGTTAGAGCTGTAACTGCTGGCCTACACCACAGCCACAGCAACATCGGATCCTTAACCCACTGAGGGAGGCCAGGGATTGAACCCGCAACCTCATGGTTCCTGGTCGGATTTGTTTCTGCTGTGCCACAACGGGAACTCGTGAGCTTTGATTTTTAACACACAACACGAAACGCCAACATACAAAAGGAAAAAAAAATAGTAACATATACTTTATAAAATTAAAAATTTCTACTTGGTGCAATATCTTATTCGGAAACCCAAGAGACATGCCAAAAAACACTGGGAGAAAAGTATTTATAAAGCACTTATCTGATAAAGAATTTGTACTCAAATTGTACAAAGAAGTATAAAGCAAACAACCACAATAAAAATGGTAAAGATCACAACAGACACCTGGCCAAGAAAGATATACATATAATTAATAAGTATACAAAAATATGATCAACAGCATATGTAATTAGGGAATTACTAATTAAAACATCAACACAGCATTACACACCTATTAGAACTTCTAACTCGCCCACAAAATGACAACCCCAGCTGGAGGACAGGGGACAGCAGCAACTCTCCTTTGTTGCTGGTGGTGTAGGAGAAAATGTCCCAATAAAAATGTAGAAAGGAGAGACCCCGGCCATGATGACTAAGCGAAGTCCAGCCAACTGCCCCAACCACCCCTCCCCCACACATCTGCTTCTGTAAACTAGTTTCCGCATCTACTTTCTTGCCTGACATCACTCTGGTCCAACTAGCCAAGTAGCCCATAAAAGCCTTGTGAAACCCTTCTTCCAGGCTCAGACTCTGGAGATCGATCTCCTCTGAGCCCGTCGGCGTCATAAACCTGAGTTCTCCACCTCTGTGAGTGCTCACTTGGTTTCTCGCCGGGTAAAAGAGCTGATGCACTGCAGCCACAGAGCTGCTGGAGCTGGTACGCTACAGCCACTAGGCTGTCGCCAGAGCTGATACGCTGCAGCGCAGGGCTGCTGGGGTAGCTGCTGTAACAGTGGGATGTATATACCACCGCTTGCAATACAGATTGGCAGCAATTTTCCAAAGCCAAACAAGTCTCACACTTTGAGATCCACCCATCACACCTCCAGTATTCACACAAACTGTTTTTTTGTTTTTGTTTTTGTTTTGGGCACGCCCACAGCATGTAGAGGGACCAGGGATTGAACCCAAGCCAAAGCAGAGGCAACGCTGGATCCTTAACCTACTGGGCCACCAAGGGAAATCATTGCACAACTGTTTTGAAAAACTGCATCCAAACAAAAAGAACATGCTATTATGCACAGTAGCTCTACTTAGGTTGTCTAAACCTTAAAAAAATCAGGATGTTTGTTGCGAGACATGTTTTTATAATATTTTCTTAGCCTCTTTGTTGAAAACTCCATCTTGTCCTTCCTTACTTTGTCCCATCTTCCTGCTTGAGAAACAGTCATAGTGATGGTAAATGACTTAAGCTTAAGAACAAAGACCTAAGGGCATGGGTTATTTGAGGGGTCAGCTGAATGAGGACATAATACATTGGTCTAGGCACACCAGACCTGTGCAGATTGGCACGCTATTCACATAAGCATGATATATCCGCTAAAGAATAAGAGAAAGAGGAACCTCAAGACCAAGTGGTTTATGAGTGGTCGTTAATAGAATATGCATTAGAAAAGAGAACCAAGGTGCAAACCTAGGCATGCCTTTTGCAGAAGCACAGTGAGGATTCTCTGACATGCTATGCATAGATAGCTAACTCAAGTGCTAATGATTCTTAAATGCCTATAGTTTGGAGTAAAAAGTTTAACCATTTACCAGCTAAGTGACTTTTAAAATAATATAAAAACAAACCTATATCCTGCACCTACAACCCCCTTTTCACTTGACGTAATTCTCAAGAGCACAATAAAAGCAGTGTGGTTTCTTGAGGCAGGGCTCTTGGTCCCTGAGACCTTGAGACCCCTGGTTCCCACCTTTACTTAAGATAAATGTCTTCATGTCTTGTTTTATGTTAACTTTTTTTTCCCTTAAGTTCCATAGCACCCGTTCTTCAGCCTCATCCTGCTGAGCTGGTCTCGGCAGATGTTTTCTGTAGATGAAGGCAAAAGCCAACTGGTATCCATCCATGTGAGGGGGTGGGGAAAGATCTGAAAACCTCAAGTATGGAATTTCAAGGGACTCCAAAGAGCTAAGACAACTTTAATAAAAAGTCAAAGTTGGAGGCTCACATGTCCCAATTTCAAATGTTAGTACAAAGCAAAAGTAAATGACACTGTGATACTATCATAAAGATATACATACAGATGACTGGAAATAAGTGGAGATCCCAGAAATAAATCCATCCATCTATGATAAACTTTATAAACATTATATTGGGGGGAAATGGTGTTTTCAGCAAATGGCGCTAGGCAACTGGCCATCCATTTGCAAAGTAATGAAATTGGAGCCTTACCTCTTACCACACAATAAAGTAACTCAGAATACATAAAAGCCTCAGGGAGTTCCTGTTGTGGTGCAGTGGAAACAAATCCAACTAGTATCCATGAGGATGCAGGTTCCATCCCTGGCCTCACTCAGTGGGTTAAAGGATCTGGCATAGCTGTGGCTCAGATCTTGTGTTGCTATGGCTGTGGCTGTGGCTGGCAGCTACAGCTCTGATTTGACCCCTTGCCTGGAAACTTCCATATGCCACAAATGTGGCACCCTCCCACACACACACAAAAAACCCAGAAAAGGCTTGAATGTAAATAGTAAAATGACAATTAACACCTTATATTCATGGGTTCCATATCCATGAATTCAACCAACTCTAGACAGAAAATGTTAGGAAAAAATTCTAAAAGGTTTCAAAAGGCGAAGCTTGAATTTGCAATGTGCTAGCAACTATTTAAGTGGTAGGTACAACATTTATAGCATTTATACTGTATTAGTTATTATAAGTAATCTAAAGATGAGTTAAACCGAGTTAAAGTATATGGGAAGATGTGCCTCAGTTATATGTAAGCACTACTTTTTTTTTTGTCTTTTGTCTTTTTAGGGCCACACCCACAGCATATGGAGGTTCCCAGGCTAGGGGTCTAATGGGAGCTAAAGCTGCCGGCCTACGCCACAGCCACAGCAACGCCAGATCTGAGCCGTGTCTGTGACCTACACCACAGTTCACGGCAACGCTGGATCCTTAGCCCACTGAGTGAGGCCAGGGATCGAACCCACAACCTCATGGTTCCTAGTTGGATTCGTTTCCACTGTGCCACAACAGGTACTCCAAGTACTACTGTTTTTTATAAGACACTTGAGCATCTGGGATTCTGGCATCTCTAGGCTGACCTGCATGGGTCTCAAGGGACTTCTGTATAAACTCTCCAACAGAACATGGGAGTAAATCTTCATAACTTTGGATTTAGCGGTTCCTTTCGATCTGACGCCAAAGCACAAAGAAGGAAAGAAAAAAAAACTTTGATTTTTTTTTCCAAAATAGAAACCTTTGTGCATCAAAAGATGCAATCCAGAAAGTGAAAAGAGAGCCCAGAGTGGAAGAATATATTTGCACATTATATATCTGAGAAGTCTTTTCTCTTTTTTATGGCTGCACCCATGCATATGGAAGTTCCTGGGCTGGGGGTTGAATCTGAGCCGCAGCTGTGACCTATACCACAGCTGCAGCAATGCCAGATCCTTTAACCCACTGCACTAGGCTGGGACTGAGGGGAATTAGGGTTGAATGGCTACAGAATTTCACTGATGAAAATTGAAAAATTCTGGAGATAGATGATGAGGATATTTGTACAACAGTGTAAATGTAGTTAATGCCATAGAACTGTACGCTTAAAATAGTTTAAATGGTAAATATTATGTATATTTAACAGCAATTAAAGAAAAAATCAATGAAGTACTGATACATGTTACAACAGGAATGAACACTGAAAATATCCGAAGTGAAAGAAGCCACACAGAAAAGTCCACCTAGATCATATCTTCTTGTCTGCTTTAAATCCACAAAGTCTGGTGTTCCTGTTGTGGCACAGCAGTTTAAGAACCCAACGTAGTGTCCCTGAGGATGTGGGCTCAATCCCTGGCCTTGCTCAGTGGCTGTGGCATAGACCTGCTGCTGCAGCTCTGACTCAGCCCCTAGCCCGGGAACTTCTACATGTTGCAGGTGCAGCCCTACAAAGAAAAAAAAAACCCACTAAGTTTGTGAAAATGAAGGAAAGTGTCAGTAATGGTTCTAGAAAAAGAGGAGTGGATCAGAATGGGAAAAGACATTGCCCTAGAATTGGAGCAGCTGTGAAAGTTGAAGTGGGACTTGTGGATTGAAATATGTGGAAACCATCATCTCTTCATGTGGAGGTTATAGGCTGGTTCCTGGGACAGTGGCCCTGTTTGGGGTAAAACTCACTGGAGTTTTTTGTGTGAAGTGACAAATGTGGTAAAGCAAGGACGGCTGGGGAATCTGAGAGTGGAGATAAACAGTATTTTCTTCTGCTCTTGCACGTTGTCTGGATGCTTCGAATTAGCACAAAGTCAATAACTTATCAAAACACCATGTCAATACCAGCTGGAAAAGCAAAGAAAACATCACACTCCTTTCTTGAGGCCAAATCTTATAACCTGGATCCAGTTCACACACAGTCATGAACCTCATCGCCCTCAACATGAGCTTGGATTTGGTCGTGTAGATCGCGAGCTCTGAGCATACAAGGCAAAGAGGCAATCCACAAAGAAAAACAAGTACTAGTGTGAACTTTATAAAACTAAAGATTTCTACTCTGTGGAAAAACTGATTCAGAAAATCAAAAGACAAGTCACAAGCTGACAAAAATATTTACAAACACATATGTATTAAAGAATTTGCCTCGGGAGTTCCCGTCGTGGCGCAGTGGTTAATGAATCCGACCAGGAACCATGAGGTTGCGGGTTCAATCCCTGCCCTTGCTCAGTGGGTTAAGGACCCCGCGATGCCGTGAGCTGTGGTGTAGGTTGCAGACTCGGCTTGGATCCAGCGTTGCTGTGACTCTGGCGTAGGCCAGTGGCTACAGCTCCGATTAGACCCCTAGCCTGGGAATCTCCATATGCTGCGGGAGCAGCCCAAGAAATGGCAAAAAGACCAAAAAAAAAAAAAAAAAGAATTTGCTTCAAACATACAAAGACCTCTAATACCCACAATCCCATTAAAAATAGGTAAAGACCTGAAGAGACACCTGGCCAAAGAAGAGATACAGATAGTATACACAAATATGCCCAACATCAAATACCATTAGTAATTAAAGATGAATACAGCAATTAGACGTCATTGCACATCTATTGGAGCTGTTGCCTCCAAACTGGGATCCCCTCTTGGTGGGTGTCAAGCCAAAAGATACAACCACGACTAAGATCAGGAGAAGGAAGGGTTTATTACTTGCAGCAAATAAAGAGAACACCAGGGACCCTTCTCAAAGCAGTGTCTCCCTTAAAGGAAAACCAGGGAAATTTTAAACTAAGAGTATGTGCATATTCATGAAGGGGCTTAGACAGTCTATAGAGTCCAAGCTTTTTAGTTGGTTGAAGTCATGAGGGTCAGAAAAAGTCAGCACCATCCCTCAGGTTCTAGTTGATCTGGTGGTTGAGTTTCTCAGGCTAATCTTTACATTGAAGGAGAGCTGAGAGTTTTTACAACTGATATATTATTTTTGCTTTTGTTACTTTTCTTGCCTGATAACACGTTTTTTTCTGTACTTAACTTTTGTCAAATTAAGATCATTAATCACGGAGACCCGTTCAAGGCCAAGCATTGTGGCCAGGCTTAGGTCACAAGATGGCTTAGGTCAAAAATGGCTTCTCTTATGTCAAGAAAGTCACGACTGGTTTTCTTTCTCTGGGGAACCCTTATCTTATCTGCTTAGAAAAATCCGCCCTTGAGATAGTTCACTCCTCAATCTTAAGGGGTATAATACTTTTGATGTATTCTTATAATGTCAATTACTTAGCCATAAAGATAGACTAAACTGCTTATGCACACAAAAACTGGATGGCACTCAAAAACATTAAGTAAAAGTGTAAGACATAAATGTGCACATTTTGATTTGTTTCATTTTTGTGAATTTCAAGAACTGGCCAAGCTGATGTGTGTTTATACAAATCAAAACAGAGGCTGGATATGGTGGGAGTCAGTAGGAGTTTCCTCCCTAGGCTCAGAAAGTTCTTTAACCATAGATAGCCCTTAGCTCACTCTTTGACCAAGGTGTGAAAATACTTGAGGTGGTTAGTCTGCAACCTGAGTATTTCTGTTTTTAATGATAAATGTGTGATAAACCCTTCAGAGTAGAAATGCAGTTCAGACAGAAAAGCAGTAAAATACTAGTACTCAGATGAAAATGGAAAGCGGGAGCAGTAGGTTTCATGTCAGTCCCTCATATTTTGTTTTAGGTACCTTTTGTGTCTGTGATTTTACATTAGCCTTTTGTAATGAGTCATCTCATGAAACTATGATGGAATCGTTTTAGAGACTTTAAGAAGCTTCTGCGCACCACCCGAAGCAGACATCCCATCAGTGTCTACAATTTGGAATTCCCTTGTTCTCAAGTGCTTCCCTTTCTTCCTTTTTCCTTCTTTCTTTCTTTCTTTCCTTCCTTCCTTCCTTCCTTCCTTCCTTCCTTCCTTCCTTCCTTCTTTCTTTCTTTCTTTCTTTCTTTCTTTCTTTCTTTCTTTCTTTCTTTCTTTCTTTCTTTCTTTCTTTCTTTCTTTCTTCCTTCCTTCCTTCCTTCCTTCCTTCCTTCCTTCCTTCCTTCCTTCCTTCCTTTTTTTTGTCTTTTTGTCCTGTTGCCATTTCTTGGGCCGCTCCCACGGCATATGGAGGTTCCCAGGCTAGGGGTTGAATTGGAGCTGCAGCCGCCGGGCCTACGCCAGAGCCACAGCAACTGTGGGATCCAAGCTGTGTCTGCAACCTACACCACAGCTCACGGCAACGCCGGATCCTCAACCCACTGAGCAAGGCCAGGGATTGAAACTGCAGCCTCATGGTTCCTAGTCGGATTTGTTAACCACTGTGCCATGATGGGAACTCCCCTTTTTTTTTTGTCTTTTTAGGGCTGCACCTGTGGCATATGGAGGTTCCCAAGCTAGGGGTCAAATGAGAACTATAGCTGTAGGCCTACATCACAGCCATGGCAATGCCAGATCTGAGCCGCGTCTGTGACCTATACCACAGCTCATGGCAACACCGGGATCCCTAACCCACTGGACGAGGCCAGGGATCAAACCCACAACCTCACGGTACCTAGTCAGATTCTTTTCTGCTGCGCCACGACAGGAACTCCAAGTGCACTTCTTAAATGAACAATCACATTCCCCATAATTGTCATTACAATTCTAGGTTTTTAGTTTAAAAAGCTCCCCATTTTGTTAGATATCTGCAACTTCTGGGGGAATATTTGTTAAACATAAAATAAGCAGGTGTGCCAGAAAATGGCAAGCTCAACTCTTCATATATAAGAGATTCCACCTCTTTTAGCTAGGTTTTTGGGTTTCTTGGGGCCAAACCAATCAGCTTGCCATATGTCCAAGGTCTCCATTAGCAACTAGCCTTTATGTAATATCCACTTGGGACCTCCTACTTGACCCAGTCTAGCTCAAATTGGACCCATTTTGATCCTGGACTCAGTCTAGTTCCTGGATCCAGGTTGGATCCAGTCCATCTCCAGTGGTAAGCACCGATAATTCCCATGGAACTGTGGACTGAGGGTAAGGATTGGACCAGCAGACTGCAAAGAAAGGGGACTGCAGACTGATTCCACACAAATGGCAAACTACAGCTGCTACCAAGAGTTCCTAAGGTGGAATTCAGGCAGGGATTCCAAACAAATTGGGAAATGTAGACAAAACTCTCACCAGTTCCCAGCATGGAATCCAGGGACAGTGCTTAGGGTTGGGTTTTTTCCTGTGGTCTAGAGCCAATTAGATCAGGACACAAACACAAAAACAGCAGAGATCCACCGAGAAGAACTTAACAAGCGCCCTTGACATGGCAAGAAAGACAGTAAACTCAAAATGAAATTTGTGGAGCGTGTCGCCTGTGTCGCTCCTTATCTCTGAATGTGGTCAGAAAATCACTGCCACCCCCATTTGTTAGTAAACAAAATTCAGCCGAGTACATTTAAAATGTAATTGGCTTTGTTAGGTGATGCATGAATTGGGCAGCGTCCCATCTAGAAACTATAAGTGTGCTGCCAGGGGTTGTACAAAATGAAAAGAATTTACATAAACAAGGGTGAGACAACGAAGCGATTAGCAAAAGCGAAGATGATTTTTAAGGCCAGGGCAACTTTTTTCAGAGGGAAGGGAAGGGCAATGTTTAATCAAGCAGACAGTTAGTTTAACCTTCTAGGGCTGGAGAGGACTCAAAATGGTAGTTTGCTTCCCTGGTGCTGATCAGAATATCCCAGACTAGTTGGTTAAGTATACATTTCTTGTGAAGGCTGAAACTGCAATTAGGCTAGATATTAAAGTCTAGGTTTGGTATTAGGGCTTTAGTGCTAACATGCAATTTAACGCCTTGTGTTTTTCTGTTATCATTATCTCCTTGCAAGCTGTACAAAGCACAATTATCATTCAGTGATTGGAAGCTCACCCTTGGGTAATGCATGTAGTGTAGCACTTAACCATATTTGTAAAAACAAAGTCTCTTTCCAGTTACTTGCAAGCTGTGCTCGCCACAGCACTGTTTCAGTGAATAGAAATGATACATATTTATGATATGCGTACTGAAGTGTGGAGAAAACTTAAATTATCTTGTGTTAAAACTTCTTAAAAGCCAGTTACAAACTGCATTAGGCACAGCGTTCTCCCATGTAGGGAAGTGTTTAATAAGATTTTACAGAAATTTGCTACAAACAAGTTGCAGGCTGGCAACAGCAGAGTGTGCTTTTAGTAAATGGAAGCGATACTATTTTGTAACACATGTTGTTAACAAGACTTGTAAGGAAATATTTCTTATGAACTCCTGGCCAATGGCATTGAGTGCAGAATTCTTCCAGTGCAGGGAGGTAATACTTCTGTTGTACTTGGAGTGAACAAGAGTTCTAGTAAGGGTTTTTTTTTTTTTTTTAAGGCCACTTGCAAGGTACATTTACAACAGTTCTTTTGTGTAAGTGGCGATGATAACTATCCTATAAGGTAGGTCATGAATACCCATTCTGTGAGCATGTACTGATATGTCCAAGAAGGTCTTAAAGACATTTCTTTTAAGCTACTTGCAAGCTGTGTTCAGCCCGCTGTTCTCTCTGTGACATGAATTGGTACTCATTGTGGAATACACTTATTACAGTTCTTATACACGACAATAAATGCCCTACAAAGTGGGTATCAATTCCTTTCAGAGAAAGAACAGTGTGCTGAATGCAGCTGGCGAGTATGAGGAATGTCTTCAACACCTTATAATCGTTTCAGTGTATGCTACACAGAATGGGTATTCACTCCTTCCCACATAGGATGGGTATCATTTCCACTGATTGCAAAGATGCTGTTGGGAACGTACCTTGCAGACAGACTTAAAAGGAACATCCTACCAGAATTCTTGGTAAGCACATCGCTACATGCACTCAGAGGAGGTATCACTTCCATGCTTGAAAAACACTGTATTCAGTGCTGTTCACAAGGAGTTGGTAAGAAAGACTTTATTAGAAGTCTGGTTAAATACCTTACTGCAGGGACAACTGGGAGAACCCTCTGCTGCATGCAGTTTGTAACTGGCTCGTAAGACATTTCTCTAATGAAGTTTTATGAAACACTCGAGGGCATGAACAACAGAAAGCATATGTCATCCGTTCATTGAGAGAATAGGCTGCTGCATAGTTTGTACCTGGCTTGGGAGAAGTTTCCTCAACACAAGGTTAGTGAATCACTTCAGAACCCGTATCATTTCCACTCACTGAAATAAAGATTTTCTCATAAGTACTTGTAGATTGTGCTCAGCACAACCTTGTCTCAGTGAATGAAAATGATACTAATCCTGTCATATATGGCCTGAAATGTTCACAAAAGTTGTGTTAAGGAACCTTCTTAAAAGTTACAACTAGTATGTATAGGAGGGATACACAACAAAGTGCTATTATACAGCACAGGGAACTATACGCAGGATCCTGTGATAAGCCGTAATGGAACAGAATATTAAAAAGAGTGTGTGTGCATGTGTGCGCGTACACACACATGCACACACACACACATATAATTGAATCACTTTGCTGTACAGAAGTAATTAACACAACATTGTACATCAACTATAGTTGAGTAAAATTTTAAACAATAAAATAAAAATAGAAAAAAAGTCAGTTGCAAACTGTATTCAAGTTTTCTCAGGAAAGGGAAGAGAGACACCCTCAATGGTTAGTGAACACATTCAAGTTTTAAATAAGGATCATTAGTTTCTTACAAGTAGGTTGCAAGCTGTGTACAGCAGAGGGTGCTTTCAGTCCGTGAAAGTGATACATAGTCTGTGATGCATGGAGTGAATAGTTTATTAAGATTTGTAGTGTGTTTCTTAAAGTCTACTTAGAAGGCAGGCACCCAGTTATCCAGGTGAGAGACAATGGTGGCATGAACTAAGGTAGTGACAGCATAGATGACAAAGAGGTGGAGGAGTCAAGAGACAGCAGGCTGTGTAGGGATAGGAACTGGCTGTTGGAAGCACGTGAAGCGTGATGGAGAGGAAGGAATTTGAGATGGAGGCACATAGGAGACGCAGGTATTCTGTACATGGGGGCAGGGGAAGGGTAATAAATAGTGAGCCCATTAATTTGTTAGTGGTCTACTGAGTGTCCTTAGGGATTTTCAAAAGTCATGCATACAGGTGAAAATCAAGGAGAGAAGGCTGGTCTATAGACTAAGACTTGGCAGTTTGCTGGGATATCAGCTCCCTCAATGTGCAGAGTTCAAAATATCTTATAAATTGACAGTAGAGACATTTGGAGAAATTTCTGCTTATTTTTGAAACAGGAAAATGACTGCTGGGACAATTAAATTATTTACCACTAAATTATGAACGGAATCTGGCAAAACCATTGGAGATTTTATCAGATTTAAATCCTGAGAATAGAGACCAGCAATAAGGATTATGTCTTCAGACAGATTTTGTACATATATATTTCTTCCTTTCCTCCTTCCTTTCCTTTCCTTTCCCTCCCTCCCTTTCTTTCTTTCTACACTTCAAAGTTTGTGTCTAATTCACAGATGTAACAGTTGGAGCTAAGTTACAGATTATCATTTAACGATGATTTCAGAATATGGGGATATTAGGTTAAGGACAAGTTTCAGAATTCCTTTATTCATTATAACTTATTCAATAAATCAATAAATAACATTATCAAACATAATATCTATGGGCTGGGGATACAGTGGTAAACCAGGGATGAAATTTTTTTTTTTTTTTTTTTGCTTTTTAGGGCCGCACCCATGGAGGTTCCCAAGCTAGGGATAGAATCAGAGCTGTAGCTGCCAGCCTATACCACAGCCACAATGATGCGGGATCTGCGCCTCTTGTGCAGCCTACACCTCAGCTCATGGCAATGCCAGATCCTTAACCCACTGAGTGAGGCCAGTATCCACACAGATACTAGTCAGAGTCATTTCCCACAATGGGAACTCCAGGAACGAAATGTTTTAAACCCAGAGAACTTACATTACAGTGGGGTGGGACAGGCAAAAACCTAATTACAGAAAAGAACCCTGAGAGATATAAAGTTTTCAATGAAGAATAAGGGATTCATATTCTGGGCTCAAAATCTTCCTTTTTGGCAACATGCTGGAGCAGATTATCTCAAAAGGTTTTAGTGGCAGTGCTACAGAACACCAGGATAAAATACTTACACATCCTTCACCATCTAAAGGCATAGTTGAGTTTATAAGAAAATAGGGACATTCTCAGGTACTGGAAAGTGAACAGGGAATTGAAACACAAGGGGACGGAAATCCCTGAGGTGGAGGGTGGGGAAAGTGTGTGTGTGTGTGTGTGTGTGTAACATCAGAAAGCAGCGCTTGGAGTTCCCGTTGTGGCGCAGTGGTTAACGAATCCGACTAGGAACCATGAGGTTGCGGGTTCGGTCCCTGCCCTTGCTCAGTGGGTTAATGATCCGGCGTTGCCGTGAGCTGTGGTGTAGGTTGCAGACGCTGCTCGGATCCCGCGTTGCTGTGGCTGTGGTGTAGGCCGGTGGCTACAGCTCCAATTCAACCCCTAGCCTGGGAACCTCCATATGCCGCGGGAGCGGCCCAAGAAATAGCAACAACAACAACAACAAAAGACAAAAAGACAAAAAAAAAAAAAAAATTTAGAGGCTTTAAAATAAGAAAGCAGCTTTGAAAGTGAACCAGCTCAAAACTTCTACACATAAAAATTGTTATTAATTCAAGATAAAACTCAGTGTATAAGCTTAACATGTAAATTATACACACTGAGGAAAAATAATTAGCAAATATAGATATGAAAATAACTTTAATACAGCATAGAGAAATTAAGAGAAGGAAAAGCAGAGACAAAGTTTGAGTCAGTGAAGGCAGAATGAGGATTACACTTTGTCTCAAGAAAGTATTTCAGAAGAAAGAAATCGAGAACAGGGAAGAAATACAATTCAGATCATAGCAGAGAGTTTTTAAGAATTGATAAAAGGAATGTAACCTCAGTTTGAATAATCGTAAGAGACCTGGCCAAGATAAAAACAAATGCATATCTTGACCTATTGTATTGAAATCACAAAACTCAATGAGACAATATTTTACAAGCGGAAAGAAAAGATCAGGAAAATAGCCGCTGGCTTCTCATCTGAAAGAGTCAAAACTATAAGACAATGAGAAGATATCTTCTAAATGGTAATTTAAAATAACTGTTATGTAGAATTATGCATTTAAGTGGAAGAAGGTGAGATTAAGTTGTTTACAGACATAGATTGAGAGGGGAGAAAAAAAGCCTCTTGAGAAAGTAGACAGATTTATTAAACCATATACCTTACAAAATAAGAAAATGACCCCGGAAGATAAGAGGGCCATACCAAAAGGAATGGTCAGTGCAGAAACTGATGTGCATACAGGTAAATCCTGACAGTGTGAAACAATGGCAATGCTGCTGCAGCTGCTGCTGATGGTTATGGCAGCAATGAGGACAGTGATGGTGGTGAGTCATGCTGCAGGAAAGAAGCACGGTAATCCTGGACAGCAGAGACCAGAAACGAATAATAACCGTTCAAATTGTTGAAGTGCTGTTCAACAATTGATACAAGATACTGTTTAGACTATATATAAAGATACTGCAGACATGGTTTAGACTATACATTATATGGGGGCATATGGGGTTCCCAGGCCACGGAGCAAATCCCAGAAATAGTCGAGACTTAAGCCCCAGATGTGGCAATGCCAGATCCTTTTTTTTTTTTGTCTTTTTGCTATTTCTTTGGGCCGCTCCCGCTTCATATGGAGGTTCCCAGGCTTCGGAGCTGCAGCCACTGGCCTACGCCAGAGCCACAGCAACGAGGGATCCGAGCAGCATCTGCGACCTACACCACAGCTCACGGTAACGCCGGATCTTTAACCCACTGAGCAAGGGCAGGGACCGAACCCACAACCTCATGGTTCCTAGTCGGATTCGTTAACCACTGCGCCACGACGGGAACTCCGCAATGCCAGATCCTTAATCCTTTGTGCAGGGTAACAAACCTGCGTCCCAGGGCTCCCAAGATGCCACCAATCCTGTCGCACTGCTGCGGGAACTCCTGTCCTTTTAATCCCTACCTTTTGATTTTCATGTAAGGTCCCTGAGGTATTTCTAGGTTACTCTCCTCTCACGGGTCAGAATCCGAGTCCCACCAATGGCCCACACAAAAACCAGCCTGCAAACTGTAAAACATACTTCAATGTAACTCATAAGCTCACCAAAAAAATCTGACTGGATAAAATATATTACATTTAAAATGGATAAGCAAGGAGGTCCTACTATACAGCACAGGGGACTATATCCAATCTCTTGGGACAGAACATGATGGAAGATAATATGAGAAAAAGAATGTCTACATGCATATGACTGGGTCACTATGCTATACAGCAGAAACTGGCACAATACTGTAAATCAACTATAATAAAAAAAATAATAATGGTAATTAATTTTAAAAAGACATAAAATAGTCTACGTGCCTAAATAAAATTACATTGAAATATTTATAATTTTAGGTTTATTAAAAATAATAAAAGCCTGAGGGCTGAATCTATAACACAATTTAAGGGAAATATTGTAGCCTTACAAGACATATATTAGAAAAGAAGAAAGTTTGTAACTTAGAAACCTAGTCGTTCAAATCATCAAGTGTATAAAACAGCCTACCTAAAAATGACTTGGGAGGAAGTACAGAAAATAAGACCAGAAATTAATGAACTAGAAAATACAACAACTGAAATGTAGGATCAGTATAGTTAAAAACTATTTCTACACAAAAGGACAAATAAAATATTTAAATTGTCCTTAAAGAGAGAAAAGAGTCTGTGTATATGTTTGTATGCATAAATATAATCAATGGAAGTTCTCCAGAGAAACAGACACAACAGGATACATACATACATACACACACTCAGATACATAAGTACATATGTAGATATGTGTGTAAATATATAAATATACAAATATTTATTTAAGGAATTTGTTAAGTTGTGGCCAGCTCAAAATTTGCAGGGCAGGCAATTTGATCAATATGCCTTAGGAAAGCATAAATTAAAACTATAAGATACCAGTATTAACCCATTAAGATATATAAGATAAATAAGGCTGACAACAAGAAAACAGCAGTGACGTAAAACAAAACAGTACTTATCTATTGCTGTGGTAACAAAATGCTTTAATCCCTAGGGTTTGGTAAGTATTTTTATAAAGTTAAACAAACACTCTTGGTGCCAGAAATTCAATACCTGAGTACTTACTCAAGAGAAATCAAAATATATATTAAACAAAAAGACATAGAAAAATGTTCATAGCAATTTTATTCATAATGACCCCAAAATAAAATCAATCCAGAGGTCCATCAGCAGGAGAATGGGTAAATAAATTATGGTAGGTTTATATAATGAAGTACTACTCCTTGATAAAAAGAAACAAACTAGTAACTTCTGATACAAAATTAATAAATATCAAAATATTATAATGACTGAAAAAATCTCACTTATAAATATGCATACTGTATGGTTGTTTCTATGAAGTTCTCACATAGGCAAAATTACTGTTTCAAATAGTATAAGACAACCCTTCTGGTTCATTCTTGAGACAGAAACCACATAGTAATTTTTTTTTTTTTCTTGGCTGTGCCACAGCATGTGAAGTTCCCAGGCCAGGGATTGAATCTATGCCATAGCAGTCACAATGCTGAGTCATTAACCACTAGGCCCCCAGGGAACTCCCACACAGTAATTTAAAGAGGGAAGGTTTAACACAAAAAATCATTTTTAGGGATAAAAGTAAGTACTAACCTCTAAAGATTACAGATAATAAATATAGGGAGTCATCCCTACCTGTAGGGTTGAAGCATAGCCCCCCAGAGATAAACACAGGTGGGAGAGGGCTCACTCCTGCCTGGCTGAGACGCACCCCGCCCCGGGGTGGGGAGTGAAGAAGATAACCCAGACTCCTTGGGCTGGCAAGCAGGGACCACTCTTTCTCCTCCTAGGAGAACTACAGCGATGCCAGCTAAAGTCACTGGGAAGCTGACCTCTGGGATGATGGCAAAACTCACTGGGAAGACACCCATGAGGATGGAGTTAGTAAATCGCTCTGGTGATTCCACTCCCTGCAGCATCTGGAACACTTTGTTGGGAAGCCATCTGGGGAAGTTAGCAAACACACTGGAAACTGCCCATCAAATTAACACTTGGATTCACTACAAGTAGGTTGAGTCTTGCTGGGTGCCCACTGGATGGCTTGCTCTCGTCATGTCACTGTTCACCACAGGAGCAAGCTGGGAAAATCTCTCCAGAGCCAGGACGGGAAGACCCTTCCTCCTCCAGCATCCACTACTGACAAAGCTTAATCCTGTGTGAGCTGGCAATGGAGAGACACTTCAAATCAGCTCTGGTTTGCATCTCAGTGCAAAGAAAGGTGGGTTTGGAGTAGAGAAGCAAGCAATCAATACCTGATACCTTCCACCTCCTGGATGCTCAGCTTCCTATGCATCTGTCTACACATGTGGCTTGGGTTCAGGGAATCAGTATTGATCTCTGGTGTCCTCGGACCTGAGACTCAGTGGTAACATGAGCTGGAACATCGTGGAAAAGGGAAATCCATGTTTTGGAGCCCATGCTTAACTTCCATTCCTGCTACCATGGGCAATTTTTTCAAAGGCTTATTGAAGGACGGCAGGGGAGGGAGGCTGATTGACATCCACAAAGCAAATCACTTTCCCCACCTGGTTATTAAGAACCTCCTTTGCAGTGCTCTTTGGTGCACATTTATATGGGACACAATGCCACCACAGTCCATCCCGTTCTGAGAGGTTCAGCCACATAACTCTTCCCTAGAACACCTTGTCACCGGTCTTCTAATCCTACCCCTCCCAAGCCCTGAATATTCACCCCAACTGTCAGCAGTCACCAGTGACTCCATAAGATGAATACTTCTGGCCATCTCTCCTTCCAGGTAACGCAAACCACCAATATACTGCTGGAAGTTCTACTCACTGGGACTACTTGCCCTCGACACAGTCCTCCCCAGGTGGCAATGACTCAGACTGTAATGCTCCTGGCCCTCCCCTTCGGCTGTACCTGCGCATTGCGAGACCCACGCAGATCAGACTGGAGTGTTTCTACCTCAGGCAGCCGGTCATGAGGACCATGCATGGTGCCCTATGCACAGACTGAGGAGCGGCTGTGCAGCAGGATGGCTGTAGAAGGGGTTGATAGTCCCAATCTGCATGGAGGCAAGTAAATTCTAGATTCCAAGTAAATTATTGAGTTTTACAAGTTTAGTCTTGTATTATTTTACCTATATTTTATCCTCAATTTACATCCCTCCATCTTCCAAGAATAACACATTTCTTCTATTCCTTAAGATTTATTCAATTTGCTTGTATATGATGCTCCATAATCTTTGCAGTTTTACAGATTTTTCTCATATTTCTTGGCATTTTATTGTCCATAATAAAAGCTCCTATTTTTATTTTGTTCTCATTCTTGGTACTTAAGGCCCTTTCTGCCTTAAGGTTTTCTTTATGGGCATGCTGCTCCTCAGAGCATCAATGTGAACAGCATGCATTATTTCCGATGCCACAACTTTCATTTTGGAAGGGAACCAGCTGCATAATTTGAAAAGTCCTGCACAACATGGAAAGTGGGTGACTAATTCAGAGAAGTAACAGAGAAAGGGTTCCTGGCCTTGCTCAGTATTCCCTGGAATATTATTTTTCTGAATGTGCTATTTAAAAAGTTACCCCAGAAGAATTACATAATTCAATGAAATGTTATATTTTTTATCATATGCTAAATTTATATGACTTCCTGTATTTCTGAATTTTCAATTCTGTCACACTACCTATATGTTTATTTATATTGGAAAAAACCCATTTTATTTATTATACATTTATAAAATAATTTTCATTTTCCACTTTAAATAATCCAATTAGACAAGTTTAAAGTATTTTATTGACTCTTTTATGCACTGTAATTCCAAATTAAGTGGAATAATTTTGTCAAGTATGAAGAATCCCTTAACAATAGTGATTGTAATTGCTTTTCTAAGTCAGCCACTTGGAGAATGAAAGAACAAACATTGTATTATTTTGTTTTTCCATTAGAAACATGCTCTTTAAATCTTCGTTCTACCCAGCTTTTCTTGTTTATCTAAAGATGAGTTTTGCGGTTTTATTCATATAGGCTGTGCTTAGAATTTCACATTTGGTATAGATCTAGATATTTTTGCAGGTGATTTTTTTTTCTTTTAAGGGCCACACTCACTGCATAATGGAGGTTAGAGGTCGAGTTGGACCTGCAGCTGCTGGCCTACACCACAGCTCATGGCAATGCTGGATCCTTAAACCACTGAGCAAGGCCAGGGATCAAACTCGCATCTTCATGGCTCCTAGTCAGGACTGTTAACCGAGCCATGAAGGGAACTCCCCACTTGATGTTTTAAATTGTGGTTTATTTAATATTTGTAAATAGCTATAGTTATTAATTATATTTTAATCTAATTGACATATTTCTTTCCTATGTGACTACTTCACTAGAGTTTATCCATTTATTTAACAAACAAAAACTTTTATTGCGTGTCTGTTTTCCTAAACAAATAACCTTGTCATCAGAAGTGAATGGTAATTATGCTGGCATAAAGTTGTGTGTAACAGTCTCATAATTTTTACTCTACATGTGTTTTTATATGCACCCTATTCCTGGTCCAGGCTACTGTGCATAGTCAGCAGTTAGCTACAGTCTGGGGTCAGCCATATTCAGAGTTCTTTATCTATTTCTGATCTTATCCCTTGGAAAGCATGGTTCCCATTTCATTCTTCCAAATTATGCTCCTTTTCTTCTTTATCAAATTCCATCCTTCTATAGACAGGTGCCTAGTGTTAAGGATGTATAACTGGTTTCTTTTTTCTCTTCTCCTGCCACCATTGCTCACTTGATCTATTTAACCTTGGTTTTTGACTCTGCCAAGACTGAGGCCTAGAGGGAAGGTAGGGAGGTGAGTGAAAGTTTCCTCTTTTGACTAGTAAGTCTGCAGAATTTTAACCTTGGGATTCCCTAGAATTGACAGAATTTCAACCAGGCTCTTAAAAAAAAAAAAAAAAAAGAATTTCAACCAGACTCTTTCTCTCTTGGATATCTTCAGGAGTTCTCTGAGAAAATCTCTCCCCCGCTGCTGAAGATCCAAGCATTACATCTTTTTGATTAAGTCTGCCCACCCACGCAGCCTCCTCTAACAGGTTGTAAAGATGCCAGATCTCTTTGGGGCATGGTTTATTCTTGGTCCACAGGTACCACACACTCCTTGTCCTGGCAGACTCAGGATGGTGATGTTGTACATATCTGTGAATATCCTAAAAGCTACTGAATTGTATACTTTAGGTAGATGAATCGATTGGTATATGACTTATCTTAATCCAGTTTTTTTAAAAAAGAAAGTCTCTGTGTACTGTGCAATTTCTGCCTTATTAAAAGCAAGAAAGGTAGAAGGCAATCACAGATTTATTTTAAGAATTATGTGTCAGGCAGTTTAGACAGCCAGGAGTGAAAGAACAAATAGGTACACAGTCATACTAGGCTTGTGAGTTTGTTTTTGAGAATCAAGGATCAGGACTTATTCTAGCAAAGCATGAAATCACCACTCCAGTGAAAATAAAGCAAACTGTTGGTCAAAATTAGAAGGAAAAAAGAAAAAATAAAAAGCCTGGTAAACAAAGACTCAGGAGACATGAGGAACAGAGAGACGTGTGAGAAACAGTTTAAAACCAGGTAATTTTAAAATGCTAAATCCTGAGGGAGAATGATATTATCTCATTTTGATTTTTCTCTATAAAATATTTAGTAAATACATGTTTTGAGTTATCCCAATGAGTCACTGATTCTACTTTAATTCCTAGCTGCCTGCTTCCCCAAGTGCAAGCCAAGTGACTCTGAACCTCCATCAGGCACAGTGATACTGAATCCCTGCCTTAGGTAATGTGGTTGCATTTCAAGCAAGGGAGAAGTCTTGCCAAAAATGAGTCTAAAGGGAAAAACATATTAACTGATGAAGTCAAACTCTCAACTTATCCATTTGCACTTTGGGGAAAGAGATCAGTGCTCATACATCCATACTTACAAAAGTTAAAGATAAAATAATGGGGCATTTGCTGAGTTGACATTGCTTTCTGTTTACGACGCCTCTATTTCAGCAAGTCACGGCATTGTACAGTGATGAGCCATCTGCATTACTGCAAAACACTCTCATGAAAGAGATATAAAGAACTGAGGAAGAACAGAATGGTGTTTTCTTATGCTGCTCTATGGGCCTTGTAGATGTTAGCATCCTGCTGGTTTTTAAATTCTGTACAAGCTATGGATACAACAATAGAAGAAAGAAAACCATTTATTATAGTGTAGGGAGCTTGCTGGTGTGCTGCTGTTCTCTGTTGTCCACTGTTGCCATGGGAACAACATCCACTGTGCAAAAAGGACTCGGTAGTTGTAACTACTCAGCGTTGCTGTGTCTTTTGAAGGGATGCAAGCTGCTGAGTTTGAAGCACCATAGATGGCCTTAAATTTTGAAACTTCACAGAGGATTTTAATGCTAGTTTAGAACAGATTTTTAAAATTCATATTTAAGCATATGAATAATTAGTAAGATGAGATAGGGATGGGGAAAAGAAAGTGTTTCATTTCTGTAACTTTTTGATGCAATTCTTCATCATTTGAAGAAAATTTTCAAAGCAGTGCAGTGTATTTTGACTTTATAGAATATGTTATATAGCTATACCTTATACTGACCATCTGCTAATAAAATTACAGTGCGGCGCAATAAACATTGGAGGGGAAATTTCTCTTTTTTTCACTTTGTCAAAAAATATATGTGACTAAGAGCTGTATATTGCTTTTGGAATAGTCCACTAGTTTCTCAATTTTCAATTGTAATCCAATTACTGTTACTTTTAGCTCAGTGGATTTTGAAGAACTGAAAAGTATGAAGCTTAGTTCACAATGAAATACTTTCCTTTTTCAAGACATTTCCATCTTACCATATTGAAAGCACTTGTATATTTTTATTTACCTCATGTTCAAATAAATGAGCTGGAAAACTGGGTCAGAAAGAGGAATGGCAGTGAATAGTCCTTGTTCTATATATTATGAAGGTGACCAGGAAGTAACAGCTCTTCATCTACTGACGGCTGAGTGTGACTTAATGAACCCAAGACGACACTGATTAGCCCCTCTTTACATTCATGGTCACGAATATAAACTGAGCGTTATTGTTGTTCACAGTCATGACATACTTCCTTCTCTAGACAGTCATTTCTTTCTTTCTTTCTTCTTCTTTTTTTTCTTTAGGGCATATGGAGGTTCCCAGGCTAGGGGTCAAATCGGAGCTGCAGCTGCCAGTCACAGCCACAGCCACAGCAACGCCAGATCTGAGCCACATCTGTGACCTACACCACAGCTCACAGCAAGGCTGGATCCTTAACCCACTGAGGGAGGCCAGGGATCGAACCTGCATCCTCATGGATACTAGTGAGATTCGTTTCCCCTGAGCCATGATGGGAACTCCTGGATAGTTATTTCACACATCTCTTCTGCCCTTAAATCTGCAACATTTCTCCCTGTCTTCACTGTCAGCTGATGAATTTGTTTGATCCTCTACTATAAGGTACAAGCGGTAAGAAGAAAGCCACCAGATGCTTACTACATTTACCCCCCAATATGACAGCAATCTGTGCTATAAGTTCTGCCATCCTGGCCCCCCCCCCGCCTTTTTGCTTTTTAGGGCCACACTCATGGCATATGGAAGTTCCCAGGCTAGGGGTCTAATCAGAGCTACAGCTGTCAGCCTACACCACAGCCACAGCAACGCAGGATCCAAGCAACGTCTGTGACCTACACCTCAGCTCATGGCAACACCAGATCCTTAATCCACTGAGTGAGGTCAGGGATCGAACCTGCAACTTCATGGTTCCTACTTGGATTTGTTTCTGCTGTGCCACAATAAGAACTCCCATCCTGCCTTTTATTAAGATGAAATATATTATTTATCTGTGTGTCTTGTCCCCTCTTTCCTGTAAAAGGATCTGTCCTCAAAGTCCTTCCAATGACTGCTTCATTATTAATTTCTCCTTTATTGCATTTTCCCAATAAGTACAGTCATGCTATAAATACTACCTTTTAAAAAGTCTCACTTTCAAATTTAAGAGGTATTTATACTATCTCTTTTCCTATCTTCCTATATGCATTTCAGCCAACTCTCCCTGACTCTACCGTATATCTGTGTCTATGCCACAGATGATGTGATTGTTTAATCCAGTGGTCAGTCCTCAGACCTCACTTGACCTTGTCTGTGAGCTGCACAGAACAACTGGTCACTCTCCTTCTAGAAACATTTTCTTCACTTGGCTTTCAAAGTGCCACACTGATTTTTCTGCTGAGTCTCATTTTGCTACATCCACCACTTTCACCCAGCATCTCCTCATGGGATGCCCCAAGTCTCAGTCTCTGGCCCATTTCTCCACCTATACTCACCACTTTACTATGCTTTGTTCATCTCACCTTGCGTTAAGTGTGCACATACCATCTATATGATGTCTATCTGTAAATATATATATCTCCAGTAGAATTTGCTTCTAAACTTCAGACACACATGTCCAGCTACCTGCATGATACCTCCACTTGGAAGTCCAAGTAGGTTGGTAAGCTGACTGGCCTCATCCAGGAAGGGAGAAGAGAGACAGAAAAAAGAGGCAGACACTCCAGAGTGGAAGATGTCTGGGTTAACAAGCAAGGGAACTTCTCACGAGGCTTGTCTTGAGCGCTACAAGTATTCACACCTGAACAAGAACAGCGGTGACTCCTGTAGGGGGTGGGAGGGAGTGGTTTAGTAGCTGGCACATCAAACTGTCTGGGAGTGTGTTCAAATTTCATCAAACACCTCACCTACACTGAGTGGGCTCTAGGTATAGTGATGACATGTCAGGTTTGGGAAGTTTTAAAAAAGTGTTCAGCCCTAAGCTGTGAGGTCATAGATGCAGCTCAGAACTCAAGTTGCTGTGGCTGTGGCATAGGCCAGGAGCTGCAGCTCCTATTCGACCCCTAGTCTGGGAACCTCCATTTGCTGAGGGTGCGGCCCTAAGAGACAAAAAGACAAAAAGACCAAAAAAAAAAAAGTGTTCATAATTGAGTAAAGATCATAGGTGACTTTTAACATCCCTCCCCACTTTTGAATCATCAAACTAAAGATTTGGAAGAGGTAAAAAAAGAACCCCTCAGAAAATTAAATGTTCCAGGGTTAAAGAAAAAATCACTCCAAATAACAGAATAAAAAGTAAACAAGTGGGACTTCACCAAACTAAAAGCTTCTACAAAGAAAAACAGTCAACAAAACGAAAAGGCAGCCTACCAAAGAGAAAATATTTGCAAGTATTTGAAATATATAAGGAACACATACAATTCAAAAGTCCAAAAACAATTAAATGCTAAAATGGCCAAAAGATTCGAATAGACATTTTCTAAAGAAAATATACAGATGCCAACAGCTACCTGAAAAGGCACTCAACATCTCTAGTCAATGGGGAAATGCAAGCCAAAACTACAATGAGATATCACCTCATACCTGTTAGGACAGCTATGATCAGAAAGACAAAAAATAACAAGTGTGGGCGAGGATGTGGAGAAAAGGGACTGCTTGTACACTGTTGGTGGGAATGCATATTGGTAAAACTATTACGGAGAACATTATGGAGGTTCCTCAAAAAAAAAAAAAAATGGAACTACCATTTGACCCAGCAATTCCACTTCTGGGTACTTATCTGAAGGAAATGAAATTAAGAAGAGGTATCTGCACCCACATGTTTGTTGCAGCATTATTTATTATAGCTAAGGCTTGAAAACATCCCAAGTGTCCATCAATGGAGGAATTGATAAAGAAAATGTGGAATATATATATATATATATATGTATATATATATATAAAATGGAATATTATTCATCCATAAAAACAGAAATCCTGTCAGTTCATCCATTCAATCAATGGATGAAACTTGAGGGCATTATTTTAAATGAAATAAGTCAGAGAAAAACAAATACTGCATGATCTCACTCATATGTGAAAATTAAAACATTAACTCAATAGAAGCAGAGAAGAGATTGGTGATGGAGTGGTGGGATGGGTTTGAGGAAGAAGGTCAAAGGGTATAAACTTCCAGTTATGAGTAAGTTTTGGGATTTCCTGTCGTGGTGCAGTGTAAACAAATCTGACCAGGAACCATGAGGTCTCGGGTTTGATCCCTGGCCTTGCTCAGTGGGTTAAGGATCAGTGTTGCCGTGAGCTATGGTGTAGATCGCAGACACAGCTTGGATCTGGCGTGGCTGTGGCTGTGGCTCTGGCGGGTGGCTACAGCTCTGATTAGACCCCTAACCTGGGACACTCCATATGTCACAAGTACAGCCTTAAAAAGCCAAAAAAAAAAAAAAAGGTGAGTAAATTCTGGGACTCTACCATACCGAATGGTGACTACAGTTAAAATAACACTATTGTATATTTGAAAGTAGCTAAGAAAGTAAATTATTTTGCAATATGTACATACATCATCATGTTTTACATCTCACAGGTACACAATTTTACGTGCCAATTATATCTCAATAAAGCTGGAAAAATTGAGAGGCAAATTAAAAGAAAATTTAAGGTATTCATCCTGAAAAAATTGCTCACTAGAAATCAAACTAGTGTGAAGAAACATGGGGACCTGGGAACTTCTGAGAAGGGAGCTGGATGAAGCTTGTTTGATGTATCACATCACACATTTCTGGTAGAAGTTTGGGGCATTTTACACTTTTCATAAGCCTTGAGTTCCCTGATCATTTTAAAGTCACAAGGGGCTAGGTTGACAGTGGGAAAGGCAGGCAATGAAAGCCATCCTAGATTTCCTAGGAGAGCAGGAGTCAGGCGTGCAGACAGGAGACTCATTCTCCCTGGCTCATATTGAGAGATGAGCAGCGCCTGCAAGTCTGTTTTATGCATCAGGCCCCTTGTTGTAAAAGGGATTATGACAACTTAAGTGAAGCTCTTATACCTCATTCAGAGGGACTTTAGAAAGAAAGTCAAGGTTATCTGATTTGTTACTACAATTTTACTTGAGCTGGGACTGCATTGGTAAGCCCTGTGTAAGAATTTCTTCTCACTTACTGAAAAAGGTATTCTAAGCTGTCAATGTTATTTCTAATTCTCAGTTATTTAACAAGAAGATAGGTGTAGTTCAAAGTACGAGGAGTCACACTAAGACATCCCATGAACTGGTTTTCCTTCTAGTGGGAGATTTTTAACCTGAATCTCTGTTGTTTTCAGGCTGTTATCACTGCCCAGGATGGTTTACCACGTCGCAATGACCACCTGGCCTGGTCGAATTGCTTCAAGTACCTTCATTTAGGGCAAAGGCTGTGCTCAAGTCCCTCTTCAGGCTGCTGCCTTGAAAGCAGGAGAGAAAACTACATATATAAGTATAGTTTTCTATGTTATATATACATATTTCTATATATTATAGATTCCCATATATACTATACATTTTTCTAGAATTATAATTATCCTGAACAAGTGGGTGAACACAAGTTTGATAATCTATTTGCATCAGTCCCGGAGATTAATTCTGGTACCTGTGGGACCACAGGCCCTGCTGAGGCCCTGCTCTGTGTCAACTTGCTTATGGGACAACAATGTTCCAGCAGCCCTTTCTGGAATATCACCAGTCATTATGTCACTGTGGAAGAGGAAAAGGAGGAGGAAAAATTCTATACCCATATACACAGGTATGTATACATATACGCACACATAAGTGCATGCACACATATACACATATATAATGCATATATGAACATGCATACATAAACACAAACACATATACAGACACAGACACACACAGATACATTTATGTGTGTGTATGTATGTATGTGTGCAATGTATATAATAAAAACATCATTGTAAAAATCTAACAAAATAACAGTTCCAGGGTCTATCAAGAAGCCAAGAGAGACCAAATGTATATTAAATTAGTGACATGCACAACTTAGAATGGATTTACAAGGAGATCCTGCTGAATAGCATTGAGAACTATGTCTAGATACTCATGTTGCAACAGAACAAAGGGTGGGGGAAAAAACGTAATTGTAATGTATACATGTAAGGATAACCTGACCCCCTTGCTGTACAGTGGGAAAAAAAAAAAAAAATTAGTGACATGCTAGAGCTGGCTGCAGCGCTTACAAGGGCCAGTTATTTGCATTTCTTTCCGGCCCCATGTTCACTCAGTAACTTCACATGAACTGCTTGAAACCAGCCCTGGAGGGAGTATTTACACCACAGAAATCAGCCCATACCAGAGGTCAGGGCTCTGTGAGGACCCCCTCCTCTCCAGCACACCCTTGCTTCAAATGTAGCAAATGACTAGTCATCCTCAAAACAGAGTGTGGGGTTGGGAGTTTCCTAAAGTCCTGGGTGAAAAAGAATCAGATACCCAGTGCCCCCAGGCCACACCAGGGCAGGGCAAAGGCTGAGAGGTGCCTTTACCTTCCAGCTCCTTGATGACAATGTTTACACAAGGAACCTCAGTGTTTACCTCTGATATATACCACCTGCTTAAAACCTGCAGTGAAGTTAATTATCCTTTTATCCAGGGTAGAGGGAGACCTGGTGGAAACTTATTCATTGTACAAATGCCTTTGTAATGTTTTACTTTAAAAAAATGCCACACATTGGAGTTCCCGTCATGGCACAGTGGTTAACGAATCTGACTAGGAACCATGAGGTTGTGGGTTCGATCCCTGCCCTTGCTCAGTGGGTTAACGATCCGGCGTTGCCGTGAGCTGTGGTGTAGGTTGCAGACGCGGCTCGGATCCCGCCTTGCTGTGGCTCTGGCGCAGGCGGGCAGCTACAGCTCCGATTCGACCCCTAGCCTGGGAACCTCCATATGCCATGGGAGCAGCCCAAGAAATGGCAAAAAGACAAAAAAAAAAAAAAAAAAAAAAAAAAGCCACACTATCTAACTCAGAGTATTTTTCTTAGGTAAAGCTTATTTGTAGGCGTTCCCATCGTGGCTCAGCAGAAACAAATCTAACATCCATGAGGACGCAGGTTCAATCCCTGGCCTCACCCAGTGGGTTAAGGATCCAGCATTGCCATGAGCTGTGGTGTAGGTTACAGACAAGGCTTGGATCTGGTGTTGCTGTGGCTGCGGCATAGGCCGGCTGCTATAGCTCTGATTCATCCCCTGGCCTGGGAACCTCCATATGCCATGGGTGTAGCCCTAAAAAGACAAAAAAAAAAAAAAGTTAAAACTTATTTGTAGACTTCACCACTATTAAACATTATATAGTTTCTTCAATAAGTGGTAGTAGAAAAACTGGATATCTACATGTAAAATAATGAAATTAGGATGTTCTCTAATACCATAACACAAAAGTAAACTCAAAATGGATTAAAGACCTAAATGTAAGGCCAGAGACTATAAAACTCCTAGAGAAAAACATAGGCAAAAAACTCTTTGACATAAATTACAGCAATATCTTTTTTGATCCACCTCTACAGCAATGAAACTGAAAAAAGAATAAACAAATGAGACCTAATTAAGCTTAAAAGATTTTGCAGAGCAAAGGAAACCATAAAAAAAAAAAAAGAGAGAGACAATCCGCAGAATGGAAGAAAAATCTGAAAAACAACTTAAAAGGGCTTAATCTTCCAACTATACAAAATCTTGTATAGATTTATACAAAAAAATACAATCAAAGAAATGGGCAGAAGATTTAAACAGACATTTCTCCAAAGACAGATGGCCAAAACAAACATGAAAACATCCTCAACATCTCTAATTAATAGTAGCGAAATACAAATCAAAACTACAATGAAGTACCACCTCACACCAGTCAGAATATCCAATATCAAAAAGTCTACAAATAATCAGTAAATGCCAGAGATGGTGTGTACAAAAAGGAATCTTTCTATACCACTGGTGGGAATGTAAATTGGTGCAACCACTATGGAAAACAGTATGGAGGTTCCCTGAAAAACTAAAAATAGAACTATTGTATGATCCGGCAATCCCACTCCTGGGCATATATCCAAAGAAAACCATAATTCGAAAAGATACATGCATCCCAATGTTCACTGCAGCACTATTTACAATAGCCAAGGCATGGAAACAACCTAAGTGTCCACTGACAGAGGAATGATAAAGATGATGTGGTACACATATACAATGGATTACTTAGCCGTAAAAAAGAACAAAATGGTGCCATTTGCAGCAACATGGATGGACCTAGAGATTATCATACTAAGTGAAGTAAGTCAGACAAATACCACATGATAACACTTATATGTGAGATCTAATAAAAATTATACAAAGGAACTTATTTGTAAGGCAGAAACAAACTCACAGATTTCAAAATCAAACTTAGGATTACCATAGGGGAACCTGTGAGGGGAGGGATGAATTAGGAGGACAGGAAGGGCATATCCACCCTACTATATAAAATGGATGGTTAACGACAACCTATCGGGTGTTCCCTTCTGGTGAAGCAGGTTAAGGATCTGGCGTTGTCACTGTAATGGCTTGTGTTCAATTCCTGTGGTGTGTGTTCAATTCCTGGATCGGATTTTCAGTGCAGCCAAAAAAAAAAAAAGCCAACAAAACAAAACAAAAAAACAACAAATAAGAACCTACTGTATAGCACAGGGAAATCTACACAATAGTTTGTAATAACTTATATGGGAAAAAAGAACTGGTACATGTATATGCATAACTGATTTACTTTGCTGTGCACCTGAAACTCATACAAGCATTGTAAGTCAACTATACTCCAATAAAAATGTTTTGAGTATATATAGATATATATATATATATCTATACACACACACACACACACATATCTTTGCATGCTTGTGCTATTGTGACTATAGGAAAAATTATTGAAAGTCAAATTACTGGAAAATATAAATTCTGATTGAATTAATTTATGTAGTTAATTAGCTCTACTCTATACGTCAGCTCTCACACTCATTAAAAAGGCATCATGGGGAAAAGTTTTATAAGTTTACTTTTTGTTTAGCATGCAATTCTTATTTCTCAAAGCCATAAAAATCATATACTAAAGTTTGGTAAAATAGTTACAAAAACATACAATAAAATATGTATAATTTTAAGTATAACAAAAAAGCACTACTTTATTCTTTGGTGAAAATATGTAGAAAATATAGATTTATTTATGTGTTACCATTTGGCAAATCCCTTTCTAAGGTTCTGAATATTCATCAATTTTAATGGGAGAAAATCTGTCCCTGAATTAGAATAGGAGGAGAATTATCCAACACCCAAAGTGTTACACTCAGTCCTTTTTGAAATTTTTTTGAAAAATAGTGAATTAATTTGAACTAATATGAACTAATGTGAAATATGAACTATGAACAATATGAACTAATGGGCCTAGGCCAGATGCCTCATAGAGAATACAACCAGAATCACAATTACTGAGGAGAGCTTCAATTTAAATATTGCATATGGGGCAGGAACAATAGTTATTATAAATAATGCTGCTATGAACCGTTTACATAAACTGGCAACATTAAAAGATTTTTTCTTTAAATGACCAACTTAAAAACCATTTTAGGAAGTAATTTCATGAGCTCTCATTTGGGTGCAAAAATAATTTGGCATTATAACATTTTTTCCAAAATGTGTAAGTCCAGATATAAATATTCTTCCTCCCTAGTTGCCCTGAATAAAGACTGAATAGAACTATTAATGATAGATTAAATGACATATTATTTTGACTAATGATATTTTAAATTAAAATTATATCATAAAAGGCATTCAGTAGGATAGTAAAATTATCTCTGTTCACAGATGACATGATATTATATGTAGAAAACTCTAAGGATTTCAAAAAACCCAGGAAGAACTAATAACAGCAAAGTTACAGGATACAGACTCAAAAGATAAAACTCATTGTTCTATATATTAACAATGAAAAATATTAGAAGAAAATTAAGAAAATGATTTCATTTATAATAACATAAAAAATAATAAAATACTTAGGAATAAACCTAACCAAGAAGGCAGAAGGCTTGCACTGAAAATTTAAAATACCACTGAAAGAAATAAGACAACAATAAATGGAAAGACATCCTGTGTTCATAGTTTGGGAAATTTAATACTGTTAAGGTATCAGCATTACCCAAAGTGATCTACAGCTTCTATGTAAATCCTATCAGAACACAAATGACATTTTTTGGCAAAAGCAGAAAAAAATTTCTAATCTTTGTATGGAATATGAAGGGACTCTGATTAGACAATAGTTTTGAAAAAGAAGAACAAGTTTGGAAGTATCACACTTTCTGATTTTAAACGGTATTACAAAGCTACATAATCAAAACAGGGTGGTACTGACATAAGAACAGCCATATAGACAACAGAACAGGAGAGAGACCCCAAAACATACCCAACATGTACAGTAATGATTTTCACAAGAGCATTAAGACTATCAAATGGGGAAAGGGCCGTCTTTTCAACAAATTGTTCTGGGAAAACCGAATATCAACATGTAGAAAGAAGCTGAACCTTTATTTACACCATATACAAAAATTAACTAAATGGATCAGAGATCTACATGTAAGCAACCAAAACTATAGAAGAAAATAAAAGGTAAAAGCTGTAGAATGCTGGGTTTGGCAATGATTTCTTAGACTTGATATCAAAAACAAAGGCAATAAATAAAAAAAAGATAAATTTGACTATATCAAAATGAAAACTTTTGTCAATCACAGGACACTATCAATGGAGTGTAAAGACAGTTCATGGAATGGGAAAAATATTTGTAAATCATACATCTGATGAGGAGTTAATATCCAGACTACACGAAGAACCCCTACAAGTCAACAACAACAAAAACAAAAACCTAATTTAAAAATGGGTAAGTGGAGTTTCTGTTGTGGCTTGGTGGGTTAAGAACCCCACTAGTATCCATGAGGATGCAGGTTCAATCATTGGCCTTGCTCAGTGGGTTAAAGAATCCAGTGTTGCCATGAGCTGCAGTGTAGGTCACAGACAAGGCTTGGATCTGGCATTGCTGTGGCCATGGCTGTGGCATAGGCCGGCAGCTGCAGCTCCAATTCGACCCCTAGCCTGGGAACTTCCATATGCCTCAGGCGTGGCCCTAAGAAGAAAAAAAATTTTTTTTTTAATTTTAAGTGGGCAAATGACTTGAATAGACATTTCTCCAAAAATATAAAATGGCCAAAAAGGCACATGAAAATATGCTCAACAACATTAAGCATTATCAAAATGTAAATTAAAATCACAATGAGATAGCAGTCATCAGGATGACCACTCTTAAAAAAGGAGAAAGTAGGTGTTGACAAGAATGTGGAGAAATTGGAGTCCATGTGCACTGCTGGCGTGAATGTGACATGACATAGCCACATTGGGAAAAAGTTTGAAGATTCCTCAAAGAAATTAAAAATGAAAATACCATGAGATCCAGCAGTTCTCCTTCTGGGTATTTATCCAAAACAATCTAAAGGAGATTCAAAGAGATATATTCACACATTTCCACAGTATCAGAATTTGCAATAGCCAAAACATGGAAGTAACCCGAGTGTCAATTGATAAGTAGATAAATAAAAAGTGGTATATGCATACAATGGTGTATCATTCAGGTTTTAACAATTCCGACGCAGGATTCTTCACTGATGAACTTTGAGGACATTATGCTATTATATGAAAAAAGCCAGTCATAAAAAGGACAAATATTATATGATGACACTTACATGAAGTCATGAAGTCAGTACAGCAGTCGAATGCAGAGAGACAGCATGTAAAATGGTTGTTGCTAGGGCTACAGGGTTGGAAAAATTATTTAATGGATACAGTTTCAGTATTGCAAGCTGCAGTTATGTGAATGGATGGTGGTGATGGGTGCATAATAATGTGCATATACTTAGGGCCTATTAACCGAACACTTAAAAACAGTTAACATGATAACTTTTATTTTAATGGGTATTCCATCATAATTAAAATAAAAAATACCATTCCATAAACTTTTTGTTGATACTAGATTGTTAATATTCTGAGGAAATCACATTTAGTATACATTAGGGAAAGAAAGCTACCCTTCCTCACTGGAAAAATGTAGTAATAAAAATGTTTTTCTGAACATTAATATTATTAAAGAAAACAAGATGGGTTGATTAGATTTAAATTAAAACTTTTTATGGCTTTTACACTGGAAAAAGATACCAAAGTTTTCTTTCCTTTTTTTTTTTTTTGACTGCCACATGGCACATGGAATTCCCAGGCCAGGGATCAGATCCAAGCCATGGTTGAGGTCTACACCACAGGTGTGGCAATGCCAGATCCTTGAAGCCAAGGTTTTCAAAGTGACTTAATATTAGGCCTCTCACTTTTACTAACAGATAGCATTAAATTTCCTGAGAATAATTGTTTTAATGTTACATGTACAATATTCATTTGTCTTTTGAAATGTGTGTGCACGCACGCATGTGTGTGTATGCTACATACCAAGAGAAAGTTGTTTAGCATTCCCTGACCTTGAAGGACAAGAGATTATAGTACAGAATGAACTTAAGCTCACACTTTAAAAGGAAATGAATACAAATTCATGAATTACTTTTAATTATACCTAGGTACATATAAACACATGGTATCAACAAAATACCTATTTTTTTTGAAGCTCAAATTCTCCAATCCATTTCTGTCATTGCCTTTGGGATGGAGCAGTGTGCTTACATGTTAAAGCTTATCTCAATTCCATAGATTTAAAAGCCCAAACAGGATTTCATGGTCAGTCAAACTCTTTCTGTATCGGGGGCAGCAGGATTCAGTGAATACTTATTTAACTTAAAAGAGACTGTCCTTCCCAATTGAAATGTCTATTAGCTTGTATCATCCTTTTGTAATATAAGATCTCCAACCTATGTATCATAGTCTTATAGCAGGATAATTCTGTCTATGTAGACTGTTTATAATGAACAAAGACGGATTTTATGGATTTATGGAGATATTTGGCGGGAGAAAAGAGGAAAGTCACCCCAGGAGTCTATTGATGGTATAAAGTGGAGATGCTCAAAAGTGGGTCCCTTTGTGCAATGTTCCATGCACATAAATCATAAACTCCGCTAACTCTGAAACCACAGAATATCCTATTGTGAGAAAAAGGAAACATTATTGGGAAGTATCAGTCTTCCCCAAGAAAATAATGTTTAACTTGTGGCTTGTGACTCTTACATCTTCTGAATCATTAGAAAAGTCTGGTTGTGGAAAATTGTACTATTTGCATGAGTGTAATTCAACAAGTCATCCTTTTTGTGCTCAGGCAGGGTGAGATCCTGCTATAAGACATAACAGAGTTCACACTTCCAAGATCCTAGAACCACAGATTACAGTCAAGATGCAAGAATTTATGCCAAGTAACAAGTAACACAGAAACCTCTGCATGAGGCAGGAACTATGGGAAATTGAGAGATAAATAGGTAGAAATACAAACCATAAATATCTAGATGACTTTAAAACAGTATTCTCAATCCAAGGCAAGTCAAATGGACTAAATTCTTAGATAAGAAAACAAATAAAAGAATATTACTTATTAAAATAAACACTAATATAGAACTATTAACTTTTTTTTTTTTTGCCAGGGGTCTAATTGGAGCTGCAGCTGCCTGCCTGTGCCACAGTCACAGCAACATGGCATCGGAGCTGTGTCGGCGACCTACATTGCAGCTCACAGTGATGCTGGATACTTAACGCGCTGAATGAGGCCAGGGATCAAACCTGAATCCTTATGGATACTAGTCAGGTTCATTACCACTGAGCCGCAACGGGAACTCCCTATTGAACATATTTTGACATTTAAAACTTGACCAATTAAAATACATCATGTTGTTAACTGTGTCACTTTTATAAAAATATATATTTTGTAAAAGCCTAATGTGGCAATAAAATAAATAATACTTTAATCCAAATAAAATAAAAATTAATTAAAATATAATTTAAATAATCCTTCCACCATAAAGTAAATATCATTATGTTAAATAATAGTCACAGAGAAAATACTCAATAAACCTGGAGAATGCTTAAAAATTATAATAAATATACCAATATCAGAATTTACTGAACAGCAGTGATCACTGAAAAATTCAAAGCCTTAAATATGTGCATTGATTAAAATGAAAGAAGGAATATAAATGGATAATTAAACAGCTGACATTAGAAAAATAATTTTCCCCTCAAAAAAGGGAATGTGATAAATGAGTATAATTTAATGTGATAAAAATAAACAGCAAGACTAAGAGAAAATATTAAAAAACAAAAGTTTGTCTTTAAAAAAACAAATGAAATAAACTACTAGTCATCACAATAGTAGCAGATATAGGCAAATTAAAAAGTCAGAAAAGAGTAAGATGGCACAAATATGAGATTTAAAAGTCACAAGGAGGAAAATAATTATTCGAAGAGAATTATAAAATATCTGGAGGGAATAATTTGTGCAATTACTTCTTTTTTTTTTTTTGTCTTTTGTCTTTTCAGGGCTGCACCCGAGGCATATAGAGGTTCCCAAGCTAGGCGTCTAATTGGAGGTACAGCTGCAGGCCTACACCACAGCTACGGCAACACCAGATCCAAGGTGCGTCTGTGACCTACACCACAGCTCACAGCAAAGCCAGATCCTTAACCCACTGAGCAAGACCAGGGATTGAACCCGCAACCTTACGGTTCCTAGTCATATTCATTTCTGCTGTGCCACAATGGGAGCTCCCTGATTTCTAATACACTCAATAATGTAGATTAAGTGGATAACCAAGGTTGCTGATATTGGCAACCACCGTGCATCTTTAGCTCTGAGCCTGGCTCTGCCAAACAGCCTACAGGTGCCAGTGCTGGGAGCCTGAGGCCAATCAACTAACAGGGCAGGACACCGCCCCACCCATCTGCAGACTGGCTGCCTAAGGACTAAAGCTCCCACACCTGCCTTTGATGTTGACCTGGACATGGCCCACCTAAGGGCAGGCACCAGCTCCTCCTGCCAGGAAGCCCGCATGATCCATTAGACCAGCCTCAGCTGCCAGGGAGCAGGTACCACTGTAAAAAAACTCAGCACTCACTCTGCAGGCCAGATCCTACCCCAGGACCAGCTTGGCCCTCACACGGCCAACTAGCAGCCACTGCAACCTGGGAAATGCCCCAGACCCAACTGTGCCAAGTAACCCCTGCCGCCAATGATCTGAAATGAGCTCTGGGCCCTGCAGCCAGACTCTAGGACCCAGCCCTGCCAGCTAGTGGTCCAGCCCTAACCCCAGGACCAGGCTTCACCTGCCAGTGGGTGGGCAGCAGCTCCAGAGTCTTCAGGACACTGACTGCCCACTCTTGAGCCAGCACCAGCCCCGAGGCCCCTAGGTTCCCATCCAGCAATCCCCCACCCCTGCCCCATGACCAGACCCTGCAATGTAGCCACAGCAGCATCCACACAAGGCAGGGCCTGGCAACCAACCAGACCAGGTGTCACCCAAGCCCAGCAGACCACCCAGCATCAGCCTGCCACAACAGAAGGACCACACAGCCCTCTTGGTGGGAACTCTGAAAGCATGTGGTTTGGGTGACGAGAGGGGAGGACACTCTTGGCACAGAGGCCACTCTCCAGGGTCAAGAAATATAACTCACCTGCCACATACATAAAAATACCAATAGCAACTTAGACAAAAGGAGGCAGCAAAGGAATATGTGCCAGACGAAGGAACAAGATAAAACCCCAGAAGAACCAAGTGAAGTAGATGGAGACAGGTGACAGCTGAGAAAGAATTCAGAGTAAAGATCACAGAGATGATCAAAGGACTTGGGAGGAGCGTGGATGCAGAGCGAGAAGTTACATGTTGGCAACATAGGCTCTAAGAAAACACACTATTCACGTTTTTCTTTAATCTTTTAGAACTATTTCCATTCTCTCTGACTTCACAGAGAATAAAATAAGTGTCATGGAAGCCCGTACAAAAAAAGAGAGAGAAGGTGCAAATCAAAACGCAGAGCTTACAGCATTACGGGGGGTTGGTACTGCAGGTGCCCTTACAGCATTACAGGGGGTTGGTACTGCAGGTGCCCATGTCTGTTCTCCGTGTACAAGCTTGTGTGCAGGTAAAGTGGACGTGTAGCAGAGAGGGAGATGGTAGCCACCACCGACGGATACAAAGACCTCTTTTCCAAATTTCTCAGGCACTGGATTAGGAACCACCAGGGTGTGTGCAAAGTATCATAGTTTCAGGAACGTCTGCTGAGGGGTCTGATGTTCTAATGGCCTATTGTGTCACCAGGCTGATACCTGTTTACACCGTGTGCAGACCAGTGAGTGACCTACACAGGCCTAAGCAAGGCAGAGGAGACAGTATAACATGCCTGCAGGGAAGTTAAAACTGTAAAAGCATATGATAAATCACAAGCTAGCACGTCTCATCCTTACCCTGACCCAGGGTTTAGTACCCACCTTCCAGGTATCTCGAAAGAAACACCACAGAGCTTCTCACTCACTCCATCCTCAAAGTTAACTCTATGCTTTTAAAGATATCTAGAATCAAGGTATTACAAAAATCATGTAAACCATGATACACAGGCATATGGTTACACATCTGTGTATGCGTGTGTGCATCATGAGAGGACAGAGAGCAGACAGTAGAAATACCTAAAGAGATAAAGGCCAAGGGTGTTCCAGGAATAATGAAAAGCATTACATTACAGATCTACAGATTCAAGAGGCTCAGAAAACTTCAATGGAATAAAAGAATAAATAATAAACAAGGGCACATAACAAATGAAAAACACACTAGACATATCATAGTCAAACTGTAGAAAATGAAAAATAGAAAGTGTTGAAAGCGATTCTAATACCAGAGGAAACATTTACACTGACCTCAGAGATGGTTTCTGAAGGTGAGATTAGCGAATCTTCCAAAAGAAAATACCTACCAAACTAGTAAAAATATTCAAAAGTGAAGATGAAAAAAATGTTTTTAGACATGCAGAAACTGTCGATTTATTTTTTAGCAGACTAACTCTCCTGAAAATAAATGGATTATCTAGAAGAAAACAAATGACCCTGAAGGGGGCATGTAAATATAACTGGAATAAAAGATAGGAGAAAGGGTGGAAACATGGATATTGATGGACAATTGTTGACTGATAGACAATGATAATGTCTTGTGGAATTAAGTTATGGAAGAGATTAACATGCTTGACAACAGAATGCAGCAATAGGATGGAAGAGATGGAATTAAGGGTTTTACTACTGAGCAATGTCTGAAAATTAGCAAAAGCAATAATTTTCATTAGATTCAAATAAATAAGGAAAGAAAGGATGTTTAATCCCAATGGTAATCAGCAGAGGAAGGATAAAGATAAATTAATAAAAAATATTTGTTTACGCCAAAACAAGCGGAAAAGTGGAAAAAATAAGATACTGTGTAAGGTGATTGTTAAACTTTCAATATATCAGTAATTATTTCAGATGTAAAGGATTAAATAATTCAAATAAAGGGCTTACACAGGGATTAAAACAAAACAGAAAAAAACAGCATAACACTGAAATGCTTCTGAGGAACAGAAAGGGATGAAACACTCAATTTTTTGTATGAGGTCAGAATATAACTTGATATCCGAATCTGAAAAGAAATTACTCATCTCTCTCATATTTCCAGGTAAAATTTAATAGCATATTAATAAATTCAGTGAAAAGGTAAGAATAAGCCAGGTTTATTCCAGGAAAGTCAGAACAGATTACCAGTGGAAAAGATTCAGTAAATTTTATTCCACAAAAGTAAGAAAGGCTTATCTTTGCAATCAATGTGAGTAACCACATGAAAGAATGGGGGGAAAACCACTATAAATTATATTAAGGGAGTTCCCATCCTGGCTCAGAGGAAACAATTCTGACTAGTATCCATGAGGACACAGGTTTGATCCCTGGCCTCGCTCAGTGAGTTAAGGATCTGGTGTCGCTGTGAGCTGTGGTGTAGGTTGCAGATGCGGCTTGGATCTGGTGTGGCTGTGGCTGTGGTGTAGACCAGCGGCTACATCTCCAATTCGACCCCTAGCCTGGGAACCTTCAGAGGCCATGAATGCGGCCCTAAAAAAGACAAAAAATAAAAAGAGAAAAAAATTCTATTAAGAATTATACTTGAGCCAGTGCAATTAGGCTACAGAGAAGAAATTAAAGTCACAGGAATTGGAAAGTAAGAAATAAAACCATCATTTACTGCATTTGATATGATTGTGTCAAAAATCCAAATTTATAGACAAATAATTTTTAAGTGAATTTTAAAAGAGCACTGGACATAGGTCAGCAATCCATAGTTATTCCCTCATAAAAATAAAAATAACTTGAAAACAAAAATGTTTAAGTATGATTTATAAAAAAGCATAAAATACCAAATACCTATGAATAAATTTAATAAAAGTTACACTCAAACTACATATTACTATTATTATTATTATTTTTGTCTTTTCTAGGGCCGCACCCGCGGCATATGGAGGTTCCCAGGCTAGGGGTCTAATCGGAGCTGTAGCTGCCAAGCCACAGCAACGTGGGATCTGAGCCGTCTGCAACCTATACCACGGTTCACGGCAACACTGGATCCTTAACCCACTGAGCAAGGCCAGGGATTGAACCCGCAACCTCATGGTTCTTAGTCGGATTCATTAGCCACTGAGCCACAGGAACTCCTCAAACTACATATTATTAAAGAAAATTAAAGAGAAGACACTTAAAAATCTAAACAGAGGATACATCATGTTTGTGAGTTAAAAACTTTATGCATATTTGTGGTTAAAAATTTCAATATTGTAAAGATACCAGTTCTCCATGAATTAATCTATACATTTAGTCTTAATCCAAATCTCACCTGAAATTGTTGTGGAAATTATCAAGACGACTGTAAAATCATATGGCAAGTCAAAGAGTTTGGCATAGCCAAGGCAATCTTTAAGTAAGAACAAATTTGGAGGAGTTAAATTATCATCTATGAGGACATTATAAATTAATTAACATAGTAGGCAATTGACACATGGACAACGAAATCAATTAAGGGAACAGAATTGAGACTTTAGAAGGAAATACACAGAATATCTGATTTATGATGAGGGGAACAGTGCAATGGAAAGAGTGACTTTGTAATGATGATTCTGGGTTAACTGGCTCACTACAAGGAAAAAGTATGCCTTGAAACCTAGCATTAAAAAAATCAATATCTGGAGTTCCCGTCGTGGCGCAGTGGTTAACGAATCCGACTAGGAACCATGAGGTTGCGGGTTCGGTCCCTGCCCTTGCTCAGTGGGTTAACGATCCGGCGTTGCCGTGAGCTGTGGTGTAGGTTGCAGACGCGACTCGGATCCCGCGTTGCTGTGGCTCTGGCGTAGGCCGGTGGCTACAGCTCCGATTCAACCCCTAGCCTGGGAACCTCCATATGCTGCGGGAGCGGCCCAAGAAATAGCAACAACAACAACAACAACAACAAAAGACAAAAGACAAAAAAAAAAAAAAAAATCAATATCCAATATATTCTTCATGTAAAAGTGAAAGTTAAAACCATGTAATTAACGTCCTGAGAGTATTAAATATGCTACAGACATTACTGTACTTCATTGCTTCTCACATCTCCATATCTGCATGTGGTATGTACTTAATAAATATTTGTTAACCGAATGAATACAGTGGTTTAACTCAAAATATCATCTTTAGGTGTTGCTATATATCTAAGGGGAATGCAGGAATGCTATATTTTTTCCACCTACAAAGATCTGCATGGTATCCAAGAAATCTATCATAATTATCCTTTCCTGAATAACAGCAAAGGATGTGATTTTTGCTTCCCTACTGGACTTCCATCTTTCCAGACCTCTTGGTCACTTATCAAACACTGCCTTTTATTGTCAATCGTAATATAAATGTGCGTAGCTCCAGATGAATTTTAAACCCCTTCTGTGGAGGTAGAAATCATGCCCAATTACCAAAAATCTAACATATTTTGGGCATAGCATAACTTAATTGATTGGTTAGGAAGACTGATCAGCCTCTCTTGGAATTAATACATGAAACAAATCTTAGAATACTAGGAACACTATCTCTTTTTGTTGTTGTTGTTGTTGTTGTTGCTATGTCTTGGGCCGCTCCCGCAGCATATGGAGGTTCCCAGGCTAGGGGTCCAATCGGAGCTGTAGCCACCGGCCTATGCCAGAGCCACAGCAACTCGGGATCCGAGCCGAGTCTGCAACCTACACCACAGCTCACGGCAACGCCGGATCGTTAACCCACTGAGCAAGGGCAGGGACCGAACCCGCAACCTCATGGTTCCTAGTCGGATTCGTTAACCACTGCGCCACGACGGGAACTCCAGGAACACTATCTCTTGAAGACAGCATAAAGGTTTTTTAAATTTTTCATTAAAGTATAGTTGATTTACAATGTTCTTTCAATTTCTGCTGTACAGTAAAATGACTCAGTCATACATATATATACATTATTTTCCTCATATTAAAAGCTATAATTAACTTCCAAGTAATGGAAGTCAAAAGGAAGTCTGGGATGGAAGAACAAAAATAAAACCTATTGTAAAAAAAACAAAGACAAAAAACAAAACCTGCTTATAAACTTCCAGAGACTGTAGAGTGCTAAAATATTGCGAAAAAAATCAAACCCACTCCATTTAGTTCCAGGCATCTTCCAAAAAGACAGAGAATGGGATCTAATAGGTTTCATCAGCCATTCAGTTGCTAAGCAACTCATCACTAAGATGGATGTAAAGTGCGTTGTTAATAGGCAGCACTGAATGTGGCTGTCCTTAACATTAGTCCAGCGATATAACTGTACAGAAATACAAAGATAAAGAAGGATAAAACACAGGTAATCCTCAAATGCTAAACTAATATGACTGAACTTTGAAAAGGGCTTATGTCTTTAGCATGAACATAAATACTGAACACTTTACCATTTTGCAGCAGATATTTTTCACTTCAGAAGTATGTCACAAGTCATAAGAGTACTAAGAAAATTATCTGAGTAATGGATGGCTTAAGAGAAAATAAGCATCTTCATTTCCATCTCCATTTCTGTATTGTCAATTTATGTAGTGAAGCAGTACAGTTAAAATTAAATTAAAAGTTCTCAAGCTGTTATCACTATAATTTCCAATTTAGGTGACCAAAAACTTTATTTATGATACAATGAAGTTCTAAAAAGTATATTAGTCACATCAAATGGTTCTTGTAAACTCACTGGGTACTTTTTACTAACTAGTTGCAGTTACATTTTTTTTTATAATCATACAGTCATGATAAGAACACACCCATATTAAAGGCAATAATAAAATAATAGAGTGGTAAAATAATGTCCTAATTGTCAAATAGAGACAATATGTAAAGATGGATTCTTCACCATAAGACAGCTGCACTGGTTTCTAGTAGGAACTGGTGGGTGAGGAGGGAAAGGCACAAGTGTACTGAGTCTCTGGTCAAGGGCAAAAGGTGAATGGTTTAGATCCACTCAGAGAGAGCAAACTCCTGAAGTCTTGAAAGGCATTCTCCTTTCTCCCCATCACAGATACAAATGTAAAATGACCTGAAATAATCTGGCTGAGTGTTAGCAAATGGTTGTAAGTGTCCTGATTTGTTTCTGCTTTCAGATTTACTCCAGAGCACTCCACAGGAAGGTTTGATATATAACAGAGCAAACTTCAAAGGAAAATGAACATGTTAACTCTTCAATTTTTTCCTCTCATAAAGAGGGTAATTTTTAAATGTTTATTTTCACTGATTCATTTACAGCTTCAAAAGTAAGTTGAAGCATCTTACTACTGACACAGAACATGGTAAAGAAAGGTGAGAATAATTAGACGTGTAATATTTTTACATCAAATATATACATTATTTTTTGTGGAAAGTTTTCTAAAAGTTAAATTTTTATTTCTATTTCTATAGTTAAATTTTTAGAATTTAATAAAAAGCTAAATTAAATGTGAAATGTCTTTTTATAAACTATTTGAACACTTGAAATATACAAGAATTATTAAGTTGGTGTTCACTGTGTTGATTTAGCTCACATATCGAACGTCATATAAACACGCTGTAAGTGCCTCTGAGTTGAGAGCTCTCTGGTCCCCTTCAATCCAGAGAGAGCAAGTGCTGACAGTTATAGTTATCTTTGGTGGATTAGCCCCAATCTGAAGGACTCCGCCCTCCCTCCCTCCCTTGTTTCCTTCTTTATTAAATTCTTCTGAGAAATGCTATAAAATTGGGTTGTGATGATCATTGTACAACTATAAATGTAATAAATTCATTGAGTAATATACAAAAAATTCTTTAAAACAAAAAACAAAACAAAACCAAAAAAAAATTCTTCTGCCTAAAGCATGTTGAGTTAGAGTTTAGGAATAACATTAGCTATAAACATGTAGAATATATAGAACAGGAATTATAATATATTCATATTCATCCTTTTTCAGAAATAATTTATAGTACCTAAAATATAGATTAATCTTTGAATCTAAATTGCTTCCTTTTTGATTAGTTCATAAGGGTCAACATCTAATGAAATTAACTAGATACTATAGAAGACAGAAAAAGATCAAATCTGACATAACCCAGGAGAGATAAGAACGTGTCTTTGAACATTAACAGGGAGCATGATCACTACTGTTTTGTGCACTGATCAACATCTTTGCCTGCACGTCCTTATGAGAGGTTTACAGGCAGCTGTGTGAAAGCTAATATAGGGATTCTGGATGGAAAAGAGCCCAGGATTTCCCATTGTGGCTCAGCAGTAATGAATTCAAGTAGTATCCACTAGCACATGGGTTCAATCCTTGACCTCGCTCAGTGGGTTAAGGATAAAACGTTGCCATGAGCTGTTGTATAGGTTGCAGATGCAGCTTGGATCCCAAGTTGCTGTTGTGTAGGTTGGCAGCTGTAGCTCCAATTCGACCCCTAGCCTGGGAATTTCCATATGCCGCAGGCGTGGCCCTAAAAAGACCAGAAAAGAAAAGAAAAAGAAAAGATCTAAAAAGAAAAGAAAAGAAGGAAGGAAGAGAGAGAGAGAAAGAAAGAAAGAAAGAAAGGGAAAGAAAGAAAAGAAAAAAGAAAAGGGCTGCAATGTCCTGGAATTAAACTGTTCGCCTGAGAAAACAATCAAGGACTGTGACTTTCAATCAATGGTCCAGGTAACACATGAAAGGAAATCTGAAACTCCAGCTTGAAAAACCCCTCACCCAGCAAGTTAGAATTGCAGAGATAAAAGTTTTCTGGAAACACATAGGCAAAAATATTGTTTCCAACAAAACAACAAAAATCATACTTTACTCAGAAAGGTAAGTACTGAAAATGTGGCACAATGGTAGAGGAATTCAGGAAAAAAATGTTTAGACTCAAGAATGATATACCCTATTGTACTTTCCATGTTCTTGAAACAGAGGGACCTGCTTTGGAATGTGACAGCTCAGTGTATGGCCCCAGCTGCTTTTCCCAAATCTAACACACACACACACACACACACACACACACACACACACGTATGCGTGCAGCATAAAACGGAATTTAGCCAACAGCCTTTGTGAGGGAGATCAAATTAAGTAACTCAGGATGAAGGATGTTTCCCATAAAAGTAGGAACAGTGAACACTGAAACTGAGTCACCAAAACTTCACTCTAAAGTAAATGTTCTGAGAGGAAGAAGGTCAGGAGGCAGATCCCACAGAAACAATGGTGGATTCTGAGCAGTTTTCTCCTCTTGGGTGGGGCAATACTGGGCTAATCTGCTGTTGAAATCATCCACTTACCTTGTTAATTAAATGACTGTTTTCAGTATCAAGATGTTTGTTTTCTTTCCAAATCTGACCTTTCAAAAATATTTTCTCTTATCCCTTATGTGTTCCATTTTTTACAATTTTTTCTTTATCATTAAAAAATGTTTATTTTACCATCTTCATTTAATTTTCTGTTATTTGAAATCTATAATGGTTCATTAAAAGTCACACCTGTTTAGGGGAGATCTGTCTTTGATTATTCTCTGATTCTACATCATCATCATCTTTTTTTTTTTTTTTGTCTTTTGTCTTTTGTCTGTTTAGGGCCACACCCATGGCATATGGAGGTTCCCAGGCTAGGGGTCGAATGGGAGCTGCAGCTGCCAGCCTATGCCATAGCCACAGCAATGTGGGACCTGAGCCAAGTCTGCGACCTACACTACAGCTCACGGCAACGCTGGATCCTTAACCCACTGAGCAAGGCCAGGGATCAAACCTGTGTCCTCATGGATGCAAGCTGGGTTCGCCAACCACTGAGCCACAACGGGAACTCCTACATCATCATCTTTTTGAGTCTTATGTGACCCGGATTGAGGGCACATCCGACAAAATCAGTTGTCAGTTGCTTAGCAAGTATGGAAGGCTCCTCTGCCTTGGGACCACCTCATGTGTTATTTCTTGGCGTAGATCTTCCTGAGTGTCCCAGCAACAGATATTCACATCCCAGACTGACTGAGAGCATGGCTGTGACACTGAAGTTGCAAGTTGCTCAGGTGAGAGAGGTGCACCCAGGACCGACTCGGTCGGGGCCCTGGTGTCTCTCCTACCAAACTCTCATGGAGCGAGTATCTGCTTGCACAGGAACCACAATTACAGCTGCTACTGAGCATCACTTTGCAGTTAGTTGATTGAGATTTACCCTATTTTCTTATGAGTTCATCTTTGCATTTATTGAAGTAATAGTTCATCCAGTATTTTAAAACATTTTTTAATAAGAAGGGTTTTGATGTGCAGTTCATGGAAGAAATGGAAATTTCGTGATCTGATTGTAAAGTTGTCTTCATTCTTATCTAATACTTGCAGTTTACAGTGACCTGTGTGGCCGACCCAGTGCAGTGGTTCCCATGTTTATCTCCTTCAGTGACGTTTTTTTCTTTTCTTTCTTTCCTTCTTTCCTTCTTTCTTTCTTTCTTTCTTTCTCTTTCATTTTCTTTCTTTCTTTTCCTTCCTTCCTTCCTTTTGTCTTTTTGACTTTTCTAGGGCCAAATCCACGGCATGTGGAGGTTCCCAGGATAGGGGTCTAATCGGAGCTACAGCCACCAGCCTATACCACAGCCACAGCAATGCCAGATCCGAGCCAGATCTGTGACCTACACCACAGCTCACTGCATCGCCAGATCCTTAACCCACTGAGTGAGGCCAGGGATCAAACCTGCAACTTCATGGTTCCTAGTCGGGTTCGTTAACCACTGAGCCACGATGGGAACTCCCAGTGACGTTTTTCTTCTTCCGGTTCATGGTTTGGCACTTCGCTTAAACTCTGGATGGAAACCACCTAGAAGGGGATGCATATGTTTGGCCTTGAGGCTGCTGTGAGGCAGCTGGCAAGTCATCATCCTTACACTGAACAGGAAGGATTTGTGTCTCCAGGTCCCACCATGTGTTCAGCACCCTCCTCTCCCAGTGCTGAATAGACTCCATCCATCACTGTCATTTTTCTTCAGGCCCACAGGGGTCAGAATCACAAACAGAATTTCCAAAAGTGCAGTTTCTCTCGACATGATCCACAACTGAGTTATGGAATTTAGTTTTAGGGAGAAAGCTCTGAAGCAGAAAGATTTAAGATTGAGTTGCTTTTTCTGCAGAACCTGAACAATTTTTAATAGCAAAAAAAACCCCAATTAATTTATATTTTGGCTTTAACATATAGAGTCCATTCATTCTACAAATGGAAATGAACAAAGACAGATGTTAAAAATACATTTCCAAGTAACCATATGGTTCCCTTGTATTAGTTATATTGGAAATAAGGAGAATGAAGGACATGTTAAATAGTATTAAATATTAGAGAATCTCCTTGGCCTGATGCCATGGTATCGTGTACACAGAAATGCTAGAGCCAAGAACTCAAAAACCGTCCAAGACAAGTTGGTGGGGGGATATTTTGTAGAAAAGCTCCAGAAATCTCTGTTGAGCCACGGTTGCTGGCGAGCTCTCTTTATTAAGGAGGCCAACATGCAAATCGAAGCTGGTTCTTGGCCTTTCCTCAGCCCACAGGCCAAGGGCTGCAGTTCATTCGCCAGCACCCCCATCACCTCTCACTGTCCATCCTTTGGCAGTGTTTTCCCATTGAAACCACAGAAGGAGCCACTTTAGTATATTCTGTTTGGATTAGAAACAAGAACACTGTATACCTCCAGTTGAGTAGAAACCTAACTGTTCCAATGTTAACAAACATAAATAAAATAGTATTTTTAACAAATGAAAAGACTGACACCCTTTGGAAGCTGCCAAGGGTTTTTACTCGTTTCTATTAATAAAGAGTCAGTTCTTCTTTCCACTCCATTTAATCAACTGGAAAAGGCAAATCTGCTTATTTTCAAAAATCCTCATTTCCCAAAAGTAAAAACTGAAAGCCCAGAAAACAATTATGGGAAAAGTGGCAGACCAAAGTACACTAATCACTCATGCTGCGTAAAGTTTTCTTGAACATCATTTTCAATTGCTTCTTTTTCACTTGAATGCTTTATACACATTCCCTCAAAAGCCTAGAGTCTGGAATTTGAAAAATTGTTCTGACTAATATAGAAAGTACTTTCTTATGAAAAAAACTAAAGATCAGAGTTCTAGAGAGTATATAAAAATACCCTTCCTCTTTTGGTCTTCTAATATCTGCAATCTAATGTATGGATCAAAAATAAAGCTACTTTACAAAGTTTTGAGTTGTAAGTATAGTAAATCAATTTTAGTTTATAGTTATTGTTTTATGGATCTCACAAGAATTTTCACTATCTGGTCCATAAATAGGGTGACTAAATAGAGTTTTGTAATATATGTATCTGAAAAAAAAAATGTGTGTCATCTCCATTTAATCATATCGCAGCTTTATTTTGAGAAAGACATGATTTGCTTGTTTTAAGTCAGGATGCAGTTGAGAAAGGCCATGGAAATGTCTTCCAGAAAGTGGAAAGGACAATGCATTCTTATGGTGCCATAGCTGTTTAGCCTCAGTGAAGATACAGCCTCAGCAGTAGAAAAGCAATCCTCTCTTGAAGAGCTAAATCTTATTTGTGCTTAAAATTACCAAGAGCCCCAGGGTGACAATGAAGTTGTTCTCAAAGTTCTGCTTGGGAATTTGTTAGAAATTCCCACTGACATTAATGGGAGTTTTATAGGCAGTTTTACTCCCATCGTGAGAGTTTCGGCTAGAGTGCTTCTGCCAGCTATTCACAGATTTATGAAAAAAAATATTTTGAGTTGTGGGTGTGTCTAGAAATGTTGAAATAGGAGTTCCCATTGTGGCGCAGCCGAAACAGATCTGACTAGGGACCGTAAGGTTGTGGGTTTGATCTCTGGCCTTGCTCAGTGGGCTAAGGATCCGGCATTGCCATGAGCTGTGGTGTAGGTCGCAGATGTGGCTTGGAGCAGGCATTGCTGTGGCTGTGCAGGCTGGCAGCTGTAGCTCCGATTGGATCCCTAGCCTGGGAACCTCCATATGCTGTCAGAGTGGCCCTAAAAGGCAAAAAAAAAAAAAAAAAGGTGAAAAAACTGTGTGATCTAGTGAATATGCTCAGGATTAAATCTACGTAACCACATGAACAAAGGGGTTATTTCAGCTTTTAGAAGTGAGCATATTATTTTCCTTTTCCCCTTCATTTCTCAGCTCTTTTGAAAAATAATACATTTGACATCTGTATGTGTTAATACATTTCTTAATGAACCAACTTCCTTGTACCACTTTGCTGGGCTTACAAAAGTCTTGCGACGGTAAGAGTTTCGGAAAATACCCAGAGTTAAAAGAAGGCCCTGTGGGAGAGTCAGAAGGGCAGGGGGTTGACAGCTGATAACAGAGGTTTAGTTATTAAGGTTCTGCAATAGTTATCATCTGCTTCCAGACAGAACTTGGCAGCTTAAGGAAGAATTTTCTCACACTTCCTGAACAAGATATCTGGGCAGTTCATCCAGGTGCTCTGGCTCTCTCTGTTGAGTGCAGGTGGGCTGCGTGTCCCAGTGGCTTGTCTGGAGCGGAGGCACCAGCCTCAACGTGTCCACCCACGTGGGTGTCGGCCCCACCTCCTTGTCACAGGGGCCTTTCCAGCAGCTTCTGCACCCCTGACCCCCACCCCACAGAGCTGAGTGCCTGAGGCAGTACCTCAGGGAGATGGCAACTCCTGTAACCCTGCTGTAGATGCAACTCAGAAACTAGTTACACAAGCTGGAGCTAGAAAAAAAGTTCATGATGTAAAAATATAAAAAACTGGGTAACAGAAACGTGCCTGTGTGCAGGTGATAATTGGCATGAGATCATCTGTTACAATTAGAGAGCCTCAGAGCACAGCGTCTGGAACTGAGTATGCACAGTTTGCAGATGGAAATTTAGGTCATAACAAGGCAGGGATCACCCCCACATTCATCCATTTCTTCATTAAATAGATGCTGAGCATTCTGTCACAGCTAGTATTTACACATCCTAATTCAATAGAGTATACAGATGACAAAACTTGCAAATGCAAATATAACACAAAAAGTGTTAAAATCAAGGTTAGTAGTGGTTCCACTTGAGCTAATGGATGAGGGATATAATTCACCTGAAGTCTCAGGGGCAAAGTCAAGGGGCCGTAAACAGAAGTAGAGGTCAGTACAGAGCATGAAGTGGAGACAGCCATGTGGGTCTTGTGGCCAGGATCCGCTGTTTCCTTCAGGAAGTCCCCTTCCCTTGCCTTGAAAGCGGGAATCCAGCTTCTCCACATTGTGGTTCTGGTGGACACTGCAGTCACATTCAGGCATCTGAACAGGGCTGTCACATTAGAACACTCCCCCAGGTTCCCCAGTTTAGAACAAGAATGGATTGTGATGACTATTGTACAACTATAAATGTAACAAATTCATTGAGTAATTTAAAAAATTAAAAAAATTAGAAAAAAAAAAAGAATGGAAAGAAAGTAACTGGTGGGAAACCAGGACATGGGCACAGTTGGAACCAACCTCTACTGCTGAGTAAGAAAACAAAGGCTTCATGTAAAGGGGTTAAAAACCTCAGGGTCAGAGGGGAAGCGCTGGGTGAGGGTGGGTGATGGAGAACACAGTTCATACTATCAACCCAGACCCTGTAGAAGGACTGAGGAGTCAAGATTTTGGTGGGAGGGAGGTTACTGGTAATACTGGAAGAGAGGTCTGACACTGATGAATACTGCTAATAAGATGCTGTAATTCTACATGTATAATCTATATCTGTATGTGTCTGTCTTTATGTAAATGCATATGGATATTGACAAGAGACAGCAGGAGTGATGTAGGAAGGAGCCTTTGCAGTGAGTTGTAAGGGCAGAATAATTGCTATAAATTCAAGGAGACCAGAGAGCAGTGGTTGGAATGTCACAAGGCTAGGGTGGGGATTGTTTGATTCAAGAGAGAGCTAACTGAATACGTGTGAATACTGAGTATTCTAAGTCAGTGTAAGAAGCAGCTGGGATGCATCAGAGTTAAGGCAGAAGAGTTAAGGGAAGAAGAATGTGTCTTTAAAAGGAAAAGGGGCGTTCCCCGCATGGCGCAGTGGAAACAAATCCAACTGGGAACTATGAGGTTGCGGGTCTGATCCCTGGCCTCACTCAGTCGGTTAAGGATGCAGCATTGCCATGAGCTTGGTGTAGGTTGCAGTCGCTCAATGGGTACAGGATCTTGCGCTGCTGTGGCTGTGGTGTAGGGCGGCAGCTACAGCTCTGATTAGACCCTTAGCCTGGGAACCTCCATATGCTGCAGGTGTGGCCCTAAAAAACACATATAAATAAATAAGTAAATGGAAGAGAGTAACTTTTTTTTTTTAACAGTATAATCTTTTAGGAAACTGGGAAACTGATGTCTATTGCTGCTGGTAATTACAGGGAAGAAGGAATCTTAGGCCAAAAAAAAAAAAAAATGCACACCTCTGTCAAAGGAAAAGTTATGCCATAAATATAACAAATAAGCAAACTCAGTATCCTGTGTCTTTGTAGCCCTCACTGTGCTCTGACTCTGTGCAGCTGGTTCTCATTCCACCATCTCCTAGTAGCAGGCTCTCTTCCCCACTAGTGCTGGTTATGGAACTGTCATTCTGTCTAGCTGAATCCCTGACATCTTAATCACCTTTTATAAGTGCTGTTTTTTTTCTGATAGGACCATCTTACTACAGATGCTCTTTTAACAACTTTTATGGATATATAATATGCATACATATATAATTTTAAATTGGTGAAATGAAACTGAAATTTTTCTTAGAAAAACCAAGCTAAGCTGCTTATCTATATAAGCGAAATGTTTTTTCATACCATCTCTGAAATGACAAGATTTTAGACGTGATTCTGTTTCCCTTACTGCAAGTTAGTAAAATTCATTAAGTGCATCAGATAAATTTAACCATGAAATTGTGTTTCAACCAATTTTTGATTGAAAAGTCAGAGAACTGCTGTCGGATAGCTATGCAGCTAGGGTGGAGAGCCTTTTACTAGAGTGTAGAGTTGGTGTTTAAAAAGAGTGAAGGATATTTGCAATAACTACTGGGAAGGTGACTGACTAGGAAGATTGAGAGAAATTGTAGGATAGCATTGAGATTTACTCAATAGTGAAGATCATAAGTGTACTTTAGAATAATCTTATTCTATTCCACTTCCCATGTTCTCAAAACACTGCCATTACACAGCCCTTAATCTATGGAAAACTTTAAAAGTCCATATACATTGTGAACTGAGCTTATGTCTAAATTAAAATGTTCCTACTGGGATAACAATACATTTTCACTTGTTCTTTCTTGGATGAAGGGTAATACATATCCATTGCCTCCCAATGATGGATTTTTATTTGTACCTAAAGAATAAGGCTATTAGCACTCGGATTTCTCCCCTTTAGATAAAATAGTTTTGTTTTTATCTCTCGCCCTTCTTGTTTATTCTTTCTTTAAACTCAGTCTTAAATTATTGCTAGTAACTTAAATGGCAAAATTAACAAATTTCCATGAGCTTTCCCTTATCTTCTTCTCTTTTTTTTTAATTTTTAAATTTTTAATTTTTATTTTTTGCTTTTTAGGGTCACACCCGCAGCATATGTAGGTTCCCAGGCTAGGGGTCAAATCGGAGCTATAGCTGCTGCCCTATGCCACAGTAGCAGCAATGCAGGATCTGGGCCACATCTTCGACCTACACCACAGTTCATGACAACCCTGGATCCTTAACCCACTGAATGAGGTCAGGTATCAAACCCACAACCTCATGGTTCCTAGTTGGATTCGTTTCCACTGCACCATGACAGGAACTCCTTCACTTCTTCTTTTTAAACAGTTGTGCCATTTCTCCCATTCCACTGTCTATAAATAGCAGTTTTTCAAGCTCTCATTTAAAGACACCAGAGAAATGAAGCATCAAATAAAATCAGAATGAACTTTTTGAAGATATGACAGACATATTAAGCACTGCTATAAAGTAAGTAAAATATTATAAGATGAAGAAAACTTTAGAAGAGATTCTGCATGAATTATGAGAAGAAGTGAATCTTAGATTTTTTTTTCTGAAATCCAGCATATATCTGGCACAGTTACAAAGCCATGGTCTAATCTGTGACTCTATTTTTCTTACTTGACTAAAATATTTTAATTGCTCTTTTTGTCATAGTCTCGATGCTGTGGAAGCTCAAGTTCATGACCTGAAGGCTCCCCATGTGACAACAGCATGCAGACCCACCACCCTTGAATAAACCCTTGAATCCTTCACTTTCACAGCCATGACTCAGCTTCCCCACCCTCAGTGTTAAATGACAATAAAGTACTTTTCAACTATTTTAGAAAATAAATGACCAATATATGTGAAAATCACTCAGTCTGTTTCCTGACACATAATAAAGAATTAAATAACTGATAGCTTCTTTCTCTCTTCAGGCCTTCAGCCAAATCTAATGGCATAACTTCAGATTTCTAGCAATTACTCTCAACCACGTCAATCCAATCGTTGAACACTCTTCTTCTAAATTCCTCTAGGAATCCTGGACTTTAGAAAGATTTACTGCTTAGGAAGTTTACATATCCTTTACGCTTTTTATAAGAATGCACTCATGCAACAGATAATGAAATCAAAGGATTTTAGATTTGAAAGTTAAGTTGGACACCAAGCAGCTCCACTCTCAGGCAATGTGATGTTTTCTGAAAACTGTCAACCAACGCTCTGGCAATTTCCCATTATAGGGAATTCATTTTTTTTTACATCTATTATTAGTAGTGGTATTGTTATTATTCATTATTTAAGCAGGCAGTTCAGCTTACCTAAACTGAAACTATAGCCCTCTCACAATGGGCAGCAGCTTAAATCTTGACACAGTTCTTAGCTTTGCTGGGCATGGATGCTTCAGAAAATTGGGTAAAATTGATACATGAAATCTGAGGACCCCCTTCTCTAACTCTGTCCAGGGTGAAATTCCACTCCCTTCATTTTCCAGAAGCTGTGGTTGCCCAAGACCCCACTGTAGCAACTAGAAAAACATCTCCTCCCCAAAGATGTCTATGTCCTAAACCCTAACCTGTGTCAAAGGGAGCTTTGAAGACATGATAAAGTGTAAGGGCCTCAAGATGGGAGATGATTTTTGGATTATTTGACTGCTTCTATCCTCAAGAGTCCTTCAAACCAGAGAACCACCTTGGCTGTGGTTGGAGAGAAGTGATGACGGGTCAGAGAGATGCTGTGTTGCTGGTTGTGAAGGAGGAAGGGATGAGGATGGCTTCTAAAGGCAGGAACAGTAGGAAATGGAGCCTTGGGAAGGGAGCACATCCCTGCAACACCTTGACTTCAGCCAGAGGAACCCATGTGGGATTTCTTGTAAGGTGCTACTACAGCTGCTCTAATCCACTGAGCTTTGATGTTACCTGATGGTACCCTGCTGGAATCATTCCATCATCTCAGAAGGCTGAAGTCCTATTTTAGATTTTTGTCATCCATTATTTCAGGGCCTCTTGATGTCACTGGCAGAGTTAGTGCTTATGCCCCATGTGACTTAACACAATGATGTTCACAGACTCTCAGTGATCTCAAGCTGCAGTGGGGTCTGCCTCTGCCCCTGAGATCTCTGTCCAATTCAATGTAAACATCATTCAGTTCCCTTTGGAGAGAGTTGCTCGCTGAGCTCTAGATCTGCTACCCCATCTTGTAGGAAATAGTCTTCTCTCTTTTGTAATAAGTGAAAGTACAATTAAATTTTATCAAAAACTTTGCTAAAATCAAGATGCAGGATGGCCACAGGACACTGGCTGGTTTGACCCCATTTTACCTACACTCACAAGCAATGCAGAGGACACCTGGACAATGGGACAAATGGCTGAGGCTTCCTGGAGCCTTCCTGTAAAGGAAGGTTGGAAGCTTGACATCTTGGCCAGTTCCAGACACACAACTTTTGCTGCACAACAGTTTCATGATAATTTCACTTGCCTGTTTCACACTTTCTGTGTTCCTTATTCTAGGGCCCCTCTAAGATCTCAGTGCAACAGGCCTCACCTTGGCAAACCACATCTTCAGGGTTAGGAATCCCTGAAGATGGAAAGAACCATGAACTGCACTGCTTGCCTGGGTTACCCTGGTGTCTTCCTCATGCCCAGGGCCTGCCACCTTGGGACCATTCCGCAGACCTTGCCGTTTGAGTGGGTAAATCAGTGTGTTAATGGACATGGACCATTTACTTGAACCATTATGGCCACACTTTTCTTTATACTTGTTCGCAAATAATATCTATAATAATTTATTTCATAATTGTCAGATAGAAACAGAGTTCTAGTCCAGCTTTTTTCCTGTACTAAACATACATAAATTAAACATACTCCTGTTGTACACAGGTTTTAATCACTTTGGCCACAAAGCTGTGACAGCAAACTCTTTGCACTTCTAAATTCTTTCAGTGCAATACCTATTATATCCAATCAGACATTTCCAGTTAACTCACAAAACTGATTGGAGTTCTCATTATGGCTCAGTGGTAACTAATCCTACTAGTATCCATGAGGACATGGGTTTGATCCCTGGCCTTGCTCAGTGGGTTAAAGATCTGGTGTTGCCATGAGCCGTGGTGTCGGTCACAAACACGGCTCAGATCCCATGTTGCTGAGGCTGTGGTGGAGGCTGGCAGCTATAGCTCTGATTCAACCCCTAGCCTGGGACTTTCCATATGCCATGGGTGTGGCCCTAAAAAGACAAAAAAGAAAGAAAGAAAAAAAATATTGATTTACCACCTCTTTTCATGGAGCCATATTAATTAGGTGTAAAGCTTTATAAAAGCAGCTTATATGTGTGCATTTAATTTTTTCCTGTCTTTTTTTCCCCCATACTCATGGCATATGTAAGTTCCCAGGCCAGGGATAGAATCTGAGCTGAAGCTGCGACCTATAGTGCAACTGCAGCAACACTGGGTCCTTAACCCCCTGCACCCAGCCAGGGATCAAACTGGCACCTCCAAAGAGGAAAGCCGGATCATTAACCCACTGTGCCACACCAGAAACTCCTGCATTTACTTTTTTATTGATATATAACAATATATTAGTTTAAATATGCATTTAGCTTTACATGCCTTATACTTTACAATTATTTATACTTTAGTAAATTTACAATGTCAGGATTTTTAGTAATAGTAATAATGGTAAAATTACAGTAATAACAGCTGCTATCAATTGAGGTCCCATAATGCACTGGGCCCTGTGTAAGAGCACATTTACATGTTACCTGATTTGCTTTGTATAATTCTGAAAAATGTGTGGCATTCTTTTTATTTTTAAAATTATAATAAAAGTGCCTAATATTTTAGTAATTAAAATATTACTAATATTTTACAATTATTCTATTTATAAAAAAACATATAATACTAAATGAATTCTGATCAAATTGAATTTCAATCAGTTATATCTACTTTATGATATAAACAGAATATTCACAAAAATGAAAGACATTTTTAAAACAGTGAGTTTATTATTGTTGTCATGACTTCATTCAACTCTATGAACCAAAATCTGAAAGGTCTTGGAAATACAACACTCTTCAATTAGTTGATTCTATTCTCATTTCAAACATAGAAGTTGGCATTAAACTGGTATTTCCTGAAAGCTATATATTGATGTGAGTTTTCTCTATAGACCATGTGTGCTTGCTCTAACAAGGACAAACATAGCCAGATGTCAGTGGCTATCTGCATTGTCCCCCAGAGTCCAACATCTCGCTCAGAGCAGATCTTCGAGGCAGAGGGGAAAATCTACTTACTTTTTAAAGAAAAAGTGTTATCTGAGTCCTGAGTCCTGATCCAGCTCCACTTGGAGCTAGAAGAGGGAGTTTCAACTAGAATCCTAGCAAGTATGCAATAGGCTCCATTTTAGTGGATTGACAATTTTTTCTCCTCTGCAACACCCGTAGGTATAAACTGTGCTACCTGGTGACTAATGATGGCGAAGATGAACAATGAGCAGGGAAAAGAGGAAGACATGAAAAGGCAGTGCTGGAGAAGGGAAGAGACAGCTCTCTGTCACGACTACTCCATCAGTCAGTCATTCTACCAGAGCTTCTGCTTTGTGAGCTGGAGGTCAGTGTGGATCGTCAGAGAAATAGGGCAGGGGACAAAAATGCATTAAAGTGTTCAGCATGTCACAGAGATTCATAATCAGGGAAGGTGAAGAGTGTCCTGTCAAAGCTCCTAAAACACTCCTCTCTCTGGCTGACATAAGATTATGCTCAATGATACATACACACACCAGCAACCCTTTCATGCTTATAAGGTGTCTTATGTGCAGCAGTTGTGAACTCAAGCCTCACAGCTTCTGAAACAAATCCTTCGCCAGATTGTTTCAAGAAAACTAAGATATCTTGTTTTTTTAATTCCCTTTTATCACATTGCCTGAACCTAATGGGTAAAAACTCTGTGTTGTTAAGCTTCTTGGAGAACAGTTTAAAATAAATGAAAAATGTTTCAAAATTTTCTGCTATTTTAATGCACAAATACAAGATTGGTCAAAGTTTGGGTTATTTCAAAACCTTTCCTCTCAAAAAGAAAGATCTAACTAATTCCAAATAATGTGGACAACTTTATTTCAGATTCAAATTTCTAGTTTTTTGTGATGATTTTTTAATTCTGATAATATGATGAATTAACCTGACATTTGGAATAATCATATGACTAGTCATGGTGGAAAACTGAATTGTAGATTGTTTTTAAGGAATCTGGTATCTGCTTTCTGGTCCAAGTCTCTGCAAACGTGGCTCTACATGGCAACTGCCACAAAAGGGTTTGGATTTAGAGTGGCTCTTGGGATCAGAACATACAGACATGGCCATCAGCCTTTTAATAAAGACAATCTTGAAGCAATATGACTCAACATAGACAAGAATGGCCCCTGGATTCCCAATTCCATGAAGGCATGGGCTGTCTTCACACAGTTTGCTCCATGTTTTTGTCTACTGAATATGAGAACAGGACAGGAGTGGATCCCTGAGATGACTCAGCACTGAGCAAAAATTAATCATGTACCTCCATTGATGGAACAAAATTGTTAATGCATCCGGCACAGTTCCTGGTGCATAATGGGTCTACTCTATGTGGACACATCCCTACTCTTTCTTCCTACTTTGAACTGTGACAACTATAAAAACTCAATTTCATGACTGCTAACTTCTGCTGCCTCCCCATATTTCTCATGTGGGTTGGTTCCTCTTTCTATGATGAGAAAATAATGTCTTTGACTTTTTTCAACATTATTTTTGATGGTGCAATGGGGATATACAGGGTAGATTTTTTTAAACTGTGCATATGTATTTAAATAGATATTTTAATGGAAAAAGATATCTTCCACTCATCGATGTCCCTGCAAAACTCTTTTGAACCTTAACTAAAGTTTTAATTTAAAAACTTTCTTTCTTTTTTCATTTCTTTTCTCTATTTGTTATGTTTTAACACATCGAGAAGATAGTCTATTCCCAGGTTTAGCTCCAACCATCTCAGGAGTATCAGCAATTCTCTAAATACCACAGAAATTCATGGCAATGTAAATCATATCCCAGAGTCTCTGAGTCTCTCTGTTGTTCTGTAATAGCTCTCATTTCAGCAGAGAGGACATGGAGAGAAGAGAAGCCAGGCTCCAGAGAAGTCTCTGAAGCCCACACTCACTCCAGCTGCTCCCCCACATTCTCCTGCAATGCAAGCTGACTCACTGAGGGGGTACTACTTAAATCTAAGAGAGAGAACTTGTTTCCTTCAGGAAATAAGCAAGAGTCATGGGGTAAGTGCTAACAATCACAATAAGCTCCCCCCACCCCACAGTTCTGCCAGGAAGGTATATACAGGCTATGATCAAGTTCACAAGCCCCCTGTCTTCTACTTGAGTTTAACTACACACCTCCTGGTTAGGAACAAAGAATATAAATAATGTTAGCATAAAGTCTGGATTGGAAGTGAAAGGTAAATACTCCAGGCTACGTGTAAACAACTATCATCCTTTCTACAAGAACTGTCACTGCTGTAGACAAGGATGTACATGGTGGAGGCTGTGGGGGGGAGAGAACTAAGTTAGTTCTTGGGTGGGTGGGGGAATGGCAGATTCAAAAGAAGAAATGTCATATTCACGTCACTACTCTAAACGTTAGTCTAGGAAGGAAGGAAAGCAAGCCTGGTGTTAGCACAGCTTGGTTACAAGGATGACCAAGTAATTCTGGAAATATCATCTCTGAATAAGAGAAGACTGATAATGCCATCTGCAGAAGGAATGCCCAGTAAATGACAACAGCCTGCCCTCAGCAAGCCCTGGCCAGTAGGCCCTCCGCGGAGCAGTAAGTGAAACAGCACCCCTACCCTTCTGGCTTAGCCTCGGGGTTCAAGCAGCCTAAAGTTGATCAGAGTCATTAATTCATTGAAAACACACTATTTTTCCTGTTTTCTTTGTGATTATTTCCTCACCACATAGAAGGGTATGTCTGGCTCAAAGGAGATGCTCAACAAATATTGGAAATACCATTTAAAGAAGTATGAAGCTCTTAAAAGAAGAAATTACAAAGGGCAAAGATACCCGTGTCATTCTGAGAATTATGTCTTCCAATGGCAGCTCTATTTTGCAGTTAATTCTAGGTATGGTTTATAAAATGCTTTCTATGACTAATATGTGAACACTGTAAAGTAGGCCTGTTCATCTTCATCTTAGTTTGAAACAATTTTAGAAACTTCAAGTCATTCAAGGTCAGCTAATAAATCTTATAACAGGAAAATATACCTTCTTGGAGTTCCCATCATGGCTCAGGGGTAGTGAATCCAACTAGTATCCATGAAGATGCATGTTCAATCCTTGGCCTTGCTCAGTGGATTAAGGATCCAGTGTTGCTGTGAGCTGTGGTGTAGGTTGCAGACATGGCTCAGATCTTGCGTTGCTGTGGCGTTGGTGTAGGTTGGCAGCTACAGCTCCAGTGTGATTCCTAGCCTGGGAACTTCCATATGCCATGGATGCAGGCCTTAAAAAAAAAAAGACATTAAAAAAAAAAACCCAACCTTCTTAACCATTAATCCAGGCTGTTTTCCAAAATAGATTGACTATGAGATTTTCAATTAAAAGTAAACAGATTTATAAATGTCTTAATTATTATTAAATTTTTTTATTTTGCAAAATATCCTTTCCAAATCACCTTGGTTATAATTATTTGATCCTTAAGAAAGGATTTGGGAAATAAGAACATAAAGGTTACATGTCTAAAGCAATGACATATTTTTTAATTTTCAAAAAACATTGCTGGATATATAAGAATGAAGTATGTCAAGTTCATCTGATTTCAATATTCTACTATGAAGCTATCCTACTTGTAATAAAATTCTGAGTGAGGAAAGTTAAATGAACCTAGAAAATATACTTAATTTGGGGGAGGGGCTGGTATCAGTTTTTGTAGCTTCAATGACTATCCAACCTGATGCAGAACAAAGTCAGCTGAGCTGATCTTCTGTCAATTCAAAACTCCATCCTTAATCATATAAAAATCGCCAAGAATATTGGCTTTAAAACTTCTCCGTAGGAAGTTTCATGATCCCTGGGATAACCCTGGCGTGGTTTAGAATACAGGGTACAAAGTTTGATGAGGGGAGTTTGAGGACAGGGCCAGAGGCCAATATTAAAAAAGTTAATAGAAACAAGAACATAGATAATATAAATTAGGTCTCCAGATGGAGGTCCTTCTTAGTTTTTTTTTTAGGGCTGAACCTTCGGCATAAGGAGGTTCCCAGGCTAGGGGTCAAATCAGAGCTATAGCTGCTGGCCACAGCCACAGCAGTGCCAGATCTGAGCTGCGTCTGCCATCTACACCACAGCTCACAACAACGTCGGCTCCTTAACCCACTGAACAATGCCAGGGATTGAACCCTCAAATCTCATGGTTCCTAGTCGGATTCATTTCCACCACGCCATGACAGGAACTCCCCTTCTTAGTTTTAGATTATTTTTATTTGGTTTAAATTATTGTGTTTTGTTTTAAATAAATAAGATTATCTAGGTCTATTAGGTAACAATATTTGGTCCTGTTTAAGTAGTAACAAGTACAATTTTCTGAAAATAATTTAAAGGCAGTTCACCAACTGCACATGTAATCTGCCTCTCTGTATTGTTAGACTGCAATGCACAGCAAAATTTGAAAACAAGAACAATCAAGGAAGAGCGGCTCAATTACATAGAATCTCTGAACTGTTCAAGTCAATTTTTTTTTTTTTTTTTCTTTTTGAGGGTCGCTGCCGCGGCATATTGAGGTTCCCAGGCTAGGGGTCTAATCGGAGCTGTAGCTGCCAGCCCACGCCAGAGCCATAGCAACGAGGGATCTGAGCTGCATCTGCAACCTTCACCACAGCTCACGGCAATGCTGGTTCGTTCGTTAACCCACTGAGCAAGGGCAGGGACCAACCTGCAACCTCATGGTTCCTAGTCGGATTCGTTAACCACTGCACCGCAACGGGAACTCCTGTTCAAGTCAATTTTATTTTGCCTTTTGGCAAATGTTTTGGTCAGCCTGGATGCAGACCCCTTTCCACTGTCTACAACTGCATTCCAACAGCAAGGATGCAACCTCAGTCCAAAGACTAATGACAACCTTGAAATCAATCACTTTCATTCCACACAATAGGGCAAAGCCATTGCACTAATGGCTCACAAAGAGGGTAGAAACAGACACAAATGTTAGTCTAAATCGAGTCTAGTCAACATCAGTTCTGACTTCCCTGCTTCTGCCTAATAAGCTGTTTAATGGATTGGGATATCAGCTTTTTTTAAAAAAAAGTTTAAAATGCATGTGTATAAGTGGTTTGATTAAATTGTGGAGCCCATAATGTTTGTGTCCAGAAGTCAAAGTTCATGTTAAAGATCTCTTTGTTTATATGTTCCTTCTCTTCTGTATTTCCTGAGGATATTTCTGAATAGACCATTTCATTTAGAAGTCATTATTGATTATAAACTAAAAACCTAGAAGACATACATGTCTATCCCAAAACCAATTCCAGAAGCCCAGACAATGCCTTGTGGAGTATAACTACCATTCCTTGAAAGTGCTTATGTACGCAGACATAAAAGTGCTCTTAGAGATGTAATTACAGCTTTTACAAGCGTCTATTTAAACAGCCTATCCATCATATATACTGTCTGCTTTGCTGAGATTGTAAAATCAGTTTGAAGCCGACTAGGCAGAGTTGCTTCTGCTGCCCCACCTGCTGATGCTAACTGTAAACAAGCAGCAGCCAAAGGGAAAGAAAAATCTTTCATATCAGAAAGTGATAAATGATATGATTTCCTGTTCCCAGTACTTCTTGGCTCAGACCAAACAATCTAAATGTGTGTTGTAATTATTGCACATTATTTCTTGGGAGCTGAAATGCATGCCATGATGTGAATCAGCACCATTATTTTACTATTAAGTCAAGGGAGGATGATAATTTTCCCCCAGATGATAAAGCAGATAAAGAGAAATCATTTTCCTACATTTACAGAAAAGAAAGAGCTTATAGTTACATTTTATAAATATGGTCTCTGCTTTTTGGATTATGCTGAAACTTCGGCAATTTGAAAAGAAATGCAATCTTCTCATTATGAGGAAGAAACAGCATATAGATAAGTGACTTGGGGCAATAGCAACGCTCCTCCTTCCTGAGTTGCAGGGTCCCGGTGTCCAGCTGCCTGGAACTACCGAGGAGGCAGAAGGTGGGTCAGGAGGAAGGAGGGCCTGGACATTCCCCTCAGGAATTTTAGCAGCAACACCATTGTGGGGAGTTACTGCAAAGCAGAGGGTGGGGAGATGGGGCTTTTCTCAACTGGTGGGAAGTGAAACCCAATCCCTCCTTTCCTCCTTATGGGAAAACAAGACAAACGCAAAACAACCACGCTGGTTTTCAAAGAGGTCATGAAGGTGGTGAGAAGCAGCCCTGCAGTGTAGACACTGCCTTGTTTCTAGCTCCTTGGAAAAAACGACCTGGCGACCCCAGAGCCAGGAAGGTGCGCCGTTCTTCTCACTGATTCTGCATTGAATGTATCCACTTTATTCAAGTCCTGGAAATATTACCCGTCAAACAAGACTTTTTAATTTACTGAAGACCCCCCCAAAATGATGATTTCACAATGGTCTCCTAGATGAGCATCTGAAAAGGATTAGCTCGGCTCAGAGGAGATGCCAGCGGTGGCCCTTCAAGGTCAGTTCAAGGTTGAGGCTGGGATAGGCCTGGAGTGCAGGGAATTCGCAGGTGGGGCAGGGTTCTGCGGGGTGAGGGGGGGGGGGGCGGTCTCTGCTGATGCGCACAGACCTGCCCACCTAACGTTCCTGAATTAATCCTGGTTCAGAAACGGGTCAACCACTTTCAGTCTTTGCTCTCTTCCCCTAATTTGCACTGAGAGGGAAACGCCTGAGGCAGAGTCAACTGAGGAGAAAGTCCTTCAGTAGAAATTTGACAATCTACGATTTACTTCCTCTTCATAGGAAGACGGAGACACCAATTTGTTAATTCTTTCACAGAGCTCTGTGCCTAATCCAGATCAGTGGGAAAACGGGTATTTCTTTTACAACTCCTGCTCTGAACCTCCTTATTTAAGTTTGGTAATACCACAGTAGCCTAGAAACTAATTTATAAGTTTTGTATGGCCCTATTATCCTCTATATCTGAAAACACTGGCTATTTCCCACATCTGTGTTTACCATATAAGTCCCCAAACCGTAGCATGGAATTTAGAGATTATTCTGGAAAACGCAGTATGTTTGAGTGACAATGAAATCACGAGGCACATCCAGCAAGAGTAATTTGAAGAGGTTGCCAATTCGGGTAATGTGCAGAAAACAAGTATAAAATTGGGCAAAATGTGTCAAAAACAATATTGCAGGATGCTGGAAATTGACCAAAATCAGAAAAACAAACTGAGAAGCACTTACCCTGGAGAAACCGAGGAAAGCTCCAGAGTGTGGTCTCCTTGCAGATGCCCAATCCTCCGCCCCGCCCAGGTAGGCTGGCCGGAAATACAGCCGCTTACGTGCCACACCTGGGAAACTCTAGCGCCAGAGATGCGAAAACCACAGAGCTTTGCTAATTTAAAAGGGCAGATTGGAAACACGGGAAACACGGTTGGAAACACGGGAAAATTTGAATTTGTTGTCCTGATTTGGGGCAAGGAATCGAACAGCTGGAATCTTACTGGGAGATTTGGAAACTGAAGACCACCTCCTGGGCGGGCTGAGCTCAGATCAAATGACCCCCAGCTGACACACGCTGCCAGCGCGGGCTGGGGCTCCTGCAAGAAGCAATCACAAAGGAGGTCCCAGGGCCCCTTGCAAACCAGCCTGGGTCACAGCCCACGCAGCTCAGCGGGGAGACCTGGGGCACCTAGCTGCCTGGAGAGCCGCGCACAACCTCCGCCCAGCAGGACAGGGGACCAAGCCACGCAAAGGATGGGCCACATGGTTCCTGACTGAAAAAATAAAATAAGAATAAAAATTGCTCAGAGACACCAATGGCTGTGCATCGAAATGGAAATAAAACGTAATCCAGAGTTGTTAAAATATTATCTAATTGTTTAGCTTTCATTAAAAAAAAAAAAAAAAGCCAGGTATGCAGAGCAACGGGAAAGCCTTGCGGGTCCTAAGGACAAATTAGAGCCTGTTTAATCCACACAGAGTGGACTTTTAAGTTGGATAAGCAGACAAAGGCCAGAAAGCAGCTACTAACAAGGTCAAAATGTCTGGGAAAGGAAGGAAACAGTAAAGAGAGAGCAGAAATCAATGAAATAGAAAACAGGAAATAAACAAGAAAATTTATGAAAACAAAAGTTGATTTTTTGGTAAAGATCATTAAAATTGAAAATCTTTGCTTACACTGATTAAAAAAACAGAATAAATACAAAAATTAAGAATGGAAAATGAAAGGGCATCACTTCGGAAACAGCATAAATTAAAAAGAATCGTAGGGAATATCATAAAAATGTACATTTAAAAATTTAACAATTTAGGGAAACAAGGACAAATTCTAGAAAGAAGCAAATACTAAAAGTGCTGAAAAAGGAAATAGAAAATCTGAATATGGAAACAAGGACAAATTCTAGAAAGAAGCAAATACTAAAAGTGCTGAAAAAGGAAATAGAAAATCTGAATATGCTTATATCAAGTAAATTGAATTGAGCTGCAACCCTCGTTCCCATTGTAGTGCAGCAGAAACAAATCCCACTGGTATCCATGAGAATGAGGGTTTGATCCCTGGTCTCACTCAATGGGTCAAGGATCCGGCATTGCCATCAGCTGTGACGTAGGTTGAAGATTCGGCTCTGATCCTGAGTTGCTGTGGCTGTGGCTGGCAGCTGTAGCTCCAATTTGACTTCTAGCCCAGGAACTTCTAGCCCAGTGAGGTCCTAAAAAAAAAGAAAAGAAAAAGAAAGAACTGCAAACCTCATCTATTTCTGGTGAAAATGTGAACAGTATGGCCACGTGGCAAAACAGTTCAGCAGTTTCTTAAAACTTAAGTATATACTTCTTTGTATGATCCAGCAATTCTACTCCTAAAATATTACATCGAGAAAACATTTATCTCACACAGACTTGTATGGGAACGTTCACAGAAGCAGTATTCATAAAGCTCCAAACTAGGAACAATCCTGCTGATAAATAATGCATAGCTGTGGGCCTGAGAGAGTCCCTGAGGGTTGCAGGATATAAGACATGTTAGTATCAATCACAGTGTTCCTGTGCTCTCCAGCACAGCCCTTGACTCTGCCACCAAACGGGATCCTAGCTGCCTATCCATGTGATTTACTCTGATTCCACTATGAGCATTTGCTCACATATTTACTCTGCGGATGGTGGACTTTCTCAGAACTTTACTGGCTTTGAGACTGGAGGTGGAGGGACATTACCAGGAGTGGACTCTGCAAGCATGTCTGCTGGGTATTGAGGCCGTGGTAATTTGTCCTCTTTTGCTCATGATGTGTGAATACCTTCTGTTCCTGATCGCCTCAGTATTCCCTTTGGCTTCACTCTTTACTTTTAATTCTATTTTGTTTTGGAATTAATCGTTGCTCACTTACATGGCTCTTCCTTCTTAATGAATTTTTAATCATTTATATTCCAATATATTTATAGTGGCTACAACAAAATTTTGTATTACAGGTTATAAGTATAACCAATTTTTTGGTACAACTAATACTAGTACCATCAATATTGATTTCTTCATTTAATCCACATAGTAACTTTATGAAGTAGGTACTATTATTCTTATTTTACATATGAGGAAGCTGAGTGTTAAGAGACAGACAATAAATTACCCACGCCAGAGTTCTGATTTCTCTTGACACCAGGATTTAGCAGTGGTTGGGCTTCCTCCAAGATTTGCTTTTTTAATATCATATTGTGATTTTTGTTTTTAACAATGCGAGAGGAGATGGAATCTAGAACAATAAAAGCCAAATAAGTCCTATTTGTGCTTGCGGCTGAAGCCACTACATGCAATATTGGAAGATGGCACAGCCTTTAATCTTTTTGGAGAAGCCTTGACCACAGGCTTTAACCTAAACGAACAATGTCACTGACATGAGATGGAAAATTTTATGCACAAAGTTAATAGAGCATATTCAGTGGAAATAATAAGGTAAATTCAAAAGCTGAGAACAAAAATGCCACATGAAATTAAAAACCCATTTTCAATTATCTTAATGATAAGTAAGCAGATAATGAGCTCACCAGGACTCTAATTCAGTCATTAATGTAAGCATATAATTTTAAAAATCACCTTGAACTGTGGTCACTCTAGAGGTTGATCTCTGTTTATGCTCCAAGGTACTTTCGTTAATTCATTTACTCAAGAAATACTTGGAACATGGGTAATATATCAATTATTATTACAGGCCCTAGGGACAGAACAATGAATGAAATAGACAAAAATTCCTTTCTTGTGGGACTTACATTTTAGTTGGGTAAAAAAGAAAGATGCTTCAAACGATCAGTCTATATCTATCTATCATCTATCTATCTATCTATCTACCCAGCTATCTAATATAGTAGATTACTAAGTAGTAAGTGGCATAAAAGTAAATGAGGCAGAAAAGAATGACACTAGAGGAGTGAACAGGGAATGCGATGAAATTTCAGGTACAGTGGTCGGATAAACCCCGTGGAGACAGTGAATTAAAGCAGAGACTGGAAGAAAGTGATCATGTAATTCAAATTCATGATAATAGTAGGAGAAAGTAGTTACTAACGTGGGAACCAGAAAGTTGGAACTTTTCTTGGCAATTTCTGGAAGAGGGGGAAAGACTGAAGATGGAATACAGCCGGTGAGTAAAAGGAGATTACTGTCAGGGAGTTTTGGGAGAGTGTTGGTGATGTGGAGGCTTGGTGAGTGAGAGGTTTCAGAGAGATCGTGAGACAACCTGATTTATGTTTTACCAGCATGACACTGGGCTGTCTGTCGACTAGACTGGAAGACATGTCAGGGAGGGGTTGTGCCACAAAGAAGTGAGCTGGGTGATCATGTGGAGCATTATTGCTGGTGAGAGGTGATGGCTTGAACTGGGGGAGCAGGTTGGATCTGATAAGAAGGGGGAAGATTCTAGACAATAATTTTATAGTAAAACCTATAGGACTCATTGATGTGTTGGATGTGGAATATGAGACAAAGAGAGTAGTCAAGAAAGATACTAAAATTTTGTCCTGAGGAATGGGTATATGGAGTTGTCAGTCCCAGAGGCAAGTAAGACTCTTGGAGAGCAAAAGAGGAGTATGACGTTGGGCATGTGAAGCTGAGGTGCTGTTGGACGTCTGAGTAGACGTGAGTAGACATTTGGCTTCATGAACTTAGAAAGGTCTCCTAAATATACACATACTATTTAATCTAAGAATATCTCTCTACCTATGTGGATAGGAAATTTAGTATTTATATGTAAATTCAGTAGCTGTCAGGATGCTAATTATATTTGAGAGCATTTGCTATAAAGACAGTGATAGGGACAACCCAGCAAAAGGAAGTAAGGGGAGATCATCAAAAGAGACTGAAAAGTAACAGCCACAGAACCATGAGGAAGACCTAGACATGGTGCCCTGAAGGACAAGTGCATTAGATTCTATTTCTATATGACAAACTATCCTGAAACTTCTTGGCTTAAACGTGTATGTAGTCACATTCTGTGCCTTGGCAAGTTGGCTGGGCATTGCAGGGATGGTCTGCCTCTGCTCCCTGTAAAATCGCTGAGCCACTAACATGCCACTAACATTGGCATGGCCCAGGCATCTACCCATAAGGTCCCATCCCTCAGGAGGCTTGGCCTTGATGCCATGGTGGAATCTTTCCAATACGGAGAGTGCAACTCTATGGTATTCCTTGAAGCTTTGGCTTGGTAGTCATAAACATCACTTCTACCACGTGCTATTGGTCAATGTAAGCAACAAGTCCAGCCCAGATTAAAGAGCATGAATAGTGAAAGTAGGTCTTTTGCAAAGTCCTGAGAAGAATTTGGGACCATTCTTTGCAATCTGTCCCATGCTGAAGAAAATGCTTCAGCAAAAGCAGATCGGAAAATGTCCAGTGCTGTATGAAGGCCAAAACTGGACCTTGCATTAATAAAATGAAAACTTCAGCCAAATTCTCTAACAATTATAACTGGACTGTGTTAGAATATAAGAGGACCATATTTATTTATTGTGTGGCAGTTATGCACACGTCAGATTGCAAGTCTCACAGTTTGGAGAAACTCACACATTATCATGGGCTTTTAACAGCAGTGATCTTTTCATAGTTTCATGAGATTTTATATTTCCATTTCGTCTCTCAAAAATTCTTTAGCTAATTCAACCAGGCAGCAACTTACTGTTTTTTCAGTGAAAGAATGCTATTGAGAACTATATTTTTAAACAAGTCAAGGGCAACACCATGACAACTAATGTCTTATTCTCTAATGGAAAGCTTAATCATAATTTAAAAAAAAATAAATGCTTGATACACTCATATGTATTCAAAGTGAGGGCTTACAATTTTGAAGTTGGTAGAAATGTAAAAGATCTGAATATATAAAATTGAATTCTATTTTTTCTATTTAAAATCATAATTGCATATGACCTGAGGAGTAGCAAGAAGTTCACTTAAATTACACTAAGTAATTCTTTTTTTTTCCATTAAGCCAAAGAGGGAAAATATAGTTTTTAAAATATTTTTCCATTGAGTGCAATTTAATGTATGATAATGAAGGGCTCTTAGATGGTAGTTACTGTAAGAAATACGAAAAAAACTTACTTTTGGAAAATATGTCCTTTACATTTGGAATAACGAGGCAAATTATAACATGAGATCAATTTACCAAAAGATGGCTATTGTGTATAGTTGTGAAAAATAATCATGGTTAAAGCATCTTTTATTTTAAATAACATCGTTTATTATTTATTTATTTATTTTCACTTTTTCAGGGCTGCACCCCTGGCATATGGAAGTTCCTGGGCTAGGGGTCGAATCGGAGCTACAGTTGCCAGCCTATGCCCCAGCCACAGCAATGTGGGATCTGAGCAGCATCTTCCACCTATACCACAGCTCATGGCAATGCTGGATCCTTAACCCACTGAGTGACGCCAGGGATCGAACCTGCACCCTCATGGTTCCTAGTCAGGTTTGTTAACCACTGAACCACGAAGGGAACTCCTACATCATTTCTAATTATATAACCAATGAATAGAAATTATACATACAGATAATAAAATAAACCTTAAACATCCCTCCCACTAGCACTAGATAATAATTGATAACATTTTAAGTAAATTACTTGAAATATATTCTTATTTAAATATAAAATATGTGGCGTATACAGTGGACCCTTGAACAACATGGGTTTGATCTTCAGCCCAGAACTCCTGGGCTCCATTCTTGGGTATATATATCCAAAAAAACAAAAACAAAAACACTAATTAGAAAGGATACACATATCCCAATATTCATAGTAGCATTATTCACAAAAGCCAAGACATGGAAGCAACCTAAGTGTTCATCAACAGATGAATGGATAAAGAAGATGCGATGCATATACACAATGGAATACTATTCAGTCATCAAAAGAATGAATCTTGCCATTTCTGAAAACTTGGATGAAATTAGAGGGCATTATGCTAAGTGAAATAAGTCAGAGAAAGACAAATACTGTATAATGTCACTTATATATGGAATCTAAAAAATACCACAAACTAGTGAATAAAACAAAAAAGAAACTGACACATAGATATAGAGAACAAACTAGTGCTTACCTGTAGGGAGAAGGGGAGGGGCATTACAGGGGTAGGGAGTGAGAGGTACTAACTATTGACAGGGTGTAAGACAGGCTCAAGGATATGGGGAGTACAATATGGGGAATATAGCCGATATTTTGTAATAGTTGTAAATGGAAAAGTAACACATAAAACTGTATAAAATTTTTTTAGAGTTCCCATTGTGGCATAGTGGAAATGAATCCAACTAGGAACCATGAGGTGCAGTTTCATTTCCTGGCCTCGTTCAGTGTGTTAAGGATCTGGCAATTCCGTGAGCTCTAGTGTAGGTCACAGCCATGGCTTGAATCTTGCGTTTCTGTGGCTGTGGTGTAGGCCAGCAGCTGTAGCTCTGATTTGACCCCTAGTCCAGGAACTTCCATACGTTGCGGGTGTGGCCCTAAAAAGAAAAAGAAAAAATTAAACTAAAAATGCTGAAACCCAGTATTGTGAATGTTTAAGCAAAGTACACTAAACACTGGGTAATTATCTGAAGAAAATGATATTCCAGTTGGGTCTATATTTTCTATATCATATTAAGAAAACTGAATTCTAATGTTGATGAGTCTGTGTCCTGTATGTGTTTCGAAGACATAAATTCCCAAAGAATAAAATATCAAAATAACCATCACCGATTAGAGAAAAAATAAATTTTCTATATTAAAAACAATGATTTTATTCTTCTGCTTCCTTAGTGGTTTAAATTTTAATACTTGAAATTTAGCTTTCTATTACATTACATAGGATTTTTCCTTTTATTTCAGATTTAAGTGAAATCAAATATCTTCCAAATGAGAAAATGAGACACTTTTTTTTTTTTTTTTTTTTTTTTTTTTTTTTTTATGAAGGGCCGCACCGGCAGCATATGGGGTTTCCCAGGGGAGCTACAGCTGCCAGCCTACACCGCAGCCACAGCAACGCAGGATCTGAGCTGTATCTGCAACCTACACCACAGCTCACGGCAACGCCGGATCTTTAATCCACTGAGCAAGGCCAGGGATTGAACCTGCATCCTCATGGATGCTACTCAGATTCGTTAACTGCTGAGCCACAACGGGAACTCTGAGATACATTTTTAAATGAACAGAAATGTCCCTCAAAGCGACGGTATAAATCCTCGAGGTATGATAAAATGTTAAAATATTTACACCTCAGAAAAAACTTCTATTGTTTTACATGTAGGCCTTTAGTCTTTCATTAGTTGTCTTCATATTATGGTTTTCTTTAATATGTTACAAACACGTGCTGAGAATCTACTAAATGAAGAGCTTAAAGGCAATTTAAGGAGATTAAAAAGAAATAGAAGTTATTGATCTAGAATTAAGTGTACAGTGGTGACAAAGCAGAAATAATATGACAGCTTTGCTTTATGAAAATTAGTCTCTGTTTTTCAAATATTAGAAATAAGCTATGTGAAGAACAGGGCTTTTTTTAAAATCCATTTATAAATACTTAATGAAGACTTTCCCAGAGTTTGGGGACACAGTGATGAACATGACATAATCATTGAACCAGTGGCACTTATAGAGGGAGAGATGGACACATGAACCAAGTACTGCCTGATGTTATGAGTCTAACAAGATCCACGGTGTGCATGACACCTGTAGGACTTCAGAGAGTGGTGCGTGGTGGGCCACTAGCCCAGGGCAAGCTCAAGGGCAGGGAAAGTATATCACGGACCCAGTACAGGGCCCTCCAGGGGAGGTGTTCCCATGTTCCCTGAAGAGGAGTTCGCTGAGTGCTCAAATAAAGCCCGCTTAGGAGTTAGGTTAGGTTAACTTAGGTTAACTCTTCAAGGATATTGCAACTTTGCAGGCAGTCGAGACAGAATGATGTGTGCAAAGATGATGAGTAAAAATAACTACAAACCACTTTGTAAATCTAAGACAAAGACATGTTTGAGTATAAGGAGAGGGTGAGTGAGATTTACAAGTTCAGAGGAGGAGGACTTCTGTGTAGTGTACCATTTCAAAGGCTTTCAATTTTGCATGTAGGAAACACTGAAAGCTTTGAAACTGGAGGTTGGCTTTTAAAATAAGGCTTTACTGAAGGCAAAAGAGTTTTCATGGGGCCGATCTAAATGGCCCCAATAAGACACAATTTTTTTTATTAATGATTTTATTTTTTTTCCATTATAACTGGTTTACAGTGCTCTGTCAATTTTCTACTATACAGCAAGGTGACCCAGTCACACATACATATATACATTCTTTTTTTCTCACATTATCATGCTCCATCATAAGTGACTAGATATAGTTCCCAGTGCTATACAGGAGGATCTCATTGCTTATCCATATCAAAGGTAATAGTTTGCATTTATTAACCCCCAATTCCTTGTCCATCCCACTCCCTCTCCCTCCCCCTTGGCAACCATGTCTGTCCTCCAAGTCCATGATTTTCTTTCCTGTGGAAAGGTTCATTTGTGCTATATATTAGATTCCAGGTATAAGTGATATCATTTGCCTTTCTATTTCTGACATACTTCACTTAGTATGAGAATAGTTCCATCCGTGTTGTTGGAAATGGCATTATTTTGTTCCTGTTTATGGCTGAGTAGTATTCCATTGTGTATATATACCACATATTCTTAATCTATTTATCTGTCGATGACATTTAGGTTGTTTCCATGTCTTGGCCATTGTGAATAGTGCTGCAATGAACATATGGGTGTATGAAGACACGTTTTTTTAGTGGTTTAAATTTTAATACTTGAAATTTGGCTTTCTGTTACATTATATCAGATTTTTCCTTTTATTTCAATAAGAGAAATCAGTGTCTCCTGGTCCTTTGTCTTCTGCACTCAAGTCAGTGATAGGTGGTAACTACACAAAATGAAACAAACTTGCAAGACAAGAATAGTTGGAGAAACTGTTAAGTTGTAACAACATAACTTGGATCTTCCCTGTTTCTTACTCCATCAGGAAACTATGTTAAAAACAGAAACTACCCCTTTCCCTATATAACTGGTCGCTCCCTAAACTGCCGGGAGCCTGAGTTCCTCTGTTCAGTGCTCCCAGCCACTCTGTTGGTCGATAAACTTGCTTGAGATCTCATTGCTCCCTCCTCTGCCTCCTTCTTCCCTCACCGTTTCTAACAGTGGGTAGTCTGTTTCCTTTTTACAAAACAATGTTCAGAGTTCCTGCTTCAGTGGGGTCACAGCATTTGATAGGTGACTTTGGGTTAGCCTGCCTGGCAGCTCCAGCTCTCCTGTTCATGCGCTGACCCTCTCTGTGTAATTCAAGGACCAAATGGAATATCAGAGTTCTGAACCCATCTCTGGCATCTTGACATCCCTTAGAGGAAGGGGTACTGTCAATATGACAAGTGTCCCCTGTGCACTGACAGGCCAGGAAACTTGTGAGCCCTAAATAATAGATTTGTAGAGTCAGGCAAGTGAAGCATTTGCAAGGTTAAACCAACAGGCCAAAATCCAGGGGTATAGTGTCAAGTATTAAGGCTAACAAGTGGTCCATGCTGTAACACAGTATTCAATAGCAAGATTATAACTGTATTGAAAAGTATGAATAATAAATGTATTGATAGCACTTACTTGCTCTAAGAAGGGAGTTTTAATTGAATCAGTTTAATTAATCCTTATCTGTTTTTTAATTTTTTAATCTTTTATTTATTTATTTTTTTGTCTTTTTCTTTTGGTCATCTTTTTAGGGCCACACCAGTGGCATATGGAGATTCCCAGGCTAGGGGTCGAATCAGAGCCACAGCCACAGCAACGCCAGATCTGAGCTGTGTCTGCAACCTACACCACAGCTCATGGCAATGCCAGATCCGTAACCCACTGAGCAAGGCCAGGGATCGAACCCGCAACCTTGTGGTTCCTAGTCAGATTCGTTTCCACTGTGCCACGATGGGAACTGTTTTTTAAAAAAACTTTCTATTAATTTTTTTTTTTTTTGCTTTTTAGGGTCACTCCCACGACATATGGAGGTTCCCAGGCTAGGGATCCAATCAGAGCTACAGCTGCCGGCCTACACCACACCCACAGTAACAAAAGATGAGAGCTAAGTCTGCGACCTATACCACAACTCACAGCAATGCCAGATCCTTAACCCACTGAGCAAGGCCAGGGATCCAACCTACATCCTCATGGATGCTGGTCAGATTCCTTTCCTCTGAGCCATGATGGGAACTCCTTAAATAAATATTTTCTAATTATCAATAAAGTACACCATTACTAAATTACATTCTTTACAACAGAAAAAATGTACATACGTGAAATACATGAAAATGGAAAATGCCTTTTTAAGGTAATACGGTTCTGGAAGGATTTCTATACTAGAGAAAATGTGCACCATCTTTTCCTAAGATGCTTTAGCATTTATGGGACACATCCAGTATCTCATTCTCCAGCTGCCACTGTACCTCTGGGCATTTCTCATTGTTTCCTTCATCTGAACTCTTTCTTTTTAATGAATTACCAGATTGCTATTAGTCTGAGCAAAATTCCTGCGGAGTTGGTTATACAACAAGCAGTATAGTGACGGCTCCTGACAATATGGTTGTGAACAAAAGGTGTAAATCTTTGCAGTGTAAGAGGCACACCACACACGGCAGTACAAGAACACAAAACAGTGTTCAGTCTTCCTCCTGGAGGAGTTGTGTAAACATCACAGTACTCCAGAGACAAGAAGAGGATAGTGGGTAAACACATCAAGATCAGCATAGGCTGCAATACGCTTAATCAAAATATTGACAATATTTATTATTCAGCAGGTCACTTTAAGTGTTTGGCTTTAATATTATGTTAGAAACTTAAAAACAAATTCCCTGTGAGATGGAATTGGGTGCTGGATGCAGCTCTAAAGGCTTTTCATATTAAGTCAGACACACTTTTCTTCCCACCCCTCCAAAGCCATCCTTGTCCCTTGAGTACCAGCCAGCCCTTACAATCACCTGCAGGGCCCTGTGTTCCGTGAGAACCTCACTCCTCAGCCACTGACTGGCTTCACCAGACAGACTTTCTTGCTGTGCTTGTAAGCACACAGTCACCACCCACCTGGCGTCTTTGCACATTTTGTCCCCCTGCTGAGAACTGCCCCCACAAGTACCTCTTGTCCCTCACACACATCTCCCTCACTCTCAGGCTGTTATCCAGATGTTACCTTCTCAGTGACATACTTCTTAGCCATGATATTATAAACACTGTATCATCCATCACCAGAATACCCCCTAAACCCCCTCCCTGCCTGTTTTGCTATAATGCTTACCAAAATATTATCTCCATAGTTTGCTTATTTGTTAACTTCTCTGCCTTTCTCTTTCTGCCCACTAGACTTTGAACTCCAGGAGGACAAACAGATCACACCTCCACTGCGTGCAACATTAGAGCCTACAAGACTGCCTTGTACACAGTCAGTTCCTAATAAACATCTGCTGAGTGAATGAATGTTAATGAGATGAATTAAATTTACTCACTTTTTCCATGATTTTGAGAAATCTACTGCATTTAAAACATATCAAAAAGATTCTACTTACGAACAACTCAGGACTGTATCAAATGACAATGAATATGATGTAACTTTAATGGAAAATAATCAGAAGATATTAAGGAAAATTTGGCAGTGAAAAAGTGCCCCAGTCAAAGAGCAAGGTGGCACGAGGAAGAGATCAGAATATGCCTCTAGGTTGAAAAGAGAAAAGTGTAAAATGTGCAAATGCTGTGAGATAGAAAAGGGAATAATGTAGATTTGAACTTAGAAGAAAGAGTTGAATAATAACCTAGAAAAGGCAAATGAAGATCTAATTTCTGTGCTTGTACTTATCAAGGAAACGCATGTCTAAGGGCCATAGGATAGCAGATAAGGTCAATGTAGAAAAAAGATTTATTTTAATTTCCTAGGCGGAATAGATATGGCAAAACAAAGGACAGAGCTGATAGAACTTTATGAGACAGAAAAATACCTGATTGCACTAAAGATGCCAATTAAATGGGGTGGGGGAGGTGGTGATGTGTGTACCTCTATAATTCTTAGTTTATTTTCAATTCTAAATGCATACTTAAAAACTAGCAGCATAAAGAAACTTCCTTTTGTTTTGATGTGTGTGTATCTAAGACAAAAATACACAGGTTTCACAGTCAGGAAGACAAAGTTAAAATAAGAAATTTTACTTGCGAACTTAAATTACAAAATCTTACTGTGGCCCAGAAGCCCTATACCACACAGGGGCCACTGACCCCTTGTAATAACCCCCAGGGACAAGCCAACTCCAGAGCTGCTGCCTTCAGAGAAACCCAAAGGCAAGGCATCTGATCTAGTGTTTGTAATTCTACCATTTCCCCTCAGGCAGGTGGAATTTACTAACCAGGGTTATTTGTTTTCAAGACCTGCGTCAGGACCTGCACTCCTTATATATAGAAACAGCGAGGGGAGGACCAATGAGATTTCAAGCAGGTTTATCCACCAATGGAGTGGCCAGAAGCAGGGAGTAAGTAGAGAGAACTCAGGCTCTCTGAAGTTTAGGGTGCAGCTAGTTATATAGAGAAAGGGGTAGTTTCTATTTTATCACAGTTTCGTGATGGAGTAAGAAACAAGAAGCAAGCTATGTTGTTATGATTGGACAGTTTCTCCAGCTATTCTTGTCTTGCAGCTTTGTGTTTCATTTTGTACAGTTACCAGCTAACACTTAGATGCAGTTGGTTTTTGTCAGGTTTCCAGAAGTACGGGAGTTAGAGAGAGAAAATACTCAGGCAGCAAGGGGAGGGTTTATTTACTTTTCAAACACAATGTGTAGGTAAAATTTGCTCCAACGAACCCTTCTGGTTGTTGTTGCTGCTGCAGTGATTCAAGGCAAACATTCCTTTAAAGCTTACATCTTTTACGTACCTCATCAACATTTCACCCTTTTCTTATCTAAGATTAATAGGCTGTGTTTTTTATACCAACTGAATGATGTGATTTTTTTTTAACAAATCAAATTTATTAAATCATAAGAAACAGATAAAAATCACAGATACCTAGGAAAGGAGAAAATGATGATCAGGAGTATAAGGCTTTGTGTAAAACAAGATAAAATATGATTACAAAGTAAAATAAGTTCATGCTAAAGTATCATGAGTAATTTAAGTCACAATTACAGAGTTCACAAATAATATACTGACATCATGAAATATAGCTATGTATAAATGGACTAATATTAGTAAGAAACAACATCAGTAGGCACAATGTCAAAATATTAAATGTGAATGATAAAAGTACCATCAGAAAAAATATCCCTCCACTATAGCGTACTTAGAAGTGTGTCTTCCAAGACATACTTTTTTTTTTTTTTTTCCTGTAACAGGACTAAACCAGAAAAGCTGAAGTCATAGAGACAGACAGTTGAATGGTGGTTAGTAGGGGCTGAGAGGTGGGGAAGTGGGGAGATGTTGGTTAAGGGTACAAACTTCCAGTTACAAGGTGAGTAAGTTCTGGGGGTCTAACTATGTCGTGGTGGTTTTAGTTGGGACGTTACGCTACTATATATATGTGAAAGTTGCTAAGAGAGTAAATGCCAGATGTTCTCACAACTAAAAAGAGCGGTAATTATGAGAGGTGATGAAGAGGTTAGGCTAACAAGCCCTGTAGCATTAATCATTTCATATTACACATGTATATTGAATCATCACATTGTATACCTTAAACTCACAATGGCTATGTCTAGTGTATCTCAGTAAGCTGGAAAAAATTTTTTAAAATCAACTCCATTTATAGCATCACCCACAGGCAGTAATCTATCTGGATCAGTCCTAATGAGGCTCTCATAAGTCTCCCTGCTAATGGTAGTTATACTGTTTCTTTTCCAATATAGAATATAGTTTTCGAATGTTCTAAATTTACTATGAATGACATTAAAATTGACGAAGATATATAAAAACGAAAAAGCTCTGCATTGTCATGTGTTTGTAAAAACATTAACTCCATAATTATTTACTGATGTTCTCTTATGTGACATACACTATGTTAGGTCCCACAAATAAAAGATTTATAACTCAGAATTCAGAAAGTCTTGTTAGAATTCAAAAATCAAGGCTTCCTGGGAGGTCAAGGAATTATACAATTTTAGAGTGACCTCTTGTTTGTGAAGCTATAAACTCAGACCAGAATTGTGTCCTACAAGTCTTTGGCAAAAGCAGGATAATAATGGAAGATAAATTCTGAAATAAAAACTAATTTATAAGATGCCTTTCACCTGAAAGAAATGTGGTAAAAATGAATTTACCTACAGTAGATTTCATTTTAAAGCACTGGCAGCCTTGTCAGTGGAATGCCTTAGCAGTGTTTTAAGTAAGTAAGGGGTGTTGCTAATACTTTCTAACATGACTTCCTTTCATAGCACTGTTTTGATCAGACTTAATAATACTTTCACGGATTTCTTAAACCTTACCGATATTAAACTTATTTCAAAAGATCTAGAATTGACAAAGTATACTATTTTTCTTCAAAATGTATGTATTCGGATTAGTCCTCACCTTTTGAGAAACAAATCACTTAAGACACTTCTGTTAGCAGGCACTGGCAAAGAGATCCTTGTTCTGGGTCGAGAAGGTCCTAGAAGATTAGCTTGATGTGGGAGATAGCCACACAGATTTTTCATCTTCAGGATGATTGTTCTGGGATGATTTATTTTATTTTTATTTATTTTATTTAACTATTTTTTTCTTTTTGGCTGCCTTGAGGCACATGGAGTTCCTAGGCCAGGGATCAGATCCAAGCCTCAGTTGAGACCCACGCCACAGCTGCAGCAACACCAGATCCTTAACCCACTGTGCTGGGTCAGGGATCAAACCTGCATCCTCATGCTGCAGAGATGCCGCCAATCCTGTTGCACCACATCAAGAACTCCTGTTCCGGGGTGATTTTTGAAGAAGTGGTAAATTTGGTCAATTTACATCATATGTTAGCAGAATAAGCTCATTGGATTTTGTACCAAATGAATAATTATGACACATTTTCCTGAATTGATAAGTAATACATTGATTTAATTCTTTTGTTCTCCATAGCCTTGAAATTTTGTTGAAAATGGGATATTAAACATCAATATCCAACACATTTTTGGTATAATTACATAACAAATTGGATGAATTTAAAGGGCATACTGATGCCTGGTACACCTCAAGCACACAGCAAATACCATATTATTATTTAGGGACATGAATCCAAAGAAGATAATCATCTTCTTCCACGAAGCTCATTTATCAAAGGACTGACTCCAACCATCCATGACGTGGTTTCCACACTATTTGGTTCTGCCTCATCATAGAACCACGTAATGAAAGCAAAAGAGAACTGGGTCACAGACTCAGCACTCAGCCATTTTTGCAGCACCTGATTCTGCTGATTCACAAAAAAAGCCAGCCACATTCTCTGATAGAAATAAGGCAAGAGCTAGCTTGGGATTCAGAAAAGAGGTGTCCTATCTGCCCACATTGGGTTTTGGCTAATGCCTGGCAGAATGTAAAATCTGTGGAATAGGAAACGAAAACATTTCCTCAATAATGGTGAAGTGAGTAAATGAATCAATACCATGGTCAAAGTACCCAAGTACTTTCACCTGATATTAATCTGTGGCACCCACAGGGGAGGCTCTTGCCCACCACCCAGCTTCCACCTGCACCCAGATCTCTGGACATCCATGCTTCTCCACACGTTTTCCAGCTTTTTATTTATTTAGTTTTGCTTTTTAGGGCTGCACTCAGGGCATATAGAGGTTCCCAGGCTAGAGGTTGAATTGGAACTATAGCTGCTGGCCTACGCCCCAGCCACAGCAACGCCAGATCTGAGCTGAGCCACATCTGTGACCTACACCACAGCTCACAGCAACATCGGACCCTTAACCCACTAGCGAGGCCAGGGATCAAACCCCATCTTCAGGGATCCTAGATGGATTCGTTAACTGCTGAGCCACGACGGGAACTCTATTTTATGGCTCTTTAGAATAATTACCTAATTCCCTTGCAGTCCCTCCTAACATTTGTGTGCCTGGGGCTAGTCAGGTAAGTGTATGGTGTGTCTACCTTTTTTTTCTTTCTTTTGTCTCTTTAGGGCCACACCCTTGGCATATGGAGGTTCCCAGGCTAGGGGTCTAATCAGAGCTGTAGCTGCCTGCGTATGCCACAGCCACACCAACGCCAGATCTGAGCCATGTTTGCGACCTACACCACAGCTCACAGCAGCGTCGGATCCTTAACCCACTGAATGAGGCCAGGGATTGAACCCATAACCTCATGGTTCCTAGTTGGATTCGTTTCCGATGCACCATGATGGGAACTCCTGCCTACATTTTTAAAGACAGAAAAACTGATAAACTATCCAACCAAACATTAATATTCAGAGCAAAAATTTTAAATGTGTGAAATTATGATTGATATGTGATTGAAATTTGACAAAATAGCAAAGACTGCCAAATTTTTAATTACACAAGTTTGGAAGTTCTGTTGAAGGGAACATGATCCACATATATGAATAATTGAAAGCAGTGATTTTGCTAAAATAAAGGTAATGAAATTTTACAAAATAAGACAAAAATTTTTCCATCTAAACATGACTTTCTCTTCAATAGATCCCCTTGACTTGTTCCATAAAAATTAAACTTCTTCAAAGTTACCTATATAATAATAAGGATAAATTATAATGAAAAATATTAAAAATTAAGTCAGAATTACTTAAGCTGAATTTAAATACCTTTGAAAATATAATTAAGTCTTATTTATTTTTATAAAAATAAGACAAATCTAATCAAGTTCAACATCCTCTTAGTTGCCAAAATAAATTACTGACATAACACTCCACTCATATTTCATCTAAAGTTATCAATTTAAGAATGATATTACTTGTTCGATATTGTAAAATGTTCTTCATCCTTTATTGGCAATCACTTCAAATGCAATGCTAATTCATCACAGCCCAGAATTGTGCAAAAGGAACAAGAAAATGGGCTGTCAGCTCTACTGGGAAAGAGTAATTCTTTATATGAGGGTCTATTCCAGTCCTGCTGTCTGGAAGGAAGAGCTCAATAGGTTAATAAATTCATCTTTTCACTTACCTAAGAGCTCTCACGCCTCCATCTCCGTGTGGGCGGCAGGAAGACCCACAAGCCCGCCCAGGGTTCAGTCACCTCCTGGTTCAAGCCCACAGGAAGGGAGGGGTGAGGGCTCTCTGGGCCCGGTCTGCCTAACTGGTGCGGATGGGGTTCTGGGGTCAGTACAGATCTGGGTCCTGAGTGCCAGGGGTGCCCTCCTATCCTCCATTTAGATGTATTTGCTTGCTTTTGTAACAGGCGGGAGAGTCCGTGGCCCAGGATCAAGGATCCTAACTTGTTTGTATGTCACTTGCTTCCTCTGCGCACAAACATCCGCCCTGCTGATGCCTAGAGCCCCTTCAGAGCTCATTCCAAGTCTGCCTTCTTGGGAAGCCTTCCTCAAGCCTCAGACCATGTCAGAATGATCAGTGTACCAGAGTTTTTAAGCTGCCCATGCAACAGGAAAACCCCGAATCTCAGGGGCTTTAAGAAAAGACAACTAATTCTCCATCCCTCAAGCTCTCTTGCGTCCCCTGGGTCACCATCATCTGGAAGCCGGACCTCCACCATCCACCAGAAAAGGCAGAGAGAGATGGAAGAGCTAGGCTGACCCAATTGCCCCAACCCAGAAGTGAACCCCATCACTTCCACTCGCAACCCACTGAGCAGAACTAGCCTCATTCTTAAGTCTAAAGTGAGCTGCAAAGAGCAGAGAAGCCTGCGGATCCTCGCCAAGAAGTGAGTCAGGCTCTCCACTCTGCCCCTTCCCTCCCATTCAAACAATACTCTTTCTCTGAGAGAAGCTACCCAAACGGCCCCCATCAAGGACTCTGGCCAAACACCCAGGAATTCTAAGTGATGCACTGGACCTCTCTACATTGCCTCTGGAATTTTTTTCTTTCCCTCAAAAGAGATATAAAAAACAAAGTACTTCCCTTTCCCCACTAGATATGCTCAAAAGAAGATAGTGAAACATAGACTGGAAAACTGTAATGATCACTTTACCTGGAGAGGGTTCAGGTGGGAGATGCAGCAAGCACAGGTCCTCAGCAATTCGAAATGCCCTGGGCAGCCTTCCTGGGGTGCAGGAGAGGTCTTCAACCAGGGCCCCCATCTGATCTCAGAGCTGCGGTCCTTCCTACCCTTCTTTCCTGGCTGAGTCTGAAATGGTCTTGGGGAACACACCATCCTTGAGAGCTGTTCAGCTTGCACAGCCCGTTTCCTTCTAAAAGTGTAAATACGTGAGTAATGTTTTAAGGCTGATAAAGATTTTTTAAATTTGTGATTTCTTTGGTTCAGTCCAGAAATGTGTCAGCTTTCATCTGTTGCTTCCAGTCACTTCCAGGTGCGAGTAAACACAGGTTCCTTTCCTAAGACAGAGTCTCCCATGTGAATGCTTTGCTTCCTTGCCCCTCTACCTCTCTCACCCAAGTGCTGGTTTCTTTGAGGCTATTAAGTTTGCAAACATTTAATCAGACCTTTATTCCAAGGTCTGTTCCAACCTGGGGTCTTCAGGAACTTGATCCAACTGAGATTTCAGTATCTGTCCCACTTTAAATTTGATTTTTCTTGTGAAGCTTTTAAATTCAACTGAGTTATCTTTACTGAATATTTTGATCTCTTCTATTGCTCTTTAGATACAAAAGTAAAAAACAAAGTGTATTCTTCCCTGAATTCTTTCACTTCTTGTGATAACATGCCAAACACAGACAAGAAGTGTTTTATTACTGACCTTATTTTTCCAAGTTATCCCCTATATTTGCTTTTTTTTTTTTTCCATTTCTTGGGCCGCTCCCGCAGCATATGGAGGTTCCCAGGCTAGGGGGCTAATCGGAGCTGTTACCACCAGCCTACGCCAGAGCCACAGCAATGTGGGATCCGAACCGGGTCTGGGACCTACACCACAGCTCACGGCAACGCTGGATCGTTCGTTAACACACTGAGCAAGGGCAGGGATTGAACCCGCAACCTCATGGTTCCTAATCGGATTCATTAACCACTGCGCCAGGACAGGAACTCCTATATTTGCTTTTAAAGCTATTTCAATGCAGAGTTTCCCTAAAGTTTTTGCTACTCCATCTGTTATCCCCAATATCAGTTTCTTTCCCACTTATTGCCTCTAAAAATCTGTTTTTAAAAAGAAGCAAGCACTTCAAGATAGCAATTTGTCTTTTAGGCTAGGTGAAGTCAAATTTGGTTTGCATGCTCATCTTTATTATGTACTATTTTGTATAGTTGCAGAAAAAAATTTTCTGCCGTGGGTTATTTAAGATCTACCAGTTAAATCCTCATCTAATAGCACTGACACCAAGCTCACAAAAGAGCAAAGAAACAATTTTACCTAGAAAAATCTCCCAAATGGCCCTTGTCATTTGTGGGTTTCAGGGTGGGATGGGGTAGAGGGAGCTTCAAAATATTTTCTTAATATGTATGTTTTGCTTAACATTTTTCTCAGTTTGGGAAATATTTTATTTGTATAAACACTAACACATACATTAGTTTACATAAATTTTGTGTTTTTTAAAAAATGTCTTTCTTTTTTCTCCATTTCTGTGCATCAGTTCCACTTCACACCAATAAACACCCAACACGTTTGTATCCACCCTCTTACAGGCATGGGCAGTATTGATACAGATGTAAAAAGGTTTTGGCCGTTGTATTTTAGAATTACAGGATGTCTGTCTACCATTCATCTCTATCTATCTTACATATATACTCAGTTTTCATGAATCAAACTTCTTTGAGAAGTGCTACTCTAGCATATCCTTTCTAACAACTACACAGTATTCTTCCTTAGATCTGATTTCAATTGCTTTGGCATTTCTCATTTGCCCATTACCTAGGTTTGCTAGTTTTTGCTACTATGAGAATCCCTGCAATAAATACATCCTTACAACCATTATGCTGTTATTTCTGTCAGAAAGATTCCTAGGAGTAGAATTGCTGAGCCAAAGAGTATATGTATTTTTTAAATACTTTTTTTTTTTTGGCCACATCCAAGGCACAAAGAAGTTCCCAGGGCTGGGGATTGAACCTGAGCCACAGCAGCGACCCAAGTCACAGTGACACTACTGAAACCTTAATGCTAGGCTGCCAGGGAACTTCAAGTATATGCCTTTTTTTATTTTAATAGATACCACCAAATTGTTTTCCAAAGAGGACATTTTCCATATTAACATCCAGCTAGATTTTCCTTAAAAAACTACTGTGATCCTTTAAGATTGTATGGATTCTATGATAACTTGGGAGAAATTGATGTTTTTTTCCCACACTTTTCCATTTTGTTGACATTTTCTATTATGATTTTCAATATGACTTGATTGCTTTACTTATAAAGGCCCTGTGCCTTTCTGGTGGACATTTTTTCTAAGCATTTATTATTTATTGTATGTATTGTGGAAAGATTGTTTTCCAGAGTCTATTTCTAGGCATGTCCTGCTATCCTACAGATAAACTATTGATTTCTGTGTTTATAGCTTTTGTCAGCTTTCAGAAAAACACCATCAGAAAGCCTGCTGAGCAGGCAAAGCTTACTTTGTTGGATTTACTGAAGTAAGAAAGAAAAATACCTTGGCAGAATCTTAGCAGGAAGAGTGGAGTGATGGGTGTTTGGGTCTGGTTGGGAGGTAGATTTGTAGGCAAGTCCTGTGGGGTTGGGAACTCCTTGGCACAGGGCAGCGTCTGCGACACAGTGGCTTTAGACTAATTTGAACAGTCAGACCAAGTTCTGAACCAAGTTTTGCTCAACAGGCTGTAATGTTAGTCTTGATAATTCAGGTGTTTTAGTGGATTTATAGTTTATCTTCACAGAGCCAGACCCTAACATAGCTTTTATTTTTCTCAGTCTTAATACAGTGACAGGAATGTATCCTGGGAAAACTACCCCTCCCTCTTGACAGCCTTTTCAGACCAGGATGGAGATTACAACATCACTGTGAACATGTGAACAGAAGGTTTTTTGTTTTGTTTTATTTTTTGTTTTTGCTTTTTAGGGCCGTACCTGTGGCATATGGAAGTTCCCAGGATAGGGGTCGAATTGGAGCTACAGTTGCCAGCCTATGCCACAGCAATGTAGGATCCAAGCCAGGTCTGTTATCTATACCACAGCTTATAGCAACACCAGATCCTTAACCCAGTGAGTGAGGCCAGGGATCGAACCCGTGTCCTTGTGGATACCAGTCAGATTCGTTGCACCACTACGGGAACTCCTGAACATAAGCAATTTAATCTTCACTGCTTTTCTTCTCTTTTTTTTGGGGGGGGGGTCTTTTTGCCATTTCTTGGGCCGCTCCCTCGGCATATGGAGGTTCCCAGGCTAGGGGTCTAATCGGAGCTGTAGCCACCAGCCTATGCCTGAGCCACAGCAACGCAGGATCCGAGCCGAGTCTGTGACCTACACCTCAGCTCACGGCAACGCCAGATCGTTAACCCACTGAGCAAGGGGCAGGGATCGAACCCGCAACCTCATGGTTCTTAGTCGGATTTGTTAACCACTGCGCCACGATGGGAACTCCTAAATCTTCACTGCTTTTCGATGAGATGTGGATGTATGATGAGGCTCTCATGGTATTTTCAGAATCTATTAGTGTCAGATTTTTTTTTTCTTTTTGCTTAAAGATTGTTGGTTCACTTGAAGGGACAAAGTCTGTCAGTAAAGCAACATGGAAAAATACTAAGAGAAAGACTTGACTCAGGGTTTGTAGTTCTATGTTAAAGCAGGAGCTGAGGGTGCAAGTAAGCTCTATTTCTGTGAAAAAAATTGGCTACAAAGTTGCCATGTATTGTTATTGTTCAGACAGACATTTTCATGTCTAGGTTTGATGGGAGTTTTATTTTTCTGGGCACTTGACCACCTAAAAAACATTTAGTGCTTAATTTCAATTACACAGAAAATCATCTTTCTTATTGATGAACTAGCATCAGAGAAAGCTGGTTGTCATCCAAAGGGACACAGGATAAACAGTCATTATATTGGATTGTATCTTAATCAAGAGACACACAAAATGGTGACTCTGAATAACAAAAGAGGGAGTTCCCGTCATGGCTCAGTGGTTAATGAACCTGACTAGCATCCATGAGGACTCGGGTTTGATCCCTGGCCTCACTCAATGGGTTAAGGGTCTGGCATTTCCGTGAGCTGTGGTGTAGGTCGCAGATGTGGCTTGGCTGTGATTGTGGTGTAGGCTGGGAGCTGTAGCTCCAATTGGACCCCTAGCCTGGGAACCTCCATATGCTGCAGCCCTAAAAGACCAAAAAAAAAAAAAAAAAAAAAAAGTACCAAAAGAAAAACTAAAGATAAGAAACTTATGCACATTGTAGATAAGAGGTTTTGAGTATCTGTTAATAATCCAGATCTAAGTGAAGGCAAAAGAAATGAAGGATGAAAGGAAAGAACAAATGTAAGCAGATTGAAACAGGACAATCTGTCTCTAATATTTGAAGATTGCTTTCTGGGTCTTACAGAGACACTATCTCTTTTATGAGTCATCATCTTGATTAGGGTTCTTGATAAGTTTTATGTCCACTGAAAAACCGACTGGAAACGTCTTAAGGGTCCTGGCCTGAGTCCTCTGGTTTTTTACGATCTGACTATCTTTAAATCTCTGTAGTTGTGAGGTATGGATCTGAGTCCCAAACGCCAGTTTTATTGTTACTTCAGTTGTTGACAACTCCTGGTAACATCCTTTCATTGAGATTCAGTACAGACATTTCCTGATAAAATTTCCTGAACCCAAATCAGAATTACGAGATTAGAATCATCTCTTGAGGAGTAACACAAAATTCATTTATAGTGATGTAATGATTAGTCCGGAGGCAAATGATACTATAAGAAGTAAGGATACTGAAAATCGGAGTTGCCATTGTGGCTCAGTGGTTAACGAATCCCACTAGGAACCATGAGGTTGCAGGTTCAATCCACGGCCTTGCTCAGTGGGTTAAGGACCCGGTGTTGCCGTGAGCTGTGGTGTAGGTTGTAGACTCGGCTCGGATCCCACTTTGCTGTGGCTGTGGTGTAGGCTGGCGGCTACAGCTCTGATTAGACCCCTAGCCTGGGAACCTCCATATGCTGTGGGAGCAGCCCAAGAAATGGCAAAAAGACACACACACACACACACACACACACACAAAAGGATACTGAAAATCATCATGGATTTTTGAATGATTCCATAAAGCATGTTACTGGGACTTAATGGACTTGATAAGTTCATTGGAGCCTAGTGATCTAGAAATAGTCTTTTGAAAGAAAGACTTTTTAACTTAATCTTGGAATTTGAAAACAACTCTGTTACTGAGATGTGTAAAGTCATTGAAATATTTTTTAGTTATACATAATTAATTTAAAGCAGCCAAAATTCATTTTGGGAATAGGATTTGAATCTCAAATATGATCAACCAAAGAGATCTTATAACAATATTGAGTTAAATTAACCTTTAAATAATGCCAAAGAATCATAATAATTATTTGTTACCTTCCTTTTCTATGGAGAAAGAAAACTTCATGTCACCTGGTGAATGTTCTAGAAAACCTCCTAAAATTAGTTCACAAGGCTTTTTCACAGTATTTTTGTTTGTTTTTTGTCTTCATCTTTTTAGGGCTGCACCCACTGCATATGGGGGTTCCCAGCCTAGGGGTTGAATTGGACCTGTAGCTGCTGGCCTATGCCACAGCAATGTGGGATCCAAGCCTCCAAGCTGCATCTGCAACCTAAACCACAGCTGATCCTTAACCCACTGAGCGAGGGTAGGGATCGAACCCACGTTCTCATGGATACTAGTGGGGTTCGTTAACCACTGAACCACGACAGGAACTTCAGTTTTTTTGTTTTTTTTTTTTTTAATTTGAGACATGAATTGGCAAGACAAAAAATACCAAGAAGGGTCAGCAGAGACAAATATTAACTAAGTTACAGTATCGTAAAAGGAGATATTTTAAAAATACACAACAGTAAATAACAATGAATATTAGAAATTTATTTTTTTCTAAAATAAGGAAATTTTATTAAAATTATCCAAAAATTTAAGAGATTAAGTAAATAATTTGGAAATTCAAAGAAGCTTGTTTAAAATTATTTAACCATATAAATGATTAAGCTAGACAACTAGAGAGTATTTTAAGGAAACTACTTTATATCTGCATGATTAAAAACTGAAAAAAATAATGTGATACATATTCAAATTCATATTTATATCTTTAAATTAATTGCAGAGTTTTAAGAGAAAATGTTTTAATTTCCCCCCAGTGGGTTAGGACTGGAGAGCAGTTATTTTCAGTAAGCTTAGTGTTAATTCTAAACAACAATACAAAAATTGTTAGATTTTCTAGAGTGACTTTTCATTCTTATTCTCTTTTCCTGGAAATTTAAAATAGTTATCTTCATTGCTAACTTTTGGACGACTGGAGCCATATTTAATGATGATATTATAACTATCTTGGAATATCTAAGTAAAATCTGTTCAACCATTTCTGTAGTGAGAATAAATTCTGAAGAACATTACTTTAAATCATCACAGAAAATTGCTAATCTATTTTTACAACTTGTTCAGCAAGAAGAAATTAAATTGACTGCCATCTTCACATGAAGGAAAATAGGCTTAGTTGCTCTAATTAAAATGTCACTAATTTGAAAATTCATCTTACAAATAGGGTGGACGTTTCTTGTATAAAATTATGCATTAATACAAAATTTTACTTTCTTTCTTCTCCTTCAGTTAAGTTCTGATAATACCCATGTAGGATAGGTTCTGATTTCTTTAAATTAATTTGTTTAGCATATTGTGTCACTTGAAATACTTTCAAAACTTACCCTCTCTCTGATAATGTCATGTGTTGTTGAGAACCTGTGAATGAGTTTGGAATGTTTTCCATATAGGGGACTGTTTTTCCTAGAATTCTAAGGACAGGTGTTAGCAAGTGGACACATTTTCCTGATTCAGAATAGCTAATTCTCTGTATCAAGATTTCATCATTATTATTATCATCATCATTATTTAGTATTAAAAAAGAGCACCCTGAGTAGTTCGCTGGTGTTCTTCACTTCAGACAAAGGAAGAGTTAGGAAGTCAGGAGGATGTGTGATGCACTCACCCATGCTTCCCCAGCTCAGCTCCCCTCCCGCACGCCTGTGGCACCTGTTCCAGCCTGGTCACCACCACTGGTTCCCATTCATCAGTGTTCATGCCTTACAAGTGGCTGATTGTTTTTGTAAAGAAAAGATGTTTTCTATAAGACACTGTATATTGATGGAATGCCTGTCTTTTTAATGTCTTTGGCCAGATCCATCTCATTTATTATTTTTTATATAAATGCTAATGTGAAGCTGCTTTATAAATTCCATTTATTGCAACAAGGATGATGTCCAATTCAAATGACATATTGTCAAGAAGAAATAGTACCTTGGTGGAGTTCCTGTCGTGGCGCAGTGGTTAACGAATCTGACTAGGAACCGTGAGATCGCGGGTTTGTTCCCTGGCCTTGCTCAGTGGGTTAAGGATCTGGCGTTGCTGTGAGCTGTGGTGTAGGTCGAAGATGAGGCTCAGGTCCTGCATTGCTGTGGCTCTAGTGTAGGCCGGTGGCTACAGCTCCAATTAGACCCCTAGCCTGGGAACCTCCATATGCCGCGGGAGCGGCCTTAGAAATGGCAAAAAAAGACAAAACAAACAAAGAGATAGTACCTTGGCAAGATTTGCCATGCGATGTTTGTGTCTTTACTCTTTAATGCATCAGTTAATGCCTTCATTATTCTAACTTGTTATTATTTGCAGAATGAAAATTCTCTAGTTTTTTTAGTATCAGATTACTAAAGTGAAAAGGACAAGGTCAGAGATTTGTGTGTTAAATTTAAATCTGCCATTTACTAAACTATTATTTCCTTACATATAATTATAATTCACTTTAAAAAAAAAAGCATATAGTATGATATAAAGGATAAGTCACAAATAGCTACTGCATAACTTTTAGTGTTGAAATGTTACACCTGAGTCCCAGAAGCTGACTGGTGTTTGGAAACAGTAAGCACCTAACATCTAACCTTCATTTTCTGGTAAAATCCCTTGTAAATTTTAGTATAAACTTTTATATTTTTTAGTCAAGTCATGTGGTCATAATGTTTCTTTTTTTGATCCTTAATTAAATCTTCTTTTATATTCCACCCACCTCTGAGTTCACTGGTCAGAAATGTATAAACAATATGTAGGAGTTCTCATCATGGCTCAGTGGTTAACGAATCCGACTAGGAACCATGAGTTTCTGGGTTTGATCCCTGGTCTTGCTAAGTAGGTTAAGGATCTGGCATTGCTGTGAGCTGAGGTGTAGGCTGCAGAAGCAGCTCGGATCCCGTATTGCTGTGGCTGAGGCTGGCGGCTAAAGCTCTGATTCGACCCCTAGCCTGGGAACCTCCATATGCCAAGGGAGCAGCCCTAGAAAAGGCAAAAATACAAAACAACAACAACAATAATATGTAATGGCAGGAAGAGAATTGTTTTGTTCATAATTTTAATGAGAATATTAAATGCATTTCCTTTAATAATGTTTTTAATTTGACATAAAATATATTCACAGTACAAAACAACTTTTACTCCCTTATTTTAATTCTATTAATAAAGAACATGTGTTTTATCAAATGTTTTAGTAGCTCATTTAATCCATTGAACTTATACTTTAAAGTTTACCATTTAATAATGTTATGCAGTGTGGTTATTTTTGTGTAGTTGCATTTATCAGTTTCTTTTTTTTTTTTTTGTCTTTTTGTCTTTTTGTCCTTTTAGGGCTGTACCTGCCTTATATGGAGGTTCCCAGGTTAGGAGTCAAATCAGAGCTGTAGCCACTGGGCCTACGCCATAGCCACAGCAAGGCTGGATCTGAGCCATGTATGCAAACTACATCACAGCTCATGGCAACCCTGGATTGCCAACCCATTGAGCGAGGCCAGGGATCAACCTTGTCCTCATTGATGCTAGTCGGGTTCATTAACCACTGAGCCACGATGGGTTAACTCCATCAATTTCTTTTTCAGTTACATATAGGGTACTTTCTGCTGTTTTTCAATTTTGGGATTTTCCTTTGTGAGTACAGCTGGACCATTGATTTTAATATCATGGTAATGTCTTGCGTTTCCAACAAAATTATGGAAATCTTCATATCTTTCATCACACAAAAGCTTGAAATTTTAATAAAATTGAAATTTTAATAAAAATTGGAGACATTTCATAGTGATAATATTCAAATGCTACATTTTTTACCATCATAAATCTTGTGCCAAAAGACTAGATCTGTAGAGATTATGTAGCTAGCTTTTTAATTTTTCAGTTTGCACATAGACAACTATAGAGGCAAAGGAATACTGGACCATTTTATTGCCATTAACATTTCTGAACATGATAATTTTATGCAGACAACTGGCTAGCAGATGGATAGCAGAAAGACAAATCTTTAAAATTATACATAAATATTGTTGTACAATAGAGAGGGAGAGGATAAAACAGCAGAGAAGAGTAATGAATACAGACCCAAAGGCTAAATCAATGTACCCTATTAAATTCCTTTAGTCATTTACATTTTATTTCCAGAAAAAATCCTCCTCATTTATTATTTCTGTGCCAAAAAGTCAATTAATTTTAAATAATAAAATAGTACTGCTCATCTTTCTGTAACATAGAAAGGGTGTTATAGTATAATCACAGAGAAATGGCTTCACAATTAACGGCAGGGTTGATGAATAACGGCAGGGTTCTCTGTAACTTTGCCTTCACATAAAACAGCTTTTACTTTTTTTTTTTCTTCTTTTTTTTGTCTTTTTAGCTGTACCCACGGCATGTGGAGGTTCCCAGGCTTGGGGTCTAGTCAGAGCTGTAGCCGCCAGCCTACACCACAGCCAGAGAAACCCAGGATCCGAGCCACATCTGTGACCTACACCATAGCTCATGGCAACGCTGGATGCTTAACCCATTGAGTGAGACCGGGGATTGAAGCCACAACCTCATGGTTCCTAGTTGGGTTTGTTTCTGATGCGCCACAACAGGAACTCCAGCTTTCACATTTTTTTGGTCATTTTTCAAGACTTCTGGATCACAATATGATAATTAAAAAATACTTATAAGTACTATTTCACATGCATTGCCTTTAATTTTTAAAGGAAAACACTGAAATTTCAGATTATTATTACAACTTTGATGTTTTCTTCCTCTGCTAGCCTTTGAATTTGATGAGTATCAGGTGGCCTAATGGATAAGTCAATGTCATTTCTAAATTCAGTAAATCTGTTTGAAGCACCCCCATGCAAGTACTGTGCTTGACAGGTGAGTATTATCCATCATGACTCACATTAAGCTACTGTGCAGAAAAACTCTTTAGGTAGAGAAGGAGTTTTCAGTATACCAACCAGATGGATAAATAAATACATCTACTTATAAATATGTAACATTAGCTCATTTATCATGAGGAAAGAAGATAAATCCATTATGCGATACATGTGAATTTTGAATTAAAAAATGCTTTTAATGAAAAGATCAAGGAAGGGAGCAATCAATATAAAATCCTTATAATTTCCATAAGTCTTTACTTTGAAAGTGAAGAATTTGAAATAACGCTGCAGAGTACAGTGGTTGAGAGTTTGGGTGTTTAGAACCGAGAGGAGTGGGCAGTTGTTGGGGGAGGAGGAATGAGGTGGGGAGCTCCGGACTGGAATCTCGGTTTAGCTATTTTCCAACTCAATGGCTGTGAGTCAGATTCCCAAATAAAAAGTGGTAATAGTATGATTCCTCTGGGGATTGTTAAAAGCTGGAGGAACAGAAGATTTCTCTTTATTATGCCAAGAAGCAAAGAAGATAGCCTCTAAAGAAACTGTGGAAAACAGGGAAGGGGTTTCATAGGGTTTGTTGGAGAACCGGGGAAGGCTGTGTTACCAAATTAGGTCATAAGGACCCTGCTTGGGCCCTAATCCCCAATCTTGGGGAGGGTTTAGCTGGAGTAGGTGACTAAGGGAACAAGCTGACACCAACATAGCACAGACCTTCCTCTGTGGTTGAAGAATGGAGAAGTGGGAATTGGGTTCCCAGATGGGCTTCTCGCCCACCTGGGGAGAATGATTTAATTTTAAAGAGTAAAGACAAAGTGAGGAGGGGCTGATAATGGGGAGGTGTGTGCATTAGTCTGCTGGGGGAGGGGCATCATCCTGCCTCCCCCCCCCCCGTGGGCGTGTCACTTAACATGATAATATAGTCAAATCAGCGAATGGGGAGGCTCAGGGTCGGTGGGAGGTCAGATTCCCCACCATCTTGGTCCCAGCTGGTTCCATCTGGGCGTTTTTGGTTTGTCTGAGGATTCCTTTCTTATATCTGGACCATGTAACTTAAAGATTTGTGTTAACGCCTGCTAAAGGTGAGGGTTGGAGAGTTTTGAGAAAATATCTGGAGCAGCCCTGGCAACAGCTGGAGACATTTTGAGAAGCGGCAGCAGAAATCCTGAGAATGAAGACCCAGGTACAGTTTTAACAAGGCCGCCTACTGATTTATGACAGTAAGAATGAAAGATGCCTAGCATTTTGCTTGAGAAAAGTTATGTACGGTTGTTTATCAGTAATAGCTGTGTCTTGGGGGCAAGTGGAATTTTCTAGTTGAGATAAATGGGGGCCTGGGGAAAACATTATGATAATGAGATGCAAGGTAGTTCAAGAAAATAAGAGTTTTTTGGGGCGTTCCCGTTGTGGCACAGCAGAAATGAACCTGACTGGTATCAATGCATATGTGGTTCGATCCTGGCCTTGCTCAGTGGGCCGGGGATCCAGCGTTGTTGTGCGCTGTGATGTAGGTCGCAGGCCCGGCTCGGATCCTACATTGCTGTGGCTGTGGCTGACGACTGTGGCGTAGGCTGGCAGCTGTAGCCCCAATTTGACCTGTAGCCTGGGAACTTCCGTGTGCCAGTGGGTGCGGCCCTAAAAAGCCAAAAAAAAAAAAAAGAAGAAGAAGAAAGAAAATATACAGTTTTTATGAGGAATAAAATAAGTTAAAAAATGTAAAGATCTTGGAGAAATGTCTGATAAATAGCAGATGCTCAACAAATGCTTGTTAGCATTAGTTTTATAAACCTGTGCTGTGGTTACTTTTTAAAATATTCCAGTAGAAATTATGCATGTTTTTCATTTCCTTGTCTAACAAGGAGTGAAGTTTTAAATATTTGAAGGATACACGGTGGCAGAAGGGAGGATAGATGTTAGATTCTGTTTTTTATTTTAAAAAAAGTCATTTTATGTCTATTAAGAGTTTTATATTTTTCAATTCTCCCAGAAGTCACGAAATCAATTCTTTTGGAGAAGCAAAAGACTTCTAGGTGGGACTCAGTGTTTCCTCTACTTAAACGTAAAATACTACACACTCATTTTTCTCGAGTGAAAGCAGCCTGCCTGCCCCAGAGGGCACTGCCTTGTGTTCTGGGTAGCCTTGAATGTGGAGCTTTCTTAGGTGATGTCAACTGAATTTTGACTTTGCAAGTTACATTCTCTTTAGTGGAACATTTCTTTTCTTATCTGGAATTGGCAGGTTAATTGTTGTTTGACAAGAGAAGTCAGGACTTCTGCGTTGTATACAGTTGGCACAATTTTCAAGGCAGGGCTCCCACAAGAGAAGCAGAAATATCCTCTTCGCTAAGAAGGGAAGAGAGGGAAGGGAAGGGAGTTCATCTTGGTGTTGCACAGACTCAGGTGTTAGGACCCACCTGAGCTTATATTTGCTGCTGTTTAGCATAGAGGTCTGGGAATTTGCTGATTGCCTGTGTTGTCTGTTTTGTACTCTGATTACTTGGACTAGAACCCTACTGGTGAGTATTTTGTTCATCCTTCCTCTGCCCGTGAAAGAATGTAAAAGAATAGTCTAAGAAAGTGCCTTCTATGGCATTTTCGTGGCAGCCTACCACCCTCCACCCAACCCCAAATCACCAAAAATGACAGTCTGACTTCAGAAAAGCACTCGTGTGGCTCCTTTCCTGTTCCAGGAATTAGCCCAGCCACTGAAAAGCCTCTGCCCCAAACACTGAACAATTCTTCTTTTGAAATATCCCCTTGTGGTGAACCCAGGACTGACAGATGCATCTAAGGACCAAAGTGGAAGGCTCCCCATTTCTAGTATTATAGTTGGTGTGGGTGCTAGTGGGACAGGGTTTACTCTGTGAAAAATAAAATAAGCCATAATTAATAGTTTATGTATATTTCTACTAGTATATGCATTTTGAAATTATAAACAGGGCCTCTTGTCACAGATTGGAAAGTTCTAATTCCTGGGATACAGTAATGTGAAATAAACTTATTGCTTCAAATATTTCCTAAAGTATCAGTTTCCCTTATTCAGAGAAAAAGAAAATTTATTTTAATAGTGTATCAATCGTACTACCTGAGTGTGTTAATGGCCAAGAGTAAAGTTTTCTAAAAATTCTCTTTTCTGGAGTTCCCATCATGGCACAGTGGGAACAAATCTGACTGGGAAACATGAGGTTGCATGTTCAATCCCTGGTCCTTGCTCAGTGGTTTAAGGATCTAGTGGTATGGGTTGCAGACATGGCCCAGAATCTGTGGCTGGGGTGTAGGCTGGTAGCTTTAGCTCCCAATTGAACCCCTAGCTTGGGAACCTCCACAGGTCGTGGCCCTAAAAATGAAAAAAAAAAAAAAATCCTCTTCCTAGTGCATCATTTAAACACTACCCTCCCATTCTTCCTGAAAGAATGACTCAGGTGAACATAGAAGTGTTCTTCAATCTGCTGAAGTATTTTAGCTGACTTGTAAAGTCACATAATAAACACTTCTGAATTTCTATGTTGAGCAAAAGTTAAAGTCAAAGATTCATGGTGGTTCAGTATCTTGGGCAACAATAGGTTACATAAACAAACATCTAATGAAGGAGATAGTCATGTAGTTCCTAGCAACAGACTACTGTTGAGTATTTGTGTCATTTAGGAATTGTCCTGTTTGGAAGCCCTTGCTAAAGATAATGCCCGAATTGTCTATGTGGCCTTGAGTAGCTCATCTCCAAGACAACCAGTCACTAACACACACTTGTCTGCCAAAGGGTTCGTAACATCCTGCCTACACAGTTATGTTTTCAAACTTCCCTGAATTATCTGTACAGATTTCTTCTCAGCCTTTACTTACTATGAATGGTTTCTGAGTATAAAGTTGAACTCCAACAAAACTGCATTTTTAAAGCTTTAAAAATTATCGTTATATAAATGTCATTAAAAAGTCATATCAACTGGGATATCATTCTCCATTGCACTGTACAAGAAGCAAAAAAGATCAAGTAAATCAAGTCAAAATCTGATTTGCAACTTTTTTAATGGCCACATCCACTGGAAGTTCTCAGACCAGGGACTGAATCTGAGCCACAGCTGTGGCAATGCAGGATCCTTGAACCCACAGCACAGCAGGAACTCTATAATATGCGATTTTTATTGGCACCAAGAAATACTGCTTTTGCTTATACCATCCATGGACTTCTCATTGAGTTGGCCTTCTTTTACAATGCTACTTAGCATTCTTTTACAGTGCTACTGGACTTAACAAGACCTGCCTTTAAGAGAAACTACTTTGTCAGAGACTAACTGCCCCAGGATTGGGAACTACCCATCTCCATTCCACCCCAGCATTCCACATAGGAAATATCCAGGGTGGAGACTCACTAGTGGAAATTACCACAAGACCCAGTGCTGGGGTAGGAAAGCCTTAAATGTAATTTATGAGTTCCCGAAGGCTCAGTGTAGACAAACTGTGTCTTAAAAACTCCAGAAAGACCTATTCATAGGGAGGGGAACCCACAGTGTTGTAGGATTTATCCTTAGGAGCTGAACCAGTTTCTTTCAGTAAGTATCAGGAGAAAACCCCTTCAGCTTTTGACAGAAAGAGTACCCTGTTATTAATTAGGCTTCCCTCAGGGGTAAGTGGTAACCAGAACCTGATCTACCAGTATCATCAGAGACTAACTGAGGAGAAGAAAGAGAGAAAATAACAAATGAAATGCTTGTAACAATACTGGCTGAGAATTTTACTTTCAAACTATAGGAAAACAAAGATAAATAAGAAGTCTAAGAAACATCAGAGGGAAAAAAACACCTTACCTAGTGTTGATACAACTTTCCAGGTCTAGGATGGAGCACCTTCTGCCCAGAGTGCCATGTGAGCAAAATGAAAGGGAGATGACTTCTGTGCCTCTGTAAATGTTCCTCTTAACCTGAAACACTGTATATCCAGTCAGCTGATCCCCAAATGTCAAAACAGTTCCTGGGTGCTATATTTATTTCCTTCTTCCTTCTCATCCTAAATAAGGTTGACTGTGTTGCCCAGCCAATCAGATCTTTTCTATTTGTCTTCTCTTTGTTCTTTATTCTTTGTCTTAGAAAGGCTGCTTGCTTTCTACTCCATTTTGCAATTTTCTAAAAGAGTCTATCTTTAAAGAAAGTTTGTATCACTTAAATTGTTCTTTAGCCATTCTTTAACACCTGGGAGGAACAAAGCTAAGAATTACATTTGATTTCTCAGAATCCATGAAAGCAAGAAGAGGTACAATATTTGGTGTTGAGGAAAAAAAATCAGCAATGTAGAATTCTATATCATGCAAAATTATCCATCAGAAATAAAAGAGAGGAGTTCCCTTGGTCACTCAGCAGTTAAGGAAACTGACTAGGATCCATGAGGATGTAGGTTCCATCCCTGGCGTCGCTCAGTGGGTTAAGGATCCAGCGTTGACGTGAGCTGTGGTATAGATTGCAGATGAGGCTTGGATCCTGCATGGCTGTGGCATTAGGCTGGCAGCTGTAGCTCTGATTTGACCCATAGCCTGGGAACTTTCATATGCTGTGGGTGTGAAAAAAAAACTTTCTCAGACACACAAAAATTGAGAGACTTTGTTGCCTTGCAAGAAATGGTAAAATAAGTTGTTTAGAAGGAAAATAATATAGGTCAGAAACTGAGGTCTCTATAAAGAAGGTACTTGAATAAAGAATAAATGAAGGCAAAATAAAACTTTTCTTTTTCTTATTCCTCATTTATCTAGATAACATTTTGTACAAAATAACACTACCCATAATGTATTCAATATGTATACATACATACACTTATATATGCTTTATATAAATGAAAAAATGACAGAAAAGATACAATGGATTGAAGGAAGGGAAATAGGATTATATTGTTATTATATGGTTCTTACACTACTGTGAATTGCGAAGTTACTTGAAAGGAGCCTCGGATTAGCTATAAATGTATGTCACAAACTCTAAGGCACCTGTTTAAAAAAAAGGGAGGAAAAGTTTTTAAAAAGCTGTAAGTGATATGCTGAGAGAGAAAATGGTGTTATATAAAATGCTCAATTAAAATCACAAAAGGCAGAAAAAAAGTGGAGAACAAATATTAGAAAAAAGAACAAGGGCAACAAATAAAATACAGCAACAAATATAGGTGGATTAATATCTACTATATCAGGGAGTTCCCGTCATGGCTCAGTGGTTAACAAATCTGACTAGGAACCATGAGGTTGCGGGTTCGATCCCTGGCCTTGCTCAGTGGGTTAGGGATCCGGCGTTGTCGTGAGCTGTGGTGTAGGGGCTTGGATCCCTGTGTTGCTGTGGCTCTGGTGTAGGCTGGTGGCTACAGCTCCGATTGGACCCTTAGCGTCGGAACCTCCATATGCCACGGGAGCAGCCCAAGAAATGGGAAAAAGACAAAAAAAAAAAAAAAAATCTACTATGTCAATAATCACTTTGTTAATTATCTAAATGCACCAATAATTGATTGTAAGATTGGATCAAAACAGAAGACTCGATCAGACCTTGTCTACAAGAAACCCAAGCTAAATGTAAAGACACATATCAATTAAAAATAAACAGAAAGTGTTCCCATTGTGGCTCAGTGGTAATGAACCCGACCCCAACTAGTATCCTCCCCAACTAGTATCCATGAGGATGTGGGTTCAATCCTTGGCCTCACTCAGTGGGTTAAGTATCCAGTGTTGCCACATATCCACTTGAATATGCCACATGCGTGGTCTTAGAAAGCCAATAAATAAATATAAATTTAAAAATAAAAGTAAACAAGAGGAAAATACACATGTAAACAGTAGTCAAGAGAAAGCAGGACTAGCTATGTTAATTTCACAGAGAGCAGATTTTGGGGGAACTATCAGAGATAAAAAAAAAGCATTAGACCCAGATTCACTGGTGAATTCATTCAAGGGAGGAAGTACACTAATTTTCTAGAATATCTTTTGGAGGATAGAAACAGAAGGAAAACTTCATAACTTATTTTCAGGCCAGCTTTACCCTAATAACCAAATCATACAAAGTTATTATAAGAAAAGGAAACTACAGATCAATATCTCATGAACATAAATGCAAAAATCCTTATAAAAATATTAGCACATGGAATCTAACAATGTATAAAAATAATTATACACCACAATCAAGGGTGGTTTATCAAAGTATGCAAGGCTGGTTCAACATTTGTATTTTAATATTAAAAACAATGATAATCCTGGTTGACCACATCTGGGTTTTATTTATTTATTTATTTATTTGTCTCTTTGTCTTTTTAGGGCTGCACCCATGACATTTGGAGGTTCTCAGGCTAGGAATCCAATTGGACCTATAGCCGCTGGCCTACACCACAGCCACAGCAACGCTAGACCTGCACCAAGTCTGCCGCCTACACCACAGCTCATAGCAACACCGGATCCTTAACCCACTGAGTGAGGCCAGGGATCGAACACATCCCGTGGATGCTAGTCGGGTTTGTTAACTGCTGAGCCACAAAAGGGACCCAGAACATATGGGTTTTAAACTTATTAAATAGAAAGATTAAAAAAGAACAGTAAAGTGTGGCCCCAGGATTTTCACTTCTGCCCCTATATTTGCGTCTCCCCCAAATTCATGTATTGAAACCCTATTGCCCATGGGATGGATTTAGGAGGTGAGGCCCTCAGGAGGGGCTTAGTCATGGGAGTGGAGTGCTCAGGAATGGGTTAGTACCCTGAGAGATGGACCGCAAGTTCCCTCCCCCTCCCCTGAGGACACAGCCAAGAAATCTGCAGAGGACTTGGGTCCACCCCCTACTATGCAGGACTTCCGCCTCCAGAATGGCCTGTTCATAAGCTACCCAGGCTGGGGGTTTTTGTTAATAGCTCAAATAGACCAAGCCCCTCTGCTTGCTCTACTCCCATGAAAAGTGTGTGTGGGGGTGTGTGTGGTCTTTTATGTAGAATTAAGAGCACCAGCTCACACCTTACAGAGATGAGCCCTAGCAGACGATCAGACAAGCGCAGTTTCCTCCTTGCTGGCTCTTTCCTCCAGGTCATCTTTCACTGTCAGAGGGTGATCCTCTCTTATCCATTCAACAATATCTGTTATGTGCTGGGATCCGCAGTGGCCCGTATAAGTCTGATACTCCTGGTTAGGTGGCCAGCAAGTACAAGGAAACCGGCAAAGTAAGCATTTGGGCCTCTTGTGGTCCTGGGCTCTGGGCATGGCTGACTTAGTGTTCTCCACATGGTCACGTCCACCTGCTATGGTCCTGGACTCTGGGCACCGCTGACTTGGGCAGCACATGTCTCTGAAATAGCCTCATCTCTTCCACCTTGGAATGCAGGAACAAAAGCCCAAGCAAGCTGTAAAACCCCCACATTGCAAAAATGAAAACAAAATCTTCCACAAGATGAGCTGCTACATTACAATTCCATAATGAATAATCTTACACAGAGAAATATAATACTGAGCCATGACAAAGTAGAATCCATCACAAAACCTGGGAAGGATTTGGGGAGCTGGGGAAGGGTGGGAACAGGGGACATAGCAGTGATACACAGAGCCTTGTGAGATAACTAGTTATGCAAGTATTTGCATCGTTGAATGATGACTGGAAACTAGGGCTTCCCGGGTCAACTGACATAAACTGACAATGAAAATCATATTGTGATTTCATATCATGGTGATTCCAAGGTGTTGTTCAACATTCAGGCTTTTTTCTTTGATCGGGGCTGATGAAGTCCAGTTACAAAATTATTGATGTTTATCTTTGACTCCCCACGTTTTTCTTTATTTTGTCATTTTTCCCCCCTTTTTGCCTCTCCTCTTCACCCTACATATTCACAACTCTCCCGTTTTTCCTTTCTCTTCATTTATCAAAATCTATTGTGAAAATGACCTGGTGCTGACATTATGTATAAAGTGGTAGAACCATCTATGTATTACATGCTATCTGGGTGGTTCAAAAGGAAGCCTCATCATTGAGTAAAAGCCACATCTGAGAGTGAAAAGAGAATTTCACGTTTTGGGCCTGTGGGGAAGAATTTAGGGAGTAACAGTGCTTTCCTCACGTCCTCTGCTACCTATAGGAAATTACCAGTTATTCTTTCGTCAGATTTTATTGTTACAGGTCTGTTTGCAGTCATCCACTTCCAGGATCTAACCCCACAAAGCATTAATGCCAATCTGCTGACTTCATCTTAAGTGATATTTTAGACTCAAACTGCAGTCTAAGAAAAGGACATTTTTTATTTCAGGAAAAAGTAAATATTATAACCAGATCTTATCTTCCTCATGAGTAAAGTTATTGATAAGCCTTTTGCTCAAGAAAAATCAGCGATGTGCATCACTAAATCTTACAGTATTGGGAGTTCCTGTCATGGCTTGGCAGAAATGAATCGGACCAGCATTCCCGAGGACACAGGTTTGATCCCTGGCCTCGCTCAGTGGGTTAAGGATCTGGCGTTGCTGTGACTGTGGTGTAGGGTGGCAGCTATAGCTCCAATTTGACCTCTAGTCTGGGAACCTTCATACACTGCGGGTGCGGCCCTAAAAGACAAAATAAAATAAAATGAATAAATAAATCTTACTACTTTCATCTTTGAAATGTACTACTCATTCCCCCTGTGTTTATCATTAATCCTTACATTAAAATTACTACATTTTCTTTCATATTTATTTGTCATTTTTAAAACATGAAAGAGGAGTTCCCGTTGTGGCAAAGCAGAGACGAATCCAACTAGGAACCATGAGGTTGCGGGTTCAATCCCTGGCCTTGCTCAGTGGGTTAGGGATCCGGTGTTGCCATGAGCTGTAGTGTAGGTTGCAGATGCGGCTTGGATCTGGCATTGCTGTGGCTGTGGTGTAGGCTGGCGGCTGTAGCTCCTGTTAGACCCCTAGCCTGGGAATCTTCATATGCTGCGGGTGCGGCCCTAAAAAGACACATACAAAAAAAAAAACGAATAAAAACATGAAAGATGTTCTTACTGAATTGTTATTCCAGTAGAGAATAAATACTTCCAAGAAACCAGTTGTCACTGAACAAATTATAATCAAGAGAATCTCTTCAAAGGCATAACATTTTTAAAAAAACTGTATAAAATGCATCAGCAGAGACTGTAATTTGATCATTACCTAAAAAACATTTTATCTCTAAAATGTGTATTTCAAGGTACCATTACAAACCTGTTCTGGCCTGTGTGAGTTCTGCAACGTAACCAGTGGATGCTACCATTTATGGACTGTGCATTGCTGGAAGAGCCCAGAACTGCACCACACTCAGCCACATCAGGTGTCTGGTCTGGCTTCCATTCACGTCACATTGCCTTGCTTACTGCAGCTTTATAGATATTCTATATAGAGTTGAATGAGTCTTTCTCTTCTTTTTCTTTTTTGGCTGAACCCCATGGCATATGAAAGTTCTGGGCCAGGGATCAAATCTTGAGCCACAGGTGCATCCTAGGCTTCAGTTGCAGCAACACTCGATCCTTAACTCACTGTGCAGGGCCAGGGATTGAACCTATATCGTCACAGAGACAACATCTGATCATTAACCCCCTGTGCCAGAACAGGAATTCCAAGGCTTTTTTTTTTTTTTTAAATCTTTTTCTTCAAGTCTTGGCTATTTCTAGCCCTTTACATTTCCATGTAAACTTTTAAATTTAATTTAATTTAATTTTATTTATTATTTTGTCTTTTTAGGCTGTACCCTCGGCATATGGAGGTTCTCAGGCTAGGGGTCAAATTGGAGCTGTAGCCACTGGCCTATGCCACAGCCATAGCAACACCAGATCTAAGCCGCATCTGTGACCTACACCACAGCTCATGGCAATGCTGGATCCTTAACCCACTGAGCAAGGCTAGGGATTGAACCTGCATCCTCATGGATGCTAGTCAGATTTGTTTCCATTGAGCCACAATGGGAACTCTCCATGTAAATTTTAGAAGCAGCCTGTTACTTTAAAAAATTCCTAGTATTTTAATTGATGTTACAGTAGTTAAGGTCCCTGGCCAATCTGTCTTTTTTTTTCCCTCCAGTTTCAGAGTTTTGATAGTAGCTTCATGTATCTCATCCAGGGTATTTAGTTATAATTTGGAGGAGGGTAGGATGCCATTATTCTCTCTTGTCTTGGTCCCAAAGTACTGGAAATTAATATCTTTTTTTTTTTTTTTGTCTTTTTGCCATTTCCTGGGCCACTCCTGCGGCACATGGGAGGCTCCCAGGCTAGGGGTCTAATCGGAGCTGCAGCCGCCAGCCCACGCCAGAGCCACAGCAATGTGGGATCCCAGCTGCGTCTGTGACCCACACCACAGCTCACAGCAACGCTGGATCGTTAACCCACTGAGCAAGGACAGGGATGGAACCTGCAACCTCATGGTTCCTAGTCGGATTCGTTAACCACTGCACCACACGGGAACTCCTGGAAATTAATATCTTAAAATCTTATTATAGAGAAAGACTTTTAAGAGAAAGGCACCTCCTATAAATGAGTACTTAACTATATAATTCTATAAAAGTCTAAATCTGGATAGCTAGTCTCCATTAAAAAATGAAAAGATGGAGTTCCCATGGTGGCACAGTGGAAACGAATCCGACAAGGAACCATGAGGTTTCAGGTTCAATCCCTGACCCTGCTCAGTGGATTAAGGAACCGGTGTTGCCGTGACCTGCGGTGTAGGTCACAGACATGGCTCGGATCTGGTGTGGCTGTGGCTATGGCATAGGCCAGCAGTTGTAGCTCCAATAAGACCCCTGGCCAGGGCATCTCCACATGCCGTGGGTGCAGCCCCAAAAAGAAAAATACAAAAGACAAAAAAAAAAAAGAAAGAAAGGAAAGATAAATACAAATTGGAATATGTTGACAGCAGGAATCTATAATGCGTAAAGAACACTTTAAAATCAATAAGAAAGGCCCAACACAATTTAAAAATAAGGCAAAGTATATTCATAAAAGTAAACAAAATTGATAACATTACTGAAAAAAGTCACAAATCAAAGCATTACTGAAATACCACTTGTCACCAGCATGTAATACTGGCTGATAGTGAGATGTTTTATAACATTCAATACTAGAAAATGAATGGGAAAATGATCACATTTATTAATGTTAGTAAACAGAAAAACTATAGAGCACATTTATAGAGGGTAATTTGGACTGTTTTGAATTTTAGGTGCTTTTTGATCCAGCAATTCTACTTCTAGGAATTTATCTTGTAGATAATTACCTACATGTGAAATGAAATGGATAATTTTATTGTAGCATTATTTTAATAAAGAAAAATTGAATACAAAATTTATGTCCATAAATAAAGTGTTGTATTGCTAGTTATATATCTTTTCTTAATAGAAACTCTGTGAAGGCAGAAAGAGTATTCTGTCTTGTTTACTGCCATATATTTGGTGCTGTGTATAAAGTAGTAAATAAATATTGAATAAATGAATGAAACAATAAATAAGCTACAAACCACGATACAAAATACTATGCATCCATTTAAAAGAATGTGGATATAAGATCACAATATAATATAATATGAAAATTTAAAGTTGAAAAAAAATTATGCACCACATTCTAAATCAGAAAATAAATTGAAAGTGTGTGTACATATTTATGTGTTATGAAATGGCATATACAGGAACAGACCAAGTACATAGTGAACAATCCTAAAGATGTCTGAGCAGGTATCATGAAATGTCCTTTTTTTTTTTTTTTTTAAAGTTTAATCTCTTCCCTTTATATCATTTTTTCCTTTTTGGCTGCACCTGCAGTATGCAGAAGTTCCAGGTCAGGGATTGGAACCATAGCAGTGACCTGAGCCATAGCAGTGGCAACACTGGAGCCTTAACCTACTGTGCCACCAGGGAGCTCCAAGATTTCCTTTTTAATACATATTTCTGTAAAGTTTGAAGATCTTTACACGAATATTATTAAGTAACAGCAATGAAGCTCTGAGCTGCACTGGAGTTAGCTTCCTGCTCCACCCACCCCTCAACTTAGACAAAGGGAACAGTGAATCTTGCTTGCCATCCAGACACAGTGTCTCTGGTTGTATTCTGAAATCTCTCTCAACTTTCTGTGTTTTCTAGACTAAGATCCCACTTTTAAAAAAGGTCAATCACTTCACTCAGAATATTTAAAAGCAGAGCTACCTTATCCCTAAAGAGAAGTCATTTGAGAATAAAAATACCAATGGGTTTGCGTAAAGTGACTCTAGAAATGTATTTCCCCTATTGTCTCCATCGTTACTTCCTAATAAGCCAATCACTGGAAAACTAAAGAGAGTCATTTCAAATTTGGGGCAATATCAAGAAAGGCTAAATAGGTGTTCCCATTGTGGCCCAGCAATAATGAACCCAACTAGTATCCCTGAGGATGCAGGTTCAATCCCTGGCCTTGCTCAGTGGGTTAAGGATCTGGTGTTGCCTTGAGCTGTGGTGTAGGTCACAGATGTGGCTCAGATCCAGCATTGCTATAGCTGTGGTGCTATTCGACTCCTAGCCTAGGAAGTTCCATATGCAGTGGTGTGCCCCCCCCTCAAAAAGGCTAAATTTATTAGTATTACATAAAAACATTAAACAAGCCATTTCAAACTTCCAAATCCAAGGCCTCCCAAATACATCCTTAAGTATCCTTGACTTTGGACACACCAAGTATTCAACGACCCTGCTGAGATCAAATACATAATTGCTCCCTTTTTAGGAAATAAGAGCTGCATCAAGATCAGCAGGACATCATGTCACAGAACCAGGTGGAGAACATAACCAGCCAGGTACCATGTGCAGTAAAAGGATTTGTTGCCACAGCAAGGTTTGATTCCTAACAGAAAAGACTGCAAATAGTGTCTTTGCCACATTTCTCTTAAGAATAAAATTCTGAAAGGTCAACATGCCCCTTTTGGCAACAAAGAAAAAAGATAAGGAAATACTTTTAATAGAAGGAATATGAGATTTTTAAAAATGGAGTGACTACCTTAAAAATACATCAACATAAAGCCATAAAGTGATTAATAAAACTACTAGAAAAATTCTCTTGCTAATTATGTTCATATCTTTTCATTAATATTAGGAAGTGTAATTAGTATATACAGTATTTGTTAGTTCATCTTTAAAGCTATTTTATCCCAATTAAGTTCTGTGTAACAAAAATACTTGTAATTCCCATGCTAAATGTTGATTTTTTTTTTTTCTTTTCTTTTCATGGGCTGGCTTTTTTTTTTTTTTCAATCATGATTGTTCTGTGCCTTTATTTTATTTTTGCTTTTTAGGGCCATGGCTGAGGCATATGGAGGTTCCCAGGCTAGGGGTCCAATTGGAGATACAGCTGCCAGCCTACACCACAGCCACAGCGGAGCTAGATCCTTAACCCACTGAGCGAGGCCAGAGATCCACCTGCAACTTCATGGTCCCTAGTAGGATTCATTTCTGCTGCGCCATGATGGGAACTCCTGAATGTTGATTTCAGCATAAGTTGTGTAGCACAATGCTTATCACAGTCAGGTCGATAATAGACAATGGCATTACATATGTATTAAGCCTTTTTTTTTTTCTTAAATACAAGCTGCAGTTCCTTTTTCGTTTATCCCAAAGCACCTTCTAAAATAAACATATTGTAATGGTGGTTGTAAGGTTCCTCTCAGATCTACCTGAGCACTTATGCCCCAGCTAGAAATTTTGTGCCCACAATTCAGCCCCAATCTTCGTTGGCAGTGGTTAAAGGACATTGGTCCCAACTTACACAGCTTCTCAGAAGGTGTCTGTGTCTAACACTTGTCAGTGTGGCTGTTCAAAGACACACCCTTCTTGCTTTAATTTAAGACTGGGAAGTTCCCTGGTGGCCTAGCAGGTTAAGGAGCCAGCATTGTCACTTCTATGGCAAGGGTTTGGTCCCTGGCCAGGAAACTTCCACATGCCATGGCCAAAAAAAAAAAAAAAAAAAGGCTGTGAAGAGCCATCCAGCTCCTGAAGCTTCAGCTTGTTTGTTTTTGAGAGCAGTTTTAGGCACCCAGGAGAATTGAGCAGAAAGCACAGATTCCCACATATCTCTGCCCCCACTTGTACAGCCTCACCCATTGTCAACATCCTCACCAGATGGAACATTTGTTACACCTGATGAACCTGCATGGACACATCATCATCACCCAGAGACCATGGTTTACCTTGGGGCTCAGTCTTGATATTGCAGGTCCTATGGGTTTGGACAAATACATAATGACATGTGTCTGCCATTACACTATTTTGAGGATATTTTCACCACCCTGAAAATCCTCTGTGCTCCCCCTGTTCATCCCTCCCCACCCCCAGAGACCACTGATACGGTTTAGCTTTTCCAGAACACCATATAGTTAGAATCATACAGCATGTAGCCTTTTTGGATTGACTTCTTTTGTGCATCGATATCCATTTCAGCTTCCTCCATATGTTTTCATGACTTGATAGCTCGTTTCTTTGTAACACTAAATAATCTTCCATTGTCTGGATGGACCACAGATTATTTATTCACTCACCTTCTGAAGGAACTGATTGCTTCCAAATGTTGGCAATTATGAATAAAGCTGCTATAAACATTCTTGTGCAGGTTTTTGTGTGGACATAAGGTTCCAACTCCTTTACCAAGGAGCCTAGTTGCTGAATTGTATGGTGAGAGTACGTTTATTTTTATTTTTATTTTTTTTTGTCTTTTTGCCATTTCTTGGGCTGCTCCCACGGCATATGGAGGTTCCCAGGCTAGGGGTCTAATTGGAGCTGTAGCTGCCAGCCTACGCCAGAGCCACAGCAACGCGGGATCCGAGCCACGTCTGCGATCTACACCACAGCTCACGGCAATGTCAGATCGTTAACCCACTGAGCAAGGGCAGGGATTGAACCCGCAACCTCATGGTTCCTAGTCGGATTCGTTAACCACTGCACCACGACGGGAACTCCTAGTACATTTAGTTTTATAAGAAACCATCAAACTGTCTTCTAGAGTGGCTGGACCAGTTTGCACTCCCGTCAGTAGTGAATGAGAGTTCCTGCCGCTCCACATCCTCACCAGCACTTGGTGTTGTCTGGGTTTAGATCTGACCATTCCAATAGGTGTTTTAAGCTCTTCCCCAGGGACACTTAAACTTGGCTCCAGTGTCAGGCTTCTACTCCTGTGATTCTCCAAACAAACCGATTCTCTCTATTCACCTGCTGCTCCAGTTTTTGTGGCAACAGTTTTTTCTATGACCTCAGTCTTTTGAAAGTCTAAGAGGGTTCTTTTCTGTTTGCTCAACTTTTTTCTTGTAGAGACAGGAGTGAAGGTTTCCCATCTCTTCAAGTCATACCAGAAACCAAAGACCTCCAGATTCTTTAATTTAAAAAAAATTATAAATGTGTTGGAAGTTTCCTGGGTACTCTGTGTTGAGGTTTTTTGGCCACAGCATGCAGCAGCTTGATGTGAGATCTCAGTTCCCAGACCAGGGATTGAACCTGGGTCACAGCAGTGAAAGCGCCGAGTCCTAAGCGCTGGACCACCAGGGAACCCCCCATGAGTACTCTTTTTTTTTATTCTGCTTTTGCTCTTTCTAGACTTGGATGTCAATCATAGGTATTGAGTTATTTTATACCTTTATTTTATATGCATATCCTCAAAGTACATATAATAAGTTTTACATGTTTTAAAAAATTATAGAGACAATTAAATTGTGTTAAATGCTTTTTTAGTCCACACTGTGTCTTTTACAGATTTGCTCCTATTAGTGAATGTGACTCTAACTTTGATTCTGTTTTCTTCTATATAAGTCACTTCAAGGGTTATGCAGGGTCTGGGATTTTATACTGCTTGCGAGCTCACGTCAGCCCTTGGGAATTTCAGAGTTGCTGACATGAGGACCTTGGGTCAGAAACAAAGGTCATTGCCCCTCTGAGCAATAGAGAGGCCACAACATCTAACACATTCTGTGTGCCCGTCTCCTAAGCCCCAGAACTCACAGGCAGGGCAGAGGTCTAGGTGCCTCTTCACAGCCAGGGGCCAGGTTACAGGAGAGGAACACAACTTAGGGAACCGCAGTGTTTTCTACTCACAGTAAGTGTGCCTGACCTTGACTCTGGAGGGAGACACCATCTCTGTCTTCTGAGACTGCTCACTGCACAAAATCCTTGAAAAGATAATGTGAAACATAGGCAGTCGGTCTTTTTCTGAATCATGCAGAAATATGAGAAATGTCTCCCTAGTCTTTGTTTGCATGATAGAAATTTAATTCATTGATGCTATTGTTAATTTTACTAGTAATTTATTATGTATTAATTTTTATAAAAATCTGTAAGTTCTTTTTTTTAATGTTAGCTATGTGTTATATTTTATTTTATTTTATTTTATTTTATTTTATTTTATTTTATTTTATTTTATTTTATTTTTCCCACTTTACAGCAGGGGGGTCAGGTTATCCTTACACGTATACATTACAATTACATTTTTCCCCCCACCCTTTCTTCTGTTGCAACATGAGTATCTAGACATAGTTCTCAATGCTACTCAGCAGGATCTCCTTGTAAATCTATTCTAAGTTGTGTCTGAGAAGCCCAAGTACCCGATCCCTCCCACTCCCTCCCCCTCCCATCAGGCAGCCACAAGTCTCTTCTCCAAGTCCATGATTTTCTTTTCTGAGGAGATGTTCATTTGTGCTGAATATTAGATTCCAGTTATAAGTGATATCATATGGTATTTGTCTTTGTCTTTCTGGCTCATTTCACTCAGGATGAGATTCTCTAGTTCCATCCATGTTGCTGCAAATGGCATTATGTCATTCTTTTTTATGGCTGAGTAGTATTCCATTGTGTATATATACCACCTCTTCCGAATCCAATCATCTGTCGATGGACATTTGGGTTGTTTCCATGTCCTGGCTATTGTGAATAGTGCTGCAATGAACATACGGGTGCACATGTCTCTTTTAAGTAGAGTTTTGTCCGGATAGATTGCGGGGTCATATGGAAGTTCTATGTATAGATTTCTAAGGTATCTCCAAACTGTTCTCCGTAGTGGCTGTACCAGTTTACATTCCCACCAGCAGTGCAGGAGGGTTCCCTTTTCTCCACAGCCCCTCCAGCACTTGTTATTTGTGGATTTATTAATGATGGCCATTCTCACTGGTGAGGTGATATCTCATAGTAGTTTTGATTTGCATTTCTCTAATAATCAGCGATGTTGAGCATTTTTTCATGTGTTTGTTGGCCATCTGTATATCTTCTTTGGAGAACTGTCTGTTCAGGTCTTTTGCCCATTTTTCCATTGATTGGTTGGTTTTTTTTGCTGTTGGGTTGTATAAGTTGTTTATATATTCTAGAGATTAAGCCCTTGTCAGTTGCATCATTTGAAACTGTTTTCTCCCATTCTGTAAGTTGTCTTTTTGTTTTCTTTTGGGTTTCCTTTGCTGTGCAAAAGCTTTTCAGTTTGATGAGGTCCCATGGGTTTATTTTTGCTCTAATTTCTATTGCTTTGGGAGACTGACCTGAGAAAATATTCATGATGTTGATGTCAGAGAGTGTTTTGCCTATGTTTTCTTCTAGGAGTTTGATGGTGTCCTGTCGTATATTTAAGTCTTTCAGCCATTTGGAGTTTATTTTTGTGCATGGTGTGAGGGTGTGTTCTAGTTTCATTGCTTTGCATGTTGCTGTCCAGGTTTCCGAGCAATGCTTGCTGAATAGACTTTCCTTTTCCCATTTTATGTTCTTGCCTCCCTTGTCAAAGATTAATTGACCTAAATCTATAAGTTCTATGTAATTAATCTTGTGCAAGTTTTGAACTTCCTTACACATATCTCCTTTTCTTTCTTTCTTTTTCTTTCTTTCTTTTTCTTTCTTTCTTTCTTTCTTTCTTTCTTTCTTTCTTTCTTTCTTTCTTTCTTTCTTTCTTTCTTTCTTTCTTTCTTTCTTTCTTTCCTTCCTTCCTTCCTTCCTTCCTTCCTTCCTTCCTTCCTTCCTTCCTTCTTTCGTCTTTTTATGGCCGCATCTGGAGCATATGGATGTTCCCAGGCTAGGGGTCAAATTGGAGCTGCAGCTGCAGCCCTGCACCACAGCCACAGCTATGCCAGATCTGAGCCACGTCTGTGACCTACACCACAGCTCATGGCAACGCTGGATCCTTAACCCACTGGGTGAGGCCAAGAATGGAAACTGAATCCTCATGAATGCTAGTCAGATTAGTTTCTGCTGAGCCACAATGGCAACTCCCATATCTCCTTTTCTACATGGACCTACAGCTTCATTACGGTAATGTCTGTTCTGTTTATTTCTTGTTGATACAAACTATTGTATTGTTTTCTTCTGTTTTTCTTTTTATACATTGAATTTATATGCATCATTTTGTTAATCTTATAGTTTATCTAGTATGTGTCCATGGATATTTTCTATCTACCATCTTTCTATGCAACTGATTTTCAACAGTGCATATTTTGGAAAATGGTGCATTAAATAATTTCATGTTGAGATTTTTCCTATTAGAGTCCATTTTCTGGGCAGAATGTGTGTCTGTGTGTGTGAGTGTGTGTATATAACACAGGTTGGTGTTACATTATCTGCAGAGAGAAGTTACACTTTTGCATGTGTGTGTGTTTTGTCCTTTTAGGGCCACACCCGTGACTTATGGAAGTTCTCAGGCTAGGGGTCTAATCGGAGCTACAGCTGCCACAGCAACACCAGATCCGAGCCGCATCTGTGACCTACACCACAGCTCACAGCAATGCCAGATCCTTCACCCACTGAGCGAGGCCAGGGATTGAACCTGCATCCTCATGGTTCCTAGTCAGATTTGTTTCCGCTGCACCACTTCGGGAACTCTGAGAAGTTACACTTTTAAAGGCTCTCATTTGAGGTTCAACAGAAAAAGAAAGGCTAAACCCTTTTGCTAAGTAGCCATTTATATAATGTTAGTTTCAATCAAGGAGAAAGAAAAGGAGGAAAGTGAAGCAAAACACTAAGACAGCCATCATTTCCTTTACCTCAGGTCCCCAAACACATTGGCGGGGATGAAAATAACTTTTGTGCTGGTGCTATTATTTGAAAGCAAATCCTTTCTTCCTTACAAGGAGGGTCCAGAAGGACATTGTGTCTTGCAGGTGGCAGAGGCCATACAAAATGAGCAGAATTTGAGCATAGGAAAAGGAAAAATATAGATGGGCTGGACAATCACAATCAACAAAAGGTCTAAAGGAATGAATTTCCCTGCTTGTATTTGTTTCAACTTTGTCAATTCTTTCTGTGTTTTCTTAGAGTTCCCATAGAGATGAGAGAATCATACAAAATGATCCTCTTCTAAGCCACAGAGAAACAAAGCAGATCTGAAAACAAAGAACCAAAAAGAGGAGAGAATTTAATTTAAACTTGTGATGATGGGAAACAAAAAAACTTTTCTCTTGCTTGTATGATTACTTGGAATGGCAGTAATTTTGCTAAACATGCTTTTCTTCTGATAGCTCTTAGGAAATGGTCTTGAAATTACTGTTCTATTCCAAGCTTTGAATAATGAAGTTTTGTGGAATAAAAATTCTGGGGAGAGCTATCTAAATGCCATTTTACGGTGAAACCCTGATTTTTTTTCCCCCAAGTAGTCACTTTTAAATTATAAAAGTTATATATATATGGGAGAAAATTCATAACTTAGGGCAAAGTGAACAGAAAATTTTGAACATTTCCTGTGATTCCACTATCCAGAGAAAAAGCCACTATATTAATATTTCTGATTGATGTGCATATGTGTGTGTGTGTGTGTGGATATATACATACATACTTACTGTCTCTTTCCAGGATTCCACTACATCAAATTCCTGCTTGGAGGTGTGTGTATTGCTATAATTTTTTAAAAAATTATTTTAAACTATTATGCATAACTTTAAATATAAACCTAAAGTTTAGTGAAATTTAGTAATCGCAGTAATTTCATTACATCCTCCAAAAAAATACCAACAACTAGAATTGTTTGAATGTATGGTTTTCCTAAAAGTCTCTTAGGTATAAATTTATTTGATTCTTTTAAAAAAATTTATTGAAGTATAGTTGACTTACAGTGTTGTGTTAGTTTCGGGTATACAACAAAGTGAATCAGTTATACATATAAATATACTCATTCTTTTTTCCCATATAAGTTACTACAAACTATTGAGTATATTTCCCTGTGCTCTACAGTAAATTCTTGCTAATCATCTATTTTATACAGTAGTGTGTATATGTTATCCCTTTATTTGATTCTTAAAACAAATCCTGTGAGATAGGTTGGCCTACTCTTACCATAATTGAGTTTTTTATATAGATGAATAAATTAAAGCTGTTGGATAGAAAGCCACACTTGAACTTTATCACCTGTTACAGCTTACATTCTATGTGCTTTTCACCATAGCGAACTGTGAAAGATACCCGTGCAAAGTGTTGTTGATTTCTGCTGTTGTAATAAATTATGAATGCATGTAAATTATTGCGTGTCCACGTGTTGAGAGTGGAGTTTCCCATGGTTCATCACAGATGCTCTGTGCCAACTGCAGGCTTATGCCTAGAGAGGCTTCTGGAACAAGGTTTTTGTGTTTTTGTTTTTCAACAAAGCCCACCATGCAGAACCACTTTATTACAGTTTTTCCTTTCCTGCTGGCCTATTTCCAGATAGTTTCATTGAATACAAGCCCCCTCCCTCTAGACCAATCTATCTCTGGCCATTGGGCAAGCAGTAGATAGTGTAAAAAGCTAATCTGCTTTGACTAGCAAACCCTATTTCCACGTCCTCACTCTCAAGAAGTTTGGAGTTTGTGGGGTTGGGGAAAATATAAGCCTAACAAATTTTTTCTTTTTTTTTTTTTTAGGTATTTAATGCTTATTTTATTTTTAATTTTATTTATTTTTATTACTCAATGAATATATTACATTTGTAGTTGTACAATGATCATCACAATCCAATTTTATAGGATTTCCATCCCACAACCCAGAACATCCCCCCACCCCCCCAAACTGTCTCCTTTGGAGACCATAAGTTTTTCAAAGTCTGTGAGTCCGTATCTTCTGCAAAGAAGTTCATTCTGTCCTTTTTTCAGATTCCACATGTCAGGGAAGGCATTTCACAGGTATAGCTGACTTCACTTAGCATGATAATTTCTAGGTCCATCCATATTGCTAAAAATGCCTGCATTTCGTTCCTTTTAATGGCTGAGTAATATTCCATTGTGTATATGTGCCACATCTTCTTGATCCACCCCTCTGTCGATGGACACTTAGGTTGTTTCCAAGTCTTAAGCCTAACAAATTTTTGTGTACAGCAGTTGATCAGTGTTGCACTTTACCAGTGTTAAAACTCTTTTTTTTTTGTCTTTTGTCTTTTTAGGGCCGCACCATTGGCATATGGAGGTTTCCAGGATAGGGGTCTAATCGGAGTTGTAGTTACTGGCCTATGCCACAGCCACAGCAACTCGGGATTCGAGTCGCATCTGCAACCTACACTACAGCTCTCGGCAATGCCAGATCCTTAACCCACTGAGCAAGGCCAGGGATCAAACCCTCAGCCTCATGGTTCCTAGTTGGATTTGTTTCCACTGAGCCGCCACGGGAATTCCTACCAGTGATAAATCTCATTTTTTAAATGACAGAGATATTAGTCAAGAAGATTCAGTTGGCAATGGGCACTGCCAATGTGTCAATAAAAAGCCAAACAAGGGCTGCATTTGTGAAAGCTGTAGAACTGAAGCAAAAAGTTCACAGGCATTTAGGATGGGGTATAAAGTTGCTCGGCTGAGAGATGATCAGGTCAAGACATATTTGCTCAAAGTCATTGTTTGCTAAATGCCTGGGTTTATCATCGTGGAAAATGCCAAAGTGGTAATCTTTTATAATTCAAATATTTTCAGAAGACATTTTTCACTATCACTGCAGAGGAATCGTACTTACTCTTGTGGGAAACAGGGAGTGTGAGGTCAGAAGTGTCTTCAGTTTGTCCTTATCATGAACTAGCTACACAGATGTCACACCTAATTTCAGAGCCTCGGGTTTTATCATCTAAAAAATGGAAATTATACCTACTACCTCACATATGCATCCTTATTTATTTATTTTTTTTGGGGTTTTTTTTTTTGTTTGTTTGTTTGTTTTTTTTTGTCTTTTTGTTGTTGTTGCTATTTCTTGGGCCGCTCCTGCGGCATATGGAGGTTCCCAGGCTAGGGGTTGAATCGGAGCTGTAGCCACCGGCCTACGCCAGAGCCACAGCAACGCGGGATCCGAGCCGCGTCTGCAAACTACACCACAGCTCACGGCAATGCCGGATCTGTAACCCACTGAGCAAGGGCAGGGATCGAACCCGCAACCTCATGGTTCCTAGTCAGATTCGTTAACCACTGCGCCATGACGGGAACTCCTGCATCCTTATTTATAAGCTTTAGACCCCACTGGGATTTGCAAATCGTTGATCCTAACATGTTTTCTCTGCTCTCTCCCAGTCACCCAACTCTCCAAACAGCTTAAATCCCCACCCTCTCATTGCCCTCCCGGTATCTGCCTCAAGTTCTCTCACACACACCAGCCAGAGCTCTGTGTAAAAGGTAGCCTCCTCCAGCCCATACCTACACTTAGGCAACCAAATGTACTTGGGAAAACACAGATTTGCTGATGATCTTACTGTAAACGCAGGACTGCCAACCTTGAATCCGTCTTCACTACTGCTCATTTTACTGCAGGCCACCAGTCCTCTCACCTTCCCCTTTTATGGGTAATCATTTCATCTCTTCTCAAACCTCTGAAACCTCCAACTCTATCCTCATTCCGAGGCATGTGGCATCCAGTTCACTGAGAAAATATAGACAGAGTCCCACAACCTCCTGCCACCAACCGGCCTCTGAGCCCCAAGACCTGCCCCCTGTTCCATCTCCCTAGAGTTGCCATCACTGTTTCCAGTGACTTTTTCTCCCGTTGATGCTGAACCTGCCTCAGTCAGGTGCTGCTGCTGAGCTGACCCTGTCCATCCTCAACTTCCTTGACTTCATGTACATCCATTGTGTTTGACTTTTCCTTCATCTTGAATTACTTTTTTCACTTTAATTCCAGGAGATCTCTGGATTGTTCCCACCACAACGTCCCTCCTTCTGTGTGGTTCTTCCACCTGTACTTTCTCATCCTCAGTTTGCTGAACACAGAGGTGCCCCAGTGCTCCATCCGCAGACCTTGGTCCTTCTCTATTTTCTCTTCCTGTCTAAATCTCATCCTACCCCAAATCTTTAAATGCCACCAATATGCTAACACCTTCCCAAATTATATTTCTAGCCTAGTCATCTCGAGAGGACTCCAGGTAAGTAGATCTTGTGCTGGGCCTTATCCATGTCCACAGCAGGTCTCCAAGGTGAATAGTCACATTTGGGGGGGGGGGGTCTGTCTCTCTCCATCCTCCTGAGAACCTATCACTATGCACTTTGAATATAAACATGACATGATAGCTCTAGAAATGTGATGTAAATTTTAAAACCAATAAAAATGTAAGGTTCTACTTGAAAGCAATTTTTATAATCTAGGAAAAAAGTCAACTTTATTTTTCCCTTTAAAATAAAGCAAGATGTAAGCAGGATTCTTTTTATTAACAACTTTATTTTGGTCTAATCCACATACCATGATTACACCCACTTAAAGTGTACATTTTGTGGTTTTTGGTATATTCACAGATTTGTGCATCCATACTCAGACAAATTTAGAACATTTTCATTGTCCCTAGAAGAAACTCTGCATCTGTTAACTATTGATACCGTAAAGATGATAGCAGAATCCGGGCTCTTGTTCACGATTAGGGATTAACATCCATCTGGGCATAGGTACACTCCCTATAGTAAACAAGGCCTGTGGAGATGTTACTCCCTGGAGCTCTTAAGCCACAAACGTTAATCAATGGTCATATCAAAGAATCCATCAAAGCCTGTGCTCCTACACTGACTTCCTGAGTTATCCTTTTGCCTCACTATCACTTCTTTATTCCCTCTTCTCTCCAGCCCTTGGCAACCACTAATAGGCTCTTTATATCTGTAGATTTGCCTTCTTTAGACATTTTATATGAATAGAATAAATATGCGGTCCTTTGTGGTGGGCCTCTTTTTGAAGTGGGCCAGGTCATTAAAAAAATGTGAAATGTCACGTCTCAGCCTGAGTGGGATCTGAAGTTTCAACTCAAAGGTCATCTAGAGCACCTGCAGATACTGCCACTTGTAAAGGTGTCTCCCACTGGTACAGGAGCCAGAGGATGTGATCAGTGACCAGGACGGAGAGCAGCCTGCACTTCCTGCCTTGACCGCAGGCGGCAGACCCTTGCGGACCCACCGCGCGCGTGCGCGGTCCCTGCGTGCTCAAGCACAGCTGAGGGCGGCAGTGTCTCCTCAGCTGCTGCCCGGGCTCAAGCTGGGATGTGCGCATGCGTGGCGTCTCTGCTGCTAGAGCTCAGTTTCTTTCAGACCCATTAGGGTTTCAGCTCAATTTCCTTCAGACCCACTAGGGTTTCAGCTTCAGGACGGCACTGGGCTGCATCCATGCTGATGGATTTTCTGATGACCCAGGAGACGCTGAGAGGAGAAGGTGAGGAGACGTGGTGGTGTAGAATTCCCAGCAATCATCTCAGAGGACACTCGAGGAAGGTGGAGAGCGGCTTTATTACGCTGGCAAGGGAATTGCTTCCCAATCATGGACCCCGAACAGAAAGGGAAGATACATTTATAGTGCTTGCTTACGTGTCTGACATGCTACATTAATCTTTAGTCACATGCAGGATACAGAAAAATGTATAGCTGTACAGAATGCCTTGTATTGTTACTTTAATGATTAACCTCAAGCACAAGCTAGCTATTTTGAATTTCTTTAGAACAGTTGGGGCTGGAGTTTCTCAAGTCCTAATGGCTTTGTTTTTCTCAGAGCCCCCTGTAAGAGTCACCTTAAGTTCACCAAGATGGATGGTGGCAGCAAAATAGCTTCGCTCTTGTCAAGCTCCCTATTCCCTTTTCCACACCCCTACAGTGGGAGAAGCCTCCTGTGAGAGACTGAAGCTTTGCAATAGTGTGAAGTCAGGTCAGGGATGCCTCCAGCCTGTTCTTGAATCCTTTCCATTGGAAAGTCTACTAAATTGCTAACATTTTAGATAATCATCTTGAACTGTTGTACCTATTTTAATTGGTATGCAGAGGCCCCAAAAGTCTTCGAAATTCTAAAATAGCTTCATTGAAAGATTCGTTGTAGAATGCTAATGAAATATTAATGATATAAACAGTAACTAAAACTTTAACTTTTGCTGCCCTTTATCTGCCTTTATTAGAATACTTATTCTAGTGATCTTCTGCCTTAATTGCCTTTCCCCTCAGAAGACACTATTAAATGCTTATCTTAGAAGGAAATGGGACCATCTAAGGCTGTAAGCAAGCCTCTTCAGATCAAAGGCTGAACTGAGGGCCATAGCTCAACTCTGGATTATAAATGGATTACCCAGATGGAAGGCCACCAATCTGACTAAACTGACCATAGTGTGCATTCAGAGCCTGATAGAAATTGGCCAGGGGCGGGGAGGGGGGCAGGTTGCGGGGGGTTGCCCCTAAGCTAAATGAGGGAAAGTAAAATATTCCAACAAAGGTGAATGGGTGTGTCCGTCCTTTGATATCCTTGAGTGGGCACCCAGTTCTTCCCGGGGTGGGGGGGAATCTGACCTTGTTTTAAAATTTAAATCTTTACAGGACCAGAGGTGTGGCTCTCCACCCCCCCAAAAAAAAATCCAAAGGCTACCAGTACTTTTAGCACTCCTTAAACCCCCCTTATAACCCCGTATTTGTCTCAGGAGGCTTGTAAGCATTGAGAACTTTGCTTTTTCTGGCTTTTGGGGAACAAAGTCATCCAGGGAGGAACTTGCCTTTCTCTGATGCTTTTGAGATGCGAAAGTTACAACTGGTCTTCTCCAGAAAACCTTATCTCTTACATACTTTTAAAATGTAAGTTTCAGGAAAGGGGTATAGGTGTTTGGAACAAAAGAAATCTTGGGAAGTGTCTTCTCTATAAATGTTATTTAAAAAAAAAGTTTAGTCATCTAAACAAATGACCTTGATTTGTCCCATCTGCCAGAAACTCAATTTATATCCAAGTTGTGTTTGCATCTGATGGGTTTTACCTTGTTTAACATGATTCCTGGCTGTTGGAATGTGAACTATGAGGTCTGTTTATGTACATCTTATATGTGTGCTGTAGGTGTGTGGTATTGCTCAAATTAATTTGTAAAAGAGTGCTATTTAATTGGCTTAAAGAAATTAAGTATATATATACTCAGACATAAAAAAGAAACTGGCCAGAATGAATTTTGGGTTTACATGATAGGGAAAATACTCAGTATTAAGTTGATATCTGATATTGAAGTTATCTTCAGCTTGTTGGTTTGATTAATATAGACTTGTCTTTAGAGACCTCCACACTAAATATAATTCTTTTATTTTGCCTAGGTTACTAGAAATCAAATACATTGGTGGTATAGTGGTAAGCATAGCTGCCTCCCAAATAAGACCTTATTATTCCTGTTACAAAGCTTGTCAGCAAGAAAAAAATGTGGAAAGAACTTTTAAACATATAAAATGGAAGTAGATGAGATAAGAACTTTTAGGCAAATTCTTTAGGAATAATTGTTCTCTGGGAATATTTGCTTTAAGGATAGTATCTCTAGATTTTAGTAGCATGAAACTAAATTATGAGAATTAATTCACTATTTAGGTCATTTCAAATAGGATAAAATACTGGAACATTAATTGCTGGGCAGGGCTAAGTTTACTTTTGTCTTATGAGAAACTAGAAATGTTTGGGTTTATTAGATACATTTTTGAATACATTGAGGAAAGAAATTTTATGAGCTCTAGGTTTTTAGAGGTGCATGCATTCATAAGTGCCAATCAGGAAATGTTGGTATGGTTACCGAAACTTGGCCTCTGTCCACTGGTGCTGAATAGAAACGTGGAGAGAGAGAGTTTTGGCAAAGGCCAAAAAAATAGCTTTATTGTTTTGTCTGACAAAGGAGGCCACAGCAGGCTAATGCCCTAAAGACTGTGTCCTCCATTGGGAGAGGTAAGGAAGTGGTTTTTTTTTTTTTTAAGTTTGGAAGTAGAAAGGAGGGCCACAGACAAGGATCAGGGTAGATGCTAGCTTTTATTCAGAGTTTAGTGCTGGATCCAAGACTGGTTCGGATTGTTCTCTCTGGTTTTCATTTGTTGGGGGTTTTAGTTCTGCAGAAGGACTTGAAGATACGGTGGTCCTGTGTTTTCCTTGAAGAGGAACCAGGACCCTGTTCCAAAGCTGCGCTGTTACTTCTTGTCTGTTACTCCCTGTCTCTGCATCCCCTCCCTTCCTTTATTAGCAATTGTTTGAACCTATCTTTTAGAACTCAGGGAAAGCCATGGAGGCTGAAGCTTATTCCCCAAACACAAGAAAAGGGGGGACACAGAAAGGTTTCTGTGCCCAGGAGCTTCACAGGGCTTTGCTCGGTTTCACTATGACAGACGGTTCACAATCACTTCTTGTTTTTTTGCTAGAGATTAAGGCTTTACGGTTAAGAATTTTGATATATGTAGCCAAAGCTACTAAAATAAGGGAAACATTTCAATATGCAAGGAAATGGGAAGTGCATTTTCAGTGGAAGAGGGTATAAGGAATGGAAATGAATTTTGTTAAAAGGAAAAAAAGGTAGTTTTGTCACATTGAGCTGGTTGTTTCTGAATGGAGAAGAAAGTGAGGTACAAAATAATATAGACACAAAAAGTTGTGGCGGGTTTGTGGAAAACAAACACCGAGAGAGTTTTGTGTTTTGTGCATGGTGAGATTGGCTAAGATAAGATTAAACTAAAAACATGAACGAAAGGTAAGGCAGTACAAAACTTGAATTTAGTTCTGTAAGCAGGCAGAATTTCTTAAAATATTGAGCTACTTTTGGCAATAAATTGTGAGTTTCTTATGTTTAAGTGATTTATTACCACCTTAGAGATCTTTTATTGTCACTTTGGTTAAATGAATGGGGTTTGTTTCACAGTGACCTAGGATCCTAATTGACCAGATATTTTACAACTTTTTGATATTTTTGACAAATTACCAAACATCAAATTTTTCGACTTAAAAAATGCACAACTTTAAAACTTGAGAGTTAAGTTTTATTTGGGGCAAAGTTAGGGCTTAAGCCCTGGAGACAGCATCTACCGTAGCCCTGAGAAAACTGCTCGGAGGAGGTGAGGGGAGGAGTTAGGATATTTAGGAGCTTTTTCAACCAATGGCAGGTAGTAGGAACAAAAGATTTATAGAAAACCAGATATCTCAAGTTAAGGACGTTAGCCTGTTTCTATGGGAAAATGCAAAGGTCTGGGCTTAAACTGGACCCTCTCCTTTGATATGCACCTCAGCTGTCTGGGCCAGTAGTTTTTGTTTGTTTCCTGAGTCCCCTCAGGGCTCACTGGCTCATATGCCAGAGCCACACACTGGTTCACTCTTGAGAGTGGCTGCACTCACTGATGACTGTGACATCTTTTTGTTTTTTAAAAGAATAGCCTGGGAGTTCCTGTCATGGTGCATCAGAAACTAATTCGACTGGGAACCATGAGGTTGCAGTTTCGATCCCTGGCCTTGCTTGGTGGGTTAAGGATCCGGCATTGCTGTGAACTGTGGTGTAGGTCACAGATGTGGCTCAGATCTGGCATTGCTGTGGCTATGGCATAGGCCAGCGGCAACAGCTCCGATGGACCCCTAGCCTGGGACCCTCCATATGCCGCGGGAGCGGCCCCCAAAAGACAAAAAGACAAAAAATAAAAAAAATAAAAAGAATAGCATGCAGCAGTTTCTGGGCCTGGGAGTGAACTCAGGCCACAGCAGTGACAACAGTGAACCCACAACCAACCACTAGGCCACCAGGGAACTCACAAGGAGGCCCTTTTTAGATGATGGATATGAATCCATGAGCTTAATTTTTGTTTTGTGGCATAAGGATTTGTTAGCCGTGCCTGATATGGCCCTTTCCAACATGGCTATAAAAAGAGTCTTTTATCTGATGTGTTTTCCAGTATATATAATTTCCTGCTTATAAATTGTGGTGAATCTGATTTTCATCCAAAGTTGGATTACAGTGCTAAGCTTCAGAAACAAACTGAGAGTGTCCTTTTAATAACTAGGCTTTACGAGAAACTCTGTGGGAAGTGAGTCTTATAAATACAGACCGCAATTAATAAAACTAGAATTTTTTTTAATTTTTAATTTTTTTTTTTTTTTTTTTAGGGCCGAACCACAGCATATGGAAGTTCCCAGGCTAGGGGTCCAATTGCAGCTGCAGCTGCCAGCCTATGCCATAGCAACACAGGATCCAAGCCGCATCTGTGACCTGCACCACAGCCACAGCAACTCCTTAACCCACTGAGCAAAGCCAGGGATTGAACCTGCTTCCTCATGGATACTAGTCAGACTCGTTTCTGCTGTGCCACAACAAGAACTCCAAGACTAGAATTTAGTATTTACTGAAACATAATTTTTTCTCTCAAAAATTATCCTCATTTCTACCAAATGTAGCCAAATTAAGACTAACTTGTTTGCAAAATAAGTCTAGTTAATTGACCACAGACTCTTTTAAATTGGCTGTGCTGGAACTCTTCATAAGAAACCTCAGATTGCACTTTAAAAAACCTCTCAAGGTGTTCCCCCATGGCTCAGCAGTTAACAGATCCAATGTTGTCACTGCTGTGCTCTGGTTGTAGCTGTGGCATGGGTTCTATCCCTGGCTCAGGGAACTTTCACATGCCACAGGCGTGGCCAAAACAAACAAACAAAAAACAAAAAACCTCTCAAGTCTAGGAAAGCCAGGTCAAGCAGGTGTCATAAACTCAGAGATGTGATATCTATAGATTTGGGTGATAGATTTGGATGAATTTCTCTCTTCTTGAAGCCCCCACAAATACTTTGAAGTTCTTGCACTTGTTAGGAGGTGGCCTTCCTTACATAACTGAGAAAGCTGTTGGGAAATTCGAGATGGATTAGGTAAAGAGAAAAGATAAATGGGCCAATTCTATTTACAGAAGTGTAATTTAAAGGTTTCCTTATCTGGAAAATACAGATAAAAAGCCAGTAATACTTCAGAGAAAAACAACAAAAAAAAATTATAACCATACTCTTAGGTTCACTCAGGCCTATGTGATTAATCCTTGATTTTAAATTTCTATTAACATGTTTATGAAGCCATCTGTTTTTCCATTAGATTTCTTTAATTTCTTGCTCAGTTCAGGAGTATAATCTGAAAGTTAGCAGAAACCTGTACTTGTCAAAAGTCCTTTCTTAAGAATGTTCTCAAAGATGAGGCCTGTTCTTTTACAAAAGCATCTGAGTACAACAATAACTGTCTATAAATGACAAAAGATTTAAATTACTATGCAAATGACAAATCAACTTGGTTACTTCTGTGACATACCAAAAGAATTATGACTGATATTATTTACCAGAACATACTAGAATTTTAGGAGTTCCATATAATTTCTAAAATATCTACGCTAATAACATTTGCCCATACGATACACTTTAAGAAGTCTCATCACCACTTGTTTGATAATGCTCACTATGTATTTTAACATAACAAATAAGCTTAATTACTTTATTACAGCTCTCTGAGCTGGAAAGAAAACAAATATTTTCAGGTGTTCCAGGGAAACTTTGAAAAACCTCAAATTCAGCTAGAGGTCAAACAAACTTCATTTACAGTTTGTGAACTGAAGTTTGGCACTTGCCATCAGCCTCTACATGGATTAAATTGTGAGCCACTGTAGCTGCTGACCCACAGCACCCCCTAAGCAGAGCTCAGGGTGGAGATCAGGAGTGAGGCACGCTGTGCTCTGGGAAAACTGGAAGAACAGGTCTTCAGATAGTTAGATATTTTCAGATTTTGAGCCCAATTCTTGCATCTCCTCACATCTAGAAAAACACTAAAGTCCTTCATGATGACTGATGTCTGTGACTACCAGGAACCTTCATGAGACCGGCAGCAAATTCTGTGAAATCTGTGCATGGCTGTATGCCCCTCTCCCTTCACCTTTATCACATATATCCTGATATTCCCCCTTTCCTCTTTGGGGTGGTATTTCAGAGCTGTCTGAAAGACTGCTGCCTGGGCTATTTATTTTTTTTATTTTTTGTCTTTTTGTCTTTTGAGGGCCGCTCCCCCCAAAATAAATAAATAAATAAAAAGAATGTATATATATGTATAACTGGGTCACTTTGCTGTACAGCAGAAATTGACAGAACACTGTAAGTCAACTATATTAAAAATAATTTAAAAAATAAAAATAAAAGGGCCTCCTCTCCTGGATGGACTGAAATTCCTATTTCTGACACCCTACCACAATTAACTAAGAGCAGAACTACTAGACAAGGATGAGAAGACGACAACATCTGAAATAGAAAGCTGAACCAAGATGCTGGACCAGGCCGGTATACTGATTACTTTAACACTTGCTTACACTTTTGCTTATGAACCAAATGTATATCTTGGGCTCAGGCATAAGCAAGAATCAAAAATCAATCCAATTGTGGGTTTGTGGCCAATTACCTATTTCTAGTACTGCCAGTTTATCTTGGTGACTTTTCCTTTACAAGGCTCTAACTGAATGGCCCTTTGAAAAAATTATTTTAAAAGAACACTCTAGCACCATGCAAATTACTGTTACCACTAAAATCACTAAGTGAGATGATCTTACTTGGCCAATTAATGAAACCTATATTGAACCTGGCCATAAATGGACCTTTTCATTAGATGTTGAATATTGGGTTCCCCCTAACAGGACCTGATCAATTTATGGAATGAGTTTATGACCTTGACTCTACCCAGATTAGTTAAGAAGATAGATAATTGGTTTCCCTTGGGCTCAGGGTCATCTGTGGTTAGCCCTGTAAACAGCCCCTTCTAATCTGTAATGTCAGTCTGTAATGTGAGCATGCTGGTTTCTTTCACTTTTCCAATGGCATGACCATTTTGGCCATAATATTTGTTAACTCATGACCCATGAAGAGTTAAATTTCTGCCCTAAACAACTGCCTTATCAGTTTAGGGAAAATACCAGGAAAATGGTTTGGTGGATCAGGATGATCATGGCTTAAATCTTTGCTAATGTGATGTTGTTGGTTCTATTGGGATTTTTTTTTTTTTTTTTGTCTTTTTGTCTTTTAGGGCTGTACCAGGCTGCACATGGAGGTTCCCAGGCTAGGGGTTGAACTGGAGCCGCAGCCACTGACCTATGCCACAGCCACAGCAACATATCTACAACCCACACCACAGCTCACAGCAATGCCAGATCCTCAACCCACTAAGCGAGGCCAGGGATCGAACCCATATCCTCATGGATGCTAGTTGGGCTGGTTAACCACTGAGCCATGATGGGAACTCCTCCTGGCATATTTAGTTACAGTTTGTGGAACTGATAAGGTCATAGTTTCTTGCCTTTCACACTGTGTGTCACCTGCTTATACTAAGCTAATGGTGTCTAAATGACTTGAAACTAGAGATTGCATCTGGAGTTCTATATAAAATAATGGGCCTACAAATGTACATGCTAGGAAAGAAGGCTTAAGTCTTATTGGAAAAGCTAGAATTGGCTGTCATTCCATGCTGAACATTCTGCTAGTATTACACCCCCCACCCCCCACCCCACCCCCGCCAAAAGAGAACCAGGCTGTTAGGACCTAGCATCCAGGGACATGATGGACTCAGGGCAAGCAAGAAACAACCCTGGAATTGAAGGACTAAATATTTGATCACTCATTGTTTTCTATTGAAAAATTAATGATCAAAAGGGGAAAATTGTGAAATAAAATCTGTGTGTGTGTGTGTCTGTGTCTCTGTGGCTGTGTGGCTGTACCTGTAGCATCTGGAAATTCTCCAGCCAGGGATTGAATATGAGCCACAGCTGTGGCAACACCAGGTCCTTTAACCTACTGTGCCAGGACAGGCATCAAATCCATGTTTCTGCAGTGACCTGAGCTGGGGCAGTTAGATTTTTAACCCACTGTGCCACAGCTAGAACTTCTAAAATTCATATTTTATGGCAAGTAAAAAATTTAAACAAAATTTTCTCTGCTCTTTGGCCTTCTTTCTACCCTCTTCAGTACTTTGTGTGTTTCCAGTATGCATTGACCAGCCTCTCCCATCTGCAGAAATTCCTGTTCAACCATGAAGAGCAACATTTCTTAGTATCAATAAGACAACTCCTTAATCTTCTCATCTTGTAAGGGGCCATGAAGATGCCTAGATCTGGACTGTGTAAAGTGTCAATAATGTCAATCAGTGTACAGCCCTCTATCTCAAAACTTATACAACTGTGCCTTGACTTCTAAAGGGTAGAAAGTTCTTGGAGCTTTCTGAGATGTTGTTCTTAGATTATAATCCTCAAAGTTGGTTTACACAGAATTTTCTGCTTCTTTCATAGATTTACTATTGATTAATTTTCATTGACACCTCTATCAGCACTTCTAATAGGAGTGCACTGCTAGTTACTTTAATTTGTAATTCCCTAATAGTATATAATGTTGATTGTATCTTTTTTTTTTTTTTCTTTTTAGGGCAGCACCTGTGACATATGGAGGTTCCCAACCTAGGGGTTTTATTTATTTATTTATAATTTTTTTAATTTTCCCACTGTACAGCAAGGGGGTCAGGTTATCCTTACATGTATACATTACAATTACATTTTTTCCCCCACCCTTTCTTCTGTTGCAACATGAGTATCTAGACAAAGTTCTCAATGCTATTCAGCAGGATCTCCTTGTAAATCTATTCTAAGTTGTGTCTGATAAGCCCAAGCGCCCGATCCCTCCCACTCCCTCCCCCTCCCATCAGGCAGCCACAAGTCTCTTCTCCAAGTCCATGATTTTCTTTTCTGAGGAGATGTTCATTTGTGCTGGATATTAGATTCCAGTTATAAGTGATATCATATGGTATTTGTCTTTGTCTTTCTGGCTCATTTCACTCAGTATGAGATTCTCTAGTTCCATCCATGTTGCTGCAAATGGCATTATGTCATTCTTTTTTATGGCTGAGTAGTATTCCATTGTGTATATATACCACCTCTTCCGAATCCAATCATCTGTCGATGGACATTTGGGTTGTTTCCATGTCCTGGCTATTGTGAATAGTGCTGCAATGAACATGCGGGTGTACGTGTCTCTTTTAAGTAGAGTTTTGTCCGGATAGATGCCCAAGAGTGGGAGTCATATGGAAGTTCTATGTATAGATTTCTAAGGTATCTCCATGCTGTTCTCCATAGTGGCTGTACCAGTTTACATTCCCACCAACAGTGCAGGAGGGTTCCCTTTTCTCCACAGCCCCTCCAGCACTTGTTATTTGTGGATTTATTAATGATGGCCATTCTCACTGGTGTGAGGTGGTATCTCATGGTAGTTTTGATTTGCATTTCTCTTATAATCAGCGATGTTGAGCATTTTTTCATGTGTTTGTTGGCCATCTGTATATCTTCCTTGGAGAAATGTCTGTTTAGGTCTTTTGCCCATTTTTCCATTGATTGGTTGGTTTTTTTGCTGTTGGGTTGTATAAGTTGCTTGTATATTCTAGAGATTAAGCCCTTGTCTGCTGCATCATTTGAAACTGTTTTCTCCCATTCTGTAAGTTGTCTTTTTGTTTTCTTTTGGGTTTCCTTTGCTGTGCAAAAGCTTTTCAGTTTGATGAGGTCCCATGGGTTTATTTTTGCTCTAATTTCTATTGCTTTGGGAGACTGCCCTGAGAAAATATTCATGATGTTGATGTCAGAGAGTGTTTTGCCTATGTTTTCTTCTAGGAGTTTGATGGTGTCCTGTCGTATATTTAAGTCTTTCAGCCATTTGGAGTTTATTTTTGTGCATGGTGTGAGGGTGTGTTCTAGTTTCATTGCTTTGCATGCAGCTGTCCAGGTTTCCCAGCAATGCTTGCTGAATAGACTTTCTTTTTCCCATTTTATGTTCTTGCCTCCCTTGTCAAAGATTAATTGAGCATAGGTGTCAGGGTTTATTTCCGGATTCTCTATTCTGTTCCATTCGTCTTTCTGTCTGTTTTGGTACCAATACCACACTGTTTTGATGACTGTGGCTTTGTAGTATTTCTTGAAGTCTGGGAGAGTTATGTCTCCTGCTTGGTTTTTGTTTCTCAGGATTGCTTTGGCGATTCTGGGTCTTTTGTTGTTCCATATAAATGTTTGGATTGTTTGTCCTAGTTCTGTGAAAAATGTCATGGGTAATTTGATAGGGATTGCATTGAATCTGTAGATTGCTTTGGGTAGGATGGCCATTTTCACAATATTGATTTTCCCAATCCAGGAGCATGGAATATCTTTCCATTTCTTTACATCTTCTTTGATTTCTTTGATTAAAGTTTTATAGTTCTCGGCATATAGGTCCTTTACCTCCTTGGTCAGGTGTATTCCGAGGTATTTGATTTTGTGAGGTACAATTTTAAAAGGTATCGTATTTTTGTATTCCTTTTCTAATATTTCATTGCTGGTATACAGAAATGCAACTGACTTCTGAATGTTAATCTTATATCCTGTTACTTTGCTGAATTTATTAATCAGTTCAAGTAGTTTGGGGGTTGAGTCCTTAGGATTTTCTATGTATAGAATCATGTCATCTGCATACAGTGACAGTTTTATCTCTTCTCTTCCTATATGGATGCCTTTTATTTCTTTTGTTTGTCTAATTGCTGTGGCTAGGACTTCCAAAACGATGTTGAAGAGCAGTGGTGAGAGTGGGCATCCCTGTCTTGTTCCAGATTTGAGTGAGAAGGCTTTCAATTTTTCCCCATTGAGTATTATGTTTGCTGTGGGTTTCTCATAAATGGCTTTGATTATATTCAGGAATGTTCCCTCTATACCCACTTTCAACCTAGGGGTTTTAATTGGAGCTGTAGCTTCCGGCCTTTGCCACAGCTATAGGAACACAGGATCTGAGCTGCATCTGCGACCTACACCCCAGCTCACGGGAACACTGGATCCTTAACCCACTGAGCAAGGCCAGGGATCAAACCAGGTCCTCCGGATAGTAGTCAGGTTCATTAAACACTGAGCTATGATGGAAACTCCCCAATTATATCTTTGTATAATTATTTATTATCTATATATCATCTTTATCCAGTTTTCTGTTCAAATTTTTACCCATTTTTAACATGTTCTTTGTATAAGTACAAATCCTTCATCAGATGTGCGTTTTACAAATATTTTCTCCCAGTTTGTTGCTTGTCTTAGTTTTCTGAAAATAAATTCACAGAGTAGAAATTTTTAATTTTATAAAGTACATGTTATGAGCTGTTATTTTGTGATGGCTTTTTGTGTTTGTTAAAAGTCAGAGCTCTTGATCTTGATCATGGCTTTGATCATGTATATTTTCTTCTCTGTTTTCTTCTATAGTTTTTACAGTTTTGCATTTAAAATGTCTAGACAGTTTTGAGTAACTTTTGGTATAAGCTGTAGAGTTTGTATACATTCATTTTGTTGTATATTGTTTCTACTCAATTGTTCTTTAACTAGTTTTTGAGAAATCATGTTTGAATTTCCAAAATTTAGTGGATTCATCAGGGAGTTTGGCCTCCACTGAACTGAGTGGGTGCAGCCTGCATTTTCCAGTTCACCAGCAGAGGGCGACACCCCCTCCCCTCTGACCCATACAGCACCTATTTGCTCTGCCCACAAACTTGGCTCCACATCCACCTGACAGGAGCCTGGACTCCTCACCACCTGCTGGGGATTTGGCTTCAGGACAACGTGAGGTTGCATCCACACTTGACAGGAGCTTGCTTTCCTCAGGACCCACTGGGAGGTGCCACCATGGGAGGGAAAGGTGAGGAAAAAGGAGAAGATTTTTGTGTGTGCTGACTGCTGGGTGGGGTTGGGGGGGTCTGTCTCCAGAAGACCCAGCAGAGGAACGGCTTGTTGGGGAAAACTGTGGGGTTTAGTGAGTTTTGTTTGTGGTGCAGATTGTGTACAGTGTCCTTTGACTTGTGATGTTCAGTTTTCTAGACATCATCGGTTGAGGGGACTGTCCTTTTCTAGTCTGTTCCTCTGGCCCGTGTACCTCTTTCTGTGCCATTTCTACACTGTTTGGGGGCTGTAGCTTCATAAGATGTTTTGAAGTCAGGGGGCAAGTTTCCTCCAGCTGCTGTTATCCTTTCTCAGGATTCCCTTAGCTGTTTGGGGTCCTTTGTGCTTCCATAAAAATGTCGGAATTGTTTGTTCAGTTTCTGTGAAAAATGCCTCTGGAATTTTGGTAGGAATTGCATTGAATGTATATATTCTTTGGGGTAAAATGGACATTTTAGCACTCCTAATTCTTCCCATCCAAGAGCACAGTTTCTTTTTTTTTTTTTTTTTTCTTTTTGTCTTCAGTTTCTTCAGCGATAACATTTTTGGTATGTAGGTCTTTCATGTCCTTAGTTAAATTCATTCCTAGGTATTTTGTTCTTTTAATGTTATTATAAATGTGATTTATTAATTTCTCTTTCTGATGGTTCATTATTAGTGTATTACCTATTAATTTTATGTGTTGGTTTTGTATCTTGCAGCTTTGCTGAATTCATTGTTCTAGTTCTAACAATTTATTGGTGGTTTGATGTGGAAAATTGGAATTAGAAGTCCCACTGTTTCCATCACCTAGAGGTCATCCACAATGCCCAAGACATAGTGGCTCCTAAAAGAATTTTCCCACAGTGCCCCCTAATAATGTAGAATCCTACAGGGGCAGTTAGTATGATCATCTTGGGTGAGCAGGATTTGGGTAGGGCTTGGCCTCTATAACAAAGTTTGATGTCTTTTCTGTTTTCTTTCCTGTTACTGATATAACTGTTTTGAAAAGTAATTTATTTTACAATAATTTCAAAAATATAGAAAACTTTAACAGTTTGTCACTTCACACAAAATACTCCAGGGTTGGAGTTCCCGTCGTGGCGCAGTGGTTAACGAATCCGACTAGGAACCATGAGGTTGCGGGTTCGGTCCCTGTCCTGGCTCAGTGGGTTAACGATCCTGCGTTGCCGTGAGCTGTGGTGTAGGTTGCAGACCTGGCTCGAATCCCGAGTTGCTGTGGCTCTGGCATAGGCTGGTGGCTACAGCTCCGATTCAACCCCTGGCCTGGGAACCTCCATATGCCGCGGGAGCGGCCCAAGAAATAGCGAAAAGACAAAAAAAAAAAAAAAAAAAAAAAAAAAAAAACTCCAGGGTTAGTCCCAGACAGTGACACTTAGGGAACCAAGACATAACCCCCAAATGAGGAATCATTATGTTTGCCACATAGTAATTCAGTCCACAGGCCCATTGCATCTTTTACCAGCTGCCACAGCTCTATGGAAATGTCTTTTCCATCCTGGTCCAGTTTTCTTTTTCTGGAAATATTACTGAAACTTTCTCTCATTTTCAGGTATTTAATACTTTTGTGTATTTAAAGTGCACAGGGGGAATATGTGATCTGGTGGCCTTTTCTCTGTGGCTTCTTTCACTTCAGATGTTGTCAGTGTTCATTCATGTTGTAACACATTTCAGTACTGCATTTTTTGCATTGTGATGAAAATCCATAGCATAATGTTTACCATTTAAATCATTTTAGTATACGGTTCAGTGGCATCAACTCCATTTACATTGTTGTAAAAATATCCTTACCATCCATATTCAGAAATTTTTATTTTTCTCCAAGTGAAACTCTGTATCCCTTAAACACTAAATTCTCTTAGTTGTTCCCAACCATCTTCTTTCTGTCTCTGAATTTGACTTCTCTGGAAACCTTTCTATAAGTGGAATCAGATAACTCTGTTCTTCTCTCACTGACTTATTTCACTTAGCACAGTTACATCAAGGTTCATTCACCTTGTGGCACATATCAGAATTTCCTTAGTTTCCAAGGCTGAATAACATTTCCTGTATACATACCACACTTTCTTTATCCATTAATCTGTCAATGAACACTTGGCTTGCTTACACCTTTTGTAACTGTAAAAGACACTGTTATGAATATGAGTGTACAGACATCTGTTCCAGTCCCTCCTTGCAAATATTTTGAGTCAATTCCTGAAGTGGAATTAATGGGTCATATGTTAACTCTGTGTTTAGGTTTCTGAGGAGCTGCCATATCCTTTTCCACAGAGGCTGCACTTTTCCCTTTATTGCTTTATGTGGCAGAATAACATCTTAGTTTATGGATGTACCCCATTTCTTTGTCTACTCACCTGTTAATGGACATTTAAATTGTTTCTACCTTTTGGCTGTGGTGAACAGTGCTGCTATGACTATATGTGTACAAGTTTTTGTTTGAATACCTGTTTTCAATTCTTTGATGTCTATAACTAGGAATAAAGTTGTTGATCCATATTGTATGGTACATTTTTTGAAGAAATGTCAGTCTATTATACAAACAGGCTGCTCTGTTTTGTGTTTCCACAAGCCCTACTTAAAAGCTCTATTTTTCCTCTATATTTTTGCCAAAATTTGTTATTTTTTAATTTTCTTAATTATACCTATTTTTATATGTTTGAAGGGGTATCACATTATGGCATTAATTTGTCCATTTTGAAAATCATGTTGTTTTTCTTTTTTCTGATAAGCTGTGGAAGTTATTAATAATTCTGAAGAACAGACTCTTATCAGATATGTAAGGTGCAAATATTTTCTTCCATTCCGAGGACTGTCTTTTTACTTCCTGGACAGCATATTTTAATGTACAAAGGGTTTTTTTTGTTTGTTTAATTGAGGAAATCTAAATTACCTACTTTTTCCTTTGTTTCTTGTACTTTGGTGTCAGATCTAATAAACCATTGCCAGGTGAAAGGTCATGAAGACTTATTCCCTTGGTTTATTCGAGAGTTTATATGGTCATCCCTCAGTATGCCATTCTCTATGTTTTAGGTTTGTGGTCAGAGTTAGTGTCATGATTTAAGGGTTAGGGTTTAGGGTTATAGGTCAGGGTTGGAGGGCCAGGGTAAAGGGTCATGGTTAAAGGTCAGGATCAGGGATTAGAGGTTAGGTGCCAGGGTCAAGGGTCTGGTGTCTGAGATTAGGATTGCTAGGTTTAGGGTTAGAGGTTAGCATTAATTATTGTGTTAGCATTAGGGACAGAGTTAGGTTTAAGGATAACTTGCCCTCCGCCTCCTCCCTCTCCATCACTCTGAGGCTCCCAGGAGGAATAGGATTCTCCCAGGGTCACATGTGAGTCAGGGAGTTGAGCTGGATCACTTTTTTTCTGTCCTCTAGTCTTGTGCTTTGAGAGAAGAAGAATGTTCTGTTCTTTCTTTTTTCAATTCAGGTCAACCTCAGTCAAGGATTGTGAAGTGTCAGAAGTCACACAGGATATCTCTCTGCCTTCCAATCTGGGAAAGGTGGTGCTTCGCGCACTCTGCCTGGGCAGCCCCAGTTTGCAGCATAGCCCTGATAGGAGGGCAGTCAGTATCCATGTGTGGATTTATGTAGCACTGGCTGCAGTGACCTGCCAGCCCCCAGGTGCTGCCTTCTCGAGGACTGATGGGACCCTCCTGGACTGGATAGATCCTTTGCCCCATGTGAGTGGGCATCAATGGACAATCAAGTCTCAGACAGGGCAGCCCTTGACTTCTGAAAGTTTGGCAGGCATCTGTGTTTCTCCAGCTAAGGCCAGCCCCCATCACCCATTACTGAGCTGACCTTGCTGCTAGGCACCTGAACAGATACCTGGGCAGTGTAGACAGCCCCTTTGATGTTTTAGTTCCCTCCTTCTATGCAGTTGAGCAAAAGGGCTGTCCCTCACAGCTCTTAACCTGTCAAGTGAGGTAATAACCCACCAAATGCTGCATGTGGCCCTGGCCACAAAAACCATACAGCAGACCATGGGCCTGCAATCCTTGGCCTTCCAGTTGTAACAAACTTCTTGACCTTCGTACTCATAAAGAATCAATGATTCAGGAGCAGCTATCCTCCCAGTGGGCAGTTTCACAGGGGCTGCGTGGTGTTGGAGGGCCACATGCACCGGGGGCCACATGCACCCATGTGGCCTTTGAAAAGCCTGCCAATTATGATTTTCATGGTACTGAATACCCCTTTAACCTCCCAGTAATTCATTGAGCAAGAATTTCCTTAACACCCTAGCCTAGGATTTGGTCTCTCCTCTTTGTAAAGGAGAGAGAAAAGCTGGGACAGTGAGCACATTTGTTCCTGAGGGATGGGTGATTCACATGGCCAGGGGTTCAGCGTGACTCCTGGGCTCCCATCCCTTAGAGACACACATCAGGTGTGTGTGTGTTTTCCAAGGGCACACAGGCTATCGTGGGCCAGTCTCTGAAATGTGAGGACCCAATGCCCAAGTCAGGAGCCTTGAGTTTACCAACAACAACAACCCTGCTTTTTTAGCAAGTGAAAGAGCTTCTCTAATCCTGGGGAGCCAGCTGGAGCACTGGATGGGCAGCCACAGCCCCTGACCTTAGGTGAACCCCATCCAGCCTTGGGCTTCAGATTCTGTGCTGTGCAGCAGGCTGCCGGTGATGGGAATGCATGTTCCTCTTACCCAGCACCTCAGCTGTCCTCAGTGACTACATCGCACTTGCTTCCAATCCAAACAGTTTCAGAGGGCTGACCCCATGTTCCACACGCCTGAAAGATGGGTGTAAGATCCACATGTAGCCAGTCCCATTGTCCATCCTCTGCTTGCTCTGATGGGCCCAAGGATGGGGATGTGACCTGGGTCAGGCATTCAGAGCTGTGAGTGTTCATGGAGCCCTGGGGAAGGAGAAACCCTTCCCTGTGGAATGGAAGTTGAGTGGGTGGGTGTCATCCTGGAGTTGTGAGAGGCCCTGGGTGCAGTGAGAGAGACTGTGCTGAATGGGGCTCCCCAAGCCACTCAGCAGGAGAGAGGGTTGAAGAGGGACCAGGTCATAGGAGAGTTTGAGCCCCTGGACCTGCTAGGTTCAAGCCCACTCTTCAACTTGTCTCTTGTCAGTATTCATTTATTTCCACCATTTAAAATACTGATTTTACTTGGGTAAGTGCGTCTAGTCCCCAGTGATCCAAAAAGTCGTGGCACAGCAGGATGAGTGATTCCTGAGACTCCCTGTGGCAGCGTGTGTCCTAATTGGACAAGATGTGTCACGGAAGATGGAAGGACTGGGTGGGGTCACATCTACAGGGAGCTGCCAAACAATTCCATGTTTCTTCTGTGTCCCAGCAGAGGAAAACCTCAGAACCGCCAGAGGAGAACTAGTAGGGAGAAGGGTCAGAGCGTTGCTGATTGGTCAGCTAGTATTGTCCATTAGAGTTCATTTTGTTTGTGTGTTTTTCACCTGCTAAAGTCATCTAGAACATCTGCTAGAAACTCATGACAATATATTTTCTTACTGGATCCTTATCATAAAATAATTCATGACAGTCTATCTACTTATTTTACCTCTATCCTAAACAACTTGTGATTCTTTAAGGACAAATATTTTCAGACTCCCAACAGTCAACCATAGTTTGTGCCACACAACTTTTAACAACCTTGTGGCTTTTTGTTTTTATAAGCCCGTTTCGTTTCTTTTTCCCAGAATATTCTTTTTTTTTTTTTTTTTTTTTTTTTTTTGCTTTTTAGGGCCACACTCGCAGCATATGGAGAGTTCCAGGCTAAGGGTTGAGTTGGAGCTGTAGCCACTGGCCTACACCACAGCCACACCAGATCTGAGCCGCATCTGTGACCTATACCACAGATCACAGCACTGATGAATCCTTAACCCACTGAGCAAGACCAGGGATCAAACTTGCATCCTCATGGATACTAGTCAGATTTGTTTCTGCTGAGCCATGACTGGAAGTCCCCCCTGCCCAGAACATTCTTCAAAGTTACCTGAATCTGTTTCTTAAATCATAATTCTTAAGACCCCAAATCAACTCTTTTCTTATTTGTTGCCTCCTGCATTACTGTTGTTTTGGTTGAAACAGCAAGATACACATCCTCATCTCTGCATAGGTAATGGTTTCTTTCTTTCTATTGCTAAAATAATTTTCCCTCTACCCGTCTTTGTTCTTGGTTGAGATTCTCCCCCACCCCCCACAATGAAAGGCAGATTAACAGGAGCAAAACAATCAGACATTTAACAACTTGCATACCTCCTGTATATATGGTATAAACAGGGTACCTGTATATATGGTAGATACTTAGGAAACCTGAATAACTTCCTGAAGTGGCCCAAACCATCACCTTAAATGCTATCTTCAGCTAAAAACAAAAGGAGGAGTTCCCGTTGTGGCTCAGTGGTTGGCGAACCCAACCTGCATCCATGAGGACACAGGTTCGATCCCTGGCCTTGCTCAATGGGTTAAGGATCCGACATTGCTGTGAGCTGTGGTGTAGGTTGCAGACTCGGCTCGGATCTGGTGTTGCTGTGGCTCTGGCGTAGGCCGGTGGCTACAGCTCCAATTAGACCCTTAGCCTGGGAACCTCCATAGGCTGTCAGTGTGGCCCTAAAAAGACAAAAGACAAAAAACAAAACAAAACAAAAAAAAAAAAAAACAAAAAAAACCTGATACATGTAACTTTAGGCTAATTTTTATTTAGAAGTTTTTCAAAGCACTTGTTTAAGTATTAGAGGTCTGATGGTTGGATTCTATGGTAAGACTTGTTCAGTTTTGATGAAAACTGCTGAACCATCTTCCAAAGGGATTATAAGTATTTCCATTGTGGCTCAGCAGAAAGGAATCTGACTGGCATCCATGAGGACACAGGTTCGATCCCTGGCCTTGCTCAGTGGGTTAAGGATCCAGCATTGCCATGAGCTACGGTGTAGGTCGCAGACAAGGCTTGGATCTGGTGTTGCTGCGGGTGTGGTATAGGCCGGCAGCTGCAGCTTCGATTAGGCCCCTAGCCTGGGGACCTCCATATGCTGTGAGTGCGGCCCTAAAAAGACAAAAAAAAAAAACAAACCAAAGTGATTGTACTGGTACTCTACCAGCAAAGAATGAGAGTTCTTGTTGTTCTTTACCCTCCAGCAATTGAAATGTCATTTTATGAGGTTTAGCATTTCTAACAGGGTTAACGGGGAAGGAGGTATAGGGGCCCCAGTGTCTGAGAGTAGACACTTGTCTAACGCTCAGAAATGAATTACCAGAGGAGATACATGTACTGACAAAGCAAAAGACTTTATTGGTGCCTGGTGCGGAACAGCAGGGTAAGTGAAACCAGAGCTGCTCTGTCATGTGGCTCGTAGTCCCAGGCTCATGGTAATGGGGTTACCTTTCCAGGTTGTCTCTGGCCAGTCATCTCGCTTGTGCCCATGTTTGGTCTGACTCACCTCCTTCCTGGTGGCACACACATCTCTCAGCCAAGATGGATTCCAGCGTGAAGGTTTCTGGGAGGCTGGCTTCTCCTCTGTCCTTTTGGCTCCTCCGAATTCTCCAGGTTAGTTTTCAGCAGCAGAACCGTGTTCCTTACCTGGACCTCCTTTTGTGAGACAGCTCAGGCAAGCGGGTAGTACCATGCCTGACCAAGGCAGGTGGTTTCCGTCAGTGGTTCCCTAATAATATGTGTACAGTGCTATCTCATTGTTTTAATTTCTAATTCCCTAATGGTGTATGGTGTTGAGTATAATATTGTATGTTTATTTACACTCTGTATCATCTTTGGCCAGGAGTCTGTCCTGATATATACCCATTTTAATGGTTTTTTGTTGTTGTTCTAGAGGTTTTGGTACAATTTGAGTACAAACCATTATTATATATATGTTTTTGAAAATATTTTCCTCCCAATTTTTGTTTTGGCTATTGGTTTTCTGAAGAAGGTCTTTAACAGAGTGGAGATTTTTAACTTTATAAAGACCACGTTACTAAATTTTTCTCTCTTATAGATCAGCTTTTGGTGTTGTGTTAAAAACTCATCACCAGGCCAAAGGTCATGTAGATTTTTTGTTTTCTAGAATTTTAAGTGTTTTGTAACTGAATTTGTCTATAGGCAATTTTTAGTTTTTGTGTAAGCTGCTAAGTTTGTGTCTATATTCATTTCATTCCATTTGGTTTCCAATTAATTATCTGGAGTGTGGTGTCCAGTTTTCCCAGCACCGTGTATTGAGGGGACTGACTTTTCCCTTTTGCATGTTCTCAGCCCTGGTCAGGAATTAACTGGCAACACAACGTGGCTTCATTTCTGGGCTCTGTTCTGCTGCTTGAGCCCCTGTGTCTTGTTTGTGCCAGTTCCTCCCGGTCTTGGTCACTGTAGCTTCGTGATGTATTTTGAGGTAACGGAGGGACATGCCTCCCGCTGCGTCCTTTTTCAGGATCTCTTTGGTTGTTCAGGATCCTTTGTGGTTCCACGCAAATATTACGTCTATTTCTATGAAAAATGCCATTGTAAATTTAGGATTGCAATGAATCTGTATATGGCGTTGGGTAGAATGGACTTTTTTTTTTTTTTTTTTTAAGGCTGCACCCATGGCATATGCAAGTTTCCAGGCTAGGGGTCAAATAGGAGCTGTAACTGCCGCCTACACCACAGCCACAGCAACGCTGGGTCCAAGATGTGTCGGCAGCCTACACTGAAGCTCATGGCAACACGAGATCCTTCATCCACTGAGCAAGGCCAGGGATTGAACCTATGTCCTCGTGGATCCTAGTTGGCTTTGTTACCACTGAGCCACGACAGGAACTCCTAGAATGCACATATTTAAAAAAAAATTTTTCTTTTTATGGCCGCACCTGTGGCATATGAAAGTTCCCAGGCTAGGGGTCAAATTGGAGCTGCAGCTGAGGCCTACACCACAGCCACGCCAGATCTGAGCTGCATCTGCAAACTGCTCCACAGTTTATGGCAATGCTGTATCCTTAACCCACCGAGTGGGGCCAGGGATTGAACCCTCATTCTTATGGACACTGTGCTGAGTCCTTAACTTGCTGAGCCACAGTGGGAATTCTGAGAATGTATGTTTTAATAATAGTAGTTCTTCTAATCCATGAATATGGAATATTTTTCTATGTATTTATTTCTTCCTTAAAATTTTTAATCAATGCTTTGTAGTTTCCCCAGTGTGGGTCCTTCATATCCTTGGTTAAAATTGGTATTTTGTTCTTTTTGATACAATTGTAAATGGTATTTTCTTAATGTTTCCTTTTAGAAGTTTGTCATTGTAGAGAAAGTCAACTGATGTTTGTATATTGATACTGTACTGTACAACTTTACTGGATTTGTTATTTTTTGGCTGCATCTGTGGCTTGTACAAGTTCCTGAACCTGAGATTGAACCCGAGCCATAGCAGTGACAATGCCAAATCCTTAACTGCCAGGCCACCAGGAAACTCCCTGAATTCATTGTTTCTAACATTTTTTTGTGAAGTGATGTGTAAAAGTGTAATTCTAAAATCTCACATCTGACTAGTAGATGAGGACTCAGGGTTGTTCCCCGGCCTTGCTTCAGTGGGTTAAGGATCAGCGTTGCAGTGAGCTGTGGTGTAGGCTGGCAGCTATGGCTCCAATTTGACCCCTAGCCTGGGAACCTCCATATGCCATAGGTGTGGCCCTAAAAAGACACATACCCACACACAAAATCCCACTATTTCTACTGTATTCCAGGTCATCCATGGCACCCAAGACATGGTGGCTCCTAATGTCATCTTCTCATGGTGCCTCTTAACCTGTGGACTCCTACAGGTTGATTTGCATCACAATTTTGGTTGAACTGGACCTGGATGAGTCTTGGCATTTATAAAAAAGTTTGATGTCCTCTCTGCTTTTCTGGCATGTTATTGACATGGGTGTATTGAAAAGTAATTTATTTTCCAATAATTTCAAACATACAGAAAACCTTCAAGAAAGGTAAAAAGCATTCACATTTGCCACTTCACACAAAATATCCTAGTGTCTTTTACACAGAACAGGGATATTCCCTTGAAATTGAGCACATAACCCCCAAATGAGGAAATTATATGGTATCTACATTATCATTTAATCCACAAGCCCACTTTGACTTTCACCAGCTGTTCATTCTGATCTAGTTTTCTTTTCCTGGAACTGGTACTGAAATTTTCCTTTATTTCCACCATGTTGATGGATTTTAAGTGCAGAAGATAAATATGTGATCTGGGTGGACTTCTCTTCATGGCTTTTTCCACTAAGGTTGTTTTCAATGCTCATCCTTGTTGCAACATTTATCAGCATTTCATTCCTTTCTCTTCCTTGTGATTAAAAATACATAACCTGACCTTTACTTTAAACACTTGAAGTGTACACTTCTATGCATTAGCTACCTTCACACCTTTGTACAAATATCCTCACTATCCAATTTTCTCAAGTGAAACTGTACCCATAACTGACTACTCTTAGCCCCTGGCAACCACATTCTTTTTGTCTCTGAATTTGACTTCTCTGGATACCTTAGTTACATGGAATTGTACCATATTTGTTCTCCTGTGGCTGACTTACTTCACTTGGCATGGTAACTTCAAGGCTCATCTATGTTCAGAATTACTTCTAAAGGCTGAATCACATCTCATGTGTATAGACCACATTTTGTTTGTACATCTGTGGACACTTGTGTTGCTTCCACCTTTTGGCTGTTAGGAATAATGCTGCTGTGAATATGGTTGGATGAATATCAGTTCCAGTTTCTGCTTTCAGATATTTTGAGTATACACACTGAAGTGGAATTGACAGATCATACACTCTCTATTGCAGATTTTGAGGAGTTGTCCTATTGTTTTCCACAGTGGCTCCACCACTTTACTTTATTGCTTTCTATGGTGAATAATGGGATGGTTTATAGAACCACCCATTTTGTTTATCCATTCACCCTTTGGTGGGCATTTCACTCGTTTCTACCTTTTGTGAGCAGCACTGCTATGGATGTTTGTGTACAGTTTTTTGGCTGAACATCTGTTTTCAGTTCTTTGGGGTATCTAGGAGTGGAGTTGTTGAACCATATGATAATTGCATTCTTATCTTTTTGAGGATATACCAAACTATTGTACACACAGGCTGCACTATTTTCTATTTGTATAAGCAATGTTTAAGGGTTCCAATTTCTCTACATTGTTGCCAACATTTGATTTTTTTTTTTTTATTATTATAACCATTCTAGTGTATGTGAAGTAGTACTGGATTATGGTATTACTTTGCATTTCCATCATGACTAATCATGTTTTAATCATTTCATATGGTTGTTGATTACTTGTATTTGTCTGGAGAAGAGTCAAGTCCTTTTTAAAATTTGGGTTGTCTCTTTATGGATGCTTTGTAAACATTCTTGGTCTATTCTGAAAAATAGATTCTTGTCAGATATATGATATGCAAATATTTCCTTCTATTTTGAGGGCTGTTTCCTTCTGGATATCACTTTTTGATGCGCAGAAGTTTTTTAAATTGAGGAATTGTAATATATCCATTATTACATGGGTATTGTAACCTTCTGCCTTTGCTTATCTGTAACTTGCCATTGCAAAGATAAGAAACCTGGCTTCCACCACTTGTCCTTGATTGAATTCACTGCTTGTTCCATTCCGGATTATAGACAGCGTGGTTTCAGTATTGTTAACATTTTCCCTTCGCTCTACAGTGTTCATTCTTTTCCGTAGTTAGGTCAGCACCTTTTACTCCACCACTAAGAGTTTCTTTCATAGGTTTCTAAATCAGTTAAATTCTTTGCCATATTCTCTGTTCTATCTCTGACACTCCTGTATCCTAAATAACTATTTGAATATGATTTATATGTTGAGTTGTAAAAATCCATGGGTTTAGACAAATGCATCGTAGCAGGTATCTATCACTAAAGTACCATATGGAACATTCCACCCTCCTGCCCCATAGCCTGCTCACCATCTCTGTTTTATCTGTTCCAGAACCGTAGAAATTGGGTGATGTAGTGTGTAGCCTCCTCAGGCTGGATTCTTTCATTTAGCAATGCAGTGGTTATGAAACTTGCAGCACTAACAGCTTGAACGAGCCTAAACCCAGATTGGGATTTGAACTCACAGTTTTTAAATCAGAATCACTCACCTGGTGTCTGGACTTACTGAGGTTCAGGTTCTTTGTGCCTCAGTACAGAAGGAATTCAGCGAGAGACAAAGTGATAGGCAAGAAATAGATTTATTAATATTGCAGGATTCTTGTACAGAGAGATGGGACGGTGAGGCTTTTTTCCAGAAAGCAGTGTTTATTCATGTCGGCACTGGATCAGGGGATTCACATCCAAAGGCTGAACTCTGAGCGCAGCTGGGAGTTGCCTTTTATATTATTTTTACCCCTTTGTCCCCCATATATGGTAACATATAGCCTTATTGTAATCTTATTGGGTACAGTCTGGGCTGTGCATATGTATAGAGAGGGTGATTGGGCCATGCTGTTCTTCCTCATTTTAAGGAAGTTCCTGTCACATTCCTTGGGGAGGGGGTTCTGCCACGCTGCTACTTTAAGATAGGATGCTTGTGAGAGATGCAAACAAGCAGGCAAGGAGGCTCTGACCCCAGGATCAGGTAGGCTACAGTTTTATAATCCCAAGGGAGTGGGGGAAGACTGCCTCTTCCTTTTTCTTCAGTAGTAGCTTCTCCTTGGTATCCGCTAAGAGAGTATTTGACCTTATAAGGTCAGACTAGGACTGTCACGGTGCTTACTCAATCAGCAGAAGGGTGATTCTTAAACTTCTGCCCTTGGTCTGAACCTGAATGCAGGCCTCACCCCATACCCCACCCAGTGACCTGAGGCATGTCTTACGCCTCCATTAGTCAAGCAAGCCTGCCTGGTTCTGATGGCCCTCTTGAGCCATTATTAACTTATAGTGGTCTCCCAAAGTCCTCTAGATTTCCCTAGCTGTGGTCCCTTATTGGGACTTCTACAGCTATTCCATCACTATCAGTAAGAGTCACCCATGTTTTTTGCATGGGTTAATGGTTTACTCCTTCCTACTTCTGAGTAGTGTGCCATTGCTTGTGTATTAGAGGAAAATAATTTTCCCTCTACCCTCCTATGTTCCTGGTTGAGAAGTACCCCCATCCGTGTAATAAGATTACCAGGAGAAAAACAAAGACAAGTTTAATAACATTTGTACCCCTTACTGCAGGAGAGAGGGCCTGGAAAAGTCAGCCCTTGAAACAGCCAGTCATTCCCTTAAATACCACTTTCATCTAAAAACAAAAGAAAACAAGGGTGTGGCTAATATGCAGATTTAAGTCCTGGCCTTCTCCATTGAGGAGACTTTCTTGATATTTACTTGTCCTTCTATTCCTGGTACAAAGTAGAGAGCCTTTTAAATGGAGATTTCTCTTATAGATGTAAATTTCCCTCACAAAAGAGCAGTTGGTTTTCAGATTGTGTCTTCTTTCTTAAACAATGAGGCCAAAATAAGCCTTATACCAAACAGGCATATTTTGGGGTGGCATGTTCCGCTTCCCCCACATGGCTGTGCCCCATCCATGTGTTCATCTACTGGGCACACTGATGTCTTTTGTTCTTAGCCTTTATGAAGAGAGGTGCTGTGCTTCATTGCATCCTTGGTTTGTTTGGATCTAGTTCTTCAGAGCAGTTGTCTAAATACTAGAGGCTGGATGTTGGCTCTTAAGTTGAGATAGCTTAGCTTTGCAAAATCTTCTAAAATGCCTGCAGAGTAGCTGTACATGCGTCTCACCAGCAGTGAAGGAGAGTTCCTGTTCCTCACCCTCCACCAATTGCTGGTGCCATTATTTTGGAGTTCAGTTTTCATTGTTGTGTAGTGCTCATTGTTTAATATGCAATTCCCTAATGATAAATGATGTTGAGCAGATTTTTGTATAGTTATTTACTATCTGACTTCTTTGACATGTCTCCTTTCAGATATTTACCCGTTTTTAAAGAAGTTGTTTGTTCTAAAGTTTTTGGTATAATTTTGAGTGAAAATCCTTCATCAAATTGGTATTTTGAAAATATCTTTACTTCCATTTGTGGCTTGTCATGGGGGATTTTTGGTTCCAATTTGGTTTGAATTTTTAAATAGTGGACTCATCAGGCAGGCCAGCTGAAGCAGCACATCCAGCTACCTGTGGGCAGTGAGGCTGCAGTTTCCAGCTGGCCAGCAGGTGGCGTCAACATCACTCTGCCTTTGAGGCTCCTGCCTGTTGGGCTGGAGGACTGGGTTCCACGCCAGGACTTGGCCCCTCCTGCAGTGGACAGGGGCTTGGTCTCAGGATTCGCCAGGGCTCTGGCTTCTGGACAGCGCCTGGCCGACTGGATACAGACAGAAGTTCGTTCTCCTTTGAATCTATTGGAGATGCACCTTCAGGACGACACCGTGCAGACCTGAACTCAGTGTTTGGCAGGTGCTGTTGCAGGAGTAAAAGGTGAAGGAAAAGTGGGGAGAAACTTCCTGTGTGTGGCCAACTAAAGAGGGGGGTCCAATTCAGAGAAGCTGGTTGGATGTGGAAAACTGGACTATGGTTAGTTCGGGTGTGGACAGTGTCCAGTTTTCTCAGCATTGTTTATTGAGGGGAACTTCCCCAGTGTACGTCCTTGGCAGCTTTGTCCTAAGTTAAATGACCACATACATGTGGGTTTAGTTCTGGGCTTTCTGTTCTATTCCTCTGGTGCATGGGCCTGTTCCACGCTTTAGGTTACTGTAGCTTCACAGTGTAGTTTGAAGTCCGGAAGCCATGTGACTCGTCTGTTCTCCTTTCTTAGGGTCACTTTGGCTGTTCAGGGGCCTTTGTGGTCTAGGCAAATGATAAGATTATCTTGTTCCTTGAAAAATGCCATTTTAATTTTTTAGAGATTGGATTGAATGTGTACACTGCTTTGGATGGATGAATATTTTAACAATATTCTCCCATTAGGAAATGGATATTCCTAATGGCAAAAATATTCCTGATCATGGAATATTCTTCTGTTTCTTCTTCAGTGTATCAGTGTCTTAAGAGTGTCAACGTGCTGGTCTTTTATATCTTTGGTTAAATTTATACCTAATATTTTGTTATTTTTGATGAAACTGTAAATGGGATTGTTTTCTGATATTAGTGAATAGAAACTGAACTGATTGCTTTTGTATCCTGTAACTTTACTAAATTCATTTACTACTTGTAACATTTGTTATTTGGTAGTCTGTCATGGAAAACTGTAATTTAGAAATCCCATTATTTCTACCACATCCTATACAGAACATCCAAGACATAAAAAATAATCTTCCCACAGTGCTTCTTAATAACATGTGGACTCTTACAACAGCAATTAGCTTTCCCATGCTGAGTGAACCGGATCTGGGTAAGGCTTGGTTGCTACCATGAAGTTTGATGTCCACTCTACTTTTCTGGGATGGTACTGACAGAGCTGTTTTCAAAAGTTATTTTCCAGTAATTTCAAGCATACAGAAAATCACAGTAGCAGTACTCTTTATCTAAGTTGATTCTCCAATTGTCACTGATGTACCACATATGCCAAATGAAATTACAACTTCATTGCATTTTACACCGGAAAGGGACACCCTCCCAGGGAACCCCCACATATTTCCCAGGTAAGAAATTATGTTTTTCACTTTCTGCTCCAATCCACGGCCCAGTTCAACTTTAACCACCTGCTCCAAAGCAGGAAAATGTGTTTTTCCATTCTGATCCAGTTTTCTTTTTCCGGAAATGTTCTTAAGACTTTCCCTCATTTCCACAACCTTGATGAGATGATCTGGGTGGCCTCTTCTGTGTGGCTTCTTTCACTGAGGATGTGTTCATGGATGTTGGAACAGGTATCTGTACTTGATTCACATTTCCCATGGTGATTAAATCTATTGAATGTAACCTTTAGCCACATTTACACTGTTGTATAAATATCATCACCATTCATCTCCTGCACTTTTTCATTTTCCAAGTGGAACTGCATCCATTAAACACTCTCATCAACCCTTGTCAGCCACATTCTACTTTCTGTTTCTGAATTTCACTGCTCTGGGGTACCTCATAAAGTGGAATCATATAATAGGCATACTTTTGTGACCAGGTTCTTTCACTTAATATAATGACTTTAAGGTTCATACATGTAGCATGTGTCTGGACTTCCTTGGTTTTTAAGGCTGAATAATATATCTTTGTGAATATGTGACATTTTGTTTATTGATTCATGTGTCCACGGGCACTTGAGTTGCTTCCACATTTTGGCCAGTGTGAGTAATGCTGCTGTGAATATGGGTGTACAAATACTTGCTCACTCCCTGCTTTGAAGTTTTTGGGTGTATATCCTGAAGTGGAACTGACAGATCATTAAGTTTTTGATGAGCTGCCATACTGTTTTTCCACCACAGACGCACTGTTTTACTTTCTGTAAATGGCAGAATAATATGAAAGTCCATTGACCCGTTCATTGACTGACCAACATTCAAGTTGTTTCTACCTTTGAGATATTGACAACAATGCTGCTACGGATATTCACGTACAGGTTTTGTCAAACACCTGTTTTCAATTCTTTGGGGTATATACCTAGGTGGAGTTGTTGATCCAAATAGTAATTATATTTTTATATTTTTGAGGACATGCCAAGCTACTGTACATATTATCTGCACCATTTTACATTTCCACAAGCAGTGGGTAAGAGTTCCAGTTTCTCTACATGGTTGCCAACTTTTTTATGCATTTGTTCTTGATTATAACCATTTATTATAAGTGAATGGATATCACGTGGTGGTTTTAATTAGAATTTCTATCATAACATGAAATATATCTAAGAGGGTTTTACTGGCATCTCAAACCTCAGGATACTGCTCAGTAGACATAACAATATTATAACCCAAAATTATTAATATTCTAAATTTAAAAATACATTAAGAACAAAAATTACCCACCAAATTCCATTACAGTACCATAGCCACTTATAAGTAACCCAAGCCCACCATAAATTTATGAAAGTTTTGGAAAAAATCCCACAAAACTACAAAAGTAGTACATAAAATAATGTGTATAATTATTTTTACATGGAATGTAACCATGGCCTCTGCCATGAAAAATTATCACTATTTCAACTATGAGAACACTAATGGCAAACATTCAAAAACCTCACTCATTATTCAAAATTGTTAACAATGCATTATTTTTTTTTCTTTCAGCTGCACCTGTGGCAACTGGAAGTTCCTGGGCCAGGGATCGAACCCATGCCACAGGAGTGAAGATGCGGGATCCTTAACCCTCTAGGCCACCAGGGAATCCCGATAATGCATTTTTGCCTTTTTAGGGCCATACCTGTGGCATATGGAAGTTCTCAGGCTAGGGGTCTAATCGGGGCTACAGTTGCCGGCCTACACCACAGCCATAGCAATGCAGGATCGGAGCAACATCTGCAACCTACAGCAAGCTCACGGCAATGCTGGATCCATGGAACCTGTGTCCTCGTGGATGCTAGTCAGATTCGTTTCCACTGAGCCATGATGGGATCTCCCCACCAGTGCATTTATTGATGTATCTTTGCATCCAGTACCTCCTCGTGATGAAATTTTCATTCCCTGCTAAATATTTATTTTACAAATCTTAACGAGATTATTCCAGTTAATTGTGATTTTCATGTTCTTGTGGGAGGAGGTGAGGTCCAGGTCCTACTACTCACCATTTTGGAACCTGAAGGAAAAAAAATGAGGGGAGCCAATTAAACAGGTATTTTATTTTATAATTTTTTTAATTTTCCCACTGTACAGCAAGGGGGTCAGGTTATCCTTACATGTATACATTACATTTTTCCCCCCCACCCTTTCTTCTGTTGCAACATGAGTATCTAGACAAAGTTCTCAATGCTATTCAGCAGGATCTCCTTGTAAATCTATTCTAAGTTGTGTCTGATAAGCCCAAGCGCCCGATCCCTCCCACTCCCTCCCCCTCCCATCAGGCAGCCACAAGTCTCTTCTCCAAGTCCATGATTTCTTTTCTGAGGAGATGTTCATTTGTGCTGGATATTAGATTCCAGTTATAAGTGATATCATATGGTATTTGTCTTTCTGGCTCATTTCACTCAGTATGAGATTCTCTAGTTCCATCCATGTTGCTGCAAATGGCATTATGTCATTCTTTTTTATGGCTGAGTAGTATTCCATTGTGTATATATACCACATCTTCTGAATCCAATCATCTGTTGATGGACATTTGGGTTGTTTCCATGTCTTGGCTATTGTGAATAGTGCTGCAATGAACATGCGGGTGCACGTGTCTCTTTTAAGTAGAGTTTTGTCCGGATAGATGCCCAAGAGTGGGATTGTGGGGTCATATGGAAGTTCTATGTATAGATTTCTAAGGTATCTCCAAACTGTTCTCCATAGTGGCTGTACCAGTTGACATTCCCACCAGCAGTGCAGGAGGGTTCCCTTTTCTCCACAGCCCCTCCAGCACTTGTTATTTGTGGATTTATTAATGATGGCCATTCTGACTGGTGTGAGGTAATATCTCATGGTAGTTTTGATTTGCATTTCTCTTATAATCAGCGATGTTGAGCATTTTTTCATGTGTTTGTTGGCCATCTGTATATCTTCTTTGGATAACTGTCTGTTTAGGTCTTTTGCCCATTTTTCCATTGATTGGTTGGTTTTTTTGCTGTTGGGTTGTATAAGTTGTTTATATATTCTAGAGATTAAGCCCTTGTCTGCTGCATCATTTGAAACTGTTTTCTCCCATTCTGTAAGTTGTCTTTTTGTTTTCTTTTGGGTTTTCTTTGCTGTGCAAAAGCTTTTCAGTTTGATGAGGTCCCATGGGTTTATTTTTGCTCTAATTTCTATTGCTTTGGGAGACTGCCCTGAGAAAATATTCATGATGTTGATGTCAGAGAGTGTTTTGCCTATGTTTTCTTCTAGGAGTTTGATGGTGTCCTGTCGTATATTTAAGTCTTTCAGCCATTTGGAGTTTATTTTTGTGCATGGTGTGAGGGTGTGTTCTAGTTTCATTGCTTTGCATGCAGCTGTCCAGGTTTCCCAGAAATGCTTGCTGAATAGACTTTCCTTTTCCCATTTTATGTTCTTGCCTCCCTTGTCAAAGATTAATTGACCATAGGTGTCAGGCTTTATTTCCGGGTTCTCTATTCTGTTCTAAACAGGTATTTTAAAGGGTCAGTTTTTCTTACATCTTGTAACCATCTTGCCTTTTGGGAAATTCCTTCTAAGTGTGTCTCAACTTTTCCAGAGGTGTGATGTAAGTGCAGCAAGTAGTGTGAGCAACAACACAAACACCTCCTTGTGTAGACAGTAGAAAACCTAAGGGAAGCCTGAAACCCAGTACTCCTTTGGCTAAGGAATTTAGGGATGTGTGCTGCAGTACAATCTTTTCAGCTGTTTGACGATGGTGGCTGATAGACTTCTGATCATCTGTTTCTGCATACTCCCACATTAGGAATGAAGATTCCCCAAAGATTCTACCATTGGTCTTAACATAGATTGCTCGCCTGTTTAATGGAGAGAGAGAGGGGGTCCATCTGTTTCCTGATGTATAGACAATACGGTAACAAAGCTCCAATGAACACAGACCTCTGTCAGCTATTAAGGGATTTTTCAATTAAGTGAGGGACAGAGGAGGGGCTCTGGGATAAGTTTTGCTCAGTCTCTAAGGACTGAAGATAGTGTCAGACAAGGAGTGGACAGGTTAATTAACACGCTGAATAATTTAAACTTGAAAGATTAGGTTAGAGGGAGGTTTGGTCTGGGTGACTGATGACATAAGAACATATGAAGGGCCTGTCCCAGAGGCTAACTTTGTGACAACTTTACTGAAGAATTTTTTCTTCCATCCTGAATACTGGGGCATAGGTACAGCTAGAAATAAAACAGTAACTTTCCATTTTAATAGGGAGATGTTTGGTACACAGTTCAATTGAACCAGTAGGATGGGTCTCACAGGCCTGGCCTGGACTCTTGGGTCAGCTGTTTTCCACTGCTGTCGTCATCTTTTCATCCAGGCTTGGTGGCTGTTTCACGGTAGGTTTGAGGTTAGTAGTCCCCTCTTTTTAGAGCAGCCCTTTTTAAGTGGGAAACATAAACTCAAGAGTTAATTCCCTTCAGTTTTACTGTGCATGAGCTAGTTAAGCGTGCCAGGTAAGGATCCTCCCACCTAGGTTGGAGATAGTGCTTTATTTTTAAAATTGATTTTAATTTTTTCCATCATAGTTGGCTTACAGTGATCTGTCAGTTTTCTACTGCATAGCGAAGTGACCCAGTCACACATATATACATTCTTTTTCTCATAGTATCCTCCATCATGCTGCATCACAAGTGACTAGATATAGTTCTCAGTGCTGTACAACAGGATCTCATTGCTTATCCATTCCAAAGGCAATAGTTTCTATTAACCCCAGATTCCCAGTCCATCCCACTCCCTCCCCCTCCCCCTTGACAACCACAAGTCTATTCTCCAAGTCCATGATTTTCTTTTCTGTGGAAAGGTTCATCTGTGCTGTATGTTAGATTCCAGATATAAGTGATATCATGTGGTATTTGTCTTTCTGACTTACTTCACTTAGTATGAGAGTCTCTAGTTCCATCCGTGTTGCTGCAAATGGCATTATTTTGTTCTTTTTTATGGCTGAGTAGTATTTCATTGTGTATATATACCACATCCTCTTAATCTACTCATCTATCGATGGACATTTAGGTTGTTTCCATGTCTTGGCTATTGTGAATAGTGCTGCAATGAACATATGGATGCAGGTGTCTTTTTCAAGGAAAGTTTTGTCTGGATAGATGCCCAAGAGTGGGAGTGCTGGGTCATATAGTAGTTCAATGTTTAGTTTTCTGAGGTGCCTCCATACTGTTTTCCATAGTGGTTATACCAATTCACATTCCCACAACAGTGTAGGAGGGTTCCCTTTTCTTCACATCCTATCCAGCATTTGTTATTTGTGGACTTAGTAAAGATGGCCATTCTGACTGGTGTGAGGTGGTACCTCATAGTAGTTTTGACTTGTATTTCTCTAATAATCAGTGATGTTGAGCATTTTTTCATGTGCTTGTTGGCCATCTGCATATCTTCTTTGGAGAAATGTCTATTCAGGTCTTTTGCCCATTTTTCACTTGGGTTGTTGGGTTTTTTTTTTTTTTTTTGATGTTGAGTTGTATAAGTTGTTTGTATATTTTGGAGATTAAGCCCTTGTCAGTTGCATCATTTGAAACTATTTTCTCCCATTCTGTAGAATGTCTTTTTTTTTTAATGGTTTCCTTTGCTGTGCAAAAGCTTATCAGTTTGATTAGGTCCCATTGGGTTATTTTTGCTTTTATTTCTGTTGCCTTGGGAATGGAGATAGTGCTTTAAATGCTATCTTTTCCAGTCTGCGCAATCTCTTGGATGCAGTCATGGACATCTGATCTTCATTCAAAGATAGATCACTGTAATGAGCTTCAGAGACAAGTTTAGAATATCCTTTTAATTATTAAATTAAACTTTACAATAATGTAACATCCCAAAGCATCATCTTGGAAGTAGGTTGTAAATACAAAGCCTCAGTATATATAAAACCTCAATATCCACAAAGGTATTTTACTGAAACTTAATTTTCTCTGTAAATTATCATTTTTACCAAATATAGTCAAATTATGACTAATCTGTTTGCAAAATAAGTCTGGCTTCAATATGCTTGGCCTGATTATTTACATAAGTATAATGGGTCATATAAGGCTCTTTTATTTAAAAAATTTTTTTTGTCTTTTTGTCTTTTCCAGGGCCGCACACACGGCATATGGAGGTTCCCAGGCTAGAGGTCTAATTGGAGCTGCAGCCGCCGGCCTAAGCCAGAGCCACAGCAATGCCAAATCCGAGCTGTGTCTGTGACCTACACCACAGCTGACAGCAACACCGGATCCTTAACCCACTGAGCGAGGCCAGGGATGGAACCTGCAACCTCACGGTTCCTAGTCGGATTGGTTAACCACTGAGTCATGACAGGAACTCCATAAGGCTCTTTTAAATTTAGTTTTGTTGGAACTTTTCCTAAGGGATCTCAATTTGAAGTTTTAAAAGGCCTCTCTAGGCCAGGAAACAAACACAAGCCATTTGATTCTACCTGTAATACCTACAGATTTAGGTGGATTCCCTCTTCTGGATTTCCAAAGCATCTTGAGGTTCTTAAAGAAGTGACCTTATTCACCAGGGAAGGCTGCTAGGCACCTAAGAGATTTCAAATTTAGGAAGGATCAGAGAGAAAAGATAAATATTTCAGTTCTGCTTACAAAAGATATAACTTAACCAAATTGCTTTGAGTCATAATTAGCTTAGGGGAAAAGTTTCTCTTATATCTGGAAAATAAGGATTAAAAGCTAGTAATATTTCAGACAGAAGTCACAACCATAATCATATGTATCAATCCCCTGTAATTACTTTTTGTTCTCCTTGATTCCAATTTTTCCATTAGTTTTGTTGATCTTGCCTATTGGTTGAAGATGATTGTGATACTTTTAAGAAGTTTATGATGTTTCTGTTAAGGCTTGTATGATTTGCCCAGTGAAGTGGGTGCCTTGATCACTGGAGATTGTGGAATATATACTCCAAACAGAAAACATATTTGCTAAGATTTTGTCATTGTTCGGGGCAGCAGATAAAAATGGGGTTGGCCAGGGAGCCAGAAAGAGCCAGACATCTTGAGTTTCCCATGACCCTGACTGTTTAATTCACAGCTATTATGTACCCATCTTAATTTATCTGATTTAGGAACAGACCATTGCCATGTTACAGGGACAGCAAGACGGCAGAAGTCTGACAATGAGGGATTCATTTTTTGTAGAAGTCCAGAGAATGGACTTTATCTACAGGTGCCATAATCTTTACAGATTTTGTTGTTACTGCCTTGCATGAAAAGGGCATTTCCCTAATACTCAGGTTCAGTACCTTTAGTGGGAGCCTCAATTTTGATGATGGATAACATTCTATGTCAGGATATATAAGATTTCTAGGAATTTCATATAATTCCTGGACCATGTGACAATGTTTCCTATGAAACTTAATAAACCAAATAAGCATAATTAAATATCCCTCTTTGAGATACTTCAGGACCGTATCACTTCATTTTCCCTTTACAAAATCCATTTCCTTCAATCCTTCTTTTACTGAAAATATACATTTTCTCTGAATAATGTTTACATTATTTCTATAAACTTTAATTACATATATAATTTTAACCCTTAAAACCCTTAATCCCTAATGAAAAGCAAGAAACAAGCAATTATGAACTGTTTGTCATACCAGCATTTCTTAATTGGCAAGATTATGAACATATTCCACGAACTTCAGAAACATTTTTCTCATCTCATGATTTCATTTCTCGATGTGGCTCAAGATGTTTGTCCAATAAACCCAAATATCTTTAGTTTTTCTCTAATAAAAACACAGAATAGGTAAATTTAGACATGCTTAAAAATTAATGTTTAAATATTTTTTATCATAGTTGGAAATAAAACAGATTTCAGTGAATTCCCATCATTTAATTCAGCAAAACTCTAAATTTCAAGTTACCAAAAATCTGGAGAACTACTTTTAGGTAGACATACTATAAATGATAATTTTTAAGAGTTCTTCTAACAACTTTTATCCCATTTATGTCTGTTTCATTACTTATGAAAATAGACTACTAAGGTAATTTTCTTAACAAATTTTATAACAGAGAAAATGAACTTATTGACTTTTGGCAAACACGGGTGCCAAATAAAAAAGTATTATACTTACTGTTGATGACTCTAAAGACATGTCTGCATTAATCAAACCACCAACTTCATTTACTAGATTGTGTGATCTTTATAAAATTTGTGTTGGTTTTTTTTGTTACATTTAAAAATATTTGATTTGTAAGTGCTTACTTTTAACTAAATAAAATAGAGCTCTTTTACAATTCATTTTGATATCATCCAGAGGTAGAAACATACTTACACACACAGACATACATCCTCCATCCAGATAGACACAGAGATCTCAGATTTCTGCTTGGGATTTAAAAGGCCCCCCCTTTCTTTCTTTCAGTTTTACATTCTAATTGGGCCAGACAGTGTGGGCTTTTTTTTTTTTTTTGCATTTCTAGGACATGATAAGAGTTAAAACTTCAAGTTTTCTCCTAGGAGTAATTTTTTCCTCTCAGCATCAGAATTTTGAAAAGATGATGTATCAAGCCAGCTTTCTTTAATTGTGCATTCAGTTTTAGAATGTCAGAAAAGTTCCATTTTGGCCATGTTAGTGATAGATAAGTATTTACAAGCACTGGCTGCACACCAATTGTAGAAGCCAGCTGAGTTCCGGTGAGTGGCTGCCTGTCTGGCAGCTGGTAGCCTTTAGAGGCAAAATTTCCTACTTTCTTTTAGTTCCATTTTATTATTTGTTACAAATAAAATTAAGTTTAAATTTCCAATTTTAAGGCATATTTTTTAAATAATATGTGTGTGTGTATGTGTGTGTATATATATATTTTTAAAGCCACAACCCAGTTAACTCAAGTTCCTTCCAGGCCTTCCTGCCTGGAAATTCCCTCGAGGTCCATCACCCTGAAATCCCCCCTAGACCCTCTTTGCCTAGGAAATGTACTGGTACCCCTTAAGACTCCAGTTCTTAAGATAACGGCTGAAGGAACAAGTCATGGACTGTCCACTAAAGGGGACCCAGATGTGGGAAGAACTCACTGAAGTGCCTCAATGTGCTCTGAAGCTGGGGGCTCAAAGGACCCAGGCTTAGTCCCAAGCACCAGTCAACAGTGGGTTCCAGGTGACCTCAGGTGGGTTTTTCTGTTGTCCTGCCAACTATGCCAAGCAATGTCAATGAAATAATCAATCCATAATAATAGGAATAGAGAGATTTATTAGAGTCAAACTGAGGACTATAGCTTGGACGAGCCACTCAGATAACCCTGACAAACTGCTCCAGAGAAGCAGGGTTTTCAGCATGGTTTTCTATCTTGTCAGAAGAAAGAACATTAAATAAGTCAGGGATGCATTCCTTCAAGGTTTCAAGAAACACACTCACACAGAGTCAGCATGGCCTCGGCACCCAGAAAGGGAGTCTGAAGAAGGAGCTCCATAATGGACGTCCCAGGAAGGAAAGCATTTCATTTTTATCATGGACATTCTTTACTTGTGGTCAGTGTACCCCTTCCTTTAATAATTAAAGCAAGTGCTTGATGTAGGTGTGATAGGCCACAAAAGGGCTGTTTTGCATAAAATTCACGTTAATCATGTATAAGCCAGAATTACATCCCATACTTAATATGTGAAATTTTCTTTTATCAGTATCATAATAGCACTATCTTCTTACTACTTTTGCCCAGCTAATGTACCACAACACTGTCATTATCACAAACGTGAAATAACATACCTTTCAACACAGGCACATCATGTTATTGTTAGGAGGTCTCCCACTATCAGGATTTTTAACCAAGTGAATAATTATCCAAGAGATAACAAAAAAAAATGTCATTCTACCAACACTAATAGCCATCAGAGAACAACCCAACATACATTTCTACTTTTGGCTCTCATTCCCCACAGCACTATATTTCCTTCAATGAATATACAGATAAAATAATAATTCACACGTACAAAACACATAAAGTTCCTATCATTACCAGTCATAATATGCACACTATTACTACCCTTAATACCTAGTCTATCAGTGCTGGACTAGGAATTTAGGTTTGTTTAGACCAAGAGCTTTCAAAACCCTAAGCAAGTACAGTTTAGCTAATTCCTAAAAATAAGGATTGCAAGACTATCCTACATCAGTTGAATGCAGATCAAACACTTTAAGATGGGATTCCGCCCCAGGAAATCTTAGTTTAACAGTATTTAGTAAATACTCTAGTTGACTAGCTTCGATCTACTTCTCTTTCCATCAAGAAAGAAAAAAAAAAAAAAAAGAGAAAAGCAGAATTGAAGGTGCTTTTCTGAATTTGCAATTCAATCTGTTGATTCATCACAGGGTTTGGCAGAAAGAGGGCTCAATCTGTTTCATTAGATTTATACTTTAATGCTTGCTCATTTTACCTGTGTTCATAAACTGCTGATTATTTTCAACAAATCACAAATATATTGGCACTCTATTTGGTGCTTGAGCTGGAACAGTAGGCAACACCTGAAGTCTATTAATCTGTGCTGAGCTTTGCTAACCTGGAACCTACCTGGAGATGAGCAAATCTATAATGTAGTCATGACAGCCCCTGCATTTCTAATATTTTTCTTTACAGTTGTGACCATTATGATTGATGGAGGGTTTAGAAACTGACTTGTCCCACTGGGGCACCTGATATAGCATTTCCCCAACTCCTCTTTATTCTTACTCCTACTCAGGAGTCCTTCCTACCACAGGAGCAGAAACACTGCCCCCCCCCCCCCACAAGGCAAACAGCCCCTGCAAACCACAGGAAGAGGGGAGGAGGGTAGAGGCACTGGAGGAATCTCACTCAGACATCAGCATCCCAGGAGCACCAGTGGGGACAGCGATGACACAGATGAGGTTCAGCCCAAGAGATGGCGCCAGAGGCCCCTGCAGGCAGCTGGTCAGGTCCTGGCTCATCCCAGACATACTGTCCTTTGTACATCCTGTCCTGAAATACAGGTCTTCACATGCAAACAGGCAGAGCTTCAGACTGAAAGTCAGCTCTTCCAAACTGACCCATCAGCAAACACTGCAGGATTCCACTCAAACAGGGGTCCTGGAGTCAACCACTCATGGACAGAGGTGGACTCTGATGGCGGGGCTCTGGGAGGGGGTAGGAGTGAGACTTCCACACCACTTAGATCCCACACCTGGGGTCACATGTCCACACTCACCAGAGTGACCCCATCTTCCCAGACCCTGCACCTGGGGTCTCATGTCCACATTCACCAGGTGACCCCACCTCCTCAGACCCCATACTTGGGGTCACATGTCCACACTCACTAGGGTGACTCCATCTTCCCAGACCCTGTACTTGGGGTCACAGGTCCCCTTTGTCAGGACACCAGGGCTGTGCTGGGTGGTCCCCCAGTGTGGGAAGGATCTGGGTCCCTGGGACTTCCTAGGACTCTAAAAGAAATGTAGGGTCCATCTCCTTCCCCAACACTTGTCCCAGAGAAGCCAGTGCCCTCTTTTCACTTGGTCCCTGATTATTTTCATTGTTTTTAAAACTTTCACGCTAAGCTTGAACAGGATCAGCCCTTTCCTGTCTCACTGAGGTGTTGAGAAAACTCATGGGACAGCAGGGCTGAAAGAGGAGACTCAGGTCCAGACTCTGCTGAGTGGGATGGGCAACCAGACGGAGACCCCAGAGGCAACCTTACCAGCTGCCCTTTGGCCTTAAACAGATCCACATGCCCAGCAATCAGTTCACCAGATAAACCTGCCCCCTCCTTGCCCTGTGTGTGCTGGTGAATTGGAGCAATTGTGAAGTAGCTCAGGGAGGGGGTCTGCACCAGCCCCAGGGAAGGTGAACCTCCAGGGGTGGGTCTAGGGCCCTTTCCACAGTCTCACCCCTGAGAGACCATGTCACCACACTTAGAGCAGATACTGTGACCAGACAAGCCCGCCTCAGCTCCAGACCTGACATCTGAGCACTGACATTCAGACAGAGGCATGGAGCTTCCCAGGACTGAGGCCAGGCTGGGTCTTGACCCAGGTCCACACATGCCCCTGAAACTCCCAGGACTGATGCTGGGTCTCTAGGTCCCCATGTTGTGGTGTATGCAGAACATGGTCAGATCTAAACACAGTAGACAGTGCATGGAGAGATCTAAATCTACTGTGTAAACAACTTGGTCAGGTTTAAACTAGCCTAAGACTGCTCTCCTGGGAGGTCCAGGTCACACACGGGGTGTCTCATCTCTGGACAGGGGATCACCCTTGTTTGGGAAGTAGGATGTCCATTTATTGGAGGATAAATCAACATTGAGCTCCACACTTCACCCATATCAGAAAACTAAAAACAGTGTTTATCATTAAATGTTTCAACATGCAAAATAAGATGTTACAAATGTCTCTGGTCACATGATGGTCTGGGACCTAGGGGTCAGCCAGGAGCTTCTCATAGTGCATCCCAGGCTCCTGCATGGATAGACCAGAAGTAGCTTGAGTCCAACATCCTGGTCCCCACAGGAGGGGCCGCCCTGGAAGCCAGGGCAGGACAGTCCCGTGTGGTCCAGGTGGAACATGCTCAGGATCTTCCAGGTCATGCTCATAGCAGCATGTGTGGGGTGGGGGGAATCACAGGGGGAGGTTGGGGCACAAAAGCCATCCGAGTGGAGAACCCAGATGGCGAGCTCCTCACACACCTGGCTGTCTCCACCCCTGGGCTCACATCTACCCCACATACCCACTGCCTGCTCCTTCAAAAGCAGTCTCACATGGAAGGGACCTAGGGGGACTGTCAACCCCCCACTCCTGATGCTGAGTTTGGGGAGAATTAACCCCCTTGATTGGGTGTCAGGACCCTCCAAGGAAGGAGGCTGTGTGGCCCCATCCTAGTCAGGGCCTCACTGAGTGATAGGGGCACAGGGGCTATGTTGAAACACTGTAGCCTAAAGGAGATCTGAGACAAATGACTGAATGTAATGGGGGCCCTGAACAGAGCTGGACCCTGAACAGAGCTTCAAGAAGGTGTGAAGGACATTACTGAGATAGTTACTGCGATGAAGAGACAGATTCTGTGTTAGGACATCCTGCTCCATCCACTTAAACCTGAGACCTATGACCTTACATGGCTATGCAGGATTGTTTGAGTAGGAGTGTGCTGACATATTGGGGCCCAATTAAGTCTTTTGCAACCAACTTGCAAGTGGTTCTGGCCAACACACAGATGTGTACACATGCATGCACAGCCCACACACTAACATACATACATGCACAGCACAAATATACACACACTAGCATATGAGCAAAGATGCATACACAGGCATAGCACATATGCATGTGTACAAACATGTGCTTCTGTACACACCCATGCACACTCATAGTACATGTATGCACATGGCACATGCATGGCATATAGAGGGAACAAAATGAATACCATGAGGCGTTAATTCCTGAACACACGTGAAACTCATGTATTCTTGCCTTTTTCTTAGCTTTGATGTTTTTCAAGATGAAAAGTATAAGAAAAAATTAATGGGAGCAGGATTAAGATGGTGGAGTAAGATGTGGTGCTCACCTCCTCTCAGAAATACATAAAAAAAAAGATATCCACATGTAGAATGATTTGCACAGAACATCTACTGAATGCTGGCAGAAGACCTCAGGACTCTGAAAATGGCAAGAAACCCTCCACATAATTGGGTAGAACAAAAGGAAAAACAAGAGAAGAAAAAAAAAGGAGTCAGGATGGGACCAGCACTCCTGAGAGGGAGCACAGGCATTCAGGCAGCAGAGCACCATTCCACAGGCTACTGGCTATGGGTGCAAACTGCCACAGCCATTTTGGATTCCAGAGGTGGGCATAGCCCATGACCACTAGGAGTCCCATAAATAGGCACCCCACCTGTGGCCCCAGTCACCTCAGGGGCTGCTGCCGAGGAGGGCACTGCAACCAACCACCACCCATTGCCCTCATTACCCTGGGGACACGCACACCCTATAGCTGCCACTTCCAAAGGCTTTGGGCACTGTGTCCACCTCTCTGATGGTCACTGTCACTGCCACTGCCCAGGGCCCTGCAGTCAGGAGCAGCCTGTGCCCCCCCCTCACCATGGGTCCTCATTCTGTCAAGGGGCCAGCAACCAGGCAGGGCTACAGGCCCTGCCCATAGCCTTCATCTCCCTGGAAGCATATACAGACTGTACACTGGCACACTCCCTATCAAGGTGATAACACCCTGTACACACTGAGGAAAGAGATAGCAAACATCAAAACCAAAAGCAGCCCTCACACCAAAAAGAAGAACAACTGCTAGCCTTCACAGGCTACCCAGGGGGAACTTTTATATATAAATAATCCTCCAAGACTACAGTTGATAATTGTTTTCCATAAACTCACATAATAAGAAAAATATAAGCAAAGTGAAGAAGCACAGGAATTAGTCCAAGTTAAAAGAACAGAATTACTCTGAAGGAGCAAACAATCAAACAGACCTCTGCAATCTAAAAGACACTAAGTTCAAAAAGGAGGTAATGCAAATACTGAAGGAATTAAGGGCAGGATATGAACAGTAACACACATTACTTTTGAAAGGAACTAGAAATTATAAGGAGGAACCAAGAAAAATTCAAAAATTCATCTGCAGAGATGAAAGCTGAATTAAAGACACTGAAGAGCAGATTGCATAATGCAGAGGAATAAGTAAGTGACCTGGACGATAGAATAATGGAAATCACCCAGTCAGGTGGGTGAGATCTAAATCCACTGTGTAGACAGAACTTGGTCAGACAAAGCCAAATGAAAAAGCATAAAATCAATATAAGAGGTCTATAAGATAATATAAACTATGCATAATAGGGATTCCAGAAGGAGAAGAAAAAAGGGATTTGAAAACATATTTGAAGAAATCATGGCTGAAGACTTTCCAAATCTAAAGGAAAGAGGTATCAACATACAGGAGGCACAGAGGGCCCCAAACAAGTTGAACCCTAACACACCTACATGAAGACATATAATAAAAATGGTGAAAGTAAAAGGAGAGGATTCTAAAGGCCACAAGAGAAAAATAAAAAATTATAAGGGATCCCCCATAAATCAGCTGATTTCTCTACAGAAACACCACAGGCCAGAAGAGAGTGGCAAAATATATTCAAAGTTCTAAAAGGGAAAAATTGGCAGTCTAGAATACTCTACGCAGCAAGATTATCATTTAAAATAGAAAAAAAAGGACTTTCTCCAACAAACAAAAACTAAAAGAAATAAGCAAGACTAAACCCATTCTAAAAAAAAAGAAAAATACTGAAATACTAAATAGGAAAGAAGTGAGAAGATACAGGAAAGAGGAAACCACAATTGGAAAGTAATCACTTAATAAGCCAGTACAGATCTAAAAGGAAACAAACACCCCCCCCCAAAAAAAAAACCTCTTTGTGAAAGTGATGATAAACACAAACAACAGCAAAAGGATAAACATGAAGGTGTAAAAAAGGACATCAAAATCGTAAAATTATCGTGGGTAAGAACAGTAAGAAAATCTAGACACTTTTTTTTTTTTTAAAAGAATGTTTGAACCTTTATGACTATCAGGCTAAAGCAAGCAGATATAGGAAGAGGTTAACATACTTGAAGAACAGGGCAACCACAAATCAAAATCAAACAATACATTCACAAAAACTAAAAAGAAGACACAAGTGTAAAATAAAAGGAAATCATCCAATCAAAAAAGGAAAAGGGGAGTTCCCATCGTGGCTCAGTGGTTAACGAATCCGACTAGGAAAGATGAGGTTGCGGGTTCAATCCCTGGCCTTGCTCAGTGGGTTAAGGATCTGGCGTTGCCGTGAGCTGTGGTGTAGGTTGCAGACGTGGCTCAGATCCCACGTTGCCATGGCTCTGGCATAGGCTGGTGGCTACAGCTCCGATTTAGCCCCTAGCCTGGGAACCTCCATATGCCACAGGAGTGGCTCAAGAAAATGGCACAAAGACCAAAAAAAAAAAAAAAAAAAAAAGGAAAGGGGAGTTCCCAATGTAGCTTGGTGGTAACAAACCCAGCCAGTATCCATGAGAACATGGGTTCAATCCCTAGCCTTGCTCAGTGGGTTAAGGATCTGGAATTGCCATGAGCTGTGGTGTAGGTCACAGACAAGGCTTGAATCTGGCATTGCTATGGCTGTGGTGTAGGCTGATGGCACCCCTATGCTGGGAACTTCCATAGGCCCCAGGTGCGGCCTAAAAAAAACAAAAAAATGAACAGAGAAATATAGAATCAACTGGCAAACAAGGTGGATAAAGGCAATAAATATATATTTATTGATAATTACCTTAAATGTCTACAGACTGAATGCTCCCATCAAAAGACATAGTAGAGTGGCAGACCAGACTACAAACAAGAGCCTACAAGATGTTGCCTACAAGAGATTCACCTTAGGCCAAGAACAGATATAAATTGAAAGTGAGGGGATGGAAAAAGATATTTCATGGGAATGGAAAAGACAGGACAGCGGGAACTGCAACACTCATGTCAGACGAAATAGACCTTAAAGTTCATAAAGACAAGGAAGGACACTATTTAATGATAAAATAATCAATTCAAGAAGAGGATAATTACACTTGTCAATATATATGCCCCTAATATAGAAGCACCCAAATATATCCAACAAATACCAACAGATGAAAAAGGTGAAATTGATAGGAATACAATAGTAGTAGGAGACTTTAACATCCCTCTCACATCAGTGGATAAATCCTCTACACAGAGGCAGCAAAGATGCTAAATGACACAATAGAACAGAGTTAATGGATATTTTCAGGACATTACATCCAAAAAAACCTAGAATATACATTCTTTTCAAGTGCACATGGAACACTCTAGGATTGACCACATACTGGGGCACAAAACTAACATCAACCAACTTAAGAGTATAACAAGCATCTTTTTCTGACCACAATGGCATGAAACTAGAAACCAAAACTGACTACATAGAGACTAAACAACATGCTACTAAAAATACCAATGGGTCAATGAGGAAATCAAAAAGGAAATAAAAAAATTGAGACACATGACAATAAAAATAACCTTTTGAAATCTATGGGATGCCACAAAAGAGGTTCTTGGAAGTTCATTGTGATACAGGCCTTCCTCAAAAAAGAAGAAAAATCTCAAATCAACAACCTGCCACCTAAATGAATTAGAAAAAGAAGAGACAAAACCTAAAGTCAGCAGAAGGAAGGAAATCATAAAGATCAGAGAGGAAATCAAAAATACCAAGAGCTGGTTCTTTGAAAGGGTAAACAAAATTGAAAAATCACCACCAGACTCTCCAAGGAGAGACAGAACCCAAATAAAGAAAGTAGGAAATGAGAAAGGAGAAATATCAATGAGTACTGCAGAAATAAAAAAAAAAAGAGAGAATACTATGAACAATTATATGTGAATCTGACAACTTAGAAGAAATGGACAACTTTCTAGAGACATACAGCCCACCCAAAGTGAATCAAGAAATAGATTGGGAGTTCCTGTCATGGCCCAGTGGTTAACGAACCCGACTAGGAACCATGAGGTTGCGGGTTCGGTCCCTGCCCTTGCTCAGTGGGTTAACGATCCGGTGTTGCCGTGAGCTGTGGTGTAGGTCGCAGACGCAGCTTGGATCCCGCGTTGCTGTGGCTCTGGCGTAGGCCAGTGGCTGCAGCTCCGATTCAACCCCTAGCCTGGGAACCTCCATATGCCGCGGGAGCAGCCCAAAGAAATAGCAAAAAGACAAAAAAAAAAAAAAAAAAAGAAATAGATTGTTTGAATAGACCCATCATTAGAAATGAAACTGAATATATAATAAAAACTCTCCCCACAAAACAGAAGTCCAAAACCAGATGGCTTCACAGGAAAATTCTACCAAACATACAAAGAAGCACTTATATCAATTCTTCTTAAACTTTTCCAAATATTGATGAAGAAAGAACACTCTCAAAGACATTCTATGAAGATCATACACCACAACCAAGTGGTATTCATCCCAAGTTCACAAGGATGGTACAGCATACACAAATCAATGTCATACACCACATTGACAATAGAAAAGTCAAAAACCACGTGAGGAGTCCCTGTCATGGTGCAGTGGAAACGAATCTGACTAGGAACCATGAGGTTGAGGGTTCAATCCTTGGCCTCACTTAGTGGGTTAAGGATCCAGTGTTGCCATGAGCTGTGGTGTAGGTTGCAGACACAGCTCGGATCAGGTGTTGCTGTGGCTGTGGTGTAGGCCAGCAGCAACAGCTCTGATTAGACCCCTAGCCTGGGAACCTCCTATGCTGCAGGTGTGGCCCTAAAAAGACAAAAGACAAAAAAAAAAAAAAAAACCCAAAAAACAAAAAACAAAACAAGACAAAAACCACATGATCATCTCAATAGTTGCAGAAAAAGCAGCTGACAAAATCCAACATCCATTCATGATAAAAACTTTACCAAAGTGGGTATAGAGGGAACATATCTTAACATAATAAAATCCATTTATGAAAGACTCACAGCCGATATAATACTCAACAGAGAAAAGCTGAAAGCTTTCCTGCTAAATCTGGAACAAGACAAGGATGCCCACTCTCACCACTTTTACTCAGTCCTGGCCACAACAATCTTACAAAAGAAATAAGAGGTATCCAAATTGGAAGAGGTAAAATTGTCACTATATGCAGATGACATGATACTATATATAGAAAACCCTAAGGACTCCACACAAAAACTGATCAATAGGGAGTTCCTGCTGCAGAAACAAATCTGACTGTATCCGTGAGGATACAGGTTCAATCTCTGGCCTTGATCAGTGGGTCAGGGATCTGGCATTGTCGTGAGTTGTGTAAGTTGCAGATGTGTCTCAGATCCTGTGTGGCTGTGGCTCTGGTGTAGGCTGGCAGCTATAGCTTTGATTCATCTCCTACCCTGGGAACTTCCATATGTCATGGATGTGGCCCTGAAGAAAAAAGCAAAAACAACAACAAAAAATTGGTTAATAAATTCAGCAAAGTAGCAGGATACAAAGTCAATGTCCAGAAAACGGTTGCATTTCTGTATACCAACAGTGAAATATTAGAAAAGGGATATAAAAAATACCTTTTAAAACTGCAACCCCCAAAATTAAATACCTAGGAATAAACCTGACCAAGGAGGTGAAAGACTTATATGCCGCTAACTAAAATAATCAAGGAAATTAAAGAGGATTCAAGGAAATGGAAAGATAGCCTGGATATTCCTGGACTGGAATAATTAATATTGTTACAATGGCTGAACTACCCAAAGCAAGCTACAGATTTATTGCAATCCCCATCCAATTATCCATGACGTTTGTCACAGAACTAGAACAAACAATCCAAAAATTTATATGGAACCATAAAAGACCCAGAATTGCCAAAGCAATCCTGAGGATAAAAAACCAAGCAGGAGGCATAACTCTCCTAGACTTCAGACAATATTGCAAAACTACAGTAATCAAGACAAAGTGGTACTGATACAAAAACAGACATAGGAACTGATGGAACAGAATAGAGAGCCCAGAAATAAACCCAGACACCTTCAGTCAGTTGATCTTCAACAAAGGAGGCAAGAATATAAAATGGGAAAAAGCCTCTTCACCAAGTGGTGCTGAGAAAACTGGACAGCTGCCTATAATTCAGTGAAACTAGTATATACCCTCACACTGTGCACAAAAATGGTCTCCCACGGCAATAGAAATAAAAACACAGGAGTTGCTGTCATGACTTAGTGGTTAATGAACCTGACTAGTATCCATGAGGATATAGGTTCAATCCCTGGCCCCACTCAGTGGGTTAAGGATCTGGCGTTGCTGTGAGCTGTGGTGTAGGTCACAGATGTGGCTCAGATTCAACGTAGCTGTGGCTGTGGTATAGGCTGGCAGTTACAGCTCCAATTCAACCCCTAGCCTGGGAACCTATACATGCCATGGGTACGGCCCTAAAAAGACAAGACAAAAAAAAATAAAATAAAATAAAAACACAAACAAATGGGACCTAATCAAACTTACATGTTTTTGCACAGCAAAGGAGACCATAAAAAAAAAAAAAAAAGACAGCCTATGGGGAAAATAGTTGCAAATGATGCAACTGACAAGGGCTTAATCTCCAAAATATATAAACAAATCATATAATTCAACAGCAGAAAAACAAACAACCAACTAAAAAGTGGGCAGAAGACTTGAACAGACATTTCTCCAAAGAAGACATACAGATGACCAGCAGCCACATGAAAAAAAAAGCTCAATATCAATAATTATTAGAGATATGCAAATAAAAACGACAATGAGGTACCACCCCACACCAGTCAGAATGGCCATCATTAATAAGTCCACAAATAACATGTTGAAGAGGCTGCGGAGAAAAGGGGATCCTCCTACACTGTTGGTGGGAATGTAACTTGGTATGACCAATATGGAAAACCGTATGGAGGGTCCTCAGAAAACTAAATATGGAACCACCATATGAACCAGCAATCCCATTCCTGGGCATCTATCCAGACACGACTATGATTCTGAGATAACATGCACTCCTGTGTTGAGAGCAGGACTATTCACAAGAGCCAAGACAGAGAAACAACCTACATGTCCACTGACATGAATGGATTAAGAAGATGTGGTACATAGACACAATGGAATACTAAACCGTAAAAGAGAATGAAATAATGCCATTTGCAGTTACATGATGCAACTCGAGATTCTCATACTAAGTGAAGTAATTCAGAAAGACAAACAGCATATGATATCACTTATATGTGAAATCTAAAATATGGCACACATGTACCTATCTACAGAACAGAGACAGACTCACAGGCATGGAGAGCAGATGTGTGGTTGCCGAGGGGGAGGGAGTGGGGTGGACTGGGAGTTTGGGGCTAGTAGATGCAAAGAATTACATTTAGAATGGATGAGCAATGAGGCCGTGCTTTATACCACAGGGAACTATATCCAATCACTTGTGATAGAACATGATGGAAGATAATATAAGAAGAATGTGTATATATGTATGACTGGGTCACTTTGCTGTATGACAGAACACTAAATCAACTCTAATTAAAAAAAAATTTTTAAGTTAACGATAAATGACTTTTGATTCATAGGACTTTTTGAAATTATTCTGAAAATGTAAGACATGAGAAGTTAATCTTTATATGTATCCACTGATGGATAACTATAGAAGCAAAACATGGTTCATCCATACAATGGAATGTTATTCAGCCTAAAAACAAAAGAATTCTGTTACAGGCTACAGCATGGATGAACCTTAAGGGCGCTGTGCTGACATAAGCCAGACACAAAAGAATAAATAATGTTTGATTCCACCCATACAAGGCCCCTCAAGCATTCAAATCCACAGACACAGAAAGTAGGACGATGGTTGCCTGGGGATGGAGGAGCGGGGGTTGGTGTTAAATGGGGACAGTTTTGTTTTGCAAAATGGAAAAGTTCTGGAGATGGATGGTGGTCATGGTTACACAACAGTGTGAATTACTTCATGACCCTGAAATGTGCACCTAAAAATGATTAGGATGGTAAATTTTATGTTATGTGTATTTAAGCACAATTTTTAAAACTTAAAAAGAGGAAATAGTCCATGAATGCAGTGAGATGCACAACTTCGCTAACAACCCAGGGAATTAAAACAGTAAGAGAAAACTATTTGTACACCTAGCAGACAGGCAGCCATTAAAAACAAAGCATTAAATCTCAGCAGATGTGGAGCAATGGAGGCCCTGGCTGGGTTGCAACCATGCTGAAACACTCTGGCCTCAGACCTTGAAGTGTTTGCACACACATACCACAGGGCTGCTCCCAGTTACACACACCCATGAACACTGCGCCAGGACACATGGATGTGGACTCTGCAGCCACAGGAGCCAAACCTACAACCAAGCTGAAGACTGTCGCAAGCAGGTGGAGAATGAACAATGCATGCTCATACAAAGGAACACTCCACAGCAAGTAAGTTTTTACTTAAAGTTATAAAAAACTATCAAAACATTAAAAAACACCATATCCAGGGGATGAAACAATATCATGGACACAAAGCTGAGCCACCAAAAGCAACAAAGCAGCCTGCGAGGTCACCTGTGTACAGAGTTTGTAAGCAGGCAAAGCTGGGCTGCATTATGTGCAGAGATGTGCCTGTGGGTAAACTCTGAGGACAAGACCACTGTCCCCAGACTGGGGGCTCAGCTACCTTCTGGTGGGGAAGAGGCTATAAGGAGGGAATGGCAGGCCCATGTGCCCTCTCATTTTCTGTTTCTTGATCTTTATGATTATTGCCATAACATAATTCTTAATATTAAAGTTTATCATTTTTATTTATAAAAAGGGGGGGCCCTCCCCAACAAAGTACAAGGAGGGAAGCTAGGGAGGACCGTTTCTACCAATGAAATCTCGATGCCATGGCTGCTTCAACCCTCAAGCCTGATGGCAACTCCCATGAGCGGAGCCCTGGGGCCGTGACACTCAGGAGGTTCTGTGGCCTCAGTCCTGGGTCGCTGCCTCTGCAGAGCCTGCCCCACCTGGTCTAATGTCTCAGTCACTTGGTGCATAACACTCTTGCCTTGGTGACTCTGGCACAGCTTGGCTGTCACCATTGCTGGAAGAGAAGAAACGTGAAGAAGCAGGTTCAAGCTGACCCACCTCCCTCTATGGAGATGATGCCACTGTCCTCAAGGGCGGACAGCAAAGCCACGGAATCCAGCCTCGTTGCCTGAGGCTTGACTGCCCTAGGGCCCACGTGTCTGATGCCAGGGGGAACATTTCCTGAGGTGTCTCAGACCACCTGGCTGTACACGACGGGACTTTCAGACACACAGGTCCTACCCAACCCCACTCATCAGGGGTCAGATCCTGGAGGTGGGCCTGGAAGCCTCCAGGTTTTCACTTTTGATCAAACTAAATTGAGATTTAATTCCTGTACCATGCAATTCACCTGTATAAAGTATAAAGCTCAGTGGTGCTTTGTATATTCACAGAGTTGTGCAACCATCAGCACAATCCATTTTAGAACATTTCCGTCATCTCCCCCAAACCCCACCCTTTGGAGGCCACCCTCATTTCCCACAGCCCTAGCACCACCAATCCCCTTTCCATCTCTATGGATCTGCCAGTTCTGGACGTTTCATGTAAGTGGAATCACATTCTACTTGTCCTTTTGCGTCTGGCTTCTTTCTCTGAGCTTCACGTTTCCACACTGTAGCCTGTGTCAGTGCTTTATTCCCTCAGCCCCAAGTGCACAGGACTGAGGAGAAATTCACCCTCCATCATTCTTGATATGTAACCTGCACTTTTAACCTACACCCAGGGGTCCTGCTCAGGGGCCAAAAACCAGCCCCACACGGTTCAGAGTCACCCTGTGTGATCAGAGCCCAGAAAGAAGGGTGAGATGGGCCTGCATGTTCAGAGGACCTATGCCCTGCAGTCTCACGTGAAACAAACTTGCTGGTCAGCGTCCAGCTGTGAGAGCTGTCCCCAGGGCACCACACGGGGAACACAGAACAGTCAGGGACCATGGCATTGCCTTCAGTTTAGGCCCACCTGTGGCCACTGTCTACCTTGAAAGGGCTGAGGCTTCAGGGGAGGGTCCTTTCTGCCTTTTTCAGCTTCTGGGGGCTCCAGGCATCCCTGGACTTGTGGCTGCCTCTCTCCTGTGTCTTCTTTTGTCTTCAGGTGGCTTCTCTTCTGTCTTCTCTTGGCTTATAAGGACACTGTCACACAGAATTAGGGCCACCCTAATGCCTCTGTCTTAACCAATTTAGAGAATCAGGGCCTACCTCCAAATGAGGTCACGTCCTGAGCCCTGGGGCTGGGATGTGGACGTCTCTCTCCCTGTGTGGGGGTGGGAGTGTCATCACAATCCCTCTGAGATAACAGACCCCATAGGATAGGTGTCCCTATAGGAAGAAGAGATCAGGACACAGATACCAGGCCCAGGACCACTAGAGGTGACAAGACTCTCCTCAACCATGTCTCACCCACACCATCCTTAGCCCCATCCTTGTTGGGCCTGCACAGCCTCATCTCAGCAAGAATCCTGCTGAGTCAGTACAAAAAGGAGGGTTCCAGAAAACACCACCCCAGAATGTGCCTCTTTGGTATGGGTCACTTTGAGCCAAAGGCCACTCAGAACCAACAGATGCAGGGGAAGCTTTAGAACAGTGCACAGGCATTCCTCCTGCAAAGGAAATTCACATTTACAGAGGAGATCCCATTAGACAAACCCCACTAGACACCCTTGTCCTCTGTGGTTTCCTGGCTGCCTTCCTGTAACTTATTATTCCACAAAGAAGCCCAAATCCCTTTCCTCTGTTCAGCCCAAGGAGGGTTACAAGCCTGACTTCTGTTCCCTTGGAGTGGTCATCACTGGTGTCCCGTCTACATGTGATGCCTGAATGCCTCTGTGAGCTAATATTATCCTAAGGAGCAGGGTGGGGACCCAGTAGGGCTCCTCCCCCAGAGAAATCCCAGAGGTGCTCCCAACAAGAAGCTCAGATGACACCTGCTTTGGGAGCCTCCACACACACTCCTTGATCTCAAACATGAATCTGTTGAGTGAATGAACAAATATCACTCCCAGGTACAGTCACAAGAACCCCTACCTTTTAAGGTCACCCGTGGACCTTAGAATACACAGCATTTCTATCTATAGGATCCAGTATTGCTCCAGAAATATCTAGCTAAAACATGAACTTGAAAGTGGTCAGATCACCCCTTCCCTGTGACTATTTCGTACCCCCCCATGTCTTCCCATCTGATTGGCATCCTTGGTGTGCCTGTGACTAATGTCAGCAATAGCTGTTCCCGAGTGGAGATGGGGTGGAAATTGCTCCATTATCAGCATGTTGCTTTGCACTTTATTTTTTTTAGGGCCATACCCTCAGCATATGGAGGTTCCCAGGCCGGGGGTGGGGTGGGGGTCGAATTGGAGCTGCAGCTGCCAGCCTACACCACAGTCACAGCCATGCCAGACCTGAGCTACATCTGTGACCTACATCACAGCTCACAGCAACGTCGGATCCTTAACCTACTGAGCAAGGCCAGGAATCAAACCTGCAACCTCATGAATACTAGTCCAATTTGTTACCACTGAGCCATGACAGGAACTCTTTGCTTTGCACTTTTAATCCTCACCTGAGTGAAATCGTTCCTGTGGCTTCATCTACCTTGAGACAGAACAGAAAACATCCATCCACAATGCACACAAATTTTCAAAGTTGGGCGGGTGAACTTGGTTCCTGCACAGCCCACCCTGGACTTAGAGTGGGCAGTGTAAGCAAATCCAGATTCAAACCATTCCCCCTCATTCTTTCTTAGGACATTTCCTTTAGAAAACAAGGGAGTTCCTTCTCTGTCTCTGAAGTGTGTGCACATCTTTTAAAGAGAAACATGCCTTTGACACCGTCACAGCTCAGAATGTTTCCTACAGAACTGGGCATGTCTTTGAAATGGGATGGAGAAAAAGTCCTCAACTCCCTGCTCCTGGGGGAGCTTGATTCCAGTGGAACATGGCTCCAAACAGAAACCCTCCTCCATCATGAAGAATCAGTGACTGTATCTGGGAACATGGCTGGAACAGGTGGTTGCCACTAAGCTGCACAAAGGATGAGACTGTTCCATCTCTGCAGCCTCTCAGCAGGCCCCCCTGATGTTACCTATGATGCACATCCCATGTGGTTTCACGCTGGTTCCAGAATAAATGGTGTTTTCCATGTTTGTGGAATATCCTTACCATCCTGTCATAGCCCAGGTCTGAGTGTCCCCTCCCTCCTGTCACAGGCAGGTATCTTGGGGTGGGGGAGGGATGGGCATAAAACGCTAGAACTTCTACCCACGATGGGACCCAGCATGGCTACCTCATCATGGAAGGGGATCCTGTTTTAAATCATAATCACCTACAGACAAGCCCAGACTGTAGAGCAGCTGGGTCCCCAAATGGTCCCCCACTGAAGACCCTGGATCTCTACCTGTCCACTCACCCAGATCCTGAACTCACTCCCAAGAAACCTCCTCTGTTCCAACTCTCCAGATGCCTGCATACTGTGTCAGGAGTTTCTCCTATTGTCACATTCCCTCTTCTACAGCAACAGTCCTCCTCTATTGATATATCCCCCCTCTACAGTAACAGTCCTGCCTCTAGGTCCTCACTCTATAGTCATAGTCCTTCTCTACTATAATAGTCCCTTTCTATTGTCATAGTCCCCCCTACAGTAACTGTACTTCTATTGGTTCAGTCCCCTCTGCAGGGACAGACCTCTATCCATTATAATAGTACCTCTCTTAGTAATAGTCCTCCTCCATTATCACAGTCCCCCCTCTAGACTAATAGCTCCACTCTAGTGTCACAGTCCTCACTCTACAGTAACAGGCTCCCCCCCCCCCCCACAGTCACAGTTTCTCCTCTACAGTGATAGGGCTCCTCTACTATTATGGTCCCCATTCTATAGTCATAGTCCCTCCTCCACAGCGATAGGACTCCCTCTATTGTAATAGCTTCACCTGTAGTATCATAGTCCCCCCTCTATGGTAAGAGTTCTCTCTTTACAGAAATAGTACTGCCTCTACTATAACAGTCCGCCTCTACAGAATGGTCCTCCTCTATTGTACTTGTCCCCTTTATTATAGCAGCCCCCTCTATTGTCATAGTCCTCCTCTACTCTAACACCCCCACTTTATCATCTCCCCATTGTAATGTTCCCCCCTCTACAGAAATAGTCCCCCACTATAGCAGTAGTCTTCCTTTGTAGTAAGAATCCTTTCTCCACAGTATTATCCCCCCACATTGTCTTAGCCTCCACTTCTTGTCATATTCCTCCTTTATCATGAGTCTCCTCTCTACAGTAACACTGTCTCTTGTTTATAGTCCTTCCTCTATAGTAATAGTCCCCAACCCCAATCAGTACTCATCCCCTGTAATTGAACCCCTTCCTCCTCACAATAATTCTTTTGAAATAAAAGTTTCCTTTCTAACATGGGTTTGAATTTATTTCATAGGCCTGATGGGACTACAAAGGTGACATACATCAAAACATTTATTTCAGGAGTTCCCATCATGGCTCAGTGGTTAACAAATCTGACTAGAAACCATGAGGTTGCGGGTTCGATATCTGGCCTCACTCAGTGGGTTGAGGATCTAGCGTTGCTGTGATCTGTGGTGTAGGTCGCAGATGTGGCTGGGATTCTTCCTTGCTGTGGCTCTGGAGTAGGCCAGACGCTACCGCTCCGATTAGACCCCTAACATGGGAACCTCCATATGCCACACATGCGGCCCTAGAAAAGACAAAACAAAGCAAAAAAAAAAAACCCACACACAAAAAACACATTTCAGGTCCCAGGTGTGGGTGGTATAGTGGTACCTGCCATGTATCAAGTAGGGTACCATCATGGGGGCAACTGTGTGTGTGTGTCACCACTGTGGGGACACCTGTGGGTTATGTATCTGACCCCTTGCAGAAGAAACCTCTCCCCAAACACAAGCCACATAACACCAAAGGAGTCCTGTCCTCTCTTGTCCACATATCCCCAGGCCTCTCCCCATAACTCAGCTCACCTGATCACTGGGTGTCCTGTCCCCTCCTGTCCTCTGGCCTCTCCCCATAATTCAGGTCATCTGATCACTGGGTGTCCTGTCCCCATGTCCCCAGACCTCTGTTTCACCAGAATCTTGGTATCTTGTAATAAGTCCCTCATCTTCCCTTTTGCCTTCCCGTCCCCAAGAAGGTCATGGTTTTTTCTCTGATGGGAGGAAAACTGTCCCACCCCCATGGACACCAATCCTGCACTTGCCAAGTGCTCGCCTCCTCCCAGGGGCACAATGTGGGTCTTCTCCCTTGCTGCAGACCCCAGCTTCTAGTTTCCAAGTACACATTCAGGTGTGCTCAGCCCTGGTGCCAACCCAGAACCACACAGGTGATTCCACTCTCCAGCCTAGAGCAGCACCCATGGGAGTCAGCCAGGCGCACCTGCAGGCCCTGCCACCCTCCCCACTGAGCACCTCCTCAGCTGGATCCACTCTACCCTTTGCCTTCTCAGTCAACACGGGACTCAGTGAGCATGAGGAGAAGCGCTCACAAACGCATGGTGGGCAAGATGAGAGCTAAGGTTCTAGTGCTGCTGACCTGCCTTATGGCCAGGTGAGACATCTGAGCCGCCCACCTGTGACGACTCAGGAAGGCTCTTTCTGTCCCATGCGCATGTGCAGGTGGTGACTAGCCCAGAGAAAACACTCAGGAAATTCTTCTCAGGTGAAGGAAGGGACGGAAGTGCACACAGACGGCAAACGGCACCCAAAGCTCACGTGCTCCACCTTTTCTGGGGCCCCAAACACACACTGGCCCCCCTGAAAGCTCAGCGAGCACCTCAAGTGTTTACTGGGCTCCCCAAATGCTCACCAGGCCTCCTGAATGCTCCCTGGGCTCACCAAACGCTCCGCGGGCCCCCCAAATACTCAACTTGCCCCCTAAATACTCATGGAATCCCTGAACATTCAGTGGTTTCCCCAAGTGCTCACCCACACCGACCGGCACCAATGGCCCAGTGTACCCACAGCATAAGGAGGACAGGAGACCTCAGCCAACAAGCTCTTCCCTGACCCGGACCTGAACTACCGACTCAGTAAGAGGCACAGGAGAAGGTGGGCTTGTCACAGCCCCCGTGCGCCACAGTCCAGGGATTCTGCAGACTCACTGGCTCCGACCTGGGGGTGGGGGTTGCACTCTGCGCTAGGATCACCAAGTCTGTGAGCTGATGCTTCCTGTGGGACCCCGGGCCCGGCAGACTCTCTGGCTGCTCCTCCAGCCCCCAGGTCCCAGGAAGGAAGGAGGAGCCGGGGCCTACGGGAAGCGCGGAACACCCTTGACCCCCACACCACCTCGAGCCCAAATTCACGTAGGCAGATGGTACTCACCAAGACCTCGGAGTCCAAACCCGCAGCAGTTTCTGGCTACGGCTCCGTCTCCTCTCACCTCTCTCCCAGGAGCCTCTGCGCATCCTCCAACACGCTGGGCCATGATTGGATAGAAACACCTGCTCCGGGGTGTGCGTGGGCGGAGCTACCGCCCAGAGCTGATCTGCCCCGATCCCAGCACTGGCCGCAACTCTTAATTCCAGATGGGCTCATACTGTGGGGAACACTGTCCAGCTGGGGATCCTCAGATCCTCCTGGCAGAGATCAGGCCCTCACAGGACGTCCAGACTGCGACCACGGCATCCAGTGGTCAAAGGACGGGACGTGAGGATGTTCTGAGTGTGACGACGGGGTCCAGTGGTCAGAGGACTGAAAATGAAGATTCCTAGGTGTGACCTGGGGGTCCAGTGGTCAGAGGAAAGGATGTAAAGATGTCCTCGGTGTGACCACGGCATCCAGTGGTCAGAGGACCAAGACATGAGAATGTCCTTGGTATCGCCACAGGGCCCAATGGTCAGAAGACTGGATATGAGAATGATCTGACTGCCTGAGGGAGCTCTGGTCATTGTCCATCACTTAGGTCACTGGACCCAGGGTGGGAGCAAACAAGGCTCCAACTCTGGGACTCTATTGCATTGTCCCTGTAGCACACATGCCTGTGATCTCTGAGCACATGGGTCAGCAGTCGGGTTCTCCACTGAAGTGTCCAGCCCTTCCACCCTGAGTGACCGTCGTCCTAGCTCCAAAGAAAGTGTGTGGCCTCAGTGGGTGGAAGTGGATCCCCAGGGCACATCCACGCCTGGAAACCCACCTACCTCTGAGGCTCACCCCAAGGTTGCCACAGTCCAGGAGGGTTAGTACCTCACCCTCCCTTTGTCCCCATCTGCTCCTCTTGGTCAATTGTTCACCAAGCAAAGTGCTTTTTCCCCACGCATCCCCCACACTGGCTGGAAGTCAATGGAACAGAGTGGACAAACATTGAGAGAGCTCAGAGGCTGATTGGGGTGATTTCTCCAGGTGGTCTCTCTCCCCTCTGTTCATCCCTCAGTCACAGCTGCAGGTGGACTTGGGGCCAGCTGTCTTCTTACAGGAATGTCCACTCATTCTTCAAACAATCAAAATGGATTTTTGAAATGTCAAGTTCATATTTTCCTCCCATTCAAGCAGGCAGAGAAAAAGGGGCAGTAGGAGATGGAGCTGCCACTTCTGGGCTCCTGGGATCACAGGCTGAGGAGGGAATCTGGGATTTGAGTTCCAGAGAAGGGAGCCAAGGAAGGGATGAGAAATCAGAAACACAATGTCTACAGGCACATAGAGAGACTAAATGCCAAGTGCAGTTTTGCAACAGGCGAAGGCCAACAGGCCAGCACAGAAGGGCATTTGTCAGATCAAGTCTGGAATGAGTGTCAGAGGCTATGTGATTCCTGGAGTGCCAGTCTTTTATGAGATGTCTGTGGTGGAACACGCAGGCTGAGAAAAAGACACAAAGAACATTCATGAAGTAGAATTGGACCTCCTAAGGCAGAGGGTTTACGGTCTTGCCTTCACCAACCTCATTCAATTATCCAAGGAAAGCTATGGTCATTCCTCACCTGCCCTGCCTCAAAATGCATGCAAGAGTTATTGCAAAATTAATTACCTTCTTGCATTTTTGCTCCACGCCTTTCATCAGAAAAACAGCAGTACAAATGAAAGTGTTTTTTTTTTTTTCTTTCATTTGAGGTAAATTTCTTAGTTTTCTGGGTTTGGGACTTTTAATAGTTTCAGTCTTAAAGGGAGGAGGGTTAAGTTAAATTATCTTAGAAGGGGAGAATAAGGGGGCATCTACATTTTGAATTAAGACAAGAGTCTGATTGGAAAAGCTTGAGGGAAGAATTGGGGTCCCTGTTGATCAGTTTCCAAGTCTTGGTGGCTAAGCCCTGAGATGACACGTCTGCAGATGAGGGCAGCGGCACAAATGCTTGCTTGGGGGCTGAAGTTAAAGCCCACTGGGGTGAACGATTCTAACGCTTGGTGTAACAGCTCTGTCCGCACAGACTTGGGAAGCAGTGTCCTGTCAGGACTAAAAAACTAACCAGAATCTTTGCCAGGTTTTCACAGCTTCCGTTGTCTGCCAGTTCGTGCACAATGAGAAAGGAGAGAGGAATACGATGGATGTGGAGGTGTGAGATTCAGCACAGATTCCAGCCTCCTTTGACTGCCTTTCTGAGGGATCCTGAAGTTTCTGCGTCTCCTCCTGTGCTGAGCTCGCAGTGAGGGGGGCTGATCCTGGCTGACCAGGCACTTACTCCCTGCAGTGGGCAGAGGCCAGTTGTGCACCACTCTTCCCACGTGGTGGACAGTGGTTTCATGGCTGGGAGCCACGTCAGAGGCTTCCTGAATGTGGAGGATCCTTGGTGGGCAGCAGAGTGTGGCTCAAGGACCAGCAGCTGCAGGGGCAGCTTCTCCATTTGGAAGCAGCAACTTTGTGGTTGACCGACCTACAGAGTCAAATTGAAAACCCACTCAGAAGTCTGTTTCTGTAGCCTCCCAAATACTCCAAGATGTTAATAGCCTGAAAGAGATCCCATTCGCAGCACTCTCTTCTTGAAAATTCACTTTAAGCATGTGAAGAGGAGCCACCAAATGTCTGAAATTACATTTCCCCAATCAGGCAGTCAGGAACAAACCCACGTTTAACTGAATTGAGAAATTAAGTGTGCCATTGCCTGAAACCAGGTGTAGTACACAGATTCGCGTCCATTACATAAACATAAGGAAACTTTGCTGCTACATCAGGGAGTTTACAGACCCCCTTCAATTTGGTCTAGGGGTTGTGGGGTAAGAATCCCATGTTAACAGAAGGGATCTCTTACCAAGTCCAAGCTGGTGTTGATCGCACAGGACGGGCCAATACCTTGATAGATGAGGTGTTGGGACAAGGAATGGAGACTTTGTTCAGAAAGACAGCAGATGGAGCAGATGGTGGTATAGTGTCCCAAAGAACCATTTGCCTGGGTAGAATTCAGTCTTCTTTATCCTGAAAGAGGAGGGAGTAAAGCCAAGTATTTTCTGGTTCCCATTAGCCAGGATGGTTAATTTGTTCCAGCCTGCAGCCAATTGCAGGTGGGCCTGATCAGGATGCTTCCGGTGAGCTAAAGCAAGGTATTTTAGCTTAATGCTCCTTACCTGAGAGGCAGGGCCCCCAGAGATGGGCCCCTGTGTATAATTTAAGCTTATGGACAACAACCCTTTAGCCATTAACTTGCATTAGAACACAAAGTTTCTTCCCTATTACAGGTCCAGGGAAGTAAAGCATGAAGAAATCAAAGAGGTTCTCTGTTAGATCTTGTCTTTGGATAGCTATTGTAGGAAAAAAAAAAGAGTTTCATAGAACCACATGATAAAGGGATCAAAACATAACAAAATTGTAGAAAAGTGAAACCTTTTTTTCTTTTGCTATCTATAGCATCAGGAATAAACAAAGAAAAAGAAAAGAATATATCTCAGGATGGGGTAGACATATGTGGGATGAACAAATTTGAGTTAGAAAATTAAAAATAAATAAGCCATTCCCACTGCACAGTTAGGTTTTCTGATTTGATGAGGAAGAGGTTTGCTCCTCCTCAATTTGAAACTTGATGCTGATGTTTGAGAGACATCCTCTCTGCAAAAACTTCCCAGCACCAATCCAAGGAGCTGCCTGGTCATCACAGATCTTGGTTCAGACAGTCTCGGATGCAGCACACAGATGTGATGCAACAGAAGGAAGTAAAAAGGTCACACTTCACTGATTCCTCATGCTTGGGGCTGAAGTGACCAGTAATTCTCAGGTTATTCCTTGAATCTTTAAAAACAAAAGGGAGGGAGTTCCCATCATGGCTCAGTGGTAACAAACCCCACTAGGATCCATTAGGACGTGGGTTTGATCCCTGGCTTTGCTCAGTGGGTTAAGGATCTGGCGTTGCCAGTGAGCTGTGGTGTAGGTCACAGGCACAGCTGGGATCTTGCGTTTCTGTGGCTGTGGTGTAGGCTGGCAGCTACAGTTCCAATTCGACCCCTAGCCTGGGAACTTCCATATGCCAAGGGTGTGATCCTAAAAAAAAAAAAAAAAAAAAGAAGAAGAAGAAAGAAAGAAAGAAAGAAAGAGGAAAACAAACAAGCAAATCTCGAAACCTAGAACCAGCACAGGAAAGGCGGAGCGTGGAAAGGAAGGAGGGTGCAGAACAGCATTTAGTAGAAAACATTTTTCAATCCCAAGAACACAGCTGAAGCCTTGCAGTTCTTACCATTTTTTGTTTGCAACAAAAATATATTCTCCCCAGTCTCGTCTGCCACCCTTTTTTAAACAACCCCACCCTGTCTGAGGGCCTTCCCAGGGCCCCCATCACGTCCTCCCACCCAGCCCTCACTTTCTGGTTCATTTGCAGCCTGAGTCTCTGCAACACTCAGCTCGGCATGCTGACTTCCATTCTATCTCTGACATTGGCAGGCAGTTCCGTGACCCACCTGTTTCAACCTACAGTTGCTCTCCCAGATGTATGCTATTTGACTTAATTGCTTTTAGAATGATCCCCAGACAAAGAAATCTTGGTCCTTCATTTCCAGAAAACTTGGTAAAAGTGTTAAATAAATGCTTATGTCTTTTATGGGCATAATCTTAGAATACACAATCTATTCTTATTTTTTATGTTTGAAGCCATATTAGTTTGGAAAGCAGAGGCCACTGCTGGGTTGACACATTTATTCATTTTTTAGAAAATGTGCTAGTGACTTTCGATGTCAATTTTCCTCAGCTCTCATTGAATTCATGACAAACTAAGTCTTCTTCTTTAGTAGAAAGGATTTAAACACACAAAGAAAACAAAAGGTCAATGACCATCAAAGGAAGATCACTTACACTGAGTGCCTATAAAATGTCAGTAAGAAATATAGCACCATTATTTTAAATTAAATTTGCAATATTCTTCAAAGTTATTGCCGTTAAGGCTGTAGTCTTTGCTTTTTATTACCCTAGACCGGATGCTTATATTCTTTTATAAATGACAGAAAAACACTTTAAAATATCGTGTACATATTTTCAAGTTTATAAAATAAATATTTCAACAGTTTACTTCTGCTTAATTAAAAAAATAAATTGTTATAATCCTAAATTTACACAGATGTCTTTTGTTATTTATCTCCCTTTGGGATTCTGGAAAAGAATTCTGGAAAAGTATATTCTTTTTCAGAGTAAAATATATTCTAGAATTTTGCAAGCATATTAGTTATTATTTGCAAACCTAAAATACTCTTAAAAGCTGGCACCTGATCTTTGCTGTTCCCTTTGGTTCCATCTGTGCTCAGATTTTCTTGGTAGAAACAAGCTGTCATTTTGAATTAGTTTCTCCTGATTGTGCTGAATTTTTTATTTTATGAATGAAAAGCCACATTTTTAAAAAAAGAAAAGAAAATTCCTGGAAATAACTGCTGACTCAAAAACTCATAAGCTGCAAGTAATTTTTCTTTATAGCACAGTTTCGTTTTTCTCCCTGAAGAAATCTGAAAAAATAGGCCCACCAATCTTTTTGCTTTTCTGTTCTGACTTAGATGAAATGAAATTTATGTTCTTATTTATTTATTTATTTGCTTTTCAGGGCCACACCCACAGCATTTGGAGATTCCCAGGCAAGGATCTAATCAGAGCTACAGCTGCTGGCCTACGCCACAGCCACAGCAATGCCAGATCTGAGCTGCATCTGCAACTTACACCACAGCTTATGGCAACACTGGATCCTTAACTCATTGAGTGAAGGCCAGGGATCGAACCCACAGCCTTATGGTTCCTAGTCGGATTCACTTCCACTCCACCATGATGGGAACTCCTAAATTTATATTCTTATCAACAAATAACACTTTCTGAGGTTTGAGATTTTATACCAGGGGAAAAAAGCTGAGCTTGCCTCAAGTCCTTAAAACTGGTAACATAACATAATGGGAATATAATGGCTTTGGAATTGGGCAGACAGGCAAATGTGGACTTAAATTCCACCTCCCTGCTTGTTCTGTGTCTGGAAACATTCTCTATGAGTCTCAGTTTCCTCACGAATGTGTGAAATGTGGAAAATAATAGCCAATACGTGGGTTTGTGGTGAGGTAAAATAAGAAAGTGTGGGCAAAAGTAACTGCACATAGTAAATGTTCAATTTAAGTGTGCATACAACCATGAAGGGACAGTATTTATTTATTTGAGAATAATGAGAATAGAAATAAATTTGGTTAGAATATACCTGAATGCATTTAAAAGCAGATATATAAATATAAATCTCATACATAAATAAATCCTATATATAAAAATAAATCTCATATATGTGATTTATTTTTCAGACTACCAAATGGAAGCAGGTCTTTCTTAGTGAAGATGCCGTGTCCTTTGTCTGTCATTCAGGCTCTTCCTCAACAGCCTTGAGGAACAATACATATAAATCTAAAATTAAGAAAAAAATGAATTAAATAGATGGTAATAAAAAAAATATGGTGCCAATTACATGCCTTATATATTTGAAGAAAGAGGACATGCTTTGTGTATAAACAGCAAGTTCTTGGAAGTAGAGAACTGAATTGGCAAGTAATAGCCTATTTTGATAAGAATACTGCCTTGCTGGGAGATTCTCTAAGATTCTGTGAGTTGGCTGTATCCATGATGGATTTGGTATAAAGCAGTTGAAATTGGTAAGTGCTCCACTCATACAGAAAGGCCCACAATCCAAAGTGCTTAAAAACATATGATCCAAGCAGTACCAATCTTACAGTGAAAATCCTGATCCTATTCATTACATCACTATTTTGGTGCCATGTTTATGGGGAGTGGGACAGTGTGCTTAGGAATCATTTGGGAATAAAAGCTCACTTGCCAGTAGCCTCTCTGTCTTCACCACTTAACAGCAAACATGAAGTTCAAGTTTTAGTCACCTTTATCCACCACTGGAAGGGCAGAGACTTGTTTAGCCACCAGTACCGCATTGTTTACACATCCTACGGAGATGGAAGTCCCCAGTAGAATCAGCTGCAGTGCTGAGGGAAGCCGCGTGGTCTGGAGACTTGGGTAGGACACCCTTCTGGAACAGCAGTGGTGTCAAGCCCTGAATTCCAACTGTGATGGTGGTTCTGACACCTGTGATGTACCTTTGGCGATTGGAGCCTTTGTGTCAGGAAGACGGCCATAACTTCGGTCAACCTCCACAGGGATTTTTGCCTCTGGATTGTCCTTTTCTTGCCACATCCTCATGTGTCCAATAACTGGTGGCCACAGGGACTGTTTCTTCTCTGTCAATGACAGAAAGGCTAAGTACCAACCAATAGTTCTCAGGCACTTCTTTCTCCCTCTTTTTATTTCTCAGGCATAAGGTGAGAAGACCCGATTCTGCCTTCTAGTTCTTTCAGAACTGTGCTTGTGGTGAACTTGTCTGACACATAAAAAATGTAAGGAAAACTTGATTGGTGCTTAAATTCTATGCCTACAAGGTGATCTTGAGTCAGGCACCAAACGTGCTCTTCTACATAATCTGTTCATCTCTGGCTTTAAATAAGAGTCTCTTATCTTAAAATTCTCGATGTGTAAACGTGCTCTTCTACATAATCTGTTCATCTCTGGCTTTAAATAAGAGTCTCTTATCTTAAAATTCTCGATGGTCCATCTTACATTGTGGAGATTAATGTAGAGGCTTTAAATTCACAAATCAAATCACTTCTTCCTTTAAGAGGAATAAATAATGATCTGTTTGATTCATATCAAAGCCAAACTACATGTTATACTTTATAAAGCACATACATATATAAGCTCAAATAAGTCCTCAAATGCATCTTTGTTACATTTTTTCATATTGAATTTTCCTTTGAATACAACAGAAAAAAAAGGAATTTTATCAGATAAAATATGAAATATACTTATTTTATAAATAGCAAATATTTTTGCCATCAATGCTTACCAACCATTTTTTCCAGAACATTTCCAATTTAAAAATAATGGGATATACCTTTTTCCTGCCATGTCAATGTATCCTAAATCCAATTCACCTAATAAAACATCCTTGCTTTCACTTCTTATTAGACCTTTCTGTAACATTAGAAAAATACACATTATTTCTATAATATTAATATGAATACATTATCCAAACTTGGTATCTTTTTAGTTCTCATTCCCCAAATATATTTTTTCTCGATTGTATTTCTTAAATGCAACTCACATGTATTAATTTATCTGCATCTTACTGTTGCCGTATTAATCCAAACCAATTCAGGTTTGGTTTCGAGGCATGAAATCAACCCTTTTCCAGATTACAGTGACTAGTCTTTTTCAAAAGGCAGTTGTTTTCTTGTGGAAGTCCTCTGCTGTTAGAACATTATCTTCCCACTGCAAATAAATATGTTTTCATCACAGTCACAAGGCCATATTTACAAAGCACCATATATATACATATATATATATATCCCAGTACTATATATATATTCCAATACTATATATATACATTCCAATATTATAAACATTCCAATATTACCATCATGTACCTACATCCTGACATCTGTGATGCCCCTCTTACCTTATGCTTTATTTGAGGAATCGTCTGTTACATCTGTTTGAGCCCCATGACTCTAAGATCTGTGCAGGTAGAGAGAAATCTGATTGTGAAGCTCTTTCTATCCCCAGCACTTAGCAAAGGGCTTGATCCATAACACGTGCCCAGTGGATTTTAATTAATTAATTAATTAATTTTTAAAAATTTTATTTATTTATTTCCACTGTACAGCATGGGGACCAAATTACACATACATGTATACATACTTTTTCCTCCCATTGTCGTGTTTCAATATAAGTATCTAGACATAGTTCTCAGTGCTACACAGCAGAATCTCATTGTAAATCCATTCCAAGAGCAATAGTTTGCACCCCTTAACCCCAAGCTCCCGACCCTCCCACTCCTTCCTCCTCCCCTCGGGCAACCACAAGTCTATTCTCCCAGTGGATATTTTTGAAGGCAAGGCAGGAAGGAGGGAGGGAAGGAAGAAGGGCCAATGTCAAAGACACTGCAGTGTCACTTGGAGGTGGGTGTGGAGCGGGGTTCCGAGGCAGCCCGGTCTGGCGCTGGGCGGTGGCGTTTGCGAGGTGAGCACTGGCTGGAGGTGCACCATCCGTGGCCTTTCGTGGGAGCACATTGGCCAAAAAGTGTTCCCCGCATTTGGAAATCGCATGCGCCCTGCATTCCGTGAGAAATCACAGAAGTGTGCGGGGTGTGGGGTTCTTTATAAGGTCTGCCCCGACGAGGTCTCCGGAACCCCCAGTCTAGCCCTTCAGGGTGCGTCCTGGCCTGAACTTCCAGCTGTTCCCTCCGCAGCTTCACAAAACTATGCCTCGGAAGACAAGCTCCTCTGGCAAAGACCGCCTGAGCATGCTGCTGTTCAGAAGCAGTCCCTTCCTTGCCCCTGGGGTTTGGGAAGCTCCTGGCCTCCATCTTAAAGCAAAGAAATCAACTGGCTTAAGCTATAGGTGCTTGGAAATATCTCATCAAAGACGTTTACTCATTTGTCACTTCTCACTGCAGAGCAGTTAAAAAGCCCCGGGAATCAGTAGGGTCTCTGCCTGGAAGCCATGAAAAAATTAAGAAATTATTTCTTACAAGGATGCAATGAAATCTCATTTATGAAAATCAATTGCCAAGTTTAAAACTGCATTGAATTGTGGTGCTGGAGCTAGTCACACAAACCTAAACTCTCTCTCCGAGGCAAGTGTGAGTTTAGCCTGAAGGAGAGATGCCACTTCCTGGCAGGTTCTCATTATTTCACATTTTATGCGACTCATTCTGAAATGACCAGTCTTTCATGCTGCTGATAGCAAGATAAGTTACTATGGACTGAATGTTTCTATCTTTGTCATAAACATATGATATTCCAATTCTGTAAGTGACTGGATGTTTTTAGATCTCACATCAATGTATTTAGAGATATGCTATTCTCCTCTAAAGGACAAGATCAGTCTTAAGCTCTGTACTGCTTTGCCCGCTGATGGGCTGAAATCTATCAGTTTTGGCATTTTGCCCTTTATGTGGTGAACACTGGCTAGACTTACCCCAGGCTTCTTCTCAGTGCAACCTGGGGGCAGAGGCGGGCACACGCCTTCAAGCTGAGCCTGAGGCTAAGCACAGAGGAGCTTCACTCGCAGTTTAATCCTTGTGCATTTAGTCACCCCGACCAAGGGACTGCCAGGCGGGCGGGTGCGAGGATGGCTCTTTCCTATGGGGGAAGGCAGAGCAATCAGCAGACCCTTCTGCGGTACTTGCCCCACGAGAGGTGAGCCTGGGCTCTGGGAGGCCAGACAGGCCCGAGTTCACTCAGGATCTGGGCGGAGTGGAGGAGGGGGGTGGGGGTGGGGCACGAGGAAGGAGGAGTTAAGGACCAGACAGGTAGGGGAAAGGGGGAGTCACTGTGACCCCCAGCGAAGGGGCACACCTGGCATCTGCGGGAGCAGGGCGGGAGGAGGGAGAGGGTGGAGGTTTGTGTCCCAACCATCCTGCAGGCCCACCTTCCTGCAGGATCACTTCCCATTGCTGAACGCAGGCTACAGTCCTTGCTGTGCTGAGGTAGCTGCCACCTCATCTCCTTGGACAAGCGCTCCAGGCTTTCGATTCCCAAGCTCTTCTGCCCGAGGCGAGGCCTTTTTATTACTGCCTGGATTCGGGCAGTTTATTCTTAAACTGCGTGAGCCCACTGAGCCTGTTTGATCTTCAAGACGGAGATAACAGTCATTCTGAGACTTTGGTACCAGCAGTTCCCTGTAAAAGCTGTGCCTTCACTGGGCTGTAATTTACAACGAGCTCTCGGGGAAGAGAAAAAAGCCCCGACTAGCAGGTTGCGTCATTAGCTTCACAAAAATATTTCACCTGTGACCAACTTCAATCTCCCAACATGTCACTAAACCTGGAGGTGGGAAGAGATTTGATGAATACATGAAAAACATGGATTTTTCAAATGATTTTGAATTCATGAATAAATCCAGGCACTCATCAGAAAAAAAATTATAAACAACTAAAAAAGAATGAATTTGTTCTTTTGCTAAAAATTCCAAATTCTACGTTAATTAAAGTGTTAGAAGTAAAATTACTATTTTGAAGTGGAAAATGTAAATCTCAGAAGACAAGAATATTTGATGTTCCATAACCATGCAAATATGGAAATCAGCAAACTTTGTGATTTCCTCCTAATGACCACTGGAATCTTGATTCATTTACTGTATTTGTATCTTAATTTTCTCAACATAAAACTGAAGAATATTATCTAAAAGTCAGATAATACAAAGCATTCAGGAATCTTAATTAAGAACTGTATTTCAGGCCACCTTTATATCAATAAATAGGTTCAACTTTGACACATTTGTTATGATTTATCTGCTGCCCAAGATAGAGAGCTTCAATTTTTCATACTTTATTATATGTAATATCTGTAACTTTATTGATTATCCTAATCCATTTATTTTCTTTTGCCATAGAAATATTCTATATGCCCATTATTACACACAGTTTTGATTTTTCAAATAAAATAATTACAAACTACAGAAAAATATTTTGTTTAGCATTGTAGGATATGTTGAAAGGCTAATCTATGGCACAGAAAAAATGGTTTTAATTTTTAGGAAGAAGAACTTAAGACACGATAACAACAAAAATGTCTGATGTATGAAGTTTCTGAACATCTAGACCAGTGTTGCCCAAAGGAAATATAAGACACACATATGTAATTTAAAATTTTTGAGTAGCCACTTAAAAAAATAAAATAAAAACATGTGAAATTCATTTTTCATTTTAGCAATGTTATAGAACTCATTATATCAAAAATATTTTAACATAGTCAATGCAAAATTTTAATAAGATATTTTATGTTTTGAACTCAAACTTCAAAAACTGATGCATATTTTATACATACAGAAAAATCTCGATGAAGCAATTTTTTCCCAGAAATACTTAATTTGTATTTCAAATTTCTAAAATTTACAGTTGAAAAGTTTGACTCAAGTATTCAGTCTGTTCCAAAGAGACTTAAAAGTTGTCCCAGAAGTTCCCGTTGTGGCTCAATGGTAATGAATCTGACTAGTTTCCATGAGGATGTGGGTTCAATCCCTGGTCTTGCTCAGTGGGTTAAAAATCAGGCATTGCTGTGGCTGTGGTGCAGGCTGGTAGCTACAGCTCCAATTTGACCCCTAACCTGGGAACATCCATATGCCTTGGTTACAGCCCTAAAAGAAGACAAAAAAAGGTTTTCCCATAATGAAAACAAATATCTGAAAAGTTTCCCTTTATTATTTGTACACACTTTGACAAACCTGGTTCATCTTTTTGAGAAGAATTTCTTTGACTGTGGAGCTTCTTATATTTTAAAATTCCAAAAAGTCTGATTTTTGATCTAACAGCCAGGGCACCATCACAGTGGTAGCATGAATTTTTTTCACTTGTAACTTAAATTACTCATTAATATATGTAAAAGATTCAAAATATCTGTTCCCTGACTTGATTAGTCTGCAAAATAACAATGTTTCTTTGTAAATGTGGAAGCCCTTTGAGAGAAAACACAATATATTAATTAGAAAGTGTCTCTTTTATGATTCACCTAAAGTCAATGAATAGTAATTTCAAATTCGCAAATAGTAAATCAATTAATCTTTGATTTTGTTAGAAAGTTTTCATATTCTATGGACAATTATTTGGTTGCTTAATTGAAGCACTTTCAATCTCTGCAATTATTGATTTTTAGTCTTTGATTTTAATTTCCTCACAGAAATTTCATAACTAAAATAATTTTTTTACTTTATCTCCACTCAAAATCATTTTTCTTTTGTGCAAGAACCCTAGCCATGTTTAGTTGGCTAAAGTAATAAGCTGATGTCCTGTTTATAAAGTCTTAAAAATGTTTTAAGTTAATTTTGATTTCAGACAGCTAGTTTTGTTGGTAGTTTTGAGGGTTGAAAGGAAAGTCTTTATCAAATCCATTCTCTCTGTCGATATGTCTCTTCATATTGTCCCTTCTGTCAGCATTAACTTTTTTTTTTGCTTTTTAGGGCCACTCCCGCGGCATATGGAGGTTCCCAGGCTAGGGGTTGAATTGGAGCTGTAGCTGCCAGCCTATGCCACAGCCATAGCAACATGGGATCCGAGGCACGTCTGTGATGTACACCACAGCTCATGGCAACTCCAGATCCTGAACCCACTGAGCAAGGCCAAGGATCGAACCTGTGTCCTCATGGATACTAGTTGGATTCATTTCTGCTGTGCCACAATGGGAACTCCTTAAGATGGTTGTTTTACACAACACACAGCTGTTCGACTTTGCTCTGCTCTGCCAGGTTATAATGGGTTTTCATCATGAAATGTACAAGTACATCGGCTCTTGGTGCGCTCCTAGTGGCAGTACCAGCTTCTGCATCTGCATTAGATTTCTGTATCAGAATAACTCCTTTCTTCCAAATTTAAATAGCTTCCTACACTTAACCATGCACACTGGGTCCACACGTGTGACGTGTGTAGCGTGGGGATGACACGTTCCAAACACACACTGCAAACCAGCAGTGATATTTTGCAGAATCAAAGCTTAATGTGAGATGTGGTCCATGGTAACAATCAAGCTGTATTTAGCAGAAAAATCTCTCACATGGCTTCAATATAGACTTTAAATTAATCAAAATGAAAAAATCCTCTCACTTCAAGTGTTCAAGGGCCACACTGGCTAGTGGCAAATGTACGAGACGGTGAGATTCTAGAACAACCACAAGACAGACTCAATTTCATAAGTTGAAAGTGAGTTTAGGAGGCTCTTTTACCTGAGAACCTGCCGTGCACGAGTCAGTGTTTGGGGCATCGAGCACCCCAGCAGGTGCAGACACCACTCACACCATCTCTCACCTGCGCCACACAAAGGCACAGTGCCTCCCAACTGGGACGGAAGCTTCACGTTAGCAGAAAATACGCTGATCAAGGAAAACCATGTGTCTGAAAAGACCGAGAGGTTCCCTATCTGCAAACAATTTCAAAGAATACCAGCCCATGGAACCGTCAGTCAGATAAGAGGCCACCAGGACAGAGATCAAAGTGCTCATTCTGAATACTCCTGGGACAGGCCTAACTTGCCACATACATGTGCCAGGATGCACCAGTTCTACTGGAATTTTGCTTTTCTCTATATCAAGTTATAATAAAATGACCCATTAAAATCAATATGATTAACACTAAAATGTCTTATTTATCATTTATTAACTCAAAATTTATCTTAGTTATCATTCCATGTTTATCTTTAGTTATCATTCCTATTTTACATCTATATAGAGAGAATCTCCCTCTTAAGAACATCTGAATAATTGGCAGCTCCTGTACATTTTCAGTTTTTTGTGTTGCTTTTTTTTTTTTTTTAGGGCCGCACCTGCAGCATATGAAAGTTCTCAGGTTAGGGGGCAAATTGGAGCTGTAGCTGCCAGCCTACACTACAGCCACAGCAATGCCAGATCAGAGCTGCATCTGTGAGCTATACCACAGCTCATGGCAATGCTGGATCCTTCATCCACTGACCGAGGCCAGGGATCGAACCCGCATTCTCATGGATACTATCTGGGTTCTTTACCACTGAGCCACAATGGGAACTCTAAGTTTCAGTTTTTATATTTACGTTTGTGTTTCAAATCACGCCGATGCTGAAAGATTCCCTGAGGGAAGAGCCAGTCACTTAAAATCTAGGATTTCATTATCCGGGTCTGGCACATCCTCTGGGAGAGTTGATGCCCTGGTATTTCAGCAACAACCTTCCTCCTGGCATGTAAGCATCAGGGGCATCTGCTTCAATCGAGATCCCAGGGATTCTGAAACAAGGAAAGAGGGTTCTGGTTTGTTTAGGAGATAGATGCCTTCAGGACCCCAGTGCTATCCCTGCCATGTCAGGCCTCTGAAGGGCTGTCCTGGTTTCTGTTTCTTTTTTCTTTCTTTCTTTTTTTTTTTTTTTTTTTTTGTCTTTTTGTCTTTTTAGGGCTGCACCCACGGCATATGGAGGTTCCCAGGCTAGGGGCCTAATTGGAACTACAGCTGCTGGCCTATGCCACAGCCACAGCAACACCAGATCAGAGCTGCATCTGTGAGCTATACCACAGCTCACGGCAATGCTGGATCCTTAACCCACTGAGTGAGGCCATGGATCGAACCCGCAACCTCAAGTTTCCTAGTCGAATTCATTTCCGCTGTGCCATGACGGGGACTCCTGGTTTCTGTTTCTTAACCACTGGTCCACACTATCCATGGGGAGTGGCTGTCACTGCAACTGCCCCCGCCTGACCTAGATCATAAACATGCAAGATAGGCCCTTTGCTTTCACCCTTCACCCGCCATCAAATCCTTCAATCCATTATCATAAATAGAAAGCTCTACTTCTAATACAGCACTGACCCACCCCAGCAGAAGTATTTACTATGCCATAAACTGGATCAGCACCACTTCACTGACTCAGCTCCCAAAGGGACCAAAAGGACTAGAAGATTGTCAAATGTTTCAATTTGCCCAAGATCCCAAATAGCTGTGTCCTGAGTCATCTCAAACAAGATAAAATGCTGAACAGGAATCTTGAAAACACATCAAAACACTTTGCCACATATAACAAATGTTATTGCCCTAAAGCAGGTGAACTTAATAAAAGAGAAATATATAATACCAAAGACTGAAAAATGGCCTTTTATGTTAAGATAACATCTTTCAGTTGGAAATACCCCAAGGTGCTTTTTTAGAGCTGCATAATTTGAACTGCTCCCCTACACTGAGATATGGGAACATATTGATTAATTTCCCCGTAGCTGAAGTATGTATTTCTTGCAGGACATGCAACTTAAAAACATTCCTGTACCTTTTAGGTGATTTCACCCTCCACGTCCATGTTCCATACTTTGTCTGGATGACTGCTTGTAATGAAGCTCATGTGACCTGTCATAACATACTGCTATCAACCTACCACCTGCTTTAGGGTATTTTGTTTATAAGAGCAGAAACTCTCAAGATCCCAAATGAATGGACTTTCTTAAGGTCACACAAGAAGTATCTGGCTGTAGGTCTCTTCCTGTGGAACAGTTCCTGCTGGACAGCGGCCGCAGAGCCTAGCCCACCCCAGAGGTGAGAAGCCCCTTGCTGACTGCAGGACTTGTGGGGACTCCCGCCACCTTCAGCTGGAAATGGGTTGGAAATCTTGGACCATCGTGAGCCTTACTTGAGACAGCTGGAACCTAGAAGACAAAACTGACCAAAAGGTGAAACAGACAAGGGCCTAAGAGGAGCAGAAGGGTACTAGCCATGAAGAGCTAGAAACAGGGGAACCTGGCAAACTTTGGGAGAAGCTGTTGGCCTCCTTTCCAAATGTCATCTGTCAAGTCAGCCTGACTTTGGCTGTGAGGCCAGCTGTCTTTTCTAGAGTCTTCTGGACACTTTTCCGTATTGGAACTGGGCTCTTGTAGACACAGCAGGAGGCGGGGGGGTGCACTCGGCCCTGGTCTGCCAGCAGACAGACACTGCTATCCAGGGCCGTCTCTGCCAGAGGGTCGAGCTGCTGCTTCTGCAGGATTTTAGAATCCATTCCAGCCTCCTCGGGCACCTCAGACACAGGGGATGTCACCTTACTAAGCCTAACGGTATTATGAGCAGTGCTCTCACCTGCCACTAGGGACCAGGAATAGAAAGGAGCCTGCAAGGGCAAGTCCAGCTCCCCTTCGGTCTGAATCTGGTCTCTGGGGCTGGTGGGTGGAGCACTCAGATAAACTCAGGATCGGACAGAGAGTGCTATCTACACATCGGAACCATCATTTTTTTTTTTTTTTTTTGTCTTTTGTCTTGTTGTTGTTGTTGCTATTTCTTGGGCCGCTCCCATGGCATATGGAGGTTCCCAGGCTAGGGGTTGAATCGGAGCTGTAGCCACCGGCCTACGCCAGAGCCACAGCAACGCGGGATCCGAGCCGCGTCTGCAACCTACACCACAGCTCACGGCAACGCCGGATCGTTAACCCACTGAGCAAGGGCAGGGACCGAACCCGCAACCTCATGCGGAACCATCATTTTGAGTACCTCCTCCAAGGAGACCATGTCTTTGTCCATCCACGTCATCATCCATTTTGTACCAAACATGCCAGCAAAATGTTGCTTTCAAAGCAAGTGTTTACGGAACTCTCTAAACCCACTCTAAATATATAAGCTGGTAAATAAACTATGTGCAGAGCATGGGGATCAGTGTTTATTTTGTGGGTTTTCACATCTTATTCAGCTTATGAAATGAAAATATGCACACATGTATACAGAGAATACAGTGCTTAGTATTTACTTTATTCATTAGGATATTCTGGTGATTTTGATATTTGGGCTTGATGGATTTTATTGTGTTAAAAGAACAGCAGGTTTGCCTTAGATCCTGTGATCTTTCCATCAATTCTAGGATGTTTTACCTTTTTTTTTCCTTTGGTCTTTTAGGGGTGCAGTTGTTGCATATGGAGGTTCCCAGGCTAGGGGTCGAATTGGAGCTTGTCCCCTTGACATAACAGAAGCCTGGGTGGCACAGGTGCCCATTTAAACATGCAGGCTGAAAGTAGGTTTCTCCACTGCAGGTTGAGACCCTAACCCCCAAAGCCCCCTGACCCCAGACTCCAATTTTTACAATCCGAGTATTTAAAAACAGCTCGAACAGGAGTTTCTGTTGTGGCGCAGTGGTTAACGAATCTGACTAGGAACAATGAGGATGCGGGTTTGATCCCTGGCCTTGCTCAGTGGGTTAAGGATCCAGCATTGCCTCAAGTTGTGGCACAAGGCTCAGATGCACCTTGGTTTCCATTCCTGGCCCAGGAAATTTCGTATGCTGGGGGTGAGGCCATAGAAAGAAAAACAAAACCAAAAAAACCTTTTCTAGCTAGTTTGTGATGTGTACATTTTAAAAATTGAGAAACAGGAGTTCCTGTGATAGCTCAGCAGGTTATGAACCTGACTAGTATCCATGAGAATGCAGGTTAGATCCCTGGTCTCTCTCAGTGAGTTATGGATCCTGTGTTTCTGTGGCTGTGCTGTAGGCTGGCAGCTGCAGCTCCGATTCGATCCCTAGCCTGGGAACTTCCACATGCCACACTTGTGGCCCTGAAAAGCAAAACAAAAAAATCAAGAAATGGATGAAGGATCCTTCCTGATACTACCCATAATCTAGAAAATCACTAAGGAATAGTTTAATTTGGTTACAAGATTCTTTATTTTGGAAACTATACATAAACAGTAAAAAAAAGAAAATGCATTATACCTTAAATATTACATAAAGTTAACATTAAAGTTTTTTCTTTTTCCAGTGTACATAAATCAAATGGAAAGAGGCCACCATCTTTACCTCAGTAGACTGCACTGGGAAACCAGCTGACCACTGTTTAAACTGTGATACCAATGTGTGACATCCAACAGGCTTTTCCACTTTTATTATGGGCACAAAACCATAGATCTGATGTACTTAAAGTGACGGTGTACAATTAATTAACATGCAACTTAAATACAACAGTTAAAGTCATTTTTGTCGCAGTTAAATCTTGAATGCTACTCCACACAATAATCATAAACAAGTCCACATGGCAATTATGTAACAATAGAAAAAAAGAAAAGAAACGTATTCCATTTTCTTCATTCCAGCAGCAGTACCATGACTGGTATTAATTTGTTATTTAGGTGTGCTTATCTATGGCCTAATATCCTATATTGGTGTGCATGCTAAAACCTTTCTATCTTGCAAGGCACCATACAGTATGTTCTCTAAGTTTTGACACTAGTAACAAAAATGGCATAATTCTTAGATTAAATGCAATTTTCATCTAAAACAGAAAACAAAATAAGAATGAATATTTTTCAGTTTGATATTGGGGCAAATGACAAACTTCTTGTGAAAAAAGTTTTTTTGTGTGTGAAAATACAGTTTAAAAGACTCTTCCCCTTTGTCTTTCTACTTTAAATTCTGCACCCTAAGTTGCTGGTCAGAAATAAAAAGAGACCTAGAAAGGTGAAGAAATCATGCTGGCTAAGAATATTAAAAAATCTACATGAGACTGCTGTCCAAGTTAAAATAAAGACTGCAAGGACAACTAAGTTTTTAACTTTCAGAATCCATGGTTTTCCGTACTTGCCATATTGTAAGATATCTTGCCATGTTCAGAATCAGTTCATAATTAAAAACATCCCCAGGAATACAAACATTGTGGACTGCAGGGCGGTCACTCTGTTTTTCTCAGCCCGTGGTGTAACCTCACGCACCCCTAAGTCACTCCAGCTTTGGGGAGAGGTTACTTGGGAATTTCAATTAAGGTCATGTGTATTTTTTTTTTTTTTCAATATCCTTGGGACCCAGGTCACTAACACGTTTCGGGAGATTCAACTTAGAATTTCTCTAAGAAACATCCCCCATGCAACCTCAAACCCTGGTTGTTGCTTTGTTTGTGGCAGATGCACATGGTTTGTTCTCATGAACTTTGCTCTTCATCTCAGCAGCGCTTCCTAGCTTTCTTTTGTCTGGCTAGTCTCCGTATATGTTCTCTTCTCTAAGGCATATAAAAACTCAAAGCAAATGATCCTTATTTAAACATAAAGCTCTACGACATTAGGTGCAATATCTGAAATAATCATACAAAATATAAGTGAGTCTTAGAATCATTTTGTTTGGGGGCAAAAAGGTAATCCTCCATAGGCTGTCACTGCGTAAATAACAGGACCGTGGAATGAGCGCATCTCTGCCCTCAGATGTAGCCATCCTGGTCGCCACCATCGTCATCCCCTTCGTCCTCATCATCATCCTCCATCTCGTCTTCGTCCTGAACAACATCCCCTTCCTCCTCCTCATCATCCCACTCTCGGAAATCTCCACTCGCAAAATCTCCGGAGATCTCGAAATCAGCGGCTTAGGAAAAAAAGCAAACATCAATGTTACCTGAGTGGTGGGATAATTTCTGAGGGATCGAAAATTCTGATGACAATGGAAGAAATTAATAGGATTCTGAATTGCTCTTTGGCTTTCTTAACAAAAGATAAGGTAAAACCCATTTTTTACTATTTGTTAAAATTTACATGCCAAAGGCAGAATTATCACTGAGGTCTGATATATGAGATTTCCAGTTCAGTCATATTGCTCTCGGCCCGGTTTTTATAAAGTGGACGTCAAACTGTGAATCTTTCTAACAAAGAATTGAGAATTTTTTCTATTTGTGTGTGTCGGGAAAATAGTTGCCCCTTAAAGATGTTCACTTGCTAATGGCTGAAACCTGTGAATATGGACCTTATGTGATAAAAGGGACATAGCAGAAGTGATTAAGTCGAATGTCACTTACTACATTCATCTCTACACCATTTTTATTTATAAAATGGTGCTGGGAGATTATTCTGGATAACTGGCCCAGATGATCACTTGCATCCTTCAAATCTAAGCACCTTTTCCAGACAGAGTCAGAAGGAGGGGTGAGTACAGTACAGTCAGAGGAACAGTGTTGACGGGGAGATAGTCCAAGGAGCCAAGGAAAGTGAACGGTCTCAGAAGGGGACACGGCCAGGCAACAGGGCACCTCAGAAGGAAGCCCGTGCTGGACTTCTGACGTGCAGAACTAAAGACAACACATCATGTGACTCAAGCCACTAGATCTGTGGGATTTTGTTACAGCAGCAACAGAAAACGAACAGCCAGTCAGTATTGTAAAGAATATTTAGAAATATATTAAAATTAATATTTATGGAGGCAATAATGCACACACATCTCAGTGTGTATTCATTTTCCAGCTCCTGTAATATTATTTTCTACCCTTTCTAATATTTTAGTCTAATTCTTTGGTAGCTGATCATAAAAAATCCTATTAATGAAATCCAATGCTCAGGAACTGACTGCTTTCACAGCACACTGAGATTCGTATCTTAGGTGAAGAAATTTTATTTCTGTTCTTCTACTTCTTGTGTTTTCATAATAATTTCAAAACGCTGAGAAATCTTGAAGGCGTGGTGCCAAAACAATTTCCCTGTCACTTACTACATTCATCTCTACACCATTTTTATAAAATGTAAAAACTGAAATTCTTTATCCATCACTGGCACCACAGATAATGAGGTAATTAATAATGCAACTTGTTTAAACTGCATATTACAAAGACATGTTCTCCACATGTTACAATGATGTTATGGCTACTCAGTACTGTACTTCGCCCTACTTAAATCTAAAAACTCTGTCCAGAAAACCAAAACCCAGCTATTAAAAGTGTTATGGAATAAATAAATGCAGAACGGGCATTTAAGCATGAAACACGACTGCTTTTACATTGTTTATCATTTATCTATTTCTAAACAAGCATAGTATATCAGTTTAAAAAATGCACAAAGGAGCAAACTAAACATTTTCTAAAATACAACACTAAGCATTTTGTTTTCATTTGTGGTCATTTGTATTAGTTAAATACAATCCATTAATTGTGTGTGTGTGTGTGTGTGTGTGTGTACATAGCTAAGTGGCTTTTGTAGTGAAAACTCTCCATAGTACAAACAAAAATATGAATTTGAAACTTGCATCCTGAAAAAATATTTCATGAAACAAAAAAGATGTTACACTTAAAGCTTTAAAATGTATGCATGTTATGCTCAACTTAATAGTTATATTATTTTGGGGTATATAAATAAAAATACATGCTCAGAAAAAGAATATTAATTATAATTACTCTTCAAACAATTAAAACTGTATTTTTCTCATCCAAATATAAAGAAATATGCTCATATAGTACAACTTATGGAGCTTTATTTATTTATTTTTTATTTTTTTGTCTTCTTAGAGCTGCATCCGTGGCATATGGAGGTTCCCAAGCTGGGGGTTCAATCAGAGCTATAGCTGCTGGCCTACGTCACAGCCACAGTAATGCCAGATCCAAGCTGCGTCTGCAACCTACACCACAGCTCACAGCAATGCCAGATCTTTAACCCAACCCAATGAGCGAGGCCAGGGATCGAATCCGCAACCTGATGGTTCCTAACTGGATTCGTTTCCACCGCGCCACGACGGGAACTTCTGGAGCTTTACTGTAAAAGGGTCACTTTTTCATAATGGGGAGTCTATACTCCTTGAGTAAAGCTCCCCAAAGGTACATGGGTGTGTGTGTGTGTGGGCACTGCGAATCTAGGGCCAGCTGACGGGGCTAGAATGCAGGACAAATCTGCCTCACCTGCGTGGAACATGGGGGCATTTAAAATCCTGTATTTGAAGCAGTAAAAGTGGCCCACCTTTTTAATTAGTCTTCCCTAAATTATCTAAATTATGCAGTTCTACTTGTTATTTATACAAGTTTTTAATACACTTTTACTTTTTACTTTTCTGCACACCCCCAAAAAAAGTCTATAGTGTTTGCACAGAGTATGTTCTCATTAAATGCTTGCATAAATGAATGAGATTCTTTAGCACTTATCCTGTGCCACAGAGATCACTAATCAAGTGACCCTCCTCCTTACCACAGTCCGCAACACCGTCTGTCCTGGATCCCACGACTTCATTTCCGTATCTGTCCACACACCAGCACTGCCCAGCGCTGCCGTGGCACTGCATTGGCTTGTAGTAGCCGTCTTCGTCACACTGGGGGATGTACTGCCCTGTGAAGCACACACACAGGGTGAGCAAGCTGTGCTCTTTTCTGAGAGTCATCAATCCTGCGCTCACTCAGGACATGCTGTGCACTAGTTGTGCAGGCCAACAGCTCGGGTGAGTGCATTGCCTTCCTAGAGCTGCCATTCATGGTGAGGGGCCTGCCTTCCTTTGGTTGAGCACGTGTACCATCTTTCCCTTGCTCTTCTGTGAAGGGTGTTGCTTCCAGAGATACAAGGCAGAATCTGAATCTGATGAACAGCATGGACGTTAAGTCACCGAGCCTGCTGGGCAGGGTACCCAAGACCCTCCATCTCAGCGCTGCCATCTTTTCACTTTTGCTTCCCCTAATTTTCACTCCTGTCTCCCAGCTCTTTCCATGTCAAGCTGTTTTCTCCAAGTCCAGGATGGCTGCATCCCCAGAGGGACCCTCCGCATCTGGAATCCCTCTCCTTCCTTCCCTCCTGCAATTTAAAACTTGGCTTAAATGTGACCCCTTCTGCTAAAAGCTGGAGGGTTTCCGATGTGTTCCTTCTATTGTGTGTGTGTGTGTGTGTGTGTGTGTGTGTGTGTGTATGTGATCTCAGGTACTCACCACCACTGCAATGTCCTCAGTGCCAGGAATTTTTGATTCTCTTGATTTTGACTATTGTATAAACAACTCATACTCAGTCTAATGGGAAAACTAGACATTTATTTTCACACTTGTGATACCTAGCACACTTGTGATACCTAGCATGTGGCACACTGGTACACTGCTAGTGACAAATTTTTTCTCAGTGACCAGACACACTATAGTTATTTGGTAAAAGAAAAAAAAAAGAGAGAAGCAATGACTAATAAACAGATAAAACATGAGACTCATTTAGTCTTGCAACAATATGGGATCATTATTTAACCCTTTTTAAAAGTTTCAAAATTCTGATACATAAAGAATCAATTTAGTTTGAAAATGGTAATTCATTTGAAAGATTTGAGCTATTGGTCTTTCAGTGAGATAGAGTATCATCGCTATGGAAAACTTGAGAACATCTATGGATTTATGGCAGGAAAAATAAAGAAAAATTTCAACATTGTCTCTACCTCTTAAAAAACTACCATGATTTAACATCGGACATGAAAATGTTAAGATGGAGAGTAACTGTGAGCATTTAATTTGTTGTTTGTGCCAGTGCACTTTGAAAACGGAAGAGCATTATCAGGAATTAGGCTAGAACTGAAGAGCCTACTGAGACAGCCTGGATCAGGGACACAGCAGCAGATAGACTGTCAGAGCAGCACCACCTTCCTGCCCAAAGAGGGGGATGCTGAGGGCTCAGTGCCCTGAGGAATGACTTTCGTCTTATTATGTAAGAGGAATAAAGGCGACTGCTCCCAATGGGGTGCTAAATATGTTTTCATTTTTTTTTGGTAACATCTAATAACCAAAGCCTGGATGTTAATAGATTTTTGTCACTAACAGAACTTGATGAAGTCTAAAATATTTTCCAGTTGAATGTCAATGGTTTTCCCACTGTGTATGGGAAGAGCCAGGTACCAACATAACGTTTCCACCTGTGAGCTGGACTATGGTGTCTCTTGTAACAGAGTTAAGAGAAACAACATGCTGTAGTTTTTATCTAACAATGACACTTCACATCTAAAATGCTGTATCACAAAAAACTAGCCTATTTATGCTGAACTGAGAGTTTTCAAGTAACATGAAAAAATCTTCCCATATAAACATACAATATTGTAATTACAAAGATAGCATATAATACAGTTTAATCAGATCCAAAATCTATAAAATTATGTGTCACTAAATACAAAAGAGCATTAATACACATGATAAACAAAAACGAACGTTGCACATGTGGTGTGGTCTCCATTGGATCCTAAAGTAGAAAAAGGGACATCTGTGAACAAACTGATGAAATCCGAGTAAAGCCTGAGGCTTAATTAATAGGGTTATAGCAATGTTAGTATTTAGATTTGACAAATATAGAATAGTTACTCTCTACCTGATGTGGGATGGTAACTTTAGGGGAGGGTGGGTAAGGATATATGGAAACTGTGTACTATACTTTTACTTTTAAAAAAATCTAAAATTATTCCAAAAAGAGTTTATTTAAAAACTGTATGTTTACAAGAATAAAGAAATTAATCATACATAATAATTTCATAACCTATTGACAGCCATGCATTCTAATTTCAAAGCTTTAGGTGAAACATGGAACCTATCTACCTACCTCCCTACCTACCTATCTATCATCTAAAAGTAAGTTTACAGAAAGTACCAGTGAAAAATTAAAGTGTGTCCAGTTTTCCCTGCAGTACTCAGGCCATGCTTTTATCCCATCTCTGGCCCTTTCTCTGTGTCTGCAAATATACATGCTATCAATTCTTAAACTGTCAACCATAGAATGAGAATTAAAGTTTCTGCTGATGCTCCAACTTCAGCATTGTTTAAATCTCTTTTTTTACTTAATAACTTTCAAAATGAACATTATATTAGAGTAATAAAACAGGTATCTTTTAATACGTAAGATAATAAAAGTAAGCTTAATGGCTTTCAAAACCTTCATAAATTTTGTTGCTGAAATTTAGTGTGGCCTATCTTTGTTGAATTCACATTGATTTTGTGTTGCTGTTTCCCTGGGGTTATTTATGTAAAAGCAGTAAAGGTGTCACAGTGATCTACTCACCTAGGAGCTTCTTGACCCCAAGCCGCTTCTGGATACTGCTGAGCTCTGTCTGGCAAGGCGGATCTGCAACGGTGTTAAACAGACCTCAAGGGTTATGGTTGAACAAAGAGGGTGTGAATTCTGTTACCAAACCTTAGTTAGATTTAGATGGCTTTAGAAGACACTTTACATATCAGATGTCCCACTTATGCAAATGCACACAATTACAGATATTATATATATATAGATAGATACAATCCTACCTATATCTACCTCTTTATCTACAACTACATCTGTATCTATGCCACCTACATCAACTACATCAACCTCTACATTCCCTACCTCTACTTATATGTCATCCTCATCTGTACATACATCTACATTATCAATGTCTACATCATCTATCTCTCCATCATCTACATCTGCACCTACCTCTACATCATCTACATTGGCATCATATACATCTACATCATCTGCATCATCTACATCTGCATCTATATTTACATCATCTACATCTGCACCTACCTCTACATCGTTTATCTCTACATCATCTACATCTGCACCTACATCTACATCATTGACATCTGCATCATCTACATCTACATCTGCACCTACCTTTACATCATCATATCTACATCACCTACATCTACATCACCTATATCATCTGTATCTACATCTACCTCTACACCATCCACATTTACCTCTATATCTACATCTATGTCATCTACATCCACTTCTACATCATCTATATCTTCACCTACCTCTACATCATCTACATCATCTGCATCTATATCATCTACATCTATATCACCTACATCATCTACATCTAGCTCAACATCATCTACATCATCTATATCTACATCTACTTCTTTGTAGAGAGGCTTTCCAATTATTAATGTTAGACTATTCTGATTTTCCTTAGAGAGATAAAATTGGATGAAAAAGGGAGAATGGTGTAAAATATTCGTAGGATGGAAAATGGTTCCTTTCATTGACTTTTACAAGGTCAATCAACTCATTAATGTAAACACATCTGACAGGCTGCTGCCTAAACAACTAACTGATTATGTTTCCCCTCATTTAAAACAGTTTCTATGACTGAGAGAAATAGCTTTGCATTAAAACATAATCTAGGAAAAAGTTAATGCTTCCAAGTTATATTAGAGACACTATTATAAATTTTGATACTGAATAATCAAAGGCTTTGGTCTTTTTAGTTTCACCCTGATGCAATTTGGAAACAGAATGTTGTTTACAATAATTTCTGAGAAGTCATCTTTTAAAAAATAAACTTAAAACATTAAACCAACTTGGATATAAGTATCTGCTTATTTTTCAAACTCTTTCAAACCACTCTTCTTCTGGTGTAAAATTCTAAATAGATATATACATTTTGGCTTATATAATATATATTCTTATCTGAAGACAAGTCAATGCATTTTATAGTTAGATTTGAAAAGCTTGCTGTTAATACATGCTATATAAAAATTGTATCACAAACTACTGAAACAGCAAAATGATAAAACTAGTACTTTTTGCTACACTACAACTTTTTAGGGAAAAGGCAAGATATAATTAATTAAAATAATTTAAAATTCTTCAATATCGGAGTTCCCATCGTGGTGCAGTGGTTAACGAATCCGACTAGGAACCATGAGGTTGCGGGTTCGGTCCCTGCGCTTGCTCAGTGGGTTAACGATCCGGCGTTGCCATGAGTTATGGCGTAGGTTGAAGACGCGGCTCGGATCCCGCGTTGCTGTGGCTCTGGCGTAGGCCAGTGGCTGCAGCTCCGATTGGACCCCTAGCCTGGGAATCTCCATATGCCGCGGGAGCGGCCCAAGAAATAGCAAAAAGACAAAAAAAGGAAAAAAAAATTCTTCAATATCAATCTCAAAATACTCAGTTATTAAATTTGCATGTAAGCATCAGCGTGGAAAGAGGACATGAGACAAATAGCTTAATATAAATTTTACAATTTAATATGTCAAGCCAATAATGCTTTCCCGGAGGAATCTAAAATGTAAAGAAAAAGCAATCTGCTTGAAAGACCAATAATCACCTTATTGTCTTATTTCATTTTGAATCTGGCCCAATGGACTCCTTTGTTTTTGTAATAATTCGTGGGTCTCTTATATTAAGTATTAAAGGAATAGAAATCAAGTTGAACACTATGGGCCTACAGAATAGATCTTCTAAAATTTACTGCCCTCCTACATTTAGAACCAAGACAGAAGATTCAAGCCAAAGTTTGAATATTACATTGGAACGTGATTCTTCTAACTGCTATGGGGCCAGTTATTGTAAGCAGAAGTGATATATGTCTCACCGGCCCGGGGACTGCCTGCAATCAGGCACATTTCCATCGGACTCTGGGTTGGCTGAATAAACCGTGACAGCCCCACAGGCTCTGGATGAGGGAGCCTCCAGGATTTCCAGACAAGTCGTGATGGATAGGGCTGTTCTACTACAACCAGTCCTGGTCTGTGGATATCTTTCCTCTGCTCTGTCTGGCCTACTCAGTGAGCTCAGAGGATGTGGCTGAGATTTCACCTCTCCTGTCACTGCAGGTGAAAGGGAAGTGAGGCAGCCAAATGCATGAAGGTCTGGACATAATTAGGCTGAATATTTAGCTTAGGGTTTAGGCACAAATTTATATACAAGATTTACTTTCTCTAATTTAATGGTTCTCTCGCTTTATGGAAAATAGCTCATTTTTTTTTTTTTTTTTTTTTTTTTTTTTAGGGCCACACCCACAGCATATGGAAGTTCCCAGGCTAGGGGTTGAATTGGAGCTACAGCTGTCGGCCTACACCACAGCCACAGCAACGCCAGATCCGGGCCACATCTGCGACCTACACCACGGCTCACAGAAACGCTGGATCCTTAACCCACTGGGTGAGGCCAGGGATCAAACCTGCATCCTTATGGATTCTAGTAGGGTTTGTTAACTGCTAAGCTACAAAGGAAACTCCTAAAAACGTTTTTAATGTTTATTCTCTTTCATAAAATCACTTAATGAACGAAGTCTGTAAGTCAGTTACCCTGACAGAGCCTTTGCAACATTTTCTAGCACATTCAAGTAATGAACATAATTAGCCGGAGTTCCCATTGTGGCTCAGTGGTTAACGAATCCGACTAGGAACCATGAGGTTTCGGGTTCGATCCTTGGCCTCGGTCAGTGGGTTAAGGATCTGGCATTGCTGTGAGCTGTGGTGTAGGTCACAGATGCGGCTTTGATCCCTCGTTGCTGTGGCTCTGGTGTAGGCTGGCAGCTGTAGCTCCAATTAGACCCCTAGCCTGGGAACCTCCATATGCCGCAGGAGTGGCCCTAGAAAATACAAAAAGACAAAAAACGCCAACAACAGCAATAAAAAAAAAAATAAAAAAAAAACATAATTAGCTAAACTTTCCTAAGCTTTTGGGAAGTTGTAAAAAATCCTTTAACCAGCTCAGATATTATTTACTAAATTATCTCTACTATGTATTAAATGATCTCAGAGAATATCTTCATGTGACTATAACCCTTTGGAAGCGAATAAATGAAAAGTATATAAAGCAGAATCTTTAGCGGACCTTTAACCAGTTCTACAAATTACTGCAAAATCTAGGAATGTTTTAAGATAAAAATACTTATTTCTGTAGTAGAAACATTGAATTATTCAGAATATTTAAAAATGTGCATGTGTAAACACTTAGGCAAGATATCATAACAAGCAAAGAAAAATTAAAATAACATTTGTCATCATAACAAAAGACTGCATATCTTTTTATGGTGTTTTATCTGGATTTGCCTTTTTATTTTTTAAATGATTTAAGTGTATACTAGTCATTAAAGCCAGGACGAGGTTTTTTAGGAGTAGTCAGTAACCTAGAAAGCACATATGTGACAGTAAGTCAACAAGTATTTGTGAGTTTGTCTGTGTCCCTGTGTGCATGGGTGTATATGTGTGCATGTTTGTGTGTACAACTCAGAGTATTTTAACAAAGCAAATCTCCCTTCTAACTTTGTTTAAAATGGTTTATAAATAGCTAATCTATGCTATAGACCCTGATGTTGATTCACTAATAATCAATTTATGGACTCTGGATAAGCATGTCATCCCTAATTACTAAACTATTACTAATATAGTTTCATAATTTTCAAGTAATTGAGATAGTAAAATGCCCCATATAATCTGCTGGTTTCCATATGAAAACCTGAGAATCATTAACACAGTTCAAAGCAGCTTGTTCATTCTCTTCGCTGTCAAGAGCTTCAAAAAAAAAAAAAAAAATGCAGTGACAATAGCAGATGTCTCACATTAGACAAATGACAAATTCCCAATTTGTTTTTCAATGTTAGCATCAAAATTACACAGTCATTGTTTTTTTAGTTTTCCCTAACTTAATCATCAAGTGAGTGTTTTGGGTCTATTTTCCTAACATACTTAATTTTCATTATCATTTGGCTGATCACGTAAGCATGGCTCCAGCTTTCCGTTAGATTTTCATGCCCTGGTAAGGAAGACGCCCATGAAGGACGGGGCCTCACCCAGCCTTTCAGACTGCCTTCCTCTTCTGGGGAGTCGAGAGTCTTTCTTTGCTAGTGAGTTTTCATAAAGCTAAGTTATCTTAAAAGTCTGAAAGGCCAGGTCATTTTAAATTCAATGTGTAAAAATAACTTTACGGTGAATGCTGTGGTTCATTCTGCTCATTTAATAAGATCACAAAATAGAACATTAAAACTCCCCAGTATAGTGATAAAAAGCCCATTTATTCTACACCGTGGGCAAAGCAGAAAGCAAATTAATTTAAATGATTACTTTTAATATCTATGTTCTCATATCTCTATGTGCTTCCTGGTGGCTCATAATGGAAACTATAATGAAGTGCATTAATATAATGTATTAATTACTATTTTTCATCTCATTTAGTGTGTTTTGCAGCCTGAGCTGAGTGCTACTGTTCAACATGCTGCTTATTTGCTCTCATATTAAACACTCTAATTAGAAAGCTATCTGCCTCTATGGGTGGGGTGCGGGAGGCTGGCGGGCGCCTGGCACGGTACCTTGTTGCCTCTGGAAGCAGTAGCACCACTCGTTGTTGGAGATGGAGCGGTCCCTGTATGTGTCACAGGAGTTGAAGAAGGCCTCCGTGCACTGCTCATTCTTGTCCAGGTAAATGCTCCCCAGCTCCGACTGGTCCAGGAGCAGGTCGTAGTTTGTGTCCAGTCTGTTAAACATCCAGCCAAGTGAATCCTTGCAGATTGGCAAAATACTGGTATCAAATCCTAAAGGCAAAGATGGAAAATACGAGCAAAATCTGAAAGTTGCCATCAGCAGCAAAAAAAAAATAAAATAAAAGTGTCACGGTGGGTTCCTTAGGGCACCCTCTCAACTGAAGTTGGGCTCAAATCCATCTTGACCACTCGGCCTCAAAGGGAAGTAGAGGTGGTGAGGCAAGCCTCTCAGGGTAGTTGTGTGGGTTAAACTAACCAGAACAGAAGGCATCTATCACTAGTCAGTCATTCGTTCGATGGCAGTTACTTCTGTGATCATATTACATATTATTATTACGTTATTATCATATTACACATTACTTACTTTTCCTGTTCAAGCCTTTTCTGGTTATCGTAGTAACCAGATGTATAAAGCCATAACTTTATATATAACTTAATAATAACATTCTATTCATAAAGAAATGAAATTCATTTTTTATTCCAAGAAATGCAAATTCCCTTTTAACAAAAGCCTAATTAGCCCATAATAAATAATAACTTCAAGGAATTCCTTGGGGGCACAGTGGGCTAAGGATCTGGCATTGTCACTGCTGTGGTGCGGGTTCAATCCTTGGCTTGAGAATTTCCTCATGCTATGGGGTGCAACCCAAAAAAATAAATAAATAACTTCAACAGTGCTCTGTATCTTGGTAGAACTGGGATATTTCACAAGTAATATCCAGAGAAAGAATAATCACCATGTAGTTTACATGCTACCCTGTCTTCTGCTTCCCTCCAGCAACTTTTTAAGCACAAGTGGGCTATGATGGGAGGCGGCAGGGGGCCCTGGATGGGGCAGATCTGCATCTAAGCTGCACGCCATCAAAGGGCGGGTGCCCAGGTTAGCTCATTGTCCTAAAAAGCAGCAGATGCAATGTCAGCGTGTGAAACATAATTTAGAAATTTTTTTCAACTACTCTTATTTGTCAGGCTTAGGCTAGGTTTAACATGTATTTTGTCTTGTGGTGTTCGTTTTATTTGCTATTTTTCCCTCGTTACAAGTGAAAGTAAAACAGTAACTCATTTTGCTGGTGTGGAGTGGGGATGTGTTTGGACAGGTGACCGCTGTCAACACCAGGATCTGAAGAGCAGTTTAACCATTTACAGGAGGCATTTCCTCCCAGGGGTAGTCAAGTTTACCGACTAGTGGTACATACACTATTTGCATCATTTCAGTTTATGACACTTCAGATTTGAGAATAACTGCAAGTAGATACAGACAGACTTAGGATTTCATATTTAAACCCTATTTAGCAGTTTTAGGATGCTCAGGATTAAAAATTAAATAGGTACTGACTCTAGGAGATTTGGGGACTTGACAGATTCATAATTTTGTCACCTTTTCAGGATTTGTTTTACTAATATCTTCAGGGAGTACTCAGTACTTTCTATTTGTGTGTCGCTGTGCCTGGCAATGGGGGTACAAAGGTAAAAAGGTGTTTGTGACACTTTTCTCAAGACAGAGAAAAAGAAAATCAATGATTTTCTCATCGTATTTTTCTTTGTAAAATTGTTTGTAGAACCAAACAGATCTCCCACTCAAACAGACAGCAAACACGAACTGCTCAATGCATACTGACTTTCCAGGCCTTGACCTTGATTCTGGGAGGGGTGGTGGATACAGGAACATACAGACAAGGCCCTCATTCTTTTACAGCTCTTTTTTTTTTTTGCTTTTTAGGGTTGTACCCATGGCATATGGCATTTCCCAGGCAAGGGGTCAAATCGGAGCTACAGCTGCTGGCCTACAGCACAAACATAGCAATTGCCAGATATGAGCCATGTCTGTGACCTACACCACAGCTTATGGCAACACTGTTTCCTTAACCCACTGAGCGAGGCCAGGAATCAAACCTACATCCTCATGAATCCTAGTCAGGTTCATTAACTGCTGAGCCACAAAGGGAACTCCCACACAGCTCACTTTAAAACTGTGTGGTCTGAGGCACTGGCTGAAACAGTCCCTTACCACCAGAAGTTGTCAGATGCTCAGGCGTGACATGAAGACAGCAACTGTCAGAAAGAAAATACACTAAACTGCAAAACCACTCAAAGAACCTGAGTTCTGGATGTGAGGTTCCTGTGTGCCTCTGATCACACCTCCCCCTTCCCAACCTCACTTCATGAGGCAGTGGAGAAACATCAGTGCTTTTATAAATAAAAGGCTTGGGAAGAGGACAGGCATTGGGGTTAGTGGAGAGAGGCTGTCCTCACCCCCACCTGCTTCGGAGGACCTGAGGGCTAAACTGGTCAGCCTCCCGGAGCTGAGCACAGAGGGGCTCCAACAGGACCCTGTCAGTCTGCGAGGAGAGGGGCGCCTGATCCCCGGCAAAGTCTACTTATCCGCTTTTTGACGAGTCCTGTTGCTGCACAGGCAGCTGGAGCACAGCAGTGCAGATTCAAGGCAGAGATGGCTCTGGAGCCTGAGCCTGAAGACCATGCTTGGTGCTGGCCCTCGCCACAGCAGATGCTCCCCTCACCCAGAGATCCCAAGGGATTGGGGACCCCCCTGTAAGGAGCTCCCATCACCCTTATCATATGGGAAATTCCAACGGTCTTAGGGCTGGTGTCAGGACCGGGTCAAAGACCAAACAGCAGAACAAGGGTGGGCCCAGCAGCTCCATCCTCAGGAGGTGTGGGTAAGAGAAGCCCTGTGTGGGATTCAGGTCAGGGGCCACAGCCACAGTCCTCATTTTTTTTTTTTTTTTTTTAATTTTACGGCCATACCTGTGGTATATGGAAGTTCCCAGGTAGGGGCTGAGGTGGAGGTGCAGCTGCTGGTCTATGCCACAGCCACAGCCACACCAGATCCTTAACCCACTGAGCAGGCCAGGGACTGAGCCCGCATCCTCGCAGACACTATGTTGGGTTCTTAGCCTGCTGAGCCACAAGGGGAACTCCCCAGAGTCCTCAGTAGGTCACATTTCTGGCCTGGCTATTCCCTTGTGTAGATGCAAACTTCCCTGTGGTATCATTTCCTTCCAGAAGTTCCTTTAGCATTTCCTGAACTCTCTCAACTTTGGACTGTGGAAAAGCCTTGGTTTTAGCTTTTTGAAAAATATTTTTTGTCAGGGATGGTAGTTTTCTTCTTTTCTTTTAGCACTTTAGGAATCTTCCACCATGTCTGGCCTCTGTCTCTGCAGAAGGGCTTGTGATGTGCTGATCATTGTTCCTCTGAACAAAACTCGTCTCTTTGCCTTTTTTCCCTCTGGCTGCTTTTAAGCCTCTCTTTTTAATGCTGACTTTCAGCATTTTGATTACGGCATACTTTGTGTTTTGTTTGTTTTTTTCTGTTGCCTGATGTTTTACTGTAATTCTTGTGTCTGTGGGTTTATAATATTCACCAAGTCCAGAAATATTTTAGCCACCATTTCTTCACATGACTTTCTAGGCTCCACACCTCCAGTACCGTTACTTTTCTGCTGGTGCACCTGGCCCACCAGGTCACTAGGACACAGGTTCTATCTATTTTTCCCACGTGCTCTACTTGGGGTAGTTTAACCATATTTCTTCAGGTACATGGACTTTCTCTTCTGCACTTTTTCCTTTTCTTTTGTTGACAGCTTCCCTGATACACTACTTGGGTGCTCACTCAAATGTCCCCTCCTGTAAGTGATACCCCAGTTTACCTTTATGTACTGTGCACATTAATACCGTTTCTAACGGTTGGATCTCCTATCACTGCTATTTCTGGGCATGCTTTCTGGGTCGTGGACCATATCTTTACGCTTCAGAGCATGTTAGTAAATTTCAATAGATGCTGCCTATTGTGAATCGTGAATTGCCACCCCAAATTATTGGTTACTGGGTTTAGTGGGATTCCACCACGTGCTCTACTTCCTTCTGGCATGAAGTTAAAAACCTGCACCTCCACTGACTCCTTAGGTAGCTTGAGGCTTTGTTGTGTTGGGTGCAAAGCAGACCTTGACTTAGTCCCACAGTCAAAGTGCCCCTTATTTCATCACGGGATGAACAACCATTGCTTCATCCACTCCCCAGGGAAGGACATTTGGGTTGTGGCCAGTTTTGTAATTATAAATAAAGCTGCTGTCAGCATTGACATGCATGTTTTTACGTGACTGTATGGGGCAATTTCTCAAGGATAAACTTTTTGGGATTTCTGGGTCATATGGCAAGTTTATGTTTCCTTGTGCAAAGCACTGCTCAGATGTTCTTCACTGTGGCTGGGCCATTCTGCATTCCCACCAGCAGTGGGTGAGAGAAGCAGTTGCTCTTGGCCTTACCAGCACCTGGTCCTGTGGTTTATTTGTAGCCATTCTAACAAGAGGCATCTCATTGTAAACAAGAGTTCAGCATGTCCCTCATGCTGATGCTGACTGATCCAACTTCTTTCCATGTGTTAGGTACACCACATACTTTCTTTGGTGACCTGTACAGATATTTCGCCCATTCTCAGTTGGGTTGTTTGCTTTATCACTATTGAGGTTTGGGTGTTATTTATATTTTCGTGATATAAGTCCTTCATCAGATATGTATTTGCTAATGTCTTCTCCCTCTTTTCATTGTTAAAGTGGTAGCTTTCAAAAAGCTAACATTTTTAATTTTCATGAAGTTTGGTGTCACTTTTCCCTTTCATGTGCTGTCTCTAAGGCATCTGTGCTGACCAGTGATTACATTTGCTGTGCCCAGGTCTTTTTCTGTAAGACTTGTATAAGTCTTAAGCTGTCCACTTAGGAGGGCTTTTATTTCAGGCAAGTGACGATGCTGGAATTCTCTTTCGTGGACTCCTCCACTGGACACAAATGAAAGCTGAGGCTGCCCTCTCCATGGGGAGAAAGGCAACCCAGTGAATCTTTGAGCCAAGAGCAGCAACTGTGCTGACCTGTAGGTCATTATCAAACAGACCAACAGAAGAGATGAAATGGCAGAAGGGAAAAAGAGAAAATAAGTAGAAGAACTATTTCAAGAGTTAGTGGAAAATCCTGCAAATTAATGAGATGCATTAGACCACAGAGATAGGAATCTTAGAGAACACCAAACAGGATAAGAACCCAGCAGAGAAGGAAAGAAACAAAACCCAAACACATCAAACTGCTCAAAACTATTGATGAGGGAAAAAAAATCTTTAAAGCAGCTCAAGGCAAAATATACATTCCTACAGAGAAACAGTGAGGAGGATGACAGCAGACTTCCTAGCAGAAACCATGGGAGCCAGGATATGAGGGAAGGACATCTGTACTGTGTTGAAAGAATAGGGGCTCCTGACCCAAACTGTTTACTCAGAGAAAATATCTACAAGAAAGGAAGGAGCAGTACCTTTTAAGGAAACAAACACAGGAGAAAATTTATTTAAAGCAGTTGTGAACTATACAAAATGTTAAAAAAATGAATTATTTAGGTAGAATAAATATGATAGTACAAACAAGCTTGGATTGTTGCATAAATGAAGATGTATGTGACATTTTTCCAGTTGTGTTAAAAGATAATTGAATGTCTGAAGTTACTAGCAATATATTTGTATCTATAACTCTATAAAAGCAAAACATATGTCAAAATAACACACAAGATGGGATAAAATGAAAGCTGTAATTCCCTCTAATATGTACAGTATGGCAAAATATTATTTGAAGGTAGATTATGAAAAATTAAATTTACACCTTGTACATCTTAGAGCAACCAATAAAAATCTTTTGGAAGGAGATAAAAATATTAAATCAGGAGTAGAGATAAAATCGTAAAAATACTTAACTCATCCAAAATAAGGCATTTGTGAGAGAAGAAAACAGGCAAAGAAGAGATGGAAATAATAAAAATAACTAGCAAGAAAGTATATGGTAATTAATCATAATAATACTTCACATTAAATGCAAATAATCTAAACATATTAATTAAAATACAAAAAGTGTCAGGTTGAATAAAAAACCCCAATGCTCAGAGTTCCTACTCAGGTGCAGTGGGTTAAGGATCTGGTACTGCTGCAGCTGTGGTGCAGGCTGTAGCTATGGGTTAGATTTGATCCCTGACCAGGGAACTTTCATATGCTGTGGGTATGGCCGAAAAAGGAAAAACAAAACAAAACAAAAAAAACCAAGGCTCAACTATACATTAGTCTCAAGGAAACCATTTTAAATAAAATGGTAGACTAGATCAAAATGAACAGATTGGAAAAAAATATCAAACAAACATTAATGAAAAGAAAGCCAGATTGGAGTTTCTGTTGTGGTGCAGTGGGTTAGGAATCTGACTGAGCACTCACAGGTTTGATCCCTGGCCCGGTGCAGTGGGTTAAAGGATCCTGGTGCAGCTGAGGTATAGGTCGCAGCTGTGACTTGGATTCAACCCCTGGCCCTGGGAACTTTCACATGTCATGGGTGTGGCCATAGGAAAAAATATAAGGAAAGCCAGATTGACTATACCAATAATATATTTGACTTCAGAATAAAGACTGTTACCAAGATAACAAGGGGCATTTGTAATAATAATTTGTTCAGTAAGAAGTCTCAATAATCCTAAAGATGTATTTATCTACAACAAAGCTTCAAAAATACATGAAAAAAAAAATGAACAGAACTGAACGGAAGAAGAGAAGAATTCCCAGTTATATCTGGAGACTTCAACACTCCTCAATATATAATCACTGTTACAAGCAGACAGAAGAAACAGTAAGAGCAGAGAAGAGCTGAACAACATGATCAACAAAGCTGAAATAATTTATACTGATAGAACACTCAACACAAAATAACAGAATACAGGTTCTTTTCAAGTGCATTTGGAACCTAAACAGAACTTACCACATTTGGAAGAACTGAAACCATAAAATAAGACATCAGAACCCAGCAGAATTATGGTGGAAATGAATCACAGAAGGCATTCTCAAGAAAGAGAACTTAAACAGAACACAGAGACATAAAGCATAAAAATGGACTGAATAATTGCAAAGATGTAACTTTAGTCAGTAGGAAAACATGATCTATTGCTAGAATCCTATCTCATGCCGGTACACTGGGAATTGCACAAAAATATGTACATTAGAAGAATATCCTGATCAGTATTTTCTTAGGAAAGTCTCTCTCACAAACTAAGAACTCTGAAATCAAAATAGAAAAGATGTAGTGAGAATATCTGCAATACAATAGAGGATTTGAAGGTTAAAATGATGGCTAGTAACAGCTTGCTGCCAGTACTGTGTATACGTAGTATGATACCATTTATATTAAAATGTTTAGATGAAGGTAATGTCTGCATGAGAACGAAGTAAGCCTGGAAACCACATGTTTCATGTTCCTATCCTCTCATTTTAAAACAAGCACCTATTACTTGTATAATTAAAATATAGAAGGTGAAAATATCAAATAAATAGGAAAATACAATGTTACGCATATGTTTCCTTCACAGCTGAGATATGTTAAAATGATTTAATACTCATTAATATCTCAAAGGAATCATCACAAAATTAAGTGCTTTTTAATTGGCCAGCATATGGCCCAAGGACCACTGTGGTGTCTAGAATCACTTGTTTCCATATGAAATAACCCAAGACAGTTATGCTTTTGAACTATTTTATTTCCTTCTTATTATATTTTCTCCTTTTGTTTCAACCATCCTTTTTGATGCTTTTAAGATATCTATTATGCAAACATTCCAGGTTTTTATGTATTACTCAACTGGCACTGGAGTAATGTTTGACTGAAATAATGCTTACTTATAAATGACTGAATATATATGAAATCTATGTATGGAATGTAAAATTTCATGTTTTGTTTCCTTTTCATGCACAGATTAAAAAAAAAACTCTGGCTTTTTTTTGGGGGGGGGGATATGGTGCTGTTTTTCTTTTTTTCTAGGCTCAAATATTTCAAATTACTGTTTAAATGTGCTCTGAACACCCTACATGGTTATCCTTTGAAATTAAGGTATTCATTTCGTTAAAAAGAAATGTAATAAAAATTCACAATATTTCACTTACACTGTGAGAAGCAGCCAGAAACCTACTTTTCAATGATTCCAAAATTTTCAATACTGCTAATAGTTCTTTGCATTTGGAATAATATAAGTCCTGAAGTCTGGGGGTTCACCAAAAGTTGAGTGGGAGTAAATCTAATTGGATAATTTCCCAGGTTACAATAATGTCACAAAACCATTTTATTATAGTGCCTCATCCACTTAGCACCTTATTTTATATTGTTTCAATCTAGATAAATATGAAATATATAATTTCTAGAAAATTATATTTAAATATTAATATAATACATTAGTAATAGTAAGTTGGGTAATTAAAATTTATAATGGAGAGAATTTGTCTACCTAGTGCAAGAAGAAAATTCAGATAACAAACAATATAAGCAAGGATCTGAATCTTTCATTTTACTGCTTGGAATAAGAAAATTTATCTACCAACTTAAGAGATCTTTGTTTTCAAAAACGACGTTCCCTGCTCTACCTAGAATGCCCCTACTTACATTAAAATGGGACATTGTTTTTAAGCCCTCTGACTCCAAATTCAATCTCCCTCTCTCTGTGAAGGCAGCCTCGTGTATCCTGTGATGTCTCTGTGAGATTAGAATGTACCCACTTACCCTGGGCGCTTACGTAATTCTGTCATTTTCTCTGACTGAGCAGAGCATTTGGCGTGTAGGGAAGCAAAAACAAGACATTATCTCAATCTGAGTCAGAGAGTTAATCTGAGGGTTTTGCATATGATTCTGATCTCCTGATGCTTTCCAAAATGACAAAAGGAAAATTAATACGATTGCTCTTTTAGAGAAGGATGGGCACACACACACAACTGCAACCATAGTAACAAACCTTGGTACAGTGTTTCTGTTCTTAAATTTTGGGAGATTCAAGTAATGACACAAAAGATGTCAAGTGTACAGTTTAAATAGATACAACATATGTGTACAGAAAAAAAGCTTCAGACAGTACTTTCATGGTATAATAAAAAAAAAATCAGAGGCTAAACAGCTCTATTTCCTTCACCTTCTCATAAAATACATTTTAAGTTTTTACATATTAGGTGCTTTTCCATGATGATTCTTTTGTGAAAGCTCTAAAATATATCCAAATAAAATCTACAAGATACCTGATTTTTTAAAATATAAAGTGGACAACATTGTTAAAAATAAAGGCAGACTTTACCAGCTAGCTTAATTTCTTAAAAAGCTATAACATTTTTGTCCACCGAAACCATTTAACTATGAAATATTTACACGCTCCAAGATTGAGATAAACAATCAGTTCTTCCTGGGTAATGGTTATGAAATCCTTATGTAATGGTTGTGATAAAATCTAATCAATTAAAACCTCAGGTTAGTGTCCTACTGTGTCTGAGCTTTAAGAATAACTACTAACATAACCAAGAGGAAAACAAACCTACTGTTTTTCACCAAGGAGGCCTTGGCAGCATGATGAGGTTTAGGAACGTAAAACACATGGCGCTGTTAACTGGATGGCCAGTGTGTTAGGCCGGCAAATACCCCTTTCCTGGAAATGCACACTCCATAATCTGGGTTCACATCCTACAAGAAGGCTACCTTCCCATTTAAGTTTCATTGTCCTGACCATTTATTTCCACCCTGCTGCTATCATAAACTTGCTCTCCTGGAACCTGCATGTCATCCAGAAAACATGGGACACAGCTATAAGCTAGTTTATCATTCGTCTGAAGCTAGAACGAGTTTTAGATAATAATTTGATTGGATTTTCACTTCTTAAACACACTGCTACCGTGTTCCTATTGTGTGCCAGGGCCATTTCTAGTAGCTGAGGATTCCACAGAAGAAAATTCCTGGCCTCAAAGAGTTTACATTTCACTTGGAAATGAGAGAAAATAAACTAGGAAGCATTTCTACATCCAGTAGTAACATACACACTACAAAGAAAAGCAAGGCCATGTGAGAAGGAGGCTCTGTCGTCGTTGCTGTTTTACACGTGGGAGAGGGGAGGCCTCTGATGTCAGATATGTGAGCAACAAGCAGAGGGAAGTGGGCAAGGATGGACCTCCTGGTGGAGCATGTCCTAGGACCTGGCACAGCAAGTGTTTCTACTGTGAGGAATAACACTGATCAAAAAATCCTGTGAGTATGGATAGCCAACAGGTGCAAGAGAAGACGCTCAACATTGCAAGTTATTAAACAAATGCAAATCAAAACTACAGTGAGGTACCACCTCATACCAGTCAGAGTGGCCATCATTAATATGTCTATAGATAACAAATGCTGGAGAGGGTGTGGAGAAAAGGCAACCCTCCTACACTGTTGGTGGAATGTAAATTGGTGCAACCACTATGGAGAACAATATGGAGGGTTCTCAGAAAACTGAATATAGAACTACCATATGATCCAGCAATCCCACTCCTGTGCATATAACTGGAGAAAATTCTAATTTGAAAAGATAGATGCACCCATTTGTTCATAGCAGTACTATTCACAATAGCCAAGACATGGAAGTAACCTAAATGTCCATTGACAGAGGAATGGATAAAGAAGTTGTGGTACATATATACAAGGGACCATTACTCAGTCATAAAAAGAAAATGAAATAATGCCATTTGCAGAAACATAGATGAACCTAGAGATCATACTACTAAGTGAAGTAAGGCACACAGAGAAAGACAGATACCATATAATATCACCTATATGTGGAATATGAAATACAACACAAACGATCCTACCTATGAAACAGAAACAGGCTCACAGACATGGGGAACAGACTTGTGGTTGCCAAGGGGGAGAGGGGCTAGGGAAGGGGGTGGGCTGGGAGTTTGGGGTTAGCAGATGCAAACTATTACATGTAGAATGGATAAACAACACGGTCCTACTGTATAGCACAGGGAACCGATATTCAATATCCTATGATAAACCATATTGGAAAAGAATATGAAAAAAGAATGTATGTATAACTGAATTAACTGTGCTGTACAGCAGAAATTAACACAACACTGTAAATCAACCATACCTTAATTAGTAAAAAGTCCTGTAAGACCTCCTGGAACTCAGGAGGTCGGAGCAATGGTTAGTCCGTGAGAGTAATTTGCTCTAAGTAGCTTTTAGCAGTCTGGTTTATGAGTAGGAAAAAACTTAAGCTGGAGAGCTTATCAGCCATTCTGCATTCAGCTAAGGACCATTAGTGGCTTCATAGTTAACATGTAATGAGGTTGGGCTATAAGGCTCAGATAAAGGAAAACAAAGATATTATAAACAGATTTTTATTTTTACTCATCATCACACTGCAAAGGCGTTCCCACTGTGGCACAGTGGGTTAATGATCTGGATTGTCTCAGTGGAGGCACGGGTTCAATTCCTGGCCTGGGTGCAGTGGCTTAAGAAACAGGCGTTGCTGCAGCTGTGGCATAGGTTGCAGCTCCAGCTTGGATTCAATCCCTGGCCCTGGAATTCTATATGCCATGGCTGCAGCCATTAAAAAAAAAAAAAAAAAAAAAGGTCATTAGCAATGTATATCCATGAAAAAGCATTTACCTCAAAGGTAACATTTACCTCAAAGGTAATAACCTGTTTAACAACAGGTGCAAAGACACTGGCAGCACAGCACACTTACCTGCATGACCACAAACATATAAGTGGCTTGGCCTTCCTGTACATATCTGCCCTGTCAATAATATTTCAATGTTCAAAGACAAACAAGAATTTTCCTCTGAACTGTCTTGTCACTCTTTGTGTATTAAACCAGAATTGGGCTGGTGAAGCGTCTGGAAGACTCTGACCCTCCAAATGCATTGACCCCACTCCCCCAATGGACTTCAATCTCTTATCCCTTTGTCATCAACTGAGCGCTGGGGTCTGAAGGATGGTGCAGCCCAGGGTGGGGGCTCCCGGCTCCCACGAAGGAACAGACTGTGTCCAAGGGTGGTTGGAAAGTGCAGTCTCCGAGAGCCTAACTCACAGGAAACTGCAGGCTCTGGAGAAGGTCAAGACCTACTGCCTCCATACCGGGAACCTGGGCTGGATGTCATGGCAGAGGCCCAGCACAGGCTGTGGGTGCAGGAGGAGGTGGCTCCCTCCAAGGTTCTTGGACCCACGGGCTTTCCTGATGCTTAGAGGCAAAGCCAAGTGAGGCTCTTTCCATCCCACGTGGGACTGTTGGCAGTGAGGGGCCAGCACCCAGTGAACAGACAAAGGGGAGTCAGCACATCCATTGGCCAACAGCCAGAGAGAAGGATCACTGCACAAGAGCTGGAGAGAAGAATTATTACATAACAGTCAGAGAAGAACCGATCAGCTACACAGTGAGTGGAGTAAATGAGGAGGAGACAATGCTCAGAATGAAGACACACATGCGGATATTTAAAGGTCACACGCTTAAAAATGTACAGAACTCCTCTGTAGACTGAAAACATACTTTCTCAGCCGAGTGATCCCGCAGGTGTGTTGCAGCTGGGGATCCTGACCACTGAGCACTAGTTTAGTGGCCTAAGCAAGTGCCATAACACCTCGGAACACAGACCAGAGACCTGAAAGTGTGAAATTAAAAGTGAAACAGGAGGCTTCAGGGGCTCACATTCTTGCTTGGTAGGTAAGTGGGTTGCTTTTATTTAGGAAAAGAATTTGGTTCACAGGCACCCAAGCTCACAAGGGTGCATCCCTTATCCTTGAACTTTGGCTGGACCAAACTTGCCCAGGTTTCTCTCTGTCCTCCAACTCCTAAGCTTTGGCTCCCTCACAAGGCTGAGCGAGAACTGGGGTGCTGAGATGCACAGTGTCCCTCCTTGACTGCTCATACTGAGAACCTGCCGACACACAGAAAAACATGTCCTAAGCTCCCAAGTTTTGTCACCTGCTCACCCCTGTTGCCCTCCTCCCTGCGCACCCTTTCCCATAAAAGAAAAGCCTTTTTTCTGTTTGATTTGAGATGCTGCAGGTTTAAGGTTGAAGCATTCTCCCCATCACGAGAGACGTGACTTAGTCTGGGTTTGTTCTTATGTGGCAACGGATGGTGCCCTGACCTGGAGCCCTGAACACCCACTGTCTCTACCAGATATCACATTCCTGCCCCCATCTCAAGAGGCAAGTCTCAAGGGGTTCAGGGACTTCATGAGCAACCATCTAAGACGAAACAAGCCAATTTTATTAAAAAATACAGTTTCATCCTAAAATAAAATGACTTATTTTTCCAAAATGTATAAGACAAAGTTTATATAAGTACAACAATTATGAAAGATTCCACCCAAATGGTATTGGGCATGGTCAATGCTGGTTAAAATTTAAAAGCTTTTTTAATCATATAAGATTTTTTCAGAATCAGTATTAAATATCAGATGGATGAAAAACTAAAATATGATTGTCTTTCTGTTGTAACAACAGAATTTTCTTGAATTATTAGTCTGCTCTTAATAAGAGGTTGTAAAATAAGTTTTCCTTTGTCTTCTGGGCAGTCTGCCTAAGTGGTTAACTTTCTGTGTCTTACCAGAATGCTTTCCTGTGCTTCTGTTAACTTTGTTACATCTTAATTATTTAAAAAAAAAAACCCACAACGTTTGTTCACTGTACTAGTGAAGAATCAAAACCAAACCATGGGGAGTTTCCTTCGTGGCACAGCGGACACAAATGCGACTAGAATCCATGGGGCTGTGGGTTCAATCCCGGGCTTGGCTCAGTGGGTCAGGGATCCGGCGTTGCTGTGATCTGTGGTGTAGGTCACAGACTTGGCTCGGATCCCAAGTTGCTGTGGTGTAAGCAGGAGCTATAGCTCACATTCGACTCCTAGCCTGGGAACTTCCATATGCTGCAGGTGCGGCCCTAAAAAGCAAAAACAAAAACAAAAACAAAAACAAAACCATGGTTGTTTTCATGAAAGCTGCTTAAGTCTAAGTAACAAAGACAGACCAACAATAAAATGTTAGCAAGTATATCAGGCAAATGTAATAAATTTGAAAGTAGGCGTGGAAATGTTACTATCAGATAAGGTGAAATCTGTGCTAAAACAGTGGTAAGGAGGATATAGTGTAAAAAAATGAAGGGATAAGAAGCATAACCTAAGAATGGATAAAAGAGAAATAAATTCATGTGTCTAAAAATAGAGCAGCAAACACTGAGAGCAAAACCTACAAAAGACACTAGAAGGACCTATTTAAGTACAATTATAATGGAAGTCATCAGCATTCCTTTCTCAGAATTATACATATAGGTTGATATAACTCATGGTGTTTTCGTTTTGTTTTGTTTTGTCTTTTTAGGGCTGCACCCGTAGCATACGAAGATTCCCAGGCTAGGGGTTGGTTGAATCAGAGCTGCAGCTGCTGGCCTACCCCACAGCCACAGCAACGCCAGATCCGAGCCACGTCTGAGACCTACACCACAGCTCATGGCAAAGCCGGATCCTTATTAACCCAATGAGTGAGTCCAGGGATTGAACCTGTGTCCTCATGGATGCTAGTCAGATTCGTTTCTACTAGCCACCATGGGAACTCCTTTTTTTTTTTTAATGGTGTTTTTTGTTGTTTTGTTTTGTGCTCTAGACTGAATCCTCCCCAAATTCATATGCTGAAGCACCCAAAGTGCTGGTAATCAGAGGTGGGGCCTCTGGGGGTAATTGGGTCATGAAGGTGGAACCTCTTGATGGCATCAGTGGCCTAATGGAGACCCCAGAGATCTCTCTGTCTCTCTGCCACATGAGACGATGGCTGTGGCACCGTGATCCAGGACTTCCCAGCCTCCAGGACTTGAGACGTTAATGCGTATGGTTTAAGCCACCAAGTCTAGGATATTTAAATACTGTAGGCTGAGCTAAGACATTTTAGTTTGTTTGCTGTGCAAAAGCCCCCCTCCCAATACTTTATGTTCAATTCATTACTATTAAAGAAAATACAAATTAGATTAACAGTGAACTATATAACAGCATGTCAACCAGTATGGAAAAGTTAAAAAGAATAGTAATGCTTTTTCATTACTGTCAGGGATGAAGGCAAAAGTTAACTCCTGTGCTTTACTGTTTGAAATTAGAAATGCCTAAGCTTTTTGCAAAGCAATCTGGCAACATTTATTATTGTTTATAATTTGAAATGCATGCACATTTTGACCTATTACTTCCACTGCCTGGAATCTTTCTCATAGAAATAAAAGCATACTAATTAACTTCAGAACTGATGGAAAAGGAGAAAAAAAAGGGAAAGAGTAAATAATCATTCGCAGGGGAATGATTAGTTGATAAAATTATGCTATATCCACACGATGTAGTATTTTGATTGCTTCTTTGCTTCAATCATTCATTAATTCTGCTCATTTTTTGACTTAGTGAATACTATGTGTCAAGTTATTCTATGTTCTGCTGAAACAATGGTGGTCTCATTTAAGGCTGTCTAGGGGAGAGAGAGAAAATAAGCAAATTATGAGTGGTAGTATGATATACTAAAATATATCGTTGTAGTAGGTAGTGAGAAATGCTTTGAAGGGAAACAGGACTAGAAGAGAGATGAGGAGTATGATGTCAGAAGGCTGGTTCACACATCAATACGCTGGGAGCTGGGCTACGAGGAGAGGAGAGAGTGGGTCATTCCCATCCAGGGCTTCTTTCCTTCCTCTTTTTTTTTTTTTTTTTTTTTTTGTCTTTTTTCTGCCTTTTTCTGTGGCCACTCCCAAGGCATATGGAGATTCCCAGGCTAGGGGTCTAATTGGAGCCGTAGCCACTGGCCTACGCCAGAGCCACAGCAACGCGGGATCCGAGCCGCGTCTGCAGCCTACACCACAGCTCACGGCAACGCCGGATCGTTAACCCACTGAGCAAGGGCAGGGATCAAACCCGCAACCTCATGGTTCCTAGTCTGATTCGTTAACCACTGAGCCACGATGGGAACTCCAGCTTCTTTCCTTCTACAGACAACTTTGTCTCCTGACAAGGTTGGGTCAATTAGGAATGGCTAAGTGGGTAGGTGGGGTGCACTTAATTGTGTTCCCTAAAAAATCTAAGTATTTCTAAATTATTACCTTCATTTTCTGTGTTATTCTACTCTTTACCAGTGTTTTGTCTATCAAAACACTGAAAAACATTCCTATTCTTTCAATTCAACTGGAAGGTAAATGCTGCGCTTTATGGGATATTCCTTTTCTAACTAGAGTTGTCACCAGTGTTTTATTTCTTCACAAAATACATGTCATGGGTGAGCTTTGAGGTAAAAACAATGTTCAGACTTTTGTTCAGCATCTGAGTAGAGAGTAACTTTGAAATATGTGTTTTGATTGGCAATAAAATCCTGCATCAAGGACAAGGACACGCATCAACGTTAGAAACCTTACTGCTTCTCTCCGGCCGCAGGGAGCCTTTGGCCTTCTTGTTCTGGCTCCCGCTCTCGTGAAGGGCCTTGAACCAGTCCCGCAGCCTGGTCGACACCTCCCTGAACTCCAGGCTGGTGCACACTGAACAGAGAGAAACAACACAGATCCTGAGTGACCACGGAGCATGATGTCAATGCCAGCTCTGATTACTCCCACAACCAACAGGTAACAACAACCAAAGAAAAAAGGCAATGCAATTCCTACTTCTGTTTCAGGTTTTAAAAGGAAATATGTATTGTTAACATAGCAAGATGTAATATAAAAATATTTTATTTGATAGAGAAATACCATTAAGAATTCTGCTTCCACTCTTCACTATAACAAAACACGATTGAGGTTCTCACTGTTAAGGTCATATGAACTGTTACCATATTCATGTGCTGCGAACACATCTTGGGAAGATGATGGTGGGTCATCCGGGGAAATTTGGGGTTGAAAACCCAAAGTGAATATCACACATTTATTACTGGCTCTATGTACTGTAACAGCTTATGATTTATGAATCTGCATTAATATATTCAATATACATAGGAATTATCAATTATATGCTGTTTTTATTTGGTTTAGTCCTATACATTTTTGGAACACAGAAAAGGGAAAGCTATCTTATTTGACATTAAGAAAGATTATAAAATATTTAAGAAAATGTTTCTGTCGTAAAAGTAAGGTGTTAGCAAACTGTGACATTTGGAACTTAATTCCTATTTTCAAAATAACTGTTATTGACCAATAATTATGTCCTTTAAAATAGCCTGTACAATAAAAGTAGCAGAATATATTTTATAAATGCGTATGGATGTGTATATGTATGTCAGCCCAGTGCTGAAATATGATATGTCAAATTCAGTAATTTGTTGCCAAAATATTTTGAAAATCTAAGAAATACTTATTTACATTGTTACCATAAACTAAATTCCTCTGCAAGTAACTAACTGCAATTTCCTGAACTAAGTACCCTTTAACAGTCCTTTTCTTGCTCATTTTGTTAAAAATAAGCTTATAAAGTGATGTGTTACATTATGCTCAATATATGCTATACACATTTATATAATATATATCACATGTACAACATAATAAATATACTATAATGTAATGCAATATAATTTAAGAATTTAAGGTCACTCTCTAGTTTTAAAGGAAATGAAATCCAGAGTAACAGGTCCCTCCCAGTACCCAGTACAGTGGATGACCCACACCAGCAAAGCACCGTGGCATTTCAGCACCTGGGGGCAAAAAGGACTTATAAGCAGCAGTGGGGAGAGAAACACAAACTGCTGTATCCAAAGAACGAGGAACTGGAATGTCTTCTGATTTTCAAGAATAACACTGACAGGCAGAAAGACAACTGAAAAACCACTTTGAACTTTTTTTTTTTTTTTTTTTTTGTCTTTTTGCCTTTTCTAGGGCTGCTCCCATGGCCTATGGAGCTGTAGCCGCTGGCCTTCACCAGCTGTAGCCACAGCAACGCTGGATCCGAGCTGCGTCTGCAACCTACACCACAGCTCATGGCAACGCTGGATCCTTAACCCACTGAGCAAGGCCAGGGATCGAACCCTCAACCTCATGGTTCCTAGTCGGATTCGTTAATCACTGGGCCACAATGGGAACTCCGCCACTTTGTACTTTAAACTGGGACTCCTATATCCAGAAAAATCAGGTGGGAGAGTAAGCTAAAGACATTTTAAATATATAAGAACCTAAAATTAACCAGCACATCACCTCTCCCCAGGACATCACCTTTCCCCAGGAGCTGGTGGAAGATGCCATGCATCAGAGAGTGCTGCCTAAGACGCAGGAAATCTTAGATGCAAGAAACGAAGGGATTTCTAGGAAGATGGTAAAAGGGTCCCAGGATGCATTCTGTACCAAGTGCATGGGGGTTAGCGTGTCCAAGTTCATGGCTCTTGTTTCACCCTGGGAATCACCTTTATGGACATGACCTCAGCTGCCTGGGGCTGAGTGACCGGTGGTCAGCAGTCCCCCAGTGGACACCCCAGCCCTGAGCTGTGTGGACAGACATCCAGGCAAGTATCCTCTGATTCCACCTACTGTCGTAGGAGAAAACACAAAGTCCTGAAGAGAGGCGCTCCTCCACGTGAGCACCTGTGTTTATATGCAAGACACACAGCCCCAGGGAGAAAAGGTGCGGCTGGCTGGCTGGCTGGTTTCCAATGAGGGGAACAGGGTGAAGGAAGCAAAGTATGGTGAGGGGGTCTTATTTTCGCCATTTGTCTGTTTTTCCTTTTGAATGTGTGCCAAAACCTCTATGAATACTCCAACTTAAATTAAAAACTTTAAAATTCCTCAAAAATTAATTACAACCCTCTAACCCTCTACCTAGCATCACCCTTTCTTAAAATTATCTTCAGATATGCTACATATACAAGCTTATTTAAATTGTATGACATTGCTCAGCACTTTGAATATCAAGGGTGTTAACAAAACTGCTTATCAGCAGGGACCCCCGCCCAAGGGGGCTCCTAGTTATTAATAAGCGAAAAAGCTCACTGTGTACAGATGGGGAACAATGGCGACAATGCAGCTTTTGGTGACAAAAGATAAGCAGAGATGTTCAGTTCTATTTGTACAAAAAGAGAGGAAAATGCATTTGCTCATGTATGCTTAAAATACCTCTGGAAATACACACAAGAAATGCAAACACTGTCACCTCTGCAGTGGGACCAGACAGGGAGATACAGGCTGGTGGAAACAATGACGTGTATACATTTAACCATTAAAGCAGGCTAACACATTGTCTACTTGAACAGAGATTCAAAAACGAATTTCAGTTCTCTATTTCCTTTACCCATCTTATTTTTCCCCAAAGCACACCTAGCAAAGAGCGAAGTTTCATCCAATAAAATACTGCGGAAGAGTGATAAAAAGTGTGTTAAAAAGACTGGCACAAATTTTCCTTTATTGTTAGTAAATTCCAATGATATCATGCTTACCATGTATGTCTAATGAACTGTTTGTAAACTTGTATGACTTTTATGAGATCAAGTAATTTACATTCAAGAATAATAGCACTTAAAAATTTCCCCAAATATGAGACATTATATAGCTTTATTGTGTGTTGCACACAGCTTAGCTTAAGTTTCCACAGAAGGTTATGCATGCATTGCAGTAGAACATTTTAGCAATGAAGAATCCTGCAGTAATAATAATAATAATGGCAGCCAACACTACATACTTACTGCTCTAAGTACTTTATAGACTTGGACATATTTAATTCTTATAAAAATTCTATGGTAATTATTCTACTATTGTCTCCATGGAAGTGTCAGGAAATTGAGACACTAGAGGTACAGAATTGCCTGAGGTCAGACCAAGAAGTAGCAGAGTTCTTACTCCTAGGACAGACCACCCTCAGTACTTTTGATGGGAACAATAATAACAACAATAATAATAACACAGCCATGGCTGCAGCAGCAAAGCTGTAAGCTCCAACTTGGAATTGCCAAGTCCAGACTCAAAGCCTGTGAATTCCCACGCCACTGTTAGGCCTATAGCCGTGTGAGGGATCGCCATGCAGAGATGTATAAAGTCAGCAAAACACATTATTAGAGGAAAGTAACACAAGAGCTACGCATATGTATCTTTTTGACTTCAAAGGAATCATGTATCTTCAAGCCCAAGTTTTAGGCCAGTGAAGAACCGAACCCCAGAGGGGTTATGATCACCAACCAGAACAGACAGTTTATGCTGCTTCAGCCTCCACACAGGTGACAAAGGCCAGGACGGAGGCCCCTCAGGAAGGCCGGCCTCCCCTAACCGTTTACGCGAGGCCATGACAGTTACCACCATCACTTTTTATTTTTTATGTATTTATTTCCTTTTTGCTGTTTAGGGCCACACCCGAGGCATATGGAGGTTGCCAGGCTAGGGGTTGAACTGGAGCTGCAGCTGCTGGCCTATACCACAGCCACAGCAATGCCAGATCTGAGCCATGTCTGCCAACTACACCACAGCTCACAGCATCACTAGATCCTGAACCCACTGAGCGAGGCCAGGGAACAAACCCGCATCCTTACGGATCCTGGTCAGGTTCATTCCACTGAACTTGACCATCGCCTTTTATAAATATGAGTCCAACTGCCCTGCCACACACAGGGAAGGAGAAGCGTCGCACATGCAATGTGGAAATATCATACTACTTATAGGATGACATTCCCAACTCACTGGCTAACAATTCCTTTGCTACAGACATGCTCTGCTGGGCCAGTCAGAACCCATCAGTGCTTTACTCACATTCTTTTCCAGAAAAAGTCAATTAGTCTTTTCTTCATGTTTTCCAACAGTTCTACTACATGGATTTTTTTCCTCCTAGAAATAGTATCTTGCATTTATACAGCATGAAATGCACTTAATGAGGTTTCACATTTGATTCTACTATCAATCCTGGGAGATCAGGTAAAGGATTATTATCACTTTTTTTTATAGCTGTGGAAACTGGGCCACAAAAGTTAAATGCTGTCCTACATTTCACAGTCAGCAGTGATGGGGACAGGCTGGGTGCTCACTGATCTAATTGTATTTGGCATCAGGAGTGAATGACAGAATAATAAATCATAATAGATGTGAATAAAAGAAAAGCTTGGTTTCAACGCAAGGTTCTTCAATTGTGTCAAGTTATTAATTAGGGCTTGGTGTTAGGTAAAGCAAAGGAGTGAAAGGGGGGACGAGGCCTTGGAAATTTAAAAAAGTTACATATTGGATTTATACTTGTGTATCCACACACGTCTTTCACATGACAAAAACATGTAATAGAATGGATGGGATTATAGTAGAATGTAAAATAAAAACAAGAGAAATTATAGCGGAAGAACATCAGAGAGGCTAATGTAACTGAGCAGGGCCATGTGGGGCTCCCCGGGCACAAAAATCTTTCTGTGTCCCCCATTTCTGGTTTTTGGGAAATGGGCATCATTCAGCCTCCATGACCTTCCCTGAGTTCCAAGGGGGCAGGTTTAGATAGTTGCTGATCAGGGAAGGAAGCGGAGGCAGAGACCAGGGAGGAACAGTTAAGAAATGATAGTACAGCCTTGGGGCAGGATCCTGGTTCCCTCTCAAGGGAGACACATAATGATGTCAGCATTTTACATGTCAGCATAAAAGTGATACTCCCGGAGTTCCCATCGTGGCTCAGTGGTTAGCGAATCCAACTAGAAACCATGAGGTTGCGGGTTCGATCCCTGGCCTTGCTCAGTGGGTTAAGGATCTGGTGTTGCTGTGAGCTGTGGTGTAGGTTGCAGACGTGGCTTGGATCCCACATTGCTGTGGCTGTGGTATAGGCCAGCAGCTACAGCTCCAAATTGACCCGTAGCCTGGGAACCTCCATATGCCATGGGAGTGGTCCTAGAAATGGCAAAGAGACAAAAAAAAAAAAAAAAAAAAAAAAAAGTAATACTCCTTATGCTTCTTTTAGAAATGAATACTTTAAAATTGAACAGTGTGGAGCCCTTCCTTGGGCTTTGCCCTGTTCGATTGCTCCCTCAACACAATATCCTGTAAGCTAAAGATTAGGCACCCTGAGGACAAGAGCCTGTGGGTTAAAGATTATTAATACATGATGTTTTTCAGAACTTTCCTAGTTTGTTCTGATCCCTTTTCAAAATTACTGTTATTCTAGGCAATAACCCAGAAGACCACCACCAGGCTCATGCTGAGATCTCCTAATGCCAGCTTTGATGATGAAGATTCCCCCAAAGAAAGAAGAATGCATGTCTGTCCCAACCCTGATTCTTATCTGAAACCCTGTTTTTTTCCTTTTAGACTATAAAACTCCCTGCAATTCTTCCCCAAGGGAGGACACAGTCTTTAAGGCATTAGCCTGCTGTGGCCTTCTTTGCCTGGTAAAGCAATACAAGCTACTTCTTCTCCTTCACCCCAAAACTCTGCCTTCACATTTTTATTCAGCACTGGTGGACAGAGGCTGAGTTTTAGCAAGAGTAGGAGCCCAGGATTTGACACACAGTGATTGGAAGAAAAAGAATTTGAGAAGAAATTATTATTACTATTATTATTATTATTATTGTTATTTTGCTTTTTAGGGCTGCACCCATGGCATATGGAAGTTCCCAGGCTACGGGTCAAAGTAGACCTGTAGCCGCCAGGCTACACCACAGCCATAGCAATGTGGGATCCAAGCTGCTTCAGTGACCTACACCATAGCTCACAGCAACACCAGATCCTTAACCCACTAAGCAAGGCCAGAGATTGAACCCACAACCTCATGGATCCTAGTCAGATTCATTAACCACTGAGCCATGAAGGGAACTCCAAATTATTTTTTGAAATATAGAAAATAATTCCTATGACTGCAGGAGAGAAGTTTTCAGAGAGAAAGGGACTCCTGAGTTCTTAGCTGAATGAATTAAACATAAACATATATATACTCATTCCAAGACATCTTTTAAAATTTAGAGTATGAAATATAAAAAGATTATAAGAGTTTTTGAGGAAGAAAACAAAATGAACAAGTGATTAAACAAAAGCCAACCAAAGGTTATTACCTTTTTTCATTGATTTGCATGTAGCTGCCCAGGTTTCCCAGCAATGCTTGCTGAAAAGACTGTCTTTTTCCCATTTTATGTTCTTGCTTCCTTTGTCAAGGATTAATTGACCATAGGTGTCTGGGTTTATTTTTGGGTTCTCTATTCTGTTCCATTGGTCTGTCTGTCTGTTTTGGTACCAGTACCACACTGTTTTGATGACTGTGGCTTTGTAATATTGCCTGAAGTCTGGGAAAGTTATGCCTCCTGCTTGATTTTTGTTCTTCAGAATTGCTTTGGCAATTCTGGATCTTTTGTGGTTTCATATAAATTTTTGTATTGTTTGTTCTAGTTCTGTGAAAAATGTCATGGGTAATTTGATAGGGATTGCATTGAATCTGAAGATTGCTTTGGGTAGTATGGTCATTTTTTTTTTTTTTGGTCTTTTTGCCATTTCTTGGGCTGCTCCTGCGGAATATAGAGGTTCCCAGGCTAGGGGTCTAACCAGAGCTACAGCTGCCGGCCTAAACCACAGTCACAGCAACATGGGATCCAAGCTAAGTCTGCAACCTACACCACAACTCACAGCAATGCCGGATTGTTAATCCACTGAGCAAAGGCAGGGATCGAACCTGCAACCTCATGGTTCCTAGTTGGATTTGTTAACCACTGGGCCACGATGGGAACTCCAGTATGGTCATTTTTATAATATTAATTTTTCCAACCCAGGAGCATGGAATATTTTTCCATTTCTTTATATCTTATTTAATTTCTTTGATTAATTTTTATAGTTCTCAGCATATAAGTCTTTCACCTCCTTGGTCAGATGTATATCCATGTATTTAATTTTTTGGGTGCAATTTTAAAGGGTTTTGTATTTTTGTATTCCTTTTCTAATATTTCATTGTTAGCATATAGAAATGTGACTGCAATCCTGAGAAACAGAAACGAAGCAGGAGGCATAACTCTCCTAGACTTCAAGAAATATTACAAAGCCACAGTCATCAAAACAGTGTGGTACTGGTATCAAAACAGACAGACAGACCAATGGAACAGAATAGAGAAGCCGGAAGTAATCCCTGACACCTATGGTTAATTAATCTTTGACAAGGGAGGTAAGAACATAAAATGGGAAAAAGACAGTCTTTTCAGCAAGCATTGCTGGGAAACAGTCTTTTCAGCTGCATGCAAAGCAATGAAATTAGAACACACACTCATACCATGCACAAAAATAAACTCCAAATGGCTGAAAGACTTAAATATACGACAGGACACCCATCAAACTCCTAGAAGAAAACATAGGCAAAACACTCTCTGACATCAACATCATGAATATTTTCTCAGGTCAGTCTCCCAAAGCAACAGAAATAAAGGCAAAAATAAACCCATGGGACCTCATCACACTGGCAAGCTTTTGCACAGCAAAGGAAACCCAAAAGAAAACAAAAAGACAACTTACAGAATGGGAGAAAATAGTTTCAAATGATGCAGCAGACAAGGGCTTAATCTCTAGAATATACAAGCAACTTATACAACTCAACAGCAAAAAAGCTAATCAACCAATGGAAAAACGGGCAAAAGACCTGAACCGACAGTTCTCCAAGGAAGATATATAGATGGCCAACAAGCAAATGAAAAAATGCTCAACATCCCTGATTATTAGAGAAATGCAAATCAAAACTACTGTGAGATACCACCTCACACCAGTCAGAATGGCCATCATTAATAAGTCCACAAATAACAAGTGCTGGAGGGGCTGTGGAGAAAAGGGAACCCTCCTGCACTGTTGGTGAGAATGTAAGCTGGTGTGGCCACTATGGAGAACAGTATGGAGATACCTTAGAAAACTATACGTAGAACTGCCATATGACCCCACAATCCCACTCTTGGGCATATATCTGGACAAAACTCTACTTAAAAGAGACACATGCACCCGCATGTTCATTGCAGCACTATTCACAATAGCCAAGACATGGAAACAACCCAAATGTCCATCAACAGATCATTGGATTCAGAAGAGGTGGTATATCTACACAATGGAATACTACTCAGCCATAAAAAAGAATGACATAATGCCATTTGCAGCAACATGGATGGAACTAGAGAATCTCATACTGAGTGAAATGAGCCAGAAAGACAAAGACAAATACCATATGATATCACTTATAACTGGAATCTAATATCCAGAACAAATGAACATCTCCTCAGAAAAGAAAATCATGGACTTGGAAAATAGACTTGTGGCTGCACGATGGGAGAGGGAGGGAGTGGGAGGGATCGGGAGCTTGGGGTTAATGGATGCAAACTATTGCTCTTGGAATGGATTTACCATGAGATTCTGCTGTGTAGCATTGAGAACTATGTCTAGATACTTATATCATGACACAACAATGGAGGAAAAAATTATGTATACATGTATGTGTAACTTGGTCCCCTTGCTGTACAGTGGAAAAAAAAATAAAATTTAAATTTAAATAAATAAGTAATTATAAAAGGAAAATGAAAGTCAAAAACCACATGGTCATCTCAACAGATGCAAAAAAAGCATTTGACAAAGTCCAGCATCCATTCATGATAAAAACTCTTACCAAAGGGGGTGTAGAGGGAACATTCCTTAACATAATCAAAGCCATTTATGACAGACCCACAAAAAATATAATACTCAATGGAGAAAAGCTGAAAGCCTTCCCACTCAAATCTGGAACAAGACAGGGATGCCCACTGTCACTGCTGTTATTCAACATAGCATTGGAAGCCCTAGCCACAACAATCAGACGAACAAAATAAATAAAAGGCATCCAAATAGGAAGAGAAGACATAAAACTGTCACTGTATGTAGATGACATGATACTGCATATAGAAAACCCTAAGGACTCAACCCAAAAAGTACTTGAACCGATTAACAAATTCAGCAAAATAGCAGGATATAAGATTAACATTCAGAAATCAGTCGCATTTCTTTTTTTTTTTTTCCCACTGTACAGCAAGGGGATCAAGTTATATACATTACATTTTCCCCCCACCCTTGTTCTGTTGCAATATGAGTATCTAGACATAGTTCTCAATGCTACACAGCAGAATCTCATGGTAAATCCATTCCAAGAGCAATAGTTTGCATCCATTAACCCCAAGCTCCCGATCCCTCCCACTCCCTCCCTCTCCCATCGTGCAGCCACAAGTCTATTTTCCAAGTCCATGATTTTCTTTTCTGAGGAGATGTTCATTTGTGCTGGATATTAGATTCCAGTTATAAGTGATATCATATGGTATTTGTCTTTGTCTTTCTGGCTCATTTCACTCAGTATGAGATTCTCTAGTTCCATCCATGTTGCTGCAAATGGCATTATGTCATTCTTTTTTATGGCTGAGTAGTATTCCATTGTGTAGATATACCACCTCTTCTGAATCCAATGATCTGTTGATGGACATTTGGGTTGTTTCCATGTCTTGGCTATTGTGAATAGTGCTGCAATGAACATGCGGGTGCATGTGTCTCTTTTAAGTAGAGTTTTGTCCAGATATATGCCCAAGAGTGGGATTGTGGGGTCATATGGCAGTTCTACGTATAGTTTTCTAAGGTATCTCCATACTGTTCTCCATAGTGGCCACACCAGCTTACATTCTCACCAACAGTGCAGGAGGGTTCCCTTTTCTCCACAGCCCCTCCAGCACTTGTTATTTGTGGACTTATTAATGATGGCCATTCTGACTGGTGTGAGGTGGTATCTCACAGTAGTTTTGATTTGCATTTCTCTAATAATCAGGGATGTTGAGCATTTTTTCATTTGCTTGTTGGCCATCTATATATCTTCCTTGGAGAACTGTCGGTTCAGGTCTTTTGCCCGTTTTTCCATTGGTTGATTAGCTTTTTTGCTGTTGAGTTGTATAAGTTGCTTGTATATTCTAGAGATTAAGCCCTTGTCTGCTGCATCATTTGAAACTATTTTCTCCCATTCTGTAAGTTGTCTTTTTGTTTTCTTTTGGGTTTCCTTTGCTGTGCAAAAGCTTGCCAGTGTGATGAGGTCCCATGGGTTTATTTTTGCCTTTATTTCTGTTGCTTTGGGAGACTGACCTGAGAAAATATTCATGATGTTGATGTCAGAGAGTGTTTTGCCTATGTTTTCTTCTAGGAGTTTGATGGGTGTCCTGTCGTATATTTAAGTCTTTCAGCCATTTGGAGTTTATTTTTGTGCATGATGTGAGGGGAACTAAATGAATTAGAAAAAGAAGAACAAGAAAAACCTAAAGTCAGCAGAAGGAAGGAAATCATAAAGATGAAAGAGGAAATAAATAAAATAGAGATTCAAAAAAACAATAGAAAAAATTCAATAAAACCAAGAGCTGGTTCTTTGAAAAGGTAAACAAAATGGACAAACCTCTGACTAGACTCACCAAGCAGAGGAGAGAAAAAAATCCAAGTAAACAAAATAAGAAATGAAAAAGGAGAAGTCACAACGAATACTATAGAAATACATAAAACCATGAGCAAATACTATCAACAATTTATACCAACAAATTTGACAACCTCGAATAAATGGACAACTTTCTAGAGACTTACACCCTGCCGAAACTGAATGAAGAAGAAACAGATCAACTGAACAGACAGATCACTAGAAATGAAATTGAATACATCATAAAAACGCTCCCTACAAGTGAAAGTCCAGGACCAGATGGCTTCACAGGTGAAATCTACTAAACATTCAAAGAGGAACTATACCCATCCTCCTTAAACTTTTTCAAAAGATTGAAGAAGAAGGAACACACCCAAGGACACTCTATGATGCCACCATCACCCCTAATTCCAAAACCAGACAAAGATACCACCAAAAAATAAAACTATCGGCCAATATCTTTGATGAATATAGATGCAAAAATTCTCAAGAAAATTTTAGCAAACCAAATCCAACAACATTTCAAAAAGATCGTACACCACGACCAGGTAGGTGGGATTCACCCCAGGTTCACAAAGATGGTTCAGTATATGCAGATCAATCAACGTCATATACCACATTAACAAAAGAAAAGTAAAAAATCACATGGTCATCTCAACAGATGCAAAAAAAGCATTTGACAAAGTCCAGCATCCATTCATAATAAAAACTCTCACCAAAGTGGATACAGAGGGAACACTCTTTAACATAATCAAAGCCATTTATGACAAACCCACAGCAAATATAATACTCAATGGAGAAAAATTGAAAGCCTTCTCACTCAAATCTGGAACAAGACAGGGATGCCCATTCTCACCACTGCTATTCAACATGAATATGGAAGTCCTAGCCACAGCAATTAGACAAACAAAAGAAATAAAAGGCATCCAAATAGGAAGAGAAGAGATAAAACTGTCACTGGATGCAGACGACATGATACTATATATAGAAAACCCTAAGGACTCAACCCAAAAACTGCTTGAACTGCCCATGGAGAGGAGAGGGAGGGGTGTGACAGAGCCTGTCAACACTTACAACAGGTGTAATTAAGGCAGCTGGACGTGAAATGGGAGAGCACCTAAAACTGACGCCAGAATTACTTTCCACTGAGACTGAAGAAAATGCATGTGCACAGATGAAACTCCAGCATAAACTCTTTCTCCTTAGTGAGCCATATTTACCTTGTCATGATCAAAGTTCTTGATGTGCAAATGGACTCACCTCACAAAGAATTCACACAGGACCTAACAGTGGTTATAGCATATAACCTGAATGTTATCAGTTGTGGCTCGAATGGTCCCAGTTGTGAGGAGGTTGAGGGGAAGACACATGCAGTGAAGTGTGGCAGCCAATGTTCCTGTTTTACAAAGCGAGGAGGCAAGAGGTGGCTGTGAAACTGGAAACTGATGGGTGAGTGTTCTGGTTTTTGTTTTTTGCTACTGTTTTTGCTTTTTTAATGGCAACCAGTGGAAAAACTAAGACTAGCTATATAATTACATTGGACAGTTGGAGGGAAGTGAAACATATTCTCATTTATCAAACCAGAAAATCTAAAGCTAATGTCTGAAGTTGATAGCTATTCACCAATGAAAAGCAGCTCAAGTCCAGGGGTGGGATAGGAGGCTGTTGCTGGTCTTTATTATCACCCCTTTGGTGCATTCTGACTCCTCCCCCACACCTGGAAACAGCAGCATAGGGTGACTGGTGCCAGCACTGCATCTCTCCTTCGTGGAAACCCTGGGGGGCCAGGTGCATGTGATAGGGCGGGAGATGAGGGGGCAGTTACTGACCACACCACCAAATCCACACTGGGGGCCAGCTTCCTAAAAACACCTCCAGCTCAGAGCATCTGTCACCCACGTCAAGTCTGCACTGGAACAATGTCTATCCTGCCACACCAGCATCTCCTACCCCCAAATAGTATAAGATGTCACGGCAGGGCAGACACTAGCACGTGTGTATCCCCATGATAGAGAGGCCCTCTGTGAGGACTGACAGAGAAATCTGGGGACATCCACTGCCTTTTGAAGCCCAAGGCACTTACTTTTGGGGGCCCCAACTTGCAGGGTACATTAAAAGCAGTATTTTAGGTATAAAATCTTTAAAAATGTTTCTATAATTTTGCACGTTAATTTTGCTAACACTTAACTCATTTAATTTAAAATTGGCAATGACTTATCTGAAAGTTCTGAGCAAAGCAAGAATTTTTGCCCAATCAGGAACTTTAAGCCACACATTTCCTGAGATTTAATTCAATTATATTGAATTTTAACATAAAATTGAAAATTCAGAAGGTTCACATTTTATCGCTATTAAATTAAGCACTTTTTCATTTGATAATTTGTTTTTCGTTTCATCTTGTGTTTTAGGACTGATAAATATTTTCTCAAGTCTCAACCAGGTTCATAGGCTCAGACCACATGCTCTGTCTTTTACAAAGAAGTTCAAATGATCCCAATATGCTCACGTTGGAACATACTTAAGTGTAATTATTAGGATGATCATTTATTAAAGACAGACTACTGATGCCTGTTCCTATGAGCTGTTTGTTGAAACGATGTTATGTGGTAAGAACCTCAGAATGAAATGCAGACCTGCAGGCAGAGGACGGCTCCTGAGGAGGAAGCTCTGCTCTTGCAGAACTCACACTGCAATCGTGGACTGACTTTGAGAGGATGTTATACGTTCTTTCCCAACAGCAGGCTGAGCAGATGCTGACTATCTCCATTAGGCTTGGTTCATAAACTTTTAAGACATAGTCCTCAGATCATTATTCATTCTTGCTAAATGCTAGAAAAAACTTCATAAAGCAATCAAATACTTTTGGTATTGTTTTCCCTCACAGGAACTTCTGGTGAAGAAGAGATTTTCCCAAGTCTCTCATTTTCTATGAAGTGATTTCCCCTCTGGATAGATGAGAACACCTGCCTCCACTGCCTCCAACGATAATGCCTCCTGGGTAGAATGAGGGTGGCGGGCAAAGAGGGGACAATGAAAACCCTGCAGAGGACAACTACCCTAGAACTCAGAGGGCTGTAGTTTGCCTTGATGTAAATATTTCTTTGTAAGACCAAGTCTGTCACACAAAGAAAAGTCCAAGGAATTGGTGTTTCAGTGCCGACCCCTACACCCCATTACATAGGTAACAGAGTCCCAGAGATGTGACAAAGATGAGGTAATAAAAGGCTCTGAAGAGCATGAGGCTTATTTCAGCTGATTTCAGGTCAAAGAGAGTAGGGAGTATTTCCTTCTACTGAAGTCCACAGGAAAAGGCGATCAATGAATATTTGGTGATTAATGGCCCAGATTCCCACATTTCTGAGTGGTTCTAACACAAAGACTTGTGTATTTGCTTTCATTTCTTTTTTCATTCTGTATTCAGATTAAGGTGGCTTTCACATGTAAAACTGAATAATTTTGAAAATGCTTTCAGCTTTGTGTGTGCACGTGTGTGTGTGTGTGTGCACACGAGTGTGTGCAACCTTTAGCTGTGATATCCTGTCAAGCCTTCTCAGCTTGTCTTTCTGGGCTCCAATCCTCCACATGCTTCATGCTGTCTTGTGAAAAGCTATTTATGAACTACCTAGCTGCTGGAGAATTTAAAATCTAGCTCACATTATATGATGCTAACTTTTCAAAAACTTTTTATAAAGTTATTTTTAGAGAGGTATTAAAACCCTGTTTTTTTCTGAATGCCAGAGATGCCATTTTTGTAAATAATGTACATTTTATGTGTGCTAACAAGAATAAACAAACATTTAAGACCACAACAAATAGTTACACTACTGTTAAAATATTTACTTTGCATATCTGCTATGTAGATTTTACAAAGCTTGAATCATGTCAGGCAATCTTTTTCTTTGCTTTTTTCTAGGGCTGCACCCGTGGCATATGGAGGTTCCCAGGCTAGGGGTCAAAACGGAGCTGCAGCCGCTGGCCTACACCACAGCCACAGCAATGCGGGATCCCAGCCGCGTCTGTGACCCACACCACAGCTCACGGCAATGCTGGATCCTAAACCCACTGAATGAGGCCAGGGATCAAACCCACATCCTCGTGGATCCTAGTTGGGTTCATTGACCTCTAAGGCACAAAGGAAACTTCATGTCAGCCAATTTTTAATCATACTACTTTGCATTTGATTATAAAATGATAGTTTTCTTGTTAAAATATTTGATATATTTGGTAGATGCAAAAATTCCATCATATTGAACATATACTTCACTAAAAATTCCCACCATGAATAATGTATGTAAAGAGTATGTTTTCAACTCATGTGTGCATGTAAAAAACTAAGATAAACCTTTATTCAACCAATTATTGCTGTTTCTTCTTATTTCCTTTGAAAAGTCTTAGAGATGGAGTTACTGGGTCATAGAATATGAACACTGAAAGGCTCTTAGTACCTGTGGACAAGCTATTTCCGTAAAATGCAAACTTTTTACCCCACAAAATATTTTAAACATATTTAAAATATGCATTGTTTTACTTATAATTAATATATTTATATCTTAATTGTTCAGAAATGGAGTAGTATAGAGACGTAGTGATTTAAACAAACTTAATGAAGGGTAGAAAAACTTCTCCCACATAAAAACAGCATGAATTACATATTATCAACTGAGAATGAATACAGAATGTCTGGCCCCAGGATAACTGACATCAGACAGTGGAAGAAATGCAGAAAAGCTTCTGCATGTCCCCCAGACATATGTTCACAAAGCTTCAAAGGAAATGGCAGTTTCCACCTTCTGCTCATGTGAATGATATTAACATGAAGCCTGTAAAAAAGGCTGGTCAGAAAGTAATTCTCAAGGCACAACAGAAAAATATATCCATCCCTGCGTTGACAGAGACAATTACACTTGAAACACAACAACAAAAGAAAAAGAGAACTTTTCCGAGCTAATGAGTAAGCGACGCAGGGCATTTTACCCTGCAAGTGTCATAGAGTTTGCTTTCTCCCATGAGAACCCAGCAGTTCAAGTCTTCATGAGAAAATTCATAAGCAGAGACCAGGGATGTTGGAGAAGACTGTGGCAGTGGGGGAGGAGCACGTATAGCAACGCATCAGACAAGACCCACGGGACGCCTGACCAGGGAAACCCCTCTAGAAGCTCTTCCTGGTCCACAAGGAGGACAGAACATACTAAGCAGAATATATACATAGATGTAACAAAGATATTACACAGTAAAATGCAGATACGTCTCATTCCAAGGCAGGGTTGAGCAATTTCCACCTATTTCTTTCTTTAAAAATGCAACATCAATAGTTATTAGAGATAGGCAAATTAAAACGACAGTGCGATACCACCTCACACCTGTCAGAATGGCCATCATTAAAAAGTCTACAAACAATAAATGCTGGAGAGGGTGTGGAGAAAAGGGAACCCTCCCACACTGTTCCCATGTACTGTGGGAATGTAAATTGGTGCAGCCACTATGGAAAATGGTAAGGAGGCTCCTTGAAAAACTAAGAATAGAACTACCATATGATCCAGCAATCATACTCCTGGGCATCTATCCAGACAAAACCATAACTCAAAAAGATACATGTACCCCAATGTTCATAGCAGCTCTGTTTATAACAGCCAAGATATGGAAACCACCTAAATGTCCATGGACAGAGGAATGGATAAAGAAAATGTGGTACAATGGAATACTACTTAGCCATAAAAAAGAACGAAATAATGCCATTTGCAGCAACATGGATGGACCTAGAGATTATCATACTAAGTGAAGTAAGTCAGACAGAGAAAGACAAACATCATACGATATGTTATATGTGGAATCTAAGAAAATGATACACCAGACTCTCAGACTTTGAAAACAAATTTATGGTTACCAAAGAGGAAACACTGGGGCAGGGGGGGATAAATTAGGAGCTTGGAATTAGCAGATCCACACTACTATACGTAAAATAGGTAAACAACAAGGTGCTACTACAGTACACTTGCACCGGGAACTATATTCAATATCTCATAATAGCCTATAATTGAAAATAATCTGAAAAAGAATATATATATATATATGTATGTACAACTGAATCATTTTGCTATACATGGGAAACATTGTGAATCAACTATGCTTCAATAATAATAATAATAATAATAATAAGCTCAGTTGATAATTCCCGTAGGCTTTCTCATGGAGAGACAGAAAGATTTGTGTTTGATCCTATTACATATGTTATAAGAGCCAGGTCTTTGCAACTTAAAGTACAAAATCTGGCAAGTTGCTCTCCAGGGTCTCTGACACACACAGAGACACACACCTTAGAGAATGATCTTCACGAAGATTACATCAGTCTGAGTGTGCTGTGTATTAAAGTCATACTAAAAATTTTACGTAATAAATTACAGAGGTGAAAACATGAGCCTTCAGCACTGCTGTAAATCACAGTTTTATTAAAACTCAAGCTCCATGAGCTACAGTTTCTATAGCTGTTAATGAATACTGTCATTCACTGGAGTATATAAAACTTCCTGATTCATGGATACCTTGCATTTTGAGGATCAGCCTAAGTGGGGGAGGGTTTACTCTGGGGTGTCCTGTCCTGTAGGCAGTTGGGTGAGCTCCAGGGGCCTGTGGGCAGTGGCCACACAGGGTTCATCAGCTGTTGATGGGCATGGCATTTGGGATTTTAAGAAGGTCTCTCTTGGAAAGCAAGTACCAATGGATGGGAGTGAGTGACATGGCAGCCTCCAGGCAAGTGTCTCAGAGACGACAAAATGGGAATATTTAATGTCCTATAAAACACAGGTAGGAGTTCCCGTCGTGGCGCAGTGGTTAACGAATCCGACTAGGAACCATGAGGTTGCGGGTTCGGTCCCTGCCCTTGCTCAGTGGGTTAACGATCCGGCGTTGCTGTGAGCTGTGGTGTAGGTTGCAGACGCGGCTCGGATCCCGCGTTGCTGTGGCTCTGGCGTAGGCCGGTGGCTACAGCTCCGATTCAACCCCTAGCCTGGGAACCTCCATATGCCGAGGGAGCGGCCCAAGAAATAGCAACAACAACAACAACAACAACAAAACAACAACAAAAAAGACAAAAGACAAAAAAAAAAACAAAAAAAACAAAACACAACACAGGTAAATCCACTTCTGTCCTCAGCCTGGGAGGGGAGGGACTATCAGGTTGAGTCAACACTGTTTAAACTAAATTATCTGAATCAATGTGTTTGAGCCTTCAAATATCTGCTGATCTCTTCTACCAGTGGAACATGACACTAACTTAAACTTATCTGTGACATTTAATAATATATAACCTAAAAGGCTGTTAGAATTTCATGCCTGGAGTTATTACTAATTTGTATTTCTGGAAAGAACAATGAGATACATTTATCTAATTCTTCTGAATATAGAGATAAAACTGTTTCCTTCCTTTCATTAAATGAAAACTAATTGCAGAGCTGAGAGAGGCAAATTCCCCACTAGTTCTGACAGCTGCTCTTCCTTGTGGGGACACCAGATCGGGAAGGGACAAGAGGCAAGAGGACGGTTTCAGCAGCTTCTGGGGGAAGGGCCTTAGGTGAGCCATTCTCTCTAGGTGAGCTGAGCGAAGCACCACGCTGGAACCTGGGTCTGGGGACTCCCTGGGACCTACCATCCAAGGAGGTGGCCACAACACTGTCTGCACACTGGGTGGCTTATGCAACAGAAACTGATTTTCCCAGAGCTGGAGGCTGGGAATCTGAGGTCAAGGGGTCCAAGGCTTGGTTGTTCCTCTCCTTGGCAGCCTCCATCCTTGGCGTGTGGTTGGCTACCTTCTGCTGTGTCCTCACGTGTTCCTCCCTCGTGTGTTGACTGTGTCCCAATCTTCTTCCTGATAAGGACACTGGTCATGTTGGACTATGCCCCCCACATGGCCTTAACTGCCTCCTGAGGGCCTGCCTCCCAAAGCAGTCACATGTGATGCCCAGGACCATGCATTAGACCTGGACAACAGGTGTGTGCTGAGGTCACATATGACACCCAGGATGATGTGCATTCAGACCCCGACAGCAGATGTGCAATGAGCTGTGGCCTTATCACACTGTCACAGAATGGACCCTGAATCACCCAAATCTCCCATCATGCAGGGTGAGAAGTTCTCCTCAAAACAGGTTTCAGATATATTTAAAATCTTTATACATTTCTGCATTTCAGACATTAAATATCCTTGACTATTATTACTCATAATTGTATACTGAAGAAAGTGATGAAAACTGAACAAACATATCTCATTTGTTTCTAAGTTGTTTTCTAATTGCTGCCAGCATGAGGAAAAACACACTTATTAAACAATAAATTTTCCCACAGCACACATCTATCACAGACCAGACCTCTGGAAAGGATGACATTTTGTTCCATAAAGAAGGGTTCCATAGTGGAAGGAGCTGAAAAAACACAGAGCTGAAAAAATTTTAACAGTTTTATTTTCTGCACAATTTATCAAGAATTTTAATAGGCTTTCGGCCAATATGCATCTCTAAGAATGATAATATACAGCATTATTAAAACTTTTTTGTTATCAGAGAACCGTATTTTCTCTGGACAGTACTGTTCTCTGCATTTCAACATATTACATTACACTTCATAAAAAGGAAAGAGTACCACACCCATCATATCTTCTCACCAATGCCTAATCTTCTGCACAATTACACTGACAATAAACAGGACTTAAAAGTTACTGGTTGGCTGGCTGGCTGGATCAATCAGTGAAACTATAATGTTTGTTTTGTTTTACATTTTATTTTCACATTTTCCTGAGATTCTGCTTTTGTAGGTCTGGCAAACTTTAGATACCCATAAAATATATATGATAATCCATATCTTTTGCAGGCACAACATTGTGTTCAAACAGGTTTCTTTCCTACTGGATGGTAATTTTATGGTCACATATATTTACAAACAGCAAAAATAACAGTCTTTATCTGATTTCATAGATGAGGGGAAGTAAGGCAGATCCATTTAGATTACTACTTTATCTGATAGACTGGCAGATTCATCTTTCATGGCAAAGGCAGGCATTAAAGGTCGTAGAAGGTTAGGCAGTAATCATAAAGTGCATATTTAATCAGATGGATTCCATAGAGGAATCTGCTTTTTCTCTTGGATAGTATTGATAGAAGGCATGTCAGCTATTATAATCAATTCTAGCAGCCATTAAGAGAATTACTGCAGGGTAAAAATGAAGTCATAAGTGCAAAGGTGGTTACACTCAGCAATCATCTGAAATAATAAAACTGACTGGCTTTGCAAGTTTAACAAACAAAAGGCTGAAACAAGCAGAAGAATGGTTAAATCCATAAAACACTACGAATACATATTTCAGAAAATCCCTTACAATAAATACTATTTAAACAGTGTATTAGAATATAATTGCTGCATTAGAATATAATTGCTGTTTGTAGGGAAGCAGAGTAAAATGTTGATGAATTTACACCCCCTGCCCTAGATTCAAAGGTAATTGAGAGTTGTAGAAAAGCAGGGTTAATTAAAATAAGGTTGATGAAAAAAAAGTTAAGTTACGCAAAATTGTTAACATACAGGCTTATTTTTCTTAATTACAACTTTACTACTATTTAAATAGTATGTACCCAAACAATATAGAGAGAGTTAAGTGCATGTCACATTTTAACTTGAGCCCACAAATTAGAAAACTTCCTCCTGTTAGTGTCTTAAAGTCTCTCTAAGGCTCCAGACTTGGCTGTGACCTCAATCATAAGTAAAGTACCCTGTTTATCAGCAATGCGTGACACTACAATTTTATAGCTACTTTTTTGCAGTTTGCTGTTAAGTGAATAATTTTGTTCTAACCAGGTCATCTCCTTGGAGATGGTTATTACTTTCTCAATTTACCTGTAACTAAGAGGAGCTGCCAGCAGATGGGGATCAAGCTTCTAGTCTGCAATGGTGAAACTGAAAGGCTAGTTGCATGACTTTTTGTGAAAATATTTCTTATCAAATGAAATAGTATTCTAAAAACCTTAAACACTATCGCTACCATATGTACACAATTGTTTGGGTCATCAGTTTCTTATGACTATGGATCTGTATCAAAGTACACACTCTGATGATTAAGGTTCAAACACTTGGAATACTGACTCAAGGAAGTTTCAGTAGCACATCTTTACAAGATGAAAAAGAGTGAAGAAGAATCTGGCCAAGGGCTGGGCAGAAGATTAAGCACCTCTACTTAGTAGCTGGATGTTTCACACACGGGCAGTGAGGTGGTACTTAGGGCCCTGAGGGTGGACACCAGTCACAAATGTTCAGGAGCCAAGTGACCAAACTGAGGGCTCGAGGGAAGGTGGGTGTGTCTGTGTTTGCTGCCTGTTTCAGGTACTGGTGACTACAGAGGGGTCAGGCCAGCAGCAATGGGCGCCCATCCTGCAGCTATTGTGCTGGTGCCTGGCCCCGCCTTCCCTTTTTTTGGTGGGGGGCAACCGTGGCATAAGGAGGTTCCCAGGATAGGGGTCAAATCAGAGCTGAAGCCGCTGGCCTACACCACAGACACGCCACCACCAGATCCGAGCCGTATCTGTGACCTACACCACAGCTCACGGCAATGCTGGACCGTTAACCCACTGAGCGAGGCCGGGGATTGAACCCGAATCCTCATGGATGCTGGTCAGGTTCGTTAAACACTGAACCATGACGAGAACTCCAAGCCCCGCCTTCCTTAAGCCAAGTGTCTGGCCTGGTACCACATCATTGTGACCCCAGCCTGGTGCCACATCAGTGTGATGGCAGGATTACCATGTGGTGGAGCAGACTGAACACACACTCAACAATGTCTGATTAAACTCAACTTTCTGTGACTTTCTTTTCCCAATCCTACAGTTTGAGCAGGATGCATTAACAGAACAAAAATCAAATACTTAACAATCATCTATTTCAACTCTTTTATTCTTAGGAAGAAAAAATTCCTTCTATTGTATTCCTTCCCAGAATGTTTATACTTCCTAACTCTTGATTCTAGACAGCAGGTGAGGATACAGCACTTCCTCAGGTCTAAAATTTTCTTTCCATGGACAATGATAGTTTCCTTAAGACTTATTCCCTCTGTCTTGGTCCTGCTAGAATCACAACGCCATGGGAACTCCTGGCCCCTCAGAACACCCCCCCCCACCCCCCGCCTGACATCCTGTGGTGTTGTAGGGCGGGGAGACGCTGATGACATTCCAGAAGCCCTGTCCACACGTCCAGACTAGATGCCTCCCAGCAGGGCTCCGGCTACAGCAGGAAGCACTTTACTCCTCCAGCAGGAGCAAGCCCAACCGACTGGCGTGTGATAAGTGAGAATCTGCAGCTGCCCCTCTGGATTTTCTTTCCCTAAAAATCACGCATCTCTAGCTTATTTTGCTACCTACCATCCCACCTCCTGATAGTCGTAAAAATAAGAACCCGCAGAGCTTGACTTTGGTTTCTAAGCCTTCGTGTTACAAGGGGTTGTCCAACCTCAGAGCAGAGCTGTGGGTCTACAAAGAACACCCCCATCAGACTGGGGGCCCTGAGGCCAGGACGGGCAGGACAAAAATAAGGCTGCAATGCGCTCCTGTCTGAGCACAGACACATGAACATTTCTTCATCACAAATGGTGAGCCCCACACCGGGCCCCGTGCTACCTGCCAAGGAGTAACTCCAGCAATGGTACCAGTCACAGCTTAAGCTCCACAACATCCTACTGATAAAAATTATGAAGCAAATTGGAAATTATCCTCTCTTCTGACAATACTTGATCCAGAGCCATGTCCTGGTTTTCGAATCATTTCTTTTTTTTTTCTTTTTGTCTTTTTTTGCTATTTCTTGGGCCGCTCCCGCGGCATATGGAGGTTCCCAGGCTAGGGGTTGAATCGGAGCTGCAGCCCCCAGCCTATGCCAAAGCCACAGCAACGCTGGATCCGAGCCGAGTCTGCAACCTACACCACAGCTCATGGCAACACCAGATCCTTAACCCACTGAGCAAGGGCAGGGACCGAACCCGCAACCTCATGGTTCCTAGTCGGATTCGTTAACCACTGCGCCATGACGGGAACTCCTTGAACCATTTCTGAAACCATTTAACCCACATCTCATTGTGTGTTCTCTACCTGGAAGGGGCCAGCAAACCTGCCTTTGACCATGGTGGGTCCCCGACAGTCTTCAGATGGGGGGAATGGATGCTGGAGGGAATGGATAAAGCATATGAAACAGGATAATGTGTCATGAATACTAGTTTCTTTTCATTTTCTTCATGTCACATCCAATGTGGTTGAGGTAGTGACAAAACAAATGTTTTCTGCAGGTCAAGCCATAGCGATGCTAACAGCCATTCGAGTGTGAGTGTGCGTGAGAGATAGTATGCTTCTGTGTGTGTCTTGAGTGTGTGTGAGAGAGTGAGTGTGTGTCTACATGTGCCTGTGCATCTTGCAACCAGGAAACAAGTTTTAAATAACAAATGGGGGGGAGTTCCCATCGTGGCTCAGTGGTTAACCAACCAAATAGCATTCATTAGGACGTGGGTTCGATCCCTGGCCTCACTCAGTGGGTTAACCATCCGGCGTTGTGTGAGCTGTGGTGTAGGCTGGCAGCTACAGCTCTGATTCGACCCCTAGCCTGGGAACCTCCATATGCTGCAGGTGCGGCCCTAATAAGACAAAGAGATAAAAAAAAAAAAAAAAAAGTTTGCCAATTTCCACAAAAACTCACCTTGGATTTTGACTAGGATATATTTACTCTAAAGGTCATTGTTTGAGGCGGCACAGGTTTTAACATTTGGTGAGTTTCCCACGCACAGTGTTACAATAGGACTTACTTCTGCACACACTGCAGGAGCAGATCCCCGCCTCCAGTTTCCGTCCGTCACTGCACAGCGGACCCCCATCCACAATTTCCCCCACCCCTCCCCTCCCCTCTGCTGACCACGAATCTGCTCTCTGTATCTATGTGTCGGTTTTATTTTGTTCGTTTATTTTTTCTATATTTCACATATGAATGAAATCATATGGTCTCTGTCTTTCTCATGGACAAAGTCGGTACTTTCATTTATTTATGTTTTCTTTACTTTCAATATTTTACATTTCTTGATAGTGGTCTTAACATGTTTTTAATGAAATTCATTTCTAGGTGTCTGATATCATTTGACATCATTTTAAATAACTCTTGAAATTTTCTCTTGTATTTCTTAGAAATAAAAAATATAATTGGCACTTTGATGAAATTAAGTAGTCTTTCTGAATTCACTTATTCACTCCAAAGTTTACCTCCAGATTCCTCCAGGTTTTCAATATAGATCCACCCTGTCTGTAAAGGAATGCCGTTTTATTTCTGCCATTCTCATCGTTATCACTTTTCCTTAATTTTTCAGACTTACTGCTCTTTTGCAACTGGATGAAACACTGACTGTGTGTTACTACACCTGGTACCCCTGTCAAGCACCCCTCAGAAACAACAGGTCAGCATCTTATCACTAAGAACATCTGCTGCAGGCACGTTTGTAGAAGAATTTTATCGGATTAAGGAAGTTTTATTTGGTCATTAATTCCTGAAGCTTTTTGCCATAAATGGACATTGACATTTATCAAATAATTTTAAACGTGATTTTTGATGTATTTTTTTAGTGTGACAAACAAAACTGACTTTTCAATGTTAAAACTCCCTTGAATTCCTGGGGAATCCACTCAACTTTGTTGTGATATATATATATATATATTTTTTTTGTCTTTTGTCTTTTGTTTTTGTTGTTGTTGTTGTTGTTGTTGCTATTTCTTGGGCCGCTCCCGCGGCATATGGAGGTTCCCAGGCTAGGGGCTAAATCGGAGCTGCAGCCACCGGCCTACGCCAGAGCCACAGCAACGCGGGATCCGAGCCGAGTCTGCAACCTACACCACAGCTCACGGCAACGCTGGATCGTTAACCCACTGAGCAAGGGCAGGGACCGAACCCGCAACCTCATGGTTCCTAGTTGGATTCGTTAACCACTGTGCCACGACGGGAACTCCTGTTGTGATATATTATTCTTTAAAAATATGGAGTTCCTGTTGTGGCTCAGAGGAAACAGATCTATTATCCATGAGGACCAGGTTTGATCCTTGGCCTCGCTCAGTGGGTTAAGGATCCAGTGTTGCTGTGAACTGTGGTGCAGACTCGGCTTGGACCCCCCGTTGGTGTGGCTGTGGTGCAGGCTGGCAGCTATAGCTCTGATTTGACCCCTAGCCTGGAAACCTCCATATGCCGCAGGTGTAGCCCTCAAAAAACAAAATATATGTATATATATATTCCTAGACTAGTTTTGTTATTATTTATTAGGCATTTTACAATTCTGTCTGTAAATGAGAACCTAATTCCTTAACATATTTTCTTATGAAGGTAATACTTTAGATACATAAACTGAGGAGTGCTGCTTTTTTTTTTTCTATCTAAAAGTGTGTAAATAAAGTTAGTACTTTTTTTTCCTTAAATATCTGGGCCAAGATTTTCTTTTGTGCAGGAAGATATAAATGATAAATTCTACTTCTATGATATGATTGGATTAAATTTTCTATTTCTTCTCTTGTCAATTTAAGTAACATGCTTTTTTCTGTGTGTGTCCATTTTGACTTACATAAAATATTCAAATATATAGACTGAACAGTGTTCCTTTTATTATAGTTTTAATGTCTGATGGCTGTATTGTAATGCTCCCTTCTTTTACTCATGATATTACTTATTTATTCATTCAGTCTGTTTCATTTTCAGGTTATTGTTTGTTTAATATTACCAAATACACAACTTTTATAATCCTCTCAACCACTTTAAAAATTTTATGTTTTATTAATTTATGCTCTTGTCTTTAGTATTTCCTTTCTTCCTTCTTTGTTTGGGTTTAAACTTGCCCTTTTCTGGAATTCCTGTCGTGGCTCAATGGTTAACATAATCCGACTAGGAACCATGAGGTTGTGGGTTCGATCCCTGGCTTTGCTCAGTGGGTTAAGGATCCGGTGTTGCCGTGAGCTGTGGTGTAAGTCGCAGATGCGGCTCCGATTCTGCGTTGCTGTGGCTGTGATGTAGGCTGGCAGCTGTAGCTCTGATTTGACCCCTAGCCTGGGAACCTCCATATGCCACGAGTGCGGCCCTAGAAAACACACACACACACACACAAAACAAAACCCCAAAAAACAAAAACAAAACAAAACAAAACAAAATAAACTTGCTCTTTTAACCTTCTGAGATACGTGGATTGATAACTAGTATTCAGATTTTCTTCTTTTTACATATTGTAGCTCAAGCTAAAGGTTTCTTTCTGGAACTGACTTAAACTCCACCCAATTAGCTAAGACATTTCCTATTTTTATTCTCACCTGGTTTCATTATGTTTTGAATCCCACTGGGTTTTCCTCTGTGACCTGTACATTATATTCCAGCATGTTTCTTAACATTAAAACCCCCATGTGTTTAAGCTCTTTCTTTGTTATTGATTCCAAGTTTAGCTGCACCACGATCAGAAAGCGTGGGATGATGCAGGGGGACAGTGGTGGGGTTACTTGCAGAGGATGCTACTGGGAGGTCCGCAAAACAAAAGATCTATAACTATTACATTTAGTAACTTGGAGTGTAATGCTGAGTTTGAAAGAGATTCATCCCAAAGGATGGCTATTATAACATACTAACCTTTTTAAGAGTAATAAAAGAGCCTCGTTTCTGGTCAAAATTCTATTTTATTATATTTCATATCATATTAACTATAAAAACATGCCAGGTTAAAAACATGCCAATTCTGTTTTATTATATTTCATATTAAATTAACTTTAAAAACATGCCAGTTATTATTCTAGGCAACATCCATAATTTAACAAGTTCAGTGAAAATTTAACTCCTGTCCTTAACACCCAAATCAACATAATGCACAAAATTAATCAAGTAGCTTCTTCCAGCAAGATGATTTTTTATGACCTCGTGTATGACAAGAACCCAATATTTACTCACTTTCAACTGGGCCTTTAATATTCTAATAAACGTTGTGTAAATGAAATTTAAATTCAAATCAGCCTTGTAGAGAAAGTGACGTTTATATTTCATTCCCAGAAAAATAAAATAAGTTGGTACACGTGGCATTCCCTCCAGAGAAATATGCTGATGACTAGATATTACTGGTAGATACTGTCAGGCTCAGAAAATTCGACAGAAACATTTTCACTTTAAATGTAGGGAGAAATTCCACTAAATGATCTGAAGGATTTTGATGATACGTTATACTTTTAAAAATAGCATTTCTATTTGCATTAGTATTAATGCAACTAAAATATTCAAAATAAATCAACAGTATGATATTGAATTTTTTTTTCTTTTTCAGGCTGCACCTGAGGCATATGGAAGTTCCTGGGCTAGGGGTCGAAGGGGAGCTACAGCTGCCGGCCTATACCACAGCCATAGTAATGCCAGATCCAAGCCATGTCTGCAATCTACACTGAATCCTTAACCCACTGAGCTGGGCCAGGGATCGAACCCACATCCTCATGAGCATTATGTTGTGTTTTTAACCCACCGAGCCACAACAGGAACTCTGAAATGTTCTTAAAAATTTGAGGCATCTCCCATTGTATCATAATTCTTCACTGGGATGAATGAAAAAAACTTCTTTTGAGCAGAGGAAAGTGCAGGGCCAACCAAAAATGAGTGGCTCATGCTCAAAACCCCCACGTTCCTGCATTCATTTTTTTTTTTGTTTAAAAATCTTAAAGCCTTTACATTTTAAAAGTTCACACATCACATATACTCATACGCAAATACACAGGGAAAACACTTTCATATTTTCTTTAATTTCACTGATCATATGCTTTCATTAAAGGTATTACTCTTTTGGGTGGATGTGGAGGAGGAGTGGAGTATATTTTAAAATTAATAAACATAAGCATTTTGAGCTCCTCTTACTTTAATGAAGCATAATACGTTTTCTATTCCACTGATTCTATTTCATGAGATAATTAATATAAATACTATAGTTATCAAGCCAGGGAAACACAGCTGTTTACTCTCACTGCCTCAGATTAATGTTCCAAACACACATTCTGTCCATGATTAATGGATCAGAGACTTTCAAGTGATTTAAACCAAATTACATTTTCATAAAGTAAATCTGATCTCAGTTCTCGTTAATTGGCAAGACCACTAATACTCAGTCTACGGGGCAAAGACAGAAGGGCCGTGTGGAGTGAACAAAAGACACGTACTAGGGAGGTTCAGGAGGGTCTGCAATGGATGCTCACACACATCACAGTCACACCTGTGAGTCTAGGCAACAAATAGCCAGGTAATGGCAGGCTCAGCAGAGCAGCATCAAGGAATGTGTGGCCTGGCCTCAGTGCTCTGCTTGCTGCAAACTGAAGACCAGCAACTCTGAAAGTAATATTTAATAGCAGGAGACATTCATCCTCTCTCTCTCTCTCTTTCTTGTCTTTTTAGGGCTGCACCCGCGGCATATGGAGGTTTCCAGGCTAGGGGTCAAACTGGAGCTGTAGCTGCCAGCCTACACCACAGCCACAGCAATGCAGGATCCAAACTGTATCTGCGACCTACACCATAGCTCACAGCAACGCCGAATCCTTAACCCACTGAGTGAGGCCAGGGATCGAACCTGTGTCCTCATGGATGCTAGTCAGATTTGTTTCCGACGAGCCATGATGGGAACTCCACATTCATTCTCTAATGTGCATTCTTTGAAATAGCAACTCACTGCAATGAGGAATTATCATCTACAGAGAGCATGTCCAAAAATATGACTGGGAGAAATATATGCGTTATGTCTTATAATATATATTATATATTATGCATATATAACATGAATATATTATGTACCAATTATATTTTGAGGGAATTGAGAAAAGGCTTTTATCTATATTTTACTTGCGTGCACACACGCACAGATACAGAAATGGTTGTTAGTAAGAGTGTGGAAAATCTCTTCCCTTCTCAAGCTTCATGATAATTTGTTTCCTCTCAGAACTCATAAAATATAGCTGATGAAGGGACACATCTCCTGTGCTTGGGAATTTTTTTTTTTCATATTGTCAGAGTATCACTATGCAGATAACATGCCCACCAACCAACCAGGAGAGTTAAGACCTGTGACCACAGAGCTGTTTTATCACACGAAGAGAATGAAAAGTTAATGTATCTTGATCCTGAGTGTAGCTTAGATATGCTATTATGGTGAAAATCCTGTATTTGAAATGGTTACATAATTCTAAACAAACGATCTGGTCTACCAGAAAACACTAACATATACAGAACACGACCTAAGAAAGGGTTGTGGCCATTTTTAAGTTTCTAACATAGGCTAAACCTTATCACAGGTCTTTGATATAAATGTCTCGTCTAAACAGCCCTGGGAGACATTACCCCCAATTTAAGGATGAGGAAACCAAGACTGATAGCATTTACGTGGCTACCCCAAGTCCTCACAAGTTAGCTAAATTCCATAGCCATGGACAAACCCATTTATTTATGGCTGTAAAGATCATGTTCTTCTCACTGTTGGGCTGCAGCATCCTTGCCACGGTAGAGGATTTAAGAAAACCTTGTGTAATCTGGTAGGAACAAAATAATTCCTCTATTGAGATAAAGTAATTATCTAGAAAATGAGCTTAAATAATTTCTGCTTCAATTGCAGCTCATGATGTCCTTTTCTCTCCTCTTTGGAAATGAAAGCAATTCACTTTAAAATCATTTAATGCCATTTTCATATAAATAGCACATATTTTTTTAAAAAAGTATTGTTATCCTTCAATCTCTTTTCTGACTTCAAAATATGCATTGTCCTTGTTCATAGATGAAATTTCAACTGTGTATGCATATGTGATAACTAATTTGTGTTCTTCCTCTAGGCTGTCTCACATTTCTTGATATATCCTGGGTAATTGGTACTATAAACTTCATTATTCATTCTGTTAGTTCATGCCAAACTGATTCTTATGTGTGTGTACATTTTGGCCCTGCAGATTTTTAATTAATTTCATTGCCATCAAGTAGAATTTTTATCAAGCATCCTGTATGCTTTGTAAGGCTGCAATTTTCCAGTCTGCCAAATGTGTTATTTTCTCTCTCCCTCTCTGGGAGGGTGGGTTTCCTCTGGAGCCACAGAGCATCACTGTGTTGACTGGAAAGGAAATTATATACGGATCAAATGCTTTACCTTAAGATGAATGTGTAGCTAAACTTAAATCATGATTCTTTGTGGTCTGACAAGATGTTGATATAGCACATCACCCTTGCTCCTTACCCAAACCAAACTGGGAGAAACCACAGAAGGAAGAAAAACATATGGATAAAAATGATGAAGAAAAACACCAAAGTCGTGCAGGAGACAGAAGCTTCTGTGTTTGGTGTGCACAGAAAACCCCAGCTGGGAGGAGTGGGTTCCAGGGCTCAAGAAGGGGTCAGGTGCCCTTCACCTCAACACTGCCGGGGGAGGGTCATTCCTATGACAGGAGACCAGGGTCAAGATCGTGAGGGCCTGACGTTTATCCTGCTCACGTGGTAGCCTGTGTGGTTTCATGGATTTGGGTGGAAGATCTGGACTCTGGGCCAGAAAGAAAGGCCAGGTTATTGCACAGCAAGAGAAGCAGCCAGTAGCCATCCTTTCTTGCACTGCTGTTTCCCCAGGCCTGACTCAGACCGGGCCAGGGTTCAAGGGCCTGGTGACAAGACCAGGGCGGGGGGTTGGGGGCTGCATGGGCCTTGTGCTGCCTTACAGGGAGGACCCTGAGCTGTTGAAGCTGTATCTTTACAAGGGCTGCAGGCACACCTGCCCTTGCCCAGGTGGGGATGCCAACTCTTCTCTAAAGCTGCAGGCATATCTGCCTCGCTCTGAAGGGAACCTCTTCCTCCCAAGATGGCACAGCGTGAGGGACCCAGAAGAACTGCCCTGATAGGCAGCAGCACAAATTTGGGGTCACAGGGCAATGTGTGTGTGGGGGGGAGCCAGAGTCCGACGTGGGTGAGAAGCAGGCTCTAATTAACATAAATACATTATCCTCTCCTGAGGAGTCAAGGTCAGCACTGCCCACCTAGGCTGAGGTTGGAGCCATTAAATACAGGGAGAGGAGCACTAGGAAAGACTAAAAATTAAGCAATATGTTTTAAAAGAACAGCAATATGTTTTCAAATCAAAAGTAAACTAGAACACGAAATGTAAATTGGTACAACCACTATGGAAAACAGTATGAAGGTGCCTCAAAAAGCTAAATATAGATCTACCATATGATCTAGCAATTCCACTCCTGGGCATCTACCCAGACAAAACTGTAATTCTAAAAGACATGTGCACCCCAGTGTTCAGAGCAGCATTATTCACAACAACCAAGACACAGAACAATCTAAATGCCCACCAGTGGATGAATGGATTAAAGAGGATGTGGTACATATATACACAATGGAATACTACTCAGCCATAAAAAAGAACAAAAGAATGCCATTTGCAGCAACATGGATGCAACTAGAGAGTCTCATACTAAGTGAAGCCGGAAAGAGAAAGACAAATACCAAATGATATCGCTTATATGTGGAATCTAGAATATGGCGCAAATGAACCTATCTACAAAACAAAAAGAGACTCACAGGCATAAAGAATAGATCTGTGGTTGCCAAGGGGGAGGGGGAGGGAGAGGGATGGACAGGGAGTTTGGGGTTAGTTGATGTAAACTACTACATTTAGAACGGACAAACAGTAAGATTCTACTGCATAGCATGGGGAACTATATCCAATCTCTTGGGATAGACTATGATGGAAGATAATATAAGAAAGGAAATATATATAAGTGTATGTCTAGTCACCATGCTGTACATCAGAAATAGGCACAACATTGTAAATCAATTATATTCTAACAAAGTTTCTTTAAAAAGTAAACCTGAATAACAATATTACTATCAAACAAGGTGGAATATAAGATGAAAAAAAGTTTAAAGGACAGAGAGGAATTTTAAGAGGAGCAGTAGATTAAGGAATATGAGTAACTGGTAAATACACACACAGCAACAGAACCCTACAACAGAAAAAAAAAGTTAGTGCATGCAATGTGTCTGCTCTTGTTACAAAGTCTTTAAAATCACAACTCTTTATTCAGCAATCCTAGGAAGTAGGTTACTACCATTGCCTTCATTTTAATTTTTTTGTTTTTATTTTTTGTCTTTTTAGGGCTGCACCCACGGCATATGAATGTTCCCAGGCTAGGGGTCTAATCGGAGCTGTAGCCGCCAGCCTACACCACAGCCACAGCAATGCCAGATCCGAGCCACGTCTGTGACCTACATCACAGCTCACGGCAACGTCAGATCCTTAACCCACTAAGCGAGGCCAGGAATCGAACCTGCAACCTCCTGGTTCCTAGTCGGATTTGTTTCCACTGCACAATGACGGGAACTCCTATCTTTGTTTTTAAAAATAAAAATCCCAAAGCACAAGGAGTTAAGTAGTTCAAGATCAGGGTTAACAGGTAATTTCTTTGGAAACTAAAATAGTCAAATCTTTGAAATGTTTTGATAAAGTGCCTGTAATCATAAAGGTGCCCACTAGCCGTCAGCTCTTGTTATAAGACATAACACTGGCTTCCTGCAGAGTCCCAGTGCCTGAGAATAATAACCAGCATAAAAGTTACCAAAAATTGATCAGAGCTATGAAATAATTGTATTCTTAAAAAAAAAAAAAACAATTTCATTGTTTCCCTTGGCAGGGTTACGTTTCACTTACACAGACACTTCACTTAACATACCTCCTGCTGAAAGTTGCTGTTAAATATTACACCTAAGACTACAATTCTTTTAAAAATTCATCTGTGAACATACAAACTTTAATTAAAAAAACATGTCAGCTTAGTTTGAGCCTTACTGCACCTATAGACATGACCCTTAAAATGTTTTTCAGTCAACAGAGTTTAAAATAGAACACACCCTCACACCATGCACAAACATAAACTCAAAATGGCTCAAAGACTTAAATGGAAGACAAGACACCATCAAAATCCTAGAGGAGAACATAGGCAAAACATTCTCTAAAATCAACTGCAGAAGTGTTTTCTCAGGTCATTCTCCCAAGGCAACAGAAATAAAAGCAAAAATAAACCAATGGGACCTCATCAAACTGACAAGCTTTTTTACACAGCAAAGGAAACCATAAAAAAAACCCAAAAAGACAACCTATGGAATGGAAGAAAATAGTTTCAAATGATGCAACTGACAAGGGCTTAATCTCTAAAATATACAAACAACTTATACAATTCAATAGCAAAAAAACCAACAACCCAATTGAAAAATGGCAAAAGACCTAAATAGATATTTCTTCAAAAAGATATACAGATTGCCAACAGGCACATGAAAAAATGCTCAATGTCACTAATTATTAGAGAAATGCAAATCAAAACTACAATGAGGTAGCACCTCACACTTGTCAGAATGGCCATCAATAATAAGTCTACAAATAACAAATGCTGGAGAGGGTATGGAGAAAAGGGAACCCTCCTACACTGTTGTGGGAATGTGAATTGGTATAACCACTATGGAAAACAGTATGGAGATACTGTAGAAACCTAAATATAGAACTACCGTATGATCCAGCAATCCCACTCTTGTGCATATTCAGGACAAAACTTTCCTTGAAAAAGACACATACACCTGTATGTTCATTGCAGCACTATTCACAATAGCCAAGATGGAAACAACCTAAATGTCTATTGACAGATGAATGGATTAAGAAGATGTGGTATATATATATCACAATGAAATATTACTCAGCCGTAAAAAGAACAAAATACTGCCATTTGCAGCAACATGGATAGAACTAGAGACTCTCATACTAAGTGAAGTAAGTCAGAAAGAGAAAAACAAATACCATGATATCACATATCTGGTATCTAATATATGGCACAAATGAACCTTTCCACAGAAAAGAAATGCATGGACTTGGAGAACAGACTCAAGTTTGCTGGGGGCGGGGGAAGAGGGGAAGGGAGTGGGATGGACTGGGAGTCTGGGGTTAATAGATGCAAACTATTGCATTTGGAATGGAAAGCAATGAGATCCTGCTGTCTAGCACTGGGAACTATATCTAATCATTTGTGCTGGAACATGATGGAGGATAATGTGAGAAATAGAATATGTGTGTGTGTGTGTGACTGGGTCACTTTGCTGCACAGTAGAAAACCGACAGAATGCTGTAAAGCAACCATGAAGGAAAACATAAAAATCATTATAAAAAAATAGAATCTTGTGAATTTCATATGTTTATAACTGAAAGAGACTTATAAGTGAAACATTTAACCAGGACATTAGCTGCTTTTACAAAGTCTCTAAGCCCTTGCTATAATCTGAGTTATAGAAGTCCATTCTCATACACTGTATACTTAGTTGTGAGTCTCTCATTGAACTTTAGAACACCAGGGTACTACTAGTCCTTGGAAAAAATAAAAGAAGAAAATTTGAAGTCTAGTTTTATTTAATTGTCATTATTTTAAATTACATTTATTAAGGAAAAAGAACACATGATAATCTCAATAAATGCAGAAAAATCATTTGACAAAATTAAAAAATCCCATACAGATTCATTTATGATAAAAATTCTCAACAAACTAGGAGTAAGAGGGAACCTCTTCAACCTGATAGAGGACATTTACAAAGTCCCTACAACTTACACTGCAACTGAAGTTGAAAGTCTGAATGCACTCCCTAAGATAAGTTCAAGGATGTCCGCTCTTACACTTACATTCAATACTGTGTGGGAGGTTTTACTCAGAGAAATCAGTCAAGGAAAATGAATAAATAAAAACTATCAGGACTGGAAAGGGACAGGTAAATCTGTCTTTATTTGCAGACAACCATCCCTGTAGATAGAAAGTCTTAAGGAAGAACACACACACACAACCACAAGAACAAATAAAGGAGTTTACAAGATCACAAGGATACAAAATCCATGACAAATATCCACTATAATTCCACACTGCTAACAGCAAACAATCCAAAATGTAATCAAGAAGATAGTCCCATTCACAGTATCAGAAAGAATGAAATATTAATGAATAAACTTAATAAAACAAGTACACACTGAAACTACAAAATGTTGCTAAAAGAAATTAAAGCTCTAAATAACTGAGAGAGAGATGGTTACACAGATTGGAAGACTCAAGATGTCAATTCTCTCCAAATTCATGGAAGATCTGATAAATACCTTTCAAAAATCCCAGCAGGCTCCTTTTCAGAAACAAGCAAACTGACTCTGAAATTTATATGCAAACATAGAGGACCTCCAATAGCCAAACAATGCTGAAAAGAAAGTTGGAGTGCTGACATTGCTGGAATTTGAAATTTAATACAAAGCTATAGGAAAGAGTGCAGTACTGGTGTAAAGATAGACATTTTGGATCAAGGCAACAAAACTGAGAGCCCAGATATAAACACTCATATTTATGGACATACAAACTCATATATTCACAGTCAACTGATTTTTGACAAAGGAGCCAAATCTCATACCAAACACAAACATTTGCTTAAAATGGACCATGCACCCAAATTTAAGAACTTAAATTATAAAGCTGTTCAAAAAACAACAAAAAACAAAAACAGGAGTAAATCTTCATGACCTTGGCTTAAGTGATAACTTCTTAGCCATAAAACCAATAGCACAAGCAATAAAAGGAACAATTGATAAATCAGATCCATAAATGTCAAAACTGTTGCACTTCAAAAGACACCATGAAGAACATAAAAAGACAGGTTCCAGACTGAGAGAAAAATGTTTGCAAAACATATATCTGATAAAGGACTGGTAGCCAGAATACATACAGAAATCAGACAACTCAGTAATAAGATGACAAGTAATCCAATTAAAAACAAAGAGTTTGCATACATGTTTTCACAAAGAAGATATGTGGGATATCCCTCTTGGGGAAGGGGTCACAAAGGCAGCATAACATGACCCTGAGCTTACCTTCCTGCAGACACAGCAAATTTACAACTCCACACAGAAAAAATCCCCCTGAAAGGGGCCTCAAAACTGGATGAACAGCATCTCCACAATAAAGAGCAGAAGCAGAGCATGAGAGGGCAGGAGAAACACAGATACAGACTCACCAAGGAAAACATCACAGCCCAGCCACAGGGACCCAAAGCTGGCAAGGAGCACAAACAGTTATTTTCCCTGAGGAATAGGGATTCCAGCTGCATATCAGGCAACACAACCATTAGATCCTACATGGGAAAGGGGAGGCTCCAAAACACCTAACTTTGAAAACCCATGAGGGACACAACCTGGAAAATGATAGAACTGCAGGAAACAGATTCACTCAACAGGAAAACCAGCACTAAACCACCGGACTGAAAGTACATGACCTGAGGTGAAGGGGACCTGCTCACTCATCCCAAAGTGTCTGCCACAGAGGTGGAAACCTGTTGGGATGCACCCTGGGGCTTGAGACACTGGCCATTTTCGTCATCTCAGTTACCTTGCTAACCAGCTATGGGGCACCATTTTGGAATTCTCCCTCTAACCTACTGATACCAGTGGGTGCACCCACTGAGACCCCCCACTCACCCCTGGGTTTCAGAAGGGACCCACAGATGGACAGTGAAAACCCCACCCACTGGCACTTGGCAGCACTCACAGGCCCTCTGTGCAGCTATTCTTGGGGCTAGCCCTGCCACACAACAGCCCCTGCACCACCACACAGGACAGCATTTGCAGCCCACCTGGGGTCACCCCTTCAGCACCTGGCTCTGGTGGCCAGGCAGGATTGTGCCTATGAGCCCCCAGGCAGCTCCTACACAGCCACTCCCTCGAGACCAGCAGTTACCTAATACACTGAAATAAATACAGGGAGCATGGCAAAATGAGGAGACAAAGAAATATGTCTCAATCAAAAGAACAAGACAAAATTTGAGAAAAAGAGCTAAGCAAAATTGAGATAGGCAATCTAACTACTAAAGAGTTTGAAGTAAGGGTCATAAAAGTGCTCATGGAACTCAAGAGAAGAATGGGCAAACACAGTGAGAACCTCAACAGAGAGAAAATAAAAGAAAGTACCAAGTGGAAATTATAATTGAACTGAAAAATACACTAGAGGGGTGTACAGCAGAATGGACGTGGGAGAACAAAATCAGTGAGCTTGAAGACAAACTAATGGTACTTGTCCAGACAGAGCAGCAGCAGCAGCAGCATTTAAAAAGTGAGGATACCTTGAGGGACATTTGGGATAACATCAAGTGGAATAACATTCACATTATAGAGGGTTCAGAGGAGAAGGGGGAAAGTACCAGGGAAATTATTTGAAGAAATAGTTCTTTAAAAACCTCCTTAACCTGGGGAAGGAAACAGGCATCTGAGTCCAGGAGGCTCAGAATTCTGAATAAGATGAATGCAGAAAAGTACACACCAAGACACATTATAATTAAAATGATAAAAGTTAAGGATAAAGAGAGAATCTTATAAACAGCAAAAGAAAAATAACTAGTTCCAAACAAGGGAAACATCATAAGGCTAACAGCAGATTTTTAGCAGAAACTTTGCAAGCCTGAAGGAAGTGACACAATATACTCATAGTGCTGAAAAGAAAAAAACTTCCAACCAAGAAGTCTCTACTAGTAAGGTTTTTGCTTAGTATTGAAGGAGAAATTAAGAGTTACCCAGATAAGCAAAAGCAAAAGGAGTTCGCCACCACTAAATCAGGCTTTCAAGACATGTTAGAGGGATCTATGCAAGTAGAAAACAAATGGCACTAACTAATAATAAGAAAACGTGAAAGAAAAACTTTCATTGAAAAAGGTCAATATAGGAGTTCCCATCGTGATGCAGTGGTTAACGAATCCGACTAGGAACCATGAGGTTGTGGGTTCGGTCCCTGCCCTTGCTCAGTGGGTTAACGATCCGGCCTTGCCGTGAGCTGTGGTATAGGTTGCAGACGCGGCTCGGATCCTGCGTTGCTGTGGCTCTGGTGTAGGCCGGTGGCTACAGCTCCGATTCGACCCCTAGCCTGGGAACCTCCATATGCCGCGGGAGTGGCCCAAAGAAATAGCAAAAAAAAAAAAAAAAAAAAGAGAAAAAGGTCAATATATATTAAAAGTAGTAGATCTGTTCCTTATAAAAAGCAAACATGAAGGTGTTAAAAGTCAAAAGTAGTCAAATTAGCTAAAATTACAGTAATTAGTTAAGGGATACATAAAATACAAGGATGTAAAATGTGTTAGTAAAAGTATAAAACATGGACTAGTGCATACAAAATAATGAAGCTAGATCAGCATCTTATACCACACACAAAAATTAACTCAAAATGGATTAAAGACTTGTATCCAAGACCTGAAACTGTAAAACTCCTAGAAGAAAACACAGGCAGTAAACCCACTGATACAAGTCTTGGTGATGTTTCTGTGGATCTGACTCGAAAGGAAAAAGAGCAAAAATAAACAAATGGGACAACATCAAACTAAAAAGATTCTGCACAGTGAAGGAAAATATCATCAAAATGAAAAGGCAAGCAAATGAATGGAATGAGATATTTGCAAATGCTATGTCTGATAAATGGTTATATCCAAAATGTATAAAGAACACATATAACTCAACAAGAAATAAAAAAAAAAACCTAATGAAAAAATGGGAAGAGGACCTGAATAGACATTTTTCCAAAGACCCACAAATGCTAATAGGTACACGAAAGGATGCTCAACATCATTAAATATCAGGGAAATGCAAATCGAAACCATAATGAGATATAAACTCATATGCATTAGATTGGCTATTATGAAAAAGACAAGAAATAACATGTTGGCAAGGATGTGGAGAAAAGGGAACCCTCCTATTACGTCCGTGGGAATGTAAGTTGGTGCTGGCACTCTGGAAATCAGTTGCTCAAAGACGAAAAAAAGAGAGAAAGAATAGAATTGCCATTCAATCTAGCAATTCCACTTAAGTATGTACCCAAAGAAAACAAAAACACTAATTATAAGATTATGCACCCCTATGTTCACTGGAGTGGTATTTACAGTAACCAAGATATGGGAACGACCTGTTTATGGATGAATACACAGATGAAGATGTGTTAATATACAATGGAATACCATTCAGCCATAAAAAAGAACGAAATCCTGACATCATCAACAACATGGATGGACCTTGAGGTTTTCATGTTAAGTGAAATGAGGAAACAGAGAGACAAATATCATAATGATTTCACTCATATGTGGAATTTAAAAAATGAGCAAACATAATAAAATAAAAACAAACCCATAGATAGAGAGAGAGATGAGTGGTTGCCAGAGGGGAAGGGGTTGGAGAGGGTGAACTGGGTGATGATGGCAGCTAGGCTGGTGGTGATCACTCTGTAGTATTTGCAGACCAACTACAATGCTGTAAATCTGAAATTCTATAACTAATAAAAGAAAGTTCCACAAATGGCCAATAAGCACATGAAGAGATGTTCAACATTATGAGCCATTATATATGCAATTAAAACTACAATAAGATACCACTTCAGCATCACCAGGATGACTACAGGAAAAAATATAGACTTGATGACAACACTTGAACCCTCAAACCCTGCTCATGGAAACATGAAATGGTAAAGGTCCATTGTAAAATAGTTTGGCAGGGTCTTAAAAAGTTGAGACAATTCACCATATGCTCCAGCAATTCCACTCCTAGAGAAATGAAAGCATATGTCAATACAAGGACTTGCAGGGAAATGCTTCCAGCAGCATTGCTGAGAACAGCCCCAAAGCAGCAGCAAGGCAAACATCCACTTCCCAGTAAATGGATAAACAAACGTTGCAGACCCTACAATGGATTCTGTTCAGCAACGGCACCTGACAACATTTACTTATAATAAACTGAGAGTAGTAAACATTTGAAAAATACACAAATGACCTCAGAAGCCATTCTTAGGAATGCTTCCCACAAACAGACATCCTGGAAACATTTCTGCCTTGTGTTTTCCACCTAATTTGATCCTGACAATGAAAATACTACCAAAGTGTAATCTTGAATTAAATGCCAAAGAAATCCTATCAGTGGTCATCGCATCAAGAAGCCGCTGTTTCCCTCACAAGCAAGGTGTCACCGTGGCCGGCATTTGCTCTGAGGACAGACATCCCAATGTCTTCCCCTCCCTCTTCCAAAGACCCATGGAAGGAACCTGGACAAAGTGCTAATCTCCTGCCCCTGTTTTCTCATCTCAAAGAGTGTATCAGGAGTTAAGTTACTATGTAGAGTCACTATGGGGATGAAAGGACACAGGCCACTTTGAACTCTATCTGACCAGCCTGATGCTCAGTAAATTTTGGCTGTTATTATTAAATACCTCTGAGATTTTCAAGCCTGAGATTGTGTAGCATCAGAAGCAATTTCATAATTCCTCCAGATTTTGGGTGGTCATGCTAAGAGCTGGCAGTAAGGCTGATTGTTTCTTGGATTCCTAACCGTATTTTCAAAGGAGCCACCATGCTCCAGACTCTCAAACTCGATGAGGTGGAAATCATGATAACAACGGGTTTCTGAAAGTCTGTTTTCTTATAATCACCATCCTTTTTTTCCTTAAGTATAAAAATGTCTTCTGTTACAATCCATCAAAAAAAGCGAATAAATTCTGGGTCTTTCACCCTAGAAAGTTAATATAAAACTAGAAATAAACTTTTTAAAGCTAGTCTCTTCTGGAGTTCCTATTGTGGCTCAGCAGTAATGAACCCAACTAGTATCCATGAGGACATGGGTTCGATCCCTAGCCTCACTCAGTGGGTTAAGGATCTGGCATTGCTGTGAGCTGTGGTGTAGGATGGTGGCTGCAGCTCTGATTCGACCCCTAGCCTGGGAACCTCCATGTGCCACAGGTGCGGCCCTGAAAGAAAGAAAGAGAAAGAAAGTAAGAAAGAATAGAAACTAATCTACTCTGTTCAAGAGTTTTCAATTGGTTTAACATCTTTTTAAGAAAATGAGAGAACTCATAATTTCCTCTTCTATTATGTTAATGGTAAAAAAGCAAACACACAAGGAAAAATCAGTTTATACCAGCAAATAACTAACCAAAAAAACCCTTTAGGAAGCCCCATGTGGATGTCTCTGTGTTATGTCAGGATTCACTCTGCTGCCTTGGAAGTCTGTACCCTAACCCTCTAATCTTCTTGCTTTATAAATAAGGTGATTCAATTTATAACAGATTTAAGAATGTTACTTGGAAGATAATATCAACACGTGAAGTGTATTTTTTTTTCTTTTTTTAGGACCACACCCGCAGCACATGGAACTTCCCAGGTTAGGGGTCGAATTGGAGCTATAGTTGGCAGTCTACACCACAGCCATGGCAATGTGGGATCCCAGCCATGCCTGCAACCTACACCACAGCTCGCGGCAAGACTGGATCTTTAACCCACTGAGCAAGGCCAGGGATCAAACCCATGGCCCCATGGACACCAGTGGGGCTCATTAACTGCTGAGCCATGATGGGAACTCCTGAAATGTATTTTTAATACTGCATTTTCACCAGTGGAATGTGATCAAGCTGGGTATTTTGGGGGTGGTTTCATCTTTTCTCTGCCCCTGCTCTCCTGATGGGACATCCAGGGTCTGAGAGAGGATGCTGAGGCAGGGAAAGGGGCAGAAGATGCTGGGAGCCGAATCAGCACCTGACAGGTGACTGACCTGAGTCTGGCTGGCCCCTCCAGGAGCAAGAAATAGTTCTCACTGTGTGAAGCCCCTGAGATCTTGCAGTGATCTTGTTGCATAATTGGCAAACTTACCACGGGAGACGTCATCTGATTCTCTGTGGAAAGTGGCCCATTCTCATCAACACGTGACTTCAGGGTCAGGCAGTAATGGTGTAATAGTACTGTGGGGATCAGCACAGATGGGCTGAGTCCGACCAGGCTGCTTCCCACTGTGAGCACCCACAGCACCTGCAGCCCTTGTCCACTTGACCCAACAGAAGGCTGGGTGGCACAGGTGCCCATTTAAACATGCAGGCTGAAAGTAGGTTTCTCCACTGCAGGTTGAGACCCTAACCCCCAAAGCCCCCTGACCCCAGACTCCAATTTTTACAATCCGAGTATTTAAAAACAGCTCAAACAGGAGTTCCCGTTGTGGCTCAGTGGTTAACGAATCCGGCTAGGAATGATGAGGTTGTGGGTTGGATCCCTGGCCTTGCTCAGTGGGTTAAAGATCCAGCATTGCCGTGAGCTGTGGTGCAGGTCACAGACTCAGTTCGGATCCCGCATTGCTGTGGCTCTGGCACAGGCCAATAGCTGTAGCTCCGATTCGACCCCTAGCCTGGGAACCTTCATATGCTGCGGGAGCCCTAGAAAAGGCAAAAAAAGACACACACACACACACACACACGCACACACGCACACACACACACACAAAATAAATAAATACATAAAAATAGCTCACACAAACAAGTTTTTGGCCATTTAGAGCCTGCCTGCTTTGCACACCCCATTCACTTCACCCAACAGCTGTGGCCTGTTGGTAAGATGGGGCATCACTCTGGGTTGCCCTTCAGGATTCCCTGATCCAGAGACCCCAACATGCTGCTCCCCAGCCGGCTCCTCTCCATTCCCTCACCCTCCTCCTGTTGTGGCCCCTGGGCTTCAGACCTCCCGAATGTCCTACGTCCTGAGGGAGGCCAGCTCTCAGCAGCCTGTCCCAGAGCTGTCCCATCCCAGTCCCAGTCCCCGACTTTCCTGCAGCAGGTTTATAACTGGAGAGGAAGAGCCCTGGGCACTGAGGGAGCTGCAGAGGTGACCTCTGAGGACTGTGCCTCCCCTCCCCTCCCCCCAGACCCCTCTCCAGGCCTGCTCTGCTCCCAGGTCCACCTTCTCGCTCCAAAGCAACACACCTGACTGGTCTACGTTCATCAACCCTGGAGCTCCTACCTCCATGCATATTACAGGAGGTTGTAAATCCCATTGTTTTATCTGCGGTTTGACTGGACATCTCATATCCTTACAGGGGAAATTACCCCCATTGACATACTTTAGTGAAGCTGTATTGCCAGTGGGGAAGCAAAGTAATTTAAACCTACTCCACCAGGAGGAAAATACCAAATTAGTAACATTAGCTTCTCTAAAAATGTAATCAGATTTAATTAGATGGAACTACGGAGTAATCATCTGGTCTTGAAAGATTTCATTTATTCAGACAATGTGCTGTGCATTTTATTTTTCCACTCCTATGAAAGCTGAGGATTTAGAATATGTATGACCCATGGAAATAAAAAGGACACTATTTTGTGACTAAAAAAGTACCTCAGCAGATATCTTTTGCCATGGCTTCCAGTGTTTTTCTGTCACGTTTTCTGACATGAAAATTTAGGGTATTATGACCCTCTTATTGTTAAACTGTTTTCCTACAAAGCCTGTCTTTACTTATCATTAATACAAAGACACATCAGATTAAAGCCTTTCACAGCTTACAAAGTGGTGCTTCCTTGTAAGAAGAGTCTATGAAACAGAGGTTTATACTGCGCTCTAGTTTGTGCTCTGTATTGCTGTCTGCCATCAATGATAACATGTATGTTTTCTCATACGGTGAATTTTTTTAAAAAATTGGCTACAAGACCGTTTCAAAAGTAGAAAGAGCAACTTCTTAGTGTCATACAAAATAACGGAACATCATTTGTGCATTTGCGATTCAGTGAAATATGATAAAATAATGGACTTCAAGTCTCAATCAATCAATCATTCACTTATTCAAGTAACAGGAAAGATAGACCATTTCAATAAAGAGAATGTTCTGTGTGCCTGCTGTCTTGGCTCTAATTGAAATTTTTTGGAGGACTCTGTGTATATACACTGAGGATACTTTTCAAGCGATGGACTTTTCTTTTTGTTAGGGCCACAACCGTGGCATATGGAACTTTCCAGGTTAGGGGTAGAATTGGAGCTACAGCTGCTGACCTATACTACAGCCACAGCAATGCCAGATCCGAGCTGCATTTGTGACCTACCCCACAGCTCGCAGCAAGGGTGGATCCTTAACCCACTGAGTGAGGCCAGGGATCGAACCTGCATCCTCATGGATACTAGCCGGGTTCTTAACCCACTGAGCCACAATGGGAACTCAAGCGATGAACTTACTGGGTCTAAAGTATGTCCAATTTTAGATTCACTAAGTCAACCATTCTTTTAATTTCTACTTTAACCTGCATTATATGAGAATGCCTCATCTCTGGAGTACCATGTCCTAACAGGAATATGAATTTGTCTTTGTAGCTTTCCTTTTCCTTTTCTTTCCCTCCTTCTCTGTAAACCCATCTTATCCTCGGCTCCTTAGAGGCCTCTGTGTTTAGGGCAGAGGTGAGTCTGGAGGAGAGCAAGTGGCTGCCTTACCGCCTCCAGAGTTTGGAGCAGGGCTGAAGCTAAGACCAGAACTGAAACCTTCTTAAAATGTTACTGAGCTTGTTAAGAAGTTAAAATGTGCCTTTGCTATGTGTGTTTGCTTATTTATCTAGAGCTTAAAGGAAATGCAGACTTGAAGTAGTCAGCAATTCCTGTATTCAATCAAACTTTATATTTCTGATAGTGCTTTTTATTTTTTTTATTTTTATTTTTTGCTTTTTAGGCCTGCATCCGCAGCATATGGAAGTTCCCAGGCTAGGGGTTGAATCAGAGCTACAGCTGCCAGCTTATACCACCACAGCAACACAGGATCCGAGCTGTGTCTGCGACCCATACCACAGCCCACGACAACACCAGATTCTTAACCCACTGAGCGAGGGCAGGGACCGAACCCGCAACCTCATGGTTCCTAGTTGGATTCGTTTCCACTGCGCCACAACAGGAACTCTGCTTTTTATTTAGTTTTTATTTTTTTACCAATAGTGGAGTTAATATCTGGCTCATGTATCCTAAATATTGGAATTAACGTTATCTGTTTAAGAAGTCATAGTCAAATTAAATTAGTTCTAAATGGAGATGTCCTTAAATATTTCATCTTTGACAAGCGATTTCATTACTACATATCCATTCCCTAAAACCAGGTCCTGCACATTTTGAAAACAGGAATAATCAGGAGATCTGTTGTGTCTGCAGAAGATAAGGTCTGTGTGTAACTGCAGGATGCTGGGGGCTTCACAGGACAGACCCCACCCCTCATCCTCTGCCTGTTGTTGTGGAAGCCTCCCTGGATAGTCTCAAAATGGCTCAAGAGTTAAGGATTAGGCAACGGGAAGATGTAGAAACCAAGAATGGCTGTTGGGCTGGGAAAGAGGCAGCAATTTAGACTCTAAATCCTCCACACAGTAGTCATCAGACTGCCTGACACCATTTCTAAGTTGTTTTTGCAGTTAGCAGACCAGCTGAAACCAGAGACTGGTGATGCTGGGAACTACCTTGATGCCAATCAGTCTGAGAAACTTGCAAGAGCCGATCACACCCCCTGCAGCCCCCTCCCTCACACGGCCTTTGAAACCTTTGTCTCCTCATGGGGAGCTCGGAGGTGGTCTTAGGACATTAGCCTACCATCTTGCCAGGTTGCTGGCCTCCTGAGTAACGCAACTTCTCCTGCTCCACCTACACTTGTCTCTCGAGTGCTGGCCTTTCGAGTGGCAAGCAGCTAAACTTGGGTTTGGTACCAGCCTGGATGGTTATGCGTAAAGGGCCTCGGGCACTGCCTGGCTGGTGATGGGTATTCATCCAGTGAGTTAAACAACATCTAAAGGCATTTAACAAGCACTTACATTGTGCCATGCACTTGGATTCTCCGGTAGCAAGTCATGTTTTATGTAAAAAATTATATATTCCAATTACTCTTTGTAAAATAGAGCTGCCTTCAATTACCAGTAGGCTTTACAATAGGAAAAAAAGTAAATGGATTCAGGTCAGTATTCAGAGAAAACAACAGGAAAAACAGCTAAACCAGCATCATTTTTAAATCAGAAATATATGTTAGGACCAAACATTGTGGCCAGTCTGTCTCTGGGCTGTGTTACTGGCTCTGAAGAGCAGTAAATCTGTAGGGTTTATGGAAGCAACCATGCTCCCCATATATTAGCACATTTTGTGTCTGACACCCACTGCAAATCAGACTGAGAAAAATGGCCCTTGTATCTGCCTCACTCTCAATGGAAAAGAAATCCTAAAACAACATGTAAATAATGCCAAGAACACCCTGCCAACACCTCCCCTCTATATAGAGCATCTTTGTTTTCCAGAAAAACTTTTAGTAGTTCATAAATGGAAGACTTAAATGTCCCAAAATTTATCGACTCTACATGATCATTATTTGACACAAACGGCACTTTATTATTTTTTTTACCATGAAAACATTATATCTGGTTTTATTATATTTACACATTCATCAACTGTGGATGCTTGTGAAACAAAATGAGAAGTCAAAATAACTTTAAAGTCAAGATTTAGAAATGAAAGCTAAAACTATAAAAGTAGGTTGTGAGATGATAGACAAGATTACACAGACTGGGTTCATTCTTTGTAGTTTCTCAGGACAGGTGTGTAGAAGGAGATCAATATTGTCTTGGGGAAAAGAATAAATAAGTTTTTCCTTGGCTTGTGAGGCTCCTTGGCTAGGATTTGCAGAAGGAGAGACTGCAAGACTAGCAACAGGGATAATCTGGCCATCAGGAGGATAGGTTCAAATCTGCGGCAGTGTTAATAGGGCTCCTTTGAATATAGGAAGAAACAGGGGAGTCACTGGGGAGCTGTAGCCATTGAAGCAATATGTTAAAAATGGCAGCCAGGAGAGCAATTCTAGAAGTATTAGGTTGGGCTTTTGTCTTCAGGATAAGGGTCTTCCTGATGCTGCTGGATCATCCACAAAGCTTTCTTTCTTTCTTTTTTTTTTTAAAGGCATGTTTGTTTGTTTATTTATTTATTTATTTATTTAGTCTTTTTGCCATTTCTTGGGTCGCTCCAGCAGTATATGGAGGGTCCCAGGCTAGGGGTCGAATCGGAGCTGTAGCTGCCAGCCTACGGCAGAGCCACAGCAATGCAGGATCCGAGCTGCATCTGCGACCTACATCACAGCTCACGCCAACACCGGATCGTTAACCCACTGAGCAAGGGCAGGGATCGAACCCGCAACCTCATGGTTCCTAGTCGGATTCATTAACCACTGCACCACGACAGGAACTCCCACAAAGCTTTCTATTGACTTCCCACTGCTGCCAAGGCCACTGAAGACCTAGTCTGGCAAGAGACTGGTGTACCTTAAATCCATTTTGACAAGTTAGCAGGAAAAAGGCAGGCATCCTGTGTCTGGACTCACTGAGGTTCAGGTTCTTCATGCCTCCGTGAAGAAGGAATTCAGCGAGAGACAAAGTGAAAGGCAAGAAACAGATTTATAGGATAGGATGTGTGGGAGAGATGCAAGCGGGCAGGCAAGGAAGCTCTGCCCACAAATGGCTCTTTAGAAAGATGCAGAAAGAGTATAGTTCTCTACAATGTAATTATATACCCTTATTTTTAAAAATAATCACAAACTTAATTTTTGTATGAGTTTTAGTATAATGGCTCCAGCTATTCAAAAATTATTGGTTGAGCTGTCCTATAGTCTCTTCTGTACATACAATCTAAATACTGTAGAACTGGAGCGAAGAGTGTTTGCTTCCTTATAAACTGAAAACACAATGAACGATTAGTCATAGTTTATGAATTTAACAACATAATACATGATTTTTTTTATAGAAAGATAGTTTCATATGTAAACAATTTTTTTTTTTTTTTTTTGCTTTTCTTTTAGCGCCGCACCTGCAGCATATGGAAGTTCCCAGACCGGGGATTGAATCAGAGCTGCAGCTGCTGGCCTGTGAAACAGACACAGCAACGCAGGATCCTAGTTGCATATGCAACCTACATCACAGCTCAAGGCAATGCTGGATCCTTAACCCACTGAGAGGGGCCAGGGATTGAACCTATGTCTTCATGGATACTAGTAGGGTTCATAACCTGCTGAAAGGGAACTTCTGTAAGTAATTAATTTTGATTTGCCTAATTTTTCAAAATTTCTTCTGTATACAATTAGTAAAGCACACCTAGTTCCAAGTGTAATTTCACCTGGATTGACATTTTTTTTCTTCGACTATTTCTAGGGAAGGGAAATACATCTCATTAGCCATATGTAGGAACTGGATAATACTTTGTCATTTATCATGTTATATGGGTGACACTCTTTCTCGGAATTTGCTGAGTGTCTCCCCAAGGCACACAGACTGTCCTAATCATGGTTTAATCTCATTTCCAGGATCAGAAGCCTCCTCCTCAACATTGTGAAACCGGAGAAGTGACTGTTCTGCATCTGGGCAGGGCAAAATGAGCATTTATATAGTGGATTCTTTTTCGTTTTCATTTTAACACATTAAGGATGAAAATGCCTACACAAATACAGTGGCTCTTACTGCTGAATTTATAAATAATATATTTCAATCAAGCATGAATTTCTTTTGACCATCGATCTTTAATTCTCTCAAGCTTTTCCTAAAAGGCTGGAATCCCCCAAGAGAAATGCATCTTGCTTTTAATAACAGAGATGAATACCCTGAGAGATGATGTTTCTGCAGAGAAGACTGATGATACAGCCAGTGTGTTTCTCTATTAAATAATCTTTTTATCTGAAATATTGAAAATGTGAATATGTTTACTTAGGACCATTTCAGTAACCCACTTTAGACAATTTACTAAAGTGATACCACTTCTAACTATTCATGATTTACTTATTCAGCAAATATTATTGAGTATTTACCGTATTCCAGACATGTTATATTTTCACTTTGTTTTTAATTGAAATATAGTTGATTTACAATACTGTGTTAGTTTCACCATACAGAATAATGATTTAATAATTTTTGCTGAATTTTGGCCTCTATTCCATTATAGGTTATTATGAGACACCAGGTATAATTACCTGTGCTATAAAATATATCTTGTTGCTTATCTATTTTATACATAGTAGTTTGTATTTTAATTTCATGCTTGACTGCCACTTTGACCCACGGCTTATTTAGAAGTGTGTTGTCTAATTTTCCAAATATTTCTGAAACTGTCCACTTATCATTCTGCTGTCTAGGTCTAGTTTAATTTTATTGCTCATTGATAATACATACTTCAGTTCCACTGAACAAACAAAATCCAAAGTCAGCAGAAGGAAGAAAACAATAAAGATCAGAGAGGAAATAGATAAAATAGGGATAAAAAGATCAAAAAATCAATAAAAGAAAAAGTTGGTTTTTTGAAAAGATAAACAAAATTGACAAACTTCTGGCCAGGCTCACCAAGAAGAAAAGAGAGAGGACACAAATAAACAAAATAAGAAATGAAAAGGGAGAAATAACAACCAATACTGCAGAACCACAACATGCCATAAGAAAATACTACAAAATCATATGCCAACAAATTGTTCAACCTAGAAGACCTGGACAAGTTTCTAGAAACATACAACCCCCACCAAAACTGAGTCAAAAATAAATAGATAATTTGAAGAGACTGATTACTAGACGTGAAGTAGAATCTGTAATTAAACAAACAAACAAACAACAAAAATCCCTGCAAACAGAAGTCCAGGACCAAATGGCTTCATTGGGTATTCTACTAAACATACAAAGAACAGATCCTCTCAAACACTTTCAAAAGACTGAAGAGGGAACACTCCCAAAGTCATTCTATGAGGCCACCGTCACTCTGATATCAAAACCAGAAAAAGACACTACCAAAAAAGAAAATTAAAGGCCAATATCTTTGATGAATATAGATGCAAAACTGCTCAACAAAGTATCATCAAACGTATTCAACAACGCATAAAAAAAGATCACACACCATGACCAAGTAGGATTCATTCCAGGGTCTCAAGGATGTTTCAATATATGCAAAGCAACCTATGTGACATGCTGTGTCAGCAAAAGAAAAGACAAAAACCGTATGATGATCTCAGTAGGGTCCCACTGCCCATCCATTCCAAATACAACAGTTTGCATCCCCAAACCCCAAACTTCCCATCCATCCCACTCCCTCCCTCCTTCCCCAGGAAGAATTAATATCCTTAAAATGTCCATACTACCCAAAGCAATCTACAGATTTAATGTGATCCCTATCAAATTACCTATGACATTTTTCACAGAATTAGAACAAATAATTCCAGAATTTATATGGAACCACAAAAGGCCCCAAATTGCCAAAACAATTCTAAGGAGAAAGAGAGAAAAAAGCTGAAAGTATAACCCTTTCAGATTTCAGACAATACTATAAGCCTATAGCAATCAAAGCAGCATGGTACTAGTACAAAAACAGACATATAGATCAATGGAACAGAATAGAGGGCCCAGAAATAAATCCACGTACCTGTGATCAACGAATCCTTCATAATAAAAGAGGCAAGAATATACAATAGAGAAAAGACAGTCTCTTCAGCAATTGGTGTTGGGAAAGCTGGACAGCTGCATCTAAACCAATGCATCTAAATCAATGAAGTTAGAATACACCCTCATACCATACACAAAAATAAACTCAAAATGGCTTAAAGACTTAAACACAAGACATGACAACATAAAACTCCTGGAAGATAACATCGTACCAGTGTCTTCCCAGGTGAGTTTCCCAAGGCAAAATAAATAAAAGCAAAGCTTTATAAGCTTTTGCACAGCAAAGGAAACCATAAACAATATTAAAAGACAACTTTGGCATGTGAGAAAATATTTGCAAATGATGGAAATAACAATGGCTTAATTTCAAAAATATTCAAACAGCTCATACAACTCAGTAACATAAAAACAAACAAACAACACAATAAAAAAATATGGGCAGAAGACCTAAATAGACATTTCTCCAAAGAAGACACACAGATGACCAATAGGCACATGAAAAAATGCTCAACATCACTCATTAGTAGAGAAATGCAAACCAAAACTACAATGAGGTATCACCTCCCACTGGTTAGAATGTTCATCATTAAAAGTCTGCAAATAATAATGCTGGAGCGGGTATGGAGAAAAGGGAATGTAAATTGGTACAGCCATTATGGAGAACAGTATGAAGGTTGCTTTAAAAATTAAAAATAAAATTACCATATGATCCTGAAATCCCATTCCTGGGAAAAAACCTGGAAAAGATGAAGGCTCTACTTTGAAAACACACTTGCACCCCAGTGTTCACTGCAGCACTATCTACAACAGCCAAGACATGGAAACAACCTAAATGTCCACCGACAGAACAGATAAAGATGTGGTATATATATACAATAGACTATTACTCATCTATAAAAAAGAAAGAAATAGTGCCATTTGTAGCAACATGGATGGACCTAGAGATGATCATACTAAGTCAGACAGAGAAAGATAAATACCTATGTATTGCTTAGATGTAAAATCTAAAAAATAATACAAAGGAACTTATTTATAAAACAGACACAGACAGAGAAAACAAATTTTTGGTTACAAAGGAGGAGGGGAGAAGGATAAATTGGGAGTAGGGGGTTAACAGATGCACACTACCATATATAAAATAGATAATCAACAAGGACTTACTCTATAGTACAGGGAACTATGCTCAATATCTTGCAATAAATCATAATGGGATAGAAATAAAAAAGAATACAGATGTCTACATATGTGTATGACCAAATCATTTTGCTGTACACCTGAAACTAACACAACATTATATATCAACTCTACTTCAAAAAAAAAAAAAAAAAAAGGACCTGCTCTGTTAGAAGATTTATAAATTAGATAAGAACATGCAAAATACAAGATGAAACAAAAAACAGGCTAGGAAGTGAATCCCTTGTTTCCAAAAAATATGTGACCACAGATTTCCATGCCCAGATTGAGATCATGTTTAGTTAGGAATCTCTTATTCCCTTTCCCTTTTATCTTATTTTATTTTTTCTTCTTGTAGGCCGCACCTGCAGCATATGGAAGTTCCCAGGCCAGGGGTTGAATTGGAGCTGCAGCCTTGGCAACACTGGATCCTTAACCCTTTGAGCGAGGACAGGGATCAAACTTGCATCCTCACAGATACAACGCTGGGTCCTTACCCTACTGAGTCACAACTGGAACTCGAGCCCCTTCCTCTTTATCATTCTATTGATTAGGAACATGTAACCATGTTTCCATCCATTAGCACCTCCACTGTACTCTGATTTTTCAAGAAGAGTTTTCTAAACACACCTCTATTTTATTGAATATCCCAACCTTTTTCTGAGTGCATCTGGGCAGTTTTATTCATCCTAAACTAGATCTGTGAATTTATCATTAATATGGCAAATCTGAATTTTCAATGTATAAATAAATAATAAGAATGTGTTTCTGTTTATCTGCCGTTATGTTTATATGTTGTCACCACTAATGATGCCATGGATTTATCTGCAAAATTGTCCCCGTTGTAGGACAGTAAAGGTTTCTAGGTTGAAACAGTAGTTTACCCCTTAGGACACAGGGAACTAAAAATTATCCATATTGAGATTATTTCTTCCTACACTTTAAACGTCTATTAAATATTATTTATAATGTCCAAAAACTCTTATCCATACCATTGTCTGAATTCATAAAACCAAGATTGCTTCTAATGTCAACTGTGATCTTAGCATTGCCTTGAAAAGATTCAAGGATAACATTCAAGTAGAAGATACCTAAAGAAATAAAACAATTCCTTCATATATTTTTCAACATTGGAGTTTATTTTTAATGTTATATCTTAAACTATTCAGAAAGTGCTAAAAGGGAATAGCCAATGTGAAACTTGGCTTCATTTCTCATTTATCTGTATGGAAACTTTCACTGTTCCCTTCCTGTGAAGCTACTTAAATAATTTGTTACTTATCTTGCATGTTGCTCCACAGTTCAGCTTTAGCTACCTACGCTTTTGTGGATTTTAAACACTGTTTATCCTTTATTCAACAACCAGAAGAATCCTTGATACAATATAAATATTTCTACAAAGGCAGATCCATCACTGAAAGTTTTGTAATGTCTTCAGGGATGTGTATTGTGACAGTAACTGGATGGACTGGAGTCCAGTGACACTTCGTTCTGAGCTGTGCCCTCAGCTCTTCTGCTCTCAGGTTGTCTGCATTTAACTCTGGCACCCCATCTAACCCAGCTCACCTCGGCTTTTTTTTGTTTTGTTTTGTTTTGTTTTTGTCTTTTTGCCTTTTCTAGGGCCGCTCCCTTGGCATACGGAGGTTCCCAGGCTAGGGGTCTATCGGAGCTGTAGCCACTGGACTACATCAGAGCCACAGCAACACCAGATCCAAACCGTGTCTGCAACCTACACCACAGCTCACGGCAATGCTGGATCGTTAACCCACTGAGCAAGGCCAGGGATCAAACCCGCAACCTCATGGTTCCTAATTGGATTCATTAACCACTGCGCCACGATGGCAACTCCTACCTTGGCTTTTTGAGTTTCACTTTTTCCTGAGAGTTTCAAGCACAAAATAGTGGTAGCAAAATATAACAAGCATTCAGGTATTCAAATCCCCACATTACCAGTGTTTTGTCATTCTTTCAGCTTTCTATAAAAAATTTTAAAATAACCTATTACAAATATTTTGGTTGCTCATTTTCCTTTCCTGACTTCATGTAAATTATAACTACAATGACTTTATTTGTTTATTTATTTGTCTTTTTGCCTTTTCTAGGGCCGCTCCTGAGACACACGGAGGTTCCCAGGCTAGGGGTCCAATTGGAGCTGTAGCTGCCGCCGGCCTACACCACAGCCACAGCAACATGAGCTGTGTCTGCGACCTACACCCCAACTCATGGCAACACCAGATCCGTAATCCACTGAGCAAGGCCAGGGATCGAACCCGCAACCTCATGGTTCCTAGTTGGATTCGTTTCTACTGTGCCATGACGGGAACTCCACAACTACAATTACTTTACATGAAACCTCCCTGAGATGCTGTTCTTCCCAGATCTTGGGAGAAAACCCACCTTTCAGCTGATTCTGCTGACATACTCTCTTCCTTAATTTGAGCTGTTTCTTGTAAGTCTCCTTCAGAGAAGTGTGTTTTCTGGGTCAGGTCCTCTGTCTCTAGGTGTGGAAGGATCCCGGGGGTGGTCTGTTTCCACCTCACCAGGGCCCTAGAGATGCTCTGAGCACTGTCTCAGTTTTTACACTATTTCTGTGGCGTCCAAGAGCCACAGCACTGGAGGACTGGGCATCTCCCAGAGGGGTCTTTAGTCAGTTTCTGCTGAGTGCTTTCTCCTTTGCTCTTGTTTCCCCAAGAGGCTGATAGCAGCTTTGCTCGTCCCCTGAGAGCTCTGACCCCAGCTGCCTGGCTGTTCAGGTGGCCAGACCTGCTCCCTCCTCTGGAAGCAGTCTTGGACCTGCCAGCCTCCCCAGGGTGCCTGGGGCCCCTGTGCCTGTGGGCAGGTGCAGGTGCACTGGTAGTGCCCTTCGGATGGGGCTCTCCTGTGCTCGCTGTCCCCAGAACACTGCAGACTTTATAATGTGGAACATGTACAAATACTTATGAAATGCAACACTGGATGATTTAAAGAGAATATTGATTCTAACTCGAAGCTTCCAATAAATACACCCTAAAAAATCAACTGAAGTAAATGTTCATAAAATTTAGTTAAATCATTTAATAGTAGGTTAGCAGAGACTTATGAATAAGCAATTTCAGAAGTTTGATTTATCTGACCTCACAGCCATAAGTAGATCACACAGAAAACAAAGAAAGAAGGAAAAACATCAAGCAGTTATTTGCATCAAGACGTAAGAAAGATGTGTTTCTTTTTCAACCAGGTCACAGACCATTTGGGAAGAGCTGAAGCAAGTACAGAAACTGGTTATTTTTGTTCAGTCAGACATCCAGAATATGGACGCTTGCTGGAAAATGTACTAAATATTCTTCTTTAGATCAATGATTTATACAGGTTAATGATTTCTGACAATTCAACATTTTAAGGTCTCTGGTAACTTAAAGAACTGCATGTTTAAATATAAGACACTTGAACATACTAAATTTGAAATTCGGAGTGAAAACAGGATTGCTGTCCTCTTCAAGAACATGCAGAAAAGACATTTATACCTGAACAGGAACAAAGAACAACCAAGATCGTGCCCATCATCTGCTGGTAAACTGCCTCACATTGTCTTGGATTTTGGAGAAAGAACAATTCTGGATGAAATTCAGCCATAATAAAAGAGGAGAATCCATACATATGTGTGTGTGTGTGTGTGTGTGTGTGTGTATACACACACATATATATATAATTTTATTTTGTTTTTTATTATGAGTCATGTTAACTTTTTTACAGTTTGAATTATAATTCTCAGGATTCTTTTGATAGTCAACACTGGCCATCCCTGCACAGCTCGGCTTTAAAAAAGACCGATAAGCAGAAATTCCTCTACATGCAACGAAACAAACAGAAGAAAAAAAGCAGTATCATCAAGTGTGGCGATTCCATGTGTCAACCATGCAATGACTCAGTGGTTCCTGTTGTGCAGCCGAACTTGGGACCTGTTTGCTTTATCCGAACCGTGTGAATATTACATGAAACTTCTAAAGTCAAAGCTGGGAGCCATCTGGGTTATAACCTGGAATCAAATCACGGCCAAGTTTCCTACCACTTATACACAATAGTTCTTAAAATCAATTATTAGATGACTATTAGATGGCTGTGTTCTTATAGAAATTGCTGAAAATACTGTAGAGAGAAGCCAGAAGATCAAGGCTCTAGCAGCTCATGGTAACTATACACTGTTTTCAGTGCCTACCTTTCCTTACTGATATTTTACATACTTCAGTTTTCTATTTGGGTTAAAATTCAAAATTGCAAGTTACAAACTGCTGGGAAGCAAAGATTTGATCACTTAACCCTTCAAAGTGGTGCAGCATGGATGCACCACTACTGACCCGGGAAAGACTCACAAGAACTTAAACTTGACCTTGAAGAAAAGGGAAGACAAGTTCCAACGCCTGGCTGTTCCCTCAGACCAGCAGCTCCTGAACTGTCCTAAGAGTGGAATTCTTTATGTTATGGGGTGATGCTCTGAAATGTTCTGAGGCATAAAACACAACACAGAGCAATGGTCAATGCAGGCCCTTTGCCAGGTGTGCCAGGAAAGCACTGCTTTGAACCCCACGGGGAGCAGCTGTGCCTTGAGTGTTTCTGGGACAAGCACCAAGTACTTGACCTCAATAGCGCAGGTGGAACAGAAGCAGCCTCACATTTGAACCCTGTGTACATTCCCACAGAAAGGGGCTACACCGCTGCTCTCAGTGCAGAGCTGCAAACAGGAGCACACAGGGTGGGCTTCACACATGCAGGGTTCACTGTGGGGCTTCTTGCCCTGCAGGCTGCTGTTCCCTCTGTCCTGTCACTGTTGCTTCCAAGTCCCCCTTCCCCCATACCCCCCACACTTTGACATAGGTCACTCTGATGGTTCTCCTCTGCCTGGGCCCTTCTCCTCTTTCTGAAAGGTAGGGTAACCTCTGCCCTCACTCTTCTCAATTTACCAATGGCTGGGACACAGTAGGCTGTGTTGTTTTGAGAACTCAAGTGACGGTCTAAGTTAAGAGGTAAACATTTAATATATTAAAAACAAAAACAAAACTCCATACAGTTACAGAATTACAAATATGTATGTATCTGAAACATGGCCTGTGGTGCAGGAGATTATGCTGTGACTGTGGAAGTGAGACCTGAGCCTTCCAAGGTGAGCCAGTGATGCGCTGTAAACAATCAATGGCCCACGGCCACCAGCAGCCCCATCAGTCAAACTATAGCCATTCTGTCTGCTTCTGAAGCTGAGCAGGGCCTTGTGGGGCTCCTGGTACAAAGTTCTTCTTAAATGGGCCTTGTTCAGCCTCCTTGACCCTCCCTGCGTTCGAAAGGGCAGATCCTGACAGGGGCTGATCAGGGAAGAGACCAGGGAGGAAGAGTTAGGAAACAACAGTGCAGCCTGGGGGCAGGTCCTGGTTCCCTCTCAGGGGTACACATAACAATTCCTTGGAGCTCTTCTGCAGACTAAGGCCCCACCCAAGGGAGAGCGGCACCTTCAGGCTGCACCCAAGTTCTCAGACCTGTGACGTCACCACCAACCAGTTGGAAGAAAGTCACACACCTTGCACCCCTCACCCTGAATTTTGCCTATAAAACCTCTTCCCCCAAACCATCAGGAAATTCCGGGGTTTTGAGCGTGAGTCACACGTCTCCTAGCTCATCTCCCTGCAGTAAACCTTTCTCTGCTCCCAAGTCTGACATTTCAGTGTCTCTGGCTTCTATGTGCGTTGGGCACAGGGACTTTGTCAGTAAACATTTCTATTCGTGTTTAAAACTTACGCAGATGTGCACAGATGTCTGTCGATCTGAATAGTACCTATTAAGGTGACAGTAGTTGCTTCCTTCAGTGAAAATACAAAATAAATGAAATTTAGATCTGCTTGTTTTACGTTACAGTGGATTGTTTTGTGCACCCTGGGCTGTGTGTCCCCCACCCGAGAGGTCACTAAACACAGACACAATTAGAGGAAAATCACCCAGCTGGGTGGAGGAGCAGGAAATAGAGGCCTTACTTCAGACACAGGCAACATTACAAACATATCTAGTCATGACATTTTTTAAACTGTGCTAAAATACACAGAAAATTTACCACCTTAATATTTTTAGGTGCACAGTTCCGTATCTGAAGGACATTTATACTGCTAAGAAGCAGATCTCCAAAACATTGTCGTCTTGCAAAACTACAATACCCCTCATTTCTGTTTTATTCAATACACAAAACACTGAGAGAAGAGGCACTAAACCCAGCAATACATGCAATTCAAGGTCAAATGCAATACAACTGAAGAATGTAAGAATGAAGATAAGGACATTTTTAAATTATTTACATCAGTTTCATAACGTACAGATGAAAGTTAAATATTACTCAGTGTAAAAGGTTTCCTATACGTTGAACACCTCTTATTTGATAAACTGTCCTTAAGGTTTAGGCTCTGTCTTTTTTGGAGCTGAAACATTTCTTAAAGCCATCCTATATCATTTAATATGTGATGCAACAAGTCACCGAAAATCTCCCTCAACTTTTTTTGTCTTTTGAGGGCCACCACCCATGGCATATGGAGGTTCCCAGGCTAGGGGTTGAACTGGAGCTACAGCTGCTGACCTATGCCACAGCCATAGCAATGTGGGATCCGAGCCATGTCTGTGACCTACACCACAGTTCATGCAACGCCAGAACCTTAACGCAATGAGTGAGGCCAGGGATTGAACCCGAATCCTCATGGACACTAGTTGGGGTCATCATCCACTAAGCCATCACGGGACCTCCTCCCTCAACTTTTCACTCAGAACTTTCTGAAATATTTTTCAGGATAGGAAATGGAGCTAATTAGAAGTTACACAGACTTGTGAAGTCATCCACTGAGAGAATTAATCACGACATTAGCCAAAAGAAAGCTCTGTATCTCAAGGAAGATGAAGCAGTCCTTTAAGATAACACAGGTGGGGCCATATGAGATTGCTGATATTTTATGATTTTGACCTAGAAAGAGACAATTTCATGCAGCCCAGCTCAATGTCTGCTGAACTCCTTACTGGCACTGTAACCACTGTGGGTACAGTGAACTCAGACATGAACGAACCCTCCCCTCCAAATAAGCACACGACTGCCACAGGGTGTCAAATTCTCAGTGTATTCAAGGTCATGTTTTGTGCCAATTCTTGGGCCAGAGGAGGTTTCTGACACTCTTTCTGCTCCCATCAGAACTTACCAAGGTAATCTGTCCTCAGCACACTCTGAATAAAGATGTGATTTATGTGGAATACAAATACAATCTATTTCCCATTGTCTAAATCCTGATTTTAACTAACAGCTTATGATGGGTATGATTTTGCTCAGCTCTGTTCACTGAGCAGAATAATTAAGAAATACCTAAATACTTTCAACAAATTGGACTCTCTGACTCTACAAGGAAAAGTTATAAAAGACACATGGCCACCATCAGCTACCATTCATTTCAAGATTTCTAGACTGTCCATTTTTGTTAGCATATTACACGCCATGTTGGTAAAACTGAAGAATTTAATTCCCCCCAAAATTATGCTGTCAAATTGTCTTGTTGCAACAACTGTTTAAATGGGAAGGTGACAGACAGGCTGGAGAAGTTTAGACACAGCAAATGTGTCTTCCATTTGCAATCACAGTAGTAAAGAGGATTCCTCAAACTGAAGAGGGTTGCCAAGCTGGGGCAGAACTGATGGGAGTGCACAGAACACACATCGTGGCGTCCACAGAACAGCAGGCTTGTGGACCCTCAGCTGTCACTAGCCGTGTCACAGGCTCTGTGCGCTCACACAATCTTCATCAACTGTACCATCCCCTGATCAAGACATACAGCGTAACATTTGTTTAAAAGTTAAAAATAGGCATTTGCAAAATCCAAATAAATGACAGTTGAATTTACAGCCACCAATAACACACAAATAATGAGTCAAGCACAAAGGGGCCACCTCAGGTACAAAGATCGTGGCTGTGGCCCCAACAGACCCTTGCTGATGACGGAGGGTAGACTCAGGCCTGATCACTCTGAAGTTTAATCAGTGTTTTCTCACATGAAGTACGTTTCTTACTAGGCAGTTACTTCCTACACACCTTTCTGTGGGAGAAATATCTTTGCTCTGCATTTGGCATCACAGGGAAAAACAGAAACGTGAGCCTTGCTCTTATACCTCTTAACTGCTCTTCAGTCCGTCAACAACCTCGAGCTGCATCTAGCACTGAGCTTCAGGCTCCCCTGGAGGGTTTACCACAGCACAGCTCGCCCTGTCCAGGTTGGGGAGGGTCAGGAGAGCCTCCAGGTCCTGCTGGACCTGTTCCTGACAATGTCCAGGTGCTCCCTTTCCTCAGCAGGGTCTGTGCTAGTGGAAAAGACTTGTGGGCACATTCGTGTGAAGGGGACCTGGAGTGTTCACATGTCAACGAAAAGTAGCTGCACTGAGTTCACACACACACTGAGGCAGCATTTCTCTCAGCAGCTTGGTTTTTCAATTCCACGCATCACAGCTGGATTCCTGTGCCTGCTGTGATAACCAGATACAAAGCCCCTAGTCATCCGGCAGCCACAGTGGGCAGGTTTCAAGGGTAAAATAAATCCATCAGACACACTGATTTCTGGTTCTGACTCTAAAATGGGTAAAGGATATCAAACAAAGGACTGTCTTTTAAAGTTTCAAGAATCCAGTTTCTGTCCTCTGGGGTTTTCAGTTCCTTCATACAGGTGGCAGGCCCTCCACCCGGAGGTCAGGTGGAGGAAAAGCACCGTGTCCCCAGGGAGCGTGACCCTCATAGCACTGTTCCTAGGCTCAGGCCAGTTGTCGTGGACCCAAACTTCCAAGAAATAACTAAAAATAGGAATCTCAGAGAAATATTCCTTCCTGCCATGGGGCAGAAAACTTGGGAGAAAACGGAAAAGCTGAATTTTAATTTCCTATCATAGGTAGTTTGAAGGCACTAAGGAAAAAAATGAACTTTCTGGGGAAGTGTCAGAGCTAAAATTATTCTCTTTCCTTTTATGGCTAGTTGCTCCAAAATAAAATCTTTCAGGTAATCCAGTCACTTGCACAGGAAGCAGGGTGCTCACCGCGGCCCCTCAGGGAGAGGACGTGTCAGGTGCAGGCCCACTTTACCAAGTGAGCATGATCAGCACCACCCCACTTTGTCATAACTGCATTCTCCTTTTACATGGACCCTGGGGATACTATTACAGCAGGCTATGTTCTCTTCCACCTACAGTCCACAAACAGGGCTAAGCTAGGAGTAACAATTCTTTTAGCAGCATATTTTGTAACAATGCTGGCTCCAAAACACAATTACGCAGCACATGGAAAATGCATGCTTATCAGTATTCCTGTAGCATCTAGCCCGGTGCTCATGTGGGCAAAACACTTGATAGATACCTTTTAAACGATTGTGATTTCTTCCCACATACCCACTGGCCACTTCAGATCCAATTTAATGCCAAATATATAGCTGTTAACATCTGAGAGGCAGGCTGACAGCATCAATATAAACATCCTCCCCAGAATTTGGGAGGCATCCTATCTTACCAAACTCCTTGTGAAATCTTAACGCTACTGGAGTTCCTGTTGTGGCGCGGTGGAAACGAATCTGACTAGGAACCATGAGGTTGCAGGTTTGATCCCTGGCTTCACTCAGTGGGTTAAGGAACTGATGTAGGTTGCAGATGTGGCTCGGATCCCAAGTTGCTGTGGCTGTGGCGTAGGCCGGGGGCTACAGCTCCAATTGATCCCTAGCCTTGGAACCTCCATATGCTGCTGGTGCATATGTACAGCCCTAAAAAGACCAAAAAAAAAAAAAAAAATCTTAATGCTACTAATCTGATCAGGTTCCTTGCTGTGTGTATGTTCTTCATGCTTCTACCTCAATACATAATTTATGGTATGTCCACTATTAACTCACCCTGATTTCTTTCTGAGAGTTAGAAATGTAAAGGAGAATCAAACAGAACTGAAGAATACAATCATGGACGTAAAAATACACTAGAGGGAATCCAGAGCAGATTAGATGATTACAGAAGAAGAGGTCATCAAACTGGGAGACAGAGTAGTGGGACTAACCCAATCAGAAGAGGAAAAAGAGGGAGTTCCCATCATGACTCAGTGGTAATGGACCCACTAGTAGACTAGTATCCACGAGGACACAGGTTCGATCCCTGGCCTTGGATGGTGGGTTAAGGATCTGGCATTGCCAGGAGCTGTGGTGTAGGTCACACACAGATGCAGCTCGGATCCCACATTGCTGTGGCTGTGGTGTAGGCCAGCAGCTACAGCTCTGATTCGACCCCACAGCCTGGGAACATCCATATGCCAAGGGTGTAGCCCTAAAAAGAAAAAAGAGGAAAGCAACTAGTTATATAAAAGGGAACCCCCATAGTCTATCAACTGATTTCAGTGGAAATGCTGCAGGCCAGAAGGGAGGGGCACAATATATTCAAAGTGATGAAAGGAAAAAAACTTATAATCAAGAATACGCTTCCCTACAAAGCTATCAGTCAGACTTGAACAAAAGCTGAAAGAGATCAGCACCATGAAAGGAGCTTTCAAATCAGTGTTAGAGGAACTTCTCTTAGCAGAAAAGGCCACAATTTGAAATATGAAAATGACAAAAGATATACTCACCCTGTGCTCACTGTACCTTTAAAACTCACAATAGCCAAGGTATGGAAACAGCCTAAGTGCTCGTGGATGTGTGAACAGGTGAAGAAGACACAGTCTCTGTACAACGCAGTATCAGCCATAAAAAAGAATGAAATCTTGCCATTTGTGACAACATGGACGGACCTAGAGGGTATTATGCTAAGTGAAGTGAGACAGAAAAAGACAAATACTGTATGATTTAATTCATATGTGGAACCTAAGAAACAAAACAAATGAACAAACATAACAAAACAGAAATAGACTCATGGGTACCAAGAAGAAAATGACAGCTGTCAGAGAGGTGGGGGTGGCAGACGCGTGAACAGGTGAGGGGGATTAAGGGGTACACACTCCAGTCAGAAAACAAAGACGTGACGGGGATGGATGCACAGCATATAGTCAATAACACTGTAATAACCTTGCGTGGTGACAGGTGGTAACTGGACACCATGGTGATGACTTTGGGATGTACAGAAATGTCAGACCACTACATTGTGCCCTGAAGTGACATACTTTGTAGATCACTTATACTTCAGTCAAATAAAGACAGAGCAGGGCTACCACAGAGATACTGCGTATGCAAAAAATGAATAATTATTTTTAAAGAAAACACCTGTGACATATAGAAGCATGTTATTTAGTCTGTGCTCACTGTTGGCCTCTGGTGTGAGCATTAATAAATGTACACAGACATATACATATATGCACTCATAGACACATATATATGCTATATGTTTACATATCACATAGAAATAGATATGAATAAATACACACCTATAGATGGCCTTTGTTGGTAGACAGATATGAAAAATAACCATCAATATTATCTGACAAAGATTTACATCAGAAGCACATCTACTCTGTGGGAGCAATTACTTTATAGTAAGTTCACTTGAGTTTAAAATTGCAGATGTGTGTACCCTTACAACCAATAATTGCAAAGAAAAGAAACTGGTCTGGGAAATTCAAGTGATATTTGACAAACAATGCATACAACATATGCTTAGTGACTATTTTTGTACTTTTGTATTTCTGCAAGGATTTTGATATCCTTAATCACACAATATGCTAGTAATATGAGCTTATTCTTTAAAAAATCATGCCTTTTGGGCCATCTGGACTACAGCTGTTGCTATGAATTGGGTGATTTACCCATTGTGCCTTGGCATCATAGTCAAATCATAATTTTTCTTTGTAAAGAAAGATCAGAAGGGGAAGGTTCAAGTATAATTAGCACCCAGGGGGTTCCTGTTGCTATTAAATAGGGCACATCTTCAAAAACAGGGCTCTGAATTTGAAAATGTCACTTTCCAGAGACACTTGGTCTAGGAAAAACCTATACAGCCAACAGCAGCAGAAGTAGGCTTTTTTTTTTTTAATGTAACCTATTAAGAAAGTGCATCACAAACATATTAGCATCAAGAACAAAGTACCAGTAATCTCTGGGGAGGGCAAGCGTGACTATTTAGACTAAGGAGGGTGGCTAACATTCACTGTATAAAGATGCCAGTGGAAGAGGCGAGACTCTAATAAAACTGCAATTCCTTGGCCTGGCTGGCAGCGAGTGATGCCTGGCCTCATTAGGCATCAGTCAAGTAAGGCAGGTGACCTGTCACCTGAGAAGTAAGGAGTACGATGGAGATGGTTTGTCATCAGTGAACCTCCAGGTGGGAAGACTCACACCAGCACCAATGCCACGCGGCGAGAGGCAAGGTTCATGGTAAGATGTGCTCTCTTAACTGTCAGGATGATGCCATCTCCTTCCCACGCGGGAGGCGCTTTCAAGTTCAATCTGCAAAGTTTCTATGGCTGAAGACATTTGGCAACAAAGGGTGTTCAAATTACCTTTAAGGGAAAAGATGGAGCACAGCTTTACAAAAGAAAGGAGGGAGACATAGGGAGAGAGACAGAGATAAGGAAGAGACAGACAGGGACAAGGAGAGAGAGAGAGACAAGGAAGGAGGGAGACAGAGACAGGGAGAGACAGAAGCAAGGAGAGGGAGACAGACAGGTACAGAGAGACTATTTCTGGGGCGCAATTGCACTCACTGTGTGCAGAAATAATTCCTGATCTCAAATAGTGAGCAAGCTGCTTTTAAATGTCTACGTGCTGCAACCAGGAAGACCTATAGGTCACTGAAATTGTGTGACATCCCTGACAGAAGGGGGTGGGCAATCCAGGAACACCCTGCCCACAGCTGAGGCCCAGGATACCATGGGATCAGGAGATGGAGGGTGGGACCAGGGACCTTTGCAGGGGAGGGGGTAGGGGAGGGTGGTAGGCGGGGCCAGTACTTCCCTCTCTATACACACACCACACACAGATACACACACTTACTACACTCACCACACATGCACAGACCACACACACACCATACTCACACCTACCACACGCCCCTCCTGCATACCTTCCACACACACACACACACACACACACACACTCCACAGTCAACACATACACACCACACAATCACACACACGCACACACCATACACATACACACACCCCTGCACACCTCATAGAAACATAGAAAAAAAGAGCTCCTGGTTCACAGTAATTGCACCGTAACATCAGAATTCTTGCATAACATGGGTTTGGTGACTTTAAGTCCTTTCTAGGGACAATGTGATGTGTGGAGCAAAGTCATGACTTGGGCATTATTACAGGTGAATATTTTACAGGAAAGAGTCTCTACTGGCAGTTATGGGCTCTGGTTCCCTGGGCAGGTGGTGGAGCCACTAGTCCTCCCGAGATGAGCCTGCACCTGGGGTCCTGGTTCAAAGTCCACCAGGAACCTGTGCACTGGCAGACCGTTCCAGAAACACATCAGGCCATGGATGTGGCTGCTTTGAATTAGTCCCACCCAGCATGACCACTGGAGGATGAGAAGTAAAAGTCAACACCTGGCTAAGAGTCTCAGCGGTTACTCCCCCAAGGAGTCAAGGAGGGTCTTCCTGGGTAGAAAAGCACCAGCTAATTATTGAGTCTCTCCTTCCTCCTCTTTCCCCTCCCCTCCCCCAAAGCTCTGGTTTCCACACCTTTCTCAACTTCCTTACTAGAAAGGTTAGTAGTGTTTTCATACATATATATGAATACACTTATATACACTTCATATATATATATATTTACACACACTTCAGTAAGGGCAAATCCTACTTCACTGATTTCCACTTTAGAAATGGCAAAATCTCCACTTCAGTTGATGTTTGGAAATGAAGCCACAGTTGCCTTGAGCAGTAAGTCAAGCAAAGTTAGGCACCCTTCCTTTGTGCTGTGGGACCCCCACTGCCTCCCAGGCTATTTTCGCTGTGGCCCCCCCAGCTCCGGCCCCAACACGCGCCCCCCTCTCAGTGGCACTCGGTCTGGACCGAGGGCTCACCAGCCACTGCACACTGGGGACATCCACCCGTCTGTAGGGTAATGTCCACTGCCCCCTGGTGGAGGCTTTCCTGACGGCATTTCCAGGACAGGATGGCAGTGACAGCTCCAAAGAGTCTGCAGGCAGTGGCCTTTTCAGTCTGGGATTCGGCCACTCATGCCTGTTTCTCCTGATCACGAGGGTTTGCCTGTACTTCAGTGTATTCACAGCTCCCCTCTGGAGACCCTCACACGCTGTTCTGTCCTTTCTGCCTCCTGCACGGCTGCATGTGTGCCTGGCGAGTCTACACATTGTGCTTGGTCCTGCTGGTCTGCCTTGTTTCTTCCCTGCAGCCATTTAAACTTGGGGAGTTCAAGCAGCAAGCAGGCTGGGATTGGATCAGACCCCCTCAAGGGCCAGATACAGAAGCTGCGAATGTGAGTGTAGGGATTGAACTTGGAAAAGCAGGTGGGAGGTAGGCTGCCTGCTTGGCTCACAGGATATGCCTTTGTGGACTGAGAGGGAACAGAGGTGGGAGTTTTAGAAAGAAAGGGAAGCAAAACACCAGAAACACATGAGAAGACAAGTTAAAGGGAAAACAACACAAAGAGGATACACCTGTTAAGCTCATGGGTGGGTATATAAATGATGGAGTCATTTGGAGAATTAAAGAAAATAGCCAATTTGGTTAAAAATTTGTTGAGAAATTAAATTAACTTTATATCTTATATTACAAAGTAACATCAACCTTAAGCATTTGGAAAGTTCTCCTTTAAAATTAACATGTTATGCTTGCTTGGTACAAAATGTGGCGCACATCATGCAATGTTCCTGAGTTGCTATTATAGGTCTATGAGGCACTTAGGTCACCAGCACCCGATGCATTTTCTTCCTGATTGTGAGCCATGCTGATTCCCCTCAGACCCCAGGTAGTGCGAGTGAAAATGAAGGTTAATTAGGGCTTCAGCATTTCTTTACTTTTCCTATGAGAGCTTTCAACAGCCACCCTGCATTTCCACAGGACTTCCATGTTTATCCTATGGTTCCATTTACAGTACTATTTACAATTTGTGGCCACACAGTATAATTTTTACCTAATTGATACTATTCCATTTCAGCATGTTTCCAGGGCTAGGATTCAGACACCCAGCTTAAATTTGTTTTACAACTACTCAGGAATGTAGCATTAGTACACATATGTACATGTAACTAGTATATCAGTATGTTTTATATATATATATATATATATATAGGCTTTTGTTCCTTAAAAAAACACACCAAGCCTTGGGCACAATAATATATTCCCTAACTATTTTATAAGATTGCAAAGTTTCAAGTTGTGAAATGTAGTAAAGCATCTCTAAATAAATATAAAAAGTTTTAATTATAAATCTTGTTATGATTGTCAATTATTAACTAATCAAATCAATAACTGTAGTAAGTTAGTAAGACACAGATAAAGTGTTCATAAATATAAGACACAGTCCTAAGAGAATCAGTGTATTGAGAAAACAATTTCAAACATTATAGCTATATGTGCAGTGTTTTTTAAAGAATATAACGAATAATTTAAATATGCTACTCATACAGAATTATGATGTTTTTTGTTTTTTTGTTTTTTGTCTTTTTGCCTTTTTCTAGGGCCACTCCCACGGCATATGGAAGTTCCCAGGCTAGGGGTCTAATTGGAGCTGTAGCTGCCGGCCTACACCAGAGCCACAGCAACGCGGATCTGAGCCGGGTTTGAGCCGCGTCTGCGACCTACACCACAGCTCATGGCAACGCCGGATTGTTAACCCACTGAGCAAGGCCAGGGATTGAACCTGCAACCTCATGGCTGCTAGTCGGATTCATTAACCACTGCGCCACAACAGGAACTCCCACGATTTTTTTTTTTAGGGCTGCACCCTAGGCATATGGAAGGTCAGCTGCTCAGCCACTCTGTACCCATCCATTTAATGTTAGTTCCTCCCTTACTGGATGGAAACACCGTTAACCAGACTCCCAAGTCATTCACGGACGGATGCAGGGCGGAAAAAATGTGAGTTAACTGATAAGCACATTTTTAACTAAGGTCGACCAAGGAGATGCTCTGGCTTTTGATTTCAGCTCTCATGCATTAACCAATGTCATTTTCATGGTCTATTTAGTCCCACGGTGTTTGTATTTGGGGCTTTTGTTAGAGATTTCGCTGTTTAGAAGGGCCCCCATGCATGGTGCTCGGTGTGAGCTCACTGTGAATGGATCAATAAAACATACTAAATACAATAAGCATGAAACAAGGTTATGTGTCCATCACTTGACAAAAATGTACCCTGAGGGTGGTGGGAACCTGCCCTGCATTTAATGGTTCAGTATCTGCAGAAATCTACACAACAGAACAACCGTGATCCACAAGAAGAGACTTCTCTCTGGAGTTTTGGAGACTTACTTTTGGATAAACGTGGCCATTTTTTTTTTAAAAATAATGACTTTTATTTTTTTCTATTATAGTTGGTTTACAGTGTTCTGTCAATTTTCTACTGTACAGTGAAGTACACTTTTCATAAACATTCTAGGAGAGTTAGAAAAGAATGTATATTGCTTCAATAAGGGATGTGATTTTCTATGTAAACCAGTATTATTAACATTGCTATTATGTAAACATTCCAAATTCTGACTTTTTGTTTGTTTGATCATTACTAGGAAATATGAAAATCACTATGTAGTTATTTTCCTAATTCTAGTCATAATTCTGTCATTTTGTACATTTTGATGCTGTTCTGATAGATGCATAGAAATTCGGAGCTCTGGAGCTCCCGTCGTGGGGCAGTGGTTAACGAATCCGACTAGGAACCATGAGGTTGCGGGTTCGATCCCTGCCCTTGCTCAGTGGGTTAAGGATTCAGTGTTGCCGTGAGCTGTGGTGTAGGTTGCAGACGCGGCTTGGATCCCGCTTTGCTGTGGCTGTGGTGTAGGCCTGGGGCTACAGCTCCGATTCAACCCCTGGCCTGGGAACCTCCATATGCCGCGAGAGCGGCCCCAGAAATGGCAAAAAGATAAAAAAAAAAAAAAAAAAAAGGAAAAAAAGAAATTCGGAGCTCTTCTTTCTGGTTATTCTAGCCTTTCATATTCATCTGAACTCTAGCAAAATTTTATTTTGTTTTCTTTAAAGTATTTTTTCATTTGGTAATTATATGGACAAGCCAGATTTATTTTAGTCAGTAATCCTGTTACAGCTTGTTCTAGTCTTTACTCCTGAATTTTTTGGAAAAAAGTAAATATATTAAATGCATCTCTGTGAGTTTTTTTTTAAGCTAGACTAGTGATCTTTCTCTTTTATTTTGAATATTTAGTTCATTTGCATTAATTTTAATTACTGATATATTTTGTGTTTAAACTTAATAGTATATCGAGCATTTTGCCTATTTTCTTCCCCTTGCCCCTCTCCCCTCCCGATTTTTCGCAGGGCATATTGCTCACCATATACTTTCAAGTCAAGCAAATGCCCTTAAATTCACATAAAATTAATTCACTTGGTTTTCTTTTGTTTCATCAGCCAGGGATGGGTTGCCTTCTGGTGCAGAGAATGGAGTTAAATATACTGCTATACAGTAATATAACAAGGAAACCATCTCCCTCAGACCATGGACAATATCTCACATATTTTCCATTTTATTTTTCCCTTCAGCAGAGATCCTTGACATTCCTTTCCTTTTCCCTGTAGATATACATTTTAATATTTTTATATGCTTCTGAAACACATAATATTGATTTTGCTTGTTTTAATTCATAAAATGTTATTTTTCAAAATCTTTTCTATTCAATGATAAGTTTTAAAATGTACTCATACATCACATTCTATAAATATATTATCTTTTCTTACTGGCTGTAACATCTGTCACTTACTGGGTTACAGGAATTTCACGTAATTATTACTGTCTTGTCAAATTTGGACATTTTAAAAATATTTTCTGCTCTGTGACACACATGATAATGAGATGTCTTTTTTTTTTTTTAAATAAATATCCTCATATAAGTTGTGATGAGCTCCATCAACTTCTCAAGTTGATTATTTCTGGTATAGAGGAATACTATTTATTCTTCTATCCAGATATTCCTGAATTTTCATTTCTTTTCTCAAAGTCTCAAATTTTGTTGGTGTTTCTAGAAATAACTGTATTATTTTCTAATTCCAAATGGAGTTAAATACATTCCTGTCTTGCCTCCTTTATTTTTATTTTCTTTCTTTCTTTCTTTATTTATTTGTCTTTTTGCCATTTCTTGGGCCGCTCTTGCGGCATATGGAGGTTCCCAGGCTAGGGGTTGAATTGGAGCTGTAGCTGCTGGCCTACGCCAGAGCCACAGCAACGTAGGATCCGAGCCGTGTCTGCAACCTACACCACAGCTCACGGCAACGCTGAAACCTTGACCCACTGAGCAAGGGCAGGGACCGAACCCGCAACCTCATGGTTCCTAGTCGGATTCGTTAACCACTGCGCCACGACGGGAACTCCTTGCCTCCTTTATTTTTAGGGCTGCATCTGTGGCATATGGAGGTTCCCAGGGCAGGGGTTGAATCAGAGCTACAGCTGCTGGCCACGGCCACAGCAACACAGGATCCAAGCCAGGTCTGCCACCTACACCACAGCTCACAGCAACGCCGGATCCTTAACCCACTGAGCAAGGCCAGGGATCGAACCCGCATCTTCATGGCTGCTAGTCGGGTTCGTTAACTGCTGAGCCACGACCGGGAACTCCATGTCTTCCTTTCTAATCTTCCTATTTATTCCCATTTTTTGAATAATTGGCCAGGGTTTTTAACAGTACTTTGAGGTAACAGGATATTCTTACGCATTTCCTGAGTTATGTTAAGCATGGTACTGGTTGAAGATTTTGTCTAAAAATAGCTTTTGTAGGTTCAGGAAATCAAAAACAAAAGAAAGGTTTTCAGCAGGTGCTCGTAAAGGTAACTACTAAATAACTGACACTGTAAGTCCAGGAAAATTTCCAAGTCTGTCGCATGAGCCAGAACATCACACTCCAGCAGGTTCTTAAACACAACAGCTTCTGTGTGAAAACAGATGCTCAGTCCTCGTAACACAATCTAGATTGAACAGGTTTATGACAAATCAACGAAATGTAAGAGAACAGTTGTTTCTTTTTTTCCTCTTCTTATATTATCCACATCGTCACTGTCAGGATCCTGTCTTTGCTGAGCTTTATACAGCTACTGTCTGTCAGCTGGTCCAGACCCTGTCCTTCGCCAATTTCCTGGCAAAATTAGGGTTCCATGTTCTCCAGCAGGATGGAAAAAAGTATAAGCTTATGGTCAAACACGAAACATAGTTGACAACTGACAAATTTTAGAATATACTCCTGGGAGGTATCTATATTCAATAAGAAGTGAGCTAATTTAATACCCCCAGAGATGAATGCTTTTCTATAAAGACCTTGCTATTCTTCCCCTGCCCCCTGCCTTTTTTCTTTTTCTCCCTCCCCTCCTTTTTTAGGGCCACACCTGTGGCATATGGAAGTTCCCAGGCTAGGGGTCCAATCAGAGCTACAGCTGCCGGCTGATGCCACAGCCACAGCAATGCAAGATCGGAGCTGCATCTGTGACCTACACCACAGCTCACGGCAACGAGATCCCCAACCCACTGAGCGAGGCAGGGACTGAATCTGCATCCTAACAGATACTGGTTGGATTTGTTTCCACTGTGCCACAACAGGAACTCCAAGACCTTGTTATTTTATCATTGACATCCACACTCTGTGCAACATGGACCATGATATGGAGCTGTTAGGGGTGAACCAGGTAAGTCTCACTCTGCAACTTGAACATCTGCTGAAAGTCCCTTCTGAAAACTCTAAGGAGACACTGCTGAGGAATCATTCTAAGGCACAGTTTGCAGAACCTGAGTGGAATTAATGAGATACTGTGGAATTACACAGCCTACACTCATATTTCAAATTGCCCTGTTCTCTGACCATCTGGGTGAAGTTGCTATCGTAAGAACCGTAATGATAATGACAGTAACAATGGCAGTAATCTCCTAGACACACTGCTACAAAGGACCGTCTTGTCTCCAGTCCACATGGCTTTAATATGTATGAGAAGAGGTAGAGGGAAAAGAGAGTTTACTCTTAGTGAGGAAAAGGAAATATTATTTAAATTAACAGGATATAACAGAGGTTTTCCCTCTAAAATAGGACAAGAGGAAGTCTGAGTGGCAGTGTTTAACTACTGTAATTTTTACCAAAAAGGCATTGTTATTATTTAATACAGTGGCCACATTTTAGGATGAACGATTTGTAAGTATGAACACTGGGAATGAGATTTCATAATTTTGAAAAAGGCATTTGGTTCATGGTTAAGTGATTACGGATTAATGAACTACATTAAATAAGATGAAATCATTCATTAAAGGTAAATAAAATTGCTTAATGGTTTTAAAAAATAAGCTAATAAACAGTATATACTAATACTGAAGGTGAACAAAAGTAAAATAAATATAGTTAGGCATGGTTACTAAATATTAATAGTAGGCATATGATAAAACATAGTAAATTAGAGCATAAAAGTTCTACAGTGTGTTTAATGGTAACATCAACAATCTTAAGTACTGCTTACTAAGAAAGGAAAAAAACTGAGAAAAGTTTTATGTGAAGCAAGACTATTTTTAACTGTCAAAATATATGTACTTGAAAAAATAAGTGTTTTGAATTTTATTATTTTATAAGAATATTATTTATGCATATACTGGACTTGATTAAAATGGTACTATTAGATTTTTTTTAAGGAATTAAACAGCTTTATTTGCATTTTGGTTTTAATTTTAAGAAATCAGCAAACTATAAACCACAATATAATTCTGATTCGTTTTTGGTTTTTTTTTGTCTATTTAGGGCTGCACTCATGGCACATTAAAGTTCCCAGGCCAGGGTGTTGGATAGGAGCTACAGCTGCCAGCCTACATCACAGCCACAGCAATTCCAGATCTGAGCCGTGTTAGCTACCTGCACCACAGCTTACGGAAATGCTGGTTCCTTAACCCACTGAGAGAGGCCAGGAATCGAACCTGAGTCTTCATGGATATTAGTTGGGTTTGTTACCACTAAGCCACAATGGGAACTCCTGTGGTTGTTTCTTAATCCTGGAGTTACACATCTGGGAAACAAGAATTCTGAATTAAATTATACACAGAATGTCATCTGGAATAACCTGGAGTTATAAAGTTAAATGTTCTTAAAATGCACATGCTAATACTCTTAAGAGGGTGATGATAATATTCAAGTACAGATCATAGAATAAATCTATGAAAATTCAAATTTCTCTGGGAAATAATTATCTAGGTTATAAGCTTATTCATCCTTTTATGAATTTATAGATCAGAAAAAGAGACAATCTTGCTGAAAAAGTCAAACCATATCAATACACTTGTATTCTTTTAATCCAAGTGAAAAGTGAAAAATCATGATTATATTCGAAGTATAAATTTACCATACTATTTGGAATCAAGACTTATCTAAACCATTATTATCTTTTCTTTGCTATGACCTCCTGGCATAATTTTATGTTAACTCATTTAGTGGCTTTAGTGAAATTGGCAGTTTTGATAATTGAGTCTAAATTTTTTTGAAATTAAGTTTTTAAGAAAAACTGTATGCTAGGACAATCAGTCAAAACAAAATTTTCAGCCCAAGGGGAGAAGAATGAGTTGGTGTTTTCATGAATTATTCAGAAATTCACAGAGCTGCTCCCATGTTGATGGAGCAAGCTCTGGATTTGTCTCCACTGAGCAACTGTAGACAAATGCCTGGGAGGCCTCGTAGGTAAAAGGATGGCACAATTAACTGCACAAAATGCAAAATGCTCATGATTGGTCTTTTGAGTTAAAGCAAAGTTAAACACATGCCAGATCACACAGTCAAATGGGTTAAATGCAACCACCTAATACACCAGCAAAATTAAGATCAAAATTTAAGATCTCCTCCCTTTCAGAAATACAAACTAAACTCCCATGTACAACTGCTCTTTGCATATTTGTTCCATTGTTCCACACAGTCAGAAGATGGGTCAGAAGATAAATACCTTCAAATATACATAATATTTATAGGAAGGAAATATCAGATTTTTTTTTACCATTGAGTCAAAATGTCATCCTTTTATTCACAACATAAGTGATCATAATTGTACCACAATAAATTATATGGTAATAACTAGTGATGCATTAACAATTATATGGTGATTTGTATTTCAGAAGTATTTTTAAAGACCAAGTTACAGAGACAACATGTAAACAGCCTGAAAGTCATCACTTCTGTCTTATATCAAGAAAAAAACTGAAGAAATTGAAAATCACTTACTTTTCTTGGACTCTTCAGAAAACTGACGCTAAAAGGCAAACCACCCCCCCTGAAGTCTGGAGTAGAGGGAAAATCCAGAGAGATAAAACACCTGAAATTTATGTACTTCATGCCTGGAAGAACTGACGGAGCCTATAAACAGGTGGGAACTTTAAACAGTAATTTTGACTGACGGAGGCTGAGGGCGGACTGCCTTGAGAGTGAGAAGCTCCTGGGGGCTGCAGTCTTTGGAGTCCCCATTCTGTCGTGGGCTTTCCTTCCAAGAACTCAAGGGAGTTTACCTGTGTGGCTCTGGTAGGAGAAGTAAAGAATAACCATTCTGAAATGATCCCTGAGCTTCTACTAACAGAGAGCTGCCTTTCAGGGAAAAGTACTCTGCCAGAGCCTTATCCCAACTAGAGGAAGGGAACTCCTCACTTCACGCCCCATCCAACCTTCCTATTGCCCCTAAGGAAGCAAACGGACCAACCAAAATAATAATAAATGTCACAACTGACAGGGGATCAGGCCTCAGGGAAATAGCCTGGGAACTCTGGGCTTGGAGAAGGGAACAGCAGTCAGAGGGGAAAACAGCCTCCCCAGAAGAGGGATAGACCCCTTTGGAGGCATTTTACTAAGAAATAAGCCCACTGAAAGACAAGACATCATTAGAAAACAGGGTGAATATTGTAGAAGGCTTCTCATCAGAAACAATGCAAACAAGAAAAAAAATAGTTGAAGAAAAGAATCACCAAACTTGAATTCTACAAGCAGTGAATTTACCCTTCAATAGTAGAGGAGAAATACTCTCTCAGACAAATAAGAACTGAAGCAATTATTTCTAGCTGGCTAGTTGTCTGTTTAAAGCAATAACAGTAACAATACATTGGGTGTTTACAGCCTGTGGATAAGTAAGTGAACAGATCTGATGTCACAAGAAAGAGGAGGAAAAGAATTGGGAACATTTTGTTATAAGCACCTATACTACACATGAAATGTCACAGTATTTTTGAAAGCAGACAAATTACTTACACACATATTGTGTAAATCCTAGGGCAAAAAGTCCACAAAAAAGGATAAATGACATGTCAAAAGAGGAAGTGAAATTGAATTTTATTAAATGCTAATTAAAACCAAAGAAAGCAGGAGAAAAAGAGAGTAAAAAAGAAACAAAGTGCAGTAAGTATAAAATATTTCAGGATGACAGATTTTAATCTAACTAAATCAAGAGTCACATTCAAAATGAATAGTTAAAACATACCACTTAAAAAAAAGAGGGAGATTCTTTGGAGTTCCCCTCGTGGCGCAGTGGTTAACGAATCCGACTACGAACCATGAGGTTGTGGGTTCGATCCCTGGCCTTGCTCATTGGGTTAAGGATCCGGCGTTGCCGTGAGCTGTGGTGTAGGTTGCAGACGCGGCTCGGATCCCATGTTGCTGTGGCTGTGGTGTAGGCAGGCGGCTACAGCTCCAATTGGACCCCTAGCCTGGGACCCTCCATATGCCATGGGAGCGGCCCAAGAAATGGCAAAAAGGACAGGAAAGAAAAAAAAAAAAAGAGGGAGATTCTTAGATTGGATAAAAAGGAAACAAGACCAATAAATATGCTGTGTATCAGAAACCCACTTCAAATATATATCAAAGAAAAACAGACCTTGGTGATGGGAATAACAAGAAAGGTGGAGCTGAAATGTTAATTCCAGGCATATTCAATCAGAACAATTAAGGGTATCAGAGACTAAAAAGTGGTATTATATAATGATAAAGGACCAATTCTCAAAGAAGGTGTAACAATCCTAACCAAGGATGCACCTGACAAGAGACAATCAGAATATGTGAGGCCAAACTGGCAGAACCGAAAAGGAAGAGCCAAGTCTACAATTACACTTGAAGATATGCCTTTGTCAGTAGTTGACAGACACAGTGGGAGAAAAAAAATCATTAAAAATACAGAAGCCTAAACATCACTAATAATCCTCTCAATCTATATGATGCCCATACCAAATCCCCCAAATTCTCATTCTTCTGAAGTGCATAGGGGCTTTACTAAAATAGACCACATTCTGGGCCATGAAATATGCTTCAAGAAATACAACTGGATACAAATCATACAAAGTACATTTTTTAATACAAAATACTAGAAATCAATAATAGATAGCTAGAGTTTCCCCGATATCTAATAAATAAACAATACACTTGTAAATAAGCGATGAGTCAAAGAAGTCTCAAGGGAAATTAAAAAGTAAGCAAAATTTACGAGATGCAGCTGGAGAAGGGACTAGAGGAAAATGTATTGTATTGAATGTATATATTGGATAAGATAACCTAAGCTGCCACCTTAAGAAACTAGGGAACAAAAGAACAAATTAAACCTAATGATTAGAAGAAAGACAAAAGAGGGACCAGAAATCAATGGAATTAAAAACATTAAATCAACCAGCAGAGAAAATCAATGAAACCAAAAGGTGGCTCTTTGACAATATCAACAAAATTGATAAACCCCTAGATGGACTAAGCAAGAAAAACAGGACAAAAATTAGGAATATCAAAAATGAAAGGACGTCACTATTGCTTCCACAGATATTAAAGGGATAATAAGGGAATACTATTAACAGCTTTGTTATTTGGATAAAACGGACCTATTCCTTGACAGACTAAAACTGCTGAAACTCATTCAAAAAGAAATATACAACAGAAATAACCCTATGTCTATTGAAGAAGCTGACTTTTTTTAATTGCAAAAAAAAAAAATATCAGATCCAAATATTTCCACTGGTGAATTCCATTAAACATATAAGAAAAATATAATACCAATTCTACATAATTTCCTTCCTAAATTTGAAGAGAAGTAAACACTTTACAGGTAATTTCATAAGGCAATCATTACTCTAACACCAAAAAGAGATAAAGGCATTAGAAGAAAATTATGCAAATCTATCATGAACATAGATGTAAAAAATTCTTTAAAATATTAGTAAGTTGAATTTAGCAATACATAAAATGGGATGATACATCATGATAAAATTAATTTTACCTAGAATTAATTCCTAGAAGTAAAGGTGGTTAAACATCAACATATTTATCAATGTAATTTATTATATTAATAGGCTTAGTAAGAAAAAAATACATGTGGTCATATCAATTAATGTAGAAAAATCATTCAGCAAAGTTAAAACCCCAAAAGTAAGAGAGAAACTTTCTCATTAAAATAAATGTCTATGCAAGGGATTAATCTCCAAAATTTATAAGCACCTTCTGCAGCTCCATACCAAAAAAACAACCCCATCAAAAAATGGGTAGAGGATCTAAACAGACAATTCTCCAAAGAAGACATACAGATGGCCAAAAAACACATGAAAAGATGTTCAACATCACTCATTATTAGAGAAATGCAAATCAAAACCACTCTGAAGTAACACCTTCCACCAGCCAGAATGGCCATCATCAAAACTTCTACAAACAGTAAGTGCTGGAGAGGGTTTGCAGAAAAAGGAACCCTGTTACACTGTTGGTGGGATTGTAAATTGGTGCAACCACTCTGGAAAACAGTATGGAGACTCCTCAGAAAACTAAACATAGAACCACCATTTGACCCAGCCATCCCACTCCTGGGCATCTATCCAGAGAAAACCACGACTCGCAAAGACACATGTACTCCAATGTTCATTGCAGCACGATTTTCAATAGCCAAGACACGGAAACAACCTAAATGTCCATCGACAAAGGAGTGGATCAAGAATGTGTGGTACATATACACAATGGAACATTACTCAGCTGTTAAAAGGAACGAAATACCGGCATTTTTAGCAACATGGACGGACCTAGAAATCATCATGCTAAGTGAAGTCAGCAGTACAATGAGATACCAATGTCAAATGCTTTCACTGACATGTGGAATCTGAAAAAAGGACAGACTGAACTTCTTTGCAGAACAGATACTGACTCACAGACTTTGAAAAACTTATGGTGTCCAAAAGAGACAGTTTTGGGGGTGGGGTGATGTGCTGGGGTTGTGGGATGGAAATCCTATAAAATTGGATTGTGATGATTATTGTACAACTATAAATGTAATAAATTCATTGAGTAATAAAAAAAAAAAAAAAAAAGTCTATGGGAGTTCCCGTCGTGGCTCAGCAGAAACGAATCCAACTAGGAACCATGAGGTTGCCAGTTCAATCCCTGGCCTCGCTCAGTGGGTTAAGGATCCAGCGTTGCTGTGAGCTGTGGTGTAGGTCTCAGATGCAGCTTGGATCTGACTTTGCTGTGGCTGTGGTGTAGGCTGGTGTAGCTGGTAATCTATAGCTCCAATTAGATCTCTAGCCTGGGAATCTCTATCTGCTGCGGATGTGGCCCTAAAAAGACAAAAAAATAAAATAAAAAAATAATAAATGCCTATGGACACTAGAGCTCACGCAATGGACAGACTAAACAATTTCTTGCCAAAGGCTGGAAAGGCAGAGGAATATCCTTTCTCACCCCTTGTATCCAATAGCACACTGTAAATACCAGCCAGTGCGATAAGACAGAGTAAGAAATAAAAGGTGTGCATATGCGAAATAGAGTAAGAAACTGTCTACCACAGATAAAATGATGCCAAGCTCAAACCCCCCTCAAATGCACCAAAAAACCCTCCTGAAACTAACAAGCTAATTCAGCATGGTTGTCAGATACAGATGTAGGATGGGAGACAAAAGTCAGTTCTTTTCCTAAACACTAGCACTGAATAGCTGGAACTCAAAATGGAAAATACATACACACTACTTACAATGGTATTCCCAAAACTTAGCAGTTAACTGTCAGTTTTACTTAATATGCACAGGGTTTGTGTGTAGAAAACTGCAGAATAGTAATGCCAGTCAAGAAGCTGTCAGTCCCAGGGGATGTGACATGTTTCATGTACTGGAGGCTCCATTTGGCCAAGAGAGATGGCAACTCTTTGCAGTTTTTTGTTTACATTGATATTTTTATTTTTAACTTTAGAAATTGCGAATTGATTTTAGATCTGCAAACTTTAGAAAAGTTGCAAATAGTATAGAGTTACATACTTTTCATCCAGTTTCCCCCACTGTCAATATCTTATGTCACCACACTATCATGAATAGAAAATTAACATTGTCATGATACTGTTAACCAAACTACAGATTTACTCACATTTCATTGGGGGTGTGTAGTGTGAGGGCTGAACCACCTGCAAGGCAGAAAACAGTGTAGGGAAGGACTGTGGGTGGGTCTGAACAGGAGAAGTACAGTAGGGACTTAGAACAATTAATGAGCATTTCTTCTACTGACATAACCTTTATATTACCAGTTTTATTTTAGCAATGGTCCCAGTTCTTCACTGCATACCACATCTTTTCTTTGCCTTCTCTGCTCTATCAGATTCTTTATATTTTGACCTATAGATTCACCACAATCCCAGTCACATTCCCAGCAAGCTTTGTTGGTAGACATTAACAAATCCATTCTACAAAGTATGCGTATATGTGAACTCTACTATCTTTATAACTTATTGGAAATAAAAAAAAAAGATTCCTAAACGTTCTAAAAGCTTATTTAAATTAAAACATTCTCTCACAATATCTCAAAGTTCACAAAATCTTGTGAGTCATTATTTATATTGTATAACTGAGAATACTAAAGTTTAATTGTCTTTCTTAGGAGCTTTCAAATAAGTAACAGTACAGGGATCAAACCGAGATTGTAGGATCCTAGGTTTTTGCTCTTCTACTATTCATTCAGTTAAAATTTCTGTACAAATTGGCTTAAAGCTATTTCGATTTTTAAAATTAGCTTCAAACTCAGCAACTGATTACCTTAAAATGAAGAGCTTGATGAACTGACAATATTTTACTAACAAACTTTCACTGAAATCAGTCTTCACCTCAAGAATCTATAGGGACAATCTATTGCATCTTGAGAATCACAGTAGAAATAAACTCTAACAGCCCTTCTCTAAGATTCACTGTTCCTACTACATTATTTAGATTCTTCCTGGACCATAAATCCATAAGTGCAATTGATTTATTTTAAACAACTATTTTCTGAACACTTTCTGTAAACCAGGTGCTTCAGAAGATGCTGGGGACAGGGTGGAAGGCTGGGGGACTCAGCAGAGATAAGCATGGGCTTCAAGGCGGGCAGGTCTGCACTGGAAAGCAGGAAAGATCTGGTTAACAACTGTCCAGAGACAATCCTGGAACAGCTTCTGCCTCAAGCCTGTCTCTGCAGCAGGCATCCCAGAGAGATGGAGAGAGTGTCAGCCCACAGAGCAGAGGGCAGAACTGCCTACGTTTGCCTTCAGCCTCCTTGTGACTGAGGTCACAAAAGCTGGGCTCCAGCCCACTGTGCACACAGCATCCTGAGGGCTGCTCCACATCACAATTGTGTGACCAGCGGAACAAAAGTGAACTTGAAGCTCGAGCTCTGACAATGAAGACCTTCCTCTGTGACCCAGAGTCTCCTGTCTGTGATGTGTCTGTGACGCCCGTGAGGTGCCTTGTGGGCTCCCAAACAGGGCAAATCCTAGACCAAAGAAAAATAAAGACCCTTGACAAGTAGAAATTACCATTCATCTTAGTTCAATTTAAGCTTCAAGCCCAGGGGATTTTATTTTATCTATATCACAAAAGAGGAGACTGAAAATGAGTGTTGCGCTTATGTTCTCAAAGGTCAAACTTCAGTTCAGGGACGGGATCACTAATGGAAGCGCGTGTGTCTGACCACAGTGCCTGTGAGTTTCAGCACTAGGATTACCCGACTCCCTGGATATTCAGGTTCTGTACAGATCACGTTACAATAATCACCATTTTGAGAAATGTAAATTGTAAATGTAAACATAAATGCTGCATGAGATACATGCAAGATGACAGAAAATTAGGCCAGACGCAAATTTAATACCTTGTAAAAAAGCAATGCACAAAGTTGTAGAATTTTAATAAAAACTCTTTTGTCTGACCTAGCCAAGTGATTCTATTCACATTTATACAAACGTGCTCTAACATTAGAAATTTTGTTGGTATGTCCAAATGGTGAGCATTTCATAAAACAAATAATTGTGTACTTTATTCTTGCTATGCTTAATTGTGGCTAAAATCCATAAGAAAATGATCTGATAGGGGAGTGGCTGATACATGAAATTTCTTAAAGGCCATACAGAGATGCCTGTCATATTAACAATACACCAACTACTGATAACATGTAAGTGCTAATTTGTAATGTGTTGCTTATTGCTTTCGGTAATCAATGGCACTTTTCTGCGATACCTTTGCACCTTTAGAAGAGTAAGAGGTAGGAACTGTATGATTACACTTTGGAAGAAATTATATTCCTAGTTAGTTTAGTACATATATAGCTTTGGCTCTTCTGGTAGGTACCGTTTTTTGCTCTATAAGATACTGTTAGTGTTATTGGCATACTTTAATTATGATTTTTTAGTCATTAATACAGCATTTGATACAATGTAAGGGATATAATTTTTACCAACAACACTAGAAGCTAACTTGTTATCAGTACATGAACTGTTAAACTTATAAATGCATATGAATTTACTCTTCAAATCAGCTCTTCATTTTTGATGTCTAGTGTTAGGAATACATATGACAGCTGGGTTTTGTATCCTCTAAGACAATACAGATATAGGTGATGACAGATGGACTATTCATGTTGTAAACAGAGGATGGAAAGTTACGGTACTGAGGAATGCAATACAGCACAGTGAATGAATTTTCTCTTCCTATGACTTTCTTAATAACATCTTCTTTTCCTAGCCTACTTTATTGTAAGAGTACAGTTTATAAGATATACAGCATACAAGATATGTGCTAATTGACTATTTACACTATCAGCAAAGCTTTGGGTCAACAGCAGACTATTAGTAGTTAATTTGGGGGGAGGATCAAAAGTTCTACAAGGACTCCTGACTTTATCTTTGTGGGGGTTGGCGGCCCTGACCCTTACATTGCTCAAGGGTCAACTGTGTAGAGCCTTAGTTCAACTAAATCACCTGTTCCAAATACATTTTACAGAAGAACACATTCTCGTCTTTTTTTTTTTTTTTTTTTTTTGCTATGAATTCAATCTGGCTTCATGCTTTCTTTTTCTTGTTTCTATTTTTTTTTTAATAAAATACAACTGACATTTCTTCTGTATCTAAAGATGACCATCTATTTTTTCCTCTATATTATGAAATATAGAGTCAACAATTTTTAATGAGAGTGTATGATACTTCATTGATTTTGATTTCCTTTTTTTTTTGAAGCTTAAATTTATCATCATAATCTTGGGAACTCACTGAGAGTTTTGAGAATACTGATAAGCTACATAAAGCAACTGTAATGTAAACTCTGAAATTTCAAAAGACTATTCAGAATGTGTAATGCTAAACTTCAAATATACTTTTTGATTGCTTTACTTATAAAAGAATTTCACAGAATACCTTCAAGTATGAACCAACTGGCTTCACTTTCCATTGGAAAGAATGATTCTATATTAGAACAGCGAGCACCTTATGATCTTACACTATCTTCAATTTATCTTCAATGTTGCTGAGTGAGGATACTGTTCAGTATAAGTAATAGTGTGGGACAGGAAGGGTCCATGTGTATTACTGGAAATAACACGTGATTGTGTACCTTTATTTGTGGTTGTGTACTTATTTCTCCTTTGTTCCAAACTAGAATGAAATATGGTTTCTGTGTTAGGATTAAACTTTTTACATAGGGTTGAGGCTGAGACAGTTTGGATAACAGCATCCTTCTGTGCAGAGTAAATGTATTAGTTCTTTCCAGAAATGTACACATTTTACCATATAAATCTCAAAAAAGGATTGACTAGGATCAAACTCTTAAGAAATATCACTATGTCCCTTTCAAACCCTGAGATGTTTAGTTCCTAGGTCCATCTTTGGGGTGTTTTTGAGTTGAATGTTCGCTAAGTGCTGGCAGCACCACCCCCACCCCCAGTGCAGTGGATTCTGAGCCACTGGGGCTCACAACAAGCCTGATAATATTGTGACCATCGCCCTATTTTTACAAGAGCACTGACATCATATATTGTAAAGAAATATTTTCAAAGAACACATCACACTACATGCTGGAAAGGAGTTAAACAAGGACTTGGTACAAATAGTCCTTTGTTGCAGGAATTAATCGAGGGCTGTGCCCACTTTTACATCTAACAACAGACAACTGGATAAACTTGAAATACAAGATTTCTAACCAGAATTTAAAGGGAAGATAAAAATTAATCGCACAATAATTTCATGTAGAAAATAAAAAGTTTGTGTAAAATTAGAAATTGATGACTTAAAGAGCAATGTGCACAAAAAATTGTTTTTCAGGGAAGAGCCACAATACCTCCATATTAAAAACCATCCCTTTTTCAGTTCACCAAAGAAGACAGACAGCTGGCCAAAGAACACATGAAGAGATTCGCAATATCACCAATAGAGAAATGCAAATCAAAACTACAATGAGGTATTGCCTCACACCAGTCAGAATGGCCGGCATCAAAAAAGTCTATAAACAGGAATTCCTGTTGTGGCTCAGCAGGTTAAGAACCCAACATAGTGTCTGTGAGCATGCAGGTTCCATTTCTGGCTGCACTCAGCAGGTAAAGGATTTGGTGTTGCCATAGCTGCAGCATAGGTCACAGATGAGGTTGAATCTGGCATTGCTGTGGCTATGGTGTAGGCCTCAGCTGCAGCTCCAATTCCATCCCTAGTCGGGGAACTTCCATATGCTGCAGGTGCAGCCATAAAAAGAAAAAGCAAAGTCTACAGAAAACAAATGCTGGAGAGGGTGTAGAGAAGAGGGAACCCTCCTACACTGTTGGTGGGAATATAAACTGGTGCAACTACTATGGAGCACAGTATACAGGTTCCTTAATAAACTAAAAATAGGGCTACCATATGACCCAGCCATCCCACTTCTGGGCATATATCTGGAGAAAACCATAATTCGAAGATACATGCATCCCACTGTTTATTGCAGCACTATTCACAATAGCCAAGACATGGAAATGACCTTAAATGTCCATTAATAGGGAATGGATTAAGAAGATGTGGTACATATACACAATGGAATATTACTCAACAATAAAAAAGAAAGAAATAATGCCATTTTCAGCAAAATGGATGGACCTAGAGGTCATCATACTAAGTGAAGCAAGTCAGAGAAAAACAAATACCATATGATATCATGTATATGTGGAATCTACAAAACTGAAACAGAACAGACTTGTGGTTGCCAAGGGAGTAGGAGAGGGATGGGTTGGGAGTTTGGGATTAACAGATACAAAGTATCATATATAAGATAAACAACAAGGTCCTACTGTATAGCACAGGGAACTATATTCAATATTCTGTGATAAAGCATAACAGAAAAGAATATGAAAAAGAATGTATAGGAGCTCAACTTCCCTCCTAAAAACAACAAAATTCACAACCAAAGGCTGAGCAATCTCCACCCAAATGGACCGGAAACCTTAAAAAAGATACCCTACTCCAGAAGAAAAAGAGGAGGCCATATCAAGAGGTAGGAGGGGCAATTTCGTGATATAAACAACCCCATACCTCCCTGGGTGGGAAGCTCCACAGACTGAAAACTAACTGGTTCACAGAGACTCACCCACAGGAGTGAGAGTTCTGAGTCCCTCACGTGCGGGGATCTGGCACTGGGAAAAAGCCCCTGGAGCATCTGGCATTGAAGGCCAGTGGGGCTTGTGCACAGGAGCTCCACGGGACTGGGGGAAACAGAGACCCCATTCTTAAAAGGTGCACACGGACTTTCACGTGCACTGGGTCCCAGGGCAGAGCAAAGTCTCCATAGGAATCTGGGTCAAACATGACTGCAGTTCTTGGAGGACATCCTGGGAAAACAGGGATGAATGTGGCTTGTTGTGAGGGACGGACATTGAAAGCAAAGCTCTAGGGAATATTCAGCAGCAGTGCCTTTCTCTGGAGGTGGCCATTTTGGGAAAATCTGGCCCCACCCATCAATCAGCAGGTGAGAAGCCCCAGGGCAAACAACAATCCAGGTGGGATCACAGCCCCACCCCTCAGTAAACAGGCTACCTAAAGACCCCTCAGCACACAGCTGCCTCTAATCCCATCCAGGTACTAAGCCCCATCCACCAGAGGGATTAGAATCAACTCCACCTACCAGTGGGCAGGCATCCACCCCTCCCATCAGGAAACCTACAGCAAACCCCCATACTGACTTCAGCCACAAGGGGGCAGACACCAGAAGTAAGAGAGGCTACAACTCTATTATCTGTAAAAAAGTCACCACACCAAAAACCTATAAAAATGAAAAGACAGAGAACTATAACTCAGATGAGGGAGAAAGGAAAAAACCCAGAAAATCAGCTAAGCAAGGAGGAGATTCTCAGCATCCAGGAAAAAGACTTTAGATTGTTGATGCTGAAGATGATGCAAGACATTGGAAATAAACTGGAGGCAAAGATGGATAACTTACAGGAAACATTGACCAAAGAGATACAAAATATAAAACTTAAGAAGAGATGCAAAATACAATAACTGAAATAAAAATTCACTAGAAGCAGCTAACAGCAGAATACAGGAGGCATAAGAACGAATAAGTGAGGTGGAGGACAGATTAGTGGAAATTACGGATGCAGAACAGAAAAGAGAAAAAAGGTTGAAAACAAATGAAGACAGTCTCAACATTAAATGCTCCAACATCCGTATTATAGGGGTGCCAGAAGGAGAAGAGAGAGAGAAGGGGACAGAAAAAATATTCCAAGAGATAATAGCCGAAAACATCCTAACAAGGGAAAGGAACCACTCACTCAAATCCTGGAAGCACAACGAGTACCATATAAAATAAACCCAAGGAGGAATACACCGAGACACATATTAATCAAAATGACCAAAATTAAAGACAAAGAGAAAATCTTGAAAGCAGCTAGGGAAAAGAAACAAGTGACATACAAGGGAACCCCAATAAGGTTATCAGCAGATTTTTCAGCAGAAACTCTGCAGGCCAGAAGGGAGTGGCATGATATACTTAACGTGATGAAAGGAAAAAACCTCCAACCAAGATTACTCTACTCAGCAAGGCTCTCATTCAGATTTGAAGGAGAAATCAAAACCTCCACAGATAAGCAAAAGCTGAGAGAATTCAGCAACACTAAACCAGCCTTACAACAAATACTAAAGGAACTTCTCTAGGCAGAAAAGAAAAGGCCGCAATCAGAAACAAAAATACCACAAATGACAAGGCTCACCAGTAAAGGTATAGATACAGTAAAGATACAAAATCATCCATACACAATTATACCACCAAAATCAGAAATCATGAGAAGAGGTGAGTACAAATGCAGGACACTGGAAATGAACTTGCAGTTAAGAGAACAATAACTTAAAACAATCTCATTTACATATAGACTCATATCAAAACTTCAGAATAACTGCAAACCAAAAATCTACAATTGACACACAAACAAGGAATCTGTGGAGAAGAAATATATCTCATAGTAAATAAATGCATAATCCACCATGAAGGGGGTCATTTGACATCATTCTTGGAATGCTGAAGTCTTCTTACATCTGATTTTGATTTCCTCTCCATTAAAGAATTTATGATACTTATAATTAAATAATGCCACTGTACAATTAAATAATGCAGTTCTACAATTGTATTATTAATAACCATTTCTCTCCATGGTACAATGTAAGTTCTATAATGTCTTGTTTATCACATCACCTAGAATGGTGTAATGCCTATATTGAAGAATCAATAAGATGTAACAAATTGTGAAGACATATTTATATAGTTATACTGTTTTTTAACCAATTTATGCATTTTATATTTTACTTATTTTCAGAGAGTGTATTATTTTTGTTATTCTCACCAGTTAAGTTATTCTTTTTATTATACCATATAAAATATTTAATGGTAAAAAGAAAAAGAATGTATATACATATAACTGAATCATTTTGCCATATAACAGAAATTAACACAACATTGTAAAATAAGTATACTTCACTAAAATTAAAAAAAAAAAAAAACTGTCCCCTTTCAGGTTATGCTCTGTTTTTGAACAAATACTCATTTTAACCTAGGAACAATTTTCAAATATCCCAAAACAGTAACTTTTTTTTTTTTTTTTTTGTCTTTTTACCTTTTCTAGGGCCGCTCCCGCAGCATATGGAGGTTCCCAGGCTAGGGGTCGAATCAGAGCTGTAGCTGCCAGCCTACGCCAGAGCCACAGCAATGCAGGATTCGAGCTGCGTCTGCAACCTGCACCACAGCTCACGGCAACACCAGATCATCAACCCACTGAGCAAGGCCAGGGATCGAACCCACAACCCCATGGTTCCTAGTCGGATTCGTTAACCACTGAGCCATGACGGGAACTCCAGTAACTTCATTTTTAATTATAAATCATCATGCAACATTTCCCAATAATTTAATTTAATTTGATTTCTACGGATCTAGTTAAAAAAAAAAACTGTGGAAGAACTTATTTATGAAAACTATATTTTATAGAGAAGTATGTCTATTCCAAGAGTATATTAATATGCTGATGTCTGAGTTCCTACCATGGCACAGTGGAAACGAATCCGACTAGGAACCATGAGGTTTCGGGTTCAATCCCTGGCCTTGCTCAGTGGGTTAAGGATTCAGCGTTGCTGTGAGCTGTGGTGTAGGTCGCAGACATGATTCAAATCTGGCATTGCTGTGCCTGTGGTGTAGGCTGGTGGCTACAACTCCAATTAGACCCCTAGCCTGGGAACCTCCATATGCCGCAGGTGTGGCTCTTAAAAAAAAAAAAAAGACAAAAAGACAAAAAAAAAAAAAATGCTGATGTCGAACTGTTTCTTTTTTTTTGTTGTTGTTGTTGTTGTTGTTGTTGTTGTTGCTATTTCTTGGCCGCTCCCGCGGCATATGGAGGTTCCCAGGCTAGGGGTCGAATCGGAGCTGTAGCCACCGGCCCATGCCAGAGCCACAGCAACGCGGGATCCGAGCCGCGTCTGCAACCTACACCACAGCTCACGGCAACGCCAGATCATTAACCCACTGAGCAAGGCCAGGGACCGAACCCGCAACCTCATGGTTCCTAGTCGGATTCGTTAACCACTGCGCCACAACGGGAACTCCCGAACTGTTTCTTAATGAAAATTCATATCATCATACAGAGGATATCTTTAAAAAGTCCATTCTAGAAATGAAATATTAACAGTAAATATTTGCCCATTAGAAAAATGCATAAGTAAGTGCTTACTCAATGCTATTTTTAAAATAAATAAATTTATAACCATAACAGAATAATTTGATCAATGATGTTGCTTAACAGGGCTCTACAGGCTTCAAAGCATGAAACAGAGAAAAATGACAATGTCAGGTCAGAGAAGAAGCTGCTCCCATGTCTTGTCTTTTTGTGAATGAACCTTAGGCTCTATGGCTTAGCATATATAAGGACTTGACAGTCCATAGGTTCCCACATGGAACTGAAAATTTTAACAAGTCTTTGGTGGGGTATCACTTGTTAAAAAAGACCACACCTGACCCCTACCTTTTCTTTGTGTTGCTGAATGCCTCTGTCTGTACACCAAACATTCCTAGGCACCAGTGACCTGATACACAGGGACTCAGGACAACTCCCCCCCTTGCCTTGCCTGAGGGGACCAGGAAAAGGAAGCACAGAGTCCTCACCGTAGGTGCTGAGCCCACTGCACTTAGACCCTCAAGGCAGTAGCATAGGATTCAAAACTGCTTTCCTCTAAACTTCTTCCCTTCCTCTAGTGTAGACTTTGCTTTAAACACTCCCATATTCTTATATAAACTAATTAGCAATAAACGATCACTAGAGAATGTAAGGAACTCCAGGTAAATTAACCCCACAAAATTATAATTGCTAAAGCAATGAAGAAATCAAGGTATAGGCATTAATAAATGTGATCAGAATTGTAGTTAAGGGAATGATAATACGTCTTTCCTGAGATCGTAAATGACCTAGAGAGGATATTTTTAATTATTAAAATAATACCCTCTACAACTTAGTTTAATATATTTAAATTCTAGATAAGCAGGCATTTGAGAAAACATAAATTAACATAACTGTAATAAGAAGCTATATATATGTACGCACACATGCACGCTGCAAAGGCCAGGAGCAATAAAGAACGTGAAAGATTTATCAAAAAAAAAAAAAAATAACCAACAATAGCTCCTAGGCTTCGGAATTCTATTTCAAATTCTCAATGTATAGATAATTTCTAAATTATATAAATACTATTGACTATAAAAAAGACGGAAACTCTGCAACTTTTCTGTAACCCAACCTGATTAAAAAGCGCAAGAAATAAAATTACAAGTGATATTTAATGTATAAAAAAATCCTACAATTTATTAGAATTCAACAGCATTCTATAAGTATCATCAATGAAAATGAATTAGAAATTAAAAGAAGGTTTCATTTGAGGAAATACATCCATAAATCTTTATAATTTATATATTTTGTATTTTACAGATGAAGAAACTGAGACTCATACATTTAAATATATTGCCAAAGGCCACACAGCTAGTGGTGAATGGGATCCTAAAACCTATACTCTTAGCCAATAAGTTATGGTTCCCAAAAGGATAACAACACACAAAACGTAAAGAAATGCTCTAAAACAGTTAAACACACACACACACACACACACAAAGTTGGGAGCAAGTCTAACATACCTGTTAATTGAGTCACAGTCTTTGAGCAACTGTTTTATTTTCACAGAATAAAACAGAGAGGAAAATACGGTAAGTTACACGATTCTAGCTTCTGAAGAAAGGAACCTTGAGCTGTACCAAAAAAATGTGGTGAGGATATAATGGAGACCATGAAAAGGCCCAGGAAAAATTAGTTGACATTTTCGTAAGTGTTCTGTAAATCACCTAGATTACTGAACTCAGAATTATCTGCAACACAGTCTGTTTCCTCGTCTATCATATCCACTGTGTGAATTCCGTCTCAGCAATACTACCCAAATTCAATAGCTCCTTTACTTCCACATCTGCTGTCCTTGCTGGGACCTGTGTGCCTCCCTTCTAAATTACTGAGTGCGTCTCCTGTGACTTTCTGGCCCAAACACGTTAAGTCACCCCTGTAGCATAACAGCACAGATAAAATGTAGGAAGACTTTCTGAAATGCTTTCTGCTCAAGAACTTTGACTATTTCGTGTGTCTGACTCTAACAGATTAACTCCAAAGCCTTCATCTCTGGCCATGACCCACTTGCACTGTACCTTTTAGAAGCCCCGCACCCAGCACAGAAGGACCTGCTCTTTCCTTGAATGTGCCCCACACCGTCACTGCCTCCGGGTTGCATCTTCTATTCTGTCCTTTCTCACCCAGCTTTACCTGGGGAGATCTTTAGGTTATTCTATTTTTTTTTAAATGAAAGTTGTATATTCTTAAGGTGTACAATATGATTATATATGTGTGTACATATATACACACACACGTGTATAATACAGTGAAATGATTACTACAATCAAGCTGCTTTTCATATCATCTCTTTGCCTAGTTTTTTTTTTCTCCCATTCTTTTTTTATGTGGCATAAGAACACCTGAAATTTCTCAACATTCTTATTAACTAAAGTCACCAGGTGTATATCAGAGCTCTGGATTTAATCACCTACATAACCTCAGCTTTGTACCCTCCTGACTGACATCTCCCCACTTCCCTTCCCGCCCATCACAGTAACCACTGCTCTACTCTCAGCTTCTATGCTTTTAGGATTTTTACATTCCACACATAAGAGCAATCAGGCATTTTTTTTCCTTGGTCTGGCTTGTTTCTCTGAGCGCAGCATCCTCCAAGTTTATCCACATTGTTGCAAATGGCAGGATATCCGCCTTTTTAAGGCTGAATAATATTCCACCGCATGGCTATACCACAGTGTCTTTATCTGTTCATCTCTCAACAAACACAGGCTGTTTCTATATCTTGGATACTGTGAAAAATGCTTCAATAAACATGGGTATATCTCCTTGAGATACTATTTCATTTCCTTCGGATACATGCTCAGGAGTCGAGTTTCTCATCATGTGGTAGCTCTACTTTTCGTGTTTTGAGGAACCTCCACAATGTTCTCCACAGGGGCTGTACCAATTAACATTCCCACCAATGGTGCAGGAGGGTTCCCTTTCTCCATATCCTCACCAACACTTGTTTTCTTCTCTCTTTTTTTTTTTTTTTTTGCTATTTCATGGGCCGCTCCCGTGGCATATGGAGGTTCCTAGGCTAGGGGTCCAATCGGAGCTGTAGCCACCGGCCTACGCCAGAGCCACAGCAACACAGGATCCGAGCCGCGTCTGCAACCTACACCACAGCTCACGGCAACGTCGGATCATTAATCCACTGAGCAAGGGCAGGGATCGAACCCGCAACCTCATGGTTCCTAGTCGGATTCGTTAACCACTGAGCCACGACGGGAACTCCGTTTTCTTCTCTTTTTGATGGTGTTGAAATCTTTGATAGATCTTTTTCCTCTTTCATCTCTATGGCTATCTCCAATTCCAACTCAACATTTCAAAACACGAAGGTGTGCCAATGTTTGTTTAGATGAATTGTATGGGTGAGGGTAAAAATATTTAAGTTATATTATTTTAATTAACAAATTTTAAAGAGATTAGGTATATAAAACTATAATGGATACATAAAACCAATAATAAGAAAAGCATTTGAGGCCTTAGGATAGTCAAGTCTGAAATAAAAGAAAAATGCCAATGAACTTCTGAATCTAGCCAACCAAGTAAATGGCCATATGGAGCACTAATGATCTGTCACTGACCTAAAGTCTGCTGTGCTTATGGATCACTGTTGTGTGGGTAATTCGAGATATTCTAGGGTAGACTGATTTGAGTTTGGTGTCACCAACTACAAAATACATGCTTCCAAGGCCCTTTCTAATGTTCTTAATTTTTGGTTCTGCAAGTCCCTTCTCAGATTTAGGATGGCTTTTGGTGTTTGCAGAAAACTGGTCAAAAATCTCTATTCATGGTTCATGCTTGAACTAGGAATCCCACACTAATCTGGCTACTTGAAGCATTTTAGTGACCTTTAAAAATCAGCTATGAAACAATAGTCTTTAGAATGAAGCTGATTAACCTTCCAAATGATAGTTTTGTGATTGAGCAAGTATTTTTATTTTATTTTATTTTATTTTATTTTATTTTATTTTATTTTATTTTATTTTACAGAGGGAAGGAAAGAATACAGTAAAGGGACCTAGAAGCAATGGCTTTTGCAATGCTGATTTTATGAGTTAGAAGAGCTGAAAACTGAAGAGTTATATCATGGACTGAAGAGGGGTGGGCTTATCTACTTATGTCAAGTAAGAATCTAGAATTTTTTTAAAAGGTAAACTATTTGTCTTTGAGTTATCTGAAGGTATATACTGGACCAATGTGTGCACGTTCTTTACTGACTAGATTCGCCAAAGAAGAGAGAACATTATTTTCCCTTCTACGTGAACAGAATGTAATTAGTTTATTTAGTGCTACTACATTTCAGGTAGACTTAAAGAATTCATGGTAAAAACACACCATGGTGTCAATTTGACCTCAAATGAGGAAATCATAAAGATTTAAGAAAATATCGTATTGTTGGCAGTTTCTCCCTCACTTTTTCCAGAAAAGAGGGGACGCTGAACAGAATTTCCTATGCCTCAATCTGCTGAAGGCCCGCTTCCAGTGTACCGGCAGCTGAGAGGTTAGAATTGATACTGAAGCTGGCTGTACATTGTCTTGGCTTTGGCCCTGTGTAGAAAGGACATCATACTTTCCCACCTCTTCCGCAGCAGCTGCCAACATCCTGGACTGGCTTTTCCCTGATGTTCCATCAGAGGAGGATGAGTTTAAATTCTTGCCTCTATTTCTACACACAACTGAACACAAATGATCTTTATCCCCTGATGATGTGACTTCAGGAAGTTTCCTTCTTGACACATTAATATAAATACTGTGCAGAGAACCAGAACAACATGAAACGTAACCCTTATTGTTCGCAAGGGACCCTCTTCTCAGATGCGTCATCTTCCACATGCCACACGCACTGAGTTCCTTCTGCACTTTGTGAGAGGTTATGCTAAAGTGAAAGTGATCCTACACCAAATACATCTTTTCATTCAAAAGGAGGGACTTCTTAGGGAGTGGGGTGTGCAAATCACTTAATTTACCTTTGAATACTAAAAGAGATTTGTGGTTTTAGTAAAAGTGATGCTATCGCATACTTTTTACAATTAAAATTATCTTAAACTTTACTTAATGATCAAAGACCAATATAAAAGGCATGATTGAAATTCAAAAGTTTAATCTCTAATAAAATACTCACCTTGGGATTGTAACTGGGAATATCAAGTACACTGTGGCTAAGACAATAACAGTCTATACTAAATAAATTTCGTATTAACAAAGTTATTGTCCTATCTGCATACCATTATTCGTATTTTTCAGGAAAAAGGCAAAAATACTTTCTCTGGGCAGCACTGGCTGAAGTGTCCTGTAATCACTGGAGTTAGACCTGCAGGATGCTGGACCACATCCTATACTGTCCTGTGGGTCAGGGCTCCCTTTCATCACTCAGGAAGTTCAACATTCTAGTAGGACCAGTGTCGTGTCCCTGAACAAGCCAGGGCCTTCGGTTCAGAGACCCGCCTCCACTCCAGCTTCAGCATGGAAAGCAGCAGAGCCTGAAGAGCCCAGCATTGAAGGAACAGGTCCTGCCTGAGTTCCCACTTGCCCCTTTTACAGTGTCTGTGTAATCAGCCAGATTGCCTTGATGACAACTGTCAGGCAAGTGACACCACTGTCACCCCCAGGAGAGGCGTCTGAAGATGTCAGCCCCCTTGATGATTCAAGGTCACCCAAAAAGACAATTCACGTAGCCCTGGGTGGACAACGTCCCACCCAAACAGAGAGGAGACAGAGCGGGGTCAGCTTAAGCAGCTGACACAGGAGATGGTCCCGACACACTGCCTCCTGCTGCAGGACAAGGACCCCGGTCCCCCCCACACACTCTGATGGGCACAGGAACGGGTGACCAGCTGCTGGGTGACACGCAGGTGTACACAGGGCAAAAGGAGCACAGGGGGTCGCACAGAAGATGTTCCCACATGAGGCAGCAGGCCCAGCACAGGCTCTGTCCCCCTGTGGAAGATTTCCAGGGCCACATCCTGCTCTCACATGGGCTTTGTCTCCCTGCAGGTTTCCAGGGCCACATGCCATTCTCACGTGGCCAGGCAGGAGCTGAGAGACTGCATTTCTCAACAGCTACCACCCAGAAGCTTGAGATCCTCAGAGTTTTAGGAGGCCTTTGGGGGCCTTCCATCCATTCCTCAGTTTACACAGCTCTGCCCCTGGTGTGCCACTTAGGGTTTGCCTGTCAGATGTCAGGATGTGCCCTGAGCTGTGCCCACTCTGAGGCCATGTCCCAGAGAGCCCACCCAGTTACAGCCTTTCCTGGGTCTGATTCATACAGAGATGAAGACAAAACTCTGACACCTGAGAGACTGAGTATGTAAACAGACAGTGCTAAATTAAAACCACACATATGAGGTCTGCAGCAACTGATCCAGAAGCCAACCTCGCCCTCTGCAGCCATCGGCCCAGGTGGAGCAGGGTCTGGTCAATGACCGCCAGCTCGCCTACTTTTGGCCCTGGATTCCAATGCAGGACCAACCGCAGGAGGTCAAACACGCACCCCAGGCCCATCACGTGAGATGCTTCTGGGACCTGCCTCCAGCTTCCCGGGTCCACGGACTCTAGGCAAAGCACAGCTGAAGCCTCCTTTTCACACAATGAAACGTTCCCTCTCCGACCTGCCTTAGGGTCCCTGCCAAACTCCAGTGAAGGTAGCCGAGTCCCTTGCTATGGACAGCTCTGCATAAACAGCCACTGCTTGTTCTAAAAAAACCTGCATTAAGGACCCAGCATAGTAATTGTTAAATTACAAATTATATGCCAAATGTTGATGCTGGCGTTCTGTGAAACCGACTCTGACTGAAACATCTGTCCCCAATATTTCCTCCTTATTCAGGACTGTGAAGAACTGAAACCAGCAGCCAGTTTTTCAAAGGCATAACCAATACCTCGATTGTAAAAATAATGCCATGTAAGCCACAATGCACAGCCTATAGAAAGTCAAATGATATACTATGGCGTGTTTCCAGTTAAATGTAGTTAATTATTTTATTAGCCATGAAACCAATAAAAATAAAGATTTAAGAACTTTGAACCTAATCAAAAGAAAGTTTGAGTTACAAAACTCTTTTGTAGGAAATTTTAAACACACACACACACACACACACACACACTAAATGGGGTGGACACCCTTGTTTTAAAAGATTAGTACTAGCTGACCAGCCAGTTTTCATTCTAACCATACGACTTGGTAATTTATTACTTTACCAGTGATCAGTTTTTGGCTTTAAAAGAAAAAACAGATATAAACCATACATTTTAGACACAATAATCCATAGGAGGCATTGCTCTAGATTTCGTACATGTGGAAAGAAGATTCAGCTGTTACTATTTAGATAACGGAAATCTACAGAAAGACATTACCTGCTATAATAATTGATGCTAACGGAAAAAAAACTTAATTATAAAAGTTAGGTATATATATGTACAGGAGTGAATTTCATTGTGTATCCAACAACTTAACATTCATTGCAAAACATATTAGAAGTAATGAACAATAAACACAATAGAGGGAATAAATGTAAAACTATAAATACGTTTTCATCACTTACCTCTTTTCACATTTCCGCTTGAGCTCCTGGTCGTATCTGAAGGACATGGGCAATGCCCTTCACATCTCACTGAGATCTGCTTTCCTAAGACACACGCCTGGTATTCTAGTTTGCACTGTGCGGAAAGAGAAAAAACAGTGTTCAAGAAGATTCAGTTGTATCCACAGGAAGTCAAGTGACAACAGTCCACCTGCAACTGGGTGGCGGGAGCCGTGAGAAAGAGAACTGGATGGGCCGGAGCAGAGGGTGACCCTGAGTGCAAGCCTGTGAGCACTGCTCCACAGTAGTGCCACGTTCAGGCCAGTTTCTTAAACGTTTTCGGCCTCAACTTCCCATACAGATAATTGGGATACTAATATCCGATCTAGCAGAACCTGAAAAAATGATACAAGTGAACCTGTCTACAAAGCAGAAACAAACTCAAAGAGAAAACAAACTGATGGTTACCAAAGGGTAGGAGGAGAAATCTGGAGTTTGGGATTAAGAGCTTCACACTATTACATATAAAATAGAAAACCAACAAGGACCTACTGTACAGCCCAGGGATCTGTATTCAATATCTTATAATAACCTATGGTGGAGAAGAATCCAAAAAGGAATAGATATATACATGTGTATAACTGAATCATATTTTCTGTACACCTAAAACTAACACATTGTTAATCAACTATAATCAATAAAAAAAATCAAACCCACAGAATTTTAAGAATTAAAGGATAGTAGACCAAACTCTCATTAAATTTAAACAAATCCTGAATGAAATTAAAGGCAAATGACTGATGTTATTATGACATATGAGGAGTTTTCTGTTTACTTTCATTTCATTTTGATTTTCTTTGTAAACTTACTTTTGACAGAATTTTAAGTGCGAGTATCCTTAAATCACCCTTAAAATAAAATTCTGTCACTACACATTTGATATGATTTTTAAAATGATGAATCTACTCCATCTTTTAAGGGCAATATTTACCTCCCTCCTCTAAAGATATAGGTCTTGCTAATTCTGAAGTCATGTGATCTCTTTCCTGGCTACACCCATAATTTACTCAGTGCAAATTATTTTAAAATTAAATAGGGCAGACTATCCGGCTCCAATCGACAAACGTACCAATGACTAATTTAATTCAGCTTCAACGGATACCAAGAAGCACCGGATATACCCAATGACTAATCAGATTACTCACATCTGTACAACATTTTTTTCCTTGTCAAATAACTCTCTAATGGACAGGCAAAATTCTTAACTAGACCAGCAGTAAGTAATCAAAAATTATTACACTTGGAATACATCTGAAACGGCTTAGTGGGCCTTTGGGGAAGAATATACTCTTTCAAAGGTATCATTATTATTTTTTCATTATTTAATGTTTCAAGAACTGAAAAAAATGAACTTGTAATGCAAAACCACAGTGAATTTTAGTGTAATTAAAATTGCCCAATAGCTAATCACAAGTAGAAATACAAAGAGTTAAGGAGATTTTGAGTGCTTTAATGAAAGACAAGCTACATAAAACTTTGAGGCTTCGAATTTAATATTCTTTACTGTAACTTCTTTTACCTTAATATTTCAGAAACCTGGATTGGTCATAGGATAATTCTGACTCATGACATAGTTTAAGAAATGTTCAAGAGCAATTTTAGGAGGCATATGAACAGACAAAGCTGAAAGTTAGTATTAATTATGGCTAATATGGAATTTTGAAATCTGAAAATGTTAGCTCCTCTCAAAGATGTTATGCCATACCCATTTATGCTTTAAATTTATTTTAGCAATGATTTTTTTAATTAAAAAAAGAATGCCTGAAAAATTCTAGAATGAACAACAAAGATGCATGAACTGTTATTTTATTAAAAAGGAATTACACACATTCTGCTCAAAAATTGATGATTCATTATGTTACTAAGAAAACTATTTACCAGAAGAGTACATCATTATAAAAATTTGGTTTAATTTTCATCAAAAAAGTTTCACCTCTTAATTTTCTTTAATTTATTATAATTTAAAACTTTCAAAACTGTCTTTAAGACTTGCATATGATGAAGTTATAGTTTTATAAAGGATTCTTTATAAAGAATTACTTTGTAAATGAAACAACTTCTCCTTCAGAAGGAGTCTCCGGAACACTTTTCTGCATGCATTTCTGGAAAGAGCACAATCAGATGTATAGCAAATAACCACATGTATAGTTATATGAATCTAGTTATATGGTTTCTATAGTCAGAAAACCATTTAGTTCTCCACTTATGAACTGATTTTGAAAAAAATTATGAAGAATTTTATTCAAATAATAAGGATATTAAAAATATTATTTAAAAAATTTTTAGCTACACCCACTGATGGCATTTCTAATTAATAATATTCACTTTACTTAATTATCACAAAGCTGAAATATTTATTATAGTAGAAGTGAAGTAAAATATCACATAAAGGGCATGCTCATTAGCCTGTAATTACCACAAAATGCAAATACTCTGGAGAAAGACATGATTAATGCTTTCCTGATCATCTAAGACCCTGAGTATGGAGAACACTTAGGTTGGAAGTTGTGAGAAGCAAGCCTGCAGAGTGATTTTTCTAATGGTCAAAATTGAAACTTGTTAGGGAAAAGAAGTTAAAATCATTTGCTGAAAAACAAGATCAAGGAGTTCCCATTATGGTTCAGTGGTAAGGAACCTGGCTAGTATCTATGAGGACGAGGGTTTGATCCCTGGCCTCACTCAGTGGGTTAAAGATCCAGCCTAGCTGTGAGCTGCAGTGTAGGTCACAGATGTGGCTGAGATCTTCTGTGGCTGTAGCTGTGGTATAGACCAGCAGCTCTATCTCCTATTCAACCCCTAGCCTGGGAACTTCCATATGCCATGGGTACGGCTCTAAAAAGAAAAAAGAAACACACACACACACACACACACACACACACACACACACACACACACACCCAATGAAAACAGGGTCAAAGAAGAAAACATTCTCTTACAGTAGAGATTTGGGCCACTCTCAGAAAGGGCTCCAGTTCTCGGGCCCAGGGATGGGCTGTTAGTAGGTTCCTGAGATGCTGCAGGCTCAGGGCTCTGGTGTAACCTGGCTGGCTGGTGGTGACTTGTCGTCCCCAGGGGACTCTGGGGACATTTTTGGTTGTTACAACTAGGGGGTGGGGGATTGCTGCTGGCACCAAAGTTAAGAGGCCAGAAATGCTAAGCAGCCCTTCCAAATAAAGCATTATCTGGCCTCACGTGTCAGGCACTGGTCTCCCCAAAGGCAGTGAATGGTTAACTAAACTCTCAATGTCTCCCTCATGTTCCCTCAGGAATCTTTTTCTTGAGCATTCACTGAAGTGACGCATACAAAATGAAAACAATGGTATAAATAAACTACTAGCTACAAGTACTTTAGTTACGCAGAAAACCCAGAAAATACAAAGCAGAGAAGACAAAATGCAGGTGATAAACAACTACTTTCATGAGACATCTGTAAGTGTGAAGCACTGTGTTAAGTGGTTATGATGCATTATTCTTTTGATCACTAAGACAGATATTCTTAAAAATAAATTCTATGAGAATAGCAGCAATGTTCTATTTGATATTGTAGAGATAAAAATGTTTATTCAAGTGAGAAATCAGGGAGTTCCTGTTGTGGCTCAGCGGTAACAAACCTGACTAGCATTCATGCGGATGTGGGTTCGATCCCTGGCCTCGCTCAGTGGATTAAGGATCTGGCGTTGCCTGAGCTGTGGTGTAGGTGAGAGATGGGGCTTGGATCCAGAGTTGCTGTGGCTGTGGTGTAGGCCAGCAGCTTCAGCTCCAATTCGACTCCTAGCCTGGGCACTTCCATATGCCTCAGGTGGGCCCTAAAGAGAAAAACAAAAAACAAAACCAAAAAAAGATTGGCAATTGTAAAATGCATGTGGAAGTTGCAGGAAAATATTTACTGAGGAAAAGTATGGCTCATTAAGTGGTTCTGAGACAAGCTGGAACCTGGGCCCTCTGCTGCAGTGCCTACACCTGGACTGTTTCCTTCAGCATCAAAGACAAAGAAACTATAAGGGACTAAAAATAGCTTGCATGGATGCTTAGTCCGAGCAAATTATGGATAAGATACAAAAAGACCAAAAGCCAAACTGCCACTTCTGAGGAGCCGGGAGCAAAAGCAGGAGACTGTGCATGTCCCCTGCACCCAGTCACATAGCACCACCAAGGGGTTGGCCGACCACTTAAGCCTCTCTTGGGCCCAAGCCCTGGATCCCCCTCCCTCAACCCATATAAAGAACCAGCTTGGCGCCCACGACCCAGGGAGTCATCAAGGGAACCAGCAGCTTTTCACCCGCTCCTGCTGCAGCAGGGCCCCCATAAAGCCTTGTCTGAATTTCTTTCTTTCTTTCTTTCTTTTTTTTAAGCCTTGTCTGAATTTCTTGTCTGGCCTTTTATCAATTTCTATTGACTAAGGGATCCAAGAACCTTGATTGGTAATAACATCCACCAAATACAATGTTCAGATAAAATTGGAATTTACTTTGCTTTGAGCAAAACCTGATGTGAACTGAGGTAACAGACTTTATAGAGACTTCATGTATCTTATTTAATGTGAATATTCATGTAGTTTCCTAAAGAGATGTTGATGTGTTTAAACCCACTGGGGATAGTACATAATACATTACCTTTTCTTTCTTTTCTTTTCTTTTTTTTTTTTTTTTGTCTTTTTGCCATTTCTTGGGCCGCTCCTACGGCATATGGAGGTTCCCAGGCTAGGGGTCCAATCGGAGCTGTAGCCACCTGCCTACGCCAGAGCCACAGCAATGCAGGATCCAAGCCTCGTCTGTGACCTACACCACAGCTCACGGCAACGCCGGATCCTTAACCCACTGAGCAAGGCCAGGGATCGAACTCGCATCCTCATGGTTCCTAGTTGGATTCGTTAACCACTGAGCCACGATGGGAATTCCCAATCTTTTCAAAATACACTTTAGAAAAATCTAAATTCACCCCAAAGTTTCAGCTAAGAGGTCATGAGTTGTCCTTCCAGTCACATAATCAAAACACATCAACATCCTATTAGGTAAAGTTCTTAAAACCTCCTGAATAACTAGATAACATGGGACATGCAACAAGGTGGCACACTGATGCAGCAGGAGATACCGAATCAGGGACGACATCAAATCCTGGCCTCAATGTTGGCAAAATTAGTAAAACTTGCTCTTTCTAACCCTTGTTTTTCTCATTTGTTAAAAGGAATGGAGGGGGGCTTAAATGAGATAATTTAGGAAATAGCATATGAGATAAAAAGCAATGATATTGAGGAGTTCCTGTCGTGCTACAGTGGAAACCATGAGGTTGTGGGTTTGATCCCTGGTCTTGCTCAGTGCATTAAGGATCCGGCATTGCTGTGAGCTGTGGTGTAGGTCACAGACGTGGCTTGAATCTGGTGTTGCTGTGGCTGTGGTGTAGGACAGCAACTGTAGCTCCCATTAGACCCCTAGCCTGGGAACCTCCCTATGCTGCTAGTGTGGCCCTTAAAAAAAAAAAAAAAAAAAAGACAAATGACAAAAAAAAAAAAGCAAGGATATTGATAGATTGTAGCTGCATCTGCTGAATAACTGTTAATTTTATTAAATGACCTCTTTCACCATAGCAACAAAGGAAAGGTTGGCTTTTTAATATCTGAGGGTTCGGAGTGTTCAGATTCAATATTTCAAACTTAAAATCTGTATAGAAGAAACAAGTGTACATTGCATCATATTCCAAACCAGTGATATTATTTACTTTTTTTCTTTCTTTTTTTTCTTTTTTTGGCCGTATCTGCACCATAGCAGTGACAATGCTGGATCCTTAACTCGCTGAGCCACAGAGGAACTCCCTTATTTGCATTATTTTAGAAGTTAAATGATTTGGATGACCTCGCTGGAGCACTAATAATTTTAATCACTTATTAATGACATGTACCATGTGCTTTTTCTAAATGACTCACCTGGGAAGAGTAGGCATGTCCATCTGAGCCACAGACAGGGCTCATGGAGACCCCCAAGCACTGCCTGCAGGTGGATGGTGGGGAACCCCTCCGCTGCTTATGCCCGGCTCCTGCATCTTTCACACTGTTGGAAAAATAAAACAAGCATAGTTAGTGCACTTATTTAAAAAAGTGATATTAGCACTGTGCCTTTTCTCCACTGTCATTCTACCTCTTGAAGATAAATTAGAATCAGTAAACTATAGTCTCATTTTTGATGTGTTGATCCTTATGTATGGTGTTCTTCAATGTCAACTTTTGTTTCATAATCAAGCTTTGCCTACAGTAAGATGAGAGTACATGCCTTAAAACTATTTCACCAATCACACACAGCACAGAGACTAGTTATACTTCATCATGTTGGTCTCTTGGTTTTAATTAGTAGTTGTGAAATGTGTTTTTAACATCCCCCAAACAGAAGCAGAAGTTGCTCAACAATAAAGGATCACACCTTGGGAATCTTCCCAAAGGCCCCGTAGATTCCACCAGAAATGGTACCAGACAACAGCACCTAACACCCAGGGTGTCCCCAGATGCCTGGAAGTAAAAGCAGCAATAAAAACAATACTTTTCCAGCAAAGACCAGCACTTAGCCTGATTAGTGGGTTTGGTGAGGGCCAATCTTCTTTTTACTGTGTGGAAATGACTCAAAATACACCCATCGGGCTCGGATCTGGAATAATGTGGGAAAACTCATTCTTTTCTGTGACTGACTCCTGAATTATTTGCTTCTCTGCTTTGATTAAATTACTTCTGCTCTGCCTATTTGTGCAAACAATTCACACAGAAAGGGCAAAGGCCCTAACAATAGGAATAGAAACAACAGAGAACCTCTATAAGAGCATTTACTAGTTCAAAAGCCTCTGGTGAATCAGCACCCACTCTTGTTCATTAGAACTGCATGGAGAGTGGTTTGATGTCAATATCAGGATGAGAAAGGTGGTTTTACCAGAAATATTTGCTTCCTTTTTGCTTTTAATTTTTTTCATGAATACAAAAAAGTAATCCCAAAAGACTATTAAGAAGTACAGCGAAGTACAGTGTTCATCCTCATTAAAGGGATAAAGGTTCAAACTACACATTTTAAATTTTGATAAAATGTGGGTGGGCTCTGAGGAAAGGTTTTTTTTTTAGGCAGACATATCAAGAATCAATCAATGAAACTGCTCTTAAAGAAAGTATGACAATTTTTTCATGAACTAGAAAAAGTAAACATACAATTTATATGAAAAATCAAAAGGTGCTGGAGAGTCAAAAGGATCATGAAAAAGAACAGAGCTGGAGGCATCACACTCTCTGACTTCAGACTATGCTATAAAGCCACAGTTATCAAAACAGGAAGTGGTTAGTGAATCCAACTAGGAACCATGAGGTTGTAGGTTCAATCCCTGGCCTTGCTCTTTGGGTTAAGGATCCGGGTTGCTGTGAGTTGTGGTGTAGGTCACAGCTCCGATTAGACTCCTAGCCTGGGAACCTCCATATGCTGCAGGTGCGGCCTTAGAAAAGATGGATGGAACAGGATAGAGAGCTCAGAAGTAAGTGATTCTATGGTCAATTGATCTACAACAAAGGAGGTAGGGGATTAAGAGGTACAAACTACTATGTATAAAATAAATAAGCTACAAGGATATATTGTACAGCAAAGGGAATAGAGCCAATATTTTATGATAAATTTAAATGGAGTATAATCTATGAAATGTCAAATCTGTAATATATATGAAACTAATATAATACTGTCAGTCAATTATACTTCAATAAAACAGAAAAAAACAGATTTGGCAAAAGCATCACAAAGCACTTCAAAAATCTTTAATCTTTAAAAGGAAGGCTATTTTTTTGATATATTAGAGGCTACTAGCAATTAATTATTTTGAATTGTTATCAAATAGGGTAATATAGTTTTCTCCCATTATTGATGTATGAAAACTCAAGCTGGCTGCAAAACTCTGCAAGTTTTAAAAAATTGCTCTCCCGACTGCAACCCTGCTAGAATAGCCGTTTCAAAGAATACCTTTTTTAAAATTTGTTTTTATCCCATTTTGAAAGGCTACTTTCCATTTACAGTTATTACAAAATATTTGCTATATGCCCTGTGTTGTATAATAAATATATCCTTGAGCCTGTCTTACACCCACTACTTTGTACCTCCCACTCCTCGATCCCTATATTGATCTGTAATAGAACTGTTTTTTTCAAAATTATATAGTTCAATTTTGAAGGTTAAAGTTAAAAATTTAATTTTTTACCTTGTAATAACATCCTATATGCACTTCCCCTTAAAGAGCAAATAACTGTATTTTGAACTCAGGGAATCGAGGCCATTAAATGATAATCTAGGATATGTAGTGACTTTTTTCTCAAGATCTTTCTAATATTTAGAAATATTAAATATTAAAAGAAATATTTCTTTCTAAATAGTCCACCACTCAAGGTGCTAAGTTTTTTGTTGTTGTTGTTTGTTTGTTGTTTTTTCCTATTGCAAAGAGTCAGCTTCTTCCATTCATTTCGAATTGACTGCCTTTTACTTCCATCAATTGTCTTCCTGATTTTCAGGCACATGTTCAAGCCACTGAGAAGCAATGGAAACTAACATTCACCATGTCCATAACTATTTACGGTGTCAGTCAAGCTCTTTTTTTTCCACTTTTTTTTTGACTTTTTAAATTACTCAATAAATTTTATTACATTTATAGTTGTACAACGATCATCACAACCCAATTTTATAGCATTTCCATCCCAAACCCCCAGTGCATCCCCTATCCCCCAATCAAGGTGCTAAGTTAGTTTCATAGCAATACTCCTGTTCTGCTTGTAAAGGCGGGAATTTAAAGTTGGAGTTCCTGTCATGGCGCAGTGGTTAACAAATCCGACTAGGGACCATGAAGTGGCGGGTTCGATCCCTGGCCTTGCTCAGTGGGTTAAGGATCTGGCATTGCCATGAGCTGTGGTGTTGTAGGCTGGCAGCTACAGCTCTGATTAGACCCCTAGCCTGGGAACCTCCATATGCTGCCAGAGCGGCCCTAGAAGAAAAAGGCAAAATAAAATAAAATAAAGTAATAAGCGTTTCTCTCTTGTTCGCACTCCTGCATGACCTCTCCCAGGCAGATGGGCTGCATAGCCCTTTCTGCTGAAGCTGCTTCTCGCCCCGACCGCCCTGCACTCTGGTCCTCCAGCATCCCTTTCCAGTCTCACCTCACCTGAAACCCCACAGCCTCTTCTTTCCTAACAACCCCACTTTCATTCCCGCCACTTCTGTAACTCAGCTACGGTCTGATTTTCTGTTTCATTAACCACATTGAACATTTTAACAGTATAATTTGAATACAATTCCCATGTTTTAGGATTTACCTTGATTTCAGAAAGCATAAATGATGTTACCAAAACAGCAGAAAAAGCTCATTCCAACTTGATCTGAATTTCAATTTTGACTGTCATTAATGCAAGTCAGCAAACTCCCTGGGTCTTAATTTCTTCACTGATACATGAAGCTTCACCTGTACAGATCATTTGATCTAGAGAATTCCATGAGACTATTAAAATTACTTATATGAAGATACACAACAAAAACAGAAGCAGAGACAGTGCATACTGGCCTTTTGCTGTGATTTTTTAGACCTTGACCTCTGTTATGAGTGACACAAATGCATCATGATAGCATGAAGGGTGGTGTGGACTGGGGCTGGTTTGCTGGGGAAGCTGAGGATGCAAAACTTCAAGGCAGCAAATGAGACGTATCGAGGGAGGTGGGATGTGTGATGCCCAATGAAAGGGGAAGATGACACGATCATGTTTAGGGAGCCCTGGTTTCTATGAAAGTACCCATAATACTTGATCGCAGTATCAAGGAAAACTGCCAATAAGCCACAAAACAACATATCACATTTATACTATTAATGATTAGATATTCTTCTAAAACCGTGTATTCCCAGAATCTGACATCACATGTTATAATGAACTCTCAGTTCCCTAGGCTGTAAATATGCAAGGAGAATAAAACACCAATTCATTTATTGTATATTTACCTTGTGAAGGAAGCTATGTCTTAATTTCTTAGAGCAATGGAGCAAAATAGCACAAGCAATTGATTTTAAGTAAAAGTCATACTCTACAAATTCAAAATGAACTTGTCTCTATACTAGGAAACATTATTAGCAGTATGGCTACTAAACAACAAATAGACGAAATAAGTCAGCATGGGCTTATTCTACCACTTGAAACTCTAAGATTCACAGAAAAAGCTCCCTTGTAGATGTATTTCAAAATATGGTGATGGCAGGAATTAATAAGATGTATCCTTAAAAACTATTCATAATATAAATTCATGCTAAAAGTTGACTGTAAGAATACATTTTTTGCCATGAACTATATTTACCAAGTCAACTAACTTATACAGCGGCATTGCCAGGAAATCAACATAATTAGTGATTTAGAGAATAGATGTTTTACAGAGTACTAAAATTAAACATCATAATTTAAGAGATGTGGATAATTTATAATAATGTCCCCACTTCTTTGAACAATCTTAAAATAACTCTGCAAAGTTATACACTTAGGACAGAATAAAATTCAAATTAGGTTTATGTTAAGGAACAGTGTATTTGAACACTGACCTTACTAATACAACACACCATTTCCTGAGGCTCATTTTCTATCAAAGAATATTTCATTGACTTTATTCTAAAGCTGTGTTATCCTTGAGATAATTGGATCCTGGACAAGTTATAAAGATGTTTGAATAATAAATATATTCTGCCAAGAGAATATTTTTAATTAAGCAGTGCGCATACTCCCAATTACTGAAGACATCGCTTCAAAATTTCAAAACAGACATCACCACAAACGACACTCAATGTTATCCTCTCTCTGAGCTCAAAGAGCCTGAATGAGTAATAAGGCTCTGAAATGTACAAGGTGGAGACGATGTAGAATTCAGACTGCAGTGTTCAGGGTCTCTGCTATTTCTACATATTTAATTCAAAACATTATTTCAATTACTAAGGACCTCTTCACTTAAACTATGGAAAAAGTATATTCAACTCCAAAGGACCTTCATCGTACAAGACACAAAGAGTCAGGCTAGGAGTGGTAGACCAGAAATGCCTGTAAATCTGCAGACTGGGAATTCATGATTTTACACATAATAAATCAATTACCAATTAATAAGTATATATAAATGTATTCATTCAAAGACGTGTTAGAAAGCTCTTTATTCCTTTAAAGCCAATAAAGTATTATTGCTAAGCAAAATTTCAGGAACAGTGTCAAATATTTACACACATTTAAGGTTAGATTTTCATGTATTTTGATAGCCTTTCATGTGCCAGACACATGTATTATGATTTGATCGATTATTTTAGCAGTCGCATGCAGTGTGCATTCTTCCCTAAGTTTTGAACCAGGAGGTTGAGGGAGCTTCATTATCTTCTCAGGAATCTATAGCTTGTACTTGGCAGCTGTGGACTTCAGGTGTTCTTTTCCCTTTGACACCGATGCTTTTTTTGCCATGCATGTGCATATAAAATTTTAAATTTCATGAAAGACCACACTCCCATGTTTATACATTTCTACATCAATTTTATATAATAGATAAAAAAGAAAAACCACAGCATAGCTCAAATTTTACTTAAAAAAAAAAGATCCACCACCACCAGTAAATATTGTCTGGCTAATTAAAGCTGAAATTTATCTAGAGTGTAATAAACAACACAACACCATATATGTGATTCTGGTTCAGTGAATCAGTATGAAGATTAACATAAACTGGTTCCATTTAATTTATGTTGACGTATATTTCCACGTCAGATAGGAGCCTATGAGAATGTTTGCTAAATCTACTTCCTATATTTAAAATAAGAATTAGAAAATGTTTCATTTTTTCCAATTATTAATGTTCACAAATAAAGCAAGCTATTAGCCATTAACTGTGTCTGTTGTTACCTTAACCTTCAGGAATTCCAGAGCAAAGGATGAGCTAAGATTTGGGTTCACAAAAATGGGTGATTCTTAAAGATCAAGGAGAGTCTATATTTGGAAAACTGCCTTCACATTTTTAAACTAAGTGACAGATTTGCAACCTAAAAAGGGAAAAAATATTCCACCTAAAAGAAAATGCCTAACAATGCAGCACTTATCAAAACACATGGGAATAGATGGATCACTCAAGATATGTTTTATATATCAAAAATATTCCTTGATTATGAAAAATTCTCTAGACTTTTGTTTGTTTTTCTGAACATAAGGAGCTATTTTTCTTTTCTACTGTTGACTAAATAGACCTGGCAGCCTTACCAAAAGGCTTTAACAATTAAAGTCTACATTTCACTTAAGAAAACGATGATTAAAGGTCACCCAAAGTTCAGGGAAGGAAAAGAGCTTTCCCTCCATTGTGTTGTCTTCACAGAGTCACAGCCTTCTCCTTACTCACAGCTTCACTGGAAAAGGAAGGTTATAGAAACAAGAAAAAGAAAAGCAGCCCCATGATTGGCTTGAGTCTGACTTAGAGGCTAAGAGAGAGGTTAAAAGTTTGAAACTTTCACCATGCATGAATTTTTACAGTAATTTTCAAGTTAACTAAAGTAAAATTAAAGAAGCCTAAGTTTTTGACTCCACAGTACTTGTCTCTCTACCTGGTTGTGTTTAATTTCTGACCTGAAAGCGACCCTGCGAAGCATGTGTCCACTGACTCTGGTGTAACCACCAGAGTCAGATTGGCTCCACAGGGAAATCTTCCTCAAGAAACACTTTCTTGGTAACTTCTGAAACTGAATCGCCCTAACACAGAGTTCCTCTGCTGAGTTTATGATGCACCCTTCTATCCAGAACTCAAACCCCTTTCTTTTCCTGAACCTGTTCCCCTCAAGACTGAGGGGTATCAAAGAAAAGGGGGGCCTGGGGCCACATGCAAACCCCAGTGTCCCTGTCCTTGGGTCTCCTGGGCCTCCCCTGAGGCTCAAAAGGCTGCTCCAGAGTTAATGATGAGGAAACAGTGAAGATGGAGAAACAAAGGAGAGCTGTTGGGCTGGGAAACTGGTTACAATTTAGACTATAAATCCACCACATAGTTGAATCACTGAACTCCCAGTTCCCTGCAGGAAACAAAGGCCCTACACACAATCTTAGGTTGTTTTTTTACAGGAAGCAGACCTCCGCCAGATGAAAACTGCTGACAGTAAGAACATGAACCCCAGGTGGGTTAAAATCAGAAGGCTGATGATCCTTGAAAACTTCACCTCCATGCCAACCAACCTGAGAACTGCACATGTACTGGTCACGCCACCAGCCCCCCCTCCCTCACATGGCCTTTAAAACCCCTTCCCTGAAAGCCACTGGGGAGTTGGGGTCTTTTGTGCATGAGCTGCCCATTCTCCTTGCCTGATGCCCTGCAATAAATGCTGCCCTTTCCTTCACCACAACACCTGGGATCCAAAGCTGGACCCCTCAGCAGACATTAGTTCCTCCTTAAACAGGGAACCATGGCCAGAGCAGTGGATGCTCTGTCAGCAGAGACCAGCCCTAAGTTTCCCAACCAACATGCTGTCAGGACACCTCATGTCTCCATGAATTATGGCAGTGCTGTATTTTTTCGCGCTAATTTTTTTTTGGGGGGGAGGGTCTTTTTAGGGCATATGGAAGTTCCCAGGCTAAGGGTCAAATCAGAGCTGCAGCTGCCAGCCTAGCAACACAGCAACAGCAATGCAGGATCTGAGCCGTGTCTACAACCCACACCACAGCTCATGGCAATGCTGGATCCTTAACCCAATGAGTGAGGCCAGGGATCCAACCCTTGTCGTCAAGGATACTAGTCAGATTCGTTACTGCTGAGACATGACAGGAACTTCTCTACTGATTTTGGGGAACTGTGGGAGTTAGAGCTGTGAAGAGTAGACAAGAATTATGTTGCCATTGTTATAGATAAAGAATAAAAACAACAGTCACATGCATAAGCCTCATCTGACCCGTTGTGTGGCTGGAAGACCAGAGGAGGACAGTGGCTGCATATCTTTGCTTTTGAGCATTGAGGAGTGGTGGGTACTGGGGGTCTTGAGCAGGAGATCCACCTGGATCCCAGATGACAGGAGCGGAGCCACGTGTCACACCAGGAGCCTGTTTCAGAAGAGCCATTTACACCAATGAAACAAATGACCCCATCAACAAATGGGCAGAAGACCTAAAGAGACATTTCTCCAAAGAAGACATACAGATGGCCAATAGGCACATGAAAAATGCTCAACACCACTAATTATTATAGAAACACAAATCAAAACCACAATGAGGTATTACTGTCAGAATGGTCATCATTAAGAAGTTTACAAACAATAAATGCTGGAGAGGGTGTGGAGAAAAGGGAACCCTCCTACACTGTTGGTGGGAATGTAAGTTGGTGAAGCCACTATAGAAAAGAGTATGGAGTTTCCTTAAAAAAATAAATATAGAACTACCATATAATCCAGCAAGCCTGTTCCTGGGCATACATCTGGAGAAAACCATAGTTTGAAAAGATACATACACACCAATATTCACTGCAGCACTATTCACAATAGCCAAGACACGGAAGCAACCTAAATGTCCATCAGCAGAGGAATGGATAAAGAAGATGTGGTACATATCTTCTTGTACATATATACAATGGAATACATATATACAATTGTACATATATACAATGGAATACTACTGAGCCATAAAAAAGAATGAAATAAGGCCATCTGAAGCAACATGATGCAACTAGAGATTCTTGTACTAAGACAGATAAAGACAAACACCACCTGATATCACTAATATGTCTAGTCTAAAATGACACAAATGAGCTTATCCAGGAAACAGATAAGGGGAAAGAGTGAGGAGGGGGGAGGGACCCTTGGTCCAGTACTCAGGGTGGCTCCTATTTTCTAGACTCAGCCTATGTCCACTTAGGAAGCAGAAATTCTGTAGCATTGTTTCATTACTGTGTAAATTTTTATAAATACTCTGTCAATTATGCCCTGGTTAAAATCATTATGACTTGCCACATTAAAAGCCCACCACTTAGAACAGGACAAAATAATAAAATGGGCTCTAAATTCAAACTATGGTCTTATTTTTCCTAACAACTGTTTTATGCTGCAGCATGAAGGAACACAGGAGAGTTTTCCACCCCTTCCTTCAACAGGTTCAGTCCATCAAGGTCTCTGTTCAGCCTTGTGTTTTAGAATCTTTAACACACCCTTCAGGGCACATGGAGGGAATGAGCATCAGGAAATGAGCAATCTGCTTGCTCCCCAAGACTGTAGGGGAGGAGGAGTGATGTATACAGGCTTCTTTTCAACAATTCTTCAACTCTGCTAAAATCACTGCTAATTTGCTGCATTTTTTTCTCACTTGACTATAAAATCCATTGACTTTATAATCCCATGTTAATTTTCTTTGAAGACTACTCTGCCACAGTCTCTCTTGCCCTCTGACAGGTTCCTTTGTCCTCTGGGGCCACAGAGGCTCAGGAGAGAAGAGCCCTACAGCCCACTCCCCGCGGCAGCTCTGCTGCAGGGTGAAGGGTAAGAGAGGCTGCAGCTCACTCCTTGCACCACTACTGCAGGGGGCTGGGGTAGGAGAGGTTGGTGACTTCCACGTTCAAGGCCTGTTCACTTCCCAGAGGCTGGGGGTGGAGCTGCTGCTACAGAAGAGGCTTGTGACCCTGGTGTAGGCACCCAAGGCTGAGTGAAGGGCCTGGAAGGTGCTCTCGGGGGACCTGACCCCTGTCTTCCTACTTGGAGGAGATGCTGCAATGGGTAATCTAACCTGAAGCAGGTCTGCTCTAGACTCAAGACCAAACAACACAAGGACTCTCTTTGTGCTTCTTGTTGGAAGCTTTGTTTGCTCGTTTGCGTTTTGTTTGTTGATTTTTGTTGACCTTCTTTGAAAAATTCAAGCTTGGATTACTTAGGATTTGGAGCATAAGCAAGCAAAGAAAGCCTCTGACTTATTTTGATCCTAGAGATAAATGGTGCAGACATCCTGGTTTAGGTAAAGAGCTCCACAGGTGATGGCAGGGCAGACTGGTGAGCGCTGGGTGGTTATGCTGAGGCTCCAGTTATATATATTTTTTTCTTTGTACATGTGTCCCTTGGAGAAAACTGGGTATTCTGAGTTCCTCTGATTGCTTCCAATCAACAGGCCAATCCGCCCTCTTGTTTGGTAAGCCTATCTCACAGATTTCAGAGACCTTTGTGTACCGGCCACTTGACCCCTGTGGAGAAGGACCCTAAGCCTGTTTACAGAGTCCAGTCCCTAAGGCAACAGAACAAGGACAGCCCTTCCACCAGAACTACCTTTCTTGATTTAATATGTGGCCAATAAATTTTTATTGTGTCCCACCACTGAAATTTGGGAATAAATTTGCTACAACACAACATTACCATAAATAACACAGATATTTGAAGCAGTTGAGACATATTAATATCTAAATTACATCTAATTTTGACATAGACCATAAATTTAAGGGTAGAAAGCAATCCTTAGCCTTTTTTATTTCAAATCAGGCATCAATTCAATCAATGCAAATAAAATTTTACTTTAAAAAATATGTATTAACTTCTTTAAGTTCCCCAAGCTTAGAACCTCAATCTTGGACTTGAAAGTGTGAAGATATAAAGCAAGCAGAACCATAATTCTGAAGAAAATAAACACTGAAGTCAATGTCACGCTTGTGAATTTCTTAAGTAATATGAAAGAATTCCAAAATGTGTTCTATTTTAAGATAACTAATGGAAATCACATGAAGGCATGAAATTTAATCTTTTCACCCCTCACTTTAACCAAGTCTGCAAATACGTCTCTATCCTACTGAGAAATCCAATAATGTTTTCTTCTCTAAGTTAAACACATAAATTCACACAACAGTCTGAGTGAATTCGGGGATGCTCTGGGAATTTTCAAAGCTCTGGGAATTTTTTTGGAAAATTATTGTTTCAACAGCAGCTTTATCACTGTCATTAAGAGAAAATAAATTATGATATAATAATCCTTGGTGAAGCTAAATTGTCCAAACCCTTAGATTGGAACGGAATGCAGATGTTCAGTAAACTGCTGAAGGCTTACTAAATATAGCACGTAAGAAGAAATTAAAATGCAGTTATGAATTATTCATTGAGTTTCATGTTCAGTAACCATGAGAGCCCGTGGGGTCTTCGATTCTGTCAGCAACTCAGAGCCGCAAAGAGGCACAGCCACCTCCACAGAACTTCCATGTTCTCCAGGAGATGAGGAAAATTATACATCTTCTAACAGAAAATTGTCACCTTTGGCATTTGCTCCAGGCTATGTTCTCCAGATCCCATTTGAAACGATTTTGTGAAAAGGTTTGAGATCTGTATTTTCTGATGACCTATTTGAACTTACTTTTCAGACCTCTGTCTAGGACAGAATTTTAAAATGTCTTCATCTTCATGCAAAAGTGCTGTTGAGAGATGTTTCAACTGCTGTCCTTTCTTTAGGACACCTGCGCCTGTACCGCAAGCGAGATGGGGAAAAACTAGTTAAAGGTATTTACGTCAAAATTATTTTCAGACCAAAAAAAAAAAAAAAATCCGCTAGTGCTATTTAGTAATTCAGTAACTTCAGTAATGGACTGTTACTTCGACTCCACAAAAAGACACTGTGTTTTATACTTTGAGGGGAAAAGCCCTCTTTAACCAGAAAACCAAGAGGGAGTCTTTCCTTAGAGTCAACAGTTGATCAGATGTGAAAGGAGAACGTTTATAATGACTTGGTTTCAAGCTTTTTGATGCATAAAGCCCTCCATCTGCCAGGAGCCCCAGCAGGAAGCTTCCTGGAGGAAGAAGGGACATGTAGCTCAGAGCTGCAATTCTGAGAGTAAAGCTTCCAAGAGCAGTTCAGACAGTGAGGAGTGAGGGTCTGCTTGTGTGCAAATATGGCAGGAAGGTTCTAGACCTTCTTGTACAAAAACACTTTACAGACCTCTCATTAAGTTCATGAAAAACAACCCCTCAAACCTCCTTGTGCTCCCATTTGATGGGAATCATACTTTTAGTTTTTGTTCATTAAGAAATTATCTAATGAATGACAAAAAACAACTCTCTTCCTGTTACTCATGACATTTTAGAAAATGATGCAAATATTTCATGATGCAAATGCACTATGTCTAAGCCTTGCAATAGGTAATCCCACAGCCTCCAAGGCACTCGTGGTCACCAGCAAGGAAAGGTCTGAGGTCTTCATATCATGACATGACTTGGTTACAGGGTGAAATTCTCTGTACAGACATGCCATGTTTATGTTCAGCACATAGCTCATTGCTATGAATTCCAGTGAAAACATTTTGTTAGCAGCAGTTGAACGCCCATTTTTTCCTATTGATTTTAAATACATTTGCTAATTTATTGATGAAAACGGCACAGCACTGTTGTGAGTCATGCATTGCTGTGATGACTAATGAAAGTATCTTTTTCTTCATAATTTTGTTTTCCTTTTCTTCTATTGTTACTTTTAATTTTTGTCATTTAGCATTTTTCTCCTTGTGTTGAACACAATTGTAAAAAATAATTCCAAAGTCAATATTTAAAGAGGGATAAGCAAGGAATTAGGTGTCAAGGAGCAAACACTAGGGAGCAATTAAGTTACTTCTACTTGAGGTTTGTATGCTTTCTATGAAAGGAGAATTTGCAACTTCTGTAAAAGATTCACTTATCCCAATAATGTTTTGTTTTGACCACTGCCTTTGGAATGGATAAGCAAGGAGATCCTGCTGTATAGCACTGGGAACTATATCTAGTCACTTACGATGGAGCATGATAATGTGAGAAAAAAAGAATGTATATATGTATGTGTGACTGGGTTTCCTTGCTGTACAGTAGAAAATTGACAGAACACTGTAAACCAGCTATAATGGAAAAAATTAACATCATTATTTAAAAAAATCCTGACTGTTTATTAAATTAAAAAAGAATGTTAGTTTTATATTTAAAATGCATCTATATGCAGGGTTGTTTTGGCTTGAATGGATGGGTTGGCAACCTGAGAGTGCCAGCTTAGCAGTAACGTCCAAACCCTTCCTAGCTCAGGAGTCAGCATTTCAATAGATTCTCGCAAACATTCTTAAACGTCACTGTTTCCCAGGATGTCAAGGTGCTCAGGATTGAGGCTGTGAATCTTTTTCTTTCCTAATTGTGTCCACACTGTATGTGCACAGAGATTGTAGGTCAGTATCATTAAATCATTCCTAATTTTTTTTTTTTTTTGAGCTGGGATCAGAAATCTTCCCTAGAAGGTTTCAATAAGATTGAGGAGCAACAATGTGTTAGCAGTTGATCCTGATAGGATGTGAATCCTGTAAGTTTTTCCCTCCAAAATCTGCCATTTCTATGCAGTTTCTTCATAAAATCAAGGACCTCTTCTTTCAAATATCTGTCTAGTTCCTGAATGCTTTTAGTATATGCTCCTTTATTTAAACACAAAGGCAATGTTGAGGTGTGTTTTGCCTCTGGTCACAGGTCACTTCTAGGAGTTTTGTAGTTTCAGGTCTTACATCTAGGTTTTGAATCCATTTAGAGGTGTTTTGTTTTGTTTTAATATGGCATAAGGAAATGCTCTAATTTCATTCTTTCACATGCACCTGTTTGGTTTTGCCAGTACCACTTATTTAAGAGACAGTCTTTTCTCCATTGTATATTCTTGCCTACTTTGTTGTAGACCACAGATTTGTTAATTGACCCCAGATGCATGGGTTTATTTCTGGGCTCTCTGTCTTATTCCACTGATTGATGTGCCTGTGTTTGTGTCAGTACTATGTTGTTTTGATTACTCTAGCTTTTCTGTATACTCTGAAATCAGGAGCATGATACTTCCAGCTTTGTTCTTTTCTTCTCAAGACTGAATAGTCAGAACAATCTTTTACATAAATTGTAGCAATGTTTTTTGGGGGCAAAAGAATTAAAAGGAAAAATAAACAAATGGGGCCTAATTAAATTTGAAAGCCTCCATACAGCAAAGAGATCATAAACAAAATGAAAAGACAACTTGCTGAATGGGAGCAAATATTTGCAAATGACATGACTGACAAGAAGTTTATATCCAAAATATATAAACAGCTCATGCAACTAAAAAAAAAAAAAAACCCAAATAACTCAATTAAAAAGAAGCAGAAGATCTGAATAGACATTTCTCTAAGGAAGACATACATATGGACAGTAGGCACATGAAAAGAAGCTCAACATGGCTAATTATTAGAGAAATGCAAATCAAAACCACAGTGAGATATCACCTCATACCAGTCAGAATGACTATCATCAAAAAGTCTACAAATAACAAATACTGGCAAGATTTTGAAGAAAAGAGAACCTTCATACACTGCTGGGGAAAAGTAAACTGGTGTAGTTGCTATGGAGAACGGTATGGAAGTTTCTTTAAAAAGTAAAAATAGAGCTACCATATGATCTAGCAATACCACTCTTGGGTACATATCTGGAGAAAATGAAAACACTACCTTAAAAAGATATACGCACCCAAATGTTCACAGCAGCACTATTTACAATGGCCAAGACATGGAAGCAAACAGACCATCAAAGGATCAATGGACAAAGAAGAAATGCTATATATACACAGTGGAATATTATACAGCCATAAAAGAAAGAAATTCTACCATTTGCAACAATATGGATGGACCTGGATGGTAAATGTTTGCTGAAATAAGTCAGAGAAAGACAAAAACTCTATCTTATGACTTATATATGGAATCTAAAAAATAAACTAGTGGATATAGCAAAAAAGAAACAGACTCAGAGATCTAGAGAACTAGTGGTTATAGAGAGAAGAGGGAAGGGGGAGGGGCAGCACAGTGGTGGGGGACAAGGAGAAACAAAGTACTATGTAAAAAACAAGCTACAAGGAGATACTGTATAGCACTGGGAATACAGACAGAATTTTATAGCAAATTTAAACAGAGTATAATCTATAAAAATATTGAATCACTATGTTCAATATACCCAGATATAATACTGTAAATCAATTATACTTCAATTTTAAAAAAACTGAAGTGAACAATGAATAAATAATACATTAGCCAGATTTATACTACTTCCCTTGCTTAATTGGAAAATAAAGGAATTCAGCTTTTCCCTCCAAGCTGATCCCCACACCACGACCCAGCTTGAACATATGGCTAAGCATATGTAAGAACATAATTCTCAAAGAGATTTAAATATTGAAAATGTTTAATCTATAAGGTGTACATCAATTAATACTGAATAAGAATAATAGCCATGGCAAAATGCTGTGGTCCTTACTCAGTCTGTTAAGAACTTATCTTTAAATAATGGCAAACTTTACAGGGTTTCAATGAGGAATATGGACCATGATGAAAAATACAGTTCTGATCTTTTGGAGAACAGAAAAACAGTTTCTGGTTCTGCTTTATAGTAAACTGTTAACTCTCTAATCCCTTTATTCTGCACACTAATTTGAATTTAATCCTTTTGCTGCTAGATAACTTTGAGTGACTTTCTTTAGAAAAATGACTGTTCTTTCCAAAAGTAAAGGAGCTGTAATGCAAATATGAAGAAAATATACGATTTTTTTTTCTCAAAACAGTGCGAAGGGGAGGGCAAAGGGCTGCAAAACACAAAGTAATAAATGTTTACACAAATAAAAGCTGTCAACATACCTTTTTGATTGTGTGTGCTTTATTTGCGGAGAGTTTTTACTATCATCAATTATAGTATTTTACTCCATCATTTTAAGCAAGTGTATCGTATGCAGACTGGAGCTAATCTTACACAATTGACATAAATCTTGTATAATATTCTCTCCTTGTAAAAAGGGACAATAACAGCCAAAGTTCCACTGACAGCTCCTTAATGATTCTGGTGGCACCGTAAAAATGGGGGAAAGAAAAAGTAGCTTTTCATGAGAGAAGATGAAGCAAAGAGGAATGGCTGAAAAATGATGACATTATGAAAAGGTCAGATACTTAGATTAACATAAAAAGCACTTACAGAAAACATTTGCATTTCCTGTTGAGTGATCACAAGACCAGTACAGGCAAGAAAATTAATCTGCTTTATCCTACAAGACAAGCTCCCACACCACCAACCTGTTTTTGCCTCAAAATATCACAGTTTTGATAAGATTTCAAGATTACATTTAAAATTAAGTTTGAAATATAAAATTCAATCTCTAATTAAATTTTCCATAAAATATGTCAACTTGTCACTTGGCAAACAAGAAAATGGGCTGTTTTAGGGTTTCCACTGGTGTCTTACTCCAACTTGCTCATAGATACACACAAACAGACACATGCATATACGCATACTCACGAACTCACACAGATGCATACACACTCACACATATACCCTCAGACACACATACATACTCATACACACACACACATATGCATACACACTCACCCACATATTCCTACACACATGCATACACTCACATAACACACATGCATATACACACATACGTGCATACACACACACTCACAACACATGCATACACATACACACATGCACACACTCACTCAATATACACACACTCACACATATGCACACATGCATTCACACCCACAGATGCACACACACATGACTCTACCCTCACACGTGCTGTGAGTACTTAACATTACTCTGGCTTCGTCAGGCTAGTGGCTAGAAAGCATTTATATGCCTTTAGCCCTGAAATTGGAACACCACTTTAAAGCCATGCACTGATGCACATGAAAAATACATTACCTTACATGATATTTAATTTCCATCCTCTAGATGGTAACATTATTGTCGGGCTACGCTACTAGAATATAACATAATATTCAGGGCTCCATCCCCTGTGACTACAATATTCCCTAATATGGGTGGCCAAGAAATACTTAGTGTAAAAAACATGAATAACTGGCAGTAATTGGTATTTCTTCTCCATATACTGGTAGTTTCACTGTTTAGAGCATTCAATGTATGCTTTGTGTTTATTTTCACTGAACAGTTTCTCTTATACTAACCACTTACATATTTTCCAGTGCTGAATTTGGAGCAAGTGACGTGGTTAAAGGTTTCAAGTTCCTTTAAAGAGAGAGGAGACTACCAGATTCTCAGCCGGCCTTACTCGGGAAATTGTTGAGGGATTTGATCCAGCTTTTCATTAACTCTATTGGTCTTTGGATCTTTCACTCTCTTCCTTCTTGGCACTTTATACACCTCACCATGTAAAGCGCATGCACACAGAAGAACAGGGCAAGATAACGTCAATTAAGATGTTGCCTGGGTAGTGAGAGAGCTCACACTTTATACTCATCACCGCTTTTGCTTTTGGAAAACTGCATTTAACACACACTTTTCACATCTCTGAACCACAGAAAAAAAGCCTGAAAATACTGGCAACATTGTTTAGCTTATACATGTTTAAAACATCCTTAATTTATGGAAAAACACACAAAGATGTTCCATGAGTTATTATTTAGTGTTACATTATTTTGGAAATAGTGGCAAGACACCACATTTCTTTTACCAAGAAAAATCCTACTGTGTGTCTTCTTGAACACTAATCTTCAGGCATATTCAAAAGAGCACTCTTACTGCAAAAGAGTTCAGATTTTCTGGAGTTCCCTTTGTGTCTCAGTGGTTAACGAACCGGACTAGCAACTATGAGGATGTGGGTTTGATCCCTGGCCTCGTTCAATGGGTTAAGGATCTGGCATTGCCCTGAGTTGTGGTGCAGGTTGAAGATGCGGCTCAGATTCTGCACTGCTGCAGCTGTGGCGTAGGTTGGCAGCTGTAGCTCTGATTCAACCCCTGGCCTGGGAACCTCCATATGCCACGGGTATGGCCCTAAAAAGACACATAAAGAAGAGTTCAGATTTTCCTTACATAATTCCAGTTTTTTCAGTCTACACATAGATGGCCTGGTAACATCAAAGCTATAAGCAACAATGATTAAGCCAATGTACACAGAATTTATCTTTTAAATGAGCTTTTTTTTTTTTTTGCTTTTTAGGGCCACACCCACAGCATATGGAGGTTCCCAGGCCAGAGGTCTAATTGGAGCTACAGCTGCGGGCCTACACCACAGCCATAGCAACACCAGATCCAAGCTGCGTCTGCTTACAATCCGAGCCACCACAGCTCATGGAAATCCCGGATCCTTAACCCACTGAGCGAGGCCAGGGATAGAACGTGCATCCTCGTGGATGCCAGTCAGGTTCATTAACCGCTGAACCATGATGGGAACTCCCAAATGAGCCTGTTTTTAAATGAAGTTTCTTTCAAAAATCCGGCCACAAAGAACTCCTCTGAAATTGTTTTCTGTTTTATAAAATGTAATGCTGGGAGATCTTTGGTGCTAAAATGTTAATTGCAGTAGATGCTCACTGATTTGTTTCTCATTGAAATAGGATTTAAGTAAATAGTCTACCAATTACTTGCTTAATTTAACTTTCTCAGGAAATAGTCTCTTTGAGCTATAGAACAATGGAAGGATGGATGGACATCCAGATGGCTATCAGTAGATACATGTATTTTTTTATTGTTGATAAATTTTTTACTCTCCCTTTTTATCTGTGTATATTGGGAAGTGTAGGACTCTCCATTTTCTATTTTATTTTTTAGGGTGGAAAGCGCAGGGCTTTTTAATCAATGTGGTGTTAAGAACAGTCTCCCTGCTATGTGGGAAAGCAGTTCTGTGCATCTACTGTCTCCAACCTTCACATACGGGGTTGTGGCTGTAAAATAATCAACGTAAGAAGCTATTTATAGGTGTGACAAGAATCCTATTAAGTACCAAAGCACTGGACACTCTATGCACTGATAAATTTGCTCAAAAGGTAATTTCCGGGGGAAAAAATAAATGTGACTGTTTACTCAATCTTTAGACACAAATAAACTGTTAATTCAAGGTTAAAATGATGAATATTACAAATAACATTAATGGATTCTCTGAATCTCTTCCGGCTCCTCTCTCTGCACTGAAGAGATTTCCAAGAAGAAAATCTAACTGTGTCACTTACTCTTGCTGAAAAAATAACAAAACGACCAAACAGCAAAAAAATGAAAGGCAGAACTCTGGGACCTCTGGGGGAACAGCAGGGCAGCCGTGCCCCTCTGCACCCTCCCCACTCCCCGGTCCTCCCCCACCCCCAGCTTTCCCACAGTGCTGGCCTACCACCTTGCTATCTGTCTGAATCCTGGTGGAAACTGCCTGCAAACCCTTCCAACCTCAGCCTGGTGTCACCTCCCCAGAGAAGCCCTCCCTGACTCACGTTTCCTTCCTTTCAGAAGGTTGTCTCTCTCTCTCTTTCAGCATATCTCATTTCTCTGTCCAAACAGAAGGTATTATTATTAATGCAAACGACATGAGGCATGCTGGGGGCCAGTCCTCAAAATGATCCTCCCATTTCTGCACAGCTTACGGCACTGACCACCCGTGGTCCAGGACAGAGCTGTGTCTCCAGGGAGGGCCAGTATAACAGAGATAATGGGCCAAATGCTGGAAGGCATCTGCTCAATGCATTGCTTCTCAGCTGGGAACTCGCATCCTGCACTATAACCCACTGCGTGTGCAGGCGTCCAGCTGGGCCCTCACATGCCCCCCCCGGGACCAGGAACAGGAGGTACCGACAAACACTTGATGTCCTGGCTTCCTCTGTGCCAGGAACTGGGCTCTTTGCCTCTGCTCTCGGGTCTGGGGTCTTGCACCAGCCCCCACAACTGAGGCAGCCTAATCTATCAGCTTATAAGGGGGGGGTAAAATCTCAAACTCTGCATAGTTCTTAACAATGCATAAAAAGGAAGAAAAATATGAACAAAATAACAGTAACATGAATGAAAAACTGGGAGAAAACACAAAGTAGAAGACAATATGGAACATCAAGAAATCAGGAGTTCCCGTCATGGCGCAGTGGTTAACAAATCCAACTAGGAACCATGAGGTTGCGGGTTCGATCCCTGCCCTTGCTCAGTGGGTTAAGGATCTGGCGTTGCTGTGAGCTGTGGTGTAGGTTACAGACGCAACTCGGATCCCGTGTTGCTGTGGCTCTGGTGTAGGCTGGTGGCTACAGCTCCGATTAGACCCCTAGCCTGGGAATGTCCATATGCCACGGGAGCGGCCCAAGAAATGGCAAAAAGACAAAAAAAAAAAAAAGACAAAAAAAAAAAAGAAATCAGGGAACCTCATAAATAAGAAAACAACCACACACAATATTACCAATAAAGGTATGCTCAGTGTCAGCTGTCTGATGTATGTGTGTGAAAAATACTATCTGTATGTATTTGTTATAATAATTTATTACTATGTAAAACAACGCTGTGCTAAATTTTATCTTCTATGCCTCTATGAGGTCTGATGATTCCTACAGCATCAAGTCCTAGCAGCTGAGTTTCCAAATCCAAGACGGCGTCCCTCCCTGCGGCAGTGCCCTCCAGGGCAGCAGTCTGAGTGGGACTCAGCTCCCCAGGAAAAATACACAAGGAGAGAGGCTGTGCTGCAGGCAGCCAAGAGCTGCAACACTAATATTTTAGAAAAACTCATAAGGAGGTGAAGGAGTAAGCTATGAAAATTCCAAGTAGAGGAAACCACAAGGAACGTCAGCAGAGCTACAAGCGGTGCAGGGGATGGGCGAGTTTGGTCTATGTGAGGGAAAGCCACAGGGCGAGGAGGGTCAGAAGCCAAGGACCCACCAGCACCCTGGGTGAATGGCAGCCATCACAGGTCCCGAACCTGGGCAAGAACAGCAGCACCAGCACATGGTTCCCGATGCTGCTTATGCAGTGGTCATAAGTGACCCAGAGTCCCTGGTCCTGGGGGCAACCTTGCATGGTCTTGCTAAGGTCACATCAACTGCAGTGAAGCCATGGCCAGGAGTCCATCAGACTGTGAGCACAGGGATGTGTGCAGGGAGCACAGGGATGCATGCAGGGAGCACAGGGACATACATAGGGAGCACAGGAATGAGTGATGGGAGCACTGGGATGCATGCAGGGAGCTTAGGGACGTGTGATGGGAGCACAGGGACATGTAACAGGACCACAGGGATGCATGACTGGAGCACAGGGGACACATGCAGGGAGCACCGGGATGCAGGCCAGGAGCACAGAGACCTGTGACGGGAGCACAGGGACGCGTGCAAGGAGCTGCACTCCCACCGTGCGGAGAACAGACAGAGAAAGACAGGGTGAAACAGGAGTCTACTCGGCCAATATAGGTCATGGCTCATGGCTGCCCGGACAGAAGTCCTGGCAGGGGCTGCCCAGTAGCCACATCCCCACAGATTCTGACTTAGGCCATCAGAATTCTGGTCAGCTGTGGTGCGTAATAAAATCAAAAAGTAACTCATGATGGACAAGTGCCAGAAAGGAGTCCTACAAGATCAGGACTGGAAATTTCCTATTAAGGGGGTTCCTTTCCACCTTCCTATTAAGTCTGGTAAGAAGTTTTATCATGAATGGGTACTGACGGGTGTTGAATTTCAATAAAGTGTTTGTGTTCAGCTCACGAGGGGGTCAGTAGTTTAACTCTCCAGTTCCGTTAGTGACAACGGTCCCTGGGTCTTCCTGGCTTTCCCAGAATAACCCACACTAAGCTGGTGAGCTACCATCCCTTCATAAAGGATAGGCAGTGCTACTGTTTTGTCAAGAATTCTTCATGCATATTCATGAGCAACATTAGCTAGCACCACTGTTGTTTCTTTTCAGAAATTGTTTGTGTATATATTGCAATTGATCATGATTAGTTTGAACAGATCCAAATTCTATTAAATAGAAGTGTTAGTACCATATTGGTGGTTTTTTTTCCCTTTAAACACCCAAAATAATTCCTGATGAAAACACTTCAGTCTAGAGATTTCTTTATGGGAAGGCTTTGAAATACACATTTGATTTAACAGTAAACATTTCAGATTTTTTAATCTGTTCTTTATATAAGTTGTCTTTTTCTAGAAGTTTATTTGATCAAAACTGCCATATTCATTAGCTTACAGTAGTTACTAATAAGCTCCTATGAGCTTGTTAACATCTATAAGACCTCTGGTGATGTGCCTTTTTCATGTTTAATACTGGAGTGTGTCTTTTTTCTTGATCGTTCTTGCCAGGGTAAATCTGTTTTATTAGCTTTCCTTCAAAAAACTAGCTTTAGATGAGTTGATTTTCTCTACTGTATATTTGATTTATATTTCAATAATAACCTCCCTTATATTTATTATTTTCTTCCACCTTCTCAATTTTTTCAATTCTTGTTCTATCTTCTTATGTTATTCTAGAATGTTGATATTCATCCCTGTTTCTTTTCTGATAAATACCCCCCCCTTTTTTTGGTCTTTTAGGGCTGCACATGTGGCATATGGAGGTTCCCAGGCTAGGGGTCCAATCGGAGCTATAGCTACCAGCCTACACCACAGCCACAGTCATTCAGGATCTGGGCCGTGTCTGAGACCTGCACCACAGCTCACGACAATGCCAGACCCTTAACCCACTGAGCGAGGCCAGGGATTGAGCCTGGGTCCTCATGGATGTTAGGTGGGTTCATTAATTGCTGAGCCACAATGGGAATTCTGGATAAATCCATTTTTAAGGCTATATATTTCCCACTAAAACAAATTTGGCTAGGTCCCCAAAGTCTTCATATTTTGATATTTGATTATTTTATTATCAGTTCAAAGTATTTTCTAACTTTGTAATTTTTTTGATAATAGATTATTTATAAGAGTAATGCTTGATATCCAAATACTTTGGACTTTTCCAGTTATTTTTTTAAATTAATTATTTTTGGCCAAATTTCTCACTGTGGTTAAAGAACATATTGGGAATACCTGGCTGATACTTGTTTTGTCCTGAGGTTAATTTCTTAGCACAAACTGCGATGGCCTGACGGGCATAGTGGTTCACAGGGCACAGGGTCACCCCACAGCACATGAGCATGAAAGTCAACCCAGGGAGCATCACATGAGTGTAAAACATAAGACATTCGAAAACTGGAAACTGGAAAAGGAACTTTCCAGAAATACCAGAGAAAATCTTAGACACTATGCAATTTACCCACTTCCAAGAATGATGTGTAAGATATATAGTGAAGTTCTATTACAAATCATCCTTAGTAATTACGGCTCTTTTTAGTTTGGCTGAAACAAAGATTTTTTAAAGCTGGAAAGTTGGAAAAAACACAGCTGGAGGGATAATTGGGTTTTTAATTATTTTGATTGTTAGGTAAAGATGTTTCAAGTCTCTAGGCAACGTGAGTTCATATATATGAACAGATGACCAAAAGAAGTGATTCTGAAAGACGAGTAGAGCAGAGCGTCACCTAGAAGAGTGACAGAAAGGGCCTGCGAAGTAGTTAAAAATGTGAATGCAGAGTAACAAAAGAAAGGGGGCAGATTTGAAAGACACTTATGAAGAGAAAACTGACATGACTTAGCCACAGTTCAGGTGCAGGAATGAGCCAGATTCCCCTGAAGCTTTGACTGTGGTGTTTCTATAGAGTGAAATACGCATATAACCCATGGATGCTGATTATTCTTTGCTTACAGACATTTTGAATTTCAGGCATGGGAGATCTATCCAGTCAAACATGCTGAATAGGCAATTGCAAGCTGATAACTTGAACTGAGAAGTGAACAGAAGTATGAACTTTTAGAATTCAAGGTAAGAAATATGAAGCCAACCGTTTTGATTGTGGATACAAATGAAACCTCTGAAAAAGAGGATATGGGGGGTAAAATAAAAGGAGGTATTGTAAGGTGTGTGCATATTAAGGAGGAGGAGAAGCAAATGAAGAGATCAGAAACAACAAAGTCAGCATTCAGTCAACAAACACAGGACCACATACCAGTTGAAAAGAAAGAGCAACCACATGGTGCAAACTGATAAATGTCGAGGCGAGAAAGCATTCTGAGAAGAGGGTGCTGATGGGCGAGAACAAATATCTCTGGACAAGAGGAAGGGCACTAGCATTTATTGAGTGCCAACGGTATGTCTGACTAGGTGATGAGAGAAACATTAAATTCAGTGAACCATCAATATGAGAAGCAGCATCTCTGTTTATAAAATAAGGAGGAGGCTCTGTCTAAAAAGGTAAGAGGCGTGCTCTATCAAATCCTAATCCAGGGAGTTCCCATCATGGCGCAGTGGTTAACGAATCTGACTAGGAACCATGAGGTTGCGGGTTTGGTCCCTGCCCTTGCTCAGTGGGTTAACGATCCGGCGTTGCCGTGAGCTGTGGTGTAGGTTGCAGACGCGGCTCGGATCCTGTGTTGCTCTGGCTCTGGTGTAGGCCAGCAGCTATAGCTCTGATTAGACCCCTAGCCTGAGAACCTCCTTATGCCGCAGGTGCAGCCCCAAAAAAGCAAAAAAAAAGGGGGGGGGGACTCAAAACCAAAGTCTTGATCACTGCATTCTAAATAATGTCATTTTATCTGTTTAGAAATAAAGGTAAAGGGTGTTCCAACAACATATTCTCCCAATCAATTGGAAAATGGGGGACAGTGCAATGGCCAGCAGTGTGTAGCCTGAGGTGAGTGGTCAGATTGGCCAGTAACATCTTTTCTACTGTGGCTCTAACAATCTAGGAATGGTTTTTAGGACAGAAGAATCTCCCCTTCTGGTGATTCACTTATTCTTCTTAACATCAAGATATAATACTCTCCAGGAATCACATTTTGAGTGTGAGCCCAGATTATAAAAGCCCATTTCTCTCAGAACTGTCAGATGATCTGGGCTCCTTTAAGCCACTACTGCCTCCCTAACCCTCCTCAAACACAGCCCGTGCTGTCTACACAAGAGGTATGGGCCCACAGACATGACCGATCACAGTTAAAGTGGATTGAGGATGGACAAAAGACAGAGCTGGCCAACCAATTTATTTCTCCGGAGAACATAGAGAAAAGTCCCCGGTATCCAGGGGAGAAAGTAAAATCAGGGGCTGTAAAGAAGAGGAGTCTAAACATCTGGTCTTTTTTTGTTATGAATTTGTCCTGAAATTAGCAAAAGTGAATTTGAGAAAAATATCCTTTACTGACTCCTGGACAAAACACAGAAAGAGTGGAAAGGGTTGATTCTGTGTAAACAATAACCTTCCCCTCTGTGTCCAGGGCAGCTTTTCTTTCCCACAGAAGAAAGATCAAAGCACCCCCAAGTCAGGGGAGGGGGGAATCCCTAATCTGTCTCCTCCTTTCCACACCTGGAATGTGGGGGCAGGCCACCTCCAAGAGGGCCCCCATGGCCCTGGGAGGTGCCTCTCATCAGTGTGGATGATGCTCACCCACCTGCTCCCTGCACACAGACCATGAGGAGATGCCACTGCCCAGGTCAGGTCACAGACAGAGAGAGGCTGCCCTGCTGGGGGCCAGTTTTCCCAGCCTCTCCTTTACCCTCGTGCTGGGGCAGCCGGGTGGTGAGAGCTGGTCCTGTGCTGATGCTCATGTGGCCCCAGGAAACTGAGGCCTCAGACCAACAGCCAAAAAGCTGCAGAGGCCTGAGCCGATGGTGGTGGAGGGGGGCAACTTTCAGTCCCAGGCTAGACCTGAAATAATCCAAATCAGGGTAACGGCTCAACAGGAGAGACCCTCAACGGGAGAAAGTCTGTGTTTTTACGCAGTTCAGTTTTCAAATAACTTGCTGCACAAGGAACTAATATAGTATCATTTGATACTTTAAAGGCCTTTTGCAAACATATTTAAATGCTATCTCCTAAACTTCCAAACAAAATAATCACATGTGAAAATGTAGTTTGAGTTTAGATCATTTTGTGTTTCTAGTTCTTGAAATAATTTTCTAAATGATTGGCCTTTTAAGGCAAAGGGGCTGTTACTCTAGAAATACTAAGAAATCTTTTCCCTCAAAACAAGCACATTCATAAAAAACTATATCATTTTTAATGCAAGAAATGGACCCTATTCTATTGAGACAAAATGTAAAAAAGAATGCAAATAAGGAAGCAACTCAAAAGCGAGGGGGCAGGAAAGATTAGACCAAGAATACCCTATGGAACTTGGCTTAATACTTGGAAGACAGCACAGGTGTTGATATTTGCATGAAACATTCAAGGAGAATTTATAGCAACTTAGCAGCTGTACAGCAAATACTATCTTATCAAAAGCGTATTAAGCAATAATTGCTATTCAAAATTCATGGCTTAATGAAAGTGACGTGTTGCAATTTTAAGCCATTTTAGAATCATCATTATGTAAAACTTTGACATGTGGAAGCTGTTTATATCAGCTGGTTTGGGAGCAAATATGTGCATATAGTCTTTTTCTCAGTATTAAGAAAGGAAAAATACTGACTGCATTCTACTTAAATAGTTGTGTGTGATTATGACAAAACTTTAAAAATATCACTTGATTTTTTTTTTTTAAAGTTTGTCATTTAAGAGCATGGCATTAATATCTGGAACAAAGAATCGATCTCTAGCCAGTCACATCATCTGGTCCCTTAGAGGTATTTTTTGTGGGGCGTCTCCAAGCACAGAACAAGTTGAAAAGAGACATATAATTAAAGGTCAGGGGATACTGGCTCTCAATGATATTACTTTAGTGAAAGACTATAGTAAAATTTGGCAAAAAGAAGACACATCCATCATGAAATCACAGAAATACCAGGCCAAAATCAACTTCAACATGTTGATCAATTTTTGACAGTTTAGTGAAAAAAGAGTGAGTTGGGAAAAAATGCTGTTCAAAATTAAGTCAAAATGTACACCAAGCGTTTCTTTTTTGCTCATATTAGATATTTGTGAATATTTCAGAGTATTAAATCAAGGGTATACTCTTATTTCTTGTAAGACACAATTGTGTGGACCTTACTGAATGTGGTCTCATATTATGCAAATAAACTGTACTTCCTTATTTTCAAATTATCCACTAAAAGTAAAAAAGGTTAAATCATCAAACTTCGGATTAACAAGGAAGGGTAGTCTTCACACTAAATGCCACGACTGCCCTTTTCCTTATACTTGTAACCATTTTACTACTTAAATCTAACGTGTATACACTTAAAATAGAAATAGCATAGAGTAAAAGGCCCAAACATTTTATTTTTTTAATTCCACAATTTAACACCAAAAATGAATGGCACTATTAGATATAGGTATAAACAACTGTGATATTAAGTTGTCACAAGGACAGTCTGTTCTAGAAAATCTTTTTTCAGGAGAGAGAAGAGGCTTTTTCTACATCCAATAGAGGGTTGCAGAAAGGTCTATCAATTGCTGGTATGACACCCCATCAGCCCCCCGCCCCCGATACTTTAGTGCATATTTGTTGCAAAGACATATACTCTCTGTAATAACGACACAATAATCTGAATGAGAAAATTAATGTTGACACATTACTTGCAATTACCCTCAAACCCCAATCAAGTTTTGGTAACTACCTCAATAATGTCCTTTTTAGGAAATGAAGGCAATTCCAGATCATTTTGTTGCATTCAGTTCACATTTTTAAAAATGTCTCCTTTGGTCGGTTACAGTTCTCCAGTCCTTTCTGGGCTTCTGCACTTTCGAACATTATGGGCCAAGTACGCTGTAGAATGTTCTCTGTTGGGTTTATCTGCTGTGACTTCAGGATTAGGCTCACTGTGTGGTCTGCCTGGAGGAGCGGTTGTGTTCTCAGCACATCGCAGCCTGTGGTTCATGCAGTGACTGTGATGCTCCACCTGCATCTTTCTGCATCAACACAGGCAGTGGAAGTACTGAGATTACTGTAGCCCATTCCTCTTCAAGACTCATTTTGGTCACTGCATTTATATCGCTCTTCTCAAGAGTCCTGCCTTCATTCTGGGGGGGGGTTATAACTTGGTACTGTCACCACGAGGGTGCTCTTGCTCCCCTGGATGGGTCCTTTGAGGCCCCTCTATCTGGCCCATGACCTCCAACCTGCCCCATCACTCTCGGGGCTCCTCCTTGCTCTTGGGCACATTAAAATGTTCCTGGCACACCTTCGCTGTCTGTCTCAGCTTGAAGTCAACCACTGTCGCATGGAGACTTGGTCCTTTTCCCTAGAAGGCTGGAATCAGAAACCCAGACCTAAGTGCCAGGTTTGGTTCCTTTGGCTGGGGTTTGCGCTCCCTACTCCAGGGCACAGAGTAGCAGATGCATCACCCTGTTTAATGTGAGCACCGCACTTATCTCCGCTACACGTACTCTTATTTACCATCTATAGGAATTCAAAACCACGAATTATACTGGTACCCTGGATTCTAATGCAGCACTCGAGGGTGTATTCTGATTTTCCTCTTTCTTCCTTATTTGTAACTCTCTGTCCTCACTGGAGGAAACCTCACTCCAATTACCTTTCTTACTTTATGGTTAGACAGACCCTCCTGAATTTAACTTCCTTACTGCAGACCCTGCCTCCAGCCTCACACAGACATTCTCCTTGCTCCCAGCACCCACAAATGCAAGGCCATGGACACAGTTCCCCCCTTCCCTAATCGCTCCGTGTCTGAGTTCACCCTGACTCACCATGGATGTGTTCTTCTCTTTCTCACCCTGGCAGGGCTCATCCACAGGCCTAATAACACCCCAGAGGGGACCCTGGGTGAGTATGCCCCATGCCTCCGCCCAAGCCCCCAAACCTCTATGGGGGTGTGACCCCCTTCCACCCCCACAGGAGCTGGCACCAGGCTCTGGGCCTTCACAGCCTACCTGTGAACACCTGCAGGCTCTATCCCCTAAAAGCCCTGGGGCCCAAATGTTCCAAAGTCTTGAGAGAGGAAAAGCCCTGTTTTCACACTTTTACTGCCCAATGTTAACCAAGCTGCACTTTTCAAATGGTGCAACTTAGTTACATAATGTAAATATTTTCATCTCCTATTACTCTGCATTACGTTTAAAAGAGGAATTATATTTCAAGGATGTACATGAGTCAACCAACAGCCCCATCATTTCCCAGGAGCTTTCTTTTTTTTTTTTTTTTTTTTCGTCTTTTTTGTTGTTGTTGTTGTTGTTGTTATTGTTGCTGTTGCTATTTCTTGGGCTGCTCCCGCGGCATATGGAGGTTCCCAGGCTAGGGGTTGAATCGGAGCTGTAGCCACCGGCCTACGCCAGAGCCACAGCAACGCGGGATCCGAGCCGCGTCTGCAACCTACATTACAGCTCACGGCAACGCCGGATCGTTAACCCACTGAGCAAGGGCAGGGACCGAACCCGCAACCTCATGGTTCCTAGTCGGATTCGTTAACCACTGCGCCACAACGGGAACTCCCCAGGAGCTTTCTGACTTAAGTTTTGAATTGTTGTACCCGTGAATATATTTTCAGAGTTATACGGAACCTATTACTTTGTCCACCACTGATCTTTCTTCTAAATTCTTGGAATGATCATGTCGTAAAGAACTCCATGGATACATATTACATCATTTACTGAATGTGCATCCATTAAAACACTGTATTTGTACTCTTACTCATTTATATACTATAAGCAAAATTGTGCATGTAACTTTTGCCTCCTTGGAAACATTCTCAGAAATGAGATGATTGGATCAAAGGATATAACGTATTACTGCTCCAATTTCAAGATCAGTGACATACAAAAAAGAACCATAGACGTTCTTCCTGCTAAAACTCACCAGCACTACATTTAACTTTTGGTCCGTGATTTGTTACTTAAACAATATATTAGAAGTTCCCATTATGGCTCAGAGGGTTAAGAACCTGAGAGAGTGTCGGTGAGGATACAGGTTTGATCCAGGACCTCGCTAAGTGGCTCAGTGGGTAAGGATTCCTTGTCGCCACAAGCTGCGGTCTGGGCCACGGATGCTGCTAGGGTCTGGCATTTGGGGTGGGCCAGGCAGTGCAGCCGTTTCCCTGGTCCTCATTCTTTGTCATTGCCCCTAACAACACCCACTCCTGAACCTCTCTCATCATTATTCCCCAGTGGCTTTTGCTTCTGGCATGTGGTCGCTCATTCCAACAGAATTCTTGTGATTTCAGTGTCCACTTAGGTGGTATTTTCTTTTTTTTTTTTTTGTCTTTTTGTTGTTGTTGTTGTTGTTGCTATTTCTTGGGCCGCTCCCGCGGCATATGGAGGTTCCCAGGCTAGGGGTTGAATCGGAGCTGGAGCCACCGGCCTACGCCAGAGCAACAGCAAGGCAGGATCCGAGCCGCGTCTGAAACCTACACCACAGCTCACGGCAACGCCGGATTGTTAACCCACTGAGCAAGGGCAGGGACCGAACCCGCAACCTCATGGTTCCTAGTTGGATTCATTAACCACTGCGCCATGACGGGAACTCCTTAGGTGGTATTTTCAATTCGCTGGGCGACAGTGCCCTCCCCACCCCCAACTCAGCCTCACTTCTCTGTTTTCCGGTGGTGGTGTGTGTTACTAGCAGTGACCTTAGGGGCTCAGGTCTCAAGAGCTCCTCCCTCCCGTGTCCCAATCCCACGATGTCCCCCCTCCCAGCTGCATCCTCCCTTCTCTGCTCACCCAGCACAGTCCTCTCACAGAACCAGAACCTCTCTCCCCTCATCACAGTCTGCAGACCCAAGCTCTGCCCTTCACCGGGCAGACATAGGACAGAAAACATGCATCCTGTATGCTTAACTAAAGGACAGCTCGGCGGAAGCAGCTGACATCACTCACTTCCACCCCATTCCCTCTTAAAGAACACACTTGTCCAGAAATGCACGGAACAGCCTGAGCTCTGATTCTTCACCCCAGATGTGTCTCCCCTCCCCTCTCCCTCCCCAACCTGTAGCTGTGACTTGCCTTCTCACAACTGGAAGCAACGAGTGCTGGGTTCCTTCTTCAAAGTCCATTCAAAATTCATCTGCATGTCATACCTCCCCCAGTGGAGCTGGACCGGACCAGGTCACCTTCGTCTGGACACTGAGGCAGCTTCCTAGCACATCTCCCTCCCCTACCCCGTGCTGGCCCCACAGTGTTTTTTTCACACAAACATACCGGGATGCTCTCTCCCATTACTTTGGTTACATAACACAAAAGATCAAGTCCGTGAAGGCTGGGGTTTTCCCGTTTTGTTTACTTCTGTATCCCCAGACCCCAGAAACACATCCCCAGACACCAGTGCCCACGAGGGAACACACGGGCCCAGGACCCAGGGGAGAAAAATCCTGGCTCCCTCTGTGACCTCGGTTAACGAGTTGGGGAAAGGGAGGAGAAACTTAATAATGTCATTTAAATCTTTGATAACACTTTATATTCAATCATAACTAGTTACAAAGAGATTAATTTTCATTTAGAAAACCTGACAAGCAGGTAATTGATGCGTTAAGTATACTGTGAATTACTTTTTAATGATTGCCGAAAGCATGAAATGGCTTCTCACTGTAAGTGAGGTCTGCTCATCTGACACTGTTTACCTGGTACCTGTTAAGTTAATGAGGCAAAAAATAGAGACAGAAGTAAGGTGCGATCACAAAAGATGTGAATAAGTGAGAAAACAGAGCCCACGACTTTCCCCAACTAATTAATGCTGCTTAGGAGACAAACAAGAAAAACAGGTTAACAGAGGAAGTGACTGAGAAGACTGAATTCTTAAAGAATGTGGGGAAAAAAGGTAAGTAGATAAAATTGTGAAACACCATCTTTATTTTAAAATGCAACTATAGCTCTTAGATTTTATAGAGACAGGATTAAAGACATTAATTGCTAGTGCCACTAATATAACTTCAAAAAGACTACTTTATGTCATGTGTAACACATGGTAAAAATAAAAGAAGCGGTCGTAATAAGAAAGTATACACAGGAGTTTCCGTCGTGGCACATGGTTAACGAATCCGACTAGGAACCATGAGGTTGCGGGTTCAATCCCTGCCCTTGCTCAGTGGGTTAACGATCCAGTGTTGCCATGAGCTGTGGTGTGGGTTGCAGACGCGGCTCGGATCCCACATTGCTGTGGCTCTGGCGTAGGCCGGTGGCTACAGCTCCGATTGGACCCCTAGCCTGGGAATCTCCATATGCCACGGGAGCAGCCCAAGCAATGGCAAAAAGACAAAGACAAGAAAAAAAAAAAAAAAACATACACAGACTTTCATTAAGGGAATAGGCACAGAAAGATTTAACGTTTTCTATCTGCCTTTTGGGATCTTCAAAATGAAGGACAAGGAGCTCCCGTTGTGGCTCAGTGGTTACCGAACCCAACTAATATCCATGAGGACACGGGTTCAATCGCTGGCCTCATTCAGTGGATTAAAGATCTGGCATTGCGTGAGCTGTGGTGTAGGTCACAGATGCAGCTTGGATCTGGTGTGGCTATGGCTATAGTCTAGGCAGGCAGTTATAGCTTCGATTTGACCCCTAGCCTAGGAACCACCATATGCCACAGGTGTGGCCCTGGAAAGACAAGAGACCAAAAAAAAAGAAGTAAAGAAAAGCATACTAGAATAGCAATTGAAACATTTTAATCTAATTAGATTTGATAATTTTGGAACTCTTTTGTAAAGCTACTCATACAGTAAAAACCTAATAACTCACAGAAAATCCTTTTATTTTTCTCATTATTCAAGGTGTATATTCTCACTGTAAACATATCAGACAATACAGAAGTGTTTGACTTGAAGAGTAAAATCCTTTGATAACCAAGGATTACTCTTCTAACAGCTTTGTTTATGTTGATGCATTTTTTTTTGCATGTACATATCAAACAAGGCTTTGTGCTGCTGGAATGTAAGCATAAAAAAGACAAGGAAAGTTACACACCTGAGCACTCAGGTCATAGTGAAAAGTCTCAATGAGGGGAAACACATGTGTGTGAGATATAGACGAGGGGAAAACAAAGTCAGGTGGGAAACATCCTGAAAACTTCACTGAGTATAAAGCATGTGGAAATCTGCACCCATTATCTCAGAGGACAAACTAATCAAGAGCTTTGGCAGAGACTGTGGTGCAGAACAGCCACTTAAACAATGACACAGGCCTAAAAGAACTTCCCTGGCAGGCTGCCTCTCTTGCATTTGGACTTGCAAAGACAAAGAGGTCCCACCCAGTTGGCCCATTTGGCAAAATTAGTGCTCGGATCAAAGATGATAAATTGTGTTGCATTCGGAACAGGATGAACACTGTTGAGGGGAAAGCTGTGTGTGTGAAAAGGTATGTGCAGGGAGAGCAAGAGAAAAACTATTGCCTCAGGCAGGTTTGTGAGTGACCAGGTTTTAAGAAACAAAAAGAAACAGTCTGGTCAGTCTTAGTATCTAGAGACAGGACAGCTGGAGTGAAGCTGAAGATGAGATCGTGGAATGACTCAAGGGCTAAGGAGTGAGTTTTTCATATGCAAGGAAATGGAATCCATCAAAGGTTGCAGAACTGAGGCAGAAATGGCCATTCTCGTTCCAAAGGATGACTAATCTGGCAGTCGTAGGTTTAGTTTTACATTTGTTGAAGCAATGAATAGAGTATCCAGAACGTATTATTTTAATAAACAAAAATTAAAAGATAGGCAAATGATAAAGAAAACCAAAGTAGCCAAAGAAGAAAAAAATCAATTCAACTTCAGTGAAGCACAAAGTGATAAAATTTATAGCCATGAAATTGACAAAATTTTACCTTATTTTTATTCTATTCTATTTTTTCACTGCAGTGTACAGTGACTTGATGTGGGATCTCAGTTCCCAGACCAGGAACTGAACTGAGGCTATAGTGGTGAAAGACTGGAATCCTAATCACTAGACAACCAGGGAACTCCCTTGACAAAATTTTAAAACATAAGTATCTTAAATTTTGAAAAACTTCTAAATGTGTGAATTGCTTCCATGAAATTAAAAAATATAAACACAACATTTAACATAGTCACATATACATTTGCATTCACAGAAATGTACAAGAATTTTAAACATAAATATGTAATCTCAATGAGGATGTGCAGAATTGGACATGCTCACAGTTTGATGACAGAAGTATTAACTGAAGAAGCCTTTTGGAGACTAACTTAGCAGGAGTCATAAAGACAAAATGCTTGCAATCCCCTGGATTCATCAGCTGGGATTATCACCTTCTACATATGTGAACCTTGTACACACGGGCAGAGACCATGTGTCAGTCTCTTTTGAGAAAGGAAACTGAAACAGATGTGCAACACAGAGTCCTGCTGGCGTTTAAGTTCCTGCTCAAGTTTACTCTTGAGACCTGGGTCATTTTTGCTATTTGAGTTCTGTGAGTTATTCCTTAATCCTCACAAAAGAAATTCTTCCCTCAGAACTTTTCAAAGATAGAGGTTTTCTCTACTTGTAACTCAACAACAAAAAAGATAACAACAAATCAAAGATGAGAAAATGAAAGATTTCAACAAGTATAAAATAACTGTCAATAAAATATGCCTGGGAGGGAGGAAGACCAGTGGTGTCCAGAAGCACCTTCCTTACAGACAGTGCCTCTGAACCTGAGAACCCTACAGAGGAGCAGGAGATGTGATGATCCCTAGTTCTTGAGTATCAAAGGGGTTCACATGAATATGACATAGGACGTCACAAAAGTTATTTCCATTATTCAAAACAATTGCTATTAAGCAATACAGGGTGATTTCCATTACTCTGTCTTCCAGCTTACTGATCTGGTCCTTTATATCATCTAATATACTGTTGATTCCTTCCAGTTTGTCAGTGACTGTATTCTTTTTTTTTTTTTTTTTTTTTTTTTTGGTCTTTTTGTCGTTTCTTGGGCTACTCCCACGGCATATGGAGGTTCCCAGGCTAGGGGTTGAATTGGAGCTGTAGCCACCAGCCTATGCCAGAGCCAGAGCTACTCGGGAATCCAAGCCACGTCTGCGACCTACACCACAGCTCACGGCAATGCCAGATCCTTAACCCACTGAGTGAAGCCAGGGATCGAACCCACAACCTCATGGTTCCTAGTCAGATTTGTTAACCTCTGAGCCATGATGGGAACTCCCAGTGACTGTATTCTTCATCTCCATTTAGTTCTTTACATTTCTAACTCTCTGTTAGTCTTTTCACTGGGTTCATCCTTCTTCTCTCAAGTGAGCGTCTTCATGATCATCACCTTGAACTCTATCAGGTAAACTCTTTATCTCCACTTTGCTTACTTCTCCTTCTACGTTTCTGTCTCATTCCTCGATCTGGAACATATTCCTTTGTCATCTCATTTTGCCTAATGCTTTGTGTTTATTAGGTAGGTCAATTTTGTTTCCAGATCTTGGAGAATGGCCTTATGTAGGAGTGCACGCCCCTCTGGTCTCCAGAGCTAAGTGCTCCAGGGGTGCCCCCATGTGGATGACAGTGGCAAGAACCGCTTTTGTGAGCATGCTGGTAGGCAATGCTGTCCCCAGTCTGGCAGCTGCCAGTGCTGCCTCATGTGGAGGTTGCTGGCTGAGGATGAGTAGGCTAGATCCCAGAACACCTGGTTGTGGGGCCCCTGCACCCTGGGAACCTACTATTTCTGTGCCACTTGAAATCAGATTTCTGGCTCCTCCCCTGGATGTAATTTTCATCCTATATTTTCCTACCATTTACTAAAATAGTAAGCAGTACCATCTTGTTGACATTTTTGGCAGGTGGATAACAATATACACAATTTGCAGAGACAAATAGAAATACAAGTAAACAAGGGTATTTATTTTGTCCTTTGTTATTTGGAAATTGAGATGTTACTACGAGAATGACATCAACGCTTCTTTAACACTCATTATAAAAAGTTTACATTTTATATCAGAATTATAGGCTTGTATCATCATTTTTGATGATGAAACATTTTAAACAGGTTTAGTGTTAGCACCAGAACACTAAGAAGTTTTAGAAGGCTTTCAAGCAGCCGAAAATTTCCAGTATTAAAATTCATCAACCTAAACCTCAGGAGATAATACTGAATAGCCAAGATTCATGTAAAACTGACACATTATTTCTTTTTTTAACCAAGTATTAAAAAACAAATTAAAATGTGCTATTAAATATTCTGAACACAAAATGTTTTTAATTTTCTTTTCATACAAAGACCTTGTTTAACACTCCCCACTTTTCAGTGAAAGGGCATGAATATGAATATACTTGTGGCACAATTTGAAACCTATTTTTTATCCCAATGTCAAATTTTCTCCCAGGCTTTCAAAAACATATATGAGAGACATTTCATTATTATATTAGATAACAGATATCCTGAGTCACTGGCTAAAACAAGTTGATTAGTAATATGATTTGAAATATGAATTAACAGTCATGTGGCAAGAATCTCAGGATGGAAAATTGCACTCACATGTTCTTTTCCCACATCTGTACTCACATTTGCATGCCAATTAACCCGCTGTCTTCTTCTTGCCTGTGTCCTACACTAGACTGTATACTGTTTGAGAGAGAAGCTACAACCTTGTGTTGTGGTTAATATGCATGGTGGTCAATACATTTTTGAGTGAATACATGAATTAGGGGATAAATGGAGGCCTGACTTCTTAAACACATTATCTCCTAAATAATTTAAATTTTCCTAAGAACATGCTACACATAAACATTTCTTTTCTTCCTATCAGTATTCATTATTCAGTATTTTCAGAGGAAATGAAAATACTAAATAAAAATAGGAATAAACATTAAAGCACAGCAGATCAACCCATAATGCAATGAGATTTAAAGATATTTAGACATCAGATCCCTGAAATCTCAACCATATAGTTGCTGCTATACATCAGGTCCTCTCTGAGCCTGTAGAAAAACAGCAACTCAGAATGCACACAAAAATATAATAATTGAAAATACAACATGCAGGGTCTCAACTAATATCCTCATCATATATTTTTATTCTATACTACCACAAAGCATTTAAAGAGCAGAATTTAATCCTCAAGTATTCTGTTATTTTACATCTAAATGTATATGTAAATATATAATATAATTATAACACAAATAATATATAAAATATACATATATTATATACATAACTTTATATATACATGCATAAACCCCAAAATGAACACTGTATATTTTAAAATCATGTCATTTAAAAATTTACATACACAAATCTATCTACATGTGTAATACTTCCATTGTTTCATTTCTTCCTATAGACCTGATTTAATAGGACTGAATGCCTTACAACTACAACTTAGTATCCTTTTGTAATTTCTGTAGTGAAAGTTCTACTGGCAAATAATTTACTGTTCTCATTTTTCTGAAAATATCTTTATTTCACCTTTAACCTTGAAGGTTAATTTTGTAGAGTATTTCTGGTTTGACTTTTTTTTTTTTTTTTTTGAGCACTTTCCACTGTTTTCATGCCTCCATTGTCTCTGATGGTGAGTCAGTCATTTTTCATTTTCCCCTTAGTTGAACATGCAATTTTTCTCTTGTTGGACATTTATGAGACTTTTAGAATCTGCTAGCTTTTTAATTCAATTTTGGAAAATATCTGAAACTATTAGTTCAAATATGGTTTCTTTCAGGTGCTTCCTTTGAAGTGACATGCTTACTTCATTTATTATTGAGAATGTGTCTTTTCTTTCCCCAATCAGAAAAACCACAGTTTTCTGTTAATCACTGTTTCATAAAAAATTGATATTTTATGAAAAAAGTGGCTAGTTCTGTTTGCAACTCAATTATGACTGTTTTCCCTGGGACAACCATTTTATATCATTTTTCAGCAGAAAATTTTTAATGCATGTTTCCAATTTCATCATGGATATAATTAAAAAGCATACTCAGGTCTGAGGCTGATAAAATTAATACATTCTACTCATTTATCAAGGATACTCTTAAATGGAACTGTTACTTTCTGCTCAATTTCATGGCAGTGAAGAATGAAATGACCACTGCTCAGTAGGTTGTGGGCAAGGCATTAATTTGTGTAGAAGTCCTGATTTTACTCACTGTGCTTTGCAGACATAACTGCAAATGTTAACACAGTGAAAAATATAAATATCTATCATTATTACTACTCTTGAGTAGTGTGACCTTATTGAGACCCTGTAAGGGTCTCAGAGATCCCCAGGAGTTCTGGGGTCACGCTTAGAGATAGAATAGCCCATCTTCCAAAGCCTGGATCACTAGCTATCCACTGAGCACCCCCAGGAGCCAGAGAGAGGCCTCTGTGCTTCTCTTGTGAGACCTCTGCCCACAGGGGGTGACCTCTAGAACCTCCACCAGACCCACAGTGTTCTATGAATTCCGCCTTGCCCTGTACTTGATAGCTTCGTGCATTTGACAAATATGGAAGACTCCCTGCACAGATTTACAGAGCCTCTCTCCTTAGCTCCCTTTTCTTTACTAGCCTGATCTTTAAACTTTTACCCTTCAGCAGCCCCAAATTCTGAGCTCTGCCTCCCCATCGCAGTCCAATCTGCTCTGGGTTCCATATACACAGTTTCTAATGGCCAGCTACTGTGATTCTCCCTCACTGGGGATCAGAGTCCTGTACAGGCTTGATCCAACCTCTGCAAATAGCTCTCACACTGTCAGCATCACCTCCCGGAATCTGGTTTTAAGAGCTCACTGACCTATCTCATCCATACCTGGGCATTTTCCTTATCTAGTTAGTTACCAGCTACATAGATCTTCAGGCTGACTTTCATGAGTTTGTTCTCTATTCAGGTTGAAACATTATTACAGAAGTTTAGGACTTTATTATAGTGTCTACACTTGTTTTGAACTGCTGTGGGACTATAGTATCAATGCACCATCATATTCTCTTAAGTCTACAGATAAGTGTAGATGCTAGAGAAAAGATTTCAGAAAACAGAGTAATGCAAGACTTGAGAATTTGTAGTATATTACAAAGGTGACATAATCCTAAACCCATAAAATATAACGAAGTCATTGGGTACAATCCCCAGATCTGAACTAAGAAAGACAAGCTGAAAAAGATGACATCTAATCTCAACGTGTAACATACACAATTCAGAATGAAGATCTAGACGATGTGACACAGAGAAGGGGGGTAAAGATTGATACATTTTCTGGAGTTCCCGTCGTGGCGCAGTGGTTAACGAATCCGACTACGAACCATGAGGTTGCGGGTTCGATCCCTGCCCTTGCTCAGTGGGTTAACGATCTGGCGTTGCCGTGAGCTGAGGTGTAGGTCACAGACGCGGCTCGGATCCTGCGTTGCTGTGGCTCAGGCATAGGCTGGTGGCTACAGCTCCGATTAGACTCTTAGCCTGGGAACCTCCATATGCTGCGGGAGCGGCCCAAGAAATGGCAAAAAGACACCAAAAAAAAAAAAAAAAAAAAGTTTGATACATTTTCTGAGCATCAATATTTGAATAGGTAGACTCTTCCCTAGATTCTTTTAATGAAGATTAAAAGAATTTTACCAATGTGGCTTTTTATTTCACCCTCTATGTCCTTATGCCTCAGTGATATTTTGGTGGTGTTTAGCTCATTAATAAAAGAGAATGTATCTTTTAAAGTGCTTGATTATTTTAGGAGTCAGAAGAGAAGGAAAGGAAGAAAACTTTTTAACAAGGATTTGGGGATTATTTTACACAAATATACATCCATTCATTCTTGTGTTTAAAGTGTCCCTAATTCTTCCAATTAGGAAAAAAGATGGGGTCATATGTTTTCTCTTTTCACAAGAAGAGCTTTTCTCATCAGATAATCATAAAACATGCCTTAAATATTCAATGAAAATACATACCTCATTCTTGATTTTCTGTGAATACCTTTTCCTTGCCAAAAATTGTTAGATTTGAATTCGAAAAAAGTTGTAACCCAACACATGAAATGGTTAAGAATATAATTCCTACAATTATGCTAATACTTCATAAATGGAATGCAAGTGATATATTTCATATGCATTTTCCTGAAACATCCTAGCCATTACTAGTTTCAGCTTAACGTGAACACAACATGAAAACAGTTTTCGATCATGGAAACATTAATAAAAGCAACATTAATCTGTGTGAAATTACTACAGGCAGGTTAAGGTCCAATATCTTTAGAATAAAGGAATACAACCAAGGCTCAAAGCACAGGCAACTTTCACTTTTGCTAGAAAGCTAGTGATTCCTTGCTAGCTCTTGAGAGAGAATTATGACTGGAGATGTGCACAGTAATTGTATAATGATACAACAGTAGTTAGACAATAGTACCATCTAGTAAGATGCAGCACTACTATCAGGCCAATGCAAACCATTCCTAAAAAGTCGGCCTTGTGTACATCGCTTCCTGTACAAACACTGATAATACAACACACTGGAAAGCCTTCCAAACCAGCAGATGGATAGCTCAGATTACTCAGCCAAAGAGGAAGCCTTCAGCAGTTTCTGAAGTGCCTGCTACATAAGGATGATTAAGTGTTTCTGAACCAAACCACAAATCACAATAATGAATCAGATGGAAATTTCCAATAAGAAACTTAGACGCACCAGCTGGCTGCCGTCATATGTGCGAAGTAAAACGATGCAGTGCTGGTGTCTTCAGAACTCTCTGTACCAAGTCACCTCCTTGTCTTGACAAGCACATCATAAAGAAAAACTGACAAATCAAGAGAATGACAACCACTTTTAACAGTTCCTGAGGGAAAAACAAAGGTAGAAGGATGATTTTCCACACTGGTAGTTCTTAAATGTCTAAAGGTATTAAAGTAAAAAGCTCCACAGCCTGTGTCAAAAAATGTAGGATAACCTATTTAATACATGCTGAATTCTGCCCAGTTATGCCTCAGCATTGTTTACTTCAAAGTAAACATGTGTGGCCCTTTATTTTTTAATTTTTTAATTTGTTGCTTTTTTCAGGGCCACACACACAGCATATGGAAGTTTCCAGGCTAGGGGTAAAATCAGGGCCACAGCCACATCCACAGCAACAGCAGATCCAAGCCACGTCTGCAACCTACATCACAGCTCACGGCAACATCTGATACTTAACCCACTGAGCAAGGCCAGGGATCGAACCCGCATCCTCATGGATTCTACTCAGGTTCATAACCCGCTGAGCCACAACGGGAACCCCGGGCCTTTATTTTAATTTGTGGATCAATAACAAAGCCCATTTCTCACCTGACTAAATATACTAAACTACATGGAATACTTCCAACATATAACAACTTACAATCAGATAAACTACATAACTAGTTCTAACAATATATTAAATTACTGAATGTGTGCTGTCTTGACCACTGAATTAAATTACATTTGATTTCAATCATGCTAAAAATAATTAACTCAGTAGCTTGAGTAAATTGTGCCTGAAAGAGTTTGCTCTCCTCATTTTGAACCATAACCATTGGCTCAGGCATGTTCTGATGTGCATGTTATTAATTCCAAGTCACAACAACACCCGTAATTATGAAGTATCTCCAAACCCTATCAACTCTTCCACCAGGTGGAGTAAGGAGTTGCTTTCCTGGGGGACATGTCTTAGCTGAATAGAAAGTAGCAATTTATTTCATCATAGGTGGTCCTCACTGAACAAGATAATCTTCCTCAATTAAATTCTTAAATGTTATCAAGTTATTTAATAAAAATAAAATTAGTATGCACTGTAAAGGAAATACTTGTCTACTGTTCCTGAATTAAAGTTTACTCAACATAAATTTGCCCTAAACACACTGTCTTGAGTCAGTAAGTCAAAGGTGGTTCAATCCCAGGTTGATTTAATTGCCACTAAATAAAATGGATTCAAGAGTGTAAAAGGGTAACTTCAATGGAAAGATAAGTTATTTTTAAAATTTGAGGGTAGGTCAGAATGACTATCATTAATAAGTCTAACATTTGTATAACAAATGCTGGAGAGGATGTAGAGAAAAGGGAACCCTCCTACACTGTTGGTGGGAATGTACATTGGTACAACCACTATGGCAAACAGTATGGAGGCACCTCAGAAAACTAAATATAGAACTACCACATGATCCAGCAATCCCACTCCTGGGCATATATCCGAACAAAACTTTCATTTGAAAAGATGAATGCACACATATGGTCACAGTAACACTATTCGCAATAGCCAAGACATGGGAACAACCTAAATGTCCATCAACAGAGGAATGGATTAAGAGGATGTAGTACATATACACAATGGAATACTATTCAGCCATTAAAAAGAACAAAATAATGCCATTTGCAGCAACATGGATGCAACGAAAGATTCTTATACTAAGTGAAGTGAGTCAGAAAGAGATAGCCAAACACCATACGATATCACCTATATGTGGAATCTAAAATATGGCACAAATAAATCAGTTTACAAACAGAAACAGACTCACAAACATGGAGAACAGACTTGTGATTGCCAAGGGGGAGGGGAGTAAGTGGGATGGACTGAGAGTTTATGGTTAGTAGATGCAAACTGTTACATTTAGAACTGATAAGCAATGAAGTCCTGCTGTACAGCACAGGGAACTCTATCCAATCACTTGTGATAGAATATGATAGAAGATAATATAAGCAAAAGAATGTATACATATATATGTATGACTGGGTCACTATGCTGTATAGCAGCAATTGACACACTGTAAATCAACTATATTATAATTTAAAAAATTTAAAAAAACAAATGAAATTCGAGGGTTAACAAAACCAACCATTTTTGCCAAAGAGAATTATATCAAAAGCCTTTTGACTATGGTAAAATACATATTACATTTTCAAATACTCTATTATAAATTTAGCCATAGCTAAGATATGTGATGAACAAAGATTTATGTACACATATTTAGCAGTTCTTTAAGAAGCCACTGCCTCAGAAGCACTCACTTCATTGAAATGCAACAATAAGGGCAGAGCTATGATCTTATGATCTTATCTCCTTCAGGAGACAAATCTGAAAGACTGTTGTGAAGAAACCCATCAAAGCCTTAGTAATCCTTTCATATAATTCTTTGTTTTTTGTTTTTGCTTTTTTGTTTGTTTTTTGTCTTTTTAGGGTCAAACCCACAGCATACAGAGCGTCTGTATGGGGTTGTAGGGGTTGAATTGAAGCTAATGCCACTGGCCTATGCCACAGCCACAGCAACGCCAGATGCAACCGTGTCTGTGACCTACACCACAGCTCATGGCAATGCCAGATCCTTCAACCCACTGTGTGAAGCCAAGGATTGAACCTGCATCCTCATGGATGCGAGTCAGATTCGTTTCCACTGAGCTGCGACGGGAACTTCATCCTTTCATATAATTCTAAAACAGTAAGATGACTGAATTAATAGAATACTATTTTTTACATGGATCCTGCAAACTCCACTGACAACAGTAATAACAGTAAGCAAACATCCACCCATGTCTATATGTTTTAGTTATGACTCTTTTGAAGCTACTAAGACTGGAATTGAAGCTTGGTGCAGTAGATGGGCTGTATTTCTAGCTTTTAAAAATTGTAAATGTTCTAGCTGTTCACCCACCTGCCTACCCCCACCCCCCCAAAAGATAACCAAGCCACCAAACACCTGTTCTACCACTTTCTATCTCACGTACGGTTGACGTCTCCCTTCCAGTCACTTTGGCCATTTTTTGGAGGCATCTTTGCCCCTTTTCTCTCTCTCTGACCTCCTCTCCCACCGGGTGGCAAGGCTGTCAGTTTCACAGCAGGAATGTTTTCCCACCGGCCCTGCTCTAATCCCGCCTAGGCCACCGCCATCTGCCAGGGGACCCTCTGCCCGAGCTCAGCACATCGCAGAAACGTCTGCTGCAGGCCTGGCACTCGCTCCTTGGATGGGCCCAGATGTACCCTGCCCTGAGGGCCTCCCAGCCATCCTCTGAGACTCACAACTCCACACTGCTCCTCCCGCCCTCCTTTTCCTCATTAAAACCAAGTTTCCGAGCCTCCAGTGTCCATTAAGGCACAGGAAACAAAGAAATGCTCAGGAGTTCCCATTATGGCATCGCAGAAACAAATCCAACTAGTGTCCATGAGGATTCGGGTTCAATCCCTGGTCTCACTCAGTGGATTAAGGATCTGGTGTTGCCATGAGCTGTGGTGTAGGTTGCACATGTGGCTTGGATCCCACGTTGCTGTGGCTGTGGTATAGGCCAGCAGCTGCAGCTCTGATTCAACCCCTAGCCTGGGAACCTACATATGCCATTCCTAAAAAAGAAAGAAAAAAAAATGCTAAATAAATATTACAAGAGGGCTGGTACAAGTATTTCCTGTTTAGGGAGCTCAGTCTAGCTGTGAAATGCTGTCTTAACATGTTTTCCTGTCTCCACACTTACATTTCTAGAAATCTAACATCTACTGGCATCTCCTAGGTACTGTCCATATCATAACTAAGCAACTAAGCAGGACCCAACAGGTCTTCCTGGGACAGACTCCCCCGACAATGCCCTCTGCCTCTTGTTTATAGAAAAGCTAGACCCTTTTAGGCCTTCCCCAATTTTTGACAAATAAATATAATCAGAAAAATGAGGAAATTCAGAAATAAAGAAAAACAGTCAAGCAAGAGAAAATAACAGTTTAGCCATAAAACCAAGTCAAGGACCTTAATTAGTTCCTCCTCAAAGGCTGTGGACAGTGATCTGAGCCATGTCCTTGAGCTGTTCTGCAGAGACTGCGACCTCCAGCAGGTAGAAGAAGTTAATGGTGTGCTGCCCCCAGCACACAGACCCAACATCCACTGGAAGCAAAGGCCTGGTGATGTTCACTCCAATGATCTCACCACCAGCCAATCATGTCACCTAGGACCTGCTTGTCCCCTCCTGGATGGTTCAACCTACTTTCAGCCCAGATGCAAAGGGACCACACAAGGCCTGAAAGGAGGTGGCAACCCGGCTCCAGGAAAGCCCCAGAAATCCAAGACTTATGCCCCCCTATCACCCTCACCCCTAAATCCTGCCTTCCTCATCTCCGGCAAGAAGTGGATGTGAATTAAGCTCTGCTTCCCCAGGGACGGGTCTTGGCCAAGGCCTCTGCCATAGTGGGAAATGTTTTTTTTCAGTTCAGGTTTGTGCTGCCGAAACGAAACTGGAGCTAAGATGGAAGCAGCGTGAGCTTTGTTCAAAGGCTGAAAGCAGGTTGGCCTAATTAGGTAATGATGTTACATAACCACTTTTCTTTCATCATGTCACTGGAGTCTTAGGAAATTAATTTTAAATGTTATTAATAATTAGCCAATTTCCTGGGATACAGAATGATGAAGCAGCATTCCCAAGATTACAAAGTTACTAAGAGGCAGAGCAAAATTAAAATCCAAGTCTTCTTGTGTCAAAACTCATTTATTCACAATATAACAAGATTTCAAAGATTCATTGCTATTTCTTTAATGTCCTTAAATGTGGAATACCCTTGTTGTTTTCATACATTTTACTCAAATTATTGTATCTTTTATTAAATCTATTTTTATATTATTTGTTTTTTAATGTCTTTTAATCTATTGTACTTAGTAGAGGTGTACAAATTAGGTGTTGATTCAATTGTTTTTAAAGGTCTTATTTTGTATGGAGTCTAACTCATTTATACTAAATCTGTTATGAAAAGTTCGATAAAATGGTGAAGACGCAAAATGCATAATGTTGTAAATCTCATGAATGCTTTAAAATATTCACTAGGGTCATTATTAAATATGGAAGAGAGGATTACTTCTAAAAGTCAATAAAAATAGTATTCCTTGCTAACATTCCAATTTTTCTTTCCTAATCTTTAAAATGATTATCCTTTAAATCACAGAAATTTCAGTACTGTTTTTGCCTCTTTCATAGTTATGTGTCATAGATTGATTCTGATGGTCACATTTTCAATTTCAGAACATATTTTCAAGGGTATTTGGAGGGTTTTTGTATCAGATAAGTTTGAATGAACATTCCAGAATAAGTCACTTAAGCCTCATGCTTCTTAAGTGACTGTTCCATTGATAGCAAGGCCCAGTCTGAGAATCACTGGCTTTTCCTCTGGAAATCTTCCATCCTTGGGAAGGCTGCCAAAGCTCTCCTCTTTTAAGAAGAAGGATGTAAAACAGATGTGAATCAGTATAGCATTACATCAATTTTCTCCTTCTTGGCAAAGCTGCAAATGCACATACACAGAATGTTAGATTCCTCTTAGTAACAAGTCCAGCCAGGCGTCAAAGTCACTGCCACAAACCCACTTAACAGTTTCCACTGACTCTCTTGAAACAGAGGACAAGGCTTCCGCTACAAAGGAAGCAGCTATTGACCCAAGTTTCCAACACAGCTGACCATCACATCTATCACAAGAATGTTTCACTAATGCTGGATCAAGAACCACGTGAGCACCGTTAGGATGGGAATTTCTCCAGTCAAGACACGTGAGCTCTTATCCTCCAAGAGTCTGGCTTCTCTATTCACTTCCTTTTTGTTTCTTTGTTTGTGAGCTGGCTGCACCCTGGAAGGTCAGTCCAGGTAGGGAAGGACCATGAGAGGGAGAAGGGCAGAGGAGACGGGACAAGATGGGGCTGAGACCAGTACGTGAGCACAGGTACAGAACGAGGCATCAAGGTCAAACAAAGCTGGATGAACAAGACAGAGAAACCAGATCATGCCCCTGATTTGGGGCTAAACCCTCAAATATCTCTAAAATATGGAGGGAAAGGAAGGATACTAATAGTTACTATACACTCGCCGTGGGCTGAGCTGTGAGTAGCACTCCAAATTCAAACTATCACATTTATATAAAATCAGTTTAAAACTGTACCAAGGCATGTAACATAGCTCTAAAAAGAAAAAAGGCAAAAGGAGGAGGTTCTAGTCACTAAAAAATCATCTCAAAAATACTTTATTAGGAGTTCCCGTCATGGCTCAGTGGTTAATGAATCCCACTAGGAACCATGAGGTTTCGGGTTCGATCCCTGGCCTTGCTCAGTGGGTTAAGGATCCGGCATTGCCGTGAGCTGTAGGTGTAGGTTGCAGACATGGCTCGGATCCCCGAGTTGCTGTGGCTGTGGTGTAGGCTGGCGGCTACAGCTCCGATTCGACCCCTAGCCTGGGAACCTCCATATGCCGAGGGAGCGGCCCAAGAAATGACAAAAAGACAAAACAAAAAAACCTTATTAGATAAACACACACAGCAAAAATAATGGAAAAATAAAGAGAAAAAAGAAATTGCTAAAGTCCCCGTGTGTATATGTGAACAGGATCTTTTGGGAAACATGCAGAAGACACTGAAGACCTCAAGTGACCCAGGAAACGGAAGTGGACAGGGTGGAGGAGACTGTCCCCAGACATACTTCAGTATATTTTGAATCTTGAAATGTGTGGACACATCCTTCGAAAAACAGTAAGATGCATCATAACAACTCAGTTTTTTTAAATACTTACTGTGTGCTAAGAACCAGGACGACCTACTTCACTGCCTTGAGGAAATAGCAAGTATTATGAAGAAAGCCTTTTTCACAGTTAATCTACAGACTCACACACATCTGCATGTTTCCTCCTCTTTTGTTTGATAAGAGGGAGGAGGTGCCCTCCTTCCAAACCCCTGTGGGCAGGTCCCTCACTCCCCTCAGAGGTGCTGACCCACTTCCTCCTGCACCAGGAGTCTCTGCTTTGGTGACACCCCGTTTGTAATAGCCTCAAATGTAAGCATCACACCTAACATGAGACAAAGTGAGACAAAACTCCTTGGTTGCTACGGAGACTTTCCTAATATTTTCTCCCAGAACATATTTTCTTTTTCTTTTTTCTTTTTAGAGCCGCACCCATGGCATGTGGAAGTTCCTGGGCTAGGGATCGAATCCCAGCTGTAGCCTCCGGCCTAAACCACAGCCACAGCAATACAGGATCCAAGCCCATCTGTGACCTACACCACAGCTCAGTGCAGAGCCAGATCCTTAACCCACTAGTCCAGGCCAGGGATCTAACCTGCACCCTCATGGATACTAGTCAGATTTGTTTCTGCTGCGCCACAATGGGAACTCCCACATTTTCTATTTCATTATTTTCCTTCACTCCCACGCTTACTCTGCTCTGAATCCCAACCCCAACTGTCAAATCCAGCAGTTACTTTCCTGGAAAAACCCTACTCAGGGTCTCTGCAGGACAGACCCAGACAGCAGTTCCCAGCACTGAAGCATCTCTGGCTTCCATCTCAATGTGAACCCCTGACCTTCTTCCTACCCCACCCCTCCCAGTCTCTGTGTGGTGACTGCCTCTCAGCCTCAGGAGTCTCCCAGGGATCAGTTCTGTCTTCAGGCTCTCAGTGTCTTCATCATCTCCACGACTCTCCCTGGCATCTGCAGCTTGAAATCCAGCTCTAGCCTGAGCTTCTGATTTTGTAAACCCCATGGGTTGATTCACAGCTCAATTGCACACCACACTGGCTTTTTAATCTAAGTGTTCACAACAGCGCTCCAGATTATTATTATTACTGTTATTATTGTTGTTATGATTGCCCCTGACCCCTTTCCCGGCTGCCCTGACTCCACGTGGCACACGATCTGCCCAGGTCTGGGAATCACTGACCACAATCGTTCTCTCTCCTTCACTGCCCAAGTGCAATTAGTCAGTGAAGCCTGCTACTTCCACGGTCAAAATACACCACGGACACATTCCCTTCCCTTCTCTGGGGCCAACCCCAATCCAGGTCACAGGCTGTGGTGGCTCCACCGTCCTGCCTTCAAAAGCTCCATCACCGACACGCCCCCGCTCGGACCCTTTGCGCATGCTCACTCCTCTTCCCGCGCCCCGCCTGACCACCTCCATTCCCTCGTCAGGCTCAGGCCCTGAGGTCCTACTTTCAAGACAGCTGACACCATCTGCTAGGCTATCGTGGCAACTCCATCTGAATCATAGCAGGGATCTCATGCAGAATTTATACACCTACTGTTTACTTAAATAATCATATTGGATTTTAACTTCCAAAGGAGGAAAGTTTAGTCATTAATATACATGCTGTGCCTAGAAGTACTGGTATATTGCAGATGACAAAAATGGTTGAATAAACGAATGAAGGACAGACTAACCAACTAAATAAATAAATGAAGAAATGCCTTATTTAGCCTTCCTTCATTGCTATCACAAGGATTTTCTACATTATGTCAACTGAGAGCTCATGGCAGCAGCAGGCATGCTAAGTCTCTTAATACCTAGTTTACTGATAACATGAAGCTGTTTTTCCGTGATTTTATATTTTTCTTCCTTACTGTCATTTATAAGGAAATATCTTAACACGTTTAATGCAACCCCACATGATGATACACATTAAATAATAAACTTCAGAGGTGAAAATAACAATTATTTTAGGTTTCTCCAAGTAAATGATTTTAAATCAGTTCTGAATTTTACCAACTGCATAAAATGCAGTTTGGATTTAGGATTACACTTCCCATAAGATCTAGAAGAGATATACTCTGAGACCCTACACTGACAAGTTAAAACTAGTAGAGACGTGAGGTGTAAAACTCAAGTCGTATTTAATTCTTGGACATTTTATTAAGAACATGATGTCCCTGTATTTAGAGAACCTTTGTCTGCATCCAAACAGTGCATTCCTGGGAGCTGGGACAGTAGCCAATTATTGATAAAGGGGCAAATTTGTAATTGGTTCATCCCTCTTCCCCAAGTACTTTCCTGAAGTAATTGTTCAATATGTATAAATAACAAGATAAAGTTGTACAAATACATAAAGTGGATTTGCATTCTAATAGTACAATCATTACCTCTGAGGGTGTTTTTTTTTCCACACAGAATTGCCTCTACACTCAACAGTGTAAAATGCAGCAATGGCATCATAGAAAAGAGACAAATCACTGACCCAACTCCATTCTTGTCACTTTTTTCTTTTTTTTGTCTTTTGTCTTTTTAGAGTCTCACCCCTGGCATATGGAGGTTCCCAGGCTAGGGGTCTAACTGGAGCTACAGCTGCTGGCCTATGCCACAGCCACAGCAACACCAGATCCAAGCCTTGTCTGTGACCTATACCACAGCTCACCGCAACGCCAGATCCTTAACCCATTGGGCAAGGCCAGAGATGGAACCCGCAACTTCATGGTTCCTAGTCGGATTCGTTTCCACTGCTCCACAATGGGAACCCCTCATTCTTGTCACTTTTGCTTCCATCACCTCTACTTGGCTCTGATGCACAGTATAGAACTGTGTGAAACTAAAATATATTCCATTTTTCACAAATACATTTAAAAAGTACACATATATTTGTCTTTTTAGGGCCACACCCATGGCATATGGAGGTTCCCAGGCTAAAGGTCGAATCAGAGCTGTAACCACTAGCTGATGCCACAGCCACACGATGCTGTATCTGAGCCACGTCTAAGACCTACACCACAGCTCACGGCAACGCCAGATCCTTAACCCACTGAGTGAGGCCAGGGATCGACCCTGCATCCCTGTGGATACTAGTCAGACTTGTTTCTGCTCAGCCATGATGAGAACTGCCTAAAATTACACTTATACTTAAATGTATACTGTCTCTATGTAAAATCACGTGGTTATCTCCATTAAATTAGTATGTTTGAAAGCCAAGACTACGGTGCAACTAGCCCCATGCCTTACACATAGTAGGTGCTTATAATAAATATGCCCTGAGTTGGAACTACAGCTCCCCAAGTACTTGAATATAATAAAGGAAGAGGAAGAAAGACTGTGCACCACGGAGATCATCTGTCAAGCTGTGACAGTTCCTCTTTGGAAAAGGACAGAAAACCTAAAAAATGGCCTCTTCTCTCCACAATATGCTAATCACTCTTCAGACAATTTGTGCAAAACGAAAAATTCAGGCTAAGTGGATGAAGTAGCTGCGTTTCTACCAACAAAATGATACTTCTTATAAATCTAATGCCACAAATACATTAATATTCCTTTTAATATTATCACTATGTTCATGATTTTCTCAATAATGTATTCATCTTTCTCTTCATATTTGTCAGAATAGAGAAAAGGTAATAAGCAATCTCAGGATCCCCTAAGCACTGGAATCCAAAACATGGACAGCATTACACAGAAACATGAGTTTCCCGGTGGATCCAGATAAAGAAGACTCTCCCAAGGTAGCGTCTCCTCCCATAATATGGGCTACTAAATCGATTCTTATAAAATTAACTACTTTCACATTCCTCTGATGACACTGTTCTCCAAATGCTAGAAAAGAAAAAGTCAAGGATATAATCTGATGAACACATGCTATAGTGTGACTCCAACATAAGCAGCCCTCCACCCATCCATCCCATAGCTGCACAATGTAACCAACTTCCGAACTGGTCAAACATCGCCGCTGAATCTGTGAGTGCTGAATGCTTCATTTTTGTTTGTTCATGTCCCCCCTTTAAAAAATTCTTAGTATGAGAGCCAAAAAGAGAGATGTTACCATTAGATTCGGCTCCAAGAGAGAGATTTCTGGTGTCACAACAGCAGAAATAGGATGGCCGTGGAAAAGAACTCATCCCCAAAGTGCACGGATGCCTCAATGTGAAGACTCTTCTGGACCCTCATTCCACCAATGATTCATGGTCACACCCTTTCCGCCTCTTAGCAGCCCTCTGTCTTTTCTATATGATCAACTATAGACTAGAGAAATGTTTAAATGTACTGGTAAAAAGTTTGATTAAAAATGTTCTTTCTAATAATTTTGTCTTATAACAAGAACACTTTAAGTTTTGTCTTTAAGTTTCAAGCTTTTATTTCAATGCATAGATACCCCTGCTAGAATATCCAGGAGCCACTCAAATACAGACTGGGGGTTGTCTACCAAAAAGGAGATGTTTTAGCTTCCCAAAGAGAAGCCCAGGACAAAATATTCCTTATGACTGATGACTTCATTATCCTTTATACTTATTAGCTTTTTGAATCACTGCTGAGACTGGGAGAGAAATGGACAAACTCCAGTCTACTTCATGATGCTTTAGCTTGCTTGAAACCAAGGATCTGAAAAAATCCCTTCCAATGAGAATTCAACATGAGTTCACCCAGTGAACAAAACTGAAGGTGGTGGTCAGAACAGCCGTCGGGTAAAAATCTTCAAATAATAAATGCTGGAGAGGATTTGAGAAAAGGGAACCCTACTACACGGTTGGTGGGAATGTAAATTGGTACAGCCACAGTGGAAAACAGTATGGAAATTCCTCAAAAAACTAAAAATAGAACTACCATATGATCCAGCAATCCCACTCCTGGGCATCTATCCAGACATACTATAATTCAAAAAGATACATACACCCCTAGTTCATTGCAGCACTATTCACAACAGCCAAGACAGGGAAACAACCTAAATGTCCATCTACAGAGGAGTGACTTAAGAAGATGTGATACATTACACGATGAAATAACACTCAGCCATAAAAAAGAATGAAATAATGCCATTTGCAGCAACATGGATGGACCTAGAGCTTCTCATACTAAGTGAGCTAAGTCAGAAAGAGAAAGGCCATATGATATCACTTCTATGTGGAATCTAGAATACAGCACAAATGAACCTATCTGCAGAACAGAAATAGACTCACAGACACAGAGAAAAGACTTGTGGTTGCCATGGGGGAGGGAGTGGGATGGACAGGAAGTTTGGGTTTAGCAGATGCAAACCAGTAAATATAGAATGGATAAGCAACAAGGTCCTACTGTACAGCACAGGGAACTATATTTCATATCCTGTAAAAAACCATAATGGAAAAGAATATGAAAAGAATATTGAATCACTCTGCTGTACAGCAGAAATTAACCCAATGTGGTAAGTCAATTATACTTCAATAATTTTCTTTAAATGACGGTGGTAAAATGCGAAGCTCAGTAAGAACAGGTAGTTTTATGATAATAGAACACACAGCACAATTCCCAGTGACCTCCTACCCCGGGGAAGGGAAGCACAGCCATCTGCATCGTGGCCTCTGCCCACAGGTGGAGATCAGTGAATACAAGTGAACATTCAAATTCATGATGGGAATAGAGAAAACTGAGGAAGTATTATGTTCCATATTTTGATAACAGACAAGACCAATATTTTAAAATGTTTATTAAGGAATTTTAAAGAAATCTAAAGGAAACAAGTAAAAAAAAAGGTAAGAATCTAGGAAAATAGAAACCATTCACTGATTATAGCAGCACATGACTCTAATTGCCCTCATTATTTATCTACATTAGTCAGCTACAAGAAAGGCTTTCTACAGAATTTAAAAATTAATAAGCTCCAGCCTTTAATGTCCATTACTCAGAAATACTACTGTCTGTCTGCCAACACTTGGCTAGCAAGAGGTTCAGCTGTAATTTATGCAAAATGTTGGATTCTTTAATAAAAATTCAGTACTAGAGAGTTTGCATTTAATATTTAACCATGATTAAAATTAAATGAATTCATAGCTAAATGGATCACTGGAAATCACAGCATTAAAAATAATAACACTGAATTCTCTAAAATACTAAGAAATAAAATTGGTTATCTAAAGAGGGAACTATTTAGAATAAGAAATATTCATTTGATGAAGAAATTACCAAAATGAGAAACGTGTAAAACAGTAATCAGGTTCATCAGAGCACCTGTCCATCAAACACCAACTGCTTTAAAAATAATGGGTCTAAATTATAGTGAGAATGAGTAAATTATGCACATTTTGTTACTGTTTAAATATCTAGTGTATATGTTTCCAGTGTTGGGACCTTCTTATTAAACCTCCTTATTTTGTGATCAAATTATCCTCCTGTCTGAAAAAAATGCTGCAGCTCCAAAAAACGTTATTGGTTTGGTTGAATCTCTTTTAACTCACCATGTTTTTATCAGGTTTCACTATGTTACAATCTGGAAGGAATGACTGGTTAATACATCATTATTACATAATCCATCCATGATTAAAGACACATATTTATTCTTGAAACTGAAAAGAGATTAAAAAAAAATCTTTGCTTTTAGAGCAGTTTAAAGTACACAGAAAAACTGAGCAGAAGGTACAGAGATTCACCAGGACCCTCTGCGCCCCCCCCCCCCCGCCATCATCAACAGCCCAGCAAATGGTCCATGTGTTACAATATCACCCAACGTCTGTGGTTTACTTGGCTTCCCCCTTGGTGCTGTACATCTCGCGGGTTTGGACAGATGTGTCATGATGTGTATCCACCATCATGGGGTTGTACCGAGCATTTTCAAGACCCTAAAAGTCCCACCTTCTCCCTCAACTCCTGCAACCACTGTTTTCCTAGTTTTGCTCTTTCCGGAACCTCGTATAGTTGAGATCATGCAGAATGTCATCTTTTAGATGGGCGTCTTTTGCTTAATAATATCCGTTTAAGATTCCTCCATTAGCTTTTCATGGCTTGATGGTACATCTCTTTTTATTGCTGAATACTATTCCCCAGCCTGGATGTTCCTTAGGGTATTTACTCATCACCTCCTGAAGGACATCTGGGTTGTTTCTATCTTTCAGCAATTCTGAAAAAGCTGCTACAATCATCTGTCGGCAGGTGTCGCGTGAACATACATTTTCATCTTAATGGGGTAAATACCAAGGAGTGTGACTGTGAAACATTTGGTTAGAATATGTTTTTTTATGTGAGAAAAGTGCCAAATCATGTTCCAATGTGGCCAATGTGATGGGAGTTCCCGCTGTCCCACCTCCCCCAGGCTCAGGGCTGCTGGTGTCTGAATGCGGCCGTCCTAAGGTGCTGTGGAGTCATGCTGAGGTTTCCACCTGGGTTTTCCTGATCACCCATGATGTGGAGCATCTTTTCTTCTGCTTACTTGCCATCTGTACATCTTCTATGGTGGGGTATCTGTGAAGGTCTACGACACATTTTTAAATCAGATTGTTTGAGTTTTAAAGAGCTCCTTGTATGTTTGGATAACAGTCCTTAACCAGATGTGTCTCTAGCAAATATGTTCTCCCCGTCTGGACCTTGTCATCTCATTCTCTTGACATCGTCCTTCACAGAGCACAGGTTTTTAACTATAAAGAAGTTCATCTTTCCCATTGCTTTTTCCCTAGATTGTGCCTTTGGGGTTTTATATAAAAAGGCAGTGCCATACCCAAGGTCATCTAGGTTCTTCCTGTGTTGTCTTCTAGGAATGTAATAGCTTTGTGTTTTCCATTAGGTCTGTTGTCTGTTTTGAGTTGATTTTTGTTAAGGATGTAAGGTTAGCATCTAGATTCACTTATTTGCAAATGACTTTCCAGTTGTTCCAGCTCCATTGGCTAAAAAGACCATCTTTGCTCCAGTGTGTTGCCCTATCTCCTCCATCAATGGCCAGTGGACTGCATTTCTGTGGGTCTACTTCTGAGCTCTCTGTTCTGTTCCATTGCTCTGTCTGTTCTTTCACTCACACCACCCTGTCTTGAGCACTGTGGCTTTATTCTAAATCCTGAAGTCACCTAGTGCCAGTCATCCTACTTTGTCCTTGTCCTTCAATGTTGTGTTGGCTATTCTGGGTCTTCTGTTCTCCACACAAACTTTAGAATCAGTTGGTTAACATCTGCAAGATAACTTGCCGGGACTTTAAGCGAAATTGCATTGAACCTGTAGATCAAGTTGGGAAGAACAGGGACCTTGAATTCATTGAATCTTTTTACACATGGACACGGAATAACTTTATATTGTTCTTGAGTTCTTTCATCACAGGTTAGTAGTTTTCCTCATATACATATTATACATATTTAGTTATATTATTCATTTTTGGGTGTGCTAATGTTTCTGGTACTGTGTTTTGTTTATATTGAGATACAACTTACATAGAACACTGTATAAGTCTGATTGTACAACGTGTTGATTTGATACATTTACGTATTGAAGCAGATGACCACTGAAGCTCTAACATCTCGATCAGGTCACATAATTATCATCAGGTTTTTGTGGTTAAAAACTTGTAAGACCTAGTCTCTCAGCAGTTGTGAAGCACATAACACAGTACTGTTGGCTATCATCACTATGCTGTATACTCGGTTTCCAGGGTTCTTTCATCTTCTGGCTGCAAATTTGTACCTGTTAACCAACATCTCCCCAGTTTCTCCAACCATCAGCCCCTGGGAACCACCATTCTACTCTGTTTCTAGGCTTTCATCTTTGTTAGATTCCACATATGAGTGGTATCATGCCCTATTTGTCTTTCTTTGTCTGGTGAATCTCAATAATCATAACGCCCACAAGGTCCATCCATGCTGTTGCAAATGGCAGGATCTTCTTCTTTCTTATGGTTGAATATTTCCTTGTACATATAAATGCCACAACTTCTTCATCCATTCATCCATGATGGACACTTAGGGTGTTTCCATATCGTGGTTATTGAGAATAACACTATAACAAACACAAAAATGAGGGTATCTCTGCAAACTCTTGTTTCCATTTCCTTCAAATATATTCCCCAGAAGTGGAATTGCTGAACCACCTGGTGGATCTATTTTTATTTTCTGGGGGACTTCCATACTGTTTTCCACAGTGGCTGCACCAACTTTCATTCTCACTAACAGTGTAGGAGGGTTCCTCTTCCTCAACATCCTCTCCAAGAGTACTGGCCGTCTTTTTGCTGACAGCCATTCTGGCAGGTGTGAGGTTGTATCTCATTACAGTTTTGATTTACAGTTTCTTGACGATTAGTAACTTTTTGCATCTTATGTGTCTATTGGTCATTTGTATGACTTCCTTAAAAAAGGTCTATTCAAGTCCTCTGCCCATTTTAAAATCAGATTGTTAATTTTCTGGTCATTGAGTTGTGTAAGTTCTTTATATATTCTGGATATTAACCCCTTATCTGATATACAGTTTGCAAGTATCTTCTCTCATTCCATAGGCTGCCTTTTCATTGTTCTGATGTTTTCGTTTGCTGTAAAAAAGCTTCTAAGGTTGATTATTCCCATTTTTGCTTTCACTGATTTTGCTTTTTCTGTCACAACCAAAATACCTTTGCCAAGACCAATTCAAGGAGCTTCTTCCCTATGTTTTCTTCTTGGAGTTCCGCAAGATTAGCTCTGCCTTTCATTCCTCAATACATTTTGTGTTAATTCTTGTGAGCAGTTTAAGATATGGGTCTAATATCATTTTCGGTATGTAGTTATCCAGTTGCCCTAGCAACCTTTACTAAAGAAACTGTCTTTCCTCCGTTGGGTGTTCCTGGCTCCCCTGTCAAACATTAGTTGTCCGTATATGCAGAGGTTCATTTCTGCAGTCTCTGCTCTGCTCCATTGGTCCACATGTCCATATTTATGCCATTATCATGCTGTTTTTATTACTATAGCTTTGCGGTACAGTTTGAAATCAGCAAGTATGATGTCTCTGGCTTTGTTCTTTCTCAAAATTACTTTGGCTATTTGGTGTCTTTCATGGCTTCGCACAAATTATAGAATAGTTTTTTTTTTCTATCTCTGTGAAAAGTCTCATTAGAATTTGATAGGGATTGCACTGAATCTATAGATGGCTTTGGGTAATAAGACATTAACAAAATTAATTCTTCTAGAAATAGAAAAATCATCTGCAACTGCATCTCCTACACTCCTGATGGGGGTCAACCAAGGTTCTCACACACAGTGTCAACAGCAATTCAACTTTTAGCTCCTAAACACACAAACAAGGACTATGATGCAGATGGATTAAAAGTGGTTCTAATGTGCTACAGACAATGACAGAAGAGAGTCTGATTCTTCCTGGGCTGGGAGATATCCAGGAAAAGGCTGAACTGAGATTTCTCAATAATTAATCTTTATCGAGTGCTAACCTTGTGAAAAGTGCTTACAAATTATGTCTTCAATTCTCAAAAAATATGGACCATATAATTATCATTTCTGTCTTACAAATAGGGAAACTGAGTCTTAGGGAGTTTAATGGGTTCAGAGTAGTTTTCTCCAAAGAGATGAAGCTGGACTTCAAAGCCAGCCAGACTAGTTTCAGATTACATACCATTAACCATCAGGCTGAACGCCTCTTCAGAAATGGAGAACATGCCGGAACAAAAAGGGGCAAAAGGGCAAAACATTTTGCTAGGGAAAAACTCAGACATAATGAAAGTTTACAATTACAAAATATACAATATGTTTTTTGGGGAAAAAAGCAGATGCCTACTGCAGTTCAGGTGCTGTTCTCATTGCTTCTGTATATTAACTCATCAATCCTTAAAACATCATCAGGAAGTACAGCCTTTATCATTCCTTCTTTACAGAGGAAGAGGCATCATGGAGGTTTGCAGTAACCTGCCCGAGGTCACACAGCCAAGCAGAGGGGCTGGACCTTGAACGCAGGCAGTTCGGATCCACGTCTGTTCTGAAATGTCCCCACATAGGGATACCCCTGCCTGCAGGGCTGTCTTGTAGCCCTGAAGGCTGAGACTCTGCCCTATCGGGTCAGAGCAGCTCCCCAAGGCGATCGGACTTCTAACAGGAGTGGGAATGATGTCACAATGTGGTAAGTGCTGTGCACGTATAAAGTGTTGTCAGTGCGGCCTTTGTCTCATGTTTGAGAAATGTACTTTGGTTTGCGTGATGGGCAGGGTCTAAAGTAAAGCCTGACCAAACCACACTGACAGATCTAAATGGATAGTCTAATGGGTTCAACGTTCTTCTGAGCAATTCTCAAGTGGCTCTTGGGGCTGATATCAGAATAAAAGGAGAAGTTAAGAACTGCATGCTCAGCGAGAAAGCATGTGCATTAAAATATGCTCAGAAACCATTCATGAAGCAGCAGGTACCCAAGGATTTTCATAAAGGAAAATAGGGGTTTTTTTTAAGACAAAATGAGTTACCTCCAAAATGCTTAGAAGAATGCCTCATTTATATAAATGCTTTACAAACATTAAATAGTATGTTTCAAAGGGCACTACAATGTAATAATTAAGAGAATAAATTCTGGAATCTCACTGATCAGGTTCAGCATCCAAGTCTATCACCTGAGCAAATTCTGGGTCTCAGCTTTTTTCATTAATAAAATGAGGTAGTAACTGTAACCCACTTCACCCCACATCACCACTGTGAGATTGAACTAGGTAGGCACACATGTGTATGTACACAAATATATACCCACATATACATAACAAATACACACAAATATATATATTATATGTAATCTGTATATCTGTAGGAAAGTCCCAGACACACATGCAATACCATGAAGTTTTGCCATTATCTGTGTTTCAAAAAGAGGAGTCAAACGATGTTACACTAACTTGCTGTATTTGAAATACTATGACCCGTTTCAAAATGCAGTTAATATTAAAAAGTGATATGAACTATGGACTTGGGGTAACAGCAATGTGTCAATGCAGGTTACAGTTACAAGAAATGTACCACCCTTGGGGATGTTGATAAAGGGGGATGTTGTGCATGTGTGGGGCAAAGGCCTGTGGGAAATTCTCTGTACTTTCTGTCCAGTTTTGCTGTAAACATAAAAGTGCTCTAGAAAATTAAGTCTAATAAAAAAGTGTTGCAAACCTCTCTATTTTAACCAAAAGAAATCCATAAAGAGCTAGATTCTCATGGTTATATATACGTCTGTTATTAAACATGATTAAAATTTATTTATAATTACAAAAAGGAATATGTATCGAAAAGACCTGATTTCAAATCTTAAATCTGTTCTATCCATCTACCTACTTCTTTCTCTATATAACTAATCTCAGGCAGATACCCACAATCTCTGAGCTTCAGTTTTTATTTCTATATAAAGGGCACAATAACCTTTACTTTAAAGCACTAGGGTTGTTTTAAAAACTAAATCAAGTAAGGCACTTAGTAAAGAGCTTTGCACATGTCAAGTGTGAAACAAATGCTGGATTTCACTCTCCCTAAGGACAGTATCAGTGTATCTATGTGCCAAGAAGGGGAAATCTTACATAAATATAAGAAGCGTTACTTTAAAATAGTTAAATAAGTTCAATTCAACTTAACAAAAACATGTGTGGGACCCCACTATACCTCAGATCTTGTGCTTCAACCTTCCCATCATAAGTATTCCAATGTTTAGTAATAGAAATGTAAATACCATAGTCATTTCAAACTTACACAGAAATTTAGATCTTCTCTTGAATATAATCATTACAACTGTGAATTCTAAAAGCATAAAATTAAAATAGAGGAGCTTTAGGGCTCATCTCTTTTGATATATATATTTTGGATAAGCTGTATTTTATTTATTTAATTTTGTTTTTTAGGGCTGCACCCATGGCATATGGAAGATCCCAGGCTAGGGGTCAAATCAGAGCTGCAGCTGCTCGCCTACACCACAGCCACAGCAATGGCAGGTCCAGACCGCATCTGCGAACTACACTGAAGCTCACAGCAACACAAGATCCTTAACCCAATGAGTGAGGCCAGGGATAGAACCTGTGTCCTCATGGATATCAGCAGGGTTCCCATTTCCGCTGTGCCACAATGGGAACTCCCTAAAAGTGTACAATTAAGATAGAGGAGTTTTAGGACGCATCCTCTCTTGATAATATATTTAGGATAAGCAGCATTTTAAATTAACCTCATCATTCTTTGACTTAATGCCTCCTTAGTAGGCCCCTGCTTCCTTATCGATTTTTTTTTCAACCTTTGGTGTAAATGAGGCAGAAATTAACAGGGTTGGTTTTGTCCTAAGAAAATGCATGAGGTTGAAGAACCTCACTCCGTCTTATTTTGCCAAATCTCTCTCTCTTTTTTTTTTTAAATACCAGCAGCATTGACTGGTGCTGAAACACTGATCTAGGAAATAGTGCTGATGACCTGCAGCTGCAGAGGCAGCAAAGGCGAGACACACACACACACACCCTGGACCCCCACTCACAACACACATACACTGCGATTTAAACATTCACTTGTGTACTGATGCTCAAAGCAAATAAAGCACGTGGAATACAAATCCTATTTCTCTGGAAACTAGCTATTTATTGAATGAATATAGTGCGTACTAAGTGCAATGTCAACCCAGTCTCTATCAGAAACAGAAGGCGACCAAACACTATCCATAAAAACACTTGCACACGCAGCCCCTGCCCAGCTCACGGGGCGCCCAGGGCCAAGCTGGCTCTGGTTGTGGGCGGAATGCTTCCCCTGCTTATATTTGAAACCATTAGGCTGTCAGCCTCTGTGAGTCTTTATCAGGTTAAGAAGTTTCTTTTTGTCTGTAAAGTCGCTGTTTAACAGCAAGTTGGAGAAGCAGTGAGGTGCACATGTGTAAAAAAATCAGGGACTCAGTCAACAGATGCAGGAATCTGTGAGGCCAGCTGGCTCAGGGCTCTCCTGGCCCAGGGGTCAGTCCTCAGGAGGGGCCGGCTCTGCCCAGCCTGGCGTTAACTGGGAGGTCCTCACCTGCTTGCTTCTTTGGGCCCAGGGTGCCAGGGTGAAATGGCAGACCCTTTCGCAGGGAGTTCACGTGCATGGGTGGGAACTTCCTGGGGGTTGGGAAGGTGATAACACAGTTTTGCTTTTAGAGGAAGTGAACTCAGCTACTCGTGGATTCACTTCCACACTGTCCTCCTGAGCACCCTGCCTCCCAACACATACGTTCACATAGTCATATTTTAAATGTCTGTTGATTAACTCCTACGAATTCCAAGAAATTCAGAAGCTTTTTGGAGACAGAAAAATTAACTTCTGGCCCAAAGTGGAGCCGTCGCTTAGAGAACCAGCACAGAGGTCTTGGCTCTGGGGGTAAAGGCCAGGCAGCCAAGCCTCACCCTCTGCCGCTCCCTGCCCTTAGCCCCGCAGGATGCTGATCTTAGCAAATGCTCTTTTCCAGCCTCTCTCACACCTTCCGTCCCCACATTGGGCTTCTCCCCTTCCTCTCTCACTTCTGCAGGGATGTCACTGGACCGACTTCGTCCCAGGTGATCTGATCCCAACCCCTCGGTCTCGGCTGCACTGGCCTGACCTGGACCTGGGATCGGCCTCTGCAGCTACACAGAGGGAAGACGCCCTCCAAGCTAGTGAGCATGAGCAAGTAGCCTGGACTTCTGCGCCTTCCTGTAAATAAGGAACAGCAAAGACTTAAATATTGGCTGTTTTCCAGAATGCTACTTAGGTTATGATTATCTAATGTCTGCTGGGGTGCTTGAATAACAGAATTCAGATATAAGTACACTAAAGCCAAAAACCAATCGTCTCTGAACGTCCCCGAAATAGCAAAATCCCCTCGTTCATTTGATGTGAAAACAAAACAGGACCTCAGGGCACTGTCCCAGAGACAGTGGTCTCTTTGGAACAGGCCCACCTGCCCACCAGTTGCCGTCATTCCCTCGTTGGTTTGGCACCTTCTGGTCCTTAAGACTCAGCACCAAACTTCACACTATTTCTAAACTCCTGATAGTTCTCAACATGCAGCCCACTTTCCAGAAGCAGTGGTGATCATTCTGTGAGACATTCTAGCCCCTGCTCTCCTCTGGGGAGTGTGATGGCATTCGGAGACTAGACCACACAACTTCAGTACCAGCGCTTCCTTGAAGACCTTATCGCTATTTGTGTGTGACTTTTTTTAATAAACACCCATCACTCACCTTTTTCCCCCTTTAACTTTGTTCCAAATTTTCCCCCGAGGGACACAGGATGTTTGAGCTGGCATACACAGAAATATTTAGAGGGTACCCAAATGGTACGTTCCTTACACTTGAAAAAGTGTCACTATGCAGTATGGCACTTTAATCCAACCTTCAAAATCCTCTTTATCTAACAATATATGCCTAACTCTATAATCTACAGTAATCCCACCTGATAACAATGTTTAACTCAAGAGAATCATAATTATATTAACCAAGACTCTGCAACTGTTTCAATAAAACTCTGGATAAAAGCTAAGCAGACGCTGCCAAACGGTTATATTCTACAGTAAGTCCTAGCAAAGGGTGCCCTTCCATCAGTGGATTTGCGCTCCCAAGACTTACCTGTGGGCAAGTCTCCGCTGGCCAATGCAGACCGCGGTCCCAGAACCTTGCACAATGCACACTTCGTGGCGGCCACATTTCATATTCAAGCACGGGTCTTTAGCTGGATCTAAAGCTATAAAAACGAAAGAAATCACACAGAAAATGTTAAAATAAGTTTCTGTAGAATGAAGGCTCTAATCTCATTCCATGCAATTTGATCAGGGAATTTACAGAGTGTTTTACAGAGCTGTAACTATTGTTCACATTCTTCCTCTATTAAAATACACTTTTGCTTCTACCTTTGTAACTCAGAGGTAGTTGAGATTTGTAGTGTAGCCTCATCCATCTGTTCAGAAGCTGAAATGCGCAAACCCCTGTCATTAAACAATGTGTGGTCAAAACAGAAACTTATGTCCCAAACTTACTGTAGTTGCTACTGCTTTTTAAGCACTGGAGGTGGAAAAATGAAGTTGGGGTATATTGTTACTATATTTGTGTCAGTGAAGAATTATAATTCATACTTCTGCTTTTCCTGACTGGATGCAAGTGTGTAAAAAAAAGATGAAACCCCCAAAGAAGTAAGTGGGCATTAATGGCTCTGGGGATCACCAAGAAAATTGCCACTTGTACACAGGGGCTGTCTGAGAGCATCATGGTAAGAAAATGAAATGCACTTTCATTTTTAAACTGTTTCCTTCTCACACTTGAACCACCATAGCTCCAGAAAACAAAACAAAACAAAAAAAAAAAACTAAAACTATCTTGGTGGCTGGTAGCTGCCAACACAAAAACTCTGCAATTTGTTGACTTCAAAAAAACCAGCAATTTGGGAGTTCCCATCGTGGCGCAGTGGTTAATGAATCAGACTAGGAACCATGAGGTTGCGGGTTCAATCCCTGGCCTTGCTCAGTGGGTTAAGGGTCCGGCATTGCCGTGAGCTGTGGCGTAGGTTGCAGGCCCAGCTTGGATCCTGCATTGCTGTGGCTCTGGCGTAGGCTGGCGGCTACAGCTCCAATTCGACCCCTAGCCTGGGAACCTCCATATACTGTGGGAGTGGCCCTAGAAAAGGGAAAAAAAAAAAAACAAAAAAAAAACCCAACAGTTTTATTGGGATGTAACTCACATATTATACAATGCATTCTTTTAAAGTTTAAAATGCGGTAACCAAGATGGTGGAGAAGGAAGACCCTGTGCTCATCTTCTCCCACCAAAGTGACAGCTGCTTACAGATCAACTTCCAGGAGAAGCAGCTGTGGACCAGGGAAAGACAAACCACAACTAAAGACAAGAGAAGGACCCTTGACGAAGTACAGAGGAGGGTGGCAAGGTCAGCACCCACCCTGTGGGTGACACCACATGGACAGTAATCACAAATTTGGAGGCTCCCCCCAGGGAGCAAGGGCAGGGAGCAAGGGCACCAAGCCCCTCAGCAGGCTTTCTGGTCTGGAGGCCTCATTCAACTCAAATAACAAACGATTTAATTAAAAAATTGGGCCAGGGTCCTGAACAGACACTTTCCAAAGAAGATGTACAGATGCCAATGGCCCCTTGAAAAGATGCTCAACGTCAATAATAATGGAGAAATGCAAATCCAAGCCACAGAGTATTATGCACAGAGATATCACCTCACACCTATCAGAATGGCTATTATCAAAAAGTCAGTAAAAAAGAAGTATTGCCGGAAATGTGGAGAAAAGGGAACACTTGTGCACTATTGGTGGGAATGCAAATTGGTGTAGCCACCATGGGGAACAGTATAGTGGTTCCTCAAAATATTAAAAATAGAACTACCATCTGATTCAGTAATCCCAATCATTGATTTTTATCCAAATAAAACAAAAACACTAGTTTGAACTGACATCTTCACGTCAGTGCAACACTATTTACAATAGCCAAGATATGGAAGCATCCTAAGTGCCCATCAACAGATGAATGGATAAAGAAGATGTAGTACATATATACAATGGAATATTACACAGTCATAAAAAGAATGGAATTCTGCCTTTTGCAACAACATGGATGGACTTAAATGGTGTTAGGTTTACTGAAATAAGTCAGAGAAAGACATATCCTGCATGGTTACACATCTGTGTAGAATCTGCAATTCAAAACAAACTGAACAAAAATAAAACAGAACTAACTGATGGTTTGCCTAGAGAGGAGGAGAATGGGAAGATGAGAAGGCACGAAAAAAACTATAGTTATAAAGTAACAAGTCATAGGGATGCAATGCACATCATAGGGAGTACAGTCAACAACACTGCAATAACTTCATACGGTGACAGGTGGTAGCTAGACTTTCTGTCCTGACCATTTTATAATGTACAGAAAAACTTAATCGCTATTTTGAATATCTGAAACTAACAATGTTCTCAGTTATATTTTAATAAAAATTAATTGCATGGTTTTCAGTATATTCATATTTGTACAAGTATTACCACAATCAATTTTCTTTCTTTTCTTTTTTTTTTTTTAGGGCTGCACCCATGGCAAACGGAGGTTCCCAGGCTATAGGGGTCCAATCAGAGCTGTAGCCCCTGACCTATGCCACAGCCACAGCAACGCCAGATCTGAGCCACATGTGCAATCTACACCAGAGCCCACGTAAACACTGGATCCTTAATCCACTACGAGGTCAGGAATCGAACCTGGGTCCTCATGGATACTAGTCAGGATCGTTACCACTGAGCCACGATGCGAACGCCTCAATTTTAGAACAGCCTTATCACCTCAAGATATAGCCACACCCTTCAGTTATCAGCCTCATTCTCCCAACCTAAGACAACCAATAGCAGGCACTCATTAATCTATTTTCTGTCTCCATAGATTTGCCTATTCTGGACATTTCATACCAGTGGAACCATACACCATGTGGTATTTTCTGAACAGCTTCCTTCATTTAGAACAAATGTTTTCAAGGTCTGGCAGTGTGACAGCTGCATCCTTGCTTCATTCTTTCATGCTACTGCTGAATGAATGTATGAATTCCATTGTATGGCTGGGCATGTGTATTTATCCATCCACTAGTTGATAGGCATTGTATTGTTTCCATCTTTTGTCTAGTTCAAATAATGCTGCTACGAGCAATCTCTATCAGTGGTGACATTTTGTTGTTATTTATTCTGAGGGGAAGGCCAGCGAGGGCATTGGTACAGATAAGGAAAAGGCTGAGTGTCCAGTTTGGGAACAGGACAAAATTGAGAGAAAGACCCATGAAAGACAGCAAACTGAAAATAAAACTCCAGTGCATGTAGAGAAATGAGGCAGGGTGACCAGAAGAATGTGCATCTGGAATATTTCAAAAGTATCTGGGAGGTCCTGGGCTTTGCATCAGACATGAAATGTGGATTTGACCCATCTTCTGCAGACAAACCAGAGCTACTATATAGCGCACAAATCAAACTTAGCTTTATGAATATGTTAAATCATAGGCATATTTAGTCAATAACCTAAATAACTGAATTCATCTTGGCAGTCAATGAATTCAATAAAGATATAGACAGATGTGTGTGTGTGTACACACGCACACATTTACTTCCTTTAAAATTACAAAGTGTATTTCTGTAAAACTCTTATTTGAGATTTCAAACAAACATGAGGTTTTGAATACAGAATAATAACACATACTGTTGCCTGAAATACAGATCAATGGAACACGATAGACAGCCCAGAAATAAGCCCAGCCGCCTATGGTCAATTAAACTAAGACAAAGGAGGTAAGAATATACAGTGGAGAAAAGACAATCTCTTCCTTAAGTGGTGCTGGGGAAAATGGTCAGCTACATGGAAAATAACGAAATTAAAACACTAACACCAAATATAAAAATAAACTCAAAATGGATTAAAGACCTAAATGTAAGACCAGATACTAAAAATCACTTAGAGGAAAACACAGGCCCAACACTCTCTGGCATGAACTCAGCAATATCTTTCAGATCCACCTCCTAGAGTGATGAAAATAAAAATAAAAATAAAAATAAACAAATAGGACCTAATTAAACTTAAAAGCTATTGTACAGCCAAAGAAATCATAAACAAAATGAAAAGACAACCCACAGAATGGGAAAAAAATATTTGCAAATAAACCAAAAGACAGGGGATTAATCTCCAAAACACACAAACACCTCCTGCAACTCAGTATCAAAAACAAAAACAAACTACCTAATCAAAAACTCCCACATGGGAGTTCCCAGACTAGTATCCATAAGGATTTGGGTTTAATCCCTGGCCCTGCTTGGTGAGTTAAGGATCCAGTGCTACCATGAGCTGTGGTGTGGGTTGCAGACTCAGCTCAGATCCTGCATTGCTGTGGCTGTGACATAGGCCGGCAGATATACCCCTGGTCTTGAAACTTCCATATGCTGCTAATACAAAAAAGGCAGAAAGGGGGCAAATGATCTAGAGACATTTCTCCAAAGAACACATATGCATGGGCCAAAAAAACACATGAAATGATGCTCAACACTGCTAATAATTAGAGAAATGCAAAGCAAAACTGCAATGAGGTATCACCTCACAACAATCAGAAAGGCCATCATTAATAAGTCTACAAATAACAAATGCTGGAGAAAGTGTGGAGAAAATGGAACGCTCCTACACTGTTCGTGGGAATGTAAAGTAGTACAACCACTACATAGAACAGTATGGAGGTTCCTCAGAAAACTAAAGATAAAATTACCATATGATTCAGCAATTCCACCCCTGGGCATCTATCTGGAGAAAATCATAGTTCAAAAAGACAGAGGCACCCTAATGTTCATAGCAGAACTACTTACAACAGCCAGGACGTGGAAGCAACCTAAATGTCCATCAACAGAGGAATGGATAAAGAAAATGTGATACATATATACAATGGAGTATTATTCAGCCATCCAAAAAGAACAAAATAATGCCTTTTGTAGCAACACAGTTGCAACTAGAGATTATCATGATTATCATGTCTTTTCATGGTAATGACATGATGTTATATAACTTATATGTGGAATCTAAAAAATTGATACAAATGAACTTATTTATGAAACACCACTCACAGACTCTGAAAACAAACTTATGTTACTAAGGGGGACAGGTAGTGGGAGGGATGGACTGGGGGCTTGGGAGTGGAATATGCACACTGTGGTATATGGAATGACTGGCCAATGGGATCTGCTGTACAAAACAGGGAGCTCTACTTAATATTCTGGGATAAGCTATATGGGAAAAGAATCTGAAAAAAGGGAGGTGTGTACATATATAACTAAATCACTCTGTTCTAATGCAGAAATTAATGACATTGTGTATGAACTATAGTTCAATAAGACTTTTTTAAAAACAAAATAAATTTTAAAAAGAATACTCAACATATATAGTCAATAAAATATTACAAGATATTTTTTATAATTATAAAATGGTCAAGACATTAAATGTGTGTATTTGCAACACAAATATTCCATTTTCTCCACTTGAAGGAAAATATTTTGTGACAAGCAATGATTCAACTATATATTCTATTAATTTCTAAGTAGTATCAAAAATTAAGATTAAACTATATTATTCTCTATAAAATGTTGAACATTCTTTGTTCAGTGTGAAAATACAAATTTCTTTAACATTCTCATTATACTGTCACAGTTTAAACTGTCATTAATTAAGGGAGTTCCCATCATGGCTCAGCAGTAACAAACCTGACTAGGATCCATGAGGATATGGGTTCGATCCCTGGCCTTAATCAGTGAGTTAAGGATCTGGCATTGCTGTGAGCTGTGGTGTAGGTCCCAGATGCAGCTTGGATCCTGAGTTGCTGTGGCTGTGGTGTAGGCTCGCAGTTGTAGCTCTGATTTGATCCCTAGCCTTGGAACCTCCATATGCCATGGATACAGCCCTAAAAAAACCCTCCAAAATAAAAAAATTTTTAAAAAGCTAAATAAATACATAGTCACTAATTTTAAAACTGTCTTATTCAACAACTTTAGAACCATATGATTTCTTGTTGGCCAACATAAAAGAAAGACATACAGTGACTAAGCATTACAAATGTTTTGAGGAGCCCCCGTTGTGGCTCAGTGGGTTAAGAACCTGACTAGTATCCATGAGGATGCAGGTTTGATCCCAGGCCTCAGTCAGCGGGTTAAGGATCCGGCGTTGCCATGAGCTGTGGTGTAGGTTGCAAATGCTGCTCAGATCTGGCATTGCTGTGGCTGTGGTGTAGGCTGATAGGTGTAGCTCCAATATGACTGACCCCTAGACTGGGAACTTCCATATGCTACGGTTATAGCCCTAAAAAGACAAAAAAGAACCTGACTAGTATCCATAAGGATGCCAGTTTGATCCCTGGCCCGGCTCAGTGGGTTAAATATCTGGTGTTTCTGCAACCTGGTGTGTAGGTTGCAGATGTGGCTCAGATCTGGTGGTGTTGTGGCTGTGCTGCAGACCTCATTTACAACTCTGATTCAACCCCTAGCCTGAGAACCTTCATATGCTGTAGCCCTAAAAAGGAAAAAAAAAAATGTTTTGAGCTGTTTCTAGTCCTTAGTCTCTCTTACTTTTAAGCATCAATATCAATTTTAAATACTGATTAAAATGAAACAATTTTGCCTAACAATTAAACAATGTCAATGCATTTCCAACTGATCCTTCTGTACATTTAAGTCACGTATTCATTGTTGATAAATTTAATCTGGGATGTAATTCTGGAAAAGGGGTGTTTCCACTTTGAAAGAAAACACTATGGTACATATAAAACTATCACAGTTAATCTGCATTTTGAATGCCACTACCAACAATTAGATTCAGTTATTTTGCCAGTTTTCATTGTCCTTTCCAGCCAACTCTGGGTAATTTTCAAAAGTTCCATGACATTTATGGTATATCCATTTACTAAGAGAATTGAGAACTCAAAATTAGGTATATAGTGATCAGGAACTTATTAGAATAAATATAGGACATGACAAACAACTTAATGAAAGTCTGACATAAAACTCTACATAATTCATCAAAAGAGTAGCAGCATTTGTCAGGAGATGGAAAATGTAACAGAAAGTAAACATGAAGAATCTGATACATAGGATTTGCAACAAGAAAAAGACAGTTTTTGCGCATGTGATTTTAACCATCTGTATTTTTAAGTAGAACTCACACTGTTGGCAGATTAAAACTATAAAACATCACAGGCTGTAAATACAGATGCCTGAGATTTTATTTTTGAAATCACAACAATAACACAACCATCTCTGCCTTGGCTGAGGCCTCTGCATTAGAACTAACCCTGTGTCTTCAAGGCCTGGCTAACCCCACCTCCTCCCACCCAACTCTCAGCTTCCTTCCCTCTTTTCAAATTGCTGCCTCCTATTCTATTATGCATTAGTGTTTTTAACGTTCTCTCAAACACCCAGTAAAACTATCCCTAGGAATATTTCAGCTCGTGCATTCAACTGATTTGCCTACGTTCTTTCCTTCATCTAATAATCCAATAATAATAACATCATAATTCAGTATTCCCGTCATGGCTCAGTGGTTAACGAATCTCACTAGGAACCATGAGGTTGAGGGTTCGATCCCTGGCCTTGCTCGGTGGGTTAAGGAACCGGCGCTGCCATGAGCTGCAGTGCAGGTCGAAAATGCGGCTCAGATCCCATGCTGCTATGGCTGTGGCGAAGGCTGGCAGCTACAGCTCTGATTCGACCCCTAGCCTGGGAACCTCCATATGCCCTGGGGGCAGCCCTAGAAAAGACAAAAAAAATACATATATGTATTATAATTCAGTAATTTCTTCTCATTGACATGAACTAACCTGAGGATTTAACCAGTATCATTTTTTAAAATTTTAATTAGAGAAGTATCATTGATGTACAATATTATATACACTATAGATGTACAACATAGTGATTCACAATTGTCAAAGGTTATGCTTAATTTATAGATATAAAATACTGGCTTTATTCCCCATGTTGTACAATCTATCCTTATAGCATATTTTATACCTAATGGTTTATATACTTTAGTCCCCTGCCCCTATCTTGCCCCTCCCCATTAGTAGTTTCTGTGAGTCTGCTTCTTTTTTGTTATATTCTCTAGCTTGTCATATTTTTTAGGTTCCACACATAACTGATAACACATAGTATTTGTCTTTCTCTGTCTGACTTATTTCACTTAGCATGATGTCTTCCAAGTCCATCCACATTGCTGCAAATGGCAAATTTTTTATTCTTTTTTATGGCTGAGTAGTATCCCATTGCATATGTATACCCCATTTTTATTCATTCCTCTGTCGAAGGACATTTAGGTTGCTTTCATGCCCAGACTACTGGAAAGAGTGCTGCAATAAATATTGGGGTGCATGTATCTTTTTGAATTAATGTATATGGGTTTTTTTGGATATATACCCGAGTGGAACTGTAGGATCACGTGGTAGTTCTATTTTTATTTTTCTGAGGAAGGTCTACACTGTTCTCCATAGTGGCTGTACCATTTACTCCCACACCAAACAGTGCACAGGGTTCCCTTCTCTCTACATCCTCACCAGTACTTGCTATTGGTGGTCTTTTTGACGATGGACATTCTGACAGGTGTGAGGTGGCATCTCATCGTGGTTTTCATTCCCATTTCCCTGATGAGTAGTGATGCTGAGCATCTTTTCATGTGCCTGTTGGCCATCTGTAGGTCTTCTTTGGAAAAATGTCTGTTCAGGTCCTCTGCCCATTTTTGAATCTGGTAGTTTGACTTTTTTGATATCATTATTTGCTTTGTTTCAGAAAAAAAAGTCAGAATGTCAAACAATTGCCTTATACTTTAACATTTGCATTTCACTTGTGATGTAGGATTTCCCTCACAACTTATTAGAATACTTTTAAAAAAATTTTATTGGAGTATAGCTGCCTACAATGCTGTGTTAGTTTCAGGTGTGCAGCAAAGTGATTCAGTTATACACATATGCATCTATTCTTTTTTAGATTCGTTTCCATTATAGGTTATTACAAGATACTGAGTATAGCTCTCTCTGCTCTACAGTAGGTCCTTGTTGATCATCTAGTTTATATACAGTAGTGTGTATATGTTAAACGCAAACTCCTAATTTATCCCTCCCCCGCTTTCCCTTTTGGTAACTCTAAGTTTGATTTCAAAATCTTTGACTCTGTTTCTGTTTTGTAAATAGGTTCTTTTGCATCATTTTTATTAGATTCTACATATAAGTGATGTCATATGATATTTGTCAGAATACTTCTTTTTTAGTCCAGAATCCCCCTTACGCTAGGGCAGACAGGAAGCCTCATGCCCGATCCAGATGGTAACGGTGGATGAGCGTCAGTCAGCAGGGCGGGGAGGGCAGAACACAAAGGTGTGTGCACAGATGTGTCAGGAAGAAAGGACCTAATTCTTGGAGAGAGGCTCCTAGGTGAGGGAACTGCGAGAAGCAGAGAAGGCAGAGGCAGGGTCAGGAGCACCAGCACTGAGCAGTGGGGAAGGTGCTGAGTCCCATCAGAGCAGAAGGGTTTATATTCGGTGCAGGTGGTATTGAGAGAAGAAAGCAAAAAAAATGGCATCAGAAGGTGCAAAATAGGTATTAATGCTGTTATCAGGAGGAAACTGACATAGAAACCTGGAACCCCTAATCTGCGCAAACCCATCTCTGGATTTTAACTGTGTTTTTCCAAAAGAAGCCTAGAGTTTAGATTAAATCCTACTGACTATGGCGCCATCACCCATAAACCAGGATCTGTGTTACTGCTGATGAACCAGCCACCGTAGCTCAGCCAATGCCTCAGGAAAGACTGCTAAGACATGTGACAAACACCATAGGAATGTCACCTCCCAGTATGATTTCACTGCTGCAAGGCCATCTCCACGTAGTATATTAGTTCACCTGCAAAATAAGAACTTGGACTAGACTACATTCCTGAATGCTCCTGGAGTGGCTGACACCACACGCCCACATGCCCCTACAGACACACCCTTTTTATTGGAAGAGAGATGTGTAGGTAGGTAACAAGAATGCACTGTTAGGGGGAAATTACACTTTTGTGCATATTTAGCCTGAGTGGAGGATAATTAGATAATCAGAAAGACATATAGCAAATAAAGAGACAGGAAACTTCAGAACATGGAGCCACTATGAACATCATACAGGTAGAAAAAGGCTTCCCTGTTCAGGAGTGACAGACAGGTCAGGATCAGAGTAAATCTGGGTGATGGGGAAACACTGCAGAGGCAGATGGAAGCTTCTTACCCACGGGGGTTTCAGCTCTTCAATAACGTCGCTGAGTGATTTGAAGGTGGGCAGCGGTGCAGTGAGGTTTGTCACACAAGAGTCTGGAGATGCTCTGAAGAAAATGTGATCAACAGAGAAACCCGTGCACAGAGAGAAGGGATAAGGAGCTGGATTGGGGGGTGGGGGTGGGGAACGCAGGGCAGAGCCTGTCTCCAGGCTCAAGCACCACCTGGCTGAACAGCTGTGCAGAGGCCACCCGGATGCCCCAAAGGACCACCCAGCCGCTCAACTCTGATGTCGTCCACGGCAATACGGCTGCAACGCCATCAGTATTTTCCTGGTGGACTTTCCTTCCAATTCCTTTACTTTCAATTCTTAATTTTTATATTTTAAGGGCAGCCCTCAAAACCCTTAGGTGGATTTATAAATCCAATCTAAGATTACCTATCTTTTTCTATGTTGTATCTATGGTGATTTTTTTTTTTTTGGTACAACTGGACTCTTTTCTATCATTTTTATTGTGCTATTTTTCAATATTTTTTTCCTTTGTTTCTCTTTTCCTTTCTTGTCTCATAGTGTACTGGTGTATTTTATTTATTTAGTACCTTGCTCCTTCCTGCGAGTTTGGAAATTCGGCAGTCGCCTTTAGTGGTTTCCTTTAGATGTTTACATGCACAGCTGGCAGACCCTATAAGAGTCCCTGCATAGTAGGTAGTTTGTCCGCCTCCTGAAGAGGACCAGGACCTTAGAACATGTCAGCTTCAAATCCTTGACATTCAGCGCCCTCACCCTTTCCCATTAGCTATGCCACCCGTTACCACCCCACCCCCACCACAAACGAGTCATTATTTCAATCATCATCTTTTTACTGACACAGCTAATCTGTAGGATCAACTTGACCACTTTATCCTCATTACTGCTTCTTGCAATTCAGTCTTCCCTTTGGATTTTCTTATATGACTTCCTTCTGTTGGTTGAAGCACATCCCTTTGTGTTTCTTTCAACAAGTGTAATTTGTGCTATGCTTTTGATATTTTCCTTTCTGAATGTATCTTTATTTTCCAATTACTCTTAAAAGACAATTTAGGGGTTCCCATCGTGGCGCAGTGGTTAACGAATCCGACTAGGAACCATGAGGTTGCGAGTTCGGTCCCTGCCCTTGCTCTGTGGGTTAAGGATCCGGCGTTGCCGCGAGCTGTGGTGTAGGTTGCAGATGCGTCTCGGATCCTGTGTTGCTGTGGCTCTGGCGTAGGCCGGAGACTACAGCTCCGATTAGACCCCTAGCCTGGGAACCTCCATATGCCGCGGGAGCAGTCCAAGAAATAGCAAAAAGACCAAAAAAAAAAAAAAAAAAAAAAAAAAAAAAGATAATTTAGCTGTGGCTGGAGCTTTCCCCTTGATGACTATTTGTTCTTCATCACAATGAAGATATAATTTCATGATCTTTTGCCATCAGATGCCACTAATTAGTAGGTTGGCTCTCAGTCCTGTCAGCAATCATTCTTTACCTACCAAATGTTACGATATTTTGTTATCAAAACTTGTGTTGTAGAATGTCTACCTCCAACTACTCCAGCAAGTAGAGAAGCAAATACACCTTCTGAACTTCAATTGGTAGCATAAAGTATATTTGGATGGTAAAAGAACTCTTTAGCAGTTGGGAAAAAAATCAAGAAAACAAAAGACTATGTCAGATATTCATCATGATTTAAGAGCAGGTGAACTGTGTCATTGGGAGCTGAGTTTTAATCTTGGAAAATGTCAACATCACTAAATAGTAAAATCAAAATACATATCAGCATCTCCTGAGAAACTATCTCTTTAAGCTTAACTGCGTGCTTTTACCAAAACCAAAATTGAGCAGCAACTCAAAAACGGTATTAAAAACCTTGCTCATGGTTCAACAACAGAGCATCAGATATAAAATTTGCTGCTTTTCTAACAACAATTCACTTCACTACAAATCTATGCTGTGAAACTAAAGGAAGTGGCTTTCTAGAGAATTTTTAAAAACTTGCCAGATAGTATAATGAAAGTCTGTGCAAGTGAGCAAGTGGAAATAGACTAATGCCTGATAGTTCATTAGACTTGTGACAGCCAGTTCTGTGCTAAGTGTGGTTAAATGTAGCTGCAAGTCTTTGCAGTAACTTTCTCAGTTTCAAACCTTAGTATCACTTCAGTTACGTAAAGTGCGCCCACTCTAACCTGGTCTCCCCACCACAAACATGACATATGGAGGTCTACATAATTCACAGATCCAGATGCAATGGCTTGGTTAATTTATTTGTATTAAGTGCAATTGACCACTGCATGGGTAAATCAAATTAATGAAAATTCAAGGTGCTTCTACTGGCAGAATTTCTTCTTGGAGTTGTTCTCCTCCAGGTAAAGGTTGATGAAGATTTTTAAGTACCATTTTCCTCAGTTCTTTGTCATTCTTTTTCTACATTATATTGATTTCCAAACATCTCAAAGTGATAAATGCTAAGTGTTTCTTTTATAATATAGATGCATTCCATAAAAAAATGGTTGTGTGTAAAAACTATTTTTACTGGTTTCTATTTTCTAATCTATTGTTTAATATATAAATATTATGATACTGAATCCCATCATAAAATTTTGCTTTTTGTTTTTTGTCTTTTTAGGGCCACACCCAGGCTAGGAGGTTCCCAGGCTAGGGGTCAAATTGGAGCTGTAGCTGCTGGCCTGCATCACAGCCACAACAATGCAGGATCCAAGCCATGTCTGCGACCTACACCACAGCTCATGGCAACGCTGGATCCTTAACCCATTGAGCAAGGCCAGGGATCGAACCTGTGTTCTCATGGATGCTAGTCAGGTTTGTTTCCACTGAACCACGATGGGAACTCCCCTGTCATAAAGGTTCATATTTGGACTTTTATTTTCAATATTAAAACTAAACATACCTATGACTCAGTTAACACTTACTAAAGGGCTGCCTAAAACAGAACTATAAAAAAAAAGTCCCTAAAATACAGCGATAACAACTTGTTATATTCCTGGTGATGATGGCCTTGAAATTCTATACCTAATGTCCTCATTTATAAATTGGAGAAATTGGGCTAATTCCAAAATAGACAATTAACATATTGTATAATTTATGCTTTAACTGATCTGGGAGCTATGACATTAAAAAATAAGAAACATTTTTAAAAAAAGAACACTGAGTTGAAAAGATACTTACGTGACTCTGCAGAAACGTGCTAGGTGCTTAGATTATTTCCAGATGTACAGAAAGCACTAAATTTGCCCATTATCATTTGAGTTTTTATTGACAGTTATCAAGGTCCTACAAAGCCTCTGTAACTTGCCAGGCAGCCACCAGCATCTACGCTGAGGGACACTGTCCTTCTCAGCCCCCGTCAAGACACTGACCCTAACCTCAAGTAAACTCAGCTCTTTCTATTTAAAAGGAAAAAGGATAATTTTCCCGTGCACTTTCTATAAGGACAATGAAGCCAAACCTTAACAGACAAAATCAAGTTTTCTAAGCACAGACACACTGCTGAAAGTGGAGACAATCCCTGTGCCCCTGCCTTGTCACACACGTGACACACACATGTGTGGATGCAAGTGTGCAAACAAAAAAGCCTATTAGGACCATTCAATCTTAGGTGTGAACCAGCCCCTTGGGAGCATCCATTTACCCTGATATAGAATCACAGCATAGTAAGTGCCACTTCATCACTACCAGAAAAGCTAAAACTTAAAAGCCTGATCATGAAAGGCCCTGGCAAGAATGTAGATCAGTGCACCCTCGGGTGCGGCCAGTGAGAGAGGAAATGGCTACTATCCAGGTCCCATGAGGAGACAAAAGACACAGTAACTTAAACAGGGAAAGTTTAGGATGAGGAGCTGCTATCAGAGCAGAGGAGTGACTATGCTGGTAACAGAGCCCTGATGCTGAGGAACCTGAGCTCCCACCCAGATGTGGAAGCAGACCTTGCTGCAGATGCTGCCTGCTCTAGATGTGGAGACTCTGCGTGGCTGACAGGGCAGGGCTGGTCCGCGGGCCCTGGAGAATGGGTACCACCATCCCGCTGCCCCACGACTGGTATGGGTGTGCCAGGCATCACCAGGTCCCACCAGGCAGGAGGGCCCACATCCAGGGACACTGGAAAGCACAGTCCCTGTGCAGGGGGTGGATGCTGGCTGGCAGTGCTCAAAGGGGGCTGAGCATCTGGGGTCCATTGGCTTGAGCAAAATCTAGGGGCCAGTGGCCCCCGAGCCAGAAGTGCAGGCTCACTGTGGGGCTGCAGCTGGGGCTCTCCGTGCACTCCTGCAGAGAAATAAGGAGAAACCAGTTTCCCTCTACAATGGCCTCGTGGCCCTCTACGTGCTCTAGGATCCAGCTCCATTGCCGTGGGATGGGCAGCGAAAGAAGGTGAGAGGCGACAAGAAATAAATTGATGCCCCAAACCATCTCTGTGGAACTTGGTCCTGCAGTCTGTCATATAATCACACCACGACATGTCTATGAATTCAGCCAGGAGATGTTTTGGATTCACAAAAAACTATCACAAAAATGTCCCTGGCTTCCACAGTTACAAAAACAAACACCCAGATATCCATCAAAAGAAGAGAGAAAAAACAAATCCTTGTCCAACAGAACAGGACTCAACAACAAGAGAGACCCCAAAACATGAAACAGGCAAAAATGTTGAACATGTCTCAACAAACATTATACCAAACAAAAAATGGCAGATATGAGAGTATACACTCAGTATAGCTCCGTTTACATTACATTCTAGAACAAGCAAAATTACAGTGAAATGAAAGAAGTCAGAAGAGCTCAGAGCAGGGACAGCTTGGGGGTTGAGAGGGGTGGGAGGGGACAGAGCAGTCTGAGGAAGGGCTCGTCTTTATTTTGACTGAAACGATAATTCCATTATCTGAATCCACAAAAATAGATCAAACTGTACATTTCGTTTCACTTTACGGTATGTGAATTATACATCAATAAAAAGTCAGTTGTCCTCCCTTTTTCTTGAGGCTTAAAAAAAATCTCCACTCTCCATAGTACCATTTAAGGCCTTCTCAATCAACGATCTCAGGCAGCAGACAACACAGTAAAAAAATCAAAGAGGACAAATTTCACCTAAAATTTAGATCTTCCGCATCCACAGAGCACATTCTTTTACAAGGTAGATACTGCAGCTGAGGACGGTCAGTGAGAAACAAGAAATGACAGCGATTACGTGGGCCTGGGTCTCCTCTCTCAAATCTGCACTTCAGATGCTGTTGGCAACGTCCACAAGAGACTGCCATGTGACGACCCCTGGGATGTAAACACCCTAAATCTGGAAAGAGGGTGGCGTTTGCCCACACCTTTAAAGCTAAGATGCTGTTGAGAACCAAGACGAGGCTGGCTGGAGTGACAAACAAGTAGAATTCATAACTAAGCATACTTTTTAATGTACAGTCATCTTCAGAACATATTTTATGAATGAAAGCTTTTTCAGCGTTTGTCAAATATGCCTTCTTTGAGGTCGATGCTGCTCGAACAGCCACAAATGCAAACGTAACAAACACACCATCTTGATCAAGCTCCCGGCAGGTGCGGAGCCTCTGGGGTCCTCTCAGCCTTCAGTTTGTCATTTCCAATTAGTCTCATCACTTGTAAATGTCAGTCCTCAGCCAAGACTGATCAGCCTGCTGCTAAATGAAGCTTCCGTGGTCTGCCACCTACTCGGGTGTGATTAGATTAAACCTCTAAACAACCAGCTCAACTCAATCAGATGACAGGGCAGTGTCTGATTCTCATAGCCCTTTCAGGCAGCTTATCCTGTTAGACAATTTAATCTGTACTTTACTCTGGAAGAGAAAGTTTCTAATTGCTGTCTCCTAAAGGACTGCATCTCTCGCACTGATCTACCAAATCAATGGTCTGGAAGCATAACCAAGCAGCAGCCCCTGGGACCTGCCCATGTCCAGACCTGCCAATGTCCTCTGCCTGCCTCTTGAATATATAAAACCTGTAGCTTCTTAGGTCGTTTCTGAGTTATAAAGAGTAAATCTAATCAGTAAAATGAGAAAATGCAGAAATCAAGAAAACAGCAAAAGCAAGACAAAACAGGAACAGTTTAGCCGTAAAACAAAGTCAAGGACCTTTAGCTCCTCCTCAGGGGCTATAGATAATAACCTGAACCCTGTCCTTGAGCTGTTTTGCAGAGTCTGAAACCGCCATCCAGTGGAAGAAGTTAACTGCATGCTGACCACCAGTTAATTGCACTCGATCCCAGACCAGTTGGAACCAGAAGGTTGATGATGACTCCCAGTTACCCCACCAGCAACCAGTCAGAAGAACGTCCACGAGCTGATTAAACACCTGCAGCCCTTTTCCTCCAGCTGCCCTTAAACGTCCTTCCATGAAGGCCACTGGGGAGTCTGAGAATTCTGAGCATGAGCTGCCCGGACTCCATGCTGGGCCCTGCAAGTGTGGTTTGGTAACATACATTCAGCAAGTTAATATCCTCAAATGCCTAACTTAGAAATCTAAAGGCACTGGAAATCTCTGTTGACTAAAGCATTCATCCCAGTGTCCACCACACTCAAAGAGTACTTGTAGTCACTTTGCCGGAGTTGTAAATTGACAAGGCAACAGTTGCAACCAGGCCTGACTCCTAGAGCCAAACCCAGTCCTGGAACAAAGCTGGAACCACAAGGTGTGGCTGCTGGTCAAACACAGGGACTCAGCAGAGACGAATGGCTACAGTGTTACATCTATAAGTGGTTTCTGATGTTAAATATTAGAAATGTATTTTTTGGATTAGGCTGTTAGGAAATAAAAGGAACATGGTGAGAACAATACCACATAAGGACAACAACAAATACCATTTAAGCACATTCTCTGATCTTGTTTGACTCAGTGGTTGTAATCCTGAGACTGAATCCAACAGGCAGCGTGTGAGGAAAGGTGCAGCGGATAACCCACGCCTCCAGGAAGCCCCCCTCATCCATCTTTATTTTGACTGAGGGGGGAGTATCATCATCCCACATCCAAAGATAGTGAAGTGACAGCAAAACTATTTTGTTTGTATTTTGTAAAATACAAGTGACTCAAGGAAGGCAGGTCCACAGTGGGTCTGCCCAGGAGGTTAAGGCACATCTTCACCTGCCTCTGCCCAGCCAGCAAAACCTCTGTAGGAACACATGTAAGGGCTGCTATCCGGAAACCTTTTTTTTTTTTTTTTTTTTGGTTTTTAGGGCTGTAAAAAGCCCATGACCTCCCAGGGCTTCAGGAGGCCATGGATTTTACCTCCAGAGTCTTAAATATCATAGAAAAAAAAAACAACAAAAAGGCTTAGAGGAAAGAGCTCAACTTAAATGACATTTCGTTCTGTCTCCAATTCTAAAAATTATAAGTTGCATTTCTAATTCGTTCTAGAAAACACACTAAAGGTCGCAATTGTCATTATCTCTCTTAAGATGCTAATGAGGCAATAAAGGCTGATTGTTGTGTTATTTTGGGCTGATTTGGATTCACCCTCTTTAGTTTCTTGTGAAAAACTACCACCACATAGAAACCTGAATTTTTCATTACCAGGAGACTAGTGGTTTTATTTCTTAATGGGTCACCGCAGATACTCAGCAGGGCTGCCCGTTGTCACCATGTGATCTAATGTAGGTCAGAGCCCCTGGCAGGATATCATGCATGGTGTCATGACATCATCACCACAACAAGCATCACCACTAACTTCTCAGCAAGAGTCAGGAGTGCGGAGCATTAACCCATGACTTTCTAAACCAAAAGGAATCCTTCACTAGACCTTGAGTAATTTACCTTTGGGCGTTTTTAAAGGGTTTATAGTTTAAATGCTCAAGGTAACATCAGGTTTGGGAAAACAAACAAAAAAAGTATTTGTTCTTTAAAACTGTAGTCAGGAAGCTACACTTACCTACTCATCTATGCCATCAGCCATCATTACTGTTGTTTTTGTTATTAAGAGTTTCCTGTGGACTAAGCACAATCTCATAGTCTCACACAGGATCTGATCCTCACGCCAGTCCTGTGAGGGAGTATCATCCCACATCCAAAGATAGTAAAGTGACAGCAAAACTGGGTAAAATACAAGTGACTCAAGGCAGGCAGGTCCACAGTGAATCTACCCAGGAGGTTAAGGCGCATCCTCTCCTGCCTCTGCCCAGCCACCAACACCTCTGTAGGAACACATTTAAGGGACTGCTATCCGGAAATCTTTTTTTTTTTTGCTGGTTTTAAGGGCTGCACCTGTGGTATATGGGGTTCCCAGGCTAGAGGTCTAATCAGAGCTGCAGCTGCTGGCTTACGCCACAGCCACAGCAACACCAGATCTGAGCTGCATCTGCAACCTACACCACAGCTCACAGCAATGCCGGATCCTTAATCCACTGAGTGAGGCCAGGGGTTGAACCTGTATCCTTATGGATCCTAGTCAGGTTCGTTAATCGCTGAGCCACAAAGGGAACTCCATGGAAACGGTCTTAATCCTCCATGTGAATTCACTAATTTAAGACTCCTCTATAAAATTACAGCCAATCCTTCTCTTTCTCCCAATAATTGCACTTCAAATTCATTATCTGTTTTATCACAATAAAAGTATCTCACTCAGTAATAAATCATTATGTTTATCATACACTGCTGACTTCAGAATCCTTTCTATCCATAGGAAAGTACATGTAATACGAGAAAGTAAATAGTAATAGAGCAGTCACTACCTTCTTTCTGAAATGTCTTAGAATAACTTCTGGAAAGAATCTGAATATTAGAACTAAAAGATTTCCAGATTTTGAAAACCTTCTGAATTCTCTTTATTTCTAGAAAGCCTAAAGCTAACTTAGAAATATAGGACAAAATAATTTATTATGTGTACATAAAATAATATTAATTTTCAGGAGCAAAAAGTCAATCTCAAACAAGATAATAAACTGAAAAATTAGGGATAAGATTTGAATCCAAAGTATCCAAGCTTGGCAGAGTTCCCATCTTGGTGCAGCAGAAACGAATCTGACTAGGAAACATGAAGTTTCGGGTTCGATCCCTGGCCTTGCTCAGTGGGTTAAGGATCTGATGTTGCTGTGAGCTGTGGGGTAAGTCACAGACATGGCTCATATCTGGTTGTGGCTGTGGTGAAGGCTGGCGGCTACAGCTCCTATTGGACCCCTAGCCTGGGAATCTCCACATGCCATGGGTGCAGCCCTAAAAAGACAAAAAAAGACAAACAAACCCCCAAAATATCCAAGCTTGGAGTTCCCATTGTGGCTGAGCAGGTTAAGAACCCAACTAGGATCCATGAGAATGCAGGTTCAATCCCTGGCCTTGCTCAGTAGGTTCAGGATCCAGCATTGCTGTGAGCAGGTCACAGATGGACTCAGATCCTGTGTTGCTGTGGCTGTGGTGCAGACCTTCAGGTGCAGCTCCAATTTGACCCCTAGCCTGGTAACTTCCACGTGCTGCGGGTTTGGCTCAAACAAGCCAAAAAAAAAAAAAAAAATCGAAGCTTTGTTACACAAAACAACAAAAAAGAAAGGAACTGCTGAAACCCAAAGAAAGCAGTCATGGAAAGGAATAACTGATTAAAAAAAGTCATCCCTGTATTTGTTGGTAGGAGACACTGAATGTCTTTTGCTTAATGGAAAGATGGAGATAAGGTCTGAAAGCACAGTTTGAGGGTGACGTAACCACCTAATTAAAAACCGGGCAGCAGGACGGAGTGTAACTCTGCAGTATGGAGACCATTGCCTTCTTATCAGCTCAGCAAGACCGAAACCATGTTCTGTAATTAAAATACAGCTCTCACACGTGCACTGTCAATAGCAAAATTTTTACTAAAGATAAAACATGGCCTCTGAGATCTGTATCTGCTGAGAACTCCTATTTAACTTCAGCTAGTGATGCTCAGATAGGAAAAATCCTGGCACCTATATATCTGTATATAAAGCAATGCTAAATTTATTTGAAAGGGCACAGATATTTTGAACTAATCAATGCAGTTTTCAGGGTGAAATAAAAGTCATGGTACTTGAACAAAAAAGATAATTTATAGCCAAAAATTTTACAATCTTGAGACTCTATATATTGAGCAATTTGCCAACAAATACACTGAACTTTATATTTTGAGTAATACATTAGTTCCCAAAATAACATCTATACATTGATCAAATATACTGTTCTCATAAATTAGATTAAACTTGGTAGGAACTTATTCAGATCAGTTTAAAACAGAACTAGATTATAGTGATTAGTAAGCAAGAGAGAGGTGACTCTCAACTTTATACTTGGATCGTCTCCAAATAGAAGGAAAAAAGAACAATGGTGAAGTGTTAGGACAGAAAAATGCCATTTATTCTGTAGACTGTGAATACCTCAGAGACCTGACATATCAGCACAGTTTTGTTTTGGGTTTTTGTGGTTTTGTGGCTTTCGTTATTTCTATATGGTTATCGTGACACCTAAGTGTGACCCCACACGTGGACTGAAGGGTGATGTTAAAGTGGACGGGCAAAAGTGACATGACAGCAGGTGAAATAAGGTAAGAGATGATGAGATATACACATCATCAGATAGACAGATGGACAGACGGATAGATGAACAAATACATAAAAGACAGACAGGTAGGGAGATGGATATAGGCATGGTTGGAAAGATAGATGATGGATATACGTATGTATGGATACATAGACGGATAGGTAGAGGGATAAATGGATGGATGGATGGATATATAGCTAGACAGATAGATGACAGATAATCTCCTGGCTTATGAGACAGGGATCCTACCTGGCAGCTCGGCACAAGCCCCTGCAGGGCCCTCTTCCTTCAGAAGAAGGAAATTGAAGAGTCCCTTTAACATGGAGGTAAGAGGCCAAAGCCACCAGTCCTGCAGGCTTCCATCCCGTGTGTGTCTCCTGGGGGGCTGGGCTGCGCTCTGGCCTTGAAGCCGGTCTGTCTCCTCAGTCAGTACCTAGTTCTTTGCCTCCCTTCCCTGCAGAGGCCCTGTGACTCTCTCCAGTCCCCGCTTCAGAAGCAGAGCTGCCCTAGTTCAGCCACGCCATGATTCTCAGCCCCAAGGTCAGGTGTCCTGTGTCCAGACAGGGACACCAAAGCTGCTCAAACCCCGCAGACTCAGGTGTCCCGTGAGGAGTCCTGCAAACGCTACTTTTCCCAGTCGCTGCAGCTCCGAATCATCTGTGTGGTCAACTCTGAGCACAGCCACTTCCACCCCAGTAACCTCGCCTCCTCCCGAGATGTCAGGAGTCAGGATCCAGCTGGGTATCACAGTCATCAAAGAGAATCACCGTTACCTGAGCTTCAGCTGAATTCATCCCCCAATAAAATAAGCCAGTTTTTCATCTTCCTATTTTAAATGTTTGAGAGACTATTTAACATTATCTTGTCAAAAAAAATGAAATCAGAACCTCCCTACTGATGCGGTTACGCGCTAACAGAAGATGACATCCTGAGAAGACACACGGTTGCACCTTCACACTCTGTCAGTGTGTTTCCTGGCTTCAGTCACCATCATCTGCTTTTCTTCTCCATTACGTGGGTCACACCCAGAGCATGGAGTCCTCCTCCTTCAAGCCAATGCCTTCCTGACCTCACTTCTTTGTTCTACCCAGTACAATCCTGGGCTGAATCATGGTTCAGTGGAAATACCCTTCAGTTCTGCTGAAAACCAGGCACAGGAGAAAATACAAAAAAATCACCTTAAAATATTTTTGCCGACAGTTATTTCAGATGAGTTTGATTATTAGTCAATGGGCTCTCAAAGAAGAGACTTGGGTCTCTTGAAATACAGAACATCTTAAATGGAAGGATCTCCGCCTTTCCTTTTCAAACCTCCTCTGTCAAATACAGTCCTTTCTTTCTTTTGTTTTTTTTTTTTGTTGTTGTTTTTTTGCCATTTCTTGGGCCGCTCCCGCGGCATATAGAGGTTCCCAGGCTAGGGGTCGAATCGGAGCTGTAGCCACCAGCCTACGCCAGAGCCACAGCAACGCGGGATCCGAGCCGCGTCTGCAACCTACACCACAGCTCACGGCAACGCCGGAACCTTGACCCACTGAGCAAGGGCAGGGACCAAACCCGCAACCTCATGGTTCCTAGTTGGATTCGTTAACCACTGCACCATGACGGGAACTCCAAAATCTCAACTTTTTTTTTTTTTTTTTCCCTGCCCTTTGTCTTTTTAGGACTGCACCTGTGGCATACGGAGGTTCCCAGGCTAGGGGTCTAAAGGGAGCTGTAGCTGCCGGCCTACGCCAGAGCCACAGCAACACCAGATCCAAGCCACATCTGTGATCTACACCACAGCCCACGGCAACGCCAGATCCTTAACCCACTAAGTGAGGCCAGAGATCGAACCTGCAACCTCATGGTTCCTAGTCGGATTCGTTTCCGCTGTGCCATGACGGGAACTCAAATACAGTCCTTTCCAGGGAAAACACACCACTGGTGGTGAGCAAAGGCTACGTCATGTGTTGTCTACATCATTCTATATCCAATGACAATCCAGACAATTTTCTAGACTTGGATGGTCTTAGAGAAAAAACTTCAGAGGGAGCCTGGGGATGGCTGTCCCACAGTGTTACCACGCAGTCACTCTGAGAGACCACCTGCTTCATTACTGCAGCGGAGCCTCAGAGGTCACCTTGAAGGTTGGTGGATCCAGTTCTCTATTTTATTCTCCCTGCTTGAAAGGGCATGACCATTATGAAGAGCTACCACATAAGGCTGAACACATAGGTTTATAAGTTGCACATTTTACAGAGAACACGGCTGGGTGGGGACCTGTGACCACTGCTGTGAAGCAGGCTCCTCACTGGGGCCGCTCATCGTCACCTTCTAAACAGGAGGTAAGTCAAGCCTCTGCTGTGGTTCCTTTGAATGTCCCAGATTAAAGATTATCTGTGCTGCCCAACCTGCGTCAGGAGCCTGTAAACTGCCCCAGGCACTTTCAGGGTGGCCGCCTGGAGGCTCACCCCAGTTCAGGCCGAGTTCCCAGCCTGAGATCCCAGGAGGCACCGAGGCTCCACTGAGGACCAAACGGAGGAGAAACCAAGAAGCCGCAGCAGACAAAGTATACCCACAACAGCTAACTTAACAGCGGGACGCAGGTTTGGCCTCTGAGGATAATCTGGTTCCTACCAGCTGTTCAGCTAGACCTAACTCAGTTAAATATTTTCTGAACATCTCTCCAAACATCATTACATAAAATGAATTTTTAGGTTTTCAAGAAGGTCAACTATTTTTCAGGTCCTATTTTTACCTTTTGATTTTGTTTTTAAGCTGCTGATACAGTGACAAGAGCAGCCACAGAAACATGCGGTAAAGCCCCAGGGAAAATGTGGTTATGGATGGAAGTTTCAGAGAAAAAAGCACAATTGCCAGCCAGTCCCTCAAGACCAGCTCCAACAGGCACATGGGCTGAGACCCCAGACTCACAGCAGGGCATCTCTGTGACAAAGCAGGGCAGGGCAGCTTGTACACAAGGGTTGGGGGCCCTCGGCCTGGTTCAACCTCTATAATCGTTTCAGGAGTCCTTGCAACTCAGTTGCAGGTTCTGGTTCCCAGGCTAGAATGCTTTAGGATACACAGGGGAGACTGGTTAAAAGTGGCTTAACCCAAGACAGGAGAGTTAAAGGAATCTAACACAGTTCATTTTAGGTATGGCTGGAGCAGGGCCCAAATTGTATGTCCAAGCCTGGGTTCCACCAACACCCACACCTGCCCCAACCCCTAGGCTCTTGCCAAGGTGGCTCTGGGTCTCTCCAAAGTCATGTCACCTTCTGCAGCTGCACCTACCAAAAGACAACTCCTCCTTCCTCTAATTCCCCTGCACAACCCGGGATATAATTGGCCTTGCCTGGGTCATGTTCTCTTCTTTAAACTAACTGCTGAGGACATGGGAGCAGGGAGGCCCCCCCCTGCTCAGATCTGGGTCAGGGTGGGGGTAATGCCAGCCCATGCAGACCTTGTGGTCCAAGACCAGTCATGAGGTAGATTTTTCCAAAAGAAAATCAGGTATTGAAGCCAGAAAAACAGGTGCTGCTAACATATCTGATACACACTCTCTATATAAAATGTTCCATAATTAAGAATTCATGTATTAGGAGTTCTCGCTGTGGCACTGTGTTAAGAATCTGACTGCAGCAGCTTGGGTTGCTGTGAGAGCTACAGGTTTGATCCCGACCTGGAATACTGGATTAAAGGATCCAGCATGGCCACAGCTATGGTGTAAGTCGTAGCTATGGCTCGGATTTAATCCCTGGCCTGGGAACTTCCATATGCCACAGTTGCAGCTATAAAATTTTTTTTAATATTTTAATTTAAAAAGAAAATTCATGTATTAAAAGTTATAATTAACATTAACATCCCAGGCTAGGGGTCAAATCGGAGCTGCTGCTGCCGGCTACACCACAGCCACAGCAACTTGGGATCCAAACTGTGTCTGCGACCCACACCACAGCTCATGGCAACACTGGATCCTTAACCCACAAAGCAAGGCCAGAGATCAAACTTGCATCCTCATGGATCACAGTTGGGTTCGTTAACTGCTGAGCCACTAAGGGAACACCTAACATACTATTTTTAAAATTTAGATCAGAGGAAGACTTCGGTCTGTACATCAGCTCTAAGGCCTCAACCATAGAATATGAGTAATTACAGGGACTGTCTAAATGTCATCTTTTTTAAAAATTTATTACAGTTGATTTATAATGTTCTGTCAATTTCTGCTGTACTGTAAAGTGACCCAGTTATACATACATACACACACACACACACATATACACACACACATTCCTTTTTTCACATTCTCCTCCGTCATGTGATTGGATATAGTTCTCCTTGTGTTGTACAGCAGGACCTCCAAATGCAATAGTTGACATTTACTAACCCCAAACTTCCAGTCCATCCCACTCCCTCCCCCCTCCCCTTGGCAACCACAAGTCTGTTTTCCATGTCCTTGAGTTTGTTTCTTTTCTGTAGAAAGGTTCATTTGTGCCGTATATGTGATTCCATTGGGAATCTAATAACCATCATTTTGATGCATCTGCCCTATCAGATGACTGCAAACCACATGACCTACAACAACAGGAATTTATTCTTTCACATGTCTCGAGCATCTCTGTGCTCAGAGGGAGTCTGTCTCAGGCCGCCCCCTGGCCCAAGGTTATGGGCAACCTGCGCTTCCTTCCTTCCAACCTCACCTCCACCATCATGCACCTTCTGCTCCTGGCCTATCTCTTCTCTCCTCTTCTTATGGGGAAACCAGCAAAACTGGGCCAGGGCTCATCCCAAACCAGTGTAATCTCACCTTTAAGAAACTGGTTACATCTGCAAAGTCCCTATTTAAAAGTAAGGCCACATACACAGGCCTGGGCTGAGGGGATTTCAACATGTCTTTTGGGGGAACACAATTCAAACCCCAACACTGACCCTAACCTTGTAAGAGAGGACAGTACTGAAATATTTAGTCCTTAGAGTCTAATTAACATAAAATGTTTATCTCCAGGATTATCACTTGGCAGAAAATATCTGATTAGTCTCTATTTTCCTCCTAATGTTTTCAGTTTAAAATGAGTAGGGGAGGAGTTCCCATCATGGCTCCCTGGTGACAAACCAGACTAGTATCCATGAGGATGCAGATTTGATCCCTGGCCTTGCTCAGTGGGTTAAGGATCCGACGTTGCTGTGGCTGTGGCATAGGCCGGTGACCACAGCTCCAATTCGACCCCTGGCCTGGGAAGTTCCATTATGCTGCAGGTGCAGCCCTAGAAAGACAAAATAAAATAAAATAATAATAATAATATAAAAATAAATAAATAAAATGAATAGGAGATAGAAACTAATGCATAGATTCCTACCTCCGTTTACTAAAAAAAAAATAGCGCTCAATATTTACACAGTAGAAAGTACCAAAACTAAGTAGAAATCTGTATGTTCATTAGTTCTCTTCTTGATAGGAATCCTTAACACATTTTAAGTGTCCTTGCGAAAACATTTTAAAAGTGTGTGAATACTTTTAATACATAACACAATGTTGTATAAACAGTTAAGATAACCTTGATCCTGAATGTCAGCATGAGTTTTTCCTATCTCTCCTCTTCTCCACCTTTTTATTAACCATCTCTTGGAAGCCTTCAGGGCTTAGGATAAGTGTTAATCTGCAAACATTACCTCTGGCCTTGGGTTAATTAATTTTTCCTCCAAGTTTACAGAGCTAAATAAGTAGCAGAGTGCAAACTCAAACCTCATTCTAACTGATTCCCAAGCCCACAACATTTTCCTAAAATCATGCTGCCTCCCACCTTGCATTAAAGGTAACCTTGAAATTTTAAACATGTCACCTATCCCATATTGCAATTTATTTTAATTTCTAAGTGTTCTGCCCTTAACTAGAAATACAAACCATCTCCCCACCTCCCTGAGTCTGGCAGTAATCAGCTGTCTTTACAATGATGGTTAAAATCGCAGGTGACAAAGTGAGGTACAGTGTGATGGGAGCTGGAGGACTAGGCAGTGGGTAACTTAAATTTGAGCTGTGTCAGTTAATCAAGGGTGGGACTGGGGTTCATTAACATAACCTCTGCAAAGCCCTTACCTTTCTTGTCAAGTGGCAGTGAAGTGAGACATCCCATTCTTCCAATCATACACAATTTCATTAGCCTCAAATTACAATGTGTACGAAAACTGTAAAATATCACAGACCTAATACGACCTGGTATCTAGCCAGCTATGCATATGATGATAAAGTATTTTAAAATAAATTTGGAGTTCCCGTCGTGGCGCAGTGGTTAACGAATCCGACTAGGAACCATGAGGTTGCGGGTTCGGTCCCTGCCCTTGCTCAGTGGGTTAACGATCCGGCGTTGCCGTGAGCTGTGGTGTAGGTTGCAGACGCGGCTCGGATCCCGTGTTGCTGTGGCTCTGGTGTAGGCCGGTGGCTACAGCTCCCATTCAATCCCTAGCCTGGGAACCTCCATATGCCGCGGGAGGGGAGCGGCCCAAGAAATAGCAACAACAACAACAACAACAACAACAACAACAACAAAAGACAAAAAGACAAAAAAGACAAAAAAAAAAAAAAAATAAAAAAAAAAAAAAAATAAATTTGAAGTTGCTAACAAAGATTTTCCCAAATATTATTCTAAAACATTTGGCAAATTTCTCTTGAAAATGAAATTCACCCTTCTAATGACCAATCACTGTATTTTTGAAATAATATGTGTGAAAATTATCGGCAGAAGTGTTACAACATGTCAACATATATATTCAAAGACTTAGTCGTTAACCTGCCACTCCCAGGACTCAGAGAACTTCAGGGATGAAGGGAAGCTTAGACACCATTCCTTGTAACCTCATCACTTTGGAGATCAGAAAGAAGAAACCAAATGAGTTTTATTAAATGATTGTTTAAATGATGCAAGGAGTTCCTGTCGTGGCTCAGTAGTTAATGAACCCGGCTAGTATCCACAAGGATGTGGGTTCAATCCCTGGCCTCACTCAGTGAATTAAGTATCCAGCATTGCCGTGAGTTGTGGTGTAGGTCACAGAAACGGCTCAGATGCCAAGTTGATGTGGCTGTGGTGTAGGATGGCAGCTGTAGCTCCAATTTGATCCCTAGCCTGGGAACCTCTATATAACAGGGGTACGGCCCTAAAAAAGAAAAAAATGATGTAAACAAAGTTACAACGAGTGGAAATAATTCGGTCCTTTCCCCAGTGACAATAGAAGCTTCCTTACAAGCTGTAACTCCAAATTGGGATGAATGACATGAAGGGACACAGCCAGGTCCCAGCACAGGCTCTGACCCAGGTCCTGATGAGAGAGATACAGAATCCAGTGGGACGGATGTGAATTCTGGGCTTACTCCAAATAGCTGTACCATCATGGGCAAACTATTCCCACTCACTTAGCATCAATTTTCCTTCTCTTTGTAGTGGAAGCAATGAAAACAATAAAAATTCGAGCAAAAATACAGTGAATAAAAATGGGAGTTGGCATGATAACTGAGTGAGATAATAGCTCAATGACAGTCTGAATTAGCAGGCGTTCAAACTAATGGGGGAGATTTTTTTGGACTCATAAAATTATGCTCTAAGAAAATGAGCTAAATAAATGGGCAGGTCATTTTGCTGTTAAGCCAGTATTATTAAATTACTAATAACCTCACAGATAGCACAGAGTATTTGGAAAATCACAGGTTTAGTAGTTCAGGTATCTAATGTCACCTGCTTTTATCAATATTTCTGCCATCTGAGCAGATCAAAAAGTAATTTATTCCCAGTCTTCTCATGTATTAGAAATAGCAACAATCTTACTCCCCTTACAAATTTTGAAAGATTCTTCTGTGTTATGAGGTTCAAATGAAACATATGAGAAAGCTAGGAAAATTTTCTAAACAGTAGTCAAATTATTGTCAATAAAGAAAAGGGTGCATATAAGTTACAAGTTCAATACAAACGACATGACTTCCTCAATATTATTTGGCCACGCCCATAGCACGTGGAAGTCCCCTGGTCAAGGATCGAATGTGTCCACAGCAATGACCCAAGCTGCTGCAGTGACAAGGACAGATCCCTAATCTGCCAGGCCACCAAAGAATTCACACAACTTTCACAATATTGAGCCCTGTGTTGAACAAATTCATTTGCTTGTATTTGAATGAGACTAAAAACATCCTCAAAATTCCATCTTTCTACTCAGCAGACTTTTTTGCAGTCCTTTAGTTAGTAAAGTAGTAATAAATTTCCCCAGATAACAGACAGTACAATGCAACTGCTGCTTACAGAACACTGCATTAAAAGAACAAAACAATGGAACTGTCTAAGTAGTTATGTAACTATCAGGCAGGAAAAGGTCTGTGACAGATGCATATGATGGAGTTTATGACAGGTAGAAATTCCAATGACCCCCCCCAAACAAAACTGATTGCACACTGGGTGGGGTGTAAAACCCTTCCAGAAAGCCCAAAATAAACCCATGCACCAGTGGTCAATTAATCTCTGATGATGAAGGTAAGAATATACAATGGAGAAAAGGCAGTCTCCTCAATAAGTTGTATTAGGAAAACTGGACAGGTGCATGTAAAAGAATGAAACTAGATCACTATGAGAATAAACAAAAATAAATTCAAAATGGATTAAAGACCTAAATGCAAGACCAGATACTGAAAATTTTTTTTTTTTTTTTTTTTTTTTGCTATTTCTTGGGCCGCTCCCACAGCACATGGAGGTTCCCAGGCTAGGGGTCCAATCGGAGCTACACCAGAGCCACAGCAATGCAGGATCCGAGCCGCGTCTGCAACCCACACCACAGCTCACGGCAACGCCGGATCGTCAACCCAATGAGCAAGGGCAGGGACCGAACCTGCAACCTCATGGTTCTTAGTCGGATTTGTTAACCACTACGCCACAACGGGAACTCCCTGAAAAACTTTTAGAGAAAAACATAGGCAGAACACTTTTGGCACAAATCACAGCAATATTTTTTAAATCCATCTCCTAGAGTAATGAAAATAAAGACAAATATAAACAAATGGGACCTAATTAAACTTGAAAGCTTTTGCACAGCAAAGGAAACCATAAAAAAAAAAAGAAAAAACAACCCACAGAATGGGAGAAAGTGTTCGCAGATGATGCTATCAACAAGGGATTAATCTCCAAAATATACAAACACCTCATACAGCTCAAATATAGAAAAAAAAAAATCAAAAAAATGAGGAGATCTAAATAGACATTTCTCCAATGAAGACGCACAGATGGCAAAAAAAAAAAAAAAAAAAAACAAGGAAAGGTGTTCAATGTCACTAATTATTAAAGAAATGCAAAGCAAAACCACAATGAAGTATCACCTCACACCAGTCAGAATGGCTATCATTAACAAGTCTATGAAAAACAAATGCTAGAGAGGCTGTGAGGAAAAGGGAACCCTCCTACACTGTTGGTGGGAATGTAAACTGGTGCTACTACGGAAAACAGTTGGAGGGTCCTCAGAAAAGTAAAGATAAAACCACCATATGATCCAGCAATCCCACTCATGGGCATATATCCAGGCAAAACTATAATTCAAAAAGATGCATGCACCCAATGTTCACAGCAGCACCAATGTTCATAGCAGAACTATTCACAATAGCTTAAACATGGAAACAACTTAAATGTCTATCGACAGAGGAATGGATTAAGAGGATGTGGTATCTATATACAATGGAGTATTACTCAGCCATAAAAAGAATAATACCATTTGCAGCACCATGGATGGACCTAGAGATTATGATACTAAGTAAGCAAAGCAAAGATAAACATTATGTGATATCACTTATACTTGGAATCTTAAAAAAATGATACAAATGAACTTATTTACAAAACAGAAATAGACTTAGACTTTAAAAACAAATTTATGGTTACCAAAGGGGAAACGGTGGGGTAATGAGGAGTATGAGATTAATATAAACACACTGCTATATACAAAATAGATAACCAACGAGGACCTTCTGCATAGCACAGGAAACTATAGCCAATATCTTATCTTGTATAACCTATAATGGAAAAGAATCTGAAACAATATATATATATATGCATTTGTACAACAATCACTTTGCTGTATACCTGAAACTAACATAACATTATAGAACAAATATACTTTAATAAAATAAAACATAATAATAAAAAAAAGACTGTCCCTAGGTAGGTCTGATGAGTAGCCTCATTACAATACCCCTGATTACCAATATATCTAATTAATATGTGAGAAGAAAAAAAGTCATCCCTATTTAATGGCTTTTTATACTTAAAATACCCTCCATAAAGTAAAATAATACATTCTTCTCAAGGTTAATGTTTTTTACTATCAAATCATCACAAGTAATTATGTGATTCTGAATATATACAAAGAATTTCACAATAAAATGGAAAGACTATTTGACCAAGTTTGGTTCCAGATGCATTATAAGGTCACTGAATGAAACACCTGAGGGGCAGGTGAGTTATATCAACAAGTGCCCTGAGGACCTAGAGTGACAGGAACTTCCATCACTGCTGGTGGTGGTGCAAAACAGTGCAGCCATGTTGGACAGTTTCTCATAGAAATAGAAATAAACATTCTATTACCGTATGATTGAGCAATCCCAGTTGTTGATAGTTTCCCAATTGAATTGAAAACTTATGTCCACGCAAAAACCTGCCCACTGATGTTTACAGCAGCTTTATTCACAATGGACACAACCAAGATGTCCCTCAGTAGGGGGTAGAGAAATCAACCGTGGTCCCTCCAGGCAGTGAAATAGTATTCAGAGCTTAAAAATATGAGATGACACGTCATGAAAAGACATGCAAGAGTCTTAAAGGCAGTTAGTCTTCTTTCCTGACAAGGCTGCACAGTGGTTGTAGGGGATGGAGGGAAGGGATGGATGAGCAGGCAGAGCACAGAGGATCTGGGGCAGTGAACACACTGTGTGGTACCATAATGGTGCACACATGCCATCACACAGCTGCCCAAACCCACAAAGGTACAACAGCACAGATGACCCCTCAGGTAAACCAAGGGCTCTAAGTGATGATGCGTGTCCATGCAGGTTTATCAATTGTAACAAACATCCCATCTGGTGGGGATGTTGATGGTGGGGAGCCGTGCACGTTGGGGCAGGGAATTACCGGAAATCACTGCACCTTCCACTCCAACTCTGCTGTAAACTTAAAACTGCTCTGAAAAAGAAAGCCTATTTGAAAAACTGAATAAGCCATGCTTAAAAGAATATCTTTATGTTTATACTTTCTCATCTCATTTAAACAGTAACAGAAATAAATCTCCAGGTTTTACAGCTGAAACACTGATCAATCTTTTTAATATCACCACCACCACCATACTCAAGAAGACACGTTTTTCTACCAGATTATTTAAGGTTAAAAAAGGAAAAGTTAGGGAGTTCCTATCGTGGCTCAGCAGTTAATGAATCCAACTAGGATCCATGAGGTTGCGGGTTTGATCCCTGGCCTCACTTAGTGGGTCAAGGATCTGGTGTTGCAGTGAGCTGTGGTGTAGGCTGCAGATGCGACTTGGATCTGGTGTTGCTGCGGCTGTGGTGTAGGCCGGCAGCTGTAGCTCCAATTGGACCCCTAGCCTGGGAACTTTCATATGCTGCAGGTTCAGCCCTTAAAAAAAAAAAAAAGCAAAAGTTATTATAAAGGGGAGGGATATTTTGATTTTATTCTTTCACAAAGTCTTTTAGGTTGTAGAAAATTGAGTTTTGTATTAATAAGGGACTCTAAGACATAGGCTTCTTTTTACTACTCCGTATACAAGCACTACTTATCAGCCTAAGAGATTTCATCCTGTTAACTACGAATCGTAATGTGTGCTACTTCATGTAATAGGCAATACTTGTTCTACCCCAAATCTCCAAAATTACTAATTCCCGGGAGTTCCCATTGTGGCGCAGTGGAAACAAATCTGACATCCATGAGGATGCAAGTTCAATCGCTGGCTTCGCTCAGTGGGCCAGGGATCTGGTGTTTCTGTGAATTGTGGTGTAGGTTGCAGACGCAGCTCAGATCTGATGTTGCTGTGGCTGTGATGTAGGCTGGCAGCTAGAGTTCCAATTTGACCCCTAGCCTGGGAACTTCCATATGCCTCTGGTGCAGCCCTAAAAAGTAAAAAAAAATATATATATATATATATCGATGTATAGATATATATCGATATAGATATATCTAATTCCTCTAAATTTGTCAAGGAAGAGAGTTTTTCATAAAAACGCTCAAAATAATATTGTTCAAGGGTATGAAGCCCAAGAATTCCCGTGACCACTCCAGCTATTAAAATATTTTGTAGAATGGACAAATTAATTATGCCAGTACAAAAATATTGTTTTCAAATAAATAAAAGTAGTAAAAGTTTATTTATTCTTTTTTTCCTTTTTTTTTTTTTTTTTTTAGGGCTGCACTTATGGCATATGGAAGTTTCCAGGCTAGGGGTCAAATCGGAACTATAGCTGCCACAGCCACAGCAGCACGGGATCCAAGCCATATCTTCAACCTAGATCACAGCTCATGGCAACACCAGACTCCCAGCCCATTGAGCGAGGCCAGGGATTGAACCCACATCCTCAACGGATACTAGTTGGATTCGTTTCCACTGAGCCACAATGGGAACTCCAAAAAAGTTTACTTTTTCTTCAAAAAAAATATGAGTGAGAAAGAAGGAAAAATATTCAACCACATTTTTCATTATTTCACAACTTATTAGAATTTGTTCCCTTTTTTTTTTTTCTTATGAAAGGGAAGACACCTCTAGAAATGTTGTTTCTGTCACAGGGTAAGTAGCCGGTACCATCTCAGCTGTGACCTTCCAGTCATTCTCAGGGGCCCAAGCAAACACCCCCCAAAAGCCTGTCAGCCATTTATCTCAGACTTCAAGAGAGCATGGGCAAGGCCACCAAGAAACATGTTGAGAATGGAGGGGAAAACATAAAATCTAGGGCGAAAGAGCAAAACAAGCAATCTATAAAAAATTCATATAAAAAATTTTGTGAAATGCCAGGACTAGAAGAAACCATGACCACGACATTCCAGCATCTCTGGAATGAGCAACAGAGGATTTTGATCTTAAATATTTATGAATTTAAAAAGTAATTAAACAAAAAACTTCTGAAAAGAGTACCATATTAGTTACTTTCTAATATTAAAATATTTTCACATATATGAGAGTGAACTTATTCACTCTTGGTCAAGAGTACAGGATCCAAACTTGGGCATAAGGACAAAGACTTGGTTTAACTTAAGAAGTTGTCTCCACATAGTAAATGCTGTGTGAAGATGGGTCCGAACACCTAAGAAGAAGGTCTGAGTCCGGGCTGGACCCCAGGGACTAGGAGACGCAGTTCCTCCTCAACAGTGCTAGTGATGGCACATGGGCCCCTCTGAGCTCCAACACCAATATCTGCAAACTCTAAAATCACACAGACACCTCCCTCCACTGCACATAAGGGAGTGAGAATCGTGCCCAGCTTTCTTCAGGAAATTTATCTCCAAGACAGTCAGTATTCTACGGAAGCTTTCACACATCTTTAAAATATTTTCTTGCCTTGCAGACATGCTGTAAGTTGTTGCAAGCAACAGAAATACAACCCCTACAAGAACCTTTGTCCTTGTTACATAATAATCACAGAAGTGATTTAAAAATATATCTTCCAGAGTTCCGGTTGTGGCTCAGCAGAAACGAATCTTACTAGTATCCATGAGGATGCAGGTTTGATCCCTGGCCTCGCTCAGTGGGTTAAGGATCCAACATTGCCGGTGTTGTTCACAGATGTGGCTTGGATCTCACGTTGCTGTGGCTGTGCTGTAGTCTGGCAGCCGCACCTCAGATTGGACCCCTTAGCCTGGGAACTTCCATATGTTGCATGCGCGGCCCTAAAAAGACAAAAAAATAAATAAAAAATAGAAGAAATAAAAATCTATCTTCCTCATTTCTAAAATTTGAACCAAAGTCACAAACTTCTGGTTTCCTTGGGAGTGGAGCAACTTTAACGTGGTCTGTTGTGTATTGAGTGACTAGTTCCCGGTGCCAGCACTCTCTCACCACATCTTTTTCATGAGGAACAGGTCTGAGCTGAGGAACAGACTGAACATGCTCGAACAGAGGAGAAAGAGAAAAGGACTCAAACCCACCAACACAGGACCTCAGATCCAGCTGCACCCAGCAGCTCTGCACCCTTTACCAACTTCTACCAACTTCAGTTTCTTTTGTAAAGAATATACCAATTTATTAAGATGCACAGAAAGTCCTTGCTTAGTGGAAACTATGATTCCATCTTTGGGGTTTCCTAGTCCCCAAAATCCATCTCAAACCCTTTTGCACCTGTTTCTGGCATCAGATTGGAAAAGATGAAGAGGTTGTTAAAAATCCCTGATGTGTCTGGTTGCCTTCAAAAGAACAGCTGTTTGACCAAAAACTTCTCAGTACTGCAGACAGAGTGAGGAATTGAGAGGAATTATTTTGAGAAGTCATTGCTTATACCCGGTAATTCTCAACTGCTTCTGAATAAAATAATAACACTGTAAAACTTAAAACACAAGCACATACACACCCATGAGGACAGATATATTTTTTTTTAATAAAAACACAAAAAGGGAGTTCCCGTCATTGTGTAGTAGTAACAAATCTGACTAGGAACCATGAGGTTGTGGGTTCGATCCCTGACCTCACTCCATGGGTTAAGGATCCACTCGTTGCCTGTGAGCTGTGGTACAGGTCGCAGATGCTACTCAGATCTGGCATTGCTGTGGCTGTGGTGCAGACTGGCAGCTGTAGCTCCGACTGTACCCCTAGCCTGGGAACCTCCATATGCCATGGACAAAAGACAACAAACACAAAAGACAACAAACAACAAACACAAAATAACGCTGTCGGTGAAGATGTAGAGAAACTGGAACTCTTCTGCATTGCTGGTGGGAGTATAAAATGCTACAGCTGCTATGGAGAATTACAAAATTTTCCTCAAATAATTAAATATGGAATTACAGCAAGATCCAGCAATTCCATTTCTGGGTATATATTCAAAGGAACTGAAAGCAGACACTCAAACATGTATTTGTACACTCATGTTCATAGCTGCAATTGTACAATCATCAAAATGTGGAAGCAACCCAAGCATTCATGAATAGATGAATGGATTAGCACAATGTGGTGTATACACACAACAGAACATTTTTCAGCCTGAGAAAGGAAAGGAATTCTGACACGTGCTACAACACAGATAAACCCTGAGGACACCAAGCAATATGAAATGCCAGTCACAAAAGGAAAACTACAGTATGATTCTGCTTATATGAGGTACTTAGAGAAGTCAGATACATAGAACGTGGAATGTGGCTCCCAGGGCCTGGAAGGAAGGGGGTGGGGTGGGGAGATAGTGTTTAATGGGGCAGAGTTTGGGAAGATGGAAACATTCTACAGATAGGGGGTAGTGAACGTATCTAACACCAGTGAAGTATACACTTAAAAAATGCGTAAAACAATAAATTTTATGTTATACACATTTTATCAAAATTTTATAAAATTAAAACATACACACACACAAAGAGGCCAGAAGATGGCCCAGAAAGTAAATCAAAAGTTCAGGGCCCAAGGCCAGGCAGCTGTACTTTCACTGGATGCTTAAGTAATTCTCATTGAGGCAGGGCTGAAAATCACTCCTTCACCCAGTGAAGGGTTCCTGCTAAAATATCATTTCCTGTACAACTACTGTTTTCAGTCTTCACAATACTTACTATTACTAGGTTAGATTCATAAGGCTTGAGATAAAAGTATTATTTCTCATACATCTGAACACCTTTGAAAGTGCATTTGACGATCCCCTTGCTCTATAAACCTTATTCACAACTTGGTAACACGTATGGTCAATGAAAAGACATCATTTCCTTCTTGCACATCTACGTGGGCGACTGCGATACGAACCAGGAGATAGAACTCATCTTGGATCTTATAAATTAAAAACAGGCCTTTATACAATCTTCATCACTCTATAGAGAAAAAAAAAAAGCACTCTTTGACATAGAACAAAACAAGCTAAGATTCTTGATTCCTACGTTTAATAGGTTTTGGTGTAAAACAAATTAAATACCATTCCTGTCTAAAGAAATCAGAATTGGATGGGAAGAGGAAATACTTTTCTCACGCAGAGGTCCTGCATATTTCTATGTTCTGACACAGGGTAAATCAAGATGCCCTGTTGGTGTCTAGGTTGAATCCAAGGTTTTTGCCGGTTTTCTAGAAGGTTCTATAAGCCACAGTTGCAACATGAGTGAAATAACTAAAGTATGTTGGTGAGTGGCATGGCTGTGAGCACTGGAACACCCTAATAAGTGATTTGTCTGAGTGATACAAAAATCTGAAATCAATTCCTGTAAGTTGATCAAATAATGGCTCAGATCAAACAACGGTTCAGTATTTACATTTTTAAGCACTTTAAAAATATGGTAATCACACAATTACCTATGCATATTGTCTCCAGTGGATTTCAACTTTGGGAATGCTAAATTTTCCACTAGAAAAGCACCCAAAGACCCCAGCTCTTGAACAAAGCAGCATCGGTGTCTAGCAAGCCTCTGGGGGGCAGCTGGGCAGTACTGCCTGTTGTTGAGACTTTCAGCAAACACCACCTCAGAACATGAAAAAATAATTCTGGAAACGAGTGAAAGAGTGAACTATAATTAAAAGCAATGCCTAAGTGTGTCACCACATGTCCTCTGCCTTCAGAAACATGGGGAACATTTTAAAAAGGAATGATGAGTTTGGGGGTGAGTTTTCGGAAATGTAAGTTTTCTCCAGTTTCACTAATAACTGTGGCCATCAGCCACCGCAGCTCAGTCGACAGAGAATGGCTCCAGGTGGAGCCTCACCTGCTTATCCTCTGTAGCCAGAGATGCAAGGCAAAGGACGCATCAAGCTATGACTCTTGGAATAAGTGAGATGCTTTGCAGTGAGTAGAAGTGATAGGAACTGGGTAAAGCTCTGAGAACTGCTCCTGGAAAGACAGAGGCAGTGGACACGTGCTAGCTAAGCATCTTCTCACCCTTCAGCGCCGCAAGCTCGGCTCCCAACCCGAAGCTGGCTGCCCACGCCCCTTCCGAAGCTAGAGAGCTGGAGGGGGGAGGCTAGCATGTAGGAAGGTGTCTTGGCTCACCACCTGTCAGACACTTTCGCTGAATTTTCCACTAGAAAAGCACCCAAAGACCCCAGCCCTTGAACAAAGCACCAGCCAGTAGAGTCAGACTACCGCTCCCAGCACGGCAGGTGTGGGAAGAGAGCACAGAGGAAACTGCCTGACACACAGACACCAGTGGGAACCAGAACCACGCCTCCCGCCCTAATCCCTCATCCCGGAAAAGGTCTCTGCACCAGCAACGAGGCGTGTCTCCCTAGAGCCCCGGTCCAGGGATTCGGCTTCTTTAGGTAACTCAGTACATGTAAGTGCCAAGCAGACCCATGCTAGTTTGGAGAGTAAAACTGGAAATAAAGTATATCTGGCTCGAAACTCTTCCATCTCTGGCTCCTAGGTATCAAATGCTGGAGAAAAGGTTTAGATAAGACGGTCAATCCTTACAGACTGAGTGCTTTAAGACAAGTAGACTCAACAATGGTCAGGAATCACAGCTAAAAATGTCACCAATTTGGAGTTCCCGTCGTGGCTCAGTGGTTGGCGAATCTGATTAGGAACCATGAAGTTGCAGGTTCGATCCCTGGCCTTGCTCAGTGGGTTAAGGATCCGGCGTTGCCATGACCTGTGGTGTAGGTGGCAGATGTGGCTTGGATCCCCAGTTGCTGTGGCCGGCCGCTACAGCTCTGATTAGACCCCTAGCCTGGGAACCTCCATGTGACGCAGGAGGGGCCCTAGAAAAGGCAAAAAGACAAAAAAAAAAAAAAAAAAAAAGTCAGCAATTTAGCTAGTACCCAAATTAATCCCTGACAAAGACAAGGATTTTGTAAAGGGAAAAGTGACTATCTTTAAAGCCAGAGCAAATCTATCCAAAGCACTTATTAAATTATTTAAAATCCTTATCATGCTCAGCTACACCCCCCAACACACACACCTGGTTCATCCCTGAATTATGAAAACAGAATTTTTATACCCTGTTCGAGAAGATACATGTCCTCTTCAAAACAGTTTTTTACTCAATTTCTGTTGTCAACTCATGAAGTAACAGCACAGAAAAGTCTAGGTAGAGCAAACCAAGTAGTTTATTTTGGGCATCGGTATGCTTTCTTTTATTTTAAAAAGCAAATTCACCATCACCAAAATAGTTTAACTCATTTAAAACCATTATATTTTTTCCCCAAAATTCTTACTATTTTAGTGGTTAAAAAAACTGAGAGTGTTTGGATCAATAAAAAGAAACTCACATAAGATTGAAAAATTGTCACAGCAAAACTCGAAGGCAGGTGAGCTACACGTGAACAATCTTTTGGTTTTTACATGGAAGCAAGTTTGCAGGTGCAAAATCTGTGTGTTTCTACACACATGACTATGTATGTGTGGGCATATTCATGCATCTATGGAAAGAGGAGTTTTGTGCTGAATAATTACGCCACTAAGATTATGAAATACTAGGTAACATTTAAATTAGTGGTGTTACTGCATTTTTGTGACTTATAGAAATGGAAGTAAACTATAATTAATAAGGAATATGGTAAAAACTGTACAATATCATCATAAAAATGTTATGCAAAGGTGATGTTTTCTCTTCTCTCTTTTCAGAAATATGCAAGACGCCTAACAAAGATACTGGGAAAAATCAATTTATATTGATAAGATATTAATGTCCATAAACCAATAAAACATAATATATTAAAATGATAAACACTCATAAGAGACTTCTGAATCATTTTATGTTCTACAGCTCAATTGAAAATGATACTTAAGGGAAAATTCTGTCATCAGAAAGAAAAAGAAGAATTATAAGTTAACATATTTCAAGTCCATTCCTTGGAAATGATGGCACTATCTTATTTAAGCCAAGATAGGAACGGGTTGATTTTTCTCACTCTTCCTCATGGACTATTAATGGGTTGGTTAATTTGACTCAACACCAAAAAAACAGCAACAAAAGAACAGAAACAAAATAAATACATACATCTCAATCTAATTTCCCCATGCTTCTTCTTTTTTTTTTTTTTTTAAATATACAAAGCTTTCCTATGTAGGACCTCCCACTGTGAATCAACAGAAAATGGGATTGGAGTGCTGGGATGGCAGTTTCAATCCCCGCCTGGAAAAATGGTTTAAAGATCCAGCATTGCTGAAGCCGTGGCTTAGGTTGCAACTACAACTTGGATCTGATCCCTGATCCAGGTGCTCCATATACCACAGGGCTGCCCCCCCCCCCCCAAAAAAAAAGGAGAAAACAAAAAAACCTCTTTCCCATGTATATTTATCAGCTCTATGTTCACTCCGTCAAAATCTGGAGTCTGACAGTCTATGAAATACTATTTTTGAATGAAAGTTTTGTCTGGATATATGCCCAGGAGTGGGACTGCTGGATCACATAGTAGTTCTACATTTAGTTTCCTGAGGAATCTCCATACTGTTTTTCATAGTGGTTGTATCAATGTACATTTCCACCAACAGTGCAGGAGGGTTCCCTTTTTCTCCATACCCTCTCCAGCATTTGCTATTTGCAGACTTATTAATGACAGCCATTCTGGCTGGTGGTACTCATAGCAGTTTCGACTTGCATTTCTCTAATAATTAATGATGTTGAACATTTTTTCATATGCCTATTGGCTTGCTGTACGTCTTCTTTGGAGAAATGTCTATTTAGGTCTTCTGCCCATTTTTTCATTGGGTTTGTTTGTTGTTTTGAATTGCATGAGTTGTTTGTATATTTTGGAGATTAAGCCCTTGTTGGTTGTGTGTTTGAAACAATTATCTCCCATTCCATAGGCTGTCTTTTTGTTTTTTTGTTTGTTTGTTTTTAATGGTTTCCTTTGCTGTGCACAGCTTGTAAGTTTGATTAGGTCCCACTGGTTTATTTTTGTTTTTATTTCTATTGCTTTGGGAGACTGACCTAAGAAAATATTTGTACGGTTGATGTCAGAGAATGTTTTACCTATGTTCTCTTCTAGGAGTTTGATGGTGTCTTATGTTTAAGCCTTTAAACCATTTTGAGTTTATTTCTGTGCATGATGTGAGGGTGTGTTCTAGCTTCACTGATGTACATGCAGCTGTACAGTTTTCCCAGCACCATTTGCTGAAGAAACTGTCTTTTTCCCATTTTATATTCTTGCCTCTTTTTCAAAGATTAATTGACCATAAGTGTCTGGTCAGTATTATTTCTGGGTTCTCTATTCTGTTCCATTGGTCTGTATGTCTGTTTTTGTACCAGTGCCACACTGTCTTTATTACTGTAGCTTTGTAATATCATCTGAAGTTTGGGAGAGTTATGTCTCCTGCTTGGTTTTTTTTTTTTTTTTTTTTTTTTTTTAATTTTATTTTCCCACTGTACAGCAAGGGGGTCAGGTTATCTTTACATGTATACATTACAATTACAGTTTTTCCCCCACCATTTCTTCTGTTGCAACATGAGTATCTAGACATAGTTCTCAATGCTATTCAGCGGGATCTCCTTGTAAATCTATTCTACGTTGTGACTGATAAGCCCAAGCTCCCGATCCCTCCCACTCCCTCCCCCTCCCATCAGGCAACCACAAGTCTCTTCTCCAAGTCCATGATTGATTTTCTTTTCTGAGGAGATGTTCATTTGTGCTGGATATTAGATTCCAGTTATAAGTGATGTCATATGGTATTTGTCTTTGTCTTTCTGGCTCATTTCACTCAGTATGAGATTCTCTAGTTCCATCCATGTTGCTGCAAATGGCATGATGTCATCCTTTTTTATGGCTGAGTAGTATTCCATCGTGTATATATACCACTTCTTCCGAATCCAATCCTCTGTCGATGGACATTTGGATTGTTTCCATGTCCTGGCTATTGTGAATAGGGCTGCAATGAACATGCGGGTGCATGTGTCTCTTTTAAGTAGAGCTTTGTCCGGATAGATGCCCAAGAGTGGGATTGCAGGGTCATATGGAAGTTCTATGTATAGATTTCTAAGGTATCTCCAAACTGTTCTCCATAGTGGCTGTACCAGTTTACATTCCCACCAACAGTGCAGGAGGGTTCCCTTTTCTCCACAGCCCCTCCAGCACTTGTTATTTGTGGATTTATTAATGATGGCCATTCTGACTGGTGTGAGGTGGTATCTCATGGTAGTTTTGATTTGCATTTCTCTTATAATCAGCGATGTTGAGCATTTTTTCATGTGTTTGTTGGCCATCTGTATATCTTCCTTGGAGAAATGTCTATTCAGGTCTTTTGCCCATTTTTCCATTGATTGATTGGTTTTTTTGCTGTTGAGTTGTATAAGTTGCTTGTATATTCTAGAGATTAAGCCCTTGTCAGTTGCATCATTTGAAACTATTTTCTCCCATTCTGTAAGTTGTCTTTTTGTTTTCTTTTGGGTTTCCTTTGCTGTGCAAAAGCTTTTCAGTTTGATGAGGTCCCATGGGTTTATTTTTGCTCTAGTTTCTATTGCTTTGGGAGACTGACCTGAGAAAATATTCATGATGTTGATGTCAGAGAGTGTTTTGCCTATGTTTTCTTCTAGGAGTTTGATGGTGTCCTGTCGTATATTTAAGTCTTTCAGCCATTTGGAGTTTATTTTTGTGCATGGTGTGAGGGTGTGTTCTAGTTTCATTGCTTTGCATGCAGCTGTCCAGGTTTCCCAGCAATGCTTGCTGAATAGACTTTCCTTTTCCCATTTGATGTTCTTGCCTCCCTTGTCAAAGATTAATTGACCATAGGTGTCAGGGTTTATTTCCGGATTCTCTATTCTGTTCCATTGGTCTGTCTGTCTGTTTTGATACCAGTACCACACTGTTTTGATGACTGTGGCTTTGTAGTATTTCTTGAAGTCTGGGAGAGTTATGCTTCCTGCTTGGTTTTTGTTTCTCAGGATTGCTTTGGCGATTCTGGGTCTTTTGTGGTTCCATATAAATGTTTGGATTGTTTGTTCTAGTTCTGTGAAAAATGTCATGGGTAATTTGATAGGGATTGCATTGAATCTGTAGATTGCTTTGGGTAGGATGGCCATTTTCACAATATTGATTTTTCCAATCCAGGAACATGGAATATCTTTCCATTTTTTTACATCTTCTTTGATTTCTTTGATTAAGGTTTTATAGTTCTCGGCATATAGGTCCTTTACCTCTTTGGTTAGGTGTATTCCGAGGTATTTGATTTTGTGAGGTACAATTTTAAAAGGTATCGTATTTTTGTATTCCTTTTCTAATGCTTCATTGCTGGTATACAGAAATGCAACTGACTTCTGAATGTTAATCTTATATCCTGCCACTTTGCTGAATTTATTAATCAGTTCAAGGAGTTTTGGGGTTGAGTCCTTAGGGTTTTCTAGGTATAGAATCATGTCATCTGCATACAGTGACAGTTTGATCTCTTCTCTTCCTATATGGATGCCTTTGATTTCTTTTGTTTGTCTAATTGCTGTGGCTAAGACTTCCAAAACGATGTTGAAGAGCAGTGGTGAGAGTGGGCATCCCTGTCTTGTTCCAGATTTGAGTGAGAAAGCTTTCAGTTTTTCCCCATTGAGGATTATATTTGCTGTGGGTTTATCATAAATGGCTTTGATTATATTCAGGAATGTTCCCTCTACACCCACTTTGGCGAGGGTCTTGATCATGAATGGATGTTGAACTTTGTCAAATGCTTTTTCTGCATCTATTGAGATGATCATATGATTTTTGACTTTTTTTTTGTTAATGTGGTGTATGATGTTGATTGATTTGCGTATGTTGAACCATCCTTGTGAACCTGGGATGAACCCAACCTGGTCATGGTGTATAATTTTTTTGATATGTTGTTGGATTCGGTTGGCTAAGATTTTGTTGAGAATTTTTGCATCTATATTCATCAATGATATTGGGTGATGGTTTTCTTTTTTGGTGGTATCTCTGCCTGGTTTTGGAATGAGGGTGATGGTGGCCTCATAGAATGTCTTTGGGAGTATTCCTTCTTCTTCAACCTTTTGAAAGAGTTTAAGGAGGATGGGCACCAATTCCTCTTTATATGTTTGATAGAATTCACCTGTGAAGCCATCTGGTCCTGGACTTTTATTTGTAGGGAGTGATTTTATGACCTCTTCAATTTCATTTCTAGTGATTGGTCTGTTCAGTTGGTCTGTTTCTGCTTGATTCAGTTTTGGCAGGCTGTAAGATTCTAGAAAATTGTCCATTTCTTCCAGATTGTCAAACTTATTGCCATATAGTTGTTCATAGTATTCTCTTATGGTTTTTTGTATTTCTGCTGTATCCGTTGTGATTTCTCCTTTTTCATTTATAATTTTGGTGATTTGGGTTCTTTCTCTCCTCTTTTTAGTGAGTCTGGCCAGGGGTTTATCAATTTTGTTCACCTTTTCAAAGAACCAGCTCTTGGTTTTATTAATTTTCTCTATTGTTTTTTGAGTCTCTATTTTATTGATTTCTTCTTTGATCTTTACAATTTCCTTCCTTCTGCTGACTTTAGGACTTCTTTGTTCTTCTTTTTCTAATTCATTTAGGTGGAGGGTTAAGTTGTCAATTTGGGATCTTTCTTCTTTTTTGAGAAAGGCCTGGATTGCTATAAATTTCCCTCTGAGCACTGCTTTCGCAGCATCCCATAGATTTTGAGAGGTTGTGTCTTCATTATCATTTGTTTCAAGATAGTTTTTAATTTCCTTCTTGATTTCCTCATTGACCCATTGGTTTTTTAGTAGCATGTTGTTTAGTCTCCATGGAGTAGGTTCTCTTTGCTTTTCCCATGGTTGATTTCTAATTTCATGGCATTGTGGTCAGAGAAGATACTTGAGATAATTTCTATGCTCCTAAATTTATTGAGATTCGCTTTATGTCCCAATATGTGGTCGATTCTTGAGAATGTTCCATGAGCATTTGAGAAGAATGTGTATTCTGATTTTTTTGGATGTAGTGTCCTGAAGATATCAATTAAGTCTAACTTTTCTATTGTTTCCTTTAGGATCTCTGTTGCTTTATTGGTTTTCTGTCTAGAGGATCTGTCCATTGATGTGAGGGGGGTATTTAGGTCTCCTACTATGATTGTATTCTCATCAATATCTCCCTTTATGTCTGTTAATATTTGTTGTATGTATCTGGGTGCTCCTATGTTTGGGGCATATATGTTGATGATAGTAACATCCTCTCCTTGGATGGATCCCTTAATCATTAAATAGTGTCCTTCTTTGTCTTTCTTTATGTCTTTTGTTTTAAAGTCTATTTTGTCTGATATGAGCGTTGCAACTCCTGCTTTTCTGTCATGTCTATTGGCATGAAATACTTTTCCCCAGCCTTTCACTTTCAATCTATATGTATCTTTTGTCCTAAGGTGAGTTTCTTGTAGGCAGCATATTGAAGGTTTTTGCCGTTTTATCCACTCAGCCATTCTGTGTCTTTTGATTGGGGCATTCAGTCCATTGACATTTAAGGTGATAATTGATAGATGATTATTTATTGCCATTTGATCCTCGTGTTCCAGTTGATTCTATGGTTCTCCATTCTTCTTTTTTTTTTTTTTTTTTTTGGTTGGATGGTCTCCTGTTATTATCTGCTTGAGTGTATTTTTTTTTTTCATTTTTTGCAAATGCAATATTTGGTTTTGGCTTGTGGTTGCCCTGTCCTGCTTGGTTTTTGTTCCTCAGGATTGCTTTGGAAATTCTGAATCTTTTCTGGTTCTATATAAAATTTTGGATTGTTTGTTCTAGTTCTCTGAAAAAATGTTATGGGTAATTTGATAGGGATTACATTAAACATTCATTCAAAAAGATACATGCACTCCTATGTTCACTGCAGCACTATTCACTATAGACAAGACTTGGAAACAACCTGAATGTCTATTGACAGATAAATGGATTAAGGAGATGTGGTACATATACACAATGAAATACTACTCAGCCATAGAAAAGAACAAAATAATGTCATTTGTAGCAACATGGATACAACCAGAGATTCTCATACCAAGTGAACTAAGTCAGAGTGAGAAAGACAAACACCATCTGATGTCACTTATATCTGGGATCTAATATATGGTACAAATGAGCATATCTACAGAACAGAAACAAACTCATGGACATAGAGAAAAGACTTGTGGTTGCTAAGGGGGAGGGGAGAGAGGAGGATGGACTGGGAGTTTGGGGTTAGTAGATGCAAACTACTGCATTTGGAGTGGATAAGCAATGAGGTCCTGCTGCATAGTACAGGGAATTATACCCCCTCACTTGTGATGGAACATGGTGGAAGACCTTAAGACAAAAATGTGTGTGTGTGTGTGTGTGTGTGTGTGTGTGTGTGTGTGTATGTAACTGGGTCACATTGCTGTATAGCAGTAATTGACAGAACATTGTCACAACTATAATCAAAAAAGGAAAAAAATTGTTTTAAATACAGAAACAAAGCTTAAAGCTCTATTTCTCAAGTTCAGTCAAATAAATTCTTATTTTTAAAGCACGACCTTCAAAATCCTGTTCGTATGCCATTATTTCATCTTAGTGCTGCCATAGATTGATGGTACCTCATGGTGGTTAGGAAATGGGGTGTAGGGGTCACGGTGCCTGGTCCCAAGTCCTGGCTCAGCCACTGTGTAGGCTCTGACCTTGGACAGGAGCTCTCCTCCACAGGGCCTCACCTGCCCCACCCACGTGGCAGGGTGACTGGGAAGGTTAAACGAACTAGTATACGGAATTCTTAGACCAGAGATGAACAGAGGATACCTTACAAATGTTAGCTATTATCATGCCTGCACTGCTACTCTACTTGATAAAGATGGTATTTTTGACAAGTTATTTAGTGAAGACTTCTTTGATGATTAAAGTAAAGCAGGCTTACCAGCATGTCAGGGCTTGGAAGGCTCCTGAACAATTACAGGTCAAAACACAGTCACACACACAAATGAGAAAACCAGAGCATCTTATCTGTAATTGGATATACCAAGTATGGCAAATTTAAGTGTTAGCATCCATTTCATAGATGACTCCAATTTTTCAAGGTTAACAAATGCACCATCTCATTTCCCAAGAAAGCTTGTAAATACATCTCAGTCTTAGCTTCACTACAGGCAGACCTCGGAGATACTGTGAGTCTGGTTCCAGACACCACAATTAAGCCAACCCTGAAATAAAGTGATTCACATGAATTTTTTAATAAAATATAAAATTACAAAATAAAAATATAAAATATATTTTATACACAGTATTTTTAAATAGATAAAAGTTATGTTTATACTATACTGAAGCCTATTACTTGTGCTATATAGCATTATGTCTAAAAGGCAATGTACATCCCCTAATTAAAAAAAAATTTTTTTTTTGCTAAAACATTATAACCATCCTCTGAGCCTTCAGAGGCTCATATCCTTTTGTTGATGGAGGGTCTGGCCTTGATGTTGGTGGCTGCTGACTGACCAGGGTGGTAGTAGCTGAAGGTTGGGGTAGAAATTAAAAAAAAAAAAAGACAACAGTGAAGTTTACTGCATTAACTGATTCTTCCTTTCACGAGCTTTTCTGGCATTGATGCTGTCTGACAGCCTTTTACCCACAGCAGAACTTCTTTCAAAATTGGAGTCAATCCTCTCAAACTCTGATGCTGCTTCATCAACTAAGTGTATGGAATATTCTAAATTCGTTGCGATCATTTCAACATCCTTTACAGCATATTCAGAATGAAACCACTTCTGTCCTGCCTTCCGGCTCAAGGGGGCCAAGGAGAATTACAAACTGTGGGTGCAGGTTTTCACACAGGATTCTTCCTCTTAGCTCTTATTAAGACCCCAGCTGAATCTAATTACCAAGTGGCTCCAGTTTAAATGAAAACTTCTATTTACTGAAAACAAGACAGCAAAGCCATTTGTTTTGAAATGTTGCAAAAAATAAATCTTCTTTTTAGTGAAGGTACTTAAATATATTTGAGAACAGTATGAAATGACTTGTATCAACTAGTAAGATGGACAATAAAGTTCCAAAGCCCAAATCAGTCATCTCAGACACGATTCTAAAAATGAGAGATGTCCTGACATAATCACGATACTTAAATAACTTATTTCTAACTCTAATATTCTGAAATGAGAGTAATGACTGCATGAATTCTTCCATTCATCTAAGCTCTCCTATTTAGTATTTTAAGATCTAAACAGACAAGTAAACATCATGTTTAAAGTACAGTAATTGTAAACATATAAAAAATTATTTTAGCCATAAAATTAAAGAGTAATTTAAGGTAATCCTCAGCATACCAATTTCTAAATGATCCATAAACTGATTCAGAATTAAAGGTATAGACATAGTATTTTTATTATTATATTCATGAATGCTTTACTTTTTTCTGAAGATCTGTCACCAATTTAATACCAAACTATGCACTGAGGAAAGACTAGTTTTAGAGATAGCTAAAAAGTAGCCACCTATACTGTATAATTTTGGAGGCCAAAGAGGTTTCATATATCATATTTTCTCTTTGCTTACTTGGAATTCAATTAATTCCTTCAATTACTGTTTGAAACTCAAATTCTCATGAGAAAGGTAAACAGTTTAGCTGTCATCAAGGGTTTATATCGTAACTTGAATAAATTTATTAACATGTTAAAAACATTGTTTTTACATCATTACATTCTTACCCTGATCGAAGGCTCTTCCTGGACTCCAAGTGCGGAAATAATCATCCTAAGGAGAAAAATAATGTGAATTGAGTGTGTGTTAGTAATTAGAATGTAAAGATTCATATAAAATCAAAAATCGAATATGAAATACAGAAGCTGAGTACAAACCTCCACTTCCTGCAATGGCAAGCAGTAAATTATAAAAAAAAAAAAAAAAAAACAAGAAAAGGAACAAGAGAAAAACAAGTTATCAAATGAGAACACACTGTTCACGTGCTACAGAAACGTCTTTCAATAAATGTGCTCATTTTCATGGCAAGTCAATCTCTACCATAAGGACTGTTTTGGTTGCCACATCACCTAAATATTTTAACACGATACTTTCAATGTGCAGCAAGTTTAACATGCAGATAATTACCCGAAGCTAACACACCGGTTTCCAAGTACACAACTTCACTTTGCACCAGTATAACAGCAAACGGACTGGTTAGCGTGGCAGGCAAAACTCCAGGTGAGTCTGAACCGGCCCATGTAACACGGCCCAGCAGTCACAGGTAATAGAGCAACTAAGGAATTCATCAACATGCACTGGGAAGTTTAAGAAAAATGCGCACCTAATTAGATCTCACCTAAAGTTTAAATCTTGGACATGGGAGAGAATCGTTACATAATTCACTGTATATTTAGTAAATATGACTGTATAACACCAAAGTGGGGCAAAGGAGTATAAGAGCAGAGCCATGGTGACTGACCAAGTTTTCATCAGTTTTTACCTAAAAGCCTTGTACAGGGGCCTCACATATCTTTCATCGAACAGAACAGATTTCATTGTGCAAATTAAGAAGCGACTTCCACTGAGGTAAGCAGGGGATGTGTAGGACAGGAAGCTCCAGGATGAAACAGATCCAGCTCCAAATCTAAACCCAATCCGATGAAGCCTGCAGAACGCAGGGAGCTCACAAGGCAGAGCTGGGATTGTTTCAACCTGCTTCCTACCCTCTTCGCTAATCCCCGTCAGTGTACCCAGAGGAGAAGGTAGCACATTTTAAGGATGGAAATAAATACATTTCTCTAATATATTTATTCAAAGTTGTCAAACTGTTACAGAATTTTTTCCTTATTGTGATGAATCACTATCACCACCTTTTGCATCCCCCACCTCTCAACCTCAAACAAAAGATGAAAAGAAAAAGCACAGGAGACACCTCTGTGGTTTTATATTTACATTGAGATCAGGTTTAACAAGAGCATAACCAAGGGTATGTCAAGGCAAAACATTCTGACAGGTTCTGCATTAAGTTACCCAGAATCAGGTTCAGGATAGATAACACCACTGGGTGATTAGACAAATATTGATTGTTTAGGCTCTTTTTATTTTTTGCCTTTTTTTTAAAAGGGTTGCACCTGTGGCATATGGACGTTCCCAAGCTAGGGGTCAGTTTGGAGCTGTAGCTGCCGGCCTACACCACAGCCACAGCAACGTCAGATCCTTAACCCACAGAGCAAGGCCAGGGATCAAACCTGCGTCCTTATGGATGCTAGTCAGATTTGTTTCCGCGAGCCACAAGGGGAATGCCCCCTCATGACATTTCTAAAAGTGACATGCAAACTGCAGCCCTCCCAATGTCAAGTGTCACATGCAGAGGACTTCTTTAAAGCCGACATTTGTGGCTGCAGCTAATGCCAGGAGGCAAGTACCTCTGCTATCACCCCAGGCTTTCCGGAGTGGGACAGCTACCAGGGCACCAGCCAAAACGATGCCGGTAAGTTTTTGCTGTAAAAATGACTGCATCTATATACACATCACCGGGCTGTGGGAAGGCAGGCAGAGCCCTGGAGCCACACTTGACAACGTGAAATCAAGACCTCTGACATGACACACAGTGTTTACAGTGCTCAACAACTGGACAGAAGAGCAGGAATAAAGTGGGCATGTACAGAAAATAATATGATGGCAAAAGCCAACCGTTCACTTTTAATTAACGTCCTTCAGAAAAACATGATCATCCTGGGTTACTCTGGGACCAGAGCTATTAAAAAAATCTATAATCATAATGGAAAACATGACCCGCTTTTTGGTTTTGTCAAGGGCATCACGAACAGCTGGCCATCTGATACAGTCAGAAAAGTCAAGTCAGTGCCTATTAGCTATTTTTAGATATTTTTCCTTGTGTTCTCACATCACTAGACTTTTATTTTTCTGAAAATGGTTTCACCTCATTAAATCTTAGGCATTTTGCCAGGATGAAAAATAAAAGTGTTTTCCTGTAAGTGTTCATTCAGGCGCAATTTCTTTTGTCTCAAAAAGCTTTAGTGAAGATTGGCTGTTCTCAGGCTTCAATTTAGATCCAAAAGAAGCCAACGGGGGATTTAGAAAACAACCTCCAGAAATGCCTGCATTTGGAGAAAGTCAGGTTCAGAGATGACTGGCACTAAGGCCAAGTGTCCCATCCCGCAGAGCTCACGTTGCAGAGCTTACACCAGGAAGCAGAGCGGCAACCAGAGTTAAATATTAATAGCGCACTCTTTCAATTACTTATATTTAAAGACATAATATTTGACAATTTTCAAAAAAAAAAAAAAAACCATAGTCTGCATTAAAAAAAATCTGAGTTCTGTATCCTATTATTTCAGCCTTTTCTGTGTGTGTGTGTTTTGGCTTTGGTTTTTGTTGTTGTTTTTTGGCACCCACAGCCTGTGGAAGTTTCTGGGCCGGGGACTGAACCCACACCAGAGCAGTAACCCCAAGCCACAGTGGTGAGAACACAGGATCCTTAACCCACTGCACCACTAGGAAACACCCCTTGAGGTTTTAATGCCCTATTTTTCCTGATTTAAAAAAAGATACATATATAATATAGACCACAGTCTCTCACTTTCGGCATTTATGACAGCATTGCTGGCCTCCAGCCATGCAATCAATACCTGCAGTGCCCTCCCCCAAGGGGTGACAGACAGAACATCACCTAATATTGCCAAATGCCTCCTGGGGGAAACCATACTTGGCCAGTGATGTAGCGTCTTAGGGAAATCCAGAAAGACAAATGAATCAAATTATCCTTACAGCAAAGAAATGCAAACAGTAACATTTTTCTTCACAAGTATTTCATTATATTGAAATAATACTAAACTTCAATTGTATACCACATTTTTGTGTATCATTTTATCGAGAGCATCTTACAATCATGTTAATACGTTTTGTCAAAATATTTAATGGCTGGGGTTCCTGCTGCGGTGCAGTGGCTTAAGAATCCAACTGCAACAGCTCCAGTCACTGAAGGCACAGGTTCGATCCCCACCCTGGCACAGTGGGTTAAAAGGATCTGATGTTGCCACAGCTATGTCACAGGTCTCAGCTGAGGCTTGGATTCAATCCTGGCCCAGGAACTTCCATATTCTGTGGGTGCAGCCATTAAAAAAATTTAACAGTTGTCTAACATCCATTTGTGTGGATCTACCATCATTTAGTTACCCATTCTGTACTTTCATAGTTTATATTTTATAACAAGTCCGTCATATATAAGTGTCTAAGTCCTTTCGTATACACACAGATTATAACTTTAGGAGTAAACATGCTGCCCAGAATAGAGAAACTAGTTTCCCACACAGTCAGAGCTGATCAGAGCCAGGCTTGGTCCAGATGATGCCAGCAGGAGGACCATTTTCCATCCCAGGCTGCACTGTGTGGCTCGTGCTGGGTCTAACATGACCAACCCTCCTGAAGCCCAAGGAATCACAGGGACTGAAAACCAGGGCAGGGATCACTCAGCAGCCTTGGGGACCCTCATGTATGATCACCCAGGAATAGGAGCATCTAGAAGCTCAGGAGCCACCATCCCCGGGGCTAGAGATGAACAGAGGAGAGCCACACTCAGGTGCTGTGACACCTCTACTGAGCCTCCCACTTGCTCCTGTGGCACCAAGGCAGCATGGACAGGAAATCTTAAGAAGCCTCCTGAGATGGGAGTCTGAACGCTGCAGGCAGGGCCGCCACTTTCAAATAACAATCATGGATGTGCTGCTGACAGTACCAGACACAAGCCTGTCCTCCACTCCCATCAGCAGCCAGCAGCTTAGAGTAACCGGTGGCTAGCAAGTGTTCTGAAGATGTGGAAAAGGATCACACTATTACCAAACAAGACACAGACTATTGTGATTTTGGAGACATTCCAAAATAAAGTGAGTGATAAAAGGATGATTATCAATGGTGGGTATTTCTGAAACAGCAAACTCATATCCCCATGATGTGACAGTCCCGTTCTAGGTGGGGTGTAGGATTTTAGGGACAAACTGCACAAAGACAGGTCAGGTGACAGCCTTTCCATGGTACTTCCCCTCCCCCCAACTCTGACATCACAGCATCTAGGACATCACGCAAGACCCACCTGGAACACACAAACCCCCACATGCACACACCACACACACACACACCCGACAGACACATATAGACATACACACACCACACACACAATGCACAAATACACTCACACACATACACAAACACCACACACCCACCAAACTCATATAGACAAACACACACCCTATACACATACACACATCACCCACCCACACACACCCCACACAATGCACATATATAAACACACATATATACATATATAAAAACCACACCACATATACACATACAACACACACTACTCACACATACATATCACACACATACACCAGACACACACCTACCACACACACACCACAAACACACATATTACACACAACCACACACACACCATAGACACATACACATATTACACACAACCACGCACACACCACATAACCACATACCACACACACACTGCAGATAAACACCCGCACACATACACATACATACACCCCACACATACTTAATATACTCATATACCTATGTTGAAATACATACATGCTCATAAATGTCTACATACATGTTTTATTTTATTTTTGCTTTTTAAGGCCACTACAGTGGCATATAGCAGTCCCCAGGCTAGGGGTCAAATCAGAGCTATAGCAGGGCTACAGCAGGGCCACAGCAATGTGGGATCTGACCTGTGCCTGCGACCTGCACCACAGATCAGGGCAACGCTGGATCATTAACCCACTGAGCAAAGCCAGGGATGGAACCTGCGTCCTCATGGATGCTAGTCAGATTCGTTTCCACTGAGCCATGATGGGAACTCCCTCCTATGTACATATTTTAAATAGATGAGTCTATTACAGAGATACTCTTCATTAGTGTCTATAACATTTAAATAATATTTTAGTCATGTGACAACTCTCAAGGCATATATATTTTAGTCAATCAGCTTTGCCTCCCCACCCCCTCAAAGAAACTATGTGGGGTGTAAGATTGTTAAAACTGACTTACTTCTAAAATTGATTTTTTTAAAATTTTATTGGAATTTAGTGGACTTACAATGTTGTATTAGTTTCAGGTGTACAGCAAAGTGAATCAGTCATATGTATACATATATCCACTCTTCTTTCCCATGTAGGTTATGACACAGTACTGAGTAGATTTCCTGGTACTGTCTGATAGCATTTATTTAAAGATTAGCACAGCTACCTTATTTGTGACCAAGAACACCCAGAAATCTTAGTCCTAAAGGTAAATATATATATATAGTAATCACTATATAACTATACATAGTAATATATAGTGATTACTATATGAAGTAATCACTATATATATATATATATATATATATACATAGTAATAACACCATAGCTGGTACCCACGATACATGCTAACACCCATCATCACTGTCAGCATCTCTGCCATGAACCCCCTCCACCCTAGTGGTGATGTCGGGATCACACCGAGGTCAGCAGGGAGGAAGCTCCTCACCACAGCTCTGCCAGTCTTGTTTTGGACTGACAGGGTCCCTCTAATGTCACATCTACTCCGAGGCACTTACAACTATATTTTATTATGCTAAGAATGTACACACTGTATTCCATTAGTGATACACTATTTAAAAGATTATTTTATACTTTTTTTTTTAAATGGATACATCCAAAAGCAATAGTGTTTTGTCAGGTCATTCACATAATAACATTTCAAATATCTGAATGAATTATGATGAAAAAACAAACGTTTGAAAAAACATCACCAATAATAATTATGAAGAATTAAACATAAACTGATCTCTGACTTTGGTACAAACTTTCAAACCCTAGCTTGACAATTTCAATTATTAACTAGAATAAAAAAACAAGAAGATAGAAAAAAAGAGCAACATATAATAGGACATCAGGACCAAGAGTGAGGTTTTTAACAAGAAGCCTATATTTAAAGGCTCTATCAATGACTGGCTCTGATATTTCAACTCTGACCTTAACTTTTCTTTTCTGAAAATTGAGATTAATAATAATGCCCTTAAGCTGTGTAAGATTATTAAATATGCAAAGCATTTATATAGCTTATAGTTCACAATAAGCACTTTCAAATTGGTACCTATTATTATTCCAGCCGGAAATACATTCTAGTAATCGTCCCCTACCATCACAATGTTAAAACGAACATCTTACGTTGACATCATGTGAAAATGGAATTTTTTTTTTTTTTTGTCTTTTTGCTATTTCTTGAGCTGCTCCCGCGGCATATGGAGGTTCCCAGGCTAGGGGTCCAATCGGAGCTGTACCTGCCAGCCTACGCCAGAGCCACGGCAACAGGATCCGAGCCGCGTCTGCAACCTACACCACAGCTCACGGCAACGCCGGATCCTTAACCCACTGAACAAGGGCAGGGACCGAACCCGCAACCTCATGGTTCCTAGTTGGATTCGTTAACCACTGAGCCACGACGGGAACTCCTGAAAATGGAATTTTTAGGTAACATATGAGGTATTGCTTGGGGAGGTCTGTAACCTACAGGACAGACAGAGACAAGGATGCCTTCAGGGTCTCCGTGTCCCCAACCTATGAAGCCACAGCACATAAAGTGTGACCTTATTCACCATCTGATGTGAGTAATACACCAGAGCCTCAGGGTTTTGTTTTTCATATCTTCCAATAAATGTTTATCGTGTTTCCAGTAGATGTTAAGTAAGCAGAAAACCTAGTGACCCGTGGCCTGTGACTTCTCAGAATCGAAAGTGAGAGCCAGATGCCCTCTGGATGGATTCAGGGCTTCAAAACGAGGAAGTGGACCCACCCGCCCCGTGGGAAGAAGTCTTCATGGGCTCATGGGGTGCAGACCCAGAGGGATAATTCTCAGCCCTGATGCAGGAGGAGAGGCTCCCAGAGATGGCCTGACAAGGGCTTCCTCTCCTGCATCCATCTGTCTGTCCTGCTCCCTCAGGGCCAGTGAAGGGGATCCTCCCCTCTGAGCACAGCCTGGCTCCCGGGACGCGCTGATCAACAATGTGGCCGAGCGGCTTCCAGGTGAGTTTACAAAAAGTCATCCTCAGCCACACGGAGAAGCCACTGTCTCAGCCTGTCCGGAGCTCCCAGAAGGCATCCAGCATCAACCTCATCACTTTCTAGAGACTCAAAGTGATAAATATCGGACACAGCACAGTCAGAACCGGGAAGCTTGAGAGAAAATAAAGCACTGGTTTTAAGATATTACATTTGAGGCTGGTTTGTTAGAGAACAACAAACAGCTGGAAGCCCCAAGTCAGTTAGTCCTGAAGATGAAAAGGAACATGCCCGCCACAGCCCTACTTCCGCTTTGGTACATGCCTCTAGACTCCAAACCTCCAAAGATCCTTTGTTGGCAGGATCTAAGCTGTGACCCACGAGGTAAAATCCCTGCATGGTCAGCCTCCTGGGAATCTGATGATGGCTGATGGGTTTGGCCCTGGAATGAGGCTACCTGATCTGCAGAGGACCTGGGGCACGTCCCTGGGTGACCTCAGCCTCGATGCTGCAAATGGATGTCAAGGTGTCCTCGTCCACTCTTTCCTGGGATCCTCCTCCTCATCCACTGATTTCGTTTCCCTTCTTTTCCATTCACACCCCAACTCCCCATCAATTACTCTGCATCCAAACCCACTCCCCTGCTTTTGTGATCTGAACCCTCTGGCTGCTATTAACCAAACAGTCTCAGTTCCAAGCAACCACCACCACCACCAATACCTTCTTCCTCAGGCCAGTAATGTTGCAGAAACCATTGCAGCGGAAAGAGACAAGCATTAACTCAGAGATGTGGAATAGCCAAGTTTATTCCGCACCGGTGCAGGCTCAGAGGAGTCACCTCCAGAGTCGGAGCACCAAGTCTTTGTTCTGGGTGACCTTTATACAATACAGACTTTGGGGTCTTATGTGCTCCCCCCTCCTCACCCCCTGCGCCCCCATCCCCACCCTTCCCCTTCCCAGAGCAGACAGAGTTCCTGCCTAAGAAGCTGAGCAGAACAAGATTACAAAAGTGAAACTGATAAACAATGCTTGGAGCACCATTACCAGGGCTGCTAGCAAGGACATAAGGTACATAGTTGCTACAAGATTACAAGAAGGGTGATATGTGGGGAGCAAAGCTGCTGACAGGCAGGTAGCTGCCTCTTGTGGCAGGGAGGGCGGGGGCAGGGGGGTCTTCTAGATAAAACTCTTACTTTTGTAAGAGACTCTGGGTCACCCTAAGAGACCAGTGGTCACCCTGATAGGGCACAGTCACAGAGGCACCCAGAGTTAGGGAGCGTGGTCTGGCCTTTGTCCTCCTCAGGGGAAGAGAGACTGGGTGGGCCAAGGTTCCCCAAGGAGCAAGTTAATCAGCACAACGTTTACATCTGGGGAAAACATCAAAGACAGGAAGCCACCTGATTCGGAACTGCTCTGCAATTATAGTTTTTGATTCAAACCTTCAGAATGAAAGCACATATAAGGAAGTTCCAGTTGTGGCTCAGTGGGTTAAGAACCTGACTGGTATCCATGAGGACATGGGTCTGAACCCTGGCCTCACTCAGTGGGTTAAGGATTCGATGTTGCTGTGCACTGTGGATCCCGCGTTGCTGTGGCTGTGGCGCAGGCCAGCAGCGTGGCTCCAATTCAATCCTTAGCCTGGGAATTTGCATATGCTGTAGATGTGGCCCTGAAAAAAAAAGAAAGAAAGCAAATGTAAGTATAAACTACTGCTCCATTATTAACAAAGACGGTTTATCATTGTACAAGTCCCCAGAGGTAAATGGTGTGATGGCGGCCGTGCAGGTCTAGGCTGAGGGCTGGGGTCTGAGTTCCCTAGACATCCTGTGATGTGTCATTATGGCCCCAGAGCCTCTCACACTCAACTTGAGAATTTCCCCACTAAAGTCACCTCTTGCTGTTTGCTGTCTTTCAGTGGCTCAGTGCACCTGGGAGACACTGCCAGCTCTACTAGCCCAAGCTCGAGAATGGAACCCTGTTCGTAGATGTCACATGTCACAACAACAGGCTCACTAACACCTCACCTTATTACAGGGAGAATGGCTGGTGCAGTAGTTAACCACTGCCCCGCACAAAAGGGCAGACCCTCCCTGTACAAATACTTAACGTGACTTGTCCCCGAGATGGAGCAAGTAAGCCCCGTTTGCAAAGGAGCCATGCATGAGAGAGGGTACAAAGGAGCCATGCATGAGACAAGCAAGCTCTGTGCCCCAAGGTCCCATTTATTACCCAAGTACTGCTTACTTTTCCAAGCGTGTCCGAGGACCCTGAGAGAATTCATGTACACGTCAGTGAGCCCTTTACTTTTCAGAGAGCATTTTATGTTCCCTAACTCACCACAGATGAAACACGTCAATAAAATAAACTGTGCAAAAAGGAATGTGCACTGGGAATGACTCCTCAATTGCCTCTGAAAATTCCTGCAAATGGAGACTAAAATTCTCCTGAACATGGATGGAATGTGGACTGGTTACTTTCACGCTAACAGACAAAACTTACGATTCACTAATTTCACGGAAAGACAAAAATAGTTTGGCTTAATAAATAAAATAAGGAATTTTAAATATGGCGAGTCTTTGCTGAAACTATATGAACACTGACTGGAATGGAAGCTGAGAACAAGGTAGCCTGGAGATCAGCTCACCTGCCCTGGACCCTGGACCAGCGCCCAGCAGGGTCCTCTCAGCATCAGTAAGAGGAGGGCTTCTCCTTCAACGAGGAAGATGGGGAGCAGAGAGATCAGCCATCTGTAGGGGGAAGTGGGGTGTGAAACCCAGGCCACATGCTTGAACTTCCCTTGGCACCATAGGCTGGCCCCTGGGCCCGTCCTCTGCCTGTTATTACAAATAAAACTTTATTGGGACGTGGCTGCTCTGGCACGTCCCCCAGCCCAGGGCATAGTCCAGTCCTGAGCCCCTAAGGCCCAAAAGCAGGTCTCAAATTGGAAAAGACCCAGTCCTTTATCTACACCTCTGCTTCTAATTCTAGAACACGTCTCAGATTAGTAAATCCAAACTTTGGTTTCTGTTTAGTTACTGGAACAAAACAGTGGCATCAACATTTCCATATTTATTTCACACTCTTTTGGTGTTTATAACAGCATTATCTTACAAGATTTTTTTTTGAAAACTCTATGATACTAAACTTGAATATAATTCAAATATAAGAATGTTTCATCATATCAACGGTGAACTAATGTATATCATATACAAATACTAAACACACACTACCAGGCTGATACAAATCATTGACATATACAAAGAAAATACAGCAGTATTCAAAACACAGAGTAAATATTTAAAATACATAAAAGTTAATCATAAATGAAAGCAAATCGGTCTTCATTTTTTTTTTTAAGAATGTGCCACGTTAAGAAACAAAGTATATTAACTGATTCACTTTTGAGCCAAGAGTACATTTCTGTGTTTTTACCCCAAACAACAAAAATAAGTCTTCAGATGCTACATGGATGGAGCAGTGGGGGAATACATTTAGACACAGTCTCCAGTTAGCTTCAACTGATAGCCACAGAGTAGGCACAGGTGGTTGTAGAAGTCCCAATAGGGGATCATAGATGAAGAGGAAAACCTGGGGGATGCTGGGAGACCACTGTAAATTCAAGACAGCCATCAGCACCAGGCAGCCTTGCTCGACTAGTGGAGGTGTGAGAACTGTCCTAGGTCATTGGCTGGGGGACGGGATGAGGCCTGCATTGAGATTCAGACCAAGGGCAAGAGTCTGAGGACCGCCCTTCTGCTGATTTGAATACACACCTTATGGGATACGAAGGAGGAGCTGCTGCTCCTAGAAAAGAAGAGGCAGGCCTTTCCAACCCCCTCTCTCCTTGGAGGATAAAACTGTGGCCCACTGGATCCTCGGGACAGAGCTTCCGTGCCTGCCCTTGAGCATCTCTCACAAGCGTCGTCGTATCCTCATAAATTATTTCTTGCCTATCACTTTGTCTCTCACTGAATTCCTTCTGTGTGGAGGCATTAAAAACCTGAACCTTAGTGAGTCCAGACACAGGGTAAGTAATTCTAATTTAAGCTCCAGTCTGGCTTCAGGTTGGGTTCGAGTCCCAATCTGGGTTTGGTCTGGGTTCCAAGTCCTAGCAAGTGGGTTCAAGTCCCAATGTGTGTCCTGGCTTGGTTCAGGCTGTTAGGGCTATCGGTTTCACAGCTGGGTCCTTATTCAAGATTAATTCCTGGAAATCCCTATCTGAACATAACCTATTTTTAGACATAAACTGGAAGCTGTTTTACTCACACTGAGTGTTCACTTTTGTGTTTAAGACAAATTTTGATTTGTCCTCATGGTCATCACTGTTATCACAGTTTTATTTCCTTCTGTTTAAGCTGAGCTCCTGATGCACTGGTATCTACAGTAATAGTGTTCCATTCATGGTTTGTAAAATCTTTGAACTAAAGTGTCATCTGTTCTTGCCCTGGAAGCTGGGCTTTGGGACGATCATCTCCCTCCCTGAGACACAAGACTTTCTGAAAGAAAGATCCTTTGCTCAATTCAATGGGAGTTCCCGTCGTGGTGCAGTGGTTAACGAATCCGACTAGGAACCATGAGGTTGCAGGTTCGGTCCCTGCCCTTGCTCAGTGGGTTAATGATCTGGCGTTGCCCTGAGCTGTGGTGTAGGCTGCAGACACGGCTCAGATCCCGCGTTGCTGTGGCTCTGGCGTAGGCCGGTGGCTGCAGCTCTGATTGGACCCCTAGCCTGGGAACCTCCATATGCTGTGGGAGTGGCCCAAGAAATAGCTAAAAAGACAAAAAATAAAAATAAAAATTATTAATGTAAGTACCTTGGGGTTTGCTCTATTGTTTAAGATTTAAATTTCAGACTTGTTCAAACACCACAGGAGTTCCTGTGGTGGTGCAGCGAAAATGAATCCAACTAGTAACCATGAGATTGGGGGTTCGATCCCTGGCCTTGCTCAGTGGGTTAAGGAGCCAGCGTTGCTGTAAGCTGTGCTGTGGTGTAGGTCGTAGACAAAGCTTGGATCCCACATTGCTGTGGTGTAGGTAGGTCAGCGGCTGCAGCTCTGATTAGACCCCTAGCCTGGGAACTTCCATATGCGGCGGGTGTGGCCCTAAAAAGCAAAACAAAACAAAACCAAAAACCCAAACAGTGAAACAATATCACCCAAACCACCAACACAGTAGTTTTTAAAATCTGCCCAGTTACCAGAAAGCAGAAGGGCTATGCGGAGGACAAAACACTGCCCCAGGTCCACTGGATTTTCTGCACTGGGAGCAGATAAACACCCACACATTTTTCAGGCCAACCAAATTGAGAAGCTTGGAAGGACAGCATTCACCTCACAGCTGAAGGCTCAAGCCTCCAGCCTCCGCACAGGCCTCAAAGCCTAGCAGCAACCAAGGTGCCCAGCAGGCCACACTCTCCCCTGGGGCTTGACCTACAAAGAGCTTCTGATCTGTCCTCCACTTCTGGCCACAATGCATCCCTGCTCCCTGGCTAGCTCCGTCCCTCCCCTGCCACACGGGGGTCCCCACGGGGCTGCTCAGCGTGAGGACCCTGAGGGGAGCCCAGCACAGAAGATGGGCTTTGGTTCTCATCTCAGAGGGACCCTTCCCCCATCACTTCGGGTGCCCCCTGTGTGGCTGGGCCACCCCATCCAGGCACAGAAGGGTGGGGCTGGGGGCGAGGTGCAGAGTGAAACATCAGAGCCTGCGCTCCCAGCTGGGCCGCCCCAGGGGGCAAGGGGGAGGGGGTAGGTGAAGGGTGCCACAGACTTTTCCCACTTTGGGCACAAGAATACTCCATTTTCCAGCCTCAGGGCTTTCAAGGAAAGGGATTTCAAATCCCCCTGGTCTTTCATCTTGAGACTTCTAAACCTCCCTGCATGTGACCCAGAAGCTATCTGTGGGGAAGAAGGTTTATTTTCCCCAAACCATTTCAGAAGGAGCCTTACAACAAAATGAATTATTAAAGAAAATGAAACCAAAACAGACATACAAAACACAACCCCTCATTCATCATGACTGGAGTTAATCGATACAAACACAGATCAGTACGAACATTCCTGTCCTTGCTGTGAAGCCGGCTCAGTGTGAGCCCGTCCCTGCCCCGGACAGCTGCAGACCAGCTGGGACCTGCACTGTCCTTGGTGGCTCGGATGCAGATGGGGGGGGGGGGTCCTCAAGGGCATCTCCCCCCAAACATCACGCATCTAATGTTGGCTGTTTCTCTGATAAAATGCTTTGAATACAACAAAAAATAAAACATCACAAACCAAAAGGCTAAGAACATTTCAGCTACTTTGATAGTTGGAGAAAAACGACATGGACATTTTTCTCTTTATGATGAAGAGGTGAGATAAAATCAGGGACAGTGGTTTTCCTCGAGTACGCATATGATTTAGGACAAGTAGCAGTTCACCCCTCCTCCCTTAGTCTGCAAGCATCACAACAGCAGCACCTGTCAACAAACACAGGGACCGGAGAGATGTGTTTGCTCACCAAAATGTACACTGAAGTGAATTAGAGCAGAATTATGTAACATAAGCAATCCTATACAGGGTGTGTGCATTTCCCAGCTCCAATTATAATAAACCACACACAACTGAAACCAGCATAAAATTGTAACCTGCATGCCTCCTAATACCCCCTTCTTCAGGACGCAATCTCCAACTTTTAAATATGACAAACTGTCTACTTTCTCAAGTGTCTACTAATTAATTAGGTGTATGCTGTACTATGAGACTTTTTTTTTTTTTTGTCTCAGGCAATCGAATAGCCAAAATATATATTTAGAAAATCAGAAAAGTGTGACTTCAGATACGGGCAATCAAAAATTAGAAACATTTTAAAATTCATATAGTTCTGTTAATAACTTAGCTTGCAATTTTTACATCCTTTTAGAACCACACCAACAAAAATAACACAGAGCCATATCACATCCACACACAGAGGTTGAAGTGACAGCCCAACACATGTAAAGGTATTCATGCAATTGAGCTGAAATTTTTTTTTTTTTTTTGTCTTTTTGCCTTTTCTAGGGCCGCACCCTTGGCATATGGAGGTTCCCAGGCTAGGGGTCCAATTGGAGCCGTAGCCGCAGGCCTACGCCAGAGCCACAGCAACGTGGGATCTGAGCCGAGTGTGCAACCTACACCATAGCTCACGGCAACGCTGGATCCTTAACCCACTGAGCAAGGCCAGGGATTGAACCCGCAACCTCATGGTTCCTAGTCAGATTCGTTAACCACTGAGCCACGACGGGAACTCCATGAGCTGAGGTTTTAATTGTGTTAAAATAAATCAATTGAAATAAAAACAAAACCCAGAGTTGTATGGTTGAGATTTGCCCACTTCATTTTATATTAAGAAAGACAATAAATAATAGATGTACCTTACATTTAAAACATGATAGTCTTCTGATATTTATTTTATGACCTGAAAACATGTTTTGAAAGGATAATCATTCCTAAGTACGTATGTATGTAGGTGTTCTTTCTCTCTCTCTCACACACACACACACCCCTCACAATTCTTTACATTTGCACGTAAACCTGCACTGCCTACTGTCTTGTCCATCTGTGACCTCATCCTTATAAAAAGACAAAGAGCTGCAGCTCAAACGAAGAGAAATGAAATTCATGAGGAAATGCACAAGATATTCTTATCTAGCTGCGTCTTGTAGCCCAAAATGTTTTCAAGAGAACAAAAAGACTCCCTTTAAAACAATCTGATGTAAAACAACAAAACAATACCCACATGCCATGTGCTTTAAGTTGGAAAAAGTAGTAAGCAGTTTAACCCATGTTAGTTCTAGAACAAACAGTTCTGCTCCCTTTCCTTTCTTCTGAACACATCCAAAAATGGCCAGACTGTTTCATGGCTCAAGGCCACCACCTGACCTGTGGTTTTACAAGTGCCCTGACTTCCTCATCAGTATTTTTAAAAAATTTTTATTACAGCTGATTGACAGTGTTCTGTCAATTTTTGTTGTACAGCGAAGGGACCCAGCTACACACATACAAACATGCTTTTTCTCACATTATCCTCCATCATGTTCCATCACAAGTGATTAGATAGAGTTCCCTGTGCTCGACAGCAGGATCTCATTATCCACTCCAAATTTTAACAAGGCCAAAGGTTAAGTTCTGGATGTGGTGGAATAAAAGTTTAGTATGAGTTCCCATCGCATTATATCTGCTCGGTCTCACCTTCTATTACACTCATCGCTAGAGGTGAGTCCATTTACAGGAAGGAGAGAACAGAGAGGAGGAGGGAGGAGGGGGCTCTGGTCATTAAGAGCCGGCAGGTGCCGGCAACTGGGGCTCAGGCCCTGGAAGGTGATCTCCACAGACACGGCCTCTGTTCTCACACCACTTACAGCCTCTGATGAGGTCATCGTGGTGGCGACACAGCTGCACACAGTGGGGTCTGTCTGCCTCAGTCTCACGGGATCAGGGTCACACACTAGACAGGGAGTGTGTGGAAATCAGCAACAACTGTCTTCCCCATGGAAGCAAATGCAAAGGCACAAGGCAGGAAAAGGCCAGACTGTGGACTGGGAGTGTTCAGGGCAGGGCTCATGTCTATGTGTACAGGTGTGTATGGTGTGTGTGTGTGTGTGTGTGTCTGTGTCTGGTGTGTGTATGAATGCGAACTCAAAATCCTGCCAAATATAAAAGCCTGCTGGGAGGAGGAGGCCATGGGCTGGTGGTGTGGTGACAGTGGACATGGCCGTGGGCGGGTGGTCTGGTGACGACGGAGGTGGCAACGGGCTAACAGTGTGGTGCACTGGAGGTAGCAGTGGGCTGATTGTGTGGTGGCAGCCGAGGTGGCCATGGACTGGTGGTGTGGTGATCGTGGCTAGGCAGTGACAGAAAAGCAAATGTATCATGCCCAGATGTGCTGCTGTAAGATGTATTTTTCATTCCTCCCAGAGTCAAAGCCGGTCTAAATGTATTAAGGTTGCCAGATGGCTTCTGGAAAAATCAAGATGTTGATGTATTTGTACAAGTCCTTAATACTACACAGAGACCAGAATCACGGAGCAGTAACCTTAACAACACACCCTCCAAGGCAGCATTTACTCTACACTATATCACTCTTTCAACACTGGGATTGCCCTTCTGAGGAAACGGACTCAAACCCCAATTCCCCGCTCCTGCGGTCCACTCTATTAGTTACTTCTGTTATGCTGCAATTTCCTAATTGCTCATTTTGTTAATTTCCAAGTGTTAGTAGCACTTCTGCTGTGCAAAGTCATTCAGGAATTCCAACCTAAATTATCTTCACTCACTGACCACGTAGCAAATATTTATCACATGTGGTGTCCAGACCTCGGCAAGAAAGTAAAGCCAGAATAAGATAAAGTGTCCCCTTCTTTCAGGGCACAGCCTGACTCGTGGGCTGTCACAACGGTTCTAAATAGTATTTATGGATAAGAAAGGTTCCATGAGCATTGAGAAGATCCCCTCTGTTTTTCTGAATTCACTCTATTTTGATATTTACATTTTATTCTTTGCTTCTCCAAATGGCATTTGGGCAAATGCAAAAATAAGAAAAATATACCTAGCATTTGTCAGAGTTTATGTACAGAAATCCCAGAGGCAAGATCAAAATACTGTCAGATATAAAGATGAAACAGCTGTGAATGTCAGAAGCACATTTTAAAAACACAGAACTAAACCACTGCTTTCCTCTCATGTGCTAGTTTTCAAAAGTTTCAAAACTATTAATGACTTCTTAAAGCTTCCCACAAAATTGTTTTGTCAGCATCCATTCATGAGGAACGACCCATATCCCCTGACAGAACCTAATTTTTGCTCCTTGCTGTGTTTTCTTTGAACAATCCTAGGTTTAATTATCTGGAATAAACTGTTCCTCTTGACAAGAAATACTGTTTCTTGGTTTTATTCCACATCTACAGAAATTCAGAAGCAAGATCCAACAGCAAGGGAGAAATCTTTATAGATTAAAGCTACCAAGAAAATAAATGGTGAAAAGATCCATTTCCTCAGTTTTAATCAGTGATTAGATGTCAAGAATACAGAAGAAAAAAAAATCAAAGGCAACAGCCCATTTCTCTCTGAATGCATGATTAATATCGCCAGTCAATTGAATCTTGTAAGAGGTTCAAAATGTTGTTAACTACAGTCCAGGGAAAGCAAAGTCGATATCACACACTTTCAGGCAACAGTCAATGGGGTTTTATGGGTGGGGAACTGTGATGTGTTCTGAGCGGGACCGAGGTGCCTCATTGTGGGCACAGCTCTTCATGGACCTTCTGAGAGGGTATTTAACCATCTGCTGGGGCAGGTGTTAAAGTGGATCAGAGCTGTGTTTACCAGGTTTGGGGTGGGGGCTGTATGTGCTCTGAAGACAAAGACAGCTGGAAACCAGAAAGCAGAGTTAACGGCCCCTGTAGGGAACGACCGGGGAGGCTGTGCTGTCTGGGGAGTGGACGGTGAACAGTCCCCACTCCTACTGTTTTCCACCCTTGGCTGCTGCCCATGGTCTTCATCCTTGGGCATAATCACATTTGTCCCTAAAGCCAACTTCGTGCTCTGCAGGACATTCCACATCCTAAAGGAAGGGAAGGGCCATGTTCCAGGGCACAGCCCCATCAGTGGACCTGCTGCACTGGAGCTAAGAAGGCCAGTGACAGATGATGCCTGAAGGCTACCCACACACAAGTGTCTCATGTCCCCAGCAATCTGCCCTGTGACTCTCCCACCCGAGAAGTGGTCCCAGCGCTGTGCACCCCTGCTCAGAGCGGAGCAGCAGGGACAGGATGTTGTAGCATGAAAGCGGGACCCTGGGCAGAAGAGCAGAGTGGGGATGACACAGGGGCTGCAGGGGCTCAGGGGACCTTCAGTGAGCCACATCACAAGACCCACACTGCCCTGAGCTGCACCTCAGATGGGACTAAAGCCACACCCATCCCACCCCCCCACCCCAACCCCAGGAAGCTGGCAGTGAGGTCCTAGGTCTGAGGAGCCCTGGCGTTGCTACGGAAGCTCCCTGGTGCCTCAGTGACGAGGCCTGGACCCAGGCTGGTGCATCCCTGGAGCTCAGCCTTAATCCCCAATTCTGATATGGTGCTGGCTTTGAGGCACAGTTTTCAGTTATATTTGTAACAGCTGCTAAAAAATACAGGCTAAGAGTTCCTATTGTGGCTCAGCAGGTTAAGAACTCTGCTAGTATCCATGAGGATGTGGGTTCGATCCCTGCCTCACTCAGTGGGTTAAGGATCTGGCTTTGCTGTGAGCTGTGGTGTAGGTCGCAGATGCAGCTCGGATTCTATGTGGCTATAGCTGTGGCTAGCAGCTGCAGCTCTGATTCAACTCCAGAGAACTTCTATTTGCTGCGCATGTGGCCCTAGGTAGGGGGGAAGATACAAGGTAGGCTTTTCAGAAAATGCTGGAAATTAAAATATCCATTAGGCTCAAAATGGGAAAGAGAAATCATAGCATTGGTTCTACTATAAGAAATGAAGGCATAGCTTTCCTCCCCTATCATTTTCCTTCCTTTTTAATTTTGAGTTTCTGTGTCGTATTTTCCTCTTTCACATGTTCCTTTTATATATTCCCCTCCCTGGGGAGGAGCCTATCTGAGGAGCTCAGGGTCACCTGGCAGCCCTGAGGCTCAGGCCCTGATGTCGAATGCAATCTGGACAGACTTGTACACCCAGAAACAGTACCTGACAGCTGCTCTCACAGCGCCCTCACCTCTGGAGGCTGTGGAGCCCCAGTGTCAGAATGATGACGGGCTTGGGTCAGGCTTAAGGCTGCCCATCCCCCACCCCCCGTGGGAAGCAGAGGTCTTAGGTGACTTGAAGGGAAGGAAAATGAACGTTCCACTGAAGATCCACCCTCCTAGTTCCTTTCTCTACGTCTCCATTCTTTGATGAAAGTTAGAACAAAAATAAACGCCAATGATACATCTATTAGGAATTAACGAGAAACTGTAATTTTTTTACCATTCCACACTAGGATGCTAAATTAGGTGGCAGATGAGGGTGATCATGAACAGAACCTATTACATAACACACACCTGGAGGGGGACAAACAGCCTTCGGAAATTGGTTTGGGTGCGAGGGACTTTATGATGAGAGCATCCATCTGTCTGAGGACCCAGGACGACTTCCCTCGACGGCAAGCTGACATGAGCCAGTCACCGCACGGGGCTGGCAAGGACCTCAGTGAAAGGAGTGCCACTGAACGCAGGGCCACAGCAAAAGTCAGGTCAGAGAAAGGAGTGGCCGCAGCCCCTTCCTCCCTGGGCATCCAGGAAGCCTGTCCTCTGAAGAATGATTATAGGAACTGGGTGTTTATCTTCGCATAGAAAAGGGAACTCCAGACAGCCCCCAAAGGTCATGCTGCCTGCTACAAGCCAGGAGTCCCACTGAGCCCAAGACTTCTCTATCCAGTGCCAAGGTCCTTCCATGGCCATTTCCAGGAGGTGTGGTGGTTGAAGAATCCACCAATCCTGATGGAAATACCTGCTTCCTAACTTAACAGCGATGTGACACAAGTCAACTATCTAACCACCATGTATTCCTCAACTGCCTAAAAGTGTGACAGCCGACTTGGAAGATTGGGGCAAGGATTAAACAGAATAATTATGTAAAATTCCAATCACCACGCCTGGCAGGAGCTCTTTTAAGTAGTAGTGACTGGGTGTGATGATGGTGATGACAAAACCATCACATCAATGTCAGACCAAACTAGAACCTCTCAGAAGGTGGTCAAGGCTTAATAAAAAGAAGAACGGTCTGAACTTTCAGAGATATGCACATTATCTTGCCTACAATCTTAAATCTGTGGATTTTACTTTTTATTTAGTTGGAGGTCATTTTCCTCTTAATGGAAGAGAGAGATGTGGTGAAGCTTATTTTACGAAGGGAACTGAGCAACATGGCTAAGGGTGTATCCAAGCCAAAGGGAGGGGTGTCCATTTGATGCACATAACGCACACAGCAGAGGGGTTCATTTCTTGCTATGCTGGGTCCTAAAACACCTTCCCTTAACACCTCTACATGGGGGAGACTCTCCCCATTTTTTAAGACAAATATCAATTCCTTGGCATTATGCTAGGTGCTGGCTACCTCGAAGTAGAAATAGCGTAGTTTTCCCTCACCTTTCGGGAACACAACCTGCATCTCATGATGATGTAGATATTTATGTCGAATGCACTACAGGTTGTTCCATATTGTAGGAGCTTAAGCATAAACACTCCTTGTTGAGATAACCAAACTGCCCAGATTACACTGATGATGCAGAAAAAAGGACAGAGCAGGGTCTCTAGCCTACCTGGGTGTTGGGAAGCATTTCAAGTCTCATTGGAAACCTTATTTTTACATTTCTTCACACCATATTTAAGTGAATATTCTCTTTACTTATTCTATCCATTCTTCAGTAAATATAATAAATTCATACTGAGCTCACTGAATTTAACATCTTCCAAAAGACTTTGGGGAACATTTTGCAGTAATAGAACATCAGAAGAATTCAATTTTAGTCTTTGTCCTGTTATTACAAAATGAGCCACATGTTAATCATATCGTAGCTTGATATCATCTAAGATTCATTTACTCAGGTGACACAATCGCTCTCCAGTCATGAAGACCAACAGAACACACACAACAAGGATGCCACAGTGGCAGGTGAAAGTAACTTTATTTCTATCCTCCTTTTTTATGCATGAAATAGACAAACAGAACCGGCTCTGGAATCAGGTCAGTCTGAACCTTGTTCTAGGTACTGTCAACTGTGACGGGCTCGGTAACCTCCAGAGTTACCCTGAATTTCCTAGTTTGTTACGCTTTCAACTGTTCAATGAGAATATCACCAATTCTAATTTCACAGGACTCTTGTGAGCATCAACCATCTCCCATTCTGCCAAGAATGGAGGAAGTGTTGCCATTTCTACTGTTCTGGCCACCTGTGAGTCACCCACTATGCTTGCATGCACATCTAATTCACTCTATGAAAAGCTCCTTAGGATCAACAACCAATTCTCAGCCCTTCTATAACTTCTACATCCCTGAGCATAATGTCCTACCCCAAACAGGTGGTTAGAAATAGTTGATCACTGAACTGATATACCAAACACATGATATAACAAACTATTTTAGATATGGTTTTGCTTTCTTACCAACCTCAGAAATTGACAGATGCTGCTATTGTAGGTGCTTAATGATGAAAATTTTATTGTTGAAATAAACTACCCAAATTACAATAATGATGCAGAAAGGGGAGAATACATTTGACCTAATGGGATATACAGGTATATAAATAAGAAATATACCTATACACAGGTACCTAGGAAATTTGCACATCATTTCATCTATGACTTCCTGAATATTTACTCTAATCAGGTGGTATCTCAAGTAACTGAAAATTCTACCTCATGTAATAATCATAGCAAACCTAGCAGGTATGGACGTCAGTATAATTTCTTTTTATGGATGAGAAAACTGCACCAGAGAGATTAAAGAAATAATACCCCACGATCACGATCACAGAGTCTGTAGATTTCAGAGCCAGAACTCAAATTCAGCAGAGGTGCCTCAGACTCTGCTTTCCTCACCATTACATTACGAGGTAGCACTTCACTAAGTGTCACTACCACCCTCTTGAAACACAGAGTGTAATTCCTCTGACATCTGTGATAAATATATTAAGGTTACAGTAAAACCACCGATGGAAAATTTAACTTTTTTAGTGCAAATGAAAACAGGACATGCTTCATCCACATCTAATGCAAGCGTACCTCTGTTGCTTTCCCCAGGTGCTTAAACAAATTGTACATTTCATCACTGATAGCAGTTGGTGACCTTTCCAGCTCCTGCACAACTGCTCCCTGGCAGCATGCCAAGTCTGCTCCTGCCATCATCAGCTCTATCTCAAGTCAATGGACATCAAGTAAACACCCTTACTGACCTGACGATACTTCAACTTCTTGTGTTTTGTTTCTTCTCTCGTACTAGGGCACCAAATGGCCCATCATGACAGAAATCTGGAACACACTGCTTCAGAACATCACATATTCGGAATCCCAATAAAAGTCTTATGTCCTTAGCTATCACCACTGTGCTTAATAATATCAGTGAGTTAAATATTGACTTTTTTTTCCTGCTTGATCTTTACAGAACAGGAAGGAGATGGTATTAGAGAAACAAAAAACTGTTGGCAAATACTACCAACATACAGACATCTGGGGCATGTTTGATGGGGTCGTTCAGGAAGAGGCAAGTTATCCCAGAAGGAATGTTTTAAAGGCAAAAGGGAAAGATAACTATTTTCTTCATTTCCCCTAAGGGTGACACATAACTAGAACCATTCTAGATGTGAAATAGAAAAAAGTACACAATGGATGCCTTAAGGCATTCAAAACCCTCAACTGCAGTCAAGTCCTCTGGAACACTTGTTTCACATAAGCTTCTGGGACTAACGCCCCATGACTCAGATTAAGCTGGTCTGGGGCAGGGCCTGAGAATCTGCATTTCTTACAAATTTCCAGGTGATTGCTGCTGGTCTGGGGTCTCACTTTGAGAATCATTGTTTTAAGGTTTTAGACCTTAACCTTGGCTTGGAACTTGGTGGAAAAAGGCCGCCAAGCTTTAATGACTTTCTCTTTCCAATTATGAAGGAAGTTTAGTCTGTCTTGCAAATGAGACCTATGAAATATTTATATTTTCTGAATGAATCATTTGCATTGTTAAGGTCAATTCAGGCATTATAGCTCTTCATGATTTCTTACAATTCATTTTATAGTAATTGTTGACTACATCTGATGATATATCACACCTTTATAGCTCCTGCAATTGTACTAAACAGGCCATGAATGTTTGGCTTATTTTTAGTCATTTAAATATATTCCTATACACTACGCATGTATGTCAAAACTCAAGCCTTCCAACTGTCCTCAATAACTGATTAGCTCATTTAACAAATGTATGTTGGAGCTCCCATCATGGCACAGTGGAAACCAATGTGACTAGGATCCATGAGGACCTAGGTTCGATCCCTGGCCTCGATTAGTGGGTTAAGGATCTGGCATTACCAGGAGCTGTGGTGTAGTCCGCAGACGCGACTCAGATCTGGCATTGCTGTGCCTTTGGCGTAGGCCATCAACTATGGCTCCAATTCAACCCCTAGCCCGGGAACCTCCATGTGCTGAAGGTGTGGCCCTAAAAAGATTAAAAAAAAAAAAAAAAAGAAAAAAGAAGAAGAAGTACATTGACCTAGACTGGTATTACATGAATGAATAGCCCAAAATACTTAACTCCACTTGACCAGGACATCTGGGAATTTTTAAAGTCACAAACCAGAAAAAAACTTAATTTAAAAATTTTAAATTAAAAAAAGTAAAGTCAGAAGTTTTATTGTTGTCAGATTTACCGAGGTATAATTCGTGTGTATTCTGGCTCACTTAAGTGTCAAATCACTGAGCTTTGTTGAGTGAACACAGTCATGTAAACATCACCACAATGGCTCTTGCATCCCCTGAAGGAGTTAGAGACGGGAGCAATGAGATCTCAAGGTCTACTGACCAACAGAGTGGCCAGGAGCACTGAGCAGAGAGAACTCGGGCTCCTGGCAGCTTGGGGAGCAACTAGTTATATAGGAAAAGGGGGTAGTTTCTATTTTTAGCATAGGTTCTGTGATGGAGTAAGAAACAGGGAAGATATAAGTTCTGTTGTTATAATTTAACAGTTTTTTTCAGCTATTTTTGTCTTGCAGCTTTGTGTGTCATTTTGTACAGTTACCGCCTAACACTGAACAGTCTCCTCATGTCCCTCTGGGGTCAATCCCCTGTCACTGGTGAACCACTGGCTTGTGTTCTGACCTGGTAGTTTTCTCTTTTCCAGACCGTTATTTAAATGAAATCACAGAACACTGGAGCTTCTTTCCCTGAGCACAGAACTTTCAGGTTCATCCAAATTGTTCCACCTGTCAGTAGCCTCTTTGTAAAAATTGGTCAATAAGAGTCCACTGGGTGTCTGGACCACAGCTTACATAGCCATTCAGCATGGGAAGGTCATTTGGGTGGTTTTCAATTTGTGATAATGATGACTAAAACTGCCATGGACATTCATGACATGTTATTGTGTGGACATTCATCTTCATTTCTCTACGATACATACTTAAGAGTAGGATTTCTTTCTTTTTTTTTTTTTTTTTTTTTTTTGTCTTTTTGTTGTTGTTGTTGTTGTTGTTGCTGCTGCTATCTCTTGGGCCGCTTCCGCGGCATATGGAGGTTCCCAGGCTAGGGGTCCAATCGGAGCTGTAGCCACCAGCCTACGCCAGAGCCACAGCAACGCGGGATCCGAGCCGCGTCTGCAACCTACACCACAGCTCACGGCAACGCCGGATCGTCAACCCACTGAGCAAGGGCAGGGACCGAACCCGTGACCTCATGGTTCCTAGTCGGATTCGTTAACCACTGCGCCACGACAGGAACTCCCAAGAGTAGGATTTCTGAGTCACAAGATAAGTGCAGGTTCAACTTAAAAAGAAACCACCTGTGTGTGTTCCATATGGAGCCCTATTCCATATTCCAATGTTTGTGCATTTTATACTCACAGCTGCTCTGGACCCTCATCAGTACTTGGCACTGTCATTTTTCTCCGCAACTCTAATAATATGCAGTGGTATTTCATTTTAGTGTTAACTTGTTTTTCCATTATGACTAATATTGCTGATCAACTTTCATGTGTTTATTCGCCATCCATACATATCTCCTCTCTGATAAGGAAATACGCTTTCTCGCATAATATTTTAAATTTCCGAGGCGGTATAAATAGATACAGATATTATAAAAGGCATTTTGCTAACCAATATATTACGTTACAAGTATCATCAAGTGTTTTAAAATCCAAAAGCAATGACCCAATAATTAACACTACATCGTTCTGACAAGTAATTCAGATCTAAATAACGAAAAGGGTTAAAGTAAAAATGAGAACACACATCAGAGGTCAGAAAATATTACCTTTCAAACTTCAACAACACATTAAAATGAGACAGTTAGAATCACATAAAAATACTTTCTGTCACTATATATTCAGCCAAACACAAGAATTAAACAGGGCAGTTAAAGCATCACCCATTTCAAGCATTTCACACTTAAACTGTTACAAACCGTCCCCTCAGGCTTGGTCCTGGAAGCCTCTCTGACCTTCCTTCACCTCGAACACCAAATTAAAAACTGTTTTCCACTTATAGTAGATGGCTTTGAAATGTTAAATACCAATGTAATATCACAAAAACCAGTACATTCTGGCAATGAGCTGATTACAAGCACTAATCAAATACTAAAATATTATTTCATAATCAAATACTACGTGTCTGTAGGGTCAGAGATTTTGAAGACTGGCATGGAATCATCCCGCTGTGAATTATAAATCACGTTGCCACGTTACTTTGACTCTCAGAGCTTGATTTCTTCACCTGCAAAATGTGATACCAAATTCTACTTCCCAGGTTCTTTAAAACATAAAAATCACTCTCTAAACTAAATAATGATACTTAAATATTAATACTATATCTATTCATATAATATTAAAAACATGAAATCCACATCACTGACCAGTATGTAATTTTGTTTAGCAGAGTAGTGGACACACATTTTTGTGAGTTACAGCAGTGCTGCCATCAGAAACAAATGTACAGTCTCATGAAATGTATAGTCTCAGAGAGAATAAGATAAAAGCTCTAATTTTTCATCATACTGTAGACAAATAATAATGAAATCCTAAAGAACACAGAAAGTGAAACTTTCCATCTATCCATTTCCAAATTCCTTATGTTCTATGAGCAACAATTTCTAACCTCCTATTTCACTGAATAACACTCAACATGAAATCGTGTAAGGCTTTCTGCCATTCATAAGGTAAGAATGGGAAAACAGTAAAAGAAGGAAGCATAAGAAGAATTTAAAATTAGAAAGAGCAAGAGAGAGGAGAAATAAAAAAGGAAGCAAGTTTTCTACAAACCTCAGTGAGAATGTTAAGAAATCTTACCTCAGTCTGTTACATAAAATATTACATTTATTGAATACCAATTACATGTGTTGGACTTTGATAGGTAACAGGAATTCACATTCCCAAGCCCAGACATACCCATGAGAAGACTAGATGGTTTGAGTGGTTTTGCTTCCATAAACTATCCAGGTGATGGATAAACTATAACAAACATGGCTGTAAATACATTACTGAACTTGCAAGAAATCTCCAAAGGCAAATAAACTTATGCATGCAGGATATTAAACTAATATGCCTAAGAAAACATGCGGTTTGGGCTACTTTGGAAAAAATGACACTCATGGGAAAGCCAGAGTCTCAGGCCTTTTAATCACGAAGGGAAATGAACAGCAGTCAAAACGCCATGTCTGCATTAATTCAAGCAGCTGGATCAGAGATGACTAAAAAAAAAAAAAAAAAAAAAAAAAAAGGCAAGATACTTAAAATGAGTATTCCCATATAATGAAAGATTGAGCTATAAGAGATTTTTTTAAAGAGCCAACAGAATTTCTGAAAGTAAGTTAAATAAATATAAACATTAAAATCTTATGGAAAATGTTAAGTGACTGGATAGACACACTTAAAGAGAAAATAAGTAAAGTGGAAGTCACTGAGTCACTGAGAAGATGCAAAGACTTTGAGAAAAATGTCATTTTTTCCCAAACTGATAGTTCAAAAATTCTAATTAAAGCTCATGTTTACTGATGAAATCTGATAGTTTGACACCAAAAATGGAAATAGAATAGCCAAAAATATCCAATAACAATGTGAGGATGATTTGTCTTGAAGAGTATTAGTATTTTTTATATAGACTTATAATCACATAGTAATTAAGCAGTCTGATGTTGGTGTCAGTAGACAATTGGAAAAGATCAGAGCCGAGGACATAGGAAGATGTAGAAGGAAGCTATGCAATAAGATGGTGTTCACTGAAGACTCTTTCCAACACATTCAAAATGGTTCGAGACAACAGCTCATCCACAAAGAAATAACAGAAGCTGGATCATAATCTCATACTTTACACATGCAAAAATATTCTCTAAACTTTAAAATTGAAAGTAGAATAATATAAAATGTATTCCTGCATTTAGAAGAATATCACTATGACTTTGAAACTTGGCAGGGCTTCTTTAATAAGAAACAAGAATTTTTTCCCAAGAGGAAATATTAATTAAACTAAACACACTAAAATTCACGACCATGTCATCAAAGTCACCCATTAATTCACGTTTAAAAAAAGCAGCCATCAAGCCAGAGAGGTTCTTCACAACATATAAAATCAACTCAAAAAACTTTATCTAGAATTTTTTAAAGTGGCAACTTAACAACAACAAAAACAGATGACCTGATTGAACAAAGCAAACTTTACATAAATAGGCATTTGGGGGAGCAAAAAGCGCCAATGGCCAAAATATGTTAAACAAAAAAAGTCTCAAAGTTATTTGAGGAAAATACAAATTCCAACCACATGGGATACCATTCGAAGCTCAGTAAATTAGACTTTGCTTGCTTTTTTCACTTTGACAATAACGAGTATTGGTGTGGACGTGGAACTCATTACTCAGCATCATGCACTCTGTCATGTTTCTATGTGTGATGATCTGTTCATTCCCTAACCTAGCACCTCCACTTCCAGAGAACCAGCCTGCGAGGATAAAAGGTTCCCAGCATCAGTGTGTGCAGAAGCAGGAAAAAAGAACCAAGTGTGATCCACCAACAAGGAGGGGTGTGTGTGTGTGTGTGTGTGTGTGTGTGTGTTTTCACTTATTACCATCGATGTATAGCATTTTCATGAATGAACAGTCAGCATCCTACAGTACAAAATGCTACAGATGTTAGCCATATATTTATTCACTGGAATCAAACATCTGTCATGGATGAGTCTCAGAAACAGTGCTGAGTGACAGAGCACATCATGGAACAACACATACAACATAATAACATACATAAAAATAAAGAAGAAAATAAGACAACCGACAGAATGGGAGAAAATAGTTGCAAATGATATAATCAAAAAGGGTTTAACCTCCAAAATATACAAACAACTTATACAACTCAAAAGCAAAAAATTTTAAAAAAACCCAATTGAAAAATGGGCAGAAGGCCTAAATAGCCATTTCTCCTAAGAAGATATACAAATGGACAGTAGGCATATGAAAAGATGTTCAACATCACTAATTATTAGAGAAAGGCAAATCAGAACTACAATGTGGTACCACTCCACACCAGTCAGAAATGCTGGTGTGGAGGATGGAGAGACAAAGCGGGTTGATGGCAGAGATGGAGAGGAGGATGGATAGTACCACACACCTATTCGAATGACCAAAATCCTGACTACACCTGACTACACCAAATCCTGGCAAGGGTATGGAGCAAGAGGAACTCCCATTCATGGTTGTGGGAACGCAGAATGGGAAAGCCAATTTGGAAGACAGTTACAAAACTAAGCAGACTCTTACCCATGATCCAACAACCAGGCTTTTGGTATTAATATACACGAGCTGAAAACTTATGTCCACACAAAGATCTACACACAAATGTATTTTCTAGCAACTTTTTTCATAACTCCCAAAACTTAGAAGTGAAGATGTTCTTCAGTAGGTGAATGGATAAATAAACTGTGGTACATCAAGAACACTGACAAGAAATAAGAAATTACATGGAGGAATCTTACAGGCATAATGACATACATAAAAAGAAAAAAGAAAATAAGACACTCAGTGAAAGAAGCCAACCTGAAAAGGCTACACTGTGAGATTCCAACTCTGAGAACATTCTGAAAGAGGCAGGACTATGAAGACAGTGAAAAGATCAGTGGTTGCAGGGGCTGGTGGGGAAGGAGGATTTTTTTTTTTTTTTTTTTTAGGGCCGTGAGATTATTCTGCACGAGATGACAGTGGTGGACACAGGTTATTATACATTTGTCAACACTCACAGGATGTACAACACCAAGAGTGAACTCAAGATAAACTATGGACTCTGGGTGGTTACAAGGTTAGTGCAGGCTCATCAATTATAACAAATGGATCGTGTGCTGGGGATGCTGATCACAGGGAAGGCTGTGCGTGTGCAAAGCCATGGGATTTGAGGGAAATCTCTGCACAGTCCATTCACTTTCACTGTGAGCCTAAAACAAAATCTTATTTTAGAAAGGACAGCTTGCTGGGATTTTGAATGGATCGCACCAAATCTTAGAAAAAACTGGGAAGTAATGGCATCTGAACAATATTCAGTATTCCTATCTGTACCTGGAATACCTCCAAACTTACTTAGATAATTATATTTCTTTCATTTGGGTTTTATAGCTTTCTACATATTTTTTAAGATTTACACCTAAGTATTTCATTTGTTTGGTGATATTGTAAATGGCTTTATTTCCTTAAAATCAAATTCTAGCTGTTCCTTGACGTATCTATGGGAAAACCGTTGACTTTGGTGCTATTTTCTTGTCTCTTTGCTTATTACTGCTGTACACTTTTTTGTGGAACCACTGAGATTCTCTAGTTATACAATAGTGTCATCGCTGAACAGAGATGACAGGGTTCTCCTGAGAAACAGAATCAACAGGATGTGTATATGTGAGGAGACATATTATAAGGAACCGGCTCATGTGATGACAGAGGCTGGAAAACCCGGAACCCGGTGAACTGAACTGATGGTCCGAATTCCAAATTCAAGAGAAGACAGGCATCACAGCTCAAAGACAGCCAGACAGAGAATGCATTCTTCCTTATTCAGACATTTATTCTACTCAGGCCTTCCACAGACTGGAAGGGGCCAGCCACACTCCAGAGGGCAATCTACTTTCCTCTGTCTACTCATTCAAAGTTACTCTCACCCAGAAGCACCTCTCGTCCACATCAGAGCAAGGTTCAACTGAACATCTAGGCACCCTGCCTCATCAAGGTGACATGGGAAATTAACCATCACAGGAAGTTTAATTTCAGTGGGCAAGTGATGGAAGAGGGAAGAGCCTAGGAGGAAAAGAATCCACTTTTATACCACTCAGTATAATGTGAGCTGTAGGTTTTGTGTAGACATCCTTTAGAAAGTTCCCCTGCAGTCTTATTTTTGCCCAGAGCATTTATCTTGAGTGCATGTGTTGCATTTCGACACCTGTCTTTTTAGCAACATGTGATAGGATAGCAGTTTTTCTTCTTTTGCCTCCTGATGTTGTCTACATTGACCAATGTCCAAATCATGAACAAGCCTTGTATATCTAGAATACACCACACTCTGTTGTGGTGTGTACTTATTTTGTATAGTGTTGATTTTGATTTGCTAGTACTCTGTTGAACATTTTTGCATATGTGCTCATTACAGATATTGATCTGCAGTTTTGTCTTCCTGTAATATCTTTATTTGGTTTGGTGCTTGGGTAATTTTGGCCTCATGGTTAAGAAGGGTTCCCCTGATTCTATTTTCTGGATGAGTTGGTGGAGAATTAGTTTCATTTCTTCCTTAAATGTTTAGTTGAATTCATTAGTGAAAGCATCACTGGTTCTTTATTTTTTGGAAGGTTGTTATTGATTTTACTTATATAATATTCAGATTAATGAATTCTCCTTCTGAGAGTTGGGGAGTTTATGTTTTTCAAGGAATTGGTCCATTTCAGCTAAGTTATGAAGCTGTGGGCTTAGAGTCATCACAGTACTATTTATTTTCATTTTAATATACACAGGTCAGTGAGAAGGATCCCTCTCATATTTCTGATTTTAGTAATTTCTCTCTCTCTCTCTCTCTCTATATATATATATCCTCCTTACCCAAAACAACTTATTGATCTTTTGTAAAAATTTCATTGATTTTATCCACCATTTTTTTTTTGTTTTCAATTTCATTAATTTTTACTCTAATTTTTAGTGATTATTATCCTTTCCCTGTTTTTGGATTATGCTTCTCTTCTTTCTCTGGTTTCTTAAAGTGCAAACTTAGACTACGGAATTGAAATCTCTCTTCTTTGATGATGCAGGTGTTCGATGTTATAAACTTCCCTCTAAGGACTTCTTTTGCTGCATCTCACACATTTTGATTAATTGTAATTTCATTTTCATTCAGTTCAAGGCATTTCTAAATATCTCTAGCAACTTCCTCTTTGACCCACATGTGACTTAGAAATGTGTTGTTTAATTTCTCAATATTTGGGAATTTCCAGTTATCATTTTGTTACTGAATTTAGTTTAATTCCACTGTGGTGTGAGGACATACTTTACACAATTTCTACTTCTAGGCCCCATGTTACTTGTGTTTTGGGGCCTAGGATATGGTCTATCTTAGTGAATGTTTCCTCTGAGCTTAGGAAGGGTGTGGTCTCAGCTGTTGTTTGATGCTGATTTCTAAAAGTGTCAATTACAAGTTGATTGACCATTCTGTGCAATCATTTATATCATTGCTGATGTTCTGCCTGTTTTATCAACCATTGAAAGAGGGTGTTGAAGTCACAAACTATAATAATGGATTCATCTATTTCTCCCTTCATATCCCATCAGTTTTTGCTTTATGTATTTTGATACCTTTATTAGGTGCATATACAGTTAGTATTGCTACATCTGTATTGCACTATGCAATGCTCCTCTTTATCTCTGATATTTTTCTTTGTTCTGAATTTGACTTTTCCAGAATTAATAAAACTACTCAGCTGTCATCTGATTGAGGTTAGCATGGCACGTTTTTCCCTTCCCTTTCCTTGTGATCTGAGTGTTATATTTAAAGTGAGTTTCTCACACACAACACATGGTTGGTTGGGTCTTAGGTCAGTATGTACCATTTTTGTTTTCTCTTTGTTGCATTTGTTATTTCTAATCCCTCTTTTTTTCTGCGCTCTCTGGTTATATCTGAGCATTTAAAAGATTCCACTTTCTCAGTCCCTCCCTCCATCAGTAATGCTTCTCTGCCAGCTCCCTGCTGTGGTCACTCCTAACTTCCCTAACATTCCTCAGTCTGTCTTATATCTGTTTCTAGTTCACCTGGAACCTGTCATCGATGAACCAGACCCCTGCTGGTGTGGTGTAAGCTGTGGGGCCGGACAGCATGCATTTCCTTTATGAATAAGTCTTAGTGCATCTGTGTCTCTGAGCTGAACCACTTCTCCAGTGGCCGAGTTTTCTACCCTTAGGACTGGCAGGAAAGCCAGAGGATCCATTATTGAGATTAAGCCCTCATCCCAGAGCTACAGGACAAGGCTTTGTCTTTGTTCTGCAGAATGCTCTGCCTATGAGTGAGATACAAGACAGAGGCATTTCACCTAAGACTGGGACTCACAGGGGTCTCAGTCCTCTGCTGGCCACACTCAGCCTCCAGCAGTGTACCTCAATTACTGTCTAAGTGCTCCTGCAAGTTCATGGCTCAGGGGCTTCTGCTTCACACCTGGAGTCTACACTGCATTTATTGAAATAAACTCCATTTTCCTGACTTGTACAATTTCAAAACAATCCCCCACTTCATAAAGTGTTCATAGATTCAGGGCTGATCCTGATGCCCAGATCCTATCCTCACACAGCTCTGCTTAAAATCCCTAAAGCCCCACACACTGACAGAACCAATGACCAAGCTCAACCACCTTCCAACACCTTTGCACTCTGTTTCATTTTTCTGACCCTCTGCCTCAGTTGAGCTTCCCTGTTTCCAGCATTTTAATTTATTCATGTTCTTGCATATCCTATTTTATCCTCTGTACTGTCTCCACACCAAACTCAAATTGAATTTAACCTTCAATGACCAAGTTCATGCCAGTTTTTCCATAAAGCCTTACCAGATTCCCCAGAAAATCTCTATTCTTTCTCTTAAATACCCTGGGCATTTTATCCATCACTTTCAGATGCATTGTTCCTTTTCTATAAAAATTGTATGGTTATTTATCACATGGATTATTTCTTTTACTTTAGAGTTTATGTACCTAGAAAGCAGGGATCAGTGTCTAATTCATCTTCATAATTTCCAAATCAACAAGTAAAGTTCTTCACATAGAATATACATATGTATAATTATTTTCTAAAAGAGTGAAAAGACAATAGCTGCTTTTGATACTTCTTAGGGGTTTCCCCCCATTCATTTGTCTTCTTTCTCCCATAGCTACTATATGTAATTATAATTGTGAATCTAGTTTAATGGATTGAAAACAAGATAAACTGCAGCATTTCAATACTTCATAAATAGTTTTATGATTTTAATTCATTTTCACTTATACATTTTAAAAATACTTGGAGACAAATATGGCAGACTTAATGTAGCCTATGTTGCCTGATTTCCTAGTACAATGATTGTAAAGGCACAAAAATAAAAACCGACAAGGACACATATAACGTAGACCAGAGCAGAAAAAGCCCACAGAATTTTTGTCTTTTGGAGATTAGACGCCTCTGTGATCTATGACTTAGCAGATCAGAAAGATACGGAACCTTAATCCTGCACAGGCAGGAGTTAGTGAAAGGCAAGCACATTGACCGAAAGCCTCAGGAACAGCCAACACACATAAAAACTGTATCTTATGATTATCTTATAAGTTTACAGGAGTTTAAAACTTCTCTTAATCAGGGTTTGTCATTTCAGTTCCCTCTGAAGCCAACAGAGTGTTGCACAAACTGGTCATCAGGACACTTATCTTTTTCCACTTTTTTCCTTCTAACTTAGAAAGGACATCAGGTTGGCATTTAATGGACTTCAATTCAAGTCACGTCTGCCCGTGCCAGTCACTCTTCCTTCTCTATGTTTAAATTTTCCTTTCTGAATAATTCACCTATTTCTTCATGGAGAAAATGATATTAGATACTATATTCAAAATCACTTCAAAAATAGTTGAATCTTATCAAAACTGAAGCACAATTTGACATATTAATTTCTTTCTTTCTGACACCCAAGTCCGCAGTCTGCTCTGAGCTCTCACAGTAAGTAGAATCTAATATCACCCCATCCTTTCTTCCTGTCTTATGTGTTCAGAGGCTTATTTATTCTCACGTTCCATATCAATTTATGCTTGTACTACTGAAATATAAGTCTACCCTTTTTAAGAGTCATGATACCACATCCCCACTATCAACTTACTTCTTAGAAACTATTTTATTTCTATTAATAAATAATGTGACCTAAGGTGTATTTTGCCAGGGTCTCTTATCTGGGTAATTTCAAATACATTTAAGGAGGACAGCTATTGTCAGATGTGCTCCCTTTATCTCTCTGACTGACTGACCTCCTGTAACCAGTTCTTCTGTTCAGAAGCTGCCAATCTTCTCTGCTGCTGAAAGGATTCTGTCACTGCTGTGAGCTCAGTGAAATGCCCCAGGGGCTCTGGGCTATGTCTCCCCCTCAGAAAACCATTTCTCAGACTTACTAAAGAGTCAATGTGAAGCCAACTGCCTCTCTCCCCAACCCAACAAAGCCCCACCAGCAGGCTGCAGAAGCCGTCAGGATATAAAGAGGTCATGAACTATCACTTCAAAGCAATGAATTCACTTCTAATAAAAAATTAAAATATTTTCAGAAGAGTTTTAATGTTTCTATTTCATTGTATGCTTATTATTTATTTGTCTTTTTGCTATTTCTTTGGGCCGCTCCCGCAGCATATGGAGGTTCCCAGGCTAGGGGTCGAATCGGAACCGTAGCCACCGGCCTACGCCAGAGCCACAGCAACGTGGGATCCGAGCCGCGTCTGCGACCTACACCACAGCTCACGGCAATGCCGGATCGTTAACCCACTGAGCAAGGGCAGGGACTGAACCCGCAACCTCATGGTTCCTAGTCGGATTCGTTAACCGCTGCAGCAAGGGCAGGGACCGAACCCGCAACCTCATGGTTCCTAGTCGGATTCGTTAACCGCTGCGCCACGACGGGAACTCCTGTATGCTTATTATTTAAAGGGTGGCTATTTTTTGAAAAGATGATCTCCGTTAAGCAACACATCCATCAATGAGATCATTTGATTCCCAAATTATTCCCCAATGAGCAACAAAGGCAATTTATTTCTAAAATGTATTTCTGAGAAACAGAGTACGTTTGACCAAATCTTTGTAGTTTCTTACATTTACATGGTGACCTTCTGAGATTTAATCTCTCCCTGTAATACCATCAGCCTCAAACCCCCATTCAATCATGTGAGGCCCCCCATGAACCCCTGAAACTGGTGCCTGGGGGTGTTCACAGCTCATGCTCAGGCTTTGCTAGCAGTGCAGCACCTGAAGCCCTGGTCCCAGCAGCCTCATCAACTGTCCCCATAGCAGGGTCTCAGGCATCCTCACAGAGCCCCATAATCACCTCTCAGGCCACACACCCACCCTCCCTCATTCCTACAATGTACTGGCTATGAATCCACATCCAGATTGACCCTTCCTGGTCCTCCTCTCTAATTACAACCTTTCTTTGGGGCCCTTTTTCTTTTCTCTTATTCCTTAAAGTGACCTTGAGTGACCACCTTTCACAGCGGCTCTCTCCCAGACCCTTGATGACTCCATTGCCCCCCGCCCAGGACCCTCCACCCCGCCTCACAGTTTCCCCACCCCCTCTTCTCAGTGGTTCCAGCTCCACAAGCCTCAGCTGCTCACAGGATCACCTACAGCTTCCGCTGCTTCTATGTCCCCCTGACCAGCACCCTGACCCCCAGAACTCCAGTATCCAGGGACCTAGGGCCCCTGCACCTCCACCTATCCTTCCCTCCGCATTCCCAAGGCTCCTTATCACCCCATGCCTCCCTCCCTAGTCTTCATTTCTTCATAAATTATTTTACTTTCTTTGGCAGGAGCCCACAGGTCACTCCCTTCACAGGATTTGCTGGCAGGAGTCAAAATCCTAGATTAAAGCAAATCTCCTCCTTGGGGTCTGAACCCACAAAGCTGCTGAGAATGGAGAAAAGCACATTTGGCCTGTGAGCCCTGCATCCGCCTCCCTGATCATTCACTGCCCTTCATCCCTGGAGCCCATCTCAGAGCACATCCCTCAGATGTTACCTTGACCCTATTCTGTATGGGATTTTGGTTTTCTCTGTCCCTCATTAAAAAAAAAAAAAAAAAAAAAAAAAAAAGAGATACTCCACCAACTCCTGCCATGATATTTGCACTTCTCTTTAGTCTAGAAAGGGTCTGGACACAGAAATGTCTTTTTGAATCTTACTTTGTTTTAGGAACAGAGAGGATCCTCATCTCCCACTTCCAGGACTCCAGGCTCTGAACTTAGAGGCAAGGAGCCCTGTGCAATGAAGGCTTGAATAAAAGCAGGACCAGTGAGCTCAAGAATAAAAAGACTGAGTACCCATCAAAGAAAGAATGTGCAAGCCTGCAGCGTGTCCTACTTAATCATTTACCCATAATACATATGTCCACTGAACCCCTATCATGGGAAAGGAAGTACTCAGTAAATATTTGCTGGATGAATAAATAAATGCATTGATGGACATAAAGGAGGAGGAAATTCTAAATATAGCATTAAGGTCCAGGCAACTCTTCATTGAACAGTTAAACAATAATTTAAAAAGCTCTGGAATTTCCACCGAGGATCAGCAGGTTAAGAACCCAACTAGTCTCCATGAGGATGAGGGTTCAACCCCTGGCCTCACCCAGGGGGTTAAGGATCTGGCATTGCCCCAAGCTACAGCTTAGGTCGCAGATGCGTTTCAGATCTGATCCCTGACCCAGGAACTCTATAAGCAGCAAGGTGGCCAAAAAAAAAAAAAATAAAAAAAATTTTAAATAGGAAAACTCAGTAAAAAGCAATGTTAAGAAAATGAGAAGATAAGCCAGACTGGAAGAAAATACTTGCAAAAGACACAGAGACATAAAGGACTGTCATCCAAGACATACTTAAATACATAACACTCAAACATAAAACAAGCAACCTGATTTAAAAATGTACCAAAGACCTTAACAGACACCTCACTCAAGAAGATAGATAAACACATCAATAGACGCTCCATATCAGCTGTCATCAGGGAAATGGAAAAAAAAATAACAGGGAGATACCACTGCATGGCTACTAGAATAGCTGAACTCCAGTGACATCATCAAAGGCTGGTGAAGATGTAGAGCAACAGGAACTCTCACTGCCGGTGGGAGTGCAGAACGGCACAGCTGCTTTGGAAGACAGTTCAGTGGTTTCTTAGAAAACTAAACAGTCTCATCACACATCCAGCAACTGGGCTCCTTGGTATTTACTCAAAAGAGTAAAAAAAATTACAAAAAACCTACACGTTTTTAGCAGCTTTTACTCATAATTTCCACAACGTGGAGGCTACCAAGATGTCCTCCAGTGGGTGGATGGATAAAATACCTGTGACACATTGAGATAATGGAATATTACTCAGCATGAAGACGAAACAAGCCATCAAGTCAGGACCAGACATGGAGGAACCTTGAATGCATGTTACTAAGGAAAAGAAGCCAGTTTGAAAAGGCTACAGATTTCATGATCCCAGTGAAATGACATCCTGGAAAAGGCAACACCGTGGAGACAGTGAAGAGACCAGTGGATGCAAGGGCTTTGGCAGGAGGAAGGATGAAACAGACAGAGCACTCAGGATTTTCAGGGGAGTGAGAATAGTTTCTCTAATATTATAGTGATGGATACACGTCATTATAATTTGTCCAAACCCACATGAAACACCACAATGAGCCCTAAGAACTACAGACTCTGGGTGACGATGACACGTCACCACGGGTTCATCCTTGGTAATCAGGATACCAGCAGGTGGGGATGCTGATAAGGCAGGAGGCTGTGCATGTCTGGGCTCAGCAGGTACACAGAAACCTCTGTATCTTCATCCCAATTCCATTGCGTACCTTAAATTTCTCAAAAAATCAAGTCCTTAAAGAGTGTAATTTCCAATTGTAGTTCCCTTCTGAAATATTTCATAATTTAAGTGCCAACTTTTCCCACTGAAAGTTAAGATGAATGACTGGTCTTTGTTGAAATGCACATTTTGCATCACAGCCATGAAACCGAACCTCAGCAAACACTCTGGGCAAGATTCCAAACAGCCCATCCACCCTGTTCATGATAACTTCCAAATAAGCTTTAAAACCCACAATTCTAGATAAGACCTGCCTGATTTCTTAAATACCAGTTTTTAAGATTTGAGAGTAGCTTCCAACTAGACACTAAAAATGAAAACCTCAACCTCAACTTATCACCTTTTAACATTAAGTCATCACATTTTGAGAATCTGCCATGTCATTACCACACGTGAGTTCCATGAAGGGTGCTGCCTAAGGGGAAAGAGTGTTGTAAATTTTTAAAAATTATCCTGTTGTCAGGGTTGATTCCTGGATTTATAACAATGGATTATAAAAAATACTGCCATTATTTTTAAAAGTAGCTTTTAAAACACTTTGGTGAAATATTCAAAAAGGATGTAAGGTACTTACATCTTAAATCAGAAATACACTTCATCACTCTTGAAAAACATTACCACCTAACATACCTGAATAAAACATGGTTTCTAGCAAACGCCCAAATCCTATAGGTCTGCCTCTGGCCTCTCCCTCAGGAGGCAGGGCAGTATGTGATGGCAGGCCCTGCACACAGAGCTCAGGGCTGCCAAAGGACCTTGCAGAACTGTGATCAGCCCTCCAGCTGATTTCATGCAGAAGTATAGAAACTTCAGAGGTATGTGAAAGCTGGGTGATAAACCGATGGCTCCTGACCGGCTTGGTGGGGTTTTATCAATGGCTCCCAGAACATTTATTCCCAAGTGAAAAAAACAACTTGTTTGGGTTTTCGGAACAAGATCCAGGATTCTGGCAGGAGAACGCCAGGCTGGAGAAGCTGCTGTGGATACCTCCTGGAGTGTCTCCACAGGAGGTGGGGGATGGAGCTGACTGGGAATGTCCAGCCTTCATCCCCTCCCCTCCCCCTGACGACCCTGCTCCACTGTGGACCTGGCCATTACCCCCTCTAAGTCAGCTGGAATCAGAGATAAGCAATGAGGGTATCTCTCGAGGCTGCTTCAGGAGAGAAGGAGAGAAAGAAATGCCACCCCAAAGCAGCCTGACACACCTGCTGCTCCCTGGATTCTGTGCTCTCTATAAAATAAGGGCCACACGCTGAAACTCTAAGTGAAAATTGGGAACTGCACTGAGTGGGCCTTCAAACCTACCTCCCACACGTGGAAGCACATCCAGGGACACAGGACGATGGGATGTCCACTCATCACATCAGGCTAGCTCCGCATCTGGTGGTGACCCACCTCGATTATAATGATTTTGTGTCTCAGCAGCAGGTAGAGAGTCAATGTGAAAAGGTTGGCGTGCAAAGGGGAAGAACTGCAAATCTCAAACGGATGGATAGCTGCAGCCATGAACATGCCCACGGCCACCTCGCCCACAAAGTCAGGCCAGCTGGACTATTTCCACCCCTGTCCAGACCCTGCACTTCACTGTGGACTTGGCTCTGGGGCAGCCACTCAACAGCTCTGCAGACCGCGTTCTCCAGGACAACTTTGCACTTGGTTTCTCAATCCTGTGTCCCACAGCTGCAGAATCACACCAGGTTCACCTGTGTTTGAAGGGTTCTTATGCCACGTTCATTACTATCTTGTAGGCTTTACTCTCAGTCAAGTACAAGTCTGCATAAGTTAAAAATCCCTAGTTCAGGGAAAAACCTTAACCACCCCATCACCCACCCTAGCAGATGAGGAATGAGAGCCTGTACCCGCCTGCATGTGAACAGACAGCAGAGCCAGAGCATGAACTGATGAAACCTGAACCGGGGGCTACTCAGAGATTCAGGGAACGCCAAGACAGGTGAGGAACATAGTTCAGCAAAAGAAAATCTGCCATCACCTCCCTCAGACACAAGGGCACGACAGGGCTGAGCAGCTGACACCAGAACCAATTAGAAGCCAGACCCCATAAGAGTTCTGCCCCCAGGCGCCTGGCCAGAGGGTGACTACGTGTCTTTCCAGGAAGCCAGAGGGCCAGGTCCACTCTCCATCCATTCCGACTCCAGAGGCAGAGTGGGAAATGCAGCTTGCAGGACCCCGAGGCAGAGAGCAGGGAGGATGGAGCAGAGAAGTGTGCTCCAGAGAGCAGAAAACCCTCTGCATAGGACGTCAGGGAGAGGAGACGCCATTCTGCACTGCCTTCCAGAGAGGAAAAGTCACAGGTGAGGGTTACCCAGGGGCGGTGGAGCAGCCTACAGCTGTCCTCTAAAAGCAACCTGGGAGCCAGATGTCAGTCAAAGAAGCCAGAGACGACAGAGAACAAATACGTGCCTGAAGGTATGCAGACCCACTGAACAGCAGTGACCGGGAGCAGTCCTGGTGCTGGGAAGGGGTCCTTGCGCAGAGCCCTCTGCCCGCTGATGCCCCTCCCCTCGGGCAGGCAGCCTTTTAAGCAGAGTATTCAGGACCCTCAGGAGAAGGCAGGGCAGACTGTGAGCTCCGTGCATGTGTCCCCCCCAGCCCCCACTTTGTCCTCATTAAGCCACCCGCCCGCTCTGCAGGTGCAGGAAAGCCCAAGGCATCTGGTGTCAAGAGTGAGAGCTGAAGTGAGGCTTTGAACAGTCACGGAGGCCTGGGAGATAAAACGCAGCAGGCGGGGCCTTGCCAGTGAGCAGGGAGTCAGATCCCAAGAGCTCCATGCGGGACCCTGAAAACACTAACCTCGGATTTAGGGAGAAGCAGAAATACACCACCGTCCTATAAGTACTGAGACTCAGCCTCAACAGAACACCAGGTGGTATGAGGTGACACGTCTGTGGTGACATGTCTCCTCCAGAGCCTTTCCAGTTTCTCACAATAAGACTCCAGCTTCGGGAAAGTTAACAGGCAGACCAAGAGAAGTGACTAACAGGAAAACAGGCAATAGAATTAGATTCAGAGTTCATCCAGATGTTAGAATTATCAGACACAAACGTTAAGATAATTACAATTGATATGCTCAGAAAATAGTTAGCATTATGCTAACTTTCACCAGGGAACCAGCGTGGATAAAAAGAGCCAAATGGAAATTCTTTTTTCTTTTCTTCTTCTTTTTCAGGGCTGCACCTGTGGCATGTGTAACTTCCCAGGCTAGGGGTCAAATTGGAGCTGCAGCTGCTGCCTACATCACAACCACAGCAATGCCAGATTCAAGCCGTGTCTGAGACCTACGCTGCAGCTCATGGCAATGCCAGATCTTTAACCCACTGAGCAAGGCCAGGGATGGAGCCCATGTCCTCACAGGGACTACCCTGGGTCCTTAACCTGCTGAGTCACAACAGTAAGTCCCCAAATGCAAAAAATGTTAACATAAAAATACAGTAACTGAAACAGATTACATGAGACAAGGGATTGGCAAACAGTCTATGGGCACATCTGGCACACTCCTGGTTCTGGTTATAATTTTTATTGGAAAACAACCACATCCATCTGGTTACATACTACCTATGATTCTTCTTGTGTTACAATGCAGTTTTCTAGTTGTGACCAAAGCCATGTGCCCTACAAAGCCTATGATATTTACTCTCTGACCTTTTACAGGAAAAGATCACAGATCCAGGGATTTAGGTAAAGAAGAAGGGAAGATAAAGTTCAGGAGAAAATGTACAGAACGAAGCACCAAAATTTTTTTAAAAAATGAAAATAAAGACGGGAACACAAGGATTCAGTAGGTGTCCAGATAATAAGGTCTACTTCATGTCACTGTAAGTGAGGAAAGAGAGGGGATGTGGATATGCTATTTGAAGAAATAACAGCTGAGATTTTCTGAAAGTGATGAAACATATTATAGCATCACCCTGGATGTCACGAAGGGAAGCACAAGCAACCAAGCATAAGAGGAAGCATTCTTCATTCTAAGATAACAAAAAGACGCTAAAATCTAAGGAGCACGGAGTTCCTATTGTGGCTCAGCAGGTTAAGAACCCAACATAGTATCTCTATGAGGATGCAGGTTTGATCGCTGGCCTTGCTCTGTGGGTTAAGGATCTGGCGTTGCTCTGAGCTGTGGTGTAGGTTGAAGACACAGCTCAGATCTGGCATTGCTGTGGCTGCGACACAGGCTGGCACCTGCAGATCCTATTCAGCCTCTGGCCTGGGAACGTCCATATGCTTTGGGTTCGGCCCTAAAAAGAAACAAAACAAAATAAACAAAAAACAAACCAAGGAGCAGCAGATGAGGACTTGGGAGGAGTTTATTACCACCAACTGAAATGATGAAAGTCAGGACAATAAATCAACCTCTCTAAATTCCAGGGAAAACACAACTGCCAAAAAGAATTCTGTACCTGGAGTTCCCGTCGTGGCGCAGTGGTTAACGAATCCGACTAGGAACCATGAGGTTGCGGGTTCGATCCCTGCCCTTGCTCAGTGGGTTAACGATCCGGCGTTGCCGTGAGCTGTGGTGTAGGTTGCAGACGCGGCTCGGATCCTGCATTGCTGTGGCTCTGGCGTAGGCCGGTGGCTACAGCTCCGATTCAACCCCTAGCCTGGGAACCTCCATATGCCGCGGGAGCGGCCCAAGAAATAGCAACAATAACAACAACAACAACAACAAAAAGACAAAAGACAAAAAAAAAAAAAAAAAAAAAAAAAAAGAATTCTGTACCTATATCCTTTGGATTGAAGGATAAAAACAACTATTTCCAACCAAACTAAAGCTGAGTAACTTCATTAGTACTTAACACTCACTGGAAAGAATCACTAAAAGTGGTTCTTGAGGCACAAGGATATGACAGGAAAAGCACTAAAACCAGTAAGGAACAGAGAGGAAGAAAAAGTATGTGGGTAAATCTAAATAAATAATAACTGTAAGAGCAGTAATAGTATGTCGTGGGCAACAATAGGTGAAATTAACACAGGTGAAACAGTCTAGGACCCAGAAATCCTGCTCCTACAGATGCACCAAGAGCTAGGTACACACACACACACACACACACACACACACACATATACACATACAAACACCTACACAGAAGCACACACAAATACACATATATACACAGAGAGACACACACACACAGAGGCACACACAGACACACACATACACCCAAAGATACAGATAAGAAAATGCACCACAAAATTAATTTTAATTTCTAAAACTGGAAACCATGTAATATGTGCCTCCACAAAGCCACTTCCATTTAGGGCTAAAATGGGCACAGCAAAGGCCCACTGCTGCCACTTCAAAAGCGGGCATAAGTCAGAGAACTCTGAGAGCATGTGTTTGTTAAAGCCCACCCTGGACTAAGGATTTATGGACACCGGATTCCAAATCAGGATACTCCTTTCTAGGACAGAAGTGACCTGTGGCCACCTTGAACCCCAGGGCCTGGCAAGCACAAGGGCAAATCTGCCATAAAGAAGAGTGGGCAGAAGGCCCAACAATTAACCTGCCCCCTGTGGGCTGGGATGAGGGCTGGAATTCAGAAAGGCCAGGTCACAGTGGGGCTCACCCCACCAGCTCCCACCCAGTGCCCTTAGCTGAGTCCCCAGAAAGCTGGGAGACGGCTCAGATGGCTGGACTGGACAGTCCCCCCAGGATGCCAGGAGCACAGAGCTGCGCAAGACAAGGGACTTCTTCAAGAGTAGGGAGCAGGCCTGAGGGTTGTGGGGACAGAACAGGGGGGGACCCCCAAGAAACAGGGAAGCAGCAAGCCCAGGGGTCTGGGAGTAGGACATCAGGGTGGCAGGATCCCTAAGGAGCCGCTGGGAAACAAAGGGGCTCCCATCAGGGAAGAACTAGGCTGTGAAGCAGCAGGATGGATGCTGCCCATGCAGAATTTCGAGGAAAACTGGAGTCAGTGCCGGCCCAGATCTAAGGTGGCAACCCCAGAGCAGGCACAGACAAGCGGGGTGGACCAGGTCCCCGCCCTGGTGCCAGGACTGGGGGGGCGGGCAGCACCTCCTCCCCGTCTGCTGTGCTCTACACAGAGGCCTAGCCTGAGAGTGCCCTGATCCCATGTGAGAAGCAGCGGACCCCGCTGGCCAGTCCCATGCGTCCACCCTCTTCAGCACAGGACAAGGGCTCCAAGCCACCAGCCTCCAAGTCTGCTGGGCAACAGTGTTCCTGATGTGATGTTTCCTTCTGTGTCTGTGATTATAATTAATTCAAAATACAAACCGGCTAGATCCAGATGCCCAAGGGGCTGGAGATAATGAGAGTCCCACTCCTGTTTAACAGCTTTCTTATCAGAGGATCTCCAAGTCATTTACACATCCAATATCATCATTCCCTTACTTCTCTTCTGGGATCTATCTGGCTAGACTTCAGAAAATGCCCATCTCTCGAGGTCACCCTTAATAAAATAAATTTATCCCAAGGACACCTTGAAAAACCCCTATTACTCACTGCGAAAGACTGTGCAGTTTAGAGCTGAAATCTCCCTGTGAAGAGCTGATACCTTGAGAGATGGTCTCATTTATTTTGACGATGTCTATACTCTACGCTTGCTTATGCAGCATTTTCAACTTTAAAATTCATGTCAATGAATCCTTCAGAGCACCAGCTGCCGTCCTAGTTAAACCTTAAATAGACAAATTGCTCACATTTCATGTACTAGTTATTCTTGAAAAAGCTTCATCAAAGTGGCATTATGCACTGTCTCACACGTATGTTCACTTCTTTTTCCACCAGAAAAAAAGAGCAGCTTGGCTCTCATTGCTGAGGAAATAGAAATGCTGGTTTCTTGGAGCTGTTCTGTTACTTTCCCCCTAAATCTGCAAATGTCACAGCAAGTGTAGGAGGAGGGGTCTCGTGGAATCCGCACCAAGCCTCTGATACCCTCTTCTCCATCACCCCCAGTACCCCCTGCTCACCCCGATCCCCTGCCCCCCACCACCTCCCGTTTGGGTCCACACAGCCCAGCAGGGGCCCCCCTGGGCAGGTGGGTGAGGACAGCAGTGAACATGCAAAAAGCCACTGCAGGTCTGCGCCCTGAGCCACAAAGGGAAAGTGCCACTGCCTTTCAGCTTCGAGAGCTCTAAGCACAATCTGGAAAGACAACTGGAGTCCAACCAGCAGGACTGCCGTTAGCTGTGGGAAAAATGCAGGCTCTGAGACAGGAGGATGGAGGAGCCACCCCACAGGCAGGGCCCAGCCGTCATGGAATGTCCCAGAAAACACACATACAGAGATAGAGTGAGCAAGGGAAGGAACTCCTAACAGGTGCAGGTGAGGCAGACCTTTTACATGGAACATTCCTGGGCTTTATCATGGAAGGTTCTCATTCTAATATTCCTTAACGACTACTTTTACCATCTGAAAATAAGAGGTTACTGAAATTTATCAGAAATAACAAAGCAACTGCCTGTTGATCTTAAGCCTTCCGATTTAACCAAATAGCCATCTCTCAAGTAATTTCTACTCAAGTCATTTAAATCATCATGAAGGATACTTATATAGATAAACAGCAGAAATAAGAAACAAGAGGTGAAGGCTTGAGGCTGACATCAGTTACAGACTCATTTGTTTGGTACATGCTGTAAACAAGGTGGATTTGAAGCCTTCACTCCTCTGTCTGTAATTTGCCACTATGCCTACTACTTTCTATTGTCCCATACATTTAATCATGTCCATCATCTGGCTGAGCCCTGAAGGCCTGGGGCTGTGATTTTGTCTAAGCATCACTACTGTCAACTCACCTTTTTCCTTCTTACCAATGCTCCAAAGTGTCAACAGGAAAGAAAAAGAAAAAAATTCCTTACTAATGAGAATACCTATGTAAGTCACATGATTTCTACTGACACACGGTTCTGTTAGTAAAGTTGCCCTTGACCTACATCCACGGTGTACTCTGGGTTTCTACGAATGAGAGCCCTAAACCAGTGCATTGATTTATTTGTACATTAAGACACATGGGTCGAAATCACACCTGATACAAGTGGCACAAGATCTGTGACCAACCAAGGCAACAATGGGGCCACTTGAGCCTTGATTCCTGCTCTAGGACCTTCAGCCAGAAGTGACCTGGGCAAGTCACCTCCCTTTCCAGGACCTCCAGCTGCAAGGGACCCAGAAAAGTCACCTCCCTGCTTGAAGACCTCCAGCTGCAAGGGACCCGGACAAGTCACCTCCTTTCCAGGACCTCCAGCTGCAAAGGACCCAGAAAAATCACCTCCCTGCTTGCAGACCTCCAGCTGCAAGGGACCCATACAAGTCACCTCCTTGCCAGGACTTCCAGCTGCAAGTAACCTGAACAAGTCATCTGCCACGGTGCCTCCAACTGTGTTTACCCTACAACGCTGTCTTGGGGTTAAAGGTGCTAACGTTTGTAAGCACAAAGCTCGGGATGTGACATGTAGTAAGGTTAGATGATTTTATATGCCATAGTCATCATTAATATCTATGCCCAAAGAGCCCTCATGGAAACAGGGAGAACACACCCTGGAATCTTGTTAAAGTAACAACGACTTGACAATTGGACCCAACTGCTAAAATAATTTTTGAAATCACATAATTCAGTCACCCTGGATGTTTGCAAATGTATTGTACACAGCAAGTTCTGTTGGCATATCCATTCAAGAAATAATGCAGGGGATGGTTTGCCTTGGTGTTTAGGATTTGTGATTAAATTTAGTATTAACTACACGTTTTAATGGGTGTTACCCTAAAGGATGTAACAGAAAACAGGATATTAAATCGTTATAACTGTGTTCAGTTTAACATGAATGTATTAAAAAGTTTTAATGCCGAAATGATTATCCCCCCATGAGTGAAAGGATTCATTTATGTGATTTTAAAACGCAGGCTCCACAAAGTGAAGATTATTATCCTCAATGTTACCATCGGAACTAATTTCAGCACTGGGTCACACCTCAGTTTCTAGGAGGAGTATTTCTCTAACAAGTCCTAACTTTTTTCAAAATATGAGAATGTCTCTTTGCATGGAATAATGGTCCCCTCATCATTCAGAGGGTTACACTCTGCAGGTCCAAATCCACACCACCGCACTGAGTAGTTCAACAAAGTTAATTTTTTTTATTGAGGCTAATAATGTAAAAATACCCACATCTTGATCTAATAACATGTTTAAATAATATACAACTCATATAAGTGTGTAAATACCCACAAGGAGGTTTTTGGAAAACTGACAAGACTTTTCCAGGTTGAAGAAGCTTATTCTTTTCATGTAATTGGCTCATATTTCCCCCCCAGATCTCAGGATGGTTAATACAATTTCTCCCTCACAAAACTTCCTCTCTCAGCTGGGTCTCATCCTGCAGTGCCCAATGGGCATTCCCTGGAACTTCAGGTAAGAGAAGCTGGAACCCACTAGTGCCTCCTAGAGACTTCTTCTCAGGGTTCAGCTAAGGAAAGTGGATGTGGGTGAGATTCATGCCCATGAGTGAGACCTCCATGCAGGGCAAGGAGCAAGAGGAAGAGCTGAGGGGATAATGAAGGGGCGTGGAGGGCGAGGGTGTGACCGACAGGATTCCTGGTGTGACGAAGCTGCCTAACCAGATTCTAGGCACTGACTTCTAACCTGGAGTCAATCACTAGGACTCTTAGTCACCTACTAACTCTCCATTTCCATATCCTTCAACACAGAGACAAAGGCGTGACAGGTGCTGTTCCGAGGAGCCACTTCAGTCTGACTCCCAGAGCCACCAGGAAGAACCACACGGCTGCTTAAGCTGCCCTGAAATGTCTCACGAAGAAGTCACTCCCCATGAAATATTAACCTCAGCAGTGACAGCACATCATCCACACTATCTTTAACAAAACTATTATGACTGTAATGAAACAAATAGTATCACTGTAATGTAAAATCACTCCTATAAATACAAGTAACTGTGAAATAATACAAAAAGAAACTTGTGAATGTAACCATACAAAAATGTTATTCCAGGGCCCCGGTTAAGAATTTTCAAGAATACATTTGTTTTGCTAGCAGATTCTAATAAAAGACATCAAGGGCCATCCACTAACTTCTCCCTCCCTAGAGACTGGGGTAAAGGTCACTGTCACCTCCTTTAGGGACAGAAGACCTCAGGGAACGTCATAAAATGACAGCGTAAGATGAAGCACTGTCACAGTGTTGTGGTGAAGTCACCACTGACTCAGATGCAACACACCACTGACATGACAGGCACACCCGTCAATCAACCATCCTCTGCTGCTTATAGCTGGTGTTTGAAGGCTGAAGTCAATGCAGTGAAGAGGGGTGTGTGTGTGTGTGTGTGTGTGTGTGTGTGTTACAATTACGACAAAGCTCATTTAGATTTCCTGGAGAATATTAATATCCTAGAATACATCCTCAATAGTTTCTCATCAGGACGGCTAAAGCACAGTCATCAATTCAACAAAACGGTGTCTTTTCCAAAATCTTTTTCTTGCATTCAAAACAATAGCTATACCAGCCTTAGGAAAACAGTAAATAGAACTAGATTCTATGCTATCAAATAATTAAATAACAACAATATGTTGAGTTTTCAGAAGTAAAGGCAGGGTAAAAAAAGTTACAAAAAGCCATGTTCTCAATAAAACCAATGTTGTAAAGCTGAAAAAAAAAAAAAAAGGTAGGACAGGCGGCAAAGGCAATATAAAGAAAGCAGGTTAAGAATCTGACTGCAGCGGCTCAAGTCACTGAGGAGGTGGGGGTTCCATCCCCAGGCCAATGCAGGGGGTTGAAGGATCCAGCATTGTCAGTGCAGCGGCTTGGGTCACAGTTGTGGCTCAAATTCAATCCTTGGCCAGGGAACCTCCATTTGTCACAATATAAACAATCAAAAATTTTTAAAAAGATGGTTGAAAAACACTATTCCAGTTTTTAAGAAACATGATATCAAGGGAGGGAGACAAAACACAGGAATAGAGATGAGTTAAATAGCATTTAACGTGGTAAATCACACTTGAGTATTAGGAGAGGGAAATGGGGTGTCATGAATGATTTTATACCTGAGTGACACAGGGGACTCACGAATAACCACACACATAACAGTATCATGGAATCTGAGTGTCTCTGAAGGCCCGGCACCCCCCTGGCATCCTGCTTTCAGACTCACTCTCAGGGCTCACCCTGTCAGGTGAAGCACCAGGAGCCTCTCCGGGAAGATGTCAAGGTGTCAAGTGCTAAAGGGTAAACACAGGGTTTGCAGCGAAACAGATGCTCTGTACTCCAGGCTGGATTTAGTCACGGCTCAAAACTGCCGACCGCGTGCCTCAATCAGGGAATTCAGTGGTTCCAAGCTGACTCTGCACTGTCCCTAGCATTCCCCAGAGCCTGGGAAGCCTGAAGGACCCCACCCCCCACCACATCTGCAACCTCCCCCACACCTCCGGGGGGATCAACATGCCTCGAGTCACATCTTCCTCCCTGGGCTCCTGCCAGCCCCGCTCCTTCCGGTCCACTTGCCATCTGTCCCTCTCCCCTCCCCCGAGTTGCCTCCTCCTCCCCTCCATGACCTTGGAAGCTGGAGACACCCCCATCCTCCACCTCAAGCCAGTCCTTGGAAGTCTTTTCCTTCCTACCTCTTACTCCCCAGGATCCTCCTCAGGCTTCTGATGAAAACCCAGCCTGTTTCCCTCTCCGTGTCCCTCTATGAACACCTGTCCTCACATGTCTCTCAGGTTGGCTCCTCTGAAGCCCCCAACCTGGGCATCCAAACCCCTGCCACGTGCCCACCCGCAGGGTCAGCTGCTCCCCAGCCAGACGGCCCATCACAAAGGGCAGCCCTGTTCCTCCCACTGCTGTGACCAGGACCACCGTGACATCTTTGAGGTCACCTTGCAGTCAAAAGCAACAGAAAATTTTTCAGATGGCTGAACTGTAGGATACTGTACCCTAAGCACATCTTAGGAAACACTTGATCCCAGTAAATCCTAAGATAATAAAATAGGATCTCTATTTAAAAGATGTTTTAATTCAAGGTGGAAACATTTCTAAGGAGCGGGTTATAAGGTGTCATTTGTATCTATGTTCACCAAGCAGGTATCCCGATGCCGAGCATGTGCTGAGGCTCTGGAGCTGATGGGTCAACAGGAATCAACAAATGGGATGTTTGCTCTAAATTTATGTTGTCTGAGCAACTCTAAGGCTCAGGGCATCTTGCAAGTGTTGCCAAGTCCGTCACTCTCTCTCTCTCTTTCACACACACAGACACACATACACACACACACACACACACACACACACACACACACACACACACTCACTCGGGATCCCAAGATAGGTGACAGCCCTTTATCTTCATTGTTTGTAGGTAGAGTTTTGGTTTTCCCCCACCACTACAAAAATCAGTTATTAAAAATAAAGAAAAACAAGTAAACCAAGACAGCAACAAACACAAGTGCTCCATTGTGACAGAACAGCCAGGAGCCTTTCAGATGCCTGCTCCCAGGCCCTTCTCCCTGACTGACCTCGGCCGTAAACACACCACATAACCACCCTGAGGGGAAAGCCCTTTAGACAGGATGTAAACCTGGGTCAAAATAAAAGATACAGTTAAAATAAATGATAAGTGTACAGCACAGGAAAATATATCCAGTCTCTTGGAATTAATCGTGATAGAAGATAGTATAAGAAGAAAAATGTGTGTGTGTGTGTGTCTACATGAACAACTGGGTCACTTTGCTATAGAGCAGGAATTGGCAAAACACTGTAAGTCAACTATACTTTAATAAAAAAAGTCAAAAAGATAAGAAACATAACAAAAAGAAGCACAATATATAAATAGTATTAATCTCTAAAATAAGAAGAACCTTCCGCATATCTGCACCCCTGAGGTACTAAGGACAGCTGTGAGTATGTGCTTGCCGCACTGAAAATTTAATGAAGGCCAGGCCTTAAGATAAATGTTACCTTCCCATCAAGCATCTCTCCAAGAAAACTTGTAAAAAATGAGAAACATAAATAATGACACCAATAGTGAATTCGTGCCCTCTATCAAACATCCTTTTAAAGACACATCATATCGTGAATTTATTTAAAAGTTTTATATTTGTTATCCAGGGTAACAATGTCATATCGGATCTGTTCCTTTTCTTACAAACTATTTTTAATTCAACCAATAGGAATGCAAGGGATTTATAAATTTACTTTGCTTAATCCATCAATAACAGAACTATAGCAAACCTTTCTTTAATGCTGTAAGATTTATTCAACTCCTGAAACAATATTTTATATTTGAGATAGTAGGTATTTTTCAATGATCGTAAGTGAAAAAAATACTTTTTGGGTTTATCTCTAGGTTTAATATTTCTACATGTTCACTTAAAAATATGTTAACATACAAATGTCTTTGTTATAAATTTACAAACTGAAATTTATGACTATTAATTTTTTATTCCTTTTTTTTTTTTGTCTTTTCAGGGCCACACCTGCAGCATATGGAGGTTCCCAGGCTAGGGGTCTAATTGGAGCTGTAGCTGCCAGCCTATGCTACAGCCACAACAACGCCAGATCTGAGCCACCTCTGCGACCTACACCACAGCTCACAGCAATGCTGGATCCTTAGCCCACTGAGCGAGGCCAGGGATCGGACCCGCAACCTCATAGTTCCTAGTCAGATTCATTTCCACTGCACCACAATAGGAACTCCTATTCTTCTTTCGAGAAACTCCTAGCAATTGAAGTATGTCTTTGAACGACTTCCACACTTAAAGACAAAATTACTTCCTGCAGCTGCTGTGATGTAGGTTCACAACCCGGGAATCCCTGGGTGAGAACTGAAACTGGCCCTGGACTTGGACACGGAACGGACACGGAAATCTAGGAGAGACCACAGAAAGAGGCAGGGACTCCACATGGGCGGGTACAGGTGTCAGAAGCAGGAGACTTGTCTAGAGTGGCTGCAAGACATGTGTGCCTGCACATGCACCACAGGAACCCTACAGTTTGTCTCGAGGCCTTATGAGGGTTCAGTAGAGGTGGTCTCCACAGCGCCTCACTTTCCAAGGCTGTGTCTTCAGAAGGTTGGAAAGAGGGGAGCAGGCCCTGAGTGAGTTTCCTAGGGCAGCAGGGGTTCTGAGCCCCCCACTGCCCAGGGCCACTTCCAGGTCAGCTGCAGCCATGTCCTCCTGATGGGCTCCCCAGGCAGCAAAGAACCACAGAACTCTTTGGGTCAGTTCTGGGGGCAGGAGCAGGGATGACGGTGTTTCAGAGGCTCTGGGGACTCTGTCAGCCTAGACACCCAGCTGTAGCCCTGCTCTGCCCCCACCCCAGCCTCTGGATCCCTCCTCTTGTCCTGTCCTGCAGCCCTCCTCCCGGCCTCTTGCGAGCCCACGTGCTTGAACGTGGGTGACTCGGAATCCATGATGACCTTCCCTCTCAGGCCTCGCCCTTGATCCTGTGGACCTGTCCTTCACCTAAGGTGACATCCTGTCTCCAGGGACTAGAGAGGGGAAGTCTTTCTGGGGACCACCACGTGTCCCCACGGGGACTGAGCACCACCACCTCGTCACCTTAGTGTTTCCGTCCGTGGCAGGAAAAACAACAGCCCCCACAGATGCCCCCCTGCTACCTTGCAACGCAAATTGGATTTCGCAGAAGTGATTATGCTACTGATTCTGAGACGGGAAGGCTGTCCTGGATTATTCAGATGGGCTCCATATGGCGGAAGAGGGAGGCCAGAGGGTCAGCAAGAAGTGGAAGAGGCCATACAGACAGGTTCCCAGCCATGGGCAAGGGCCAGGGAGCCAAGGCCAGGCCTGGATTGCGCCCTCGGGCTCCAGGAAGGAGGCGGCCCCTGGCCCCTGGCTGTCACCTCACTAAACCTTTCCAGCTTTGCTTCCAGAACTGTCACACACCTGTGTGGTTTTGAGCTCCTATATTTGAAGCAATGTGCTACAGAGCAATAGGACATAGCCTACCTTCCAACAACAAGGTAACAGCTGTGTGCTGGACCCAGGAACGGAGCCCAAGCACATGGTCCCAGCTGAGTGCTGGGCTTGCCTGGCTGGAAAGCAGTGAAGTATGGTCTGTTTTTAATCACAGGAACTGTTTAACTTGAACTGGGCTCAATGTTAACATAATCAAGAACTTGGATCCTGCTTTTTGTTTTCCGCAGGCTTCTAACACTTGTAACACCTTGTGACGGTGCTGCAGGAGGGTGATCGGGGATGGACGGAGCAACCCATGGGCCTTCCTGTAAGACACTGGTAAGGCAGAGGCTCGGTCTCCATCTCTATTCAAAACTATAATGTGAACAGGTGTATTTGCTCAGACACCATCTCAAAAGTATTAGAAAGCTGACAGATTTCAAAAATAACCTCTTGTCACACTTCAAAAGAAAAGCTCTCGATTAACATAAAAATCAAAACGTTAGCATGTGCGGCTTAGTTGCTTTGCCTCCTTACGCTGATGATGCATACACTTTGTATGTACATTTTCCTAAGGAAAGAAACTAAGATATTTGTGGGGAGGGGGCAGGGGGCCATGACACCTGTACCCTGGTCTCTCAATTTAATTTTACTGTTAGTGTTTTCTATTCTGGAGTTAACAGCATGAAAACTGGCTGGGTAGTTAGCCATTGACACGGCTTTTATAAATATGACTGTCACCTTAAAATGTCCTCATTTTATTTATGCATCACAAAATTTCATATCCTTTTTATTTTTAATTAATAATTAATTTATTTGCTTTTTAAGGCCACACCTGTGGCATATGGAAGTTCCCAGGCTAGGGGTCTAATCAGAGCTATAGCCACCAGTCTACACCACAGCCATAGCAACGCTGGATCCGAGTCACATCTGCAACCTACGCCACAGCTCACGGCAATGCCGGATCCTTAACCCACTGAGTGAGGCCAGTGATCGAACCCACAACCTCATGGATACCAGTCGGGTTCATTAACCACTGAGCCATGACGAGAACTCCTCATACCCTTTTTAAAATTAAAAATTCTACCTGAACGGCTATCAAAAGTATGCAAAGATACTTAAAAGTCACATTTACCACTATTTAGAAATTTGGTGCTTTTCCCATACATGTCCAGTGGTCATTATACGTCCACTCGCCTCCGTCACATTAGATTTCCCTAAAGTAACATGAGAGGATAGAAGTAAGGGGCAGGTTCACCCTCATAACCTGGCTTATTTCTCCATTTCGTTTCACTGACTTTCCCTCATGCTTTGCTCAGCATTATTTAATACCTGATTCCTGCTTCTATTTAGAGTTCACAGACTCACAAAGTGAAAAAGATTGATCTCAGCACTGACCCTGACCTTCTGCTTGTGGGTAAAACACAGGGAGGCTTTTTAGAGGCCTTTGCTGCCTTTAATATACAGATCAGCATTGAATTCTCAGTTTCTGATGTGAATTTTCCTCACTATAATGTTTAGATGAAAAGTGAAAAGCCATCCATTCTATAATCTTGTCTACAAGGGCTAAAAACACACGAACAGAAAATGTCTTGTTTCAAGCCTTAATATCCACTAGCATTCAAAATATAGTAAAGACTTGTAATTTTTTGTTTTGTTTTGTTTTGTTTTCTTGTTTTTTAGGGCCCTGCTTGGGCATGTGGAGGTTCCCAGGCTAGAGATCTAATCGGAACTGTAACTGCCAGCCTACTCCACAGCCACAGCAACACCAGATCCGAGCCGCATCTGTGACCTACACCACAGCTCACGGCAATGCCAGATCCTTAATGCACTGAGCAAGGCCAGGGATTGAACCCACAACCTCATGGTTCCTAGTCGGATTCATTTCCGCTGCACCACGACGGGAACTCCAAGACTTGTAAAATTTTAAAAATATGAAATGCTAAGTTTCAAATTGTGATGCACATTGAAGGAGAAAAATAACTCCTGTTCTCACCATTTTTCCCTAGAAAGAGCATACACCAGATGGAACAGCTTGAGATTTTCCTCAGCGGAAGATAATATTCCATCAGCTTCAATCACAAGAAGTTCAATCTTCCGCATCTTCCCCAGCCTCACCGGGGAGGGCTCACTTGTCAGCCCCTGGAGAACATTCTTCTAAGACACACATGAGTCATAGCGTTGAGAATATACTGGAAATTCACAGCAACTCAAAGGCCAGGCACACGTGCAGTATTCTGTCATTTTTTCCAATTGAGACACAATGACGTATTTACTAGCGTACGTAAAGTGTCTGTGGACATGCGCATGCACGCGAATGTGTGTATAAAATTGCCAGCCATTTTAGTCCACCAGAGGTCACATACATTTTAGTGACTTACTATCAAATAATTACGTGTCAAGGGAAAGACTATGTGGGGAAAATTCACCCCCGTGTGGACAGTGCTGCTCCTCAACCTCCCCGCCCCAGGACCAGAGCGACCAACAAGCACAAAAGAGCAACGATATTCTTTTAAGGTCCTCTTAGGAATCAACAATCTTGAAAATGTAAGTTTAAAATCCTTTGAAGCAACATGCAGAGAAGGAAGAGAAGGACTGTCTTCTTTTAACTACTGACTGGATGGATGTGCTCATGTCCAGCATCACCTGCTAAGCTGGGGTTCTGCAGGGTTGGGGGTATGGTCAGAAGACACATCGGCTCCACCGTTGACCAGGAGGCTCAGAAGACACCCCTGCTGGGGCCTGGGTTCCCAAGGCCCCTTGAGTCCTCACACAGGTAAAGTTCCAGAACCAAGGTTCCATGACCATCTGTGCAAAGAACCGTGTGTGTGTGTGTGTGTGTGTGTGTGTGTGTGTGTGTGTGTGTGTGTTCTCACACACAGACTTCAACTGTTGCCAACAATGGAAGGGTAAGTACTCACTTGCTACATGGTTTCCAAACTACCCTTTAATAGGGAAATTCTCCTGTAAGGGGATAGTGTGAGATGCAGAGTAAAGGACATAAAGGAGCAGCCGGGTGCACTGGGTGGGAGGGGCTGGGAAGAGGGCTGGGAGGGAGGGGGGCACCACGGGGCTCCCCCTCTTCACAGAGCTGCACATTCAGCATGGCTGTCCACTGTCAGTGGACTTCAACTGTTGCCAACAATGGAAGGGTAAGGACTCACTTGCTACATGGTTTCCAAACAACATGTGCATGTTCTGCCATCTTACAGAAGACCTACCTTTCAGTCAGAAAGGTCCCAAGGTCTCAGAGCCCAGGCTCTAATCTTTCCCAAGGAGCTGCACACGGGAGCATCCACATGGATGCAGTGAGCAGAAAATGCCTTTCATCCCCGAATAACGTAGAGGCAGCTGATTTTTCCTATTTCCTCCTCATTCTACAGCCATTGCCCTGTGAGTATCAGCCAAGTCGTGGGACTATTCAACTTCTTTCTACAAATTTTGACTCTTTTGCTAAGTTTTGAGAGAAAAAGCATACAACTTTAATACTTTCCAGACTTTATCCAATTTGCCAAAATACTGGTAGAGGCCATACGTGAAGTTAATATGCTCTTCTGGATACTGGCTCATCTGAAACTTAACTACACAGTAATGTCCATAAATGGAAATTTTAAAATCCTGATTGTATACGTTTTCTATTATAAAATGTCCAATTCTCTACATAAATTTTGTAGTTGTAGGTTCATATTTTTAAAAACTGTGCACATATAGGGCAATATTCAATTAATTGCTCTATGCTAATATTAGTAATATTTTAATTATAAAACACCATATGTAAACATAAAAATTACAGTATGTTGTTTGTATTAAACACTGAACCATCATCTAAAAATACGCAGTGTGCTGAGAACATAATCTATAGATCATAAACCTATCCTAAAAAATGAGATGTGACACAAAGTTATCTATGATTGTAATAACCTCCTAGCTGCTAGAGTATGAATGCTTTTCAATTTCTGGTTAAGATTTTGCTGTGGACCTTGTACAATAATACATGTTTCTCTAAAAATATAAATAAGTGTGACAATAAAAGCACTCAATAAGGTGGTCAATAGAGAAAGGATATTTCAATCATGTTTCCTAACATTCATATTAATTACTAACATTGGTTATTTACAGTAACAAATATCAGTGAAAAACATTTAAAAATAATTTCTAGGATTAGTCAGTTATTTTTGCTGAATCTCTGTACTTCTGGCATATGTGTAACTGCTGGCAGCAATCTGAATGGCAAAGCAGCTGAGAAGTAGCTCATTTATGATTTCCTAAAAATTCCCAACATGAGTGCTTCCTCATGCTAACAATTTCCAATGCTGCACACTGGCAGGTGTCTGGGACTGTGTTTATGAAAACTGGGTCACTCCCACTGCAATGTGGGTCCCAAGAGCACTCAGGGCAGGTTTGGACGCTTCTGAGGCTGAGGCACAGAGTAGGGGTGGGGGGCACGCTCAGAACCATGTGACCTTGAACCAGAGAACTTGAAAACCCTCCATCCACTGGCATCTCGATGCCCTCACGCTAAACCACCACCCATGACTCTGGCACCATCCAGTCTGATGATCCTGGGTCCCAGGGCTACATCCGTGATTCTATGAATTATCACAAACCTTCTGAAAAGCAGCCCCTCATCTTGTTCCCCTGTGGTGGGGTGAGACCCAGCTAACACAGACAGGCTGGCGGAGTCCCTCTAAGACGTGCAGAGGCATTTAAGTAAGTAAATCCACTCAGTGGAAAAAGACATCATAGTTTGCTCATCATAGAAATGGTCATTTCTCTCCGCATGTCTCTCCCACACAGCCCCAAGGAAAAAAAGGACCCGAATCAGTGAAAGACCATACAAAACAGATCTGACTATATTCATCTTAGCTCCACATCTCTTTAAAACCTGAACATGAAGGAGGATAAAATAGACTTTTTAATCCTTTACTTTGATTTAAAAATTGAAAATTCATATTATCTTTACTGATACAGTTTTTATTTATTTTCTTTTTTTATTTACTTATTTTTCCTTCCTATGGCATATGGAGGTCCTGGGGCCAGGGATGGAATCCAAGCCACATCTGCAGCAACACCAGATCCTTCACCCCCTGTGTCAGGCTGGGGATCGAACCGGCAACACACAAGAGACAAGCCAGATCGTTAACCCCCTGTGCCACTCCTGATTCAGGTTTTAGATGGAATTTGATTTCTGTGTTGCTATTTAAAACCTGAAGTGGAATTTTAATTTGGCTGTCTTGATCATCAACATTACAACACCACCACAGACCGACTTCGTTAAGGGTTCATTAACCCTTTCATAAAGGGCTCTAATTTTTTTTGCCTCATTTATTTTTTGATTACACAGCTAAGCCACAGCCATGGTGACAGACAAAATATGGAAAGAATAGGGGACACACTTTTTTAAACATACAAACTAAAAATATCTACTAAATTATTTTGATTTAAATATGTTCAGCCTTATAGAAGCATATATTAAAATGTGCAAGAGTTTTGATACAAAGAAGTTTTAACCACATTTATGTATCCAAATGTAGCCATCTGTTCTGATGTGAATCTTCTATTGTTTTTAAGCTAAGGTGTAATTCCCTATCATGAGATCCCAAAATAAAATGCCCATTTGTTTCTATTAAGAGATTTATCTCCTCATACTTTAATATTTAACATTTTAAATAATCTGAGATTTATTTTAATCCTAGTTTTGACACCAAAAGTGTTCTGAATGTATCTTTCCATAAGTGACCAAGTACCCCAGCACCATTTTGTTAGAAGTCACTTTCTCCAGTGATTCTTAGACAAAGAGAAAGGAGCTCCGTGCAGGGAACCAGGCATACAAAGAGGGTGGCGGGAGGGAAGTGAGACCACTAGGGAAACAGGTGTTAACATGATTATTTCTATGTCTCCAGTAGTTTCTCCTTTAATGCCCAGCCCTTATTACTGAATTTCTGTTATTAAACAAGATTCTCTAACACTCTTATTAATTCAGTATTTGTTTATAGAGGAAAAATTGTACTGCAGATGTTGTCTTTGAGAGACATATACGGAGATGCAGAGGAGACAAAAAAGCAGCAGTTAGACTGAGAACTTCACTCATGTGTCCTACAGGCTCCCTGTTAATAGCAATGAGCAGTGGCAGGAGGAAGAACTGCTTATGTTACCATAATACAGGCTTACAGTTCACCTGTTCACCCTCTCACCTGCTGCGAGAGTCTGGTGAGATAAAGTGGCAATAAAAACACCAAGACAAATACCATGAAAGCATTGATGGGAGAAAGAAGAGGGTTGCTTCTTGCTGTGTAAAGACAACTTAAATAATATCTCCATTTTCATTTTTTTTTTCTTTATGGCCAAACCTGCTCCATGTGGAAGTTCCCAGGCTGGGGACTGAACCCACACCACCGCAGAGACCCCAGGCCGTGCGGTGACAATGCTGGATCCTTTTTATATATATATATTTATTACGCAAATGAATTTATCACATCTGTAGTTGTATAATGATCATAACAATCTGATTTCACAGGATTTCCATCCCACAGCCCAAGCACATCCCCCCACCCCCCAAACTGTCTCCTCCGGAGACCATAAGTTTTTCAATGTCTGTGAGTCAGCATCTGTTCTGCAAAGAAGTTCCGTCTGTCCTTTTTTCAGATTCCACATGTCAGTGAAAGCATGTTGGTGTCTCATTGTATGGCTGACTTCACTTAGCATGATAGTTTCTAGGTCCATCCATGTTGCAAAAAATGCTGGTATTTCGTTCTTTTTTGATGGCTGAGTAATATTTCATTGTGTATATGTACCATATCTTCTGGATCCACTCCTCTGTTGATGGACATTTAGGTTGTTTCCATGTCTTGGCTATTGTAAATAGTGCTGCAGTGAACATTGGAGTACATGTGTCTTTGCAAGTCATGGTTTTCTCTGGATAGATGCCCAGGAGTGGGATTGCTGGATCAAATGGTAGTTTTATGTTTAGTTTTCTGAGGAATCTCCATACTGCTTTCCACAGTGCTGGATCCTTAACCCACTGAGCCATAAGGAAATTCCTCCAATGTTGCTATAATCTTCATATTTCAGAGAGTTATTCTAAGTTAGTCATGAAATTAATCTGGACAATTTTTATTTTAGGAAAGGCCATGTGACCTGGCTCTCCCTGTGCCATGGTTTCCTGGGGCACTTTCCTCCTCTTCCCCAGAAGACTGAAGTAGTCAGCCCCCCCCCCCCGCCCCCACCGCGAAACACACCTCCTCTAGGCATTGCCAGGTCTGGGTTCAACCCTGACCCTATTTGCACTCATGATACTCCAGCATGTGGTCAGAGTTGGCACACACAGTGTGGCAGGAGGGACCTGGGTGCCCAGTCATAGGAGAGGCAGCTGAACTAGGCAAATGAGGCCATGGCATACATTTGATTTCTTTATGAGAGATGATGAACCAGCTTCCTTTGAAATCTGAACCTCTGTTTTCAGTTGCTTGCAGCACAAAGTACCCTATAACAGTGAATACATGTGCGTGTCCAACAAAGCGATTTAGACAATACATTTTCTGGAATATATTGTTGGTGACAAATACTCTGAAAGATTAACTTTACTACAAAATGTTAACACACATTTATCTTTAGACTAGAGTTTACACCTAATCAGTCTTAGGATGCTCAGAGCCTGGCTGCACTGAAAACAACTGTAGCCTGGCTGCACTGAAAACAACTTCTTCAAATAGGTTCTTTTTATCCAATAATATACAAGTTAGAAGGTAACTGACAGAGAACTAGTAACACCCATGTAGTGGTAATACTCTGGTGCAATTTTCTACACTAAACCATACTTTAAAATTGAGAAATATTAAGTAAGCACATTCACTGTGCAGGTTGATTTTACTTATTTATACTCATCTCCTCCACTTCTACATCAGTAAGTAATAAAGTATACGAGCTCCACTTCCAGTCAGAATTCAAATCACTGTTTTCTTCCATCCCAGCAACTACAGCAGCCAATTGTTAGAGATTATGTCCCACAAGGTGATCCAACCCTCCTCTCCTTCCAGTGCGATGATGTGGTGAGTCTGCCACGTGGAGGTGAAGGGCAGAGCGCCTGCATCCAGACTTTGAGTTGCGATTCAAGCTCCATCACAGACCAGCTTTGTGAAGTATGCGGGTCAGTGGAACACCATTTCTGCTTCCCCTTGCAAAACAGGCTGTGTGGCCCGTCTCTAACAGGTGTTTTGAGGTGAAGCATGGTGCACACGAGTCTTCACTGCTTTTGTTTTATTACTATTCATGGCAAACCCTGCCTTTCATTTTTATGTTTTTAAACCTTATGGCTCAACATCGTAGAAGTCTTAGAAGTGTTTCAAGTTTGAGAATTCTTTTTTGCTTCCGTGCTAAGACAAAGGCACACGTATAAAGGTATACATGTAAATTTTTGCTTCCAAACCCCACAAACACTACCAACAAAATAGGTTAAGTTGTAAGTCCCAATGCTGGGACAACCGGCAGAAGAAACACAGTGAGACAGTCCTGGGTACTGGGAAGCAGGTGGACGGTGGGCTTGTCTGGAGTCTGTGAGGGGGAACTAACCCACAGCTCAGTAATCAGCAGCACGAGGCATGCGGACAAGGGCTCAGAGGACTGAGTTCGGTATGTTAGGGAAGAGTTAGACTTCAGGCTCAGCTACTCCTGGAAAGGACTGAATGGGGGTCTGAACGGGATTGGGAGTCCTGGGCCCAGCCAAGAGCTGGTGCCCAAACAAAATCAGGGTCAAGCCCTCAGTCCAGTGCTCCTCCAGCAACAAGAGCACACCCTACAGGATGGATCTGGGAAATGGCATCACATCCGAGAGGATGAGCTACAGGACAGACACTCAGTGTCCTGTCCCCCCCCCCACTTGCCCCCCCCTGCCCCGGCCACTCAATGCCTCATCCACTTGAGCCACAGAAAAAGCAAAAGGAACAAATCAAGGCTGTTTGACTTAATCACAGGTCTGAGACTCCCCTTCACTTTTCCACTTTTATTCCTCCCTGGGATGGAGGTGGGAGCGTCAGGAAACATAAACTCTGCGATGAAAGAAGGTTTTAAGAACACCTCCCCTAGTATCTTCAACAAGATATGAAAAAACCATGATCATAAGTTATTCGAAACACCTTGACGAAACTAAAACATCAACAACAAAGCTCTTGAAAGTGGAAAACATAATCGGAGAAGACACAATCAGGACAAGGGGTCGGACGTGAGCATGAGCTTGTCCACAGCAGATTGCCTGAATCGGCCTCTCAAGAGGGAGGTGGCAAAGCCTTGAGCACCTCTAGTGCCCATGATTCAGACACCAGGCCAAACACCTGATGGGATGCCTTAGAACTTCTCAAAGTGTCCTTACCCAGCAGCCCACGTGAGTGTAATCTGGCCTCTGAGGTGCTCCCACAATACGTCTCCAGCTTTCTTCCAGCTATTATCAATCAAGCCATTGTAGGTTAAAACTCTACCTGATGCTACTGAAGTATGGGCAGTGTTTAGAGACTAAGGTGCAGAGACCACTCCCAGGGTTGGGGGGTAGACAGATGTAAGGGTTGACTAAGGCCAGTCATTTAGGATTGAGTCCCTCCTTGCTGAGCTCAGGGGCTCTGACCTTTGGCAAAGTTCTATGTGGAAACTAGTCACAGGCCACTGCTCAGGTGATAAGCCCCATTTGGCCAGTGGTCTGGACCTCAGCCCCTGTTGACTAGGATTGGATACTGTCCCACCTAAGAAGCCTCTAGCTCACAGGAAAGGTCGTGCAGTCATAAGGAATGGCTTAGAGCTCAGCTTCCAGGTTTTACCAAGAGGCGGGCCTGCGCCAACTCTGGCCACTGTGCAGAACTGGTGGGAGACGGGACACAGCAAGAGCTAGTTCCACCGCATGAAGCTACTTAGAGTCCTGGTCTCTGATGATGACGGGAGGGGCTGGAGCTTTTCTAGTCAGACCCCAGCCCTCCCATCAGTCCAGCCTTGGGATGCAGGGCCGGGGAAGGGATGCCCCACATGTGCCGGTGCTGGCGCTGGTCTCCCCGGAGACGCTGTGAGGGTAGCCCCTGTGCTCCTCCACGGGCTGCAGGCTCGTAACCCAGGTGGGAGGAAATCATGCTGCATGTCCCAAGAGAAAATCAAAAAGAAGAAGAGGTAGAAACAGGAAGGAGCAGGAAGGTCAGTCAGAGGGCTAATGTGGGGTCCAACATCTGCAACAGCCCAGGGAACCACAACTGAGATGACACAGGTAGGGAACTGGGGACCAAACCTCTGAGCAATAGCACAGGGAACTGAGATGACACAGATAGGGAACTGGGGACCAAGGGAAGCCACCCCAGGTCCCTCCCAGCAGATGTGGTCCCCTCCCAATTTCAGAAGGCCTACCTGGAACCCAGCACACAGACCACAACCTAAATCCAGCAAAGCACTGTGAATCAGAACAAAAATAAAGGTCTAACCATCTTGGAGAAAGAAAAAATTAGCATCTTTGAAAAGGACAGGAATTAAAAGACTTTGCCTTTCTCTACCGCATCTGGGGAAAGAAACGCCAGCACAGCAGCATCGGCAATTTTCACTCTGTCAAGGATCAACCAGGTATGTGTGGACTTCGACCATCACCTGCCACACCAGTAAACAAAGGATGTTGTGACCATCAAGTCCTCAGCCACGGTGGCCGCCTCCATGGTACCCTGGAGGGGACTTGGGATGGGAAAGCACAGGCTGCTGGCCCCAGCCAGCTGAGCTGCACATCAGAGGAATGATGTCAGTGAGCCCAGACCCTGCAGCTTCCCACACAGAAAAGCCTAAACTCATTCACTCGAGATGTCTGGTTTTAATTAAAAGTAATCCTTTGATGTTCCAACTACCTGGTTTTTGTTGCAAAATCTCCCACATTCCTTTATTATTATTTTTTTTTTTGTCTTTTCTTTTTTTTGCCTTTTTCTTGAGCCGCTCCCGCGGCATATGGAAGTTCCCAGGCTAGGGGTCTAATCAGAGCTGTAGCCACCGGCCTACGCCACGGCCACAGCAACATAGGATCCAAGCCATGTTTGCAACCTACACCACAGCTCACGGCAACGCCGGATCCTTAACCCACTGAGCAAGGCCAGGGATCGAACCCACAACCTCATCGTTCCTAGTCGGATTCGTTAACCACTGAGCCACGATGGGAACTCCCCTAACTACTAATTTTAGAACAAAAAGTAAGGGTGAAAAAATGATCACAGCACCCGGTAATGTGAAGACGGGCACAGGCATAATAATATAAACCTACTCTGATCAATAAAAGTTCTGACTGTGTATATGGGAGGAAGCAGCCAGGCAGCAAAGGCAGAGGCCAGGTGAGCCCATCCCGCCCTCACTCAGGGCACCAGGAAGCTGGTACGCTGCTCACAAGGGGATGGATCGAGAGGAGGCAGCTCCGTGTTTCCTTAGAAATAGAGACACATGTGAAAGCCAGAATATGGTTTAAAGAGGAGATCACGGGGGCATCGAGGGAGAGGAAAGAAGGGCAGAGCCTTTTACCAGTGCCCAAGAGGCCCAGGGCAGCCCCAAAACAGAGTTAATTCACCACATACATCAATGGTGATAAGACTGCAAAAACACTTCTCTAAGGGAATCTTCCATCATCACTGGCCCTTCAGAGACAGAGGAGGCTCAGCTCATCAAGGAAGCCGAGTGGTGACATAACACAACTAACTGGCCCTAACCACAATAAGCTGGTCTTGACCCCCATCCACTGTTTCATCAGAAATAAAATGAAGGCTGAGACTGAAGAAGCACCTCCATGGGAGAGAGCTGAGTGGTCCTCCAACCCATAGGTCTATCCTGACATCTCCCTAAGTGCCCTGGGAACAGACATGTATATGTGGATATACAAACCAACAGCCCAGGGACAAGAGTTGTTTTTTTTTTTTTTAATTTCAGCTTTTGAAATAATTCAGTAAACTGTATTTTCTTTTGAATATAGAGTCTTTCTTGAAACCAAACTGAACCAATTAATTGCAAAAAGCTGTTCATGCATATTAAAAATAATTTGCAAGGCAATGTGATTCCAAGGTGAGTATATTTGTTCTAAAGAGTTAAAAACAGCATTTGGAACTTCATCCTAAGAAACAAAGGATATCTAAAAACAATTAAAAATGCTATGCATCAATTCTAAATAAACATTCTATTTGAGTTTGAAGAAAGTATTACTTTCATTTGAATACTTCCCTTCAAATTCTATTTCATTAAAGGGAATATGTGTATACAGCTCTTTAAATTCACTAAGCATTAAAAATGCATACAGAAAATTAAATCAAATAGAACCCTAGGCCATGTGACTGTGAGGTCAGTAGCTACTCTGGTCGGGAGGATTTCTGAAAGCAACTCCAATCATTCTTGGAGTAATTCTTCACCTTCTTTCTTCTCTACAGCAAATATTTATCATCTGCTACAATCGATTTCTTTCCCAAATACTGAAATAACCACAGAAAAATAAGGGAGGCATGATCTTCACCTTCATGCTGAAAATATGTACTAATTCTTTTTTTTTTTTTTTCTCAGCAATTCCAATTTGCTGTAAAGAATGATGCTCCTGGAGTTCCCATCGTGGCTCAGTGGTTAACGAATCTGACTAGGAACCATGAGGTTGCACGTTTGATTCCTGGCCTTGCTCAGTGGGTTAAGGATCCAGCATTGCCCTGAGCTGTGGCACAGGTCACAGACGCTGCTCAGATCCTGTGTTGCTGTGGCTCTGGCACGAGCAGGTGGCTACAGCTCCGATTTGACCCCTAGCCTAGGAACCTCCATATGCCACGGGTGCGGCCCCAGAAAAGACAAAAAGACAAAAATAAAATAAAATAAAATGTTCAGTGTTTACTTAAAAAAAAAAAAAAGAATGATGCTCCTGCAGGAAAATTGTTCAGTGACATACAATTAAAGATTCCTGTGATGCTACTAGCCACAGCAATCAGACAAACAAAAGAAATAAAAGGTATCCAATTTGGAAGAGAAGAGGTAAAACTGTCACTGTATGCAGATGACATGATACTATATATAGAAAACCCTAAGGACTCAACCCAAAAACTACTCCAACTGATCAATGAATTCAGCAAAGTAGCAGGATAAAAGATTAATGTTCAGACAGCAGTTGCATTTCTGTATACTAACAATGAAATGTTAGAAAAGGAATACAAAAATACAATACCTTTTAAAATTGCACCCAAAAAAAATCAAATACCTGGGAATATGCCTGACCAAAGAGGTGAATGACTTATAGGCTGAGAAGTACAAAACATTAATCAAGAAATTAAAGAGGATGCAAAGAAATGGAAAGATATTCCATGCTCCTGGGTTGGAAAAATTAGTATTATAAAAAAACTACCCAAAGCAATCTACAGATTCATTGCAACCCCTATCGAATTACCCATGACATTTTTCCAGACCTAGAACAAACAATCCAAAAATTTACATGGAACCACAAAAGACCCAGAATTGCCAAAGCAATCCTGAAGAACAAAAACCCAGCAGGAGCCATAATTCTCCCAGACTTCAGGCAATATTACAAAGCCACAGTCATCAAGACAGTGTGGTACTGGTACCAAAACAGACATAGAGACCAATGGAACAGAAAAGAGAACCCAGAAATAAAACCAGACACCTACGGTCAATTAATCTTTGACAAAGGAGGCAAGAACATAAAATGGGGAAAAGACAGTCTTTTCAGTAAGTATTGCTGGGAAAGCTGGACAGCTGTATGTAAATCAATGACACTAGAACATACCCTCACACCATGCACGAAAATAAACTCAAAATGGCTTAAAGACTTAAATGTAAGACAAGACACCTTAAAACTCCTAGAAGAGAACATAGGCAAAACATTCTCTGATATCAACCATACAAATGTTTTCTCAGGTCAGTCTCCCAAGAGAACAGGAATAAAAGCAAAAATAAACCAATGGGACCTAATCAAACTGACAAGCTTTTGCACAGCAAAGGAAACCATGAAACAAAAAAGACAACTTAAAGAATGAGAGAAAATAGTTTCAAATCATGTAACTGACAGGGCTTAATCTCTAAAATATACAAACAACAAGCACAGAAAAAATGCTCAACATCCCTGATTATTAGAGAAATGCAAATCAAAACTACTATGAGGTACCATCTCACACCATACAGAATGGCCATCATTAATAAGTCTACAAATAGCAAATGCTGGAGAGAGTGTAGAGAAAGGGAACCCTCCTACACTGTTGGTGGGAATGTAAATTGGTACAACCACTATGGAAAACAATATGGAGTTACCTTAGAAAACCATACATAGAACCACCATGTGATCCAGCACTCCCACTCTTGGGCATCTACCTGGACAAAACTTTCCTTAAAAAAACATATGCACCCTCATGTTCACTGCAGCACTATTCACAATAGCCAAGACATGGAAACAACCTAAATGTCCATCGAGAGATGACTGGATTAAGAAGACGTGGTATATATACACCATGGAATACTATTCAGCTAATAAAAAAAGAACAAAATAATGCCATTTGCAGCAACATAGAACTAGAGACTCTCATACTAAGTGAAGTCAGAAAGAGAAAGACAAATACCACATGATATCACTTATATCTGGAATCTAATATACGGCACAAATGAACCTTTCCACAGAAAAGAAAATCATGGACATGGAGAATAGATTTGCGTTGCCAAAGGGGAAGGGGTGGGGGAGGGAGTGGGATGGACTGGGAATTTGGGGTTAATAGATGGAAACTGTTGTCTTTGGAATGGATAAGCAATGAGATCCTGCTATATAGCACTGGGAACTATATCTAGTCACTTATGATGGAGCATGATAATGTGAGAAAAAAGAATGTATACATGTATGTGTAACTGGGTCACCTCGCTGTACAGTAGAAAACTGACAGAACACTATAAACCAGCTATAGTGGAAAAAATAAAAATCATTAAAAAAAAAAAAAAGATTCCTGTGATGTCTTCATAAGGGCAATGCCTGTCAAAAGAAGCATGTGAGTGGCCTACTCTGAACCCTGAGCTTCAACTACATTTTGAAGGAAAGGTAGATTCTTCGATTTAGTGACAGTGCTCGCTATTACATCATTTGCAATAGTTAGTTCATGCATTGACATTTTCAAGTCAGGTCAAAATGTTTAATGTTTCCTAGGTCTATTAATGTTCACTCATTTTCACCTGCTGCTACCAGGGAAGAATGCATATGTATCTGGTATCTGTCTTGTTTGGGAGCCTAAATAAAAATACATGTGTCAGGATACAATTTTTGTAAACTTCTAACCAAACATTAAATATTATAACTAGACCATGAGCTCCTTAATCACAGGGAGAAGTGTGTGTGTGTGTGTGTGTGTGTGTGTGTGTGTGTGTGTGTGTGTGTGTGTGTGTAGAATCAGGCTATTTGTGGGTTTTTTTGATGTTAAGTTGTATGAGCCGTTTATAGTTTATGTATTTTGGATATTAACCCCTTACAAAAAAATTTATCATCTGTTATAATCAATTTCATTTCCAAATACTGAAATAATCCCAGGAAATAAGGTAGGCAGGATCTTTGCCCTCATGTAACATATATGTACTTATTCTTTTTTGTTTTTTTCTCAGCAATTCTTACCTGCTATAAAAAATGATGCTTCTGCCTGAAACTGTTCAGTGGCATACAATTAAAGATTCCTGTGACATTTCATAAGGGGAATGCTGGCCAAAAGAAGCATGTGAGTGGTCTACTGTAAACCCTGAACTTCAGCTACATTTTGAAGGAAAGGCAGATTCTTCAATTCAGTCTTTCTGATGTTGTTGTACGAGCTGTTCATGTATTTTGGATATTAACTCCTTATCCATCACATCATTTATAAGTATCTTCTCCCATGAGCAGGTTGTCTTTTCTCAGAAAGCCGATTGTTTTCTCTGAGAATCACATACTGAATCCCAGGTTTTCTTTTCTATTTTGATAACTGTTATGCATACATTTTTCTTAATAATCATTTTTTTTTTCTTTTTATGACTGCACCCACGGCATATGGACGTTCCCAGGCAAGGGGTCGAATTGGAGTGTAGCTGCAGGCCTACACCACAGCCACAGCAACGCCAGATCCAAGCTGCGTATGCGACCTACATCACTGTGATGACACTGGATCCTTAACCCACCGAGCCAGGTCAGGGATTGAACCCATATCCTTATGGATGCTGGTCAGGTTCATTTCTGCCAAGCCACGATGGGAATTTCTGTAATCTCACATATTTTATTATACATATTTGAAAGTATTCTAACAGGCCCATAGACCACCACGATCCTTGTGACAGAAAAATGTTCGTGAACACCTGTACCTGGAGAGAGACAAAGATCATCTGCTCTGGCTTCCACTCCATGGCTCCCAGTTCTCAGCTGGGCCAGGTGCAAACCCTGGGGTGAGGATCAGGTCATGACACCCCAAGGCCCCAGCAGAGGTCATATATGTGGAACGGGTGTGGGGTGGCAACATGAAATGCTGGGTTGTTGCTTCAGTATGAGAGAGTCAGGGAAGCAAGAAAAAAAACAGCAGCCCGCTATGCTAAGACTGAGTTCTCAGTTTCTAGGCAGAAATCATGTATTTAAACAACCGAGCAAAAGAAAAAAAAAAAGTAGCTCAGCAGAAGTGGGAAATTCAAAGTTTGTCCAACATTCATTTTTAGTACAATCCTCTCATGACCTCTTCAAAAATCTTCCATATGTTTGAGATTCAACAAAAATGGAAAATTTCTATCATTCCTGTGTCTGTTCAATAAATCAATTTTCACTTTGCAAAACCGCCACGGCCTCTGGAATCGTCACTACGAGTGCCTTTTGTATTAACACAGTTCCAGAGTCCTGACCTGAAATGACTGGCACCCAGTGAAGTGGGGCAGCGATGTGCTTCCCGCCTCTCCTGCCTTCTCTCTGCTCAGTATTGTGACAATGGCAGGAAAAACATCTTCAGTTATCCTATCGCTTTGCCTTGAAGTTATTTAAACCTATATCTGTGTTAAATCGTCCATCCAAGGAAGTGTCTTCTGCTCTCCTAACAGGAGGTTACATGGTGGGCTGGTAATATTATACACCTTATTCCAGGATTCCGTCTTGTGTCTAGTCCTTTAAAGTGCAGCAAATGAAACACAGCAATATTCCCAAATGTCTCAAATGGGGTTACAACAAAAGCTTAGACGAAAATGTAACACATGAAATACAATGAGAATTGGTGTGTAAAGCAACTCAAAATCAAGTACTTTTCCACTCACAAAAGCAAAACTCCTGGCACACACTTTAAATTCACTTGAGTTTTACCACTTTCAGAGAATAAATTTTCAATCAGAGTATTAAAAGCGGACTTCGTTAACAACGTGTAAAATGCTTGAAAAGATATAAAAAATTAAACTAAAATGCCAGGGATATGACTACAGGCTACAACATTTGGACAACACAAAGCAACCCTGTGTAACAGAAATAATGTGGAAGCTACATGTGCAATTTTAAATTTTCTAGTAGCCACATAAGAAGCGAAAGAGGTGAAATGAATGTTGATCCTGTATTTTACTTAATCCAATATATTTGAAATATGGTGATATTTAATCAATGAAAAATGTGGTACATATATACAATGGAATATTACTCAACCACAAAAAATGAAATAATGCCATTTGCAGCAACATGGATGGACCTAGAGATTATCATGCTAAGTGAAGTAAGTCAGACAGTATAAGAAAAACATCATATGACATCACTTCTATGTGGAATATTTAAAAAAAAGGATACAAATGAATTTATCTGCAGAACAGAAACAGACTCACAGGCTTCTAATACAAACTTATGGTTACCAAATGGGACAGGTCGGGAGAGGGATGAACTGGGGGTTGGAGACTGACATATGCACACTGAGGTGTATGGAGTGACTGGCCAATGGGGACCTGCTGTGTGGCACTGGGAACTCTACCCAATGTTCTGTGATAATCTATATGGGAAAAGAACCTGAAAGAGAACGGATGTATGTACACACATAAGTCATTTGATGTACCCCAGAAAGTATCACAACCTCGTAAATCAACTACACTTCAATAAAACTTTTTTTTTGTGGCTTTTTGCCATTTCTTGGGCTGCTCCCAAGGCATATGGAGGTTCCCAGGCTAGGGGTCAAATCGGAGCTGTAGCTGCCGGCCTACACCACAGCCACAGCAACACAGGGTCCGACCGCATCTGCAACCTACACCACAGCTCACGGCAATGCCGGATCCTTAACCCACTGAGCAAGGCCAGGGATCGAACCCGCAACCTCATGGTTCCTAGTCGGATTCGTTAACCACTGAGCCATGACAGGAACTCCCAATAAAACTTTGAAAAATGAAAAAAAAAAAAAAAAGAAAAGAATTAGAGGGATGCCAAGAAAAAAGAATTGACAAATTATCCACTAATTCTAACATGGAGTCTTTCTTCAAAGCTGATTTTGTTTTTCATCCACAACGTTACCTCCATGTGCCCTGGCCACACCTCAAGTTCTCACCTGCACCAAACTGGATGGGCAGAGACTGGTCACTAAGAGCAGAGGACAATTATAGCAACCATCCCCTAACTACTTCCGACAGGCTGTAAAAACACATGAAGTCAGTAATTAGAACTCCTTCTTCTAGATCATCTCCACTGGTACTGCAGTAACTTAGGAAACTTACAAACATGCACGTCCATGTGTGCACCTGACCCGCTCTGCAGGGAGGAGACGCTGTGGGGGTGCTGTGAGGCATGGGAGGGTGGTGGGGGGCAACAGGCAATCAGCAGAAAAAACCTGGGAGATATAAAGAGATTTTGTTTCATTATAAAGACTATAAGGTATAAAGTTAGGTTAAAAGTAAAAACAGGAGTCCCCGTCATGGCTCAGTGGTTAACGAATCCAACTAGGAACCATGAGGTTGCGGGTTCGATTTCAGTGGGTTAAGGATCCGGCGTTGCCGTGAGCTGTGGTGTAGGTCACACGTGGCTCAGATCCCTCGTTGCTGTGGCTCTGGCATAGGCTGGTGGCTACAGCTCCGAATAGACCCCTAGCCTGGGAACCTTCATATGCCGCGGGTGCAGCATATGATAAAAAAGACAAAAAAAAAAAAAAAAAGGAAAAACATCATAAGAGCAAAGAACCTGGAAAATAAAATAACGTAACTCACTAATGCCTGCAAAACTTCCCTATTTCATTTAAAGGAACTTCCTAGAAACAAGCCCTTGAAGCACGACCCACTCAGCCGACAGCATTTGGGACATTTATACATGCAGAGCTCCATCCAAAGTATCTACAAAGCTTAAAATCGAAGTGTGGACTTAAATCGTCTCAACTGTTAACCCTTTCTCAACTCAAGACTGAGAATTACAGGGTAAGATTTAGGGGGAAAAGGGCATCATTACTTGAACTAGAATTTGGCCAAACACTGTTCTTCTAGTCAACCTGCCAAATGAAAATGTTCTGTGGTTTTTCACAAATGTCGCAGTGCTGAGTCTTCGCCTGAGATTCTCAGAGAAAATGCAATGCAGGGTCTCCAGCACAAGCATGATTCGCAGACTCTCAGGGTGCTGAGCTGGGAGGGGCAGTGCAGTGCAGAGAAGGGAATTCCCAGAGCTCTTCCTTCAAAACCTGCTCTCGGTTTTGTTCAAGTTCTGCTTTAATGATTTACAAAATAAAATAGGGACCAGGAGTTCCCATGATGGCTCGGCAGTTAACGAACCTGACTGGCATCCATGAGGATGCAGGTTTGATGCCTGGCCTTGCTCAGTGGGTTAAGGATCCAGCGTTGTCGTGAGCTGTAGTGTAGGTCGCAGACATGGCTCAGATCCTGTGTTGTTGTGACATAGGCAGTAGCTACAGCTCCGACTGGACCCCCAGCCTGGGAACCTCCATATGCTGCAGGTGCGGCCCTAAAAAGACAAAAAGACAAAAAAATAAAAATAAATAAAATAGAGACCAAAAAGGTAGAAACAGGAAAAATCCAGAGTCACAAAGCTTGGCTGTAACACCTTTGAAATGAACTGAGATGAACGTTACATTTTGAGAATAACCATCTCTGCAGACACTAGTAGGTTAGATTCCCAGCCTGATAACCATGAAGGACTCGAGCAGAAGAGGTAAAATGTGAAGTAAATAAAAACCTAAAGCAGTTTCAGGTACTTTTGTTTAAATTGCGTCCATGCAAAGGAATAAAATACAACTTGAAAAAGGGTTTTAAATAATGTCCCTGACCAATAACAACTCATGAAATTCTAGATTTTTAATAACCCTATAGATGGATCAGCAGAAAAAGTACAGGAGTGGGGCTGGTTCTTGCATTAATGTTTGGGGAAAGGTCACATCTTATGACCTTTTCCCAAACTTGATCCTGGAGGGTCGATGCTGTGCAGAGAAGGGAATTCCCAGAGCTATTCCTTCAAAACCAGCTTAGCACTTTCACTTCGTGAAGTTTTCTGAAAATCCTACAATAAATAGCTGTTTAATACATTTTTTTTTAAACCCTTCTTCATGCAATATTACTAGACATACTACTGCCCTAGAGTCCCAAGCCCACTTCTAAAAATGTTTCCTCAATGGAGCTGGCCTGATTATATATATAACAGGTTTCATTTTCCCTGATATGTCCCCAAACCCATGGGCATCCACAATTCATCCTGCCCATGTGTATTCTTTCAGGTCACATTAATTTCACTGCACTGGTAAATTGTCTTGGAAGTAATAGATTTTACAATAAGCCACATGGGCAAATCGTGTATTTTTTTTAATACTTAAGAACCCAAAGGTCTCCTGTCTGTTCTTTACAATATTCATTTAAAATGGTCAAGATTTTTGGAATGCTATATAATTAAGCATAAAATGACTATCTCTCCAGCTTTTTACATCCTAATACTAACATAGATATTTGAGGCTAAAAATAATTAGTTGGGCAGTGAAGGAAACAGGTAAGGATAATATAGGAAAAACTAAGATTACTCAGTTGCACTCAACATTTTTTTTTAACTTTACCATGAAATGAGGTTTTCTTGTTTCATAAATATAGAAATAAGGGAACGCACTGTATTTTTTGGCATCATGTCAACACCTCCAAAATGGTTTCTGTTGTGTTTTCAAACACAATTATTTAATGACATAAATGAACCTATCTACGAAACAGAAACAATTCACAGACATAGAGAACAGGGGAAGGGGGGTGGGGGAGGGAGGGATTGGGAGTTTGGGATTAGCAGATGTAAACTATTATATACAGGACAGATAAACAACAAGGTCCTACTGTACAGCACAAGGGACCATATTCATTATTCTGTGATAAACTATAACGGAAAAGAATATGAAAATGAATGTCTATATCTATGGATAAATGAATCACTTCGCTGTATAGCAGAAACTAACAACACTGTAAATCAACTATATTTCAATAAAAGAAATTTTAAAAATAAATAAACACAGCTGATTAAAAATGCTTTCCAACAATGGAAAAAAATGTTAAAACATCCAGCACCAACAGATGGAAACGCACACGCAGCTCTGTAAGAAATGCAGTGGGGAGAGTTCCCAGCATGGCTCTGTGGAAACCGAATCCGACTAGTATCCAGGAGGATGCAGATTCGATCCCTGGCTTCACGCAGCTAGTTAAGGATCCAGCGTTGCCATAAACTGTGGTGCAGGTCTCAGACGCAGCTCAGATCTGGCGTTGCTGGGGCTGTGATGTAGGCCAGTAGCTACAGCTCCCATTCGACCCCTAGCCTGGGAACCTCCATATACCGCAGGTATGGCCCCAAAAAGACAAAAAAGAAAAAGAAAAAGAGATGCAGAGGGCATCCTGACTACAACCTGTGGCCACACAACTACGAAAAGGACCCAACGTCGTAGGCCCCTATGGCCTACTTCAACCCATCGCTGATGCCCTAAAACTATTTACTAAAGAACCCCTACAACCAGCCACATCCTCAATCTCCATATTCATTATTGCACCAATCCTAGCCCTATCCCTAGCACTAACAATATGAATCCCACTACCAATGCCATATCCCCTAATCAATAGGGGTTGTGGCCACAGGTCCACAACCCAGCACACATCCCGATTCTGTCCTGACCCACAATAGGGACTGAAGATGGGTCACCAGGGGACCTCTCTCCTCACCAGGCTATGCTCCATCCTCAACCAAGCAAATAATCCTTGAGAGCCTGCTCTCAGGTGACTATCTTTCAGAATGTGATTTATAACTGTTATAAACAAGAGCCTAAGAATATCTACTTTTCGGAATCCAATATAAATAAACTCCGTTTCCTTGAAAAAGTATAGGAGAAACAAAATGGATAATAAAACTACACCTACAAATATGATCAATTCTTTGCACCTGAATTTATTTTCCAAATCTTTAATAAAGGTAGATATTATTGCCTAGGATGTTTTAAAAATGTAACTGAGATAAAAAGGTCATCACAATATTTTGGCTTATTGTCTGTTTTCTCCCTGGGAGGAGCTCAGTGAGGATAAAATGTCCATTCATGTGTATTAGAGGAAGGAGCCTGCCAACCAGAAAAATGTGAATATGCATGGGGTTAAAGACAAAACGCTTAACGAGTCATGTGCTCATTGAGCTGGAATGTTAAACGTACACAAAGATGGTATCTGTTAGCAAAACCCGGAGACCAGCACCAGTGGAGGTGGCTTTAACCATAAATCCTCGCTTGAACCACAGACTCGCCACAACCTGAGGTATCGCTTGGCTCAGCAAAACTGTGGTTTGTGCATATGAAAAGTAATGGCTGCCTCACGTGATCGCTATAGTAAAAGAAATGAAATACACATGTAACCCTGTGTCGACCAGGAGAACAAGGGTCAGCGTTAACCATGCTGAGAGTTGTTTTAAGCACTGCCCACATATTACCTTATCTAACAACTGACCATTGCCCTTCCACGTCTGGGCAGGCACCATGTGGCCACTGATTGATTGATTGTCTTTTTAGGGCTACACCCATACAGGCTAAAAGTCAAATTGGAGCTGTAGCTGCTGGCCTAAGCCTCAACCGCAGCAACACCAAATGCGAGCTGTGTCTTCCACCTACACCACAGCTCACAGCAATGCCAGATCCTTAACCCACTGAGCAAGACCAGGGATCAAACCCTTGTCCTCATGGATACTGGTCTGGTTTGTTACTGCTGAGCCATGACGAGAACTCCCTGTGAGAGTAATTTTTAAAAACAAATATGAATATGCACAATGTTCATTCAATAATCATGCTATAGGAAGTTCTTGTTGTGGTTCAGCAGTAATGAGCCCGCCTAGTACCCATGAGGATGCAGTTTCGATCCTTGGCCTCGCTCACTGAGTTAAGGATCAGGTGTTGCCGGGTGCTATGGTGTAGGTCTCAGACGTGGCTTGGATCTGGCGTTGCTGTGCCTGTGGCCTAGGCCGGCAGCTGCAACTCTGATTTGACCCCTAGCTTGGGAACTTCCATATGCCGCAGGTCCTGCCCTAAAAAGAAAAAAAAAAAAAATCATGCTACATTAAGTCAAGAGAATGGTAGGTAAAATTATAACTGAAAAATTAAACTCTGGAGAAGAACCTAGAGTTGGCCTCTGCAGTGCCAGTAATAATCTACATTTACTCTCTGTTACTTGGTTTTTGATTTGAGATTACTACATTGTATGTAAATACCTGATTCACGCTTTTTCTATATTTTATTATGTTTCACAGTAAATGTTAAACTCTATTTAACTGAATTATTTTAATTATTTTTTTCTTAGATTTTTAAATTATATTTTTCAATTAAATACAGATTTTTTACTAGTTGAACAGAATCCTGCAATTAAAAAGTAGAATTTTTTGACAAATTTTGAGTAATTCTTCCTATGTTAAATGTGAGAAAATGTCTTTATTTAAACACATGTCCCCTATACCAGATTATTCTGATCAGCAGATTAGCTAATGATTCTTCAAGGGGACAATGTCTGAGCTTCCAGGCAGTGTGGCCCAGAAAAACCACACCTTAACTCTGAAGGTAAACCAGGTCTTCGGACAAGAGTTAATGATGTTTTTACATAATGTATCTGATTTTAAGCTTATCTATTAGAGTCTATAAGAAGTCCTCTTTTATTTTACCAAAAATGAGACATGTGAAGAAATCTCCAGTTTTATTGGCGGTCTTAAAAAAAAAAAAAAAAAAAAAAGATCATTAGCAAAACCAATGACTGGTTTATGAAAATGTGTATGTTATAAATGCCATTCTACTCAGAAGGCAAGTTACTATTCAACAGACAACCAAAGAAAACAGAGTAACTCATAACCCATATTCAATGGGAATTCTACGGAGAAAGAAAAATTATCATTATAAAACTTACATTTCACCAAATCCAAAACCAGCTATTTTCTCTGATACCGCAGATAACCAAAAAATGTTTGCACCTTTTTAATATTCCCTGGACACAAATGAGACTTTTCAGATAAAGGTCTTTAATGTAAGATGTCAAAGCCTGCTAAGTTCTAAGGAATTGAAACACAGCTCAGGGTCCACAGCTGCCAAGGGTGGACTCAGGCCACGGTGCCCTCCTTACTAGCTGGTATCTGACAGCCCTCTGTCCCCTCTGTGCTGCACCGAAAGGTGAACGGATGTGACAGCAACACAGGGGCTGGGATTCATCTCTCAGGAGCAGGAAAATGTCCAATTTCTTCCTGTGCACAGTTCTCTGCATTTGTGTAACTCCAGTTATAAAAGCACCTGGAGGCCTTTTCAGCAATCAGTTCCTGGGAAATAGTTAACTGTGTCCTGCCAGACAGCAAATTCTCATGACAATGGATGTTAACCCACCAATCACTAATGTCAGGCCTCTTAGCAGGGGAAGAGCAGTTTACATATTTCTTTTGATAACTGTTAAAAATGGCAATGGTTTTTAAAATACCCAGGAGTCTTTTGCACCCTAAGTCCATGGCAGAATAAACTATAAAGCATTAAGCAACCCACTCTGAGTATTTCCCAAAGATTTTAATTATGAGAAATAGACTCAGGAGTTCCTGTTCTGGATGGGTGGAAACCAACCCAACTAGTATCCATGAGGATTCGGGTTCCATCCCTGGCCTTGCTCAGAAGGTTAAGATCCAGCGTTGCCGTCAGCTGTGGTGTAGGTCACACGTGCGGCTTGGATCTGGCATTGCTGTGGCTGTGGTGTAGGCCCACAGCTGTAGCTCCAATTCGACTCCTAGCCTGGGAACTTCCATATGCCACAGGTACAGCCCTAAAAAGACCAAAAAAAAAAAAAAAAAGAGAGAGAATGAAATAGACTTGGTCTTTTTATAATGAATAACACTCATAATGGAGTTTCATGTCCTAAATATGTTTAAAGAACCAGGAAAAATTAAATTCCAGTATATTTCCATGGGTTTACAGGGCATTGCCAAGGCCAAAGTTCTCACATGACATCTCATTTTATTTATTTCTTTTTAATTCTTAATGGGCCAACCTAAATTACCAAGATAACATTCCTCTGTCTACCCCACTGCAAATTCCATCTTGATATTCAGTATTCTTTTCTATATTTTTCTTGATTAAGAGGTACAGTTAGATTATAAAGAATGGATCATCAATAATTCCAGAAACAGGTGTGCAAAAATAATATTCACAGCACTGAAAAGTGAATTTTCATGTCATTTTGTAATGGGGATACAGTGTGTAATCCTTTTCCATTGTGAGAGCTGATTGAGTTGTATTGTGATAATAGGGGTGATTTTTAGAAATATTCCTCTCTTACCAGCTGCCATGGGCAACTCCTAAGTACTAAATATTATTCAAAGGCAGGAACTCATTCCTGCAAGTGCTCTGCAATTCAATACAATCATCTTGAGTCAAACTTCACCTGCCTATTAAAACTGTTCTGGAAAATTATAATAAATCATCAACTTAGAGCGTATGGTGTTTACCACTATTATGAGAGTATAAAATCAAAATAATTAGTATCTTTTTTGTGCAAGAATTCAGGCTAAGAAATATGAAACCCCAATTTCTATGACAGAGAATCCATAGAGTGCGAAGGTGCAGTAGGATGAAACTGAGTCTAATTAAAACCATAAATGGAGTTCCCATTGTGGTGCAGAGGAAACAAATCTGACTAGGAACCATGAGGTTGAGGGTTTGATCCCTGATGTCGCTCAGTGGGTTAAGGATCTGGCGTTGCCATGTTTGAGCTGTGGTGTAGGTCACAGACGTGGCTCAGATCTAATGTTGCTATGGCTGTGGGGCAGGCCGGCAGCTGTAGCTCCAATTGGACCCCTAGCCTGGGAACCTCCATATGCCGTGGATGTGGCCCTAAAAAGCAAAAAAAAAAACCAAAAACCAAAAAACAAACCCACCATAAACATCTGATACGATTGAATAATCAGTGTACGAAACAAATGTAGACAGGGAACCTTTATTCCAATATCAAGCACATGAGAAAAATGGATTTATTTGTCAATAAATAGTTTGTCTTGTATCTATACCCTAAATACAATATTTCAGCTACTAAAGTTCAGAGGCTTTGACAATCTATAAATAGTGTTAAATATTACATACTGTTATACACAATGGGGCAAAATAGCATTAAAATTGCTGAAATTCAACTCCAAAGACTAGTCATTTCTCATGCTTATACCCAGGGTCACCATTTGTGGACACTTCTCTTTCACCATCATTTTTTTTTGTCTTTTTGCCTTTTCTAGGGCTGCACCCTCAGCATATGGAGGTTCCCAGGCTAGGGGTCAAATCAGAGCTGCAGCCACAGACCTACACCAGAGCCACAGCAATGTGGGATCCAAACTGCGTCTGCAACCTACACCACAGCTCAAGGCAATGCCGAATCCTTAACCCACTGAGCACGGCCAGGGATCGAACTTGCAACCTCATGGTTCCTAGTCGGATTTGCTAACCACTGAGCCACGACGGGAACTCCTCACCACCACTGTTTAACTGATTTGTCCTACACAAAAGGGCAGAAAAAGTCACCCTGAATTTTATAAGCTCTGGGACAGCTTGTGGATGTTTGATATCTCTAAGTAACTCAAAGTCAAAGCTCTAAAAATGCCCCTCAATGCGAACACAAAGTTGACACATTGTTTGTTCATTCATCTGCTCGTTCAGCAAATACTTACTCATACACACTTCCCTGGCCAAGGTAAGGATGGAGCTGACATCACTGAGCCCTTTCAATGGAAAGGGACTGATCTAAGCGCTGTACTTCCACATTCACTCATCACATCTGCACACGATTTCCTAACTCATTAGGTTGTACTGATGGGGAGGCCAAGGGCCAGGCAGCTGACGGTCTCCTGCTAAAGCCATATAGCTAGAAAGTGTCGGGATAATCTCTGAATGCCGGCAATTTAGCTTTGAGCCTAGATTTAAACCACGGGTCTCTATAGTTTAAAAGTTTATCTTTTAATAGAAAAACTTGATAAAGAAAATAATCATCTGAAACCTGGAAAGAGCGCACAAAGAACACCATGTTTCAGAATGTGAGCTAATGAGAGCCTCAGGGTGTAAAGAGTCAGCTTCCAACTGTTCAAGCGTCAGAGGACTCTATTTACTGCTTTAGAAAATCCAAAGACAGTGAAGGGGGCCTGATTCAAGGAGAGAAAGTCAAGTCAGCTCCCAGGGGTCACGAGTTCAAAAGAAAGGCAAGTTGGGTGGGAGAAAGAGGACAAAAAAGGGAAATTTGCAACCAGCCAGGGACAAAGAAGCAAAAATATTCAACTAGAGAGATGCTCCCAAACATTTGAATCCATATCGAGAGACGCTGACAAAGCAAGTCACCAAGCTCCTCAGTGAAAATGCTCTTGTTATGAACAAGAACCCGACTTACTAAAGAGATGAGCTAGGAAGGGGGAACTCATTTGTTTGACAAATGGTTTATAGTGCTTCTTGTAAACACCCAGCTATACACTAAAAGAGTGTAGACTGTGCACTGCTGGATCAAAAAGTGAAATTATGCAATTGTAGAAGACTGTATCTATTTCACAGCATGAAGTAACATGTTCATCATTAAAAGGCTGTGATAATACAGAAACCCCGAAAAGGAAGCAGGTTGGCTTCCAAAGGTGTTTTTGAAGGACTCCCCTAAAGCTTTTTCCAATGGGAAAATGGATAAAAGGTGCTTGGGTTCATCATCAGTGGCCTAATTGAGCCTTAAAATTAGCTGAAATATTAATATGTACAACAAAATAGATAATACTAATATAATGTGGTCATTACCCAAATGACAAGAATTCATATTTTCTCTTAAAAGTTTGAGAAAACAACATAGATTTAATTACAGGTAAATGAGGAGGCAGGAGAGAATCTAAAAGGAGAGTCTAGGAATTCAAGAATGTTTTGAGGACCTCCTGTTGTGGCTCAGAAGTAATGAACCTGATTAGATCCATGACTTTGCTCAGTGGGTTAAGGATCTGGCGTTGCTGTGAGCTGTGGTGTAGGCTGCAGACACGGCTCGGGTCCCGTGTTACTATAGCTGTGGTGCAGGCCAGCAGCTTCAGCTCCAATGTGATCTCCAGCCTGGGAACTTCATATGCTGCAGGTGTGGCCCTAAAAAGACAAAAACAAACCAAAAAAAGATGTTTCCTTCTCAGACCACTTCAAAAGGAACAGAAGAGGCTGTGGAGACAGGAAGGATGCTGGGAAGAAGTGAGAAGGCACGGGCCGGGAGGAAGGAGAGCGGACAGCAGACAGCGGCAGGAAGCAAAGCTCCATGGTCTCAAGTGGAAGGCCCGGAGACTCGAGGCCAAGGCCAGAGCAAGGGCCAAGAGTGAGAGGAAGGCCAAGGTCCAGGTCCAAAGTTTATCATCAGAATTTGGTCACTAGGCCACTGTTATAAAATTCAGTGATTTAACAAGTGTCACTATTCTGACAGAGACTACACTGGATTTTAGTTTGGAAATTTGCAAGCAACTATCAAATATCATTTTTCAGAGTAATGCTCACCCAATTAAGAGACATTCTCTCACTCAAATAATGCATCTTCAGTGAAAGGAGAGGCTGCTCTGTCTACTGTTTATAAGAGCAAACAACCAACCACTCATATCCATTTATTGAAAGAGAATTCCTAACAATTACTTCTTCCTTTGTATAGTTCAAATTACTATCTGTAAATATAAAAGAAACTGTATTTCCTAAAACATGCAAGGTAATTTCAAACTAGTTTCTCATGATGTGTTTGAATCAGTTAAGTCAGTTAACTTATATTATACTCTAGTTATACCTAGGAACACATTTCTCAAAAATTGGTTATAATTTAGAAGAGGTTTTAAAAATAATATATTTGTCTATATGCATATTTATATTCATATACATATGCCTATATGCACATGTATGTACATATGTGTATCTATATATAAATACCCCCATCTATATGCATGTGTGTGCACATGTGTACACGTACCTCTCTACATACATGTCATGTGTGTATTTATATATACTCCTGTCTATATATATACATATACCCACCTACATACAAACACATGTACATGTGTGTATATACACATACCCAGCCTTTACGCATGCATACATATGTGTATACATGTGTAAATCTCTACATACACATGCATGTACATGTATATACACACATACATATGTATATACACCCCCATCTATATGTCTACAGGTACTTACATGTGTATATATATGTATATACCTGTACCTTTTTACATACACATGTACATACATGTGTATCTGTATATACATCTATATGCATTATGTACATGTATGTGTGTATACACGTACCTCTCTACATAGTGTGCACATGTGTGTATCTATATATACCCCCATCTATATGCCTGCAGGTACATATACGTGTATGTGTATACATCTACACCTCTCTATGTAACATGTATGTACACGTCTGCACACCACATGTGCTACATGCCCATAAAGGCATTTCACTGGGGAAAGACATCTCTTGTTGATAATCTGCCAAAGGTTTCAGGAAATCTGGCTCAATTTCAGAACTCATACTTTTTCAAGAATAAGGTTTTTATTTTTTTTATTTTTTGTCTTTTTTTATTACTCAATGAATTTATTACATTTGTAGTTGTACAATGATCATCACAATCCAATTTTATAGGATAAGATTTTAAAATAGTTTTTCATGTACTAAATACATAACAATCCGACAAAAGTGATCACAGGAACAATCTTTGTCTGTTACTTTTTTCAGGTTCTTTGCATTTGTTAGGCTAGACACTTACAGAGCTGACGCACACAGAACGCCTTCCGTCCATCTCTGCGCCTCCTCAGCCTCGGCATCTGCAACCAAGCTGTGGGCCACAGTTGCCTTTCACTTGCCCCGAGCTACTGCTGTGACTTTTCATTTCTATCCCCCAGGATGCAAGACAGGACCTAGTGAGGCTTGGTTTATGTGTCCAAAAGAAGAACTCCATTTAATGCCATACAGAAACCGAAACACCCGTGTCCTATTTCCACTGTTTTCTGCTCTTTTTATTACAGTGGGTCCAATCACGACTATTACAGCGGGTCCAATCACGACTATTACAGCTTCTCAATATCCATGTAAATTGCTGGCACAATACTGCCTTTTAAGCTCCTCTCCATTTTGTAACTATTCTTCCAGGTACTTTAAGCCTATATATTTCCAAGTACTAGGTAAATTTCCTGAAAGAAGTGCTTATCCATCACCCCCACCCCCCACTCTGCCCCACACGTAGCCGGCAGTCTGAGGCTAAATGGTATTTATTAGATTCTGCAACTGAATGTCTTCTCATGACCTTCTAAATTTAGTCTACAGTGACAAGGACAAAAAGAGAAATCTGTCTCCGTATGCAGAGCAGGCAGCCCCTGCCCATTGCTCTCTTCATGGACTCAAGCTTTCCTATGGGCTCCACAGACACTGGCTGAGAGCCGCTGGGTGACACAGACAAAGCCAGGGCCAGGGAGAAAGTGACCCACTGGACTCCAGAATCTGCAAACAGTGAGACAGGCTGACACAGAAGCAGGAAGCCACTGGCGACACACCCTAAAGAGACAGCTGCTGAGCACCCCGGGTGTCAACACTTCAAGGATGGAGCCCCACTGAAGAAAAAGGAGTAGTTGGATGAAAAAGCAGGATGGGAAGGTATCTGATTGAAGATTTTCTTCCTGATTATCAACATGTGGGTACAGAGGTTTGTTACAGCTTTTAAGACCTTCAGAGATAAAACAGCAGCAACACTTAGTTATCGCTTCTCTATGAAAGAACACAATAGCCAATCCAAGTAAAATACATGATCAATCAAGTAAAATATACAATTGTATGGAACTGATTTTAAATGCCGTCATAAGATGCTGTATTCCTTTATTATTTGTCCAATATTCCCATTATTCAAGAACTGTTTTATTCATACAATAAATAGCAATTTTGTTGCAAATGTCCCGTAGAAATAATGATATGTATTTTCTCAGGGTTAATAAAAAAGTACAGGACTTAAAATAGTGATATGTGATCCTACATATGAGAAAAAAATGCATTTTATGTTTCATGGAATCAAGGTATGAACAAAACCACTCCTTAAAAATGCACCACAGGGAGTTCCCATTGTGGCTCAGTGGAAACGACTCCGACTAGTATCCACGAGGATGCAGGTTTGATCCCTGGCCTCACTCAGTGGGTTAAGGGATCCGGCAGTGTTGCTGTGGCTGTGGCGTAGGCCAGCAGCTGCAGCTCTGACTCGACCCCTGGCCTGGGAACTTCCATATGCTGTAGGTGGGGCCCTAAAAAGCCAAAAAGAAAAAGAAGGGGGGATTAAAAAAAAAAAAGGCACTACAAATTGTCCTTAAAATTCTGAAAAAAATCAGGTAAGTTTCCTACAGGACACAGGTAACTTGGGCCATGCTGACCAGAATGTAGAGGCTCTACAGTTTCCGAAGCCTCACCTTCCACATTGAAGGGGTGGGCAGCGTATGCAGGTGGTGCCCAGGGAAGGGCCCAAGGACCACACAGAGGCTTTTCTCATGAGAAACCAATCTTTTTTTTTTTTTTTTTTTTTTGTAATATATATTCTCAAAGACTTCCTTAATGAGCTAAGCCCCACTGACCCAGGACAAATCTAAGGAGAGATTCGTCAGGAGACATGACCTGCGTGGCTTCCTCTGTGGTGGAAGGCGGCTGCCATCTGCATATTAGACCCGGCTTTCTGCCCACCACCTGCAGGGTTACTAGGATGGCTCACAAGGACAAAGCAAATACACACCCACGCAGACCTCTGGAGCAAACAGGCAGGGCTTAAAGAACCTCCCACACAGCTAAGAACATCCTTGATAATGATAAAGGGAGTTGTTTCTAGAACTATTAAATCATCCTTTCCCTTAACTGAGGCTGCCCAGTGGTAGATGGGTGGCAACGCTTCTTACTAAACCATTAAGTCCAGTGTCTCTACAACATGGCAAATTCATTCAAAAGAACCACCTTAGTGTCAAATGGAAGTTATGATTAAAGTAAGTCTTAGATACTTCCGATTTCCAAGAGCGTAGTTATAGCTGTCACAGTCTAGGGTTATATTTTCATTAAACATGATAATTGTCATGGATCCTTTGTGCCCCCCAATATGTTAAAGTCCATCAACAGGCGAATGGATTAAGAAGCTGTGACAGGAGTTCCCGTCGTGGCTCAGTGGTTAACGAATCCGACTAGGAACCATGAGGTTGCGGGTTCGATCCCTGGCCTTGCTCAGTGGGTTAAGGATACGGCATTGCCGTGAGCTGGGGTGTAGGTTGCAGATGCGGCTCGGATCCCGCGTTGCTATGGCCATGGCATAGGCTGGTGGCTGTAGCTCAGATTGGACCCCTAGCCTAGGAACTTTCATATGCCTCAGGCGCGGCCCTAGAGAAGGCAAAAAAAAAGACAAAAAAAAAAAAAAAAAAAAGAAGAAGATGTGACACATATATACCATGGAATACTACTCTGCCATAAAAAAGAACGAAATAAACCATTTGCAACAACATGGATGCAACCAGAGATTCTCATACTAAGTGAAGTGAGTCAGAAAGAGAAAGTCAAACACCATATGATTTCACTTGTATGTGGAATCTAAAATATGGCACAAATGAACCTGTATGTAAAACAGAAACAAACCCACAGACAGAGAGAACAGACTTCTGGATGCTGACAGGGAGGGAGTGGAATAGACTGGGAGTCTGGGGTTAGTAGATGCAAACTGTTACATTTAGAATGGATAAGCAACGAGGTCCTCCTGTACAGCACAGGGAACTATATAACATCTCTTTGGATAGAACACGATGGAAGATAATATGAGAAAGAATGTATATATATGTATGACTGGGTTACTATGCTGTACGGCAGAAATAGGCACAACATTATAAATCAACTATACTTTAATAAAAAAAATTTTAAACCAACTATAATGGAAAAAATAAAAATCTATAAAAGTTCAAAAAATAAAACAATAAAATTCAATAAATTAAACTGAAAAAATATTTTTAAATAAGGAAAAAAAGGGAGGGACATTTCAGAACACACCCAGAGAGAACACAGTGTGAAGACAAGGGGAGATGGCCGTCTGCAAGCCCAGGACACAGGCCTGGAGCGGACTCTCCTGGACCTTGGTCTTGGATTTCCGGCCTCCAGATGTGAGACCTTAAAACCTTGACTTAAGCCACCAGTCACTGGTATTGGTAGAGTTACTGGTTATGGCAGCTCTGGCAAACTAATGCAATGGTGTTAACAGTAACAAAGCCACCACACTGCACTAATGACCTACTGCTACTGTAACAAACCACCACAAACTTAACACAATACACAAGCCTCTTGTGGTTGCAGAAGTCTGAGTCTCATCAGACTAGAACCAAGGTGTGGGCAGGACACTCCTTCTGGAGGCCACTGGAGAACACTTCCTCACCTCTTCTGCTTCCCGGAGGCAGCCCATCTCTCTGACCTCTGCCTCCGTCACCACATCGGCTGCCCTTCCTCTGACCTCCTTCCTCCCTCTTCTATGACCACGGGATGACACAGTGCCCACAAGATAACTCCAGACTCCCCCACATCAAGATACTGAATCACACCTGCCCAAATCCTTGGGCACATAAAGTTACATAAGCACAGGTTCTTGGGAGCAGAATGTGGACAGCTCTGGGCCACTGTCTGCCTTTCTCACACACTGAGCGGCCGACAGGCAGAGGCGTCCAGCTAGGACCCTCCCTCAGTCTCTGTATGGAAGCTTCCCAGCCATTTCCAGGAGTGGGCACTGCTATCCTGTTTTATCTAAGGATTTAACAACTAACAGGCTGTGTGTTTGTGCAATGAATTATTCTGCTCTAAACCCTCCCAAATCATGTAACTGATACCATTTTCTGTTATCTGTATGTCTCCATCGTTCGCATAAATAACCACCTTTTACAGAAAGATAAGCCCTCCGCCTTTAGCTGTGGGAAGTCAATCGGGATCCCTGTTCCGTCCAGCCCCTGAAGAAGCAGCAGCAGAAGCCGGACACTGAGTCTGATGAACAAACTGGACTGAAACCACTGAGGAGAAAGTCTTTATTTGGGGGAAGCTTGAAGGGCAATTATTTAACAGGGACAGTGGTATCCACCAGCTCTGGACACCAGGCAACAGGGTTACTGGACTGCAGCCTGAGAGCTGCGGGGCGTGCAGGGAAGGACCCGAAAGGGTCCAGGGCAGGGCTGAGCTCTCAGGCCCGCACTAATTTGCTCTCCCAGGAGATGCTGCTCTCACCTCCTCTCCAGCGCCTGCCCATCAGGGACCAGGCACAGGTGGGGTGCAACATGGGAGCCCCATCTCAGACACGGACACAAAGAATTCATTTCAGGGCCTGGGCTTTGGAAGGAGGCTTTAGAGGAAGGTCCCAGAAGCTGGTTCACCCTGGATTGGGTGCTACCAGCAAGCAGGGAAAATTCTATGGTTGGGTGAACTAATAAGGTTTTTTAAAAAGAGGGTAGAGTTCAAGGCTAATGAAGCAGCATCTGCTCAAGTCAGCAGATATTTTGTGTTTTACATAATAACCTCATCTTTGTCTGCATTGTGACAAAATTTCACTACTTTTACTATCATTATTATTATTATTTTGGCTGTACACACGGCATGTGGAAGTTCCCGGGCCAAGAAGAAAATCCAAGTTGCAGCTACGACCTATGACATGGCTGCAGCAATGCTAGATCCTTAACTATGCCAGGAAAGCATTGAACCCACACCACCACAGAGACAGCGCCAAATCCTTAGCCCGCTGTGCCACAGCAGGAACTCCTTAATGCTCTTGTTTTGCTTCGAATTATGACAGCCGCATTCTGCAATATTTTTTTAAATTTCCAATAGGAGAACATCAAGCCCTAAAATCAGGTTCCCCAGTATCACTTTCCTATTTCTCAATCCCTCTATTACAGATAAGGAAACAGGCACAGGAAGGTTCAGTAACTCACCAAAGGTCACACAGCTATGAAGGTAGAACAGAAATGTGACCCAGCCAGCTGAGTTTCAGACTGCAGCCTTGAGCCACTACACTACAACCAGCAGCTGTAGTACCAGCCCTCACGTCACAGGTCCCAGCCCAGAGCCTGCCACAAAGATTTCCCAAAGGGTATGCTGCCATGGATGCTTCCATAGGAATCAGCTTCTCAATCTTTAAGCTTCTACTCTCAGAGTTCCCTTTGTGGCACAGCAGAAACAAATCTGACTAGGAACCATGAGGTTGCAGGTTCGATCCCTGGCTTTGCTCAGTGAGTTAAGGATCCGGTATTGCCCTGAGCCTTGGTGTAGGTTGCAGATGTGGCTCGGATCCCGCATTGCTGTGGCTGTGGCATAGGTTGGCAACTGTGGCTCCAGTTAGACCCCTAGCCTGGGAACCTGCATGTGCCTCAGGTGCGGCCCTAAAAAGCAAAATAAATAAATAAATAAAATAAACTTCTACTCTCCCTGAGCAGTGCCTGTGCTGAGGATTTCCCATCACAACATTTACATTCACCATCCTGCCACTTAAGTAATAATTTAATACTCTTCTGCTTAAACAATAATTTCTACTAATTGAGAATGATGGACTGAGCATGGCCTCAAGATGGAAAAAAAAAATAAGTGTAAGTCAAAACAGCAATTTAAAATATTGTTGCCAAAGAAATGACTTTTAATCAACTCACCAGACACTCTTAACCATCCCCTGAGAGCTTCGGTTCTAAATCCTTTCTTACTTTTTATGTTAAAGCTATTGGAACAAGTTGGTCATGTTTGTGTTAAGCCAACACAGAGTTCTTGACATTGTTATGAAACTGGTTGTCACACTACTCAACCCAACAGATCTAAATGGTTAAGATTTTCTATTGGATATCGTTTTTAATTCTAAGTGTCAATCTTTACAATTTGTTTGAAGTTACATCCTATATGATTAAACGTGAAAAAATTTGAAGGTCAATTTTTTTTTTTTTTTCTTTTTAGGGCCATACCCACAACATATGGAAGTTCCCAGGGTAGGGATCTAACAGGAGCTACAGCTGCCGGCCTATGCCATAGTCACAGCAATGCAGGATCTGAGCCAAATCTATGCCCTACATCACAGCTCATGGCAACGCCAGATCCTTAACCCACTGAGCAAGGTCAGGGATCAAACCCTCAACCTCATGGTCCCTAGTCGGATTTGTTTCCACTGCTCCACAAAGGGAAATCCCTAATGTCAATTTAAAAATGCTGTGACTAGGTACTTAATTTTCAGAATTATTTTGAGGATTACATGAGTGCAGTTTTAGAATAACTGACATTAGTTCCCTTGTGGTGCAGTGGGTTAAAGATCTGGAGTTGGCACTGGTTTGATCCCTGACCTGGGAACTTCCACATGCCATGGGCGTGGCCAAAAAGAAAAATTAAAACAAGGTTCTCCTGTATGGCACAGGGAACTACGTCCGATCTCCTGAGACAGACCACGATGGAAGACAACAGAATAACTGACTTTACTGCTGCTATTTGCACAAAGCAGCTCACCAGACTCCCTGAGATTCTGAAAAAAGGAGTCCCAGGTGGCCAGGGTCTAGCACTCTTGCTGCTCAGGGGCCTGACCAGTCTGATCATGACCCCCTGCTCTGTTACAGAAATCTGTCTGCTTATTTTCTTCCTTAAAAGCCCAGGTGGAAAACATGCAGGTGAAACCTGCCCCCCAGGCTGACAGCCACAGCCAAGGACCCCACTCAGCTGCAGTCATATCCCCAAAACACAGAGGAGGCTCTGTAGCCAGCACAGGTATGAGCCAACTTCCCTTCCCTCCCTGGCAGTTCTGGTCCCAGAAATCTCTTCAAGTTGCAGAAACGATTTCTCAGTGGAAATGTTTTGTATAATCAGGTGACTTCTCTTCAAGTACGGATGTTCTACTTTTCTTATCTGATTTATGATGCATGAATTTCTTACAATTGCAATATAAAAAACGTAACAAACAGCCACGATGATCTATACTGAGTTCACTTAAGGTAATTTCACCTTGGAAAGAAGTGGACCGTGTACACTTCACTCTGTGCAGATCAGAATGACAGCACACGACTGTCACTGAGATCTTTTCATTCACAACATACAAGAGGCGGGGTCCTTGCTGGGCCAGAAATGAAGTTCCAATCTGCTTGCTGGGAGAATTTGAGACATATTTCACCTGAATGTTAAATTTATTTGCATCTGTGTAACGATTTACAAGGAAGCTGAAAAATTCTCTTAGAAAGAAACTCAAAATACTGTGGCGAGATTAAATAGCTGGAAAGAAGCTAATAGACTTGGCTTGGGGTGGGAAGGGGGAAGGAACTCGAGCCCCTGAGGCTTGTGTATGAGGAAGGGGCCACGGCTTTCCTGGGAGGGGGCTGATTAGCACTTGGAGACAATGGCAGAGATGAGGGTGTGGGGGGAATGGCATTTCACAGTAAAACTGTCGCCAGCTTGTCTCCCTTCAACCCAGCCTTGGGGGCATTCGGGAGGGCAAGGAGCCCAGGAAGGGGGGAGGAGTAGGAGCCAGGCTGGGTCTAAAACCCCTGAGCTGGTGGTCCTGATGGCCAGCAGTCAGAGAAGGGGTGGGGGCTTCAGTCCAGACGGCTGGTGTCACAGCAGGAGCAGGCAGGCCTTGAGAAGGTCAGGGCCCAAGCTGAGCATGAAGCCACATCAGGGGCTTGGCTCACATTTCATTATCCTTGAGGGGGAAACACAGAAATAATAACAGGAGTCCTGAAGAATGATCACTGCCTCTAAGTTCAAAGGAGCAAGCAACACTGCAGCCTCTATACTGAAGCCTCATTTTTATGCACAAACTAATGAGGCATCCTGATAGTTCAGCATTTATACTTTACAGATACACAACCTAGTTAGTGATTTTTTAATTCTACAGCTACTACAGGGAAAACAGGATCAGGACTATGAGTTCGACAATGCAGGTGTTTAATGAAGGTTGAACTGAAATCAGGAAGACTTGGCCCAACATTTTGAAAACAAGTGTACCCACGTGAGAGATAACTTTTTTTTTTTTGGTCTTTTTAGGGCCGCACCTACAGCATATGGAGGTTCCCAGGCTAGGGGTCGAATTGGAGCTGCAGCTGCCGGCCTAAACCACAACCACAGCAACGCTACATCCGAGTCACGTCTGCAACCTACACCACAGCAATACCACATCCTTAACCCACTGAGTGAGACCAGGGATCGAACCTTTGTCCTCATGGTTACAGTGAGCCATGACAAGAACTCTGTTCTATGATATTTTCACTAGATAAAGGACCTCAACTAGTTTCGTTGCTCATAATACGAACTGGACACCAAGACTCCCAAATTTTGTCTCCACCTTCCCCAGAGAAGCCCACTGACCCAAGGGGCATCTACAGAAAACCCTAACCCTAGGGTGCACACTGACACGTCTGATCCCCCACCACCTGATCTTTTTCCCTGTCCTATTAAAAGGCAACTCCCTCTTTAAAATGCATAGGACAAGAAGTCGTGGGTCATCCTGGCTCCTCTTCCGAGGCGGACATCAAATCTTAGAGCAAATCCTGATGCTTCCTCACTGTCTTTGTTGCCATTAAGCCACCGACTACAGGACTGTAGGAAATTCCTGCCTGGACTGCACTTGCTCTGCAAATAACTGATCAAATCAATCCTCTGTTTAAAACCTCCCGGTGGCTCCCTAGTGCCCGAGGTCACGTGGTCGACAGCGCTGGCCGGGCCGGGCTGCTGGCTGTCCTGCCTGACCTCCTGCATGGTCCCCCAGCTCCCTCCTTCCAGCCACAAACTGCCACCCTGCCCTTGCTGTCACTCACACATGCAGAACCCCTCCTGTGGTTCCTCACTTGCTTTGTGCTCTAACTAAGAAGATGTCCAAGGAAATATACAGATGGTTCCCTGTCTTCTCTCCAAGCTGTGCGCCCACATTGATTTGGAGGGACGCCACCCTGATACCCTAAGACAGGGCATACCTTCTTCCTCTCATTAAGGACGCAATGAGAAGGACAAGCTGGCGACAGTTTTACTGTGAAATGCCATTCCCCCCACACCCTCATCTCTGCCATTGTCTCCAAGTGCTAATCAGCCCCCTCCCAGGAAAGCCGTGGCCCCTTCCTCATACACAAGCCTCCAACACTGCAGTCCCCAGCCCTGCAGCCCCACAGTCCCTAGCTCTGCAGCCCTGCAGCCACAGGGAGAGCAGAGTCTGTGGCACAGACCCTGGAGCGTGTGCTGGGCGGACCCAGTCTTAGACACTTGAAGGATAATAAATCAGCATCGTTTTAAGCCACTGAGTTTTGAGGTGGTTTGTTTTTCTCCATGGCAGCAATCTCCCAAGTTAAGCCCATCTTTACTAGTGTCCACCTCCCATCAGAAGAGCAGTACCAGGTCTCATGGCCCCTTTGCAGCCTCCCCCGTGGCGCCCAGACGTGTATCAGATGAGCAGTAATGACATGAGGGATCAACTAAATCTTCGTCATTTAAAATGTATCCTGTTTACATCTACTCTTTCATGACTTCCTAAATAGCTCATTGTGCAGGGTTACAATTCATAAGGTTCTAGCAATTTTTATGTTTTTAACCAATTACTGCAGAACACACTGTGCACAGTCGAGCAGCCTTTATGTCTGCCCTGGTTACCAATTTGGAATCTGTGCTTTGTTTTCTAAGCCTCAAAATACAACCACAAGCTGTAACAACGGCTAACTTTCCAATAGAACAGAAATTGGGCATAATGCAGTATAGCATAATATGCAACAACATCTATACATAAAAACATGTGTATATAACACGATCTAGTAGTGTATAATAACGTGAAAACAGAATTCACATGATCCCACAGAGCCCCACCCAACCCTCCGCATATGTATGGGAGCAGAAGAATGCAGGGGGTGGTCCTCTACAGCTCCAAGAAAGACAAACTAAAGATCCAAGCCCATGTGGGCTCCAGGGCATCTGAGAGGCACAGGCGGCAAATAGGTAAAATCCACAGTCATGATGACACACCTGATGGTTACCGTTATCATACCGAGTTCTCCTGTCCTCTCTCACCCACCCTTGGTGACCTCAACCCTTCACGTGCCCTGTCCCCAACAGGCTTCCTATTGCCTCATCACCAATGGGAGACAGTGCCAGCCTGACCGCAGGCTCTGCACGTGGTCTGAGCTGGGTCCCAGCGTGGCGTTCAGGAGGACGCCCAGGTTTCTGACTGTCCCTTTGTTCCCTGGTCACCCTGTGATCCAAGCAGAGCCTGGCTACCATAATGGTCAGGAAGAGTGGCACATGGGCCAGAGCAGCTGCCCTCAGCCCCCCAGCCCTGCAGCCCCCAACTCTCCAGCCCCTACCCGCAGTCCCACAGCCCAGAGCCTCCAACACTGCAGTCCCCAGCCCTGCAGCCCCACAGTCCCTAGCTCTGCAGCCCTGCAGCCACAGGGAGAGCAGAGTCTGTGGCACAGACCCTGGAGCGTGTGCTGGGCGGACCCAGTCTTAGACACTTGAAGGATAATAAATCAGCATCGTTTTAAGCCACTGAGTTTTGAGGTGGTTTGTTTTGCATCAGCCAATATTTCCAGAGCATTCCTTTACACTACGTAAGATTTCTTCAAAATATGTCAGAAAAAAGTTCAACCAAGTACAGAAATATGAAATGACTTCCAAACAAATTTTAGGTCAAAATGGCATGAAAAAAATGACCCTTTAAAAATGCATAGAAGGAATTTCTAATGAATTAACCTTCTTACAAAAATATAAATAAAATGTGATGCTGAAGTGCTTTCATGATGAAGAAGTCCAGAACAAGACAGAACAGGAAGATTTTCCCTGATGTTAGTATTTTATTATCCCACAGAGAACTGAGTGTTTAACAGCCACATAAAACTATCATTTGCCAAAAAGAATGAGTTCCCATAATAGTAAGGGTGATCCTTTGCAAAATGTGATGAAGAGAAGTGTACAACTTACCAGACTGGAAATAAGAGATTGTCTGAAAGCCTCTGAGAGCCACCCCAGCAAACAGTTTAGCAGAGACAGTTCACCAGAATCAACCTAATACGACCCTCGGGGCTCATCCAAAGAAGATGCGAGCAGAAGAAATAGCCAGACACAGAAACTTATCATGGTTCACTGCAAAATGCTGATTGAAAAACCTTTTTCAATATCATACCAGGATCATTTATTTGCAGCCCAAATGGTTCATGAGTCACCAAGATGGCAATAAATCAAAAGGGCTGTGAAGGTAATTTGCTTAAACTCCCATTTGTTCTTGTTAAATGTATACACTCTGAAGGAAATTAGCCTTATTCTGTGCACATGCAGCCCATCTCTTAGAGAAAGACTTCAACTTGGAGGCGTTTAGAACTTAACCCCCATCACTTTTTTCCCCAAAGACTCATCCTATGTCTGTCTGGATGTTAGCCTTTCCTCTGCTCAGACAGGAGAACCAGCACTAAACTAGCTGGTGGATTCCACGTGGAGGAACTCAGAGGCCACAGCGTGGACACCAGTCCTGTGTCTCCCAGGCTCCCGACCCAACAGGCAGCATGTCTCCCACTGTCACCAGTGTCCCTTGGTGTCCAGCAAAAGTCCCATTCACACAGGGTTCAGGGACAGATATTCACACTGAACCACATGCCATCACAGGCGCTTTACTGGAATTAACTTCTCAAAGTCCAGAACTGCCCTAAAACATAGACTCTATCACTGCCTCCACCCCAAGATGAGAAATGAGGCTTCCCTTCGCTAAACCAATGCAGAACCAGGACAGCACTCCAGGTCGATAGGCCCTCCTGGCCACAGTGTCACAACTTGAAACACTGGCATCAGATTTCATCTTTGGAGGTGAACAGTCTGATTCGAAAAATACCTTGAAAAATGTCTTCATTTGGGAGCTGAGAGAAATTTTTTTTAAATAGTAGCTTTATTGAGATATAACTTGCATGGCATAAAATTCACTCTTTTATTTTTTATTTATTTATTTATTTATTTTTGCTTTGTAGGGCCACCCCCTCAGCATGTGGAAGTTCCCAGGCTAGGGGCTGAATCAGAGCTTCAGCTGCCGGCCTACACCACAGCCACGGCTACTCAGGATCCAAGCTGAGTCTTCGACCTACACCATAGCTCACAGCAATGCCAGATCCTTAACCTGCTGAGTGAGGCCAGGGATTGAACCTGCGTCCTCATGGATACTAGTTGGATTCATTTCCACTGAGCACTATGGGAATGCCCCAGAATGTTTAGTTTTTCAAGGGAAGAAAATGAGAGCTGCTGTGACCCCCCTCTGTAAACACCGCTTTGCTGTTGAGGGGGGCACAGGACGAGTCCAGTTCAGCAGAGGAGGAAGGGGGGTTACTGGAAAGCAGAGTTGGACCCCCACCCCCACCCCCCTACGGGGTGAGGCCTGGGTGAGCACTGCCCTGGGCTTCACATGCCTAAAGCTCAGATTCCACCTCCAGGTCAGGAGTTTAAGTGAATCTGGTAAAAAGCTGGAACTGAACACGACAGAGACCATGACCACATGAGGTTCTGAGAAATCCCCAGCAACCTGTGGGCTTTTTAACAGGGAAGTGGGGGCACTTTTAATTAGATAGAGACAGTGGGCTGAGCTCAGCTGACAAGCAGGTCACATTTTCACTGCAAGATCCTGGTTAGCCCAATCTCTGGGCCATCACGGCCCAGCCCCCAGGAGCAGGGGCCTCCCCTGTTCCCAGCCCTTCCTCCATGGGAACCAGCCCCCATCACCCCAGCTCTGCCTTGGCTACCACTCAGGCCTCCCCTTGGAAGCTCACCTGCCCTGTGGGCTAGACTCTGCTCCCCCAAGAACCGAGCTGATTAGGAAAACACACGTTCATGAGGTCAAGCCTATGACAAGAAACACAAGGGGCAGGAGGGAATTGGGGCACTCAGATCAGCCTAAACCTGGGTGGAGGGGTCTTTTCAGTAATAGTCTTTTCCCCTCACACAAACTAGAAACGCTGCATATAAGTAAAAACCACTGAGTTCAGGAGGGGAAACACATCTTAAAACTGAGCTTCTACCCATTTTTAACTTTTTAAAGTAAAAAGTCTTATTTTTAAATAAAAACTAAACTCTTTCATCCTTCCTTTCCCTTCCCTTTCTCCCAGATCCTGAGACCCACACACCTGGATGAGCATCCCCTGCTGACTACAGAGTGGGGCAGTCAGACGCTGCTGACTATTGCCAGTCTCCATGTGTGTGTCCTCAAAAATAACACATGCCTCATCCCCTCCCCTCCTTGTTCAGATTTACTTGGCAACAGTGCGCTAAAAATACAAAACCATGTGGTGCTGATATTGGAGGAGGACAGAGAGGAAAGAGTAAATGGGGTGATGCCCATAGCATCGATCACTTAACACAGAAGAGGCCGCCCAAAGCTAAGGACGCACAATCTTGTCCAGTGCAGAGATCTGCCAAGATACGGCATGTGCTGGCCGATAAAACACGTTTCAAGAAGTTTAAGAGAACTGAAAAATCATGTTAAGATATTTTCTCTGGGAGTTCCTGTCGTGACGCAGCGGAAACGAACCCGATGAAGAACCATGAGGTTGCAGGTTCGATCCCTGGCCTTGCTCAATGGGTTAAGGATCCAGCATAGCCATGAGCTGTGGTGTAGCTTGCACGGTTTGGATCTGGCGTTGCTGTGGCTGTGGTGTAGGCCGGCAGCTATAGCTCTGATTGGATCCCTAGCCTGGGAACCTCCATATGCCTCGAGTGCAGCCCTAAAAAGCAAAAAACAAAACAAAAAAAAGATATTTTCTCTGAACATAAAGGGATTAAATTAGAAAAAAGTAACACAAAGACACAAAGAAATATCCTCAAATGTTCAAAAAGGAATACTATATCTCAATGTGTAGGTCTAATTAACTCCTGATCCAAAGGAAAAAAAAAAAAAAACAAAAAAACAAAAGAGAAATTAGAAAATATTTTGGACTAAGTGAAAATTAAAATACCACATACCCAAGCTGCTCTGGGAACTGTCTGTCCATTTCTTACAAAGTCAATACACTTACCACATGATCTACAAACCCCAAGTTTTCATTTGTGTGACAAGCTTATTAATACATACACTTGAAAAGTATTCCTAAGGCAATAGAATTTTAAATGATCATAAACCTACTGTTCACATTTAGTGTATATTCTCTGTTCTTCTAAAAGGCATTTTTCCCTAAGGAAAAACTGTGTCATAATGAACATACAGTTGTAAACTGTCTTTTTTTTTTTTTTTTTGCAGCACCCGCAGCATGCAGAAGTTCCTAGGTCAGGGATCAAACTTAAGCTGCTTCTGTGACAATACTGGACCCTTAACCCACTGAGCTGCAAGGGAACTCCTCTAACCTCTTTTTAATCACTTAAAAATACACCAACTAGAGTATCATTTCTAGTAGCCTACATGGATATACCAGGTATATCCAAATTATTTACTTTTCAGTTGCTGTGTTTTGTTTCTTTTCTTTCTGAAGTGTATGGAACTGCTACAGTTCACATCCTGGTGGAACAGTTAAACTGCTGTGTGACACTTACCCACAAATGCAGCAGGTTACAACTACACAGGTGCATTCATCTCTCCGTGTCCACTCAGTGGGCACAGCTTAGTCGGGTCATGTCAAGAGGTCAGAGGCTGAGGTCAAGGCAGGACCTTTCTGGGAGGCAGGACCCTCCTCCAAGCCTGGATGGCAGCTGGGAGCACTCAGACCTTGTCTTGTAGGACAGAGGTCCCTGTTCCCACTGGCTGTCAGTACAGTCCCCTCCTGATGCTTAGGGGCCAGATGTCCCCTCCCTCCCTGCAGAGGTCCTGGGTCCCTGTCCTCATGGCCATAAAGGCAGGAGAACCTCCCCCGAGGCTACAGCAGAGGCTGGTAGAGCATAAGGTCATCAGAGGTGTGACTCTCATAAAACACCCTAACCCTGGCCTAGCCTCTCACCATCTTTCCCAAATGTCATTTCCCCGAAGCACAGCACCCACAGAGAGGGGACTCAACAGGTGTGACTCTTTGGGGCTGTCTTGGGGCATGTCTGCCACACTTGGGTAAACTGCACACCCAGGACCATTTTCTCAGTCGGGAACCTTGACCTTGGAAAAGTTACATTTTTCAGGCTTTCATGCATGTCACCAACTCACCACAGGACAGGTAGAATTAAGTCACAAATCTACCTCAAGGACAGGACTATGTATGACTTTATAAATTCACTGATTTCAATGTCATGAATCTAGAGATACACCCAGGGCTATTAAAAAAAGGCAAAACAGGTATTATTAACACCCATAAAATGGAGAACTTAATTTAAATTTATATATTTTATGATGCGTGAGATCTTAGGCTATTACTTACAATGTAAGTGAAATTATAAGGAACGTGAAAATAAACTCTTGGAATTCAAGAATGAGAAATGTATAGCTCACTGATTCTAAATTTCTGTAAAAGTGCTTGAAAACTCAATCTCCTTAAAAACTATTTGAAGGTTGTACTCTAATGTCTTAATGGCTTTTAATCAGAAAAAAAAAAACATTAAACCAAAGTGGTAATACATTTTTATAAGTCATTTAAATAGAGTTAAAATAATTAAGAAACAGGATGAACTTAAGTTTTGTCACAAAGTAGCTATTTCCAAGTTCACTTAAGGTACATGGCGTGTTTCAAGGGCATTCTGGAAAGATAAATGTGGTCACTCAGGTGGGCTTCCCAAGAGCCTTTGCAAAGAAGCCTCTGCTCTTTAGGAAAGCACCCCTTTGTTCACTGCTCCCCACAGGGTGGATCCAGGCCCTGAGGCCCCGTGTCCATCCCTGGCCCTCACCCACCCTCAGCCTGCAGGTCAGCTCAGGCGCCTCTCCCACCAGCTGCCCCAACAGCCCATCTCAGTAAGGAGCACCTCTTCCTCATCTGTGTTTGCCTCGTCTTACTTTACATTACCATTTTGTAAATTCACGTGCACAACTTTTCTTAATCCCCCTCTAACATACCTGGAATCAAATCGTGACTATTGATAACCAACTACAGAAATGTGGATCTAGAAAAACACACTTTGCTCTGGAAAATAAGAAAGTCAAAATGGGGCTAAGCTGAGATCCCTTCAGTCTTACTAATTCAATCATAAACCCCTCTTTGTTACTCAGCATTAAAACAATAACAAAAATCGCATTTCTGTGAAGCTCCTTGTTGTAATCTCAAGGGCCAAACCTGACCGCCTGGAATGGCTTGTAATCCTGCCTGCTGTGTGACAGCCTCCCCAGCAATTTGGTTATAAATGATGCATCAAGGTGTTTGGAGAAAGATATGAACTCATGCCTCCCTGGGCCTATAGCTTCTTTTAAAAAGCGAGGATTCATGAATGTTTAGGAGCAAATCAGTCCACACCCAGCTCTAAAAGGACCAGGCTGAGGGTTCCCGTCATGGCGCAGTGGAAATGAATCCAACTAGGAACCACGAGGTTATAGGTTCGACCCCTGCCCTTGCTCAGTGGGTTAAGGATCTGGCATTGCTGTGAGCTGTGATGTAGGTCACAGACTCAGCTTAGATCCTGCGTTGTTGTGGCTGTGCTGTAGGCTGGCGGCAATGGCTCTGACTTGACCCTTGGCCTGGGAACCTACATATGCCGAGGATGCGGCCCTAAAAAGGCAAAAGACAAAAAAAAATTAAAAATAAAAATAAAAAAACAAAAGGACCAGGCTGGAGCTCTCACTATGGTACAATGGGATCGGTGGCCTCTTGAGAGTCACTGGGCTGCGGATTCCATCCCTGGCTGGAACAGTGGGTTGGGGATCTGGCATTGCTACAGCTATGGCTTAAGTCGAGACTGTGGCTCCGATCCGATCCCTGGCCTGGGAGCTTCATATGCTGCTGTGCAGCCGAAAATGACAAAAAATGAAAAAATAAAAAAGTAAAAGGACCGGGATTCTGAACAGGTGCAGAAGAACTGCAATCTGTATTTAGTTGATACAAGCAAAGAATACAGCATCTGCTATTAGGATCACGTACATGTCTGCATACTACATATTACAATAATTAGGAAAGGTAGTAGTTTTTGCGTTTGTATCTGTGTGTTCCCTCTTTCCTTGATTTTGAACCCTCTTTTAGATTCCCTATGGTCCATGCTCTCTCAGAACAATCCCATGCCCCCTAGTCTCCCAGCTCCCCGAAGACTATAGTTGCAATCTGACACCAGCAAGTGCAGACTCTGGACAGTCCCATGCCTAGGGGACAAAATCAAACTAATCAGTTGGTGCCTCTAAGGAAAAAAACTGCAAGAAAAGTAGTAGACTTCATTCCTATTTAATCAGTCCTATAGAATATAGCCCAAAAACTTGCCCCTCAATGTCCTAGAAAACCTATTAGGTAGTAGCTAAAAATCACCCTTTATTTTTATGGAAAAGACCCCATAATTCATACTGTGTTGCTCACAGGCATGTTGTGGAATGCGTGAAGTAATCGTTATTTGTATAGAATCCTCAGAAAAAAAAACAATCACAAAGGTTAAAACACATTCGAGTTACAGGAGGGCAGCATGGGATGGACAGCTGGCTGAGATTTCAAATACATAAATTCACAGAAACTACTGTTAAGTCTAAAAGATGCCGGGTATTTTGTGCGCATGTGCAGTGAGTGTGATGCACAGGTGAGGTGTGGCAGCTGCAGATGGTACACAAGTGAGTCCCCTGTAGATACTGCCGAGGTCACGCCCCCTCCCAGTCCTCGTGAGCCCTTACAGCTCCTCACACAAGTTCCCGCCAGGCCAGCTCCCCCTCTGCCCAGCCCTGCTTCCTTTGTCCTCACAGGTGTCTTTACCAAGAACTGCCCAGGAAACCTCCAGCACTCAAATCCCAGGCTCTATTTCTGGGGAATCCAACCTGTTACGGTATGCATGTAATTTTTAAAAATGATAACTTTAAGTCCCAATGCAAATAACCATGGTTACCACAGGATGATGAAATCACAGTCAAAGGCACTATTTCTTCTTCTCTGTGCTTTTCTGTACTTACTGTATATTCTATTCTAAACCCTGATTGTTTTTATAGCTTTAAAGAGAGATAATCTCTTTTGAAAAATATTAATAAGGGAAACAATGGCTGTATAATTATAGTAAATGCAAAAAAAATCCATGCATAGTATACAATCTATGGAAGGTATATGTTTACTAGTGAACATTTATCTTGGAAATCATAAGATGCAATAAATACCTTCAAATATCTGTGACTCTTATATGGACTAGGAAGTAGATTTCTATATTTCTCCAGAAGGCAAACTCCTCACCGAGATATAGAATCCATCCATTTGTATGTTAGTTAAATACAATGAAGCATTTTCCAATAATCACTGCCTGTCTGATAATTCAGGATAAAAAGGAGAAAATATAAAGGGGATTCATCAACTAGATGGATTGAAATCTGCTTAAAATGGATGGTCAGCTTAGAAATTTCTACGTACTCAAAGAAACACAATGCTATCCACTCCTTGACGAGGTACATGGGAATCATAAAGAAAACAAATCCACAAAAAAGCCAATCAATCAATGGAAAAATGGGCAAAAGACCTGAATAGACATTTCTCCAAAGAAGATATACACATGGCCAACAAACACATGAAAAAATGCTCAACATCGCTGATTATAAGAGAAATGCAAATCAAAACTACCATGAGATATCACCTCACACCAGTCAGAATGGCCATCATTAATAAGTCTGCAAATAACAAGTGCTGGAGGGGCTGTGGAGAAAAGGGAACCCTCCTGCACTGCTGGTGGGAATGTCAACTGGTACAGCCACTATGGAGAACAGTTTGGAGATACCTTAGAAACCTATACATAGAACTTCCATATGACCCCACAATCCCACTCTTGGGCATTTATCCGGACAAAACTCTACTTAAAAGAGACACATGCACCTGCATGTTCATTGCAGCACTATTCACAATAGCCAGGACATGGAAACAACCCAAATGTCCATCGACAGATGATTGGATTCGGAAGAGGTGGTATATATACACAATTGAATACTACTCAGCCATAAAAAAGAATGACATCATGCCATTTGCAGCAACATGGATGGAACTAGAGAATCTCATACTGAGTGAAATGAGCCAGAAAGACAAAGACAAATACCACATGATACCACTTATAACTGGAATCTAATATCCAGCACAAATGAACATCTCCTCAGAAAAGAAAATCATGGACTTGGAGAAAAGACTTGTGGCTGCCTGACGGGAGAGGGAGGGAGTGGGAGGGATCGGGAGCTTGGGCTTATCAGACACAACTTAGAATAGATTTACAAGGAGATCCTGCTGAGTAGCATTGAGAACTATGTCTAGATACTCATGTTGCAACAGAACAAAGGGTGGGGAAAAAAAATATAATTGTAATGTATACATGTAAGGATAACTTGATCCCCTTGCTGTACAGTGGGAAAATAAAAATAAAAAATAAAGAAAGAAAGAAAGAAAAGAAAACAAATCCAGTCAATTTCAGTGAGACAGGTGCAATGCAACGGGACATACATGCTCCATGTCGCTTCAGGGCCATATACAATCTCACTGACAACTGGATCTATAGGTTAGAACTGCAAACCACACACAGCAGCAGAGGCCACGGACACCACCAGTCTCTAGTCACACCCAGGGCACCTCAAGGACACTCCTCCTCACAGGTTTCACAGGTAAATGCTTTTCTGTAATCGGACACAGTGTTGGACAGCCAAGTTGTCCAACAAGGAGCAGATGCTTAGGACCAGGAGGGGACCTTGTGGAGAGGCCCACCACCACCAAAAGTGGAGAAAACATCCTGGGCTTCTGCTGAGGCATTAGCCACTTCACATCAGATCTAACAGAAATGCCTCATTTTACTGAGAGCAAAGGTACATGGAGCTTCTAATTGACAGAAACAAAATGCGTCCTCTGGACCCAGCACTCTGTGTTGTGCTTCATCAAAAACACAGCCCCTGGAAAGCCACCCTTGGAGCTCCACGTGGATGGACCAGCCAGGACCACACAGCTTAATGTCCACCCTCCCTGCTGTCCATCAAAGCTCCTGAGCAAACTTTGAGACAACCGGGCTGAGCCAATGTCTTCTTTTGGTTCCTGGCAGTTTCTGCTTGGGGCCACAGAGAGGGAAGCAAGCCTGGGAAGAAGGGGAGGCCAGGAGAGCTAATAAAATGCTCTCCAAGAACTAAGCCTAAGTGAGAGGCTCCCCTTCCTAACAGAGGTAACAAAAGTAATAACTGTACATTGTTACAGCCTCTTAATGGATTAAAATTTATCTCCAGATGGTCATTGCAATGTCTTTCTTGGTCATTTAAAGGAACAGTGTATGATAAACAACCTGCATCCAAAAATGGGAGTTTTGAGAAGAAATATGGAGATGGATAACAATACTCCTGTTTTCCTTCATGCATCTGATGGGCTTCTTAAATTGAAGCCCAAAACCATGGCTGGAAATAAACAGCTTAAAATGAATGCCTGCCTGATTCTGCAGAAGTAATACTGTCTAATTAGCAGGCATATTTGTATAAATGCACGCAATGAATAGAATATAAAAATGGTTTCCTGCATAAACACGCATATCAAAACACCCTTTCTGAACAGAGGAATGCACATGTCTTTCTTTCTTTCCTCTACAATCACCACTAATGTGGGGCTATTTCACTCACTTTGGAAACTAAAACCATTTCACCCAGTAGTTAGATGACACACTCCCCATCAGGAATACAGCAGGACAACGAGGTGTGACCTGAACGGCCTCTAATGAGGCATTTGGAGCTGTCCCTGCCGATGCTCCCAGAGTAAAGCACACTCCTGGTGGACTTCTCAGCCCTGCATACTGTGACGGTAAACTCAGGGGGTAAAATTACTATCGTCACCTTCGTTCAACTTTACGAACTTCACTTAATGTACAGGCCAGAATTTACTAATCTTTTGATCAACTCCGTATATTCTGGCTCCAAAAAGTAAATGCAACTTATTAAATCACAGAGAAGTAAATGTCGTGATATCATTTTATGACCATTATTAGAACTGTCTCGCTGGCTTAATGGGAAGAGACCTGTATCACTGCGCTAAGAGTTAAGCTTTCCTCTTAGATGCCATCCATGTCTTGACTGCACACCTGAGACAATGTCATTATCATCAAATTGCGTTTCCAATTGTGGAATTTTATAACAGCAACAGCCACTACCTAGTCTAATCAAATAGCCATCTGACCTAATAATCATTTCACAGTTGTGATTCACTTTTAACCAACAGATGTAGATGTGGATGTAGAAGGATATAAGAAAAAAAAAAGGTTGTGCACATGACATTTTACTCAAAGCACATAAACGACAGTCGGGTTCCTGAACGTGACCATTTCCATCAGTCGGCAGGTAACATAAAAGTACAGCTGGGAGTTCCCGTCGTGGCGCAGTGGTTAACGAATCCGACTAGGAACCATGAGGTTTCGGGTTCGGTCCCTGCCCTTGCTCAGTGGGTCAAGGTTCCGGCGTTGCCGTGAGCTGTGGTGTAGGTCACAGATGCGGCTCGGATCCTGTGTTGCTGTGGCTCTGGCGTAGGCTGGCAGCTACAGCTCCGATTCGACCCCTAGCCCGGGAACCTCCATATGCCGCAGGAGCGGCCCAAGAAATGGCAAAAAAAAAAAAAAAAAAAAAAAAAAAAGTACAGCTGAAGCACCCGAGTTTTTTTTCCAACAACGCACTGGGCATTAGGAGACACATGAATACAAGTGTTCACACGCAAACCAGCCTAACTTCTCTGCAGTGGGGCCAGGTTTGTAGTTCTCTCTCCTCTTTGGTCTGAACAGCATACTGCCTGCATCAACTGTGCAAGGTACGGGTGTGGTGCGGCCCTCCGCCCTATGAACCAGGCTCGGGTGGTACACCTATGGTGGAGAAACCATCTCCAAAACAGCCTTACAGTACCTAGCACAGAACAAGGGACATGGCCCTTTCATCCCTGTCAAACAAGCTCAGCCCCAACCATAGGACAGCGATCCCAAGATAGAGATGAAGAAAAACAGCAAAGCACTTGGCCTATGTGTGAAAATTTTTTAATATTATGGGGTTTTTTTCCCCCTTCTTTAAACATTCCTTTGAGAATTTTAAATTTCTTGTATTTGGTCTTTTTCTCTTTAAGTATTGTAAATTTTTTTTTTTTTTTTTTTTTGGTCTCTTTCAAGTATTGTAAAATAATAGGGCATTCCCATCGTGGCACAGCGGAAACAAACCTGGCTAGTATCCATGAGGACACAGGTTCAATTCCTGGCCTTGCTCAGTGGATTGATGATCTGGCATTGCTGTGAGCTGTGATGTGGAGAGCAGACATGGCTCAGATCCCGAGTTGCTGTGGCTGTGGTGTAGGCCAGTAGCTGCAGCTCTGACTCAACCCCTAGCCTGGGAACCTCCATATGCCATGGGTATGGCCCTAAAACGCAAAAAAGAAATAATTTAGTTGTATCACTATTGCTATCAATGCTTATGTAATGAAAAAAAAAAAAGAATGGACATGAAGGACTTGCTCTGCCTAAAAGCTGTAGTTTTATATTTTTACAGTGGGGTCTGTGATCCATTTTGAGCTAATTTTTGTAAAAAGTATGAAGAGTAGGCTGAATTCATATTTTTGAATATGGATGTCCGCTTGTTTCAGCACCATTTTAGATTGATTTACATTATTTTCCAAAATCGGTAAAATTTAACTTTAATGAAGATTATTTTTAATTTTTGAAAATGTGGAGGAGAGTAAAGAGGAAATACCATTAGTCACAGTATCATCACCCAAAGAATAACCACTAATTATATTTTGATCTTTTTCCTACCTGTTTTTAAAATGCTTTTTATGCTCATAAGCATAAGTTTCATTTATGTATTCTTACTATAATTTATCTACTGCAGAAAAATTTTAAATTGTAGGGCAAAGCACAAAGAAGTTAAAATTACATCTTTGAATATCCCTTAAATAAAAATATGATTATTCATAATACGAATAAATTATAAAATATTTAATCAGATTAATAGTGATGTTTCATTAAGAAGCTAAAATTCTAGAAAATATTTCCAAAGAAGTATGTTTACATATGTTTCAGATACAGGTTGAACACTTAAATCATTAAGAGAAAATAATATTTGATTCTGCAAACAAATTTGATGAATTTTTAAAATTAAATAACAGCTAGTTTAAATATATAAACATTAAGTAAGAGGGTAAAATTGTTTTGTTTAAAAATTCATCAAAGGAAATGTTACTTTTCTCCATAAATGTAGATATTTGCTTTGGTAACTAAGGAGTCTTGAGAAAAAGTAAGTATTTCCTGGGAAATGTGAGAAATTATTTGATTCAAATGGATTATATCAATTGAACTTTGTTAATTTAAACCCAAACTTAAGACTCAAACATTTCTGTTTAAGAGACACTGATTTTCTAAGTCACAATATATTTTGTTCTGTTTCTGTGCTTGACTTCTTGGCAGCTTTTTAGTCTAATGAGCAAATTGTGTGGCTGCAAATAATCAAAACCAAGTAACTAAGGGACCACCTGTCAATTTGAAGTCTCCATGGATTTTGTTTTCAAGTTGTTTTTATTTACACGAAATAAAATTATGTGAGAATACACAGGTAATAAATCTTGATGGATTCCACTTACTATTTAGATACATATTATTATTTGTTTATGATCTCTGACAGTAAACTGTTACTATTACTCCGGCTAAAAAAATTAAGAAGATCTGAGAGGTAAATGAACATTCAAGTATTAGTACTTTCAGAATCACAACATTAAGAATATATTTTAGAAGTGTATTATGCAATATTATGTATAGTGAATCAATGCTGTATTGTCTTGCTGTCTAGTAAAAAGCAGTAAATATAAGAAAATAACATTAGAATAATATCAATTTTTAATTACTGTATCATATTCCATGTATTTGGTGCAAAATTGCTATTTTTATAATTTTTAATACGACCTTTAAATAATCAATGATGAGCACAATATAAAATCATGTTGATTTATGACTTGTCACCTACAAAGCCACTTTAGTCCTATTTAAATATCCATCTTAATATGTCATTTTAAAAATTGTGAAGCATTTTAGATATTTCTCGAGCATTTTAATATAAATATAAATCTGTTTCAATACATTAATACACAATTATCAGTTTGGGGTCATTTATGGCAATTCCATGTTGCCTCTGCTGTCCAGCAGAACCTGAGGCAGGCTGCTTTCAGTAAGTTATGGTCAAGGAAGGCAGCTCCACATTGCACAGGGCTGAGGAGGCCTGATTTGTCAGCCTCCTTCTGACCTTCGCTGCAGTTTTAGTCTCTTCTCTCTGCTCCTCTGACTCCAAGGCCAACCTCTCCTCCACCCCGAGCCCCAGACAAAACATCCTCATCTCAGTAATGACACCTCATCTCAGTACTGACACCACTGTCAACCTCTGCCAGAGACATTTCCAGACTGAAAACATAAAGGCAGAGCCCTTCTAGGCCTGACTCTGAATCCCAGTTGCCTAGCACACAGCACACGTGGTGGGGACACAGAGGTGCACCCAGCACAGCACACATGGTAGGGACAGAGAAGTGCATCCAGCACAGCAGATACATGCCGTGGGGACCCAGAGGTGCACCCAGCACAGCCGGTACATGCTGTAGGGACCCAGAGGTGCATCCAGCACACATGGTGGGGACACAGAAGTGCACCCAGCATAGCAGGCACACGTGGTGGGGACCCAGAGGTGCACTGAATGACTAGTGAAATTAAAATGTTGTAGCAACAGAAGTGATGTTCTCACAACTACTTGCTATTGCATTTATGGTTGTCCCTTTTCATGGAGCAGAAATATAGAAAATGTGAGTGTTTCATTTTGGAGCTATTATTTCACTCCAAATTGTTAGAGACTCAAGTCATTGACATTCAAAAAAATGCAGCCTAATTTGGGAAGCCAGTGGAGACCCTGACCAAGGACCTGGGCTGCAGGGTAAAGCAGGTGCTTCTGAGACCTACTAGTTAGGTTACCTTGGGCAAATGTCTTAAATTCTCAACTTTATTGCCCAAATTTCACTGAATAATCTTAAATCTTTCTGAACTAAGTACAGTTTTGGAAATGCAAACATATTGACTACTTGATGGTAGTAAACTGAATTACATTCAATTCAGATCTCTGTTTAATCAAGTAGATCATATTGAAAATATGAGAAAATTTCTATAAATTTGGCATGATTTTACCTATTAAAAGGAATGGGAATTATTTTATTAATACTTTGCCAGGAAATACTTCTTTCCTATAGCACTTGCAAATAATAAGAATCTAAAAGTATCCTAACAAAGAAAACATACTGACAGCTTGTCAACATTAAATACAGTAGCCTAGCCATTACAATTTTCAAAGGCTACATATGCTAGTTAATATGTACTTTTGTTCTGCATCTGGGTCACTAGCAGTTAAATTTCTCCTTTGACATTTTAATATGAATATAACACTGGAAAGCAGGAAACTGTTAGATTCAGATTCCTTTCTCTCTTCTGCAGAACAGCCAAGACCACTATAGTGGCAGCTGCAGCAGGGGTAGGTCAGCTGTTTGGTTTCCATGGTGCAGGAGGGAGCAGGGAACTGTGGTGAGCCTTGAGTTACCAGACCAGGCAAGCGCTGCCCCACACTCTAGGGATACGTCACCTCGCTGGGGGACACCTGGCCAGGAAACATCTCGCCCCGAGAAGTAGTGGTTTCTTTCACAAACTCTGAACATATTTGCTTCCCAACCAGTGAGTATTTGAAAATATTCTTTTAAGTTGCAACAATGATTGACTCGTGATGCTTCATCTGGGTGTTGATGAATGAGTACCAGCATGGAATGCAAAAGGCATGTGAATTTTAAAGAAAAATGCTATTTTCAAAGAACACAAACATTGAAAAGTATTACAACCTGATATCATATGGAAATTAAATTGGGTTTCTTGTGTTCAGCGGCTGGAAGGGAAACTTTCAGGTCCTTATGTTCTGTATATCGCCATTTATCTTAGGGCTTTTTGGACACCCAGTTTGGGACACAAAACCATCAGCCCTCATTCTCACTTAAAAAGGCAGACTATGAAATGTGAAGGGATTCACCAGCCAGTACACAGACGGTGCTGCATCACCTGAGATGAACACCAGCAACCTGGGGCACCCAAACATTTTAAAATAAAAAGTTCAACACTCTGTATTTTTAATTTTCCTGAAAGAATCAAAGCAGAGTAGACATCACAGGGGGAAAAGGCAGAAATCCCTGAAATGCGTTTTGCTAATTTCACACTCTCACTTGTATTTTGCATTACACACGGAGAGGTAAAGGGGCAATTCTGGGATAAGGATCTGCAAAGAGCTCCCTGTGCCCCTTGATCAGCCCTCAGGTCCCTCAGTTAGGCACTGCTGAGATGGGACTGCAGCACACCCCCCCCCCCCGCCCGCCCCATCCATGAGGACTGGCTGCTCATTTTTCAGTTCCAGCCCCACTGCTCTTCAGTCTCATTTCCAAGGGCTCCCTGTCACTTAGGCTTTATCCTGCCACACAACCTCTCCTGGCTGTGACACCTCCAGACTCAGGCCCCTGCAGACCCCTGCCCTGTCCCTGTACGCGCTCTCCCACCCGCCCCCAGGCAGACTCCGCTCACCCATCCAAGTCCAGTGCAAGAGTCAGACCACAAGGCCACCGTGGAGTCACCCCCTCCCAAGATGCACTCTACTCATCTTACTTCTCCGCAACCCACACCCTAATCACCTTCAACCCTCAACCTCTTCCACTCCCCCAAGGATTCTTCAGGGAGGACATGGCATGTTCTGGATGGAGGCTAAAGGCAGCAGGTAATTATTTAAAACTAAGCAGCCATTCTCTCACTGTTTTGATATATATTTTAGTCTCAATGATAATGTTTATAAATGTGAAAAAAATGTGTGTATTTAGCAAAGAGATACTTAGATTTATGAATGGATAAAGAATGTTTGTTTCTGAAATGGCATCATACTTAAGCAATTTATTATTTTCAATTGTGTTTAGATGTACATTTCATCATTTGAGATTTATAACAATCCTCTGATTTTCTAGAGAGCAAATACTGTTCTCATTATACAAGCTAAGTAACTGCCTCTTACAAATGTGAGGTGATTAGCTCTGGAGCACACAGGTAAGTGCAAAGAGTTCGCTATCTAGACACATTTTTTTTTAATATCTGACACATTTTTTTTAAAATATCTGACACCGATAATTTATTGGGAAATGCCAGATCCTACACATTTTAGATAATGTGCTTAATCTAGATGTGGTTCAGTTGAACAATAAATGATTTTTTAAAAGTTCAACTTAAATGATAATTTAAATGATGAAATAATGATGATTAACACATACCAGGGACTTAACATATACTAACATGAACTAAGAACTTCACAGGTATCAACACATAGGCATCCAACACAACCCTGTGTGGTGGGACTTAAGATGCTCCCTTATGTCCAGAGCCAGAGCAGTGGATGGAGGAGGCTTCTCAAGGTCACAGGGCAGGAAGTGTGGAGCCTGGGCTCAGATTCAGGGAGTCTGGCTACAGAATGATGGCATCCAACAGTGCACGTGTTACAGCAGCAAGACCCAACCTTGTAACCGTCAGGGGACCGAGTTACATTAAATGAAATAAACAGTATCTCCACTGTGTTCCTGGAGTAATGAGGTCCCTGCAGTCACTTGCACGGAAGCATTTCTTTGCCTTACTGTGGCTGAAGTATTCAGCCTGCAGTCAATTGGTCAATAACACCAGGCTTTGATGTTCTTGTTTTGTTTTTTTTTCTTTTAGAGCCGAACCTGCGGCATATGGAGGTTCTCAGGCTACGGGGTTGAATCAGAGCTGTAGCTGCCAACCTACACCTCAGCCACAACAACACCAGACCTGAGCCAAGCCTGTGACCTACACCACAGCTCACGGCAACGCCAGATCTTTAACCCACTGAGTGAGGCCAGGGAACAAACCTGTGTCCTCATGGATACTAGTCAGATTCATTTCTGCTGAGCCATGATGGGAACACCCCTAAAATGTTAGTAATACAGAACTCAAGAAGAACTTTCAGAAACAGGTGCATCTATCTCTAGGAATCTCTGAATAAACTCATTCATGTCTAATCAGTGGCTCAGAAAACAACACACAGTAAAGCTGCTTTTTCTCACAAATTAGTTCAGACTTTTTTCTAAGACTTTACAAAAAAATGCTGTTTCTTATATATATTGTTACTTGCAGCCTAAGAACCACGCTGGCTCTCATTCATAACCCCTCCAAGAGAGGGACACAACACTTTTTGATGTGATTCTCTCTTCACTTAAGGTTGGCAGTCATCTTAGGAAATGAGAACTTTTTCCTGGATGAGAGAGTGGATTTCAAATTATCTTTCTCCAAATAAAATGCAAATATTTGTTCACACAATCTAATGAGCCCTTTGCTAATACTATCTCAGATTATGTCAAAGACCAAAATATGCACTGTGTATTTTTTACTTTTAAGTGGGCTTTTAATGGACCATCAAACACTCACAGACAACTCACTACAGTTAATCATAGCTTCGTATACAGTTAAAATAGATTAGTTTCTCTTTCTTTAAATCCTATTAAGATTGCCCCTACCTAAATATTTAATAACAATTTTTAGAAACAAACAAAACAAAAATTGTCATATTAAGCCTACATACAGACTAAAAAATTCATTTCACTTCCAGGAATGTCTTTTAAAAGTTACAAAATATGCATATTTGAATGTAACCAATATGATTCCTTTAATTTTAACAGACAACAAGCATGCTTGTTTTGGGGGGTCTTTTTGTTTTGTTTTGTTTGTTTCCTTTTCTTTTTAGAACCATACCTGAGGCATATGGAAATTTCTGTGCTGGAGTTGAATTGGAGCTGCAGCTGCCAGCCTACACCACCGCCACAGGCATGTCAGATCCTTAACCCACTGAGTGTGGCCAAGGATCGAACCTGCATCCTCATGGATATTAGTCAGGTTCTTAATCCACTGAGCCATGACGGAACGTCTTTTCTTTTTCATTTTTTTTAAGACAACAGCACCCTTGTGTTCAATATCAAGTGATTTTCCTGTGTTAGGCTGCACATGTCACCATATAAAACTGAGACTTCAAGATCTACTCAAATTACTACTTACCAAGGTTTTCAAGCTGCTACATACTAGATAGTGTCAACACCCTCATCCTACCATCCTAAGACACGATTTTCCCACTTTTAAAAACTCTCTGAGGAGTTCTCATCGTGGCTCAGTGGTTAATGAACCCAACTAGTATCCAAGAGGATGTGGGTTCAATCCCTGGCCTTGCTCAGTGGGTTAAGGGTCTGGTGTTGCAATGAGTTGTGGTGTAAGTCACAGATGCAGCTCGAATCTGGTGTGGCTGTGGCTGTGGCTGTGGTGCAGGCCGGTAGCTGCAGCTCCGATTTGACCCCTAGACTGGGAACCTCCATATGCTGTGGGTGCGGCCCTAAAAAGACAAAAAAACAAAAAAAATAAAAACACCTCTGAGCACTATTTTCCATTCATCTGGTCACACAGATTCTAAGTAAGGATGATCAAATTTATATTATGGGGTGTCACAGACAGATGACACCCCCCAAAACCAACTTCACCCCATGTTTTCCACACCTGGATATTAACCTCAGTTCACAGAAGCTGCTGCTTTGGTCTATTTGGCTTTTTTTTTTTTTTTTTTTAAGGTTTATTCTTTTACCTCTTAACAGTAGACAAAGATCTGGATTTATTTAGGAAAAACTGACTATTTTCAACCTAAATCCTGTTTTCCTCTATTCCTATTGCTTCAACGAGAGCAAGAGTTATTTCTGTACCATAAACCTCTTCAGATAAATCTGGGAGTCAGGAACCAAGGCTCGAGTTTCTTCAGTTAGATCACAGCAGAGAACAGCGACCTCATTCAATCCAAAATCCACTTAAAACCATTTCTAAAGTGACACAACACAATTTCTCAACTTGCTTACATAATGTCACTGGAAATCCTGTACTATGAAGTGCCAGAAACCCTTAACAAGGTCAAGGTATTTCAGAAAATTTGCAGTAATGTCTTCATTTTTCAAGGCTTCTAGAAAAATACAAAACAATACATGGAATACTTGTCCACATGAACTTCAGACCAAGCTCACTGCAGGTGGTTTGGCTACAACCTTCCTACAGCAAGGATGCTGGGGTGTGGCCACTCTCTGGTTCCCCAGTCACTGCAGCCCGTGCCTAGACCCTGAGTCTGCTGTCAGGCTGTGCCCTGTGATAACGCAGAAGGTGGGCAAAGCTGTGTCCACAGCCCCTGGTTCCTTGCAGGGAATCAGCTCTGTCCTCCTCCTGTGGCCACTCATGGGTGAGAAAGGTGTATTTTTACTTTTAACTCTTGGTCTAAAATGAACCGTTCACATGTGTGATTTCTTCCTGTGTTGGTGCAAAGACAGATGTCATTCTGTCTCATGGAATCACAGGGCTGCAGAGGGAAAGCAGGTCCACCTGCAAGAGTCCAAAATAACTCAGAGTGAAAATAAACAGCCAATTCATTACAGCTATTCTAACCATTAATGGTATGGTTGCATCAATTCACAGTATGATAACAGCAACAATAAGCCCCCACTTTAGCCTTATATTTCTTTCTTTTTTTTTTTTTTGTCTTTTGTCTTTTTAGGGCTGCCCCCACAGCATATGGAGGTTCCCAGGCTAGGGATCAAATCAGAGCTACAGCCTCTGGCCTACTCCACAGCCACAGCAACTCGGGATCCAAGCCACATCTTCGATCTATACCACAGCTCAGGGTAACGCTGGATCCTTAACCCACCGAGCAAGGCCAGGGATTGAATCTGCATGCTCATGGATACTAATTGGGTTTGTTAACCATGGACCCACGACAGTAACTCCTAGCCTTATATTTCATCATTTTATTTAATCAATGTTAAGGGCATATGGGAAAAAGAGCAGGCACCGAGTATGTTCATGTAGAAAAAACAGTAGCTAACTAAAATGTTCCCTTTTCTCTGATTTTGCCATCATGTCTGATATCTATAAAATGATACCAAAATCCATTATCTTCTATGACTATTTTTTTTCTGGGAAGTATGTAGATCGCCAACTTTTTAATTTGATGCTTCTTTCCTGATTTTAAATTGAATATTTTTATGTAGCAAAACTATTTTAAATAGCATTTGAAATGACTATATAGATTATAGATGTATAATATACAACTATAGATATATAATAATTTATTCAAAAGTTACAATAATTTTTATTTTTTTTATTTCTAGGGTTGCACCTATGGCATATGGAGGTTCCCAGGCTAAGGGTAGAATCAGAGCTGCAGCTGCCAGTCTACACCACAGCTACAGCAATGCCATATCTGCACCATGTCTGCAACCTATGTCAAATCTTGTGGTGAAGCTGCATCCTTCAACCACTAAGTGAGGCCAGGGGTCAAACCCACATCCTCATGAACACTAGTCAGGTTTGCTACCAGCAAGCCACAATGGGAACTCCCATTAAAATCATTTTAAAATCTTTTCTTCTATATACATGAGGAACTTATGTACTTACTTTTTAAAGGTGTTTGAGTGTGTTAACAATAACCTTAAAAAATCATGTTCTAGGAGTTTCCATCATGGCTCAGCAGAAACGAATCTGACTAGTATCCCTGAGGTCACAGGTTCCATCCCTGGCCTCGCTCAGTGGGTTAAGGCTCTGGTGTTGCTGTGAGCTGTGGTGTGGGTTGGCAGCTATAGCTCCAATTTGACCCCTAGCCTGGGAACCTCAATGTGCTGTGGGTGCGGCCCTAAAAAAAAGCAAAAAAAATTATGTTCTAAGTAATAATGTAAAAGAAACTGTCCCCCAAATTTAGAAAACCCAAGTATTTAGCAAGAAAAATTTTACTTGTCATTTTTTCATGAATATCAGCTGCTATTTAATGTTAACCAAGAAACTGGAGCTCGAGTTTAAAACACAAATACTGCCAGACTGTTTATTTAAATATAATGAAGAAAGAAGAAATCTCTTTCTCTCACAGCCCATCTCAGTGACAGCGGGGGTCATGGAGAGGATGTGACCATGAGTTGGACCCAGTAACCGGAGGCTCCTCACCCTTGACTCCATCCTTGGATGCAGGTCTGCCCACAGTTCCCACACCAGGAGGCAGCCCTGGAGGGAAGGGTGGTGTGGAGAAGGCCTGCATTAAGTCCATGATGCACGTAGTCGAGGCCTGTGTATAAAGCATCAGGTCCTGGTGGGCGGGCGGGCACGCATACCCACGCATCCTTTGGTGCCCACGTCAGCCCCCTTCTCCCTACACCTAAGTCCTGCAGAAATGACTATACGGATATTGTGACATTGATACAGCTGTACCCTGTAAAAATTAAACTGTGCAAGTGTTAACTAGGAAAAAGTTACTTAAATTTATAGATTAATTCAAACAAAAAAGTTAAGCCCCAAAACCATTATCAGAAAGAGTTTCATGCAACCACAAATATAAATCAGAAACACTGCAGTCTAATCCAGCAACAAAAAAGTGAAATTTATTCAAGTTGAGTACTTAAGAACAAATGGGCTTTAACTTCACCTAAGATGACCTATACCTAAAAGTACCTGCAAATTATGAGAATTACTATTCACGAGGCACTTATTTTTGGAGTCCAAGGTGACAACTATGGAGTAAAGAAACCTGAAAGCCACTCGAGCAGACCAATCAGAAGTCATCACACAGCTTTCAGTTCAAAAATTGTGTGGGAGTTCCCGTCTTGGTGCAGTGGAAATGAATCTGACTAGGAACCATGAGGTTGCAGCAGTGCAAATGAATCCGACTACGAACCATGAGGTTGCGGGTTTGATCCCTGGCCTTGTTCAGTGGGTTAAGGCCCTGGCGTTGCCGTGAGCTGTGGTGTAGGTTGCAGGCACAGCTTGGATCCCGTGTTGCTGTGGCTCTGGTGTAGGCCAGCGGCTACAGCTCCGATTTGACCCCTAGCCTGGGATCCTCCATATGCTGAGGGTGTGGCCCTAAAAAGACAAAAAAAAAAAAAAAAAAAAAATTGACTATGTGAACATAACCATACCAGAGCCCCATGGTCGTGAACTTGATCTCAGATGATGTTAGGTGTTTCCTCCATTCTGCCCTGGGTACCAAGGGTGGGGCCACACCTGAGACTAGCTTGAGCCTGTGCCAGCAGGAAAGGCGCTTGTCACCCATCACTGAGGACAAGTGGCCCCAGTGCTCCCCAAACTACAAGTCCAAGAAGGCAACGCAAGTAAACAAAGAGGTTCTTGGTCCAAGAGTAAACACAAGGCTTTTGGCAGCAAAGGCTCGCTGGCTTTCAGCTTCTCAGCAAAGAAAGCAGTCCTAGAACTGGATTCCAGCTCCCAGGCTGACCCCCAATCCCTGGTAGTTCTCAGCGACACTCAAAACCAGGGACAGGGCAAACACTGAAAATGCAGTTTCCCCCAAATACTTCTTTAGTCCTCAAAAATGATGTGAGATGTCCTCCCCGATCTTCACAATTAACTTGCTATCAGAATTAAACAGGCCCTTCCCCACCGGCAATTTTCCCATGTTTTAAATTTAACTTAGGAAGATACGTGGAATAAAAAAATAACAGAAGGCATTCGATTGTGAAATGAACGATTTTTAAATGACAATCAAACTAGCAAGCAAAGTCGATGCGTTTAATCACCAAGAAATTCTGAGGATAACATGTTAAGCATGTTGATTGACTAAAACCTTGACTGTGGCTGAGGGTCATGTTCACATTTCACAGCTTCCAAGCCAGCAGCACTTCAGGCACCCGCGTGGGGCATGCCTTTAATGCACAGTTTCACAAATATGACAGTTCTTTAAAAGGGCATGACATCTCACTCCAAGAGAAATTAGATTTCATGTCAAAGAAAGACGTCTCAGGGTCCACGAGGCCAGTGCTTGTGGACGCTGTGTTCCAGAAAAGCTGTGCCTCCGGGAATATTCACAGGAGACGAATCTGACTGCCAGGCACGTGGAGAACATCACGAACATGGGCCAGTCCTGTCCGAAGACCTCACCCTACACCGCAGGCGCAAAGGCCTAGAAACGCTCAACATTCTAAAGCTGCTCTTTGCAGCAGCTGACACCACGTGCCAAGACAACTGGCAAGTTCTATTTCAGATGAGCCTGCTTAGAACACCCCTGTGAATATTTTGAAGGTCACAAAGTGGCCTGGAGAAAAGTAAATGTGAGCTGTGATTAGGAGACTACCCAGTTACTACCTTTAGTAAGCATTTTACCAGATTCGGAAAGATAATGGCCAGTGATGTTTTATATATTTGGGGGACACAACTAGATCAGGTTGTTGCACTTTTGGCCCTTCTCCTTCCTTTGTTCCTGTGAAATAATAGGCTTTTCCTTATGCTAAAAATAAAAACCAACAGAATTATCTGGAACACTCACCATGTTCCAAAACTGACTGTATGCATTCATTTCAATTTTCATCAGGTATTTCATATAACTAGTTATTTCATATTAATACTTAGTATAAAATTTAGCACCCAATAAGTTCACTGTTAATTTTAATAGCTACAAAATGCAGAAATGATTAATTTTAATTCACTCCATATTTTCTTCAGTATGGCAGCTAATTAATTTTGCTCTTTTGCTATAAAACTCTGAAAACAGAGAATTCATGTTCAATGAAACAGTTCATACTTAATAATAACATCAATGAAATTCTAGATGGATGAAGACCTCAAAATAACAGACAACAAAATTATTTTAACATACTACCTTAAATATTAATGTAATTTCATCTTTTAAAAAGTCAACAGGGAGTTCCCTGGCAGCCCAGCAGGTTAAAGATCTGATATTGTCACTGCTGTGCCCCAGGTCACTGCTGTGGCACAGGTTCAATCCCTGACCCAGGAACTTCTGCATGCCATGGGTGTGGCCAAAAAAAAAGAAAAAAGGTCAACAGAATTACATCAATCTTCAATAGCCAACACTGGGAAATATAAAAAAAAAAATGTGATGTACTGTTGACAGACATGGTCAGGCTGTCTCAGAACCCACTCAATACTGAGCACACTTACAAGTAAAGGTAGGTGTTGATTACATATAATGAGAATTTGTGAATGCCTGGTCTTAAACTGTAAGACATAATTCCTTTCCCTTTTCCACTTTCTCTACTTTGAAAATAAATCCACAGCTGTAGTGGGAATTTAGGCACAATGGTGCCCTAACAGTTTCCAAAGAGGCTGCAGTTGCCCCGTAAGGACACAGCAGCTCTGTAAGGACACCTTAGTGGTCCTTTCAACATCACCCCTACCCACCTGACATATGCAGAACTGTCCCGTGATCTCAAGATGCACTAATGTGAGAATGCCAGTGGCATGCAGGGTCCCATGTGCTGTGCCTGTGGGGATAAACACTGTTCTCTGAGCAACACTGTGCTGAAGGCCTCCTGGCCTCCTGTTCACACACATAACTTATATAAAACTAAAGAACTCAGGCTGCTGGAAGCCTTCTATTGTAGCTTCGAGACTGTAACGAACATTCTAAGTCTTTATCAATTCATTGGTCTAGCAGAAAAGAATATAAAGTTACTGTGACTTTTAAAGTAAACTCATGTAAGTTGCTTGTCATGACTCATGTAAAGTGGTCAACTGTTAAATAATAAAAAAAAAAAGACATGATCTTCAGAGCTAGAGAGAGTAGGTTCAGATCTTAAGCAGGTTAATTAAGCTTGTTGAAACTAAAAGTGTCCCTGTTTGCAGAAAGTATATCAATAATGTCTACTTTTTAGGTTGTTTAAAAACTTAATTAAAAACGGACAAAGGACTTGAATAGACATTTCTCCTGAGGTGACATAGAGATGGCCATCAAGCACATGAAAAGATGTTCAACATCTAATCATCAGGGAAACAATAATCAGAATCCAGGGAAACAAACATCAGAATCGTAATGAGCATCACCTCACATGTGTCAGAATGGCCATCATCCAAAAACAGAAAAAAGTGGTGGCAAGGCTGTGGGGAAACTGCAATCTTCGTGCACTGTTGGTGGGGATGTGAACTTGTGCAGCCACTGTGGAGAACAGTATGGAGGTTCCTAAAAATATTTTAAATAGAACTATTGTACAATCCAGCACGCCCAATTCTGAGTATCTATCCAAAGAATAGAAACGAGGATCCAGAAGAGAAATCTGCACCCATGTTCCTGGCAGCCTCTTTCACTACAGCCAAGAGGCAACCACAACCTGAGGGCCCATCAGTGGATGAGCAGATAAACACATGTGGTTTACCCACACAATGGAATATTACTCATTTTAAAAAGCTGAAATCCTGCCATCTGCAACAACATGGATGAACTTTGAGGTCATTCTGCTAAGTAAAATAAACCAGTCACCAAAACACAAACCCTGTTTGACTCTACTCACATGAGAAATCCAATGTGGTCAAATTAATGGAAACAAAGGGCTGTAAAGGCTGCGGGAGGTGGCAGGGAGTTGTGTTCACCACAGGCAGAGGTCTATTCTGCAAGATGAAATAGCTCTAGAGATGGGCGTACAGCAATGCGAATATGCTGTAATATTCCTTAACTATACACTTAAAGATGGAAAATATGACAATGCTATATTACATGTTTTTTACAATCAAAAATATTTTTTAAAGACTATACTACACGTCACATGTATGTAATGTGCCCGGCATGTGACTCGCAAAGACCGTGTTTCCAGACCCAGAAGTGGATACCACAGTGTGTAAGGTCAAGGCTGTGGAACCCAAATGCCAGGGCTGCTAGAGCCCTGGGTGACAAGAGAGACCCAGGAGGCAAGACAAGCAGTTCCCAGACACATAGACCCCCCTGGGCAGGGGATGTTTGCAAGACTGAGCCAGACCCATGAGTGGCCTGCTTTCCCTCTGGGTCCCTGCTTGGCCTCCTTCCTGCAACTGTCTGCATCCTGGCCCCTGAGGGGGAGGGAGGCCAGGTTGCTGCCCCCATGGCCTCCCCCTCACGCCCTTCCTACTGGACAGAAACTGGCTGATGGAGCCCCTGGAGGGACAACCCTGAAGCCAGGCCTGGACAGCGGCCCCAGTGCTGCTGATACAGGTGGGGAGAAGTGCAATCGTGCTTTGCCTGGGCCTGACTCAGGCCCCTCACGCAGGAGCTCAGCCTGTTGCCACCTGACACAGCTGCCACCAGAAGCCAGGCAGAAGGGAGAGAAGGACAGACCACTGGCCGCTCCCTGACCACTCTGGGCTCAGCTGCACAACCATGACCTGAAGTGTGGTCATCAAAGAAGAGAAGGATATGCATGCTTTGATGTTACATAGAGGGCAGCAAAAAGGAAGACTGCAGAGCAGCAACATTCTGAGGCCAAAGAGAAACTGCAGGAAAAGACGTGACCGTCTTGGCAGAGGGAGTGCCGAGACGCTTCGCACACAGTCCACGGTCAAGTGGACATGATGGCCTTGGTGCAGCGCACCTACCGCGGGCCCTGTGTATCAATGGGCTCCGGCAGTTTAGAATGTGAAACCTTACATTTTCAAAAAGTGTTCCTTCAAATTATGAAACTGGGCTTGGAATGGTCAGTGGCGGGCACACAGCTGAAAGCCCTGCTCAGGGCTGTACAGCAGGCACCCGGCTTGCAGGGCTCTTCCCAGTCCAGGCTTCAAGCTGGTCACTGTGTGGGATGGGAGGGCAGAGCACCACCGGCCACGACGGTCCAGAGGTCACAGCCTAGAGGGCAGGGGAGGCTGCAAACTAAGAGAAGCAGAACGAGAAAGAAGATAAAAGGATTTCCGTAGATGGGTGGACACTGTAAATACTCCAGGAGCCTACAGGAGCTGGATATGTGTGCAGAAGATTCACAGATTGTTTTAAAAAATAAACACGTAGAGAGTTCCTGTCATGGCTCAGTGGTTAAGATCCTGACTAGTATCCATGAAGATGTGGGTTCGATCCCTGGCTTCCCTCAGTGGGTTAAGGATCTGGTGTTGCCGTGATCTGTGGTGTAGGTCACAGACACGGCTCAGATCCCGCATTACTGTGGCTGTGGTGTAGGCTGGCAGGTGCAGCTCTGATTCTACCCCTAGCCTGGGAACTTCCATATGCCGTGGGTGCTGCCCCCCAAAATAAATAAGTACATAAATACATAAAACAAAATAATCCTGGCCCAGATCATGAAAACTCAAGTTGTGTAAGAACATAAAATGTTATTCTGAGTCAGAATCCTGAGCTCTAGAAGCAGTCTTATTATAAGAGTAGGAACATAAATGCGTTAGAGCAGTGCCTAATGTTCCTTCTATATATCTAGTGAAAATCATAAGTCCAAGCATATAATTCCCAGCAGGCTGACTTTCTATAGAAACCAGGAAGGCACGCAGTGACCCCACATATGACAACAAAGGAGACAGTGCTCTCAACTTATGAGCTGTGGAGATTTTAACCAGAAAAAGTGATATATGTTTAACAACACTGCAGGGGAATTGTCTGCTTTCTAATCAGCCTATAAAGATAATACCTATAATGCAACATACAATCACCTTGGTTTTCTAATTAATCTGTTACCCATTTGAAGACACACATACACACATGTAAACCATATAGACAACACATGTTTATACATAAACCCATACAGCATAGCTGTAAACATAGAGAATATATGTTCACACCCGTGTACAGAGTATCTTATCTCTCACTCTGCTTAGTTACCCTTTCCTAATGCACTAGAAGTTATGACAGTGGGAGAGTTAAAAGTGTTACCTAGACCTCTAACTTCTGCATGTTAGAACCAAGCCAGGGAAAAATCAACTAAATTCTGTACTCAATTCCGGCTTCTTGACGATGTCTGACAACGTGATGTCAGCTCTACCCAAAAGCCCCTCTGCAGACACTGCACATGCGTGGGCACCGACGGACCTGCCTTCCTCATGTGATGCTGACTTGACAAAACCAATCCTATATCCTGACACAGGGTGAGTATGGTGGTGGAGGTGATGGTAAGAAACAGGAATGTGGGTGGTTGTACCGTAACGAGGGCTTAACTAGGGCCACTGTTTAATGTGAACCACTGCTTAACTAGGACCCCAATGACCAGGAGAGGTCAGGATGTTGCTTGGGGATGGCCCTTTGCTGTTGGGGTCACTCACTGCCCAGAATCTTCAAAGACCCTGTTGCTTCCCTACTAGGTCAACTGCCTCTCTCCTGAGTGAATTCCCTAGTGATTTCAACAGTCCAACATCAAAAAACACTGCCTGCTAGAGTTTACCAGCTCTGATCTGCAGAAATGCACACTATCTACAAAGGCTGTTACAAATGGGGATTTTTTAACATAGCATAGCCCACTGTCCTCAAAAGTTCAAAAGTGAGAGAAGAACATTCATGAGAATGCAATGAATTAACTGTGAAGAAACCCCAAGCCCCCATGTTCCCAGATGTGATAAAGCACAAAGCTACGACCTTTTGAAATGTGTTTGTACAGTGAGAAACACCAAAAATGTACTTAAAAAAAAAAATCAGAACTGGATATCCATTACTGAGAAAGTATTCCTGGACAGAGAGAGAGTGGTTTAATTTGTTAAATTTCTCCAAACTGTTAATAATTGTTTAATTTTATTTTTGGAGCATATTGTTGAGAAGGAAAGTAACAAAACTCTTGCCTGCTGTGAAAGCACCACAAAAGCAATCCTTTCACAAGAGATATGGATTTGAACTGCACACCTGAAATGTACACAGTTGTATTTGTCAATTACATCTCAGTACCAGGGAGAAACCCTCAGCCAGGGCTCCTAGAAATCTAGGGAAAGTGTTGAGAGAGGTCCTTCAAAACATTTTTCACTGTCTGCATTACAATGCCTTTAAAGCAAGAGTTCTTTCCTTGGGGGAGGCAGCGAAATCTGACTTCCTAATGCCCTTCAAGTTAACAGACTCAGGGGCCTTTATCCCTCTGCAACCCTGAGGCACCCAGAAATATCCCTCCCTATCAACCCTTCTCTCTCAAATAATCTGTACACTCCAGACCCTCAACTCAGATGAAAAGGGAAAGACCAAGAAAAGAGAAGTCCATAAAGGTTTACTTACTAGTCAGTATATCCAAATCAGGTATTTTCACAAGACTAACTTAGAATTTGAGAGCCTCTGAGACACTTCAACCTATATTTCACATTTTTACCACAGTTTATACCTCCTTAAATTTATGTTAAGGTTGCATTTTAAAAGTTAAATTGTAAAACTTTGCTGTGTTCAGATTTATCTAAAGAGTATGTGAAATCACCAAGGAACAAATGTAACTAAACTTGATTCTGCAACACAGAGGGTAACCACTTCTTAAAGTTCAAAAATGAGCCCCAGGTGTTTTGTTTTGTGAGGTGATGGAGTTGTGGTTACAATTTTTTTCAGACTCTACTTTTATAGAGCAGTTTTAGGTTCATGGAAAAATTGAAAGGAGGGTACAGAGGTTTCTCATACACCCCCTGCCCACACAGGCATGAATCCCCGCATTATCAACACCCCACCAGATTGTTCATGTGTTACAACTGATCACACAACACTGGGTCGTCACAATCACCCCAAGTCCATGGTTTGCCTTAGGGTTCACCCTCGGGCTGTCTGTTCTATGGGCGTGGACAAAAGCACAGTGATAGGCATCCACCATCAGACTATCATTACAGAGTATATTCATGGCCCTAAAATTCTTCTGTGGTGCATGCATCTTATCAAATTATGGTTTTCTCTGGATATATGCCCAGGAGTGAGACTGCCGAGTCATACTGTAACTCTATTTTCAGTTTTTTTAAGGAATCTCCATGTTGTATATACTCAAAGAAAACAAAAACACTAATTCTAAAAGATACATGCACCCCAATGTTCACTGCAGTGCTATTCACAATGGCCAAGACATGGAAGAAACCTAAGGGTGCAGTGACTGATGAATGGATGAAGAAGGTGTGGTTCATATACACAACAGAATATGACTTAGCCATTCAAAGAATGAAATGATGCCATTTGCAGCCACATGGCCGCCACTAGAGATTCTCATACTAAGTCAAATGGAAAAGAATCCCAAAGGACTACAGATACATATATTACATATATATGTATAATATACATTACATGAGTATATATTTTGTATTTATACATATATATATAAAACTGAGTCACTTTGCTCTATACCTGAAACTAACACAACATTGTGAATCAACTACATTTCAATAAAAATTTAAAAATAAAGTATCTCTGACTTTAAAAATAAATCCTCTGTGATCTACTTGTTCATCCCTACTTTGCCCTTCTACCCCCCAGCCCCTGCTATTTTTGTTGAAAAATAAATATAATCTAAAAGCATTTGGATTTCATTTTAAGGATAGAATTCTGATGTTATGAGTTATTTAAAATTAGCAAGGCAGGAGTTCCCGTTGTGGTTCAGTGGGTTATGAACCTGACTAGTATCCATGAGAATGTGGGTTCGATCCCTGGCCTCACTCAGTGAGTTAAGGATCTGGTGTTGCCATGAACTGTGGCGTAAATCACAGACATGACTCAGATCCTGCATTGCTGTGGCTGTGGTGTAGGCTAGCAGCTGTAGCTCCAATTAGACCCCTAGCCTGGGAACTTCCATATGCCATAGGTACGGCCCTGAAAAGCCAAACAAATTGAAAAAATAGTAATAAATTTAGCAAGGCCATCATTACCACTTTTGCTAGATTTTCACTGTATCACTACCAACATACAGCATCCTTTCTGTCACTCTTAAATACTAGATGTCCTCCAGTGAAGTCAGTAACAGGTAAGGCTGATGGTGGTATCGTATCGTTCTTTGCCAGTTAATCTACTGGTTTCCAAATTCCGTACGTATTTATTACAGGATAAAGAATATTTGGTTTAACTGACTTACAAAATATAATGTTTGAAACATATATGAACTATTTGATGCATGAGCTAATGACTCAGTTTCCTTATCATGACCCTGATTTGCAATTCTCTGAACAGACCACTGTATATATTCATATCTGCAACAACGGGGTGAGGGAGCCCTCTACCCTATGCTTGGTGAAGAGCATGGCGTTTCCACAAGACCCCCACTGAGGAGTCTGGGGATCCTGATTTTATCACCACCGCACAGAGCCAGAAAAGCAGAAAATGCTATGCAAGCAGTATATCTACTAAACATACCCTGTGGTTGAGTTTTTTGTTTATTTCAAAATCACATCATCACATGCTGAACATAAGGCGCTGGCTCTATCTGCCACAATGACATTTAGTGTGTGGACTTCTTTATATCTTTAAGATAAACTTTATGTTTCCTAAAACCTGGGGACTAAGATCGTTACAAGAGTTTTCTACCAATAACCAAATATACGTTTTTCAAAAGGATGAAAGTTCTGTGTCTACATAATGACACGTTTATACACTGAAAAGGGCAACAGCCCTTTATTCCAAGCATTGTTAGTACAGAATGGTCAAAATGACTGGAAGTTTCCTCTATATTAATCCTCACTGTAAGCCTGCCCATGGTTATTACTTCTCCGTAATTTATGCAGAGGACACGGAGGTTACTCATCCTTCATCACTGAGTCATCAATGGCCCTGCTTCCTCTGGTCACCTGCTCTCTGTTCACACTGCCTACCCATGGTCCTTATTTCTAAAACCATACTACATAAAACAATTATTACAGTAAACATATTTAAAGACTGCATTCATTTTAAAAAAATCATTCAATTAAAAAATAATGATGAATGTGTTTTGGACTAATTTTCAAAATAATTTTCAAATATTATTCAAAAGAAGACATTCTTCCAACTTTCATTAAGGAGTTACTTCTAAAACATGAACTGTATAAAAGAGAAGGTGGGATTTAATTCCAGCATCAATTGTGCTAAAATAGGTCCAAAGCTTTTTTCTAAACAAAATTAATTGTATTTTTATGGGAGAAATGCACTAAACAGAAGTACTTCTGTGAAACTATTTCCAAAAGCAGAGGTTCAGATTCCTTGTTTCTTTGTCTTTATACAATCTGAGCAGGCAACTCCATTATTTCAGATATCAGAATTGATGCAGACATTTCAAGGTAAATTCACACAATAGAGACTTATTTCAAGCAATGCCTCATAACCATGTGCTTCCAGCTTAAAATGAATCAAATAAATAAATAGCACCGTGAAAGATACAGAAAAAAAATTACCAGGCTAACAATTCCCTCCAAAGGTAAAGAAAATATTTAAATTGCCAGTGAGGTGTCTGGTCTAAATAAGGGTTCTATATTAAGCATCAGAGTTGAACCTGACACCTCAGCAGACCTGTTATTGTGTTAATAATGTGCAACAGGTGGTTCAAGAGGGAGAGCATGCTCACATCCTGCCTACCCTCCAGAAGTCATCTTCACAAAATGTAACCGCTTTACTAAAAACACTAACGCTGAAACTTGCAGTTTTTTCAAATAAGTCATTATTACACGTTCATGTACATCTGCATGAACTTCAATGAGATATTTGCAAAAAAAAAAAAAAACCCAAAACCCACAGTAAATCCTTTACTTAAATTTAACATATAATTTGGATGAATTTTCCCCTGAGATCATGTCAGAATGACTGAAAATGCTACAGCAATACGATGCTCTGTCTCTGTGGAAGGCCTGTAGGAATCACAGAATATTTCCAGGCAACTCAGTTCTCAGTTTAAATCAAGCACGTTTACCAATTCTCCAAGGACAGACTGGATTTCTCTTAATTCAATAAGGTAATTTGGATAAAGTCAGAAAATACTATGATATGCAAGGTTTAAAATATATTTTCGAGAAAGAAGCATAAAATTCATTTTTAAAAATTTAAAAGTAGCCAGTAAGTTACGACATGTCATAACAGGAAGCACTGTTTAGTGACAAATATTCAACTTTTTTTCCCAAATGAGGACACGACGAACAGAAAAAATTCCCCAGGTTTTGGAATATCTCATCAGCTAGCTGTCCTTTTGACTGTATTCAACATTAGCATAAACTTGACTAAATCAGGTATGTGAACGGTTGCCAGTGGAAGGGCTTTCATTCGGTAGGAAGCCGTTCATGAAGCAGGTAAGAGGGAACCCAGTCATTTCCCACCCCCTGCATCCAGCGGAATACCAATGAGATGCTACGTCGAATTTTAAAGTAAAAATGAGCATTTGTCGCGGAATCCAACTGCCAGAACCCAATCCACATTCGGCTGGGCTGGTCGGCCACTTCAGGTGAAGGGTGTGGGGAGAAATGGGATGAAACCAGCCCCAGCTTCCACTCACTATCCCAATTTCTCACATCAGGACGGAGAGCGGGCCTGAGCAAACAGACTCGCCTCCTCATGAGGCGCGGAGGCCCGGGGCCCGGGGTCCTCAGGTGTGCGGAGCCCGCCGGCGCCTCGGCCCCCGCCCTCCCCAGCGCGAGTTTAGGGGGGAGGGGCAGCCCCACCTGGACCAGCGCGCTAGGCCCCGCGGCTCCGCTGAGTCCGCGTCCGGTGGACACTGAGCGGCGGGTGAACAGCGACCGGCGGGTGCACAGCGACCCGCTGTCGCGGTCTCAGGTACAGGTTACGTCTCCATAGCCTTCATCATCCTTTAGGAAGCTCCCAGGTTGGGGGGGTGGGGAGATGAGGAGGTGGGGGGAGGGTACACAGCTTAACCCTCTCACGCTGCCCCTGAGGACGCCCAGCCGCCCACCCTCCCCGCGCAGCATCCGTGATATCGTAATCAGGGTTATGTCCAAGCCGGGTGTGGAAGCTGACGCCTGGCACAGGTCGGTTAGGCGGGTTTTGTCATCGTCTCACTCGGGCCACCAGACCCCTCCCCCGGTTCCCGGGAGCGGGAGGGCACCAATGATCCCACACCATCCCGTCTCCCCTCGGGCTCCCAGGTGGGCCACTCGGGGCGGGATCCCCTTGGCCGTGCCCGCCAGCGCCGGACACCGTGCAAAGTTGGGCGGGTAGCACTTTGCAAACCTCTGGGTGCGGGGAGGGGACTGTGGAGATCTGGGGACACTCGAACCCCATGCGTCAGGCAGGCGACTCCCCTGCCCCAACACCGCGCGGCCTCCGAGGCACCCACTTCCCTGCCACGCGCCCCGACCCCGACCCCGACCCAGCCCGGGGCGGCGCGCTCCAGCGCGGTTATGCTCCGACTTACGTCTCGGAATCGGTTCCACTGCCCGGCCTCCCGGTCGTACTGGGACACCGTGCTGAGCCATTGTTTGTCGTCCAGAAAACTGCCGCCGGCCGGCCGGCCCGTGGCCACCGCCAGAGCCTGCGCGCACCAGGCGGCCGCGCACACGCACAGCACGGCCGGCGCCCGGAGCATCTGGGGAAGGAGACACGGGGGCCGCGTCACACCGGGGCCGGGACCGCGCGTCTTGGCCCGGACGGGATCGGGGCACCGCAGGCCGGGAGCGGGTGGGGAGGTGGGGCTCGGCGCAAAGCTGGTGAGCCGCTCGGCCCTGCCTGACGCGCTGGACAGGCTCCTGGAGCCGCTTCCCGGCGCCGCTCCCGGTTCCCGCGGCCGCCGCCCCCGCCGCCCGCAAGCCCAGAGCGCGGGTGCCCACCCGCGGACGCCGCTTCGCTCTGCGCGCACCCCCTTCGCACGCCCCCCCGCCCCCAGTCCCTCTGGCGTCCCGCCTCCTCCCGGCCCACCTTCCTCCCCGGATCCGAGCTGCAGGAGCTCCGGATGCGACTTGGCTGGAGCGGAGGACTCGGCGTCCGCGCGGCCCCGCATCCGCCTCCCGCCGGCTCCGCACAGGCTCCGGCGCGGCCGCCGACCGGCCTCGCTTCCGAGGGCCGGAGGCTCGGGGCGCTTCTGCACCGGGGCGCACGCGGCACCGGGGCGCTCTCTCTGCCCGCCGCTGCCCTGCGACTCCGAGCTGCTCCCGGCGGAGGAGGGACGGGATCTGAGGACAACTTGGTGCGTCACAGTCGGGGCTCTTCGGACTTCACGCGTCTAGGGGAGGCCAGCTGCCGGCTCTCGAGGATGCGCTGGAGCCCAGAAAATTAGAGCTACGTGCGCATGAACTTCATGTTAAAGGGCGGAAGTTCTTTCTTTTTTAAGAAAACCGGGGGGGGGGGCCGTTTAGGTCCACCCCCATCCCTCAGGTGCTGGACATTATTTTCCTTGGATAAAGACACCGTGGCGACTGTTTACGTTCTAAGACGTGAATCACAAACTTAAAAGCCCAGTCTGTCTCCCTACTGCAAAATGGAAAAGAGCTTGGAAACTCATTTTGCGTTCCAGACATCCATTTCTGACAAAATACTCGGCGCTCTTTGGCTTTCCCACATATTTGAAATAAACTGGAAGGAAATCAGTAATTGGCCCCCTGTGAGCAGAATCGGATGGAGACAGTCCCTCCCACAGACTCAAAGATGTGGGTGCGGTGAATGTTATATGCAAATCAAACATTATTTCAGCCAAAACTACTTCTCCCAAAGCTTCGACCTTTGCAATTTTCCTGGAGCTCCTGAAACTTGAGGAGCTGTTTCAATAACAGCGGTGCCTTCTACCTTCGCCGTTTCAATCTCATACAACATTTGTGTAACATGTTTCAAACTACATTAAAATAGGAATCAGACATGATTCATTAACACAGAAATCAGGATTTAGAAATGCACATATAGTATGTAAAATGCAAGGTAAAAAACTCAGAAAAAAAATATTTCCCACGATTTCCCCTTTTTCTACCCTGATGAATGATACATCAAGGGAAGAAAAAAACAGAATCTGCAATGGCAATTCATGGATGCGCTGGCTGATGTAATCGTGTCAGATTACTCTAAAAACAGGGATGTATACTCATTCTCCAAAGATGTTAATTTGAGCTTCTTACAGTGGCGGTGCCCTCTATGTTAGAATGTTCTCGTTATCCCTCAGGGCATCATGAGATCCTCCTCCACTATGATGGGAAAAACAGAGTGCCTTAGATGAAAATTTGAGGCACAGCAGAAGTGCTTATTAAATTAAAAGTGACCTTCCAACCCCTGAAAAAGATACGTTATTTGCTACAGTATACTTGATGGCAGATAGTGCTGCAAACCCTTCGTCTTCAGTATCCATCACATATTTTAGCATAGGGATCATCTTCTGAGGCTAATGTGTGTGTGTATACATATTCTCCATTTACCCCTCCAAGTGTATGTATTTCACTGCTGACCCTCAGATGTCCTTAGAATCTCTTCACATCTAGCTTTTACTGGCAACTTCCCAAAATGGAGCCCATGTGGACTGCTGCCATTTATAAAAATCTGTGGAAGAACGCTTGGTGACAGCGGTACTTGTCTTGGGAGAAAAGCCTCTAATAGAGTCAAAACTCCAGATCTGACAGTGAGCAGGCTGTGCCACTGGAGTCCTAAGAGATGGAATGAGCCTGTCCTCAGGGTGGCTGTGCTGGCCTGATGGGGTCCAGCTCATCCCCCACTGCCAGCAAAGCTCCTTGAAGTGCTGCCTTCTTCCAAAGCCACCTGTACTGTCAAGGCCAGGCTTCTGGGCACCTTGGGAGTAAGGATAAATTGTGTGATGTGCAGCTCTTAGGGAAGTTCCCTCTGCATTACTGCATGTTGAGCCCTCAAAGAGCCTCTTCTAAGATGTAAAGGATCAGGAGAGAATTCACACTGGAGTTAGCACCTTGGTTGTCAGTTAACGCCTCACTGAGAGCTTGCTGATAGTAAAACGCTGCCACAGGGAAGAGCAGAAGACAGTTAAATGGATCTGACGCCTAGGGGGGTCCAAGTGATCCTTGCAAGTGGGCTAGTGGGTAGAGAGGGGAGTGATACACTGAGAGCCAGTTTAGGGAGGGGGAGCTGATAAAGCAGAACAGGAGGGATGGGCTTGGTGCAGGCAGAGTAAGAAGCTGGCTCAGGACAGTAAGGACAGGGCTAGAGCCTGGTTTGTGTTTCTGATCCTGCTTACAAGGTCAGAGAGCTGGGCAAGACACAGGTCTTCAGATCCCCAGCCCCTTTCCTGTCACTCTGTCACCTCATGCCAATTAATAACCCATAGACCCCATGCAAAGCCAACATTGGGGCCACCCCCAGCTTGAACTTAACTTGTTTCTTTATCCTTTGAACTATTCTTGTGCTAAACATTAAGTTAATCAATCAACAAATGTCTATTACAGAAGATTCTTAGCAAAACTGCTAGGAATTTTTTGTGTGTGTTACATCTGCTTCTTCTCTAAGTTTTCTTATCCTCATTTTATCTTCATTTCATATGCCTCAGTTCTTGAGAGAGAAATACTCAGTATGTAATGACAAGGGGTCTTTTTCTGACCGCCTTTGAGATTGGGACCTCTGAAGACCTGCATTTCTTCACAAGCACTCACACACACAGTCACACACAGACACATAGTACACACAGACACACACAAAGATATGCACACCACACAGACACACACACAGTCACATAGATAAACACGCAGTCACACACACATACAGACAGACACACAGAAACATACCACACAGACATACACAAACAGATACCCACACCATACAGACACACACACACACACACACACACACGGCACTTCCTTTTTCGGCTCCCTCAGTAACCTACATGAGGATGTACAGGAAGGGTCCAACTCCTGCATGCCTCCCCGTGGCAGGTAGTGGTCAACCCATGAGGATGCTGTTGCAGTAAACTCAAGGCCGGTCGGGCCGTGAGGGTCCGAGAAGCTCTGTAGGGTCGTCCCTTTTGCTGTGGCTTCTTGGTCTTCACTCTGGAGAGAAGCTCCTGTTGGGGTCTTCTTTTATGTTCTTCAGTTCCTCCCCATGTCATCTCTATTTCTGTAAGAGATGGGCACACCCCCCCCCACCTATGTAGAGTCTAGGAATAAGGGTGAAGGCCCAGACCTCCCCAGAATCTTAGTCCCTGCCTCAAATGACCTTGTCCTTTCAAACACTGGGTCTCAGCAGCATCAAGCCAGGAACCAACAGGAGACCCATAAAGGCACAATTTGGTCATGTCAGAAATACTGGGTTATACAGCCAGGGAACCAATGTCTGGTCTATAAAAGTCAACAGTCTAGAGTGATGCTTTATGCCAACTCCATCTACAAGTTTGAATTCAGCATATAAAGAAGAAGAAGAAAATGAAGCAAAACTCTGGGGTATTAAAAATTCAGGAGGAAAGACCTGCCAACACCACCCTGAACTCATGCCAGGAGGGAGCATTCTGTGTCCTCATTTCAGAATTCTATATGCTGAAACCTTCTAAGTCTTATAAATCACCTGATTGTAATTCAATAGAAAGGAGCAGTAATTACTACAATTTGATTAAGGGGCATCAAAAAATAAATTTTAAAAAGCTAGATTGGAATTGCTAGAATAGTATGACATGCTTTGTTGTTTGTTTTTAGAACCCAACCCATTTGAACAAACTTGAAAAACAGGCCCTCTTGTGATTTAACTTAATCTAAAATGTTAAGTAGAGAAATATACTTTAAAAGCTATAATACCTATGAAAAGCACATCAATCAGGTCAATTACTGTAATTCTTTTGTTTTAATTGACATACAATTGATTTACAATGTCATATTAGTTTTAGGTATGCAGCAAAGTTATTCAGTTATACATACTTACGGATATACATGTATTCTTTTCCAGATTTTTTTCCATTATATTTTATTTCAAGATATTTAATATAGCTTCCTGTGCTATACAGTGGGTCTTTGTTATTTATCTATTTTAAATATAGCACTGTGCATCCGTTAATCCCAACAATTACTGTAATTCTTAAAAAGACATTTTTCAATATTTAATTAATTGATTTCTAAGTGGACAGTATAAGAAAGTGACCAAAAATGCAGTTAAAACTTGGTCTTACTTTACAATGAGATATAACTCTTGACTATCTTTAAGAAAAATATTTTTTAAATTTAATCAACATTAAAATAGATGTTTCTTCAACAAAGACAGACAGATGACCAAAAAGTACATGAAAAGATACTCAACATCGCTAATTAGAGACATGAGGAATCTCATTACTACGATGAGGAATCATCTTATACCAGTCAGAATGGCTATCATCTAAAAGTCTACAAACAGTAAATGCTGAAGAGGCTGTGGAGAAAAGAGAACCCTTCTACACCATTGGTGGAAATGTAAATTGGAACAACCACTGTGGAAAACAGTATGAAGATTCCTCAGAAAACTAAATCTAGAACTACCATATGATCTTGCAATCCCACTCCTGGGCATATGTCTGGAAAAAACTACAATTCAAAAAGATACATGCACGCATGTGTTTATAGCAGCACTATTCATTCACAATAGCCAAGACATGGAAACAGCCTAAGTGTCCATTGACAGATGAATGGATAAAGAAGATGTGGTACATATACATGATGGAATACTACTCAGTCATAAAAAAAGAACAAAATAATGGCATTTGCAGCAACATGGATGGACCTAGAGATTATCATCCTAGTGAAGCAAATCAGACAGTGGAAAACAAACATCAGATGGCATAAGTTATATGTGGAATCCAAGGAAATGGTACATATGAACTTATTTTAAAACCAGAAACAGACTCACAGACTTTGAAAAGAAATTTATGGTTACCAAAGGGGACAGGTGGGAGGAGGGATAAATTAGGAGGTTGGGATTAACAGATACACACTATACATATATACATGCCTATATAGACATATATACCTATCCATCTATATATACACATATGTATACCTATATACCTATGTACAGATACACATAAGAATGTGTGTGAATTTATTCTTTGACTCAGAATCTTATTTGCCCTGAGATGTTACCAAACACAAGCTCGTGTTCTCAACATGCAGTTTGGCCAAACACACCAGAATGTAGGCGTTTGGAGCAGAGAAAGGTTTATCTCAGGCCTGGAAGCAGACAGATGGCTTGTGTGCAAAACCTCTGAATTTCCTGAAGGGTTTCAGCAAAGCTTCAAGGCCAGGTATGACCATCTCTGGCATAGGGCTGGTTGATGGCTATCAGTCCTTTGTGCCAGTAGGTCTAAGGGCTCCTGATCATCAAACAGTTAACTTCTTCTACTTGGTGGGAGTTTTAGCATCCGAAAAGCTCAGGAAATGCATCAGATACTGTCAGAGCAGAGCTACAGCAGAAGATGTGGGGGAGGGCCCCAGAGGCTCCTGGGTGCTGCTGGGTTACAGGAACAGTATTCTCAAATAGCTAAAGATGGAGTTTCTAAATCAAGATCTACAAAGTAACTTTTATGTTTATCTTTGTGAATTTTTGTTTACTCATTTTAGCTGGCTAGTACAGAACAAGTTTCCTATAGCATTCTTTATTAATTTCTTACTGGTAACTATTTTCAGAAATAAAAACCTTATCTCAAGTCATTGTAAATCTTTACATTTTTTAAATAATGATTTTTATTTTTTCCATTATACCTGGTTTATAGTGTTCTGTCAGTTTTCTACCGTACTGCAAGGTGACCCAGTTACACATACATTTATACATTCTTTTTTCTCACATTATCATGCTCCATCGTAAATGACTAGATACAGTTCCCAGTGCTATACAGCTGGATCTCATTGCTTATCCATTTCAGAGGCAATAGTTTGCATCTATTAACCTCAAATTCCCAGTCCATCCCACTCCCTCCCCCTCCCCTTTGGCAACCATGAGTCTATTCTCCGTGTCCATGATTTTCTTTTCTGTGGAAAGGTTCATTTGCACCGTATATTAGATTCCACATATAAATGATATCATACAGTATTTGTCTTTCTCTTTCTGACTTCACTTAGTATGAGAGTCTTTAGTATGAGAGTCTTTAATTCCATTCATGTTGCTACAAATGGCATTATTTTGTTCTTTTTTTATGGCTTAGTAGTATTCCATGGTGTATATATACCACATCTTAATCCAATCATCTCTTGATGGACATTTAGATTGTTTCCATGTCTTGGCTATCATGAATAGTGCTGCAATGAACATATGGTGCTGAAAGGCCAGTAGAAGGAAAAATCCCCCTTGTCCGGACTCGGAAGAGGCGACACCCCAAATCACTCACGAGAAGCGGTTTTGATGCAAACAGCAAGAGGATTTTTATTCCAAGCACTCTGGGGCCCACAGTCATACGCCACGCAGGGGTAGAGGACTGTGGCCACGAGTGCAGAATCGGGACAGCTTTTATGGGGTTAACAACAAAGCCTGTGTGTCGTAAACCAATCATTTTAAAATATCGAGAGCCCGCGCTCCGTGGACCAATCATTTTAAAATATTGAGAGCCCGCGCTCCGTGTACCAATCATTTTAAAACAGCTCCGGAGGTCCGCATTTGCGCTGGCTCCTGGGCAGAGTGACAGATTGCAGTTGAGATAGGTCACTAGGGCTTTCAATGTGTAATCAAGTCTTCTATGGTGCCAGTCAGTTTTATAGAATCCAGATAAGCGATTAGTCAACTTATTTTCTGTTATCTTACTTAGACCAGGATAGCAGGCCCTGGAACAGCAAGAAGTGTGACCTTCTACCTATTTACTGAGCAGGGTCTGGAATTCAGGGGCATTTGAAGCTTTTTATTAACTTCCTGGGTTCTGGGAGGATTAGGTTGCATTTTCATTCTTTCAGTGCATGTGTCTTTTTCAAGGAAAATTTTGTACAGATAGATGCCCAAGAGTGGGTCATATGGTAGTTCTATATTTAGTTTTCTGAGGTACCGCCATACTGTTTTCCACAGTGGTTGTACCAATTTACATTCCCACAACAGTGTAGGAGAGTTCCCTTTTCTCCACACCCTCTCCAGCCTTTGTTATTTGTGGACTTATTAATGATGGCCATTCTGTATGGTGTGAGGTGGTACCCCATAGTAGTCTTGATCTGCATTTCTCTATTAATCAGGGATGTTGAACATTTTTTCATGTGCCTGTTGGCCACCTGTATATCTTCTTTGAAGATATGTCTATTCAGGTCTTTTGCTCATTTTTCAATTGAGTTGTTGGCTTTTTTGCTGTTGAGTTGTATAAGTTGTTTGTTTATTTTAGAGATTAAGCCCTTGTCAGTTGCATCCTTTGAAACTATTTTCTCCTATTCTGTATGTTGTCTTTTTGTTTTCTTTTTGGTTTCCTTTGCTCTGCAAAACCTTGTCAGTTTGATTGGGTCCCATTGGTTTATTTTTGATTTTATTTCTGTTGCCTTGGAAGACAGACCTGAGAAAACATTTGTAAGGTTGATGTCAGAGAATGTTTTGCCTATGTTCTCTTCTAGGAGTTCGATAGTGTCTTGTCTTACGTTTAAGTCTTTAAGCCATTTTGAGTTTATTTCTGTGTATGGTGTGAGGGTGTGTTCCAGTTTCATTGATTTACATGTGGCTATCCAGTTTTCCCAGTACTCAAATCTTTACATTTAATTCTATTTTCTGGGATAAATGGGGAGTTCTCTCCTTCAAAGCAGTTGTACTAAAAAAAAAAAGTTATGATTACTATTCTACATTTATGTCAAGAATCTTTTACTCTACAGGGTTGCAGAAAATAAAGTATTTAACTGAAACTTCAAAAATGTGAAAAAAAATCACAGATTATGTTTTTCCTCTCAAAGTTAAAAGCTTTTTCTAATTACTTTAAAATATTGGATTGTTCTCTAAATACTATGTAGAGAGCTTGAAACTGGAGATTAAAATATGAATAAGCTGCTATATGATCCCATTCCACAAAAAGCTGACACTCTTTTTGGGGAGAAAAACATATAAATTAATAATTTAAGTAGAGAATGATGAGTGTTAAGGTAGGAATTCTATGGGCCAGTTCTCTTCCTGAACTGAGCCCAGGATACTGAAATGTGAACTAATGAAACATTTACAGATACGCTTTATCTCAGATATGTAGTTCTATCAAAACCCTTGGACACCAAAGGAGCCAGCTTAATAAAATAAAACTCCACCCAGCAAATTCAGGTGTGTTCATGGTGTTAGAAAACAGTCAGATCTTTAGAAACTTCACATCCTCAACATAGAGGTCTGGGAAAAGGTGAGATTCTCATGCACAAGAAAAGGGAGACCCCATCTCAGAATCTTCCACAGCTGCCTGCTCGACCCACACTGGCTCAGATGTGGCTGCATATCCAGCCCTGGACCAATGGTCTGTACCAAGGAGGAGATACTGTTGCCAGACAGAACTCAGCCTCTGCTCACTGGTGCCAAGTAGAAACATGGAGACCGAGTTTTAGGCAAAGGAGAAAAAACAGCTTTATTGCTTTGCCAGGCAAAGGAGGGTCACAGAAGGCTAAGGCCTCAAAGACTGTGCGCCGCTTTAGGAGAGATTGGGAGGTGGTTTTATGGTTTGGGGAGTGAAAAATAGGGCCACAGATAAGGATGGGGTAGAGGCAAACTTGCATTGTTTTCAAAGCTGGTATTCAGTGTTCTGGTGGTCTTCTTTCCGGAATAAAGAATGCTTCGTTAACATCTTCTATTTGTTGGGGATTTTAGTTCTGTAGAAGAACTCAAAGATAATGTTATCTAAACTCCTTGAGGAGGGACCAGGACCCTGACCCTAAAGCTGCACTATGGTTGTTTGATTGCTCCTCTCCAGTCTCTGCATCCCCTCCCTTCCCTGATTAGCAACTGTTTGAACCTGCCCTTTGGAACTCAGGGAAGGTCATGGAGGCTGAAGTTTATTCCCTAAAAGCAAGAAATGGGAGACTTGTGTGCCCAGAAAGGCTTGTGTGCCCAGGAGCCCAGAGGGCCCTGCTTGGCTTCAATACCAGCAGAGACAGAGAAATGCAGACAGGATCTTCCATCTGTGAGGTGGGAGGGATGGTGCCTCAGGAAGGAAGGTGAGAGCAGGGCTGGAATGCACAGGGAGCAGATTTCCATTGGACGCCTGCAGAGGACACTGGGAGCAAAGAAGCAAAGGCCACTGAAGAGACTTATGAGGCTTTAAGAGTAACAGTTACTTGCCAAGGAAGTATGGTAGGAAGAACAGGGCTCTTAGAGGAGGAACAGGGCAAATCAGAAAGCCTTGAAAGAAGGGTAGTCACGTGTTTTGTCATGCATCTAAGATATTGCTAATATAGAGCCACCAGTACAGTGGACAATGATATCCAGAAAACAAAGTATAAAAATTCTCTCTTAAAATACATTGTTAGAGCCTGTTTCCAGAGAATAAGCCACAATTAGCTGCATGAAATGCTTTCTAGGACTGGTTGATAAGGCAGATATTTTCTATGAATCAAGCAAAGCGTTTTCTTCCTTATTAGCACATAAAGAAATAAGGGATAACACATCAATGATGCACCCTTCCCTTTTTTTGCAGGGAAATATTCTTGTTGTTGTTGTTGTTTTTTAACAAGAAATGCTAATTAGATTTGCTGTGCTAGATCAGCCCTGGGCTGCAGTCCACAATACAGCTCAACTTAGCTCAGGCTGTACTTGGAAATGAGATCTTGAGATAGTTTTCTTGACTTGTTTTTCCTTTGAGAAGCTTAACTACAAGCTCAATTCTTTACTTGGTAGAGAACTATTCAGGTTATATACCTCATTAGGGTTGAATGTTGATAGTTGGTGATTTTTAAGGAATTGATTCCTCTAAGTTGTCAAATTTGTTCTTCATAATATTCCCTTTTTGTCCTTTTCATGGAGGCAAAATCTATAGGAACAGCCATGGTTTTATCCTTGACATTAATATCATGACATTAAAATCACAATGATTTTCATCTTTCTCCTATCTCTGTCAGTCTTATTAGAAATTTATAAATTGTTTTAAATTTTTTGAAAAATTTGATTTTCGCTCCATTGATTTTCTCTATTATTTTCCTGTTTTCAATTTTCTTGATTTCTTCTCTTATCTTCACTATTTCCTTCCTTATACTTATTAGGGTGTATTTTGCTCTTGTTTTTCTAATTTCCTTTTTTTTTTCTTTTTTCTTTTTAGGGCCACACACATGGCATATGGAGGTTCCCAGGCTAGGGGGTTGAAGAGGGGCAATGCTGGATCTTTAACCCACTGAGTGAGGCCAGGGACTGGACCCAAATCCTCAAGGATACTAGTTGGGTTTGTTACCACTGAGCCACAATGGGAATTACTCTAATTTCTTAAGGTAGGAAATTAGAACATTAATTTAAGAACCTTCTTATGTCCTAATTATAAGCATTTATTGCTATAAATTTACTTCCTCTACTGCTTTAGCTGCATCTCACACATTTGGATATGTTTTGTGTTCATTTTCATTCAAATCTATGCACTTTTAATTTCTTTTTAAACTTTCTCTTTGACTCAGAGATTGTTGACAAGTGTATATTATTTAATTTCCAAAGGTTTAGCTGGGTGTATCCTCACAGATGATAAGGTTACATTTTTCAGTCTCCTTTGCAACCGAAGAAGCAACATACTTCTCACTACTGAAGCCCAGGTGGAAGGATCCACTGAGATTCCCTGGAAATCTCCTTGAAAGGGGCACAGAGTTCTGCCAAGTATTCTCCTTCCTGCTGCAGAAGGAAGGCCTGGGTGACTAGAGGTCCACTAGCCATCCTCTGATCTTCAGAAGGCAAGCTGGTCATCAAGGATGGCAGAGCAAAAAGATGGGAATGGTGGTTTCAAAACCCATGTGTAAATGCTTTGGACTTAGGCACTCAGTCCTACAGTGGAATACAGCAGGCATGGTGCTATGTGACCTCTGAGGCTAGTAGTTAAAAGACAGTTTCCATCTGGCTGCTGTCTTTCTGATTGTTTGTTCCCTAGAGAGACAGCCACCCTGCTGTGTAGATCCTCAAAGTGCCTCAGTGGGAAGAACGGAGGCTCGTTACACCTAGTCAGCAGCCAGCCAGTCAGGTGAGTGAGCTAATCAGGGGAGACTGCCCAGCTCCAGCTGAGCTTTCCAATGACTGTCATTCTGGCCAAGATTTTAATGACAACACAGTGAGGGTCTCTGAGTCCAAACCATCTAGTCAACTGCCTCTGAATTCCTGACCTACAGAAACTCTGAGAGGTGGTAAATAGGAGTTCCCTATGTGGCTCATTGGGATCAGCAGTGTCTTTGCAGCACCAGAATGCAGATTCAAGCCCTGGCCTGGGTATAATGGGTTAAAGGATCCAGCGTTGCTGCAGCTGCATTGTAAATCACAACCGTAACTTGGATCTGATCCCTGGTCCAGGGGATTCCATATGAGGAAGGGTGGGGAAAAAAAAAAAAAAAAAAAAAAAAAAAAAGGAAGTAATAAATGTTCAGCACTCCTGTGTCTGTCCCAGGAGCAACTGCTCAGACACATGCCCTCTTCTTGCTGTGTGGAGCCAGGATACTGCTTGCAAGGTCAGACTCAGTGGGAGGGTTTGGCAAGTGTTCAGTTACCACATAGGTCAGGGAGTAGCTGGAGGAACTCTTGGTTCTCAGGGAGCCCAAAAATGATGATAAAGGAACAAATATTTTAGAAATATTATGGACAAAAAGAACAGGGAGAGAAATGGCAGAAAACTATAAAGGTCAACAATCTTGTGAATCAATGAACTGATAAGGCTGAAGTATCAGCCTGGGGCCTTCTGATTTCCTAGTGCAGGAACCCCAGGACACTCTTGTTTTCAGTGTGTCTGCTGTGATGGGTCCAAGTCTACACTTCCTTGACCTCTTCCCCTCTGTATAACTGGAGGATTGGCCCAAGCAATACACTTTCAACTAAAAACTAAGCAGTTCTAGACATGGCATGCACTCAGCACACTTGCTCACCCAAACCCAACACAATGTCACAGACAGCTCACCTTCACTGCACTGACCACAGGATTCTTATCACTCGGATTCTTCCTGTTTTATTCTTTCCTGATGTGTTTTATTTTGTTAAAGCAGGTGGCCAACTAAATACATCTCAAAATTCACTAATGGGCTTGACTTGCAATTTTAAAAACATATTTTTAAAAAACACATTTTTAAAAAAACACATTTTTTAAAAAGTTTGCTTTTGGTTTTTTACCTTAATCAAGTAATACATACCCTAGTTTAAATGATAAATCGTTTGTCATGGCTTTGTATTAAAAAATGTTCTTTTTTCCCTCTCTCCCGTGTATATTTTATTTTTATCTCTTTCAGCTTTTCAATTTTGCTTCTATATATTGTCTCTATATTATGTTTGTTACCTTGTAGAACACACATACACACACACACACTCTTATTATCTTCTCCTTTCATCAACTTAGTATAGGCATATTATTGTTCAAGGGTCAACTGTATACCCACTATTCCTTCATTAAATCAATGCTTTTTGCGTTAACTAATATTGTTATTGTGGGTTGACAAGGTATTTCATCCTCAATTTTTGAGGATTTTATCAAGGTCTTTTAACTTCACATATTCTGCTGCTTCTTGCCCAGGTGTTAATGCGGTAAACTGTGTTGACAGTCTCCCTGTCCCTTAGGGATAAACCGTGTATGGCTATGACCAGTTAGTACAGAATTGGAGTTCATTTTCTAATATTTTATTTAAGCTTTTATTTTTACAAGGGAGAATTCTCATGTTTAAAGTATATGTCAGAATCTCGCTTCACTTGTGGAATGAACATAGAAGTATTTTCATCTTTCATTGTGACCTTGAACAAACTGCTGGGCAATAGGTATTTTTTTCCTTAGAAGGTGTTTTATTTACCAACATTTACCTGTTTGTTGCATGTTTGCTAGGAGTTCTGCATAATAGCACATGGGTTTGTTTTCTATTTGAATGATAGCTTTCAGAACACCTTTTATGATTTTTGAACAAGCTGGGTTTTTTTTTTTTTTAATTCATGAGGTTGTAACTTCCAAGAGATGTATGGTCTTCTCTATATTTTTGTACTTATCAAACTCATAGCATGTTTCTGTGATGGCAAATCTGAGTATATATGGGTCAGTCTCCTCTTCTGCCTCTGATCTTGTCATCCTTTTCTTTCCTGGTCATTTGTGCCAGATGTTTATTAATCAACCCTGATTTCTTTTCTCTGATTTTCTTTTTTCTTTCAAGCATTTTGGAAGTAATTTTGTATTTCTCTTAAGTAATTTTTGTTTCCTTAAAAAAATTTTTTTTTTTCTGTTTTGTTTTCTGACTAATAGTTTTAAAACTTTCCCTCTGATAACTACTTTGGCCACATCATAGTTTTTGATACAAATGATATTTTGGCACTTTGTTCTCAATCATTTTAAATTTTATAATGTTTACCTATTTATTCAAAGAGTTATTTGGATAAAAGCTTTTTAAGATACAAATGGAAGCTGTGGCATAGTTTACAGATGCTGCTCAGATCCAGTTGCCGTGGCCCTTAGCCCAGGAATTTCCATATGCCACCGGTGCAGCCATAAAAAGAAAAAAAAAAAGATACAGATGATTTTTAATTTGAATAAATATTTTCTCTTTTTTCATTTTTTAAAGTTCTTTTGAAGTACAGTTGATTTACAAGTTGTGACAATTTCTGCTGTATAACAGAGTGATTCAATCATACATATACACACATCCATTTTCATTCAGATTCTTTTCCCACATATTATCACAGAATATTAGGTAGAGCTCCCTGTGCTGTACAGCAGATCCCCATTGGCCAGCCACTCCATATACCACAGTGTGCACATGTCAATCCCAAACCCCCAGTCCATCCCTCCTCCTCTCACCTGTCCCCTTTGGTAACCATAAGTTTGTCTTCAAAGTCTGTGAGTCTGTTTCTGCTCTGCAGATAAGTTCATTTCTATCCTTTTGTTAGATTCTACATATAAGTGATATCATATGATGTTTGTCTTTTCACTGTCTAACTTCACTTAGTATGATAATCTCTGTGTCCATCTGTATTGCTGCGAGTGGCATTCATTATTTCATTCTTTTTATGACTAAGTAATATACCACATCTTCCATTTTATATATGTTCCACATCTTCTTTATCCATTCCTCTATTGATGGACATTTAGGTTGCTTCCATGTCTTGGCTATTGTAAATAGTGCTACAAAGAACACTGGGGTGCATGCATCTTTTCAAATTATGGTTTTCTCAGAATAGATGCTCAGGAGTGGGATTGCTAAATCATATGACAACTCTATTTTTAGTTTTTTGAGGAGCCTTCATACAGTTTTCCATAGTTGTACTGATTTACATTCCCACCAACAGTGCGAGAGGGTTCCCTTTTCTCCATGCCTCTCTGGCATTTATTGTTTGCAGACTTTTTGATGATGGCCATTCTTGTGGTGTAAGGTGGTACCTCATAGTGGTTTTGATTTGCATTTCTCTAGTAATTAGCAATGTTAAGCATCTTTTCATGTGTTTTTTTGTTTGTTTGCTTTTGGCCATCTGTATATCTTCTTTGGAGAAATGTCTATTTAGCTTTTCTGCCCAGTTTTTGATTAGGTTTTTTTTTTTTTTAATATTGATCTGCATGAGTTTATGTATTTTGGAGATTAATCCCTTTTTGGTAGCATCATTTGCAAATATTTTCATCCATTCTGTGGATTGTCTTTTCATTTTGTTTATGGTTTTCATTTCTGTACAAAAACTTTTAGGCTTAATTAGGTCCCACTTGTTTATTTTTGTTTTTATTTTCATTATTCTAGGAGGTGGATTCATAACTGCTGTGGTTTATGTCAGAGAATGTTCATCCTATGTTTTCCTCTAAGAGATTTATAACATCTAGTCTTATATTTAGGTCTTTAATCTATTTTGAGTTTATTTTTTGTGAGTGGTGTTAGAGAGTGTTTTAATTTCATTCTTTTGCATGTAACTGTCCAGTTTTACTGGCACCACTCATTGACGAGACTTTGGCACCACTCATTGAAGAGACTTTATTTTCTCCGTTGTATGTTCTTGCTTCCTTTGTCTTAGAGTAGTTGGCTATAGGTGTGTATGTTTGTTTCTGGGCTTCCTATCCTGTTCCATTGATCTATATTTCTGTTTTAGTGTCAGTACCATAGTGTTTGATGACTATAGCTTTGTAGTATAGTCAGAAGTTAGGGAGCCTGATTCCTCCTGCTCCATTTTTCTTTCTCAGGATTTCTTTGGCTATTCTGGGTCTTTTGTGCCTCCAAGTTTTAAAATATTTTGTTCTAGTTCTGTGAAGAATGTCCTTGACAATTTTATAGGGGATTGCATTGAATCTGTATATTGCCTTGGGCTGTATGGTCATTTTGACAATATTGATTCTTAATCCAAGAGCATGGTATATCTTTCCATTTGTTTGTGTCATCTTTGATTTCTTTCATAAGTGTCTTGTAGTTTTCAGAGTACAGGTCTTTTGTCTTTTTAGGTAGGTTTATTACAAGGTATTGTATTCTTTTTGTTGCGACAGCAAATGGGATTGTTTCCCTAATTTCTCTTTTGGATAGTTCATTGTTAGTGTATATAAATGTAATAGATTTCTGTGTATTAATTTTGTATCCTGCAACTTTACCAAATTCATTGATGAATTCTAACAGTTTTCTGGTAGTGTGTTTAGGATTTTCTGTGCATAGTATCATGTCATCTGCAAACAGTGATAGTTTTACTTCTTCCTTTCCAATTTGGATTCCATTCCTTTTTCTTCTCTGATTACTGTGGCTAGGACTCCCAAAACTATGTTGAATAAAAGTGGTGAGAGTGGATATCCTTGTTTTGTTCCTGATCTTAATGAGAATTCTTTTAGCTTTACACCATTGAGAATGTTTTAGCTGTGGATTTGTCAAATATAGCCTTTGCTATGTTGAGGTAGGTTCCCTCTATGCCCATTTTCTGGCGGATTTTTATCAGATATAGGTGTTGGATTTTGTCAAAAGCTTTTTCTACATCTGTTGAGATGATTATATAGTTTTTATTCTTCAATTTGTTAATGTGGTGTATCACACTGATTTGTGGATATTGAAAAATCCTTGAATGATCCTTTTAATATATTGTTGGATTCAGTTTGCCAGTATTTTGTTAAGGGCTTATGATTCTATATTCATCTGTAATATTGGCCCGTAATTTTCTTTGTTGTGGTATCTTTGTCTGATTTTGGTATCAGGGTGGTGGTAACCTCAGATAATCAGCTTGTGCATATTCCTTCCTCTACAATTTTTTGGAATAATTCCAGAAGGATAAGTGTTAACTTCTCTGTAAATATTTCAATTTGCCTGTGAAGCCATCTGGTCCTAGACTTTTGTTTGTTGGAATTTTTAAATCACAGTTGTAATTTCAATACTTATGATTGACCCTTTTATCTTTTCTATTTCCTCCTGGTTCAGTCTTATAAAATTGTGCCTTTCTAAGAATTGCCCATTTCTTTTAGGTTGTCAATTTTATTTGTATATAGTTGTTTGTAGTTGTTTCTTATGATCCATTGTATTTCTGTGATCTCCGTTGTAACTTCTCCTTTTCATTTTTAATTTTATTGGTTTGAGCACTCTTCCCCTCTTTTCTTTTCTTTTCTTTTCTTTTCTTTCTTTCTTTCTTTCCTTTTTTTTTTGGTGAGTCTGGCTAAGGGTCTATCAATTTTGTTGATCTTTCTAAAGTAACTGCTTTCTAAATTATAAAGATTCCTTGATTTTTATAATTTATAATGTTTTCTCCATTTCTATATCATTTCTTTCTGCTCTGATCTTTATAATTTATTTCTTTCTACTCATTTTGTGTTTTGTTTATTGTTCTTTCTCTAGTTGCTTTAGGGATAAGGTTAGGTTTTTTATTTGAGATTTTTGTTTCCTGAGGTAAGCTTGTATTGCTATAAACTTCCCTGTAGAACTGATTTTACTGCATTTCATAAGTTTTGGATTGTTGTGTTTTCATTTTCATTTATCTCCAGATATTGCTTGATTTTCTTTTTGATTTCTTCAGGGATCCATTGGTTGTTTAGTAGCATTTTAGCCTCCACGTGTTTGTGTTTTTTGCAGTGTCTTTTTTTTTTTCAAGCCCCCCACCCACCCAAATCATCAGAACCAAGCCTCATCTGTGACCTATACCACATTCACAGCAATGCTGGATCCTTAACCCACTGAGTGAGGCTAGGAAACAAACCTGCATGGATGCCAGTCAGATTTGTTTCTGCTGAGCCATGGCAGGAACACCTGCAGTGTTTTTCTTGTTGCTTCCTAATTTTATTGTGTTGTGGTCAGAAAAGATGCTTGATATGATTTCAGTTTTCTTAAATTTACCAAGGCTTGATTTGTGGCCCAGAATATGATCTGTCCTGGAGAATGTTTTGAGTGCACCTGAGAAGAATGTATTCTGATGCTTTCAGATAGAATGTTCTATAAATATCCAGTAAGTCCATCTGGTCTAATGCAGCATTTAAGGCCTGTGTTTCTTTGTTGATTTTCTGTCCGGGTGTAAGTTGGGTGTTAAATTTACCCACTATTATTGTGTTATTGCTGATTTCTACTTTTATGGCTGTTAGCAGTTACCTTATATACTGAGTTGATTCTATGTTTGCATATATATTTACAATTGTTATATCTTCTTCTTTGATTGATTCTTTGATCATTACACAATGTCCTTTTTTTGTCTCTTGTAACTGTCTTTATTATAGAGTCTATTTTGTCTGATATGAGTATTTCTACTCCGGCTTTCTTTTGATTTACATTTGTGTGGAATATCTTCTTTCATTCACTCACTTTCAGTTTGCATGTGTCCCTAGAACTGAAGTGGGTCTCTTGTAGATAGGATATATATGGGTCTTATTTTTCACCCATTCAGCCAGTCTATGGAATATATGCTCTAATCAAAAGACATAGGCTGGCTAAATAGATATATTTTCCCTTTTTTAAAGCATTGACTTACATACATAGATTGGGGCTTAAAGAACTTTTAAAAAATTGGGGGGAATTTCTTTGTGGTATACTACATAATCAAATTCTGTGAACGCTCAATACATATTTGAAAATAATATCTACTTCCTTTGTATTAATTACAAAGTGATGTTTATATCTGTATACATATATTTCATATAATCATGTCTGAAGTTTTCGTCATCCAAACTTTACATCCTTCTTTTGTTTTTTGAGACTTTTAATCTATGTGACTATGAAAGAAACTGGGGCTTTGTCAACTACTCATTCAAGTTTTATCAATTTTTGTCTTTCTTTTTGGACTTAAAACCTGTAATGAATTTTGAATAATATTTATGTTTTGAATTCTATCCCCAAATGTGCCATCAACAGTGAAACTTGTTAAGTCAGCAGTCCAGCCACTAGATTTTCCCACCAATAAGATAACATGTAAAACTGCATGACCTCTAGGGTTATTCCAAACCCAACACTCTGTGACTTCAATCTGCAGCAATGTTACCACCTTTGGGGACTAATTACTCACAACCCTTTCTTTCTCTATGAGTATAAAAATTGAAGGATATACAAAAAATAGTTAAGGATCATAATACTAGTCCTTGTGATGGAAAAAAATCTTCCCCATATGAACTGATCTTAAATCCAAGCACAAAGAGAAAGGCTGTAGGTCAGGTGTCTTCTCACTGTGAGACTGACTTCAGTTTTCAAGAAGCCACTCGAGGGACACCACTTGTAATTAGAAGAGGGATTCATCTTTTCCCCCAGAAGAACTGAAATTGGATTTTCCTCATTACCTAAAGATTATTAATCTCTTTTATATCATTACATATTCTTCAACCTGTCATTTTAAATAACTGCAAAGTATTACATTGTATGATTGTATTATAGTTAAAATTAACCAATTACCTTTTATTACACATTTGCAATCATGAAAATTTTTGCTACATAAACATGATTAAATTTGTTTTATGGCATGGTTCTTAGTCCTAGATAAAATTTAAAGGGTTCAGAATTTTCCATATTTATTAGTAATTATCCTGTAGTATTCTCACTATTTTTGTTTCATCCAAGGTTCTTAATTTAATTGCATTGACCACAGTAACTTGATAAGCACTTCATTGATACAGATCTTCTTATCAGAGAATACTTAGTAATTTCTAAAATTGTTTTATGTGGCTGATTTAATTACTCCAAACAAAATTTAATCAATGCCATGACCTTTTTGAGAGTTTATTTTGCTAGCAATATAGTAAAGTTTAATCTTTATCCACCAAAGACCAATACAAATGGACAATTTTTGGGGCAAAGTTTTGGACATTTTGTGTCATCTATGTATATTCACAGCTAAAGGGTGTGAATGCTTGAGAATTTACATATGCTTACCATCTCATAGAGTATATTTCAACACTTAAAATTTCTCAGTAAAATGTGAAGATAATCCTCATTTAGGCTAAAAAATCAAATATTGCTTAAAAAAACTGATAGAGTTGTTTAAGAAAGACCCAGCCCTAAGAATCGCCTTGCAAAAATTAAAGCACATCAGAAAATAAATAATCCAAAATTTCTTTTGTTTTAAGTGTTTGTAATAGAATAGTATTAGTCATTCATTAAATCATCCCTTTAATGATGTGATTATTCCTATTATTTTAATTAATTTTTTAAAGTATCATAAATATATGAAACAAAAGCAAAGTATGGGTCACCATTCAAATTATCTAAATGGGACTTCCTGACTAATATCCATGAGGATGTGGGTTCTGGCCTTGCTCAGTAGGTTAAAGGATCCGGAGTTGCTGTGAGTGGTGGTGTAGGTCACAGATGCAGCTCGGATCTGGCGTTGCTGTCAGTGTGGTGTTAGCTGGTGGCTACAGTTCCGATTCTATCCCTAGCCTGGGAACCTCCATATGCTGTAGGTACGGCCCTAAAAAGACAAAACCAACCAAGCAAACAACAACAAAAAACAAATAATCTAAATGTTGCTTGGAATTATTATGGTCAAAGAGATTGTTTCAGAAAGTCAGGTTTTAATGAAAGAAATGCCTTTGTGGTAACCAATATAGGATTTTTAAAATAGATGCTATAATTTTCAGAATGACACTCTATCTTAAATTTCAAAACAGGACATAGATTAGAGGCCAACAAGAAATTCTGTATGACTCGTTAATTTTCCAGAGAATTCTGTTTTAATATCCCAAATTTAGCATCAGTTACAAATCTCACTCCTTTGTTCTTAAGTAAATTCTGCAGATGTCTCCTATGTACACTGAGTGTTACATTTGTTTATTGCAACTTATGGACACATTTTAAAACCCACTGGAATCCTGTAAAGTAGCTTTGTGTTACACCAACCCCAGCAGCAACAACAGAATGACTCAAAAACCTGAATCCCCCAGTTAAAATCTATAAAGAAGGTTGCCTTGATATGCTCAGGATGAGTCATGGCAGGTGGTGGCTGGCCTCTCCTCTTTGTCTTCATCATACTTTTCAGATATCACTGTGGACTTGCAATTTTATTTCTTGAATCCTGTTCTTATCCAACTTGTCACAAATTGGCTTACATCCTGCACCTTTACTAAAAATAGTAGCCTAGCTTTCACCGTGGTTTTTTTTATATTTAGAAAGGACTTGTTGGATGTGAACAGCATTTGACACAACAGAAGATACTCACCTTGGCTCACACAACACCAATCTATTTGTTTCTTCCCCACTTAATGACTATTAAGTCACTGAAGAACCTTCACCTTTCCTCAGTTCTGACGTTGCTTAGATTAATGACACAGACCCCATTTGTTTTGTTTTGTTCTGTTTTGTTTGTCTTTTTAGGGCTGCTCCTGCAGTTTATGGAAGTTCTCAGACTAGGGGTCAAATCGGAGCTACAGCCGGCCTACGCCACAGCCACAGCAACTTGGGATCCAAGCTGCATCTGTGACCTACACCACAGCCCATGGCAAAACTGGATCCTTCACCCACCAAGTAGAGCCAGAGATTGAACCCATGTCCTCATGGATAGTAGTCGGGTTCATTACCGCTGAGCCGTAATGGGAACTCCAGACCACATTCTTTTCTTCCTCTACACATATGCATAACCATTTTCATTGGATCTTCGATATATATTCATTGCTGTTGTGTTTGTCCACCTGAATAACAAAACATGTAGCTACTCAATCTTCATCAAACTAAAATCCTGCATTTTCATATATCTGGTTAGCATCATTCCCGAATTTCCCTCATTAACATTTTGCTTTAGTGTGGTAATTTGTCACAGTTGATGAGGGAATATTAATCTGTTATTATTAACTAAGGTCCATAGTTTATCATAGGTTTCAGTCTTGGTGACACACACTTTATGGGCTCTGACAGATGCACAATGACATGTATCCACACCACTATATCATACAGAGTAATGCTGTGCCCTAAAAGTGCTCTGTGCTCCAAGTTTTCATCTGTGGCACAGTGGGCTAAGGATCTGGTGTTGCCGTGGCTGTAGCATAAGTTGCAACTGTGGCCCGAATTTGATCACTGCCTGGGAAATTCCATTTGCCACAGGTGTGGCCAAAATATATTATATATTTGTTATATATAATAAATAAGAATTGAGATAACATTTACTTCAACTAACAACATTTAAGGAAATTCAGATAACCTTAAATAGATAATGAGTTTTAATAAATTCATGCTTTGTGTAACCATGACCTTCAGTCAAGATTTAGGGAATTTTAATCTCTCCAGATAATTCCCTCAAGCCCATTTCCAGTCACTACTGTTCCTCATAGAAATCACTGCTATGGTTTAGAGAGTAATAGGTTAGTTTGGCTCTTCTTGAACTTCATGTAAATGGATTCACCCAGCACGTATTCTTCTGTGTCTAGCTTTTTCACTTGGCATAATATTTTTTGAGGCTCATTCATGTCATATTTTAAAGTAGGTTATTAGGAGGCAGTTGTGGCTCAGTGCATTAAGAACCCGTTATTCTCTCTGTGAGGATGTGGGTTCTATCCCTGGGTTAGGATCTGGATCCAGCATTGTCATGGCTATAGCATAGGTTATAACTGTGGCTCAGATTTCATCCTTGGTTCAGGAACTTCCATATGCCACAAGTGCAGCTGTAAAAAGAAAAAAAAGAAATAAAGTAGGTTATTAGTTTTTACTGATGAGCTGCTTTCCATTTTGTAAGTAGATTATAATCCATTCATCTTGTCTGCTGGTGGTCCTATTTGGAGTGTACCCAGTTTGGGGCGCTAATGAATAAAGTTATGTGAATATCCTTGTGCAGTCTGTTTTGAAAACATGTTTACCTTGTCTTGGGGTAAATATTTAGGAGTGGACGTCCTGTGTCACTTTAAAATATATATATTTTAAATATATATATATATTAATATATATATATTTTTTAGGGCTGCACCCATGACACGTGGAAGTTCCCAGGATAGGGTTAAATCGGAGTTACAGCTGTTGGCCTACACCACAGCCACAGCAACTCGGGATCGAGCCACATGTGCAATCTACACCACAGCTCACAGCAATATTGGATCCTTAACCCACTGATCGAGGCCAGGGATCGAACCTGAGTTCTCCTGGATACTAGTCAGTTTCATTACTGCTGAACGGCGATGGGAACTCCCAATTTTAAACACTGTAAAAAGCTACCAAATGCTTCTCCAAAGTGACTGCAACTTTCACACTCCCATCAGTGGCTCCATACCCTTGACACTTTTTCACATCATTAGTCCTTTGAGTTTTTGACATCTGGTGGGTGTTTAATGGTATCTCATTGTGGTTGTCAGAATGATAACTTAAAATTTGATTTAGCTCACATCATTGCCTCTTTCAACACCACTGGTGACCTTGGAGCTTTCTGCTGGCTTAAGAATACCTTCCCACCTCCCCACCCCCTCAAGCCCAGCCCCCCCCCCCCCCCCCCCCGCCCCAACCAGTCCCCAGAATAGATCTGTCCTGTGTCCACCCTTCTGCCTCATCTGCCTCCATCTCCTCACTGCCACTCTGTGCCCAGTCCATGGACCCAAGCTCCCCCGGATCCTCACTTCTATGCTTCTGTGTCTGCAGGTTCCTTCCCTCGAAAGGCCCTTCCTTCCATCTCTGTAGGAAAATGATTTTCACTCAACAGCTTGGGAGCCCCTTTCCCCAGGAACATCATCCACCCCCTCTGTGCAAAGCTGGAGAGTCCTCCTCTGTGTTTCCAGAATAGTGTCTTATACCTGTGTTAATGTTTTAGCTTTTATAGTTTAATTATTTTTCATGTCACTATCTTTACCAGAAGACCCTGATCCCCAGACCAAAGTATGTGACTAATTTAACACCATACTCTAAGCCCAGAATAGTAACTGTCAGCCAGTGACTATTTATTCAGTGAAAGAATGAGTAACACGCTTCCTGTCTTCTTTAGTCTTCATTATAGGGAGCATGGCCTGGTACTTTACAAAGAAGGAAGAAGGAAACATTTCTTTATATGAGTGACTTGAGTTTTTGCACTATATTCAATGCAAAAAAAATCCATTTTCCAAAAAAAATCTATTTTTTAATAGTTTAGTTCAAAGTGGACATTGGTCAGTTTAAATAGACTATTAACGGAAGCAGGACTTTAGCTATTCTAATGGGGCCACCCTTAGTAAAGGACTTGGTAATCATTTATTAAATTATAGATTTCTGATTTCAGGCTTTTTCATATATTATTTATGTTAAGTAAAATATGTAAGTGCTGGTTTTAGGGTATTTGCAATATTTAACTAGCAAACTTCTTGATATTTCTTGGAAATTTTAACCAAGCTAGTATTCCTAATAAAATGACACAGAAATTCCATTTCTTAAAAAAGAAAGAAAGAAAACAATGAAAAAAAAAAAGGAGAAATTACATTTCTGCTTAAGCTTTATAAGGATTAGTGACTAAAGGACAAAAAAAAAAAATCACAAAAGATGAATAAATGTCATGGTGTGGGGTTAAAATACCTGGTGACCTGTTACCAGTTAACTTGCCATCATGGGTTTTCTGAGCTTCTGCCACGATTTCCTGACCCACGACTGCTGCCCCCAACCAAAGTGTCAAATGCAGACACTGACTATTCTGCCCACGTGGCCCACTGAAGGAGCACTTGTGCAGACATGTGTCCCTGAATGAGGAGAAGGCAGGGTAACCCCGGAGCAGAGCGCCCGACCGCCCCTCTGCAGGCGAAGACTCCCTAAGAGATAAAATGCCCTTCCTGGCTGGCACCTCCCTCTTCTGAAAGACCAGGCATGAGCCTTTGGCTGCAGACTCTGGGCATGTTTGGTTCCTGCCCTCAGCTGAGTGGAACCCTGGCTGCGCAGAAATTAGAAACAGTTTGAGGAGCTCCTGTCAATCTGGACTGGCCGCAAAATGGGTCTGTCCCCTGAGCTTGCAATGCTGAGCCTGCCAATTAAGTAAAAGTGGGTCGGCAGGGAAGGCAGGATGGTCTTTGCCATCCATCATGTTCACTTCCTTCTAACAAAGTGTATAATTTATGCAACATTGTGCTTATTATTTATTGTTTGTCTCCTACAAAGCTAAAGAAACTTGCTTCTATGTCTGTCAGGGTTATTTTCTATTAATAAGTACCAAGTGCTAAGAGTAACACCTTAGAGTAACACATGGAAGATATCCAGTTTTTTTGTTTTTGTTTTTTTTTGTCTTTTTTCTATTTCTTGGGCTGCTCCCGTGGCATATGGAGGTTCCCAGGCTAGGGGTCTAATCGGAGCTGTAGCCACTGGCTTACGCCAGAGCCACAGCAACACGGGATCCGAGCCGCGTCTGCAACCCACACCACAGCTCACGGCAATGCCGGATCCTCAACCCACTGAGCAGGGACCAAACCCGCAACCTCATGGTTCCTAGTCGAATTCGTTAACCACTGCACCACGAAGGGAACTCCAAGATATCCAGTTTTTAAGTAAATTAATGCTTAGTTTTTAATTTGGTTAATTCTGAAAGAAAAGATATACTCCATATAATACGCAATCTTGCTATAGATTTATTGATCAATTTTCGCACAGTCTAAAAAATTCAAAATTATTTGAGTCTAAAAGTTGTAATAAAGGAAACAAATTCTTTTTTTTTGTTGTTGAGGGGGTGAGTGCCCTATGGCATATGGAGCTCCTGGGCCAGGGATCAGATCCCAGCCACAGCCATGAATTAAGCCTCAGCTATGGCAACATTGGATCCTTAATCCACTATGCTGGGTGAGGGATTCAACCAGACACCTAGCATTCCCAAGACACCACTGATCCTGTTGCGCCATAGCAAGAGCTCCAAGGAAAAAAAATTCTGAGCGCAAATGGAATGGAGCAGTATAAATTTAGAACTGCTGGAAATGAAAATATCAAGAAGTCAACTAAATTCCAAGGTGGGATATTTCAATTTACTCATAATTAGGAAAACAAATAGAAAATGCTGAGTTAACAATAATTGCAAATTCTTTTAGATGTTAAATTGCTCTTTGCATCTCTGGGTTTAGTAAGCAGAAAGGAGAGTGTACTGAGACACATCAAAAATAAAACATACCCTAGTGACTATGTGGCTTAAAGGGACATTTAATTTAAAAGTAATTTTTGTTAGAGTGACCACAGAGACAATAGTGGTGAGAACAGCAAAAGCTTTGAATGTTTCTGGAAATGGGTTTGTAACTTGTAAATCAGCTACTTTGGGTCTTTTTGGACCTAATTAAGGATGACAACCATCAAAGTAAATAAATAAGTGGATTAGATAGATAGATAAATAACTTGACATAGTTTGCACTTGATTACATTAACTATGCCCCTTAATCTCTGGCTATTAACCTCTTCTGGCTGGAATGTGAATATTTGATCTCTGATTATGAAAAGGAAGAATATGCATTTTTGAGATGATTAATCATCTAGTGTCAGGTCTGCTACTAAATAGCTGTGGGAATTTGGATAAGTCACTATACATCCAAAATAATACTATTAACCTCCTAGAATAATGACAGTAAAGACAAAAATAAACCAATGGGATCTAATTAAACTCAAAAGCTTTTGCACAGCAAAGGAAACTGTTAAAAAGCAAAAAGACAACCCACAGAATGGGAGAAAATCCTTGCAAATGATGAAACTGACAAAGGATTAATTTCCAAATATATAAAACAACTTACATAACTGAACAACAACAACAAAAAAACAAACAACCCAACTGAAAAATGGGCAGAAGACCTAAATAGATATTTATCCAAAGAAGACATATAGATGGGCAGCAGGCACAGGAACAAATGCTCAACATCACTAATTATTAAAGAAATGATTGTCAAAACTACAATGAGGTACCACCTCATACTCATCAGAATGGCTATCATTAATAAGTCTACAAATAACAAATACTGGAAAGGATGTAGAGAAAAGGGAATCCTCCTTCGCTGTTGGTGGGAATGTAAATTGGTACAACTACTGAAGAAAACAGTATGGAGGCACCTCAGAAAACTAAATATAGAACTACCATGTGATCCAGAAATCCCACTCCTGGGCATGTACCCAGACAAAACTTTCATTGAAAAATATACAGGCACCCCAATTGTCATTCCAGCACTATTCACAATAGCCATGACATGGAAACAACCTAAATGTCCACTGACAGATGAATGGCTTAAGAAGATGTGGTACATGTACATAATGGAATACTACTTAGCCATAAAAAAGGACAAAGTAATGCCATTTGCAGCAACATGAATGGAACTAGAGATATTCATACTAAGTGAAGTAAGAGAGAGAAAGACAAACACTGTATGATATCACTTATATGTGGAGTCTAAAATATGACACAAATTATCTGTCTACAAAACAGGAATAGATCATGGACACGGAGGTCAGATTTGTGTTTGCCAGGGGGGAAGGGGCGAGAGAGGGGACTGACAGGGATTTTGGGGTTGGTGGACACAGACTATTAAATTTAGAACAGATAGGGGATGGGGCCCTGCTGTACAGCACAGGGAACTGTGTCTGGGGTCTTGGGTGAGAACCTGATGAAAAAAAAAAAAAAAACATGTGCGTATGGGTGTCTGGGCCATTTTGCTGTACAGCAGAAACTGAAGGAAAATTATAAATCAACTACAGTTTAATAAACAAATTTAAAAAAATGCCATTGAGTCATATGTCAGACATGCGTGTGCTTTTGGTGGGTTTCACAAAGCAAGGAGTTATATTTTCTCTTAGGTTCTGCAGTGTCAGGATCCATTCTGGGAATCAGAGATTCTTGCCAAATGACAGTTTCACAGAACAGAGCAAATCCGCACTGGAGGAAGGATTCGGAGCTTGTCGGGGGCTTCATGTAGACGTCCTGCTTGGTCCAGACTGCAGACCAGGAGGCGTGCAGGAGCTACTTTTACCAACACATGTCACAGTTAGGGGAATGGAGGCTAATAAGATTTGAAGCTCAAGGTGGTTGCATGAACTCACAGCCTGCAGCGTCCTCAGGAAAACCCAGCGAAAGGCCAAGGGCAGGGCTTCCCCAGAAAGGGGCAAGCCCACCATTCCTGGTTCCTCCCAGTGTCACCTTGCCCCTCTGGTCCACAGGAAAGCAGCAGCCTTATTATCTGAGAGCATCTGACATGTGGCCGCCGAGACCAGGACACGTGCAAGCTGCCTCCTGGCCATGCCTTGTCGTTGTTGTCTGCCAACCTCCCCCTTCATTCCTTGAAATTGCACAGAGTTCCTGTCCTGCCTGTGATGCTCAGAACAGCCCCCAGGCCTCTGCAGGTGTCTGTCTGCCTTAGAATCCTCATCCTGTAACTCCTCCAGCACCCCCTTTCCAGCACTTAGTTTTCATACAAACCATCCCTCACACTGACCTCCTAGCCTGTCCCAGGGGCTCAGCCCATGTCCTCCTGTGGCTCCTTCAAAGAATCCATCTATTGTAACCAATATAATACCATCTGATAGCATCCAGGACTCTCTTGCTCATGAATTTGCCCCAGTTCTTGTCATCTGAGGAATAGCTGTTTCTAGAATAGGGATTATCTCCTAATCAGAGAGTAAGGAGCATCGCTGTGCAGTGGGACGTGAGCAAAGGAGACGAGGGTCCAAGTGCTTTGGCACCTTAAACCTTTTAACCATGAAGACCCTATTGTACCCCTATGCATGCTGGGCCCTTCTAACCTGCAGGCTCAGGCTGAATTTGGAAATTGTGAAATTGTGACTGAGCTTGTCCAAAAATGTAAATGATTCAATAAATTATGGAAGAGTACAAACACGGTAATTTTTTTTTTTTAGGGCTGCACCTGAGCCATATGGGGGTTCCCAGGCTAGGAGCTGAATTTGAGCTACAGTTGTTGGCCTACACCACAGCCAGAGCGATGCCAAATCTGAGCCATGTCTGTGATCTACACCACAGCTCACGGCAAAGCTGGATCCTTAACCCATTGAGTGAGGCCAGGGATCAAACCAGTGTCCTCACGGACGCTAGTCAGATTTGTTTCCACTGAGCCACGGTGGGAACTCCAAACATTGTAAATGTTAATAGTACGGCTATGAACATTGAGGTGTCCGTGTCCTTTTGAATTATAGTTTTGTCTGGACATATGCCCAGGAATAAGAATGCTGGATCATATGATAATTCTATTTTTAGTTTTCTGAAGATTTTTTTTTCCTCTGATGATTTGTGATACATTCCATTTTACTGTGTGAGATGGTTAATTTTAAATGATGCTAAAGTATCGTCATCCCTTGAACTTATTATCTATATAGTCCACCGAACATGGCAAGTGTGACCTCATCTTTCTTTAATCTACATGTTTATCTTCTCTTGTTGATACTGCATAAAACATTAGACACTCATTCTCCTCCAGAATCTAAACTCCTTGAGGGCAGGGGGATTCTTGAGGTGTGGTGTTTCGCAGGAGCCTGGTGTTGCCCTTAGTTGGGGAACTCAGCATGCATCTCTTAGATAAATAAGAACAGGCAGATACCATGTAAAAGAGTGGAAATCCTCCAGTTGCTTTGGATGTATTTTACACACTGTTCAAGATATTGGTCAGCTTGGAACGCCCATTAATGTGGGTCAGCCCCGTGGACAGGAGGAAAGGTCCATGGGGGGAGGGGCAGTTTGTACAGCGAAGCAGAGTCCTTTACTGCAATTCAAGGTGGTGCTTCTTCTCGTTTTGAAAAATAGATGAAATATCACCGAGAAAAATACTCTTGGGTCATCTTCTGATGACATGCAAGTGACATATGAATTGAATGCAAAAGAAAATCCTCAAGGGGCATCCTGCTAGCGGGTAGGATTTCTTCACTATTTTGTTAATACCAAGAGCTTCTTCATTGGGACAGAGATCTCTTCACAGCCACCTTTGATTTGAAAAGGCTGCTTGGATCTTTGTGGAACACTGAGGGGGAAGTCCTGGAGACCACGTGCCTTATGTGGATTAACACAGGGTTGGAAACCACTGCCAGCTTGGACAGGATGGCCTCAAACGGGCTGCTTCATGGGTCACTAGTGGAGAAACAAGTAGCACAGTCTTTGGGGAAATATTGGCATTCATTATCAAGAATCTTAGGAGTTCCCATTGTGGCTCAGTGGTAATGAACCCCACTGGTATCCATGAGGGTGTGAGTTCAATCCCTGGCCTCGCTCGGTGGGTTAAGGATTGGGTGTTGCTGTGAGGTCTGGTGCAGGTCAAAGACACGACTTGGATCTGGCATTGCCATGGCTGTGGAGTGGGCTGGCAGCTGAAGCTCCAATTTGACCGCTAGCCTGGGAACTTCCATGTGCTGCAGGTGTGGCCCTAAAAAAAAAAAAAAAAAAGTGTTAATGCATCTGACACACACTAGACTTTTATGTCATGAACATAACAGCTGGCTGAGTTCTTTCTTTTCTTTTTTTCTTCCATTTTTAAAAGTTTTACTCAAGTATAGTTGATTTACAACATTGTGATCATTTCTGCTATACAACAAAGTAATTCAGTTATACACATACACACGTCCATTCTTTTTCAGATTCTTTCCCCACATAGACTATCCCAGAATACTGGGTAGAGTCTCTGTGCTGTACGGCAGGTCCCTGTTGACAATCCATTCCGTACTCATCAGTGTGAATGTGCCAATCCCAAACCCCCAGTCAATCTCCCCCCCACCTATGACACACCTATGAAAGTGGATGGGTAACCATCTTTCTTTGAAGTATATTATTAATTTTCCCCTTTTAGTAAGTAACACTACTCATTATAAAAAAAATTAAGTGCCATTATACTTAATAGAATCTTTGCTGTTTTATTAACTTTTTTCTTCCTATAAATTTTGGAAAACTTAGGATCACACAGTCTAACAATTATTTTGTTGTTGCTGTTTTTGGATTTTTTTTCTTCCATTTTTCCAGATATACAAATCTTTTAAGATCTTTGGAAATGCTTTTAGTCACTGCCTAATAGCCCACTGGATAATTATCTGATAATGTCCCAATAATTCTCAATTGTTTGTTATCATTGTATAGTGACTAGTCTGTCTTTTAGCTAAAGCACAAGCATTGCTCATGTTTCCTTTTTTTCCTTCTTTCTTCTTCTTTTTTTTGGATGCATTGCTCATATTTCTGACTGGCTGTTATTTGCTAGGTTATCCCACCACGTTGCAGCTTCAGTGATGCTGGTTTATTTCTTCCCAGTGCCTTAAGCCTGGAAATATGTCTGCAATCATCCCAATGTTGTTTTTAGCCTCTATTTCTAAGTGTGATTATAATATACTTTCATAACAGAGAACGGTTTGACTATGTGATAGATAGATCCTGTAGTAATTCTAATAAGATGTGTTGACAGGCAATTTTGACCTGGTTTTGGAAGGTTAAGTTTTCCTTAAAACATCCATGCAGTTAAAATCAGCGTTATTTTACTAGAAGCAAATCATAAGGAACATAATTTTTTTCAAGTATCTACTCTTTTAAAATTTAAGATTATTCTAAAGTCTGGAACAGGTGGTCATCTGCCCAGAAAATGTGTTTCCTGGTAGCTGTGATATTGTGGGAAATTCCTGAGATTTAAGTGAGAAAATCTGATTTCCAAGCCTGTAACTAAAACTAGCTATGGGCCTTTGACACCTAGCTCAGCCTCTATGAAAGGAAATTATCCAAATTGTTGAAATTTGATGATTAAATCCAAGGTCAAGATGAGTGCTTGGTATGAGATGAATAGTAACATTAAACACACACACACACACACACACACATGCACACACACAGAAAGTTGTTTTAAAAGATCTGGGTATGGAATTCCCGTCATGACTCAGCAGGTTAAGAACCTGGCTAGTATCCATGAGGATGTGGGTTTGATACCTGGCCTTGCTCAGTGGATTAAGGATCCAGCATTGCTGTGAGCTGTGGTGTAGGTCACAGATGTAGCTCGGATCCCAAGTTGCTGTGTTTGTGGCTGTGGCGGGCAGCTGCAGCTCCAATTCGACCCCTAGCCTGGGAACTTCCATATGCCCCAGGTACAGCCCTAAAAGGCAAAAAAAAAAAAAAAAAAAAAAGAAGAAAAAATCTGTGTAATACAGAGTTATATCCCGAACCATGACCAAGATATGGTTATATCTGGCATAAATCCTAAAATACAAATGTTCATATAATGAGAAAAGGTTTATTAGCATGAAGACTATCACATCCCTAGTGTTGGTTCCACAGTATTTATTTTCCAAAATTCATAAAAGTTTGCTGGGACAAGTTTGTCTAGACCCTGCAAATTAAAAAAAAAAACATTTGTGTAGGTTGCAGACGCGACTCGGATCTGGCTTGGCTGTGGCTGTGGCGTAGGCCAGTGGCAACAGCTCCGATTGGACCCCTAGTCTGGGAACTTCCATATGCTGTGGGTGTGGCCCTGAAAAAGACAAAAAGACAAAAAAAAAAAAAAAAGTCAAACACTTAAATCATTGCCTTTTCTCCTAATGTATTTAGTAAAAGAGTGCCCCCTTGTGATTTTTGAAACCTTATAAAAAGAACAAGATCTATTAATATTGGGACTTTTTTAATTAAAAAAATCTTTCATCCTTAAGATGCAAACATAACATTTTTGCACGTAAAACTAATTCTTTCCCCTTTCCTTCCTTCCTTCCAGGGCCACAGGTGAGGCATGTGGAAGTTCCCAGGATAGGGGTTGAATTAGAGCTGTAGCTGCCTGCTACAGCCACAGCCACAGGCACACCAGATCCAAGCCGCATCTGTGACCTACAACACAGCTCACAACACCACTGGATCCTTAACCCCCTGAGCGGGGCTGGGGATTGAACCAGTGTCCTGATGAATACTAGTCGGGTTCATTTCTGCTGAACTGCAACAGGAACTCCATAGTTTTTAATTTAAATTTCTTTGACTGGAAATAGAATACAGACCTTCATGGGGATGGATCAGAAAATCGTTTTAAGACAATTAGCAGGCATGCTAGGACTCTTGTGATGGGGGTATGTGCTGTCTACCATAGAGACTCCCTGCAGAGGCAACACTGTTTCTAGAAAATAAGGCTGCTGAGTTTAGACTCATTGGAACTTTCCTGACTTGCCCCAAATTCCACATGTTCCGGGCTTATTCCTCACATTGGGAAGCTGAAGACAGGATAGAGAGGCCATATGTTTCTCATGGTCCTCAGTGGACCCTAGTGATATCACTGGGAGCTATTTGTGTGGCTCAAAAGAGCAGCAAACTCTCCGGGATGGATATGGACAGGACCACAGGAGCTTTGGATGATGCTCCCTCAGAGACATCCTAGTGCAGCAAATGCTGTGCCCAAGAGAAAACTAAAGCATTGGGTCAATAGAAGCCTGGGGAAATTGATGCAGAATTACTAGACTAGGCTTACCACTGCTTATGCTCAGTAATTTATGAGCAGGGTAGCTAATTCAAGCCACAGAGTATTGCCTTCTCTTTAAGAACAAAGAGCATTTACATTCATAAAACAGTTTGCTCTGAAATAATTTTGACTCTATGCCCTGACATGGACTCTGAAACATGGATGAAGTTTATCTCTCAATTTACTGTTAAAAAGTAATACTGGAGCAAAAACTTAAAAATAGAACTATGGTATGATCCAGCGGTCCCACTTCTGGGCATATATCCAAAGAAAACCATAACTGAAAAATATACGTATACCCCAGTGTTTATTGCAGCACTATTCACAATAGCCAAGACATGGAAGCAACTTAAATGTCCATCAGTAGAGGAATAAAGATGTAGTGTATATACATATATACACACACACACAATGGAGTATTAGTCATAGAAAGAGTGAAATAGTGCCATTTGCAGCAATACGGATGACGCTAGAGTGTATTATGCTAAGTGAAATATCAGACAAAGATAAATACTGCATGATATAATCTATTTGTGGAATCTAAAAAATAAGATGAACAAATGTATATAACAAAACAGAAATAGACTCATAGATACAGGTAAAAACCTAGTGGTTCCCAGTGTGGAGAAGGAAGTAGAAAGGGCAAGATAGGGACATAGGATTAAGAGGACAAGTTACTGTATATAAAATAGATAAGCAATAAGGATGTATTGTATAGCACAGGGAAATATAGCCACTAGTTTGTAGTAACTTTAAACGGAATATAACCCATAAAATATCTAATCACTATGTTGTATACCTGAAACTAATATAATATTGTAAATCAACTATACTTTCATAAAAATAAACAAATTAAGTAGTACAGAAGGACAGAAATATGGCTTGGGTAAATAAAAAGGTGATTGATAAAACAAGGAAGCAGCAAAAAAATATTGGCCTTTCCAGAAAAAGTCAATTTGTCAGAGGTTGATAAACTTTTGTAAGCCAATTGTGATTAAAAACTAGAAATAAAAACTATATCACGAGTAGGTATTCTTTAAATTATATCAATTCCTGCTAAAAAAGATTCAGTGCTTTTCGTGTGTTACCCACCTGGATTTCCTAGGATTTCTCAAATTAACACCTGACAAAAATCGTGAAGCAACTTGTGTGGTCTGCTGAGTCATAAATGACACTGAACCGGACCACTGGGTGATGAAGACAATTATGTGGTCCTGTCTTGTGCCACAGAAACTTCTCCTTTCAAGTTTTCTGGTATGGAGAAGAAAAGGTTTTTGTTTCTTTTGAATTTCAGACCTAGCCTCCTCCTGTGGCCCATGACACACTGCATTTCAATTTTGAGTGAGACACACACCAGCAGGTGGATTTCATGTTTTTAAGGACTTGGCATTTGGGAAGCCTGGTGGACAGGGCCCTCCTGGAGCCTGTGAAACACAGTGCTTCCTTGCTGGGTCACTGGTGGAAAGTGGGAGCATCAGTGGGGTGCCAGTTAAGGCTGCCCTGAGGAAACTCCTTCAGTCAAACAGGCTCCTATTGAAGGGAAGGAAGGCCAGATGGACTTGGGCCACAGTCCCAGATGTGTGTTGATGACAGGGCTCTTCCTCCACCATCTCACCACCGTCATCCATCCAGCTTTTCTATAGGCAGAAATGTGATTCAAATGCACATGGTGTCTAACTTCCTTAGGAAATTTTTTTGTAAATGGTTCCCTACCCAGTGTGAAATTTTAATCTTCCTGGAAATAATAAATTTGGGAGAAATGGTAGATGCAGCTATTAAGCATAGCAGGAGAACAGAGAATTCTTGTTATCCCGGTACAGTGTGTCTTGGCTTCCTTATGTGTAGAGCACTCACACCTAGACACACACAAAGAGAAAAACAAAACAGTGATTGCTAAAATGTACCCTGGAGAGTAGTATTGGCATGAAGAGACATAGTATGTTCTTCTGTTCATGGTTCATGTGTGTCTGTATTTTGAGGATGATTGACACGGTCTTAGAGTCCCACGGCTGGCTTAGAGGTTCTTGTTCCTATGAGGTTTGAGACACAAGTACTTAGAGCCACACCCCTGCTTTACCATCTAGTCTAAAGTAATACTGGGCTTTCCTTCACATTTACCTTATGTTCTTATAGAAGCTGAGATAAGAGATTCAGAGATTCTGCCTAATATCATGTGCTGGTTCTCTAATAATACAGGTATGGAAAAGCTTGTATGGAGAATAAAAAGTAATGGTTAAAATTAACATAGCATTAACAAAATTATTCAATTCTGCTTGAGCCAGTAAACAGTTTATTAACTACAAATGAATAGGCAAGCAATTGTTCCATGAGAATAGGTTTCTCATGTGGTTATTGTGTGACAAAACTACTCTAAGAATGGATGGCCCACACGTTTATGTTAAATAAGCAACGAAATTCTAGGGAAAACCCTAAACTGTAAACTGACATAAATTAGTACCGTGTATCCCACTTCGCGAAAAAATCTAAACTGTTAAAATAATTTTCATTTAGGCTCCTCTCTTTTTGTAAAACATTTTTAAAAAGAAAAATATTTCTCATAGAAAGTTTTAAAGCATTTACCAGAATCTCCTGACTGCTATGACTAGGTTGATATATATAGCAAGCTTGTTTATTTCAACACTTGAGAACCATAGCTTAATGAATTACTTTACATATTAATTTAAGAAAAGGCAAAGCAATCAATGTGGCAATTTTCCTTGTTTCACTATTAGCAGCTAGAATGTATTTACTAGATTATAACATTTAAAAAATTTAAAATGCAAGCGCATTGATGCCAATCCTAAAATTAGAAATCATTTCATTTTAGCTTGTATATAGCACCGAATGTTTTGTGAGGGGTTTAAGTTCACCGCTAATTGTTCAGTGTTCTTTCTGGTCCAAACAAACATTTATCAAGCAGAATAAATGGCTACATGGTTAAAGGCAAATTTTTGATTTGTCTTTTTATTTCCTTCAGAAGCTGCCTGTAATTCTGCAGTGACAACTCACCACCCAGAGTCTCTAGCCGGCCTCCATTTTCTTCTCTTTGAGTTGCTGTTCTCTTTTCATAACACACACACACACACACACACACACAACTGATGTGCTTTTTTTTTTTTTTAAGAATTAGCAAATTTTAAAAAATCTCTGTGATTATGAAGAATTAACCAATGGGATGGAATCTGAGAATCATTATTTAGAAAGTCTTGGATTTTGCTTTATGATCTTAGAGCAAAATGTGACGATCATTCAGATGTTGTTGACTTTTAACAGTGCTATTCTGAAATACTGAGAAAATAAAGTTATCCAAGTAACACACATAGAGGGGTCAAAAAGGTTACAGAACAATAATTTCATGAACAAATTTATGAAATCATGCAACAGATAAGATATGATATGCAGGGCAGGGCCAGAGGGAAATAAATGATATAACCTTAATTATCCTTTATTGCTTCATTTCAAAGAAGAAACAACTTAGAAACATCCTTAAAATTTACACAGCTGAATGGTTTCTACTTATTTATTTTATTATTTTTAAAAATGATTTTTATTTTTTCCATTATATTTGGATTACAATGTTCTGAAATTTTTCTACTGTACAGCAAATTGACCCACTCACACATACATATATACATTCTTTTTCTCACATTGTCCTCCATCATGCTCCACCACAAGTGATTAGATATAGTTCTCAGTACTATATGGCAGGATCTCATTGCTTATCCATTCCAAATGCAATAGTTTGCATGTATTAACCTAAGATTCCCAGTCCATCCCATTCCCTCCCCCATCCCCTTGGCAACTACAAGCGGTCCTCCAATCCATGAGTTTCTTTTTTGTAGAAAGTTTCATTTGTGCTGTATATTAGATTCCAGATATAAGTGATATCATATGGTAATAGTCTTTCTCTTTCTGGTTTACTTAGTCTGAGAGTTTACTTAGTTTAGTTCCATCCATGCTGCTGCAAATGGCAATATTTCATTCTTTTTTATGGCTGAGTAGTATTCCATTGTGTATATCTACACACCACATCTTCTTAATCCATTCATCTGTAAATGGACCTTTGGGTTTCTGTTTATTTATCATGAGAATATTATCATCTCTTTAAAAACAGGTGTATATGATCTTCCAGAACCTGCTTTACAACTATACTCAACAAGATGCTTGGCAGATGCAATTCTCATGGCCGGGGACCTCAGCACTCAGGAACCCGCTGCACCTGCATCTGCAATCCTGACCTGCTTCACTCCACCTTTGAGTGTTTTCTAAACTTGCTCAGCATTGTTCAAAGCCAGTGTTCAAGAGCACACTGGCTCCAAGAAGTCAGGAAACAGTACTTTCAGTGAATCCTTTGCTTTTGCCTGTTGAATGGGTTCTATCGCCAACTGAAATCTGCACATCAGACCTTCATTATGTGTTCACTGTTACTAGCCAGTAGCTCACTTTAGGTTGATAATATCTACATCCAACATCTACTCCCTGTTTACACATCACAGTGTTGAACACCAGTGCCTGTGAATTTGGGGAGGACAGGAATGTATCTTTCCTTTCTTCTCCATGATCCCCCCCATTCATTTTCTTCTCACTCCGAGTAGAAATGGATACATATCTGAGAACAGTGAACATAAAACAAAGGATGAATAGGTAGTTCTGTTCTACAGCAGTGATCACCTGAACCAGTCTTAGACTCAACCCAGTGTAACCAGTCTCTCTTGTAGGAGTCAGAGTGATTTCAGAGAGACAGCAGTGGGTGATGGCCTAAACTGAGATCCTTTTTTTTTTTTTTTTGCTTTCTAGGGCCACACCTGTGACATATGGAGGTTCCCACGTATGTCCTCATGGATACTCAGATTCGTTTCCGCTGAGTGATGACGGGAACTCCTTGAAGTGAGATCTTAATTCTCTGCTCATGAATTGAACCTGGGCAGCCAGGATGCAAACCAGGAGTCCTCGCTATTTAGACTAGCTAGAGGCTGAAAGCAGACTTGTCCTGATTCTTGCTCCTTGTTGAAAGCAAGAATGTTTCAAGGAGGCAAAGACAGTAAAAGCAAGTATAAAGTTTGTTGTTAGAAACATAGTACAACACGTGGGCGAGCACAGAAATAGAGAGAATTAGTCTATTTATCTAAGGCAGAAGCAAGCCATAAGACACACCCAAAGGAGCAGGGATTCGGGCGTCCCCCTAAATAAAAAGCCTAACAGAGAAGTGATTTAAGTTACTTACACAGGACAGTTCTGGGTTTTTGTCTTCCTTTGGCCAATTATCTTGTTTTATTTTTCACACCTGACCAGACTCAGGGCCCTCCCCTGATCATCATGCATATCTTATGGCCAAGATGGGGTCTAAAGCAAGGCATGGTGGGAAGGTTATCCAGACTTATTACGGCCTGGTTCCCCTCTCTTTCTGACCCAGAGGGGTCTCTCTGCACATGTGCAATTGGGGTCTCCCTGACTCTGAGGATGTATGTGACCTCTTTGCTCAGTCCCCCTTTTGATCCTGTCATTACCACTTTTTAACAAGGTCATGGAAAACAAGGACGAGTTATTTGCCTTGTGCCTGTTATTACTTCGGTCTTGAAGTATAGACAGGTGGCTAATTGTAAATGTTTGTCCTGGAGCCCACCTATCTCCTGCCTCAGGAAGAGTAAATAAGAGGCTAGTTGCAAGTGTCTATTCTGGAGCTGATGGACTTCCTGCCTCAAGAGGTCACCCCTCCAGCTACGCTTGGTCACCACATCCTCGTCATGAGCCTTCTCAGAGGCTGCTGTGAATCCATTATCCCTGGGACAAAGGTGCTTTTTAACATTTGTTTTATTAAGCAGAGTTGATTTACAGGGTTGCGTTAGTTTCTGCAGCAAAGTGACTTACACATATGTACATTCTTTCTCATATTCTTTTCTGTTATGGTTTATCACAGGATATCGAATATAGTCCCCTGTGCTGTACAGTAGAGTCTTATTGTTTGTTCTATATATCAGAGTTTGCATCTGAAACCCCAAACTCCCAATCCACCCCTCCCCCACACTCCTCTCCTTGGCAGCCACAAGTCTGTTCTCTGTGACAAAGGTTTTCTTCACAGGCACACCTTGGAGACAGGGCAGGCTGGTTCCAGGCACCCAAGTGAAGTGAACATGGCAGCAAAAGGAGTCACAGGAATTTCTGGTTTCCCATGCGTGTACAAGTGATGTTTGCACCGGGCTGTGGCCTATGAAGTGTGCAATAGCATTCTCTCTGTAAAACAATGCATAGACCTTAGTTAAATACTTTATGGCTAAAGATTGCTAACTATCATCTGAGCCTTCATTGAGTTGTATTTTCCTGGTGGAGGGTTTGAAATATTGTGAGAGTTACCACAACGTGACACAGAGACACAATGTGAGCAAATAATAATAATAATAATAATAATACTGTAGGAAAAATGGCACATAGGCTTGCCCCATGCAGGTTTGCCATGGGTCATCTAACTGTAAAGAAACCCCCTCCCCCACAGTATTTGGAAAACACATCTGCAAAGCACAATGGAATCAATGAAATGAGGTCTGCCTGTTCTGGACCCTCAATGTTTAAAGCAATAACAACAACAACAACAACACAAACTCCAAGCTGTGTTATCCTGAGTGACTGAAAAGAATGAAAGGTGCTTCTCTTAACACCAATGCTCGTGAAGGCCTGTGTTCAGCATGGGTGGGGGAGGAGAGGTTGCATTTAAATTCTTTCATGTTATCTCTTTCCCCCTCTTCTGAGCTTTCTGCCTTTGTGTCATACTCTGCTATCAAGGTGGGTGATTCCGGGAGAGATGGTGCTAAACAGATATCATTCCCATCCCTGGACCCAGCATTTCTCAAAGCTTCTAGATTATTCTTAGGGTTTTACTTCCTGGTATCAATATTGAAAAGAAACCTGCTCTACTTATTCTCATCTCTTGGGTAAATGAACAGCTGCAGAGCCTGAAGGGTACACAGACAGGGCTCCCTGACCTTGCCCCAAGGCATACAGGTGGTCCAGCCATCACTGTCACATCGGCAGATGACAGGCATTTTAATGGATGTCTCGCATCTGGGTTTGTCTGATTTTTCTCCAGATTTGATGGAGGTTGTTTGGGGGAAAAATCCCACAGAAGTGAGGACTCTCCATTCATGATGTCTGAGAGCACATAATGTTGATTTGTCTCATTATTGACATTGTTGCCCTTAATCACTTGTAGATGGTAGTTTCTGCTCGGTTTCTCACTGTAAAATAACTCCTTTAATTTACTAATCAATAAATATCTTTGAGCAGGTCCTAATAGATTATGCAAATATTCTGTTTCCTCTCAAGCTCTCTTTTTATTTATTTATTTATTTATCTTTTCTAGGGCCGCAACTGCGGCCTGTGGCGCTTCCCAGGCCAGGGGTCTAATCAGAGCTGTAGCCTCCGGCCTACGCCACAGCCGCAACAACACTGGATCCGAGCCTGTCTGCGACCTATACCAAAGCTCACGGCAACGCCAGATCCTTAACCCACTGAGCAAGGCCAGGGATCAAACCTGCCACCTCATGGTTCCTAGTTGGATTCGTTAACCACTGAGCCACGACGGGAACTCCTCAAGCTTTCGCTCACTGTTTTCACAGGTGTTAGTGGCTGTTAACAATGAAGCAATTACCCTGTGCTCTTCTTTTTTTTTTTTTTTTTTTGTCTTTTTGCCTTTATGTGAGCCACTCCCACGGCATATGGAGGTTCCCAGGCTAGGGGTTGAATCGGAGCTGTAGCTGCCAGCCTACGCCAGAGCCACAGCAACGCGGGATCCGAGCCGAGTCTGCAATCTACACCACAGCTCACGGCAATGCCGGATCGTTAACCCACTGAGCAAGGGCAGGGGCTGAACCTGCCACCTCATGGTTCCTAGTCGGATTCGTTAACCACTGCGCCACGACGGGAACTCCACCCTGTGCTATTCTAATGATCACTTTTGATTTCCTGCATTCTTTACACATTTGTTCATTTGAAGTCTTCTGTGAAAAAGACCTATATCTTCTATATTTATTTATTCAGTTATTCACTTATATTAGTGTGGATATGGATTTTTAAAAAAGGTGTTACAGTTTTATTCATCTTGCTCAAATTCTTCCAGCGCTGGTCATTGATTCTGCCAGGGAGGTGTCTACGTCCTTTCCACGTGCCTCATTCTTTTTTAAAATAAACTTTTGCTTTTTAATTTTAGGAGTTTTAGATTTGCAGAAAAATTGTGAGGATAGTACTATTTCCCCTATTATTAAATCTTACTTCAGTATGAGTGAATTTGTTGTAATTAAGGAACCACTGCTGATATGTTATTAAGTAAACTACGGAATTTGAGATTTCCTTTGTTTTTGCCATTGTCCTGTTTCTGCTCAGGAGACCACAGGACTTTAGTATTTATAGCTCCTTAGGTGACTTGTGGCTGCCACTTTTTTTTTAAAATAAATTTTATTGGAATATAGCTAATTTAGAAAGGTGTGTTAATTTTAAGTGTACAGCAAAGTCAATTATACATATATCTGTTCCTTTTCAGCTTCTTTTCCCCTATAGGTTAGTACACAGTGCTAAGTAGATTTCCCTGTGCTGTACAGTAGTAGGTCCTTGTTACCTGTTTTACACAGAGTCGTGTGTATATGTCAGTCTCCACCCCTTAATTTATCTCTCGGCCAGAACCTATTTGGAGGAGGGTCCCTCTGTTGGGATTGATATAATGTTTACATCCTGATGGGATTGTGTTTATGTGTTTCTCTGGAAGACCACAGAGGAAAGTGGCATTTTCACCATGTCACACCAAAGGGGCAGAGGGCCAGCCAGAAGTGTCCTTGTTGATCTGGCCCTGTCACCTGCAGGAGCGGGTTTGTCAGCTTCCTCCCCTTTGTATGCGAGCTGGAGGGGAGCACTCAGTGCATACAGGTAGGATCTCAGCACTGGGCTGTGCCCCACATCCCGGAGCCGGGGGGGGGGGGGGGGGGCCTTCTGCATGGAACCCCTCACTCACATTAGTTCGAAGTCAGGGGGTCCTCGATGTTTACTTTATACTCTGGGTTTTAATCTAATACGATTTTATTTGTTGCTCAAGTTGTTCCAGCTCTGGCCAGTGGGAACTCCTTTGGTGGCCCCCTATGTGCTGGTGACATTGTAGGTCTTTTTCGGGGGGCGGGGGCACTTTGTTCGGTCCTGGGGCTACTCGGTTTCAGGCACATCTCGTTTCCTGTCTGGGCTCCAATCGGCTGTTTCTCAGAGGAGCTGGTCCCCAGCTTGGTGCCTTTCAGGAGAGTCTCTCATCAGACCCGCGGCCCCGCCCCAGTCCGGAAATGTTCTCTCCCAGTGGCGGGATGATCTTCTGATGGTCTCTTCCCTGTGGGGCAGGCTCTGCTTTAAAGATGCTCTGGAGACTTTCCGGGGAGCTTGCCTCCCTCCCACAAGGAACCTCCAGGGTTGGTCCTGGCTTTTCCTTGTGAGAACCTGATGTGTGTCCCGGAGGCGAGGCCACGGGATAACGAGGCGGCCGGACGCAGGTGCCCCTTAGCCTCACAGTGGTCCACACCCAGCTTCTAGCAGTTTGCTTAAATTACCCTCGCCTGTTCCACCCATTTCTAGGCTGGGGGAGTGGTAGAGGCTCCGCTCCCGTTGGAGGTCTCAGCTTACCAACCCCAGTTTGTGGTCTCCCCTGAGTTCGCATCTGGGGTTTGCCCCCCCACCTCAGTTCTTGGGTGGAGCCAAGAGGAGTCACTGATGTTTGGTTTGTTAAGATTTTTCGCGCTGTTAAGAAGAGGAGTCAGACTTTCAAGCTGTATACCTGCAGCACCTGGACCAGAGGTACACTGCTTTTTGCTTTATTGGTTTCATAGCTTTGTGTGGTTTCAAGTATGTGGTTGATTCATCTTGTTAATTTTTCGTGTTGGTTTTTTTAACTTTTAACGCTGAAAGATTGGTCAGATCTGAAAGCAACCTAGTTTATAAATTGCCAATGGAAGAATTTTATGTTAAATATATGTTTTAAAAGGTTATTCAACCTATAGTTTTAACATCAGATGTAACTAAAACCATACAAATGAAAATAAAAAGCTAATTATTTAACTACCCTCACTTTCCAGTAAAAGTGAAAATTTGCACATACTGACAGTTATAGTTTTTAAGAGTCGACTATTTCAAAGAATGAAATTCTGCCATTTGCAGCAATGTGGATGGATCTGGATGGTTGTTATATTTAGTGAAACAAGTCAGAAACAAGTTAAATACTCTGTTATCACTTGTATGTGGAATCTAAAAAAAAAAAAAAGCAAAAACCAAATACATGCATATAACAAAACAAATGGACTTACAGATGTAAACAAAAAACTAGTGGTTACTGAGGGGAAGCCCCTGTCGGCCAGCAGGAGATATCAAGAAATAACTTCTGCTGACTCCAGGCGCAAACAGTGCCTGAGGGTGCTGGACACACAATCACTCCCAGGTCAACTGACCACACTCGCTAAAATGTAACTGATAAAAATAACCTTGACAAAAACAAGCCTTCTAAACTCCCCTATATATTCTGGAAGCCCCAAGACCCTGGCACAACAGTCTGGCCTCAAACCTGACTCCTGCCCCTCTTTGCTGATTAAAGGCAATCTGGTTCTGTTGAGGGCGTCTCCTTTCTGTAACCAATTCTCTTTTCCTTAGTTACCAGTAAGGAGAGGCAACAGGGGTGGTGCAGGATGGGGGAGGGCATTAAGAGGTACAAACTACTATGAATAAAATAGATAAGCAACAAGGATATATTGTACAGGATGGGGTATATAACCATCATTTTGTAATAACTTTAAATGGAGCATAATCTCTAAGAATACTGAATCATTTACTATGCTGTGCACCTGAAGCTAATATAATATTGTAAATCAACTATAATTAAAAAAAAATTGGCTCTTCTAATTTCCACTCTACATTTTGATTCGTACTTTTCTCTGATAACATTTTTATGTGTCCAAAAAGCAACTGAAAATCATCAAATTAATAAATAAACCAAAAAAAAAGAAACCACAAAAATTTGAACATAATGGTAAATGTGTTTTACCATTCCTTTATTGGCTGGTGTGTTATCCAAGATTATATCAAATTGTACTTCTCCAGTTTCCATCAAAATAATCTAGCTGAGAGTTACAAAATAGGATGCAGATCATCAATGGTTTGTTATATACAATGAATTGAACTAAAAATTAAATCTAATCATTTTACTCAGTTAACAGCTTTTCTGGGCTGTTTCCAGACTCTGAAGCTTTCAGCTTCCCCATAACATTGAACTATGTTGCTCTTTAAAAATGTAATGCCCGCATTTCAACAAACTGCATGCTTTTGACCTTGACTAGAAAACAACAAAACAATATAAGTGGAAAACGAACTTGTTTTAGGAGGAGTGTGTAGGCTTAGGAGGCTGATCTAAAGGATATAAAAGATACGTGAACTTAAAAAGCATTTTTGGGAGTTCCATGATGGCTTAGGGGTAACGCCGAACCCAACTAGTATCCATGAGGATGTAGGTTCGATCCCGGGCCTCTCAGTGGGTTAAGGATCTGGGGTGGGTTACCATGAGCTATGGTGTAGGTTGCAGACACAGCTCGGATCCTGAGTTACTGTGACTATGGCTTTGATTTGACCTGTCACCCGGGAATTTCCATAAGCCATGGGTGTGGCCCTAAAAAGCAGGTAAAAAAAGCATTTTTGAACTGAGTTTGTATTATTTTCAGAGGGCTTAATAACTACAAAGAGTGAAAAAGGAAGACTATTCAACATAGCGCCAGTATAAACAAGTTTCACTCTGTGGTATGGAAACTAGCAATGAAGTATTGGGTTTTAACATTTTGAATGAAAACATGGTAATAACTAAGTCTGGAAACTGTGATAAGAATTATTGTCCACAAGCCATCCAGTCTCTGCTTTTGAACAGGATCACATCTGCATGTGTGCAAAAGAACTTCAGTTTTGAAGATACAGTAATCAATGAACTGAACCATCAGGTTAAAAATTCAATTATTTCCTCAGAAGAAGTATGGTTTAACAAATAGCATCTTAGAACTATCAGAGCAATAAATTGCCTTAGATAATTTTAATCAAATTTTAATAGCATTTAAATAAAATCAAATTACCTCGATGATATCAAAGGATGCATGCCCATGTGTGCTTGCATGACTTTGTGACTTGGGACACTTTCTGTGTTGAAAATCACACCCTTCCTCAAGCACTGGGCCCTTCACTCTGCATCCCTGTGTGCCCTTTCCCAGTGTCCACAACTTGCCGAGAAGGGCAAAGGGGTGACTGACACAGCAATATCCACCATTCACGTCAAATAAGTCAACAGGGTTAATAAGTGATTTCATGCTTCAATGCATGTAGTTCTACAAATATTTATTTGTGTTCTATCATAAATTTCCCACAACTGATCAAAATCTCTCTGAAATGAAATTTTTCTCTCAATTCCAAGTTTATCTTTGAATTTTTGGCTTCACATTTAATATTTAAATTATCTTTTGGTGTATGCTAGAAAACCAAACTTGTTAGGAATATTTCTATACAATCTTTGTTTCTGACGCATGATATAAGTAGCATAGTGATTTTATTCATCTAGACCTCAGTAGGAGCTAAAAACTCACTTCATTGGATTGTAAAATCTGGGCATCAAGTCAATCTTTGTTTTTTTTTTTATTTTTTAAAGTTTTATTGATGTATAGTTGATGTGCAATGTTGTGATAATTTCCGTAGTACAGCAAAGTGACTCAGTCATATGAATACATAGATCCATTCTTTTTCAGATTCTTTTTCCACATAGATTATCACAGAATATTGGGTAGAGTTCCCTGTGTTGTATAGTAGGTTCCTGTTGGCCAGTCATTCCATTCACCTCAGTGTGCATATACCAATCCCAAAGCCCCATATACTTGGCTCTTGATGAACGGCTCAGGGCATACCCTATAAAATATGCTATATAAAATGATAATTGATCAATATTTATGAATGACTTTGTCGTAAAAGGTGCTTCTCCACTAAATTTTAAGGAGATGAGTTAACAGGAAAACACCCTCCTTTTTTTTTTTTTTTTAATCTTTTTAGGGCCACACCCATGGCATATGGAAGTTCCCAGGCCAAGGGTCAAATCTGAACTGTAGCTGCCGGCCTACACCACAGCCACAGCCATGCCAGATTCAAGCTGCATCTGCAACCTACACCACAGCTCATGGCAATGCCGGATCCTTAACCCACTGAGCAAGGCCAGGGATTGAACCTGTGTCCTCATGGATACTGGTCAGGTTTGTTACTGCTGAGGTACAACAGGACCTCCAAAACACCCTTGTGTGAAATCTTATGATTTTCCTCCCTTCAGGGCATCAGAATGTGAGGCTCGTGATTGTCTTGACCTTTGATAACATTTCAGTTACTGCAAAGAGTGCCTGGAAGGAATTAAAAGCATCTCTTTTCCGGAAGGCACCCAGTGTGTGCCTAGCCCAGACTTCACAAAGTTGTTATCTCTATTCTGACTGAATTTCTCTATTCCATATCAATAACTTTGATCATTGAACTAGGAAACATTTTTAAGAAAAAAAATTTCAAAACCTAGGGAGCATATGTTTCCACATTCCTTTAAAAGGAATGTGATCCATGAAAATGTTATGGTATGATAACATGTCTAAATTTTGAATAACCAAACATTCTGATTAGAAAGGAAAATATGAAGGTATTTAAAGAAATCAAGGTAGGAGCCAGGCTCCTAACAAAGGTACAGATTTTGAAAGGACCAAAGTATAAGGGGGCAGGTAGAAACAAGAGGCAATACAAAATGCTGAGACAAACCCATGAGGATATTGTCAGAATTATTAAGTATGAATCACTACAAACTAAGCACACCATTTTTTTTTTCAGTTCTGCTTGAAACATAAAAGAAAAACAAGAAATGGATAATTCCAGTACATAGAAAATATGTCAACAGATGGCAGAGAAGAAAAAACTCACTTTTCTTTTTAGCTTCTGTATTTTCTAATAATGATAAGCCTTGGCCTCAAAAATGAAACAATATAAATGGATATGGAATTAAAATCTGTGGAAAAAAATGGAGTTCCTGTCATGGCTCAGTGGTTAACCAATCCGACTAGGAACCATGAGGTTGTGGGTTCAATCCCTGGCCTTGCTCAGTGGGTCAAGGATCCAGCGTTACTGTGAGCGGTGGTGTAGGTCAGAGACGTGGCTTGGATCCCACATTGTTGTGGCTGTGGTATAGGCCGGCAGCTACAGCTGCAATTAGACCCCTAACTGGGAACCTCCATATGTTGCAGGAGCAGCCCTAGAGAAGGCAAAAAAGACAAAAAATAAAAATAAAATAAAATCTGTGATTGAGGAGAATCTGGTGAGAGTTCTCCACATCCCTTTAAGTAAATTAAGTCTCCTGGCTGAGGTGCGTTATGTTACAGGATCAAAGATTTGCAAAGTTGTTTAGAGGGTTCATCCCTAATTGTTGTGTCGTTGAAGTGCTTTCATTCTTATTGTGCATATACTGTGACTGATTTATCCAGTCCACTCCTGATGACAGGCTGGGCATCTGGTTGTTCCTAGGCTTCCATGTTACCAGTTAGTGGCTATAACCATCTTTATACATGATGGCTGGAGACTATATTATGCACTTCTGCCAGGAATGCACCTTATAACTAAGAGAGGGGTTGCCTGGTCAGCACGATGCTGTGTTCTGTGTTGGTCCATGTGGGTGAGCAGGTACATTCCTGCAGGCAGTTAGGGACTCTGGCTGCCCCGCAGTCCCATCCTCAGAGCAGCCCCAGTGATATCAGCTGCTCTAGACACATGCGGTGGGTTTTTTTTTGTTTTTGTTTTTTAAATCTATCTCTGACCACAAATGCATTTAAGTACTTTTCATATGCTTATTGTTCAGCTAGACATTCCATTTTATTAAGTGTTTGCTAAGAGAATTTGTCTGTTTTCTACAGATTTGTCTTTTTCTATGATTTGTGGTAGTTCTCCATGTATTCTGAATGAGTCCTTCATCGGATATGTATACATTGCAAACATGTCCCCCATTCTGTGGTTTTTCATTTCACTGATTTCTTTGTGTCTTTGAACAGAAATTCTTTTTGTTGTTTTGTTTTGTTTTTTAGGGCTGTACTTGTGGCATATGGAAGTTCCCAGGCTAGGTGTCAAATTGGAGCTACAGTTGCCAGCCTACACCACAGCCACAGCAATGCCAGATCCCCAACCTATTGAGCGAGGCCAGGGATCAAACCCACAACCTCATATTAGTCAGATTCGTTTCTGCTGTGCCACAACAGAAACTCCGAACAGAAATTCTTAATGATAATGTAATTTGATTATAACATTTTTCTTCCTTTGTGATTTGCATTTTTTCTATCCTTCTTTTGTTGTTGAAGTATAGTTGATTTACAGTGTTGTGTTAGATTCAGGTGTACAGCAAAATGACTAAGTGATAAATATATATATTCACTTCCAGATTCTTTTCCATTATGGTTTATTATAAGACATTGAGTAAAGTTTCCTGTGTTATACAGTAAATCCTTGTTTATCTATTTTACGTAGAGTAGTGGGTGTATGTTAATCCAAAATTCATTTATCCATCTCTCCCTTTCTTCTTTGGTAAACGTAAGATTAATTTCTATGTCTGTCTGTGAGCCTGTTCCTGTTTTGTAATGTAAATGAGTTCATTTGTATCATTTTTAAGATTCTACATCACAAGCGATAATATATTTGTCTTTCTCTGACTTTCTTAGTATGATGATCTCTAGGTCCGTCCATGTTGCTACAAATGGCATTATTTTATTCTTTTTTATGGCTGAGTAGTATTCCATCACATATATGTATCACTCTTCTTTATCCATTCCTCTGTTGATGGACATTTAGGTTGCTTCCATGTGTTGGCTATTGTAAATAGTGCTGCTATGAACATTGGGACATGTCTCTTTTCAGATTATGGTTTTCTCTGGATAGATGCCCAGGAGTGGGATTGCTGGGTCATATGGCAATTCAATTTTTAGTTTTTTGAGTAACCTCCATACTTTTTGCCATAATGGAGGCACCTATTTACATTCCCACTAACAGTGTAGGATGATTCCCTTTTCTCCACGTCCTCTCTAGCATTTATTATTTATAGACTTTTTTGATGATGATCATTCTTACTGGTATGAGGTAATACCTCATTGCAGTTTTGATTTGAATTTTTTTTTTCAGGGCCTTACTCGCAGCATATGGAAGTTCCCAGGCCAGGGACTGAATTGGAGCTGTAGCTGCCGCAGCCACAGCAACACCAGATCTGAGCCTCATCCGGGATCTACACCACAGCTCATGGCAACGCTGGATCCTTAACCCATTGAGTGAGGCCAGGGATTGAACCCATGTCCTCATGAATGCTAGTCAGCTTCATTTCCTCTGAACCATGATGGGAACTCCTTGATTTGCTTTTTTTTTTTTTTTTAAGTAATTAGTAATGTTGAGCATCTTTTCAGGGGCCTGTTGACTATCTATGTGTCTTTTTTGGAGAAAGGTCTGTTTAAATCTTCTGCCCATTTATTTATTTATTTATTTATTTTTGACACTGAGCTGTATGAGCTATTTGTATATTTTGGAGATTAAGCCCTTGTTGGTTACTTCGTTTGTAGATATTTTCTCCAAGCCATAGGTTGTCATTTACTCTTGGTTGGTTTATGGTTTCCTTTGCTGTACAAAAGCTTGTAAGTTGTTTTTGGTTTTGGTTGCACGTGCAGCATGCAGAAGTTCCTGGGCTGGCGATCAAACATATGCCACAGCAGTGACGCAAGCCTCTGCAGTGACAGTGCCAGATCTCTAACCCACTGCACCATAGACTCATAATGCTTACAGATTTCATTTGGTCCCATTAGTTCATTTTTTTCTTTTATTTATTTTTCTTTGGAAGACTGGTTTAAGAAAATATTGCTGTGATTTATGTCAGAGAATGTTTTGCCTATGTTTTCTTCTAGGAGTTTTACGGTGTCATGTCTTATTTTTTTATTATTATTATTTTTAATCGTTATTTCCCCAATACAAATTTTTTTCCTACTGTACAGCATGGTGACCCAGTTACACACACATGTACACATTCTATTTTTGCACTTTATCATGCTCCATCATAAGTGACTAGACATAGTTTCCAGTGCTACACAGCAGGATCTCATTGCTAATCCATTCCAAAGGCAATAGTTCGTATCTATTAACCCCAAGCTCCCCAACCACCCCACTCCCTCCCCCTCGCCCTTCATGTCTTATATTTAAGTCTTCAAGCCACTTTGAGTTTACTTTCATTCATGGTGTGAGAGTGTATTCTGGGTTCCTTGATTTACATGCAGCTGTCCACTACCAAAAAGGGAAAATCAAAGGCCGATATTTTTGATGAATATAGACACAAAAATTCTCAAACAAACAGCAAGCATCCCCCCACCCCCGCCACACCAAACCCAGCCAGCATTGCAGTGAGTTGTTTCTTTGATCAATTGTGCCTGGAGAGACACATAGAGAATATTAGCAACAATATAAAAATATGTATGGAAACAACATAAGGACATTTATAAAAATGTTAACATAGTTGTGTTGGGGGATTCTAGGTGTTTCCACTAAAAATTAATGTCTGTAACCTTTCCGAAATGTTTATGATGATCTATTTGTTACCTTTATAATCAGAAAAAAGACTATTTAAAAAGTAGTGACAGATTTATTTATACAGTATTATTACAACTCCTTGGTCCTTGTCCCCTGAAAGAAAGAGTTGAGGTGAGAGACACAGAGCAGATTGAAGCAGCAGAAGTTTGATTAAGCCAAGCAAGCTAAGGTGCTCTCCTGAAGAGAAGGGAGCCTGCTGTCTGCCTGGAAACCAGAAGCAGTCCCAAAATGGGGATAGAACTGGTTTTTTAGAGTAGTGGAGTCCCGCCCTGTATCCTGCATCATTTGACTGACAAGGTAATTGACAGCTGGAGGTTAAATAACTTCTGTGTGCAGGTGCTTTTCCATAAATACCCAAGCAAAACCTGCGGGGGTGGGGGCGGCAAAAACTGCAGTGCTCATTTATCATAAATGCTGCATAATGAACCCGTGTCATTCTGTATCACCTCTTAGGTCTTGGTGTGCGTGTGCCAACTTGGAAAGCCCAGCTGAGTTTTTGACCTTTCTTTTGGCCTGATAAGGCTCGAACTTGGTGGTCCTTAACCACAACAGGGAGGATCTCTGAGTGTGCTTTGATCAGTGTCAAGGTGAGGGCAGTGAAGAGAAAGATAGTTCTTCAGGATGGGGTGGGACTGGCTCATAACAGTATACATGCAAAATATGTAAAACTGGGAGTTCCCATCGTGGCTCAGTGGTTAACAAACCTGACTAGTATCCATGAGGATGCAAGTTTGATTTCTGGCCTCGCTCAGTGAAGAATTAAGGATTTGGCATTGCTTTGAGCTGTGGTGTTGGTTGCAGACAAGGCCTGGCGTGGCTGTGGCTGTGGCGTAGGCCAGCGGCTACAGCTCTGATTTGACCCCTAGCCTGGGAAACTTCGTATGCCACTAGTGAGGCCCTAAAAGGACCAAAAAAATTTTTTTAAACATAATATAAAAATAATATTTTTTCATTGTTTAAAGTTTTATTGATGTATAGTTGATTTACAATGTTCTGATAATCTCTGCTGCACAGCAAAGTGATTCAGAATGTTATATATGTGTGGACATGGATAAAAATAATATTTCAGACAAAATGTAAAACTATGACACCAAAATATTAATAATTTGAAATCTGAATTAGAGCCCTACAGATAATTTTGTTCCAATGTTGTTTGCAATTTCTATTATGATTTGATATTATCTTTATTAGATAAAAGATAATAAAGGGTGGATCACTCCTGTGTGCTGGCCTGGCCTGCAGCTACTCCCCACACTGAGCTAGAGGAGGGTGTTTAAACACTTTGAACATTGAAGCTCACTTCAGGATGACATAGTCATAGGTATAAACCACTGGAAAGAAGAAAGTCAACTTAATAATTTGGAGAAGGAGCCATTTTTGGAAAGCTGTCTGGAGGTAGCCATATGCCTCTTGAAGACTGGCTGGAAATCGAGGTCTCAGGATGGGCAGAACAAAATGTTTCTCAAATCTCCTTATATTGCGTGTTTTTCATTCATCATCACCAAATACCTCTTACTTTCCCACGTTAATAATATTAAATACGTTATGGGAAATATGTCTTTACCATAAAATTATATAATTGGTTTCTCCTTGTGGTATTATTTTTGCTTGATGAATGTTACCTTCACTGGTTCCTGAGGAATAAGATCAATGGTTCACTTTTTAAATGAGACATATGGGCGTTGAGTACATACACATGAATCTGAAAACACTTTGTCATTTGCTGCACAAACACATACAGTGATTTCATCTTCTTTGAAATTTGGTTTTTAGACTTAAAGATGCCGCAGTATCTGGCCACTGCCTTTCTGGTTCTCAGGTGAATGATCCCGTTGACTTTGATTTTTGCCCTTTCTTTCCTCTTTGTAGTAAAGTCTCAATTTCCTCTCATCTCCAGTGGTAAGACTGTCAGAGCTATTTGGGTCATTTATTTTCCATATATTCTTAATGTGAATTTTAATCAAGAAGTCATTCTTTGACCTGGAACCATGGATGACTAAGGGTCTCTTATCCAAGAGCAAAGGTGTGCTTTTTGGAGAGGTGGTACTGGTCCATGTTTTGTAGTTTGGGACACACAGATGTGTGCATTTGTTAAACACTCAGTTGGTGGGCACTAAGATCTGTGCATTTAATTGCATCCAAGCTTTACCTCACAAGAAGGAAACTGTGAAAGACTTATTGTTGTCTCAATAGTGATATGTATGCTGAGTTCTTCAGGGAGAAGAACACTGATAACGGCAACTTACTTTGAAATGCACGACAAATGAGCTGCATTAGCAGCAGAGCAGAGAAATGGTAGCTCGATGACAAAGTGTAATAAATGTTAACAGTGGAATCTGGGTGGTGGTTATGTGAGTGCTTATTGCAAAATTCTGTCAACTTTTCTACATGTTTGAATTTTTTCATAATAAAAGATTAGGGAAGTAAATGTACTGTATTTTGAAAAGAATTGCTACTTTCACGATTGATATGTGAACACATCACCAGCATAACTTTTAGCTATTGGTTTCCTGAAATGATTTAACTACTAGGTGAAGTTTTGATCAGGATTTTTTCAGATAAATTGTTGAACATTGGAAAACTCATCTTTTATTGCCTTTTCCTCTGTACTGGGTACTCTTCTAGGCACTTTCAATGTATTACCTTCTAAAATCCTCACCATAATGTGGAAAGATAAACATAATTATTCTCATTTTTTTTTCTCCTGAGACTCAGAGAGTTTTTTATTGTCTTTGTACATTTGGCATAGTTAGGAGGTAGGAGAAACAGATTCAGCTCAGGCTTTTCTGGTTGCATAGCCGCATCCTGTCCACTCTAATTGGTTGCTTCCTTAACTTTCCTTTTCTCACTTCAACTAATAGAAAGCAGCACAGAAGCAGGACATTTGAAAGACTGTTTCTAATACTGTGTTTGGCTGTGTTTTCTCTTAATAATATTTCCTTAGAAATATTCCTTGTGAATGTGTGAAGTATTATACCCTTAAAATCATGTGTTTGTTTTTCAGTCGGGTATCCATGCTGGTGCCATCAGCTCTTAAGGCTTAATCGGGAATCTGATGTTGAAGATGATTTAATCGTTAAGCAGAGTAGTGTGCATTTTATCTCTCGCTATCTTTATTTTCCGTCTAGTGAAAAAAGTAAATGGAGAATGTGTGACTCAAACTTGGCCAGACATTTAACTATATTTTCTCATAAACTTTCTTGGCAGAGAGATTAAGCATACCTTCTAAAGGAATCATGCTGCTAAGATGTTTATAGAGCAGTTAAGGATAATAGACTTCATATCAATCTTTAATGGAGTGTTCATTTGTTTGTTTTCAAGTCTGGAGGCAGATATCATTTAGCTGGAGACAGCTTTTCACAAAACTGTCATACTTTATGGCGTTCATGCTTCTTCTGAAAAGTATAAATATTTTTATTTCTTTTATAGAATTATATTAAGCTACACGGAATGAAACAAATCATAAAACATGATTTCCTGAGTGAATTGTCGTATTCCCTATGACTTAATTTGTTCTGATAATTTCTGTAACAAGGCAGTTTTCTGACAAGTACTGTTAGCTTTGGCAAAACACACTTATTTCCTATTTCTGAGAAAGTGCCTTAACCTGAGGGGAGAAAGAGCTATGACAGAATGGACAGTGCAGAAAAAAGATGTGGTAAATTTAAGTAAATTAATGTTGAACTGTGGGTCATAAAACCTGAAGCAAAGCCATCCATCACTATTGCAGGAATTTAAGCAAGAACCTCTTTACGTAAACTGTGTGTTGAGAAAGCTTATGATCTACTCCCAAACTTTCAATGATACAACATTGTATTAATAATTATCTCACTGCACTGTCCAGTAGATTCTCAGAACTTACTCTTCCTATTCTAAGTCAAAGTTTGTTCTCTTTGCCACCTTCCCATTTTTCCTTCCCCAGACTCTAGCAAACACTATTCTATTCTCTATTTCTATGGAATAATTTTGGTTTTATTTTGGATTCCACAAATAAATGATAATATACAGTATTTGTCTTTCTCTAACTTATTTCACTAAGCATAATACCCTCTGCATTCATTCATGTTGTAACAATGTCAGGATTTCCTTTTTATGACTGAATAATATTCCTTTGTGTATATGTACCACAACTTATTTATCCATTCATCCACTGAAGAACATTTAAGTTTCATATCTAGGCCATTTTGAATAATGCTGCAGTGAACAATGGCTGTGTAGATATCTCTTTGAGAGATTTATTTCCTTCAGGATAAATATGCAAAAGTGACATTGCTGGGTCATATAGTAGATTGATTTTTAGTGTTTTGCGGACCCTCCATACTGTTTTCCATAGTGGCTGAACCAAATTACATTCTCACCAACAGTGCACTTGGCTCCCTCTTCTCCACATCCTGGCCAATGTTTGTTATATGTCTTTTAAAAAAAAAAAAAAAATCTTTTTAGGGCCCCGCCCACAGCGTATGGAGTTTCCCAGGCTAGGGGTTGAATTGGAGCTGTAGCTGCCAGCCTACACCACAGCCACAACAACGCAGGATCCCAGCTACATCTGCAGCCTACACCACATCTTGTGGCAACACCAGATCCTTAAGCCACTGAGCGAGGCCTGGAATCAAACGTGCATCCTCGGGAGTTTCCATTGTGGCACAGTGGAAACGAATCTGACTAGGGACCATGAGGTTGTGGGTTTGATCCCTGGCCTCGCTCAGTGGGTTAAGGATCTGGCATTGCTGTGAACTGCAGTGTAGGTTGTGAATGAGGCTCAGATCTGGTGTTGCTGTGGTTGTGGTGTAGGCTAGTAGCAACTGTCCAGTTAGACCCCTAGCCTGGGAACCTCCATGTGCTGAGGGTGTGGCCCTAAAAAGACAAAAAAAATGACAAAAAAACTCCCTGCATCCTCATGGATCCTAGTCAGATTTGTTTCTGCTGAGCCATGGTGGGAACTCCCCTTGTTATATGTCTTTTGATAATAGCCATTCCAGCTGCTGTGAGTTGATATCTCACCATGGTTTTGATTAAAAATTTCCTATTGAGGGAGTTCCCGTCGTGGCGCAGTGGTTAACGAGTCCAACTAGGAACTATGAGGTTGCGGGTTCGGTCCCTGCCCTTGCTCAGTGGGTTAAGGATCCAGCGTTGCTGTGGCTCTGGCATAGGCCCGTGGCTACAGCTCTGATTCAACCCCTAGCCTGGGAACCTCCATATGCCGCGGGAGCGGCCCAAGAAATAGCAACAACAACAACAAAAGACAAAAGACAAAAAGACAAAAAAAAAAAAATTTCCTATTGATTAGTGGTATTGATTACCTTTACATTTATTTATTAGTCATTTGAATGTCTTGGAAAAAATGTTCAGTTATTTTCCCATTTTCAGTTGGATTATTTTGCTATTGAATCATTTATATATTATGCATATTAACCACATCAGATATATGATTTGCAAATATTTTCTCCCATTCACTTGATTGCATTTTAAATTTATTTTTTCCTTTGCTATTCAGAAGCTTTTGGTTTAATATAGTCCTGCCTGTTTATTTTTGCTTTTGTTACTTGTATTTTTGGTATCTTATCCAAAAATCTTTGTCAAGACCAATGTCAGGAGTCTTTTCTTTGTGTTTTCTTCTGTGAGTTTTATGGTCTCAGTTCTTACATTTGAGTCTTTGATCCATCAAGTTAATTTTGGTAGGTGGTATAAGATAAGGGTACAGTTTCATTCTTTTGCATGTAGCTTCCAAACACCATTTATTGAAAAGACTATCCTTTCCCCATTGTGTGCTTTTGGCACCCTTGTTAACAATTAGTCTACCTTTTTCACGTGGATTTATGTCTCTGAGTTCTATTCTAATCCACTGGGCTGTATCTTTCTTTTATGCCAGTAACGTGCTGTTTTGATTAGTGTAACTTTGCAATATAGCTCCACATGATTTTAATCTCGTTTGTTTAGACTTATTTTCTGACCTAATGTATCATCTATCCTGGAGAATATTTTGAGTGTGCTTGAGAAGAAAGTGTATTCTTCCGTGATTGGCTGGAATGTTCTGTATTTGTCTATTAGCTCTCCTTGGAATTAAGTATAGATCAAGTCTGTTTCCTTAATTATTTTCCCATTGTTGAAAGTGGAGTATGAAGTCCCCAATTATCAGGCATTCCCTGGTGGTCTAGTGGTTAGGATTGGTGCTTTCACTACTTCAGCCCAGGTTCAATCCCTGGTCTGGGAACTGAGATCCCACATGAAGCCACTGCAGGCTGTGACAAAAAAGTCTGTAATTATTATTGCAATGCTGTCTGGTTTTGCTTCCAGATATGTTAATAATTTTTTCATATATTTTGGATGCTCCAGTTTGGATGCACATATACTTATAGTTTTTATATGAATTCTGTTTCCTGTTACAGCTTTTGTCTTGGTCTATTTTGTCTGATGTGAATATAGCTACTCCTCTTCTTTTGATTTTCACTTGCTTGAAACATGTTTTTCCATCTTTTTACCTTTAGTCTGTGAGTGTCCTTAAAGCTTCAGTGAATCCCTTGTAGGCAGCATATAGGTGGGTCTTATTTTTTTCTATATATTAAGCCACTCTTAATGTTTTAATTGGAAAATTTAAGCCATTTACATTTAGAGTAATTATTGATAGACAAAAACTTATAATCACCATTTTTAGTTGCTTTTTAGTTGTTTTGTAGTTACTTTCCTCCTCTTCTGCTGTTAGGGAAATGCTTTGACTTGAAAGTGGCTGTGAGCGCATCAGCCAGGTGGGTTACACAGTCTCTGATTCCTAATTCACTCCTTCACCTTAGTTCAACATCAGCAAAGACTGTGGCATTCTTCCTTGGACAAGAACATTGAGGTCCTGTGTCTGGCAGGGCAGGTAGGGGTTTGGGCTTCTCAGAGGAGAAGGTTCCTGGAGTCCTTCTGTTCTCCTTTTTTGCCCTTGGGAGAAAGTTCTAGCCAAGGTGAACCCCTCTTGACACCAGGTCTGGTGCCCTGATGCTCAGGGTGGCGTGGAGCTGGGGTCCTGGAATCAGGTGTCCCTGGGACTATCACAGTCACTGGTCCTTGGGTGTACTTTGGCCAGAAGTTTGTGTGTGTAGAGCTCTGATGGTGCTAGGAGCTGGGCTCTGGGACTCTGTGGTGACTGGGGGTCGGGGGGGGTGGATGCACAAGCAGTGCAGGCCCTGGAGTGACAGATGCAGTGGTGGTCTGATCCTAGGGATCAGGATGCAGTAACAGAACACCTGGGGATGGCGGATCAGAGTCCCAACTCCAGCCCCAGGGGCAGTCACAGAACAGCAGCAGCACATCTGTGGAATGGCCTGTTCCACTTGCATATTGGGACCCAGGGGTGGGGTGCAGAGCAGCAGTAGGGATCCCCTCATGTGATGGCATCTTGGGGGAGAAGTGACACCCCCTGAGGGGATGACTGCCGGTGCCACCTACTTGGACTGGGGGGTAGGGTGTGTGCGGAACATGCTTCTAGGCTTTTCTGTGAGACTGTCCTCTGTTTGGAGCTCTGCAGGGTTTCTCTTGCTCCTTCTGCTTCTCCAAGCTCCCTGAGCTGTTTCCATCAGTTTTAGTGGCTGATTCAGTGTTTTTCTGGAGAGATGGGTTTGGGACTCAGCCCTCCACCCTACTGACCCGTCGAGTGTCAAGTGGCCATTATTACCATTTCTATGTAATTTCACATCATTAATATCTCCCTAACACTTTGTGGGTGTGTTGGCTTGTTTTAAATCCTTTTTTCTTCTTTTAGGAAGTCTGCTTCAGATGTTACATGTCGTGCAGTTTGTTGTTTTTGTTTCGAGATGTTATGTTGACCTGTGTTTCTGTCACCTTAAGGTTGTCACCTATTCTGTTTGGTAGCCCGTGTCAGGGAGGAGATCAAGAGCCAGGCTCGGGTGTCAGTCCTAGGAGTTAAGGAGAAAATGGGATATAAAGGGAGGACCCCACCCCCACCCCACCTGGCAGCTTGTCACCACTGACCACTTTCATGTCTGCTGCTCCTTTGGGAAACTCCTCTGGTAAGGATTTCATTTATAAACCGTTATGTAGAATCAGTACTTAGAGGGGCTGTACCCCACTTTCACAAATTGTTTAAAAGGAAGGGATGAGGAGTTTCTGTCATGGCCCAGCAAAAACAAATCTGACTAGCATTCATGAAGACACAGGTTCGATCCCTGGCTTGCTCAGTAGGTTAAGGATCTGGCATTGCCATGAGCTGTGGTGCAGGTTACAGACTCAGCTCGGATCTGGCATTGCTGTGGCTGTGGCGTAGGCTAGCAGCTGTAGCTTCGATTTGACCCCTAGTCTGGGAACTTCCATATGCCATGGGTATGGCCCTAAAAAGACACACACACAAAAGGAAGTGATGAATGTGTGTAAATGGTTGAGGCCAGTGGTTTGATACTGTTGATCCCATGGTTCAATCAAGTTCAAGCCTGTTCTCATCAGCCCCTCACATGGATACAGGTGTCCTCTGTCCAGGGATCTAGGACCCTTATCATCCTTCATCCTCTGCTCCAGCCACGGGGCCTCCTTTTTGCTCATTCAACAGAACACATCAGTTCTTTGTACTCACTCTTTTCTGCTTGAAATCCTTGTTTTTCCAAATCTTTATGTGACTGTGTCCTTTTCAATTCAGATATCTTCTTCTCAAAAGACCCCCATGACTATGCTGGCTAGAGAGGCCCTTCACCTCTTCCCATTCTGCTGTAGAATGTTATCACACATCCTATATCATTTCTTCTTTAGTACTAAAATGGCTCGATTTATTACTCTGTGCATTTTTTTTTTTTTTTTGCCTGAGTCTATAAATAGGAGGAAAGCAGGTGATCACTTGAGGGCACAGATTGGTCTCTCTTATTCACCATTACATTCTTTGCATCTATAACACCTGGTTTGACCTATAGCGCCCTTCACACGTCAATAAATATATTCTGATTGACTTACTGACCACTTTAAAGATTCTTGCTTAGATCACTGAAGGAATTGTGCTGCTCACTTCTGTGCTGGATTTTATAGGCTAGGGTTGTGTCAAACAGAGTGAAAGATGTTTTCAAATCAAGCCACAACCCATCCTGATGTAACCATTCTGGCTGTGGAATGAGCGTTCGTTATTAAAAGAGTACCTATCAGTATCAGTACCTGTCACTGTGGCTGCCATGGTGGAGTGTGTGAGGTGAGGATGATGGTGGAGGTGATGTTCGAGTGAACACCGTGAGAGAGTTGAGTTTCTATAATGTATAGTGTTTAGGTGAATTTGTTCCTGTTGCAAATTCCGGAAGAGATTAACCAGCTAAGGTTTTCACAGCCAGCTGTGATGCAGAATTGTTTTGTGTGACCACAAGCTTTTTGCCAGGGAGTCGGAGCCCTGGTGACTCCAGATCTGAGGTGTGCACCAGAGCTGGTGTAATAGAGGTCTCCAGGGAAGTCCATGCTGAGTAGTATAGCCAAGACGTTCTTGAAATAAAAAAAACCTTTGACTGTAGTCACAGAGTTCATATTCACTGCTTTCAGGTTTTTTTGTTTTTTTGTTTTTTAAAAAAACCTTTTTAGGACTGTACCTGAGGCATACGGAGGTTCCCAGGGTAGGGGTTGAATTGGAGCTATAGCCACTGGCCTATGCTACAGCCACAGCAACATCAGATCTGAGCCACATCTGCAATCCTTAACCCACTGAGCAAGGCCAGGGATCAAACCCACGTCCTCAAGGATGCTAGCCAGATTCGTTTCCACTGAGCCATGATGGGAACTCCCACTGCTTTCAATTTTATGGAGAGGCACTTATGACCAATCTGTAAAACACTTGTAGTTTTCCCAGTTGATGTTTTGTTTTGAATTACTTTTTTGCTCAGTGTGTGTGTTCCTGATTTGTACATACATGTCTTTCATGGCTGCCATCAGCTTCAAACATTCTAAGGCAAAGGCACCTTCCATTCAAAGCTGTCCTATAGCCCATAGGCCTCTCAAGCTCTTATGGGTTGGTACCTGTCATTAAGACCACCTCCCAGACCCACAGCTCTTGTTCCTCCAGCCTGGGGCCTGGGTACCACAGGCAGGATCCAGAAGTAGTTTTCAGCGTTTTATGTATATTGGAAGCAAATAGTTAGAAGGAGATATCTTGTGGTGTTGATAGATGCTCCTTGGTGTTGACTCCCACGCAGAACCTCAGGACCAAGAAACACATGTGACCCCTCAGCTGACAGAAATTGTTGTGCTGCAGCAGAAGCGATGGACTGCCGCAGAGCTACTTGTGAGAGACCCTGGGCCACCTTTGTGACTCACTTAGGCAGAGGTCAAAGAGCTACTGACATGCTTTGGAGTTCCTGACCAAGTGACCTTCCGAATAGAGGATGGTTGAAGCCTGAATCACTTGACTAGTAGGAATGTGAGACTTGGCAAAAATGGAATTGTTTCCAACATCAGTTCCATTAAGAAACTTTATAACATAATGAGCCTTGCTTGTTAAAATTGTGAAGGATTCTTTAATCCCTGTACACCGGACCATTCTCTTCTTATGAACTTTTAAATACCATCCATGCAACAGTGATGCTTGAAGCCTCTGTGTTATTACCACATTCAAAACAGTTTAGAAACCAAAAAGGGAACAAAACTATAATATGTACATTTATTTAAGTGAGAATTGTTTATGATATTTTTTAAGTAAAATATTTTCAATTACAACTGTCAGTAATAGTGAAGAGAGAGAAAGTTGGTTCTAAAATGGTAATTTTTTTTTTTTTTGTCTTTTTTGCTATTTCTTTGGGCTGCTCCCACGGCATATGGAGGTTCCCAGGCTAGGGGTCGAATCGGAGCTGCAGCCCCCGACCTACGCCAGAGCCACAGCAATGCGGGATCCGAGCCGCGTCTGCAACCTACACCACAGCTCATAGCAACGCCGGATTGTTAACCCACTGAGCAAGGGCAGGGACCGAACCCTCAACCTCATGGTTCCTAGTCCGATTCGTTAGCCACTGCGCCACGACGGGAACTCCTAAAATGGTAATTGTTTTAAACTTCGTTTTCCTCTGCCTGCCTAAGATCAGGTGCACCATTAGTTCATGATTTGAGTTGCTTTGGGAGCATGTTAAATTCCAGTGCCTCCAGAGTTCCCTTCATGGTGCAATGGTTAACGAATCCAACTAGGAACCATGAGGTTGTAGGTTCGGTCCCTGCCCTTGCTCAGTGGGTTAAGGATCCGGCATTGCCTTGACCTGTGGTGTAGGTTGCAGATGTGGCTTGGATCCCGCGTTGCTGTGGCTCTGACGTAGGCCGGCGGCTACAGCTCCGATTAGACCCCTACCCTTGGAACCTCCATATGCTGCAAAAGCGGCCCTAGAAAAGACAAAAAAAAAGACGAAAAAATTCCAATGCCTCCCAAATGGGCTGATTGTCATTGCTCCTGCAAGGTGATGCCCAAAGGGAGATAGCAGCTTCATACAGACCCTGGTGAGACCCTGAGACCGAGAGGATTATCCTGCATCTATGATAGAATAGAAACAAATCCCATCATTCTTTTTTAAATCCTAAGTGAAGCTTTTTGATGACATGGTAGCTGTGATGAGCAGGAGAGCATGTTAATTTCTGTAGCCATGTGATCCATTTGCTGGAGGATGAGCCCATCAGTGATTCAGAGGAATTAGCTGCTAAAACATTTAATGTCAGACAGTCCAGGCCTATGACTCAGAGAGAAATCCATGTACACTAGTTGGCATTCAGACACTTCCCTCCCATCATTAACCAAGAACACTTCTGCCTTCTCGCAGTTTGGATCATGAGGGTGGCAGGTGTAATGTGCCTGGTCTGTTGCCAGTGCCGGGCAGCTCAGCTGAGGGTCTGCAGACGCCTCACACTTAGAGAAAATCAGTCTTACAAAATTGTAAATGCAAATTGAGAGTCATCTTTTAGTAAGCAGTTACATGAGAGAAACCCTAGGAGCACAAATATCAAAATGTGCAATAATTAACTTGGGGTTAATAGGTGCAAACTATTGCATTTGGAGTGGCTAAGCAGTGAGATCTTGCTGTATGTAGCACATGGTACCATATCTATTCACTTGTGATGGAACATGATGGAGGATAATGTGAGAAAAAGAATGTATATATGTGTGTGTGTGTGTGTGACTGGGTCACTTTGCTGTATAGTGGAAAATTGACAGAACACTAAACCAACTATAATGGAAAAAATAAAAATCATTAAAAAATGTGCAATAATTGGTTTTCCACATTGGAATAGAGGATGATTAGTCCTTAAATCATGTTACCGGACCAGGTCTGGCACGTAGATTCTTTGGGTCCCAAAGTTTTACATGTTATCAACCATTAAATCTATCACTGAAATTTTATCTCATTTAAGTTATTTCTTTAGTATCTGATGTACATTTATTTATATGTTCATAAAAGAAGTTTAAACTGTATCTTCTAAAAACCTCTCTCTCTCTTTTTTGTCTTTTGTCTTTTTACGGCCACACCCCTGCATATGGAGGTTCCCAGGCTAGGGGTCTAATCAGAGCTGTTGCCACTGGCCTATGCCAGAGCCACAGCAATGCGGGATCTGAGCCGAGTCTGCAACCTACACCACAGCTCGAGGTAAAGCCGGATTCTTAACCCACGGAGCGAGGTCGGGGATCGAACCACAACCTCATGGTTCCTAGTTGGTTTTGTTTCCACTGCACCATGACAGGAACTCCTAAAAATCTCATTTTTAAATAAAATATAAACAAGGATAAATGATAAGGTTTTAAAGCACTTATCAACTTTTAAATATTAGAGTAGGAGGGAGTTCTCATTGTGGCTCAGCAGATTATGAACCTGTCTAGTATCCATGAGGACATGGGTTTGACCCCTGGCCTCTTTAAGTGGGTTAAGGATCTGGTGTTGCCATGAGCTGTGGTGTAGGTCGCAGACGTGGCTCAGATCTGGCGTTGCTGTGACTGTGGTGTAGGCTGGCAGCTGTAGCTCTGGTTGGACCCCTAGCCTGGGAACTTTCATATGCCACAGATGCAGCCCTAAAAAGAAAAAAAATATCGTAGTAATAAATATCCACAAAATTACCAACATGAGCAACTGTGGCAGTCATGGCTTAGTGAACTGGCTGTGGAGTCACAAGAGAGAATTCTCTGCATTAAAAATTAGGGTAATTATTGCATTATTGAACTTATTAAAAAAAGTGACTTGAACTGAGATGAAAATATTTTTAGTTATACTCAAAGAAAGAAGAGATTTCTAACCTGCAAAATCAAAGAGAAAATCCCTACACAGCTGGGTACCACTGAAAAATTGTTTCGGCAAATGATTCCTTAATGGCTCAAACAGAAGTTAATGAAAGTCTTATAAAATAATCTTTATACAAGAAAGTGAACTGCTTAAATCTAAAACCCTTAAATCATCAGTGTTTCCGTCTGAGTGATTTTTTCTCAGGCTAAATCCACATAGACTTCTTTATTTTTCATAAGTCCCAGCTGTAATCCTTCATTAAATATTTGATCGAGTCCAAGATAGGAACCTCCTTTTGACAAACCTTTCTGCTGACACTTTTGCTTTGAGTACGATTAATTTCTATCTTTTTTGTACTTTGGCAGCATAACTAAAAGGAACAACTTTAAATTGGTTTTAATGTTGTATAATTATGACATTTTCCTTGGCTTCCTAATGAGGAAAATGTTATTAATGCCACCTTCCAGCAGAATTTTGCCTTTCATCTAATTTACATTTTCCTCCAATTAAATTTTCATGATATCAAAGAAAATTTAGGCTGAAACAACGGAATCATTTTTATATCTATTAAGCCCTGCTTCCACTAATGAAAACTGTCATATGTCCCTGAACTCCAGCTCCAAGAAATTTAGAGTAATTGCATTATCCTTTAATGGAGAAATTTTACGTTTACGCTATGGGAACCTGTCCAAGAAAAACTTCATTTTACGACCCTCCAGAGGAGGCCATATAGGAATATAGGCCTTGAGTTCAATTTTGTCTTATTGGAAGGCACTAGGTGATCATTTAATCACATTCAGAAATTTGTCAAACCAAGTCATAGGACTGATCTTACTGTTTGCCGACTGGACTTTGCATTGACAGAGGGAAGGGAGGACATGAGCAGCAGTGTCAAAGGCAGAGGGGGCAGGGCCTGGGTCAAGTTTATAAACGTCAGTCTCTTTGTGTGCAGTTATCAGGTCTTAACAAATTGGTTGAAATTTCTTTTCAGAATCAGGAGCAGGCAGTTGTTACCACGCATTCTCGGAGAAAGAACGGTGCTCCCTGCTGCCCCCATGAGGTGTGCTGTAGACTGAGATCCTCCCTCCCCGCCGCCCCCGTGTGATGTGTTTGTAGGTCAGGACTTCGGGAAGTGACTAACAGCCGTAGGGCTAGAGCTCTTATGAAAGGGGCCAGTGTCTCTCACCCGAGCTGCCCTGGGACCCTTCAGGGATAAGGTGGCCATCCTGATGCCAGGACGTGGCCTCACGAGGTGATGGATCTGCTGGCGTCTTGTTCTTGGATGTCCAGCCTCCAGGGCTGCGAGGTAGAAATCCCTGGTGGTTACAAGTCACCCAGTGTGATATTTTTATTAGAACAGCCCAAACAGACCAAGACAGACATGGGTTCCGGGAGTGAGGCACTGCAGTAATACATGCCTGGCTTGTGGAAGGGGCCTCGGAAGGGGTCCTGGTTAGAGGCAAAAGTGTTTTGAGGAGAATGGGAGGAAAAGTCTGTACCTCTGTGATGGACCTTGACTCATGAGTCTGGGGAGAAACTTAGAAGGAAAGAGGTGGAGAGTAAGCATTCATCTGGAGCACACCTGAGGGTCTAAAGCAGAATGTGGGCAGAAATATGAGTGAAAAGGGCCCTTCTGGTGCATCTCAGAGGCAAGGAGCCTGGGATGGGACCTGGCAGACAGGTGATCTTGTTGCAGAGATGCGGAGAACGGGGTTGATCATGCTCTGGTCCCAGTGCTTTGTGGGAGGTGGACTTGCAAAGCTGTGAACTTGGATGTTTGGTCGGGAGATCCTGGAGCAGAGTGTTGAGGGCCCTGGTTTCTCCTGATTGCTCTTAGTAAAAGGTGGGAGGAGAGAAACCCAATCAAAGAGGAAGCAGAATTAAAGATGTGAGAAGTTTGCAGCCGACGAGATGAGAAGAATGAGGAAGCCGGTCAGGAGAGACCCAGGGTGTCGCCACAGCCTCTGGTGAGGTACTGATGGGGGTCAGCCTGAGGATGACGGCTGTACCCCCCTCACAGGCCAGTCAGTGCAAGAGGGACCGAGAGAGAGAGGCGATGGAGGGAGGGGAGGGGAGAGAGAGAGGGAGAGAGAGAGAGAGAGAAGAAGAGAGAGAGGGAAAGAGGGAGAGGATGGGGGAGAGAGAGAGAAGGAGAGACAGAAGAGGGGGCAGAGAGAGAGAGAGGAGGAAAGAAGGAGAGAAAGAGAGAAGGAGGGGGAAGAGAAAACATGTCTATGTCTGTGTGAGTCTCTGTGCAAGTCCGTGTATGAGTCTTTTGTATGTGCATGTGTGTTTGTGTGTCTGTTTCTTATGTGTCTTATGTTTGTGTCTTGTGTGTATCTCATGTGTCTGTGTGTATATGTCTGTGTATATGTGTGTGCCTGTGTGTGTATGCCTGTGTCCGTGTATTTGTGTCTGTATTTGTGTGTGCGTCTGTATGTGTATTTGTGTTTGTGTGTCTATTTCTGTGTCTGTATTTATGTGTGTGTGTGTGTATGTCTGTTTATGTGTGTCTGTGTGTGTGGCAGGGGAACTGGGAGGGAGGAGCTGAGGCAAAAGGGGTTTCACAGGAGGGGCCCCTGTGCTGCCCGGACCCCCGCACATGGAAGTCCCCTCCCCGCAGGCTGTGCCAGGTCCTGGGCTGCCCATGTTTGGCCCCGGTGCCTTTGGAGATGCACATGCCGCAAGCAGATGCATCTTTAAGAAGCCATCGCCACAGACACACCTGGAACACCAGCCACACCTGGATTTCAAAGAACAGAGCTGCCTGGCTAGGCTGTGTGTCCAGGTCCCTGGCAAAGAGCTTCTGGGTAACCTGCTGAATGTGGGGGTGAGCCTGCCCCCCATTGGCCTGGGAGACAGAGCCCTGAGCCAATGAGAATCATTCCTAAGTTTAATGTTTGCCCCTTGGGTCTTGAACTTACCAGGGACCCATCCCCCTTTCCTCTCTCTAGCTTCTCCTTTTGGAGTGGATGTGTCTACATAGTGCTGGGCCCGTCATTTAAATCAGGGGCACATGATGGTTTTGGCGCCAGAGGTTCTTGGGCGAAGGCAGATTGTGCCCCCAAATGAAAAATACTTTGTCTCCCACCCGTATCTGATTTAGGCAATATACTTTTTTGTCTTTTTAGGACCGCACACACAGCATGTGAAGGTTCCCAGGCAACGGGTTGAATTGGAGCTGCAGCTACTAACCTACACCGCTGCCACAGCAACGTCAAATCTGAGTTGCATCTGTGACCTACACCACAGCCCATGGCAATGCTGGATCATTAACCCACTGATCGAGGCCAGGGATTGAACTTGTGTCCTCATGGATACTAGTCAGCTTCATTTCTGCTGAGCCACGATGGGAACTCCTGATTTAGACAATATTTAGATGGGACTTTGGACTCTGGACATTTGTGTTAATGACAGAAAAGTGAAGAATTTGGGGCTCTCCCCATGGAATGTCTTCTGCATGTGAACAGGACATGTGGTTTTAGCATCCAGGAGAAGAATGCTAGGCTGACTATTTGTGTCCCCCACCCCACATCCTACCAAATCCTAATCCCTAGTGGGAAGGTACCTGAGTTAGGGACTCTGTGGGTGACACGAAGAGTAGATTAATAGAAGACCCCAGAGAGCTCCCTCACCCCCCACCCCCGACATACACCTTGAGGACTCTGCAGTAAGACGGCAGTCTATGGACCTGGGATTGAGCCCTCACCAGACACTGAAACTTTGGGCAGCTTGATCCAGGAGCTCTCAGCCTCCAGCTGAGAAAGCAGGTTGGAGGGAGGGCGGAGGGGAGATGAGGGGAGATGTGATTTTTCTCCGTTTTCCATTTCCCTGCAGTAGCAGCTCTGGGACCCGAAAGCCCTTAAATTCTGGAAATACTGGCTTTCGCCTTTTGTTTCTGCAGTGCTGGTGTTTGTAGTTTTTTCCATCAGTCATTAAACTCTGGATTATCTTCTCTTTTTTTGCTCTTTTAGCTTTCAAGCCTAGCAGTAACCAACTTCCTGAAGGAAATCTTCTCTGTTTGAAATAACTGTTGTACTTTCTGTCTCTCTGAAGGGATTCTGGAAAGCTATGGAAGGCAGTTAAGCAAGATACCAGCATCATTAGCCGTTTGGTGGCACTGTCCAGAAAAGCTTACAGGGGTCTCAGGGTGCATGTGGGTGTTAACAGTTTGGAGGGTGTTATAATAACTCAGAAGAGAGAATGGGTCTGATGGCTGATAGAAGTAGGACCAATTCAACAGATTCACAGTGTTGGCTGTAATATTGGTGATGGTGGGTGATGAATGAAATATGGAGATGAGAGGAGAGAAAGGCAAGCGAGAGGGTTGATCATGCTCTCATTTAGTGAGACGGCGTCACGGGAAGGTGATGAGAGTGGGAAGTACGGTTGAGCTTTCATGGCTGAAACAGCAGAATGCAGGCTTCCTCTGAGTCACCTGAGAGGAAGATAGGCAGCAAGAAGGGGCGTTCTGAGTCCAGGGCTAACAGAAAGCCTCTGGGCAACAGGTGCATTTATGTATTGTGTGTTCAGGTGGGTGTGGATGCCATTGGTCTTGAGGGCAGAGGATAGAATGGAGAGAAGTTCTACAACCCAAACTTGAGGACGGGTGGTGTGTGATGACCTGGTACACAAGGACGAGACCTCAAAGGAGGAAGAGGGTATCTGTGGCTTTAAGAGGAAAACCAACATGGTGTTGAGTCACACCAACTAGCCAAAGGAAATGCTTAGGAAGGAGGAAGTAACCAGCATTGCCAATGGCTGGTAAGGTGGGACTTAAAACCAGAAGCGTAATCAGTTTGGTTGAGTGTACGGTAGTGTGGAGGGAAAGTGAGAGTTAATAACTGGTAAGGAAAGCCTGTTTCTGAAGAGATAATGCATTAAAGACTTAAATTTTTGAATACATTCACTATTTTCATATATTCAATATTTTTCAAAGCATGAGAAATCATTTTAATTACTTGTGGTATCTCTTTAACCACAGCTGATATTCTTTTCATCTTTGGCCGGCCTGCATCATTCTTCTAGAGATAATTTAAGTTGACAAACTCTACTGATAACACATACACACTGTATAGATTCTGAGGGTGGTATTGATTATTGCATTTCACAATGAGAGTCAGAAATAAACAAGTCATAAAATGCCAAGAAGACAGGTTCTCTTGGCCAGGGGTGTTTTGAATATCGAAAATCCTTGTCCCTTAAATAGGAACATGGCTGATTATTATAATAGAATCTTAACAGTCCATTAACTTCAACCCATAATCTCCTATTTCTCAGCCATATCTAAAAATAATGTCACTTGTAACAATTCTCAGTGACCACAGGCATTATGAAAATACATCACTGCTGAGTAAATTACCATTGCAATTTTGCCCACAATTACCACCTTATTGAAAATCTGTGATGTAGCTCTCTGTGGGCTGAAGCCTCAAGATTACACTGGGGCAATATTCATTGATTGTAAAAGGCTCTCACTACCTGGAACGCTGGTTATTAAGAGCAGAAATTGGCTTCAGGCAAATGACCCGGCAATTTGGCAATGGTTTTGCTAATTTCTGTTTAAAGCACATTACTTAGAGGATTTAAAGAAGTTTATTTGGTCCCTAATTAGCTAATATACATAACTCTTTGATCGAGCATTAAGTGGGTCAGGGTTTTAAATGTACTTTATAATGTACCTGTCTTTGAATCTGCAGATGTTACTGTGGAGCCATTGAAGAAGGATATGAGCTTTGGTTTGCTTTTTAGGGTGGGTTTACAAATGGCCTTGTTGCGTTATTCATATCTGTATTTTTGTCTATGAAGTTGAATCTGTTTCAGAACATTTATACTGGCTCTGCTGGTCACTAACTGGGCAAGTCATTCTATGTCTCCAAGCCTTACTTATAGCCACATGGGAAGCTCAGCATTACTTCATTGAGGCCTTGTGGAGATGAGAAAAGTAACACATGTGCAGTTGGAGACACAAAATTTGCCCTATTTTTAATAGTAAAGTCAGCCACAATCCCTTGCAAAGATCTCTTCAAGGCATAGACTTTGTCCAGAAGTCTTCATTTACCAGGAATGTAATAGGATATCCACCCACCCATTCATTCCACAAGTATTTATGGGGCACCTACTGTGTAGAGATAATTTTCTCTTCATTGGAGCTGTGGCATTGAAGAAGAAAAAACAGTCACTGCTGTCAAGTGTCATAGACTAGTGGGAGAAATAAAACTCAAATAAAGAAAGTTGCTGAGTAGCCAGAGCAAGACTGGCAGGGAACAGGGTTGTCCTTGAAGGCGTTGCTCAGGAGATGGTGTGGAAGGGAGGCCTCTGTGAGACAAGGGCCAAGAGCACAGACACACAAACACACACATGCACACATGCACATGCATGCACATACGGTGACCAGCCTTCCAGCCTAGCAAGCAGCATGCACCTGTGAGCCCACAGAGACAGAGGCTCAGTCTCAAGCACTGCCCTTGGTCTTTGTGTCTGGGAAGGAGCCCCTCCAGGGACAGGTGAAGGTCAGGTCAGGAAATGTCTCACTTGACAGGCATGGTCTGGTTTCAACCTTTACATAACCATGCGAGAGGACTTTCATAATATTCTCATTTTACAGCAGATGAAACAGGCAAAGAAACTGAGCCATAGTCTCACAGCCTGGATTTGAATGCTTGTAACCAGCAGGTGTAATTAAATGTACTCTAGGTTAGAGCAGATTTAATATACACATTTATACTCTGTGTGTATTTGTTTCAATATCATCGTGGTGCATATGCAATCCAAAACTAAAGCAATTCTAATAATTATTTCCTGTAGCTAAAAAATCTCTATGAAAAGTGTAGAAGACTATTGAGTATATTCCAATATAGTCAATTCTTGATGGTTCATATAGGAACATTTGAATAGATAATCTAAATGCAGAAAGTTTAAAAGTCAGTCATGTGGATTTAGTGTTTCAATTAACTGTGCATTGTTATTGAGTTCAGTAATTTACAATTAGCTTTTTAAAAAGTTTATAGCACAAACCCTTCTTATTGTTGGTACCATAAGACCATATATAGTGATAAAAAAAAAAAAAAAACCCACTGTAGAAATCGAAAGTGGTCCCCCTAGTGTGGAGGAGGTAGTATGAATGCTGCAAAACTTACAGTTATGGGGCAGAAATCCTTGCCTCTGTGTTGACCAAAATGATACATATGACCCAGTTCTGATGTCCTGGGGACACCCTTAGGTACAGGTGCTCAGGGACTTTCTCTCTGCCTTCATATATATTTTAGATCGTATTTTTAGATCTTTTCAGTTCTGGCAATAGTTCCTTCCATTTAAGAATAATAAAGAGCTCTATTATGCAAAAGTTATTTGAGTAATCGAGATGGGTTGTGTACAGCGTAAGAAATTGCTATGGTAATTTATAAAAAATACTACTACTTCTCTTTTGAGATTAATAAACTGATTCAGGTGGTGATTGCAAATCGAAGTTTCAAATGTGGTATTTTCCTTATGGTCTTGTAGTTTTCATCCTTTCTGTTGGTCAAAGTACATTTGTGATTACTCGTCTCTTAACAGAACACGTAGATAATTTGTGAAGAAACAATGAATTCTTCTGCAATTATGTCAAAATTAACTAACTTGCCAGATTCTAGAAATTCCCTTTTCTGCCGACAAACAATTCATTAACATTTTTTATTGAGATGTATTTGACATATAGCATATGTGTAAGGTTAAGGTTAAGATTACATACATTTATATTGCAATATGATTGCCATTGCAGTGTTAATTCTTATTGTGTCAAATACATTTATTTTTTTAAGGGCCACACCCATGGTGTATGGAGGTTCCCAGTCGAGGAGTGGAATTGGAGCCAGCCTATACCACAGCCACAGCAACACCAGATCTGAGCTGCATCTGTTACCTACACCATGGCTCATGGCAATGCCAGATTCCCAAACCACTGAGTGAGGCCAAGGATGGAACCCGCATTCCTGGATCCTCGTCAGATTCATTTCCGCTGAGCCATGCTGGGAACTCCAGATACTTATTTCTTTAGGGACAATGAAGATCTAGTCAGTTAGCAAGTTCAATATTTATAATGTTTGTCTGTAACAGCTGTGTATTAGGTCTCCAGTACTTACTTACTCACTACTTACACGTATGGACCTTAGAAGTGTCTCTCCTAGTCCCCCAACCCCCAGCCCCCGGCAACCACCCAACCACCAACTCTGCTTTATGATACTGGTTTTCTTAAATTCTACATATAAGAGATTTCAGGAGGCATTTCTCTTTCTCTGTCTGATATCTCAATGAGCACAATGGCTTCAACATCCATTGTTGCTATTGCAGATGAAAGGATTTCCTTCTTTCTCATGGCTGGACTGTATTCCATTGTGTGTGTGTGTGTGATATATATACCACATCTGCTTTGTCCATTCTTCTGATGACAGACATTTAAGTGGTTCCTTGTCTTGGCTATTGTGAAAAATGCTGCGATACACAGGACTGCAGGTTTTTTCTTCCACAACCTGTTTTCATTTATTGGATATATATATATATATATATATATATTTGCACACACACACAAACACACACACACATCTAGAAGTGGCATTGCTGAATTGTTTGGTGGTCATATATATATTTTTTTTATTTTTGAGGAACCTCCATACGGTTCTCCATAGTTGCTGAAACAGTTTACATTCCCACTAACAGCACACAGTGGTTTCTTTTTTTCCCATATCTTTGCCAAAATTTGTTATCTCCTGTCTTTTTGGTAATAGCCATTCTAACAGGTGTGAGGTGATAATTCACTGTGGTTTTGACCTGATTTTCCTGATGATTAGTGATGTTGAGCACTTTTCCATGCCCTTTTGGTCGTGCCCTTTTTAAAAATTAAGTATAGTTGATTTATTCTGTTGTGTCAATTTCTGCTGTACAGCAAAGTGATTAGTTATACTTACACATACATTCTTTTTTTATATTATTTTCCATTATGGTTATCTCAGGATTTGAAATTTTCTTTTTTTTTTTTTTCTTTTTTTCTTTTTCTTTTCTTTTATTTTTTTCTATTTAGGGCTCCACTTGCCGCCTATGGAAATTCCCAGGCTACGGGTCGAATGAGAGCTACAGCTGCCAGCCTGCACCACAGCCACAGCAACACTGGATCTGAGCTACGTCTGCAACCTATACTATAGTTTATAGCAACGCCGGATCCTTAACCCACTGAGGGAGGTCAGGGATTGAACCTGCATCCTCATGGGTCCTAGTCAGGTTTGTTAACTGTTGCGCCACAAAGGGAACTCCCTTATCTTAGGATATTGAATATAGTTCCCTGTGGTGTACAGTAGGACTTTGTTGTTTATCTATCCTATATATAACAGTTTGCATCTTTTGCACCTGTCATCTGTTTTTTAATTAGGTTGAGGGTTTTTTGGGTAGTTGTTATTTAGTTGACTGAGTTCTTTATGGATTTTTGGATATGAATACCTTATCAGAAACATCACTTGAAAATATTTTCTCCTATTCTGTACATTGTCTTTTGATTTTGCTGATTGTTTCTTGTGTTGTGCAGAAGCCTTAAGTTTGATGTAGTCCCACTTGTTGGTTTTTTGTTTTGTTGCTTGTTCTTTGGTGTATCATTCAAAAAATCATTGCGAGTGTTGAAACATTCTTCTCAATGTTTTCTTTTAGGAGTTACATGTTTTCAAGTTTTACATTTAAGTCTTTAAGCCATTTTGAGTTTATGTTCGTGTATTTTGTGAGAGGATAGTCCAATTTGATTGATTTACATGTAGCTCTCCACTTTTCTCAACATCATTTGTTGAAGAGACTATCTTTTCCCCATTCTGTATTCTTGCCTTTTCAGTTGTAGATTAATTGCCCATGTAAGTGTGGGCTCTCTATCCAGTTCCATTGATCTGTGTGTCAGTTTTAGGGCCAGACCATGCTGTTTTGATTACTGTAGCTTTAAATTATAGTTTGAAATCAGGAAGCAGGATACCTCCAGGTTTGTTCATCTTTCATAAGATTGTTTTGACTATTCAGAGTCATTTGTGATTCTGTACAAATTTTAGAATTATTTGTTCTCATTATGTGAAAAATGACATTGGTGGTTTGATAGGGATTACAGTGAATTTATAGATTGCCTTAGGGATTATAGTCATTTTAACAATATTAATTTTTCCAATCCCAGAGAATGGTGTATCTTTCTAGTTGTATCATTTTCAATTTCTTTCACCAATGTTTTACAGTCTACCAAGTATAGGTATTTTATCTCCTCAATTAGACTTATTAATAGGTATTCTTTTGATGCAATTGAAAATGGGATTGTTTTTCACTTTTTCTTTCTGATAGATCATTGTTAATGGATACAATTGGAACAGATTTGTGTATATTAATTTTGTATCCTGCAATTTAATTCATTTATTAGTTCTAATAGATTTTGGTTGCTTCTTTAGAATCTTCTGTATATAGTGTCATGTCATCTCCAAACAGAGACAATTTTACTTTTTCCTTTCTAATTTGGATTCCTTTTGTTTCTATTTCTTGTCTGATTGCTGTGGCTAGGGCTTCCAAAACTATGTTGACTAAAATCAGAGAGAGTTGGAGTTCCCGTCATGGCTCAGTGGAAATGAATTTGACTAGCATTCATGAGGATGCAGGTTCGATCCCTGGACTCGCTCAGTGGGTTAAGTATCTGGCATTGGCATGGGCTGTGGGGTAAGTCGCAGATACACCTCAGATCTGGCATTGCTGTGGCTGTGGCATAGGCCAGCAGCTACATCTCCGATTGGACCCCTAGCCTGGGAACCTCCATATGCCGCAGGTGCAGCCCTAAAAAGACCAAAAAAAAAAAAATAAAATAAAAAGGTGAGAGTTGACATCCTTGTCTTGTTCCTGATCCTAGAGCATTCAGATTTTTACTGTTGCATATGATATTAGCTATAGGTTTGTCATATTTGGTTTTTATTATGTGGAAATGTTTTCTCTTTACTAACTTTTTTGAGTTTCTGTCGTAAGTGAATGTTGAATTTTGTAAGAAGCTTTTTATGCATCTACTGAGATGATCATATGGTTTTTCTCTTCCATTTTGTTATGTGTTATGTCATGTTGATTGATTTGCAGATTTTGAATCATCTGCATCCTGGGATCCATGGCAACCATCTCATCCCTGAGATAAATCACACCTGATCATGGTGTATAATGGTGTCTCATCATTTTAATGTATGTTTTGCATTTGGTTTGCTCGTATTTTGTTGAGAATTTTGGCCTCTGTGGTTTTTTTCTTTTGTCTTTTTAGGACCACACCCACGACATATGGAAGTTCCCAGGCTAAGTGTTGAATTGGAGCTACAGCTGCTGGCCTACACCACAGCCACAGCAATGCAGGATCTGAGCCATACCTGCAACCTACACCACAGCTCATGGCAATGCCGATCCCCAACCCACTGAGTGAGGTCGGGGATTGAACCCTTATCTTCATGGATACTAGTCAGATTCATTAACCCCTGAGCCATAACGGGAACTCCGGCATCTGTGTTTATTGATGATATTGACCTGCTTTTTTTCATTTATGAACAGGTTTTTTTCTTTAATTTTTTTATTGTAATTGATTTACAATGTTCTGTCAATTTCCGCTGTACAGCATAGTGACCCAGTTATATGTATATACATTCTTTTTCTCACATTGACCTGCACTTTTCTTTTTTGGGGTGCCTTTGTCTGGTTTTGCTATCAAGGTGATGCTGTCCTTGTCAGAATGAGCTTGGAAGCATTCACTTCTCTTCATTTTTTTAGAGCAGTTTGAGAAGTATATGTGTTAACTCTTCGCTAAATGTTTGGTACAATTCCCCTGTGACGTTGTCTGGCCCTGGACTTTGGTTTGATGTCAGTATTTTTATTACCAATTCAATATTGATAATTGCTCTATTGATATTTTCTATTTCTTCCTGATTCAGTCTTGGGAAATTCTATATTTCTGGACATTTATTCATTTCTTCTAGGTTGTTCATTGTATAGTTGTTCATAGTAATCTCTTATGATCCTTTGTATTTCTGTCATGTTGGTTGTAAATTCTCCTCCTGCTTTTCTGATTTTATTTGGGCCCTCTCTTCTTCTTGATAAGTCTAGCTAAAGGTTTATCAGTTTTAGAACTGTTTCTGGAAATCATGAACAGAATTTTGCACATCTAGTTTAAAGATGTAGAAAAAACAAAAGGACAGATGTTACTGCTAATTATTAATTTAGAAAAAACCTTTCAATTCCATTTCCCTCACAAATTTTCAGATGCTATATGCTGTATTTATGTTGTTTTCATATTTCTATACGTATTTTCACATGATAGCAGTGTTTGACTTTGTAGATGGTTATACACCTTTATGTTATAATTAACATAAGCTTACTGTCTGTAGTGCTTGCTGAGCTTTTAATGTATTTATTGAAGTTAGCTCAGACCATTTGAGACACTTAATATCTATTGTGTACATTGTTATTTATTTTGCTAAGTTTTAAAATTTAAGTTAAATTTTCCAAGCTATAAATATATATGTAAAACCAGACTTTTCCTAATTCTACAAAAAAAATTTTTTTTTAAATAAAAAGCAGGAGTTCCTGTTGTGGCTCAGTGGAAACAAACCCTACTAATATCCATGAGGTTCGGGTTTCATCCCTGGCCCCGCTCAGTGAGTTAAGGATCCAGCATTGCCATGAGCTGTGGTGTAGGTCATATGTTGCTTGGATCCTGCATTGCTGTGGCTGTGGTGTAGGCCAGCAGCTGCAGCTCTGATTCGACCCCTAGCATGGGAACCTCCATATGCCACAAGTGTGGCTCTAAAAAGACCAAAAAAAAAAAAAAAAGCAGTAGGTTTATTAATTTTATAAAATTTTAGACAGTCTTAAACTTTCAGTTCTTTTAGAATCAGTGACATTTTAAACATGTTAGTTTAAGCATACAACAGTTATGAAATATCAAATAACTCCTTACTCTTGGTGGTTAGGGCCTGTCAGTGTTATTGTCACTGTCCCTCACCCTATTAAGCTTATATCAGGAAATGTTATGACTGCTGTAGCTTTCGTGAATGGGAATCGGTCTCCCTTTGTCACACCACATGGGAGGTGAGGAAGCAAAAAAAATAACATCAAACAAACAAAACCTATTCTGTCCATTTACGAAACAATATGGTGCATTCTGAAATGCAATAGGGACTTGTACCAAGGAAAACAAGAACCATATGCATGGAGCACAGGAATAAGTAGAAGGAAAAATTCTAAGGTACCCACTGAAGAAAATCTAAGAATGAGGGTACAAAGAATAAAAGGGCATTTACAATTTTAATTGAAAAGTTTTTATTTAATTTTCTCACTTGATAGAGCATTGCTTTGCTTGTTGATGAAATGCAACAATCACCCCTCTATGTGGAAGGCAGGCTCTGGGACATTACAATGTGATGCGCTCCTAAGGAAGTTGGATGTAAAATGGAACAAATTTTAAAAATAAATTTATTCTGAGACATTGTCCTGTCACAAATATTTCTTTTTTTTTTTTTTTTTTGTCTTTTTGTCTTTTGTTGTTGTTGTTGCTATTTCTTGGGCCGCTCCCACGGCACATGGAGGTTCCAAGGCTAGGGGTCCAATCTGAGCTGCAGCCACTGGCCTATGCCAGAGCCACAGCAACGCAGGATCCGAGCCGCGTCTGCAACCTACACCACAGCTCACGGCAACGCCGGATCGTTAACCCACTGAGCAAGGCCAGGGACCGAACCCGCAACCTCATGGTTCCTAGTCGGATTCGTTAACCACTGCGCCACGACAGGAACTCCCACAAATATTTCTAAGCCTTGTTTTCAGGCATTTGGAACTGGATTGTAGAGGTTTGACTTGAAATTGATGCATACTCTTTTAAAAGAGGCTTAGTATGGACCACAGAAGGTGTGAGGCCCTCTTCAGAATCTCTTGACTGGATTCTGTTGTTTGTGCTCCAGGTTCAGAGACCCCCTGTCATGCCCTTTGTCACTAACTGGTGGGAGGGAGCAGGAAGGGCCAGGGATGGCCCACCACTCTCCTGGGCCTCGGGATGCTCTCCCGTGGAGTCAAGTGCGACTCTGCATCTTTCTAGGACTTAACTGGGGTGGGTCCAGGTGAGTCTGTGAGCTTGTTACCTCAGCTGCATCTGCTGGAGAGCGGAACCCCGCCCTCCCTAGAGGGGAGTGGTTTTCTTGGGATCACTCACCTACCCAAAGAGGAATCACCTGGGCTGCCCCCCCCCACCCCGCATCCCCTTGAAGAAGAAAGAGCTGCACTTCTCAGGACCCTGCAGAGCTTCTTCCTCTGAAGCTGACACCCCCCCCCCCCCCACCGCCTGGGACAGGGGTAGCGGGGATCCTTTCTCAGGTTCAGTACCTTGCCCTTAGCCTCAGTTCCCAGAAAATGTGTAAAATTCTGTCAACATTCTAGTAAGATAAATAAGTGCTGTTGACAAAAATACCACTTAGGTTGCAGGCTGGAAAACTGTGTAAAGGAGCAAGTCTAGACATTTCCCTGCTGAGTAGTTTTATCAGTTACTTGAGGGGAGGTATGATGATACTATATCTATAAACATAGAGAGATCATATGCTTATATATAAATGATAGTATCTGTAAACATATAGGTATGAGAATAAACACATCAATAAATAGTTATGTTTCTGCTAGTCTGAATAAGTCAGTGGATCAAATGCAGCTATGTGCAAAATTATTAACTCACAATCTAGCAGCTCTTATTTATTTATTTATTTTGTCTTTTCTAGAGCCATACCCTTGGCATATGGAGATTCCCAGGCTAGGGGTCTAATCAGAGCTATAGCCACCTGCCTACACCACAGCCACAGCAACACAGGATCAGAGCTGCATCTGCGACCTACACCACAGCTCAAGGCAACGCCGGATCCTTAACCCACTGAGCAAGGCCAGGGAAAGAACCTGCAACCTCATGGTCCCTAGTTGGATTCATTAACCACTGAGCCACGACGGGAACTCCATATATTTTGTTGCTATAAGTGACCAGAAAGATTTTTGTCTTGTCAGGCTTCAGGAAGGAGACTGGTGGTGTGTTTTCCAGTCTGAGGTCCTGAGAGGAGCCCAGGGCATCTTGTGCATCACAAAGTCAGTTGTTGGTAAGGAGTAAAGTGACTTGCTGTCTGGACAGTGGGCACAGAGTCTGCACAGATGTAGAGAAGGTGATGCCTGGGGCTGCCCACCGTGGCCAGTCCCAGGTGTCCTAGTGCGGTGGTCTGTGTCAGTCCCACCCCTCTTCTAATGAGGTCACGACCAAGGGGCTGGGACACGGATGACACTCAGGAAGCATAAAGTGAGGAGCAGACAGAACAGGTGGTGGAGGTGGAGGTGAAGAGATGCTGTGGGGATTGAGCCGGGGATGCAGGGTCATGCTAGGCGCCCTCAGGACCCTTCTCCACTGGCCTGGACACTCTGTAGGAGGTAATTCAGAGGGATGCCCCCCACTCAAAGGTCACAGTTCCTCATGCTACTGGGCTCTCCTCACCTGTCAGCTATTGTCCTAAGGGGTTAAGTACTAACTCATTGAATTCTTAGAGCATTCTGTGATATGAGCCCATTTCACAGCTGTTGTAACTGAGGAGCAGAATGTTTAGGCAAATTGCCCCCCAGTCACATAGCTAGGAGTTGCCAAAGCAGGATGCATACCATTAGGATGCAGCCCAACAGCAGACCCTGAGCTCACAACCACTACACCCTTGTGATTTTTTTTAGAAAGAAGCCATGCTATAGAACTCTCTCCCTCTCTCTCTCATCAACTCTCACACCAACTCTCACACCAACCAAGTGTCCTGGAGGGTTTCTCCTGAGAAACAAACGTCACATTTGACCGACTCCTGTTTGCTATCGTTGGTTCCTCTGGCACCCAGCTTTGCAGATGAAATTTCCCAAGTAACTGGGAATTTGTGGTCTTCAGAAACCCATCAGTATTTTATCAATGATTTGAAGAAGAAATACCAATTCTAGATTTGGATTGAAACTATGGGCAGAAGGGACAAGGAAAACATAAATTAATCACTGAAAGAAAATAATGAAAGTTCTTAGTGTCAGAGCCATTCTAGATAATGGAACATAATTGTAAAGAAGATAAATGTTGGGAGTTCCCGTCGTGGCGCAGTGGTTCACGAATCCGACTAGGAACCATGAGGTTGCGGGTTCGGTCCCTGCCCTTGCTCAGTGGGTTAACGATCCGGCGTTGCCGTGAGCTGTGGTGTAGGTTGCAGATGCGGCTCGGATCCCGCGTTGCTGTGGCTCTGGCGTAGGCCGGGGGCTACAGCTCCGATTCAACCCCTAGCCTGGGAACCTCCATATGCCGCGGGAGCGGCCCAAGAAATAGCAACAACAACAACAACAAAGACAAAAAGACAAAAAAAAAAAAAAAGAAGATAAATGTTTCATACAGACTCATTGCCTTTCTGAAACACTGGAGATAGAGGTGCTGAATGTTAAGAATTCCTTAAAATGAAATGAATCTATTCCAGACGATATTGCCAAATGTTGTTTTTATTAATACTCCAAGCAAAAGAAGTTTAGGGTTTGTGGAAATATCATATAGCATCTGTTAGTGTCAAAGCAAGAGTTCTGGACACTCCACGGACATTTCCACATAATGGCTCAGTTGAATGGCAGGATGTCAGGAAAGACAGTTTGTGTTGTAAGAAACAGTTTGATTGGCATTATATTGAAAACTTCTTTTTTTTTTAATGGCTGCACTTATGGCATATGGACGTTCCCAGGCCAGGGATCAAATCCAAGCCACAGCTGCGACCTATGTCACAGCTGTAGCAACTCTGGATCCTTTAACCCTATGAACCGGGCCAGGGGTTGAACCCATATCTTCTCAGTGACCCAAGCCGCTGCAGTTGGATTCTTTTTTTTTTTTTTTTTTTTGTCTTTTGTCTTGTTGTTGTTGTTGTTGCTATTTCTTGGGCCGCTCTCGCGGCATATGGAGGTTCCCAGGCTAGGGGTCGAATCGGAGCTGTAGCCACCGGCCTACGCCAGAGCCACAGCAACGCGGGATCCGAGCCACGTCTGCAACCTACACCACAGCTCACATCAACGCTGGATCGTTAACCCACTGAGCAAGGGCAGGGACCGAACCCGCAACCTTATGGTTCCTAGTCAGATTCGTTAACCACTGCGCCACGACGGGAACTCCTGCAGTTGGATTCTTAACCCACTGATCCACAGTGGAAACTCCTGAAAACATTTTAATGGAGCTTATAAAGGAAGGAATTTCCTGAAAAGCCTTTATCCAGATGAATAATGTCATGAGTCAGGTTAGCCTGGGTTGATTTGCATATGTAGAGGTGGTTTCTGACTTGTATCTGATGTACTTATGAAAGGGCTGACTCTGAAGAATCACCTTTAGATGTGTTTTATGAGGAGGATTGTATACCGAAGAGTCAACAGCACGTTCAAACTGTGATGTAAACTGTGCCCCAGGCAGCAGCAAGTGGGGGCAGAGGTGCTCACAACAGCACACACCTGTGGGCACCTTCAGGGTCACAAACACCTGTCCATTTGCTGAGACCTAGACCATTCCTCCAGCATCAGAGTTTGGGAGGCAGCGTAGAAATTATTTGTCAAATGATGCACAAAAATAACACTTTGCATAATTATGCAGATTTTAGGAATGTCAAAGTTTAGTATATGACAGCATGGGTTATACGAATTAAGTGTTTGAAAGTCAGGCACATTTCCCTGAAGGCGTTAGTCGTAATTGTAAATATAGTAAGAGGTTTTGCTTTCAAAACATTTCTTTTTGGCTTTTATGGTCTTAAAATGTCTTCCAGTCTTATTATTCCTAAGTGGTACTATTCAAACCCTTTCCCTGCAGTTATCCTATATTCCTTGAGGTTTATAGTCCTTGAGATTGTTGTTTAAAGTCATTTCTGTTAGTCTCTGGATTATTATTATTATTATTATTATTGCTTTTTCGGGCCGTACCTGTGGCCTCTGGAGGTTCCCAGGCTAGGGGTCGAATAGGCGCTACATCTGCCAATCTACGCCAGAGCCACAGCAACGCAAGATCTGAGCCATGTCTTTGACCTACACCACAGCTCACGGCAATGCCGGATCCTTAACCCACTGAGTGAGGCCAGGGATTGAACCCTCAACCTCATGGTTGCTGGTTGGATTCATTTCCACTGAGCCACAAGGGGAACTGCTAGTCTCTGGATCTTAATCATCCTTTTACTTTCCTTCTTACACACTGATCATCCTCCAGGCAGAACGATGTAATAAGATTTAAGCACATTTTGAGATGGTTACACTGTTCTTAACTCTGTAGAACCAGTGGCGGTAACCTCTGGACTTTTCCACTTTTCCCCACTTCAGTGAACAGAAGCCCTTGCAATGTGAATATTGCCGTTTCTCAGCCTGGAGTGAAAGGTTTGCTTTTGTAGACATTTCAAAGGTCAAATCTTCCATAGCATTAAAGAAAACCATCTTTCACAGAGTTTTGTCTCCACATCTGACTGCAGAGACCCCCCAGCCTGGGGCTGTGTGTTGCTGCCCTTGGGAGCTTTTATTAGTCAGCTGTCATCATTACACATTCCAAGTACTGGCTCAGAGAAGCGCGGTGGACGTCTTTGCCCATTTATGGCTGTAAACAGTTGTGGGGAAAATGGGATTCTTTGCCCTTAGGAGTAATCAACTTTAGTTTCTTTAACAGCTGCACATGCGATCAGAGGTTTATGTGAGGAGGTGTTTTTTCTTTAGCTTTTATTCAGGGAAATGAGGTTGGTAAGAAAAGTAGTTTTAAAAAGCAGCCTTACGACATATGGAAACACGGAGTAACACAGAGATGGATGGGTAGACATTAAACTTGGGTTAATATCTTGCTTCGAACCTATCCAGGCTGGGAAAAGACAGAGCCACAAAGGTTCAGAAAGAACAGAAAGCGATCAAAAACCAGATCCTAAATATTATGTTTCCACTACAATTGACCCCTGCTCTTTGCCTTGACTTCTAAGGACCAGAACCTGCACAGAAATGTTACACATACAAACCCATTCAATAAAGTCTGCACACTTGTCTGTTCTGTCCACTGCCTCCCAAATCAGAAAAACATGCCAAAGATATGGGTCCCTGACAGCCCCAAATCTTCAATGAATAAGCAGAGTTGCCTTTGTTTTTCATGGAAAATTAACACTATTCTTATAAGAAAGTTCTAGAGGAGTTCCCGTCGTGGCGCAGTGGTTAACGAATCCGACTAGGAACCATGAGGTTGCGGGTTCGGTCCCTGCCCTTGCTCAGTGGGTTAACGATCCAGTGTTGCCGTGAGCTGTGGTGTAGGTTGCAGATGCGGCTCGGATCCCGCGTTGCTGTGGCTCTGGCGTAGGCCGGCGGCTACAGCTCCAATTGGACCCCTAGCCTGGGAATCTCCATGTGCCGCGAGAGCGGCCCAAAGAAATAGCAAAAAGACAAAAAAAAAAAAAAAAAAAAAAAAAAAAAAGAAAGAAAGAAAGTTCTAGAGGCACTAAATGGCAAGGGTTTCATGCAAATAAACTTTTATCTTCCTTACAGTGAAATTTCAAATCATAGGCTAAAGAAAAATTCTCTAACAGCAGATAAAAGGTTGGTAATGGCAGTATTTATTTGGTTAAAAAAACCTCACAACACAAGCAGTTTAGAAAGTAATAATCAATTCTTACCTGTCCAGATTGCTATAGGAGACTCATGACTTTGCCATAAATTATCAACTTGAGGTCGCTGGCTGTGCATATTAAGCAGTAGTTCATAGGATTCCATAGCATTTCCATTTAAAGGCTGGATAAGTTACGTTACTTGACAATATAGAAATTAGCCTGTGGATAATGTTGAGGTATCCCTTGGAAATTTTTTTTTTCAAATACTACAAAATGCAGCTACTGTGTCATAACACATAAGTGGATAAAGTATACTCAATACCAGTAAAACCAAGTTATCCAGTTAAAAATGAAGTGTTATTTACCACAAAAGATACATAGTTTCATGTGAGAAAATATTTTGTCAATTAACAATGAAAGCTTCAGTCTTTATTTTTTATTTTTTTCTTCTTGCCATTTCTAGGGCTGCTCCTGTGGCATATGGAGATTCCCAGGCTACGGGTCTAATTGGAGTTACAGCCTCTGGCCTACACAAGAGCCACAGCAACATGGGATCTGAGCTGCGTCTGCAACCTACACCACAGCTCAAGGCAACGCCGGATCCTTAACCCACTGAGCAAGGCCAGGGATCGAACCCGCAACCTCATAGTTCCTAGTTGGATTCGTTAACCACTGAGCTATGACGGGAACTCCAAGCTTCCGTCTTTATTCTTTTTAATTAATGTTTGAATGTACTGATACTTTATTCCTATGAATTTCATTTGTGATTGGAAAGCTTGCACTGAACCTGGGGCAAGGAGAATGGAAATCTACTGCTGTTTACTTATGCTGATGTTTGTCTCTGGCCATTGGTGTCCACTGAAAATTGAAATTGAGACCTCACTTGCTCTTGGTGTAGGGGTGGCTCTAGTAGGATGAGCAGAGGAGGAAGACATGGAGAATCCAGGGAGACAGTGAGCTGGAGCCAGGAGACCCCTCGTTCATGACTGTCGCCCAGCAAGCACCTGCTGGTCCTACCAGGGTCACCCAGTGTGGCTCCTCCTTCCTCGACAGGCCATGCTCCTCATGCGCTGAGATTCCTTGTCCCTTTCCTCCCTCGTTCATTTTATCCTGGCAAACCCTGACCCTGGTGAAAGCCAGTGCCTTCCAGGATCCTCCCCAGCCTCCGGGCTCACAGGGAGCACAGAGCTCTGCCTGCACCCCGTGAGCCTGCGCCCCATCCCAGGGGGTCATGACTGAGGACCCTGCCTCTCTGCGTCCTGGGGGTGGAGGGACTGCTGAACCCCCTCTTCAGGCCCTCGTGTTCTTCCTACTTGCTGAACAAAAGAGTCTTTCCCATTCAAGCCCAGAAGTTTTCGTGAAGGGCTGCTCAAAGCCTCAGGTTCTGTCTCCTTCTTGGATACATTTCACGCTTGAGTCTTCAGAGTCCAGGGGTGAGCTCTCCCAGCTCCCAGGGTGTTAGGATTTCTCACCTTGTGCTCTGAACCCCATGGGTCCCACCTTTTCTGTTGTCTCTCCATCCCTCCCTTGAGCTCACAGCCCATGTCACACTGCTTCCTGCTCTTGTTGAGACAAGTGGGTGCCTTTGCTTCATAGTTAAGTGTATGGTTAGACATTTTTATCTGCTCAAAGCTAACAATTTCTGATGGTGTTTTTCTGCTGCTTGTTGTCCCCTTCTCTCTTATTGCCTGTTGTCTTTGTTGTCTGTGCGGTCACCTTTTGAATCCAGCTTATATACACACGGGGTACCCTCCTCACCCTGTTCCTTTCAGTGCATAGAGGAGACACAGCCTCTGACAGCAGCTTAGGAGAATAAAGGACAGAAAAATGATAGGAATATGCCCCCGCCCCATCCATGTGTTGAATCCTAACCCCCAGAGGAGGTGGTACGAGGTGGAGTCTTTGGGGTGATTAAATTCTGAATGGATGGGATTGATGTCCTCCTAAAAGAAGCTGGGGAGGGCCTTGCCCTCTCCCACTGCCCGAGAAGGTACCTGCCCTCCTTCTTCCCTGGACCTGGGCATCTGGTCTCCAGAGATGTGGGGAGTCCATCTCCCAGCCTTCTCCCTCCATGGTGGCCCAGAAAGGACCAAACCGCTTTGGGCGAGTCCAAGCCCCCACACCCTGTACACTGCATCCAAGCCTGCCTCTTCATCATCTAGTGCAGGGGCAACTCCAAACCCACTCCTCGTGCTTTCAAATGTAAATGTGGGTGGCTAAACTAAGATGTGGCTCTTGGGCGGTGGGGAGGCGGGATGGAGATGACTTTCCTCTTTGAGATTTGGTAAAGAAAGAACACCACGCGTGCTGTGTTCACCTCAGCACTGAGGACGTTGAAGGGGTGTCTGGGGGCTTTCCATGCGGACCCTGAAGCTAGAGACTGGTCCAGGTGGGTCCTCCCGCTTCCCGCCACCCTGTTCAGCACGGCCTGCGTCTCAGGTCCTTCCCCCCAGGCCTGGACTCCAGCTCCCTCTCGAGGCATGGTCTTGAAGGAGGAGGGACAGAATGCTCTTTTCCCTGGAGACACATTAAGACCGTGAAGAAGTCGTGATCCAGGGCAGGGAAGGTCTCCTGGGAGGAGTAGAGACCCCAGTTCTCAGGGGAGGCGAGGGAGGCAGGCCCTCTGTGCAGCCCCCATGGAAGTAGCAGCAGTTAATTCTTCTCTGACCTCTACCCCCTGGGAGAGAGCCTGCAGCCCCCAGACGTGCAGAAGGACCTGGGCAACCTGCAGCTGAGCGTTTTGTCTGGAACCTCCTTTTTAAGAGCATCGGGTCTGAAGTCAAGCCCTTGGTTTGAATTTGTGTTCTAACACTTTACTGAAAGTTAAAGAATCTGAGCTTCAGGATTCTCCTCTTAAATAACCAGGGGTGGGCAGGGGCGGAGCCGAGGGGGGAGGCATACAGGGTTGATTTGAGGATAAAATCAGACAAATAGGTAGGATGCTGAACAGACAGCACCTATCTCACGACTTTAAATTTGACAGCATATGAGAACTTGATGGACACGTGTCTGCATGCTGACCAGGGCAGCCTTGACTTTCGCTTGGATGAACTGTGGCATGACTCCTTCCTGGCTGGAGGCCTGCCCTCTATCAGAGCATTTAGCTCAGAAAACTTTACAAATCTTTCTCAGCCCTTGAAGAAGTGAATGGAAAAGGCTCACGCCAGCTTGACACGCCAGGATTGTCTTTCTCAGTAACTGTGGGCATCCCTTTGAAATGTGGTCATGGAAGAAGATTCACCCCCGCCTTACCCCATACCCTGGCTTTGGGGTGAGAGGAGCCTAAATTCTGTGGCCTTTTACTGCCAGCTTTGAGAAAGCTTAATGTTCTTTGGAAGGTCGCATAGGAAACGCACATGACCTGGGGTCCTCCTGCTCTGGCCCTCAAAGCCTTGCCTCCTAGTATAACAGCTTTGCATGAAGTCTTCTTTGCCTGTTTAACTGTATCTGGGGAAATGTTTGCTTTTACAATGCTGTGAGTTGAACAAGAATTTTTAGACATAATTTTTCTGAATCATATAGTCTAAAGGCTTGCACATGACTTATGCATCAACACCCTATTTGCATATAAGCAATTTTGTACCAATGCAGAGCCACACAAATTGAAGAATCATACCGTAATTTAATGTTTCCCTTCAGAATATAGTCTGAAACTTATACTTAGTATACGTTTATGGGCTACCTGCTTCAGTAATTTTTATCTAAGCAAAGGAGCCAATTTATAAAACATTGATTTAAGAGTCACATTGGGAGTTCTGCTGTGGTGCAAGGGGATCCTCAGTGTCTCTGCTGTGGCAGGGGCGTGAGTTCAATCCCTGGCCTGGCCCAGTGGGTCAAGGATCCAGCAGTTGCTGCAGCTGTGGCCAATGGCTCAGATTCCATCCCTGGCCCAGGAACTCCTTATTCCACAGAGTGACCAAAAAAGAAAAGAAAAGAAAAAAAAAAAAGACATGTTGTTTTTCCAGTTTCTTTTCCCTGAATGAATCCCACTGGTCTTTATTCCCAGTGAACTTAATGCTCATGCTTTTCAGCATTTGTACTTGGCTCAGAGGACTCTGTTATAAATTAAGGTAAAATTAAGTGCCAACTTAGGGAAATGCACTGTTTTTGGATATTTAGTTTTCATATGATTTCTGTGTTTTTAAAAGATAATTTTGTTGATTTAAAAAGGTTACCCACCAAACTGTTGGACACCTGTAATTTGACATCAATGGAGAATGTATATAAGTAAGAATTATTTTTTTAAAAATAGATGAATCTATGCTCTTTAATCAGCTTAAATATTATTAACATTTGAAAGCCAGTTTTGCTCATATATCATGAATCATAAAGATTATCTTATAGAATGCTACCCTGATGAACAGAGTTACAAATTAATTTAATAACAGGAGTTCCCATCATGGCGCAGTGGTTAACGAATCCGACTAGGAACCATGAGGTTGCGGGTTCGGTCCCTGCCCTTGCTCAGTGGATTAACGATCCGGCGTTGCTGTGAGCTGTGGTGTAGGTTGCAGACGTGGCTCGGATCCAGCGTTACTGTGGCTCTGGTGTAGGCTGGTGGCTATAGCTCCGATTCGACCCCTAGCCTGGGAACCTCCACATGCCGTGGGAGCAGCCCAAGAAATAGCAAATAATAATAATAATAATAATAATAATTTAATAACAAAATTGTGGAAGAGAACATTTTAAGAATCTTTATGGAGAAATTAAGTTAAAGAGGGCCCTAATAGGTAATGCTAACTGTTTTCCCTTTGCTTCTAGAACTAGATTGATCTCTAGAGCCCAGTTTTCAAAACATCGAAGGGAGACTATTTTACAACCTTTTCTAGATCAAACCTGTGTCCATATATATTTTTTAAACTTTCATCTTTTTTTCAACTGTGTCCATATTTTTTTAGCTTTCATCTTTTTTAACTCCACCAACATCCCTCTGCTATTTCCTCTACCCTCACAACACTACAACGAGAGAGAATTGGATGCTGTTGTTCTAGCCCTTAGCAAAATTACCTCTGAGCCTCCTCTTCTCTTGCCTAATTATTGTATAGTCTATTTTAACAAAGAAAGAGAAAATATAGAAAAGTGGGAAGGTAATCCTATCCCCTTATCACAAGACTAATGCCAATATACACAGAGATATTCTTTTCATAGTAAAGACCACAATTGCCTCATCATAGTCAAGACAACATGGTAATAGACACCATTTAGGTAATTTTTTCTTGAATATATTGAAATTTCAGAGAACATAACAATTCAGATATTCTGGGAGTATTACCGTAATGATATTATTTTAGTTTAGAAGCATTTCAAAAACGGATTATTGCTTTTCTTTGTGCTATTATCAAAAACATTTATTCTAATGATATTCAGAGAAATTTTGGAATATGCTTTTGAAACTAGACTTACCTCTTTTCTTTCTTATAAATTTTATTTTCCAGTCATTTTTAAGTGTTAGTAGTATTAGTATTTTCTCCAAGAATGCTTTTGGTTGAAAACATTATCAAAACTTTATGGATGCTTACCAAAAAGTGTACTTGATAATAATTAGAAACTTTCTATATAATTAACATTATCATTTATAAAGAAATAAAAATTATAAAAAGAGGAAATAAGTAAAAGGTACATCAGATCCGGGTAAAGTTAACCACTATATACTTCCTAATACCCATCAACACATATAATATCATTGGAAGAAAATATATTCTGTATTTCATGTAGACCTAGGCATGGATTACTACTAAGTAACCATTACAGATTAATTTAGCTTAATACTAGGTTTCCTGATATAGTGCTCCTGGGCCATGCAATATTTTAAATAACTAGTGACCAGTAATAAGAGCTCTACAGCTGCAATTTTCTCTCTCTCTCTTTTCTTTTATCAGGGCTGCACCTGTGTCATATGGAAATTCCTAAGTTAGGGGTCTGGTCAGAGCTGTAGCTGCTGGCCTACACCACAGCTCACAGCAACACTGGATCTTTAACCCACTGAGCAAGGCCAGGGATTGAACCCACGTCCTCATGATCCTAGTCGGGTTTGTTACCATTACGCCACGACAGGAACTTCTATAGCTGCAATTTTTAATGTTATAATTTGGTTAAAAATTATGAAAAATGACTGTATTTTTGTGAAAAATATTCTTGATATTGATGTTTAATCAGGAAATCCAGGAAATTTAATGTCTCAGAAAGAATTGCAACTCTGAGACATAGAGGTTCTTAAATTATTTTTATTACTAAGGTTGCTCATTTATTTCCCTAAAATGCCCTGATGCTCAGCAGACAAGATGAGAAGACTGAGAAAAAGCAAGAGAGAACTGATGTTGAAAGGAGGATGGTTGGCTATAGAAGGGGTGTGGATGGGACGGGGAAATGAACAGAGAGGGAGAAATGGGTTTAATAGCTGACACAGGAGAGGAGGAGGAGGATCCCGACTGGGGAGGGACTATGGGCTCCAGACATCATCTCAGTCAGGACTAACATGAAATCTGGAGATGCTCTATCCTGAAGATATTTTGAGACAGAATCATGTATAATTCTGAAAATAATCAAACACATAATTAAGTGTAAGTTTGGGGAATGTTAAGGATCTTACCTTAATCCATGATGCTAAAACTATGGAACTCTCTATGCCTTATTATACCTGAGGAATTTCTTAGGTTATTAAAAACAATTATTTGACATAAAAAGTTCAGATTTCAAATGTTAAAAAAATGAATGGACATAAGAGCTGAATTTAAGTGGACCAATAGTTTAAGAGTTTATTTTTTGATGTGCTGCATAACCTTTCACTTCTCTTTTCACATGAAGATACACTTTCAAGTCACCTAATAAAGTTTAGCATAAAATCTTAGAACCAGAAGTAACCTCCGTTTCCTCCAGTTAAGTGACCGACTTTTGCACAAAGATGACGTTGGAAATATCAAGTGACTCCCTAAGTTAGTACAACAAGCTAATAGCAGGTGTAGACACACAGCTGATGTCCTTTTTACCCTTTAAAGATCTACCTGTTTCCAATGTCCCTTAACATCTGGTCCCAGTTCCAGGAGGCCATGCATGGTCATGGTGGAGAAAGGAAACCAAGAGTGTTTAACGTCAGGGTCACATGGCCCAGCCTCCTTTCAGTAACATCTGGGAATATGGTCCTAGCGGCCCCTCCCTTCCCCTCATGCTCCCACCCCACGCATCACAAAAAAAAGTGACTTTTTTTCAAAATGTAAATCCATTCACTTCTGTCACCTGCTTGGAATGCTCTACTGTTCTCATCACATTTGGGAAAAAAAAAAATCTGGTCTTTTTACCTGACCTACACAGTGTGGTCTCATTCAGGGACCTCAGCCTGCACCACTACAGCTGAGGGCACACCTGCAGCCTAGTCTGTCTGAGCCTTTCTGCGCAGTCATCACCCAACACCTGCACAGGTGCCTCGGGCCAGGTGTATGCTTCCATTAGCAGGTGAGAAAATGGAGCTCATCGGGACTGAGCAGGTGACTGGGCCACGTGGTGGGGGAGCCAGGGTCAAGGAAATTCCCGACCCGCCTCTGGACTCACCATCAGCTGAGCTCCTGCTTCTGCAGCCAGACCAGATTTTCTCTGGTTTCTTCAGCATCATGGACTGTGCTCATGGCTGGGCCATTTGAATAGCTTTCCCCTCTATCTAGAAGGCTGCTATTCCAGATCTTTTCATGGTTTGCTTTCATTCATGGATGCTCAACAAAAATGCCAACATGGAGATAAGAGTCTGGCCCCATTATTCATACAAGACTGTTTGGCCAGAGTCTGGTGTTCTTTTAGGATTGAATAGGCATCTGTTAAAGCATTTGCATAGATATAAAAACAACTAGTATCATTACATTTGGCTATAGATAGGGACATGAATATATAAAGAAACCTAATATATATCCTTTTTTAGGACTCAGTCTTAAATCCAGAAAACCGACAGGTCTAATGAAACCTCATATTGTATTATACTAACTTCATAATGGTATCCTAGAGCTTTGAGACTATGGAAAGGAAAGTAAAATCTGTAAGGAGATATCTGTGTGGGAAACATCATCCTTGAGTTAAAATCAGATTTCAAGGCCATGGCTTAAATGCTGTTGTTTTGGTGTATTTATGGATTCTGTTTCTATAAACCAACACACCAAGAATGGGTTAGAAGTCAACCTAAATTGAGACTCTAAAACAGGAGAGTAAATATCATCTTATTGTTCTCGCTGTGACTAGAAAATGGCCATGTGCTGTGGGTATTTCATAGTCAAAAGAAATATATTTCTTAAGAGAAAAGGCAGGAGATTCTGTTGTGGCTCAGCAGGTTAAGAATCTGACCAGTATCCATGAGGATGCGGGTTCAATTCCTGGCCTTGCTCTGTGGGTTAAGGATCTGTTATTGCCACAAGCTGTGGTGTAGGTCGTAGATGTGGCTCAAATCTGACATTGCTGTGGCTGTGGTGTAGGCGGGCAGCTGCAGCTCCGATTTGACCCCTAGCCTGGGAATTTCTGTATCCTGTGGGTGCAGCCCTAAAAAAAAAGAAAGAGAGAAGGCAGGGAAGAAAATGTAGTTCTTGAAAGCCTATATCTTCAAGGGAATATATAAATGTCCTAGTAAAAATTTGCTGATAACAAGGGGAGAGTAAGACTGAAATGAAATCAATAATGCAACATACTGTGTGCTTTTATATGGGTGGAAAAAGATGGTTTTGCTAGAAAACACTCTTTTTGTAGAAGTACTTCACATAGTCAGCTCTGATGAATATTTGTTTGCTTATAGCATAGCATCTGAGAAATTCTTGAATGATTTTGCCCATAAGGTCTTCTCTCAGAAATCAGAATAACAACTTAGGGCAACTTCTACTCTGAATTTAATTCTGAGTTAACAAAACAAACAAACAACGAACCCCCTCTAACAACAACAACCCAGTGCAATGGCAATGATGGGCTCCTTAGAAGAATGAGGCATTTTTGCTTTATAATCCTTGAAAATCATGGAAGAAATCATACTTACTAAGATATATATGCCCCAAACAACACTTGGCCAAAGTTTGAAAAAAACAAAAAGGAATGATTCTACAAATTTCAGAGAAAAGTAAAGCCTGATGTTGAACATCCCCGAAGTAGGTTCTCTGTGCACAACTGCTGCGAGATGCTCTAGAGAAAGGATCTTGAGAAAGTAGAACCAGAACAATGTGCAGGTTATCCGTCCTCTGAAGTATTGGATCATTAACAAATGCAAGACCATTCTAGTGTCCATTGCTGAGGAACAACCTTTCCAAAACCTGGAGCTGAAAACCGTGATGAACTGATTCCTTTTGCTTGTGAGTCTGCAGCACAAGCAGGGTTGACGGGGTGGCTCGGGACCTCGGCCGGGTCTGGGCAGAGGTTGGAGGTGTCTCCCCGGATCATGTTTCTCCTGGTGCTTCTGGTTGCCAGCCGGGACCTCGGCTGGAGCTGTTGTGGGGACACACCACACAGACTGTCCACTTGGCTCTTGGTTTCTGTGCAGCCTGGCTGTTCCATTTGCACAATGAGGTTCCCAAGAGCAGATTGAGAAGGAGAGGAAGCATGTGACTTGTGACTTGCAGACATCACACCGGAGCATCACTTTGACCTCATGTTGTTGTTTGAGGCGAGTTCCTCGGATCAACTCAAAGTCAGGAGAGGGGAGTTAGATTCCTGTTGAGATGACTGTCAAAGAACATGTAAATGTGTTTTAAAGTCAGTACATGGAGTTCCCGTTGTGGCTCAGTGGAAACGAATCTGACTAGTATCCATGAGGATGAAGGTTCGATCCCTGGCCTCGCTCAGTGGGTTATGTGGCATTGCCATGAGCTGTGGTGTAGGTTGTAGATGTGGCTTGGATCTCTTGTTACTGTGGCTGTGTTGTAGGCCGACGGCTACAGCTCTGATTTGACCCCTAGCTTGGGAACCTCCATATGCTGCAGGTGTGGGCTTAAAAAGACAAAAATTTAAAAAATAAAGTCAATACAGATGCTTTGCAAACTTTAAAACAATGGAATCTCTTTAACTTGGTATTTTCTGATTTTCTTGCTCAAGGTAGTTTTTCTCTGATGATGCTAATTAACATCCTGTAAAGAGACTATTCTTAAAAAAGCAGAGAGAGGATACTCTTGAAGAAGAACATCCAGCAAGTACCTAACATTACTCTGAATTTACTTGAGCAGCAGGACCTTGATGAACGGGATCAGAGTGACCTGCAGTGCAGTGTATTTCTAAGAAAAGCTTAGTTGCACAGATGTCTAAAAGTATGCTCACATTTCCCATCCTACAAACAAGCCAATAACTTAACAACTTCACCTTTTTCTTTTACCCTCGGTCAGTTTGGTGCTCCTTCATCTTGTTGCCGTTAGGAAGCCTCAGAGATGATTGAGCCAAGGGGATGCAGACACACATACCACCGGCACTGTGATGTTTAAATAGAAAATAAGATTTATTGGGTGAAACTTAGCAGCAGAAAAGCTTCAAATCATTGATCGGCTTCCACCTTCTCCTTGTTCTGTGAATAGACGTGTTCTGCTCAGAGAGGGCTGCACTGGACACGCCAAGGAGAGAGCCCCGCCCCGTGATAGGTTGCATCGGCCCATGAAAAGGATAGAAAGGCACACACACTTGACTATGTCACAGGTTCCTCAATATATTTTTAAAAGACACATAGCATAGGACATATACCCATTAAGCATGGGTTAACTCTCCCAGGCAGAGGTTACTTCCTCCTTTGTACTCCTGCAATATTTTGAGTAATTTCCCATATCATCGGAGACTTTTTCTTATCTACTCTTATTCTTATCTTTGACTTCAAATCTCTACTGATTGTTTTTGTTAATGTATTTCAGGGCTATAATATTTAAATAACAATGACACTTCTGAAACAGAAGTGTCCCACCTACCATTAAACCCACTTGCTTGAAAAGCTATGTATGTTTTGCAGATTTTGTGATATCAGTTTCATGACCGACATAGCTTGTCTTTCACGGCTCCATGGAGCCCCCTCCTCCCAGGTCCCCAGAAGTGTCCTTCTTGGGGAATGAGGTGGCTGCATTCAAAGTTCTCCCCACTCGTTGTCCTCAGTGTTACCTGTGACAAGTTCAACTGCCCTTCCTTCTCCTGCCTCTCTCTCTCTCTCCTTTTTTTTTTTTTTTTTTTTTGGTCTATTTAGGGCTGTATCCGAGGCCGTATTCCCAGGCCAGGGGTCGAATCGGAGCTGTTGCTGCCGGCCTACACCACAGCTGCATCAACACGGGATCTGAGCTGTGTCTGTGACCTACACCACAGCTCTCCGCAACGCTGGATCCTTAACCCACTGAGCGAGGCCAGGGATTGAACCTGCGTCCTCATGGATATTAGTTGGGTTCGTTAACCACTGAGCCATGATGGGAACTCCTCCCTGCCTCTCTTAATCCCAGTTCATCCCAGTGACAACATACTGTCCATCCAAAATCTGTGCCATTTAAAAAGTCATCTGTCTCAGGAAATGTTACTTTCATGCTGCTAGTTTTTCCAGCCATAGCTCCTAAAAACTAGGAGTCTTTATTTGTGCCTACTTTTCTCACCTGCGATGATCAGCTCTTCCCCTACAGTTTAATTTATATTGGAGTATAGTTGAATTACACTGTTGCATTAGTTTCAGGTGTACAGCAAAGTGATTCAGTTATGCATACATACCTATTTATTCTTTTTCAGACTCTCTTTCCCTTATAGGTTATTATAGGATACTGAGTAGAGTTCCCTGGGCTATGCAGTAGCTCCTTGTTTCTCTATTTCATATGCAGTGGTGTTTGTCTGTTATTTCCAAGCTCCTAGTTACTTCTTCCTTGTTAAGTCTGGGCATCACTGTTTCCTCCCTGGAATAGTACAGCTGCCTCCCAGGGCTCACTCCCCTCAGATGAGTCCCGTCTACACTGTTCACCCCTCTGCTGCAGGGGTGGAATCTCTACCTGCCCACCATTACCCCTCCTGTCGCTGTATTGATGGATCTGCGGTTCCAGGGCCCCCCTTCTTCTGTTATGTGTTTTTGCTCCATTGCTGGGACGGATTTTTACCTCCTCTTCATCTGATAGGCTCCCTGCCTTTGATGACTTCCCCTCTGAGAAGCCTTTTCGTACCACTCCCTTCTGTCTATGATGTACCGACTATATGCCTGTTGACTTAAAAAATATGAACAACCTAGAGCCTTCCCATCATGGCTCAGTGGAAATGAATCTGACTAGCATCCATGAGGTTGCAGCTTCGATCCCTGACCTTGCTCAGTGGGTTAAGGTGTCACCATGAGCTGTGGTGTAGGTCACAGATGTGGCTCAGATCCTGTGCAGCTGTGGCTGTGGTGTAGGTCGGCAGCTACAGCTCTGATTCCATCCCTAGCCTGGGAACCTCCATATACCATGTGAGGCCCTAAAAAGACTATATATATATATATATATATATACACACACGCACATATATATATGTATATATATATGAACAAGCTAAAAGCTAAGAGTTAAGGTTTATTTGGGGTGAAGTGAGGACTACAGCCTGGGAGGCAGCATTTCAGAGAGCTCTGAAATACCGCTGCAAAGAGGCAAGGGGGGTGGTGTCAGTATATATGTGATTTCGGTGAAGAGGGAGGTACATGCAATCAAGTACACATTTTTAAAAACTTTTTTTTTTTCTTTTTAGAGCCACAGGTATGGCATATAGAAGTTCCCAAGTTAGAGGTTGAATTGGAGCTACAGCTACTGGCTTATGCCACAGCCACAGCAACGTGATATCGAAGCAGCATCTGTGACCTACACCATAGCTCATGGCAACACCGGATCCTTAACCCACTGAGCAAAGCTAGGGACTGAACCCACATCCTCAAGGATACTAGTCAGGTTCTTAACCCACTGAGCCACAGTGGGAGCCTCCTCAAGCACACATTTTATAGAAGTTTGCTACTGGTCTTGTGACGGTCACTGCTAGTCATGAGGAATAGACGTCACCATGAAGGATTTTAGTGTTTTTCTAGATATGAGGAGATGTAAGAATTGGGCTCACAAAATCTTCTGAAAATATCTAACTCTCTGAAGACCTGTTCTGCCAGTTTTCCCAGAGCACAGAGGGCCTCACTCCTGAAATCTACCCTGAGCTCTTTTAGGGGCTGTTGAGGTTGGCAGGTGCTGTGGCTCATGATTCAGTTCTTATAGAAGCAGATGACAAGTTCCGACCTCCAGTTCACAGCCTCCACATCATCATCTTGAGATATTTCAATTGTTTATTTCCTGGATTCCTTAAAAAGAGATTCAATGCTTCTTATTTTTCTAACCGTAGTGCCTGGATCATAGTCCACATCAGCAAAATGTGTTTGCTTGACAAAAGAACATGACCGCAGAAGTCCCTGTCACACATTTCGATGTAGTTTTTGGTAAGTCAGCCTCAATTCATTGACTTTAACATATAAGCACCATATTTCATGTTTCTGTATTTATAATCCTAGTACCCAGGAAACAGTAGCACTATTTAAACTTATGTTAAATAAAGGACAAGGGACAGCTCTGAGAAGAATGTCCTTAACAACCTCTCCTTGATATCCAGATCTGAGTAGATAAGGTCAGGATGCCTGAAAACATGCACTACGTGGTCTTTTATCTCTGAGAAAATAGCCATTAGTTTATTCCTGTGCATGCCTATTTCATTGGCTCACTTTTTTCCATATGACTTCTGCAATTGCACAGTGAATTTACCGAAAAATCACAAGAAACCTATGGTTTGCTTTTGGCTCACTTAGCAAAGTTCTTTGTACAGGTGCCTCAGGAAGAATGAAAGAGTAATCCAATCAGGGTAAATCTGAGTGAACTTCTGAAATAGTAACTTGGAATGGCTAAATTACCAATCAGGAACATTTGCATATTTAAGGCAATATAAAAATAGTGCTTGATGTAAAACTTGCTAGTGTCTTTTAGGAACCATAGTGTATAATCTTTAAGGCTCTTGAAAACTCTGTCCATAAAGCATATTTTCCTTTAGTAAAATGGTAATAAAATGGTATATTCTTTCATTAAAAGTGATATTTTGTATTCTGCACAGAGAGAAAGACAAATCCCTTTCGTGGAACTTTTGTTCATGGTGACTGTCTTTTTAGGGCCCCACCTGAGGCATATGGAGATTCCCAGGCTAGGAGTCCAATCAGAGCTGTAGCTGCTGGGCGACACTACAGCTCATGGCATCACTGGATCCTTAACCCCCCGTGCAAGGCCACACATAGAACCCATGTCCCCACAGACGCTAGTTGGGTTCATTATCTGCTGAGCCATGATGGGAACTCCGTGGTGACTGTCTTAATTCTTTATTTCTATACCAAGTATTGGCACTCAATACATTTTTCGATGGTTTACTCTGCTACAAAGGAAATCCCCATACACTGAAAATCTTGTATAGATCTAAAAGTACAAAACTGAGAATTCAGTCCGCAAAGGCAGGGTTTTCCTGTTGGGTTTCCTGGTACGTCCCCAGAATCCAGAACAGTGCTTGGCATTTAATGTGCCCACAATAAAGATGTTTTGAATCACAAAATCTGATTTGAATAGAGAGGAACATCAGACTTGAGGGACCATCTTCACCACCATCACTGTCGAGGGGGAAATGTAACTATAAATATAGGTGCTTTTTCCTCCCTATTATCTGTAAATCACTCATCACTCACTGAGACCATAGTCACGTTCTCTCAAAGAGACTGTTAAATAACCACCCGATCCATTCAACATGTTTTCATATTATCACACAAAAACTATTATCCAGGTTTAATAGAATTTAGAAATTTTAATAATGACATTTGACTCTCTATCCTTAATGCTTTTAATCACTGTAAATATCTTAGGACAGCATCGTGTTTTCTCACTCAAAGAAGATGTGATGCAGTATCTGGGGGGAAAGAGGCTTAGGTCGTCAGTTACCTACAAGCAGGTGTTCGCGTCGTGCGGGGCTGCCTGCTCCTACTTGAGAGGCTGGCAGCTCATCCTGGCAAAGATGATTATTTGTGGTGCTCCATCCTAGAGAGTTACTGGCACAGAGTAGGCACTCTATACCTATATTTTTTGATAAAATAAAAAATGAATAATAAATGAGAAGCTTGATTTGGTGGCGGGGAAATTGATAGGACATCTGTTGTTAACAAATAAATTGAGCAGGGGTTTTTAAGAAATAGAACTTTCAGGCTCCTGTCCCAGCAAGAAGCAGTCAAGTGCCCTTTCCCTGTGCATCTTTAGGGAGGCCGCGTGGAGTACTTGGTCCTGAAAAGGTCCTTTCCAGGTGAGGCCAGGAGAGGGCTTTCTGCCAAAGCTCCCTAACAAAGCCTGCCTCTTGTTAGTCACCAGCCCCACTCGGCATCCATGACCTACGATTCCGTGTATGTGTCAGAGCCTCTCGTCACTCAGAAGCAGGTTGTCTGTGGCCACCCTGGCAGGTGGGCTCTGACTGCAATAGGCTCACCTGTTCTCTTGCACCACAGATATGGGATCTCACCTCTGCAATAACTGGCAGCAGTCATTTGGCTGCTTGGGCATTTTGAGCTTGTTTAGCAATCGGAACACGAAGTATTTAGGTTATTATGTTCTGGTTAAAATAATATATTTTTTTCTCAAGTAGTCTCTCCTCATGCTCAGTTACATACCAAGGTAACTGCTGAGTTGGATGTTTTGAAACTCGAGGTAGTTGTGAGTGTGTGTGTGTCTGTGTGTGCGTGCCTTCCTGACTCATCAACTTCATTCCTCAGAGTTAGTGATCTGATACTCAAATGATGAGGAGACTAAGTCTCATAACTATGGGTTGTGGTCCAGGCATTCTTGACAGGTGAAGCACGCACAGCACTCAAATCTCTAAGATCATTTGGCTCCAAATAGTATTTAAGTTCTAAGTTGGTCCATTTTCTAGCCTTAGTCATTAAATCTTCATTTTGTAGATTCACCTTAGAGAATTATTTTTGCCTACTGAGAAAATACTCTCTATCTAACCTAAGACTGGCTCCTGATAAGTGAAGCAATACAAATTGCTAAATATTTTGGAAAGCTTTAGCCAAGTAGAGTTACGTGAAGCAGAGGGGTTGTCATCACCTGACATCTAAATACGATCAGCAGGAGGTGAGCAGTGAGCTTTGAGGAAGCTGCCACCATCCGCCCAAGCCCAGAGAGTTCTTACCACTTGCTTAGTTGTTGGTCCTGATAAAATGTTAGCCCATTAAGATAAGGTGTCTATTTTATTCACCTCTTCTATAGTGTGTACCTAAAACTGGCTAGAATGACCAGAAACGGCCCAAGTAAACACCTCTCTGCTGCTCTCTTTGCCAAGCTAAATAATTTTGTCTCTTCTCAATTTTGCATTCTGTTTCCTTATGCAAATTTGTCTTATTTTATATACGTGTGTTTTTCTCTTTCTCCCCATATATGTATGTACACACACATTCATACTTGTTTCTATACATGTAAGTCTTCTCGTAAGTGTATATCATACACATGCATAGAAGTATTTTCTTTGGGGTCCACCAATTAGAATAAATAATTGTTATTTACATCTCCATCGTGGAGCCTTTAATATTGAGGTTTCACTAATGGTCACCCACAGAATCTTGAGTTTACCCATTTCAATCTTGGATGATATGTTTTCAGTATAAACACGTTACATTGTTTAAAATTAATTCCTGGCTGAAAAATTGTTAGTGCCACAGTAGGAGGGTTTTTTTTGTGTGTGATTTTTTTTTTTTTTAACTGAAGAATAGTTGATTTACAGCATTGTCTTAGTTTCAGGCATATAGTAAAGTGATTCAGTTATATATTTTTTCAGATTATTTTCCATTATAGATTATTTCAAGATTTTGAATATAGTTCTTTGGGTTATACCGTAAGTCTTTGTTGCTTATCTATTTTATGCATAGCAGCTTTTATCTGTTAATCCCAAATTCCTAATTTTTCCCTCTCCCACCTCCCTTTTCTCTTTATATCTTTTTCTGTTTTTAATTTTATTGGAGCATTGTCGACTTACAAGGTTGCATCAGTAATACATATACGTATATCCATTCTTTTTTCCATATAGGTTATTCCAAACAATTGAGTACATTTCCCTATGCTATACAATAGGACCTTGTTAGTTGTCTGTTTGACACAGTCATGTGTATATGTTATTCCCACCCTCCTAATTCATCCATCGTAAATAGGACGCAGCATTTACATGTAACGGAAAGACATCATTTCCCTAGGTGTTTGCTCACATGTCAGAAGGGCCACTAGGTCTGAATCCTAACCACATAGTGTTGTTTGTTCATTGTTTAAACCACAGTGCCACTCACCAAACAGTATTGGAAGCTTTTATCTCTAGTTGCTCATCCCATGACGCTAAAGGACACCAATTAAAATCTATATGTACTTCAGTATTGGTACTTCATCTGGGTTAAACTCCGGGCGATTATCAAAGGTACTGTGGATTCATTTTTACATGAAATTGAAAACATTTCACAGGCAAACATATCTCTCTGTACCTAGACATAAAGCACAGTTGCCTTCAGATTATTTACACCAACTTGTGCACAAACTGGCAGGTGATGGATAATGCTCCCAAATTCTCTCTGAGCTCCCACAATACAGATGATGCCTTTAAAACTGACAAGAATGGAATTCCCCTTGTGGTGCAGCGGAAATGAATCCGACTAGAAACCATGAGGTTGTGGGTTTGATCCCTGGCCTTACTCAGTGGGTTCAGGATCTGGCATTGCCGTGAGCTGTGGTGTAGGTTGCAGATGTGGCTTGGGCTGGCAGCTGTAGCTCTGATTAGACCTCTAGCCTATGCCACGAGTGCGGCCCTAAAAAGCAAAAACAAAAGCAACCTCCCCACCCCCCAAAACCTGGCAGGAACCCAATTTATCTTTCAGGTGATGGAAACCTTTTCTTCTTAACCTGAAAACAGCATGGAAGAGTGGGAAACCCACAATTTTCATGATAAGGGAGCCCAGGTATGAAGGATGTGTTTAAGAATATTGACAACAATAAAATTACTTTTTTCTCTCCCATAAAAAAGAACAGAAACCACACCTGTCATTCTCTGAGGTATTTTCGAAGTACTGCACAGCAGGCTTTTTAAATACTGTAGTCGATCATAAAAATCACACATCAAGTTAAGGAGCCTTGCATGTGTTTGTCTTTTTAAGTTGTTTCGTTTACTGACATGCGTACAAAGCCTGTGGAGTCTGAACTGGCATTGTGGAGCTGGTGCTGAACGACCCTTTCACCTTTTAAGGAACTGGCAACGTCTTTCAGAACTTCTTGACAACAGAAGAAATGGTGGGGGGAAAAACTGTAATTGTAATGTATACATGTAAGGATAACCTGACCCCCTTGCTGTACAGTGGGAAAATAAAATAAAATTTAATAAAAAAAAAAAAAAAAAAAAAAAAAAATTCAAAAAAAAAAAAAAAAAAAAAAAAAAAAAAAAAAAAAAAAAAAAGAACTTCTTGAGAACCTATCTCCAGTTTAAATCATGACCCTTGGTTTGAGTCATGCTACCAGCAAATGGAATTTTTTTTTTAAATTATTGGTAAAACCATGTCTCTCATACAAACGTGTGACATGACATGATTGTTTCTCTCATAAAAGAAATATGTGTTAAATATTTTCTGCTAACTAATCAATGAGTGAAACACTAAGGTGTTATAATTGGTTCCACGGAGAATCCAAAAAAACCACACATATATTCATGTATTAGACACTCAAGATAATGAATTAAAGTTACAAATCAATGCAAAACTGGCCAGTATTCAAAAAGAATAATCATTTCTTTTCCATTGGACTTTTTTTAGTTGCATAACTAGGGACAGAATCATTTGCAATATTGTCAGGTTTTTGTTTTGTTTTGCTTTTGCAATTGAGAGATTTGCAAGATATCTCAGAGAAAATTAAAGATGAAGATAACTGGAAGATGGTTACCTAGTGATTTTTTTCCCCATTTCAAAGCTGTCACTCATTTTCCTGACTCTATGAAATATGCAGAGGAAGTACTCAGGAACAACTTGGGATGTTATGACCAACAATACAGATAATTAGGTGGAAGTTATGTTTTCAAGCTAAAGACTTTAAGTGTTGAATACATTTTTACAAAATAGCTGTAATAAATAAAGGGTGACTTTTACAGATTACTGATATAATTAATGTATATTTTCTGCAACCTACATAAATAATTTGGGGCAGAGGCTCTTCCCAAGAACTTAATGTCCTTGTTTGCATTTGGTCATGGTTACTATTGAAAATTTCTTCGTTAAACAATTTAAAGATGATGATTTGATGAGAATATGCTGAGGGGTTGCTATGTGCATATTTAGGGGACAATGGTTGACTTCTTTGAGAGAGTTTTCCTGCATTTCCCAAGTGGGTGCGGGCATGCATGCACGGTGTGCCCCCGTGTGCCCTCACGGGCGCTGGGCGAACCCCTCAGCGCTTTCTTGCCTGCTTTCTTGTCTTCACACACACATGATCTCCTCATCTGATTGAGGGTCGCTAATTGATGTATTTTTATTAATGGATGGTCAGGTGGCCCAACTTGGGAGAAATCTCTTGTGTATTCTAGCCATACTTTCTGTCTCTTCACCCCTTCCCTTTGGTCGCATCTCTGCCCTGCCTCACTCTGCCTGGTTCACAACCAAAGGCTGGGATCTGTGTCCTCTGCTCGTCCTTCTGATGCCCAGCGGGCCTCGCAGTAAGAGGGGAGGTGTGTGCTGTGGCTGAGGGCAGGGCGATGGCTTGGGCTCTTCCTGGGAAGCACCTGTGTTGCCTTGCTGAGTCCCAGGTGACTGCCCCTCCAGGGCTCTTCCTTGTAAGTCTCTCTGTTTGCACTCAGGTAATTGCTTCTTCCCTTTTTTCGCTCTGCCTCTTGGAGCTGTGGCTGCTCCTTTGCTGTCCCTGGGCCAGGATTTTCATATATTCCTTACAGTTCCTTATGCCCAGTCACACGGTTACAAATGCTTATGGTGTTGGTAAAACCTCCTGCAATAACTTTAATGTGAGGGAGGCACGTTTTCTGTTGGGATCCTGCTGATATCCTGCTCAGGTTGCTTTATCTTCTGAAGGTGTGACTAGCCAGAGGGTGGAGATGCCCCGGATTCTAACCCAAGATCACGAGAAAGCAGAGGCTCTCTCAAACTTTTCCTCCTGACCCAGGGTCAGCAAACATTGTCTGTAAGAGGCCAGAGAGTACATACTGAAGGCTTCGTGGATCATGCTGATAGCGGGCAGATGGAAAGGAAAAAGGGCATGGCCGTATTCCAATAAAACTGTATAAACACAGGGATGGTGATTTGGATTTTGGGCTATAGTTTGCTGACCCCAGATTAGACTGGAAAATCTAAACTGGGTTAATAGGGCCTCATTACAGTGCCCTTGGGACACTTGGGTCTCTTACAGTTTCATTACTAACAAAGAACTATTTTGCCTTAGTTTGTGCTTTGGTATTTCCCTTCTCAAATTGGTCAAAAAATATAAACCCAAAGTTTTAAGAAACTGAACAATATCCAAAGAAGACAAACCTGTATAAATCCATGTCAAAATGTGTCATAGGTATTGTTGTTGTGGTTCAGCAGGATAAGAACCAGACATAGTGTCCATGAGGATGTGGGTTTGATCCTTGGCCTTGCACAATGGGTTAAGGACCTGGCATTGCCACAAGCTGCAGCATAGGTTGAAGATGTGTCTCGGATCCTGCCATTATTGTGGCTGTGATATAGGCAGCAGCTCAGATTTGACCCCTAGCCTGGGAACTTACATGTGTCACAGGTGTGGCCCTAAAAAGAAAAAAAAAAAAAAGATGTGTCATAGAGAAACCATTTCAAATACATAAGTATGGAGTTCCCTTGGTGGCTTAGTGGTTAACAAATCCAACTAGGATCCATGAGGATGCGGGTTTGATCCGTGGCCTCGCTCAGTGGGTTAAGGATCCGGTGATGCTATGAGCTGTGTAGGTCGCAGATGTGGCTCGCCTCTGGCGTTGCTGTGGCTATGTTGTAGGCTGGCAGCTGCAGCTCTGATTGGATCCCTAGCCTGGGAACTTCCATGTGCTGCTGGTGCAGCCCTAAAAAAATAAAAACAATAAATAAAATACATAGGTATACTCAAAAGTGATACAGATAAATCAATGTGGTATGAAAAAAAGTCAAGTAACGCACAGAAAAGCAAGAAGAAACAGAAGAGCGAAAAACAGAGGGAAACAAAACAAAAAAAACCCAAATAATAAAATAGTAGATTAAATCATGACTGTCATTAAACATGGATGGTCTAAAACAACAATTAAAGACAAAATTTTGAAAAAGGGCAAAAATCATGACAATTATATGCAGTCCACAAGAAGTATATTTCAAACATGATGATAAGTAGTTTACAAATAAAATGATAGAAAATGATAGGCCATGTCAATGATAATCAGAAAAAAGCTGGGTGGTTTTATTAAATTCAGACAAAGCAGACTTAAGAGTAAGGAAGTCTTGCCCAAAACAAACTGGAAAAGTGCATGTTGATTAAATGGCCAGTTCACCAAGAAGACGTAATGTAAAAATATGTATGCATCAAACAACAGGGCTTCAAAATACGTGAAGCAAAACCTGGCAGAACTAGAAGAGACATAACAAATCCACACTTGCAGTTTGTGACTTCAATCCCCTTTCAGCAATTGATGGAACCACTGGGCAGAAAATCAGTATGAATACAGGAGAGCTGGCCAGCACCACCAGTCAATGGGATCTGATTGACATTTGGAGGACACTCCACCCAAGAACTAAAGGATGCACATTCTTTTCAAGAATAGATGAGAGAGTGGAGAAGTGATTAATATGGCTTTGGGTAGATAATTAGTTCTTTTTAGGAGAGTCTAATTCCCATGAATTAGAAGTCCTAGTGTAAAGTTCAAATAGACATCCACACAGATGTGCAGATCAATTGAATGGTTGGGAAAATTGGGTGGATATATGGATGGATGGAGGGATGGATGAAGGGAGAGATGGATGGTGGATGGATGGATGGAGGGATGATGGAGGTATGGATGAAGGGAGGAATAGAGAGAGGGAGGGATGGATGAAGGGAGGGAGGGATGGATGGATAGGTAGGTGGGTAGAGATAGTCAGACAGGCATAAAGTCAGAAATTTGAGTATTGCCTACCCAGAGTCCTTACTGATTCTTCTACCTCATTTCCTTTATCCAGTCCCCATTTTCTGGCCATTTTGTCTCCATAATTTCTCCCATCCCTGCACCCATCTTTTTTATTCTTACTATCATTATTTCAATAGGAAACCATCAATATTTTTAGCTGGGGCTATTTACTGCAAATATCTATTTTAATTATCGTCTAAATCCATCCCACTGCCTCTGGTTCCTCATTTATTCCGTCCCACTTATTATTACTGCAACCACAGTTATCTTACTCAAGTCAGATGGTTCCATTCAGTTCTTTAAAAACTGTTGTTTGCAGAGTAATCTCAGTTTTAGAAGGTACCTAAAGTACCTCATGCTTGGTACCTACTGTTTATTACATAACTTCTCATGTAGTTGGTGCCCTTTCATATATCCAGGCTGGGGCACATTGTTTATTTTTGCTTGAGAATATTCTCAAGTATTTTATACAGCAATTAGTATCCCTTGTATATTTTAGGTTAGTAGCTAAGTTCTTTTTATCATGCATGTAACTAGTTAAAATAATGCACTTTGCAGTATATTTTAAGTATCAACATGTTAACATCAAGTTCTTATATCACACTTTGAAAGTGTCCAGTAGAATCTCAGTTAACATGGCAATTGAGTACTTACTATCATCCCTTTAGGTTTTTTTCTTTTTTTCTTTTTTTTTTTTTTTTTTTGTCTTTTGTCTTTTTAGGACCTTACCCATGACATATGGAGGTTCCCAGGCTAGGGGTCCAGTCGGAGCTGTAGCTGCCGGCCTAAACCACAGCCATAGCAATGTGGGATCCAAGCCGCGTCTTTGACCTACACCACAGCTCATGGCAACAGCGGATCCTTAACCCACTGAAGGAGGCCAGGGATTGAATCTGCAACCTCATGAATGCCAGTCGTGTTCCCTCACCACTGAGCCACGTCGGGAACTTCCATTTAGTTTTTTTTTAAATTTAACAGCAAACAATATTGCATCTATTAAAGGATTATAAGGATAGTTTTTAAAAGGAGTAAAATCATGACTCTCACACAGATGTAAAATGAAAACATGTTAAATATTGTATTTAGTTCATTATTAAGCATGAAACCAGACAGATGTCACCTGTTTCAAATGAGAAGAAAGAAAAGCAACTGTATGTGGAGTAAAGAAATGCTGAAATTAATTTACAGGGGACCCAAACTGGCATGTTCTAGGGAGGTGGGGGATGTAAATCAATTCAGTATCATTTACTGGACAGTTTGCTTGTATGTCTTCGGACAAAATTTATTTTGCATATTCATCAGTTATCTACAATGTAAAGTTTTAAAACAGCATGTGGGTAAAGAAAGATCAGAAATCCTGGGAGAGGAGTTCCCGTCGTGGCGCAGTGGTTAACAAATCCGACTAGGAACCATGAGGTTGCGGGTTCGGTCCCTGCCCTTGCTCAGCGGGTTAACTATAGGGCGTTGCCGTGAGCTGTGGTGTAGGTTGCAGACACGGCTTGGATCCCACGTTGCTGTGGCTCTGGTGTAGGCCGGTGGCTACAGCTCCAATTGGACCCCTAGCCTGGGAGCCTCCATATGCCGCGGGAGCAGCCCAAGAAATAGCAAAAAGACAAAAAAAAAAAAAAAAAAAAAGAAAGAAAAAGAAAACCTGGGAGAATGGACTTTGAATGAAGGGGATTTTCTACTGGGCACACCTCGAGATCTTTTGTGTTCCTTTCACATATTCTTAGGCATGATTCCTCTTCTTCCTCAACTCCTATTGCCGTTCCTTTACTTACAGACATATTACCTCTGATTTTATGGTTGGTGGTCTTTTATTAGTCAACCCTAAAGTAATTATTTGAATATAAATGAGTATATGAATTGAAATATTTTTGTTTAATTTTCTGTCACCATGTGGCTCCAAGTGTTAACAAAAATTTTCCTCTGGTTTGGGATATTCTTCCAATTATTAGTACTAAAAAATGATCAGAGAAACCTAAACACATTATAAATTTTGATATGCTAGTATCACAGATAAGGGTAAAATTTTATTTGAAATACATCTAGTTATAAGATTGATGTATTCCCCCCCTTTTTTTAAAATTCATGAATGAATGTCACTTTTGGTTGGAATGACCTAGAATTCAGCATTAGCTCTATTTTGTTTTTCTTTTTATAGAAATAAAGACTGGAGTTCCTGTTGTGGTTTAGTGGAAGCGAATCTGACTAGCATCCAAGAGAATGCAGGTTCGATTCCTGGCCTTGCTCAGTGGGTTAAGGATCCGGCATTGCCATGAGCTGTGGTGTAGGTCACAGACGCAGCTCAGATCCAGTGTTGCCATGGCTGTGGTGTAGACCAGCAGCCGAAGGTCCAATTCGACCCCTAGCCTGGGAACCACCATATGCTGTGGGTACAGCTCTAAAAACACACAAAAGAAAAAAAAAAAAAGAAATAAAGACTGACAAATTTCAAAGATACAAAATGGAAGTAACACTGCCTCATTGTCACGAAACAAGTTTGGACCCCTTGCTATGTTCATAAATTTATCTATCCCCCAAGTTAATTTGGAAAATCCATCAGATGACATTTTCACTAGATTTCCCTTTTTTTTTTTTTTTTTTGCTGAATATAAAGAAAGCCCTGACTTGTAAAAGTTGGTTCACTTAGGGTCTTTCACACTCTGTATTTATATCAATATTTGTAATTATCCTTTTGTGTGGTGAACAATACCTCAAAGAAAGATTGAGGTATTCCATGTTTAAAGTGAAATGAAGACAGTTACAAAAAGGGATACAGGGAAAGAAAATTTGCTCAAATTTCCCCCACAGATGATTTCTCGTGGAGATTTTTGACAAGAGAACATATATGCAAGATGAGTATCTAGAAGTTGTTAAGACTGTTTCTGAAAGGTGGTCTGTGAACAAGCAGCATCACTTAGGAGTTTTCTAGAATCGTAAGAGCTTCTGGGCACAGGGCCATCTCTGGGTCACTCTGCCCTCGCTGACGACACCTGTAGGTTCTGCTTGCCCTGGGGAAAAACACTGATTTCTTGGTGCCCTGAACTACTTGATTTTTCCTGAACATGTTATGTATTTTTATGCCTTCTGCTTTGTTCTAGCAAATCCCTCAAGTTTAAATACAGTCTTCTAGATAGAGCATTTTATATTGATTTACAATTATTATATTTTATTTACATGGGTGTGTTTAATACTGATTTGCATTACCTTTGTGTGGGTGTGACTGTCTTCCAGCATCAGGCAGGGTCCCACTCCAGGTGCATGCTCATGGGATGCACAGATTTAGAAGCAGGGAGGTAACTGCCTGATAAAAAGACCATTGTGACTCAGTAGGTGTATTCCTGTGGGAGAAAGTGGGTGCTAAGGGCAGAGTATTTGGGACGCACCCATGTGAATTTGACCTCTGTCTCCACACACTGGGCGTGCTGTCTGTTCTTTAGGGCTCTGGGTCCAGGTAAGACTGTGATCCCACAGATCCGCAGGATCATCATTAGAACCAAATGAGGTAGTGCAAAGTACCTGGAATCGACAAATCTTCGGAATTATCTGCTTATTATCATTATCACCAGCGTTATTATCAGCACCAAGGTCTGGGTCCTGTGATGCCCTCTATATGGCTGTTGGAATAGACATCATCTCCTCACAGTCTGGTCACAGGAAACATTCCACACGTGCTTTGTTGAAGTTTCTCTGCTAGTGAGATCATTCGTTGGAATGGGGGGGCGGTTACTCAGTGTGACACTAATAAGCCACTTCATTGTGAAAAAAGAGAAGAAAATAAGAGAGAGGAAGGAGAATGAGGGAAAGCTTAAAACCAAATATGTAAGAATGGAAAGCACAAGCAGCAGAGGAAATTAATAAAATAATGGCACTAATATTTGTAGACATTTTGCACCTTCCTTCCCTTCCTTCCCTTCCCTTCCCTTCTTTCTTATTTTAAGCTGCTTGTGTGGCATATGTAAATTCCCAGGCTAGTAGTCAAATTGGGGCTGCACCTGCTGGCCTACGCTACAGCCACAGCAACGTGGGATCCGAGCTGCATCTGCTCACGGCAAAGCCAGATCCTTAACCCACTGAGCGGGGCCAGGGATCAAACCCGCATCCTCATGGATACTAGTCAGGTTCGTTACTGCTGATGTTTTAGAAGCTAGGGCGAGTAGTTTTGCTGTGAGCCACACGGGAAATCCTTGCTATTGCTGATGTTTTAAACAGCAGGCAGTTTGGTTTGAAAAGAAAAGAAGGTTTGCTTGTTTTCTGGCCACATTCAGAACAATCCCACAGCAAATAGTTGTGAACCATCCTGGCCGACTCTCTTTTCCTATTCTCAGCATGGGGCTGTCACATCCTCGTGTGTATGTGCGCATGCATGTGTGCTGCCCTCTCCCTGCCCCGCCCCCTCAGGTCCCTGCGCAGCCTTCCACACAGCGACCCCCTCTGTCCCAGCAGGACAGGACAGGATCTTGCTAAAGGCAGTAGAAGAGGCCAGAGCCTTCACGTTCAGCATGAAGCACAAGCCTCTTTGCATGACCTGAGAGACCCTCTTGATTACAGACTGTTTTTTTCTTTTTTTAAAGTATAGTTGATTTACAATGTTGTGCCAATTTCTGCTGTACAGCAAAGTGACTCAGTCATATACGTATGCATATACTTTCCTTTTCTTATGTTATCTTCCATCACAGTCTGTCCTAACAGAATGGACAGAGTTCCCTGTGCTGTACAGCAGGACCTCATTGCTTATCCATTCTAAATGTAAGAGTTTGTATCTACTAACCCCAAATTCCTTGTCCATCCCACTCCCTCCATCATCCCCTTGGCAACCACAAGTCTGTTCTCTATGTCTGTGAGTCTGTTTCTGTTCTGTAGATAGGCTCATTGTGCTGTATTTTAGATTCTACATACAAGTGTTGTCACATGGTACTTGTCTTTCTCTTTCTGAGTTACTTAGAATCTCTAGTTGCGTCCATGTTTCTGCAAATGGCGTTATTTCATTTTCTTTATGGCTGAGGAATATTCCTTTGTGTATATATACCGTGTCTTCTTAATCCATTCATCTGTCAATGGATATTTAAGTGGTTTCCATGTTTTGGCTACAGACCACTTATTTATCATTGTCCATCCCTTACTGGTCTCAGAGGATGAACGCCCTGAGTAGCCTGTGTTCACTCAACCACACACCCTCTTAGAAATGCCTCCCTCCCCTCTCTGACCCAGTTGCTATCCTGGGGACCTCATTCAACTCACCCACACCTTGTCCAGTAACTCCCTGCACCACCTGTGTGTCCCCCATCCTTCTAGTATGCTAGGATTGTTCATTTTATTTACTTCGTATTAGTTTATTCATTCTCGCAACACATAATGATTAAATGCCACCTACATTTAAAACACTGTTCTGAGGCAGGAAAATAACAGCCTGCAAGCCATTTCCCCTAAAAGGTGACAGTGCAAGGGCAGGGCTGTGCACACCTGAGCAGGTGGCAGCCGAATGTCCTCTTATCTGACATTAGCATCTTGTGCTAATCTTGCAGAGTTCTAACCATTGTAGTTTTGAAAACTGGATCTATACCTCCATTTTCATGCTGTGCTCACTCTTTAAATGGCCTCCCGGGACCTCCGAGGTTGGCTAAAGTCAGGTGGTTGGATTTGGGCTTCTCTGAACTAAATCATCTGCACTGTGCTATTTCTCATCATTATTCATATTTTCAAATATTCTTTTCAAATGGCCATTCTTTTAAAAAAAACCTCAAATTTTCCATATTGATTTTAAGGCATCAAGTATAGGAGCTTTTGCAATTCTTTGGTCAGGATTTGGCCAAAGGAGGTTTTTGTCATATGGGTGCATGCCTATTGTGTATAAAGGATTCTGGAACTTTTTATACCCCGGACCCTAATTGTGAAGTTAGGACTCATAAGTCTTGCTGGGTTCCTGACATTGCTGGTCCAGTGATGACATTTGTTGCTGAAACTCAGCCTCTGTTCACTGGTGCCAAATACAAATGCAGAGACAGAGTTTTGGGTGAAAGAGGAAAAAAATAGCTTTTATTGCTTTGCCAGGCAATGGAGGCCACAGCAGGCTCATGCCTTAAAGACTGTGCCTTCCTTTGGGGAAGAATTTCCAGGGGGGTTTCTAGTCCAAAAGGAGAAAAACAGGGTTTCAGAAAAGAATCAGGGTTGGGGCAAACATGCATTCTTCTTTCTTTGGGGGGATCTTAGTCATCGAAGCTGGTGTCAGGAGATCTCAGTGTGATTCTGGTGATGGCCTTCTGGGTTATTGCCTGGAATAACAGTACTTTCGAAAAGAGCATATTGATCAGAGATTAGCACAAATTAGGAAAATTCCTGAAAATTAACATGTGCTAATAATCTTTAACTCAAAGGAAGTTGTGCTCAGGGTGCCTAATCTTTGGCTTTCAAGTGATTGTGTTTAGGGCACAATCAAACCAAATGAGGGAGAAACACAAGGAAGGGCTCTGAGCTGTTCAATTTTAAAGTATTCATTTCTACAAGAAGCATAAGGAATATCACTTTTCTCTTAGGTGTATTCCTTGAGGGGGAACCAGGATCCTGCCCCAAGGCTGTGCTATTGTTTCTTGACTGCTCATCCCTTGTCTGCCTCCCCTCCCTTCCCTGATTCATTCAGCAACTGTCTGAACCTGCCCTTTGGAACTCAGGGAAGGTCCTGGAGGCTGAATGATGCCCATTTCCTAAAAACAAGAAATGATTGACACAGAAAGGCTTTTGTGCCCAGGAGCCCCACAGGGCCCTGCTCAGTTTCACATTGAATCATTAAATATAATGTCTTAAATACAGTAAAACAATGATTAAAGACCAAATATGTAACTTATTTGCTCTGATAACTTTGGATGTTTTTCATTCTGTAAGAAGGCTTTGCATTATTTAATATATTTGTACTTTTCAAAAAAAAAAAAAATCTTTTTATGGTCCCACCAGCGGCATGTGGAGGTTCCCAGGCTAGGGGATCCAATCAGAGCTGCAGCTGCTGGCCTACACCAGAGCCACAGCAACGCGGGATCTGAGCCGCCTCTGCAACCTACACCACAGCTCATGGCAATGCCGGATCCTTAACCCACTGAGCAAGGCCAGTGATCGAACCTGCGTCCTCATGGATAGTAGGTATGTTCATTAGCCGGCGAGCCACGATGGGGACTCCCATTTGTACTTTTAAAAATTAACCCATTTCTTGAGATGAAAGGCTTATAATAATTTAAGCTGTAACAGAGTTTCTAGATTAATATGTAATATTTGATTTTGTTGTTTCTGAGCCTGAAAACATGGAAAGGACTATATCTATCGATTCAGCAAACTCAAAAGGATTTTCTAGCTTCACTTCTGTTTTTAAAGAGTTGTTTCAATTTTCCACAGTCTGATGGACTTGCTTGCGGGGAATCACTTGCCCTGTTCCCGCTGCGTTTATCAGTTTACTAAAACCAATACAGAAAATGTTAATATTCCTCTTCTTATCTTCCTGCCAACTGCCCATGAAGAGCAGCAGTCAGGCAGTTCCCTGTGTGAGGGATTTATTGCTGCCACAGTCACCTGTAATTGAAGGCATGTGGTTTCGTGAATTCATATAGTTTAAGTGGCGTTTGCTAAAAATTTCAGAATAGAAGGTTGACTTACCAGAAAATTTCACCTACTAATCGAGTTAATCATTATCCGAGTGGAGTATATGACATTAAGAAAAGGGTCTTCTTGCATCATTATTTCTTAGGAACAACGAAAATAAAGAAAATAGAACTTCGTCTCTCTAACAGGTTCCATTCTTCTGTCCCCCCTCCATTAGCTTTGCAAATAAAGAGGAAACTGGGTGAAAACAGCATCAGAGATTCTGGAGCTGTAGGCCTAGTGGGGGGGTGGTGGGGTGGGGGCTGGGGGCTGGGGGGTGCTGACCTCCAGGAGTCAAAGAAAAGAAAGGCTGAGTCTTACTAACAGTCATCAAAATCTGTGTTGCAGGATCTTCACCTAGGGATGAGATGACACTAAAGGAAGAAATAGAAATAAGTGTTGCATAAAACACTCTTTCCTCAGATCCAGGTGTATAACAACACACTTGTGATTGTGTGATTATGACGGCTCTTGGCTGTGGGAGATACTATTCTTCACCATCTTTAGTTCCTACACTCCCTCAGTGGCTCTGCATTTTTTTCCATCTTGCTACCAAATTGAATGACAATGGAATGCATTTCTTACGTAAACTAATCTTTAAGCAAAAGCTATTTCCACTGCTTAAGGTCAAATTTTGTAGGTAGCTTTTGCTCTGTTTAGGTAGTCACAGGTTTAATATCCATTTTTCCCTTCTTTCTTTTATCTATCTACCTAACTGTCTGTCTGTCTGTCTGTCTATCCGTCCATCCATCCATCCATCCATCCATCCGTCCTTCCGTCCACCTATCTATCTACCTATCCATCCATCTGTCTAGGGAAACTATCTTGATTCTGGAAGTCCCAAGGGGGATTAGAGATGCCTACAGTCCTGAGAAATAGAGACTTCTCTACACTGAAACGTAGAAATTCAATGAATGATAACTTAAGATAGTGGCTTTGACATTACAGGGTTCCCTACAGTGGTCAACTTTAAGGAAATTTGGGTTTTTATACTCACTCTGAAGCTTTACTAAGTACTTATTTTCAGCTGTATTGGCCATGCCCGTGCTTCATATAGTCTTATATTAAGGAAGAAAACTTTTATGTGGAAAACTTCAATGCATTTCCTAGTCCATCAAAAGTAATTGGCTGAGTCAGTGAACACCAGTAGTAGCTCAAGCCCTGCACAGGGGCCAGTGGACAAAGAAAATCTCTTTGCAACTTCCTTGCCACTTGAGAAGAGAGCTATGTCAATGAAAACAGGGCAAGTGCAAAATGGTGGAAGAAATACACTATTTTTCTTGATTGATAACACCCAGTCTTTCGTAGAATCCCCACAGGAAGCCCAGAAACATAATGGGAAAATGCAATACCTTCTGAGGGCTTTATTACCTCAGTTTTTCTCTGAACGACAATAGATACACTCTCCTAGGCCTTGGGGCTGCCTTTGGAAATGCTTGTCTCGATCAAGTGAGATTGCAAAGAAAGTGTCAGCCTGTGTAAGCTACTGCAGGCACAGGCTGAAAAATGATGCAGTCAGGGTCAAGCAGCTGACCAGGATCAGAGCGGTAAAGGGGAAGGGGTGGGGAACAGGGTGGAAGCAGCCCCAGGCCGACTCTCTTAGTCCTGGGGGCTGCATCTCTAGCATCTCTACATCGGCTCATAATCCCAGCTGTCGCCGTGTGCCAGCACCTCTTGTATTTCTGCTCTATGGTTTCTCTTAAAGCTAAATCCATTTAAGGACCTTATCAAGAAATAAAAATGGTTAATTTTTACTTTTTCATGCATTTTCCTTTGTCTTTTCAATTTAAGGGCTACATATAGAAGTTCCCAGGCTAAGGGTTGAATCTGAGCTGTAGCCGCCAGCCTACACCACAGCCACAGCAACGCTGGGTCCAAACTGTGTCCTCGACCTACAGCTCATGGCAACACCGGATCCTTAACCCACTGAGTGAGGCCAGGGATTGAACCTGCGTCCTCATGGATACTAGTCAGGTTTGTTACTGCTGAGCCATGATGAGAAGTCTTGTCATGCATTTTAAATGCTCTGTTAAAATGTAGAACTGTTGAATTAGGTACAATTTTTCCGTTTATCTTGAGCTTACTAACACTAAAATCTTGGCCCGCTGTTGAAGCAATCGTGTGAGTGTGTGTGTATGTGACTTTACTGAAGTTTCACCTGTTTGTGAGCAGCAGGACCTGAGTTTCCATGTCTCTGTTCTTCGCACCCAGCACATAATAGAGTATTTGGTAAATGAACCAAAAGAATGACCGGTAACAAACAATATTCATGATAAAAATAAATGTTTCCTCAAATTTCAGGGGATATTCTATAGCCACGCTCTTGCCAAAAGATATTTCAGAACTTGGTCAGGTTTCAGATTTAATTTTTGAAGACAGAACCCTGTTCTGACATGCTTACCAAGCCACAAGCTACTGGGACAGCGGGTTTAAAGTGGGTGAGATGAGGAAGGTTGGCTGGAGTCAGCAGGGGCTGGGGGAGGATGGAATCTAATAGAAAAACGGATGAAGAAGACATTTCAATCGTTTTAAGACCTAGGAAGTATTTCTGGGGATTTAAGAGAGAATGTGTGGGTTGAATTTTCAGACTCACAGCGGTGCTAGTCCAGTGGAGCAGTGGGACTTCGCAGAGTCTATGCAGGCTGAATTAAAGCCCAGTGACTTCGTAGGAAGAGGTGTGCTTGGGGAAACAGCTGGTTTCCTGGCAGGGTCAGAAGCAGAGCTCAGCAGATTCCCCCCTACCCCGAGCACCTGTCAAGATGCACCCCCTCTGTGTCCTTCCAGTTCACATCAGTGCTGTGCTGAGTGGGGACTGCCTGCCCCGGTTCTTCCTGCATCCCTCCCCTCCCCCAGGCTTCCTCTGCAGGAGGACCTTTTGTGTACCTGGCTTTCTTGTTGCCATTCACTGTGAGTTGTGTCGTTGGTGGATGAGTAACAAAGATGCTGCTCAGACATTTTTGTCCACGACTCTGCCCTTCTGCCCCTCTCCCCTTGTTCACATCCTCACCACCCACATCAAATGGTTCTCCTTACTTTTCAAGCAGTTTAATTGCCTGATTCGTGTGTGTGTGTGTGTGTGTGTGTGTGTGTGTGTGAGAGAGAGAGAGAGAGACACACACACACACACAGACACTGATAATAGTGAGCCCTGTGTTCCTGGAAAACAAGGACACTTTAGACTTTGTCCTCCCTCTGTCCACCTCCACACACTCAAAACCCTAGAAGCAGCTCCCTGCAGAGCACCGCCCCTCCCACAGCGCTCAGAAGAGGCAGAGATGCCCCCAGTTTGACACTGGGCAAGGGCAGTCATGAAACCTATAGGATCCCATTTGGTCCTGGTAAATGATGAGCTGTGCTGTTTGTATCCACTGTACCTGTTCACCCTCTCATCTGTTCACCTCCTCACCTATTCACATCCACACCTGTTCACCTCCTCACCTGTTTACCTCCTCACCTGTTTACCTTTTCACCTGTTCACCTCCTCACCTGTCTACCTCCTCACCTATTCACTCTCTCACCTGTTCACTTCCTCGCTTGTTCACATCCTCACCACCCACATCTAGGCCCAGCCCTGCCCACCTCACCCTGTAAAAGCAGTTCCTCTGTCAGACCCATGTGAGGCAGGTGGGTCTCATGGTGAGCAGTCATCTTGCCTTCCCTGTCACAGTCATGTGTGATTAAACCTCTCCTTCCTTGAACCCAGCTTTTTATTTGCCAACATGGATATGCTTTATCGAGGACCTGGCTGAGAAACAAGGTGCACACAGTACTGTGAGAAGCACATGGCTCTGCCTCTGTACAGAGCATCAGCAAGAACGTTCAGCTCCAGCTCTTGGGAACCAGGAGGAGACTGGCTGCAGAGCGTAGCATTAATGGGACAGCCTTGCACCAGGAATGCAGTGGTGCGTGTGCAGACAGAGGGGGAAAGACTCGCAGCATCAGACTTACCTGGAAGAACTCTTCCAAACACAGCCCCCAAGCACACCCACCCCAGACTTCCACATGCCCCTCCCCAAGGCCAAGAGATGTGCTTGTACCCCCTCAAAAGCTCTGAAACCCTGATGTGGATCCCCCTCTACAACCATGGCCTTGGGTTGGGGACTGGCAGAGGGCCCAGCAGAGGGCCTCAGCTAATGACAGGTTACCAGGGCTTCTGGTTCTGACCTTGGAGAAAAGCTGGATGAGAAAATGAACTGTTGAAATGGGAGGTGGACAATAGCTGAGGGAGCCGTTGTGTCCAGGACTTACTTGCTCCTGGTCATGCTCGTGATGAAACTTCTCTTGTCAGACATCATCTAGGAAAGAAACAGACCTAGAAATCTCTGAAAGCCTTGAAGTTTCTGCTCTTCAAGTGTGAGATGTAATCAGTCATCTTTTCAAGAAAGCCAAAAACTCAGCAGTTATAAAAAAAATTTTCCAAATAAATACTTTTGTCATTAAAACACAATTCCATTGCCTAAATAAGTTGAACATCATCTTTTCACTCACAATATAATCAATTTCTGAATCTAATGTGGCAGCATAGTCAGTTGATGTGCGAGTCTGTTTAATTCCAAAAGTAGGAGGTGGCTTGGAGTTCCCTTTGTGGATCAGTGGTTAATGAACCCGACTAGGATCCATGAGGATGCAGGTTCGATCCCTGCCCTTGTTCAGTGGGTTAAGGATCGACGTTGCTGTTAGCTGTGGTGTAGGTTGCAGACGCGGCTTGGATCCTGAGTTGCTGTGGCTGTGGTGTAGGCCAGTGATACATCTCCGATTCAACCCCTAGCCTGGGAACCTCCATATGCCTCGGGTACAGCCCTAAAATAGCAAAAAAAAAAAAAAAAAAAGGTAGGGAGTGGCCTTTGGAGGACAGTGCTTAATATTTTGGAATTTCTTGAGTTCAAATGTAAAATTATTTTTAATTTTTTGATAAAAATTAATGTTGAGATTTTTCTAGAGATGTTAAGGATTGGTGAATGATTTATTCTGTTGACCATGTGTGTTGAATAATGCACGTTATTAATGGCAGGCAGTGAACGTAACAATAGATGAATTATTTGAATGGGAAAGTTAGCCTTAAAGGAGTAACCCAGTTTTACAGTAGTATTTGGAAATAATTGTAGAGGTGCCCAAAACATCATGGATTACAGTCAAAGTCATGTCCTAACCTTTACTCTGATAAGTATAACACCATAGCTATTCTGGATTTATACATAATGTCATTTCTACTGTTCCCAGTGCAACTCTCTACTCCATGTTGTTTGTCAAAGGAAGAAAAATAAATCTGTTCATCGGCAATTAATTATATTAGCAGATCCTGCTCTCCTAACTTAAAATTAACCACTTGGACAAATGGGAAGAAACTATTAATTTAGTGTGCCAATTTAGGTGAGGAAAAGTTTTCCTCCATTTTCCTAGGGCCTCTGGCTGCATCTGAAAATTACACTAAGAGAGCTGGACAAGAGAAAAGCATGTAGATTTATTAGTGCAAGTTTCCTGTGACACAGGAGCCTTTGTAAGGACACAAGCATCCAAAGAAACAGACCAGAGCACTTTGATGCTAGGTGTGCTGAGAGCAGGCAGCCCTGGGGAAGGGCGGGTCAGAGAGGATGGGTAACCATGGCAACAGGGGGTCAGCAGGGCCTGCCTGCTGGGATTCTTCTTGGTCCCCCTGTGCTTGGAGACACAGGTGTTCTCTTCCTCTGGGCGCATGGAGGCCACCTCTCATCTGAGGGTTCTGTGCCCTGCTTCAGGGGAGGAAGGTCAGAGTGACCTTTGTGCTTCTGCCATTTTTTCAGTCTCCTCCAACTTAAAGTACTCAATGTGCTGAGGTGCCATTTTCGGGGGTATCGTGTCCCAGACCCCATCACCAATGACTATGTAAAGTTTATATCTCATTTACCATCACTGACTCAAACAGCATCTAAATTTTTATCTCCTGACATGCCCTATAGTAGTTTCAGCTTGTTGCCAATCACAGGTTGTGCTGTGATCCTTTAAATCTGTCCCTAACAACATCTTCCATCTATAGCTCAGGTCAAGTTCTGCTAAGCCAGAGGCTGCAGCAAGATTCTGCAGAATAAAGTTTTCATACACTGCTTGAAAATCCTGTGGGCTTAATAATGGAAAAATATAAACAACTCTCATGGCTGAGCCATTTAGAGACAGTTCTTGCACCAGGATTAATCAGGGATTCAAATGACACCCAGAACCCAGGCTTCCTTTCCCTCGGGTTGGTCCCCACATGCCAGCTTCCTGTTGGTTCTTCCCGGTGGCCCCTTGTAGCTCCTCATGTGTTCCTTGTGTATGACATTCAGATGGAAGAAGGAGTCCACCTTTTTTTTTTGCTTTTTAGGGCTGCACCTGTAGTATATGGAAGTTCCCACGCTAGGGCAAATCAGAGCTACAGCTGCCGGCCTACACCACAGCCACAGCAACACCAGATCTGAGCCTCATCTGTGACCTACAGTGTATCTTGTGGCAACAGCAGATCTTTAACCCACTGAGCGAGGCCAGGGATTGAACCCAAATCCTCATGGATACTAGTTGGGTTTGTGACTGTGGGCTGAGATGAAGCTTTTCTTTCTCCTGATGTCTCCTTTGACATTGCATGAATTTTTTTTATTAGAGATGGAAACCAACACTGTGGCCTGGAGATGATGATTATCAGGGCCGAATCTGTGTGTCTGAAGGAAGTCAATTCCACATGATTCCCATGTTCAATGAGGAGTAGGTGTGTTATATCTCAAAGGAAAACAGGGTACCACTAAATGAGGCATGTAGCCAAAGCCTGCAGTGGTCCGGGCTGGCTGTCTCTGGTGGCCCTGTCTCCGTCTTCCCTGGTCCCTTCTGGTCCCCTCCTTCCCCGACCCACCCACACGGCTTCCGTCTCATCCCCTGTCATGGAGATGCTCTTCCCCAGCCACCTCTGTGGCGCCCTTGGTGCATCATTGGAAGATCACATCAGTGAGACCTGCATCCAGGTCTGTTTAAAAACTGTAGCCTCCACCGAGCTTCACGTTTCCATTCATTCTGTCTGTGGGCTTGGTTTGCCTTTTTAATAGCACTTACATCCACACACAGATACACATCTATAGACACAAATAGGTATGCATATGCACATGTACATACTACACACATGTATTTATCTCATTTTGCATCCATCTGCCCCCCTCCCCTACCCCTTACTGGACACACACATACACACACATGAAACCAAACACCACACAGAGATTTGGGACCAGTTTGTCTAGTGCAGAGTCTCCAGTATTTAGTACAATACCAGACAAGAGGCTGCATCCAATACATAGTTTTTGAACAAATGATTCCAATTTGCTGCACCTTGTGTAAACAGACATAATGTTTGATGATAAGATCAGGTTAATAGAGATAATGTTTGACCTATTGATCAGGTTATGACTAGACCATCTTAAAGATTCTACCGAAGTCCTTTTAGGTGCATCTGATTTAGCTGAACTGGTCATCCTCAAATAAATCGGTATAAAAATCATCATTTTGAATTGAGACTGCCTTGGTATCTACTGAGTTTTTCCTCCCTTCGAGGTCAATGAAGCCGGGGCTGGTCCTGGTTCCTTCTTGGGAAACCACTGCTGATTCACATCCCAGATTCATTCTTTGCCTCTGTCTGTTCCCATGTTCCCAAGTAGCTGGAAGTGTAAACAGGGTTGGGGACAATGCCAACTGCAGGCACTGGGTACATCGGGGGCACTGAGAGTCTTGGGGTGGGGGAGTCATTCTGAAATCAAGCTGGGAGGGTGAGGGCTGTGAACAGCCCCCCTCATAACACTGGGGTCTCCACAGTTTATGTGGAGAGGATACATAATTGATTCAGAGGAGCCTTCTGAGCTGGCACTGCTGTCGAATGTGTCTTTGTAGCATTTTCCTGGCAGCATCTGGGGTTTTTGAAAACATAATGGATTCAACACAGCCTCCCTTCTCCCATCTTTCAGCTTCATTCACATCTTGAGCAATTAAGCTTCTCTTGAGGGATGAAGAGTTATGAAGTGATCAGCCCCCAGGCAGACTCTGTTGAGGAGCAAGTGCTTTGAGAATAAAGAAGATTGATCTCCGGAAATACATCTTCCCTTGTGCTTCCTATCATTTTTCTCTGCAGAATGACAAGTTAAGAGTTCATAGCAAAACAAACAGAATAAAGATTATGACATATAAGAATAATACAAACACAAATATACAGAATTTTACTATAATGTCTTGTTCATTTATGATCCATTTTCTTTTTTACAAAATAACAGAATAAAGTTGGAGAGTGCTGTTTTTTTTTTTTTTTTTTTTTTTTTTAAAGAGTTTGCAAAAGAAATCTGTAGACTGTGTTATCCTGCAGGAATAAAGCAATGTTTTATTAGAGGCTAAGAATAAGACTATGACCAAACATTTCTGAAGCAAATTAACTAGAAGATGCTATAAGATTAAACTTAATGTTGCAAGATTTATATGCGTGGGAGAGATGCTGTAAAAGAAAATAACTTTAGATTTAGGTGATAATTCGTATGATTCCCATCAACTCATAAAATCTGGCCTATTTAATATCTGACAAACATGTTTGAAACTAATTATTAATAAATATCTGACAAACATGATTGAAACTAATTAAGTAGAAAATTAAGAAGTGTATCTAGATTAATATGTAAAGATTCAAATAATAATAAATATCCGTTACACAGCCTTTGTCAAGATATAGCATCCTACACGATTTACGTGGTGTCGTAGCCAGTATTTTTCTACACAGAAAAAAGCAATAATTTAAGGACATTTCACTCATATCTAAGATTCTAGTATGTAAGTAACACCAGTATATTTTAATTCCAAAGACGGAACGTATATCTAGAAGGAAAATGATCTGATCACTAAAAGGAATGATCTGATCCAGGCTTTGTGGATTTTTGAAGTAGTCAGAAATATATTAGCTTGTAGAAGTGTCCTTGAGTGGTTATGGGTGAGGGTGCTGAACCCTGACCTCTAGACCACCAGGGCCAGGAGGCTTCATGCACAGCCCCAGATCTTGGCTCCGTGGAGAAAAAAAAATCAGCAAAGAGACTGAGTGTAGTGAGCAAGTACTGTGTTTATTAAGAGAGAAGATAGGTGTGGAGAAAGCATAGGTGGGCTCAGAGAGAGACAGGTAAAGATAGCGAGAGAGAGTCAGAGAGACAGCAGGAAGACAAAGACAGACACAGAGAGAGAAATACAGAGAGAATGAAAGAGAGATTGACGGAGATAGAGAGACTGACGGAGATAGAGAGAGATCGACAGAGAGAAAGAGAAGAGAGTGCACGTGCTTTGCGGGGTTTAAATCACTTGTACGGGGCAGTCCCTCTGGGCTTCCTCTGGTCAATCATCTTGCTTCGTCTAGCTTTGGCCTGACTCAAGGCCCTCCCCTGAGCGCACCTCTTTTAACCAGGATGGAGTCTAGCACCAGGGTTTCTGGGAAGTGGACAGGATGTACTGTGGTGTGATGCCACTCCCTTCTCTGACCCCTGAGGAACCTTTCTGCACATGTGTAGTTCTGGAGGTCTCCTTGACCTCAAGAATGAGAAATGTGGGGTCTCCTTATCTTTTATCCCAGCAGGATGCAGCTCCTTGCTCAGGCCATTATCTGCATCTGAAAAATCTGTCCACAGGGGACAGACTCCAGTTGCTCAGCAGGGGACCCATTGATCTCCTGTCTTAGAAGTAGAGAAAAATGGATAAAATAAAATTACAGGAGGAAAGGAGGGCATAGGGAGAATGAGGATGCTCCTTGTCAAGCCAGAGGAGGCTGAATCTCCCAGGTTCAAGGTTGGGCATCTGTGGGAGACAAGAGGGCTGCTGGGGGGCTGATCCAGGCATTTAGAGTGATGGACAGGAGAGTCTCAGGTGCAGGAACTGCCCCCCCGCCCCCGGCTTGAACCCTGTGAGCTGGAGGCCTTTCCCACCTGCTGCCTGAGGTGGCTCCTCCTGACTCAGGCAGCCCATTCCAAGTAGGGATCAACTGAGAGAACAAAAGGAGAACTTTTCACTGGAGACCTTCCTTTTTACTACTTAGATTTTTTTTTAGTATTTAAGATAAATCTGTAAAATTTATAGGCATGCTATTAATCAAAGATTCTCCTTGACTGAACTCTATTCCTCTGAGCCCTTTTCAATCAGACCTCTTGCTTGCCATGTCCTTAAGATTCCAATGTTGACAATAATCCTGCTGGTCAGTATAGAAAGACTCCCACCCTCAATATCTGATCACCTTCCATCTGAACAATTTCCCAGCCCCACCCCCCACCCCCAGGTGACACCAGATACATGGCCTGCCCTCAGCAGGATCCCTGGAGGTTGTTGAGCCAGAAACCCTCCATCCTAACCCCTCATGTTTCCTTTTAGTGAATTTCCACCTACCAAGCTCCACCCACTTCTTCCTGGCCACAAACTCCCATTTTTCTTTGTTGCATTTGAGTTGAGCCCAGTGTTTTCTCACTGCAGAATCCCCTTGTGGTCGCCCCTATACCTGCGTCAATAGACCTGAAAACAGTCGGCCTTGCTCTTTTAACAAGTGTCATAAATAATATTTCCTTTGACATGATCTACTTTGAAATGAAAGAAAAAGGAAATTAGAAAAAAGGGAAAATTCACTGAGAGAATGCATATCACACTGATCACCATGTTAACTGTGGGGCAGGAATTAGAGGCGGGTTACAGGTCATTGTTATGGCAGTGGCCCAGCAGCCCTGCGCCTCAGTGTATTAGCTCTATAGACAGCCCTGTGGCTTAGTGTACCAGCTCCAGCAGCTCTGTGGCTGCAGTGTGTCAGCTCTTTTACCTGGTGAGACACCAAGTGAGCACTTGGAGAGTTGGAGTACTCAGGTTTATTATGCCGGCGTGATATCAGAATCTGGGTTCTTGTTCACTGCGGTCGAAGAATGAACTCCGGGAACACACAGGCAGCAAACAAGCAAAGTTTCTATTGAAGGAAAGCAGATAGCTCCCAGGGTTATTGGGGGGGGGGGGAGAAGAGCCCCCCTTTTCTCTATAATCCTATAGGGGTTTTTATTCCTTAAAGTTGGGGGGGGGTTACCGACGTGAGGTCCAGAGAGATGTGGTCTTCTCCCATTGGCCTTATTCAGTTACCCATATCAGTCCTTGTCCAATGGGATCGAAATGTTACGGCAGCTGCCCAGCAGCCCTGCGCTGCAGTGTATCAGCTCTGGCGACAGCCCTGTGGCCAGTGTACCAGCTGCAGCAGCTCTGTGGCTGCAGTGGATCAGCTCTTTTACCCGGCGAGAGACCAAGCGAGCACTCGGAGAGGTGGAGAGCTCAGGTTTATTTTGCCGGCGGGCTCAGAGGAGATCGCTCTCCAGAGTCTGAGCCCGGAAGAAGGGTTTCACAAGGCTTTTATGGGCTACGTCTTCCGGTCCAAGCTTGGCTAGTTGGACTGGAGTGACGTCAGGCAAGGTAGTAGATGCGGAAACAAATTTACAGAAGCAGATGTGTGGGGGAGGGGTGGTTGGGACAGTTGGCTAGACTTTGCTTAGTCATCATGGCCGGGGTCTCTCTACATTTTTATTGGGACATTTTCTCCTACACTAGGGGTGGACATGTCCTATACGTCTCATAGTTTCTTTGTCCTTTTCATCCTGTAAACTGAGTCACAGGGGATTAGAGATTAACGTCCCTCTGGGCATAAGTACACTCCCTATAGTAAACAAGACCTGTGGGGAGGTTACTCCCTGGAGCCCTTAAGCCGCAAATGTTAATCAATGGTCATATCAAAGAAAGCATCAAAGCCCATGCTCCTACACTGACTACCAGAGTTAATATTCTGCTTCAGGCAGGCTCAGAGGAGATCGCACTCCAGAGTCTGAGCCCCAAAGAAGGGTTTCACAAGGCTTTTATGGGCTGGCTCTTCCGGGTCCGTGCTTGGCTGGTGGGACTGGAGTGAGGTCAAGCAAGGCAGTAGATGCAGAAGCAAGTTTACAGAAGCAGATGTGTGAGGGAGGGGTGGTTGGGGCAGTTGGCTGGACTTTGCTTGGTTATCATGGCCGGGGTCTCTCCTTTCTACCTTTTTATCGGGACATCTTCTACGTCATGACAGCGATTCCCTAACTTTAGATGCTTTTCAATGAACGTGTATTTGCAGATACACGTGCTAATGTTTTATTTCCATAATGCAAAGGAAAAAAAAAAAAACAGGAAAAAAGCCAAGTCTGGTTTGGTTGTTGTCTCTACTGTGTCGTTTCGAGGTTTGCATGGTTTACAGCATCACATAAATAGCTGTGATTTTTTAGTGTTGTTAAAATAGCAACAATAGGGGAGGTGAATTGAGATATTCTGCCATCTAAGAGAAGTGCTGTAATTAATATCAAGGAGGGTAAATTTAACTCAGCTTCTCTCCACTTAAATAACCCAGCTGAAAATGAAACAGATGCTTCAGAAGCTTTGCAGGCTAATATTCAAGGAAGATTTTTCTTTCCAAGTTTTTGGCCAGAGCTTTGTGTTGCTAAGGTTGGAGTTCTCTAGTAAATGGAGCTCCTTCATGCAGAACACTTAAGGAATGTTTGCATATGTAAGACTAACCCCAGAGCTGAATCTGCCCAGGGAAATTGTGCATTATCACAAAGTGTGAGAAAATCTGCACTTCACAGAAACTGGAGGTGGGGAGTTGGGGGGCAGGGGGTTGGCTGGGGAAGACAGGTGAGTCCACTAAAGATCTATTATTATTGTTAAATCGCATGCTGCCCTGTGCTACAGTCCTTTGAATTGCCTCATAGTTTCAGGAAAGGCCCGAAGTGCAGGCTAACTTCGGTGAGGTGAAAATCATGGTCGCAGCTTTGTCTTATTTTAGTCCTCATGGAGAAGAAGCTGAATCTCGCCTCCTTCGAGGAGCCACTGGACGCTCAGCACCAAGGCTCTTTAGGAGATCTGAGTTAACCGGCCGTGTTCGAACAGGAGAGAACACTGGAGTTTCCTCTTAATGAAATTCAAATATTAAAATTAAAGGTGCTCATTGTTTTGGTCATGCATAAACACCCAGTTAATCTTTGAATCTTTAAAATAAAATGTCACAGAAGCTTAATTTTTGAATGCAGTCGGCTTGTAGTTAAGGCTTCAGGAGCCAGGAAGCAGGTCCAAACAGAAAGGAGGTCCAAAGAGTTGTAGGAAGTGAGGGAGTTTGATGGACCAAAGTGAGCAGATGTGAAAAAGAGGTCTACCTGCTGAGGTCCAGGGAAGTCATTTAACTGAAACTAGAACAGCCACACTACGGCCTGTCAACAGGCAGTGTGCAGGTGCCTTAACCATTAAAGAAAAGAAAGCATTTAAAACCCGAACTGGACTCATGGTGGTTCAAGCATCCAGGATGGAGTCGGGTGGCCTTTGTGGTTTCAGACACACTCCTGCATCACTGAGAACTTGAGTTTTCTGAGCTGTATCAGTCAAGGATACAACTGGCTTTTCTCAAAACAATACCTGCTGGCAGCCACCAGCTGTGACCTTAGGTTTCAAGGTCTCTCCTTGTGACTCTGCAAACATTTCAGACCCCAAATAGTCCTGGCTTAACTAGCTCCCTTACCTCTTAGCAGCTCCAACCTTAAATCCTGAAAAACAACTTCTGTAACTTTGTCATTTTAGCCTAGAAAAGTCTTCACATTTTACGGTCTGGAGGGGAACATTTCAAGGGCTCCTTGAACCTGAATCTCCTGAGCTATAGTCTTCGGTTTGCTCATGAAACTCTATTCCTGTTGTAGTGTTACGGCAGCTGCCCAGCAGTCCTGCGCCGAAGCGTACCAGCTCTAGTGATGGCTCTGTGGCTGTAGTGTGTCAGCTCTTTTACCTGGTGAGAAACCAAGCGAGCACTCGCAGAGGTGGAGAACTCAGGTTTATTACGCCGGCGGGCTCAGAGGAGATCGTTCTCCGGAATCTGAGCCCCGGAGAAGGGTTTCACAAGCCTTTCATGGGCTACCTCTTCTGGGTCCATGCTTGGCTGGTGGGACCGGAGTGAGGTCAGGCAAGGTAGCAGATGCGGAAACTAGTTTACAGAAGCAGATGTGTGGGGGAGGGGTGGGTGGGGCAGTTGGCTGGACTTTGCTTGGTTATCATGGCCGGGGTCTCTCCTTTCTACCTTTTTATCGGGACACTTTCTCCTTCAGTAGGTTGTTTGTTTTGCATCTACAGCAAGAACAGGAGGTTACCCTGTGCATTTGCTGGCTGGTTAAAGCCGGTCCCTTTTGTTAGGAGCAGGGTACTCCTGAAGAAGTGCTAGTGACTTGTACTGAGTGGGCAGATGTGAGTGATACAGGAACAAGTTGAAACTACCACTAGGCACACCGGGAGATAAAAATTTAGACACAGGTTCAGTCGATAATGGTGAAAGAGATATAAACCTTACATAGTCATTGGTGATGGGGCCTGGGACACGATACCCCTAAATACGGCACCTCAGCATATTGAGTACTTTAAGCTGAATGGAGTTTGAGAAAATGGCAGAAGCACGAAGGTCACGCTGACCTTCCTCCCCTGAAGCAGGGCACAGAACCCTCAGATGAGAGGTGGCCTCCGTGCGCCCAGAGGAAGAGAACACCTGTGTCTCCAAGCACAGGGGGACCAAGAAGAATCCTAGCAGGCAGGCCCTGCTGACCCCCCCTGTTGCCATGGTTACCCATCCTCTCTGACCCCGCCCTCCCCCAGGGCTGCCCCTCCCAGCATCAAAGTGCTCTGGTTTAACCATTCTTTTGGGTCCTCCTGTCTTTATGAAGGCTCCCCATCAGGTGAAACTTGCACTAAAAATCTGCATGTTTTTCTCCTACTAACCTGTCTTTGTCATTGTAATTTTCAGACCCAGCCAGGGGCCCTGAGGTGTTGAGAAAAACTTCTCTGTAGCAGTTTGAAAGGACTACCTTGTGCTGGGGGCTGGGGGCTGGAGGGTGGAGGGTAGGGGGAGTGCTCTATTGCTACAGGGCAGGAGAAATACTGAATGTGAAAGCACACTTTAAGGGAGAAAATATAATGTTCTCACTACCCTTTTAGGTTTTTAGTTGAGTCAAGTTAACTGTGGAAAACCAAACATAAGTTTAAAAAGTATCTTCTGTAAACATGGGAAAAATCCAGTAAAACTGAGAACTCTCTGAAACCGCCCAAGTCATCACCTTAAATATCATATCCACCTAAAGAACAAAAAATTGGGGGGAGTGGAGACGAGTTAGGAGAGGTTATCAGGAAAGCAGGTAAACAAGAGTGGTTGTGATGCAGATGGAAGCTGATGCCTGGTCTGCTCCTTGAAGTTTCTAGAGGTGGGCATCCTGGTACTGGGGCACCTCACAGAGAGACTTCCCTTCTAAGTGCCTCTGGCAAAGGGTTGTCTCTACTCTGTATTCTCACCTTTCTGGTGTCTGCTGTTTCCTAAAAATATTCAGCGTGAAGTCATCCTTATGCCCAGAAAGACAGTTCTGTCCCCTCAGTGCTGTGACCATAAGCTCTGCGAAGTCTTAAGAATCTGGCAGAAGGTTTTCTTCTAAAGAGACGGATGGACAGGGATGGAAAGGACGGGAGGATGGGCCTGGGGACGTGGGCTGAGAGATGGCATAGTGCGCTCAGTGTCTGCCTTGAGGCTGGTCTGTTCCTGGGAGGGGCCCAGGTTTAGGGCCTGGGGAAGAACAGAAGCTTAACCAAGATTTGCTTAGCAAGCATTTTGTTCCCGTGGATCTGTGGATACAAAACGATTCGGGTAGCCTGTAAGGAGACAGCTGAGATGGGGGAGTTGGATAATTTGTGTCTGGTGTCATCAGAGGTAAACTGGGGTCCTGCTTCAGTGTGACCGGTCCTGGGAGACTCTGCCCCTTGGGCTGGTCCCCAGAGATTCCCTTCAGCCTCTGGTTCTCCAGGAACCCAGGACTGAGGTCAAACTCAGCTGGTCCCAGGGTGCTCTTCCTCTGTCCATAGGCAGGGGTGTATGTTCATAAAGATGCAATATTTACTGTGTAATAAGCAATTTTTAAGGACAAACTATGAAACTGTAGGTCTTACATGATGCACACAATGCAAACACAAATAATAATACCATTAAAAAGCTTATGAGGCGTATTGAAACCTTTAGAGCTTATTTGATTCTGAGTGTTGTAGAGAAGTGGGCCTTAGTCTTCCTGGGTATCTAGGACCCAAGTGAGGAGAAAAGCAACTTGGACCAAATTCTGTTTTTGTAGATGTGGCCATTTTTAAAGATAGATAATTACTTACCAGACATGACTTTTCCTTTTTAAGGAAGCCAAGTCCTTAAAAAAAATTTGTTGACAATTGATGCTTCTTATTTTTTAGATAAATTTAGACCATAAGAATCAAAATGTTTGAATTATGTATTTAAGTTATTGTCTCAACAGTTTAATATATGTAAACTATTTATCTTCATATAATAAGTAACCCATTTAACAGATGAGAAAACAGTACTACTGCACAAAATTATCTAAATATAAAGAAGAAAATTCATATAAAGCATTTGATAAAATAACTAACAAAATTCATATAAAGCATTTGATAAAATAACTAACATAATAAAGAATTTTTTTCTTTCTATATTTGTTCACACAAACCAGGTGTGAAATTCAGTAAGTAGGCACTAATTCTTTATATTAATGTGTCATTTGGAAATGCTTATTCATGAAGGCTAAGCACAGGAGAATTTCACATTGAGAAAGTTATTTTGGGGTTTTATTTCCTCTTCTATAAAAGGCCTATTGTTATTAAATTTGGCTTTTCATCCCTTTTATATAAAATAGATAAAAGAAAATGAGGGTGTTTAGTTGGAATAAAATCAAACATGTCATCAGGAAAAAGATTTGAGAATGTTTTACAGTAAAATGGTTGGTTACCTTGGGGTATTAAGAGTCATCACACTTGCAACATCTGTTAATAAAATATTGGAAATGGTAAGAAGATCTTAGCATAATTTTATGTATAAATGTCTATGTCTGTGTGCTATATTATGTAAAGTGAATTAGCAAATTGTCAAGTAAAATTCAGATATGGGCAGAAGCCATGCTAATTTGCATATCAAATTAAGGTATGATGAGAAAGGAACAGATGATGGCTGTTTTCTGTTTTGATTTTAAATGTTTGCAAATGTCTGGTTCTATATTGCTCCTTATTTGTGTGCATTTTCAATGGATTTAAACTTAGACATATATGGTTTAATGAGGACATCTAATGAAGAGAAAAGAAAGTCTAATTTCTAAAAATGCCAAGCTGTTTATGCAGTATAAATATTCAGCATGGCTTATTTTGGCTAAAACATTCTTAACTGAGGAAATATAGGCTTGGAGTCCCTTTTGCCCTGATCTTAGAATTTATTCTTTTTATTCTGTCCTGCGGCTCTTGGTGTCTTTCATGAATCCACTTAACACAGATATTTTTTGAGCTTATATCATATGCTGAACATTGCATGTCTGCTGGAAAAATCTCATGAAAAAGTCAGAAGTGGAGCATATCTCCCTGCTTCTTGGGCATTTGATGCCCTGCTCTGATGTATTAAGTTGTTCCCCGGGTGAGTGGATGAATGGGAGCCAGGATGTGGAGCAAACACAAGCTCTATGGTTTTGTCCGGAGTGACTGTGGCCTCTCCCACCAGCGGCAGACCCTGTGTCCCTCTGTAGGTCTTGCTCAGCCCTTGAAGTCCCTGCAGACTGCAATCTCTCCATAACACGCTTGTGAAGCATTCATTTATTCATGGCTACATTTATTTATTCTCTAAATCTTTGCCAACCACCTGTTCTGCGGCAGGAATTTTGCTGGGCTTTGGAATCCCTCACAGCCTCTAGTAAAAAACAGACTTTGGGCAAATCATCTGAAGTGTAAAGAGTATTACAGAGAAACCTAGGGAACCACAAAAGCGCAAGTAATCTTGATGGAAAAACAAACTGAGACATGAAAAATAGTTGAATTTGGCTGGAGGAGACTGGAGGGTGTGGGGATGAACAGTGCAGAAAGGGATGTCCAAAGAGGGCCACATAGAAAAGCCTGGAAGTCAGAAAAAAGGGGCCCGAAAAGAAGGTTGTTTACATGTCATACTGAGAAAAGGTCAGGCAGGCAGGATGGGGTCAGGTCACAGGAAACACCTTGCATTTCCACGAGGAGAAGCCTACCCCTCTGGTTTGCACTCCCAGCTTGGCATGGTCCCTAGCCAATGGCAAGAGAGCCATCATTTCTGTTAAGTGAGAAATAAATGCACTTCCAATATTATTTCAACTGAGCAATGATTTTTAAATTGACGTAATTAATCAATAGAGGCATATTTATGGACATAAAGGTAACTGCCTACAAAGAGTGGTTTTAACATCTGGTTTCTGCTTTAGTTCAATAATCTTCCACTTACCTTACTTGTAAATCTACTTTTTAAGTTACTGTAATAACTCTTAGATGGAATTTATTTTTGCTAAATAAATGTATTAAAAGTCTGATACACATAAATTTCTATTTAAAATATTCCTAGCTATATTTTCTTTATTATATTTATAAATTATTTAGTAAATGCTTTGCTACAAATCACATCCAATTTCAAGGTGAAAAATTATTCTGCTGACAACACTCCCTTCTCTACATTTTATAAACTGTTCCCCCATTGCATAACCAATATATGTCCTAACTCTTAAATGCTACATCTATTTTGTGTATAAATGTTTTGTGCACATTTTTGAGACTATATGCAGCATTGGGTTTCTTTAAATTGCTCTTATTTAAAGTTATAGGAATACTTTTGCCATTACAGAATTCTTAATAGCGTGCAATAGTTGCCAGAATTTAAGAGGTTAGAAAAAAATATCAATTCTTTTTTTTTTTTTTTACACTTGAGGAGATCAACTTTTAAGAAGAGGATAAATATTCTAACAACCTCCCAAGTCATTTTTTTAAATTATTTTATTTTATTTATTTTTTTCCGCTGTACAGCATGGGGACCAAGTTACACTCACATGTATACATTTTTTTCCCTCCCTTTGTTCTGTTGCGATATAAGTATCTAGACATAGTTCTTAATGCTACACAGCAGGATCTCATTTGCAAAAACATGGATGGAACTAGAGACTCTCATACTGAGTGAAATAAGTCAGAAAGACAAAGGCAAATACCATATGATATCACTTATAACTGGAATCTAATATACAGCACGAATGAACATTTCCACAGAAAAGAAAATCATGGACTTGGAGAATAGACTTGTGGCTGCCCGGGGGGAGAGGGAGGGAGTGGGAGAGATCGGGAGTGTGGGGTTATCGTATGCAAACTATTGCTCTTGGAATGGATTTACAAAAAATATCAATTCTTAACCTGTGATGCTTGTTGGATTTCAGAGTGTTATGACCCTAAAATATTTTTGTGAAACACTGAAGGTCCATTTTTGCATGCATTTTATGGCCAGTGCGGAAGTTGTTATATCTTTCAACACATTCTCTAATGGGTCTGTCACCTTTCATTAAAATGTTAAGATTCACAGTTGTAAATAAAGACATGTTTTCTCTAGTGTTTTATACATGCAGAAAATTTTGCTTGAGAAAGTGGCTCCCTCCGGCCCCATCCACTTTTGAAACTTATTTCTAAGACCAAGCAGAGCAAGATGAGTTTGAACCAAAGAATTCCACTCTTGGGGCCCATCAGTTACATGGCTTTGGTAACATAAAGAAGCTTTCATCCATCCCTTTGGTTTTTAATTAATACTGTGTTCCAACTTAGGCAGAGAACAGTCATCTTTAACCAGATGATTTTAGACAAATGATTTGCATCCGCGTGTCCACATCGCTGCATCACCGCAGGGCAGTAACCACGAGAAAGTCATTAGTGATTAGTGATCGCCTGTCGGGTCCACTTAGGGCTGTCCTAGGAATTGGCACATCTGGCAGAGCTGACTTGCCAGTGTCTGGATAACCACATCTCTGCACTCCCGGTGGGTTCCTTTTCTTTCTCTTGGTTCTCTGGACACTGCCCCTCGCCTTACTGCAAGTATCCTGCTACCATCCTTTTGGAAGAGGCTTTCAGAAACATCTAGAAACTCCCTGGATGTCTAGTACTGAGGGAGGTGTCCTCCACTGTCCGCAGTACAAAAACGAGTTTGAACTCTGGGTCCAGGGTCAGAACAGACTGCTTTGCTCCCCCCTACCCCGCCCCGCACTCCTGGGGGTCCAACCTTAACCCCTGCAGACAGTGTGCAGGAAAGAGGCAGAGCATCTGTAAGACGGGATCCATACATGCTAATAGCATTTCCAAGTCATCATTCGAGCTTGCAGCTGTGGAAGTATTTTTATAAACAGAAATGACCTGTAGCACCTCTGAGCTGACGACCTTCTGTCTCTTGCCTGTTTCAGGAGCTCCTTATAAACTAAAGTGTTTACTAGTAAAGAGTCTGTAAAGCATGAGGCTCCCACAGGTCTCCGCTGGCCGAGGTGTTACAACCACTACTTATAAAGCAAAATTAAATAGAATTGTTTGAATTCCTCACTACAACTAAAATACGTAGATGTGTAAAATAAATAAGTCAGTAATTCTTCATGGTCCATATCAGTGATTATACCTCATCTAATCTCATGATATTCGGCAGCTTTCCAAAGTGAACTATAAACAAAAATTTAGAATTATAAAATAAAGCAAAACATCCCTAAACTGACATAATGCAAGAGTGTTTAATGTGTTTTTATGTATAATGATACACACCCAGATCTAAGAGTTTTAAAATTGTATCATCTTTTATCTTTTTAAGAAATGGAGTCATGCTGAACGTTTAGCTCTAATTTTTTTCTTTTTAACAAACCTGATTTTTTAGAAAGTTTCAGTTCAGATTCCCTCTTCAATATGGGCAGTGCAGAGTTGCCATAAAGCCATACCCAGTCTTCCCTATTGTTAAGGTTTTAGGTTAGTATGGTGCATTTATTATAATTAGTGAACCAATGCTGATGCTTTATTATTAACTCAAGTCCAAACTTGTATTCAGGTTTCTTTAGTTTTTACCTAAGGTTTTTCCCTTTGCCAAGAGCCCTATCCAGGTACTACATGAGATTTAGTTTCTGTTCTCCCAAGGCTCCCCTTGGCCATGACACTTTCTCAGACTTTCCTCTATTCTGATGCCCTTGAGAGTTTTGAAGAGGACTGATTGGGTATTTTGTAAAATGTCCCTGTATGGACAGTTGTCTGATATTTTCTTAGGATTCACGCGAGATTATGGGTTTCGGGGAGAAAGATTGTAGAGGTGAACTACCATACCCCTCATGTCACTTCAAGGCCATGTCCCAGGACTTAATCACCGTGGTCTCAACCTTGACCGCAGGGGGAGGGCAGGTATCAGGTCCTCTGTGAAATCACTCTCTGCTCTCTCTCCTGTCCCCTTGGAGGCCAGTCCCTCTGTGGCGTTCCACTGGGGAGTTATACCCCCGCCATGAGAGCAGCGTGTCTGTATAAATTATCTCCAAGTTTCCTGCCAATGAATGTTGTGTCTTCTATGCTTATATATATGCAGTCCATCATTGGTTACATCAGAATGTATTCATGGATATTTATTTTATATTTTGGGTTATAATCCAAAACCAATTTATTTGGTGGCTCACCTTATTCAAGCTTTTGGGCAGCAGGTGCTTTCTGGTGGTTCCTGTGATCCTTTATATGACCTCATGAGGATGACTTCTGTTAAAAAAGCTTCCTGGAGTTCCTACTGTGGCTCAGCAGTAACCCTATTAGGATCCATGAGGACAGAGTTTTGATCCCTAGCCCAGATCAGTGGATTAAGGATCCAGTGTTGAGGTGAGCTGTGGGGTAGGTTGCAGACCTGGCTCAAATCTCTTGTTGCTGTAGCTGTGTTGTGGGCCAGCAGCTGTAGCTCCGATTGGACTCCTAGCCGGGGAACTTTCATAGCCTCAGGTGCAGCCCTAAAAAGACTTAAAAAAAAAAAAAAAAAAAGCCTTCCTTACTTGCTTACTTGTTGGCACTGCACATCACTCCAGCATCATCTTATACTTGTCTATGCTAGTCCTAAAATCAGCCATTTCCCTAAGTAGTCCTAATTCTCTTGTCTTTATTTTATTTTATTTTTTTTTTTGTCTTTTTGCTATTTCTTGGACCGCTCCCGCGGCATATGGAGATTCCCAGGCTAGGGGTCGAATCGGAGCTGTAGCCACCGGCCTACACCAGAGCCACAGCAACGCGGGATCCGAGCCGCGTCTGCAACCTACACCACAGCTCACGGCAACGCCGGATCGTTAACCCACTGAGCAAGGGCAGGGACCGAACCCGCAACCTCATGGTTCCTAGTCGGATTCGTTAACCACTGCGCCACGATGGGAATTCCCTTTTTCTTTCTTTCTTTTTTTTTTTTTTTTTTTTTATATTGTTTTTCTTTTGCATTTCCCTCGTTGCTGATGGCTAAACATTTTTACATACATATTTTAACTGTTCCTGGTTCTCTCTGCCAATTGCTCGTTTATTTTCTTAGCAATTTTTTTTTAATGAGCTGTTCTTTTTCGTAATTTTTTATTTTTCTTTTTAGGGCTGCACCGGCAGCATTGGAGGTTCCCAGGCTAGGTGTCGAATGGGAACTCTAGCCACTGGCCTACACACAGCCACAGCAACGTGGGATCCTAGCTGCGTATTCGACCTACACCATAGCTCATGGCAACGCTGGATCCTTAGCCCACTGAGCGAGGCCAGGGATCGAACCTGCAACCTCATGGTTACTAGTCGGATTCGTTTCTGCTGCACCACAATGGGAACTCCGGTCATAAATTTATGTTAGTATACACTTTACAAAAATCTTCCTGTTGGTTACTTATATTTTTACTTCTGTTTTCCCTTTGTAAAATTATATTAATGTGGAAAGATTAAATAAGCAGTTTTCTTCATGTGTATATGATTTTTTTCCTGGAGGACAAGTGGAGCAGAGGAGGAAAATATTGTCCTGTCTGTCCTATTGTCCTTTCTGTCCCAGGGAGATCATACAGTTTATCTACATTTTTCCTAGGAGTAATGATATTTTGTTTTCAAAATGCAGATATTTACAATATAGAAATTATTATGATGTGTGGCATGAGGTTGGAATCTTTTTTTTCACCGTGGAATCCAGTTGTCTCAATACTAATTATTTTGTAAGTGACACTTCCCCCACTTTTTCCCCGTGCTGGTTCCACATCACCAAGTTTCCATGATCTAGAGTGTTATACAAGCACCTACCCCAGCTGTGCACGTGTTATATATGCACCACCCCAGGTGTGTGGGCCTTATGTATGCACCTACCCCAGCTATGCACATGTTATGTACGCATATGCATATGCAAGCAGGTAGTTCAAACAGATACAGAGTTAACCTGTCATATTATATATAAATATCCACACATACATCTTTTGTGTGTGTGTACAAAGAGGCGGAAAGATAGATGCAGAGAAATATGAAGGAGAAAAGAGACAGAGAGAGAGAGAGAGAGAGACCTAAAATTATTAAGCATGTCTTTGATTTTTTTTTTTTTATGAAACTATATTGAACATGTGTAACCATTAGACCAAGAGATACACGATTCTGAGACCTAAGGACAAATCACATTTTGGGAAATTTTAGCATTGTGCACGTTTCTTTAGCAATATGTTACTGGACTCCAGGTGAACACTCTATTTTTTTTTACATTTAAAGATTTTTGCTGAGTAGGTGGAAAATATTTTTCTATTCTTACTTTATTATTTATTTATTTATTTATATTTTTTGTCTTTTTGCCTTTTCTAGGGCCACTCCTGCTGGCATATGGAGGTTCCCAGGCTAGGGGTCTAATTGGAACTGTAGCCGCCGGCCTACACCAGAGCCACAACAAGGAGGGATCCGAGCTGTGTCTGCAACCTACACCACAGCTCACCGCAACACCGGATCCTAAACCCACTGAGCAAGGCCAGGGATTGAACCTGCAACCTCATGGTTCCTAGTTGGATTTGTTAACTACTGAGCCACGACGGGAACTCCTACATTTAAAGATTTTTGCTGAGTAGGTGGAAAATACTCTTCTATTCTTACTTTAAAATGTCTTTGCTGAATTGAAGGTTGAGCATATTTTAATATTTGTTAGAGTTTCCAACTATCGAGAAGCCTTCCTCCTCCCCTATTCTCTTTATGTTTAAAAATTTTGGGAGTTCCTGTTGTGGTGCAACAGAAACAAGTCTGACTAGGAGCCATGAGATTGCAGATTTGATCCCTTAACTCACTCAGGGTTAAGGATCTGGTGTTGTGGTGAGCTGTGGTGTAGGTCACAGATGGATCTTGTGTTGCTAAAAAAAAGAAAAATTAAAAAATTAAATTAGATTAAATTAAATTTTTGGATGTTCACTATTTCTTAATAATATTTAAAAATTCTGTGGAATAGAAGTTATTTAAGTATTTTGGTTATCATACATTTTTAAATTCCCATCTAGTTTTCTGTTAAACTTTGTTTCTATTGGACAGACTTTTTATTTCATATAAAAAAGTCAATATTTCTTTACGATTTCATATTCTCTTTTAAAGTTAGAATATGCATCGTTAGTTCAAGATGAAATATTCTTCTTTGCTTTCTTCTAATTCTTTTAATGTTCCAATTTATGTGCTTATTTGACTTTTATGTTTTATTTAATGACATGGAAAAACAATGAAAAATTCTATTAAAACTAGGAATTTGTTGATATGGTCAGCTAGTGAAGAGTCACTACTTTCTTTTTTTTTTTTTTTTTTTTTGTCTTTTTGCTATTTCTTGGGCCGCTCCCGCGGCATATGGAGGTTCCCAGGCTAGGGGTCGAATTGGAGCTGCAGCCACCGGCCTACGCCAGAGCCAAAGCAACGCGGGATCCGAGCCGCGTCTGCAACCTACACCACAGCTCACGGCAACGCCGGATCGTTAACCCACTGAGCAAGGGCAGGGACCGAACCCGCAACCTCATGGTTCCTAGTCGGATTCGTTAACCACTGCACCACGAAAGGAACTCCAACTACTTTCATTCAAAATATATTAAGAAAATAATGGAACATGCAGTAACTCTGAGGTCTTGAACTACACCAAAGAAAAATAAAGTGGAATTTGAGGTATAGGAGCTTGAAGCCTTGACATAAAGCTGATCATCCCAAGTGGAGGGACCTTGCAGGTATGAAGGTGCATTTGTTACACCTGCATCTTTGAACAACCACCTACATTCCTCTGAGCTTTTGTCTTTTATTACCAAGGACATTTCTCAGCTTAGGATATGCTTTTAGATGATAGGGCGTTGAATAAGATACAGAAACGCATTCACTTACTTGTTGGTAGGTGTAGAGAGAGGATGCACAACTATTTTGAAATATGACAAAAGTTCCTTTAACATTCAAGGACTGAATGGACAGTTCAGAAATCCTCCAGAGCTCTTTGGACTGAGCTTTCTTTTAACTCTGTTCCTGGAGAATCTTCTAAAATTTTATAAAGAAGGCAATTCTCATGTAATATATTGACTGGAATTCCTAGCATAATTTCATACTCACCTTTCTGTCTCGTATGACCCTTTATTTGCCAGTTCCTCACAATGTTATGAATTGTTGTGACTGCTTTATTCAAAATCTTAAATTCAGTTTATCTGGTAAAAGCAGATGCTAAACTAGATTCAGTAATTATCACGTAAAATGGAGCTACACATACATATGCATGACTTTATCTGGTGATACCAGGTACTGAATATTTATCCCTCAAGCCACTATGGCTGCGTATTACACATTTATGACTTCTTCAATCCACTACACAGCATGCTTCCAGCATCCTTAAATGGGCAATTCCAACCTTTCTTTTCTTCTGGGGTTCCGATGGATATTTATATGTGTGTATGTCCAGATATACCATGTATACATATAAGTCATATAATGTAAACCACAACTAATCACAATGATGATCCTGTGTTTTTAAAAAAAATTTCTCTAAAATGGCATAAAACGGAAGACATTCCTGCCAGAGAATCATTTGTGTTGGGAGGTTAATAAATAAGCAAATTAAACAATGTTGAACGCAGGCATACAGCACCTCTCCATAAAATAAGAATGCTTGACAGTGACCTTGAGGTTTAGCATCTTAAATGTTTTATGCATTTTTCTTCCAGGGGAGCAATTAGGTAAAACTCATAGAAGCTAATATATAATCTGCTAGGGCCTCCTTCTATTTACAAAGGGCAAATAGTTTTCCTTCTTTAGGAAGAAGTTTTTCTAATTGAAGTATAGTTGACTTACCATGTTATCTTAGATTCATTCATTCATTTATTTATTGGTCGCACGCAAGGCATGGGGAATTTCCCAGGCCAGGGATGGAACCAGTGCCGCAGCAGCGGCAATGCCACATCTTACCCTGCTGAGCCACCCAGGGAAATCCTGTTGTGTTAGTTTCAAGTGTATATCAAAGTGATTCAGTTATATATACATTCTTTTTCATATTCTTTTCCATTATAATTTATGCCAAGATATTGAGTAGCGTTCCCTGTGGGGCCTTGTTGATTATGTTTTATACATAATAGTGTGTATATCTTAATCCCAAATTCCTAATTTACCCCTCACCCCTTTCCCCTTTGGTAACTATAGGTTTGTTTTCTATGTCTATGAATCTGTTTCTCTTTTGTTAATGTTTGATCGCATCTTATTTTATTTTTATTTTATTTTATTTTGTATTTTTAGGGCCACACCCACTGCATATGGAAGTTCCCAGGCCAGGGGTGGAATTGGAGCTACAGCTGTCAGCGTACACCACAGCCACAGCAATGCTGGAGCCCAGCTGTGTCTGAGGCCCACACCACAGCTCACCACAACACTGAAATCCTTAACCCACTGAGTGATGCCAGGGATGGAACCTGCGTCCTCATGGATACCAGTTGGGTTTGTTAACTGCTGAGCCATGACGGGAACTCTCCGTTTCATATTTTAGATTCCACATACACAGAATATCATATGATATTTGTCTGTCCAAAGGAAGAAGTTTTTTAAAAATACAAATATAGGCACTTCTGCCTTGGGATACTTGATTTTGGAAGGTACTGTACAAACAGTGACAACCCTCAGGGTACTGAAACATTTAGGACAAGACATCCTCACCTGTCCAGCCTCCTTGATGCTTGACCTGGTGACCTCCAGGGTAGCCCAGCCAGAGGATCCTCTCCTTAGGATCCGTGCACAAGCACACCCCCTGCCTTCAGCTCCTCCCTCATGCCCTCTGTCCCCAAGGAAGTGGAAACTGGCAGGGACCAGGCTCTCCCTTCTTCCCCCACCTCCCTGCTCTTGTCCCCTTGGAACTTAGATGACATTCCCTCTGCCCATGCACTGTGTCCGCAGCACCTGCACCAACTTTCCTCTTTCAAACAATGACTACTGTCATTCCTTCCGTCTGGATAGATCCTGTCTTCACCCTGTTTCTAGCACGAGCATCATCCCTTTTTCCTCCATCCAGTTTCAGAAATGTCCTGAGTCACCTGTTCCAGCCATGCCCCATGGTCTCCTGCATCTTACCCCAAAGCCACGCTGGCCAGACCTTCCTATGCCTGGTCCTGGGGGTTAGACTCCACATCTGGAAACTTGGAGATGCCTCACCCCTTGTCCTCACATCCCGGAAAATGGATGAGAAAGGCTGCCACTCCCTTTGCTGATACTAGTGAATTTCACACCTTGTTGGCAGGGGCTTGGGGGGCTCCCCACTCTGGCCCCACCTCAAGCCACAAGGAAACCATTAGTCAGGCTTCTTCTCTCATCTTTGGAGCCATTTGGGACCAGGCAGGGAGGCTGCCCTGCTCTCCCCAGTAACTTTGTTCTGGACTAACCAGCAGCTTCACACCGTCTCCTCATGTGTGGGTGTGTATGTGCGTGAGTGTGTGTGTGTGTGTGTGTGCGTGCGCGCGCATGTGTATGAGTGTGTGGGGTGTCATCAGTTCACTTGCACCCTCTCACCCCTCTGACCACCCTTCTCCATCGGCTTGGCTGGTCCCCTCCCTGCCTCCCCCTTTCCGGGGGCGGGGGTGGCTAACCCAGGGTTCAGAGCCTGGATGGTGCCTCTTTCTGTGTTCACTTCCTCCTGATGCCATTCATAGATCCTAAAACACAGCTATGCAGAGGACTCTCAAATCCGTAACTCTATCCTCTGTCCCTCCCCTAAAATTCAGGCTCACAAATCCAAGTCATCTCCTTATAACAGCTGTTGAAAGTTGAAAATTATTTTTAGTTTGGAAATAAAATTTGTGAGAGTTCAGTCCCACAGCCTAGTTTATACAGTGTCCTTTTGGAATCATCTTCATGAACATTCCTTCACACTTAAGATTTCACAGCATCTCAAGATTCGCGTACTTATACTTTTTGGTCCTTTAACAATAGGTGACATTATTTAACCAGGGCAATGTCTGTAGTGAGTGCTTTGAAGGACCTGTTTATTTCCTAGTTTGGCCATTCAGATCCTGCCTTCTGTTCCCCAGTCCCAAACTACCTTTAGAAAAGGCTTTCTAGGAGTTCCGTTTGTGGTCCAGAGGAGGTCTGACTAGGGTCCGTGAGAATGCAGGTTTGATCCCTGGCCTTACTCAGTGGGTTGGGGATCCAGCATTTCTGTGGCTGTGGCGTAGGCCGGCAGCCGTAGCTCGGATTTGACACCTAGCCTGGGAACTTGCATATGCTAGGGGTGCGGCCCTGGTCCAGGACCTCAGGGACACCAAAATCTGTGGATGTACAAGTCCCTTTTATAAAATGGCCCAGTATTCGCATATAACATGCACATGGTTTAAATCAACTCCAGATGAATTGTGCCACCTAATACAATGTAAATACCATGTAAACAGTTGCCAGCCTGTGGCAAATTCACTTTTTGCTTTTTGGAACTTTCTAGATTAAAAAAAAAAATTTTTGATTTGCTGTTTGTTGAATCTGTGACTGTGCAACCCTCAGCTGTGAAGGGTAGACTGTGATGATTTTTCTCCTGTGGAAGAACTACAGTTATAGTATTTACACAATTTGCTAAACAAATCACCTTAAATTAACTTCTGATCTATTTTGTTATTGCTCCAACTTCTATCAAGATGTAAAAACCTTGGAGTTCCCGTCGTGGCGCAGTGGTTAACGAGTCCAACTAGGAACCATGAGGTTGCGGGTTCGGTCCCTGCCCTTGCTCAGTGGGTTAAGGATCCGGCGTTGCCGTGAGCTGTGGTGTAGGTTGCAGACGCGGCTCGGATCCCGCGTTGCTGTGGCTCTGGCGTAGGCCAGTGGCTGCAGCTCCGATTCGACCCCTAGCCTGGGAACCTCCATATGCCGTGGGAGTGGCCCAAGAAATAGCAAAAAGACAAAAAAAAAAAAAAAAAAAAAAAAAAAAAAAAGATGTAAAAACCTGGGTAATTCTCATTGTGGCTTAGCAGAAACGAATCTGACTAGTATCCATGAGGATGCAGTTGTTTCCGTGAGCTGTGGTGCAGATCACAGATGTGGCTCAGATGTGGCGTTGCTGTGGCCTAGGCAGTGGCTACAGCTCTGATTCGACCCCTAGTCTGGGAACTTCCATATGCTGCGGGTGTGGCCTTAAAAAGACTATATATATATATATATAGTATATATATATATATACACATGGGAAGTTAATGATAAAAATGTCTCTAGGCAGTAAACCACGTTTCTTGGGAATAAGATTTGTATATTCGCTTAACTAGTTTGAGGGCCTGGAAATGTTTCATCCTAGATGTTTCCATTTCCGGATGAGTGAGTGGTGGTTGGTAACCCTCTGCTTATTCCACTCACAGCCCAGCCCCTGTGCCCCAGCAGCAGATGATCTTCCAACCAATGGAAGGTCATCTTATTACAGGTAATGCCCCTGGCATGTTGTGACCAGGGCACATGGTGGGTAAAGACAAGCTCATGGGTGTGACTTCTTTTTATTAGGGATTACATCTTCTGTATTGTGATATGGATTATCGCTATAAATGCAGTAACACTGTGGCAGCTCTATAGGTGTAGTTCAGTGGATGCTGATTATGAATTAAATGATAGACCAGTCACTGTGCGAGTGACTGAAGAGCCATCATCTTCAAAATACCGTTTCTAGGCGCCTGTCATCATAGGGTCTTCACATCACATGTCACTGATGTTCAGGGCCCCTGCTGAGGGAGCAGATGGTCCCTTGCTGCCTTTTGACATCACCCTTGATGTCACCCTTGCTGTCACCCTCTCCCCATTGTGGCTCAGCTGGTTAAGAACCTGACAAGTATCCATGAGGACATGGGTTTGATCCCTGGCCTCGGTCAGGGAGTAAAGGATCCAGCATTGCCACAAGCTGCAGCATAGGTTGCAGATGTGGCTTTGATCTTGTTCTCTCCCATGTGTTAATGCTTGAACTACACTAGCTGGTCAGGGGGCATTACCTTCTTCCCCTCCTAAGTCTCAGTTGCAATGTAGTCTTAGTTCTACAAGTACCTGTCCCTCCAATGCTGATCACGATGAGGGTGGCTGGGTCTGCCTGGCACCCAGTGAGAGCTCACAGAGCAGCAGTTCTCAGCCTTCCACGTCTCCAGCATTTTGTCTGTTATTTGAAAGTCACTTTTTCCTGGATATGAAATTTTCAGATGACAGTTTCTTATGTATGCTACTGTTTTCTGCTGACACAAACATTTCTGCCGATAATCTAATTGTAATTTTCCTTGAGAATCACTGGATTTTTTGGCTATATGCCCAGCACATTATTTTCTTTCCTTTACAATTTGATAATATTGTTTGAAAATTTTGGTGTTAGTCTTTCTGGATCCGTATTATATGTGAAATAGCCCTAATATGAAGTTTCTATTTATTTAAAAATTTTATTTAGGAAACTTTTTAAGTATTATATTTAATGTTTATATCTGTTCTTTTCTTTTGGTTTTCATCTTCAGAATAGTTACTATTTGGGACAGTTTGCCTCATTTTAATATTTAACACTTTTCTCCAAATTCTTTGAGACACTATTTTTTTTGATTATATATTTTTCAACTTCTGCTTCTCTTAAGGAATTAACTGTTACATTTACTCATTGTTGTGGTTCTGATTTAATCTTTATTTTTGTTATAAATTTTAATTTTTTTTCTTTTTTTAGTGCTGTACCTGGCTAGGGGTCAAACTGGAGTTATAGCTGCCATCCTATGCTACAGCCACAATAACACAAGATCAAAGCCGCATCTGCAACCTATGCTGCAGCTTGTGGCAATGCTGGATCCTTAACCCACTGACCGAGGCCAGGGATCAATCCCACGTCCTCATGGATACTTGTCAGGTTCTTAACCAGCTGAGCCGCAATGGGTATGTCATAACTTTTAATTTTATTTCTTATTCTTTATAAGTTCTTTTACTCTGAGGTTTTTGATTCATTGTCATTTTTTCCAGGTTATTATTCTCTCCTCTCTTTCACCTAATTTTATTTATTTATTTATTTATTTTTGTCTTTCTGCTATTTCTTTGGGCCGCTTCCGCGGCATATGGAGGTTCCCAGGCTAGGGGTCGAATCGGAGCTGTAGCCACTGGCCTACGCCAGAGCCACAGCAACGCTGGATCCGAGCCGCGTCTGCAACCTATACCACAGCTCATGGCAACGCCGGATCCTTAACCCACTGAGCAAGGCCAGGGATCGAACCCTCAACCTCATGGTTCCTAGTTGGACTCGTTAACCACTGCGCCACGAAGGGAACTCCCTTTCACCTAATTTTAAAAGACTAAGCTATAGTTTTGATATGTTTTGTTGGTGTGCTTTCTGGAATAATTTCATGGTCAAAAAGAATGTCATTCTGTTTATCCTAATTTTTTCCTTACAGAAATTTTATATAATATTTGAACTTGATTCTGTTGTACATTTTATTTCTATATGAGGAATAATTTCATGGTCAAAAAGAATGTTATTCTGTTCCTTATTGCCTTTTTTTTCTTACAGAAATTTAACATAAGATTTGAACTTGATTCTGTTATCTATTTTATTTGTGTTTCCAACTTTGGGAGTTATAATTTAGTTAGAAAGTGTGGTAAAGTCAGACAATCTAATTTCATAGAGGTTTGTTTCTGGGATCTGAGTTGAGAGTTAGAAACCGGTGGCTTGCCTTCTGAGATGTTCTGACCCTGTCTCCCTCTACCGCTGACATCTGCTTCTTCCTTTGACTCTATTAGCCTGGACCTCAGATTTGATTCTATTCCAAGTGAGCAGCTTCTGCAGACTATGCAGACTTGCAGTATGAAACCCAGGATTTCCTGGGGGCCAACAACCCCCGAAGTCCTTACTCTGGGACAGTGTTAGCGTCTCTTTACAAGTTGGTTACTCGCCTACTACGGGCCATGTTGGCAGTTTGAGATCTCCTGTTGGTGTGTCCCTCTCAAACCGAATGGCTTCTTGGTTCTTCCTCTTGCATGGATTCAGACACATACAGGTCTTCTGCATTTAGCGGTTTGTCCCCACATGTCTGTGTTTAGGGGTCTGTGGAGGTAACTTATTGCTTTGTTTTGTTGCAAATATTGTCTGTGGACTTTGGGCTTTCCTACTTCATTGCCATCTGTACTTTTGTGAAGGGATCCAGAGAGTTTGAAATACTATGCCTGTGCCATAATTTTGAAGAATCTAAATTTCACAAAATATTTTTAAAAATCGTAACTACAAATAAATTACTTGATACACATTATTTTTATAATAATTTTGTTAAAGTAAGTACTCTAGATGGAGAAAAAAGACTATATCTACAAATTCTGTATATCTCAATTAAAACAAGAATTGCAAATGCCCTCCATTCAGCAAAATTCATTCTCAGTTAACCAGAATCCCAGCACATAAAAATATTTTCCTCAAATCAAAATGGTATATTCTAAAGAGAAACTTCCATTGAAAGGATTAACGATTTCAAATTCACTAAGCAAAAAATGCATCTTTGAAGAAAACTAGAATAACCTTTATTTAAAAATAAATAATTCTTCAGGAAAAATACCAGAATTTTAGAAATAGAAACTGGTTAAAAATGTGTAAATCTATCGATCATTATAATCATACAGCTGACCATATTTCAGCAATACTTTTTTTTCTTTTTTTGCTTTTTAGGGCCGCACCCACGGCATATGGAGGCTCCCAGGCTGGGGTCTAATCAGAGCTATAGCTGCCAGCCTATGCCACAGCCACAGCAACGCAGGATTTGAGCCATGTCTGTGACCCACACCATAGCCCACGACAACGCCAGATTCTTAACCCACTGAGCGAGGCCAGGGATCAAACCCGCAACTCATGGTTCCTAGTCTGTTTCATTTCCTCTGACCCATGATGGGAACTCCAGCAATACTTTTTTTAATGTTCAGAGACTCAGCATAACATTTAAAATTTTTGCTTTAATATAAGTGAACATATATATAGGTACAGCAATGGAATAAAGTCTATTTGTTGGTTAACAAACAAACATGTCAACTAATTAATTTTCATTATTTTGTATACTCTTTTCATTACGGAAATACTCTTTTCATTGGTTTGGAAAATAACTTGCATGATGCTGGCTGCAATGGACATTGAAAAAATAGAAGAATCAACATAATAAGCCCTTAATAAGATGAAGTATGGTTACTAGGACAAGTAACTCAGGGTGTTGTCAGGGAGGGATTTTCTTGGAGTTGAGATTTTGATAATTATGGAGTTATTGATGATGACCATGACTTGGGTATAATCATGGAACAGGTGTTCTAACCCTGGGGAAGGAAATGTTTCGGAAGTGAGGGATGGACAAACTGTCAGCCTCAGCAGTGTGTTGACGGTGTAGGAAGGGGCGGGGGAGAAGTCAGACAGGTGTACTCTTGTCAGTGCAGGATAAGGATGGTGCATCATGATCTAAGGGCAAGCCTTTCATGGGCAGTTCTTTGTCCTCTCAAAATGAATCCATTTGTCACACAAAATTATGCAAATTTCTCAGAGCAAATTTTATTGGACTATACATGTTTCGAAGCTGTAAGTCACTAAGAGAAACATGAATGGTGAAGCCACAAGATACGCCATACCTTAATGTTGAAATGCAACAGAAACTTCTAGCTATGAGGATGCAACATAAAGAAGTAGGTCAAAGTAGATTTCGAAAATGCTCTCCCTTAACTTGGGTGTTTAATGCAGGTCCTCCAATTTCTCAAGACTCCCTCACAGAAAGTAGACTCTATTTGTATTTAATCATACTAAACTTTTGTTAAGCATATTAAACACATTACCAAGTTCCAAAACTTTATTACTTTTTTCTTCTTAAAATATATTTTATTGAACTCCAAGACATACAAATTATTATTTCAACTTATAATCAATATTTTATATGGATATATGAATAATTTTACTTCTTTCTGAGTCTTTTTTATTAAAGTACAGTTGATTTACAGTGTTGTGCCAATATCTGAAGTACAGCAAAGTGACCTAGTCATACACATATATTCTGTTCTTTTTTTAAAAAAATTCTCATAGTATAGTTGATATACAGTGTTCTTTCCATTTCTGTTGTACAGCAAAATGACCCAGCATTCCTTTTCTTATATTATCTTCCATCATGGTCTATCCCAAGAGACTGCCTACAGTTTCTTCTGTTGTGCAGCAGGACCTCATTGCTTATCCATTCTAAGAGTAATAGTTTGCATCTACTAACCCCAAACTCCCAATCCATCCCATATGTATTTCTTAATACACAATAATTCAGTGGACAATTTGGTCACCACTTTATAAGAGACCTCAAGTTTATGGTGACTAGGAAATCTGGCCAGTGTCATGTAGGTGAAGTTAGGCCTTGGATTAAAATTTTCATCTATTAGAAAGGGAATTCTTTTCATTATGTCATGTTGCCTACCACTTTAGGTTTTTGGGCAACTTTTGAAAAATTTAATCCTTCTAATGACAACATTTCTAAGTGTGCTTTACAAATACTTCTCCATTTTCTTTCACTGAGATATAAGGACTAGTAATATAAACTCAACATATGAAAATATTTGTAATGTCATCAGAAATAACACTTACCTAAAATTTCTGAAAAATGGGTTATTCATTAAAGAATTATAAGAGAATATTGACTGATTGATTACCACAAATATTGTTATTTAACAAATGCATTCATGTGAAATAAAATATCCTAGGTTTTGTGTGGGCAATTAACTGTTGGATTACAAAATTCAAAACCCAAACATATTACAAGCTGAACAGTGGAGACAAGAAAGGGGCTCCATAAACTTAAGTAATGTGCAAATATATAAGCGTGTCACTCTTACAGAATTTATATAGGTGCAAAAATGTGTAATGTCAAAATGCAAATAAAACATAAATACATATAATATCTAGGTGATTCTTCCATGTCAATTTTGTAAGCATATAGAAAAGTGTATTTGGGATGCTGATTTGAGCAAATGAACCCATACTAAGTTCACCTACCCCCAATGATTCTAGTTAATTGAAAACTGTAATAAACACAAGTTTGCCATTGTGGAATGGGTTATCTTTTGAAATGAGTTATTACCCATCACTGAAAATTGACCTCCAAAATGATTATGTGGTGTCTAATCCACATATAAATGTAAAATGCGTGGATGTGACTGTAAGTGTGAGTTTTGTATGTTTAATTCTTTTTCCAAGTGATTTGCATTGAATATTTTGAAGATTTCCTACCCACCCTCATCCACCTGAATACTAATGCCACAGTGATACCCACGGTAAAGGGTACATTTAAATAGCAACTTCTTCCTGCAGCCCAGAGCTTAGAAGGTCATGTCTCTTCTCATCATATTTTGTGGAGACCTTGCATTAGCAGAAAGTCTTGGAATTGTCAAATGATGATCAGGTGGGGTTTCCCCCATTATCATGTGAATATGCTATGTGCATTAACTCCCACCTGCTGAACCAGCCTTGCATTCCTGGGATAAATCTCTTGGATGTGGCATATAGTCCTTTTTGTACACTGCTGGGTTCACCCTTGTTGCATTTTGTTGGGATTTGTACATCTTTATTCATGAGGGTGTTGGTCCACTGTTTGCGTGTGACGTTCCTGGCTGGCTTTCTTTCTCTCTCCTTCTGGAACTCCCTTTATGCATACTTTCATTATTCTCTCTTTCTGTTCTTCAGACGTGAAAATCTCAGTCGATCTATTTTTTTTTTTTCTCTTTTAGGGCCGCACTCAGCACACTTGGAAGTTCCCAGCTAGGGGGGTTGAATTGGAGCTGTAGTCGCCAGCCTATGCCACAGCCACTGCAACGCAGTATCTGAGCTGCATCTGTGACTACGGCAATGCTGGATCCTTAACCCACTGAGCAAGGCCAGGGATTGAACCCACATCCTCATGGACACTAGTCAGGTTCTTAACCTGCAGCACCACAGCAGGAACTCCTCAGCTATGTCTTCATTTTGCTGAGTCTCCTGTTTTCTCAGATCTGCCATTGAGTACCTCTCTCGAATTTTTCACATTTAAACTTTCCATTGTTTCTTTCTCTCTGACACTCCCTACTTGTGGGAACATTATTCTAATACTGTCTTTTGAGTCTTTAGCCTTTGTTTCTTAGCTCAGTGAACATATTTTGTAAATAGCTGGGCTACAGTTCTTGTCTAGACCTGCCTTCAAAAACATTGTGTTGTTTACTCATTCCCTCTGTTTATGAACCATACTTTCTTTTTTCTTTGCATACTTCATACTTTTGGGTTGAAGCCTAGCCATTTGGAATAGTTTGGGAGTTCCTGTCATGGTTCAGCAAAAAGGAACATGACTAGTATCCCTGAGGATGTGGGTTCTATCCCGGGCCTCACTCAGTGGGTTAAGGATCTGGCATTGCTGAGAACTGTGGTGTAGGTCACAGTTGTGGCTTGGATCCCACATTGTTGTGGCTGTGGTGTAGGCCAGCAGCTGCAGCTCTGATTCAACCCCTAGCCTGGGAACTTACATATGCCACAGTTTCGGCCCTAAAAAGAAAAAAAAAAAAAAGTTTGATTTGGCAACTCTGGAAATAAGTTTCTCTCTTGTGAAGTTTTTCTAAGTATTTATAAACTTTTCATTTCCCAGGCCTTCCTCTCTAGTCTTCAGTTGGTCCAGTATTTGCCCCACTGTTTTTCTCTGACTTCAGGCAGAGGCTGTAAGTTTTCCATACGTGCAAACCACCCCCTGACCACTGGGTGACAGCTTTAGCACCAGGCAAGCTCTGAGTCTGGGATAAAGACCAGCCTTTGAGCCAGCCTTTCAGGGAGCCCAGTATGGGTCCAGTCACAACACATCTTTGTGATAGTTCTGCTCTGCTCCTCATATTACTACTGGGAATGTGAGCTGGTATTTTCAAGGCTACTGGGAAGTTGGGAAGGAAGATGGGAATGAGACAAGTTAAAATGTTACAAATGCCAGTGTTCTCATCAAGATTCAGTTGTTTTTTTCTTGAATAAGCACAATCTAGGGTGCTGAAAGCCTTTGGTTAGTTTTCAGCAGTCTCAAATATTGATAGTAACAGGTTTTTCCAGGTTTTACACAACAACGCCAGAACCGAGTCGAGTCTGCAACCTATACCACAGCATCTGTGACCTACAGCACAGCTCACGGTGATGCCAGTGTCTTTAACCTACTGAGTGAGGCCAGGGATCGAACCAGCAACCTCATGGTGCCTAGTTGGATTCGTTAACCACTGAGCCACGACGGGATTTCCCCTCATGTTCTTTTTGAGAAATTATTTATTTATTTAATTTATTAAAATTATTTATTTATTTATTCATTTAATATGTGTTAATTTCAGATTCATGGGAAAGTGATTCAGTTTTATAGTATATAAATTTTAGATTCTTTTCCATTGTAGGTTATTATAAGATATTGAATACAGTTCTTTGTTGTTTATTTATTTTACACATAGTACTGTGTATCTGTTAATCCCCGACTCCTAATTTATCTTTCTCCCCATTTCTCCTTTGATAACCCTAAGCTTGTTTATGTGTCTGAGTCTATTTCTGTTTTGAAAATAAGTTTATTTGTATTTTTTTCCCAATTCCACATGTAAAGGAAATCATATGATATTTGTCTTTGTCTGACTTACTTCACTTAGTAGGATGATCTCTAGGTCCATCCATGTTGCTGTAAATAGTATTATTTCATTCTTTTTTATGGCCAAATAATATTCCACTGTGTATGTATACCACGTCATTTCATTTTTTAATTCAAATATCATTTTTTAAAAATTATTTGATTCAATAAGTACATAGAAATACTTTATATTACAACTTATTAACGTTTTGATAATTATCAGTAGAAGGGCACTGTTATACCTAGTATTTTGTTTTTAATGTGTAAACTCACCTATGGAATGTTCACTACATAGACCGAACATCTACTCTTGAATATTTGAAAGTCTGAAATCATACCTCTTATGTACATTTGTGATCAGGAACATTTTTAATAAAAACTTTTAAAACACATTCATATACAAAACAAGACTATGGATATGTGAAAGTGGAAGACAGATAAAGTGATGATTTGCACATTTATCATAGACAAGGCACTATTCTGAATAGCTTTGCGGAAATAAAAATGTTGTATTTATGTTGTGCTCATGGAACTTATCCTCCGAGAAAACTGGAAACACTAAGGAAGCAGCATGCCTCCTCTGAGAAGGTATTTCAAGAATGTTTGAAGCAAAGCTTCCTGGACAATTTTGTTGTTATTTTCTTGATTAGATTTTTTTCAGCCTGAACATATCAGCACATTTTATTGATGTAATAACCCATAGCTCTCTTCTTTCTACTCTGGGAAGTTCATTCATGTTGAGAATCGATGGAGCAAATAAATAATCGTATTTCTCCTTAATTTGGGACCACTGAGAAAATGATGGGGCACAGGTGGACCTGAACGCCTGCTCCTGAGTAAGAAAGCAGACAGAGTGTAGTTTCCTCTCTGTGGACGGGGACTTGCTCACGGCCACACTGTTGGATGCACACCCTGACCCCAGGTCTTGCCCTGCCATCAAGTGTGTGGAATCAAGGCCCAGGGGACCTGTGACAGACGGGCTGCATCTGAAATGCAAAGCAAGGAGCCGAAGCATGACATTCAGTCTCTTCTTCCACACTCACCTCTCAGGCAGGGCACTGCCCCCCAGGACATGGCGAGGAGGTGGCAGGGGAGGGACATTTCTCATCTGTGTCTCCTGGCAGGGAGTTCCGGGGAGCAGGAGTAGGTTGGAGGATAAAGCCCACCATACCTGTTCCGTGGATCCTCCATGCATGGGGCACTCAGTGCACTGCTTCCTGGCCCAGATCCACAGGGACAACCACTTGTCTCATGTATACTTGGAATAAGTCTTCCCGTAATTTTATGCTCGGCTCTTAGAAGATGCGAACTTGGCTTAGAACCCATATCGATGTGGGTTTGCAGCCCACGTGGGACAGAAGGCATTTCATAGTGTCAGGATGTCCAATTTGGATATGGCTTTCCCATTAGTATTGGAGTTAGAACACCTCATACTTTCCAATTCTGTTGTGAGAACCACAGTTTACAACTAAGAGAGTGAACATGACAGGTGTTTATTTTTGAAGAAACATTACTGATAATTGTTCTTTTTGTGTAAAGTAAAACACATCATCCTGTCACCACACTGTATTCTTCCAGTCTGAAGGGAGTCTAATATTAGTTCTTAAAATGGGGAAAGCAGGGAGTTCCTGTTGTGGCTTAGGGGGTTACAAACCTGACTTGTATCCATGAGGATGCATGTTCAATCCCTGGCCTTGCTCCGTGCTTGGGGATCTGGTGTTGCTGTGGCTGTGGTGTAGGCCGGCAGCTGCAGCTCCAATTCAGTCCCTACTGGGGAACTCCCATATGCCGCAAGTGAGGCCCTAACAATGCAAAAACAAAAAATAAACAAACATGTAAAAAATAATGGGGAAATCATCTCGCTTCAATCAAATAATTATTGGAAACTGGAGTTGGAAGGAATATTAAGACCCCCTGGAAAATCCTTTATTTTTTACCATTGAAATCCAGATGCTTAGACATGTCAGCTGGCTTTCAGACACAAGTTCATGAGAGATTAGGACTAGAACTCCCTGCTCTTCACCCAAGTCCAGTGGTCTTTCTCATTTACTCTGATGCAATCTATATATTTTCAAATAAGCTAGTTTATTGAAGCCAAGGATCCAGACAGAAGTGAACAGCTCTTAAATATCTGGCTCCATACTTCCTTACACAGTGAGCACAGCCCTGGTTCTCACAGATCAAGAGCCACAGCTCCTCCTGCACACATACTCGCCACACCCCAGTGCTCACCCAGAGCCCTCCTGGGTCTCTTTAGCATTCTTCTCCTCCTTCTTCTTTTTTGTTTATTTACCTCCATATGCACATCCACAGCACATGGAGTTTCCAGGCCAGGGATTGAATCTGAGCCACAGCTGCACCTCTGACTGGAGCTGCTGCAGCCGGATTCTTAATGAAGAGGAGTGCCAGGGCAGGAACTCCTCTTCATTTTTTTACCCTGGGATGGGGAGCTTCTTGTGGCAGCTTGTGGTCAGGAGAATAATGGCCCCCAAATGTGTCCATGCGCCAACCCCTGGAACCTGTGACAGGCGAGAGATTAAGTCAAGAGTCCTGAGGGTCACTGTCTCAGCCCACACGAGTCCTCAAAAGGGGACAAAAACGTGGATAATCAGAGGGAGACAGGGCTGGGGAGGAAGCCTCGGAAAGGTGATGCTGCTGGATTCTAAAGGCAGAGGGACAGGGCGACAAGCCAAGGCATATTCTAGAAGCTGAGAGAGGCAAGAAAACAGACTCTCCTGGAGCTTCCAGGAAGGAACACAGCCCTGCAGACATTTGGCTTTTAACCGAGTCAAATCTGGGTCAGACTTCAGTTCTATGTTAGAACTGAAGACGATCGTTTTGCGTTATTTTAAGATAATTTGTTACTGCAGCAATGTAAAAGTAATGTTGAACTAAGACACGTATACTTGGAACCCCAGAGGAAGGGGCAGAGCAAACTTCTTAAAGCAACTCTCAGACAAAGTTCATGATACTGCAGACTTCATGATAGCCTAGACTTCATTAAAATGAAAACTTCTGCTGTGGGGAAGACACTATTAACGGAAGACCAGCCACAGACTAGGACAAAATGCTTGCAAAAGGCACATCTGGTAGAGGACTGTTATCCAAATTATGCAAAGAACACTTAACCCCCCAAATAAGAAAATAAATGACTCAATTAAAAATGGATCAGAGACGTTAACAGACTCCTCAGCAGTAGCAGTGAGCACATGAAGAGATGTCACTAAATCCCTAGTGACCTCAAGATTTATGGTGGCTTTTCCCTGGGCAAAGGGCTCTTTTAGAGGAGGCTGGGTGTTTCTAGCAGCCAAGTCTGAGAAAATGCTGATGGGTCAATGGGAAGTTAGCAAACAGAGATGAGCAGAAATGCTAAAAGGCAATTTAACAGAGAGCTTTCTGGATCACTTAAGTATCAAGTCTAATTATAGTAACATTTACACCTGTGTTACTTGTGTTTTCAGCCAGGTGTTCAAAGGAACAGAGTTGCAAGTGGGTTAAATTGAGTTGGAGGAGGAAGTTGGTGTCTTGGATTGTTGGAGTACCAGGTGGGCTGTGACCGTTGGGCTGGGGTCCTGCCAAGGGTTCCAGCTTGAAGGACAGAACTCCACCTTCCCCTGCTGACCCTAAGTGGCTCACCAGGTTTGCCCTTCCTGCATTTTTTCTTGTTGCTACTATAATCTGCTTAATTCTGTGAATATTACAGAAGGATTTAGCAACATTGAGGTGGGATTGTTATAAAAATGCAAGTTTGCTAGTGGCGTAGAGGTTAAGGATTTGGTGGTGTTACTGCTGTGGCTCGGGTTCCATCCCTGGCCTGGGGAGTTTCCAAATGCTGTGGGCACAGCAGCACCCCCCACCCCCGACATATAATCCAAGTCTCTAGGTGCACAGTGATATACGCATGTGCTCATGCGTACACAACCTGTGAATGTTGAGTCACTTCCACAGTACCTTTTGCTCTGGCTCATTGCTCTGGGTGATGCTGTGACTTCCTAACGAGGTGGCTTCCTAAGTCATGGGTGGTGCCAGGCAGTGCCTGGTGCCTAAGGGCTGAGCCAACCGCAAGGTGGTGACAGAAGTTGATGGCCAGCTGGGGTTTGCAATAGATGCTGTTCAAGTTCCCATCCTTGCTATGAAATACAATAATTGAACTGATGCTTGCCGAGCTTCTCTGAGAGATTCAAATGTCTTCGACTGCAGGACAGAAATGACAGTGGCGATGGGCAGCTCAAGGTCCTTACTCATTGTTCATGCCCAGGACAGGCTTGCCCATACATCCTAATCAGATTCTCCCTGCACTTGGGCTGTGGTCACCTTTGCAGTAGGTATGGGGTCATAGAACAGGGAGGGAGGCCCTTCCATGGGCTTAAGTCTACCGTGACTTTAGAACTTTTGGCTGCCAAGTTTGGGCTCTGGCTTGAATTTTGTTTAGATTTACTGATTCTCCTTTGAGGAACATTGAAGTAAATGTAATGGGAGCTGGATTCTATCCAAGTAGGGTCCCAGGACCAAACTCCCAGGGGGTTTGATGAGCAGGAGGATGGCCTCAGACCCAGGAAGCAGTGGGGGGTAAAGGGGTGTCTACATGGTGGATTCCTGATCAGATAAAGGGGGACTTTAGTGGGAAAAATTAAATCCAGTCAGAAGGTATAGCTGCCTGTAATCCTTTCTTTGCTAAAACTTACTTCAGGTTTATTTTTCAAAAATTCCATGAATATATCACTGTATTCTATTTATCCTACATAGCCCTTCTTCATGCACTTAGAAAAGCCTCTGTGTTAGCTCACGTTCCAGAAACCTGTTCCCTTGAGGCCAATGCGCCACCTTCAAACTAATATTAGCCACTTTCTCTACATTCAAACTTGGCCCAGGGGACCAAGAAAATAGATATATATGCTACTGTATATTTGAAGTACAGAGCTCTTATTTGTACATAAAATTTATTATATATACATTCATATATATACACACACATACATAGTGCTTATAATTATATGTGAATGATATTTTCAATGGTTTGCAATCATAGGTTGTTTTTTTTTTAGGGCTGTACCTGCCGTGTATGGAAATCCCCAGGCTAGAGGTTGAATGGGAGCTGCAGCTGCCAGCCTATACCACAGCCCCAGCAAGGAAGCATCTGAGCTGCATCTGTGACCTACACCACAGCTCATGGCAACACCAGATCCTTAACCCACTGATCAAGGTCAGGGATCGAACCTGGATCCTCATGGATACTAGTTGGGCTCATTACCGCTGAGCCACAATGGGAACTTCTGCAGTCATGTTTTTGATATAGCAATATCTTTTCAGAAGTCTAGAGAACAACCTGCATGTACTATATAAGCAGGAAATGCTTTTTGAAAGAGGCCAAAAGAAAATATGTGAGTTGCTTCATTCAATTTTAAACCAAAAGAAATATTGTGCTTTCTGTGAGAGAGTTGGTGTGTGTGTGTGTGTGTGTGTGTGTGTGTGTGTGTATCTGTGTGTTTGCATTTGTGTCTGTGGGTGTATCTATCTGTCTGTGTGTTTGCATTTGTGTGTATGTGTCTGTGACTATGTGTGGGTGTCTGTGTGTGTATTTGTGTGTTTGCATTTGTGTGTGTGTCTATGTGTGTGTGTCTTTGTGTCTGTGTGTACCTGTGTGTTTGCATTTGTGTGTGTATGTCTGTGTCTATATGTGTCTTTGTGTCTGTGTGTGTATTAGTGTGTGTGCACATGTGCATCTCTGCTTGTGTATGCGTCTATGTGTGTCTGTGTGTGTGTCTCTGTTTGCTTATATGTGTGTGTGGACCTTTAGCTCAGTCATTACAGGTACTCTATGGGGATGCCCTCTGGACTCACGTGGTCCACCGCATCCTAGTCTCGCCTGTTTCCGTAAAGGCTCTTTATGACTCTCGCTCGCTGGGTTCCCCCTCTGACATGAGGAGCCTCATTTTCCTTTCAAGCGGTTTCCGCTGTTTCTGTTGCTGCATCTTATCAGCTTTATGATACTGTTACCTCTGCAAATAATGAGAAAAACGAGGAGAACCAGCGGGTGTGGTCCTTTGTAGGATCACAGAATTAGGACAGTAATCAATAGGCTTTAATATGAATGCTTTGATTCTTATTTTTGGAGATTGCAATCTAGAAGTTGTAGTCCTGGATGGTCTGCCTTTAAGTCTCTAAAGATCAGTGAAGAGTAAGCGGGGTATAAATACTCCTTTTTTTTTGGTCTTTTCTCATTGTGTGTAAGTCAAGGTTTTCCTTTTCTTTTTAGAACACCCAATATTATTTTTCAGTTTAGCATACATACAAAATACTGCATTTTACTGAAAACTTGAGAAATGCTGAATATTCGTAGAAGGACTTACCTTGTTTTCCCTCTGTGCCCTGTGTGTGATTGAGTTTATCTTCCGTTCCAGCAGCAAAGAGACCCACACCCCACTGGGAGTAATCTGATGGAAAAAGGACTATGCCACAACTTTATAAAGCAAAGGTATTTTATATATACCTTTTCCTCAGACACATTATTAATGGCAAGGCTCATTTCTGTCTGGCTTTTATTTAATTATAATTTACAATTTGAGCTGCCCTTTATGTTTTCAGCAGACAGATGCCCTGTAGGGAAAACTGTACAGCAAATTCCCATCCAGACTCACTTATACAATTGAAACAGTGACTTTGCTTCAATCACTTAATTTTCAGAAAGCTCAATATTTTCACCTGTGGTATAGTTAAAAGTGATGCCCACCTGAAATTATTGTTTGAGTTTATACAGTGTAATATCTACAACATCCCTTTACATGCAATAAACTGGATTCAGTTCCAGCTGAGCATCCATCTCAAACACTGAGAAGGAAATTGCATCAAGACCAACATTTGAAAAATCAGGGCTAACTGTGCAGAGGAAAACTCTAACACAGGGTTGGCCGGGTTAACACTGGCTCTTGTGTAACCTTAGACAATTTAAGTCTTAATCTCCTTATCTGTAAGTAGGGGATATGATAAAGTTCAGCTTTTCGGGCTATCATTAGGATCAAATCTCAGCACAGCATGGCACATGTGGAGTGTTCAGTACAGTACAGTTATCTGTTAACTTTTTGTTCATCTGCTGTGGCTGTTCAGCTTGTGCTCTCTGCCAATCACCAGATGAAGCAACCTGAAGCCAGGGATGGAGTGGGGCTGTAAGGCTAGTGATCACTGGGCTTGTAGATGCTGTTCTCCGAGATCTGCTTTTCTGGTCTGGATAAACACTAGCACGTGGAAGAAGCCAAGAGTGTGGTGGTCATCGAGTGACTGAACGTATTAGAAACAATCTGAATCTCAAAAACGTGTACTGATTGCTTGTAAATGATCACAGAGGCCTCTATCAGGTCCTCACTCTAAGGGGAATCTGGTTCTATTACCCACCATCTCCTCAACAGCTTTACCTACATTGACAGCATTGGCCAGGAGCTCATTAAGAGGACTTAATTCTATAATCACTCCGTATTTAAGGACTTAAGAGAAGTACAAGTATATTTTTATTTAGCTTATCAATGTTAAATTGTTCAATGCTCATTAAGTGTTTGAGAACAGTTATTAAGTATTTAAAGTTTTTTTTTTTCTGAACTATGATTTAGGTTTGATTTGAAAAGCGTTTGATAATGAATATGAAAAACGAGACGCTCCTATCCAATGGTCCGTGATGGATCAGTGACATAACAAAGATGATCACCTCTCCTTTGCTTGCAGGGGACAGAGATTTTAGTTTCTTTCACAATTGGAATTTTCTCAGGATACTCTAAAATTATTATTTTTTTTCATGGCCACACCCGCAGCATATGGAAGTTCTTGGGTTAGGGGTTGAATGTGAGCCACAGCTGCTGCGACCGACACTGCAGCAGCAATGCCAGATCCGTTACACCACTGCACCCAGCTGGGGACTGAACCTGCACTTCTGCAGTGACCTGAGCCATTGCACCATGCTGGGACTGCCTCTAAAATTCTTAATGTGGCAAAATAATATTTGAAAAGCAGGAACTTACTCTCTTGATCTTGTATTTATCTTGTATTTATAGAGCTGTGGGTTCTTATTCAGAATATAGAGGTACTTGGAGGATTAAGGTCTGTGTCATTGGTGAGCTAAGCTGGTTCTAAGAGTCACTTATCACGTTTTTTGCTATTTTATTTATTTATTTATTTATTTTCTAGGGCCACACCCACTGCACATGGAGGTTCCCAGGCTAGGGGTCCAATCGGAGCTGTAGTCGCCAGCCTATGCCAGAGCTACAGCAATGTGGGATCCGAGCCGTGTCTTCGACCTACACCACAGCTCATGGCACTTAACCCACTGAGCAAGGCCAGGGATTGAACCTGCAACCTCATGGTTCCTAGTCGGATTCTTTAACCTCTGAGCCACGACAGGAACTCCTTTTTTGCTCTTTTAAAATACAATTTTCTTACTTTTTCAAAAGTTTAATAATAAACAATAAATGTATGGAAAAGCTGACGTTTTAACTCCGAGAAATGCCAATTAGAAAATGATATTCTCAACATTCAGGAGAACTAAGCCACCACGTTAGGTTTGTATTGTTGAGAGTAAGTTTAGTCTCTTTTTGGCCTATCCTTAATCTAACCAATCATGTATGATTAACTAAGTGTTAAGTCTGAAACAGTATGTATGTGTTTTGTACAGAGATGCAGACTGCAGCATTTTAATTTGATATGGGCATTATAACAATTAAGTATAATATCATAAGAAAAATGCTATCATCCCAGTAGTCCCATTTTCCCTTGGCTTCAGAGACATCTGATGCTTTATACTTGGTCAGATTGCTTACAAAACCAAATCAAGGGATATTCTCCATACTCTGTGCGTTGTGTATTGAAGCCCAAGCACGCTCAGTCTACTTCTGGACAGTGTTCCTTGTGGAGCCATAGTTGAGGTGTAAACTGTAATTATTGGGACACTTGACCACAGAATAGGATTTGTCAGTGCCCTGTGGGGTGGGAGTGACTAGTGAGCCACGGAAGCTGAAGAAGCCCTGAGCCGGGAGCATGTGGCCGAAGTCCCTATGTGATCCTGGGCCACCTGCCAGCCACAGTCATTTAGGATTCCTTCCTGGGTCCAGCACAGAGCAGCCTGGCTGGACCAGGGTTGCCCTGCCCGTCCCACATAGGACCCTCCCTGGCTCTCATCGGACCTTCCACACGGGGTTCATTCTGGCAGGAGGTCTCCTTCAGGTCAGCTTCCTCAGGCAGGATGGGGACCTTGTGTGTAGGATTAGTGTAGACGGAGACACGAGTGTATCCCAGAGGTTTCCTTTCTTCTCAGTTACTCCATCACTGCAGAGATTTGTTTAGTTCTTACTTTAACAAAAAACAGCATAATTTCTTCTCTGGTAAGAGCACTGCCCTCAGGATAAACTGGCTGAAAGACTGAGTGTGAGAAATTAAGTTGCAATTAAAACACTGCCAGTGAACAAGATTTTTCCCTGTGAGCTGAAAATCCTTTGTAAAAGGAGGCAAAGCCACGGATTTCACAGTTAGAGGAAACTCTAGAATTCACACATCGGAGATGGTGAGATGGATGAGATTTTTCACATTAGAAGAGGGAGACAGGAATGACTGTTCATTGACTATTTTGTGAAAGCATCATTATTATTAGATACGGAGAACAAATCAAGTATGAGGTGTTTTCCTCCTACTGCATCCTCAGCTCCGGTGTGGGCGCCTTATGTTTACTGCCTATGTCTTAGGGTGTTCCCATGAAATAGCGACTCGTGTGTTTGTGAAGACGAATTAAACGAGGCCCAAGTACAGGCCAATCCACGGATAACTCCACAAAAAAGAATGTAACAAATGCAAACTCTGGAGTGGGCTGATATTACATTTATGTAGGGGGGAGGCGGGGGTGGAGTGGGTGTGGGTGAGATGACATATTTTCTTATTGGCAAAGAAAACTGGCCAAGTCCATCAACCTAGAACATTTAATCCTGGGACAGTAAAGGAAGGAGAAGTGTGCTATAGAAATGAGGACAAACTCCATCCTTCTCCGGACTAGACTCAGGTCCCGCAGCCCCTTCCGCATAGAGAGTCATGGCTTATGTCAGGGGGTGGGGGTAGGGGTGGTGGCTGTGGTCATTGGAAGGTCAGCTGAGTGGGAATGCTGATGTGGGGGCCTTCCAGTGTTGGGGATCATTACAGAGCTGCTCTTCCTTCCATTTAATCCCATCCTAAGGATTAAGACTCGCCACCTGTGGTCTCTGCTGCGGAGGGGATGGCAAAGGCTTTGCTGAACAGGTGAAGGAGAGATGAAGAGGAACCATGCTCTGTCCTCGAGTTTCCGGGGCCTGGAGGTAGTCAGGACTGTGCCCGGTGATGCTCTGGGGAGGTTTGGGCATCAGGAGAAGGGGCCACACAAGACAGAACGTGGGCCCTTTCCTTCTCCAACTTCCCTCAGTGAACTCCTGCAATGGGAGTGATTGCTGTTTAGTTACCTGTTGATCAGAACGCTGAGGCTCAGAGAGGTGAGGCAGCCATCCCTGAGTCTCAGGGAAGAAATGGCACAATCCGCATTGTTAAAGCCTTGCCCACTCCAGTATGCTCCCCAAGAGTTATAAGTGATAATTCGAAAATTGTAATGGATCATAAGTGATGATGGTGTATGACTGGTGGCCATGCTGTCACATCCATGGACAGGGGCATACACTTCAGTTGGAACATCTTTTATGAGGCAGAGGGAGCATAGGGAATGAGGGGACAGTCTGGGAGATGCAGAAACTACCCAAACTCACTTTGTACTTTTGTCCACCTTGGCTGATTGTCTAGATGACTTCCAGCTAATCTGTGGTTTTAATTGGCCTTTGTCATTAATTCATTTTAATGAGAGAAAACTAATGGAGAGAGAAAACAAATGTTTAACAATTCATATCAATTACTGCCCCAAATTAAGATCATTTAGTGAAAGAGATGACCTTTGTAAATTAATCACATTTATGACCATTCACAAAGGTGATCTTACATACAAAGAATAACTTATGAGGAGTTCCCACTGTGGCTCAGTGGGTTAAGGACCCAGTGTAGTCTCCATGAAGATGTGGGTTCAATCCCTGGCCTGGCTCAGTGGGTTAAGGATCCAGCATTTCCACAAGCTGCAGCACAGATCCAGTGTTGCTGAGGCTGTGGCACAGGCTGGCAGCTCCAGCTGCATTTCTACCCCTAGCCCGGGAACTTCCATATGCCACAGGTGCAGCCCTAAAAAGAAAAAAGCAAAAACTTAGGCACAGAAGAAACGATTAATGAAAAAAGAAAGTTATTAATACCTGGAATACCCCCTGACCATTTCCTGACATGAGGAGTGGGCAGGTAGGACTGACCATCATAGGGATTGTATGACTGCATTTCCATTTCCTGTTTAATATTATACTTTTGAATGCATTGGTCTGGAAAGGTGGCTCAAGTCATGGTGATGCTTTGATTGGAGTGCAAATGCTTGGGGCATCTAGTGGTGACTAGAAGCAGCATGTATTGCAAATTAGGTTAATGATCGTGAAAACAAAACACTGAGCTGAAGTATTTATTTGTCACACAGGTTGGAAAGATATATATGTTATGAAATGTACTTACAGATAAATAGCAGCAAGTTGGACTAGTCAATGCATAGTACAAAGAGCTATGTGGCCTCTGCACAAAACGATACTAACTGGGTTCTTGCTTCTCACCATAAACCCCTGGGTTTATAAATAACTAAGTATGAAAAACAAAGCGACAGAACTTTAGAAGAAAACATGGGAAAATAATTTATTATTTAGCAATAGGATAACACTTTCTTAATTCATTATGAAAGACAGAAAATGGTTAATTCTCTTAAATAAAACATTAAAAAATGCCCCATTCCAAAAGATAACACAACAAATGAAAGACAAGCCGTAGATAGAGGAATTAGTTATTTGAAAAAAACTCATGGCTGATGAAGGATCAGTCTCCAGACTGTGAAAAAAGTTTTAAAGAATCCATGAGAAAAAAACAAAAAACAAAAATAACAAAAATAAGCAGTTCAGTAGAAAAACAGCAAAAGCAAAAGTTCCTCAAAGGCACACACAGAGCCAATTAACAGGGAAAAGAGGTTCAAGCATGATCAGGGGAATTCGATTTAAGATACTCAGGAACCAGGAGTTCCTGTCATGGTGCAGTGGAAATGAATCCAACTAGGAACATGAGGTTGCAGGTTTGATCCCTGGCCTCGCTCAGTGGGTCAAGGATCTGGTGTTGCTGTGAGCTGTGGTGTAGGTCGCAGATGTGGCTTGGATCTGGCATTACTGTGGCTGTAGTGTAGGCCGGCAGCTGTAGCTCTGATTAGACCCCTAGCCTGGGAACTTCCATATACCACATGTGCGGCCCTAACAAGACAAAATAAAATAAAATACTCAGGAACTGGAGTTCCTGTCGTGGCTCAGTGGTTAACGAACTCTACAAGTATCCAAGAAGATGTGGGTTTGATCCCTGGCCTTGCTCAGTGGGTTAATGATGTGGTGTTGCTGTGAGCTGTGGTGTAGGTTACAGATGTGGCTCAGATTGGGCGTGGCTGTGGCTGGCAGCTGTAACTCTGATTAGCTGGGGAACCTCCATAAGCCATGGGTGTGGCCTTAAAAAAAAAAAAAAAAAAGACAGGATTTTGTGCAGTGGGGATATTGTAGACCAGAATGTCAAATGCCATCATCTTTCCCCAATAGGAACTTGTCATCTTGGTACTGGCCAAGGAACAAATAAAGAATAGTGAGGCCCATTTTTTGTTGAAATGGACCATGTTATTTTAAGGAGCACTTGTGCTAATCAATGTATTCCAGATTTATTAAATAAATAAATTCACAGGTTGAATTAAGTCTGCAGCTCAGAATTACAATTTCTAATTACTTCCCCATCACAAGGTTAACTAGTAAATTTAGTGTTCTTTTACAAATTTGTGCATGGTGATGGTAATGCCAATATATTCTATGAAAAAGCCTGACACTGGGGTGTCATGGAACAAAAGGGGGGCCACAATGGGATGCAGGCCCTGGCCAGACACCTGTGTCCTGGTCTTATGCTGACCCACCCCTATAGCCTCAAACAGATGAAATCGGGAGAAATGGAATAGTACAACCACCAGAAGCATCAGCATCCATGGTGCACAGTGTAAGAGTCTTGTCTGGCCCACAGTCACATTGATCTGTCTTGGTGTGGGAGGGAGGCATAGAGTTTAATTTTATGTAAATATCTGAGATTCATTCACTGGTCCGTGTGTGTGTGTGTGTGTGTGTGTCTTTATGCTTCAGTTTGAATGGTTTTTCTCTTTTGAGCACCACAGAGGTGAATATTTCTTCCTTTTTTTTTTTTCCCCAATTCCTGATTTCTGCTGAGCTATTCTCAGAACAGGAGGGCATTCACATTTATTTGTTCTTTTACAGTCATTCATTCTCTGTGTAACTAACCTTTGATGAGCTCTATGAAGTGTCATGAAGCTGGGCTGATACCTTGAGTTATAGTTTGAACTGGGTGAGCAAGGTTCTTGTCCTAAAGGATCTTTCATTGCAGATACAAGCAAGTTCTTTCATGTTGTGATTGGAAGTGAGTAAGAAATACACTGAGCGCTGTGATACAGAGTCCGTACTTTATGTGTCTGGGGAGGTCATGACTTCATACAGGATTGTTAGAGTCTGAAGTGATTCCCTCAGTTTATCTCACTTTGTGGAATGAGCTGTGCAAGGATTTACTCATATTCATGTTTTTCTTTAGGTGCTATTCAGTAAATATTTACCAAGTGCCCACTTTGTGCCAAGCCCTGTTCCAACAGTTAAGGACACAGCTACTGATGAAAAAGGCAAAGGCTGTTTTCTCATTTAGCAGATGCTTCAGGGGAGGAAAAAGTATGTTTACAGAAGATAAAAAGAATATAGAGAATTTTGAATTGTGATAAAAGCTAAGGAGAAAATGACAGCAGAGCAAGGGGGTAGCGAGTATAAGGCGGAGGGACCATAACTCAGGGTGGATCTTACTGAGAAGGGGCCCGACTGGTGGCCCCAAGTTAGGGGACTGGTGTGTCTGTGCTTTGGGGTGATCAATCCAGGCTGGGAGCACAGCGACCCTGGGGAGGGGAGCTCAGGGAACAGCAAGGCAGATGAAAGGCTCTGGTGGGCATAGAAGGAGGCCAGCAAGAGTGGGGTCAGAGAGATGCGGTGCTGGTCACCTTGTGGACATGGACAAGGACGTTGGTTCTTCCTCTGTGTAAGGTGGGAAGTCATCAGAAAGGGAGGCGTGACTGGCTTCTAGTTCAGCATTTTCATTTTGAAATGAAGAGAAGTGGACATGGGCAGAAGCAAAGGAACTAACCAGGAGGCTTGTCCAGTTGTCCAGGAAAATGATAATGGGTGGCTTAGCCAACATGGTGCTTGTGGAGGCGGTAAGAAACAGTCCCAATCTGGGTAAACTTCTAAAGAGTAGATGGGATTCGAGGTGGAATTTATTGATGAGGCTTTTCTGGTAAAATTATCTATTTTTTTTTTTCATTCTAAAAGGATTATGGTACTACTGACATTTATTGCAAATATTAAAGTTTATGCTGAATTAATTTTGACCCTTTAAAGCATTCACATCTCTTTGCTCCACCAGTTTATGAGATCGGTAGTAAGAACACTAGGTCTGCCATATTGTTTCTAAGGAAACTGAAGCACAGAGTAGTTAAATAATGAGATATTGCAAGGATCACCTGTAAGAACAGGTATGTGTTCCATCTCCAAACACTCTCACTTTTGGATGGGTGAGATGATCTGTACTTAGAAGACACTAAACAACTGAAAAGACTTACTACAGAACATGGATTCCTGTTAGAATAAACATCATCTGTGACATTTAAACATGTAACATTCCTTTGAATCAGGAGCATTTGAATTTAAGCACACTGTGTTCATCTCAACTCTTTGCTAATTCCAAAAATTCTTAAAATCAGAAGCACTTGGGGAATTCCCATTGTGGTGCAGTGGAGACGAATCCATCTAGTATCCATGAGGAGGCAGGTTTGATCCCTGGCCTCGCTCAGTGGGTCAGGGATCCGGTGTTGCTGTGAGCTGTGGTGTAGGGTGCAGATGCCAGCCGGATCTAGTGTTGCTGTGGCTGTGGTGTATGTCAGCAGCGGTGGCTCCAATTTGACCCCTGGCCCAGGAACTTCCATATGCCACAGGTATGGCACTGGAAAGCTTAAAAAAAAAAAAAATCAGCAGCACAGTAAATACAAAATATTCCAACCAAATCTCCCTCCCCTTTGAGGTGAGGTGGCCTTTGTACATTCTTATCTTTCTTGCGCCCTCTTCTCAGATCACGCATGCCCACCTCCTGGCTCCACCCTGATATATAGCATGGTTATGATTTTTCTTTTTTTTCCTCCTTTTTTATTTTTTTATAATGATTTTTTACTTTTTCCACTATAGCTGGTTTGCAGTGTTCTGTCAATTACTACTGCACAGCAAAGTGACTCAGTTACACACACACACACACACATACACACATATATACACATACTCTTTTCTTACTTTATCCTCCATCGTGTTCCATCACAAGTGACTAGATATAGTTCCCAGTGCTATACAGCAGGATCTCATTGCTTATCCATTCCAAAGGCTATAGTTTTCATCTATTAACCCCAGATTCCCAGTCCATCCCACTCCCTCCCCCCTTGGCAACCACAAGTCTGTCCTCTAACTCCATGAGATTTTTTTTCCTGTGGAAAGGTTAATTTGTGTCATGTATTAGATTCCAGATATAAGTGATCCTATGATATTTGTCTTTCTCTTTATGACTTACTTCACTCAGTATGGGAGTCTCTAATTCCATCCATGTTGCTGCAAATGGCATTATTTTGTTCTTTTTTATGGCTGAGTAGTATTCCATTGTGTGTGTGTGTGTGTGTGTGTGTGTGTGTGTGTGTGTATGACATCTTCTTAATCCATTCATCTTTTGGTGGACATTTAGGTTGTTTCCATGTCTTGGCTATTGTGAAGAGTGTTGCAATGACTATATGGGTGCATGTATATTTTTCAATGAAAATTTTGTCAGGATATATGCCCAAGAATGGGATTGCTGGGTCATTTGTTAGTTCTATATTTAGCTTTCTGATGTACCTCCATACCGTTTCCATAGTGGTTGTACCACTTTAATTTGCATCAGTAGTGCAGGAGGATTCCCTTTTCTCCACACCCTCTCCAGCACTTGTTATTTGTTGACTTGTTAATGATGGCCATTCTGACAGGTGTGAGGTGGTACCTCATAGTAGTTTTGCTTTGCATTTCTCTAATAACTAGTGATGTTGGGCATTTTTTCATGTGCCTACTGGCCATCTGTATATCTTCTTTGGGGAAATGTCTATTCTGGTCTTCTGCCCATTTTTCAATTGGATTGTTGGCTTTTTTTGCTATTGAGTTGTGTAAGTCATTTGTATATTTTAGGGATTAAGCCCTTGTCAGTTGTATTGTTTGAAACTGTTTTCTCCCATTCTGTAGATTGTCTTTTTTTTTTTATGGTTTTCTTTGCTGTGCAATAGCTTGTCAGTTTGATTAGGTCCCATTGGTTTATTTTTGCTTTTATTTCTGTTGCCTTGGGAGATTAACCTAAGAAAACGTTTGTATGGTTGATGTCAGAGAATGTTTTGCCTATGTTCTGTTCTAGGAATTTTTTGGTGTCTTGTCTTACTTTTAAGTCTTTAAGCCATTTTGATTTTTCACACACTGACTGTTGTTAGGGTCTTTGATCCTGTTTTATCAACCACGTTTTAGAGACTTCCAGAAATAACCTATGGTTCTTACCTGGGCCAGCATTTGGCATATTACAGTCTGGATCTCCTCCCATAAGGTGGCACCTACACTTCATGTGCCTCTGAGCTTCCCCGTCATGAAAAGACACCTCCTGGTTCTGGCCCGAGAGGATGCTCAGCACACAGAGGCCACCTAGTGTAGTACTGCAGGCAAACTTTGGTTATTTTGGAATTCTTGGGATTTTTTTCTTAGCTATGGTAGGATCAGACTATTTGAAATTTAAAAATTTAACTAGGAAATAAAAGGATGAAAATGCCACATGAGAAAAGAAAAGCAAGAAGAAGGAAGCCATAAAGAATGTTGGGGAATCAGCACTGGAGTTGGATCTACATGATGGTGCCAATCTGTGTGTCACTCTAACTGCTGGTTAGATCATGTCCTGAACAGTGGATTCCTACTTTCCTGATTTGTATTCTACTCTGGACAACTAGTGTTAACAACTCTCATGATAACATGGTTATCTGGTGACAAGTTTCCCTCTTTTGGCTTTGTCTTTGAGGGCAGCATGGTGAACACTGGCTCCCCAAAGTTGGCCCTACTCCATCCTTAGAACCCAAGAATGTGTTGCTTTGGGAAAAGGGACCCTGCAGGTGTGGAGGTCATTGTCGATGATCTGTGTGGGTCTAATCTAATCACATTGGCCCCTAAAAGAGAAGGATCTTTCCCAGGTAAAGTAGGAAAGATGAGACTAAAGGCGAGGCAGGAGAGCATCAAAGCATGAGAAGAACTAATGCTTCTTGAAGACAAAGAGGTCAGCACGGGGATCAGCCTTGAGAAGCTACAATGAAATGGAACAGCACCCGCCAGGGCCACCCCAGCACAAACCCCTCTCAGCACCCCCTATCTTGTGAGGGTGGGAAAGCTTTAGTCTCCTAGGCATCCTGAGTTCTAAAGGACAAGCTCAGACAGCTGATCACTTAGGAGGGGGCAGAAAGGGAGCAGACATGAGGCAGTAGGGCGAGGGAGGGGAGAGGGACTTAGGCACCAAGTCAGATTGGGACTGGAACCTAAGACTCAAGTTCTTTTGGAGGAAGATGGATGACAGTGTCTGATGCCCAGACCACCACGTGAAAACTACTGACCCTAAACACATAGACCCTACATTGGTTGGAGTCAGAAGACTGATGTTGATATTGCTAAAACAGCACATCCTTCCTTCACCCCCTACTTGTCAGAACACTATCCGTAAGCTCATCACACATCCTGGGATCCGCCCTCCCACCTTAAAAACCTCTTCCCTGAAAACCACTGGGGAATCTTTTGATCATGACCTGCCTATTCTCCTTGCTTGGGGCCTGTAATAAGTGCAGCACTTACCTTCAGCACCACCCAGCATCAGTAGGTTTGGCTTTGCTGCGCTTTGGGTGAGCAGACCCAAGTTTGATTCTGTAACAAAAATGCCTCTCAGTTTATTGTCAGCAAAGATATAATTTGTTTTTACAAGGAACTGAACTCTGCCAACAACAGGAAGTAGTTCCTCCCCTGAAGCATCCAGAAAGGAACGCGGCCCTGCCAAGAACACGATTTTAGCCCATTGAGACCCATGCTGGACTTGGTTCTACGGAATTGTAGGATAATACATTTCTGTTGGTTTAAGCCATGAGGCTCTGGTGACATGTCATAGTAGCAACAAAAAACTGACAGAGAGATCAACTGCCCTTTTCCTGCCCACTGTGTCCATGCCACTCTTGGAAGAAGGCTGTGGGAAAAGTCTGGAGGCAAGAATCCACTCGAGATGTGTTTGGAAAATGTGATGAAACTGCCATGATTGGGGAGAGTATGTTTGGTAGTAAATGTCTAGACATGTATATGTTTGGAGAAATGATGGGAGATCAAATTGCAATATTATTTTGTAATATTGCAAATATTAAAGACTTGCTATTTACTTCAACTGAAAAGTCAGAAACATTTATTCAAAGTACCTGCAATTTAGTATGAGTTCAATAAAGTTTCTTCAGTTCCATCAATGGAGGTCACAAGTTGTAAAAAATGCCTCAAATAAGGATTTCAAAGAAAAATGCACCGTGTTCCTTAAAAATGAAGTTTTATCTCTAACCTGTTTTTAAATGAATAATTGAACATTAAGAATAAATGCTGATGAAAGTTTTATATTGAATAACTTCATTAGGCATGAACATGTCTTTGGCCATTTGTTTCCCTGATCCTGCTTGAGTCAACTTACTTCATTTTGTTAGAATATATGATTTTTCACCCATCTGATTGCAACAGAATTGGAAATTGTCCTTAATTCTTGGGCAGTCCTCTGAGTAAAGAATCTTTCTTCTAATCCCCTTAGGAGCTGGTGATCCAAAGGAGAAGCCCTACCCCTCTCTGTCTCTTGGTTGACACCAAACACACTATCCTTGGCAGTTTTCTTTTCCTAACCCTGATTATCTAGACACTATTAGTAAGCAGATAGCCAGCTAGAAATGGAAACATTGGTCATCCCATGCAGAGAATCTTTATACATTGTTCTGGAAGCTATTTGAGAAAAGAGGACCCTCTGATCCACTCACCTCGAAATCCTCTACAAGGTCACCCTTTCTCCTGTCACTTTCCCTTTATTGAACCTAAGTTGACTATGGTAAGGATGCGGGGTTGATTGTTTTCCAAACGTGCACTTTCAAACAAGTTTCACAGAGAGGTGATGATGACCCTTATAGGGAGACCTCTGCTCTCAGAGGCAGATTAATATGTATCTTTTGTTCTTGACTTAGAGAATAAGATCAATTCTAGGACAATAGCGGAGTCTCATGTGCCTCTATTGCCCCATGTAACTCCAAAAAAAAAAAAAAAAAGAAGCATAACATGGGAGTGTAAATGTGACAGAAGGGATCTTAGATGTTTCACTGAAATATTATAGGACTTCAAAAATAAGTCTTCAAAAGCAGATGAGGGGGTAGGAAATTCAAAGATATGAGCTTCAATATGACACTGGATGTAGGCAATGCAGGGTCTTATGCAAGAATAATGAAAACAGGTGTGGTTTGTTTAACGGAAAATAGTATGTAGCTGGTGTAGAAGAGGTAAGCCTGGAAAAAGAGGGGAATTCTCAAGCACTTGGATTTCTATCTGGAGCAAAATAAAATTTAATAGTCATAACTGACTGGTAAGTCAAATGTTTTCTATAAAAGATATCGGTTCATAGGCTGTTATTAACATTAAATTTATTAGAGGTGAAGGCTCATTTAATAAACTTTTAAAATCACAGAACACTCTTCGTTATTATGATCAATCCCTTTTTCATACTGAAAGCACACGGAACCTACTGCTTTGCTCAGCTGATTGTTCTTGGTTAGAAATTTCCTGAAGCATGGAGACCAGTTCACTTAAATGAATGTGTTGGCTTTTGTGACTTGGGATGTTAATCCTTGAGATTGATGCTCTGAGCATTAGAAAATGTATTAGCAGTTTCTGTAATGCAGCTTTGTTTCTTACAATAATAAATTACCATTAATGTGTGACATACTTAATCAGCTGCAAAGCCAGGTCATAGAGTTGATTTAAGTGATTATTCACCTTATTCCTTTGTTACTGTGCTTGGCATTTATTTGTTTTCTTTCAGAATATTTGAGTCATTTTCTCACTTATTGGTTATTGCCAGTAATGTTTTAGATCTACATTATTTCATGACTTGAATAATACCATTTTATTCTATTATAAATGAAAATAACCTTTCACATATAAGTATGATTAGTTTGTAAAAATATATTTATTTGAGAGGAAGTTAAATGATAGAACTGATGGCTAGAAGAATCAATTCACATTTTTTGCACATTTTAATATTAAATAAAAATACAAGAAAAATTTTATCATATATGTGAAATAACAGATACGATTTCTTAGCAGTTTTATGCCTTATATAAACCACCTAAGTTTAACAGTTGAGAGTAAAGTCATTGTACTGTGGGAATTTATTCCAAAATAAGAAATGTCAATTTTGATCATTTCTGGGCTTCTCACATTGATGGTTCCTGGAACAAAGCTCTCTTTTGTGCTACTGTGTGGCTGCAGAGTGACTTCTATGAGCAAATTTTAATAATTTATAGCCTTTTCCAAATTCTTTAACCCACTTTCACAGATTAAGTAGGTTAAGGGTATTTTTAACATCACCTAAAATATAGAAGAAAACTCTGTGTTACATGGATGAAAAGGAGAGAATTGAATGAAAATACCTGTGCAGGTCTCTATTTGGTACTACCAGCTCCAGAAAGGGCCAGATTCTTGCAGAAGGAATGTGCTTGTCGTGCCTAGGTGGGAGCAGCTTCCGGGGGAACAAGGCGTGGCTCTGGGAGGTGGGGCAGCAGGAGAAGCTGGTGTCTGGAATTCATCATCTCAGGTGGATGCAGGACCCGTCACAGCATCCTCAGTCAGATTAAGCAGCAATTCTTCTTGGAGGTAGTGCTGTCACTCTCCCTAATCAATGATAATTGCGGATGGATTATTGCTGGAACAGGATTGGCTGTGGGTTAATGGTTTAGGGCCTAGGTAATAGATACATGAGGATTTCTTAGACTTTTGCATTTATGAAAATTCTTTGTAATATTGTCAATCAAATTCTACAGAATAAAATGTTCAGAAATATAAGAATTAAAAAATAAAGTTTATACTCCAATGTGCTAATACTTAGGAATTTATTCAATCAGTTTTCTATTGATTCTATTTTGTACTCTGGTTAAGTGAGAAAAAAAGAATTTTATATATTTGTTCTGAGAATTTGTTAAGATTTATTTATTTTCAATAGTTCAATGGTGTTTAAAAGATATGTGTGTTTTTGTTGGATACAAAGCTATCTGTTGCTTTTTTAAATATTCATCTTTGTTCATTTAATGTGAATGAGAACATGAGGTATTCTGGGTCAAAATCAGATTTCTTACCAAATACCTCATGGTAAAGGATAAGAACATGGACATTGCATTTACCCTAGTCCTTATCCCACGGCCCACGTGGTCGGTGCCAGGTCAGTCACTTTACGTGATACTTGGAAACCCCATAGGTGAACAATGAAGAAAAATTGTTATTCTCTGCTTGTAAAGGGGGAAGGGCAGCCATCCCACTCTCCTCCTGCAGGGTCTCCTTGGAAATGTAAGGAACTGAATCTTTTTTTTTTCTGTCTTTTTGCCTTTTTAGGGCCGCTCCCGTGGCATATGGAAGTTCCCAGGCTAGGGGTCTAATCAGAGCTGCAGCTGCTGGCCTACGCAGGAGCCACAGCAACGCGGGATCTGAGCCGCCTCTGCAACCTACACCACAGCTCATGGCAACGCCGGATCCTTAACCACTGAGCAAGGCCAGGGATCGAACCCACAACCTCATGGTTCCTAGTCGGATTCGTTAACCACTGAGCCACGATGGGAACTCCGGGACTGAATCTTAACTGTAATCTCTTGGATAAATCTACCCAGAAGCCAGGTAGACCCTGTGTTTCAGTGCACTGCCTAGAGAATTCCCCTTCTCTGGACTGTCTCCTGTTGACGTGTGTACATGGCTAGAGAGATGATGCTGTGGTCTGTCTGGCACTCTAGGTTTACCCCAGACCTAATCTGGACTTTCTCTGGGAGATAAGAGAGGTCTTATCATCTGTCTGGATAAAAGCAATGGACTAGACCAATGAATACCCATCCAATTGCGATGGCATGTGGTGAAGTGTGTGCATTGGAGGTGAAAGCAAACACTCGCTGTCTTTAGGTCATGTTCATTTCAGGAGGCCAGGGCCTCTGGCAGGGATAGGAATTTTACTCTCTCTCTCTAATCTGTTTCAATTTCGTTAGATCAACCTTGGTGGCTCTGGTTCCTCCAGAGTGTAAAAGCTCAGTGAAAGCAGAGGTATTTTTTGCCTTTTTTAGTTTTAAACATGTGCTCTTCAAACCCGTTTTAATATTTCTTTTAGTCAATTAAATATGTCAATCTGCCATTTTCATAGATTAAAGTAATCAAATATTGGCAAGTTCACAAGGTCAGTGTAGTACTTGCTGGCACAGATGTGTTATAAATCGTCCACTCTGATTTTGTGTATGTTGATTTCTCCTTAAATTTCTCCTTTTCTGGTGAAACAATTGAGAACTATGAGATAAGGTAGAATAATGATTTGTCTTCTGGATGGAGTAAGCCTTAGTCAACATAAAATAAACATTTGAATATTTCCTAGTATGAAATTCTTGTATCTGAGGTTATTGGGGTTTAGAGTTTTCTTTCTTGTATTCAATTTTTGTTGTACTGTAGTTCATATTCTTTTGGAAATAGATTGTTGATTATAAGATTATTTTCCTCTTAGACATTTTGTTGTTGACATGTGTTATCTATACTGTGGATTGTATTAAGATCGCATTTTCTCTTTATCCTTAGAGCATAAATTTTCTCTAAGCTGTATCATATACTTGGATAATATTAATTAAATATTAACACATTTAATATGAACATACTATTCAACATTAATAGTTAATGCTGGTAGTTTTATAAATATATAAATTCATACCCATTACTATTCAATATTAATGTAATTATTAAGACAATCTCATTACTAGGATCTTTATTAAGAGTATCACTATTTGCGATTTGGGGAACTTCTCTACATTTTCTTTCCTGACTGATCATGTTTACCTGTGTGTCTTTGATGGCACATACATAGATGCTACAGATATAGCCACTCCTCCAGGCCCCAGGCTCAGAGACCAACTTCTTAGGTGAGATGTCCTCTGCATTTCTCACCACAGATGCCTCTGAGATCATTAGGACTAAAACTGGACTCATGCTCTTCCCAGACTGCTTCCTGGTGGTCTTCCTATCTCCACAACTCTCCAGTTGCTTTCTGCAGATGCAGGAAACCAGCCTCCCTCAGCCCTCCTTCCCTGACACCCCATCCAGCCTTGCCAGCACACTTGCCCTCTGACACAGGTCCTTGCCTTTTTTCTTCGCCATCTTCACTGCCCTTGTCCAGGCCAGCATCACCCTCGCCCAGCTTCTGTGTCCAACTTCTAGCTCATCTCCTTATTGCCTTTGTCACCTATGAACAGGTGACTGAGGGTATGTAAAAACCCTTATTTTTCCATGTAGTCTGTTTGGGCCTAGTTAGTTCTTGATCCATCCCATAAAACACTGCCTGCTGTGCAGTAGAGACCTGGTCCATGTGTAGGAGAAGTCGCGTGGGACCAGTCTAGCCAAACGGCTGGAGGAAGAAAGCTGGCCAGGACATCAATCACCAGGAGGAACTATACCCTGTGCCAGGTTCTCTATTGGTAAAACCATCATACCAGGACACTTAAAAACATACATCCATGCTTAAAAAAATACAAGCCCCAACCTTTTATTTATTTATTTATTTAGTCTTTTTGCCATTTCTGGGGCTGCTCTCGCGGCATATGGAGGTTCCCAGGCCAGGGGTCGGATCAGAGCTGTAGCCCCCAGCCTACACCAGAGCCACAGCAACGCTGGATCTGAGCCACGTCTGCAACCTACACCACAGGTCACGACAATGCCGGATCGTTAACCCGCTGAGCAAGGGAAGGGATCGAACCCGCTCATGGTTCCTAGTCGGATTCGTTAACCACTGCGCCACGACGGGAACTCCAAGTTCCAACCTTTTAAATAATCCTCTTGGCTTTTCCGTCCACTACAACTCTATGAAGGGCAGAATCGTAATGGTGGTGACATTTAGACCTTCAAAACTCTGTACTTGACTCCTTTCCTCAGATTTTGATTGTCTTCCAAGCTCAGTGTCATTATTTGAACCAAAAATATAAAATAAATACTGTATACACGGTGCAGAATAAGAACAGAAGAAATATATCCTCTATATGAATCCCTTCTTTCTCAAAAAATATGGTTAGTAACCTTAGAATAACTGAATGAAAGCATTTTAACTTTTAAACACAGTAATTTAAGTATGACATTTTGGATAGATTAACATGTGTCAAATGTATTTTTGTACTGCTGATATTATAAGTTGATGCAAGTTCATGAAATGTTATGGTGAAAGTTATTTAAATCACAAAATGTCACAAACAGCTTTTAGACTATGAAAGAAAAGCTCATCAACATATAATATGTCAAAACTATGAGAAATACAACAACCTGAAATAGGGAAATAACATAATTTTCCTGAAAATAACACAATTATATTACATTGCCAAGTTAATGAATTATTTCACTGTTGCTATGGTTACTGAATTATTCAACTCTGATACACCTAGTCACACAAGAGTAAAAGTAGAACAGCCCTCAAAAAGCTGTGTAGATTTTGATATTTCATTTTTTCAAGGTTTTAATTTTTTTTAATTTTGTGATTTTTATTTTTCCATTATAGTTGATTTACAGTGTTCTGTCAATTTCTACTGTATGGCAAAGTGACCCATACATACATACATATATATGTATATATACATATTTTTTTTCTTTATTCTTTTTCTCACATTATCCTCCATCATGTTCCATCACAAGTGATTGGATGTAGTTCCCTGTGCTATACAGCAGGATCTCATTGCTTGTCCTCCATATGCAATAGTTTTCACCTACTACCCCAGATTCCCAGTCCATCCCACTCCCTCCCTCTCCTCCTCAGCAACCACAGTCTATTCTCCAAGTCCTTGAGTTTCCTTTTTGTGGAAAGGTTAATTTGTGTGGTATATTAGATTCCAGATATGTGATCATATGGTATTTGTCTTTCTTCTTCAGACTTACTTCACTCAGTATGAAAGTCTCTAGTTCCATCCATGTTGCTGCAAATGGCATTATTTTGTTCTTTTTATGGCTGAGTAGTATTTCTTTGTGTATATATACTACATCTTAATCCATTCATCTTTTGATGGACATTTAGGTTGTTTCTATGTCTTAGTTATTGTGAAGAGTGCTGCAATGACCATACAGGTACATGTATCTTTTTCAAGGAAAGTTTTGTCTGGATATGTGCCCAAGAGTAGATTTGGTGAGTCATATGGTGGTTCTATATTTAGTTTTCTGATGTACCTCCATACTGTTTTCCATAGTGGCTGTACCAATTTAATTCCCACCAACAGTGTAGGCTGGTTCTCTTTTCTCCACACCCTCTCCAGCATTTGTTCTTTGTTGACTTGTTAATGATTGCCATTCTGAGAGGTGTGAGGTGTTACTGCATAGTAGTTTTGGTGTGCATTTCTCTAATAATCAGTGATGTTGAACATTGCAAATTGGTGAAAAAATACATTTTCAGCTATTTTCAAATACTAAACTTCAGAAAAAACAGTTCATATTTATAATGAAACGCAATAGGAACTCTTAGGTTCACAAGGTAGAATTAAATAAGAGCGTATTACTTTTCTGAGTACATTTAAAAATAATATATATGTAACATGTATCGTACATATTTAATCCTGGCTGTACCCTTTAAAAATACTCCAACAAAGTTGGTATTTATTATAAAAATAATTATAATAATTCTGTTGACGTATTTTTAAAGGATACAACCAGAATTTTTAATATATATAAAAATATAAAAGTTTACATATATAGGAGTTCCTGTTGTGGCACAGCGTGTTAAGAATTTGGCATTGCTACAGCTGCAGGGTAGGTCTCAGCTGCAGCTCAGATTCACTCCCTGGCCCAGGAACTTCCATATGCCATGGATGCAGCCATTTAAAAAAAAAGAGGGGGGAGTTCCCATTGTGGTGCAGGGGAAATGAATCCATGAGGATGCAGGTTCAATCCCTGGCCTTGCTCAGTGAATCTGGGATTTGGTGTTGCCTTGAGCTGTGGTGTAGGTCGCAGATATGGCTTGGATCCTGCGTTGCTATGACTGTGGCATAGGCTGGCAGCTGTAGCTCTGATTCGACCCCTAGCCTGAGAACCTCCATATGCTGCTGGTGTGGTCCTAAAAAGCAAAAAGCAAAAAAAAAAAGAATTTGTATATATGCATAAATCTTGAATGTGCTGAAAAATAATTCTATATGTATACTTGTGATTTGTAGGATAAACCCATCCCTGATTTCAATTACTTGATGTGAAATGCCAATTTTTTCTCTCATAGTTGGAAAAGTGAGATGTATCTTTCAAACAGATTCTGGGCAAAGCTTTGGTCTGTGTTTATTGTGATGCCAAGTTGAGGAGAAAATAAAGGAGTCAAAAAATGCAGAAATATTTTGCTTGATTTTTTTCCCCAAGCAAAAATAAGTAATGACTTGCTCATGAAAACTCCTCTTAGTTTCGTTCAAAAATTTTAACATCACCCTTTTATTTATTTTAAAGGGATTGAAAATGGTTTTCAGGTGTTTTTGGTTTTGACAATGATTTTCTGAATTTCTGTTGCATTGATGGGTTAAGTGTGTGTAACAGTTTTCACATGTGTGGATTTCACCCACCTTTTGTGTTTGACTCCAGTGTTAGTGATCATGCAGTAGAGTAGGATGCTAATGATTTAATATATTTATGAATTTTCAGATTTATAGCTTTTAAAAAAGTATTTCAGATTCTACCAAAATTACTACAAGACAGTTAATTGTGTTGCTTGCAAATGTGAACTCTGGGGCAAACTCTCTGATTCCACTGATAATAACCACGCAAGGTTTGTCGTAAATATGTTCTCTGTGCTTAAGTTTCCTAATCTGTATGGTGAATAGTACCATAAAAAGCACTCAGAGGAAAATCTGGCACTTCATAAGCACCCAATAAATGTAATTATTTTATTTAAAATGATAAAAATAAATAAGAGCAATCCACTTAATATTAGTACTTATATTTTTAAATTTGAGTCGCTATAGAATTTTTAAAAAAAAATCCCAAAAAACAAAAACAAAGGCTCCTATAATGTATTCTCTCTGATGCCATCTTCCTTTGATAAGGGTATAATTTTGAATATTTGAATACAAGTATTCACAGAGGGTAATATGATAACAACCTTGCTTATATTTAAGTATAATAACATTAATAGTTAATTTCATTAGTATCTAATATTTGCTGAGTGTTTCCTGGGTGCTAATAATGTGTCTGAGGATTTTTCACATATTATCTCATTTAAACATAATTATAATCAACTGGGGATATTTTATCTTCATTTTCCAAGTGGGGACATTGAGGGATGGAAAGTTTGAGGAAACTACTCAAGTTCATTTCAGAGATTTGAAGTAAATGCCTAAATGAATGTTGTAATACTTACAAATGTGGATTAGGAAATAATGCATTTTTTTCAAATCATGCTGTCATACCTCAAAACATTTTGGGAATTCCATATTTGGGATTGCATCATAGATGCTTTTTCACTCTGTTCTCTCTGGCAGTACCTCAGGCTTAAATCTGATCTCCCCCCAATCCCAACACACACAAACAGACACACATACATACCTTGGCATTTTCTAGGGTATTAAACATGGGATGAGCATGGTTCCAGACAAGATACATTAGACACACTTTTTCCTATTCCCATAGTACGTACAGCTAAAACCCTGTCAATTGTGTGTGGAACAAACAGGAGAAGATTCTGAGAGGTAGATAGAAGATAGGATCTCAGGGCTATCAGACCCAAGGAATGACCCAGCAGTGACTTTCTGAGGATTTTTCCTGACTTATTTGTCACAGCCTGGGTGCTGGGGAATTCAGTGACCTGGAGATGCCAGTGGGCCCAAGCCAGGGAGCCCATAAAAAGCCTTCTCCCTCTAGCCTGATGACCAGGAGAGGCACGTCCCTGCAAGACAGTGTTCAGCCCACCCCAAGCAATACCACACAAACACTTGGTGCTGCTCCCACCCCATCAGCAGAGGCTGAAAGGGAGCCTGGACATCCATCTTTGCCAGTTGTGCCGAGACCCCAGAGATGCCTGTCCTTTGGTGTGGTGGTGTCAGAGTGGCTGAGTGGGAATGGGGTCCAGGAGGACAGCAAGAAGCAATCTCCACTCTGGTGTCAATGGGGGATCTGTGGGTGCCTGGGCTTAACCCCCACCCAACAATGGGCAAGAACCTTCCTTCTCCCACTGGGGGTATCAGAGGAGGCGTAGAAGGCATCCAGGACTCTGCCCACCATCCCGTGTAAGGCTCTGTATCACATTACAGGGCATCTATGCAGTGCCTGCAAGGCACCCCTCCTTCCAGTGGTGTCATGAAGGCTAAGGCAGGATCTGCACGGCATCACCAGGTGGCCTTGGAAGCCAGTGCCTCCTTCCCACTGGCACAGTATCCTGGGAGATTTGATAAACCAGACTGAAATTAGACTGAGTTTTTCATTCCCTAACACCCCAAATCTCCAGAATATAATGGAAAATCACTGATCAAACCATGAACTAGAAAAGCCCTATTTGAATGAGAAAAGACAGATGCCCACATTGATGTAACCCAGATGTGAGAATTATCTGAAAAGAATTTTTAAGCACCCATCATAAAAATGCTTCATGTGCAATTAAGAACAAGTTTGATGTAAATGAAAAAAAATTAGAAGTCTTGACAGAGACATAAAAAGTCTCAGAAAATAAATAGAACTAGAAGGAGCAACAAATGGATGTTTTAGAACTGAAAAATACAGTTATCATATAAAAACATGAATGGTTAGACTCAATAGCAGAATGAAGAGGACAGAGAAGAGAATCCGTGAACTTGCAGAGAGAACAGGGAAAAAATAGACTTTATAAAAGAATGAACAGAGCCTCCGTGATCTAGGAGACTATCTTGAAATACCTCATATCTGTAAACTGAAATTATGGAAGGAGAAGTGGGAAACGGTAGGGCTGAAAAGTTCCTAAAGTTGCCAACAGACATAAACGTACAGATTGGAGAAGCTGAGCCAATCAAAGCGGATAAATCCAATGAATTCCACATCAAGGTTTATCATAATTAAACTTCTGAAACTAATGACAAAGAAGAAATCTTGAAAGCAGTGAGAGAGAAACAGTACCTTACCCAGAGGGGGTAAGCAATTCACATGACAGCAGCTATTTCATCAGAAACCATGTCGATGAGAAGGAAGGACATGATATTTTTCAAGAGCTGAAAGAAAAGAAGTATAAACCCAGAACTGCATCTGTCTGAAGATACCTTTAAGACTAAGGGAGAAAGGCAGATGATAAATGAAAAGTAAGGGAATGCATGCCCTAAATGAATGGATAAAGGGAATCCTTGAAACGGAATGGAAATGATGAAAAAGTATATTGAAAAGACAGAACGAAGAAACAACAGAAGAAAAAATAAAAATATAGATAATTACAGTAGACTGAAAAGAAAAAAGTCAGCTGCCCAGTGATATGCTGTGGTGGTAAATATTTATTAACACCAGCCTCCATAGATCAGAGAACCTTGATGTGCAGCATTTGATCTTTTCTGTGGCTAAATATACCTGCAGATGCCAGCTTTAAGCTACTATGTGGAGAATTGGCAAACACAAAGTTGGGAAGAGGTATGTACCACTGATGTTTGACTTAACCCATCACTGTGTGGACCCTAAATTAGGCAAGACTGAAAATAATGCTTTAGCAATGGTGTATGAGTGAACTTACAACATAATTGTTTTTAATGTCAATGTTTATTTGATGAAATTTTGTTAAAATCATCTGTGTTATAGTCACTGTGAAAAAAAGTCCATGTGACAAAGTAGTAGTCGCTTTACTGAGGCAATACATATATCACACTCATGAAGTCTGGCACGGTGGCCCTGATATCCTACCTAGAGGGGGATAAGGCAGACTTCAGGTCCTGCCAGATGATCAGCTCAACCAAAGGCTCCTCCCCCTCACCTCCCCCGGCTGCCGTCGCCCTTTGGAAAAAAGAGCCACAGTGGGGAGCTGTCTATTCTCTATCAATATTAGTTATAATTTTACTTGCTCTGAACAAACAGATAAACTTGGTGCAAGTATCTTTCTCAATATGGAAGAGAACAATTAAATTGACTGGATCATCTCCCATTAATGCCAAGATTATCATTAAACTGAAGTCGAATGACTGTGGACCACAAGCTGTCATGGTCACAGTGCTAAGTGTTATGACAACGCAACTAGGTCAGTTCTCCACTTGTGACAGCAGCTGGACAGCATCTCCAGGGGAGAAAATAAAAGTGCCATGATGGAAATTTGCAGAACAACTGCTAGACTTGGAATCAGGAGGCAGAAATCCCTGTTCATTAACAAGAAATGCTTAACTCCTTTCTTTCATCTCCCTCTTTCTTTACACACACACCACACATATACACATACATACACCACACACACACATTTACACCACACACATACACACTCACCGCACCCACACACATACATACACACACACAAGCGCGGACATAAGCATACTATTATCAAAACATGGATGTAGCCAGGAATCCCTGTATCCTAGAATGATGGAATTTGTTCATAATTTGTGGGGAAGAGGGAAAATGTTTCTGAACACATTACTTGGATTCAGAAATGACTAATTAGGCTTTTAGAACTTAAGTAAAAAATTCAGGATAAATACTGTCTTCTATGTCTCCTAAGATAATTTTTTTTTTTTTTTTTTTTTGGTCTCTTTGCCATTTCTTGGGCTGCTCCTGCGGCATATGGAGGTTCCCAGGCCAGGAGTTGAATCGGAGCTGTAGCCACCAGTCTACGCCAGAGCCACAGCAATGTGGGATCCGAGCCGCATCTGCAACCTACACCACAGCTCATGGCAACGCCAGATCCCCAACCCACTGAGCAAGGCCAGGGATCAAACCCTCAACCCCATGGTTCCTAATCGGATTCACCAACCACTGAGCCATGACGGGAACTCCCTAACACAATTTTTAGAGTCATTTTCTCTATGAAAGTTAATGATTGGAATTATGTCATATTCACCTGATTCATGGTGCACCCCCTAAAATATTACGATTAATTTTCATATCATGTGACAGAAAATTGCCTTTCCAAATTCACATTTGTAGAATAATTCTAAAAAATATTTATCCTCATATATCTTGATAATACATTATCCACTTCTTAAATATTTATATCAAAAGTAGTTCAAATTTATTTACATTTACATCAAAATAACACGTGAGAGTTTTTGCCTTTCCTTTTTTTTCATTATATTTTGCCTAAAGATATATTTTTTAAAAATTTATTTATTTATTTTTCCACTGTACAGCATGGGGGCCAAGATACACTTACATGTATACATTTTTTTCCCCCACCCTTTGTTCTGTTATAATATAAGTATCTAGACATAGTTCTCAATGCTACTCAGCAGGATCTCATTGTAAATCCATTCCAAGTTGTATCCGATAATCCCAAGCTCCCGACCCCTCCCACTCCCTCCCTCTCCCCCCTCCCCAGCAGCCACAAGTCTATTCTCCAGGTCCATGATTTTCTTTTCTGTGGAAATGTTCATTTGTGCTGTATATTAGATTCCAGTTATAAGTGAAATCATATGTGCCTTTCCTTTTTGTATAATATTTGGTACAACATTGCTTTATGCAAAAAGGTTTTCAATGTTGATTCGTAATAACAATTTCAATTGTAATATGAACAATTTAAAATTAATAAGCCTAGACTATTCAGGCTTAGTAATAAATATAAAATTTCTCTTTTTTACTAATGTATGTATTATTTAACTTGAATTTATTTAAAATAAGTGATATGAATTCTACAGTCTTACAATTTATCCTTATAATTTTGCTATTCAACTCTACACATTATTGAGGAATGCTTTTTCCTCTTTCAGAGAGGGACCCAGAGCATATTCCTACAGGTGACTTCCAGTTCCCTGACCTCTGCATTTCCAAAGGAGGGTCCTTTCACTCTTTTCTCTCTGAGCATTATCTTGGTTCCAGTGTTCTCCACTGTTCTTCTACATCCTTCCATCTAAGAAGCAAATAACCATGATGAGCTTATGCACAAGGACAAATTCCTGTCTGTAAAACCAAGGTATTAGAAGATAACAGAAGGAGTTCCTGTCATGGCTCAGTGGTTAAGGAATCCAACTAGGAATGATGAGGTTGTGGGTTTGATCCCTGGCCTCGTTCAGTGGGTTAAGTATCCGGCGTTACTGTGAGCTGTGGTGTAGGTCACAGACGCGGCTTGGATCTGGTGTTGCTGTGGCTGTGGCGTAGGCTGGCAGGTACAGCTCCAATTAGACCCCTAGCCTGGGAACCTCCATATGCTGTGGGAGCGGCCCTAGAAAAGGAAAAAAGACAAAATAAAATAAAATAAAAAATAGAAGGTAACAGGAGCCAGCAAAATACAGCTGAGTTGAGTGATCTCAACAGGAGCCCTACAGACCACCAAGCCTACATGCTTACAGTCTGGCACTTTACAGAAAAAAAATTACCAATTCATGTCAATGCACACGATTTTGGGTGTTTTGTTATGTGACAAAAGCTATATAATGCAAGTAACAAGAAGAAAACATGGGTATTCCCTCTATTGGAAGTAGGAAAACTTTCCAACTGTGATTGAAATTCCAAATCATTTAAGGGAAGTGAATGATAATTTTGATGACCTAGAAATGAAAACCTTTCTCATGGAAAGCAACAGGTGATAAAATAGGGAAACATCTGTGCAAATAGAATCTCTGATAAAGTGCTAATATCCCCTATATGTAAAGAGATTCCGGAGTGTATAGAAGGAAACGACCATTAAGTTCTATGAGAAAAGAGAGCAGGAGATAGAAGTACTTTGATGAAAAAAAAAATCCTTAAACATAAAAATGATTGTCAAACTTGCATGCAATGGAAGCAATATAGACTAGAAGAGCACTGAGATACTATGTCCCACCTGTTGGGTTACCCATTGTCTCTACATCCTTCTGAAGTTCTGGCCAACAGCCCTACCCAAGGTCTCAGCTGATAGCTACTAGCCTCAAGGGGGTTCTAGCCCCTGCATTCTGTGTCTTAACTTAGACCCCGGACATGGTGGAAAGAGACAAGTCCTCTCCTACTATCCCATATTATTATGCTAAAAGCATAATAATAATTTTTTACCATCAAATTCTGAGTAATTTGTTATGAAGTCATAGTATTTGAATATTGTATTTCAGAAACCATATTGAAAAAAGTATCTTTTTTTGGCCACACCTGCAGCATGAGGAAGTTCCAGGGCCAGGGACTGAACCTGCGCCACAGCAGTGACAACGCTGAGTCCTTAACTTCTAGGACACCAGGAAACTCTCTGAGAAGAGTGTCTTGAAGTAGATCTTTTTAAAAAAAGTTACGGAGGAATCTATGATATAATTTTGAATTAGCTTAAATATAGTAGCATTTCCATGTATTAACTGTTCTAGAGGAGCATGAATTATACAACACTGCCATGGTGTGTCCTTAGAATCTGATGTTATAGAACTAACATCTTAAAATATTGGAAAATAAAGCTAGAAGAATCTAAGGATTGCTGTGCTTTAAGTTTCTTATTTTATTAAAACACAGTTGAATATGGAAGAGTTATAAAGATGAAAACTTTTTCTTTCTAAAGAAAATATCCTTTATCTCTCATAGACTTTTTAAATGAAAGCAATATTATTCTCTATACTTGATATTAAAATTTCTCATGGGAACAGTCACCTTGGTAACCAAACTCCATAAAAGAATGAATATCAACAACATAGGATGTGGTTTTCACCTTTCTTTTCAGGGATAAGCCGAGGCAGACAGTTTAGAATTTCAGGATATTAATGAGGTAGTTAGAATATTTTGATTTTGAGAATAATGACAAAAATATCTAATAGAAATGAGCTTCACAGGAATTAGAGATGAATTTAAATGGGCCATGTTTTCTCCTCACTTGGAAGGTTTGCTTGGGCTTTTCCACGGGTGTGTGTGTGTGTGTGTGTGTGTGTGGTGTCACAGGTTTTCCAAGAGCATCAAGTGGACATGTCCTCAGCAGCATATGCCCTCAGTCTCTGCTTGTGTCCTGTCTGCTAATGGACCGTTGGCCAAAGGAAGTCCTATGACCAGCTCAGATCCTTCATTACCTTCTCCTTGGAGGGAAGGATTCGGAGTCCCTTCTTCTGTTTTTTCTTTTTCAGGGCTGCACCTGCAGCATATGGAAGTTCCCAGGCTAGGGGTCAAATCAAAGCTGCAGCTGCTGGCCTACAACACAGCCACAGCCACAGCCACAGCAGATCTGAGCCTTGTCTGCAGTCTATACCACAGCTCACACAAGGCTGGATCCTTAACCCATTGAGCAAGGCCAGGAATGGAACCCACATCCTAATGGATACTACTTGGGTTTGAATCCCGCCGAACCACAATGGGAACTCCTGGAGTCATTTTTATAACCTCTCCAGATCTTTCTGGGTGATATTATGTTCACACTTCTATAAAATAACCTGATGTAGGACCCCAAATGTCTAATCAGATATGGCATAAGGCTCAGAGCTGGGATCTGGATGCATGTGAAGACATTCTTGATGTGAGAATTAGGGAAAATATCAGCCACTAACATACCAGCAAGTTGAAACAACATAGGACAGATGCTGCTGGGACCCTCAGTTCCAAGGACAGGGAACATTCTGTGACTTTGAGCCCTGGAACTGCTTCCCCAGTTAATTCCCAGTTTGCATTGCTTAGACTGTTCTCAGGCGTGCACCAATCTGCCTCTTGGGGGTCTATTCCAGTGTCCACCTTGGTTCCTGGCTCTGCCTCTGTATCCCATTGTTTGTTCTCGGAGAGTCCCTTCTCATTTCCTAAGACTCAAGCCACGCTGGCTACTGCGGTACATTAAAGATGCAGCAAGTTCTTCCTCACTCCTCCCACCAGACACCCTACCTCAGTCTGACCGTGAAAATCCAAGCTTGAGTAAAGTGACTGAAAGGAATTTGGTCTCTCAGTCTTAAGTTCCAACAGGGTAGTCACAATTCAAATAAAATGGAGAAAAAAAAAAAAAAGGAATAAGATTGTGGTATTTACTTATCCATGGATTGTTGGGCTAACTGAAAAAATTACAAATCTGAAAATAATGAAAATATAGTATATAGTGTAGATGGCTTCTTAAACTGGTGGCAAAAGATATTTTCAAACAGATAATTTCATCAAAATATAAAATTTATCCAGTTCCTCCTTACCCCACACCCAATAAGATTCCAGGCATGGTTTAGCCCACTGAGTTCTTGCAGATCTTCTGGGACAAGGTGATCGGATGTAAGGGACCTATAGGGATCTGCTGTTCCCCTGCAAAAATCAACCCCGGTGATCATAACAGAGAAGTTTGAGAAATAAATTGCTACCATGTACTTCAAAACTAGGTATTAGTTTGAAGTACACGGTAGCTGAGCTACCTCATTTAGTAAATCTAAATTAGTATACTTCAATTCACTGGTGACTTTTGAGGCCGAATTAATACAGTTAGAAAAAGGAAACCATGTTGACAGAACTGCACCTCATGAACCACTAGGAAGAAACATGTATTTTCCTGACTCTAAGGACCTCATCCATCTGAAAGCACTGAGCCCATATCCTGCAATAAGGATGCAGCGGTACTTCTCCCCAGAGGGGACTAGATTAGAATGTCATTTCTGCTAATGGTGTGGGACTCTGATGCAGGGAATCGAAAATGAATAAGAGTAGTTATGTTGCGAGCCACACGGTGTAACTTGGTCCCCATGCTGTACAGCAGAAAAAACAAACAAACAAAAATGAATGAGAGAATAGGGAAAATTAGCCCCTTTATAACCAACTCAAATCCCAAGGTGTTCCTGGCTCTTCTGTAAGTTTTATTCTTCCGTCTCCAGTATACATGGGCTGCATATAATCTAATAATTCAGCTCTCTGCATCTGAGCACCATGTTAACTTCTCTTGTTTTGATACTCCTTTTACTTCCAACACTGTGGCATCTTGCTGAGATGAATTTGCACCACCTTAATCTCAGAAGTTCTTATGAGCTTCTCTTATCGTGGTAGAGCTTCCAGTCCTAGGATCCGATTTTGTGGGAACATTATGAACTTTATAACTAAACCCACTATTAGCAAGACCTTGTTTTGCCATCTCAGGGTTGAAAATATGTTCTCTGCCCTTACTGTGCAAACTGTGTGAAGTGCCTGAAACAGTCCTTAATGTCCTCTATAATACTTACACTTTTCTTGTTTCAAGGTAGCTATTTTCCAAGTTTTTCCAGATTCTTCCATTCCTTAACTAGCTTCTCCTCTGCCTTTATTTAAAGACATCATCTTGAATCTTGGCTTGGATCATTAAAATCCAATCTAAATGGAAGGGAGCCTATGTTTATTTTCCAGCCTAGCACTTTTCATATTTCTCTGAGATATTCACACCCTAGAAAAGGTTTAAGCATTTTTTCTGGGCCCCTAACTCACTATTCGTGAGTAACCAGAAGACCAGGAAAAACAATTAAAATGTTTCCTCAGTCCCCTCCATTGCCTCCCCTCCTTTCCTCCATCTCTGACGTGATCTGAGTGGTTTTTAACGGAAGTGTGATCATTTATGTGATGATCATAATTGCCTAAAACTTAGACACTCTGAAGAATTTATAGAGGACTCAGGTGTGTAGGCATGAGTTCAACAGCAGCTCCCTAAATAAGGGAGCATGAACTGGACACTGATTCTCCACCTCGCTGATTCCTCTGTGTAGAATATGCAATCAGTCTGACCGAATCCAGCAAAATTTGAAGGATTCTGCTTACATGTAGAAACATGCTGGCCACTCAGAGTCACTGTGCAGGCAAAATTATTTTTAGGGATAATTATGTTACTTGATGAGCCTCAATAGGACATTGAGTCATGTGTTTGTAAGAAAGTAATGCGTTTGTCGCAAAAAAACCCCACTTGAAACATCAGTTGGGCCAGACTCCTCAAGGTGGTTCCCGGGAGATGGGTTTTGGTATCTTTAGTTTGATTTTGATCTCATAGAGCTTGACTTTTACCTAAGACTTGGGCCATTTTTGGAATCCTTGATTAAGACAGCCCAACAAAATATGAAGCTGCAATTATGTTAACATTTAATGTGTGTTGATTACAACAGAATGTAGAACACCGAAATGTCATCAAGTATATTTATAGAAACAGTACTACCTATGACTCAAAGTCCAATTGTGTGTGTATCCTCAGCAATTTAAAACTGCAAATATATAAACAGGGATACAAGTATTTATTGGAATTCTAAAATATGGGCCAAAGAGCTAAATACATCTGCATTTAGCTGATATACACTTTAGAAAAAAAATAGCCTTGAAAGAATGGGCTGAAAAAGGCATTTAAATTTTAAGATAAATGAAGAGTAAGTCTAAATATTTCACACACATGCACAATCAAGTTTCTCAAAAAAAATCAGAATAATTAAATTTTAATACTTAAAATAGACATGCCTTTTATTTCGCTGATGATTCTTTAATTCTAATCAGGTAAATATTAAATCAGCTGATGTAATTTTCTATTAAACGACACATTTTTTTCAAAGTAATAGCCATTTCATTAGATTGGGAAGCTGTTGAAAAGTGGCCATGCATTTAAATCAGAATTTTCGCCTTAGACTGAGTCTAAGATGCTTTGAAAATGTTGCCTATTTCGCAATGCCATTTAAGTTTCCACAGCTAGATTTTGAGCGTGTGGTATTTTTAGAGAGCCATGGGCATGTAACTTCTAAAGGCTTAAAAGAGAAGTACAAACATACAGTTTGTAATAACAGCCACAAATCCAGAGTTACTCCTGCCTGCTACTGCATTATTTTGCCCTTAGCAAGTACACACTGGTCATGATTGAAGAACATCAGAGAAAATCAATATATGGCCTTCTAAACAGTTGTGATGCATTTGGCGTTTTATTTTATGTTTAATTTTTTTTTTTCTCTTTATGGCTGCACCTGCAGCATATGGAAGTTCCTGCGTCAGGGGTCAAATTGAAGCCGCAGCTGAAGCCTGTGCCACAGCCATGGCAATGCTGGATCCAAGCAACCCACACCACAGTTTGCAGTAAAGCTGGATCCTTAACCCACTGAGCAAAGCTGGAGATCGGATCCGCATCCTCATGGAGATTATGTCTGGTTCTGACTCTGCTGAGCCTTTAACAGGAGCTCCTTATTTTATGTCTAAATTAGTGTAGGGACAGCTGCTGCTTATTTTATCCTATTTTGTGCCCATGATACTATTTTTACCTGGAAGTTGTGAGATTAACTGCATAATAACATGAACAGCATCATATGACGGCAGACATGGAGAAGAGGTGGGGGGCTTAGGGTAGCAGGTTGGAGTGGTTTTGCAGGGTAAAATACCATCCTTGGAGGACATGTTAAATTTGTGATGGTAGTTGTATATAGGCAGCCAGCTTCCAGTAAAGCATCTATGGGATAATCTATAAGTTCTTCTCACCCCACCTCTCTGCTCACAAAACCCCTTCTTAGTGGGTTGTCAATCACTCTCCATACCCCTATCTTCTTTCATGTTCATCATAGCAATTAACACTACCTGATATTATATTCCCTATTCACTTTGAGTGCCTTTCACTAGAATGTAGGCTTTTGGAAAGTGAGGGAAGCTGTTTTCTGCTGTATTCTCAGAACCTGGAACAGTATGTGGAACAGAGAAAGCATTCAGTAAATCCTGTTGAATAGATGAATGGATAAGTAAGTTTGGATATTACTTCAGGTAACCTCAACAACTTGCTGGGAAGATGACTTTTCCTTCAAATCTAGACTTTGCCCAAAAGTCAGAGTCAACACTTTAGGCAAAAACATGGCTCTTGTCTCTAAAATGGAAGGTTGATGTCCAGGATTTTTTTTTTTTTTTAATGTGTCCTCCAGAGCAGAGAAGATGGGCCACTTGTGATATGGTTTTAATTGTTACTACTTTGGGGCAAGTTTAATGATGAGGTTTCCAAACTCTAATGACAGTGTTATGTAGTAAATAAGGATGCCTGCTGGAAAGATATTTCTCACAGTAATTTGGTTTACATCCCCTGTTCCACTTCTGCAATTCTTGTTTGCAAACTGTCTTACCAAAAAGATGCTTGCATATCTTTGTTTTGCTTTCTTAAAGAGATGATCATAAACAGTTGTGGACTGTATGTACTTCTTAATGAGAAAGAATGAACCATTAATGGTACAGTGAGTTATGGGGAGGTTTCAGGAAGTTACAAACTCACAACGGAGCGCTTAGCTCACATTTGCTCTATTTTCCATAATCACGTGAAACCAAACAAACGAAACCCTCTTTTTCTTGGAATTATTGTCCAGCACAGAAGTTACAACACTGTTTAATCCCTGCAAGAAAAGAAACTCTTAGGTGGAAACTAAAATGAAGGCTTAAAAAGGAATAAGTCCGTATGACCCATTGACCTACCCAGACCCAGACCTGTAGTCTCCACTTGGTTGGACCTCCACAGGCAGAACAGCCAAGCTCATGAAGTGGTTAACTTTCCAAGGACAAAAACAGCCCCAAGGAGAAAGCTAAATTTTTATACCATGGTCTCAACCACCATCCTGGACCTATAGAGCTCAGCACATGACCCCCTGCCTATAAAACCTGATTCTCTCCCAAGGGCAGGGGGCTCTGATTTTCCCTTGCTCAATGCTCCCAGCCACCCTGCTGGTCAATAAATTTTGCCTGAGATCTCACTGCTCCAGTCAACTGTCTTTCTTTCCCCAGTGCTCTAACAGAAACCTATCATGATTTTAAGAACATAGAGAGTTAATGTTAACACAGAAGACAATAAAAACTGCAAGAAATAGAAACTCTTCATAATTATGAAAGCACTTTCCATTTTCTCCAAGGATTAGGTATTTACCTACAGAATTTTTAGTGGATATATATTTTCATTTCTCCTAGGTAAAAAACCTGGAAAATAGATTGCCAAGTAACAGAGTAAGTATAGGTTTTACTGTATAAGAAATTACAAAACTGCTTTCCAAAGCTATGGTAACCTTTGCATTTTGCACCAAAAATGCCTGAGGATTATATTCCCTGCACATTCTCACCAGTGGGTAATAACGTTTACCACTGTGGTTTTAATTCTGTTACTGAATGACGAATGATGTTGAGGGCACTTTATGTCCTTCTTTGCTATCCCTACAATGTTTTTAATGAAGTTTCTGTTCAAATCTTTTCTTTTGATTGAGTTGTTTATCCTCTTAGTTCTTTGTGATAGGTTATAGGTCTAGACATAAGTCCTCTTTTAGATATGATTTTATTTTTATTAACAATGTCTTTCTAAGAGCAGTTGCTGTGATCAAGTCCAATAAGTATATCATTTTAAATTTAATATGGTATTTTATTTTCTATCTAAGAATTGTTTGGTTTCCCCAAAGTCTTAATATATTACCCAGTGCTGTCTGGTAGTTTTCTGGATTTAGTTTAGTTCAATCTATTTTAAGTTAATTTTGAACATGTTGCAAAGTATGGTTTGGTGCCAAATTATTGTCTAAACTATCCTCTTTCTTTTGAGTTTCCTTAACAAATTTGTTGGAAATCAATTGACCAAGTATGTATGGATCTAATCAACTCTAATTAAAAATTTTTTACTTAAAAATTTTTTAAAAATTATAGTTGATTTACAATGTTCCTTCAATTTCTGCTATACAGCAAAGTGACCCAGTCATACATATTGGATCTGTTTTTAACTCTACTCTGTGCCATTGGTCTGTATGTCTTTCTTTTACCAAATACCACAATGTATTCCATTTTATTTTACTTTTTTATTGATATAACATTGATTTATAACATTATGTGTTTCACGTGACCACATATTTCTACTTCTGCGTACCCTCTGGTGTGCTCATACCAAAATCTTAGTTTCCTCAAAGATCTTATGGCAAGTAAAATAAGTCAGAGAAAGATGAATACAGTGTGATTTCACACATATGTGGAATCTTTAATAAACTTCACTGTTAAAAATTTTATGGAAGTGTGGTTGATTTAGGATGTTGTGATCATCTCTGCTGAACAACAAAGTGATTCACCCTGTCTTTTTTTTTTTTTAACTGGAATGCAAAATTTATCTAGTTTTGGGATGGGTGGTAAAATATATTTTAAGTGAGATTGAGATATGGTTGATGTACAATAGTATGTATGTTTCAAGTATACAACATAGTGATTCACAACTTTTAAAGGTTATACTCCAGTGATAGTTATTATAAAATATTGGCTATATTTCCCTATGCTGTACAATATATCCTTGTAGCTTATTTATTTTATACATAGTGTTTGGTGCCTCTTAAACCTCTACCACTATGTTGCCCCTCCCCCTTCCCTCTCCCCCCTGGTAACCACTGGTTTGGTCTCTATATCGTCTAATCTGTCTTTTTTGTTATATGTTCACTTCAATGTCTTTATTATTGTTACTTCATATTAATGTGAAATCAGAAATGAGAGGCTTTTGGAGTTCCTGTAGTGGCGAAGCCAAAATGAATCTGACTAGGAACCATGAGGCTGCAGGTTTGATCCCTGGCCTCGCTCGGTGGGTTGAGGATCTGGCATTGCCGTGAGCTGTGGTGTAGGTCACAAACGCAGCTCAGATCGGGTGTTGCTGTGGCTGTGGCGTAGGCTGGCAGGTACAGCTCCAATTAGACCCCTAGCCTGGGAACCTCCATATGCCACAAGAATGGCCCTAAAAGACAAAAGAAAAAAAAAAAAAAAGAAATGAGAGGCTTTCAAGTTTTTTATTTGTTTTCCACTAAATTGACTATATCCTTTACTTTTACAAATGAACTTTCAATCCATAAAGACCCAACTGGGATTATGACTGGGAACTTATTATACCTATAGATCACTTTGGAGGGAATTGATATGTTGACAATGTTGTGTCTTTTAATCCATGAAAACCACATAACTCTCCATTTATTTAATTTTTAAAGACTTCTCTCATATTTAGGCTTGTTATTCTAACATTTATATGTTTCATATTCAGTTTTATTTGGGTTTTTAATTAAAATACTTTCTCTCACTTGCGCTTTCTCTTTTTTTTTTTTTTTTTTTTTGCTTCTTAGGGCCACACCCACAGCGTATGGAAGTTTCCAGGCTCGGGGTTGAATTGGAGCTACAGCTGCAGGCCTATACCACAGCCACAGCAACAGGAGATCCAAGCTGTGTCTGCGACCCACACCACACTCATGGCAACGCCAGATCCTTAACCTGCTGAGCAAGGATAGGAATCAAACTTGCATCCTCATGGATACTAGTTGGGATCGTTAACCGCTGAGCCACGAAGGGAACTCCAAAACACTTTAATTCCCTCCTGACTTTCTCTTTGATTCATGGGTAATTTAAAAGTTTGTTGTTGAACTTCCAAATGTTGGGGCTATTCCACATATTTCCTGTTATTCATTTAAATTTTAATTTGACTGGTGTCAGAACAACATACCCTGCATGATTTAAATTCTTTTAAATTTGTCAGGGTTTGTTTTGTGGCCCAGAGAATATGGGCTATACCAAGGAATATTCCATATATTCTTGAAAAGAATGTGTGTTCTCCTGTTGGTGGTGGGTAGTAGGGTTCAAATCTTCTGTACACTTGAGATTTTTGTCTACTTTATTCTGTTGACCAAAGAGTGCAGAAATACTGACTTTTCCACTAGAACAGTGGATTTGTCTATTTCTTCTTTCAGTTATGTTGTTTTATGCTTCCTGTATTTTAAAACTCTGTTGCAAACACACCGAAATTCCCTGTCTTGATGAACTCACCCCTTTATCTTTATGTCATGTCCAGCTCATCCTTAACAATATTCCTTATTCTGAAGCCATCTTTGACAATTCAGATCATTCCAGCTTTCTTTTGGTTAAAGTCTTCATAGTACACCTTCTGCACTAATTTACTTTCAGTCAAGCCATATCTTGGTATCTAAAGTAGGTTTCATGTAGGTAGCATGTAGCTAGATTTGGGTTTTAAATTAAATCAGATAATTTCTGTATTTTAGAACATTTATACTTTGGGGTTTTGGGCCATTTATATTTAATATAATCATTTATATGGTTTATATTTTCCATAAAGCTAGTTGTTTCTTTCTTTTCTTTTCTTTCTTTTTTCTTTTTGTCACCTGTTACCCTTTATTCTGAGAAATCTGACATTCGTGACAGGCCATGATAGACTCCATTCTCTTAGTCATCTTGGACTGCCATAACAAAACACCATTGCTTCTATTTTATGTATCTCTTCTTGTTCCCATTTCCCTCTTAGTCTGTCTGCTTCTATTACAATTAAATATTTTTATTCATAATATCACCTTCATTAATTTATTAGTTATATCTTTTTCATTATGATTTGTTATAGTTGTTCTATGCATATTTACTTTGTAACAGTCTGTTTTTAAATAATATCATACAACTTGAAGTGTTGAATAACATCAAATTGTATACTTTGTACTCCTCTTTCCTACCCACTATTCTATTATTATACATTTTATTATTATGTATTATGTCTTATAATGCATTGTAATATTCACATAGTCTGTGTTTTTTAGAGTGATTGCAAACAGGAAAAAAACATATCTTTTATATGTCTTCATTTCTACCACTTCTGGAGTTCTTTATTTATTTATATAGAGCCAAGATATTGTCTAATATCTTTCTTCTGTCTGCAGAATTTTTTGCAACATTTTTACATTGATAATCTGAGCATCTGAATTCCTTCAGGTTTTCCTTATCTAAAAATGACTTTGTTTTATCTTCACTTTTTATTTATTTATTTATTTGATTTGATTTGATTTTCTTTTGCTTTTTAGGATCGCACCTGCGGCATATGGAGCTCCCAGGCTAGGCGTCCAATCAGAGCTATAGCCTCCGGCCGATACCACAGCCACAGCAATGCAGGATCTGAGCTGCATCTTTGATCTACACCACAGCTTATGGCAATGCTGTATCCTTAACCCACTGAGCAAGGCCAGGGATCGAACCTGAAACCTCATGGTTCCTAGTTGGATTCATTTCCATTGTGCCATGACAGGAACTCCTCTCCACTTTTTAAGTGAAATTTTCATTGGGTATAGAATTCTTGCTGACAGGTTTTGTTTTACTTTCAGCATTTTACAGATGTCATCTCATGATTTTCTGGCTTGCAAAATTTTGACATGAAATCTACTTTAATTCTTATCTTTGTTTTTCTATATGCAAGGTGGTTTTTTCCTATGGTGACCTTCAAAATTTTCTCTTTATCTTGATTTTCAGAAATTTGTATGTGATATGTCTAGAACCTCATTATTGTTTTTGTTGCATTACTTCCTTTTAAAGATCCTGTGTTTTCAGAGTTGATGTCTTTATTTTCTGAAAATTCTTGGCTATGTCCCTTCAAATATTTCTTCTGTCACCTTCACCCTTTTCCTTCTGGATCGCCAATTATATATTTGTTAGATTGCTTTATATTGTATCACAGCTATTATATACTCTTATCTTTTTATTTTTTTTAGGGCTGCACCTGTGGCATATGGAAGTTCCCAAACTAGGGGTTGAATCAGAGCTGCAGCTGCTGGCCTACACCACAGCCATAGCAACGCAGGATCCAAGCCGAGTCTGCAACTTACACCACAGCTCAGGGCAACACTGGATCCTTAACCCACTGAGCGAGGCCAAGGATTGAACCCACATCCTCATGGATACTAATCGAGTTTGCTAACCGCTGAGTCACAGGTTCACTAACTCCTGAGCCATGATGGGAACTCCATCTCTTGGGTTTTTGATGTTCATTTTTTATTAATGCTTTTCTGAATGTGATTATATCAATGATCTTTTACTACATAATACATGCACTAGTCTCCCTTTCTTCAGATGTTACTCCTGGTGCGATGAATTGAAAGCCAGAAGGGAAACTCTTCTACCTGAGTGGCCGAACATCCCATGGATGGGGCTGGAGAAACACAGACCATCTCCATTTATCCATAGTGACAGACAGCAGGTCCTTCTGTTCCATAAGAAGAGAATCAAATAATAAAAGCTTTTGCTCTTTCAGGATGGGATAGAAAGCATCCCAGATTCTCAGCCTTACCTTTTGGAATGTAAATTCATTTTTTCATGGGTCAGATTAAGCTCAGGTGTCTCCAGCTTTCACAATCTAAAGATGTGTCTAAAGTTTAAAAGACATACTCTCTGATTGTAAATATCTCAGGAGCAAGAACTCAGGCTTCCTCCCCCTTGGGGCTGACCTAGTAATCCCGTCACGGTTGTCATCATTTGTCTCTCCAGAAAATATGAGGAGCTTTATTATTATCCTCTGGGATAAGAGCAATAAACTAGACAAGTGGGTACTGATTTAATCCCAATGGTATGTGAATAATCAAATGGTTCTGGGGGAAGTGAAAGAATTATTTCCTGTCTTTGCATCATATGCATTTCCCTATTTCAGGCGCAAAGGCTTTTTTAACAGGACCGCTGAGAAATCCATGGACGTTTTATTTCTCCCCAGGCCCCGGGGGGTCTATGCTGTCACACTAGCACATACTTGGCCTGTAGCACATTTTTAAAAGTTTAGCTGCCTTTTTCTTGCCTATTTGTGGGGTGGCTTGTGCCTGCTCTTCTGCACTCTGCTGCAGATGTACAAACTGCATGTTTCATCTTTCCTTGAAGGTGCCTGTCCTTTGGAGAATTTATGCTGCGTGGCGGCCCTGCAAACCCAGTTTTCTGATTCTCTCATGGGTTCAATCAAAGTTATTATTTTGTTCTAGACCCAGATCTTTCCTGTTGTTAGGTTGAGAGCTGCACCATATATTCACTATGTATTTTTTTGCGCTTTCTCTGTCCTCAGTGGGAGCAGCATATCTAATATTTATTCTTTGGCATCTGGCTTCCTCAGCACAACATTACTTTGTGTGTGTGTGTGTGTGTGTGTATGAAAATTATACACATTGTTCCATATATTGAAAGTCCATTCTAGTTGTATTATCCTGTGTCAATAATCTATAATTTATATATGTATTCTCCAGCTGATAGATATTTGAATAGTATCCAAGTTCAGGCTATTATGAACAAATCTGCTATGAACATTTCTATGCAGATGTTTTGATGGAAACACAACTTTTACAATGGTCAGGCCTTGACATAGATTGGTATATATTTACCTTTTGTAGGTAATCCCATAGTTATGCAAAGTGATGCCACAATCTGCATACCTATTGCAAAATGTGAGAGTATCAGGTCCTTCAAATCCTTGCCAACATTAATATTGTTGGTCTCTTAAATGCTACTATTAATTATTGTTATTATTAATTATTACTCAGTGATAACAGTGACTAGTTTCAATTTGAGTTTCTGCATTGATTTTGGAGTCTAACACTGGAAATACAATTTTGCTCTGGTTTATAAATACTAATTTAGCTATTTTCTTCTTTGGCTCGTTGACTAACCAGTGTCACCCATGACAAAGTCAACTTAGAGAAAATTAATCTAGCTTCCTTCCTTTATTTCTTGAAATATTCCATTAGTATCAGTGGTGCTACATGATGATTTGACATTTGCACACATCATGAAATAAGCACTGTGATTAGTCTGGTAACCATCTGTCCCCAAACAAAGACTATATTCCTTATGTAGTATGTTTTACCCCCCGTGGCTTATTTACTTGATAACTGGAAGTTTGTACCTCCTAATCCCCCTTACTTGATTCACCCACCCCTTCCACCCTGACTCTCTGGTAACCACCCTTTTGCTCTTTTTATCTGTGAGTTTGTTTCTTTTTTGTTTTGTTGTTTTAGAGTCTACATATAAGAGACCATACAGTATTTGTCTTTTTCTGACTTATTTCACTTAGCATAATACCCTCCAGATCCATCCATGATGCTACAAAATATCTATGAGAATGACCCAATTTGACTTCTTTTTATGCTTATGCTTTTGTTTTATTTTTTTGGTTTCCCTAGTGTTATATGGAGTTCTTGGGCCAGAGATCAGATCTGAGGCACAGTTTTGACCTCGCAGCAGTTGTAGCAATGCCAGATCCTTTAACCCACTGTGCCAGCTGGGGATTGAACCTATGTCCTGGCATTGCAGAGGTGTCACTAACCCTGTTGCACCATGGCAGAAACTCCAATGCTTATGTTTTTAAAAGATGAGGAAGGTCTTGGAGTAAGAGATGAACTTAGAAAGTAAAATTTTCAGACTACCTCTGGATTTCAAACTGTTCTTCATTTCTATGAATGCAATGTAGGAATATTTATATTCCTAAAAAAATTCAAATTATCCCAAAATACATGGGATATAAATTTTGACTGAGGAGGAAGAAGCTCTTCAGAATATGTATATGAATATTCTGTAGCTCTTCTTATATTATTTAAATCATTGATTGTGTTCTGCATATAGTTGAATGTGTCAGCGTTGTAGCTGTACCTTAGAAAGCAGGTATAAATTGATTAACTTTCCCTTTTTAATGGACTTGTCATGAATCTAAACTATTGCTTTGAGCTCGTGTGACAGTTATTTTGGTTATCACTGCAAGAATAATGCACTAATGTTGGCATTTAATCATATGCAACAATTTTAACGACTTCATGTCAATACTAAATAACAAAGAAAGAAATATAGATTAATAAATGCTTTTCTTTAGAGGTTGGCCAATTGTACACAGGACATACTGTAATATATTATATTTAATAGGAGAAAAGACATTTACTTAATCCTCTAAGTGAAAGCAGCCTCTCAGTTGAGATATGTTTGGATTCTTTTCATAATATCAACAGCAAGCTGGCCTTCATGTCACCACACAAGTGATAAATGCCTGATAGTCAGTGAGTTTGACCTTTAGGAAGAAAAAAATAGAGCTCTTGGTGTCTTGTTCTGGTGTCTAGGATTGAAATAACATGCACAAGCCTTATCCATCTCCTGGACCAACCATAGCTTGTTATTAAGTGATGGCGCAGTTATGAAGTACTGGTCACACTGTGAGGAGTCAGATCAAGTACCTCTTTCCAAACTTCATCCCACATCCTAGGCCTGTAAGAAAGGAATCCTCATTCTGTAAAGTAAGAGTGTTTAGTCACTGGACGGTGATAGTCCCATGTAAAAAGCAGGTCATCCAAGGTCAGCCCACAGGTCCTGGAGTCTGGGGCCACACCGCCCTGTCTAGGAGGGCTCGCAGCTTCCTGACGTACTGACTCGAGATCTCGTGCTGCTCTGCAGGTAGTGCAAAATCCACTGTCTCTCACCATTTTGCCAGAGACTCTAAGAGTCTATTTAATCATATATCTATTTAAGAGGCACATGGAGAAATGCACAGACTGCTGAAGAGGTAGAATAAGTGATGAACTTTAAAATAATTAGGAAACCCACAAAACAAACAAAATCAACACAGAATACAACAGGCAATTTGACTTTGGAACAGAAATGGCACTAAGTGTCAGTGTTTGCAACATCAATTACTATTGAATAGAAAGGATTTAAAAGCTACCACTTAGTAAAGATTTACCATCAGGGCAATGCCTGACAACAGAGAAGTGACGACAGTATATATTTCCACTTACTGACCACTGGGTTTCTAAAAACAGGGCAGTGCAGGGAACAACATACACTCTGTAATTGATACGAAAGTGCTCAGAGTCATAGAGTTCCTTTTGTTAAAACTACCTGGAAGAGAAGTAACTAGGGACAGATTCAGGGTTGACAGTGACTCCACCAGTGAGGTTTTTCAGGGACCGAAAGACTCCTTGTGTTTCAGCACTAAACTGTGCGCTGCTCTGTTCCAGGTGATGGGTTAGCTGTGAAGGAGAGGACAGGTCCCTGATTCTCAGAGCTCCCGTTCTTATACTCCAGATAACAACAGGTAATAAACAAGAAAGTGCCCTTAATCAGAAAAGGGACAAGTGTTACTAACAGAGATCAGCCTGGGTGCCTGGGATGTAGGCACTGGACTAGATGAGAGAAGTGCATGTGAAGTGACAGGATTTGTTATATAGACATACACAAATTCATATAAATATGATGATAAAATAAGACATGTCTGCACAAATTGTATAGCTATAAATATGTAGACATACTTAAAAGCTTAATGGTCCTGCTTTCCAAGTCATTTCCTTTAGTTGCCCAGCTGCACAGACAGTGAGATCACGTGGTACCACGGGTGGGAGGTTCTCCGCATCCCCTTCAGGGTTTAGATGCTGCCTTCCTTTTTGTCCAAGCAAATACAGTCAATTCAAACAGGAAGGCTCGCTCGCTCTTTGTAATCAAAGAGCAAGTGCGAAGGGCTGGAGAGTTTTGTTTATTCCACAAAGTAAAAAGGAAAATATGGGGTAGGGCTTTCCTAACATCCAGACGTGGCTCATTTCACATGAGCTCTTCGCTCGTCCCTTGCGGATGTCCCAGTAACACATGGATACTTTGATTTTCCGAAACCAGCTAGAGGGGTGTATCGTCTGAACAGTGGTCCTAGGATTTTCAGTGGATTTTCCTTTTTGTTCTTTTTGGTCTCATCACCTTCCTCCTGTCTCTAACTCCGTCCCTCTTCCTCTCATCTCTGTTTCTTTCTGTGCCTCTGTGTGTATGTGCATATTGTACGCACCCGCACCTGTGTCTCCCCTTATTGTTCCTCACTCCATCACTTCTTTCTCCTTTGCCAACCACCCCCCCAACACCTCTGCCCCGTTCCTTAAAGTCCTTAAATGGCTCATGACCTTAGCAACCCTCTGCTCTGACTTGCTTCATCATTTCCCCTCCTGCTCCTTCCCAGTTTCCACCTCTTACTACTCAACCTCCATCTAGATCGTGCGCGCGCGTATGCGCGCGCGCGCGCGTTTGTAAGTGCCCTTCTTTGCAAATGGTGCAAATGATGCCATCGCTTCAGCAGGCAGATGAGAGGATTCAGGTCAGAAGCTCACCGTGGCCAGAGAAGAAAGGACCCCGGGGTGGGATCAAAGTCCATATGCTCTCTCCTCAGGGGCCCCCTACCCACAGTGGGAGGGGCTGGCAAGGACAATGGGCTCATTGCTGTGGAACTGCCACTTTCAGGGGAAAAGGCAGATGGTCAGCGTGTCATTTGTGACGCCTATAGTGATGACAAACAGTGTCTCCCATCACTCTGAGTTGAAGAGGGGTCAAAAAATATCATTAGTACATTTTGTATTTTGTTACTAGGAAACATAAAAGCCAGCTGTCAAAGTTCAAATGAGATCTTACTTCAGTAGAAACAGAACAGGTAAATAGAAGCTGCCATCAGGGGAGGTCAAATTTGAGGCAATACCGATAGTAAGTGTCTAGTGTCAGTGATGCTAATGAAAACACTCTTATTCATGTGGCAACAAACTTTAGTACTAAGGATCTAACATCTTTATTTTAGAATTGGGAGGAAGGTAAATTTCTTTTTCTTTTCTTTTTTTTTTTTAGGGCTGCACCCACGGCATATGGAAGTTCCCAGGCTAGGGGTTCACCTCAGTTCATGGTAATGTGGGATCCTTAACCCAGTGAACGGGCCAGGGATTGAAACTTCATCATCATAGACTAGTCCAGTTTGTCACCGCTGAGCCACTGTGGGAACTCCCAGGAGAAAGGTAAATTTCATCTGAGTGTACCTCCCAGCAACTACTGCCAAGACAATTATGCATTCTTACCTAAACTTTTAGCCTCAGAAAATCGTAGATAAGTTATCTTTGGAAATAACTTACAGCTAGCTGATATACAAACTGTGTAAAAATGCAATTTAAAAAATCATTTATATGATACAACTGATACATATTTTAAAAATCTGGCCTGACTTAGCTGTTCTCCAGGTTTTGTCAGCTATTTCTATGATTGACTCTTAACGTCTTAACTGTGGAATTTTACCTCATTTAGAAAACACACACTCATTATGTTTTATAGTATTTTTATCATCATTCAAATAAAGAAAAAGTGCTTGTGAATAGCGTTGGGGAGCGGTTAGATCTCATTTGTCCCCAGTGCCTGGACATTGGCTGGCCAGTACAAAGAGCTTTCTTACCTTGGCATTTACTGCAGGATCTCCTGACATGCTTTATGAGCCTGAGAAATAGTGACACCCAATCCAGTCAGTCACCCTAAGCCCTCCTGGTGTGCAGATTTGAGAGAGTGCAAGTTGCACACTGCTGTGTGGAAAACACACTCAGACCTCTGGGCATTTAGATACCCAAGTCCTGGAAGCAAAAATTAACTGGTAGATGCTGTTGGAAAAACCACTGCCTGCATTTTGAGTGGAATTTTTTCATGTAAGTATGAAACAGTCTCATTTCAAGTTATCTGTGTACGATTTAAGAGGTTTAAGTGCTGAATGATTTCGGACAAAGCTCCTTGTTTTTTATTTTAACAGCTTTATGCCCATGGACCATGTCTTTTGCTGACTGTGGGTCCCTGTGGCTCAGAAATTAGCATCCAGGGTATAGGAAGCACATGGTCATTGATGAGGCTAGAGCTTCCTACAGTTAATACCTGATGAAAATTCAGGCTCTTGATTTTTGGAACTGGCAGGAGAGGTTTCCTAATAAAGAAAGAATCGTAGCTCTGGGTAATCGTTAGAGGCTGGGATTGATGGTGATCAAGAAACCGTGTAAAGCTTGTTAACAGTTGCTTAATTAGATTTGAAGAAGTTGTTGAGTCTGTGTGCAAATATTCTCAGTAGGTCAAAGGACAGAGCAAGACGTTAACTATTACACTGGTGCTTCTTCCCCTAATTTACTACTCATGTACAAATGAGGAGATATCCCAGGTAAAATACGCAGTAATGCAGTAGGAAAATCTAGAGTCAGGTTTTTCAGAAGAAAAACGATTATATTGACAAGAACGCAAATGGGTGAAAATTAATAGAAGAATCCTTCTGTTTCTCAAACTTCATACCCTAACACTCCTTCCGCTACTCCTGCCAGATTCAGGCAGTGCCTTTTCACTTCCCAGAGACAATAATGGGATCCATGAGGGTATAGCTTTCACAACTTGCTGCTGCCAATGAATGCACAATCTTCGAAAAACCATTTTTAATCATGATAAAATACATGAGACATCATAATTACCAATACGGCCATTTTTAAGTGTACAGGTCAATGGTACTAGTACATTCACATCATCCTGCCGCTGAAACCCTTCCTGCTAAATGGTAACTCCACATTCCTCCCTCCCCTACACCCTGGCAGCCACAATTTGACTTCTGTTTCTTGAATCTGTTGACTCAGAGGCTTCCTCTAAGTGGAATCATACAATATTTGTCCTTTTGTGCCTGGCGTATTTCACTGAACCTAAGATGCTCAAGGTTCGTTCATGGGGTAGCGTGTGTCAGAGTTTCCTTCCTTTTTAAGGCTGTATAGTATTCTGTTGTATGATTGGACCATGTTTTATTTATCTAGTGATGGACACTTGGGCTCCTTCCACCTCTGGGCTGTTGTGAGTAATCCTGCTGTGATATGAGTGTACAAATAAAGCTTTAAGACTCTGTTTCAATCCTTCTGAATACACACTCAGAAGTGGAATTGCAAGGCCATAGGGTAAGTCTGTTTTTATTTTTGCGGGAACTGCCATACTTTCTTCCATGGCAGCCACACCACTTACATTCCTATCAATAGTGCACAAGGTCCGATTCTTTCACACCCTCCTTCTTGGGATTTTCTTTTTAATAATAGTCATATCAAGGGTGTAAGAGTATCTCATTGTGGTTTTGACTTACATTTACCTAACAATGTTTAGCATTTTTTCATGGACTTACTGGCCATTTGTATAAACCTACAGTCTTAATTGTATTCTCAACAATCTTTTCCTGCTGTTGATAATAATAATAATAGTAATATGTTTGAAAAGCTACTATGTAACAGATATGGTTTTCACTGTATTATAAGTATTGGCCCACTTGATCTTTGCAACAGCCCTGAAACCGTGGCCCACAGAGTTGACAGAGCTGGTAGCTAACAGGAATTCTTGAACTTGCTTTGCAGATCAACAGATGAGGGAGAAGCTTGTTAAACCCCTCTGCTTGTAAATGGCCTTCACTTGTTAAGCCTGCTTTTGTGATTTTTTTTTTTTCTTCCTTCTTCTCCTCTCTTTAATTGCACACCTTCCAAGCTTCATGCAGCCCAGTTGTTTGACAGGAACTTGGGGTCAGCTCCTGCTCAACACAAGTCTACTAAGGCTAGTCGGGACCACTGACCCTAAAAGTGGACCTGACAGGTGTCCCAGGAATGGCCTGGTGGCATGCAAGGGCCAGAAGTTCCCACAGATGCTACGCACCTCCATTCTGAACACGGAGACGCAGGAAACCCAGGTGCACCCAATGAGCAGAACACCCATTAATTACCTCACCTCTCCTGCCTCCAATCACCTTCTCCCACACCTAGGACTGCCCTGCTCACCCTATAAATAGCCCAGCCCCCTCAGCAACCTTGGCGACCTCGCTGTCTCAGCAGTTAGGTTGCTGCGTGTTGGGCAGATGGACCTAGGTTAGTGCCAGCCTTATGAGGTAAGTGTCATTTTGCTTGTTTCTCAAATGAAGAAACTAGGTCACGGGTGGGTTAAAGGTATTTACCTGGGTCACGCAGCTGGTAAGTCTTACTTGGTCGGGTACCAGGTTATTAGCCATCCGGAGTTGCTCCTACTGTCTTTGGTTAATTCCTTCTCCTGGGTCTCTGGGAGCCCAACTTTTCTCATTTATGTAGGCCATTAATTCATAAATTATCTTCTTTCTCTGTTTATTTCACATTTTACTGGTCCCTCGTCCTACATGCTGCTGTTACCATGCATGTAAATGTAGGCGGTTTTCTCTCTTATTTAGCAACTCTCCTCACCTCATCTTGGAGGCAAAACTAAAAGCTTTCTCTGGCTCTACATTTATTTTGATTTCTTCCAAGCTTCACTTCATAATCAAAGTCATTTGCTTACTGTTATTTTATTCTAATGATTTATATATTTGTATATTTTGTATGTGTATATACCAATGAGTCTCAAGTTCAAAGCCTGATGCCTACTCTCTCTCTGACCTTTGTGAGCTTCAGACCATATTATCTAAGTTCTTAGGGTCTCTGTTACTTGTTTGTCCTTCAACACTTATAATATTTACACTGCCCCCCCCCCACATATGACCTCTGTTTCCTTTCTGATTAATGCTTAAATCTACATGGTTGTTTAAGCCTGAACTTAGCCTCAGCCCTTTCTCAGCCCCAGCTTTCATCAGCCCTCAATTTCTGCTGGCTTCGCTTCTGGATAATTCTCACATCTACCCACGTTCTCCCAGAGAAAGGCTGTGTCACGTTTGTCCCATTTGCACTGGCCCTGCAATTGCAGGGTCTGAACTGGCCAACATTGATGGAAGCTTCTACTCAAAGTATATTCCTGTCCTGTCTCATAGAGTTGCCTCTATTCAAAATTTGATTTTTATGTTTCGCTTTTATTTATTTTTTGTCTTTTTAGGGCTGAACCCACGGCATATGGAGGTTCCCAGCCTAGGGGTCGAATCAGAGTTACAGCTGCTGGTCTACACCACAGCCACAGCAATGCCAGATCCGAGCTGTGTCTGCAACCTACACCACAGCTCACAGCAACGCCGTATCCTTAACCCACTGAGCAAGGCCAGGGATCGAACCTCCGTAATCATGGATGCCAGTCGGGTTCATTAACCGTTGAGCCACGATGGGAACTCCTCACTTTTATTTTAAATACAACTTATAAAAAACTTTAAAACATTTGCCTAGCCATGTTTCTTTTGTCAGTCTTTTCTTGGACTCAAATATGATCTATCAAACTTTAAAAACTTCTTCTAAAAGGTCTCAATGGAAAACCAATGTATTAGGTAATATGGTTTCATTGAACTTTCTTTTTATTGTCAGATAAAAAACTTAGTATGCCAGGTACATATGTCTTCCATATTACTAGTGGAATTGGCTTCTCTGTCACAAAGTATTTCCTCCAAGCATTTTTTTTTTTTTGTTCAGAATTTTTTAAATAGGCAAAATTCATTTTTATTTATTTATTTATTTATTTTTTTTGTCTTTTTGCTATTTCTTTGGGCCGCTCCCGCGGCATATGGAGGTTCCCAGGCTAGGGGTCGAATCGGAGCTGTAGCCACTGGCCTACGCCAGAGCCACAGCAATGCAGGATCCGAGCTGTGTCTGCAACCTACACCACAGCTCACGGCAACGCCGGATCATTAACCCACTGAGCAAGGGCAGGGACCGAACCCGCAACCTCATGGTTCCTAGTCGGATTCGTTAACCACTGCGCCACGACGGGAACCCCCTCATTTTTATTTTTAACATTTCCTTTGCCAAGTGTTCATTTTGTTTTGAATGTTCTATCACAAAAATTATGAAACATATAATTGAGTGAAATTTTATCCTTTAGAGAACACAAAATAAATTGAGCTATTTTTCTATCTTTAACCTAAATAAAATTGTAAAGTCTCACCAAATATTGTCTGTTGTTAAAGCTTGCTTTTTATGCAATGAAGAGACAGTATTAAGTAGTAATATATTTTAACAAATTCAGAGTCATTTGGCACAAGATGGAAGAAATCTATTAAACTCTAAATGCACATATATAGTCAGATATATTGGCTGTCTGGAAAATGGTTTTCAGAGAATGATTTGAAATTTTACTTATTCTTTATTAAGATTTTGTAGTTTTAAACCATTTACTTATATTTTGTGCATATGGAGTATAAATTATTTATCTCCTAGGCAATTCTTTCTTTTTTTAAAAGATGGACAACTCTTATGAGCAGTTTTAGGTTCCCAGCAAATTGAATTGAAGAAGGTAGAAACATTTCCTGTGGGTTAGTGCCCTCACACATGCTCAGTCTCCCCCATCATGACCATCCATTTGGCATTTGTTACAGGTGATGGAACTGCGTTGACATGTCATCATCACCCAGAGTTTATGGTTTATATCAGGCTTCACTCTTAGTGCTGTGCGTTCTCTGGGTTTAGGCAAATGTATAATGACCTGCATCTACTGTCACAGTATCATAAAGAAGAATTACTCTACCCTAAACATTCTCTTTGCCCTGCCTATTCCTCCCCCTCTTTAACTCCTAGAACCACTGTTCCTTTTATTATCCCCATAGTTTGATCCTTTACAGAATTGGAATCCTACCTTAGGTAGCCATTTCAGATTGGCTGACTTAGTAATGTGCATTTAAGCTTCCTTCATGTATTTTCCATGTTCGGGTTTGATGGCTCATTTTTTGGTTTTGTTTGTTTTTTAGTGCTGAATAATATTCCATTGTCTGTACCCCAGGTTATCCACTCACCTACTGAAGAACATCTTTGTTGCTTCCAAGTTTTGGCAATTACGGAAAAAAAAAAAAAAAACCCTGCTATAAACCTTCATGTGCAGGTGTGGACACAAGCTTTTCAACTCCTCTGGTTAAGTACCAAGGAGTATGATCACTGGATATATGATAAAAGCATTGTTAGTTTTGTAAGAAAGCACCAAACTGTCTTCCAAAAGTGGCTAACCACTTTTCATTTGCACCAGCAATGAATGAGAGACCCTGCTGCTCCATGTCCAACATTTAGTATTGTCAGGGTTCTGACCAGTCTCATAGGTGGGTAGTAGTATTTTGATATCTTAATTTGCATTTCCCTGATGACATCTTATATGGAACATCTTTTCATATGCTTATTTGCCATCTGTATATCTTTTCAAGTGATGTGCCTGTTAAGGTCTTTGATCCATTTTTAAATTTGGTCATTTACTTTTTCTTTCCGTTCCTTCTGTTCCAACCACACCCACAGCATTTGGTATTTCCCAGGCTAGGGGTCTAATCAGAGCTGCATCTGCCAGCCTAGCTCTCAGCCACAGCAGTGCCAGATCCTTAACCCGCTGAGCAAGCCCAGGGACTGAACTCACATCCTCAGAGACAAGGTCAGATCCATAACCCAATGAGCCACCATGGGAACTCCTGCTTTCTTACTAAGTTTTATGAGTTCTCTGTATTATAGATAATATTACTTTATCTTCTATGGCAGTTATTTCTTTAAATAAAGAGAATACAAATGAACTGAAAATAAAATACTAATTATGATCTATCTAAAAAGGAAGTCATATGTATTTTTACAATCTAACAATATGGAAACATCAAATCAAGCAGTATTATAGTAAGACATGCTCTATTTACATATTTAGTGTGCCTAATCATTTGACCCTTTGGATTTCCTATAAATGCTAGGCAATTATTTTATTTATTTAGAAAAGGTAGTGTTTCTTCTTCCTAGCAGATGAGAAAAGTTTAAGAAGGACGCTAGAATAGTAAAAGCCTGATTTTTAAGTTGTTGGTAGTGGTTAGTAGCATACAATTCTGTATAGCTTCTATAGTTTGCCCTTCTAAATTTCTAAGAGAATTTAGGGCATCTTAGAAATCTGCAGTGTTTGACTGTTGTGTGGTATTCTGAGTGACATTCTGCTTAAATTGAGCATATTATGCATAGTAAGTTGAGAGTCCAAAAGCAAGGTGGGAAATTTGATTCTCAGTGGCTCCACATGAATGTTGTGGATCCCAGATGTGGCACAGGAGGGCATTCCTGAAGGAAAACTTAACTCTCCAGCACAGGGGAAGGAAACAGCCTATTCTCTATGTCCCTAATAATTGCTTACTCTTACCGATCTGGGAAAAAGCTGTGTTATTTTTCACATACTTCAGGTTGCAGGCACCAACTGTGGGTAGATCTGCATTCTGAGGGCTTCTTAGCAAGTAGATAAACTAGCTCTTGGCTGTTGAGAACCTTGGACAACAACAGAGAGACTTTAAATGCTGCACATCAAAGTATGATAGGGGATTGATGAATGTTTCCCCCCAAATAATGTGTAGCAATTGGTTTAAAGCCAAAGTCTATTCTCATGACTTTATTGATCTTGGAAATGGTTTCAGTAGATAGAATATGAACAAGTTGGTCCTGGGGTTTCTGACGAAAGTCTATTCCCCAACCCCCTCCCTGTGTGGACTGTTGATCCGTGGCCTCTGCTCCCTGGAGGTGCTACGGTGGCTGAATGTCAAACCAGGCGTGTTTGTCCATAAAACTGGCTTAGAAAGTAGATTGACTAACACATCAAATGTAATAGGAAATGGTTCCTAACTGCTTAGATGTTGTGTGTGTGCATTTAACGTGAGGAAGTCACACTGTCTTAACACACAGACCTGGGAGGAAGGATTCTCAGTCTCCCAAGTCACCAGGTAATATGCAACCCTCAGTGAGGGGTGGGTGGGGACGGTGCTGCTCAGCTGTGGCTACTGCCTGAGCACCTTTATCCATCTTTCTTCTTTACTTGCTCATCATGATTGTTTTGATGTTCAGCTACACCCAGTGACTGGCGTGAGGAAAAGCCAGGGGATGTGAGGAGTGAAGTAAGGGGACAGGGAGTGTTTGACCATTTTCAGGGGACGGTCTCGCTTTGAGGGCTGTGACTGCCCCTTTCCCGTCTCACCTGATTAACTGAATCTGCTTCAGGTGTGTGAGATTTCTGCTCAAGCCTCTCTATTTAGCAAAAATCAGCTTCTGTAATGATGGAAACCTACAATTCACTTGCCTCTTTGCTTAGCGCCACAATTAAAGGGCCACTGTGATATCAGGAAAAAAAGATCTACCTCTAACTAAATTCCCATTTTGGGAATCAAAATGTTCATTAACTAGGAAAAGAGTAAGCATGTTTAAAGCTGCTTAGACTATGGAATTGTTTTAAAATAATATTCAGGAGTTCCTGTCATGGCGCAGTGGTTAACGAATCTGACTAGGAACCATGGGGTTGCGGATTCAATCCCTGGGCTTGCTCAGTGGGTTAAGGATCTGGCATTGCCATGAGCTGTGGTGTAGGTCCCAGATGCAGCTCTGATCTGGTGTTGCTGTGGCTCTGGCATAGGCCGATGGCTACAGCTCTGATTAGACCCCTCGCCTGGGAACCTCCATATGCCATGAGTGAGGCCCCCCCCAAAAAAATTCAGACAAATATTTAGTTACATAGTGTCAAATGGGCCTCTATTAGAATAATTTTCAGATCTGTGAATCAGAATTATGATCTGACAGTAAAAGTAATTTTGTAATAAAAATTGACCCAGACATATCTATTCATTTGTTCCTTAACATAAGAAACTATAATTTTATTTTAATTTTTATTTATTTTTCATTTTTGTCTTTTTAGGGCCACACCCACGGCATATGGAGGTTCCCAGGCTAGGGGCTGAATAGGAGCTGCAGCCGCTACCCTACCCCACAGCAACACCAGATCCAAGCCATGTCTACGACCTACACTGCAGCTCACAGCAATGGTGGATCCTTAGCCCACTGAACAAGGCCAGGGATTGAACCTGTGTCCTCATGGATAATAACATTCATTTCTGCTGAGCCATGATGGAATTCTGATGAAATGTAACTTTAAAAAATGCTTGAAACCTTAACATTGTTACTTTATTTTAAAAGTTATTTGATTTGTTAGCACTTTTACTTTGATTTCGCTTTCATCTTCTCCGCAAGGTTAGTTTGTTCCCTTAAACTTTTGTGAAGTTCTAGAAGACACTAAAAGGAAATATGAGGAGTTATTTTGTGGCGCAGTGGGTTAAGGATCCAGCATTGTCACTATAGTGGCTTGACTTTCTGCCATGGCACATGTTCAAACACTGGCTCTGGAACTTTTGATCCTGGCTTTGTGTGTGGCCAAATTTTTTTTTTTTAAACAAAGGAAGCATGAATTTGAGTGAATTAAGGAATTAAACTTTAAAAGTAAAAAAAGTATGTGTGCACGTGTGTGTGCATATGCATACTTTTGGGGGCCTTAGGACTGCTAATTCTGTTTCTGAGATTCTGTTTTTGCATATTTTGAGCTTTTCGGCTGTGTTCTAAACAGCGGAGTTTGCCTGGAGGCAGAGTTCCTAATAAGGGGGATATTATGAAAAAGTTTGCTTTTTATTCCTCAAATAATTTCCTTAAAATCACACAAGCCATGATAAAGATAGACTATAGTCACTAGGATTTCGATATCAGGCTTGCAAATCAAAATACTGCCTGCAGCAAAAGCAAAGATGTTCCCTCTCTTGGCATTTAAAATTCATGAAATGACAGGAAAATTAAATAGCACCATCAATCAAATAATATATAAACATAGTTTAAATTTACACTCTCTGTGACTTTATAAGTCTTTTAAAGTTTTGAATTGTTTCATAATAGCCCGTTTCTACAAAGTTATTCCAAAGTGGCTGTTTCACATAAAACTTGAAAGTAAACTCAATCCACAGAGAGACTGCTTTATAGATCTGTGCAGACTTGAGGTATTTAAACATGCTCTGGTTCAAAAATATGCATGAGAATCACAGGGCACTTGTTTGAAAGGCATATTCCTACACATTTCAGTAGAACTTAGACCCTAGATTCCCAGCTTCCGTGATCACCACAGGCAATTCTAGTGCGGGCTATTCTTTGACTACACTTAGAAGAATTTGGTCAAGAGCCTAGTGATAGAAGTACAGTCCACTCAGCACACCTAGAGCCTTGCTGGAAATTCAGAAATCTCAGGCTCCACCTAGGAATTCATATTTTAGCAAGATCTTCAGCCAATTCATTAGCATGTTAGCATGCTCCATTAGAGGCTATTGTGAAGTTAATTTTTGCAAGTAAAAATGCAAATAAAAATTTTCTAGCAACTTGGAAATCCATATTAAAGGGCAAAAAGTGCATTTAGATCCTCAGGAAGTGTGGAGAACTTTGCATTAGTCACCAGGAAGATGCTGTCACTCCAGATATCTGTGCTAGTGCTCATACTAATTTTCTTTCAGTATGCAATGGCAAGTGCTTATGGTGGCAGGTCTCCTGAAATACAGTTGTTCCTGAGCTGCTGTGAGACTTTGAGACATCAATTCTGGCCAGAAATTTGCATTAGCCCCAACTGTGTTTGTAACTTACTGATTTCCTTTGAAGCAATGGCTCATGTCCTCATGTATGAAAAAGGGCACTATACAATGCAGGGAATTCCATCCTTTTTTTCCCTTTTTGGTAGATAGTAGTTTGATTTAATTTTCTGTAATTACTAAACTTTATTTTTAAGAGCAATTTTAGGTTCACACCAAAACTGAGCAGAAGGTACCTAGAGTTTCCATAGACCACCTACCCTCCCAATCCCTCCCCATTCAATGTGCACACAACCTCTTGCTCCACTGACATCTCACACTAGTGGCACATAGTGCAAGTGATGAAGAAACACTGACCCATCCACATCACTCGAAGCCCGTAGTGTACACCAGGGTCCACTCCTGGGGCTGTGCATCCACTGGTGTCCTCCGTGTCACATAGAAGCCTTTCCTCTGTGCTCTGCCTGTTCATGGCTCCACCTGCCTCCCCCAGGCAACACCTGATCTCTTTACTGTCTCTGTAGTTTGGTCTCTTTCAGGATGTCACATAGTTGAAATGATACAGTATGTAGCCTTTTCAGATTGGCTTCTTTCACTTAGTAAAATGTGTTTAAGGTTTCTCCATGTTTTTTCATGGTTTGATGTCTCATTTCTCTTTAGTACCAAGCAATATTCCATAGTCTGAATGTACCACAGTTTATTCATTCATTGGCTGAAAGCATCTTTATTGCTTCCAACTTTTGACGACTATAAATAAGACGGCTGAAAACATCTCTATACAGGGTTTTGTGTCATAGAAAATTTTAACTCCTGTGGGTGAATACCAAGGAATGTGATTGCCGGATCTTAAGGCAAGAGTTTGTTTAATTTTGTAAGAAACTGTGAAGCTTCCAATGTGCCTGTACCATTTGCACTGTGACATCAGTGAGCATTGCTGTTCTGCATCCTTATCAGAATTGGGTGCTGTCAGTGGGATGTTGGCCATTGTAATAGGTGAGAGTATTGCCTCACTGTTGCTTTCACTTGGAATTTTGTAATGATTTTATATGTGTGGAGGATTTTTGCATTATGTTCATAAAGGATATTGGTCTACGGTTTTCTCATAATATCCTTGTGTGATTTTCATATCAGGGTAATGCTGGCTTTACGTGGGAGTTGGGAAATATTCCCTCTGCTTCTGTCTTTGGGAAGAGATTATAAATAATTGGCATAGTTTCCTTCTTAAATGTTTTGTAGAAGTCATTACTAATTTCATCTGGGCCTGGTGCTCTCTCTTTTGGAAGTTTATTAATGACTGGTTCAATTTCCTGAATAGATACAGATCTATTCAGATAACTTACTTCTGTTGAGTTTTGACAGACTGTATCCTCATGGAATTGGTCCATTTCATCTGAATTATCAAATCTGTGGGCTTAGGGTTGTGTATATCATTCCTTTGTTATACGTTTAATGTCTATGAGATCTCTAGTGATGTGTCCTCTTTTATTTCTGATTCTGATAATTTATATCTCCTCTCCTTTTCTGTTAGTCTGCCTAAAGGCTTATTGATTTTTTTTTTTTTTTTGTCTTTTCTAGGGCCACACCTGCAGCATATGGAGGTTCCCAAGCTAGGGGTCTAATCGGAGCTATAGCTGCCAGCCTACGCCAGAGCCATAGCAATGCGGGATCCAAACCATGTCTGAAACCTACACCAGAGCTCACAACAACGCTGGATCCTAAACCCACTGAGTAAGGCCAGGGGTTGAATCCGCAACCTCATGGTTTCTAGTCAGGTTCGTTAACCACTGAGCCACGACGGGAACTCGACTTTTTTTTTTTAAATTAATCTTTTTCTTTCTTCTTTTTTTTTTTTTTGTCTTTTGTTGTTGTTGTTATTTCTTGGGCCACTCCCGCAGCATATGGAGGTTCCCAGGCTAGGGGTCGAATCAGAGCTGTAGCCACCGGCCTACGCCAGAGCCACAGCAACGCGGGATCCGAGCCGCATCTGCAACCTACACCACAGCTCACGGCAACGCCGGATCCTTAACCCACTGAGCAAGGGCAGGGACTGAACCCGCAACCTCATGGTTCCTAGTTGGATTCGTTAACCACTGCGCCACGATGGGAACTCCTAAATTAATCTTTTTAAAGAACTGGATTTTAGTTTAGTTTATTTTCTTTATTGATATTGCTTTTTCATCTTCATTGATTTCTGTTCTAATTTTTCTTTATTTTCTTCTTACTTTACATTGACTCAGTCTTTTTTATGTCTCCAAAGGCACATGTTTCAGATATTGATTTGAGATACTTCTTTTCTAATATTTGCCTTCAGTACAATAGATTTCCCAGTAAGCATTGTTTTTTCTGCAGCCCACAAGTTTTAATGTTTTTCATTTTTATTGCAAAATTCATTTTAGGCAAAATACTTTAAAATTTCTCTTGATTTCTTCTTTGACCCATGTGTTTCTTAGTGAGTTGATTAATCTTCAAGGATTTTCTAGCTATCTTTTGTTACTAATTTCTAGTTTAATTCCATTGTAGTGTGAGAACATTGTATAATTTCTATTGTTTTAAATTTGTTAAGGTGTGTTTCATGGCCCAGAATGTGGACTATCTTGGTGAATGTTCCTACGAGCTTATAATTCTTCCATATAGAATTTATAATGTTGTTTTGGATAAAATAGTCCATAGATGTTTTATACAAACGTTTGATGGTGTTGTTGAGTTTAGTTATGTTATTTTTGTCTTTTTCCTGCTATTCAATGCTGATAAAGAGTTTAAACATGCCAACTATGAGAGTGGGTGGAACTATTTCTCCTTCCATATCTACCAATTTTTGCCTCACATATATTGATACTCTGTCAGGTGCATACATGTGAAGGGTATTATGTTTTCTTGGAGTATTGGCCCCTTTATCCTTTCTTTATCCTTGGTAACTTTCATTGCTCTGAAATCTGCTGTTAGAAATTATATAGATACTCCTATTTTCTTTTGATTAGTGTTAGCACAGAATGTCTTTCTCCATACTTTTATTTTTAATTTCTGTGTGTCTTTATATTTGAAGTGAGTCACTTCTAGACAGTAGGTTTTGTTTCTTGATCTGTTCTTATGATCTCTGCCTTTTTATTTGGAATATTTTGAAAATAAGGCTCAAAGGGAATACGAGGAGTTCCCGTCGTGGCGCAGTGGTTAACGAATCCGACAAGGAACCATGAGGTTGCGGGTTCGGTCCCTGCCCTTGCTCAGTGGGTTAAGGATCCGGCGTTGCCGTGAGCTGTGGTGTAGGTTGCAGACGCGGCTCGGATCCCGCGTTGCTGTGGCTCTGGCGTAGGCCGGTGGTGACAGCTCCGATTCAACCCCTAGCCTGGGAACCTCCATATGCCGCGGGAGCGGCCCAAGAAATAGCAACAACAACAACAACAACAAAAGACAAAAAGACAAAAAAAAAAAAAAAAAAAAAAGGGAATACGAACATGCTTGAATTAACATCTACCCTGTATTTTGCTGTTTTCTACTTGTTGCCATTGTTCTTTGTTCCTGTTTTCTTCCACATGTTGTTCTTTTGCTTCTTGTGGTTTTAACAGAGCATTTTATAAGATTAAATTTTCTTTGCTTTCTTAGCATATCCTTTATACTTCTTTTTTTTTTTAAAAAAAACATTTTTAGTGATTGCTGTAGAGTTTGCAATATAAATTTGCAACAAACCTAAGTGCAATTTCATATAATACTATGCCATTTACAAGTAGTAGGAGTAAATTATAACAACAAAATACTACTTTCTTCCACCTGTCCTTTGTATCATTACTGTTACTTACTTCATTTATACAAAGACAAATATATATACACATATAATCAAATACATTGTTGCTATTATTTTGGACATACTATTATTGTTTAGCTCAATTAAGAAAAATGTTTTATTTTACCTTCACTTAACTTTTCCTCTGATGCTCTTCCTTTCTTTTGTAAATCCAAGTTTCTGACCTACATTGTTTTCCTTGTCTCTAAAGAGCTTCTTTTAACATTTCTTCTCAAGCAGCATTTCATCCAATTTTTGTCTGCAAGTGTTTTTTATTTCTCCTTCATTTTAGAGGATAATTTCACAAGGTACAGAATTCTAAATTGCTGGTGTTTTCTTTAAACCCTTTAAATACTTCACTCTATTCTTCCCCTGCTTGCATGGTTGCAGGTTGAATATGATAAATGTAGCATTTTGGGGTATTTGTTTATCCTGCTTGGTGTTTTCTGAGCTTCCCAGATTTGTGATTTCATGTGTGACATTAATTTCAGGCAATTCTCAGTTGTTGATTTTTCAAATATATTGTTTCTCTTGCTTTTTTCTCCTTCTGGTTTTCCCATCACACACATCGTCTGTAGTTGTCCCATGTTCTGGAATACTCTGTTGTTTTTTTCCTCAGACCTTTTGTCTTTGATTTGTACTTTCGGAAGTCTCTTGTCATGTCTTCCAGCTCAAAGTTTCTTTCCTCATCTGTGTCCACTCTACTCATGAGTCCATCAACACCATCCTTCTTTTCTTTTACAATGTTTTGATTGCTAACATTTAAGAAATATTCATTAAAATTTTCATCTCTCTGCTTACATTATCCACCTATTCTTGATGCTGTTTACTTTTTCCATTAAAGCCCTTAGCATATTAATCATAGCTAAAAAATCCCAGGATGATAATTCCAACATTCCTGCCTTATCTAACTGCTTCTAATGTTTGTGCATGCTCTTCAAACTGATTTTTTTTCCTTTTAATGTGCTTTGTAATTTTTTGTTGAAAAATATGAATGATTCACTGGGTAATTAGGTGTGGAGTTTTGGGGAAAAACTATGGTCCTCTCACATCTCAGTCCTTTGGTTAGCCTATGCTCCTGGGCTGTGATCCTTACAGTGTCTCTCATTTTTTCTCTCCTTAGGTGGGACAATAGCAGAATCTTCTAGAGCTGGGTATTTCCTTTCCCTAAGTAGTTAGGTTCTGAATAAACCCCAGCAGGTTGGAGACTGGTAAAATGGACCAGAACAGAATGCTCTGGCATATTTCAAAATTGCTTCTTTTCTTTCCCTGCCAGGAGCCTGAGGGGGTTTTTCTTGAATACTTAGCATTAGAACCTGCTAGAGTTTGTGGGGGTAAAATTTCGAGTGTTTGATCCCCCATGCCTGGGCCCCATGATTTTTTTAACTTGAGATTTGTCCATCTGGAGCCTCCAGCAGTTTGTTAATTGCTGTTTTGTTTTGGAAGTTTTTATGTTATTTTATTTTTTTCACTCAATGAATTTATTACATTTATAGTTGTGCAATTATCATCACAATCCAACTTTATAGAATTTCCATCCTACAACCCCAGCACATCCCCCCAACCCCCCAAACTGTCTCCTCTGGAGACCATAAGTTTTTCAATGTCTGTGAGTCAGCATCTGTTCTGCAAAGAAGTTCATTCTGTCCTTTTTTCACATTCCACATGTTGGTGAAAGCATTTGATGTTGGTGTCTCATTGTATGACTGACCACACTTAGCATGATAGTTTCTAGGTCCATCCATGTTGCTAAAAATGCCAGTATTTCATTCCTTTTAATGGCTGAGTAACATTCCGTTGTGTATATGTACCACATCTTGATCCACCCCTCTGTCAATGGACATTTAGGTTGTTTCCATGTCTTGGCTATTGAAAATAGTGCTGCAGTGAACATCAGAGTACATGTATCTTTGCAAGTCATGGTTTTCTCTGGATAGATGCCCAGGGGTAGGATTGCTGGATCAAATGGTAGTTCTATGTTTAGTTTTCTGAGGCTTCTCCATACTGTTTTCCACAGTGGTTGCACCAATTTATAATCCCACCAACAGTGTGCTAGGGTTCCTTCTTCTCCACACCCTCTCTGGCACTTATTGTTTGTAGACTTTTGGATGATGGCCATTCTGGCTGGTGTAAGGTGGTACCTCATCGTGGTTTTGATTTACATCTCTCTAATAATGAGTGATGTTGAACATCTTTTCATGTGCGTTTTGGCCATCTGTATGTCTTCTTTGGAAAACTGTCTGTTTAGATCTTCTGCCCATTTTTTGATTTTTTTTTTTTTTGTATGTAGCTGCAGAAGGTATTTATAAATTTGGGAGATGAATCCCTTGTCAGTTGATTCATTTGCAAAAACAATCAGAGAACTAAAAGAGATAAAAGGAATCAAAATTGGAAAGGAAGAAGTAAAACTATCACTATCTTACAGATGACATTCTATACTATACCTAGAGAATCCTAAAGACTCTACCAGAAAACTGCTAGAGCTCATCCACGAATCTGGCAAAGTCGCAGGATACAAATTTAATACACAGAAATCAATGGCATTTCTATATACTAACAATGAAAGATCAGAAAGAGAAATTAGGGAAGCAATCCTGTTTACTATTGCCTCCAAAAGAATAAAATACCTAAGAGTAAATAAGCCTACCTAAAGAGACAAAAGACCTGTACTCTGAAAACTATTAAGACACTGATGAAGGAAATCAAAGATGACACAAATAGATGGAAAGACATACCATGCTCTTGGATTGGAAGAGTTAATATTATCAAAATGACTATACTACCTAAGGCAATCTACAGATTCAATGCAATCCCTATCAAATTACCAAGGAGAGTTTTCACAGAACTTGAACAAAATATGTTAAAGTTTTTTTTGGAAGCACAAAAGACCCAGAATAGCCAAAGACATCCTGAAAAAGAAAAATGGAGCTGGAGGAATCAGGCTCCCAGACTTCAGACTACACTACAAAGCAACAATCATCAAAACCATATGGTACTGGCACAAAGACAGAAATGTAGATGAGTGCAACTGGATAGAAAGCCCAGAATTAAACCCACGCACCTACAGCCAACTCGTCTATGACAATGGAGGCAAGGGTATACAATGGAGAAAGGACAGCTTGTTCAGTAAGCGGTGCTGGGAAAACTGGACAGCCACATGGAAAAGAATGAAACACTCCCTAAAACCATACACAAAAATAAACTCCCAATGGATTAAAGACCTAGATATAAGACCAGACACTACAAAACTCTTAGAGGAAAACATAGGCCAAACACTCTCTGACATAAAGGACAGCAACATCTCAGATCCACCTCTTAGAGTACTGACAATAAAAACAAAAATAAACAAATGGGACCTAATCAAACGTAAGTTTCTGCACAGCAAAGGAAACCCTAAACAACACGAAAAGACAACCCACAGAATGGGAGAAAATCTTTGCAAATGAATCCACTGTCAGTTGCTGTTTAGGTTTTCCTTCCCTGGCTCTGGGCACCAGTGAGCTGATTGCTCAAGAGTTTCTGCTCTGGTAAATTGTAATTCTTGGGGTCGTCTTGTCTGTCTGTTCATATTGAAGGGCAGAATATTCCCCTATGACCTCACTTCTCTGAGGGATCTAAGGAGAGTTGTTGATTTTTGTGTTTGTTCTGCTTTTTGCTTTTTGTTGGGATTCAATGGCAGGTTTTAAAAGCTGCTTATGTGCCTGACTGGAAACTGGAAGCTGTCCTTGACTTTTTTTACTCTGTCTCCAATCAAAATGAGTATAGCACCAGCATGATATTTTAGAGTAATTTTTTTCCTGGCACTTGAGGTAGCAGAAGGAATTTACAGTAGGGAATTTGAAAATCACAACTGACTTAGAGAAAGAGACACTTGGGTTTACTTTGCTCATCATTTGCCTTTCCTTGTCTGTTACATCCTGGTGTCACCACATTCCATGCCTATGAGATGAAGGCAGTTTACTTGCCCATGCTGGGAAGCCCCTCTCTGGGCAGAACACTTCTAGAGGAGTAAGGGGGCATAAGGACACCCACTTAAGGAGGACTGTGGTTGACAGTTGAGGTTTTCATTGTTTTATACACACAAACTCATTGCATGGCTAAAAGGTGTAAACTGATTCAGCTCATTTTTTTCCAAACCACTACAGTAAATACTTGAAATGATTTGCTTCTTGAGTTTATGCATCAGATGATAAACCATCTGCAGTTTAAGAGAAGGAAGTCTAAATACAAAGTGATTAAAATACTTAGAAGAAGAAAAAATGAGTATACATACATACAATAGAATTCAGATTATTGGGATTTGGGATTTTTTTTACAGAGAATATTAGTTATGTTTATTTTTCAGATTATAGCTTATATATAATTCTAATTTCTAAAAATGTACTTTGTTAAAAATATGTTAACATTTCTTTCTTAGAGTTGGTTTCCAGTTCTGGCTGCAAATTACTCTTTCCTGGATTCCAATGGAGACCCGAGCATTAGTATTTTTGTTTGTTTGTTTTTGTGTGTGTGGTTTTTTTTTTTTTTGCATTTTAGGGCTGCATTAGTGGCATATGGAAGTTCCCAGGCTAAGGGTTGAATTGGAGCTACAGCTTCCAGCCTACACCATAGCCCATGGTAATGCTGGATCTCAGACCCACTGAGCAAGGCTAGGGATCGAATCCTCATCCTCAGTGGATTCTAGTTGGATTTGTTTCCACTGCGCTATGAAGGGAACTCCTCCCTAGGCATTTTCATGTGAAGTTTGATGTACATTAGTCAAAAATCTCAGAGAAGTTTTTGTTTCACAGACATTGATTTTTACATGGTTAAACTGTTGCTTTATAGGAAATATTAAAATAAAATGTATGTTTATAATTGACTGTATAATAACATATCATACATTTTGTGTAAAAACATTCTAAAACTCTTAGTATCTGTCATTAGGGATCATAAAGGCAAAGAACAAATGTTCCATAAAATTAAACATTTGTACAGTTGTACTTCAATATACAGAGTAGGAGGTATACTACATTAATTTCCTTATATAGTAACCATTTTTGGTAGAAAATAAAGACTAAAAAATCCACTGATTTTAATAAAGACTCAAATAAAATAATTTATCTAATTATAAAATACACATTTATTAAAGATATTAGGTTAATTTTCAATATATAAAGAAAATAATAGATGAGAAGTTTTTTTCCTCTTGGATAACTGGGATTTCTTTTGATATGGAATGATGCGTGCACTTATGATTCACTGGATCTTCATAAGCAGAACAAGAAACAAGTCACTAGAGGGGCTTAAAAAAGACACCTAAGAAGAGGAAAGTACAAATACATGATTTTTAGAATATTTTGCCATTAGGCAAAAAATCATGGCTACCATTAATTATTTATATGGAGTATTTTATGGCAAATATTGGGAAGTATCCTTTATGTACATTATCACAATTCTCATGCCTTCACTTATCCAGTGAGAAAATAATTTTTGACAAGGAAGTATTCTGAGATTATAAACTTGTAAATGGCATATACAGCACATAAAGTCATGTTGCTGTGACTTCAAAGCACATTTCAAATAATGACACTATTTCCTTCACCAGGCAGGTCAGCCATTAAAAATGGTCCTGCATTTATCACCTCCCCTCCCTCCTTACTAAACTATCAAGAGAAATAAAAACTAAACTAGAAATGGAATTCTTCCTAGAAAAAAAAATGTATGGTTATCTTGATAATGACATTGAAATGAACAATATGAATTGGAGTGAATACATTGGGAGGAAGGAAATCAAAGAAAACTTTACCATGTGTGAAAAACTAAGTGGAGAAATGAGACAGATGAGAATAACTAATAATTCTTCTTAAAAATTGTGTCCTTTTTGTTTCATTTTAATTGTTGTAAATGTTTGAACCCCTTTCACTGATTTCTCCCTCCTATACTTTCTGTCTCTGGCAAAAATGCGACTATCTCTTTGTTTTTCTCTCTCTCATTTCTGTATTAGATTTAACATGTAAGTGCTATTACACACAGTATTTATCTTTCTCTGACATACTTCACTTAGCACAATACACTTACAGTCCATCCATTTTGCTACAGTTGCTAAATAGTATTCCGTTATACATACATACTACATCTTATTTTTCAAATTTATCAGTATTATTCCTTTTTATTGATGTAGAATTGATTTACAATGTTAGTTTCAGGTGTATTACATAGTGATGCAATTTTTCATAGATGATACATTTAAAACAATTACAAAACAATGGCTATATCTCCTTGAGCTATGTAGCACATCCTAGTTGCTCATCTATTTTATGCATGATAGTTTTTGGGTTTTTTTTTTTTTTTTGTCTTTTCTAGGGCCATGCCCCTGGCATATGGAGGTCCCAGGCTAGGGGTCTATTAGGAGCTATAGCCTCTGGCCTACTTCAGTGCCACAGCAAGGCGGGATCCTAGCCAGGTCTGCAACCTATACCACAGCTCATGGCAACGCTGGATCCTTAACCTACCGAGCGAGGCCAGGGATTGAACCCGCATCCTCATGGTTCCTAGTTGGATTCATTAACCACTGAGCCACAACAGGGACTCTGATGTTATGCATAATAGTTTTTATTTCTTAATCCTACATCCCTATTTTGCCTTAATCCACTTTACTCTTTATGCTGGTAAGCACTAGTTTGTTCTCTACATCTGTGAGTCTGTTCCTGTTTTATTTTTAAAATTCCACGTATAAATGATAACACAGAGAATTCATCTTCTGTCTGACTTACTTAAGTATAACATTCCATCTATATTGTCCCATGTGTCAAGATACAATTATTTTTTATTTCTGAGTAATACTCCTTTGTAAATATATACCAAATCTTTATCCTTTCATCTGTTGATGGACACGTGATTGCTTCCATATTTTAGCTATTGTAAATAATGCTGCAATTGATTGGGGTTGATTGGATGCATGTATTTTTCAATTTAGTATTTTCATGTTTTCAAGTGTATGCTCAGGAGTGTAATTTCTGGATCATATGTTAGTTTTGTTTTTAATTTTTTGAGAAACTTCCATTCTGTTTCCATAGTGGTAGTAACAATGAACATTCCTGTACAAGGATTCTGTATTCTATGCATCCTTGCCAACACTGGTTATTTGTGGTCTTTTTGCTGATAGTCATTTTAACAGGTGTGAAGCGACACCGCATTGTGGTTTGGATTTCTCTTATTAATGATGTTGATTATTTTTCCATATGCCTGTTGGCCATCTGTATGTCATCTTTGTAAAAATGTCTATCCAGGTCTGCCCATTTTTTAATTGCGTTGTTTTTTGGATATTGAGTTGTATGAGCTGTTGATATATTGTGGATATTAATTGTTTATCATTCATATCATTTTCAAATAGTTTCTCCTATTCAGCTTGTTTTCTTTTCATTTTGTTGAATCCTCTGCTGTGCAAAAAGGTTTGTATTTAACTAGGTCCCATTTGACTATTTTTCCTTTTATATCACTCACCTTAGATTGATCCAAACAATATTGGTACATTATTTATGTCAAAGATTTTTCTGCCTGTTTCCTTCTAGGAGTTTTAAGGATTAGGGTTTTAAATTTAGATCTTTAATCCATTTTTATTTTATTTTTGAATATGATGTGAGGAACTATTCTAATCTCATTCTTTTACATGCAAATGTTAAGTTTTCCCAGCACCACCATTGAAGAGACTGTCTTTTCTCTGTTGTATATTCTTGCCTCCTTTGTTAGAGACTAAAGAACTATAAGTGAATGGGTATATTTCTATGCTCCCAATTCTGTTTCACTGCTCTGTTTATTTTTTCTTCCAGCACCATACTATTTTGATGACTGTAGCTTTGTAGTATAGTCCTATGTCTGGGAGCCTGATTCCTCCAGCTTTATTCTTTTTTCATAAGATTTCTTTTGAAATTTGAAGTCTTTTGTGGTTCCATAACATTTTAGAATTATTCTAATTCTGATAAAAATATTATGGATATTTTGAGAGGGATTACATTAAATCTGTAAACCTGCTTTGGGTAGTAGGGATATTTAAACAGTGTTAAACTCTTCCAATTCAAGAACTTGGGGTATCTTTCCATTTTTTGTTTCACTATGAAATTGCTTCATGAATGTTTTATATTTTTCAGAATATAGGTCTTTAACCTCCTTGGTCAAGTTTATGCCTAGGTATTCTGTATGATGTGATTTTAAATTTTCTTTTTTTTTACTGTCACATTTATGGCATATGGAAGTTCCCAGACTAGGGGTCAAATCAGAGCTGCAGGCCTATGACACAGCCACATCAATGCCAGATCCTAAACTCGCTGAGCAAGGCCAGGGCTCAGACCCCACCCTCGTGGATATGATGTTGGGTTCTTAACCCACTGAGCTGCAATGGAAAATCCCTTGCTTTCTTTCCGATACTTCATTATTTATGTATATTAACCTCATATCCTGCATTCTTCAACTTGACTGAATTCATTTATTAGTTCTAATAGTTTTTGGTGGAGACGATTTTATCTATATAACATCATGTCATTTGCAAATAGTCACAGTTTTACCTCTTTCTTCCAATTAGGATATCTTTTATTTTTATTTTCAGATTGCTGTGGCCTGGACTTCCAATACTATGTTAGAAGTGGTGAGAAAGTGTATCTTTGTCTAGTTCCTTATTTTAGAAGAAATACTTTCAGCTTTTCACCCTTGTGTATGATGTTAGCTCTGGTTTTGTAATAAATAGCATTTATTATGTTGAGATAATAAACCAACTGTGAGAGTATGTATAATGAATTACTAAATTTTGTCAAATGCTTTTACTGTGTCTATTGAGATGATCATGTGATTTTTATCATTCTAAAAATGTGGTGTATCGCAGTGATTTGGAAATACTGAACCATCCCTGGATAAATCCCACTTTATCATAGAGTATGATCCTTTTTATATACTGTTGAAATCAGTTTGCTAATGTTTTGTTGAAGATTTTTTGCATTTATGTTTATCAAAGATACTGGCCTATATTGATCTTTTTTGTAGTGTCCTTTTCTGGTTTTATTATCAGGGCAGTGATGGCATTATGCAATGAATTGGGGAATGTACTATCCTCTTCAGTTTTTTAGAATAGTTTTAAAAGGATAGGTATTAGTTTGTCTTTGCATGTTGGGTAGAATTCCCCCGTGAACTCCTCTAGTCTTGGATTTGTGGTTTCTGGGAGTATTTTCATAAAAATATAAATTTAGTATAAGTTATTAATGTCTTCAGATTGTTTATTTCTTTATAATTCATTCTAGGTGAGTTGCATGTTTTAGTAATTTGCATTTCTTCTAGGTTGTCCAATTTATTAACATATAACTATTGGTAATATTATTTTTGTATCTCTGTAGTATCAGTTGTTATTTCTCCTCTTTCATTTCTTATTTTAGTCCTCTATTTGCTTCTTTTTTTTGGTCTTTTTTGTCTTTTGTCTTGTTGTTGTTGTTGTTGCTATTTCTTGGGCCGCTCCCGCGGCATATGGAGGTTCCCAGGCTAGGGGTTGAATCGGAGCTGTAGCCACCGGCCTACGCCAGAGCCACAGCAATGCGGGATCCGAGCCGCGTCTGCAACCTACACCACAGCTCACGGCAACGCTGGATCGTTAACCCAGTGAGCAAGGGCAGGGACCCAACCCGCAACCTCATGGTTCCTAGTCGGATTCGTTAACCACTGCGGCACGACGGGAACTCCTCTATTTGCTTCTTGATGAGCCTGGCTAAAGGTTGATCAATTATGTTTATCCTTTCAAAGAGCCAGCTCTTGGTTTCATTAATCTTTTCTAATTTTTTTATTACTTTATTTTTTTTATTACTCAAATGAATTTATCACATCTGTAGTTGTATAATGATCATAACAATCTGATTTCACAGGATTTCCATCCCACAGCCCAGGCACATCCCCCACCCCCCAAACTGAAAAACCATAAGTTTTTCAATGTCTGTGAGTCAGCATCTGTTCTGCAAAGAAGTTCCGTCTGTCCTTTTCTCAGATTCCACATGTCAGTGAAAGCATTTGATGTTGGTGTCTCATTGTATGGCTGACTTCACTTAGCATGATAGTTTCTAGGTCCATCCATGTTGCAAAAAATGCTGGTATTTCGTTCTTTTTAATGGCTGAGTAACATTCCATTGTGTATATGTACCACTTCTTCTTGATCCACTCCTCTGTCAATGGACATTTAGGTTGTTTCCATGTCTTGGGTATTGAAAATAGTGCTGCAATGAACATCAGAGTACATGTGTCTTTGCGAGTCATGGTTTTCTCTGGGTAGATGCCCAGGAGTGGGATTGCTGGATCAAATGTTAGTTCTATGTTTAGTTTTCTGAGGCATCTCCATACTGTTTTCCACAGTGGTTGCACCAATTTATAATCCCACCAACAGTGTGCTAGGGTTCCTTTTTCTCCACACCCTCTCTGGCACTTATTGTTTGTAGACGTTTTGATGATGGCCATTCTGGCTGGTGTAAGGTGGTACCTCATCGTGGTTTTGATTTGCATCTCTCTAATAATGAGCAATGTTGAACATCTTTTCATGTGTTTTTTGGCCATCTGTATGTCTTCTTTGGAGAACTGTCTGTTTAGATCTTCTGCGCATTTTTTGATGGGGTTGATTGTTCTTTTGGTATGGAGCTAGAGAAGTTGTTTGTAAATTTGGGAGATGAATCCCTTGTCCATTGATTCATTTGCAAAAATTTTCTCCCATTCTGTGGGTTGTCTTTTCATGTTGTTTAGGGTTTCCTTTGCTGTGCAGAAACTTACGTTTGATTAGATCACATTTGTTTATTTTTGTTTTTATTGTCAATACTCTAAGAGGTGAATCTGAGAAGATGTTACTGTCCTTTATGTCAGAGAGTGTTTGGCCTATGTTTTCCTCTAAGAGTTTTGTAGTGTCTGGTCTTATATCTAGGTCTTTAATCCATTGGGAGTTTATTTTTGTGTATGGTTTTAGGGAGTGTTTCATTCTTTTCCATGTGGCTGTCCAGTTTTCCCAGCACCGCTTACTGAACAAGCTGTCCTTTCTCCATTGTATACCCTTGCCTCCATTGTCATAGACGAGTTGGCTGTAGGTGCGTGGGTTTAATTCTGGGCTTTCTATCCAGTTGCACTCATCTACATTTCTGTCTTTGTGCCAGTACCATATGGTTTTGATGATTGTTGCTTTGTAGTGTAGTCTGAAGTCTGGGAGCCTGATTCCTCCAGCTCCATTTTTCTTTTTCAGGATGTCTTTGGCTATTCTGGGTCTTTTGTGCTTCCAAAAAAAACTTTAACATATTTTGTTCAAGTTCTGTGAAAACTCTCCTTGGTAATTTGATAGGGATTGCATTGAATCTGTAGATTGCCTTAGGTAGTATAGTCATTTTGATAATATTAACTCTTCCAATCCAAGAGCATGGTATGTCTTTCCATCTATTTGTGTCATCTTTGATTTCCTTCATCAGTGTCTTAATAGTTTTCAGAGTACAGGTCTTTTGTCTCTTTAGGTAGGCTTATTTACTCTTAGGTATTTTATTCTTTTGGAGGCAATAGTAAACAGGATTGCTTCCCTAATTTCTTTTTCTGCTCTTTCATTGTTAGTATATAGAAATGCCATTGATTTCTGTGTATTAAATTTGTATCCTGCGACTTTGCCAGATTCGTGGATGAGCTCTAGCAGTTTTCTGGTAGAGTCTTTAGGATTCTCTAGGTATAATACCATGTCATCTGCAAATAGGGATAGTTTTACTTCTTCCTTTCCAATTTGGATTCCTTTTATTTCTTTTACTTCTCTGATTGCCATGGCTAGGACTTCCCGAACTATGCTGAGGAGTAGTGGCGAGAGCGGACATCCTTGTCTTATTCCTGATCTCAGCGGGGATTCTTTCAGCTTTTCACCATTGAGAATGATGTTCACTGTGGGTCTGTCATATATGGCCTTTAGTATGTTGAGGTAGGTTCCCGTTATGCCCACTTTCTGAAGGGTTTTTATCAGAAATGGGTGTTGGATTTTGTCAAAGACTTTTTCTGCATCTATTGAGAGGATCATATGGTTTTTCTTCTTCAGTTTGTTAATGTAGTGTATCACACTGATGGATTTGTGGATATAGAAGAACCCCTGCATCCCTGGGATAAATCCCACTTAATCATGATGTACAATCCTTTTAATGTATTGTTGGATGCAGTTTGCTAGTATTTTGTTGCGGATTTTTACATCGATGTTCATCAGTGATATTGGCCTGTAGTTTTCTTTTTTTGTGGAGTCTTTGTCTGGTTTTGGTACCAGGGTGACGGTGGCATCATAGAATGAGTTTGGGAGTATCCCTTCCTCTGCAATTTTTTGAAATAGTTTCCGAAGGAGTGGTGTTAGCTCTTCTCTAAATGTTTGGTAGAATTCACCTGTGAAGCCATCTTGTCCTGGACTTTTGTTTGTTGGAAGTTTTTTAATCACAGTTTCAATTTCAGTTCTTGTGATTGGTCCATTCATTTTTTCTATTTCATCTTGGTTTAGTCTTGGGAGATTGTACGTTTCTAAGAATTTGTCCATTTCTTCTAGGTTTTCTGTTTTATTGACATATATTTGCATATGGTAGTCTCTTATAATCCTTTGCATTTCTCTGATGTCCATTGTTACTTCTCCTTTTTCATTTCTAATTTTATTGATTTGAGCCCTCTCTCTTTTTTTCTTGATAAGTCTCGCTAGGGGTTTATCAATTTTGTTGATCTTTTCAAAGAACCAGCTTTTGATTTCAGTGATCTTTTCTATGGTTTCCTTTGTTTCTATTTCATTGATTTCTGCTCTGATCTTTATGATTTCTTTCCTTCTACTACCTTTAGGTCTTGTCTGTTCTCCTCTCTCGAGCTGCTTTAGATGCAATGTTAGCTTGTTTATTTGAGCTTTTTCTTGTTTCCTGAGGAGGGCTTGTATTGCTATAAACCTTCCACTTAGAACGGCTTTTGCTCCATCCCATAGGTTTTGGAGTGTCGTATCTTCATTGTCATTTGCTACTAGGTATTTTTTAATTTCCTCTTCGATTTCTTCAGTGATCCATTGGTTGTTTAGTAGTATGTTGTTTAGTCTCCAAGTGTTTGTGTTTTTTGCAGTTTTTTTCTTGTTGTTGATTTCCAGTCATATAGCGTTGTGGCCAGAAAACATGCTTGATATGATTTCAATTTTCTTTTTTTTTTTTTTTTTTTTGTCTTTATGTCTTTTTGCCTTTTCTTGGGCTGCTCCCACGGCATTTGGAGTTTCCCATGCTAGGGGTCCAATCGGAGCTGTAGCTGCCAGCCTACACCAGAGCCACAGCAACATGGGATCCGAGCCACGTCTGCAACCTACACCACAGCGCACGGCAATGCTGGATCCTTAACCCACTGAGCAAGGCCAGGGATCGAACCTGCAACCTCATGGTTCCTAGTCGGATTTGTTAACCACTGATCCATGATGGGAACTCCCTGATTTCAATTTTCTTAAAGTTACCGAGGTTGGATTTGTAGCCCAGGATGTGATCAATCTTAGAGAATGTTCCATGTGCACTTGAGAAGAATGTGTATTCTGTTGCTTTTGGATGGAATGTCCTATAAATATCTATTAAGTCCATCTGGTTTATTGCATCATTCAGGGTCTGTGTTTCCTTATTGATTTTCTGTCTGGTTGATCTGTCCATTGCTGTAAATGTGGTGTTAAAGTCCCCTACTATTATTGTGTTATTGTCAATTTGTCCTTTTAACATTATTAGCAGTTGCCTTATACATAGTGGTGAACTTATGTTGGGTGCGTAGATATTTAAAATTGTTATATCTTCTTCTTGGATTGACCCTTTGATCATTATGTAATGTCCTTCTTTGTTCCTTAAAATATTCTTCATTTTAAAGTTTATTTTGTCTCATATGAGTATTGCTACTCCAGCTTTCTTTTGATCCCCGTTTGCATGAAATATTTTCTTCCATCCTCTCACGTTCAATTTGTATGTGTCCCTAGAAGTGAAGTGGGCCTCTTGAACACAGCATATATATGGATCTTGTTTTTGTATCCATTCAACCAGTCTATGTCTTTTGGTTGGGGCGTTTAGTCCATTAACATTTAAGGTAATTATTGACATGTATGTTCTTATTGCCATTTTATTAATTGCTTTGGATTTGCTTTTGCTGCTCTTTTTTCTTTCCTTCTCTTGTTCTTTTCTGCCTATAGAAGTTCCTTTCGTATTTGTTGTAAGGCTGGTTTAGTGTTGCTGAATTCTCTCAGCTTTTGCTTATCTGTGAAGGTTTTGATTTCTCCTTCAAATCTGAATGAGAGCCCTGCTGGTTAGAGTAATTTTGGTTGGAGGTTTTTTCCCTTCATCACGTTAAGTTTATCTTGCCACTCCCTTCTGGCCTGCAGAGTTTCTGCTGAAAAATCTGCTGATAACCTTATTGGGGTTCCCTTGTATGTTACTTGTTTCTTTTCCTTAGCTGTTTTCAAGATTTTCTCTTTGTCTTTAATTTTGGTCATTTTGATTAGTATGTGTTTCAGGGTGTTCCTCCTTGGGTTTATTTTATATGGTACTTATTGTGCTTCCTGGATTTGAGTGAGTGATTCCTTCCCCATGTTAGGGAAGTTTTTGGCTATTATCTCTTGGAATATTTTTTCTGTCTCCTTCTTTCTCTCTTCTCCTTCTGGCACCCCTATAATACAGATGTTCATGCATTTAACGTTGTCCCAGAGTTCTCTGAGACGCTCTTCATTTCTTTTCAGTCTTTTTTCTCTTTTCTGTTCCACATCCATGATTTCCACTAATCTGTCCTCAACCTCGCTTATTCATTCTTCTGCCTCCTGTATTCTACTGTTAGCTGCTTCTAGTGAATTTTTTATTTCAGTTATTGTGTTTTCCATCTCTTCTTGTTTAAGTTTTATATCTTATATCTCTTTGGTCAGTGTTTCCTGTAAGTTATCTATCTTTGCCTCCAGTTTATTTCCAATGTCTTGCATCATCTTCAGCATCAACAGTCTAAAGTCTTTTTCCTGGAGGCCGAGAATCTCCTCATTGCTTAGCTTATTTTCTGGGGTTTTTCCTTTCTCCCTCATCTGAGTTATAGTTCTCTGTCTTCATTTTTATAGGTTTTTGGTGTAGTGACCTTTTTACAGATGATAGAGTTGTAGCCTCTCTTACTTCTGGTGTCTGACCCCCTGTGGCTGAAGTTGGTATGGGGGACTTGGTGTAGGCTTCCTGATGGGAGGGGCTGATGCCTGCCCACTGGTAGGTGGAGCTGATTCTAATCCCTCTAGTGGGTGGGGCTTAGTCTCTAGATGGGATTAGAGGCATCTGTGTGCCTGAGGGGTCTTTAGGTAGCCTGTTTACTGAGAGGTGGGGATGTGAATCCACCTGGATTGTTGTTTGCTCTGGGGCTTCTCAGCAGCTGACTGATGGGTGGGGCCAGATTTTCCCAAAATGGCCACCTCCAGAGAAAGGCATGTCTGCTGAATATTCCTGCGAGCTTTGCTTTCAATGCCTTTCCCTCACAACAAGCCACATTCACCCCTGTTTTCCCAGGATGTCCTCCATGAACTGCGGTCAGGTTTGACCCAGATTCCCTTGGAGACTTTGCTTTGCCCTGGGACCCAGTGCACTTGAAATTCCATGTGAGCCTTTTAAGAATGGGGTCTCCATTTCCCCCAGTCCTGTGGAGCTCCTGTGCACAAGCCCCACTGGCCTTCGATGCCAGATGCTCCAGGGCTCTTTCTCCCCATGCTAGATCCCCACACGTGAGAGTTTGATGTGGGGCTCAGAACTCTCACTCCTATAAGTGAGTCTCTGGGAACCAGTTAGTTTCCAGTCTGTGGGGCTTCCCACCCAGGAGGTCTGAGGTTGTTTATATCACATAATCTCCCCTCCTACCTCTTGATGTGGCCTCCTCTTTTCTTCTGGAGTAGGATATCTTTTTTTAAGGTTTCTGTTCCATTTGGGTGAAGAATGCTCATTCTTTAGTTGTGAATTTTGTTGTTTTTAGAAGAGAAGTTGAGCTCCAGTCCTTCTATTCCGCCATCTTAATCCTGTCCTCCTGGTCTTTTCTAATTTTTGATCTCATTTTATTTAGTTTCTCTCTGATCTTTATTTTCTTCCCTCTACTTTGGGCTTTGTTTCTTCCTTTCATAATTGTTTTAGGTATTAGATTGTTTATTTGAGATTTTTCTTGTTTCTTTTTTTTCTTTTTTTGTCTTTTTGCCTTTTCTGGGGCCATTCCCATGGCACATGGAGGTTCCCAGGCTAGGGGTCCAATCGGAGCTATAGCCACCAGCCTACGCCACAGCCACAGCAATGCAGGATCCGAGCTGCGTCTGCAACCTACACCAGAGCTCACAGCAATGCTGGCTCATTAAGCCACTGAGCGAGGCTAGGGTTCAAACCTGCAACCTCATGGGTCCTGGTCGATTCTGTTAACCACTGAGCCATGATGGGAACTCCCGAGATTTTTCTTGTTTCTTGAGGTAGACCTTTTTCATTGTAATGTTCTGTTGTAGAACTGTTTTCACTGCATTTCATAGATTTTGGAAAGTTGTGTTATAATTGTCTTTTGCTTGGAAGTATTTTCTGATTTCCTCTTCAGTTTCATTGCTGATCTGTGGGTTTTTTTTTTTTTATTAGCATGTTGTTTAGTCTCCATGTTTTTATTTTTCTTATATTTTTCTTGTAATTTCTGATTTAATACTCTTTGGTCAGAAAATATGCTTGATATTTTATATTTTATATTTCTATCCTTTCAAATTTGTTCGGCTTTGCTTTGTGACCCATCATGTGATCTATTCTGAAAACATTCCTAGTGCACTTGAAAAGAACATATATTCTGGTATTTTTTGAAATTAGTGCCTTGTAGATACCTATCAAGTAAAACTTGTCTGTTGACCACTGTGGCCTTATTGATTTTTTCTTTTCTTTCGTTTTCCTTTTACAGCCACATCTGTGGTATATGGAAGTTCCTGGGATAGAGGTTGAGTAGGAGCTCAGTTGTGGCCTACACCACAGCCAAGCCAACACCAGATCTGAGCTGCAGCTGTGACCTATGCCACAGTTTGCAGCAATGCTGGATTCTTAACCCACTAAGCAAGGCCAGGGATTGAACCTGCCTCCTCACAGAGACAAAGTTGGGTCTTAACCCATTGAGCCACCACAGGAACTCCACCTTGTAGATTTTCTGTCTGGATCATCTGCAGATTGATTTAAGTGTTAAAATCTTCTACTATTATTGTATTGTCAATTTCTCCCTTTACGTCTGTTAGAATTTGCTCTGTGTATTTAGGCGTTTCTGTGTTGGGTGCATATATATTAATGAGCATATTATCCTCTTCTTGTAATTATTATAAAATACCCTTATTTGATTGTGTTTTATATTTGTTGATTTTTTTTGTTTTTATATTTTTAATCTTCATTTTGAAAAAATTTATTGTTAATTTACAATGTTGTGTTAATTTCTGCTATGTAGTAAAGTGATTCACTTGTACATATACACATATCCATTCTTTTTCAGATTCTTTTCCTGTATAAGTTACCACAGAATATTGAGTAGAGTTCCCTGTTACATAGCAGGTCCCCATTGACCATCCATTCCATATACAATACTGTGCATATGCCAGTCCCAAAGTCTTGGTCCATCACTCTCCCACCCCAGCTTTTGCCTTAGGTAACCATAAGTTTGTTTGCAAAGTCTGTGCATCTGTTTTTATTTTGTAAATAAGCTCATTTTATCATTTTATTAAATTTCACATATAAATGATTTCAGGTGATATTTGTCTTTGTCTGACTTAATTCACTTTGTATGATAATTTCTGGGTCCATTCATGTTGCTGCAACTGGCTTTATTTCCTTATTTTTATGGTGAGTAGTATTCCATTGTATATATATTTACTACCTCTTCTTTATCCATTCCTCTGTCAATGGACATTGAAGTTGCTTGCATGCCTTGGCTATTGAAAATAGTGCTCTAATGAATATTTGAGCAGAGGAGTTCTTGTCATGGCTCAGCAGAAACAAATCTGACTGGTATCGATGAGGATGCAGGTTTGATCCTTGGCCTCACTCAGTGGGTTGAGGATCTAACATTGCCATGAGCTGTGGTATAGGTCACAGACACAGCTTGGATCTGGTGTTGCTGTGGCTGTGGCATAGGCCAGTGGCTACAGCTCAGCTATAACTTTTGATTTGACCCCTAGCCCAGAAACCTCCAATGCCACAGATGCAGCCCTAAAAATACAAAAAAAAAAAAAAAATGGATATATCTTTTCAAATTATGTTTTTTTCCAGATAGAGGCCCAGGAGTGGGATTGCTACATCATTTGGTTGTTCTTTTTATAGTTCTTTTGAGGAAACTCCATACTGTTTTCCATAGTGGTTTACATTCCCATCAATAGTGTAGGAGAGTTGTATTTTCTTCATACCCTCTCTAGTATTTGTTGTTTGAAGGTCTTCTGATCATGGCCATTCTGACTGTTGTGAGATGATACCTCATTGTAATTTTGATATGCATTTTTCTAATAATTAGGGATGTTGGGCATCTTTTCATGTGATTTTAACATCTGTATGTCTTCTATGGAGAATTGTCTCTTTAGATTTTCTGACAATTTTTTGAATGAGTTGTCTTTTTTTTTATATTGAGCTCCATGTGATGTTTTTATATTTTGGATATTAATCCCTCATTGGTCACTTCATTTACAAATCTATTCTTCCATTATGTGTTTTATGTTTTTATTTTTTTTATGGTTTCCTTTGCTGTGCAAAACTTTTAAGTTTAATTATGTCCAGTTTATTTTTCTTATCACAATTCTAAGAGGTTGAAAAAATCAAAAAACAAAAAGATATTGCTATGATCTATGTCAAAGGATGTTTTGCCTGTATTTTCCTCTAGGCATTTTATAGTGTCTGGACTTACATTTAGGTTTTTAATACATTTTGAGTTTACTTTTGTATACAGTATTAGAGAATGCTCAAATTCCATTCTTTTACATGTAGCTGTCCAGTTTTCCAAGCAATACTTATTGAAGAGACTGTCTTTTCTCCACTGTATATTCTTGCCTCCTTTGTCATAGATTAATTGACCATAGGTGTATGGGTTTACTTATGGGTTTTTTATCCTTTTCCATCAATCTATATGTCTGACTTATGACAGAACTGTACTGTTTTGATGACTGTAGCTTTGTAGTATAGTCTGAAGTAAGGGAGCCTTATTCCTCTAGCTCCCTTTTTCTTCCTCAGGATTGCTTTTGGGGTTTCCATACAAATTAAATTTTTTTTTGCTCTAGTTCCATGAAAAATACCACTGGTAATTTGATAGGGATTGCATTGAATCTGTAGATTGCCTCTGGTAGCATAGCTATTTTGACAGTATTGAGTCCTCCAATCCAAGAACATGGTATATCTTTACATCTGTTTGTTTCACCTTCAGTTTCTTTCAACAGCATCTTACTTTTTAGAGTATAGGGCTTTTGCCTCCTTGGGTAGGTTTATTCCTAGGTATTTTCTTCTTTTGATGTGATTGTAAATGGTATTGTTTCCCTAAATTTCTCTTTCCAATATTTCATTGTTAGTGTATAGGAATGCAAAAGATTTCTGAGTATTATTTTTGTAACTTACAACTTTACCAATTTATGACCTCTAATAATTTTCTGGTAGCATCCTCAGGATTTTCTGTGCATAGTATCATGTTGTCTGTAAACAGTGATAGTTTTTATCTTCCAATTTGGATTCCTTTTATTTCTTTTTCTTCTCTGTCATGACTAGCACTTCCAAAACTATTGAATAGATGGTGAGAGTGGACAGCTTGTCTTTTTCATGATCTTATAGGAAATGCTTTTAGCTTTTCACTGATAACTATGTTATACATAGTTTTTTCATATACGGTCTTTATTATATTGACGTAGATTCTCTCTATGCCCACTTTCTGGAGGGTTTTTATCAGAAATATGTATTGGGTTTTGTCAAACTTTTTCTGCATTTCTTGATGTGGTATATCACACTGGTTGATTTGCAGATATTGAAAACTCCTTACATCTCTGGGTTAAAGCCTACTTGATCATGGTGTATGATACATTTAATGTATTGTTAGATTTTTTTTGCTGGTTTCTTATTGAGGATTTTTGTGTCTATGTTCATCACTATATTGGCCTATAATTTTCTGTTTTTGTGTGTTATCTTTGGCTGGTTTTGGTATCCAGGTGATGGCTCCCTCATAGATGAGTCTGGGAGCATTCCTTCCTCTGCAGCTTTTTGGAAGAATTTCAGAAAAATAGATGTTAACTTTTCTCTAAATGTTTGATAGAATTCTCCCATGAAGCCATCTGGTCCTGGACTTTTGCTTTTGGAGGTTTTTTTTTTTTTTATCACAGTCTCAATTTCAGTACTTGAGATTGATCCATTCATATTTTCTATTTCTTCCTGGTTCAATCTTAGAAGGTTGTACCTTTGTAAGGATTTGTCCATTTCTTCTAGGTTTTCTATTTTATTGGCATATAGTTGCTTGTAGTAGCCTTGGATGATCCTTTGTATTTCTGTGGTGTCAGTTGTAACTTTTCACTTATAATTTTATTGATTTAAGTCCTCTCCCTTTTTATCTTGATGAGTCTGGCTAAAGGTTTATCAATTTTGTTTTTCTCTTCAAAGAACCAAGTTTTAGTTTCATTGATCTTTTCTATTGTTTTATTTGTCTCTATATTATTTCTTTCTGCTCTGATCTTTATGATTTCTTTTCTTCTGCTAACTTTGGGCTTTGTTTGTTCTCCTTTTTTCTAGTTGATTTAGGTATAAAGTTAGATTGCTTATTTGAGATTTTTCTTGTTTCCTGAAGTAAGATTGCATTGCTATAAACTTCCCTCTCAGAACTGCTTTTGCTGTGTCCCATAGGTTTTTGATCATTCTATCTTCATTGTCATTTGTCTGTGGGTGTTTTTTTTTCTTTATTTCATTTGATTTCTTTGGTAATCCATTCATTGTTTAGCCTCAACACATTTGTGTTTTAGTTTTTTTTTTTTTTTCCTTAGAGTTGATTTCCAATCCCACAGCATTTTGATCAGAGAAGATGCTTGATATGATTTCAGTTTTCTTAAATTTACTAAGGCTTGACTTTTGGTCCAAGATGTGATCTATACTGCAGAATATTCTATATGTACTTGAGAAGAATGTGTATTCTGCTGGTGGAATGTTCTTTAAATATCAATGAAGTCTATTGAGTCTAATGTATCATTTAAGGTCTGTGTCTCCTTATTTGATTTTCTGTCTCGATAATCTCTCCATTGATGCATGTGGCTTGTTAGACTTCATTTCTGAATCTCTTTTTGTTTCATATGGGCATGGCTATTCCTGTTTCACACAGTTCAGGCTTCCCCTAGCCTCCCCTTAATCCCAACCACCTTCTAACCTGCCCAGGAGGTTTGACTTCACTTTGTCAGACCCCAGGGCTAGGATGCCCAATGTGTGGCTCAAACTCTGCCCATATACTCTCCTTTTCTTCTGAGTCCCCTCATATGGCATAGGTTCTGATCTGGTTACTTGTTTTCCCTTCCTACTCAATTCTATATGGATCTTACTTATAGCCTTTTTAGTATAGGAGTTTTCACGGAGAATTTCTCCACATTAAGATGTATTTTATGTATTCATGGGGGAAGGTAAGTTCCATATTCTACTCCACCATCTTCATAAACTATCTCTACCACATCTTATTGCATCCATCTACCAGTAGACAGGTTGTTTCTGTGTCTTGGGTGTTCTAAGTATTGTCACAATGAATATAGGGGCAGACATACCTTTTCAGAATATTGCTTTCATTTTCTTTGGATAAATACTCAGAAGTGAAATTGCTGGATCATATAATAATTCTAATTTATTTTTTTGAAAATCATCCATAATGCTTTCCATAGTGGTTGCACCAATTGACATTTCAACAAACAGTGCAGAAGTGTTCCCTTTCACCATGTTCTTGCCAACACTTGTTATTTCTTTTCACTTTGATAAGTCATTCTGTCATTTTTGAAGTGATAGCTCACTAGAGTTTTGCTATGCATTTCTTATTGATTAGTATTTTGAGCATCTATTCAGATACTTGGCCATTTTTATGTCTGTTCTGGGAGAATGTCTTTTCAGAGCCCATGATCATTTTTAATCGTACTGAATTTTTTTTTTCTCTAAGTTGTGTGGATTCTTTATATACTATGGATATTAATCCCTTATCAGATCTATACTTTGCAAATATTTTATCCTGTTCTTTTTTTTTTTCTTTTTATGGCCACATCTGCAGCATATGGAAGTTCCTGGTCTAGGGGTTAAATCAGACCTGCAGTTGCAGGCCTATAGCACAGGCACAGCAACACTAGATCTGAGCCACATCTGTGACCCATGCCCCAGCTTGCAACAATGCCAAATTTTTAAGTCACTGAGTGAGGCCAGAGATTGATCCCAAATGCTCATGTACACCACTTTGAGTTGTTAACTCAAGCCACAATGGGAACACCTTCTCCTGTTCTCTATATAGCCCTTTCTTTTTGTTCATGCTTTCCTTTGCAATGAAGAGGATTAATTTGACTTAGTCTCACTTGATTAGTTTTACTTTTGTTGCCTACACTTTTGGTGTCAAATACATTAAATCACCACCAAGATGCATGTCAAGGAGCTTACTGCCTCTGTTCATTTCTAGGAGTTTTATGACTTTGGGTCTTATATTCAGCACTTCACTCCATTTTGTGTATAGTTTTATCTACTATAAGGATTAGAGAATGAAAGATAATATTCCAGATAATTTATGATTCAATTTTAGTATTGGCATTTGGACTGCTCATATTGTCTATTTCTTCCTGGTTAAATCTGAGGAGATTATACTTTTCTAAGAATTTGTCCATTTCTTCTAGGTTACCTCTTTTATTCATAGTTGCTCATAGTCTTCTTTTATGATTCTTTATATTTCTGTGCTGTTGGTTATAACTTTTTTTTTTTTGTTCCTGGTTTTATCGATTTGGATCCTCTCCATTATTTCCTTAATGTGGCTTGCTAAAAGTTTATCAATTTTGTTTATCTTTTCAAAGAACCAACTTTTAGTTTCATTAATCTTTGCTGCTATTGATCTATACTTCATATATTTCTTCTCTGATACTTTTTTCTTTTCTTTTTAGGGCTGCACCTGTAGCACATGGAAAAATTCCTAGGCTAGGAGTCAAATCAGAGCTGCAGCTGCTGGTCCACGCCACAGCCCCAGAAAGTCCAGATCTGAGCTCTATCTGCAACCTACACTGCAACTTGTGGCAATGCTGGATCCTTAATCTACTGAGCAAGGCCAGGGATTGAACCCACATCCTCATGGCTTCTAGTTGGGTCCATTACCACTGAGCCACAACGGGAACTCCACTTCTCTGATATTGTTGATTTCTGTTCTTATACTTACCTTGGGTTTTGGTCTTCTTTTTCTAGTTCCTTTAGCTATAAGATTAGGATGTATTTGAGATTTTTCTTATTTCCTGAGGTAAGCTTGTAATACTGCAAACTTTCCTCTTAGAACTGCTATTGATGCATCTCTTATGTTTTGGGTTGTCATGTTTCCATTTTCATTTTTCTCTAGGTATTTTTAAAATTCCTCTTTGATTTCTTCAGTGACCCCACTGATTGTTCAATAAAATACTGTTTTACCTCCATGTGTTTTTTTTTGCAGTTTTTTTTTTCCTTTTAGTTCCTTTGTAGTCTCATAGTGTTGTGGTTGGAAAAGATGCTTGATTGATTTCAACTTTGCTAAATTTACTGAGGCTTATTTTGTGGCCCCACATGTAATATTTCCTGAAGAATATTCTATGTGCACTTGAAAGGAATGCATATTCTGTTTTCAGATGGAATGCTCTAAATTTATTAAGTCCATTTGGTCCAGAATGTTTTTAAGACCTCTGTTTCTTTATTGACTTTATGTCTGGATGATCTGTGCTTTGATGTAAGTGGGGCATTATTAAAGTCACCTACTATTATTGTGTTACTGTGTTACTGTCTATTTCTCCCTTTAGATATGGATCTCTTAACATTTCCATTATGTATTTAGGTGTTCCTATGTTGGAGACATAAATACTTAAAAAATGTTTTAACCTCTTTTTATATGCCCTTTATTATTTTGCAATGCCCTTCTTATTTCATTTTATTTTTTTAATGGCTGCACGTGCAGCCTATGGAATTTCCTGGGCTAGGGGTTCACTCAGACCTGCAGCTGGGGCCTGTACCACAGCCACAGTAAAACAAGATCTGAGCCACATTTACAAATCATGCTGCAGCTTGTGGCAACACTGGCTCCTTAACCCACTGAGCAAGACTAGGGATTGAACACACAACCTCATTGAGATGTCAGGTCCTTAAACCACTGGGCCACATTAGGAACTTCCTTTTTTTTCTTTAAAAGTCTATATTTTTCTGATATTATTATAGCTACCTCAGCTTTCTTCAACATATTTTTTTTTTTACTCCCTTGTAACAATGACAGACTTAGTTTCCATTGTCTTGAAAATATTTAGCCATTGGATTAATTTCCTTTTAAGTAACTGTATAGTTAACCATTGCTGCCTAACAATGTTACTACAAATTTAGAAGCTTTAAATATAATTTCTTTAATGTACAAGTTTTTGTGAAAGTAATGCTGACACAGGGTACCTGGGTCCTCTGAGAGTCTTCGATCAAGGTGTAGTCTAGGGATGAGCATGCTGCTGCTGGTGGGTCTTGTCTGAATCTTGAGTAGGAAGAATCCACCTCTAAGCTCATCATATTATTGGAAAATTAAATTTTATTTTACTTGTAGAACTGAAAAATTTGTTTCTTGCTGGCTTTTTCAAGTCACAGGTCCCACTGACATTCACGTTGAGGGGATCACACAAGAGCATAAACACCAGGAAGCAGGGATCATGTTGGCCACAGTTTCTACCATTACCCTTGTCTTGAGAAAGTGTTGTTCTCACTCCACTGAGTAACACCCTTACCAGTCTGCTGTCTCTCCCAGTTTATATAGACTCTCTCCTCATCCGGCCATGCTCTAACGTCTCTGTGCTGTGTAGGCATCCTTCTTACCCTGCTTTGGCTCTCACACTCCATACAAGGCAGATCGCTTCTGGGGACAACCTTCTTATTCCACTTGGATTCAGATACCCTAGGTTGGGTTGTATCTATGACAAGACACCCTCTTCACATCACCTGGGCTTTGACAAGCTGGTGTGATCCACTAAAGCTCTCCACCATTGGGCAAAAGCTGATCTTGTTTAAAACAGGAGTTCCTGTCGTGGCTCAGCAGGTTAAGAAACTGTCTAGTATCCATGAGGATGCAGGTTCAATCCCTGGCCTCACTCAGTGGGTTAAGGATCTGGCATTGCCATGAGCTGTGGGTAGGTTGCAGGTGTGGCTCAGAGCCTGTGTTGTGGTATAGTGGCTGTGGTGTAGACCAGCAATTGCAGCTCTGTTTTAGACCCCCAGCTGGGGAACTTCCATATACTGCAGGCTCAGCCCTAAAAAGAAAAGAGAAAAATGAAAACAAATAGTTCTTGTATAAGTAAATCTTCTGGGAGGATAAGTGAAAAGAGAAGTCTTGAGTTTCTGAATGACTCTTCCACCATCTCCATGCTAGAGCAGAATATATTATGCGCAAGAAATGTTAGTTTAAGCCACTGATGTTTTAGCATTGTGTGTTAGCTTAATTGACTTACTTAACTTTGCTCTTTAGTATTCACCTGAAATATAATATGTTCTAAATAGAATTATTCATGTTTGTGTGCCAAACTTGTTCTAATGGCATCCTAACACTTTGGAATAACATTCTAAATCCTAGGAGCACTAGCATGGTCTGGTCCTTTGCTAATCACTGGCCTGTTTCTACCACTTTTCTTCCTCCTAATAGATATTTTAGCTACAGGGACTTCCCTGTCTTTCTTGGAACACAGCCAGCATTACTCATTCTGTCTTTCTTGGAACATAGCTAGCATTACTCATTCTGTCTGAATTAATCTCTCAGGGATCCATAAAGCTTATTTCCTCATGGCATTTAGGTATACGCTCAAGTAGTATCTCATCAAAATAGAAATTATTCCTCTCTCCTTTCTCTTTCCCTAGCGTCTCTAACCTGTTCTCCACTGCTCATATCACTGCCTGTTATGACACTGTGTTTTTATTTATTGCCAGTGACAATGTGATAGTTCTCTATCTAAGACCTCCAGTGTCCACAAGAATACTTTTTACTCAAGTGCCCATAGAATAAATACTTGTTGAATGAGGGAACAGGGTGGCAAATTAAAGCAACTGCTCTCCTTAAATCAAAAAGCCTTATTCTTCAATTAATTCCACAACTTGTATTGAGGTCATCTGAACATGAAATGTAAAGGAGTGAATGATTAGAGGAACCTCAAGATTTATTAGAGAGTTTCTCTAACCACAAGGCATTCCAGCTCTAATAGGGTAATATGACTTAAATTCTAATGAGAATTTAAAATGTATATAGGTCAAGAAGGAAAAGAAGTTGTGTCATGAGGCAGTAGGTGATTAATTGTTTTAATTGTTCCATTATGCAGGGCATAATTGCTATAATATTTCAGAGGAGGAGGAAAGTACTTTAATTTGAAATGCTAAGGAAGATTTTATGGAGAAATTACAACTGAAAGAAAGCCTGAGAGATATTTATACAAAACAAACCCCAGGCACTTTTTCCCAATTAGCTCACTGAGGAAGCTGCATTAAAAATTAACAAAACTCTAAGTTGGACTTAGTCATAGTCTCAAATCAAAATGAAATTGCTTTCATTTTTCCCCTCGTCTTTGTCCTTATACATATTGAGCCTTTACCTATTTGTAGTGTTGTCATACATAGAAACTACCTTTGTGCTCTTTGTGTATTTAATTCTAAAATGACTCTCTTCTAAACAGCATACATATGGGTTTTGTTATTATTTCCAATAAGCTACCCTACATCTTTTAGCCCACTGGCATTTAAAATTATTAATATGTATGAGTTATTGCCATTTGTTATCTTTTGGTTGTTTTCTTTTTCATGTTCTTTTCCCTTAGTTTCTTTGCTTGTGGTTTGATAGTTTTCTTTAGTGGTATACTTTTGTCCCATTCATATTTTTGTTCTTTCCTTTGGTGGGCCCCCAAGTGAGACACTCAGTATATGGTTCAAACTGCTCAGTCCCCAGGGTGATCTGCCCGTGTAATTGTCCTTTTGTGCTAGGGGCACAAGTCCAGAACTGATTGCTTCTCTTCCCTTCCAACTTGATTCCATGTGGGTCTTTCCTATGGCCTTGGTTGAACAGAAGTCTTTCTGCTACTAAGTTTCACTGAAAACTGTTCTACATGATTATGTATTTTTGATGGGTTTTGGTGTTTTTTTGGGGGGGTGAATTCTGTATCTTACCAGTCTGCCATCTTGACTCCACCACCTCTGTTTTGTAGTTTTGTTTTTTTGTCTTTTTTAAGGGCCTCACCCACAACATATGAAAGTTCCCAGGCTAGGGATCCAATCATAGCTGAAGCTGCCAATCTACACCACAGCCACAGCAATGCAGGATCTGAGCTGCATCTGCAACCTATACACACAGCTCATGGCAATGCTGAATCCTCAACCCAGGGATTGAGGCCAGGGATTGAACCTGCATCCTCATGGATGCTTGTTGGATTCATAATCTGCTGAGTCATAATGGGAACTCCTGTTTTATAGGTTTTTTGACCCTCATTTCCTTCATTACTGCCTTTTGTTTTTAATTGATTTTTTTGATAGTGAAACTTTTTGATTGTCTTTATTCCTATTGTATGTATTCTACCGAGATTTTCTTTGTCATGACCATGAGGATTAGAAGTAACATGCTAATGTTAAAGTAATCTAATCTGAATTTATATCAACTTAACTTCAATAGCATTAAAAAAAAATCTCTGCTCTTACGTAGCTCTTTTCTGCCCTCCAGCCTTTCTGTTACTGATGTCATGGATTACATCTTTACACATCGTCTTGGCAATAACATAGATTCACAATCATTTGTCTTTTCTATCATGTAGACAGTCAAAAAGTTATATATCAAAATTACAAAAACACTTTTATACTTGTCCATGAATTTACTTTTAATGGGTATTTAAAAATTCTTTGTATATCTTAATATTACTATCTAGTTTTCTTTCATTTCAACCTGCATGTCTCCTTTAACAATTCTCTCAAGCCAGATCTGGTTGTAATAATTGCATTAGCTTTTGTTTTTCTTACTTATTTTGAAAGGCAGTTTTGCTAGGTATAGAATTTTCACTTGTTTTTTTTCTTTGAACACTTTGAATATTATATCAACCCACTGCATTTTAGTCTCTGAGATCTTTGAGAAACTGATAAAATTATTAATGATCTTTTGTATATGCTGAGTCACCTTTCTCTTGCTGCTCTCAAGAGTCTGTCTCTTTTTTTTTTTTTTTTAAGGCTGCACTTGCAGCATATGGAGAGTCCCAGGCTAGGGTCTAATTGGAGCTGTAGTTGCCGGCCTATGCCAAAGATTCTGTATTTTAATAGTTTGATTATAATGTGTCTTTGAATTTAACTTGGACCTCACTGAGTTTCTAGGACTTGTTGATTAATGTTTTTCTTCAAATGTTTTCCTTGTTCTTTTGGAGTTCCCACAATGTGGATCTCTTTGATGTCCCACAGATTCCTTAAGCTCTGTTCACTTTTCTTTGCTTTTATTTTTTCCATTTTTGCAACTCAATAGTTTTAAATGTTTTATCTTCAAATCTGCAGATTCCTCCTTCTAATTTTCAAATCTCCATTGCATTTTTTAAATTTCAATTACTGGATTCTTAAACTCCAGGATCTATTTCTGGTTCTGTTTGTAATTTTATCTTGTCATTGATGTTCTCATTTCCTTCATTAATCATTTTCATGCCAATGTCTTCTTTTAGCTATTTCAGCATTTTTAAGATAGTTGTTTTAAAGTTTTTGTTCATTAAGTCTGATGTTGGGCTTCAAGTATGTTGTCTATCAACTTTTTTTTATTCCTTTGAACAAACCATACTTTTGTTTCTTTGAGTACCTTGTGATTTTTCTGTTGAAAATATACATTCAAATATTACAATATGTTAACCCTGAAAATAAAATTATGCACTTTCCATAGATTTTGCTGTTTGTTTTGATTACTTAGGGTGTCTTCTGCTTGTAATGAGCCTGAGGTGAAAGCTTAATTTTTCTTCCATTATTTTCTGAGCCTATTTCTCTCCTTGGGCATGTGCAATGGCTTTCCACATTCCCCTGTATGTCCTGCTGTTTCTGAATGTCCAACAAAAATCTAGATATGGTTATATTTTCTGGAGCATCTTCAGCTGGTATGGTGAAACAATGAGGCCTAGCCTTTGTACTACATCTTAGTGATCCAGAAGCACCAATAGCAATTGGAACCCATAATGCCAGTATTTGGAGGACAAGGCCCTTGTTGCTCACCTTAGGTGTAACAAGCCATGCCAGAACCACTGGCTGCCATCTCCACAACTGCCTGGCAGAGGGATGTAGGATAGGGAGCTACTGCCATATTGAAGACAAAAGCAACCAAGGTCAACTGTAACTTACCGGCCAAGCTTTCTCCTGGGAGCTGCGAACATTCAAATCAAGTCCAGTGTTCCAAAATAGTCACCTTAGACATTTTGTGCCATGAAATTATTTTCCAGGTGGAGAAGCAGATTCCTGGCATGTCCTTCTCTACCATATTGCCTAATGTCACTCTGTTTTTCCTAGACTTGTACAATATTTTAATCATTCAGGAAATAATAGATATTAATTTGTTTCCTAGTCTATATAACCTTAAAATTAATGTTGCTTCCTCATTTACTTTCTATTTTTTGAAAAAATATTCATTGCTGCAACTTCATTTTCCTTGTAAATGCTACAATTTAGTTTCCTATTTTAGAGCTGGTACATAGGAAGTGAATGATGTAGTCAATGAATTTGAATAAGAAAAGGAGTAGGAAAATATTTATAGCATTTATGATTGGACTCATCTATTTAACACCAAGATATTTTTATTTTCCTTCATTTAGGCTTTTGTACAGAGGAAAATGTTATTGTTCATTTGGCTACAGAAAACGTTCTCTACAACCTGGAAGAAATAACAAGTATAAAATATATTGGAATATTTGTCCACATTGTCCCTTCACTTTACATATAATGTAACAAACGTGATAGAGTTTAATGATTTGCCTAGGTTGGCAGGACAGGTTGGTGGTATAAATATATTTAAGATAAACAGGTAGTTAGATTACTCCTAGTTAGTTACAGGTAGTTAGTTTCATGAATAAAATAAACCAAGACTCAAAGAGGACAAATAACATGAAACCTAAGTGGTATTTTCACAAGTTCATCTCCGGAAACACAAGAAACATTGGGAAATGCAACTATTTATATTTATAGCATTTGTTATATGGTATATTAAGTTTAGTGCCATAAAACATGCTAAGATGAAAAGGAGCTTCCAAAGATAAATGTTTGCATATTTTTCCTAAAGAAATTTTATTTTCATTAGATAATAAATATTTATAAACATTAAGTTAAATGTAATTTTAAACCGTGATAGTTTGCTGTAACACATTTTTGCCTCTTGAGATTTTAAACATTAGGAGAGTTTGCATTTTTCTCCAAGGATATTTTTGAAATCTCTAAAGGACCATATGTATTATGATCCAGAGGTTGCCATGGAAATAAGGTATTCAAAACAACAAACAATAAGTTATCTATAATGTATTCACAAGGCATGTATAACTACCACATTTCACTTTCATGCTTTTAGTAATTTAGTCATAGTTCCTTCTAAAATTCAACTTTTAATCTCCTGATTTATTTTTTGTAATTAACACTAAATTTGGGTCTTGGGCTAACTGCTTTTTCTGATTTTGTGTTCTTTAGTTGATCCTAAGTTATTTTCCATGTGAGAAAGGACAGGACAATAAATTCTGTGCAAATTGAATTTACAAAGTAAGTCCTTATTTGTAATTTTATTTTATTAATAATTATATATATCCTTTGCATGGACTGAAGTGCTTTTACAACTGTTTTTTTTTTTTTTTTTTTTTTTTTTTGTCTTTTGTCTTTTTTGTTGTTGTTGTTGTTGCTATTTCTTGGGCCGCTCCCGCGGCATATGGAGGTTCCCAGGCTAGGGGTTGAATCGGAGCTATGCCAGAACCACAGCAACGCGGGATCCGAGCCGCGTCTGCAACCTATACCACAGCTCACGGCAACGCCAGATCGTTAACCCACTGAGCAAGGGCAGGGACCGAACCCGCAACCTCATGGTTCCTAGTCGGATTCGTTAACCACTGCGCCACGACGGGAACTCCTGTTTTTTTTTTTTTTTTTTTTTAATCAGTCTCCTGAATAAGGAAAATGCTTCAGAAATCATTATTTGATGTTTTGATACAGCAACAGATAGTCATTTCTAGGTAAGTGCACCAACACAATAATAATACGCCTGGCTTTTAATTCCTAAGGGCTTCTAACCCAGCCTCTAAATATGCTTTCTCCTCTCTGAAAATATCTGGCTCAACATATTGTTTGTATATTTTATACATTAATATTCATATATATTTCAATTATATAAAGTTATACTATAAATGGCTACAGAAGAATGGTAATAAAAATGATTTGGTTTAAATGATTCTGTGGCTAATTGATCATTGTCATGAAATTCATGGGCCAGCTACTAAAATGTGACTTAGTCTGTAAGCAGGAAGTGATTCAGTTCAGATGACCTGAGTGTGGCCATGAATCAGCACAGGGGAGGTTCTGGAGCTTTCCCTGCTTCCTCAGACCCCAGCCTGGTCACAGTTCTGATGGGGGGCACTCTTGATTCAGGGTGAGCCACACCCCTCTGAGGAAGCGTCCTGCACCTGTGGAAATGTTCCAGAGTGACAATGCTTTAGGGAAAAGAAAATACCCAGAAATTTTTGGATTAGTAGACACTGGATCTGAATTTGAGTGGCAGTACAATATTAGAGCTTTTATCTTTAAAAGTATTTAGATGGACTTAACATTGCTTAGTTTAAAATTTGGTTGACGTCTAAACTCTAAGTACCTATTCACATAATATCAATCATTCCATCCTCTTACACTTTTTAAATGAACACATACCTACCAGCATAGCCTATAAATTGAATCATATGGTTATATTTTATTAGCAGGAATTCATTTTATTAGTTCTGTCAAACTACACCTTTCAAAAAATCAAAAACAGGGCTTCTGGAGTCTTCCTAGGGTGTAGAAAGCTTCAGGGAGCCTCTTGCCCACACTAACAATGAGGAAAAACACTTCTAAAAATAACTTTCTGTATTTTAAAAATAAGCCCATCAGAGAGCAGTATCCCAAGACTGCCAAATATTCTGAAATCTAGGGACCCTCAGGGTGAGGTGTCACCTCTGGCTCATGCATGGTGAGCGGGGGAAGGAGGACTTGGCCTCCATGCAGACCAGAGAAGAATTAAAAAAACAATGTAAAGAATTGCTAATCACCAAATGGTGACCAGCATCAAGGAGAGAACCCTAAGGACCTCAAACACTAGTTCTGCTGACCTCACTGGGTGCATGTGGGAAAGATCAGAAACAGGGCAGTATCTGAGCAGTTCTGGGGGGAAAAAAAAAGATTTTCAATGCAGAATTCCATATTCAGGCAAACATTAAATATAATCTGGCAGTAAAGACATTTTATAAAGAACAAAATGGCCCTCCTTTGCACCTTTTAAAAGTGGCGGCTGGAGAAAATGTTTTATAAAAATGGAGGCCAAAGAGTCTAAAAATGTGGAAAACAAATGTCCAGCTAACAGGAAAAAGAAAATTCACAGGCCAGCATAGAGATCAAGAAGCAGAGTTTTTTTAAGGCTCGCACCTGAGGCACATGGAGGTTCCCAGGCTAGGGGTCTAATCGGAGCTATAGCTGCCAGCCTACACCACAGCTACAGCAACATCAGATCTGAGCCACATCTGCGACCTACACCACAGCTCATGGCATCGCCAGATCCTTAACCTACTGAAGCAAGGCCAGGGAGCGAACCCACAACCTCATGGTTCCTAGTCAGATATGTTTCCACTGCGCCATGATGGGAACTCCAAGAAGTAGAGTTAATCAAGCATTCCTGGCAACCGAACAAAAACAAAACTGGTTTTCATATTTAAAAGAAAATTATGCTATAAGAGTTTGGGAGCAAATTAGTGATAAATGCATATAAACTAAGCAAATATTTTTTAAGACATTTATTAACTGAAGGGAGAAAAATATGTTGTAGAGAGCAAATGAAATTAGAAAATGCATTATGGCATAGCTGAAAATAGTGTTTACATATTAGGTTTTGTCAATATTGAATACTGACTTAACCCAATATAGATTAGTCCCATCATTGATGATGGGGAAGCGAGTGTGAGGTATGGGCTGTGGTAGGAGTAGGCTAAACCCCCACTGTTCCCAGTAAAATGTCAGTAGATAAGATGTGAAACTTAGCAGTATTTGCAGATATTTAGAAGAATGGAAGCAAATACCATGATAAACGGGTGACAGAGTAGAAAATAATATTCTCTGAAGAGTAGAATTTCTTTATGAAGAATGGCGAGAAAGTAGGTGCTATTCATTTTTATTAGCATCTATAACTATAAATAGTTTTAGTAAAATTAAATTGAAAAAAAAATGAGGAAGAAATGGGGCTTCTTTGATGGACTCAGCAGTTGAAGTTCTGGCCATAAGTTGGGAAGAGGAGAACATTTCTTCTGCCAGCTGCCTGAATGGTGCCAACCTCTCCACCTTCTGGTGGAGTTTGCAACTTCTCCTCCAGCCTGTCTGGGAGGAGAAGTTGCAAACGTAATTCACCAGAACTTGAGATATAGATTGGATACAGTTTCAGTAGTGGGCAGAAACACTGACCCTAGGGCTTAGCGTTGGTCCTACCCATTTTATGCTACTTCAGACTTCACTGAGATAAACATAAGTGCACCTGGGCAAGACCAGATGGGGCTTGTCCTGCATGTGGACTGGTCCCCCCACCTCCCTGAGGAGGGTCAAACTGCCGACTGCCCCAGAGTCTCCAGGGTTATGCATACAACACCACTGTTAAGTATTCGGTTTACAATTTAGCTTAGTTTTTCTTTCAGAAATTCTCTAAAGTTAGCATTAAATGGTTCCCCATTTTTTTAAAACCTATTTGGCAATTATTATTTGCATAACTCTAAAGCAAAACCCCCACAGATAGGAGGAGTACACACATGTTTTAGACAGCAATATCTAAATGAAAACCTAGTATGTGGCTACCACTTGTCTCAGCAAATGAGGCTTTTGGACTTTCTTAGTTTCAGCATGCAGAGAAAACCCTTTTTCATATAGAAAAAGACTTAAAAATAACTTTCATTTCTCTCCATTTTCCCTATTATCCATTGTTCTTTCTCCCTATCTTTCTATATCTTGGTTTCCTTCCTTCCCAGTTCTATATAAAATTTCAAAATATACTTCCATTCACTTATTTTGGAAATGTGAAGGACAGTATAGTCAGCTATCCTCTTTTCAATAGTAGAATCCCTTGCTATCAAATAATGATTGCTGTTTACTTTTCCATCAATTGAAACTTAGGTGAGAAGAATGTTAAGACTTTACTACATAGTATATCACCTGTAACATGCAGGTTTTACATTGACAAGAACACTTGTTAGAACATGCGTATGAGGGTTGCATGTACACTTATATCAGTGTGCTTGCCTGTACAATTTTTGCTGAGCAGATTAGCTGAATTTTTAAAAATACAAGTTCCAAATCCCTACCTCCAAAGTCAATCACACATTTATAAAATGTTCACATATATGTACTAGGATGGCTTTATTTTGAGGTCTAACCGATATGTTAATTAGTATGTGTCGCTAAGTCTCCAGTTGGTCTATTAACATCTAATTTAATTTCAGTTGAAATGCAAATAAGATGTGGAACATGATGCATTTTTGTTGAATTTTGTGGTTTGAGGCAATGCCTCTTCAGATCACTAATCTAGTCCTTCTGCCTTTTTAAATCATGACTAAAACATGGCCTAGGTAAGGATATTTCCCAAGGGACTTACAGATTGGTAAAGATGAGTTTGATTAGGAGCTCATTACAAGGGAAATTAAAAATTGATTCTCAAGATAGACCTTAAAATAAGAACTGCAAAAGAGGGAATACCATTAAGGAAAGTTATAATCTATGTTTTCAGTTAATCTTTCACTGAATACGTTTTTTTCCTTAACAGTTACTTCAAACTTCTTAACAGATTTTACCTTTATTTAAAGCTACTAAAAATATCAGTGTCCTAATTATGTGACTCTTATGCTCAGGAAAATTGTCCAAAATGTACAGTAATACTTCCCCCTGGCTCATATTATAATCAAAGCAGCACAGAGTAGCAACGTCACAAGAGACTTTGCTTCCCCACAAGCAGGGCAACTAACAATTCTTCACAGACAAAATGCCACCATGAAAACCCTAGAACAGAGGAGGGTGGTGAGGCTGAAGAGGCTCTTGGACCAGACCCCAGATGAACAGCATAAGGTAAGAGGAGCAGCTACACTGACCACATGGCACAGAGAACTCTGGTGGCAGTTGGGGCGGGGCGGGGGGGGGGTTTCATCTGGACCCCAGCACTGTGGCCACTTCTCAGGAGGCTCACTCCAATCTCACCTCACTGAGATCATGGGGGAGTCTGCATGGCTTTACCCAAGAGTGAATTGTGACAGAGAAAGAGGGCCCTCGCATCACCAGTCCTAGGACCTGTGCAGAAGAAGTTTCGACCTGTGGAGCCCAAGTCAAAGTCCCATCCAGAGCCTTTGTGCACCTGCAGATCCAAGAAGGTGCAGTCTGGCTGGGCCATCCAGGGCTATAGGTCTACCTGATTTGTGAACTTAAATAGCTTCAGCAGACGTGGAGCCTGGTCTGCCACTACTGAGTGTGGCCACACCAATCTGGAAGCCAGGCCTGCACATCTGGGAAGGTGCCTAGCCAGCAGCACTGCCCCAGAGCCAGGAAGGGGGGCATGTTCTGCTTGAGTCAAGACCCCAAAGAGGCTTTATGTTCTTGGAGCTATTTCTTCAGGCCAGCCAGCCAGGGGAGTGAGTCCTAAAACCCCCCATAGCTCCAGCCTCTTTGATGAGAAAGTCTTGACAGCCTTGGGGCCTGTTCCCCTCACCCCAACTCCCTACAGATTAGAGAAGCTCATCTACACTAATAAACCTTCCCAATTCATAATTGCTTGCTTCTAACTGTGGCCTTTTCTGCCTAGAGAAGTTTCTTCAGCATTTGATATCATTTCATGTTCTTTTAGAATTTGATGACTAACTTTTGTGTTGTGTTTTGTGTTGGATTCATTTTTCTTTTTTGTATTTTTTTTAAATAATGGCATTTGCAGCAATATGAGTGGACCAAAGGATTATCCTACTAAGTGAGGTAAGCCAGACAAAGACAAATATATGATATCACTATATGTGGAATAAAAAGATAGAAATGAATTACATATAAAACAGAAATAGGTCCACAGTAGTAGAAGACAAACAATGGTTACCAAATGTGAGAGGCATGGGAGGGATAAATTAGGAGTTTGGGATTAACATATATGCACTACTATATATAATTAACCAATCAGGACCTACTTATAGCACAGGGAATTATACCCTATGTTTTGTAATAACATATAAGGGAAAAAAATCCAAAAAAAAAAAAAAGTATGTATAACTGAATCACTTTGCTATACTCCTGAGACTAATAACAACATTGCAAATGAACTATACTTCACCTTAAAAAAGGAATTGCCAAAAAATTTAAAATGTGTTCAATATAATCATAACCGTAATAACCTGTTATTGGACATACAATGTATCAATAAACTAATATGAGAAGAGGAAGAGAAGTAAAAGTGTAAACTATAGGAATGCTAACAAAGTTATCACTTTAAAAGTGATGCTGTGGTTTTAAGATTTTTCATAAGCCTTATGATAGCCACAAGTGAAAAACCTATAGTGCTAATGCAAAAGATATTGATAAAACAATTTGAAGCTTGTTGAAACTAAAAGTAATCAAATGACAAAAGAATTAAGCAAGGTTAGAAGCAGGGAATGACTATACAACCAAAACAAGGAACAGAATGACACTACCAAGTCTTGACCTAACATTATTTTAAATTTACATGGATTAAATTCTCCAACCAAAAGATAGAGATTGAATGGATTAAAAACAAGATCCAATAATATTCTGACTACAAAGGAGACTCATACTAGCTTTAAAGATGCACTTGACCCAAGAGTGAAGAGATGGAAATATAGTTCAAGCAAAGGATAACCAAAAAACCCTTAAGAAGAAATGGAAGATTATTACAGAATGATAAAGGGGTCTGTATACATCAAGAAGATTTAACAAATGGAAATGTTTGATAAGTGCACATAACACATAAAGAAAATAATAACAGAAATTAAAAGGATAAACAGTTAATAGAATAATAGTTGGGGGCTTTAATAAACTCACTTAAACATGGGTAGATCAGAGAATCAATAAGGCAATTGTTGACTTGAACAATATATATCAAATTGATCTTACATTTATGGAATATTCTATTCAATGAAAGCAGAATATATATTCTTTTCAAGTCCACATAAAACATATTCTAGGATGGATCATATATTAGGTTAGTGTCTCAAATTCAAGAACGTTGAAGTCATACCAAGTACCTTCTTTAACCACAATGGAATAAAACTAAAAAGGATGACAACTGGAAAACTAATGCGTATGTGGAAACTAAACAAATCTAAACACTCAATGGATGAAAGAAATTAAAAAGGAAATAAAAATATCTTGAATTAAATAAATACAGAAACACGTATTTGAGATGTAATAAAAGCAGTTCTAACAGGAAGTTCATGGTATAAAAAAAATCAAGAAAATAAGGGATCTTAAATAACCTCACATTACAGCTCAAGGAACTAGGCAAAAAAAAGGAAACTAAATTAGCAGAAGGGACAAAAGAATAAAGATAAGAGCAAAAATAAATGAAATAGAGAAGATTAACATAACTAAAAGCTGGCTCTTTGAAAAGATAAGCAAAATGAACAAACTTTAAGCTAGTCTAACCCTGGAAGGAGGACCCAAATAGCAAAGCTATACATGAAGGAGAAATCCCTACAACTAACAGAATAGAAATAAAAGATCATAACAGGATACTATGGAGGATTAAGTGCCAACAACTGGTCAATTTAGAAGAGAGAAAGTCTTAGAAACATACAATATCAAGATCAAAAACAAATGGGAAATCAGAAGAGACCAATTACAAGTAAGACTGAATCAGTATCCAGAAACCTCCCAAAGAAGAAAGCCCAAAAGTAAAATTGCTAGACCCTATTCAACATACTACTGGAAGTTCTAGCCAGAGCAATCAAGCAAGAAAAACAAATGCTAGAATTGGAAATAATGAGGAAAATTCTGTATGGTTGCCGAAGACATGATTTCATAAGGAGAAAACTATAAATACCACCCAAAAGTATTAGATCTAATCAACTTCACTAAAGTTTGAGAATTCAAAATTAACATACAGAGAAGAGGACAAGATGGCAGAGGAGTAGGGGGACACGCTCGCCCTCTCCCACAAACACAACAAAAAAAGCACATCTACAGAAGAAATGACTCGCACAGAACAGCAACCAATCGCTGGCAGAGGAACCTAAACTCCAATAACGGCAAGAAGTTCGTGACATTACTGGGCACTATGGGAGAAAAGAGGAGAGTGAGAGAAGGTGAATCTGAGCGGGACGGGCACTCCCGAAAGGGAACTGCGGAGGAGAAAGGGATCCCGCACCCTGGAAAGTCACCTACCGGGGGAAAGATCAAATGAACCGGAGGAATCTCCAGATGCAGAGAAGAGTGTAGCAGTAAGTTGGAGTACGGAAAAAACGATCAAGAACCCAATGGACCATCTGAACTACGGGCACAGTCACCAAAAATTGAGATGCCTGGTTGAGGGGCTGGGCACTGAATCCTCGGCTCCAGAGGTTAGTCCCCGGGAAAGGGCCGGGGGACGCCTGGGTGGGGGCTGGGCACCGAGACCTCGGCTCCAGATATTAGTCCCCGGACTAGGGGGGAGGGGCAGAGAGGAAACTGCTTGGGAGGTCTCTAAACCATTTGACGGGGCAGAGACTGCCTGGGAGACTAGAAAACAAAGCTGTCCCAGAAGAAGGGAGCAATACTCCAGGGGCGGGGAAGTGGAAAGCCACATCAGAGGGAACCTGGGAGAAGAGCCTGGTCTGCGCCCGTGCTGGGGAGGGGAGAAAAGAAGGGGTGAGTCCCCATAGAATACCCCCCACGCCACAGCAAGCTTACAGGCCCGCTAGCTAGCTGAAAGCTGTGCTTCCCAGTGCATTCCCTCCCCCCACCCCCGCCATGCCCTACGCTCTCATGACCTGGGGCTGCCTGCCATCCAGGAGGGCTGGCCTCAACAATTGCCTGAAGCCTACCACCGCAGGGGCTCTCCCTGCACAGGCCTGCTTGCCCTTTGGAGGGGCTACACTTCGGCAGAGCAGCACCAAACACCACCAGCCCCCTAGAAAAGGCCTGCAGCCCAGAAAAGCTAGAACAAGCTTAGCCAGGCTGTGAATAGATCGGCCTAATTCTCGGACGGTTTTTCTGAGTTGGGTTGCCCCGGGGAGGAGCCTCTTGGGTTTCCAACGGCCCTGCTACCCGCCCAAGCCCCCAGGGGATGCTCTAGTGGACCAGCTGCATAGGACTGCCAGCTCCAGGCAGGACCCCCTGCAGCCCAGAAAAGCTGCAACAAGCCTGGCCGAGTCGGGAAAAGATCTCAGATGGTTTTTCTGAGTTGGGCTGCCCTAGGGAGGAGCCTTTTGGGTCTCCAATGGCCCTGCTACCCGCCCAAGCCACCAGGGGGTGCCCCACTCCCGTGAAATAACTGCTCAGCACCACCAGCCCCCTGGAAGAGCCCCTGCAGCCCAGAAAAGCTGCAACAAGCTTGGCCAGATTGTGAAAAGATCCACCTACATTCTCAGGCTGTCCTTCTGAGTTGGGCTGCCCTAGGGAAGAGCCTCTTAGGTTCTCAGTGACCCAGATAGCTGCTCCAGCCCCCAGGGGGTGATGCACCCCTGAAGAGCAGCTGCCCAACACTGCCAACCCCCTGCAAGAACCCCACAGCCTAAAAACACCAGAGCAAGCTCTGCATGACCATGTGAAATCTGCTACCATTGTGGTGTGGACCTCCCAGTCCTGTCTGCACTCAGGAAGTCCTCCTTTGCTTCAAAGAAACACTGTTAGCCCCATAAACACTCCAGAAAAGCCACACTGCCTCAAGAAAGATTGACCAAATATTCCACGGCAGTGACAAGGCAAACACTGCCCGATAATGGAGAGTACAACTCCCTCAGGAGAAAGAAAACAACAAGCAAGATGAAGAAGCTGAGAAACCACGCCCAGTCAAACCAACAGGAGAACTCACCTAAAACAGTCAACAATGAAACAGATCTCTGCAGTCAGACAGACCTGGAGTTCAAAGGAGAAATAGTGAAAATACTGAAGGAATTAAGAGAAGATATGAACAGTAATGCAGACACCCTCAGAAAGGAACTAGAAAATATAAGGAGGAGCCAAGAAAAACTAGAACATTCATTTGCAGAGATGCAAACTGAACTAAGGGCAGTAAAAACCAGAATGAATAATGCAGAAGAACGAATCAGTAATATGAAAGATAGAATAATGGAAATCACTCAATCTGGTCAACAGACAGAAAACCGAATCAAAAAACTGGAAAGCAATGTAAGAGACCTATGGGATAATATAAAGTGGGCCAATCTACGCATAATAGGAATTCCAGAAGGAGTAGAAAAAGATAAGGGAATGGAAAATATACTTGAAGAAATTATCGATGGAAACTTCCCAAGTCTAAAGGATACTGGATTCAAGATACAAGAAGCACAGAAGGCCCCAAACAAACTGAACCCAAACAGACCCACACCAAGACACATCATAATAAAAATGGCAAAAGTTAGTGATAAAGAGAGGATCCTAAAGGCAGCAAGAGAAAAACAGAATGTTACCTACAAGGGAACCCCCATAAGAATATCAGCTGATTTCTCTACAGAAACACTACAGGCCAGGAGGGAATGGCAAGAGATATTTAAAGTGCTAAAAGGAAAAAATATGCAACCTAGAATACTTTATCCAGCAAGAATATCATTTAAAATAGAAGGGGAAATAAAAATTTTTCCCAACAAACAAAAACTTAAAGAATACAGCAACACAAAACCCAGGTTAAAGGAAATATTGAAAGGGCTTCTCTAAACCAAAAAGAAAGGAAGGAAAGGGAAGAAAAAAGAAAAGAAAAAAAAAAAGAAGAAGAAGAAGAAGAGGAAGAACTAGGACTGAGGAAACCACAAGCAGAGAGCAGTCACTCAAATAAGCCAGCATACAGATTTAATCATGAACATGCTTCAAACAAAATAAAATTAAAAAGAAAAAAATAAAAAAAGAGTCATCAAAACCATAAAATGTGGGCAAGGGATGTTAGGAGGTAAATAACCCTTTTTGTTTGTATGTATGTCTCTCTTCTTAATTTTAATATAGTAATGAAGTGTTTGAACTTACAGGACTATCAGGCTAAAACACACAATTATGGGAAGGGGTTAGCATACTTAAAAAACAGGGCAACCACAAGCCAAAAGCAAATATTGCATTGGCAAAAAGTGAAAAAAAAATACACTCAAGCAGATAATAACAGGAGACCCTCCAACCAAAAAAAAAAAAAAAAAAAGAAAGGAAGAATGGAGAACCATAGAATCAACTGGAACACGAGGATCAAATGGCAATAAATAATCATCTATCAATTATCACCTTAAATGTCAATGGACTGAATGCCCCAATCAAAAGACACAGAGTGGCTGAGTGGATAAAAAGGCAAAAACCTTCAATATGCTGCCTACAAGAAACTCACCTTAGGACAAAAGATACATATAGATTGAAAGTGAAAGGGTGGGGAAAAATATTTCACGCCAATAGACATGACAGAAAAGCAGGAGTTGCAACGCTCATATCAGACAAAATAGACTTTAAAACAAAAGACATAAAGAAAGACAAAGAAGGACACTATTTAATGATTAAGGGATCCATCCAAGGAGAGGATGTTACTATCGTCAACATATATGCCCCAAATATAGGAGCACCCAGATACATACAACAAATATTAACAGACATAAAGGGAGATATTGATGAGAATACAATCATAGTAGGAGACCTAAATACCCCCCTCACATCAATGGACAGATCCTCTAGACAGAAAACCAATAAAGCAACAGAGATCCTAAAGGAAACAATAGAAACGTTAGACTTAATTGATATCTTCAGGACACTACATCCAAAAAAATCAGAATACACATTCTTCTCAAATGCTCATGGAACATTCTCAAGAATCGACCACATATTGGGACACAAAGTGAATCTCAATAAATTTAGGAGCATAGAAATTATCTCAAGTATCCTCTCTGACCACAATGCCATGAAATTAGAAATCAACCATGGGAAAAGCAAAGAGAAAAAACCTACTCCATGGAGACTAAACAACATGCTACTAAAAAACCAATGGGTCAATGAGGAAATCAAGAAGGAAATTAAAAACTACCTTGAAACAAATGATAATGAAGACACAACCTCTCAAAATCTATGGGATGCTGCGAAAGCAGTGCTCAGAGGGAAATTTATAGCAATACAGGCTTTTCTCAAAAAAGAAGAAAGATCCGAAATTGACAACTTAACCCTCCACCTAAACGAATTAGAAAAAGAAGAACAAAAAAGTCCTAAAGTCAGCAGAAGGAAGGAAATTATAAAGATCAAAGAAGAAATCCATAAAATAGAGACTCAAAAAACAATAGAGAAAATTAATAAAACCAAGAGCTGGTTCTTTGTAAAGGTGAACAAAATTGACAAACCCCTGGCCAGACTCACTAAAAAGAGGAGAGAAAGAACCCAAATCACCAAAATTATAAATGAAAAAGGAGAAATCACAACGGATACAGCAGAAATACAAAAAACCATACGAAAATACTATGAACAACTGTATGGCAACAAGTTTGACAATCTGGAAGAAATGGACAATTTTCTAGAATCTTACAGCCTGCCAAAACTGAATCAAGCAGAAACAGACCAACTGAACAGACCGATCACTAGAAATGAAATTGAAGAGGTCATAAAATCACTCCCTACAAATAAAAGTCCAGGACCAGATGGCTTCACAGGTGAATTCTATCAAACATATAAAGAGGAATTGGTGCCCATCCTCCTTAAACTCTTTCAAAAGGTTGAAGAAGAAGGAACACTCCCAAAGACATTCTATGAGGCCACCATCACCCTCATTCCAAAACCAGACAGAGATACCACCAAAAAAGAAAATTATCGCCCAATATCATTGATGAATATAGATGCAAAAATTCTCAACAATATCTTAGCCAACCGAATCCAACAACATACCAAAAAAATTATACACCATGACCAGGTTGGGTTCATCCCAGGTTCACAAGGATGGTTCAACATACGCAAATCAATCAGCATCATACACCACATTAACAAAACAAAAGTCAAAAATCATATGATCATCTCAATAGATGCAGAAAAAGCATTTGACAAAGTTCAACATCCATTCATGATCAAGACCCTCGCCAAAATGGGTGTAGAGGGAACATTCCTGAATATCATCAAAGCCATTTATGATAAACCCACAGCAAATATAATCCTCAATGGGGAAAAACTGAAAGCCTTCTCACTCAAATCTGGAACAAGACAGGGATGCCCACTCTCACCACTGCTCTTCAACATCGTTTTGGAAGTCTTAGCCACAGCAATTAGACAAACAAAAGAAATAAAAGGCATCCATATAGGAAGAGAAGAGATCAAACTGTCACTGTATGCAGATGACATGATTCTATACCTAGAAAACCCTAAGGACTCAACCCCAAAACTCCTTGAACTGATTAATAAATTCAGCAAAGTGGCAGGATATAAGATTAACATTCAGAAGTCAGTTGCATTTCTGTATACCAGCAATGAAACATTAGAAAAGGAATACAAAAATACAGTACCTTTTAAAATTGTACCTCACAAAATCAAATACCTCGGAATACACCTGACCAAAGAGGTAAAGGACCTATATGCCGAGAACTATAAAACTTTAATCAACGAAATCAAAGAAGGTGTAAAGAAGTGGAAAGATATTCCATGTTCCTGGATTGGAAAAAATCAATATTGTGAAAATGGCCATCCTACCCAAAGCAATCTACAGATTCAATGCAATCCCTATCAAATTACCCATGACATTTTTCACAGAACTAGAACAAACAATCCAAACATTTATATGGAACAACAAAAGACCCAGAATCACCAAAGCAATCCTGAGAAACAAAAACCAAGCAGGAGGCATAACTCTCCCAGACTTCAAGAAATACTACAAAGCCACAGTCATCAAAACAGTGTGGTACTGGTATCAAAACAGACAGACAGACCAATGGAACAGAATAGAGAATCCGGAAATTAACCCTGACACCTATGGTCAATTAATCTTTGACAAAGGAGGCAAGAACATAAAATGGGAAAAGGAAAGTCTATTCAGCAAGCATTGCTGGGAAACCTGGACAGCAGTATGCAAAGCAATGAAACTAGAACACACCCTCACACCATGCACAAAAATAAACTCCAAATGGCTGAAAGACTTAAATATACGACAGGACACCATCAAACTCCTAGAAGAAAACATAGGCAAAACACTCTCTGACATCCACATCATGAATATTTTCTCAGGTCAGTCTCCCAAAGCAATAGAAATTAGAGCAAAAATAAACCCATGGGACCTCATCAAACTGAAAAGCTTTTTTGCACAGCAAAGGAAACCCAAAAGAAAACAAAAAGACAACTTACAGAATGGGAGAAAACAGTTTCAAATGATGCAACTGACAAGGGCTTAATCTCTAGAATATATAAACAACTTATACAACTCAACAGCAAAAAAGCCAATCAATCAATGGAAAAATGGGCAAAAGACCTGAATAGACATTTCTCCAAAGAAGATATACAGATGGCCAACAAACACATGAAAAAATGCTCAACATCGCTGATTATTAGAGAAATGCAAATCAAAACTACCATGAGATACCACCTCACACCAGTCAGAATGGCCATTATTAATAAATCCACAAATAACAAATGCTGGAGGGGCTGTGGAGAAAAGGGAACCCTCCTGCACTGTTGGTGGGAATGTAAACTGGTACAGCCACTATGGAGAACAGTTTGGAGATACCTTAGAAATCTATACATAGAACTTCCATATGACCCCTCAATCCCACTCTTGGGCATATATCTGGACAAAACTCTACTTAAAAGAGACACATGCACCTGCATGTTCATTGCAGCACTATTCACAATAGCCAGGACATGGAAACAATCCAAATGTCCATCGACAGATGATTGGATTCGGAGGAAGTGGTATATATACACAATGGAATACTACTCAGCCATAAAAAGAATGACATAATGCCATTTGCAGCAACATGGATGGAACTAGAGAATCTCATACTGAGTGAAATGAGCCAGAAAGACAAAGACAAATACCATATGATATCACTTATAACTGGAATCTAATATCCAGCACAAATGAACATCTCCTCAGAAAAGAAAATCATGGACTTGGAGAAGAGACTTGTGGCTGCCTGATAGGAGCAGGAGAGAGTGGGAGGGATCGGGAGCTTGGGCTTATCAGACACAACCTAGAATAGATTTACAAGGAGATCCTGCTGAATAGCATTGAGAACTATGTCTAGATACTCATGTTGCAACAGAAGAAAGGGTGGGGGAAAAAACTGTAATTGTAATGTATACATCTAAGGATAACCTGACCCCCTTGCTGTACAGTGGGGAAAAACAAAACAAAACAAACAAAAATTAACATACAAAACAATAGAATTTCTAAATAACAACAAATTATCTCTGGGAAAGAATTAAAATGATCCCATTTATAATACATAAAATTAATACTTATGAATAAAGTTAGCTAATTAAAGGGAATGAAAGACTTGAATACTGAAAACTACAAGATATTGATTAAAGAAAGCACATATTAGTACTTTAAAAAAATGGTATGGACCAATGCAGATGTCACCATAAGAAACTGACAGAATTTTTTTTCTCCAAGAATCCAGACATTCTGATAAAAATTTTAGGTACCAGGCATTAAATAAATAGTTTTAAAAATAACATATTACTTTTGTTTTAGAGTTACCTCATAATAATAGCAATGCACTAGGACAATTTATTTTTAAAATTATAAAATGATTTATTTGAAAAAATATGCAAAGCTTGTGGCAAGTCAGGGTTCAACCATCGAAACAGAATGAATAGGACAGACTATTTGATTTCAAGTAATGGGCTTAACATAGTTGTTGGGTCTGACCGAGCTGCTCCCAGGTCCAAAGGGCAAGTGGTCAGAAAGGGAAAATCAGAGGCCAAGGTCCGAGATGTCCACAGGAACCCTTTATTTTCTTCATCTCAGGGAAGTGAACTTCAACAGGAGCAGTACGAATGAAGTCTGAAATATGGGCAACATTTGTGCATGCTCTTTGCAAGTTTGGCACAGAAAACTTACTTCACTATTGTTTTGGGAAATGAATTAAAATATTTAGAGAGGGAGCAGTAATTTTAATTTAGAGATAATACAACTGCTTATAAAGGAAATCATAGAATGTCCAGAAATACCTCTTTGAAATAACATATGAATTTAGCAAGGTCGTAGGATATAAAATCAATATAAAAAGTAAATTGTAATTCTTGGGGTTTTTTTGGCTTTTTTTTTTTTTTTTTTGCCTTTTTCTAAGGCTGCTCTTGTGGCATATGGAGGTTCCCAGGCTAGGGGTCTAATTGGAGCTGTAGCCACCAGCCTAAGCCAGAGCCAGAGCAACATGGGACCCGAGCCGCGTCTGCAACCTGCACCACAGCTCACGGCAATGCCAGATCCTTAACCTGCTGAGTGAGGCCAGGGATCGAACCCTCAACCTCATGGTTCCTAGTCAGATTCGTTAACTACTTAGCCACGACGGGAACTCCACAAGTAAATCGTAATTCTATTTAATATCAATAAAATTGTAAATGAAATTAAAGCCATGTATATATAGTGATAATAACAAAATATTTACTGCTACACTTAACAAAATATATGTTAAGATTTTTACATTGAAAATTACATTTTTTAGAGAAATAAAAGAAACCAAAATACACTAAGAGATAGTGATGGTTTGGGACTAAAAGATTAAACATTGTTAAGTTGTTCCTTTCATTATTTTGATCTATAGATTTAATGGAATTCTAATAAAAATTCCAGATGTTTTTAAAGAAAATGACAGACTTCCATAGTTGATATGGAAATGCAAAGAACCTAGAAAGGCCAAACAATCTTAAGGAAAATGATGTTAGAGAGCTTTTACTACCTGATTTCAAGACTTGCTATAAATTCACAGCAATTAAGACAGTGTAGTCTTGTTGACAGTATAGACAAACAGATCAATAGAACATAAAACAATTGAGAAACCCATATATTTATGGCAAATTGAATTTTAACAAAGCTGCCAAGACAATTCAAAGTAGAATAAGTGTTTTTTTACAACTAGTTCTTCAACAACTGAAAATACAAAAACCAAACAATGAAAATATAAACTTCCATCCCATACAATACACACAAATTTGAGACAGAAGACCTAAATACAAAGGCTAAAACTTCAACATTTCTAGAAAAAAAAACTCTAGATAGTAAATTTATGTGTTGACATAGGCAAGGATTTCTTAGCAATAATACACAAAAAAAACTCCACCTAACTAAAAGACAAAACATTAATAAATTGGACCTTATCAAAAATACAAATTTTGGATCATAAAATATGTATTTTTTTCTTTTTTATGGCTACACCTTCAGCATATGGAAGTTCCCAGGCAAGGGGTCAAATCGAAGCTGCAGCTGGAGCCTACACCACAGCCACCGCCATGCCAGATCTCCTGCATCTGTGACCTACACCACAGCTTTCAGCAACCCTGGATCCTTAACTTACTGAGCTAGGCCAGGGATCAAACCCACATCCTCACGGACACTATGCTGTGTTCTTAACCTCCAGAGCCATAACAGGAACTCCAAAAAATATATATTATTGAAAAAATGGAAAGATCAGCCACAGAGTGAAAGGAAAGATTTGCAATTACTTTATCTGATAAATTTTCTTTATCCAAAATATATAAAGAACTCAGACAAATCAGTACTTGAAGAAGAAAGCCAAATAATATGGACAAAACTTAAGACTCTTTTCCAAAAGTAGGTATACAAATAGCCAAGAACCACATATAAAAACATCTCAACATTCTTAGTCATAGGGCAATGCATATGAAAACTATAAGGACCATTTCCAGCTGACTGAAATGACAACACCAAATGTCGGTGAGAATGGGATGTAAGGTGAACTCTCAAATGTTGTTACTGGGTATGAAAAGTCATACAACCTTTTTGAACAGTTGGGCATTTTCTTGTCATGTTAAAATTCACCCAAAGCCTATGACCCAGAGTATCTATCACCCAGTTTTAACCAAAAGAAATGAAAATATATATGCACAGAAAGATTTGCAAAAAATATTTCCGGAAGCTTCATTCATAATAGTCTCAAACAAGACACAAGTCAAAGACATAACCAAAGGAGAATGGATTTTTTTTTCAAAATGTGTTATAAATGTGACAGCAGCAAGATTGAGGGCTAGGAGGTCCCAGCAGTCCTGTTTCCCACAAAAACACAACATGACAGGAGTTCCTGTTATGGTTCAGCAGTAACAAACGTGACTAGTATCCATGAAGACACAGGTTTGACCCCTGGCCTTGCTCAGTGGGTTAAAGGATCTGGTGTAGCTATGAGCTGTGGTGTAGGTCAAAGATATGGCTAAGACCCTGAATTTCTGGGATCAGGCTACCCCTGCCCTGACTCCCACCCCCTGGATCCCAAGCCACATCTCTGACCTTTCATTGCTGAGACCATGGTGCCACTTCCCTGAACTCCACTCTCTAGGCATCAGGCCTTGGCTCTAACCACTCACTGCTGAGCTGCCCCTTGGCTTCAAGGATGTGGCTCTGGACTGTAACTGACAAGGATGTGTTGCCACTGGGTCCCCCCCTTCCCCAGCCAGAATCTCTGTGGTGAGTACCTGATCTCAAGGTACTGGTTTTATGGGATACCTGCACATACCCACACATTAGAAACCAGTGCCACAGCCACAGAAAGTACACCTGTGCTACAGGGTCCAGGCAGGAGCCATGCCCTGTGGTAGTTCTGTGTGTCCTAGATCCTAGGGCCTCAGATCCAATCCTGCTCCCAGCACTCTGAGTATCAGCATGCCAGACCAAGTGCCAAGAGTCTATCTCAACTAGTACGTCTTCCTTTGGGCAAAGAAAAAAGGAGAACAGAAAGACCTTAGCAGTTTGGCCTCTGAAGATTCCATACATCATAGCCTCTAGCAGGGTCTCTTCTATGTGATCAAGGTCAAACTTAGCTGCAAGAACAGCACAGAGACTATATCACTGTGCCTTCTCTGGACCCAAGGACATTGCACCCCACCCTTCCAGCACCCTCACAGCCACCTGCAGGTGAAAGTCTCTCCTCACTGAGCCTGTACAGAAAGACTAGAAGAGGTGACTTTTCCCTGAATCATGCAGACATCAATGCAGTGACACCAGGAACACAAAAGAAAGAAAACATGACACCACCAGAGGAACAATAATATCCCTGTAACTGACCCAAAGAAATGAAGATCTATGAATTGTCTGGTAAATAATTCAAAATAGTTATATTAAGGAAACTAAGCAATATTAGAGAATACAAATGGACAAATCATTCATCTCAGAAAAATAGGACATGAACAAAACAAGAAGTTCAACAAAGAAATAGCAATCATAAACAAGAGCCAGACAGAAATTCTGGAGATTAAAAATACAGAAGGTGAAATGAAAAGTGTGATAGTTTTAACAACAACCTCACCCAGGCAAAAGAAAACTGTGAGCATGAAGACAGATCTCTTGATATTATCCAGTCAGAGAATAAAAAAAAAAAAAAAAAAAAAAAAAAAAAGATGGAAAAGAAATCCTATGTGATCTGTGAGACATAATCAAAAGAAACAAAATCCCCACATTATGAGTCCGATAAGAAGAAGAGGAGACAGAAACTTTATTTAAAGTAGAAATGGCTGAAAACTTCCCAAACCTGGGAAGAGATATGACCGTCCAGCTCTAGGAAGTTCAAAGATCCACAGACAGATTGGGTCCAAAGAGATTTTCATTGAGACACATTATAATCACACTCTAGAAAATCAAAGAATTTTGAAAGCAACAAGAGATAAAAGAATAATCACATAAAAGGGAATCTTCATAAGATCATAAGCATTTTTTTTTCCTTCTTCTGTTGCACCCGGGGCCATGGCCAGGGATTGAATCTGAGTCACAGCTGTAACCTACACCATAGCTGCATCAATGACAGATCCTTAACCCATTGTGCTGAGCTGGAAAACAAACCCAGGCCATGGCAGAGACAATGCCAGATCATTAACCCATGGTGCTGCAGCAGGAACTTCCCATAAGCATTTACAGAGTTGGATAATATATTCAAAGTGCTCAAAGGGGGGGAAAACTATCAATCCATAATACTGTACCCAGAAATTCTGTCATTCAGAAATGAAGAAATAAAGACATTCCCAAATAAGATTAAAGAAAACATATCACCACTACACCTGCCTTATAATAAATGCTAAAGGAAATTCTTCAAGATAAAAAAAAACATGCTACTTAGTAACATGAAAACATATGAAAATATAAAATTAACTGGTAAATGTGAAAATAACTTTTTCTTCTTTTATTGGCTGCCCTGCAGCATAGGAGTTCCTTGGCACTTGGGACCTATGTTGCAGCTGCAGCAATGCCAGATTGTTAACCCACTGTGCCAAGCTGGGGATTGAATCTGCATCCCATTGCTTCAGAGACACCACCAATCCTATTGCGTCAGGGCAGGAGCTCCTGGTAAATGTAAATATACAGTCAAATTAAAAATACTCTAATACTGCAATGATGGTATGTAAATCATTTTAAAATATACCATTTAGGTTAGGATATAAAGTGTTTAATTTTAAAAGATGTAAATTGGGACATCAGCACAAATTTGGGAGTGCAAGTAAATGGGTAGATTTTTTCCCCCTGTTCTTAATTATTTTTTTTTTTTGGCTTTCTGGTGATTTTTTTTTAAATTTAAATTGAAGTGTAGTTGATTTACAATGTGTCATTTTCTGCTATACAGCAAAGAAATAGGTAGAACTTTCTTATGCATTTGTAGTTGTCATAAACTTAAAATAGTTATAAGATGTATTATAAAAGCCTTATGGTAACCATAGAATACAAACCTATAATAGATGGACAAACAGAGAAAAGGATCAAAGCATACCAAACACTCAAAAGTGAACAACTAACAAAGAAAGCAAGAGATAAAGGAACTAAAGAAATGCAGAACAATTAGAAAGTTATTAACAAAATGATGCTCATATAAATGTAAATGGACTAAACGTTCCAATCAAAAGACATAGAGTGGTTGACCATTTGCAAAAACAAGACCCATATATGCTGCCTACAAGAGACTCAAGCTTTAAGCACACACACAGACCGAAAGTGAGGGAATGGAAAAATATATTTCAAGCAAATGAAAACTAAAAGAGAACAGGGGTAGCTATACTTATATCTGAGAAAATAGATTAAGTGAAAAACAGCCAATACTGGAGCACATAAATATACTAAAAAATATTTTTTTAGATTTTTAAAAAATTATTTATTTAGAGAAATTGTCAGTTCACTGCAAAATTAAGAGGAAGGTGGAGAGATTTCCCATATGCACCCTGCCTCAACACATGCATAACCTCCTCCATTATAAACATCTGCTACCACAACAGTGCACTTGTTACATTTGATGAAACTACCAGGTTTTTTTTTGTTGTTGTTGTAATTTCCCCAACACAGTTTTTTTTTTCCCCACTGTACAGCATGGGGACCCAATTACACATACATGTATACATAATTTTTTCTCCCATTATCATGCTCCATTATACGTATCTAGACATAGTTCTCAGTGCTACTACACAGCAGGATCTCATTATTAATCCATTCCAAAAGCAATAGTTTGCATCTGTTAACCCCAATCTCCCAATCCATCCAACTTCCCTCCTCCTCCCCCCTGGCAACCACATTCTATTCGCCTAGTCTATGATTTTCTTTTCTGTGGAAATGTTCATTCATGCTGTATATTAGATACCAGATATAAGTGATATCATATGGTTTTTGTCTTTCTCTTACTTCATTCAGTATGAGAGTCTCTAGTTTCATCCCTGTTGCTGCAAATGGCTTTATTTCGTTCTTTTTTATGGCTGAGTAGTATTCACTGTGTAGATATACCACATCTTCCTAATCCAGTTGTCTGTCGATGGACATTTGGGTTGTTCCCATGTCTTGGCTATTGTGAATAGAGCTGCAATTAACATGCAGGTGCATGTGTCTTTTTTAAGGAAAGTTTTGTCTGGATATATGCCCAAGAGTGGGATTGCTGGATCGTCACATGGTAGTTCTCTGTATAGATTTCTAAGGTATCTCCATACTGTTCTCCATAGTGGCTGTACCAGCTTACATTCCCACCAGCAGTGCAGGAGGGTTCCCTTTTCCCCACACCCTCCAGCACTTGTTATTTGTAGACTTATTATTGATGGCCATTCTGTATGGTCTGAGGTGGTATCTCCAAGGCAGTTTTGATTTGCATTTCTCTAATAATCAGGGATGTTGAGCCTTTTTTCATGTGCTTCTTGGCCATCTGTATACCTTCCTTGGAGAAGTGTCTATTCAGGTCTTTTGGCCAATTTTCAATTGGGTTGTTGGCTTTTTTGCTGTTGAGTTGTATTAGTTGTTTGTATATTTTAGAGATTAGGCCCTTGTCAGCTGCATCACTTGAAACTATTTTCTCCCATTCTGTAAGTTATCTTTTTGTTTTCTTTTTCGTTTCCTTTGCTGTGCAAAAGCTTGTCAGTTTGATTAGGTCCCATTGGTTTATTTTTGTTTTTATTTCTGTTTTCTTGGGTTTTCTATATATAGTATCATGTCATCTGCACACAGTGACAGTTTTACCTCTTCTCTTCCTATTTGGATGCCTTTTATTTCTTTTGTTTTTCTGATCGCTATGGCTAGGACTTCCAATACTATGTTGAATAGCAGTGGTATAAGTTGGCATCCCTGTCTTATACCAGATTTTAGTGGGAAGGCTTTTAGATTTTTCCATTGAGTATTATATTTGCTGTGTTTGTCATAAATGGCTTTGATTCTGTTAAGGAATGTTCCCTCTATACCCCCTTTGGTAAGAGTTTTTATCATAAATGGATGTTGGACTTTGTCAAATGCTTTTTCTGCATCTATCGAGATGATCATATGGTTTTTGACTTTTCTTTCATTAATGTGGTGTATAATGTTGATTGATTTGTGTATGTTGAACCATCCTTGTGAACCTGGGATGAATCCCACCTGGTCATGGTGTACGATCTTTTTGATATGGTGTTGGATTTGGTTGGCTAAAATTTTGTTGAGAATTTTTATGTCTATATTCATCAAAGATATTGGCCAATAGTTTTCTTTTTTGGTGGTATCTTTGTCTGGTTTTGGAATTAGGGTGATGGTGGCATCATAAAATGTCTTTGGGAGTGTTCCTTCTTTTTCAACTTTTTGAAAAAGTTTAAGGAGGATGGGTATAAGTTCCTCTTTGAATGTTTGGTAGAATTCGCCTGTGAAGCCATCTGGTCCTGGACTTTTATTTGTAGAGGGTAAATGTTTTTATGACATATTACATTCTATTTCTAGTGATTGGCCTGTTCAGTTGATCTGTTTCTTCTTGATTCAGTTTTGGCAGGCTGTAAGACTCTAGAAAGTTGTCCATTTATTCTAGATTGTCAAATTTGTTGGCATATAATTGTTCATAGTATTCTCGTATTTTTTTTTTTATATTTCTGTATTATACACTATGATTTCTCCTTTTTCATTTCTTATTTTGTTCATTGGGGTTCTTTCTCTCCTTTTCTTGATGAGTCTAGCCAGAGTTTTGTCAATTTTGTTTACCTTTTCAAAGAACCAGCTCTTGGTTTTACTGATTTTTTTCTATTGTTTTTTGAATCTCTATTTTATTTATTTCCTCTTTGATTTTATGATTTCCTTCCTTCTGCTGACTTTAGGTTTTGTTTGTTCTTCTTTTTCTAATTCATTTAGGTGGTGGGTTAAGTTGTCAATTTGAGATCTTTTTTCTTTTTTCAAAAAGGCCTGTATTGCTACGAACTTCCCTCTGAACACTGCATAGATTTTGAGTGGTTATGTCTTCATTATCATTTGTCTTGAGGTATTTTTTAATTTCCTTCTTGATTCCTCATTGACCCATTGGTTTTTTTAGTAGCATGTTCATTAGTCTCCATGAACATAATGTAGTAGCATGTTCATTAGTCTCCATGTAGTAGCATGTTCCTTTCTTTTCCTGTGGTTGATTTCTAGTTTCATGCCATTGTGGTCAGAGAAGATACTTGAAATAATTTTGATACTCTTAAATTTGTTGAGGTTAGCTTTGTGCCCCAACATGTGATCAATTCTTGAGAATGTTCCATGTGCACTTGACAAGAATGTGTATTCTGATTTTTTTGGATGTAATGTCCTGAAAATGTCAATTAAGTTTAACTTTTCTATTGTTTCCTTTAGGATCTCTGTTGCTTTATTGATTTTCTGTCTAGAGGATCTGTCCTTTGATGTGAGTGGATGTTAAAGTCTCCTACTATGATTGTATTCCCATCAATTTCTCCTTTTATGTCTGTTAATATTGTATGTATCTGGGTGCTCTTATATATGGGCCATATATGTTGATGATTGTAATATCCTCTTCTTGAATGGATCCTTTTACCATTAAATAGTGTCCTGCTTTGTCTTTCTTTATGGCCTTCACTTTAAAGTCTATTTTGTCTGATATGAGTATTGCAACTCCTGCTTTCCTGTCTTGTCCACTGGCATGAAATGTCTTTTCCCACTCCCTCACTTTCAATTTATTTGTGTCCTTTGTCCTAAGGTGATTTTCTTGTAGGCAGCAGATTGAAGGTTTTTGCTTTTTTTATCCAACCAGCTACTCTGTGTCTTTTGATTGGAGCATTCAGTCCATTGACATTTAAGGTGATAATTGATAGATGTTTATTTATTGCCATTTTAAACCTTGTTTTCCAGTTGATTCTATGTTTCTCCTTTGTTCCTTTTTTTTTGTTTGTTTGTTTGGATGGTCTCCATTTATTTTATGCTTGAGTACTTTTATTTACATTTTTTTGTGAATGTAATGTTCGGTTTTGATTTGTGGTTGCCCTGTTTTTTAAGTATGTTAACCCCTTCCTATAACTGTGTGCTTTAGCCTGATAATCATGTAGGCTCAAACACTTCATTACAATAATAAAATTTTTAAAAAAGAAAAAAAGAATATTTATTTCCTTACCTCCCTTGCTCACATTGTATGATTTTGATGTCTTTTTTTAAAAAAAAAAATCTTCATGATTAGATCTCTGTGCTGGTTTATTTAAGTGACTGCTCTCTAATTGTGGTTTCCTCCATCCTAGTTCTTCCTTTTTTTTTTTTTTTTAAATATAGAGAAGCCCTTTCAGTATTTCTTTTAGAATGGGTTTTGTATTGCTGTACTCTTTTAGCTTTTGTTTGTTGGAGAAATTCTTTATTTCCCCTTCTATTTTAAATGATATTCTTGCTGGATAGAGTATTTCAGGTTGCAGATTTTTTTCCTTTCAGCACTTTACAGGCAAGGAGAGAATGGCAAGAGATATTTAGAGTTTCTGTTAGAGAAATCAGCTGATAGCCTTATGGGGGATTTCCTTAAAATTGATACTTTGCTTTTCTATTGCTGCCTTTAGAATCTTCTCTTTATCATTAACTTTTGCCATTTTTATTGTAATATGTCTTGGTGTGGGTCTGTTTGGGTTCAACTTGTTTGGGGCCCTCTGTGCTTCCTGTATCTTGAAATCAGTATCCTTCAGATTTGGAAAGTTTCCAGTGATAATTTCTTCAAATATATTTTTGATCACCCTTTCTTCTCCTTATGGAATTCCTATTATGCATAGATTGACCCACTTTATATTATCCCATAGGTCTCTTATATTGCTTTCATGTTTTTTCATTTGTTTTTCTGTCTGCTGTCCTGATTGGCTGATTTCCATTATTCTATCTTCACATCACTAATTCGTTCCTCTCCATTATTCATTCTGGTTTTTACTGCCCTTAGCTCAGTTTGTATCTCTGCAAATGAATTTTATAGTTTTTTTTTTTTTTTTTTGGCTCCTCCTTATATTTTCTAGTTCCTTTCTGAGGGTATCTGCATTACTGTTCATATCTTCTCTTAATTCCTTCAGTGTTTTCACTATTTCTCTTTTGAACTCCAGGTCTGTCTGACTGCAGAGATCTGTTTCATTTTTGACTGCTTTAAGTGAATTCTCCTGTTGCTTTAACTGGGAGTGGTTTCTGAGCTTCTTCATCTTGCTTGTGTTTTTCTTTTTCTGTGAATTTGAAGAAGCCAAACTGTAGTTTGGCACAGTCGGGGGCATGCTGTGGCAGTCAGAGGCTTCCCAAGGGTGGGCAGAGCTGGTGTGTGCACACTGTGGTGGTGGTGCACTTTCTGCGACCGGGCAGGGCTTGCCAGGATGCACTGCTGCAGCAGGGCACTTCCTGAGGGTGGGTGGGGCTTTCAGGGGCTCACAGAGGCAGCAGGGCACTTCCCAAGGGCAGGTGGGGCTGGCATGATCGCTCTGTGGCAGTGAGGTACTTCCTGAGGGTGGGCAGGGCTGCCGGGTCACTCTGCAAAGGAAAGTCACTTCCCAGGGGTGGGCAGGGCTGGCAGGTGTGCACCATGGTGGAGGTGCACTTCCCGTGGCTGGTCGGGGCTTGCCAGAGTGCACTGCCACAGTGGGGCACTTCCTAAGGGCAGGTGTGGCTGGCCTGGTCACTCTGCAGTGGAGGTGCACTTCCTGTGGATGGGTGGGGGTGGCTGTTGTGTGCTGCAGTGGTGGTGCACTTCCTGTGGGCGGGCAGACCTGGCCAGGGAGCACTCCAGTGGCATTTATAACTATAAGCTTCCCTCTTAGAACTGCTTTTGTAACATCTCAAAGTTTTTGATATGCTGTGCTTCTCCTTTCATTTGACTCAAGATACTTCTTGGATGAGCTGAAGATAAGACTTGAATATCCCTTTTGATTTCTTCTTTGACCCTGGTATATCAGCCCTGCTCATCTTACATTTTGGCTAAAGCAGTTTAATCAGACTTCAAGATGTAAGGCTAATTTCAACCAAATTATTAGTGTTTTCCCTTGAACTACGAGAGAGAAATAGGGGAGGGTGCTTCTTGTCCACATATTCATATGATTCACTGGATATCACACTGTAATGTCTCCACACAGACTTGGTAAAAGGGCAGGGATTTGGTGCTATTTACAGTCTTTCTCCTATGTTGTAACAGTGCCTGACACACACTAGGTGCTCAATAAGTATTTGTTTAATGTATGTGAAAGTGGTTAGTACTTCAAATTTCAACTTTTAATCTCACCCCTGAGAATAGCTTTATGTTTAAAGACCTGAGATTTCAGAAGGCAGTACACACAGAGACACAGACATATACAGTGACATAAGGAAAATTCATGGCCAATGATAAGGGAAAATCACTTCTCCTGGTTAGGTCCTAAATTACTTTTTATTGCCTTTTTAGAAAGCATTCAGTTAAAGCTTTTAACAGACATTTTATAACAAAAAGTTATAAAAGATATTATAAAAGTCTATTTTCAATTAAGAATTATTCAATTGGTGTCAGCTCAAGATGGTGATGAAAGGGGATCCTGAACTCACCTCTTTCACTGTCACACAAAATACAGCTATGTATGGAACAATGTCCTCTGAAAGAAACCAAAATCTAGCTGAGTGACTCCTACACATTGGGTAAATGAGAAAAAACCCACATTGAAATGGGTAGGAGGGGCTCAGCCACAGTAAGATATTACTTCACACCTGTTAGAATGGTTTTTGTCAAAAAGACAAGAAATAACAAGTGTTGGTAAGGATGTGAAGAAAAGGGAACTCCTGTGCAATGTTGGTGGGAATATAAATTGGTGCAGTTACTATGTAAAACAGTATGGAGTTTCTCCAAAACAACCTTACTTTAAGAAGACTGAAGTCATATCAAGCATCTTTTCAACCACAATGGAATAAACTAGAAATAAATCACAGTAAGAGAAATGGCAGCTACAAAACAATATTAATTTAAGAATATTGAAGTCATATCAAGCATCTTTCCAGGGATTAAACAACATAGTACTGAACAACAAATGGATCAATAAAGAAATCGAAAGAGAAATAAACTATACCTAGAGACAAAGATATATGGAAGCACAACATACCCAAATTTATAGGATGCAGCAAAAGCAGTTCTAAGAGGAAAGTTTATAGCAATAAATGCCTAACTCAAGAAGCAAGAAATATTTCAAACAACTAAGCTTTACACCTCAAGGAACTAGAAAATGGAGAATAAACAAAGCTTAGAGTTAGTGGCATGAAGGAAACAGCAAAGATCAGAGCAGAAATAAATGAAATAGAGACTAAAAAGACAATAGAAAAGGTCAATGAATCTGAGAGTTGGTCTTTGGAAAGATAAACAAAATTGAAAAGTCTTTACTTAGACTCAGCAAGAAAAAAGAGGGCTCAAATGAATAAAATTAGAAATAAAGGAAATATTATAACTCATACCTATGGAAATACAAATATCACAAAAGATTGCTATAAAAAATTACATGAGAAAAAAGAATGTATACATGTATGTGTAACTGGGTCACCACACTGTACAGTAGAAAATTGACAGAACACTGTAATCCAGCTATAATGGAAAAAAAATTATGTAAAAAAATTATGTCAACAAATTAGAAAACCAAGAAGATAAGAAATTCGTAGAAATACACAACCTAACATGACTGAATTTTGAAGAAAGAAAATCTGACAGAAAGATTATGTAGATTAAATAAGTCAACAAAAACCTCTCAACAAGTAAGAAAACCAGGAGCAAATTGCTTTACTGGTAAATTCTATCAAACATATAAAGAATAATACCAAATTTTCTCAATCTCTTCCAAAAATAGAAGCAAAGGAAATCTTTCCAAATTCAAGATGAAGCCAGCATCAATGTGATACCAAAACCAGAAAGACACTACAAGAAATAAAATTACAGGACAATATCCTTGATGAACATAGATGCAAAAATCCCGAACAAAATATTAGCAAACCAAAGTCAACAATACATTAAAAGGATCATAATACCATGACCAAGTGGGATTTATTCCAGTGGCGCAAGGATGGTTCATCATCTGCGAATCAATAAATGTGATACATGACATTAACAAAGTGAGGGATAAAAATCATATGGTCATGTTGATACATGCAGGAAAAGCATCTGATAAAATTCAATATCCATTTATGATTAAAAACTCTCAATAAAGTGGGCAAAGGGAGACTGTATCTCAATGTAATAAAGGCTGCATATGACAAGCGTACAGCCAACATCACACTCAATAGTGAAAGACTGAAAGCATGTCCTCCGAAGTCAGGAATAGGACAAGAATACCCACTCTTGGCACTTTTATTCAATGTAATATTAAAATTCCTAATAAGAGCAATCAGGCATAAAGAGAAAGAAATGCCATCCAAATACAACATAATAAAACTGTCCCTTTGCAGATGACATGATATTGTATATAGAAAACTCTAAAGACTCTGCTAAAAAACTGTTAGATCTAATAAACCAATTATGTAAGGTTGCAAGATACATAATGACCAAAAAACAGTTGCATTTCTATACAGTAATAACAAATTATTAAAACAATATGGTACTGGCATAAACACAGACACATAGTCCAGTGGAATCAATTAGAGAGCCAGAGATAAACCTATATATGTATAGTCAATTATTTTGATCAAAAGAGCCAAGTACTTGTATTGGGGAAAGAACAGTCTCTTTAATTTACAGTTTGGGGACAACTGGACATCCACCTCAAAAGAATGAGACCACTATCTCACACCATACTCACAAATTAAAATGGATTAAAGATGTGAACATAAGATCAGAAACTATAAAATTTTTAGAAGGTATCATAGGGGAAAAGCTCCTTGAAATTGGTCCTGGCAATGAATTTTTATTTTTAAGATTTGAGAACAAAAGCAAAGGAAGAAAAGCAAAATTAAACAAATGAGACTACGTCAAACTAAAAACATTCTGCATAGCAAAGGAAGCATTGAAAAAATGAAAAGGCAACCTACTGAATGGAAGAGGATATTTTCAGATCATATAAAGTTAACATCTAAAATATGTAAAATATAGTTAATATAAAATATAAAATTGATATAAACTTATTCAAAATATGTAAAAAAACTCACACAATTCAATAGCAAAAAATCCCAAATAACCCAATTAAAAATGGGCAGAGGAGCTAAATGGACATTTTTCCAAAGAAGACATATAGAAATACTTGGCCAAAAGGTACATGAAAAGATGCTCAACATGACTATTTATCAGGGAAATGCAAATCAAAACATCTGTTAGAATGGTTATTGTCAAAAAGACAAGAAATAAGTGTTGGCAAGGATGTGAAGAAAAGGGAACTCTTGTGCAATGTTGGTGGGAATATAAATTGGTGCAGTTACTATGTAAAACAGTATGGAGTTTCTCCAAAACATTAAAAATGGAGCAGTCCAACAATTACACTCCTGGGTATTTATCCAAAGTAAATGGAAATGCTAACTCAAGAAGATTACCTACACTCCCATGTTCACTGTATCATTATTTACAACAGTCAAGACATGGTAGCAACCCAAGTGTCCATCCATAGTTGACTGGATAAAGAAAATGTGGTACATATACAATGGAATACTATTCAGCTATAAAAAGAAAGAAGTCTTGTCATCTGTGACAACATGGATGGACCTTGAGGGCATTCTGATAAGTCAGAAAAAGAAAAACGCGGTATAGCTTCATTTATACATGGGGCATGGTGGGTTGTTAAACTGGGTAAAGTGGTCAAAAAGAAAAAGCTTCTAGTTATAAGATCAGTAGGTCCTGCGGATGTAATGTACATGGTGACTACAGTTAAGAATATTGTTTATTTTATTTTATTTATTATTATTATTATTATTATTATTATTATTTTGCCTTTTCTAGGGCTGCACCCAAGGCATATGGAGGTTCCCAGGCTAGGGGTCTAATTGGAGCTCTAGCCACTGGCTTATGCCAGAGCCACAGAATCCGGAATCCGAGCCACATGTGCAATCTACAACACAGCTCTACGGCAACGCCAGATCCTTAACCCATTGAGCAAGGCCAGGGATTGAACCTGCAACCTCATGGTTCCTAGTCAGATTGGTTAACCACTGTGCCACGATGGGAACTCCTGTTGTATATTTTAAAGTTGCAAAGAGAGTAGATCTTCAGAGGTCTCAGGACAAAGAAAAAAATAATATAACCATGTGAGGTGACCAATGTTAACTAGACTTAACATCGTGATCATTTTGCAATATATAATATGTCAAATCAATATATTGTACTCCTGAAACTAATGCTATATTGCAATTATATCTCAATCAAAACTCTCTAAATGACATCTCTTTCCCTTTCTAAAAAATAAGGCATAAATCGTTTAAAAAAAATAAAAATTTGAGCTGTCAAGCCAATGTCAATACAATTTAGTTGTCCCATCAGCTTTAAAAGTGGTGGCATCTTGGCATTAATTTGGGGATCCCTTGTTAGAATTCCAGATGCCACCAGTGCTTTGAGGTCTACATGATGACAATTGCTGCCATGGAGAGGAAAAGTGAAGGGGGTAGAGGATGGAGATGCTGGGCCTGAGCTTCCAAATGAGAAGCGCTCATAGAGGGATAGAGTCATGCACCGGAATGAAGACAGCGCCAGCCTCTCAGGGATGAGGGGTGGAAGGAGAACACTTCCTTCACAGTCACCAATGTGCAAAGCAGTGGTGGGAGCTATGTTTCAATTACATCTTAGAGATGAATTGTGTGAAAAACTTCAGAAGAGGAGACAATTATGGCACAACTGGAAGTGTGAAGGGCGTGGTGAAAACATGGGTGAATTGGGATAAAGAAAAAGAAGAGTAAATAAGGAAGATAGACAATCATTTTGACTGCCAGGTTTTCTTGCCTTTTTGGACTGAGCTGAGATTAGAGCTGCTGTTCTTCTTATATTCCACCATCACTTTTTGGTGGTCACTACCACCACATTCTAACAGGTCGCTTGTCCCCACAGAGCAAAAGAATGTGAAAGTGGTGTATCGCTCCCTTAATTACTTTTTCCCAGTTCTTTACCCTCTTCTTCACAATTAAGTGTAAGATGCTTACCGAGGTCTAAGAAGACTTCTACCACCCTTTCTTACCCCTTGTCCACTGTCATTTCTCCTGATGGTTACACAGCACATGTCTGATCCCTGGCATCTTGAACTTCTCAGCAGTGCTTATGCTATTTCCTTGGCCCTCAGAGGGCTGACCCAATTTATTTTAAAAAGTTGTCATATTTTTAAAGAAATTGGTTAAGTTTGCAAATAATTGTGATAATGGTTGGATCCTGTGGTTTCATCGTAGAAAATCTTTGTGTGTATTTTATAATGATTTTTATTTTTTCCATTATAGCTGGTTTACAGTGTTCTGTCAATTTTCTACTTACAGCGTGGTGACCTGGTTACACATACATGCATAGATTCATCACAAGTAATTCGACATAGTTCCTAGTGCTGTACAGCAGGATCTCATTGCCTATCCATTCCAAACGAAATAGTCTGCATCTATTAACCCCAGACCATCTTAGAAAAGCTTGATATTATTGTTGCTCCAGCCCTTAATATCATCTAACTTCCTTCCTTCCTTCCTTTTCTTTCTTTCTTTCTTTCTTTCTTTCTTTCTTTCTTTCTTTCTTTCTTTCTTTCTTTCTTTCTTTCTTTCTTTCTTTCTTTTCTTTCTTTCTCTTTCTTCCTTCCTTCCTTCCTTCCTTTCTCTCTTTCTTTCTTTCTTCCTCTCCTCTCCTCTCTTCCTTCTTTCTTTGCTTTTTTTTAGCAGCCACAGCATATGGAGGTTCCCAGGCTAGGGGTCTAATCGGAGCTATAGCTGCTGGCCTACACCACAGCAATGCCAGATCAGAGCCACGTCTGCGACCTACACCACAGCTCACAGCAGCACTGGATCCTTAACCCACTGAGCGAGGCCAGGGATGGAACCTGCAACCTCATGGTTCCTAGTCGGATTCATTTCTGCTGTGCCGTGATGGGAAATCCAGTATCATCTAACTTTAAATTGGTTAACTTACTTTTTTTCATAAATATGTCAGGAATAATATTTTTAATATACATTTCACATAGTAGTTAGGAGAAGTGATACCGTAAAGACCATTCAAGTGTTAAATACAAGTAACAGTTAAGGAGAAAAGCACTGTAACTGAGCCCTGTGCAAATAGTTCTCACTTCTTTGTTTGCCATAGCTCTCCCTAATTTGCATTTATGTATTACTCTGAAATGCTAACACTCTCAGAATAGTTGTGTAAAGGATAGAGCGCATGTATCTTCATCTTGCATTTAGGTCATTTCTTGAAATACAGATTGATTTTTCTGTTGCCATAATGACAAATGCCATATTTAGGGTTTTCTTAACAGGTTAGGATGTAAGTCTCACATAACCACAGGATTCCTCAGAGTGACCATGCTGCTCTTCAGAGTGCTAGCAGGCTAGCACTCATCACTGAGAATGATGGAGCGCCTTCCACACGTCACACCACACCCCCAGGTATGGATGCCAGGGTTGGGGGCAGCAGTGATGACATTGCTGAGCATCCCCGAGGCAGTGTGCGTACAGAAAATAAGCTTCCTTGAGGACTCTGGAATCACACACAGGCAGGTGCATGCAAAGCTTTGAAAGTGACCTCAGTTGTGGTTCAGGGCATGGAGAGGGAAACAGAAATGACAGGAGTTTTAGGGGTAACTTGATGACTCGGCAACAGGACTCCAGAAATTATGCAAACATAGGATTCTAAAATTCAACTGGCATTTTCTCAAGAGCCAAAATAACATTAATGCTTAAGGACCAATTTGTGAATATTTATATTCACATATTGTATTCGGTATGTGAATAAATCATTAAAATGTAAAACTTAAGCACAGCTGGCAGTAGAAAACAGAGTGTAGGGTTTGTTTACATAAAATGAATTTGAAACTCGTGAAGAGATGGAGATATTGTTGCTTTTACTTTTCAGATCATTTTGGATCAGTCTCTTAAAGCTGTGCATTTGTAAGCCATGGGATAATTTAGTCATCTTGAATCAGCTATATTGTCCCATTTTTTTCTGAGTAGAATCTTAGGTCAGCTTTCTCTGTTCTGACAGTCTTTTGAAATCCTAAGAAGCTTATCGTGCGTCTGGAATCTAAGAAGTATGACAGTGGTTGCCTAAATTAATAATGAAAATTAATTTTTAATGCATTTTCACTTTTAAAAAATGTTATGGCTGCACCCACAGCATGTGAAAGTTCCCGGGCCAGGGACTGAATCTGAGCTGTGCCAATGCTGGATCCGTTAACCCACTGAGCTGGGCTAGGGATCGAAACCACACCTCTGCAGAGACCTCAGCCACTTCAGTTGGATTCTTAACCCACTGTACCATGGTGGGAACTCTTCCATTGATTTTCATCAAAACTAGACATCATTTAGGAAGATAATCTATCACTTTCTTTTCATTCACTTTTCTGTAATGTCAACCCCCCAAAAAAAACCCTTTCACTAAATATATGATATGAAATCCAGGTTTTACATCATAATTTTTTTGTTTATAATAAACAAAAAATTTGTTTATAATTAATTTAATTATAAAAGATGAATGATACTGATGTAGAACTTATTATTCTTTTAAGAGGAACAGTATATTTTAATAACTATGGAAATCTCTAAGTGCATCCCCAAATTTCCTTGGGTAAAATATTTCTAATATTGGTTTTCATGGCTAAATCTTGTACATTCAAAGTTTTTATTTCCATAGTCTTTAATTTCTAATGTTTTTTTAAAAAACCATCATTTGCTTCACTGCTCTTATGGGACTTTGCTATCACAGGGCAAAATTTAAGTGCTGGCTGTTAGGGGCCCTTGATGCACAGTCAGAACTGTGAAATGTGGCACTATTGCAGAGCTAAAAGGAAAAACCAACAATTGTTTTAATGGACTTTTGATTGTCACTTGCAACAGTCTTGCTTACAGTTTCCTGCTGAAGTGCCACTTTCTCAGGGCAGCCATGCAAGGATACAAGCAACAGCTGGAGTATTATATCCAGTGATGAATTGACGCAAGTTTCCTTAACAGAACTGAATGTTGGTTTCTAACCTGACTAATATATGCTAATATGACTTAAATTGCACAGATCTGAAAAAATGGCCGCTTTTATGCATTTGGAAAAACTATTGGTCTTAATTTCATAAAATGAATTATTCTCATGTTCTAAAAATCCTGCACCTAAGGTGTTTCCATGCTGAATAGATTTTGTTTAAGAGGTAACTACCTAAATATGTAGTTTCAAGCTGATATTTTGAAACACAATTGCTGTAATCTCTAAAATATAACCATTCACCTTTTGCTGATTTAGTATTCCAAATGAAGAACAGGAGATTTAACTTCATTTTCAAAAGAATCTGTCTTGTTTCAGTTTATTTCTGGCTGATTTTTTTAGCTTAAAATATCAATCTTAGAAAATCAATGTTCTTTAAATATTTATTTAAAATACATCTAATTTATCCTCTAATTAGAATTTCTTTGAATCATCTGAGAAGTAAAACATTTTCTTTTGTAGAGGCCTCAAGAGTAAATTCCAGAACCTTCCTTGACAGCCTACCCTTTAATGAGGCCACTAACAGGAAAGCCTCGCTTACATCACCCATAAGCCCTTTGTCCCCTGGCTGCCTCCTCAGCAGAAACCAAGATCACGGGGCCATCTACCAGCCTTTTGAATAATAACCTCTAATGTACTTGAATTTCACTGCTAAGTTTCTCCTAAATCAATAAAAGAATCTGTTTGTAATAGTTCCCTGTTGGGGCCTCTTGGGCTTCCCTGTGCTGTTGAAATAACAATTTTTTTTTTCTACATACACAACAGAAAATACAGGCATCTTTAAATCTTGTATGCAAGGCTCTATTCTCACCACTGTTTGGAATGCTTGGTAGAAACATCCATGAATGCTGCCTTGAGGTCAAAGAGGGTAAGTCAGATGAAAACAAACATCATGAGATCACTTATATTTGGAATCTAAAATATGATACAAATAAACTCATTTATAAAACAGAAATGCACTCACAGATTTCAAAACCAATCCTATGGTTACCATAGATGAAACCACCGGGGGAAGGAAGCATTGAGAGGGTTGGAATCACACACACATGATTGTATAAAATAGATGAATGAGAAGAACTTACTGTCTAGCACAGGAAAATCTACTCAATGGTTTGTAATAACCTATATGGAAAAACAGAATGGATATATTTATATGTATGACTGATTTACTTTGTTGTATGCCTAAAACTAATTAAACAATGTAAGTCAACTATACTCTAATGAAATTAAAATTAAAAACCTAGAGGAAAAAAAAAGGTCCTGTTACTCCCAGTAAGAATGTTTCCATGGAGATTTCTCTATTTCAGTAAGTTATTTCCCTTTTACACTGAACATATTTCGCCCCCCCCAGCCCCAAATCAATATATTTGTATCTTAAGCCCTTATAAATTAATTAGAGTCATGGTTTGAAAGGGGCTGGGGCGATTTCCTTACCAGCCAAGCACAGGATGGCTGGGGTTGACCAGCTGAAGCAGGAGGCCACTTCCCACTCCTGACAGGACCCACCCAGTCTCCAGCTTACCCACTGCCTTTCTTCTCTTAGGTGGGATTCCTTTCAGCATCTCAGGCCCAAAGCCATGAAGTCAGCTTTCACTCTCTTCCTTCACATCCCGCCTCTGATATGTCAGCAAACCCTGAGATTCTTCTCCAAATGCCACCCAGACCCTATTGTTGTCCACCCTCGCATTACTTTGTTTCAAGTAATCGTCTTCTCACACCTGAATTACTGCCATAATCTACACATTTTCTCCCTGCTTTCACACATTCTGAACTTTAAAAAGAGCCAAATTGATGTCCGTACACTTTAAGTCAGTACAAGCTAGTTCTTGGTTTTGACCACTCTCCTGAGGTCCATATGCAAAGTCTTTACAGAGACCCCCTCCATTCTCTTTCTGCCCTCACCCCCCCCTCAGCCAGCCCCACCAGCAGCCACACGTGCTGCCTCAATGCCTATGCAATGGTCTCCCTCTGCTCTTTCTCTGTCACCCTATATTTCCTTTTACCCTTATTGAGAGATTCCTAATCTACCCACCATTGCCTACCCAAATGCAGCTTTCCCATCTTCCCTTTCTTGCTTGTTTCTCCCCACAAAACATCCTATCTGATGTTCTCTATCTTACTCACTGCTGTACACCCAGCACTACAGAATGGCACTGAACAGTAGCTGCTCAATTAATATTTAATGAGTGAATGAATATTTACCATCACATTTGATCCCTTGTGCAATGGCCCTTGCTCCTTTCTGCCCATCTTCTTCAGGTCTGGGGGTACTTTCCCTTCTTTTGGCCACGCCCATGGCATGTGGAAGTTCTCAAGCCAGGGATCCAACCTGTGCCACCTCAGCAACCCAGGTGGCTACAGTGACAACACCAGATCCTTAATCTACACAAGGGAACTCTACTTCCCCCCCCCCTTTTTTTTTTAATTCTGGGAGGCAAACATCATTCTGCTGCTTGTCTCTTGTCAAGGGAATTTCCTTGAGACAGCCTATTAAAGATTCACTATATGTGGCTCAGATCTGGTGGTGTTGTGGCTATGGCGTAGGCCAGTGGCTACAGCTCTGATTGGACCCCTCATCTAGGAACCTCCATATGCCATGCGTGTGGCCCTAAAAAAACAAACAAACAAAAAGATTTGCTATAAACTGTTTCTTTCTTGAGTCTTGTAATAATAGGTCCTGCTGTTTTTTTCTGGCCCTGAAAACGTACGTGGCATATATTTGCTCCCCTAGAGCTTCAGTCAACAAATAGAGTGCAGAACATTTTCTCCAGGACTTCCCACCCTGCTTCATCTTTGATCTTATACCCTCTTGACTTTATCTTGAGAGAAATGTGTTTCTGGTTCAGTTTCTTCCATATTTGGTGAGCAAAGAAGCAAATAACTTTTACTTGACCCTACATGTCCTTTTCCCTTGTGTTTCTAGGCCTTTCTGTAAAAATAGCACCAAAAGGGAAAAAAAAAAAAAAAAAACCCCAAAAACGAGCAAATAAAACCCAATCACTGATTGTGCTTTCAGCTACAAAACATATTGCAAAAACTTGGTAAACTATATTGGAGGCCTATCTAACAGATTTCTGGGGCATCTTTTGCCCTGAACTCAAGATAAAATCTTAGATGTTGTCACTTGGTCATTACAGCCTCGTCCAATCAGTGACAGTAAATGGAGTGACAGCACATGTGACAGTGATGCCCCAGGGGAGGGGCTCTGGCAGCAACTTTAATCGGGTGAATGATTAGACAGTGGCCAACTGACTGAAGACAGCAGAGAAGACAGACCAAGAGAGCTGGCTCAGTGCTTAGGACACACTGAGAAACTGAAAGAGGAACAAAAGACGTGAGAAAGAAGCCATCATGTTTACAGATGTTTCAGTGAAAAGTGATTCAACTTTTGCCTTGGCACATGCACACTGAGGTCTACGGAAGGGGTGTTCAAGGGGGACCTGCTGTACAGCACAGGGAACTCTACCTGATATTCTGTGATAACCTGTGTGGGAAAAGAATCCGAGACAGAAAGAATGTGTATACATGTATGACTGGGTCACTCTGTTGCACAGCAGAAATGATCACAACATTGTAAGTCAACTATACTTCAATAAAGATTTAAAAAATAGCTAGATTTCAGCCAACTCATCTATGACAAAGGAGGCAAGAATATACAATGGAGAAAGGACAGCTTGTTCAATAAGCGGTGCTGGGAAAACTGGACAGCCACATGGAAAAGAATGAAACACTCCCTAAAACCATACACAAAAATAAACTCGAAATGGATTAAAGACCTAGATATAAGACCAGACACTATCAAACTCTTAGAGGAAAACATAGGCCAAACACTCTGACATAAACGACAGCAACATCTTCTCAGATCCACCTCTTAGAGTATTGACAATAAAAAGAAAAATAAACAAATGGGACCTAATCAAACTTAAGTTTCTGCACAGCAAAGGAAACCCTAAACAACACGAAAAGACAACCCACAGAATGGGAGAAAATCTTTGCAAATGAATCAACGGACAAGGGATTATATACACCTTCTGCAGCTCCATACCAAAACAAACAAACAAAACAAACAAAACAACTCCATCAAAAAATGGGCAGACGATCTAAACAGACATTTATCCATAGAAGACATACAGATGGCCAAAAAACACATGAAAAGATGTTCAAACACATGAACATTGGTTTGCATTATTAAAGAGATGCAAATCAAAACTACTATGAGGTACCACCTTACACCAGCCAGAATGGCCATCATCAAAACGTCTACAAACAGCAAGTGCTGGAGAGGTTGTGGAGAAAAAGGAACACTATCACACTGTTGGTGGGATTGTAAATTGGTGCAACCACTGTGGAAAACAGTATGGAGATGCCTCAGAAAACTAAACAGAACTAACATTTGATCCAGCAATTCCACTCCTGGGCATCTATCCAGAGAAAACCACAACTCGCAAAGACGCATGTACTCTGATGTTCATTGCTGCACTCAATAGCCAAGACATGGAAACAACCTAAATGTCCATCGACAGAGGAGTGGACCAAAAAGATGTGGTACATATACACAATGGAACATTACTCAGCCATTAAAAGGAATGAAAATACCAGCATTTTAAGCAACATGGATGGACCTAAAAATTATGCTGAGTGAAGTCAGCCATACAATGAGACAACATCAAATGCTTTCACTGACATGTGGAATGTGAAAAAAGGACAGAATGAACTTCTTTGCAGAACAGATGCTGACTCACAGACTTTGAAAAATGTATGGTTTCCAAAGGAGACAGTTTGTGGGGTGGGGGGATATGCTGGGGTTGTGGGATGGAAATCCTGTGAAATTTGATTGTGATGATCATTATACAACTACAGATGTGATAAATTCATTGAGTAAATTAAAAAAAAATAGCTAGATTAGAATATTCTCCCTGGATTTACAAAGAAGGAGAATAAGGACAATATGAATTAGAGACTATCCCTCTGTCTAAACTGCCAAATGGGGCAGAGTGTACCTTAAAGTGTCTTCCCTTCCATTGTCTTTCTTTGGGACTATTGATTAGATCTGTTTGGTTTAGCAGTCAGGGGCAAAAAAAATTTATCCAGTAGATTTATGGAAAGATTCTTTGCAATTGAAAATTTTTCCAATATTTGTGTATGTATATATATATATATGTACATGTGTATATATTTGTGTGTATGTGTGTGTGTGTGTGTGTGTGTGTGTATAATTTCTAGTTTCTTCTTTTCCTTTAAGTAATTGCTCTTTGGTTTCCCATCTTAGTCTGTCTTCCCCCAGAAGCAACTACTGAGAGAGGATGTGAGTATGAATCATTAACTGTGAACAGATCTCAGCAACCAATGCTAAGGGAGTGGGAAAATGAGAAATAAGGGAACCTGCTAACAGCATGTGATTGTCTGCACTAGGTGAAGGTGCTCCTGGCCCCAATGGGGACTCTGGGACAGACTAGAGATGGTTCCGGGGATTATTCCCAGGGAGGCATGGAGCTGGCATTAGAGGCTGAGTCTTCAGCCAGCCCTTTTGGAAGCCTTCTTCCAGGGCACTAACTCTGAGGCAAGTCCATGCTGCCTCCCTGGTGCTGAGCTTGCTCCTGCCAGCCGGAAGGGCCCTTGAGCAGAGACCTTCAGGCACGCCAGAAAGCACCCATGTACAGGTGTGCACTGAGGGCAGGTGGGTGGGTCACAAACAGTGATATCCATACCTTCCTTAGAGAACATAAGTCCAGATTGTGTTCTGCAGACTCTCATGGATCCATACTGTTTTGCTAATGTCATTTACTTGATCTGTTTTTAAAAACTACGTCTCCTGACACCATTTAGAGTTTCTGTGAATGATTATTTGTGATTTTTACTTTGAAGAAAAAATTTGTTGGAGGAGCTAGCTAGACCTACATGAGGACTCCAACCAGAAAGAACCACTCAAGAAGGGTGTCTGTAAGGATTTCATAGCTATTTCTGTCAGCCCTGTTGATATCACATTGCACCTTGGGGCTGATGGCAAAGAACCAGCTGAATGCACCACCCACCTCTCCCAGGAAACCATCTGCAAAGGCTGCAGTTCACCTGTGTGCACGTTACCATATGTCCTCACGTACTGTAGTTTCCAGTCCTTGCCACTGACATGACAACCTCTCAATGAATTTGCTAGTTGGTTCTGGAACACTCAAGTGTGTGAAATGGCTTGTAGGAAAATGCTCAGAGTTCTTTTCACCCATGCTATGGTGACACATGGTGACCATATAAACTAATAAAAATTATCATATGTACTGATATGATGGGAAAAAGGACATATGACAATCTTTCTGAATTTGAAAGAATGTGAAGAACTAAAAAACTCCCCTGTCAAATCAGATTTAAGCAAGAGAAAGAGACTGATGTTCAAGAAAAAGAGTTCTAGTCCAGCCTGTTCATTTTTAAGATTTTGATTATATAAATGGATATTTACAGGTGCACTTATCTGAAAAGAAGAAACTATCTTAAGTTAAATAAAAAGGTTAAGATCACTTCTGTGTTAGCATTTTCCCCCCTGCATTGGCATTTTAAATCACATTTATGAAGGTATAATTTATGTTTAAATTGTACCTAATTTGAGTATACAATTCTATGAGTTATGACATATTTATACAGCCTCATATCTACCACTCAAACAACATATAGAGCTTTATTACCATCAAAGAACAGCCCCTTCTGACTTTGGTGGTCAATTCAGTCTCTTTGCCAAGAAACCAGAGGTCAGATTTCTATCACTTTGAATTATTTTGCTCTTTCTTGAACTTCATACAAAAGGAATCATCATAATGGGCCTTTTGTGTCTTGCTTATTTTGCTCAGCATCATGCCTTTGAGATTCATTCCTTTGACTGTGTCAATAGTGTGTTCCTTTTTATAGCTGAATAATACTCCTTGGCATAAAAATAAATCAGTTCCTTCCTTCGGACCATTTCTGGTTTTTGACTTTGATAAGTAGAGCTGCTAGGAATATTCATCCATGCATCTTTTGTGAGTATGTTTTCATTTCCTGGGGCTAATTACTTCAGAGTGGAATTGAATTGCTGGATCATAATGTGAGCCTCATAAGAAATGGCCAAACTCCTTGTACAACATTTTTATGGTTGCATCATTTTACAGTTCCACTAGCCATAGGCAAGTGTCAGCTAAGCTACTTCCTCACTACCATTTGGTATTATCAGTTACATTAATTTTAGTCATTGTTGTGGATATAAAGTGGGCACTCATTTTGGTTTTATTTTGCATTTCCTCAAGCAAGGGAAACAGAAGCAAAAACAAACAATTGAACTAAACCAAACTAAAAGCTTTTCAACAGAAAAGGAAACTGTCAACAAACTGAAAAGACCACCTGCTGAGTGGGAGAAGATATTTGCAAATGGTATGACTGATAAAGGGTTAATATCCATAATATACAAAGAAGTCAGACAATTCAACATCAAAAAAACTCAAAAATGGGTAGAAGACTTGAATACATACTTTTCTTTTTTCTTTCTTTTTTTTTTTTGTTTGTCTTTTTGCTATTTCTTTGGGCCGCTCCCACGGCATATGGAGGGTCCCAGGCTAGGGGTTGAATTGGAGCTATAGCCACTGGCCTACGCCAGAGCCACAGCAACACGGGATCCGAGCCGCATCTGCAACCTACACCACAGCTCACGGCAATGCCGGATCATTAACACACTGAGCAAGGGCAGGGACCGAACCCGCAACGTCATGGTTCCTAGTCCGATTCGTTAGCCACTGCGCCATGACGGGAACTCCTTGAATACATACTTTTCAAGGAAGATAGATAGACAACAGGCCCATGAAAATATGCTCAACATCACTAATCAGGGAAATGCAAATTCAAGCCATAATAGGATATACCACTTTACTCCTGTTAGAATGGCCATCAACAGAAGACAGTAAGTGTTGACTAGGCTGTGAAGAAAAGGGAAACTTCATGCACTGTTAAGAGGAAATGTAAATTGGTACAACCCTATGGAAAATAGTATGAAGCTTCCACAAAAAGTTAAAAATAGAATAACCATATGATCTAGCAATTCCACTTTTCTGTATTTTTCTGAAGAGAATGAAAACAATAATTAGGAAATATACTTGCACCCTCATGTTCATGGTAGCATTACTTACAATAGCCAAGATACAGAAACAACCTAAGTGTCCATAAACAATTATCAATTAAAGAAAATAAGATATATTGTAATAAACAATGGAATATTACTAAGGCATAAAAAGAATGCTATTTTGCCACTGCAACAACATGAATGGACCTAGAGAGTATTACGTTTAGTGAAATATGTTAGACTGAGAAAGACAAATACTATATGATTTCACTGACATGTGAAATCTAAAAATCAAAATAAATAAGCATCACAAGACAGAAACAGACTCATAGATACAGAGAACAAACAGGTGGTTGCCAGATGGAAGGAAGGTGGCAGGATGAATTAAATAGGTGATAATGATTAAGTGATGGAAACTCCAAGTTGCAAAATAAGTGAGTTACAGGGATAAAATGTACAGCATGGGAAATATAGTCAATAATATTGTAATATCCATATATGGTGGCAGATGGTAACTAGATTTATTGTGATTATTTTGTAATGTATTGAAATACCAAACATTGTGGTGTGCACATGACTGTTAACATAGTGGGTAGGGCAATTATACTTCAATACAAAACAAACAAATAGACAAATACATAAGCATATCAGAACAGATTAAACTTGGAGTGGAATAAGAAAAATTCCAGATAGATCAGAATAACTACACATTCTATGAAATTGTTATGGTAGCTGCCTAGCAGCATATCAGCTCTAGTGATAGCCCTGTGGCTGTAGGGTACCAGCTCCAGCAGCTCTGTAGCTGCAGTGGATCAGCTCTTTCACCTAGCAAGAAACCAAGCGAGCACTCGGAGAGTTGGAGAACTCAGGTTTGTTATGCCAGTGGACTCAGAGGAGATCACTCTCCGGAATCTAAGCCCCAAAGAAGGGTTTCACAAGGCTTTTATGGACTACCTCTTCTGGGTCCCTGCTTGGCTGGTGGGACCGGAGTGAGGTCAGGCAAGTAAGTAGATGCGGAAACTAGTTTACAGAAGCAGATGTGTGGGGGAGGGGTGGTTGGGGCAGTTGGCTGGACTTTGCTTGGTCATCATGGCTGGGGTCTCTCCTTTCTACCTTTTTATCAGGACATTTTCTCCTACGAAATGATAGTAATATGTAATAATTTAGGCACATGGAGGTTCCCAGGGGTCAAATTGGAGCTATAGCTGCCGGGCCACGCCACAGCTAGAGCAATGAAGGATCTGAGCCACGTCTGTGACCTGCATCACAGCTCACGGCAACACCAGATCCCCAACTCACTGAGCGAAGCCAGGGATTGAACCCACAACCTCATCGTCCCTAGTCAGATTCATTTCCACTGCACCACCACAGGAACTCCTAGGCATTTTTGACAATCTCTTTCATGAAGTCAAAATTTGTAAATCTTCCTGAAAATAAGTGGGAGATAAGACTAGGTATGGAGCAGGATAAAACAGAATACTATAGACGAAGAATGTGCTTCCTTATTTTTCTTTAATGTTCAAAAACTGACAGGTCTAAACCCTGGTAACTGGAGGGAACGGATAGGGCAAATAATCTTTCAAATGGAGTCATTTGTAATAGGAGCAAAAGATGTCACGGAAAAGTCCTGTTGTCCAAGATGAGTTTTTTTAAGAAATAAAACTAAAAACCTTTGTAGCAGTGTCTAGATTGTTATCACTGATGGAGCATCAAAGCAAAACACTGTCCCTGTTTATAACATTTAAATCATTAAAATTCTAAAAGCTTTCATAAAGAGCTTGCAGCCTTTTCTCTGAATTGTGGTTGTGTATTATTGTTCTACAAATGGACAGTCTATGATTAATATTAGTTTCTATATACAGCATCTTCCAAATTCCAAGAATAAAAATCACACTGTTCAATAAATATCATAAGTATAACAATACTAGAAATCCTTTAAATTGACATTTAATTTCTGGAAGTTCTGCCTTGTCACCGTTTGATTTTGCAAGTCCCTTTGTTTCTCTGTTTCATTATAGGTAATTGAGAAGATTAAATGAAACGAAAATTTTCTCTTTAATACTCTGCTATTTGAGTAATAAATTTTCTTTTATTAAAAAACAGTTAAAATCTTGTCAGTGATGCCTTAACATTACACAATGCTTTTTTTTTTCTTGGAATCTTGATAAATTCTATTTTTTCTTGTCACTAATTCTTAAAATAACAGTGGAGAAAATACCATTGCCTGGCATTTTGTGATTTCTTTTTTTTTCTATTTCCAGAAGTAATGTTGCCTGATCTTCCTGTTCTGAAGACAAAATATTCTTTCAGAGGGGGCTTCTGAATTTCCTGTCCAGCACCCCCTTCTGTGTCTCAAAGTTATAAATCATATTTTGCTCAAAGCAAATATCGGAAGAAAATTGTTTACCAAAATTATTTTTTTTTTTCACAAGTGAATGCATTACTTTTGCCTTTTCTCTAATGGAAAAAACAAAATCAAGTTACAATCTAATCTGCTCAGAAATGTTCTCTTCTCTACTCCCAGGGGCTCCCTGGGTACAAGGCAGCATCTCCTATTCCTGGGAGCTGGTAGGAGATAAGAGGTACTTGTTCTACAGCTCCTGAAGGAAGAGGTGACACACATATTTACCTGAGGTAGTCTAAGCAATTAAAGACTGAGAGGAGGAAAAAGTCAGATGTCCCAAATCCTACTGCATTGATTTTCCCTGTTAGATTTAACTCATCTTTAGTTTAATTCACTCAGACAGAAGAAAATGCTTGGTATTTTTTCAAGCACTTTAGGTAAAATATACTAAAATACATTGCATAATGTACATTAATAATTACAATTATCATTGGTAAAAGTATCATCCAGAAGAATTTTCCAGATTAATGTTATCTTTGAGAGATATCCAAATAAGTGTTTTATTTACTAAAAGTATACATCAGAATTTTTCTTGTTATAATAACTTAATTGTGATGTCCTACTTATCCTATTACTAATTATTCAGGTTATGTGAATAAAACTGATCTTCAATGAATATAGTTTGAAGAGTTTGTATTTACAATTACCAAAAATATCTAAGAAGAAGAAAAAAAAAAAGAGAGAGAGAGAGAACTATTCTACACCTGCACTGGTTAAATAGCGATTCAGGAAGGACACATTCCTTGGTGATTTTATAAAACTTTAATGTAACACCAAGAAAAGTGAAGTAACCAAACATTTCATTATTTTCATGACATCCACAAAGCTCTTCCCAGGTTAAAACTCCTTCGAAGTACCTAAGGAATCTGATGGAGTGTGGAGAAGACTTCAGACAAGGGAGTAAGAAAATTTTGAGGTGAAAACATTTTAAAGAATTAAAAGATCTGACCCATTTCTCAGTCGGCTCTGAGTACAGTATTAATATTATGTTGATCCTGATTTGTTTTCCCTTTTTACCTACACAAATGGATTTTTAGCATTTCTTTTCCCATTTACCTTACACCAGGTATTTCTGGTTTTAGAAGATATCAGTTCATGTCTGCAACTTAATGTAACATTCAATTTACAAAATTTAAAATAAACATATAAAATAATAGCATTAATTACAATGAAAAATATAATCACCTTTGCTACCTGTCATAGAGGACATAGGTTCAATTAAGGTAAAATATTACCTAAACACAATATTATGTATAACACAATAGACTCTTGCATTAGAAATAATGCTATTTTACAGCAACCGATCATTATAATGGGGAATTACACTAATAATTACAAAGTTCCTATTTATTTTCACCATTATTTTGCTTGGAAGAATTCCAAAGTGAGAAAACATCTTAAGATACTATAAAATAAAAATGTTCAACATCTATAGCTTGGGCTCATGTAGCTTGTCAGTAAATACACTATTTTAAAATTGCCAACATGTAAGGCATTTTCAAACCAATGTTGATTTTTCTTAATCCTTCAAACAGTACTTTTCACTTTAGTTTCTGGGCTACCTATAAGAGCTTGGAAGTTGCCAATAAGTCTCAATAATAAAACCAGAGAACAGACTTGTTGTTGCCAAGGGGGAGGAAAGTGAGTGGGATGGACTGGGAGTTTGAGTTAGTAGAGGCAAACTATTGCATTTGCAGTGGATAAGCAATGAGATCCTGCTGTAGAGTATAGGGGACTATATCTAGTCACTTGTGATGGAACATGATGGAGGATAATGTGAGAGGAAGAATATATATACATATGAGTGACTGGGTTACTTTGCAGTTCTGCATAAATTGACAGAACAATGTAAATCAACTATAATAAAAAAAATAAAATCTTTAAAAAAATGAAAAATAAACTCTTCCTAGATCCATCAGAGATGTGAGGGCACAGAGAAAACTGCTGCCTCCAAAATGGGAGACTCTGACAGGTACATGCAAAGAATCAGAAATTACTAAAGCAGGAACCAGTACCAGAACAAGGAAGTCTACATGGCAACCACAAATACCCAGGGATTCAGAATGGGCAAATCTGAGAGTCAGAAACTCCAGGGGACCCAGTCACAGGGAGTCTCCATGCTATTATGACTTTTACCTCCTTTGAAAAAGTTCTCAGAGTGAATACTGGAGGTAAATTCCCTAAATTATTGTGATATTTTTTCAGAAACTAACCAATCTGGGAAAGGGACATAACAAACTTTAGCCCATACTAGCATTCTATTTGTGCCCCAAGGAGGGGAAAAAACTGGGAAAGACTTGGGAATTTCACAGTCCAGAGGCACAAGTCGCTAAAAGGTTGAGAACTAATCACAGGGCTAAAGAAGCTTGCCCTCCCTGCTACCTACCTCATCACCACCACACTCAAAGCTCATTTACAGCATCTCCTTTTATCTGTATATCACATATGGCTAAAAACAAAACAAAACAAAATCCTCCCCAAAACTACAAGACATGCTAAAAGGCAAAAAGAAAAAATATTAGAACCAGGGAGTTCCCATCGTGGCACAGTGGTTAACGAATCCGACTAGGAACCATGAGGTTGCGGGTTCGGTCCCTGCCCTTGCTCAGTGGGTTAACGATCCGGCGTTGCCGTGAGCTGTGGTGTAGGTTGCAGACGCGGCTCGGATCCCGAGTTGCTGTGGCTCTGGTGTAGGTCGGGGGCTGCAGCTCCGATTCGACCCCTAGCCTGGGAACCTCCATATGCTGCGGGAGCGGCCCAAGAAATAGCAAAAAAAAAAAAAAAGAAAAAAATATTAGAACCAGAATCAGCTATGGTAGATAGATTGGAATTATCAGATCAGTATTTTAACTCCTATAATTAATATGGTAAGGGCTCTAATGGATAAAGTAGACAGCAAGCAAGAATGATGGGCAATGTAAGCAGATGGATGGAATGCCAAGGAAGAACCACAAAGAAGTACTAGAGATGAAAATACTCCAACAAAAACAAAGAATGAATTGATGGGCTCATGGCTAAGGAAAGAATTTGAGTTTGAGGATATCTCAATAGAAACTTCCAAAACTGCAAGGCAAAGAGAAAAATGGACTGAAAAACAAACAAACAAACAAAAAACCCCCAGAATATTCAGGAACAGTAAGACAATTAGAAAAGGTATAAATAAAGGAAGAAGAAAAAGATAATGAATCAAAAGAGACACTTTAAGCAACAAAGACAGATAATCCCCACATTAATGTCAGACACCAAATCACAGACCCAGGAAACTCAGAAAACACCAAGCAGGATAAATTCCAAAAATTCTACACCAGAGCTCATATTCAAAGTCCAGATAGCAAATATTTTATTTATTTATTTACTTATTTTGTTAATGACAGGGATTTTATTCATCCAGAGGACATAACAGTTTAAATATGTATATACATAGTAGAGCTTCAAAATAAATGAAGCAGAAAGTAATAGAACCAAAAGGACAAAATAGATAAACCCACAATAATAATTGGATATTTCAATATGCCCTTTTTCAGTAAGTTAGAACAAGTAGACAGAAAAATCAACAGGGATATGGATGACTTAAACAACATTAGAACACTATCAATCAAGCTGACATGATTAATGTTTATAAAACACTCTACCCAACAACTACAGAATGCACATTCTTTCAAATATGCATGAAACAGTCACCAACATAGATCATTATTTGTTCTATCACACTGCTCTGTGCAAACAGGGTGCTTCAGCAAGCAAAGAGCCCCAGGTGAAAAGAGAAAGTTCTTTTTAAAAAAAAAAAAAAAACTTTTTACAGTTTTATTGAGGTATAATTAATACAAAAACTGCACATATTTAACATATACAATTTGATGAGTTTGGACATATACAAATTCTGCTAGATGTACAAACTAAATGCTTCTAAGTCAGATATCAAATATTTTAAAAAAGATTCTGAAGGAAGCTAGAAGGAAAAAAATGCCTCAACTATACAGGAGCAAAGATAAGAATTCTCTTCTACTTCTACTCAGAAGCCATGTAAGCAAGAAGAAAGTGGAGTGAAATGTTTAAAGCACTGTGAGGGGGAAAAAAAACAAATAAAAAAACAAAAACGTGATCTTAGAACTTTGTACCCTGCAAAACTTTCCTTCAAAGTGAAGAGGAAATAAAGATTTTTTTGGACAAAAAAAATTAGGGGAATTTGTTGCCAATAGACCTCCCTTGCAAGAAATAGTAAAAGGAGTTCTTTGGAGAGAAGAAAGCAATATAGATCAGAAACTTCTATCTCTATAAAGACAGGAAAAGCAGCAGGGAAGAAATAACTGAAGGTAGAATAAAATTTTTACTTTTCTTATTTTTGATGTCACATTTAATAGTTTGTTCCAAATAATATTATCAACACAGTGTTTGAGAAGGTAGGAGTATATACAAATAGGTACATGCATGCTTACATAAGTAACAAAGATATGTTGTACAGCACAGGGAAATATAGCCATTATTCTGTAATAACTTTAAATGGAGTTGAATCGCTATGTTCCCTATCTGAAACTAATAGAATATTGTAAATCAACTATATTTCAATTTAAAAAAAGAAGAAAAGGAATTGCTGGATCATTTGTTAGTTCTATTTTTAACTTTTTGAGGAATCCTCGTAGTGTTTTCCATAGGGCCTGCATCAATTCACATTCTCACCAACAGTACATAAGTGATCCATTTCTCTACATCCTTGTCAACACTTGTTATTTCTTATCTTTTTGATAAATTTTCATTTTAACAGGGGGGAGGTGATATCTCATTGTGATTTTAATTTGCTTTGTCCTGATGTTAAACATCTTTTTACGTAACTGTTGAACACATCTATGTCTTCTTTGGAAAACTGTCTATTCAGATCTTCTGCCCAATTTTTAACTGAATTTTTTTTTTCTGGGTTGTATGAGTTCTTACGCATTTTTAATACCAACCGCTTAACAAATATATGACTTCCAAATACTTTTTACATTCATAGGTTTCCCTTTTTGTTGTTCATAGTCTCCTTTGTTGTGCACAAGGTTTTAGTTTTATATAGTTCCACTTATCTTTCCTTTTGTTTTCTTTGCTTTTGGAATCAGATTTTAAAAATTCATAACAAAACAGATGTCAAGAAGTTTACTACCTATTTTTTCTAGGAGTTTTATGGTTTCAAGTCTTATTTTCAAGTATTTACTCTATTTTGAATAACTCTGTATTTGGTGTAAGGTAGTGATCCATTTTCATCCATTAGAATGTGGCTGTCAAGTTTTCCTAACATCATTTATAGAAAAAACTGTTGCATATTCTTGTCTCTTTTGTCACAGATTGATAGACTATATATTCAGGGGTTTATTTCTTGGTTCTTTATTCTGTTCCATTCATCTATGTATCTGTTTTATGCCAACACCACACTGTTTTGATTACTGTAGCTTTGTAATATAGTTTGAAACTAGGGCACCTGATACCTCCAGCTTTGTTCTTTTGTCTTAAGATTGCTTTGACAAATTTTGGTTCCATAAAATTTTAGAACTGTTATTTTTATTTCTATGAACAATTCCACTGGAAGTAATAGGGATTGCATTGAATCTCTCAATTGCTCTGGGAAATGTGTACATTTTAAGAATATTAATTCTTCTGAGCCATGAACATGTAATATCTTTCCATTTAATTGTCTTTTTCTGTTTATTTCATCAATGTCTCAAAGCTTTCAGTGTACAGGTCTTTTACCTCATCTGTTAAATTTATTTCTAGTTCCTTTAATTTTTTTGATGCCATTTTAAATGGGATTATTTTCTTAAGTTTTTTTTCTGATGGTTCATGATTAATATATAGAAAGAAACATATTTTTATACTTTATGTTTTTGTACCCTGAAACTTTACTGAATTCTTTTATCTAACAATTTTTTGATGATACCATCTGGGTTTTCTGTAAATAAAATCATGTCATTTTTAATAACTCTTTGAGTTCTTCCTTTCCAATTTTGTTGCCTTTTATTTCTTTTTCTTGTTTGATTGCTATGGCTAGGAATTCAAATACCATGTTCAATAAAAGCAGTGAGAGTGGGCTTCTTTGTCTTGTTCCTGATCTTAGAGGAAAAGCTTTTAGACTTTCACCACTGAGTATGATGTAGTTTGCCAACCATGGTATTCTGAGAGCCTTGAGCCAGTAAGTGGAGAACACAGGTCATCTGCCTAGTGTATCATAATCAAGACAAAACCACTGTGTGGTTATTTTTTGTTTGTTTGTTTTTTTGCTATTTCTTTGGGCCGCTCCTGTGGCATATGGAGGTTCCCAGGCTAGGGGTCGAATCGGAGCTGTAGCCACTGGCCTACGCCAGAGCCACAGCAACGCGGGATCCAAGCCGCATCTGCAACCTATACCACAGCTCACGGCAACGCCGCATCCTTAACCCACTGAGCAAGGGCAGGGACCGAACCCGCAACCTCATGGTTCCTAGTCGGATTCGTTAACCACTGCGCCATGATGGGAACTCCCAACGGTGTGGTTATTAATAGTAGTTCCTCTGAGGAGAGAGATGACTGGAGAGGAGCTTCATACACGCATTGCTAATTTTGTTTTCTGTGTGTTTGGGAGTTTGGATTGATAAGGTGGTTCCTTTCTTCAATCCCTGTTCCTCCTCCATTTCTTAAAGATTTATTGATCCACTGATTTGACTCTTATAAAAACCAGTGATATAGTTAAAACCTGCACTTATATTTGAAGTTGCCCTATAACTTTATTTTATAGTATATTTTGTACTGAATATATAATTTTGAAATCACCATAATAATAGTTTCATAAAATAGAGCATGTGGTTATGGAATAGAGTGTTTAATATGCCCTCCAACATCCCTTCTTCTTGGTACCCATGCCCTGCTAAGCCACTTCTGTTGAGTGTGAGCTGGATCTTCTCACTTGCTCCTAACCAAGAGAACATGGTTTAAGTGATGGGATGTCATATCCACAATTAGACTGCAAAATACTCTGGCTCCTGTCTTGTTTGCCTTCTCTCTGTCTCTTCCTCTTATTCTGTTTCTCCTTTTCCCAGGCTCTCTCTCCCTTGCTTTTGCTATCTGGTTCCCTCTGTGTGTCTCTATGTTCAGTTTTGATGGAAATTTTTCTATGTTAGCCTAAAAAACAATATACCAGCTTTTCTTTTTTAAAAATGATTTTAATTTTTCCATTATAGCTGGTTTACAGTGTTCTGTCAATGTTCTAATGTACAGAAAAATGACCAGTCATACATACATACACACTTCATTTTTCTTACATTATCCTCCACCATGTTCCATCATAAGTGACTAGATATAGTTCCCTGTGCTATACAGCAAGGTCTCATTGCTTATCCATTCCAAAGGCAAGAGTCTGCTTCTATTAACCCCTGATTCCAAGTCCATACCACTCCCTCCCCCTTCCCCTTGGAAACCATAAGTCTACCAGCTTTTGGTCTGGTAATTATCACTATTGCTTTGGATCATTATCTAATTTTATATATTTATTATTTTATATATTATTTTTATATATTATGTGTTTATTATTGTTCTAGTTTATTTTGCTTATTTTTACTTCTTGAATGACCACATGGTTTATTATAAATCAGTTAATTTAAGTCTATGTATTTTGTCAAATATATCAATTTACCCATCCATACATATATTACACATATTTATTTTTATAAACTTCTTTTATTTTCATATATCTGAAATTTTATTTCATTCATGAATAGTTATGTAGCTGGTAATACAATTCTACACTGACATTTAAGGCTTTTTTTATTGCTTTATGACATTGTCCAATTGGGATGAATCTGTCTGTTGGACCAATTTTTATTTCTTTTTAGCTAAATTATCTCTTTGCATCTGTAGGTATAAATTTATTACATAGAATTTTTATATACATAAGTATTTACATATATGTGTACAAATAAAAATATATATTTATATACCTAAGTGTTACACATGCTTCCATGAAGTATAAAAAATAAATGAATTTGCATGAATACACCAACCAAAGTATGTAGTGGAGAATTACCAATGCCACTGAAGGCTATATCTCTCCTTGGTCATAGCTCCTTCACACACACCCAGATATAATCACTATCCCGATTATGTGTTTATCGTTCCCTTGCCTCTATATGTATTTTAGTATATATGTATGAATTGCTAAAATATATATATATGTGTATGCATTCCTAAACTTTGTGAATAGAAAGTTCCTGTTTTGTTTAATAGTTTTTCTAATAAGGTATTCAGCAAGTTGCTTCTCAAAATTTAGTTTTCTATTTTTAGGATCTACTTATGTTAATACATGTGCTCTTAGGTCATTAACTGTCACTGCTATCATCATAGCAGTGACAGTTAATAAATTAACATATTTATAAATTAACAGTTATAAATTAACATTTTTATGTGGATACATTTAATGTATCCATATAAATGCTATGGATACATTTATATGGTCGGTTATTATTATCCTTTCTTCTGAAATGGGATGTTTAGGGCACTTGTATTTTGTTTTATGAAAAGTACTTTTTTTTTTTTAACAAGCCTCCATACTCTCTAGTTTGAGTTCTATTTAGTCTATATACCTTGGCAAGAAATAGCTGAAACATGAATTCTCCCTTCAAACAACCGGAAAACCCTATCAGTAAGCCCAGAAAATAAAAAGAAGACTGAGTCCTGCCTTCTAAAGGACCATCTTTAAAAGGGAGGCATGGACCTATTATTATAGACTTTTACCTTATCTGTTAAACTTGTCTGGCTCGACCACTAACTTGCTGAGGCACTACAAAAAGTGTCTGTCTTGTCACACTTGCCTGTTTTACCTCAAATGAGCCAAAATGGTGATCTTAGGGGAGTTCTGGCCCCACTGCCCATCCTTCTGTGGTTCATTACAGGGTTTTTTTTTTTTTTTTTTTTCCTGTTGCAATGACTTAATTGAGCTCTGTGATAACTGGGGGAATGTGACAGTGCTGACTTTTTATAGGAAATTGAGAGCAGCCTACTATCAAAACCACGATTATTTTTTGATTCTAAGTGACTGCACTTTGCAGTCAAGGGCACTCTAGATTTTTGAGAGACTGTCAGTTAAGACTTTACTGAAAATGAATTTCTAATGGAAGCTTTCAATCTTTTCTTAAATCCTCCCAGTTTTATAAACTGACCATATCTTATCAGAGGGCAAATTTCCTTTAAAGAATTTCATTATTTCCACAGTTGTCTTTCAAGTAAGTTCATTTCTTTTTCTACTATAGTATTTTGTCTTTTTGCCTGCTACTCTAAAATGTTTTAAATGGTCTCTAAAATATTAGTGTCTGAGTTTCTTCAAACTCAGGAGGAATCACTGCTACACCAAAGACTGGTAAAGAAATATTCTATGTTCACCCTATTTTGCATCGCTTTAGTGTTAAGGGTAGAGGAATGGCCTGTCAAGTGACTGTAACTTAAACTGCCTAGGAGAAAAACAGCAGTGACTTCTGTTTTCTCCTTGTGGACAATATGTCCATGCTGTCCTCAAAAAATTCTTATATTTTCTCCATGCCTGGCCTCTTATTTGACCAGTGGAAGTATATTTTAACCTTCCTTTCCAGGGCATCTTTTTTCTTTATTTTAACATATAGTGCTATGTTATCCATAATAATTACATATTTATCACTTCCAACTCTTACAAATATTTGGATACTCTCTTACATTTAAACCAATAAGTATGTTTAGTTGTCTTGGTTAATTGTTTAACAGTAAAAGGAAGAATTGCAATTTATCTCAAAGTTTATATTATTTCTCCAAAGAGACTTCCCTGCTAATTGGAAGGCACCTTTCTAATAAGGACAAGTAGCTTTTTTAAGTATTATAAATCCATTTTAATATCTTATAAGCCATCTAAGTTATAACTAATTTCTGACAGGCAAAATATGTTTGATAACATATTGATTAATATTTTGGAATGGATTAACAATGAGATCCTGCTGTGTAACACTGAGAACTATGTCTAGATACTTACAACACAGCATGACAATGGGAGAAAAAATTTATGTATACATGTATGTATAACTGGGTTCCCATGCTGTACAAAAAAAAGGATGTTGGGGGAAATAACAATAAGAAATTTAAAAAAATATTTTCCAGTCCTTGGCATTCTTCAGTGAGTTGGGAGAGACAGATCTTTTGTCACTAGACTGGCAGAGGTCATGTTACCTGCTGCTTGTATCTGTCAGTTCCCTGCTTAAGGGATGTGAGGCTACCTCAAATGTTTGTGATGCATGAGAAATACTGATTGCAAGTTTTAGTCAGGGTGGCCTCATTTTTCTTTCTTTTTTTTTTTGTCTTTTTGCCATTTCTTGGGCCGCTTCCCACGGCATATGGGGGTTCCCAGGCTAGGGGTCGAATTGGAGCTGTAGCCACTGGCCTACACCAGAGCCATAGCAATGTGGGATCTGAGCCGTGTCTGTGACCTACACCACAGCTCACGGCAACGCCGGATCCTTAACCCACTGAGCAAGGCCAGGGATCGAACTCGCAACCTCATGGTTCCTAGTGGGATTCGTTAACCACTGCGCCACGAAGGGAACTCCTGGCCTCATTTTTCTAACGGCAACTTCTGATATGCAGTTATGGCATAGAAGAAGTAAGTTATTTCCTTCTCTTACAAGTCATGAAATGTGCTCCTGATTATGGAACCAGCCTCCCGCCCTCATTCATTGCTTCATTGTTCCCCAACTTACAACTCCACAATGCTCAAAAGAAAAATGTAATTTTTGGGTAAAGTTCTTCAGGAAAGCATCAATTACAAAAAGCAACCACCTTTACATAAAGCAAAACTACATCTGTGACAGTCCCAGTGAAATGAAGATTTGTGCAAAATGGGGCGAGGTGATTTTCAAATTGGAAGCTGATGGTAAGGAAAAGAATATTTAAGATTCCTAAACTAACTTCCTCTGCCAGGTCAATACCAGAGAGAGTGAGGGAGAAGAATGAGATAAGAAAGGAAAAGGGAAAATATATTTTCTTTATGGGCTTTGCAATGGATTGAATAAATACGCTAAGTGATGATAGCAAATATAAATCAGTAGCAACTACAGGCACTGTGAGTGACCACAGGTGAACATTGGCTCCTTCTGTTGAATAATGAAACAGCAAGAGCTCCCTAGAGAGCATTCACAGCAAAACCAGAAAAGTATATTCATCATGAATAACACATACTGCCTGGAATAAGAACAAACCTTTCAGGAGAGACTAAGAATTCCCTGGGCCCTCATTACTGTGGTCAACATAAAGAAGAGACGAAAACTGGATTCATTTTTCTTTCCATTTGAACAAAGAACAGCAATTAAAAAAAAAAAAAAAAAAGACCATAGTTTGGCTTTGTGGAGCTTCTTTTCTTTTTGAAGAATGTTTTTAATTCACAAAACCTATGAGGATATTATGAAAGCACTACACTTTTATCTTTAATTTACAATCCCATGTTTACTTTCAGTTGTGAATGTCCCCACATGTTATCACATGTTTGTCAGTCACTTGAGACCTGGCATATATTCGATGGAGGATTATAGAACCATAGAGCTTTAAAGAACTTGGTTGTGTTGGAGCCCATTCCATGTGTTTGACAGACGAAGAGGAAGTCCAAGAGGAACTGATTCTTTTTCACTAATTCATTCTAATAAGAATGAGTCAACGCTTTCCAATTATAAACCAGCATGACTCTCATACTGTTTCTATTTTTATGTCTCACATTTGACTTTGTATTCTAAGTTTCAAAGTAGATTATTTTCATGATAGCTCCCTTTAATTTTGGATTTCCTTACATGATTTTATGTCTATTTTGTCCTCCTTGGTCTAGATTCTTAGATATATGAATAATTCTTAAAGAATATAGCTTACTGCAATCAAAAATCATATAATGGTTGAATAGACCCCCAAACAAGACTCACATACATGCTGCCTATAAGAGACTAACTTCAGATCTAAAGAAACACACAGAAAGTGAAGGAATGAAAAAAGATGTGGGGGTACCAATAATTGTATCAGACAAAGTAGACTTTGAATGAAGATGTTCAAAGGTACAAATTTCCAGTAATGAGATAAGTAAGTACTAGGGTTGTGATACACAACATGATAAATATAATTAACACTGCTGTGTGTTATACACAAAAGTTGTTATGAAAGTAAATCCTAAGAGTTCTTAACCACAAAGAAAATCATTTTTTCTTTCTTGAATGTTGAATCTCCACAAGATGATGGATTATCCAACTTACTCTGATAATTATTTCACCAGGTAAGCCAAATCACTGCACTGTACACTTTCAATTTACACAGTGCTGTGTGTCAATTATATCTCTATAAAACTGGAAGAAAAAAATGAATAACTCCAACAAAACGAAATGAACAATGAACCTCAACACAATCTGACATCGAGTGCAGAATGTGTGAATTTATCAAAAACTCCCTTCTTTCTGATGCTTTAGTTCATTGAAGCTCTCAGCCACTGGGCTAATTTCTAAGTGGTTCTAGCAGAACTTCAGCTGCTTGAACACAGATTTTCCTGATGAAGGTGCGACATTATGAACAAACTTTCATATCACCACTTTTTAACTGCATGCTCCACACCTTCCATTAGATCATTAAGATTTAATGAGAAAACTGAAGATTTTCTTCCTGGGGGTCATTAAACTCACTCCACATTCTGAAGCTATCTTGGCACAACAGGCCACCACAAAGGACGCACAGATGTCACTGTATTAAGGGTTCATTCAGGGCAGCCCCCCAGTTGCCACCCCCCACAGATGGGATTTCTGAGCTACTGCACAAAACCTTCGGAAAGTGCACATATATCCCAGAACACAGGGTGGATTCTTCCTACTCCTGTGCTCCCTTCTATCACTTTCAGGGCCAAATTTTGGTTTGGGATCCTCAGCTCCTACAGAATTTAAAGGAGGCTGCCTGCTGTGAGGCAAATGTGACTGCATGGAGCTGTCAGAAGGTTTTATTTTGGAATCAGGAAATAGCCCAAAGAACTCAAGAATGATCTGCTGTAGGGACTAAATGGTGACACAAATTCCAGGACACATTTTCTTGTGTTTCAGCCTTAGATTCATTTTGGCTTATATTTGCAGGATTAGAAACAAGTAATTATCCAGATAAATTCAAGCTGCCAAATGTCTGGTCTTCCCAGAAAAGTCAACTGTTTTATTTTCTAAGAGAGATAATTACCTAATTATGTACCTGTCAGGGGTAGAAATTACCAGAAAAGGCAACAGTTCATTGATAACTTCTCAAGATAATTTCATAAACTCACATGTCACAAGCTCTGTCTGGGGGAGGGGAGGCAGGGACAAATAGGCAATATAGGGTATTGTGTGGTCTATCAGGCTTCACACTTCCTGATAAATGAATCTATTAACACATAATGTGCCCATTTACACTTTAATTATCCTGAGACTGAATTATAGGCTAAAGCTATCCTCATTAACCCTCCAAAGAACAGCTTGTAAAATAATGTTATTCGCCATAACATTAATTACTAGCAATATTGCTTATAAGGATGTACATCTATTTGTTTTATTTTACTCATTTTCTAAATACAGATGGCTTTGCATTATAAATACTCAACATGCTGGCACACTCCTTCAAATCTCAGATACATATGTCTGTATGTATATGTGTACATGTATGTATATGTGTAGATAGATGTAGATACATGTACCAGCCTAGGCATTGATACAACTCACACCTTTACTTACAGAGACGTCCTGTCAAGGGAACAGGTGTTGACAGAGAAAGTTAACTGAGACTCTAGTTTCAGCTGACCCTTCATATTACGATTACCTACCAATGGTAAGTTACTGAAGTCAAGCCACAGGATACATGACCTTGTCTCCAGTTGGTGCCCTTGGGTGGGTTACTTAACTACTGCTTCTTCCTTTATTTACCTTGTGTAAAATCCAGGTAACAAGGACATCACCTCAAGTGTTGTTGCCAGAAGTAAATGAAGGAATATATATAAACATCACAGAGCAGAGCCTGCTGTATAATCAACATTCGATTCAAGTGTTTTTCATTCCTACGTACCATGTAGGCTTTGATGAGCATGTATTTGGTCTTTTTATGACTCCTCCGTAGATTCACCTACACACAAGCAAAACCCAGAATGGACAGCTGCTGTGTTTACAACTATTGAAGGAACTTGAGAAATTATTTTTGCAAATGACACAGAAACCTGGAGACTGAGGTCAAGGAGGCCTCGAGGGATGACAGCCAATCTCCAATGAAGCTGTAAATAGAAGCAGTTCTGTCTTCCAGTCAAGACTGACAGACTGACAGAGAATGCTTCCTCTTACATGGGAGAGGCTCAGCTTTCTGTACAGCAAATGGATGATTTCACTACGCTTAGAATTGCCTAAAATTACTCACATGGGGACTCAGCAAAAATGTGACAAAGATTTCAGCTGCACAGCCTTGTTTTAAGGCCCTGAAGCTTTGTACCTCTTCAGAAACAGACCTGCCAAGGACAATTTTTTTCCTCCAGTATTCTTTGCAAAATTGCATCTCGGCTTCTTTTTTGTTACTCTTGAAAAATAATAAAATCTGATTAGTTTCTCTTTTGGAGGGTGGGGCTGGAGAGGCTGCTCTAGGAATGCTTTGTTAAAAAAAGAAGTTGTCAAATGACACTACTGCTGTTCGGTGACCATGTCAGCCTGTCCCTGAGCCCTGTGCTCGAGGCAGCAGTAATAGGGAAGGAGTGCCCACATGCCTCCACCCACAGAACTGAGGAAAGATTCAGGGAGTTACCCATGACACCCGATCCATCAGGTTCCCCTTCTTGTACCACTGATCAGTCTGGACCAAACACCTGCTAACTTGCCCTGGCCTGACTCTGTGACGCTTCTTTCTCTTCCAAAGGGCCCTGAACTTCATTCACTTTCACCCAACCCCATGTCAATATCTGAGCCATAACTAGGCTGACTTCCCAGACCTCCTCCAGAGCATTTTCTGTTCAGATGCCCAGTCATGCCCCTCTCAGTGCGCTGTCTACACCCAGGTCTTTCTCCACCAGTAAGAGAAAAGGCAAAACTTCTTCAGCCTGACTTTTATGAAGCTTGCGGGTTTTATGGTCAGAGCATCACCCCCTTATTATGATCATCCTTCTGGACAAACACTCTCTTTACCTAGGTTCAGGCTCCTTCTATTGACTGTAGAGCACATGTTAAAGTGTGGAGATGAAAACTATAGTGAGTTCTTCCCATAATTAAGATGTGAAAGTGATGCCCTGCCAGCCTCAGTTCTCACAGAGAATTAAACCTACAGGATCCACAGGTATAAATTACACGAATGTCCAGGAGTTTCAAAGCGGAGGACAAAAACAAGATGAGATTTGCAACCATGAGACATCCATATCCAGCTGATGAAAATATTACAGATGTCATGGAGGGGGAAAGTGAAGACTGACCGATTTTGGGGGGAGCTTCTGGCATTCTGAGTCTCACCCCCCACCCCAGACACACTCAATCTAGGAAGCAGGTGCTAGATAGTGTGATGACATTGTCCCATGACCCCCACAGTGTGGAGCCTACATCCCTGAATCTCACCTGAGTCATATAAAGAGTGAGAAGCTGTAGAGTTCCCATTGTGGCACAGCAGAAATGAATCCGACTAGGAACCATGAGATTGTGGGTTCAATCCCTGGCCTTGCTCAGTGGGTTAAGGATCTGGAGTTGCTGTGAGTTGTGGTGTAGGCTGGCGGCTACATCTCCGACTAGACCCATAGCCTGGGACCTCCATGTGCTGCAGGTGCAGCCCTAAAAGGACCAAAAGACAAAAAAGGAAAAAAAAAAAGAGTGAGAAGCTGGATTGCCAGCTACCTGAGCCAGCACTTAAAAATAAATGGGTTTCACTGGGAGAATGGAAACCCCAAGATTTCTCTAAAGGAAGAGTCGGCGGATGTGAGCAAGAGAGAGGCTAGGAGCTGCCTCAGCACCAGTTTAGGAGACATGGGGGTGGGGGGAGTCCCAACAAAGAGAAGCAGCCATGTCCTAATGGCTAGGACATGTGTAGATGTCATTCTGTCATCCTTCTAGAATTTCACATAAGTGGAATCCCACAATATCCTTTTATCTCTGGCTTCTTTCAGAATAGTCTGAAGTGCATCCCTGTAATTATGTTTATCATGTGTTTATTACTTTTCATTTCTGCGTAGCACCTATTGTGTGAATACACCGGTCTGTTTATTCATTCAGCTCCTGATAGACTCTTGCATTATTTACCACTTTTGGAATGCTGTGAATAAAGTTATTATATAAATCTTTTAGAGGATTTTACTTTGGTTTTTCTTAGATGGATATCTAGGCGTACAAATGCTTGGTTGTATTAGAAGCATTCACTCATTTTTATAAGACACTTCCGAATTTCCCAAAACATTGTTATTTCCAATTCGTGTCATTTGCTCTGTATCTTTGCAAATATTGGGTGATATCTGTCTTTTTAATTAGAGTCTTTGTGGTGGTACCTAGTGGTGGCTCCTTCTGATTTGTTTCCTTTTTCCTTGAAGACCAGAGATGTTAGACATCTTTTCTGTGCTCACTGAACCATCACATACACTCTATTATGTGTGAACAAAAAGTTGTGTATTTTTCTTGTTAAATTGTATCCCTTTTATTTCTCTTCCTTGCCTTGTTGGTTTAGCTAGAGCCTCCATGAAAATCAAAATAGCGGTAAAGAGAATAGATATCATTGCTTTTCTCCAGTTCTAGGGAAGACTTTAGTCTTTCACCCTTAAATATGACAACACTAGGTTTTTATTAGATGCCTTGTATCAGGCTGAGGCAGTGGTATTTCATTCCATAATCGATAATGACTACTAAATTGAATGTCATTTCTACAACTACTAAGATGGTCATATGGTTTGTGTCCTTTGTTAATGTGCTGAAGTATATTGTTTGATTTTTTGAATATTGTCAGCCCAGCATTTCTGGAATAAAACCCTTTTTTTTTTTTGCAAAATTTGTTTTCTTTTTTGTATCTTGTTGTATTCAATGTGCCGACATTTTATTAAGCATTTTTTCATCTATGTTCATAAGGAACATTATTCTGCAGTTTTCTTCTCTTGTAATGCATTTATATAACTTTAGTGTCAGAGAAATCCTATTGTCATAATTGAATTGTGAGTTGTTCTGTCATCTCCATTTTCTAAATGAGTTTGTGTAGGATTAGCATTCATTTTTCCTTGAATATTGGATGGAATTTGCTGGTGAGGCCATCTGAGCCTAGAGATTTCATTGTTGGGTGATTTTTAATTATGAATCTATTATTTAAGTTGATATAAGTCTATTCAAATTGTCTGCCAGAAAAACTTCCTCTAACACTTGTTATCCTGTGGAGTCAAAATCCTGTGGCTTTTGTTTGGTGAAAAAGTCTTTACATTCAGTTTTCAGTGATATTTTTAATGAATAAGGAACTCTACTTTCAGGGTTTTATTAAGATTCTCTGAGCTGTGGCTTTATAGTTTTCATCAAATTAAAAAAAATTCTTTCTGCTAAAATGTTTCTGTAGCTATCTTTTTTTTCTGATTTTGAAACTATGATAATACATATATAAGGTAATATTGTTCCACTATAGGTCACTATAACTCTATTTATTTATTTTTGGCATTTAAAATTTTTGTTCATGTAATTCAATTTTGCTAATTTTTATTGCTATATCTTCAAATTTTTTTTTTGTCTTTTTTTTTTGCTATTTCTTGGGCCGCTCCTGCGGCATATGGAGGTTCCCAGGCTAGGAGTCCAATCGGAGCTGTAGCCGCTAGCCTACGCCAGAGCCACAGCAACGCGGGATCTGAGCTGCGTCTGCAACCTACACCATAGCTCACAGCAATGCCGGATCCTTAACCCACTGAGCAAGGCCAGGGATCGAACCCGCAACCTCATGGTTCCTAGTCAGATTCGTTAACTACTGCGCCACGACGGGAACTCCTATATCTTCAAATTTATTTACCAATGTTTAATCCACTATTAAGCCAATGCAGTGACTCTCATGTTACTCAGTTTTTCAGCTCTTAAAATTCCATTTGCTTTTTCAAGTATCTTTAATTTTTAATTTTTAATTTTTCTCCATAACGTTCATGTTTTTCTTTATATCTATGACTGCATTTATAAAGCTGTTTTAAAGTCTTCCTCTGCTAATTCTATCATCTTGGTCATTGATGAATTTCTTTTTATTGGCTGATTTTTATTTTCTCTGGGTTTATCTTTTCCTATGTTTTCTTGCTTTGATTGTCCAGCAATATTTGATTACTAAAAATTTGGGGTATTATGATCTTGAGCAACTTGATCCTTTGCCTACCTTAAAGAGTGTTGAAATTTGTTCTTGAAAATGGCTAGGTTACTGGGAAATTTGCTGTACATTTTGAGGCTTTTTTCTAAGATTTGTTAGAATCTGTTAAGAATGGATACTGTTCTAAGGGTATAGGATCTCTACCACATGCATTCTTGTTGGTTCACTCTCAAAACTTCCCTACAGTGAACTGGCTCTAAGATTATCAAGGTTGCAGTCCCTGGTCTTTGTTCTTTGCTCAGCCTCTTGGATTTTCATCCTGTGTTTGCAAAGCATAGTGTCCTTTCCTGCAGATTATATGTTCTCATTTACTAAGTACCTCCTTTATTCACAGGTACACAGCCTGCTTAACTCCTCTGCTCAGCTTCCTCAGACTCTGATCTCTGCCTTTCAACTCAGAAAATGCTCATACTCTGCTTGGGTTTTCTCTCCTATTGGAGCATAACATGTGCCCCTGTGCAGAAAAGGGCCAATGACAGAGCTCACCCCATTTGTTTCTTTTCTCTCAGGGAGCACAGTTTTGCCCAATGGCTGTCAAAAGTCTGCCAAGAGCTGTTTAATTTATTTTGCTCAGTTTTCTAGTTTTCTATGCAGTAAGGTGATTACTATACAAGATATCCCTGCTCCCACTTGCTTCAGGACTCCCCTCCTCTGGGGCAAAGATCTGGTATGGGGAGGGTAAAAGCACACTTAAAGTGAACTAAGTCAGCTGAGGGCTTCTGCTACAGCAACTCGGAATCAGACTCCTCCCCTGATAGGGCAGTGACAGTCACTAAGCAGAGGGGAATTCCTGCCTCATACCCAGCACTGGCCTTAGACTCTCCATCTCTATCCTACCAAGGTGATAGCTTCCAGCACACTCTAAGGAAAGATGTAACTTGCATCCACATCATAACCAGCCCTCCTGCCAAGGGAACTGGGTATACATACTCCACACAGGGATGCTTCCAGAAATGCCATCTTTCAAGACTACCATAGGTAACTGTTTAACTAAATTCCCAATCCAGAGAGACTTAAATAAAATGAAAAGGCAGAAAAGCTACTCTCAATTGAAAGAGCAGGAGAAAACCCCTGAAAAAAAAAATGAAGCAGAAATAAGCAATTCATCAGATTAAGAATTCAAAATATTGGTAATGAAAATGTTAATTAATTAGGAAAAAGAATCGATCAAAACACTTAACATTTTAACAAAGAACTAGAAAATATAAAAAAGACTCAATCAAAAATAAGTAATTCAATAGCTGAAATTAAAAAACTCCTTCACTAGAAGGAGCAAATAGCAGACAGTGATATAGACGAACACAAAAGTGACTTGGAAGATAGAATAGTGGAAAGAACCCAATCAGAACAGCAGAAAGTAAAATAAATCTTTTAAATGAAAATCTCTATGATAACTTTAAGTGTTCCAACATCTGCATTATAGAGGTTCCAGAAGGAGAAGAAAGAGAGAAGGGAAAACTACATTTGAAGAAAGTATGGCTAAAAACCTCCAAAACCTTATCAAAGAAACAGATATCCAGGTATAGGAAATACAGAGGGTGTAAACAAGATGAACCCCAAAAGACTCACAGCAAGACATATAATTAAAATAGCAAAAGTTTTAAAAGATAATTCTAAAGGCAACAAGAGGAAAACAGTCATATATGAGGGAATCCCCACATATCAACTGATTTCTCTGTAGAAATGTTGCAGGCCAGAAGAAAGTGGCATGATATATTCATAGAACTGAAAGGTTAAAAACCTGCAACCTAGGATATTCTATTCAGCAAGCTTATCATTTAGAATAAAAGGAGAGATCAAAACAAGCAACAGTTAAAAGAATTAATCAATACTAAACCTACTCTAAAATAAATATTCAACATTCTCCTCTAAATGGAAAAGAAGTAAGAGTCTATCAGAAAGAGAAAATCCTACTAGAAAAGGCAAATATATAGTAAGGATTGAAGATTACTTAAATAAGCCAGTATATAAATTAAAAGACAAAAAATAAATAAATAAAAGCAACCATAGCTACAATCGAAAGTTAAGGGATAAGCCTGAAGATGTAAAATATGACATCAAAAACATAAAATGCAGGTGGGGGGATTAAAAAATATACATCTTTTAGAATGTCTTTAAAGTTAAATGACATCAACTTAAAACAAATAGATATAATTATGAAGCAACATAAATAAACACCATGACAACCACAAATAAAAAAATCTACAATAGATACACTCAAAAAGAAATAAAACACAAGCATACTACTAAAGAAAACCATTAGACCACAAGGAAAGTAAAAAATGATCAGAGAAATACAAAAACAACTAGAAAAGATGTAATAATACATCAATATGAACATATCCGACAGTAATTACTTTTGTTTGTTTTCTGTTATTTGTTTTTTTTTTGGCCATATCCATGGCATGTGGAAGTTTCTAAGCCAGGGATCAAATCTGTACCAGAGCCACAGCAGTGACAATGCCAGACACTTAGCCTCCTGAGCCACCATGGAACTCTGATCAATCGTTACTTTAAATGTCAATGGATTAAATGTTCTAATCAAAAGTCATAGGGGGATCATCAGATTGAAAAAAAAGACTCTTCCACATGTTGCTTATAAGAGACTCTTCAATCTAAAGACACACAGACTGAAAGTAAGGGAATGGAAAAATATGTTTCATGTAAATGGAAATGACAAGAAAGCACAAGTAGCAACATAGATATGAGACAAATAGATTTTAAAACATAAGCTAAAAGACAAAGAAGGACATTATATAATAATAAAGGGATCAATACAAGAAGAGGATATTACACTTCTTGACTTATGTGCCTTCAATATAGGAGGACCAAGATATAAAAAGCAAATACTGAGACATTAGGAGAAATTGACAATCTCACTAATGAATATACATCTGGAAAAAAACACAAAAACACTAGTTGGAAAAGATACTTGCACCCCAATGTTCCTGGCAGCACTATTTATAATACCCAAGATATGGACACAATGCAAGTACCCATCAACAGACAGATGCATAAAGACATGGTACATATATATTGGAATATTTCTCAGCTATTAAAATAATTAAGTATCACCATTCACAGCAGTATAGATGGACCTAGAGAATATTTTGCTTAGTGATATGTCAGAGAAATACTGTAAGATGTCATTTATATGGAATCTAAAAAATAACACAAATGAATGTCTATGTAAAACAGAAACATACAAAAATAAGAAACAAACTAGTGGTTACCAAAGGGGAGAAGGAAGCGGAAGGGGGAAATTAAGGGTATAGAGGATTAAGAGGTGAAAAACTAGTATGTAAAAATATATATAAGCAGCAAATTATACTTTACAGCACAGGGAATTATAGCCATTATCTTGTCATAACTTTTAATAGGGTATAATCTGTAAAAATAGTGACGATCTATGCCATATATCTAAAACTAATTTAATATGTTAACCAGCTATACTTTACAAAAAGACAAAAAACTCACAAATATAAAATTAAATGAGAAAAAAGTTAAATATGGATATTTAATTACTTAACCCCTTGACAGATTTTGTTTTACTGTTTATTCTCTTATGAAATATTTTGCATGAAGAGTTCTCAATAAACACTTTTTGAAAGACTATATGATACACCAGGCATTTGAGTACAATGTAAGCCAAGGGGATTTTCACTGTTCTTTCAATCACGTTGAGAGTGCATTAAATCTTGGTGTGCTGAAATTAGTGTCTTTTGTTTCCTAAAAGAATCACATCTTTAAAGATTGCTTTTTATTTTCTAGAAATAATTAGGCTACTTTGATCTGCACAGCTTTGCAGTTACGCAAGCTAAAGTTTCACTAATATTTTACCTCCAATTCCCTCTTATTTCCAAATATTCTTTTCCAATATTGATATTTTAAATATAGATTGCTTCATTTTCTTCATTTGAACACTTAGGTCTTCCTTACAGAAATCTCTCAATTCTAGGAAAGCACAGTTGTGTTTTATCATAGTAGTGTTTGCTGCAAATCCTATAAATGATTCTACCACACTAAGCCAGTAGAAATAGGGTTAGTATTACTGTGATTTAATTTGGTTTGTTCTTGGTGATCAGAAGTCCTTGCAACTGAGTTGTATTGGGGGAAAAAATTTTAAAAAGAACTAAGTGGCTTTAAAAGAAGAGACATTACCTTTTGATGTTTAGGTATTCAAATAAAGACATTAGATTGGGCATTTTTGTCACAAAGTTAATTTTGTGCAACAAACCATCATGAAAGAAAAGATGTTTACATAGTGCATTTTCAAAATCATAAATGCTGACACAACACTCTGGGGTGTCTTTTTTCCATGGGTTTTAAAAATGCTAATTTGTTAGAAGAAACAAAATGAATTAAATGGAACTTTACATGATAAATGAATAAATGCAATGCTAAATTGATAAAAATGTCAAGTTGTTTAATTGTCAGCATCTGTTGTTGAATTCAGTATCCTTATGCTGCTTTTTTATTTCTCTCTAATAGAGTTGTGTTTGCTGGCCTAACTTCAGATTAGTGGAAAGCCTCCAAAAGACAAATAATCATTCAAAAGCATTCAATTTTGAATCCCCACAATCCTGTCCTGCCAAAGCAAGTATTTCAGCTCAGAGCTAAGCACTAAACTTCTCATCTAATGAAAGGTCTTGAAACTCAGTTCAAAGATGTCACTTTTTAATTGAGATTTCTATTTACGTAAATAGGAAGTAATACACAGGAGCCAATCTTTGCCTGTTTTCTAAAATGCGCTTGATCACATCACGGCTACTAACAAGTGACCTGAAATCCCGAGATTATTAAGTAAATAGCGTCTTGCTAGCATTACATTCTAACAATCTTGTAACAGACATGACATGCCCATGTCCTGTGTATTAGATTTTATAACCCAACTCACTCAGAGAGAGGACATAAGACATCAATCTTACAAGAATCAAAGTGTATCCTCCAAATAAAAATTTGTGGAACAAAAAAGCTATAAAAGGATCTGAGGATTTGAGGTTATGTCTACATAATAGCAGTTTTGTAAGGAAAGAAAATTTAAGAATTAAAAAAAATATGAAAGAAAGTTACTGGGCTAATAGCTCAGGCTTTAAAGCAAATGGTTATTTTATAGACAGAAATTTGAAGATTTGATAAAAAACAAAATAAAATACAGCTTTGGTGAAGAAGATATAAATTAATTAATCAGAGAAGTTGGGACAGAAGAGTACAAAATATCTCCCCTTCTACTCTTGCATTTCTGGGTTCTCAGCCACTTGGACTCTTGCTATTTTGTGGGACAGAAGTTGTGCCCTATGTCCATTTCCACGTGACTGGCAGCCTTTGGTACCACCTTCCTCCTCCCCTTTCTCCTCACTGCCTCCCTCCCACTGAGGATGCTCAGAGGAGCTGAGCAGGTCAGGCTCACTCACTCCTCTCCCCCAACCCATCCTACCCCTTCCCCTCCCCACCCTCCCATTCCCCCCACATCCCCCCAGGATCTGCAGTCTGAAGAGGCCACAGGCTCTGGGCTGCACTTGCTCAAGCAGGGAGACTTACTGATAAAGGCCTTGCTCTGCAAAACTGCTCTAGCTTTGGTGGGTGCAGCCAAAGTGTGGGTAAAACTTTGGGTGGTTTGAAGGGGGCACATCAGAGGCTGGACTTCAACTCATGTAAATACCCTCAAGGAAACAAATGGGAGATGGGATGGTACCCCCGAGATGTTTAATTCCAAAGAGATGGCTCCCAGGTCTTTCAAGCAGATGTTTCTAATCATAACTGCTCAGTCCTCAAAAAAGATTTACACGCATTTTAAAGAACTGAGAAAGTGCCTAAAATGACAGGTTGTCTAAGGCAAATGCTCCGAGAAAAAAGAGGGAAGGGAAATCTCTTATTTTCAACAGAGAGACTTAAGCCTCTTATTTTTAATGTGTGTATGTCCTTACTTTAGCCCGGCGATTTTCTGTGTAATTTATTTTTAGCCCTTGAATAACTGCTTCTTTGTAAAAGTGTAGAGAGAGCCACAATCTCCAATCCTTTCATGGGTCTCACAGCTTTTACTTTGGGAGCAGATTTTGCATCTTGGGGACCGGCTGATGTCCTCCCTCTGAAAGATGGGGTTACACCATCCAGGAGTAGCTGTGGCTCCAGGAGGCTCGTCGGGGTGGGCAGGGGGGCTCAGGGTGAGGGAAGCAGGCTGGCCCCTTCCTGCTGAGGGGCAGCCACACTGCTGGCTGGCACACTTCTTTCTAAGCTTAGTGGGTTAAGAGTGGAACAGGATGGAACCTCCAGGAGGCAAGGCTTTGCTGTCCCTTCTGACACTCCCTCTCCATCCGCTCCCTTCCCGCCCTGAGGTGGTCATGTCCTGGTAGTTTCTAGAAGACCTAGAGCTCACTGCCATCAGCCCTTCCTCCCAACAACTGGAGAGGAAATGCTTCCAGGGACCGTGTGCCACACGTTAAACATGACATACCTCCTGCTCCCAGGTCAGTCAGAGTGACCACTGTGCATACCTGTCCACTCCGAGGCTCCCTCCCAGGTAACTGTGACACTGTGTGATTAAGCCACGACATGCTCAAGCAAGCCTTTGTGGTAAAAAGATGATAGTTTCACCTCTATCAGCCTAATTTGCCTTAGTTGGCTCTGACATAAAGAAAGAGAGAAGAAAAGAAAAACACTGTAGCCCTAAAGCACCACTAAAGGACAGCATCATTAGCTACCAGATTTCAAGTGATGTAATTTATTTAATTTAATTAATTAATTTATTTTTTGTCTTTTTGCCTTTTCTAGGGCCTCTCCTGTGACATATGGAGGTTCCCATGCTAGGGGTCTAATCGGAGCTGTAGCCCCAGCCCACGCCAGAGCCACAGCAATGCAGGATCCAAGCTGCGTCTGTGACCTACACCACAGCTCATAGCAACGCTGGATCCTTAACCCACTGAGCAAGGCCAGGGATTGAATCTGCAACCTCATGATTCCTAGTCGGATTCGTTAACCACTGAGCCACAATGGGAACTCCCTCATGTGATGTCATTTAATATTCACACAAACTTATACAATGGTTCTATCAGCCTCTATTTGCAGGTGAGCATTGAGGGCACTTTGTCTCAGCAACTGGAACTCACTAAAGCAGCAGGTTCTTGCTGCAGCCTGGCCAGCAGGCATGAAGGCAGGGCCCAAGGATGAGGCTCAGTGTGAAGTGAGGGCTCAGAGCAGTGCATCTACAGTTCAGTCTGGGCCACTCCACACATTATCTGTCACTTAAGTAACTTGTTCAGCTACCAGATACTCTAACCCTCTCCCTGCAACTTCAGTAGCAGGAAACAATTGTCATCACATAGCACATCCATGGTGAGTGCTGATCCAGAAATGAAGTTGTGCAAGACCAAGGCTAAGCCAGACAGAATGCACAGAACACAACTATCAGCTGGAGGTTGGACAGAGTGATCAGAGGCCGCTTACCTGGTAAGATGCATCTTATCAGTTTGAAATGGTTCATTCTGACAAGCCACAGATGGAGGCATTTGCTGTGACTTGAAATGTCATCAGCAAATCATTTACCATCTAAAATATTAAAATTTGATGAAAATAGTTTGAAAGAAATAAAATAGATAATCAGTGAAACTAATGAGATAGTTCATACAATTTCTGGAACATTAACTGATATGAAAAAACAGCATCCCCTTCCCCTGTGGGCCATGGACTGTCTGCACAGCTCTGATACTGTGGCTGCTGGCCTGTTACCTGGTCAGCAGGGAAGAAAAGGAACGATCTTTCATCTTCATTTATTCATGCCAAACATTATGATGGGCTTGAGCTTATTTAATTATCTCAACAGATTTTAGAGGTAGAGGTACCCCACTTACAGATGAGGAAACTGAAGACACATTTAGTAAATTTTCAAATGCAATATTCTATTCAAATTAAATTCGGGTCTGATTAAATCCTACCTGTCTTTCACTACAGATAATATCAAAAGAATTCCATAAATTTATTCATCTTTGTGAATAAGATTGGCTTGGGCTTTTTCTCATGGCCCTCACAGTCTAGGTATTTTAAAAATAAATATATACTTTAAAAATAGCTTGACAAACAACTATATACTTTGAATTATTATAAATACTTAAAATCAGGAATTATTAGAGCATCCAATCTAGAGCATTAAGGAAGGCCTTATTTTGGTTGATAACAGGAAGAAAGAGTTAAGGAATTAACGGCAACAGTGAGCCTGGAGCATTAGCAGAGACCAGACCACACGACGCTCTATAGGCCCTGCTTCAGAGACATCGTGATGTAGTCACAGCCTCTTCTCTTAGAAGGTGAGTTTGGTTGTTGCAGTGTGGATAGGCTGGGGGGAGCAAACACAGACTCTGAGAGACCAGTGAGGGAAGCACAGGGATAATCACTCAGAGAGAAGATCTTGAAAACAGTGGACACGAGGGAAGCCAGCAGATAAGCGATCTCTTCCGAAATCGAGCCAGGTACTGTGCTTTATCAAGTGTGCATGGGAAGTGACAGAGAGACACCAGTGGCCCATCGAGATCTTCATCGGGAGCTGTAGATCGAGTGGTTGTGACACCTGCTTAAGTGGACATCATGAATGCAGGTACAAGCTGTAGGGAGTAATAAGGTTTGAGAACAAGACATGCTCAGTGTGCTTCCCTAGGAGACATCCAAATAGAGTATCAGGCAGACAGGTCTGTGTGTCCAAAAGAAAACCCGGAAGAGACTCAGAATGAGAATGCAGACTGGGGGAGCTGTTTGCAGATAGACGGTATGTCAAGCCCTCCAAAAATGACCATTTAGACAAAAATACAGGGAAGGGAAAAGGCCAAAAGCAAGCGCCTTTGGACATCCGACACAGAAAGGTCCCTTTGAGAAGAACGAGCCAGCTAAGCATTCTAAGCAGCAAGCAGAGAAGCAGGGGCTGGACCTGAAGGAAACTGTTCCCCACTTCTCCTCCCAGGTCAGCAGACCTGAGGAGTCTCGTGTTAACCCAGAAATAAAAACCTGTACATTTACTTAGGGAAGAATGAGAGAATAACCACTTCTTGCAAGTTTGGCTTTAAAAATAGCCGGACTAGAGTTCCCGTCGAGGCTCAGTGGTTAACGAATCCAACTAGGAACCATGAGGTTGCGGGTTTGGTCCCTGGCCTTGCTCAGTGGGTTAATGATCTGGCATTGCCGTGAGCTGTGGTGTAGGTTGCAGACATGGCTCAGATCCCGCGTTGCCGTGGCTCTGGTGTAGGCCGGCGGCTACAGCTCCGATTCGATCCCTGGCCTGGGAACCTCCGTATGCCGCGGGAGTGGCCCAAGAAATAGCAAAAAGATCAAAAAAAAAAAAAAAAAAAAAATTGCCGCACTGTCCTGGGGGTGGAAAGAGCCAGGCAGAGTGGAAAGTGAGAAGCCTGGACTTTGCTCATGCAGGAACTGAACTGGAAGAGTTAAAACACATTCAATACCGCGCGCCTTGTGCTCAGGGCTTAAGAAACCTTTACAAATTCACCAGCACTGTTTACAAATTTAAGTGAAAATGAGAGAGATAGACAGATGTGAAATACTCTAATAGTTCTCCTCCCAAGGCTTTGCCAGTGAGCTGGCAAAGGAACAGGATGAACGCAGGTAAGGACTACGTTTGAAATTCTTTGAAAAGGTTCAGGGTATGGTATTTAAAACCGTGTAAGTTATCACTGGATTTATTTAGGTGTAAAGCTAAAATTATACCAAGAAGTGCAGGGGATGTTATTATTCTCTCTCCCTGATGTAGGCTGAGGGGAGCTGGCTGGGGGCTGATGCCTGATGGCAGCTCTGTGCTCTGAGACATCACAGGCTATATTGTTTCTTCCCTAAAAAACATAGCAATGCAGCGTGTGTTCAAAAAGGGTAAGAGGGGGTACAGTTAGAGTTAGAATGCACAGGAGACCCCAGAAACAAGAACACGGACGCACACTGACCAAGGAAGCTTCATCGTCTATGGAGCCTGTCATTGTGTCCCAAACTAATTCCAGCTTTTACAGTAAAGGAAAGTTGCACTGTTAGTTCCCAAGCAATTGCCAGTTAAGTAGTGCCTAGGATTTCCAACTCTGCTCTGTGCCCAATATATTGAACATGCTTGGGACTAGTTGATCAGCTTGCTAAGTTTTTGATTAATTTATCAGAAATCAAATTGCTCCTTTGTTAACAATATTCCACACTGCATACCTGAACACAGAAAATTTAATTGGCATGACAAGGTCTGCACTGTCTTGAGAGAAGAGCAAATTTGCTGTGTCTTTGACCTGTGATGCCCTGGGCTGCGAGTCACAATTCCTGCCGGACTAAATCTGCTAGGGCGGCCATACAAAACACCACGGACTGACCATCCCAAACACAGGATTTTATCACAGTTCTGGAGCCTGGAAGGCCAAGGTCAAGGTGTGGCAAGTTTGTTCTCCCCCAAGGTTGATTTCCTGGGCTTGTACAGGGCTTGTGCTCTGTATACACCATCCCTGAAGTCTCCTTCCTCTCATAAAGGACAACAGTCCTAGAGGATTAGAGCTCCTCAGATGACCTCACTGCACCATAATCACCTTTTTAAAGGCTTTATCTTCACATATGGTCATGTTTGGAGATGCACAGGATAGGACTTCAATTTTTGGATTTTGGGGAGACAACTTAATCCATGACACTCAGCTCTCTGGCTCCTAAAAATTCATGTTCTTCTCACATGCAAAATACATTCACCCCAATCCCAACAGCCCCCACGTATGTTGAAACCAAGCCCATGGTCTTACCCTCTGGAAAGACCCTGGGCCTGGAGGGCGGTGGCAGCCCTGCCGACCTCCAAATGGCCTTCAGAGTCACCCTTCCCTTTTCCTGGAGGACAACACATGCTTGTAGCTAGATGGCTCTATTGTCCCATCCTGCAGAATCCCAGGAGTTCCTGAACTGTGCCTTGTCCTTGTCACTTTTAGTTCAAGCAGGCAGTGTTTCTGTTGGTGTAACCCCATCTCGACAGCCAATAAAAGATCAATGACTCACGGTGTTATTACCTCTTTATTGAATGATTTTCTAGCCACATCCCCGGTATTCTCTCCACAACACTCTTCCTCATTTTCTGCAATATTGTAGGCACATTTTCCAAATTTTCAAGTCTGGGTTCTTTTTTGCTCAGAATTCTTTCAATGTAGCTCACTTCTCTCACATTTTACTATGATAAGCAAAGAGACACCTCTTTAGACGTGGCTTCTTCTAAATAGCTAGATTCATCACTCACAGAAACTAGAACACAACTGGGGCAACTTCTCTGTCCCTTCATAGCAAGGATCACCTTCCGTCTGGTTTCCAATGACAGGCTCCTCAAGTTTGTTGGAAGTCTCATCAGAATCACCTTTAACTTTCACGCTCCCACCAACATTCTCTTTAGCTCAATCTGGGCACTTCCTATCATGTTCTCTGAAACTCTTCCAGCCCCCACCCATCATGGCTTTCACATTTCAGGCCTGGCAACAATCCAACAGAAAAATGGGCAAAAGTCATGAACAAACATTTCACACAAGTTTTATAACATATGGAAAGATGCTTAACCTAACTCATGATAAGGTAAATTAAAAATGCAACTACACAAAAATGCTACATTTCATCCAGGATATTGGTAGAAATTCAAAAACTTGACAGAGTACTCATTTTATGATTCAGTGGGGAAGCTGCCTTTCTCACATGTTGCTGGTGGAGATTCATAATGGTACAACTCCACGTGGAGAGCAACCTCGAAAGATCTAACAATCACCAATGCAGCAATTAGGTATTTGCTCAGCAGCCCCACTTCTGGGGATCCAGCCAGCAGATATATCTGCACACCCACAAAACAATGGATGTAAAAGCTAATTGTGCACCACTTTTATAATAGCCCCAAATGAAAACAACTGGAGTTTTCATCCATAGGAGATGGTTAAATAATGACAGCATTTCATTTTACTTCTCACTGGTAACTAATCTTGAGTTTCCTTTTCCCTAAACATTTTCATAAAGTCCAGACCTGCATGTCCAGTTCCCAACTTGGCATCTTCACCTGAATTAAAAGTGGCAGCTCATGCTGATGTATCCCCAACTGAAATCACCACCTCGCTAAAGTCCATGCCCAGTCCTAAACCTGTTCTTTCTCCTCTGCCCCAATCTCTTCACTCCATAGAGACCCTCCTTAACTCTTACCTCCTTTCATATCTACTAATGCAGTTATCAAATGGAACTTACCTGGTGCAACCATCATCTCTAAATTATTTCCTTTCCAAAACTACTGTCATCCTATGTTTAGCTACCATCATTTTTCACTTGGACTACTTCAGATGCTCCTGAAGATTACTTTTATATCCTCTTCGGTCACTTATGATTTTTTAACATAATTGCCAAAATATACATTCTGAATAACAATATAATTTATATACTCGAGAATATACCTCTACAATAATATACAATACATACAACCTATATCAGGAGCAATACTATGTACCACATAAATGATGATGTATAGTAGCATCCAAGTCCATGGTTATAATATTCCAGATTGAAACCCTTCTATCACTCCCTAGTATTCTTAAAGTCCCCAAGAGTGCCTGGCTATGTGTGACTTAGGCTTTCTGATTATTATTCTAGCGTCATATCAGAAAATTTCTTTTTCCTCTATTAGTCTTTCCTAATTTTTCTGTCTTAAACTACTCTTTCCCATTTTAAGTCCCTATAAACGAACTTGTCTGCCTAGAATATACCTATTCCTTTTTTGTAAAACTAGCTTTTCTTTTGTGGCTGTGTCAGATGATCCAGTTTTCCTATAACCTCACTATCACTTATTATTATAGATCTATTTTGGCCATTCTAATACTGGTATTTCGTTTTGGTTTTAATTTGCATTTCCTTAAGGGCTAAAGATGTTGAACCTCTCTTTGTGTGCTTATTATGAACCTCATACATTTGAAAACTTACAAGAAATGGATCAATTCTTCAAAACCCACAAACTATCAGTCCACCAAATGCAACAAAGATAAAACATATAAACTGAACATTTCTAAAACCATCAATGAAATCAGAATTGTAATAAGAAAGTTCCCACAAAAGAAATCTCCAAGCCCTGGTGGTTTTATTGGAGAATATTTCCAAATATTTAAAGAATAATCAACATCAATTTTACATGATGTCTTTTGAAAAACAGAAGAGGATAGAATACTTTCCAAATCATTTTTATGAAGCTAACATTACCCTAATACTAAAACAAAAGAAAATGCAAAAAAAATTATAGATCAATATTTTTTCATTAACTTAGATGCAAAAATTAGCAACAAAATACTAGTTCCTATCTTTTTATTGCTGAGTGATATTTCTTAGGGATGTATTGCAGTTGGTTTATCTCTTCTGTTACTGGCTGTTTGGGTTGTTTCTAGATTTTAACTATTATTTAAAAAGCAACATACATGTATTTCTATTGGAAGACTTTTCATTTCTCTTGGATAAATGGGGAGGAGTGGAATGGCTTGGCTGTATGCTGGGGATATATTTAACTTTTAGAGAGATAGCCAAGCTGTTTCCCCAAGTGTTTGTGCCATTTTAAATACCCACCAGTATTGTGTAAGTTTTCTGGTTCCTCTGCATTGTTACCAACACATGATACAGCTAACTTTTAGTTTTAGATATTCAAATAAGTGTGTAGTATAATCTTACTGTGGTTTTATATTATTATTATATAATACTTATATAACATTATTATATTTCCATAATGACTAATTATTTCAACCACCATTTCATGTTATTTGTTATCTTAAGATTTAGATCATAAGACTTAGTTCTTGCTTTTTGTCCAATCTATCTGTACCCTTAAAAAATTTTATTGGAGTATATTGACTTAGACTATTGTCTTTGTTTCAGGTGTACGGCAAAGTGAATTGGTTATACACATAGCCATTCTTTTCAGATTCTTTCCCATATAGATTATTACAGAGTATTGAATAGATTTCCCTATGCTATACAGTAGGTCTTTGTTACTTATATATTTTATATGTGGTAGTGTGTGTATGTATATCCCAACCTCCTAATTTATCCCTCTACCCCCCACTTTCCCGTTTGGTAACCATACTATGGTTTTAAAATATTGTCTGTTTTGTGAATAGCCTCTTTTGTATCATTTTTATTAGATTTCATATATTAGTGATCTCACATGATATTTGTCTTTCTCTGTCTGACTTGCTGCACCTAGTATGACTATCTCTAGGTCCACCCGTGTTGATGCAAATGGCATTATTCCATTCTTTTTATGACTGAGTACATGTACATATACTTAGTAACTTAGTCCATATTACATATATAGGTACCACATCTTTATCCATTCCTCTGTCAATGGACACTTAGGTTGCTTCCGTGTCTTGGCTATTGTACGTAGTGCTGCAATGACCATGGGGTGCAAGTATCTTTTTGAGTTATGGTTTTCTCTGGGTATATGCCCAAAAGTGGGGCTGCTGGATCATATGGTAAAACAAAAAAATTTTAAATTTGTATGGAAACACAAAAGATTCCAAACAGCCAAATAAATCTTGAGAAAGAAAAACAGTACTGGAGGAATCAGGCTCCCTGACTTCAGACTGTACTTCAAAGCTATAGTCATCAAAAAAAAGTATGGTAGTGGCACAAAACCAGATATATAGATCAGAAAGCCCAGAAATAAACCCATATACCTATGGTCAATTAATCTATGACAAAGGAGGCAAGAATATACAGTGGAAAAAAAGTCCTCTCAATAAGTGGTGCTGGAAAAACTAGACAACTACATGTAAAAGAATGAATTAGAACATTCTCTTACATCACTCACAAAAATAAACTCAAAAGGGATTACAAACCTAAATGTGAGGCCTGTTACTGTAAAACTCCTAAAGGAAAACAAAGAACACTCTTTGACATAAATCACAGCAATATCGCTTTGGATCTACATCCTAGAGTAACCAAAGTAAAAACAAAAATAAACAAGTGGGACCTAATTAAACTTAAAAGCTTTTGCACAGCAAAGGAAAACATTAAAACAAAAACGGAAAGACAACCTGTGGAATGAGAGAAAATCTCTGCAAATGAAGCAATGGATAAGGGATTCATCTGTAAAATAGGGAAACATCTCATATAGCTCTATATATTAAAAAAAAAAAAACCAAATAACCCAATCAAAAAATGGGCAGAAGATCTAAATAGACATTTCTCCAAAGAAGGCAGATGGTCAAAAAGCAAATGAAAAGATGCTCAACATCGCTAATTATTAGAGAAATACAAATCAAAACTTCAATGAGGTACTTCCTCAAAACAGCGTGGCCTTGAGAATGGCCATTACCATAAAGACCTCAGGAGTTCCCATCATGGTGCAGCAGAAACAAATCCGACTAGGAACCATGAGGTTGCGGGTTCAATCCCTGGCTTTGCTCAGTGGGTTAAGGATCCAGCGTTGCCATGAGCTGTGATACAGGTTGCAGACACAGCTTGGATCTGGCATTGCTGTGGCTCTGGCGTAGGCTGGCAGCAACAGCTCCAATTAGACCCCTAGCCTGGGAACCTCCATATGCCACAGGCACAGCCCTAAAAAGACAAAAGACAAAAAAAAAAAAAATGTCTACAAACAGTAAATGCTGGAGAGAGTGTGGAGCATTCACTGTTGGTGTTAATGCAAGTTGATGCAACACTGTGGAGGGCAGTCTGGAGGTTCCTTAAAAATCTAAATATAGAACTATCTCTACTTTTTAATATGGTGTTGAGATCAGTTTTCTATGTCTTCCATCAGTTCTTTGTTCCTTTTGTCTTTTCCCCACTTTTTTTGAATGAAGTAATTTCATCCTCAGTATTGGTTTACTAGCTTTTATTCATTTGTTCATTTATATTTTATTTATTGCTTTAGGGTTTGTAGTCTATGTCTTCAACTTAGCAGTCTCCCTTAAAGTGATCGGATCTGATAGCACTTCTTGTAGGTAAGTGCTTTATAATAAAAATACACCTAGTTTTTTTATTTCCAGCTTTATACTATTGTCATACTTTATATTTACGCATATGTTATAAATTCCACAGTTTATTGCTGTTGTGTTTTCAATGGCTAGGTATCTTTCAAAGAAATTTATAATAAGAAAAAAATCCATGTCTATTCTTATTTACTAGATTATTTATTTATTTATTTATTGTCTTTTTAGGGCTATACCTGTGGCATATGGAAGTTCCCAGGCTAGGAGCCAAATAGGAGCTGGAGCTGTCAGCCTACGCCATAGCCAAACCAGATCCCAAGCTGTGTGGGCAACCTACACCACAGCTCACAACAACTCTGGATCCTTAACCCTCTGAGCGAGGCCAGGGATGGAACCTGTGTCCTCAGGGATACTAGTCAGATTCATTACAGTGTGCTATGATGGGAACTCCTTATTTACTAGATTTTTTAGATTCACTTTTCTATTTGTACCATTTTTTCTGTTAACATTTCAGTAGTCCATATACTGTAGGCCTGCTCATGATAAATTATTTCAATATTTATATGTCCAAAAGTATTTTAAATTAATTTTACTTATGAAAGGTATTCACTCTGTGTATACATAAATTCTAAGTTGTATTTTGGGTTTGTGTGCATGTTGTCTGTATTTTAAAAATGTTACTCCACTGTCTTACTTCATTTATTTGTGGAATAAACACTGCCAACATCCTTATCTTCATTTCCATGTGCCTATTGTGTCTTTTTTTTTTTTTTTAATCTTTCTGCCTTTAAGTTTTTCTCTTTATTCCTATTTCTGAACAATTTGATGATGACATTCCCAATGCAGTTTTTTTTTTTTTATGTTTGACATTTTGGGGGCTTCTTGGGTCTGTAGTTTTTATCTATTTGAAAAATAGAGTGGCCATTATTTCTTCAAATGTTTCTTGTGCTTTGCTTCTCCCAAAGAGAGACTTCAATTACCCTACATTTCACCAATGCCATGTCAAATTTTGCTAAGTATTTTTATCTTTATCTGCATTTAATTTTGGATAGATGCCTTTGCTTCAAGTTCACCAATGTGTTCTTTTTTTTTCTTAAATAGTGAATATTTATTTATTTTTTACAGATTCTTTGAAGTAAAATTTACATGTCCAAAAGTTCACCCACTTTAAAGTATACAATTCAGTGATTTTTTTTTTAAGCAAATATACAGGGTTGTGCAACTATCACCACAATCCAATTTTAGAACATTTTCATCACCCTCTAAAAGATTCTTTGTGCCTACCCTTAACTTCAGGCAGTCACTAATCTACTTTCTGTCTCTGTTGTACTATTTTTAATATAAATGGCTTTTAATGTAAATGCAATCCTACTATTTGTGGTCTGGCTTGTTTCATTTAGGTATGTTTTCAAGGTTCATCCATGTTGTGGCATGTATCAGTACTCCATTCTTTTTTTATGGCTAATATCCCATTGTATGAAATACCAATGTGTTCTTTTGTGATAATCTACCAATATATAATTCTAGCCACTTTACTTTTCAAGAAACAATACATTCTAACTTTTATCACCTTGACTCTATGCCACATATCATTTACTTTACCTTGTTGAGTACTAAATATTTTTATTCTCCTGTAAAATTTTTGCCATGCTTTGGGACCCAGTTTAGTTACCTAGAAACAGTTTGACCCTTTTGTGTCTTTTTAAAGATGTGTTAGACAAAACTAGAGCTATGTTTAGTCAGTTTTTAATGGCTTAGATCATTACATCAAGTTAAAAATATTAGGGACTTCTGAAACTTTTTCTTCATAAAGCTATACTTTAAAGCAGAAAATATTTGATCAATCTAACTCCTACATGGGAAAAAGAGATACCAAAGAGAGTAACAATTCCAAATTAATTAATAAATGTAATTTCATTTAATAGACTTGTATTATACTATTAATTTTATAAAAAGAATAATTAAGCTAGATTTTAATTAAAATCTATATAATAAAATAAAATGCTAAGCTGATATTACTAAGAAAATAAATGAGTATGCTGCATATATTAGGCTTTGTCCCAATAGTAGAAAATTCCTATTATACCTGAAAGTTAACAGATAAGACCTTTCTTACACATTTTGGCCTGAGCTCCTCATTTTTCCCTTCTTGGAGTAAAAAAAAAGAGATACAGACTCTTTTATTGCTGTCTCTAAACAAGCTTTTATTTCTCTAGTCATATATCTTTTCCCTTGATATTGCAATGTATTGTATCTCAATATAATAGTAAAATAATTTTGTATATTTACTCCCTGCTTGTCATGACCTCAAATGCATAAATTGTATCTTGTAAGGGATAATATATATGAGAGAACAAAATAAACAAAGGGAAACATGTATGTGAGATTACAAACAAGACAACAGAAACCTCGTAAATGAGAAAGAAGGACTATATATTTAAAGATTTCAGGGAAATTGAGGTCTTGTTTTTATTTACAAATTTGGGGAAATTATATTAAACCTGAGCCATGTACTTAGTGCAAAATCTTGCTTTTATGCAACCACGATCAGCAAGGTACCTAGAGGCTCCCACCTCATTCTCAGCCAGGTTGGTACTGAATTACTCCAACAGAAGCAAGAGTTTTATCCCCAGTGACCATTTTATGTTTCTATTTCTAAACCCAAAGAGAAAAATAAGATATTTCAAAGCCCCATAATCCCAAGTCCCTAGCAGCTTCTGCCGAATGCAATAGGAAAACAAACTCCTAACTAGTTCTTAGTTTCCTACTAGATTCCAGCTGAAATGGCTTACGGTTCCTGGGTTCCTACTATTTTATTGAGATAATCGATAATACTAACTTATCTTTGTGAAGCTAAATCTGTGTATTGCCATAGACAAATCCCAATATTTCAGTGGTGTAACACATGGTTAGTTTCTCATTTCCACAAAGTATAATATATAATATCTTGTTCATCCACATTCCACTAGCAAGACCTCAGGCACAGGATTCCAGCTGATGTAGACTAGCCTCTGTTAGAAGGACATGGAAACAGTTTGATGAATGGCTAGCAATATTGGCTACCACCTTTCTAGAAGAGGTGGGGTCCTAATACCCAAGGCCTAGGACTTAAATATCCCCAAAGGATGAAACACCATCTAGACGCTTTGGTGCAACTTTGAAAAAGAGGCACCAGATTTGGAAGCCAGTTCAATTCACTTGCTAGGTAATTCTGAGAAATGACACCGTCTCTATGAGTCAACATTCTCATCTGTAACATGGGAATTATAACTCCTACTAGAGGCTAAACTGTGTCCTCCCCAAGTCTACCTACCTGTTGAGGTCCTAACCCCAGGGCCTCGGGAGGTGATTGCATGTGCAGGTAAGGTCTTTAAGAGGTAATTAAAGTAGAATGTGGTCATGTGGGTGCCAGTCATTCAAATGACTTACCTTCTCTTAAGAAGAGGAGATTAGGACTTAGACACACACAGAGGAAAACCATGAGAAAACAGAAGATGGTGACCTAAAGCCAAGGGTAGGATCTATAGAAGAAACCAATCCTGCCAACACTTTCCCCTTCCAGCCTCCAGAACCCTGAGAAAACACCTTTCTGTTTAAGCCACTCAGTTTGTGGTGCTTTGCATGGCAGCCCCAGGAAGCTAAGACCTCAGCCAGCTCCAGATATGGTCAAGATCACGTTGGATATTCACACTGCCAGGTCAATATATAGAAATCACTATGGGGAGATCACTCAGTGAGTGACAATTATTTCTACTTTGATTTGGACACACATGTTTAATTGAAGTTTTTAATTTGCTTTCCAAATGTCTGACTGTGGAAACCATTTTAAAAAGTAAGTTGGGTAAACTCTCAATCAAGATGATACCCACTTAATACAAATCATTTTTAGGGTTCTATTATAACACATCCCCTACTGAATAGCTCTAGTGGTCATTTTAATTGCCCTGACTTACTAAGTCCCCTCAGTTGACCTCCATGGTTTTTCTCCCCCCTGTTCTCAGACTAGGAACAAACTGTTAGAGAGTGACATTTATTTTCACTGGAGTCATGGTGTTTAGTGAAATTTAGATGCAGCTTATCCTAGCATACTTTTTTAAAATATTAACTAAAGTTAACATTTTGTTCAAGTTTCAGCAGTTTTGCCTACTCTCCTTCTGTCCCAGGACATCACATGACATTCAGTTGTCATGTTTCTGTAGGTTCCTCTTGGTTGTGACTTGTGGTCGCCAAGAGGGGTGGGGAGGGAATGGGATGGACGGGGAGTCTGGAGTTAATAGATGCAAACTATTGCCTCTGGGATGGATAAGCAATGAGATCCAGGTGTACAGCACAGGGAACTATATGTAGTCATTTGTGATGGAACATGATGGAGGATAATGTGAGGAAAAGAAGGTATGTGTGACTGGGTCACTTTGCTATACAGTAGAAAATTGACAGAACACTGTGAACCAGTTCCAATGGAAAAAATAAAAATCATTAAAAAAGAAAAATAAATAAAAATGTTACTAAAATTCCTACTTGGTACCCTGGGAGCTCTTTCACTTGGCTTCTGTGTCCCTTTAACACAGCCCTTTAAACATGGGGGAGTATTTCAGTCATTCTGTATTTTGCTTTTTGGAGCACTTTCTCTCTGGTGTTACTGCTCCAGGGCATGTTGGCTATTCTCTGCTCAGTCCTAGAATCAGCTTCTGCTGCGAGGAACCTGGGTTTCTGTGACTGAAGAGCAATGCAAGAAGGCAAGATATAGATGCTGGATGTCACTGCTTCTAGACCCTATTAGAATCAGGATAATTTTAAAATACTGGATCTTTGAAGTCACCAAAAGATGTTCCAGTCTATAGAAATATTGCCCTTCAGGTGTATTTGTGGTGTTTTTCTCCAGGAAAAAGTTCGATTGCTCAAATGGCACCAACCCGTAATTAGCACTTCCCCATTTGCAAATAATTACTGATAAAAATTTGTTTAGCCCTGACAATGAAGACTTATCATGTCCTTAATGAAAACATGTTTTGTGTAGTAGCTTTCACTTAATTTTTTTTTCTTTCTTTCTTTTTTTTTTTTTTTTTTTTTTGCTTTTCTTTTTAGGGCTGCACCTGCAGCATATGGAAGTTTCCAGGCTAGGGGTTGAATCAGAGCTGCAGCTGCTGGCCTATGCTACAACCACAGCAACGCCAGATCCAAGCAGCATCTGCGACCTACACCACAGCTCATGGCACTCAATAATTTCTAAATTGTGTTTGCATGTCACTTTATAGTTTACAATGTGCTTTATCCTGAGAGTTAAAAAAAGACAATACTATTATGTCATTTCCATAACTGAATTCAACAAGACTCAGGAAGATGATGGATCTAAGTTCTGACACCTAGGCATAATCTAGTATTTTTATGTATTTTTCATTACTGCATTCTGGTTTTTATAAAGTTAGTCTTTTTTTTTGGTAACTATATTATTTTCAATAAAAACAAAATTATTGGATCTCTGATTTATTATAAAAACATAAAAACTAGGAGGATGTGAACTATATGATATATGTTCCTTTATACATCCCAGAAAATATGTGGTTTAAAAACAGTGTGTCTGAACATTCTTAAATTCTAAAAATCGCATGTTCTCCCCATTTCTACCAGTGACTTCTGTAAACTGATTTAAATCACTCTGAGAAAAAAGAATCACTTTACTCTCACGCTTCTACCACCTTACCTAGCTTCCTTGCAAGTGATATTTAATGGTTATTTTTGCCAGTGCCTTCAAGGTGGAAAACCTGCCCCACTGGAATCCTAGCGTTTCATGGAATTCAGCTGCAGCCTATTCTAGCATGTTCTTTTTTTTTTTTTTTTTTGTCTTTTTGTCTTTTTGTTGTTGTTGTTGTTGTTGTTGCTATTTCTTGGGCCGCTCCCGCGGCATATGGAGGTTCCCAGGCTAGGGGTTGAATCGGAGCTGTAGCCACCGGCCTACACCAGAGCCACAGCAACGCGGGATCCGAGCCGCGTCTGCAACCTACACCACAGCTCACGGCAACGCCGGATCGTCAACCCACTGAGCAAGGGCAGGGACCGAACCCGCAACCTCATGGTTCCTAGTCAGATTCGTTAACCACTGCGCCACGACGGGAACTCCAACATGTTCTTTTTTACATTCTTATTAACCATCCTATGATTAACTGCCATCACTCTGTAAATACTCTGTACTATTTAAACATATGTGCTGCTGAGGCCCTTTTTATCTCTTAACCTAGTAAGTTTGGGGCAGGACGTATTTTCCCTTTCTCCCTTTTTCCGTAGACCACTGGTTTACTGCAAAAGTAATATAATTACCATATATATATAATTAAATTTATAATTATATATTATTATAAATATTTATAATTTATATTTTATATATTATTAAATATATAAAATATAAAAAATATTTTAAAAGTTAACGTTATCTTTAAATGAGCCTGTGTCCTTGCATCTCTAGATTTTGTGACAAGGTTATAAGGAATAATTTTAAATTATTATTGATAAATGTCCCCACTTCTTTCCTAGAATCTCATCTTTGTGTTCATCTTTATGTGTTGCCATCTTAATTTTTCTATTATTTCTACCTGATTCTCCCCTCCATTACTGCAGAAAGATCACTAAGGTAGCAAGGTCCCCTTTCCTGTGATCTGTATTTTTCATAGTAATGTAGGGTCTAGTTAGAGACATCTGATTAAAACTGTATTATCTGAAAATACAATTTAACAAAAAATAGAAATTTATACGTCACCTACAATTTCGCAAAGTTACAAAACAAACAAACAAAAACACAAACCTGTGAGCATTTAACGCATTCTCTTCCTTCCATCAATAACTCATGGATTTTGGAATCCTGGCTCTGCCATCTACCCATGTCACTATGGGCAAGTTCCCTCATGAAAACCCATCATTTCATATTCTCTGCTAAGAAGCACTTTTTTTGATCTCTAATTTCCTAATCAGTAAGATTTCTTCCAGAGATCTCTCAGAATATTTGGCCTTTCTAGTGCATTGGCATTTGTTTTATGTTATCTTTTATGGTTACTCATTTAGTTTAAGTCTAAACTTACTATCTTATTACTTAGCACCAAAACTTATACACAGAACGCATTCAGACAAAGTTAACAGGTGATGTTGACAGATTCCATTAGCAAACTTTAAAATTTCATTTTTAGGTAATGTAAAATTTTTCATGATTGAAGTTGTCTTGTTGGTTTCAGCAAAAGAAGTTAAGGATTTTATGTTTTTACTGTTTTTCTGCCTGAATTTTAGATTTCTCAAGAAGTCAATTTGGATATTGCATACCCACTTTAAAAACAGTTGTAATATATTTTTAAAATAAAAATATATCTTTTATATTTAGTCTTTAGTTCATACACTTATTCAAAACATTTAAATCTTACTGTAACCTAGCAAATGCCTTCTCTGTTGGATATAATTTACTGTTACAAAATATCTATTGCAATCATGCAATGCAACTTAGATGTTTTAAAGGGCACTCTTAGTTGTTGAATTCATTTGCATTTACATCCAATCCAGCATCTACAGTGATAGTTCATTTAGGCTTTATTATTCTTGACTCCTTATAATTTCACCTCTGAATTATTATTATTATTATTATGGTCCTTAATGGTAACCACTGTGGACTAACCACACTGCAGAAGAAGCCTAGGCTACTTAGAGTGAAAAAGAGGTTTCTAAATAGGGTGTCAGGTCCAGGACGTGATAAAATAAGAAGCTGAGAAGGATAACTAGGGAAGGTATCTTTGTCATGGAGGCAGGAGACCAGCACAGACTCCAACCAAGGCCCTCTCAGCCATTCCTAGACTCACCATCCCCTGTACTGGTATATAGAGGTCCTGATTGGCTTTATGAAGAATAATGTTTTATTAGAGAACAATAAAATATGCTTTGTTATTGTTCATATAAAGACTTCTAATAAATCATGGCTGGTTAGATTACTGGTACAAATCATTAGTAAAGAGATTGAATCTCAGTTTCATACCAAACCAACACTCTGTACTCTAGGACTGAGAGCATAAATTAGAAATATTTATAATGCACATAACATTTTGGAAATATTTCTTGGTCTCCATAAATTACTCTCAAAGCAATAAGGACATATTTATTATTATAAAACTGTTTTAGATTAACAAAACATTTTTTAGTATACAAAATTGGTAAGAAACTCATACTGTATATGAAATAGATAAATGATGTTATATACATGAGCAAATAATGCAAAATTAACACAATACCAGAAATTATGGGCTTCTAATATTAATATAACATGCTTATTTGATGAAATAGTCAATATTTAAATAGTGCCAAAGAGTGGAAGAGTACTTAGATGTATAAATCAATATTGCTTCTTTAATAGCCACCTTTTAAATAACTCACTGGTATAGAGCAAGATAAGCTATTAAGTAATGATTGATGAAGAAATGGATTATCTTGATGACAAAATAATTGGACAGTCTAAACTATAAGATCCCATTGAGATTCTTTCTATAATTTCTAAAAGTCTCATGAAAGCACTTCTCTTACCCATTAATCAAGGAGCCATGACTCATAAATAGCAACTGAAATATGTAAGAGAGAATGTTACAAAGTATTAACAAGTTTTGTTAAACTGAAATAAACTATTACATTCAGATTCTCTATGACTGTGTACTTTAAGGGCAAAGCAGGAGTGATTCTGTAGCTCCCTTATTTTGTGGATCTTAGGGCCAACAATTCTCTGTTCCCCAGAAGAGAAACAGTCCACAAAGGACATTAATTACATGTTAAGATTTCTGATTCACATCTGTGGAATTCTTTGTTTGCTTATTCTTTTCCTTAATGAGGGCAATAAACCACCACTGTCCAAGGCAGTGTGGCCAGGACACTTCGGTGCAGACTCATTTGTCTCACACTATGAACACCATCCAAACCATCTAAACATGGCGTTTTGTTAAAAACTTTTAAAAAACGGAGTGGAAAATAGAAGCCAACAATCAAAGGTATCAATAAGCTTTTGCCAATCTGCTGACTGGTCGGGTCCTCAGCTCTGAATGTGGTTCCCTAACTCAGCAACTGGGTCTTATGGTGCTTTTTTTTATAACTCACATATCCCCAAATTATGCTCACATTAAAAACAAACATCTGGTGTACATCATTTTAGGCAACAGGCAAATTAATCTACTGAATACAATGTGGTAAAATACATTAATCCATAAACTACAACACTGAGCAACAAAGCAACCATGGAATAAACCCCCAAACTAGCATCCCTCACACTAAAACTCCCCTTCCTGGCTTTCTTGGAGCCACGAGAGTTGTCATTGAGTCCCCGGCTCCCAGGAGTATAATGATCACAAGTGACTCCTGCCCAACAAGGCAGCCAACTCCACAGCTTAGATGCGTTTCGGGAGGACAACATGAGCTGCATGGGCTATGTCACCTGGTGTGTTGAATATTCTACTTCCTAGTTATAGCTGAGTATTTTCCAAAGTTTGAGATTAAAAAAAAATGCTATCTGGGGGCATCACTATCAGTTGAGCAATTAGAGTCTCCATGTATCATGTAGCTCCTTCAAGATTTTATATAAAAAGTCATTTGGTTTCACAACAGACAATTCAAAGACATGAGATATTAATTCCACCTCTAGTTTCAATATATTTTGAGAATGTATACAGTTATAATGTTATTTATTTATTTATCTATCCATGTCTTATAATGAATTTTTAAAACACAAATAATCTCCAAAAAAGACATACAGATGGCCGAGAAACACATGAAAAGATGTTCAACATCACTCATTATTAAAGAAATGCAAATCAAAACCACGATGAGTTACCACCTTACACCAGCCAGAATGGCCATCATCCAAAAGTCTACAAACAATAATTGCTGGAGAGGGGGTGGAGAAAAAGGAACCCTAGTACACTGTTGGTGGGATTATAAATTGGTGCAACCACTGTGGAAAGCAGTATGGAGATTCCTCAGAAAACTAAACATAGAACTACCATTTGATCCAGCAATCCCACTCCTGGGCATCTATCCAGAGAAAACCATGACTCGCAAAGACACATGTACTCCAATGTTCATTGCAGAACTATTCTCAAAAGCCAAGACAAGGAAACAACCTAAATGTCCATCGACAGAGGAGTGGATCCAGAAGATGTGGTACATATACACAATGGAATGTTACTCAGCCATTAAAAAGAACGAAATACCAGCATTTTTTGCAACATGGATGGACCTAGAAATTATCATGCTAAGTGAAGTCAGCCACACAATGAGACACCAACATCCAATGCTTTCACTGACATGTGGAATCTGAGAAAAGGACAGACGGAACTTCTTTGCAGAACAGATGCTGACTCACAGACATTGAAAAACTTATGGTCTCCGGAGGAGACAGTTTGGGGGATGGGGGGATGTGCTTGGGCTGTGGGATGGAAATCCTGTGAAATCAGATTGTTATGATCATTATACAACTACAGATGTGATAAATTCATTTGAGTAATAAAAAAATGAAAAAAATAAATAAAAAAACCCACAAATAAGACAAAATTAAAGTCTCTAACAAAACTGTCGGCAATGTAAAAAATCTTGAACATATTGGTACATGGTCATTTAGATAACTAAATGTGTGTCATACAAAGACATCATAAAGCATCATCTCACCCAGCATGTCCTCCCCTTCACTTCCCATGATTCCAGGGTGCCCCACAGTTTGGCCTGCAGTCAGTCTACCACTTGCCCCAGAAAGGGTAGCATTATGGGGACAGACAATGAGAGCAGAGGCTGGATGCCTGCTGCAGGTGACACCTTACCTTTTTTTATTTACTCAATGAATTTCATTATATTTATATTTTACAATGATCATCACAACCTAATTGTATAGATTTCCATCCCAAACCCCTAGCTCATCCTCCTACCCCCCAACCTGTCTCCTTTGGAAACCGTAAATTTTTCCAAATCTGTGCATCAGTATCTGTTCTGCAAAGAAGTTCATTGTGTCCTTTGACTTGACTTCATTATAACTATTTCTTTGCATTTTCAAGATCTTTTTCTAAAAAGTGATGCTCTCCCCTTATTTTTAACCACTAAGCACAAGTCACTGTCTTTCTGGAATTCATCCACAAAGCCGCATCCAGTGTGTATGTGGAAGAGCATTATTAATCTCCCCACATCGAGTAGACAGTAACTCTTCCTAACAGCCAAATCCCCTGCTCCAGATCCACACATGCAAGTTTCACTGCGATATGGAGAGAAAGAGGTGCATGGTCGGTAGGTCAGCATGTCTTGGCCTGAAGCCAGAAAGGCCCACAATGTGGGGCTGGAGCAGAGAAAGCTGGTCAAGACTGAAACCAGAGAACAGTCCTGGAAGGAGAAATGCCATAACTGCAAGACGAGTGACTTGTAAAAGCAAAGGAAGTTGTGCAGGTTCCCAGGAGAACGTGCACATTCACATTCCAGTATAGGGCAGCGAGATCTGCACGTGACACAGAAATGTGTGTGTCACAGTCTATTAAGCAGAACTAATTTAAGGCAAACTTGAAAAGATGGTTTTCTCTCTCCCCTTCTAATCTTGCCAGACCTGCCCTCCTGAGTCAGGATTTTTTTTTTTTTCCATCTCTTTCTGGCTCCATTTCCCTGTGGTGCTGCTGCTTCTCTTGACAGTGGCCTCGTTTCAACATCCAACCTGCTGTTACCACAATTTATCCTCGGTAAGTCTCAGACTGCAGGAAAGCCCATTAATACACTCTGAGGAGGTCAGAAACTCATACGAAAAAAGATGTTGTATATTTGCACAGGGTATTTCCAGGTAGCATTTGATAGATGACTGGCCACTTAGCATTTCTGACATTTAAGAATAACTGTCATCTACTGGAACCATCTTATCACTGAATTCCACTGAAATTCAATGTCATGTATAATACAGTAGGTTTCACAGAACGTGTAGATATTACTGAAGTTTAGGACTGAGTTGTGTTTTAGGGGCAACCAGGAAGGAATCAGGCTTATAGAGGTGGAGAGGTTGAAGCTACTCAGCATGACAAAGTCATTAAGTAGCAACACTTTATCTTGAACCAAGGAGCAAATTTAGAGAATAAAGCAGGTCACAAGGTCAGAAGCAGCCATGAATGAGATTGGCTCTGTTTAATTTTGTCATTAAAAACGAGCCGTTGCTAATGTAAAATCATGGTAAAAATGGTTACTAATTATCTTCTGTGGGCATGACTACCTTCTAGAGAAGGTGGATTTGGGAGGCACCAAGGTTATGAGTTTTCAAGATAAGAGGGAACAGAGGGAAAACTACTGAGACAGGAGAATCCAATTAGAGCCAGTTTGAGAGAATGGAGTTGCAGATGTTAGAGGCAGCAAGACAGTCTAACACTGGTGAGGCTGACCAGGCACTGACTCTGTGTTCCCCAGAAACAGGTAGGATCTAATAGGGTCAGCCTGTGCAAAGAGAGGGGATTCATTAAGAAGGGAGGGGAGGGCTCATAGGGAGAGGGCTGGGGTAGGGAAGAGACTCAGACACTGTCCTGGATTCATTATGATATATAATCACATCTATTTCAGATTCTGCAGCAAACTTTTGAATCCATTTATCATTTTCTATAGCACCACATTATAGAATGTTACACACTAAATTTTCCGTTAACACTATTTGGCTTTGGACTTCCAGTTTCTGCTTGAAGATAGAGATAATTAGAAAGAACTTCACTCCCACCCTTCTAACAAGAATAAATGCTGAACAAGTCACAATTTTTCTTTAGCCCATCAGATAAATAAGTTTGTTCAGCAAGCAAGTCACCCCAAATTTGAAGAGAAACAAGCACCTGCAGAGAAAAAATCCTAAGCACTTGCTCACCAAACAATCCTGACAAACCCCACAAGGAAGTCAGGGAGAACCTTCAGGAAGCTTTCCCAGTGGACTTACTGAGGGAGAAGAGCACACACTGTTGAGAAAAACATTTTGTCCACATGCTGTAAAGCTAGAGACACATAGAACTATGCAGAAATCGTGTATTCTCATTAGGAAAGGTATTTTTAATAAAGGGATGGATCAGGGATTCTGAGAATGAATTTTAAGACTCTGTGTTGTAGGATTAGTTACATAAATACACTGTAGATACCAAGAGCAGGTTTTTAATCTTCAGAGAAAGAAGCATCAAAAAGGCAAAGGGAGGACAGAGTTAGTCTGAGATGCTAGAATGGACTTGAAGGTGGCAGGACCAACCTGTGGTTTCAGACATGTAAATATTCAAGTGGAGAGATATTGACAGATGCAGGTGCACTTCTTACACATCTGCCTCTTCCACCTCTGTCCTCTGCAAGGATCCGGAAGCAGTAATAACAAATAAGCAATTAGCACACCAGTTGCCCTATCTTGGTTTCTTTTTACCATTCTCCAATAAAAAGTCCAAGACTTGGAAAAATGGCTCAGTTAAGGATAGGAGAAGAGAAAGACAAAGATGTTCTTAGAACACTTTGTGGTGCCAGAAATTAAAGTGCTAAAAAGGGGGGGATTTTATCAAAGATTCTGGAGCCAGCCTGAAGGAGGTCCAGAATGGCGACAACTTGAACAACTATATAAATACTATTATCAAAATACAACCCAAAGAAAAAAATAAATCAATGAGGAACATTAACAAAGCATACGAACTAATAAATAGGGACAAAGGTATAACTATTCTGTACTGTAAGACTCTAAATAGTAACTGTAAAATGAATGAGGAATGTAGAAAGTCACCATTTGGCAGACATCACGGTAATAACTATCACACACGAGTCATCACGGATACTAAAATTAGACACAAAATTAGATTCTAAAAAAAACCCCAGAGGATAACCACATAGACTTGAAGCTTTGTTTTAAAGGCAAAAACAAATAACTGTACCATTGTCACATCCATCAAGTGTCACCCTGTGATCAAAGTTAACATCACAGGTACTGAGACCTAGCGACATCACTTACTTCCTGACATGATGCACTGAGAAGGACATGTCCCATTTGTGGGACTCTTGCTCCAAATTCATAGCATGAATTTAATACAGAAGGAACATTAGATGAACCCAAATCAAGAAACATTCTATAAAATATCTCTTCCAAAATATCAAGTCATAAAACACAAAAAAATGAGGACCCGCCCCAAGTTGGAGGGCATTAAGGAGATATGACAAATAAATGTAATGTGGGATAGTGACCAGTAAAAGGATATTTATGGGACAAGTGGTAAAATTTGAACAAGCTATATGGATTGGTTAATAGTATTTTTCAAGTTATTTTTCTGTTTTTGATAATTGTGCTATGGTTATTTGAAATGTTAACACTCAAAGGAGCTTGATGAAAGGTATATGAAAATTATATGCTGGTACAAAAACAGACATACGGATCAATGGAACAGAATGAGAGCCCAGAAATAAAACCAGATACTTACGGTCATTTAATCTTTGACAAAGGAGGCAAGAAGATAAAATGGGAAAAAAAACACTCTCTTCAGCAAGTGGTGCTGGGAAAGCTGGACAGATGCATGTAAATCGATGAAAACTAGAACATACCCTCATACCGTGCACAAAGATAAACTCAAAATGGCTTAAAGACTTAAGCATAAGACACTATAAAACTCTTAAAAGAAAGCATAGGCAAAACATTCTCTAACATCAACCATAAAAATGTTTTCTTAGGTCAGTCTCCCAAAGCAACAGAAATAAAAACAAAAATAAACCAATGGGACCTGATCAAACTGCAAGCTTTTGCACAGCAAAGGAAAACACGCACAAAAAAAAAAAAAAAAAAAAAAAATCCAAAAACACAGCCTTCAGGATGGAAGAAAATAATTGCAAATGATGCAACCAATGAGGGTTTAATCTCCAAAACATAACAAACAACTTACACACTCAACAGCAAAAAACCAAACAACCTAGCTGAAAAAATGGGTAGAAGATCTGAAGAGACATTTCCCCAAAGAAGACATAAGGATGGCCAACAGGCACATTAGAAAATGCTCAACATTACTAATTATTAGAGAAATGCAAAACAAACTGCAATGAAGTACCACCGCATACCAGTCAGAATGGCCATCATTAATATGTCTACAAATAACAAATGCTGGAGAGGGTGTGGAAAAAAAAGAAACCTTCCTTCCCAGTTGGTGGGAATGTAAATTAGTACAACCACTATGGAAAACAATATAAAGGTTTCTCATAAAACTAAATATAGAACTACCATATGATACAGCAATCCCACTCCTGGGCATATATCCAGACAAAACTGTAATTCAAAAAGATACATGCACCTGTATTTTACAGCAGCACTATTAACAGTAGCCAAGACATGAAAACAACCTAAATGTCCATTGACAGATGAATGGGTTAAGAAGATGTGGTACATATACACACTGGAATACTACTCAGCCATAAAAAGAACAAAATAATGCCATTTGCAGCAACATGGATGCACCTAGAGATTATCACACTAAGCAAAGTCAGAAAGAGAAAGACAAATGCCATATGATATCACTTATATTTGCAATCTAAAACATGGCACAAATGAATCTATCTACAAAACAAACAGACTCACAGACATGGAGAACAGACTTGTGGCTGCCCAGCAGGGAGAAGGATGGAGTGGGATGGATTGGGAGTTTGGGGTTAGTTGATGTAAACTATTACATTTAGAATGGATAAGAAATGAGGTCCTTCTGTAGAGCATAGGGAACTATATCCAATTTCCTTGGATAGAACATGATGGAAGATAGTATAAAAGAAAAAGAATGTGTATATTTATTTGTACGACTGGGTCACTTTGCTATACAGCAGAAACTGACACAGCACTGTATATCAACTATGCTTAAGAAATTTTTTTAGATAAATAAAAGATCTATCTGCAACATTTTTGGAATTGTTTTTTCTATGTATGAATTCATTTCAAAATAAAAATTTAAAGGAGACTGGATCAAGATAGAAGAGTAGGAAGAGCCTGAGCTCCCCTCCTCCCATTTTCACGCCAAAACTACGCCTACACATAGAGTAGTTATCTCTGAGGGCAGCTTGAAGGCTAGCAGCACACATTTTCTACAACTAAGGAAATAAAGAAAAGGCCACATCAAGATGGGGAGGGGCAGAGATGTGGTTCAGTCAGAACCCATACCCCTGAGTAGGCAAGTGGGAGGGTATCACAACTGCAAATGGTATCACACCAGGCTCCCAGCTCAGGGGGCCTCACTGGGAAGATGAGCTCCTATAATGTCTGGCTTTGGAAATTAGAGGAGCTGACATCCAGGAGAGTGGGGGAAACTGAGACTCTGCTCTCAAGGGGTGGGTGCACAAACTCGCTTACTCTACATCCCAGCACAGAGGCTGTAGCTTGAAAAGCATCGGTCACATGGAAAGGAGACTCACCAATAGGTTAGTTAGGGTGTGAGCTGGAGGAAATCTGTGATGGAATCCCCAGGGATAGGAGAGCTTTGGGTACATTTTTTGGTTAACTCTCCTTCCACCTACTCGGCTCAGTGCTGGTGGAGCCATTTCTGTCATTTGCCGTCAACTTGTCTAATGCCATGTGCCTCACCCTGGCTTTCCTTGAGTACAAGCCCCATACAACCCACTCACTCTTCCTGGCCCTTCAAAAGTGGCTCCCACCCAAGGGAGTTGACCCCACTCACCAGCACACCTGCAGCAATCATGGCCCAACCACAACACAAGGGCACATGCAGGCCACCCAGGGGAAACCCTGGAACACCTGACTCTGGTGGACCAGGAGGACTGAACCACTGGACCTCAAAGGGTACCTTCTCCATAAGGCCTCTCTTTCAAGACTGGAAGATGTGGTGGATATACCAAATAGAGAGACAAACATGGTGAGTCAGGCAAAAAGAGAAGATAAAGAAATACCTTCCAAGTGAAAGAACAAAACAAAACCTCAGAAAAAGAACAAAACAGAGATAAGAAAAACAACAACAACAACAACGGCAGTCAGTATGGAACTCAGTACACTGTTCTCTAGACCAGTGGTAATTTCTTTCATTATTTAAAAATTCTCCAAATTTTTGGGAGAATGTGCTTAAAGTAAAATATTTAAATTGCAGCCCAATTCAATAAAGTTGGGTGGAATCAAGTAAGTACAATGCAAATAAAGGAATATTTTCCATTAAAAAATAATATAAATGGAAAAAAATTTTTTCTTCAGGGCCTTTATTGGACCCTTCCCTCTAAGAATTGTATCTAAGGTGACTGCAAATAGTACAATCTGCCTGTTTCTGCCACTTATTTGCTGTGTGATCTTGGGTGTATCACTTAACATCACTGTATTTCAGTTTCTTCATTCTGAAAATGGGGATAATTATAGTACTTATTGGATTGTTTTGGGGATTAAAGAAATTAACATACGTAAAAGCACTTAAAACAGTGTCTGGCACATAGTAGGTGCTATATGGTTAAAAAAACAGAGATAAGCAATGTATTAGATTAAAAGTTCAAGGTAATAGTCATAAAGATGCTCACTGAACTCAGGAGAAGAATGGATGGACTGAGTGACAATTTCAACAGAAATAGAAAATATAAAAAATAATCTATTAGAACTGAAGAATACAATAACTTAAATGAAACATTCATTAGAAGAAATCAATAGCAGGAGTTCCTGTTGTGGCTTGGTGGATTAAGAATCCAACTAGTATCCATGAGGATGTGGGTTTGATTCCTGGCCTCACTCAGTGGTTAAAGTATCTGGCATTGCCACAAGCTGTGCTGTAGGTCACAGATGTGGCTCAGATCTGGCATTGCTGTGGCTGCGGTGTAGGCTGGCAGCTGCAGCTCTGACTCAACCTCTAGGCCTGGGAACGTCCATGTGCTGCAGGTGCAGCACTAAAAAGCAAAACAAACAAACAAAACAGATTAGAAGAAGCAGAAGAACAAAATGAAAAAATATTTTAAAAAATGATGACAGTATAAAGATCTCTGGGACAATGTCGAGCATGCTAACATGTACATTATAGAGGCCCCAGAAGAAGAAGAATAGAGAAAGGAAGAGAAAACCTACTTCAGATAATGATCAGAAATTTCACTAACCTGGGGAAAGAAATGAACAACCAGATTCATGAGGCCCAAAGGACCCCCAAATTGACTGAACCCCAGTGGAACCACAATAAGACTATTAGCTAACTTCGGAGCATAAACTTTACATGTTAGAAGAGACTGGTAAAAGTATTCAAAGTACTAAAAGGAAATAACTTACAGCCAAGAATAATTTCAAAGAAAACTTAAAATAGAAAAATGAATTTTAAAACAATAACTATAACAAGAGACAAAGGGAATTACATAATGACAAAGGGATCAATCCAAAAAGAAGCTATGACAATTGTAAATACATATATACCCACCATAGGGGCACCTAAATACATGAAGCAAATATTAAAAGAAATAAAGGGAGAACTTGACAGTAATAGAAAAACAGTAGACTTTAACACCCACTTACATCAATGGATGACAGATTATCCAGACAGAAAATCAATAAGCAAACAATCACCTTAAACAAGACATTAGTCTAGATGAACTTAATAGATATCTGTAGGTCATTTCTTCCAAAAGCAGCAGAACACACATTCCTTTAAAGTACATATGGAATACTCTCATGAAAGATCATATATTAGGCTGCAAAACAAATCTTGATACATTTACAAAGATTGAAATCATGTAAAGCATCTTTTCTGACCATAAAGTACAAGACTTAATTACAAGAAGAAAACTGGAATAAAATCCAAACATGTGGAGACAACATGCTACTAAACAACAAATGAATCGCTGAAGAAATCAAAGAGGAGAAAAAAAAAATAACACCTAGAGATAAGTGAAAATGGAAGCGCAGTGATCCAAGGTCTATGGGATGCAGCAAAAGTAGTCCTTGGAGGGAAGTTCATAGCAACACAAGACTATTTTAGGGAACAAGAATCCTTTTTTTTTCTTTTCCTTTTTTTTCTCTTTGCTTTTTAAAATCTGCACCTGTGGCATACGAAAGTTCCAAGGCTAGGGGTCGAATCAGAGCTGCAGCTGCCAGCCTATGTCACAGCCACAGCAACACAGGATCTGAGCCGTGTCTGTGATCTACATCACACCTCATAGCAACACCAGATACTCAACCCACTGAGCGAGGCCAGAGATCAAGGCCACATCCTCATAGCTACTAGATGGGTTCATATCCTGCTGAGCTATAGCAGGAACTCCCTAGAATCTCAGATAAACAACCTAACATTATACCTAAAGGAACTAGACAAAGAACAAAGCCCAAAGTTAGTAGAAAAAGAAAATAACCATCATAATATAAATTTAAAAATAGACTTAAAAACCAGTATAAAAGATCAATGAAATTAAGAACTCATTTTTTGAAAAGATTTTCAATAGAAGGATAAGCCTTCAGTCAGACTCATGAAGAAGAAAAGAGGACTCAAATAAATAAAATCAAAAATGAAAGAGGAAAAGTTAGAACTAACATCATAAAAATACAAAGAGATACTGGGAACAATTTATGCACCAACAAATTGAGCCACATAGGAGAAATGGATAAATTCCTAGAAATACACATTCTTCCATCAATGAATCAGAAATAGGTAGAAAATCTGAACAGACTGATCCCTAGTAGTGAAATTATATCAATAATAAAAATATTTCCAACAAAGAAGTCCATGACCAGATTGCTTCACTGGTGAATCCTATGAAATATTTAAAGCATTAATGCATATACTTCTCAAATTATTCCAAAAAAAAAAAAAGAAACACTTCAAAACTCATTCTACAGGGCCAGTAGTACCCTGATACCAAAACTAGATAAAAACACTACCAAAAAAAAAAAAAAAAAGAGAGAGAGAGAGAGAAAATGACAGGCCGAAATATATGGGAAGAACTTAGATGAAAAAAATCCTCAACAAAATATTAGCAAATCAAATTCAACAATAAAGTCATTAAAATATTAGCATATTTAATTCAGCAATACAACATGATCAAGTGGGACTTATTCCAGGGATGCAAGGATGTTCAACATCCACACACCCATCAACATGATAAATATCAATCAACATGATACACATCAATTAATGTGATATACATCAATCATCAACATGATACACACCAATCAACATGATACACATTAACAAAGCAAAGGATAAAAAGCATATGATTATTTCAGTAGATGCAGAAAAAGCATCTGATAAATTCAATACCCATTTATGACAAAAAATCAACCAATAGGATATAGAAGGAACATACCATAACATACTATATCATGTTATGTTATTATGACAAACCCACACCTAACATCATTCACAATAGAGAAAAGCTTTCACCATTAAGAAGGTATAGGAACTAGATTAGGAACAAGACAAGAATGCCCACTATTATCAGTTTTATTCAATATAGTATTGGAAGTATTAGTCACAGCAATTATAAAAGGCATCCAAACAGAAAGGAAAGAAGTAAAACTGTCACAATTTGTGGATAACATGGTAGTATAAATAGAAAATTCTAAGATTCCACAAAAAAAACTATTAGATAAATGATTTCAGTAAAGTTGCAGGATAAAAAAAACATAATATACAGAAATATAGTTCATTTCTATACAGTAATGGCAAACTAAAAGAAAAAGAAATTAGAGAAATTCCATTTACAACTGCATCAAAAAGAATAAAATACCTAGAAATAATTTTAATAAGAAGATGAAATAGATGTACTCTAAAAACTATAAGACGTTGATTAAAATAAACTGAAGATCACAGAAAGAAATGGAAAGATACCCTGAGTTTGTGGAATGGACAAATTAATATCAAAAGACCTTACTACCCAAAGTAATCTATAGATTTAATCCAATCCTTATTAAAACAGAAATGGTATTTTTTGTACAACTGAAACACATTATCCTAAAATTTATATGAAACCACTAAAGACCCTAAATAGTCAAAGCAAATTTAAGAAAGAGCAGAGATGGAGATATCATGCTTCTTATTTTGAAAATGTACTACAAAGCTACAGTTATCAAAACAGCATGGTACTAATACAACAGACACACAGATCAATGAAACAGAATACAGAGGCCAGAAATAAATTCACATTTACATGGTCAATTAATTTATGACAAATGAGTAAAGAATACACAGTGGGGAAAAGACAATCTCTTCAATAAATGTATTGGGAAAACTGGACAGCTACATGTGTAAGAATGAAATTGGACCACTTTCTTATACTATACACAAAAATTAACTCAAAATGGATTAAAGACTCAAATGGGAAACCTTAAACCATAAAAGTCCCATAAGAAAACATGTGGTATACTTTTTGGCATCAACCTTAGCAATATTTCTTTCAATCAACCTCCTCAGGCAAGGGAAATAAAAGCAAAAATAAACAAATGGGACTAGATCAAACTAATGATCTTTTGTATGGTGAAGGAGACTATCAACAAAATTAAAATGCTGGACAGAAAAGTATTTGTAAATGATATATCAGATAAAGGGTTAATATCCAAAATACATTTAAAAAATACATTTAAAAATGTATATCAGATAAAGGGTTAATATCCAAAATACATTTAAAAAAATCTGACCAAAAAAATGAATAGAGGACTTGGATAGACATCTTCTAATGAAGATGCAGATGGCCAACAAACACATGAAAAGACACATGATGCTCAATATCACTAAGCCTCATGGAAATGCAAATCAAAACTATAATGAGATATCACCTGACAACCATTAGAATGTCTATTATATAAAAGACAACAAAATCTAATGTTGGCAAGTGTGTAGAGAAAAAGTAATCCCCATACACTATTGGTAAGAATGTAAATTGCTGCAACCATTATGGAAGTGGTGGAGGTTAATCTAAAGATTAAGCATATAACTACTAGATGATCTAGGAATGTACCTTTGGCTATTTAGGCTGAAGAAAACAAAGCATTAATTCAAAAAGATACATCACACCTATGTTCACTGCATCATTATTCACAACAGCCAAGACATGGAGGCAACCTAAGTGTCTGCCAATAGATGAATGGATAAAGAAGAATGTATACACACTGGAGTATTACTCAGCCATAGAAAGAAGGAAATCTTGCCATTTCTGATAACTCAGAAGGACCCAGAAGTTATTACACTAAGCAAAATAAGTTAGACAGAAAACAAATACTCTCTGATTTCATTTATATGTGGAATCTAATAAAAACAAAAACAAGTATGACAGAAATAGATTCATAGATATAGAGGAAAAGCAGGTGGTTCCAGGGAGGAGGGGTTGGGGGCTTGGGTGAAAAAGGTGAAGGAGATGAAGTAATGCAAACTTTCCGTTATAGAACAAATCCCAGGGATGCAATGTACTGCATGGGAGATATAGCCAGTAATACCGTGATCATTTGGTAACAGATGGTATCAGACATATCTTAGTGATAAATTCATAATGAATAAAAATATTAAATCACTATGTTGTACATTTGAAACTAATATTGTATGTCAACTGTATTTCAATTAAAGAAGGAAAAAAATCAACATATGGCCAAAGAATTGTTAAAATTATGATTAAATAATAAAAGACATACTCTTTCTGTTAAAATCTAATCTGAAAATCTGCATACATTATTGAAGGGCTATTTCTACCTAGGATTTAAAAAAAGACATTCATGGCACAGCCAGAAAGGTAATACACATTTTTCTTTTTACTCTTTTGCTGTCTACCACATGAGGAAAGCAGAATCTCATGAATTCTGTAGAGCTGGTCAGTTTGGTTACACAGACATCAAAGGCATCGGGTAGCTCTATGCTTTTAATGTCCCTCTTTGTAAAAATGTCAGGGAAGGTGCTTAATTCAGGCCACTAACTTAAATAAATATTATAGACTTTTGACTTCTTCACCTTCAGAGCTAAACATCCACAATCACATTAAGAGAGTAGAGGGGACATCACACCTCGATTTCCATGTGTACCCCCCCCACCCCAATACTAGTGGAGGATAAACAGTTAACTAACTGAGCTGGCATTAACAACAGTGCCAGGCAGGGTTAGCTATTAGTGTTGTCATTGCTGTTATTATTGTTAATGTCATTGCCCTGATCTTTAACAAAAATAACTCAGCAGACAAGTGTTGGTTTTCCTTTAAGTTGTTCCACTTTCGAAACACTTACATTTTGAGGCATTAAGTCATTTCACACAAGTAGAAAGAGACCATTGAATTATTCAGAAATTAAATTTTACGACACCAAGCCTCAAGGTGGACCTGCTCAAATTGGCAGCACTCAGTGTCTCTAGTCTCCTGCTCACTGACCTTCTCGAAGGCAGTGATCTTTAAGTTGTCTTGTTCTGCTTCAAGTTCTGCTCTGCCTTCAGCACATAAAATCACCTGAAGTTATCACCACCCATGAATGTCAGTGGAACGTGCTCTGCTTTTTTATAGACTCAGTCTGTGTTGCATAAAACCAAAAATGTGCCCAGAGCGTTTGGACATTTCCTGGAAGCATGAGAGATGCTCGTGAAAAGCAGATTGAGCTGGTCTCCATCTTCTCTCCAAGAAGCCAAATAATCAGGGTAAACCATGAAGCAGGCCTTGTGAAAGCTTCGGGGACAGAGCTGAAAATTTTACTCTAACATTGATGAAGGAGCATGTTTCCCCTCGACCCAGGGAGAAACATTTCTGCTTGCAGTCCTGGGCATGCATTAGTTTGAAGTTATTCCTGTGTGGATATGCTGCCAAGGCTGGAGGGAGGCCGGCAGGAGTCAGTCAGGAAAGGCCTTTTGAAAGATGCCTTTGGATCCAGACTCAAGAACACAATCCTTAACAAAAAGTTCAATCATAAACATAAAATACAGGGCTGCTGTGCTGTTCAGTTTATCGAATAAGGCTATTTTTAACTCTCTATGTTTTGGGGCTATATTTCCAATACTGAAATTTATAATCAGTGATAAGGTTTTGAAGTTGTGTGTTTTCTCTTGGCTCATTCTTTTATATTATGAAAAATGTAAAGGAGAAACTGATTTATGGAAGTGTCATCTTCAAGAAGAGCTTTGGGAATGGTGAAATAATAAAAGCTATTTTAATATTCTGCTCTTTCTCTCCGTCTGAATCATGAAAGGAAAGCCACATGCTCAGTCTGGCTTGAACAGGCCCTCTAGGGTTAGTGGATCACATACGGTTGTTGGGGGAAGAAAGAAACTAGAAGGATCCTGCATTCAGCTTACTCATAAGACAGAACAATGGTACTTTAATGCAGCCCTTATTTAAGCAAGCTCCTATGATGATCCTGCACCATAGCAGCGCTGTGGAAAATAGGAAAGGAAGGGCAAATAAAGTCTGTCCTCACCAAGTTACTGCCTGACTAGTGCAGGCGAATGAAGTCCTAGAATGTTGGCAGGAGCAATGGTAAAGAAACGCCAGAACCACAAACACGACAGTGCACATGTTACCTGGGCTCAGAACTAAAAGCAGGCGTCCTCTGGGCTGCGCCCCTTCCCGGACTCTGGGGCAGAATCTACAGAACCTGTGTCTCTTGAGGGGCTGCGTGTCTCCTTGAGACGTGAACCACCCTCTCCGGCCCATCAGGGCGATCCCTCCTGCTGCTGGTCTCCGGTTCCACACCCCCGTTACCCTCCTCACCTGATCAAGACCCTTGTGATTCTCCGCCTACCTGATGAACAGGCCCCGCCCCATCCGAGGCTGGCTGATGAGCCGAGTGGCATTGCCACCAGCCCAATGCCCCTGTTGCCCGGTAACGGGACAGCCAGATTTGGGGACAAGGGTGTGGACCTCTTTGCAGCTGCAGGATGCTGTGGTTACCTTCCGAAATCTGCGCTCTCCAACAGTGCAGGCTGTCCTCTAAATTAAGCAGCATATTTTGTTAGTTTTCTTAGCAAGTCCTTTTAAATTGAGTGCAAAATGCCGTATTGATTCCTGACGATTTTTGAGGCTGTGACCCCTCTCCTGGCCTCAATAAAGCAAAAATGTAATGAAGTCCCCCTCCTCCCTCACCTCCCCCCACCGCCCCCAGGAAGCAGAGTCTTTTGTCCTATAACCAAGATAGTCACCAGCAGTTTGAAGTGAGCACTTTTCTCCTCTTCCTCCCAGGTGTTAACCTCTTTGCTTTTCCTTTCTGAGCTCCTTCTAATCATGCTCTGATCGTTGTTTTTCTCTTATTTTTTACCTCTACTCCAGTGGTCCGCATTTATCTTGTTTAAATATTTTACTGGATTACCTCCACTCTAGGGTAGTGAGTAAAGCTGTGTTCCCTCTATTTTGTAGATTTTAAATGTGATAATGACTCCTCAGCTGAATCTCCCTTTTCTGGTAAAGTTCTTCATTGGAAAGTCTCCCTGAAGAACGTAAAACCTCAGCATGACCTATATTAACTAAAGCAAAAATATTCTCTAAGTACTTTTGGGGAAATTTACCTTGCTGGTCCAAATGCTTAGAATCTTTTTTTTTTTTTTTTTTTTTTTAATTAAAAAGGCCAGTACATACCCCCAAATGATAAAGAACAAGTTCATACAACATATGTGGATTCCAGAGACAAGACATTGGATTCAGGGCTTGGGCTATTTCAATAATTTTTGATGACCATTTTAAGAAAAAGAATGTCAACATTATAAATACTAGGTATATATTTGTTTAAATGTTTTTAGAATGACAAATCACCTTTAATTATTTTAGGAGGCTGAAAAACTTCATAAATGTAACACAATTCTGAAGTGATTAAATCTATTTAACAATTGAATTTCAATCCTTTCTTTTCCAGTTGCATTCAACATGAAAATTCTGAAAAACGTGTAATTTCACCCCTTTCAGAATAAATGCGCATTTGTGAGAAAAGAAGGCAAACCTGAAAATTATACAGCGAACAAACAGAGTAAGTTTGAATGGCTTCTGAGTCAACAGTTTTCCTTTCATGTTTCCCTCCACCACCCACACGTCTCTGGTCTTGTGACCATAGGATGATGTAAATCACAGAGTGACTTTTGGCTCAAGACCTCAAGTCATTACAAAAGGGGGTCAGCTGGGGGCTCAGGATTGCTCCTGAAGCTGTTCCTGCACAGGGACGTCTGACTGCAACTGTGTCCACACAGGGCTATGCCATTCTCCTCTCTCCTCTTCTGTCAAAGTGGAGCTCAAGTTTTTTTTCCACTAAAGAGTGGTTGCTGTACCATATTATTTAACAGGTGTACAACACAGTGATTCACACTTTTTCAAGGTTATACTCCATTTATAGATATTATAAAATAGAGGCTACATTCCCCATGTTGTACAATATATCCTAGCAGCTTGTTTTATGACTAATAGTTTGTATCTAAACCCTTTACATTTGACTTTTGCCAGCTGGCACAATGTCAATCATTTTAATGGAGGGTCCAAGCAAAATATTAAAAAGAAGGGGTTTAATTTCCGATTCCAGCTGCTGTGCTTTTGCCTTTTCTCTTTTTTCCTGACTCCTCAGGCCTGGTGGCTCGCAGCCTCCCAACAAAGCATTATGTGCTCCAGGCCTGTGAAATATACTGGACCCCTGAACACACACACACCAACTGACACTCGCCTCACCATGAAGAGTCCCTTCCTGCATGCCCAGTGGTGCAAAGTGACCCACTTGAGAGACCCAGAGAGCACCTCCATCCAGGGAGCTACAGCCACAACCATCTGAACAGGTCCACACTCAGCCCTGGATGGTGCTGGGTCCTGCTAACATTTTCATACTTAAGCTCATATCTAATAACTTAAAATGTGAAATTTTAATATGAAATTTAAAATTTCCCCTCTACAGAGTGTGGGATTTGGACTCCAACCAAGACAGGAATTACTGGAAAACCATATATCCATTCAAGCCAAGCTAACTTCTCTGTAGCTTGGATACCGAAATGTCTGTGGCCATTAAAATACCACCCAATGTTATGAGAGGGTGAAGTCAACTCATGGCTGAAAGAGATACTTTTAATTAGGGATGTAGTTCTCTCTCTCTCCATATAGATATATACACACTTATAAACATATCTATCATCTATGTATTGGAGAAGAGACAAAGATTTTACACACACACACACACACACACACACACACACGGCCATGAGAGTCAGCTTTGTGAAAAATTTTCCTCAGCCCTGGAAGGCCTAGTCTCTGCATCGTCAATTCCCAATAAAAACGCTATCCCAGGATTGGTAAACTACTGGAGGTAGGATATAGCCAGTTTGCCATGTGCTTTTGTAGATACACTCACAGACTCTGGAAAAATTTATGGTTACCAAAGAGGACAGGTGTGGGAAGGTGGAGGGAGGGACTGGGAGTTTTGGATTGGCATATGCACACTGTGGTTTATGGAATGATTGGCCAACAGGGACCCGCTGACAGTACAGGGAGCTCTACCCAAAGTTCTGTGATGATCTCTATGGGAGAAGAATCCTAGAGAGAATTTATGTGTGTATGAATCTAAGAGAGAATGGATGTGCGTACAGATATCACTGTTGTACAGCAGAAGTTATAACAATCTCCTTATCAACTATACTTCAATAAAACGCTAAAAACTGAAAAAAAAATGCTTTAAAAATTTTATTGAAACATCTATTCTTTTAAGAATTGCCCATGGCTGCTTTCATGCTACACTGGCTTCAATGAGTAGTTGCCATAGCGCTCACAAAACCTCCAATATGTACTGCTTGGTTCTTTACAGATAAAGTCGGCTGTATTACTGAGTGACATTGGATGTTGAAGAAGACAGCTAACCATTTAGGTCACATACACACAAAAAGAAGGAGCCCTTTGAAGTCATCCATTAGTTTCTGATCTAAGAACACCAGGGTAGCTCTACGTGTTTCTTGCAAAGTCAGAAGCCTTTAAATTTTATGTTCGGTTCTTCTACTATGCTATGAAATAATGTTAATGTCAAAGGTATGAACACTAGTTTATATGTTACCTTTTTAAAGTGCTTTTAAAAGACCAATATATTTAAGAAATTCTGTAGTGGAAGCAGAGAGAAATGGACTGGAGAACCACTGCAGAAAAAAAGAAAGCTATTATCAAAGCACAAAGACAGGATGAGGAAGTCATTTTGGAAGCATACTGGAGAAGAGCGGTTGAAATGTAAGAGGAGACTGGAAAAATGGATTAATCAGGCACTTTTAAGACTTCTGTCTAAGTTTCTTTCCTTTTAAATGACTAGCACATATAAAAGACAGTATTAAGGAGGGTTTACATAAGAACTGGATATAATATAAAGGTCACTTATTTAGTGAGATGTGGCGGAATATCTTCTCTTCAAAGACTAAATGTTCCACTAAGCAATAAGATGGTTCCAAAAAATAAATGAGAATCTTAGTAAGATGGAAATGAATGCAGGAGCAAGAATCAAATTTGGTTTTACTTTGTTTCAAGAACAATATGGGAGAAATAAATCTAAGATGCCAGATGCTCTCCTAAACAGACGTGAAAAAGATACGGATACTTCTCGAACATTGACAATTAAAATAAAAGATGTTAATTATTTGGGATCCTTCTTTCTCTTCCTAAATATATCTGGGAGAAATACTTAAATATATACTCAAATGCATATAAATATTTAAGATCAATCCTTTCTTTATCCATTAATTTAAATACAATCAGATTTAAAATCAAATTTCCTTACTGTGGCCCCCTGGGGGAAAACAGATGTACTTGATTTAACAGTGAAATGTCTCTAACTGTGGGTCTGATCACAGAAGCAGCTAGTTTTCATGCTCCATTATTTTATCCATACCCTGATTTATACACTGAATCTGTTAGCCATAAAATAGGACTCAGCATATCAGGAAAGAGATGTTGCCCCAGCCAATGTATATTTCAAATCTCACAGGAGAATAACAAATGCATTGTCATTTGAATACCAAACTTAAAGCACTTACCCTGTAGCAGCCATTGCATTTGGTATCAATAAACTTTCTTTTGAGTTTGTATTTAAATGCAAAACAGGTGATAAAAGTTTGTTTTAAATGATTTGTCCATGAAAGTACTTAACTCATGCAGTTCTATTATTCCTCAATACACATAGGTTTGTTTATCACAGATTTGTTTCACTACTGATATATAAGGAAGCATGATAACACTGGTATTTCAGAATTATCATACGTCTCACACAGGATATATTGGAAATCAACTTGCTCATATGTGCCTTTATTACAAGCCCTAGTAGTTCGACTGCTTTTCCAAAGGAGGAAACATCTCCTAGACAGAGGTTAGTGACAGGCCCCAAAGAGGCTTTTTCCTGCTGAGATCCTCCAAAGCCAAGCCAGAGTGACTTGGCTCTATAGGTTTTGTTGGTTTAGACCCAAAGATACACCATAACAAAATACAGGGAGAAAAAAATGCTAACTAATGAATTGCACAGTGAAGCTCCACCATTTGTCAGCGAACAAACCCAAGTCTCTTCTTGAAGAGCCCTGTTCTCAGTTTCAAGGTCCCTGAGGTAACTGAAGAACCAGAGGACATTAGCACATGAGGTGCAAAGGCCTTTCTCTCAGGCTCCAGCCTCACCAGGGAACACATGCATTCAGGGACCTGGCTCTCTCTTCTGCTCTCCTTCAGATGGTGCTCAGCGCTGATGGATTCTAAATGCATTTTCTCTTTCCATTTGCTCTCTGTTTAGGCCACCACCCTCCTGCTCAGACACCCTGACTTCACAACTGCTCAGGGAAGAGATCATTTTTCGGTTATTTTGTTCTACTCCAAATTCTAAGCGACCGCAGTGATTTAGTGTAGATTTGAGTTGTCGCTGGTTCATGTCATTCCCTGGGCTTTAGTACAGTTTTAACCTCTGAGAAGGTAACGCCGTATCTGCCCCAGGAGGAGGAGGAAGAGGAAGAGAACCACCCACTCTGGAGCTTGGGAAAGCATCATTGTGGAGAAATTGTTCAAAGTGTTTGTTATGTGTGTTTAGCCAACAAGTCCAAGAACCCAACAAAACAAACCAAGTCAGTCTAAGAGTCCCAAGCCAGCACATCAGGGAAAGGCATTAGAGAATGTTTTTATGGTATACTGACTTTCACTTAACAGGGTTTTTAATGATATCGCCCTTTTGCTTGTTAACTTATCAATAAGCTGGCACTGCAGCCCTGCTCTGTGCAAAGACTTTTTTTCAGGCACTGAGAACAGAGGGTTGGATGAGAAAGTAAGTTTTCTACTTTTAGAGAATTTGCGTGCTCGTTAGAGAAGAATGAGGAGAGTCAATTGCAAATCGTTATTACATCCTCCAAGTTCTTCCAGTTGACATAAAAACAGCCTTGCAGAGCGCTAGAATGTGTGCTCAACAGCTTTTATGTTACCCTTTGCCGATAAAGTTAGAAACAGGTGACAATACAGCAAAACAAGTCCCCACTTTCAAGGTAGTAGGACTATGAAGGGTCAGTAAATCAGTAGAAGGTTTTATTTTATTACATATTTATGATAATTTTGTAATTTAAGGTTGCTAGGAATGAACAACAAACAACAAACCCTACCTGAAACTTTCCACCTGTTGAGATCGGTCACATCTTTTTGTTTTGGGAACTGCAGGGATCCTGCCTTCGAGTACAGGACTCAGCAAGCTTGCTCTGCAAAGAGCCAGACAGTAAATATTTGGACTTTGGAGGCCAAGAGATAAAAACAGGATATTATGTAGGTAATTATATTGCTAAGAAATGAATAACTTCACCAATTTTTATTGATGACATTAAAAACTTACTAGTAATGGAGAGTAATATTTTGTAATACAGGTCTACCTATGATAAGGATGGAATTTGGGGGGAGCGTAACATTTCACTTATTTGGGGTTCCTTCCCTTTCATCAAAATACATTGCAAAGGGAGTTCTCATGGTACAGAGGGTTAAGGAACCAGCATTATCACTGCAGTGGCGGGAGTGGCTGCTGTGGCGCAGGTTCAATCCCTGACCCAGGAACTTCCACATGCCACAGCCATGGCCAGAAAAAAAATAAATACTAATTTGTACTGATATTTGTAATGATATTTACATATGTCATCTTTGAAAAAGTCTTTCACACAGATCTTGTGAATACTGTTCGTACACAGGCAAATATTTTTGATTGCACATTCTCACTTTGGAAGGTGTTAATGGATTTTGTTAGATTCTGGTCCTGATAGGTGCCTTTTGCCCATCACAGCATTGCAGATCACATCCAGCTGAAAGCCAGGTGGAAGTGCCTCAATTACATATTCAAATGGTGTTTTAAATATGAAAATTATATTGGCATTTCACTGGGCTTTGAACTGCATTGCTGGAGGTGTCCTCTGAGTTTGGAAAATCTATGTGGTGTGGTTTGGAGAGAATAAGGATCCCGCTTTATGTGTTAACTTTTGATAGAACACGAGATGTATAAAGTAGTCTTTATTTGCCATTTGTGCTTGAGATTCAAATAATGGTAATTGTCATCAAAATGGCTTAACTAAAGGGTAAATTTAATATCTGTACTATTTTACTTTGTAATTTTAGGCTGAACTCATGAAACACTATCAAATATAGCAAAAGCCAATTCCATGTTATTTAGTGTCTCATAATTAATGGTTGAGGGCCAGTGTTTCCTTCCAGAAAAACATCAGTATCAACTCTGAGCTCAAGTTATCATAAGGACAGTTGACCAGTGCTGAGTTATCGACTGGGAGGCAGGTCAGGACAAGTAGCCTCCATTTCAGACAAAAATTTCCAGACCTGAGGATTCCAGGTTCATGAAAGGGACTGGAGTTCACAGTTGATGCTGCTGATTCCATAAAACCTAAGAGGCAAGTGTTTCACTCAAAGTGCCCGCAGGGGATAATAAAATGGAAAACCAAAGGCTTTAAACAACTCACATTTTCATAAGTTATGCAAATGGGTTCAAATAACACTTCCCTGCTCCAAGAGTGTATGTGTTCACCACTAATGGTTGTACACACAGATTCCCCTCTGAGCTCTGCTGAATTAGGGCTTTCTTAAGATCTTTAAAGACATCCTTACCTCTCAGTCCCAGGTACACTCTCTCCGTGGCTCACTCCTCAGTCACACAGAACTTAAACTCTCCAAATCAACAACTGAGGGTGTCAACACCACCCAGCCGCTCACCAAGAGCAAAGAGAAACCGCTCTGAAGTGTCTGCCTTCGAAAAAGGAAGGCAGTTTATTGTGGCTGCTCCCAAGGGCCGCCCTCTCCACGCAGCTGCTCCCAAAGTCCTTGTCTGAACAAGCTCTGTACCTGCATCTCTTCAGCTGCTGCAGTCAGGTAAGATTGCACTAACTCAGCACCGGTGAGTGGCTTTTCTTGCTGAGCTAATAAGTGAGATAATTGGAATTTTATTTTGGTTATAGCCTCATTTCAATTTTTTATTTATTGTGAAGAAATTCTGCTGGGATGAAGTACACTGTTGTAGTAAGCTTTCTAGTGTTTCTGAACATTGCTGATCTGTGAGTACAGACACCACGATGGGTGTTTATTCATGTCAGCATGTACTCATCAGCCCAGGTGGAGTGTATTGCATGATACAGGATGATTTGTTATCTACTGTGGTACAAATAATGCATGCTCCACTGTGCCTTAAAAATGCAACATTTGGAATTCCCACTGTGGTGCGGTGGGTTAAGAATCTGACTGCAGTGGTTCAGGTAGCTGCTGAGGCATGGGTTCCAACCCCAGCCTGGTATAGTGGGTTAAAGGATCCATCATTGCTGCAGCTGCAGCTCAGATTCAATCCCTGGCCCAGGGAACTTCATATACTGCACATGTGGCTGTTAAAACAAAATGCAACATTTGTCATTCACTCTGGTTCTTCTGCTTTAACATTATGAATGTGCCCTGGTATAAGAAATAAATAAAATGTGTTATGGTGACACCCAAAATGCAACATTTGTCATTTACTTTGGTTTTTCTGCTTTAACATTATGAATGTGCCCTGGTATAAGAAATAAATAAAATGTGTTATGGTGACACTCAGCATTTAGAATGCTGCCCACTTATAAATGCGTCACCACAATCTGGAAGCACCAAGAAGCAGGAGGAAGGGAGTGTCAGGGGATACACACACACCCCACCTACTGGACAGCTGCGAAGCAGCCAGATATCACATGGGTGGCAGAGTACGGCTGTCTTCCAACAACCTGTATTTGTGGACACTAAAATGTGAATTTCACATAATGTTCATGTGTCATAAAATATTATTCTTAGAGTTCCTATTGTGGTGCAGTGGAAACAAATCTGACTAGTAACCATGAGGTTGTGGGTTCAATCCCTGGCCTTGATCAGTGGATTAAGGATCTGGCGTTGCTGTGAGCTGTGGTGTAGGCTGGAGGCTATACCTCCTATTCGACCTCTAGCCTGGGAACCTCCATATGCTGCGGGTGCAGCCCTAAAAAGCAAAAAAAAAAAAAAAAAAATTCTTTTGATTTTTTCATCCATTAAAAAATGTAAAGCCAGAGTTGTCTGGTGGCCTAGTGGTTAAGGATCTGGTGTTGTCACTTCTATGGCTCAGATTCCGTCCCTGACCCAGGAACTTCTACATGCTGCAGGAGCAGACGAAAAACAAAACACGGAAAAGCCATTCAAATAAGCTCTAGGCTCACAGGTCACAAGAAAGAGGTAGTGGGCCATGTGGGATTCTCAGGTTTAACTGTAATTTGCCAACCTTTAATTTGTGATTTAGAAAACAAAGTACAGGTGTTGGTGTTTAGAAGACAGAATTTGAACCTAAGGATATTGAATAGTGGATCGTAAAGTGCAAAAGCAATCAAACAGTAAAGCAAGCAAGCTGGTAGCAACATGCTGTGAGTTTTTCGCTGGCTCTGGTGAATCTGCTGTCCTGTCCTTTGCAGTTTATCCCCAGGGGGTTGCTCAGCATCTAGAGTTAATGGTTTGATGTCTTTCCTCAGTTTTGGAAAATTCTCAGGCATCAGCTCTTTTTTCTATCTCCTCTTTTGTGACCGTAATACTATCTATTATGTGATATCATTATATTTAAAGTATATTATTAGTTGATATTGTCAAAGAGTAAGCACACTCAATGTATTTTTATGTATGATATTTCATTTTTCATTTCTAATATTTCCACTTGGTTATTTTTATCTATCTATCTATCTATTTATTTATTTATTTTTAGGGCTGTGCCCATGGCATATGGAGGTTCCCAGGCTAGAGGTTGAATCGGAGCTGTAGCTGCTGGCTTACACCATAGCCACAGCAACACGGGATCCAAGCCACATCTGTGACCTACACCACAGCTCATGGCAACAATGCTTGATCCTTAACCCACTGAGCAAGGTCAGGGATCAAACATGCGTCCTCATGGATGCTAGTCAGATTGGTTAACTGCTGAGCCACGATGGGAACTCCCACTCGGCTATTTTTACCATGTTCATATATATATTGAAATTCTCCATCTGCATCATGAATAAAGACTCTTGTCTTTAGATCACAATTTTTTCTATGTTTACTTCTAAAAATTGTGCAGTTTTCAATTTATTAGATCTGCAACTCATTTGGAGTTAATTTTTGCATAAGTATGAAGTTTAAGTCAAAGTTTTTTTTTTTGGATCTGGATGGTAATACTGAGGTATGAAAGAATCTGAATGAATTGCAAATGCATTATGGGAACTGAAAGCCAATGTGCCATATAATCGATGATTCTGTGTATAAAAAATTCTAGAAAGAGGCAAACTATAATGGCAGAAACTTCTCAGTGTTGCTACAGGCCAGGATAGTGGAAGGGGTTTACTGAAAATGTTTTACATTATCATCATTGGGGAGGTAGGTTTATATAACTATGAAGACTTATTAAAACCTGTTAAATTGTGCCATATATTAGATTCCAGATATAAGTGATATCATATGGTAACTGCCTTCCTCTTTCTGACTTACTTCACTCAGTATGAGAGTCTCTACTTCCATCTATGTTGCTGCAAATGGCATTATTCATTCTTTTTTACGGCTATGTAGTTTTCCATTGTGTATATATATCACAGTATGTGTAACTGGATCCCCATGCTGTACAGTAGAAAATTGACAAAACACTGTAAACCAGCTATAATGGAAAAAAATAAAAATCATTATACAAAAAAGGACTATTACGAGTTCCCGTCATGGTGCAGTGGTTAGTGAATCCAACTAGGAACCATGAGGTTGCGGGTTCGATCCCTGCCCTTGCTCAGTGGGTGAAGGATCCGGCATTGCCGTGAACTGTGGTGTAGGTCACAGACGTGGCTCGGATCCTGCGTTGCTGTGGCTCTGGCATAGGTTGGCACCTACAGCTCCGATTAGACCCCTAGCCTGGGAACCTCCATATGCCGCAGGAGCAGCCCAAGAAATGGCAAAAAATACAAAAAAAAGAAAAAAAAAAAGAAAAAAAAAAGGACTATTAAATTGTACAGTTAAAACTGGTGAATTTTATTTTAGGTAAATTAACAGAGCTGTTAAAAAAAGATGAAAAGACATACAAGTTTTCGACTATCCTCAATAAAAATATGTAATCTGTTTAAAAGCAACATATAATTATAAAAATACTATAATGTAAACCAGTAGGGATAGGTGATGTTTCCTACATGGGTTCACTGTATGGAGCGACCACTAGGGGTGAGGTGACCAGGAAGGGTCATGAACATGCACACACTTTCTAAAGGATGTTTTAAAATATATTGAGGAGTTCCCGTCATGGCGCAGTGGAAATGAATCCAACTAGGGACCATGAAGTTTCGGGTTCGATCCCTGGCCTCATTCAGTGGATTAAGGATCTGGCATTGCTGTGAGCTGTGGTGTAGGTTGCAGATGCAGCTCAGATCCTGCATTGCTGTGGCTGTGGCTGTGGCTGGCAGCTGTAGCTCTGATTTGACCCCTAGCCTGGGAACCTACATATGCTTTGAGTGTGGCCCTAAAAAGAAAAAAGAAGTTAAAATAGATGGAATTCAATACAGCGGATAACATTTCTGTAGTGAAATATAACTTGCATGCTCCTAAAGTCATGCCTGCTCACTATGTCTTGATGCATTGGTGAATTTAATTGCAATAAACATTTTCATACCATGAGTAAAAAAAAGTAAAGGGCTCTATTTTCAAGTGTTAGGTTTATCCTGAGCAGTGGATGGATGGAAGAACAGAGCACAAACATTGGTTATTACGAGGTGAATTCAATGACGTGTCAAACCTATAATCCTAAAATCACTTCTTTTAAAGAGCACACTTATTGGGTATGTGATATATTATTACTTCTTACAACAATCTTATAGTACTTTGGTTTTGATTATCAAAACAACTTTTTTTTAGTTAATTGAGAATGAAAGAAAACACATGTTTATCCATATTACATGTAGTAACAGCCTGGGCTCCTTTACAGGTGGAATTATCTATGAAGTTTACTAGATTTTCTATTTGAATTCTTTGTTGAACAGGAAGAGCTTCAAGACACTCAGACAAGTATCTGAATATTAGCTCCCTTCTCCTCCTATTTTTCCGATTTTTCATTTGCAGCCCACTACTACGTCTGTCACCTTAACCTTTTCCTTATAACTCAAGTCTAGTATCTTGGAACCTATGTTATTGACCATGCCAGGGGCTTTGCCTTGATAAGCTGGTCAGTTTCTTCAAGGTACTGGGGTTTTCTTCAACCTCAGTTCCCAATGACCTGGCATTGGCTTGACTGCCTGTGTACTTCTGCCCCCCAACAAGACCACTTACCTTTCTGACTTGAATTCACCTCATACACAACCTATTGCTCTATCTCCCAATATCCTTCTTCTTTACCAACCTGGCCCATCACAGCTCTCCATTACTGCTCAGTGATGAGGTCTTCATGGAAGTAGAAACACCAACTGATTAAAAACTTCCAGAGTCAACAATACTCTCTGATGATGAACAACAGCCCACCTGAACAGACAAGTCTACCAATCAAAATGCTCTCTGATACCTTTTAAACCTGTCTTCCTAAATCTGAAATCTCATTTGACACTGGAAAGGCTACTCTGAACCAAGCATATCCTGTTCTTCCTGCCCACTCGCCTTGCATGGACGTGTCTCCCACCCTCAACACTGTTTAGTGAGGCCCCTCTTCCCCTTGGAGGCCTAGCTCGCCTGCCGCTTCTCCACGAAATGATTCTCGTATCCTCAAGATGGAGGTGCCCCACACATTTAACCTACCTGACCCCGTGAAGTTTTGGGAGAGCTCATTTGTTCTCCATGGTGTTACAATTATATGGACTCATTTCCCAACCTTCCTTAGATCAACCCTCTTGAAGACAGGGAGTATCATGGTACTCACCTCTTTAAGACTCAGAGGGTCTAGCATAACATAATGCTCATATTTTTTATATTTATTATGCTAAATAATTATAAGTGATAAACATCAGATGCCTGTTCATGATGCTCTAAATACTGGGTTAAGCAGTAGGTGCGTATGGAGACCTAAAAGATAATCATGTCTTAAAGAATTTGCAATCTGATTGGAAATATAAAGAAATGAGCAAAGTTACTATGCAGGGGTAGAGCTATACCCATGGTGCCTCAGAGCAGAGAAGCTTGGTGATAAAAGTGCTATTAGGAAAAGATTCCAAGAGAAGGTGGTGTCTGAGCAAAGGTGTGAATGGGACTTAAATCCTAAAACAAGGATGGGGAGAGAGAGAGGAAGGTTTTCTGAGAAGAGTGAGCAGGCAGGCAAAGGCATGGGCATGTGGGAAACACGGAGGAGAGTCGCTGAGAGAAAGTCTGCGCACATTCACAGGCATTATTTCCATTGGTGCAGATTTGAATTTCAGATGGGAGAATTTAAGTAGGGTGGTAACATGACCAGGTTTACCTCCTAGAAATGAATTGAGAGCAAAACAGCTGCAGGAAAGAAAAACCAATTTCAATATCATTTCATATGAATTCATTCATAAAATGATAAGGACATGAACTAATGTGAAACAGTTGCCTATTGGACAAGAAAGATGATATTCTAGATTTAAGAATATAAAACTTTTCTTTTGGAAAATAATTGGGAAACAGAAATAAAGAGCAGCATACACATGGTATGACCGTCAGATTTCTGTACTTGGTGACTAGAATAGGAAGTACAGAAGATGATGAGTTCTGATTTGAACACATTGAATTTGAAGAGAAAAATGACTCCATAATGACCTGTGGATGGTTGAAATTATTACACTAGATCCAGGGAAAGGCATCGTTAAGTGTACAGGTTGTTAGTTCCTCAGGCTTGGTCCCAGCTTGCCATTTTCCTCAGCAAATGAAGCAGAAAAATAGAACAAAGGATTTAGAGGGTATTGGCTGAACAGTGGTTGAAGGCATAAAATATATGGTCCACGTCAGTGTCTCTCAAATTTGTATCACGTCTCCCTGGTTATGGTAAAATGCCCCATTATCTTCATACTCCATCTAGCCTCAAACTCCACTGGAAAAATAACTTCAGGATAAAGAATTAGAGTCATACAAAGTACATAATAATTTTGTCAGAGAAGATAAACATGACCATCTATTTAATTACAAAATAATACCTAAAAGGCACCTGATTCTTTCATTAAACTATATTTTATCATAGGCTACATTTTAAAGATCACAAACACTTGGGCAGCATAATGCTTATAAAATGTCACTGACATAAAAAATGCGGGATTCTTAAGATGTGAGTGCCCATCTTAAAGTGAATTTTCATAGAAATGTGTAAATGTGCCCATGCTTAGCCCACCAATGACATGGTTAGGAATGAAGAACAAAATCATTGACCTCACACCAGTCAGAATGGCCATCATTAATAAGTCCACAAATAACAAATGCTGAAGGGGGGTGTGGAGAAAAGGGAACCCTCCTGCACTGTTGGTGGGAATGTAAGCTGGTACAACCACTATGGAGATCAGTATGGAGATACCTTAGAAATTTATACGTAGAACTACCATATGACCCAGCAGTCCACTCTTGGGAATAATCTGGACAAAACTCTTCTTGAAAAGGACACCTGTACCTGCATGTTCACTGCAGCACTATTCACAATAGCTAAGACATGGAAACAACCTAAATGTCCATCAACAGACGATTGGATTAGGAAGGTGTGGTATATATACACAATGGAATACTACTCAGCCATAAAAAAGAATGAAATAATGCCATTTGCAGCAACATGGATGCAACTAAAGACTCTCATACTAAAGGAAGTAAGTCAGAAAGAGAAAGACAAATACCATATGATATCACTTATATCTGGAATCTAATATAAGGCACAAATGAACCTTTCCACAGAAAAGAAAATCATGGACTTGGAGAATAGACTTGTGGTTGCCAAGGGGGAGGGGGAGGGAGTGGGGTGGTTGGGGAGCTTGGGGTTAACAGATACAAACTATTGCCTTTAGAATGGATTAGCAATGAGATCCTGCTGTGTAGCACTGGGAACTATGTCTAATCACTTATGAGGAGCATGATAATGTGCGAAAATAGAATGTGTACATGTATGTGTAACTGAGTCACCATGCTGTACAGTAGAAAAAAATTGTATTGGGGAAATAACGATTAATAAATAATAATAATAAAATGAAAAAAAATCATTGATAATTAGAAGCTGAACCAGCAGTGTAATTTTTCATCAAAAATGAGTATGGTTTATAAAGTATGGCTTATAAAGCTCATTTCATGTTTTCTTTTAATACATAATGCAGGAGAGTGAGACATTCTGGATGTTGAGGTTATCAGAGACATTGGGAAGAATTAAGTCACACATCTACATCTAATTCAGCCACCGCCTTCTCCCAATCCTCCTGCCTTGCATACCTGTGGCTCTGTCCCCTCGTCACCTTCAACCTTCCAGGGAAACTGCAGGGCAGGTACCTGACCACACCAGGCATCACTTTGTAACATCCAACACAGGCATTCTGTGCCCAGGTTTGAGGTGGTGTGGGAAAGAGAAGGGGTGGCTCACAGCTGCTGCAAAAAAACAGAGACATGAAAGATCAAGGGAGGAGGAAATCAGAGCAAAGTATGATGGGTAGAACTTAAACCCGCGAGGGAGCTCCCAGGGCAGTGGGGGAACAGCCAGCAGCCTGGGGGGTGGGGCAAGCTATCACCCCTATACCATGATTGTTCCCTCCTGGGGGTGGTGGCTCTTTGACTCCATTCTCTAATCTCGTGTTAGTAAATTCTAGAAAGGTGTTGTCGGCAGTTATATTTTAGTGTTATTCACTTTCTTTACATGAACTCTAATTTGCTTTATGGGTCCTATTTAAAAGCCCACCTGTAGTTTTGGGGTTTCCCCCTAATGCGCACCCAGGTGAGCACGTGTATGCGTGTGGAAGGATGGGGTAAACTGGAGTCAGGTGCTTGTTTTCTTAATGTCTCAACACACCCTTTGTCACCATTAGTGTGAACAGACTGCTGGTGTCCATGGCTAATAGCAGTAGTTACTCTGAACACACACCGATGCCTCAGAAATCACAGTCATTGATCTCTATGGGTACCCTTTGCTTAGACTGTCAGCGGGAGGGATTTGTGGATAGACTCTTATTCCAACAAGATGATTCTGAGAGTGAGCAAAACCTAGCAATCTCTGGGCTTTCAATGGAGAGGCACGGAGAAATACATTTGCTCGGTGACTGTTTGCAGATGTGATTGCTGGCATGAAGCTGCAGACCCTTTTGCTCAAAAGAGTAATAAACCTCAATATTATCTGTATTGAATGGATATGACTTTGTATTACTCCCCTTATACAACACAGGCCACTTTCAGCAACGCAAAACCTACTTGAAATAAAAAGATGCCAGCATATTACTCTCCTGCAGGCTCCCTGCTCAATGAAATCCTGGTTTTCTCAGATTCTGAAGAGAGGTTTGAAGGGCTAAAAAATATTCAAATGCATGTCATTTTAGTCTAGGTGTGTCCGTTTGTGGTCACAGCATGCTACAGCTGAGCATTCCATTGCCTGTGCAGTGCAGGAAATTGGTCGTGAAAGTCACAGTGGGTTTTCAAGCTGAGATCAAATGAGGATATTACTGTTTGGATTATTTCAAAAGGGCAGACAAGATCACCTCTTCTTTGTTTTCCTAGGGTTTCTTTGGGCATTTTTCTTTGCTCCCCCACAACACACACACACACACACACACACACACACACACACACACACACTCAGAGAGAGGCAGCAACAGAGAACTGAGATAAAAATCACTGAATTTAGAGGCAGTCAAGTACCAGTGTGAGCCCGCCCAACTTTTACCCTTTAGGCTGTACTCACAAGCTCTATTAGTATCTGTAAGTACAAAATAGAACAATAAAGCTCCTTATCTACTTCATTTATTTAATCAATGTTTCTTGACTAAGCTCTATGTTTCAGGTGTTGGAATAGCTAAAGAAGACTGAAAGCCACATGTGTGTGTCACCAATGTCAAAATATTTGAACCAAACCTGCAGGCAACTGGGGTCTAGTGACCACTCGCCAGTGTTGTCTTCCTGACTCTCTGTAGACAAGTAAGGCATGGTGCATAGTAAAAAAACATTTCCTACAGGTTATTAAGAGACAACATATGTGAAAGCAACTTGCAAGTTCTGAAACAAATACAAGACACCAAAAACTGCATGCAAATTACCAGAATCTTTGTGCCTGAAATAATGTTTACTAAAGGAAAAGGAATAGAACTATAAAGATTCATTCCGAAATTGTCTACCAATGGACCTTTCAACACTTCTCAGAAGGGATAATGAGAAAAAAAGAACCTCCCTCTTAAGACTGACTGGTTTTAAGTTAGTACAACTATGGTGATAATGCTACCATTTCATCACACATAGAAGGCCTTAGGTGAAGGGTGAAATTAGAATAATACCTCTAGGAGTTCCTGTCGTGGCTCAGTGGTTAAGGAATCCGACTAGGAACCATGAGGTTGCAGGTTTGATCCTTGGCCTTGCTCAGTGGGTTAAGGATCCGGTGTTGCGGTGAGCTGTGGTGTAGGTCACAGACACGGCTCGGATCTTGCGTTGCTATGGCTGTGGTATAGGCCGGCGGCTACAGCTCCAATTCAACCCCTAGCCTGGGAACCTCCATATGCCTTGAGAGTGGCCCAAGAAATGGCAAAGACAAAAAAAAAAAAAAAAAAAGAATAATACCTCTAATGTGGAGAAGCCACAGGAATATCCAGGTGGACATGTGAGGGAGGCAGTCCACCACGTGAAGGTGGGAACTGGAGACCAACATCAGGTCTGAGGATGTAAATCAGCAATCAGCCTGTACTGCTGGGAGGCGTGAGAGCACATGAGGATGCTGAGAGAGGGACACAGGTAAGAAAAACAAGAGACCAGGGGGGCAAGACCCAAGGGCTCAAATGCTAAGAAGCTGTAAGTGAATTCAGCCAAGAGCACTGAGAAAGGACAGCTGGTGAACAAGCTAACATGTGCAAAAGCCAAGTGAACATGGATCTCAGTGAGAGGAAATAATCAACTTTGCTAAATGTGGCTGAGATGTCAACTAAGATAAACACTGACACCTCACCACTGAACACAGAAAGATGGAGAGTTTTTAAAAAGTCAACAAGAGACTGAGAAAACTAAAGCTTCAGGAAAGTAAGTAACAGAGTTCCTGTTGTAGCTCAGCAGGTTAAGAACCTGACTAGTGTCCATGAGGATGCGGGTTCAAACCCTGGCATTGCTTAGTGGGTTAAGGGATCCTGCATTGGTGTGGCTATAGTGTAGGCCAGCAGCTGCAGCTCCAAGTTGACCCCCCTAGCCTGGGAACCTCCATATGCAGGTGTGGCTCTAAAAAAAAAAAAAAAAGAAAGAAAGAAATGTGAGGACATCACTTTTCCTTAGCTCAGATAAAGGCAGACAGCAAAGACGGCAATCTTGCTTCGTCAATGGAGAATGAATGTGATGGAAAGTAACCAAAAACTCCATCATAGTGGCTAAAACCAATATGGGATCATTTTTATCGCATAACAGGGAGTCTATTGGCAGAAATCTTGGGGAGCAAGTTCAGAGGTGAAACCACATCAGGACCGCTGGTCTCTGGTGCTCTCCCTCAAGCTCTCGAGATGAGAGCTGCTGCAGCAAAGTGCAGATCAGGAGGGCGGGGAGGGAAGGGGCATGAATGGGCATTCTTGGAATGGTTCCATTTTTTCATCAGTTAAAAAAAGATTCCCAGACACTTTTCATGAATTGTGTCCTTGACAGAATCAGGACTCTACACCCGAGGCAAATTCTAAGGAGAATGTTTTGTTTTGTTCTGCTTTTCAGCCCAATGTGGGGCTCAGAACTCTCGCTCCCATGGGAGAACCTCTGCAGCATCACTGTTCTCCAGTGTGAGGGTCGCCATCCTGGGGGGTGGGATGTGATTCTATCTAAGCCCACCCTCCTTCCCATTTCCATGTGCCTCCTTCTTTATGTTTTCAGATGTAGAATATCTTTTCTGATAGGTTCCAGTCTCTTTCAGCAATGGCTGCCCTGCAGAGAGCTGTGACTTTGGGGTACTCCTGAGGGGAGGTAAGCTTGGGGCCCACCACTCTGCCAACTTGGCTAACCCCTAACATAAAAATTGAGGGTAAGATTTTATATAAAAAATGGAAAATAAAGTGGTTTTAGGAAATTAACAAATGTATCGGGTTTTTCCCTTAGGCTTAGCAGTTTGGAAGCATGGTTTCTAGATATACTTGGAATAAATTTGAGTGGCCCTGTCAGGTGTGTCTAACATGCTGCAGTCGATAACATGAGTGGCTCCTTCAAATGAGGCCAACGAAATGTTTCCTCTGGGCTGAAAGATCATCGATGCCAAAGCACAATAAACTTACCTGTTCTCATACTTTCATAAAGTATACCCTGCACCCCTTTTTATACCCTAGGCCATAAAGGTATATTCACTCTTTCATAACCCTACACAATTAGAGAGCCACAGTGCAATATTATGGGTTTAATATAAATATCATGGTCAAATATTTACACTCATTCAGAGATGAGAACGTCCATACTTCGACATATTAACATTTTAATGGTATCTTTAAAATGAAAACAACCAAAATCCAGGTTGGAGAATCACCCAGGAAAAAAGTGTCATTTGTAGGATGAATCCATTTCATCCTGGATCGGGGAAATGATGGGTCACGTAGCAAACTTTATGTATGATGAGGGTTACTCCACCAGTGTGGGGTCCTTCTCAGTTCAGCACACACACAGAAGCTCTAACATGAGAGGCAAAACTGAGACCTCACAGGTGTGGTAACTCCATGACCAGTCAATTAAAAATAATTCACTCTAGGGAGTTCCTGTCGTGGCACAGTGGTTAACGAATCCGACTAGGAACCATGAGGTCGTGGGTTTGATCCCTGGCCTTGCTCAGTGGGTTAAGGATCCAGGGTTGCCGTGAGCTGTGGTGTAGGTTGCAGACGTGGCTTGGATCCCGCATTGCTGAGGCTCTGGCATAAGCCAGCAGCTACAGCTCTGATTAGACCCCTAGCCTGGGAACTTCCATATGCCATGGGTGTGGTCCTAAAAAAGACAAAAAAAAAAAAAAAAAGACCAAAAAAAAAAAAAGTAAATAAAAATAATTTACTCTAGTATGACTTCCAAACCTGTTATGTTTCTTCCACCCAGTGAATAGCCTGCAAAGTGGCAATCCCCTGCTCTGTCACCATTGGAACGACACCTCATTTTAAAATACTTCCAAGAGTTCCCTTTGTGGCTCGGCGGGTTAAGAACCTGACTTGGTGTCTATGAGGATGTGGGTTCGACCCCTGGGCTCATTCAGTGGGTTAAGAATCCCCCACTGCTACAAGCTGCAGCACATACGGCGCAGATCCAGTGTTGCCATGGCTGTGACATAGGCTGGCAGCTGCAGCTCCGATCCGACCCATAGCCTGGGGACTTCCATATGCCGCAGGTGCAGCTGTAAAAAGAATTTTAAAAAGCCATGCCAGTCCATCCCTGCATGCTAGCTCCTTTCTCCCTTAGAGTCCAAAGCATATGAATCAGAGCTGTTTTCAATTCCTGCTCTGATAATTCTAACATCCCTGCTATATCTAGTTCTGCAGTGTTCTCTGTCTCTTCAAGTTGTGTCTTTTGCCTTTTGGCATACCTTGTAATTTTGTGTTGCTAGCTGGATGGAATAGACTGCATGAAAGGTGACAGTAGTCCTTCAGGAATGCGGTGGAAGGGTGTTGGGGCGGGAGTGTTCTGTGGTCCTGTGGCCTGGTCTCAGTCTGTCAGTGAGCCTGCGCCCCTGGGCTATGAACCTCCTTGACTGTCTCTCTGTTTCTCCCATCTCAGGTGGGACAGGATGGCCTGAATGGGTGGGCCTGGGGCATTTCCCTTCCCAGTTGGGCTCTGGTGATACACCAGTCCCTCCTGAGGGCAGCCTTGACAAAGACAAAATGCATATGGTTCCATTTCTCTTCCCCCGACTGGAAGCCTGAGGGGATTTTTCTCTGATATGTGCTGTGGGAACCCGGCTGAGCTCCTGGACTTAAATCCCTCGGTATTGTGGGGGCCCCCCCAGGTCTGAGCTTCAAACTCTCAGACTTGCCCATGCCAAGCATCTATCCATTCATCAAGGACAGTCAGGGCTTTGCTTCCCAGCTGGTTCCTCTGACTGTTACACTCTGCGAGTCTGCTCTTGAAGCCTTGACTCCCTGTAACCACCTGTTGAGACCCAGCGATCTTGGGGAAAGTTGCCTGGTGTCCTCCCCATTTTTATGGATCTAAGAAGAGCTGTTGGTTTGTGAGTGTTCAGCTTTTCACTTGTTAGGATGGAGCATCTACTTCCAAGTTCCCTCCATGCAGAACAAGAGACCAGAAGTTCCCCGCACATTCATCAAGCCCCCAAACAGAAAGAAGCTGAGACGAAATGCACCTTGGGTGAAATTTCCTGGGTGGGTTGGTAATGTCAGATCAGGGGCTCCAGGAGCTGCCTTTACCAGCTACCTTCTTTCAAGGGATATATAAAGATATGGTTAAGGGAGTTTCTGTCATGGCTCAGCAGTGAAAGAACCTGACTAACATCCATGAGGATGTGGGTTAGATCCCTGGCCTCGCTCAATGGGTTAAGATCTGGCATTGCCTTTAGCTGTGGTGTGGGTCGCAGACGTGGCTCCAATCCTGTGTTGCTGTGGCTGTGGCGTAGGCTGGCAGCTGCAGCTCCAATTGGACCCCTGGCCTGGGAACCTCCATATGGTGCGGGTGCGGCCCTAAAAAGACAAAAATAAAAATAAAAAAAAAATTAAAAAAATAAAATAAAGATGTGGTTAAAAGTGTGGAAGCCTGACTTCAGTGAGAGTTAAGTTCATGAGTTTAGTTATAAGTCTAAATCCAACTACTGCTAAGGCATATATGTGTTTCTAATAAAACTATTTTTTGTTTAAATTTTTGATGAGTCAAGAAATTAAATGTGATTCAGCAGTACTGGGGTATACTGCATATGTTGCATAGTAATGCTATTATTAATAGCATGATAAGTGACCACATCCAGAACTCCTACTGTTCACAGTGAATTTCAGGACAACGGTGTTGTAATTTTTGTTCATACAGATGAGGGATTTCTATGTGACTATACTGGAAGGCAGAGCAAGAAGGAAAAAGGGCAACGTATTTAGTGAAGCAAATGATCTGAACACAAAAATATTCGAGGACCCAGGAACAAATCAGAAACTCCTAAAATTCTTAACTGAGCCTTTTTCTCCTAATAACCTCCCCCAAATATTTCCAGATTTGACTATTGTGATCAAGTCCTTTTTCCCGTACCTTCTCTCATTCCATTTATCTTTATTCTCTCTTTACACATAACACGATACGTTTTAAGTATATAAAATAATAATTCAGGGAGTTCCCGTTGTGGCTCAGTGAGAAGGAATCCGACTAGTATCCATGAGCATACGGGTTCGATCCCTGGCCTCGCTCAGTGTGTTAGGGATCCACGTTGCCATGGGCTGTGGTGCAGGTTGCAGATGCAGCTTGGATCCTGCATTGCTGTGGCTGTGGTATAGGTCAGTGGCTACAGCTCTAATTCAACCCTTAGCCTGGGAATCTCCATATGCTGCCAAGGCCAAAAAAATAAATAAATAAAATAAAATAAATTGGTATATGTGTTATCTTGTGAAATGACCACCACAGTAAGTTGTCAACATTCATCACCACAGTTACATTGTTTTTTCTTGGATAAGACTGTCTAATATTTACTGCCTTATCAACTTTCCCATTTACAATAGAGTATTGTTACCATAGTCACCACCCTGTCCATGACATCCCACTTGCCTTTAGTTTCTCTATGGAGAAATATGCTTCAACAAGTAATAGTCTAATGTCTCTGTCCACAGCAAATGATGATTTTAACCTCAGCTTTCTAAGGCAAGCAGCAGTAAGAGAATGAGTTCAATCATGTTGCCTTCCAACTGAATACACAGCATGATAAAATGAGTTGCCATTATAGAGCACACTTAGGCTAGCAGGAGAAACTTTGCCATCAGATAAGTATCACTTAAAGGCTATATTCTTTGCTCAAATGAAATATTTTGGAGCTTAAGAGAATAGGAGATAATTTAATAAAATTTAGGATGTGAGTCTGTTCTAAAATGTCCTTACCACACTTGAGAGTAATCCACTTTCCTCATTTGAGGTAAAAGCTTTCTTCCACACAAAAGAAAGAAATGGATTTTACTATTTTTTGCTTTTTAATTTATTTCTATTTTTTAATGACCACATCCATGGCATATGTGTGTGGCTAAGGACTGAATCTGAGCTGTAGCTATGCCAGATACTTTAACCCACAGTACAGGGCTGGGGATTGAACCTGCACCTCTGCAGCAAGCCAAGCTGCTGCAGTTGGATTCTTAACCCACTGAGCCACAGTGGGAACTCCAAGAAATGGATTTTTGGGGGTCCTTTTTTTTGGGGGGTGCACTCAAGGCATATGGAGGGTCCCAGGCTAGGGGTCAAATGGGAGCTGTAACTGCCAGCCTACACTACAGACTCACAGCAGTGCTGGATCCAAGTCGAATCTGCGACCTAGACCACAGCTCACGGCAATGCTGGACCCTTAATCCACTGAGCGAGGGCAGGGATCGAACCCTTGTCCTCATGGATGCTAGTTGGGTTCGTTAATTATTGAGCCACAATGAGAACTCAAAGAAATGGATTTTTTTTTTTTTTTTTTTTTTTGTCGTTTTGCCTTTTCGAGGGCTGCTTCCCACGGCATATGGAGGTTCCCAGGCTAGGGATCGAATCGGAGCTGTAGCTGCCAGCCTACGCCAGAGCCACAGCAACGTGGGATCCAAGCCGCGTCTGCAACCTACACCACAGCTCACGGCAACGCCGGATCCTTAACCCACTGAGCAAGGCCAGGGATTGAACCCACAACCTCATGGTTCCTAGTTGGATTCGTTAACCACTGAGCCACGACAGGAATGCCCCCATAAATCTATAGACTTTAAGTTACAAAATCAGATGTTTACCACAAAGGTCTTCAGACGTTACCGAGTCAGTGCAAGGGAAGGAAATGCCACCATAAGCACTTTGGACACATCTGCTGCATTAATCATAAAACAGCAGTGATCCAGGATGAACATCTTTTATATACGAGCCACTGTTCTGGATGCTGAACTTGTCTTGACTGGATTCAGTTTGATTTCTACACTCAAAAATGATATTCATAAATAAACACAATCCACAGCTAAACAAGTAAGTCCTGTCATAAAACCATCATTACTATGGAGGGCAAAGGAGGGGAAGTCATCTAAGAAATAATTTCTAACCTTAATTGAGCTTATTTTCTGTTTTGGTCCAACTTTCTTGTACAGTTAAGAGTTTAGAATGTGAACCTAGTGTGAACTGTTCCATGGATACAACCCAATTCCTGATGGTTGTAGGATCAGCTCATTTCTCCTCAAACAAGGCAGAGGCCTGGAGCCTCACACCCACAGCCCCCAGCACACTGTCCTCTAGCAGGTGTCACTGTTTATCAATGTCTTACTTCAGTGTTTTGAGGCTTAGCTGAGGGGAATATAATGTGATAAATCGCAGTAGACAAATGTCAGAAAAGATACCAGAAACAAAATACCCCCTTATACTTGCAGACATTTGTTATAGACTTCCAGGTCAGAAATGGACAGTGTAAAGTAGCATTCACTGTCTCTCTTCAGGAGAAAGAGCCATTTTTAGTTGTAATCATAATAAACCCTTTTTGTGAGCACGAGGGGCCCTGTATGCTCGTTATCAAGCATCTAAAAACCTCCAAAGCTATGCTGCCATTTGTTTTGTTGTGTTTGTTTTGTCCCCAAGAGAAGGGATGTAACTCCCTTCTGGGTTCTCCTGTATGGGACTCTCAAACACACGACCACTTTATAGGGACCCTTTCTTATGACGTGTGCTTTTCACCGAGCTTTTATTAAACACCTGCAATGTGCCCGGAATGGGTTACATACAGAACCGTGTGTCAGAAAATGTTCAAGGTGGGTTTATTGGCTCTCCTCCCTAGGCTGGAATAAAGCCGGGCACAGCCACTCATAGAGGTGGAAGGGGGCTATGCAGATTGAGCCAGCACCGCACCCTGCTTTTCAGCATTCTATTTAGAAGAAACATCTCCTCGTGCTGATACCAGAGACCACAGGCCATGGGGACATGGCCTTATTAAGGGTCCTGTCAGGAGGACAAAAGCATCTGGGTCGGGGGGGGGGGGGGAGAGACAGAGGGTCAGACCATGTATCTTCCTGACCTCTTCCTCTCAAGGAGTGAGGTTTTGCTTTAAAGGGAAGGAGACCCAAGGAATCATAAGCCCAAGTCAACAGTCAAAGTTGTGTGTGTGCGTGTGTGTGTGTGTGTGTGTGTGTGTGTGTGTGTGTGAGTTAAACCTAATGCACAAACCATCCATCAAAGCCCAGAAAGGGCCACAGCAAGTGCTACAGATGCACACCTGACTAGAGCACCCCCAGCCCTAGGGCTCTGTGATGATGTACAAAGCGGTCACCTATGTCCCTGACACTGGGCCCGCTCCCTCACAGCAGCCAAGAAACATGTTTTAAATTGAATCAAATTTAATGTCATATTCTTTTCTCTGTAACAACAGAACAGGCAGCTCTGCTTTGGAAAAGAAGAGGAACAGAAAGTGAAATCTCAAGAGAAACATCTATCAGGGGGAAAAGAAATGTATATGAATTCCATGAAGTCACAACACTGCTTTCTAAGCACTAGGAAGCCTGTCTGAGCAAAGCCGATGCCCGCGGCTCGTGCTTGTAGCTGCAGCTTGTGAAGTCATGAGCGCTGGAGGGAGCAGTCACGTGCCTGCTCAGACTCTTGAGGTCTGCAGGACCAGAGCTACTCAGATGCTCTGGGTTCTCTGGGTTCCTGCTACTGAAACACTCCCTCACCCCCCAGCCAGCCCCCCGACCCCACCCCAAGCAGGAATCACACCAGAAGTAGCTTCATCTTGGAATCCAGGACACCCAGGCTGCCTACTTGAACAAATGCATGCACTGATTCTTAAAGAGACCCAGATAAGACAAATTCCAACAATTACACAGCTTCCTGCCCTGAAATCTGGGTTCTTCTCAAGATGACAATACACACACAGGCAATAAGACTCAGTCCTGGGTCCTCCCTCCGAACCCTCTCAGTGCCACCAGCCTGGGCCATTTCCAAGCACCCCACTGGGCCAGACTCCATCCCTGCTGCTTCCTCTTTCTTTCCCTTCTTCCTGCTGCTCCTAGCTCACCCCCTCCTCCTTCATTTTAGGTATCAATTCCTCCAGAATCCTTTCCTGACTCCTTGAGTTGGGATAAAATGTGCATCCACCCCTCAGACATGCACCTGTCCTGTCCTCACAGTAATGCCTGGTGTGTGACATTCTGCCTCCACAGGTATATACGCTCTGCACACCTTCCCCTGGATCACACACCAGGTGGCTGTGAGGTCTCATGGGGCCTGGTGACCATGTTATTCTCGCTCAGAATATTTTCTCAGGATATAGCTTTGTACCTGGCACACAGTAAGAATTCAGTCAACAATGCACCTAAATAGGTTGGAACTGCAATAAGGAGCTGAAAGTGGTTTAACAAATATATATTTCTTTTTTCACTTGAGTAACACCCATCAGGGGACCATTTTCTAAAGTCTAAAGAATCTGAGGCATGTCCCTAGCTGCCACAAGTGAGGAAAGGACTGTGGCACTAACAAACAGAAACAGGTGCTTATAGGTGCCTCGTAGTCTCTTCCCAGGTTCCTGCAGCCACCAGCCAACGCTTCCTCCTCCATCTGCTCTGACTCCCTGCTTCTCATGCTCACATAATCTGACCTCATTCTGTAGACACATAGGTCCTTAGAGAAACCCCTGAACAGACCACTCTGCGACCAAGGTCCTTCCCTGGTCAGCCAACTCACGTCTGCTTTGTGTGTCTACAGCACACAGTTCCAGCTGCTTTGTTGAGAGCACATAGCCTGTGTCATGGCCCCGCCCCCTGCTTAGCCTCCTCTCATCAATCTATGCCTCAAAATGTATGTTCCAGCAAGACCAGGCCATTGCTGCCATTGCTGTCATCTATCTACAAATACCTAAGTAATAAATGAAAACGCAGGTGATATTAAGTCACTGATATACCTAAATCATAAATTCTACAAGAATTTAGAATTTGTAGAAGAGTACCCCAAATCTACCACATCCTTCCACATTTTCCTCAGTGTGTGGGCATTCGTAGGTTGCCCTCTTTCTTCTTTGTAAGGCTATTTGATGTTCATTTCACACTGATTTCATCCAGGTAGGACCTTTAGAGACTTGTTTCATCTGTGTTGAATGGTTAGTAAGGAAGGAAATCAGTGTTTAGGGACTTTGGTCTCCAACACACTGGAGGTGTCCTAATGCAGATGAGGAAGCCACCACCTTCTCCACACTCGGTGCACCAGGGTGCTGGGCATGGCCAAGACTTGGCAGGAGCTCCTCCTCCTGATGCCCTGGCACCCACTGCCCACAGGTATGCTTGCTGGTGCAGACCCCCTTCTACCGAGACAGCCCCCCTCTAGTTGTGAACACAATGAAAGCATCATTTAGGACAGTTGCTATATATTTCAATTAGACCTACATGGAAATAAAAACCTACCCAGAACTTCCCCCTCTCCTGCATGTTTAGAGAACTGCACACACTTTGTGGAATGACACGCAATGGGAGGACCAGCCTGCGGAGACGCAGGTGTGAAGTAGAGACGTGCATACGTGTAAGCGAGAAACTTTTAGCTGCTGAGTATTTTGGGGACAGCGCAGGTGAGTGTGGCTGTCCTGCTAGAAGGTTCCAACCCCTTCTACACAACTACTGTTTATTTAAGGATGTCTCACTTGACTTGAGCTCCAGTCACTGTGACAATAACAAATGGGTGTCCTTATATTATTTTAGTTTGAATTTGGTCGTTAAATTTTAAAGCGTACTGAATTATTAACAATTCTTCCCCCTGGACATACTTGTCTTCAACTTAACATATTCAAATGTCTCTTCTTAAGAGGGTGCTGAGTATGTTAGAACTTGTCTCGGATGCTTTTCAGCAAATACGTATAGAACATGCAGATCCCTACAGAAGGCATCACAAACTTTGGACCTGAGATGGTTTCCCATCCTTCCCACATCACAAGCTCAAATGTCAGTCTCTCAGCACATCATGTGTTTTCCATTGAGCAGTGTCCCTGGTGTTCACAAACTCAATCACTTTTCAGTAAGATTCTGACATGATCTCATTCTGCAGTTCTGAATTTCCTTTCTGCTGCTTTTGGCTTTGCTTGCTTAAAAATCCTGCCATGTTTTGGTAGTGTATCAGCAGGTTTTATCCTCCTCATGGGTGAAACAAACACTTATCTGGGAAGTGAAGTGCTTCACACTGATTCCAGTGAAGCGGAGATGTTCTTGTGTAGTTATTTTCATGCCAAGGATAAGCTTTAGTTTAAGACAGATGTGAAACCCACTGACTCACTTGACAGTTTATTTGTATCAAATACTCAATTCTGGATTTCCTTAAAAATGAAGACTTCTTAACCTTCAAACTTACCCTTTCCCCCCAGTTTGCATCACATTTGTGTACTTATTATATCCACAGAATGCTTACATATAAAAATCACCCCTTCTCCTAGTTTCAAAGAAGATGTATATAGGTCATTGCTGCAATGTAAAAGTGATTTTGGAGTTCCCATTGTGGCTCAGCAGTAATGAACCCAACTAGTATACATGAGGATGGAGGTTCGATCCCTGGCCTGCTCAGGTGGTTAAGGATTTGGCATTGCCATGAGCTGTTGTGTAGATTGCAGAGGTGGCTCTGATCCTGTGTTGCTGTGGCTGTGGTGTAGACCAGTAGCAGCAGTTCCAATTTGACCCCTAACCTGGGAACTTCCATATGCTACATAAGTGGCCCTAAAAAGCAAAAAAAGAAAAAAGAAAAGAAAAGAAAAAAAAGAAAGGGACTTTTGCCTCCATGGTTTTCCCCTGATCACAAAGCAAACAGGAGACAAGAGGATGAAGGTGCATTTAGAACAGCATCTTGCCAGAACTCGAGGTGTTCCCCAGTTATGGCTGTGTATCAGCCAGCTCTCCAGAAAAGAAGAACCAGGCTCCTTCCTTAGGAGCAGATTAAGGAAGGTCTGGCTCACGTGGTGATGAAGGCTGAGATGCTCGGTAGCCGCTGTCCGCAAACTGCAGGAGCAGGAGAGGGGGTATGATTTAGTGCCAGTCTGTAGTTGCACAGCAGAAAATGTGTGCCTCTCGCCAGACACAGCAAATCCCCTGCCCCGTTGGTCTGCTGGGGCCCTCGATGGGCTGGGTGATGCCCACCTGCGTGGGCAAGGGATCTTCTCTACTGGGTCCACCTACTCAAATACCAATACCTTCCAGAAACGCCCACACGAACATGCTTAGAGAGGATGTTGTCTTCACCACGTGGGCGCCCCTTAGCCCAGGGAAGTTGCACCTAAAATTGAGCATCACAGTCTGTCTTCAGATCTTTCTCATAGCTGACACTTTAGTGCTTCAGAAAATGCAAGAAGATGAATGAGGAGGGAGATGCAGAGACAGGGAGTGTCCATGCTAGCCTCCGTCCTCAGGCAGAGGAACAAGAGCCTGTGCATGGGCCACCTGTGGCCTGGGCCGTGCCCTCCGTGGCCAAGGAAGAAGCTCCTCTTGCCTGAGATGAAGGTCACAGCCGGCAGTGACCCCAGGCGTCTGCTGTGACCCAGCTCATCCTGCCTCCTTTCATCTTGCCTGAGAGTTTCCGAGTCGTGACACAGTCTATCAGCCTCAAGCAGCAACCATCCCACTTAACAGCCTGCATGTGCATACACCTTTCAGAACATCCCAGTGCATACACTGATTTTCTCAACAACCCTGCGAGAGACAACAATACTATCCTGCAGCTGTGGCAACAGGATCAGAAAGGTGCAAGGTTCTATCAGTCACACCTTAACTGGTGGAGCCAGGACACAAACTCTGGCCATCTGATTCCAAACCATACAACTGTCCCCTCCCCCTCCCCCCACTGCAGGTGACGATGCCACCTCCTTGAGAGACCATTATGCCTGTTCCCTCTCTGGTTCTTCTGAGCTACTCTGTTCTTGCCATCGTGTCAGCATGCAAACCGCAGTGGACTTTGGTCCAGGAGCCCTGACTTGCATTTCAGAGTCCCTTTGAAGGCTTGGTGACTAATTATCTCTATACCTGACACCCCAGGCCACCCAGACGTTTTGAATTCAGAGGACCACCCCCTCAGTCTATTTAATAAGGGCAGAGCCTCAGGTGGTACCTTGTAGGAATGGAGGATCCTTGCTTTCTTGTTAACTCCAAGGTGAGAGATGGCGACTGGGGAAACAATAAGCTCCTGTCTGCCTCAGGAACAGATTTTTTTGAGATGTCTGATAAGGGCTGCTCAGACAATGCCTGTGGGACTTGGAGTTCCATTTAGAGAGGCAGAGGCACACTCTGTTTTGTTTGAATTCCACACATTTGTATTAGAGGTTCAGAGGTGGTCCTGCTGGCGGACTCAGGTGATGCTGACGTGCCTGTTTGAGGCGAGGCCACAGGCTGAGCTGGGACGCACTGCCTTCCCAGCAGGCGCAGTGGGACATGTTGGCCCAAAGGCCAAGGTGCAGGTGGTGCTGGCAGAGGGGCTGTGACTCAACGTGGCTCCAGCTTCCTACAGTCTCTCACTAGTTTGTTTGCCCTGTACCAAATCTCACCTGGCGATTTTTCTGTCCAATAGCTTTTGTTATTAAAAATGTCTTGGGGAGTTCCTGTTGTGGCTCAATGGCAACAAACCTGACTCGTATCCATGCGGATGCAGGTTCAATCCCTGGCTTCCTCGGTGGGTTAGGTATCCAGCATTGCCTTGAGCTGTGGTGTAGGTCACAGATGCAGCTCAGATCTGGGGTTGCTGTGGCTGTGGTGTAGGCTGGCAGCTGTAGCTCCGATTTGACCCCTAGCCTGGGAATTTCCATATACCCCAAGTGCAGCCCTAAAAAGCAAAAAAAAAAAAAAAAAAAAAAAGGCTCTTTTGCCCTTATTCAATTAGATAATAAACAATGTGAAACTGGTGACCCTGTGTAAATTGCATTAATGACTCAATTGTCAAGCCCTACCCTGTGCAGGGGCCTGATTCAGTCATGGGACTTGTCTGAGCCAAAATCTAATATAATAACAAAAAAAGGGTTTTGCAGAGTTCCCATCATGGTGCAGTGGAAACGAATCCAACTAGGAACCATGAGGTTGCGGGTTTGATCTCTGGCTTCGCTCAGTGGGTTAAGGATCCGGCGTTGCCGTGAGCTGTGGTGTAGGTCACAGACGTGGCTTGGATTCCAAGTTGCTGTGGCTGTGGTGTAGGCTGGCAGCTACAGCTCTGATTAGACCCCTAGCATGGGAACCTCTATATGCTGCGGGTGCGGCCCTAAAAAGCAAAAAAAAAGGATTTGCTAAATGTGAATTTTTTCATATCTAAGAGCACTGCATATACAAAGAACAAGAATAAACTTTTATCATGTCTTGGAAGGTTTCTGGAATATAGAGCTTATTGTCAGGAAGAGTTTAAAAAATTCAAATGGATTTCTCAATTACATAATCTTGAATTTCCCTCTAGCTCAGCAAGGTAACCTATGAAAATAGATTTTCTCTATAAATATCCATGCTTCATCTGTTATTTCCTGGTAGAACATTTTTAGAAACACATATTTTTCTCAATTGGTTCATGTTGTGCTGTACCTTGCAGGCCTGTAGGCCTGAACATGCCCAGCCTCCAGATTGGCAGGGACAGCAATGGTTTTGTGAATGGGGTGTGGGGGAGCTTACCCTTCTGAAACAAAGGTCCTGGAGCAAGTCCTGCCATGTACAGCAAATGGTGAACTAGAGTTGGGGGTGGGAGCAGTCATGTTCACTACTGGGGGAAAAGGATGCTACCGGTTACAGGGAACTGATGTCATTGGCTCATCATTTACCAGGGAAGCCAGCAGCTGGAGCAGGGGTCAAGCAGTGAGCAGTGACTAGTGACTGGACCTCATAATTAAGAGGATTGAAAGGTCGCATGAGAGAAGCAGGCCCTGGTGAGGCAGAGGACAGACAGAGAGCAAGAGAATAGCCATCCTGAGTGACATGATATGCAGGTCACTTCTTCCACATCCAAACAACGAGGCCTCCACTGTGTATTTCTGAACCCTGAAGTGCTTGCATGGATTTGAGCTCCTCAAGCTGGTAGAGGTCTCAGTGAAGGAGCCTGTGACTTTCTGAAGTGTTCAGCAGATTTAGATTTCTGGTCATTAAATGTGTGTGGTGTCCACCTTGATGATGGACACAAGGCCTCAGGAAAGTCACTGTGGTGTCCTGTCAACATCTGCACACAGGCTCCTCCACCTCCTCCTCTGTCCCCAGGGCGACCTGCTGTGAAACTCCAGGACAGGAGGGGACTCATCAGTGATGTTCTCCGCCAGGCTCCTATGCCAGCCAGCCCCAGACCAAGGCATTTAAGTTCTTGGATCCAAGGGCCCATGGTGATTTCACAGAGGGGGTCTCAGTCTATGACCTCCTAAAGCTCTGTGAGGCATTATATTTGGGATAAATTGCATATGTAGATGGACAGCATAGACAGGGAAATGGTAAGTGTTTTGCCCAGTACAAAATAGACAAGAACTTCCAGTACTTTCCCAGGTAATATAATATGAAGGTATAAAAATCTCTCTTGTGCTTTCAAGGAGTTTATACTTATAGACAAAGTTTGATCTCCAACTCCTGTGAATTTAAGAAAGTCAAAGATCTCAAATATTGCGGTGGATTTTTGAACTAAATCATTCCACCAGCTCTAAGCATCGAACAGAAGTCATGCCTCTTGAGGAGGTTCTCGATGGAATCTGTGATTAGTCTACTTACCAGATAACTAATGTCATGCTTTAGTGAAATATTTGAGCATATTACAGTTATTTTTCAAAAGTTTCTAAAATCTTGCTGTTGATGCAGAAAGAAAAGTAAATTGAAATTCAATTAGCCTCTACTTTTAGAACTCTTTTTTTTTTTTTTTTGGAGTGAGAATATTTTTTTTTAAATTTTTTTTATTTTCCCACTGTACAGCAAGGGGGTCAGGTTATCCTTAGATGTATACATTACAATTACATTTTTTCCCCCACCCTTTCTTCTGTTGCAACATGAGTATCTAGACAAAGTTCTCAATGCTATTCAGCAGGATCTCCTTGTAAATCTATTCTAAGTTGTGTCTGATAAGTCCAAGCTCCCGATCCCTCCCACTCCCTCCCCATCCCATCAGGCAGCCACAAGTCTCTTCTCCAAGTCCATGATTTTCTTTTCTGAGGAGATGTTCATTTGTGCTGGATATTAGATTCCAATTATAAGTGATATCATATGGTATTTGTCTTTGTTTTTCTGGCTCATTTCACTCAGGATGAGATTCTCTAGTTCCATCCATGTTGCTGCAAATGGCATTATGTCATCCTTTTTTATGGCTGAGTAGTATTCCATTGTGTATATATACCACATCTTCCGAATCCAATCATCTGCCGATGGACATTTGGGTTGTTTCCATGTCTTGGCTATTGTGAATAGTGCTGCAATGAACATGCGGGTGCATGTGTCTCTTTTAAGTAGAGCTTTGTCCGGATAGATGCCCAAGAGTGGGATTGCGGGGTCATATGGAAGTTCTATGTATAGATTTCTAAGGTATCTCCATACTGTTCTCCATAGTGGCTATACCAGTTTACATTCCCACCAACAGTGCAGGAGGGTTCCCTTTTCTCCACAGCCCCTCCAGCACTTGTTATTTGTGGACTTCTTAATGAACTCTTTTTATTATCAGGTTGAAAATATGCACCAACTGAATCCCCATTCTTTAGGGGCATGAATTTTCAGGAGTCTCCCAAACTGAACAGGCACATACGAAACCTTGGAAGAATGGTTCACTAGTGGAAAAGAACTGAGCAATGTTAGTAGACCACGCACAAGTGCAGCAATTTGAATGATAATTCATACCAACTTGACCTCCAGTCCTGGGAATTCGCTTTATCCCATCCCTCACACCTGCACATGTCTCAGGTCTCAGGAGCAGCTGACTAGACCCAGGGGAAGAAAAAGTGACCAGTGACTGAGATACAGACTACTATCTGACCCACAGCTTCGTGCCTTCACTAAGATTCTCTTTAAAGCAGAACTGGATAAAAGATTATTTCCAAGATATATAAGGAAACCCAGTTTAAGAAGGTGAGCAAAGGACTTCACCAGACACTTCACAGAAGAGTTTACCTAATGCGTGGTGAGAAAACAAAATCATTGCTAGTCCTCAGGAAAATGCAGCTGAAGGCACAGCACATTCTACTGCACTCTCATCCAAATGTGGAAAAGAGACATTTACTATGAGGTTACCACCTTGCAATTGTCATAATGTCCATTGTTAACAAGTGAACAAACAACAAATGCTGGAGAGGGTGTGGAGAAAAGGGAACCCTCCTGCACTGTTGGTGGGAGTGTAAATTGGTACAACCACTATAGAGAGCACTATAGAGGTTCCTCAAAAAAACTAAAAGTAGAACTACCATATGACCCAGAAATCCCACTCCTGGGCATATATCTGGAGAAAACCATAATTCTAAAAGATACATGCACCCCAATATACACTGCAGCGCTATTTACAATAGCTAGGACATGGAAGCAACCTAAATATCCATCAACAGAGGATTGGATAAAGATGTGGTACATAAACACAATGGAATATTACTCAGCCCCCCCAAAGGAACAAAATAATGCCATTTGCAGCAACATGGATGGACCTAGAGTTTATCATACTAGGTGAAGTAAGTCAGACAGAGAAAAATAATCACCATATGATATCACTTATATTTGGACGTTAAAAAATGATACAAAAACTTATTTACAAAATAAAACAGACTCATAGACTTTGAAAACAAACTTATGGTTACCAAAGCAGACATAGGTAGGTTGCGGGAAGGATGGACTGGGAATTTGGGAATGACAAGGCACACTTTTGTATGTGAAATGGATGGTCAGTGGGGACCTGCTGTATAGCACTCGGAACTATTCTCAATTTTCAGTGACAACCTATATAGGAATGGTTATATGTATATGTGTGGTTGAACCACTTTGTTATACAGAAGAAATTGTTATTTACAATTCACACAACATTGTAAATAAATTATATTTCAATAAAATAAAAAACCTACCTCAATGAATTCATTTTCTATGGCGTTTATGAGTCTCTTTTATCATGTCAAGCATTTTCTTACTGTTAGTTCCTTCCTCAGTACCCTGTCTATTAGTTCCATGTGGCATTCTTAAGGCTTCATGCAGTGTTTTTCATTTGAAACCTATCATTGACCAAGCACAGCTCAGCTGCCATGTGCCTCATGTGAAAAATTTGAACTAAATGGCTTGACTGAGGCATCACCTGTCCCCAAGAACAGTATTTATTGTTTCCAGCAGATAAACTTGAAAGTGTCTTAGGTGGAGTCTAAATAGTTCTACTAGGCAGTGAAGTTGTATAAATGAGCTCACTCTTACACTAAAATATCTCACACACTAGGCATAGATGATAAATTGATGAAAACACATGTAACTTGTTATTTATTAAGAGTAACAAAACACTTTGTCAGTTCAGTAATTTTCTGTTTCTTTGCATGTATGTTTAGTAGGATTGTAAAGTGTGTGTGTGAAATCTGCCAAGCAGGGGGCTACTGATTTCTTGTATAAAAGAAGTTTAAGTGTTCCAGCTATGTCATTTTATTTTTAAACTGGAGCAAAATTCCTTTACTGCCATAAGTAATATCAATAAGGCAAATAATAGAAGGACATTGTATTTAAATTCCAAACTTGTTCATTCCGTAAACATTTATCAAGTGACTATGAGTAATACACTGTCTAGACTACAGAGAGATACAGAAAGAATTTGAGAGGACAGTCTCCGGCTCTAAGAACATATGATACTGAATAAAAAATATCTAAGCCACCATGTAGAAATAAACATACCCCATAATCTGGGTGAAACATTAACTGTACAAGCAACACCTCTTAATTACTTCCTTCTCCAGACTAATACAAATATTTCCAGTAATTCTGACTCACATAGAGATAGAAACAGCAAGAAGTAATAGAAGTAATTGTGTAATATCAGAGAATTATTTTCTAGTTCTGACATGAGGCAATTTACTTCTATTTCCAACTGTACAAAAAGTTATGATTGTGAAAGATCCATGTTAAATAGCATACAAAATTGGGATACAGTTTTATGCTGGAGAAAAAAACCCACAACTGCAAAGATGAGGTGTGTGAAATTTTGACCAACCACCGTTTGTACAAAGGGCACAGTGAATCACTTCTCTCTTGACTTTGAATCCAAAAAAAACCAATTAATTTTTGGAAGCTAGGTATAGACAGTCATAGACATCTATAATAAATTTTGGTAATACACAATCTGGACAGTCTCTTAAAGAGTCACAGAGGTGTATTACAGGGGACTATATTTAGTTGTCTTTTTCAGTAGCTCTGTAACAATATTATTTTAAAAAATAGTCTACTAGATGAATGTGATAATAGGCATATTAGTCAAAGTAGAAGATCATAATTTATTTATCCACATTTAATATTATTAATTAAAGGTCTACATCTTCCTCCTGTTCCTATAAAAGTACTATAATGCCTAATACTTCACTGGCGCTTTTAAAATGTTTCTTGGGGAGTTCCCGTCGTGGCGCAGTGGTTAACGAATCCGACTAGGAACCATGAGGTTGCGGGTTTGATCCCTGGCCTTGTTCAGTGGGTTAAGGATCTAGAGTTGCCATGAGCTGTGGTGTGGGTCGCAGACACGGCTCGGATCGGATCCTGAGTTGCTGTGGCTCTGGCATAGGCTGGCAGCTACAGCTCTGATTAGACCCCTAGCCTGGGAACCTCCATATCCCGTGGGAGCAGCCCCAGAAAAGGCAAAAAAAAAAAAAAAAAGTTTCTTGGAATAAACAAACTATAATAGTTAAATTTAACTGTTTAGAGTTTGATATTTATGAACTATTTCTCTAAAGGACTGAAATATTCTTGAGTGAGCATTATGCTTCTACAAAATACAAAATGGGACATTCTGATTGCTATAAATATTTGGAAAATACATATTTTTCAATAAATGTCCATTTTAGTAAACAAATATGGGAGTAAATCAATATATTTATAATTTATATTTCTACTTTTTAAAGATAAAATGAGATTCCTATTCTACTTTTAAGAAAACTGGAGTTCCCATCATGGCTCAGCAGTTAGTGAACCCGACTAGTATCCATGAGGACACAGGTTAGGTCCCTGGCCTCGTTCAGCGGGTTAAAGATCTAGCATTGCTGTGAGATCTGGTATAGGTCACAGACGGAGCTTGGACCTCGTGTGGCTGTGGTGTGGGCCAGCGGCTATAGCTCCGATTCAACCCCTAGCCTGGGAACCTTTGTATGCCACTGGTGTGGCCCTAAAAACACCCCCCCGACCCCCCAAAAAAAGAAAACTCACTTGGCCAATTAATGTGAAAGATACTGGAAAAGGAACGCTATGGGTCGTGGAGTAATGTATTTTAGGAAGCAGATTCATTTGGGGTGTTAGAAGTAAGAAGACTTGGGTGGAGGGAACATTGCAGGTACAAAGTAACAGGAAAGACTATTCAATTGGACCTGGGAATCGATCCAGAAGAAAAAGCTGAAAATGACACAGATGAGATTTCTGATACTTGGGAGAATAGTGGGAAATGGAAGTACTGATTTTTTTTAAAGGAGATAGAAAGGAAAAATTTGTTTTATGGTAAAGATAAGAAAAATGATTTTTCAAATGAAAAATTACTAGTGTACCCCTCCAGGTGAAACCGTCAGTAGATCCTTGACAAATGTGGAACTGAAGACCTGGAGTGAGAAGATGTCCACAGAGGGGGGTGGGTTAAAGTCTCAGATACTGAGATTCACCCAAAGAGACAGGGAGGGAGGGAAGAGGGGAGGGAAGAGGAGGGGACAGGAGGGGGAGGGAAGAAGGAGAGGGAGGGGCAGGGGAGGGAACTTGGGTGGGGAGATGGCAGTGCTTACAGAAGGCCCTGCAAATAGGGTGAGCCAAGGGACCAAAGGCAAAAAAGGTGCAAAAGAACCCTTGTAGGCAGGGAGCAAACATGGGGCTGTTTGGATACTGACAAGGGGGAGGAACTGGTGAAGCTTAATGGAGAAGGTAAAAATAAGACTGACAAAAAGAGCTAAAAACTGGGAACATATTTACAGCTTTTAAAAATGTAGGTTGGGGAGAATGGCTAAGATTTTTTTGAAAAAGGCAAGGTATCAGGCGTGAACACAAGACAAATGACACAGAGCACTGACTTTCTTTTTGACAAAAATTTCATTATAGAGGGAAGGAAATACTTAGAAAAGTATCTACAAAACTCAGTAGGATTATAGGAAAATGTCATTTTTGGAAGAAGATTTACATGTTTTTACAGAGATAAAAAAAAATAAAATTAAAAGTAATCAATGGAGCCAGACTCAGGGGAACTTCAAGATTGTTATGTGTACCGTCTAACCCTCCATCTCAAAATACTTGATTAATTGAGAAAGTAATTTGTATCAAGTGAGGACTAAAGTTTCAAACTGCTTTTAGCACTGTAATTGAGAATTTAAATCATACAGATAAACTGTGACTCCAGATAATTAATACAGTCCATTACACATTTCCATTTAAAATAAGAATAAGTTCCATTAGAATTTCTGCTCAACGTTCATATATGAACCTTATGGGAAATTTAGGGCTGAAGAAAATACGATTTCTCTAATGTCAGATGTTTTTATTTTTAAAATACTCTCCAAAGCAGCAAGAGATTTGTTGATGAACAGCTGTGTCCCTCTTGCCACAGCCACCCCAACCCTGAAATAAGCTACAGTGAAATGCCACATGCAGATTTTACTAAATTTGTAAGAAGTGAAGATTGTCTGAGTTTAATTGTCTTGGCTATCAATTAAACTTGGCTAGCCTATCAACTATAGGCTATAAAATTTAATTCAGCAAATCATGAAAAGCAAAAACTCACCTTGAGAATCAAGCATTTTTGTTTGGACAGTTAAATTTAGTTTCTAGGTTAATGAGCTTTGATAATTTTTCAAGACTGAGAAGGAAAGACAGTGAAGCTTCTGGAAAGTATTTGGCAGTCAGGCAACACCTACCAGGCCCACAGGCAGTGATGCCAATCACACGGTCCCTTTGGCACACACAACCACTCCCTGGCTCAAGTGTCACATTCCTAGAGGAAAACTGAGTGACAGAAAATGACGGGACCTTTGGCTTGAGGGTCTGATCCTCTGGGAAATAAGCATGGTGAGGGGAAAACACAGCACAGAATTAGAGACTTTATTCTTTGGTTCGGATTTCCTACTGGTTGGAAACATCTACCAGGTCTTATTTTTTTCAATTCAGTTACAGCTCTTATAAATTAATTCTGCATTTCAGCACCAATAAAGTACACGTGAAAACGACACATTTTATCCTCGAGCACTCTTGGTACCAAAAAATAGAAACTTACCTTTCCTGGATAGTAAAAAGAGCAAGATAAAGGTGGTTCTGTATCACCTAAGGTATTGAAAAGCATATTTATAATTCATTTCTCAACAGAACTGTTTTCCCAAAAAGAAATATGTGCCTTGAGCTAATCATTACTGAGTAATGCTGGCCTAGTACAAAAGTATTTTGAAATTTTTTGTTACCATCTGAGTAATTAGCTGTTACTTTTTAAGGTAACAATAATGTAATGTCTTACAATGTGGGTTTCCAGTGAATTATAAATTAGCGGCAAGACAATTATATTTACCATGGTAGGAACTAACATATTCTGAAGTATCTCATTAGCACACATATTTCTTTATCCAAGCAGCTAAATTATCAGATGAGATATTTCGAGAGGCTGAGTTCATATAACTGAAGGGAAGATACTAATTAGAATTTTATGCTTACATGAACTATGTAAAATAATCGGCTAGAAATGTGAGATCGGGTATTCTCTTTAGTGTGAATTATTTATTATAATACACTGAATGGTGGACAAAAGAGAAAATATCTCTTCAGTTCAATTAGATGTTTCAGGTCACTTTCTATGAGGAAAGTGTCAAGTGTGAAGCAGAGAAAGATGCCCAACATGGGCTCACAGATGTGCTAGGGATCCATCTACATCACAGGGCAGTGGAAAATAGGGTGAAAAGAGTGAGCTCTGAAATTACACTTCAAATATGGAAATGTTTCAAATCCTAGCACAAAACATGTTCCAATGAATGATCCTTGAATGAATTAATTGAATTGTTGAAACAGGAGGGCATGTGAGTTACAGCTACTGGCTAGTAGCCAGACAGCAGGAAATACATATAACAACATAAAATTTGATTCATTGTTTGATTGGAAAAACCTTTAGCCTCCTTTAACCAACAGGTCCTTTTCTGACATTTTACTCAAGACCAAGGAGTTCAATTTCCTTATTTGCATCTCACTGATCTTTTTTTACACTTTTGATCCTTAAGAGATGAGGAAAGATAATGAAAGTGAAACCAATGACCTTGTATTTAAGTGTAAGCGACACAGTGGTGTGGGAATAGAAGAAATGAGTTCAGCCTTCGAGAGATGAAATCATGTGGGAATCTAGAGAGGATGCTAGACCATGGACCCCATCACCAAATCCTGGAAGTCATCAAAGTCTGTGGGCTTCGAGGTCAGAGCGAAATTGGGAAGTTTTGAGTGAATTAACCATTATCCAAGAACAACCTAAAGGGAGTTGTTTGCAGAGGTTTCCATTTCTGTCTGTAAACTGCATTTTAGAAGCACAAGGTCATGTTCTATATCATGTTAGTATGTCTTTCACTTTCCATTCATGCTATTATTTTGCTGACTTTTTTTCTTTTTGGTCTTTTTAGGGCCGCTTCCGTGGCATATGGAGGTTCCCAGGCTAGGGGTCCAATCGGAGCTGTACCTGCCAGCCTACATCATAGCCACAGCAATGCCAGATCCGAGCCGCATCTGCAACCTACACCACAGCTCAAGGCAATGCTGTATCCTTACCCCACTGAGCAATGCCAGGGATTGAACCCGCAACCTCATGGTTCTTAGTCGGATTTGTTTTGGCTGCACAGAAACTCTCTTTGCTGACTATTTTTCAGCTGCTTCTAGTTGATGTTCACCAAAATAGGCGCAGAAACTGCCAGAATGTCGTCTTGTGAGTTTACAGTGATGGCATGCAAACATTTCACTATTATTTTCTCAATTGTTTACCCAGGAATTTACCCTGGCTCCTGGGATAATCAACAAATATGTTTTATCTCATCAGGACAAGGACCGTTTCCCAGTGTGATATGTCCAAAAAAATCTATGAGGGAAAAGCAAACTCCTCATCACCAGTAATCAGACACATCTGGCAGCCAGAGCGGCACTTCAGGTAGAGAAGAGCCTTCCAGAAAGAGAAGTGTTGCCAATGACCTGTCTTCATTGAGCAGAGACCCTGTGTCTGTCATTCCACTGAGTAATTCTGTGGATTACACATTTAAAACATGACAACAGCCCTATGAGGGAATTGGTGTCAAATTCCTCCTTTTATACCTAAGGACCTAGAGGTGCTGACCAGGTAATTGATTTGTCGAAAGTCTCACATTCTGCAAGTAACAACGACTAATAACTATTATTAAAAAATAAAAATACAATAAAAATGGTGATACCGTTGAGAGTTGCAGGGAATGTACCTAATTTAGAGTTTTCTGAGCAGCATTATATACATAAACCAGGATTTACTTTGATCACTGGAGTGGACAACTGATGACAAATATGGGCCAATTCGACTGTTCTTTGCCTAGAAGTGGTTATCAGATGAACATGGGGAGAAATCTGTCAGCATCATCCAATACAGTTATAAAAACATGGTCTTTGAAGCCATGCAGAGTAGGCTAAAAATCCAGATGTACCAATTACCAGTTTTTATATTCCGGGCAAATAAGTTAAAATTTTAGAACCCATTTCACATCATTGCAAAACATAGATAATATCTCCTCAGGGTGACTGTAAAGATTAAAGAATTAAGACAAAAATTAAATATATCCTAATAGACAGCAACTGGGATGTAGAGACAGTACATGGCAACCTTTGGTGTCAGGAGCTGCCTGAAAGACTAAAGAAAGGCATTCACAACTCCAGGTTCCCATTTGAAGGGGAGAGGAAAGAGTGAGGAGGATGGAACACTAAGGATACTTCATGCTTTGCTTTCTTCCTTCCTTCCTTCCTTCCTTTCTTCCTTTCTTCCTTTCTCTTCCTTCTTTCCCTTCCTTCCTTTCTTCCTTCCTTCCTTCCTCCTTCCCTCCCTCTTTCTTTCTTTCTTAGGTCCACACCGGTGGCATATGGAAGTTCTCAGGCTAGGGGTCAAATAGGAGCTACACCTGCCAGCCTACGACACAGCCACAGCAACGTGGATCTGAGCCATGTCTAAGACCTATGCTACAGCTCACAGCAGTGCCAGATCCTTAACCTACTGAGCCAGGACAGGGATGGAACCCATGTCCTCATGGATACTAGTCGGGTTTGTTTCCACTAAGACCACAATGGGAACTCCAAAAGTATACTTCTATTAAAGCAGACTGAGAATTGTTCCCTGAAGCCAAATGTATATCAATATATAGATTATGTCCAGTAAAAATAAATACACATAAATACAGGGTATTAAAAGTTTTTAATTGTATTTAATTATTTTAAAACTCACAGATTAAGACAATGAAAAAACAAGTCACATACTTGCAGAACATTTTTGCAAAACACATTCCTGATAAAGGACTTGGGAGGTGAGAAGAAGGAGGGGATTATATGGGAACTCTGTACTTTCTCCTGGATTATTTTATAAAACTGAGTTTACTGTAAAATAGCTTATTACTTTTTTTTAATTCACAGGAACAAAAATCAACAATAAAGATAGTCTTTTAAATCCACATGGAGGAATCTGGAAGACCCTATGTGCTACTGGCCCTTCTTGGAAATCAGGTTGCCTTAATACATCAAATGGAGAGAAAACCTGAAGGACAGAGACCCTGTTTACCACCACATTCAAAAGAAAAAAATACCTAGGAGTAAACCTACCTAAAGAGACAAAAGACCTGTACTCTGAAAACTATGAGACACTGATGAAAGAGTTCAAAGATGACACAAATAGATGGAAAGACATACCATGCTCTTGGATTGGAAGAGTTAATATTATCAAAATGACTATACTACCTAAGGCAATCTACAGATTCAATGCAATCCCTATCAAATTCCCAAGGACATTTTCACAGAACTTGAACACAATATCTTAAAGTTTGTTTGGAAGCACAAAAGACCCAGAATAGCCAAAGACATCCTGAAAAAGAAAAATGGAGCTGGAGGAATTAGGCTCCCGGACTTCAGACTATACTACAAAGCAATAGTCGTCAAAACTGCATGATACTGGCACAAAGAGAGAAATATAGATCAGTGGAACAGAATAGAAAGCCCAGAATTAAACCCAAGCACCTACAGCTAACTAATCTATGACAAAGGCGGCAAGAATATACAATGGAGAAAAGACAGCTTGTTCAATAAGTGGTGCTGGGAAAACTGGACAGCAACATGGAAAAGAATGAAATTAGAACACTCCCTAACACCGTACAAAAAAATAAACTCCAAATGGATTAAAGACCTAGATATAAGACCAGACACTATCAAACTCTTAGAGGAAAACATAGGCCAAACACTCTCTGACATAAACGACAGCAATGTCTTCTCAGATCCACCTCTTAGAATAATGACAGTAAAAACAAAAATAAACAAATGGGACCTAATTAAACTTAAAAGTTTTTGCACAGCAAAGGAAACCCTAAACAAAATGAAAAGACAACCCACAGAATGGGAGAAAATCTTTGCAAATGAATCAACGGACAAGGGACTAATCTTCAAAATTTATAAATACCTTCTGCAGCTCCATACCAAAAAACCAAACAATACCATCAAAAAATGGGCAGAAGATATAAACAGACAATTCTCCAAAGAAGACACACAGATGGCCAACAGGCACATGAAAAGATGTTCAACATCACTCATTATTAGAGAAATGCAAATCAAAACCATGATGAGGTACCACCTTACACCAGCCATAATAGCCATCATAAAAAAGTCTACAAACAATAAGTGCCAGAGAGGGTGTGGAGAAAAAGGAACATTATTACATTATTGGTAGGATTGTAAATTGGTGCAACCACTGTGGGAAATAGTATGGAGATGCCTCAGAAAACTAAAAATAGAACTACCATTTGACCCAGCCATCCCACTCCTGGGCATCTATCCAGAGAAAACCATGACTCGCAAAGACACATGTACTCTGATGTTCATTGCAGCACTCTTTTCAATAGCCAAGACATGGAAACAACCTATATGTCCATCAACGGAGGAGTGGATCAAGAAGAAGTGGTACATATACACAATGGAATATTACTCAGCCATTAAAAGGAATGAAATACCAGCATTTTAAGCAACATGGATGGACCTAGAAATTATCATGCTGAGTGAAGTTAGCCATACAATGAGACACCAACATCAAATGCTTTCACTGACATGTGGAATGTGAAAAAAGGACAGATTGAACTTTGCAGAACAGATACTGACTCAGACTTTGAAAAACTTGTGGTTTCCAAAGGAGACAGTTTGGGGAGTTGGGGGATGCACTGGGGTTATGGGATGGAAATCCTATAAAATTGGATTGTGATGATCATTGTGCAACTATAAATGCAATAAATTCATTGAGTAATAAAAAAAGTAAAAAAAAAAAAGAAATATGTTTAGGTCCCATACTTCCTGGTGTTTTTATTGTTGAACTCCAATTTCTACTAATAATATCTATGAGCAAGCAGTAGGACATATTTTATGAAAGTTGGACTGGATATTTTAAGGTCTCCTTTAAACTGCTTTCCAAAGAATGTCCCCTCTATCTGAATTTAACACACTCGAGTAAAGGAAAATAATCACCTTGGCACTCTCCTTTTCTCACTTTGCACTTGTAGCACAGAACCCCTATAGTTGTCCAATGTTTTCTTAGGTCAGTCTCCCAAGGAAAGAGAAATAAAAGCAAAAGTAAACAAATGGGACCTAATCAAATTTATAATCTTTGGCACAGCAAAGGAAACCATAAACAAAACAAAATGACAATCTATGGACTGGGAAAAAGTATTTGCAAACTATGCGAAAGACCAGGGCTTAATTTCCAAAATATACAAACAGCTCATACAGCTCAATTAAAAAAAAAAAAAAAAAAAAAAAAAACACAAACAACCCAACTGAAAATGGGCAGAAGACCTAAATAGACATTTCTCAAAAGAAGTCAGACAGATGGCTACTGAGGACATGAAAAGATGCTGAACATTGCTACTTATCAGCCAAATGAAAATCAAAACGACAGTGAGGTGTCACCTCACACCAGTCAAAATGAGCAGCATCAAAAGTCTATAAGCAATAAATGCTGAAGAGGGTATAGATAAAAGCAAACCCTCCTACTCTGTTGGTGGGAATGTAAGTTGGTGCAAGCACTATGGAGGACAGAATGGAGTTCCTTAAGAAAAAACAAAACTAAAGGTAGAACTACCATATGACTCAACAATTCCATTCATTAATGAGGCAACAAACTAAATGTGCTTGGAAAGAGAAGAGGCCAGAATTGTTATGTCTCTTAACATCTAGCATAAAGTTGCTTTTTTGCTCTTAGATTAAAAACAAAAGACTTTAGGACCAGTCTACCTGCATTCACATCCCCCTTCTGCCATATCTGACTGTGTGATCCTGGATGTTTAGGATATAAATAGCAAGTTTCATAAGTATTAGCAGTTGTCAGTGTCATTTTTATTTTTAGCAAAGGTCCAATTTTTCAGATGGCATAATCTTCAAAGGGACACAATCTGGATGCTGATGGAAAGCCAGTGGCTACCATACATGTTGTTTTGTAAAAGGTAAAGACAAATGCTAAAAGGTGTAAATCTTCATAAAATGGCATTTTACTTCAGCAGATGTAGCCCTTTCCATTCTCCTGGTCCCACCACACACTCCCCAGAGTGACACTGCAATGACTTTATTGCTTTAGTGCACATGTGTCAGCTTATGTTTTTAAAATGCTTTGCTCTGTGAGTATCCATGGTTTCCTAAGATGTAACTCAACTTACAGTTAGGAAAATAGTGAGAAATGTAGGACTGAATTCTGAAAATGATGCTCACCCTTCAGCTGATCATCTCAAACTATATTATATGCTAGTTAAACTAATATTTCAAAAGACTGAAAAATTCCTCTGAACTCTTAAAATAGAATAAAAATTAGGCACACAATAATAAAAACTTTGTCTTAAACATTTAAAAACCTCAATGCTTGTTATTAATTTTCTCTTTTCCCCAACAAGTGCCAATTCCCAATGAAGTAAACTGGTGCAAGAATGTCATATGGTCTTCAATAATTTTGGATTACTTAATGTATCATTAAAGCATGTGACTAATACCAGTTTGAGATAAATTGTCAGCTACCATTAATTAATGTAGTACTCACTACATTCGCATTAGTCATTGTTATTGTGGATGTAAAGGTGTTCTTTCAGAGCTATTCATTGGGACATCTGAATGAACTGAAATACTTTAACATCTCTAGTCCATAAAGGTTCATAATCAATAGTTATTCTTCTCTTGAATATGAGTGCACATCAGGGAGTGAGCATACATCTTTTATTATATTGTATCTCTTTAAAGAGTCTTAGGGTGGTAGAACTAATGTCATTAGCATTCATTAACACGCAGCTGATTCTTTATAATGGTCCTGCTGAGAATGAACTTTCATACATTTTTAGATAGAGTTTCTTATTTCTTTGGAAAATTTGCTGGAGGTGCTAAGTCATGATTACAAATAAGCATAAAGCCATTATTAAAATGTGTTACCTGTGGCTTAAATATCCTTCTATATATGTGTTTTTGGACTTCATGATATTTTTAATCATTAGGAGATTTAAACTATTTACAATAGCTAGGATTTGGAAGCAACCTTAATGTCCATCAACAGATAAATGGATAAAGAAGATGTAGTACATATATACAATGGAATGTTACTCAGCTATAAAAAGAATGAAATAATGCCATTGGCAGCAATATGTATGGACTCAGAAATTATCATACTAGGTGTAGCAACGTGGATGGACCAAGAAATCATCATGCTAAGTGAAGTCAGTCAGACAATGAGACACCAACATCAAATGCTATCACTTAAATGTGGAATCTAAAATAAGGACAAAATGAACTTCTTTGCAGAACAGATACTGACTCGCAGACTTTGAAAAACTTATGGTTTCCAAATGAGACATGTTGTGGGGTGGGGGGATGCACTGAGAGTTTGGGATGGAAATGTAAAATTTGGTTGTGATGATTGTTATACACCTATAAATATAATAAAATTCATTAAGTGATTTTTAAAAAATGATGGAAAAAAAAGAAATGATCATACTAGGTAAAGTAGGTCATACAGAGAAAGATAAATATCAAGTGAGATAACTAATATGTGGAATTAATTTAAAATGATACAAAAAAAAAACACCTTACAAAACAGGAAAAGACTCAAAGATTTAGAAAACAAACTTATGGCTACCAAAGGGTAAATGTGGTGGGAAGGGATAAATTAGGAGGCTGGGATTAACATATAAACACTACTATACATAAAATAGGTAAGTAACAGGGACCTACTGTATAGCACAGGGATATTACTCAATATTCCATAATAACCCATAAGGGAAAAGAATCTGAAAGAGAATGGAGATATATATATATATGTATATATATATATCTCATTCACTATTCACTTTGCTGTACACCTGCAACTAATATGACATTAGTGAAATACAGTCAACCATATTCCAATAAAATTTTTTTTTACAAAAGAGTTCCATTTTCTCTACATCCCCTACAATACTTATTTCTTTTTTTTTTTTTTTTTTTTTTTGATAATAGGCACTCTGACAGGACTGTGCAATTGTAAATGGGATTGTTTTCTTAAATTCTTATCCTGGTAGTTCTTTATTAGTATATAGAAATGAAAAAGATATTTGCTTATTCAATTTTTACACTGCAACTTTACTGAATTCATTTATTCTAATGTTTTTTTTTTTTTCTGATGGATCATTTAAAGTTTTCTATATATAATACCATATTTTCTGCAAATCATGACAGCCTTATCTCTTTTCCATTCTGGATGCATTTTATTTATTTTTCTTCCCTAATTGCTCTGGATAGAACTTCTAATACTACTTTGAATAAAAGTGAGAAGAGCAGGCACCGTTGAATTTTGTCAAATGCTTTTTCTGCATCAATTGAGATGCTATTTTTAAGGACAGGTGTTTGCAACTTTGATGAAGTTTGAGCCATCATTCTCCCACTTTTTGATTATACATTTAGTGTCTAATTTTATAACTCAGGTTTTAAAGATTTTCTCTTACATTTTCCCTAAAGTTTAATAATTTTATGTATTATCTTTAGGCCAAGAGTCTACTGTGAGTTATTTTGAATGTGTATTTCATCAACTTGGGTCCAAATTCAATTTCGTGTATGTGGATAACAAATTGTTCCTGCATACTTATTGAAAGGATTATCTTTTTAAACTGAATTTTTTTATTGGAAATGAATTGGCCATAAAGATAAATATTTTTACATACAATTCTACTCCATAAATCTAATGTCTATGTTGATGGTTGTACCATACTGTTCCAGTTATTATAGCTTTATAAAACATTTTGAAAACGTGTAGGTCCTCTATATTCATTCTTTTCTTTGGAATGGATTAGCAATGAGATCCTGCTGTGTAGCACTGGGAACTATGTCTAGTCACATGATGGAGCATGATAATGTGAGTAAAAAGAATGTATACATGTATGTGTAACTGGGTCACCATGCTGTACAGTAGAAAATTGACAGAACACTGTAAACCAGCTATAATGGAAAAAAATAAAATTATACAAACTAAAATAAATAAATAAATAAAAATAAAAATTGTGGCTATCTGAATATTTTACATTTACACATACATTTTAGAATTAGCATGGCAATTTTTGCAAAATGTTGGTGGGATTTTTATAGAGCTAGATATCCCTAACAATATTGAATCTTCCAATCCATGAACATGGAATATGTCTCAGTTTAGTTACACATCCAGTTTTCGCCAACAATGTTTTAGAGTTCTCAGTGTACAAATCTTGCATGTTTAATTAAATTTATTATTATGCATTTTAATCTTTTTGATGCTGATGTGAATTGAATTCCGAGTGTTGTTTTAGTTCATTGCTACCATAGAAATGTAACTGATTTTTGTACATTGTTCCGATAACCTGTGACTTTGTGAATTTGTTTATTAACTGCATAAGCGGTTCTGTGGATCCCCAGGACTTCTACATATATAGTCATGTCATCTGCAAATTAAGCCAGTTTTATTGTTTCCTTCCCAATCTAGATGCCTTTAAGTCTCCTTTTCTTTCATTATTGTCCAAGTTGAACCCACATTTCAATGTTGATTAGGAGTGATAAGAATGAATGTCCTAAAGGGAAAATATTCACTCCTCACCATTAAGTATGATTTTAATTATAGTTTTTTCATAGATATCCGTATTAGGTTGTGAAGTGACCTCTGTATCCATAATTTGTTAACAGTTTTATTACAAATAGATGTTGGATATTGTCATCATTTTTCCATTTCTACTGGCATGATCACGTAGTTTTATTCTTTATTCTACTAACATGATTGATTCATTGATATTCTGATGATAAACCAATTTTGAATTTCTGAAATAAATCCTTCTTGGTTGGGGTCTACAACCTTTTTTATATGTTGATGAATTTGGTTTGCTCATATTTTGTTAAGAAATTTTGCATCTATATTCATGAATGATGTTGGACATAGTTTTCTTCATATCTTTGTCTGACTTTGGAATTTCTGGCTTCATAAAATATGTTGAGAGTGGTTTCTCCCTCTGTTTTCTGGAAGATTTTGTGAGGTGCTGGTATTAATACTTAAAAGTATTTGATAGAACGGCTTCTCTTTTAATTCTTCTCAAGTACTGCTATTCCCCAGGAATCTGCTCCAGGTCTGTTCTCCTGTTAGTTTCTATGTTCTCCTTCAATAATCTAATCCACACCCATACTATCAGCTTGCAATTTGTAGGCTGAGGACTTCCAAATCTGTTTTTCCATTTCAAATTTCCCTTTCAAGGAGTTCTCTATTTCTCTTTTCAACTTCCTACAGGTTATTTGCATCTAAATGTTCACTGGAAATTCAAATACTCATTGTCCTCTGTTAATGGAATAAACGCCACCTATTTTACACTCAGAGCCATTAATCACATCTACTTTTCAACACAACACATTCAATGAGCACCACATTTTAGACACATAAATAGGTGTTGGATTTTCTCAAAAGCTTTTTCTGTATCTATTGAGAGGATCATATGGTTTTTATTCTTCAGTTTGTTAATACAAACTGTACCTTTGTTGTACAGCAGAAATTGTCATAACCTTGTAAATCAACCATACTTCAATAAAACTTCAATTAGTGTATATATAGAAGTATATCACACTAATTGATTTGTGGATATTGAAAAATCCTTGCATCCCTGGGATAAATCCCATTTTATTGTGGTGCGTGATCCTTTTAATATATTGTTGAATTTGGTTTGCTAGTATTTTGCTGAGGGTTTGTGTATCTATGTTCATCAGTGCTATTGGCCTGTTTTTTTTTTGTTTGTTTGTTTGTTTGTTTGTTTGTTTGTTTTGGTGGTATCTTTGTCTGGTTTTGGTATCAGGGTGATGCTGGAGTTTGGGAGTGTTCTTTCCTCTGCAACTTTTTGGAAGAGTTTCAGAAGGTTAGGTGTTAACTCTTTTCTGAATGTTGATAGAATCTGCCTGTAAAGTCATCCAGTCCTGAACTGTTCTGTTGAAAGTTTTTAATCACAGTTCCAACTTCAGTACTTGTGATTGGTCTATTCATCTTTTCTATTTGTTCCTGGTTCAGTCTTGGAAGATTGTACCTTTGTAAGAATCTGTTCATTTCTTCTAGGTTGTCTGTTTTATTGGCATATAGTTGCTTATGCTAGTCTCTTATGATCCCTTGTATTTATGTGATGTCTGTTATAATTTCTCCTTTTTCATTTCTAATTTTATTGATTTGAGCCCTCTCTCTATTTTTTTTAATGTCTGGCTAAGGGTTTTTCAATTTTGTTAATTTTTTCAACTAACCACTAAGTGAAGTAAGTCAGACAGAGAAAAACAAAAATCATATGTTACTTATATGCACAATCTTAATTAAGGATATAAATGAACTTATTTGCAGAACAGAAACAAATTCACAGACTTTGAAAACAAACTTATGGTTACCATAGGGGACAGGTGTGGGGTGGGTTGGGAGGGAAGGATTGTTGGTTTGGATTGGCATATTGCACACTATGTCATATGGAATGAGTGGTCAAAGGGGACCTGCTGTATAGCACAGGGAATTCTACCCGATAATCCATATGGGATAATCCATATGGGAAAAGAATCTGAAAAAGAATGGATGTGTGTATGTGAATCACTTTGTTGTGCAGCAGAAATTATTATCATAACCTTGTAAATCAACTATACTTCAATAAAACTTAAAAAGCAAAAAGAATATATCCTCTTCTTAGTTACTCCTGCCACTGTGGTATAAAATTTAAGGCTTTTTCTTCCAAAGCCTTAGAGCCACAATCAAGAGATCAGGTGTATATTAATGTCAGAATTCTAACTATAATTAAGCTTATTTCAAGATAGTTTTCTCTAATTTGTTCATTTTAATGTGTGCTCATACCACTTCCTAAAATCTAACATAACTTGCAAAACCAAGTAATTTTAAAAGAAAAATTGAAGAGCCAAGCACATATATATAATATACACACACATATATACACAGACATACATATATATGTATATCTTTATGTATACACATTATATATAAATAATTGGGGGAAAAAAGGAAACATGACAAATAAGAAAAAAATTATTTTCATACCCCTAACCCTCAGAAAGCTAAATGCAATACACTTGCTTGATAAATTGATACTATAGTTAAAATTATAAAAGGCAGTTACAGTGACATTTTCAGCCATCTGCATGTACCATGGCAATTGCACTGAGCTGCCTATAATTATATATTTAAACAAACTGCTGTTAATAAAAGTTCCTGTTTGAAAAGTCAGTTCACTTTACAAATGAAACAACGGTTAACACCAAGGATCAGTTGTCACGGTAACTGCTGAATACTGAGAGGAGGGTGTTTTGCTCCTTGGCTCCTACAGTTTGCTTGCTGGATGGGGCACAGGGTGCAAAGTCAAGCATCTATGAGATTACAATGCTGAGGTCAGATGTGTTTCTTTGGCATCTACGCACTTCCATTAAAGTTATAGTGCAACACTATTAATTATGCTCAATTGCTTCCTTGTCTAGTTTTTAAAGCAAATAATTGCATGTATTTATATCCTGAAACATTCCTACATTACTAGTTAGAAAAAATATTTTTTCCAACATTGTGAGATTTCTCCTTTTTTCAAAAGAGTTCACTTTATTTAAAAATTTGAAAAGGCTTTGTACATCCATTTCATGATTCCATAGAAATCACATATAAAATTTAAAAATCAATACTAATGTTACATATAAGACCTTAAAAGAATCACTTTATGGTATTTTTTTTTCTGATTTATGACTTTCTAAACTTTAAAAATACATTTGTAAAATTTTTTTTTTCTTTTTAGGGCCACACCTGCAGCCTATGGAAGTTCCCAGGCTAGGGGTCGAATTGGAGCTGCAGCCACCAGCCACAGCCACAGCAACAAGGGATCCAAGCCACACCTGCAACTTAAACCACAGCTCACAGCAACGCTGGATCCTTAACCCACCTAGCCAGGCCAGGGATGGGACCTGAATCCTCATGGATACTAGTTGGGTTCATTTCTACTGAGCCACAACAGGAACTCCCACATTTGTGAAATAATTTTTGTTTGACTTACTTTTCTGTCAGGTATCATTTTATCTACAGAATCTTACATTTTCATTGTGTAAATACTGCACACTTGGTTGTACTTATATACCAAAGAGTAATATTTAGGCTCAAATTTTCTTGTATTAACTATACAAGTTGAATGTATTATGTAAATTGGCTTTTAAAATCTTGACGTTTAAATGTCCTTAGTAGGTGGAAAATGTATTTATTCATAACAATGTTTGCCATGTCTCTATGATTCCCTTGTGATTAGTTACTGAAGAACCAGTACAATCACACAAGTTTGTATAGTAAGGATATCTGCAATTGTATAGGGTGGTTCTCTAAGGGTGGTCCTTAGGGACGAATTGCAGCAGCATCACCATGTAACATGTCAAAAATGGAGTTACCAGGCCCCTATCTAGAGCTCTGGCATCAGACAGTCTGTGGATGGAGCCGAGCAATTCATTTGAATTAGCACTTCTGGTTATGCTGAAGCTTAAGTGTGAGAACCAGGGGACTAGACCCATGCTTAAAGACACCTGACCACGGGGTAATGCTGACTGATGGACAAATAATACCAGTTAGCATCACAGAAAATAATTACAGCCAGCAGAAGTTTCTTAGAAAATATTAAACTATAAGAGGATATCTCATTGGAATTTCCTGGTATTAGGATGCAGTCTCTTAATTAATTAAAACAAAGGTGACAGCAAGTCTCTTTAAGGTCCTTTTTAAGCAAAATTAAAAATCAGTAACTCTAGGAGTTTCCTCCATGACTCAGTGGAAGCAAATCTGACTAGTATCCATGAGGACGCAGGTTTAATCGCTGGCCTCGCTCAGTAGGTTAAGGTTCTAGCGTTGCGGTGAGCTGTGGTGTAGGTCGTGGATGTGTATCGGGTCTGGCATTGCTGTGGCTGTGGCGTAGGCTGGTGGCTACAGCTCCAATTCGACCCCTAGCCTGGGAACCTCCATATGCCATAGGCGCGACCCTAAAGAGACAAAAAAAAAAACCACCAAAAAACAAAAAATAAAAAAAACCCACTTTCAGTAACTCCATATTCATTCTTATTTCTTTTGGGGGACATCTATTGGGTTGGTTGGTGCTGAGTAAACTATAGTCACTGCCAAATCTTTTTATTTATGGATGCAAAACTGACCCAGCCAGATGAAGGGGCTAATCTAGTCAAATATCTGAGCATATGCAGAACTGAACAAAACCCCAGCCCCGTACCAGTGTAACTTTAAGCCCTCTCTAGGGCCACAGAGGACAGACCGAATTTAAAGGCGTATTGTTTGACAGGGTCCAGAAACATAAAGAAATAGAAGCGATGAATAATATATACAGTGAGAAACAGAAATGAGGTTGAAGGGCTGGAGTCCTGGTGGACCAGGAAGAGCTGTGATGGAGAATGAGTTGGGGTGAGGGCGGGGCACGGCGGGAACCACTGAATGGAGACCCAGCATCCCAAACTTCCACTTCGCAGAGCGCCTTCCTTTAGACTCAAACTCCCTCTTCCTCACACTGTGGTATAAATAGCACAGAATTCACAGGAAGTGCCTTCTCTTTTACCCTTAGCAGCAACTCTACAAAAATTTCACATGAGGTTTAGATACATTTGTAAATTGGATGCATTCATGAAAATTATCCAAACTGGAGATACATTTAAAATCCGTTTTTTTTCCTTCAATTTTACTGAGAAAAAAGTGACATTTGTCACTGCGTAGGTTAAAGGTGCACAGCATAATGGTTTAATTTACCTACACTAGGAAGCAGTTACCACCATTGGTTCAGCCAACATCCATCATGACATATCGATACAATACAAAGAAAAAAAAGAAAAAGCAAAGATGGAGTCTCCACTGTGGTTCACTGGAAATGAATCTGATTAGTAACCATGAGGATGCAGGTTTGATCCCTGGCCTCGCTCAGTGGGTTAAGGATCTGGCAGGGCTGTGAGCTGTGGTCACAGAATTGTCTTAGATCCTATGCTGCTGGGGTTGTGGTGCAGGTTGGCAGCTACAGCTCTGATTTGATCCCTAGCCTGGAAACCTCCACACATCATGGGTGCAGCCCCGAAAAAAAAAAAGAAGAAGAAAGAAGAAGAAAGAAGAAGAAGAAGAAGAAGAGGAGGAGGAGGAGGAGGAGGAGGGGGAGGAGGGGGAGGAGGGGGAGGAGGGGGAGGGGGGGGAGGGGGAGGGGGAGGGGGAGGGGGAGGGGGAGGGGGAGGGGGAGGAGGAGGAGGAGGAGGAGGAGGAGGAGGAGGAGAAATGAAGAAAGGAAAAAAAAAATCCCATTGTGATGCAGTCTCAAGATCAACTTTCATAACAAATTTTCTGTGGACACAGCAGTGTTTATGGTCATCATGTTGTATGTTACATCCCTAGCATTTACTTATTATAACTGGAGGTTTGTACCTTTTGGCCACCTTCCTCCAATTTCCCCTCCCCCTCCAATTCTGGGAACCTCTTGTCTGATCTCTTTTTCTACAGGTTTATTTATTTTTTTAAATTTCGCATACAAGTGAGATCATACAGTATTTGTCTTTGACTTATTTCACTTAACATAATGCCTTCAAGTTTCATCCATGTTGTCACAAATGGTATAAATTCCTGATTGCTTTGCTTGAACAATACTCCTTTGTACATATGTGTGTGTGTGTACCATATCTTCCTCAGCCTTTCATCCACTGATGGACACTTAGGTTGTTTCCATATCTTGGCTAATGTGAATAATGCTGCCATGAATGTAGGGGTGCAGATACTTTTTCAAGTTAGTTTTTCATTTACTTTGGATATATTTCCAGAAGTGAGATTGCTGGATCATACAGTAGTTCTATTTTGAATATTCTGAAGAACCACATACTATTTTGCATAGTGGCCACACCATTTTACATTCCCACCAGCAGTGTAAGAGGATTCCCTTTCCTCCACATCCTCTCCAGAATTTGTTTTTTATTCTTTTTTATGATGGCCATTCAGACAGGTATGAGGTGATATCTCATTGTGGTTTTGATTGGCATTTCCCTGATGATTAGTGATTTGAGCATTGTTTCATGAACCTGTTGGCCTTTCATATGTTTTCTTTGGAGAAATATTTATGTAGGTCCTTTGCCCATTCTTAAAATCCAGTTTTGAGTCATGGTAGAAGTGGATATAATGGAGAAAAGGAAGATAAATACAAATGACTGATGCTCAAAACAATAAATCACTACTGTGTTTCATAACAATTCAAAAGAGTTTTTATACATGAGCAACGGTTTTATATCTGAGGACGGATTTATTTTGGTGTGCAGAAGTAATAGGAGTAAATAAAGCAAGGAACAGAGAGTGACATCTGTTCATAGTAACTTCTGCTTAAGTCTTAAGTCGAAACCAACTCATACTTGGGTAAGACATCAGAAAACCCTCTAACTCGCAAAAATTATTACTCATTAGAAGAAACTATACAACATGGGCATATTTTCTTCATGCAGAACAAGGCAATGCTGGGTACAGTGCTATGTAAAAATAAAAATAAGCTATGATTCACTCAATAGTGCTAATTAATTTACCATATTAATATGACAGATTTACCTAAAACCAAAGCATACTCAAAGGCTTGACTTTTTACTGAGGGGAACTCAGAGATATACTACAAAAAATCAAAAATCAGTTGGACAAATTTCACAATCTAGGTACTTTATTGTTCTATGTGGGTTTCATTTTGCTGGTTCCCATTCAATATCTCCATTAAAGTAAGACCAGTGATGAAATCCAACACCTGAGATGTATCCTTTCCTGACATCACTAATCTGCTCCTTTGTGAGAGTGGACTGAGTGGAAGGATTTTTGGAATATTTCCTTCACAACAATTCCTCTCCCACTGACCCAAGAAATTCTGTAAAGAGCAGATTATTCATTATGTATTAATCACTGCATTTCCCAGATACTCCATTAAAAATTCAGTGTTTCCTGGATCTTCAGTTATCCCTAGTAAAACAGTAAATAGTAAATAACATAGTAAAAGTGCTCTTAACCATTTATCTTTCCTTCTCCGACATAAGAGAAGCAGTACAGGGATGTTGTGTGTGAAAGAGGGAAGACACACCATTTGCTCCAATGTGGTGGTCCAGGGCTCTCCTCTGCAACACCTTCCTGGTTTGCATGGTGTTTGCTACCAGCACCCAGCCTATTGGTGTAAATCACTGAAATCAGGCTTTGCTTTCTCAACTCACAGCCGATACATTCACCAATGTCATCAGCTATCTCCACCTAAAACCAATGATTAGACTTTGTGCCTCTTCATAGATGGATCCATGGCATTTCAGAAAAAGGAACACTTGGTCATTTATTTAAACATTGCTTCACTTGACTTCCAGGATACCCCACTCTCCTAATTCTACTCATGGACTGTTCTTCTCTCAGGCCCGGCCCTTAGAGTTACTTGTCTCAAGTCTCAATCCAGGATGTCTGTGCTGTATGTGTGCTCTGAGCAAACTCGTCAAGTCTTACGAGATCTTCACACGAGATCTTTAGGCTGAGGATCCAGAAATTCCTACCTCAGGTCCTGACCTCATACCAGACATGGTCTGGTAAATATGACTACCTGTCCTTCACCTCTCCATCAAGGTCTCCCTTCAACACATCAAAAAACCAATTCCCTTGGCTTTTCCGTATCAGTTTTTTCAAGTCACTTACTTTCAGGCTCCTCAACCCAAACACTGGGAAGCTGTCTTTGACTCATCTTTTTTTCTCACAGCTACATTTAATTTAGCAGGAAATCAAGCTGGCTCTACCTTAATATCTGAGTCTCTCTCACCAAATTCACTGCTATTTCCTTGGTTTACATCGGGATTGTTTTTATTTTTAGCATCCTGAGTAGCCTGCTTGTTTGCTCCCCAAACCCTTGGCCTCATCAACCCAGGAGTCAGCATCATTCAGTTACAACACAAGAAGATCTTGTCACAGGTCTTGTGTATGGCACATAGGAAGTAGTTAGTAAACATTTTTGAATTAATTACTGAATAAAATAACCACTATATTTTTGTCATAGAATCTTCTTCAGGCAATTTGGGATGACCCTGCACAGCTGGACTCACGGGCTTAGACTCCATAGTCCTAACTGTTCCGGCATTGATGAGATGCTCAGTTGACACCATCATAATTCCTTACAATGCCAAGTTCATCTGACATCCTATCCAGGCATTCACCTCTCACACAGGAACATCATTTTAGTCTGTTTCCAGTAAGTGTCGGCCAGTGACGAGGTGTCCACTGCTTGCTTGAATGTGCTACATATGATCTACATTCATCACTGTGTCTGCCTGTCTCTCTCTCACCCTCCCTCCCTCTTTTTTTCTCTTTCTCTTCCCTTCTTCCTCTCTTCCTTGCTCACACGCACTTGTGACACTGCGATAGTCTAGACACACAAAGTCATATTTCTTTTCAATGGTAACAACCTGACTAGGATCCATGAGGATGCAGGTTCAATCCCTGGCCTCACTCAGTGGTTAAGGGTCCGGCATTGCCATGAGCTGTGGTGTAGGTTGCAGATGTGGTTCGGATCCCACATTGCTGTGGCTGTGGTGTAGGCCATCTATACAGCTCTGATTCGACCCCTAGCCTGGGAACTTCCCTGGGCTGCAGGTGTGGCCCTAAAAAGACACGAACCCAAAAAAGATACTCAGAATGGACCACAGCCAGCAGATGTCATGATTAAGAGCTTTATGTTGCACTTATTTTTCAACTGAATGTTCATGGACTGGTCTTGGATGCACAGTGAACAGCTTCTTATAGAGTTTGCACAAAGATCCTTACATTATTAGTTTGCTCAACAAAACACCTCTGACAGGGTCACTTAAACAGCAGGAATTAATTTTCTCACAGTCTGGAAACCAGAAGCCAAGACAAAGGCCCAGACAGGTGTCATTCCTTCTGAAGCCTCAGGGGACGGCCTCCTCATCCTGTCCTCACGTGGTCCTTCCTCGTGCATACCCTGTGGTGCCTCTGTGGGACAGAATCTCCTCTCAGAAGGACACCAGTCCTATGCAGTGAGGGCCATCCAGCAGCCCCAGGGTCACTCAGTCATCTCTGCGAGCCCCCATCTCCAAATACTGTCACAGTCACAGAGCTTTGAGGATACTTTTCAGTCCATCACATGCTTAAGGAAGATGTGCCTGTCATTTTCACACATTTTTCCTTAAAATGATAGGCAAGCTTATAGCAGCCCAAGAGACCCTCAGCCTTCATGCGCAAAGTGTACAAGTCACGTGAGGGGCCCTGCAATCCCCTCTTGTTCGCAGGTCACTAAAAGCCCCCAATTAGGACCCTTAGACATTCCCCTGCTCTTCTCAGCATGGAGGCCTTGCACCAGGACCAGAGCTCAGTCTGGGAAATAAGGGTTTTTTTTTTTTTTAAAGGATCTTCGGATAGTGTGTCCTTGGCCTGAACTGATCTTTCAGCCCAATTCTGCTCAGTTCATGTGCATAAAGAGCCATGAGCTTTGCTCCAAATGAGCACTATGTCAATCCTCCAACATAAGCATATATCATTTGAGGTCACTACTTAGATTTTTGATTTATTGCTCTTGCTCCTTTACCCTAAAATCAGACCACATATGCTGAGAAAACAGGAATCACACAGTGAAAACTAACGCACATCATGTTAAAATATTCATTTGAAAATATTTACTCATTAAGAGTTCCTGTTGTGGCTCAGTGGAAACAAACCTTACTAGTAAACATGAAGATGTGGGTTCGATCTCTGGCCCTGCTCAGTGCATTAAGGATCCAGCGTTGCCATGAGCTGTGGTGTAGGCTCAGATCTGGTGTTGCTGTGGCTGTGGTGTAGGCTGGCAGCTTCTGCTCTTATTCCACCCCTAGCCTGGGAACTTTCATATGCTGCAGGTACAGCCCTAAAAAGAAAACAAACAAAAAAAGAAAATATTTACTCATTAACATGAAATGGAATGCCTATTTTTGTTCAGCCCTGTGCTAGGAATTGTAAAACCTGTGAAAATTTGGTGAGCAAAAATCATAACAAAGAAGTAAACTCACCCACAGGTAGGTCTGGGCCTTGCCCAGCAGCTGGGGGCGTCTCCCTGCCCTGGGACAGTCCATAATGAGGAGAGGGCGGGAAGCATCTCACTTGGAGATGCCACGGAGCAGTTTGTTCAGGTGATTTATGTCCGGAGCTCAGGGTCCCTCAGTATCTGCCCCACCGCACACAGGCTAGAGACCATGGATCAGTTATGCAGTCAACGCACTCCAAGTTTCTAGACACCAAGGTCTGGGCGAGCATCTCCGCTGGCAATATCCTATGCATGTATCTGACAGCCTACACCAGAGGGGAGAGGGGGTGTCCTGACCCCACAGAAGCCACAGGGGGACGCCCCAGGAGTGGGCCACCCTGCCTTCCCCTCGGCTGGTTTTAACATGTGCCCTTTCACTAGAATCAAACTTCACTGGGAGTGAGAGAGTTTTCAGCAAATTCTGCTCCCAGTAAACTATCCAATCAGATACTATCCAGTGGAGTCCACAGTAATTTGTTACATCCATAGAAAACTAAAACGAGCCCAAGAAATGTATCTAGGCTTCCCCACAAGTCCTTATCTGAAGACTAATCTGCATAAGCATAGGATGGAAATGCATAAGGGCAGGCAAAGCAGAAATGCCAGCAAGCTGTAAACTTAGAAATTCCTGGAGGTCAGAAAGGGACGGTGGGGGGTCAGTTTCCAACTTGTGGGCAAGTAGAGAGAAGATCTAGACCATTTAGGAGAGATTCCAAAATGACTATGCCTAGGAATGCCAAATTGAGCAAATTAAAATACAGGACAGTCAACTTGAATTTTAGATAAATTTTAGATAAACAATATTTTCATACAAGTATGTCTCAAATATTGCAATTGAAGGTTCAGATGCATGTCCCAGTTTTCTACTTAGAGTATTGCATGTGACATTCTTATCTGGAAAAAAGAAATGATATGTTGTTTATATGAATTACAAATTTAATTGGATGTTCTAAATTTTAATCTGGCATCTTTTCATATCCATCCTATGAACGCTTAAGAACAAGCCAGAAACAGGCAGTTTAAATGCCTGCCAAATCAAAGCCCAAAATTCTATAGAGAAAAACAAAAAGTACAGATAGGCAACAATATAATAAATGAAATACAAGCATCTAATGAAAAATAGTGCTGTAACCCTCCCTCCCAAAAGTACAAAGAGAAAGTGTGACTCATAAACTGAATAAAAATTAGTTAATAAAGACAGATCAAGAATGGTAGAAATCTTGAAATCAGCAGGTAAGCTCCTTAAAACAAGTATTGAAAAAATAATCAGGAAATTGAAAGCAATAATAAAAATAAAGAGGGAAAGGATAGGACAACTATACACGCATATATTCGCTAATATGCAGACAAATGAACTTATGAATGTTATTATAGGAATATGAAAGTAATATTACAATATGAAGATTATAATATGAAATGAAAAATTTACTGGTTGATATTAAAGGCAAATCAAATTAAACCCTGCAGAAAGAAAGATCAGTGAACTTGAGGACAAAGTAACATCAAGTATATAAATTGAAGAACAGGAAGAAAATGCAGCTGCTACAAATAGTGTCTGAGTAATTTATGGGATTATATCAACCTGTCTAGCAGATATGAGGTTGGATTTCCAGAAAGGAGAAGAGAAAAGTCAAGAACTAGAAAAATTATTGAAGAGAAATTGTCAAAAATTTGCAAATAGAAATTATAGACCTACGGGTTCAAAGAGCTCAACAAATCCCAAGCAAAATAAATACAAAGAAAACATCAAGGCATCATAATCAAATTGTTATGCCAGTAATATGTGTATTATGTAAAAACATACTAAAATATGTAATATATATATTTAAACACTTCAGACTTATAGCAGTTTAGAAAAAAAGTGAAAAAATCTAGCAGTCTGGAGTTCCCGTCGTGGCGCAGTGGTTAACGAATCCGACTGGGAACCATGAGGTTGCAGGTTCGGTCCCTGCCCTTGCTCAGTGGGTTAAGGATCCGGCGTTGCCGTGAGCTGTGGTGTAGGTTGCAGACGCGGCTCAGATCCTGCGTTGCTGTGGCTCTTGCGTAGGCCGGTGGCTACAGCTCCGATTGGACCCCTAGCTTGGGAACCTCCATATGCTGCGGGAGCTGCCCAAGAAATAGCAAAAAAAAAAAAAAAAAAAAAAAATCTAGCAGTCTACATATCTACAAGAAAAAATTAAATACAAATTACATTTGGGAGTTCCTGTCATGGATCAGCAGAAATGAATCTGACTACCATACATGAGGACCCATGTTTGATCCCTGGCCTTGCTCAGTTGGTTAAGGATCCTGTTTTGCTGCAAGCTGTGATGTAGGTCACAGACGTGGCTCGACTCTGGCATTGCTGTAGCCGTGGTGTAGGCCAGCAGCTACAGCTCCAATTCGACCCCTAACCTGGAACCTCCACATGACGCGGGTGCAGCCCTAAAAAACCAAAAAACCCCAAAAATTACATATGAAGAAAATTTCTCCCTTCATTATTTGCCTCCTCTCTATTTATGTTAGAATAATCTATGATCAACAGAAGAGCAATAATATCACTTTTAGTTTGCAAAGTATAGCAATTTCATATCATTAACTTGTAATCTCAAATATTTTATTGTGACCAAAGGACAGAGTTACAACCACAAATGTAAGTTTGCAGAATATTCAAGATTCAGAGTAATTCAGGAACAACAAAAGAGGCTTTCACACAGTGTATCCACGTATTGCATTTTATCAAGACTGGTTTCTTCTTTTATTGATATGGCCATTTAAGTTCAGTTAAATCACTAAACAATAAATATTCGGTATGTTTTTCACATTTCCTCTGAGGTTCTGAGTTCAACGTGATTAGAAGGACCATCTCCACATTTTAACTCCGTATTTCAATAGATGTGATGGTGAGGGGGAAGATTAAATGGATACTTTAATGGAAATTCGTGTGCCTGTGGATTTCTTAGAGGGAAGGGTAAACCAAAATGCAAATTAATCAGCAAAAAGGCAGTGAAGGCTGCTTAGAGCTCGGAATGGCAGCCCGATTATTCTCATGCGGAGAAAGATTGTTACTGTATTTCTTCTCTAAATCAAGCAAAACTGAATTCAAATTATGCAAAAAGCCTTTCATTTTCCCCAAAGCAGCTACCCTGTATTTCATAGAAATGGTAATTTTGAAACCTCTGGTGGCCTTCAGCACAACCACCCCAAGTAACCGATCCTCAGACCTTATTCATCTTGTAGCTCAAGGTCTGTACCCTTTCAGCAACCTCTCCCTATTTCTTCACAGCCCCCCGTCCTTGGCAACCACTGTCTCCATTGCTGTGAGTCTGACTTTATATTATTATTGGTTCCACATATAAGTGATATTGTGCAGTATTTGTCTCTGTCTGGCTAACCTCACTCAGAGTAATGCCCCCAAGGTCCATCCGGGTTGGCCCAAGGAGAGGACCTCCTGCTTTCTCGTGGCTGAGTGATAGTCCACTGTTTATAGATCGCCTGTCTTCTCTGTCCATTCACCTACTGACAGGTATTGGGTTGTTTCCATATCTCAGCTATTGTGAATAATGCCGAAGTGAACATGGGGTGCAGGTACCTCTTCAGGATTCTGTTTTCAGGATTTCCTTCAGATAGATGCTCAAGAGCGGGAAGACTGGATCATGTGGTGGCTCTGTTTTTAATGTGTTGCCGTACCTCCATAGCATCCTCCACAGTGGCTGCACATTTCTAGCAGCAGCACAGAGTCTGTGTCTCTGCATCCACACCACGCCTGTTACACATCACCTTGAGTTCCTCACACTGCCTCTGCTCCTCTTCACTCACCCCACAGGACCTGTCCTTGGACTGACCCTAGTTCTCAGGGCTTTGGTACCCCCCTGCTGTGGCCACAAGAAGAGTTAAGCCTGGAGTCAAGGGGCCATCCCAGATCACACACTCTACTCCTGACAAGCTGTGAGACACTCAATATACCCTCACAGTGGGTATTCTCAAAGTGTGTATCAGAACGACTTGAAGATCTGGTTAAAACAAAGAGGGTTAGGATCTCCCCCAGAACTTTGGGCTCCCCCAGGTCTGGGTTAGGACTAGAAAATCTGCATTTCTAATGGTTTCCCAAGTTGACATTCCCCTGCTGTTCTAAAGACCATTTTGGGGGAATCATTGCTTAAGGTGATATTTACCTGTTAGTAATCTGTGTGCCTGTGATGCATCTTATTGCAGAATTTAAATGTACCCTGATCTAGACAGAAATGCATTATTATTATTTTTGTTTGGTTGCTATACACTTTCTATATTCTCTTATGAAATTAGTTTCCAATAGAGCAAGAAATTACTGGGAAAATAGACTGGACTACCTCTTCAGATAAAAAATCTCCTAACATTGTGCCTTTTACCCACTTTAAGTTGCTTAATGTCTTCACATCATGGGCTTTGCTGTAACATAAAAGAAGAGTGTGCTAAGATAAACTTGCATTATAACAGATACAGTCTCAAAAATTAATCAAATTATGGTGCCTAATACTCAGCGCTATGATCATCCATTTATATCATATCATATTAAAATAAACATATGAGAAAGGGACCATTTTATTGAGGGCTAGAATATAAAATCTCACCAAATCTGTTTTAAAAATTGACATAAGCTAGAGGTTAGTTACAGGCCTGTACATCCATACAAGCTAATGTAGAAAATTAAGAAGTTAATAGGAAAGCTTTGCTTAAATATGTGCCTGAAGTGAAAAATAACTGAGGTCTGGCTTAACAGGAGATCTGAATCATCTCAGCCACTTTTCTTGCAAATCCCTTTGGAGCACAGAGAGCTTTTTGCTGCATCTGATGTATGAGCCCCCACAGGCAGCTGCAGGTGTGAATTCTGAGTGATGTACTTCAAGGAGCAGGTTGCTTTGCTGTGCTCTGTGCTGGGACTCACCCACAGATCTGCTGCAAGTTCAACAACAGCACAAGTCATCTCCCTGACTCCCCTCTTGTACAGTGATTGCAAGTTGAAGTTGCCATTCAGTGCTTTAGAGTCTGTATAAAATCCTAAACCTCATCAGTACACTTGTAATGATTCAATAACCATGTAATTTGATATTTATCAATGTTCAATATAGTGGTTTATAAATTGCCCAGGCATAGTCTAGTACCATCATTAATAAACCTCTTGGCTTTGATCAGTTTCTTGGTGTCTTAGTTTCTGCCTCTGTGAAATGGAAGAAACAATAATATTTATCTCATTGGGTTGCAGGATGGTTAGCGGGATATTTAAATCTCTGTCTGTACAGAACTTAAAACACACGCAATCATGATTCTTACCTGTGGATATCAGTCAACCATACACGACATGTCCACTGTGACTTAAAAAGTAGGAATCAAGAACACATCTGCAAGCTACAATGGGACTTGGCTCCCTCTGTCCCTGGGCTGGTCAGGATAGTTGGTCTTTAACCTCTTCCACTCAGCAACCTCATACTTTAATCATGGCTTTGGGAGTTCCCTTCGTGGCTCAGAGGTTAATGAGCCCAATTAGGATTCACGAGAATGTGGGTTCAATCCCTGGCCTCACTCGGTGGGTTAAGGATCCAGCGTTGCCGTGAGCTGTGGTGTAGGTCACAGACCCAGCCTGGATCCCACTTACTGTGGTTGTAGCATAGGCTAGAGGCTATAGCTCCGATTTGACCCCTAGCTGGGAACTTCCATATACTGTGGGTTCAGCCCTAAAAAGAAAAAAAAAAATCGTGGCTTAACACACCTTTTCACCAGCTCCAATCCATGTGGATCAATGGAAAACCCTTAGCCCTGAGATGTTGAATTTGTTGTCTAAAGGGCAAGAGAGGATTCCTTGCCACCTGATAGGGTTAAATGTGGTGATTACAAACATTCTAAACAGGGCTTCCTGCCCAGGTCACAATCCCAAACCCATATCAGCAGAATGGAAGGGCAAGAAAGCTCGCTGGATGGCCTAATGGCAAAAACGAACATCTTATTCACTAGCAACTCTCTCTTGCAACAGAATTTATTTAGTACCAAGGCATAAATTACAGCATTGGTGTGTGTTGCACAAAGAACCCCTTCAGATTTGCAAGAACAATGTTAAGAAAAATGGGCTAAGCATATGAACTATTCATACAAGGATAAAAATCAATTAATGTGAAAGTGGAAAATTGCCATGCGCAACATAATTTCCAAATGCAATCGAAAAGTGTGATGATATACAGTTCAACACATATTTAATTAGAAAAAAAAAACTCATCCATACTAGCAAGAGTGGAAAGAAGATAGACTCACTTCATTAATTATAAGACAGCAAAAACTTCGGAAATAATATAACGACATTATCTTATACGAAAAAAATGTACTCTTTGACTTAGCATCATATTTCTAAGAATTTAACCTAAGGAAGTAATGTGAAAGGAAATAAAGTTTAGTGAAACAGTATCTATAGTGGAAAGCTGTTTGCAGGACGTTATTACTGCAGGGATGAGATGGGGTGTGGGAAACAGGAGAGGGGGAGTGTCTTCATCCAGTTACTGCCACTGGGGAGTTAATTATGGGGAAAAGACTGGGATTATTCAAAAGAAAGGAAAACAAAATAAACATATCTCAGAAAAATTAAACTGAATCTTTTTTTTTCTTATCATGGCCATACCTGCGGCATATGGAGGTTCCCAGGCTAGGGGTTGAATTGGAGCTGAAGCCACCGGCCCACGTCACAGCCAGAGCAATGCCAGATCCAAGCTGCATCTGCAACCTACACCACAGTTCACAGCAACGCTGGATCCTTAACCCACTGAGCGAGGCCAGGGATCCAATCCTCATCTTTACAGAGACAACGTCAGTCCTTAACCCACTGAGCCACAACAGGAACTCCAAACTGACTCTTAAGCATTTAGAAGGTAGATTTAAAATGCCATTAAAAGGACACGACAGATGCTATAAGTCTAAAAGTTCCGGATTCACTACAGGAAGATGAGGCGATCGGGCTTCCGCCTCCCCGGCCCAACTCTTCAGGCTCCGAAAGGACTAGGACAGATTTGCTGGAGTCACCGTGGCCTTAATGAATTTTTAAAAATCTGATTATGATACAAAAAGGGATGTGTATTCCCTGAGCCAAGGCCACTTAGAATTGTGCAGAACAAAGGTGCAGAAAGACTCTGGATGAGGAGAGGGCCAAGGTCACTTGGCGGTGATGTGGGTAGAATAGCCTGAGGATGGGGAGAGGATATATTTGGATAGCTGGACACCAGTGCAGGACACAACATCACTCTAGGGCCTAGTGAAGAGTTAGCAAGTTACTGTAATTAAATCAGGGGACACGGTGAGCTTGGTAGAGGGTGCAGTCAGAGTGTGGCTTGAAACGTGGGGACTTAACTAACAGGCATTTGCTGTCACCTGGCCAGAGTGTGTCACTGGGGTAGATATGATGCCCAAGTGTAAGGTCGTAGCTCATCCAGACACCTGGGAAAAAGGCTGTCCTACAAATCCTCTTTTAATGGAGTATAGCAGAGGGGAACTTTGAAAATTACCTAAGCCCACTCAAGTGGCTAATTTAAAACAATTAGCATAGACCAAGTTTGCACACCTGAGGTGCATAAAGCAAGTTTGATTTTAATTAAAGTTCTTTCAGAGGCAGGTATATCAGTGCCCACAGATTCCTTGCTTAATGGCCTGTGAGAAAAGCTGCACTGCAGATCATGCAAATCTTCATAAATAACGGCCCCTGGGCCGCAAGGCATGCACAACGTGATGTTAAGTGTTCAAACCCTGCCATAGGCTAAAGCAGACTACAATTCTGTGATCAATTTAACTAATAGTTTATCTCCATTTCTACTCAAGAAGAAATACAAAGCCAGTTTGCATTTGTGAGAGGTGGATGGAAAAATACACTCTTACTATGTTCAGACAAAGATATTTAAATTCTTCTGTTATTGTTAGAACTTCCTCATCTTACAGCTGGAAGCTTTATTCTTTGACCAACCTCTCCCCATTTCCCAGCCCGCAGCCTGGTCACCACCATTCTACTCTCTGTTTCAGTGAGTTCGGCTCTTTTGGATTCCATGTATGAGATCATGCAGTACTTCTCTTTCTCTGACTTCTTCCACTTTGTGTAATGCCCTCAAGGTCCTTCGGTGTTGCCACAAATGGCAGGATTGCCTGATTTCTCATGAATGATTAATACTGCATTACAACATCCCATGTCACATCTTCTTTGTTCATTCATCCGCTGACACTTAGCTATTTCCGTATTTTGACTGTTGTGAATGATGCTGCCGTGAACATAACAAGGCAGGTATCTCTTCAACATCCATTTTCATTCCCTTTGTTATACACCCAGAGGAGAAACTGCTCTCCTGTCTTGGTTCTATGGTGGTCCTAGTTTTAGTTTTTTGAGGAACCTCTATACCATACTGTTCCCCATAGTGGCTTCACAAATTTACATCCTGCCAACCCTGTAAGAGGATTCCCTTTTCTCCACACCAACACCGACATTTGCTATTTGTGGTCTTTTTGATGATGGCCGTTCTGACAGGTGAGGTGATAGCTCTCTGTGGTTTTAGTCTGCATTTCCCTGATGGTTAGTAATGTCGAACACCTTTTCATGTACCTTTGTCCGTTTGCATAATAAAGTCTTTGGGAAAATGTCTATGCAGTTCCTCTTTCCATTTTTCAATCCAATTGTTTGCTCTTTTCCTACTGACTTGCATGAGTTCTTCACATATTTTTGGATATTAGAGATAAACTTATTCAACTGACAAGTAGAGTTATTTATTATTATATCACTGATATGTGTATTTCTCGATCTGAAGCCCAAGCTAAAACTGAACTACAAATACCTGTTGGCTGTAGGATACAAGAGGATGCTGATTTTTTTTTTTCTTTTGTCTTTTGTCTTTTTAGGGCCACATCTGTGGCATATGGAGATTCCTGGGCGAGGAGTCCAATAAGAGCTGTAGCCAGCGGCCTATCCCACAGCCACAGCAATGTGGGATCCAAGCCACATCTTTGACCTACACCACAGCTCATAGCAACCCTGGATCCTTAACCCACTGAGTGAGGCCAGGGATTGAACCTGAGTCCTCATTGCCAGGTTTGTTAACCACTGAGCCACAATGGGAACTCCAGGATGCTGATTAAATAAACTGAAGTACAGGTCTCAGCAAAAGCTATGCAATGCCCAGACAGCTCTTGGACAGGGGTGACCATGACGTTGCTCATAAAACCAAAAATGAGTTAATGTTCCTGCAGTCTCCAAAATCAAAGAAAGTGCTCCTAAATGTGATTAGGTTGTTTGTTTGGTTTCTAGGGAAACCACATACAACAGCTGAGAAATTTATTATCTCCTATTCATAAAATTATCAAGGGAAAACCCCCTAAATTTGAGTTGGGCTTTGAGAAACACTAATTTCATTCTATTTTAGGACCTCAAAGAACCAGAGCACAATCAAATCAAGCCCTTTATAACCATCCTATCCCAGTTACAAAGTAGGAACTCCATTGACGTGTTGATGGTATGATGTTAACTACTGGAGCTCAAAGAAAAACCTGCTCGGTGGGCAGAATTGAGCAGTGTTCCTCGAAACATCAGAGGAAACAGAAAATGGAAAAGTGACTTTTGCCAATTCTTGGGGAGTAATCAAAGGGGCTGCAATGTTTACTATAAAATGGGCCTGAGGTCACTGCAAGGTAAAGGACTCCCACCTGGAGAGCGTGTATTATGAAACTCCTCACAGAATCAGAGGTGGGTCTCAAAATGCAGCATTTCCATAAACATATCCCCCCAAATCTCCCACAATAACACCAGTAGCTGCTGGTACTTGTTGGTCAGCCTGGCTTGGGTGTATTACCAGAGAGACAAAAAGATTCCACCAGAAACATTTAGTAAAATCTCCCAAAGCAAGAATATTGCACAAATGATGGTTCCATCTGGAGGTGTCACTTTCTTACAAATGGAGGACCTCGATGAGCGGACTCTGCTGTTTGCCCAATTCCTTATCCTGCCCCTCTGTGTCTTCTCTTCATTAAAGGCTTGAATGAGGATTCTCTGTGCCTTCTCTTCATTAAAGGCTTGAATAAGGATGCTCTGTGCCTTCTCTTCATTAAAGGCTTAAACAAGGATGCTCTGTGCCTTCTCTTCATTAAAGTCTTGAATGAGGATGCTCTGTGCCTTCTCTTCATTAAAGGCTTAAACAAGGATGCTCTGTGCCTTCTCTTCATTAAAAGCTTGAATGAGGATGCTCTGTGTACCCTTGTGAGTATTTTTGATGATCTGAATCTATTTTTCCATCTATTCATTCCCAACTATATCATGGAGTAATAATAATGCCTACTTCATAAATTGTTTTAAGGAATAAATTAAATCACTTAAAACATTTAGAACAAAGCTGGCACATCAGGTACTCAAATTTATTCTCTTTTATCACTGAAACAGTGCCCTCACTGCCATAACATGTAATTTCCTAAGATAAAGGACCATGAATACCTGGATTGATCAATTCTAATATGTTTGTTTTTTAATTATCTTATAATCACACATCAAAATGAAATCTCTTATTTTACCAAAAACACATTTCTTATTTCAACAGATAAGATTAGCATAGATGTATATGTTGAAAATAGAATATTTTTATATTATGATATGAGCTTTATTTATTGATTTCAAGAAAAGTTAAATTAAGTTCCTGGCTCTACTTTGGCTACACCAGCTCAGTGAAAACACACACTCCTCCTTACAACCAGGTTACACATGTCAAACATGAATAATACACACCATGTGTTTTAATTCAAAACCAAAGGAAAGGTATTTATAAACCAAAGGTTTATATGGTCCAGAAACATATGATACTGCTTTACAATATGCTTTGCTTTTAATATGAATTTCAGAGAAGATCAAGTTAGCATCACAAATATTTCTTCCTCTGTAATTATAATGATTCTCTGACTTCTAATCTCTGTGAAATACATGAAAATTGTTACTGGAGGAATGTGAACCTTGTTTCAAATTAATATACATAACTAATGTACTAGAATCTAATTTTCAAAGTGATGAAAATAATTTTATAGTATGTTACTTTTTTCTTTGACTTTTAATTAAATTTCTTCTTACAAGGATTTAGAGATCTGATTTGAAAAATAATTTAAAATGGGGTTTTTATTCATGAATTCCATTGCTGCAAAATGGAAAGGGTCATTGTAAATTTGTAGTTAGAATGAGCCTCGAAATGGATTGCAAAATATCAGTCTATGTCAAAGTGCAGAGGTAACTATACATATATGTATATATGTATATACACAGTAATTATATACACACATAAACAAGGTAATTATATATATATTATATATATATAATATATATATATAAAATATATATATATATATATATATATAAAATTTTTCTTTTTTTTGCTTTTTAGGATCATGCCTATGGCATATGGAAGTCCCTGGGCTAGGGGTCAACTCAGAGCTACAGCTGTCAGCCTACACCACAGCAACCTCAGATCAAAGCTGTATCTGTGACCCACACCATAACTCACAGCAATGCTGGATCCTTAAGCCACTGAGAGGGGCCAGGGATCAGACCTGCATTCCCATGGATCCTAGTTGGGTTCGTCACCACTGAGCCAAAGTGGGAACTCCTGATAATTTTAAAAATTACATTTGTTCATTTATACATGACATGGATATCTACTGCACATTTTATGTGAATTTACTTGAAAAAATGCTTTAGATTTCAATACCCATTCTCCTTGTCGATCTATAAAACTGACAGTGGCATTTTGAATGAGACATGTGTGATATATGCAATAAAAATCTATTGTTATAATTGATAAGCAACACATCCAGGAAAGGTAGTCTTTCCTCTTTTGCTTCAGAAAGAATCTCGAGGTTTACAAAGAGTGAGGTTATAAGGATTTCTAGCTAGGATGACCAATAATAAAATTTCCAAAATTCTGGAAAAGAGTATCTTAAAAAGTTCATGAATTCAGTTGACACATAACTTTGGCCTTTAAGCTAATAGATAAACTGTGTTATGTTGCAGGGTCAGAAGAAAGGCAGAGAGGGGAGGTGTAATGACTACACAAACATGATCGACAGCCTTGCCCTCAGATCCACCTGATTCTTAGAAAATCAAATGCATCATTTGAAAAACACTTTGGATGCTGTATCTATTTTATATACTATTTTATGTACTGTGGGTATGGCACTGAATGATAGGTCTTACAGAGCTTATTTTAGTGGTAGAGATACATGTTTTAAAAATGAATAAAAGGAAGGATCAAGATGGTGGAGGAGTAAGACGTCACACTCACCTTCTCCCACAAACACATCCAAAAAACACATCTACATGTAGAACATTTCCCACAGAACATCTACTGAATGCTGGCAGAAGAATTTAAAACTCCAAAAAGGGCAAGAAACCCTTGACATAACTATGTAGAAGAAAAAAGAAAAAAAGAAAAAGAGAGAAAAGGAATCAGGATGGGACTAGAATTCCTGAGGGAGCTGAGAAAAAGAAAAGGAACCCACATCCTGGGAAGCCACCTAACCGACCAGGAGATCAGCCAAGATGGAGGGACCTCAAAGTCACTGAAAAAAAGCACAGCAGCTGGATTGAGGAGGGCAAAGCAGAGTGAGAGCCACACAGATCATTTGCACCACAGATCCAGACAACATGGCCTGAGATGCTCGGGCAGGGGCAGGGTGCTGAGACTCAAGCTCCAGAGGTCAGTTCCTGGGAGAGGACTAGGACTGACTGTGTGGAGACAGCCTGAGAGGCTATGGAGCGGTATGCCTCAGGCTGGGGAGTGGAACGCCACAGCAGAGGGAACCCAGGAGGAGGTCTGGGCCTGCAGGAGAAACAAGGTGCCATTGTTGGGGAGGGCAAGAGAAGGAGGGGTGGACAGCCATAGGAATCTCCCTGAGCATGCTCAGGCTTTCAGAGGGCAGGGCACCTCTGGGTCAGGCTATGGGTGGCAAGAGGCCAGTTGTTCGGGCTACAGGAGACTGGGTGCTTCTTGTGTGGACTATGCATGGCCTGGCACCTCTTGTGTGGGCTAAGGGCAGAGGGGGATAAGCACAACACAGTGCCTCTTGTGTGATCTATAGGAGCTGGGGTCAAACCACAGCAGTCATCTCAGAAACCAGAGGGAGGTGTGGCCAGCCACCACTAGGGGTCTGTGAAGAGGCTCCACCTGCGGCCCCAGTCAACTCGGAGGTTGGCAAAAAAGAGGGCACTGCAACCAATCACCACCCACTGCTGCTCTCACTCCCCTGGGAACACACATGCCCTGCTGCTCCCACTGCCAAGTGCCCTGGGCAGCACCAACATGCTTGATCACTGCCACTTCCCGGGACCCTACAACTAGGAGCAGCCTGTGCAGAACCTCCTGCATGGCCTAAACAGGATGGGGTGCTTCTTGCATGGTCTACATGTGGTGGGGGCAAACCACTGTAGTTATCTTTGACTTCAGAGGTAGGTGTGGCTTCTAGGGGGTCCATGAACAGGTACCACTTGTGGACCCAATAATCACAGAGGGCACCACAGAGGAGGGTGTTGCAACTGAACACCACCTGTTGCTGCTCTCACTCCCCTGGGAACTCACATACCCTGCCACTGCCACTGCCACTGCCAAATGCTCTGGGCACTTGCTAAATCTACCTAAGGCTCATTACCACTTCCCAAGGCCCTGCAAAATTAGGAGTAGCCTGCACCACCTTCTATCAGGCCCTTACTACTGTCAAGAACCCAGCAACCAGGAACTGACAACTAGCCCTACCCTTGCCTCCTTCTCCCTGGAAACACACTCATTAGCCTGGGAATAGCAGCCTGCTCACACCAAAGAAAGAGACAGCAAAGATTCAAACTCCCATGCCAGAAATAAATAGTAACCCCCTCCAAAATACAAAGGGGTGCCCTTGCATAGATGTAGCCCTCCAAGACTACAGTTTGGCTTCCCTAAACTCACAGAAAAAGAAATATATAAGCAAGATGAAGAAGCTCAGGAACCATTCTCAGTTAAAAGAACAGGAGAATTAACCTGAAGCAGCAAACAATGAAACAGACCTCTGTAGTCTAAGAGACACTGAGTTCAAAATTAACCCTGAAGGAATTAAGGGTGAATATGAAGGAATTAAGAGTGGATAAGACAGTAATGCAGATTACTTTAGAAAGGAACTAGAAAGTATAAAGAGGAACATAGAAAATTAGAAAATTCATTTGCAGAGATGTAAACTGAACTAAAGACCCCAAAGAGCAGAATGAATAATGCAGAGGAACAAATTAGTGACTTGGAAGATAGAATAATGCAAATCATCCAATCAGGACAGCAGAGAGAAAATCAAATGAAAAAACATGAAAATAATAATAAGAGATCTATGGGACAATATAAAGCAGGCCAATATACACATAATAGGAATTCCAGAAGGAGAAGAAAAAGAAAAGGGGATTGAAAATATATTTGAAGAAATTATGTCTGAAAACTTTCCAAATCTAAAGAAAAGATATCAAGATACAGGAAGTACAGAGGGCCCCAAACAAGTTGAACCCAAACACGCCCCCACCAAGACATATTATAATAAAAATGGCAAAAGTTAAAGATAAAGAGAGGATTCTAAAGGCAACAAGAGAAACACAAAGCATTAATTATAAGGGAACCCCCATAAGGCTATCAACTGATTTCTCTACAGAAACAATACAGGCCACAAGAGAGTGGCAAGATATATTCAAAGTTCTAATTGCAGCCTCGCATACTCTACCCAGCAAGAATATCATTTAAAATAGGAGAAGTAAAGAATTTCTCTGACAAACAAAAGCTAAAAGAGTATAGCAATACTAAACCCATTCTAAAAGAAATACTGAAAGGGCTTCTCTATATTAAAATAAAAGGAAGTAAGAAGAAATGGGATGGAGGAAATCACAATTGGAAAGCAATCACTTAAATAACCCAGTATACAGATCTAAAAGAAAAAAAAAAAAAAAACTACTGTAAAACTGATGATAAACATACAGAACAGCAAAAGGATAAACATGAAGATGTTAAAAAAGGACTTCAAAATCATAGAATGGGGGGAAGGAAATAAGAAAATCTAGGAGTTCCCATCATGGCGCAGTGGTTAACGAATCCGACTAGGAACCATGAGGTTGCGGGTTCGGTCCCTGCCCTTGCTCAGTGGGTTAACGATCCGGCGTTGCTGTGAGCTGTGGTGTAGGTTGCAGATGTGGCTCGGATCCTGTGTTGCTGTGGCTCTGGCGTAGGCCAGTGGCTACAGCTCCGATTAGACCCCTAGCCTGGGAACCTCCATATGCCGCAGGAGCGGCCCAAAGAAATAGCAAAAAGACAAAAAAAAAAAAAAAAAAAAAAAGAAAAGAAAAAAAAGAAAATCTAGACTTTTTTTTTAATAATGTGTTTGAGCCTATACAACTATCAGGCTAAAGCAAGCAGATAGGAAGGGGTTAACATACTTAAAAAACAGGGCAACCACAAATCAAAACCAAATATTACATTCACAAAAACTAAAAAGAAAAGTAAATGAGTATAAAATAAGTGGAAATCATCCAACCAAAAAAAGAAAGGAACAAAGGAGAAACATAGAATCAACTGGAAAACAAGGTTTAAAATGGCAATAAATACATATTTATCAATAATACCTTAAATGTCAATGGACTGAATGCTCCAATCAAAAGACATAGAGTGGCTAGTTGGATAAAAAAGCCAATGCCTACAATATGCTGTCTACAAGAGACTCACCTTAGGACAAAGGACACATATAAATTGAAAGTGAGGGGATGGTAAAAGATATTTCATGCCAATGGACAAGACAGGAAAGCAGGAGTTACAATAGTCATATCAGACAAAATAGACTTTAAAGTGAAGGCCATAAAGAAAGACAAAGAAGAACATTATTTAATAGTAAACAGATCCAGAGGATACTACAATCTTCAATATATATGCCCCTGATATAGAAGCACCCAGATACCTACAACAAATACTAACAGACATAAAAGGAGAAATTGATGGGAATATAATAATAGTAGGAGACTTTAACACACCACTCACATCAAAGGACAGATCCTTTAGATAGAAAATCAATAAGGCAACAGAGATCCTAAATGACACAATAGAAAAGTTAGACTTAATTGACATTTTCAGGACATTACATCCAAAAAAATCAGAATATACATTCTTCTCAAGTGCACAAGGAATATTCTCAAGGATCAGTCACATACTGGGGCACAAAACTGACCTCAACAAATTTAAGAGTAGAGAAATTATTTCAAGTATATTCTCTTACTACAATGGCATGAAACTAGAAATCGACCACAGGAAAGAGATTAGGACAAAATTAACTACATGGAGACTAAACAACATGTTCCTAAAAAACCAATGTGTCAATGAGGAAATCAAAAAAGGAAATTAAAAAATACCTCAAGACAAATGATAATGAAGATACAACCATTCAAAATCTATGCTATGCCACAAAAAGCAGTGCTTAGAGGGAAATTCATAGTGATACAGACTTTCCTCAAAAAAGAAGAAAAATCTCAAATTGATAATTTAACCCACCACCTAAATGAATTAGAAAAAGAAGAACAAACAAAACCTAAAGTCAGCAGAAGGAAGGAAATAATAAAGATCAGAGAGGAAATCAATAAAATAGATATTAAAAAAATAGAAAAAAATCAATAAAACCAAGAGCTGGTTCTTTGAAAAGGTAAACAAAATTGAAAAACCTCTGGCCAGACTTACCAAAAAAAAGACAGGAAAAAACCCAAATAAACAAAATAACAAATGAAAAGGGAGAAATCTCAATGGACACTGTAGAAATACAAAAACCATGAGAATATTATGAACAATAATATGCCGACAAATTTGACAATCTAGAAGAAATTCACAACTTTCTAGAGACTTAGAGCTCGCCAAAATTGAATCAAGAAGAAACAGATCAACTGAACAGATCGATCACTAGAAATGAAATTGAACATGTAATAAAAACACTTCCTATAAACAAGTCCAGGACCAGATGGCTTCACGGGTGAATTCTTCCAAACATAAAAAGAGGAATTTATACCCATGCTTCTTAAACTTTTCCAAAAAGTTGAAAATCCAGACAAAGATACTACCAAAACAAGAAAATTATGTCTTTGATGAATATATATAACTCTCAAAAAAATTTTAGCCAACCAAATCCAACAAGATATAAAAAAGATCATACACCATGACCAAGTGGGATTCATCCCAGGTTCACAAGGATGGTTCAAACATACACACATCAATCAATACCATATAGCATGTTAACAAATGAAAAGTCAAAACCCACATGATCCCCTCAATAGATGCGGAAAAAGCATTTGACAAAATCCAATATCCATCCGTGATAAAAACTCCTTCCAAGGTGGGCATAGAGGGCACATACCTTAACATAATGAAAGCCATTTATGACAAACCCAACAGCAAATATAATACTCAATGGAGAAAAGCTGAAAGCCTTCCCATGAAAATCTGGATCAAGACAAGGACGCTCATTCTTACCATTTTATTCAACATAGTATTGGAAGTCCTAGCCACAGCAATCAAACAATCCAAAGAAAGAAAAAGTATCCAAACTTGGAAGAGAAGAAGTAAAATTGTCACTCTATGCAGAAGACATGAAACTATATATGGAACACCCTAAGAACTCCACAAAAACTACTTGAACTGATCAATAAATTCAGCAAAGTAGCAGGATACAAGATTAACATTCAGAAATCGGTTGCATTTCTGTATATTAACAATGAAACTTTAGACAAGAAATACAAAAATACAATACCTTTTAAAATTGCACCCCCAAGAATCAAATACTTGGGAATGAACCTGACCAAGGAGGTGAAAGACTTATATGCTGAGAAGTACAAAACATTAATCAAGGAAATTAAAGAGGATGCAAAGAAATGGAAAGATATGCCATGCTCCTGGGTTGGAAGAATTAACATCATTAAAATGGCCATACTACTCAAAGAAATCTACAGATTCAATGCAATCCCTATCAAATTACCCATGACATTTTTCACAGAGCTAAAACAAACAATCCAAAAATTTATATGGAACCACAAAAGACCTACAATTGCCAAAGCAATCCTGAGGAACAAAAACCAAGCAGGAGGCATAACTCTCCCAGACTTCAGGCAATATTACAAAGCCACAGTCATCAAGACAGTGTGGTACTGGTACAAAAACAGACAGACCAATGGATCAGAATAGAGAACCCAGGAATAAACCCAGACACCTATGGGTGATTAATCTTTGACAAAGGGGGCAAGAACATAAGATGGGGAAAAGACAGTCTATTCAGCAAGAATTGCTGGGAAACCTGGACAGCTGCATGTAAATTATTGAAAATGGAACACACCCTCACACCATGCACAACAATAAACTCAAAATGGCTTAAAGACTTAAATTTAAGACAAAATACCATCAAACTCCTAGATGAGAACTTGGGCAAAACATTCTCTGATATCAACCTTACAAATGTTTTCTCAGGTCAGTCTCTCAAGGCAACAGAAATAAAAGCAAAAATAAACCAATGGGAACTCATCAAACTGACAAACTTTTGCACAGCAAAGGAAACCATTACAAACAAAACCAAAAAGACAACCTTTGGAATAGGAAAAAAAAAAAAAAAAAAAAAAAAAAGCTTATACAACTCAACAGCAAAAAACCCAACAACCCAATTGAAAAATGGGCAAAAGACCTGAATAGACATTTCTCCAAAGAAGATATACAGATGGCCAACAAGTACATGAAAAAATGCTCAACATCACCAATTATTAGAGAAATGCAAATCAAAACTACTATGAACTACCACCTCACACCAGTCAGAATGGCCATCAATAATAAGTCTACAAATAACATATGCTAGAGAGGGTATGGAGAAAAGGGAAACCTCCTACACTGTTGATGGGAATGTAAATTGGTATAGCCACTCCGGAAAACAGTATGGAGGTGCCTCAGAAAATTAAATATAGAACTACCATATGACCCAGCAATTCCACTCCTGGGAATAAATCCAAACAAAACTTTCCTTGAAAAAGACACATGCACCTATATGTTCACTGCAGCCCTATTCACAAAAGCCAAGACATGGAAACAACCTACATGTCCATTGACAGACGAATGGATTAAGAAGATGTGGTTTAAGAAGATATACACAATGGAATACTATTCAGTCATAAAAAGGACAAAATAATGCCATTTGCAGCAACACGGATTGAACTAGAGACTCTCATACTAAGTAAAGTAAATCAGAAAGAGACAGACAAATACTATATGATAAAGCCTATATCTGGAATCTAATATAAGGCACAGATAAACCTTTCCAAAGAAAAGAAACTCATGGACTTGGAGAACAGACTTGTGGCTGACAAGAGGGAGGGGGAGTGAGTAGGGGTGGGCTGGGAATATGGGGTTAATAAATGCAAACTATTGCATTTGGAGTGTATAAGCAATAAGATCCTGTTGTATAGCACTGGGAACCATATCTAGTCACTTGTGATGGAGCAGGATGGAGGATAATGTGAACAAAAAAGAATGTATATATATATGTGTGACTGGGACACTTTTGCTGTACAGTGAAAAATTGACAAAACACTGTAAACCAACTATAATAAAAAATCATTTTAAAAATGAAGGAAAAATTATCATTTCCATTATGAGGAGTTGAAGGAGAAGATAGAATAAAGGAAGAAGTGATGATGCAGGAGGAAGGGTCTGTTAAGAACAGGTTGGCCAGGTAAGCTATCTCTAGGAAAGCAGTGTTTTTTTGTTTGTCTTTTTGCTTTTTCTAGGGCCACTCCTGTGGCATATGGAGGTTCCCAGGCTAGGGGTCTAATCAGAGCTACAGCTGCCAGCCTACACCACAGCCACAGCAACACGGGATCCGAGCCACATCTGCAAGCTACACCACAGCTCATGGCAACGCCGGATCCTTAATCCACTGAGCAAGGCCAAGGTACGAACCCGCAACCTCATGGTTCCTAGTCAGATTTGTTAACCACTGAGGAACGACGGAAACTCTGGAAAGCAGTGTTTAAGCGGAGGTCCAGATGAGAAGAAAGAATCACCCTTGCCCAACAGAAGTAGAGCAGTCTGCAAAAATGAAGGACAAGTTTATTATTTATTTATTTATTTGTCTTTTTAGGGCCACACCCATGGCATATGGAGGTTCCCAGGCTAGGAATCTAATGGGAGCTTCAGCTGCCAGCCTACACCACAGCGACAGCAACGCCAGATCCGAGCTGTGTCTGCAACCTACATCACAGCTCATGGCAACGTCAATCCTTAACAGAGTGAGGCCAGGGATCAAACCCGCATCCTCATGGTTACTAGTCAGATTCGTTTCCACTGAGCCATGACAGGAACTCCAAAGGGCAAGTTTAAATATCACATGCTGAAGTTCTGAGTAAGAGATGAGCTTGGTGTCTGCAAGCCCTCAGGAAGATGGCATTTATTCTGGGAAGAATGAGCCAGGGGAGACAGAAAGGCTGTCAGGGCCAGGTCACATATGGCCTGGCAGGACTTGGGAAGAGGTCCAAGCTTATCTGAAATGTCAGAAGTCAGTGATGGATTTTAAGGGGATGAGTGACAGTGATGTGTCTGACTTACCCTGGGTCGCATGTGGAGGGAAGACCCTGCACAGTAAAGCACGATATCAAAGCAGGTCTGCAAGGAAGCTATGCAGAAATCTCAGGTGGACAGGGAGAAGGTGAGCCTCTCCAGCACATATCACAAAGACAGTGTCACCAGGTCCTGCTGGTGACTCGGGGTGGACAAGGAAGTGAGGTGGGGACCCCACTGTTTGGCTTGAGCAGCTCAGTGGATTGTGGGTGGCTCTGACTCACGTGGAAGAACAGGTGTGAAGTGATGTGAAGAAAATGTGCAGTTCTTCCAGACACAGATTTAGGCTTTCAAATGAGGGTGTTGAATAAATATTTTGGAGCTCAGCAACCAGATATAAAATGGGGACTCATAAGTATACAGATGGTTTTAAAGCTCAGGGATTAAATTTGGTAATTTAGGGCAGTGTTCACCTAGAAACAGAAAAGGACCAAAGACTGTCCCCTGGAACATGTGCAAAGATGGAAGCTGAGAAGAGGAGGAATTTACAAAACAGGAGACTGAGAAAGTGCAACCAGTGCTATCGGAGAGAAGACAAGAAAGGTGGTCTTCCAAGAGCCAAGTGAAGAAAACACGTCCAAAGGAGTGAAGACAACCATTCCCAGCAGATGAGCACAGAGAGCAGACCAGGAAATCTGCAAAGACACCACTGTTCAGGACAAGAGCAGCTTGGCAGCGGGTAGGGTGCAGTGTGGGGCTTGACTGAAATGATAGGAAACAAGAGTGCTTAGGGGTAGAGGGCCTCAAAGGAGCTTCCCAGCTTCAGGAAGGCAAAGGGGTTGGAGCTGGGAGCGAGCGTGGTGTCAACACAACCTGTTTTCTGGTTTGATCTCTAAAATGAAAGCTGCTATAACATGCTTGGGGGCTGGCAGAAATATTAAGAGAAAAAAATGGTGGCGTTGAGCAGAAATGGGATAACTTCCAGATTAAAGACTTTGTGTTAGAAGCCACAAGCAGGTGCTTGGACTCAGGTGTGGAGAGGACCTAAGTTTGGAGCAGTGGCCACCACCACAGGGGCTGAGGAAAAACATGGCATACAGGTGAACAAGTTCTTACCCACCTGTACTAATGGGAGCTTCCTCAAGGAAACACTAAGAGCAGTGTCAGCTAATAAGGGTGGAGGGTGTGGGGGTTGGGGTCTGATGAAAGGAAGATGTGATACAGGCCTTAAAGAGTGGATTTTCAGAGCTGGTCATCACTCCCCTATGTTCACAGTTGCTTTATTTATTTATTTATTTATTTATTTATTTATTTCACAGTCACATATTTAACTCGTCCCTCACCAATCTAGTGTTTCTATTCTGTGTATGTTTCCCTCATCCATTGTCCTTCCTCACGTGTGAGGCTGAACCACATACTGGGTTCAGATCAACGTAACAGAAACATGAATCTTACAGCAAACGATTCACTTAACAAGAATCATGAGTGGGATGTGTAAGCCCTGCACCTTTTAATGACTCACTTCCTTATTGTCAATGTCTATAAATTATACAAACATGCATCTTAAGAACACAAACTTACGTACAGATAGAGGGCAAAATATCTTTCGCTCTAATCTGGAATCAAAGCCTAGGACTTTGAGAAACCAGTTTCTTTGGATTGAGATTAATTCCTTGCTCTCAGATGTTCATTGCTGTTCCGATTCTGTGAGAGTAAAAATTATAAGTTAAATTATTTTCGGGAGTTCCAGTCATGGTGCAGTGGTTAACGAATCCAACTAGGAACCATGAGGTTGCAGGTTCGATCCCTGGCCTTGCTCAGTGGGTTAAGGATCTGGTGTTGACGTGAGCTGTGGTGTAGGTTGCAGATGCGGCTTGGATCCCGCATTAGACCTCTAGCCTGGGAACTTCCATATGCTGCAGAAAGCGGCCCTAGAAAAGGCAAAAAGACAAAAAGTAAATAAATAAATAAATAAATAATTTTCGAACATGATATTTAATTACTAACATAGCTATATAATGGTTCTACATTGTCCGACTCCTTTCCATTTTGCAAGTCTTGTCAAAGGATAACCAAGATAACCAAGAAAGTTAAACATTGGTGTAAATATATAGGTCTTGCTAACTAGGTGACAGAAACAGTTTGACTGAAAATGTTCCTATTTATTCAGTTCCTTTTCCCTAGTAGTGTTTAATTTTAAGTCTAACAACAAGACATAACAAGAAAATAATAAGAGCAAAGTTAACAGCCATTAGAGAGGTCCTGCTTCCTGGTGTATTTACTAGAAATTGAGATGAATGATTATAACAATTGAACAGTAAATCCCTGTGAACCAAATTCATTTGTCAACTAATAAAGTGATAAATATTTTGACAGTGCATTACAATGTTCATATTACTCAGAATTTTACAGAATTGAGTTACATTCTTGTAAAAAAAATTCTCCTGTTCTCACCAACATATCTAACTGAATATGCTTCTCAAAGATTGCACCTATTAAAAAGGAAAAACTTGAATGTATGCTACTACTTACTCCCTCATTCCAGCCACAATAACATTCATCCACGGTGAGTGGAAAAGAAAATTTATCTATCTCATATTAAAATATACTTGAAAGATATTTCTGTTTTTGGCAGATTGTGTACTGTTACTCTAAGGAAACAGAAAAAACATCTAGAAGAAACAATTTTAATTCTTAGAGGATGATGTTCATAGGATTTTTAATAAAGAAATTTCAATGCATAAAGGGAGAACTTCCAGTACAGATGTCCAAGTAGAATGTTGGTATAGACTCAACTACTTTAGAAAGATGGAAATTATAATAATTTTATCTTATTATATAAGATAAAAAAAATAAATCATTCGAAGGCAGTAGAAGGTATCCAAAATCAGACAGAGGGTGTAGGAAATTTTACTCTAAAAAAAAAAAAAAAACCCCAGTCCTTAAAAGCATAAGAAATGTGAGTTTGAGACTTTCAGGACTGAATTTGTGGCTTTTGGATTACAGGTCTTCTCAATCCCCACAGCTACAAAGACACAAATCATAAAAACCATATCCTTACGAGGACAAATGACCAGAAGTGAGAATTTAGGATTAGAATAGCAGCTGGAAATTTAAAACCAAACTTAATAACCATTCCAAGAAATAGCAAAGCAAAGTGTGCAATGTATACAGGAAGAAAGTTAATAGAAACTGACTCTAAGTGAGTTCACACATGATGTTAGGAAGAAAAGACTTGAAATCCCCTAAGAGAAATATGTAACATAAGAAGAAATATAAATTTGAATAGCTATTAATATTAGATCCATTAAAAATAAAACTTACAAGAATAATTCCAGACAAGTTTGGCTTCATTGGTGAAATCAATCAAATATTGAAGAAATAAATAATATATTACACAAATGATATTAACATTACACAAATTCCGTTGCAAATAGATGAAAAAGAAATCCCTCCCAACACATTCTCTGAGACCAGTTCTTACTCTGAGAACAAAGTGAGTCAAAGCCATCATAAAAAATACCAATATCATACCCTTTATTAGATGCATTTTTTTAAAGAAACTATTAGGAAATGAAATTCAACAACATATTAAAAATATTACATACAATAGCCAAGCAAAGCTTTTCCAGAAATAAATTGATATCTCACCATATTAATAAAATGAAAACATCCATTGCATTATCTTAATAGTTTCAGAAAAAAAATTTCAAAAATCCACTAATTACTCAGGACAAGAAAGAGAACCTGTTAGTAAACTACAAGTGAAAGGCAACTTCCTCAAGTTAACAAGGTATCTATTGAAGACCAGCAGCTAACACACTTAGTGGGGAAAACCAGGGTGCTCCCTCCAGGGGTCATGAAAGGCTAGGATGCCAGACTGCCCATTTATTCCACATGATGCAAAATTCCTAGCCAATAAGATAAGAAAAACAAACTTGTTTAAAAACATACAGACTGGAAAGGAAGGGTGAGCCTACTTTTTCAACTGAATGTATTTGAAAAATACCCTTAGAAATTTACAGAAGAGCTGCAAAACTGACAAGTCAGCTTAGCAAGGTCACAGAATTAAGTGTATATATATATATACTAAATAATTGTAAAATGAAATAACAAATACAATATGATTTCCATGGAAATAGAAAATGAGTTATTTCAGATAAAATGAAACAAATGTACAGAAAACAACAAATATTCATGAAAGAAAGTAACCTTTAGCAAATTCCAGACATCTGTTTCAAACTCAGAACTTTTAAAAAAGCTAAATAATAAAATATTTAATATTACTTGGAGTTCCTGTCGTGGTGCAGTGGTTAACGAATCCAACTAGGAACCATGAGGTTGCAGGTTCGGTCCCTGCCCTTGCTCAGTGGGTTAACGATCTGGCGTTGCCGTGAGCTGTGGTGTAGGTCACAGACATGGCTCGGATCCCGCATTGCTGTGGCTGTGGTGTAGGCCGGTGGCTACCGCTCCAATTCGACCCCTAGCCCGGGAACCTCCATATGCCACGGGAGCGGCCCAAGAAATAGCAAAAAGACAAAAATACATATATATTTATTTATTATTATTTATTAATAAAATATTTAATGAATAAAAATAAGCAATCTGTAATAATATCTGGTGGGAAATTAGGGAATATTTATCAAATTTCTTTTCTCTCATTTATCTGATACTTAAGGAAAATATGTTTCAATTTTTTGAACAATTTTTAATTCATTTTGTCACATTTAGTCTGTAATTACACACAACACTGGAAAATAAAAAAATCACAAAAAAGGAAATAAAGAATTTTAATTGACAAACTCATTTTCCTTTGTTTTTAAATTTTGAATCCTATACATATAACTATTACTTAGTAATTACTATATGCTCTCTAAATCTACAGAGAAAACACAGGACTCAAAGTCAGACACTTACATGTACATTGTGTAATTTATAACTTCCTCAAAAGCAGGCATGCTTCTTTATAGCTTTCATGGTACCAAGTATATTATTAGGTTAATCAGACTCTTATAAATTGAACTCTGCAGAAATCAGACATTTTCTGCTTATAACATATATGAAAACACCCTGCTTAATGACTTTTATTCCCATTCTAATGTCAGGTTTATTGGGGCGGAGAAATAGTCACAGGTAACAGATGCTGATTAGTTAATATTTATTATTTTCTATTCTTTCAACCAAGATTTATCCCTAATTTGTCTTCAAAATCTTTTAAGCATTTTATAGACTGAATGAACACTGTATTGTTCACTAAAGGGCAGGCGGCAGTAAAATGATATAATACACGTTGGTTTTGTGATTTTGGAATAATGTATGAAATTTGTGAGCACAGATATTTCCTAACCATATATTGGACACTGAAGGTATTTTTAAAATTTGTTTCCTTAAAATGTAATAAAGTTAAATATTAAAATAAAATATATATGAAAGTGTGAAAATGCTGGTGAATATATTTCTCCAAAGAATATTTTCCTGCTGGGTAATCAATTCTGTCCTAAATATACTATTTTTTAATGTAAGATGAGATACATGTAATAGTTTAAAATATTTAGAGAATGGTAAAGATGCACATAAAACCTAGCAACTGGTAGTATGAAGCTAGGGGCTTGAATACATGAGTCTGGTGTTAAAAGGTCCATTAGCAGAAAATAAATCATTAACTTCGTGGTTAATCAACTTACTTTCCATAAGTCACCAGCTTTCTCAAAAGATTACCCTTCTTTCATTGGTTCGCTAATTTATGTTTCCTAAATCAACATGGGCGCAGGGATTAGGCTACTGGCTTTGTTTGTTTTGTGCAGTAATTCTGCCTACTCACTAGGACTGATAGCTCAGGATAAATACTGGACCTTGAGACTTGCTGGGTCCAGAACCAACCCTGGTTTTCTTACCTGAGCAACTGAGGTGAACAGTAGACAGCCTTCAATTTGATTGAACAGTCAACTTCAATTCTTTCTAGCTACACAGCAAAAGAAGTCTATTCAACTGATCACATACTAAAAACCTGCTCTGCCCTGAAGTTAATCACTATCATCAAAATGTTTTGTGGAGACTATGTAAGTATAATGGCTATTTCAGTAAAACTTTCCAGTCTTTGAAGATTTGAATCTTGCGTATAAAATTTCACTTGCAGCACTTGACATTTTCAACAGGAAACATTGGTGTTTTCCTTAATCTGAAGTTTTATTTATAATTGAGGTTTTAATTAGTAGGTGTTCAATGTAACTACTAAAGTTAATACTACTAAATGTCAAATGCATGCTAATTTTAAAACAATGTGTTATTCTATAGAGGCAATTTTATAAGTAAGCTGACTCAGAATTCTACCTGAAGTTATAACAAGATTTGTTTGCCTCCATGTTTATTTCTCTTTATAAGAAACTACAAATAGACTTGATTAAGTTTTATTTTAAGTCTATAATATCTTCAGAAAATACAGTTTATTTTTGAATAATTACCTGTTGAATTTAGGCAAATATAAAACTCAGTTTAGTTATGTTAGTTTTTTCCCTTGTCTGCATCTCTTTGATCCAGTGGTTCCAATGGTCCATGAACTTTGGAAGAGCCTACAGAGGCTGAGCTATATAAATATATATTATATTATTTTATTTTATTTATTTTATTTTTTGCCTTTTTCTAGGGCCACTCCCGCAGTATATGGAGGTTCCCAGGCTAGGGGTCGAATTGGAGCGGTAGCCGCTGGCCTACACCACAGCCACAGCAACGCGGGATCCGAGTCGCGTCTGCGACCCACACCAGAGCTCACAGCAACGCCAGATCCTTAACCCACTGAGCAAGGCCAGGGACCAAACCCGCAACCTCATGGTTCTTAGATTCGTTAACCACTGCGCCACGACGGGAACTCCTAAACATATACTATTTTAAAAGATATCCATTTCACCTGGCCTTGGGAATTATACACATGTTATGTGTTGATGAATTTTTAAAATCCGTATTATAAAAATGCTTTCAGGAAGTCTTTTATTTTTAAGGCAAAGTTGTTATGCAGAAAACCACAACATAACTATTTGGTTAAACTCTGCCACAGTAACAATGTTATTTACTCATTTAAAAAGTATTTATTTCTAGAAAATTTTATTTACTTTATATTGCTTTTCAAATACTGAGTGACAACCTAAAATGTGGTAACTTTCCATCACTGTTGGCTCAAGAATCTTAATTGTATCTTAAGATCTCAGAATCTCATTTGCAACTGGAACTTTATTGTCTTATTAACTGTGAGGCAGTTCTATTTTCACTATAGAAATAAAAGTTGTTAGGTGATTTTAGGCCAGTACAGTAAACAATTTAATTTGTAAAAAGTTGTTGCTTTCTCCCATTATAGTATTAATTGCTTCAAAAAACTGTACTTGAATGAAGAGGAATTTTCTCCCTTTCTCTTCACTCAAGTACAATTAATTATTTGAAAGTAACTGATACTACGTTCTGTGTGGTATGTATGGTTTTATATTAACATTTATAGGTCAATTTATCAAAATAAACATTTATAGAATATTTAAATTATATTTGAGAGATTATTAAAAGTTACCAATGATAAGCTTTTAAAGAAATGTAATGGTTTACTATGCCTCTGGAGCAGATAGCGAATATCAGAGATTAAAGAGTTGGATTTGAGCAAACTAAACAATCATTTAAAGTATTTTGATCATCTTTTTCAGAAATAAACATTAATTTTTCTGTATTATCAGCAAATTTTGATGATGAAATGGTTTTATTAATGTTATTATATTTTAGAGCAATTATTTATATTGTTAAATCATATGGCCCAATTGGTAAGAACTTGATATTCAAGAGACCAGTATTTGAGGTCAAGTTCATCTGTTTATTCTCCATTTGGGGTTTGGTGTCCTTAAGCAAAAGATAAATTCTTCCACTGGCAAGAGAGCAGAAGTTCTCATCTCATAGTGTGGATAATTATTGACTGGATTGCTTGTTAAAAATAGACTCTCGGGACCTCTGCTCAGCAGTTCTGATTCAGTATATATGACGTCTGAATTCACCCACTGGGTATCAATGCATGACGATTTTTGAAAGCCACTAAAGTAATTCATTACTGTCGGTTACAAAATATAGAAAAGTTAAATATAAATCAAGCAAGAGGCAAGAATCAGAGAGAGGTAGTTACATTTCTATAAGAAATAAGCATATACAAACAGTTAAAACTACTTCCTAGAAATATGGCACTAAATGACCCTCAGTGATTAGGGTGATTTAAGTGGGATAGTTACATTAAGAAGGTAAATTCACCTTTGATGCACATCAACAATTTACTTATGTGCTTAACTGTAAAATTGTCTGTTGAGAGTGAGATTTAATTAAATCTGATTTTGGCAAGCTTAGAATTATGTTGATTTATTAATTAGCCAGATAGAAATCCCCTTTCAGGAAGATGTTATTATATGCCTCTTAGAATGGAGGGAATTTCACTTGTAGAGTATTTAAAAAACTTGCTCAAGCCAAGATCCAAATCAGGTTATCTCTGTCATTACAACTCCAGCTCTTATCCACTAAAATATGCCACCTCATTTGAATACATTGCCCTGATTCTTCTAGTGAAACTGTTGGCTGTTTTTGTCCCATTTTGTTATCAACTGATTCCTCCCTTTGTTGTACAGCAGTATTTTATTCACTACAGCTTCCTTTACTTGGTTATATCCTTCCTTTTTGCCTTTAGGAAAATTTAGTCCTTTTCCTTTTAACTTTCCCATTTCTCTCATACCTACTGACTAGCAGAGAAAAGTTAATCATAGGAATATTACAAGAATATAATATATTCAATGCATATTCCATACTTGAATTGACATTTTTGCATTACATAGAGGGAAATTATTACTATTAAAATTTCCTGAGTCTCTACTAAATATCCAGAGGTTTTGCATGCCTTGCCTAATTTAATAGTCCGAGCAAATCTTTTTATAAGACTGCCATTTAACATGCAAGGGTTGTGCTATTCTTGGAGGCTGCAGACGTTCTGCACAGTGGTTTTACATGTATTATTTTTAGTCTCCATAACCTTCAAGGAAAATACAATCATCCCCATTTTCCACATGAAGGAACTGAGGCTTAGAGAAGTTAATGCTTGTTCCAGGAGTGAAAAGCCAAGGAGTTGGTGATATGGGATCCTAAGTCCATTTCTACCCCAACAGAGAGGTTTAAACATGGCAAAGTAGGGTTGTGCTACCTCATTAGCAAAGAGGTTAAACGTCTGCATTAGTGGAGAATGAGCAGCAGCATCCCCACAAAGCTGCCCTTACTCACAAACATGCCCCCAGAACAGCAGCAAAGCCCAACCACAGTGATGGAGGCATGTCTAGCGTGGGCGACGAGACTTTCTGCCTTTCAGCCCAACTGCCAGAAGTAAGTGCCAGCTGCAAGGCAGTGGATTGCAGGTAATGAAGGAGATGCTGGCTTTCAGTCTGGAGTGGCTGCAGGCTGGCCTGGCTGCCCTTGGTAGCAGAAGCTGTGGCGAGGCAAGATCATTCTGAAAACAGGCCTTTCCTACTGAAAAGGATTCCTGAGAGAAAAATCCTAACCCAGAAATCTGATTTTGACTGTTTATCTACAATATGACTTACTGAACAAATATTAATAAAGGTTGTTCATACTTTAGATTGTGTTTCACTATCACAAGACTGCATTGTCTGAACTTCACACAAAGTTATCAATCATGCTGGTATGGCCTCCACTTTTACTGGAGCCTCTATTGAACTAATACAGATTGGACTAGAAAATTAAATGCAGTAACTCTTTCCTTGCAGTGATATGTAAGCATGTTGTTAATTTTTTAAAACTCCTTTTAACAGCGATAGATTGCTTTTGGTGTAGAGCAGGCAAGCCTGCCTGTAGAATAATAGCTGAACCAACAGGGGCCAGGTTTGCCCCAGAGGATCCATGACTGAGAACAATGACTTAATCCTTCTGCACCTTTATTTTCCTACCTGTAAACAGCACCTGTGCTATAACAATCTCTTGAGAATTAAGAGGCAGGGAATGCACGGAAAAGACCTGGAGCATAAAGACCACCTGAAAAGGTGAGCCAGCTGTACCAGTTTCATGACACAACAGTGCCAAAGTTTGACCCCAAGTAACACAGAGTCCCCAGCTTTCCCCAGCTGGGTGCCCTGTTGCTGGAGAGGAGGTGAAGTTTGTACCCATTACTAAAGCTGCTCTTACACAAATACACACACACTCCTATATGTGTGTATAATTATTCATCACATTTACGAATAAATTTGAGCAACATCCAAAGTTTCATGGTTGGAAATATCATCGCTTAATCTCAGCATAGCTTTATCTGTAAAAAGCTTCTACCATGCTAAGAAATGTCACAATCCCACTTCCTTCACCAGTTATTGTCAAATCTCAATTTTTACTGCAAAAGTCCTCCCAAGTGTATTGAACTCATTATGTCCAATCCCCATCTGAAAATCCCTCTGGATCTATCCTAGCTTGTCTTTCACCCAAACCCACCCCACACCAGGCTCATCCTTGCACCTCATCTTATCTTCCTCCATGCAGGAATGTGGTTCCAAGTGGTATCCTGGGCCAGGAACAATGCCCCAGGGCTAAAGTTTGGCAACTTTCCTCTTTTTAATGCCACGCCTTTGGTCCTTGCATCCAAGATGATGGTTTTAATTACAATGTGTACACAGAGTCTTCTCTGAATGTACATCTCAACCCAGCGCCTATGCCTGAACCCCAGATTCATATAAGCAAGTGTCTACTCAGGCAGTGAAGACTCTGTCCTCTTTTTAGGTCAGAGGGAAAAAAAGGAAAAAATTGAAGTATCAGAGTTACCCCTCATCTTCCCTTTGTCACACCTGACAAATGATGACCCATTTATATAACTTTGGGCCGGACATTCACCACATACTCACTTGATGCCCAGCCCTCATCATCATTGTCCAACTTCATGCAATAGCCTCTTACTGGTCCCCCACTTCTGTCTTTGCTCTAACTTCTGGGTAACGGGGGCACAGCAGTGGTTACCATTGTCAAAGTCGTGCATCCCACTGAAACTGATGTAGGGAACACCATCATTCTGGACTTAGTTTCAGAGCAGGAGGTTAAAACAGCAAAGAATAGTTTGCAAGCAAGCTTTTGGTCCTGGTTGGTAAGTTCATGTATTTACACATGACAGCAAGAACAATAATACAAAGCTTAAAGTTGTTGGATGGTTTCCATTTTCCAAAGTGCTTACAGGATACAGATCACAGCCTGGGGATGACAGGACAGCTTTCTGACAGGCCTGTCTGGATATGTTGACTTCTTTTAAATCTAGAGGTTTTTGGATGATTATAAAATTACCCTGGAAAGGTGTTTTGACACTATACTTCTACTAATGTTAATACGCTGTGCTCATTTAAATAAGCAAGGGTAAAGCCAGAACCCACAGCAAATTTAAACAGCACTGAGAGTTGTAAAACCCAGGTTAACAGAAAACGTATGGTTAACGAGATTTTAATTTTATTTTTTGTAATTAATCAACCCACTTAACAAACAGTACAAGAAGAAACTCATCAGTTTATCACAAATCACTTTCAAAAACTATATTTCTTTTGTCAAATCACAGGATTAAAGACTCAAGAAATCAGCAGTGAGCCTGAGTTATTTTAGTGAGTCATGAGCTTGTGGGATCAGGGGAAAGGGACAAAGCAGATAGAGAGACATGTTAAAGGGCTTTGCCTCCAGACCCACACCCAGCCATTTATCTACCACAGATTCCCGCTATCGGCAGCAATTCCTTTTTATCAGAAGTACTCAACCTGATTCACCAGAAAGAACTGATTACTGGAACTTTAAGTATTTCAGAGTTCATTCCATCAATATCCCTACCTCAGCCTCTTTCAAATTGTCTCCAAGAATTCACAAAGCTGCTTAGAGCTGTGGACATGACTTTCTCATTCAAGGAGGAGAAAAGACTGCTTTTTAAGACTCATCCTCTTGGCCAGCATCGCATCTTATCACAGCACGTTGTGAATATATTCCTTCTCAATTACACATTTACACATATCCTTCAGACATCCTGGTAATTATGCTAGAAGGAACCAGGAAAATACATGTATCATGAACAAAACACAAATGTACTTTAGGCTACCTATAATAAGACAATGTGTTACATACGGTCCTAATATGGATCAAGTGGAAATCATGGCTACTTTGGATTTCTTTTCCACTTTATTTTGTAGCACTTTGTAATAAGGCAACAGGATATCAATGTATTTTCCCATCCTCTCGCTCAATTGCAACACCTGTGCTATTTTTTTTAAAGTGAAAACTAAAAGCATTGCAGAAATATTTCAAGTTATTTAAAAAAAAAAAACACTTTAACCCCAGAAGACGCATTGCTTTAAAAAATGTCTATTAGTAGTGGTTTAGAAAATATATGATTCATATTATATTTTATAGTTGAGTGACTCATGTTTTTGTCATCACAACAGTCATCTTCTTGAGTATTGCTCAATTCTCTAGCGGTACTAAATGTATGTACACATTCTTCTAAGCTTTCATTTACCTGCCAGTCTCAAATGGCATTGTTTTAAAGGGTAAATGAAAAGGCAGACAAGTTGCAGAAAGACAGAGGCATTAGTACCTTGGCCACATATCGTCTGTGTACCTTTCATCACCTGTTGTGCCAACTGCTGTGTGTTTAATCAAGCATGTAGCTCGTATATAAAAAAGCAAATATTCAGAGTGAGTGCAGTAGTCCTTTCAAAGCAAAAAAGGGTCACAAGTGTGAACCCTCAGTGACACATGAATTACTGGTTTTGAAATGGGAATTTTTGATGCAGCCAAGGTCACAAGTGAATCTATTGCAAATTACCAGCCAATAGAAGCTCTTGGAGAGCTCGGCCCCTTGTGGTCCTTATTTCCTATTATTCCAGACACTGCATGTAGTGGGACTGCTCCAGATATTACACATAGTGGGATTGCTCCTTACACTGTGCACAGGGGGATTATTCCAGACTGTGTATGTGGATTGGCCAAGTCTTCCTTCCAGACATTCAGTGACTTCGCATTTCCTGACTTAGTGGACCCAGTCGTTTTCTTATGTATAATACTGATTTGGAGTAATCTGAACACTTCAGAGATGGGAATAGTTTTAGAAAATGTTACTTTATTTAGCAGAGGGAAATAAGTATTAAATAAAGGCCCTGTCAGGAGGGAATTCTCTTCTACCCTACCAGGTTCTTCTGGCTGATCAAAGAGTTAGATTGTTGTGAGACAGATGAACAGGAGAAAATCATGCAAAACTTTAATACCATGTATATAGGGGGGAGACCCAGGAAAACCAGGTCACTCGCTCCCCAAATGGCTGAAATGCTCATCATCTTCAACTAAGGACAAAAGAGGATGTCGGGGGGTAGTGGTTTGGGACCTCAAAGGAGAGGAAGCAAATTCCCACAGGCATGGAAAAGCGAGTGTTTGGTAGTCAAAAGTTTGCTGGGCTGTGCAGAGACAGTGGGACACAAAGAGGGGTTGTTCCAAACAGACGTGGCAGGTGCCGCCCTTCTACACACCTGGTTCCTATAATAGTGCCTGTGGGATGGCTCTCTGCCTTTAGCTGTCACCTATTGTCATATTGATACCTGCAATCTATTCCAGCCCCCACACTTCAGCCTTTTCCATCATTTACTTCTGTCTCACACAGTACAAACCATGACTATTTATATCTAAAATATACACACTCACGTGTTTAGCATACATGTAGTTTAAAGTGGGCTAAGCCACAGCCCTGTGAGAACCTGCTCTGCTAAGAAGAGGACATTGTTTGGCTTCTTCTCATCCTTAGCTTTACAGTTTCCTGTCAAACAGTCCAGTCCCTTCTCCCAGTCCCAGTCCCCTTTACTGTGGTTACGAGATTCATGTACAATTTAGACAGATCGGTCAGCTAAAATCTGTGCTTCCTATCGGAGTCCCCTACCTACATTATAGCTGATTTTGTGAAGTTTAAATTCAAACGTGGTAAAACACGCCCTTGGTGGTATAGAGTTGTATGAGTTTGCAATCACAGTCTCCTTATAGAGACTCTCGTTACCCAAAAGCCTCCACCCTCCCTATTTACAGTCCACCAAGACCCTAGTCCCCAAACCCTGGCAAACACTGATCTATTTTTTCTTCTTATAGTTCTTTTCTACACTATTATGTACATGGAATCACAGACTGTAAAACACCATGGGTATGAATTCTTTCACTTCATGGAATGCATTTAACATTTATCCAAGTTGTTGCATGAATCAACCATTTTGCCTTTTTATTTCTGAATACAAGCAGTCTTGAATGGATGTACCATAGTCTGTTTATCCATTTAGTTTGGAAGATTACTAGCTTGTTTCCAACTTTTAGCAATTACAAATAAAGTTTCTGTGAACACTCAGGTTAAAGCTTTTAAGTAAAGATAAGTTTCCACTGCTTTTAGATAAATAACTAGGTGTGGGATTGCCAGGTTATATGGCAAGACTATTTTTAACTTTTTGAGACACTGCTCAACTGTTTTTCCAAAGTGGCCCTCAATTTTGCATTCCAACCAGTAATAGCTCACTGTAGTTTTACTTTGCATTTTTCATGGAAATATTGATAGTTTTTCATATGCTTATTTACTACACTTTCATTGCAAATGCATCCATTCATAATGCTTACCTAATTAAAAAAAATAGTGTTTTTTGGTTTATTTTTATTGTCCCTTATATTTTTTGGAACAAAAAAGGCCTTCATGAAAAAAGTGATTTACAAATATTTTCTCCTATTCTGTGACCTGTCTTTTCATTGTTGACAGCATTTTTTAGAGAGCAGATATTTTTAGTTTTGACAAAGTTCAATTTATCTTCTTCTTCTTTATAGATTGCATTTTTGTCACCCTGTCTAAAAATTTTTGACGTATCGAATGTCAGGCAGATCTTCTAGATATTTCACAGACTAACATTTCTATTTAGGACATGATCAAGTTGCGTGTGATTTTTGTACGAAGTGTGAGGTGTAGGTCACCTTTATTTTTCATATGAATGTTCACTTTTTATAACACCATTTTTTGGGAAAACTATTCTTTCTCCATTGAACGGCCTTAAAAACTTTGCCAGAAATTATTAGCCTGTATTTATGTGGCTCTACTACTAGCATCTCTATTCTGTCCCATTGATCTTAGTTTCTGGAATGTTAGCCAACACCACAAGCTCATTATTACTCTGACTTCATAATAATTCTTAAAATCGGTTAGCATTATTCGTCTAATTTTGTTTTTCTTTTTCAAATCTGTTTTGGCTGTTCTAGTTTCTTTGTGTTTCCAGTATGACGAAATAAATTGATTGGATTTTGAATGTCAAATCAGCCTTGCATTCTTAGAATAAACCTCACTTGCTCATGCTACCTTATTCCTTTTCTATATTGCTATACTGGACATACTTATATTAGGTTGGACTTTTTTGCATCTGTATTAACAAGGATCACTGCTTTGTAATTCTCTTTCCTTGCAATTATTATTATTTTTTTGGTAGTAGTACAATTCTGGCTCCATAAAATGAGCTAGACAATGTTCTTTTCAATTTTTATAAGATATTTTGTAAAACTGGTTATTATTTATTCCTTGAATAGTTGGTAAAAATCTCCAGTGAAACTATATACCTGAAGTTCTTCTTGTTGATGTAATTACTATACACTCAATTTCCTCCATAAATATCAGGCTCTTTAAGTTAGTTGTGTTTCTTTAGTAAGTCTTGATAGTTTTTGTCTCCCAAGGAATTTAAATTGTCATATTTATGTGAACAGAATTGTTCTCAGCGTTTTTGAGTAGTGATGACCTTAGCTATTTTCATGTTTATAGCCTGTATCTTCTTTTTCTTTATCTGTTTGGCTGGAGGTTTACCAATTTTACTGTTCAAAAAGCAAGCTTCTGATTTCATTTATTTCTTTGTTTTTTTTTTTTTTCATTTTACTGATTTCTACTCTTGCCTTTATCATCTCCTATCTTCTGCTTGCTTTGAGCATAATTTTCTATTTTTTTTCTAATTTCTTATGGTGAAAGCTTGAATGTTTGAGAACTTTCTTTTTTCCTAACATATGCATTTAATGCTATAATTATCCCTTTAGGCACTGAAGGAAATTGAGTATCCTAAACACCAAACTTGCATGATGAATATAGATGATCTTGCTTTTCCTGCCTGGTTTTGATCAGAAAAAATCTATACCATCTTGAACACTGTTATGCTCAGTGATCGACTTGGTAATGTTGCATATGATAAAGAATTTTAGGTCAATAATATTTTCTTATGAATTTCTAAGATATATGAGAAATATAAAACATTATAAATATACCTGGATACCTAAAAGACTAAAAGTTTTTCATTTCACAACTTAGTGAAGTTAGCATTTTTCATTTGATATAAAACTGATTCTTGCAAATGGTAGTGTCCCATGGAACTCTCAGAACAATTAAGACCTCAGTGGGGCTACAGGTTGAAGTTAATGGTGGTAATGAGGAAGAGGAAGAATGGGATTCATAATAGCTATTATTGATTGACATAGTATCTCATCATTCTTCATAAGAACTCAAGTAGACATAGTGTCTATGTAACTCTAGAAAGTTTGCATCAGGTGTGTTTAAGTGAGTTGCCCCATCATCAAGCAAGGAACAAAGATGAATTGAGACCCCACTAGGCCTGCTCCAGTGAGAAAGAAATATCCACCAACCTGGGGGGTGGTTTACTGGCTGCACTTTATTTCCCACAATGTCCAGAGAAAACAACCACCAGATGTTTCCTGGTCACGTGCCATGTGACACGTGTCCCAGCTTTTCACCAACTTGATGGATGTTTCTCTTCCCACCCCTCCTAGTCAGGAACAGGGTAAACCATGGAGAACAAAGAAGTTTAGAAAGAGAGGTAAAAGGGTTTCCATCAGAGGCTCAGAGCACTGACACTTTCATGGAGTTCCTCTGAATTCTTAGCCATCCACGTTAGCTGGAGAACCTCATAACTTTTCCCCAAAGGGTCCTCAAAACAACAAAATGTACCATAAAATCATCACCCTATCAGACCCCTGTTACACAAACCCCACTGGTGATAGTGTAAGTCAATCAGAGAGAGGAAGTGTGGATTTACTTGATTACGGATCAAAGATGGAATAGTTTTATTTTAAGTTTAACATAAAAAAGACAAAGATTTATAATTTGTAGTCAAAATGGCTATTAATTAGTAGCAGTTTTCATTGTTAGATAGTTCTTTGGGAATGAAAGAAATACAGACTGAGAAAGTTAATAAAGTCTATAAAGTACCTATAAATGAGGGAGAAAATCTACAAAGGGAGGCAAAGGAACAGAGCAAAAGAAAGACTTTCAGTGAAAAGTGAGATGCAAGTTAAGTCCTTAGAGGTTTTTTAAGTGACTGTCTATCTAGCACATTGTAAATTTAAACTTTTCTGATTGTATAAAATGAATAAATTGTTATTTATACTTTAACAGTCACTTTTAAAAAACACTAAATGTACATTTTCAGGTTATTAAACTTGGATCATTTATCAGACAGAAAACAATACAATGCCTTTATTTCATCCTCACACAGCTCATCTAAAAGCTACAAGGCTCCTTTCCATCAGGAGCTGCCTTAGCTCTGGTTGCCGTGAGAAAATTTCACAGATCGGGTAGAATTTATTTAATTTAATTAATTTATTTTATTTTTTGTGGTTGCTTTCTAGTGCTGTACCTGCGGCATATGGAAGTTCCCAGGTTAGGGGTCAAATAGAGCTGCAGCTGCCAGCCTACGCCACAGCCACAGCAACACAGGATCTGAGCCCCATCTGCGACCTATACCACAGCTCATGGCAATGCCAGATCCTCAACCCACTGAGTGAGGCCAGGGATCAAACCCGCATCTCCATGGTTCCTAGTCAGATTTGTTTTCTCTGAACCACGACGGTAACTCCAGGGTAGCATTTATTTAACCAGCACTTATTTCTCGAGTGCTAAGGCTGGAAGCCCAAAACCAAGGTGCCTGTGGATTCTGTGACTGGTGAGGACACCCTCCTGGCTCACAGGGCTCCTGCCCACTGTGTCCTCCCTGCACAGTGAGCCTCAGCTCTGATCTTCTTATTGGGGTATTAACCCCATCGTGTGCCTCTGGTCTTGCACAACAGGCATTTTAGTCACCGATGCTCTGTGGCCATAGAGGATATGTTTGGGGACCACGATGAAGTTTTAGGACCCCTCCTTGCCAGGAACCTTCTCCTGAAGGTTACTTCCTTATCTGTTCTCAGAGTCCCATCACTACCCCTGAAGGAAGATTTGGAGCCAGATTCTCCACAATGACTTGTGACAAAGTCTTCCTACTTTGTAGTCCAAACACGTACATGTCCACCCCTGTAAACCCTGGCATGGAATAAATCCACGGAGTTTAGGCGCTCCCCCTTACACAAAGCAGCTGGGTAGCCGTGCAGTCGTGGCTTCAGCCTTTTTTTCCCATGAAAGTCACTGTGTCCCTGAACTCCACAAACTCAAGTCCTATAGCTGGTCCCCTTGTTGAAGACATCCTAACCTTTGACCCTTCACCTCAGCTTCCATGGCAGCATAGGGAGGTCTCAGAACACTGTCACCTCAACCCAAAAAATCCCATCCATAATCCCAAATAGAGCTTTTTCACGTTGTCTAGGTTGGTGAGTGGCTAAGAGTTACAAACCTGTTTTCTAGAACTTTCTTTGCACACCCCACCTCAGTGGTCCCTCCATCACCTTGCAGTATGGATACAGGTGGCAGCCAGTTTGGACAGGTTAGAGCCTCGGTGAGAACTGAATTATAAAGGCATCAAAGTGAAAGCCCTGTTCCAGGGTTATATCAACATCTTGACAGTTTACTACTTTTCCCTCCTCCTTGTCTATCAAAGGAATATCCATACCAATCCTCACTTTCCAGAAAGAAGATCAATATATGTCTTGTGCAGGGCAGCCCATAACTGATTCCTGTCCAACACACCATATTTATTTGGCAGAGAGTTTCCCTTTCACATAAGACACCACACGAATGTTGATGGAGTTTGGTCTCTTCACATGTGTTCTCAAGTTTTGTAAATTATCTTCATAGTAGTACCACTTTAACTCTTACTCTGCCCATTTCTGTAAGTACCACATTTTTTTTAAAGACGAAAAATGATAGAAAAACATTCCAAATATAACTTAGAGCGGAAAATGGCACTGTACTTGAGGACACAGTACAAAAAGTTTAGGTTCATTACCAAAACTTCAAAGTGTAAAAATAACCAATTGAGTATTATTTTAAAAAATCAAATAGGATCGGATCCTCCCTCTGAGCTGGTGACTATCATTTCCTAAACCTATCCTGGTGTCCTGGTGTGGTCTGACAAATAACTGACAGACCACTTTGAAGATTACAAAAAGGGGGACCCCTGCCACATAATTAGATAACCATCAATATTTTCTAAATTATCTTTTCCTTCCTAGAATGTGATAACTTCTGAGACCTATACTTCACAGTGAGATCACTTACGGATTGCTACTTATCAGAACACAGATCAAATTTTACAAGTAAACACCCAACAAAATTTAAATCCTATGTCCTTATAAACCCAAGTATGCTTGACGAATTAAAAATTACCTTTAGGGAGTTCCTGCTGTGATGCAATGGGTTAAGGATCCAGCATTGCTGCAGCTATGGTGTAGGCCTGCACCTGCAGCTCAGATTCGATCCCCAGCCCAGGAATTTCCATATGCAGGTGAGGTAAAAACAAACAAACAAACAAAAAAACAACCTTTAAAATACTTCAAATAGTTTAAAAGCATTTTGCCTGTTAGTACAGTTAACTAGCCTATTCCTCTGATCTTGGATCCCTTACTATGATACCATCAATGTATTTCATTAAGGAAGTAGAAAGCTGTGAACCAGATGACATAAAACCAATCAAGCTATAATGCAGTCCTTCTGTCTCCTTCATCCCCAGGGCAAATTATGCTCAGAGGTACAACTAATTCCTACCTAGAAAACTTCTAGTAAGGAATGCCTTCTACTGTATTGTGATTCCATACTTTGTCTTCAATATAATTTTTTTTTTGTTATTTGTTTTGTTTTGTTTTAGATTTATACATCTTCACTCAATGAATGGAACAGAAATGCCTTGCAAGACATTTATTTAAAACAGTTCAGAGCAAAAATTGTCCTAAACAAAGTGTCCATCACTCCAACTCTATAAAAGTATATTAGTCATATATCTAACAAAATTGATTCCAAAATTCTAAAACTTTTGTTTGGGTTAAATTTCCTTTAATATAGAAATAGAAATGTCTTTCTTTTGTAGCTAAGTAACTTCTTTATGGATTATCCAGCTAAGGTTTTATTTGGCTGAAAATTAGCTTTTTTAAAAAAAATCATATTCTCTTGCTTTAGTAAATATTACCTCAGACAAGGTAAAAAATGTAAAACCAGCCAGAAACTAGCATTATTATAAAGGTAAAATCTGTTGGGAAGAGTATATCATGTTTTTGTTTTGTTTTCCACAGTAGGCTTTCAGTGTTATAAAAGTAACATGATAGGCCAAAGAAACCATTCTTTTTCCCTTAACGTCTCCAGAACATGCAGATAACATTATCATTGATTTCTGTTATTGAAAGCTACAGAATTTTTAATTACTAGGAGGCTGTTTCTATTTGTGAAAGAGAGCACTGTGCTTTGAGAGTGCTAATCTCTAAAAATATCAAATCAGAGGAGAGTCACTGAAATTAGCATCCAAGAGCTGCAACATCATGTTATAGAAATTGTTCTAATAAATCCTGAAATACAATTCTTCACACCTGAAATGTTAACTTAATCTCCACCTTAAGAGCAAAATTCAGGAGTGTATGTGTTCCTTGAGTTTGAGCCATAGATCCTATAATGAATTAGCTTCCTATTTAACCTTTAAAATTTGAAGTTGTTGTATGTTTTATTTCCTCTAGATTATGTTATGTGCGTTAAGATTTTAAATGATTTCATTTTATTTTTTGTCTTTTTAGGGCCTCACCTGCAGCATATGGAAGTTCCAGGCTAAAGGTCGAATCAGAGATGTAGCTGCCTGCCTATGCCACAGCCACAGCAACACCAGATCTGAGCCGCATCTGCGACCTACACCACAGCTCATGGCAATGCAGGATCCTTAACCCACTGAGCGAGGCCAGGGATTGATCCCACATTCTCATGAATACTGGTCAGGTTCGCTAACCACTAAGCCATGATGGGAACTCCAATTTTAAACTATTTTATGAGAGACATAAACAAATATGAAAATAGCATTAATTTTTGAAATATAAGAATAATAACAAAGAGTAAAAAAGGAGAGGATTGAGAGGTAGGATGGATGGAAAACACTGTGTTTAAAGTCAGAACACTATTATTCTAGTCTGCCAATTATTAAGCCAGTGGTGTTACATAAATATTGAGTCAACATTTTATATGTAATTAAGAAATAAGAACACATACTTTGCCTGTTACAAACTTGTTGATAACTTCAAATTAAACAAAGAAAGTAAAGGACCTATTTAAACTGCAAAGGAGCAACACAGAGAGTAAAGCATACTGCCTCCAACTCAGAACACCATGGTTTGCCAAATACACATTATTGTATTTGGGCATGGATATATTTATCAAATTTAAATGTGATTTCGGGTCTCTTTAATTTTTTTATTTATTCATTTTTTTGGCTGTGCCCAGAGCATGCAGAAGGTCCCAGACCAGGGATTGAACCTCAGCACTGATGACATCGAATCCTTAACCTGCTGAGTCACCAGGGAACTCTTCAAGTCTCTTTAAATAATATATTGTGGATGAATATTAAAAGGGTATTAGGACACCTTAATATTAATTAGAATATTCATAAGTAAGCTTGAGTAGTATTTTTAGATCTGCTGCCTGATATTTTATCTTCAAAGACAAGAAAAGAGCAAAAGAGGAGTTTCCCTTGTGGCACAGTGGGCACAAAATCCTCCTGCAGTGGCTCTGGTCCCTGTGAAGGCATGGGTTCATTTCCCAGCCTGGAGCAATTGGTTAAAGGATCCAGCATTGTTGCAGCTACAACTTGGATTAGATCCCTGGCCCAGGAACTTCCACATGCAATGGGTCTGGAAGGAAGGAAGGAGCAAAAGAGACTTTAAAAGATCCCCTGCAAAGTGGCATACTATGAAAAGACAGATTACCAAATTAATAATATATGGTTCCATTTGAAAAAACATGACTATATGTAAATACAAGAAAAGCACAGTTAGAGGACCTGGCAGATGCTTCTTGTCATAGGCATGAAATAGTGAACAATTTGCAGACAATGAGATCATAAATGATATTTTAGCTGTCTTGTCAGAGTCGTTCTTATTGGCCAATTCGATTATACTGAGTGTGAGTTAATTATTTAATGAAAAAGTTCCCACGTGCACCTCTTCCACACATGGAAGGGACCGTGTCTGGCAGTTAACACGGGCGCTGCAGGCAGAGCGAGCTGGGTGTGACTGGCACCATCACTCGCCACCTGTATGACCATGGACAGAAATTCACATCTCTAAACCTCGCTTCACCTATGGCAATCATACAACCTGGCTTGGGTGTATCTTTGATTCTTTATCTAATTTCTGGGAGTTAAGTAAGGGGTGACATAAATTACTCTGCTTCTTGGTACACACTGGAAATTCAGCGAGTGCTCCTACTTCTGGATTGAGGGAGTGAGAATACGGAATGACTTCTGTTCTCACTTGACCTCCTTGCACTGACTCCGCTTCACTGGCCTGGAATCATGCCTATTACATTTGGAAGGAATATGCAGGTGTATTTTTCCTTTTGTCCTCTCCTTTACAGTCTGCTGGCTTTAAAACTGCTGGATTGGAGATTGTTTCCTCTGAATTCTGGAAAGTCTGATCAAATGCCTTCTAACATTTAATTTTTCGGAAGAGAATTCTGATCCCAGTTTGATTCTTTCCCTTGTGAGCAATATGCATTAACATTACCTCCTAAGTGTGGATCTTGATTTCTTCATTAATATTCCCCAGTACGAGATGGTCCCTTTTCACTTATGGATGTGATTCAGAATGTTTTCTACTTTTTCTTTATTATTATTTTTCTTCCACTTCTCTGCTCTCTCCCAGATGTATAGACATCAAATATAATGAACTAAATTATGTCTCTATATGTTATTATTTCTTCCATGATTCATAATCTCATCACCATGTCCTTTTTCCATTTATTGTGAAAGTCCCTGGACAGAATTACGAAGTAGTAATAACCTCCTTACAATCCTTATTAGTTGGCATCGGTCACATGAAATTCTTTTATAATCTTTTCCACTATTAAACCTATTCTTTCTGGTAATTTTAATGACATTCTCTACTTACTTATACAACTAAAACAGTCCTAAAGCATTGCCTTTTCTTTATCCAGACAGAATGTTACTTCACATTTGCTCCTTATATCTTATCAAACACTAGTTTCCCAAAAATGCCGCCCACTCTGATGACAAAGCAAATCTAAGAGGAAACTCGATCTTGACAGTTTGATCACATCTCAGGGTGAAGAGGGAAAGGCATAGTATTTATGAGGTTGGGAGGGTTAAGTGTGTCTTTTGATGAAGGGTTGGGGGGGTTAAGTTTGTCTTTTGATGAAGGGGGTGGGGCCTGATGGAGACTGAGCAAGTTTGTGACTTGAGAATTTAGGATTGGAGGCAAGAATTTTGAGGCAACTCCATTAATTTTCTGTTGCTACCTACCACAACAAATGACCACAAAGTTAGAGTCTTAAAACAATACAAAATTTATTCTCTTACAATTCAGAGGTCAGGGATCTGGAACCAGTCTCACTAGGCAGGAGTGAAGCTGTCAGCAGGGCTGGATCTGCCTGGGGGCTGCGCGGAAGCATGGTTTCCTCTTCTTTTCCAGCCTCTAGAAGTTGCCTTCCTTAGACCACACATTCCCTGGACCACATTCCTTGGACCATATGCCCTTCCTTCATCTTCACAGCCAGCATCCCAGTATCCTGCTTTCAGTATCACATCAGCTTCCTCTTCTGTGGTCAGATTTCCCTCTACCTCCCTCTTATTAGGATATGGGATCTCCTATATTTATACCTCTCAGATACAGATAGTCCAGGACAATCTCTCCACCTTAAAACCCTTCACTCAATCACATCTGCAAAGCCCACTTTGCCAGGTGAGCTACACCTGCAGGTTTGGGGACTAGCCATTGAGTATCGTGCACCTTCCAGAGCAAGCAGTCACATGATGCCATCAATTTTTCTCTATGAGGTTTAGTATCTTCGACTCCATATTATAAAGACAGAGTTTACAGTACCTGTTACTAAGATAAAGTTATCTCCAGTTACATCTTCCTTCATGATTGTTTCTTCAAGACATAAAGCCATGTTCACGAAGACAGCCCTGGATCATCATTCATCCTAAGAGGCTGTGAAGGTGAATCCAGGTTTCCTCCACCCCTTTCTTAACCTCCTTGATGTCTGTCTACTAAATGGTAAAGACTTCACGGCAACTCATTTAGTAATTGGTTCTATTCATAAATACTTTTGCATCAACTTGAGAATATAACAAAGCCTAGCTTAATATCAGTAGCTGGGGTCGTCATCAACCATAAACTGATTCTATGCTGTATACACATTTCCTTCGTAAGCATAACCCAGGTGTAAGCTGCAGTCATACTGTCCTCTAAGGCTCAAATTAAGTTCACAAAAATTCTTATCCAGTGATGTGTTCTCCCTAAAGATTCTTGTCTGAGGCTAGAGGAACACAGGGCAGAACACTAGATGGTTGTCTTACACACTTCAAGCTGTCTCCATTTGGCTTCCTTTGTCGGGAAACACCAGCTGGTGCATGCACACTATTCCTTCCCAGAGGCTGATACCCCTGCCTGGGACAACCCCGCCCTACTTTAACAAAAAGCCATTCCCACCAGCATTGTGCCTGGCCCTGCAGTCTAGCCAGCACTAGTCCCCCACTGGGCTTCAGAACTCTGGGGACACCCCTCTGTGTGCCCAGCCCCCACTTCAGACACCCAGAGGGGCTGATCCACATATATACACTGGGCAAGTCAGCCACTGCCTGCTCAAGGACATGGTCTGAGTGGACTGGACCTAGGGCTGGGCTGGACGTGCCAACTGCCCTGCCAGGTGCTGGGCCAGTGTGTCAGCTATGCCTAGTATTGTTTTTGTCCATTGCTGTCACCAAGAAAGACATGGAAGAGCAAAAATGGGGGTTTATGATAACAGGTGGGGTTACACTGCAGTTCTGCTAAAGTTAAACACCAGACATTCTGTTCCTAAATGCATTTTTGTGCTCCAGCCAATGGCAATGGGAATTTCTTTTTGGCTGTCTTAATCCTTCCTTTCCCTCTTCTCTCTCTCTCTCCCTCTCCATCTTTCTCTCTCTTTCACTCAACACACACACATCTTTATTTTTCTCTTAGAATTGGCTTAAGAGTAAGAGCATATACTTTTAAAGTTTTGATTTTACCCACAAGATCCTTTGAAAATAGAGATATTTTTTTTTCTTACAAAGATGAAAAAAGGCCCTACTAGTACATGCTATTTTATTTTACATTAATTTCAGCTGTAATGGAATGGGCACCAGCCATGAAGTTAAATTTGGACTTGAGCGTCAGCTTCACGACACACTACCTGCATGGCTTTAAACAACTCACTCAGCCTCCACGTCTCCTCATCTGTGAAATAAGCTTAACATCATCAGTCTCACAAGACTGCGGAGGTGATTATCCAGGAAATGCTGGTGGAAACGCCCAGAGCACAGGCTGCCTGTATGAATAATGAAGTTTTTAAACTGCTGCATGGATGCAGATGTCTCTGGCTCCATGTGTTTTTATACATAGTATTTTACAAACATTCTTGGAGCCTACATTCTATCTTAGGTCCTGCCCTAAATGCTTTCAAAAGCAAGAACTATACCTGCCCTCCAGAAATTTAAAATCTAGAGGAAAGGGCCAGTGCAAAAAGTGCAAGACTATATTAGAGAAGAAAAGGAAGCCACAGGTAATACTTGATCAAGTCTGGAAAGACTCCACGGAAGAGCTGGAGTAAGAGCTAAGGTTGGAGTTTGGGAGATGAGGGCACTCAGTTCACTCTCTGTTTCTGTCACTCGTCACATCTCTTCCCAAACTGCTTCTTGGAAACCCAGATGTTCTCCCGTCATTCACGCCAACCATTCAGCCTCCACATCTACATAATCACTCACATTCAGGCTCACTGTCAACAAAACAAAGGCAGTCTAGTTCCTCTTGGAGACCTGGCAGAATCAGGAATGAGTGTTTTCTGCTGCTGCTGGGGTCTCAGCGGGATTCACAGCTTGGGCACCAGGAAGAGGCTGGGTGATTCCAAGGGAGGTGGCGGGAAGGACGTGCCAAAGTGGCGCTGGAGCTTAAAGCTCATGGTCAACCCTGATAGATGCCTCAGGATGGAGGTGGAGTCTGGGATGGCTGTGGGGATGGGAGTGAGATTCACCACACAGATGGAATCGGATGGACCTACCAAGAAGACCTTGGGGCTGGAGCGTGGGACCCTTGAGAGAAAGACGGTGAGACAAGATGCTCACGCAGGGGCTGGTCCTGAGGAGCCCTGTTTATGCTGGTGAAGCATCTGGGTTGAACCCTAGTCACCCACACTCAGTCATAGGACTAAGCTGCCACCAGCAATGAAAACATTCCTGTCAAGGCCAATGCGCCAAAGTGTGACTGTCCTGTCCTGTACCTTCATGTGCTGTCCTGTATATGACAGTCTCACTTAGACGGGTTATTACACGCTGTCAAGGGGACAACAACAGGCTGTCCTCAGTCTAGCACCCGGGTGTGTTCACCAACTGGGGGGTCCCCAGGACATCTCTTCCCTCATGAAGCACCATGCTGGGTGTTGAGGGAGGGCACATGAGGAGTCTGGTCTTCTGAAGGACCTTCTGGTCTGAGAAGAGCTGGCTGCTGTGACCCAGGAAGTGGAAGAAGAGGCAGCAGAGGTTAAGATGGGGGCTGTGGAGAGCACTGTGAGGAGGGGAGGACAGGGCTGAGCTGAGGGACCCGCTCATGAGAAGGGATGGGCCGATCCCTGCTGACCCCAGCCCTCAGTGCTGGCTATGTTCAAGCCTCCGAGGTCCACCTAGGACACTGCTGGTCAGACAGGACTCAGTGGGCTGGGATTCAGGGCATCTGCACCTGGGCCAGTATAGCCGGGGATGAGCCCCAAAAGGGAGGCCCCAACTTCGTAGGGTTTCCTCAAGCCTCCAAAATCCTAGGTTCAGTAGGGATTGAATCATCGCAACACACTGACACAAAGCTGAATTACTCAATGAAACCCTCATGTTGGCAGGCCCCCCGCCAGACCAGCTGCCCACTCACATAGTGAGAGTCAGAGTCTGAAGTTAGAAGCTGTCAAGTTGTCCATGTGAGGAGACTCAAAGCCAGACAAGAAAAAGAGCTAAAACGAGGGTGTTGAATAAGCAGGATATGGGCTTATAGGCCCCTGGGTTACTATGGACAAGTGAGACAGGCACTGATCAAGGTACCTAGTCACATGAGGTGATGAAGATAATGCTGTCACCTTCATGAGCAACCTATACATGAGTTTTCCAGTCTGTATTCAGAACCAGATAATGATTTTGAAATTTTTCTGTCAGTTAAAGAAATCTATTCATTATTTACTCAGGGGGTAGATTCTGGAACCAATTTTAAATCTACAAACCACTCATGATCTTCTGCACTGTGAGTTTATGCGGGAGTTTATTCTGTCTTTTTAAAATGGAGTTATATTTTATTCCTCTGTCAAAACCTTAATTCACAAATGACTAGAAGCAAAGATTATGTTTTGATTACCTTGTGGTGAGAATTCAAATTGAAATGACAGGCATTTTTGCCTGAGACAAGTCATACTATACCTAAATGTGTTACTTTTCAAGGCAAAAATAATTTTACCCTATACACAGTACTTTTTATGTCACACTGGAAAGTGTCCACTTGTTCAAAATTTCCCAATTTGCTCTAAGATGTGAAAAAATTGGGAATGTGTATATTAAAAAGGGCTTTTCTTTGAAAGGTACACACGCTGAGACACAGCTGACACAACAGTCTCTTACTCTTTCAAAAAGTTAAACTACCATGGCTGGGTTAATTCAAAATACACCTCAAAAATTAGTAAGTTAAATTGCTTTCAGTTAAAAACAATGTGTGTTCATTGAGAACATGCTGTTGGCTTCAGCTCAGGTGTGCATTATACCTGAGGGGGGGTTCTGAATCTGGCACCCCACAACCTCCATCACCCCTTTTTGTTTCTTCTTTACCTAGCTGTGGAGTGGAACTCACATCAGGGTATTTCACGCTCTTGCTTAAGAAACACTAGATGTCCCTTGGTAATGTCATAACTCCTGAGCTCTGCCTTTGCTTCTCACCTGAGTGGCTGTCCAGCCGGACCCTCACCAGCTCACACACCTGATGGGAAACTGTGCCCCATCAACAAGGATGATCTCCCGTCCCAGACCCTCTCTTCCAGGCCAATTCCCATTGTGTGATTTATCTGTCTCTCTTCAGTTTTCTGAACAGAAACAATAAATATGGTCAACATAATGATTTCAAGAATCTGCTTAATTTACATATGTTCTGTATTTGTTAAATGTTTTATCAAATGATTATGTAGAAAGCCAGATCATTTGGCCAAAAATCTCATTTATGAAGTTTTTAAAGAAATCACTTAAGTGACATCACTAGTAAATGAGAACATTTTTTTATTTTTTTGTTAGGGCCACACCCATGGCATATGGATGTTCCCAGGCTAGGGGTTGAATTGGAGCTGTAGCTGCCAGCCTATATCACAGCCACTGTAATGCCAGATCCGAGCCTCATCTGCAACCACAGCTCACAGCAACTTCAGATCTTTAACCCACTGAATGAGGCCAGGTATCGAAACCATGTCCTCATGGATACTAGCCGGGTTCATTACCACTGAGCCATGACGGGAACTCCAAAACATTTTCCAAAAGAAGACTTATTGCCTAGAAAATTGTGTACAGTTTTGATGTACCCTTTGCAGACAAGGGACATAACATTAGAAATATAAGAAATGAAGTCACAGAACAACTGCAATGTCCAGCACGACATTGTAAAACAACAATGTACTTGACATGGCCAAATCCCCAATTTTAAGAGCAGGTTGCAAATTGGAAAACATAAAACATGAATGATGAATGATAGATAAAAATGCATGAGTGCTAGGGAGCTGGAGAAAGAAGCTCTCAGACCAGATCAGAGACCCGTGTCATCAGTGAGTCTCGTGTTGGGTGTAAGGACCACAGAATGGGGTGAGTACAAAGAAGGGGAAAAATTCCAAAAGGTCAGATTATCTTAACATAGATGGACATATACTACAGGTGTGTCATAATCACTTGAAAAATGTTTTATGGCCCACAGCAATTAATTAATCAATGAAGTTTCTCAAATAATTGTTTAACTGGGGGGACAGAGCTAAAACTGGAAACTGAAGTGTTTGATAACTGAACTGGTCAGTTCGGGCAAAATGACCATTGACAGATTGCTGGTCATCAAGGGCTGGAGCAGCTGGGGCGTGGAATTGAACCAGGAAGTGTTGGTACAAGCCCCCAGGTCCCAGGTGAACAAATCCTGGTCTGTGCCAGCCACCTGGAGACTCCACCAGCACTGGACTCATAGAAGCTGCTGTGAGCAGGTCTCCAGGTCCCCATCAAGAAAAGGGCTGTGTGAGGGGTGGTGTTAACTATCCCCACCATGGGGACCACTTCACAGTTTAGACGTACCAAATCCTCACGTCGTACTCCCTACACTTGCACAATGGCGTATGTCAGTCATTTCTCAATTACCTGGAAAAATATAAACTATGATCATTAAAGACAAAGCCAGGGAGTTCCCTTCATGGCTCAGTGGTTAACCAACCTGACTAGGATCCCATGAGGATGCAGGTTCAACCCTTGGTCTTGTTCAGTGGGTAAAGGATCTGGCATTGTAGTGAGCTATGGTGTAGGTTGCAGACACAGCTTAGATCTGGCATTGTGGTGGCTGTGGCAGAGGCCAGCGGCTATAGCTCTGATTCAACCCCTAGCTTGGGAACTTCCACATGCCACACTACGGCCCTAAAAAAAAAAAAAGACAAAGTCAGCACTCCAATGAGGAAATAAGGGAAAGGGACATGAAATATGTGCCTTACATGGAATAATGTTGCTGACATGGGCATCATTAAAGCATAATTGAAATAAAACAAATATAAAGATTTAGGGGAGTTCCCGTCGTGGCCCAGTGATTAATGAATCCGACTGGAAACGATGAGGCTTCGGGTTTGATCCCTGGCCTCACTCAGTGGGTTAAGGATCCAGTGTTGCCGTGAGCTGTGGTGTGGGTCAAAGAGGTGGCTCAGATCCTACGTTGCTGTGGCTGTGGTGTAGGCCGGCGGCTACAGCTCCAATTGGACCCCCAGCCTGGGAACCTCCATATGCCACAGGTGCCCTAGAAAAGACAAACATAAATAAATAAATAAAGATGTAATATGCTATATAAATGGGCATGAATGACAAATGCTTACTAGAAAATTACGGTTTTTGAATGACTGAACAGTCACAATTTTTCTTACTTTTCATGTTCAATTTATTTCCAAAACATTTTTAGTGTATTACTTTAAGGCTGATTGATAAGGAGATCATTTTAAGTGGCAAAGGAGACGAGAACTATAAAAGACAAAATGAATTTCTGCATTATACTATAAAAGTATATTGTTCTAGTAGTCTGCAGGAGGATTTTAAAAAACTTTGAAGAAAAACCTGTGGACACTATTTCACCTACAAATTGTGTCTGATAAATCATTACTTTCTAACTTTCCTTATGCATAACTTTCAGATCGTCCTTTTCTGTCTTTGTTTTGTTTTGCGAAAGACATTTAGTTTCATTTTACAGCACTTATGCCAATAGAAATTCCAGTGTAGCCAGTGATGAAATATTCTTTTTTTTTTTTTTTTTGCTTTTTAGGGCCACACTTGGGGCATACAGAGGTTCCCTGGCTAGGGGTTTAATCAGAGCTGTAGCTGCTGGCCTACGCCACAGCCACAGCCACATCAGATCTGACCAGTGTCTACAACCTACACCACAGCCCATGGCAACACCGGATCCTTAACCCACTGGGCGAGACCTGGGATCGAACCCGCAACCTCATGGCTCCTAGTCAGATTCGTTTCTGCTGAGCCATGATGGGAACTCTTTTTTTTTTCCCCCAGTGATGAAATATTCTGTTTCCTGGTGACATTTGCACACTGAGTGCTGAAGACTGCCTACTTCTCTTACATGGATTTAATAATCTGTCCCATTGTTTTCAAATACATTCTCTCTTTTATATTGTAAAACAGCCCTTTGGCTGAGAGCACACAGCAAGATTAAGGTTACCAGGCGATGAAGGGTACTGCCCCAAGGCTTGTCCAAACGAGCCTTCTAACTCCTGAAATTCTGTTCCACGCCTCAAACACCTTTGATTTTCCCAGTGAGAAAAAAACAGAGAAAAGGCTACAGAGAAAAACAGGACTTAGTGAAAGGCAGCGACAAACAGCAGGAAAGAAATTTTACATTGAGAGGCATGGCTCTTCCTTCAAAGGTTTAAATCTTAAATTCCTCTAGGATTATAAGATTCAAAAGAAAATGACTGAGGTGAGGAGAACTCTGTCTGGGAAATGACTTTAGAATCTGCTCTCTGAACTTAATTTAGTAAATATTGTGCATAGACTCTCACCCAGCGGGACTGGGAAGTGAATAAGGGAGATAAAACTCATGTTGTCCCCTAATAACTGTCTTCTGGAATTGAGGCTGGCTCAAGAGAACTTAGTTTCAGGATCATGGCCAACAAGCTCGAGATGTTAGAAGCCAATTGGAAACTTGTTTATAAGCACACACGCTGGCATCATAAGAAGCAGAACATGCTTGTATTTGAATTGTGGATGTCTGTCTACATAAGATCAAAGAAGAATGTTTCACCAACATGGTCATATCTCCCAGTATAAAAGTATGGCCACAGCACAACTATCAGAATGGCTACTTCAAATAGACAGCTTTGAGTTTATTAGTATTTCAAGGGGAAGCCAAACTGAATTTAATTCCTGGTTAACTAAGAACAAGTGAACAGTGTTCTTAATCCCCTACAAAATCCTTTCATAAATATTTTGGCATCAATACATGCAAATTTATTGATCTGGAAACTAAGCGTAGTCTTTTGCGCATTAATTAATTGATTTTCAGCTGTTAGACAATGTGCTTCAGAAACCCATCACCTTCAGCTAAGACTGGTCATTGCTGCAGGAGAGCTTGGGGACACCTGCCTCCTCAAGGCAGGGGACCAGGTGCCCTGGGAGATGTTTTTCTTGGCCCAGGGAGGGCCCTCGGGGACAGCTGCCCTTCTCAACCCACTTAGGCTGTTCTCCCGTCCAAGATCCGAACATGAGCCTAGAGAGCCCAGACTCAAACAGGAGACGCAGCCTCACTTACTGTTCTGCTCTTTCATTATCCACAGGAGGGATGGGTCAGGGTTTTACGTTTTCCTCTGCAGCTGCCAGCTTCGGCCAAAAAAATCTCGGCCCCCAACTATATCATCGAGATTTTTATGAATCCCATAACCCAAATTCAAATATTTCAATCTTCTCTGATACGATTTTAGGGCTGTAAAAATAGCTGTGGTGGCAACTGCCACTTCTAATTCATTTGAATGGCATGAGTCCTACAACACAGGTCTCTTCAGCTTCTATAAAATAGTCTCCAATTCTTAAGACTCTAAGAAACTCCTTATTGTTTATAAAGAAGACATATATTTATTTGATTCTTACACTTTTCTACTATTACTTCTAGTTTCTCAGTCTCCTAGATGAATAATAGATGCCAGTATAGGAGAGGACAATGGATTAAAAAGAACACAGTTAATTCTCTGTGATTACAATGGACTCACTTTGCTGTACACCTGAAACTGACACCTTGTTAAGTCAACTGTATTCTAATAAAATTATAAAAATTATGTACTAGAAGAGAAGAAACAAATAGTTAATGTATTTGTTCATTAGACCCATGTGGATGTCTTAGAGTAATTTAAACATATAGAATATACTTTTGTTTTCATTTATCATTTCATTTATTGTTGACATCTTTGGTGTGAATTACTGAAATCCCATTGTCATTGACTCTCCCCCCAGGTACAGGGAACCATTGTCCCAGCTCCCAATTTCAACCCCATGATGGATGCCCAAATGCTGGGGGGAGCGCTCCAGGGATTTGGTAAGCCTGGTGACTTCTAGCACCTTTTTCATTTTTTTCCTATGCTTTACCTTACTTTAAGACTGTAACATGGATGTTATGTTCTGGTGACTAGCAGAAGACACACACAGATTAAAACAAAAAGCTGGGGAGTTCCCGTCGTGGCGCAGTGGTTAACGAATCCGACTAGGAACCATGAGGTTGCGGGTTCGGTCCCTGCCCTTGCTCAGTGGGTTAACGATCCGGCGTTGCCGTGAGCTGTGGTATGGGTCAAAGAGGTGGCTCAGATCCTGCGTTGCTGTGGCTGTGGTGTAGGCCGGTGGCTACAGCTCCGATTCAACCCCTAGCCTGGGAACCTCCATATGCTGCGGGAGCGGCCCAAGAAATAGCAACAACAACAACAACAAAAGACAAAAAGACAAAAAAAAAAAAAAAAAGCTGGGCAAAGAAGTAGAACAAGGAGTTCCCGCTGTGGTGCAATGGGATTGGAGGTGTATCTGCAGCACCAGGACACAGGTTTGATCTGGCCAGGCATGGTGGGTTAGACCACAACTCTGGCTCAGATCTATCTGATCCCTGGCCTGGGAACTCCCTGTGCTGCAGGGTGGTGGAAAAAAAAAAAAAAAAAAGCAGAACAAGAAATATAAAAGGACAATAGTGGTGAAGAGAACTGCCTCTCACATTTGCAAATCTGATGCTTGACATGTTTTTGCCTTCAATTCTTAAATGTTTTGGCACTAGACGAAGTTCCAAACCAAAAAAACTGAACCTGGGATAAACATCCTTTTTGGCCTGTTTCTTTTCAAGCCGGCTGCCTTTGCTACTTCCACGTCCAGCCATAGCACACTTCCTGCTGCTCTGCAGGATCTGCTTTTCCACATCCCAGCAAACAGGCCCAGTCACCCCCGCCTTCTCTCCTTTCTGTGGCATCCACATTCTCTTCCTTCAAGATCCCCTCAAGGGAGCCCTTCCACCTGAACCCTTCTCTGTCCTCACACTCATGGGCCATGCCATCCACATCTGCACTCTTCTGTCCCCGACCCCACCTTTACTGGGCTTGTCCTTCTGGGTCACTTGCTGAGTGGCCTGTGCGCACCTGGAACGTGGAATCTGGGAGTAGGTGCTTATAAGCGGTGTACAATGAGGCATCCAGAGTTTGGGAGAGGAATGTAGAGAGAAAGAGGGAAACCGTTGGTTCTTTTAAAAAAGACTGAATCATTAAGGTATGATATGGAGCTGTTAAACATCCATATATTTTCCTCAAGTAAAAACTGCCTTAAGGAGACTTTTGGTGAGTATAAAGATAAACACTGACAGTATAAAGGGAATGTTTGCATGAAACATACAAAGCCTTTCATGAGAAAGCAAGCTCTTAGCTTTGCAGACAAGGTCGCCTTTACACAAGCTGTGTGTGTGTGTGCGCGCCCACTGGAGGAATCCCACGGGAAAACAATAAAGGACTTTGAATACACTCCAAAGTCGAATTGAAGAGTTTGCAATGCTTCTAAACCTTTTAAATTATCTATCATCACTGGAAAAATACAGAGGTAGGGTAGCTAAAAGTTAGGAGTTAACTTTTTCTTCAAGAGTATAATTTTTGCTTTAAAACTGGAGATCAGAGCAATCTATTCACTGAAAGTTTTTCTTTGCTCCAGCTCCAATCTTCTTGCCATTACAATTTTAGGGTCAGAATATGGATTCATTTTGACCTTTGGAATTTTTTCTTGTCAATATTTTAGCTGAAATATTTCAGGAGGTTTTGGTTTTGATGGCAGTGTCTAGTCTGGCATGCCAGAGCAAGAATGCAGCTCAAAATGCTTTCAAAGGCCATCCATCCTGATGCTCCTGGCAAAGTGCAATTGAAAAAGACAAACTGCTTATGTTTTCCTTCGCTACTGTAGGTTTTTCCAGCTTTAAGACAGAGTTGACATATAACATTTTTTAAGTTTAAGGTGTACAATATGATGATCTGACACATGAATATTTTGTTAAATGATTAATAAGGTCAGTTTATGCATCCTTCTCACAAATTTTCATTTTTGTTGTTACTTTATGGGAAGAACCACTATGTACTCTCTTAGCAACTTTCAGGTGTGCAATGCAGAGTTGTTAACTGTAGTCACCATGACTTACACTAGGGTCCAGACCTTATTCCTCGAACACCTGGGAGCTGTACCTTTGAACCAACATTTCCCCATTCCCTCCACTCCCCAGCCCCTGGCTGCTTCTATGAATTCAGCGTTTTGGACTCCATGAGTAGATGAGATGATACAGTATTTGTCCTCCACTGTCTGGCTTATCTCACTTAGTATAATGTCTTCAAGACTCATCATGTTGTTGCAAATGGCAGGATTTCCTTCTTCTTATGACTGGACACTATTCCATTGTGTGTGTATTGCGTTTTCTTTATTAGTGCCACTGTCAATGGACACCTAAGTGGTTTCCATATCTTGGCTGTGGTGAATAATGCTGTCATGGACATGGGGGTGGACATAACTCGTCAAGACACTGATTTCATTTCTTGTGGATAATTATCCAGAAGTGGGGGGACTGCTGGGTCATATTTTGAGGAACCTCCCTACTGTCTCCCATTGTCAGTCCACCGATTTACTTTCCTACCAACAGTGCATGAAAGTTTCCTTTTCTCCCCATTTTTGTCAACACTTATAATTTCCTGTCTTTCGGAGTTGTAAGATTATACACCTCACTGTGGTTTTGATTTGCATTTCTCTGATGATTAAGGATGTTGAATATCATTCTGTATATTTCTTGTGCATCTGTATGTCTTCTTGAGAAAGAAAATATCTATTTGGGTCCTTTGCCCATTTTTCAATGAGATTATTTGGTATTTGCTCTTGAATTGTATGATTTCCTGATCTATTTTAGATATCAACTCCTTATCAAATATATGATTTGCAAATACTTTCTCCCATTCTGTAGGCTGCTTTTTCATTTTGTTGATTGTTTCTTTGGGTGTGCAGAAGCTTTTGAGTTTGATATTGTTCCACTTACTGATTTTTGACTTGGCTACTGTTTTTTACTTTAAAAAAATAAGAAAGCGAAAATTTATTTGGGAGCAAAGGAAAATGAGTCGTTTTTACAAAAACTATCTTATGAATAGATAGTTCATATTCACCAATCAGACTAAGAATAGCACCTCTCGGTAACACTCTAACACAGGAAAGGCATTAGCCTGAGCTTCAGAGAAGCTTCTAGTTGGAGAGGGGAGGGCTGGTGGAAGGGAGATCATGTCTTCTACCCCTGAATTGTCACTGGATCATTTTAAAGGAAAATCTGTAGATGCAGCACCAAGAGGAGAGACAGGAAGCACACAGGCATCAGGAGCCATTCTGGGATTTCCATCCTAGTTAGAACTGCTCCCTGCTGGAGGCGCCATGGGGGCCAAGCTTGTGTACCAGTCTGGATCACAGCACAATGGGTTCTTCCCTCTACAGAGCAGTGTCAATGAAAAAAGAGTCACTTGCCACATCAGTGAACAAAGGATGTTGTGGCCATCAAGCGACCACATTACAGCCACCCCAAGAGTGCCCCCTGAGGGGACTCAGGGTGGGAAAGCACAGGATGCTGGCCCTCCACAGCCGCAGTGTATGTCAAAGGAATCATGTCAGTGAGCCCAGACCCTGCAGCTTCCTACATACAAAGCCTAAATTCACTCACTCGAGGTGTCTGGTTTTAATTAAGAGTAATATTTTGATGTTCTCACTACCCGTTTTTTGTTGCAAAATCTCCCGTACATCCCCCCTAGCTCTCGCCTCTTCAGAGCTGTCCTGCGGAGCTACTGAGAGGCTGCCTCCCCGGCTTGAGGCCTCAGAGAGTTACCAAATAAAACATAATTCGCAACTTGTAGGTTGTGCATTTTATTTCAGCCAACAATAGTGTCAATTTAAAAATATATACAACCTAGAAGAAGAGAGTTAAGTTTTACTCGGGGCAAAATGAGGACTAGAGCCTTTGAGGCAGCATTTCGGAGAGCTCTAAGATACTGCTCCAAACAGGTGGGGGGGGGGGGGTAGGGCAGCATGTGAGTGATTTTGGTGAAGGGGGAGATGCACACATTTTGCAGAAGGTCGCTGCTAGTCACAAGGAGCAGATGTCACCATGAGGATTTCAGTGCTTTTCTAGATACAAGGAGATGCAAGAATTGGGCTCATAATATCTTCTGAAAATATCTAAGTATCTGAAGACCTGTTCTGCCTGTTTTCCAAGGCACATGGCACCCCCGTCCTGATCTCCACACTGAGCTCCACTCAGGAGGTGTTGGGGGTTGGCAGGTGCAGTGGCTCAGGATTCAGTCCATGTAGAGGCAGATGGCAAGTGCCCATCTCCAGTTCACAGCAACGACCTCACTGCTCTCCAAATACCATTCTTTCCAGGCTGTGACAAGGACCTGCTGATTGACATCCTGACCCAGCGCTGCAACGCCCAGAGGCTAGTGATCGCTGAGGCCTACCAGGGCGCCTTCTGCCGGGTGAGCTCCCCTCCTCCCCTGACTGTCTGGAGTACAAGCCCCTAGGAAACAGGTACTGCTCCCCTTTGCAGTCTCTGATTACAAAGGCTCCCGACTTCAGTGTGCATCAGAGACGGTCCCTTTGTCTCAAACGTGTTCACAGAATGTGGGAGAGAGACATCAAGGTGTCTCATGTGTACAATGTGCTCATGTACCGGTGACCCACCAGCCCTTCCTCAGATATCACTCAGCTTCAAACACTGAAAGTCCTGATAAAGGACAGCACAGGCTGCTGCAGGGAGGCTAAAAACGGTGTCTGTGAATGCCCCTGGGTCAAACTCTAGGGAGGGCTCAAGAGGGCCCACTGATCCAAGGCCAAAATACAGGACTTTTCCCTGCAATTCTCCAAGGTTCTCCCAGCAGGTTCCGGGGAGCTGTTGCTCTCGCTGCCTTTCAAGAGACCATTAGAAAAGAAGGTGCTTAAAAATAGCTTCAGGCAATAAAACAACCCAGAGTGCTTTAAAGTAATCACACTCTAATTTCAAAGCAAGTGCCATTCTTTCTTTTGTGATGCATTTAAACTTTTAAACCGCAGACTCTGAACAAAACTCTTCTGGCCAAAAGGACCTGAAACAGCATTCAGTCTGTCACCGGAGCCCTATCTAGGAGACACTATTAGAACCTTTCTCCAGGAGTTCCCGTTGTGGCTCAATGGTTAAGGAATCCGACTAGGAACCATGAGATTGCGGGTTCAATCCCTGGCCTTGCTCAGTGGGTTAAGGATCCAGCATTGCTGGGAGCTGTGGTGTAGGTCACAGAGGCAGCTCGGATCCCGTGTTGCTGTGGCTCTGGCATAGGCTTGGCAGCTACAACTCCGATTCGACCCCTAGCCTGGGAACCTCCATATGCTACGGGTGTAGCCCTAGAAGAAGGCAAAAAGATAAATAAATAAATAAAAGTTAAAAAAAAAAAAAGAAAAGAAACCTTTCTCCAGCTTTAGCCCAGGAGACTGACTCCATCTCCCCTCCTCCAGGCAGTCCTCTGCTTCAGAATGAATGACTAACTCCCAAAGCCACTGCTACCGGTGAAATTAAATTAAGACATAGAAGGAAATGTTATGCTTTTTCTCTCCAGGTAAAACTGCGAGCTTTTCTTATGTTCCTAAGACACCAGTGCTAGTTTTCTTTTGATAGAGAATGTAAAAGCTGTAAAAGTTGCTGTGTTAGTAATCTAATATTGTTTTAATGTGCACCCTGCCATGAGAGACTCATTTTTCTGTGACCAAAGGTTTACATTCATCTGTGCTTTTTGTAGATCTGGTTAACTTAACGGTAAAGCATTGCTGTATCACTCCCTACAAATTACCGCTAAACAGATGAAAGCAATTCAGAAACAAGGCTCTTTCACTGGGGATGTGAAATCCATGAAACGGTGGAGGAAAGAGCAATTCCGCAGGCCTGGAGTCTTAGAGCGGGTCAGACGCCCTGTGCAGGTGGCCCGGGCCCCTGGAAGTTTGGGGACCCGCACAGATGTGTGGAGTAGGCCCCTCGGCTCCGAAACTCCCGTCAGTGTCAGCTAGCCTGTCTTGTAGCCACTCTTCCTCCCGCACGTCCCTTTCACGCTGTCCTCATCCGGCCTTGACTACCCAGTGCCCAGACAGACGCAGAAACTCCTCCCGCTGGGCACACCCAAACTGAAGCCAGAATGAATCCAGATCTAAAGCTCCGTGCTTCTACTTTAATCCCTGAGCCTGAATCTCGATTCTCCTCACACGCCCCACATTTCCGAGAAGCAAGAGCAAGCCACGCGCCCCAGGCCCACCGAGCCCCGCCGGGCCCTGCTTCTCACCTCTACCTGTTGGCCTCTCCGCCTCCACCACATCACTGGGAGCCCCTGACAGCGCTGGGCGGACTCCAGGATCAGACCTGTGCACCGAGGCCGCCAGGGCCCCGCCCCCACGCGGGCCCCGCCCCCCACCATGCAGCCCCAACCTCTCGGGACTCCTCTCCCGCACCTGGCCCACCGGCGCCCTCTGCAGGTGCACGTGCAAACACTTCGCGCCCTGACCACGCCGCCCTCCTTCCCTGCCAGGTGTGCGGGTTTACCTTACCTCCCGCGCCCTGCACCAGCACCTCCTGGAAATCCAGGACTGGCTTACCTGCAGCCATCACTCCCGCCAGAGCCCAGCCCTGAAGAGGCACTGCATTTATAGATTTCCACTCGGCCTTTAAACAACAAAGGAGGAAAAGGAAAACATCCCCTCAGAATGCACTGCATAGTTAACGTGAATATTCACAAATCGCCTAAATTCCCCTTTTCCCTCACTCCCTGCTCTGGCTGCCCTCAGGTGACACTGCTGACCCTCTTGAGGGGTGAAGTCTCCCCTCCCCTCATATTCAAAGCTACTTCTTCCACCTGAGCAAGGTGTAGCTTTCCCTTTCTGTGGGAGAGATTAGGGGTTTCCTGTACTTGAATCATTGATATTTTTAGTTTTTATTAACATGGATAATCAACGTTAGAGGGCATTATTTTCCTAGCTGCTGAGTAAGGTACTTTCTAGGTTTGCTCCATAAATAATTGTTATTGCTTGATATTTTACTTTAGTGAAGAGCTGCAGAATTCTATCAACAACTTCCTTGACCTAAAGCAAACTAGTCCCTGGGCTCAGGTGAAAAGCCCTTGGAACCTATGATTGGCATACTGGTCAGCATAAGGAAGGAGGTCCCTCCAGGCTTCCTCCCAATATGGGAGCCATGCCCCCAGTTTAGCGGAGCCCAAATGTGAGGTGCCCCTGGCAGGGTGGGGGACCGTCCACACTGACTCTCTGGGCAATCAGAGGTCGACTCCTGAGGGGCCAATTCACATGGTCGCAACTGGGTCTCCCAGGGTTCATCTAAAACTGGCACGATCAGCTATGAAATATCCCCGCATCTGGAATTTTTTAAATGCTCGGCGCCAGTTGTGTAATTTAGTGCAGTGGCTCAAGGGCCCCCAACCCCATAGTTAGAACTTGGGCCATAGTACCTGACACTGTATCACGCCTTCCAAGCGTCCCTCTCACACCCGGCCCACCCTCACTCATCCTTCCAGGCTTTGTTCAGGGTGGGTAGGTGCTCAAGGGGGCCATAACCCTTCCCACTCCAGACCCCACCACTGCCCCCTAACTTATCACATGGTTCACTGATGCCTTGTACGGGATTTCCTGTCTGGCACCTCCCCTAGGACATACACCCCACCCCGGAGGGGCCTCTGCTTGTTCACCAAGGTCCCCAGCACTTAGGAGAGTGGCAGGCAGAGCTGATGTTGCAGATTGAATGGTGTCCCATCCAAGCCACAAGCCACAAGCCACAAGCCACAATGATGCTCTAACCTCATGGGACTGTTTGGAGGTGGACCTTCAAGGAGATGGTTAAAGGTCAATGAGATCAGGCAGGTGTGCCCTGAGCCCAGAGGACTGTGGGCTCAGAGGGAGAGGAAGAGAGACAGGGGTGTTTGGGGGAGAGGCTGCTTCCACATGGGGCTACCTGGACCTCTGCCCAGTCCCTGAGCTCAGATCCCAGGCTCCCATTTGAGAAGACACATTTCTGCTGTTCAAACCCCAAGCTTCTGATGGTCTGCTCAGGGGGCAGAGCAAAGAGATGGCAACAGTTCACTCTTCAAACCTTTTTCTTTCCTCTCACTTCTCAGCTTCATGGTTAAAAATACTGACCTTGAAGTGCCAACAAACCTAAGCAGTGGCTGATCTGCTCAGATGCAGGATTATCATGTCATTGAGACCAGTAACCAATTCTGTATCTTCTCTTCAATCCTCACTTTTGCTTTAGAAGCTGAAATTCATTTTACTATTGATCACAGATCAATTTTATGAGCATAGATCATGTAATTTAAGATGGTACAACTATCTTATCTCTAAAATATAGAGTAACTTCAATAGACCCCTTTTGATGAAACTGGGACCTTAACTACCGGGAAAAACAATTTATAATTTTGAAAAAAAAATTTTTTAAAGAATCAATCAAAGCATTATATCTTTTGAAATTCCCCAGTATATGTTTATTACAGCCTGAACAATGATTTTTCCTTGAAATAACATATAATCTCTGCCAAAGAGGGAGAGAGGAGAAAGAAAATTAATTACCTCTAAAGCCAGGCCACATCAGGTTTTAAAACACTAAGACATTCCCATCTGCAATATATAATAATTCCATTTCCTTTAAATCCTTCCAACACTTCTCAGGTTTTGACCAATATGATGAAAGTGAGTGAAATCCCATTGTGGTACTTTTTAGGTGTACTGATCTTGAAGTACGGCTAGGCAGGGGATGGCTAGAAAAGTACCGTCTTTATTTAACTGTAAAAATATGTCACTAGTACAAGTAACAGGTGATAGTAATAATGTAATGTTGAGCATCTTCTCATGTGTTGTTTTGTTTTCTGTTACATTTTGGCTGCTTCTTCTTTGAAGCTAACTCCTTATATTTATGTATTTTTCTTTCAGTACCTTGTTATTTATTGATTTGTAGTTTTTTATATATTTTCAATTTTTTATTTTTTTGCTTTTTAGGGCCGCACCCTTGGTATATAGAGGTTCTCAGGCTAGGGGTCCAATTGGAGCTACAGCTACTGGCCTATGCCACAGCTGCAGCAACACCAGATCTGAGCCACATCTGCGACCTACACCACGGCTCACGGCAATGCCAGATCCTTAACCCACTGGAGCAAAGTTAGGGATCGAACCCACAACCTCATAGTTCCTAGTCAGATTTGTTTCTGCTGCACCACGACAGGAACTCTAGTAGGTTTTTTTTTTTTTTTTTTTTTTTTGTATAATTTAGATACATAAGGAGTTATTTCCTTATGTAATAAAAGTGAAAATGCTTTCTCCAAACATGGGGATTAACCTCACACTGTGTTGTACTATCAGTGTCAGGAACTGGGAAGGGTGTGAGCCTGTGGTACACTCACAAGACAATGTTACCCAGCCATGATGTCCTGGGTACCAGTGAAACAGGAAACTCCTGGTCAAAGAGAGAAGATGCTCATGGCAAAAGTGGCAGCCAGAGTGGCAGCATTTGTGTACATTTCCTGAGCCTCAGGCCCACAGGTTAGTGCAGAGGTAAGCAGGTAACCTGCAGGTGCAGCAGGAGGGCTGGCAGGAGGGAAACCATGAGGTCGGAGCATAAGTCACTTCCAACGAGCAGGGTGTGTGGCTATCCAGCGCTGGTGGGGTGAGGCACCACCTCTACAACCAAGATTCACTGTACGAATGTCCTGGGGAAGGACCCTCAGTGCCTCAGCTGCATAGCATCCAGAGCCCAGAGAGCCTACCTCCACACAATGTCAGCCCTCAATTCTGTGCCTCCTGGGCACAGCAATCCCCAGGCCAGTTCTGTCATTCTGGCCAGCAAATGCCAAGGCCAAGTCCATCAACTCAAATCACACAGTCTTCAATAACCCAAGGGCTCCAGGCGCAATGGGGAGGACAGTACCCAGGGCTGACACCTCAGGGAGCTGAACAAACACCACCAACAAGGGCCAGTCCTGGAGACTGAGTGGCTTTTTCTATAAGTCCATGGCCTATCCACTTGGTTGAAAGTTCTCACCGAGATATAACAGGTGTGTCTGCAGGGCACAGACTTTGCCATGGTGCCTGGGATGAGGTCCCCAGGGCCCCCCCCCCCCCAGGGGCATCTCTCTGGAATTGTGGCTTCACTGTTTTCCCATTACTCCCAACTCACACCCAGAATGTTCCCTTGGAAAACTTGGGTACGGGAGGGGCAATCATGGAGAAGGGCATGCGCCCACCCACAGAGGGACCCCACCCGTGGCCACTGTCCTTTGACCACAGAGTCCAGAGAGGATCTGAGTGGCTGAGCCAAGCCTAAGTAAAGTTCCTCCACCCTTTCAGGTTCCCATCCACGGGCCAGACCAGGCAGCATATCCTGAGGTTGACAACATTACAGGAAGGAAAGAATTGCTGTGGCTGGGGAGGTGAGGCTAGAACAACCACATCTCCAAAACATGGCTCCATAACCTAAAGAAAAGCCCCGCCTCTCCTACACTTACGCTGCTCAGCACTTCACTTCTGACACCTCTTCTGTGTGGGGCTCCTTCCCCCAAATTAAACAGTCTGACACCAAGTACCCAGGGTTACCACAGACTCCACAGGTCAGGGCTCAGCCCCCCTCCAACAACAGCCAGGGTGTCCCTGATGAACCAGGTCAAAACATTACGGCCCCTAGAGCCATGACCATGTCTGCACTGATCAGCAGTCTGCCTTGTGCATTTCTTTATGCTAAAAATTAAATATCAGAAAGAGAAAATAAAAAATCAGTCCCATTTAAAGATGCTTCAAAAAACAAAATACATACAAATAAACCTAATGGTGGAGGTGAAAGACCTGCAGGGTTAGAACAGTAAAACATTGATAAAGGAAACTAAAGACACTTCAAAGAAATGGAAAGATGTCCCATACTCCTGGTTTGGAAGAATTAACATAATTAAAATGGCCATATTACCCAAAGCAATCTGCATATTCAATGTGATCCCTATCAAATTACCCATGACATTTTTCACAGAAGTAGAACAAATAATCTTAAATGTATATAGAACCACAAAAGAACAAAGCAGGAAGCATAACCCTACCAGACTTCAGACAATATTACAAAGCCACAGTAATCAAGACAGCGTGGTACTAGCACAAAAACAGACATACAGACCAATGGCACCAAATAGAGAACCCATAAGTAAACCCAGACACCTATGGTCAATTAATCTTCAACAAAGGAGGCAAGAATTTAAAATGGGAAAGACAGTCTCTTTAACAAGTGGTGCTGGGAAAACAGGACAGCTGCATGTAAGTCAATGAAACTAGAACACACCCTCACACCGCAAACAAAGTAAATTCAAAATGGCTTGAAGACATAAAAAAGACAAGACATCATAAAACTCCTAGAAGAGAACACTGGACAAACATTCTCTGACTAAAACCTAGCAATATTTTCTTAGGTCCGTCTCCCAAGGCAAAGAAATATAAACAAAAATAAACAGATGGGACCTAATCAAACTGACAAACTTTTGCACAGCAAAGGAAACCATCAACAAAATGAAAAGACAATGCACAGAATGAGAGAAAATATTTGCAAACCATGTGACCAACCAGGGCTTAAACTCTAAAAGATACAAACAGCTAAATATATATATATATATATAAAAATTCCAGTAAAAAAATGAGCAGAATATTTTAAGAGATATTTCTCAAAAAAAGACATACAGATGGCCAATATCTACATGAAAAGATGCTCCACATCACTAATTATTAGGAAAATGCAAATCAAAACTACAATGAGGTACCACCTCACACTAGTCAGAATGGCCATCATTAAAAAGTCCACAAACAATTTAAATGCTAGAGAAGTTGTGGAGAAAAGGGAGCCCTCTTATACTGCTGAGAATGTAAACTGGTGCAGCCACTATGGAGAACAGTATGGAGGTTCCTTTAAATTATCATATGATCCAGCAATACCACTCCTGGATATATATCCAGAAAAGGGGAAAATTCTAATTCAAAAAGATACATGCACCCCAATGTTCACAGCAGTACTACTAACAATAGCCAAGACATGGAAACAACCTAAATGTCCATCAACCGAAGAACGGATAAAGAAGATGTGGTACATATACACAATGGAATATTACTTAGCCATAAAAAGAATGAGCTATACCATTTGCAGCAACATGGATGGACCTACAGATTATCATACTAAGTGGAGTAAGACAAAGACAAATATCATACCACTTAAATGTGAAATCTAAAAAATAATACAAATGAATTAATACAGAAAAGAGAAACAGACTCACAGAAAACAAACCAATGGGGAAGAGAAATGGGGAGGGGATAAATTAGGAGTATGGGATTAACAGATACTACTATACATAAAATAGAAAAACAACACGGATGGCACAGAGAACTATATTATCTTGTAGGAACCTATAACTGAATCACCTTGCTGTATAGTTGAAACTAACATAATATTATAAATCAACTATATTTCAATAAAAATAATCAATCATAAATTTACCTACCACTGCATAGTGACAAAGCAGCTAGCACAAGTGTTTTTTATTTATTTATTTATTTATTTGTCTTTTTTGTCTCTTTAGGGCTGCACTTGCGGCATATGGAGGTTCCCAGGCTAGGGGTCTAATCCGAGCTGTTGCTACTGGCCTACACCAGAGCTACAACAATGTGGGATCTGAACCACGTCTGTGACCTACACCACACTCACGGCATCGCCGGATCCTTAACCCACTGAGCGAGGGCAGGGATTAAACCCACAACCTCATGGTTCCTAGTCAGATTCGCCTCCACTGCGCAAAGACAGGAACTCCCAAGTGTTTTTATTATACAATATAAAATTGCCCAAGTATTTACAGAATGAATATTGGGGCAGGTAGAAGTAAGACAAATTCTAAGTTACACTTTTTAAGGGTCTACATCACTGAGAGTTTAAAAGACAAAGTATCATTTTTATGATAATAAGAAAAGGTATATAAGTTAAAAGCATATAAAGCTGTTCCCTGAGCGTTTCCAGAGGAGCACAGTGCTCATCAGCCTTCTGCGTCTCGGGCCCCTGAAGTTCACACAATTAGATGAAGGATGAGAGGAAGAAAGAAGAAGGAACTGAAGTGTGACTTTTAAAGTGCCACTGTGAGGACTGCTGCAGCCTGGCCCCCTGCACTCCCAGCAGCTGGAGCAGCTCAGCTGTAAGTGCAAGGACTCATTACCCTAATGCAAGGCCAAGCTGTGAGGCCCCCCAGCCTCCCTTCAGGTCGAATCCTTGGTAAATAAGCAAGCAGAGGCAGTCAGGCTGGGATGGGGGTGGGGGTGTCACTTTCCAAAGGTGCATCTGCAAAGCTATTCCTATCCCCCTGGAGGGAATTCATGACTCTAATTAGAGAACCTATTTAAAGGCTTCCCTTTGAACTTATAAAGTAGAGCTATTTAAACATATTCCTCAATATTAATCTTCCCCATGAAAGCTGCATCTTCTGAAGTCTTGATAAATGCACTGCGGTCACCACCACAGCTCTCCACACATAAGGTCATTGTAACTCCCATGTTCCTGCGCCTCCTTGAAATAAAGTTGCTTGAGGACAAGGGCCTGTACTATTTGTCTTTGAACAGCCAAGAATGACTCCAAACAAATAACTGATGGATTACAAGCAAACCTCGTTTGTTCTTATTTTATACCAATGTTGTCAGTGCTACTACGAGGCAGGCACAACGCTATCAACTGGCGAAAGAGTCATTGGCGAAACAGTCATGAGTAAAGCAGATAAAGCCTTGCCATGGCGGAGCTCATGTTCTACCTGTGAGACAGATACAAACTAGTGAAATGGGTCATATTAGAAGGGAATAGTGCTTTGGGGAAAAAGACGAAGGCTGGTGAGAAATCCAGGAACGTTGAGGCAGCAGGTGTAAAGAGTGTAACAACAGCAGTTTCCCTGAAGAAGGTGGAAGGGCAGCCACGTGAACAGCAAGAGAACAAGGAACAGGGAGGGAAGCAAGGGCCCACGGGGGCAGGTCTGCTGTTCTGGATCTGTGGAAGCCCTCGGAGGCTGGTGTGGGGTCGGGAACAGGAGATGAGGGTAGAGACAAGACCAAGAGCACCGCAGGTGCCTTGGAAACCTCGTAAGCCCTTTGACCTCTGCGTGAAATAAAACACCTGCAGGTTTGCTTTATTCTGAGCTCACCTGCACAAAAGCAGCTGTAATTGGTTCCTGAGTTTTGAGTGGGAAAGAGGGCATCTGAAGGATCACCTGTCAGGTGTGTGTCGGGGGACCCACCTGGAGGCTATTGCACTGAATTCAGGAACATGATGGCCTGCAGGCCAGTTGCTGCAGCAGGAAGAGTGGGAGGAAATGATCAGTTTCAGGGGGTATTTGTAAGTTAGAGATCACAGTATTTACCAACAATTGGATCTTGTAAAAATTGTGAGAAATACGGTAATGCAGACAAACTTCTGGGGTGGGGAAAGAGAAAGAGAGACAGAAAGAGGTCAGAGAGGAGACAGTGGAGCATCAGCCATTTTAAATCTGAAGCAATGACCTAATATTCGGTTGTGGGGGTGGATAGTAAACGATATTTTGACTGCCTAGCACCTGCCAGAAAATATTTTAGGAATCTGACCTAAGCTAAATATTTTACACCTAGGAAAACCCCACGAGGCGGATGCTGTTACTCTTCTCACTGAGCAGACAGGGAAGCAGAAGCGGAGGGGAGAGCACCTACCTCGGCCAGGACCTGAGCACTCGGCCACCTCCAGGTCTGGGTGCTGATGGCTGAGGTCGCCCCGTACCGTCTCTCCCCCAAATTCTCTAACTTCTTGCAGATACCTTACACAGTTTGTTAGAGGCGCGCACACGCGCGGGCTCACGTGAAAACACGCACACACCTAAGCTGAGAGCAAAGCTGCCCCGCGCCATCTAGCGGCCGTGCTGGTTTCTGTCCGCCCTGTAGATGCCGCAGGTGTCACAGCTGAATTAAGATGACGGAAGATGCTGTTATAAATATATCTTTGGAGATATAGGCACCCCAAAGATATGGAAGATTTAAAAGATTTGCATCGCCCAAACCTTACTTTTATATTTTACATTTAATTGTTAAGTACAGGGCTTTCTTCTCCAACATTTATTCCTTCATCCTCTTACTTGTTTACACGTTTATTTACACATTATATCCACTTTGTTCTCTGCACATGTGGATACTCAGCACAGTCCCGGAGCAAGGTGACACTGAGGATCATTTGTGAGAATGTCCATGTCGGGAGTGCGGGGAATAAATGCATACACATGGTCATTAAATCTAATGTAATAAATGTGAATGTAATAAATGTGAGGGTTGAGCAATGGAGCCAAGAAATAACCAACACTGGAGTTCCCGTCATGCCACAGTGGAAATGAATCTGACTAGGAACCATGAGGTTGCGTGTTCCATCCCTGGCCTCGCTCAGTGGGTTAAGGATCCAGCATTGCTATGAACTGTGGTGTAGGTTGAAGAGGTGGCTTGGGTCCTGCGTTGCTGTGGCTGTGGTGTAGGCCAGCAGCTACAGCTCCCATTAGACAGCTAGCCTGGGAACCTCCATATGCCATGGGTGAGGCCCTAAAAAGACAAAAGATGACAAAAAAAAAAAAATAGATGACACTACGGAAAGTATTAAATAAAAATGTTAGTCTAAAATTTAAAAAAAAAAGAAAAAAGAAAAAGAAATAACCAGCACTCTGAGGCTCAGAAGAAGACTCTGAAGATGATAATTCTAACCTTTCCATCAGCTACTGAGTACCCGCTCCTCTCCTCTTGAGATGATGTCTATCCCATTAGTCCATTTGCATTTAAACCCTCGTGCCCCTCTCTGGATTTAAATGCTCATAAATGCTGCCCTCACCTTCTGTATGCCCTGACCACTGCCTCGCTGGTGGGTCACCTGAGGCTGCCTGTGGCTGTGTCGCATAAACAGGAAAGCAGAAGCCAGGGCTTGGTTTCCAATCCAGGTGCCGTCCTTGCTGTTGATTGTATGAACATTTTGCCTAAGGACAGGCCACCCTTTTTCCCTCTTTTCTCCTCTGCACTGTAGGTTGGTTACTGTTCCCATTCATGGGGTTGTTGTAAGGCAGACATCGCATTTCGACAGGTCAAAACATTCAACAAATGTTACTGGTCACCACAAGCACCCCCCTTCCACCTGACCTGCTTGAATGTCCACTATTGGGACCTTTCTTTGAATGAGAAGGGACCCTGTGGTAACTGAGCATCAAAGCCTCAGCCCATCATGTCTTCAGAGCCAGCTCCTTTCTCTCTCACCTCAGTGACTCTATCCACTGAGTCTCCTGTGTCCTCAGATATATCCCTTGGTCCCCTGCAACTTGGTCCCCCCTTTGGCCTGACCAAAGCCCACCTCCTCTTTCAAGACTTAGCTCCCGCCTACACTTCCCAGGAACCTCATTTTATTGAAATTATCTCTCTTTTATGAAATTTTTTTTTTGTCTTTTTTGGGACAAACCCACAGCATATGGAAGTTCCCAGGCTAGGGGTTGAATCAGAGCTGCAGCTGCTGGCCTACACCACAGCCATAGCAATATGAATCCAAGCCAAATCTGCAACCTATACCATAACTCATGGCAACACCAGATCCTTAACCCACTGAGCAAGACCCAGCATCAAACATGCATTCTCATGGATACTAGTTAGGTTCATTATCACTAAGCCACAATGAGAACTCCTCAATAGGATGTTATATTAAACTCCTCCCAGTAACTTGGCAAATGCTTCCTCTCAACCAGCACCCTCAGTGGCCCCACCCTGGGTTGGTGACAGAATCACTGCTTTATGGCACCAGTATCAATGATGAGGTGAATAACTCTCCTTGGGTATGCAAGTGTGGAAAATGCTGGAAACTACTAAATCAAATGATGACCATAACACATACATAGATGAAAAATCTATTGGAAAGAGTTAGCTAAATTGAAGACTTAGAAAAGATGTATTGTACTGATTCCAAAGTAAGTTTTTTGTTTGTTTGTTTGTTTGTTTGTTTTGTCTTTTTGCGTTTTCTTAAGCCACTCCTGTGGCATATGGAGGTTCCCAGGCTAGGGGTCGAATCAGAGCTGTAGCCACCAGCCTATGCCAGAGCCACAGCAGCATGGGATCTGAACTGCGTCTGCAACCTACACCACAGCTCACGGCAACGCCAGATCGTTCACCCACTGAGCAAGGGCAAGGACCGAACCCGCAACCTCATGGTTCCTAGTCGGATTTGTTAACCGCTGCGCCACGGTGGGAACTCCCAAAGTAACTTTTTAATACACAATTTTAAATCCACAACCTTGAGGAACGATTTATATAAAATAAAGTGCGCCCACTTTAGTTCAGCCTGACGAGTTTTTGCAAACGTATGGCCATGTAACTACAAGCAGTGTTGAAGACAGAGCGTTCCTGAGACCCCAATGTTGTCCCCACCCCTTGGCAGGCCATCCCCTGCTGTTCTGAGCACAGCAACTGCTGAGCTTCTTTCTTCCCGTCTTTATAGATTAACTTTGTCATTTTCTAGAATTTTGTATAAGTGAGGCCATGTAACATGTGATCCTTTGTGTCTGGATTCATTTTCTCAGCACTGTGTTTTTAAGATTCCCATATATTCTCCTACGTATTAGTAGTTCTTTTTCTTATTATTGCTGAGTATTACCCAGCATAAGGATATACCACTATTGGTCTATCCATTCACCTGTTGATGGACATTTGGGTCATTTGAAGTTTAGGACTTTCATGAATTAAGCTCCTATAAACATTCACGCCCTGTGTATTCATAAATTTTCAATTTGTTAGTTAATATTTCAGAGTGGATTTGTTGGGTCTTTTTGAAGTACAAGTTTGTATTTATTAAAAAGTACAAAAGTGTTTTCTAAGGTGGTTGAAATCTGTTACACTCTCGCCAGTAGTAATGACAATTCCAAATGATCCACCTCCTTGCCAACATTTGGTATTATCAGCATTGATACTTTTAGCCACTCAAGAGGATGCATAGTGTTACCTCATTGTGGTCTTAATTCTCATTACTCTAATGACTAATGTTGACAAGCATCATTCTGTGGGCTTATTGCCCAGCTGGATATTTTCTCTGGTTAGATATAAGTTCACATCAAACTTTGCCTATATTTTTAACAGGTTGTTTGTCGACTTCTTAATTGAGTTTTAAGAGACTGAAACCTCTGGGCATGGTCTCCTGTCAGACATGTGAAGTAACATGTGGTTTCTTCTGAAGGACTGAAGTTTTTACTTTGATAAAGTCAAATTCATCCTTTTTTTCATTTATGGTTTATATTTTGAACACAATCTAAGAATTCTTTGTCTACATAAGACTGAAAGATTTGCTCCTGTACTTTATTCTAGAAGATTTGGAATTTAGCCTTTCTGTTTAGGTGTGTGCCTCTAGCACAATGTTATGTAAAGGTAAGTCACCCTCGCCTTGCTCTCAGTATTAGGATTGAGTCTTCATCCCAAGTATCACCTGAGCAGCAGACATTTGCTAAGCACCTCCCATCAGTTCGAGGAAAATCCCTCCTGTTTATTCTTTCCTCAGGGTGAATTTTAATTTCATTAATGTGCTAAACTTCCTCAAATACTTTTGCCTCATCATGGAGCTTCTCCCCTGAGGCTAAAATGAGGAATTATGTTGACTAATGTTCATGTGTAAACTGCATGCGTTCCTGGGGTAAGTCCTACATGGTCATTAGTGCCAGTCTACTTTTTTTTTTTTTTTTTTTTTTGTCTTTTTAGGGCCACACCTGCAGCATACGAAAGTTCCCAGGCTACGGGTTGAATTAGAGCTACAGCTTCTGGACTACACCACAGCCACAGCAATGCCAGATCCAAGCCGTATCTATGACCTACACCAGAGCTCACAGCAATGCCAGATCCTCGACCCACTGAATGAGGCCAGAGATCAAAATGGCATTCTCACGGATACTCGTCAGGTTTGTTACCACTGAGCCACATCAGGAATTCCATTAGTGCCATTCTTTCTAAATATTTTACTTCTTGATGGATTTAACTTATAAATATTTGATACCTATTTTTTTGCAGCTGTGTTCACAAGGGACATCAAAGTGCTATATTCTTTGCTTGGGAAGTTTTTTTGATTTTGGTGTTAGGACGCTACTAGTCGCAAAATACAGAAGACTTCTTTCATATCCTATTTTCTACAAGATTTTCTGTAGAGTTGATTTCATTTCTACCTTAAATGTTCCATCAGTTTCATCAAATGATTCCACCTGAGTCTAGAGATTAAAGATTGTGGGTTAATTGCAAATTCAATTTTAAAAATTAATAAAAGGAAATTTAGATTTGATTTGAAATTCTGCTTGAGTTTATTTTGGTATTTTGTGTCTCTCGAGGAATTGATCTGTTTCAACTAAACTTCAAAATATAGTGGTTAAATGAATTCATAATATTCTTTTTCTCTTTAATAATTATGTTTGTATTATGTCTCTTACATTTCCAATATTGCTATTTTGTATTTTCTGTATTTTTTTCTTATTAGAGTAGGTATAATTTTATTATATTACTCATCTTTTTTAGAAAATCTGGTTTTGATTTCATTAATAGTTTCTAGTATTTATCGATTTTCTGTTTATTTGATTTCATTGTGTAGAGGGGCACATTGCAAGTCGTATTGAAGGAAACATCTCAGTCACATGCTATTCCAGCTAAGCATCCTCCTCACTGGAAGGATGTCAGTAGCTCTCTAGAGAAAGATTGTGTGGCACTAGCTCATGTGATCATAGAGACTGACCAGCAAGTCCAAATCCACACCAGAGGCTGGCAGGCTAGAGACTCAGAGAAGCTAGCAGTGTGGTTCCAAAGGCTGTCTGCTGGCAGATTTCCTGAGGGCAAGTCAGTCTTTTCTACTAGAGTCTTCAGCTGATGGAACACGGCTCACCCACGTGGCAGAGGGTAAACTGCTCTACTCAAAGTCCGCTGACTTAAATGTTCATCATCAGAGTTCTCATCATGGCTCAGCAGTTAACGAATCCGACTAGTGTCCACGAGGATGCAGGTTCCATCCATGGCCTTGTTCAGTGGGTTAAGGACCTGGCATTTCCATGAGCTGTGGTGTAGGTCACAGACACAGCTTGGATCCCATGTTGCTGTGGCTGTGGCATAGGCTGGCGGCCTCAGCTCCAATTCGACCCCTAGCCTGGGAACCTCTATATGCCACAGGTGTAGCCCTAGAAAGAACAACAACAAAAACAAACAAACAAACAAAAAAAACCCTTTACAGCAACATCTAGAAGAATGTTTGCCCAAATATCCAAATATGTGGCCCCAGCCAAGCTGACCTAAAGTTAGGCATCTCAAATGGCTTCTGAACTCCAGTCACGATGCAATGTGTCCTTCTGCCTGTGTCACATGTCTCCCGATCCTGTAAGTCCATTCTGGTCTCTTGTCTGGATTTCTAGCACCTCCTGAACTACTGCTTTAGGATCTTCCAATATGAAAAATGAAGATCAAAGCCTGAAAGCATTAGCGTACACTCTTACTTGGGTGATGTCTGGCCTTATGGGATGTGGAATCGCTTCAAAACAGGGACCCTGTGTTGTTTTCCTCCTGCTCCTGCACCATGCCCAGGAAACAGCGGAGACAAACACCCACTGAATCACCCCTTCTTTCTTTCAGAAAGATGTACTGAGCTTGTGTGAGGGTGAGGCAAAGTCTCACAAGCTCCTGTGTCCGCGTCTGCTTGTCCAGTACCACCACCTGCCTCCTAACAGCACTTTAGGACCATTTGGTAAAGTGATTAGAAAGAATCACTGGTGAATGACGAGGGAACCAACTAGACCACAAGCTCCATGAAGGGACCTCATGTGTCTGATGTGTACTCCAGCACTGATCACAACTCCGGACACCTGTTAACTGCTCATTAAACAAACTGCACTGACCCTGGCAAAAATTCAATAGATTCTCCATGTTACCAATTATCACCTTGTGGGTGAATGCTTCTATCTGCTAAAAAAGGAAAGCCACAGTATAGGAAAGGCTGTCAGATTATGCTGAATAAAATGAAAATTATGATGATTTTGTTTTTATTGTCATAAAGGTTATTATGCCATCTTGAATATTATTGAACTACCTCAGAACTAAAAGATTGCATGTTTTTAAATTAAACTGAATATACACTATGCACTTTAGGAAGAAATGGTCAATTTTAACCATCTTTCAGATATCTTTGTAATACTACAAATAATAAATTTAGCATATATATTTTTAAACCTCTCCTCAATACAGGTAAAGTGAAAGTCAAATTAAAATGATCAATTTGATGCTTTTATATCTGTATTCATGGACAAAAATCCAGCCTGCTTGTTTTTCTTTTTAAGCATTTAACTTCCTATATGTTCAGTAAATGTGTTAATGTGACTATTTGAAGAAAGTTCTAAGACTACTTGATTACATTTATAAGAACTTTTTGGCATCAGTGTATCTAGGGACTCTGCTAAAAGACATTGCTACAGTGATGACATTTTTTTAAATGCATATTTTCTTTCCAAACTAATGTTTTATTAAGTCTATACAGGAAAACTAGGCATTCCCAGCTGAAATGCTTTCAGGTTTCCACTTGTATTTATTTCTATAATTCACTCAGGAGAGGGTCATGCTGGGACTGGGGAAGGGTTATTGGTCTGTGTTCATATGACCACAGTCCATACAGGTGATGTCTCAGGCAGAGATGTGAGCACATGGGTCATTTTCAGAACCTTAAATCTGTCATCTCACATCATCCATGTATACAAGTGTGGACCCAACCCAGACCAGTCATTATGTGAAATGACGTAGAGAAGGACATCCTACTAGACGTCTTTCTGTGATGATCCCATTTCTCTCGCAAAATTGCTAAGCAATGTCATGAAAAGATTTGCTTTTCCCTCCACAGGATCTGGTCAGTGACCTGAAGGAGAAGCTTTCAGATCACTTCAAAGATGTCATGGTTGGCCTCATGTACCCGCCGCCTTCGTACGACGCTCACGAGCTCTGGCACGCCATGAAGGTAGAGGTCAGATATGGAAATGTACCTGAACAGGTGCAGCCAGTGTTTCGCTGGAGCAGGCCCTGCTCTGTGATGGGGGAGGGAGGGGGCATCTGAGCAAAGAGGAGACAAAGGAAATGCTGCAGTGTGGGGTTAGGGGTGTCAGGAAAGGGGGGCTCCAGAGTCCAGCCCCAGGATCATCCAGTTCTTGTGTGAACTCAGACCCCCGGACCCAGTTCTGCGCCACCTGACCCAGCTCTGTGCCAAGCTGCCTAAAGGAAGAGTAAATAAATTTCCAGGGCTATTTGAGTTTCCTCTCCCCAGGGCATCTTCACAGATGAGGAGAAATATTACACACGGGTGACTCTCTTTAAATTATTGTATGCATTGGGCTCATCAAGTAAAGAGTATTACTGAGTCTGAGACTAAATACAGATGACATCTTTGTCTATTTTTGTGACCCCAAGCTAGTTCTTTATAAATGCTATTGCTCAAATGTAGCAACATTTTACCTCTGAAGGATTAGAACAATTCTTTCTTATAGAAAAGTCCTTTCCATGAGATAAACGGTCTCCAGATTTGTTTGAGGTTTGCTGCCAGGGATGGGGGACAAATGGCTTTTCACATCTTTCCAAACGCTGATATTAAACACCTGCAGAGCTGCCAAAACCATTCCAGTACGATGCCTGCCAAGGACCAGATTACCACAGTCTGGGAACAATGTGTGAGGAGAAAAAAGGAAAGGGAAAAAAAGTAGGGAAGCTGGATTTGGGCCAGCATATTTGTAGCTTAGAATAGGCACTGTATAAAAGTCATAGGAATATCAACTAAAAAGTTGCCTATGTCAGCTCCTACCTCTTGCAAAACTATCAGGAGAGAGTCTTAATTTACTGTTTAGATGAAACCATTCTATTTTATCAACGTCTCATAGAATAGTAAGGATTTCTGAAGCGTTCTTAAAAAGATGTGTTGTCTTTAAAAAATCACCATCAGAGAAGACTACATGCCTATGACTGTAAGAAAACCAACGAAAGCACCCTGTCCAGATGTTTAGGCAAATGGTACAAAATTCCACATCCGGGCAGAGGCAGGGAGAGGTCTCTGAACGATCTTCGGCAGATTAGAGACCCAAGATCAAATTTCAGTTTGCCCAAGAATGGATATTCTGGCAGAAAAAAAAAAAAAATTTGCATTGTGAGTATGGTTTAAACATCTTTCCCCCATCATTTAGAAATGCCCATGCTGCTTTATTCCATGAAGGAACAGACTTTCAGATAATATTACCTTTGGGGCCAAACAACTAGTAAATAGCAGAGCCAGACTGAATGGGGCTGCCTTTATCCCAAACACACTTCATGCCCTCTGCCACCTCTCAGAACACCGGGAGGCTACACAGATAACATCTGCTGTTATCCCACACAGATGCCCTGATGTTCTTCTTGCTCTGTCTGTCTAGGGAGCAGGCACTGATGAGAACTGCCTCATTGATATATTAGCTTCAAGAACAAACGGAGAAATTTTCCAGATGCGAGAAGCTTACTATTTGCGTAAGGAAATACACTTTCTACTTGTGATGGGGAAGTGGCAGTAACTTATTGGAACGGTTCTCTATACGTGGCTCTGTAATAAACTGTCCCTCAAGGTGGTCATTCTCTTACCCAGAATACAGCCGTGATCTTCAAGAGGACATTTACGCAGAGACCTCAGGGCACTTCAGAGACATGCTTGTGAACTTGGTCCAGGTATGAAATTCCAAAATTCACACCATCTTGCACTGTGAAAAAATAGGGATGTTTCATTTTCAAAAAACAGGACAGAAAAACTCCAGTTTAACAGTAAATTCTGTACAATAACAATGACTGTATTCCAGCTAAATTGTCGAAGCATGGGTTGGATATACAGACATCTCTGCCCTCAAAACCATCTCCTATAAGTAAAATGATTACGTTATAGATAAGTGCATAGATAATTATACAGTATGACGGAGTAAACAGAGTAAAAATATTATACTTACAATTAATAGCGTGAAAAATATCACCTAAGGCCCCAAGAACCCAGGACCCCACACTGTAGGTGAGCAGTCAGAATCACAGACAAATGTATAAGACTTATGACTTAGGAGAATCTGACTTATTAAAAATAAAACCTAGTTTCTCCTTCTTACCATCTCTTTATTTCTCTAATTCCATTTTCTCCTTGAGTTTGTATGGATCATGTCAATCAGACACATGTTCATCATCTGCCAAGTGGTATAGGAAACAAAATTAAAAATTACAGATTTCTATTTGTAAAAAGAAAACCAAGAATTTGCCTTATTTTTGACTTGGGTTTGATGTGGTTTAGTCTGGATTAGCATGGTGTGTCTGCATTGCTCATAAACCTGCCCATAGCTGGAATCAAGCCCTTTTCTGAGGCTTCTAGTCACTGGGTTTTAACATCAGTGGAAAGCAGATAGTTTGGTTTTACGCAGTTCAGTTTGAGACCTCTGTGTAAACTGCTGTAGAAATAAGCTTATTTAGATTTGTAACAGAAGTTGAAGTCATTATAGGAAAAAAGATTTTAATAATCATTATTAATATTAAAAATAATCTTACTTGGCAACATGTCAATTGAATATTCTCTAATTTTAATGTCATAAGATAAATTAAAACTTTCAAATTAGGAGGGTAATCACCTTTCAGTTCTCTAGTCATGATGCTGCATAATGTCAATTAAAACAATTTTCCAGCCAGAAATTCATGTTGGCACTAGTACTGCCTCTAATAGAAAGTCAACAGTCCCATTTTAAACCATGAAACACAGCCTAATATCAAATACATTTTTGTCTTTGTACCATCCCAATGGAAATTTGTTACAATTTATTGAAGAAAAATGGAAGATTTTTAGTAAGACAAAAAACGTACTTCATTAGAACTATTTTGCATCCCATTAGGACTCTGTCACAGTCCAACCTCTCCTTCCAAATTTGGCTTTTCTCTCCCACGGTTGACCCCCAGCACATCCCATAATAACAGGACACCTGCTGGGCTCCACCTGGGGTCAGCCCCCTAGGGAGGCCAATGGCTGCTTCTTCCCCACGAAGCTCAGACAGGCTCTGCTGCTTGTCCGACATCTCACCACTGCTGCATGGGAGGCTAACATGCAGACAGTGCAAAGGCACCGCAGCACACCTCTCTGGTAACCATGACTGCTCCCCTCCCCCAGTGATCCCACTCCACTTCCACCTCAACTGGGTAAAGTTCCTGTGGTCAGGACTCACCTCTGTAAAAGATGAGCTACAAACCCCCCAAAGTAACTAACACCAAAGAATCAGTGTTGGGGTATTTTTATGGAGCAAATACTCTTATATTTCAGGGGGAAAAAAAAACACAGGTCTGGAAATTAAACATAAGAGAAAATAAATCACCAGGGGAAAATAATTGATGAACAAACTCTCCCTTCATGTAATAGGGCTATCGACCTTACAATTGTAGTTAATTTTTCCTGAAATTAAACAATAATCCTTTATTTTTAGAATGTAAATATAATGATGTATATTTGTACATATAATAATATTATCTTATAGACACATATTTTAAAATAATATACAATTTCTTTTATCACTGGATTTCACCTAATTTGGATTATAACTTCACAGGATAAAGTATTACTTTTTTTTTTTTTAATGGCTGCACCTGCAGCATATGGAAGTTCCCAGGCTAGGGGTTAAATCAGAGCTGCAGCTGCCAGCCTACACCACAGCCATGGCAACACTGGATCCTTAACCCACTGAGTGAGGCCAGGGATCAAACCTATAAACCTACATCTTCACAGAGACATCATTGGGTCCTTAACCCACCGAGCCCCAATTGGAACTCCAAGTATTACTTCTTAAGTTCAATTTCTAGAGTTGGAACTTAAGTGTGTGTGTGAGTTTAACCTTGAAATTTTCAGGGCAGTAAAACTGTACTTTCAAAATAGAATATCAAAAATGATGATGAATAGAGACCTAGATTTTATAAGAAGTCAAGGAAAATGAATGTTTTACTTAAATGGAAGTAACAAATTTATAGAAGATATATCTTGGTGTAATCTCCTTTAGCAATAGTTTTTCAAAATCAGGAGTCTCATGTAACACTGAGTAAAATGTATAACTTCTCATAGATTTTTAAGTATTTTGAAATCTGACTACTACTTCTGACTTCTACATTAACAGCTCTTCATTTTGGAACTCCTAGCTTAGGGTTTGGATCAGTAAGTTTAGAGGATTGAAAAAACAAGTAAAGTGAATTAGGGAAATGACAAAGTCCATCAGCTTTCCTGACTGACCATGATGTGTGGTGTACCAGTCAGAGAAGCTGTCTAGACAGCTTATAAAAAGGAAGTGGAATTCCCTCCTACAGGGCCTGGAAATTCAGAGTCGATGAGTTCCAACCAGACAGCTGGGGGCTCTGCCATGTGACCAAGTCCCTCTGACCTCCAGGTGGGATAACTGTTCTCTCTGCCCCAATTTTTCTCTACAGGTAGAGGAGAGATAGACAATGGATAGATGGATAGAAGGATAAATAGACGGATGGATAAATAGACGGATGGTGATAAATAGGTAGATAGATAAATAGATGATGGATAGATAGATGGATAGATGGATAAATGGATGGATAGATAGCTGATAGAGAGGTAGATAGATGATGGATAGATAGATGATAGATAGACAGATAGATAGACAGATAAACAGATACATACATACATATGGTGTGTAAAACAACCAAGTGTATATCTATGTATCTTTTCCTCTTGGCTCTGTTATAAGTCAGTTGAATGTCCTTGGGTTTAGCGTTTTGCTTTCTTGAGATTACAGAGAGTTACTCTGTAAATTAAGGGAAGTGAACCCATTCTTCTCTCACCCCCCAGCACACATTCTAAAATTCTTCTCAGTTATAATCACATCCTCCCCCTCCTTCTTCATTCTCATGATCAGAATCGAAGGAAAGACTGTCCATGGCTTTCAGCCGTTGACATCATGAAAATTCAGACCCACCTCTTTTTTGGTGAGGTTATTGGAAGGTTTAAGGTATGCCCAACATGCGAAATGTTTTAATTCCTATCATATATTCTGGGAAAGGGGAGCTTTTACTTCATCTATAAAGTACTTTCCGACAGGGCTGTTTCTAATAAGAAAACAACTCAACCAGAACACGCTCTTCTCGGAAACTACTGCCAATCATTAAACTGGCTCGCAGCACTTCCTGTGCTTTTATTAAGCCAGACTTAGAGGAGATCTAATCATCTGTCAAATAATGAAAAATTAGGCGCCTAGAGATTAATTAATCCATCTGTGCATATCACACTGCAGGTGACAAGTGTCTTCATAGGGAGAAGGGATAGGAAGTGTCCTCACCCTGGTACTCAGAAGTCTCCTTCTCACTCCCCGTGAGTCCCTGGGGCCTCCCTGCCTCCGGCTTTCACTGCCAACTTGTCTGCCCCAAATACTTGCAGCTACATGCTAACTCCCTTAATGTCTGCTTTTCACACGTTTATTTTGCCCCCAACCCCAATTCTCACTTATGCCATTTCTCTGGTATTTACATCACATAACAGCTACTATCTCAGGCTTTTTATGACAAAATCACCTCGGTGGAAAAAGCTAAATCACACTTTAACAGATTCACATTTTTAAATCTACCAGTCTGCTTAAAGTGCTTTTGGCAATTAATAGCACAAAGAAGGAGACAGATGGGCACCATTCCGAGTTACATGTCCAAAAATCTCATCTTTCAAAAAATTTTCAGACACGCAGAACTGCAGACAATTCCAAACCTTGCAGGAGTAGGTGTTTACATTAGCTACACAGTTTGATGGGAAATCACTAAAACACTTCAATGATCCAGAAAATCTTCCCATTTCTATTAATGTTTAAATCCTAGAGAATTAAAATGTATTTATTTAATTTCCTTCCTTCACTTAGTATTGATTCAATGAGTATTTATCAAAGGCCTACCACGTGCCAAGGACGATTGTAGATGATTGGGAGTTAACAAGACAAAGACCTCAGTCTTCAGAAGCAAGCATTCTATGGGGGACCACAGACAATTCAGGAGCAATCTAGTACCTAAGCGCACTAACAGAGTGTTGGGTGATGGAGGATGCAGGGGGTCTCGGTGGCCAGGAGTCTATGGGCTGGGCGTCCTGGGCAGGTTACACTACACGTAGGTGGACCAGGGAAAATCCCGCTGAGAAGATGAGACTGGAGCACGGCTATGGCAGGGTCTCCCAAGCCAAGAGAAGAGCTAGAGACCTAAGGCCAGAGGGCAGCTGCCGGGTACACAGAACAATGAGGCTGTGTGCTGTCTGAACAAGGTAAAGAAATGAGCTGCGTGGGGTGGATGAGGGCAGAAAGGGAGCAGGAGGGGAAATGATGTCACGTCTGCCGCCAACACAAGGACTTGGCTTTTACTCTGCATGAACTGGGGAGGAGTTCATCACTGGGCTTTGAGCAAAGGAATGATTGATCTTATGCTTTCACATACTCACACTAGATGCCACAGTGAGAAAAGACCATAGAGAGATGAGGTAGAAACAGCAGGCAGCTAGGGGCTGTGTCAGCAGCAGGGCAAGACAGACTTCACTTGGGCTCAGGCCAGCCCTGGTACTGAAAATGACAGGAGTGCCTCCAGCTTTGGGCTATCAAGGGGATAACCCTGGTGTTCACTCTAACATGGTGAATTTAATCCATGCAATACTTTAACAGTCAAGGGCAGTACACACTCAATCACGTGTACAGTTATACAGCTGAAGAGTCCACTGTTAGCTTCCAGCCCTTCCCTCCCCTCTCCAGGGTACACTTGGTGAAAGGTTGTGTGTGTGGCTGGTAAGCTGTCTTGGACACTTGGTGACAGTGTCCTTGAGCATCCAGATGTGTCCTGTGTCCTTGCTCACAGTGGCCGAGGATGGCATCCTGGGCATGGAGCACGTGAGGTGTGGGTATCTGGGAGGTGAGCATTTCTAGTGTCAGCTGCCAGGCGAGCAGCTGGCTCCTTTATATTCCTCTGTCTGTCTCACTTTCATCTGCGCAAATAACCTTTCATGGTGGTTTGGTCTCACCTTTGCTCTTGCTAGAGGCAAAGCATCTCCCTGACACCCAGTTGGCCCCCCACGTTCCAGCCCACATGGTCTGTCTGGTGGCCGACAGCTAGCTCCACCTGCTGTGATCACAAACCAGCCCACTGCCAGGCTTCTGGCCGGCTTCTCAGCCTGCAGGCCACTTCCTCCAATAGGAGCACATGAGAGACTGGGGGTTGAGATAGATTCAGGCGTTCCCTCTTCTGAGTCCTGCTGCGCCACTGAGCTCATTTCCAGAGTCTGAAAAGACAATAGGAGCAGAAGCCACTGTACTCTCAGTGCCCTTTCAAGCCAAGTTGTTTTTTTTTTTTTTTTTTTTTTTTTAAAGGCACTTTTCCACCTCATGACCCAAAGGAAAGGTTAAATAAACTCTGATCATATCTCTCCTTTTTCTCTCCTCTTGTAGGGTCCTGCACTGGTAAGCCCTCCTCCCCTCCTGTGAGAGGGGTCACCTCTTAGGCCAATTTGTCCATGCCTGTTCTTTCTTTATATGATAAAGAGGCAGGAATGAAATTTACAAAATATCTTCAGTCCACAAAATCTGGACTTCATGATTGCTTATTTTCCTATTGTATGTATGGAATGTGACAAGTCAGAGATCACATCTGAACTCACACTTTCTCTCTGCATTTTCTCTCCAACAATATTAAAATCCCATCTCTATTACCTGTCAGGCAGTGGATGCTTTTGATGCAGGAGAAGATACTGGACAGGGAGTTAGAAAAGTAAAAAATGTGTCAACCCCTTTGAAAGAGTACCCAGGTGGCAAAGGAAAAATAAAAGTACCTGCATTTTTTGGAGTTGCCATTGTGACTCAGTGGTTAACAAACACAACTAGTATCCATGAGGACATGGGTTTGATACCTAGACTTGCTCAGTGAGTTAAGGATCTGGCTTTGCTGTGAGCTGTGGTATAGGTTGCAGATGCGGCTTGGATCCTGCATTGCTGTAGCTGTGGTATAGGCCAGAAGCTACAGGTCCGATTTGCCCCCTAGCCTGGAAACTTCCATATGTCATGGGTGCAGCCCTAAAAAGACAAAAGACAATAATAATAATAATAATAATAATAATAATAAAGTACCTATATCTTTAAAAAGACCTGCATGTCAAAAAGTATTCAAAAAATATAGACTAACTCCAAAAAATGATAGAACTTTCTTAGGAATCACCCATGTATTTGGCGGTTCAAAAATCTGTGTCCCAATTATCTTTTGTGCACCATCAATTAAAAACATCTACAGGGTTTCCCTGTGGCTCAGTGGGTTAAGGATCCACCACTGTGACTGCTGTGCCATGAGTTCAATCCCTGCCCTGGGAGCTTCCGCATGCTGCGGGCACAGCCAAACACAACAAACAAAAAGGAACATTTACAGTCAGAATCTATGCTTCTTCTACAGGGAACCAGAGAGGAAGGATACACAGACCCCGCCATGGCCGCCCAGGATGCGATGGTAAATAAAACCAGCCCTGGGGTGACTGTGGGACTTGATGAGGTGGCCCAGAACTGTGGTGCCACCTGGCAGCTGTGCGGTATTCCAGGTGCTGTGGGAGGCCTGCCAGCAGAGGACAGGAGAGCATAAAACACTTTTACAAATGATCCTGTGCAACAAGAGCTACCAGCAGCTCTGGCTGGGTAACTGCCTCGCTCCCTTTCCCTATCCCCTGATTATAGAACGAAAACAAGAACCTAAATGGGAAGGGTGTGTCTATGCAAATAGAGGAAAGCCAGTTATTCCAAAGGTACTTATTTTGAATTATGTTTATACAGACTTGCCTCATCTAACCACATTGCTAAAGAATGAACTTTCCCTATAATTTTATTTTTCCTGTAAATCAATTTATTTAACCTTTCAATAGTGAACCTTTTAAAACCATCTCTATGTTTGATGGAACGTACATATACTAGCTATTTCCTGTTAGGTGCATCATATGTTGTCTTGAAAAGTATGTGCTGAACACGGTTTGGTGAGTCCGTAAGGGGCCAAGGTCATTATTACCGAAGTCATGACTTAGGTAAAGCCACCTTACTGGTCTTAAAGGTGTTTTGTGTGACTTTCCCCAAACTGCTTTACCTTCCTGTCTCCCTTATTTTTTTTAATACTTTTTTTGTTTTTTTTTTCTACAATATATAACACATCAAAGTCTATAAGAATGTTTGAAAGATGGCCTACTCCAACTCAACCCCCACACCTATACTTTATTTATCTACAATGTGTACAGGCAAGCAAATCAATATTGCTATTTTAATAATATTTTATAATATTCATAAAATCTCCTTTGAATCATATCAATTTGTTAAAGTTTTCCAGGAATTTCAAAATATTTCTGGGCAAGACATAGTAGATGCCATTAATGAGTGTTATGATGGCTACTTTCAAGAGCTGCTGGTGGCAGTTGGTAAGTAAGAATTTATTTGGCACCATAAGTGCTGATTAGCTCTGACTGAATTAAAGATGCATGGGTAAGCTCTTGATTGAGTCACTTCCCCTGATTTTAATTATTTACAAAGGATGTTAACTCTGAGGAGGAAAAATACATCAGCTACTGATACAATGAATCAAACTAGCAAGCTGGTACCTTCCATGAACTAATGCCCTTCCTTATGGCTGATTCAGCATTCACATTAGGAAACCCTGAATTCTCAGGGAACTAGGATCTCACACCTTGATAATCATGTTATGTATACTAACTTTCATTCCTTTGTAAAGAGCAGATAAATGCTAGCAATATGGCTTCCTTTTCTCCAAGGGGAAGAGAGTTTGGGGTCAGCATTTCTAATAAATTTGCCTATAGGTGTAAGTCCTACCATAAAAATGATTTACAGAGTTGTCACTTAGGAGTGATTTCAGCAGGAGATTGTGAGCAAGGCATACTTCCTCCCCCTCCTAAGTCAGAAAAGCTACCTGCATAGTGGGAAAGACAGTGGCAGTGGTTTTATTGGTTTTATCTGTAAAAACTACTCTTACAATATATACATACCACTGGCTATAAAACATAACCAACAAGGACCACTATATAGCTCAGGGAACTAGACTCGATATGTTATAACAACCTATAAGGGAAAAGAATCTGAAAAAGAATAGATATTTATGTATGTATAATTGAACCATTTTGCTGTATACCTGAAACTGATACAACATTGTAACTCAATGATATTCCACTAAAAAAAATAGATAAAGGAACAAATCCTTAAAGTGCTTGCTGTTAATAAGTGGATATTATCTTTAGGGAAAAAATGACTGTTCCACCATCTTGCTCTGCCCTTGTGCTGCCCTGTAACCTTATAGCACACTTTGCATTGCTCCTTGTAAAGAACCCCCAGGCAGCTTCCCTTCATCCACATCAAGGAATCACTTAGATATTTTTGACCAAATGAACACTGCGATATTCCATCCTTGAACAGCACAGACGTGGGCACAGGTTGAGTGATGAGAGACTCTTTGGGGTTTAGCTTCTGAAAGGGCTCGAACCTTGGGTTCCATAAAAAGAGTTTGGTGAGTTCTATGAACTCCCTAAAATAACATTCAGAATAGGAATATTTGTCTGTGTATTCTTCTGAGTATAAGATACATGTATTTCAGCAAATTCTCAATATAATTCAATGTTGAGACATTAAATTATATATCACATCCAAACTCATTTTACAAACAAGGCCTGAGGTTATGTGACAGCTCTGGGGCTGTCAAGTAATTAGCAGTGAAGTTAGGATAAGAAACCACATCATCTGACTCAACACGGTCCCTTCCATGCAGACCACAGCCACAAACACTGGAGCGGCAGCCTAGGAAAAACCAGCAAACACTGGGACCTATTCATTCATTCAGTAGATATTCACCGAGCACCTGCTTTAGGGGTTATTGATTTGGGCTCTGCAAGTGGAACAGAGAAAACAACCCAAACAAGGCAAATCCGCGTCCTGAAGGCATTGACACTTGGGCATCACAGTGCCTGTGGGGCTGGCTTTACAGGTAACCTCAGCCCCACAGCCTGCAGTAACCACTTGAGCTGCAGGGAATCACTGCCCTGAGGACTGAAGTCTGGGAGCTACAGCCTCGAGTACCTTCCTTATTAACTTATTGATTTATGTACCGACTCATAAACATGAATGAACATCCACAAGTGCCCCTGACCCATCATCAGCTGTGGTCTGGGCTCATGCTGTTCTGGGGCCCTGGGTTTGGTCAGATGACTTCTGACCCTGCCAGACTGGCCTCAGTCTTGACAGTTTCCTTCAGAGGCCTTGGACCTACTTACGTGTCTATAGGAACTGAAAATTTCGTCTGGGAAGATGAACATCACACAGAACTGGGTCAGGCTGAGCCCCACCGTCGTCCGCATTAGTGGTGGTCCCGGGTCTCTTGGAGGCTGTGTCTGATCTTCAGATGACAAGGACACATCACTTCACGAGGCTCCTGTAAGAAGGATCTAAGAGGCTTCCAAGAGGCAGAGACAGACTCTGAAAATCTGAATGAATCCTTGTAACACGGTTGCTTTATATTTTTGGTTTTGCCACTATCCTAAATGCTAACATTTTAATACAATGCATACTGAGGAAGCTCACACAGAACTGACAAAATATCACCCTTCCTGAGCTGTAAGGGGAAAAAAAAAAAAAGTGTTCTCATTGTTTTTCACATTTTTGAAGAAAATATGTACTTCCACTCTCAAACTTTCTTCTTGTCTGCTTTTTCCTAGTTCTCTGTGTTCGTGACAAACCAGCCTATTTTGCTTATAGATTATATAGTGCAATCCATGTAAGTACAACCCATGTATTTTTAAAATTTCTCCAGAAATCATGTTTACTTTCTCAAAGGACTAATTATACTTCAATTATTTAAATATTGAGTCCCATTTTTGAATTTGTATGCAAAATATATTAATTTCATAGAAAATATGCTCAAGTGAAAAAATACATAACAAAATGGATCCTTCAAATAAAAATAATGCTTTGTTTTCTGTATCAAACTGAAGTTCCTTAGAAGTATTCCTTTGGGTCTGTCTGCCCTTGTGCTTTAGCATTTCTTAGCATCTTAAGAAACTGATGGATTCAAATGCTTTTAGAGCTTCTGAAGACCCCCTCCCGGCCCCGCATACCTAGGCAATAATAAAATATAGGACATCAAGAGAAAATGTCCAAATATTACAGACTTTCAGTGAGAAATGGCTACATCCCAGAGGTTTAAAAACGTAAAATGAGAGGAGTTATTTTTAAACATGAAGTGTCTTTAAAAAAAAAAAACTCTAAAAAGAGACAGCTAGACAACAAACTCTAAAGCTATTTCTGTAATTAAGTGAGTTTTTTTTAAGTTTCAGATGATAATCCTTTGATGCATTCATTTTCAAAGAAACAAACATGTGCATGAGGTGAAGCATACCTTAAGTACAGTGTGTGTGAAACATTCAGAAGGTGACGAGGTCTGATACAAATCATTATCATGTCATAGACCTGAAAACTAAAAGAAAATCATTAAAAACAATTCAGTACTACAGCAGTTTTAATACGGTGCTTTGTCCCCAAAGTACTTTTTACAGACCAACTTCTTAGAGGTAGCCAGCAAGTTTGGATAATATGCTAATTGTCAAGGATAGTTTATTTACTTATTTCTATTTATGCACAAGTATTTTAAAAAATGTATATGTAAGTATTTTTTATGCCTACACTCATGGCACATGGAAGTTTCCAGATCACAGCTGCGACCTATACCACAGCTGCAGCAATGCCAGATCCTTTAACCTACCATGCTGGACCAGGGATCAAACCTGTATCCCACAGCTACCTAAGGCATTGGAGTCAGATTTTTAACCCACTGTGCCACAGCAGGAACTCCTCATGAAAAGTATTTTTATTTATGCACAAGGACCTGTGTATCCTCAAAACACAGCAGGAAGATCAATGGCCAGAGTCCTCTGCTTCTTTTTATTTTATTTCCAAGAAGAAGAGTTGATCGGATTAAACATCTATTTAAAAGTGTATTGGGCAAGGCTATTGGATGATTTCAACACTTTGCTTTGTTTGTTTCTCAACAACAGAGTAAAATGTCCCTCATGAATAACCTTGGGAAAATAATCACATTACTTTGATTCCAATTGTTCTCAAAGTGAGGGCCACTTATCCTAATAACAAATAAAACTTTACCCCTGCTGTGTGCTGATGCCAAAAGGAGGCTTTGTGTGCTTATAAGTGGTGTGCAGGTACTGAGCAGGGTCCTGTACCCCAGGAATCAAGGTGTTCAGATATGAGGACCTTTGTGTGATGTACTGGCAAGGAAAATGTTTTCACCAGCCCTCACCCAAGGAAGCCTCTGTGTTTTTCTCTAGAGCATCCTAAACTAATAATATACAACTTAAATATGGAAACTTGGTTAGATCATTCATTTTAATCACTTCAAATTATGGAACGTTTGTTAGAAAGTTTTCACCCAAAACAGTCATCAAACATTAGCCTATGCTTCCTGGCCACTAGGTGTCACTGTCACTCCATCGGTACAGACAACCTGACCTTACTTTGTGAAGCAGTATTCTTTCCCCACCTGGTACACAGAAATTGATTTTTGTATTTTTCAGTATTTGAGGTTAAATCAGCAAATATTTCAAGGGTCTGGAGTTCTTAGTCTTACCATTTTTAATCATAAGCAGACTATTAAATAAAAATGTAGCCACTGCCTTACTCAGACACATCAATGTTCATCTAACAAAGTGGGGACCTGAATCCCAACCCAGGAAGAATTTCTAGCTGGAAAGACCACATGACCAGATCTGCATCTTATCCTGCAGTTTTGAGGAGATGGGGGTGGGGGTGGGGGTGGGAGGAGGAAAAGGCTGTGAAAGGGGATTATTGCAGAAGCGGGTGAAATGCCAAGGGCCAGCATCAAGGCTGGACATAGAGATGATAGGGCATTTAAGAAGGAAAACCGATGGCACACTGCACCATGTATCCAGTGGGGGAGGGGAGGGCAGGTGACTCAGGGTCTGAGTTGGGCTCCCAGTTGGAATCCAGGGCTTGGGAAACAGGGCAAGAGGCTCAGGGCCACGGAAACAGGGGAGAGTTGACTTTAGACGTTAACTCAGAGGAGCTGTTTTTCTCCCCTTTGCTGTGTTTTCTAGGACTTTGGTTTCCATAATAGAACCGTGATCAGGATTCTAATAGCCAGAAGTGAAATAGACCTGATGACCATAAGGAAACGGTACAAAGAGCGATATGGGAAGTCCCTCTTTCATGACATCAGAGTAAGTCTTCTACCTGTGACTTGTTTTCACCCCTATGTGGTCCTTCTTGAAACTGACATAAGAGCTTTAATTAAATAACTTCATGTTGGAATCCACAAAGTTAAATATTCTGGCAGGGTTAGTTCAGCAGATGGCTATTCAAGCACCAACACTTGAGGAAATTCCTTCACCTTGGTAACAAGACTTACTCCTCTTTGATGTGTTTTATGCAAAACCCATGGGTTTGGTCATATAAACTATTCACCCCAACTGTGTAAAGATGCTTTATGAAGCCAATGCTTTAGTACGATCAGCACCAGGAAGGATACAGCTTGCAGCAAAAGCACATGAATCCTGAGAAGCCTTGTCACAGGACGAGGCAGCGAGGCAGACCGACTGCATCAGAGATTCTGTAGAATTCTGCATACCCCACCCCATTAGCCCTTGAAGGGCAAATGGGCAATGACTCAGAAGGCAACAGGCCAGGGTCTTCCTTCTGAAACACCCCACCTCTACCCTGGGCTTTAATAAAACCTAGCAAAGAATTATCAGAATATGTGGTATATCTAGATAATTTTCGGCACCCAATGGAAAATGAAAATGTTTGACTCTTTGTTCAAAGAAGTATAAAGAACTTCAAGATGGTACCCAAAGAGCATTAACCCACATGCACAGGGCTCCAAGAATGTATCTTAACTTATATTTTGCACAAAGCTGAGTCCTATTACTTTGTCCACATTGTTTCCATTGGAATTTTCAATTGCATAATTAAAAGATCCAGAAGAAACTGAACAACCCAAGGACCAAGAGCCTGCATTACCCCAAAGACCCTGTATGTCCTTGAGTAACTGCAGTGATTTCCAAGAGAAGGAGATGATGGTGCAAGTAGGAGAAATCTTCTTTCTCTGTCTTTGATGAGAACTTCCTCACATCCACCTTCAAAGCCCTAAACTTTTAGCGATGATAAACATTTCCCATTGAGAACTGCATGTCATAATTCATTTTCTAAATGAAGAAACTAGTTCTAATATATCAATACATACATATATATAGCAATTAATTACAGCCACCTCAAAATCTACTAATATTTATATATAATGAAACTCTACTATGTGCACTTAAAGCAGTGAGTTATAATTATATAACAGTGTAAGAGAACATTAATGTGATAGTTGACTTTTAACAAAGATAGTTTTTGTAATTCTTTTAGTTTTTCACTATCATTTTTCGAAACTTAGAAACTATAGACCATAAAAATATTTAATTTTCCCTAATTCTCCACCATAGATAACCAACAATTAAGTTTTTCTGTAGGTGTTTTCTCCCTTTTAAAAAATATATGTAAACATTAATATGTTTTACTACTTAAAGAAATGTTTTTATTAAATCATGGTATCCCACTGTATAAGTTGTAAAGTACACAAAGCACCCCACATCATATATATATATTTATGTATATTATAAAAAGACTTTCACTCTGATACATAATATTATGGTGTATGTTTTAGAGTATAAATCTCGTGTTCATCAGTAATTAATCATTATTTCCATAGGACAGATTTCTTGAAGTAGAATTACTGCCTTAGTGGGTGATAAACATTTTTAAGCCATTTGAGGCATTGTCCAATCTGCCCTCCAGATGCTACACTGATTTATAACATTACTAGGACAATTCTTTCTAAAGTTGGGAAGATTTAATTCTACTGCAAGTTATTCTTCTTATAAATATGCATTAGAGTTCAATCAACTTTATATAAGCCCGTTCTATTGTCTATAACTTTGGTGTTATTTTCAATAACCTCCATTGGGGACAGTTTTCAGGATATATTAAAGCTTTAGATGAAAAAAATATTTTGAAATAATAATGGCTTATGGTCTTTCATACTATAGTTCAGAGGAATTATGCTTCTTTTCAGAAATACTATGACACTGTATTTCAAATGCATTCTATTTTCTTCTTTGCAGAACTTCGCTTCAGGGCATTATGAGAAAGCCCTGCTTGCCATCTGTGCTGGTGATACAGACGAATACTAAATAAAGAGGATTTGGATGCACTCATCTCCACGGATACATCAAAATACAGATTCTGTGATTAGTTTGCATTGTCAGTAGCATTATAACAAAACTGTAGAATCATATTTTCTTTTCCATCTTTAAAGTTATCCTAAACCAAAGAAAACTCCATTGATAAAAATATAGAAATTTGCATATATTATCTAAATCAGCAATTCGTTAAACTGCATAAAATGGAATAATGAAAGAAATTACTGCATTGAAATATATTTTATTTAAATGTGAACCATTAATTCGCTATGCGTGGGGTCTGCTTACAGCTGTCCTAGCATGCTTTGGCCATCCCCTCCCCCATTCAAGACTCAATCAAATAAAGAAGTCAACATGTAAACTGCTTTGAAAGAAAATAAAGACACAAAACGGCAAAATGCAGCCAGATAGATGCTTGTCAAGCTTAGACGTGACAGAGGCTTAGAGGTAAAAATAGTCAGGTGTGTGCACATCTGTGTATACATGTGTGCTGGGTGTGTAGTTGGCCCTGGTAAAGCAACTTATCACTATTTTTTTTTTTTTTTAGCATTAGTGCCTAACCAACTTTTTCCCTAAGAAATGTTAGAAACATCCCTGCTCCTTGTTTTCGTCTTCACTCCTTCATATCACCATCAGAGTCTCTTGGGAGTAATTATATGATCTGTGCCCTCAGGAGAGGTTGGTCCTTTCTGTGTCTAAAGATTTGGTAAATTTGGAGCAACAAAGAAAAATACTGAGTCAGATTTGAGGGAGAATCTAGTTTGATGCCACGGTATAGCCAAGAGCATAAGCAGGGACAGTGATGGGTGAGCCCAGAATAGAGCAGTTCCCAGGATACAGGGAAATATGCACACAATCACAGAGGGATCCCAGGATATGGGGAAACAGGCACACCATCACAGAGCAGCTCCCAGGATAGGGGGGAAGCATGCCCATGATCACAGGACGCAGCCATCAATAAAGTGAAGAAAGGAAATGAGCCCACAGGCAAGATATCTAGATGTACCCGTGATGTGAGTGGATGTGCTTTATTCCACGAAGAACATCTTCAAGGTCTTGCAGCCCAGAACTGGTGGATCTGTCCCCACTTGTCTTGGGGAAATCAAGATGTGCTGAGAAGCTGGTGTCTGCCTGTGAGAAGGATGCAGGACACTTAGGAACTCTTAAAAAGAATGAGGCGGAAAAAAAAAAAAAAAAAACCACAGAATTTTGGAGTTCCCATCGTGGCTCAGTGAAAGTGAATCTGACTAGCATCCATGAGAATGTAGGTTCAATCCCTGGTCTCGTTTAGTGGGTTAAGGCTGTAGGCTGGAGATTACAGATCCATTTGAACTCCTAACCTGGGAACTTCCGTACGCCATGAGTGTGGCCATAAAAAGCAAAAAAAGAAGAAGGAGAATTAGGCAGAGTTCCTGTCATGGCTCAGTGGAAATGAATCTGACTAGTATCCATGAGGACGAAGGTTCAATCCCTGGCCTCACTCAGTGGGTTAAAGATCCAGCATTGCCATGAGCTGTGGCGTAGGTCACAGATGTGGCTTGGGTCTGGTGTTGCTGTGGCTGTGGCGTAGGCTGACGGCTACGGCTCCAATTGGACCCCTAGCTCGGGAACCTCCATATGCTGTGGGTGTGGCCCTAAAAAGACAAAAAAGAAAAAAGAAGACGAAGAATTAGTCTTCTGAAATTACTATCCAGAGTTCAACTCCCCACTATGGTGTATGATGTTATATAATTTTAACTTGGGTTTCATTTTTGTCCCTAAAAATAAATCATTAACATTTCAACCCAAAGGTAGTCATTGTTGGAGATATTGAGCATAGCTTTTATACAAGCTGCAGTTCTTAGAAGAAAAATATTGTTAGAGTTCCTGACAAGAATGTATATATCTATCTAAAACCTTTCTGTCCCAGGAAATTTTTATATAAGTTATTCAATAAATTGTAAAGTCTATACTTTAGCTAAGTAATACATTTTAATTATTTGGTGCAGCATGAAAATCAAAAACAAATCCAGACTTAGGTAAGGAGAGATTTTATCCAAAAAGTCTCTTGCAATGAGAGGAGGAGACTATTGCAAGAGGTAAACACTCTGACCATGAGAGCGGCAGGGGTCTCAAAGGTCAGCAGAAAAAGATCTTTGATTTATAGGGATTAGTAAACAAGACCAGAACCAACCAGCTCTGTGTGAAACGGGGTGAGTGTGACTCACACCCAGTGTGATTGACCTCTAGGCACAGTGACCCAGGATGGAGCAAGGACAGGTGATCTGGGAACACCCCCAGGCAGTGTTCACAAGGAGCCTGAGGTTGGATTAAAGTTCAGGGACCCCTAGGGCAGATGGGGATGCCTGACTAAAGTGTGGTCAAGTTAGCAGGTGTTTTGTCCAGGTGGCCAACCGAAGAGACCAGGAAGCTAAGCCTTTAGGGACAAAGCGTGGGAATTGGGAGGGTGTGCTGAAGATGGTCATAGGGAACGAGGACCATCTGCAAGTGTCCGTTACACAGGAAGGACTGGTCCTCTGCTGTGACTCATGTCGTGAACCACAAAGGGTGGCACCCTGGGCACCTCCGCCTCCTCAGTGCACAGCACTCAGGGAAGCTGGACACCATCAGGGCCACTCCTTTTCCCAACGTTTTCTAATGCTTCACTTAGTTGTTTAAATGCCAACACAACGTTATTTCCATCATCACATAATTCACTTAGTGAGATCCTGCACAAGATAGTTTAAAGGATTACCACTGCTTTCTGAACTTCCCACAATGTTTAGCCAGTTATATGAACTGCAAATGCCAGGCTGTTTACTCTACCCAATGGTCTTGAGTCGTAAGTGCAAAATTGCTCATTAGGTGAAATGCATCACCCATATTTAACATACAGAAAAAAGACAGAATAACATTTAAAGGCACACATCTGTTTTGATGTGTTCTCAATCTACAGCAAAGGAAATGATAAGTTGCCACTGAATTGCCGGCCTTCCCAGAGACTTCAGGATGTGCCCCTGTCCTTTGCTTCTAGCACTTTACCAGGCTCCGCTTAGACCTAAACTGATGAAGCTAAGAAAGAGGCTAATTATTTGGCCGGAAAAATATGACTTTTCATGCTCTTGCCGAGTAGCACATTATTCCACCAATGTTGTTATATATGTTTAACCAGGGTCAAGTATGCGGGATGTCATGGAAAATGGCAAGAAAGGCTGCTCTGCTCTGAGGGTCCATCCCCTCACAGAAACATCAAAAAAGCAAGTGAAAACTGTCAGAATTGCTTTGTCAGAGCTGTGGGAAATAGCTCAAGGTTTAACTCTGAGCCTGGAACAAGGTTAGAAGGGCAGAAGCTATTGAGACCTTTGTCCTTTCCTTTTTCTGCCCCCAGAGAGCACAACATGAAGCTAGAACCTTGCTCACACCATATACCAAAACTGATTCAAAATGGATCAATACTCTAAATATAAGAGCTAAGACTATGAACACTGTTAGAAGAACCCAAAGGGATAGATCTTCGTGACCTTGGATCTGGGTTTGTATGCTTAGCCAAGGCACCAAAAGAATGAGTAACAAAATAAAAATCAGATTGGATTTTATCAAAATTAAAAATTGTTGTGAGAGTTCCCATCGTGGCTCAGTGGTAATGAACCCAATTGAGGTTTTCTGTTGAACCTCATGAGGTTCAGTCCATGAGGATGTGGGTTTGATCCCTGGCCTCACTCAGTGAGTTAAGGATCTGGCATTGCCATGAGCTATGGTGTAGGTTGCAGATGCCATGTGTATCTGGTGCTGCTGTGGCTGTGGTGCAGGCTGGCAGGTGCAGCTCGAGTTCAACTCCTAGCCTGGGAACTTCTACGTGCTGCAGATGCAGCCCTAAAAAGACACACACACACACACACACACACACACACACACACAAAGTTGTGCATCAAAGGACATTATCAAGAAAATGAAAAGGTAACTTACCAAGTAGGGGAAAATATTTGCAAATCATATATATGATAAGAGCCTAGTGTTGAGAATATATAAAGAATTTCTATAACAGAACAACAACAAAAAAACCACAATTTAAAAATGAGCAGGACTTCCAATCATTATGCAGTGGTTAACGAATCTGACTAGGAACCATGAGGTTGCAGGTTTGATGCCTGGCCTTGCTCAGTGGGTTAAGAATTCGGCGTTGCCTTGAGCTGTGGTGTAGGTCACACATGCGGCTCAGATCCTACATTGCTGTGGCTGTGGTGTAGGCTGGTGGCTACATCTCGGATTAGCCCCCTTGCCTGGGAACCTCTATATGCCGTGGGAGCGGCCCTAGAAAAGGCAAAAAAATAAAAATAAAAATAAAAATAAATAAATTAATTAATTAAAAACGAGCAAAGGATGTGAATAGATGTTTCTCTAAAGAATATATACATCTCTTTTATCATATAAATTATGCTGAAAATTTTTAGTGTTTAGGAAAATATAAATAAAAACCACAATGAGATATGGATCACATCATACCTACTAGAATGGCCATAATTTTTTTTTTTAAAAAAAAGGAAAACAACAGTGTGGTGGTGAGGGTCTGGAGAAAGAGAACACTGTGCATTGCTAGGGGTCATCTAAAACTATTTCAGTGGTTCTAAAAAGTTGAACAGAGAGTTTCTATAGGATCCAGCATTTCTGTTCCTAGGCATATACACAAAATAACTGAAAATAAGTATTCCAACAAACACGTGTACCAGCAAGTTCAATGCAGCAATATTCATAGTATCCAATAGTTGAAGCAACATAAATATGCATAAATTGGATAAACAAACAGAATACATACAAACAACAGAATGATTCCAGCTATAAAAGGGGTTAAGTACTGATAACACTATACAAGTGAACTTTGAAATATCTGAGTGAAAGAATTCAGACACATAAAGTCACACATAATTGTATGATTCCATCCATATTAAATACCCAAACTAGTTAAATCCACAAGAGAGAGAACAGACAGAGACAGAACAGTAGCTGCCAGAGGAGGGGAAGGAGGAATTGAAGTTACCCTTAAGGGGTCTAGACTCTCCTCCGTAGGTTAATGAAAACACTTAATAACTGGTGAGAGGTAGTAGTTTTTCCATTATGAAGGCATCAGATGTCCTTGAATTGTTCACTTAAAAATGGTCAATCTTATATTATGTGAGCTTTACCTTAACAATTTTAAAAAGCATTTTTTTTTTCTTTTTACGGCATATGGAAGTTCCTGGGCTAGGGGTTGAATAGGAGCTGCAGTTGCAACATATGCCACAGCCGCAGCAATGCAAGATCTGAGCTACATCTATGACCTATGCCACAGCTTATGACAGCACCAGATCCTTAACCCACTGGGTGAGGCCAGGGACTGAACCTGGATCCTATTGACACTATGTGGGTTTTTATCCATTGTCAGGTTCTTAACTACTGAGCCACAAGGGGAATGCCAAAAAAGCATTTTTTTAAAACCTTTTGAAATAAATTCTGTCTTAACGACTCTTCTTAAATTATTGTATCCAAAAATTATTATCATAAATTATAAGCAACAGCATTCATGACACGAACACACAGATATCCATTTAAAGAATGGTACAACATCATATGATATCACTTGCAAGTGGAATCTTTAAAAATGATAGAAATAAACTTATTTACAAAATAGAAACAGACTCATGGACTTCAGAAACAATTTTATGGTTACCAAAGGGGAAAAGTGGGGGAGGAATAAATTAGGAATTTGGGATTAGCATATACACACTATTATACATAAAACAGATAATTAATAAGGACCTATTTTAGAGCGTAGGGAACTCTATTTAAGATTCTGTAATAACCTACATGGGAAAATAATCTGAAATCTGAAAAAGTATGGATATATGTATAATTGAATCACTTTGCTGTATACCTGAAACTAATACAACATTGCAAGTCAACTACACTCCCCTATAAAATTAAATTAAAAAAAAAGAATGTTACTACAGAAAGGTCCTACCAGTTATCCTGAGTCATTGCTGATAGGGAGCTGTGTTTGCAGAAGTTCAACATGTAAGCAAAGGGCGCTTCCTTCCATTCTTGTCACGTTTACTCAAGCAAAGGAGAGAAATGGTTTTTTTTGCATCCACATCAAGCGGTTCGCAACATAGCCTGAGGATAGGTTAAGACTTTAGGTCGTTAGAGTCCTTCTTTTGAGATATGCCTTAATCTATTACAAAATTCAATTATCCTGGTTTGTCACATCTAGCTAAATAAAACAGTAAGTCAGTGTATTTTAATGAAGTACTGCCAAACGTTCAAACGGTGTATTACAGTTCTCCGTGCTTTAATACAAATGACCAAATAAAGTCAGTTAAAAAACATCAGTTTTTAAAATATTAAAACCAATTTTGAAATCATAGAAAGATCTCTAATGTATTTAAAATTTGAAGTTACAGTCACTTTTGTAACCTCAGAATTATATCACAAATATTTTTTAAATCCACGTTTCCTGAAAAAACATTCATGATGTTACCAACTTATGGAATCAGCTCCACGTAACCAGGGTGGTATTCTTCCCCTTTCCAGATCCATCTATTTTCATTTCAACTGCCTTTCAGAGTTCAGCTATGCGACTTTGGCCCATGACGTCATCAGTCTTCAGAACAAAATGCCCATCAGCAGGCTGCAGATAAGGTGTAGGGTAGGCAGTAGGTGCTTTAGGCCCAGTTACGTGCAGCAGCGAACAAAGTGGGCTTGTCTCAAAGTGTTGGTTAGATGTTGGTTGTATCTACTCTGTATCACACACCATTTCTAGAGGCAAGGGTCACAAAAATGAGGATGAATGAACACCAGCTGCCCACCAATGGTGTATTGTGGGCATTCCCAAGTGCAAATGTCAGCGTCTGAAGCAGGTACACTGATGCTGCTGCTCTCTGGGTACCTACCTGAGCAGCCAGTGTCCCTGGATGAGCAACTCCCCAGTGAAGCATAATTCACATGTGACGATTAACTGAGAACACAACATTCTTTCCCTGCCTAACTTAATTTTCTCACTTAAAATCACTCAAGTATTAAAAAAAAGAAAAAAGATTTTTCACCCTTGAGTGAAAAGCGGAATTCTTATTCTGAAATAAGATGCTTTGCTATATTGGACACCTTGCTACTACTATAATCATGTAAAAATGACTCCTCTTAAATGAACAACAAGATAAAAGAAAGTTGCACACCAAAGTTCATATACATCTTTTATCACATTGATTTCAAACAAATCTCAGTTGGTTAGGTTGGACAGCAGGCGAACGGGGAGACCGCTGTTCTGTCCTCTGCCCCAGGCATCAGGTGACTGACCAGCTCCGAGTCTGCACTTCTTTACCTGAAAAGTCTAATAAGAAACAAAGTAGAAAATCAAAGGAGAGATGAAACTGTCCTCTGATCAAATAAAATTCTTTAAAACAAATCATTGTTTATACCATTATTGCTAGGAAAATGATTGAAGGTTTTTAAAAAGGAAAATACTGAAGATGACAATTTGATGATTATTTTGCCAGATTACTGCTGGCAAAGCTTTCTTCCCCAAAGAAACTCGTCCCAGCATATGCTAAGGTTCTATCATTTGCCCTCTTTGATCGGTGCATTTGGGTGACTCCACGTCCGTCATCCACAAACTGGATGGATGCCATTTCAAAGCAGGGAACACACTCCGTCAGACCCCAGGGGACCTGAGGCTCTCAGTTCAAAACCGGCACCACCTTGAAAACACATTATCAGTTAATTGCTTTCAAGATGCTGCAGAGCCACAAAAACTGCAAGATTTTCTTGTAATAGTTAAATACAGCTTCACCACCCATGTGTGCCAACCCTGTGTCCACATTCCCACAGGAGGAGGAAAGTCCTCCCTCACTCTGCAGGGCCGCTCTTTTCTCTCGCTCTCCTGGTCTATCTGCTATCTTCTCCCTTGCCATCTGTCTGTCTCCTTCTTTTTCTCCCTGTTTGTCTTTCTCTCTGTTTCTATATCTGCATATCTCTCTGTCTTCTGAGTCTGTCTCTATAGCTGTCTCTGCTTCTCTCTTTCTTTACTTATCTGTCTTTCTGTACTTGCCTCTCAGTCTGCTTCTGTCAGTCTGTCTGCCCCTGACTTTCTGTCTCTGTTTCAGATCCACCTGACTACAAAGACATGGGCTTGGATTTTCTCCAGAATGGACATGTACCCTAGAGGGTGGATTCCTACAGCCAATGGATCTTTGATGGCAAGGACGAGTCCACGGAATGAGTCCTGCTTGTTAATACCGCTCCACCCATGTTGCTCCCGCCCCCATTGCTTCGTCGATCCCAAGTTTAAGATGGAAACTCAAGGCTCAAGCACTACAAGACCCATTAGCTCCCGAAACTAAAAGTGTGATACGGATTTACTAATGAGTAACCCTGAAATTTGTAACAGTTGTAATTCTCTGATGCTATTTGTTTTAATTAGTGTACCTTGAGAAGTTTGCACCTGGGACAAAAGGGACACTCGATGTTACTAGTCAGAGTCCAGTAGGGAAGACCTGAGTCTGGGAAAGAGTGTCATAGTTTTAAACGTCCGGATGGAAATACACTCCTAGGTATACATTTTATTACTCACAGCAAAGGATAAATATTAAAAGCTAAAGTCACTAGGGATCCTAGCACCCAGGGATACAGGTTGTAAAGATTTGGGTATATAATATGTCCTTCCAGCCTTTTATATACAAATTATTTCACAGGATCTTGAGAGTCAGCATTATTTCTGGAGCACTTTTCCATGTCACATAGCACTACGAGAGAGTCAATTTCAGCGGCTGTATAAGAGCGCCCCCTACTAGGTCTGTGGAAATTCCCCTAACCATTCCCTTCTTGCTGATAAATGGGTGGCATTCAATATTCAATGATAAATAAACATTATGTGTTACAGGTTGAACTGTGTCCCTCAAAAAATTGTATATTGAGGAGTTCTCGTCGTGGCGCAGTGGTTAACGAATCCGACTAGGAACCATGAGGTTGCAGGTTCGGTCCCTACGCTTGCTCAGTGGGTTAAGGATCCGGCGTTCCCGTGAGCTGTGGTGTAGGTTGCGGACGTGGCTCGGATCCCGCATTGCTGTGGCTCTGGCGTAGGCTGGCGGCTACAGCTCCGATTAGACCCCTAGCCTGGGAACCTCCATATACAGCGGGAGCGGCCCAAGAAATGGCAAAAAGACAAAAAAAAAAAAAAAAAAAAAATCGAATGTTGAAACTCTATAAACACCAGCATCTCAGAAGGTAACCGTACTAGGAAACAAAGTCACCACAATCGTAGTTAAGACATGGTCACACTAGGGTGGGCCCCCAGCCCAGTATGACGGGGCCCCCATAAAAGCGGAAATTAGGACACAGAGACAAGCACAAGGGGGCAATGCCTGTGAACATGGAGGCCAAGATGGTGGTGATGCATCTACAAGCCAGGGAAGCAAAATGTTCAGTAACTACTTGGTGGTAGTGGGGGTGGAGGAGGGCACAGAGTGTGCAGATACAGGGGTGGGCCTCCCTTCCAGCCGGCCTCAGAGGGACCAGCCCTGCCTGGAGGTCCTGCCTCCAAACCATGAGACAGCAAGGCCCTGCTGTCCAAGCCACCCCGTTTGTGATGCTCCTACAGCATCCTGAGGAAACCAACACAATAACACACCCTACATCATTTCTATTTGTATTTTTGATTCTATCATTATTATAAATTCCAAAAAGTAGAAATATGACAGTGAAGAATCTTTTTTAAAGGGTCTATTTGTGTATAGTTTTATCAGCATATCTGTTAATTGCAGTCTTGGCCAGATTAACAAGTGGACTGCAGGGTCTTATTAATTTCCATTTCCTTCTATTGGTGAGATCACTTCACACTTCATTTTCTTCATAACTTTCATGGGAAAGCTATACATTTCATTAGATCTACTTTGCATTTGAAGACTTAACTAAACTTTCATGAATTGTAAACATGTTTCTGTTGATTCTTTCGTCTTTTTCAAGGGCCAGTTATTTTGTCTGTAAATAATAATCATTATGAAAATAAGCTCCAGCACTTATCGTTTCCTATGTGCCAAGCACTGTTCTAAGAGCATTGCACATATGTGTAATTTAATTGCACAGCAATCTTTTGATGTGGGTACTGTTATGGTGCTCAGATGACAGACAAGCAACAGGCCTGGATAAAGAAATGTGCTTACTGTCACCGAAGTGCTTAGGGCAGGGCTGAGAGGGAACCTGGCTTTACCTCACTCTACCCTGCTCTTATTTTCATTTCTTTGCCGTTTGGCAATGAGCAAAACTCCCCAACTGACATTTTCAAACAAGTGGTAAACTAAGCATTCATATTTTCTCGTTTCAAATATAAATGTTACTGTGGCTGTTATTCCGCCAGTGTGAATGCAATGTTGATTGAGATCATCTTTAATGTATTTAAAAATTCCATGTTACTAGATTGCTAAGAATCTCTACCAGGAATGATGTTTTCCGATTTTAAACAGGACTTCAGTCTTCTTGTCTGAAACATCCTTGCAAATGGCCAGAAGTGACGAGGTAGGACAGAGAATTCTAGTGAACAATGGCCAAACGTTTGTTACTGGGAAAATATGATTGCACAGCTTGTTATAATGGAAAAGATTTTACACACAATCACAAGGTTGTGGTATATATTTTTTCCGACCACTGAGTGAGAAAATCTCTTTTTAAAGTTTTTCACATGGGGAGAAAGATACATTCTTCCAAAAAGATTTGCTAATACCACTACTAAGGTTTCCATTGCATCTTCAGAAAATGTCTCTTGGCCTGTTCCAAATAAAGAGTATAATTTTTCAAAACTTTAGAAAACAAAAGTCATAATTTAGAAATGGGGTGAGCTATTACATAAATGTAAATGTTCGAGGTAAGACACATTTGAAAAAGTCACTTTCCAGATGTTTGGTGAATTATGAATAAAGTACAGTAGTACTTTATAATAACATGGATGAACAGCCACCCCACTGGCCCACACGCTGGATCCCTGCACCCAGTCTGGGCCACGGAGAGTTCTTTCGTTCTGGAATTGCCCTAGGGGTTCCATTGCTGGCTTCAACCTGCGCTTGGCCCTTCCCTTCCCCTTGGTTTTCTCACCTCTGCTGATCACCTACAGGGGTGTGATCACTTTCTGTGCCTCCCAGATGCCTCAGTGGCCTGGGGATCACCTGCCAGGAGGCACCCAGCCTCAAAGCTCACACCTGCCCACCCCTGCCTTTGGTCCTGAGCTTCTGACTCCCAGGAACTTTCATTCCCCAAATCCTCCTAGTGGTCTAGGCACTCAGCCTCCCAAGGAAACCCCCTGATGCCTCAGGTTTAATCTGACCCAGCATGCAGCACAGCAGCCCCCTGACACACACCAACATCCCCAGAGGCCTGACGTGATGAGTGAACACAGGGCAGGCACTCAGGGAGAGGCTGGAGTCAGGTAGCCACCGCCTCGCTCTCAAGAGAGGAGAGGCATGGAGGTGAGGCTCCAGACCACCAGCAGAAACAGTAACATGACACGTTCACAACGGCAGCGTTCTGGCAAGCTGTTTTCGGTTTCTTTATTCCTTTAACACTGTGGTGCCATGAGCACAATATTTTTAAAATAAGCAAAAATTCAGTGATGATTAGTTTATATGATCTTTTCATGAAAAACTAAAGATTATGCTGGACTAAAGGCTTTAAGGTTTGATCTATTAGCAGTTCTGAGGTGTATTACATATTATTTTAATTATTTTTATATTATTGTAATAAAAGTTGGTAATTTACTGAAAATACAATGAACAATAGAATATTAATTTTTTTTTCTTTTTTGACTGTCCCATGGCATATGGAGTTCCTTGGCCAGAGATCAACCGTAGCTGCAGCAATGGTGTATCCTTAACCCACTGTGCTGGGCCAGGAGTCAAACATGTGCCCTGGTGCTGCAGAGACATTGCCCATCCTGTTGTGCCACAGTGGAAACTCTGGATTATTTATTACAGCTCCCTGCTGTCTTCATTTGAGTTTGGGTTATAACACTTTGATTCCCTGTCAGGCTGGTGGCATTATATGACATTTATGAAAAAAGAGAAAATATATGTAACTTTAAAAAAGGAAATTACTGGAGTTCCCATCACGGCTCAGCAAAAACGAATCTGACTAGCATCCATGAGGACTCAGGTTCGATCCCTAGCCTTGCTCAGTGGGTTAGGGATCCGGAATTGCCATGAACTGTGTTGTAGGTCGCAGACATTGCTGGGATCTGGCGTTGCTGTGGCTGTGGCATAGGTCGATGGCTACAGCTCCGACTTGACCCTTAGCCTGTACCTCCATATGCCATGGGTGCGTCCCTAAAATTAAAAAGTACAAAAAAAAAAAGGAAATTACTACATATGACAATATTGTGATGCCAACACTGTCCTAGAGTTTATATCTGACTCTCAACAGTCACCTCTGTGTCCTTTTACTGAGACACAGCAAACCAGCAGGGCAGGAATGCGAAATGTATCACAAAGAGGCCTAATTCCCACATCAGTGACCAGATGTGAAGAGGACAAATTTAGTGATTTTACATATCTCATTGCAGTTTACTTCAAGTGGCTATATATTAAAAATGCCTTGTGATTGCAGAATAATAACATTAATTACTCTAAGGATTAATTTGAAAAATTTTAAAGTCTATTAAAGAGTCATATTTACATTACAAATACCTACCCCATGCATATATTGAGAATATTTTCATAAATGTATGTAATAATATAAAGTGTGGTATAGGGTGTGTGATGTATGTGTGTAGCAGAGTGTGGTGTGTGTGTGCATGTGTGATGTGTATAAGTGTGGTATTGTGTGTGAGTGTGTTATAGCATGCAGTGTATGTACAGTACATGGTGTATGATGTGTGATTGTGTGTGTGATATGTGTGTGTGATGCATATGCTATGTGCTGTGTGTGTGTGGTGTTGTGGTGTGTATGTGCATATGTGATGTATCTGGTGTATGATGTGTGTGTGTGTGTGTGTGTGTGTGTGTGTGTATGGGTAGTATGTGTGTGGTATATGCATAGTGTGTGGTGTATATGTGTGTGTTGTAGTGTGTATGACGTGAGACTGTGTGTGTGGTATAGTGTGGTGTGTGTGTGTGCGTGGGAGAATGATTCAGTGAGAAGAAGTTTGTGGAAGGACTGTCCGCCTACCATTTATGGTGGGGGCTACACACAGCTTGTGAAATAAGCCTTTCACCAGCAAGCTCACTGGGACAAAGTTGGAGGGTTCACGGTAGTGTGAATGGGACACAAGCCCTGAATATCTGATGGGAATGCATTCTTGATTCAGGAATCCCTATAAATCAATATCGACATGTTAGCCGCAGTCTCCAGACCTCAGGAATAGCAAACGTGGAAGTCATCAAAATAGGAGATTTCAGCACAGTTGAAGTAAATACATGCACTAACGCCTAAATTTGGTAAAAATCAGTTTAAATCTTACCTCTGTGACCAAGAATTTCAGAGAATAGAGAAAATAAAATTTTAACATGCGCTTGATGTTTGGCTGATTGAAGGACAACAGTGATGCTGGAGAACTGATAATACCTGTTCAGACATCCCAAAATATCAAGGCAGATATTGAGCAAATTTTGCACTGTCTTCTTTCTACCTGTACTATCCAAAAGGACAAGTAAACATTTCTAGTATAAAATGGTACTATATATATTTAGGTACTATATATGATACATTTTTACATTTTAAATTAGGCATTGCATATTGTTTTATTTTATCATGTACTATAATTATAACATTTATAATTATATATTACATAATGTTTTGTATTACGTGTGCACGTAATAAAAAATGGTAGGAAAAATTAGAGGGCAAGAGGACTCATTCCAAGATTTTGCATAAAAAATGAGAAGTAAACATAAGGTATGAAAAGAATTATAAACATTTCAGTATCTTGTACATTTTTCAACCATGAACTATTTCTTTGAAACTGATTTTTAAAATGTTTTAGACAAGATATATTTACAGAAAAAAACAGTGTTTCTTGTATAATATGCGCAGAGCCCAGGGGTAATTATAATAGGAAAGTCAAGGGCTTACTTTTCTATAGGTTTGAAAGCATGAAAGCTAAAAGGTTGCTGTTGCATGGAATTAGGGTTCTGTAGAATAGAATCAAATCTTACAGAGAGTTAACTGAAGGCTGACTTATGTTTTGTTCCCTGCAGCTTTTGTTAGGTTACATATGTGACATGTGTTACATATGTATCACCTATGTGACATGATGCAATTGACAGAAATGATGATATTTATTAAAGTAAGCTAAATGCTCTGAGACCCTGTACCTTTGCCTTGGCATCCTCCTTGTCATCTGCTTTGGTGACTAATAGCATGAGTCTGAGAACCAACGACAGGCTTAGAGGAAACTGACCCTTCAGTTGGGGCACATTTGATTTCCAAAGCCGTTTTATCTTGAATAATGGAATATTGTAGAAGAACACACTTCCTATGACGTCTTCCCCACATCTTCCTGCATGACCAGACATCTAGGGAGATGATCACATATCTGTCAAAGAACTTCAAATCTTGTCTCTATAAATGATCAATGCCAAGCTTACCTAGTCCATGTGGAATATTAGACTTTCAAAAATCTTGGAGTTCTTCGTTTCTTGATGTATTTTAGAAAAATTAAAAATATTTTATTTTGTAAATACATCATAAAATGAGTTTGCTTTTCCAGTAATGCCTATGTTAAAGGGTATGACTTTTATTTATTTATTTATTTATTTTGTTTTTGTTTTTGTTTTTGTTTTTTTTTATTTTCCCACTGTACAGCAAGGAGGTCAGGTTATCCTTACATGTATACATTACAATTACATTTTTCCCCCAGCCTTTCTTCTGTTGCAACATGAGTATCTAGACATAGTTCTATTCAGCAGGATCTCCTTGTAAATCTATTCTAAGTTGTGTCTGATAAGCCCAAGCTCCCGATCCCTCCCACTCCCTCCCCCTCCCATCAGGCAGCCACAAGTCTCTAGGGCATGACTTTTAAGTGGGGGCAATTTCTATCTTATTTATTAATGTACTTCCAGAAACAAGTCTGAACCGAGAACACTGTAAATGCTCAATTTATGATCCTTGGTGCTTGACAACAATTGGGTACTCAAAAAATGTGGTTATTTCTCCTTCATATTCTTGTTGTATAGTTCAATAATATTTACCAAAGCAGGAATATTGTTAAGAAAACCAGCCTATTTAGTCAGTCAATGACTGCTTAAAACATCTTTAAAAACAATCATATTCATAAGATGTCGTATATCTAGAACCCATTTTCAAATATTTTATTGTCCCCAAATATTTTAGAATACACATGGTTCATCTTGGCTCACTGAATGGATGTTCCAGATCCCCATGTATACAAATGTAACAAAGGCATTTAGAATTGATACCTGTCCAAAATTCAAGGCATCCAAGAAAACAGAATCTTCTGCAAAAACAACAGATTTACATGGCATATTAATTCCCAAAGCAAGGCTTGACGTAGCTGTTACCACCTATGGGTGGAGAATAAATCAAACAAACAAACAAAAAACAACAGAAAAATCAATTTAACATAGAATATATAGCTATATACATAGGCACTAAATATTTACTGGATTAGATCCCCTGAAATCATTTTTCCCAAGAAAAAGCCCAATGGGAGCCACTGTCACCAAAAATACAAACTCTCTGTTTTCATTTGGTATAAATAATTGTTAAGTCCTGTAGAGATTTCCATTCCCTTCACTGTTTTTCCTTAACATTACAATTACCTAGCATTTTCAGATTATAAAAAATATGAAATCAAAGCCATTCATTAAGCATTCAATTTCTTGCATTAATAAAAGCAAGAGATTGGAGTTCCCTCTGTGGCTGAGTGGAAACAAATATGACTAGTAACCATGAGGATGCAGGTTTGGTCCCTGGCCTCACTCAGTGGGTGAAGGATTTGGCATTGCCGTGAGCTGTGCTGTAGGTAGGAGATGGAGCTTGGATCTGGCGTTGATGTGGCTGTGGCATAAGCCAGCAGCTATAGCCCTGATTTGACCCCCATGTTCCCAGCATGGGAACCTCCATATGCTGTGGGTGTGGCCCTGAGACCAAAAAAAAAAAAAAAGGCAAGGAAATATAAAAGGAGTATTCCCTTTACATTCAAAGGTTTCTAAGGCAAGAAGACAGTAGGGGATAAAATCAGAGGCAAAACAGGGACCAGGTCACATCAAGCATTTAAAAAGCTACTCCAAGGAACTTATATTTTAATAGCAAGCAGAGTAACATGATATAATTTGTATTGCTGATTGCTTCTGCTCTGTGAATTGCTCTTAGGAGGTGGTGAGCAGAAGCTGACTGACCTGAGAGGAGATTTTAGATTATTCCAGACAAGGTGTGATGGCATGAGTAGAGATAAGATAGGAATAAAGGATATTTCCTGAGATTTTGCTTTCCTACCTCTGTCTTAAAATACAATTTTGACTCACATTTCTTAGAGAGAACTGAAGCCACCAGCTGGAATCTGTCTTATCTCTACCTCACTCCAAACTTCCTTAAGGATGTTCATACCCTTTCTTCTCTCTCTCTCTCTTCTTTTCAAGATAGACACAGTCATGGTTATACATTTTCCTCTAAGTACTGGTTTAGCTGCACCTCATAAGTTTGGCTATAAAGTAATTTATTTATTCATCAACTCTATGTTTTTCTATTTCCATGATAGTTTCTTCTTTATATATTTTGGCCTTGTGATATTATATAAAAATGCTAAGTTAGTATACCTTCCCAATGGTGGGGCCATCTGTACCTCTAGTAATGATTTCACTATATATTTTGTTTGACATAAACATAGCCACATCAGGTTTCTTTTGATTATTATTAGACTTTTTCCCCCTTTTCAGTCCTTTTCTGCTTCTTGTTTTAAATGTGGCCCCTATAATCAATATCTACTTGGATATTTTGTTAACCAGGTTAAAAAAAAACTTCTTCTTAGAGTCACTAAGGTCACATGCATCCAAGATATTTAATATAATTGTTATATTTGATGATCTAGCTACTATTTTATATTGTGCTATTTGTTACCATGTTTTAAATTGTTTTGTCTGATTTCTTGATTACTTTTTGAATGATTCAGATGTTTCTTTTGCCATTTGTGTTTCTGCTCTAGTTTGGCTCTTACTCTCTCAAATTCTGTTCTTTAAGTGGGTTCTGACAAATGTACACAATCTATACTTACTTTGTAAAAGTCCAAAATTGATCAGTAATTTTGTATTCCTTTCAGACGTTACAGCAAACAACCCTCACTTCTGAAACATATACTATTGAACCATGTTTTTTTTTTATTTGTGTTCTCTTAAAATTTTTATTGTGATAATAATAGTTTTAATTTTACCCACATTTAGCATTCTCTAGGATCTTTTTTTTTTTTTTTTTTTTTTTTTGTCTTTTTAGGGCTGCACTTGCGGTATGTGGAGATTCCCAGGCTTGGGGGCCAATTGGAGCTGTAGCTACTAGCCTATACCACAGCTCACAGCAACGCTGCCAGATCCTTAACCCACTGAACGAGGCCAGGGATCGAGACTGCATCCTCATGGATGCTAGTCAGATTCATTTCCACTGAGCCACAGTGGGAACTTCATTTTTTTTCATTATTTTATGTACTTTTGACCACTTTTCATTTCCTGAAATTACTTTAAGTCTACCTTAATTGTTTAGAATTTTATTTTTGTGATGAGATGGGCACTCTTAGTTTATAATTTGTCTAAAATTCTCCACTTTGCCCTTATCCTGGAAGGATAATTTTGCTGCACAGAAAAATATATATTTTAGAACTTTTTAAATTTATAATTTACAAAAATAGTAGAGTTCCCAAATACCACACTCTATTTCTCCTATAACTAGCATCTGAAATTTGTACTGTACACTTGTTCACACAATTAGTGAACAAACATTGATACATCATCATTAACCTAAGTCCATACTTTTTCCATATTCATTATTTTTTACAAAATGTCTTTTTCTGGATTTGGCCAGGGTCTCGCATTACATTTCATGGATATGTCTCATTATAAACTTTTCTTGGTTGTAACAATTTCTCAGAGTTGTATAAAAGAAATCAGGGTTCTTTGGAGAAGTGACTGATTATAAAACTGGGGCAATAAATATACAGCTGAGCTTGTGGCATCTTATTTTGCCAAAACATAAGGAAATTCTCAAAGGCAACAACACTCACAGTGAAGGAAGCAAGTTGGGGAGCTCCCAATGGCTAAACTAGAATGATGCGAGCAGCAGAAGAAGTAAAGCAGAACCGAATCATAACCCACAGCATAAAACATCCATGTGTTCACACTGATGTAGTCAACACAGGACATGTGAATATATGGGGGAACAGAGACATATCTCCTCACAGAGAATTCTGAGCAATCTGTGTAGACATTCCAACCACAGGGAGGCAAGCACAATTAAACTGCTACCCCTTCAGGATTTCCTTCCCAAGGAAATAGTATGGAATTCGGGACTACAGGGGACTTCACAGTGGAGTAGTCTTCTAGATGCTCATCACGGACATCAAGATTGATGTCATGTGAACAGCCTACACCTTGATACCATACAACAGGGTGTCATGTGACCTCTGGGTCTGCCTTCGAGAAACACACATTCTTGTCTAGTCACTCGAAATATTTCAGACATCTCAAGAGAGGCATATTTTATAGAATACCTGACCAATAATCCTCAAAACCATCAAGATCATCAAAAACAAGGCAAATCAGAGAAAGGTCATAACCCAGACAGTCCAGGGAGATCTGACAACTAAATGTAATACAGATCCTGGAACAGAAAAAGGACATGAGGGGTACCTGAGGAAACTGAGATAAAGCAGGTGCCTTCGTTCATAAAATCGATGAATATCAGGTACTTAACTGTAACAAGTGCACCACACTCATGTGAGATGATGATGGGGGAAACTGGGGGAGTGGTGTGCAGGGTAATCTCCGTGCTAGAGTGGCAGCTCCACTTTTTAACCACGATACTCAACATTTGTCAAGGTAAATACAAAATGACAAATGGAGTCATTCTGGGAAAAAACAAAACAAAACAAAAAAAACACTTAATTCTGATGTAATTCCAGAGCCTTAAAATTACTTTTACCCTCTGCAATAGTCATTTCACTTTGTGGATCCACTGGTCCCAAGTCAATGATCAGAAATGATGATACAGGAGTTCTCATCCTGGCTCAGTGGAAATGAATCTGACTAGGAACCATAGGGTTGAAGGTTTGATCCCTGGCCTCACTCAGGGGGTTAAGGATCTGGCGTTTCCAAGAGCTGTGGTGTAGGTCGCAGATGCAGCTCTGATCCTGCACTGCTGTGGCTGTGGTGTAGGCCAGTGGCTGTAGCTCTGATTCAACCCCTAGCCTGGGAACCCCCATATGCTGTGGGTACAGCCCTAAAAAGCAAAAAAAAAAAAGGAAAAAAAATGCTGATATATAAACATTTATAAACAAAAAAGTCAATATTAGCAGAATGTTCTAGTAAATTAAATTTAGTAAATTATATGTGTATATTATGATACACATAAAATGTTTATTATGTAATGCTAATTAATAATATATTGAACTACAGAATAGGCAAAATAGACAGGACCCCAGATTATATATATATATAATATATGAACTATATAAAAATTAACAAAATACAATACACTAAATGTTAGTGGAGCACCCCTACAGGTGGAGGGGTCTGGGTGTCAGCATATTACCCCCATACACAGTCTAAAGGAAAGAAGGCAGTGCCTTTAGGAATGTTATCCTCAAAGATCGCCGACCTTGACATGCTTCAGTCTGAATAGCATTTCCACAACTTGTCTCTGCTTGAATTCCATTGAGCCATGGTAGTACCCAATACCATGCTATAACAGACTGTACAGCTTGTAGCATCGCCTCATCCCCCTCAGTCTGCATAAGATCTTCAATAAAGTTTGAAACACCAAAAAAGGAGTTTGCAATATCACATCAAAGCATCTGTCCTCCAACCAAACAATGATTAAAAAACTAAAGGTCGTAAAGATTGTTTAGGAATCAGTGCAGCGTTAGACAGCTTCTACCCAGAGGGCTATGTTTCAGGCAGACCTTGCAGGCAGTACTCCTTGTACCTTGGACAGCTCCAGGACCCACCCTTGAGCCTGGCATCCAACAGGGTGGATGGGTCCAGCCTCTTGCATGGTGGTCCTGCACCCACTCTCTCCCCGCCCCCTGAGTGGTCCTGGCCTGGCCTCGCTTGCCAGGGCTCCATCTTATGCTGCAGCTCAGCCTGGACAGTGAGCACACACTGATGGGGAAGGGGGAGTGCCCTAGGAAGTGGCCCCCAAGACCAGAACAAAACCCATCTCTGCCCGAGTTCTTTCCTAGTCTGACCATCACCACCAGCATTCTGTTCTGTTTTTTGCTGTTAATTTGAAACTAAAACTAATTGTTTTGTTTTGTTTTTTTTCCATTATCACCTCCAGTCATATCTATCTCTGATCAGTGCAGACAGACTGGTCTCTCTCCTTCTCACTCTCTCTGTGTTATCTTTGTTCTTTCTATTTCCCCTCTCCTTCCCTTCCCCTCATCTCTCTGTCACTGTCTGTCTATCTGTCCCTCTTTCTAGCTCCCTGTGTCTGTTTCTGTTCTTTATTTTTTGTCTCTCCCTGTTAGTCACTATTACTGTTTCTTGGTCTCTTCTCTCTTTCTCTCTCTTCTTTTCCTCCTTTCTTCTCTCTCTGATTATGTCTCTCTGGTCTTCCTTTCTCCCAATTTAAGAAAAGAAAAAAAGCATAAACAAGTAACAACCGCAGCTATTTGACCATTACATGAACAATTAAGTCAACCAAAAAATGTTTTCTGAGCACCAATTTGTTGGTATCTGCCCCATCCTAGATAGAGTTAAGTGTTTGAATGATATACAGGGCAAGGGAGAAGCATAATAAATAAGGATCCATAGTTTCCAATGTGAAACACTAGCAGCATGATGGACACAGACAGGTGAGGAGGAGTTTCCAGAAGACAAACCTGATTGGGGGTTCCTGTAGCAAGTTGTTCCTTACTCCTGTAGCTCAGAAAATGGGTTATACTTCTTTTTTTTTACTTTTTAGGACTGCACCTGCGGCACATGGACGTTCCTGGCCTACAGGGTTGAATTGGAGCAGCAGCTGCTGGCCTATACCACAGCCACAGCAACCAGATCTGAGCTGAGTCTGTGACCTATACCACAGCTCATGGCAACACTGGATCCTTAATCCACTGAGCAAGGCCAGAGGTCAAACCTGTATCCTCAAGGATACTAGTCAGCTGTGTTACCACTGAGCCACTACAGGAACTCTGGATTTTATACTTAATTTGTATATTTCTGTCTACAAAGGGAATAGTTATAATAAACTTCAATTAATAAAGATATTTCTTTTTTAAAATTTTATAGCGATTTTTATTTTTTCCATTAGAGTTGGTTTACAGTGTTCTGTCAGTTTTCTACTGTACAGCAAGGTGACCTACTTACATAGACATGTATACATTTGTTTTTCTCATATTATCATGCTCCATCATAAGTGACTAGATATAGCTCCCAGTGCTATACAGCAGAATCTCATTGCTTATCCATTCCAAAGACAATAGTTTGCATCTATTAACCCCAAATTCCCAATCCATCCCACTCCCTCCCCTTCCCCCTTGGCAACTACAACTCTGTTCACCATGTCCATGATTTTCTTTTCTGTGGAAAGGTTCATTTGTGCCATATATTAGATTCCAGATAGAAGTAATATCATATGGCATTTGTTTTTCTCTTTCTGACTTAATTCACTTAGTATGAGATTGTCTAGTTCCATCCATGTTGCTGCAAATGGCATTATTTTTTTCTTTTTTATGGCTGAGTAGTATTCCATTGTGTATATATACCACATCTAATGAAGGTATTTCAACAAAATGAAAAGGCTGTAGATATTGGAGTCATGTGTTTGGATATATCTTGGAGCTCTTTTAACAGCTGCATAAGCTTATAGAGATGATCTTAATTTCTCTAGCCTTTAACCTCAGTCTCCATACATTGTTTCTAGATTAACTTAGATTAAGCATGTTGTTTTATCTGTTCTGTGTGTACAGACCCTAAACTCACTTTTAAGAGCTAATTTGCATCCCTCCTAAAATCCACATGTTGAAGACCTATGCCAGTACCTTAAGATGAGATGGTATTTGGAGAAAGAGTTCTTACAAAAGTAATCAAGATGCAGTCATAAGTGTGGACACTAATCCAATATGACTGGCATCTTTATAAGAAGAAGAGAATTGGACCCAGGAACAAAGAGAAGACCATGTGAAGACACAGAGAGAAGACTGCTGTCTACATGCTAAGGAGAGAGGTGGGGACAGACCCTTCCCTTGCAGCCTAGGAAGGAAATACCCGCCCCAACACCTGATCTCCACCTTCTGTGACACCCACCCACTCCCACCCCTGATTGTGAGATGGTAAATTTGTGCTGATTAAGCCACTCAGCCTGTAGTTTCATCATAGCAGCCCCACTGCACAACTGACACACATGAATCTCCCAAAGGTACCCCCATCTTTCTTCCTACCTTATTGCCCATGGCTGTGTGGTCAATGTAAGCACAGTCCAGGGGAACTTCGTAATGCTTCCTGAGGGTTTTCTTCATTTCCTTTATTTCAGCCTCCCACAAAAAACACCCTTTGAATTCAAGTGCCTGAATTTGAATTAAAAAAACAACAACAACTGAATATAAAATATCAGGAAATCAGTAAATATATTGATGGCAGCATGTTCCTTTATTTTTTTAAGTTTGAGGTTATGTCTATAAATGCCAGATAATTAAAACCCAAAATATAATTGCTCCTATTAGAGGAATTTATCAGACTTTAATCACCCAGACTGTTTTTTGGCTTACCATTTAAGTGGATTTGAAAGGTATGTATTAATACATATTTAACAGGAATTGGCAAGACCTTCTGTACTATCCCATCTCTCAGGCCAAAGTTTTGTTTATTTTCTATCTTTAGTGGAATTATGCTTTCCATATTAAATTTGATGGAAAAATTCAATTTCCCTAAAAATTCATACACAGACATTTGCTTCTCAGTTGAAGAAGTACAGAAAAATTTGATTTATCAGACTCTCTTTCTAACATACACTGTAGTGTATTTTCTGTACGTGCAAAAATCAGCCTTGTGCTGGTAATTCGCCAGCAGTATGTCATTGCAGGGTGGAAGGGCACCCAGAGGGATGGTGACAGCCTGTGTTCGCCCCAGGCCTGGGCAGCACCATGTGACTGGGAATTGGGTGAGAACTTTTCAGACCCAAACCTCACCTGCACAACCACCTCATCTGAGAAACACCTGAAACCATTAGAGAAGAATAGCTTGTTGTGTGACAGTCATTATATTTCTCAGAGTAGATAAAGACAGATGCCAAGAAGGACTCTTGTGGAGGGTGGAAACTGTGTAGCTCTGACCACAAGGAAGTTTGTTTCCCAGGTTACTTTTTTATTTTGAGTGAAATAAAAATAGCAGAGGCATTACTTTACATATTTGTGGGGAGTTACCATCGTGGCTCAGTGATTAATGGATCTGACTAGGAACCATGAGGTCGTGGGTTCAATCCCTGGCCTTGCTCAGTGGGTTAAGGATCAAGCATTGCTGTGATCTGTGGTGTAGGTCACAGATGCGGCTCAGATTCCTCACTGCTGTGGCTCTGGCATAGGCCGGTGGCTACAGCTCTGATTCGACCTCTAGCCTAGGAACCTCCATGTGCCATGAGTGCAACCCTAGAAAAGACAAAAAAAAAAAAAAAAAAAAAAAAAAAGACAAAAAAATACATATTTGCATGCTTTACCTTAAGACAATAAAGCCATCCAAAACAAAACTCTCATTTCCTGAATGAGAAATATGTTAGGTAACTTTGTCTGACTAGTTAGATTTTAATATTCTCATGACTATCCTTTATAAATGGGTATAAACATTCATATACTCCATTTTAAGAAAATTTGCGAAATTGCAACTTCTAAAAAAATAATTGTAATTTTGTAAGGAAAAGGAAGGAAGTGAATACAATGAAGAAAATTATTGTAGGACTTCTCTTTGTGGCTCAGCAGTAATGAGCCTGACTGGTATCCATGAGGACCCAGGTTTGATCCCTGGCTTCACTCAATGAGTTAAGCATCCTGCATTGCTGTGAGCTGTGGTGTAGGTCGCAGACACAGCTCGAATCCTGTGTTGCTGTAGCTGTGGTGTAGGCTGGCAGCTGAAGTTCCCATTTGACCCCTAGCCTGGCACTTCCATATGCTGTGGGTGTGGCCCTAAAAAAACAAAAAACAAAAAACAAAAAACAAAAAAAAAGAAAGAAAAAAGAAGAAAATTACTGTAAAACATTGCATAATTATTAAAATGTCAATGATCCTTTCCTGCATGTCCCCCAGAAGTGACATGTCTGAATTTACTGGATGTGTCATAATAATCATCACATTATAAATGAAATCTGGAATTACTAGAAGAGCCAAAGACCAGTAACATTTTATTAAGCATTTAATTCGGCAATTCAACTGGAAATACTCACACTTCACAGTTTCTCCTTTGAGACTTTATTGCTTTCCATAGTTTCCGGTTCAAGATTGTTCTTCTTTTCTTCAGAATCTGGCATCTGGCTCATAATGAGTATTTTGACTATTTATCAAATTAGTAAGAAGTCATGAAGCTGAACTTTCCACGAAGTAAATATTGTGTCTAAACTGAAAACGTGAGAATTTTTTATAATTGAACATTCATAACACCCCAGACATGTTTGCATCACTCAACAGAGCACCTGGGAGCAAGAACACTGGTCAGGGTCACAGTCTCTGCTCACACCCTGCCTGGCCCTTCTGACTCTCAAATCAGAGCCTGAGAGTGGAAGAAAAGATTACTCTTTTCTAGACAGCTTAATTGGGTGGTGGGTTGGAGCTTGTCGGCCTTCTTTGTTTAGGGTCAAACCTTTGGCACATGGAGGTTTCCAGGCTAGGGGTCGAATTGGAGCTGTAGCTGCCAGCCTATGCCACAGCCACAGCAATGTGGGATCCAAGAACCCTAAACCCTAAACCAAACCAAACCCGAAACTGAACCCTAACTCAAAAAGGAACCCAAACCAGCCACAGACACCTCAAGGAAACCCTAACCCTCAAATGCACCCTAAACCTATCCTGGACCCGAACCCCAACATGAACCCTACCACTAGCACAAACACTGAAACCAAAAGGACCACCAAGCCTACTTCTAAGTCCAACCCTCGCACTGAACCAAAACCTACCTGGCAACTTAACCCTCAATGAAACCCTAAGCATCAAACGAACCCTCACCCAAACCAGGACCCACACGACTACATGAACCCCCACATGACCTCTAACCCCTAAGCTTATCTGAAATCCAACCATCACCCTAATCCTCACCAGAATCCTAACCCTAACCCTAACCCTAAAGCCTAACTGGAACCCCGACCCTAACTGAGATCCTCCATCCAAAACAAAACTGAACCTGAACTTGACCCTGAGCCCCCAAATCAACCCTAACATATCAATGAATACAAACCCGAAGCCTCAAACTCACAGGATCCCTCAAACCAACCCTCAACGGTACACGACCCCCTCACTGAAACCCTAAACCTGAAACAAACATGAAACCTAACCAGGACCCAAACACCTACATGAACAAGCACACTCCCCATAATCCCTAAAGAGAATTGAACAGTTTCCATCACCCTAATCCTAACCCGAACCAGAACACTACCACTCAAACTACACGGAAGAGAAACCAGACAGCGAACACTCAGGGAAACCATAAACTTCAAGGAACCCGAACCGTAACACCAACCCCAACAGCAACATGAACCCTAACATGGAACCTCCATTTTAAACCGAACCCAACACTAATCCGGACCCAAACTGGAACCCTACCCCTACCCCTAACCCCAACTGGAAACCTACCCTGACAGAAATCCTCCACCCAAAACAACACCTTAACCTACCCAAAGCCTGAAAACCCATAGGAACCCTCACATGAACAAGAACCACTAATCTCAACTGAACCTACGCTTAACCCTCATTCGAACCCTAACACGAACCCTCACAAGGCGCCAAAACCTAACCCAAAAACCTAGCCCTGAAACGAACCCTAACCCTAAAGTGAACCCGAGTCCACACAGGAACCCAAACAATAAGCCTAACCCCTAAATCAAACCCAATCCCCAGCCAGACACTTACTCAAACCCTCACCCTAACCATAAGCCTGACACTCAAGCTAAACTGAACCCTATACCTAAACGAAACACGAACCCTAATACCAACCCTAAACCTCACAGGAACCAGAAGTGAAACATGAACCCTAACACAAACCCTAAACCCTAAACCAAGGAGAAACCAAACCCAACCCGAACCCTCATTCAAAGCTTAACCCTAACCCTAACCCTAAACCTAACACAAACTGGCAACCTCACCCTAAGAGCAACCCTAACCCTGAAGACAACCCTAAACCTAACCCAAACCAGAGACCCAACAGGAACCCTAACAGGACTCCTAACACCTAAATGAAACTGATGCTAAGCCAAAGCTGAAACCCAACCCTAACCCTAAACCCAGACTCAATGTTAAACCAAAAAGTATCCTGAACTGAATGCCTAACCTTCAAATGAACACAAACCTTAACCAGAACTAACACATCAACACTAACCTTAACCCTAACCCTACCTGGTAACGTCACCCTAAATGAAACCCTAACCCTAAAACAAACCCTAAAACTGACCTGAACCCGAACCCCAACATGAACCCTCAACCTCACCTTAAATCCTAAAGCAAAGAGAAACCGAACCTGAATCCGAACCCAAACACTCACCCCAAACCTAACTCTATACAGAAAACATACACCGACCAAAACCCTCTACCCCAAACAAAATCGAAATCTAAAAAACCCTGAACATCAGCAAAAACCCTCACACTAACAATCAGCCCTAAACCAAACCCAAACTCTAACATGCATATGAACCACAAAATACACCCTCAGCCTAAATCTAACTGGCCAATTAACCCTAACTGAAAACCTACCCTGAAGATGAACCCCAACCGAACATAAATCTGAGCCACAGCATGAACCCTAACATGATCCCAAATCCCTAAACCAAACCCACAATGAAGCTGAAACCTCCCTTAAATGGTCACATTGACCCTACCCCTAACCCCAACACTACTCCAACTCAGAACTGATCGCTACCACGAAACCCAACCCTAACCAGAACCCAAACACCTATGTGAACCTTCACACTACTCCGAAACCCTACGTGGAACAGAACACCGAACAGAACCCTAGAAACACCTGGAACCCTTCCCAAAAACCGAGCCATCACCCTAACAATTACCAGAAATCTTACCCTAAAAACATAACTTCAATCTCATACAAATGCTAACCCAAACCCAAACACAAACATCCATGTGAAACCTCACACTAACACGAATCCCTACACCCAAACCAACCCTAACCAGAACCCTAACACTAACGCTAACTGGCCAGTGAACCCTAACCATAACCCTAACGCGACAATGAACCCTGAACTTCAGCCAAACCTGAGCCCCAACATGAATGCTAGCACTAACCCTAACGGGTATACCAAAATGAAACAGAAGCCTAAGCCTAAGCCTAACACGAACCCTGCACAGAACACTGAATGGACCCCTACCCCTAACCAAAACCCACACCCTCAATCGAACCCTAAATTCACACAAAACCTAAACCAATAAGCACCTTCCAAGTCTGTGACCTGCACCACAGCTCACAGCAACACCGGATCTTTAACCCACTGAGCAAGGCCAGGGATTGAACCCGCATCTTCATGGATACTACTCAGGTTCATTTTCCAACGAGCCACAATGGGAACTCCCTAGACAGCTTAATTTTTAAACTGTAAATATAATAAATAGAACAGTTTGGTAAGGTCTCTTTACCAGATTAATACTGCTCCCCTCCTCATTTAAAAACACTCCTCTTATTACAATTTCTAATTATTTGTGGAGAATGGACTTTTAAATGGTTTTTTAATTGTTGTTACTGATTAGTTCATTTTCACCTATTAAATATAGTTTGAGTTTAGGAATTTTTTTTGTAGGGATTTTTAGGAATATCTTTGTTCTTTTTCATGTTTGGTTTAATTTTTTAATCTTTGCTCAAAAATACTCTATTTACTACAAGATAAAATGCAAATTCCTCTTACAGGCATTTGAAGGAGTTCACACCTTGGCCTGAAATTACCCTTTTAAATATGAAATTTGTAAATTTACCAGGCCTAAAAGATAGTGAGTAGATATTACATACACACATAAATATACATAAATTAATCTCAAGCCATAGCTATCACTTTTTCTTTTGCTCTCTCATACACAAATGATATATATGATATATATGTGTGTGTGTATATCACACACATATGATATATAATATATATGAGGAGTTCCCCTTGTGGCTCAGTGGGTTAAGAACCCAACTTGTCTCTATGAGGATGCAGGATCTATCCCTGGCTCACTCAATGTGTTAAAGATCCAGTGTTACCACAAGCTGTGGCATAGGTTGCAGATGTGGCCTGGACCTGGTATTGCTGTGGCTGTGGCATAGGCCTGCAGCTGTGGTTCAGCCCCTAGCCTGGGAACTTCCATATGCCGTGGATGCAACCATAAAATATTAAAAAAAATATATATATATATGAAATACATATGATGTATATAAGATTTACATATGAGATACATATTATTATGTATGTGATATGCCTATATTAGAGATATATAATAATTTTATATGAGATACATAGACTAGATATATAAGATATTTCTGTATTTGAGATACATATAGGAGATATATATATATATATATGAGATGAATATATTAGTTATATGATGTACATAATTTGATACATACAATTTATATGAGACATGTATGAGATCAGAAAGATGAGATCATGTAAGTTTTCCTCACAGCCTATCATTCCCTTGCGTTTGTGTTTTGGGGAAGGTCCACTTCCTTGCGGATGGGGTGGAACAAACCAGGTACAGGGTCAGAGTCCTCCCTCTCCACCTCACCCAGACTATCTACTCTCTGAGACTCCACTTTTGGTCAAAAGTGGACCAGCCCAGCCCACTGCATAGCCTCGTTCCACTCAACTCTAAACACCTAATGTTGCTATCACAGGTTTATTTAGAATGTGTACCACATTACAGGTCCCTGAGCAACAGGCTACACTTCACAGTCGAAAACACTGTGTCGCTTCTATGTGCCCAGAGGCAACACACACCTCCTCTTACCCACTAATGCCCACAGGATACCCTGAGCACTAGCAGTTTCGTAAGTGTTTATTCTACTGGCGACACAACTGAATTTGTTTCAGGGTCACATTGATAATCATTTCCCAATGACCGTCAATTCCCTAAGGGCAGCCACATCATCCATTTTTTCTGTGTCATCCCCAAGACCCAGGCCCAACACCAAGGAGCAAAGTGAAACAATTTGCCTGTGAGCTCATTTCATCATACAGATCAATTCAATATTTACAAAGGATAAGTGTTATTTTAAGTGTAATGAAAATATGACTGCTAATTATTTGATGCCACTGCTAAGTTCCATCTAAATTTTCTTTCAATGCCCTAAAGGGAAAAATAGAAAACAGGGAACTAGCAGATTACATTAAATCATTTCTAAGTTTGTTTCTTTTCAGCAAAGGATTTAGACATAATCCATTTGACGAACAAGGTAAGGAACAAATATTCAGGGCAAGGCCATGTGTGTGTATGTGTGCGCTTGTGTGTGTGTTAGTGTATGTGCTCTTCTAGGAAATACACAGTATCATTTGATCTTTTTCTCCTTATCTAAATTTGATGATACATAGCATTTTTTCTAATAACTGATTGGCCAGAGAATCCCACTGTACCAAGGGACAGTGGGTTTTGAGGAATAACTGGATTTTGAGGAATAATTAATCAAAGAGGTTCTGCTCCTTTTCACACTACACTCAACTTGGTAAAGTATGACTTCAATATAAATAGGGCTAAAATTCCTCAAAATTCTTCTAATATGAATCAGAGATTACATAGTCTTCTTCAAATATTCTTTTCAAACATTTTCAAATTCATATCATATTAAGTATAATGCTATCTAGAGGGGGAAAAAAGACAGTACTTATGAAAAAATGTTGCAGGAAGCCTATCCATTTCTTTCAGTTTTTCCACAAAATAGGGAAACATTCTTTGCTTTTCAATTTCTGTGCTGTCAAAAGTTTGAGGCTTAAGGTACTTCAGGTACTAAGGTACTTTTGTTCACCTGAACAAAATTGAAAGTAAAGGGCAGATCATAAAATACTTGTAATATGAAGAAAAATTAATAAAATCAGCTGACATTTGAGACTGAAAATCAAATTTGCAAAAGCTTAGTGCATTTTTAGAGAGGAAGTTGGGATTTATATCTGAATCAGGTACTAAATGTTTTAAAGTAAAGGTCAGACCTCAGAAAAACTGAATGTTGTGTTTCTACAAAATGGTAAATCAAGTCAATGTAATACCCTGGGTGGAGGTGGCGGGGGGAAGAGGCGGTGGGGGATGAAGTTCATGGAAGGGGCAGAGTTGGGCACAGTGAGGCCAGCTATGAACGGGGTATGTATAGGGTATGGGAGGTGTGATGTCAACACAAATAGAGTTCATGTGATCAAAACTCTACAGACACAAATCAGGGACCATGAATTCTTCCAATTTGCCATCCAAATGGACTGTCCAAACACAGGCTGAGCATGAAGGGTTATCATGGGAAGAGAAGAAATGGGGACAAATGGGGCCTTTTATGTATGTATGTATGTATGTATGTATTTAGCTTGTTAGGGCTGCACCTGCAGCATATGGACGTTGACAGGCTAGGGGCTGAATCCAAGCTACAGCTGTCAGCCTATGCCACAGCCACAGCCAGATCCGAGCCGCGTCTGCAACCTACACCACAGCTCACAGCAACGCCGGATCCTTAACCCACTGGGATCTAACCAGCATTCTCATGGTTCCTAGTCAGGTTCATGACTGCAGAACCAAGCCAGACCCCACTCATCAGGAGCCCAGCCCAAGAGCAGATGAGCTGTCACTGGGGATCTGTAGGTGCTGGGCTCAGAGCAGTGTGCAGTCAGCCTGGGTCCAGGAGGAGTGAGACTCAGGGGGAAGGGCCAGCATCCCAAACCATGTGTGCCCTGCTTCTGATCTTTGCATTTACATTTAAGCAACTCAGTTGATCACAGTACACCAATATGCCATAAACATTCAAGCAAGCTCTGTTCCATCCTCACACTCCCGCACTCACAGGGCCTCTGCAGAACTGAAACTGGGAGGTTCATCCAGTCTGCGAAAGCTGCGACCCTCCCTGGCCTGGGCCTGGGTCTATAAGAGACCTCCACCAGGCCTGAGGAGAAGCAAAACACTGTAAAAAAAAAAAAGCAGTGTGAAGCTTGTCTGCCCTCAGATGAGGAGGCTGCTTCTTATGCTCCTATTGCCCAGCATTTTGAGGCAAGGGGAAGATAAGCTCTCATTATGGACAAATTATTCCATAGGTAAAATAGAACATAAAGGATGTCAGTCTATGTGGAAAATGCCAGCATAACTGCCTGAAAATTATGGCAATCGTTTAGAATGTGGCCCTGAAAATTCCTGTTGTGGCTCAGCAGTAAGGAATCTTACAAGTATCCATGAGGATGTGGGTTTGATCCCTGGGTCTACTCAGTGGGTTAAGGAACTAGTGCTGCTGTGAGCTGTGGTGTAAATTGCAGATGTAGCTTGGATCCTGAGTTGCTGTAGCTGTGGCATAGTAGCCCAGTGGCTATACCTCCAATTTGACCCCTAGCCTGGGAATCTCCATATGCCATGGGTGAGGCCCTAAAAAGACAAAAGACCAAAGGAAAAAAAAAAAAAAAGAAGAATAGAACTTACAATAAGATAAGTGATTTTAAAATTTCTCCTATATACCCAGTTTGTTAGTGACTGAAAAAAACTGGGCATAGACCTACCCAAACAAGTAAGCGGACACACGGTCTTCCATGGAGACACGGGAAAGAAAATCAAAGCAGTGACCTAGTGTTTGAGAAACCAGAAAAATTCTACCTTCCATGAAGAGAAGTAGGCCAACCAGAGTTTCACCGCCTAAAATGCAGATTCAAAAAGGGCATGCCCAAGCCAGACCTCAGGTAATGATCCTCAGCATTCTTCCACATCTAGCTAACTAATTATGGATTATAATAAATAATAATCTTATCATTATAATGCAGTTGTAATGAAGTATCCATCTTTGAATGCTCAAGAGCTTATGTGCAATTCTTCCAACCTAAATGAAGAGTCAGATTCATTTTATATTAATCTTGAATTTAAATAAATTCTACCTTGCTTGGGTCCAGCTGAACCCAGTGAATTATTTCCTTTTTTAATTCCTCTTCATATTTCCTGGCATCTGCCCTCATGATGACTACTGTGTCTTTGAAGCAGCTGAATTCTTCATGTCCTTGCTCCTTGAAAATGAAGCACCGCAAATAGCAAGGAAAGTGACCTTATTATCCTTTCTAAAGGTTTTTAAGACACATTATGATGTAAATCTCCCCAGAAGCCATTCCCCCCCCCCCCCCCCCCCCCCCCCCCCCCGCCACATTCAGTCAGAGTTAACTGCTTAGAGGCTGGTAGCTCTGTTCTCTATGTAATGGTCACACATGATTCTGTTAATTAGAGCCCACCAACACATAACTGTTTATTTAATATTGCAGTTATCTTTAGAGAGAAAATAAATAAAATTTTCTAAAATGTTTACTTTAAAAGTACATATTGGGAGTTCCCGTTGTAGCTCAGTGGTAACAGCCTGACTAGTATCCATGAGAACTTGGGTTGGATCCCTGATCTTGCTCAGTGGGTTAAGGATCCGGCATTGCCATGAGCTCTGGTGTATGTCACAGAAGCAGTTCGGATCCTGCATTGCTATGGCTATGGCATAGGCTGGCAGCTGCAGTTCCACGTCAACCCCGAGCCTGGGAACTTCCATATGTCTCAGGTGTGGCCCTGAAAAGAAAAAAGGGAAAAATGTACATATGATTCTTAACATGGCAAGGCAATGGTCTAAACACTTGTAAACACTGTATAGATAACAATTCAATTACTCTTCACAATGATCCTACAGAATAGATGTTATTTTTTTCTGGCAAGGGAGAAATGAATATATAGAAAATACAGCTACTTGAAACACTGCAGCTCTGGAGTTGATACTCTTAGCAATGAAATACACTGCCTTTATCTATAGCAGAATAAATACTTTCATCAATTTGCTTGTCATTGATGGAATGAAAAAAGCAAAGAACTAGAGATGTCCACCACAGAATATAGGTACACACACACACACACACACACCTGCCTTTGTGGCCACTCTGGCTAAATGTGAACCACAGCATCAGAAAGCTGTATACTTTCCCAAGGAGAAAATCCAAGGTCTAAAGGGATTCCATATTTCTTTATCTAAAAATCATAAAGCACATAATTATTAATTTTATGTCCCACATGCATATTCTTAATCATCTGTTGTGTGCTTGTTTTCTGGAGTGGTTCATACATGTGAGGTTGACAATAAACATGGCGCAAAGGATGATAGTGTTTGATGAGAAAGTTGTTGTCCTTGAGGGAACACACATACTTTTCCAGGTCATTGTACTGTTCTTTGTGCCAAACTGTAAATACAGGATTGAAGGACTGAAGTGATTATTAAGATCTCTTTGTTTTCAAAGCAAGACTACCATTCTGATTTTATAGATACAAGCAGGCCCGAGGGAGCAATGCAAGAGCCCATAATCAGCAAAGCTCTAGGGGCCATGCTGAGATCTGGCAGCACCTGGAACGAGGACAGATGTGCATACACTGCCTGTCTTCACATCACCTGCCGCCAGTGGCAATCTTCCATGACAATCTAGCATTGCTTTCAGAACTAGTATTTAATTTTAATTTTTAATTTATTTCTCTGTGTGTTCTTTTAAAGCATGCCTCTGTGTAATGGGCCATGGGATGAACAGGTACACAGTCACACAGTTATTTAATTAGAAGCACTAGGGTTCACTATTGCTATTATTATGGTATTTTCTCCTTACCTTTGAGAAAAGTATTACCAGGCCACAGAAAATAGACTTGTTCTCTTGGGTCCCTTGTCTATTCTTTTTAAATCCAAGAAGATGATATGACAAGCGTCTCTATTAATATTGCACTTAGTTTTTTTTTTTTTTTCCTTAGAACTTAACACAACCTAACATGTTATTTATCTTATTTTTTAAAATTAGGAGTACGGGAGTTCCCATTACGGCACAGTGGAAATGAATCCGACTAGGAACCATGAGGTTGTGGGTTTGATCCTTGGCCTTGCTCAGTAGGTTAAGGATCCAGCATTGCCATGAGCTGTGGTATAGGTTGCAGACACAGCTCGGATCCTGTGTTGCTGTAGCTGTGGTGTAGGCCAGCAGCTACAGCTCCAATTAGACCCCTAGCCTGGGAACTTCCATATGCCATGGGTGCCACCCTAAAAAAGACAAAAAGACAAAAAATAAAATAAAAAATAAAATAAAAATAGGAGTTCCCGTTGTGGCTCAGGGGGTTAAGAATCTAATAAAGTGTCTATGAGGATGCAGGTTGAACCCCTGACCATACCTAGTGGGTTAGGGATCCAGCGTTGCCGTGAGACTGCAGTATAGATTGCAGATGTGGCTTAGATCTAGTGTGGCTGTGGCTGTGGCACAGACCTTAGTTGTAGCTGTGATTCGACCCCTAGCCTGGGAAATTCCATATGCTGCAGGTGCGGCCATAAAAAAATTTAAATGTATTTATTATATGCCTTGTTTAATTTCTCTCTCCACATTAAAATTTAAGTTCTATGAAAGCAGAAAGTTTTTTCCTATTGTATCTCTAGGGACTAGAATGGGGCCTGACACATATGAGGGCTTTATTATTTAAGTGAAAGCATTACTGTCATATATGGGATCTGTAGCTTTGGGTTGGAAAGTATCCAGAAAATACAATTTTATACTGATCAGAGAATTCTAATGAAAATAGTCACAACTGTATAAGGTAGAGCATCATTCATTGATTAAGTAGTAAAACTGAGTACATATAAAATATGATACAGTATAAGATACAGACAAAAACAAATATATATATAGAATATGTAATATATTGCCTATTTACTTAAATGCATATATAAATTATCTAGTGGTTTCCAAGGAAAATAAGGCACATACAAATAAAGAGACAGTAGGAAATGTTACAATATAGGACAGACTATGGAACTTGAACTAAAAGAATAATTTTCCACAGTGCTCTCAACTTGTTGCCAGTATCTTTTAATCAATACCAACTACCTGGTTATAAAAAAAAAGATATTATAGTTACCCCAAAAAATCTATAATCACTTGCTTTCTGAGAAAAGTAATTAAAACATGATTTTAAAAGAATAAAAACCTCTGTATTTTGAACCTATTAAAACCACATTTACATTTATACTTTATATGATAAAGCTATACATTTAGTTTAGCCCATACACTTATCTGGGGTCCCACCTGAGGAATACTTCTAGGGTGCCTGGCTCTGGGCCAGTGGGGCTTATGCTTGTAGTTCCAAAAGATTGTATAGATTTGCATAATTTTAAAAGCAATTGCCTGAGAGTCTGGCTTCTGGCACCTCCAATTTAGGTGCTGAAATCCTCACCTTGGGGACAATGACAGGTCTTCGCACATATTCAACTCCTGGAAGGTGTTAATAATATGATACGTGCTAGGACAAGCATAGAGGTTTGAGAGACAACCCTACTGGAGCACAGTCAAGTGACAAAGTTTATCTCCTATGAAAGGCTCCTCCTTCAAGACTGAGGGAGTGGTTGTTTCATCTACTTCATAGAAACCAACACTGAGAGTCAAGCAAAATGAAGAAATAGGAATGAGTCCCAAATGAAACAACAAGATAAAACCTCAGGGGGGAAAAAAAAACTTAATGAAATGGAGATAGGTAATTTACCTAATAAAGAGTTCAAAGTAATGGTCAAAAGGATGCTTCAGAACTAGGAAGAAGAATGGATATATAGTGAGAATTAGAGCAAGACATGAACAATTTAAGAAAAGTATCAAATAAAATTCACAAAATATAAGAATAAAATAGCTGAGCTGAAAAATATGCTAGGAGGGTTCAAAAGCAGGTTGAATGAAGCAGAAGAAGGGAGCAGTCAACCCAGAGAAAGCCAGCAGAACTCACTCAATCAGGGCAGCAAAAAGGAGAAAGAATGAGGAGTGAAGGCAGCTTAAGGGGCTTATAGTGAAGCAGACCAACATTCAAATCACAATGCTCCAGGAGAAGACAGAGGGAAAGAGGCAAAAACTTACTTGAGGAAATAATGGCTGAAAAATGTCTCTTAGCTAAGGGAAGGAAACAACTCCCAGTCCAGGAATCCAGAAGGTACCAAACAAGATGAACCCAGAGAGACCCACACCAAGACACATTATACTTAAAATGTCATAAGTTGAAAACAAGGAGAGAATATTTAAATCTGCAAGAGAAAAACAACTTGTTACAAGGGGTCCACCATAAAACTATAGCAAATATTTCAGTAGAAACTCTGAAGGACAGAAAGGAGTGGCATGATATATTCAAAGTGTTGAGAGGAGAAAAATTCCATCCAAGAAAACTACCCAGAAAAATTATCATTCAGAATGAGAGAATGGGAGAATTGGGTGAAGGTTTTTTTCTTTCTTCTTCAGTTTAAATAAGTTATTAATAAAAAAGAAAAACAACTACCTTTATATTCACAAATTTTAATCAGTTGTTACTTTTATACAATTACCAGGAACTGATACTTTGAGGCTTCTTATGCTATGCATTTGAAACAATGTAGCTATTAGATCCATTTCTTCTCTAAGACTGGACCCATTCTGAAAACTTTTGGTATATGGAAGTATTTTGAAGGCTAGTTCCAGACTGTCTTATGCTATTCTCTGAGAATCTAAAAATCAATCCATAAACAGGAAACTTAAATCATAACACAAATTCTTGAGAGATTAGGTAAGAATGTAAATGACATCAATTCAAAAGTTATGAGTAAATGCTTTTGTGTTAAAAATAATCGAATTCAAAGTAAATAAGTCTGACTTTAAGATTTTTTTTTGTAATTTTGTTTTAGAGATTATCTTAAATAATGCATGATGAGATAGAGTTACATATCCATTAACAGCAATAATAATAGTGTAACAAGAGTTCCCATTGTGACACAGCAGAAACAAACTTGATTAGTATCCATGAGGGTGCGGGTTCGATCTCTGGCCTCAGTTAGTGGGTTGGGGATCCAGTGTTGCCAAGAGCTGTGGTGTAGGCTGCAGGTGCAGCTTGAATCCCATATTGCTGTGGCTGTGGTGCAGGCCAGTGGCTAAAGCTCCAGTTACACCCCTAGCCTGAGAACTGCCCTGGGTGCAGCCCGAAGAAAGCAAAAATAAAATAAAATAAAAAAGTGTAATACTCAGTTTACCCAGTGAGGTGTTCCGGATTACTGATAATAGCAGAAAGTGCCAGAAAGGGTCACTGAATCATAACAGGAAGATGTTCCCAAACTTCCACTCCAATTTTTCCCCTGAGACAGTGAACCTGGTAATGTGGTTAAACAGACTCAACATAAAAGCAAATTCAACTTCTTCTAAAACATTAATAGATTATGCTACCAAAGCTGATTGTCTTCTCTCAGCCACATTCTGCAATGTTAATTCACCCACTGACAAAGTTGGTTAAAAGAATCAACATGTTTTTGAGAAGAATTAAAGTAAATTTGACACTTGACCCAAAATCTATCGAGAGAGATGAGTTGCTGTATTTTGCATTATGCTAGCTGAACTATAATAAAGATTATTACATGCTATAGTAATAGCACTCATAGACAAGAACACATTTTATAACTTATTTACAAATAAATATTGGATATATATATCCTTATAAAAAGATAATAAGATGAAGATTTTTAATAAGATGATTTTTTTGGTAGGAAGCACTCATTTTAACGTAACCTAATATTTTAACCTAAGATGCAAAAGATCAGAGCTATAGTAATTTTTACACAAAACATTTTGCAGCTTTTAAATTCAGTGTTATGTTTGAGGACAATTAATCTCATCTTTTTATCTGTAGGTACAGCTCTGTAGGTCTGCACTGCATTAAAATCAAGGAAAACAGAATCAGGTTGCCCAAGTTTAACCATGGCTCTACCACTTGACATTAAATTTGGGAAAATAAATCTCTCTTTGCCTCAATTCAGTATCCATAATAATAGTAACTACTTCCCAGTTTGTTTGTTTGTTTTTTCTGGAGAGTAAATAGTTTTATAGCTGGAAACTCTTTAAAATAAATATTCATAGTAAACATTAAAATGATGGTATATATTGTAATTGTATGTACAGCAAGGTGTGTAATACAATTATTTCAAAGTCAATCTTTGCATTCTTTTTCAAAACTTTGTTTTATTGTGAAATATAACATTCAATAAATTACATAAAATGAAGTTTCATCTTAATAAAGTGTTATTCAGATTAATAAAGCACCTCCTTCCCATAAAACAAGGCAAATATTTCTAGCACCTCAGAGTTTCATACTAGAAAAGCCCCTTTTTTGTATTGTTAGGATGTTGCTTCTTTAAAATTGTGACTTTTTTCATGAAACTTCTTTATATAGGCATATGTGTGTATGCATAAACAATTTAAGTTGCTTTTTACAGTTTTGCAATGTAGTTACATAGCACGTGTCCTTTCATGTCTGGCTTCCTTTGCTCACTGTGATGATGCAGAGATTATCTGCATTGTATTCCTGTTCACTGCTCTCTGTGCTCTACTCTATGAAGGTTCCACATTTTGTTCATCATTTCTACTCTGAACATCTGAGTTGGCACCAAGAACACTCTGTGCATGTCTCCTCATCCACATGTGAGACTTTCATAATTGCCTTATTGTCGAACATCTTAAATCTTGTTTCCCCAGTCCTAGGGTACATACGTAGGATTGGAATCCCCTGTTCATATAAGTTGTCATTTTCACTCGATTTTCCAACACAATTTCCAGCATGGGACCTGCTAGCAGGAATGAGAGTTCCCATCTCTCCACATCCTCTGCAACCCTTCACACAGCCAGATTCTGTTGTTTATTGTATACTAGGTATGTCTCAGTGTGATTTTTTTAATTAAAAAATTTTATTGGAATACAGTTGACTTGCAAAGTTGTGCTAATTTCAGACATATGGCAAATTTTATCAGTTATACATATACAAATTCCTTTTCAGATTCTTTTCCCACGTAGGTTGTTACACAGTATTGAGTAAATTTCCCTATGCTGTACAGTAGGTCCTTGTTACCCATCTACAATTTATGTTGTAGTTGAATTTCTTCTCAGGGTTGTAGTGAAAATTTGGAAATCTCTTGTAACTAGCTTTTCCTCTTAATATTTTAAAGGAAATATTTATACATTCTGAATGAGAGTTCATTATGAGTCATAAGTTACAAATAGTTGTTCTCAAGTTTCATTCTTTGCCTTTCAAACTTATGCTTTTATACTTTTTGGAACTGATTTTGTGCATACTATGACAAAATGATCTGATTTTATTTATTTTCCACATGGATTCCTAATTTTTCTGAAACTGCACAGCCACACTTTCCTTAAAATGTCTAAGTGTAGCCAAAAACTACTTGATTTGATCAACAAATTTAGCAAAGTAGAAGGATACAAGATTAACATTTAAAAATGGGTTGCATTGCTATATATTAACAAGGAAATGTTAGAAAAGAAATATAAGAAAAAATAGTACCTTTTAAAATCACACCAAAAAGTAATACTTAGGAATAAACCTGACCAAAATGGTGAAAGACTCATACGTTGAGAACTATAAAACAATAATCAAAGAAATTAAAGAGGATTCAAAGAAGTGGAAAGATATCCCATACTCCTGGTTTGGAAGAATTAATATCCTTAAAATGTCCATACTACCCAAAGCAATCTACATATTTAATGTGATCCCTATCAAATTACCCATGATGTTTCTCCAGAACTAGAACAGATAATCCAAAAATTTATATGGAATCTATAAAATTTATATGGTATCCAAAATTTTATATGGAATCCATAAATTTATGGATTTATATGGAATCCATAAAAGAAAAAAAACAAAGCAGGAAGCACAACTCTCCCAGAGTTCAGGCAATATTACAAAGCTGCAGTAATCAAGACAGTGTGGTACTGGTATTAAAAACAGATTTACAGATCAATGGAACATACTAGAGAGCCCAGAAATAAACCTAGATACCTGTGGCAAATTAATCTTAGACAAAGGAGGCAAGAATATAAAATGGGGAAAAGAGACTCTCTTCAGCAAGTGGTTCTAGAAAAACTGGAAAGCTGCGTGTGAATCAATGAAACTAGAACATACCATCACACCATACACAAAAATAAACTCAAAATGGCTTAAAGACTTAAACATAAAACAAGACACCATAAAACTCCTAGAAGAGAACATAGGCACAACACTGTCTAACATCAACTGTACAAATGTTTTCTTATGTCAGCCTCCCAAGACAATAGAAATTTTTAAAAACTAACAGACAGACCTAATGAAATTTACAAGCTTTTTTACAGCAAAGTAAACCATAAAAGAAATGAAAAGATAACCTACCAAATGGGAGAAAATAGTTTCAGATGATATAACCAACAAGGGCTTAATCCGCAAAACAAAAAGATAACTCATACAACTCAACAAAAAAACAAACAACCCAATCAAAAAATGGGCAGAGATCTAAATAGATATTTTTCCAAAGATGACATATGGATGGCCAGTAGACATGTGAAAAAAAAAATGCTTAACATCACTAATTATTAGAGAAATGCAAATCAAAACTACAATGAGGTACCACCTCACACCAGTCAGAATAGCCATCATTAATAAGTCCGCAAATATCAAGTGCTAGAGAGAGTGAGGAGAAAAGGTAACCCTCTTACACTGTTGGTGGGAATGTAAATTGGTACAACTATGGAAAACAGTATGGAGGTTCCACAAAATACTAAATGTAGAACTACCATATGATTAAGCAATCCCACTGTTGGGCATATATCTGGATAAAACTACTATTCAAAAAGATACATGCCCCTGTATGTTCATAGTAGCACTATTCACAATAGCCAAGACATGGAAACAACTTAAATGTCCATGACAGATAAATGGATTAAGAAGATGTGGTATGTGCGTGTGTGTGTGTGTGTGTGTGTGTATATATATATATGCATATATATATATATATATATGCATATATATGTGTGCATACACACACACACAGTGGAATATTACTCAGCTATAAAAAAGAATGAAATAATGCCATTTGCATCAAAATGGATGCAACCAGAGATTTTCATACTAAGCGAGTCAGGAAGAGAAAGATAGATACTGTATGATATCACTTTTATATGGAATCTAAAACATGGCACAAATGAACTTATCCACAGAACAGAAAAAAAATTAATGCTCAAATTACATGCCATCTTCCTAAATTTGCATCCTGCCTAATTTGTTTAGTTTAGTCTCTTTGTTTGCTTTGTTTTCTTATTTTAATTTTTATTTCCTTCTCAATATCATTTGTTAAATTCATGCTAGGTGAAAGAATGAGGCATTTTTTAAATGAGCCATAGAAAAAATGACTAATTTTCACCATAAATGCACGTGGTAATAGATAAACAGAAAAGTACCTCTTAAAAGATAGCTGATTTCATGGGTTAAAGTTCTTTGGATGAAAGAAAAAAAAAGTTTATTGCTAGCCAGTCACTAGTGTATCCAGTGATTTCCCAGGTGCTTTTTCTCTGCTATGATCACTCCTAATTTTTTTCTGTTTTTCCATTCCCAGCTCCTTCCAGATCTACATTTCACTGCAAGCACATAGCGTCTACCCTTCCCATAAAGCAACTATGTATCATAATGACTTTTCATATAATTGCCATCTTTACTAATACATAAATTATATATTTTAGTATACATAAAAAATTTAGTTTGGATAATAAAAAAGAAGGTGACATTCTCATCAAATATCACGTCTCACCTTTTTCACCCACTTTTGCATATGAGGTGACAACAAAAGTATTTACAAACATTGAGGCACCATCACCAACATCTGTTAAAAAGTAGGGACTCATTTACTGATTTTTTTTTAAAAAGCTCAAGCTTTAAGTTTCACTGTTAATAAAATATTTTAGATCACACAGTATGTTCATACGAGCATTTCCATTAAAACAACAATTTCAGCTGTGGAAAAATAAAAGTCTGTGAAACAGATATATGGTGTGGTTGATACACTGCAAAGGAGTTAAGCTCATTTCATGAAGTAATAATCTCCCACACAGGACACTGGGAATAGAGTCATCATAGCTGGAAAACACCCCCATTGAAGGAAGCTGCCCCCTTGTGGTGAAATTCCAGAAAAGACAAACACTCTGGTTTGCATAGAAAATATAATTATTGGATAGTTGACCAAATTATTAAACAAGAAAAATCATGAAAAAAACCTTCAAGTATAAATCTATTTGGGGGGAATGTGACTTTAGCTCATCGTCACATTAAAGGCCTCAGCACTTACTGGGTATAGTAATACGTGTGATTAATCGTGATGCGTGTATGTTCGCGACATACCTGACAATTCAGGGTGTCATGACAGTAATCTCTTGTGAAAACTCCACACACCACTAACCCTTTGGGCAGGGCTTTGGTAAATAAATTGCAGATAGTTCCCACAACTTGATTAACAAGAGCCTGAGGTCGTAACAGAGAGAAGCCGCTATTCAGTAATTATAGACAGCACTGCAGAACTTGTTTAAAGTAAACCAGTAGTTGGAATAATTCCGGGCAAAAAAAAAAAAAATCTTGTCTTTTAATAAGTGCTGGACCTACAGAAGTTTAAGCAGTAAAATGAATACAAATTAAGCATGCATGGTACCAGCAATTGATCACTGTTTACACCCGAACAATGTATTAGCTGTTTTACATGCATCATCTCATTTAATGTGAAGAACAGCAGGATGAAGGAAGCATCACATTCTCTCTGAGCAGGGAACAAACAAAGTAAGAAATCAGCTCCTGGCAACACAGCACAGGTGCTCCCACCTGTGACCTGCATCTCCTGGGATAAAGGGCACAGCCACTGGGGAAGCAGTGCTTGGAGGGACCCCCACGAGACCCTGGACGTACCTCCATGGGGGCCACATACACAATAACTCCCCCAGCCCCCATAAGGTACATTGGTGGGGATCATGCCCACAACAAGCCCCTTGTGACATTCAGACAACCCCAGTCCCTGGGACATACCTTGGTGGGGGCCACATACACGACCACCTCGTTGCCCTCCTGCAGCACCCTCTCCATGTGTAGTAGGAGGCGTAGGTCTTCCCAGAGGACGTGGGGGCCACAGTGACCGCAGACTTGTTCTTGTCCATGGTGTCTAGGAGCTCCCTCTTGTGAAGAAAAACATCACATTCCCCTTGGAAAATGCATGGTGACTGAATCTTAGCTTAGCTTGGACTCTCTCTAAGGCTGACTAGTGTTACCACTCTGTGACACACACGGATCTGTGAGACACAAGGAAATCACCTTTTCCACTGTCTAGAAACAGGTCACACCTCACCTCCTCCTAAAGAAAGTCTGACTTGAACGTGGATAAAAGCAACCTAACAGACTCCATGGCTGGGGACCTGTAGGAAACCATATAGGACAGTCCCCTGAATTCTCCTTCCTGGAGCTTCCTCAGGCTGAACTCAGAATGACCAAAACACTGAACTCTAACCAAAATGTCTCCATTTTCCTGTTCATAAACTCAGGGTCAGTAAATGAATAAGAGGTACAGAAGGACAGTTCCCCCCTCACATGCATAAACCTAAAATAGATGTAAGTTAGAATGACTCTGCTGTTTAATGTGTAGACAATCTGAAAGCACTACTTTTATTTATTTTTTATTCTTTATTTTTTATTTTTTATTTTTTATTGTTATTTCCCCAATACAATTTTTGAATACCATATGATATCACTTATACCTGGAATCTAATATACGGCACAAATGAGCCTTTCCACAGAAAAGAAAATTATGGACTTAGAGAATAGACTTGTGGTTGCCAAGGGGGGTGGGGAGGGAGTGGGATGGATTGGGAGCTTGGGGTTAATAGATGCAAACTATTGCTTTTGGAATGGGTTCGCAATGAGATCCTGCTGTGAAAGCACTACTTTAAAAAAGCAGCTCTTGCCAAATATACACCATTAAATGTCAGGCAGTGTATTTTGGATGTGAAATTAAGTGAATATGTGTGATAATTACATAGTGCAATGTTTAAAAACATTCTGCCTGGAGTGAGAATGTCTAGTCTTCAGCCCAGGCTCTACCATTCAAGAGAACCAATATATATATATATATATTTTTCATTTCAACTGACTCTTTGCTGCATTCCTTTATGTCTTACATCAAGACATAGTTTATCTGGGGGTCTTTTGGTTTGTCTGCTTTGTTTTCTTCTGGCCACACCTGCAGCATATGGAAGTTCCCAGGCTACCAGTCAAATGGGAGCTGCAACTGCAGTCCATACCACAGCCACAGCAACGCAGGATCCCATCTGCATCTGTGATCTATGCCGCAAACCCACTGAGAGAGGCCAGGGAGGAATGTGCATCATCATGGACACTGTGTAGGGTTCTTAACCCACGGAGTCACAACAGGAACTCCCAAGACACGGTTTAGCTTCACTGTCATTATGTCGCAGTATATAATGATTTATAGTTCCCACTTTGCTGCACATGGTGAGATCCTACTACCTGTTTCCACCAAGATTCTTCCCTCCTCCAGGCTGCAGATCTTTCAGTAAATACTTGCCATGTGTCTGGAATAAAATGATGCATTCTGGGGTCCAGGTCACTTCTTTCTTCCTAAAGCCAGTAAAGGCCCATATGTGTTAATTGGAATCAGGCTGCTCCCAGGTGAACTGAATATTTGGAAATATCCTTTCCAGTAGTCAACTCCTTTACCTAAAATAAGCATCATATGTTAGATTTTTGAATTATTTTACAAACTCTTAACCTGGGCAAGGAAATAACCATGTTTAGGTTTGCTTTGCATTGAGATAATTGTTATTTCCTGTCTCTCTGAATATCTTATGTCATAAAATTATATAATGCACTTTCATCATAAGTGAAGGAGGGTAATATTTCTATTCTATTTATCAATTCTGACACATGGAACACAGATACAATATCTTCATTACAGAATTTTTTAAGTGCTATTTTATGTGGTAGTACCTGATGCCATAAGAATATAAATAAAATGCAACATGAAATTAATCTTTTTTCTCTTTTGTTCTCTTCTTTGGTTGATTCACAAGAAATTAATATTTTAATTACAATTCAGTATAATCTTTGGTAATTATTAAAGATGAACTCTGTCTAACATACACAATAAAAATGGTTTCAATTAAGGGACTCCTCAATTTTGAACGGTCATCTTTGATAGAATATTCTTTTAAAAATTTTTATACTTAAGATGCATTACCTTACAAATTAATTTTCTGAAAGAATCTTCACAATAGGTTGACATCTGTTAGCACTAAGAAACCCACCATTAAAATAAATCCACATATTTGTCATAACCTCTATTTTGAAGTTCTAAAAACACTTGGCTTTGTTATTAGCAAAGTATGGGAAATGTAAACGCATATATTGAAGCGTCCTGGTTGAGACTCAACCACAAAGCATTGTGAAACATTGATAGCTTAAAGCAGGAAAAACTTCCATTTAAAAACTACCAAAAAAATACTTTGAATTCTTTTTAAGGCTGCACCTGTAGAATATGGAAGTTTCTGGGCCAGGGATTGAATCTGAGCCACAGCTATGGCACTACCAGATCCTTTAACCCACCATTTCAGGCTGGGGATCAAACCTACACCTCCACAGTGACTGCAGCAGTCGGAGTCTTAACCCACTGTGCCACAGTGGGAACTCTTTGAAATTTTTAATTCTCTGTCTGTTTTATATTTGCTTTCTGTTTTTTAGGAAAAAGAAAAAACTGTACTAGTAGTTTTGGTCCTGTAATAATAAAGCAAATATCCTATTTCAGATCTAGAGCAACGGGAAACTATGGGGAGATAGGTTTCTGTTTGTCAACATTATAATGTTTTTGTTTTGGTGGTTTTTGTTTTTTGGGAGTTTTTTGGCCACGCCCAAGGCAGGTGGAAGTTGGCCCAGAGCAGAAGGGTCAGGGATGAAACTTGAGCCACAGCAGTGACAACGCCAGATCCTTAGCCCACTGAGCCACCAGGGAACTCCTTCATGTGTTTTTTTAAGACACAGAGAGAATTGCTCTCCAAGAGTATCTAAGTTTATTTTGGGAAAACTGTTTTCTCTCAATTTCCCAGGTCCCTCGAAGGAGTGGGAGATAAGCTGTATGCTCTTGCTGTAAGGTAGGAAAAGAACACTAAAGAAAGACAGCTAGACAGATTCTGGATGGAATGGGGCTAGAAGCTGCTCTCAAATTCCACCCAAGAAGTTGTTCAACAGCCTAAGGCTTCCAACGCCTTGCTAAATATGGCAGCCCAGCTACAGCTCTGGTTGCTGGGTAATCAAGTTGCAGGGCTACTGCCACAGTGATAGGAAGAATGACAGTGGGGAGAGGGGACAAAAGCCACCTGGGAAGTGGAGTCCAGTGCAGCTGGAAGGGGCTTTGGAACCCAGTCAACTCTTTAGGAACATGACTAGCAAAAGTGAGGGCTCTGCACTGGGTCAGTGTGAAGACCCAGGGAGGCCAGCTGTGTCGTCCGTCCAGACAGTCACCCTGAGCTCATGTTCTCCTCCCAACAGAGTGCACCTCCCCTTTTACAAGACCAAGCACAGCTCCAGGACGGCCACCCCATTTCTAAACAGACCATCTCCCTGGTTCTCAAGTTACTCCTTGGAGAGGCAGTTTGACTTGAAAAATATTTTCTCTTCAAATAGATACTTTCAAAGTAACCGCCGACAAATGCATTTAACGGAGTCAGTGTATGTAAGAATATTTAATTGACGTAGCTGTAGGTGAAATTTACCTAAGAAAAAACAAAATTAACTTGACTCTTCTCTCTGAGTGGTTCTTTCCAGAAGTCTTCAGAAATGTCCCAGATAAATAACACAATTATTTTATTCTATCACCCTTCCCTCCTTTATTTCTTCTTTCTTTGTGTTTTTAAACAGATATTTTAAACTTGCTGCATTAGAGGCAGCAAAAAACAGGACTGAAAAGGGACCTGCTTCTATGGAACTTACAATCTAATCTTGAGAAATAAACAACAAATGAGCAAAACACACACACACAATTCCAACAGTGACAGATGCTGTTAAGAAAATGAAAAGAGGACATTTCTTAGGGTCTTCATGGATGGGGAAAGAGTGAGGGACACACAAGTAAAAACTGGACGGTCTCAGGCCAGCCTGCCCTAAGTGTTTCTCAGGTAACATTTCATCTAAGATGTGTCACCTACAACCAAAGGAGGAAGCTGTGCTGAGATCCAGGGAGGAAATGTTCATATAGAGGACACAGCTGAGGCAACGCCCTGAGGCCAAAAGGAATCCTGTTCACTCAACAAACAGATGGTCAGAAACAGGAAGAGACGGGTGACCAGGGACCGGACAGGCAGGGCCCCCAAGGCTCTGGGAAAGTGTTGATTCTAAGGAAGGTGGGAGCTCTGGTGTTTCAGTACACGCGAGCTGTTACAGCAAATGACACAGACCAGGTGGCTCATAAACCACAGACACTAAGTCACAGTTTGGGAGACTGGAAGTCCAAGGCCATGGCGCTGACAGATATGGTGTCTGGTAAGGACCTGCCACAGAGGCCATCTTTCCACTGTAAACTCACACAGGAGGGGAGAGCCAGTGGAAGTTCCTGGGCCAGGGATCTAGCCACAGCAGTGACAATGCTGGGTCCTTAACCCACTGAGCCACCAGGGAGCACCCCTCTGGGCCACTTCATAGGGGAACTTATTCTATCCTGGGGGCTCCACCCTCATGACCTCATCACCTCCCAAAGGCCCCACCTCCCAACACCATTGCTCTGTAGGTTAGAATTTCAACACATGAATCTGGGAGGAGGGACACAACATTTAGACCAGAGACCCTGGTATGAATAATACATTTATTCTAGGTAAAGACATAAAACATACTAGATCAGTGTCTATTCAGGATGACCCATGGTTTACCATCAACATCATCTGCTATACATTAATTCTGAATACATTCTCTATAATGCTTCATACATACATGTGTACACACACATACCCAACATACAGGCACAAACATTATGCAGTAATTTCTATAGCATTTACCTGAGGGCATAATGAGTGTGCCAAGTTGTCAAATCCAACATACTTCAGATACCTGGCTAATTTTTGTCAATGTATCTTTTGTAATAGTTCTGGATATTTTTCATGGATTATATGATTACTTTTCATCAAGTAAATTATTATGTTTATATCCTTAGATTCTGCATCTGTTGAAATAAAACACTGACACGTGTAACTCAAGTTAGGTAAGATATTGATAACAAAACCACAAAGGTGATTTGACATTATTGGGGGATTTTCAAAAAACACACTTTCAAATGAGTCGCTCACAATAGTTGAGGAACTCATAATGGCTGGTATCACGTGAGGGTGAAGCTTGTGGGCTTGAGTTAGAGAAGAGTTGCCATCTTTAGCAAATAAAAATACAGGAGACCCAGTTTGGTACATATATTACACGGCACACACTTGTACAAAAAATTTCAATGTTTATCTGAAATTCAAATTTAACTTGCTTGTGCTTGATTTAGGATCTTGGAAAGTTATACTTTTCAGCCTCATTTTTTTTTTTTGTAGGTGTAATGGAGCTCCTAAGAATCTATCTAACCTCATATAGTTGTTGTAAGAATGAAAGAAAAGAACCCACATAAAATGATAAATAATCCCACAAGTTATTATTAACATTAAAGATTCACATAGAGTATTGGCTGAGTTGATATTTTTTTGAGAATGGCCATTCCATCTTTTAATATTTATTACCTTCCTGTGACCAAAGTTAGGAGAGAAATATTTTTCATCTTCCCTCTAAATCAAAAATGTTCATTCTCTGCCATGCACAGCACTGTGGTGCCAATGTACTAATTATTTAATTTCAGTATATTCCATAGAGTAAGAGTGCTATATTAAAATCCTTGGGAGTTCCTGTCATGGCTCAGTGGGTAAAGAACCTGGCTAGTATCCATGAGGAAGTGGGTTCTATCCATGGCCTTGCTCAGTAGGTTAAGGATCTGGCATTACCTCACGCTGTGGTGTAGGTCACGAATGTGGCTCAGATCCTGAGTTGCTATGGCTGTGGTGTATGTGGCAGCTACAGCACTGATTTAATCCCTAGCCTGGCAACTTCCATATGCCACAGGTGGGGCCATTAAAAGAAACATAAATAACAAATAAATAAAATCCTTGCTCCATCACTGACATTTGGGAACATTGATTTACCCACTTTGTTCTCCTGGAATCTGAGTTTCTCTTGTAATCCTTAGTGCTCTGGTACCTCCTATCAAAGATTTTCCAAAGAAGTGCTAAAAGTGACATAATTTCTGCATTTCCCTTCTTCCTTGGGCATCTTTGGATTTAGCTGTGGGAAATAAATGATTAAAACTTGGTGACAATGTTATTTATAAATAAGATTTCCATTCAGACAGCATTCATGGCAAAGTTTTGGACAAATACCCTAAAAAACTCAACTTAACCTATTTATAGATATGTTTATCTTATATAGGACAGGAAATTAAACAAGGAATGTTAATAACAATAATATACAAAATAATTTGTTTTTGCAGTCTAAGCAGAGTAAAAAGCTAAAAATCCTGTCTAGGTAACAAAACAGCTTATTCTCCCCAAGACCTGGGTTGGAATCTCATTTTTCATACTGTAAAGCCTAGCTTCTTCCCAGTCTTGCTGTAGAAACTGCTGGAGATTTGTAAAGTGGTCGAGATGGATGGAGGAAACAATAACTTAGACTACAATTCTTTAGCAAATAAGAATGTTGAAAATGTTTAATAAGAAACATCGGTTCCATTTACCACCCCTGTTGCATCTAGTCCGCTCAAAATCATCACTGAGGGGTCGAGAAGAATGCCAGGGTGTGGCATTCATAAAAACTCTCTCTTCTTAGAAAGAGATGCCACAGCCAGGTCACCCCTGGGGAAAAAAGTAAAAGTACATATTATGACATGTGTAATGTTTTCTAGTTTCTACCTTAAGTCATGATCTTATGTGAAGGGTCTCTACCCTTACCTTAAAGTTATAAATGATAAAGACGTGTTTTTAAACACTGAATGTGTCTCATGAAGCAACAATCAGGAAGTGGAAAAGAATCTCTCTAGAATTATTATCTCTAGAGCGATAAAAAGAGGTACTGAGAATTTCCTTGTAGGTGGGATCGAATCCAGCACAAAATAATAACTAAGTGTATAGCTTCACCTATAAAAGATATTTGTGAAACTGAGAGACCTTTCTGTATTATCTTAGTTTGTTTGTTGTGTGTACATGTATGTACATGTGACTATTTCAAGTAAAGAGAAAAGTTGAAGGAATAAATGGCACTGTGAACATACTATTCATTTATCCCAGGATATTCACAAAGTGCCTACCATGTGCCAGTGATCACCTGACTGCTGAGAATACACTGGTGACCACGACAGGTTAAAATCTGTCTTTGGGAGTTTCCATCTTGGCGCAGCGGAAACGAATCTGACTAGGAACTATGAGGTTGCAGGTTCGATCCCTGGCCTCACTCAGTGGGTTAAGGATCCGGCGTTGCCGTGAGCTGGTCGCAGACGCAGCTCAGATCCTGCGTTTCTGTGGCTGTGGTGTAGGCCAGCAGCTACAGCTCCGATTAGACCCCTAGCCTTGGAAGATCCATATGCCTTGGGTGCGGCCCTGAAAAGACAAAAGCCAAAAAAAAAAAAAAAAAAAAACAAAGAGTAAGAAACAAAACAAAACAAAACAGAATAGGTTCTGGCATAGTTTTACGTAACTACTATTATAAGAAAGCAAAAGTATCTTTGAACTTAGTTACTCATGTTGCTTTTCTATCACTAAGAAAACAAAAGCAGGTGGGCAGCAGTGGCTCCACAGGGAGGCAAAGGGGTCAGGAGTCACTGGAAGAGCCTGATGAGGATCAGTATGGGCGGGGCTTCTGCACCTACTTTTTTTCTTCCTCAGATAACATTCCCACTTGACATCCCAGGAACAATACTTTGTCCCAAACCATCAGCAGCAAAGCTCTGGTATCATAACACATGTGAATTACCTGATATATGAAAGATACCCAATAAAAGATAATATCAACCATGCTATTCCAGAGGGAACCCTATATCTTCCTTCAATTTAATCTCCTTTTTTTTTTTTTCCCAGACACCTATCTCATAGTTATTTGTGAAAACAAAGAATCCTTCCAATGCCCTCAGTGGAACTGTTTCCCTCTTGTGAAAAATGAGACTTTCCATAGAAATTATCTGCAAAGAAAATGCCCTACTCAACGGTGGTTCATAGATGAAAACCCCATTTCCATTATTTCAACCACAATTCTCACCCACTCACCCAAAAAATGAATTAAAGACTGAACTATAGACTTAAAACATACCTTGACTATGTTCAATTTCATAATAATAAGCAATATTCTTCCACCCCACATCATCAGTCAAGTCAGGCAGGCCAGTGAAATTCACATTCCAATTATTTCTAGACTCTAGTTGTTTTAGGATGAAAAATGCACATTTCTTAAGCTGGAAAAAAATAAAAGAAGAGGAAAGGGCACATTCTAACCATATAAAATCTTCCCAGAATATTCATTCAGGTCCTTAAACAGGACCTGTCTCATACTAAGACAAAGGGACTAAAGTACATTCCAGGGCATAGGCCAATGTCCCTGCCATGACAAATGGCGTGACACTGTGCAGGTGCCTTAGCCCCTGTGCTGCAGCTCTTCCAACTGGAATATTAATCTACACCCTCTAAACTACCTGGCAGCTCTGAGACAAAATGATTCTTTGAAATCTAACACCATCATAAGCTTCACAAATATTGCTTCAGTGAACATAATCCATATAGAAAAGCAGTAGCCGTTTCATTATTATTGCTACATAGTTTCACTAAAATGTTGCTTATGGCATCATTTCATTAAGATCTAAATAAAGTGTAATTATATAGCAGATGGGATTTCTTTCTTTCTTTTTTCTTTTTTTTTTTTTAATGGCTGTACCCGCAGCATATAGAAGTTCCCAGGCTAGGGACTGAATCAGAGCTGCAGCTGCTGGTCTACACCACAGCCACACCAGATCCGAGCCTCATAAGTGACCTACACCACAGCTCATGGCAATGCCAGATCTTTAATTCACTGAGACTGTGGGCCAGGGATCGATCCCACATCCTCACTTACACTATGTCGGGTTCTTAATCTACTGAGCCACAACAGGAACTCCAGATTCTTAAATACAGGACAGGATGTTATCTGCACACATAGTATTAACCTGCTCCCAAGACCGGGTGATTAAATCAACTGTGTAGTTTGATTCCCCACAACTGTGCATTAACTTTTCATTTTATATGGGTTTCTCAATATCCCACAAAGGCATTGCTTTGAGTATCTGATTTATCCCTGTACTTAGTACACTGTACTAAGGCTAATGGAAATAATTCCACTCTTAGCAGGCTTAATTTCCAATAAAAGAGATTATATAATATTTTCTTTGGTTAAAGTTTCCTCTAAAATTAATCTTTTTTTCGTGAATTTAGATGCTAATCCACAATGAGATTGCAATAGACTATGGACGAATATTAAAATAACAAACACTATGGCGAACATGTAAATGAAAATTTTTAAAGTTTCACAACAGCTGACAAATAACTTTTCAAAGTTCCCTTTCCATTGTTTTAATAAGGCATAAACATAAAACTTATGTAAATGGTTCACACATTAATGTATGTATATCAGCAGTAAGTATTGTTTCTTCAAAGAAAGCATATCATTTATTCAGAATGCTTAGGAATATGCATCACTTTATATGTGGTTGAAGTACTTTCTCCTGCTGAGTACTTTCATACACGACAGGACTATTTTTATGTATAGTTTGCTTACAGCAATTTTTAGGATGTATACAGAAAAAAATTAAGGCATATCAGAAACAGCAAAGTGTTACACCTTCTAACATGTGCCTTGTTGAGTTTCAATGCTGCTGCATTTCCTATGGTTTGCCTACCAGTCCTTGAAACGGTGAGAGCGCCCTGTCCCCAACCCAGGAAATGGTTCTGCTTTTTGCCCTTTGCAACGGAGTTAACTGTGGCAGGAGAGTCACACCCAGGCAGTGCATCCTGCAAGGATCTGCTACCTCACTTAGGGTGGGGTTTCCAGTCCTGGAAAAACATGAATTTAAGGATCATCAGCCTACACATGGGCAATGTTGAAATTTAGACATGCAACAATAGATCTTAGAGCCTCTTACCCACCATTTTCCCACATGACAGCTTTATTTCTTTTCAGGGTCATTTTACTTTGAGAAAAAATTTTAATGAGCATATGATCTATTTTTTTCTAAACAGTACAAGTACTTATTTTGTCTAGGAGTGTAGAATTTTCAAAATAAATAAAGGCGCAAGATTCATTGCACCTAACACTTTCATTTCTTGAGATGGCAGATGGTCACCTAAGTGGAGGTGTATCTAGTACTTATTTACAATCTCAGAGCAGCAACACAAAGAAGGTGAAAAAGCATCTTATTGTCACACCTGCTCCTACATGGAAGACCAGGAAGAGTAGGAAATATGATCTGTATACTAAGGAGTCTTGTCTAGCATAAAACAGACAAACAAATAAAAATAAATAACTGGGTTTTTGTCCCAGCTGGACCACCAATCATGAGTTTGACTCCATTCACCTATAAAGCAGAAAAACCAGGACACCTAATGTGCTGAATGGTTGAAAAGATGATGACAATGTGAATAAGGGACCTGGCACTAACACTTGCAGTTATTAAAGATTCTGTAGATGTTAGCAGCTACTATGAATAGTAACATTACCATCACCCTTGGCATTCTTTTTTTTTTTTTTTTTTTAATTTGCTTTCTTTTTTAGGGCTACACCTGTAGCATATGGAAACTCCCAGGCTAGGGGTCAAATCAGGGCTGTAGCTGCCAGCTGACACCACAGCCACAGGAACGCAGGATGTTACCCACATCTACAACCTACACTGAAGCTCACAGCAATGCCAGACCCCTAACCCACTGACCAAGGCCGGGGATAGAACCCACATCTTCATGGATACCAGTCAGATTCATTACCACTGCCACAACGGGAACTCTGACTCTTGGTATTCTTAATAGAAAGCATGGGTTCTCATCAATAGAATAAATGGTTAGGGAGTTCCTGTTATGGCACAGTGGAAATGACTTCAACTAGTATCCATGAGGTTGTAGGTTCGATCCCTGGCCTTGCTCAGTGGGTTAAGGATCCAGCGTTGCCATGAGCTGTGGTGCAGGTTGAAGATGCAGCTCAGATCCTGTGTTGCTGTGGCTGTGGCATAGGCCGGCAGCTGTAGCTCCAATTGGACCCCTAGCCTGGGAACCTCCATATGCCACGGGAGCAGTCCTTAAAAAAAAAAGAAGACAGTTAATTACCCAACTTCATCCTGATTACAGCCACAGTCACTGCCACCAGCCACAGCACTCCCTGTCAGCTTTCACCAAAACTAAATGTGTGCTGAGACATCACCACTCACACTGTGACATTGGCCTGTGAAAGTCTCAGCAGTGTTCATCGCTGCAAGAGTGAAATAGAATTGATTCCTTGGTCAAGGAAGAGAGCAGTGACGAGCTCACTGAAGGAAAAAAAAAAATTAACTTGTTTTGTGAAGAGTCCTGCCTGCTTTCCTAAGAATAGGAGCAATCTCCTTCTCTCCACAATTATTTAGCAAACACAGGACAAACATGTCTTCTGTCTGATGATGAGCCATGACGACTCGTAAGTGGTGCCACATCTCCAAAGATGACATTAAATATTTAACCTATTTTTTGAAAGAATCCCACCTGGGTGTTAGGATTTTCTGTGAATATGTTTAGGTTTTCACAGTCTTGTGCATCACTTAACATTTTTTTATTTTTTTTGTCTTTGTCCTTTTAGGGCCACATCTGCGGCATATGGAGGTTCCCAGGCTAAGGGTATAATTGGAGCTGTAGCTGCCAGCCAACGCCAGCACACAGCAACACGGGATCCGAGCTGCATCTGCAACTTAAACCACAGCTCACGGCAACACAAGATCCTTAACCCACTGAGCGAGGTCAGGGATTGAACCTGCAACCTCATGTTTCCTAGTTGGATTCGTTTATGCTGCGCCATGATAGGAACTCCATGTAACATTTTTATGAAGAGTTTCAGTGTCACTCAGCATGAAACAAAGCAGACAACACTTCTGATATCAGTGCCTTCTGGCCATAGATTCTGAAGCAAGGACAAAGCCTGATTTACCTGCAATAAAATACAGTTTAAAGGCCTAGTGGATACAAGAGACAAGGTTCAAAGTTTGGGTGATATTTAACTCTAGAAAAAGAACTGTTTTTTTTTTCCAATAATGGGAAAAATATACAATCTTTAAACATTCAATCTTTTAAAATATTAAAGAAAAATATGCAATAAATGCCTAGGGAATACATGTAAAGAACAGAAAATATTTAACAGAAAATGAGAATGCGGCTGTTTCTAACTAGGTTCTAGATGTCATTTTAACATTAATAACTATTTCTCCTTCTGACATGCACACTTCCCAGCAAACCTGCATAAGCCAGGCCCACTTTGCAAGTCTCTGAATAATTAACTTGCAAATTCTTCAGTGTTCTCAGTTTCAGATGTTTTTCAGTGGCCACTGAGGCAATGAAGATAAATGCAATGTGTTTGCCTGATGTTTGACAACTGTCTCCTCTTAAGGTAAGAATTATGAACTACTATCACTAAAAGCATTATGACCATGACCTCTATGGTCTGGAGAGAGTTGAAAAGGAGCAGGAAATTGACAAGTTCGGCAAGGAAGTGTGACAAGAGGGAGGTCTCTCTACAGACTTAAGACAGTTCTGTGTCTGCCAGGGCATCATACTCTGAGCCAAGACACCTGACTTCTGAAAACTTGAGATGTTAGACAAGTCACTTAACCTCATTCATTCATTTAAAGATATTTGCCTGGAGCCTACACACTGTGTAGGGTTTTCAGGGATTTTATCCTAAGATTGCTAGCATATTCCCGTAGAGTTTTGAGCAGAGTAGTACCATGATACCAGATTGACATTTTTAAAAGATCACTCTAATTACTGTGTGCATGTCCACCATGGGTGACCAAGAGCAGCAGCAGAAATACAAGTGGGTTCACGGAGGCTGACCTCCTGTTCTTGTCCATGCAGGCAATGGCCGTCTCATGATGCTGGAGACTGAGGGGTAGGCCTGTCCTGATTTCCTGGTGGATGGGATGTGGGGTGTGGGGGAAAGAGTGAAAGGCAAGGAGGCCTTCCAGATTTCTATCCTGAACAACTCTGAGGATGGAGGTGCCGTTAAGTGATATGGGGAGGCTCCAGTGGATGGGATAGGGGTAAAAGTTTGTTAGTGTGTGATGCCTATTGAAAATCCACATGGAGATGCCTGCTGGCTGGTGGATGTGAGAGAAACTAAGTATCTGGTTAGTGAGCAGGTTAATTCAAGAGTTACGTGACCCTGGTCACATCCTAACATCAGACCTAGTCTCCAGAAGGAAGGAATCTGTGGAAGGGAAAGCAACATGAGGTGGTTATGTTTTGAGAAAGCAGAAAGGTAAAATAACTACTGCCTTAAGTCACCTTCCTCATGAGTACTTACTAAAGAATCTATTGCTCAGCTTCCATTCCTCGGCTGCATAGAGGGTTTCTGTCCCCAGAAGACTGAAAAATTCCTATCTTCCAGGAATATGATTCCTCAGTGGTCATGCCATCTACTGTAGGAATAAAAGTTGGAGATTTTAAAGTGATTGTGGTACTTGCCTTCCCCCAATTTTACTGAATATTTTATATGAAGTTTTATAGACAATGACTAGGGTTTTTCTGTTTTTGTTTTTTGTCTTCTGTCTTTTTAGGGCCACACCTGTGGCATATGGAGGTTCCCAGGCTAGGGGTCCAATCAGAGCTACAGCTGCCAGCCTAAGCCACAGCCACAGCAACACAGGATCTGAGCTGCATCTGACCTGCACCACAGCTTACAACAACACAAGATCCTTAACCCACTGAGCAAGGCCAGGGATGGAACCCGAAACCTCATGGTTCCCAGTTGGATTAGTTTCCGCTGCACCATGACGGGAACTCTGACAATGACTAGGGTTTTGTAATCAATAAATTTCCCAAGCCTCCTTCAGTCTCAGGGCTGTGCATTTAGAAGATGTAAGGACACGACTGTTGGTAAAAGAAGTATCTTCTAGAAGCAATGAATCCTTAAGAGTATATTTCCCAGATGCTGAATTCTAGTTTCCAGATAAATGTGTTGTTACCTCTTTCTGCATGTCCCACAAGTTTAATTTCAAATAACCATACAGAAATAGTTCTGATTCCTGTGACTTCTGAAAATTCCCTATTATGTAGGCAAGTAAGGCATGACACAGTTATTTCTCATGCTGAAAAACAAAACATAAATAAATCTTTTGGTTCAAATAAAAATATATATTGCACACCTATAGTTAAAATAATTACAAAGTGGAAAATAATGTTTATGATCATTTGGCTATGGGGAAAAAACAGTTAATTCAAGTATAAATAGACTTTCATTTTCTAAATTTGGACTGTTCACTGCTAAGTTTATTAGAAGATAATAAAAATTAAAATGCATTTATTCCCAATAAAACCAACCATTAAGAAAGCAGTGGTCTTAGCGGTAGTATAATTGCTTTATGTCACCACACATGCATCCCCTGCCTTATCTATTTAAAAGAAAGAGAGAAAAATAGAGAGGAAGAAAGGAAGGAAGGAAGGAAGGAAGAAAGGAAAAATTGGAAGTATATTCTCAACGCTTAGTATTCAAAGCTATCTACTTTTAATGAGTACAACTATTCAAAACAGTAGCAAAAAAAGAGGCTGAGAAATAAGATGATGATAAAATATTTTCTCTATCATAGGTTAAAAAGTAAGAATACAGACAAAAAGCATCCCAGATCATACACATACACATATATACATAAAATGCATGTGTATACATAAAACATATACTCACTAAAAGTATATACACTGAATACACAGGAGTACATAAAGAAGCACGTACGTTGACATGTGTACGTGTGTAATTTACATACAAGACAATGAGAATTTCCCACCATGGTTCCCACGTCTTCGCCTCTCAGTTGTTCCTCCTGATGCCCTCGTATAAGAACTTAGACCACACTTTTCCCCCCACCTCTCAAAACTGCCCCGCACAAAGCCTCATCCACAAGAACATCAACTAACCTCTTTTGCTAAAGCCGTATTAAAAAGTCTTTCTCTTTTCCCCATGTTGGAATACTTCTTCAGGATCCAAATGCCCAGAACTTCCTCGTAAAGACTTACACCATTGATTTTCTGGTTATATTTCCCACATTTAAGTTGGCTACTTCTTCTTGGCAATTTAACCTAACTTACCATTTCAAAAAAACTGTTTGTGTCAATAGCGACTTGAGGCACAATATCGATAAATTCTAAGGACATCTGACTCTCTTCCCAAAGGCTGTACAATATCAATTTTCTTCTGAAGAGCATGAATGATAAAAATGTTTAAAAAGCCTCTTTGATGAGGTGTTATTCCAATTTCTGAGACAATTAAGAAGTGTGGATAACAGTTGTTAAGAAATATCCCCATTCTGGTGACAGACAATTGGAAAATTCTGGGTGAATAGTGGCATCAATATTGTGTTCTAAATGTTGAATCAACCCAGTATGGAGGACCATAAGCTCAGGGTACTTAAGTACATATTTTCTGCATCCTGTAGAAAAAGGAAACCTATGTGAATATTAGAGATAAAATAGAGTAACTAGTTTTTTTTCTAACAGCTATTATTGAGTACAAATTGTTTTATTAACATGATACAAAGAGTTAAGGATTTCAAGATGATTAGGATGTATTTTTCTGAATCTTGTAGAAATATTATGTAAATACTCACTAGATATTTTCCTGTTTATAATACTTGGTACCATCCCTATTAGTAGAGACTTTGATTACAATTTGAAGAAGTAAAATAGCTAAAAACGAAGTGACTTATCCAATTTTAAACTGATTGAATATTTTTTCTTAGACACCATAAAATGAGAATTTCATACACCCTCAAAAATAAATGTTACCTTAAAAAACTATTACAAATCTGGCTTCCTTTTTAATAAAATCATGTAGAAATTGTTCCACAATATGAAGAAGTGAAGAGTTTGTCCTTTCTTAAAGTTCACGTTGAAAGCACAAGTGATGAATAGTGAATCTCTGTTAATCAAAAAACCTCAGGCTCAACAAAGTCGTTAAGTAAGCTTGCTATGCTGAACAAAAGCATAAAACATACAAATGCAAAGGTTATAAAAACCATAGCAGCTTGAGGGAAAATCCCCTGTTCAATTGGTTACAATTTTTTTTTTCCAATTTAAGAAAGAAACTTAAGGAAAGGCTAGCCACAGATTGTTATTATATGTAGATAACCCTTTTTTAGGGCATTCCCAATGTTCTGTAATAGAATAAGCCCTTAAACATCAGACTGATTCTACAGCGACATTGACATTCATTGGCAGAAGCACAAATGTATGCAAAAAGTACATCTCTATGTTTTAAAGTTAGACACTGTTTTTGTACTTCATGTGTGAAAAATTAACACAATAATTATCCTGAGTCAATTAAATGTACAGAACTATCTCATTTCGCCTTTTAAATTAAAACATAGTGAACAGCTATGAACTCTTCACCAAACCCAAGAAATAAAATATACATTGGTATATAGACCTTACGGGCTATTTCCAAACCTTATGTTCCCACTGCTCCCTTCAAAGGCAACCACAGCCTAGAATTTAGTTCTCATCATTATCTTGGTCAGTTTTTAAAGTTTTATGATGATATATGCATGTCTAATTGTGAACCTTATTAAAAGGAGAACTTCTCTGTGTTTTTTGATTTACTTTTAAAACTTAATTACCAACTACTATTGAAATTCTAGCATATGTTTACAGGAAGCTGTACCCAAATAACTCTAATGCTGTATGATATTCAATTATATGTCAACCTCACAATTTATTCTACATCCTTCTCTTTTCAGGGCTCATTTGAATTATTTCTTTCATTTTTTGCTATTACAAACTGTGTTTAACGACCTTTCTTGTGCGTGTTTCCTAACACACAAGTGAAATTCTAGGGTAAAATCTCACAAATAGAATTACTGATTTGTCCACTATAAGGTACATTTTAAATTGCTTTCCAAATCACTGTACACAGCTATACTGGCATTAGCAGATGGCAAAATTCAGTTCCCCTACAACATTTCTAACACCTAGTATTGTATAAAATGTGAACTTTGGAGTTCCTGTTGTGGCTCAGTGGGTTAAGGACCCATTGTTGTCTCTGAGAGGATGCAGGTTCAATCCCTGGCCTTGCTTAGTGGGTTAAGGATCCAGAGTTGCTGTGAGCTGCAGCACAGGTCACAGACGCAGCTTAGATCTGGTGTTGCTGTGGCTGTGGTGGAGGCCAGCAGCTGCAGCTCTGTTTCGAACCCTAGCCCAATAACTTCTATATGCTCCAAGTGCAGCCATTAAAAAAAAAAAAAAAATGTGAACTTGATAATTTCTTCTCATTTAAATTTCTTTGGCCTTTATTTTCATTTTTTGGCTTTTTGACTAGAATATGGGAAACAACTATAAGGTATTTGGAAAAAACACCACAGAAACATTAATTCTGCTGTGCATTCCTTCAAAATTCTTTAAAAATTTACTGTTTGCATGTTCTAACACATAATAGAGTGGAATCAGACTAAGACCGAGTCCTGATCTGTTGCTTACCAGCTCCAGGGTTTTGAATGAGCTTCTAGTCTATCTCGTGCTACAGCTGCTTGATGTGTGAAGAGGGAATTAAAAGCAGTTAATCCTTCACATGGTTGCTCTGAGAGTTAATGAGCTAAATATCTATTAAATGATGAGACCCAAACTACACTTGGGTCATAATGTGTACTTAAAAACTGCTTATCATAAATGATATTTGGGGTTTTTCATTTTGTAATTTTATACAATTGGTATTACAATCTATCTATATTGTTATTTCAGAAAATTTGAATGTGAAGATAAAGGCCCCAAGACTAGATTCAATAAATCACACATGGCAGATTATTTTTACTTTCTTTACCACTGGATCCCTGGAGCTTAGCAACATATTAATAAAAATAAAATTAACAGCATTGATTTGGTGTATTTGCTTTTGATGACATCACACAACATCTTAGCATTAGTCAAAACGTACCAACGGCAATTTTTTGTGACTCACATAATATTTCTACATGGCATATAATGACAATTAAGTTGCCACTTTAGTCTTACACAAAATTAAGAGAAAGTTGAGTCTTTCCTCCACTATGCCTCTCTTCAATGATTTCAGGATCTTATTCCTTGCTACTGAATAAAAGCCATGCATTATAACATGTTTCGAGAAAAGAAAATCTGTACATATTTTCAAAAATAATAATCTCTTGACCCACTGGAAGTTTCTACAAAATGATTCTTAGAAGGAAGAACAAAAAAAGTATGTAATAAAGATTGAATTACTTCTAATGATATATTACTTTGAATAATGTGTGTTGTACTTACTTTGATTTTGACAGTTTCCCAAATCAACACTGATAGTTTCCTTAGAATTTTCTTATATTCAGTTAATTCTTTAGAAATAAATAACAAAGTTTAAAACTTAATTTTAAATGAGCTTAAAATGATGACTTTTTTTATTTTTTTTAAAGTATAGTTGATTTATAATGTGCCAATTTCTGCTATAAAACAAAGTGACCCAGTCATATTTATATATACATTCTTTTTCTCATATTATCTTCCATCATGTTTTATCCCAAGAGACTGGATATAGTTTCTTGTGCTGTACAGCAGGACCTCACTGCTTATCCATTCTAAATGTAATAGTTGGAGTTCCCATCATGGCTCAGTGGAAACAAATCTGACTAGCATCCTTAGGACGCAGGTTCAATTCCTGGCCTTGCTCAGTGGGTTAAGGATCCAGTGTTGCTGTGAGCTGTGGTGTATGTCACAGATCCTATCAAGAAATTAGGATTTAGGGGGGAGAAAAAGGAAAGAAAAGGTCATCCATTTGGCATGTGAAGTCTCAGGAAAAACATAAAGCAGGAATATTAAAATTAATCAGATTCTTTGAAAATTTTTGTTACAGCAAAGTAGTCTCTTATTTGTTATGACTGATATTAATTAATTGAGCCCTCCAGTAGCTGCTCCTTCTTTAAAGGAGTGTGAATTTGTGTATATTTGAAGGACATTGGGTATTATATAGGAATATTTAAATACTAGGGTCCTTAGACATACCCATACATGGGACCGGATTTATTAGTTACAGGTGGTTCCTCACTCCTAAAGTTACTTTTGGAATTTATACCGAACAGTCAGGCTATATGTATTTTCATTACAATTTCACTTATTTAGTATTTCTTGCAATTAACAGAGAAATCTCCAAATATATACATCATTTTATGTCCCTAGAATTTCAAATTTCATTTTATCATCATTATTGTATATCTATGCTAAGAGAAGCAACCCAGCATCTAGCGCTATGAATAATTACAGATTCACAATTTTAAAAATTGTGTGTAAGGGGCAGACAAGTGTCCTGCTATCAGGTTTTAAGCTTTGCTTACTAAAAGCCTGCCTAGGGAGTTCCTGTCACGGCTCAGTGGTTAACAAACCCGACTGGTATCCATGAGGACGCGGGTTTGATCCCTGGCCTCGTTCAGTGAGTTAAGGTTCTGGCGCTGCTGTGAGCTGTGGTGTAGGTCGTAGACACGGCTCGGATTCTGTGTTGCTGTGGCTGTGGTGTAGGCTGGAAGCTACAGCTCCAATTTGACCCCTAACCTGGGAACCTCCATATGCCATGGGCACAGGCCTAAAAAAAAAAAGCCTGCCTAGTTAGTGGAAGTCATGTGAAAATATTCATTTGGAATATATTAGTTTTATTTCAACTGCACCAGTAATTTTAGAAACACGATTTAGGTTGGTGGACTGTTTTACTTATTTATATTTCAGTTTGTAAGGAGCAAATATTTGATTTTGAGCTTAGGTAAAATATCAATACTTGCTTTGGGGTAAATGGTATTCATATATCAATTATAGGGATATTAAAAAGTCTAGAGGAATGAAAAAATCTAGAGAAGGTAATCAAGGTTGACCCTAAATTTCAACTTGGCATTTTTGGAGTAAGGTGTGAAAATTATAATTTAAAAATACAAAAAAAAGTAAAAAGAATAAGCAATAAACACCTAGGAACCCCAACCTTGGGACCGATAAATGTTAAAACTTTATTTACTTGCTTCGAATTAATTAATTTAAGAGAAATAAACATTACATACAAAGTTGAATTCCTATCTGCCTGCCCCAAAGGCAACTCACAGGTGATATTTCTTCACCCTGATTTTGTATTAGCTGTTTGGTACCCTTTTACATCTCCTTAAATTACATTGTGTTTTTTTCATTCAGCTTTGAGATCTACCCATGTGTACACACACAAAAACATAAGGTTCTTTTTAGCAGCTGATAAGACTCATATCATATGACCATATTACCTTATTATTATTATTATTTTTTTGGGGTCTTTTTGTCTTTTTATGGCCATGCCCATGGCATATGTAGGTTCCCAGGCTAGGGGTCATATCAGAGCTATAGCTGCTGGCCTATACCACAGCCACAGCAACGCAGGATCCGAGCTGCATCTGTGACCTACACCACAGCTCACCCACAATGCCTCAGAGCAATGCCAGATCCTTAACCCACAGAGTGAGGCCAGGGATCGAACCCTGTCCTCATGGATGCTAGTCGGTTTGCTAACCGCTGAGTCATGACAGGAACTCTGCATATTACCTTTTATAACCAAATGCCACGCTGATAGACAGTTAGGTTGTTTCATTCTCTTGCCTTTGTACAAATGATGGCATGTTGTATGTTACTTTTAACACGTCTCCCTGAGCATATGCAAGAGATTCTCTAAGGGGTTAGCACTGGAGTGATAACCAACTTTTACTAGACAGTCTTCAACTTAAGTTCAAAGCACTAAATTGTCAAACTTTAAAAGCTTTCTCCTATGAAAAGTGTGAACTAGTTTCTCATAGTTCTCACGTATATTACTACCAAGAATAAGTGTCTTTTAAAATATGTGTTTATTTTTTAACATTTATATTTCCCTTTTTGTGATTGGCTTGGTTGTAATCTTTGCCTGTTTTCTTATTGGGTTGTCTCTCTCTAATCAATTAATACAAAAACTTTAGTTTTCCTCAGTAAATGATTCTTCCATTTATAAATGGATTTACTGCCTCTTTCCCCACTGTCCCCTATCCTCCAACTTTGTTTGAAGTCTTTTGTTACAAAGAAGGTTCTTTTTTTCCTATGGTCAAATTATCAATTGTTAATTTCTTATTTACATTTTTCGTTTATCTTAAGAAATCAAGGTCCTTAAAATAGTCTAGTGTATTGGATTTTTTTTGGGGGGGGGATAGAAGCAAGATGAAAGAGTATATTCAGATTGAATTTGTACTGAATTTAAAGATTCATTTGGGGATAATGATATATTTATGATACTGAGTGATAACACACAAGAGTCTAGTATATTTCTACATTTAGTCAGTACAAGCTCTGTAACATTTAATGATTATTTTCTCTTTAATGTGTTTTGTTAGATGTATTCCTGATTTATTACATTTGTGTGGCTATTTTGATACATTTTCCAATTAGTCATTTCTGGGGCTTAGACTCAGGACCGACTCCACAACAATGGATATTTCTATATGGATGGGGCCTAGAATCAGCATTTTCATAAATGTCAATCTCATATCCCAAAGGAGATTCCCTCATTTCTTGGTGTGTAGATTCTCCTAGACATCTTAGGTCGATTTTCTTTCACTTTTCTGGTGTTATTGCATGTACTAGAAGCTCCCATACTAAATAGGAGCGATGACAGCAAATATTCTTTTTGTTCTCATGTCAGTGGCAAATCAGAGTTTCACCATTATTTGGATTTTTTCCATCGGGCTGCTTTTATTAACTTTCAGAATTATCTTCTTTTCTTAGTGACAAAGTCTAATCATGAGTGAATATTGCACTTTATTAAATGTTTTTATGAATCTATTAAAATAATATTTTCCCTTAATGGGTTAACATACAGAATTTTATTGTAAAATATTTTAGGTTGCATATGTTAAAATAACATGGTATCGATCTTTTACCTTCAGTATAATTGTATTTTTGTGAACTAGTATTTAATTTAGGAATTCTTGCTAAACAGACTCTTCTTCAACATTTTAAGTTGAGCAGAAGCATTTGGAAATGCATTTTAATTCACAGCCCTATAATCAGAATTATGTGAGAACTTTATTAAAACTTTTGATTTCCACTTTCTGTCCCTAAGGATTTACTGATTTAATTGAGCTGATAAAAAAAAAAAAAAAAAAAAAAAAAAAAAAAAAAAAAACCTAAGAATCTGTGCTAGAATATAATGTAACAGATCTTTCACTTAAATAAAATCAACGCTATACACTCATAAAAAAAATTCCAAACCCACTGTTTTGGTCTTTGCCTGTATTTACCATGTAAATTCATTCAATCAGGTAGTCAACAAAAAATTAACAAGGAAGACTTTTCTAATATTGGAGGGAAAAGGGGCTGAAGGCATCAATATTGTTGAGAGAAAGGAGGCAGCAGGGAGGAGGGGAGATGGGGGAGGGAAAGGGGGGGAGGGAGGGGGGAAATTCACACTCGGGTAAAGTCTCACCTGACCTTTCTAAATCACAGCTGCTAACATCAGTGGGGTTCAGCTTTCAAAGGCTTCTCTTCATCGATTTCAAACTCAAAAGGCAAGTTCCCAGAAGCTCACTCTTCCACGACATCCTCTGAGTTTAGAAGGTCTTCTTCAGCTGATCAAAGTATGACAAGCTCTGCGTGGTCTCACTGCCATCATAGCTGTCACCGTCATTGTCACTGTTACTAGGGCTTGATTCTTCACTTGACATAGTAGATGCAGAATCCATGATCTACAGAAACAAAACTATTGATGAATTAGCACTTTATTTGAAATAACATACTGCAGTAGAGTTCATTCCTTTCAGAGATAAAAATCTGTTCCATCCTTCCTTTCTCTAAATCCCCTTGACCCCTAGTTTCCTAGTGACAGTAATTTTTCCTAATATTCTCCCCAGACATGTTTGCAATGAAGCTGCTCAAAAGGGCAGGCATAGTTGCCTGGTGGATAAAATATATATCTGAAAGTCACATTCACAAAGATAAAAAATATGTACACATTTAAAGAAAGGTTTGATTCCATGAAAACTAGAAAATGGTAAAACCGCCTATGTACAACTTTGAAGAGTCTTCACAGATAAATTTCTGGTATTTTACATATTCCATCATATTCTTTTCTTTCACAGTTGAGCACAAAGTGGACCAGATTACCTTGAATTAGCACATGATTAAGCTTCTGTGCCCAGAGGCTCCTCACATCCTCAACTGAGCTTGGGAAATATGCATCTCAAATTGTGTCAACATGGGTACTCTCTCTTTAACTGTTCTTTTTGAACAGTTAAATGGTTACATGCTGGCACCTTCTTTACCTACAATGAGGACCGTGCCCTGGTGGTGGCAGAGAGAGTGACTTCAGATTACATCAAAATATTCATTCTTTCCCAGCTTGTTGGGGGAAAGGTCAAATGTGGGTCATCAAAAGCCAGACTGGTAAAGGGCTGCTGTATACCTAAGCAAAGAGGCACAGCCTGGATACTACAGATGCCTGGGTGCACAGGTACATGCAGATAGAATAGCTCTGTGCAAATAAACTGCAGGGGACGGTAGCTTTACTAGTACAGACTCTTTAGAAGAAATCAGATATAATGATCAAATTATACAAAAAGAAACTATATAGATATCACAAAACTGATTTATTTATTTACTTACTTACTTACTTACTTACTCGGCTGCACTGCGGCATATGGAAGTTTCCAGGCCAGGGACTGAATCTGAGCTGTGGCAAAGCTGGATCTTTAACTCACTATGCTGGGCTGAGAATCAAACCCCTGCCTCCTCAGTGACCTGAGTCACCTTACTCAGATTCTTAACCCACTGCACCATGGTAGAAACTTCTCAGAGTTTTATTTTTGTAAAAAGAACATATGGAAGTAATTTTGCAGTAAGATCTGTCATCCTATTGGGTGTCTAGACTGATAAAAATCACTAGATACCTAACAGTGTACTTTTCAGTTTTCACCTTCAAATTGATTTATGAGTTGCTTACGTATCAGAAAATGCCCACAGGTCACTTTAGCTCTTTTCAGCCTCAGCCGTTTCTGGGGCCCTTGGCCCTGGCTTTGTCCCAGCCCCTCTGTGGCAAACTCCTCTGCAGGGTGAAATCCAGTGTCCTGGTGCTCCTGTCTGGGGGTCTCCCCATGGGCACAGCCAGAAGGTTGATGCCCAAAAGGCAGACCTTTGACCATGGCAGCAACAGTCAGAGTATAAATGCCTCCCATCCTTGTCCAGATAGACGGGCCTAAGACATATCACCTCAGGGGCGCCTTGGAAGATCACCCAGGAAATGAATCATCAGTGGTGCAATGCTAAGATGGGCAACTCTGCGGACAGCATAGTCTGACTGGCGCCCCCTCTGCCTCCTGCCTCTCTCCCTACCTTGCATTTCCTGGGGCTGCTTGTCTTAGTGAGTTCTGAGCACATGATTTGTTTGTTTGTTTGTTTGTTTTGGTCTCAGGCTCTGCTTTCTTGGGAACCCAGAGAGAACTGGTGTCAGGAGGGAACAGTGGAAGGATGCCCTCGGGACAGGGTCTGCATTGGTTCACTGCCAGTGTGATGTCAGCAAGGGTGCCTTTCACTGCTCGTGCTGAGAGAGGAGCCAAGGGCCCTTATGTGCGGAGGACGTGGTGGTGACCAGGGCTTTCCTCTGCATCCCTTTCTCATGCAGCAGAGGTGGGAGGAGGCACTGAGGAGACCTTAGCCAGAGCCCTTCAAAGTGTAGGAATGGTGATGATTTCACATACGGAATTAATTATCTTCTATTGGCAGCACTGGACACTTTCACACAGTTAATGCCAGGCTGAGGGCAGCCATCAACTAGATTAGGGCTCGTGGGAGAAGAGAGTGCCCCTCCACTAGCAGTTTTTATAGAGAGAGCCTCATCTTCTCCTGCCCCAGGGCAGATGGTGCCCAAAGTCATACTTAGAACCTCATGACACAGATGGCAGCACTGCAGGTGGCACCATCTTGATGGGTCTCCAGGTCAAAGCCTCTGGTGGGAAAAGCCCCTGGGACGGGGTACTTGGTGCTCGGCATGAACAATCTTGAACCCCCAACTCCTTGCAGTCCTCTGGGCTGGCAGAGCAGCTCGCACCATGTTGGAGGACCACAGCCCACAGCATCTTCCCCAAAGCAGGTGTCTTTCCCCCAGATCTGTGCTTATCCCTCACTGACCCCAGGCAGGTAACCAGGGCCCATATGGAACAGCCCATGGAGAAGCGTAGCCTCTGCTCTGGGAGGAAGTAGCTCTGGTACCAAAACAACGAAAGGCCTGGCTGCTGAGCACCTTCAAGGATGGGGCTCACGTATGATGGATTCTGAAGTTCACTAACCAGGCACGTGGGGAGCCAGAGATAAGGCTGAGGGGAGATGATGATGATCCACCACCAAGCTAAACAAACAGGCTCCTGTTCCATCAGTCCTTTCTTGCCAACTGTGGTGCCCTTCCTGAAACGAATGCTTACAGCTCTGGCACAGGGCTGCTGAACAGATAAATGCACTGCTTGCAACCTCTACCAAAAGCAGCTCGCTTTGCCTAAAAAGAAGAGCATCTGTCTCGGGGCTGGGTTAAATCTGCTGTTATCATAAAACAGTCTCTGCTCTAACTGACATGATGCTCCAGGTCGTCAGCCTGGTTTCCTGTATTAATGATATCATGCCCTGTTAAGATATGTCTTAAGGCTTGATTTCCTGCCATCATTTCCCATGTACCCACTTGAGCACCAGCCACCTTTCTTCCCTCCAGTATCTAAAAGTCAACTACACTGTCTCATGTTTTGCATACATTATTTTATCTGTGCCCCAGCTTTAACCCATTCTTTCTTTCTTTCTCTAAAGATTTCCTCCCTCTGCCCCAGTTCCTCCTTTCCCACCTCTCTCTCCTGGCTTTTACTCCTCCATGTATGAACACAGCCATGTTATTTCCATCCTAGAATAATCGTGCTGCAATCTCTGTTATACTCATCATTCAATTTCAGCTCTTTTTTCACTCTCCTGTGTGATCCATTCAATCCATGATCACACCCCTGCCAACCAACAGCTCTACATCTTTATATACATAACCATGCATCACCCAGCTTCCAAGAGGGGGGTGTAAGTCTTCACCACTCATCCCCCAGCCCTGCTGTCCTCAGTGTTAAAAGGAAACAATGTTCTCAAAACGGAGTGACATCAGCAAACCTGAAATCACTGTAGTTCAGCCTCTCCCAGGAATGTGGTCTAAAACCAGTCAGTCTGGAATTTTCTGGTCAGCGGTTGTGAGAAATCCAACTGGTATCCCCTTCCAGGCCCCCAAAGAAAGACAAGGCCCTCTGCTCTGCCCTTAACTCGCACCTTTCTGTCTATAAAACTTCTGTATGTGCAGCTCCTCCAAGCCCCTTTCTACTTGCTGGATGGCATGTTGTCCAATTCATGAATCTTTGAATAAACTCAATTCAAATCTTCCACTCATTTGAATTTTGTTTTTTCAACATCATCAATATGCAACAACAGTAATATTGCCAATGCACTAACTGGGCAATCACTTGATCCCACTGGGCTTTAGTTTCCTTTTCTTTACACTAGAAGTAAAAAAGTATTTCAGTCAAAAAGCGTGAAAGCATAGAGAGCTCCCATCGTGCAGCAACAGCAGAAACAAATCCAACTAGGAAGCATGAGCTTGCAGTTTGATCCCTGGCCTCACTCAGGGGGTTAAGGATCCGGTGTTGCCGTGAGCTGTGGTGTAGTTCGCAGATGAGGCTTGGATTCTGCATTTTGGCTATGGCTGTGCTGTAGACCTGCAGCTAGCTCTGATTAGATCCCCTAGTCTGGGAACTTCCATGTGCCACAGTGCGGCCCTAAAAAGCCAAAAATAAATAAATAAATAAATAAATAAATAAAGGCATGAAAGCATAAATACAACATAAGAAGTGAAAGTGTTGACCATTCTGCCAACATCTCCTCGCATTTCCAACATTTTCTATTTCTGTCTTTTTCAGCAAATGCAATTTCCTGTGAATATAATTTAATTTTGAGGAATATTTCATTCATTCATTCATTCATCCACTCAATCATCCTTCACTGGACATTTACTGTACTATAGGACACGAATCTATGCAACATTCTTGAGGCCACTAGCAACCAGAAGAACCCAGTCTGGAGAACATGGGACATAAGTTTGCAGACTAAGAGGTGCTGGGATGAGGGTTGCAATGCAGCTGGTAAACCAACTAGTCATGGGACAGTGCCTGGGAGAACTGAGTAAGGCTTCTCAGGGGAGAAGGTACTTGAGTTTGGACTTGAAGGACTTTCAGATAAAGACAGGGTAGGAGCTTTCTGGAGAAACAGGCCAGCTGCTGTTCTGAGGAAGTAGCGTCAGAACACAGCCCCTTCTGGGCTGGCCCTGGATGTGCCCTCACCAGGAACCAGGTCTCCCCATTCCTCAGGAGGAACATGTGTGAACCTTATCCCATTAAGCCCCCTGGCCAACTGTAGCAAGAAATAGGTGGGAGTTCCCCTTGTGGTTCAGTGGGTTAAGAACCTGACATAGTGTCCATGAGGATGCAGGTTCCATCCCTGGCCTCGCTCAGTGGGGTTAAGTATCCAGTGTTGCTGCAAGCTGCGGTGTAGGTCACAGATGTGGCTCAGATCTGGCGCTGCTGTGGCTGTGGCATAGGCCAGCAGTTGCATCTCTGATTCAACCCCTACCCTGGGAACTTCCATATGCTGCAGGTGTAGCCCTAAAAAATAAAAAAATCTTGCTCATAAACTGAAGCATGGATTCTTCCTGGCCCCAGGCCCCCATCTTCCTCTGGGACAACAGTACAGATGTGGTCATAGACAGGTTGGCAGTGCTCTAGGAAGCCCCGCAGTGGACTCTGTGAGCAGCTACAGAAAGGACTGACTGCCCTTGATTTCCAGGTTCTCTGAAATGTTGCATGTAGCCTGAGTTACTCAGAGAACCCCAGTTTAGTTCTGGGGTCCACCTACCCCAGAATCTACGCACCCCAAAGTAAAAGACAATTCTATTTTTTTCTTTTTAGGGCCACACCTGCAGCATACGTTAAGTTCCCAGGCTAGGGGTCAAATCAGAACTGCAGCTGCCAGCCTACACCACAGCCACAGCCATGCCAGAACCAAGCCACATTTGTAACCTATGCCACAGCTCACAGCAATGCCAGATCCCTGACCCACTGAGCGAGACCAGGGTTCAAACCTGCATCCTCATGGATACTAGTCAGAATCATTTCCACTGGGCCAATGGGAACTTCCAAAAGATAATTTTTAACTATTAAACTTCAAAGTGTACTCTAGATAACTATATTAATGGTATTTTAAAACCCAACTTACCAATCACCATTTTAGCTAGATTTCTCACTTGTTAATACCATTATTTCTCTATCAATCCTGCCAAGCTCCTCATTGATACATACACGCATAAAGATACACAGACACCCATACATACACATACAAATACACAATATGCACAGACACATATATACACATACAACACACATCACATACCTACTGATATATGCACAGACACAGATACACATATGCACACAGCTGCATACACATGTAAACACACACACACCACACATGCATACACATTTTCACACACACACACACGTGTCTTTTGCATGTTTGTCTTGTCAGTGGCATTAAGCTATAAGCTTAATGCCAAACTGGGTATCACATATTTTTTAAAGTAATTAAGCTGGTACCAAGTCTTACCATGTTTCAAAATATGAATTCCCTCCACAGGGGACATCTTAACATCAATTTCAAACAGATCTCGGAGTTCATTTCTTTGCAAATAAGTGATAGTCTCTTGGGACTGAGACCAGCTCCGCTCTCCTCCTCCATGTCTAGACTTAAATTTAACTCAGCTCTTAGCAGTCCGATCTCTCCTAAAACAAGTCCTAAACAGGAACCCCATTTCCTCCCCACCTTACCTGTGCGCAGTCACCAACCCCTCCTACCTGTGGTCTGTGGTTTCCTCCTCACAGCCACAGGGCCACAGGATCCCGAGGGGCCAGCAGAGCCCAGGCTGCTCCCCCAGAGGCCAGTCACATCTGCCCTCTGCACAGCCACAGCTGCCTTAGGTTTTGATTCCTGAGGAGGCTGAGGGAAGAAGAAGGCCGGGTAGCATATCACAGTTTCTCAGCCTCATCCCACTTCTGTGGCCTCACCGTCTGTGAAAAAGCATCTGTAGGACAGCAAGGGCAAAAGTCAGGTGAGTACATGCACCTGTTCCTGCACATAACCGGCCTCTCCCAGGACCCAGCCCAGCCATACTAACCACCCTTACCTTCCCCTCTTCCTTCTGCTGTTTGCTTTTAAATTCTGCCAACATTAGATAAAGATGAAGAAATTGCAGGGCAACTAACTGGGGTCTTAAGACTCACTTAAAATTATTCTTCATCAACTCAAAAGTCATGGCCAGCATAGACAAGAACCTAGGCATTGCATGCGCTCAAAAGTTACTACTGAGTGGAACTTAGCGTCTAATGGAAGATAAAACCACACAGTGGGGAGATTTTATTCAGTCACAAGCAGAAAACTAGCCCCACAAACCTCCCTCAGGGTTTTAATGGAACAAGGAAATAACACTCCACTGGCAACACATGTTTTCTGCATATTTTTCATGTTACGGGCATCAAATATGAGAAAGGTTAGAGAAAATTTGAACAAGGGTCATAGTTAAGAAACTTTCTTGGGGAGTTCCCATTGTGGCTCAGTGGCTTAAGAACCCGACGTTGTCTATGAGGATGTGGGTTTGATCCCTGGCCTCACTCACTGGGTTAAGGATCCAGCATTGCCATGAGCTACAGTGTAGGTCACAGATATGGCTCTGATTCTGCATTGCTGTGGCTCTGGCATAGACTAGCAGCTGCAGCTCCAATTCGACCCCTAGCCTGGGAACTTCCATATGCTGCAGGTGCTACAGCCTTAAAAAAAAAGAAAGAAAGTAAGTAAGAAAGAAAAAGAAAAAAAGAAACACCTTTCTCCAATTGCTATCACTCCTAATAATTTCAGAATACAATCTTCTCGTGTGTATGAAATACACTAATAACAAGATAAGTCTACAAGATTCAAAGAGTTAATGTCTTAGAGACCATGTTCCCTAACCACATACTTAACAATGAAAGATAAATAAGAAAAATTAAACAAAATGTCTTATATCTGGAAGTTACTAAGAGCCCTTCTAATTAGCTGTGCAAGGAAAAAATAATTAATGGGGAAATGTTTAAATGCTTAAATTTAAATAACACTAAAATATTTATTAAAATGCATGGAATGCATCTAAAATTGTGAATATAGAGAGAAATTTCTATCATTAATTGCTTACATTAGAAGTTAGAATAAAAATTCGTGAGCTAAGCATGAAACTTAGGTAAAGTTAGAAAAATATTTTTAAAGAAAGTGAAAGAAAGAAATGATCAAGATTAAAATTTTGATGACCTGTGAAAAATCAAGGGTTAGTAAAGCCACACTATTTGGAAATAATAAAATCAAGTTTGTCCAATTTTGCTGGGAAAAATAAAGAGATAAAAAATAACTTTAGGAATAAAAGTAGCAATCAGAACTATAAAAATAGCAGCAATTTTACAAATTATAAAAAGGGTTTTATCAATAGCAATGTAAGAAATTTGAATAGATAACATGGAAGTTTCCTTATAATATACTGGACAAACTAAATGAAAAATAGAAAACTTTAATAGGCCTATAACAGTTCATAAGTAGGAGATAAATGAAAAAGAAAAATGCTCCCCAATTTATTTTCAGTCTAAAATAACCTTACAATAAAAGAAAATTAGACATAGGAAAAGAAACTTTCAGGTCTATGTCATTAATTTACATAGAAGTAAAAACCTAAACAAAATATCCAAGAGAAAAATCCTAAAAAAAATTCTATACACTGGGAACTATATCCAGCCACTTATGATGGAGCATGATAATGTGATAAAAAAGAATGTATACATGTATGTGTAACTGGGTCACCATGCTGTACAGTAGAAAATTGACAGAACACTAAACCAGCTATAATGGGAAAAAACAAAAATCATTAAAAACTAAAAAAGAAATCAAAATAAATAATAGCAAACCTTATCCAGTAAAATATAAAGAAATAAAACATAGTTTATAAAATCACTCTAAAATAAGTTTACTTCATTTCTTGGCAATTTCCTAATTCTGTGAAGACCATAAATGTTTCTAACCTGCTTCTTCAGCCCCCAAATTCAAATAATGTCATTCTCTTTGGGGAACTGCTTTAAATAATACCATACATGTGAGACAGTGTTTTATAATCAAAAGGAAAATAGATTTGGAGCCAGACAGACCTAGGTTTACACTATGGCTTGTGAATTCTTCTGACCCTATTTTTTCATCTTTAAAATAAATCTGATAATAAGAAGTACTTGTCAAGGTTGTTCACTGAATTGAAACTAACTTATTAGAGAGAGTCTGGATCAAGATGGCAGAATTGGCAGAGGCTTGGGTCACCTACCCCTGCTGACACTCCAAAACTACACCACAGATAGTGCAACTCTCTCTGAGGGCAAAGTGCAGACCTGCAGACAGACTTTCTGCGAGGAAGAAGGGTGGACATGGTCCATTCAGACCCACACCCCAAGTAGGTGACCCACAAGCAGGAGGGTGTCACAACCATGACATTCCCCTGAGGCATGAGGGGTCGAGGCCCCTTACTGGCCTCTCCAGCCAGGGCCTGCACCAAAAGCACAAGCCTCCATAAAATCTGACTTTGAAAAATCAGTGGGGCTTCTCTCTGGCAGGGCTGGGGGGCATGGGGAACCAAGACTCTGTTCTTCAAGAGGTCAGCACAGACTCACTTGTTCCAAGTCCAGTATGGAGGCAGCAGCTTGAAAAGCACTCAGGGCAGGTGCCAGAGGGGAAGAGACCTAGTGAAACTCCTTCCAGGGACAGAAATAATGGCTAGAGCCCCTTTTTTACGATCCTTCCAAATAGCAGGCCTGGTGCTGATAGGGCCATTTCCACCCTTTCAATCATCCTAGCTAAAACTATATGCCCTGCTTGGTATTCCCCTGAGGACCCAACCCTCCTGCCCAACCAGACCCTCCAAGGCAACACCTACCCCACTCACCTGACAGGCAGCCCTGGCTGGCACCCATGTCCTCAAAGAAGATCCCACTCCAGAGGGCCAGCCTGTACACAAGCACACCTGCAGCTGTCATGATTGGGCCTCTCTGTACACCAGCACACCTGCAGCTGCCATGGCCAGGCCTCCCTGTATTCTAGCACACCTGCAGCTATGATGGCTGGGACAGCCTGTATACCAACACACACATAGCAGTCATGGCCAGGCATCTCAGGCAAATAGCTTAGGAGCTAGCCTTCCCTACTGGTAAATCCACAAAAATTATGGCCCAATCACAATGGAAGGACACACACCGCCCACACAGAAGATACCCCAGAGGCACTTGGTTCTGATGACCAGGGCGCAGTGAGCCAAAGGATCCCACAGGACACCTTCTATATGAGGCAACTTTTAGGAGTGGGAGACATATCTGATATATATAATCATCGAAACAAACACAGAGTGACACAAAATGAGGAGCCAAGGTAAAATTTCCAAACGAAATAAGACAAAACGCCAGAAAAATAACTAATTGAAATGGAGATAAGAAATTTATCAGATGAAGCGTTCAAAGCCATAATCATAAAAATGTTCACTAAAATTGGGAAAAATAGATAAAGTCAATACAAAATTAAACAAAGCAATAGAAAATATAAAAGAGAAAACAAAGAACTGGAGAATATAACAAGTCAAATGAAAAATACACTAGAGGAAATCAACAGCAGATTAGAGGATGCAGAACAGCTCAACAATCTGGAAGATACGAGAGTAGAAATCACCCATCCAGAACAGAAAGAAGAATCTTAAAGAACGAGCATAGTTTAAGAGACTTCTGGGACAACATCAAGCTAACATTCACATTACAGGGGTCCCAGAAGGAGAGGAGAGTAAGAAAGGGACAGAAAATCTATTTGAAGAAATAACAGCTGAAAATGTCCCTAACCTAGTAAAGGAAACAGACATCCAAGTCCAGAAGCACAGTCTCAAACAAATAGAACCCAAAGTTGTCCATACCAAAACACATTATAATTAAAACGTCAAATTTAAAGACCAAGAGGGAATATTAAAAGTAGGAAGAGAAAAACAACTCATCACAAAGAAACCCTTATAAGATGATTGGCAGATTTTTCAGGTGATACAAATCAGAAATAAAAGAAGTTTCCAACACCACAGAAATACAAAGGATCCCAAGATACTACTATGAATGATTATATACCAATTAGATAGAAAACACAGAAGAAACAAAAAAAAAATTCCTAGAAACATCCAAATCCCAAGACTGAATCAGGAAGAAATAGAAAACACAGACTGATGACCAGTTATAAAACTGAATTGTTAATTAAAAAATATACTCAATGAACAAAAATTCAGGACCAGAGGTCTTCACATGTGAAGTCTACCAAACATTTAAAGAGGTGTCAACATCTATCTTTCTCAAACTTTTCCAAAAAACCAGAGGAAAGAACACTTCTGAATTCATTCCACAAAGCCACCATCATCCAGTTACCAAAACCAGAGAAAGAACTACAAAAACTGAAAATTTCAGTCCAATATCCTTGATGAACAGAGACAAAAAATCTTTAACAAAATCTTAGCAAACTAAACACAATTCATTAAAAATGATTGTACATCACAATCAAGTGGAACTTATCTCAAGGATGCAGGATGGTCCAATACCTACACATCACAAAACAAGGATAAAAATCATATGATCATCTCAATGAAAGGAACTATATAATGCTCTGACTAAATAAATCAAACTGCATATTTCCGTTTTTTCTTTTTTCTTTTTTATTACTCAATGAATTTATTACATTTATAGTTGTACAATGATCATCACAATCCAATTTTATAGGATTTCCATCCTACAACTCCAGCACATCTCTCCACCCCCTGAACTGCCTCCTTTGGAAACCATGTTTTTCAAAGTCTGTGAGTTAGTATCTGCTCTGCAAAGAAGTTCATTCTGTCCTTTTTTCAGATTACACGTCAGTGAAAGCATTTGATGTTGGTATCTCATTGTCTGACTGACTTCACTCAGCATGATAATTTCTAAGTCCATCCATGTTGCTAAAAATGCCATTATTTCTTTCCTTTTAATTGCTGAGTAATATTCCATTGTACCACATCTTCTTGATCCACTCCTCCGTTGATGGACATATAGGTTGTTTCCATGTGTTGGCTATTGAGAATAGTGCTGCAATGAACATTGGAGTACATGTATCTTTTCGAGTTATGGTTTTCTCTGGGTAGATGCCCAGGAGGGGGATTGCTGGATCAAATGGTAGTTCTATTTTTAGTTTTCTGAGGAATCTCCATACTGTTTTCCACAGTGGTTGCACCAATTTACAACCCCACCAACAGTGTACTAGGGTTCCTTTTTCTCCACACCCTCTCCAGCACTTATTGTTTGTAGACTTTTGGATGATGGCCATTCTAGCTGGTGTAAGGTTGTACCTCATAGTGGTTTTAATTTGCATTTCTCTAATAATGAGTGATGTTGAATATCTTTTCATGTGTTTTGTGGCCATCCGTACATCTTCTTTGGAGAACTGTTTAGATCTTCTGCCCATTTTTTTTTGTTTTGTCTTTTTGCCATTTCTTGAACCGCTCCCATGGCATATGGAGGTTCCCAGGCTGGGGGTCTAATCAGAGCTGTAGATGCTGGCCTATGCCAGAGCCACAGCAATGTGGGATCCGAGCCACGTCTGGACCTACACCACAGCTCATGGCAATGCCAGATCCTTAACCCACTGAGCGACGTCAGGGATCAAACCTGCAACCTCATGGTTCCTAGTCGGATTCATTAACCACTGTGCCACAACGAGAACTCCGTTCTGCCCATTTTTTGATGGGGTTGTTTTTTCTTTCTTTTTTCTTTTTTTTTTTTTTTTTTTTTTTTTTTTTTTTGGTATCGAGTGGTAGGAAGAGTTTGTAAATTTTGGAGATGAGTCCCTCGTCAGTCAATTCATTTGCATTTTCTCACATTCTGTGGGTTGTCTTTTCATTTTGTTTAGGCTTTCCTCTGCTGTGCAGAAACTTTTAAGGTTAATTAAGTCCCACTTGTTTATTTTTGTTTTTACTGTCATTATTCTAAGAGGTGGATCTAAGAAGATGTTGCTGTCGTTTATGTCAGAGAGTGTTTGGCCCATGTTTTCCTTTAAGAGTTTTATATTATCTGGTCTTATATCTAGGTCTTTCATCCATTTCAGTTTATTTTTGTGTGTGGTGTTAGGGAGTCTTCTAATTTCATTCTTTTCCATGTGGCTGTCCAGTTTTCCAAGCACCACTTATTGAATAGGCTGTCTTTTCTCCATTGCATATTCTTGCCTCCTTTGTCATAGATTAGTTGGCTGTAGGTGTGTGGGTTTAATTCTGGACTTTCTACCCTGTTCTGCTGATCTATATTTCTGTCTTTGAGCCAATACCATATGGTTTTGATGACTGTTGCTTTCTAGTATAGTCTGAAGTCCAGGAGTCTGGTTCCTCCAGCTCCATTTTTCTTTTTCAGGATGACTTTGGCTATTCTGGGTATTTTGTGCTTCCAAATAAATTTTAAGATATTTTGTTCTAGTTCTGTAAAAAATGTCCTTGGTAATTTGATAGGGATTGCATTAAATCTGTAGATTGCCTTGGGTGGGATAGTCATTTTGATAATATTGACTCTTCCAATCCAAGAGCATGGTATGTCTTTCCATCTATTTGTGCCATCTTTGATTTCTTTTATAGTTTTCAGAGTACAGGTCTTTTGTCTCTTTAGGTAGGTTTACCCCTAGGTATTTTATTCTGTTGGCTGTGATGGTAAATGGAATTGCTTCCCTAATTTCTCTTTCTGATCTTTCATTGTTAGTGTATAGAAATGCCATTGATTTCTGTGTATTAATTTTGTTTCCTGCGACTTTGCCAAATTCATGGATGAGCTCTAACAGTTTTCTGGTAGAGTCTTTAGGATTCTCTAGGTATAGTATCATGGCATCTGCAAATAGTGATAGTTTTACTTCTTCCTTTCCAATTTGGATTCCTTTTATCTCTTTTACTTCTCTGATTTCCACGGCTAGAACTTCCAAAACTATGTTGAAGAGTAGTGGTGAGAGCGGACATCCTTGTCTTATTCCTGATCTCAGCGGGAATTCTTTCAGCTTTTCACCATTGAGAATGATGTTAGCTGTGGGGTTGTCTTATATGGCCTTTAGTATGTTGAGTTAGGTTCCTTCTATGCCCACCCTTCTTAAGGGTTTTTTTAATCAGAAATGGGTGTTGGCAAGTACTGAAATTGAATCTGTGATTTAAAAACTTCCAAAAAACAAAAGTCCAGGACCAGACAGCTTCACAGGCAAATTCTATCAAACATTTAGAGAAGAAATAACACAGATCCTTCTGAAACTATTCCAAAAGATGGCAGAGGAAGGGCCACTCCCAAACTCATTCTATGAGGCCACCCTGATACCAAAACCAAACGAAGATACTGCAAAAAAAGAAAACTACAGGCCAATTTCACTGATGAACATCGATACAAAAATCCTCAACAAAATACTAGCAAACTGCATCCAACAATACATTAAAAGAATTGTTGTACATCATGATCAAGTGGGATTTATCCCAGAGATGCAAGGATTCTTCAATATTTGCAAATCAAACAGTGTGATACACCACTTTAACAAACTGAAGAATAAAAACCATATGGTTCTCTCAATAGATGAAGAAAAAGTCAAACTGCGTATTTTCAAAGTGCATTTTACTTTCAAATTTAAGGTAAATAGTTACTGGCCAATTCAGTCTGTAGAATGGCACCAATGTTATACAAGATGGCAGTTTGAGCCAAGCTGCAGCTGTGGGCAATGTCTTGTATTAGCGAATATCAACAGCAGTTGTAAAAACTTGGAGAATGCAAAGGAGAATGCAATCACTCTAGATTGGGGGAGGTGGAGAAATCATGCAAATAATAAAAACATTCAAAGCTGCAAAGATTAAAGTAATATATCAATTTGGAGCCAAAAAAAAAATCTTATGGTTATCACAATAGATGCAGAAAAAGCATTTGCCAAAATTCAAAATCCATTGGGAGCAAAACTCTCACAACATGGATTACACCATAGGAACATACCTCAGCATAATAAAGGCCATATACAACAAACCACAGCTAGCATCGTACTCAACACTGAAAAGAGCTTCCTCTAACATCAGAAACAAGACACAGAAACCCACTGTCAAAAATTTTATTCAACACAGTATTTGAAATAAAAGTCATCCAAATTGGGAAGAGACTCACTATGTACAGACGACATAATACTATAATGGGAAACCCTAAAGAGCCCACCCAAGAACTGTTATAGAACTAGTAAATACATTCAGTAAAGTGGTAAGGTACAAAATTAATACACAGAAATCTGTTTATATATACCAAAATGGATTTTAAGAAAAAGAAATTTAAAAAAAAATCCCATTTACAGCTGTACTAAAAACAGCAAAGTATCCAGGAATAAAGTGAACCAAGGGAGTGAACAACTTGTACACTGGAAACTATTACACTGATGAAAGAAACTGAAGATAACACAAATAAATAGAAAGATGTACCATGTTCATAGACTGGAAGAAATAACATTATTAAAACGTCCATGCTACTGAAAGTAATTCAGAGATTCAGTCTATAAAACCAAAAAATATCAAAGGGATTTTTTACAGAATGAGAATAGATAATTCTAAAATGTGTATGGAACCATGAAAGACCCCAAATAGCCAAAAGAAAGAAAAACTAAGCTTGGCTTGGTCATTCTCCCTGATTTCAAACTGTAATACATGTCTATAGTAATCAAAACTGTATGGTACTGGCACAAAAACAGACACATAGATCAATGAAGCAGAATGGAGAGCCCAGGAATAAACGCATACCCATATGGTCAAGTAATCGCTGAGGAATTAGGAATATACAAAGGAACTAAGAATATGCAATGGGGGAAAGTCAGCTTCTTCAATAAACAATGTTGAGAAAATTGGACAGCTACATGCAAAAATAAATTCAAAATGGATTAAAGACTTCAGTGTAAGACTTAAAACCCTAAGACCCCCAGAAGAAAACTTAGGCAGTACACAATTTAACATCGGTCTTGGCAATATTTTTTTGGGGTCTGCCTCCTCAGGCAAGGGAAACAAAACCAAAAATAAACAAATGGGACTTCACTAAACTAAAAACTTTCACACGATGAAGGAAACTGTCAACAAAACAGAAAAGGCCACCTACAGAATGGGAGAGAAGATACAGGCATACCTTGTTTTATCACACTTTATTTGTTGAAATTTGCAAATCTTGCATTTTTTCACACATTGAAAGTACATGGCGACCTTATACTAAGCAAGTCTATAGATGCCATTTTTCCTACAACGTTTGCTCATTTCATGTCCCTTTGTCACATTTTCCTAATTCCCACAATATTTCAACCCCTCCACCATCCTCCAAAAAAGAGAGGACAACTCACCAAAGGCTCAGATGATGGTTAGCATTTTCTAGCAATAAGATATTTTTTAATTAAAGTATTTACATTATTTTTAGGCAAAACAGTATAGTGTAAACATAACATTTTATGCACTGTAAAACAAAAAAAAAATATGTGACTTGCTTTACTGTGATATTACTTTATTGCATTGATCTGCCTGTATTTGTCAAATGATCCATCCCAGAAGGGGTTAATATCCAAAATATGTTAAAAAAAACTCACACAGCTCAATATGAAGAGGACAAACAATTGGATTAAAAAGTGGGCAGAGGATCTACATAGATATTTTTTCTAATGAAGACATACAGATGGCCAATAGGCACATGAAAAGATGCTCAACCTCACTAATCATGAGGAAAAGCAAATCAAAACCACAATGAGATACCACCTCATACCTCTCAGAATAGCTATCATCTAAAAGACAAGAAATAACAAGTTGACAAGGATGTGGAGAAAAGGCATGCCTTGTGCACTCGCCTTGGGCATGTAAATCAGTGCAGACACTAGGGGAAGCAGTATCGGAAGAGGTACTTTTGTGTTTTCCCCTTTCTAATAGATCCAAAAAGAAAAATGATCATCTGGTAGGGAAGCTACATGGAGAAGGTGTTATTTGATGTGAGCTTTAAAGCATGGCTAAGATTTAGGTAGAGAGGAGGGAATTCAGAGCCAAATAATTTGTCCTAAAAAGAGGAAAATACAAACTGTATATTGGAAGACACTGGTGAACTCATTCACATTGGCCAGATTATGAAAGATATAACATATTGACAAGAAGTAGACAATATGGCTCCAAAGATAGAAGACTGTAGAGAAAGGAGGTAAAAGTGAGCTCCACCTCACACTGCCTTGTTCACCCCCACGAATGCCAGGTCGGGGGAGGCTGGACGCCCTAAAGACACAGCCACCATGAAGCACAGTGGAGATGAGGCCCCCTCATACTGCCTGGGTATCTGAGAAGCAAGGAGGAAACCCAGGGAGCTCAGTGCATGGTATCCCTCTTGTCTCAAGGTCCCTATGGCTATTTTTGAGATGCATCCAGGGCTTGCTGTTGAAGAAGAAAGACCTAGGAGACATGGGCCTGCTCTATATTTGATTTTTATGATAAAAAGAATAAAAGATTTGGACATGTCGGGGAATGTTGGACTTTGCATTTTTTACACGAATCAGTGGTAACTGGGGCAAAGAAAGCTTCACCTCTTCAACAGTGAAACTGTTCTTAACAGCTTAGGAAGTCCAGTAAGTGGGAAGGGTGTCCACAGCCAGAGGATTTTCTGAAAGCCAGTTTTTGTTCTCTCCGTGTCCTTTCTTGATCCTGTTTTACACCTTCCTGTGGAATGGAGGCTCCCTCCATTGTCTCTCTGGATCTATCACATGGTCAAAGTCCCAACAATGTGGAGCGCTGAAGAGGAGTGATGTCCTATAAATGTGTGTGCCAAGATGAAACCAACTCTTAAGTTCGCACTCAATAGATGGATTGATCACACTTCCATCACACATCCATGTGAGGCTGGGGTTGATGACAAGCCTTCATCATAGCTGAGAAACCCACAAACCAAAGGAGTTCAGACTCTGTGGTTGCTGTGACCTGCCAGCTGCACACAGCTTGAGATAGACATTTAGTTCCCTGAGGAGGGAACGCACAACCATTCCCTGACCCTGGCTGCTTTTTTGCAAGTTGGATGTGCAGTTATTTATCACTGAGGTGGAAAGAAAACTCAGTCTAACAAATGGTAGAATTAGCTGGCACTGTTATGTATTTGGCTACACTCCAATAATAAATGTTTCAAATGTTTATGATTTTTTTCCTCGTTGTCTCTGAGCCACAAGTTACAGTCATTTGATTTCTCTCCTTTGCCTTCAGATCGTCCAATGTTTTTCCATCCAAGAACTAGCCACACTGCTTCTAGGGTTTGCTGTGGAATGAAATGGAGAACATCAAGCCTAAGGAAAACAGAAGACATGGGGGAGCAGCTCCAAGACACACTGCAAAGGGAATGTGCCTGTGTGTGTGCGTGTGAGAGAGAGAGAATGGGAGAATGAACCTGAGGCAAGATCAATAGTGTTGGTCAGTCTGAATAACAGAGAGAAGGAGGCTGAAAAGGAAATGAACAGAGTGTCAGAAACATATGAGAAAACACAGAAAAGCCAGCTCTTATACCACTGGAGTCTCAGAAGAAGAATGGGGAAAGAGCAGGGCTGAAGAGATATTTAAAGAAATAATGGCTGAAAACTTCCCAAATTTGTCAAAAGACTGACCCACAGGAGTTCCTGTTGTGGCTCAATGGTTAACGAATCCGACTAAGAATGATGAGGTTGTGAGTTCAATCCCTGACATCACTCAGTGGGTTAAGGATCCAGCGTTGCTGTGAGCTGTGGTGTAGGTCACAGATGTGGCTTGAATCCCACATTGCTGTGGCTCTGGCATAGGCCAGCAGCTACAGCTCCAATTAGACCCCTAGCCTGGGAACCTCCATATGCCACGGGTGCAGCCCTAGAAAAGGCAGAAAGACAAAAAAAGGCAGAAAGACAAAAAAAAAAAAAAAAAAAAAAAAAAAAGACTGACCGACAGAGTGAAAAAGGTAAACTCCAACTAAGGAAGACCATGCAAAGAAAACATCATAGCTAAACTTCTGAAAACTAAAAAAGGAAGAAAAATCCTAAAAGCAGACATATAGAAACACCACATAACCCCTGGCACACACCAACTCAAATGCCAGTGCACCACATAACCCCTGGCCCACACCAACTCAAATGTCAGTGATCTCTCAGCTGAAGCCATGGCGGCCAGAAGAAATGTCACATTTTTCAAGAACAGAAAATTAAAAAAAAATCCTATCACATAAATTCTATAACCAGTGAAATTATTCTTTACTATTGAAGAGGAAATAAAAACATTCAGTGAGGAAAATAACAAGAATTCTTTACTAGCAAAATTATCCTCCAAGAATGGATAAAGGGTGCATACGTGGTTTCAAGTTAGTGTTTTCATTTCCTTCAGATAAATGCCCACAAGAAGGATTGCTGCATCCTATGGCAATTCTATTTTTACTTTTCTGAGGCATCTCCACACTGTTTTCCACAGTGCTCGTACCAGTTTCCAATCCCACTAATAGTGCACAGGGTTCTCTTTTCTCCACATCCTCACCAAGATTATATGGTGAGGTCATTATATATCTTCAAAAAAATATCTTTTCAGATCCTCTGCCCACTTTTTAACTGCATATTTGGTTTTATCTCTTATTGAGTTGTATGCATTCTTTACATATTTTGGATATCCATCCCTTATCAGATACATGATCTGAAAATAGAGCAGGTTGCCTTTTCATTTCGTTGATGGTTTCCTCTGCTGTGCAAAAGCTTTTTAGTTTCATGTCAACTCATTTGCTGATTTTACTTTTGTTGCTTTCACTTTTAATGTCAGATTCAAAAAATCATTACCAAAACCTATGTCAAGGAGCTTTCCCCTATGCTTTCTTCTAGGAGTTGTATGGCTTCAGGTCTTATGGTCAAGTCTTTAATCCATTTTGAGTTCAACTTTGTGTATACTGCAAGAAGTGGTCCACTTTTCCTGACACCACTTATTGAAGAGACTGGCCTTTCACATCGTATTTCTTGTCCCTTTTGTTGTAAATTAATTGTGCAGAAATCTATTATTTCTTATATTACCATAGGCATCTACAATGTTCTCAAGATAAAAATATTTGATAATGGCTCTTCCAGAAAACCATATATAGGCCCAATGCAAATATGATTTTCCCACCTTGGGAAAAAGATGGAAATAAAGTAGTCATAATGATTTTCTCATCAAAGTCTCCATACATGTTTCTCAGAAAGAAAAAAATGACACATTATTCCAACAAATGGCACATAAAATGCTTTCAGTTCCCATGTAAACTCACTCTTCATAAGTTGTCCCAAGTTATTCTTTAAAGTTGCTGGTAAAAAAACCAAAAAGGAACCTGCCCATTAGCAGAGGTGAGGTATCACTCCCTCAGGGAATACCAAATCACAGCAAAGAATCTTATTCTCCTCCTAAAAATGAGGGAGTCAGACTGACTCAGTCATATGAAACAAATCTTCGTCTCTATCAGATTTATGAAACCACAAGGGATAGAAACCCAGATAACAGTGTATGAATACTGTGTATCATGGTTTTGAAGAGAGACTAAGGGCCATCAGAAACCACTTTTGGTTTCTTAGTGTCTGGTGTTGAGCAACCATTGTAGTGCAGGTTTTAGCATGATGAAAATCAAGTTAGCCCAAAGAAAGTAGAGGCCCCTAACATGGCACATGCAGTGATGGGTCAGTCCCAGGGAAGAGAGTATTCTTCTATCTCCAGATCAAATGAACCACAGGTGTTTCTAAGCTGATGTAATCTATGAATAAAAAATGCCATGCAAAGGGTCATATTTCAGTAAGAGATCTGGATAGCAGGAGAAAGAAGACCTTTTGCTCTAAGGATAAAATGCTCTTCAAGTTCATGGTCTAAATGGGTTCTAGACTATAATTTGAGGTGAGACTGGAGAGGGAAATTGATTATACAGAAACTGTGCTATATAAAAGGCACATGTATGTGCAAGTGGATTGAAAGATGCATAGATTTAACACAAAGAGACCAATGGTAAATAGATTAAACACATTTTATTTGTGGTTTTTCCGCTACTTCTATACAGTTAAAACCAGCTAAAACATCAGCTTTGTTTTATTATAAAGCATCACGGAATTTATACCAAAACTCCCACTGTGTTTATAAAAAGTAGTTCAAGTTCACTAGAAGGTATATTAATGGCTTCATATATAAGTCATGTAATCATATTTAAATTAGAATATATTTTGACTTCAGGATACCGTAGTCATTTATTCCAGCCTTAATAGACTTTTTAAAAATTATAACATTGAAGAGAAAAATTCTGAGACTTCATTTTGCTCTGTGAGGCCTAAACATTTTTGTTTAGGCCTCACAGAGTAAAAAATTCATCACGTGAAAAATCCTTGCATTTCTCAATCAATCCCCCAAACAACTGATCTGGAAGTATCATTGCTAAACTATACAATGAACCCAATGTTCAGAGATACTAAGTAATTTATCTAAGGATGTGCACAGGAGAGCCAGGCGGGCTTGATCACAACCCTGACTCCAAAGTACTTGCTCTTTCTACTTCATCCGATAGGTTTCTGAACAAAAAGCAGGAGAATCGTAAACATGACTTGAAAAATGCCCATAGCAATCTTTTAAGTGGTCTGGATAGATTTTGTTTTCAGATTTTATTAAATTTTTCCAAAAAGCTTTTACTCAATTGTTCAAATGCTAAGACCACGTTGTCCTCTTCATTTACACAAAGTTCACGCAGAGAAACACTGTAAATGGAAATACAGACACACATAAAAGGCACTCATTGTACTGAGTGTCAGTATAAGAGGGCTTCCCCAGGGAGGCAGTTAAGTAAATACCACTAGATGATGACATGTTAGCAAAAAGCAGAGAAGAATGGTAAGGAACACATTTACTTAAACAAACAAACAAAAAAAAACCCCACGTTGTAAATCAATCAATCAAGACAATCGTCATGCTGTTTTTCTTAATGTATTTTACCAAGAGGATTTAATGGCCACCAAATTCCATGTAACCTGATCCCTCTTCCCTTCAAATCAGCAACACAAATTCCCTTCTTTTTCTCCGTACATCTTTTATGGAGCCATTTTGTGTTGGTGGTGGTGTGTGTTTTCCTACTACTGTGTCCTATATATACTGAAACCCACAGGCAACTACCTCTATGAAAAGCAAGAGAGTCCTCCTTTCATCTAGATATGTGACAAAATTAAGAAAACAGGGTGTGGTAAATAGAGTAACAGCCCTCCAAAGATATCCACAGCCTAATCCCTGGAAATTTATGGATTGTTAGGTTACGTGGCAAGGGAGAATTAAGGCTGCCAATGGAACTGAAGTTGTTGACCAGCTGACCTTGAGATGGAGATTAACCTCAATTATCTGGTGGCCCACTGTAGTTGCAGAGGTTGTTCTAAGTGGAGGAGGGGGCAGGAGAGAGTGGACATCAGCGTGACCTGACCTGAGACTGCCCTTAAAGACAGAAAGGGCCAAGATCAAAGCCTCCAGTAGATAGAAAAGACCACCAAACAGATTGGTTTGGAACAGAAAGGAATGCAGCCTTGACAACACCCTCATTTCAGCCCATTGAGACCCATTTTGGACTTGTCACCTTGAGAACTGCAAGATAATAAAGTTGTATTGGTCTAAATACTATGTGGTCATTCGTTAGAGCAGCAGTAAGAGACTGATACGTAGGTGACAAACACAGAGAGAGGAAATCCAAGAATGTACAGTCCAGCTGGGCTGATCGAGAACTGGGAGGGGTCAGGACCTGACATCTCATCTGCCTTGGTTCCACTGGAAGTCCAGTGTTTCCCTGGTGTCTTCACTAGTCCATCACAAAGGATGACGACTTCTGCATCCAGAACACAGGATTTCCTCCTAGTTACAGACTCATAATTGTGACTCTTAGACATTTTCTCCTGAACAATACACCACAGATATAGTGTGATGCATAAATTCTAACTCATTGTTTTCAGCTCTTAGTCCCCAAATTTCATCCTCACTTCTGTGTTTCTATGTATCATAACTGAAGTGAAAACCTTGTTGTGGAAATTAAGACTGCTATGGTCCAGGGGTTCTCAAGGCTTTGGAAGACTGGTGCCTATTGGCGTGCAGTGCCTATGCTGAGGCTCTGGTCTGGGTGAAACGTTATGTCAAATGGATTTTGGAACTAGTTCTACTGTAGAAACAATGTAATGGCATGTTGAAGAAAAGTTCTGCAAAGTTTTTGGACAGTTGAAATGCTTGGCACCCAAGAGGATCAGTGGCATTAAGTATGAACTCAACACTTTTAAAATTATCATGAAATTATTAGAAAATCTAAAATCAATATTTAAAATACATAACGCACCTGATAGATTGAATGGTGAGTGCAAAATCTTTCAACAACTGATATGCAAGGCCTTCATTCATCCTAAACAAAACATTTTGAAAATTAACGGTATACAGACATTAAAGAACTTATTTCATATCAAAATGCTGAATTTGTCAATAATAGATTGCTTTTGTCTGACCATTTGTATTTACCAAAATCATTTCTTCCACAACCCCTCCCCCAATGATTTAATCTGTGGGAATGATGATTATGACTTCAAAAGTCACAAGTATCACTGCCACAGATGATCAATGAACATATAAGGTGAATGCTCCCAGGAGGAAACCTGAGCATGAAAGTCAAGATCAGGAGAGTAAGTGGGAAAGGGTTAAAGAGAAGAACCAAGTGAGTTACTCAATGATGACTTTATCCACAATGATGAGTCATACTTTCAAAAATGATCAACATTTCTCAAGAGGGTCAGAATTTTTACACATTTCTCTCAGATAACAGTATGGCATTATTTGTTGTTATTTAAAGTATATAATAATATAGTAATAATTAAAACATATCTGTGAATATATATATTTATATTTGTAGTGCATGGCTTTATGTCAAGTGAGTCAGCTCAAGCCTCAAGATTTTGCTGAACTAGAAGTAGAGGCAGAGGTGGAAATGGTAGAGATAGAGGGAGAGGTAAGAAGGATAGAAGTAGGAGTAGAGATGGAGATAGAGACAGAGACAAAGGTAGAGGTAGAAGTAGCAGAAATTGAGATGAAATAGAACTAGAGTAGAAGTAGAGGTTGGAGGTGAAAAAGACAGAGGTAGAGACAGAATAGTGAGAAAGGTAGAGCTAGAGCAGTAAAGATGGAGATGATGGAAGTGGAAATAGAAACAGATGGAATTAGAGACAGAGAAAGAGGTAGAAGTTAAAAGGATAGAGTGAGATAGAGGTAAAGATGGAGATGATGGTGATGATGGAGATGGACTGATAGAGATGGGGATGATGGGTATCGAGATGGAGAGGATGGGGATGTGGATGGAGATAGTGATGATGGGGATGACAGAGATGATGGGAATAATGGAAATGATGGAGATGTAGATGATGAGGATGAAAATGATGGGGATGATGGAGATAGAGATGATAGGGATGATGGGTATGGAGAGGATGAGGGATGCAGGTGATGGAGATAAAGATGAGGGGGATGGATAATTCCCATTGTGGCTCAGCAGTAGCAAATCCAACTAGTATCCAAGAGAATGCAGGTTCGATCCCTGGCCTTGCTCAGTGGGTTAAGGATCTGGTGGGTTAAGGATCTGGTGTTGTCTATGGTGCTATGGTCTAGGTAGAAGATGAAGCTCTGATCCTGTGTTGCTGTGGCTGTGGTCTAGGCAGGCAGCTGCAGCTCCAACTTAACCTCTAGCCTGGGAAGTTCCATATGATGCAGGTGTAGCCCTTAAAAAGGAAGAAAGAAAGAAAAAAGGCAAAAAAAAAAAAATGAGGGGGATGGAGATGAGTAGGGATGGAGACAGATAAAACACACCTGTTGTCCTGGACTAATCCTGTCAAGGATCCATGTTTATAGAAATCGAGTGCATAAGCATTGAGTGGCATTTTTCTTCCTTGGTTATCAAATCTCTGTGGACACAGGACAGGAGCCTGAGAGCTACTGATACCGATTGTGCGCAGAGTGACCTGCAGAAATACAGCTCTTCTTAATTTGGTATTTATGTGCAAAGAAAGTTCATGATCTTACACTGTGCTTCATAGTTACTTCCTTTGATCAGTATTTTCAGAGCACACTCTGTGGTGAAGGAAGAGGGTCTTTCATACACACTGGGGTGGTGCTTGAGCAAGACTGAGTTAGAGTTCCCATTGTGGCTCAGCAGGTTAAGGACCCCACATGGTTTCTGTGAGGCTGCGAGTTCAATACCTGGCCTCCCCCAGTGGGTTAAGGATCTGGCATTGCCGTGACAGTGGTGTGGGTATACATGTGGTACATGTAAACAATGGAATATAACTCAGCCATAAAAAACAATGAAACATGCCATTTGTTGATGTTTTCTCTTTTCTGGCCACTCCTATGGCATAGGAAGTTCCCAGGCCGGGGACTGAATCTGAGCTGCAGCTATGGCAACATTGGATCCTTTACCCACTCTGTCACCAGAGAGACAACCCTGGAAACTTAACCCACTGTGCCACAGTGGGAACTCCTATGCGTCCATTTAAAATGCACAAGGGTCTGGAGTTCTCCTGTGGCTCAGCAGTTTAAGGATCGGTTGTTGTCACTGCAGTGGCTCAGGTCACTGCTATATTGTGGGTTTGATCCATGGTCTAGGAACTTCCATATCCCATTGGGTGTGCCAAAAAAAAGAAAAAAGATAAGAAAGTGCACAAGGGTCTGTATAGTTTTTCAAAATTCTTTTAAGTGATAGGAGATTATTTTATATGATGGAGGACTACTTGATTTTGGAATAAAATGGAGCCAACACACCATCACACCAAATGTAGCAAAACTTGTTTTCTTTCTCAAATTTTGTATTAAAGTACAAATTAAATTTCTACAATGTAAATCAAAATTATAATGAGGTATCACCTCCCACTGTCAGAATGGCCATCATCAAAAAGTCTACAAACAATAAATGCTGGAGAGAGTGTGGAGAAAAGAGGACCCTCCTACAATGTTTGCGGGAATATAAAATGGTACAACCACTATGGAGGTTCCTCAAAAAATTAAAGCTAGAGTTGCCATATGATCCAGCAACCCTACTCCTAGGCATACAGCTAGAGAAAACTATAATTGGAAAAGATGCATGCATCCCAGTGTTCACTGCAGCACTACTCACAATAGCCAAGACAAGGAAATAGCCTAAATGTCCATCCACAGAGGAATGGGCAAAGATGTGGTACATATACACAATCAAATATTACTCAGCTATAGAAAAGAATGAAATATACCATTTGCAGCAGCATAGATTGTTGTATTAAGTGAAAGTCAGAAAGACAAATGCCATGTGATATCACTTATATGTGGAATCTAAAATGTGGCACAAATGAACCTATCTGCAAAAGAGACACAGACCTACAGACATAGAGAACAGATCTGTGGTTACCAAGGAGGAGGAAGAAGGGAGGAGTGATGGATTGGGAGTTTGGGATTAATAGATGCCAACTATGATATATAGAATAGATAAAAAACAAGGTCCTACTGTACAGCACAGGGAGTTGTATTCATTATCCTGTGATATCCTTTATCAAGGATATGTGTTCATGTCTCAAATGGACATGGTTATTTTGAGCCTCAGTAGGAACACTGTCAGATAGACCCTATAAGAACTAGTTTCAGTGAATGAAAGTGTCTGTTCTATTTGTATTTATTTCCAATGAACATGATCTGATTTCTCAGGCAGTTAAGAACAGTCTAAGAAATCTTTAGGACCTTCACATGGTCTTTGGAGTTTTCAATAGCCACCTTTTCCTACCAAAATATGACATTCCTTAAACAACGGACAATGACTACACTCCAGAGAGAATTCAGCCAACTGGGGTGATGTCCAGGGTGGGGCAGAGAAAAGGGTTGTGCAGGCCACTGTTGTACTTCTAGACCAGAAGACACTGCATGAGGAAAACAGAACACACAACTAGCAAAAGTCACTATTACCTTGTAATAGTGCCACTGCTGTAAGTTTTACAGGACACAATGGAATTGGGGTTAGAATGTATCACAATGGACAGATTTCTGAAGTATTAGGGTTGCAGTGGGGCAAAACCACAGCTTTTACATGTTCATGAACATGATCTTGAGGTTTTGCCCAAATATTTTTTTGGTTTAGTAAGGAGTCCTGAAGCTTCCTCTGGAGACCAGCATCTGTGTCAGGTCATTGCTGCAGCTGGTTCTTCACAGATAATCCACTGGTTAAACTTTCACAGTTTGATGGGTGACTTGGCTACATTTTCTTCAACAACCTTCTTGTAATGAATGCTAGTGCTTAGAAGTCCATTCCCCTCCAACTTTTCCTGAGGGACAGGTAGTCCTCAACTCTTCCAGAGTCACCCAATGTCATGTGCTACAGATAAGACTGGAGTGAAAGCAAATATGGTGGACAGGACAGCAGGACAAACAGGAGGGGGAGAGAGGCCTGTTGCTGGTACACTCAGACTCCTCTTGACCTTTGAAAACTGGGCCATGGAAAATAAATGGGTTGGCTTTGATGACAGTTAGCTAAATTTATAATATTCTCTCACCAATCTATCACATGAATCTCTGCTCTTGAACAAAGATGATAAAAAATGTTTAATAGTCAATCTAAGCAAATAACATCTTAGTGAATTCATGCTTCAGTAGCTCTTTGCTCCAAACACCCAACAGTAATATGTAAAATAGCAAGACATAAAAGGTATTAACTTATAAAATATAACTATATCAAAAGAGAGAACAGGAAAATCACAAGGCTCCAATGTAGGTAAACGTCTCTGTAAAAGGATGAGCAGGTCTTAGGAAAAGGGTAGGCCAGGCTTTGGGCCAGAAGCTGCTGGTGGGTGGTGGCCACATGCTCAGCTTCAGAGAAGTCTGAGGGCTTTAACTGCTTCACCAAAGGTGGAAAGGAGAACCCCTCCACACTCCATGAACTTCTTAGAGCCTTAACTCTTGATGAATTTCAGGCCTAGGAGAGCAGCCAAGTAAGGACTCAGCTTCTCCCCCAGGAGCTCAGCCAAGCTGCCTGCTGGCTCCATGCTGATTCCTAATGCATCTTCAGTGTCACCAGGAGATGGCAATCCTGAACCACCTGGACAAGTCCTGCTTGGAAATAAGCTCCCACAGTGTGGTCAGGAAAGAAACTGGAAGTGCGGTCTGCAAAAACTAGAAGGAATGAGGTGCATATGGAGAGAAGACAGGAGGAAAGAGATAGTAGAGAGAAAAAGAAACTAAAAGAAAATTACATTTAGATCACGCTTGTAAATTATAATGCCAAGATCCATAAAGAAAAACAACATCAAGAAAGAGAACAAAATAATTACAACAGGAATTCACTCTGGCTAAAATAAGTTTGATAGGATAGTGCTATGGACTGAAGGTTTGTGCCCCCCCAAAAAAAAACCCAGCATATTTTAAAGCCCTAATCCCCACTGTCATGTTATTTGGAGGTGGACATTTGAGAGGTCATTAGGTCATGAGGGTAAGGTCCTCATGACAGCATGAATGCCCTTATAAAAAGAAGAAGAGGCATAAGGGGTCTCTCTCTTCCATGTGAGGCTACAGCAAGGTGGCCACTGACAAGCCAGGAAGAAGTCTTGCTAAGAACTGAATCAGCCAGCACCTTGATCTTGGGCTGCCCAGCTTCTAGAATGGTGAGAAAGAAATGTTGATTAAAGTAAAAAAAAAAAGAAAAATCCTGTGATAAACCATAATGGAAAAGAATATATCTATGTATAGCTGAGTGCCTTTGCTGTACACCAGAAACACAACATTGTAAATCCAGTATACTTCAATAAGGAAAATTAAATTTCTACAGGTTTATTCCAACATTCAGATGGATTATTAAGCCTATTGGAAATTCACCTAGTTCTTTGTATCCCATTTTGGACATCAGGTGATCCAGGATATATGGGATTTATGGTGTCTATAGCAACACTGGGAATGACTGAAGTTAGTTTTACGTGCTCTTTTCACAGCAAACCTGTGTCAATTTCTGGAAAAGTGGCAGTCCTGAATTTCTGTATCACGGAGCCAGATTCCTCAAACCAGTATATGAGATGATGAAATCACTCTGGCTTCAAAAGCACCATTTCCTACTTATTTCTGTTGATAATGTGGAATTTTTTTCAATTTGGGGAATTTGAAATCCATGCTGAACTGCCTAGAAATATAAATTCAATTCTTTCTTAAAGACTTTTTGTTTTAAGCCCAACTTTCCACTTACATGGTCCAGAGTTCCTGGGCAAAGCAAATCACCATCTGAGTTCCCGGAGAGACAGACAAAGGGAGAGATGGCGACTCTCCCCTCCTTGCAGCTCATCAAGTAAGACGCAAGTTGGGAGTCTTCACATTCTTCACCTGAGAAATCTGGCCATAACAGGTTGGGCTAGAATTAGTTTTTAAAATTCAGCCAGACTGCCATACTTTACACACCTGCTCCAGACCACCCTGCAAGGGGAGCCACTCAGTTTTTAAAACTAACATCATAATGAAGTCCAAATGAAACAGATCAGTAAGCAGCACAGCTTGGCACAGAATGCATTCAATAAATGTCAGCTATTAATATTATTATCAATCTCATACTATTCTGTATTATGTTTTAGTTGCTTTGATCGACAGGTGATAAAAGACAATATTTAAACTGTCTACTCTTTCAGCCCAGAATGACTGTTATTACCTTGGTCCTTCTTCCAGCTGACTACAGACTTTGCCTCACAACCTCTCTAGACAGAGTAATTCAAGCAGCCAGGATCAGCAGGTTTGGCAATGATACATGGGAAAAGAATACTTTTCCCACCCCTACTTTTCCCAGATGGTGCATTCAAAGTTGGCTCTCATTTGTGATGGAGGAAGAATATTTGTGTGTCCTCTTTGATTCCTCCGGGATGTTCACCATGCCCACTGCTAAGGTCTGCTTCTGTTCATGCTACTTTCCACTCTAATACTCCCTAGGATGCTACAAGCTCTGCCTCCCTGACTTTTCCCAGTTGAGGATGTGAGGGTGACATGAAACCAGGAAATTACTACCCAAAGCTCAACCTTTTCCCTTAATCCTTGTCACCTTTTCCTGTTTACTTTCCCCTGGAAGACTACCATCCAGGGGCCCAAGAAAATTAAGAGCAAAGGTGAATAGGGTTTACTACTGCACTAAGATAGTTGTAGTCATCAGCTTAATTACCTAAAGCTCAATTATCCAAACTCAGTGGATAATGGTATCCTCCTCCTCATGTGTCTGTTGAGATTGAGGCATGAATATGGAGTAACCCCCCACCCCCCGCCCCAGCCCCACTGCTAAGTAGCAGCAGAGCCAGAGCCTGGACCCAGGTACTAAGCACTGAGTTTGTGCCCGTGACCACCCACCCACTCCTCTCCAGGAAAAAAAAAAATGGATAGTCTCTAGTTTCTCCTCCTCTCATGGGGTCCCTTACTCCATCTTCCAGGCTTGACCTAAGAGCAACCTTTCATCAAGACGGTTTATACATGACTCAATTCAATGTCATTTCTCCACTGTCCTTTACCTAACTTTAATAAGCACACTTTCTTTCTTGAGAAAACGGAAAAGATCCCCTTATTCTAAGACAGACTGACCTTTCCAAGCTCTGCTCTTCTGGAATAAACTATTCTTAGGCAAGAGTATTTATTCTTCCAATTGTTCCGCAGTGGAGCAAAGATACACCTACCTGTGTGTGACAGTGGGAGTTGATACTCCTGTTTCATATCAGCCAATCTGGAAACAATCATCAGGAAGGAGGCAAAGTCCTCTGTAACGTTCTTGTTATACTGGTCTAGAGCATCCTTGAAGTCCTTGGGGAGGTCCTCCAGGAACACCTACATCACCAAGGGGATCATTAAAAAAAAAACAAAACTGGAGGCCACATGTTTTTCAGAGAGATCGACATGCCTTCCTCGAAAACTGTAAAGTGTGAAAGATGTGCAAAGAACGCTACAATGTAATTCTATACATACCTGTTCAGTAATGCAACTCTTTCATTCTTTCATCTGTGAAATTGAGGTGAAATTCATTTTTTTCTATCTGCATTATAAAAACCAATACCTTTACTCTTAAAACATTTTTTTCATGCTACTTAACCAAAACCATCTTTTAAAAAGAAGCATGTCTTCAAATGACATCAGACCTGCGAATATTTGAAAGAATCTAGTGACACATTTGGAGAGCAAGCAATAATAATAAGTTCCCTTGTGCCTGGAATAAACTTCACCTGACTGAGAGAGCTTTTAAAACCTCACTTGGATTCATTTTGCTAACATTTTGTTAATTATTCTTCCATCTAGATGCATAAAAGGGATGCATCTCTAATTATTCATAATATTCTTGTCAGATTTTGATATTAAGTTTGGGTTTGCTCCCCCGTTTTTGTATGCTCTAGAAGAATTTGTGAAAGATTGCCATTATTCTTTAAAGTTTTGAAAAAATTCACCAGTGAAGCCATCTGAGCCTGGGCATGGTGGGTTTGATGGGAAAGTTAATTGATTGCATTTATTTAATAGATATAAGACATGAGTGTTTTTTTTATATATATATATAGTCCTTGGTTAGTTTTAGAAAGTTGCATTTTGTACAAATTTGCCCATTTTGTCTACACAGTCAAATGTATTGGCCTTAAGAGAGTCTTATTATCCTTTTCTGTTCCTTTCAATGTACACTATAAGATCTGTGGTAATGCCTCCTTCATGTTCCTGATAAATGTAATTCGTACTTTTGTCTCCATCCTCAGAGTCTTGCTGAAGGTTCATCACTTTGATTCATCCTAACAAGGAAACAATTTAGGCTTTGTTGATTTCCCTTTTTTTTTTAAATTTATTTCCCCAATCCCCAGTGGGACATTTATTTTATTTTTATTTTATTTATTTATTTTTTTTTTGCCATTTCTTGGGCCACTCCCGCGGCATATGGAGGTTCCCAGGCTAGGGGTCAAAACGGAGCTGTAGCTGCCAGCCTACGCCAGAGCCACAGCAACGCGGGATCCAAGCCGCGTCTGCGACCTACACCACAGCTCACGGCAATGCTGGATTGTTAACCCACTGAGCAAGGGCAGGGATCGAACCCGCAACCTCATGGTTCCTAGTCGGATTCGTTAACCACTGCGTCATGACGGGAATTCCTGATTTCCCTTTTGTACAATTTGTTTTCAATTTCCTTTATTTCTGTTCTCACTTTATTATTCCTTTTCTTATATTTACTTTAGGTTAGATATTCTGTTTTGTATTATTTTGTTTTCTCCTAGCTTCTTAAGCTGACAAATCAGATAACTGATTCTTTTTCAGGCTTTCTTTTCTTCTAAGATGTGGTTATAAGGCTGCAAATGTCCCTCTAATCACTGCATGAATCATATCTCATGTGTCTTTGTTTTATGCATTATCATTTAATTAAAACATTTTATAATTACCATTTTGTTAATTTTTTGTCTTATATGTATTTAGAGACATAAATCAATTTTCAGGCAATTAAGGTATTTCTGGTCCAGAAATACCTTGCACATACATATTGTTAGCAGATATTTGACAAAGGTACCAAGAACACACAATGGGAAAGGACAGTCTTCTCAAAAAATGGTGTTGACAAAATGTGACATACACATGTAAGATTAAAACTGGACTCCTACCGTGTTCTGTACATTAAAAAATGAATGCAAAATGGATTAAAGACTTAAGTGTAAGACCTAAAACTGTAAAATTCATAAAAGAAAATACAGCATCATTGGTTTTGACCATAATTTTTTGATGTGACACCAAAAGCAGAGGCAACACAACTGAAAGTAAACAAGTGGGATGACGTCAACTAAAAACCTCTGCACAGCAAAGGAAGTCAATGGAGTGAAAAGGCAGTTCTGGAATGGGAGAGAGTATTTCTAAACCACTCACTGATAAGGGGATGATATCCAAAATTAAAAGAATCTAGTACAACTCAACATCAAAAAAAAAAAATGGGCAAAGGACTCGAATTGACATTTCTTCTAAGAAGGCCATCATACATAATAAAAGCTGGTCAGCATCACTAATCATTAGGGAAATGCAGGTCAAAACCACAATGAGAAATCACCTCACAGCTGTTAAAGGATGAAAAGATTAAAGAAAAATTTCAAATGTAGAAAAATTGGAGCCCTATACACTGTTGGTAGAAATGTAAGCTGGTGTAGCCACTACAAAAAGAAAACATATGATTTTTCTATAAAAAATTAAAAATAGAACTATTATATGATCCAGCAGTTCCGTGTCTTGGTATTTATCCAAAAAGATGAAGTTAGGATGGTGAAGAGATACCCGTACCTCCGCGTTCACCACAGTGTTATTCACAGTAGGCAAGATGTGGAAACCACACATAGAGCTGTCAACAAATAGCTAAGGAAATGTGCTCTATTCATACAATGGAATATTATGAATTCTTAGAAGAAGGAAGTTAACAAGGATGAACCTAGAGGACCTTAAGTTAAGAAAAATAAACCAGTCACAGAAGGGCAAATATTCCATGATTCCATTTCGATGAGGCATATAAAACAGTCAAACTCATAGAAGCATAAGGGCATCACCAGGGCTGGGTGGAGGTGGCAATGGGGAATTGTTTTTCACTGAATAAAAAGTTTTTGTTATACAAGGTAAATAATTTCTAGAGATCTTCTGTACAACATAGTACCTATAGTTAACAATATGTTATTGTCCACTTTATGAGACTGCTGCATTACTTACAGCACTACCAAGGCACCTACTGTCCACTTAAAAATACCTCAAGGGGCTAAATATCACGTTAAATGTAAATAAACAAACCAACCAATCACCCACCACAAGGAAATCTTTGGAAGTGGTGGCTACTATTCGTAGGTGTGTTGTGTTCATTGGTCTAGAGAATAGTCTGTGAGGGCTAAGATTTGTCATTTCACATGGTGATGCTGGACAATATCCATCAACTCTTCTCTTTTTGTTTTTCTTTGTCACCTTTCACTAAGGTTATCGGGTGTAACCAGCCACCCAACTTTCTCAGGTTTTAGTGGACTATATTAGTAATAGTATTTGATGTTGGTTTAATGATAGGGAATCATGATCAAAGAAACTGCTGCAAATAAAATCAGGTAACAGTCCCTGTGTGTCAAGGGAGGATTTCTAAGATGACTATTCTAATATATTTTGACGAGGACTGTATAGTTTACAACATCCACTTCCTGTCCACCCTTCTTGTTCAAGCCCTACCTCAAGGTAAAACGATCCTAAGAAAACCATAGCTTCAATGATGGGGACTATTAGTTCATTTAATTACCTACATTCCTTCTTTAGCCACCAAATACTATACTTTTATATAGTCAAATGGAAAACATGAGCAAAATTTTTATCCCATGTTTCCTCAAAGTATTTAACATTTTGATAGATTTATAGGGAAGACATGTGAATTAAGTATAACATTTATTACAGGAAAAAGAAATTATTACTCTACAAGACAAATAAATCTCTATGAGTAAAATTCTACTGCTGCTGAATCATTTATGGCAGGATCTAAAGGTCTTATTTATTAAATGTTATCAGAATCATAAATTTTACCTTTGATTGATAAAACTTGGGAGGAGACTCATGGAACTTTGCTGGAAAATATGTTCTCCCAAACAGATTTGCCAATACCAATACCAGCTTTTCCATTACGTCTTGAGAAAAAAGTTTTGAGCCTATACAGAAAAAAATGTTCTGTTATAAAAAGAGCATCAATCCCATTTTTTACATTTAAATTGAAAGTTTTACTGCATTTTATTTCATGGAAACTAGAAATATGCAACAAATCCCGCAACTAAGGAATGACTATGTCTGCTGGCAGTCTTATATATCTGTGCCTTCCTTTTCCTTCTGGCTTCCCCTCTCTCCTTCAGACCCTCATCATTCCAACCACAAAGAACCCTGTCCCCTGACCTGGAACCCCCTCTTCAGTCTAGCACTAGTTTTCCTAAAGCATTTAATGAGCACATCTCACCTCCTCAAAAGTCAGTGCCGCCTAAACAAAATCTAATCTCCTTAGCCTAGCACTTAAGGCTTTGTAAAAGTCACCCACAAATAATCTCCTGGCCCACTGTCCTGACACTTCTGTGAATGCAGGTCACCCTGACTCGCTCCCCACCCTCACCCTCAGCACGGCAGTGTTAAAAAGTCCAACATCTGGAAATGCCTTTGTGTCCCAGCTAGGCATGGATCTGGCATTGCCACAGCTGCGGTGTAGGTCACAACTGCAGCACAAGTTTGATCGCTGGCCTGTGAACTTCCACATGCCACAGGTGCAGCCAAAAAAGAAAACACGTGTTACAGTTAATGTCTTGGGCTCTGGAGTCAGACTGCTCGCAGTTACAAAATAACAATATCTATATTATCTGCCTCATAAAGCTTCCATTACCATGTTTATAACTGCATACAACCCCCTACACATACACACACATACACACACAGCACTAAGCACAACCGTACTTCTTGTTGCCGAAAATTATTCTCCTCCTACAGGCTTTTGGGAGCTGGAATTTCCTGAGTATCCCCATTCCACAGAACAATGTACGTTCGGGGTCTCTGACCTTGTATAAAATAGAGCGTTCCTACCAGTTAATGATGGGAGGTAAAGTAATGCTGTGAAAAGCACTGAGATCACCAAGCATCAAGAGCTGTATCAAATGTAGACACAAAGAGGAGTTCTCATCATGGCTCAGCAGAAACAACCTGACCAGCATCCATGAGGATGTGGGTTCAATCCCTGGCCTCGCTCAGTGAGTTAAGGATCTGGTGTTGCTGTGAGTTGTGGTATAGGTCGCAGATGTGGCTTGGACCCCATGTTGCTGTGGCTGTGGTGTAGGCTGGCAGCTGCAGCTCTGATTCAACCCCTGGCCTGGGAACTTCCATATGTTACAGGTACAGCCCTAAAAAGAAAAAAAAAGAAAAAAAAAAAAGCCACAAAGAAGTAAACATTTCTTTTAGAGACATTGTTTAAAGATCTCTGGTTTAGAGAGTTCCCATTACGGCTCAGTGGAAATGAATCTGACTAGCATCCATGAGGACAAAAGTTTGATCCCTGGCCTTGCTCAGCGGGTTAAGGATCCGGCATTGCTGTGAGCTGTGGTGTAGGTCACAGACACGGCTTGGAACCCGAGTTGCTGTGGCTGTAGTGTAGGCTGGCAGTTCCAGCTCCAATTTGACCCCTAGCCTGGGAACCTCCATAGACTCTGGGTGCGGCCCTAAAAAGACAAAAAAAAAAAAAAAAAAAAAAAAAAAAAAAAAAAGACCTCCAGTTTAGTTAAAAACGGCTTTTGTAAAAACTGCATCAAATGAAACATTAAGTGGGCATTTACAAATGGAATTCATAAAATACGTACATGATTTTGGCAAAAATATATTTGGGGAAAACAAGATTCTAGATTATGCAATTAAGACACTATCAGTTATTTAAATACATTCAAAGAAATATGATTGGAAGAACATATTCACAAATATCAATGGTGGATATTATTTTAAACATAATGGCTTTCCATATCCTTTTCCTGCAACATTAGACAAGTATTTATCAAAAAATTATATATTAAATAATATTTTCTGAATCCTGGAGTCAAGGAATCTGAGGTTAGTAAGAAGTTGACATGTTTAAATAGTCAAAATATAGCTGTCTCCCAAATAATCTATATTAGTAGGCATATAAAACTTATTTTAGGAGTTCCCATTGTGGCGCAGTGGAAATGAATCCCACTAGGAACCATGAGGTTGTGAGTTTGATCCCTGGCCTCGCTCAGTGGGTTAAGGATCCAGCGTTGCCATGAGCTGTGGTGCAGGGTGTAGATGTGGCTCGGACCCCGCATTGCTGTGGCTGTGGCAAAAGCTGGCAGCTACAGCTCCAATTAGACCCTTAGCCTGGGCACCTCCATATGCTGTGGGTGTGGCCATAAAAAGACGAAAATATCAAAAAAAAAAGAAGAAAAAAAAACCTTTATTTTATCTAATTTGGTATCTCTAAATTATCTAAATGCTAACTTGTGTTTTCTTTGTAGAAAACAATATTCCTCAAGTGCCAGCCTCACTTTAGCATTTTTAGACCACAGGTATGCAACATCAAGCTTACCTTTCCTGGTTGGCTGACAGAGGTTATGGAAAAGGCCTCTTACAAGAAAACTGACGAAAACCAGATTAGAAGGTTCATGGTAATGTAAATGTGACACAAGTCCAGCAAAGCCCACAGGGTTACCTTCTTGATCTAAATAGCCCTAAAGAACAAAATAATTTATGAGTCTGACTCAACCACAGACATTAATTAACAAGCAATTTACACAATGCCAGCTTAACATATAGTACCTAGTACTGAGAACTAAAATGTCACCTGCCACACCAGTAAAGGATGCTGCAGCCACCATGCCATCACATTATGGCCACCCATATGGTGAGCCCTGAGGGGGCCCAGGATGGAGACAAGTGGGCTGCCCACCGCCAAGCCCATCAAGCCCTCAGCTGCTGCAGCTGCCCCCAATAGTGCCCCAATGGTGCCAACAGTGCCCCAGTGGTGCTCCCAAGAGTGTCCCCAGTAGTGCCCTCTCAGGGGACTCGGGAGGGGAAACACAGGATGCTGGCCCCGACAGCTGGGGTGCACATCAGAGGAATGATTTCAATGAGCCAGGGACTTGCAGCTTGCCACACATAAGAAAGCACTAAATTCATTCACTTGAGGTGTCTGGTTTTCATTTATTAACAGTAATCCTTTGATGTTCTGTCCACCTGGTCTTTGTTGCAAAAACTCGTATACATCCTGGCTTTCCCCTGGCCTCTACGGAGCTTTTACTCAGAGTTACTGAGAGGCCGCCTCTCGGGGGTGCGTTCTCAGAATGTCTGCCAATTAAAACATACCTCTCAACTTGGAGGTTGTGCATTTTTCCCCCCCTCAGTGGACAATACCAACATAGGGAGATTAATCATTACCTGGCCCATTTTGATAATTATATCAACTATAAGTAATATGACTCATTGGCTCTAACCTTGTAACAGCTGGAATCAATTGGCATGGCAAGAAACATGCATGGTGCAGACCCTATTTCACAAAAAGGTGAAGAAGCCTGGTCCTACCTCCTTGACCAGGAATTGCAGTGCAAACAGAAAGTAGAGTTTCAGCATCTCCAGGGTCCGGGGCTGCTTGAAGGAGAGCAGTGAGTGCTTCAGCACGGACAGCACCTGTGGAGGGGAGCGGTGTGGTCACACGCAGTCCGTGTTGAGAAACACACCCTCGACAATAACACAGGTGTACTGTGATTTCAATTATCCTGCATATTATCGTGTTATGACATCCTAGAAACCTTTCTGGCTGGGAAGAGACCGCCCCTCCCAGGGCTAATTCCTAGGGGGCATGGGGGGAAGGAGGGAAGGGAGGGAGGGAGGAAAGAGGGATAGAGGGCTGTATAGTCCATCACTTCTACTTTGGGTCAATACGTTTTGAAGGCATCAAAGTGAACAAAACACAGGGAGGGCGGTCCCTTCCCAATGCCTCTTCATAAGGATGAAAAATGAATGTTTAATGATAAATTTTAAATCTCTCACTGTGGACTGGATATTTATCTGAGTAGAAAATCTCAGAATAAGGGAGTTCCCATTGTAGGGCAGCGGAAACGAATCTGACTAGGAACCATGAGATTGCAGGTTCAATCCCTGGCCTCGCTCAGTGGGTTAAGGATCCGGCATTGCCATGTGCCGTGGTGAAGGTTGCAGATGAGGCTCGGATCCCACATTGCTGTGGTTGTGGCGTAGGCTGGCAGCAACAGCTCCAATTAGACCCCTAGCCTGGGAACCTCCATATGCAGCAGGTGCAGCACCCCCCCAAAAAAAAGAAAAAAAAATTCAGGATAAGTGTATAACCATATTCAGAGACTAAATGCAAGTATATCTTTGTGTAAAAACCAAACCCCCCATGCCTAGAAATATGACTGAAAAAAATACCAAGATGATAACAGGATTATTTCTGCATAGCGGAACTAGCTACGGCTGCTTTTTCCCTCCTTCAACTTTCCACATTAGCCAAATATTCTTTGAAAAACTCAGGTTACTTTTCTATGAACAATAAACTCTTTTATTACAAAATCATAAAAACAAATCTTTTAGCTCCTCATGGTAGAAACAGGAGTGTAACCCAGATTTTTTTAACCCCACAGCCAGCACCTTATTCCTACAGGACATTGCTTATCACGTATGAAAGCAATGATCTGGGGCAATTCCGAATGCCCATCTGGCCATCAGTTCTCTAAGAAGACAACGAAACTAAGTATTTCTCTTCACCCTCCGCTAGTCCTATGCCAAGACATTACCAGGCATTGATAAGACTGGGGGCTCCGAGAAGCTGTGCCCACAGACATACGAGAAGGGCCCCACCAGGAACAGTGCCACAGCCTCCGAAGATGCAGCACACACCTTTGCCTGGGCATCTCCGGGGTCATCTCCCTTGGAAGCCAGGAGCATGAGCCTCAGGACCAGGGAAATGCTAAGAGGAAACTGCCCCCTCAGCTGAGGGACGTTGGATTTGATGAGTTTTTCTATTTTGGGCAATGGGATATCAAAGAAATACACATCTCCCAGCAGGTCTTGACCTCGACGTCCAGCCCGTCCAGACATCTGGCAACAGGACAGAAATCACAAAGTGAAACTTCCCTGAACACCTTCTCCATCACAGTGTAAGAAGAAGAATGAGCCTTAGAATTGGGTTAGAGGTGGGAATTCCCACCGTGGCTCAGTAGTAACAAACACAACTAGTACATGTGAGGATGCAGGTTTGATTCCTGGCCTCGCTCAGTGGGTTAAGGATCCGGTGCTGCTGTGAGCTGTGGTGTGGGTCACAGACGCAGCTTGGATCTAGCGTTGCTATGGTTGTGGTGCAGGCTGGCGGCTGCAACTCTAATTCGACCCCTGGCCTGGGAACTTCCATAAGCTGTAGGTATGGCCCTAAAAAGACAAAAAAAAAAAAAAAAAAGAAAAGAAAAGAAAAGGAAAGAAAAGGAAAGATTGGGTTAGAGGGTGTAAACTATGCCTTTGTGCAAGCAAATGAAACTAAGATCCAAATGGGTGCTGGGCAGGAGATTCTCGGTGACTGAGACAGGGCAGAAAAGGAAACATTTACTGTCATAATGTACTTATTTCATGCCCCCAATGGTGCTAGATATTTATATATATATTGATACATGGATGAAAGAACAACAAGAAGAAAAACGACTAGACGCTGGTCTCAAGTTCACTTACAGCTGAGCTTTCCAGAAGCCTCCCCACCCCTTCCCACCCTCTCCCTGGTCCCTTTCTCTCCCTCTCCCTCACACACAAATGTGCTGGGTGACAAGGCACATAAAAACTGCACAAACTGGAGTTCCCGTCGTGGCGCAGTGGTTAACGAATCTGACTAGGAACCATGAGGTTGCGGGTTCGGTCCCTGCCCTTGCTCAGTGGGTTAACGATCCGGCGTTGCCGTGAGCTGTGGTGTAGGTTGCAGACACGGCTCGGATCCCGTGTTGCTGTGGCTCTGGCGTAGGCCGGTGGCTACAGCTCCGATTCAACCCCTAGCCTGGGAACCTCCATATGCCGCGGGAGCGGCCCAAGAAATAGCAACAACAACAACAACAACAACGACAAAAAGACAAAAAAGACAAAAAAAAAAAAAAATGCACAAACTGAGATACAGGAGTGAAAATTCAGAAACTCTACTTGTACAAAGCAAGTTAAGAACAAACTCTTTACAAAAATTACATTGGTTCTCCTTTATTAAGTGTTTGGCATGTGCTTAGTCCTTCCCACCTTTGCATACAGACCCGCCAACAGCAGCTCTACCAGGTGATTCTAATCCCCATTTTGCAGAACAGCTACCGGGGCTTGGGGGAAATAGGAAACGCTCTGTAGACAAACACCAGGAAGAACCATGCCTCTAACCTGGAGGCATTTCCACTCCCAAGCTCATCATCCTCAACACCATACCACCAGCCTGTCAGATTCTCAAAGACTGTACCGGTGGAGAGTTCATGGCCAGGACAGTGGCAGGAGGAGAAATCAGAAGGACAGGGGTCGGTCACGTGGAGGAAAGACTGAAGATACTGCACTGGGTAGGAGCAGGGCCCGCCAGGGAAGAGAAACAAGGGTTCAGGGAGGAAGGGACGGGACTTGATCAACAGTGCACTGGGAGCTGATGCATCTGGCAGAAACAGCCACCAGATGCCGCTGAGCAGGGACACCATCTGAGGACAGGCCACACTGTGTGCAGGACACAGCAGGGTCGGGAGAACTGCTTGATACCACAAGCCAGGAATGTATGCCAAAGGCAGTGGAGACAGAAACCACAGGGCCCAAGTTCAGCAACCCCCAAGGAGGGCAACGCAGAGGGATTGTGGCAGCCCACATGCAGGAGCAAAGGTGAAGGAAGCACTCAGGAGAACCCGCGGTTGCAGAGTCAGGGCACAGAGGCTGGGCAAGGAAACATTCCTCACATGCCCTCCATGTGTGTCTTCCCTGAAAACACCTCACTGAATTCTTGCAAATGTGCGGAGCAGTATAAGTGGCCCTATTCTGAGACAAGAGAGAAGGACCACACACTTTAGAGGTCACACCCAAGGTCATGGATCTGCCCTCTATACCACAGCTAACCACACCCATCAGGCTGGGATGGAGGTCTGGTAGCTGCAGCACATTTGCAAACCAAAGGCTTATGTTTCTTATTATTTCAGGGCCATGTGTCTTCAATGCCAGAGTGGGCTTCTGCATCACAATACCTGTCTATAATTTAAGGCATCCAGGTAGATGGAGTTTTGAGCAAAAACCACAGATTTACAAGGCATGTTGATTCCTAAAGCAAGTGTCCCCGTAGCTGTCACCACCTAGAAGGAGAAGAAACCAGTTACTTCATAAAACAGCATTTCCATGGAAGGCCATGGAGTGACTGAAATCCTTGAACTTCAGTTAAGCCATGGGAGGGGCTAGAGATAAGAGCTCTAGCATCACAGACTGCCCAAATACCTTCCCGCTCTGGCCAACCTGCCACCCTGCTCTGCCAAAGTACTCTCCCCCAACATGTCTGTAGACCTAGTTTGCTCAGAGTGCTGCTCGGATGCCAAAGAGAAAAGCTCCTATTGTGGTCGTCGGAACTAGTCGGGAAATGAACCCAACTAGTCTCCATGAGGATGTAGGTTCAATCCCTGGCCTCCATCCAGTAGGTTAAGGATCTGGCGTTGCTGTAAGCGGCAGTGTAAGGCGGCAGTGTAAGCCAGCAGCGTAAGCCAGCAGCTGCAAATCTGACACAGCCCCTAGTTGGGGAACTTCCATAAGCCGCACCTGCAGCCCTAAAAAGGAAAAAAAAGGTCAAAAAGAAACTTCCAGACCAGCACCTCCAAGATGTCCACCCCCCCTCGCTATCCCCCTTCCGGCATTAATGGCCACCTCCAGGGGCATCGCCTGTGTGTTTACTGTCCTGCCCCAGACCCCCTGCCCTATCCCCTACTGAGAAGAGTGCCCAGAACAGAGCAGGTGCTCAGGAGAGACTTTGTAACAAATGACCCGAAAGGGACTTTACCCACCCCAGGCAGTAACACTTTGCAGACCCACTTAGGGGCAGTTGCTGGCTTCATCCACTAAAGCCTATTTATGAAGCTTAACCTCTATGGAAAAAAACATATCTAAGTAATAAGTGCAAAATAAAGTTTCACTTCTTTCCCTGATTTGCCATAATAACCAACCAGAAAAGGAGTAGTGAAGGCTTTAAAGCTTCTCAAATGATCCACTTTTACTCATTTTTTCATGTCATGTTAGATATTTCTTATTGCCCTCTCTTTCTTTTTATGTTGATTTTCAGAAAGCCATGGTTTAAGTTAATGTTTAAGTATATGGAATAATTTTCTCTAATTATTCTGAACCTGAACTCTATTACCGGTCAAAATAAAACACATCATATCTTAGCTGCTTTTATAAAAAGTTCTTCAATAAGAACACAGATGGGAAAAGAAAGAACATTAAATTTCAAATGTAACTAGAATAATACCTTTTTGAAAATGCATTCTCAATACCAAAGCTCTTGCTGTTTCCATAGGGCCTTTTTTAGAGTGATCTAGTTATCCATTTATTAAGCTAACAGTAACTGAGCAACTCCTATTTAACAGGCACTATTTTAGACCCAGGATATGCTGATCAAAATAAGTGTGCCTCTTTTTTTTTTTTTTTTTTTTTTTGTCTTTTAGGACTGCACCTGCAGCCTATAGGCATATGGAGGTTCCTACACTAGAGGTTGAACGGGAGCTACAGCTGCCAGCCCACGCCACAGCCACAGTCACAGCAGATCTGAGCCTCATCTTCGACCTACACCACAGCTCACGGCAACGCCGGATCCTTAACCCACTGATCGAGGCCAGGGATCGAACCTGCAAAACCTCATGGTTCCTAGTCAAATTCCTTTCCACTGCACCATGACAAGAACTCCCAAGTGTGCCTCTTTAATCTATAATGATGTAAAAAATTTTGTTTCTAAATATCTACTTTTAAAATAAATAAATACATTGTTATCAGTTTAAAAAAAGCTAAATAAAGTTGTTAATGATATATTTTGGTTTTTTCCAGGTTACAGAATTACCCTTAAATTAGGGTGTCAGATTTTCCTCTAGATTAAAAGAGAGAGTAACAGAATCCACCCCATACACACACACACACACAAATACGATGTACATAAAACAAAAAATTAACATGGATAATTAGAAAAAGTCAGGGTCTATTTTTAAATATTATTCAGGGTCTGAATTGACCAGGAAGTTCCATAAAAACTCCATGCACTTATGCAGGCTATCCTACAGGACGCATGGAGTACAACACAAAGGCTGGATGGTGAGCGATTTCTGCAAAACTCCCCACCTGGTCCACCATCAGTGCCAGGACAGAGCCCAAGGCTGACATGACTAACATCTGCTGAGACGTGCATTGGGCTCCAGGACGAGACCCACCTTTGTTCTCATTTCAGCTATTACACTGAGAAAAGATGTGACCGAAACACTGCCATGAATGTCCTCCATGCCCACGAAAAGACATCTGTAGACAAAACCACGGGACAGCTGACAAAATGCCCTAGACGTTATAAATGAAAAGCTGGGCGGTGTTGGGGGGGGGTTTGTTCCAAGGTCGCCACAGATGCATTTCACAATAGAAATGGGTGGGAAAGTACCTGTTTAGGGACTATTTTAATCTCACAAAAAGAGATGAACTGATACATTTCAAACATCTCAATTGCATGAGATGGACATGCAGTGCTATTGTGGGTCATTTAAAAAAAAAAAAAAACAACCATAATTAGATGAGTAAAAAGCAGTGATTTTCTACTTTTATGGGTGTTCATATACAGACAGAGTTTCAAATTTTAGAATGAAGAACTTGACCTACCCTAATAAATCCTTTCCTGAAAAGGATCTCAACTAACTGTTTCTCTTTGAAGTTCAGCGAGCTGTGATGGTACCCAACGCCCCTTGCTGCCAACGCCTTCAGCTCCGCACCTTTCCGGGTTAATTTCACTCGGTCAAACACCGTCTGCAAAGTCTGAAAGAAGCCAGTGTTTCAGGGATTTGGATAATCGCTTATCTAATTTTAATTTCAATCAGAATTTAAAATGCTGACATGGAATTAACAGGAATACTCTGTAACAGGTCAGCTAAATGAGGCAACTGTTTGAAATTAATTCTACAAAGAGCATTTTATGGTGGCAATGGCAACAGTATGAAATCTTTGAGCAGAATGCCTTGAACGGTTTTGCCCCATTTCAGGGGTGGGAGGTAAGTGAGCCCCAGGAACAGGAGTGCGCCTGCCTAAGTTCCCCCTGCAGGGAGAGAGGACTCTCCAAGGAGGCAAAGCCGGTACCTGAGCCCACGTGGTCCGCAACACCGACTTCTCACAGCAAAGGGGTCAAACAGCCTTAAAAACACCCATACCCTCAAAGGAAATGCACTGTGTGCAGTTACAGGTAGTAAGAAAAACACTGCTTATGAGAGAGAGAGAAAAGAAAACGAAAATTAAGTATCCAACTTCCACTGGACAATCAGCCATGCAGTGGGTATCAGGGATCTGGAAAATGACGGTGGAAGGACACGGCTGTTAAAAATGAGACCATGGAATTCACATAAAGCATGGATACAACAGAATGCAACTGCACACACACATACACACAGGCACACACTGTCACTCCTGTGTGTCTGCGTGTGTGTGTCTGTGTGTCGGGGGCAGTGGGTAAAGTCGCAAAGATTTTGGAAGGTTCATCCAGGAAAGCAGTGATTATTTCTGAGTGCTGGCATACCTTTTACTGTTACTAATTTGTAGTTTCAAATTTATCTACCAAGCACATGCATTATTTGCATTAAAAAGCATTCTGAAGGAGAAACGGCTCACACTTGTGGATATTTCAATGTCTTTTTGGTGGCATGTTTCGACTACAGTATAGGAAGCTTCTGCTTTTGAAAAACTCTGTACAATTTGAAATGGATTGGGCCACCGGTACGGGGTGTTCAGCTGAGGCATGTGAGACGGAGTCTAGAATTTAGGCTGTGAAAGGCAGCATCACGGAAAGAAATAACGAAAGGGCAGCCGCCCCCAAGGGCTAGCAGTTAACAGCAAGAAAACGATCATCTCTCACCCTAACCCTGTCCTTCTTAGATGAGCTCCCAGGGTCCTCAGGAGCTGGTGCGCCCAGACAGCCAGTCATGGGGATTCCGGCCTGCACTGAGGTGTCACACTCAACACAGCCTGGACCCGAGCAGCAGAATGATTCCCAGGAACCGCTTCATCCTGAGGGCTCACCTGAGCATCCAGTGCCTTCTGATCAGCATAGGTGCAGTCCTGGGGGATCTCCAAGTTCTTCTCAAGAACCTTGAGGAGATTATCATGCTCAGCTTCATGGATTAGGCTTTGATCCATGTTTCTGGGCTTTTTTAGGCTTTTCTCATCTCTGTTTATAAAAACAAATTTTAGGTATGAGAGATCAGGAAGCCTGAGACTGCCCGGACCCCTCACCACTCAGCCATCCACAGCCACACACACACACCAGGGACCATTCTGAGGCAGCCTCTTCCACAGTAGCCGCTGGGCCACGTGGTCCCCGATCAGAAATATCCCCCTTTTTTCCTCATGTTCCACTCCTGCTCTAAGCAGGCTTCTTGCCAAACCAGTTCTCCCCGGGTGACCTGTCACCCTTCCTCTTTCCCAGCCTTTGTGGCACTAGGCCAGGAGGAAGTGCTGGCCAGCCCCCTTCTCTCCTCCTGTGGGTGGTGGCACCACAGCGGCTCTCTCAGGGACACCAATCCCTGAAACCTTGCCCTGGGCTGACAAGGGCCCCAGGAATGCCTGGGAGGTCACACCTTTGGCCCAAGAGTGGGGGAGTGGTCCCCAGCCTGGCTGACAGGAGGCACCTAGATCAGCAGCCTTGACCCAAGCTGGGGTGACGCAGACCCGCCCTGCCAGCCAGGCTTACCCCAGGGACACCCCAGCAAAACCAACACCCTTAAGCATCTTCCCTCATTTTCCAGCAAGTCCTGTCAACAGATTACCTCCAGGAGGCCCATCTCCCATCCCTGTGGGGAATCTGACCAGAGACAACATCCACAAGAGCTGGCCTGGCCTTAGCCACCAAACCCCTCACTACCCCATCACCCCCTGCCCCGCACAGACACCTGGTTTTCTGGCCTTTCTTGGTTTGTCTCTCAACCAGATACCTCCCAAGACAGCTCCAAGCAGGAGGAGATGAGGGCCCTAGTACCCATCATTGTGTCCCCACCTCCCGCTGACATCACCCTTACCCCCAGGACAGCACCCTGACAAGGAAGGCCTGGCCCGACAGCTTGCAGAGCTCACGGAGGACCACTGAGGCCCCACACCGCTAACTACTACTTTCACATGTTAAATCGAGGTAACAAGCTTTCTGATAAAATACATTCTGCTCCTACCCTGAGAAATACAGCTGGAATTTAAAGGGTGAGGAGACGGCCTGTGGCAGGTCTCCCAAGGGGCACCTAATGTTAAGGGAATGTGTCGGGGGAGGGGCAGCAGCGGCCCCACACCCTCAGTGGGATCCTGGTGCTGAACACAGTATGAAATCATCCTCCTTATTTTTATAGCTTGAATAGCTGGTCACCAATCCAGCTTGAAATCCTGGCTCCCAGCACCCTGAGAGAAGCTGTCTAGTTACAGGAAAGGCTGGTGGCTCCATCAGCTCCAAGGAAACAGCACTGCAGGAGGTGGGGGGCGGGATGTCAGGAGCTCAGGGCTCCAGAATTGGGGAAATCCGAGTCAGAGAGGCGCTAATAGCTCTTTCAACTTTGAGGGAAGTAACCATTCCTTCAAAAGTGTTTATGGAGCAACTCACCTGAGCAAAGTGCCAAGACTGGAAATAAAAAGAGGAAAAGCCCTGCTCCCTGCAAGGAAGAGCTAACAATGCAGGAAGAAGGCACACAAAAGCAGCAGCAAGGCACCATAGGTGACCTACTACGTGTGGGAGTGTAAGTGACCTACTATGTGCTGGAGTGTTAGTGACTTACTATGTGCTAGGGTAAAGCGACCTACCATATGCTGGAGTGTAAGTAACCTGATATGTGCTGGAGTGACGTGATCTACTACCTGCTGAATTGTGACAGGTGTGCTTCCTCTGGGGGACGATGTCAGACCCCCAATCTGCCTTTGCTCCTGGGCTGTCCCCAGCCTCCCCCAGACTTCTGTGAGGACCACATGAACACGAGGCTGCTTACACTCACCCCGTCCTCCACCCAACTCACCATCTGTCCTACAACAGCTACAGGTCCTTATAGCCCACTCTGTGTGTGTTCCCACTGGGACCATGAATATTCAACCTTCCAACCACCAATTTCTTTACCCACATACTCACATTGTCTTCTGCTTCTCAATGGATTTTCTAACTTTTCGAAGTTTGTTCTCCACGTCATGGGCCTCCTTATCAGCTTTAGGGGGCCTTTTTCTCTGTTGCTTTTTCTCCAGGAAAGTTTTCACACTCCGGGCCGTTTCCTCGACAGCCCCTAACTTAAATCTGGAAATAAATGAAAAGAATGCTTGCCTTGAAAGTAACCTGATAATAACATTCCAGCCTATGTCCATCTACTGCTGTCATCCTGACACACACCTGCTCAGTTTTTAGTGTCCAGTCTTATGAGTTTTATCCTGAATAATCACAGAAGGTGCTCTGGGTCAGCAGACCCATCATTAACCACTTTCCAGTAAATAACAAGCCCCCTCTTGGGGCAACAGCAAGGAGAACCCCAGAGATTTTTTTCTGTAATGGGGGAACCCCCAGGCAAAGCACAGAGGATGATGGATTTTCTCCATATACGGAAGAGAGACACTTCCCCTTCTCCTCTTAAAAGAGGAGAAAAAAATTTTTAAATATGCTCTTTTAAAATTATTTCCATTGTTGCTGTGGTGGTTCTTCTGTTTGATTACACTGGTCTTTAGATGTGCCTCATAACAGAATCAAAGAGCCTTAGTATTAGGTAAATATGTGTAATTCCAGATTTATTTTTACTAAAGAATAGTTGATTTGTGGGATTATACGAGGTTCAGTTATACAGCATAGTGATTCAGTATTTTTGCAGATTCTACTCCAACATCAGTTATTGCAGTATTGCAAGGTAATGGCTATAATTCCCCATGCTATATGATATACCTTTGTTGCTTATCTACTTCATATGTAGTAGTTTGTATCTACTAATCTCATGTCCCTTTATTTGTTCCTCCCCATTCCTTCTCTTCTTTGGTAAACGCAAATTTTTCTTATTTGTGAGCCAGTTTCTGTTTTACACATACTTTCATTTGTATTACTTTTTAATTTTTATTTATTTAATTTTTTTTTTTTTTGGTCTTTTTAGGGCTGTACTCTTGGCATATGGAGGTTCCCAGGCTAGGGGTTGAATTGGAGCTGTAGCTGGTCTATACCACAGCCACAGCAATGCCAGATCCAAGCCATGTCTGCAACCTGCACCAGAGCTCTCAGCAACGCTGGACCTCAACCCACTGAGCGAGGCCAGGGATCGAACACGCACCCACATGGTTCCTAGTTGGATTCTTTTCTGCTGTGCCATGATGGGAACTCCTGTATTACTTTTTAGAGTCCACATATAAATGATATCATACAGTATTTGTCTTTCTCTGTCCAACTTATTTCACTAGAAAATACAATGTTTAGTGAAGTCAGTCAGATTTCTTGATGACCAAATCTTTTATGAATTTTAGTGCCGCCTTTGTTTTCCTCCATGTGTTTGTTTCAGTTTTACTGAGACATAATTATCATATAACATTGTATACATATGTAATAAGGTATAAATATGGTGATTTGATATATGTATATATAGCACAGTGATTACTGTAATAAGGTTAGTTAACAAAAGCCACCCCCTCACATAGTAATCTTTTTTCTTTTATGGTGAGAACATTTGAAATGTACTTTTGGCCACTTTCAAGTGTGCAATACAGGATGGTTAACTGTAGTCACCATGAGGGTACTGGGTCCCAGGACCTATTCCTTGCATAACTGGAATTTTGTACCTCCATCAGCATCCCCCCATTTCTCTCACCCCCACGTCCCTGGGCTTTTTTAGATCCCACGTACAACTGAGATCATACAGTCAAATGCTGCTCTTTTGGGCAGGATGGAGAGAGTGTGGGGTTCTCACCCTAACCTTTCAGACTCTGACTACTTCTTTCTAGAGACCAGACAAACCGGTCTCTAGAGCCCGGAAATGTCTCCAGAGTCTGGGCTTTATACCTTTCAAAATGGAAATCCCTAAGCACATAGGGTCCAGACTTCCAGGCACCTTTGGATCTAAGCTAGCATGCTGCAAGGACTCTTTAATTTTCTGTGGGGTAATTGTGTACATAAACATTATTTTCATGTCGTGAGGAAACTAGATGTTAGACACTGAAAATTATCAAGACCAGAAATGGAGAAGGAAACTAAAGAAGGCAGTGCATAATAGCATAGTAAAATTATATTTTTAAGAATCGAACTAGAAAGGTGTATTTTAAAATATACACTCTGACGACAAATGGGCACCAAAAAGAGTAACAACGCTATTTTACAACAAATTTGTGTAACTTTCCCTCGACTTAAAGGAATACAAATTACAGCCAAAATCAATTAAAATAAATGACTTACAAAAAAAATAGTGCAGGTAACTTCTCCATTTGCTTTAGCTTTTCAACAAGAAGTGGAAACATATCTGCCATGTTTTCTGAACTAATAACTGAACCAGGACGAAGATGCTTCAGAACCATCCTGGCCTGTAGCAATGATGAGAAAATGACCTTAAGTTCTGCACAATGAAAACATGAATGACTACTCTGGGCTATAACATTTTCACAATTGTCTATATTTCTGTAGTTAATATAATCTAAAATAATAATGAAAGTATAAGATAAAATATTGCAAAAAACCATCAAAGAAACATACACATCAGTACACTAGAGAACAAAAACAAAGAGTAACAGACACATACACACAATGTAACATACAATTTTTTTAAGGTAGTACAAATCAGTCAGGAAGAAGACTGTTCAGTAAGGATGCTGGTTCCACTGTGGCAAGAGGTGGGTAATCAGTTTCGCTCCATATCATGCAAAAAACCACTTACAAATATATTTGAAAGGTTTTTAGTGACAAAATAAGTGGAAGAAAATATAAGTTAATTATACTCTGTTTCTGAGTGGGAGGAGATAATGTAAGCTAAAATATAATGGGAAAAAGTCACCTGGGAAAAGTATACTGTATGTCACTCCCCCAAAATCAGAAACGTCACTATGTGACAACAGAAAAAAATGCAAAATGAAAAGACCATCAATTTTCTTAAAATAAATACGCATAATTCACCTGACCCTTGGTTAAGGTTTTAATACAAAAATAGTTCCTATATATTAAAGTAATCATAAAAGCAAAAAAAAAATGTTCAAGACAAAAAGACAGTGAAAGAGTCAAAAGCTCTTCACAGCTCCTGTATCTGTGACTCAATTCTCCACGTTGCCCAGATGTCAGGACCAGGCAAAGGCCTCCTGCTCTCCATCTGTCAGAACTCAAGCATGTGGAGTGAGGTGGGAGGGTGGCACAGGGGACAAGACAAAGACCCAGATTTCTTTCTCCTCTCCATCCCATCTCAGAACCACTGGACTTCATGCTCAACTGAAAATCCTAAAATGAAAGGTGAAGATTACAAAGCCCCAGCAAAGAGTAATGACTGCACAGTGTAACCCATGGAGCCGGCAAAGAACCGAGGGGCTTCACCAAAAACAGGAGGGAAAACTACCTGCTTGACGCAGCCACTCTTCACCCAGTCGGTCAGCTCTGCCTTCAGGCTCTCTTCATATTTTCTAGTATCTGACTTTTTAATGACTATTTTATTCTTAAAATGAATGAATTCCTCTGGGCATAACTCCTTGAAAAGAAGGACCACAAACTTGAACCAGATCATGCAAGAAAATCCAAAGACATTTCCCATCTCTATCCTTCCCACTCCCCATGGTTTCTGGTGCATGAACACAGCAGGCCATGAACTCTTTGGAAAGGAGGTACAGCATAACCAGCCAAACAGGGGATGCAGCTGGCGCAGAGAGAAGGAAGGCGGGAACCTGGAACAGACACAGGCAGAGGCGGGAGGATGGTCCTGTCCCAGGAAGTCAAAGAGGAAACATTCTCAGGAGTTCAGGGCATCCGCCCCATTGCAGTAAACTTAGAGTGTTAGGAAGAAGCAAGTCCGAGAAGGCACAGTCGTATTTGGAAAGAGCCCGTTAGTAATTTTAAAAGACCAGAGGCAAGTGGTTAGAAAGACTGAGAGTGTGTCTTCCTGAACAGTCAAGTTACCACCCATTATAATCAATTGAAAATAATTGCATAATTGGATTACCTGAGCCCTGGGCCAACCTGCCCAGAAATGAAACATGGTATCATAAAGCTGGACCATTTCTCGAGGTGAAAGGGTAAGATCAGAAGGGAATCCATACTTTTCAATCTATGTTTAAAATAAAATTGAAAATTTTAATATTCCTTCTTTTTCGAGTTATGCTTTTTCCTTTGCTTCACAGTCCCCATCATCAACCCAGAGACACTGAAAACACACTGAACTAAAATGTTCAAATGCTGATAAGTGTTTAGTGCAAACAAAATACTAACCGAGAATATCCCTGATTTACTAAGAGAGAAAAACCCGAAAGCCCACCAATTTTTTTTTCTTGTATTATTTTCTAAGACCTTTTAGCTGAGCCATTTCTCTGAGGGCTGAGAAGCCGAAAGATGTGTAGACTGGGTTAGACAAGAAAACATAGCCTCCACCTGCAGCTGGAAGTGAAAATGATTTACTTACGAATATGATTCCTGGCTTTCAAGTACAAGCCAGGCTAAAGGGGGCCAATCTTATCTTCTTAAGATAACTTGAAGGGCAACTTCAAGACCCTCAAGGAAACCTCCCCCAGGTCACTGACTAGGCTCTGCTTTGAGCCTTCTGGATACGCACATCTTTCATTTTTCCGCGAATATTTTAAAATATAACCTAAAAATACCTGTTCTCAAAAGGCGTGTATTGCCATAGATTCTACTGGTTTCAACCACTCATGCTACGGATCATCTGTCTGTGAAACCATGAGCTCTAAGATGCTGACAGGCTTTTCTCAAAAGTAAAGGGGGGGGAAGGGGTTCTCTTAAATAGGCTTCCTGAAAGTGTCTCATTGGAAATGTTAAATCTCGAAGAAGGGAGTACTGTATTCAGATTTCTCCAAAATTATTTAACAATAGGCCATCTGTTTCAGTAAAGAGCTATTAAGTTAGGAAACTCAGGTTTGGAAATTCTGGGCTAAAAAAAGCTACTCCAAACACAACACAGCTGAAAAAAAAAAAAAAATTGGTAGAATGGAAAGCGTAGTCAAGTTTGAATCAGAAGATCCAGCTCTATTTCTGCCTCTAAATGCTTGTTCCTCCTCTGTAACACATGATTAAAATATCTGTCCTTCCGTGTTACAGATGTGGTAAAAGGAGACAGATAAATACATCAGGACATGTTTTATAAAACGAGTAGATAAACAAGTCCTGAAGATCTAATGCACAGTGCATGGCATGGTGATTACAGAGGCAAAGCTGCATTATCAACACCAAACATGCTAAGAGACTAGATCTTAATTGTCCCACCACAGAAGAGGAACGAGAACTCAGATGTGCCCCAGGTATTGGCTCAGCCACAGTGACAGGCAAATAAATGCGTCAAACCAACCTGCAGTACCCCTGAAACTCACCCATGTTTTATGTCAAATATGTTTCAACTAAAATAATCAATCAGGTTTTGAGTGAGGCTTGTGAAAACCTATAGGATACAGGTAAGTGCCTGGAACCATCATTCAGCATCTCAGTCTGAGCAGTGAACTAGCTGGACAGCAAAAAAACACACATTTTGCCAAATGGTACGTGCATATGTCATGTTGGAATGTTAGCATTTTGTTCTCTTCATTGTTACTACTTGAAAGTGATAACTTATTCTGTCTAAATAATAAGTTCAAGAATGACCATAATTTTTAAGATGTAAATCTTCTCTTTTGGCTACTAAAATGTTAATGATTTCCTCGGGCTCTTGGCCTTTTCCAGATGGGTCATTTCCACCATGAGGGTAGCTGTGCCTATGCCGTACAAGGGTTGTAAGCATTAAATCAGATAGTACATGGAATTGGCCTAATAAATATCTGGCACGCAGTTCAACTGTCAGTGTGATTGTTTAATGACCCACTCATGAGTCTTTCTGCATCAATTTAGCAAAGCCCATGGCTAAAAGCTGGGGACTCCCTTCAGCCGTTCTTCACTGTATGCTACGTGATGAGCTGGCAATAACCGAGCCTGCCCAGGTAGCAGAGGGAGAGAAATGAAAGGCCACAGACACAGCCTCTTTTACTGATGAACATGGCAGCTTTACACCACGATGCTGTCTCAGCAAATCACAGTATCCCCAGCCTGGTGGTGATGGGAAGCACCTCTCCAGGTGTTACCGGAAGAGACAGCCTCCCCCACACTTCTGTGGCTGACAGCCCCCAGCAGCCACAGCTCTCCCCAGCAGCTGATAACTGGTGGCAGAGGCCAGCCTCTGCCCCTGGCCAGCAAGGAGCCTGAGAGGAAGGCGGGCAGCCCTCACCCCACTCCCCTTCCTTCTGAGCTGCAGAGTGGGCACCACAGGCAGATGGCTCTTCCCTAAGGTTGCCACAATTCAGGAGGCTCTTTCTTTGCCAGCAGCTTCCACATCCCCCAGAGGTGACTACAGCAACCCAGAAGCATCTCCTCGCTCAGAAAGGCCTTCTTGCTTTTTATCAGGAAGCACCCCATATAAACACATGCTGCACACATAGCTATCAAAATACATGGTTAATAACACCCAAGCCTGTGCGCTCTCCCTGAGCCCTGTGGCCACAGTCCAGGAGTCTTGAGGATGGCCTTTGCAAGAGTCACATGGGGCCACCGCAGCTGGGGCAGCCTCACCGCTTCCCAGTTCCTCCACTAATAGCCACCGAGACAGAGGACAGGCACATGGACCAATGCCAGCCTTGACAAGGACTCCAGCTGCCTGTCCTCCTCTGACCCAGCAGTGACCTGCCCTGAGCCATTGGCACAGAACAACTGTGCAGAAAATCGTGCTGTTTAAAACATAGGTCAGGAGTTCCTGTTGTGGCTCAGTGGTAACAAATCCGACTAGTAACCACGAGGACACAGGTTCAATAGCCGGCCCTGCTCAGTGGGTTAAGGATCCACCAGCAATGCTGTGAGCTATGGTGTAGGTTGCAGAGGTGGCTTGGATCTGGCATTGCTGTGGCTATGGTGTAGGACAGCAGCTGCAGCTCCAATTTGACCCTTAGCCTGGGAACTTCCACATGATGCAGGTGTGGCTCTAAAAAAAAAAAAAAAAAAAGAAGAAGAAGAGCAAGAGGGAAAGCAAAAGGAGCCTGGGTTAGCATCACTATTCTAATGTGCGGAAGAGAATCAGGTTGCAGGAATTTTGTCCATATTTGAGTTTTCTTCAGACTGTAGACTGAGCCGCTGCCACACAAAGAGCAAGTTCCAAAATAAAATCCTATTAGGAAATTACCACCACAGGATTCAGTCGGCTGCTTTTAGAAACTATTGCATGACAGCCCAAAGGTTGACTTTCACACATTCCCTCATCCTGGTATTTGTCTGGCAGATAGTTCAGAATAGGGTGAGGAATTGGCCAGTTCTAGGATCAAGCCTGGTGAGGCTGCATCCTAGCGCCCCTGACTTCAGTGGTACAACAGTAAACAAGGGCACCCTTCCTAAAAGTGCCATGATGGTTCAAAGACAAAATACGTACAACTCTTAGAACGCAAAGCAAGTGCTCTATTCGGGTTGTCTGTGTTTAACATATGTTATAATTTTATATACCTAGCAAGAAGTTACAAACTGCAAGGACATAAATGTGTGTCTTCAAGGAGCTGTCCTAGTAAGAAGACAGGCACGTTAAGAACTGCAGCAGCAGGCAGACCACACCTGCCTCATCATATGAAATGCAGGCAAGGTGCTCTGGGAGCAGACCCCACCCAGCTAAGGGCATCACCTAAGGACTCAGCAAAGGTTTCCTTTGAAAAGAGTCGTCAAAGAAAAACAGCATCTGGACAGTTGGCTCTCTGCATCTGTGAGGAAATACCCGCATTTTCACATAAGTCACGAGGACCTCCAGGTAAGGTCCTTAAGCAGGTGAGCAGGAAGGACTAGGGCCGGGTCACACAGACCTGGGAGGACAAGCTCAGGAGCCCGGCCCCTGGCTGTTTCCAAAGGAAACCATCAAAGGCTCGGCAGGGTCAGAATGGCCCTTACCAGCCCTCCTTCTAGATCAGCTTTGAGATCCCAGACACGCCGTCTAGGCAGAGCATGGAGCAGCTCCCTATGACAGCAAATGTTACACAAAGAAAACTGCATGTGCCTCAAAGATTGTCAGGTTAGAGGGCTAATCTGACAACAGAATTGAGTCTAATTAACTTGCCAGGTCTTGCAAGGAAGGCAAGCTTTGCCTAGGTATCACTTTGAGAGACAACCAGAGCTTGAATGGGCCATTCCTGGGAACAGAATGCAAAGAGGGAAATACACAAGCAAGAAAAATTAAGAATCTTCCCCCATTCAAACTGCAATGCCCCAAATGAGGTCCCCTTAAGACCTCCGCCTTACTGCTTCACTCCCAAAGAGTCACCTTGTGATTGTTACGTTTGTGAAACGAGTCTTTGCCTTATTTGACCTAATTCACAGCCATCTCATCTGTATTAGGTACTATCCACACACAGTCGCAGCTGCACTAAGAGAAAAGCTGCTGTCAAAAGGTGGACAGATTAGAGTTCCCATTGTGGCTCAGTGGGTTAAGAACCCCACTAGTAACCATGAGGATGCGAGTTCAATCCCTTGCCTCCTCGCTCAATACATAAAGGATCCGGAGTTGCCACAAGCTGCCACAAGTACAGACACAGCTCAGATCCCCAGTTGCCATGACTGTGGTGTAGGCCAACAGCTACAGCTTCAATTTGATTTGACCTCTAGCTTGGGAACCTCCATATGCCACAGGTGCAGCCCTTTAAAAAAAAAAAAGAAAAAAAAAAAGGAAGGTGGACAGATGGACATGGGTGCTGATAAGAAGGAAAATGGGCAAAGATAAAGTCCCAGAATAAAGGAAATCAACCCCAAAACCTTCAGGTTAAGATGTTCCATCATTTGGAAGCTTTGTGCATCCAGATACCATTGAGAAACAGATGAAACTACATGAGGTTATTCTGGAGGCCTTTAAAATTCAGGTTAAATATCTGTTCCAGACTATCAGTTCTGTAATTCTGATGACTACTAACCAGGCAGGTTTTCAATATGATACAAATAATTTCTATCACTCAAAACAAATACAGGGGAGGCGTCACTCACGTGATCTGTGGTCAGCGCAGCACACGGGTGAAAATGATTGAAGGAAATGACACCATTGTTCACAGAACATATGTGCTTCTCTAAATCATTGTACCTCTCTCCATAGAGCACTGGAAATGAGAGCCAGAACTTCCAAATGAATGGACGCATAGGAAGGGGAATAACTTGACAGGAAAAGGTAAAATTCCTGTGACTGTCAAACATACCGAGTCTCACTCTATATGACTGCTTTGCCAGCAAGCAGTCCTTGCGAGAGCCTGGGCGGCAGCCAACACTTCTGGAAGCAATATTTTGTCCCATCCTTTCATCTGCTTGTTTCCAGTACCGTTTCACTGATTGTAGCCACCTGAAAAATTTAAATTACATGTTATTTAGGCAGAACATGGAACTACTTACTTCCTGTGACATCAGTTATTTTAAATAAAGAAAATTGTAAATGCCCTAAAAACTGTACTTAAGGGAACAGGCCCTGGAGCCAGACGACCTCGAGTGGAATCCCAGTCTCCTTCCCATGTCCGTGCTGGGGCTCTGGGTTGAGACATGTAATCTCTCTGGGCCTCATTTCCCACATTTTAAAATGGAAATTATAAAAGTACTGCTGGAAATACTATCTCAGAGGAGTGATGAAAATTAAAAATCATAAGGGCTGTTGGGCATTTATAAATAAATTAACGTGTGCAAAGCACTTGGACCAGTACCTGCATATAGAAACAGTCTCTGTTATTAGTGGGCAAAAATCTAGCCCAGTGAAAAAAATGATATGGGGCTTTTGCCTAATAAGGCTTTCACTATCTCTCCAAACATCTACAAAGTGGGACAATCTGAAAAATCTCAAGGTCCATGGCAGAGTGTATCATTATATCGTTTTAATTTTACTTCTTGGTAAAGGACAAAGAAAGAGAAACATAAATTGATCACTTCTGGTAAAAGTTTTTTGAGAAACAGGGAAAAATTTCCTGCTCATTTGCAGAGCTGCCTGGGCATCCCAATCTGACTAGGGGTCCTAAATTTTCCTGATAGAACGTAGCCTTGCTCAGCGGCTGCCAGGAGGGGAGACTCTGTTCCTTAATGATCCAGAGATAAAGTAACAGATTCACCAGGAAGCTGTGAAACTCTCCAGAAGCTACAGAGAAAGCATGGCATTCAAACATTCAGAAGAGATGAGCTTTCTCCCCAGACTGGAATCTGATGCTTACTCAGTGAGGTGCTCAGGGTTGCTGATGGTGGCCGAGAGAGCCAGGAAGGGACAGCGGATCATGACAAGGAGATGTTCCCAGATTTCTGCTCCAATTTCCCCACCAAGACAGTGGACCTATGAGAGACAAACATTCTCCATTAAAAGTGAGCAAAAGGTCTGAATAGACACTTTCTCAAAGAAAACATACAGATGGCCACCAGGCACAGGAAAAGAGAGTCAACATAGCACTAATAACACAGAAATGCATACCAAAACCACATGAACATTACTCACACCTGTCAGAATGGCCATCATCAAAAAGACCACAAATAACAAATGTTGGCAAGGGTGTGGAGAAGAGGGAACCCTCCTACACTACCGGTAGGAATGTAAACTGATGCAGCTGTTATGGAAAATGGCACAGAGGTGCCCAATAAACTAAAACTAGAACTACCATATGATTCAGCACTTCCACTCCTGGGTATACATCCAAAGAACATAGAAAGATATATATATATATCCCCATGTTTACTGCAGCATTATGGACAATAGCCAAGATATGACACAACCTAAGTGTCCACTGAAGGATGAACAACTTGTGGTATGTATATGCAGAATGGAATATTATTCAGCCAGAAAAAGAATGGAATCTTTCCATTTGTGACAACATGGAAGGACCTCAAGGGCATCATGCTAAGTGAAATAAATCAATAAATCAGACAGAAAAAGACAATGACTTCATGTATGTGTGAAATTTTTTGAAAAATTAAAGATTTATGGGCAGCTGCAAGAAGTGGGAGTGGGAGCAGGAGAAATGGATCAACTCTTTGTATTAATTTAAATAAATTTTTAAGTTGATTTTAAAACAGCCAATAAGGGAGTTCCCTTCATGGCTCAGCAGTTAGCGAACCTGACCAGGATCCATGAGGATGTGGGTTCGATCCCTGGCCTCACTCAGTGGGTAAAGGATCAGGCGTTGCCGTGAGCTGTGATGTAGGTCGCAGATGCAGCTCTGATCCCAAGTTGCTATGGCTGTGGTGTAGGCCAGCAGCTGTAGCTTCGACTCAACCCCTGGCGTGGGAACCTCCATATGCCATAGGTGCAGCCCTAAAAAGTTAAAAAAAAAAAAAAGCCAATAAAAACAAGACACACAGAAGCTTGAATTATCATACATGGGTTACCTTTAATCAACCACACCAAGTTTACACAAGTATTGGTAAATGCAGGCAATAGAAAATCTTGACACAATTTTCTTTTAATCCCTATAACCAATCCTTCAATAATTCCTCTTCATCTTATGTTCAGAAATGCCTTTCAAATCTATGCATTTCCTCCATGTCCACAGCCTGCTCCACCATTACCCTGGCCCCCATAGCCGCAGAACCGAAATGGACCACATTTCCTCCACGTCCACTGCCCCCCCTCAACATCACCCTGGCCACAGGACCATAATGGACCACAATATCCTGCTGGCTGTTCCTGCATTCTTCCTATCACAGCCAACAGATCTGCCTCAAGGTTGCACTGGATCGGGCCAAGACTCCAATTTGATTTCTTCAATATCGTCCCACTGCACATAGAACAAAACATAACCCCCTGAACAGGTACATGTTGTGACTGGCACCTCTCCAGCTCTGCTCAAGACTCTCCCCTCCTGCCCCCACTTCTCCGCAGACACTGGACTCTGCCCTGTTTCTTGAACACAACTTTGCTGCCCCAGAGCTTCCACAGATATTGCTCCCTCTGCTGAAAATTCTCCTACCCCTTTTCAATAATAGAGTTGAGCTCAAGGCCGCCCCACAAGAAGATTTTCCTGACCCCCACCCCGCCTTCTGAGCTGTCTCCTGCAGTAATCAACTGGAAAGGACTTCCTATCAGAGCCAGGTGATTAAAAACAATTCCACTGCCCATCTGGCTTTGTCCTAGTATTCAAAAATACTGAATCGCCATGCTGTACAACTGAACCTCCTACAATCCCACAAATCAACTATTCTTTAGTAAAAATAAATAAATCTGGAATTACCTATATTTACCTAGTACTAAGGGTCTTTGATTCTGCTAAGAGGCACATCTAAAGACCAGGGGAGTCGGAGTTCCCGTTGTGGCGCAGTGGTTAATGAATCCGACTAGGAACCATAAGGTTGCGGGTTTGATCCCTGGCCTTGCTCAGTGGGTTAAGGATCTGGCATTGCCATGACCTGTGGTGTAGATTGCAGATGCGGCTTGGATCCCACATTGCTGTGGCTGTGGTGTAGGCCGGTGACTACAGCTCTGATTCAACCCCTGGCCTGGGAAACTCCATATGCCGTGGGAACAGCCCTAGAAAAGGCAAAAAGACAATCAATCAATCAATACCAGGGGAATCAAACACAAGAACTGCAGCAACAATAAAAGTAATTTTAAAAGAACATTTTTTTTTAATTTTTCTCATCTTTCAGGAGGTCAGTGGGAAGTGTCTCTCTTCCGTATATGGAGAAAATCCATCATCCTCTGTGCTTTGCCTGGGGGTTCCCCCATTACAGAAAAAAATCTCTGGGGTTCTCCTTGCTGTTGCCCCAAGAGGGGGCTTGTTATTTACTGGAAGGTGGTTAATGATGGGTCTGCTGACCCAAAGCACCTTCTGTGATTATTCAGGATAAAACTCATAAGACTGGACACTAAAAACTCAGTAGGTGTGTGTCAGGATGACAGCAGTAGATGGACATAGGCTGGAATGTTATTATCAGGTTACTTTCAAGGCAAACATTCTTTTCATTTACTTCCAGATGTAAGTTTGTCCTAGTCAGACATTCTGCTGAATACAACCTTGTGCCTTTCTGGATAACACTTGCCCCTGACTCTGCCAGAATAGACATCAGCCTTCAAAACCTTTCATCTTTACCCTTATATAAAATTGGGGAAACTCAGGTCCCAATGTCACCTCATTGCAGAGCTTTGGGATGAGAGCTTGGGTTCTGGATTGCAAAGACAAAGCTGCTGGAATTTTTTTTTTTTGGAACATGAACATTCAAGGCCTTCATGATGCAGAATATACAGTTTGAACAAAAATAAACACAGAAAGTCAGATTCAACAAATCAAAAACACAGCATCCTTGGAGTTCCCTTGTGGCATGGCAGGTTAAGGACCCAGGGCTGTTATTGCAGCGGTTGGGTTGCTGCTGTGGTGTGTGTTCACTCCTGGGGCTGGGAACTCACATGTGCTTTGAGGGAGGCAAAAAAAAAAAAAAACACTTGAGCCTGAGTGGTAGCTCCAAGTTTGCAACAAGAATAAATATAAGTTTATCATCACTTTCCCTTTTAAACTGAAAAATTCCTTGGAGCCAAAGAATCCTTTTATAATGTTTTAAGTCTCTTTGAATAAATATTTGTAATACTATTATAAAAACTTTCTAAGCAGCCTTCATTTGCCCTAGAGCTGTCCATCATTTCCATCCTGCCCTTGTCCCAGGGGAGCTAACACATAAGGGCTACTCTGAAAGGGCCCCAACGCACTCTGGGTCCACTGGAGGTGGCCAAAGGACAGCCTGGGCGGGAGACCAGAAGGGGATGAAGCTGAGGTTTTTGTGCCATTGGCTGCCTGCCCATCACGTTACCCTGAGCCAGGTGTGCCCCTCACAAAGCGGCTGGCACACTCGGTATCTCCTGGAGAGCCTCAGTGACCATCCTCTGCATTGTCCCTTTAAGCCAGGGGTTAGCACCTTACTCTGGATCACTACACTCAACCTCAGTTCCCCAAACACCACTGGAAAGTACTCTTCTTGAACTGTTCTAATCTGAGCGTGCCATGTGCTTCCTGTTGGGGCCATGACTGGTCAAATAATTTACCTAATTGATATCATTGTTAGAGCCCCAAATTCTTTGCTTTAGAAATCAAAGATGGGATTTTTGAATCTGCGTGCAGGAAAACATGGAGGCTACTTCTGCTCCTCAGAAACACTGGTCACCAAAGCAGGTCACCATCCAGACGTCTTCAGACACCCATGCTCCTTCCTGAGCCTCAACAGAAAAATGGAGCCAAAAGACCGATGTGCCTCCCCACCCGAAACCCCATGCAGGTGACAAAGTCCTGAGGCAGCAGATGTCTTCACTGCAGTGCTTATGTGACTGGGAACTCAGCCCAGAGAAGTAACACCAAACCCACCTCATCGAATATGACGTATCGGATCCTTTTCACCCATGCTTGGCGATGAGGGGCTAGCAGCAGAATTTCAAAGCAGGCAGGCACTGTAATAAGTATCTGGAAATAATAACATCGTGCAAACATTCTGAGCACTTACTCTGCACAACATGGTTCTAAGAATATAGAAGATACCATTATAACTCCCGAATGCACCTGCTGCTAGTGAGAATATGATATTATTTTTGAGAATGTTTCACTTAAGCAGAGATATATTAGTTTGATCTATAAAAACTGCGGTTTTGGAGTTCCCATTGTGGCGCAGCAGAAACAAATCCAACTAGCAAACATGAGGTTGTGGGTTTGATCTCTGGCCCCACTCAGTGGGTTAATGATCTGGCGTTGCCATGACCTGTGGTGTAAGTCGCAAATGCAGCTCAGATTTGGCGTTGCTGTGGCTGTGGCGTAGGCTGATGGCTACAGCTCCAATTCAATCCCTAACCTGGAAACCTCCATATGCCATGGGTGTGGCCATAAAAAGCAAAAAAAGAAAAAAAATGCAATTTTTCTTGGTCAAAATGGTAAAAAGCAGATTTGAAGTTTAAATTCATATTTATGAGCATTCCAGGGAATAACAATAGAAAGAATTATCACAGATTTATTTCTTCAAAACCTGACCCTGAGGTACAATTCGGGTTGAAAATATTTACCAAAAATTAACAACTATGGAAGCTGGGAGAGGATGGGGCAGAGGAAGACGCTGAACCTGGGAATATACCTGGTGATGCCTTGGCCCATCTGGGCTGGATTCTGAAGTGAATAGTGGCTGGCGGGGCTATTCCACATCCAGCTAAAAAGGCCCAATGTTTATGCCCTGTCCCTGCTCAGTCCCAGGAGGCAGAACTGGGGGGGAGCTGACAGCTGGCGTTTGTCATGACCACGCACCCCACATCTGGGCAGCAAGTCCTTTTTTAAAGGCCAGCTGGGTAACACCTCTCACATCCACCATGCCGTGTGCTATTGTCCTATTTTCATTTTTTGTCTAGTTTGCACTGTTTTCTGTGAGTTCCATGAGGAGGAAAACTAACTATGGTTTACTCACATCACCCAGTCTATCCATAAGACCACAGTCTGAAATTATGTGGAGTATCCTACTCCTCAAGAAAAGGTCAAGAGGATGTTACTCTGATTGGAAATCAGTGTATGTTCATTTCCACGACATGAGGTTCTTCAGATCATTTTAAATCCACTTATAAACCTAGATGATGCAATGAACTAGAACTAAGATCTGAAATCAAAATATGTGTCCTTGAGAATGACGAGTCCATTCCTCACTGTCTGGAATGGAACAATGTCAAATTTGCTCGAAAGTCACTCCATCTTCTGAAAACACAGAAAATTTTTTCTATAAGGCCTTGTGGAGATGATGAATTTCTACTGGAAGGTGTGCAAGGACTATTCTGCAGTTGAGGCACTGAACAGCACGTGTCCTACCTGAGAGTTCAGGGCGTCGTGGCGATAGTCCCTTGTGAAAACACCACACAGAGCTTCGCCGTCGGGCAGATTTTTTCTAAAACGGTTCTGAACAGTTGCTGCCACTTGGTTAACCAGGGCCTGATTGACAAGGAGAGAGCTCATTCACCCCCTAACCAAGTACAGGGGAAACTAAAAACATGAACCGCTGGGTGTGTAGGAGGCTCCACACCCCTTTCCCAGACCATCTGCTCCACCTGCAGTAACCCTGTGCCGTCCTCCAGCTCCTGACAGAGCCTGGAAACCTCACCCATAACCTCAACCTAAAGGGAAACGGGAAAAATGACTTCAGCAGAGGGAAAGAGCAGGAAATGCTGCCCACACGTCAGAAACAAGCAGCTGATCCCTGGGCAACCAAGGCTTAAGGAGCAGCTCTGAGTGGATGGAGAATGGCTGGGGCGGGGGTGGGAGGGAGGGTCAGCCAGGGTGCCCGTGTGGTTCTCGTATGTGGGGCAGCTCCCAGACTTGTAACTGTGAATGTACACGTGACCCATGCCCTGGACCGGGCAAGGCAGCCCAGCTCAGTGGCGTCTGATCATATGCAAACTCACACACATCTACTTCACATTTTACCCAAAAATGCTCACCTCAATTAAAACGTAAACTTGAAAATATAAGCCTAAAGATACTAGAAAGTGAACATTTTCATATATTTGAGCGCATGTGGAAACCTAAATGAAAATATTGATAGATCTGACTGTACAAAGACATTATCAAAATATTATCATTCATATGACACTATATTAAAAAGACAAAATGAAAACAGGATATTTGTTATAATTTATAAAGAAAAAAATAACATTCTTTTTACACAAAGTTTGGTCAATAAATAAAAATACAATCCCCCCCACTAAAAGAAAAAGGGCAGATTTTATGAATAAGCAGTTCATGATTAAAGATATATCAATGCCCAGAAATCATCTATAAGGATTTCCAAATCACCAGTGATCACAGAAAGGCAAATTTAAATATGAGATGGACGTTTTCACCTATCAGTAGAGCTAAAATGTTCTAAATGAACATAGGAACATTGGAAAAAATAGGAGAAGGGTTATTTCCATATACTGTCCGCAGAAATAGAAATGGACTTAAACTTTTAGGAGAGTAATTGGGCAATGTGCGTTGTGTTGACTTACCAATTCCACTTCTAACAGGCTTAATTTTTCTTGACATAGGTTATTAATTTCCTCTATGGACATTTACTACTTTCATTACTGTGAAAAACAAAGAAGCTACAACCAAAAATAATATGCTAATTTCAACTAATCATTGCTGATCCCTCTGGTTCCGAGCCTGCTCCCAAGTCACCCAATGACACATTTTTCTAGAAACTAAAGTGGAGATCTCATTTTATTCTGTAGATTAAAGTTATCCCAACGAAATCTGCCTTTCTTAAGAGTAAGAACTTTAAAAACGAAGGGTTGTGCTCTACATCTGTGAGTCTGTTTCTGTTTTGTAGAGAGATTCATCTGTGTCATATTACAGATCTGTGCTTGCCAAGGGGGGAGAGGGAGTCAGTGGGATGGACAGGGAGTTTGGGGTTGGTAGATGCAAACTATTTTATCTATCTATCCATCTATCTTTTTTGTCTTTTTCTAGGCACACATGGAGGTTCCCAGGCTAGGGGTCTAATTGGAGCTATAGCCGCCAGCCTATGCCAGAGACACAGCAACACAGGATCCGAGCCACGTCTGTGACCTACACCACAGCTCACGGCAATGATCCTTGACCCGCTGAGCAAGGCCAGGGAAGACCAGGGATTGAACCCGCAACCTATACAATGTGATGGATGTTAGACTTATTATGGTGATCATTTTTCAGTATATACAAAAATACTGACCTTTATGCTATATGCCTAGTATGAAACTAGTATGATACATGTCATTTATATCTCAGTAAAACTGGAGAAAATAAACTGGAAAAAAAGTAAAGTGAGCTAAACCTGCCATATAACCATGTGCGTGATTTTAAAAGAGGAGGTTCAGAGGTCAAAGAAAATTTAGTCACTTGGTTGTTACCTTGGTGGGGGTAGCCACGTCCATGACACCCCCTCTTGCCCTCTCGACCTCCAGCCCTGGGACATACCTTGGTGGGGGCCATGAACAGAAATAGCCTGTCGTCATCCTCCTAACCCCTGGCCCTAGGACATACCTAGATGGGGACCACATAAAACAACCCCCCCCCCAGCCCCAGGACATACTTTGGTGGGGGCCACGTACACGACCACCCCGTCGTCGCCCTCCCGCAGCACCCTCTCCATGCAGTAGTAGGAGGCGTAGGTCTTCCCAGAGGACGTGGGAGCCACAATGACTGCAGACTCGTTCTTGTCCACCACGTCCAGGAGCTCCCGCTGCAGGGTCAGAGCACCACTGTGTTAGCACCACAGACACACTTAGCAAAGCAACTCCATCCCTACACTGTGGACGTAACTCTCTGAGCCCGAAGGAGTGGTGGGGAGGTGAAAACACACAAGAGACCCAGTGGAACCACCTCGCGGCCTTCTCCCAGGGGAGACAACTGGGTCTGAGAGTGAAAAATGGAGCATGAGCCTCAATGGAATATCTCGCTCTCAGGCTGCTTTTCCTCCGGACTCCTCGTCACTGACTAACGCACAGTGACTATCTAGGAAGCCGCCAGTATGTATATATGTGTTTGTGCAAAGGTGAAAAAGCAGCTGAGGTGGAAAAAAAATCCACGATTAATAATTTTACTGCTTATCTTCCTCTAAGTAGAAGCCTATATGGAGGGCATGTGGGACCTTCATCAAAACAGACACATCCCTGCAGCCTATAGTTTTGTCCATCAAGAAGCATCGTAAAAAGGGAGTTCCCATCGTGGCACAGTGGAAATGAATCCGACTAGGAACTGTGAGGTTGCAGGTTCGATCCCTGGCCTTCCCTGGCCTTGCTCAGCGGGTCAAGGATCTGGCATTGCCATGAGCTGTGGTGTAGGTCACAGAGGTGGCTCGGATCCTGCGCTGCTGTGGCTGTGGCAGAGGCCAGTGGCTACAGCTCCAATTAGACCCCTAGCCTGGGAACATCCATATGCCATGGGTGAGGCCCTAAAAAGACAAAAAGTCCAAAAAAAAAAAAAAAAAAAAAAAGCAGCGTCCTAAGCCTGCGTGATGACAGAAAACACCTGCAGCCCCATCCTGTACACTTTCTTAACCCAGGTCTGCGCTGAGCCACACTCTAGAGTGAAGAGGGCATGGAAAGAAGTACAGTGTGTGTGTTTGGGGTAGGGGGATACACGGAGAGCTTTCAGCCTCATCCTGCCCTGCACTTAAGCAAGGTAGGACCTGATCCGCCGAGTGCTCCTGGACAGCAGGCAGGGGATTATTCAAAGCACCCCACTACCATCAACACCAAGAAGGTAAATCCAGATTCTAAGTAAGACAATCTATCAGACTGAACCTCTGAAATGGCACTTTTGTAGGTAAACATGTTGAACTGCTAAGGTTCAAGGCAGTTTTAGAAGGGTGAGTCAATGCAGCAACAAGCTTTTATTCCAAATTTTATTATCTATCAATATTAATTTTACATGTAGTTATAGAAAAGTTGCTACCATGGGTACAGCCTATAAATATCTAAACCATTGTTTATGCTGTTTAGCCTCCCCAGATTCTCTGTGCACATTTCTATATTTACACAGGAAATCCTACTGACCCAGGGGAACCTGGAGGCTGCTTCATAAAGGTATAGGTGGATGACTCAAATATATACACACCTGAACCCACCAGAATATTGCCACAAAAAATAAACTATTAATGAAAAAAGGATGACTTGAAAAATTTACTTGCTTTAAATGCAAAAAAAAAAAAATTCTACATTTGATATTTCCTGTTGACAAAATAGTTTCAAAGGGTACAACTCAATATTAAGAAGTTCAGGCCAAAGATGACATGTAGAACTACAATCATGAGAAACTCCTGAGATCAGATTTAATAACAAAATTTAAAATGTTTCTTTCATTCCATCATTACCTGCCACGTGTCAGGAATAAAGTCCTGAACTCTGGGATCTGGATCTTTCCTTTCATCTCGTAACAAATAGGGGCCCATGTACTGCAGCTGAAAGCGAGCTGGCCCAATGCCAACTGAGTATTTGTTCTTTCTCTTCTCCTTGGTGACATTTCCTGCGACCTGTATTATTTTAAAAGCCCATTTTGAAAGTGATTTTAAATTATATCATTTAAGTGATTAAACCATGGTATTTTAAATAAAATAACTGAATGGAGTTCCTGTCGTGGCTCAGTGGAAATCTGACTAGTATCCATGAGGATGCAGGTTCCATCCCTGGCCTCGCTTAGTGGGTTAAGGATCTTGCATTGCTGTGAGCTGTGGTGTAGGTTGTAGACATAGCTCGGATCCTGTGTTACTGTGGCTGTGGCGTAGGCTGGAAGCTACAGCTTCAAATCTACCCCTAGCCTAGGAACCTCCATATGCCTTGGATGCAGCCCGAAAAAGAATGAATAAATAAATTAATTAATTAAATAATTAAAAAATAATTTTATGAAAAAAGCATGTTACCACCTTTAAAATTTTGTAATATTTATAGAGAAATCTTCTGCCACCTAAATCATCATCTTTTTTTTTTTTCTTTGGCTGCCCCTCAGCATATGGAGCTCCAGGGCCAAGGAGCAGATCTAAGCTGCAGCCATGAACTAAGCCCCAGCTGCGGCAACACTAAATCCTTAACCCACTGTGCCAGGGCTGGGATAGAACCATGTCCGTGCTCCAAGATGCTGCAGATTTCGTTGCGCCACAGCAGGAGCTCCTAAATCAACATCTTATCTGAGAGTAAAGTTAGCAGACATCAAAACTTTTATCTGTCATTTATTTTGTCCAGACAGCATTTAAAAATTTTTCTGACTCTAGATTACTCCAAGTTGGGGTAACTGGATTGCTAATAATTATGAACTTAGAGTAAATATTTTCAGTAAGAAAAGAAAAATCTAGAAGAGGTGATGGGGTTTCCACGATACTTTATGTCTACCTAATCACTACTGTATTAAAATTGAGTTATTCTGGAGTTTCTGCTATGGCACAGTGGGTTAGGAACTCAACATAGTGACTGTGAGGATACAAGTTCCATCCCTGGCCCCATTTAGTGGGTTAAGGATCCAGCGTTGCCACAGCTGCCACAGTAGGTTAAGGATCCAGGTGTAGGTCACAGATGCAGCTCAGACCTGGTGTGGCTGCGGCTGTGGCATAGGCCAGCAGCTGCATCTCCAATTCAACCCCTAGCCCAAGAACTTCCATATGCTGCAGGTGCAGCCCTAAGAAGAAAATAAACAAACAAATAAATAAATAAGGAGTTTTATTCTGAAAACATCACCTGTGTCAGATGCAAAGAACTTGCCAACTCCTCAAATCCTAAATACCTAAGGCATTTGGCTATAACTTGTCGATCTGCCTCTTGCAGAAGTTCTGGGTATTTTTCCACCACGGAGTAGATCCTTTTCATCATTTGAACAGCTATGCTTAAATTCTTTGTGGTTTCACCTTGGCAAAGAATCAACAGCAAAATAAAGGCCATCAAAATAATAAATGTTTGATTATCCAAGAGTAGTCAGCCAGGCTATCAATCTGACCCAATTAATGTCACTCTCTTAGCATTAATGGAGGTGTAGGCGTTCAGACAAGTAAATAAAACAAAATTAAAGGGCAACTGTGCACACTTTATCACCTCCCTGGGTAACTGAGATATAGCCGTGAAGAGTGTTGGAAAAAAAGAAAAATCTTGTGGTTCATGAAGGAAACAAGGTCATTAAAGCCCAAGGTTGTTTAAGTTCTAGGGAACAACACATCTTTCCTCCACCTATTATTTTCATGCCTTTTCCCCTCAGCTGGAAGAAAATGATTCAGATGACTTTAAATATCTGGGTAAAAACTTGGCAACGTTTACCGGATCCTAATGGTGACCACAGGTAAGTGTTTGGCATGATCATTGGTGATTTTAACTTAATTAGCCTGTTACATGGGCCAGATCCAGACTTTGTAGTCATATCCACTCTGTCTGCTCCCTTAACTGCAGGTCTTCTCATACCTCACGTGGTAGGGCTGTTTGATTTCCCCCTTTCTTTTAATCAGGCTACATTTTATCTCTTGAACACCTACTGATACTATAAAGGCTACAAAAGAAATTTAACACAGAATACCCACAGGGAGGATCAGTCAGTGTTATTCCTGACCTCTTTCAGTAGCAGCCAACTGCAAATCCTGATACAACTTCTTAATTAGAATGAATGACCCATACAGGCTAAGTCTTACATTCTCAATGGGACAAAATCAGCGAAAGGCTTTGCTTGAGCAGATGGAGGTTGGTAGATTGGGAGGAGAAAAGAGGAGAACCTGGTGGCCATGTGCTCAGTGGATTCAAGTGCAGAGACGATCAAGACAGGTCAGTTAGGTTTATTCAGAAGAACTGTCAGTTTGGAGGCAGTGAGGCGGGGACTGGGGGGTGGGGGGGGATGCACACGCTGATCGTTTCACCTAGTATCAATTTACATGTCTTTACCCAGTACTATTTCTCCTTTACCTGCCTCTTCCCGCCTCTTTAATTTTTGTTTCATTGTATGAGTGAATTACAATGTTGCATTAGTTTCAGGTGTATAGCAAAGTGATTGAATTACGTATACATACATGTCTATTCTTCTTCATATTCTTTTCCCCTATAGGTTATTATAAAATACTGAGTATATTTCCCTGTGCTATGCAGTAGATCCTTGTTGGTAATCTATTTTATTTATAGTAGTGTGTATATGCTTATCACAAACTCCTAATTTATCCCCCCCTCCCCCTTTGGTAGCCACAACTTTGTCTTCTCTTTCTGTTTCATAAATAAGTTCATTTTATCATTATTTTAGATTCCATATATACGTGCTATCATATGCACTATCAAATATGTCTTTGGCTTACTTTGTATGATAATCTCTAGTAAAAATAAAATAAAAGAATGAAGTAATACCACTTACAGCAACATGGATGGACCTAGAGATTATCTTCTCTTCTCCTACCATCTACTGCAGCAAGTGTAAGGAACACGGAACCACAGCAACTTCTGGAAGAGCTCGGCATGCCAGGCAAACATGAGCCCAGTTCTACTCAGGAAACAAGGGTCTGCCCCTCACATCACGGAGATGGAAAACATTCTCCTGGGAGCCTCGCCATCTCTGCCGACCCCTGCACCACACCCACAACTCTGTAAGTGGCTACTCCTAAACCTAACTTTGGAAGTGATCCCCTGAATTTGCTTTTGAACGTGCTCTATGTTTGCTCTCTGGCCCTTGGAGATTTCACTCTCACTGATAAAATAGAGGTAATAACACTTAAAGGCATTCGGCAAAGACAAGACCAGGTCATGCACCTAAGGCTTCGAACACAAATTTCTAGTAAATACACAACACCTACCAGCATTACATTTTTACTGCTTCTTCAATGTATCAAACAAACGAAAGCACACAGTCACATACCTTCACTTTGGCAGTATTCTTTCCACGCTTTCAGGCAAGCAGTTAACCCCACCATTTCAACTCGAAATTTCACTGAGCTACTTTTACATGATTTCAAAAAATCCTCCAGATTCTTTATTCCTGAGTTTAAATCCTCTTTCATTTCCTCCTCAATGGAAAATGACAGAACACTCCATTTTTTCTCTTCTTTTTCTTCTTCCTTGGCCAATAACCTCTTCTTATTCTCTCGAGTAATTATCTCAGCCTTGGTCTCCTGCCCTCAAAAGAAAGAAACATGTCATAAAACAAGTTGGAAATACTCCAAGATAGCATTTCATGAAAGAGATAATAGTTTTAAGTGTGTATGGATTATTTTGACTATCATTCCATTCTTCAAAAGTCACAATTTTCACTTCAGTGTCTGTTTCTTAAAATCAAGGCCTCTGTGAATTGAAAATGTTAGACAATCCAATTTATTATGACTATTAAGACTGTACAGATTTCCTAGATTTCTGAGTGGTGTAGGCTATAAGTTGAAGAATAAATGTAATACAGTTAGAAACACTAGGCTTTTACGTCTCCTGCTCTATTGGGAACTGGTTTTCCTCTCCCATCCCGTGGTCACCTCCCACCCTACTTGTCCTGCAAGGTACTTCTTCCACAAGCCTCGTCCCATTCTGCAAGCCTGGGAGGTGTTCCTCCTCTGCCCGGGTGTCTATCAGGGACCCATCACCCACTCTGACATTGTGGATTTACTCACCACCCATCTGCTCCAGATTAATGCCCTTGAGACAGTGGTCAGCATGTCCCAAGCATGAAACATTCAGTTCAGAGTCTTTGATATATAAATAAAGAAGGAACAAGAGCAGAGAGAAGGAACACCTTAAACAAGTCAGTTTGCTCTGTCTAGACACGCATTTGTGACTAAAACAAAATATGGACACACTTTTACCTGTCTGACTTAGTTATCTTGCAAGACAACGAGAGAACACTGACAAACCTTCCACTGTTCTGGTTAGTCATGAAATTAGCATTTCAACTTTGCCCATAAAGAAGTCAATTTTCATTGCCATCACTTTTTCAGGATTTAATTCCAATTTATAGAGCTTGTCTAGTGTTTCAATCTCCCAAATGTCTGCCCTGGGTTGACTCAGCACGGTTCTGTTGCAACTGGACAAGGGTGACCACTGACTCTGCCATGCACAATGCTTGCTTTAGCCTGAAGTGTTGCTTTAAGAGCACATTTACTCAGTGCTAAGGTTGTTTAATCCCCGTGAGATTATTTATTTAAATTCCAATAATGTAAAAGAAAAAAAAGATTTTTCTAAGACTACTTCATGCTATGTAAAGAAAATTTGGGCAAACTTCCTATTTTATACATCTCTCAAAAAAAAAAAAAATACATGGAAGAAGCTTTTAGGTAGCCCTAAATAAAAAAGGAAACATCCTAATTGGATGGTCTCATGAACAATAAAATTGGCTATGAAAATAAAAGGGTTTGGGGTTTTTTGGTCACCACAAGTCCTGGGTCTGGGAAGGTTGTGTGTTGACTAGCTATTAAAGCAAAAGTCCCCATTTCAGCTCAGATTTTTTTTTTTTCAATTTTAGGCACAATTGAAAAATAAAATTGTTAAGCTACTGAAAGTGTACAGCGTGGTGATGTGGTACACATCCACATTATGGAAGCGTTCTCCCTACTGAGTTAATTAACCTATCCATCACCTCATATATTATCTTTGCAGGGTGTTAAAATCTTAGCAAATTTCAATAATACGATGCAGTGTTCTACAGTCACCACGTTATACACCTGCACCCCAGACACCCCTCCTCTTACAGCTGAAAGTCTGCACCCTTGTTTTTTCATTTTCAAAATTTTCTTGAAGTAGCGTTGATTTACAAGGCTGTAATCATTTCTGCTGCACAACAAGGTGATTCAGTTGCACATATACACACACGCATTCTTTTTCAGATTCCTTTCCCTTATAGCTTGTCACAGAATATTGTTCCCTTTACCAGCCTACCCCGCGCCCAGGCCCTGGGGCCATGTTTCTCTCCCAGTTTCTATGAGCTTGGCTTCTTTTCTTTTAGATTTCACATGTAAGTTACAGTACGAAATATCTGTCTTCTCTGTCTGACCTCCCTCACTTAACACCTGAGGTTCAACCATGTTGTCACAAAAAGCAGAATTTCCTCCTCAGGAATGAGTGATATTCCAAGATATATATGGACTATGTCTTCTTTATCCATCCCTCCCTGGTATATATACGGACCACATCTTCTTTATCCCTCCCTCCCAGTATACACATGAACCACGTCTTCTTTATCCATCCCTCCCTGGTATATATACGGACCATGGCTTCTTTATCCATCCCTCCTAGTATATGCACGGACCACGTCTTCTTTATCCACCCCTCCCCAGTATATACACGGACCACATCTTCTTTATCCATTCCTCCCAGTATATACGTGGACCACATCTTCTTCATCCGTTCCTCCCGTGGTGGACACTGACGTTGTTTCCCTACCTTGGCTGTTCTGAATAATACTGCAATGAACATAAGAGAGCAGGGGTCTCTTCTATATCCTGTTTTCTTTTCTGGGATAAATACCAGAAATGGGATTGCAGGATTTTATGGTAGTTTTATTTTTAAGATTGTGAGGACCCTCCATACTGTTCTCCATAGGAGATGCACCACTTTACATTCCCCTCAATAGTGTAAGAGGGCTCCCTTTCTTCTACATCCTCACTTATCTCTGGGGTTTTTTATTTTTTGCTAATGGCCATTCTGACAGGTGTGAGGTGATATCTCACCGTGGTTTGGTTTGCATTCCTGATGATCAGTGATGTCCACATACCTGCTGGGCATCTGTATGTCTTCTTTGGGAAAAGGTCTATTCAGTTACTCTGACCATTTTTTAATCAAATTGTTCAGTTTTTTGCAATTGAGTTTTATGAGTTGTTCATATAGTTTACATACTAACCCCTTATCATATGTATGATTTACAAATAGTTTCTCCCATTTTATAGTTGCTTTTTCATTTTTTGATGGTTTTCTCTGCTCTATAGAACCCTTTAAGTTTGGTGTAGTCCCACGTGTTTATTCTTGCTTTTGTTACCTTTGTTTTTGGTGTCAAATCCAAAAAAGCCATTGCCAAGACCAATGTTAAGAAGCTTATTGCTTCTGCTTTCTTCAGTTTCATGTCTATTATTCATCTTTAATCCATTTTGAGTTAATTCTGTATATGGTATAAGGTAGGGGTCCAGTTTCATTCTTTCGCATGAAGATGTCCAGGTTTCCCAGCACCATTTATTGAAAAGGCTGTCTGTTCCCCACCATGCATTCTTGCCTCCTTTGTCATAAATTAACTGGCCATATATGCTTGAGTTGGTTTCTGGACTTTCTACTCTGTTTCACTGATCTATGTGCCTGCTTTTATTCTTTTATATTTTCATTACCACAGCTTTGTAATACAGCTTGAAATCAGGGGGGGTATGATGCCTCCAAATTTGTTCTTTTTCCTCAAAATTGCTTTGGCTATTTTGGGTGCTTTATGGCTCCATACAAATTTTATGATTGCTTGTTCTATTTCCATGGAAAATGCCATAGGAATTTTGATAGGGATTGCACTGAATCTATAGATTGTATTGTATTAAAAATTCTTTCTTCTAATCCATGAGCACAGAATACCTTTCCATTTATCTGTATCCATTTAAATTTCTTTCATCTATGTCATATAGTTTTCAGTGTACAGGTCTTTTGCCTTAGTTAAATTTATTCCTAGGTATTTTATTCTTTTTGATACAGTTTTAAAGGGAATTGTTTTCTTAATTACTGTTTCTGAGAGTTCCTTATTTGTGAATATAAACAACAGAATTTTGTATATTTATTTTGTATTCTACAACTTTATTGAAGTCATTTATTAGTTCTATTCTAACAGCTTTTTGGTTTGGTTATATCATGTAAGGGTTTTACATGATATAAGGACATCTGCAATGGAGACAGTGTGACTTCTCCCTTTCCAATGTGAATGACTTTCATCTCTTGTTCTTGCCTAATTGCTCTGGCTAAACCTTCTAGTACTATACTGAATAAAAGTGCTAAGATTAGGCCTCCTTGTCTCAAACCTGATCTTAAAGGAGAAGTTTTCAGGTTTCCACCATTATCATTATATAATGACCTTCTTTCTCTATTATTACAGTGCGTATATTAAAGTCTATGTTCTGTGAGATAAGTATAGCTACCTCCACTTTCTTTTGAGTTCTACTGCATAGAATATCTTTTTCCACCCCTTACTTTCTAAAAACATAGCATGAAAAGCAACCACCAACAGGATTGATCAAATAGCAATAAAAGGAAAGACAAAGAAAGGTGAACATTTTTGGATAGAATTAATTGTGCCCACCTGTGTCTTTTTGCTCGTGGGTCCACAGAACTTCCTTGGCTTGATACCTTGAGTTACAATAAATTTTGAGGAGACTGATTCTAAAGAGTTCCCATAAAATCGTTGAAAAACGTGATACTTTTGCACAGATCTAAGATAATAAGGATCTCTGGATTTTTCTGAAAAAGACAAAGCTCAAAATGCAACACTGCTGCATTTTCCAACAGTATTCTCCCTAATTCTCACCATCCCAGCCACACGTGCACTTTTTAGTTTGGAACAGTAATTCAGGCTGATTGCTTTCACTAAAGAAGGACTCCGAGGTCATGTTATCTCTTGTCAACAGAATGGTTCTGGACTTCATTAAAAGGACAGAAGGGACAAAACACCTTTTCATTTTCTATCCCACAAAACAAATATCAGGATGCTACAAAGAACGACAGATTTGGGGCATCGCACCTATCATTTGCCCTGTGAATGCAGGTAAGAAGGGAAAGGTCGAGGTCAAATCGGGAAGAGATCCATCTAAGACATCATGGCTTCTTACATCATTTGACAGGAATATACTTACTCCAGACCAGAGCCACAGAGACAAGAACTTGGCAGCTCAGAAAAACCTTCACTGTGGAAAAATCCAATGACATAGGAAATCCCAACAGTCAACATAGGAATTACTCCCATCCCCAAAGAAAACTGCAACACTCACTTAAAGGGAATAATTAAGCGTGTTGATTTTTCTATACCTGTATCTGCATATATAAATCAAACCACTCTGAAGGATGTTAATAATTAATCTAAAACATCCCTCGTGTTTTGCATGATCCTAGTTCCTGTTGATACAGGCAGGCTGGTAAGTATCTTGCATGAGTGGAGTGGACAAAGGTGAGAGGAAGATGAGGGATGAACCAAGGAGAAAGGGCCCTAATTCACTCTCAGCTGACCTGCCATCCACATGTCATGGGCCTGCTTTCCCCGTCCCTCCACGCTGAGCAGGTAAATTACTATATTTATTACGTGCAGTCAACTGGGTGGTGTGAAAGCAGCTAAAATTGCTTAAAAGCCTACGGCCTCAGTAATTTTTTTTAAGTTCTATTAAAGCGTAGTTGATTTACAAGATTGTGATAGTTTGTGCTGTTCAGCAAGTGATTCAGTTATACATGTACACATACTCATTCTTTTTCATATAGGTTCCCATACAGGTTATCACAGAATATTGGATAGAGTTCTCTGTGCTGTACATCAGGTCCCTATACTGCAGGTGCTGTAGAGCAAGTCATATATGATATATTTATATGAAATGAGGGATATCATTCCATGTACCTCAGCATGCATATGCCAACTCCAAAACCCCACTCCATCCCCCCCCGCCGCCCCCCCGCCAACACTTGTCCCCTTTGGTAACCGTAAGTTTGTTTTTGAAGTCTGTGAGTCTGACCTGAAGGAATACATAGATATCTTAAACTACAAATCATCTTTGCTTAAAACAGCTTCTAATTTGCATGGGGACAAACACCGCATCTGTGTTCTTACTCCTAAGACAACTGTGCGCCTGCAGGCTCATGACTATCAGCAGAGTGGGGCTCTTTCATCACCCCCTCTACTGACACATATCTACAAATCTGGTATATTATCACCAGTCAGGAGAATTCCTGGCTCATAATATGATAATTTTTCATTATAAAATAAAAGGCAGAGAGGGAAACCGACTTTAATGTCTTTCACCGGAATCGCAGAACTCACCATTGAATTGACACTTTGTCCTGTCATAATCGTCACTGAGGGGTTTGTGGGAATGCCAGTGCACAAGTTCATCAAATTCCTTCTGTTTGACCAGTGAAGTTACAACAGGATCATCACTGTGAGACAAAAAGATATACATGCATGGCTTAAACTGCATGCCTCCAAATATAGCATAGCAAAGGTTTCACTTTCAATAATTAAAAGAAAAAAATCATAGCCAGCTTCTTCTTTCTGTGATATAATGTTGGTGCTAGAATCAAAGAGCAGTTACTAGAGGCTTAAGAACTCAAAAAAAACAACCATTTCTCTAACAGCATCATCAACATCAATAAATATTCATCCTTTGATGAATCAATTAAAAACATGCAGCTGGAATGATTTCACTCTAAGATTCAAACTGTTGATTTTAACCTAGTTACGATCAAAGGACATTAATAAATTTGACATTAAACTCATGTCTTACAAACACATGTTACATCTAATATACCCTATTTATAAATAACCTGTCATAATTCATAGAATCTCTATGAGTAATTCATCCATTCCATCTGGGTATTGACCGAAACACTTCAGGCCCCATACCTCGTTAGGAAAGGCAAATCTTTCAAAATGTCTCCAACAAAATTATCAACCACCTGACATGACATTGGAATAAAACCCAAACTAGGCATCTTTTCCATGGAGGTATCTGTAAAAAAGGAAAAATTACGGCAAAGTCAAATGTAAACTTTCATACAGAAACGTGAAATGTTATTTCTAAAACTTTACATTAAAAGACACATTTTTTATTGATCTTATTTACATTAATCAATTCCAGCCCTTCCCACAAAGCTATTTCCCATATTAAAACATCCTGGAAACAGCAGAATATAAAGAAATAAGCAGTATGTAGGCATGTAAGTAGGAAGATGGGTGGATGGATGGATGGATAAGATAGACAGAAACACCCTTATGATTCCTCTTTTCAAATGTTTATTCCTTTTCTTATTTCCTGTTATGAAACAAGGAATTGAATATAGAAATCTCAGATTTCTTACATTCACACTTTTATGAAAATAAAAAAGAAGTAGGGGACCATCCCGATGGCAATGTCATTATGTCCTTTCATTACAGTCTTGTCTCACATCCTTTTTGATACCACATGCATGTACACATGCAGATGACAGATGAATTTCGTATGTGACAGCACTGATCAGATTTTGAACCTCTTCACTGATAGTATTTTCATTTCTACAATTTTGGTCATTTTAAAATGTGAATGATGTTTTACACAATTTTGTATTTTCTTATTTTAGTTCTTTAAGCATTTTTTATACACACACATAATATATGCTACTTCTGAAAATTACAAAATTTGAAATCCCTTAAGAGATTTCATTCTATAGCTACTATCCTTCTTGGGGCTTGTTTCTCTGCTGTTTCATACATTTGCATTTGCACCCATATTTTGCAGAAGCTCTTGTAAAACCAGGGTTTAGGACTTTGTTTCTCTTCAGAGAATGCGCCAGAGTCCTTAGATCACTTAGGTTATCTTCTGGCTTAGAATGGTCTGGACTTTGCTAACAGAGAAAACTGAAACCCAGATTCTTGGGAGAGCAGGCCTATAATTAGAAATTCTTGGAGTTACCCAGAGATCAGCCTCTCCCTTCACTTTCAGCTCCTGCAATTTCCCTCCCATTGTTTTGAGTTTAGCTATGACTTTACAAAAAGATGTTTGGTGTCTCTTACCTAACATTTCCATCATTACCTGCAAGAGATTCTTCACTAGACCTACACTTTATATTGATAGAAATGGAAGTCACATATCTCACTTTTTATAAGTGGTAACAATATTAGTTACAAGCAACACATATCACTGTTCAAAATTATAGTCAAAGCATTATCACCCCAAGGACATGACAATATAGGTAATTTTAAGTGCATAACACCAAAAATGTATTTATACTTGCAACACTTAGTGGTGCTTTCAAAACATTCCCAGGGGAATGAGGCTTTTATTCGAAATTAATTTAGAGACTTATTGCCTTTGATTGGTGATGGGTTCTTCTTAAGAAAAGGACGTTTTGTTGTTCTCAGAGGAAATGGCTTTCCAACATCAAATGGTCTGACCAACTTTGATACAGTATCCCAGAGATGTTCATAATCTTTCGTAATGACATTTCCCAAATGCAGGCCTGTATAAATAGTTAAAAATGGTAATCACCAAAAGTCATTCACATATACACAGAAGCACACATTTTGACTAAATTCAGAGAACTTTGAAATACTTCTCAAATAGTGAATTTTTTCAGGGATTTCCACATGGAACCTAAAGGAAAATGGTTCCAATGTTGACTGTGAGACTGTAGACTCTAAAATTTATCCAGTTTCCCTGGTTGATAACTAAGTATTAGAAGTATAATTATTTTAACTAACAATAACAGATGGTGAATATTTATTCTTCAAGGTAATAAAAATGTTACATCACACACAACTTTACTAATAGTAAAGTAACTTTACTTATATTCAAAAATGAGACTATCTGGAGAGGATTGCTCAATTTACTTGTAGCTAATTCATGCTAATGCTTGCAGTCTGCAAGAACCAAACCTTGGAGGTCAGAGAAATTTCAATAATACCGAGTTATAGTTCTCTCCAAATGTGTTTTCTTTGACTACTAATAGATTGTAGAAAATCTAATAAAATGATCCAAAGGAAAAAAATTCATTATAAACAACAATACACAATTCAGCTTCATCTCTGGAAAAAATTACAATCCCCTACCTAACAGTAATAGGATGATTACATTAATTAGAGTGAATATTATGAAAAAATGTTATGTGTATATGTAAATGAAAAATTCAACTGTTAAAGTTATTTGGAAATGCCAAGTTCCCAAACATATTTTTTCCAAAAAATACTTGTGGAGTAATACTAAGTGAAAATGTTTTGAAATATAATACTCACTCTGATTGCAACTAAGTAAAACTTATACACAGGTATAAACAAACATTTGAAAGAAAATGATTGCTATGTTATATGTTGGAAGTATAAGAGAATGATTTTAAAGTTTTAAATCCTTTATAATGTTTATCTCTGTATAAAAATATAATTATTGTAATATACAATGGTGGTACCTTGAGCATTTTCATTTTCATAGTAAAATGCTATATTCTTCAACAAAAGCTCATCACTTAAGTCAGAAAGGTGAGTTAAATCCAGATTCCAAGATTCCGAAATATTCACATCACTTAGGATGAAATAGTCGCAACACTTTTTCTGAAAATTGGAAATAAAAACCAAGTTACTGACAACTGTTACATTAGCAATACGCTATAATATGACTTCAAACATGTCAATAATTCAACCAACAGGCAAGTGGCCAGGCTCCCTCTCTCCTATCCAAATGAGCCATACCAGGTTGAGAAATAATGAATGCTCTACAGCTTGAAAGACTAGAGCTAAAATGCGATCAAACTAACTAAATTCAACACAGTTCTTTATTCTGAATCATAGAAATCCATATTTGACTTTTTTTTTTTTTTTTTGGTCTTTTTAGGGCTGCACCCAAGGCACATGGAGGTTCCCAGGCTAGGGATAGAATCAAAACTGTAGCCGCTGGCCTACACCACAGCCACAGCAACGCCAGATCCAAGCTGCGCCTGCGACCTACACCACGGCTCATGGCAACGCCAGATCCTTAACCCACTGAGGGAGGCCAGGGATTGAACCTAGTCACATTCGTTTCCACTGAGCCATGATGGGAACTCCCATATTTGACTCTTAATAATGATTTTTTTCTCTCGCTGTAACCCACAGATACAAGACCACAGAAATACTGCTTTCAAATGTTCCCCTGTGATTTACTCAGGGTTTGATGTTTTCAATGCCACTTTCACCAAAGCCTTTTGACTTTCAGGCCAAAATAGCATTTTAAGAAGAAAAAAGAGAGCATTTGCTTGTTCAGGGATCTAGAAGATGCGGGATCCCTCACACTCAGGGACCCCCCCCCACCTTCGCTGTTGGATGGTCCCCAGTTCACCACCGTGTGGCCGTGTCCCCACCAGGTACAGGCAGTGTCCCCACCAATCACACTGAGCCTGAGCAGGGCAGACATGAGTCAAGTCACATCAGCGAGCGAGCCTCACCATTCCTGAGTCAGTGTCAGAGTTTGAGAAGCTGGTTCAGAGGGCAAAGTACAGGCTCCCTGCTCCACACCCCCTTGATGATAAAGCACCCAGGCTCCCAACGTGAGCAATGCATTTATCTATATTGATGGGGAACTGAAACCAGAGGTCCCCAGTACAAGTGTAACAAAGGCAAAAGGCATGGGTTATTTGCATTGTTCTGGACACCACGTTTGAAAAAAAGAGTGAACTGAAATTAATTTTTATCAATTCAGCAAATCCAAAATATATCATTGCAATGTGCAGTCAAGATAAAAATATTAAGAGAATAAGTTACATGTTTTTGCACTAAGGTTTTGAAATCTGCTGTCTCCTTTTGACTTCTCTACTTTTCAAGAGCCTGATATCCATGTGTGGCTACTGGCGACTGCCTCAGCCAACCTGGCGCTAACCAGGCAAGTCAGGACGGCTTTCACGTCACCTGATGGAGTCAGAAATATCCAGCAGCAGGACCCCCCACCCAGAGTGTAGCTCCACCTACAACTAACAACACTAAAGAGATCTCCGCAGGGCCACAGAGCAGCATCTCAACCTGCAGCCTAAGCGTCCCCCGGAAAGGTTAATAAGTAAGTGTCAAGGTGTGAACAAACAGGAAACCCACTTCATCCACTGAACTGCGTCCTCTAAAGGCTTCAGAACATGGCCTTGACTGTGAAATGTCACTGGCTACCTGATGTTGGCCTTCCACTTCCTGGTGCTGCAGCAGTGAAACTTGGCAAGCAGGGAAGACCGGCCAAAGAGCTGGCCCAGGGCACCCTGCTGCCCCTCATTGGTTGAGCACATACTTGGAGGCTGGATAGAGGTATAGCTGGGTCTCAACCTGGTCCTTTAGTAACTGTGCTTGTAGCCTCCTCAGCTTTTTGGAGCCCAAATTTTCATTTTAAAGGAGGACACATGAGGAGTGCTGTGTCTGCAGGAGGTGACACAGGTCAGGCACACATACATGAGAAAGCTCCTCCCAATGCGTCCAGCAAACCTCGCCATCCTAATTCAAGGTGATGTTTTCTACTGGCTAAAACCACAAAGCAGAACATGCAGGGTCACCATAGAATGTTTGGTAGTTTAGATAGACTCTGTAATGTCCTCTTCACCTAGTGCCAACTGTGCACAAAATACTGTTCAGAAAACTCTCTATAAATGAAAATCATACATACAGAGCATTCCTTTTAAATCTGTAATCCATACCACAGTTAATATATTCATACCACTCAGTAGCTGAGTACATGTAATTCAACCTAAAGTTGACAAAAAATTATTTCTCAAAAGCAAATTTACAACAAAACTCACAGCACAATATTAAGGCTATAATGTATTATTTCAGTATCTTACCTGTAGTAGCAATATGCTCAGTGTATTAACCTGGCATGATATATATTCAAATGTCTCAAGTAAATTAAATGGGACCTAAGAACAGTGTTTGTACCCTTGAATTAACCACAGTCTGCCGCTTCCTAATAGACTCACAAAAATGCCGAGAGAAATGCCCCCAGTGAGATGTGGGATACAGGAAAAATTTTCACTCAGGCCTCAGCAGAACCACATAACACCACGTCCACTACATCACAGAACCTTTATCGCTCCTGTCAGAGCCAGGTCAAGTTCACAGACTCAGACCCAGATAGGCAATCAACGTGCTTTCCTGCACCTGAACTTGCTGACCCCACCCCACCCCAAGCTGTTGCAGGGAATCTAACCTGTGTACCACCGAGGACACCCAGGCCCACTCTGTCAGTCCCCAGCCACCCTCACGCCAACTCCCCTCACTGTACGGGGCTGACTGTACGGGGTCCACCGCATCCCAGTAAGAAGGGGGTGTCTTGCACCCGGGACACTGTTCCAGGTGGGCGTCCCTCTACAGCATCTTGCTTAGTAAGAAGGGGGTGTCCTGTGTTCTGGACGCTGTTTCAGGTGGGCATCCCCCTCCTGTTTACTGCTCGGTAAGAAGGGGGTGTCCTGTGTCCTGGACACTCTTCCAGGTGGGCATCACTCTCCAGTGTCCTGCTTACAAAGAAGAGGGTATCCTGCGTCTAGGACACTGTTGCAGGTGGACATCTCTCTCTGGTGTCCTGCACACGGTACAAATCAGCCCCTTGGATGAAGGTGGCTGGTCACTGGCCACAGGCTGGCTTCTGTTTGGTCCCCTGGAGCCCACAGTCTCTACAAGCAGCCCGGAGATTCCCAAGGACATGGCTGTGTTTCCCATGCCTCTCATCTGGCCTCTGAGAACTCCAGCCAGAGGCTCCCCTCTGCCTCCATCAGCCAGATCCACTCAACTCACCTGGAGTCCCAGGAACCTAAGTGCCCTCCCTCTGGAAGCACATCCCTCCTTCACATCCAGACACCAACCGAGTTGTTTAGACCAGCCCCTGGCACACATGGACCCGGGGTCTCTCAGGGAGGCCACTGTGTCCCAGTCTCTGTACTCACAGCAGATGCTCAGCCCCAGACCCCCAGCCTATGGGTCAAATCCACCATGCCCTCCTGCTACTCCTGGGACCCTCAGATGATACCTAATCGTGTCCCCTCCTCAGCTCGGACACTCTTGCAGGGGAGGGCAGAAGAAGACAGCTGTCCTTTTCAGTAATATCTGTCATACATGGATCAATAATTATTATTAAAAGCCAGGAAATTTGGCTTTCGTGTTTCCAGTCCCCAGAGTAAGGGTACCACCCAGTTCATCTGGAGAGCAGATGACGCTTTGGAGGGGAAGTGTCACTGATGGAATTGGAGGAATCCGGGAACTTGGGTCAGAAGTTACATCTTTATTTTTGTGAACCTGTGGCAAAGATGTGTATTTTCTTCTATTACAAACCCAGACCAAGTACCATATACTCCTGCTATGCAGGATCTGAGATATTTTCACATCACATCATCAGAGCCGCAAATACCTCCAGACACTGGTGACGCCTGCCATGCACTCAAAAGCAGGGACGTTCTCGGTTCACTAACATCCTAGCCGAAGCACACGTCTTCCGCATCACAAATGCACGGCTTACTGTTCTGGTCACTGCAGCTCAACATAACCCATCTCCTGGTCACCCTCAGCGCCTTACTTTACACATTCCTATGATTCTGAGGAGGGGCTGGAGAATTCATCAGATGACCACTGAACAAAGGGCTAAGAAGCCCTTCAATCATTCATATGGTGTTCTGAGGATGGGAAGGGGAGGGGAAGGGACTCCAGGCAGGCCGTGGCTCCCCCCATGGAAAGGCACCTCCCCTGCAAGCCTGGTGGGAGGACCTGCTCACCCCTCCCCGCCTGGAGACGACGGGCACCCTCCCCACTCCTCAGCTCATCATGTGCAGCCTGCCCTCCACACCCCCGCCCATGAAAGCCTGCCTTCCAACCCATCCCATTGGCCTGCTCCCAGCGCCTTCCCTCCCTGCATGAGGACACTTCCCACCTTGCCCAGACTTCCTCCTTGCCTCCTGGGCCCACCTTGGAGAACAGCAACGTCCAGGAGGACAGAGAGGGCCATGCTTCTTGTACCCAGGGAGCCCTCATCCCTCTAACCCAGGTCACACCTTCACGGACACACCCAGGACCGCCACCCTGCTGCCTTGGGCTCCCCTCAAAGCTGATCCCGAGCTTCACTTCAAGAAAAGAGTTTATCTGTGGGTGATCACAAGACATGCCAGTCGGGGGACACAGAAGTGAGACAGGAAAGGGGAGAAAACCAATGAAGAACACATTTTCCAACCCCTGGCCCCTGGGCGTGACTGGAGCTTTGTTTCACCAAGGAATTCTGAGAGTACAGGACATTTCAGAGTCATCTGTCCCAAAGAGTAAGGAAGTGGGTCCCCACCTGGCATTGAGGAGGACACAACACGGGCATTACACTGCAGCGTTCCAGACCAAGGAGACAGAACCTTCAGGCAGAGAGCTGCAGGCACATACAGGGAAGTGAAGGGTAACACGCAGGAGACACTGACCCAAAAGTGGTCTGCTGGCCGCACCCCCACGGCCATCCATCCACCTGCTGACTCTGCATAAGGACATCATACTCCTTTGCTGCTGATCATACCTCCAGGCCAGCACCTCCTGCCCCCACCTGCCCCTGCCAGCCCTTGCAGTCTGTCCCTGGGGCACTATGTCTTCTCGTCAAGCAGTCCCATGTAAAGACACTTTTTCCCATTTCTTTTGCCAGCAAACTGCACAACTCCAGCAACAGCTTCTTCCACCCCCTTTCTGTCCTTGTCACCCCATCAGCTGTTTCCTTCTGCCTGTGGCCAAGTGATTGAGACCACTGGAAAAAGAAAAGTACATGACACAGATGGATGCCACTATAATTTGTCAAAAACTTCTAGTGAACTCTGGAAAGTGCCAGGCAAAGGACAGGCCAGCATCTCTTTGTTTCTCAGTATAGTCCACTCCCCCACACTCGCTGATAAATATTTCCCAAACATTTCATTATCCTCCAGCTTCCGGGTCTGCTTCCTTGCTACAACTGCAAGCCTATGACTTGATCCTCTACTTCACAAAGAAAATGTGCACCAGGATGTGAGGGCCATCTGGCTGAGACATCTATCACCCCGCTGATGGCCAGGGTTGATTCGGCTGATCTGGCTGGCTAGGCAGGCATCCCCTTCCTCCCTCACCACTCCATGTGTGTCCCTCCCGAAGCTGCACGCTTGGTCGAAGGGGACGACCGTCCCTGACAGAGGAGGACCGTTCTTCAGTCAAGGGCATGAGAGTAGCTGCACTCCCTGCTAGAACCTCCAAACGAGCTCTCCAGAAAACATGTACCGGCACGCAGACATGGGAAACATGGACACATGCCCTCCAGCTAGCTCCCCTGCTTCTCTCCCTAAGCTCCCCTCCCTCCGGAAGAGGGTGTCCTCCACGCCCCCTCCCTGCTCACCTGCTGCCCCTGGGTTTTCCTTGTCCTTAGTTTTCACAATCAGCACTGAGATTCACCCAATCGCTGCCATTTCACCAGCTTGCCAGCCCTGTCCCGGGTCATTCCCTTATTCTCAAAGTCTTGAGCAGGAAGTTCTCTATGCCTTTATTTTCTCCCTTCCTCTCACCGGGAAAATCCTGACCTTGACACAAACCAGAAGGGTAGGACATGCCACTTCCATTGGCGACACATAGTGCTGTGTGTTTTGACTGCCAAACAGTCGCTGAAATTCCAAAGCAACTCGCTTAGGCAGCTACACCTTTCCAGCTGCTGAAGGGTTGACATCATCCCCTTACGAATCTATTTCTGAATATACTTGTGGTTTTTATACATCAAACAGTTGAAACAAAAAAATCAGCTAATAAAGAGTATATTTACCATTTTTAAGAAAGTCTGAATGTCCTCAATCCAATGAGAAGTGACAAATCTGGTACAAGCTCTTTGAGAAAGAGGTAAGCAGAGGAGAAAGGCCACGCTGAGACAGTGCAGTTTACACAAATCTTCCACCTCCTGCAGGGCCAAGGGCTTCCCTTCCACCTGGACAGAACAAGAAGGCCAGTCAGAAGGCAGCGGCTGGACATGGCCTGACTCCCAGACAGTGCCGGCAGGAATCAGCCTCTTACACTCTTTAGGGTTCTGAGACAGCCCTTTTCCCCACCTGACAAAGGCGTGGGCTTGCGGACAGGGAACCACCAGCACAGCAGCAGTTCACACAAAGCATTTCCCCGTGTCCCGAGTTAAGTGCCCTCCCTACACACACCTGAGCTGACCAGTAAATGGAGCAGGACCACTGGACTCCGAAGAACGGAGCCACCGTGAAATGCCCTGTTTGGTCCCAGGCACCCTGTTTTAAAGGTTCTACAGAAAACTACCAGAGTGGGGATACCAGGGCATATCTGAAAGCCTGCCAAGTGGCAGAAGGCTGAAGGAGTAGGCATATTTAACCTGACCGGACATGGACCCCACAGCCACCTCCTGTGTTTGCAGGGCTGTCAGTGGAACCAGACAAAGGCTTGTTTCATAGGCCCCCAGAGGCCCAAACAGGTCTATTGATAAGAAGCCCTAGAGGGACATTTGGTTTGGTATCACTTCTGTGATCATTTAAAATGACACACCTAACCGTGTAGGATATTTTACAAAGATGCTGTTCAAGCAAAGGATGCAAGAGAAAGATAATGAGCCTTGTTCAGTCCTGAAACTGTTGAAGAAGAGACAAAACTTCGCTCTCTTTAATAGGAATGTTCAGCCAAGAATCCCAGCACTCAGGTTGTGTCTGTGTACATGTATGTGTCTGAGTGTGTGTGTGTGCGTGCACACACAGAGGGGTGGCTCCCCAAGGCAGTTGCAGGGTGGAGCCAGGACAAGACAGGCAGGCCTGGTTCCAAGCCACGCCGTATTCAGTACTTGGGTTTGAGGCATGTTCCTGGATCCTGAACTTCAGTGTTTCTATACATGACGTAGAACAGCAGCACCTCTCTTAAAATGCTGCCATGAGGATTTAAGGCATCTGAGAGCCCAGAACATCATAAAGGTATAAGCTCTCAGCAGGTGCCAGCTTCCTTATCTTCCTCTGGAGGGTGGGACACATCTGACTACACATGTACTGAGAGAAACATCTGTGGAGGGAAATCAACATTATATAATAGCACCATCAATGTGTCTTATCAAATTCTAGCCTCCTCCCTTTCTTGGACGCTTATATAAATAAGAAATAAAATTATTAAAATTATTTTAGGAAATGAAAATCAGTAAAATTTCAAACGTGGAGAGTCAAGGTGTTTCACGGTAAAGCTACAACAATCACACCTGTTGGTGAGCAGCAGTGGTCTCGGATCTGCTTTCTAAGAGTTGATGGTAGAAACGCAAAGACAATGAGCAGGAAGTGACACAAAGAACTCGCCGAATGTCAGATCCTTCAGGCCATAGTTGCTTAAGCAGAGAAATGGTTTCATGTGCCTGTCACAAAAGGAAATTGGAAAGCTATTTAGAAAATATTTAGAAAAATATTTTCAGGCATAAGTGATTTTATTAGAATTCATACAGAAGAGTAGATATAACTACACAAAACTATAAATATTTATTTATGAGATAAAATTTAAAATGAGGAAATAATAAGTACTTCAATGAAATTATTAAAAGTTTAAATATGTAAAGAGCTCCTATAAATCAATGAGAAAACAGAGTTCCCACTGTGGCTCAGCAGGTAACAAACCAGACTAGTATCCATGAGGATGCAGGTTCAATCCCTGGCCTCGCTCACTGGGTTATGGGTCTGGTGTTGCTGTGAGCTGTGGTGTAGGTCACAGATGCGGCTTGGATCTGGCATTGCTGTGGCTGTGATGTAGGTCAGCAGCTGCAGCTCCCATTAGACTCCCAAGGGAACTTCCATATGCCATGGGTGCAGCCCTAAAAAGCAAATAAATAAATAAATAAGAGAACATCTAAGCCTTTAATAAGAGATGAGCAGATAATTCACAAAATACAAATATTAGTAAAAGTGTTCAACCTTTTTAGTAATTAAAACAATTAACATATTTTTACTTTCAAGTTAGCAAAGTATATTTTAATGATAATAGCACCGGAAATCACATGATACGTCATTTCTCTTATACTTTGCTAATAAGAGCAAAGTAGGTATGGAGTTACTGCAGAGCTGTTTGGCAATACATACACTTATCATTAAATATGTTAATACTTTTCGATTGACTATTCGAGTCCTAGGTATCCAGCTTAGGTACGTTATACAAAATGTGTGCAAGATTTATGTACCAAGAAGTTTATCACAGAGTTATTTGCCAAAGCCAACTTTCAAACAATTTAAATGTTCAGCATTAGAAAACTATGCAGCCAGTAAAAACAAAATTTGACTAATTTTTTGATAATCAGAAAAAGTGGTCTATTAAAATTGTTATTGATATGTTTCTCTATATAGTTCCTTTTACCTATAAAAAGGACATTAGTAGAAAAGTAATTGAAATTCAAATAATGTCTAAGGAGTTCCCGTGGTGGCGCAGTGGTTAACGAATCCGACTAGGAACCATGAGGTTGCGGGTTCGGTCCCTGCCCTTGCTCGGTGGGTTAACGATCCGGCGTTGCCGTGAGCTGTGGTGTAGGTTGCAGACGCGGCTCGGATCCCGCGTTGCTGTGGCTCTGGTGTAGGCTGGTGGCTACAGCTCCGATTCGACCCCTAGCCTGGGAACCTCCATATGCCGCAGGAGCAGCCCAAAGAAATAGCAAAAAACAAATAATGTCTAAGCCTAGTCAATATTATTATATTGATATTAATTTCCTAGTTGGACAAGCAAACCTTGGCTGCATCAGATGTCAACATGAGGGGAAGCTGGTCAGAAGAACATGGGAACCCTGTCCTATTTTTGCATCTTTTTTAAAATAATTAAACAATTAGTGCACATAAAAAGTTCTTTTTAATAAGTTTCAGTACCTCTTCCATCATATTTTCCCATTTCAAATTTCCAAAAAGAGGGGCAAATGCTAAAGCTCTACATTTCTCCAATTGCTTAATCAGGGATCTGTAAGCATTCTCAATGGTCCTTCTATTCTGTAAAAGGAAGGCAAATCACATAAATGTCATAAATAAAATATCACATTATTTTCCAACTATAAAAAGCCATATATGGAGAATATAATTGTTACAATATATTTCTAAGTGAAAAAAACACACTAATATATGATGGATCAAAGGGATCATCAACAATGCTTTTATAGCCTGTCAAACAGAACTATTCTGTCTTTGACAAAATAGTTTTTGTCTGGGAATTTGGCCCATTTTATTTAACAATTTTATGGAAGTTTAATTAATGTGATATAATACTCATTCCCTTTAAGGGGACAATTCAATGGCTTTTGTATAAAAGGTTGTACAACCATCACCATGATCTAATTTTAGAACATTTCCAACATTTCACAAAGAGAAATTGCACCCATTTAACACATATTTCACTAGAAAAAGTAAATACACAGAAAACAGCATAACCCCCCACCCAGGTAACAATGATTCAGCAAAGCCATTATCAACGCATATTTTCATGTACATTCCACATAGTCCTCAAACGACAAGTGAAATAACCTCTTTAAGGTGAGCGTTCAATAAATTAGAAAATACATTATTTTACCAGAAACAAAATCCTCCATTAAAATATATTTTTCTTAAATAAAGACTGGTAAGGAAGTTTGAAGGGACTCTTCAAACTCAGATTCAGAAGTTGCTCTGACAGAATAAAATAAGATGGACTGATTACAGCACCTCAACATAAAAAAAAAAAAAAAAAATCCCTAAGCTATTCCCACTCACAATAGGCAGCTAGAGTTGGAAACAGTTTAATGACTGGAGGGTGTTTTTTGGTTTGTTTTTGTTTTTGCTTTTTTGTCTTTTTAGGGCCGCACTCATGGTATATGGAGATTCCCAGTTTAGGGGTGGAATCAGAACTGTAGCTGCCAGCCTATACCACAGCCACAGCAACTCAGGATCCAAGCCATATCTGTGACCTATGCCACAGCCACACCTGATCCTTAACTCACTGAGCGGGGCCACAGATTGAACCTGCATCCTCATGGTTACTAATCTGGTCAGATTGGTTTCTGCTGAGCCACTAAAGAAACTCCAATGATTGGAGTTTTAATGCAAGCAAAATAAACAATCTTATCAGATTTTGAGACAACCATCCAGATATCTCCAATGCCATAAGGGGTGGGGCTCTAAACTCAAAGGCTGAAAAATGTTAATTGACTCAAAAGTCATTTTGATGAAGCACAGAATTACCTTCATATTCTAAACTCACTATAAGCTGTGAAAATTCAACCAGATGTATTTATAAAATTGGTGAGCATTTTTGAACTCCCAAAAGTTCAACACAGTAACTACCAGTTATTCCAATACAGCAAAATAAGATCACAGAGTTAAAATTCTAAATACTCTGAAAATTCCATTAATGATTTAACATTAAGAAATAAATGTATTTCGGAGTTCCCGTTGTGGCGCAGTGGTTAACGAATCCGACTAGGAACCATGAGGTTGTGGGTTCGATCCCTGCCCTTGCTCAGTGGGTTAACGATCCGGCGTTGCCGTGAGCTGTGGTGTAGGTTGCAGATGCGGCTCGGATCCCGCGTTGCTGTGGCTCTGGCGTAGGCCGGTGGCTACAGCTCCAATTAGACCCCTAGCCTGGGAACCTCCATATGCTGCGGGAGCAGCCCAAGTAATAGCAACAATAACAACAACAACAACAACAAAAAAAAGACAAAAAGACAAAAAAAAAAAAAAAAAAAAAAAAAAAAAAAAAAAAAAAAAAAAAAAAAAAAAAAAAGAAATAAATGTATTTCATTTGTCTTCCTTCATTAACTTTCTCCTTAAAAGCTTCTATGGAGTTCCCTTGTGGCACAGTGGGTTGAGGACCCACATTGACACTACAATGGCTTGGGCCCCTGCTGTGGCACAGGTTCAGTCCCTGGCCTGGGAGCTTCCACATGCCACAGGTACAGAAAAAAAGATTAAAAGCTGCCATATTCACCATCATTTCACTGGTATGTGGACACATCTACGTGGAGGGGAGGCTCAGGCCATAGTCAAGCATAGCAAGGCTTGGGTCGGACAACCTCTTTTCAAACCCAGGCTCTGTGATGTACTTGGCTGTTGATGAGCAAATGACTTACTCAACTATCTGCTACATCATCTGCAAAACATAGATAATCCTAACTGTTCCCCCACAGGGTCCTTGTGAAGGTTAAATAAAACCACTCCTGGGAAATACCCGGCAGTAATGCTATGATATAGGTGCCCAATAAAGGATTGCATTTGTATTTTATTTTCATTATTATTAGCTTTCTCTACCTCTCCGTTAAACCTATGATAACTCCCACAGAAGAGGCAGAAATAAAACTGAATCAAGTCATTTGGACAGTTGTGTGACATTCTAGAAGTTTGTCTTTTAGGTGCACATTACCTTCTGGAAAAACATCTGGTTTTTGTGCCTGCTCGGCATAAAGTACGCATAAAGTCGAAGGACATCAGCCACCTGGCCCGCGAAAAGCACAGCATTGATCTTCAGCGCCCAAGACTGGATGATTAAAAAGTTGAAAAGGTGTGTCTGTAGATTGTTCAGGCCTTCATCAGCAACTATCAGAAAATACGGGTAACTCTCTTCCAGGAAAGCTTCCCACTCTTGTGACAGGCACCCAGAAAAGTCTGTTCGAACATCGATGTTGGTGTTGTGTTGAAGATGGAGAATTAAAGCCGTTCTCAGAGGGAGAAGTTCAGGCAAGTTGAAATATGTGTTCTCAGCATCCTGGGGAAGGGATACATCACTTTGAAGTCATCGTTTAGTAGTTTTGTTGGTTAACACATACCATTAAAGTCATTAGAGAAACAGGTTCCAACACAGTTGTGTTCTGTTTCATAGTGAGCAAAGAGACCCTTGAACCTGGACTGTCATTGTGCACATACACGCCACACGTCACAATTGGGGTTTACATACATGAGTCCCCCCCTTCTCCTCCCACTCTAATTCTTTTCCTCTCCAATCTCAGTTCCAAAAGAAAAAGCAAAGAAAAATATGTAAAAGCAAATGACAGTTGTACGTCATCCAAATGGAAATCTGAGGGGTCACTCTGCAGGACGGTCCCAGGATGTCCTCCAGCAGCACGGGTTTTATCATAAGACCACAATTAGGGCAGGAATTAGACTTTTCAGGGGCACCAGGCTACCCCTGGCTCTTCGTTCAAAACCCTGCTTACAAACAGAAATGCTCAAAAATCTAAAAAGAATGTTATAGAGTTCCCATTGTAGTGCAGCAGGAACAAATCCGACTAGTAAGGTTTGATCGCTGGCCTCGGTCCCTGAGTTAAGCATCCAGCATTGCCGTGGTGTAGCTGTGGTGTAGGCTGCAGATGTGGCTCAGATCCCACATAGCTGTGGCACAGGCTGATTCAACCCCTAGCCTGGGAACCTCCTTATGCCACAGGTGCAGCCCTAAAAATCCAAAAAAGAAAAAAAAAAAAAAAACTAACAAGAATGTTAAGCAGAAACACACCAAAATCCTCACAGACAACACACTGGTTAACTTCAGGGATAGGATGGGAAGGTACAGGCAGTATTACATCCATATATATACTTGAAATTGTTAAAACTCTATTAATTACATGCACAGTCAAAAAAGATCAGAGCTCTTCCCCTGGAGCTATTTTCTACAGACCAAATAATAATAAAGCAACACTGCTGAGTCTGACCCTCCTCTGAGCCCAAATCAACTGACCGCGGAGTTTTGAAGACAGAGCTGGTCCTTCTTGGACTCAGACCTGGGAACCAGCTCAGCTGCCACGAAGATGCCTCACCTCCTCCAGGGTCCTGTGCGTCTGCACAGGAAAGTTCCATGAATGCAAATGACAAATAATCCTAAACACGGTCATTTCTGAATACTGGGATTATGGGTCATTTTTTTTTTTTCTTTCTGTTCCTCCCTTTAAATTTTCTGAAATTTGGAGTTCCCATTATGGTTCAGCAGGTTAAGAACCCGACTAGTATCCGTGAGGTTGCAGGTTTGATCCCTGGCCTCGCTCAGTGGGTTGAAGGATTCAGCTTTGCCTTAAGTTGTGGTATAGGTCACAGATGGGTCTTGGATCCTGCGTTGCTGTGGGTGTGGTGTAGGCCAGTAGCTGTAGCGCTAATTAAACCCTCTAGCCTGGGAACTTCCACATGCTAAAGGAGTGGCCTAAAAAGCAAAAAAAAAAAAAATTCTGAATTTATAGGCAGATTTCACTTTGAAATAAGAAAAAAAAAAAACACCTATAAGAAAATAAGTAATTTTAGTTTTAGTTCTCAAATTGCAGAAAAGAACTCATGTTACCTTAAAGAAAACGACGGCAAACTGCCCTCCTTTAGTAATCAGATCCACCAGGTAGCGTTCAACCAGGTAGAAGAAGTGGAGGTCCTGGCCCTGCTTGAGTGACTTCTCACAGACGCACATGATCAGCAAGGAGTCTCCATCGAGCAGGAAAAATTCAGACTCAACAAAATCATTGAACAAGCTGTCATAGCTAAGATGAAAACAGTTACAACCAAAATTACATGGCGATGGAAGCAGGCCCAGGAGGCAGCAACTTTACTATTGTTATCATCTCATCGTCCTCATCAACAGCTGGCTCTGTGGAGCAATTATCTTATGTCAGGCTCCCAGCACAGATTTTCTGCACACGTGACCCCAACACACGTGAGCATCCCTCACAAGAAGAAGAGAATCTTCGCCCCACGGAGAGGGAAACTGAGGCTCCAAGAAAGAGCAAGTTACCTGAGGCCACAATGTGGGCCAGACTCAGTATCTGAATATACAACTTCCTGCCCAATCAATCTTGTCCCTTTATAAGACAATAGGTTCATTGACAGCCATGGACAAATATAGCAATGAAAATGCTTTGCACCAAATATCAAACAGCTCTGGAAGTCCTGTGTTATGTAATCATGTGTGTATACATATATGTGTGTGTGTATATATATATATACATACATGAACATATATATACATATAAAACATGTATAATACATATACTGAGATAAGTGATTGACTGACATATCACTTTAAGGCCAATTAGGTCCACAGGGAATAAGAAGTCTATCTCTCGATTTATTACTATGACACTCACTCAGCTTTTGGCACTTCATTCAAAATTAACTGTGACATATCTTCTAAAAACATCATGTATTTTTCTAAATCTAAAAAAGAAAGAGAGAGAGAATGGGTTATTTTCACTCAATTCTTTTTAAAAGAGCTATCATTTATAAATTATTTAAGAAAAACACTAATAGTTATTTTAATTCTATTAAGTCTGCATAGCTTACAGAATCATTAAAGTTTATAAATATTTTAAATGGAAAATTACCCATTTTTGCTGCTTGCTACCTGTGCCTCCAACCTGAACCGGAAAATATTAAATATAGCAAATATCCTTTACTGTGGTGCCTCTAGGTGGCAGCTACTAATGTGAACAGCAGACCTACAAAGAAAGAAGAAAAATTTGAAAATCATTATTCCATCAACAAATAGTATTAAATAAGGATTCAACTAAACACCAGGCACTGGGAACACAAGAACAAACCAAAGTCAAAATGCTGTCGGTTCCTGTGAAACTTCAAATCTATCAAGAAAGACAAGTTAACAATCAGATAATCATACAAACAATGGGAAATTGAAACTGTGACAAAGTCAAAGGAATCAGAGGAAGCTTCCCTAAAGATGAAATGTTTCAAGGAGTTCCCATCATGGCTCAGTGGGTAATGAACCCAACTGATATCCATGAGGATGCGGGTTCAGTCCCTGGCCTTGCTCCGTGGGTTGCAGATCCAGTGCTGCTATGGGCTGTGGTGTAGGTCACAGACTCGGCTCAGATCTGGCATGGCTCTGGCTGTTGGCTACAGCTCCAATTCAACCCCTAATCTAGGAACCTCCATGTGCCACAGGTGCGGACCTAAAAAGAAAAAAAAAAAAAAAAGAGGAAGACAACGAAACGCTTGGGCTGAATGAAGCCTTTGAATAAGGATGAAAGGAGAATTCATTAAGCAAAGGGTGGGGGTAGGGGGTAGCTTTCCAGGCAGAGGGGGAACCAAACACCACATGCAAAGTCTTGTGGCAGGAAGATGTGCAGAAGGTTGTAGGTTCCAAGAGAACCTGTCTGGGCTGGAGCAGAGAGGGCTACAGAAAGACAAGGGCGTGCAGAGCCTCTGATCACATGTTTGTCATCCAAAAACCCACTGATGGATTTTAAGCACTAGTAACGTGGTGGCTTTGCATTCAAAGACCACTCTGGCTCAGTACAGAGATAGATGGGGTAGAGCAAATCCGGGTTAGTGAAGTCAAGAGGAAGCTCTTGTTCCAAGGCAATGGTGGGGTTGGCTGTGGTACAGCCGGATGGTCACTTGAGGCACATGTTAATCTTAAATATTCAGAAGGTCAGTTTTCCATGACTCGGTAATGGATCAGCTATGGGGGAGAAGAGTGATGCTGAGGATTCCATAGGATGGGGGCTGGAGACCAGGGGACCAGACCAACTTCAGGCAAAGGTCATGAGTTCATTTGTGGTCAGCTGGGTTTGACTTGTCTTCGACTTACTGCAGGATACAACGTGGAAGTAATTAAACGCACAGGTCTAGAGGTCAAATACCTCTGGGTTGGACCAGAGTGTGTGAGTAATTTCAGTGTTGTGGGAAGTGAGGCCAGGATAGAGATGAGCTTGCTTGGACAGAGAGACACAGCAGCAGGGAAGATGGTGTCAGATGCCATATGGGTTAATTCACAGCGTCCCAGATATGCCTTTAAAGTCTCGGGGCTTTTTATCACATTCCTAGGACAAAATAAATACCTAACAGTTCATTCATTAAGTAGTTAGCCTTAAACAAGTTAATATGTCTTAATGGCTTCATTTGAAAATACAATGCACATAAATGGAAAGAATGATCGTTTTTAAAGTTAACTAACAATTACTAATGAGATATGTGTGCAGGTTGAACACTGTGCAACTTCTCAACAACAGGCCATGGTGGCAGAATAAATCCTCCTTCATCTGACAGTTAGAGGATTCCTACCCTCACATACCCTACAGGAAGCTTTTGATATTAAACTTTACCCCAAACTCATTGCTGTCTAAACATCACAGAGAATCCACAATCATTATGTCCAGTTCTCGCTCATGTAAGGGAGAAGCACTAGAAGGAAAATAAACCAGCTAGCTATCGCAACACCCACAATGAGTATGTATAAAAAAATAGGATCACTAGATGTTTGAGGGGGAAAAAAGAAGCCAGATGAATAAGCATGATTCAAGAACAGAATAGTCCTATAAAAAGCTCTGAGAGTTCTCAATAATCACAGTGATATTACCTAATAAAATAACAATAGGTTGCTACAGCAAAAAAAAAAAAAGTAAATGCTCATAAAATTTTAATACAATTTCAGAAAAAAACATTACATGCAGAACAATGGAATGAACATGCTGAAATTTCCAGTTAGTGTTCTAGCGATCTAGGGGTTAAAACCCAGGAAATTTCTTTCTTCTTTCTTTCTTTATTCTTAGGTCTGCACCCTCAGCATATGGAAGATCCTGAACTAGGGGTCAAATCAGAGCTGCAGCTCTAACCTACACTGCAGCTCATGGCAACACCAGAATCTTAACCTATTGAGTGAGGCCAGGGATCCAACCCACATCCTCATGGATACTAGTTGGGTTCATTACTGCTGAGCCACAGTGAGAACTCCAAATCCAGAAAACGTCTCAGAGACGACACAAACAAAGAGATGGGAAAGAGAACAATTACTAAAATAGAGAGGATATATAAAAAAGTTCTAAATCTGGAGTTCCCATCGTTGAGCAGTGGTTAACGAACCCAACTAGGAACAATGAGGTTGCGGGTTCGATCCCCGGCCTCGCTCAGTGGGTTAAGGATCCAGCATTCCCATGAGCTGTGGTGTAGGTTGTAGATGCGGCTTGGATCTGGCATTGCTGTGGCTCTGGTGTAGGCCAGCGGCTACAGCTCTGATTAGACCCCTAGCCTGGGAATCTCCATATGCCTTGGGAGCGGCCCTAGAAAAGGCAAAAAAAAAAAAAAAAGTTCTAAATCTATTTCATCGTAATTCCAGGAGAAGAGAAATACTACGATTCCCAGCTAGGTTGGGGATAAAGTCATCAAAGATATAATAGTTACAGAACCATAACAGCATTAGGCCCACGTCAAAGAAACACAGACATTTTTAGATTGCAAATTTTTTTCAAGAACTGGGCAGAAATAATGACAAAAGAGAAAACCACACTTCGATACAGCTTCTTAAAACCTCAGAGCTCCAGGAATCCAGAGAAAAGGGGAAGCAGGGAGGAAGGCAGATGTGAGGGGTGACAGCCTGGGTCCCGCAGGGTTCTAACCAGCTCCAGAATGAACCACCATTGAGCAAATTACTTCCTTTCTCTGTGGTTCAATTTCCTCATCTGTGACATTGGGATGGACAATGATATTTCTCCCCTCTGGCTGTGTCTTCATGCCTTTTAAAAGTATGAGCAGAGGCATACAAATTGATTAAAATAGTACCTGGCACACAGTCAGACCTCTTTAAAGTGAGCAGCATTACTGGATGTTTTGAAAAAATGAAAATAATATTTTTAAAGTTCTGAGAAGGAAATATGTTGAACTTAGAATTCTATATCCAGTCATTCAGTTCATTGAGGGCAAAATGCAAAATTACCAGACCTGTAAGAAGTTGGAAACCTCAGCAACCACTTATCTTAAAGGATAATTTTATTTTAAAAGAGAGAACAGAAAATTGAAGAAAAAAATAAGGAGGGCAATCAAGAAACAGGAGAAATAAAGGAAGTTAAAAAGAAAAATAAGAGGATTCATGACACTTTTAATATAGGAAAGTAGACATTTCAAGCAATAGTCTTAACCATACAGAACTATGTTTCCCAGCCAAATGTAAAAACTGTTTCTAGGAGTTCCCATCATGGTGCAGCGGAAACAAATCAGACTAATAACCATGAGGTTGTGGGTTCCATCCCTGACCTCACTCAGTGGGTTAAGGATCCAGCGTTGCTGTGAGCTGCGGTGTAGGTCACAGATGCAGCTTGGATCTGGCATTGTTGTGGCTTTGGTGTAGGCCAGCAGTTGTACCTCCAGTTAGACCTCTATCCTGGGGACCTCCACATGCTTCGGGTGCGGCCCTAAAAAGACAAAAAGATACACACACACCAAAAAAACTGTTCCTACAATGTGAACAGAATCAAAATTGCCTAAGTGCTGTTTATTGGTTCTCCATTTTTGAATCAACATAGAAACAAATCAAAAGAATTAAAGTCATAAAATACTTTAAATCATGACCAGCCATGGCAATATAAAAATAATATATATAATTAGCCAAACTGGGAGAAATAGGGAGATTTCCTTTTTGTTGGCTGGAGGTAATCTCGCTAATAAACAGAGACAAAAAATGATAGAATTGGAAAAGCACTAGTTTACAACTTCCAATAAATTACTAGATCTTGGTACTTCTAAGCGATAACACAACAAAAGTAGAGACAAATAGCTGCTCCCATATAGAACTACACCAGTCTGGAGATACTCCAGCCTGAGGGGAAAAAAAAAAACTTAAACTTGAATTTAATGAAAACTCTAGTAGCAAAAATGAATTGTCATTTAGAAGTTTACAAGACAGAACATGTGAAATGCTAAAATATACCAGAATGAGTAGGAGAATCGTCACAAGACCAAAGCCAAACAAGAACAACAACAAAAACCCAAAAAGCAGCAAAAATCCCACCAAAATAAACAAACAAAAAAAACTAACCCTCTTAACAAATAAATCGCTAGAAGATGAAAGTGATTGTAGCAAACTTAAAGATATATCCAATCACAGAAGATTCAGAACCTTATTTGTATTCTGATTTTAAAATCTTAAAAAGGAAGAAGGGAAGAGTAATCCCTAGCTATGAAGTTGGAGGAGACTGGCCCAACCCATTGGACAAGGTCCAGGCGGTAGTGGACCAAGGGGCTCAGGGCACTGGCTAGAGAGGAGCTCCCAGCAGAGGCAGAACTCTGGGATGGCCTCCAAGCCCTCAGCATCCCTGGGGTAGCCCCTGTAGAAGCTGGCCCCCACCCCAGAACTCAGGCAGGACCTGCACATTCGGTGAGGCAGTGGCTCCCCTGCTGAGGTTACATCCTGGGAGATTCTCACATAGGGAATGGGAGAGTCCCCTACTGGCTTTGCAGACATAACCCCACGGCCAAGACTCCAGCAGTGGGGGGTCTCCAAGTCCAGCAGCAGCCTCCTGCTCCCAACCACCAAGACACCCGGATACCTCAACCCCACAGCTGCGAGGCACTTCATCCTTCCTGCCAGCAGGGGGAGTCAAGGCAGGTTTTTCATTCCAGGAGATGAGAAGCGGGTCCAGACCCCGCCCACCTGCACCTGGATGGCATCTGCCAAAACCCTGGAACAGTGAATTTCCACGGACTTCATCTACTAAAGTTGTAATAATTTGTAACGCAGCTACAAAAAACTAATACACACCCCTTGACCGTGAATACTTTCTGCGATAAAAGAAAGATTCTCAGGGGTGAGCCACTGACACACATTGGAGATCTGATTCCGCAAGTTTGGGATTTGGCCCCGAGACTCCGCGGGAGGAGGAAGCTCCCGGCAGCTGTCCAGCTCCGCCCACCCCTGACCCCCTGCCGCCCTCCCCCTCTGTCTCCCAACATCCAGACCCACTGCCTGTCTTCGAGAGGAGGGCACTCAGTGCCTCTGCTCTCTGCTCAGACTTGGACCTTAGCGCTCCCCACTTGGCTCTTTCCAGCACCAGCACCGCAGACTACCCACTCCTGTAGCATCCCCATACCCCGCTGCATCCCCCAGCTCTGCAACCCCTTCCGCAATGCCCACAGCAACCCCTGCATCCTCGTCCCTCTCCATCCCGCCATTCCCCTCCCCTCTACCTGAATCCCCTGCGCCCAATGACCCCCTGCACTGAGGGCCACCTCCACCAACATCGGATCAGAGACCTAGACACTCGCCAGACTGCTGTCCCCTCGCCCGCCCCTGACCCGGGGACGCCCTCAAACTCCCCACCCGGCTGGACCCAGATCCGAACCTGGCTCCGCAGTGTCTGAAGATCCTCCCGGTGCCCAGGGAGAATGCTAGAGAGAGGCTGGGCGAGGCCCCAGGCTGGTGCTGCATCTGGTATTCCTCCGGTTCTCAGAGAGACTTTCTTCCGAGAGACTTTCGGTTTCATTTCTCATCTCAGCTAAGTTTCCAGTTTCCTTTCACTGCCTGGAAAACTAGGTAAGCAGGTAGGGGAACAGAGCATCCTTTATGGGAACCTTGGGGACAGCCATCGAGGCAGTGTGGACTTAGAGATTTGGGAGATGAGGCAGAGAAGACCCAGACATCTAAACAAGATAAAAGAAGCAGAGGTGAATTAGAACCGATGAAACTGTAAGGAACTGCAGAATCTAAAGTTCCACTGCAAGCTGTGGGGTTCCACCTTCCTGCCAAAAGAAAAACAAAACCAGTTAAGTACATGGGAACTTGGAGTTTCAGCGATGGGAAGCTGAGGAGTTTTATATCAACAGTATCTGGAGCTTTTACAAGCCAATAAATACCTTTCTTAAAAGTGAAGGTGCAACATTCTCACTTTTATTTCTCACTTCAATCTATGTTATATTCATGTAATTTCTGCGGCGAGTTGATGTTTGCAATCTGGATTTCAACACTAGTCTCTTTTTAGTGTGCTTGTGTGCTTAACTGCATGAACCCTGTAACTGTGCAAGTACACAGGAATTCCAGGAGGTGGGGATAGCATGGATTTGGGTCATCTTAGCAACAGTGCGAAGCCAGGAGCTGCTCTGTCTGCAAGGAGAGGGGTGCAGGCATTTCCTGCTCCACAGGGAAAAACAGAACAAACAGCGGGAAATTGGAGACTGAGTCACTGAAGAAAAAGGTGGGGGCAGAGAAGATGGGCTTTTGTCACCTCCGTCATACTTTTATTTTTTGGTCTGTAAATCTGTGAGGTTTTGCTTGATGATGATAGTGAGAAAAGAAAACAAAAGAACTTGGAACTTGACACAGGGCTGTCTGAGGTGACACACTGTGAGTCCCTCCCCCACTCAGCTCCCTAGGGCTCTTGCCTGGGGCCCGCAGGGGAACGTCCCTCCCTCCTCTGACTCCAGGATCCTGTGGGCCTGTGAGGCTCAGAGCAAAGGTACTTTGCAGGATGCACTGCAGGGAGGATCTTGGGCAGAGGAGATGATGCTGGTTACTTCCTGGGTCTCCAAGGGTCCTTACCAAAGGGGCAGGGGAGCCACTTCAAGAAGGTGGTGTTACTGAGAGGAATGGAGCTGGGCAGTTACACAGGTGGTTGTAGAAGTCCCATTTGGGGACCATACATAGGGAGGGAAACCTAGGGGACTTTGGGAGGCCACAGTAAGTTGGTGGCTCAAGGCGGACAACATCAGAAGCACATCATAGAATGAAGCAGCCTTGCTTAAAACCATAAATAAAAGGAGACATGCTTCAGGTCATTAGGTGAAAGATAAAATGAGGCCTGCCTTCAAGAAGTTCAGCAAGAAAATGATCCTTAGGACCAAGGAGGGGAATTTAAGGGGAAGATGACATTCCAAAGGAGGAGACCCCATGATATGGAAACTTGAGAGGATTCAACATATTTTTAGCATCTGTTCCCACCCTTCTGCTGATCTGAACAAGCACCGTGACAGTCCTAGTTGGACCTCATAGGGTCAAATACTCAAGCGTCCTATATTAAACCTATTTCTTGCCTATCACTTTGTCTCTCACTGAATTCCTTCTGCAATGAGACACAAAGAACCTGAGCCTCAGTAGGTCCAGACACCAGGTGAGTGACTCTAATAAAAACAACAACAACAACAAAAAACTGGGTTCAAGTCCCAATCTGGGTTTTGGCTGGGTTCGAGTCAGAGGCGTTTTGGTTTCATTTTGGCAGAGCAGCACCAGTGGCAGAGTGTGGTGGCACCACCTGCTGTCTGTGACAAGGAACCAGGGGCCACAGTGTAAGGAGGCAGTGTTCCCAGGAAAAGGCAAAGGCAGAGAAACAGGCTCTTGGAGAGACTAGCACCACTGATACTGGGACTTTAGCCACGTGGACCAAGCCTCAGAACCACAAGGAAATACTTCCGCGTTATTTTAAGCCACGAAGTTCTGTTTGTTATGACAGCCTTAGGAAAGGAATATCCTATTGTAAGCGAATAAAGTAAGCAAGTGATCACGTATTTGCTAGCAGCAGAAATAATGAAGATGTGTGATAAGAGAGCATTAGTTGAGGCGGCCACTGCCTGCTAAGAGCATGCTAGTATCCTTATGCTCTCACAATAAGCCTCACAACAACTTCATGAGGCGTGTCCTACCATTTCAGAGATGAGAGGAGGTCGGCTCACAGGTAAATGGGTGCCAGATTTAGCACCTGGTCTTCCCACCATCTTCTCCAAGACCTGGTCTCGGACAAGCCTTCACCTTCTACAAAGGAAAGCCTTGCACTTTGCCTTTGGACAATTTCATTCTGCTTCCTCTTTGGTTAACTTATTGAGATATTCATTCTTTTTCGTATATATAGTAGTTTGGGGTTGTTTTGGTTTTTAATAACTAGGTTTATGAAGTGAAACCTCAGGAACCCCTGAGCCAGTCACCTTTCACTTTTCACCCAGGCAGGTGTAAACAGCATCCAGAAGCTCTAGCCTTGCTTTCGTTTTTACTTCAACCACAGCCACGCCCTGGACCTCGTCTAAAATATCGACCATCACAATCCTTTTCTGGGTCAGCCCCCTTCCTCCTGCTCCTGGCAGGGCAGCCTCTGGGGACTGCCCAAATCTTTGTCCTGTGGGGATGAACTCCAAGAGTCAACATGCCACCCCTTCTCTGAGTTCGCAAGTACAACTGCTTGAGCCAACTAACCTCCACGCTTCTGTCTGCAGCTGATAATCGGGATCAATATTTTCTCCGGTGTTCCCTCTGGACACTGAGGGAAGTGACTCAGTCTGTGTCCCGTCAAACTGTTGACACACAAGAGTGGGTGCCTTTCTTCCCCCAAACTTTTGCCTACTTTACAAGGATGGTTATAGCCCTACAGCACTTGATATTCTCAAGTCCTTTCTGAGGTCAGGACATCTTGTTTGCAGGTCTCTCCCAAATTTACAATGACTGCATCATTCTTACCTGGAGTCTGGGGAGAGCTCACCAGGCACCACCCAGACCCCACACGGCTGGATGGGCCCCTCCTCAAATGCCCCAGTTCCTTGCTCTTCCGTCTGTCCATCTTCACCTCCCCCCACCAAATGGAAGGCACCCGTGCTCACCCCTGACTCGTTTAAAACACTAACCAGAATGCTCTCCTGGTGTGCCAGCCCCTCCTCTCCAGGAGCATCCCTCTGGTGGTCCAAACTTGGGTTCCACACCTCCCTGCCAAGTCCTGGGCCCCTTAGTCCAGATCTGCCCTGAAACTATTCTGCAAAGATTGGTGATGATGCAGGGGCTAAGAAACCCAGACCGGGCTCCTCTAGTCCACCATCCACATCACTTGTCTCTGAAACATCTGAAAGGTTTCAGCCAGCCTCTCTGCTCCCTCCGTTTCAGGTATCGTATTCTTTTTTTGGTCCATTTCTCTGCCTGCCTTCTCTCTTGAGATAAAAGGAAATGTCACATAACAAATGCTCAGATTAGAACCTGGGGGAAACTTGTCGCCTCTGTACTCAAGTCCCAGTGAACTTGAGCTTCCAGTGATGATAGAACCCAGCATCTCTTCGGCCCATTTTCCATAGGCTGGTGCAGCATGGCCGCCTCTCACCTGGGCCCTGCCTTGCTGCAGCCTGTCCCTCCAGCCCACCTCCACCTGCTACCAGGAGCCCCTGGCCAGCATGTGTCAACCCTTCCTCACTGTTTCCGGATTCAACCACTTACTAGTGCTTCCCCTTTGGGCCACTCCAGCCCCGCAGTAGGCCTCCATCACCGGCCCCCGAGTCCAAGGCAGGCCAAGCACAGGACCGCCGACCTGGACAGTGGTTAGGGACAGGTAGTTGGTCACATGTACTCACAGCCCGGGGTGGGGGAGGGGAGCCAGCTGCCCAGGCAAGACACACAGGCCAGGACGGGGGTGGGGGGGGGAGCAGAGTCACCAGGTGGGACAGGGGAGGCAGAGGGCGAGGTGACCCAGGTTCCCTTGGGAAGACAGGGTGGCTCATTTGAGTCCCCATACAGCCCAGCAGGGCACGCCAGCTCTTGGGTGAAGGCAGCAGCCTGGAGGACAGAGGACCTGGCTCTCATCTGAGGACCCCCCCCCCCAGACAGCAGGTTGCCCCTGCGGAACTCCCAGGGCCCCAGGCGGCTCAACGGCGTCAAGGCAGTAAAGCTTCCCCAAAAACATGGCACCTGAGGACGGCTAGGCTGGGGGAGCCTGAGGAAACAGCAGAAGCAGGAGGTACTCGACTCCCCCTTCACCTTCTTTCCCCAAAGTGGGAAAGGAGCCCCTACCCCACCTGGTACAGTGACTGACCACAGCCTTCTTGCAGGGAGGGGACACTGGGCCAAGAAGGCAGAAGGCCGGTGAGCCCATCCCTGCCCCAGCCTCCTCTCACCAACCCCTCACATAGTCACTGCTGGTCTGAATCCTGCTCTGGTCACTTCCTTGGGACCTCGTTCTCTCCTGAAGCGTCCTGTGTACATTTAAAAATTCAGGAAAACGTGCATGTTTTCCTGCTGTTCATCTGCCCTGTCAGTTTAATTCTTAGGCCCGGCCAGAGGCCCCAAGGGGGCAGAGGAACATCTGGCCTTTCCAGGCACACAGGGCACCACAGGCCTCACAAGATGAGGCCTCAGCAGCCTGACCAGGACGTTGATGTCAGCATGGACAGACCTCGCAGCATTTCATGTAGGAGCCCCACATAAAAGGACTGATGTGCAAGTTAAGCCTCAGTCAGATTAAATAGACAGTAAATGCAGAGTGTATGCCTCCAGAACCCAAAGAGGGCTAAAAGCCACTGGCCTTGCCTCAATATTCCAGATACTGGGGGGACAGTAGTCAGCTTATCAATGATGGGGCAGCCCTCTCTTCACCACATCAACTAGGGGGCTTCTCCAGGGTGGGGCCCTGCACTATCTGGGGCAGTTGCAACACTTGGATCGGGCCCTCTGTCAGGATCTGAATGTCCAGGATGAGCATCTCAAGAGAACAAATGGTCTCAGAAGGTGTGATTATGGGAGTTCCCACTGTGGCCCAGTGGTAACAGACCCAACGGATACCCATGAGGATGCGAGTTCGATCCCTGGCCTCACTCAGTGGGTTAGAGATCTGGCATTACCAAGAGCTGTGGTGTAGGTCTCAGATGCAGCTTGGATCCCACATTGCTGTGGCTGTGGTGTAGGCTGGGCAGCTGTAGCTCCAATTTGATCCCTAGCCTGGGAACTTCCATATGCCACAAGTGCAGCCCTAAAAAGAAAAAAAAAAAGTGTGATTATGGGGTGCCATGTCACACCTGTGCCCTGGAGGATGGGGGCACAAACAGGACCTCACCTACAGAGTGTACACAACAGCAAGGATGTTGTCCCCATGGGAGCTGGCAGGGCACATCTTGTGCCTTCAGAAATGGCACAGAGGCTGTGGGGGGGGGCACCATGAACAGACCAGCTGCGCCAGTTGTGTAACAGCTGGTTGCACACCAGCTGCCACTGGGAGGGAGTGCTGGGGGCAGCTTCCGTGGGCCAAGGGTGTGAAGGGGGTGGAGACCATGGTGGGGGGTGGGCATGCACTCTCAGGGTAAGGACACTCACCCTGTCATTCACTAGGTCTGTGGTTAAGTTCTCGAAAATTTTCTGTCAAGAGTATAGCAACTTAATACTATACTGTTTCATCCTGTACCTTTCCTCTGATTATGACGTGACTGTTTCAGGAGCTTGCATGACATGCGGCTTTGAAAGGAATTTCAAGACTTATTTTTTTCCGATATAATGGATTTGCTTACAGCCAAGATAGTTGTGTGGCTTCTTAAAATCATAATGCCAACACCTTCTATTACAGAGTTCTGCGCGACTATATTTGTTTTGGTTTAAATTGTGTAATAATAACCTCAATATTATACAGACAAATCACAAATAAATAATGGTACTAATAAATGTGTATATATACCCATGGAAAAGTAATTATGTCAGCAGTCATTTACTTACCTCTTCATTGTGAAGAAACAAAACATTCAAACACAATCACAGACTTGGGTATAAAATAAAGATGAGCACGGGGTCTGTGATATTTCAGCCACAGGCTCTTCACCACCTGCTCATCAGTCAATCAGAGGGAACCTCAGGCGGCAGACGCACCAGCTTGGTGGAAATTCCTTCCCAGAATAGCAAGCGCTGAGCTCAGAGCAGTTCAACAGGAGCAGGCGAGGGACAGACGCAGGACTTTGGGGCAGAGCAACTGGCCTCCACGCTGGCATTTTTTCAGCATCCAAATCCTTCTTTGCTCTAACAGCTGGTTTCTCTGTTTGTCACATTCTTCCTTCCTGTCTGCTTTCCTGGAGTGATGGCGGTGTGGTCCACACAGGCTCCTTGAGAGCAGCCAAGAGGCTATGGGCAGCTGTGCCCATGTCCCCACTTGTCCTGCAGCAAAACTCCCTGTGCAAGCCTGATGCGCCCACTGAATGTCTCCCTGAGGCACAGAAAACGCAAACTTTAAGAGAAATGGACTGTCAGCTGTCAGTTAGGTCAAATAAGTCTCTCTGCCACTTTTAAACATTGAATTATTGTGGTAGATTTGCCTTTCCCTTCTAATGGAAAACAAAAACCTGCCCTAGTCCATCAAGGCTTTGCTTCCCTTTATATCAACTCAATTTAAAACAGTACTATCTTCAGCCACAACAACAACAAAAAAGTGCTACGTTTTTAAATAATGCATTCGTACTATAAACACAAATGATTTTCTTCTTCACACCGCCACTCTATAATGAGGCTTTCCTTTACAATTATAAACATTTCATAAACATTGCTTTCTATGACCACTTGGAAAAATCCATGAATTTACTTAACTACTTAAACTGGAGATGTAGGCTATTACTTTTTAATATTATTAATAGTGTACTGAACATGCTATCATATGTGTCAAAAGAAGAGTAGGATAGAACAAGTAGGTCAAAGGATGTGAACTTTTCAAAGTGTGACACGTCAAGTGAGCAGATGCTAACGCACTTACAAATGGATCTGAAGATTGAGAATCCGCAGATGATAGCCGGTCTGGAGTGGAGGACACTCAGTTTCTAGGATTTAATACCACTAAGGGACATTTACCACGCTCTGAATAGAAACATACAAGGTTTGTGGGTATTGCTCTAAGCCTCTCAGTGTGGGAAGTATTTTGTTATGCAGCAATACACTGACACACATTTTGATTCAGGATTTTGGAAGTGGAGCACAACCAGTGTTGCCATAGAACCAAAGTGTGGATGAGGCATAGAGGTAGAGATCAATCAATAGGATGAGCAGGGAAAACCACAAATAGGAAGCCACATGCCAGAATGAGGAATCCACAGACAAGTGGGTGCTCACATCACTCAGGACAGTGGCAGGACTTGGGTGAAGAATAGAGCCAGGAGCCCAACTGGACCAAAGTCTCCATAACCAGGCAGGTGGAGGAAGTCCACTCAACTGACCAGGGCTTAAAGGACCTGGACTTTTCATAAGAAGCAGCTATTGTTTGAAAGCTGAACTGGGACCCAAGAAAAGGCCCCTGAGCCAGCTCCCAGCCTCAGATGCACATGGGAATGGTTCTGGCGGTAAATGGGAGTGTGCCTGGGAACCCACTTTCACCATGTTGCCGTGAGGGAGGCACAGCGAGGCCAGAAGCAGACCAAGAGTCCAGAGGTTGTTTTTCACCTTTGTACTCACGTTCCAAGGGGCCAGTACACCATACAAGATGACTCAGAGGGAGTGCCAGAGTCAGTCAAAGGGCAGCAGGATAGGCAGACTGTGGGTGGCACCTTTACTGCAATTTCCATGCAAAGGAACTGGTGAGGCAGGGTAAGCGGTTCAGGACTGGCTGATCTGAATAAATTCCACAGGCTCTGGGCACAGGGACTGTTCCTGGTTGCCTGGTACCTGACCCCGGGCAATTGGGGCAGGTGTACAGAGGCCTGGAGTGTGAGTCCTATATGGGATGTGGCTGGAGTGTGGGCTTGGGGGTGTAGATAAAAAGGGAAATGAGCAGTCTAGTCAGGGCCTCAAAACTGGGGTCAAATCAAAGTGTTAAATGCAGATCACACTCACCAAGTTGGTCAGCAGCTGTGGCTGGGCCCACAGTCACCCCAGGGACCAGCCCCTCCCATTCACAGGCCCTGCCCATCCCCACAGTCCCACCTACCTGCACCACCCTGCCTATCCCCACAGCCCCACCACCACCCAGACAGCCCAACAGCACCCCAAAGCTTCACCACAGCAGGAGGGGCACATATCCCTTAAGTGCTAAGCCTGGTGGACAGATGCCACCTTGTCTCTGAGCCCACAGGCCATCTCCCCAAGACTGGGAGAAAGATATCTGATTTAACTAATACATAGAAACAGAGAATTAGGAAAAAGTAGGAGATACATTCCAATCAAAAGAACAAGATGAAACCTCAGAAAAAGAACTAAATGAAACAGACAAAAGCAACCTACCTGGTAAGGAGCTTAAAATAACGGTCATGAAAATGATCACTGAACTCAGGAGAAGGGTGGACAAACAGAGTAGGAACTTCAACAAAGAGAAAGAAGATACCCAATGTAGTTACACTGAACTGAAAAAGAGCCCAGAGAGGTTCAACAGCAGGTATAAAATCCATCAGCAAGCTGGAAGACAAAGCAGCAAAATGAAAGAAGAACTTTAAGAAAATAAGCTACCTTCAGGGGCCTTGGGACAACATCAGGCAGAATAACATTGGCATTATGAGGGTTCCAGAGACATAGACTGGCTGAATGGATACAAAAACAAGATCCATATATATGCTGTCTTCAAGAGACCCACCTCCACTTCTAGGGACACATACAAATTGAAAGTGAGAGGATGGAAGAAAATATTTCATGCAAACGGGGATGAGAAGAAAGCTGGAGTAGCAATACTCATATCTGACAAAATAGACTTTAAAATGAAGAATATTTTAAGGGACAAAGAAGGTCATTACATAATGATCAAAGGATCAATACAAGAAGAAGATACAACAATTCTAAATAACTACACACCCAATGTAGATTCACCACAATATATGAGGCAACTGCTAACAACCTTAAAAGGACAAATAAACAATAACACAATCATAGTGGGGGACTTTAACACCACACTTACAGCAAAGGACAGATCAACCAGACAGAAAATCAATAAGGAAACACAGGCCCTGAATGAAGCATTAAACCAGATGGACTTAATAGATATTTATAGGACATTCCATCCAAAAGCAACAGAATACACATTCTTCTCAAGTGCACATGGAACATTCTCTAAGATTGATCACATCTTGGGCTACAAATCCAACCTCAGTAACCTTAAGAAAATTGAAATCATATCAAGCATCTTTTCTGACCACAACACTCTATGACTAGAAATCAACAACAAGAAAAAATCTGCAAAAAAACACAAACACCTGGAGAATAAACAACATACTACTAAACAACCAATGGATCACTGAAGAAATCAAAGAGGAAATTAAAAAATACCTAGAAGCAAATGACAACAAAGATACCACACTCTAAAACCTATGGGATGCAGCAAAAGCAGTTCTCAGAGGGAAGTTTATAGCAATACAAGCCCACCTCAGGAAACAAGAAAAAGCTCAAATAAACAAGCTAACTTTACATCTTAAGCAGCTCAAGGGAGAAGAACAGACAAGACCTAAAATTAGAAGAAGGAAAGAAATCATAAAGATCCGAGCAGAAATCAATGAACTAGAAACAAAGAAAACCATAGAAAAGATCAATGAAATGAAAAGCTGGTTCTTTGAAAAGATCAACACAATTGATAAACCCCTAGCCAGACTTATCAAGAAAAAAAAGAGGACTCAAATCAATAAAATGAGAAATGAAAAAGAGAAGTAACAATGGACATCACAGAAAATCAAAGGATCATAAGAGACTACTATATGCAACTATACGCCAATAAAATGGACAACCTAGAAGAAATGGACAAATTCTTAGAAAAGTACAATCTTCCAAGACTAAACCAAGATGAAATAGAAAAGATGAATGGACCAATCACAAGAACTGAAATTGAAACTGTGATTTAAAAACTTCCAACAAAAGTCCAGGACCAGATGGCTTCACAGGTGAATTCTATCAAACATTTAGAGAAGAGCTACCACCTCTCCTTCTGAAACTATTCCAAAAGATTGCAGAGGAAGGGATACTCCCAAACTCATTCCATGAGGCCACAATCACCCTGATACCAAAACCGGACAAAGATACCACAAAAAAAGAAAACTACAGGCCAATTTCACTGATGAACATCGATGCAAAAATCCTCAACAAAATACTAGCAAACCACATGCAACAATACATTAAAAGGATTGTACATCATGATCAAGTGGGATTTATCCCAGGAATGCAAGGGTTCTTCAATATCCGCAAATCCACTCAGTGTGATACACCACATTAACAAATTGAAGAATAAAAACCATATGATCCTCTCAATAGATGCAGAAAAAGCCTCTAACAAAATCCAACACCCATTTCTGATAAAAACCCTTCAGAAAGTGGGCATAGAGGGAACCTACCTCAACATACTAAAGGCCATATATGACAAACCCACAGCAAACACCATTCTCAATGGTGAAAAGCTGAAAGAAGTCCTGCTGAGATCAGGAATAAGACAAGGATGTCCGCTTTCGCCACTACTCTTCAACATAGTTTTGGAAGTCCTAGCCGTGGAAATCAGAGAAGTAAAAGAGATAAAAGGAATCCAAATTGGAAAGGAAGAAATAAAACTATCACCATTTGCAGATGACATGATACTATACCTAGAGAATCCAAAAGACTCTACCAGAAAACTGTTAGAGCTCATCTATGAATTTGGCAAAGTTGCAGTATACAAAATTAGTACACAGAAATCAATGGCATTTCTATATACAATGAAAGATCAGAAAGAGAAATTAGGGAAGCAATTCCATTTACCATCACTTCCAAAAGAATAAAATACCTAGGTGTAAACCTACCTAAAGAGACAAGAGACCTGTACTCTGAAAACTATAAGACACTGATGAAAGAAATCAAAGATGACACAAATAGATGGAAAGATATACCATGCTCTTGGATTGGAAGAGTCAATATTATCAAAATGACTATACTACCTAAGGCAATATATAGATTTGATGCAACCCCTATCAAATTACCAAGGACAGTTTTCACAGAACTTGAACAAAATATGTTAAAGTTTGTTTGGAAGCACAAAAGACCCAGAATAGCCAAAGACATCCTAAAAAAGAAAAACGGAACTGGAGGAATCAGGGTCCTGGACTTCAGTCTATACTACAAAGCAAAAATCATCAAAACCATATGGTACTGGCACAAAGACAGAAATATAGATCAGTGGAACAGGATAGAAAGCCCAGAATTAAACCTACTCACCTACAGGCAACTAATCTATGAGAAAAGAGGCAAGGATATACAATGGAGAAAGGACAGCTTGTTCAATAAGTGGTGCTTGGAAAACTGGACAGCCACATGGAAAATAATGAAATTAGAACACTCCCTAACACCATGCACAAAAATAAACTGAAAATGGATGAAAGACCTAGATATAAAACCAGACACTATAAAACCCTTAGAGGAAAACATAAGCTAAACACTCTGACATAAACAACAGCAACACCTTCTCAGATTCACCTCTCAGAGTATTGACAATAAAAGCAAAAATAAACAAATGTGACCTAATCAAACTTAAAAGTTTCTGCACAGCAAAGGAAACACTAAACAAAACACAAAGACAATCCACAGACTGGGAGAAAATCTTTGCAAGTGAATCGACTCACAAGAGATTAATCTCCAAAATTTATAAACACCTTCTGCAGCTCCATAACAAAAGAACAAGCAACTGCATCAAAAAATGGGCAGAGGATCTAAACAGACAATTCTCCAAAGACGACATATGGATGGCCAAAACACACATGAAAATATGTTCAACATCACTCATTATTAGAGAAATGCAAATCAAAACCACTATGAGGTATCACCTTACACCAGCCAGAATGGCCATCATCAAAAAGTCTACAAACAATAAGTGCCAGAGAGGGTGTGGAGAAAAAGGAACTCTAGTACACTGTTGGTGGGGTTGTAAATTGGTGCAACCACTGTGAAAAACAGTATGGAGATTCCTCAGAAAACTAAAAATAGAACTACCATTTGATCCAGCAATCCCCCTCCTGGGCATCTACCCGGAGAAAACCATAACTTGCAAAGATACATGTACTCTGATGTTCATTTCAGCATTATTTACAATAGCCAAGACATGGAAACAACCTAAATGTCCATTGACAGAGGAATGGATCAAGAAGAAGTCGTACATATACACAATGGAATATTAACAGCCATTAAAATGAATGAAATACCACCATTTTTAGCAACATGGATGGACCCAGAAATCATCATGCTAAGTGAAGTCAGCCATACAATGAGACACCAACATCAAATGCTTTCACTGACATGTGGAATCTGAAAAAAGGACAGAATGAACTTCTTTGCAGAACAGATACTAACTCACAGACATTGAAAAACTTATGGTCTCCGGAGGAGACAGTTTGGGGGGTGGGGGATGTGCTTGGGTTGTGGGATGGAAATCCTGTGAAATCAGATTGTTATGATCATTATACAGCTACAGATGTGATAAATTCACTTGAGTAATAATAAATAAATAAAAAGACAACCAATAAAAAGTGTTGCCAAGAATATGGAGAAAAGTGAACCGTCCTGCAATATTGGTGGGCATATAAATTTGTGCAGCCACTGTAGAAAACAGAATTTCCTCAAAAACTAAATACAGAACTATCATATGATCCAGCAATTCCAATCTTGGGTATTAAATGAAGAAAACGAAAACACTAATTTGAAAAGATGCATGCACATCAAAGTTTATTGCAGCATTATTTACAATTGCCAAGACATGGAAACAACCTAAATGTCCACTAACAGAGGAATGGATAAAGAAGATGTGGTACCTATATACAATGGACTACTCAGCCATTTTCAGCAACATGGATGGTCCTAGAAATTATCATACTAAATCAAAGACAAATATCATGAGATCACGTATATGTGAAAAAAATTATATAAACGAACTTATTTACAAAACAGACTCATGGACAAAGAACAAACTTATGGTTACCAAAGAGGAAAGGGGGAAATACGTAGAAGTTTGGGATTAACATTTAGACACTACCATATATAAAATAGATAACCAACAAGGACCTACTATATGGCACAGGGAATTTTACTCAATATTTTGTAACCACCTATTAAGAGAAAAGAACATGAAAAAGAATATTTATATATATAATTGAACCACTGTGCTGTAACCTGAAACTAACACAACATTCTAAACAAACTATACTTCAATTTAAAAGAAAACAAGAGAAAAAAATGCCTTATACCTGAAACTTGTGCAATACCAAAAAAAAAAAAAAAAAAATCAGAGATTAAAACATTTAAAAACCATGTTACTTTCTATGTACTAATAGCATCCTTAATAAATGAATAGGACCTTATTATTATAACTTAAGAACCTTGGTCAAACTACTGGTGTAAATTTCCTAGTTAAGAGAATGTATTTCTGGAGTTCCCGTTGTGGCGCAGTGGTTAATGAATCCGACCATGAGGTTGCGGGTTCGGTCCCTGCCCTTGCTCAGTGGGTTGGCCATCCGGCGTTGCCGTGAGCTGTGGTGTAGGTTGCAGACGTGGCTCGGATCCCGCGTTGCTGTGGCTCTGGCGTAGGCCGGTGGCTACAGCTCCGATTGGATCCCTAGCCTGGGAACCTCCATATTGCCGAGGGAGCGGCCCAAGAAATAGCAACAACAACAACAAGAGACAAAAAAAAAAAAAAAAGAGAATGTATTTCAGATTCTTATATTACCCTATTTGATAACAGGTGTGTTTTCTCCACTAAGCACAGAATGAAGGAAGTGTCACCTTTCCTTGTCTTTGTGAATGAAATAATATCCAGCTGTGAAACCTCTCTGCAGAGCTTAAGCTCTTGTTTTCTCCTTTTTCTTATGGATTTCCCCCTTCTCAGTATCACCCCAGGCTTTAGGAACCAGGCACTCCAGGGAATTCCGAGAGGCCTCCCTCGGGTCAATGAGCCAGCATGGTCACCACCGAGACTCAGGGACAGACTTACTGACCTGGCCCTTGGACTTAGGACACAGAGCCCCCCTCCCCCCACCCAGCTCCCAGGCCAGGAGGCCTAGTGCTCAGGGCCCTGGCTTCTGGGTCAGACCCCGCTCCGCTCTGATGAGCTCTGTTCATCCTGCGTATGCGCCCTGGTCCATCACAGGACCCACCGCCCCTCCATCCCACCAGCTCTAAGAGAGCTCTCCCCTGGGCTGGGACCAGCATCCCTCCTGGAAGCACCAGCCCCACCTCCCTGCAGAGGACCCAACACACTGGTCCATCACACAGCCAGACAGTGTCACTTTGAGGGTTTCCACGCTGGCATTTGTTACTTTTTTTTTTTTTTTACTTAGGATTCAGAAGCACACACAAAAAGGGTGAATTTCTCCCTGCCATACAAGAATTCTAAACATAAAAAGGCTAGACTTCTTGGAAGGGAGAGGAAATGTATTTTGTTACATATCTAGGGAAAAAGGGGACTTTTTCATTCATTTGTAAACAAGCGCACAGACACAAAAAGAAATGAGGAATGTTTCATTAAGAAAAATGTTGGAATAAGAGCCTATTTCTTCAGCCCACGTGTTAAGATGGGGTTAGACAGTTTACCCATTAATTTCCAAAAATGATGGCCTGGGTACAATTTTGTCTGGGAGAAAAACTGGTGATACTCTGAACAATGTACTATTACCTCAATAAACCACTTAAAAACACTGATATGACAGTGGGTTTACATAGTTATCATTGGGTTAGGGACAAAAGAAGCATTTACTTTACTTAAAAACATCGTAAATGTGGTATGACGCAATGAATCAGTATTTCTTTCCTTAACACAACTCCAGTTTTTCAAATGCTAACCTTTTTATATCTTTGCACACCATACCTTGTTTGAAGAAAAGCCTTGCTCCTCATTCCGTCCTACCTCTCGGATTCCTTCCATGGATTCCTCTGCAGCTTCTGGGCTCTGTGTCCCAGAGTCAGAGGCTCCGGCTTAGCCTTTCTGGAGGAAGGTGCGGACAGGAAAGCAGAGCCCCAGGCTCCTTAGCAATGCCTCCAGTCCTGTTTCAGGACCTGTCCCAGCCGGTGTCTGTGGTCCGCTAGGAAACACCCAGTGCCCTCAAGTTCTGCACCCCTGGGGCTGGGTCAACTCTGTGCTTCTCACCATCTCCCCCAGTGGTGGGGGCTGCATTTACACGGGCTCTTCTCTTGCCCTGGTTATGCATCTGCTTCACCTGTTTACTATTGTCCACAAATGTTGCCTCCTCCCCCTGTCTTTGTTCTTTTAGGTTTTCCTATTCTACTGGGGGAGGAGAGGGGGAGGGAAATATGTGGTCACTCAGCCGTGTTCACTGAGAAACACCTTTAGCCCAGAAGCTGCCCCAAATGTGGTGACAGAAAACCATCTAAATAAAGAATGGATGGGGTACCTCAATTCTAAGTGTATCTGCCCCTTAACTTGGTCCTGCTATCAGATGGTGGAGCAGAAATGCCTGTTCTTTCCATTCCCGAGATTTGCTGCTTGGGAGATGTAAACACGGGATGACGTTACAAGGAGGTGATTACATAAAGATTGTGGAGCAGTTTTACACCAACAGAAAGGCCTACACTTGTTGGGGAAAAGGTCCTGACCCCACAGAGTCTTTATTCTGACACCCTCCACTGGTCTGCAGTGCTACATTTATTAGCAAAATAAAGAAATCTGATGCCCTCATCTTAAATTTACATGACCTCTGTTTACAGTTCCATTTAAGACACTGTTGGTCAATAAAGTACTGTGGAAAGATGAGTCCTTATGAACTGAATTAAATCAATACAGACAGAGAGTTGCTTAGGCTTTTTACCGTCACACCCTAGACACAAACTTAGAAAGCCCCCACTTAAAGGGTAAAGGGTTTCCTGTAAAAGTATGAGGGTTTTTACGCCCTCATTCCATGACTGGTTCTTTCAACGAACATGATGCAGATGCTCTGGATGTGCCAGAAACGGAAGTCAGTGTAGAAAAACGGCTCACAGTCCGTGTTTCTGTGATTCCCATTTATCTCTTTGCTACAGACTTTATCTGTTATAGTCATCATTTCCTGATCATCCTTATCTGACCACGTGGGTAAAACAGGCAGCTACTTTTTAAGTAGCTCCTGAATGGCCGTTTGACAGTAATCCGCCACGTGAGTAGAATGTATACAAAGATTTTAAAAGATTGTATGAGAAAGCTTTATATTAAGAAAAAGATTTTAAAAGATTAAGAGCCTTCCTTATGCATCTGTTTCTCCTTGGAATCACACATTGTGCTGTTTCACTATGATTAAGAACACGTGAAAGGGGCAGCACAGGGTCGGGGGCAGAGCAAGGTGTGCGGGCATCATGCTTATTCGCTCCATAAACGCGCCACACTCAGTGGCTTTCATTTCTAAGAACCCGGGCCTCAGAGCCGGGCTGCTGGAATCCCCCGCCAGGGCGTCTGCAGAAACAAAAGTTCAGTGACCAAATATAGCCGAGTGGAGTAAGAGGGCAGGTGGGACTCCAAGGCCACAGTTATCTCAGAGTACCAGGGCCTAAGCAGTGTGTCATGAAGAGCTGGGGCCGGGCCCCACTCTCCCAGCAGAGAAGCAACCCTCGTGGGAAACCCCTCACCTTTTAAGGGTTTTTGAACTGGCCAAGGATTTGAAAGTTCTGTTAGATGTGCTTTTTAAAAAATAACAAGTAATGCAACACTTGACTTTTTTTTTTTTTTGGTCTTTTTTTTTTTTTTTTGTCTTTTCTAGGGCCACACCCATGGCATATGGAGGTTCCCAGGCTAGGGGGTCTAATTGAAGCTGTAGCTGCTGGGCTGCGCCAGAGCCACAGCAACACCAGATCCAAGCCGTGTCTGCGACCTACACCACAGTTCACGGATCCTTTAACCCACTAAGCAAGGCGGGATTGAACCCGCAACCTCATGGTTTGTAGTTGGATTCGTCAACAACTGAGCCGTGACAGGAACTCCACTTGACTTTTTTTGAAGTTCAAAGTATAACAGGAGTTTGCCTGAAGTCATCACACAATCTGGAAGATCCCTTGATTTTGCTTTCATTTGGAGGAGGTAACCGGAATATCATAGGCTTTCCAAAATAGATCAGCTGTAAGATATCTCATCATCAGTACACTTATCGGGGCTATTAATCAGCCACAGAAGGGTTAAATGTGTTCATGGAGCCAGCTCTTGTCAAGACTGTGCCTGTGCAGTGTTTCACAGAAAATAAAAGGGCAGGCATCCAGACCCTTACCCACGCTTAAGCTAAATACCCACATAGTGTATTTTTAGTGAGACTGGAAATTGTGGATTATACCTTCAGAGGATTTTTTTTTAATTACTCGCTAGGATATAATAATTCAATGGAGAAACTAAGCATAAGCATTTTAAATTACATTAATACCAACAATGTATATGTTGTCTTTCAAAACATTAAAGTTTTCTAAAGAAATCTACCATATAGTCGCTGGCTCCCAATGAGATTAAAACACTGCAGTATAACATGGCGTAACTTGAAGTTAAACATCAATTTCCTTGAACCTACCATATGAGGCTGATAGGGAATGATTTCAGGCCCATATTATTTTTTTGATATTTGCAAAAATGGTCTAATTGTCCACTAGAATAATTTTATAAATTATTAATAGCAGATAATTTTCCAGTAATATAAAACCATCAGAAAGCAAATCAATCATTTTTGAAAAGCAATTAAATCCTATTACATGATAAATATCCCTTCCCATAAGTTTATCCTTCTGGCTCTGACCAAGAAAATATTCCAAGAAATTAAATATTTCTGCTGTTGAACTGAATTCCCCAGAATGAACATCAGGAGCTACTCATGAAATCTTTGTCAATTTTCTACAAGACTTCAAAGAGGTGGCCAATCAGCTAATACAATGTTCACATTCTAAGGGAACGAAGATCTATTTAGCCAGAAACAACTCAAATCCATTTTCAGAAGAACAAAGATGCCATTGATTTAAATAGAGGGCTGAAAACAGTCAAAACACTGTTCTTTGGAAATTTTGAAAAATAAGAAATTTTCTCTGTGAAAAACTTACAATTTTATCAAATAAAATTTAAATCACTACCTTATAAATTAAACAGGAATCTCTTCATTGCAAATGACAGAAACCCTGCTCAAGGTAAGTTAGGCAAAAAGGGGCATTTGTTATTAAGATTCTGGAGTTCCCATCATGGCACAGTGGTTAACGAATCCGACTAGGAACCATGAGGTTGCAGGTTTGATCCCTGGCCTTGCTCAGTGGGTTAAGGATCTGGCGCTGCCATGAGCTGTGTTGTAGGTTGCAGACGTGGCTCGGATCCTGCGTTGCTGTGGCTCTGGCGTAGGCCAGCAGCTGCAGCTCCAATTCGACCCCTAGCCTGGGAACCTCCATATGCCGTGGGAGCGGCCCAAGAAATGGCAAAAAGATAAAAAAAAAAAAAAAAAAGATTCTGTAGCATCTCACAGAATCCAAGGACTGGAATTTGTCTGGGCTTCAAGAGAAAATATTACCATCTTGCCACCACGTAAATATTAGATTATCAGCATCAGGACCTATGGCACTGTAACCGAGAATGAAACACCCCCATTTCTACCCACACATGAACTCCCTCACCTGCCCAAGGTCTCTTCCCTGAGCTCATCCTCTCTTTCCTGCTGGGACAGGTTGGACAAGGGATCCTAAGTATGTCCCTCGTCCAGAACCTGTGAGCATTGCCTTACAAGCAGAAGGGATTTCCCAGGGGTAATTAAGCCCTTGAGATGGGGATATTACCCTGGACTACCTAGGGGGTCTTAAATACAACTGCAGTGTCCTTATAAGAGGGAAGCAGAGGGAGGTTACTACAGGAGAAGGTGATGTGACCATAGAAACAAAGATTTGGAGACACTACATTGCTGGCTTTGAAGATGGAAATGAGCCACAAGCCAAGGAGCTCAAGGAAGGCAGCTGAGACCCTAGAAGATGCTGGGAAGCTGACATGTCTCCCCTGCACCCTCTGGATGGGGACAGCAGCCAGCACCTTGATTTGATCCAGTGCTACTGACTTCTGACTTGGCCTCCAGAACCATGAGAGAACATTCAGTTGTTCTAAGCCATCAAGTTTGTGGTCGTTTGTCACGATACAAGCTGCCACATGATACTCATACCTGGTGCTTCACTGATTCTCTCTCTTCTAATGAATCCCTAATTACACTAACAGCCTAAACTAGACTGTCCCAGAAGGCTAAAAATTAGGTTCGCTCTTGAAGTTCACACAGTAGAAAATCCATGCAAAGGACAAATAACTAGTGCAGCCCCAAACTTAAGGGATAAAAGAGCAGCCCTAGGCTTGTGCCAAAAAATGAGACTTTGGGGACCTTGGAGGTGGTGACGGTGTTTTTGAGGAAAGTGAATCGATGGGGCTCAGAGCACAGGCTGCGGAGGGTATTCACAACTTTTTGCCGTTAGGCCTCCCTGAACGTTGAGGAGGTGTCATTTCTCACAGAGAGCGCGAGGGTAGCGGGTACCACTTCGTCCTCCCAGAGTAGCACCTGCGGGGTAGAGGGACCTGAGAAGCCACCCAGGAATCCCACCTGCCCCATCTGACATAATAAGTGCCACCTGAATAAAGGAGTATGTGATTTTTTTAGACAGAAAACAAAAAGACCAAAAGAGAAAATGGCATACTAAGCAGAAAAATCTATAAACATTTTTCAATTAATAGAGTAAAACAGGAGGGCGTGGCCAGGACGGCGGAGTAGAAGCCAAGCTGGCTTCCTCCCCCTGCACCAAAGTCACCACTCTTCACAGAGCAACTACTGATGAGATGGCGACCCTGCAGGAAAACCCCGCTACAGCCACAGGTACAAGAACCACAGGAAGGAGGGCGGAGAGGGATACCCTCAAGCCCTCACCCCGAGGGTGACCCCGGAACCAGAGGATGGACGGTTACAGCTGCACAGACTCTCCCACAGGAATCAGGGGGTCACCAGCAGCCTCTTCTTTGACAACCCTCCGGAGGTTCCCCAGCAGGGGTCCCACCGCAGGAAGTGGACCCCCCAGAGCACAGAGCTCTGCGGCGGTGGGGCTGACTCTTGGGGGCACAGAGGCTGGGGTGGGGCAGGGGGAACAGAGCCCAGCTCTCACAGGGAAACAAGCCCTCCCCCACTGGGTACCAGGGCAGACCCACCTGCTGGTCTTGGGAAGACAGTGGAGGAAGAAGCAGCAGGCCCTGGGAAGGGGGACATGAACACTGAGAAGCCACTCTGGAAGCTCCTGTTACCTGGTGCCTGCAGCCCATATCAGACGTGGGCGCCCTCCTTCTAGATGGTTCCCATGCCCATCACCCACCGGCCCCAGGCTGGGCAGCTAGGCCAGGACCAGCTCCGTGATGCCCAAGGTGCCTGCGAACCAGCTGGGGAGACAGGGATAAAGAAACTCCAAGCCTGGGAAAGAGCGGAGCTCGGGGGATGCATATGCCCACTCACCGCCACCTGTCCTTCCTGGCAGCCACCATCTGAGAGGGCCTGGTCCACTGCTGAGGCCGTGGCTGCTGGGCTGAAACCTCTCTCCCCAGCCCGGTCCAGAAAGACAGACCCATTAGGAGGCCCAGCACGTACCCTGCCATCCATTCCAGGGCGCTGGCCAAGATGGGACTCTCCTGGGCCACACAGAAGTCTTTGTCAATTGGTAGGACATGCGGCAGCAGCATGGCAGGGCCATCCCCTGGTCCTAGGGAGGAGCTGCGTGCACGGGTGCCTCTGTTCCCCAACTAGGAATCCTCAACTTGGAATCTTCTCAAATGGGCTTCAGGTCAACCTGCCCCCTTTTCCCAGAGGGAGGCGTTTTCTCTTTTATGCTGCAGAGTGAAAACACCTGGCCTTTTCTCTAGAAAGACGCGATTTCCATCCCCCAAAGCTGGTTACTTTGCAAACATCCCTGAAAAGAGTCTGGAAAAAAAGCAAGGCCTGCAGAGAAGTGAGACCCCCACCCCTGTGAATCCAGCAGCAACTTCAGGGGCTGGGCCTGGCATCTTGTCTTCCCTTTTCTGAGGGGTGGCACTGCTGGGTCGCTTAACTGCATCCACCTGTCTGCAAAGAGCCCTCTAATACCCTTCACCACATAGCAGAAAGTTACACACCTTCACCTGGGCAAGATGCTTTCCACGCTTTGAAGCAGGCAATTAGCTCTTACCATTTCTACTTGAAACTCTGCTGTTACCTTTAAATGATCTTTTAAAATCTTCCAGACTTTTTATTCCAGAATTTGAATCTCTTTCATTTCCTTTTCAGTAGAAAATAACAGATTATCCCCTTCTGCTTCTTTCTGGCCTTTGAGAATTGGCCTTTTGCCTTTTTCTTTCTATTAATTTTTTCAGGTTCAATATCCTACCCCATACGAAAAGAAACACACAAGTGGAAATATTCCAAAACAGCATTTCATTCGTGAGAAAGTATTTTTCCTGTGTTTGCTGATGCTTTGGACCATCATCCTGTTCTGGAACTGGCACATTTCAGTTCCCTTTCCCCAAAGTCTTTGAGCCACTGAGACCTACTTAAATCTCAGCATAAAAATAATCTCTCTGCAGAACACCAGATTTCTGAGTGGTAAAGATTACGAATAAAGGACCACGTGTAATAAAATGAAGAAGAAAATGGCCATTGAGCTTGTCTGTAAGGACATTTCTCATGAACTTATCTATTCATTAATTTATTCACTTTTTTCTGCAAGCATTTGGAGCCCCACCCCCATACCACACCCACCCTTTGGAGATTCATCACCACTGTCCCAAACTGTTGTGTTTTTGTTGTTGTTGTTGTTTGTCTTTTCTGGGCGGCATACGTAGATTCCCAGGCTGGGGTCTAATCGCAGCTACAGCTGCCAGCCACAGACACAGCCACAGCCACAGCCAAGTCAGATCTGAGCTGCATCTGCGACCTAGACCACAGCTCACTGGCAATGCCGGATCCTCAACCCACTGAGCAAGGCCAGGGATCGAACCCCCAACCTCATGGATCTTGGTCGGATTCGCTAACCACTGAGCCACGACGGGAGCTCCCCCCAAACTGTTCTAAGCAGACATTCAACAAATATGGGGAGACCCTGTCCTATTTGAACATCAGAAATCCCAGTTGGTAATGGCGGACTCACAATGTAGGACAGTGGGGGTTATCCTGCCCCACCCCCAAGTTGGATATAACACTGGCTTCTCTGAACTGTGGTGCAGAGACCTGGCCCCCTGCCTGCATCAGGGTTCATTTTGGGTCAGGCCTGGCCAGACAAGGTCCTGCAGGTGGCTGGGGACAGGGTGCCTGCTGGACGCCACATTCCCTTTGGTCCTTGTGGGTGAGCCAAGCCTGGATCTGGCCCAGAAACTAAGAAATATTTCTTTTTGTTTAAAGTTGACATTTCTAAAGCCAAGCTCCTTTTTTTTTTTTTTTTTTTTTTTTTTTTTTTTGGTTTTTAGGGCTGCACCTGCAGTACATAGAAGTTCCCAGACTAGGGGTCAAATCAGAACTGAAGCTGCTGGCCTAAACCACTGCCACAGCAACGCAGGATCCGAGCCACAGATTCAGATCAAAACTGGCATTGATGTGGCTGTGACCTACACCATAGCTCTCAGAAATGCTGGATCCTTAACCTACTGAGCAAAGCCAGGGGTCAAACCTGCATCCTCATGGATACTATTAGGGTCTGTTACCACTGAGCCATGATGGGAACTCCTATGCTTTAGATTCTTTTTCAGATGAGTCTATCTTTTATTATCAGAAAGAGGATAAGCTCCAATTGTCTTAGAATTAATAATGGCAAATAAATAAAATAATAACTCGTTTGTAAATAAGCATAAAGAAAAGCATGGGAAAAAATCTCCAATGGACAAGCATCAGTTTAAGGAAAGCAAACAATGAAAAAAAAAATAGGTAAAATGTATAGACTCTACCTGTAATATTTCATTGTTAGCTCCTGGCTCCAATGGAACCTTCCTTTGACTGAGTGGTTTGAGTTACAATGACTTTTAAAGAGATAGTTCTAGTGATTGACCATAAACATCAAGAACACACCACACAGGAGTTCCCATCATGGTGCAGTGGAAATGAATCCGACTAGGATCCATGAGGTTTCGGGTTCAATCCCTGGCCTCACTCAGTGGGTTAAGGATCCAGTGTTGCCGTGAGGTGTGGTGTAGGTCGCAGATGCAGCTTGGATCTGGTGTTGCTGTGCCTCTGGCCTAGGCTGACTGCTACAGCTCCAACTGGACCCCTAGCCTGGAAACCTCCATATGCCATGGGTGCAGCCCTAAAAAGACAAAAAAATAAAATAAAAAGAACATACCACACAGGTCTCTAGATTTTTCTGAAATAGAAAAGACTTGAAGAATGTGTTTAAAAGAGTGGCTACATATTGACAAAACACCCTCACTATTTTGTAGCATCTCACTGACGCATTCTTGTTTTCTAACTCCAAAATAGTATTTAGTGTGATAAGCTCTGCTAAGGAGGTCAGATTATAACATCTAACAAGAATCATTCCTTATCTCATTTGAGGATGGGAGAGAGCAAAGCTCTGCTGAGGGCCACTGCCCTGGACATTGCCTAGGGTCTCTGCAGGCAGGAGAGGCAGGTCAGTCAAGGTCACTGTGTTCATCCAGGACAGGGGTCAACAAAGGAAGACCCACCAGGTCAGGTCTGACAAGGGCTTGTTTTGGGGGCACGGTAGGCATTGTTGACTTTTTGTTTGCTTGGTTTGGTTTTTAAGCTAAGTGTGTTCTTCACATTTTAAATGGCAATGTGAGAACCTCCATCACAGCTTCCACTTTGTCTCCTAACTCAGAAAGGCTAAAATATTAACTGCCTGGCCCTTGCAGAAAGTTTGTGGACCCCTGACCTAGAATATTCCCTGAAAAGGAAAACCTCGACTCTGGCCACAGCCAAAGGTTCAGGACTTGTAGCTGAGCAAAACTCCTACCAATTTATCTTTCACTTGGAGAAATTTAAATGACACAGAAGACTCCGGGGAGTTCCCGTCGTGGCTCAGTGGTTAACGAATCCGACTACGAACCATGAGGTTTCAGGTTCGATCCCTGGCCTTGCTCAGTGGGTTAAGGATCAGGCATTGCTGTAAGCTGTGGTGTAGGTCGCAGACATGGCTCAGATCCCGAGTTGCTGTAGCTCTGGCGTAGGCTGGTGGCTACAGCTCTGATTAGACCCCTAGCCTGGGAACCTCCATATGCCTTGGGTGGGGCCCTAGAAAAAGACAAAAAAATAAATAAATAAAGATAAAAATAGAAAACTCCAGCATACAAGATTAGACTCATGAACACTCTTTACAAACATTAAAAAAAAAAAAAAAAGCACAAATGGTTTGTTTGCTGTTTTTTGTTTTCTGTGTCTGCATCTATATAGGACCTCAAACCAAACCATGCAGGTTCTTGGTAGCTATTTATAATAATAACCTTCTTTATATATGCACATATTTCTAGAACCTCACATATTTCTAGATTCTGATGAAAAGAAGTTTTGTCAATCCTGCGAGAGGTGGAAAGGAACATGGGGCTGCAGAAAGATGCACTAAAGGTAAAGAATGAACCAAGGAGAAAAGCTCCCCCAGGAACCTAATTATAATGGTTTCCCAGGCTCCCTTGCCTTTTGTCTCATTGCCACCTCATCACTGACTTTCTGAGGGCATCTTCTTTTTTTTTTGTCTTTTTGCCATTTCTAGGGCCGCTTCTGCGGCATATGGAGGTTCCCAGGCTAGGGGTCTAATCGGAGCTGTAGCTGCCAGCCTACAACAGGGCCACAGCAACACTGGATCCGAGCCTCGTCTTTGACCTACACCACAGCTCACGGCAATGCCGGATCCTTAACCCGCTGAGCAAGGCCAGGGATCAAACCCGCAACCTCATAGTTGCTAGTCGGATTCATTAACCACTGAGCCATGACGGGAACTCCATCTGTGGGCATCTTCTGCTGGTGCTTAGGGTACACACCCAACCATACAATGTGTATGTGAAGGGAGCTGATGTTTCTAGCAAGGCTATGGTTGTGTCAGCCGGCAGACAGATTCCTAAGAGCATGAATTTTCTTTCCCACTCAACAGCATCTCCTATTTTTAGTGATAATATGTGTACATGTGCTTCCCAATAAGATCAATAAACCTCAATTTGAAATAACAGATACACCTGTATGCAGCCCATCCATGCATGCCAGGCAATATAATGTTGGTTTTTGTTCTTCAGAGAGTATACTTTCTAAAGTGCTTCTCCAAGTATATGTGCACTAGTCTCCTTCAAAATATAATTTTTCTTTTTAATATAACACTTTTCCGCTTTTCAATGAAGAGCAGAAAAGGCATTCGTGCATAAGCCTCATCTTTCGGTCACAGTGAAAGTGACCCCTGGTCTTGTCGTGGCCACTGCAACCAAGCTGTGAGTCAGGCCAGGCCCTAAGTTCACCCCATCTCTTCCCTCCAGTGAAGTAACAGCTGGATCATGACTCTAAAATGTATTTTATATATATTTATATTTTATAATGTATATAAATAAGTGTAGGCCCTTCTAATGCAGCTTCTCATATTCAGCCTATAAAACAGAAAATAAATGTCTACCTATAACAACCTATAAAGTAGAGCTCTTACAACCCCTGTCTCTATTTCTATCCTATGATGTGGGCTATGGAATCTCATGGTTTTTAAGAGACACAGAACCTCGAATCTCTACTATTTCCTCCAACAGCATCATCAACCTCAACCACTATTTATTAAACCTTAAAAAGCTGATAATTTCATTCTAAGTTCAAAACTATATAGATTTTCATCTAATAATGCTCAAATCATACTGCTATCTTAGATATTTGATTCACTCCAAGATATTAATCATATATATTTGTCTCTACTGTCTATAATGTAACAGCTATATTGTAGTCCCATTATTACATCCGGTTATCTGTTTTTGTGATTCCAGATGTGATCTGACACCTGGACTTTCATCCCACAGTGACTGAGCAAACATTTACAGTAGGCAGGCTATTAACCCAGTGCCCCTTCAGATCAGGCAAACCCTTGATCCTGCCTCTAGCAAACATGTCAATCACAGCAGATGTCACTGGAATAAAACCCAAATGAGACATCTTTTCCAAGGAGATTTCTGAAAACAAATATGAAATTAAACTTAGGGGAAATACACAACTAGCCTATAAGAATCTTGAGTGTTGTGTTCAAATTTTCACAAACATAACATTTTGCATGGATTTTATTAGTATTGACCAAGTTTGTCCTTCTCAGTGAGATACACCTAACATCAAATGCTCTGTGCAAAATGGAAGAAATAACCTATAGCCATGCCAGTAGGTAGGTGTCTAGTTGATTACAGACAGGCCAATAGATAGATAAACATATATTTTTTTTATTTCCAAATAAATATTCTGTTATTATTTCTTATATCACAGTAAAGGAACAACAGCCCTTGAAAAAAGATAAGTCGTAGTTCACCTTTATATAGGCCTCTGTGAAAATAAAATGACAAAATAAATAGGAAAGAGTTCCTGTTGTGGCTCAGCAGATTAAGAACCTGACACAGTACCCATGAGGATGCAGGTTCAATCCCCAGCCTCGCTCAGTGGGTTAAATGATCTGGTGTTGCTGCAAGCTATGGTATAGGTCACAGATGTGGCTTGGATCTGGCTTTGCTGTGGTATAGGCATGCATCTGCAGCTCTGATTTGACCCCTAGCCTGGAAACTTCCATTTGCCGCAGGTGCGGCCCTAAAAAAAAAAAAAAAAAAAAAAAAAAAAAGGTAATAGGAAGGAAGTAATAATCAAATTGTTTTATCCATCACATAATACTCTCCAGGACTTCCTTGAATTTTCATGTTCACAGTTTCTATGTATGGCTCACATGCAAATATGATAATGGACCAATTATTTTAATTCAGTTTTTTTCATAGTTATAGATGAATAAAAATCATTATACTATTTCTCCTCCCCCAGCCCTAAATTCTGGACAATATCCCTCTGTTGAAGCTTCTCAAATTCTCATCTACCCTCCTCTTGGGCCGCTGAAGTCCTCCTCCCTGAATTCTATCCTGTACAATGTCTTTAGTGAGGCTGTGATGCAAGTTAACTCACCTGTCATGTATCTGAAAATACCTGCCTTATCTCCTCTTCCTAAATTGTGCTTTAGCCACATAGAGTATCCTTCGAGGACTGACTGTTACTTTGTGTCATTACTCCATTATTTTCTTGCTTCTATGGCTGTTGTTGCAACTACTCCTGATCTGACTTCATTGTGTGAACAAACTAATGCACTTCTGGGACTTGATAAGCACCTACTGATCTAGGCCAATGCTCTTTTCTCAATCCTTGTTAATAAGGGCCACCAGAAGCAGTTCACCTGGCCAGGCCAGCTATCCACCTTCCCTGTCCTACCTCATGGCTGGTGTGTATCCACTCTCCAACCCTGAGTCATGACTTGGTGTCCAGGGCTCTAGATGACCTTTCTCATCCTCAACTCACCACCCTGGTACATTTCATTGAGGATCTTATGCTGACTGGACCTCACGAGTAAGAATAGGAATTACTGGAGTTCCCCTTGTGGCACAGCGAAAATGAATCTGACTAGTATCCATGAGGGTTTGGTCCCTGATCTCACTCAGTGGACTAAGAATCCGGCATTGCCATGAGCTGTGGTGTAGGCTAAAGAGGCGACTCAGATCTGGCATTGCTGTGGTGTGGTGTAGGCCAGCAGCTACAGCTCCCATTCAACCTCTAGCCTGGGAACTTCCATATGCCACAGGTGTGGCCCTAAAAAAACAAAACAAAACAAAACAAAAAATAGGAAGTACTTGACATATTGATAAGACATGTCAAGAGTGGGAAATAAATCCAACAAAACTTCAGGGAGCTCACACCTTAGTGGAGTATCTCGGGGCCCAGCGGAGTGGGGTACATCCTTTCTAGGGTAAAGGACTGCTTGCTGCACCTGGTCTCTCCTGCAGCTAAAGCAAGAGGCACAATGCAGCCTGGGCCCTCTAGATTGTGGAGGTGACATTTTCCTCATTTATGTATCCCCCCGTGGCCCATTTACCGAGTGACCTGAAAAGTTGCAGGTGCTGACTGGGGCCCCAAGCAGGGGGAGGCTCTGCAGTGGGTCCAGGCTGCCGTGCAAGCTGCAATGCCATTGGTAGGGGCAGATGCTCGCTGTGTCAGTGGAAGACATAGATGTTGTTGGAAGCCCTTGGCAGGTCCCTGTAGATGTATCACAGCACAGAACTTCAGGATTTTAAAGCAAGGTGCTGGCATCCTCTGCAGAAAATCGCTCTCCTTCTGAGAAGTAGTTGTTGATTTGCTACTGAGTCTGAGTAGAGACTAAAAGCTTTCCCACCAAGCTGTCATGTGGGGTGTCTGCCCCAGTGGTCACATAAGTGAACATACAGAGTGGCACGTCTCCATCAAACGGAAGTGGTACGGATAGGATCAGGCAGAGAGGACCCACAGGCACAGGTGAGACACATAAGGAAGTGGCTGGACGTCTCTGGCCCCACTCCTATTGCATAATCCTCTCTTGCCCATGCCACACCCACGGCCTCTTAGTTCCCCACAGCTCATGAGCTAAGGCGGAAGGAAACCAGGCTCAGATCAGAGAAGGTCTGCCCGATCTGCAGGCACCCACCTGAAAGAAACAGCTGCAGCCACGCCCTGCCACGGACATTCCTGAGGACACGGTGAGGGGACTTCCTCCAGTGAACAGAAATCTTCTCAGGGCACCTGGTTGCTGACTGTGCTCGGAAGGAGAAGTGGCCAGAGGCACAATCTCCATGGCTCATGGCTGTGTCTGCGGCATGGCTGGATGGTCAGGGATGAGGAAGGCATGATTGGAAAACTGGGGGTCTGTGAAGAGGTGTCTGATAGTCCTCTCTGAAAGGCCAAAGATGGGAAGGTAGTTGTGAATTTAAAAGTCAAGAGCATAGGAGTTCCCACTATGGCACGGTGGGTTAAGAATTTTGATTGCAGTAGCTTGGGTGGCTACGGAGGCACAGGTTCAATCCCCGGCCCAGCACAATGGGTTAAAGGATCCAGCATTAATGCCATATAGGTCCCAGCTGTGGCTCAGATTCAACCCTGGCCTGGGAACTTCCATATGCCATAAGTGTGGCCATAAAAAAATAAAATAAAAAATAAACAAAAGTTAAGGGGATAGAATGATCCATTCTGTGGTTCAAGGTCAACTTCTCTCCCCAGGCACTCCCATCACTACCCAATGGCCTATGCACCAAGTGGCTATGGTGCTGAGACATGGGTGACAATGAATTTGGCAACAGGACTGCCACTCGCCCAGGCCACCTGGCCTCAGCCACTGCTCAGTGCCCTCTCTGCCACAGGAGGGACCAACACTGGTTCTCTACAACACCAGGCACCCTTGCCCACTTGGATGGCTAACTGCCTGATGGCAGGTAGTGGATTACACCAGAGTTTCCCATCAAAGACGGGGAATTCTCTGCTCTTACTGAAATAGACACTCTGGTAGTGATTTACCTTCCCTGGACACAATGCCTGTCCTTGGGCTCAGAGAACACCTCATCCACCATCACAGTACTAGCCACAGCATTGCTTCTAATTAAAGAACCCACTTCACAGCAAGCCAAGGACATGATAAGCCCTGCCCTGGGACTCACTGGTCTCACTGTGGCCCCATCATGCAGAAGCAGCCAGTTCAGTAGGAAGATCAGACACTCTTCTGAAGACTCAGTGCAGCACCAGTCAGGTTGCAAGACCTTTCAGGGCTAGGCCAAGATGCCCCAGGGGCTGTCCTTGTCCTGAATCAACATTTAATTCATGGTCCTCTTTCTCTTGTAGCTGGGACTCAGATTCAGGACCCAAGGAGTGGGAGGGGAGAGGCTCCACTCACTGTCACCCCTAGGGACCCACTAGCAAAACTTCTGCTTCCAACCTGGCTCCCTATGAGGTCTCAGTTCCCAAGGGAGGAACGTTTCCACCATGAAACACAAGTGATTTCACAGAACTGGAAGGTGAGGCAGCCGTCCTCCCACTTATGCCCCTGAATCAAAGACAAAGCATCCCTGATGGCCAGGGATGCAACTGCTGCTCCTCAGCAGAGTCAAGAGAGAGCAGAATGGAATCCTGGTCCCCTGGGGGCATCTCCAAGTCCTTCTAGCCACATGGTTAAAGTCAACAGAGAATTACGACTCATCTGACAGGACTGCAATGGTCTACATCCTTCAGGAGTAAAGGTTTGGCATCTTATACTATAGTTATGGATCATTCCATGCTATAGGTTTAGAGAACCTTATGCTTTAAGTTTGGAATACCTTATTCTAAGGTTTGGGTCACCCATTGCTATAGGTTTGGAGCCCCTTATGCTATATGTTTAGAGTACCTTATGCTATAGGCTTGGAGCACCTTATTCTATAGGTTTGGGTCACCCCATGCTATAGGTATGGAGCACCCTATGTTATAGGTTTGGATGAGCCCTTGTTATACAGGTTGAACTGCGTTCCTCAAAAAGACTCAATCAAGTCCAGCCTCTACCGCTGAACTGTGAACCTCAGTCTATTTTGAAACAGGGTCTTTGCAAGTGACACCCAGTTGAGATGAGGACATCTGGACTTGACTGGGCCCTAATCCAGTGACTGTTGTCCTTATATGAAGAGAGAAATCTGGATACAGACACAGAGGAAACACACAGAGAAAAGAATAACCGGTACACTGGAGGCAGAAATGGGAAGGGGCACCCACAGCCCCAGGAATGCGGGGGTTGCCAGCAGCTGTTGGAGCTGGAAGGAGGTAGAGACCTGAACCACCCTGTGGGGGCCTAGATTTCAGACTTTAGCTCCAGAGCGGTGAGGGACTAGCTTCCATTGTTTTAAGCCACCAAGTCGGTGATATTTTATTAGAGTTGCCCTAAAAAATGAAGAGACCACATCTGGAAAAGAACTATGACCAGCTGAGGTGCTTGCCAAGGGCACAGGGCAAGGGCACACGGAACAGGTAGAGAGGGAGGCAGTTAGACACCAGCTGTAATATACGAGTGTTGCAGAAATAGGGGTAGATATACCTACGGGCGTGTCCTCCTCATCTTGTTATGAATGTGTGTGTATGTTAAGTAAATAATTTTATTTTCTTCCCTTATCAGTTTACATAAGATAAATAATAACAGTTAACTGCATCACAGTTGTTAAGTGACAGGATATCAAAGCAGAAGGATGAAAACCACCTAAGAACTTTGCATCCTCGGCTGAGAAGAGCTGATGTGATTTGGGCTCTATGAAGAATAGTCGTACCGTGTCAGGCAGAATTGTGGCTTTATTACTGTCTTCATTTGGAGGTTAAAAGTGTTTTAAGAAAATGTGTCTTGGACTGGGAATTTGGGGTTAATAGATGCAAACTATCACCTTTGGAATGGATAGGCAATGGGATCCTGCTGTGTAGCACTGGGAACTATGTCGGGTCACTTGTGATGGCGCATGTTAATGGGAGAAAAAAGAATGTGTACACATATGTGTGACTGGGTCACCTTGCCATGCAGTAGAAAATTGACAGAACACTGTAAACCAGCTATAATGGAAAAAATAAAAATCATTATAAAAAAAAGAAAGAAAATGTGTCTGGGTACCAAGTGAACAGAGGATGGATGGTGACGGTCAGCTTACATGCCAGATCCGTTAGACTCCATTAACCTTAGTGTGGTTGTAGGGATACTTTGTAGATGTAATTAAAGTTATAATCAACTTAATTTAAGTAAGAAAGGTGATCCTGGATAACCTGGCAGGCCTGATTCAATCAGTTCAAAATCCTTAAGAGCAGGAGGGAGGTTTCCCTGAGGAGCAAACTTCATGAACTGCAACCAGCTCTCCCAACTTCGAGTTCCAGGTTTAAGGAGACCTCGTCTCTTCCCAGGCTGGCCCTTCCATACAAAATGCATTAGTACCTAGGCTCTGCCACTGCACTCGCTGCTGAGTCCCTAATCTATTCCCGCCTGACACACTTTCACTGCCCGCTGTGCACCTCCTCTGAGAAGCCTCCTTGCACCATCTCTAACTCACTATTTCCCAAACCCAGTATTTTCCTCCCCAAATGTTCTTCTCACAGCAACATTCACAGTGGTCAAGGCAGACATTTGGGAACCACCAGTGACCCTTCTCGCTGCCTTATGCTGTAGAGCCAGTTATTTCGCCTTCTTAAGTCAGCTCAGCCTAAATAACTCTTTCATTCTCTACTCTGTTTATTCCAGTTGCACCAGTTTTACCTGTGTTTGCACCATCGCTTATTTACGTAATCACCCTGGGGTGGGAGGGGTCTCCCTGCACCCACCCCTGGGTCTGGATAGCACCCAGGCACCAAAAGAAGAATCAACCACAGCCAGACTGACTGATTTCTCATCATGTGGTTTCCTAAGTCCTTAGCAGAGCCCTAGAGAGCTGACAGAATGGTCCTCTACCCACTTCTCCAGCTTCACCATCTGTCCTCCTCTCTGGTCACCTACAACAAGCTCAGATCCCACGCTGCACACGCCACTTCCTGTCCTGAATGCATTTGCTCCTCTCTCCCCCTCACTGACCACTCCTCACTCTGTGGGTCCAAGGCCACCTCACTCCTCTTCACCTCTTCCAACAGGTCATCTCTTCCTGACCAGAGGCCCTTCATCACCAGTCTCTGCAGCATCTTTCAGTCCCCGATCATAGCTATGAATTAGCATGTTCGTAATCGCTTTATTGGCTGTTGCAACTATTCAGTGTCTGACTCGCCTGCACACAGAAGTTCCTTGGGAGGAGAAGAAGGGGAAACATGTTTGTGTGATGAACATGCACTGACTGAACATGCGTGCTGGCTGCCCACTGGCCGTTTACTAATGCCTTTGATGGCAACTTGACCACATGGATCAAGATCCTCAAAATTCCCTTCCCTTTTGGCTATTTCCCATTTCAGGAAATCTAAGCTCTTCATTCCAAATTAGGAGGAAAGCCTTAAACACAGAGACTCTCAAGACGAGCAGCATTTATGACATAAAACCTGAAAATTGCCTTAATGCCCCATGATAGAGGAGTGGTTACATAAACTACAATACTGTCGCTCAGACAATATTTAATAGCCATAAAAGTTAACTTTCACAATACTGTGAGAAAATGGGAATATTTTTAAGATAAAATAATGTACAGCATATATAGTAGGGTTGCAATCATATGAGAAACAACCATAATAAAATCTATGCCCTAAAATGAAAGAATAGAAAAAATTAAGCCAGAATACTAACAGTTAACAGCATTGGATTGGGTGGTGGACTACGAGTACATATTACCTATTTTTCTCCAAGTTTTCAAATTTTCTTTAATATAATTTTATAGTAAACAGAAAAAAATAAATTCATAAATTGGCTTCCCAGTTCTAAGAACAGAACATGTTGTCAACCCACTTTCTGTGGCTGGTTCCACAAAACACACTCTCATCAGAGGAGAAAGGAGTGGGGGGTGCCTTGCTTCCACAGAAGAGAGGGACTGGAAGATGCAAGGTATTGAAAGAGACCCCGCGGATTGGTCCACTAACTGGATCTGGCATTATTCCAACACGAATCTAGTTTAAAGGTGATCACGGTCTGCATTTCTCAGCCTGAAACAAAAAATAAACTCTAATGAAGGATAACAGCCATTTTTAAGCAAGCACAGACTTGCCCAAGCCCAGGAGAACAGGCCAGAGGAGCAGAAAAGCAGCACAGAGAGAACTCATCCACACACCTGCCTCCTGCAGGGCTAGATGCTTCCTGCCGCCTGCTTGAAATACAGGTGAGTCAAGGGCAGCAGACGACTGACTCCAGGAAGGACAGACGGACAAAGACAATCACATGTGCTGGGGGAGAAGCCTTTTTTTTTTTTTTTTCAGTAGCTGGGAAAGATATATATTTCATTAAAGATACTGTATATGACTTTCTGGGTTTTTTTTTTTTAGAATGAAATGATGATTCAAAGCACATAAGAATAATAATTTGAAAATTCTGCAGACTTGATGACAATGTTAAGAAGTGAAATCATCTCAGAGTTCCTGCTGTGGCTCAGTAGGCTAAAGACCCAACGTTGCCATTTCTCTGTGAGGATGGGGGTTCGATTCCTGGCCTCCTGCAGTGGGTTAAGGATTAGGTGTTGCTGTGGTGTAGGTCACAAATGCAGCTTGGATCCCGCGTTGCTGTGACTGTAGTGTAGGCCGGCAGCTGCAGCTCGGATTCAACCCCCAGCCCAGGAACTTCCATATGCCACAGGAATATGGAAAAAAAAAATGAAATCATCTCATCACTTCCTTCTTCATCAGAATTTTCATTAAAGACCCTCCATGTTTGCCATCACTTTAATGTTTATCTTAAATACATGAACCTCTAAAGACATGGACCTCCACTTAAATACACTGCTAGTTTTTCACTACCTGGGAGGCAAGATAGCCTAGTGGTTAAAAGTATAGAGGCTGGAATCACACTTCTCTATTGAAATCCATTGCCAGCCTTTCATTAGGTGTTTAACTTGAGAAAATTATTTCCATGCTCCACGTATTCTTTTACAGGTGATGTACACTACCAGAAACAGACATGAATGAACAAATAGGTATGATAATATCAAGTCTCTCATAGGATTCATCTGAGAATTAAAGAGATTGTTCATGGAAAAGGAACTAGCATAAATAATATTTACTAAATACTTACTATTACTAAATGTATTACCTCTTCTGAGACTATTATGGTGAGCCTCATATAAAAGCTGGAAGGAATATTGAGTTAAGCCAATTTAAGAAATAAAATTAAAAAATCAAAACAATGAGAATGGTTAATGTAAATTACCCCCTAAAAACTTTGTTTCTTTCTGTGCTTTGCATAATATATGCATACCGTCTGAGGCTATCAGATTTTTGCCCTGGTGAAAGCACAACACTGAACCCCATCCACTGGGAGGGTATGTTTAAGAAGTTAAAAAGGGGTGTTTGAGGTCACTTAGGCTTCCTCTGAAACTATAAAAATATATGGGCTTTGAGGTTAGTAGATGCAAACTACTGTATTTGGACTGAATAAGCAATGAGGTTCTATTGTATAGCACAGAGAACTATATCCTGTCTCCTGGTATAGACCATGATGGAAATAATTTTTCAAAAAAAAAGAATGTATATACAAGTATGACTGGATCACTTTGCTATATAGCAGAAATTGACAGAACATTGTAAATTAACTATAATTTTCTTAAAAAGGGGGGGGGACAGGCAATGGTTTTCCAAGAATAATTTCCATCCATCCCCTGAGGGGTATCCAGAAAGCCTGGTTTGAACATCAGCATCATTATTGGATAGAAGACAGAGAATTAAACAGTTCTCAATGAAAGAAGTTTGGGACATCAAAGCATGTACATTCAGCTTCCTGTGGTGAGAAATAAAAGTACACTATTTTGAAGTCTTCACTCTGTGCCTGTTAATTTTGTTAGAGAACCAAGGTGTATAGGATCAAAATCAGTGTGGCCTCATTGTTTTGCTCTGAGTTACAGTCGAGGGCTAGGCTCTTAATCCTCTACTGTCCTTTCACAAGTGTAGCCATAGGTCAAAATTGGGATTAAAATAGACTCGTCTTCTATATTTAAGCAGCACACGACTTAGAGTACCTATCAATTTCACTTCTCAGCTGCCAATTCTTTTACTCTCCAAGTTCAAGCAGGGATCAAAGTAGCAAGTGGAAGGATGGGTTTAATCTAAATTGGGACACTCTTGGCGGGGGGCACTCTCACAGATAAAATGTGGTGTTTCAGAGATATACTGTATCTCTTACAGCAGACATCTTTAAGATTGTCAAGATTTCCATTTTTAGGGAAGTGGCCTAGGTTGTCAATTACAGAAGAGCCCTGACTTTTCTGTACAAAGCAAAAAGAATGCTGCTTACACCTTTAGAAATGTTAAAACAAACCAATTTAAAAAAAAAAAAAAAAAACCTTATAAACAAAGACTGAACAGATATACACAATAATGCTTAAGAGTAAAGCAACAATTGCTTCTGGGGACCAGGACAGGAGAAATTCTACATTTGGACTAAGATTTGCTAAAACTGAAATTCATTTAATTTGTAATTTTTAAAAGCCACATACATTATCTGGTTGGGAATATTTAACATAAAGAAAATAACAAGAAACATAGTGCCTCCATTGACCGTGCCATTCTACTGGGTTGTAAATAAAATTGCTGCTGAGTTTTGAAGTCTGAAGTGCTTCCTAGAATTTAGAGAGAGGCATCTAAACAGGAAAGAGGCTGCTGATGAAATTTCTTCTCCGTCCTCATGTTTCCGGGTGTCCTTAAAATAAACATCCATCATCACAAATAAAAATGAATTTTAGCTATCAACCACTTTGATCTAATGACATTTTCAGAACTCTATATTCAAAAATTACAAAAGATACATTCTTTTCAATAACACAGGATACATTCACCCAAATAGACCATACTTTGGGTCATAAAACAAGTCCCAACATTTTTAAATAACTGAAATGATACAGAAATATCTTCTCTGACCACGATGGAATTAAGTTAGATATCAGTAACATATCTAGAAAAAAATACCAAGCACTCGTAACTTGAAATAGCACCCTTCTAACTAAACCATTGTCAAAGAAGAATCACAGGATATTTTACGAAATGTGTCTCACTAAATGGAAAAGAGAAAACAGTAGATGCAAACTGATGATGTGTAGCTAAAGCAGTAATTAAAAAAAAATTGTAAATGTTCAAAATCATAAAGAACAAAGGTCTTGAATTAAGGTTCTAATTTAAGAAGCTGGGGTGGGGTTGGGAGGGTAAAGAAAATCCCAGAGAAAGAAATGACAAAGATAAGAATAGAAATTAGTGGAAAAATTTTAAAAATAGACAAACTCTTGAGAAAAAAATCCAAAAGTTCTTTGAAAACATCATTAAAATTGATAAAACACTAGATAATAAGATGACACAAATTAGCAATACAAAGAATGGAGAAAGGAGAACTTACTACGAATTTTCCAGACATTAAGAGGAAAATATGAGAACAACACTGTAAGCAATTTTATGCCAAAATATTAGACAATTTTGATAAGATGACATTTTGATACATATAATTAGCAAGATAAAACAAAATATTTAAAAGGTCCTATATCTATTAAAGAAATTGAATTTGTTATTTAAAATAGTCACACAGAAAATGCCAGGCACAGATGGTTTCAAAGGAAATTTTATCAAATTCATCTAAGAAGAAAAATAATACCAATCTTAGAAAGACTCAGAAAATAGAGGAAGAGGAATGAGTTTCCAACACATTTTAATAGGTCAGCATAATGCTAACACCAAAACAACCAAACAGACATTATAAAAACAAAGAGAATTACAGGTCAAGGTCCCTCATGAATATACATATACAGTCACACACACACAAAAATTAGGAAGTCAAATCCACTTGTCTATTTAAAAAATGGCCAAGTAGAATTTTCCCAGGAATAAAATATTGAATTAATACTCAAAAATCAGTCAATGTAATTCATCAAATTAATAAAAGAGGAAAAGCATATAATTTAATTCATGTCAAAAAAGCATTTGGAAAAAATTAACACCTCTTTATGATTAAAAAAAATTAAACTCTCAGAGAACTAGTAATAGAAGGAGATTTCCTCAATCTGGTAAAGATATCTACAAAATAACTACAGATGACACTATATCAAATGATGAAATAACAAATGCTTTCCCTTTAAGATAAAGAACAGAGTAAAGATACACTCATTCTATTTCAACCTTACTGAAGGTACCAATCAATGTAATAAGGCGTGCACCCATGCGCGCGCGCGCGCGCACACACACACACACACACACACACACACACACGGCATAAAATTGAAGAAGAGGAAGGGAAAGAAGAAGGAGGAGGAGAAGGAGGAAGAGGAGGAGAAGAAGAAGAGGGGGAGGAGGGGGAGGAAGTAGAAGAAGAATAAATAAGAATATATTTATTCACAAAAGATGTGTATAAAATCCCAAGGAATGTACAAATGAGTGACTAAAATTAATCAGTTGGTTTAGCAAGATTACAGGATACAGGGTCGATATGCAAAAATCAATCATATTTCTATATTCTAACAGCAAAAAATGAAAAAAATTCAAAATTCAATATATGATAATATCAAAAACATGAAATATTTATAAATGTATTTAAGAAAAGATTGCAAGACTTTCACACTAAAACCACAAACAATAGGTGACAGAAACTAGAAAAGATCTAAATAAATGGAGATGTATACAATGTTCATGAATTGAAAGACTCTACATTGATCTAAAGATTTAATGACTATCAATTTTAATCCCACTGAGCTTTTTTTAAGAGAAATTGAGAAGCTGACTAGAATGCAAGTGGAAGTACACAGAACCTAGAATAGCCAAAGCTGAACAAAGAACAAAAGTTGATTTTAAGCCTTATTATAAAGTTACATTGTGGTTCTGGTAGAAAATAATATTACAAATTCTTTGATGAAACAGAATAGAGAGTCCACAAGTAAACTCACATATACAGTTGTTTGATTTTTTTTTTTTTTAATTTTTAGGCCCACACTTAGGCTAGGGGTCAAATTAGCTGCAGCTGCCAGTCTACACCACAGCCACAGCAACACAGGATCTGATCCATGTCTGCGACCTAAACCACAGTTCACAGCAATGCTTGACCCTTAACCCACTAAGCAAAGTCAGGGATCAAACTCGTCCTCATGGATGCAAGTCAGGCTTGTTATCGATGAAGCACAATGGGAACACCTACAATCATTTGATTTTTGACTAAAGCAACAACAACAAACTAACCCACTGAAAGAAGAAAAATCTTCTCGACAATTGACAGTGGACTAACTGGACTTCAACCTCTAACTCAAACCAGAGGCAAAAAAAAAAGAAAAGAATAATTAATTTGAAATACAGTCTCAAGTTCAAACCTGAAAATATATACTTCTAGAACTACACATAGGAGAAATCTTTATGATTAAGGGGCACTATTTTTAAAGCAGTAGAGGAACAATATTAAAGTATGATGAATTAGAGTCTACCAAAATAAAGACATTTGGTCATCTGAAGGTAGCATTAGAAAATTAAGTGGCAAGCTAAAGACTGGGAGAATATTTGCAATAATATACAGGCATACCTTGTTTTACTGCACTCCACTTTATTGTGCATCACAGATATTACACTTTTTACAAATTGAAGGTTTTTGGCAACCTTGAATTGAGCAAGTGTATATGTACTATTTTTCCAACATTTGCTCATTCCATGTCTCTGTGTCACATTTTGGTAATTCTCACAATATTTCAAATTCTTTCATTATTACTATATTTATTATGGTGATCTGTAATCTTTGATCATTGATGTTACTATTAGAATTGTTTTGGGGAGCCATGAACAACACCCACATGATATAGTAAACCTAATCAATAAATGTGTATGTTCTTGCTGTTCCACCTGATGGAGACAGACCACAAGATTCATGTTGTTTTCATGCCTGCTGACACAACACCATTCTGCAACTGATGGCCAAGGAGTCATTTCAACTTTCAAGTCTTATTATTTAAGAAATATGTCTCATAAGGCTATTGCTTCTACAGAGAGTGATTCCTCTGATGCATCTGGGAAAAGTAAATTGAAAACTTTCCATGAAGGATTCAGCATTCCCAGATGCCATTAAGGACAGTCATGATTCACAGGAAGAGGTCAAGATATCGATATTAACAGGAGTTTGGAAGAAGTAGATTCCATACTTCATGGATGACTTTGATGGATCCAGGCCTACAATGAGGAAAATAATTGCAGATGTGGTAGAAACAACAAGAGAACTAGAATTAGAATTGGACCCTGAAGATGTGACTAAATTGCTGCAGTTTTATGATAAAATTTTAATGGATGAGGTGTCACTTCTCTTATGGATGAGCAAAGAAAGTGGTTTCTTGAGATGTAATCTACTCCTGGTGAAGATGCTGTGAAGATTGTTGAAATGACCACTGAGGATTTAGAATATGACACAAACTTAGTTGATAAAGCAGTGGCAGGATTTGAGATGATTGACTCTAATATTGGAAGAAATTCTCCTGTGAGCAAAATGTTATCAAACAGCAAGCAATTGTTCATTAAAGGAATAGTCAATTGATATAGCAAACTTCATTGTCTTAAGAAATTGCCACAGTCACTCTAACCTTCAGCAACCACCACCCTGATCAGTCAGCAGCCATCAATCAATATCAAGGCAAGACCCTCCATCAGCAAAAAGATGAGGACTCAAGGCTAAAGTGAGGGTTAGCATTTTTAAGCAATAAAGTATTTTAATTAAGGTATAAAAATATTGGGGTTTTTTAGACATAATGCTATTACACACTTAACAGACTGCAATTTAATGTAAGCGTAACCTTGTATGCACTGAGGAACCAAGATGTGACTCACTGTGGTATTCTCTTTATTGCAGTGGTCCGGAAAGGAACCCACAGCATCTTCAAGGTATGCCTGTATGTGACTAGGGACTGCATCCAGAATATATTAAGAATGCCTATAAGTCAATAATAAAATATAAAGAATCTAATTTAAAATGGTCAAAAGATTTGAGCAGATATTTCACAAGTGAGGATATATGGACAGACAAATAGCACTTGGAAAAACACACAATATTATCAGTCACTAGGTAAATGCAAATTAAAACCCCAATAACATAACACTATACACCCATCAGAATGGAAAGACTGAAAATACAAATGTTTGCAAGTAGATAGAGCTCCAGAACTCTCATTTATTGTTGGATGGAGTGCACAGTGGCACAGCCAATTTGACAAAAGTTTTGACAGCGTTTGTGTTTTCTTTTGTTTTGGGGTGACCACACCCATAGCATATGGAAGTTCCCAGGCCAGAGATTGAATCTTAGCTGCAGCTGTGGCAATGCCAGATCTTTAACCCACTGTATGGGGACAAGGGTCCAACAAGCACCTCTGCAGTGACCTGAGCTGCTGCATTGGATTCTTAACCCACTGTGCCACAGTGGGAACTCCCTTTTTTAAAAAATAAAACCAAACATATACTTTCTCTGTGACATAGCAATTAAAAACACAGATATATGAACAAGGAAAATGAAAACAATAACAAAATTAATTTTGAGTGAAGTGTGAAAAGCCAAGGAGGTACTTTTGAAGTAAAAAATAAAGAGCTATGAAATTTTCTGCTCTGTATATCTGCATAACTATAAAGTGATGTATATATAAATGATCATTAAACATATTTATTTGGAGCAACTTGGTTATGATGGGAAAACATTATTTTCCCTATATCTGTCAACAGATGTCACTGACCAGATTGTTTCCTAAATTAATTAGATTTCTGAAGCATGGAGATAGATTACATGTAGAAGAAATTTCACATTATAAGGGTTCCAGAAGAAGAAAGAATGAAGGAAAGAAAGAAAGAAAGAAAGAAAGAAAGAAAGAAAGAAAGAAATAGAGAGAGAGAAAGAGAGAGAGAGAAAGGAGGGAGGGAGGAAAAGGAAAGAAAAGAAAAGAGAAAAGAAAAGAAAAGAAAAGAAAAGAAAAGAAAAGAAAAGAAAAGAAAAGAAAAGAAAAAAGTATTAGAAGAAATAGTGGCTGAAAGCATCTCTAATCTGGGGAAGGAAACAGAATCCAGGTCCAGGACCCCAGAGATGCCCAAGTAGTATGAACCCAAAGAGATACACAGCAAAACACATTAAAATTAAAACACTAAAACTTAAGGATAAAGAAAGAATCCTAAAAGCACCAAGAGAAAAACAACTTGTTACATTCATGGGAACCCCATAAGTTTATCAGCAGATTTTTCAGCAGAACCTTGACAGTGTATAAAGGAGTGGCATGACATTTTCAAAATGCTGGAAGGAAAAAACTTCCAACCAAGAATTCTCCACCCATTCATTCAGAATTGTAAGAGAGATTAAGAGTTTCCCAGATAAGCAAAAGCTAAAGGGGTTCATTACCACTAAACCAGCTCTAAAGGAAACATTAAAGGGATTTATTTAAGCTGAAAATAAATGACACTAATAATTAAAAACCAGACAGAAATTAAAAATCTCACTGGAAAAGGTAAATATATAACAAGGGTAATGGATCAATCACTTAAACAGCAAACATGAAAATTAAAAGACAGAAGTATAAAAATTAACTAAAATTACATTAGTTAACAGGTACATAAAATAAAAAGATGTGAATATGTCATCAAAAGTATAAAACTCAGGGGGCAGTAACAAGATAATACTTTGGTATGTATATATATTTAGGTTGATATTGTAACATTTTTAATATTTGCTATTAAAAATATTTAATAACATTTTAAAATATTTGTTTTACATATCTTGGTGCTCAACAGAAGCACCAAGATATGTAAAACAAATATTAATGGACTTAAAGTGGAGAAATTGAAAGCAATACAGTACCAGTAGGGGACATTAACACTGTACCTACATCGATGGATAGATCATTTATACGGAACAATCAATAAGGAAACAGTGGACTTAACATATTAGACTAGATGGATTTAACAGATATATATAGAACATTTCATCTAAAAGCAATGGAACACAGTCTTTTCAAGTGCATATGGAACATTCTCAGGGATAGAGCACATGTTAGGTCACAACATAAGTCTCTATAAATTCAAAAGATTGAAATCATATCAAACATTGTTATAATGATAGCTCAAAGGTATGAAACCATAAATCAATCACAAGATAAAGAATGGAGAAAATCACAAACATAGAGATTAAACAACATGCTACTGATCAATTGATGGGTCATCAAAGAAAGAAATCAAAGGAGAAATAAAAAATATCTAGAGACAAATGAGAAAATACGACACAGCAAAAACTTATTGGATGCAGCAAAAGCAATTCTAAGTTGGAAGTTCATAGCAATACAGGCCTACCTCAAGAAACAAGAAAAATCCCAAATAATTTTAATTTTACATCTAAAAGTACTAGAAAAAGAAGAAACAAAGGCCAAAATAAATAGAAGAAAGGAAATAATGATAAGAGTGTAAATAAATGAAATTGAGACTATAAAATCAATAGACAAGATAAATAAAACCAAGAGCTGTTTTCTTGAAAAATAAACAAAATGGACAAATGTTTAGCTAGTCTAACCAATAAAAAACAAAAAGGACTCAAATAAATAAAATCAGAAAGAAAGAGGATGTTATAACTAACACCACAAAAATACAAAGGACTATAAGAGATTACTATGAAAAATTATATACCAATAAAATGAGCCTAGAAGAAATGAAAAAATTCCTAGAAACATACAATCTTCAAAGACTGAATCATGAATAAATAGAAAGTCTGAATAGTCCAATTACTAGTAAGGAGATTGAAACAGCAATTTAAAAAATCTTGAAATGAAAAAATTCCTAGGGACAAATGGTTTCAATGGTGAGTTATACAGAGCATTCAAAGATTTAATACTTAACTTTCTCAAAAGCTTCCAAAAAACTGAAGAGAAGGGATAACTTGCAAACATCTATAAATAAAGCCAGCATTACATTAGTATCTAAACCAGACATGGACAATACACACACAAATTACAGCCAATGTCCTTGATGAACATAGATACAAAAATCCTCAACAAAATATTACCAAACTAAATCCAACAATACATTAAAGGGATCACACACCAGGATCAAGTGGGGTTTATTCTGGGGATGAAAGGATGGCCAGCTTCTGCAAATCAATCAAAGTGATACATCACTTTTAAAAATGAAGGATAAGGATTTCCCATTGTGGCATGGGGGAAATGAATCTGACTAGGAACCATAAGGTTGTGGGTTTGATATCTCGCCTTGCCTTGTGGGTTAAGGATATCCGGCATTGCTGTGAGCTGTGGTGTAGTTTGCAGATGTGGCTTGGATCTGGCACTGCTGTGGCTCTGGCATAGGCCAGCAGCTACAGCTCCAATTAGACCCCTAGCCTGGGAGGGAACATTCATATGCTACAGGTGCGGCCTTAAAAAGACAAAAAAGGCAAAAAAAAAAAAAAAAAGAAAGATAAAAATCATATAATCATTTCAATAGATACAGAAAGAACATGTGATAAAATTCAATATACTTTTATAATAAAAACTCTCAAGCAAGTACGTATAGAGAGACCATAACTCAGTATAATAAAGATCATGTATGACAAACTCACAGCTAACATTAGACTCAACAATGAAAATGTGAAGGATTTTCCCCTAAGATAAGAAAGAAAACAAAGATGTTCACTCTTGTCATTTTTATTTAACAGATTATTGGAAGTCCTAGCCATAGCAATTAGGGAAGAAAAATAAATTAAAGGCATTCCAAGTGGAAAGGAAGAAGTAAAACTGTCACTATTTGCAGGTGACATGATACTATATATAGAAAACTTTAAGCATTGTATGAAAAAACTATTATGAGTAATAAATGAATTCAATAAATAAGCATTCTGCCAAAAAAACTATTGAGTAATAAATGAATTCAATAAAGTTGCAGAACAAAAAAAAATCAATATACAGAAATCAATGGCATTTCTATACACTAATAATAAACCACTAGAAAGGTAAATTAAGAAAAAAATCTCACCTAAAATTACATCAAAATATAAAGTACCTAGGAATAAATTTAATCAAAAAGATGAAAGACCTATATACTGAAAACTATAAGATGCTGATAAATTTTAAAAGACACACAAAAAATAATATTACATGTTCACGGTTTATAAGAATTAATATTGTTAAAATGTCCATTCAACCCAAAGCCATCTATAGATCTAGGGAAATCTCTATTAAAATTCCAAAAGCATATTTCACAGAACTAGAACAAATAATTCTAAAATTTGTATTGAACCACAAAAAAATCCTGAATATCCAAAACAACCAGGAGAAAGAAGAACAAACCTGGAGATATCACACTTTCTGATTTCAAACTATACTACAAAGCTATGATAATCAAAACAGCATGATATTGGCACAAAGCAGACACATAGATCAATGGAACAGAATTGAGAGCCCAGAAATAAACCCACATGTATACAAACAACTAATTTGTAACAAAGGAGCAAAAAGAGCACACAATGGAGAAAGGACAGTCTCTGCAATAAATGATACTGGGACAACTGGACACCATATGAAACAGAATGAAACTAGACCCCTATCTTACACCATATACAGAAATTAACTCAAAATGGATTACAGATTTTAATGTAAGAACAGAAACTATATATTCCTAAGGGAAAACATAGGTAGTAACCTCATTAAAACTTGTCTTAATGATATTTTGTGGATCTGACTTCAAGAACAAGGGAAAGAAGAGGAAAAATGAACAAATAGGATGACATCAAACTAAAAGCTTTTGCACAGTGAAGGAAACCACCAACAAAATGAAAAGGCCACCTACTGGTTGGGGTAAGATATTTACAAATCATGTATCAAATAAGGAGTTAATATCTAAATATATAAAGAACTCATACAACCCAACAACAAAAAACAAACAGCCTGATTAAAAAATGGGCAGAGAATCTGAATAGAGATTTTTCCAGAGAAGATGTAGAGATGGCAACAGGCACAGGAACAAAGGCTCAACGTCAGTAATCCCCAGGAAAACACAAATCAAAACCACAATGAAATATCACCTTACACCTGTCAGACTGGCTATTGACAAAAAGATGAGAAAGAACAAATGTTGGAAAGGATGTAGAGAAAAGCAAAAAATTCTATTCGTGGGTGTGTAAACTGGTGCAACCACTATGAAAAACAGTATGGAGCTTCCTCAAGTATTTTAAAAGTCTGAGTTTAAAAGAAAAGTTACTATGTGAACCAGTAATCCCACTTCTGAATATTTATCCAAAGAACAAGAAAACATCAATTCAAAAAGATATATGCACCCCTGTGTTCAACACAGCATTATTTACAATAACAAAGAGGGAAACAACCAACATGTCCATCAATAGATGGATAAAGAAATTGTGAGATACATGCACATGTGAATATTAGCATAAAAGAATGAGACCCCACCTTGTGCAACAACATGGATGAGCCAAAGGGTATCATCCTATGTGAAGTTAACTCAGACGGAGAAAGACAACTACTGTGTGATCTCTCACACATGGAATCTAAAAGACAAAACTAATGAACAAACAAAATAAGAGTTGGAGAGGAGAGTTGGGTGTGAAGATTGACATGCTGGGACCCAGCTAGGGCGAATGGAGGGTGATGGGGCTTGGGACAGAGAACCTGCAAAAGTGGGCAGGTCTCAGGGCTGAAACACAAATGTGTGAGTCACCTGAGTAGAAAGGCAGTCAGGAGACTGGTGTAGATAAGAGACATAAGAAATCACTCAGGGTGGGGTTGTTGGAGAAGATTTCCTAGTGGCAGAGTTTGAGCTTGTTTTCGCTCTCTTTTTTAAGTTTTACTGAAGTATAGTTGATTACAAAGTTGTGGTAAATTCTGCTGTACAACAAAGTGATTCAGTTATACATATACACACATCCATTCTCTTTCAGATTCTTTTCCCACATAGATTATCACAGAATACTGGGTAGAGTTTCCTGTGCTGTATAGTAGGTTCCTATTGGCCAATCATTCCATTCACCTCAGTGTGCATATGCCAATTCCAAAACCCTAGTCCATTCCTACCCATCCCACCCCACCCGTCCCCTCTGGTAACCTTACGTTTGTTTACAAAGTGGGTGAGTCTGTTTCTGTTTTGCAAATAAGTTCATTGCCATCCTTTTTTTAGATTCCACACATAAATAATATGTTTATCTTTAACTTCTAGTATTATAATCTCTAGGTCCTTGGTTTCTTACTCACACAGTACCTACCCTTTCAAATATTTATGGAACACCTACTTTCTGCTGATTATGATATTATCAAACTAAGCACAACTGCAGGGCTTTGCAGAGAAGCAAGCTGACCACCCAGTACAATACGCTGAATACTCTGACAGAGTTGGCTCAGCAAGCTCTGCGGGTAGGTGCAGATCTCAGTATCAGGCCACGAGCAGGGGGCACGTCCTGGACTTGGGTTTGTAGACAGGCAGATGGAAGGATGGTGAAGAGCTGGAGGAAGTGATGGGGAACAGGGTGCCAGGGCAGAGTGTAGAGGGGGAGGCTGTGGCCCTGGCTCTGCAGCTTCAAGGACAGCACAGGAGTTTTACCACATTTATGACGTGAGTCTGCCATCAGAGATGCCTACCAGGAGCAGGGCCATCAGACCCCGGAGCACAGGCCAGGTACAGCTGCATCCACAGAAGGGTGGAGATGGAAGATGGACAATCAAGGCCACACCACCTACTGGGCACAGTGGGTGTGGGAGAGGCACAGGCTGTAGCACCTGTCACACCTCTGCTCTTCTCATCCTCTTGGCTCATACCTCCACCTCACATGGGTCCCTGCCCCCAACCCAAGGCCAGAGTTAGGAGTGGGGGGGGGGTCCCCGCCTGGCTCTTGCTTTGTCAGCCCCCTAATTTTGTTTTGAGCCAAAATGAATGACTGCAGCACAACCAGCCCACTCCAGCCAACCTGGCCAGCCATGCTGAGGGGTTACTGGGTTACTTCTTTATAGAAGTTCAAAATATATATCAAAAAGGAATGAGAGATTTATATTATCCCCACTCTGAAATGAATTAATGGATTTAAGCACTGAGCATTAGTGGATACTAGCATCATAAAAATAGGGAGAGCAAGACATTATTTGTCTCTGAATAGAACAAAACTCTTGAAAAAAAAAACTTCATCTTTCCTCTTAATTATAAGAACTGAAAGAGAAAAGAGTGTTAAAAATAAAACCTCAGGCCCAAGATGGCATCACTCATACTGAAACCCTGGGAACCTAGATTTAATTCTTAATCTAATTCATTTCTGCTTCTCCCAGAAACATCATTTTAATCCACCAATTGGAATTTTGTGGTCAAAACCAGTGAGGCAATCTGGGGGCTCCCCACCCCCCAGGGAAAGAAAAGCCGTCTGCATGATGAAACCCTTGATGTCCCTCCCCCAACAAGAAAAAATAATCCTTTCTTCCCTTTTGCTAAGAGCTCCCTTGCCCCAGTCTTCTTAATATAAAAATGTTCCATTTCCACAACCCCTTGGAGCATCCATCTCCCTGCTATGCGGGCTGCAGCCTGATTCAGGAATCACTGAATAAAGCCAATCAGATGTGCAAATTTACTCAAATTCTGTGTTTGCTTGTTTGTTTAAATAGAGAAACAGAGAGAAGGAAACCTATTTAAAAAATACTTCAGAGAGTTCCATTGTGGCTCAGCAGAATCAAACCCATGAGGATGCAGGTTTGATCCCCAGCCTCATTCAGTGGGTTAACAATCTGGATTTCCATGAGCTGTGGTACAGGTCAAAGACGTGGCTTGGATCTGGCATTGCTGTGGCTGAGGTGTAGGCCAGCAGCTGTAGCTCTGATTTGACCTCTAGCCTAGGAACTTCCATGTGCTGCACATGCAGTCCTTAAAAAAGGAGAGAAAAAAAAGAAAAAACACTTCAGGCCTATCCACCAATTGCAGCAGAAAGACTTTAGTTAAATTAAGAAGAAAAAAATGGGAAAAAATGTTTTGGGTATTGAGTCAGACATATCAGTCCATGAAAACTCAGGTCCCCCACTCCCATAGCTTAGAGTTATCACTGGGAATGGCTCAGTACTGGTTGTCTGGCCAATGATTAGATTTTCCAAACCTTTTTCTTCTGGAGTGGCCATAAAATTCTTAGCAAAGGAATGTGAGCAGAAGTTATGGCAGACCTTCTGAGAAGTATGTGTGCCTTTTCTATTGTTATTTCCCTTCTTAAAAGCTAAGTTTGAAGAATATTTGCACTCAGGGGAGATGGTGGAGTCAGAATGGAAGGATTCAGGTCATGGAATCACTATTAAGGTCTGCCGCTGACTAGGAAATTCTGCTTTGCACTCTTAGAAGAGCAAGATATGAACTTGGATTGTGTGATGCCACTGAAATGTAGAGGTTCTGGCAGTGACAGAAGTTAGCATTCCCTTCACTAGTACAGAAAGTTAGTATTCCATTTACTAGGAAATTCTGCTTTGCACTCTTAGAAGAGCAAGATATGAACTTGGATTGTGTGATGCCACTGAAATGTAGAGGTTCTGGCAGTGACAGAAGTTAGCATTCCCTTCACTAGTACAGAAAGTTAGTATTCCCTTTACTAGGTCAGAAACTGTTGCAGAAGTAGAGGGCTGCCATTCCACATTGCACAAAATGGTACAAAATGACAGCTCTTCTCATCATGGATTCCAAATTGTACCATTATCTTAGATGCCACTAAGTGTGAACACTAATGATTAAATTCTGACATACCACAGATTAACATATGCTTCCTCACTGCAGAGATGTTCAAAGACCTGAATTACAGAATCAATGAACCACAGTATGTACCTTGGGCACCAGGTCAGGTGGCCAGTGGTGAGGAACCAGGTATCTCAGACTCCAAAGCTGGGAGCCCAAACCGGGCATCTCAGACTCCAAAGCAAATTACTTGTTTTAAAACGACCTCTTGCAAAACTAGTGAGCTAATCAAGTGCCAGCTGAGTCCTATGTGCTAGGAGAAGTGGCTGTGAAGTTTATCAGTGTCAGGTGCCTTTTATCTGCTGTTTCTAGGGAGTTATTACCAAAGAAGAAAGGGAAAGAAAACTATTCTAGGAAAGAACTAGCTGGTTTGAAAGAAGAGTGAGAAGAAAGAGGGTCTCTCAAGACAGCTACTTCTGTAACCCAAACAAGAAGTGATAAGACTCAAAGGGGGAATAAATGAAAATCTTGCTTGACAAAGACTCCTCAAGAGTTCCTAGTTAAACAACAGACTTTAGACTTACTGTGGAAGTCAGACAACAATGTTGTTTTCCCAGGAAAGAGATTCTTTCAAATAAACTTTAAGATAGACTCCACTAATTTGTAAGAGGTCATGGGAACTAAAGTTGCAACTGTAAGATCTCTGGATGTACTCACTGTCAGAGAGAACTACAGCAAATGAAATTTGGAACTGAAATGTTTCTTAGTGAGTTGAATTCCTAGATAAACCATGAGCTAGGCTGCAAAGGGTTATGTCAGGAAAACAACTATCAGAGCTCTGTAGCACAGGAGCAGGAAGTGCCTCACAACTCCCCCGCCACTGTGGACCACATGGTGCTCCTTACACAACACAGGTGGCCCACTTTGATTGGGATTTCATTGCCTCCATTTGCTTCTGCAAACCATCACCCCATAATCATTTCATTTCCTATATCATGAATCTCTCCCTATCCACTGAAGTGGCAGACAGACTAATTGTCCCCCCAAATGTCCACATCCTAATCCTCTGACCTGTGAATACGTCATCTTTCACAGCAAAAAGAACTTTGCAGATGTGATCAAGCTAAAAATCTTGAGATGGGGCGATCACCTTGGATTGTCTAGCTGGAGCTGTATGAAAATAAGGGTCCTTATAAAAAGGAAGAACTGCTAAGCAAAACAAAATAAAACAAAACAAAATAACAACAACAACAACAACAACAAAAAAAAACAGGACTTGACGATTTGGGAAATTCTCAGCCTATCCAGATGGCAAAACATGCTAAAGTTAGGAGATTCACTGTCAGGAAAGCATACTCCGGCAAGAAAGCCAAGGATATGACTGGACAATATTTTGCTAGTGCCTCAAAAGAATCCAAAGGGGAGATGAATTAACCATACAGGGAGCCCATGAAGAGACCAGGCATGTGGCCCCTGAGTCCCTCCTGCCTTCTCAGTTAAAGTCAGGATATAAATGGAATTTTCAGGAAAGGCTCTTATTCAATGGAGTGAATCCCTGTGACTGCATAGCAGATCCACAATGTACCTAAGGATGTTATATCAGCAGAAACACTGCCAGGTTGGACTGCAAGGGACAGAAAAATGAAAAAGATAGTAAGACTCCCAAAATTTCTGTAATCAGGAAACTGTTAAACTACTCAGCTGCAAACATGCATTACATTTCATGAAAAAGAAAAGATGACTCCAAGGGCAGAGCCTCAAGCAAAGGACAGAGCCCAGAGTCACAAAGGATTTTTCCCAAGCCTTGAATTCTACTGGAGTTTACCTAACCAGACTTTTAAATTTCTTGAGACCAACAAGTGACTTATTTTTTTCTCTCCATGTTCTTCTTCCTCTTTAAATAGGATGGTCATAACTGGTACCCTGTCCCCATACCAACATTATATTTGTTTTCTAGCTTCCAAGCTACATTGATGGAGAGCAATTTTGTCTGAGGATGGCTCATATGCAGATATGCAGTCTCAACCATATCTGATTTAAATAATTTTGGTGATGGGATTTGGGACTTTTGAGCTGATAGGATTTGGATGAAATTTTGGACTTGAGTTGATATGATCGTGGGTTGAGGCTCTGGGGGATTTTGGAATGGGGTGAATATATTTTGCAGCTGAAATAGATGTACATCATTGGGGGTAGAGAGTGGACTCTTGTGGACAAATGGTCCCCAAAGATGTCTACATCCAAAGCCCCAGAAACTATAAATGTTACTTTATCTGGCAAAAAGAACTTGCATATGTGATTAAGGATTTTAGATTTTTAACTTCCACAATGGTGAGAGAACACATTTGTATGTTTTAAGCCAATGATTTTGTGCTCATTTGTTACAGCAGCAGCAAAATCAAATATAACCGGCATTTACTATCAATTCCATTAAGATAATCAAGTCATTACCACTTTAAAACAAAGAATGAGCCCCTTTCATCTCTTCTCTTTCAGTGTGGAACCTTGTAGGGTGAATAGCAGCATCTACACTTCTTCCCTTCAACCTCCTGAAGATACTGGGCTGACGTACCTCAGGACCAGAGTCTTCCCTGCAGCTCATCTGTCAAACATCACCAAAGAGATATTTCGATTACCAAATCCAAACACTTTTTCATTTCTGATTTGTTGATCTCTTGGCACTAGATTTTATGCTACCTTCTCATTTGAAAGTGCCTTTTCTCCCTTGATTTCACCTACCCTATTCTCTTGCAAGTCCATGCTTCTTACATTCCTGGCCAGAATCCATCATATATTTCTAGATGCTCAAGCAAGAAGCCTGGAAGCCACCATTGGGTCCTCCCTCCCCTCAGGCACCAATGGATTCAAGCTCAGGAAGAGCTGAATTCTACGCTTTGTATCACATCTTCCCCTGAGGGGAACGAACTTCTTCGTGTTTTGTCATCCTTTTATGGCAACAGCCTGTCCTCCCTCTTCCTTTTCCCACTCTGCTGCTGGCGTAATTCCCCCAACAAGTAAGCCTAATTATGTCACTCCCTGGTTTAAAATCCATTAACATTTCTTCATTGCTTTCAGATTAGATCTGCCTGGTCATATTTCATCTCTTTTTAGATCTCCCAAACATCATAGCTTCTTGGTGACAAATGAGTATTTTGATTCAGATGATCTACTTAATACCAGTCCCACCATCCACTAGGTCTAAGATAGCAGCTGAGTTAGTGATCTGGCCTCCATTTTTCTCCTGTGAAATCATGGAGTGGCTCAAGGATTAAATGAATGAGTTCTTGTAAAGAGGCCAAGTATAAAGCAAGAGGATGCAGGATGACAATGAAGATGAGGTTGTTCAGGAACCCTGAAAGGGGGCTCTTGCAGAAGCAAGTCTTAAATGCCTTGGGCTGAGTGGCAACAGTACCATCAGACTAAAGGCATCAACACATCATATTTTCTATGCATATCTTTCTAGGCATTTACGGACAATCTACCGTGTCCCAAACACTTGTAATACACCAAAGATGAAAAGTACACCAAATACAAAACTCCATCCTCTATGTGAGATTTCAAGGCCTCTCCAAGGAGATAAAATTCAAAAAGCCTCTGGCCACAACAAAAATTACCAGACACTTATCACCCCACAGGTCTCATTGTAATGGTTACAAAATTCTTGAGACACCCCCCCCACCTTGAGCAACCTGTCCTACTCCTTCCTGCCCCTTACTAGGAAAGCTATGTGGTCCACTCCTCACCCTGCCCCTATAGGGCTTTACATGCCCCCAACTAACCAGCAAGTGTATCAGGAGACCTCTCCTCTCCCTGGGTTATAAATATAGATGGGACCACGTGCTTGGGGCCAGCTCTCCCTGTTCATCAGGAAGTTGTTCCTCTGCACTAGCAGCACCTCTTATCTCAATAAACTTATCTTTCTTTTCACCCTGCTATGAGTCTGGAAACTCTTTTTCTAGCCCATGCCCTGACCACAACATTCTAGAGCTTCTGTTTTGTGGAGAATATAAAAAATAGTAAGGGAGTAAGATGAATGTTACGTTAGGTAGAGATAAGCTTTCCAAGAGAAAACATACACAGAGACAAGGAATAGAAAGCATTGATGGAGAAAGGAGATTAAGTTCTAGATGAGAAAGACAGGACCCACTACCAGGGTGACTTCTGACCAACAGTGTGAAGGAGCTGAGGGTCCAGCATATTCTATTCTCTGGAGATGCTGCGTCTGAGTGAGGGACAGCCGAGTCCTGAGGCAGAAAGAACTCACAGGTCCAGGGCCAGCAGGAACGTCCATGTGGCTGAACTGAAGGACCTGGGTGACAGTGGGACAAGGTAAAATCACTAAGACAAAGTGCAGAGGCAGACCCCAGATATCACAGAAGGACATGGCCTCTCACTCAACATGACAGGAAGACATGGTGCCATAAATGCATTGAACATCTTGGCCTTATTTTGATTTTCTATTTTTACTAAAAATTTGAATAATTCATATACATATTACTTTTACTTTGGATAATTTTTTTTAAATCAAGGAATGAAATTTAGTGTAAAACTAGTATAACAAATTATACTCAAGGGTTTAACAATCTAACACTTTATACATGATTTTTGTCCTTCTTTTATTTTCCTCTAATACGCACATGATCATTGTTCTAATAGATTTTCTGACGATTTACTGTTAAGACAAAATGAAGTCAAGATAGTTTAATATTTCTAAGGATTATCATATCAACAACCTTTCTTCGAACATGTCATTCTTGACCACATTCATTTAGGTTTCAGTGGTATAATCATTAGTACAATTTTCAATTTATAAAGCATTAATAAACACAGTATTAACAAAAGCAGTTACGGTATCCATGGACAAGCAATTGCCTATAAATGTTGTAAATAGTCTGCTTAGCTCTTCTCCCACAGAAAGACGTCTTGATAAGGAAGGTACACTCCAGAGAAATGATGGGGGCAGTTACAGGAATCAGGCCAGCACAGGGTCTGTGATATTTCAGCCACAGGCTCTTCACCACCTGCTCATCAGTCAATCAGAGGGAACCTCAGGCGGCGGACGCGCCAGCTTGGTGGAAATTCCTTCCCAGAATAGCAAGCGCTGAGCTCAGAGCAGTTCAACAGGAGCAGGCGAGGGACAGACGCAGGACTTTGGGGCAGAGCAACTGGCCTCCACGCTGGCATTTTTTCAGCATCCAAATCCTTCTTTGCTCCAACAGCTGGTTTCCCCGTTTGTCACATTCTTCCTTCCTATCTGCTTCCTGACAGCCTTATTTGATGTAGGTCAATGATGTCTCAAAGCCATTTTTAAATATCAAATTACTTGGTAGACTTGCCTTTTTCTTCTAATGGAGAAAAAAATCCAAACGGCCTCATACAGTTTAGTGAAGTGATCACATTTTTAAAAAATTATTGAACCAATTGAATTTAAACCATTAGAACTTTTAGCCATGCAAACATCCTTGTTATAATTGAAATTCAAACTGTAGAAACAACTGGCTTCCTTCTTTATGGCCACTTCAAAATTCCCTGAGTATGCGCAGCTGTTCCATAAATTGCATCTAAGTTGCTTCAGTTTTCTGCTGTTACAGACAATGTGGAAATGAATGTGTTTTTACAGAAAGCTCTTCCTGCAGAGACCTAGGATGGAGTGGGTCAAAGGACATGCTGTTCTGAAGTCAGCCAGGTGAAGAAGATTATTTGATGCAGTCATGGCCCACTGAGCACAGATCTTTGGAGAGCAAATTAACAGGAAAAGGGCCCTGCAGCAGAGGGATCCGTGTAAGGTATAAAATCAGTGACAATCATTTTTAATTATTTGTATTGAAACATACTGAATGCGGAATTTTTAAAAAATGTATTTTATTGAAAGTTGATTTATAATGGGTTTTTTCTGCTGTACGATAAAGTGATTCAGTTATACACATATATACACTTTTTATATTCTTTACCATTAGGGTTTATTACAGGATATTGAATATAGTTCCCTGTGCAGTACAGTAGGACCTTGTTTATTTTATATACAGTAGTTTGTATCTATTAATCCTAAACTCCCACTCGCTACCCCCCTTTGTCATCACAAATCTGTTCTCTATGAATCTGTTTTCTAAGTTCATTCGTGTCATATTTTAGATTTCACATATAAATGATCACATGATGTTTGTCTTTCATTGTTTAACTTCACTTAGTATGATAATTTCTAGGTCCATCCATGTTGTTACACATAGCATTATTTCATTCTTTTTTATGGCTGAGTAATAGTCCATTGTATACATGTACCACATCTTCTTTATCCAATCCTGTCGATGGACATTTAGGTTACTTACATGTCTTGGCTATTGCAAACAGTGCTGCAATGAACACTGGGGTGCATGTATCTTTTCAAATTATGGGGTTTTCTCCATATATATCACCAGGAGTAGGATTGCAGGATCATATGGCAATTCTCCTTTCAGTTTTTTAAGGAAGCTCCACACTGTTCTCCACAATGGCTGCACCTGTTTACATTCCCAGCAGCAGTGGAAAAGGGTTCCCTTTGCTCCACACCCTCTCCAGCATTTATTGTTTGTAGACTTTGTGATGATGGCCATTCTGGACTGGTGGTTATCTCGTTCTAATTTTGATTTCCAATTCTCTAATATGAATTCAGAATTTCCTGAATTGATTATTCTCTATTTTATACCCCAACAACTTCAAAAAATTACACTTACAGGTTCATCTGTCAAGAAAGGATTATTGTTAACTAGGCAAAGCATAAGGAGAAAGAACAGTCAAGGTAATCTCTGGTGCCGTCTTTAAACGTCACATAACAAGGGCCACTTGGACATCCCCCAGTCCTGCTCCCACCCAGTCAGAAGGCACTTGCTTCCAGGCTGACCACCACTGTCACCCTCCAGGGAAACTTCAAAATGTGTCATTTACATGCCAGAAAAGAGAGAGGAATGATAGACATGAATATCAATATCTGAGTATAATTATTTATATATTTATAAAATAATACATGTACTAATTTTATCCCAATCTTGTCTTGGATATAGTCTCATAACTACATATTTATCCACTCATTCCACAGCCTTGTTTTCTCCCAAATGGTGTAAGCCTAATGAGCTTTTGTTTTGCTGCAGGAAGTGAAATCGGTAGCTAGGTCTTTAAACTATAATGAGGGCCAAGTCAGAGGACTGAATGAGGCCAAGAAATGATGCAATGCTGCCCTTTCAGTGTGATGTTCTTCTATACAAGAGGAAGACCGATCAGGAGTTCCCGTGGCACAGCAGAAATGAATCCAACTGGGAACCATGAGGTTGTGTGTTCGATCCCTGGCCTCACTCAGTGGGTTAAGGATCCGGCATTGCTGTGAGCTGTGGTGTAGACCAGTGGCGATAGCTCCAATTAGACTCCTAGACTGAGAGCCTCCCTATGCCATGGGTGTGGCCCTAAAAAGGCAAAAAAAAAAAAAAAGAGTAAGACCAATCATCCCATCCAAGTTCATTATCCCATCCTATTTTCTATTTTCCATCCATAAGGAGCTGGTCTGCACGCCAGCCATCTTGAACCCCACCCCTCATGTCTCTTTTCTCACAATCTTCCCAGATATTTTGCCACACTAATTCCTCTAAACAAACTTACATCTGTTTTTCTAGTTCAGTAAAAAATAAATAAATAACACTGTTTTAATTGTGGTTCCATAACATTTGTAGAATATTTTTATGGAGAACTGTTCATGTTACAAAATAAATTCTTCACATATCAGTTCTCCTGTGGCTCAGTGGGTAAAGACCTAGTGTTGTCACTGCTGCGGCTCAGGTGACTGCTGTGGCATGAGTTGAATCCCTGGCCGGAGATCTTCCACATGCCGTGGAAGAAAAAAAAAAAAATTGTTTCCCACAGCATTCCACTTACTCTCTTACTCTGTTCCCTCCTTTTCTTCAGATCAGGTTAAAATGTGCATTTTGTTATTAGTGTTCCTTGAGGTCTTACCTTCTATCACAATGTGCTGCATCCTAAGTGTGTAAATGAGTGTGTATACGTCCACACCTGGACCACATGCACACACACATATAATTATCATATCACGTTATGGTGGAACACTTCCCTTTCCATCCCACTAGGGTAGTTTTCAACTGAGAATGGATGTTAAATTTTGTCCAAAGGCTCTTTAATAATCTACAGAGATGGCCATATAGCTTTTATCTTTTGACTTATCAATATGAGGAATTAGGTATTACATTTTGGGGTGTTAATGAAGCCAACCTTTATAACCTGGATATAAAGGTTCATAACCACTTGTCCATGACGTATTCTTCTTTTAATACACTGTTGGCTTCTGTTTACAAAAATTTTTCAGCTTTTATATGACTCTTCCAAACACCAATCTGCACTTTTCTCTGTAGTCAGCTTGAGATCCATGTTATTCTGTGTAAACGAAATTTCAACTTATTTTGCTTAAATTCAATAAAAATTGATTTGAGATGACTGTTACTGGCTTTTAAGCCCAGAACGTGACTAGAGCTGAACCCTAAGAGCCAAGTTGAAATTGTTATTTCTAATGAAGATAATTCCTACCTACACCCACATATATCAGGGATTATGGAATCTATTCTCAATCTATGCTCCTTCTGTTACTATTGTTATCAAATTATTTTTCCCTACTCACTGTTGTGCACATACACAAACATCCCAAATAGCAGAAGACTGTGACCAAAAGAGCACCCATGGGCTTGGGCTACACATATGCAGCAGCTTTAACCACAGCTCATAAGATATGACTCATGGGGACAAATCTGAACTCTACCACTCTGCACAGGTAGACTCAACCTCTTTGATCAAACAAGGCTTTGGGCACACGGGATTATGTGATGTTGTTAAACCAAACAGGGCTTTGGGGCACATCTGACTCTGTGACAAGTGTCCAAGGCACATACAAAGTTAGATGAAGAAGTAGGAAGACCTGCCATGGTTTGAAGGATGCTTGTTCCCAGGGTCACCAAAGGGGACAATACGTGGCGGATGAGGACAATTCTGCCAGCATTGTCTGCCTTGGTTTTGTTTGTTTCCTGGTCAGATTTCTCAGTTTGCTGGGAGACTGTGCAGGAAGTGAAGGGGGAAGTAAGATGTTCAGAAAAGGGGGCCCAGAGGTCGGTGCTAGAGAGTGAGAGGATTTTCAGAGCTTCCTGGGCTCCCAGGGCAAGAAAACACCACAGGTCTGTGAACCCCTTCCATCAAAGGAGTGATGACCTGTACCTAGTGTTTGTCTGAACCAGCAGGGTCCCCATTGTCTGAAAGGAAGTTTGTACAGCCGTCCCATCCATCCTTACTCAGCCTGAAACTGCTGGGAAAGGGGAACACACACCAACCCACAGTCTGGAAATCCCGGGAAAAAGACGCATCACCGAGTGCTCTAGAGGACAGAGGTTTACGGTTAGATAACGAGATAGGTGAACTTGCACTTCTAAAAAAGAGTATGTTCAGGTGCTGCCAGCAGAGTAAAGGGAGGTGAACAGCCTCCAGGATGACCCCCGAGGGTCTCAAAGCTGGCACGATCACCCCCGTGGAACCCCTCCCACACTGGGTGGTGCAGACCAGAAGGGAGGTGACCACGAGGCCAGGTCACAACAGACCTAGGCACTCTGACATCCAGAGGCTGTGGAGTGAGGAGACCCAGCAGGGACATGGTGACACCCAGGTGCCTGCTGCGGACAGCGCTGACTCCCACTTGCTTGTAATGGGCCCTGGGAGGGGGTTCCAGAGCCCAGCCCTGTTTTCAGAGGGGAGGATTGGGATGGCCCTGTGTCAGCGTCACCACCCCCAACCCCAAATCACCCAGTTGCAAGCCTGCCGCACTGCTGGCACAGGCAACCTGAATGAAATGATACCCACTTATTGTTTTCAGGCAGGAATCTTTCCTGTAACCTGGTGAGAAGCAGGAGGTAAATAGTGCAGGGCTGGAGGGGAGCAGGCCCACACTGTCATCTGTAAGAGGAATGAGGAACAGAGATCCTAGAGACAGGCAGGTCCAAGAGTCAGGACACCTGCGGGCCAGCCGAACAAATGGGCAGGTGTCACCAGGATGCTGGACGTACCTGGAGTGACAATAGTCTCTGCTCAACCAGAGCCCAAGTCTTCACTGAAAAAAATGTGGACAGAGGGTGGGCAGCCCCAGTGTAGGCCTTCAAAAGCTCAGGAATTTTTATACAAACAAGTAAAGCATTTAGGAGATGAACAGAGGTCCAGTAGAGCCCCCCACCTCCCCAACCTGGGCGCTGACTTAGATGGGCGGGCTCAGGGAGAGTGAAAGTGGACCACAAACCCCACCACCCTGTGCTCCAGCCCCGCCCTTAACATCACCTGAACTTCCCTGGGTGACAGCAGAGCCTCAGCCAAGAGTCTCCTCTAAGGAAAAGAACTTTTGTTTTTCAGATCCTTATAATATTGTTGGAGTTCCCACCGTGGCATAGTGGGTGAAGAATCCCACTGCAGCGGCTTAGCTGGTGCGGAGGCACAGTTTCAATCCCCAACCAGTGCAGTGGGCAAAGATTCTGGCATTGTTGCAGCTGCAGCTCGGATTCAACCCCTGGCTGGGGAATTTCCATCTGCCACGGGTGTTGCAAAAAAAAATAAAATAAAATAAAAAAATACTTGTTAAACAAGCACGGTTTGCTGCGCACTCCAATCAAGAAAATTCACATCACTTTGACTTTGTGAATAAAACCAGATCTGTCATTGAGGCTTCTTGGGACCACAAGCCATCTTTCTTTTTCCCTTTTCTTTCTTCCTACAGCTTCCCTCCTTCCCAGTGTTACCCTGGGCTTTAGGAACCAGGCACCCCAGGGAATTCCAAGGGACTTCCCTCAGGTCAGGGAGACAGCAGGCTCACCGAGACTCAGGGACAGACTTACTGACCTGGCCCTTGGACTTAGGACACAGAGCCCCCCCTTCCCCCACCCAGCTCCCAGGCCAGGAGGCCTAGTGCTCAGGGCCCTGGCATCTGGGTCAGACCCCGCTCTGCTCTGATGAGCTCTGTTCATCCTGCATGGGCGCCCTGGTCCATCACAGGACCCACCACCCCTCCATCCCGCCAGCTCTAAGAGAGCTCACCCCTGGGCTGGGACCAGCATCCCTCCTGGAAGCACCAGCCCCACCCCCCTGCAGAAGACCCAACACACTGGTCCATCACACAGCCAGACAGTGTCGCTTTGAGGGTTTCCACACCTACAACTTTTAACTTTTTATTTTTACAAAATTGTGAATTTTCTCCCATGACAAAGCAATATTAAACATAAAATTTGTCTACACTTCCTGGAAAGAGGAAGGGGAGGTGTGCTTTCATTCATTTGTGGACAATGCCACAAGAAAAATGAGTCCCTAACAGATCAATAATACATTATGATTATTTTGTCATCTGTGCAGTGAACATTTACTGGACTGCCTTCCCATCTCTGCTCGCTCTAGAAATTACAAGGATGTGTATTTTCTTGGTGTTGGGAGAAACACCATGTCCGCAGCATACATGTCAGGTACAGATGTAAAATGAACCCAGGATTTACTGAAGTTATCGCCTGAGCGCAGTCTGGTGCAAAGGGAAAAAATACCTAGTGGCTCCTGCATAATTTACTATTAACACAACAATAAAACCTGTTAAAACACTGAAAGGAAGCTTGGGTTATACGGTTAGCATCCATTTATCTTGAAATGAAGATGGAGGAGGTGGAAGAAGGGGAAGAAGAGCGGGAAAGCAGAGGGATTGTTACAATATTCACTATGTGGCATCTGTAACCACGTGCCTCACTGATCTCAAAGTCCTTCCTTAACTAAGGTAACATCACGGAGTTCCCGTCGTGGCGCAGTGGTTAACGAATCCGACTAGGAACCATGAGGTTGCGGGTTCGGTCCCTGCCCTTGCTCAGTGGGTTAATGATCCGGCATTGCCGTGAGCTGTGGTGTAGGTTGCAGACACAGCTCGGACCCCGCGTTGCTGTGGCTCTGGCGTAGGCCGGCAGCTACAGCTCTGATTCGACCCCTAGCCTGGGAACCTCCATATGCCGCGGGAGCGGCCCAAAGAAATAGCAAAAAGCCAAAAATAAATAAATAAATAAACATCACGGACCGGTTCCAACATTTGGATTCCTATAATCTCTTCCACCTTCACTGGGCCTCGGGACACAACAGAGGTTTTGGTTTAACTTTTGATTGTGACCTTGTCAAATACAAAAAGTAAAGATATTAGCATAACAGACACGACAATAAGAAGAGGAACCAAACGTTACTATTTTCCCACATTCCCCTCATTCCTAGTTTCTAGAAATAGGGCTCTAGAACCAGTTGAAGTTTCTGTCCCTTCCCGGGTCCAGCTCTCAGAAATGCCTTTCCAGGCCGCCCTCCTTCCATTTCCTGTGTCCCTGCCCTGCGTCCAGGGGACTGTCTGTCTTTTTTTTTTTTTTTTTTTTTTTGTCTTTTTGCCATTTCTTGGGCCGCTCCCACGGCATATGGAGGTTCCCAGGCTAGGGGTCGAATCGGAGCCATAGCCACCGGCCTACGCCAGAGCCACAGCAACGCGGGATCCGAGCTGCGTCTGCAACATACACCACAGCTCACGGCAAGGTCGGATCGTTAACCCACTGAGCAAGGCCAGGGACTGAACCCGCAACCTCATGGTTCCTAGTCGGATTCGTTAACCACTGCGCCACGATGGGAACTCCAGGACTGCCTGTCTTATAGACGCCAGAGGATAATCCCTCGTCCCCTGTCCACTCCGGTGTGATGGATGGGCAACAGGGACTGTTTAGTTGGGGTTCTTTCAGCCAATTCCCCCATCTCAGTCCTGCTGGCTCACTCCCAGCAACACCCAGACCAGCCACAAAAAATTATCTCCAGGGAGCACCAGATGCCTTGACTCTAGCCTTTCTGTGATGCTGGGCCAAACACTGCTTCCATGAGCACCTTCTGCAGGCACCTACGTTTCTAATGCAATTAGAACACTCATCTTCCTATCAGCCATTTTCCAACCATTTCTAGAATCTTCTATTGTCTTCTCTCCCCATTTCTATCCTTTTGAGTTTTTACTATCATCTTAAGAGTTTTTATAAGAAAAAGACATAAACACATCTGTTTTATCAGCCAGAGAGGTTCCCCCCGCCACAAAGCACTGAAACAGCCCTCAAATGTATCTAAGAAGGACCAATTATAAAGCATCAGTGTTGTGGAGTTCCCATTATGGCTCAGCGGTAACAAACCCAACTACTATCCATGAGGACTCAGGTTTGATCCCTGGCCCCACTCAGTGGGTCAAGGATCCAGCATTGCTGTGAGCTGTGGTGTAAGTAGGAGACAAGGCTCAGATCTGGAGCTGCTGTGGGTGTGGTGTAGGCCAGTGGCTACAGCTCCAATTCGATCCCTACCGTGGGAACCTTTATATGCCACAGGTGCGGCCCTAAAAAAAATAAATAAATAAATAAAGGAACAGTGTTGCCTATAAAGAAAAGTATAAGAGGAGCCCTTCCTAAGTGCTCCACTATCAGGAATAACTTTAGATAAGAACCTGCATTGACTGTGATGATATTATCCAAATTGACTGAACCAGGAGGTGTGGTGTGACTATTTTTCACCCCTTATATTTGGCTCTGCTGCCTTTGAAAACAAAAGCATCCTGTGTTTTGTTATTTGGAAGTTCAAAATATTAGAAAAGGCAACAAGATACTACAGAAAAAGTAATGAGATGGTTGTGAGACTTTTTACAGCTGTAAGAGGGTTCCCACTTGTCCTGAACGTTATTCATTCAACATTTGTTTTGTCAAAACCATTTACTGAATGGTCAGAATGTGCGAGGCTGAGATCTCAGCACTTCGATGGGTTCGAGGCTCCGGCCATGTGTGTTCATCTCTCTTCAGTCCCACGATGGACCGTGTCCTCCGCACACACAAAGTTATAGAATAATTTTTAGGTAACAAATGGAAGTAAGAGGACAGTGGGCCTCTCCACGCAATCTGACAGGTGGCTCAATTTTTAAATAGTTACTGGATATCTTAGGATAATCTACCACATGACTAATTTAAATGCACAGAGCAGAAGTTTATAGTTAGAAAAGCATTCCTTATGAGTTGCTTTTTTTCCTGAGATTCACATCCCACAGATTTAGTGAATTAAGACCAGGTTTAAAAGATAAGTGGTGACTTCCAGGCACAAAGCCAGGGTACAGAGCAAGGTGTGCAGGCATCATGCTTATTCACTCCATAAATGCAGTTCTCGCCACACTCAGTGGCTTTCATTTCTAAGAACCCGGGCCTCAGAGCCGGGCTGCTGGAATCCCCGGCCAGGGCGTCTGCGGAAACATGAGTTCAGTGACCAAATATAGCCGAGTGGAGTAAGAGGGCAGGTGGGACTCCAAGGCCACAGTCATCTCAGAGTGACCAGGGCCCAAGCAGTGTGTCATGAAGAGCCGGGGCCGGGCCCCACTCCCCCAGCAGAGAAGCAACCCTCGTGGGAAACCCCTCACCTGTTAGGGGTCTTCGAACTGACCACGGGATCGAAAGGTCTGTAAGATGTATTGTAATATAGTAACTAGTAGAGCAACATTTTTTTAACTCTTTTTTATTGACAGCTAAAAATATAGTAGTGGTTTGTCAGAACACTAGTTAGAAGATGGTTTGATTTTTTTTTTTTTAATTTGGAGTGGAAAAGTAACAGGAATTTTGTAGCCATTCCAAAAAGAAGAAATATGTAGGATTGATCTGCAGGCTTTATTTCTACCTATGCTGTGAGGGGGGTGCATTTTCTATTCTAATCTTAGAGAGGAAAAGTAAGTTGGTGCTATCAATTCTAAAAAAAAATAAATGTACTGACAGAGCCAGCACTTGTCAAGATCGTGTTTGTCTTTTGTTTCAAAGAAAATAAGAATGCAGTTAATTTGAAACCTTGTATATACTTAAGCTAAGTAGTGATGGCTTAAAATGATATGCTTTAGGTTTTAGTAACATTTTAAGTTGGTAATTACACTTTCAAAAACCTTTTAAATCAGTTGAGCAGACCTTTTATATCCTATCTATGCCTCAAGTTTGCATATTTTTAAAATATAAAAGGGAAACTGGAGTCCAGTCAAATTTAAACCTTACAGTACAATTTTATATCAGGTTGTTGTAAGTTACACATGAAATTGTCTTGAATCCAACAGATGAGGTTGGTACAGAATGATTTCAGGCTCATGTTTCTTTTTTAACATTTGCTAAAAATACTAATTGACTTCGAGTAAGAATAATGTGTCCACATCCAATGCCTGCTGCCTGACAATATAACACTAACCTAGTCCCTGAGTCACAAATACGCAGAAATTCATTCCTTACTACGGGATAAATATACTCTTCAATGTACTTTTTCCTCAAAGAAAGAACCTGAATGCTCACCTCTATGATCCAGATTTTAAAAATCAAACTCTATTTGGCAATTATTGCTAATGGCAGACAAGGCCTAAGAGTGCTATCAAGATGCTGAGTATCCTGTGAATATAGGATTCCATGTTCCTAGAATACAAATTAATCCTCCTGTGTTCCCACGTCTGATACGCATTAGGGTCTGGGTCCAAGGGACCCTTGTCAGTTCTCTGAGCTGCTGTGTGTTGCTAAAACTGAAAGGGTCAGAGCACACGTCACAACAGAATAGGGATCTGGATTACACTGGACAATTACAATTACCTTGGTTTCTTTACCTCATTTAAAAACAAAGCAAAACATAGAGGGTAACATGAGCCAAGTTTTAATATAAATCTGACATGCTCTTAAAAAGATACCACCTGAAACCTCTAACGCCAAGAGAGAGCCTGGGCTTTACACACACACACACACACCCACACACGTTTGTGTGTGTAGGTAACAAAGTGATTGTGGTATCTGGGTTCCAATCAGAATTCAGGCATATGGAGGCAACGCTGTGTCCTGGTTAAATTCCAGCAAAGGAAACAAAAGGCTGAGCAAAGAAGCTCTGCCTGTAACTTGAATCTGCTAAACCAGAGAACAGAGACCCAGCTTGGGAAATAGGTTTTGAGTTTAGGCGAAAGGAAATACTGTATCTCTACTATACTATACTATACCTGGAAGGCCAAAATAAGGAGAATGGCAGTGGAAATGGATGAACTGGACGTAAACTCCAACCTCATATGGGGCTAAGATGGTCACAGGCAGAGGTCATGGGGCAATTCCAAGTGCTCTCTCTGGAAAGCCCTCACAAGGCTGTTGCGGGCATCCAATCACCTGTTATGTTATGACTCTGAAACGGAGGTACCCTGTCTGTGTCCTATTTAAAACTGAAGAATACATATGTCATGCCTCCATGGAGTGACAATTTACTTAAAGATTAGGAAAGAATGCAATCCACATGCATTTACCAAGAGACAGATTATGCAACTGTTGTGCATTTCTTGCATCAAACAAGGTTTAATTAATTTTCCATATTTGACTTTTGCCCTGTAGCCTTGGCAAAAAGAACATTACCCTAGAAAGAAGGAAGGAAGGAAGGAAGGAAGGAAGGAAGAAAAGAAAGAAAGAAAGAAAGAAAGAAAGAAAGAAAGAAAGAAAGAAAGAAAGAAAGAAAGGTGACTATAGAGAATAGACTTGTGGTTGCCAAGGGGGAGAGAAGAGTTTGGGGTTTGTAGATAAAAGGTGTGACATTTAGAATGGATATGCAATGAGGTCCTACCATACAGCACTGGGAACTACATCCAGTCTCTTGGGATAGAACATGATGGATGACAATATAAGAAAGGGAATTATGTGTATATATGACTGGGTCACCTTGCTATACAGCAGAAATTGGCACAACATTGTAAATCAACTATAATTTTTTTAAAAAGTTAGAAAGGTAACATGTTTAAAAGGTATAGTATTTGAAATAAAGACAATAATCAAACTAAACTCATGAAAAAGAAAAAAAAAAGTACTTCCTGTCGTGGCGCAGCAAAAACATAATCTGACTAGGAACCATGATGTTGGGGGTTCAATTATCCCTGGCCTCGCTCAGTGGGTTAAGGATCTAGCATTGCTATGAGCTGTGGTGTAGGTCGCAGACATGACTCTGCTGTAGCTGTGGCGTAGGCCGGCACATTGGACATCTAGCCTGGGAACCTCCATATGCTGCGAGTGTGGCCCTAAAAAGCAAAAAAAAAAAAAAAAAAAAAAAAAAAAAAAAAAAGGAAATGATCTATAAATTAAGTGGCATAAAATTCCTCAAGAACAGATGAAATATGCACAGGGTTTTAACAACACAGGTGACCATGGGAGCTCATATTTCACAGGAATGGATACTTGGGATATGGCAAGGTGCTGAGAGCTTCTGGCATAAGTTCAAGGTGGGCGGGCAGCTATAAGGCCTCCTGGTGTTTGCAGACCCTCCCAAACCTTCACTTTACCAAATATTTGTTTATGACGGAGAGTCTGGCACCATGCATGAATGTCACAAATCTGCTGTCACCTTTAGCTCCTCCAGGGTGCAGTCTGAGAGTCCTAGGCACCACGGGCCTGCATTCTCCTCCTGTGACTGTGCCCCTACCCCCCACAATGTGCTGTCCAGAAGCGCCATGGTCTGTAGACACTGATGGGAACACACAAACACTCATCCATCCTGTCCCATCCCACTGGTACCCTAACAAACTTTTTGAAGATATAAACTTTATTTTAGAAATCTTTTTTAAATTTATTGGGGTATAGTTGATTTACAATGTTCTATTAGCTTTAGGTTTACAGCAAAATGAACCCTGCATCTACATATATCCATTCTTTTTTCTCAGATAGGATATTTCAGAACACTGAGTAGACCTCCCTGTGCTATACAGCAGGTCCTTATTATTTATCTACTTGATACACAAACATCTCACACAGCTTTATGTCAAAAAAAAAAAAAAGCTCAATTAAAAAAAAATGGTCAGAAGATCGAAATAGACATTTCTCCAGAGACGACAGACAGATGGCTGAAAAGCACATGAAAAGATGCTCAACATCACTAACAACATTGATAGAAAATCTAAGGAGCAAAAGCACAGTATAGCTTCCCAAAATCAACTAACAAAAGACATAAGAGCAAGCCACGTATAAAAAAATCAGAACCTGGTGTTTCCTCAGTTTCCTACTTTGGTCTTTTTTTCTAGTACAATGGGAGCTCCTTAGGGCAGAGGCTCCACCTGGGAAGAGGCACCAGGCACACAGGAGGCCCCAACCAATGGATGCTGATGAGTAAGACAACAGAAAACCCGGGAGTTCCCCGGTGGTCTAGTAGTTAGGACTCAGCGCTTTCACCACTGTGCTGCAGTCTGGGTTCAATCCCTTGTCTGGGAACTGAGATCCCTCAGGCCTCTGCATACCATGACCAAAAGAAAAAAGACAGCAGAGAAAGCAAGCCAAAAACATGTTTTGCCTAAAAGCATTTGTATGTCTTTGACTCAGAATTTAACTCTGAGCTTGCTGGTATCCCTAAGAGCCTCAAAGTTTACAGAATCCCCACGTTTAAAAGGATGGATGCCAGAAAACATCTTTCTGGTGCTGAATTTGTTCAGGACAAACTTTCTCAGAGGGAATGAAAACCTGAAAACCATAAAAATCACTGTCTTTATAGAAACAGGTCTTTTAAATGTGGTGTCAGACCTACCACTGTTTTGTATTAGTGAGATGACACATAATGCACACTTTACACATAGTCATCAGAAGCCTAGAGCACTGATTACTTTATCAATTCTCAGAAAGCAGAGCCCAGGCATGAATAACCACTGATAAGACAGGTGGCAAAGCTGGGTCAAGGCCAGAACAATTTCTCACTGAAAAGGGCATGTCCCAGAGAAGTGTCGGGGCCTGGGGGTGCGGGTGGGGGTCCTGTCTCTGCCTGGTTGCATGGTGGTTCCCTCTCCTGTCAGATCCCATCCAGGGCTCCAACACGTTCAAACACCAGGTAGGTTGTTCTCACTCATCTGCCTGCCGCAGTCACAACTCCAGCACTGCCAGGAGTCCGCCACCCAAAGGCTTCAGTCAGCACCTGCTTTCCTGGCCTTGATGGAAAGGGTTCTTAACTCATGTTTGTGACGCAGTAAGATGATAGTTAAACCAAAATACCTGCCAGGTGGCACGTTCAAAAGAAGGAGCAGACTGTTTTGACTGGGGAATCACTGAAAGCACTAGCAAGAAGTGAAATTCAAGTTTTCAAGGATGAGCTGGAATTTGAAACACAGAACAGACTGGAAGGACAAAAGTGGCAGTGCGTTCACAGCATAGGGACAGGAAAGAGCACAGATGATCAGAGCAGGGAGTCAAGGGCTGGGAACAGGCACAGCACAAGTCAGGGTGACTGCAGAGGTCACATCACGCCCACCATCCAGGGCACACAGGTCACCTGCTTCCCAAGTTTGGACCTTCTCTTTTCAGCCAGGAGACCAAGGGAAAAACAAACAGAGTGACATGGCCAAACTTGCAAATAGGATTTCTCCCACCCTCTGATCTCCACTTTCATCATGTTCTTCCTTGTACTGGTCATTTTTCACTCTTGTCTGATCCCTCCTATTGGACTGGAAGATGCTTAAAGATGGCTGCTTCCTCTTTACCCTCCTGGAACCTTCCCTTTTGAGTGTAGTAAGTGATGAATAAACAGTTGTTCAGTGGAATTTATGTTCAAGTTACCATTCAGGGAACACAAGAGTGACCAAAACAGAGGGTGGGGGGGAGCCTTTTCTGCACAGGAAGAAGCTGGAACATCAGGAATCCAGAGAAAACAGAAAATAGCTGTGGTTTCAGGGAGTTTTAGGGGAAGTGACACAGACCCTAAACAACTGATAAGGATAAGGACGAAGACACAGAGGAGCAAAGAGGGAATTTCCAGGCAACTCAACGTCCTCTGTAAGAGAAGAGGAGGATGAGGAGGCAGGGGCAACAGCTTACAGGCATGGGAGCCCTTCGACACTCAAACTTCCACATGTCAGCCTACTTGTTCAAGTGGATACTGATGTTTCTGGCATTTCCCTCACTCCATCTTTACTCTTTAAGCCAGTATCATAGGTTCTTTTTTAGAGCATCGCCTTTTCTGTGTCTCTCTCACCAGCACAGAATCCCCAGAAGCACTGTTTGAAATAAAAGACGAACCCTCAGGGCAATAATGGGGAAGTTTGCAGTTGTATTTCTTTGGTTACGTCCTTTCATTCTGAGTGAAAGGCCAGTCGAGTGAAAATCCCCCTCGTCCGGACTCGGAAGAGGTGACACCCCAAATCACTCACGAGAAGCGGTCTTGATGCAAACAGCAAGAGAATTTTTATTCCAAGCGCGCTGGGGCCCACAGTCGTACGCCACGCAGGGGTAGAGGACTGCGGCCCCAAGTGCGGAGTCAGGACAGCTTTTATGGGATTCACAACAAAGCCCGGGGTTCACAACAAAGCCCGCACTTCACAAATCAATCATTTCAAAATATCACAAACCAGTCAATTTAAAACTTCGAGAGCCCGCGGACCAATTAATTTTAAGTTGTTCTGGAGTTACGTGTTTGTGCCTGTCCCTGGGCGGGGGAGATATATTGTCGCCAAGATATATTTATCAGGATTTTCAACATTTTATAGCACAACCGATCTTACTGGGGTCGGTTATGCGATTAACTTCTCTTTTTATCTTATGCAAGCAGCTTTACAGAAGCCAAACAAGCAGTTAAGAACCCTTTTCCCTGTTATCTCGAGCAGTTTCAAGAAGTTTCATGCCTAGAGGCGCGTACTCAGGGGCCTGTTTTTCCCCTTCCACATAGTTTTGTACAGAACAGAAAGCAAGCCCTAAAACAGCAAAAAGTATGATCTTTTACCTATAGGGAACAGGGTCTGGAATTCGAGGGCATTTAGAGCTTCTTATTAACTTCCTGGGTTCTGGGAGGGTCAGGTTGCATTTTCATCCTTTCATGAGGTTGAAGAACAGAAATTTCTGACACAATTTTCTGGTGAGTTTGGGCCATGGGGAAACCTCTCTTTTCACCCACGTGATGAGGGCTTTCCTGTAACCACGTGCAGGTTCTAGCTGCAGAACCGGGGTTGCAGGTTAAACCTGAATCACCTATACTTTAATGCTGTTATTTCCTTTTTCACTCTGCAAGCAATTTTGAAGCTACACTTGCTCCAGGCAACCGGATCCCTTCAGTGGTGCCTCTTTCAAACCAAAATACAAGTTAATAGGCAGGTGATTTAATCTGCCTGTAGCAAACAATGCCTATTTAAAAAAAAAAAAAAAAGTTGTTTCACTATTCAGAAGTTTGCTTTAAGCACCTTCATACAACACTTCTTGTGGGGTTTAAAAATCTATCATGTTTTTGCATCCCTGTTGTGGCCTAGCATTAAGGAACCCTACTAATGAGGATGTGGGTTCAATCCCTGGCCCCTCTCAGTGGGTTAAGGATCTGGTGTTGCCGTGAGCTGTGGTGTAGGCTGCAGATGCGGCTTGGATCCTGCGTTACTATTATCACTTTTTCACTTCAGACTAAATATAATTAATAGCCAAACTCTGATTTCTGACCCATGTTTTATTAGTCTGATATTTCATGTGGGATCTCAGCCATGAAACTATCCCCTGATAGTGGTGCCACTGTCTGAGAACTGCACACTCTGGCATTGGTGTCAGTGTGGGCATCTCAGTTCTCATGCTCACAACCCCTGCCTCAGTTTTCCTCCTTCTAAACGGAGGCTAGGCGTGAGGGCTTTAAGTGAAATCATTTGCATAAAGGCTGCTGACACAATGCCTGCCTGGATCATGGGGAGCATCCGTGGTTGCCAGTTCTTTGTGGAGATGGCTGCCAACTCTGGTCTAGAGCACCCTGTCCCTCTGCCCCGGAGACGTAGTGATTAGCAGCTCAGTGCTGAATTAACCACTGAATGAAGTGAATACATGTGTCTGGACACCAGGAAATGAAGAGACAAGAGGGTTTCAAAATTTTCATTGCAAGCTAAAAACAGATTAAAAAGTTGGAATCTGGGAGTTCCCGTCGTGGCGCAGTGGTTAACGAATCCGACTAGGAACCATGAGGTTGCGGGTTCAGTCCCTGCCCTTGCTCAGTGGGTTAACGATCCGGCGTTGCCGTGAGCTGTGGTGTAGGTTGCAGACGCAGCTCGGATCCCGCGTTGCTGTGGGTCTGGCGTAGGCCAGTGTCTATAACTCCGATTCAACCCCTAGCCTGGGAACCTCCATATGCCGCGGGAGCGGCCCAAAGAAATAGCAAAAAGACAAAAAAAAAAAAAAAAAAAAAAAAAGCTGGAATCTGTTATTTTGTGGTTTAGGATGAGGACATAAACAGAGTCAGATTTGTTTAAAATATCAACAAGCTCCTATTCTAACATTGAAATTAGAGCTGTGATGAGGTGTGCAATGGGGGGAAGGAAACGGGACCTGAGGGAGGCAGAGGCCCTGGTCCCCTCACTACGCCCACAGCTGAGGTGGCAAACATCAAATTAGGATGATAAACGACAAAAACGCAAGTGTGCTTGATGTTTCTTCCAAATTGTAGAGGAAAGTGATCTTAAAAGTATATACGTGTGTCTTAGTGCTTATCCCAATTTGGTTTAGCAGCGTTGGGCTCACCCCCCCCCCCTTCAACATCAGCACTAATGCAGTTGGGTCTTCTTGCCTCGCAGGAGCTGGTCCCAGCGCCTGGCCTCCGGTGGGAAGTGGACAGAGTGCACGAGTGCGGCCCCACCATGTCTGAGACTTCCTCCCACGACTCCTTCTACGACTCCCTGTCGGATGTGCAGGACGACGGCGACACCGCGGACTTCTTTCCTGGGCTCTCGGCTTTTCTCAGTCAGGAAGAGATACACAAGAGCCTTGACCTAGCCCGCAGAGCCATTGCCTCCCCCGAGCCAGAGGGCTGCGACCCCGAGGAGCTCTCACAGAGGCTCAGCCCTGCTCCTGGGAGCCTCTGGGAGCCGCCTTCCCACCAGGAACCCAGGTCAGGTGGGCCCGGGGCCCCAGCGAGACCTGGCGGCCACAGGCCCGCACCTATGCACCCTCCACCGGCCGAGCAAGCCCAGCGTATCTCCTCTCCTGCGCCGAGGAAGAAACCGGCCGTCTCGCCTCTGCTGGCCAGCCCCAGCTACATCCGGAGCCTCCGCAAGGCTGGGAAGCACGTGGCAAAGGCTCCCAGCACCAGCGCCAAGCCCAAAGCCACGCGCCACGGCAGGCCTGGTCCCCAGAGCCAGCTGTGCGACAAAGCGGCCAGCTTCATTGAGGAGCTGACGTCCATTTTTAGAGAAGCCGCAAAGCCAAGAAACAGAAGCCCCAACGGGGAGTCCTCATCCCCAGACAGCGGGTACCTATCCCCCCAAAACCAGCCGTCAACCCTGCGGAGCGCCCCCGCCAGCCAGAGCCCCACCGGGGACCCGCCAGAGGTGGACGTGGAGGCCGAGGCCAAACTCCCTGTGACTGGGCATCACTCCTCCGCGGCCCGGGGCGCAGCCCGGTCCTCCCGCAGCCCCTCGCCCCCGCCGCCCCTCAGCGCACGCCACCTCCCATCAGCTCCCCGGTTCACCCAGAAGCTGCGGAGCCAAGAAGTGGCAGAAGGAAGTCGCGTCTACCTGGAATGCAGAGTCACCGGAACCCCAGCTCCTCGGGTCAGGTAAGAGTCTTTTGTTACCGAGCAGATGATTGGCGTGGGTTTTTGGTCTTACGTGCCTGTGAAAGAAGATTCTGTTACCGAGCAAGGGCGGGCTGCCTGAAACACATGGGAGCCAATATTGTGGCCATGACTTTTGAGACAAGAAAGCACTTTATTGCCAGGTCGGCCAGCAAGGAGAGGAGAGGGACGGCTCAAGTCCGTCTGGGATCCCAGGATCAGGGTGGAATTTAAGGGTTTAGGGAACTTCAAGATTGGAAGCTGCCTTGCTCATCAGCTCTTGTAAGCGCCTCAGGCTGCTGGAGGTCAGGTTTCCCTCATTGAAGGATCCCCGCCTGCAGAAGGGCTCAGGTGGCAGCGTTTCTGTTTTTGGCAGTCGGTGGACTGAGGATGCTCGGTTAGTGTCATCCTGGAGGCGCGGTTCCCGCCTTGCGCATGTGCAGGGCCCTGGGTAAAGTAATTCCCGGCTTACGCAATCTCTGGTGGCAAATCAGCTTCAGCTGGTAGATGTCCTACGTGCTTCACTTTGTCAGGTCCTCCGTCTTGGGGTAAAGCCTGGTCTATCTGCTTCTTGCTGATGAGGGCCTAGGTTTTTATAAGGGAAATGAAATTATTGTGCAGTTATTTGTAAAAATTCCGGAGATCCACCTTGAACTCCTAAGTCTGAGCAATCAGCATATGAATGGTGAGGTAGTAAGTATGAATTTGAATGAATAAAAGGATTAAGTGTAAGATGCACGGAACTGTGACTCCCAGATTTTAACAGTCCTTTGAAAACAGACCGTAATCTTTTGGGGATCCATGAAAACGTGGTGTTTTTAACATTTTGGTGATTGAATTTGGATTTACGTAGGCCTGGTCCAAACTATTGGACAGAAACAGTCTACTTTCGAGATGTCTGTTTCCTTCTCATCCTGGCCAGGGGGTGTCTTAGCTGCCCTATTTTCCTTTGACAAGTTTTCCTGTGATTTAAGTTCCCTGGGAGTGGTTACCCAAGGCGTGACTCAGCTTTACTGGAGAAAGTGACCTGAAGGACGCAATAGGGTCATTCCACATCCCATGGGGTGACATTGATCCTCAAGTGGCTGGTTTGTCCAAGTTCAAAGGAGCACCGGTCCCTAGCTTGTGCAGCTCAGGGGGACATCCACCAGAAATGTGAGGGGACTAGAAGCACATACCTGTGTAGAAGATAAGATGGCACCAAGAGTTGTGCACATTTTATCATATCTTGTTTGTTTGTTGCCATGTGAACAGTTTCAAGACACAGAGGTACTCCGTCTTAAGGAAGGTTGCCCACAGAACAGTAAGTGCTTAACTGGGGCTGCTTCCAGGGCTGCTCTGCCCCTCAGTGGGGGCAGTTGGTAAAACCTTATCCAAGTTATGTTGGTTTCTTGGCCTATTCTGGCTACTATCTTTTTAAAGGAGTGACTCATCCTTTCCCCCTTCCCTGTAGACTGAGAGTTACTAAATACAAGTGCGTGGGCTGGACACACAGTGAGGCCAAACAATACAGTTTGGAGCCAGGTTATTGCAGAGCCAGGCAGGGAGACTGGTGGTTTGTGTCCCACAAACCCCAAACTCCCCGAACAAAATCGTATAGCATTTTTAAAGACGGGGGAGGGGTCACAGGGTAAGTGACTGGCTTGCACACTATCCTCTGATTGGCTGATGGTAAGGTCACAGGGCTATGTCACAGGGGTTAACATTTTATGTGCTCCTGGTCATCAGCTAGTTAACATCTTCCCTTTGGTGGGGATTTTAGCATCTGTGAAGCAACTCAGGAATGTGCATCAGATACTGTCATCTGGGTGCTTCAGGAGGAGCTGGAGCAGACCCTGTGGGGGAGGGCCCTGCCCTGTTATAGGAGGTCCCCAGGGAGCATGAGCTTCCATCGTGTCTGGTCCAAGGGCCCCAGACCTCCTGGAGTCACCTTGGCTGCTAAAGCGCCTCCACCGTCACTTTGGCTTGAAAGAGGCAAATCCCAGAAGCCTTCTCTGCCTAGCCTGCACCCAGAAGCTTTCTCTGCCTAGCCTGTGCCCCTTCTGCAAAGGTGTCAAGAACACCAGCAAATATCTACCATGTCCCCAGCTCCTGGCAGAAGAGCATCTTCTCTGTCAGTCATCCCCTGGTTCTGCCCCTCGGGTCAGCACCCCTTTTGGTATGGGGGGTAGCCAGGTTTTAGGATGTTTCTGGCACAGATCAGGCAACTTTGTTTTATCCTTTGACTGGTCCTTTGCATTTGTGGACCAACAGTAAATTTCTGTAGCCAGTGAGTGATGGGTTGCCTCCTCCTGATGATGCTCCCTCCATGTAGATGAGTGATAATTCTTTCCATGAAGTGCTCAGGTATGAGCACTAGTCCTTGCTCATCTTAAATCCAGCCTGTGGGGTGTTTGGTGCTGATCACCACCTCGGTCTCCAGAGTCACCATGAAACCCCCACGTGGCTGCTCTCTCAGAATCCATTTCCAAAGCTGAGGCTTACCCAGGGATAGGTCCACACTCAGAACAGGTGGTTGGTCTTAGGATCTGGCGTTTAGTTCTGGCCACCTGCTTTGGTGCCTGATCAGCCAAATGATTCCCTTCAGTTGTGTAATTATCAGTCTTCTGATGGCCCAGGCAATGTCCTATGGCTGTATCTCCCAGCATTCTAACGGAGTCTGATAAGGCCAGGACCCCCTCTGATTGTTTTCCTCCTGAATCCAGTAGACCTCCTTTCCATATGGCCACCTACACACAAATGACAGAGAAGGCAAACTTGGAATCTGTGTAAATGGTCCCCTTTTCCTTAGCTGCACAGTGCGGGACTCTGTGGGAGCTATGAGGTCTGCCCTCTGGGAAGACGGATCTGCTGGCGGGCAGAGGTGGGGCATTCTGCTTCTGGGATTCCTGGTGAGTTACCTCTGCTCAGCCCAGCCTATGAACACTTCCACATCCAGATCCTTCCAAGGCTCATCAGCCAGGTCGCATGCTCTTCAACTGTTTGTACACAGGGGTGAACAGGCTCTCCTGTCATCTTGGGGAGGAATGTTGAGCTTAGAATGGACACCACCTTTCGCGTTACATTCAGTGCCTCAAGTATTTGCACAGCCTCCCAAAGTAAGCTGACACCTGCCCTTCTGTTCAAGTATGGTGTGCACAGTGGGAGGCTGGCCCAGGGGGCACTTTTCAGCCTCTTGTAAAAGGTCACGGTGGTAGGAACACCACAGAGGCAAACTGGCCACCCTTGAGTCTCATGCCCAGTTGTTTGGAAATGTAAGCTACTGGCCTTCTGGTGGCACCTAAACTCTGAATTAGTCTACAACACTCAACACCCTGTCTTTCATGCACAAAAACATCTGGGCAACCAAGTGCTGAGCGGTTCAGTTTCTCCTGATGGTGTGGAGCACATTATGGCAGCCGGGGTCCACGACGTGTGCCATTTCCTTTAGGAGCCTCTTACAGGGGTTCAACTCTGAGTCCAAAGCCAGGAATCCACTTATGACAACTCAGCCATTCCTAAGGATCCTCAAAACTGCCTTCTGGTGGTGGGTACAGTCACCCTGGCTAGTGCTTCTCTTCCATCTGGCAGTATGTTTCTTTGTCCTTTAGATGACTCAGATCCTAAATATTTTGCAGTTGGTTAGGAAATTGGCACTTTTTCCTTGGAGAACTTGTATCTCCAGGCTGGCAGAATGTCTAGAGCAGGGGTTGCATTTTGGTCTTAAGCTTTCTTGTTGGCAGTTAGTATACCATCCACATGTTGGGGTGAGACTCCCTCATCAGCGATCAAGTCCTAGATCTTCTCTGAAGATTGGGGGCGGGGGGCAGTCTTAAATCCTAGCGGGAGTACTATCCAGCCACATTGTGTTTTCCATCCGTCTCTGGAGCATCCCATTCTAAGGCAAACTCCTGGGACATAGCACTTAGGGGAATGGAGTAAAAGGTATCTTTTAAGTCCAGAGTTACAAACCCACCGAAGTCTCCACATAAAGTTGTAACCAGAGTATAAGGGTTTGGCACCACCAGACACATATCCTGTACAATCTGGTGATTGGTCCTCGAATCCTATACTAACAGTCATCTCTGGCCGTGAGTTTTCTGTACTGACAGGATGGGATGTTACATGGGCCTTGACAAGGTGGGAATGGTTGACATTTAAGAAGGTGATTGTCAGAGGCTTTATACCTTCCTCCAAATACCTCTTTAATGGCTGTTGCTTTCAACTTGGAGCCTCAGCCCCTGGACGGAGTTTTACTACCACTGGGTCAGCTGCCTTGGCTCTGCTGGCTTCTCGTCAGCCCACATGTCAGCTCTCACCTTCTGTGGAGTTTCAGCAGGGGCTCCTGGGTGAGGCTTGTCTCCAGTTCTAATGGTTCAACTTAGAGGGCATCTGGAGGGCATTTAGCTCTGTTAGTAGATGTCACCCCAGCAAGGGAACAGGGCATTCAAGCAGGCACCATGCATTGTCTGTAAGCCTCAAAAACCCTGAAGGGAAGTGGATGGGTTCTCTGGGGTCCTTGCTGTACCGTCTGATTCTTCCTCAAGCTCTTTGGCTTGGGGTCCCTTTGGAAGCCTGGCTATTAAACATTCCTCGTGATGATTCAGCCTTGCTTAGTCTCCTGGGTCATGGGAGTCCCATCCTGGGTCAGCTCTAGGGATGGCCTGTGCCCCCAGAGTCCTGAATGGATTATTTGGTTGTGAGCCAGGAGCCTCTCAGCTTCCCAGTGGTCTTCTGTAACACCATCCAACATCCCTCCAGAGGAGGGTATTTGTGAGGGCCTGTATGTCAGCCCAGTTAGGGTGATGAGAAGCAAAACAGAGTAATGAGATTCTCCATTTTCTTAGGATCATCTCCATAAGATGGCATATTATTTCTCTAATTACGTAAATCCAAGGCTGATAAAGGAGGGGAGCTGCCTTAACAGAAATGCCCTGCTTGGGGTAGAATGTTCCCTGGGCCATGCTGAGCATCCTGGTGGGTCTGGGGAGGAGAGAGTGTTCCTTTGTGCCCATCTGGTAAGGGTAGTACAGAGCTGGACCAGCAGTTCTGTACGGCTGGTAGGACCCTCTATACTGCCTACAGGAAGACCCCTTCATGAAGTGGGGAGGCTGCAAGAGGGGCTGATGTAGGTGCTAGACATAGTAGGTTAGGATCATCTTTAGGCTGTGACTCGGGTGAAACAGGCTTTTTCTGGGGTTCTTTCCTCTGAACCACAATTTTACATCTCTTCTGCAAATTCTTATTCTGATATAAAGATATAAATGATTGCATGTATGGGATTTCACCCCATTTTTTCCTCTCTCTTACAACCCATGTCTGTTTGTGAAATAGTATCATAGTTCAAAGACCCATTCTCTGGTCATTCTGCCTTACTTCAGCTGATACTGGGGCCAAGCAGTGTTATAAGAGAAAATCATTTTCTTCTTTTCCATTGGCTCATAGTTAAACCTTGACCAATTTTGAAATTCTTCAAAATTTACATATGAAGGTACTACAATCAGATATATTATTAACATTCCCCATTTGAAAGGTCTCTCTCAGGATGACCAAGGCGGTGTCTTGGTGGGAATTTCTATAACCCAGGCACAGAGTATATTCTTCTGGGTGGACTCCTGTGAAACCACTGCACATCACGGGAAGAAAACCTGACCTTTCTGTGAGGCAAGGTTTCCAGTTAGGGAGCAATGAGTCAGAGGACCCTCATTAAATCAGGTAATAAAGCTTTGGTACAGTCATCCAAGAGCCTACCCCCGTTAGCCAATCCTAATGAATAAAAGAGACATGTAGCAACATGGACAAAGAAATCCAAGACTCTGGGACTTTAACCCGTGGTTTGGGAGGAGGTTATTAGACAATTTAGGCACATTTGTGTTTTAACGATGTTAGTCATCCAAAAGACATCTGATCCAGGAGCACTTTCTTCAAAAGCAAAAGCAGCACAAGGAGCCTGGAGCCCCTGCTGGGGACGGGAACCCAGCAGCCCCCTCTGGTCATGTTCAGTCTAGGTGGCCATGCAGGGTTAGTGATGAGGGCAATACCCCCACTCCTGGGGTCGGGGGGATTGTAGAGCTGCAGACAGGTGGTCACAAGACCCGGGTCTCTTCATGGTTGCCGCAAAATGTTATCAAGCAAGGTCTTATTCCCCAAAGCGCATGACAATCAAAACTATGGCAGCAGCTTTTGAGACAAGAAAGCACTTCATTGTGATGTTGACCAGCAGGGAGACAGGAAGCATGGCTCAAATCCATCACCCTATCCAGGGTTCAGGGCAGAATTTCGGGGTTATGGGGATTTCAGACTTGAGGGCTGACATGCTCATCCATCCATGTAAGCTCCTCGGGCTGCTGGAAGCCAGGTTTTCCCTCTTGAAGGGCTTCTTGATTTGGAATGGCACCAATGACAGCATTTTTATTTGAGCTCCGTGGATTGAAGATTCTTGATTCCAGGTCATCCTGGAGATGTGGGTTCCCCTCCTACAGATGAGAAGTGCTGTCTCTGTAAAATAATTCCAGGCGTGATCAATCCACCACCTATGTAAGGAGGCAAATGCGTTTAAGCAGGTTAATGTCTTATGTGCTGTTTCATTTCCTGTGTAGTTAGCTCTCTAGAGCCTAAGGTAGTGAGGTTTCAAGTGCCTGCAAGGCAAAGGCGTGCCAGGATAGCAAGTGCTAGCTGTGCTGGTTGTCCTTGGCAGATGGATCTGTCTTCATGGACTAGTGTTGCGGACTAGGGGGCGAGGTGGTGGGGAGCAAGGACGGGGCAGGCAAGGCAAGAGCACAAGCAGGTTGTCGTAAGGGACCCCAAAACGAAAGCAGCCAAGAAACTTAAGATGCGCAACTAATGTCTTCATGTACTGTGAAGAGTGTGTGTTGCTGGAGATGGTTGAAAGCATGGCTGAGACTGGAAGTTGTCCACAGGTATGGGTGTGCGGGGGCCAACCCCAAACTCAGCCCCACTGTGTGTCTGATCTGAGGCACAGGCTCCCTGGGGAACATGCTCACCACACCGAGTGAACCACACTTAGTGCCATAGAACTTTCCTACAGAGACACCAGGCTGGCCATGGACAAGCCTGTTGTCTGGCCACAAGAAGGTGGACGGCAGAAAAACGGCAGATGAGGGTGTGCGGTTAGTGGGGTCACTAAATGCTGACACCGCCACAGCCCCTGCAATTTTCGTGCCTTCTTCCTCTGTCATTGCAGCATCTCTACATTCTGTGCAAAGAGGTTAAGAGGAGTGACCTTGGGGTCAGGCTGCAGGAGGTTTCCCACCATAGCTCTACCTTCTACCAGACATGTCCCTAAACAGGTTACTCTGTGACTCAGTTTACTCATCTGTGAAATGGGGGTTGTAATACCCACCCCATTCTATTTTATGACTAAATAAAATAATATGTGAAAAAACCACAACAGTGCCTTCCACCTCCTGACTGTCACCTTGCTTTGACCTCTCACTTCTTCATTTCATATGCCAAAATGGAAATAACAGTGCATGATACTGTGGATTATACTGTGAAAAATGAGCCATTCATTCACGTATTTGGAAAGTGTTGCTTTTATTAATGAAGAGTGTTTCCCTAAATTATGTAAATATAAAAAATAAATTCAAAATCAAGAAATCCAGCAGAAAGCTAAGGGAGACATCACTGGCCACAAATTGCAATACTGGTACTTTCTTATGAATGTAGCATCTCACAAAGAGCAAACCTCACTGCCTACCCTACCTCCAGGGGCACACACTTGGCTGGATTGGTTCCTTGCGCTGACGAATCATTACTCACAGACGTGAATAAGCATCAGCCTTCTGGCTGGAATGTGGTGGAATTAACTAGAGGCAGGGATTTTTTTTTTCTTTCTTTCTTTCTTTTTTTTTTTTTTTTTTTGCAAACCAGGTTGTTCAACTAATTCACCTTGAGTCAGTTTTTATAGGAAGTTGACTATATTTCTTTTAGAAACTAACAGCAGGGGGCAGTAAAAAACTTCCTAATGAGTTCATTTAGTTAAATATGTCATCCTAAATTCTGCATTTATGTATCTTTTCCACAAAATATGTTTTCTTATCATTTTGGCTGTGACAGAAGTAAAACTGAGTTTTTCTTTCAAATTCTATTTATATCTCTTTTTAACCCACTTATCTTGGGGGAAAAAAATATTTCTTCATCAGTACATTCACACGTCACTCAAAACAGTTCCACCGATTTTCAAACTACATATGGCTCCACTTATGCTCACCCCAAAATAGCCCCCTTCGAAATGTATTCCGTGTGTACCACACCCTTTCAAAGGAACAAAAAGTAATCCTTTTAACATCAAAGAATGCGTTCAGGTGAGCAGAGCAGACCATAACTTCCATGTTAAAGTTCGCTCGATCATTTCGTAACCGGGGACCATCAAGCCATGCTTCTGCCTCTTATTTTTGGGGGTGGGGGGTGGGGACTAACTTAGTAGCTACAGAATTATTAACTAGTTTCTCTTGTCATGTCCCTGTCTACCAAACCCTTGACCGGTGTTCCTTGTCATTACAAATCGTGCCTTTCTAGTGTAATTAAGTTTTTGATGAGAATGCACTATTGTTTAAAGTTAGGTGGTTGTTTTGGATCCTTTGAGGTCTTCAGGGGAAAAGTGTTCATTCAATTTGCTTTATTTCCGTCACAAAGATCTTGGTCCCTCTGCCATGCACACAATGCCTAAGGGCTTTGAGCCCTTTCCCACATGAAACAGGAGAGCCTAAAGAGAAGGGCTTCTCTGAAGGGGAGAAAACCTTTAATAAAGAGCTCCATGCTCAGAGGTAGTTTAGAACCCGGCTCCCACTGAGTTGGTCCAGGAGGCCCAGAACCTCATACTGGGCAGATCTGGTGATCGAAGGCCACCCCTAGGACCCTAGAAGCAGGTGATAGAACACAAGGAGACCTGAGACCAGCAACAGGCAGGGGTCCGAGGGACACCAGGGCTGGGGAACAGGTCTAGATGTGAGGAGCCAGTGGGATCCAGGCGTCCTTAGAGGCACGGCCCCAGGGAAGCAGGCCTGAGGGTTTCAGGCTCCCAAGATGGTGGACACGTGGGAAACAAGTCGTGCTGCAAGACTTGAGTAATGGAAACAGAGGCTCACGGAGCTGAGTGAGGGCACTTCCATTACTGACACCTGTGGGCCCAGATGGGGACGCAAAGGCTGGACCACATGTGGATTCAATTTGGCCAGAGTAGAAGCCGTCTGGACTGCGGTCCTGGACCAGGTAGACCCACAGAAGCAGGCAAACTGGCCCAGCTAACAGTTAGGGCTGGTGGAGGTGCAGGCATTTCTGCTTCATAAACCATCCCTTCACCTGCCACATGTAACAGGCCCAGGTTCTGGTTGTAACCACAACCAGGACTGGAAAATTCCCGGATTCCTTCTCCACCCTTGCATAGCTCCAACACAACACCGCAAAGGAGAGACAAGCGTGCAGAACGAAAGCTTCTGTTCAGGCATTGAAGCTGCATACAGTTCAGATCCAACTCAGGTTACATACAAGTTACTTGTTAACAATTTGAATTATTACATCAAACCCAATCAATTCAGAGTTCATGTTTCTCTCACTGTCCTCACATTCCCTGGTTCTCCGTGCACGGCTGGACTGCAGGACAGACCATGTTCCCTTTCTCCCCACTCTCAATTTTTGGGACTTGGAGAAAACTTCCTGAAGAATTTTAGTTCAGCAGTACCTCTGGCATCACAAAAATGGGGCCTCAAGTTTCACCTTACACTTGAGAAAATTTCATGATGGCAACCACAGATTTTTAGCCCATTGAAATATAAGGAAACTAAGAAACCGACCGAGTTATTTGCCTAGGAACAGCAAAAGAATTAATTAGTCCTAGAGACCAGAGCCAAACTCAGGTCCTTGATTCCTAATCATGCTCCACAATGACTCAGGAGATATTTAAACCTTTACCCCTGCTGTTCACTTCTCATGCTTGGGTCACTGGTGGGCTCCAGAATGCAGATGGGCAGAACCACCACGTTGAAAATCATCTGCTTTGGAATTTATACTCATCATTTCTACAATATTTTTCTATATTAAAAAAAAAAAACACCCATAGCCATTCCTGGCTATTCTTTGTTTTCCCCCACGCACATTAATCCTGCTAAATAAGTCAATCAACCTAACCCCCAAAAATGTTTAAAGATGGGAGAAAGCAGATTATTACCTATCAAATAACTACAAACAGCAAATTATCCCCAGTTTATGAACAGTAGTCCAAACCATCCTCACATTCAAATTATATTGGCAGGTAAATGTGTGCATCCTCATAAGAAAGAAAAAAACCTTACACACCCACTTACTGCAGTAAAAGTGGAACCATCCTGCCGCTGTCCAGGTGTAGCTAATATTCAGTTCAATCACTCACACCTATTCACACTCTTAAGATGCTTATTAGGTCATCACTACCAGCCTGGTAAAGTTTCAATTAATATCTATAATTACAAGTAATTAAATTCCTTTTTATAATCCAACCTCAGTACGTGCAGTGCCTCCAATAGTTTATATTAACAAGACTTGGATCATCATCAAAAGCTCAAACAAGAGGATTAGCTCCATCAAGCCTGTGCCACGCAGTCTGCCCAAATTCCCATCTCCTCCAAAGAGAACAGAGAGAGAAACAAGCCCCCCGACCCGCTTTTCTCACGAGGGGATCAGTATGTCCAGTTTATTGGGAGCTTTGGTTCAGGAAAATGTGGCAAGTGGGGTCCCGAAGACAATGCTGTCAAAGTCACGACCCCAATGGCTTAGTGTCACTTTTATTGAAGACCGTGGTCAAGGCAGACACCAGGTTGTACATCGGATGAGCAAAAGGACAAGCCGACAGCACAGGTGTTGTTGCTACAACATGAAATGGGAGGCAGTACCTAGGGGACAACATTGTGACCCTCAATCAAAGCTGTGCGTTCCCTGAACTTTGCCTGACACCCACTTGTCTGCTTAGCATCACTGCTTGGACCTGCACCAGGTGTGTCAAGTGCAATGTATCTAGAACTAAGCCTTTGTTCTCTCCTTGAAACCCTCCTCGTAGCTCTTCCCTGTGCCAGCCAACGACAGTCCTTCTCACTGGTCAAGGACAAAACCTTGGCAGCACCTTTGCCTCCTCCTTTCCTGGCATCTCAGAGCATCCAGTTCTCCCAGCGGATCTAGTGCGTGCAGACAGCCTTGCACCACCTCCACAAGAGGCTCTGGTCCAAGCCGCCATCACCTTCATCCTGCCCCAGTTGCCACCCATGCCCATAATGTCTACACTGCACCTGGCATGGTTCTTTGTCAGGAAGTTGTGATCACAACATGGTGCAAAGCTGCTCAGTGCCTGCTCATCATTCTCAGAGTAAAACCATTGGTTCTTTAAACAGTGATAAGGCCCTATCCTCCTGATGCCATCCTGCTCCCTAGCCCCACCTGTCCACCCCAGCCACAGTCTGTCCCCGCCGGTCTCCCCGTGCCCCGGGCCCTTGCACCTTGCTGTTCCCCACAGCAGGTATAAATCATCTTATTCTTTACTTATCGAAAAACACTGACTTTTTATTTTACTCTGCTACCCCAGCTATGTATATGGTACTTTCTAATGAATGGCTCGTTCTCCCCATAAACACCATCCAGAAAATGTCTTGGTGCTGAGCAGTGGGGATTAAATAGGTTGGCTCTTACTCTCTTGCCTTCTTGAGTTGTAAATTGATCCATCTGCTGGGTTGTTTTGGTTATCTTTCAGAGCGTTTAAAAGTGTGCTTGTTTTAAATTCACCGTGTGCAGCATAGAATGTTACATGTATTTGGTCCTGTGCCAAAGATCTTTTACGGTATAATCTACCCAATTTAATCTACCCCCAGCTCACTGTGGACTGCGGACTTTCCCTGTTCTCTAGAACCTTTACCTCACGTGGCCTTCGGTTCCCTCCCCACTGCAGGGGTGGGACCCCAGCCAGGAGTGTGATTTCTTCCAATCTCGGCCCCTCCCTCCCACAGCTAATTATCTGCTCATCCTCTCTCTAAAAGTCAGCCTTATTATGCTTTACTGTCAGCTCCGAAATCCTTCCAAAAATCAGATCACTTTGACTATTGTTCTCTTGCTGATTTTTAAACTATGTAACAATTTTCCTGAGTCTATGTCATGGTTCCTTGTTAAATATTTGCTAAAGCCTATTGAAAGTGGTTCCCCAACAATTTAGCCACTCCCTGTCTTTGTATTCCAATAGTTTCAGTAGGAAGAAAACGCCAAAGACAATCTGAGTAACAAATGCAGGCTTTTTCCCCAGCTCCATGAATTGGCTTTGATTTGGTACTTTCTTCCAGCTAAGTATTCCACCATAAAGAAAAGCCCTCAAAAGGAAAGGAATGTGCTTTTTGGAAATGCAATTTACTCTTATGCAAACTACTGGGAAACAGCTGTTTTGAAAGCATTTGACTCCAAAGTTTCAGACGCTTCCACAGTCAAAGCCACTTACCCTCTTGAAAACTTTCTGCAGAGCTGCCCTTGGAACGCCTATATGGTTCCTTCATTTGCCAGGGGCAGCATGGCCTGTGGACCCCTGACTCCGTCCAGGGGTAATTACAGCAGGTCAGGAACTCAGCTTGGAAAGCTGCATGCTTTTGAAGGTTAGAAGGAGTTACTTTATAATCACAACTGAAGCATATACAGTGGTACATCTGAAACTTGATACAGCTCACTGACCAAGATGCAAAAATGTTGTACCCCGTGGGTGCGTTCAAATGATGTGTAGCGACAGGAATGATTCTTTCATGTTTAGTTTTAGTTTCTCTGAGAGGCTTGGGAGACAAGATGGCAGCGTAGAAGGACCTTGAGTCACCTCCTCTCACTGAGCACACCAAAGACACAACCAAGGGCTGAACAACCATCAATATTAAAAGATTGGGAATAACACATACACAGTATAGTATGAAATAGTTGGGTAATGAGAACCTACTGTATGGCAAAGGGAAATCTACTCAATACGTATAACTGATTCACTTTGCTGTACACCTGAAACTAATACCACATTGTAAATCAACTATACTCCAATAAAATTAATTTTTAAAAAAAGACTGAAACCTAATTATAGTTGTTTTGAGCCACGAAATAGTGTCTTATTTAATAGCGGATGGAGTAGGAGTAAACCGCTAGTCACCTGAGCACTGATAAACCCAGTCAAATATGTTTGCTGGCAGAAAAATTACTAGTTGCAAGTGGAAATTTGGTTGTGAGTGCTAACAGTGCGGCTTGGTTCTGTGTACCAGCACAGGTAGAGTAGAGCATGGAAGCAAGTTTCCAGTCACTGCTTCTATAACCCACATGGGGCAGAAAGCCTACATTAAAACCCCCTTGGAGATGAAGATCTTTTTCCCCCTAAGGTAAGAGCTTTTAGCTTTGATTGGTGGAACTGGAGAAGTCTTTTCCCACGGAAAAAAATAGAAAACAATTGTGCGGAAGGGATTTCCCAGTAATGAGGAGGATCTTTGAAGAAGAGGAGGGAAAAAAAAGGAGGAGACAGGGGGGAGGGGTGAGAAAATTCCTTTAAAAGTCAGGATGCTCTTCAAAATCATTTTTGCTGTCACAGAATTTATCGCAGACCAGTTGCCTTTTCAGAGAATGTTCCAACTTCTGCGTAGGTAGGAAGGCTGGGGCTGAGGTTGCAGATGCTCCCGTTTCAGTTTTGGATCTTGAACCACCACTGACAGAGGCTAAGACTTCTCCACATCATTGTGGGCACGTGGTGGTGATAAAGGGACGAGTATGGACCAGCAAGATTCCTGGAATAACTAGGAAGGTACTCTTCGCAGACCCAAGGACTTTGCTCAGCCTGCTTGCTGCAGTCCAGGGCTTAGCACTCCCCTGGAGGGAAACTTTGAAGGTTAACACTGAGACTGATCGTGACATCCTCCATTACCACGTGTGTCTGTGTGTGCTTGTGCAGAATCATCACGACACCAAAGGGTAGGAAGCTTCTGCCACGAGGTCACTTTCATTCTGCTCAGCCCTTTGCTCATCATTCTCAAGTCATGAGTTAGAATAATTCCTCCTTACTTTTCTTATAGAGCTACTGACAAAACCTCATGAAAGCTGTGGTCATTCTCCTAGTAACAATAAGTATAGTAATACTAACAGTCAACATTTCCTGAGTACTAAGTGTGTGCTACACACTTCTAAGATAATTTTATTTATAAACTCACTCCTATAAGGTAGATGCTACCATATGTCTTAGATTCTTTTTTTCTTTTTTTTTTTTTTTTTTTGGCTTTTTGCCTTTTTGCCTTTTCTAGGGCTGCTTCCCAAGGCATGTGGAGGTTCTCAGGCTAGGAGTCTAATTGGAGCTGTAGACGCCGACCTATGCCAGAGCCACAGCAACGCAGGATCCAAGCCACATCTGCAACCTCCACCACAGCTCACTGGCAACTCGGGATCCTTAACCCACTGAGCAAGGCCAGGGATCGAACCTGCAACCTCATGGTTCCTAGTCAGATTCATTAACCACTGCACCACAACGGGAATGCCTGTCTTGGATTCTAAGATGTATATTTTGTCATATTTTCTCATCTCTAATCATCTTGCAGTGAAGGGTGTTTTACAATCACTGTCAGACCCACAGGAGTGACATGGGTGTCATAGCCTATGGGCACAGATTTGGTCAGAGATGTTTATTTTGTTGTTTTAATTTAATTATTCACATTGTGGTTACTACACGCCTTTTTTTTCTTTCTTCATGGTTTATAAAATAATGGCGCCTTAGCATGAATGGCATGTTAGAGTCAGTGAACTGTAATATTATCATCTCCATTTCAATACAAGGAACTAAGAATGTTAACTGAGTCCACGCTCATACACCTTGCCTTACCACAGGCCAGTAAATCAAGAGATGAGTTGTTGGGCCAAGGAATAGGGACTTTATTCAGAAAGTCAGCTGACTGAGAAGATGGTGGACTAGTGTCCCAAAGAACCATCTTCCCTGAATTAGAATCCAGGCTTCTTTTATGCTAAAACATGAAGGTGTCATTGGTTGTTGCAAACTTCTTAGTGCTGGAACCCCTTGTCCTTGCAGCTGTCCATGCAGGTCCCGTCACCATGCTCCTATACACCTCCAACAAGACAAATATTATTCTCTGTTGTGCAACTTCTTAATCTCTATATGAGTGGAGAAGTGTTACACCTTTAAAGATTAGAGCCTTGAGAATGGTCTATCCTGCATATTTCAGGCTATAGGCAACATTCTTTTAGCTAATTAACTTGTAGCAAAAACAATAGAATACAAAGGTTAAAGTAAAAGAAACAATCTGATATGCAATCCAATTTCTTTCCTGTTACACTGAGAAATGACTAGTTTAGGAAAATTGCCTAATTATCTTCTACACTATTCTGCCAGACAAAGCAGTGTAAGGTGTATAGTCCTTCTTTCAGCATGGCACCCCAACAGACAGCAGTGAGCCCCAGGTCACCATTATAAAACCCCAAACACGAGAGTCTCTATTTCTCTAAAAGCACAATGCCTGTGAATGACTTCCTTCCATCACCCCAGACAAGGATAACCTGGAGAAGAAATGGGCCATAGTCAAGGATCACTGGTCCTGCTGAGAAAAGGGTGCACAGTGTCCACTCCCAGTGCATCTTGGTATGGACATGTAGGGAGTGATCAGCATCTTTATGCTGATGTAGCTAGTGAGGGATGTGCTGTAACTTCCACTGGCAAAGCCATTTAACCAGGTCTCTCTGAGAAACAGGGCAGTGATCCTGAGCAGAACATACAGATAGGCTTTGTCTCCCATATGGAACCACTTAATTCCAGTGTTTAGCAGCCAGAATTTTAATTAAGAGTGTGTTGGCACACACTGGCCAGAATCTGACCCATGAAACTATCACTGCTCCAAGAACAAGGACACGTCATCGCTGCCTGAGATAAAGGGGCAGCCCCGCACACAACCACTCATCAGTTAACTGGTTTCAGAGGGACCTTTTCTGAAAAAATCCACTGGGACTTAAAACATAGTAAGGTAGCTTCTTACAAAATAGAGCATTTTCACTTTGGCTATTGAGAGGGACGAGTCCTTATTGAAGAAATGGAGTGGATTTCTAGACGACACATAGGGTGCATGTCACAATGACATTAGGAGTCCCCCTGAACAGCCAAGCACCAGGTACACCTCAGACCAGCATAAATCCACCAGGGGCTCCCTAGTGTGGAGGTGGGGAGCAGGTGTTACCTGTGAGGCTGTCAGTGCTCTGGGAAAATGCCAGCTCTCCTCAGGTTTGGGTCAGTTTCATTCATGGGAAATACACGCCCCCCCCCGCCCCCCACCATTGCATATACTCCATTCCCCAGACACCCTGAGTAATGCCCTCCCCTCCTACGTCCTAATATTTGAGAAAAATGTTTAATCAGAAGGGACGGGAGCATGTTGTTATTTTTTTATTTTTTGGAGTAGAGTCGACTGAAGATGTTGTGTTAGTTTCAGGTGTACAGCCAAGTGACTCACGTATGCATATGCACACATCGATTCTTTTCCCATAGAGGTTATCACAGAGTATGGAGGAGATTCCCTGTCGGAGCATCTATGTACCCATTTGTCCCACTGTTTGTTAAGGGAGCAAGGCAACGTGATGCCTCAGATTAAAGATGGCCTTGTTCTCAACCTAAACGTAGCTGCACCTCAGAAAAACAACCCAAGAGCCACTCTAGTCTGAGAACTACTGTGTTGGGATTGTGTTTATTTCTAACAGGCCAATGCAGGGAGAAAGCTAAATCCATCAACAAGCTGTGTCTCTCTTGCTCCTACTCCAAGTAGCTTTACTACACTGGATAATAGACCATGTATGCCTGTGATACTCATGTTGCCAATTAGACAATTACAGACTCACCTGTAATTGTCCCTTTCCTCTGCAGTCTTAACAGTTTAACATGCATTTACCCAGTGTATGTTGCAAATGGCTTGAGCTTTTTGGAATTTAAAGGTGTGTTTTCTAGGAGACCTGCCTTCCTGCTCTGAGTCCAGCTGCCCACACGTTCTGGGCTCCCTGTACCCTGCTTTTCTCCAGCACAACTCCCTTCTCGGTCCCAGCCCTCCCCAAGCCCAGGAACTAGGCAGTTCCCGACCCAAAGGATCTTGCTCAAGGTCTCAACTGTCACGCACATGTTTCTCTTCTCCTCTTTGACAAATCAGAAAGAGACCCAACCCAGACAAAACCTGTTTTTCATTCCTTTGGTTGAAATCCGCAAGATTCAAGTAAATTATAACCCAAACTGAAGCAGAAGTTGGGTCCATCTTGCAAATCAGCTTTGTCTTTTGTCCGCTGTCCCTGCTTTCATCCCAGAAGCCGGCTTGCCCCCCAGGTGGGTTTACAGCCTTAGTCCCTCTCAGCCTCAGACACAGCCCACACCTGTGCACATCACCTGTGCGCTTAGCACCGCAGTGATGGGTGATGAGTCTTGGAAACCACCTGGGGTCTGGGGTGGAGTGTGGTCCTCAGACCCCACCACACGGCTGTCAAGTCAGCCAGACACAGGATTCAGAGCTTAGATCATCAGAGCAGTGAGCGAGCCTGAAGTCAGGCTAAATGTCACAGATGCAAAGGGAGGCTCCCAAGAGAGAATCACAAAGAGGCACCAGAAGGTGCTCCAAGAAGCAGGAGTAGAGGCAGCACTGGAGAGAGTGGCATATGAGGACCCTGAGGACAGCAGACACCAGATAGTTCCAGATCAGACCTGCAGGGGCTCCCACCACCTCACTGCCCTTGTGGCTTTGGTGGCTGCCCCCCACCCCACCCCAGCACTGACCACAGTCCCTCCTGAGTGGCAGAGCAGCCTGCTCCCTTGGTTGGTTGGTCCTGGTGACCTAAACCACAGGGCCCCAGGGACTCAGAGAAGCAGTGCCCCCCGACCCCACCCTCGGACCCTGTGCCTTCACAGACCTTCCTTGATGGATCAGAAAAGAAACCTGCCAGTATCCCTTTGGTCCAAGCTGCCTCAGAATTGCACTGAGGTTATTAAACGATGAGTGTTTAAACTCGAGGATCTGTATCTACTCCTGGCACCTTTGCCTATATCATTGCCCACTCATCTCTCACAGGCCCCTCCGGACCTTCCTTCCACTCCTCTGCCCCACGCTCCTACCCCAGGACGCACCCTGCCTGGACCACAGCAGACTCTGGGCCCTGGTGGGTGCAGCCCCCAGGACCCCTGTGAGTTTGCCCCCATCCAGGGAGGGCACCCTCAGGTGGTACAGCTGAGGCTCAGGGGGCTGCTCCCCAGCAGGTGAGGGGGCCCTCTGCTCTGCAGCCCTCAGGTGATGTGTGCTTCCTGGGGCTTCCTGAAGCCCTGAGGACACCTTTGGCTCCTGCCTTTGATGAACTCCTCCTTGTGTTATCTGGGAAGTCCTGCATCCTCCTCCCCATCGCCCGTCCCTTTGTTAGATGACCCACCATCCTCAAAACCCAGACTGGACAGCATGACCAGGTCCTGAAACCTTTACCCTGAAGTTGCCTAGGTGAGTTCAGGGCTACTCTCGGGCAAGTTCTCTGGCTCCAAAGTTATTTCTCCTGCTCTTTGCTCCCTTTCATTTCTCACTGTTTTAGGCTTTTGTTGTTGTTGTTGTTGTTTGTTTGGCCACACCCTCAGCACATGGAAGTTCCGGGGCCAGGGACTGAATCTGAGCAAAATCTTTTAAACCACTGTGCCAGGCTGGGGATTGAACCCACACCTCTGCAGTGACCCAAGCTGCTGCAGTCACATTCTTAAGCCACTGCACCATGGTGGGAACTTCTGTCTTAGACTTTTTAAATACACTTCAACTCCAATTCTGGTATTTGGTAAACAAATCACATTGATGTGAATTTTATGTCATTTGTGAAATTTCCCTGTTTGTGTATTCTCTGTCAATGAGGAGAATAATGAGTAACGTCTGTTATCCTGGATGGAGAGGACCATAATGAGAGCACAGGGCTCAGGAACCCCGGGGGAGGCATGAGGAGGGTGGAGCCACAGGACTCTAGTTTGCACCAGGAAGAGGGGAACCAAAATAACAGTCAGGAGAAAGCACCCAGCATAAGAAACCAAGACATGTTGGAGGACTTTCTCTGTTCTTCAGAGCTTGACCCCTCCTCAGACATGTGACCCACAGCACAGGGGATGCTCAGGAAAGGGGCCAGAAGGAGGGCAGGATGCCACCTGAGACTGCAGGGACCAAGGTGCCAGTGGAAAGGCGGTGGCTAGTTTCCCCTCCAGAAAATTAACCTGGTAAATTGCTATATTCAGCTTGCATCTGCTATATTAAAACCATAGAATTATTGGAGTTCCCGCCGTGCCTCAGTGGTTAATGAACACGACTATAACCATGAGGTTGCAGGTTCGATCCCTGGCCTTGCTCATTGGGTTAAGGATCCGGCATTGCCAGTGAGCTGTGGTGTAGGTTGCAGACACGGCTCAGATCCAGCGTGGCTGTAGCTATGGCATAGGCCAGCAGCTGTAGCTCTGATTCGACCCCTATCCTGGGAACCTCCATAAGCCACAAGGGCAGCCCTAAAAAGACAAAAAATAAAAATAAAAAATAAAACCAGAAAATTATCATTTAGTATGAAAAAAAATTGAGACATTTTGTGTTCAAAAACTACCTAAGATCCAGGTCAACCACAGCTTCTCAGGTGGAAGGTGTCAGAGGACAGTCAAAGACAATCACAAAACCAAAGGAAGCAGGTGCAATTTTAGGCCAAATCGTGACATCCTAGATTCCTGAGTATTGACATTTTTGTTTTTCAAAACAAAAGCCAGATTAAATCAGTGACAATCAATGTTAAAAGAAATCAAAGCCAAACATATACCTGCCTCACCTACAATACTGGCCCAAATATTTAGCCTCATTTTAGGGCTGTATGAGTACTTTTCAAAACAGGATCTGGTCTCTCAGCCACTCTAGGTGGTACACATTTTTGAAATAGTTTATTTCACCAGCTTGCTGTGGCCCGTGGTTCTGTGTAAGAATACACATTGAAAGAACTGAAGGAGATCCTTGATGACACTTTATGCTCCCGGAGAGCAGATGAAGATCACCTGACAGAAATGGATAACGATGCCTCATGTTGGTTGGTCCCTGCAGTGGGTAACGGACGGAGGTTGTTCATTAAGATCTCAAAGCCTGCAAGTCCAGCATTTTAACCTATCATCTCAACCAAGTCGGCCTCTGCCTTCCCACCCTCACGTTGTTGCTGAGTCTGCTACAGGAATTTGGAACATGTTGCTCAGGTGATTGATGTTTATAAACATGCCCTGAGAGTCAAGTTCTGTCAGGTGTTGGAGGTACAATGATTTGGTCCATCATCCAGGCCACCTCAGATTGCAGGGCAGAGACAGACAATGCAGTGCTTTGTAACTGATGTGCTTGCCTGTCGCAATAGAGGTAGAACTGTCTCCTACTCTCGCTGATGGATGGTAGGGTTTGTGGGGGCTCAGAATGGTCCCAGGCTTTCCTCCTTCTCTCTCTTCACACCCCGCCCTCACCCTGTTCCCGCCCCCGTGGCTTCTGTGCTGCTCCCAGTGGTTCACCTGTGAGAATTCAGCATCTTGCTAAGTTCCACATTTACAGTGTTTTCATTCCACAGAATTCCTGCTGTGGCTCAGCGAGTTAAGAGCCCAAAGTTGTCTGTCTGAGAATTCAGGTTCGATCCCCAGCCTTGCTCAGTGGGTTCAGGGTCCAGCATTGCCATGAGCTGTGCTGTGGCGTAGGTCACAGACGCAGCTCTGATCCCATGTTGCTGTGACTGTGGTGTAGGCCGGCAGCTGGAGCTTTGATTCAGCCCCTAGCCTGGGAGCTTCCATATGCTGCAGGTGTGGCCCTAAAAAAAAAATAAAAAAGTTTTTCATTCCTGAGCCTAATCATCTTCACAGAAGAGGTGTGAAGGCAAAGAAATGAGAGGTCACGGGGTCTCCACAATATACGTGAGCTAAGAGGACAGATCTCTGGGGATGAAATGTCACCTTGAGACACCTGTGTCCACCAGTCACTGTCCATGCCTAGGACCCCCCGAGGCCTGCCTGGTCCAGGCCTCTCCCCACCTTGCTCTCACGTCTTCTCCCTCCACTTCTCACCCCTCCTGCTCTCCTAGGAAGCAGAAGATGCTCCAGATTTTCTTTCATCTAATAGATAGCATAGCATTCATCCTCCCTGAGGGTTTGGCACCATCTTTATTTCTTAACTGAAGAATAGTTGATTTACAATATTGCACTGGTTTCAGGTGTAAGCAGAGTGATTCAGTTATACACATGTATTTATCTGTTCTCTTTCAGATTCTTTTCCATTATAGGTTATTACAAGATATCAAGTATAGTTCCCTGTGCTATACAGTAGGTCCTTGCTATTTAATCTGTTTTATATATAGTGTGTGTATCTGTTAATCCCAAATTCCTAATTTATCCTTCCCCCCCTCCCCGTCCCCTTAGTTAACCAGGAGTTTGTTTTCAGAGTCTGTGGGTCTCTTTCTGTTTTGTAAATAAGTTCATTTGTTTCCTACTTCGGATCCCACATATAAGTGATATCGTATGATTTTTATCTTTCCCTGACTTACTTCACTTAGTATGATGCTCCCTAGGTCCATCCATGTTGCTGCAAATGGCCTTATTTTGTTCTTTTTATGGCTGAGAAGCATGCCATGGTGTATATGTACCACATTTTCTTTATCCGTTCCTCTGTCCATCAACATTTAGGTTGTTTCCATGTCTTGGCTTTTGTAAACAGTGCTGCAATTAACAGCGAGGTGCATGTATCTTTTAAAATTAGAGTTTTTGTCTTTTCTGGATAACTGACACCTAGGTAGTTCCAACTGAGAACTCTCTCCCTAAAATAAATTGCTGTATAAACTATAAATTCCATTTTAAAGTATTCTCCCTCTTATCACATGCCCCTAATTCAAGGCATGATAAAAAGGAAAATAATATCTTTTATTATTAGTAACTTCTTACAGAAATGAGACTTATTGACTTTATATACATATATATTAATAGGTATAATTGGGGGCTATGTGATGACTTTTTTTCTTGTCTACTATATGTTTTTCTGATATAGGTTAGAATATTTGGTAAAAGGCTGTTTGAGAGTAACAAGCCACATTGCTTACAAACACTAGAGGTAATTTTTAAGCCAATAGTGATGAATCTAAAATTGATGATCAGGCCCAGGACCTTATGCTTATTTTGCTTGAATAAAGTCACAGGGACCAAAGGCTGCCCCAGGTCTCTGGAGAGAACATCCCAGATGTGGGTGTCAGTCCCCCCAGAGCAGAGCAGTGATCAAGCACCCGTGTACTGATGTGGAACAGAGTTGCAGAGTCAGTGACGACTGGGTGTAAGTCTGGGTGATGACCTACTTTCTGGCTCAGTCCCAATGAACCTGGCCTAAGACACTCGGGATGTGAAGGTTAGACATGACCCACAGAGCCCGGCCACCCTTTGGGTGTCTCACCCAAAATCGTGAGCGCTGATCGAAGTTCCTCCCTCAACCTGGTGCTGATGCAGTGCAGATACCAGACAGATACAGATGCTCTCTGCAGAGACAAGGTGTTGGCTACCAGGACAACAGACACAGCTGCATACCTGAGGGCATGAACAGAACACTTACACTGTCCCTGGAGATCCTTTCCTGCCTTGACATTCTGACAGGGGGTAAGGTGGCTGACAGGGGACACATCCCATCCGTGGGTCCTACTCTTATTGCAAAGAACCCACAGGGAAATGAGAGCAGAGAGAACACAGCACGTTGTTGGTACCAGCCATCCTAGGTCTTAATTCACTAATATGATCTAAGTACCAAGAGCCGCCATGTCTCATGGGAAAATAAAGAGCATGGAAAACTCTGCTTCTCGCTGCTCATCAAGATGAACAAACAGGATTGGTCCCATGAAGCAGCCGAGGTAGCTTAAGAAAAAGTTTAAGGATTGTTTGTTTGTTTGTTTTACTCTTAGTTAACCATGAAATACAGCCTTGATAAAATTCAAGGCATTGTTGGGGGGAGAAAAACAAGCCATAGTAAAATTTAAAATAGAGTTATGAAAATAAAAATTTCCGTGGGTAGTCTGAGTAATTAAAGGAGAGGGCTCATTAGCTCATAAAGAAGGAAAAGTTATGACGTTTCCAAGAAAGTAGAAGAGAAAAAGAGATGAAAATTATGGGCCAAAGGCTGGACTGGAGGGAGGGTCATGGTCCGTCCAGCAGGAGTCCAGGAGATGGCCGAGCAGAGGGAGGGAAGGGCAACATTGAGAGGAAGAGGAGAAGAAACTTAGTCTTTGCTGAAGAAATGCAGGCGTCTTCCGACAGACCGTGGGAAGAATAAATGTTAAAAGATGTCTAGAGCCCTTGAGGAAATCTTGAAGAGAAAAGTTTAAAAGCTTCTAAAGAATACTTTACCAAAAGGGAGAATCAGGCTGACACCCAGCATTTCAATGGAAGATCTGAGCCCTGAGGGCAGCCATATTTCTGTGTATGGTTTTAGAAGGGAGTCTGGAAGAACATTTGTCAGACCTTTGGGAGCTCAGGCAGCAGAGACAGGACTCACTTTTTCCTTTCCTCCCTGCTGCTGTTTTAATTTTCACATTATTCTTTTATTACTTTTTAATTAAATTATTTTCAAAGGAAACATTAACTTTGGCAGCAGTGAATAGAATTAATTGCTGGAGAAAGAGACTCGAGGCTGTTAAATCAATTAGAAGGTTATCTTAAGAATTGCCAGCAAAGCTGAGGGAGAAAAAAGCTACAGCGGTAGAAAGCAGAGGCCAGATTCAGGGAACATTTGGAAGATATTTTTGATGATTTGATGAGTTACTGAAATGAAGAAGAAAGAAGAAAGAAATGGCAAAGACAATTCCTAAAATTCCTTGTCGGAATGGCTAGGTGAAGGGTTATGTAAACTTATTTTGGAGGTTAGGAGGAAAGGCAATCACATGCTGACCTTGACTTTGAGCTCTAGGTGGAACATTTGCCTGCAAGGTCTTCCTGGTCTGACATGGGGGTGGGAGCTGGGGAGGGTGTCAGGGGCAGAGACAGCTGGGCCCTGGGAGGGTTGGCCCCGGGCAACAAGCCTGATGCCTGAGCCTTAAGGGAGGCTGACAGACAGTGCCCAGAGTGGTCAGAGGGGGACAGATGCAGGCAGCTCGATGTCACAGCTGAAGACGCAGAGGGGCACGGTTTGCCACATCAGAAGAACAGCAGAATGCAAGTTCTGGCCCCTGACAATGAGAGATTTCAGGTTGCTAAGTATCTGCACGGTCAAACAATCCTCTGTAACACATTCAGCAGGCTGTTCAACACGGGCACCTCTTCACACTGAGGCTCTTTGAATATCTCAGACGAAGGTAGAAATCTCTTTCCAGCTCACACATTCACCAGATTTCAGTCAAGGCAAACCTTTAGGGGTGGGGCTCGGGGCTCCAGCTGAGGTCACACCATACCCCAGGGTGCCCCATCCAAGGAGAGGACCAGGACTGGTGCCAGGGCATAGGGACCAAAGCCAGCGTAGAGGCCCAGGCACAGAGAGAGGGCTCCAGGAGGCGGAGGCCAGCGTAGCGGCCCTCCTCTGTCTTCTAAAGCAACAGCATATGAGCTGTCTCCTGCTAGGCTCTCCCACAGAGGAAAATTTTAATCACCAATACTCCCAAGATCCATGACCTGCAAAAGTCCATGTGGAGAAGATTGAGGCTTTTCTGTTTGATGAAAGACAACTGTGCACCTCCAGCAGTGTAACAGGAGGTGGTTCCTTCATAATCTTTAGCTTCTCCATCTTCCCCTGAATATATTTTCTCTCCTAAATGTCTCTAGTACATGTTGCTAACATCATATGTCTGCTTCTAATCATTCGCAATCTCTGCCTTATCTTCTTTCTGACCCTGTGCATTTTTCTTTCCTTCTGGAGTAAAAGATACCCAGGTATGATCCATGGCTTATTCCCCTTTTAATGCTCTGTGGCCCCTAGAACAGTGTCTAAAATAGAGTAGGTTCTTCCCTGCTAACTGATTGTCATCTATTACGTTACGCAAAGATCAAAGCTGCCAGGAATATTCACAATATTAGTTTCCTATAGAGATTTTTTTTTAGAAGCCAGAGTTGACTTCTATTTAAAACAATGCCCAGGGGTTTTGAAAAGGTCTAAAGCTGCAAAGGTATCTGAGATTTAATATTAAATTGTAATCAGGTGCTTGTTATTGATGCCCACATTTCATAATTGTTGTTTCAGATCTCTGGGTGTTTCTAAGGTTTGATCATTTTGTAGGCTGAAAGGTGAATTTTCTGAATTTCGATGGGCTTCATACCAGGCAAAGATTGAGGTAATAACAATAAAAACAATTCCAGAAACAGCCATCATCATTGCAAGAGGAAAAGGTATATGATCAGATAAATTCACTGCACTGGGAGTTCCCGTTGTGGCTCAGTGGTTAACGAATCCGACTGAACCATGAGGTTGCCGGTTCAATCCCTGGCCTTGCTCAGTGGGTTAAGGATCCGGTGTTGCTATGAGCTGTGGTGTAGGTTGCAGACTCGGCTCAGATCCCAAGTTGCTATGGCCCTGGTGTAGGCCGGCGACTACAGCTCCAATTGGACCCCTCTCCTGGGAACCTCCAAATGCCACGGGAGCAGCCCCAGAAAAGGCAAAAAGACAAAAAAAAAAAAAGAAAGAAAGAAAGAAAGAAAGAAATCCACTGCAGAAAGTTCCAGGAACAAAGTGAGTAATCTGATATATAAATTTAAAAAAAAGATACATCTGTAAAAATTGTGTAGGAAACCTTCCTGCCCCATTCTTAGCAAGCAGCTCCTTGAAGAGCTGGGGTCATAGGAGTCTACTTTAAAAGATTTTAAGGTACATGAGAACTCTTGATTTTCATGGGAATGTCTTCATTAGAAGAGAAAGTGTTATCACCAATTGCAGATGGGTAAACTGAGGTTCCAGGAATTCAGTGATTTTCCCCAAAGATGCAGTATGAACACTTAAATCCAGATTTCTTGAGTTTTCATTGGGTTCTGCTTCTACTCCCTGAACTGCTCTTTATTTTCCGTATTGATTGAGATGCAGAGAATGAAACCTCACATCAAAAGCCTGTGCTTCACAGGGCAGTGGCAGGGGTGCATGGGGGGTGGTGCTGGAGGGGTGTTCGTGTGTCCTGTGCAAGGGGCGGGTGGACGGGGCCATGGCGCCTGCTGAGGCATCTTGCAATAAAGGCAGCGGGACAGTGGGATGAACCCATCTGAGCACCACTTGCCCCACCCGAGAAATTCAGCACAGCTGGCCACCAGAGGGTTAACTTCCGCCATCTGATAGCTCATCTACCCTCATGATATCTGTATCAACAACCTACAAGTCATCATCCAACACTTTTAGCCAGTATTCTTATAAAGAAGGTCAACATAGGAAAGGCACATGTCCAAAACTAGTCTCAGAGATTGTAGGTGAGATACAGGAGGTGATGGAGCAAGGGCGGGGACTCAGCCCACAGCCCAGGCTCATGTTCCTTCAACAGAAAAGCACAGCGTCACATCAGCCCATTAGCAGCATGGCCATGGCATGCCCTTTACAAGATTTAAAGGGCTGTAAGTACCTTAGTGGCATCTAAGCACCAGTTAGAGACCTCACTTAATCATTGTCATTTGTCTGTCCCTCCTGACTCGTCTTAATAAAAAAGAATGTGAAATAGAACTGGTCTGAATCTTTTTTTAAGGAAGAAACTGTCTGCTCCTCTTTCTTCCAGTATTAGATTTAATCATCAAATTTCCCCACACCAACATCTCTCTCCTGCTTCTCAGGATTTCCACAAGCACCCCTGGCTTCTGTCTGTCCTTTAGCCCCAGTGAATGCCCATTGCCCTTTCAGCAAAACAGAAGAAAAGGGAAAGACAGGCTATGAAGGCTTTTTCCCCTCAGGTTGCTGCAAACTTTGTGGCAAGTTATTCCCTATTCAGATCAAGTCTTCTGGGCACTTAAGGCATGAAAGCAACTATCTGACTCCCTCTCCCATTGTTATCCCCCTGTATCGCCAGTATCATGCTCAGTGCCAACAGACATGTCCTAGAATTTAGCATCTACAAATTGTCTTTATTGCAGACACTTCTTAAAATGAGATGCCTTTGGGGGTTTTGCAGTGCTGTTCAGATGGAAAATGCAGAACTGAAGGAACATCTGAGGCACAGAAAGCAGCTCTCGCCCCCAGCCCCTAACATGCTCACGGTGACAACAGACACATCTTTCACTCCATCAGTCAATAAAATCTTTTTAAATGATGGAGCAGTTATTCGACATAATTGTCACTTAGTTCTGAGAACATGTTAATTTGCCTTCTGCTAATCTGGACTATGGAACAAATTGTTTGGCTCGGATGCTTTCTAAACCAACATGTGTTACTTTGTATTTCCAATTAATTTCAATTAAGAAACCTTATAATTATCTTTTATCAACGAGCCAAGAACAGAAATACCTCCTATTGAATCACACTGACACTAATACTGAGAGCCATTCACATCAGAGAGGCACCCAAAAGCTGCTGATTACCCAGACTCTCCAAACATCTTGAGTCTGCAGAATTTGGCTGGCAATCTTGTGGGAACACGTTTTTTCACAAGAGCTCAGTATGTCTGCTTCCAGTCCTGGCTCCAAGTCAGACTCCAAAGGCATATGAAAATGAGGGTGAATATTTGATCTAAATATTTCAAAGCTTCAAAATGGGTGAAGGTTCATGAGAAGGAAACGTTTGTTTTCTTTAGAACCCGTTCAACATAATTTATACCTATTGCCACACTCATGGGCAACCTGTAACCATCGTCATAAATTGGACTCCCTCCTCTTAAAGTGAGAAAGACACTTTGTGCGAGATAGTTTATAGTCTTGGATTCGTTCCACATTTTAGCACACAAAAGTGGCAACACCAAATCTAGCTGTGTTTTTACTTGAATTGTTCTAATATATAGATATTGTAAGTAAAGTATTTACTTAAACGAGTAAGTTGTTAAGTAAAATAAAGAAAAAATGTGAGTCGAAGCAAAATGGGAAGAATGAGTGTGGATGGTGTACATGCCTCAAGTGCCTCCCAATTAGAAGTACAGGACCAATTACTCTAAGTGAACCATAAGTACCCTCTTTTCTGCCTGGAATATGGGCAAATATGTTAGAGCCCTGGCCTTGAAAATGGAAAGGTGAGCCTACAAAGAGAATCTGAAGATGTAACAGGGTGAGAAATCACTAATGCCACGACATTCCAAGCTCAGGTTAAGTTTATTTTAAATGTAAATAAAAGCATGACATTTACTTTCACCCAAGGCACCGTCTTTCGAATGCCCCGTGTGTTTCCGGCCTTACCTGCACTGGTTCTGCTACAGCGGTTCTCACTCTGCAGAAGAGGCCAGTCATACAAATGTGAATGGAAAATCAATCTTGGGTTTCCTACTGAATTCGCTGGGAATACTTTTGCAATAATCCCAGTCCTTGGAGAACAGTCTTCCCAGCTTGAAAGTCTCTCCTGTGCCTGAAAGACTCCAGTGCTCGGAGGCGGTGAGGTCATGTGCGAGTCTGCGGGCTGTAGCCCTCCCCCTACCCACCCCAAAAGAGGCTCACCTTGTGCTCTGTAAGGAACAGACATTTGCTACCGATCCAGGTAAATTTACAACTGCAGCAATAGCTTCCAGATTTGTAATTTGGGATTAATTTTTTTAAACATGCTGAGGCCTTCCTACACAATGGATAAATTGTACTGGCATAATTTGTCTTACTGAATCCTCACAACAGCTGTGCTGTCCCATTTTGCAAATGAGGAAAACTGAGGCTTGTTGTGCGTGGTCTGTGCATGAGGGTCAGAAAAGAATTTCCAGACCCCCATGGGAAAGAAAAGAAAGAAGACTTTATTGAGCACGTCGAGGTGGAGAGAAAGTAGAGTTTATTGAGATAAGAGACACTGCAAGAGCAGCGGGACGACTTCCTGATGATCGGGAGAGCCAACAATGAGCACAGTCTCCCCTCAATGAGTGTAGTTCATTTCAAGGAAATTTATGCTGAAAACAGTGGAAAATGTGATACACGCCCAGGGCAGCCTTTAGGCAGATAATGCAGACTCATCATTACTTAGGACTCAGTGAACGGAGAGGTTCAGCCTGTAATTGGGAACTTGAGCGGGGACAATGGGTCTCCGGGAGACACCTGGCTCCCCTCTTACTGATTGCTATTTGGGTTTTTACTTGTTTCCTCTATTTTTGCTTTTCTGTCATTGTTTAGGTGAGCATTTCCAACAAAATCCACAGTCCTAGCCTAGAAAAATGTCCTCTCTTCATTATATAATTATTAGCAGTACAAAGTTTGTTGTACACAGAAACTGTCTGGGAATCAGATGTTTATTTTACTGGCTCCCAAGCTTCATAGTAGATACAGTCTTTAGGGAAAGATAAACTGTTCAATTACCTGATTCATTTGCTACAAAATTGTTAATAAATGACACTTCCATTCAAAATATTTATTGAGACATTGCTCTGTACAGACATGGTTCAGGGGAAGGAAACCACACCTGTGCCCTCAGGGCTGACAGCTTAATTGTGGGTAAGGGGAGAGGGTGGTATATAGCATGTGCAGCATCTCTAACCGGCCAGGTGCTCAGATCCTTAAACGCTGAACCATTGCACGTGCACACACAGCCTCTTTCCACCTGCACCGTTTCCATGTCCGTATCACGTAAGTACCATCTTTTGTTGCCCTAAGATTCTGTGGCACTTCAACTGAGATTGTCATACATCCTCTCAAGCCAGCATGACCTCAGCCACTTTTCTTTTCTTTTTTTTTTTTTTTGACAACTTTTTTGTCATTTTTCAACAGTTCATCAATATTGAACTTTAGGTAAAAGCCTATCAGAGTTTTTTTGTTTTGTTTTGTTTTGTCTTTTTGCTATTTCTTTGGGCTGCTCCCGCGGCATATGGAGGTTCCTAGGCTAGGGGTCGAATCGGAGCTATAGCCACCGGCCTACGCCAGAGCCACAGCAACACAGGATCCGAGCCACATCTGCGACCTACACCACAGCTCACAGCAACGCCGGATCGTTAACCCACTGAGCAAGGGCAGAGACCGAACCCGCAACCTCATGGTTCCTAGTCAGATTCATTAACCACTGCGCCGCGACGGGAACTCCCTATCAGAGTTTTTTTAATTGAAGTATAGTTGATTTACAAAGCTATGTTGGTTTCAGGTGTATAGCAAAGTGATTCGGTTATACACATATATATCTATTCTTTTTTGGATTCTTTTCCATTATATCTTATAACAAGACACTGAGTAGAGTTCCCTCTGCTGTACAGTAGGTTCTTGTTGATTCTCTAGTTTCTACATAATAGTGTGTATCTGTTCATCCTTCTGATTTATCCTTCCGCCCCTTCCCCTTTGGTAACCATCAGTTTGTTTTCTATGTCTGTGGGTCTGCTTCTCTTTTGTAAATAAGAAAAAGACCTAACCTACTTTTAAGGAAAGGAAAGTACTGCACCCAGAGCCAGCATCTGAAGCTTCAGCCTGGCCCCATGTCACACCCACCATGTGATAAATAAAGTCACCAGAGTCCCATCCACGTGGCTCTCCTTGCCTGTACAATGCAGATGTTAACGCTGTGAGAGGAATGGGTGAAGAGCAGCCAGAATGCACCTGATTGACAGGATGTGCTGTGAGGACCATCTTTCTTCTCCTTCACACACGTTGTCCTGGACCCTTGTTCAGGAACCATGGTTGAGTATAACTGGACCAGAGGAGGCAAGATGTGCTACTAATGGGATGCCTGGTTTAGAGTAGAAACATGATGCCTGCAAGATTTCTGCCTCACCCTCTGCCACTGTCACCAGGAAGGGAGCTAAAGCATTACTCTTACGGGTCATTGTCCACAGCACCTACCACAGCCTATCCAAGAGGGTGAGCCCTGATGGACACTGTCTTCCCACACAGCCTCCAGCCTTCCAAGCTGGTTGACAAACGCTGAATCTGCAGATGACCCTTGGTGCTGATGACCCTCTGATGTCAGTTCTCACCAGGCTCATCAGCACCTCTCAGACACCCCCAGAGCCAGGGTCAAAGCACATGCCATCTCTGGGGCTCCAAGGGTGCAAACACCGCACATGTGTCCGTAAGCAGCCACCACTCAGCTCGGTAGAGACCAGGTGTTTTCCAGATAAACACAGTCTTGTTGCTCAGATCAGCCACGCCCAGGCTTGACAATGAGGCTACTTCTCTCAGCCTGTGAAAGGGAAGAAAGGGTGGTTTCTAGAAACAACGCACAGTTCAAACAGAAACTGTTTTCCCTGGGAGCGGTTTTTTCATCCTCTCTGGTTTCCAAAACTCAGATTCCTTGCCTGGGGAGAGTCTGTGTCCCCAGCCATAGATGACTCACCTTTACTTTCTTTTAACTGAACTCAAGATGCCCTGTTTCTCTTCCTCTTTTGTTTCCACCAGCTCATACATAGCAAACTGCACACAAGCGAAGGCTCCCATCCTTCCATGTCAGTCTGTGCCTTTTGTGAATCCTGTTCCCACGGCCGCCCCAGACCCATTCCACATGAACCACGGTGCAGATCCTTCCCAGATCTCTGAGACTGCAGTGTAACCACCGGTATTCATTTGCAATGACAAAACCACCGAGTTTACATAAGATGCATTCTCTACAGTAAATGAGCAATAGTCTCTATTCATAATGATTATGATGGGGAAGGTGGAATGTCCCCTCACCCAGCAATTTGAGGTGAGCTCATTGCTTTATATTAGTGAAAATTCATGCTAGGAAGCTGCCATTTTCAAACTCTTCATTTTCCTTGTTTAACTGAGGAATAAAATGTCCCAGAGAGGCACATGTATGTTCTAGAGAGAGTAGCTTCTGCTAGGGAAGAATTGGGGGGGGCAGTTGGGGGCGGGGGACAGGCTTGTGTGCACAGGTTGGTGGAGCTGAGCTGTGAGCTGGGGTGGAGGATGGTATGACTGGAGAAACACATGGGGTCCCTCGGGGAAATGGAACAGAAGTGAGGGGAGCAGGAGAGGAGACACCGCCGCCAGCATGGAGGATGCATGCGAAGAGCATGACAGCAGATGGGGGAGCTCCCAGAGGCAGGCGGACCAAGAAAAGGGTTCTAGGAAGGGGTGTCTGCTTTTCAGTTTAAAATATTTACTGCTCTTGCCCCATCAACCTTCCTTGTCTCCCCAAATTATCAGTGAAATCTCTTAGCACCAAAGAGCCTTGTGCAGTGGGATTCTGTGTAAATGAGAACAAGCAGGCAAGTTTGCTGGATCCGAGTAGAAGAGACTGTGATAGGGATGGAGCAGGACAGTTACACAGGTGGTTGAAGTCCCAGTAGGGGACCAGAGATAGCAAGGGAAAAAACTAGGGGACTTTGGGAGACCACTGAAAGTTAGCAATTGCTCAGAATTCCTATTGTGGCTCAGCGGTAACAAACCCAACTAGTATCCAGAGGACATGGGTTCGATCTCTGGCCTCGCTTAGTGGGTTAAGGAACTGGCATTGCTGTGAGCTGTGGTGCAGACTAGCAGCTATAGCTCCAATTCGACCCCTAGCTTGGGAACTTCCATATGATGTGGATGTGGCCTTAAAAAGACCAAAAAAAAAAAAAAGTTAGTAATTGCTCAAGAAAGCCACTGGGACATGGACTGAAGCAAGCTTGCTTAGCTATAAAACCGTAAGTAGGAGTTCCTGTTATGGCTCAACAGAAACAAATCTGACTAGTATCCATGAGGATGCAGGTTTGATCCCTGGCCTCACTCAGTGGATTAAGGATCTGGCATTGCCATGAGCTGTGGTGTAGGTCGCAGACGAGGCTTGGGTCCCACATTGCTGTGGCTGTGGTCTAGGCTGGTGGCTACAGCTCCAATTGGGCCCCTAGCCTGGGAACTTTCATATGCCACGGATACAGCCCTAAAAAGCAGAAAGAAAGAAAGAAAGAAAGAAAGAAAGAAAGAAAGAAAGAAAGAAAGAAACAAAGAAACAAAGAAAGAAAGAAACAAAGAAAGAAAGAAAGAGAAAAGAAGGAAGGAAGAAAGGGAAAGAAAGGGATGAGATATGCCTTGGGTCATTACGTAAAAGATAAAATGAGGCCTGCCTTCAAGGTCAACAAGATAATGATCCAAGGGCAGAAATTTAAAGGGAAGATGACTTTCCAAAGTAGGAGACCCTCATTCCATGGAAACCTGAGATAATTCAACACATTTTAGCATCTGTTACCACCCTTCTGAGAATTTGAATAAGCACCATAACAGTCCTGATTTGACCTCGTAGGGTCAGATACTCTTTTACCTGATACAAAAGAGCTAGTGATATAAGCCTGAAGTCTACTAGAAGAATGAGAAAGAAGGTGGTCTTCCCCCCTCACTTTCCTTGGATTATAAAAATGTAGCCCACCTAATTCTTGGGGCAGAGCCTCCTCACCTGCCAGCTTGTGTCTCTCACAAGCATCCTGTATTTAATCTCTTTCTTGCCTACCACTTTGTCTCTTGCTGAATTCCTTCTGCCTTGAGACGCAAAGAACCTGAGTTTCAGTAAGTCCAGACACCAGGTAGTAATTCTAATGAAGAAAAAAGAAAAGAATCCCTGGGTTCAAGTCCCAACCTGGGTTTAGACTGCATGTCAGAGGTCCTTCGGTTTCACTAGGTGGAAGCTGGCAGGACCCTGGGAGTCAGCTTTAGAGAAGCAGGAGCTTAAAGCCAGTTTCCAAGAAAAGTTAAGCCCCTGCAACCTCAGAGGCATTTCTTAAGGGCATTAAACTTCCATAGATTCTGGGATGGGAGGAGGTAGTCCAGTGGGACCTGGGTTTCGAGGATGCCAGCTGGTGTGAGGGTGACAGTGGTCACCCTCCTCCAGACAAACACCATTTTGGTCACTGTCCCTCAAATATGGTGACTGAAACAGCATGAAATTCATTGCTTCACCTCCAGCACAGAGAAGAACATGGGCTCCTCTTGGTTCCCCGAAGACCCCCCCCCCGTGAAAGCAGCTGACTTTGTATCAGGGATCTCTTGCATCACATGCTTATTTCATAGTCACAGACGCGCTTCATGTGAACAGATGAGGTTCCCCCCACCCAGATCCTCACTTCAAAATTTGCTTTTATAATTGAAACACAAGACCTTACACTTTGCGCCATTTAATGTCATCTTTGGGGTTTTCTTGGGCATCAGTCCAACCTGTTGAAATGTTTTTGAGTTCTGATTCCACCACCCCTTGGGTCAGCTGCAGATTTGGTCCATATGCCCTCCCCGTGCGAGGGGCTGGAAGGGACTGTGGGAAAGGAGAGGACCAGGGCTGTCAGGCCCCCATGGTCCTAACATTCTCCACGGGCTGGTGTCCACATGCTGGGACACATGCTGAGCCTTTCCTGCATCTCACTTTCCCCACTCGTGAAACAGAAAAGCCAGCCTCTGTTAAGTTTGCCTCTGATTATTTTGAAAATCAAGTGGAGTGTGTGTGTGTGTGTGTGTGTGTGTGTGCGCACGCGCGTGCGCGCGTGGGTGCGTGCACATACTTGCAGGACCGGCCTTTTAAGCTACATCATCGTGATGTCAATGCATGTGTTAGCAGCAGGCTCCTCAGCACTAGATTCTAAGAGGACTCAATCATGCCGAGAGGAGGCCGTGGGGAGTGTGGGGCCCCGGAGCCCATAATCATTCCTCTGGGTGGGCTCTTGATACACAACATCCAGCACCTATATTATTCCCTGTGCACCTCTTCTCTCCTAGACCTGCAGCACCAGGCACATGACTCACAAAGTCCAATGAGACTCACATATTGATGAGAAATTGTGAAAGATGAATGGGGCAGGTCAGCCGCTATGGAGTCAGCTATGTTTACTATTACCATTCTGATTCAGAAAGGGAAAGGGCCGTTTCTTGCTCTTATCAGATTAAAAAAAAAGAAAAAAGGGATCATTACCTTGTGACTCAGGGAAGAAAAAAAATAACGGGAAAACTCTAATGCTCTATGTAGATTTGATTTTTCATCCTTCTTTGTTTTCTGGTGTATCCAGAGAAAAGAAGCAGTCATTTCAGATGGTTTTTGAAGACTAAGCTCTTCCCAGTGATCAATTCGATGTACAGAGATTCTTTGAGTTGAGTCTCCCCACCCCCACCCCAGAGTCTGACTGACATAGTCCAGGTCACCAGGGGGTCCAACAGGTGGTCCCAGCATCACCAGAGGGTCCAACTGGTGGTCCCAAGTGAGCGAAGCGAAGTTAAATCTCACTGAAATTCCAGGATGAAAGTGCTGTGGGGGAGGGTCCTGTGAACAATAAAGGGTAATAAAAGTGTGATAAAATCATTCCAAAACACTCGCCTACATGTTGGGGTTTTTTTAAGTTCCTTTAAGAATACTACCTTAAGGAGTTCCCTGCGTGACGCAGTGGAAACGAATCCAACAAGGAACCATGAGGTTGCGGATTCAATCCCTGTCCTCGCCCGGTGGGTTAAGGATCCAGGTTAAGGATCCAGTGTTGCTGGCTTGGATCTTGCGTTGCTGTGGCTGTGGTGTAGGCTGGCAGGTATAGCTCCAATTCGACCCCTAGCCTGGGAATCTCCATGTGCCCAGGGTGCGGCCCTAAAAAAAAAAAAAGCAAAAACCAAAAAAAAGAATACTACCTTAAATATTTTTATTCTTGAGGTGAACTATTTAAACATAATTTGGGGAAGGTGGTAAATAAAATGAAAGTTAATTGTTACTCTAGAGGTCAAAAGAGCTCAGAAAAAAAACACTTCCCTGATGATTGAAACCATGTGAATATCACCTACTGTTTAATTAAACTGCTGTGTGCTATGCTTTTTTGAGTGAATTTAGTTTCTTTTAGAAAGATATTCCTGTAGCAGTTGGTAAGTGATTGCGAGGTTACACCTCTTTTTAAAAAAGTCAGCATTACAGCATCTAAACCAAAAGCCCAGGGCAGTCAATGGAAAACAGATGTCCATCTGGTGGGGGTGCAAACCATTTTTTTTTAATCAGATGTCTCCGTGTAAGTGTTTGTACAGTCTCAAAATGTGGATTTGAGCTCGCCTGTTTGAAATGATAATGTCCATGAGGTAAACAGACAACATATTGTTAAAATCAACCACTTGATTAATTGACCTTTTCTATCCATTACCCCTATGAATTTTTTGAACATCTTGTACCAAAGGATGGTGACATTTTTTAAACCTGGTCCAACCCCTCTCTCTTATTAAGACGTTGCCCAACTATTTTTTTTTTTAAAGGAGGGTATCCTATTTCTACAGAAAATATATTCCACACTTAATTTCAATATTCTGGTTAGAGATGCAAAACCAGAGATATCCAACACATGGTTATTCAGTTTTAGAGAAGGTAACTATTAGACATTTGTGGCCATTTGTTCAAGGAAAAAAATGAGAGTTGGAATTTAAAAAAACAACTCTCTAACCCTCAGAAAACCAAGAGATTTTTAAATCTCTTATTTTATAGTAGTATTTGGCAAAAGACAAAGAAATTCTATCCCCCAAATGAAGATGACAGCAATGATGCTGATAATAATCCATGTATGTCCAATTATTTGCAAAGCATGTTCACACATTTATTCCCCCTAACATCCTCTTGTTAACATTGCATAAATAGAGAAAATAACTCTGAGTCATTAAATAACTCATCCACTAGCCAGAAGGGACACAGAACATTGGGGACCGAAGTCCAGCCTCTCTTCTCTTGAAATGCAGGGCATTTGTTTCCCTAGTACCCAGACGTCCTGATGGAGGATCAGCATGGGGCTGGGATTCCAGAGGGGTTGGGCCAAGGACACAGATCAGAAAAGGGGAAGAAGCATCCCCAGGAACCTTCCTAACCTAACCCAGATGACTTTCCTCCTTCTGAGTCGGTGTCAACCCACAAAAATCATCGTCAAAGTAGAAGATGAGGAGTTCCCACGTGGCTCAGCAGATTAAGAGCCCGACATAGTGTCCGTGAGGATTCAGATTCTATCCCTGGCTTCACTCGGTAGATTAAGGATCCGATGTTGCCGATGTTGCCGTGGCAGCAGCTGCAGCTCTGATTCAACCCTTGGCCCAGGAAGGGTTTGCATATTCCCTGGAGGCAGCCATAAGAAAAAAAAAAAAAAAGAAAATGAAAAAAAGCGAAAGGGTTAAGTACTCTGATCATACCACCCACTGGAGAGAATTCCCACACCCTGGTCCCCTGAGCTCCCCCAGGCCTCAGATGTCTTAGTTATTAGAATTGCTTTGGGATAAAATGGAACAAAACCCTTCAAGACACAGGGAAAGCCAAATGTGGAGTTGAAACAAAATTGGCTGCTTTGGCCAAATGACAGAATAGCAGGTCCCTAGAACCGGGGTGGACCCGAAGATGGAGACGTCCAGAGGCTTCTGGAAGGGTCTCCACCCCAGACACCCCACCCCCGCCCCGGGCCTGCTGAGATTGTGCTCATCACCCACCCTTTTGTAACTTTACTCACCATGCTGGGATCTCAAAATCGAGTTTTTGCTACACAAATCATTCTCTCTTATAGGAAATTAATTGTGGGAATTTAGTTGTGACTGCTTACAAGCACATGTCATGAATTGTTTGATTAGTCATTTCGCTTTGCTTCTCAGCAGGGTATTCTGTCCCAAATTCATGTTCTTTCATTGAACTGTAACGTTTCACTTATGTGTCACCATGACTTTGTGGAGGAAAAAAATGGTTTCTGACCACATGTCTTGTTACTAGGGCTGAAGTGCCCATTTTGAATTACTGGAGAATTTGCCAGCAGTGATGTGTAGCTGGATGCAAAAGCAAAGCCCTTGAACCATGGCCACAGGGAGCCAACATCACACCTCATTCTTCCTCCCACAGCCCCTCAGCGTTCACTCCTTACACTGCAGTGACCGCCCCGTTTGCCTGCATGAATGCTCCAGACTCTGCCCCCTTAGTTTAGACTTTCTGCATCCACTGGAAGGAGAGTCACAGAGTCACCATCAGCAGCAAGACGCCTGACCCCATGTTGTCACCAAACCTCTGAGTGTGATGCCGTGGCAAGGGGCTCCCTCCCCTGTGATTTCTGGCTATAAGTGGGCAGTGGGACAGGAAACCCGCCTGCTCCCTCATCTCCACTCACCTCTCCCCAACTGACCTTTTCTGCTTCCTGCCCAGGCAGCAGTGGAACAGTCTGGCCACTCCTTACCTGGCTGTTTGGCCTCTGGACTCTGGCCTTGCTGGTGGCCGTCATAGCTTCGTCTCCCTGGGAACGTGGCCCAGCCCTCCGGTCTTTTCTGAGCCCACATGGCAGGTGCTTCTTGCCCCATTGGCCATGTCCAATGCCCCCTGCAGACAGTCTCCCACCCCTTGCAACCAGGTGTGCCCTCCCTGTCCCAATGACCCACAGCACCCCACTGGACCCACCCACTCGAAACCCTGGCCCGTCACCATGGGTGTGAAGACATCTCAGCTTCCCGGTGTCTCTGCTCTGCCATCCGAGGCACTCGGACCTGCTGCCCCAGGAAGTTTGCAGAATAGAAAGGCCCCGGCCACAGGGCACCTCAGCCAAGCGGCACCTTCCCAGGCAACCTCGAGGTCCCAGGTGCCAGGAGGTGGCCCTTTCCCTTTCTAGAGAGGCCACACCGGACATCAGTCCTACCAATTGGCCTCTTGGACAGTCTCTCCTCTCTCCAAACTCTCACCAGGGTTTGTCCCTTCAGCACCTGGAGGCCAGAAAGTCTAGAAATGGCTCCTGATGATTTTCTTTGAAATCCCACCTTTGTGCGCTTGTGTCACGCACACACGGGACCTGACATCTACCTCATGTGTGCTTCAGTTGAAGCAGAAGTGGGAAGAGCCCCACTGCGACCTCCTACTCCACAAGTGAAAACGGAATTTCTCTGGAATGGCAGTTATTGTCACGGCGCCAGGCTCTGTCCTAATTGGTGTCACAGGGGAAACACCAGAGGATGCAATAGTGGTGGCCGTGCGTTGTAAAACCCGGCCTAGGCGTGTCTTGGTTCTGTACTGATAAAGTGGCAAGGTTCACGTTGTAACACACTTTCCACGTAGCAGTTGAAATTGCGGGGCCACCGAGGTGAGGACAGGGCGGGGTGGGAGGGGAATGATGCCTGTGATTGGATTTACGCCAAAGAGCTCCTCTAGTTCCAGCATGACCTAGAAATCCCCTCTTTAACTCATCCTAAACCACAGATGCCTGTGACAACAAAAGCAGAATTTTTTTCTCCAGAAGAACACAGTAAAGTGCAAAAGAAACCTTGACTTTTTAGCCATAACAAGTTTTTCACAACACGTTAGTTTCCGATAAAGTACCCGCCTTAAGGTTATCTTCATATTGAATCTTTAATCTCTATAAACACTCACACCTGTTGGATAGGCTCACTCGCCAGTGCCAGAGCAAGAGGACAGGAAAATGGAGCAAACTGGACAATTTGTTGAAAAGAGGAGACAGCAGGGTACAGAGCGTGGAGTGTTGTCCCAGCCCTTCTGATGAATGACACGGAACTATTTGCTTTTGAACTGAGTAAACTGTGGTTCCTCCTTGACACTGGGTTTTGATCACTGGAAAATAGAACTGTATGGAAATTCAAACATAGCTGAAACATTTTATGATTACGTGTTTAAATAGGTGTGTTTCTAATGAAAGAACTTTATTGCGGTGATAATTTTAAGGGCCACGTATAGGGAATTTTGTGTCTCTTAAAGAAAACAAAATATAAACATTTTACTTTATGCTTATTTTAAAACTATTTGAGTCCAGAAGTTCCTGTTGTGGAGGCGCAGTGGAAATGAATCCAACTAGTATCCATAAGGATGTGGGTTTGACCCCTGGCCCCACTCAGTGAGTTAAGGATCTGGTGTTGCCATCAACTGTGGTGTAGGCCACAGACACAGCTCAGATCCTGCATTGCTATGGCTGTGGCGTAGGCTGGCAGCTGTAGCTCCAGTTCAACCCCTAGCCTGGCAACTTCCATATGCCACTGGCACAACCCTAAAAAGCAAAAAAAAAAAAAAGTATTTTAGGCCATATGAATTTTTTTTTTTATTTTTATTTTTTTTGGCTTTTTGCTATTTCTTTGGGCCGCTCCTGCGGCATATGGAGGTTGCCAGGCTAGGGGTCAAATCGGAGCTATAGCCACCAGCCTACGCCAGAGCCACAGCCACGCGGGATCCGAGCCGAGTCTGCAACCTACACCACAGCTCACGGCAACGCCGGATCCTTAACCCACTGAGCAAGGCCAGGGATCAAACCCACAACCTCATGGTTCCTAGTCGGATTTGTTAACCACTGCGCCACGACGGGAACTCCAATTTTTTTATTTTTTTAATTGAAGGCTACTGAGTTATAATATTGTGTTAGTTTCAGGCATACAGCATAGTGATTCAGTTGTACACATATGTGTCTATGTGTGTGTATAAATATAAATATAGGTACATATCCTCTTCAGTTTCTCCTCCCTTAAAGGTCCTTACAAAATATTGAGTAGAGTTCCCTGTGTTGTAGAGGAGGACCTTGTCGTTTATCTATTTTATATATAGTGATGTATCTGCATTAATCCCAAACTCCTAATTTATTCCTCCCCAATAGCCTTCCCTTATGATAACCGTAAGTTTGTTTTCTGTGTCTGTGATTTTTTTTTTTTCTGTTTTGAAAATAAGTTCATTTGTATCTTTTTTTAGATTCCACATATCAGTGATTTCATAGGATATATCCTTCTCTTTCTGATTTTCTTTGTATGATATTCTCTACCTCCATCCATGTAGCTGCAGATGGCATTATTTCATTCTTTTTATGGCTGAGTAATATATATATATTGCATGAGCTGTATATGAGTTGTATATGTGCATCACATCCTCTTTATCCATTCCTCTCTCAGGGGACACTTAGGTTGCTTCCATGTCTTGGCTATTGTGAACAGTGCTGCTGCGAGCATAGGGGTGCATGTATCTTTTTGAATTAAAGATGATGCCCAGGAGTGGGATTGCTGGATCATATGGTAGTTCTATATATAGTCTTTTTTAAAGGAACCTCCGTACTGTTCTCCACTGTTTTTGCACCAACTTATGTTCCCACCAGCAGTGTAGGAGGGGTCCTTTTTCTCCTCATGCTCTCCAGGATTTATTGTTTGTACACATTTCAGTGATGGCCATTCTGACTGGTGTGATACTTCCTTGTAGCTTTGATTTGCATTCCTCTAATAATCAGTGACGTTGAGCATCTTTTCAGGTGTCTTTTGGCCCTCTGTATGGCTTTCAATGGCATCTTTCATCAATTTCGACATATATTTTATAGGCATTCATACAAGATACCCTCAAAATCAGGGAGTTTGAGGAGTCTGGTTATCAGTGCAGTCACTTCAGAGCCGGTGTGACCTGAAACAGGTGTTTCCTCTCAAAGACCAGCAGTGAGATGTGCAGCTTGCTTTGAAGTGAGATACTTGAAGGACCTTGAATGGAATACAGGACCTCTAAAAATCCCCTCATTCTTGAGGCCATCCACCACTCTCCATGGTCATTGACCCCCCCCCCAACACCTGCACAAGCTGGTAGGAGTGAGGTCTCCCCCCAGGAGCTGCAGCAGGAAGGGGCCGTGGGAAGGCCCTGGATCTGCACACAACACCGACAGTGTGACCTGAAAGCCCTCACTCAGCAGTGTCCAGAGCCATATTCACACGTAATCTGGAACTGATAGATGTCTTTTAAAACTCCCTATGAAAGGTGTTAACTTACACAGGAAGACAAAGAGCACAATTATAGGAACAGGGGCCATTCTTAATAATCAAAATAAATGAAAAACACTAAGTGGTTTAAGCAAGTCAGTCACCTACCTTCCCAAGGAGTGTCCATTCCCATAACATCTGTTTCTGTGATCAAGCCATTGGGAGACTGGGGAGAACCTCACTGAACTGGTCCCCATTCACTGGACATGTGGCCAGTGCCAGGTGGGTACTGAGGACCAGTACCACAGAAGTACTGAGGGTCAGCACCATAGAAGTAGACCCAGTCCTATCTTCACGGAAATTTCCCCATAAATACAGAAAGTGGACTTGCCATTTGGTACCCATGCTAGAAATGAGAAAAGACTTTGTTCTGTTGAAAAATGCATATTATACATAGCAGTTCTACTATAACTAGGATGCAGTGATGGGTAATTTCTTGTGTCCACTGGGCCAGGGTAAGGGCGGCCCAGGATCTGATAGAACACCGTTTCTGGGTGTGGCTCCTGAAGGCATTTCCAGAGGAGACCAGCATTTGAATCCGTGACTCAGTAAAGACACCACCCTCCCCACCCCACCCCCACCCAGTGGGAGAGACAACAGCCAGTCTTGAGGCCCCAGTGGAGCAGGAATTCCTGGGCAAGGCAGAACCCTCCCTCTCGCTCTCCTCTGGAGCTGGACATCCATCTTCTCCTGTCCTGGGACATCTGAAAGCCTGGTCTTCAGGCTTCAGACACCAGGCTTCACAGTGGCACATCCCCTCTGTCCTCCCACCCCTGATCTCAGACCCTTGGGCTCAGGCTTGGAGTCACACCATTGGGTTCATTCATATTTGGACTGTATTTCCTGGTTTTCCAGCTTCTCCAGCAGACGGCATACCATCCTATATGGCATGAGCAGCATCTATAACTGCATAGGCCAGGTTACTTAATAAATCTCTTTAGATAGAGAGAGAGAAGTAGATAGATATCTAGATAACAGATTAGATAGAGATAGATACAGGGAGATTAAATAGATATAGATGGATATATAGATAGAAATAATAGAGATTAAATAGATACATACATACATATATACATACATACATAGAGATAGATGATAGATATAGATAGATAGATAGAGGAATAGATGTAGCTACAGATATAGATAGGTATAGCCTATTGGCTCCGTTTCTCTGGAGAACTCTGACTAATATACACAGGGTCACCTGCCGGGAGTGGGGAGATTTGCCTGAGCCTCGTAGCTGTGGACCCAGCCATGCAGCCTATGTCCCCTGGGCCTTCTGGGCAGCCAGGGAGGAGCTGGGTGCAGGATCCAGGCTCCCAAAGCCTGCGCAGGACAGAGTTGGGGAAGAGGCTCATCAAAGCAGCCCCCTGGGCAGGGCAGGCCAGCAAGCAGTCATTTTCAAGTTAGAAAGATGATGTTCACAGCAGGCCTGTAACCTCTCTTACTTACTGAACCATCTATCCCTACGTGGACCTGATCCCAAGGGAAGGAATCAGCTCTTGCTTTAGTTTCCACGGGAAGCTGTGGGCTGGTTCTAAGGGGAAAGGTGGTGGAGTTTGACTCTCAGGAGGGGTGTGCGGCTCCCTGGCCCCTAGAGCCTGTGAGCGGAGAGACAGTCCAGCTGGATTTGGGAGCTCGCTGTGGCCGTGGAGATGCTGGGAAGGAGAGCTTTCTGCGGTTTTGGAGGCAGAGCTGAGGGAACATCCTGATGCATGTGTTGTGGGAATCAGCAGGAGCAGGGGACAGATAATGTGGGGTCCCTGGGAGGTGGTGGTGGCCGGTGGACCTGAGGGCTGGGAACAGGGTGACCACAGAGTGACAGGTCTCCAGGGCTGGGGTCAGGATTTCTGACAAGATGCTAAGTGGGAAACTCCCGTCGGTGTCTAGCAGAGATCCAAGGTCATGGACAGAAGATCCTGCAACTCAGCGTGCAGGCCTGAGCAGAGGAGAAGCTGGGAGGTGGGGCCGGGGAACCACCGGGCCCCGTCCACCCTCAGGCGAAGTCTCCGGCCTGCAGGCTGTCTGCCCTCAGGGACGCACAGACCACAGGCTGCGGCGTCCTAATGTCAGACGACATTCACCCCAAACTTCATCACAACCAGGCACACTCAGAAACCCCACATTGTTACCTAGAAACCCATTCGTTCATTTCCCCCTCGGCTTTTTTTTTATATGTTAGTAATTTTAACATATGAGTCTCTTAAATGGGGGTAGATTTTTGAAGTGTGAAATTTTAGAAGTGCCTTCCTCCTCAGTTCAAATGTGTGAGGAAGTGACAGGTTCCCTGTGTGTAGATTAGTACCGGGTGAAAGCTTTGCCTCGTGTAATGGGCATTACAGACAGAGATCTCCCAGGAACTAGATAGCTGGCCCTTTACAGCATCCTCCCAGGGCACCCACTTCCAGCCTGTATCCAATGAAAGCAGTGAACTGGGAAGCGGTCCTAGATGTGGGTTGCAGGAAAGCTCGTGGGGGCCTCAGTAGGATGGGGGTCGGGGGTGAAAGCTCTCCTAACCAGGGCTTTGTCACTGTTCACCCTCTGCAGCTGTGAATCTTGGGCGCACAGGCACTTCTGCTGAGATCCCCTACAGCATTTCCAGGCTTCGTGTTCGGATGTTAGCACAGCCGGTGTTTCTCAGGATGGTGAGATTAGATGGGGCTATGTAGACGCCAACACAACCAGCCTCCCAAGTGAGGCAGCTTGGTCCCCTCCGTCTACTGTGCATTTTGTAATCTCCTTATAATCCTTTCTGTGAAAACTCACTGCTTACTGTTCATGCATTCATTTGTCTATTTACTTTGCAAGGCTCTGGGGAGGAGGGTCTCTATACCCTAACACTGTTTTAGGCACAGACAGAAATACAGTGAAATACCCTGCTGTTCATAGGTGCATTAGAAAAGGTAAAAAATTCTCAGATTGTGGACAGATGTGGGATAATATCTACTTGTGGCCAAGAGAAAATACACAGCATCTGAAACATCATGCTCAGCTGAGACTGGTGACAGGAATCCACAGGGGAATTAGAGTTTGGGGCTGGACATAGGAATGGAAATGAGTGAACACTATAGAAGGTCATGTCGTCCCCCTCCGTGTGCAGATTCAGTCCTGCCAAGATTCCGCCGGGATTTATGCAAGTATTAACTTGAGGTCTGCATCGTCGTGTTTTCAGAGAAAATCACTTCAGATTAGAATTAAGTCATGGGCTCAAGGCTGATCAAAAGCAGATCTACCCTCATTATCTTTGCTCCCAAAGGAAGCCACATGTTTCCCTAAAGTCAGTATTATATTACCCGGGAGAAAACTCTGTTCCTTCACTTTTCCTCCTGGCCAGTGCCACCAAAGTAACATCTAGTCCTGTTCACATTCCTGTTCCTTAAACATCCATTGAGGGTTTACTGTCTGCCTGCTGGGTATTGACAAAGGCTCTGAGGATGTGGCAGGGGACATTCCGGACCTGTTCCTGCCCCTGTAGTTGCCTGTGGGTAACCATACACGTGACAAGAAGAAGAAGCTGAGGGCTATGGTGACACAGCCCAGGGGCCAGGTGCATCCCCACTGAGACCCGGGCCTGAGAGGGGAGGCCGGGCAAGAAGCAGGAAGGGAGATGTTTCAGCTTCCAGCCTGCAGGGTCACCTTGTGAAAGCAGAGGAGGAAGGAGACCGGGCATTCACTCCACCAAAACCAGTCCAGCTGGCCTGAAGCAGGGCGAGCTCCAGAGAGGGGCAGGGCGAGCTCCAGAGAGGGGCAGGGCGAGGCCCAGGGGGTAGGGGGCCAGCCCCAAGGTCACCCGAAGAACAAGAAAACCACGAGCCTCAAGCAGGAAAGCACACATTCAGGTTCATGCTCGGAAAAGACCATGCCTGGGTGCCAGGTTCTATTGTTTGTGGTTTGTTACTGAGTCACGTCTTTGACCTTGTCACCATCACCCTGCTGTAGAAAAAAAATAAAAGCTCGTAGAAGACAATCTGTTTTGAATTGAAAGCAAAAGCTGTCATAATCGACAAGCTGATTCCTGGTCGTATTTTTATATGCTCCGTGAAATTTTATAGCTTTCAGAAAATTTTGTCTTCTAAATGTAGCCAAATAATACTGGTTGTTGGTTGCAGAGCTAGTGTGGTTTATGTTGTAGAGCGCCTTTGTTTTTTTCTTCCATGAAATACCCATAGAACTTTTGACCTGTCCTGCGCCCCGGTTCTGGACACAAAGGGGGTATTTGGATTATAATAGTGTGAAACAGATCAGAGATAATGCGAGAGTTGTAAGAGACAGGATGTGGCCTCTTGGCATTTAGCTAAGCTCTTTGGCCACCATCCAACAGAACATTTTCTCTGGGTGTGCCAGAGTCTCTGTTACTGAAAGGAATGCATGTTTAGAGACACCCACTTCAGCTCACACTCTTGTCTAGATTTAGACCTTGCTATAAAGGGTAAAATTCAAGACATCTATAATGACCACATCTGAGTACCTGTATTTTGGGAATTGTGTTGACCCGTGAGTTTGTAAAAATACAAATGTGTCCTATTTAATAAGCATGCTCTTCCCTTGGACACGGGAGGGCCTCCATCCCATTTTTTCCTTCTAGCCTTGGTCTTAACCAGGTTGCAGGAAAGTGCTAAGGAAAAGTGTCATGTGTGGATATCCACGTGGGGACCATTTATGGCTGTGTTTCTTGTGGGCACAGACTGCAGGGTGTCTGCCGAGCTCGCACTACCAGGCTCAGCAGAGGTCAGCAGAGGCCCGGAGGTGGGCCTGCGCCAGCCCGTGCCTTAGAAACATCTTGTCTTAACTGGGGAGGCAAGTTGGGAGACGGCTGAGCCACACCCCTCGGCACACTTCCTAGCCAAGAGCACGAGTTCCTCACGTGCCCTGTCATTGTCCCTGGCGTTTGAGAAGCAGCCACATCTTGGTGGCACCACTGGGTCCTCCTGTGTTTGAGCTCAAGAGACTATTTTTTTTTAACCAGAAACTTCACCCATGGGGTTATCCACTGAAGTTCCTGTCAGTTACCTGAAAACTTTTTCGTTTTCATTTTGAAAAATACTCAAGATGAAAGTTGAAATTCCTGAGTCTTGCAGTGCAGAATTTAAAGTACTATGGTCCCTTCTGGTTTGATGAGGCATTTCATTAACCTGTTATTACACATCTATTATTTATTAGTTTTCATTTCTGTTCATAACCAAGAAGCAAATAAATAGCAAAAAATCCATTGTGCTTTACTTAACTGGTGACCAAAAGCAAATTAGAGGTGCAAGGATCATTCACGTCCTAGTGAATAACCTTCCTGAGGATTTCCACAGCAGAGCCCTGAAAAGCATCCTACGTGTTGAGACAAATAATTGATTCCATTCTTCTCTCAGTACTTGGCTCTCTAAGATCATTACTAAAAATTATTTGTTAAGGAAGATCTAACACACTTGTGTTCTTGGGCCTCTGTTCGTTACCTGAACTTAAATTCAGGCTCTAAACTCTCTCCACACAACCCCACGAAAATGCCCTCACAGTCAGTACAAGTCGAAAAAATAGTAGGGTGTTTCTCTAAATACAAAAAGAAAAACATCTGCCTATGATTTTTTTTTTACATCCTGCCTAAGTTGGCATGTGCTTTACATTAGCCCTGTGTTGCTCAAACGTGCACACACGTGTGTGTGTGTTGTTACATGTGTTTGTGGAGTTTGCTGATAGAATGTGTGTGCGTATCTGCCAAGGCCAAACTGCTTTGCTTGAAATTTGGGGGTTTTCTTAGTGTAAAATCACTAAAATAATAATAATAATAAATACATATAATGTGTCTATTTTATATATGCATAAAGGCACTATGGAATGTTTTAATTCTGTTTTAATAGGTTCTCACAGTTGGGGGGTGGGTGAATTATTCCTCTCCATTTGAGGTTCAGGGTCCTGTGTGAGAAAGCACTCAGGTGTGATCTTTTCAGATGTGCATTCCTGGAGGGGAAAGGTCTGATTATCAAACAAACAAAAAGTAAGCCTTAGCTATTAGGATTCAGAGTGGCAGAGAAATGTCCCAAGTGGAAGAAAAGCCTCCCTTTTTCCTCCCTGGGTGAGCATCTTATCAGCTGACCCACCCAGGGACCAGCAGGATGGTCACCTGCGGAGGCCAGTTCAGGCTGATGGGGGAGTGAGCTGGCCACTGCCCTCTCCATGCAGCATCTGGGCAAATACTGCTCCATCGCCGGGACCAGGAGCCAGACGGGGCAGCCAGGCTTTTTATAACAGGAGCGCTGCTGTGAACAGGCCTGCCCTCTCCTTCCCATCTTGTCTGATCTCGACCATTTCAAGATATGATCTCATCCACAGACTGTAAATTCCTGGGGACTTTTATGAAGGGAAAATGTTACAAAGTGCAGAGGTTTGCTTCAGGAGCAACCTAGGCAGGCTCTCGGCTCAGCCACTGGCAGTTTGTCCAGGTCATGGCATCTGAAAAGCTCTGTAGAACTTGTGCATTCTCTGTGGATATTTCTAAATGTCAGGGTGCCAGTTGCTCCGAGTGATAGCATCTGTGATTCTAGAAAGATCTAGAATGACTGAAGTGAAGCAGGCTGCCTGCTCCTGGTCACTTACTGAGCGGATGGGGCACCTCGCTCTGAGCCCCAGCAGCAGCAGGAGCCTGCTTGTCCCTGGAACTTTGTGTGCAGGCACCAGCCCTATGTTCCTCTGCTGCAGCCAAGCCTTTCGTTTGCAGAAGAGAAGAGTCCATGAAATGGTGAAACAAGAGGAGCTGCCAGGGGCTGGTTTACTCCTCATAATTCCAAAGGAAATGCCCTGGTTTCACGCCACCCTGCCATGTCCACCCTGTCTCCTGGGTCTGTCCCCTGAGCTGGCTTGCACCTTGCTTGCCGATACTGGCAGGCAGGCACCAGGCTTCTCTCTTCTGCCTAAATGTGCATTGTTGTTGCTCCAGGGGGACCTGTGGCTTCCCATTATTTCCTCCGGGTACAATGATTTGGTTATTTACTGAGTGCTAAATAAACAACTTACTTTAACACCAAAGTGCGAATGCGGTATATGTCACGGGATTTACTAATAGGAAAAAACATTCAGTGACCATCTCTCGAATTAGCTGGCGGGTTTTATTTCAAACCAATTTGATACTGTCTTTGTCAAGGCGGAGATGTTTGGTTTTTATTTGGAGCCCAGAAGAAAATTCCCACAAATGCAAACTCATTCTGGCCACCTAAGAATTTTGTCATAGAAGCCATGTGCTTTCTTCCCCTCATGGGTTTTGAAACTTGGCCACGTGGTGTTTTTAAGTTGGCAGCGGGACACCTTTCAGAGCTGAGGATTCTGCCTAATTGACTACAGCAGATTAACAAAAGTGCCAATGTTTCTGAAAAACAAACCTTCAAAAGCTCTGACCTAAAGCTAATCTTAAATAGTAAATTAAGTTGCCAATTGCATTGTTCCATGTTTATCTTCTGAGATAGGAATAAAATTAAAGTGTGTTACCATAGCAGCATCTGTAACATTTTATGAGACAAAAGATCCTTTTTTCCGAATGAAGATCCAAGCCAGAAGCATTATCCATTAAGGAAAGCAAATAAGGCTGGAGGGACATATTTTTTACAGTCATTTTATGGAAATGCTAAAGAGCCAGTGTCCTGAGGTCAGACTGTGAAACACAGCTGTTCCCATTCATTCCACCCTGGACAGACTCTGCCCTTAATTCCTGAATATTGATCAGTCCTTTTCCTCCAACATACCTCAAGGAGGAAAATTTTCCTCCCATGGCGTTTTAGGGACAACCCGGAGGGGACTATGGCGTCACCCTCTGAGCACCATTTGGGCTTTGTTTCTGGCTCCAATCTGTGGTCTGAATTGCTGTTTTCTGCAGCACATCCTTTCTCGGTTCTTTTAAAGTAATGGCAGGCGTCTGGTTTGCAGAAAGAAGCACAGAGACCTTCTCGAACCCCCTCCCTGCGGCCCTACCCCTCTCTCTTCTCCTCCTCCTCATCTCCCCTGCTTCCCCTCGGCCTCATCCATCCCACGGCTGCTCTCTGCACCCAGCTGCCCGGCCTCTGTCTGTCCCGCGTGGAGCCATCAGCTCCAAGCACAGGCTCTCCCTGGGGCCATTTTGTAGCTAAGAGAACTCGTCTTTTCTCTAATATTATGCACCGTCTTCAAGCTATCAATCAAATTCACCCACTTCAATGGTGGATTTGCAATTATGAACACAAGGGTAATATTTATAACGTCTCAACCAATCAGGAGTTTAAAGTCTATCTCAGAAAAACTGTATTAATGACAACCCTGGATATCATTTAAATTCCAGTTGACTCCTAAAATGAAAGGTACTGTCCATAGACCTAGAATTCTGAAAACCAGACATGTTCTCGTTATTATCCCCGTTATCCATTGACTGCTTTTCGCATTTTTGGAAGCCTGGTTTTGTGTGGCAAAATGCAGGATTGTTTGAGACAAATGTCCTGCCACGGACAGTATCAGCGTGCTAAAACTCCTTGCCCAGTGGATTGCTGCACCGAAGGCTCTGAACATTTCTGCTGTGGATTTTAAACCTGGAGAGAAGTTTGTTTTCTGAATGTGTTTGTTCCCTCCTGAGGAAACTGCAGACACTGATGGAGATACAGATGGAGACACTGATGGAGATACAGACTTCGGGGTATAAGCGCCATTAGCGCCAGTGTGAGCAAGCACTTGGGGAATATTTGTTGAGGGAGAAAATGAGTAAATGAAATAATAGGTATATTTCTATTGCCTCGTAAAACCTCTTAAAACCTGCAAAACAGCCACCCATGTTCATAGCAGCATAACTCTCAGAAGCCGAAAGACAGAAGTAGCCCCAGTGCCCAAGGATGGACGAAAGGGCTGCGTGATGTGGTCAGTCCTTGAAGTGGAGTGTGACCCAGGAGGGGGCCCTGACACCCGAAGAAACATGGGCAGACCTTGCGGTCACAGTGCTCAGTGATGTAAGCTGCTCACAGAGGACACATACTGTGCGACTTCACTGACCTAAGGACCCATCAGGTCATAGAGATGGAAGGGATGCAGGTGCGGGGGCAGGGAGATGATGAAAAAAGGCCACAGTCTCTGTTTTGAAAGATGAAACAAGTCCTGGTGACGGTTGGTGGTGACGGTTGCACAACAGTGTGAACATACTTAAAGCCCCTGAACTTACACTGAAGTGCCCTTAAAATGGCATGATGTTACACATATTTTAGTAAGAATCATAAAAACCTCATACACAAAAAGATGCATTTCACCCACCATCAGGAGAATAAATTACACAAACGTGTGGTCCCCTGGGGAAGAGGCTCCTGAGACCTGAGAGTAATGGGACGTGAAGCGGGAGGAGGATCCAGGGTGCAGACCCCTCCATTTGCCCCGAAGCCCTGAGCTGTCGAGGTGACCAGCGCGGGACCACAGACCCCAGGCCTCAGGGCAGGGCACCTCCCCCAGCCTCATTTTGATCCACGCGGCTGCCACGTGCTGCCATCCACAGTCTCACTCAGGATCACAGGAGAACCCAGGTCCATGTTTGCCAGAGAAGGACAAAGCCTTGGGCGGGTGACCAGCCAAGATGGCACATCTGGTCACTAGGAGTGAGCCCCTGACTCGGTACATCTCCCCTGAAGGCCAGCTCCTAACCTCTTCTCTGCACAAGTGGAAGAATGAGAGGAGGCCTCCTCCCTTGACTTGTCCTGGTTTGTCTGAACACGAACCCTGGACTGGACATGTGCTGCGGGGTTTTCCTTACCGAGGCCACATGGCCGGGGTCAGGCTCCAGGTCCTCCACCATTCCCCCCCCACTCCAGGCCTGAGGGCACCCCCTCCACGTGACCCTGGCCCAGATACCACCATCTGGTCCCCGTGTCAGCCGCTCCCCTTTGTCTTCCAGGTGAGGTCACAGAGGGCTCTGTAAACCAAATGTAAACCCCATCACACCAGCCTGGTTGGCGCCCGTCCGAGGCTTTTCACTGTATGTGGCTCAGAATCCACTCTCCTGACACCACCTACAAGGAAGGTGCCCACTACCTCCCAGCCTCATCCAGCCTCTTTGCCACCTCTCTCCCAGGACAGCTGGGCTCTCGGTACATGGACCTCTTCCCCTTTCCTAAGATTTCCAAGCCCAGGAAATCTCAGGGCCAGAATTTGCAATTCCTTCTGCCGGAAATGCACCTGAAAGCCAGTGTCTTCTCGGAGTCAGAGGTCTAGACTCAAAGGGGCCATGTCGGGGGAGGGGGAGAGCTACTTTGAGCTCTGAACACCCTCCCTCAAGCCTCTCCCCATCTCTGTTCACTGCATGTCATCCATCACTCTGCACAATTCCCAGTCTACTTCCCTCAGATGAGTCTCCCTCCTTCCACTGGTCCACGGACAGCTAAGGAGGCTGTGGTCACAGAGGCAAATAGAACCCAGAGAGCCTCTGGCATCATCAGTGGGGAAGAGACACCAAGGTCGGCAGCTGTGGTTCAGGACAGGAGCTGGGACGGTCAGGAGCGGAGGGCCCAAGGATGCCCAAGGATGCCCAAGGATGCGGGCATTGGGCAGGGCTCCCTGGAGAAAATCCTCTTATACCTAAAGTGGTATTTTGTCATAAGACAGAGAAAGTCAAATACTATACTATGCTGCTTATATGTTGACTCTTACAAAAGAAAAAACCACCTCGTACATACAGAGAATAGATCCGTGGTTACTGGAGGTGGGGACTAGAGGAGAAAGACAGAGAGATGGGGGGTGGGTCAAATGTACAAACTCCCAGTTATGAGTTTTGGGATGCAGGGACATCCCAGCAGTGACCACAGTCAACAATACTTCATTTTATCTATATATTTTTAATTTTATTTTTATGGCCTCACCCACGGGAGATGGAAGTTCCCAGGCCAGGGACTGAATCCAAGCCACAGCTGTGACCTACACCACAGCTGCAGCAATGCTAGAGACTTTAACCCACCGTGCCTGGCCAAGGATCGAACATGCACTTCTGCGGTGACCTGAGCCATTGCACTTGGATTCTTAACTTGCTGTGCCACGGCAGATTATTTTAAAGTCACCAAACTAGTAGATCTTTAAAATTCTCATCACAAGGGAAAAAAATGTGTACCCAGGTGAGGTGATAGATGGATGGTGATCATTTAACAGTCTATACAAACATCAAATCATTATAGTGGACACCTGACACTAATATAATGCTATAAGTCAGCTATACTTCAATTTTAAAAAGCTCACAAAGAAATCTTGCTTCATTCTGTAGTTTTGCTGCTAGTGATGATACTAGCACTGTTACTTTGAAAAGTTCAATATTCTATTGTAGGAGGAGGAAATGTGCCCTTATGAGCCAGGGTTTTCTGTGTAATAGAAAATGTATACAGTCCAAGTTAAGTTAAAACTCCATCCACTGGCGTTTCAGTTGGAAAAACCTCATACTATTCTTTCTCTTACAAAATCGCCTATATATCCTTGTTCTGTCCACTTTAAAGGCCAGGAAGCAACGGCAACCCAAAAGTAACAGGCACCCCTGGCACCTCACATTAAGGTGTCTAAATCCCAGTTGCCACAAACTTAATCAAGCCTTTTGGAGAAACTACTGCTTTTAGTTTGGGGGCAGGAAAGTTACAGGTTAAACTTAGGGCATCTTTTGTGCCAGAAAAAAAGAAAATTGTGGAAGACCAGGGGGATCTTCTCAGAAGGACAGAGAGCCAACGTGACAAGCCACCGCTGGGCTAAAAGGGGACAGCTTGAGCGTTAAAATACAGTGACCCCAGTAGTTGAAAAATATCAGGTATATAAAATACATAGTTCTTCATGAAAAAAAAAAAAAAAAGGAAAGCATAAGAGAACTCTTCCTGGAATGCATGAAGCAGCAGTGTTAGGTCATTGCCGTGGAATACAAATCCTGACACCATTTCTAAATGCCACTATGTTCATTCACCCTGGAATAGAACCCCTTGCCTTTGGCTCTTTCAGTCAAGGGAACGGTTTCTGGGGAGCATCTTTTGTGAGGTCTGTCCTTAGCTTGCCAGCAGGGCTGCACTTGGATGCTCTGTGTCACATCCAGCTCTCTGACTCTTATTGTTCTTGTCGTGGCGCTTAATTAAGCAAAATCCTGGCATAAACAATATAGTCATGGAATGCCGGGGATAATAAAAAGGGCATGTTGAGAAGCAGCAGGCATTTACTGGAAAGTTTAAAATATGATTCTTATGAGATCTTCCAAAGTCAGAGATTTCCTAAGAGTTATTTGGAATCACCTGAGTCGCTTCTTATCCCTAGTAAGTGCTGTTGGTGACGATCTGGTGGTAAATCATTGTGTTTGGAAGACGCCATATGGACGTCTCTCTGCATTTGGTCACCACTCAGCATCCCACTTTAAACTCTTTTTTTTCTGCCTTTTAGGGCCACGCCTACAGCATATGGAGGTTCCCAGGCTAGGTGGTAGAATCCGAGCTGCACCTGACGCCTACACCACAGCTCACAGCAATGCGAGGTCCTTAACCCACTGAGTGAGGCCAGGATACTAGTTGGGTTCCTAACCCTCTGAGCCACTATAGGAACTCCCCCTGCTTTAAACTCTTAAATGGGAGTTTCCTAGTGGCTCAGCAGTTCAAGGATTTGGCATTGTCACTTCCGTGGTTCTGGTCACTGCTGTGACTTGGGCTCGATTTCTGGCCTGGGAATTTCCACTTGCCTTGGGTGTCCCCCCCCCCCCACAAAAAAAAAACCCTTACAGTAGCTTTGTGCTGATCTTTCTCCTTGCTAGTCTCATCTTCCTCAAATCCATCTTCAAACTGTAGTTTGGCCAGTGGTTATCATAAACCATCACTTCACGCCTCTATCATACAATGATTGTATTGTAGTGAAGTTACTCTTTTGCTGTGTCAGTCCCCCTAATAGACTGATCTCCTTGAGGCAGGGAGCTGCCCTTTTGTCTTGAATTCTTAGTGTCCAGTGTCACCCAACTGGTGTGGGTGCTAAATATTACAAGTCATTTCCCAGACCCTTCATACCATCAATGCTCCCCTTTACATAAGAGGGGAAAGAAACATTCAGACCTACTTTTTGCTCTGAATCTGAGTTGGAGGTTGGGTTGGCAGCATTTGAAAGCAGAACTTATTAGATCTTCAGAGAACTTATAATGGCTTTGTCAACAGATGCTCTTGGAAGGGTTGGGGGGAAAAAATGCTCAAGCAAAAGATGAAAGCTATCAAGATTCCTCAGGCTTAAAATCTGTTTATCACCCTCTGACTCACTTGAAAAGGAGAGTGGGGCATTTGCCAGTATTTGATCACCGGTCTTTTCTCAATTGTTATATCTGCTATTATTTTAACATCTAGGATTAAGGACTTATTTAGCCCTTGAGATGCTAGGTAATGCCTCTTAACCACAACTGCAAAACAGGCATCTGCCCCCAGCTGAGTCTTCACCTCACATTACCTAAGGAACCCTTGTCATCCCTGAGGAAAGGCTGGGTTACAGCAGGGGTCCCCACATTGTCATGCATCAGAATCACCTGTAGGCTTATAAAGCACGGATAACCTGGGCCCCAACCCTCCTTCCAGCCTGAGTCTCTGAATGCTGAGGTCTGGGTTAAGGCTTAAGAATCTGTATTTCTGGAGTTCCCATTGTAGCCCAATGATTAACGAACCTGACTAGCATCCATGCGGACTCAGGTTCAATCCCTGACCTCGCTCAGTGGGTTAAGGATCTAGTGTTGCCTTGAGCTGTGGTGTAGGTCGCAGACGCAGCTCAGATCCCCCGTTGCTGTGACTCTGGTGTAGGCTGGTGGCTAAAGCTCTGATTTGACCCCTAGCCTGGGAACCTCCATATGCCATAGGTGTGGCCCTAAAAGACAAAAAAAAAGGGGGGGGGAAATCTGCATTTTTAACAGGTTCCTGCAGAGGCTGCAGCTGCCAGTCCAGAAACCACACTCTGAGAAACATGGGGTACGGGGTATGAGGCTTCTCTAATTTCAGTGTCCCTGTGAATTACCTGGGCATGAGGTTCATATGCAGCTTTTGCTTCATTGGGTCTGGGCTGGGGGGTCAAGGTTCTATATTTCTAAGAAGAATCCAAATTGCTATTGGTCTTGGACCACTTTTAAGTTCTCTTCTCTGGCTGATTATTAGAATCTTCTGAAAGGTTTACAAAATAGTGCTGCCCAGAAATTCCACAAGATTCTGCTCTAATGGGCCTGCATAGGGGCCCAGAAATCTGTATTTTTAATGAGCCACCCCAGATAGTTCTATTACAGATGATCCATGGTCCACATTGGAAGAGAAACTGGTCTAGAAAGGACAAATTCATTTGTGGAATGTTTCTATCAATGCGGCTGTCTAAAAATATATACACTACTTGTAGAATATATTTAAAAGACTATTACATTTCATTGTTCCTAAGGTGCCCTTTTTCATATTTTGATATCCGTAAAATTGGAAGACCTCTCACCACCAGTGGGGCTTACAGCAGTATTGGCAGCATTTTATTTCTCTCTGGTACCTAAGGTGACTGATAGATAAAATACAGAGGTCCTTACTCTATGAAATTCAGCATATTAACTTTAAATGATTTGAAGAAACACAAATAAACAGGGCTTATTCACAATATATCAGTACTTTTGGGGACTAATTCGATTTTCATCACATGAGAAGTTTTTAAAATACATCAAAAGTGTTTGCACTTTCCCTTCCCTTTCCACGGAAGAGGGTATCTGTTGTGTGAGGAACAGGAGTGAAGTGTGGAGAGGCGATGTAGGAAGAGAAAAAGGCCAAAACACCCTCAGAGGGCCCTGGACCAAGATGGAAGTGAGATCGAAGCTGGCCAGAGGCGACAAGAAGGGCTGGTTTGGGACGAGGAGTCTGAGTGTGAGCCTGGGAACCCGTCCCACCCCTGAGCCACATCTCCAGAAACCCATGTTCCTTCCCAATTCTTTAAACTTAATGTGTGTGAGAGATAAGGTGGCCTGAAATAGTCAGATCACCTGGACATTAAAAGTAGCGTTTGTTTGCTCTCCTTTCTCTTTGAGGGTAGGCAGGCTCCCTGGACATACATCTCCTTTAACTTAGGGCTTCAAAAAATTAATTCTGCATCTTTACAATGGCATTTCCAAAGAGTGTGTAAAATGTTTATGGACATGAAGGAGAAAAATCACATGCGTAGATGATGGATGGATGGATAAATAAATAGAAAGAAAATCTATAGGTGATATACAGATAGATGATTAAATGATAGATTTCTAATGTTAAGGAAGAGAAGACCTATGGTTAAAAAAAAAAAAAAAAAAAAGATTGTTTTTATTTTTAAGCCCAGGGCTTCCCAAACACATTTCAGCAGAGGAAACTGTATGAGGCCACACCCATTAACACCGAGTGAAACGCTGTTCTGTGGAATTCCAATTGGTGTCCTCTGTACGTTGCAATTTCAAGTTTTAACTAACTCCAGCAGCTGTCCACTTCTCCGCTTAGGGAAAGGACTTTGTAAACAAGGAGAGCAGGAAAAATGTGTAAAGGAAGGAAACCTAAAGTAGACTTCAGCTCTACACCCTCGAGGGGGTGGACCTGTCCTCACTCCCAGGGAATCTCCTCATGGCGGGTCAGGTGGTCACCCCAGAGGCTACCAGGGCCCGCCTGGATCTCAAGATGAACGCTAATCCCGTAGGCAGCAGTTCCCGGTCCTATAATATGGGTGAGGATGACAACCTCCCACAAGGGAGAGTGTGACTAGTTAATGAAATGGCCCCTTGCTGACCACAGGGTAAGCCGTCAAGAACTGTCACTAGCTGGAGTTCCCGTCGTGGCGCAGTGGTTAATGAATCCGACTAAGAACCATGAGGTTGCGGGTTCGGTCCCTGCCCTTGCTCAGTGGGTTAACGATCTGGTGTTGCCGTGAGCTATGGTGTACGTTGCAGACGCAGCTCGTATCTCACGTTGCTGTGGCTCTGGCGTAGGCCAGTGGCTACAGCTCCGATTCGACCCCTAGCCTGGGAACCTTCATATGCCGCGGGAGCAGCCCAAAGAAATAGCAAAAAGACAAAAAAAAAAAAAAAAGAACTGTCACTAGCATTGTTACCAAAGGATAAATAAAACAATAGTAAAATAAGTAAATAATAGTAAAATAATTTGATCGTTATCAAATAAGTAAATACTAGTGAGCGGCCAATGGCTGTTTCAATCTGTGAATGTTTGAGAAATTGCATTTGAAAAGCGTGGGAATTCTCAGATATGGCAGGAATCTCTTTTCAATTAGGCGCAAGCAGAGAGGAATCAACCTGTATGGAGGTGGGTCAACATGCATGTCATATCGGGAGCTTAAAGATGCGAAAGGCCTGGTCAGCCTTCCTCAAGTTGATAAATAACAAATTAAAAAACGTGCACTCTAGAACTGCGTTTGTATACCCACTGCGAAATGAACCTTTGGTAGCTTAAGGAGGCGTTTTTTTTATTACACCAAAAGTTATTTCAAAACACTTCCTTACCTAGTATTTAAAATACCATGTTGTGGAGTTTCTGTCGTGGCTCAACAGGTTAAGGACCAGACACTGTCTCTTAGAGGATGTGGGTTTGATCTGTGGCCCCGCTCAGTGGGTGATGGATCTGGGGTTGCTGTGGCTGCCGTGTAGCTCTCAGCTGCAGCGCCGATTCAACCGCTAGCCCGGGAACTTCCATAGGCTGTGAGTGCGGCCCTAAAAAGAAGAAATAAAATAAAAATGAATAAATACATAAATAAAACATTGTTTTATGCTCATCGCCGTCTCCATGGCAGCCAGTGCTGTGCGAGGAGATGTCCGCCCTTCCTTGAAGGATTTCACAGGCTTGGTGTCAGCACTTTTGGCCACTGAAGGACACAGGCACCAGGCCAAACTTCCCTGGAGTTAATGATCGTTAGTGTGGGACTCACGAGCGACCCCTCTGCTTCCCCACCCCCTCCCCGTAGGACTGTCATCTCTCTTACACATCTCAGCCCTGAGGTACTCAGCATACGGCCTAAGGGACAAAATAAAAAGACCAAGTAGGTTGTGTGCAAAACCAAGAGAAATGCAAACTAGCCTCCCGTTTAGGAAAAGGCAAGAAGTGAGACTTGGGGAGCACTAGGGCTCTGTACCTGTGATTGGCTGAGCCTATTGGTGGGAGGGGGAGTGGAGTGAGGTGCGATCAGGCTGGTCTGAAGGATGTGAGCATGGGTAGGAGATGCTGAAACTAAGGCAGCATCTCCCAGGTCAGCTCTTCGCTTCTGAAACACTTCACCTGGAGCGAACTGTGACCCGGTGGGTCTCCGTTGGGGGCTGGGACCCTGCCCTGATGGCCGCAGTGGCCCGGGTGTGGCTGGTTGCTGCAGGATCACCGGGTGGGATATCACCACGGGATACAGGCTGCCACTTCTGAGCCCCTGGTGTGTTTCCTGGCTGGGGTTTTCCTGGGAAGAGCCACAGTGCTCCCATCAGTCTGATTGAGTTGGGGAAAAAAGCACACGCTAGATTGAAGTCACCTAAAGGAAAATACCTTCCACCTGAGGCTAAGTGGCTAATTGGACAGAATTTTGTGGATCTCAATTGTTGGGGTACCTGTGACCCTGTAACTCCATCTGCTTCACAAACCGATTGTCCTCGTCCACTCTTTTCTTCTGTCCAAAGTTCCATATCCAAGCCAAGACTGTGGGGTTCCCGGTCTCCAGAAAGGCATGCTTCCTGTCTTATCTGCACCAATCCCCAGGCACACACACTCCAGTTTCTAAGCCTCTAATTTCTCATGGAAGTTGGGGCCTGGGAGCAGGGAAGGAAAAGAAGGTCTGGAAAGTGCCTGAGAAGCACCCAGCGTACAGCTCATCCAAACAGAGACGAGATCCAACCCTGCCCACTTCCTGCTCCGCCCCGACGTGGATTCGGCTGGGTATGAAGCCACTGCATGTGGAGGGTGTAAAATGTAGCCCTGGCCACGTATTCCCACAGACCCTCAGGTACTTCAACTTTAACGGACAGCCCTTCACACAAATAGATTCTGACCCCACCCCCCACCCCCAGCCCACCCTGTAAGCACCCCGGCTGACCCACCATAACGTACACACACCTGAGGTGACGGGCAGACCACCTGGGTCTGAGGCTGGATAGCGAAGGTGACCTTTACTGGGTTTTGTGTTCAACAACTGTAATTTTAAAGAAACATGTGCATCAACCATCCGTCTTAGACTTCAATCAAAAGTGATTATTTTGTGTTGCGTCTTCTTTTCCTTCAGATTTCAATGTAATCCTTCATTAGAATATGTGAACTGTTAATTGGTATGATTTGCATAATGAAAAGTAGGGTGTATAAAATAGCCACGTTTAAAACATCTAATGGATTTTCTATCCCAATCACCAAAACATGTCTGAGACGTTGTCTAAATATCTTCTACTTTGGTATGTGGTTTGTTTCTGCCATTCAAGCTGCCATCCAAAACTGAGTAAACTCTTCCAGCATCTGGCTGTGTCTCTGGATATGAAGCTTCCAGTGTGGCCACGTGTGACGGAAACATCTCTGAAGGCTGAGGATGTGGAGAGACTGGGGGTGGGGTGTTTGATGGAAAGTTATTGTATATTTTCATTCATTTATTTAGCAAACATTTATTCTGGACCAGGTACTAAGAGCATGGTAGTGAGCAGACACTCCCTACACACACACACACACACACACACACACAGGTGAGAACACACTCATATGCACACACACATGCTCAGCCCACACACAGAAATAAATACATTTATTTGGAATGTCTACTGGAATTGTTTCCACTCTATTAGCTATTTTATACCAATTTTTATATAACTATTTTTATGATGAAAATTCTAATTAGCATATATGATAGAAATTCTCATTGACAAGAAGGCAGACATGTTTATTTTAGAAAAAAATTCTAGTTGATCCATCACAGCAGTGAAAGCACTCAGTGTATTGGGAAGACGCCTAAGGGTGTAAGGACCTAGGACATTCTGTGACTGTAATGAACAGTAGCATTTGAGTTTGTAGCACTCGCGGTTTTCCAAGTAGTTTCATGGCCAGTGTCTGGTCGGTTCTCCAGGTCTCCTTGTGAGAACGCATGCGTGTCCATGCAGCAGAGGAAGGGAGAGTGAGTGGTTTCTGTCTAGAGGACAGTGGAGGTATGACAGCCCAAGAGGAGGATCTCAGGAAGGGGATCTGACACCAACCCCCTGCTTCCACCCTATCATCTCTCCACCCACCCCGCCCCTCTCCAACCCGCCATGAGGCAGGCTCAGAGCTATCCATGGTCAGCTGCTCAGTGACCCTGCCCCAAGCACTTGAACGCCAAGCACCTGTCATTTTCTGGGTGGTGGTGATGGAGGAAAGCTGCCCCCCACCCCCTGCCTGAGGTGGAGCCCAGCCGCCTTCCGCTGCTGAGATGAGCCCAGTTCTCAGAACAACGAGAGTTGCCACAGGAACCCTGGGCACTCTCTCAGGAGGCCAGACCTGTGACGACCACAGACAGCACCACCCCTAAGTGCTGGATCTGGAGTCTTTTACAGGGCAGTATCAGGAGGGGAGCCGCCTTCCCTGCGGCGCCAGGCTTGTCAAGGACTATGGGTCCACCTGCATCAAAGCTCCATGGGGCTGTTTCCAGGTGGCTTCTCTCTGTTCTGGCCATTTTGGTGGAGTTTGGAGGAAACGTCTCTGAAGTGGTTTGGTTTAGCTGAGCGTCCTAGCACTCATGTGGCTGCCAGGATGGCAGTCGCCCAATCTCTGCTGGTCCTTGGAGACCTGGGGAAAGAGGGCTCCCCTCCAAGCTGTGCCCTCAGCCCACCAAGATGGAGCAGAGACCCCACCCCTTGATTCCAGGCTTCCCCAAACCCATGCAAACCCTAAAGGTGTCCCAAATTGGCACAGCAATGCCCTTCATGAGAACAGAGCCCTTTTACCCACGTGATTACCCTGTCCCCCAGCACAGCCCAGAACCTTCTGTTGCCTGGACTCTGGCGCTATTAATCTAGAGATTGTGGGCAGCGGAGCTGGGGTGAGCAGTTACCCTGAAGGAGTCAGAGAGTTGTAGACTGCAGCTCAAGTGCAAGTCGAACCCATGTGCAAGAAACCAGAATTGGGCTCTACTTATAAACCCAGTTTCTGGTCACCAGCCAGCCCAGTGAGCCAATAGCAGTATTTGCTGTTTCCTGGTTTCAAAGCAGTCATGCTCTTGAGAGTGCTTGCAGAAGAGACCTAATATAAACACCACGGCTCTTAAAAAACCCTCATAGACCAAATCACCAGCCTCTCGATTCTCCATTAATTTTTTTTTTTTTTCAAATTTAAAGGCTTTCTCTTCTGGATTTTTTCCTAAAATATCAGAAGTCTCCTCAGGGTAAGTGGCCCTGTGATGAGAGTGAAAGGAAAGAGTACGGCATCCTGGCCAGGGTCTGTGCAGAGCGGGGGCAGCATCTCAACAGGGGTGTGGGGGACTTTGCCCCCAAGAGACGTTTGTCACCTTCCGAGATTTTTGGTCATCAGAACGGGGAAGTCAGAGGTGCCCATAAACACCTGATTATGTTCTGGGAAGCCCTGCAGCAAAGAGGTGTTCACCCCCAAAGTCAGCAGTGCCCAGGGGAGAAATGTGGGGTGAGGGCAGAAACGACTTGTGAGTGATGGTGGCTGGGAGGCTCTTCAGGAATCCTGCAGGCGTGACAGAGCATCAGTAAAGGAGGAGCCTTTGAAGCTGGCCTCTGGTCAGGTGATGAAAGTGTGCTTCGGCTTTCTCTTGGTTTACAGGAACACACACTTCATCTTGCTCCATCCAGGGCCAGCCCCACTAGGCTGAAGCACAGATTTACCAGGAAAGACTGCCCGGTGGGCCCTGCTGGAGACAGTCAAGGGCACGGAAGCCTTAGCACAGGACGCAGGCCATGAGTGGATGCCAGGACCTTCCCTCTCCAATTCTGTTGGCTTCTCAAACCTGGGATTGCATTGTATGTGGCATTCCCTCCTCTGCTTCAGCCCTGGGGACCTGCTCCCTGCCTGGCGAGCAGGGAGTAAGAATGGGCATGCCCCCACCCTCCACTCAGGAGCCCCTGTCCTGAGTCAGGGACCTTCTTGCCTTCTCCACACAGAGCAGAGTCCCTGCACGGACTGGCAGCCCTCAGGTCACTCATGAAAAGCAGTGGAAAGTGTAGAAAGGGTGGGGCAGGATGGCTGTCATTCCCACGAGGAAGCTTATGCTAACTGGCCCTGCTGGACCAGGTCGTCTTGCACATGGTCTGAAGGCTGTGGGGGGTCCATTCCCCTCGGCAGGCTCCTTGTAAGTTTGTGATTCTGAGTCACTGCCGTGCTTTTCCCTCCCGACCCCATACCCAGGCTCCGACTGGCATCGCTGGCAGCTCTGGGAGCTTGGTTTTGTGAAACCCCTTAAGTTCAGAAGCTGGCTGATCACTCTGAGACTCTTCAAAGGTGGGAGAACTATGGCACAGGGAAAGAGGGCAGCTTAAAGCCTTTTTCCCCACTGAGGCCCCAGATGGACTGTCCAAAAGACTTTTAGGGAGGACAGGAAATAGTTTCAGATGCTTTTTCAGCAGACTCTGGTTAATAATCCTCTGATGAGTTTACCAATTTAACTTTTTTTTTTCGTCTTTTTGTCTTTTCTAGGGCCGCACCTGTGGCATATTGAGGTTCCCAGGCTAGGGGTCTAATCAGAGCTGTAGCCGTCGGCCTACGCCACAGACACAACAACACTGGATATAAGCCACGTCTGCAACCTACATCACAGCTCGTGGCAACGCCAGATCCTTAACCCACTGAGCAAGGCCAGGGATCGAACCAGTGACCTCATGGTTCCTAGTTGGATTCATTAACCACTGAGCCACGATGGGAACTCCTTAAAATTTTTTTAATGTAGAAGAGTTATCTTAGTAAAAAGCCCCATTCAATCTCTAGCAAAAACACCTCCAAGGAAAATGCTTTTCCTTCTACCGATTTCTTCTTTCAAGGATTGATGAAAGTTTCATCTTTCAACTTCAGACGAAAGTAATTTCTGGAGTTCCCATCATGGCACAGTGGAAACGCATCCAACTAGGAACCATGAGGTTGTGGGTTTGATCCCTGGCCTCATTCAGTGGGTTAAGGATCCGCTGTTGCTATGAGCTGTGGTGTAGGTCACAGACATGGGTCGGATCTGGTGTTGCTGTGGCTGTGGTGTAGGCCAACGGCTACAGCTCTGATTGAACCCCCAGCCTGGGAAACTCCATATACCACGGGTGCAGCTCTAAAAAGACAAAAAAAAGAAAAAGAAAGTAACTTCCAAATTTGTGAAATCCTTCATGAGTTCGTGGACAGTGAGTTTTCATGTTTGGGTCAAAACTTGATCTCGAAGCAAAGGTTTCCATAAAGCAGTGATTCACAAGACGTTTCTAGAGTAAAGCCAGGTCTTGCCAAGCACAAGGTCACTGGCTTTCAGAACCGGTTCCCGCAGAATTGCATCCCTGTTAAAGTGCTTTCATGCACCATACTTTGTCATACGTGGTGGATGAAAAGAGACAGTAAATTATCTTCCTTTAACGTGATGGTCTGATCCCCTTCTGATCTAACGGGAACAGCTGCATCCCATTGAGGCAGGTCTCTGGCCAACTCGTCCCCTTGGGGGCCAAACAGGTGTGGCCTAAGCCCTGTCTCGGTAGGAGACCTTCAGCAAAAGCCCGGGTGCTTCAGGAAGCTCTGGGATGACCTCACCGGCTGGCCCAGATCCCGCAGAGTCAGAAGTCTGAGTCACGTTCTTAGAGGCGGTTTCTTATCCATTTCCTCCTGGGACCAGGTGTTCTGTAGCCACAGCCCTTCCCTGGGCTGACCCGGCTCCCTCGCCGCCCCCCTACCACCACCATCACCAAGGTGTTGCTCAGCCAGTCTTTTCGTGCTTGAAAGCTCAAGAGCGCAGCTGCAATTTCTACTCAGTATTGACCCTGCATGTGAAATGCAGGAAAGAGAAGCTCAGGGAGTTGCTAAAAAGAAGAGCCTTCGCTGCCAAGGTGTATTATAATCCAGGTATTAGCTGAGCCTGCTTGCCGCTGAGATAATCACCCCTCACGGGCTCCTGGTGCCAAGCCTGGGAGGCTCACAGCCTTGAAGGTTGCTGAAAATTCCCAAATGCTTTTTCTCTCATCATCTCTTGGCTTCTGCTCTGCACACGTGTGTGCTGCCTCTGTTTGGCCCCACGTTAACCTGGGTGTAAAACCCAGTCTTTCACCTGTTTTTACAAAGAAGTCCCTTGGTACCAAATGATACCTAGGGATAGAAGATGCTCCACCCTCAGGATGGGAACAATGAGCTCCAAGTGCTTCCCCAGGTTGACCAGAAGTCTCAACCCTGCACAGAGTCTTCCTGCCAGCCAGAAGGGGATATTTTAAGTTTTTCCAACAAAAACACTCTTCCTCAGAGAAATTCTAAAACCAGTTGGTGCCATGAGGGATTCACAAGGATAGAAGTGATTTTCTATGCATACAGTAATGGCACAACACTATTTAACAGTCCAATATTTACTGCCTTCTAAACTAAGCATCCGCTTATGATTTTGAGTTATTTCCCCAGGAGGAGTGAGGGGTGACACCTGGTGGCTGCCCCAGGCCACAGGACAGGATATGCAAGGGGCAGAGTAGGCTTATAGGCCATGTTCGCCGCATATTGTAGCGGTGGTGACATCTGATCTGACTGATGACTAAGCAAACCCACACATCAGTGCAGAGGGCAGTGTGTCTTGGAGCAGGGGGGTGAAACAGGTATAGACGGGCATTTTCTCATCACCCAGGAGGGGATCTGGAAAGGGTGCGCTCTCTATCATATCATTGCCTCTTATTGCAAAGTTGCTGCAACATCTCCTCCACACAGTGGCACTAGATAGATGTTAGTGATGTTCTGAGTCTGCAAAAAGGCACAAAAGCGTAGGGTTATGGCCAGGTGAGCAGTTCAGGTTCCAACAGGCCAGGTCCTCGCTAAGTGGGTCCTTATTCTCTAAGCCTGATTGCCCAACTAAAGAAGAGGGATCATCACCTCTCCCTAAAAAATTGGGCTGGGAATTAGAGACACAGGTGTGTAGTCTCACTTGGGGTCTAGCAGACCCTCCATAAGAGAGAGTCATAATTTTTACTTTGTTTCTCATCACCAATATAAGCAACCTTTCACAAAAACTCACTTCCACTCAGGCTCAGTGTAACCTGGGAACTTTACTCAATAATATCAACTCTGTTTTAGGTATGATTACTTGCATTTCTATGTGATATTGGCACATCTTTTTAATCTGATTTTTGAGAAAATCTGAAATACGGCAATGAATTTTGGTGTAAAATTCCTGGACTGAAATGGTATCACTTCTTCTCTCCTAAAAGAATTTAATTAGAGCCTCTTTTATGTTTATGATTGAGTATACTATTCTTCATTTAGCCCTGAAGAAATATTGAATGTTTTCTTTGGTGAATGAGAATGGGAAAAGAGCTAGACTTAAAAGTCATAAAAATAACCTCCTCAAAGTCATTTATTTGTTGGAAAAAAAAATAATTTCCAAAGTACAAATGAATGAAATAAGCTATGGAAATAATACTGTTGGTAATAACTATTGTGGATTTTTATAGGCTGAAAGAAGCCATGAAGGAGAGTTCCAAAAATACCAAAGGAAGCGTATATAAGAGAACTAAATACCCAGGGGTGGGGGAAACAGCATGGTTCTAAAAACAAGAAAAACTATTCAGAGCCAATGTATCTGGAAGTGTTTTTATTTAGAGACCTCAACATCCAAGTTATACTGAGATGTGGGTCAAAACCCAGTTGTTAGGAAAGGAATACTCAATGTAGTAAATTGATCTGTTCCAAAATTTGGGACCTCCACCGACCGCATGGAGACAGTCAAGTTCCAGCAAAAAAACGAGCTAAAATATTGTGCTTGGTCTTGTCATTTGACACCAACTTTTCTATCATGGCCTCTTCTTTATTTTTATTTATTTATTTATTTGGTCTTTTTGCCTTTTCTAGGGCCGCTCCCTCAGCATTTGGAGGTTCCCAGGCTACGGGTCGAATCGGAGCTGTAGCTGCCAGCCTACACCAGAGCCACAGCAACGCGGGATCCGAGCCGTGTCTGTGACCTACACCACAACTCACGGCAATGCCGGATCCTTAACCCACTGAGCAAGGCCAGGTATCGAACCCGAAACCTCATGGTCCCTAGTCGGATTCGTTAACCACTGAGACACGACGGGAACTCCGGCTTCTTCTTTAAACATCAAATCACTATTGTCAAGGTGGCAACTGGAGGTAGTGTTTTAAAAGCTCATTTTTATCTACGATGTGTGTCTTTTCTTCATCTGCTCCATCTGGAAGCTGAGGGATTAAGAACAGAGCAGATGGAGTGCGTGAGGCAGTGCCCAGCAGGACCAAACTTGAACAGGCATCCAGGCCATTGTCCTGACAGAGCTAAGCACAAAAACACCTCCATGTCCAGAACATGCAAAATAGCCACGTGAATCAAGGCTTTGCTGCTGAGATTTGCAATTGAGGAAAGTGCAGTAACATTGACCCCTGCCTTTAAAAAGTAGTCAACTAATGCAACAGTTACCACAAGGGATTTAGGGAGGTGCCACCCCAGATAGTCTTCTCTCTGAAGTTTACTTTATAGGCTCTGCTGGACTTTTTTTTTTTTTTTTTTTTGGCTTTTTGGCTTTTTGGCTTTTGGCTTTTTAGGGATGCACCTGCAGCATATGGAGGTTCCCATGCTAGGGGTCAAATCAGAGCTGTAGCTGCTGGCCTATGCCAGAGCCACAGCAACATGGGATCTGAGCCGTGTCTGCAACCTACAGCACAGCTCACGGCAACGCCAGATCCTTAACCCAATGAGCGAGGCCAGGGATCGAACCTGCAACCTCATGGATTCCAGTCGGGATCGTTAACCTCTGAGCCATGAAGGGAACTCCCTCTGCTGGATTTTTTTAAATCATCATATACATTGTTTAAATGTGTATGGTTTGATTCACTCTAGGGCCTTCATAAGATTTTCCCTCTCCACTGAAGTAAACACTCACCTTTTAAAGATGCTTTTTTCCAAGTAGAGTTGAAGGTTCCTGGATTCTTTCAAACACACGGGGCTCCTCGCTGCAGCTCCTCCAGGTCTGCTCTGAGGAAGGGGAGGAGAGCGATGATTCAGCGCATCCCCCCACGCCCCCAACCCCGGGATGTACCCACTCAGCAAGTAATGCACTCTGTGCAAGGAAGGGGTAGGCGAGCACCTGGCAAGATGGCACAGATAAACCAGGATGATCAGAAGCAGAAGTTTGAAATTCATGCTGAAAGCACACGCCCTCTTTCCCATGCCCTCATCTTTTCCGGGGGACCTTTGGCAAGTTCTCCCTGACCCAGGAACTGGAGGAGGAGGCCAGAGGGCAGACACATTTGGAAGGCAAATTGCTCGTTCAGAGACAATCAAAATGGAAACACATATCTAGGGAAACAATACAAGGGGCCTCGGTTTTAAAATGCAGTGTGTTACAGTTTGCTGGTCAGTCACTTGTTTGGAACCAGAATATGTTTTTTATTAGCAATAACACTTATGAAGCAGGCACACCATGAAATCCCACCTAATTTGACATGTCGGGCATTCTTTGTACATGTGTGTTTGAGATGGAACAGTACAAGAAAACAACACCACTGCAGGGAGAGGCGTTAAAGATTGTAAGACCTAAGAGGGATTTCTTGTTATTATTGTTAGAGATGCTGCACTTCTGGAGAGACATTGAGTGAGTTGCATTTACGGGGCTGTCGTCTGGGTGGGCGTAGAGCTCGGGATGTCCTCGGCCCCAGGTTTAGGTGCCTCACTCTTGGTTCTCTGACAGCTGTCAGTCATGAGGGGGAAAATGGGTGGAATGAGAAGTCAAAAAGTTAGAAGAGGTTCTAGGGAAAGGGGTTGTGTTTATTTTTAAATAACTGGGAAAGCTTTAGAAAAAGAGAGGAGAGGGAAGGAGTTGCTTAATGAAGGGGTAAGTAGGGGTAAAGAAAGACCCCCCTGGGTATAAGCAACGCAAGTGGACACAGGGAGGCAGGATAGCACCTCATCTGGTCCCCCGGTGGCACCCTCAGTGGGTGCTGGTCAGTGCAGACAGGGTAGAGTTTAAGGAGCAACCTTAAAAAGCAAGAGGGGTGTGTGGGAGTTCCCACTGTGTCTCAGCAGGTTAAGAACTCGACTAGTATCCCTGAGGACCCAGGTTCAATCCCTGGCCCCCTCAGTGGGTTAAGTATCTGGAATTTCTGTGAGCTGTGGTATAGGCTGCAGACATGGCTTGGATCCCATGTTACTGTGGCTGTGGTGTAAGCTGGCAGCTGCAGCTCTGATTCAACCCCCAGCCTGGGAGCTTCCATATGCCCAGGGGCAGCCCTGAAAAAAAAAAAAGCAGGTGTGTGTGAGGGGAGAGGGCAGGTGGCGCCCTTGAAAGTGCTCTTAGATATTTGTAACCCCAGAAGTAAAAATGTAAAAGTTTAACACAGTGAAGCCAGCATAGTGGGAAGGGCGTGCGTCTTGGGTTAGCCCAACTCGGATCTGAATTCTGGCTCTATTATGTAACCTTGGGCACATGGTCTGACCTCTCTGATCCTCTGCTGGGATGTGTCACAGATGAGCACCCGGTGTGTCATTTTGAGAGTGTTATGTACAGCTGGTGTCCACTCGACATTTTGTAACCGACCTCGTGATTTTTCTGAAACGCGCCAGCAGCACCTTACAGGTCACAGGTCCAGTGATAGAGCCGTGGTGTTTGAAGCTGTTCCGCCTTCAGCGGGTGGTGTTGACCTTCGTACATTCATGGAGATGGGAGATCAAAAACAGGGCGAGCCTAACTCTCTGTGGAAACGTTGCTGGACTTGGGACTTTCAAAAAGGAGTCCCAATTAATAGAGCCTTCTTAGAGAGTTGTCTATTCCAAGTGCAGGAATTATCTGTTTTACAGCTGAAGGTCAGAGGCACTTGAACTAGTCATGGTGGAACTCAGTCTCCCAAGTGATGGTAACTGAGCAGGGCTGTGGATTAGCTACACAGGTGAGAAGACCTGGGGTCTCCCATCTCTGCCCTGCACAGGAGGAGCCCCAAGTTATGTCCTGTCTTCGTTGACTCGATAATTTGGATTCCTTAGCAGCTGTGCCTATAGTGGGCACATCTAGAACAATAAATACCAGGCTATTTTAACTTCCCCAACTCTGCTGGGGTCTAGCAAGAGTAAGGGAGAAACTTACCCCTCAAAAGCACAATGATGTATTGAGAAAATCTGTGCTGCATAATAAACAGATTGCAGGGCACCAGAAGCACGTGGTGCTGTGGTCCACCCCCCCACCCCCACCCCCTGGCATCTGCTTTCCTCTACAGATCCCTCATTCACCATAAATGCTTTAAAGGCTCTGAAGCCTTTGTCCAAAACATTTATTACATAAAATTACATCAATATGTATTTATTAAAGTGCACTGTCCCTTTGATACAGAAATCATGCCTCTCAAGATGTTAGCAATTTGACTTAACATAATGGGTGATTGCATTGGAGTAAATGTGGAGGAAACGTGCACAGAACTCGTGACACTGTAGTGCATCTCATGTGCTGAGGGGACACTCTGGCCCAATGCTAGGGACACACCAGTGAGAGGGGGTGTGGTCCTGGGGGAGCTGTCAGATGAACAGGATGTGTCTCCAAGCAGGGTCCCATCTTCTGGTGAGGCTGGCGTTGCTCACCTCCCATCCTGGGGGGTGGGGACATAGGCTGGCATGTCCACAGTCACCTCTTGGCAAGTCGTTGGGGTCGTGCCCACTCCCCAGTTCCAAGTGCAAGGTAACTTGACCTTATAGAGGAAGAACAGGGAGAGAATACTTAGAATTCTTGATTTCTATGAAAAGGCATTTCCTCATCTCTCCACTGGGAGTAAGGAAGCCAGAGTAGCCGGGTTTTGATGATTCTTAAATCATATTTATCCAACTTAGTGTTAAAGGCATTTGACTGAGTTAACCCACCTCTGAGCCTCAATAGTAAAGGTAGCCTCAATACAGTAAAGTTTTTACTGCTTTTGAAATGCTGCTGTCAATTGGTAAATATAATAAAAACTCAATGTTTTTGAATGAGAGGGAAAAAAATTACACCATAAGCAGAGTTAAGGGACAAACAAATAACTGGGGGAAGAATTTGTGGCATGACTGACAGAGTAATACTTCACTGTACACAGGGTTTTCTCAGGTACATTTCTTTTTTTTCTTTTATTTTTTTATTTATTTTTTTTATTTTTTTAATTACTCAATGAATTTATTACATTTATAGTTGTACATTGATCATCACAACTCAATTTTATAGCATGTACATTTGAAGAAGGAAAAGGCAGATGTGTGATAGGCAAAGATAATAAATAAGGGAATTCTATCAGAAATAATCTCAACTTAACTCAAAACTAAAAGGGATATAAATTAGACCTTCAATGATACACCATGTGCTACTTAAGTAAAAAAATTTTTTGGTCTTTCTAGGGCCACACCTGTGGCATATGGAAGTGCCCAGGCTAGGGGTTGACTTGGAGCTGCAGGTGCACCACAGCAACAGCAACATCAGATCCTTAACCCACTGAGTCAAGCCAGGGATTGAACCCATGTCCTTATGGATACTAGTCAGGTTCTTAATCCACTGTGCCATGATGGGAACTCCAAAGTTTTTAATGCTATTGGCAAGAGTGTGGGGAAATAAGACCTCTCCTAAACTCAGGAGATCCAACATTTGTACCTGAAACTCCTACAATTTTAGAGGCAGCTTTAAGAAAAGCAGTACACTATTAAGCACAACTTTTATTATACTTTAATTCCAAAAATTATCAATTTTTCGAAAGATGGCAAATACTACCCACATGGCAAAATCCTTTTAAAAAAATAACATAACATTGGTATTAACATACTGCCTGGCATGCCTCCATAATCCCTTTTACCTTCATTTTTATTGCATGCTTTCTGGTTGTCATTTCATGTGACAATTTTCTAGTATTTTATAGAGAGAGAATAGGAATATGTGACGGTCGATCCATTGTTTTTCTTTTTTACATTTGATCTTTCAGAAGAGTTTCTTTCAGATTCAGAACTTACTGGAAATGCCCTGTAAACTTTTAAGATAGTATCAAACATGGAAAACTTCTGACACACTTTTTTCACATGCACAGTAACATTTCACGGAATTTCAAGTGTTGTCAGGTGGTGACCGCTCCATCAGTCCTACAGACTCTAAGCTGACAGCCCTTCCCTGGGAGCTGATTCTTTGCTCTTGTTGTGCTGGATCAGTGTCCTATCACATCAAGGAGAAATTGAGTTATTTTTAATGTAGTTATATGATTTACTCTTCTTCATATACTCAGTTATCAAATAAGTCAAGAGCTTATTCACTTGGGAATAATTTGCACTTTGTTTTTAACGGTTCACATTTTTCTGTCTGAATAATTTCCATTGATTTCATCATGCAATGTTATTGCTTTGATTTCATATTCTACTAATTTTTAATCTGAATTTAACTTTATTTCCTTACTTAATAACTTTAGCTATAACCAATATATCTCCTGTACATCTATATCAGGAATCTGTCATTTCCCACTTATCTGTTGGAACATTTGAAAGGTCTTTACCAATTTCAGTTAAAATGGCATATTCTCAACTCAGCTTCCTCTGAGCCTGACCCCAAAGGTGTTTCGCAATCCCTCTAACTCTACCTGGCGGGTGAGGTAGGACAGCAAAGGACTCACAGAGACACTCAGCACAACTGGTTATAGTTTAACTTACTTTGCCTATTTTACAAAAGTATTTGAAACACTTGCATGTTTCAAGGTCCCAGGCCTTGGGAGAAGCCCATGGACAGGAGGGGGGCCTGAAGGGGAAGAGGAATCCGCTCCCCATAGATGGGAATCCTGATCATGTATTCGGAGATCTGGGAGCTCTCCACCAACACTGAGAATGCTTTGAGCCCATGTTTCCACTTCCGGTAATTCGTTCGGCAGGTGGACACTTACGGATGGAACTTTATGTACAAGTGGGGAACAGAGAGGAGATGGGAACACTCCAAGGACTGAGAGAGGACTAGTGAGGTCAGTTATGGGTCACTATACTAACCATGATAGGGGTAAGTTATATACAGAGGGATGGATGCATGGGTGGTGGATAAATGATAGATAGATGGGTAGATGATGGATAAATAGATGATAGATAGATAGATAGATAGATAGATGATGGATAAATAGATGATAGATTATACACAGGTGATAGATGATGGATATATGGAGAGAGATGATAGATGGATAGACAGATGATAGGTAGGTAGATATATAAATAGATGATGGATAGATAGACGATAGACAATAGATGGGTAGATAGATAGAGATGATAGATGGATAGACAGACATCCAAATTATGTTTTAAATGAAAAAAGTAAACTAAAACAGTATATGTAGTTCAGCCACAATTGTGTTTATTTTTGTTTTTTCTTTTTACAGCTGCACCTGCGGCATATAGGAGTTCCTGAAACAGGAGTCAAATCAGAGCTGCAGCTGCCAACCTAAGCCACAGCCACAGCAATGCTGGATCCTTAACCCACCAAGTGAAGCCAGGGATTGAACTCGCATCCTCAAGGAAACTATGTCAGGTTCTTAACCCACTGAGACACAACAGGAACTCCACACAATTGTGTTTACATATAATTACATTTATGTAGACAATTTCTGCAGGCACAAAATATCATCTTATTTTTAGTGGGGCTTGGACTAAGAGGATGGAGGAATTCTACTCACAAATATTTGTATATTTTAATACTGTTTCCTCCATTTTTAAAACAAAACATTTTATTTTTGTAATAACAATATTTAAAATCTCTGCTCAAAAACTATTTCTGCATCAATTACTACTGCCTCTCTTTAGACACATCTTTGAAAACATTAAATAAAAGTGCATCCCCTGGAGAACCTTGCTCGCAAACGCCCTTATCACTGGTCTTTCTTATCTGGGGTTTTGTCTCTGATTGCTCTGTATTCATCTCGATCTTGTGACCAAACTTTAGGAAAAAGTAAAGCCAGAATCTGTTAGGATTGCTTGAATAGTGCCAGAGTAGAAGACAATGCCATGGTGATTGGGTGGTGAGAACCACTTAAGGTATTGTGTTCTGAAACCAGTTCTGATGTTGAGGGGGCAGCACCATGATCAGACAGGGGTACAGGGACATCCCCGTAAGTGGCTGCTCTTGGGAAACTAGAGCTGGAGGGGTTGTGTCGCCTCCAGAGACAGTCACAGGTGTGTTCTGCAGAAATGTCTTCGTGGAGAAGAAAAGGTAACTCCAGAGGGAGGGTGTGACACGCAGCGTCAGCTCTGCCCGGGGACAGCGGGACGTGCAGGCTGACTGGGAGCGTCCTCCACAGACTGTAGAAGTGATGCAAGGACATTGAGAAATCGGTGATTTATCACTCTTTCCTTGTGTCTCAGAGATTTCCTTTTGCAAGTTTGGATTTGCCACAGACCGTTTGGAGTTTTTTCAATATTCTTAGCTAGTTACAACATAGGTTGTGATAATGTGTCTGTAGCCTGGCAGAATGAAACATACTCAATGCCTTGTTTTCAGAGTAGAGCTGTTTGGGCACCAGGGACCCCAGGTCTGAGAGAAGGGTTGCTGGCCACTTTGGTCCAGAGCATCTTGAGGTGATCAGCTTTTCTCTGCACCATTAGAGGCAGTGACTCCTTTTTTTTGGGGGGGGGTGCTGGAGTTTAGTTGATTTATAGTGTGCTAATTTCAGGTATATGGCAAAGTGATATCTGAATCACACACACAGACACACACACACACACGCACAATCCTACAGCATATGAAAGCTTCCAGGTCAAAGGTCAAATCAGAGCCACAGCTGAGACCTGTGCCACAGCTGCAGCAACACGAGACACTTAACCCACTGTGCCACATGTATGTATTCTTTTTCAGATTCTTTTCCATTATAGGTTATTATAAGATATTGAGTAGAGGTCCCTGTACTGTACAATAGGTCCTTGTTGCTTATCTCTTTTACATGCAGTAGTTTGTACCTAATGTACCACATGTCCTTCAGATGAAAATGTGCCCTGTTAAGTATGAATATACAATTTTAGCAATGCCATCATATTATAGCTTATCAATAATTATAGGAAAGAACTTTTTTCCAAAATTCAAAGCACCTCCATCTTGACTGTTTAGGTTTGTCATTGTGTTTTCCTCAGGGTGGTTTTCACTATTTTTAGAGTCATCTCAGATTACAAGGTGTTCTTGCAAGCTGTAGAGACAGACAGTATTCACTCATTACAAATGAGGCAGGCACAGAGTTAGGGGGCTGCCCAGTGTCGTGGAGCAGGGAGAGTTGAACCTATCTCCTGCAACACTTCCTGAATGTCCAAGAATGCCACAAAGGGTTCTAGGGTCAAAGTAGTTTAGGAAATGCTGGAATTAAAGGTGACTAGTCTTTGTTCTCCTCAACTGCTGACGTTTCAGACACCATCTATGCTGATGCGCTTTGTCAATCTCCAAGAAGAGAGGTCGATCCTACAGCATCTCCCAAACATGCTTGAGCATGAAATCCTTTACATCCAGAAGTACCTTATGGGATTAGTCATGGAACACTGTCTTTAAGCACTACCCTATGTTAGATGCTTTACCTTAGAGTAATTTGAGAAAATAACTCTGAAAACGCTTGTTTAGAGACTGGGTTATGAGAGCTATATGGGAGCAAGGAGGGAAGGAAAGGAAAGAGAGCTGGCAAGATGCACAGAAGCCTAGGCTGGACCGTAACTCCAGGAACACCCATAAGCCCAGAGGGACAAAGACGCTCTGTGATCACAAGCCAGGTGTCCCTCTCAATCCAGGACCATCACAGGGACCAGAGCAAACCATACATCAAACAACTGTAGTTTTCCGGGTCGCAATTTAGTTTAAGCAAGATAGGAAGCCAGTTAAAGAAGGTGTCTCTCCATCAAAAAAATTTCATAAGATGGTAAAAGCATCACAGGGCCAGTTTAACAATAAGCCCAACAACTTGGAAAAATGATGGTACAGTGTCTGAGTTTGAACATCTCTAGACATAAGGAAAGAAGAACTACATCAGCAGACTCAATGCCTAACTGAGGCACAGAGAATTTGGAGGGAACAAAAAGCATACTTCTGTAAAGGGTAATTGTATGATGTTGCAACATGAATATTAATAGAGCAAGTGATTAATAGCAAAGACGTTGAACAAAGCGAGTATCTCTGAAAATTCCTTCCTGGGCAGCGCCTGCCACCTCACAGAGCCCTCAGGGGTGACTCGCCGAGACTTGCTTCTGCAACCAACGCTTGGCTGTTTCCGCAAGTGGGGGCACAGCCTCACTTTGGTCAGGTTACCGATGCTGACTGGTCATCGTAGGAAAGAAAAGCACTGCAGAGTTGGGAGTCTGAACTTTAATGGAACACCCCCCTACACACACACAGCACGTTTGGAATCCTTCTGAAACAAAGACATTTGTGCTGAAAATGTTCTCCGGGTTCAGGAACAGGATGGGGCAGTCACGCTCACCCAGCGGGACGTCTGGGGGCAGGGGTCACCCCAGGTCCTTGGAGAAGCCTCACCTTTGCTCGGACCTGGCCCTGTTTTCAGCCCCTGTAACCTAAGTCCTCCCGTGGATGCATTTGGGACATTTTAGTGGTACCCACGCATACCCCCCACCCTGGACCAAATACACAGATCCTGTGTGGATGGAATCTGTGTCTGTGCAAAGTTCTCTAGTGATTCTATCCAAAGCCTCCAAAACCGCCCTTCCCCACAGGACTGGTGAGTGGGTCTGGTGTCCAGCGAGGAACCCAAAGTCCGGAGAACTGAGGTGAAGATGGAGCCTCCGCTAGGGCTTCCACCAGCACAGGATGACACCATGGCCAGGGCACCTGAGGGCCGGGCAAAGCTTCATCCAAGGAAATGACCCCCCAGGTGAACCATGGAAGCAGGACCAAGGTCGGGTTCTGGAGGCTGGGCCGGTAACCCCAGGGCCTGCCGTGGGTGCTGCCCCCCCCCTCCCACCCCCCTGACTCTCAGCCCCCCTCCTAAAAATGCCCCCCAAATAAAAAAATCTTTCTCATAAAAGATTTTAGGCCACATAACATATATTAAAAAGAAATCCATGCCACCCAAAGAATTTACTGCTTATATTTATTTGTGTGCAAACTTTCTTGCTGTGCAAATGAAAATCCAGGTTTGGGTACATTTTGGAAAGTTCCCCTAATTATTTTCTTAGGTTGAATTTCTAGAAATGTAATTTTTTCAGTGAAAGGGTATATATGACCTAATTTTCTATAATAATTGCCAAAGTTCCTTCCCTAAAGGTAGTATTAGCTCTTACTCCTGAAAGCAAGGGTCTTTGCACGTTTTTGCCTACAAAGTAGAAGTTGTCTGAATCTTTAGTGGTATGAGAGACAGAAATGCACACTTGTTTTAATTTGCATTTCTTTGACTCTCAGGGAAGCTGTACCTCCTTACATGCGATTTGAGGCCCTTTGAGAGTCACAGGCCTGTGTGTGTCCACTTTCAGAGGATGAGCTCCCCGGCTCCACTCCTTAATTTCAGCTCAGGCTCCCTCGAAGTGAAGCATCTCACACAAACTATTTGTTCTGGGGAAAAAATGAGTGTGTGGTTCTGCTTCTGCCTTGTTACTGCTACTTTCTCTGGAGCCTGGGCAGGTCCACAGGCCACAGACAATGTGGGCTCTGGATCCCACTACATGAAACCCACAGTGTGCAGTGGGGAGAGGGTCAAAGGAGCCAGCCAGGGGATAGGCTGAGACCTTCCCCACCCTGACATGCAATTCCAAAGATTTAAGGTGTAGAAGATGCTAATATATGCCAGTTATTTGTCTTTTGGGTTTTTTTTTTCTTTTTTTACTTTTTGGCCACACCTGCAGCAAATGGAAGTTCTTGGACCAGGGATCAAATCTGAGCTGCAGTTGCAACCAATACCACAGCCCCGGCAATGCAAGGTCCTTAACCCACTGTGCCACAGAGGGAACTCCCATTTTTCTTTTCCATGAGGGAGAAATATAGCGATCATATTTCCTTGTGTTTAATCTATGCCAGTACTTGATGCACAGAAGACATGAGAAGGTGAAGAGCTGAGGGGACATCACACAGGTGCCTGCACTGTGGAGGCACAAGGGAGTGGGGAGGAGGAGAAAAACAGGCAGCGCAGGCTATAAATCCCAGTCACGAAAGAAATTTAGGGGAAACTGAAAGCAGACCCCTCCCCCATATCTTCAGGGCATCTGCCAGCCTTGCATTTCTCTTCCACCACACTAAAGTGAGTGCACTAAATAGTGCAGTTTAGTAAGAAAACAAACAGTGGCAAGTGAAGCCATAAATGCAGAACGGAGAGAGGCTGGGGGTGGAATTGGGTGCTGATTTGCTGAAGCATGAATTTTGCTGAAGCAGACACTCACTGTGAGGGCTGTAAGAATTGAATCATCAGCCCTGGCAGACCCGTATTCCAAAGAGTTAATATTACGGAATCAGTAATACTGATAATTGGTAATGTTGATTGATGGCCAGCATCATTCTGAGGACTTTACGTGTATTATTGGCACAATGATTTATGGCCGATCTATAAGGCTGATAAAAATTAAAGTCTCCATTTTACAGCTGAGGAAACAGGAAGCGCAAGTAACTTGTCCAAGGTCCCAGAGCTGCAGTAACCCCAGGCCCTCACCCTTTCCTCTCTAATGCTTATTACCGGTGAGTTGTTCTCCTCTAACTGGAGCATCAGTTGACGTACAGTGCTGAATTAATTTCAGGTGGACAGCATAGTGATTCCATGTTCTGATGGATTATGCACCATATGAGGTTATGACGATATTATGAACTATATTCCATGTGCTGCACATTACATCACTGTGACTCGTTTATTTTATAACTGGAAGTATAAACCTTATCATCCCCTTCACCTATTTTACCCTTCCCCCACCCCTCCCCTCTGGCAACTGCTAGTTTGTTCTCTGTAGCCATGAGTCTGTTTTGTTCTATTTATTTCTTTATATTTATTCCTTTTTAAATTCCTATTTTGTTATATTTCTTCCTTTCTATTGATTTTTAGGTTTCATATATAAGTGAAAACATACAGTATTTGTCTTTCTTTGTCTGCCTTACTTCATTAGCATAATACCCTCCAGATCCATCCATGTTGTCACAAATGGTGAGATTTCATTCTTTTTGAAGGCTATCTTCAAAAAGAATCTTCTTTATCCATTTATCTGATGGACACTTGGCTATTATATATAATGCTGCAATGAACTTAGGGGTGCATATAGATTTTGGAATTAGGGTTTCCACTTTCTTCAGACACACACCCAGATGTGGAGTTGCTGGATCACATGGAAGTTCTATATTTAATTTTTTAAGGAAACACTATGATGCTTCCACAGAGGCTGCACCAATTTACATTTCCACCAACAATGTAGGAGGGTTCCGTTATTCTCCACATCCTCACCAACATTTGCTGTCCTTTTGATGATGCCTATGCACGGGTGTGCGGGAGCATCGCCCTGTGGTTTTGATTTGCATCCCTTCATTGTCCATGATGCTGAGCATCTTCACATGTGCCTGTTTCCATCTGTATGCTTCTTTGGAAAACTCTCTATTCAGATCTGCCCATTTTTTTAAATTAGATTGTTTGTTACCTGTTTTTTGTGGTGTTCCTTTCTTTTCTTCTTGTAGTCTCTTCTTTTATGATATGTTAATTTTCTTTAGTGTTATGTTTTGATGACTTTCTCTTTGCTTATTGTGAATCTATCGTAGGTTTGGGTTTGTGGTAACCTGAGACAGACAATTTTTTTTAAGCTGTTATTTCAGTCAAACAGACTCCTAAAGCTCTACATTCTGTACTTATCCCCACATTTAATATTGTTGTTGTTGTTGCTATTTCTTGGGCTGCTCCCGCGGCATATGGAGGTTCCCAGGCTAGGGGTCCAATCGGAGCTGCAGCCACCGGCCTACACCAGAGCCACAGCAACGCGGGATCCGAGCCGCGTCTGCAACCTACACCACAGCTCATGGCAACGCCGGATCGTTAACCCACTGAGCAAGGGCAGGGACCGAACCCGCAACCTCATGGTTCCTAGTCAGATTCGTTAACCACTGCGCCACGATGGGAACTCCACATTTAATATTTTTGACATCATGTTTTACATCTTCTGTGTATCCCTTAAGTATTGCAGTTACAACTGATTTTTATGATTTTTGTCTTTTTTACCTCATACTAGCTTTTTAAGTGGTTGACCTACTACTGCCTTTACCAGTGAGATATTTTTTTCCTTCATTAATTTTCTTATTTCTTCTAATGGCCTTTTCATTTTCACTTTAAGAAGTCCCTTTAACATTTCTTGTAAGCTGGTTAGTGGTTCTGAACTCTTTTAGCTTTTGCTTTCCTATAAAAGTCTTTATTGCTCCTTCAAAACTGAATGATAGGCATGGTGGGTAAACTATTCTTGGCTTTAGTTTTTCCCTTCCATCACTTTAACTACATCATGCCACTCCCTTCTGGCCTCCAGACTTTCTGCTGAGAAGTCAGTTAATAGCCTTATAGGGGGTTCCATGGTATGTGGCTCTTTGCTTTTTATTGCTGCCTTTAAATTCTCTCTGTAACTTTGCCGTTTTAATTATAAGAAGTCTCGGTGTACGTTCCTTTGAGCTTATCTAGTTTGGGGATCTCTGTGCTTCCAGTACTTGTGGGTCTGTTTCCAACCCCCAGTTAGAGTTTTCAGCCAAATTTGATGCGTTTCCATCAAATATGTTCTCTGCCCCTTTCCTTCTCTCTATTTCAGGGATCCCTGTCATGCTGATGTCCCAGAGGTCCCTTAAATTATTCCCACTGTTTTTATATCTTTTCTCTTTTTGCTCTTGTGATTGGGTGATTTCTACTATTCTGTCTTCCAGGTCACCAATTTGTTCTTCTGCATCCTCTAATCTGCTGTTGATTCCCTCTAGTATATTTTTCATTTCAGTTATTGTATTCTTCAGCTCTGATTGGTTCTTTTTTTGTGTTTTCTAATTTCCTGTCAAAGTTCTCACTGTTTTCATTCTTCTTCTCCCAGGGTCAGTGAGCATTTTTATGATCATTGCTTTGAACTTTTTATCAGGTAAATTACTTACCTGCATTTCATTAGGGTTTTTTCCTGGGGTTTTATCTTGTTCTTCCACTTGGAACATATTCCTTGGTCTTTCCACTTTGTTTGACTTCTTGTTTGTCTCTATGAATTGGTAAAACAGTTACTTCTTCCTGTCCTGAGAGTGTTCCTTGTGCAGTAGTGTCCCTGTGCAGACTGCACACACCACTAGCTTTGGCAGGAGGACTGAAGCTGAAGCAAGTGTGGGCTGGGATTTTTCGGAGGTGTGTGGTGACTGTCTTGGTGGTAGTGGGGATCAGGGATTGGGGCTGGAGCCAGGTCAGCAGGGGCTTCTTCCAGGGCGCCTTGATGATATTGGGGGTGAGCTGAAGCCAAAGCCTGTCATGGGCCAGGGCTTCTCCCAGGCACGTGGGGGCCACCTTGGTTGGGGCGTGGGTATGGCTAGAGCCAGAGTGAGTGCTGGGACTCAGAGTGAGTGAGTTTGGGCTTCACAAGCCCTGCTGGTTTTCAAACCCAATTAAGGGGGCTCCCTTCCCAGTATAGGTTGCCAGGGCTGGGACCTTCAATGTGGGCTGGAACCCCTTCCTCCTTAAGGAGGAATCCAAGGTGTGACATCCCCTCCTGCTGTGGGTCATTGAGGTGGGGGGGGGGGGTCCTGCCTGGCTCACGTCTGCCCCTCCCACCCAGCTCAGTGGTTTTCTCTTTATATCCTTGGTTGTAGCAGAGCCATTCTCCTTGCCTTCAGGTTGTTCTGGAGAGAGTTGTTCTGCATGCAGCTGCAGCTTTGTTGTGTCCACAGATAGAAGTGATCTCAGGGTCTTCTCCTCCACCATCTCGCTCCTACCTTCCCATTTGTGTTTTGAGACCTCTTTTGGTTACAAGATGCAAAATCACTATACACTGGCACAAATGAAATCAAAGATTTTATAAGGTTCAGATCCCAGGGTCAGGGGCCATCCTCAGTGTGAGCAGCACCTCCCTGCTGCCTGGCCGGGCTGGGGGCCTCCTGCACCCCCAGCCCTGAGTCCCAGAAATCTGGAAGCAGCCTGGGGGCAGGGTGGGCTGAAGGCATATGATATGGGTCCAGACCTGTGAATCTGTGGTCTTTCCATGCTTAATTTAGGGAAATTCCATGACTTTTTCTTAAAAATGTGGTCCCTCCATTGACTCTCTTCTGCTGGGGTGGCTCCTGCATCTACGTGGATGGCCTCTTCCCCACAGGCTTCGTTTCCTTCTGTGGTCTATGTCCCTGTCCCCGTCCAATCCCCCTGAAGCAGTTCAGCGCCCGGTCTTCCTGCACACTGGTTTGCATTTTGAATATCCACACCCAGTTCGACGTCTGAGTCATTCACAGTATTTACTCTCAGGAGCCCACCTGCCTTCATCCCTCAGGTGGGTCCCCTGTGACTATTCAGCTCATCACTGATTCCTGCTTCCAGGACCTCCCCTCGCGTCTGCAAGAACATTTCATGTCTTTGTGTAAAAGCCTCACCTCTTGGCTGAGGGCCAGCTGTCCCCTGAGAACAGGTGGAAGCCTCCCCAGGGGCCTCCTCAGGGCCAGGGGTCCCAGTCATAAGCATTCAGCACCCTCTCCCCAAACAGAGGCCCTGTCCCTCGGGGATGCCCCTGGACCTGGGCCCATGGAAATGGCGACTCCTGAGAGACTCTTTCCTGCCCCCTGAGGGTCCCTCACCTGCCCCTGGGCATACCGCACCTGCACAGCCCCAGGGCAGAGGCAGAACTGCTCCCCAGCCTGGCCCCTCCTGGGGTCCCAACCTCCTTTCCCGCTTCTCCATCTGTTCACACCTGCCTCTGTCTCCCCAGAGACCCCAGTTCTCATGTGGCCTCTGGGTTTGAGCCCTCCCCGCCAACAACAGTGCACCCACCCCCCGCACCCCCAAGCTGGGCTCATGAGTAGCACCCAGCCGTGGCTGTTGGTGAGGCCGGGAAGATGGTGAAGGCGTCCGTATGTGTGACCCTGTCTGCAGCAATCATGTGTGGTCTCCACCTGCGAATACCTAGACTGCAGGCCCCGACAGTGTGGGCTGAGCCCAGGAAGCAAGTCTTGGAAGCTTTCCGAGATGCTGGCTAGACACTGGTCATCAGGACCAGGCCCGGAAATCTGGATCTGACCACAGAAACTGAGTTATTTCTGGCCTCACGTTCACTCCAAGAGCTGGGGCCAAACCCTGCCCTGGATCCTGCTCTTGGTGGGGGGGTGGGGGTGGCAGGGCTCTTCCTTACCTCCCTCTGAGGAACCCCTGCAGTGGAAGCTGGGCCATTGCAGCTGTGGGGACACCAAGCATGTCTGGGGAACCTCTGCCATGAACCCTGTCCAGCCCAAGGTGGGCGTCTCTGGTCCTATCACCTGCCCCGTCACCCCCGCAGGGCAGCTGCCTGGTCCCAAACCCCGAATACCCTCCCTCTCCCTCTGGCTAACAAACAACACAGCCAAAAGACAAAAACCCTCCATGCAGGATCCCCTCAGCTTCTTGGCTTGCTGTGTGTCCTTTTCAGGACTATTGGGTGGTCTATAGGCAGAGCTGAGTCTGTAAGGTCTCAGCCTCTGACCAAGTCCTGGGACCCACTCTTCAGGCGCCACTGAATTTCTTGCATATCTGCCTTGAGGTTTCTACTTCTGGCTCCACCTTAGAGCAAAGTCACCTGGAACCTGTTCTCACACTCATTGCAAATGTTCCCAATTTCCAGTAGGACATCCTCTCACCAGCGGTTTCCAAGGCTGCTTGATTCTCTGTTCTGACAAAGCTCCACAGTTTCCTCTGACTTGGGGGTGGGGGGTGCTCCAAGGACCATCAGAGCTGTGCCAAAGTGAGCCTCAGACCCTGCTCCATATTTCCAGCAGCTGAGGATGGTGAAAGCACCCCTTGGCTGCATGCCAGGGTGATGCTTTATCCAAGGTGCCACTTGCGTGATTCCTTGGGTCCACCATCCAAGGCACTTACCCTTGAAATGTCAGCTGAATGAAACCAGACTCCCTTGTTCCTGCTTCAGAGTCTGTCTGGACATGATGACCCAGTCAAGAGAAACAGAAACGGAGCACCAAACATACCTTAAGGAAAAAAACACTTTCCTATTTTACCGGAAGCGCTTTAGAAGATGGAGTGGGGGGAGGGGTTGCACAATGCTTCAGAGCGCGGATTTCCAGAAAATCTGCACGGCTCAGAATGCCCTCTAGAAGGAAGGAGTGTGGGAGGAAAGTGGAGCTCACACTTAGGGTCGGCCTCTCTGAAGCCACCAACTCAAAAAGCTCTCTGGGCTGCCTCTCAAAATGACCAGCTGACACCCTCAAGTCCATGTTGCTAGTGTGATGGCTGAAGGTTCTGCTTCTCAAGGCCTCTTCCTTGCCAGCTTCCTTTAATACCAAGTGGAAAATGATGAAAGTATTCTGGAAGAGGGTACATTTCTTTTCTTTTTTTAAATGTCCTTTGATTTATTTTTTTAATGATTTTTATTTTTTCCATCATAGCTGGTTTACAGTGTTCTGTCAATTGGCTACTGTAATGCAAGGTGACCCAGTCACACATACATATATCATTCTTTTTTCTCGTGCTATCATGCTCCCTCATAAGTGACTAGATATAGTTCCCAGTGCTATACAGCAGGATCTCATTGCTTATCCATTCCAAAGGCAATACTTTGCATCTACTAACCCCAGATTCCCAGTCCTCCCCACTCCCTCCCCCTTGGCAACCAGAAGTCTGTTCTCCAAGTCCAAGAGTTTCTTTTCTGTGAAAATATTCATTTGTGATATATATTAGATTCCAGATATGTGATATCATATGGTATTTGTCTTTCTCTTTCTGACTTACTTAGTATGAGAGTCCCTAGTTCCATCCATGTTGCTGCAAATGGCATTATTTTTTCTTTCTTATGGCTGAGTAGTATTCCATGGTATATATATATATATATGCCATATCCTCTTAATCCATTCATCTGCCGATGGACATTTAGGTTGTTTCCATGAGAAGAGTCATTTCTAATGCTGCTCTTTGAAATGCATCATGTGCACTTATATCTCAAATGCCTACATCTACATTCCTTGCAGGGTAACTGGATGTCCCAGTTTTGACGTGGACAGAGAGGTTTCCTGGGATGCAGGACATTTGGTGCTAAAACCAGGAAAGTTTGGGGCAGACCCAGATGTGTTGGGCATCCTAGATCCCCCCCCCCCCCCCAGATGAACAGGGATGCTGCATTCTGACTAAGAAATGTCTTGATGGGGCGTCAGATGGTTTTGCTGACTGAAATGCATCAAAGAGCACCCACCAAAACTCTTTTCAGAATCCAAGCCCGCAGCTTTACCTCTCCACATAATCTTTTCCTCATCTTTGGATGTGTGTCAACACTCTCCAGAGTTAATTGCACTGCATCCTGAATTCCAGACAATAGTGCCAGAAAGGCATGCAGGTTTTTAGGTTTTGGCTGCCAGGGGCTGGTTGTGAAACAAACACATTTATATTTGAGAGGAAGGTGGTGGTGAGAAGGCCCTCGCTCCCCTGGCAGGTTTAGGAATGAGCTCAATGCAGCATGCACTCAGGTGTGAAGTCGTCAGAAATGACAAGGCTCTGGGACAACCCCACAACCTCCAGGAGAGCCTCAGCGCCCCCGCCATGCTGGCTGCGAAGACCGGGTCTCATTAGGAATAAAGCAGGAGAGTCAGATTGAACTCGCTCATGGGCACCTGTCCAAAGATTATTTTAAAACTTGATTTTGGCACTGCCTAAAGAGTACGTGGGTCCCACGAGGCCACGCCAGCGTTGTGCAGAAAAGCCGAGTCCTGCAGCCCCATCCAGCTACCCTGAGATGTAACAGGGGGTCCCCTGGTTCTAGCTGGGAGTTCATTGAAGGGCTGGAGGATGTGGTGTCAGCTCTTCCTTCCGTGCCTGCGGAACATCATGAGTAATGTCCATCAGGTGAAGCCGTGAGGATGGAGCCTGCATAGCCCAGCTGAGAACCTCTGGTTTGAGAAGAAAATAAAAAGTCTCTTTACCTCTTGGCTTGGTTTCTGACTCTGGTTGTCTTTTTATCCGATCCTGTGAGCACTGCATTGGTCTTAATCATTTTTTCTTAAAAGTCCTGGACTTTACTATTATTAAAAAGCAAACAAACAGACAAAAACACTGTGGACTCTGTTAATCCCATTTAAAAGTAATAATAGGGAGTTCCCATTGTGGCTCAGCAGGTTAAGAACCCAGCTGGTATCCATGAGGATGCGGGTTCAATCCCTGGCCTCCCTCATTGGGTTAAGCCTTGCTGTGAGCTGTGGTGTAGGTAGCAGATGTGGCTCAGATCTGTCGTTGCTGTGGCTGTGGCATAGAGCAGCAGCTGTGGCTCTGATTCAACCCCTAGCCTGGGAACTTCCATATGCCGCGGGTGCAGCCCTAAAAAGCAAAAATTTTTTTTTAAAGTAATAATAGCAGTGAATTAATGAGACAGTGACCGTGCGCCCAAGCCCCCACACACCCCAGCAGGGTGGAGGGAGGCATGGCAGCACTCCCAGGACCGGGAGGCAGTTTCTGCCAAAGGTCTCTTCTCTGTAAATTACCCATGTGTGTATCATACATGTTTGAAATAGTTTTCTCCGATTTGGAAAACCATAAAGCAGCAATAAACAAATGGAACTCTGGTGCAAAAAGCTTTCTAAGTGCCACACATGCTTTTACAAGTGTTTATGGAATGGTCTCATTTTGCCTTTGCTTTTGTACAGGGACCCTCTCTGCTCACCACACTCCCTGATGTGGCCGGGCCCCTGCTCTGTCCACTGACTGTGGTATATTGTTCACTACTAGCTTTTTTTTTTTTTTAATCATAAGAAAAGAGCCTAATGCTGGAAGAGGATCCGAAAGGACAATGAAGCAAGATCAATTCTAACAACAGCCCCTTTTTCCAAAGGCTGGTCCCTCTGAAGCCCCGCAGGATCACCTGGGTGGGGGCAGTACCCTTCCAAAGAGCTGTTGGAATCCTCTGGAACCGAATGCAGGAGCAGAAAGCAGCAGCAGTGATAATCCAGCAGACTCTAGGTATCTAAGACAAGCAGTCAGCAAGACTGCTCAGCCCCACAGGCGCAGCTGGGCAGATGCAGGGACCAAAGGGGCAGGTGGCCTGGGGGTCACATGATTGGGGGAGGGGCCGGGTGTACTGCTGGGGCAGGGGAGGATTGGCTTATACTTCCTGTGAGGCATCTTTTGAGTGCTTTTGCTCTGACCCCTAGGGAGGATGGTACATTTTTTTTTAAGCTTTTATAAAACATGACTTTTAAAATTCACATTAAAGACATTGAGAATGGATACCTTATTCATGCTTCAGTTTCGCAGCCACTCTGTAAGACCATGGTGAGAGTAGATCTGTGAGTTTTACTCTTTCAGAGGTTGTAGCCTCACCCCAGGGCCAGGGCAAGGACGTGAGTTGTCCTCATAAGGATCCAGCCACACACACTTTAGGGTCATGGCGATAGTCTCCTCACGTTTCACAAGGAGGCAGCAGAGCGGGGCTCTGAGGCTTGGCGTCCAGCTCCAGCCCTGTGGCGGCAACAGGAATTCCTGTGACTCCTGGTGCTTTTCAGCAGCACAGAGGCTGGGCTCACCCCCTCGCGGGGTGAGGTTTTGCTTTTATGGCCACTGTCTTTGGATAGTCAGAAGCACAGCTCACCGCCTGGACAGCGTCCCCAGGGAGAACCCTGGGGCTGAGGGTAGTGACATCCGAAGGCCACGTGGCAGCAGCCAGGCGGAGGAGGGGCCTTGACCCTCTCGCATCATCCTCAAGGTGTCAGGCATCAAAGCAAGCACATCAATTGTTCTGAATCCCACCAGCAACTTGCTCTGAGACACATACCAGCAGGAGCCCTCAATGGTCACTGCCTGGGGTCAAACAGGGAGGGACACCCCCGCTGTTTATGAGGCCCCTCCTTCAGGTCCTGGATGAAGAGTTCATTGCCAGCTGGGGAAGTTATTTATGATGTGATCGTGACAGAAGGAATGATACTGTTAGCCATTTTCCCACTTTTCTTAACAGTCCGTGGGTTTTGGCTATGGTATGTTTTGGCTGTTCTTTACCTACGTCTTTTAGCTGTGAATTTGAAGTGGGCTGTATTTCAAGGAGTCAGCCTTGATTCTGTGACCTAGGAATCTATCACCATAGACACCACCTACCTTCACATTGTGCCCCAACCCTGTCCCTAGAACCGTAGCGCCTTCTGGTGCCATGCCGATGAGCTGGTTCCCTAGAGGCAAGCAGTCCACTTGGGGGCAGGGTTCAGAGAGGTTCACTCGGTTTGGACACCCAGCTATAGGGTCACCAAGCAGGGACAGGGGCTGATCAAGGTTACGAGGGCAGGGCGGCGGGGGGGGGGCTCCAAAACCTGGTTTGGTCGTCAGAGCCCAAGACAGGGACCAGGAGGTTAACCACAGGTGTCAGACCCCCTGCGGGGGTCCTGGCCCCATACGTGTCCTTCAGACCCTAGTGTCCTGCACACAAGCAGAGGGGGCTTGTAAAACCACCCTGACAAGGTTATACAAGGATATTATGAGAATTAAATGATACATGTGAAGTCTGCCATATCAATCATAACTTACCTCAGGAAACAATAATGCTTGCGAGTGTTATTTTTGGAAACTGTATGAAGCAAAGCAAACCATCGGGAAGGGTAGATATGAAGTCCCCTCCCCCTCCAACACCAGGAGTGACTTTCTTCCAACCTAAGAAATCAACACCATTAGGGGTTGAGCTTTGGAGGGAGAAAGAGGGATGTTTGAATGGGATTCTGAAGTCCCTACTATGGCAACGCAAACAGGTCGTCAGCAAAGTGTGCATCGTTCTTAGGGAAGAAAAGGTGGTTCTAGGAGGGGCGGCACCCCGGCCTCGGGATGGAGAGCAGGATGGCCACCTCGCAAGACAGTGGGACGTGGGAGTGAGATAACCGTGTGGCACGCTGGTGAGATGTAAAGGGCTGGGGGCGTGAACAGTTGTACTGGGGATCCAGGCTACAAGCCACACACCTGGGGAGCAGCAGCTCTAAAGCAGGTCTGCCTGTGCCTGGCAACCCAGCTCCTGGAAGGATGGGGGTCAGAGCCTGGGTGGTTCCATGTGCAGATGCTGGCTTTTCAAGGCCATGCTGGCCAGTTCTTACAGGTGATCCACCAACTATGTGGATGCCTCTCAGAAGTAGTCAACAGTCACTCTTTAACTCTTTCATTGTGTGAGATGAAAAAGTTTTGAAAGTTCAGACGTACTCGTATATTAGGAGAAAAGGCAGAATCTCTTCCAAATAAAAGGTGTGTGAGCGGCTGGGGAGGGGGCCACACTCCCTCCATGGTGAGGCTCCCGGATGACACTGGGCTCCTATGTGACACTAGGCTCCCAATTGACCCTGGGCTCCCATGTGACACCAGGGTCCCAGGTGACACCAGGCTTCCATGTGACACTAGGATCCTAGGTGACACTGGGCTCCCCAGTGACAGGTGACGTGCTATCTGCCACCTTGGCCCAGCCACAAGCACATCCTTCCCTCCAAGGCAGACCCTGGTCAGTGTGAAGCACGTGTTCACTCACGAGCGTCACACTGAGCAGAGTCCCACTGCACCGTCTTTCAGGTCCCCATAAATCCTTGCTCAGAAAACCCTGTGCACACATTGCCCCACATCCACGTTCGGGTGTCCGGAAGGCACAGTGGTGAGGATCTCACTGGTGACCCAGCACAGCCACCTGGATGCCCAGTGGCCCATGAGCAGGTCTTAAGGAGGCAGAGGCCCCAGCGTGGAGGTGTGGGAGGGGTGGCCTGGGACCTGGACCACCCTGGGCGAGAGCCTGAGACTTGAGGTGGGGAGAAGGTGATGCCCCTAACAGAAAGGGGGTTGATGGGGATGGGGGCTGGAAAGGAAGAGATGGGGCCCAGAGAAGCAGCATGTCCCCAAGTCCCCAAGTCCTGAGAGCACTCAAAGGGCTTTGTCTTCAGTGTAACTGCAACAGGCAGCCACTTTCTTGGGAGAACCAGAGTGACCCAACCCTACCTGTGAGTTAAGGTGACAATTCCAGTTGTCTGGGACGTAGATCAGACTGGCAGTGGTGGAGTCGGAGAAGGTTGGGATCTGCTGTTTGTCACGCCATGCTGGAGATCCTTCCCTAGAATCATTTCAGCTCTGTGAGGCCTTAAGAAGGGGTGAGAGTGAGTGCAGAGTCTGCAGGATTTATGACAAGCCCCAGGGTTATCTGACACACAAGTCTGAGGCCTGGTCAGGATGCACCTGACATCTGCAAGTTCTTGCTACTAGTGAATTCCTTAAACAGAATCCTGGAGTCTGGGCCACCCTGGCCTCTTCTGCCAGCATCCTAAAGCCTGAGCTTCCACTGTAACCCAAGGCCCTGGGGCTTAGGGATGAGGCAGTGGGCTGGGTGAGGTCTTGGCCCCCAGGTGGTGCTGAGCTGCAGGCCCACCACATGCTTCCCCGGCTCGTGGCATTGATGTCCAGTAGGACGAGCTGGTGAAATGTACAGCTGCCCCAGAACAGGACAAAAATCAGCAGACTCCAAGCCACAAACCACCCCAGCTAACGATGCAGTCAGCACCCTTGATTAATGATACTTTGGTTCTTTGCTGCAAGAATGGCAGTTCCAAAATAACTGTCTTCCAACGGGCAAAAAGTCAGGAAACCCACCCAGAAAGATGTCTGAGTTATACAGCTCAGTGAAAACAGTAAGCTGCAGGGTCCTAGAGACACTGGTGTAATGTGCCTGTCCTTCTACAGCTGGGGGACAGCACTGGGGGCCGCGTAGAGGCTGGGGAGTTGCCGGGGCAGGGATTGGCTCATCCCCAGCTGTGTCGCCTCCTCCTCCCCAACTCGCTCCATCTCACGAAGGGCACACACTGGTCAGGAGAATAGTGCAGACCTCAGCTGCTGACCGTGACCAGATTCCCTGCTAAAGTGTGGGTGCCTGCCCCCAGGTCTGCATTAGAAGTAAATGACGTGTGCGTGTGTGTGTGTGTGTGTGTGTGTGTGTGTGTGAAGCCCACACCCGGTGTTACCTTCGTCCCACCTCTTCTTTAATAACGTGCTAGCAGGAGTTCCTGTTGTGGCTCAGCAGGTTACCATCCTGACGAGTATCAGTGAGGATGCGATGCGATCGATCCTAGCTTGAGGGTTCGATCCCTGCCCTTGCTCAGTGGGTTAAGGATCCGGCATTGCCGTGAGATGTGGTGTAGGGCACAGATGCAGCTCAGATGCTGCGTTGCTGTGGCTGTGGTGTAGGCAGGCAGCTGCAGCTCCAATTCGACCCCTAGCCAAGGAACCTCCATAAGCCTGGGTGTGGCCCTAAGGAGATAAGAAAAGGGAGGCATATCATGTTCTAGCCTCTTGAGTCTCAGAGTTGATTTTGAGCCGCATTTCCATTATTCACAGAGGATACTGGTTTAAAGACACCTCCCCACCCCGACCCAGCCCTGACCCTCTGAGTCCCAGGGTGGGCCCAGGAACCTGCATTTCTTCCTTTGATTCAGATGCACTCAGCTTGAGAACCACACTTCAGACCAGCACGGACACACTTAATTATTCTGCTGCTGTTTCAAAGGCACATGGGTTCATTTTGTTGTGTTTTTCCCCTTCCTGGCCACTGCTAAACTCTGAAAATTGAGGCCTGGGTCTTTGCTCTGATGATGGGGCAGAGGCTGGTTCCCAATAAACAGAGTAATGCTAGGTTGAGTGAATGGCTAATGGCATGCCTGCAACCCTGTCTTATGACACTGCCCTCATCACAACAAGACTCACAGCTTGCTCACCCGCCACTGTCACTGTCCTACAATTACCTGTTGGAAGCTTATTTCTGGGGAGAGGGAGCAATTTCTTAGACTCCAGGTAAAGAGCTGTGGCCCAACCTGGAGCAGCCATGAGCTCAGAGCAGAACGATGGGGCAGGATGCTGGCCCCTGTTCCCCCCGTCGGCCTTCCCACCCTCCCCCCTCCCCCCCGGGCCTAGGACCTGGACAAGACACTGTTCTCTCGTTTGCTTACATCATGCTCCGCTGTTCAGGAAAACATGCCTTTTTATCTGAAATCCAGGTCCAACTTTAGCAATTATGCAGAGACGGTATTTCCCTATTTCCTTGTTTTGGTGTCTCAGTCCCTCTCCCAACTGCATAAAAATCTCACAGGCGGTGAAAGGAATATCTCTTCTGCCACCTGCCAGCCCCTCTTGGCAAGTGTGGCTCCAAAGGTCTGTCATCCCATGAGGTGGTGGGTGCGCGGCCTGGCTGAAAATTCCAGTGGCCTTGGACCCGCCTTGTTTCCCAGGAGCTGACCACCCTGAATTCATGCCCCAGAGTCCTGGGCAGGCAAAGAGAGGGACGCTTCAGCCCTGCAAACACAGGCTCCCTGAGTTGACTTGAGTGGGCTTTCAGAGCCTTCGTGGAGCCAAGCTCCCGTGGTGACACGGTGCCCTGACAAGGGTGGCAAAGTGTCCTGCCAGCCACTCCCCCACCCTGGGGCCTGAGGAAGAGTCTGCTTTGTAAACAACCCCCCAGCCCTCAGATGCTGTCCTCTGGTCCCACAGGCACCCCACTTGGCTCATCCCTGGCTCAGCCCCACCTCCCAGCTGCTCCCATGCCAAGCTCCGCACCCCTCTGCTGCTGAAACTGTAAACACACAACCCACAAACTCGATCCCATCACGAGGGGGCTTTTCTTTACGTGACCACAACACAAGCCTTTGCCATCATTCCAGGGCTTTTACGAGGCCTCCAAGAATGTTCAGAATCCCCGTCTTGCTCAAACAGTGTCCCCCCAGCGGGCATGATTCAGATGTTGAATCTGGAAACAACTTGGCAATTTCTGGTCAGAAGGGAACACAATCCTTCCATGTCTCGGTGCAAAAGATTGCCACACGTTTCCCCACTTACCTTTTCTCTTTCCTCCCAGAAAGAGAAATGTGGACATTCTTGTGTTTCTTTTAACAAATGGCAATTCAAAGCTGACTGTAGTCTTCCATCCCTAAGCCCGAAAGACAAGTAGCGTTGCTGTGCAGATTCCGGGTCCTGCCTTCGCTTTCTCATGACGGAGCATCTAGTCACATCACCACTGTGTGTCTTTAAATCTGCACATCATTGAGTACAATCTCCTGACTGATCATCGTTCTGGGGCCTAAGTTTGAAAATGACTCATCTGGACCCGGAGTGTTCTATCTGAACATTCCAGAGGAGGAGGCACTGCCGTTTATCCAGACCCCCGAGCCGGGGGCAGCCCTGCACCATGCTGTCCTCACGAGAGAAGGGTCTCTTTGACTTTAAAGTTTCCCCAGAAAAGCAGTTCCACTAAGGAAACCCTCCAGGGTTCAACAACATTAGCACTTTCAGAAGTGAGCTAAACCTGCCATCACCCCACTTCTTATAAACTGAAGCTCTGCCTTTGGGACCCAGGCAAGCATCTCTCCCTACACATGGGCCCCTCTGCAGTGGACCTGAGGGCTGTATTGTCCCCTACCTGTGTAGGAAAGGAGGAGGAAGTGACATCCTGAGAAACCTGACCCCACCCTCTCAGTCTGTGTCACAGGATCCCTGCTCTGCAAACTCAGTGTGGTCCAGAGGGTCAGAGGGATAGTGGGTCAGGCTGCCCAAGTGAGGCATCAACTGTCCCACCGCCAAAATCATCATTCTAAAAGCTGATGTCTACCTGAGCTCTATTAGAGTAAACAACACTGGAATCACGAGCCTTGCTGACAGATGCAAGCATTTTGTTCATGAAGCAGCATGTGGGGACACTCGTAAGCAGACTATCTGTAGGGACCTCACAGAGCACCCAGAAAAAAGTCCTCTCCCTGAGGATGAGGGTCACCTGGAGGGCAGGCACAGAAAGCCACAGCCCTCCTTTGGTGCCAGCAGGTGCAGGAAGCAGTGAGCAGGCTGGAGACAGGGGATGGTATCGCAAGTGGAATCCTGTCCATGAGACACACAGATCACAGTGACTCAGAAAGCAGAGAGGAGAGACGTACCAGGAAGAGGGAACTGAATGTGAAGTCAGGCTGTGACCTGACCAAGGTGCAATGCAAGCCAACAAATACATGTAACAAGTTAAGGGGCACTTCGTCATGCCAAACAATAAAACTCAAAACACAGGCGTTCCTGTTGTGGCTCAGCAAGTTAAACACCCAACAGTGTCCCTGAGGATGTGGGTTCAATCTCTGGCCTTGCTCAGTGGATTAAGGATCTGGCATTGCCACAAGCTGAAGCATAGGTTGGTGGATGCAGCTGGAATTTGCCATGGCTGTGGCTGTGGCTGTGGCCTGCAGCTGTAGCTCTGATTCGACCCCCAGCCCCTAGCCTGGAAGCTTCCATATGCTGCAGGTGCAGCCGTAAAAAGAAAAACAAACAAACTCAAAATGATTCTGTGTCAATTATGAATATATATTCACCAAACAACATAGCAACCACCCTTATAGGGCAGAAATTACAGCAGATGCATGGAGAAATATGCATAAATGAAAACCCTTGTCCATTATAAATCAAGTCAAAATATTTGAAGTTCAAAGAAGCCATATATAACATCACTAATGAAATATACATTATTCAAGTCTACATCCTGAAAATATAGACAGCACTGTTTTTTTTGAGTGACCAAGGAACATGCATAAAGATTGTCCATAAATTAGGCCACAATGAAAGTCAATCAATCCCAAAATATAGAAACATTATAGGTAATACTCTTTGATCACTATGTAATAGCACCCAAAAAATTGCCAAAATCTCAATGAATAACTTTGCAAAAATTCTAAACAAAATATTAGCAAATGGCATCTACAAGCACATCAAAATTTAATGACCATGGAGTTCCTGCTATAGCACAGTGGATTACTGATCTGGCTTGTTTCTGTGGTGGCACCAGTTCAGTCCCCAGTCCCGTTCAGTTAAGGATCCAGCATTGCTGCAGCCGTGGCATAGGTCACAGCTGCAGCTTGGATTCTATCCCTGGCCTGGGAACTTCCACATACTGAGAGTGCAACCAAAAAAGTACAAGAAAATGCCATGGATAAGAGGAGTTCATTACAGGAATGCAAGGATAGTATAGGAAGGCACTACTAGGAAATGTATTATATTTGATCAAATTAATAGATCTAAGGAGTGTGACTGGAGTTCCTGTCGTGGCTCAGTGGTTAACGAATCCGACTAGGAACCATGAGGTTGCCGGTTCAATCCCTGGCCTTGCTCAGTGGGTTAAGGATCCGGCGTTGCCGTGAGCTGTGGTGTAGGTCGCAGACACAGCTTGGATCCCGTGCTGCTGTGGCTCTAGCGCAGGCCAGTAGCTACAGCTCCGATTAGACCCCTAGCCTGGGAATCTCCATGTGCCGCGGGAGTGGCCCTACAAAAAAAAAAAAAAAAAAAAAAAAAAGATCTAAGGAGAAAATTTATATGATCATTTCTTTCTTTCTTTCTTGTTCTTTTTAGCACCATACTTGCAGCATATGGAAGTTCCCAGACTAGGGGTCCAATCGGAGCTGTAGCCACCAGCCTACACCACAGCCACAGCAACATGGGATCCAAGCTGTGTTGGTGAACCTACACCTCAGCTCATGGCAATGCCGGATCCTTAACCCACTGAGTGAGTCCAGGATCGAACCCACATCCTCATGGATCCTAGTCGGGTTCTTTACCACTGAGCCACAACGGGAACTCCCATATGATCATTTCTAAAGATACTTTTTAAAAAAGACATTTGGACCAAAGCCAATAATGATACTTGACCCAAAAAAGCCCTCAATAAAATAATAATAAATTAATATTTCCTTAGCATCATAAAATATGTTATTCTCAGTCCAAAGCACACCCCACACTTACTGAAGAAATCCCTGGAGGCATTTCCCCATTAAAATCAAATATAAGGCAAAAACGTCTATTATCACTACTGTCATTTAAAGCATTGTATCTAATAACCAATGAAATCAGAAAAGACGGAAATTAAAAGTATTAAAAATTGAAAGCAGAGTTCATCTTTATGTTTTAGATGGATGTTATTATATGGTTAGAAGTACAAGAGCATTGGGAAATATCTATACACAATAAGAAAACTTCATAACACAGAATGGTACAAAATGAAGACACTATAATGTGTTGATTATATCCAGTAAGAAGATGTAATGAGAGAAAAGACCCCATTTATAATAGTAGTAAAAAGATAAAATACTGAGAAATAAATGTAACACATGTGCAAGACATGTATGAAGAAAACTAACACGTTCCTGAAGGACACAAAGTTTGAACAAATGGAAAGATCTACCTTTTTCTCAGCTAGGAAAACTTGGTAACATAAAACTGTTGATCCCCTCTGTTAATTATGTAAATTTCATTCTAATTATAAAAATATTATAAGTGTTTCTATTGTTATTATTTGTTTACCCTGAAAATTCATATGGGAAAATAAATTAGAACAAAAAATTCTGAGAGGGAGGAGCCATAAGAGAATTAGCCTCACTGGATATCAAAAGCGAAAGCCTCGGGAGTTCCCATCGTGCTTCAGCAGTTAACAAATCTGACTAGGATCCAAGAGGATGTGGGTTTGATCCCTGGCCTTGCTCAGTGAGTTAAGGATCCAGCGTTGCCGTGAGCTATGTTGTAGGGCACAGACGCTGCTCAGGTCCTGTGTTGCTGTGGCTGTGGTGTAGGCCAGCAGCTGTAGCTATGATTCGACCCTAGCCTGGGAACCTCCATATGCCATGGGTGCAGCCCTAAAAAGAAAAAAAAAAAAAGTGAATGCCTCAATAATCTATCACAGTGGGATGGTGAGACTTAAGTAAGGAGCTCTGGAAACAGAATAGGATATCCAGAAATAGACCCAACTCTATTCAGGAATTTAATGCATGATGAAAATGGCATCTCAAAACTGTAGGTAAAAGATAACTATCATAAAGTGGAAATGGGGCAAAGCACAGGCAACAGAAACAAAAACAGACAAGCAAGACCACACCAAACTTCTAAACTTTTATGCATCAAAGGATACAATCCAGAGTGAAAAACCAGTGTGTGAAATTGGAGAAAGTATTTGCAAATCAATTATCTGATAAGGGGTTAATATCCCGAACATACAGAGAATTCTTACACTCAATAAATAAACATAACATGATTTTAAAATGGTAAAAGGGGGAGTTCCCGTCATGGCGCAGTGGTTAACAAATCTGACTAGGAACCATGAGGTTGCGGGTTCGATCACTGCCCTTGCTCAGTGGGTTAAGGATCCGGCATTACCAGTGAGCTGTGGTGGAGGTTGCAGACGCGGCTTGGATCCTGCGCTGCTGTGGCTGTGGTGTAGGCCGGCGGCTACAGCTCCGATTAGACCCCTAGCCTGGGAACCTCCATATGCCATGGGAAGCGGCCCTAGAAATGGCAAAAAGACAGAAAGAAAGGAAGAAAGGAAGAAAGAAATAAAGAAAGGGTAAAAGAACTTAAATAGACATTTCTCCAAAGATGATTCAAATAGCCAACTAGCATATGAAAAGATGTTCAACATCATTCATGATTAGAGAAATTCAAATCAAAATCACAATGCAATATCATCTCATACCCATCAGGACATCCATCATCAAAAAAATAGCAAATAACAAATGGTGGCAAGGATGTGGAGAAATTGGATCTCAGATGTACTGTTGATGGGAATACAAAGTGATGCAATTGCTATGGAAAACAGTATAAAATTTCCTCAAAAAACCAAAAATAGTCTTACCATATATTGCAGCAATCCCACTTCTGGGTATATACCCAAAAGAATTGAAAGCAGGACTTCAAGTAGATATTTGTACACCCATGTTCACGGCAGCATTATGTACAATAGTCAAATGGTGCAAGCAACACAGATGTCTATGGATAGATAGAAGAATAAAGAAAACGTGGTCCATCTATATGGTGGAGCATTATTCAGCCTTTAAAGGGAAGGAAATCCTGTCACATGCCACCCCATGGATGAACCTTGAGTACATTATTCGGAGTGAAATAAACCAGTCATAGAAAGATGAACACTGTCTGATTCCATTTATATGGGGTGTCTAAAGTCCGATTCAACACAATAGAATACTATTCAGCCATAAAAAAGAATAAAATAATGCCATTTGCAGCAACATGGATGGAACTAGAGACTCTCACACTAAGTGAAGTAAATCAGAAAGAGAACAACAAATACCATATGGTATCACTTATATCTGGAATCTAATATACGGCACAAATGAACCTTTCCACAGAAGAGAAAATCATGGACTTGGAGAATAGACTTGTGGTTGCCAAGGGGGAGGGGGAGGGAGGGGGATGGACTGGGAATCTGGGATTAATAGATGTAAACCATTGCCTCTGGAATGGATAAGCAATGAGATCCTGCTGTATAGCACTGGGAATTATATCTAGTCACTTGTGATGGAGCAGGATGGAGGATAATGTGAGAAAAAGAATGTATATAAGTATGTGTGACTGGGTCACCTTGCTGTGTAGTAGAAAACTGACAGAACACTGTAAACCAGTTATGATGGAAAAAATAAAAATCATTTTAAAAAATAAATGAAGTAGTCAGATTCACAGAGACAGAAGGTAGAACAATGATTCTCAGGGGAGGGGGAGTAGGGAATTTTTGTTCAGTGGGCATAGACTGTCAGTTTTATATGATGAGCATGTTCTAGAGATCTGTTGCACAACAATGTAAATATACTTAACACTTCTAAAAGTGGTTAATGTAATGTTATTTCTTTAACCACAAGTGAACATCTTTTAAATTATTTTTTAAGTAGTAGTGGGACAACTGGATCATTCCTTGGAGCAAAATAAAGCAGCTAAGCCAGGATAAAATAAAAAGAGACCAAATATTTTGATATCAAAACTAAAATCATTAAGTACATGCTCTAGGGAAGGCCTTTCTCCATCCTTTCTATGACGACGTAAACCTTAGAAAAGTTTGCCTGTACACATGGTACTTACATCCCGTCAAAAGGCCGATACCTAAAGTGAATGCAGCCTTTAGCTCATAACACTCAGGGAAAATCTCCTTCATACATACGGAGTTTTAAGAAATCTCTAAAAAGACTTGAGAACCCAACAGGATATGAGGAAAGTATATAACAGGCGAGGCCATGGCACGTGAAGAAGTTGCTCAGCCTCACTCAAAATCAGAGAAAGGCAGGAAAAACCCATCAGATGCCATGCTTTAGCCATCAGACTGGCCGAGACCTCGACCCTGAATGGCGCCCTCTGCTGGCAGGGCCTGAGGAGCCGGGCCCACCAGCGGCCAGCTTTGTGGGGCGGGGGGCCTGTGGGTGGCGGCTCCGGGCCCTTGAAGGACAGCGTGGCTGTGTCCACCAAAACCGGGAGTGCACAACCCTGTAATCCCACTTGGAACGAACATCTTAGATACATTTGTGCAAGTATAAATGTCATCTGCAGGAGCTTGTAACATTGTTTAATAGCAAAGTATTGGAAGCAACTCAAATGTCTATCATTGGGGTCCTGATTAAAAATACGTGACATTTATCCAAGTGAACGCTGTACCACATTAAACATGAGCATGGGTTCTAAATACTGATATGTGTGCAGATTGTATCATGGCCCTCCTCTGCCGAAGACCCTCTGACATCTGCCCACTGCCCCCTGATGCCTCTCCCACCCCCTCGACCTCACCTAGCTCTAGCCACGTGGCCTTTCCCTTGTTCCTCCAACACGCGAGTCAAGCCCCACCTTGATGGGGGGCCTGTGCCTGGGGCCCTGTGGTCCCCAAAGAGCCTCACAGCTCAATCCCTCACCACCATTAACTCTGCTTCAATGTCTCTTTCTCAATAAGACCACCTCTAACTATTCCATTTAAAATGAAAATCCCCACATGGCATTCCCATAAAAGGTCTCCATTATGTTGCTCTTTTTTCAATTATTTTTATTATATTCCAACACAATGTACAACTTTATTATACTTATTGTCTGCCTCATGCTCCCTACCCCAGATATAAATGCCATGTGGCAAATGCCATTGCGTCCTTTTCCATATCCTCATAACATGCAACTATTCTTGGCATACAGTAGGTGCTTAGTAAGTGTTTGTTCCCAAAGGAATGAATAACTGAGCATATGATATAGAGAAGATCCCAAGTCTATTTAAGCAAAAGAGCAAGTTAAAAGATAATAGTTATTCTGCATATAGTATTTTTAAGAAATAAAAAAGAGTAAGAATTAATATTTGCAGACATATATATATAAAGAAACCTGGAAGTCTGCAGGACAAAATTGGTATCAGTGGTTATTTTTGAGGAGAGGCCTGTACTGGACATATGGGAAACTGGTAGGAAGAAGACTGCTATGGATGGAACTTTATTTAAATTATGTGAATATTTCTTTTTTTTTTTTCCCACTGTACAGCAAGGGGGTCAGGTTATCCTTACATGTATACATTGCAATTACAGTTTTTTCCCCCAGCCTTTCTTCTGTTGCAACATGAGTATCGAGAGAAAGTTCTCGATGCTATTCAGCAGGATCTCCTTGTAAATCTATTCTAGGTTGTGTCTGATAAGCCCAAGCTCCCGATCCCTCCCACTCCCTCCCCCTCCCATCAGGCAACCACAAGTCTCTTCTCCAAGTCCATGTTTTTCTTTTCTGAGGAGATGTTCATTTGTGCTGGATATTAGATTCCAGTTATAAGTGATATCATATGGTATTTGTCTTTGTCTTTCTGGCTCATTTCACTCAGGATGAGATTCTCTAGTTCCATCCATGTTGCTGCAAATGGCATGATGTCATCCTTTTTTATGGCTGAGTAGTATTCCATTGTGTATATATACCACCTCTTCTGAATCCAATCATCTGTCGATGGACATTTGGATTGTTTCCATGTCCTGGCTATTGTGAATAGTGCTGCAATGAACATGTGGGTGCATGCGTCTCTTTTAAGTAGAGCTTTGAAATTATGTGAATATTTCTTATTCAAAACATTCAATTACGCATGTGTGTGCGCGTGCGCGCACGCGCACGCGCACACACACACACACACACACACACACACACACACTGACATCATGGTCCTTAGACAGAAAGGTCCTGATTCAGCAGTTCTTAGTAGGGCCTGGGGAATTTGCATTTTCATCAAGCTCCCCATTCCCTTCAGAGAATGGTGTTCCACAGACCTCACGCTGGAGACAGTCGCCCTACCTCTCCTGACCCAAGAAACTACAGATCTTCCAGCTCTGGGATGGGCCCACGTGGATGCAATCACATGAGGGCAGAGTCTCCAGGGATGTTTGGAAAAAGGAGCTGCCCCCACAGGTGGCCTCCTTGTGTAAACACTATGGCCTTGGTCTCACCCACAGGCAGACTGGCCACCAAGAGGGGCGCCCTCTCTGACCCAAGCATTTCTGCAAGGTGGGAATCTCATGCATGCCAGGCTCCTAAACTGTCCAGCATGAACAGAGGGACTGAAGGGACTGCCCAGGGTCTGTGATCATGGCGACCACACACTGAATGCGCCCGTCATCTGCAGCTGTTCTTCCTGCTTTTGCCTGGACTTTGTCACCAGCACAGTGTATCTTCTAATTCACAGGGTAAAGACTGTTCTAACTCTGCTTCCTGGAGATGAGGAAGGTGGTTAAGGCCTGAAATGTACATTAGTGCCCCCAGCCCCCAGAAAGCCCACTGGCTTCACCGAGATGGCTTCCAGAGGAACGAAGCCTTTGACTCTTATTCAGTGACTCTAGTAACAGTGCAGAGGAAAAAAAAAAAAAAAAAAAAAAATGAAAGGACGTAATCACACACCAAAAAGGGCCTGAACCTGCCAGAATCTTTCCTGTTGGAAAAGCAACCCTATCCTTATTAACTTTACATCGATTCTCCAAGAAAAGGGGGACTTTAATAAGAAAGAAAAAAATTCCGATATTTCCTGACCCATCACTTCCTTAGGATAATAAAAATGAACTAAAGATATGCACTAAACTCTCAACATTTTACTTTCATTTCAAAAAATATTTTTTACACTGTCTGTTTTGGAACTTTCAAGATGATTCTACTTCTGGAACACACTTTCTGATAGAGTTGCTAATTGACTTCAAGAATCTGCCATGCCTTTGACATTTTATGTGCTACATTAAAATTAATAGCTTCGTGGGTCCCTTATGAATTTCTTCCTTAAATTTCCAAATGCAGTCCTGGCTTTCTGTCTCTCTGACCGACCAACAAAAAACAGTTCTGTGACCTGAAGATGGGGAACACCAGAAGTGGTGAAATAATCTTTTAAAATGTTTAAAAATGAGGCTGTGTCTGCAACCGGTTATATTTGGCGAGTAAGTAGGTCTTTAGTAAGCGGTTGGTCCTGTCTCTCCTATTGTTTTCCCACAATATCCGTCTGTGTGTTGGCTGAGTCACTGTGACATAACGCTGCAGAGAGAGACAGTAGGACGGCCAGACGTGCACATCGCAGCCTTGGGTCTGCTCGCTAGATGGGGGTGGGAAGGCTTGATTAATGACAGGCTTGTTCAACATAAAAAAGAACAAAACCCAGATTTATTCTTGGCATTCTTCTTCCGAGGGGCTTGGTGGGTAATGCAGTAATTAATTTATAGCTTTGCAGTAAGGCACCATCAGAGAAGCAATTTAATTCATGAGAAGTAATGCAGATGGAAACTGTAACTGAAGACACCCCCATGGGAGGGAACGGAAGGAAGATCGCTTTGGAAGGTGGTTTCTTTTATAAAGAACAGGAATTGGGACTAGTCACTGCCTGGATTCCGCCCCCCCCCCCACCTCAGGGGTCTTGAGAGACGTGACATTGGTCTTCGAGAAATGCTTCAGAAGCCTTGGGTGGAACTTGTTCATTACCTACTCCGCGGGTGGTGGATACCCCTGCGACTAGGAAATGCTTTGCCTTCTGTCTCCTCTCAGCGTCCTTTCTGAAAGTTAGCGGCTTTGGTCCCTAGGAGAGTCCGTCCCCTCCTCAGCACCCCTAGACCCCTCCCCTCCCAGCAACCCCTAGATCCCTCCCCTCCCCAGCAGCCTCCCGGGGCACGCCCCCTCCCCTCCCAGCAACCCCCAGATCCCTCCCCTCCCCAGCAGCTCCCCCCAGGACACACCCCCTCCCCTCCCCAGATTTAAGACACACCCCCTTCCCTCCCCAGATCCAAGACACACCCCCTCCCCGCCCGGGCCTCAGGACACACCCCCTCCCTTCCCTGGCCCCCCTTCCACAAGGAGACCCCCGCCTCCGCCGGAGGCCGAGGGTGCCAAAGACGCCGAGAAGTCCTCCTGCCGACTGCGCGCGGGGTTCCAGGCAGCTGGGCTGAGCGCTAGTTTCCTTCCCGCTGTTCCGCCAACTAGATGAGTCCAGAGGCCTGACGTTGCGAGCTGGAAAGAGCTGAGCCCTGAAAGATTCCGAGACGAGCTGGTGTAGGGGCAGAGGGTGTTTGCCGCTCCGCTGGTGAGTGAAAGCGTTCGATCCACGCTGTGCCGCGGTCCCGGCGGGCGCGCAGGGCCCTGGGCCGCCTTCTCGCAGGTTCGCGGCCGCCTGTTCCGCGACCCCGGCAGGTACGCGGGTGCCCAGGTGCCTCGATTACCGAAGGTACGCGGGTGCCGGGTGCCTTGAGCGCTCTAGGCGGTGGCTAGAGGTGGTCCCCAGCTCTCTCCTTCCTTCACCGTCTGCTGGGGTGGAGGATGTGGGGGCAGGGGAGGCGGCTCCAGCTTTTGAGACTTCTTTGGGGTTAGAACTGGGGTGGGGGAGGGGAGAGAGGCAAGAGGCTGAATTTCTTCCCAGTTTTTTTTTTTTTTTTCCATTTAAAACGACACTTTGAGAGAAGCTTTTCTTTCAGGCATGTACACGCCTGGAGCGGTTTGAACCGGGTTTGTGCGTCGTGATTTCTTTGTAATCTGCTCCATCCCTGGTTGAGTAGAAGGAAACTTTGCCAGAGCGAGCATCTCTGAGAGCCTAACTGCTGCTCAGTTGCTGAATGCACCTTAGCTGGAAACACTCAGCGGGAGTTCGGTGATGTTTCCAGGAGAAACGTGGGCGCTTTCACTCTGGTGCTCACCAATTGCCTGAAAGTTGTTTGCTTGGGTTTCACCTGAGTGGAGTCCTTTGTCTGACTGTCAGATGCGGCACCCTGTTCTCCTGGAAGCCCCGGGGGACATCCTGTCTTGGTTAGTTTTCCGTTGGTCGTGGTGTCGCGAAACAAGTGTCAGGCGGGACCCAATAGGAAAAAGTGCTCTCCTGGGGATTGTCTACCGCGGAAAGATCAAGAGGAAGCTCGCCGCTGCCCATGAGCTTTCGTGGAAAGCACTGCTGTCACAGTTTTATAAGTACTCACCATTGGGGAATTCTTGGCTTTAGCTAATCCAGAGGTAACCAGCATGACTTTTAGAGAGATTTTCCATCTACCTGCCCTATGAGCCTAACGACCCTGACACCTGGGCTTCCCAGGAATGTTAAAGTCACTGCTCACTTGACAGGCAGGTAGGTTATTGATGACAGAGGGTGACTTGCAGAGGGTGTTTGGCAAGTGTGGGGGAGCCCCCCACCCCGAGAGGGGGTTGGAACTTGTTTTCAACATTTCCATGAAGAAGACAGTCATTGGGATTCTGGAATGTCCTTTAACATCCAGGTAGCATGTAGGTTACCTTGAATTTCTGCCCACGTGATGAAAAGCCTTTCCATGGCCCTTCTCACACTTCCAGTTGGACTCAGTGGGCGCGGTTTATTTCTGTTGCTGATAAATCCATGGGAAATACAGGCTGGACCCAGTGATTTCAAAACACAGGTCCTAGCTCCTAGTTGCCCACCTAATGGCAAACAGGTTATTTTCAGTGACACAGGAGCCTTGTATCTTCTGCGGCCATTGTTTTAGAAGTTCCATGAAGATACCATGAAGGTGCATGTGGACCCTCCCCTCATCCTCGCCCAAAGCAGACAGTGACCCTTGGGTGTCTGATGAAGATTATTGCCAGATAGGGTACCAGGCTGTGAAACAGCGTGTTTCTGAAAGGATTGTAGCTACTGGACATTAATGCCGCTAAGAACTGTGTAGTTTTTCACTGTTCCTCTAGGGACGTGCTTTGGTCAGTAGTATTTCATTTGTTGTTTGTTTCTGTGTTTGTTGCATGGATTTACTGGCCCTTTTTTTTCCTTTTTGCTACCGAAAACCTCCCTTCACTTAAGTGAGATCACAGACCAGAATTAGCAGCAACCATAGCTCTCCGGAGCTAAAATTAGAAAAGCCAGTGGGACTTTTCAGGCATATCCTTTTTGTCTCATAAAAGATTCTGCAGAGCCTCTTTTCAAGCTCCCACTTTAGCAATTATTGTAAGATGATGCTTCAGTACTCTTTTAAAATAGCATTTTTATTTGGACCGTATTTTCCCTTGAGCTTTAATCATGCTTTTCCAATGCATGTTGAACTCTGTTCCTCTGAGGTGCCTAAAGGCACACTCAATATGTTCACCACCCCTTCAAAGTCGATATACTTCACTCTTTGAACAGTTGTTTTTTTTAAAAAAAATAAACAAACAGAATCTCCTGTGACACTTGCAAAACATAGCACTGGGTCCTCTGATGTGATGGCAGATGGCAATGGCTCCAGTTTTGTTTACACCAAGGATAAGCTTGGTGTCTCTTAAATTAATCATGAATTGAATAATTGATGTCTCACACCTTGGGCTGCTCTTAAGCTCCAGCTATAAATGGAAGGATGGGTTACTAGTAAGGTCTAGTTCACTCCCTCGGAAACCCCTCTGAAGCCTCTCAGAGGGCTCCACAGCTGGGGTGGATCTGTGGGGTTCAGGACAACCTGGGTGCTCTCGTGCACTCCCCTGTCCTAGACCAGCTCCCCATTTGCCGGTCAGCTCCAGGACTGTGGGACCGAGGATACAATGGGTTTCTGTGAATGTAATTAAACCTGTCTCTGCCAGCTGCCTGTGGTATTTGCGAATGTTTTCCTAAGAAAGGCCGTTCCTGGCTTTATCTGCCCGCTGTGGTTTGCGCGCCTTGTGCTTTTCTGCAGCTCTTGCAATTCTTTCCTGGATGGCTGAGCTCTGAGGTCATGCGCGCTCAGCCCGCGGGTTTGCGGGGTCCCCCTGAGCGCCCTGGGTAGCCGCCCCGTCCACTCCAGCACATTCCACCGCCCGGAGACCAAAGCCACCGCGTGATTTGCGGTCAGGGTGATTGGGGGCTGGTTGGAGATGATTTAGAAGGAAGGTTATGGGCACATGAAGTGTAGGGTAAAGAAAATATATTTTACTACTTTATTGAGACCACATGGCTCCAACTGGGACTTTTTTTTCACTTGAAAATTGTTGGCTGAACTGGCTCACAGGATTTTCCCCATTTTTCCTTTTTTATTGCTTCGAGCAAAGAGCTGTACTCTCTATTTATTGTAGGCTTGACCTCACCATTATTCCTGAAATTTGAAACATTTTTTCATGCTTAAGGAAACAGGAAAGACAGGGTTTCTCCAAGGGCCCAGAGCGTTGTTGGAGAAGAGACAGCTGTCTGCTGTAGGAAGGGGGTCCCCCTGAGTCAAGTGTGAGGGATCACTTAGGGAAGGGCAGGTGCCCCTCGGCCCGCGGACCAGAGAGCCAGGCTGTCGGCACAGAGGCATCTGCGCCCCTCCTGGTGGGTGGAAGAGGTGGCACTGGCTAACCTGCTAGGACCCATTGTGTCCTGTGATCAGAGACAGGGCAGGTGAAGCACCGTCAGCTTTGTCCGTGCACCAGCGGTGGTGGCAGGGCTTAAGGCCCAGCAGCCCTGCCCTCAGTGGTGCCTATGTCACCTCCTCACATCATCCCCTCATCGCCTCTGTGGCTGATCCCACACTGGCAAGCCAAGCACCTACGGCTGGCTGATCCAGTTCCCAAGCGTCTGTCCAGTGGGAACTCAAAGGACCTGTGCTCACTTAACTTTGTGCCTCACTCTCATCCGACTGCAGTGTTCAGGGTATAAGCTGTAGTCTAACAGCCCACTGAAAGCTACCAGGTAGCACCTCCATGTCCGCTGGGGCCAGGAAGCTGGTTAGAGGAGTTCCAGGAAATCTTGCCATAGACGTACTGGGTCCCTTGGCAGCTCTCAGTCGGAGGTCCGAGTGCCATGACCCTGGGGCAGAGGGAGGCTGCAGCCCATCTGCGCCAGTCTGTGTACCAAAGGGGTTAAAGGAAAGTATGTGGAAATTAAATTAGGGTCTTATGAGAAAATTTTATCACTAGAGCTTTGGTGGACCTTCAAAAAGGCAGCGTTGTGTGATGGCTATTGAACCTCTCTGGTTTTGCCATGGTGCGACCTTGAGCAAGCTGCTTGACCATGCAGCCTGTTAATAAAGCAGTCTGTGACGTTTTCTCATGTCCTTCGAGAAGGCGATGTTGCACCGTTCTCAGAACGCCACGTGGAAGGACATCCCGTGTGTGTCCTTCTCACCTCTCCAGGTCTTACAGCAGGTGGCCGGTGAAGTCTGGCCTCAGACACAGAACTCCTAGCTTTAAATCCGTGTTCTCCCCACTGCAGCACACAGCCTCCATCACTCTTAACCTCCGTGGACGTCACTTTCCTTATTTGCAAAAATGAGACATTTGGCCCAGAATGTAATGGTCCATTCCAGCTTAGAACTCTGTGTCTGATATGAATCACTGGCTGGAAGGGAGTCTCAGAAATCATTTAGTCATATTCCTCGCTTCCAGCAGGACTCGATCTAAACTATTTTGAAAAGAAAATGTCACACACACACACCCCTTTATTTTTTCACAATCCTGAGCAGGAGTGTTGAGTGCATTCCAGAGAGAAGGGAAGCGAGGGGCTCCGGGCCCATCTTGTCTCAGCAGACGCCAGCGTCCCAGGATTCGTCTCCACAGCAGGAAAAGGTCACAGACACGCTGTGCTTGGAAGGGAATCCTGTGAGGCGGGGCCAGAGAGGGTGACTGTGCTATGAGGGAAAGGGGGCAGGGTGACTCTGGAAGAACCTCAGCCTCATCACGGTTCTCTGGAGGGAGCGATGACGCAGCCCAGGGTCAGGACACAGAGGGGTCCTCATGCCTTGAATGTGACATAGAAAGTTGTGCGCTCGCCCTGCCCTGGCCTGGGAGGACAGGCCCCATCCTGACATGGGCCAGGACCTGCCCAACCAGGTCCTCCTCCCAGCGCCAGGTGGTCCTTGGCCACTGTCCAAGGAGGAGGGGCCATCCACCATCAGACCGAGTGACAAGGTTGCCATCACATTCCCGTTACTCAGCTGATTGGTTTGTACTTTTCAAACACCCACTGGCTCCCACATTCTTCCCATTTCTGTCCTGTGAGGGGAAAACAAACACCTTGGAGTCCAAAGGCTAAGCCCACACCTGGGGTCGCTAAAGGCCTCAGTGTCTCTGAAATGGGGGCCGGGTCCTAACAGTCCCCCCTGCAAAGTTCAGCAGCCCCAGGTTTGGGGGAGGAGCACAGGGGAACCAGCCACCAAGGCAGCCCAGGTCCAGGTCCTTTCTCTGAGCCATGAGTCACTGTGGTTTCTTTTTATTCGGCCTTAATTTCATCCCCAGGCCCACATCAACCTTACAGTAGTCTTACCGTCCTTGCTGTATGTCAGGCACATAATCATGTTTAATCCCCACAAAAAATATTATGCGGTAGATCTGTTATCCTGCTTTGTTATGTTCTGATAAGGAGAAGCATCCTGCCCAAGGTCACAGGCTAATAAGTAGCAGAGGCAAATGGAAATGCAGCCCACCTCCCAAAGCCTGGGCCGAGAGCCGGGGCCCTTCCCTTGAGCCCAGACTCATCCTCTTGGATTCAGGCTGTGCCTGGAGCAGCTTGTCAGCCAAGGGTCCACCCAAGTTCTTGGGCTTTGCTGGGTCTTCCTCCCATCAGCTGCAGCCCTGACCTGCAGCCTTTCCTTCCATCCTCATGATATCCAGCCAATGTGTCAGCCTCCGGGACCCTCATCCACCCCGTGCCTGCCTGCCTTCTCCCCTCACCTTCTGCCCAGGACCAGGTCACCCTGAGGGGACCTACCTTCTCCCCCCACCTTCCCCTCAGGACCAGGTCATCCCCCAGGGGACCATGGCCATCCTCACAGTGGCCCCTCCTCCCCAGCACGTGGCTCAGGCCCACTAAGCCCTGAGGGTGCCACCGCCCCCCTCCCACTGCACCTGTCCTGCTTTTACTTTCTTGGAAGGAAAAATGTGATGTGTTAATACAGCCACACGTTCAGGTTCAACCTCCTGAACCCCACAGAACAAGAGGTTTCAGGGCTGCGGGGGCCCCTGTACCATGACTTTATGTGATGAATGTAGAGACTGGGACCCAGTCTCAGCTCTGAGGCAGAGCCGGGCTGCTCTGGATACGCTCAGCACTGTCCTCAGAGTGGCATGAAGTGGCATTCCATCCCACTCACACAGCCTGGCTGGTGTGGCCCCCGGCTGGTGCTTAGAAAGGGGTCCTTCCAGAGTTCCTGTCGTGACTCAGCAGAAACGAATCTGACTTGTATCCATAAGGTGAAGGTTCCATCCCTGGCCTCCCTCAGTGAGTTAAGGACCTGGCATTGTCGTGAGCTGTGGTGTAGGTCGCAGACGTGGTTCAGATCCTACGTTGATGTGGCTGTGGCGTAGGCCAGTGGCTACGGCTCTGATTCGACCCCTCACCTGGGAACTTCCATAGGCAGGTGTGGCTTTAAAAAAAAAAAAGACAAAAAAAGAAAGGGGTCTTTCCTTTGCCATGAGAGCAACGTTGGTCACAAACACTGTTCTCCTGCAGCGCCCACCTCCTCAGGACGTGAGGGGCACCTGGTCCCCCTCCCCCACCACAGCCTCACTCAGGGCCTGGGGGAGGTCCATCTCCCCGTCCCACCCCAGGTTGACTAGACCAGCTCTCTTCTATTCTCCGAGCCCTGTTCTCCACAGTTTCTCTCTGGTTCATTCCCTTCCTTCCTTCCTTCCTTCCTTTCTTTCTTTCTTTCCTTCTTCATCATCCTTGTTTCTCTCTGTTGAACTGTGTCCAAGCTCTGTGCCCCTTCGGCTGAGAGGTCCAAAGCTGGACAGAGTCATCCCACAAGGTGTGAAAAAGTGCCGGTGGCCCCATGCTCCCTCCTACCAGGCTTCAGGGGGCCACCAGCTCTCACGCTGGCCTTTTGCGCATGTTATTCTTGTTTGGCTGGACGTTGCTTAGCCTGTGTTTGTGATAAGAATCATTTCCTCCGTGGATCAGCTTTTCCTAGTGAGCTGCTTTTCCTTTGTTCCTGACCATTTCTCCCAACCACCAGCCCCATCCAGACTTAATCCCTTTCTTCCACTTCTTAATTCTCAACCCTCGCTGCCGTCCCAAGTAGCTTAGCACATTGCATGGCCTCAGGATCCCCCCCACCATAGGGGCAGACCCCTGAGCCAATGGGCCCCTCATGAATCCAAGCTTTTGAAAAGCATGGAGCCCATCCTAACACAGGCCTCCAACAGCCAGCAATCAGAGCCTGTTGGAGAACTTCCAGGTGCGGAGCCAAGGCCTGTCCCACTGGTCCCTCCAGAGACAGCCCCCCAGACCCAGAGCTGTCTCAGCAACAGGGGTGCAAGGCTCCAAGGTTGTGCTTTGGCTCAGAAACTTGGTACTTACAGACCTTTTCACTTGGCTCATGAGCTCAAACATCCCTCATGAAGAAGCGCACTAGCCCCATTTACAGATGAAGATGCTGAGGCCCAGGGAGGCCCACTGACTCCCAAGGTCACTCACCCCCATTTGAAACTCCAGGTTCCTGGCCTTTAAATTCCCTGCACTTTAACATACTTCAGTGGTTTTAAAACCTTAGGATTCCTAAAAGCCCCCCAGGTAGGGTGTGGGTTGTGTCAAAAATACAGATTTCGAGGAGTTCCCGTCATGGCTCAGCGGTTAGCGAACCCGACTAGCATCCATGGGCTTAGGTTTGATCCCTGGCCTCACTCAGTGGTTTAAGGATCTGGTGTTGCCATGAGCTGGTGTGTACGTCACAGACGTGGCTCAGATCCCACATTGCTGTGGCTGTGGTGTAGCCCAGCAGCTTCAGCTCTGATTGGACCCCTAGCCTGGGAACCTCCATGTGCCACTGGTATGGCCATAAAAAAACAAAAGACACACACACACACACACACACACACACACACACACACCCTAGATTCTAAGGCCCTGGCTCCAAGCCATGTTGATTTATGAAGCATGGGTGGGGCCTTGGAATCTGCATTTTAACAAGTATATCTGACCTCCTGGGGTTTCACTAGAGCAGAAACCCTCCCCTTCAATTCTCCTTTCTAGACCCTCAGTGCAGGAGAATCACCTGTGGCCTCGACAAAAGGGATGCACAGAAACCAGACTGTAGCTTGAAAGGTGCTCCCCCACCCCACCCCGGACCATAGCTGCCCAGCGCGGGCTCCCTCCTGGGTGTGGCCCCTTCATTTTGCCTGTTGGCCCCTCGTCCACAGACCCTTTCTCAGCTCGCCACTCAGCTCTGGGTTAAGCTCAGGCCCCAGACCTCATCCATCTCTGCAGCTCCAGGGCAGAAAGCCCAGCTCCTGGGAGCCTCTCCAGATTCAGCCACTTGATGGATCTGGGCCCTGGGTCCTGAGAGCTGTCTGATGGCTGTCCCTCCAGCAGGTCCAGTGGGCCTTCTGCTCCAGGGCCCAGCTGCACGTCCTTACAGCCCTCTCTGAGGAACGCTCCAGCCAGCTCCCTCAAGAGACGCCATGGGGCCTGCAGCCCTGCCATTCAGCAAGCATGCACTCCTCTGCCCTTTGCAAGCCTGGGACCCTGGTGCACCAGCAGTGACCAGGGTGCAGGCAGTGCAGTCAGCATCAATCTGGGACCCACAGCCCAGTGGGTACCGCCCAGCTCCTTTCCATGGCTCCTGCCTATGACCCCTCACTGAGAGACATCAGATGGTTACATGCAGGGCCCATTTTCTGTCTCAGGCCCTAGAGGATTCTGCGCTCATGGAATTGCAGGTGCAAGCCCACCTGCACAGGAGTTGCTGGGTCTCCTGGGCTGGAGTCTTCGAGGGACTCCTGCCTGTGTTGTTTCTGTGGGTGTAATCCAGGGGGCATGGAGGCCCAAGGAAAAAAAGAGTTTCCAGGGTCACAGCAGGTCATAGCGGGCCTGACAGTACCCGGGGAACCCAGTGCCTCCTAGGCTTGGGGGGCCCTTTCCACTCACTGCCCATTTCCTACCCCCTTCCCAGGTTCCTAGGGCAGCATCCCCTGCATGGCAGGCTGGCCCTCCCCAGACTTCCTAGGAAACATCCAGGTAGTGAGAGAGGCACAGGAAATCATGTGTACTTGACAATAAAGAGCGGGAGGCAGAGAAGAGACACCCTGCTTCCCCTACCTTGGTCTCTGCCATCTTGTGACCCTCAGAAAAGAAACTTCCAGGAGTTCCTATCGTGGCGCAGCAGATACGAATCTGACTAGGAACCATGAGGTTGCGGGTTCGATCCCTGGCCCTGCTCAGTGGGTTAAGGATCCGGCATTGTTGTGAGCTGTGGTGTAGGTCACAGACTCAGCTCAGATCTCAAGTTGCTGTGGCTGTGGCGTAGGCCGGCAGCTGCAGCTCCAATTAGACCCCTAGCCTGGGAACCTCCATATGCAGCCCTAAAAAGACAAAAAAAAAAAAAAAAAAAGAAAGAAAGAAAGAAAGAAAGAAACTTCCGAACATGAGCGTCCTGAGTGATTATCAGGCAAGTACCTTGCTTACCTTGAGCAGGTGAGAGCTTGTTGAGACAGTGAGGTCTTGGGGCTGCAGGACAGGGCGTTTGGGCCTTGGTGGGGCCCAGCCTGAGAGCCCTGGAGTTTATCTGTCCATGGGAGTTGTCATTTTGCTGAAACAAGCAGTTACCTTTTGTGTTACGACTTGGCAAGCGAGGACGGAAGGTGACTTGTTAAAGGATCTCAGCGCGTTCTGGCAGAGTTCCCTGCCCGGTCCTTAATTAGGTCAAGTTAAACCAAAACGGAAAAGCAGTCTGGTTTGCTAACCACAGTGGAAGTATTGCTTTGGGCTGGAATTCGTACCCAGATTGTCTGACTTGAGGATAATACACAAGAAAATGTGGGGGTTTTTTCCCCTTTGGTTTTGATACTTAAACTACTGGGACTTGCCGTCGGAAACTAACGTTTGTGCTGTTAGCAGTTATGGGAGCACCATGGCCACCACGTCCCTGTGCTGGATCTTGCCACTGTTTATCGTGAGTGCAGGACTCACTCGCTGCATGCAGTTTCTAGGACGCATATGCTGGTCCTTATGATCACTGCAAGGAGATCCTGAGCCAGGCATCAGTACCCAGTGTGTCCTGCCGGGCACTTTGAAACTGTCTGCTGAAAAAGCAAAATGTCCCTCCACCACTGAGCATGTGTGGGAAGGGGGCTGGTTAAGAGTGTCAGCACAGGGGAACTCCCACGAGGAGGTGGCAGGTGATCTCTCTGAAACCAGGAAGTATAAGCAGAGTCTACCTTGGGGTTTCTCTAATGTCTTCATTTAGTGATAACAGTCTTTATTAAGGCCTGACCGGCAGCCTCTTTCCATGTGCCTTCCCCCGAATCTAATCCACCCACCACAGAGGTACCATCATTATTCCAGTTTCACAGATGAGGGATTAAAGCACAGAGCCTACTGGAGGCCATGGCAGGAAGGACAGAGCCGGGATTCTGACCTGACACAGAGCCCACGATTCTGAGGCCATTCTTAAAACCACCTGGCGCCTCCAGGGAGGGCAGTGGGCACATAATCACTGCCACTTGCTCCGGGTGACAGTCAGGAGCGCTTTGGAGGTAGGCGTCTCGGCAGCATTGCTAAGCCAAGTCACCCTGCAGCTTGGACAGGCACATCCCTGAATCCTGTCCATGATGAGCCAGGCGGACCATGGCCCCGTTGTCCTGGCAGGTCACCCAGCACGGCCAACTTGGCCTCCGCTCGGTGATGGCACATGAGAAGGGCTGGAGGAAGAGCTGCTGGTGGTGCGGGACCCGTGGTGCTGGATGCCCTTGCTCCTGGGAACTGGTCCTCACCTCCCAACTGCTGCTGCTTTTTCACAGAAAGGGTTTGCTTCTCTTAGGAGCATCACCTGAAGTCCTGGGAAAACAGCACATGTGCGAGAAGCAGGCGGATTCTTCTTCTAACTGTGGCTCTTCCCCCAAATACCGGTGTTCAGGTTCCTTGGCCTCTGTGTTCTCGTGCCCTGTGGTGCCAAGTGGCAGTGATGGCCCAGGTTCCCTGCAGAGGATGGGTGGGGGGATAGCTCAGTCCCTGACTTGCATGGTCAAAAGTGCCTCTGACTGTTCCCCCTCCTCAGCCCCCTGCCCTGTGCTCTGCATCCCTAAGTTGTGCTTAATTTCCCACGCAGAATTTGTGACTTGAGTGCGAGGTCCTCCTCATGGCTCATGGGGGAGGGGCTGTGCAGAGCAGGGTCAAGAGCGTGACCCCTTTCAGCAAAGGCCTGGAGGTGAGGTCCCTACCCGGCCACTTGCTGTTTGTGCCTGGCACCGTCCCTAAATCCCGAGTCCTCAGCTTGCTCTTCTAAGCAGGTCTAACTGTTGTCCTCTCCCGTGCTTTGCAGGGGGGCCTCAGCCACTGTGTGTGTTCTGCACAGAGGAAGTACCTGGAAGTACCTGGCAGAGTGAATGGGGCCATTATTGGTACCGTTAGCATCATCGGTTATCTCTGTGGCCTCTTGCAAGTTTTGTAAAAGAGCTGCTTATGCTGTGCAGAGAGGCTGTGAAGCAGATCTTTACAGTGTGCTTGGCCTGCTCACAGGGCTGGTGGGGGGCGGGGGTGGGGGTGGCACCAACCTTGGCCCCTCAGCACCCATTCCCTCATAGCCCAGGCATGCAACTGCCATGAGGATTGTTGAAGGAACATATGTGAGAATCTGACAGCTCCTGGGAGAGGAAGAAGGCACTAAACAAATACAGGGAATTATTACAAACTAGGAGACCATGCCCCAGGGAGCAAGCCTCTAGTGCTTCTTGCTGTTCTGAGGATGTGGGGCAGGGAGCCAACTCCCTTGCAGTGACAGAAGGACTACGCCTGTGGGGGCGGGGGGTGGCTTCAGCACAGCAGACCCAGGCCACCCAGGACCACCTCCCGACGTTCCAGAGCCCGTGGGTCACTACTTACAATGCTACCACCCACCCCGGAACAGTCCTCTCAGAACCTATCCTAACACCAGAACAAGCTCTGTTTTAACTGTTCTCGAAGCATCCCTTGTGAGTGTGGACCCGAGTCTTCTAAGAATGAGTTAGGACCTGGCCCACCGTCACCACGGAGCCAAGGCCACTGCTCTCCCTGATAGCAGTGGTGTAAGGTTCATCCAGAGCTCCAGGCAGTGGTTAGAAATGGCCAAAAGTAAATAGTGTCTTAGCCGTGATGCTTACATCACAAAGTCTCAGAGGGTAAGGGCAGCATCCATGTGAGTCACATCCCATCCGATATAGCATTCAAGAGGATGCGGGTTCGATTCCTGACCTTCCTCAGTGGTTAAGGATCCAGCGTTGCTGTGGCTGTGGTGTAGGCTATCAGCTGCAGCTCTGATTCAGCCCCTAGCCCAGGCACTTCCATATGCCGCAGGTGCTGCCTTAAAAAGAAAAAAGAAAAAAAAAGACTATCACACTCCATAACATGTAACATTTATTTATACTTTTCTGGTAACAGTACAATTTAAAAATACAGAAAGCTTCTCCTCATGAAGGTATAAATATAATAGGATCTCAGTCCTGAAAACTACTAAAAAAAAAAAATCAAGGGCATTTAAGCTCATGTCACATAAAAGAATATTTATGCCTAAAGTATTATGAAAACATAGTCTGCTTCTCAATGTGTGGAGCAGAAAGAGTTTGGGAAAGCAAAGCAAAACAAAACTGGAGAGCCTGCCATTCAAGAACACACATATCACTTCTCTCTGGTAACCCCTCCTTTCTTTTTTTCTCTCTCTCTCTTTTTTTTGGCACCTGTGGCATATGGAGGTTCCCAGGCTAGGGGTCTAATCGGAGCTGTTGCTGCCGGCCACGGCCACAGCAACGCCAGATCCGAGCCACATCTGCAACCTACACCACAGCTCACGGCAACGCCGGTTCCTTAACCCACTGAGAGAGGCCAGGGATCAAATCTGCAACCTCATGGTTCCTAGTCAGATTTGTTTCCGTTGTGCCATGACGGAAACTCCACCCCTCCTTTCTTTAAGCAGCTTGGAGGTGCTCTGCTTGACCATCACATTCAAGAAGAGCTGAACATTCATTGCAGTAGCCTCTTAAACCCAGAAGGGTCCAGGAAAAGCGTAGAGGTTAGAATTAACATATTTCCTGGGAGACTGAGTTAAGGTCTTCAGGTTTGGCTGCCCCACTGAGGCCAGTACACACCAAATTCTCCGGTGCTCTTTTTACTGTGGGGTACATTTATTCATGTTTTTCTTCAGAGTGCAGAAAAAGACGTTTCTGAGGATATGTGGAAAACAAACTGCAGTGCGAGGTCCCAAGGATAATAAGCCAGCAGGAGAGAGGGCTCCTGAATGAGCCTGTGGGGGTGCACGCCCCAGGTACTCCCGGAAACCCGGCAGGTCTGCAGCCAGAGCCCAGGGGAACCACTCTGTCCAGTGCACCCCTCAGTGTAGGGACTCCCTCCACGTGCCGAACCTTGATCTACAAATCGAAATTGCATGTTTTCTTTATTTCTCTGCTTTTCCTTCCCCCACCCCCACCCCCGCCCCAATCCACTCAGGTCATTGCTAGCAGCTTCTGACGGTGGTTTGACACAGCCCTCTCCTGCTTTCTGGTTTGTTTACTTCTTATAAAGAGCTAACATGCGCCTGAGAGTCCCTACCTGCCAATCCCATAAGCTCTTTTGCTCCTTTTCTCACCAGACCCTCTGGCATCCCAGACAAAGGAGAACCTAAGAGTTTACAGGAGCTGCTGGAGAAAGGCTCGTAATTCAGTAAGAGTAGCTTCAGCCTTGAAATCCGTCCACATTCACTAGAAACAGCTATTTTATAGCTTGAGAGAGAAAAATTAGAACGCTGTGTCAGATGAAAGGGAGAAAAGGGGCCACGGCACCGTCGCAATGAACTCGAATGCTCCATGAAGCCCTAAGTGAAATCTCCTTTGGTTCTTACAGGTGTAAATGAATAGGAGGTGAGGCTCTGAGGAAGGAAAGTGTAAACTCTGTTTGCCCAGAAGGTGAGAGGTGTGCGGGTTCATCCTGACACATCCAAGGAGGGGGCACTCAGAGAATCTCGTGAATACATCTGCCGTCGTTATGTGCGGACATCTTTCTTCTTACACAGACTGACTGAAAAGCACCATGTGCCCTGTTGTAGCCAGAAGTGACCCAGCTGCCTTCCTAATGGTCCTCTGATGGTGTTGCCGCATCGGGAAATATTTTATCCCATCCGAGTGCGTGTTGCCCCTGGCCCACCCACTGTCCCTGGAGTGACGCTGCAGGTGACCAGGCTCTCCTCAAGGCCCGTCCAACCCAAAGGACGCGGGCGCCTGGAGCCCAGACAGACCCCTGTGATCCCCATGATTAAGAGGCATCCTGTTCTTGGGACATTGACTCAGCAGAGCCAAGAATTTCCCTGTAAACTATTGCCTGGTTGTCACGGAAACACAACAGAATTCAGCCCCTACACACCACATTCTAGAGAGGTTCGTTTCTGATGCACTTGGTATGTGCCCCCCCCCCCCACCTCCGCCAACTCCCCTCAGATGCAAGGTGAGAGAATCCCCTGGCTGGTGTGAAATTTTTTAGCATCCCTTTGCATCAGGAGATCCAGTTTCAGGTCCTTCTCCTTAAATGTCTAGGACAATATGCTAACATTTGTTTTCTTTAATCAGGTCCCTTTAATTCTTACTGGGACCATGTTTTTAGAACGCGTGCAGTGGCCCTTCTAACAGTGGGAAGCTTCACAAAGAATATCTGCAAATATTTCAAGCTCATCAGCATATAAGCCGGGTGTGGGAGGCGCGCTCAAACAGGAGCAAGGAGAGATATTCTTAATTGCCTCCAGCACCCCTACAAGGGGCTGTTCCCTTAGCTTTGGTGAGCAGCTGTAACAGCTGGCTAAGCTTCCTGAATACAGTGCATCCAGCCTTGTACCAAAGGTTAGATATGCATTACCTTGTTTAATCCTCCTGACAACCTTACGAGTAGGGACAAATAGAATATGGGTTAAAGACCGCAGGAGTTAATAAATGACAGATGGTAATGCAAGTCTCCTTTCATAGGACATCATTGCCCTAAATGTATAGATTCCTTTTCCATTTTTAAAATGCTGCATCAATTGGGTATTCTAATATCACCATATTTTTTCTTTAGGTTGTCTTTTTGTACATTTTTAGTAAGTCTAACATGTACAAGGAATATTTGCTTATGGTTAAAAAAAATCATACAGGAAGTTCCAAAATGAAAGCTCTGTGTCCTCCCTCAGCCTTGGTCCCTCCACTCAACTGAAAAGCTATGAGTTTCTCCTCTGACCCCCAGACATCTGCTGTTCCCTCTCTCCGTTGTGCTTTTACTGGACAAAACACCTTTTTTTTCCGGCTGAGCATGCAACTTATGGAAGTTCCCAGGCCAGAGATCAAATCCGAGCTGCAGCTTCCACCTATGCCACTCAGCAGCAACACAGGATCCTTAACCCACTGTGCCATAGAGGGAACTCCTGGATGGTACACTTTTGACAGCTTCATCTAACAATATTTTTCAAATCTGCATGGTGTGGGATACCAAAGTTGAATTGCCATTTCCTCTCTCAAGGACATTTAGGGCAAGTGATTTCCTTTTTCTTAAAAAAAAAAAAATGCTAAAGTGAACATCCATGTATGTAGATGTTTTGTGTGTCCTGTGTCCTTGTGTGAGCCTGACTTTCCAAAAATGCAACCACCGGATTGAATGCAGGCCTGTCTAAATGTTAGTATTGCCAAATTCTCTTCTTAAAAGATTACACCAATTCCTAGTACCTTATTAGTTAAAGTAATTTTCAATGCTTAAGAGTGTTAGCTTCTGGTTTTAACGTATTCATTTTCAATGCTCTGATGACTCCCAACTGGAAAACCCGTGCACCCCGCCTCGGCCAGCTCCTCCTCTGCTAGCTGCACACCCTGTGTGTCACAGTCTGATTCTAGTACAAGCACCACACAGACTGTGTACATTCTGATGATAGTATTTGCTAAATATATAAATGTGCTTACACATGACTTTCCAAAGATGAAACAAGTTCAGACTTTAGAAAACCAGATTCTCTCACTCCAAGGATGTTTAACTGACCTAGTTGCAATTCAGAGATTGATGCAAGAAGGCCCAGGGTTCGAGTGAAATCCATTTTTCCCGAAGTTGGGACTAAATGTATAAATTCTGGCTCTATGTAATGCTGAAGGATGATGGTGCAGGGATCAATAAATCACGTCCAAGCTGTGTTAGAACCATCCCCGCTCCTCTGTGTACTAGTTACAGCTACATTATTGGGCTCCAGAGTGTTGGGCAAAGCCATTCTTTTAGCTTTTAACATTGCAGTAAAGGACCTGGCAACAGATTTAACATTTTCTTTGTGATGGCTAAGGTTACCTCTTTGGTCACTGGCCAAAAATCTTTCTAATCCTACCAGAATTTTAGAGCTATTGAATATGTTAGGTCTGAGTTCCTTAGAATCCTAATGATGCTTTAGAGGAATAAGAGGTGGACAAGGGGGAGGAGTTTCTACTGCTCTCCTCAGTGTTAGGAGGGTCAGCTGAAAGGATGGGTCGTCATGATGATGAATGTCTGTGTATTATGCATATCGAGCAAAAATACACATTTTGCATTGTATTCAGGAGAGTTACTTTTATTCCTAAAAATCTTTATTGAAATATAGTTGATGTACCATCTTATATTAATTTCTGCTATATAGCAAAGTGACTCAGTTATACATATATATATATATATATATATATACACACATTATTTTTTATATTTTTTCCATTATGGTTGATCACAGGATATTGAATATAGTTCCCTGTGCTCTACAGTAGGACCTTGTTGTTTATCCATCCTATATATACTAGTTTGCACCTGCTAATCCCAAACTCCCAATCCCTTCCTTCCCCACCCCCTCCCCCTTGGCAACCACAGGTCTGTTCTCTATGTCTGTGAGTCTGTTTCTATTCTGTAAATAGGTTCATTCGTGCTATATTTTAGATTCCACATGTAAGTGATATCATATGATATTTGTCTTTCTCTATCTGACTTACTTCATTTAGTATGACAATCTTTAGATCCACCCATGTTGCTGCAAATGGCATTATTTCATTCTTTTTTATGGCTGAGTAGTATTCCATTGTGTATATGAACATCTTCTTTATCCATTCCTCTGTCGATGGACATTTAGATTGTTTCCATGTTTTAGCTATTATGAATAGTGCTGCAATGAATATAGGGGTGCATGTGTCTTTTGAATTAAAATTTTCTCCAGATATATGCCTAGGAGTGGGATTGCTGAGATCACATGATAGTTCTATATTTAGTTTTTTGAGGAGCCTCCATACTGTTTTCCATAGTGGCTGCACCAATTTACATTTCCACCCACAGTGAAGAAGGATTCCCTTTTTCAGGAGAGTTCCTTTTGAATGAAAAGAAAAAGCCAAAAATATTGATTCTGCTTAACCACCCAAAGGGCTGGTTTTCCTTTTGTTTTGTTGTTTTCCCTTAGCACTGAGAGTAGACAACATGTGAGGGGGCAGAGAAGCTGGAAGACTGGGGAGTTTCAGTGTTGATGGGAGCAGGGAGCTTGTGAAGACACTCACGTGCACATGTGCACACACACGCACATGCACATGCACACATGCACACAGTGGGACCATGACAGAGAGCTCCTTCTGCAGAGAATACAGACCCCTCCACCTGTGTTCAATCCCAAGCAGAAGTCAGGATTTTTCTTCCCTTTTCAGGTGGTATGATTCTTCTCCAAGAAGACTGTTGGAAAAATAAGAACAATGGGGAAAGTGATGGGAGGGGTAGGATATTCAGAAAACTATCAAAATACATTTGCAAGATAAATTTCATGAAAATTATTCTTTAGTTACATGACAAATATTTTAAAATCTCTTCAAAGTGCTCAAATGCACTTTGGAAAAATTCACTTGTGCCTCATTGGGTTTGAATTTGAGCATGTGGTTTCCTCTGCATCAAGGAAGTAAGTAAAACACAGACCTCGGCAAAGGAAAATTGGAAACTTTAGTACAAAGCAAATTAATAATGAATATGACTAAATTTTGAAAGCCTTTCTTTGAAAAGGAATATTCTACTCTCAACCTATTGACCCTGGTTTTTGTACAAGATTTGAAATGCTTTTTTAAATTACATTGTGTGATACGAACTGTCAAAAAGGAAACGTTGCAGCATTTTGTGTGCTGGATATAAGTTCCATGTAACCACTAACACGTCCCCAATAAACCATCCTCATTAAAAAGCCCCTGGGAAGCTTGTTACCTTGATTAATTTAGGCTAATCTCCTAAACACATGATAATTAAGAGGATTGTGCCATTCTTCAGCATTCAGCACACCCGGCTTAGATCCTTTGTCCCTCTTCCATTCATCAGCTCTCAATTCTTTGCTAAAAGAAAGGCTGAAACCCTAGCCATCACGGTCTCGCATCAATTCTCTGTCCAGCTCTTGGGTCTTGCTGGACAAGCCCCCGCCAACTGTTCCTCCATCTGCAGTAGTTCTCGTGACAAGGAATTCACTCACTCCTTTCTGTCTACTTATCTTTGGTCATATGGAACCATTTTAGCCAAAGAAACTGCAGGGAATTTCTTCAGATCCTTCAAAATTGACCTAACCTAGTACGCAGGCAAGTATTTTTAAACCCAACATCATATAACCTGGAAAACCTGGACCAATGGAATGGTAAAATTGGAGGGAGACCATGATAATTCTCAACGAAGGAATCGGGCAGAGGCGTGCGTGTGACATGGCATTTCCATATTGCTCAGACCCTGCATCTTTCTCCAGCGTGTAGTTATCTCATTTTCCTAGTTGCCGAGTTTCCAGAACAACAGGCAGCAAGGGAGGGCTTTCTCGAAATGTCCACAGACTTGAAAAGACTGAGCTCATGGCCACTCTTCCTGATCCAGGCAACTCTTAGGAGCCCCACAGAGGGGCGGCCCAGGTGGGCCACGGGTTCTGGATGTCCTGATACACATGTGGGCCCTGAGAGCCAAAATCTCCACAAGACAGAGTTTGAAGACATCATCTGGGCCTGCACAGGCACACACAGGGCCATCATCACCAGTGCCACTTTTAAAATACAAAACCACAGGCGTTCCCGTCGTGGCTCAGTGGTTAACGAATCCGACTAGGAACCATGAGGTTGCAGGTTCGATCCCTGGTCTTGCTCAGCGCGTTAAGGATCCATCGTTGCCGTGAGCTGTGGTGTAGATTGCAGACGCGGCTCGGATCCCCCATTGCTGTGGCTCTGGCGTAGGCTGGTGGCTACGGCTCCGATTAGATCCCTAGCCTGGGAATCTCTATATGCCGTGGAAGCAGCCCTAGAAAGGGCAAAAAGACAAAAAAAAAAAAAATTAAATACAAAACCACACAGTTTTATTTGCTGTGCACACAAAGGAACTGTTGTCATTTTCTGTAACTGGTAAATAAGTGCTAAAGCCTTGCCCCCACCCACCGCATACTGGTTTTAGAGGGTCTTGTCTTGTCTTTTGCCAAGTCCTCAAGCACCTCTGAGGCCGATTTTCACTGCTGTGTGTGCTGTGTGATCACGATAGCTCTGGGCTGAGGGATATAAGCTCTGCATGATGAGGGCGGGGGCTCTAACTGTCAGAAAGGAGGGCTTGTTCATCATGAAAGTCCAAGTATTTTTCAGAGAAAAGGATTGAAGTCTGAACTAGATCATGACATTCATTTTAGCACTTCTTACCAACGGAGCCCACTGGAAGGACATGCCCCGTAGGTCACCTGCTCTGAAGGACCGGCTGTGGGATGTGCCCCTTTACTCCTCATCCAAACAGCTACAAAAAGGGGCATGGCCACCCACTCAGTCCTGCCCCACCCACCCATCCCACCTGCAGGTGGCCATCCAGCCAGGGGCTCAGCTTCTGGAGGCCTAGATTCACCCAGACCCTTGGAAGGACGGCTCTGCCCAGAGAACTGCCTGGCAGAGCCCAAAGCATACCCAGGCCCAGATCCAGACCCAGACCCTGAGCCAGAGCAGGCTTGCAGGGCAGGGGAGGCTCTTCCCAGAACCGGGCTCCAGGTGAGTGTCCTGACTGTTGATTCAGGAGTGTGCGTGGTGTGTGTGTGTGTGTGTGTGTGTGTGTGTGTGTGTGTGGTGTGTGTATGGTGTGTGGTGTGTGTGTATGTGCTGTGTGTTTATTGCTGTGTGCATGTGGTGTGTGTGCATGTGTGTATGTGGTATGTATGTGGTCTGTGTGTATGTGCTGTGTGTGTGTGTGTGTATAAATGTGTAGCAGGGGCTCACTGTCCTGTTGACAGGGTGGCAAGTGCCATCCCAGGTGCCACCTGCAGCATCAATGTCCTGCCACGGCATCTCACGTCTCACATCTCACGTGTCCCTGGCAGGCTGGCCCAAGCACATCTGGCAGGCATCCGCAGCCTGTGGAGGGGACAAGAGGACATGTTGGGACGAGGCTGTGCCTCTGGTTCTCTGGGACATGCTTCCCTGCAAAACACAGGTGGCTGACGGGCAGGCAGTGACCTTCACTCGTGCTCCCCTGCTCTCCATGTGTCTAGTTCTACAAAGACCACACCGGCCACATGGATGCTCCAAGAGGCCCAACTGTGAGGCCAACGTGGGGCCCAAGCCTCCCCACCCCACCTGTGTGGCCGAAGCCCCCTGGGGATGAGAAGGGTCAGAGGAGGAAGCCCCTTCACTCTAAAGGTGCAACTTTTCCACAAAGGGTGCTCTCCCCCATTCCTCTGCTTCCTCCAGAAGGCTGGCTCTTAAACTAGGAAAATGGGTGGGGAAGGGTGTCCCCTGCTGGGGGGGTGTCACTGCTGGTCAGGCGCAAAGAGGTCACAACGGAGCTTGGGAGGACCAAGGCCCGCTGTCCGGCGTGGGTTTCGTTCTGTGACATCGAGGAGGCAGCCCGTTGTCCCTTTGGGTTTCAGTTCTGACCTGGTCATTGCATGGGGCGGACAGTTCCAAAAGCATAGGAGACTGGCAATGCTTCTAATAAAACCCCTCCCAGTTTATCCCCTTTGGAACACAGCCCAGGCTGCAACAATAGGTAATGATTAATCACCTGCCATAACTGCAGCAACAGGGTGGCTAAGTCACACCTCTGCTGTCCCCAGGCCCCTGGGTGACCTGTCCTTGCCTGCGCTTGGAAGCCTGGGACCCGTCCAGCACGTTTTTACCACAAATGGCTCTGAAGCAGCTTGTCAGGTCATGCTCTTGGTTTGGTACTTGTGTAGACGATTGCTGACAATGAACCTAGTTTCTAGCTTGGGAGTCTGAGAGCGGTGACAGGAGCTTGGGGGCCTTCCTCCCCCCAGGCACTGTGAGGCTTGCTTGTGTCCACTCATGGGCATGAATCACACTTGCAGAGTCAAAGTAGCCTCAGAGGCCAAAGTCACTCTTTCACGTTGCCCTCGCCGCCAAGTCTCCGTGTCCTGGTTTGTCAGTCACAGTCCCCGTGTGTTCCTGGAGCTGTCAACGGTGGCCTCCTTCACTCTTAGAAATGCCCTGATGTGGACATTACATGGTCACCCTGAGCATTTTCCAAAAGGGGAAAGCCAGTAACTTTATGTGCTGTGGCAAAATGGCAGCTTATCAACAACAAAAAAAAAAAAAAAAAAAAAAAGGAAAAGAATGTTCTTAGCGTTAACAGAGATGCTTGGGAGGTTAGCAGTCAGCATTTCATGTTGAGTCCTAAGAAAATCAGAGCTGGAGTTCCCGTCGTGGCGCAGTGGTTAACGAATCCAACTAGGAACCATGAGGTTTCAGGTTCCATCCCTGGCCTTGCTCCGTGATTAAGGATCCGGCGTTGTCGTGAGCTCTGGTGTAGGTTGCAGACGCGGCTCAGATCCAGCATTGCTGTGGCCATGGTGTAGGCTGGCTGCTGTAGCTCCGATTAGACCCCTAGCCTGGCAACCTCCATATGCCGCGGGAGCGGCCCTAGCAAAGACAAAAAGACAAAGAAAATCAGAGTTAAGTGCACCCTGTTAAATCACACTTGGCCCGTATGTTTCAGGTGCCAAGTCTAACTGAAGGGCATGGCAGCCCAGGGCATCTGGCGCATGTCCGACAAGCCCTGTAGGAGGCGGTGGTAATGGTCCTAATGCGTGGGCAGGTATTAAAAGGTCGATGTTGTCAATCAGGTGGGCTCTTATTGATAATTCAACTGGTAGTGTGTCCGCACACACCAGCCTTCAACCTGATTCTCCAAGCCCGTGTTTCTGTGGTCCGGTCAGACCCGGAATGGTGCCTGCCATCTTTCTGTCTTGGAAATGCAGTGTACATTGAGTTCTAGACATTCTGTAGAAAAGACAGATGTTTAACTTTGTTCAGCCCAGTGCTCTATAAACCCGTTTGGCCATGGAACCCTCCTCCAGTAGTATCTGCCCACTTGCTGCAGAACCGGTTTCTAGGGATACATTTGAGGAGAGGCCGGGCTGGTTCATTCTTTGCCAATGAGGAAGTCCTTCCCCAAAGAGAGAGGACCGGGTCTCGTTCAGCCGAGCTGGTCCCCGAACCAGGCAAAACCAGAACCGGGCTGCAGACGCCCAGCCCCGGCCCCAGTGTGGAACCTATTGGAAGCAGCTAGGGTTTTAAAAGCTTCTGGCAGCACACGTCTTTGGTGTAGATTCCACTGGCCTGTTTTTACAGTTGTGTTTTGGGGACAGTGATTAAGTATCTGCCTGCTCAGTGTCCAGACATGAGGCTGCCTCTCAAGGTCAGAACAAGATAAGGTCAAGTCATTTCTGAAGTTCATTTCATCTGGACTGCTCTGTTCCTTCTATTTTATCGTCCTGTCCCAGGAGATGAAGTGATGATTAGAGGGAAGATGGTTAGACGTCAGTCTGGTTTCATTTCAAAATCTATTTTACCATTTCCTAGGCTTTGATTTTCAAAATTCCATCTATTTATTGGTCTCTTTTGGACCATAAGGATAAAGTACATCTGTCGCCCACACAGGTCCAGCTATGGGTCCTCGAGCTAAGCAGTCATGAAGTTATAGTCCCAGTAAATTTAGCCAAGGACTAATTTCACTTTGGTTTGCCTATAAATCCACTCGACAGAATACACATGGTTGTCTTGTGGTTCATGCAAACACATGTAAAGAATTAAGAAGTCTTTGGTGACAAGACAAAAATTACTCATAAAAATTAATTGGTGTTTAATTGAGAATGTATGAGATGGGATATTTGCGGGGCCTGACTACAGCTCAGGCACGCACGGAGTTCCTCTTGGATGCCCATTGCCCGTGTCATGTCAGTGCTGCTCCATCCAGCTCAGGGCCGAGCACTGCCCTGCCTTTGGGAGGGAGGGAGGGCACCTGGAAAGCATAACCATTGCAGAACCCTGATGTTGCTGGGCTCTTCCTACCCTTTATTTCCACAATTTTAGCTTTAAAGAAACCAGTTCCCTCTTTTTCTGCAAGCACGGCCTCCATGAAGCCGCATGGCTGCTTGCACTTCACAGCGGGGGCAGCTGTGGGCTGGATTTGCCTTGAAGGTGAATTTTCTGGGAAGTTTGAATCAGTGCAGTTGAGAAGCAAAATAGAAATCCTTGAACATACCTCAGTTTCCCCATAAGCCTAAGGAAACAGCCTCATAAGAGAAAATGAGGGCGTTCCCGCTGTGGCACAGTGGGTTAAGGATCCAGCATTGCCGGAGGTACAGCTCAGATTCAATTCCTGGCCTGGGAACTTCCATATGCCATGGGTACAGCCCCTATCCCCCCAAAAAAAGGGGGGTGGGGGAGAGAAAATGAAAACACAATTGTTTTTTAAAGGTTTTTATTTAATAAGGCCTCATTGTTTCAATTAACTGACTTCTGAGATTTACCATTTTCCTTAGGCGAGTCAAAGAATGTTAGCCACAACCTGATGATGCTTTGTTAGTTTTATAAGTTGGATTGGTTCATATTAAAAGCCACATGTTTAAAATACAGAGCACAGAAAATTTCCATGACACGTAGTCGTGGTTCAAAAAAAGTAAGGATACCAAAAGAAACGGTCATTCCCAAAATACAGATTTCCTTTTAAGTGACAGTATTAGAGTAGTTGTTCCTAGCCAGCTTGGGAGCTGAGTGGTGCCATATGTGATTTTTCAACATGAACTACCACTGGCCTTTGCAGGAAGGACGTGCTGTCTTTGCCTGTGGATTTGTTAGTCCCTCATGTTGCAGTTGAGTTTGTTCTTGTGAAAATCAACACCATTCCCCTGTCTTGGAGAACAGAGCTTCTGAGCCTTTCCAGACGTGCACCCCAGCTCCAGCCTGCAGTTCTGAGCCTGGTGTCAGGTGTCAGGGTCACAAGGGCAGGAAACAGGGAGGGCCACAGCATGGAGGTAAACAATACAACTGTCTCACTGTGGATGAGCAATGAGATCCTGCTCTATAGCACAGGGAACTATATCTAATCACTTGTGATGGAAAATGATGGAGGATGATGTGAGAAAAATAATAAATATATACATATATAATATATATATACACACACACATACCTGGGTCATTTTGCTATATAGCAGAAATTGGCACAACATTGTAAATAAACTATAATTTTAAAAAAATTTAATTAAAAAAACAAAACTGCCTGACACTGCCCAGTAGAAACCACCAATGGCCTTCAAAGACAGCTGCTGCCTAGGAGTTCCTGTTGTGGCACAGTGAAATCAAATCCGATGAGAATCCATGAGGATATGGGTTTGGTCCCTGGCCCCACTCAGTGGGTTAAGGATCCGGCATTGCCGTAAGCTGCGGTGTAAGCTCAGACATGGCTTGGATCCGGCGTTGCTCTGGTTGTGGTGTAGGCTGGTAGCTGCAGCTCCAATTCAACCCCTAGCCCTGGAATTTCCATATGCCGAAGGTGCAGCCCTAAAAAGACCCCAAAAAAAAAAAAAAAAAAAAAAGACAGCCACTGCTCAGAAACAGCCTCGATGCCCCTGCTTTTAGTTGGTCTCCTGACCCCTTGTCTGTCCCCAGCCACATAGTGTCCAGGGCTGCAGGCAGATTCAGGCACTTCCCCCCATCCCTCCCGCCCCTGACCCCAGACTCAGACCAAGTCCATGGTTACATTTAACCTCACCTTGAAATGTAGAAAGTGAACAATTAAATACTGACGTTTTCTCTAAAACACCTTCTTGAATTTCAGTCCTGTACATCCTGCTGTGCCATAATATGAAACTTGGATTTCTGGCACTGTCACGTTTTTAGGCTGGAATGTTTGAAAAATCCTGAGGGGGAACAAAGACATTATGCAACTATATATATATATAATGTCGATTTCAAAATCCAGGACGGGATGATATAAGGAAATATGTCATCTAACAGAGCTTTAAATACTATAATCCTTTTTTCCTATGTGTTATAATCCTTTATGAATCAAAAGCAAAAACTCGACGTTCATGATGTGCATCAGCATTATCCTCTCTCTAATAAACTGATTTCAACCTAAATATGCTATCCAGAGCAAGCTGAATCTATGAGTGCCAAGCTATAAACCAATCTTTAAAGATTTTGAAGCAGTGCATGCTTCCACATGATGGAAACACCTAATTTCATCAGATTAGGTGTGGTCAGCATTTCCTTGTGTCTGTAGTTGGGATTTTTTTCTCTGTTTTTCCGACTACCAATCTCACAAGAGGAGCAGGCACCTGTACTCAGGTCAGTCCCTGGGCTGATTTGCAGCATTGAGCCCTCGCTAAGTGAATACATGGTTGGTTGAATGAATGAATGAACGAGTGAATAGGACCGTGTCTCCTAACCCCTTTCCAGTTTACTCCTAATTAATACAAGCTTATTTTCACACCCTGTTGTGGCCTCAAAATCTGCCAGCCAGTCTGAGCACTCCTACACATGAGCACTTCTTCATTCTTTTGATGGGGGGTTTACCACGCACTCTGGTTTGCAAGGTTTGCTTCTCAGCTGCCGTCGAGTGGCAGTTGCATAGCTCGAGAGATTGGCAGCCCCACCAGAGATTAGAGGAAGAACCAGGAGACCTCGTTACAGCATTTTTATAACCATAGTAAAAAGCTTGATGAAAGATGAAACTAAAAACATTGAGGAAAATGAAACGTTAAGATTGTCTGGATTTAATTGTCCCTGGTCTTTTTCATGTCTGGATACATGGGAGTTGCCTGTATCTTGAATATGATGCCAACTGCTTCACGGGTTGTTGGGAAATAAAATGAGGCCATATTTGCAAAGCACATGGTGTGTGATCGGCATTTACTAAATATTAATTCTCTTTCCCTTAATTTGAATCGAGTAAGACCTTAAGAACTATCACTGTTCCCAGCTATTGCAGCCTCTCCTCATCCTAACTGTGAGATTGGGGTTAACTGTTCTGTAGTAGGTATGATTACAGGTTTTAACCGTTCTATAGTAGGTATGATGGAGGCTGAAATTAATCAGGAATACAGAATGGGTCTGGAGATGGAGTTGATTTTCCAGTATGCTGTCGAGGGCCTGCCCACGAAATAAATGGCTTGCAGGTGTTCGAAGTGGACTGGGAAAAGGTCCAGGTGTGCTGAGGCAGACTTCTACCCAGTGGACTCTGCCTTGGCACACGGCATGTTCCTCACAGCTCCCTCTCCACCACGCCCTCGCTCTACTCGCACCTCCTAATAAAGACAAGCAGTATCTGGAGGACAGCGAAATGTCTTTTCTAGAAGGAGTCTCTGTACTCAGGAAGGCCGGGCCTCTGATGCAGCCTAGCATGGTCCACTTGGAACAGACCGGCTCTCTTCACCCTTACGTGCATGCGAATCATCAGAGATCTGAGCCATTGTAGTGGGTTTGGGAATGAGGGTTAGGAGTCTGCATTTCTATCCAGCTCCTGAATGGCGCTGATGCTGCTGGTCCAGAATCTCATTTTTCTGTAAAGTCCAGACGGGAACTCTTGCAGGGTCTGTGGGCCTTGCGGCATGTCACATCCACTCGGCTGTCACTGTAGCTCAGAGGCAGCCACAGACCCTGGGGAAGCGGGAGGGCACGACCACGATCCCAAAACTTCATTTACAGATTTGGAGTCTGACCTTGTGCAATTTCCCTATGTCACAAAACATTATTCTTGCGATTTTTTTCCCTAACCTTTAAACACACAAAAAAACCCACTTCTCTGCTCAGGGGCCGCAGGGAGATAGGTGACCTGCAGGCGGGGTGTGCTGACCAATGTCACAGTGCCACAGCCCAGGAAGGCCAGCAGAAGTGTCCCTAAGTGCCCATCTAACCAAGGTGATTAATTGTCCTCTTTTAGACATTGCATCGCCCTTTTCCATGGGTCATTTTCCCTGATAGTTGGTTCATATCTTTTTATGTCTAGATACTTACAACACAGCACAACCATGGGAAAAAAAATTATATATACATGTATGTGTAACTGGGTCCCCATGCTGTACAGTTGAAAAAAAAAGTGTGTTGGGGGAAATAACAATAAAAAATAAATTAAAAATAAGTAAATAAATAAAATTATAGTTGATTTGCAGTGTTATGTCAATTTCTGCTGTACAGCAAAGTGACCCAGTCATACATACATATGTGTGTGTGTGTGTGTGTATTCTTTTCTCTTATTATTTTTAAACTTGTTCTCTCTCAGGAGACTAGATATAGTTCCCTGTGCTGTACAATAGGACCTCATTGCTTATTCATTCTAAATGTCATAGTTTGCATCTACCAACCCCCAACTCCGAGTCCATCCCTCTCCCTCTACCTCTGTTTCCTATCTTTTTATGGAAAATTAAAATACTCCAGGTGACAGACAGATAGACAGACCTCTCACTGGTTCCGGCCCACCAGGCTTTAGTCTTTCCAGCACCCCCAGCCTGGAACGCAACACCTTCGACATGGGAGACCCCAGGAAGCGTGTGCGGTAGAATTGAGTCAGTGGAACGAGCCTTTCACTGGGCTGTGGGGAGAGCAGCTCCTGGTGGGACAGGACTGATGCAGCGGGTGGGGGAGAACTCCCGAGATGGGCACGGGGAGCAGGTAGGACATGAGGCCTGCAAAGGGAACAGTAAATCCATGCACACGTTTGACAGAAACGGAGGATTTGTGTAGGAACGTGGCAGAAAAATCAAATCAGGCCCAAGCTAGAGGAAAGCAGACATGGCAGGTCTGAGGTTTGGGGAATGGTTTGCATCAGAATGGGTTTCGAGAGCTTTCACCTGGTACAGAGCATGAGAAAGACTCCTTGGCTCGCTGGGATGAAGAGACCCGTCAGAGGACCTCAGATCGTGTATTGCCTTGTTAGTTGTCAGTGAGTCTGTGTCATTATTGGGCATTGTTGCATAAATAATGTTTACTTTTATCTTTAAAAAATGTAAAAAGACTTCAGATCAAGAAAAATGTAAGACACCATCTATTCTCGAGGTGGAAGATCTGGACTGTGATTATGGAAAAAATAGAGAAGGGAAGTTCCCATCAGGGCTCAGCAATAACAAACCAGACTCGTATCCATGAGGACTCAGGACCCTGGCCTCGCTAAGGATCCAGCGTTGCTGTGGCTGTGGTGTAGGCCGGCAGCTGCAGCTCCGATTCAACCCCTAGCCTGGGAAGCTCCAGGTGCAGCCCTAAAAAGACAAAAAAAAAAAAAAAAAGAAAAAACAGAGAAGGGACTGGAGGATGGTTCTCAGTCTGAACATCCTCTAAGACTTTATGAAAACAAAGGAAACCGTAGAAACAGCCCAGAATCAAGAGTGCTGCCCTTTTCAGTGGCTTCAAAAGTGATATGCATAACACTGAGGAGATGCTCAGTTGGCTAGACTTTTAAATGTTTTTAATTCCCAAAGTCATATCTGTTCTTTTCCAAGTATCTCGTACTTTCTTTTAATATAGCTTCTGGAGTTAATGTTCTACTAGCAAACTCGTTTGTTTTATTGACTTTATTTTCAGATTAAATATAAATAGATACCTATATTTTGCTATTTAAGTGCAGAAAAGGCTAGGCCTCAGTGCCATATTTTCAAAAGAGGGGACCAAATCCAAAGAATTTTATGGAGGGACAGACTCGGGGAAAATCCCTCTGTGCCGATTAAGACCCAGCTGGTCTGTTCTGTCCCTGAGACCGCAGGCCTTTTAGTTGTTGGTGGCACATTCCTTTGTATTTCTTTAAAATGAAATCACCCTGTGATGGGGGAGGGGGTTAGCACAGTTTCACATTTTTTGGTTAAACATCCTGTTGAGAGGTTGAGGTGCTCGAGGAATAAAAGAAAGGATGTGAGGAGCCTACCTGGCAACAGTCCAGCTGCTGCCTCCAACACTGCAGTCCTGGACGATGGGACAGAGTGCTGAGGACCCAGCGTTGCCGTGAGCTGTGGCGTAGGTTGCAGATGCGGCTCAGATCTGGCATGGCTGTGGCTGTGGTGTGGGCTGGCGGCTACAGCTCCCATTCGCCCCCTAGCCTGGAAACCTCCATGTGCCGCAGGCGTGGCCTTAAAAAGACCAAAAAAAAAAAAAAAAAGTTCTCTAGATACCAGAGGTGGGGAAGGATGGACTCTGTTCCTGCCTGGCTGGCCAGGTTGGCAGAGCACTGCCGCCCAGGGTCTGCACCATGACCTCCAGTCTCCCTTGACACAGTAGGCATTTTGCGCATAATATCGATATTACTCTCATATTCCTCTTTAGATACAAATAAGCAATACAACTGTAATAGACATAAGAGGCATTTGTGATAAACTGCCTTTATGGACTCTTTGGATTTCTGTCCCTTTGGTGCTGTCAGCGACATGGTCTTCCCCAGTTTGATCGTGTCCTTTTCTCCCAGGTTGACACGCTGTTCCAAGTGTTCACAGAGGAAACCCATGTATCGTCTAGCCATTCATTTCCTGATCTGAGATGCAGAGCTTCTGGCACTAACACGGACACAGATCCTTTTTTATCAAACAAGCATCCTATTCCACAGCATCTCGCCTTTCACGTCCGCTTTCTCTTTTTTTTTTTGTCTTTTTGTTATTTCTTGGGCCGCTTCTGGCGGCATATGGAGGTTCCCAGGCTAGGGGTCGAATCGGAGCTGTAGCCACTGGCCTACACCAGAGCCACAGCAACTCGGGATCCGAGCCGCGTCTGCAACCTACACCACAGCTCACGGCAACGCCGGATCCTTAACCCACTGAGCAAGGGCAGGGACCGAACCCGCAACCTCATGGTTCCTAGTCAGATTCGTTAACCACTGCGCCACGACGGGAACTCCCGCGTCCGCTTTCTGATGTTCAACCCTGTTTTCTTTCTCTCCCTCCTGCCCTGCCGTCCTCATGGCACAGATGGTTCTGTGAAGGGAAGGAACTGCACAACAGTCCTGACATCCAGATCCAGGGGGACGGCGACCTGCACACGCTGCTCATAGCTGAGGCCTTCGAGGACGACACGGGCCGATACACCTGCCTGGCCACCAACCCCAGCGGCTCCGACGCCACATCCGCCGAGGTGTTCATTGAAGGTACACAGGGTGTGGGGTGGGCAGGGGCCTGTGGCTCTGGTCCCACAGGGCTTCTCCAGCACACAGGGCACAAACATGTTGTGGGTCTAACCTCAGTCATCCTGGAAGCTTTATAAATAAATCTGACACTTGGGCACATGTCAGCGATATCTCATTTCAACATTTGTTCCTTTCCATTGAAAATACTTCAGCGACATTAACTTGAATGTACTTATGACATTCTAAGTATCCAACTTGTTTTTGGTTTCTCTGGTGGATAAAGAATGGGGATATTTTGAAGTACTGTATCTATCAACCAAAGTTGAACTTAAATGATTTAGGAAATAATTCATGGGAAGGTAGATTGAATATTTTTTAATGTTCTCATTTTAGCTAAATTCTGGGATTTTTTCCTCTTTTGTTAAGACACTGCTATTCCTGCTAAATGTACCATGAACTTGCAATCACTCGGTGAAAGATTTCAAGAATCTATGTTGCATTAAAGGAGAGTAGGCAGAGTAGACTATTTCTATAGTTCTAACAATTCTTTTTTAAAAAAAAATTATAATAGTTGATTTACAATGGTTTGTCAATTTATGCTGTACAGCAAAGTAACCCAGTCACACACATATATATGTATATTCTTTTTTTCACGTTATCCTCCATCCCTTTCCATCACAAGTGATCAGATATAGTTCCTTGGGCTAAACAGCAGGATCTCATTGCTTATCCACTACAAATGCAATAGTTTGCATCTACTAACCCCAAACTCCCAATCCATCCCACTCCCTCTCCCTCTTCTTCCCTCTTGGCAACCACAAGTCTGTTCTCCAAGTCCATGAGTTTCTTTTCTGTAGATAGGTTCATTTGGGCCATATATTAGATTCCAGATGTAAGTGATATCATATGGTATTTGTCTTTCTTCTTCTGACTTACTTCATTTAGTATGAGAGTCTCCAGTTCCATCCATGTTGCTGCAAATGGCATTATTTTGTTCTTTTTTATGGCTGAGTAGTATTCCATTACGTATATATACCACATCTTCTTAATCCATTCCTCTGTTGATGGATATTTAGGTTGTTTTCATGTCTTGGCTGTTATGAATAGTGCTGCAATGAACATAGGGGTGCGTGTATCTTTTTCAATGGCTGCTTTGTCTGGATATATGCCCAGGAGTGGGATTGCTGGATCATAGGATAGTTCTATATTTAGTTTTCTGAGGAACCTCCATGCTGTTCTCCATAGTGGTTGTACCAATTTACATTCCCACCAGCAGTGCAGGAGGGTTCCCTTTTCTCCACACCCTCTCCAGCATTTGTTATTTGTAGACTTACTAATGATGGCCATTCTGACTGGTGTGAGGTGGTACATCATTGTAGTTTCAAGTTGCATTTCTCTAATAATTAGTGTTCTAACATTTCAGGGGTTTTTTCTATACCCACAGCATGTGGAAATTCTTGGGCCAGGGATCGAACCTGAACCATAGCAGCAACCTGAGCTGCAGCAGTGACAACACCAGATCCTTAACCCACTGAGCCACAAAGAACTCCATAAATTTTTTTTTTTTCTTTTTAGGGCTGCACCCACAGCATATGAAAGTTCCCAGGCTAGAGGTCTAATCAGAGGTTCACCTTTTGGCCTGCGCCATAGCCACAGCAACACAGGAATCTAGCCACATCTGCGACCTACACCGCAGCTTGCTGTAATGCCGGATCCCTGACCCACTGAGCAAGGCCAGGGGTTCAACCTGAGTCCTCATGCACACTAGTCAGGTTTGTTAGCCACAATGGGAACTCCGATAATTCACTGAGAAGATTCAGCCTAGAGGGAATTAGAAAACTTGAAATCTAACTATGTAGTTTACGTCACTGTTGCATTTGAATCAATACCAATAATTTGAGTTTCAAGTGTCTTACACACCACAGTGTTTTGTTGTCCCTAAAGCCATAAACTGGTGAGCCCCCTAGTAACTGCTTGCATTTCAAAATAGTAGTTAGACTACGGAAAGAAAATTTAAATTCTTGAGCTCTCCACTACCTTAAACTTCATCTTTTTACTAATTTTTAACTGTTTAATAGCACTCAATTTCTTTGTTTTATAAAGTGGAAGAAAACAAGATGTGAACCATTATTTATAGCCCCTATAAGAACTAACAAAAAAATTGGTTCTAGAAGTAACTGTTATTGAAAGTGTGTGCCTTTGCTTTTAACAAAAGGATTCCCTGCAGCGTTTGCAAAAGCCTCTGTGAGATCCTCAGGGAACCTCGTCCTGCAAATAAGAGCAGACCTCTGGGACTGACAGTCACAACAGCTACGGTGGCCTCCACACTCATGCAGACGCAGTCATTCAGGCCTCAGCGTGAGCCTGTTCGGTGTTATCAGGGGCCCTGTGTATGCAGGTGAAGCCCGGCCAGAGAGGTTAGAGGATTTGCTCAAAGTCACCAGGACTTGAACCCAGGCCATCCTGCTCCAGGGCCTGTGTCCTTAGCCTCTGTGTCATACGTACTCCAAAGTGCTAAATGAACAGGAAGGAATGTTGGAAAGAAGAACATTTACTGCCTTAGCAGAAAGTTTAACTCATGGGTGGCCTGTGGAGCAAACGCTGTGAAGCATTTTCAGTACAATGAAGGAAAGTTAAACTTGAATTAAAAAAAAAAAAAACTGTTTGCTAATGATAGTCGGATTTGTCTCCCAAAACCAAGTCCAGATAGAACCTCTTGAGGTGTTTCTCTTTTCATTTTACATCTTTTAAATTTTTTTAAATTTAATTTTTGTTTTTCTGTTGTGTTTTTAGGGCCGCACTCGAGGCATATGGAGGTTCCCAGGCTAGGAGCTGAATTGGAGCTGTAGCCACTAGCCTACACCACAGCCACAGCAATACAGGCTCTGAGCCGTGTCTGTGACCTACACTACAGCTCACAGCAACGCCAGATCCTCAACCCACTGAGTGAGGCCAGGGATCAAACCGGCCTCCTCATGGATGCTAGTCAGATTCGTTTCCACTAAGCCATGGCAGGAACTCCATGGATTGCTTCTCTACTGCAGATGTTAAATCACGTCAGGTTTATGTACTAGTCTCTTAATACCCACTCAAACACCTCTTTCCAAGGCCTCACTGTGTGCCAGGCAGTGTGGGTACAAATGCAATGGAGACAGCCTTGCTGTCAAGGATCTCCCAACATATGAGCAGAGATGGACAGATTTTTAAAAAAATTGAAAGTAAGTGATATTTTAGGTGATATAAAGTTGCCGAAATCTCAGCTGCCTCTGCACATAGATGCCAAATAGAAACATGGAGACAGAGTTGGAGGAAATAGAAAAAGGAGCTTGAATGGCCAGGCAAAGAGGGGACACAGCAGGCTAGTGTCTCAAGGACTCTGTCCCCCTTGGAGGGGGTAGCAAGGAGTCTTCTAGTCTTGGAGGAACAGCGCATGGTCAGCTCGTGGACATTCTCCTGATTGGTGGGTGGTGAGGTTATTGGGAGTCAGCATCATCAACCTTCTGGTTCCAGCTAGTCTGGGGTGTACGTGCTTGTGGGCAGCATCCAGTTGACTTCTCCCACCCAGTGGGGCTTCAGCACCTGCCAAACAGCTCCAAGGACATGGCTCAGAATAGTATCTATAGTCTCTGAAGAAGAACTAACTAAAGGTCCTTGACTTTGTTGAATGGCTAAACTATTATTATCTTGTCTTGCTTGACTGTTTTCCTTTTTCTCTGGATTTTCTTACTTCTCTAATTAAATTGATTATTTGACTAAAGTTTTTCTAGAGACAAAAAGGCAAGAGGAGGATGTGAGTGGGGGTCCATCCTGGGAAGGCCTCCCGGGGTCCTGCTCGGTGACAATAATAGAAGTATATAAAGTGTTATAAAGATACCAAAGAGGAGTTCCCCCGTCGTGGTGCAGTGGTTAACGAATCCAACTAGGAACCATGAGGTTGCGGGTTCGGTCCCTGCCCTTGCTCAGTGGGTTAAGGATCCGGCGTTGCTGTGAGCTGTGGTGTAGGTTACAGACGCAGCTCGGATCCCGCATTGCTGTGGCTCTAGCATAGGCCAGCAGCTACAGCTCTGATTCCACCCCTAGCCTGGGAACCTCCATATGCCGCGGGAGTGGCTCAAGAAAAGGCAAAAAGACAAAGACAAAAAAAAAAAAAAAAAATACCAAAGAACTTAAGCTTAACTGCAAAATACAGAAGATATACTTACTTTCCTATAATAAGGGGAAATACTTCCCTGCCTCAGAAACCCGTTTCAGGGTCCAGCTCTGGAGGCCTTGAACATGTACAACATGATCTTTAATGTTATTTCCTGAGGGGGCTTCCCAGAGAGTGAACCACGTAACTAAAGCTTCAGATGCAGGGTGAGGCCAGGCAGGGCTCTCAGCATCTCCGCACCTTTATCCAAAGCCTACTTCATGGGAGCACCTACTCTTCTGGCCCCGCATCTCTCACCACCATGTCGTGTGTTTATTGGTCCCTGTCTGTGTCCCCAAAGAATGGGAGCCCCCCAAAGGCAGGGTCTATGTGTTCCTCACCACGGCACCCTCGTTACATGACAGGTGCGCACGCAGCTGGCTCAGCCCTCAGCCTTTCGCAGGATGCAGGAGGACAGGCAGTGCTGGCAGATGGAGCAGAAAATCAGTTGGAAATCACAAGAGCCAGGAAATAGCAATCTTTTAATTTACTGAGCAGAAACTCATAGGTCATCTAAGGTTGGTTTGTTTGTTTGTTTGTTTTTTAAAAAGGAAAGGTGTGATGTAGGAAAATTAACCTAACACAGATGAACACAAATTTGAGAATGTTGGAAGGACAAGGTGGGTCTGTGCGGTGAGGGTCCAGGCCTAGGGTGTCCCTGCAGAAATAAATAGGAAGGACAGCAAACATCCCGCGGTTTCCTACGCAGCACATCCAGCATTGGTAAGAGCTGGAAAACCAAGGCGGAGAGCAGTCACAGGAAGGGGCACCAGACAGCCGTATGACAGAATTCAGGAAAGGTGGAAATTCCCAAAGTGTCAACAGGCAAATACAGCTAATTGCAAAGAGCACACACTGTGTGATTGCGCTGGAACAGATATGTACATAAATATACAGTCGCCAATCTGAGGTTTCACTTTCCATGGTTGCATTTACCAGTCAACTGCAGTGGGAAATAAGTGGAAAATTCCAGAAATAAATCATGGGTAGGTTTTGAATTTTTCACATTCTGAGCAATATGGTAGAATCTTTTGCCTGGGCTCCGACCACCTGGGAGATGAAGCATCCTTCTGTCCATGTGTCCTGTCAGGTGACTCCCAAGGTGTTTCTAGGCACCTGTTCAACGACCCTTATCTTATTAAAAACGGCCCCAAAGCCCAGGGCAGTGGTGCTGTGGATCGGGATGTGCCAAAGAGAAACCACACGGTGCTTCCTTTAAGTGAGAGGTGAAAGAAGGGAAAAACCTGTGTGCAAAGGTTGCCAAGATCCACGGCAACACAAACCTTCCACCTGTGAAGTTGGAAAGAAGGAAAAGGAAATTCCTATTAGTTTTGTCATGCACCTCAAGCTCTAAAAATTACACCCACGATGCATAACCAGGGCTTAGTTAAGAAAGAAGAGGCATTAGATTTGTACAATAAGATATTTTGAGAGGGAGAGACCACATTCACATAACTTTTTTATAATTGTTATAATCGTAATATAATTATGTGGTTATATTTGTTCTATTTTATTATGTTATTGTTAAACTCCTACTGTGCCTAATTAACAAATTAAACTTTATCTTAGGTTTGTAGGTGTAAGAAGAATAGCATTTATAGGATTTGGTTCTGCCTGAGGTTTCAGGCATACACTTAAGTCTAGCCCACACCTTCCTCTGATAATGAGGGACCACAGTATGTTTATTAATAAATTCAGTTTATCTGAAAAGTATAGGGCAGACTGTTAGCATGTGCAGAATGGGGTCAAGGAAAGTGCATACTGGTGTTCACTATTATATACACAATTCTGTGCTGTTTGTTACTTTCCTATAACATGTATTATTTTAAGAGATTTTAAATAGATAATTTGAATAACAAGTTGAATATGGCTCATAGAAGAGGCATCAAGAATATACTTCTAACGATCACAGTTATTTTATTTTAGTCTTTTTTGGGGGATGGGGGGAAGCACCTACGGCATACAGAGGTCCCCAGGCTACAGGTCGAATTGTAGCTGAAGCTGCCAGCTTACACCACAGCCACAGCAACAGGGGATCTGAGCTACATCTGTGACTTACACCACAGCTCATGGCAACACCAGATCCTTAACTCACTGAGCGAGGCCAGGGATTGAACCCACGTCCTCATGGATATCAGTCGAGTTCTTAGCCCACTGAGCCTCTACGGGAACTCCCAAACCATCACAGTTATTTTAAATGTCACTTAAATCTCTTGTCACAAAATATATGAGCATTAATATATAAGGACAGTTTGCACTCAGACTAAAAATCCGACAAGGTGACCCTGAATTTTGAAATAGTAATAAAGCAAATAAATTTGGGAGGGCGTGATCCAAAATTAGAGACAATCATGTTCAAGAAGGAAGCCACGGTCAAGTTCCACTTTATCAAAGAATCCAAAAGCATCTCCCAATTAATGAGCAATGAAGATATGGGTAATATGCACCATGGAGGTTTTATACACAGACACATATTTATTTCATCATTTATAAGCCCTTTAAAAGTATGGTTTAATGGCCAAAGTGATTAAAATGAAACTAACAATAAATGACATTACACACATATTGCTTTGAAAAAGGCTTTTCTTGGGTAGTTCTTTTTTTTTTTTTTTTTTGCTTTTTAAGCCCACACCCACAGCATATGGAAGTTCTAAGGCCAGGGATTGAATCAGAGCCACAGCTGTCGGCCTACACCACAGCTCAAGGCAACGCTGGATCTCTGACCCACTGAGTGAGACCAGGAATCAAACCTGCATCCATGGATACTAGTCAGATTCCTTTCCCTTGTGCCACAATGGGAACTCCCAGGTAGTTCTTTTTTTCAATGATTATCTGAAAAAAACAAGTAAAATGATCTGAACCATTCTGTATTTCAGAATAAGACTTTGCATGTCATTGTTTGGAAATAATGAGCATTACCTTTGAGCATTACCTTTGAAGCAGTTTTAGATCCTACTTAACCTCTTTATTATTATTTTTAACTCAGGTGCCAGTTCATCCGATTCTGACAGTGAAAGTGTAGCTTTCAAGTCAAAACCTGGAGCCATGCCACAGTAAGTGCCTACAATTCCGTCAACTGTAAGCAAAGAATGTCAACAGAATGGTGGACTGTGACAGTGTGTGACGCCACTTGTATTGGGCTCTGAAGGGAAAGGTCAGCTGATGTCAATCAAAGATCAATTATTTGAACCTGGACCCAGTTTTAACTTACGAATTCCAACATTGAAGCCTGCGTTTCATCATCGGTCTGCCAAAATCTAACCATCCACAGTGTTAGTTTCAAGACAATGAACTTGTTATAAGTATAGGAAAAGAATGGTCACATTGAGGGAAAATTACTTAAATCATTACTAAAAACAGGAGATGACCAATTTATTCACGCAAATTAGAAAATATCTAATTAGGCCAGAAATAGGTGTACGTTTGGATAAAGTTTATTTCCAGTTAGATCTTGTCATGAAAGTCTTAAAATTTAGTTTTTCCTATACATATATGCATTTTTAGTAAAATGTTAGCCTTTTAATTATTTCGCATAAATAAAATAAAATCTACCAGAATTCTTTGGAAAATTCCATGAATGTTCAGATGGTGCCAATAAATGTCTTTGATTTGCTGGCATATACATAATAACAGTTGCATCCATCCAGAATCAAATAACCAATGAATATTAACGCTAGAGGGACTTGGGTAAGATCGTATGCTCTGACACCTCTGTGTTCAGATAAGGATCCCTGGTTTAGTGAAGTGAGCTTACTTGCTGGAGGTTACACAGCTTTAGATTTTAACTTAGTGAAACTAGGCCTTGAAATTCTTCTTAACCTTTCTCCCCACCTCACTAGCTTTTATGGACCGAGAAGACAAAAATCTTAAGGTGCTATCAGCCTTACACATGTGAGAAACTAGAACAAAAAACAGCTGGTAGACTTAAAACAGACACCCAGACCTTCAGATTAAATACGGAGCCCAGACCCTAAATGTGTCAGCTATCTGCTTATTGCTAGAGCCTGGGCTTTTTCCAAGGCTTTTCTTTTCTCTTAGGAGTTTCAAGTTCAGTGTTTTGGGTTCTCAGGTAAGACCTGAGATACATGGTTACATGAGCTGCTCTTCTTTCATCTATGGGTTGACTTTGCCTGTGTCTGTCGGGTCATTCTGTGCATATACTGACAACTACTATTCTCACTGCGGTGGTGGGTCCCCGTTTGTGAAACACTGACAGTGGCAGCCAGTTGATTATCCATAGACACTGGGCTATTGTGTGGAAATGTTTCGAAGAGTATTTCCTGCCGAAAAAATTCTGACTGAGCACTTGATTCCTTATCTTTCAGAGCTCAGAAGAAAACAACTTCCGTTTCCTTGACGATAGGATCATCGTCTCCCAAGACAGGGGTGACCACCGCCGTGATTCAGCCACTGTCTGTCCCCGTTCAGCAGGTGTGTGTGCTTGACCACAGCCCAAAAGGAGTCAAGCTCATTAGCAGACTACTTGGGTCAAAGAATTTAGCTTTGCTTCTAACTAGCCCTCCCTTAAAATATTCTCTAAGTGGAAACACAACTGGGAGAAAAGAAAATGGTAGGTAAAGTTCTTCCTTTTAATGCACTAAACATAATCTTTAATCAAAGACACAGCACCGATTAATGAACATTGCATTTCCTTTGGGAACCTGTCTTTCTAGCAGCCAATAGTCTGGGCTCTGTTTTAGCTGTTACTGTTTGATTTTCCCCCACATCTGTGCCCATTTCCATTTAGAAAATTCATTAGCTCATTGAAAACAAAGTAGAAGAAAAGTCCACATACTGACAAAAGCTTTCCCATCCTCAAAGAGCTAAGCAGATAATACAGGAAAAAATTCATTACATCCCTTCACCATGCATTTTCTTTTCTTTTTTTTTTAGTGGATTTTATTACATTTATAGTTGTACAGTGACCACCACAACCCAGTTTTATAGCATTTCCATCCCAGACCCCCATCACCACAAATTTTTATCCTTCATTTATCTCATCGCAAGACTGCATTAGCCAAGAGGAAACAGCAGTACAAACTCCTGGAAAGTAATTACATAAGTTTACTTTGCAAACACAAACAACATGAAGTATTTTTAACAAAAAAAAATAAAATCTAGAGCGTTCCCTTTGTGGCTCAGCATGTTAAGAACCCAACTGGTGTCCATGAGGATGTGGGTTTGATCCCTGGCCTTGCTCAGTGGGTTAAGGATCCGGCATTGCCATGAACTACTGTGTAGGTCACAGAGGCAGTTCAGATCTGGTGTGGCTATGGTTGTGGGGCAGGCCAGCAACTGCAGCTCCAATTCAACCCTTAGCCTATGAACTTCCATATGCTGCAAGTGTGGCCATAAAAAAATAATAAAATCTAAATGTCTCTAAATCAAACATGATACCTGGCCTTTATGCTGTGATGAGCATCTTTAAACCCAGCACTCTCGGAATGTGAGCTCACCCTTGACCCCTACTGGCCTGTCTTCCAGCTACTGAGCTCCCCTAGGTCCACGGGTGTGTCCTCCAGCTACTGAGCTCCCATAGTACATGAGTGTGTGCACCAGTTACTGAGCTCCCAAAGGTACCTTAGAAAGTGCAGGGTGTGACAGGCTCTGTGTCAAGTAGGTGCACAGAAGACACATCTGTGCTCATAAACTTGAGAAGCACCAACCAGTACGAGTTACTCAGACACAGCATGTATAGTAGATATTTCCTTTAAACCCCTGAACCAGGATTCATAAAAATCATTCTGGCTAAGGCAGTGGCCTTGTTTGGGGTTTGATAATTACGTACTAGTGAGTATTTCATGAATGCTTAGCCCCGTGCTAGGCATTTCATGGCAGAAAAAAATATCAGTGGCTCCATTCCCAAAGTTTATAAACTCTGAGTGGGGAACAGGAAATGTACACATGTAGCACTTCTTGAACATGACTATATTGAGGTGTCACAGGGCAGCCTCAGGACAGAAAGACACACGTGCCTCTAAATGTATACGCAGTGTGAACAGTACATGGAGAAATGGTTTAAATGCATCAGGAACACCAAGTGGAAGGGAATAGACCTCACTTTTACAGTTGGGAGAAGGAGGTGCACAGAGAAATGCTCTTGATGTGCTGGGCAATATGACACCAGCTACATGGCAAGGACAACCCCAAGAGCTGCCAGTGTGAATCCCAGCCTCACCACTGACTAACCAGGGGCCCTTGAGCAGGTGACCTGACCTCTCTGTGCCATTTCTGCATCTGTGAAACTTTGACAGTGAGATCATGCATCTCAGGGTATCATGGGGGTCCAATGAGTTCTCCTTCACAGACTCAGGACAGTGCCTGGCACAGGGTAAATGCCACACAAGTGATCACACACGCTTTAGGCAAGAAAAGACAGTGAGACCCAGGCCTCCTGAACCACAGGCCAGCCCAGAGTGTCCAGAGAGGGTGAGGAAGGCCAAGCATCTCCATGACGACCAGCTTTCCCGGCATTGCCCTGTGGTCCACAGCCGCCCCCAGATCCGTGGCAGCACATCCGCAGATTCCGCCACTTGAGGGTAGAAACATGCCTGTTGTGCATTTTATGTAGGGTCTTCAGCATCCCTGGATTTTGGTGTCCCAGGGGTTCTGGTTCCAGGACCCCAGGGATACTGAGGGAAGGCTATATTTACACACATACCATGAGGTCACCATCATCTTGGGCTAGGAAGCTAGCAATCACTTATGTAAAAATGAATCAATCCAGATTGTTTGAAAATAAATAATCAGACTCAAAGAAGTGCTTTCCATTCATTATGAAATCCTTACCCTTCCCCAAAGTGAGGTGGTGGTTCAGCACCTTTGCCTTTTGCACATCAAGAAAAAGATACTGGAAGGTTCCCATTGTTGTTCAGTGGTAACAAGCCCAACTAATATCCATGAAGATGCAGGTTCAATCCCTGGCCTCGCTCAGTGGGTTAAGGGGCCCAGCATTGCCATGAGCTGTGGTGTAGGTCACAGATGCAGCTCAGATCTAGCATTGCTGTGGCTGTGGTGTAGGTTGGCAGCTATAGCTCCAATTTGACCCCTAACCCGGGAACTTCCATGTGCCACAAATGCAGCCCTAAAAAACAAAAAAACAAAAAAAAAAGGAAAAAATACTGTATTTTTTCTTTCTTTTTCTTTCTTTTTTTTTTTTTTGGAATCTGTACATCAAAAAGGATTCAGATTAAAAATGAGATAGGTAGATGTTTGATAACCAGTAGCATGTGCTTTGCATTCAGTGAGTACAGACTGTATTTCAAAATAAAACAGAAAAAGACCCTTGTGGAAGTGCTACACACAGGAACCCACTGGATCATAGCCTATAGAAGCACGTGGGTCCCTGAGGGCCCTGACTAGCCTTTTGAACAGAGAACAGGTGTGAGATGAGGATAGAGGGCATGTGTGCTGGGGTGGGAGGGGGTAGCTGTGCGGTCCCCCTTGAGTGTCCTTCACGGGCGCCATCCCAATAACACCAGGTCCCTGGAGCCCATCTGTCAGCATTTGTATGTTAGAGTTTGATCCATGTGCTTTGCTTTCCAGGCCCCCAGCCCCACCTCGTACCTCTGCCGGCCAGATGGACCTGCAGCTGCCTGCCTCCCTCCTGTCTTCACCAAGGTTTGATCTCTTCGGGTCTCTTTCTGGGGATTTAGTCTGAATCTTAAATTCCATTCCCATGTGGCTTCATGTCAAGTCTTTAAAAATTAAAAGGAGTGGATCAGCAGGCTTTATCAGGGTTGCCTTTGGGGCTAAATGGATACTCATCGCACAGCTGCTGCAGGATTGTAATCTTGTGAGGGGTTGTGAAGTGTGTGCACCGTCACATTCGGCCTGATAGGGTTCAAAATAGAGGGGGGGGATATGCAAAAAAACAAGACAAAATGCTGGGTAGGGAACTGGGAGAATGGGCAAGCCTTATAAAATACATCTTACAAAAACTGACTAATTCACAGTTGGCACTGGTGCTTTGCATGGCCAAGTTGATAACATGCATTCCATAGGCCAACTGTTCAGCTCGGAAATGGTCCCATGTTGGAGTTCCCGTCGGGGCTCAGTGGTTAACGAACCCGATTAGCAACCATGAGGATGCGGGTTTGATCCCCGTCCTTCCTCAGTGGGTTAAGGATCTGGTGTTGCCATGAGCTGTGGTGTAGGTCGCAGACATGGCTCGGATCCCTCATTGCTGTGGCTGTGGCCTAGGCTAGCAGCTACACATCCAATTTAACCCCTAGCCTGGAAACCACCGTATACCACAGGTACGGCCCTAAAAAAAAAAAAAAAAAAGAAAGAAAGAAAAAGAAATGATCCCATGTAGTATTTCTTCTCTGTCTCCCTGCCCCCAATTTTGAGAAGACATGTTAAAAAGCAGAGATAAATGATGATACGCACCTGTGCACTGGGACACCTTCAGAGGTCAAGACCCCAGATCAGTCCATAAGTTTGATGCAAATCCAGCTCAGATTTCAGCAGGTTCCTTGTTTGATGTTGAACTTGGCAGTTGGACCCTAAATGTTTCGTGGAGGAAAACGTGGTGAGAGCAGCAAGGCCCTCCCTCAGGAGAAGGCGGAGGTGTCAAGACTTCCAAGGCCAGAGCACCAGGAGAGCAGTGCTGGCTCCAGGCCAGACCAATGGACAGGGCCCAGCGAGTGTCCCCAAGACACCCCAGCACCATGGTAACTGAGGCTTACTGGGCTGAGCGGTCCTCAGCAGAGGTGGACCCCAACCTCACACTTTTCACAAAATCCATTCCAAGTAACTAGAGATGAAGGTGAAAGAAATCTCTATAAATCCGTCAGTCATCTGCTCAGACAGGCACAAGAGCACATGCTTGGTCTTCATGTGGGAAACGATTCTGCTAAGCCCGCCCGGCTCCAGCTTTATTAAAGAGCTGTTTAATGCTGTTTTTCCTAGACAGTATTTACTGGAGGACAGAGGCAGTAAATGATAGTGGTTGTCAACAACCTTAAACATCCCCCCCTACCCAGGATAAAATACCCAAGAAGAAAGAAGACATGTAAAACCCACCAACGACGCTGGTAGCATAATCATAGCCTATGAGGTCATCCTTTGGTGTTTAGAGCAGGAACTGTTTACAGAGGGTCGGGCTCCAAACACTTACCTGTAGTTTATGAGCTTTATACAAATAGCTTCGTGCACTTGGCCAGAAAAATCTCTTACCTGCTGCATTATTTCTGGGACACAGTTGATGCCCGTGCCCCCCCACCCCCACCTCACGGCTGAGGCCTATCAAGTCTGTGCTGTGGGGGAGGGCTCTGCCTCCATCTCACACAGCTCTGGCAGGGTCCCCGCTTTCCCTGGGGCTGAGCTGGGGCCACAGAGCTGTGGGGACATTGGGACACGGGTCCCAGGGCCACATGTGAGGCCAGGGGAGCAGTCTGTCCCAATGGTGCCTCTTCCCAGACAGTCAAACCCTCCAAGGAACCCCAGTGCCCAGGGGGCCTAACAACAAGAGATGCCCAGACTCTGCCCGGTGGATGAGCCAGACAACCAAGGTCAGCCTCTGGAGATGGCTCGGCCTCCCTCTGGCTCCTCCCCAACCCTGCCCCGTATTCTGTCCAGCGAGCCATGGGGATAGCAGCTTCTGTTGTGAAAACCAGCTGCTCCAGGAGGAGCTGGGGCCATCCCCGGATGACTTCGGACTCCAACTCTGAAAGTTCTTGGCATCACCCGTCCTCTGCCTCCCACTTCTTCCCATGCTTGGGCAAAATGCATAATCCTCCGAGTAAACCAGAATTCCCCCCTGCTGTATGAAATCTCACACCTGAAGAATATTTGTGTACCATCTGGATGGACCTCGAATGCTTCGCAGACGTGCCCGAGGCATTTAATCATCAGTCCACACAAGCTGGACCCCTGAGCCACCCCTTTCCTGCTGATCCACTAAATTAGCTCTTTCTGGACCATTCGGAAGGTCAAAGTCACACAGGGAACTATACTTAATATTTTGGAATAACCTATAAGGGAAAAAAAATCTAAAAAAGAGAATAGATATAGAGATAGATAGATTCGGTATAAATGAATTGCTGTGCCAAACACCTGACACATGACATTGAAAAACCAACTATAGGGAGTTCCCATCATGGTGCAGTGGTTGGCGAATCCGACTAGGAACCATGAGGTTGCGAGTTTGATCCCTGCCCTTGCTCAATAGGTTAAGGATCCAGCGTTGCCATGAGCTGTGGTGTAGGTGGCAGACACAGCTCAGATCCCATGTTGCTGTGGCTCTGGTGTAGGCCAGTGGCTATAGCCCGATTAGACCCCTAGCCTGGGAACCTTCCATATGCCGAGGGAGCGGCCCAAGAAATGGCAAAAAGACAACAACAACAACAACAAAAAAAAAAAAAGAAAAGAAAAACCAACTATACTCCAGTTTTTAAAGAAAGAAAGCAAAAGTCTATTTAAAACCAGACATTTTTCTACATTTGAAAATAACGGCAGAGTAAGAATGCACTCAGAAAATCTTAATCTCATTTGAAAAAAGACCTTCTCAGCCATCAAAATTCCTACCAAATGCCTCCCCAGACTTCGCCCTGGACTTCTCTGTTTCTGCCCACGTCCTCAACTTTGAGGTTTTCCATACAGCTGGAGTGCACTCATGGCTGGCCAGTTGCTACAGGATCTGTTTTTCCCAGCACTCCATTTGTTGTCTCTTTGTACGAAGGTAAAATAGAAAACAAGACAGAAATAGAAAAAAAAGACACACATCCTAACATGAATGTGCTTGCTCTTGCTCTATGATAGCTGCATGACTTCATCATGTTTGACTTAGTTTAAAAGTTCTACGTGCCTATCAGATACCTTACTCTGGAGTCGGAAGTCTAAAGAATCAAAAAAATGTAAATGGGCCTGTCGCTGAGTAATTCTGGAGGAGAGAGGCCTCTGTTATCCTCCGGTATTTAATAGTCACCTTACAAGCTTTATTTACCTCTTTGCATTTGTGAGGCCAAATGAACTTCTAGTCTGTTGAGTCGTAAACGGTTACTTGGTCTAGAGGTGCAGTGGGGAGGCACTGAGGTCGGGGGCAAAAAGTGACATCGAGAGAGGGGGTGGCAAGGCAGAGGCACAGGGTGACAGCTAGGAAGGGGGCAGCGAGGTGGGGGAGGGGTGCTCCTGCTTCATTATCTCAGTCAAACCTCAAAATGAGAAGATGCCAAGCCTGGTCCCAGCAAACCTGGCTCAGGAAGCTGGTGGGCAGAGGTGGGCCCCCGGAGGAAAGGTCTGGGCTTGGAAGACAAGTTTTCCTTCCCTTCCTGTCCGTTCCCCGGGGATCTACACGCAGGCGGAGTGTAGCTGTTTTAAGAAGTTTGCCCTCCGCCAGCTCACTCCTCAGGGTAGATACAGGAAGGTGACAGTTGTTAATGGAAAACTCCGTAAATACTAGAGCCGTAAACTTGCAGGATGGGCCCAGCGCCTCCGCGGGCTCTTGCACAGCCTTGATGATAACTTCATTTTGTGGGCTTAGAGGTGGGATGGGCTCTAAGGCTGGGAAGGTCCGCTCCGTGTCAGGAGCCGACGCGGCTGCGGAGTGGTCTGATGGCATGTCCTTGCCTTCCAGGAGCTGCAGAGCATCGCGGCGACCGAGGGCCAGGTGGTGGTGCTGGAGTGCCGGGTCCGAGGCGCGCCCCCGCTGCAGGTGCGGTGGTTCCGACAGGGCAGTGAAATCCAGGACTCTCCAGATTTCCGGATCCTACAGAAAAGTAAGGCAGGGGTCCGCGCCCGCTTGTCTCATGCTCCGGGAGAGCCAGGGAGGGCGCCGTCACTACAGTGCGATGCCATGAGGACTTCTGTCCTCAAGGTGGGGGCGTGGGGGGCGCACTCCAAAGCCGCCCTGCTGGCTGGGGACCCAGAGACGCGCGGTTGGAAGTTATCCGTTCTTCCTTCAGAAAAAGGGCACCTGGACATTTGCATTCCAAGATGAGCCAATAATCTCAAGAGGTCCACAGCCTCCTGCAAGCCCTTCTACTAGTTGCAGTTTAAAATTTCCTAGTAGAAGCTGTTACAGGCATTCGGGTTCATTCGTAGGACTATAAATTGATCCACTACTACCTCTCTTTTATTGTGGAGTTTGCAGCAATTCTGCAAACACGTCCGTCCTAGACGAGGGAGCAGGAAAAGATGGGTAGGTTTGTGATGAACAGGACCCCACTCTAATGCTCTGTTTTATTTTTTTCCTCCTGTGGGAAACAGAACCTCGATCCACGGCTGAACCTGGTAAGAAGCCTTGCCTTTTTTTTCCTCTCTGGTAATGTGTCTCTTTGGTTTCAATAGTTCTTTGTTTCTGTTTTAAACCCATCAGCAGAACAATGTTTTTGCAGTTCCCTGGAAATGTGAAACCCCCCTTACAGACAATATCTTCTTTATCGCTGGTCTGCACACTGCAATTTACATCAACTTCTTTATTAGTAAAACATGAGGTTCCATTCAGACAAGCAGGTCAAGCTCAGTGACTTGAAGCTTTTCAAACTGTCGTCTTTTATACTCAGAACGCAAACTGAGCTAAAGATGAAAAAACATCCTCCTAAAATTCTGGTAGAAATACTTCTACTGACCAAAGGCCACCAACAACTAGACTCCCGCCTGGAAATGCATCTCACACAAGAGCAGCCCGAACTCGTCAGCAGAGACGACCGACCACCGGGCAGGCGCCTCTCATTTATGTGCCCTGGGCCATAAACGTTTACTGCGCTAAGAGCAAGAACAAAGGTCTTGTGCCCTGGAGCCCCTCTTCCTGACGAGCCCCTGGGCCCAGAGCATGTGATCCAGATGCGCGTTGCCCCCCTCCCCCAAACTTCTCCTATAGTTAGGGCTCCTGGTAGACCAACAGCGTGTTTATAAGAGAAACGGACATTTTTGTCCAGGTATTTCATAGTCCATCCTCCTCGAAGATTGCTTTCTTAGTATTTTTCCCATCAGTAAAGACACAGGTTTCAGTCACTTCTTGCCAAAGTGAAGCAAGGTGAGCCTCTGTTCAGCATCGCATGGACCCTCCACATCTCTCAGGAGCCTGCCTGCCGCTGGCCGTCCCTGGGGAGGTTGGCGGCTCCCCATCAGAGAGTCTGCGGTCAGTCCTGAACTTCTCAGATCTCAGCACTGGTCTGGAAAGCAGACTGTGGTCCTACTGAGGTCCTATCCCACTCAGTGGGACACAGGGTGACAGCGAGGAAGGGGGTGGCAAGGTGGAACACAGGGTGACAGCGAGGAAGGGGGCAGTGAGGTGGGGGAGGGACCCTCCTGCATAATTTTCTCAGTCAAACCTCAAAATGAGAAGATGCCAACTCTGGTCCCAGCAAACCTGGCCCAGGAAGCTGGTGGGCAGGGAGGGCGTGCTGTGGCAAGGTCTGCTTTCTGGTCCTGAGTCATCCCAGAGCATGCTGCCCACCTGGTGCTGTCACTGTGTCAGATGCTGTGGTCACTGTCCAAACTGTGAAACTACACAACTGCCTGTAACATGTCTTTGTTTAAAATTGCATGATGGGAGTTCCCTGGTGGCTCACCAGGTTAAGGCATTTCACAGCATTTTCACTACTGTGGCTCCAGTTCAGTCCTGGCCTGGGAACTTCTGCATGCCGTGAGCATCGGGTGGGGGGGCACCCCGAGGGGCACCCCTCCAAATTGCATAATGTTCCCTGATCCGTGGAACTTCTACCCAGTCTCCTACAGGAGCTGTTGTGGAACTCCTGTAGGGCTGAAGGCACATCTCTTACATTGTTATCTTAAATACACTGGCTAGATGGAGAAGGAGAGAAAGAAAAAGAAAGAGAAAATAAGAAAAATAGAAAAGTAAGAACCAAATATCTCTTTTATCTACAAGAAAGTACATGTGAACAAATTCATGGAGCAAGTTATCTCTTTTGATGCTTTATGTACAAATAAAACTAAAATCTTGGGCCAAAAGTTCTAAAAGCATTCCTGATGGAATGGATTAAGACTGCTTTTGATGTTGCCTTTTGGATTCTGTTTGAATTCATGAGACTCTTTTCTCGTCATTTTTTTATCCACTGTCAACACCTCCATAGGTGACAATGATTTATTTAGTGTCTCCTGGGATCTGTGTTGGGAAATCATAAACCAAGCGTCATCTTAAAATTCAAAACTCTGGTTAGACACTGCACAGTTTAGTTTCTGAGTACATTATCTGTTTGAAAAAATGAAAGCACTCAGTATACCAACTAGGAAGGAATATGTTTGGGTGAGTGGGGCAGATAGAAACTCCTCCCACCTCCCACCCCACACACCACATCCGTGCCTCAGTCGTGTTTGCTGTTTTGCATTTAGAATACAGTTTTTTGTTGTTGTTTTCTTTTTCAGCCGCACGTGCGGCATGTGGACATTCCCAAACTAGGGGTCGAATCAGAGCTACAGCTGCTGGCCTGTGCCACAGTCACAGCAACGCAGAATCCGAGCCATGTCTGCAGCCTACACCGCAGCTCACGGCAACGCCGGATCCTTAACCCACTGAGCAAGGCCAGGGATTGAATCCACGTCCTCATGGATCCTAGTCAGGTTTGTTAACCTCTGAGCCATGAAGGGAACTCCTAGAATATAGTTTTGATCATGAATTTGTCATAAAACCAGCCCTCAGCAGCTCCATGGAGTGATCCGATCTTGAGAATGTTCTTCAATGTCTTTTGGGTTAAAACCGGGCAAAGGAGAGCAGAATGTAGAAGGCGTCCTTGTCAACTGCGTACCCTGGCACTGAGGTGCCTTCTTTTCCTTTTCGCTTCAGTTCAACCTGAAAGCACTTAAGAAAACAGACTCCTCCTTCCCAACCACAATAATAGCGTTTGCTGAAAACAGGTATTTCTTGGTCAAGCAATATTTCAAGCAAATCTGTCAATATAAGCAAAACACATGTAGTGTCAGGAGCTATGAAAAACAGAGCGTGACTAGTCTACCCCAACCTCTGATCATTTCTGCACAATTGTATTCTCCACTACACGACGGGAATTGCTTGTTTCTTTCGTCGAGGAGCGCTAATGTGCTCTGCTTCAGGAAATCCACACTTGGCACATAGAGCTGAATAAAATCCACGCATGAACGACTATTCAAGTGAGTGCTTAAGTGAGTTGTTATGAGTAAGAACCTCAGAACCGGCAGAGTAACGCGTATTTGTAGTTAAACAGTGTTCTGGCTTGCCTGACAAAACCGGGTGGGAATATGATTCCTTTGCTCGTAGGAGACTGTTTTCTAACCTTGGCCTGGACGGTGACCATGGATGCCTCCAGGGGAAAAAAACAAAACCTGTGTTGAACCGTTTACTTTCCCTAAATGACCCAACGTTACATCCGCTAGATGGACCTCAGGACTGCTCAGCCTTATACAGTGTATGAGGGAGCTGGCTTTTCTGAAGCTGGTTTCCAGCTGCTGTTCAGGGGAAAGGAAAATAGACATGATGGCAGGGCAGCTGAGGCAAGAGATAAGTGTTATAGGATGGTGTCAGGAATGGTCTCCCAATGCTGAAACATAAGTGGCTTTGAAATTCAGGACGTATCTGAGCATGTGGGCTTTACTGCCCTCTCCTCACTGGCCAGCCTCACCGCCTCTCCCTTCCTCAACCCCTCACTTATCTGCAGATCTTTTTTTCTTCTTTTCTCTCTCCTTCCTTTTTCTTATTCATGTGTAACTGGTTTTAAAGCTCCGGAAATAAAATGGAAACTCGCCAGTGCCTAGACAAGGCCCATCGGGAATTAGATGTGCAGATAAAGAAGGAAATGGCAGATCCCCTCCCAAAGCATTTGTGCAGTGAAAACAGGCTTTTCTCGTCACCCCTGAGCTGTCTCTGTCTAATGTGTTTCCCACTCCCTCCTCGTCTAGACAGAAGTCAGCCTGTACTACTCAGCCAGTCCACTCCATCCAGAGCAGTCCGTTTCCTCAAAACCCACAGCCGTCTGCCGTGGTACCTGCTCGAGTCTCTTTCTCCGACCTTCTGACTTTACCCTGATTGAATCCTTCAAAGAGCAGCTGGAGGGAGGGGGCAGAAGACCGTGACGGCTGTTAGCACTCAGCCCCTGACTCAGCTGTCCAGATACAGCCACACACACTATTGAGTTACTTCTGTAGCTTTGTCTCATGCCTGCACAGTGGAAAATACAGTCTCCCTGGCTGGGGAACTGGGCATGGAAAAGTGTGTGCCCCCCACTTTTAGTGGCATCTCTGCCAACCTGCCCCCATCCTAGATCCAAATAGTTGGATCCATGGCCTAATCCCACGAGTCACAGGATGAAGTGAATTATATTTTGTTAAATGTACTGAGGTGCCAAGTTACAGGAGGGCAACATGAGGGTGTTCAGATGTACCTCCAGGTGAAGATGGCGGATGAAACAAGAGTGGGTTCGATGAAGCCTGTGGTTCCCAAACTGTGTGCCAAGGCACCCTGGGTGCCACACCAGCTGGCAGAGCTGCTGGGGATGTTGGAAATTTTTGACAAACACCATGAGACTTACTTGACATCAGACAGATGCAACTGCTGGGTTGACATAGTTCTGCATTTCAACGTTCGCTCTCTGCATTTTCTCCTATGCATCATATCTTTGCGAAACTGAGTTATTGGCATATGTGTCGTAAAAAGCAAATACCACATGAAAGTTGGTCTGGACCATAAAAGGAGGCTGGCCTTGTGCAGTCCAACTCCAAGAAGGGTTGTGCATTGCCTGACGGACACACACATCCATTAGTAAGCAGTTGTGGTGATTTAAGAATCAAATATTGATTATTTTACCTTCAATTTACATGTATTTTTTAAAACAATAACTACCTTGTTAGACCTGAATATTATGATGTTCTTTGGAAAGAACTACTTAGCAAACAAGGCACTTCAGTGTATGTTTTGGCTTTTAGGAGCACATACAGAATTACTGAGATACTTAGCATCTCATGGACCAAGAAAGTTTGGTTTCATCTTTGGGGAGAGAAGGGGAGACTCAGTGCTCCAGAAGTAAAGCTGCGTGGAGCTCCTGTTGTGGCTTAGTGGGTTAAGAACCTGACATAATGTCTGTGAGGATGCGGGTTCAATCCCTGGCCTCAATCAGCGGGTTAAGGATCTGGCATTGCCGCGACCTGCAGCATAGGTCTCAGAGGCAGCTCGGATCCAGGGTTGCTATGGCTGTGGTATAGACTGGCAGCTGCAGCTCTGATTTGACCCTTGGCCCAAGAACTTCCATATGCTGCAGGTGAGACCATAAAAATAAAATTTAAAAAAGAAGTAAAACTGGGTGCTCTTGGAATCCTGAGAGCTGAGTGCCTCTGCGCCACCCCCTCCCGCACTAGCCCCTAGATGGCTGGCCTGGCAGAGACAGGCGGGCTCCTTCCTGAGCAGTCTGAACATTCCAAGAGAGAAAACCCATCCAGGATGACACAGGAGCGTCTGCAGCACCGAGGGCAGACCATCTCAGTTCCGCCGGGAAGGCCAGAGTGACCCGCTGCTCTCTGCTGCCCTGAGCCTGCGCTCAGCTCAGAACCACGGCAGAGAAGAGGCCAAGGGCCCTGAAGAAGCATTTGTCACACTGATACAGAGAAATGGGAGACTCTCCAGATAGCAGCTGGGAGGAAGCAGACTTGCAGAGAGAAGAAGATGTGAAAGCAAAGCAGCGCTCTCGCCAGAGAGATGGGAAAATGTGTTCATCGAACAAGGAAGAGTATCAGAGGAAGAGGGAGGAATGTTCAGAAAACAGGGAACTCCTAGAATGAAAAAGTAGTGGAAATAAAAGTTGAGGAAGGAGTTCCCATCATGGTGCAGCAGAAACGAATCCGACTAGGAACCATGAGGTTGCAGGTTCAATTCCTGGCCTGGCTCAGTGGGTTAAGGATCCGGAGTTGCTGTGAGCTGTGGTGTAGGTCACAGACACAGCTCAAATCCCGCATTGTTGTGGCTGTAGTGTAGGCTGGCAGCTGTAGCTCTGATTGGACCCCTGGCCAGGGAACCTCCATATGCTGTGGGAGCAGCCCTAAAAAGCCAAAAAAAGAAAAAGTTAAGGAAGTCTCCGCACAGTAGAAGCAAAAGACAAAGAGCAGGGAGGTAAGGGAGAGAAGGTAGGAAAACTGGATGTCGGATCACCGCTCACCCTGCATGTGCATCTGGGTTCCCAGAGGAGAGGACCAAGGGGCGAGATGACCAGTGGAATAACTTTTCAATTCCCCAAACTGAAGGCTGCCCATTTCCAGATTACAAGGGTATGGTGAACCACTTGCCCTCGAAGGACACTTGAAGGACAGATTCGAGGTATCACATGAAGGTCACACTGTGCAGGATGGCGAGGTGATTCTCCTGGGCCAGGAGCATCTGGCCGAAACCAAGCAGCAGGGTCAGAACCTGGGAGTCCCGGCGGGCTCACTAGACACAAAGCTGCTGACGCAGAGCCTTCCACATTCTATCGGGAATTACCTGCCACCTGGAACTCCACACGGAGCCAAGTCCCCAACTCTGCATGAAGATGGGGTCAAGGTTTTCCAGACTTGCAAGGTCGCCAGGTTCTTGTTCATGACCTCTCTGTGGATGTGCACCCCTGTGGCAAGAATTCATCCTGCAAGAGCAAGAAAGGGGGCCAAATGAGAGCAAATGCAGGCAGAGGCCCTGGCACCGAGAGGCAGGCTGGGCATCGGGGTGTGACAGAGGTAGACATGGCCAAGCTCAGTCACTCAGAGCTCAGGGCCATTGCCCATATCTGCCCTGACCACAGTCGGGGCGGGGGCAAGCTGACCCCAGCCCGCATTTCTGCCTGCCCCTCACCCCCACCCCATCACTCCTACGGAGTCCGTTGGGAGCACTGGTGTCACCACCCAGGGAAGGGCTCTGATTTGAGCAGATGCTAAGATCTGAAAGTTGGCCGTATTGAACTTAAAAACAGAAAATAGAAGGAGTTCCTGTGGCTCAGCTGGTTAAGGACCCACCGTTGTCACTGCTGTGGCTCAGGTTTGATCCCTGCCCCAGGAACTTCCACAGGCCGTGGGTACAGCCAAAGCAGAACAGAAAATGGGAGACAGAGAAACCACCAGCTCTCCCACTGGCTGCCCACACTTAGCCCCTCCATATGGCCCCCACCCCGTGAGCCCCATGTTCCCCAGGAAACCCTGTGGTCTTGTCCCCCCACCCCCATGGGCTTTTGCAAACTCACAGGAAAGTTGCACTTTTTTCTCACAGTGGCAGGGTTGCCTTTTCTTTTCAGGACATGAAAAGTGCTTATTAGTCAATGTTTTACAGCAAAGGAACACATACCTGAAGTATACACCCTCATATGGTAACCATGTAAAGAAAATCAGGAGTTCCAGTTGTGGTGCAACAGAAATGAATCCGACTGGTAACCATGAGGTTGCAGGTTCGATCCCTGGCCCAGTTCAGTGGGTTAAGGATCCAGTGTTGCCATGAGCTGCAGTATAGGTCGCAGATGAGGCTCGGATCTCCAGTTGCTATGGCTCTGGCATGGGCCGGCAGCTACAGCTCCGATTAGACCCCTAGCCTGGGAACCTCCATATTCCACGGATGCTGCCCTAAAAAAGCAAAAAGAAAAAAAAAAAAAAAAGAAAGGAAGAAAGAAAGAAAGAAAATCAGAGCTATTATCTCTAAAGGGGAGGTGAGTTGGGAAGGGTATTGGGGCATTTCTAAAGTGCTAGTCATAGTTTATTTCCTAGACTTACTAATGGGCACCCCGCGGTTTGTTTCATTATTACTCCATAAACTGCATTTTAAATTCCCTTCCCTCTATATGATACAGTTTGCAATTTTTTGAAATCCTTTATAAAAGTTTATACAAGCCTTACAGTTACCCACACTGAGTCTCATCTTGCTGATTTTAGCCCGGAGTCCTTTTTTATTAGTTGTGTTGGCCAAACCATGTGGTTTGGAAGGTAAAAGCTGGATGTTTTTTTAGTTAGGCTGAACCCCAAAGGAAGAAAAAAAAGCTGTGAAGGAAGACATTTATGAAAACGTCCCCCCACCATTACCCAGAGGACTTCGTAATACTATCCTTGCTGCCTCATCATTTTATGTTTCTGCAAACAAAATGGTTTCATTTGTATTTAACCAAGAGTTAAATGTGTCCAAGAACTTAAATGAAATTCGGGGTTAACCTCTGAAAGATATTTATGTGATTAAGTAATTTTTAGGTAACTGTAAAAAAAAAGAAAGAAAGAAAGAAAGAAACAATTTACCATCAGCGAAAATAGTTTCCAATTTAGTCATTTATTATATGCCCTCAAATCAAAACTTTCCACTTAGGAAAATTAGATGAAAATGGATCATAATTAGAGTTATTAGTAACTTTAACTTTTTCCATCTTTTTAAAAGGACAGTTTTTTAATACAAATGAGTTAGCCTCTGACTCCCTTTACTTAACACAAGCAGTCATTTCCTGCTTCCCATTCCTCTCCAAAATGTACTTTACAGATGTCTTAGGGCTTTGTTCACATAAGATGCTGCAGACAAGAGCTCAGTGCCGCAGCCAGGCTCAGCTCACACCCCTGTGGCTGTCTTCAGCCTGTATGTCGGCCTCATAGAGCTGAGGTGCCCCTTTCTCACAGCAAAACGTGAGCCTCTTGTCAATTTCAGACGGCATTTCCCAAGAGAGGCAAAGCAGAACAACCTTGGGGACTTTGCAACTACAGTTTGATCTAGTAAAATCCCTGAGACATGGCAGTGTCTGAAGACCACCCAAAGAACACACAGTGCTTTCTTTTTCCTTATTTTTTTGTTCCGGCTGTAAACCATTATGTCCAGGTGGTCATCCAATCTATACATGAATATACCTCATTTTATGCAATAGCAGTGTCCCCCAAATTCAGAGACAATGGAGTTGGTTCAATCAGATTTGAAAGATGTGGTCTTTTCATTCTCAAAAGGGCCTTCTGGATTAGAAAGAGCAACTATATAAACAAATTCAGGTTTTCTTCAAATGGCATAACCTTTTTTTTTTTTTTTTATGGCCACACCCACAGCAAATGGAAGTTCCTAGGCCAGGGAATGAATCTGAGCCTCAGCTGTGGCAACACTGGATCTTTTTTTAACCCCCTGCACCCAGAGCCAGGTTGTGCTTATATGCTTCCCACATTTTGTATCCTAGGGATACAAGTTTGCCTCCTCATGTAGATGGGTTTCTAGGATCCTGCTCAGCTGCAGGAAACTCCTTGTTTCCTATCCAAAATCTTTGATTGCTTCATTTCACATTAGGTTCCCCTTGTTCTGGACCAGCCCGGAGGCCTTGTGCTCTAGGAGAAAGGAGCTCATGGGAGACAGAGAGCATCCTCCTGCACTGTGGCCCCAACATCAGTTAATTGTAACCTTGAGAGGATCCCTTTGGACCTCACCCGAGGGAGTGAGGGGCTAGCCCCTGTACAGTCCTAACAGCGCTAACACCCTGCATTTCGCGTCCCTTCCTCTGGTCAAGTGCACTTTTTTTTTTTTTTTTGGTCTTTTTGTCTTTTAGGGCCACACCCATGGCATATGGAGGTTCCCGGGCTAGGGGTCCAATCGGAGCTGTGGCCGCCAGCCTACAACAAAGCCACAGCAACTCGAGATCTGAGCCACAGCTGTGACCTACACCACAGCTCATAGCAACGCCAGATCCTTAACCCACTGAGCGAGGCCAGGGATCGAACCCGCACCCTCATGGATGCTAGTCAGGTTCGCTAACCACTGAGCCACGACAGGATCTCCTCAAGTGCACTTTTAACTCATCCTGCAACCATAGGTATTCAGTTTGCAAAGTCCCCATCCCTAGATATGTCCCCCATTTCTAGATATGTCTCACTTTCCCCATGATTAGTCTTATGTGCAGCTCCGACGTGGCGCGTTTCCACACCACTTTCTGTCTGCCTCCTTGGCTGGGAAGCTGAGAACTGTGTGCTGTGCCATCAGAAAATGCAGGGGCTCCTCCCTCGTGCTCTCTGTTATCCTGTCAGTGAGGCTTTTCATCAATAATGATGGTATAACACTGTGCTTTAAATGGATCTCAAGCCTCGGCTTTCCCAGGTGGCCTTTTCATCACCACAGCCACAGCAACCCCAGATCTGAGCTGCAGCTTTGACCTGCACCACAGCTCATGGCAATGCCAGATCCTTAACCCACTGAGCAAGGCCAGGGACTGAACCTGAATCCTCATGGACACTATGTTAGGTTCTTAACCCACTGAGCCACAACAGGAATGCCTCCTTTATCTTTTAAATTAAAAGTCACTGATTTAGGAGTTCCCGTCGTGGCGCAGTGGTTAACGAATCCGACTAGGAACCATGAGGTTGCGGGTTCAGTCCCTGCCCTTGCTCAGTGGGTTAAGGATCCGGCGTTGCCATGAGCTGTGGTGTAGGTTGCAGACGCGGCTCAGATCCCGCGTTGCTGTGGCTCTGGCGTAGGCCGGTGGCTACAGCTTCGATTCAACCCCTAGCCTGGGAACCTCCACATGCCGCGGGAGCGGCCCAAGAAATAGCAACAACAACAACAACAAAAAAAAAAATCACTGATTTAAAAATATCAAAATAGGGAGTTCCCGTCGTGGCGCAGTGGTTAACGAATCCGACTAGGAACCATGAGGTTGCAGGTTCGATCCCTGCCCTTGCTCAGTGGGTTAACGATCCGGCATTGCCGTGAGCTGTGGTGTAGGTTGCAGACGCGGCTCGGATCCTGCGTTGCTGTGGCTCTGGCGTAGGCTGGTGGCTACAGCTCCGATTCAACCCCTAGCCTGGGAACCTCCATATGCCGCGGGAGCGGCCCAAGAAATAGCAACAACAACAACAACAACAAAAAGACAAAAGACAAAAAAAAAAAAATATATATCAAAATAGCAAGAATATCCATCGCCCTTCCCAGCCACACCAGCGTTGGTGGGGTCTCCTGGCCCCCCCCACCCGCTTGGGCATGTTGAGTAGGGTGTTTTCTGCACTGACCTGATGGAGCCCGAGGTGAGCCGGCAGAGCTCACAGTCTCCCTCCTCCTCACACCACAGCTGCCGCTTTACAGGATGTGGTCTTGGCTTGACCATGATTTATGGAAATCCATTCTTGAAGTTATAAAACACAGTATTTAACCTAGGTTCAGGATTCAAATAAACAAATCTGTCCTGCCATTGTCATCAACACTGCAGCACTTGGAAGTAAATGCTCTGGTGATATTGAGCCCAACTGGCTGTGTTTTCCACCTCAGTAAACACCAGGAAAGCCAGAGAATTCTGCCACGCGTTACCCATGTAAATCCAGGTTTGAGCAGATGTGTCTTCTCGGAATTTCAGCACATAGCTTGTGTCACCCCACGGTGGGATGTCGGAGGGGTGTTCAGAACCCACCCTTGTCTGGTTTGGAAAGGCAGGGTTTCGCCTTCCTGGGTTACCCTGCGTTACTCCCTCTCTTCCTTCCAGAGGAGATCTGCACCCTCGTCATCGCAGAGACGTTTCCCGAGGATGCGGGGGTCTTCACCTGCTCTGCCAGCAATGACTATGGGACAGTCACCAGCACCGCCCAGCTGCTGGTCACTTCAGGTAAAACTGGGGTTTCCCACCTGGAACACCGCTCAGGGATGCTCAGCCTTAGAAATGCTTTGCTCCAGGGTCACCTAACAAGCAGGGTCTCATCAGGAAACAGGAGGCTGGGGGCGGGAGTGGAAGGGAGATGAAGCACAAGGTGATGACAGTATAGCCGCAGACACAGTGGGCGGTTATCCAGTCCTGCTGACTCTGTCCTGGGGACGATCAGGAAGCTCCCAAGGTCCTCCCCCGCCCCCAGTCTTCCCACACTAGTGCTGATGGGAGGGCTGATTCCTGGGGCCATCAGTCATGGTTTAATCCTCAAGATAAACCCAGAGAGACTGTAAGATCATAGAAGCCAAATGTCATTGAGAGTAGACTCATCGGAGAGACTAAAGCAAGGTGTTGTGTGGTTAAAACCAACATTCAAAATACCAGTCTTAGGAGTTCCCGTCGTGGCTCAGCAGAAACGAATCCGACTAGGAACCATGAGGTTGCGGGTTCGGTCCCTGGCCTTGCTCAGTGGGTTAAGGATCCAGCGTTGCCGTGAGCTGTGGTGTAGGTTGCAGACTCAGATCCTGCGTTGCTGTGGCTCTGGTGTAGGCTGGCGGCTAGAGCTCTGATTAGACCCCTCGCCTGGGAACCTCCATATGCCATGGGAGCAGCCCTAGAAAAGGCAAAAAGACAAAATAAATAAATAAAAATAAATAAAACTTTTTTTTAAAAAAAAAAGGGAGAGTTCCTGTTGTGGCTCAGTGGGTTACGAACCCAACATAGTCTCCATGAGGATTCGGGTTCGACCCTCGGCCCTCACTCAGTGGGTTAAGGATGTGGGGTTGCCGTGAGCTGTGGTGTAGGTCTCAGATGTGGCTCAGATCCAGCGTTGCTTTGGCTGTGGTGATTTGACCCCTAGTCTGGGAACTTCCTATGTAGAGGGTGTGACTGCAAAAGAAAAAAGAAAAGAATACCACCTAAGAGGCATAATGCAGCAAAATGTACAAGATGAAGGATAAAGGGTCTGAGTTTGTGACTCCTGGGCCCAGTTGTAAAGAGGCAGAAACCTCCCTTCACACAGGGACCAGGAGTGAGGCGGAGAGCAAGGGTTTCCCACCTTCTCCACCAGGAGCAGCAGGGGCCCTGCACCACTCTGAAGCTGGGCTCTGCCCCACTCCCTCCACCTGGAGCCCCATCCCCCCCACTGGGAGCTCCACCCCCTCCACCCGGAGCCCACTCGCAGCCCGCTCTCCCTTCTTGCAGCCAACAACCGTCCAGACACCCACGGTAGCGGCTCAGAATCACAGATGTCCCAAAATCTTCTCTCTAGAAAAGCGGCTCCTTTTTTAGGATTTTTATCCATCACAGGAGTTCCTGTTATGGTGCAGTGGAAACGAATCCGACTAGTATCTATGAGGATTCGGGTTTGATCCCTGGCCTCGCTCAGTGGGTTAAGGATCTGGCATTGCCGTGAGCTATGGTGTAGATCACAGACGCAGCTCGGATCTGGCGTAGCTGTGGCTCTGGTGTAGGCTAGCAGCCGTAGCTCCAATTCGACCTCTAGCCTGGGAAACTCCATGTGCCGCCAGTGTGGCCCTAAAAAGCCAAAAAATAAAAATAAAAATAAAAATAAACAATACCCGTCTCTAACCTCAGAAACTTAGCAATGGGGGAGCAGCATGAACCAGTTCTTTCCCATTATTTCTTTGACCTTCAGTTAACTTTTTCTGCTATTGTTAGTTAGCTTCACTTTGTCTTGATTGCTTATCTCTCCTGTTTATTTTACCATGGTTTCTAAAACACCCGGCACATAACACGGTGGACTTCAGTCCTGGGCTGAAGACGCAGCCCAAGGGCAGCTTGACTCCTCTAGAAGCCTAAGAACACATTGCTAGGGGGCAGCAGAGACACAGACAAAACTGGTTTAGGGATGGGGGAAGTAGGAGATGTCAGGTCAGAGTGAGGGCTCAAGGGCTGACAGGAAACAGCAGGGTCATGATCGGTGCCAGGGCAAAGACCCTGGTGTTTTGACTTAGTTGAAGGCAGTCCCACAGCAGGCATGCAGGTGTCCCCAGCCCCATGGCCTGAGCTCTGGGCTCTCACCTCTGTGGCAGAAATTGACACACGCTATTTCCCATTTTCATCCCAGGTAAATCTTCTCTAGACCCAACATAAGCAAGAGCTATTTTTGAGCCTTCCGTTTACCCCAGTTAAGCATCTTTGTAGTACATTCCAGGAGCTCTGCGGGGCGCAGGGCAGGGTGAGGAATGCGAAGACCCCCTCTCTTTCTCGAGATGCTTTCTGTCTGCTGAGAGCCACACGCAGCAGTCACGGCTGAGTGTCTGCTGTGACACTCAGAACTGGAACAACTTAAGTGTGAGAGGGTGAGACATTTCACTAGGACTCAGAGCTTCTCTGGACTTGGGATGAAGGAGGCAGGGAGCACCTATTGTCTGGCATGTGAAACCTCTACAGCCTAAGCTAATCCGCAGAGCGAGGGTAGGGTGTTCGGTCGGATCCGTGGCTGAATATGAGAGGACAAAACGTCATTAGTCAATGCTATTTGTGTTGTGATTTTTTTTTTTTTTTTTTGGTCTTTTTGGGACCGCACCCACGGCATAAGGAGGTTCCCAGGTGAGGGGTCCAATCAGAGCTATAGCTGTCGGCCTACGCCAGAGCCATAGCAACGTGGGATCCAAGCCACGTCTTTGACCCACACCACAGCTCACAGCAACGCCGGATCCTTAACCCACTGAGCGAGGCCAGGGATCAGACCCGCATCCTCATGGATCCTAGTTGAGTTTGTCAACCACTGAGCCATGACAAGAACTCCCCCTGGGTTTTCGTTTTTTTATGAAGTTCTATCTTTAGCTCTTGTTTGAAATTTGTAGCTGGTCTCCTGCTGGTGGGCCCCTCAGAAGATGAAACAGGTGCAACAGAATCAAGCTGGGGGTGGGGGACCCGGCGCTCTGCCAGCCTTGCCCCTTCCAGTCAACGGCGCACTGGGCTTCCCAGACCACCCAGGACAGTAGAAAGGGGCTGTCGCTAGTTGCACCTCACTGCCTCCTTCCTGTCCCCTCCCTCAGCCAGCACAGAAACCTGCGGCTACGACTCAGCAGGAGAGGCCAGCACGGGCCACTTCCAGCCCTTCCCGCCGCCCCCTCCAGTCTGGGAGACCAGCCCCTTCGAGCTGGCTTCAAAGGAACCCGCTGAGATCCAGCCGGGGAACAGCCCCACATTAGGACTGAGTCCAGTGGCCCTTCCGTTCAGTCCCACCGAGAGGGAGCCCAACGGAGTCCATGCCAGCCACGGCCATGGCATGAATGGGCTGGTGAACGGCAAGGCTGATGGAGGGGAACCCCTGCCGCCACCACCCGCCCTGCTGTCGCCCACAAAGGAACCACCTCCTCTGCTGGCCAAGCCAAAACTGTGAGTACTCCCGCGGGGCCTTATCATACTTCCCAGACTCCTGCGGAGTCCTGTCCTGGAAAGCGTTTTGCCTGGACTCAGCTGGGGGCACATGACCCCTGCTGCAGACAGGTTGTCACCAGCTGGTGTGACCTTGCTACGAGTGGGTCCTTCGAAAATATAAAAGATGCCCCAAACTAGAGAAAGTAAATGAGAAGCTTGGTTCAATGCGCCTTTTGCTAAGAGCTGTGACTGTTGTCAGCTGTGACAGTGTCTGTGCCCAGCGTGGCCTCGCACAGTGTGGCAAGGATGTAGCCTCTCCGCAGACAGGCTGGGGAACGGACCTTACTTCCAGCGCTCTGTTCAGAGCATTTCCAAGTGGTTTAAATTTAAGAATTGGTCAGGAAATCCGGCATAGATAAGCATGGGAAGCCTGAAAGCTGAGGATGGCGCTGTCGTGTGCAGAACCTGGGGCAGAGATGGACTCAGAGGGAGCTGGCTGGTACGGAGGAAGAGCACCCTTGGCAGCCCAACCCGCCAGGCCTTGGATCCTGCGGGTACCACCTTCGTGTTGGATTCCCATTATCTCGCTAGGGTGGTAAACTTTGTGAGCGCTGTTTCTGTTGGTGCCGTACCAGGGCAAGTGGTTAGGATGGAGCCGTTATGGTCAGAGGAGCAGAACTCAGTCCACTGGAAAGGTTCCATCACAGCAGAGCCAACGTTGCATCGCCGTCCTGGCGTGCATGTACCCTCCACATTTCCTTGAATGAATTCTCTGGGATCTGGGAAAGCCCCTGTGATTCCCTGCAATGTCTGACATTTGTGCTTGGAGCAGGAAGGACGGCTTCAGGACAGACCTCGCTCTGCCTCCCTGGTGCAGAACAATCTGCTTTCATCTCCCACCATTAGCTCCTTGATTAGAATGCATAGGATATGCACACATCCTAGACTATATAAGATATTCAGATTAGAATAGCATCTTGCATCCATACATCATTTTATCATTAGGCAGCTTCATGAACATTGTTAGGCTAATCAAATAACAAATTAGTCAAACAAAAATACCTTAAGTTAACACATGAGCAGGCGGTTTTATAAAAAGGAACTTCTGGACCATCCTGTGTGGCAGTTTCAGAAATCTCTCTTTCCCACCTGCATGCCACTCTGTACCCACCCAGGTTTGGGGGCAGCAAGGCTGCCAGGTCTGTGTGCAGCAGTGAATGTTTTGTCCCCAGACTCCAGCTCCTCTGAGGCTCTGGGCAGGTCAAAGGAACCCCAGAGTGACAGGCCTGAGAATAGATTTGTACTCTTAGCTCCAACCCATTGAATTAATTAATTGTCTCTGCTGACTGCTCTTATCTTTGCATCTAGATTCTGTATTTGCAGTGCTTATAACGAAACCAAGGACCTGCTGTCCTGGGAGGAAGGGTGGTCTGTCTGCTGAGTGGGAATGAAGTGTACCTGCCCCAGGGCTCATGACTGAGTACAAATCACAGGAGAGCAAACAGGAGGGGCTTCCACAGGCATTTACAGCCCTGCTTATCTTGAGACTTTCGGTGGCTTTTAACTCGGCTCCAAGTGAGGTTGGGGGGGGGGCGATCTCGGCATCTCTACAAAAGGCAGACAAAACACTTTTGTGGTTTTTAAGCGGATGAGTAGCTCAAGCACATGTTTGAAGAGTGACATCATGATTTGCTTATTAGTCAGATTTTCAGTATAAAGTATAGGGAAGGTGGACTTGAATGTTTAAATTCCCTTCATGTGGAAATGAGGGAAACCTTAGGGCTTAGAAATAACATTGCTGGGGCTGGGTTTTCCCACTGCCCTCTTTTGTAAAATCTTTATGTGTTTAAAGATATCCTTAGAGGAGTTCCCGTCCTGGCTCAGCGGTTAACGAACCCGAATAGCAACCATGAGGACGCGGGTTCAATCCCTGGCTCAGTGAGTTAAGGATCCGGAGTTGCTCTGAGCTGTGCTGTAGGCTGTCAGCTACAGCTCTGCTTGGACCCCTAACCTTGGGACCTCCATATGGCTCCGGTGCAGCCCTAAGATAGACAAAAAGACCAAAAAAAAAAAAAAAAAAAAAAAAAAAAAAAGAAGAAGATATCCTTAGAGCATCGCTTAATGGTTCTCGTGACATATAATGACCTGCCAGTTCCTTGGTAGGAAATAATATGACACTTTCCAAATGTGTACCAATTTTACATTTTTCTTATGAATTATAATACTTTTTTAGATTTTGTTTTCATTACAAAGTAAGTGCGTGCTTGATGTGACAATTCGAACAATACAGGAGGAAAGACGAAATTAGTACTCTCTGCTTCCCCTCTTCCAAGCACCCTGGATGTCCTGAGGTCACGGTTCAGTACGAGGTCTTCTACCCCTTTCTCTATTACAGGGGTCTTTTCTGAAGAGGTTTGCCCCTTGTGTTGTTGGTTGGTTGGTTATTGAAGTACAGTTCATTTACAGTGTTGTGTTCATTTCAACTTTACAGAAAAGCAATTCAGTTGCACACACATGCATACGTTATTTCTTTTCAGATTATTTTTCCTTATAGGTTATTACAAGATCTTCAGTAAAGTTCCCTGTGCTGTACAGCAGGTCCTCACTGTTTACCGATTTTGTATATAGTCGTGTGTATCTATTAATTCCAAACTCCCAATTTATACCCCTACAAATTCCCTTTGGTTTTCTCATTGTTTTAAAAGTTGTGTCCATTGATACAATGGAATTCCATTGAATGACATCTGCTAATAAAGTAGAGTGGCATCAGAGGTATTGATGATTGATGACTACAGGTATCCACCAAGTAAAATGCTTATACATGTCTTCATCCACTGGGCGGAGCAGGGAAATGAAGGTTTGTGTCTTATGGTTGGCAGAGGAAAAACTGTAGTTCACTGGAATCTTTTTTCATCAGCCCTTGATTTTACTCCTTTCCATGAAGGGAGAGGCTTCTATCTGGGGCTTTATGGCTTGTCTTTCATCTGAATACTTTGTAAACAAACAAATAGGTAACGGTTAGGAGGGGACAAAAAATAAGAATTTAAATATTTACTCTGGTAATAAATGAACCTGGAAAAGGTACCTGACTTGTTAGATTCCTACAAAGAATATCATTTTCAGAAGGAAAATCTCTTTGCATTTTTTTTCTCTCAAAAAGCTCAATACTGATCATGGGAAGAAAAAAAAAATCAAAGACTAAAATTTTAGAAAGGATAGAAATGTCCCGAATTCTTTTCTCCAGCAAGGTCCTCCAGCAGGAATCCCCACCCAGGGTCCTGGCACTGTCCCAGCCTCCAGCCACAGCTGCACACCTGACAGTGGCAGGGGGCAGCCTGGCCTGGGTCAGGGGGTGGGGGCTTCACATCCACTCCTGTTCCCTTGCCTCTCGGTGCCTTGGTTCAGACGTTGCCCCTCAGATGTAAGTCAAACGTGATTGAATATGCGCCGTTCAGTGAGTTCCAGAGGCCACACACAGTGGCTGTGGCATGCCAGTCACTTGCTATGGACCACAGATGCACATGGGATCCACGCAGAGAGAATTCACCAGTGAGAGTCACTTGTGTCTGATGCCCACTGTTGTCCATTGCTATGCAGAGAGGAGAAGCCATGTGTTGCTTACAGCATAGTTCTTACCAGAGAAGAGGAAGAGGGAAGAGTCACATGGCCTGTGAACCATGTACCACATTGCTGTCCCCATTCAGGGCTCAGCAAGGAGCGCCCATGCCACCTGCACTCTGCAAAGTAAATGCCCAACTCCCTCCATATCCTCACTGGAAAGAACCTTTGGAGCTAGGGTTTGCAGGCAACCTGCAGGGCAGGTGGAAAGCCAGGTCCTGCTGTCCCCGAGCTCTTCCCTAATGCGCTGAACCAGGGAGAAGGACCAGCATGCGGTCCTCAAACCCCACTTACTTCTCTTTTGATGCTCTTCCTCTGTCTTGTGGAAGAGGAGGTGACTGGGGTGAGGCCGTGAGCTGGTTCCCCGCCGGACACAAGACAGCTCAGCAGGTGAAGTGCTTCGTCGTTGTTACACTGGTGCCCGTAACACACCCTCGCCCTCAGGCTGGGAGGAGGTTGTGAGTCACTCACGACAGGTTCTCCAGCTGATCAAGGCCAAGTGAGGCGTGGACGTCTCACCGCTTTCTCCTTCTCCACCTCTAAGGAGAACTCAGACTTGCCACCTGAGGACTGATGGCTTCAGGCTGGATCAGGCTTCTTCAGGAGCTACCCCTCACCACCTGCATCCCCTCCCGCCCCTGCGATGCCGGGTCTCCCAGACATGTGTGTCCCACCAAGGGGTTAGGTCCTGTTGGCTCACAGCCCCTGTCAGGCTCCACTGCAGCCTCATCCAATTCCGGGCTGACTTCTGTGAGGTCAAGGGCAGCCGTGACCCTGGGAGACCAGAGGATGAGATGAGGGCCGTGGGGGCACAGGAGGGGGTGCCAGACCTCCTGCAGGGGACCCGAGGAGGGACCAGGCTCGCCGGCTCTGGAAGGTCCTCGTGGCCCCTCCACACCTGAAGCGCGAGGGGACACAGGTCGTTCCCAGGTCTGGAATGTTCGCTCCCCAGCTGTCCTGTGGGCTGCTGAGGGCCAGCTCCTCCTTTCATCCCCCATCTCCACTGACCACAGCCACCTTCCTTGATCCCCAGGGCAGAGGGGCCTTCACGGAGTCATTCCTGCTCGTTGCTGCTCTACTTGTGTGCGGGTTTGTGCGACACTTTCCCCACTGTTATAATGAAAGGCCTGACTGTCCTTCACTGCCTTTTCACCCTGTCCTGGGTCAGGGCCTGACCAGTGGTAAATGTCCCGGAACAGACCCGCAAAGAGGAAGAGAGGCTCTCCCACGGTTAGACAGCCCCTTGGTGCTGTTGACTTTGACCCAGATACACCGCAGGGTTTTGACTCTCCAACCCCCCCTCTCCTGGGGCCCCCACTTTACTGTACTTGCCCACTTAATACCATCCCTCCCGTACGCTGGAGGAATATGAAGGATTGAATAAGAATCCCACTGGATGGGGTTTTTAAACGTCACACTGAAAATGAGCTGTCTGGAAGGACAGGGGACGTTTTCACTCTCTAGGATGTCTCTGGGCTGCCTGCTGCCCGAGGACAATCAAACTGCTTTCAAGGTGTGTGACCCTTCAGATGCAGACATGCGATACAGGCCTGAGGGCTTCTGGGCCACTCCCTCCCTGTCCTGTTTGTGCTGGACGCAGCCCAAGCCCAGGGGTGCGGCTTGGTCATTGTAACTGGGAACGTTGGGTGTTTTCTGTCCTTTAACCTCTGCTGGTTGGGGTTTGAGATGTCACTCTGTTACTGTTTGACATCAGAATACAAAGGGTCTCCTAGGCTCTGTCCTGGGTTAAGCCTTACCCGGTGGATCCAAACACACCCAAGCAAGGCAGAAGATAAGAAAAACAATTTGGGGAAGAATAGGAAACCAAGGTCAAAGAGCTGTCCTTCCCAGCTGTCGTGAAGAGGTCCTTAAATCCACACACATGTGCTGAAAATCCAGCCCTCGTGTCACTCCCTCATCCATGAGCTTCTGAAGCATTGGGTGACACCAGAGCTTAGGTCACCAACTGGAGGAGCTTAGGTCACCGACAGGAAGAGGACAGCGGCATCACGGTGGAGTGAGTTATGACCGATGCTCACACGGACCACATGGCGAGAACACACGTTCATTCTTCACCTCCTTCCATATCACGCAGACACGTAGGATGACCAGTCCCTGAATTAGACTCCGTGCAGTCAGAGTGCCTCCTCTTCCCAGTCTGATACTTGGAAGATAAGACGTGGTGCTTCATCTTTTTTTTTTTTTTAACTTTATTATTTCCTTTATTTTTTTTTTTATCAAGGTGTAGTTGATTTACAGTGTCATGTCCGTTTCTGTTGTGCAGCAAAATGACCCAGTCATACATATATACACATTCTTTTTCTTACATTATCTTCCATCATGGTCTATCCCAAGAGATTGGATATGGTTTCCTGTGCTGTACAGCAGGACCTCATTGCTTATCCATCCGAAATGTGATAGTTTGCATCTACTAACCCCCAGCTCCCCCTCTGTCCACTCTCTGACCCCTCCGCCTTGGCAACCATAAATTTGTTGTTGCCTGCGTGTTTGCTTCTGTTCTGTGGAAAGGTCCATTTGTGCCGTATTTCAGATTCCACATGTAAGTAGTATCATATGGTATTTTTCTTTCTCTTTCTGACTTAGTCCACTCAGTACGATAATCTCTAGGTCCATCCGTGTTGCTGCAAATGGCATGATTTCATTCTTTATTATGGCTAAGTAGTATTCCATTGTGTATATGTACCACATCTTCTTTATCCATTTATCTTTGTGCTTTTGATTATGAGAACGTGGCAGTCACCCACTTCCATTTCTGGTTGAATGGCTTTCATTATCTGATGAGTCTAGTCAGATAACCAAGCCGTTCAGGAACAGTGAAAGTACAAACCAGAGGGTTTTCCAGATAATATTAGAACCCAAAAATGGGGCCAAACGCAGTGTCTTCAGCTTGTTATTACAAAACCACAGGCACGCCTTCACTGACGTGTCTACGAGACTGTGTTCCTAATTCTGAAGCACTCAGTTGTGTGGACGTGGGCCCTTCCTGAATGTGATGTGATGACTTTGCAGGAACAGTGTTGATGTTGGATCACTTTGAGGCCACCCCTCCCTGAAATGGAAAGTGCAATCAGGAAACTTCCTGAAGCCTGAAGCTTTTCATGAAGGAATAACATTTCGATGTAGCCTTGCCTCCTAATTTTTTCACAGAAATATTGGCTCTGACACAGAGTCACATGCTTGGGCACTAGGATAATAGTGCTTTGCTATGCTTGCCTCTTGGCGAATGTGATGTTTTAATTACATTTCCAGAAGAAGGTTGAGTCCTTCTTTTTGTGGCTGGTCGTCTTATTTGGTGTCTGAAACACAGTTGGAAATACTTGCAGATACTCCACGTACTTTTGAAGCACCCGTCAGAAATGCCACGTGTCCGTCTCACATCGTAGTTGCTTTCTGAGAAAACGCACACAATTGTGCACTCTCTCTTCACTGTGCCCTCATCTTTCCTTGGTGTGTGCGAGGCCCCTCAGTGCTTACACAGTGAGTTGGGAAGTGTGGTTCCTGCTAGAGAGGAAACCTTTTATTTTTAAGGGGGTGTGGGTGGGGAGACTCAGCTCAGAGCCACATTATGAACTATAGGCCCAGAGATAATGCTGTGAATCTGGTGTCAAAATGTTAACAATAGAGTGCCAACCAAAAAATGCTAGAAACAAAATGATATGCGTACTAACTTCATGAAAACAATGAACTAGTTTAACCAACTAAAGTGTTTGTTCCGTGTTAGAAGGAAACACACCAAATATTACTGTCTGAGTGATGGTATCCTGAACGATTATGCTTTCTTGTTGACTTGATTTTCCAACTTTTCGGCAATCAGGTTTCTCACTTTTATGGTTACAAGCTGTTATTTTAAAAGAAATTAGTCCTGTTGATCTTGTCTCCCCCCACCCTTGCCCTGCCCCACTCAGCCTCCTCTCAGGAACCACCACTGGCTCTGGGCACAGCTGGAGGCAGAAGGTTCTGGGTCTGAGAGCTCTCACCTCCTCTCCCGGGCCCCGCCTCCCCCTCTCCTTAATGCCCCTGGGGTTCCATCTGGGCTTTTCCACCCCATCCTGAAAAGCCCTCCCCAGAAAACTCCTGTATTCTGGAGTGACTTTGCTTGTCCACACCTACTGACTGCTCCCATCTCCCCCTACAACACGAACCCCTCCTCCAGTGGCATCAGGTGTCAGGAGAAGAGCAACAAAGTCAGATAATGTTTCATTTTAAAGCCACAAATAAGCCAAATATCTTAATTTTTTTATGACTGCACCCATGGCATATAGAAGTTCCCAGGCCAGGGACTGAACCTGAGCTACAACTGTAGCAACACCAGATTTTTTAACCCACTATGCCTGGCCAGAGATCAAACCTGCACCTCCACAGTGACCCAAGCCACTGCACTTGGATTCTTAACCCACTGTGCCACAGTGGGAACTCCAGCCGAATATATATATATATCTGTCTTTTTAGGGCCATACCCAGGGCATGTGGAAGTTCCAAGGCTAGGAGTTAAACTGGAGCTGCAGCCGCTGGCCTACTCCACAGCCACAGTAATGCCAAGTCCAAGCCACATCTGTGACCTACACACACCTCACAGCAATACTGGATCCTTAACCCACTGAATGAAGCCAGGGATCGAACTCGCATCCTCATGGATACTAGTCAGATTCATTTCCATTGAGCCACAACAGGAACTCCCCTGCCAAGTTTAAAAGACCAACATTTCATATATACTCCATACCAGGCCTTCCCCGGAAAGTTGGTGGAAACCTTCTACCTGAAAACAGTGGTGAGGGAGAAAAGATCCATGAAGAAAAATGAGGTTGCAAGTCAAATAACGACGGGTCAGCAAAATACGGGGTGAAGGCATCTGCCGAGAAAGGAAGGAGGGCCATGGTGTCTGGGGCTGAAGAGCAGAAACGGCGGGTGAGAGCGGTGAGCTGATGGAGAATTCAGGGAAGGGCCTGTGTGCTTCCTGGAAAGAGTGAGCGCCCGTTTGAAATCAGGCTGTGACTGTCACTGGACTCGGTGAGCGTGCGTGTTCTCAGCACCAGGTTTCAGCTTCGATCAGCCCTCTGGAGGTGGAAACAGGACCACAGCGCCACCACCCAACCAGCACCACCAGCTGTACAGTCAGAAGGGGAAGCAGATTAAGCTGGATCAGGGCTCAAGAGGGAAAGAGATGGGACTAAGAAAATGGGAGTTACACCAGGGATGACAATGACCCAAAGGGAGGGTAAGTAGGAAAATGTGAAAGGGGACCGTGTTATGATCCGAGCCAGGACGCAGAATGTTTGAACTCTCAAAGAGGAAGGAACTTCTGAGCACTAGAGGAATTCCAGGAACGTTTGTTTGAGCGAACGGTGGAAGTGGAGGTTATGGTCACAGGAGCGAAGGAGGTGGTCGGGGGGCCCTGAAGTGGAGATGTCGGCAGGGACGCATATGTGGATGGTGGCCAAAGGGGTGGCAGGAAACGAAATGCTGGGCAGTGAGCCTACAAGCAAAGTAGGGAGTGGCCAGGGTGGTGGGTGACAAGCAGGGAAGTGGGTGTGGGAATGGGCAGAGCTCGTGGACTTTGGGAGAGGCAGCTGTCCAGGGGTGATGGCAGAACTGTCCTAAGGGTGGGTGGGGAGCACAGGGCCACCTGGAACTCTCCTGGCTCAGAGGAGGGCACGCAGGTATTAGCAGGAACCAGAGTTCCATCAGAATGAGCATTTCCAGAGTTCCCATTGTGGCTCAGCGGGTTAAGAATCCAACCTTGTCTACGTGAGGATGTGGGTTTGGTTCCTGGCCTTGCTCAGTAGGTTAAGGATCTCGAGTTGCTGTGGCTGTGGTGTAGGCCTGCAGCTGCAGCTCCAGTTTGACCCTTGACCTGGGAACTTCCATACACTGCGGGTGTGGGCCTAAAAAGATAAGCATTTCCAATGAAAGTGTTTGAGGAGGCAGGGACGTTGGGTGGAAACAAAGACTCCTATGGATAATCCCATAGATAACCCCATAGGTAACCCCACAGGAAAGGGGCCCTGCGACAGGTGGAGAAGGAAGACCAGGAGGCGAGCTGAGGACACAGGTTTGCCCTTGAGGAGGCAGGTGGGAGGGCATCGTGTCATAGTGTCCTGGCACCACCGGCTGGTTTCTGCCAGGAGTCACCAGGGTGTTGGTAGTTGAAAGCCCAAGGAGACATTTCCGGTACAAGTCATACTCCTTTTTTGCCCCTACTTATCTCCTTTGCTCCATAGCTCTGTGGTCCATGCTGTAGCCACTAACTTCTTCCATCTAAAGAGGACCTGAAGGAGTTCCCATCATGGTGCAGTGGAAACGAATCCAACTAGGAACCATGAGGTTGCAGGTTCGATCCCTGGCCTCGCTCAGTGGGTTAAGAATCTGGCGTTGCCATGGGCTGTGGTGTAGGTTGCAGACGCGGCTCGAATCCTGTGTTGCTGTGGCTGTGGTGTAGGCCAGCAGCTGTAGCTCCGATTAGACCCCTAACCTGGGAACCTCCATGTGCCTCAGGAACAGTCCTAAAAAGCAAACAAACACACAAACAGAATAGGACCTGGAGCTGGGCTTTTATTGAATAAGCCTAGATTCAGCTATTTTAAAACAGTCCTTCTCAGCTAATGAGTCTCTAAATCATAGAAACTGAATTTCAGTCTGTATCTACAGCGTTTACTACTAGGGAATTTAGTTCTGTCTACTGGAGGCTGAAATCCCTGAGGGTGCCAATTTTTCAGCATTGATTTTTTTGTTTTTGTTTTTCTTTTTCTTTTTCTGTGAGAGTGTAAGATCTTCTTTTAAACCAAGACATCACCTAATGGTGAGACCTTTCATAGCAGGGGGTTTATTCGAATTGGTTCCTCTTACATGTGTGAGAACAGACTGTACATTCTCTCAACAAACCGAAGAATGACCGTTTCCTCCCTTGACTAAAGTTATGATCACACAAGCCTTATGGGGAGCACTGCAATCAACACTGTTTTTGGAAAACCTTTTCCACATGTGGCAAGGGAGTTAGTCTTTCCCTGGGTTTTAAGAATGAGGTACAGATTAAACTAATTGGATAAAATACGTAGACTTTTCACAAAACACATTGGCTGGGTCCTCATGCATAAAGGGACCCACATTTTTGCACCATTATTCAAAAGGAACTAAACTAATTGAAATCAGAATCTCCACCTTCGCTGTACCAGGTTCACATCCCCTGCCTGCTGGGTGTAGAGGTTCCCACGAGGGTGAGCTGTTGTATAAGGATGACCTTGACTGTCAAGGTTCCTGGTAATGCTGAGGGAAGTGCCTTAGTCAATAGGACGTGGAGGTGATGACTCTGTCCCTCTTCCACTCTGGCTGGAGCCTACTTTTCTGACCCAGCTCCACGCAGAAACCCTGGTGAGCACTTGCCCTGGGCTGCTCCATCCACGTTGCCCTGGGGGCCTGGCTTGTCTTTTCAGCAGAGTGGCAGTGTGTCCGCAGCGCGAAGCGCCGTTCGAGGCCCTCCAGCTCTTAGCCTCATGGTATGTGGCGTCACCAACGTCCCATCTGAATATTTTTACTTCACCGTTCACGTCAGGAGCCAAAAGGAACAGGACTAGCCCAGAGGTCCTTTCTGCTCAGAGAATTTCTAAGTTGGTCATGTACGGGTAATTACATACCTCGGCCATCATTTCAGACTCTCTGCTTTCCTAGAAATTGCCGTTCCATGTGAAGGTTGTGAAAGGTTTCTGGGAAGACCACACATATTTTCGTGTCCTTGTTTCTTTGTTGGAAAATAGTTCTCTGCCATCTGGTTTCAGGAATGTATCATTATGTGCAATAACATTTGTAGCAAAAAAAAAAAAAAAAAAAAAAAGCCATTAAATAGGGCCTGAATACAATGCAAAGAAAGTAAAAATGTCTTTTGTCATTTCTAAAATGGGATTTTGAGCCTGGGCTTCCAAATCATTTTGGCTGCAGGGTTGCAGTCTTGCTCCGGGTGCGTGTGTGCCCTGCCTGGTCCGCTCATCTCCTTCACTGACCCTTCTTCAAAGGGCATCCCCTAAACCAGACATGAAGTGGTCATATTGATTTCTGTTCTGTCAAAAAGTGATCTGACAGAGAGGAAAGGGTTTCATGAAGAGGCTTCTAGAAAAACATCAGGGTTCTCCCTTCCTGTGTGTTCTAATGATTCTGCCTTTACAAAGCAGGATTATCTCAGTCTTGCCATTACTAGAACAGTCTAATACTAAACAGCTGCTGTATTAGAGAGAAATCTAATAAAGAATTTTTTATTTTTAGCAAAAAATGGCAGGGAGGTTTCTAAAAGCAGATTGATGGCCCCAAAAGGGCCCATTACTTTAAAAGTTGATGTCCTTATGTCCACTGAGGGCCCTGACCCCCGGGTCACCCTGAGGTCAGATGGTGTTTTGCATCATAGCAAAGGCCCAGGCTGCTTTTGTGAAGCAGTGTTCTGTTCCGTATGATGCAATCCAAGTAAAGTGGGATTCCTGCTGCAACTGGACCCGAGGTGAAATGAGGAAGCCGCATCTTTTCAATGCTGTCCTTGGTTCTTTCAGTCAGGACAAGGGAAGGTGCCAAGGACACGTATTCTAGAGCCTGGTGCCCGGCTGGCAGGCCCCACCTTTGCTCTGCATCCAAGGCCACCGCTCCTCCACTATCCTCAGACCTGCAGGGGATGGATGCCAGTGGCAAGGATGCAGGCCCTGCTGGATCCAGCACAGTCCCCAAGAGGATAAAGCTGAACTGGGGGGATGAGGGGCAGCCCAGGGTTCAAGCCGACAGATGGGGGGATCAGAAACAGCTCCCAACTGGGAGTGTTTGGGGAGGCCGTGTGGTGAGGCTGGCCTGTGTCATGGGTCTGGTAGGAGGTTGGCCTGAGCCGGCTGGCCCTTTCCCTAAGCGCTTGACCTCCAAAAAGTGACCAGAAGTTGCCCCAACACTGTGAGTAGCTCTAGATGGACAAGTTATAGTTTCCAATTCCTCGCTTTCTCCCAGATCCTTATCAGCCCGCAGCGTACCCTCCAAGTGGTCTAGAACAAATGAACTTAGGATTATACGAGAAAAGACTCCTGCTCTTGTAGCTGACTGGTGTGCCTCTCGGTTATTGAGCCATCTATCATTTAGTCTAGATTTATTCTCAGATCAAGTTATTTCCCGCATGATCTGTTTTCACATGAAATTTATAAGCATCAACTTTCTTGGTCTTTTTTATTAAATATTTAGTGGAGTTATAATTTATGTATCTCACCAGTTATAATTGACTTATCAAACACGGCAGCACAGTGTTTCTGATACACGTGTGCATAGTGAAATAGTCACCACAGCACAGTAAAAGTCCACTTAACTTCCATTACCCCACAGAGTTACATGCTTTTGTCCATGTGATGAGGACATTAAAGATTTACTCTCTCAGCAGTGTTGAGTGTTGTTAACTGCAGCACTAGCCTATACTTGATGGCCCAGGACTGATTTATCTTCTAACTGGAAGTTTGTACCTGTGGACCCCCTTTACTGGTTCTGCTAACCCCACCACCTCCAGACTCTGGTGACCACCAGTCTAGTCTCTGTGTCTACGAGTTCAGGTTTTTGGGTTTTGTGGGTTGAGATTGTACAGTACTTGCCTTTCAGGGTCCCTCATGTGCCAAAATGCCCTGAAGTTCAGTTTGTGTTGTCAAAAATGGCAGGATTGTCTTCTTTTATGTCTGAATAGTATTTGTGTGTGTGTGTGTGTGTGTGTGTGTGTCTGTGTCTGTGTCTGTGTCTGTGTTCAGGGAGAGAGAGAGAACAATCTTCATTATTTCTTTATCCATTCATCCATCAGCAGACACTTAGGTTGCTTCCATGTCTTGGCTACTATAAATAGTGCTGCAGTGAACATTGGGGTGCATAGATTTTTTTGAATTAGTATTTTTGTTTTCTTTGGGTAAATACCCAAGAGTGGAATTGCTGGATCATTTGGCAGTTCTGTTTTTAGTTTTTGAGGAAACACCATACTGTTTTATGTACTGGCTACACCAGTTTACATACCCACCAACAGTGTGTGAGGGTTCCCCTTTCTCCACAGCCTCACCAACATTTTTGTGGTCTTTTTGATGATGGCCTTGCTGACTGGTGTGAGTGACATCTCATTGTGGTTTTGCTTTGCATTCCTCTTATAATTAACAGTGTTGAACATTTTTTCATATGCCTGTTGGCCATCTATATGGCTTCTTTGGAAAAATGTCTATTGAGGTCCTCTGCCCAGTTTTTAATCAGGTTGGTTTTTTGTTGTTGAGTCCAGTGAGCTGTTTATATATTTTGGGTATTAACTGCTTCACAGTCGTATCCTTTGCAAACGTTTTCTCCAACTTGGTGGTTGGTTTTTCATTTTGTTGATGGTTTCCTGTGGCGTGAACGTGTCTTGTTCATTTATGGCTCATGTTGAGGATCAATGTGTACTCAAAACGTTGTCTGAAGGAGAAACAGAGGATTATCGTGGAATTTACAGGAATGAAAAAAGCCACTCTACCAGTCATAAGCCGAGAGTCTCCACTGGGCTCCAGGCACTGCCCCCTGACACAGACAAGTTGTAGGGCGGATAATCATTCCAATAGAAGCAGTTACTGTCATCCTTCACTTTGAGTAAGTAGACATTTTGGACATGTTTTCCTCCAGGAAGTCTTATTGCTGCTATTTACAAACTGTTTACCTGGACCTATGTCACATTGATGTGACCTTTCAAAATAAAGAATTCCTTAAGTCACAGAGAAATTATTTCAGAGACTCTGTACAAGTATAAGTGACCCACATGAATCATTGGAGCATTTATAAGAGGCCACCCTGCCACACTCAGGCTTTATTTTCTCTTTCCCCCTGGATAACCGCTAGTTTATTTTCTATATGAGTGAGGCTGTTTTGTTATATTCATTTGCTTTTTATATGTTAGATTCCACATATAGATGATGTCATACAGTATTTGTCTTTCCCCATCTGACTTATTTCACTTAGCATAATGCCCTCCAAGTTTATCCATGTTGCTGCAAATGTCAGAATTTCATTCTTTTTATAGCCGAGTAGTATTCCACTGTATACATGTACCTCATCTTCTTTATCCATTTCTCTGTTGATGGACACTTAGGTTGCTTCTATGTCCTGGCTCTTGTAATTAACGTTGCTGAGAACATTGGGGTGCACATTATCTTTTCGAATTAGTGGTTTTCTTTTCTTTGGATAAAGACCCAGGAATGGTCATTGCTGGGTCATATGGTAGTTCTATTTTTAGTTTGTTGAGAAACCCCTGTACTGTTTTTCACAGTGGCTGCACAAGTTTACGTTCCTACCAGTAGTGCACAAGGAAACCTTTTTCTTACATCCTCACAAATGTTAGTTGTTTGTGGTCTTTTCGATGATGGCCACACTGACAGGTGTGCGGTGTCATTGTTATTTTGATATGCATTTCCTTGATAATTAGTGATGTTGAGCATTTTTGCATGTGCCTGTTGGCCTTTTGTATGTCTTCTTTGGAAAAATGTCTGTTCAGATCTTCTGCCCATTTTTTTAATCGGGTTGTTTGCTTTTTTGATGTTGAGTTGTATGAGCTGTTCATATGTTTTGGATACTAACCACTTATCAGTCATATCATTTGCAAATGTTTTCTCCCACTCAGTATGTTGTCTTTTCATTCTGTTGATGGTTTCCTTTGCTGTGCAAATGCTTTTAAGTTTAATTAGGTTCAATTTGTTTATTTTTCCTTAGTTTCCTTTGCCTTGGAAGACAGCTCTAAAAAACATTACTATGATGTATGTCAAAGAGTGTACTTCCTGTGTTTCTTCTAAGAGTTTTATGATTTCTGGTCTTACATCTATGTCTTTCATCCATCTTGAGTTTATTTTTGCATATGGTGTGAGAAAAGTTCTAATTTCATTCATTTACAGTTTTCTCAGCAAACTGTCTTTTCTCCATCATATAGTCTTGCCTCCTTTGTAATAGATTAATTGACCATAAGTATGTGGGTTTGTTTCTGGGCTTTCTATTCTGTTCCATTGATCTATGTCTCTTTGTTTTTGTTTTGTTTTGCTTTTGTAGGGCCCCACTCGTGGCATATGGAGGTTCCCAGGCTAGGGGTCGAATTGGAGCTGTAGCCACTAGCCTACCCTGCAGCCACAGCAACGCCAGATCCTTAACCCACTGAATAAGGTCAGGTATCGAACCCACAACCTCATGGTTACTAGTCAGATTCGTTTCCACTGCGCCATGATGGGAACTCCAATTCATTTTTTTTTATTTAATTGTTGAGATGTGTTGAAAAAAATAGAACCAACATGGTGAGTATAATTTTGTCATCATATTAATTACAAAATATTAATGTGCTTAGTCATTAGAAACTCATGAAAAGTGGAATGTTTTTACCAGTAATTATCATTGTTAGAAAAAATTCTCAAATCCTGGTTACCTGAGGTATCAGTTTTATCCTTAGAAGAATTATGAGCTCTGGAAACCTTTGCAAAGTTGTACCTAGGATTCAAATTGAAATCTTAATTAGGACATCTAACTCACTATAGCAACTCATTTATTTCTAAAACCAGAATTGACTATGTTAAGGTTCAGCATTGATGGTCAAAGTCCTGGGACTGGTTTCTTGGCGAGCTCAGAGGGTCTCTGTGTTTGGCCGGTGGGAAGAAGCACATGCCATCGGGTCAGGCCAAGCTCAGTGGTTTGACTGAGCAGACACCCCACTAGGGGGTGTCTTGGCCGTAATCTCTGTGTCCTCCATCGTTTCTGTCTTAGGTTTGGGGTGGGTGTGAGGCAGAGGGTCCGTGCAGCTAGAGATTGTCCACAGTTGCCAGTTTCCTTTTTTCTCGATGGAAAGTGTTTCTGGTCTGAGCCTCTTTCCACCCCAGGAACCACTGTCTCACATCTTTTCACGTCTGTCTTCAGCCTTCACTAGCCTTCATCACAGACAGGCTGCTGCAGCAGTTGTTAAAGATCAGCCTCAAGGAACACAGTCTTCTTTAAAAGTGAATGTTTCAGGAGTTCTCATTGTGGCTCAGCCACTTAAGAACCCGACCAGTATCCATGAGGATGTGGGTTTGATCCCTGGACTCATTCAGTGGGTTAAAGATCCCCTCTCGCTGTGGCTGTGGTGTAGGCTGAAAGCCGCAGCTCCAATTCACCCCTAACCTGGGAACTTCCATGTGGGGCAGGTGAAGCCCTAAAAAGAAAGAAAAAAGAAAAAGAAAAAAAAAGGGAGTTCCAGAAATCTCCCACCATTCCACCAAGCACAAAAATTAAAAAGAGGAGGGAAGGAGATGGAGAAGAGGAGGCCAGGGTGGGGAGGCCCATCGACCTGGTGATGTAATAGCTCGGGAACTGTTCTGAAATTCCTACCTCTTGCATCATGATGGGGCTCTTCAAGGAGGAAGCAACACCCCAGCGAGCTCAAGACAGCAGCATGATTCTCAGCTACCAGGTGGCTGCCATCCAGGCCCCTTTCCAAGCCTCAGGCATCAGGAGGCCCCCCTACCTCAGTGACACTGCAGCCAGCCAGAAGGAGACAGGGTGGGAGCCCATTAATACTCTGAACTCCTTTTCCCTGATGGTCACTGTTTTTCCACCCTGCCGTCCACTGGGTGCTGGTGTTGGGGGTTCTGCCTGGTCACTTGCTGTGCAGGCAGCCAGCAGCCCCATCGAGGAGGAACTCCCCCCCCTCAACCCTCGACCCCCCTGATGCGCTTTGTGGCTAGAGACATCGTTCTAGCTCTGGGTCTGTGCCCTGAGAGTGGCCAGAAGTGTCTCCTCTGGAAAAGTGGGGGTTTGCTGCATCATTTTGTCTGGCTTCCTCTCTCCATGCCCCTCTACCTACCACCTTTGCAAATTACTTCTGTCACCACCATATGAAAAAAGAGGGACTCCTGCTAATAGGCATTGAACCAGCATCCACAGATTAGTCTAGACTTTTCCCAAGGGAGGCACAGAGAATGACCCAGAAGCTGTCCAGTAGTGTGGGTGGAAGGCTCTCCAGGTGGGCACCTGCCTCTGACCACACTCTAGCATGGCTCAGTTTGCTGCCTCAATTGTGCTTTTGCTTCTGTCTCAAAAAATGGCATCGCTTTGTGAGTATAAAATGTTTGCCTTGATAGTTAACATGCCTTAACTTTGCCGTACATGCACACTTGGGCAAATATCACACACACACACACACACACACAAAACATCATGTGCTGGGGCCCATCTCAGGAGCCCAGGGATGCCAGTGAGGTTGGCATCCTCCATGGGTGAGGTGTCTGCAGCCTCAGACTCGAGTCTGCACCATGGTGTCCGAGGCAGGAAGGATGGTGCAGAGGCCGAGAGCCTTGTGAGGCTGTTTCATTCTCTCAGAAGAAAATCCTCTCCCTCGAGTGTCATTGGCCACAACTGTGTCTCAGGTCCATTTCTCTTTCCCAGAAAAAGTGAGGCTCTGGCAGCGGGGGGTGAACAGCCCTGACCTCAGAGGCCTGTCCTGGTCTGCAGGGTACCTCCATCCATTATGGGAAAGTTGACGAGGGGGGAGCAGGATGGCTGTGAGGGAGCTAACAAAAGCAGAAGGCCGCCGGCCACAACATGTTTAAGAATGTCCCTAAACACTGGCCCTCAAGCCTGAGCCTCCAATTGCTAGTGACCCCAGTGTCCAAAATGTGCTGACAGTGGTGAAGACGGTTGAGGGAGAAACACCAGAGGTGAGAAGCAATCGCAGGGGCTGCGGGGAGGGTCGGTCAGGAGCAGTGGGAGGGAGATGCTCAAAGCCTCATCAGAGTCGGTGAAGGCGGTAGTTTGCACATGTGGGTTCTTCTGAAACCCTGTTCCCTCCAAAGCAGCTTCCGGAGCAGAACGCAGCCTGCAGGTGGATGCCTGGGTTTGCTCTGCTTGCTGCCGAGGATCTAGACAAAGGAAAATGCCAGTCCCCTGGCCCTCAAACAGCCGATTTCATCTGACTTGTGAACAGAGTAGGGCAGACATGTCGTGTTCTTGTCATTATCCCACAGTCATGGCACGGAGGCTAATTTACAAAATGCTCACACTTCAGATAACTCAGAGATGTTGATAGCAAACGTATTTGGATCCTGATTTTTTAAAATAAAATTGTCCTTGAGTAACAATATTTTTGAGTGCCAGATGGAGAAGACATCTGTGGGTGAGAAACTAAAGAAAACACACTTGCAACATTTGGGCCCATTAGCAGAAATCTTGGCTCTGTTGCTAACAAGGAGTTTGGAAATGGTTCTTTTTATGTGCAGCATGTTCACTGTCCTTCAGGGGTCACACAGATTGCAGATGCCAAGCCCTTCAGGGGTCACACAGATCGCAGATGCCAAGCTTTTTTCTAAGAGAAATTCCTTTTCTGACAAGGTGATGAGAGGAAAGCTCGATGTTTTGTTTCCTCAACCTCCTCTGCGTTCCCTGGTGAGGTTCTGGTTCTTTCCATAAGTGTGGGCAGTCTTGATGTGCCTGTGCTTTACTCAGAACCTCTTGGCGGGGTGGGGGGGCTCAGACCTCGGTTCTGGCTGCAGCAGCTGCTGGCTCTGTGTCCCGGGCCGCGAGCCTACTTCCTGGGGCAGTGCATGAATTTCAGGCCTGGAAGGCATCTGACACTCCCCTCACTTCTAGGCCACATGACCTTTGTCCTGGTCCTCAACTTTCACTGCCATGTTCTTGTGTATTTTTCATTGATTTGTGGCCAGGAACTGGATGGAAAAGGAGAGCCTAACTTGCTAGGGGGGCAGGCTTGGAATGGATGCTGCCAGTGTTGCTTTCTAAAGCCACAATCACATCCTTGGAAGACATGCACTTAGGGCAGTGACGTGACCGTAGGGTGAAAGGTACACATGTGGACTCAGCAGTGAGGCACTGAACCCAGGCCCACAGTGGGTTCAGTTGTTTCTTTCATCTGTGTCCCCACCATACCGGTCCTGCTGCCCCATCTGACGCGGGCCTGGATGTCTCATTTCATCCAAACTGATCCCTCTGCCTCATGTCCCCAACCCTTGATTTGTCCTCGGTGACCCCACATGGTCACGCTGCCCCAGGGACAGCACATCAGTTACTCTCATGGTCATCATTCTACTTTTTAGCTTCCATATGTAATACTGAGATGACTACAAGTTGCAAATGGCAAAATGAAGAAGCAAAATATTTATTGGATGAGTTCCCATTGCAGCTTAGCAGTAATGAACCCACTAGCATCCATGAGGATGTGGGCTCAATCCCTGGCCTCACTCAGTGGATTAAGGATCCAGCATCTCCGTGAGCTGTGGTGTAGGTTGCAGACTCAGCTTGGATCTGGCATTGCTGTGGCTATGGTATAGGCTGGCAGCTGCAGCCCCGACTCAACCCCTAGCCTGGGAACTTCCATATGCTGCAGGTGCGGCCCTAAAAAGACAAAAAAGTAAAAGTTTATTGGACAGTTTACATTATAAAGCTTAGAAGATGAGAAGACTTTCAAGCATAAAGTCCAGGCAGTGAAAATGGCCCATTTTGATGTCAGCTGAGCCACAAGTGAGTGGCGTCCCCAGAATTTGTGTCTCCTCCCCCCACCAAGCCTTGTCCCTGGGCTGCGTTCTTGGTGCTGAAACCAGAACCCCCTCTGGGTCTCTTGCAGTGTTTACCTGCATCCTCCTGCCTGATGGGCAGAGATCGTGGATTCATGGAAAGCAGCTCCTAGGTGGAGGTCACAGGGGCTCTTATGTAAACAGCAGGTGGCAGCACCTGCTCCCCATGAATCGCCAGATCAGGAAGATAAGAAAGATGGTCCACAAGTTCGCAGAGGGCGGACAAGCCCCATGCACAGAGCATCTCCGGTGTGTAACACTGCTCAGAACATACTCGTCCATAATCATCAGGGGGCCTCTAGCCCTGGGAAACGTCCTCAAAGATGTTGGAAAAAATGAATCTAGAGGGGAAATAGTGAAGCGACTCTGATGTGCCTAGTCAGCCCCCTGCATGTCTGTGTTTCCTTCTGTGAGTGTGAGTGTGGGTTTGAAAAAAATAAACCTGTTTCACCCCTTCAGTCTAATTTGAAAGTTTAATCGTTTCAGTAAAACTTTGCAATTTTGAATTGTGGATATAATGTCAAAAAATTACATGAAAAGGCGAATCATGGATGTTTCTGCTTGTTAACTATGACTTTCTTCTCCAAGAAATGTCATCATGCTGTGATTCTTTCCTGAGCTTGAACTGGCAGATATTAAGTTTCTTAGTCAACCTGGCAGGTGCATTTGGGATAATTGGGCACAAGACGGCCAGGAAGGACCGTAAAATGCTGGAGCCAGAGTTGTTGGGATGGAAAGTTATTTTGAAAGACAGAAAACATTTATTTAAAAGAGTTCAAGAGTTGAAGCCAAACTGGTCAGGTTGTGCAGAAAATATCCTGCAAGACCCCTCCCCACCTCCCTTGAGTGGCTTTTCTACCACCAATGACATGAAATTGATACGAAACCTCCCCTTCAAACAACTCATGAACTTCAGGGTGGGGCGTGAGTTCAGCCACAAGTAAGTTTCAGAAAACGGGTGGAATGTCATTAAAATTTTTTTAAACGTTCTGTGACATCTGTTTTCCATTTTGCTGTGCTGTTTAATTAGCTTCGGTCTTGCCGAATCGCGGAATCTTATTTGCTCAAAATAGTATCTTGAAGGAAGTGACCTTTATTTAATGGAGAAGAATGTTAAGTGTCACGTGGCCTCAGTTAACTTCATCCCAAGTCTCAAACATTTCCCATGGGCGTCATGTCTGCACAAATGAAACCCTGGGCGGAGGGGAGCTCTCTGCAAACTGATGCCACTGTCATATTTCTAAGATGCCAAAAATGGAAAGAATTTTCAAAAGAATAGGAAGCACTTCAGAAAACTGTTCCTATTGGACTTGATGTATGTTGTAGAGGTGGCGGTCTTCGGGGCTCATGAAGAAGTCAAGTTCTAAAAGACCCCTTCCTTGCCTTTGAGTGGTGTGCAGTCTTTGATAAGAATAATTGCATTGAGGCATTCCCATCATGGCGTAGCGAAAACGAATCCGACTAGGAACCGTGAGGTTTAGGGTTCGATCCCTGGCCTCGCTCAGTGGATTAAGGATCCAGTGTTGCCATGAACTGTGATGTAGGTCACAGAAGTTGCTGTGGCTCTGGCATAGGCCAGCAGCTGCAGCTCTGATTGGACCCCTAGCCTGGGAACCTCCATATGCCGCAGGTGCAGCCCTAAAAAGACAGAAAGACAAAAAAAAAAAAGAATAATTGCATTGAGGGCTGGTGGTGGGGTGAGCAGCACACCCTCTCAAAGCCTGGAACACAGTGCCTCTCTGCTAAGGCCCAGTGATCCGAGAAAACTCATGTGGGACACCTCCCGGAAGGGGAGCAAGAGTGGAGAAAACAGACCTGATCAGCACTGACTTCATTCTTCCATTGGCCAGAGGGAGAACCCCAAAGCCAGGGCCCAGAGACCCGCTTCCTGAGAGGACATGAGCCTAAGCTGGTCCTCGGTGTCTGAGCTGCCCCAGGATGTCTGAGCCGTGGTGGGTGCTGTGCTCCTGACTCTTCTCTGCAGCAGAATCAGTGGGTGTTAATCACATGAGGGTCACGTCTTCTGTGCGTCAGCCCGGCAGTTGTTACAAGTCCCATCTCCTCTTTGAGGTCCGTACCCAGCATCCCTGGAGCAGGTCCAACTTCCTTATCTGACCCAGCCCCTGCTCCCGCTTCCCCTGTGGAGGTGGTGACCCTAGCTTTCTGACCTCTGGCTCAGTGTTGAGGTCAAACTTGGCCTGGAGAAGGAAAAAGCCACTTGGTGGAGAAGACTGTGTATCTGTTTGTTTCCATTTTTTAAACTTTTAACGAAGAATGGTTGATTTACAATGTCATCATTTTTATTTATTTATTTATTTAGGCCTTTTAGGGCCGTACCCACAGCATATGGAGTTTCCCAGGCTAGGGGTTGAATTGGAGTTTTAGCTGCTGTCCTACACCACAGCCACAGCTCGGTAATTTAGTTACACGTGTACACACATCTATTCTTTTTTAGAAGGACTGTGTGTCTAAAGTATTACAGTGGCATTAAGAAGTTCCGAGTCATAAATGCTTCACTGGGCTGGAAGGCCACGTGCATGATGTTCTGGGGACATGCTTGACCCAGCTGTCCTTTCTCCTGAGCCTTCCTGATGCTCCAGACACTAACCTGTGTTGGGGAGGAGGGGGGGTTCGCAGCTGTGGTGTGGGAAAATCAGTGGTGGGGGTTTGTCCATCGTGTTTAGTCCTTGGAAAGCTCCGGCCGGCTGCCCAGATCAGCTGAAACCATGGGTTTGTTTGCACTTAGCTGGAATCCCCCTGCTTCACTGTGCCAGGCCTGCACATGCTCATTGGAAACCCTGGTGGATAGTTACTGTTGGTTCCTGTTTCCTACAAAATGAGAAAACAATTTAAGTCTCTATGGTGTGTAGTTGGATTTCCTTTAAACAGCAAAGGACGCCTTAACCGGCTCCCTCTCAGCTTCCCATTCTCAGTGACTCTAGTGCGCCCGCTGGACTCTAGCCTTCCTACCTGGGCTTCTTCAGCTGCCTGACCAACCTCCACGTCCACCCCATGCCCTGCTATCCAGGAGGCTCAGGATGGCTCGGGGCTGCCCCCTGGACTGAGGGCTTCCTCCCTGAGAACCCCCTATACCTTACTTCTTGAGGGTGGTCTTCCCGCAAGACCAGAGGTGCTCGGACACCAGGTGGCCTGTGTTCTTAGCTTTGGCCCAGCCCTACTCCAGCCTGGCCCACAAGAAACGCTCAATAAATATCCATGGGTTTAATGGATGGATTACCTTTATGGTCACACCAGGTAGCCATTTTTCTGTTGGATGCTAGATTAAGTCGCCTTCTGGAGGAATAGCTCATCTGTGGAGGCATCAACCGTCTCTTAATACCCAGGAAGCAGCACTAGGACAGAAATTGAATTCAGTTCACTTAACATTGGAGATTTTTTTTCCTTAATTAAAAAAAATTGTTATTAGAGTATAGTTGATTTACAGTGTTGTGTCAATTTCTGCTGTACAGCATAGTGACCCAGTCATACATTCTTTTTTTTTTTTTGTCTTTTTGCTATTTCTTTGGGCCGCTCCCGCGGCATATGGAGGTTCCCAGGCTAGGGGTCTAATCGGAGCTGTAGCCACTGGCCTACGCCAGAGCCACAGCAACTGGGGATCTGAGCCGCGTCTGCAACCTACACCACAGCTCACGGCAACACCCGATCGTTAACCCTCTGAGCAAGGGCAGGGACCGAACCCGCAACCTCATGGTTCCTAGTCGGATTCGTTAACCACTGCGCCACGACGGGAACTCCACATTCTTTTTCTTATGCTATCTTCTATCATGTTTTATCCCAAGAGACTGGATATAGTTCCCTGGACTGTACAGCAGGACATCATTGGAGATTTTTTTTTATTGGGGATACTGTAGATTTGGGTAAAGACTTTAGTGATAATGTTTCTTGTCCTGTCGTCACACAGACCTGTGAAAAGTCTTTGCTTTGCTCAAAATTTCACTCAACTTGCCATGAAAGATTCTGCTATCTGATTCAGTTCCTAGTGAGCAAGCCATGCATGACCTTAGGTTTGTAAGCAGCTTGGGTTAAACAGAACTTGGGTTGGAGAAGGTCCCTCAGGCCCTGCTGTACAGAAAGAGTTTGAATGAGGTCGCTGACGGGACCTCTGCCTCACAGCCCTTGTTTGCTTTCTGCCTGTTTTGTTTGTTCAGGCCTGGCAGGGAGCCCAAATAAAGCTGGCTTCAGTTGGACTTTCGCTGTGGTTCAGTTTTGCAGTCTTTTCAAAACACTCTTCAGGAGCCCTCCGTATATCTGCCGACATCTCCTAGATTTTCCAAAACAAGCACAACACAAATAGGGGGAATTTGGACATTTCCAGATGAAGCAGATGGACAGTTGATTCTTTTGTCTGAAAAGTCTTTGCTCCAAATAGAGGGGGTCCCCAAGGAAAACTCGTCTGGCAGCTCTTCAGTGGTCTCTGCCCTTGTTCTCCTGGCAGAGCAGGGCAGAGGAGCAGCCAGAAGCCAGCAGCCAGCATCCCCCCAACACCCCGTGAAAGCCCAGAGGACTCCCCTCAGTGGCAGTGGCCTTGGTCATCTAGTTCGCCTATGACCAGAAGTTCCCTCCCCAGATGATCTCAGGGAAGCCCCCCCAAGGGGTTAGGGTGACTGACTGACACATCCAGGAAAGGGGGATGGGACGACCCTTCCAGGCCTCTCCTTCCTGCTTCCATCACTGTGCTGGGTCGGCCTACTTAGGGTTAGAGACTAGGAGATACGAGAGCGTGTCTCATCAGCTGTCGCATCAGCTCTTCACGCACACATGGCCACCAGCGTTTCAGGGTTACAGACAGATTCCCCAAACTTCTCGAGGGTATAGAACAAAACAAAACAGAGTCAAGATAAAGCCCTGGAAAAAATAGGACCCCAGTCTCACGGTCTGCCAGGAAGGGACCAAAAAGGTCAGACAACTTTAAAGAAAAAGAACCTCTGAGGAATTCCCACCGTGGCTCAGCGGGTTAAGGACCTAATGTTGTCTCCTTGAAGATGCAGGTTCAACCCCTGACCTCTCAGTAGGTTAAGGATCCGGCATTGCCACAAGCTATGACATAGGTTGCAGATGCCACTCAAATCCAGTGTTGCCCTGGCTGTGGCATAGGCCCCAGGTGCAGCTCCAATTTGACCCTGAGCCTGGGAACTTCCATATGCCACAGGTGCAGCCCTAATAAAAGGATGTATGGGGGAGATCTCTGAGGTCACTTGTTCCAATGCCTCCGTTTTTCTAGGAGACAAGATGAGACCACTGATCATAAGTGACTTGGCAGATGAGCATTTGTGGTGATGAAGAGGGCAGTCCAGATTTTGGGGGCAGGCTTCAGCGAGAACCCTGACACCTCCTTCTTCCGGCTGTGACCTTAAACAAACCCCTCACCCTCTTAGAGCTTCAGTGTTATCTAGAAAATAATAGTAGCACTTATAGGGCTATTGAGATGAAAACATTGGAGAGCATTCAGGTAAAGCCTTTAGCATCACGCCTGGCACTCAGTAAGTGACTAAAAATGGATAATGTCATTATGAGCCTCACCATCACCATTTTTATCATCATCATCATCATCATCATCACCATCAAAGCGAGGGCCCAGAACCCAGGTATCCTGGCTCAACATTTCTTTTACTATATTCCCTTGACTTCCTTTTGTATACTTAATACTATTTGGGGTACCTCACTCTATACTTGTTAAAGAACAGAGGTGATATCATGAGAGACTGTGAAATGCAGAAAAATAATGATACATTGTTTTTAAAAAAAGATGTAATACTTAAACAGAGAACCAAAATGATAACCTCAATTTTATTTTGGTTATGTGTTTCTATGTGGTTACATTCTTATAGTTTAAAAACATTTCTCTTTATTTTTTTGCTTTTGGAGGGCCGCACTCACGGCATATGAAGGTTCCCAGGCTAGGGATCTGATCGAGCTATAGCTGCCGGCCTATGCCACAGCTCACAGCAATGCCAGATCCTTAACCCACTGAATGAAGCCATGGATCGAACCCTCAACCTCATGGTTTCTAGTCGGGATTCGTTTCTGCTGTGCCACTAATGGGGATTCCAATAACCTTTCTTTTTAAAAGCAGGTTTTCCAATGTATCAAGAAGTGTGTATTAAAGAGTTCTCTGGGAGTTCCCTGGTGGCTCAGTAGGTCAAGGATTCAGCACTGTCACTGCTGTGGTGTAGGTTTAATCCCTGGCCTGGAAACTTCCACATGCTATAGGTGGGGCCAAAAAAAAATTCTCTTCTACTTACTATTTTCATTCCATTACTGTCATAGTCAACTTTTAAAATTGAGTACATTCTGCTTACGAAATTTCAAGCGACTGTTTTGGTTGGTAGTAAAAGCCTTATTGATGTAAGAACTACTGTTACTGAACTCCCTGAAGACTTTCAGCAAAGCCCTTGTAAAGGCTGGTGAGGAAGGGGTAAGGTTGGTTGTTGCAAATTTCTTGGGTGCTGCTGTCCACCTAGGTCAGGTCAGGTCAAGATGTTCCTGTAAACCTTCAACAAAACAAATGTTATTCTGTTCTGCAGCTTTGCAGCTAAAAATGTAACACTCATAAAGGTCATAGCCTTAAGAATAGGCTGTCCTGTATAATTCAGGCCATAGGCAGCATCCTTTTGCGAAAGGTGCAGAGCCAGGATGACTAAGCACAGGTGACAGAGGACAAAGGTTAAAGTTAAAGGAAAAGGAACTGATCTAATACAGAGTCCGGTTTGTTCCTCCCTGTTACAATCATGGGGAGGGAAAGGGGGCAACGATCATTCTGGCTATAGCCTGGGCTGATTTCCTGTGGATCTGAACAGTCTGAGGAAGGTGTTACCTTTGGGGAAATGTTGAGTCCTGTGTGCGGGAGAAAAGAAGAGGGCTGAGTGAAACTTTTCCAAATCAAAAACTTTTTCCTGCTCCATGTGCTCAGGAATGCTCAGGTTCTCTCCTTAGGTTTTCCCTCATCTTAACTACACTAAGGTCAGGAAATCATGGGTCCAAAATAAAATCAGGTTGGTGTCCCTACCGCCTTCTGGCCAGCAATATGTCCCTGTTCTCATGACTTTTCTCTCTTCTTTCACCAGCTTGCATCTATTCTCTGACCCCGTGTCCTCATTTTCTTCCTTCCCCCTCTGAGTACATGGGATGCACCTGCAAATTCTAAGAAGTCTGCTTGGAGTATCCGAGTACCCTAGTCATGCCATTCCTTCCATCAAGAGGAAGGGCTTGAAAGCCGAGCATTTGCAGTTAAACCTGAGAAAGAAAACCCACAACACAAAAGATGAAGTCCTGAGGGCAGAGACCTGTTCCATTCATCATGTGTTCCCAGCATTCACGGTGCTTAGCACAGAGCAGGGCTCAGTAAATATGGGGACGAGTAACCCAGCCTTTCTCCATCTCTAGGATAATTCCAGCAATTCTTTCTCCAGGGCAGAAAAATATTATGAACCAATGGATCTTGTGAAAGTTATTATTTTAATGGCTTAGTCATTAACTCCTAAAATTAATTAACTGGTACATCTAGACAATGGAATAGTATTCAGGGCTAAAAAGAAGTGAGCTATGAAGCCATGAAAAGACCTGGAGGAACCTTAAATGCGTGTTACTGAGTTCAAGCTCGTACTGCTTACCACAGAACATGCCAGTAAATTGGGAGATGAGTTGTTGGGGCAAGGACAGTGACTTTATTTGGGAAGCCAGCAGACCAAGAATTTAGTGACCTGGTGTCCCCCAAAACATCTTCCCTGGGATAGAATTCAGGCTTTTTTTAATACTAAAAGGGGAGAAGGTGTGTTTGGTTGTTGCAGTCTTCGTGCTGGAATCCTTTGTTCTTGCAGCTATCCACATAGGTCAGGTCACCGTGTTCCTATGAATTTCCCTCAAGACAAATGTCTCTGTTCTTCGACTTTTGAACCTCTATATGAATGGAAAAGTGTTATACCTTTAAAGGTCAGAGCCTTCAGAATGGATTTTCCTATATATTTCAGATTACAGGCAACATTCTTAACTTGTAGCAAAAGCAACAGAAAACAAAGGTTAAAGTAAAAGAAACAAATCCAATAAAGAGTCAAATTTGTTCTTCCCCGTAACAAGAAGGGAGTCTGAAAAAGTATGTACTGTATGATTCCAACTCTGTGACAGATCTACAGAGACAGGAAGAGATCAGTGGTTGCCAGGGGCTAAGGGGGAGGGAAAAATGATTAGGCAGAGCACAGAGGACTTTAGGGCAGTGAAACTGCTCTGTACCATACCATAGTGGTCACTCCGTGTCATCCTAAATGTGTCCAAAGCCATGTATGCAGCACCAGGAGTGAGCCCCAAGGTAAACTGTGGACTTCTGGTGATGCTGATGTGTCAAGGCAGGTTCATCGGGTGTCACAAACACACCACCCAGTGGGGATGCTGATGGTGGGGGAGGCTGTGCATGGGGGTGCGGCGGGGCAGGGGGCAGGGAACTCTCTGTACCTTCTGCTCATTCTTGCTGTGAAACTAAAACTGCTCTAAAAAACAGTCTTCCTAAAATAGGAAGAAACAAATTGGATACCAAGAGGCCAAGACGACAGCACCTTGCAAACATTAGTTGTAAGGACCCTGACGCGAGAAGGACACAGTCAAGGGAGGTGGAGGCAGTGGCTGACAGCCAAGCGCCATTAATTCTGGGTGACATGGAGAGGGTCTCAGGAAAGGGACTTACTTTCTCTGAGGAGGAACCTGCAAGGTCCAGAGCCGGGTCCAGGCTGGAGAGGTGTCCAGAGATAGTGTGACAGCGGGAAGGCTGCCATCGGGAACCAGGGTTGGAAGCAGACAGGAGCAGAGGCCTGAGCTGAGGGGCCGGCAGGTCCAGTTGGACTCCATGTGCAGATAGAGAAGGGTGCACGGATGGTGCTCGGTGGCACACGGCGAGCTGATACCTCCTTCTCTTTGGGCCTGGGGTTTCTTGTCCTCTGCTGTGCAGGGGTCCTGGTGCCCCACTCGCACCAGCCACGCAGACAGTGGACAAGTCAGTGCCACAGAGAGGATGTCCTGCCCGGGATGCTGCCTGGGGGTGAGGATGGCAGAGGCTGGTTGGCCTTCAGCCTGAAAGTCAGTTTTCCCACCTGCATATGAGCATGTGCAGCTCTCAGTATGGGCATAGAAATGGAGAGACGATGACAGAGGCAAAGGACATGCAGCCTAGTTCCAGCCGTGGGTGTTATTCTCACCAGTCAAAGATGTAACCGTGACAGCCACATGTTGAAGTCAGAAATTCAGACACACACCGTGACTGCAAGATAGCACCTGCAAGTCTACAACAGTCCAAGGAGATTCAGGTCTCGTGATCCCATCTGCAGAAAAGAGGGAGATTCAGCCGCCATGGGAGGAAGTGGCAGGACAGCTGGTCATCGTGTCCGTCCCCTGGTTTCAGGGGGCCAAGCAGCTTGCCCAAGACAGGTTTGAGCTTTTGAGAGAACATGACCTCTTGTAGCTGAGATACTGTAAACATCATTAAAGGAAGGCCAGCATTTTGAAAGATGCTAGAAGGAGAATAATTATTTTTGTCACAGAAAATGAATGAATGTTTTAGCACAATTTCAGAGTCTTTACCACATGGTCATGACTCAAATGATGGGAATAGCCAGATCCCTTTTCCCATCAATTCCCATCTCATAGTCCCATGCATCTGTTCTCTAAATTTATTTGTAATTGTTTCTTTAGAAAAGAGAAATATAGATGATGAATAGAGGTGCAGGAGAAAATGTTAGCTTAATGTTGAAATGAAAGCTGCAGTATTTTAGATGATACTATATTTGAAAATTATGTATTGTAGTGCTTTTTTTTTAGAGATATAAATTGACACCAAAATGCAGGTTCATAGGCTCACCCCAAATCTGCTGACTCAGGAACTCGGGGTGGGAACCAGCTGTGTGTTGTTTACCGGGTGATCCTAAGTTTGGAGCAGTACAGGAGTGAATACTTCAAATCCTTAACAGGAACTTCCTGGTGGCTCAGTGGATTAAGGATCCAGCATTGTCATTTCTGTGGCGTAGCTTTGATCCCTGGCCCAGGAACTTCCATATGCCATGGCTATGGCCACAAAAGAAAAAAAAGTGGCATTCCCATCATGGCTCATCAGTAGTGAACCCAACTAGGATCCATAAAGCTGCAGGTTCGATCCCTGGCATCACTTAGTGGGTTAAGGATCCATGAGCTGTGGTGCTGGCTGCAGACACAGCTCAGATCCTGTGTTGCTGTGGCTGTGGCGTAGGCCAGCAGCTGTAGCTGATTCGACCCCTAGCCTAGGAACCTCCGTATGCCACGGGCGCAGCCCTAAAGGACCAAAAAAAAAAGAAGCCTCAGTGACTGGACTTAAGGGAAACTCAACAGATAGATGTTACGTCAGTGACATCCCATTTTATATCTTTAGAGCCGCTCCAGAATATGTAATAGTTGATGTATGATATAAAATAATATACACCAATCCGAAGCTCTGGTGAATTATGAAAGCAGTCTGCTTGTTGCAGTGTGTGGACTTACTGAAATCTATCCCCTGTAAGGTACCACCTGAGGACTAATAGCAGGTGGACCAGCTCTGGGGTCCGACACCCCTGAGCTTGGCTTGGCTTCTCCACTGCTGGCTGTGTGTGGCCTCGGGCACCATACTCACTGTCTCTAAACCTCTATTTCCTTAGCAGAGCCATGAATTAATAAGTATCAGGGAAGCATCTGCATTCTAGCCAGGCTACTTGGTGCTCACAAGGGCAGGTGCGAGGGTTCCAGCCCCGTCCTGTGGACACAAAAACAGACTTCGTTGTCTTCCAACCTTCCCCTGTGGTGCTGCTTCTGGGTTGGAGGAGTGTCGGGTGGGGGACAGGCCCAGGAAACCCAGCCTTCCAGCAGCCAGGGCTGGCTAGTCCCCAGAGCCGAGGCAGACACAGGGCACAGCAGCAGAGTCAGGCTGCTGCATTTGCAGATGGACACCGCCCCATCACCCCACAACCCTGCCAAGTTCGGGGCTCACCCAGCCATCCCAGACCCAACAGCCCAGAGCCCTCGCTTTTCCTGGGTCCAATCAGTTCCCGTAACTTTCCTAATAAAAAGGCAGATGTCCGTGCTTTTCCCTCTGATGGAGGAATGTGTCCAAGTGGGATTCAGTGTGGGCGCCCAGGTGACTCTCAGTCTGCATCTTGTGTTTGCTACTCAGCTCTCGGCTCTGAGATTGGGTGGGACTGTGCTGCACTTTACCCTCCCATTTTCACACACTGGCCAATGAGATGCTTATAAACGAGCGCTGGTGACTGTCAATGACCACAGTAGCACCTGAGTGCTTAGAAAATATGGTCATTTATTGCCATTTCTGTCCTCTGATGACTGTAACTCACAGCTACTGAGTGACTGCAAAACTTGCTTAAATTCCCAGTATATTCTGGTTGTTATTGCTCTCGGTATCTAAATTCCTTTAAAAGGAAAAGTATAAATAGTTACAAAACACGGTAGAGGAGGAATTTAGAGGGAGAGAAAAAACAGAGAAGAAAGTGGATGAGGAGAGAGAGAAGGTGTCTAAACTCAAGACTGGAGCTTTTGTTGAGGATAAAAACCCTGAAATGCATGAATAGTGTGTTGGCGCCACAGTGGGGAAAGTGGGCAGGCAAGCTAGAGTTTTGACCAGGAGTTGAAATTGAGAATATCTCATCTCTTCTCCTTGGGGGATGCACGGCCACGTCTTGACCACTGAAACTCTTCCCTCCCTCTAAATATCCCAACCTAATCCCCAGCCTGTCGTGCATGCTGAGAGCCAGGAGGAAGCCTGCATGTAGTTCATTCTCTTAGCCTCTGAGAGACCATTTTGGCCCCAATTTGAATACCTGAGCATCTCTAGCAGCAACCTCCCATCTCCCTCCTTCCTTCCCTCCCCCTCTCCCTCCCCCTCCCCCCTCCTCTTCTCCCTTTATCCCTCTCTCTCTACCTCCCTCTCTCTCCCTCTCTCTCTTTGTTTGCCTTTCTCCCTCTACCTCTCTCCCTCCCTCTCCCCCTTTCTCTCCCTCCCTCTTCTTCCCTCTCCCCCCACCTCTCCCGCTCCCCCCCATCATTTCCTCCCTCCCAGTTGGAAGGGATTTGAGAGGAATGAGTTCCCAGAAGCATTCAAGACTGACACCCATGAGCCCTGCCTCCTGGGACCATGCTTTTCTGTCACCTCTCACATCCACTCAGAGGTGGCCCATGTCACCAGGCTCTAGTAGAGGTGACAGTACACCCCCTCTGAGGCTGGCCTCCTGCTTGGCCCCTCAGTGCCAGGCTGCATCTCCCAAGAGTACTCAACAGCCCTGTGCAGAGGCCGCATGGACAGGGACACGGGCCTCCCAGCATGTCCTGGGACCAATCTGCCAGCCACGAGAGCGAGCTACCTTGGAAGGAGACCCTCCGGCCGCAGTCCAGGCCGGGTGACCACAGCCCCGCCAGCTTCGTGACTCAGCCTCGTGAGCTGCTGCAGTAGCACCAACTAGATGGACTGCTGTCAGCTTCCAGCCCCGCAGAAAGGATGAGATGGTAAATGTTCATGGTTTTGCTTTAAGCCAGTAAGTGGTGAGAAAATGCACACCAGATACATACTATACAATATATAGACACTAGGAAACAAGAATACAAATATTTGAAAAGAAAAAAAAAAATCAGTTAAGTATGTAGAAGTTGAAAGCTTTTTTAGTTCAGTGAGAATTTTGCCTCCCTTGAATGCTCACAGCCTGTAGTGATTGTCTCCTGTATAAATGTAAGAAGGATACCTGGTACTTTTCCTCTTGGTTGTGAGAGGGAGCTGAGAAGCAGACCAGACTTGTAAGAAGCCACGGCTGATCTACTTTTGAGAACCTCATCCACAGCTAACGTCTCTGGGCAAATGATGGGCGCTGTCCCTTTCTGTGTTGTCATAGTTTTCGTCATCCTCACTCAAGTTGGTTAAGACCATGCACAGGCATACTTTGTAGTTTACTTTCATTTGTCAAAGGATTTACTTCCTAGGTCCAAAGTAATGTTTGGATCAATGTTCGTTCAAATGAGCTGATCTGAATGCAAATTCCTCAGTGTTTTGCAGTAAAATGACTATTAATGTCTTTCAAAACAAATCCGAGATAAAATCATGATTGCGGTTTTCCAGATATTACTTTCCAAATACTGTTAAGTTATGCTGACTGTTATTTTCCATTCTGGGGCTTTTTAAGCTTATTACATGGTGATGATTTTTACATGGGAACAGTCTGAAGAACAACAGTTGTGTGATTTTAGATAGACTCAAAAATCAAGATTTAACCACAATATCACGGCGTGCCTCAGCACCAGCTGCCTCCCCCCACAGCCCTCTGTCCATGTGTGGCTCTCACTGTCCATCCTCCATCCAGAAGCTGCGTGCAGACATCCAGGGAGAGCTGCTGTCGCTGACGGAGGCTCAAAGGGGAAGCACCTCGCTAGGCTGCAGGCATGGAACAGTGCCAGGCCTGGGCCCTCAGGAACCTCACACTTTAGACAGTCAGCAGATGAGCAAGTACTAAACAATGTCCTTTCGTGACTTGGCTGACATAATAAGGGCAAACCACACAAACATCTCAGGAGAGAATATCCCCCCCCAGGGAAAGCCCAAGTTTAAAGGTCCAGGTGAGAAGCACCAGATGGGGCTTAGAGCGAGAGGGCAGAATTGATGGGGGGGTGCGATGTGATGGAACGGGGGAGTAACAGGGCCAGTGAGGGTTGGATGTTTGCTCAAAGAATGATGGGCAGCTACAGGAGCACTGTAAGCAGGGCAGTTATATGATCTCACTTTGTTTTAAAATGCCTGGGGAGTTCTCACTGTGGCACAGTGGGTTAAGAACCTGACTGCAATGACTCAGGTCTCTGTGGAGGTGAGGGTTTGAGCCCTAACCTGGCACAGTAGGTTAGGATCCAGCGTTGCTGTGGCTGTGGTGTAGGCTGAAGCTGTGGCTCGAATTCTATCCCTGGCCCCAGAATTTCCATATGCTGCTGGTGTGACCATAAAAAATAGAAAATAAAAATAAAATGTCTCTCTGGCACCGTCACAAAGAGAAAAAGCAGGACTAGGTAGATTGTTATAGATCAGGCAAAAAATCGCGATGGCTGGGGAGGGTGATATGGCCAGTTTGGGCTGGTTAACCTACAGCAGATTCATGATACACAGGAAATGAGTGCATTGGGGACGTGAGGGAGCCCGCCTCCAGGGTTGGGTCTGAGAGCTGGGGAATGTGGGTGTTGGTGGACATGCTGAGGGTGAGGGAGAACGTTTGGGGAGGGAGAAGTGAGTGTTCTGTCTTGGCCCTGTTCCCTTTGTTATAGATTTCCACACGGCAAGTTGAAATACAAACCAAAAGATGTTGATCTAGAGCTATAATCTGAAACACCAAACAGGGGGTGTGTGAGGCTGTGAGACTGTGTGTCCTCTCCTAAGGGTGTGGGGCAAATGGAGGGGCCGTCTGCATTGGAGCTCTGGAGGGGATGGGGGACCCCAGTGAGACAGGACACCTCACCCCCAGCATCGGGAGGTCTGGAGGAACCAGGGGACCCAGGGAGACAGGATACTCAGAAACCAGAGCCAAGGGAGGAAGGTGTCTCAGGGAGAAAGGAGAGCCTGTCCCACAGAGCTCATCAGAAACGGGGCCTGGGTTTGTTCCAGGGTGTCCTGGGGAGAGGGGCTGCCCCTGTGCTGGTGGCCCAGATGTGACACATCCTTGCTGCCCAGGGACCACATCCACCGCCACGTCATTTGCATCGGGTGCCTGTGATTTGAATATTTTATTATGAGAACAATGTACATTCATTAGCTTACTTATAGATAGGTTCCTGATTCAGACAAACATCATGAGCATCTTCTGACCAAAAGAAGGAAGACTCAGGACAGACCTGGAGTGTCTGTACTTAGACTCCAAGCCCCGACATCCTTCCAGCCGGGGGGCTGTGGAATCAGCGACCTTGGCCTGTTGTAGCCGCTCATGGCAGAGATAATAGAAGTGAACCTCAGAGCGACCACTTTAGAATTTACAGGGCCCTCTCACAAAATGTTTGTAGTCATGTGGACCATTTAAAACACTTTTAAATGCATTAACTCAGCTGTGAGTTTCAGTCTTGGATCAGCTACCCTGATGATGCCTTCCTGCCTTCATCTTATTTCAAGTGTGTTTGCAACTCCAGTCCTTGGGCTCAAGCACACTTACAAAGGAGCACTTGAATGAGCATCTGAGACATTGATGGGATGTTGGCCTACTCATGTTTCTATAGCTGTTCCCAGGATGCTTCCCCTTGCAGATCAGAGGTGATGGGGACGCAGCTGTCTGCTTGCTCTGGTCTTGCTCCTGGTGGCTCCTCTTTTTCCAGGGCTACCCCAGGCTAGGTGGGCAAGTTCTTCAGCCTGAACCATGCAAACTTGCTGAGGCCTGAACTTCTCCCAGTGGAAGTGGACTCCATGGTATTTTAGTCTGCTTGGGAACAGAATGAGAAACATTAAACCCAGCTTTTTGAGGTTAGTCCAAATTATTTTTTTAGTCGAGAGAAAAAAAAAATATTATGTCTCCTAAGGAAACGTGTAACCATGAACAGCAAATTTAAAAGGTTTTAAAATGTTTTTTTTTTCCCTCCCACATCCCCTACTTATGCAGTCACAGTCCATGGTTTCTCTCTCCAAAAATAAACGTTAGCTTGCAGATCCATGGGCTGAGGCTGTGCAAATGCATTTCATAGATTAAAAGTGTACAAACCGCTGACCCTCCAGCCTTATCTTTTCTCCAGTCTCCAGTTCAACAACACACTGAATATTCGTAGGCGGGAGGTTTTAAAATGCAACCCCACTCAGAAAAGTACCTTTATTTATAGCCTGTGAACCCAACTTGCTCTGCTTGCTAGGAAGGAAGACCTGAGCTTACCTGTTCCAGGTAACTGAGTCCCTTCCTTCAAAGTAGGCTTTTCCAGGCTAATTCTAGGTTAATTCTGTCTCTGGGGTAAATGCTCTGTCTCAGGCACCCCCCCCCCCACCACAACCTGTCCCTCTGTCTTCCTGTGAGGCTGTGAGGAGAGGAAGCCCAGGAATACAGGGCAAAGGAAGAAGATGCCCCACTCAGAAACGTGCAGGGAAATTCTTGCTGCCCCACGATGGGGGCTGGAAACCCATTGCCCAGTGTGGGAGGCCAGGAGAAGGCCTGGCTGTTGACATTGAACCCCAGAACATGCATGCCTTGTTTTTCTTATGACGTTAAATAATTTCCTTGCTACCCAGTGGGGTCTGTGCCTCCTGGGACTTGTGGGTGGCTCAGCCTCCACGGTGCAACAGGAATTGCCAGGAGGGGAGCGGGCAGCGTGGCGTGTAAAATGTGATCAGACGCATTTCTTACTCTCATTCTTTCAACCAAAGAAAGGGTTGGACATCCAAAGTCACAAAAGTGAACCTGAACCTGAACCAGAAACCTCTCAGTGGTCCACGTGTGGACAAGAGCCTGGTTGGAGGGGTGTCTACTTTCCACACAGAGGAGCTTTAGGACACACGTATCCGTGGACTGTGTTTTCCCACGGTGTTTTCCAAAGACCTCGCCGTCTGCTCTCAGCAGCAGCCTTTGCCCTCCTGGAAGGTCGCCCCACCCCCCTGAAACCCTGGGGCCTGCGCCAGTCTGTAGGAACACTCCCCATCCTCCCCTCTGTCTGCATCCAAAACCTCGAGATTCCTTCTTTCCAGTCGAGATTATATTCACTGATGTCCATGAATTACAGTGTCACATGTGGCCTCCTTCTTGGACCATGGCCCGAGGAAACACTGCCCTCATGTCCCCAGCGGACGTGGTTTTCTGTTTCTCCCCCATCCTGGACCCCAAGGGTTACAATTCTAGACATTCCTTCCTAATGAACTGTGTTTAGACCTTATTACTTTGCACTGCTCTCTTATTCCATTCTCTAAACTTAAGGTCTTATTTCCCCACTTTTCGTCTTTAGGGAAAGAAGGAAAGACAAGTCTGTTTTTGAGGAGTCATTAGAAATTCATTTCATAAGCATCATAAACATTGAGAACAACCTGAGACTCAATCACAATAAGCTCACTAATGCCAGCTCTTTAAATTGCTTCATAATGTAAATGCTAAGATTCACTGATCGCTTTCACATCTTGAACATAAGACATGCCAAAAATCGCCACTTTTTCTGCAAAGATGTTGACGTCTGTTTAATCTCAGAGCTTGGACTCCATGACTGCTTTGATGTAACGTGCACAGTTAAGTATCCCAATGTCTTTCTATGCACCTGAGACCCCCCACCCCTCTCCAGACACAGTGGAGGACCGGTCATGTACAGGCGCTCAGCTCTGTAGCCTCCACTTTGTGGTCATTTAATTCTCAAGAGAACCCAGCCACGTAGACTTTTTATCTCCTCTTCATTTGCAAGGAGACTGAGGTTCAGAGCCATCCTGTAACCTCAAGGCACCTATGGAGTAGGGGCTACAGTACAATTTGAAGGTACATCTGCCTCCAGGCTGTTTAAATAATAGAGGGTTCGCGGTGGACTTTTTGATTCAACCACTTGCTTACAGGAAAGGTGCTGGTGGGTAAGGCAGAGAGTAAACAGGTGAGTGAGTGAATGGGGGAGTGAGCAACAGGATGGTGTGTAAGACCCATTCTTCCTCTTTTTTGTTTTTTTGTTTTTTTGTTTTTTTGGAGCTTTACCTATATTGTACATGATATATAATATAAAATATATTTTCTACACATATCACCTCTAGGCCACAAAAGCCTCCCTCTACATCTTGGCCCTTAGGAACACTTTTATTTTTGGCCACCCCCATGACATAAGGAAATTCCCGGGCCAGGAATCAGAAGATCTAGACCACCGAGTGGCAATGCCAGGTTCTTAACCCCCGCATCATAGCAGGAACTCGCCTGAGGAACATTTTGTACTTATTTTTCTGGATCCAAAAATACCCCTCAGAATGTTTACTCCAAGCCTTATCGCTGGTGCCCACGTGTTGGGCAAGTCTCCCGTCCAGCTTCTCTGAGCCCCGTGCAGCCTGAATCCAGCCCCTTCCTCTCCAGCCTGCCTTTGGGTCCCCTGAGCCTCCCCCAGCCCGTCTCTCCACTACGCTCCCCAGAGTTTCCTTCACTTCCAGCCTCACTTTCCCGTCTGACAACCTTTCCTCATTTGGAACGGGGTTTATACCCTGTCCTCGAACCAGTGTCCAGTGTGACAGGGAGGAAGCCCACTCTCCACACAGGCAGCCCCTCCTGGTCCTCTGTTACAGTGACGGGCGTGGTCCGGAAAAGCTTGTTTGGATTTCACCCCCAGCACTTAGCAGCGCTGCCCTGGGTGAGTGGTTCCCGTCGCCTACAAGATGAGGACAAGAGGGACAGGCACAGGAGTCAGTGTGTGAAACACAGAATGGCAGCTGACCGGTGCCAGGTGCTCCTCGTGGACACTAGGGGATGGCCAGAGGAGGGAGGGGAAGGGATTTCAGGAACCAGCAGCCTCCCCGGGACTCGAGATCAGGACCAGCTGCATGTAACAGGGACAGGGGAAGCAGGATGGGGATGCACAAGGTGCTTCACCCAAGGACCCTCGCGTCAGAAGGGTGGCTCAGGGCACAGCGTGACCGGAGTGAAGATGCGGTCGTCTCCGGTAGCATCTCTTTAACAACCTGCCCGAGATGAACGTAGTCACATGCTCAGGGACATGACTTTGGGGCCAGCTGACTCTGCACCAAGATCTTAATCTCTTTCCTGGAGAACAGACACACCAGGAGCCAGAAAAGAGCTTTAATTAATGAACTTGTCATCTACACTTCACTGGTAATGAGGGAAATCCTGGGCCGTCCCGTCTTTTAAGTGGAGATTCAGGGTCTGGATGTGCTGCTGGTGAGCTAAGCAATTCAGCCCTTTTCCTATGATTGTGAGCCAAACGAAAAAGCTGAATTACTGAAGGGTGTGTGGGTTTTTCTTCAGGGTGGGACCGGGGCTGGGGGGAGGGGAGAGCACGTCTTTTCTTGGCTCCTTTCGAAGTGAATGGAAGTGCCTGCAGTGTTTGGATAATCTGTGATTTCCAGGTGGCGCTCCACCGTGACCACACACCATGACCACCACTCGGCCCTGTCCACGCTTTCTGGTTGGCATAGTAGGGGTCAAAGCAGAAGACAATTTGCTCTCCACCCAATGCACCCACTCCTGGCAAATGTTGGGGGGCAGGTACCAGCGTGATCTGACTAATAACAACCGTGGTGGGCCTGGTGAGGAACGGCCTCCTAGGACGCTGACTCCCCTCTCTTTGTGTACCAACCACTGTTCCTAAGCCTCTGGACTTCTCTTTAATGATTGTTAGAGACCCTCAGTGCCACCCTCCTCCCAGTTACTTCCAGAATTCCCACCAGAGCAGCACAGGCTGGGAAGCACCTCAGAGATTATCCGTCCTGCTGTCAGAGACGTTCCCTGGGGACACCCCTGGCAGGAGGTCACTCAGCCTGTGCATGGACACACATGGTCTGTCCCGCTGTGACAGACATTCCCTGGGGGTGCCCCTGGCCAGTGTCACCCAGCCTGTGCGTGGGCACAGCTGGTCCATCCCTCTATGACAGACGTTCCCTGAAGATGCCCCTGGCAGGCATCCTGGGAGCCTGGGAGCCCACCTTCTGAGGGAGCAGAGCTGCCTCCTGGGCATCTGTGGGTCCAAGCGGCCTTGATGGGGGTGAGGAGGAGAGTGGTAGTCTTGAGGCATGAGATGTGGTTTGGCCCTGGCCCTCCTACTGACCAGCTGAAGGGTCGTGGGGACAAGCCACTGGGCCTCAAAATGAGTCACTTTTGTCCACACTGAGGCTGTGGGTATGACCTCACTCTCTCCTTGAGGTAATCTTGTGATTGTAATGCTGTTTCTCCTGTGTCTGGCCAAAAGTGGCCTTCCTCTGAGTTCCAGTGTTGGTGTCAGTTCTGGTAGAGAAGGGGCTTATCTTGTTGCCATGGAAGCTCACCAAGTATTTGAACATGGCCTTGAACCCCATTTGCTCTTTTGTCTTCAGGGTAAACATCTCAGGATGTCACAAATCTTCCTTTTATGATGTGCTTTCCAATGACTTCTCCTCTGACCAACCAAACTCAGCTTCAGCTCTTTAACCTATGGTCCCCAAACCAGGTGTGACACACAGGAAGTGATGCAAAGAACATGAGAGGCTCAGGGCCCCCGTCTGGACCCCGTGCTCACTGTGACTGAGTCTGTACTTATCACAGGGTCTCAGCCGCCCGGCCACCACTTGGCATGGACCGTGTTCATGGTTTGCAGGCCTGCAAACCACCCTTCGGTTGCTTCCCCCACTCTGCTTGCACATTTAATGATTTTCTCCTTTCCACCGTATGGGTAACATATACTCCTGGTCATGTGGAAAGCTAAAAAATAGCTTCCAAAACGGAAGTACCCAGAGATAACATTGTTAACTTTTGTCACTTCATAAAATTATTTTTAACAAAACTATCAACATGAAAAAAAAAAAAAAAAAACCTATCAACATGCACGGTTTTCTCCACATTCTGGTGTTTATCTCACTCCCTGTATCTGATGACCGGGTCACTTCCCTTCTGATCATCTTCAAACCCACGGCAGAAGCCCTGAGTCCCAGGCGGTTTTCATCCTACAGCAGTCCAGCTTCCCAGCCTCGTCCCCTACCATCGCCCAGCATCACCCACCCCCTCCACAGTTCAGACTGTCACACGGGCCCTCATATCTTAGAACCTTTCCCATCGTTCCCAATCGCCCTTTCAGAAAACTCCTATTCACCCTTCAAGACACACCTCACATATGACCTCCTCCAAGAAGCCTGCCTGACTTCCTCTCCCATCCCCATTTCATCACAGAACTGACTGTTCCCTCATCTGTACCCCTGCTAATCTTGGATGCATGTCTTTCACGACACGTTAGAGTACAGAGTTGGCTGTGCCAACTAAGGGAGAGTTCCACCCGGGAGCCACATGGCCATGGGCAGAGAGTCTTGTTTGCCAAACTGCAGTGTCTGAAAACCTTGTCAAAAAAGGAAGGGCTCAGGCAGCCCCTCTGCTGGCAGAGACTCCTCTCTGATGTTCAGGTTAATCACCTGTACCTGGATGTTTTGCTCTAAGAAGGGCTAATTGGATGTTGAGATAAAGGTCAAGGTTAATCATAGCAGGAAATGAAGAGTTTATTTAATAGACTCAAAGGGTTTCAGGAAGGTTTCTTACAAACATTTATACTCTCGTCTGTTCATGATTCACGTGCATACATTCTATTTATTAAAATTGTTTTCACTGGGAATGCGTAGCACAGGTTCGATTTTTCTTTGGAGACCACAGGCTACATTCATATAAAAATAGCAGCAGCCAGGCAGCTAGCTTGAATGTGTGTTTAGTGTGAGTGATGAGCTGTTCTTGCTCATATAAACCAGATTTTCAAGCATGCTTCGTCCTGGGGGCGCGTGGACATGCACGTGTCTGTCCAGAATGCAGAGATGCATGAAAGCCACGGGGATGGTTTGCTTTCTCATGCCATCCTCAGCAAGCGGGGAGGACCCTAGGCTTTGCAGGCTTGCTGCCCTCAAAGGCAGAGCTGTGAGGCTGGGGCTAGGTGTAGCGTCCAGGGGCACCCCTGGGTCTGGGAGGCAGTCCAGCTGGTGTCCAAGCCAGAGGCTGGAGTTGAGCTGGGCCGGGTCCCCTGTGCGCCTGTGGCTGCAGTTCTGCTGTGACCCTCTCAGGGCCCCAGATGGCGTCGCTCCAGCCTGAATGCGGAGCCAGGATGGGAAGGAGGCCTCTCACACCTGCTTCTCTTGAGAAGCCACCCCTGTGATGCATGGCCTGATGTGGCCTTGGGGGCCCCTCCCTGGCGACTCACAGATCTGGGGTGGGGGAGGCAGAAGGCCTGGAGGAGGCTGCAAGCTGGGGGAGGAGGCTGAGCTCAGGGGAGGAGCAGGTGCTGTCTCATTTAAATGCCAATATGAATGTCCTCTGACCTCAGTGACCCACAGACCAGGGACATCAGCACACGTTATCTCCCAGACATGACCCCCACAGTCTCCTGTGTGCAGAGCACTGGTGACATCTGACAGGGCAGTCGGTCCCCAGTCTGCTCCTGCTGCCTCTGCAGTTTGGGGGAGATGGCGGTCGGGGAGTGTTGGAGGAGGACCAGTCAGTGGTTCCCTCACCTCCCTCTTGGCCTGGATTCCCGAACCCTCTTGTAGAGTCAGGCCCCTGCTGGTAACACTCATACCTAGTCCAAGGATTGGTAACACTCAGACGCTGTTGCTCACACCTAGTCCAGGGGTGTTTGGAGCAGAGACATCTGTGTCCCTTCCCCTGAGAGCAGGGATGGGCTGCGGGAAGTTTGTGGCCCTCGGTTAGCAGCCTCAAGCCTGCAGCTCTCCTTACAAGGATGTGTCAAGTCTCAGTGGGCAGAGAGGGGCTCATCATTGCTAAGCTTCCTCCCCAAAGACACAAAGAGCAGCAGACTGACCATGAAACCAGGGCCCCTCCCAGGCAGTGACCCACAGAGGGGGGCTGGCCATGACTTTGTCTGTGGGAAGCCTGCAAGACAGAGCGGTCCTTTGTCCTGTGCCTGATGCAGGCTATGTGTGTCCTGTACAGACACTGATGGGGAGGCCTCCAAATTGGGCATCCCCCCTGGCCCTGTGTTTCCAGGGCCCAGCACAACTGGTGCCCAGTAACCATAGCAAGTGATGAATAAAGGAATTAATAAAAGGCTAATAAGGACTGTACCCCCAAAAAGAAAGTGTGGGGACAGCTGAAACACGAGACTCTTGATGGGAGTGTGCACCCCTGGGTGTAGGGTCTGCCAGTGGAATGTCAGGTGGGCTCTCGTTCTTCCTCGAGGGTCACTATTGCCTAAGAATTTACAGCCTAAGAGGGTCATTTGAAAATAGCAGTAACAGGAGTTCTCGGTGTGGAGCAGCAGAAGTGAATCCGACTAGGAACCATGAGGTTGCGGATTTGATCCCTGGCCTCACTCAGTGTGTTAAGGATCCGGCATTGCCGTGAGCTGCGGTGTAGGTCGTAGACTCGGCTCGGATCCCGCGTTGCTGTGGCTGTGGCTGTGGCCAGTGGTTACAGCTCTGATTGGATGCCTAGCCTGGGAACCTCCATATGCCGTGGGCGCGGCCCTAAAAAGACAAAAAAAAAAAAAAAAAAAAAAAGAAAAAAAAAAAGAAAAAGAAAGAAAGAAAGAAAATAGCAGTAACAGAATAACAGCAGTAATAGAAGGGTTGGGAGTAAGAGGTACAAACTGTGTTGTATTAAATAAGCTACAAGGATACATTTTACAACGTGGGAATATAGCCAATATTTTACAATAACTATGTATGGAAGATAACCTTTAAAAATTGTGAATCACTGTTGTACACCTGTAACTTACATAATATTGTAATTGTACAATGAAAAAAAAAACCATTCTTAAAAAAAATAAAGTAAAAGAGCAGTAACAAATGAACTTGGAACTGCTCTGATCCAAGTCCCAGAAGCCCATTGTGAAGGGGTGTGACTTCGCCGTGCACGCCCAGCCTGCCCTCTGTCTGGAGAAGCGCCAGTGGAAACACACCCTAACGGGATTTCCTGGCAGGAGCTTCTGGCAGGTTCCTATCACAGTGAGCCCTAGACAGAGGCAGAATGCAACAGGATCTTTTTAAACCATTGATTTAACTGCTAAGATTTGAAGTTCGTGAGTTTCAAATTCAGTTATGATATTAACAACCTGCTTTCTGCAGGCACCATCTCTAGGTGCCAGACACCTGTTTCTTAAGTCTCACAAAATTTCACCCAGGGTCTCCGTGTTACCAGTGAGGAGAGTGAGGCTGACCTGCAGATCTAGGGGATGGACTCACAATGTGACTGGCTGGTCACACACTGGTGGGTTTCTGGCTCACCTTTGCCCTCACCCTTCCTTCTTGTCAAGCCCCACTTGCTGCCTGTCCCATCTCTGGTCCGGGAGGTCACGGGGACACACCCACCTCCCACAACATGTACTGAACCCCCCTCACACCGAGGAAATGGTCATTAAGGGCTCAGCCTGAACACATCTACTTAACTTCATCTCAGCTGGACCACCCATCATTCCAGTTTCCTTTTCCTCAGTCCTGTGGAGCCTTGGGGATAAAAGCTGGAAATGTGCCTGTTGCCAGCTGGGTGACTTTTATGCTTCTCTTCCTCTCAAGTCACTATGTTCTTAACTTTTTTTTTTTTTTTTTTGTAAAATAAAACGCAGATAACAGAAAACCACCCAAAACAAATATGTGGCTTATTAATTATAAAAAATAGTCATGGTCTACTTTGAATGCATGTTGAGTTCATAGATAAGGGGTAACTGTAACTCAAGCATTCCAGTGTCCCCACTCAGGTCAAGAAAGTTCTTGCCATGTGGTCGCCCCACTTCCCTGCCACCCCAAAAAGTGATCTCATTGCTCTTAGATTATTCACATCCTGGTGGATTGTTTTCATTTCAGATAATTTTTGACATTTTTTAGATTTGACAGCTAATAAATAGCGCATGCTTAACAGATACAATTAAGTAGGTTTTAATGTGTGTATTTACCCCTGGAATCATTAGCACAATCAATACAGCAAGGAGGTCCTGTCATGGCCCAGTGGAAGCAAATCTAACTAGGAACCATGAGGACGCAGGTTCGATCCCTGGCCTCGCTCAGTGGGTTTAGGATCCAGTGTTGCCGTGAGCTGTAGTGTAGGTCAAAGACACAGCTTGGATCTGGTATTGCTGGGGTTGTGGTGTAGGCTGGTGGCTACAGTTCCAATTCGACCCCTAGCCCGGGAACCTCCATATGCTGTGGGTGAAACCCTCAAAGGACAAAGAAAAAAAAGACAGCAAATACCCCATCTTTTTTTTTTTTTTTTTTTTTTTTTTTTTTTTTTTTTTTTTTGGTGGCCATGCCTACAGTAGGCAGAAGTTTCCCAGCTGGGGACTACTGTAGAGGGATTCTTAACCCACTGTGCCACAGTGGGAACTCCCACCCTGTCATTCTTAAAAATTTCTTTCCACCCCTAGGGAACCCCTCACCCCAGCCCTGATTCTCCCAAAAAACCACTGGTCTGCTTTCTGTCACTGCAGATTCAACTCCATTTTACAGAGATTTCTATAAACTCAGTAATACAGTATGTACTCTTTTTTTTAATCTGGCTTCTTTCACTCAGCATAATTATTTTAAATTTCATGCATATTGCATGTATAATAGTATATTTCTTTTTACTGATGAATTGAACTTTATGTACATATAACGGTATATATATAATCTGTACACATACATACGATATGTGTGATATATCTTATATGTGACATATATGTCAGAATTTGTCATGCATGCAGTTGTTGACAAATATTTACATAGTTTCCAGTTTTTTATTATTAAAATAAAGCTGCTTGTGTACAAAGTTTTGGATCAATTTACACTTTTCTTGGATAAAAACCTAGGAGTGCAACAGCTAGCTTATGTGGTAGGTGAATGTTTAACTTTTTAAAAAACTACCAAATTTTTTTCCAAAATAGTAAATCATCTTACTTTTACAATTGGTGCGTGAACATTATAGTTCTTCCACATCCTAACCTGTATTTCACATCATCCAGTTTTTCCTAATTTTAATCATTTTAATAGGTATGTAGTGGCATTTCACGGTGGTTTTAATTGGCATTTCCCTAGTTACTAATGACAGAGCGTCTTTTCACATGTGTATTTGCATCCACATATCTTTCTTAGTGACATATCTGTTCATATTGCCTTTTTTTTTGGTGGGGGGTTCTTTTTAAGGCTGCAACTGCAGCATATGGAGGTTCCCAAGCTAGGGGTTGAATTGGAGCTACAGCTGCTGGCCTACATCACAGCCAAGTCTGCAACCTACACCATGGCTCACAGCAACGCCAGATCCTTAACCCACTGAGCCAGGCCAGGTGTTGAACCTGCATCCTCAAGGATGCTAGTCAGATTCATTTCCACTGAGCCACAACGAGAACTCCAGGTTGCCTATTTTCTAACTGGATTGTTTGTTTTCTCATTATTTTTTTATTATCGAGTTTCTTATTACATTATTTATATATCTTAGATACAAGTCCTTTATCAGATACATGCTTTGCAAAATATTTTCTCCTTGTCTTTGGATTATCTTTTAATTCTCCCAATAATGACAGCTGAAGTCTTTAATCTTAATGAATTCAAATGTATTCGACTTCTTTTATGGATCATGCTTTTGATGTTACATCTAAGAAAATCTTGCCTGATCCAAGCTCACAAAGATTTTCTCCTATGTTTTCCTTCAGGCATACGTATTATAGTTTTATGTTGTGGCTTTAGATCTGCAATCTATTTTGAGTTAATTTTTGCATATGCTATACAGATTGAAGCTCTCTTTCAATGTGTGTGTATGGATATCCAGCACCATTTGTTGAAATGATTATCCTTTCTCTGCTGAATCGCCTTTGTCACTGAATCTCATGTCGTTGTCCATGGATGTGGCTCTGGTCCTGGTCTCTCCTCTGTCCCATTAGTCTCTGTCTTTTTGTCAGTCCCACGCTGTTTTGACTGCTGATGCCTTAGGAGCACATTCTGAAACAGATCACATTGCCCTTCACATTCCCACTATTTCACAACTGTTTGGACTATTCAGGTCCTTTGCATTTCCACATGGATTTTAGAATCGACTTGTCGATTCCTATTAAGAAGCCGGCTGGGGGTTGAACTGAGGTTGTGTTGAGTCTGTAGATGAGCTTGAGGAGGAGGGTTGACCTTTCAAATCTTGAGTCTTCTGACTCCTGAATAAAGTCTCTCCATTCGTTAGTCTTCTTTAATTCCTCCTTGCCTGGTTTTACAGTTTAGAAGTATACATTCAATTCCAGTATCTGCTCACACCCCCCTTTCATCTATTTTACAGATTCTGAGACAACTGTGAACACATATTATGAGATTCTGTGATTTCTTTGGAGTTTAATGGACCACACAGTAGTTTTCAGAGTACAGGTCTTTTGTCTCCTTAGGTAGGTTTATTCCCAGGTATTTTATTCTTTCTAATGTGATGGTAAATGGGATCATTTTCCTAACTTCTCTCTCTGATCTTTTACTGTTAGTATATAGACATGCAGTCGATTTCTGTGTATTAATTTTATATCCTGAAACTTTACCAAATTTATTGGTGGGCTCTAACTGTTTTCTGGTAGCGTCTTTAGGGTTTTCTAGGTATAGTATCATATCAGCTGCAGACAGTGATAGATTTACTTCTTTCCAATTTGGATTCTTTTTATTTCTTCTTCTCTGATTGCTGTGGCTAGGACTTCCAAAACTATGTTGAATAAAAATAGTGAGAGTGGACATCCTTGTCTTGTTCCTGATCTCAGCAGAAATGCTTTCAGCTTTTCACCATCGAAAATGAAGTTAGCCGTGAGTTTGTAATATATGGCCTTTATTATGTTTGAGGTAGATTCCCTCTCTGCTCACCTTCTGGAGAGCTTTTATCAGAAATTGGTGTTGAATTTTTCCAAAAACTTTTTCTGCATCTATTGAGATGATCATATGGGTTTTATTCTTCAATTTGTTAATGTGGAATATCACACTGATTGATATGTGGATATTGAAAAATCCTTGCATCCCTGAGATAAATCCCACTTAATCATAGTGTATGATCCTTTCAACATATTGTTGGATTTGGTTTGCTTGTATTTTGTTGAGGATTTTTGCATCTATGTTCATCGGTGATATTGGCCTATAATTTCCTTTTTTTTTTTTTTTTTTTTTCATTTAGCCACCAACCAATCTTATTTAAATCAGGACCATTCAACAGAAACATTCCATCAGCCACACATGATCTGAATTCTAGAGTATGAGATCAATTTAAATATGGTACACATATAAAAGTCATGAGACATTTCGGTCTTGTAATAAATAAGGCGGTGGCCAACTTTTACTCATTAGTAGCTTTTTTGAGATAAGCTATCAAGTCTTCCCTTTCTCCCTTCTTCTTAATGCCAGGAAGATCATTTTCATTCCAGGAATGCACTTCTTGGGATTCTCCAGGTACTCCATCAGTGTCTCCTCTCCCCAGGTGATGCCTTTGTTCTTGTTGGCATCTGTGTAAGAGAATCCAGGAGCCTGACCTGTCTTCCGCCCAAAGAGACCATGGAGGTTTGGACCAGTCTTGTGCTTGCCTCCCTTTTCTACAGTATGGCACTGGGAGCACATCTGAACAAAAATCTTCTTGCCCTTCACAACATCACCCATTTTAAAATCGTTCTTTCGCCAAGCTCAGCAGACAAACCACCACTCACAGGCTGGACGTCCCACTTTCTAGGTCCAAGGACTCGCCGGTCCGCGCCTATGTACCCGCGTCGGTGCAACCGAACTAGCTCTGCCCTCTGGTGGCCCCACGTGCCTATAATTTGCTTTTATTGTGGTATTTTTGTCATGTTTGTTACCAGGGTCGTGGTAGCTTCATAGAATGAGTCTGGGAGTATTGCTTCCTCTGCAAATTTTTGGAAGAATTTCAGAAGAATAGATGTTAACTCTTCTCTGAATGTTTGATAGAATTTGCTTGTAAAACCATCAGGTCCTGGACTTTTGTTTTTTAGAAGGTTTTTTTGTTTTGTTTTGTTTTTGGTTTTTGTTTGTTTGTTTTGCTTTTTAGGGCTGCACTCGCAGCACATAGAGGTTCCCAGGCTAGGGGTCGAATCGGAGCTACAGCTGCCTGCCTACGCCACAGCCACAGCAACGCCAGATCCTTAACCCACTGAGAGAGGCCAGGGATCGAACCCGCAACCTGCTGGTTCCTGGTTGGATTTGCTTCTGCTGCGCCACGACAAGAACTCCTGTTTTTTAGAAGTTTTTAATCATCGTTTCCATTTCAGTACTTCTGATTGGTCTGTTCACTTTTCTGAATGGTTCAGTCTTGGTAGGTTGTACCTTTGTAAGAGCTCGTCTATTTCTTCTAGGTCGGCCATTTTATTGGCTATAATTGCTTCTAGTGGTGTCTTGTACTATGACTTCTTGGTGTGGTTTTATGCGTCTGTCTGTTAAGCTTCCCCATCCCTCTCTGCACAGAGTAGTGCCTTCTCATGCTGACTACTCCCACCCCCTGCCTCCCCCGGGCACCTCCAGCTGTCATGGACAGGAGGCCACAGACCTAGCTGGAGCCAGGAGCCTGGGGCAGGAGCTGCTGGAGCTCAGAGGGATCCGAGCCGGCTGTCAGCCTCAAGGGAATCTATCAGCAGGCAGTGGAGACCCACTACCGGGCATCAGTCAGAGTTAGAGCTCTCGAGGGCTGTTGGGGCCATGCATCCTCAGGGAACTGGGTACTAAGCAGATTCTGGGAAGAGGATCAGAAGTGAGAGCTGTGGTTCCCAGAAGCCGAGAGTGGGCTGGACCCAAAAAAGTTGAAGTGAAAGTTGGACGTCATCCCACCGCTACATTGAACTTGTGTGATTTTAATTCATCACCTGATGGCTTTGCATGATTGACTGTGGGTAACACAAAGGCCCACCATCCCTGTCACTGCCTCAGAGCAGCTGTTGGGGCTAAATGCTGCCTCCATCTTCTGAACCAGGGATGACACCTGGGGATGACCTGCTTTTATCACCAACTCTCTTCCCAACTCTGCCAGCTCAGAAAATTCAGGTGACAAAAAGCAAATTTACCCAGACTGCTCACAGTCACTGGGACTTTAGGTTTTGTACGACTGTGTGACTAGTCCAAAGATGTAGATTACAGTGGCACACCGAGAAAAAGTAAGTTTTCAGTGCCCGTCACCTTGGCCAGTTCACCTTGAGCACACTTGAAACACTCTGTTGTGATGCAGAGTGAATTACATTTGCTTGGGTTCTGATCCCAAACCATAGGTAGATGTTTAATTTTAAAAGTATACAGGTAGGAGTTTCCACTGTGTCTCAGTTGGTTAAGAACCTGACTAGTATCCATGAGGATGAAGTTCAATCCCTTGCCTTGCTCAGTGGGTGAAGGATCTGGAGTTGCCTCGAGCTGCAGTGTAGGTGGAAGACACAGCTCGGATCTGATGTTGCTGTGGCTGTGGTGTAAGCCGGCATCTGCAGCTCTGATTTGATCCCCAGCCTGGGGACGTTCCTATGCTGCAGGTGCATCAGTAAAAAGGAAAAAAAAAAAGTGGACAGATAGTGTCAAGAAAATTAATAAAGGAAATTCAAATTAAAAATAAAAACAACAACCAAAAATGTTTCCTATTCAGATGCTTTGTCTCCTCATGTCTGTAACGGGGATTGAGAAACTTTGTTTCTGAAGGGCAGAAGAGTAAATATTTGGGGTTTTGCAGGCCATGTGGTCTCCATGGCAAATACTCAGCTGTGCTTGGGATGGGACAGCATCAGACAAAACCAACATCAGTGGGCGTGGCTGTGCCAATAAAACCATCTGTGAAAGCAGACAGTAGGGTGGATGTGTCTGGTGACCCCAGGTCTGGAGAAAACCAGAAAACAGTCTTTCTACCCACAGATATGTGTCATATGCTGTTCCCAGTGGACAGAGAACCATGTATACTTGTGAGACCTGCAAAAAAGCAAAAATACCTTAGGTAATTTTCTTCTGCTTTCTTGACTGATGGCAATATTTATCATTTTGATTTCATTAAGTAGCAGTTACTGAGAGCCAGCAGTATTTGTACTCAGTACTAGAGAAGGGTGAAAGTATATTCCAGTGACCTCTGACCCCAAGGAGCTTACAGTGACATTGGAGAAATGAGACCATCAAGGAACAAGGCAAAGTCAAGCAGGTGCCACGCAGAGGGTAGAGGGGAGGGGCAGACCCAGAAGGTATCCTGGAGCCTTCACCCTGGGTGGGCAGTGACGGTGGGTTCCCAACAGGACTGTCAGGAGGACAAGAAGGCTAACCTTGGTGAGACACTTGCACCAGTTCCTGGCACGTAAGAAACGTCAAAGCGTTTATCAGATTACCTTGTGCTGGAGGTGGAGGCAATGGTTACTTAAGGAAATAGGATAAGATGGAGTTTGATGGAGGATGGAATAATTTTCCAAAAACACTTCAATTGGTCAAGAATCTGCAGTTTGGTCAAGAATCTGCAGTGTCAAAGGCAGAAAAAAATGAGGGTTCCCATTGTGGCTCAGTGCTAATGAACCTGACTAGTATCCATGAGGACGCTGGTTCGATCCCTGTCCTCACACAGTGGGTTAGGGATCCCACTACATGAGCTGTGCTGTGGGTCGCTGATGCGTCTGGGATCCCACGTTACTGTGGCTGTGGCTTAGCCCCACAGTTACAGCTCCAACTTAACCCCTAGCTTTGGAATTTCCATATCCCTCAGGTGAGTCCCTTTAAAAAAAAAGAGAGGGAGAGAATCTGCAATGTCCACTGCTTTGAGAACAAGGGCCATCCCTGAATCCAATTTGAACTTCTAGAAGGCTCCTGCAAGATTTTCAGGAAATTCCTGCTTCTCAGAGTACACAGGAACTCCCCATTAGAGCAAATGTCCAAATCACATCTGTGATTGTCCCCTGGCCCTAAGGGTGAATGGGGTGGAGGGATGTAAAAAGCGCTCACCGGTTCCAGCCTCCTGGGCCCCACAGGTATGGGAAAGCCAGCAGGAGGGATGTTTCTATCTGGCGGGATGAGGTGAGGAAGGTGCTGGAGGACGGATGGAAACACTGACCACTGACGGAGACGCCCGGCTCCGAGAAGGGGCTGGAGACTGAGGCCCGGACCCATGGGCACAGAGGTGACCGCCGAGCACAGAGACGGGGGCTGGCAGGGGGACGTCCAGGGCACTGGGTGTCGACGTCATTCTCACATCCACACATCGGCCGAATTTGGAGGGGAAAGGGGACCCGGGTTCCCTGGCCTTCCAGAAGGCAGGGCTCTCCGAACCTCGTCCTGAGCAGACCCGCAAAGCAGGCCACGCTGCCAGGTGGGTCTGGTCCTGGCCCAGGTGCCCCTCCCACCTCGGCTGAGCGATGCTGCGGCTGGGGGCTCGGCCCAGCCCTGGGGCATGTGCCAGTGTCTACCTTTTAATGAGGCTCTTGTCTCCCTCTTGCTTTTTTTTTTTTTTTTTTTTTTTAAGAAAGGTTGTTTGAAGTGAAACATAATGAGGCCCTGGCGGTGATTCGTGTGCTTTAACTTGGAACTGCTAGCGTGGAATCACTTAGCAGCCTCTTGGATCCATCAGCCGGCCGTGGGTCTGCATCCTCTCAGGGGTTCTGTGCGCATCCGCGCCTGCGCGCATGTACAGGACCCGGAGCTGCTGTTTGTCCAGAAGGTGGAGTGGTTCACGTCCCGCTTCTAGATTTGGGGCAGAGCTGGTGCCTCCGCGGGAGCAGACTGCAAATTCAAACCCTTTTCCGCATGGCCAATCACTGAATTAACCCAGGGGAAAGTACTTTTTCATGCTAAGGAACTCAAAACGTTCAGGGTTAGAGCCAGTGATTCCAGGACTAGCGTGAGCAATGTGGACTTTGACTCTTGAATGCGGAGGTTCCCTGTATTCTGCTTGGAAACCCTGCAGGAGCCTTCTAGAAGTTCATGTGCTGACTTCAAGGATGAATCTGTCTCCCAGATGCCCCCCGGATCCCGCCTCCAGGCTCAGAGACCTCAGCTGCTTCCTAGGCCCTGCATCCTATCCTCCCCCAGGATTTCACTCTCAAAACTGAGGTCATCCGTCTCCAGGAAAGACGCTGACATAGCTAAGATCTAGCATTCATCCTGCGGGTTCTGAAACAAAGTGGGGGTGGGGGGGGAGGGCAGAGTCAATTCTGATAAATTGTAGAGATTCATGTAGAGTTTTTTAATTTTATTGTATTAGAGTATGGTTGATTTACAATGTCGTGTTAGTTTCAGGTGTACAGCAAAGTGACTCAGCTATATATATTTTTTTTTCTTTTTCATAATGGTTTAACCCAGGATATTGAATGTGGTTCCCTGTGCTGTACGGTGGGTCCTTGATACTTAAACATCCTTTAAATACTAGCTTGCATCTGCTAACCCCAAACTCCCAATCCTTTCCTCCCCCAGTGCCCCCCTCCACCACTTGGCAACCACAAGTCTAAGATTTATGTGGAGTTTTAAAATAAAGTTGTTGAAGTAGCATCAGAAAGCTATATGGAAAAGTGCACAGGTCAGGAGAGCTGGGGTGGTGACGCTCATGAGTATTGTGGGCAGTGGGTACTGGGAGGCCAATAAAAATTATTAAAATAGTGGGGTGGAGTCATACTGAGGGGCCTAGAAATAGGTGCACCAATACTGCAGAGTTTGAAGAACAGATTAAATATAACTATTAAGTACAATCCGGTTTTAATTTTAGACTATTTGAAAGTGTTAGAGGCACACATGTATATCGTCAGCAAAAGAACTAGAGGGCTGGGTAGACAAGTCACGGCCGTGGTTACCCCAGGCAGTGATGGTGCGGGCGGGTTTTATCTTCCCTTTGAAGGTTTTGAAAACTGACAGGTGTAATTTTAAAATTGTTACATAAAATGCACCACCTGATTCCTCAAGCAGGAAAAAACAATGTAGGTGTTAGAACAAGGAAGGTCCCAGCTGCAGCCTTTAATCAGGTCCCGGAGGGAGATGGAGGGGCCCCAGGAGGTAAACACTTGTGTCACGGAGCAGGGATGCCTGGCCTCCAGCAGGGAGCTAACACCAGGGCACCCACTCTGAGAAGTAAACACTTGATGGTGAGGACACCCGGCAGGGAGCTGGGGGTGAGGCCAGGCCTGCCCCATCTGGGGTTCCACCAGACCCAGCAGGGACCCAGGGACAAGGTCAGGCCTGCCCCCCTCCATCTGGGGTTCCACCAAACCCAACAGGGACCAAGGGACAAGGTCAGGCCTGCCCCCATCTGGGGTTCCACCAGACCCAACAGGGACCAAGGGACAAGGTCAGGCCTGCCCCCATCTGGGGTTCCATCAGACCCAACAGGGACCAAGGGACAAGGTCAGGCCTGCCCCCATCTGGGGTTCCACCAGACCCTTCCTGGGTTGGAGAGGAGGGTGAGTGTGAAGCGCTGGCAGGTGTCACTAGAGGCCATTCAGAGTGAGCCATGGTCCGGGCTTCATCATCATCTTCCTGGACAGGACCCTTGGCTTCTGAAAAACTCCTGGGGCAGCTGGCTGTCCTGCCTGTGCCCTTTGGTTCCCAGCGCTGTTTGAGGTCAAAGCCTTCTCTTGAATCCACTTCGGCTGCTGACAGGCAGCCTTGTTCCATTGTCTCTGAAAACAGGACTTGGTGTGTTGTTAGAAACGGGATGGGGCCAGTTTGAGCTGGCTCTGCGGTTTCACTGGAGCATCTTTCCCAAGGTGCATGCATCACACTAATTACCTGTCAGTCTATCTGCCTGGCTAACTTTCTTTCCATCCATCCAACTCCATGTTACGTGTATCTGATTAAATACCTGGGTCAAAAGATGAGTGATAAAAAGGTGAGATATAATGCCTCCAAATTTCAAAGAGTCTTTACCCTTCGCCATCCGATTTTTCCCCCAGTCAGGGAGTGAAATAAGTTGCCTATCAATTCATTCATGAATGTATTTATTCCTTTTTCTATGAATCTCTATTAAGAACCTACTATGAGGAGTTCCCACTGTGGCTCAGTGGGTTAAGAACCTGACTAGTATCCATGAGGGATGTGGGTTCTATCCCTGGCCCTGCTCAGTGGGTTAAGGATCAGGCGTTGCCGTGAGCTGTGGTGTAGATGAGTAGGTCAGGTATCACATGCCTGGTAAGAATCCTGAGGTTAAATTGCTAGGATGTTTTTCACGGCTCAAGCTTTCTGTTTCAGTCTTCTCTAGAACCGGAGAGGTCAGGAGAGAAAACTTACCACCAGTCCCCTTTTTTTTCTTTCAGGGACACACCTGAGGCAAGTGGAACTTCCCAGGCTAGGAGTCAAATCGGAGCTTCAGCTTCAGTCAAATCGGCCTACACCACAGCCTCAGCAACTTGGGATCCAAGCCATACCTGTGACCTACACCACAGCTCACAGCAAAGCCAGATCCTTAACACACTGAGCAGGGTCAGGCATGGAACCCACATCCTCATGGATACTAGTCAGGTTGGTTTCCACTGAGCCATCATGGAAACTCCATACCTACCATCTTGATTGATAATATTGGCAGTTTCTCCAGAAGTGCCATCATGTTTTGTCAAGAGCAGAGGGGTGATTCAAAACTGTCCTAAACTTGTGCTGTTCAATACGGGGACACTAACCATGTGTGGCTCTTTAAATGTAAGTTAAATTAAATTAGAAATTCAGTTCCTCAGTCACTCCAGCCACATTTCGAAGGCTCGGTGGTCACCTGTGTCCAGTGGCCACCAGAGTGGCTGGTGTGTAAGAACAGTGACCTCATCACAGCAAGTTCTCCTGGACCTTTCACAATTTTTCTCTTCCTTTATGAAGAATTCCAATGCTTCTTGGTAGTTGATTACTTTTTTATCACTGTAAACTCTCTAAGTGATAAGCTTTTGAGAGTTTCAGTGTGTTAGCCCTTGTTCCAGAGAGCAGCTATCAAAGGGCCAAATCAGCCCATTTACATTCTCGTGTGTGTGTGTGTGTGTGTGTGTGTGTAGGCATGATTTGGTTAAATGGTGATTTGAAATGATTGTAAATGAGGCTTGAGGTTTACAAAAACAGAAAAAAAGTTTATTTAAAATATGTTTGGTCCTGGAGTTCCCGTTGTGGCAGAGCAGAAAATCTGACTAAGAACCATGAGGTTGCAGGTTTGATCCCTGGCCTCACTCAGTGGGTTAAGGATCTGGGGTTGCCGTGAGCTGTGGTGTAGGTCATAGATGCAGCTCGGATCCTGCATTGCTGTGGCTGTGTAGGCTGGCAGTTGTAGCTCCGATTGGACCCCTATCCTGGGAACCTCCATATGCCTCTGGTGCAAACCTAAAAAGCAAAAAAAAAAAACCAACAGCCCCTAGCCTGGGAACTTCCATATGCTATGTCTGCAGCCCTAAAAACAAACATACAACCAACCAAAAACATGTTAGGTTCTGTTAAACCGTAACTAATATGGCATCTTTATTAGGAGCTGACTTCTGCTGGGGTTTGCTGAGTAGTAAACAGTCCCCCACGTATCAGTGAGTTTTCTTTTTTAATTGAAGTGTAGTTGATTTACAATGCTGTGGCAGTTTCTGCTGTACAGCAATGACCCAGTCAGTCATATGTGTATATACATTCCTTTTCTTATATTATCTTCCATCATGTTCTATCTCAAGAGATTGGATAGAGTTCCCTGTGCTGTACAGTAGAACCTCGTTGCTTATCCATTCTAAATGTAATAGTTTGCGTCTACTAACCCCAAACTCCCCGTCCATCCCTCCCCCTTCCCCTTGGTAATACAACTCTGTTCTCTATGTCTGTGAGTGTGTTTCTGTTTTGTAGGTAGGTTCATCTATGCCATATTTTAGATTTCACATATAAGTGATATCATATAATATTTATCTTTCTCTGACTTACTTCGCTTAGTATGAGAATCTCTAGTTCCATCCATGTTGCTGCAAATGGCATTATTTTGTTCTTTTTTATGGCTGAGTAGTATTCCATTGTGTATATGTACCACATATTCTTAATCCATTCATCTGTCAGTAGACATTTAGGTTATTTCCATGTCTCGGCTATTGTGAATAGTGCTGCAATGAACATAGGAGTGCATGTATCATTTTGAGTGAAAGCTTGGTCTGGATATATGCCCAGGAGTGGGAATTGCTTGATCGTATGGTAGTTCTATATTTAGTTTTTTGAGGTACCTCCATACTGTTCTCTATAGTGGTTGTACCAATTGACATTCCAACTACCAGTGTAGGAGGGTTCCCTTTTTTCCACACCCTCTCCAGCATTCATTATTTGTAGGTTTATTAATGATGGCCATTCTGACCTGTGTGAGGTGATACCTCCTTGTAGTTTTGACTTATATTTCTCTAAGAACTAGTGGTGTTGAGCATTTTTTCATGTGCCTGTTGGCTTTCAACTACAAATACTACTTGCTCCCTGGGCAGACCCTGACATGCCCTGCTTCCCACCTTTCCTGTGAGTAGCAGCCTAAGGAGAACATCATAGCCCAGGAATTTCCCCACGTTCCTCACAATGACATCCAACTCGATCTTCCTCAGGAAAATATCGAGAAAAGCAGAACATAGAACAAGTATTTACTATACTACCTTCTTTGTGCTTCACTGCAGCCTTACTTTTTTAAGTAGAAGATTTGTTTACTTTTTTAATGAGGAAGAAATCATGCCCACAAAAAGTGCAGGAAAGATAAATGTTCAGTTAATAAGTAACTGTAAAGTGACAAAGCCGTATGCTTTATTGAAAAGCAGGTGTTAAAATCAGGTGTGTGAGGCCCACGGAGCAGGAGGCCACCACCGCTGAAGCTGTTATTACTCCCCGATCCCCAGAGCAGGGAGGTTGGTCACTGCACCATGGCCAGGGTTGGGGGGGGCGGATATGTAGGCGGTGGCCGTCACCTGGTCTCTACAGGAAGGAGCAGTGGGGGGGTGGGTGTGGGGAGGGCCCGAGGCTGCTCTGATGGGGACAGCGGCTCTGGGCTCAGAGCTGCCCTGTTGTCACTGCCTGGCTCTGGGCATTAGATCAGGTGGACAGTGGCCCTGCCTGTGAGGGCCCCACAAAGGGTGGGGAGCCCTTAATTTCACGTGAAAGGAGCCACTTACTGTCTCTAGGAAGGACTGGCCCTGGGAGAGGCCGTGACTCCAGGGTCAGCCAGGCCCGACATCCAAGCCTCAGAAACCCAGATGGTTATAGACATGATGAGTAGGTTCATGTGTGCAGGGCACACAGCACTGGGGGGGCGGTGAATAGGTGGTGAGCCCAGGCTGCCCCCTGCAGACCTCTGTCGTCCTGGAGAAAAAGGAACGTGTGTGTTCATTTCCACATTGAGATTCAGCAACTGGCCTCAGAGGAGCCACAGACCACTGAGAGCCTATGCGAATCTAGTATCACACTGTTTTCATTATTGCACCTTTAAAGTCTGTTCACATCACAGATGCTGACTCACAGACATTGAAAAACTTATGGTCTCCAGAGGAGACAGTTTGGGGGGTGGGGGGATGTGCTGGGGTTGTGGGATGGAAATCCTGTGAAATTGGATTGTGATGATCGTTATACAACTACAGATGTGATAAAAATAAATAAATAGTCTGTTCACATCAGTTAGTACAGGTGTGAAAATACCCACACACCCCAGGTATTCCTTTTCTTGCCACCCAGTTTATTCTCATGTGATTCAGAGGTCATCAGGACGTGCAGACTAAATAGCAGCGCTGCACCTCTGTGCCAGTCACGGTGGCCACAATCCCAGACGCCGCCTCAGAATGGGGAGGATGTGGGACACAGGAGCCTCATTCATTGCTGGTGGTTTTAATTCTCTTGCTGAGGGTGTTAAAACTCGACTTGTGTCCCATTAAAACTGTTATATAAAACACAACTTTCTCATCAAGTGAATGCTGTCTGCCTTGAGAGGCATGATTTTTGCAGTATGTAAATTTAAGTGATAATTCAAAGATGAATTCGAATGATATTTGAGTATATTATTATGGGCGGGAGCCCTGGCTAAGGGCAAAAGCAGGAATTTGTAAAATAACCCTGGACCTGCTCTTTCCAGTTTTGTGAAGACTAGTCATGAAGGAGCCTCAAAATCCTATGACTGCTCAAAACAGATTTCCTGGGTTTCATTCTTTTTATCTTTTTTTTTTTTTAATTTTGTGGCTTAACCCACATCATATGGAAGTTCCCAGGCCAGGGATTGACTCTGAGCCACAGCTGTGGCAACACTGGATCCTTTAACCCACTTCTCTGGGGCTGGGATCAAACCCAAGCCTCTGCAGTAACCCAAGCCACTGCAGTCAGATTCTTAACCCACTGTGCCACAGCAAGAACACTGTTTAGTTTTTTTTTAATTTAAGAATTTACAAAAAATAAAAAAATAAAAAAAGGAGTTCCCATTGTGGCACAGCGGAAATGAATCTGACTAGGAACCATGAGGCCGCGGGTTCGATCCCTGGCCTTGCTCGGTGGGTTAAGGATTCGGCATTGCCATGAGCTGTGGTGTAGGTTGCAGACGCAGCTTGGATCTGGCATTGCTATGGCTGTGGCGTAGGCCAGCAGCTGTAGCTCTGATTAGACCCCTAGCCTGGGAATCTCCATATGCCACAGGCACGGCCCTCAAAAGACAAAAAGACCGAAAAAAGAAAAGAAAAAAAAAAGGAATTTAGGAGTTCTGGGAGTGCCCATTGTGGCTCAGCAGGTTAAGAACCTGACATAGTATCCATGAGAATGAGGGTTCAATTCCTGGCCTCATTCAGTGGGTTAAGGATCTCGCATTGTCATGGCTGTGGTTAGCCCGGCAGCTGCAGCTCTGGTTCTGTCCTTAGCCTGGAAACTTCATATGCTGTAGGTGCAGCCCTGAAAAGACAAAAAAAAAAAAAAAAAAATGAGTAGCAAAGCACTTGTGCCAGCGATGTCCAGGGGTTGAAGGTGTGATGTGTTCTCTCCTGCAAGGCTGTCACTGACTTTTTCCGCCCCAGCAGTAGGCCTTGCTCTGCTGCTCCATTCCTCCCCTGTATGGGGGCGGAGGGGGATTTGGGGGAGGATATTCCAGAGAACTTCAGCGCTTTCTGGTAGCTTTCAGATTATTTTTCCCTTCTCCTTAGAGTAATTAGAGTCCTGTCTCTTACAGTCCTGTTCTGAGCAAGGCCATCCTGCCTGGGCACCTGCAGGGGGAAGGCAGGGCGGGGTGCTCCCCTCTGATGGCATGTGGTCCCCCTCCTCTGGACCCCTCCACCAGGCACCTTCTCAGGACACCTCCTTCTCTGAGTGGGGCTCCTTTCCTGATGACCCAGGAGTCTCTGCTGCCAGCCCCAGGTGGCCTGAGGGGACTCACAGACTGGCCCAGTGGTCAGCAGCCGGGAGCCCCAGAGGCATTTGTCCAGCCCTTCTCTCTCACTGAGCTTCAAGGCAGAAGTCAGCCCTGCGTAGCTTTAGGCCTGACTTCTTCCTTAACTGGAGGAGCCAGCGAGGGAAGGAGGCAGAGCAGGTTTTCCTGGCCTTTTCTGGGCTAGGTGAGTTGGGTCAGCAGTTGCCTGCAGGCTGTGCGCATCCCCAGCATGTGTTTTATTGTTCAAAACCAAAGCTGGAAGATTGGCCGTTCACCATCCTGTAGGAAGGTGAAGGCACGTGTGACCCCATGGCAGGCAGTGAATGCTCAGTGGGTGTCAGCTGCCCTGCCCATCCGGTGCAGTTTTCCTTTCGATCTCATCAAGTCCCTACAGAGCGTCATCATGGTTTGAGAAATAAAGTCCATGGAATGTTCTTTATAACCCCTATTTATTGTGAAATCAGTTTAAAGGTTCTCAAGTGGCAATTTTTAAGTGAAAAAAAAAAAAGCATAGAAAAATGGAGAATGCAGATCTCAAGACAGGTTCTGTTTTGTGACACTCTTGCTTTAAAATAAGTAAGTCAGTGTGTGGTGTGTGTATGTTGTGATCAAAAATACCTCTGATGGCATTCCCGTCGTGGCGCAGCAGAACCGAATCTGACTAGGAACCATAAAGTTTCAGGTTTGATCCCTGGCCTCACTCAGTGGGTTAAGGATCTGGAGTTGCGGTGAGCTGTGGTGTAGGTTGCAGATGTAGCTCGGATCCTGCATTGCTGTGGCTCTGACGTAGGCCAGCAGCTTCAGCTCCCATTCGACCCCTAGCCTGGGAATCTCCATGTGCCGTGGGTGTGGCCCTAAAAAGAGAGACAAAAAATAATAATAATAATAATTCTGTTACTGTTTACGATGGTAGCGTTTGGAAGCTACCAGGCTGCTGCTGCCGGGGTCAGAGGTTTCACTCTGCAACCATTCCCCTGAGTTGGCGTAGCAAGTGAGACGGGGTGTGTGTTGGACGCCTGCGGGGAGGGTCCAAGCTCTGCTGGCCCAGCCTCTGCAGCAAATTCAGGTGGCCTGTGGGGGACATGGGCTGTGGGATGCTTTCCCCTGATCCTTTCTCAAGAATAAGAGCTGAGGCCCCAACCCTGTGAGGGGCAGCAGAGGGGGTACCACGGTGATGTCCCATCAGAGGTTAGGTCCTGCTTTGCTTGTCCTGCGAGGGGTTTTCGGGGAGTTAATGGATGTCCCATGAGCGAGACGTGCCCCTGTTCCTGGTTATCAAGACACCCGCCAGGCTGGATGGGACCCCGCTAGACCTGGGCCTCTGCCACAGCCTCAGCTCCTAAATGTCTGTGCGGTGAGTGGAGATTCCATCTGCAAGAGGAAAACCAGTGGTGGCTGGTGGGCTTTCAAGTGGCTTATCTCCTGCATATTTGTAAGACTACAGTCTGGTATTTGAAGTTTCAAAAGAGTCGCATGCTGGGAGTGAGATCGCAGAATTTCCCATAAAAATGTGGTTTGACCACGTTGAAGGGACAGCCTTCCACCTTTTGAGTGTGACAGTAAGTCTGTTACAGAAAACATGGCTTACTTTCCCTGTCGTAGAAATGGAGGCGCCCAGTCCTTCTTGTTCTGCAGGAACCTTTTCCTGTGGGTGTGGTATGGGCAGCTGGCCTGTTCCAGAAAAGCAAGGGGGTCCCTTCAAGGAAAAAACTTTACTTCCCAGGAAACTCACTAAGATAAGCTCGGGTTATCTCTTCCCTTTCCTTACAAAAATGTGACCCAGTTATAGAGGGATGTCAGTGTGACCTGGCCAAATTCCTGAGGATTCTTCACATTTTTCTCTCTGAAAAATTCCTTATCTTGAAGAAGACCTAGTCGGATGAGCAAAGGAAAAAAGAGATAATCAGATGACTTTCGGATATTTGGGGAGGTGCGTATGCTTGTTTTGAAATCCATGCATCTAGGAGTTCCTGCCGTGGTGCAACGGGATCTGTGGCATTTTTGCACCTGTTTGATCCCCGGCCTTGCACGGTGGGTTAGAGATACAGTGTTGCTGCAGCTGAGGTGTAGGTCTCACATGTGGGTCAGATCTGACTGATCCCTGGCCCGGGAACTCCATATGCCACAGGGCTGCAAGAGGAAGGGAGGGAGGGAAGAGACGGAGGAAGGAAGGGAGGAAGGAATCCCTACGTGTACATCACACTGAACCCATCCTTGACTTCTTACCATCTTTACCACGTTCTCTGGAGCAAAATTTGTGACTCATCCAAAAACTTTGTATATTTAGACCACCAGACAACCGAGCAGGATAAACAGAACGACTCATCTGTCTGTTCACCATCATCCTTTCCAGGAAGGGGTTTAATTCCTAATGTAGGAGTTGATCAGATCACCTTGAGTTAATGCTACTTTGAGGCAACCTCATAACCAGGGAAATTGTAGGCATTTTCACCTTGCAAAAGAGCGAGTGCCTTGAGGAAAAGAAACCGGAGGTATGAGCCCTGGCTTGGTGTCTCAGCTTTACCCTGGGGAGAAGGCTTGGAAGTTGGAGACTCAGAGAGAATGGCCAGTTTCCATGGCAAGGGAAACTGCTCTTCAGGTTAGCTCATGAGGAAAAAGGTAGTAAAATCAGACCAAATTAACAACCGAACACACAGTCGTGTTCTGGGTATTAGCTGCCATCAGAGTTGTCTTGTTGATGTTGTCTTACTGCTGGGTTCACCAGCTTCCCACCAACCCTCCCCCCCCGCCCCCCGCCGCCCGTCTCCAGTGCAGAGCTTGGTCCTACCTATTAATCCCACAGTCAGTACATCTCTCCTGGAATTTTGCAACGTGTTGAGTTAGACAAGAAGCTTTCCTTCTAATCCCAATCTGGCTATTTTTTCTTGAGTTCAGTGTCGTAAAAGTCAGAACCAAAGACACTTTGGTTAAGGGTGCAAGTTTAGAATCGTACACAGACAAATTCACCGTATTTTCATGAAAAGGCTGCCTGGCCACTTGCTTCATCATGACTGCAGGAGAGTCAGAGGTCTAATATTTGCAAATGCAGGTGCTGTGGGGCATGTTCCAGAATAATCTCTATCATTCGATTTTGATAGTACACTTCAAAATGTGTTCTTGTGCTAGAAAACCTTCACTCACTTATATTTGCCCCCAGGTAAAAGTGAGGGTTGCTAACTGCTGAACTCCTCTGAATCAAGATGCTGTTAGAAGAAATTTAATCTACATTGAAAGGAATAAAAGCTTTACATGAAAGTTTTCTCTTTTGGAAAGTTGGTTTGGAACTTAAAAGTTTGCAAAGCCATTTTCTGAGTTGCCAAAATACAGTAAGGCAGGAGGAATCATTCATTTGTTTTAAGAATATTAGAAACTAAAGCTCCTTATGACCAGAACTTTAGGCTTTGTTAAAACTGTTGTGTTGCTTCTACCATAATATCTACCTATGGATAGTGATATAGATGCAGAAACTTAAAAGCACAAAAAAGAAAATTATAGAGTTCCTGTCGTGGCACAGTGGAAGCAAATCCGACTAGGAACCGTGAGGTTGCAGGTTCGATCCCTGGCCTCATTCAGCGGGTTAAGGATCCGGTGTTGCTGTGAGCTGTGGTGTAGGTTGGAGATGCAGCTTGGATCTGGTGTTGCTGTGGCTGTGGTGTAGGCTGGTGGCTATAGCTCCGATTAGACCCCTAGCCTGGGAACTTCCATATGCCATGTGTGCGGCCCTAAAAAGACAAAAAAAAAAAAAAAAAAAAGGGAAACTATAAATGCCTTCTAATCTATGTCTATAAAGGTAATCACTGTTAACTTTTTAACAGTGCACAAGTGCCTAAATGTAGTTATTTTTAAGGATGGGACCATCCTGTATATACTGACTTTATTCTGCTAAATCACAAATAGCAAATATCTGCTGAAATGTTTCAACCTCTTAAAAAGTGTATATACTCTGACTTATTGGCTGCAACTGTATTACCTAAAGTAACTCCTTTCTGTTCACTGTTCAAACTTGAAATAAAATGATCCATCTGTTAAAGGGTAAAAGGAAATCACAGTTAGTTCTTTGTGCAGCTAAATTGTTCGGCCAAAAATGCAGAAAGAAGGAAAAGAGAGAATCTTTGTTCTTTGCTTAAACCAGGGTTGTTGATTGAAAGATTACCAAAGCCTCTTAATGTCAAAAAACATCTAACACAAATCTGTAAATCATGCTACCCACTTACCTTGACCTTGTAGGCAAACCCTTCATTCCTTGTGCTCCCCCATCTCTTACTCAAATATGAATTTGGGAATAGCGTTTGGAATTCAAGGAAGATTGAGGACACTGGCATCCAGTGTAGCTTCCTCTTCTTAACTAACCAGTATTTTGTGTTTGTGGAAAAAGCACACATGAAATAAATGCAGATCAGCATGTCTGTGATGATAGATTCCTGAAAGAGCACACGTAAATAAATGTCAGTGTATCTGATGCTATCTTCTCACTAAAGGACTCTGGTGATTTGTCTTAAACATCATATTATTCCCCCACTCCCAGGCACAAAATTCAAAAAATATATCCCCCACAGGGAACTTCTATAGCTGTTTCCTGTGTACCTTTCCAAAAACTGCCCATAAATTTTCAGGCATATGTGTAATTTGTGCATGAGTGTGATTTATGCACCTGTGTACCCTTGGCAACATTCCCTATGTGGGGCCTTTGACATATATGTTCTTACTTCCCAAGGTCAGTGACAGATTGACACTCTGCTGTCCCTAAACAAGGCACACAGTCCATTTGCCTCTTAGCAGACCCAGGAAGCAAATGCAAAACATTACCTCTAAAAGTTCCTCTTTTTATAAATAATAGGCATTAATTTCATGCTTCTATTTTTTTTCTTTTATGGCTGCATCTGTGGCATATGGAAATTCTCAGGGTAGGGGTTGAATCAGAGCTGCAGCTGAGGCCTACACAGCCACAGCAACACTGGATCCAAGCCATGTCTGCAACTTGTGCCGCAGCTTACAGCAACACCAGATCCTTAACCCACTGAGCGAGGCCAGGGATGGAACCCACATCCTCACAGAGACAACATTGTGTCCTTAACCCACTGAACCACAATAGGAAGTCCTGCTTCTATTTTTTTTTAATTAATTTCTTCTGTGTACCATATACAAAAATGAATTCCAGATGGACTAAATAAGACATAAAGGCAAAAGTTTGATACATTTAAATTCATTAAAATAAAAAAAAAAAACTCTTGGGAGTTCCCTGATGGCCTAGTGGTTAGGATGCTGTGCTTTCACTGCTGCAGCCCAGGTTCGTCTCTGGTCTGGGAACTGAGAACCCACATCAAGCTGCTGTAGCCAAGGCTAAAAAAAAAAATCCTCATGATTGAAAGGTACCATAGAGAGAGTGAAAAGCAAGCCACAAAGTGGAGAATATTTTCAACTCATATTTCACCTGGACCTCTACCTGAAAACACAGATTACGAAATAAAGAATTCCTGCAAAGAAACAAAACTCATACAAATTGGTAAGAGAAAATGCAATCAGGCAAATTAAAAAAAAAAAAAGTTTAAGTGAAAGATTTGAACAGCCACTTCACCAAAGAGGGCTTCAAATGGTCAGTAAACATGAAAAGTTACTGACCCTCATTAGTAATAAGGAAAATATGAGTTAAAACAACAGAGAGATACAATTGCTCTCCTACCTGATTGGCGAAAAAGTAAAAATCAGGGTACCCAGTTCTGGTGAGGATGGAAGTGACGGGCTATTTCATACTCTACGTAGGAGTGTAAGTAATAAAACCATGTTGGAGAGGAGCTTGGCATCATTTGATAAACCCCATGCTGCCAGCCCTGTGACCTGGCAGCCCCCCTGGGTGCAGTCCTCAGACAGGTGGTCACACATGTGCACTGGGGGCACATTCCCAAACACAGAGGCCCCAGCCTGAAACTGCCCATGGGCACAGAGCAAGCATGGGAACTGGGGTAAGGCCTTCCACTGTGGATTCCTCAGCAGCTGGAGTGAGTGAACCGCAGCTGGGCACATGTGACTGGAGCTTGCACATACCACACAGGGCCACAGAAGTAAGACAGTCCCCACAGAACCCCCCAGGACTGCTGATGGGCTGGGTCAGATGTGGGACTGGAGGTGCAGGTGAATTAGGAACCCGTGAGGACAGCAGAGTATGAGGGGAATCAGCCAAGTCAGGGGGGCACATAGGGCCCCTGCAGGGCCTGTCCCTCTGCTCTGGTTTGACCTGGGTACAGGCACAGGAGTGTTGGCTTTCTGATACTTCATTATGCTGTAAATGTTTAAAAAAAAAAAAAATAGCATACAGAAATTCCCACTGTGGCATAGCAGGTTAAGGATCTGGCATTGTCTCTGCAGCGGCTCAGTTTCAATCCCTAACCTGAGACTTCCCTATACTGTGGGTGAGGCCAAGAACAAAACAACAAAACAAGATCCAGATAGAAAAAAAGTGTTTAAGAATTCTTACTTTTTCTTTCTTTCTTTCTCTCTTTCTTTCTTTCTTTCTTTCTTGTTTTTTGTCTTTTTAGGGCCACACCCACATATATGGAGGTTCCCAGGTGAAGGGTCGAATCGGAGCTGCAGCTACCGGCCTATGCCACAGCCACAGTAGTGCCAGATATGAGCTGCATCTGTGACCTACACCACAGCTCATGGCAACACCCAATCCTTAACCCACTGAACAAGGCCAGGGATCGAACCCAGGTGCTCACGGATACTAGTCAGTTCGTTAACCACTGAGCCACTACGGGAACTCAAAGAATTTCTTAAAAGCCAGAAGGAGAGAGCACGCTGCCTCTGCATGTCCCAAAGTCACTACTCTGTGAATTCACACCCTTAGGAGAGGACCAGGGGCTAGAACACCTGTCCTGTGTTGACGAGGCCCAGTGCTCCCGCCAGCACCCCACCTGCTGACACCCAAGAACACCACCAGCTGTGAACCAGGTCCCTCTGAGCAGATGAAGCCTTGGCTTCAAGGAGAGGGAGGATCCAGGCAGTGCCAGCGGTGCCCTGTTCTGGCCCCTTTGTGGGAATTCTAACTGTAAAAGGAACTGGGTGACGTGACCTGGCTGGAGACCCCCAGCAGCCTCAGCCCAGACCCTGTGTCCCCTCATCCCTCTCCGCCGGGGATGCATTTGACAGCCTGCAGCAGTGGTGGTCCCTCCTGGGAGTCTGTCACTTACCTAAGTCGTAAATACCGTGAAGTCCAAATTCTAGATTCTCAGAGAACAAAAGCTCATTGTTTGAGCAACACAAACCAACACAACCGTGCTCACCTGTGAGGGTCTGCAGGAACCTCTGTAACCCACGAACCACGCTGGGTCTCCTGGAGCTCTGAACTCCTTACCCCGGCTGGAGACCTGCCAGGAGTTCTTTAGGTTTTCTTTGGGGATTGCTCAGGGCTGTGGTTGGGGAGGTTGTAGATCAGCTTCTGGACAGGGTTGTTCAGGGCAGGGCAGGGGGAGGGAGCCCCCCACTGACCTTGGCCTGGTGGGAGAGCCTTGGCACAGGGTGGGCAGTCTTGTGGGGCCAGGCCTGCTTCTCTGGAGCTGTTTCCCTGAGACCTAGGGACTCCTGGGAACGCTGTCCACACACGTCGCTGCTGGTAAAGTTCTTTTCCATGTTCAGGGTGGAGCTGTTGCTGCTGTGAACAGGCCCGGCTTATTCAGTTATTCATCGTGTGTGGGAACCATGTCTGTTAGTGATACACGTAGCGCCCCTGAGAGCAGTGCTCCACACAGGACCCAAATTCAGCCTGCAGTTTCTGGTAAAAGTCAGGAAAGAAGCATCTTACTTCTTAGTAAAGCAGATCAGAAATACCTGAGCACAGAAAGGAAGGTGTCGAGCTGCACAGCCCAGGTGAGGCACCCAGGACAGGAGCTGCTGCCATCCAGAGCCCAGTTACCTCTTGTCTGGAACTATCTAGAGACAAGCCCAGGGTCCACAGATGCATGTTCTCCAGAACAATATTCAGAATTGCAAGACCATCATCTTTCAGTTTATGGTCACATGAAAACAGTCTGCAGATGAGTTCCCATTGTGGCTCAGCAGGTTAAGAACCCGACTAGTATCCATGAGGTTGCTGGTTGGATCCCTGGCCTCGCTCAGTGGGTAAAGTATCCAGCGATGCTGTGAGCTATGGTGTAGGTCACAAATGTGGCTTGGATCTGGCGTTGCTGTGGCTGTGTTGTAGGCCAGCAGCTGCAAGCTCCAATTCCACCGACCCCTAGCCTGGGAACTTCCATGTGCTATGGATGCAGCCCTAAGGGGGAAAATGAAAAAATGCCCGCGAAGGTGACTGAAGCCCTTCTCTGTGAAGTTCCATGGCTCTGGTCATATGTGGTTTTTCTGGTTCTCAGTGAAGACAAATGTGGATTTGGAGCCGCGTAACCAGCCATCTCCACTTTAAGTTAGGGAGCAGCTATGGTTAAACCGTCAGGGCACATTTCTTCAGAGGCATAGACCCCACCTGCTCTCTTACTGAGGAAGCGTAGAGCTTAGATTTCTGCAGGTTGTTATGAGGTCAACATTGTCCTTTACGGTCCCCAACATCAAATCCAAGTGCGTACTGAAAGGGACTGTTCTCTTCATGACAAGAGTCCTGCATGAGGGATAAATAGAGGCAGATATGTGTCTTTTTTTTTTTTTTTTTTTTGTCTTTTTGCTATTTCTTGGGCCGCTCCCACGGCATATGGAGGTTCCCAGGCTAGGGGTCGAGTTGGAGCTGTAGCCACAGGCCTACGCCAGAGCCACAGCAACGCAGGATCCGAGCTGCGTCTGCAACCTACACCACAGCTCACGGCAACGCCGGATCATTAACCCACTGAGCAAGGGCAGGGACCGAACCTGAAACCTCATGATTCCTAGTCGGATTCGTTAACCACTGCGCCACGACGGGCGCAGTGTCTTTTTGAATTGTGGTTTCTCCAGATATATGCCCAGGAGGGGGATTGTTGGATCATGTGGTAACTCTATATTTAGTTTTTTTTAAGGAAACGCCACACCGTTCTCCTTGGGGGCCACACCAGTCTCCCTTACTTCTCCACACACATGTGAACACCTCCCTGAGCTGTGCTGGGTCCTGGGGATCGGGATGCACAGGCTGTGGTACTGAGCTCAGCGGCTTACCTACCGTGTAGTGCAGGACAGCACAGGACAAGATTCAGAAACAAAATGAGCGAGATAGCATTTCCAGGAGCAGAGGGAAGGAGGAGCTTCCAAGAGGGGAAATAGCTGAGGTGGAGTGGGAATTAAAAATGGGCATGGGAGTTCCCATCATGGTGCAGTGGAAACAAATCCAACTAGGAACCCTGAGGCTGTAGGTTCCATCCCTGGCCTCGCTCAGTGGTTTAAGGATCCGGCGGTGCCGTGAGCTGTGGTGTAGGTCACAGACACGGCTCAGATCCCAAGTTGCTGTGGCTGTGGTGTAGGCCAGCGGCTACAGCTCTGCCTGGGAACCTCCATATGCTGCTGGTGCAGCCCTAAAAAGCAAAACAAAACAAAACAAAAGGGGGGGGGGCGCATGGACTGCACCAGAGGCAGAGAGGAAACCAAAGGCTTTGCAGTGAGACTCGGGCCAGTGAAAATCTTGAGCCCCAGAGTGTTACTTTGTGCAGCGGGAATCCCAGAGCCAGAGGCTTCAGGGTGCTGAGGGATTTTCCACTGAACCGGACTCAGCAAATGCTCATCAGTTTTGATTGTATGGAAAGCTCCAAGCTGGGTGCTGTGACACAGTCAGAGCTTTTTGTTATCGTTGCTGTTAAGAGAAGTTTTAGCTTTTCAAGAGCTTACAGTCCAGTGAGGAAAACAGAACATTCTGTAACATGACATGCCTACACTAAACTGCAGTGTGCTTGGGAGAAAATAGGAGAAAATACCTTAATTCCTTCTGGGCAGATTTGAGAGGACGTCATGGAAGAGGTGCGATTTTGAGCCAGGTGTTAAGAGTTGAGTAGCTGAGCTGGGGGAGGCACAGCCAGAGGAATTTCAGGTCAGGAGCAGGCTGAGATTTTAAGCACTTGCCATGGCGAGCAACTAAGGGCTTTGGACAAGGAAATGTTTTTAAATGTGTCTCATTTCTTTAAACATGATGCTATTTTTATATGACCTGTATCTAACACGTTCCTGTATTGGAAGGGTTTGTGGGTCTGTTTCTTCGGTTATTTCTCCTGGTTCTTGCTTGTGAAGCCTTTTTTCTGTGCGTCCTTGGTGGTTTTACTTACTTACTACTTTTTTACTGGAAGACACTGGTAACCCTTGGAAGCTGTTTTGAGGATTCCTGGAGGCCTGTGATGAAGGTGGCTTCTTGCAGAATGTCTGCTCTGCCAGATGTCTGAAGAAATCACTGGTCTGGGGTTGCCTTGAGCTACATTCAAGGCCTGGGGGGGTGTTTTGTTTTCTTGTTTTTAATTGTCCTGGTGGTGGCAATCTGGGTTGTTCATCTGCTGAAAAGGTCACTTGTGGTTTCTCCTCTCTGGACCGTTTCTCTCCCCTGCTCGTCCGGAACTAGGGAACTTCCTTGGCAGTGACCCAGCTGCATACCTGGACGGGGTCGGCTCTAAGGTCTGGCCCACCCTGAACACTGAGGGCCTTTCCATGAGGGGTCTCAGCTTTCTGCAGAAGGGTCTGTGGTTGTTACACACCTCACCTTAAGCCAGCCTGGGGTTTCTTCTTCTGTCTCTGGTTTTTATGAGGTCATGAAAACTGAAGCCCAATCTCTAGCTTCTGGAAACTTCCCTCAGGGCGAAGCAGCTTTCAGAGCTCTGCTCCCACTCTGTGTTCTCACCCTTATAAATCTGTACCTTTTGACAGGGCTTTAGTGTGTTAGAAAATAATCTCATAATTTATCCTGCATTTTTTATTGTTCTCAGGGAAGGATCGAGATACCTAGCCAGCTCTATTATATGAGAGAGAAGTTCTAAAATAAGACTTGGGTTTTGGGAATCTAGCTACATAGAGGGTGTAGTGGAGACAAAAGTTAGGAGGCGAATCAGTGGTACAAATGGGAGGTGATGGGCATCTGACCCTGGCCCCTTGGCATGGAACCTGGGAAGGACGAGGTCCATTCTGGGCTCCAGGTGCTCCTGGACGTATCTTAATAGGTGATTAGAAAGACGTTTCTGGAGCTGAGAAGGGAGGTTGAGACTAAAGATGGAGCCTACTGCCTCCTGCACTCCTGGGGTGTGAGAAGTACCCTGTGGGAGGTGTGGGGGAGGGAGGAGGACAGACCCTGAGAAGTGCCTGTAGCTAAGGTAAGGGTCAGACGACCCAACAATGGCGTCGCTGGACAGACCACACAGGAGTAGCCAGGGAGGCGGGAGAGAGGCCTGCAGAGCAGCACGGTGGCCAGTGGTAGAGGTCAGCCCGCAAGGAGGGCCGGGCTGGGCCTGAGGGCTGAGGGCTGAACAGCACTGGGGAGCAATGGGAGTTTCGGGGACCACCGAGGACCTCCGAGGGCCAGGGCGAGTACAGGGCAGGAAGAGGAGTGAGACCATGCAGGCCTGAGCAGAAGAGGAGAATGAGAAGGCTCTGCTTTTCCAGCATTTGGTGACAGAAGGAAAGAAATGATGCCTCCTGATCAACAAAGGGCCTCGGAAGATGTCCTGGGATGAGAGCCATTTGTCAGGAGCCTGTGGACAGGAGGAGGCTGGGGTGAGGTTCAGGGAGAAGAGGGGTGGCAGTGGAACCCCCAGGGGGCCTGGCAGGAGTGGGCCTTGAGCTCCCACTGGGCCTGGCTCGTGCTCTAGAGGGTGGATGCACATCCCCTCCTGAGTCGGAAGTGGGGACGGGAAAGTGGGGAGACCTCTGAGATGGAAGAGATGGCAAGCAGCGGGCCAAGACCTGGGGGCTTGAGGACAGCGAGAAAGGGACCGAGAGCAACCATCGCTGGATGGGGACTTTTAAGGACTTGGCTGTGTCCCCCTCCCCCTGTCTGAGCGAGGAAGAGACCCAGGCTCCTGGATGTGGGTTCTCCCGCACCCTGTGGGCCCCAGGAAGATGCCGTCCCCTTGGCCGCAGCCTGCACCTGTTTCGTGGAATTGTGGCTGCGCCTGCCTGCAGGAGAAGGTCGACAACTTGGTCCTCTGCTGTCGTCCGTCGATGGGGAAGTGTCTTTTAACTAATCGCTATTCCAAAAATGTTCACTGAACGAAGAGAATCGGGAGACAGGGAACGTGAGGCGGCTCCAGGGGAGAAGGTCTGTGCGGGGTGTCAGGGTTGAGCCGAGGGCATGAAAACCCACACAGAATAGAGAGGGGACGGGACAGTCACACCCGGATCCGCTCCTCATGCTCTGCCGATGGGCCCGGAAGGGCCGGTGCCGTGGGGCTGCCTCAGGAGTTCATGACACAGCATAGAAGAGGCCAAGGCCGGGGAAGGACATCAGAGCATTCAGTGGCAGCGACTTCTGCAGGAGGACGACGGCCCAGACGCGACAGGCTTGACTGTATAGAACTGCCCTTCTCTAGTTGTTGAGATGAAGGTGGGACTGGTTCAGAGAGGCCACCCTCAGACTGCGGCCCGCAGCCAGTTAACAGCCATGCGAGGCTCCCGCACCTCCTGGGCACAGCTCACACCCCTGCCCAGGGGCCAGGCCTGATTTACCACAGCACGAGGGTTGTCAGCCTATGGGTCACAGCGCACAGGACATGTGTCCCGGGGCCCCCAGTGATCAGCCCCAGACTGTTGCATGGACTCCGGGGCAGCGGGACGGCCTCTGGGGGACAGAGTTCGGCTGGGCTTTCAGCAGGAACACATCCAGGACAGCAGTGAGTCACAGCCAAGTGCTGCTAGAAATGGGGGGGCACAAGGGGGCTCTCCTGCCTGCTGCCGTGCAAGGCTTTCCCATCTCAGGGGGCGCTTCTCCCTAACAGCAGTTTAATGTAAAGACATTCAGTGAAGAGCGCGGAACAACCACAGTCAGGCCTCCCTGACTGGTGTTTAGCGTCAGTGATGCCCGTCTGCTTGCAATTGCCTGATAAGAAGTGTGTGTGTGTCTTTGCACTTGAAACAAACGAAGGGAAGCGTATGCACCCTCTTCCTTCTCCCCCATCAGAGCCTATGGTGTCAACACAGGCGTGGAGATGAGAGCCAGGCCTGAAAGTGTGCGGCTCCCAGCCCCATCCTCTCAGTGGCAAAGGCCTGGCCAGGGAAAGAATGCGGGCCTGGCAGGGCTGCACATCAGAGCTGGAATGCCGGCACAGAAGGCCCATGTGCCCGGAGCTTAGTGTGGATGGCTTTTCTTTTGAAAAAGGCATTCATTCTGAGAAAAAAAAAAAAAAATTGGAATCTATTTCCTGCCTCATGTTTGAAGGTCCAAATGATGCATTTTTTTCCTCAAAAGAATTCCACTCTGAGTGTAGAGTCAAGCCTGTGGAAAGGACTGCCATGATGAAACTGTTAGCGATTTTGCTGGAATCGCAGAATTTAGTCATCCTCTCCCTTCCGAGTCAAGGCTCTTCTGATGCCATCATGCGGGGCAGGGATGTGAGAGAAGGGCTGTTTCTGAGCATCCCCTGCTTCAGAGGAGGCCCTTACCACCTACTAAGGAGAAGGAGGAGGAAGAGGAGGAGGAGGGGGAAATTGCCACATCATCAGATACATTTTAACAGGTAAACCTGAGGAATATCACATTTTGACTCCCCAACAGGGAAACCAACTCCTCCTGTCTGCTTCTTAAAGCTCTTGTTAGGATGCAGTGCGTGCGCCTCACAACTTCCTCCCGTGTCTGCACCCCAGCCCACTCTAGCGCCCACCATGCCCTGCATGGTGTCTGGAGTCAGTGTGAGATGCGGGTGGTGCCTTGGGGTTGCAGCCCAGGAAGAACCAGCCACAGTGACCTCTGGATCCAGTTGGGAGAGTGGGGGCCGAAACAGCGACCAAAACATGTCCTTGGAGTCCATCAAGAACAGGTTTTGCCCGCAGTTTGAGAAGTTGCAGAGCAGCCTCAGAAAGTACAGCCTCAGAGAAAGGATGCAGGAGTCAAGCTGAGTGTCTGCTGAATCTAGGGGTCTCCGCTGCAAAGACCACAGATCAAAAGCAGAAGAACCAATCATCTTTCTCCTTCTAAGAGTGGAGGAGTTTAGGCTTAGGGAAATTATTTCAAATTGTTTTAATCTAATAGTTCTGATTTTTTTTTTAAACTAAGAACTCATATTTCACATTCCTCCACTTATTTACCAAATTTGTCAACCAGCAGAGCAGGGGCAGCAGGGGTGGAAGTCAATTACATAATAGCCCGTAAGGTCTGCTTGAGCAAATATGCTATTTCTGCTGGCTTTGGGGAATGTGGAACTCTAACCACATGGGGATTCAGATTTAAGATGATGTCTGCATTTCAGATATATGGAAAGTAAGGTTCATAGGCATGAAATGAGTTAGTCCAAAGTGACACAGCTGCTTGGTAGCAAAACTGGCCAGGGAACAGATCTGAAAGCCCTGTCCTGGGCTGGTTTCTTCCTTCCTTCCTTCCTGCCTGCCTGCCTGCCTTCGGCTATGCCCACAGCATACAGAAGTTCCTGGGCTGGGGAGTGAACCTGCCCCACCAGGGAATTCCATGGGTGAGTTTCTTGATGCTTCCAAGAACCCTGGGCCAAAAGTGAAGAGTGCTGGTGTTTCCCAAATCATGGTCAAATTTTCTCAGTTTAACATTTTCCTGCCCTAAAACAATGCATTGTTTCATCTTTTAGTGGCTGCTACTACCACCTTTCTTCTCAATGACAGCAAGATGGAAGCACAAATGTAAACCTTGATTTTTAAAACTCAGAAACAGGCTTTCACAGAATCCTTTTCCCTGGACATGTGCTTGTGAGTGATTCATGACTGCAGACATATATCCATTTCCTTTGAGGGGAGCTGTGGAGTTTCCATGGTAGAATACAGTATAACAGGGTCACGACGTCCTCTGCTGTACACCTGGGCAAGTTTGAGCTCACAAGCCATGTTCCAGGCATGTCCGATCTGATTCCTTGAGGTTGCAAGCAATGGAGATGCGGGGAAGTGTGTGTGTCGTCCCTCCGCTGCTTCTCTCCCAGGCCGATTAGGACTCCCAGCAACAGAAATTCATCCAGGCCAGTCTGAGACGGCTCTAGCAGAAGAGGGTGATACTCCTTGGGAATTCTGCTAGGCTGGAGGTTCTTTCCACCCTGGTCGCCATGGCGATCAAAACAAGCAGAACTGACTGCGTGGTCATGAGGCAGGGAGAAATGTGCTTTCTGTGGAATTCGATCTGCTCCTTGTGACGGTGAGGATAGTGACTCTGAAGGCTGGTTACAGCATCGAGCCCAAGGCCTGGCAAAGTCGGAGCTCGGACAGCACAGAGGACAAAGGAAAGTACAGACTATTTTCAGCGCTAAATGAGAAATAATAGGAGGTGATAGGATATCCTGTATGTTTATATTCCTCTCCTTTGGAGGCGAGTTCTGACACCTTTTCAGAGCAAGTGCTGGGAACAGGCTTCGGCTCTTTAATCCCTCAGGTCCTCCGTCTGGGAAAATAGCTCCGTCTTAATTTCTCAGTCAGACAAGAGCTAATTGCAAACGGATTAAAACCTTGAGAAGTGCTTTGTTCAGCTGATTGTTTCAGGTTTCCTTTTGGAGTGTGGGTGATGTGTTTATTTGACATAATAAATACCACCATCCGCTTTGTTCCAGGAACCAAAAGGCTGTGTGCTGGCCTGAGGAATTTCTCCGTTGTTTATATGTTTTACGGGATGGGCCCTGGCAGAGTCCTTCTTACACAGGGAATGCAGAGAGCTGTGCCTGAGCACAGAAACCAGAAGACACCCCTCTGCCCTTATCAACCCAGAGAGCAGAGCGGATGGGGTGCTGGGGACCCGGCGTGGCCACCTGGACCTGGGCTCCCTCCTCCGTAAGGGAGGAAGTTGGGATGGAAACAAAACCAAACCACTCCACCTATGGGCCAGATTCCATGCCAGGGCCCTGAGGAGTCAGGTAACCACGGGTGAGGCAGCCTAGAGTTTTCAGGGCTTCTGTCCTTTTTGGATGCCCACCCTGCCACACAAGGAGGGCACTGGCGTGGGGCACAGGCCTTGCGGCGATTCTGCATGTGTGCAGCACAGACATCTTTCCCAACAGCTGGAAGTGCTCTGGCCCCTTACAACTTCCCAAAGGCGCTCCTTAAAAGGGCATAAGTGATGGGCCGGTTGGCTTGTGAAGGCGGAGGAGGCTGAGTCAGAGGGACCTGCTGGAGCCGCCTCCCTCCCAAGTGTGTGAGTGTGTGTGTGCGCGTGGGGGGGTGGGGTGGGGGGGAGCTGTAGGCGGGGGCTGGTGGGGGGTGTTTAAAGGGAGGCTGCAAGCTTAGCAGAATGTTTGACCCAGACAAAGAGCAGCTCCAGCAACCAAATAAGGAAGTCGGCACTGCAGGATTTCAGAATAGAAGCTAGTGGGATTCGAGGCAATCTGGGAGAGTAAAAATAAGCTAAGGAAAACGTCCAAGGATTTCTGCTTCGCTTGCTTACCCACATTACAGGGGAAAACAGGATCTGGGGTCTTTGAGCAGGAGTGAGAAAGTCAAGTTGTATCTATCCCGTCCTGGACCAGGTCTGAGAGATGTTCAGAAATGCATTGAGCAACTGAGATAATAAACATTCTCTTGTTAAACGTGGAAAAATGCATTAGGAGCGCATTCCTTTTACCTATAAATTAGGAAACTCTGAGCTGAGGAGGATGAACGTTTTCAAGAAGCCGCTAAGCTGTCTGGACTCCCATTTTCAGACGTGCCCTGAACACTGAGCCGCAACCCAGTCTTTGAGAAAAGCTAACCTCTTACACTATAGAGAAACGTCCCTTAGCCATGCTATCTGATGGGAGCGTGCTGGCAGTTACTCAAGATGTCAGAGAAGGAAATTATGCAGAGAAGTCATCAGTGCCTCGCGAATCTCAACCCCAGCTCCCAGACTCTCCAAAGTACTCAATGATCTTTGTTACTTAGTAATATGAACAGACAGTGATTTTATTTTGACGCTTTTTTTGTAGTGTGGGTGGAGGATGGTGGAGGTTTGGAAGAGGAATTCTAGGTCCCTCCTAAACAGAGTGAGAAACACCTTTTTGTGCCACAAAACCGACCTGGAGTCCCTGGCCAGGGGAACTTCATATGCCATGGACACGACCAAAATGCAAAAAGATGGAGAAAATATTAGTGTTAATATATTATGAATATAAATACACTTTTCTTGCCTTTATTGTGTTTTCACAATTTAAAAAAAAAAAACAAAAAAAACTAAGAGGTGGTTTCCAGGCTAAGAAAGAACTTTGGTTTCAGAGTTTATCTGTACAGTAAATAAAACTCACAAAGTTCTGTTTGTGTCCTTAATGATATTGTAACAGGCTTTATGATGAGAACTGTGATTTCTGCTTATTAATAATATGTCAGTTACACACACACACACACACACACACAAGCACACGCACACACACACACCAGAGCCAGCAGTAGTTCTCTGAGAGAAAAACAAAGGAAATGTCACTGCAGAGTCTCCCTAGCATTTCTCCGAGACCTGGTTAATGAGGGGTCACCGGAGGCTGGCGGTCAGTCCAGGCTTTCTCAGCATCATCAGCTGCCCCCAGCTTAAAGGGCAGGGGAGAGGATGCAGGACCCAGCACAGGGGGATCTCAACACATGCCCTCAGCCAGAGGACCCGTTTGTTCAGTCTTTCAGTGTCTCGGGCTGGACCATCGCTCTGCTGCCAAAGGTAGTTGTACAGACATCGAGCGATGAGAACGTGCTGTGCACAGGTCAGCTCGTTTGAATTATTCTATTTACAGGGAAAAGCTGATTGAGACTTAGAACAATGCTTCCATCGTTCACATGCCCTCGTGTCAAAAAGCAGAGAGGCAGAAGCATAAAGATACTTGGTGGGGGGAGTTCCCATCGTGGCTCAGTGGTTAATGAATCCGACTAGGAACCATGAGGCTGTAGGTTCAATCCCTGGCCTTGCTCAATGGTTTAAGGATCGGGCATAGCCGTGAGCTGTGGTGTAGGTTGCAGATGTAGTTCGTATCTGGCGTTGCTGTGAGCTGTGGCTGTGGCCAGGAGCAATAGCTCCGATTCGACCCCTAGCCTGGGAACCTCCATATGCCGAGGGAGTGGCCCTAGAAAAGGCAAAAGGACAAAAGAAAAGAAAAGATACTTGGTGGAATTTCCCAGGACGACTTAGCATAACTCCTCAATCACTAGGGAAGTTGGACGCAAATCTCATCCAACTTTCCCGTGGGGCAGCTTGAACCCGGGATGCAGGACTCAAGCAAACTCTGTGAGGCTGCACAGCGTGTTTGAGGAGGAGGCAGCACCTGGCTTGGGTGCAGCCTATGTCCCTGAAGGGCGGGTCACTGTCAAGGCTCCCTGCCCTTCCTTCTTTGTCCCACCCTGTGCTGACCCACACGGCTACTATCAGTCCTCAGCAGCTGGTTTCGTCCAGTTACTCATTTAGAGCATAAAGTCTTAGCTGGCCCCGTGTGGCCGTGCCCCTTGGTAATGACACTAGGATTGATAACCCCGGTGTTGGCAGCCAAGCCCTGGGCCCTGTGCCTGGTGACTGGTGACCGACGGTGTCTCCCTGGATCCTCACGGCACCCCAAGGCATGGGCAGCACTTTTCTTCCCACTTCACAGAGGGGGAAATTGAGGCTCAGAGAGGTTCCACAATCAGCTCAGAGACACACTGAGTGAGTGACAATGCTGGATTCAGACACAGAGCACAGGCTCTGAAAGGTGAGCCTCATGCAGAGGACATGCAGTGGAGGCTCAGTTACACATCACAGGTAGCTGATGGTTGTCTTGAAAACGTGTACAAGAAAGAACTTCCACTCTAATTGAGAAGATTAAAGGATGTCTTCAAGAAGCCAGGTATCTGATGGTAATTTCTGTTTGAATATAAGAATGATAACTGCAGAAACAGCGCCAGAAACTACCTGCATAAATAAAACCGTGGGAGACAGACGTAAAAACTGTGAAGTATTAGGTCTGTTATCAATGAAGGGATCTGGTGAGGCCCTGTATGAAGTGAGGGCCTCCACATAGAATTGGAGAGTAATGACTGCTTCTATATTTTCTTGGTCCGTCCACATCAGTAGGAACAAAGGCTTGGCAGCTCAGATGCTCTGCTTGCCCATGACATCCAGGTTCTGAACAGCTGTGCCCATAAACATCACTCTGTAACTTGCAGGATAAGGTGGGGTCCAGGGGGCAGGCTCCAGCCTCTGCCTGCTTCCTCAAGCCCCCGTCGTCAAGGGGATTTAGCAGAATCTCCACGTAAAGGAATCCTTTGAAGAAATTACCTACACTCATTCCATCCCCCTCCCCAAACTGGTGGAAGAGGGATCCTATTCATCTCAGATTAAATTTGCCTGTTTGAAGCTCTTGTCTTTGAGCCAAGCAGTGCCGAAGCTGGCACTGGAGGTGGAAGTGCCAAAGCCAGCCCTCTGCCACACATTGCCTGGTGAGTCAAATTGATTACATGTTTCTCTGCAATTTACAGCCATAGGATACTAAGTTTTGGGGTCATGTATCCCCTTTGGTAAAATGTTTTGTATGTACAGGCAGACCTCGTTTTATTGTGCTGTGCTTTACTGTGCTTCACAGGGAGTGTATTTTTAACAATTGAAGGTTTGTGGCAATGCTGCATTGTCAGATGATGATTAGCTTTTTTAGTAATAAAGTATATTTTTTGGCCATGCTTGCAGCGTGGAAGTTCCCTGGCCAGGGGTTGAACCTGTGCCACAGCAGTGACAATGCCAGATCCTTAACCCCACTGAGCCACCAGGGAACTCCTACAGCACTTTTTTTTTTTTTTTTTTTTTTTTTGCTTTTTAGGATCACACATGCAGCATATGGAAGTTCCCAGGTTGGGGGTCACATTGGAGCTACAGCTGCCAGCCTATGCCATAGCTACAACAATGCCAGATCCAAGCTGAATCTGTGACGTACACCACAGCTCTGGATCCTTAACCCACTGAGCGAAGTCAGGGATTGAACCCATATCCTCATGTATCCTAGTCAGGTTTGTTACCACCGAGCCATGACAGGAACTGAAGTAGTTTTAAGTTAAGGTATGCACATTGCTTTTTTAGATGCAATGCTATTGCACACTCAATAGACTGCAGTATAGTGTAAACATAACTGTTCGATGCACCGGGAAACCAAAAAGTTTGTGTGACTCGCTTTATTCGCCATATTCACTTTGTTGTTGTGGTCTGGAACTGAAGCCACAGCGTCTGAGATCTGCCTGTATAGATAGGTATTATGTGAGTGTATGTATATATGGGTATGTACATCCATGTGCATATGTAAAATATATACATATATTATGTATTATAAGAAAGAAAGGAAGGATGGAAGGAAGAAAAAAGAGAAAAGCAGAGCATTCTGTGGATGAGGTCATTCACCCAGGATGTGTTGTGGGTCTGGCAGACGTGGGGACCACATGCAGGTCCCTTGTGCTGCCCTCAGCCTGGCCTGGGTTCACCCTTCAGACCGGGGAAAGGCCAGCTTCTAAGTGCATCAGGATTCTCATTACACCTTTTAAGGGTGTCCCAGTGAACTGGGGATTGCGCTTCACTCCGTGCCACTCACTCTCAGTGGGCAGTTTTATTTTCCCAGCTGTGCATTTAGCTCACGAGGGAGTTATGAGTAATTAACTTGTAGAAGAAACATCCAAATGAATGAGCCACTGCAAAGCACCTGTTCTTAACAGCTGACTCTGTCTCCTGGCTTAGATGATAAAGAGCTTGAGGACACAAGACCTGTTTTCTTCCTTTAAAAACTTGTGACATCTACTGACTTGGGTTCACACAGAATATAGCCCTGAATGGAGGTGAGAGGGCAGACTTGCTCTACAGCTAGTGAAAGCATGGTGTCCAGGGCTCAGAGAACACTGTGTTGGGACTTCCCTGGGCCCCACACACCTCTGCATCTATGGGTCCCTTTCTCCATTAAAAATATTATGTATAAGAATTATGATATATTAAGAATTATATGGGAGTTCCATTGTGGCACAGTGGAGACGAGTCCGACTGGGAACCATGGGGGGTTGCAGGTTCGACCCCTGGCATCGCTCAATGAGTTTAGGATCCAGCGTTGCTGTGAGCTGTGGAGTGGGTCTCGGATGCAGCTCAGATCTGGTGTTGCTGTGGCTGTGGTGTAGGCTGGCAGCTACAGCTCCAATTCGACCCCTGGCCTGGGAACCTCCGTATGCCGCAGGTGTGGCCCTAAAAAGACCAAAGACCAAAAAAAAAAAAAAAAAAAAAAAAGAATTGCATAATATATTAAGAATTATATATTAATATATAATAAGAATTATACTATATAAGAATTATGTATGTACACATAAGATAGAATTATATGCAAGTGTGTGTATATATATATATATGTGTGGGTGTAAATATATATACATATTTGACCACCCTTGGGGCATGTGGAAGTTTCAGGGTCAGGTATCAGACCATACCACAGCAGTCATCCTTGCCATAGCAGTGACAATGCCAGATCCTTAACCTGCTGAGCCACCAGGGAACTCCTAGAATTACATTTTTGAGCAGCATTGGCATAAAAATGCCTGTAATCCAGGCTGGATTCATTATTATCTAGTTATCATTGTAATAGTCATTTATACTCATTGTTTTCCTCCTGAGTTTAAAAATATTTAAAATTTAAAAATTTGTGTGGGCTGCCAAAAGCAAATGGGCACAAGCCACAGCAGCTGCCTGGGGAGGAGCAGGGCCTGCCCCTGCCTGCACGCAGAGTCCCGCCTCTGCCACCACAGCCACCCAGGCTGGAGCTCAAAGCCCGCCCTCTTTCCCATCTCTTTCTCCTGGTGCTTCTCTGTGAGCACCGGGTGGCTTGAGGCTGGGTTACCCCTTTCTCCAGAGTGACCTGGGCTAGGCCAGCCCAGGGCAGGGGGCACCTCCAGAATTAATGCGCCTCAGTGGAGCCCAACTGAGAGGTGAATGTGAGGCCAGTTTGCCCATTGCTGGGACAATGGCGAGGTCACATGCGAGCCAGGGGACAGTGGCACCAAGTTCAGGCCAGGTTCTGCCCCGCCGCCCACAGGCAAAGGTGGAATCTCACGCTGCCTGTCCGTTCATGAGCTCAGAGCAGCTGTGGCTGAAACACGTCCAGACCCGGAGCGGACACGTTCATCTCCTGGGAAGCTTTCTTTCAACTGAGGTCATGCTGGGCAGAGGCTTGAAGGAGGCAGGGCTGAAGTTAGTCTTTATTCGTGGCTGCGGTCTTCCTTTTTTTTTATTGTAAAGGATTTCTATTTTTTTCCATTATACCTGGTTTACAGTGTTCTGTCAATTTTCTACTGTACAGCAGGGTGACCCAGTCACACATACATATATACATTCTTTTTCTCACATTATCATGCTCCATCATAAGTGACTAGATATAAGTTCCCAGTGCTATACAGCAGGATCTCCTTGCTTATCCATTCCAAAGGCAATACCTTGCATGTGTTAACCCCAGGTTTCCAGTCTATCGCACCTCCTCCCCCTCCCCCTTGGCAACCACAAGTCTGTTCTCCAAGTCCTGAAAACTTTCCGAATTTCACTTTGTCAACCTGGCTCAGAAACAACAACTTTAACCCTGGTGTCCTCAACTCAGATTTTTCTCGGTGCAGTCTTCTCTCTGCAGACCCTTCCTGTGATATATTTCATCACAATTCATGACATAAAAGACAGGGCCAGCTGAAAACACTGCTGGGCCGTCCATTCTTGAATACAGTTTAATTTGAAGAGTTTCTTGATATCATCCCATAAAAATGACCAAATTACCTCGAAATCAGTTAACTTTCTAAGATTACTATAAACAAAAAGACAGATATGATTATGGATATAAGAACAATGATCTGCCTTCATTAGAACAACAGGAAGTCTCTGCAGCTAATGGAATCTTAGGTAAAAGTTTTGATTTTTTTTTCCCTCTGGAAATCTAGTTATTACTTCATTGTAATGGGGGCGACATAGTATAACACACCTAATAGTGCATAACAGGCAGTATCGATATTGTTAACTCAACCGTCTTCATCATCAATTCCATAAGCTCTGTATCAGATAAATTTATTTCTTTAGTTACTGATGTTACCAAATATTTCCTCTGTGTATCTTAGGATATACAATCAGGGGGTTTCTGACATAAAAGGCATTCATTAAATTTCTATGTTTAAAGAAACCATAACTGGAATATTTTACACCCCCCCCCGTCTCCCCCCCCTCTCTCTCTCTCTCCCTCTTTCTCCTTGTCTCTCCCTCTCTCTCCCTGTCTCTCTCTCTCTCTCCCTCTCTCTCTCTCTCCCTCTCTTCCCCCCCCCACCTTTTCTCGTTCTCTCTCTCTCTTTCTCTCCTCAATCCCTATCAGTACCAGAGTCTAGGTTTGCACATTTTACTGTGTCAAAGATCTATGCCATAAAATAATCTCAATAATTCTCTTAGTAGTTGGATTTCACTGCTAGAAAACCTTCCTGCAGCACCTAAGCAAATCCCTACGCATTTTCCTAAGGGGAAAAAAAATTAAGTAGTCCAGATAACATAATCCCATTAATTTGAGCCAGAGGATTAGTTTATTAATTCAAGCAGTGGATGGATATTCGGGTTTAGGAAGTGAGGATTTGGTGGAGGGAGGGTTCTGGGCTAAGGGACGTCACCCGTGCCCTGCCTGTGCCCATGGCCCCATCTGTACCCTGTTGGAGTCCCTGGGCCCCACGGCACCACCCACGGCAGCTATGCCACCCAGGGTGTTTGATGACCTGAATTTCTGGGAGCAGCAGTCAAACACTGGCTTGGTCCACATGTTTTCGAGGCATCCAAAGGACTCTAAAAAGCGCAGCACAAGATTCTGTCTGGGGTGTCACCAGGAGTAGTAGTAGTGAGAGACATCTCACCCATAACTCCATGAACTGTGGTTAATATAAAATGTGATATTGTGTCCATTGTCAGTCTCGACATTTATAGGCACAGCTCAGGGTTTTTCCTGTGCAGGATAGAGTCAGACTAACCAGCCAAGTGACAGACACATTTCACCACTTACTCTCAGGAGTCACAGAAAAAGGCAAATCCAACTTTTCACTCTGCCCTTCAGCAATCCACATGGAATCTGTGCTGATTCCATCCGGGCCAGCACAGCTCACTTGACTTGGAAGAAGATTCTCAGCAATGAGTCAGATCCTTTTGTAGACAGAGCCAGACGTGTTCAGAGCTGCCTTCACTGTTTCAGGTCAAGCAGACGTCGTCACGCACAGTAAAGCTTGGCGACGATAAGGCACTGATTCACGAATGGCGATCCCAGTGTCCTGAGATAGTTAATGGAATTTCCACATATACATGTTTTTCCTTGCAAAGTTAGAACCCCTGGAGTTTCGGTTCTGGAGTTATCCACTGATGCTGCTGCTCCTCCCCTGACCAGCTCTGCATTCTCGGGCAGGTTATCTAAACTCTCTGTGCTCACTGGCCTCCAGTAAACAGCCATACCTCCCAAGGATAGGACAGGCAGATCAAATGGGTCACTGTGTGTGAAAGGACCAGCATCATGTCAAATTATTACTTTTTACTCTGTTCCTAAGTAAATACTCTGTTTTGTAAACAAAACAATTCTTGAGGGAGTTCCTCTTGTGTCTCTGTGGTAATGAACCCAACTAAATATCCATAAGGATGCAGTTCAATCCCCAACCTTGTTCAGTGGGTTAAGGATCTGGCATTGTCGTGAGCTGTGGTGTAGGTTGCAGATGCAGCTCGGATTAGGCGTTACTGTGGCTGTGGTATAGGTTGGCAGCTGCAGCTCCGATTTGGACCTCTAGCCTGGGAACTTCTATATGCTGCGGGTGTGAGCCCCCCCCCCCCCAAAAAATTCTTGAGATATTAAAGGGATGTAAATGTACTCATTAAATATGAGGGAAACCAAGCCCACCTGCCATGTCCTGAGCACTGTGGGCAGAAGTGCACGGGCAGCGTGGGGTCTCTGTTCTCCAGGGCAGGCCAAGGGAAATGCCTTCCCTCCACTTTACAAATGAGAACAGAGCTCAGTGGATCCGGGTTACAGGAACAGCCTTGGAGAGACCCCCTCCCCGGCTGTCTGGCTCCAGAGCCCATGCCGTTTCAGGCCCCTTTCATCCTCAGACCCCGCCAGCCTGAATCTCTGATGCTCTTGGAGTTGTCTCCAGGTTCAAAGCCAGCTTTGCTCCTGCAAACTCAGTCTAGTCTTCTATTCTCAGTGTTATGATCTCTTTGCCGTCCTTGACTGCAGCACTCTTGATGACCCTGTTCCCTCTCAGTATTTACTGCCCACTGGGTCTTAGTCACATTTACACAAGTACAAACAGTCCCATTTGTTTGTCCCTTAGCCTTCCTCCCTTCCCTTGGTAAAAAATTATATACAAACCAGAAAGCCAGAAAGCGATCTTGGCCAGTGGAACATTACTCTGTTTTTATGTTGAAAGTATGACTTGTCCTTCGTTTGTACCCTCCCTCCACCCCCGCCGCCCGCACCGCTCCCACCTCCCCAGAGTCTGTATTCATAGTCAGATAACTCAAGGGGCTCAGTTTCTTAAGAAGACCCTGTTTTTGAAGACTTCTCACTTTGGTTAAAATAGTTTGGTAATTGTTGATACAGAAACAGATGTGTTTCTTATAAAATGCTGCAAATGCATAGTGGTCCAAGACTTCTTAAAGGTGCTCGTGTTAACTATGCATGGAATGAAGGCTGATCTTAAACACTCTACCCTCAGAAAGATTTTCCACAAAATAATATCAGTTGGAACCAATATCAGGTAAAATCTATAACTGCTCTATTTTCCATGTCCTGTTCGTGTTGGCTGAATGTGGTTGGGATTCCTTGCAAAAGTAATCTCTATGACTGAAGGAATAGGCCATTCAGCCAAGTCTGTGTACCTTTAAAAAATACAGCAAGAGCTAACTCAAGAGGTTTTTAAAAAAAATCATATCAAAGCACCAGAAGTGAGCGGAAATAGACCCTTATGCTGAATTGCTATCAGAATAGCTGTTATATATACCATCCATCACTCCAAGGAAATACATAGCAAAACCTTCCCCATAGGAAATGTGCCAGCCAGCCCAGGGGCCAGGATTCTTCTGAGAAAATCTCAAGGTTTTGGTAACTTTCATCAAAATATTATTCTAAGCAAAATGCCTAAAGATATTCCAACATTCTTTTACTGCTATATGTAAATACAAGAAAGTCAAATATAGATTTTGGCTTTACATGTTAGAAAAGCATGGTTGGGCGCTGGAGGCTTGCAGTGGTAGTTTTTCTAGTGGGCATTTGGTGAGAAGACATAGATCTAATTTGCTAGTTGTATCCACTCTATAAGACAGCATCACCGATGCTGAGCATGCTTGAGGTTGGTGCCACATAGTACCTGCTGGCAGTTACATCTGTATGTCCCCATCTATAGAATATCTCTGAGTTGGTGCCACTGCAAGGATTTTGTTTGCTCACTGAACACGATTTGTTTTTAGTTGTCTTTAGCTATTGCTTTAGCTTCTAACCAACTATGTTCCACCCTTTTCATGAGACTATGAAAAGGAGAAAAGAGGAATGATTTGAAAGATTTATGTCACCCTCTCCACAACCCTCTCCAATTAGACAATCCCAGATTAAATCTGCACACCTGAAGCCATAGGTCTTTGAATCAAAGTGTGCTAAAGTGACCCTGGAGATAGAAACCCTAAAACAGACTCTGCCAGGCACTCTTGGGGGCCAGAGGGACTCCAAAGTGCCGCCCCCAGGAGAGTGGATGTAGGTGTGTTCTCCAACTTTCCTTTTAAGGCACCTTTCTTGTTGCCTTCAAACCACAGTGCTTTAAGTTTTAGGGAAGGAAGAGAGAGGAGAAAATCGGAGAAGGCTGCTGGTCAGAATCTTCAGTGTGTACAAGGGGACTCTTTCTCAAGCTTGGCAGGTATTCCTATCAGGACTAATAACAGTTGTCACCAATCTGGGAGTCATATACCTGGGTGATAGCTAAGATATACCCACTCCTTACCAACTGCAGGCAGGAAAGCTTGAAAAGTTGAAAGCATTGGAGTTCCCATTGTGGAGCAGTGGTTAACGAATCCAACTAGAACCATGTGGTTGCAGGTTTGATCCCTGGCCTTGCTCAGTGGGTCAAGGATCCGGTGGTGTTGCCGTGAGCTCTGGTGTAGGTTGCAGATGAGGCTCGGATCTCACGTTGCTGTGGCTCTGGTGTAGGCTGGTGGCAACAGCTCTGATTAGACCGCTAGCCTGGGAACCTCCATATGCCTCGGGAAGTGGCCCTAGAAAAGGCAAAAAGACAAAAAAAAAAAAAAAAAAAAAAAGCAAAGTTGAAATCATTAAAGGACCCAGTGTTTTGCATCAGTTCTGAAATTTTCATGGATGTGAATTCTGAGAAGTGGAAGCTGCTCTGCATTCTTGGTCCTGTCCCAGGAGGAAGGCAGTGATGGCAGGTGTCCTGTTTGTCCCGCTTTTACAGCCTCTGCAGAGTAATCGTGTGCTCTGCAGGGCAATCGTGTGCTCTCTGCTCCTCCCCAACCCAGTCCGTCTAGTCTGTCCTACATGCCCTCCCAAGATGGGTAACCGCTTGAGGTGGTGGGAACTCAGCCTTAGCTGTTTTGGTCTTTCTGTGCTTACGTTGAAAATGGACTCCTAAACCATAAAATCACAACATTTAAGAACTATAACTTTAAAATTCATCAAATTAATCCCATAATTATGAAAAATTAAAAAACTCCAGATTTCCAAGGTTAATGGCACAAACCACTAAGTCCTAAATCCTGTTTCAGATTGTCAGCTGCAGCCTTGGCGAAAACCCTGGGATACACCAATGATGTCATTGCTACCGCCTGGGCAGGAACAGCACACCAAACATTTAGAGAAAGGCAAAGTGAAACAATAACGTAGTGAGCTTTTACCCATCTCACTCTCAGAAATTAAGAGAATAATGCCTCCCATTAGGCCTGGAAGGATGGTTACAGTATATTCTAGGTTGAAAAAGAAGTAGGTTACAGAATCATCATGTAAACCAAGGTCTAATCCATGTGTTGAATGTGTTGAGATGCACATACCGAAGACGACAGTGAAGGCTGTTAACAGTGTTTGTTTGACCCACAGGGAAACATCTCCTTTGTTGGAGTCTTTTACAGATATCTTTATATCTTTTTTTTTAGGGCCGCACCTGCAGCATATTGAAGTTCCCAAGCTAGGGGTCGAATCTGAGCTGTAGCTGCCGGCCTGCACCACAGCCACAGCCACTCAGGATCTGAGCTGCGTCTGCAGCCTATACCACAGGTCATGGCAATGCTGGATCCTTAACCCACTGAGTGAGAAGCCAGGGATTGAACCTGCCATGAGGACACTAGTCAGATTCGTTTCTGCTGAGCCATGACCGGAACTCCATTACAGACATCATTTTTCATCTCAAAATTATTAGAGCTATTTCAGGGAGAGAGAGAGAAGTCTGGTCTCTGTCTCAGGGCTGTGAACCCCAAATCCCTATTGGTTGATGTTAATAGTGAAAATGGGACAGAATTACTAGGCTGTTTAACATGCCCACTGACACTCAAACCCAGATGGTATTAATGCGCACTTGGTGATCTTTTTATAGAAAGGGCCAGGCACGACGCTGGGTGTGCAATAAGTGTGAACTGTTTGTCGTGTGTAAAAGCCAACTGGCCTCAATGGTCAAGGAGCGCAGGCTATGTAGGAAGAACAGGCCGGAACTAACTACCAATCCAACTGCTAGAGGATGTGGAGGATGTGTCCAGGGCGAGGGGCGTCTAGAGCTGAGATAGGCGAGAAGCTGTCCACCTAGATTCAGGGTTCAACCCACAGTGTCACATTTTTACATAAGAATTCAATTCTTTAAAAAATGAGTTCATTTCCTCCTTGAAAACAGTTCTACAGAAACTCCCATGCTGTGGGTTAAAACAAGCGACTCAGGGCCTCTAGAAGTTCAGGAGAGAAGAGAGCAGAGGATAGGGACCACGTTCCTTAGATGCTGCTAAACCGGACGGCCTTCCACGCCTTACCCCAAGGGCGCCCAAATTTAGTTACTCACTGATACGCTGAACAGAGTAAACGCATTAGAGGAAATCGAGAAATTATCCTCTCCCTTTCTTAAAAACAGAAAGAAGCATCCCGCATGATCACTCGAGCCTTTGGATTTAAGTGCTGTGTGTAATCTTTCTGATGGTGCCGGCAACCCGCAGGCCGAGTTATGCAAGCGGCGCGCAGGAGCTGGACCCCGGTCCCCACCATCCCAGCCCTGAGCCCACAGCTGCTCCCTAGGGCCTCCCAGCCCTTCGCCGGGCGCATCCCCGGCCCTGGAACGCTGCCCTGGAGCATAAGTATCGCACGCTCCTCCCTCTTCCAGAAAAGAGAAAATCAAGCCCCGGGGCAAATCACCCAACTTGCGGCCAACATCCCTACTGGCCTTTTAAAAAAGGATAAAAGTTAAATTCTTTCTCATTATCCATCCTTCCTGGAAGTTCCGGAAAAGCCCAGGGCAGCCCCGGGAAGGGGCTGCAACCCCGGAGACAGGGCGGGGGCGCGAGCCCAACCTGCCCTCGGCCTCGCCCCTCCCCCACCCTCCCCCGAGCCCGGCCCGCCTCCGCCCCGCCCCCGCGGCGCGCGGACTCTTATTGCCCCGGCGCGCGGGCGGGGCGTCCGGCCTCCAGAGTAGCCGGGGCACCGAGTCCGGCCCGCGGAGGGTCCAGGAGCTGCGGGACCGGGTCGGGACTGCAGGTAGGGTGGCGTAGGGGTGAGCGTGAGAGACGGCGGGCTGCAGCCCAGAGACTCTGGCCCGGGTGGAGCCTTCTCTGCCCTGTAGTCAGAGCGCGGTGCGGCGAGGTCGGTTCCAGAGGAGCCTTGGGTGCCTCTGATCGGGTCGGGGTCGGAAAGGCTGAGCTGCCGCAGGCCAGACCGCCCTCGCCCCCCGGTGGCCGCGCTCGCTGGGGGAGAGCTGCGGGGCAGGGTGGAGGCGGGGACGGAGTGACCTCATCCTGCAGCCGCCCTCCTCCCCGGCTCCGGGGCGCCAATTTGATGAAAGCCCGCGCGCACTGGGGGCGCTGGTCTGGGGTAGCCAGGTCGGGAGGCCCTGTGCGCTGAGATGGGGGCGCGGAGCCCGGCAGCCCTCGGGCAACGCCCACCGCGGCTGCGGATTCGCGACCTGGGTCTCGTTTCCCCTAGGGGCGGTGGGTGTGCCGGCCCCGGAGCCGGGAACGAGGCCCCCTGCACCCGGAGATGGGGGGTATACGTACTGCGGTCCGGGCCCCGGGCTCCTTCTTCCCGGAGCTCGCGCCTCCGCGGACCCAGCCCAGACTGGTGCTCTACGCGTGGAGCTGGTCTCACCCGGACCCCCAGGAGCCGAGGCATACGAGGCTGTGACCTGCGGTCCTAGGGGCCCACAGGGAGGGGCAGAGGGTTTAGACCCTTGCTGGGGAGGCGGGAAGCCTCGGCTGCTGGGTGCTCGGTGCTGGAAAGCCGCCCCCAGCTCCCCGCCCCCGCCCCCAGGCTACACAGGGGTCCCACCAAGCTCTCCCCAGCACTTTTTTTTGGTTGGTGTTATGAAGGCACTGTCGGAATGAGGGTCGTCCTGGGAGTTGAGGTTGGGGTCGGGGTCGGATGGGGGCAGGGCGGAAGAGTTGCTCGCAAGCTCCCCCTGCAAAGGCATCAGCTTTTTCCTGTCTTTTTGCATCCCTGATGGTAAAGGACTTTTTCCTCTCAAGATCTGGCGGACTTTGCTTTAGTGCTAAGAGCTTTGAGTGGATTTTACTTTTTTTCCTGGTCTGCTCTTGGGGGTTGCTGCGGCTGAGTTTGAGGTGGGGTCCGCGTTCCGTGGAGTGATTGGACGAGTCCTGCATGGAGAGAGGAAGTTCCGTGGTCCTTCCATTCTTAGCAGTGCGTGTATCTCACGTAGTAAAGAGCGGTGTGATCATTATAATCAGCACATCCTCCAGCTAATTCCCGTGCTATATTTTTTATTCTGTTTGTTTTATGTAAAGTAAAATACATGTGATACGCTACTCTTTGCCTTTAGTATAAGGAGTGGGGCGGGCTGTTGTGCCCACACCACCTTTAGTAGGAAACCAGGCCTGTGGGTAATGGCGTGTGCCAGTCATACTGGCATACTGTCTCCCTGGCTGTGTGAACACTGGGTGCTCTGGGTGAAGAGCACCGGTAGGTGGTTGAAAGTAACATAGCTTTGTTTTTGGTGGCTGTGAAACCCGTGAATCATAACATTCTGACAGCTGATATAGTCCAGTAGCCTACTTACTGGGAATGGGATAATAACTGCACCCATTATGTCCCAGGTGAGGGCACCGACCTAGGAAACAATAGGTGAGTGTCCTAGTTTTATCAGCCCTGACATGCTTGGGGGCTCTGGGTTTTATTTGACTTTTAAAACTTTTTAGGACGACAGTAAAAGTTGAATGCCACTTACCACACTGCATTGCAGTTGATCTAACATTGTTTTCTGAAGAGCTGTATAATATTTGTACTACTTTTAAGACTAGTTCCTTTTTTTCCCCCAAAATAGGTCCCCCAGACTATAGCAGAACTTATGTGCTAGTGTATTTGCAGCCACTCAGTATTACTGAAACAAAGCGTTTCCTGAAAGTTATCAAGGAGTCTACACTCTTCAAGGTGCTGGGGTCATTATTTCAAGAGGATGTGATCAATTTGTTCGCACACTTATTGATCATCCAAACAATTGTTGGTTTTCTTCCCCTGCTTTCCACATTTCTTTCACAATCATTGCGAACTGTAGAGATATGTTTTAGACATTGCCTTCTCTTTTGTGTACATTTCCACATAAACACTTTCCTATCAAAATGTGTTTCCTTTTTCACTGTTTATTTTAGAAGATTCAAGTAAACATTAGGTGATGGAGGTTCATGGTACTGCTCACATTGCTTCCTGTTCCTTCTCTGGCATAGTAGTTTTCCCTTCGGGTAAAGGGGGAGGCAGACACATTTGAGAAATCTGTTGAAGAAGCACTGCATTTTCCTTTGCCTGTATTCCTGCTTCGGACACATGAGCTCAGTCCACAGCGGTTCTTCTGAGACACGGAAGTGGAACGCTACCCTATTTTAAAGGATCCTCTGGTGGGTGAGCGAAGCCTCCTCTTTCTGTCTCCCACACTGCTGACTCTGCGAAGAAAATCCCTGCGAGGCTGTGCTCCCTTAAAGGATTTGTTTTGCAAGGAAGGAAGTTCTGTGTCAGGTTATGTCAAAGGGTGAAGAATTGGAGACGGTAGGTGGGAAAGGCCACCTCGAAGGGGATTTTATGAGTGGAGAGCAGGAGGAAGGCAGGCCTGGGTGTAAGGAAGGAGGCACATACTCTGAAACCAGCCCCGGACAGCCTTCTGCCTGCTGACCACTGAAGGCACATTCTTCCGGAGCTGCTTGCCTCTCTGTGCTTTAGGGAGGACTGCATTTGCTAAAACGAGCCATTCCAGTTAAACGAGCCTCTTTTACTTGTGTATTTGGGTACAAGGAGCAGGGAACAGGCTGAGACGTGGACTTCCTTCATGGCAGCTCTGAGTACCCACCTGTTCCCTCGGCGGGAAGCCAAGGTGGTGGCTTTCAGTTTGGCCTGTGCTTTGAGGAGGTGGAAAAGCTTATTTTTTTTATTTTTTTATTTTTTTCTTTTTAGGGCTGCACCTGCAGCACATGAAAGTTCCTGGGCTAGGGGGTCGAATTGGAGCTACACCTGGAAGCCTACTCCAGAGCCACAGCAACGCCAGATCTGAGCTGCATCTGTGACCTTCACCGCAGCTCATGGCAACAGCAGATCCTTAACCCGCTGAGCGAGGCCAAGGGTCAAACCTGCATCCTCATGGATACTAGCTGGGTTCTTAACCCACTGAGCCACAGCAGGAACTCCCAGGAAAGGCTTATTTGATGGAAAAGATTTCCTCCTGAGGGAGAAGCTGTCATTTGCAGACAAAATGTGTCAGCCAGAAGAAAGGAGCAAATAACCATTTCTCTCTTTTTGGCTTGTGGCAAAACTTTCCTATTTTTTTTTTCCCATATGGAAATGTTAAAAAGAGATTCATAAGAAGATACATGAAACCAAGTAAAAGAATAGACTGAAGATGCAGTGATGGGCAGGAGGGAAGAAGGAACCCAGTTATGTAGCTGCCCCTCCCTGGGCCCTGTAGGGCCTTTTGTGTTCCCCAAGTTTCCTGGTGTCACAGGAAGGGGACCAGCGCCATCCCCGTGGATGGAGGGACTGCTGGCCCATTGTACAGGAAACTCCTCTTCGTGACCCCTGCGCCACCTTAGTGAAGCTGCTGGACCTGCCAAGGACCAACACGCCCCACTTTTGGGTCAGCTGGGTTTTGACTGTACATTTGCAAGTCCGTCCCTGGGAACTCTGAACACTCTTTATTGAAGCTATGCCTCACTTTGTGGTTGGGTTCCCAGGACAGCCCAGAAGTTGTAGCTGGGTCCTTTATTAATAGTGCCACAGAACAGCCACTATGTATAATGTGGTCTCATGGGAAAAGGCTCTCAGAGCTCCAGCTTGATTTTTTTTTTTTGGAGAGCATTTAGTCGTGGCAATATGGACCCCACCTTCTCTTTATTTAAACCCTAAAGGGAAAAGACAGTACACAGATATGCGTTTTATTTCATAGTCCCCCTGTGGGGCGGGGAATCTGTACCTGGCTGGGGGTTGTGCACACAGGGTCTCCTGGGGTCCAGTTCTGACAATGTCCTCTGTGCCCTAGACCCCAGAACTCCATTCTCTGGCTCCCCTCCTGAGGCCAGGGGCCTCTGCTGTCCCTTTGTGTGTCTCTTACCTGGAGCAGAGCCCTGTGCTTAGTAGCTGGTGGTCAGTGTCTGCTAAGGTGCTGAGGGGCTGTGACAACAGACGCCCTGCACACTGACCCAGAAATCTCATTCCACACTTGCCGCCCTGATCACTGTTAAACTCTTCCCTGCTCTCAACTTTTCTCTACCCAGTGTGGCATCCTTGCTTAGGGTCACCTGGAATGATTCTGTATTTAGACATTGAGAAAAGCCCCAGCGTGGGCCCATTACAGGCATGTCAAGGTCGAGAGTGTGAGACTCGTGCGGTGTATGAGGCCAAGCCCTTGTTCGTGTTACAATCCGGGACCTTGGCTGGTCCCAGCCGGAGGCTGAGCCAGGCAGGCATCCTGGCTCCACTGAATAGGTTGAAAGTATAGAGCATGCACTTGGTCTTGATTCCCCACAGGTGCAGTTGCAGGAGGACTGGGGTCTTCCCTGCAGCACCTGGGGCGTCTCCTCCAAGGGCGGGTGATATTACCCGTGGCAACATGTGCCCAGGGCAACTGCAGGGTTTTCCAGCAGCTTTTGCACAGATGGCAAATCTGGCAGAGTCAAGTGGAGGGACACCCGTGACAAGTTCAGGAGGAAAGGTTGATAAGGGTAATGCTAAGGGTTTCAATCCTGAAGCCGGTTTCCTTGGGGAAGTGATCCCACTGGAGGTGTCTGATTGCATTGCCTTGGCCTCTCCAGACTCATCACCTGCAGGGACAGCCCAGCCCCAGGGGTGGCCGCCAAGTGCCCGCACCTCTGGCTGCTCCGCGTCTCTGATGCTATGCTCCCAGGCGGGCTCGCCAAGGCCTCTTCACCTCAGCTTCAGGCGACCTGTGTGTTTATTGGCTTCCTAACCCCATCATTTTGATTTTGTCTCCTTACTCAGCTAAATACCAATCTGAAAGTAAAATAGGTCAGTCCAATTGGACTCCCAAATTGTTGCTAAATGTTCTTGTGGCCAGTAGTTTCACTTTTCTGTAGTCCTCTACTTCAGTCTGTAATTAGGATACCTTGCAGAATTACACTGATAGTGAATAGTGTCATAGCCTATGTAATATAGTGGTTACTGGTTCCCTGTAACCAGTTTTAAATAAGCAAAATAATTACATGCATTTTAATTAAAGTATAGTCGATTTACACTGTTGTGTTCCTGGTGTACAGCAAAGTGATTCATTTATGTGTATGTGTATAGATATCATTTTTCATATTCTTTTCCATGATGGTTTATCACAGGATGCTGAAGATGTTTCCTGTGCTGCACAGTAGGACATTGTTGTTCATCTACCTCATATGCAATAGTTTGCATCTGTAAGCAGAATAATTGTGTGCAATTACAGGGTCATCCAGCACATTGTTAATATTCAGTCACTTGCCTAGCAAAGGATGTGGTGAAGACTGAATGTCTGAAAACCAAGTTTGGTTGTGGAGTTGGCTCTGCTCTGACCCTTGGGTTTGAGTCTCTTACAAAATGGCTTTGGGTTCTCTTCTGAGTTCATCCTTTCGTCACTGTAATTAGGTCTGGTTTCAGAGAAAGCATCCCTTCTGCAGTTTTCATTAAAGAAAATCCCAATCACTTTTACGGACAACAGGTAGCAGTGGAAGTTCTGACTGAGGAGCCTCCTGAGGGCATTGCAACATTTGAGGGGCGGCAGTAGTACAGAAGCACGGGGCTGGGCTGAACCTCTGGGTCACCTTCTGGTGAGGCTGACACACAGCTGATGTTGGCTGTGCCCACCCGGGAACCTGCATCTGGTGTAGATTTCTTGGGATGATGATGTGGGAAGGTTGAGACCTGCGTCTTTGACTTGCCAGCCTGTGGCTCTCAGCTGCCTTCTTTTATTTTCTGAACTAGCCAAGGAAGTGGCCGTCGCCCCGAGCCTACTTTCTCAGGCTACTGCATTGCCCCTGGGTGTCTGTTGCCCCTGTAAAGGAAGGTGAGGTGAGCTGAGTTAGGAGGGGTTCAGCCTCCTTCCTCACCTCCTGTTCTCAGGGAGCCGGGCTGACATACTTAGGACAGGGGCTCTGTGGGACGTGGTCCCCTGGTCTGGAAGGAGTAAAACGAAGGCAGGAAGGGCCACGTTCTAGTTCAGACTGTAAGCCTGTGCATCCTCAGCAAAACCATGTTAGAAATACAAGCCTCACAAAAACCCCCCGTGCCCATTTCCCCCAAAATGATGCTAGCGGAGAAGAAACAAACGTGTAGTTGTGTTAGCTGAGTGTGTCTATCACACGACATGGGGACCAGGGAAACCTATTGTGTCATCTGACCTCTCTCCAGCTTCTAAGCTTGGCCACCGTGGCTTTGCCAAAAGAGAATTCTGGCTGCGGGGCCAGAGCAAAGATAAAGACTGACTGCCAAACCTTTCCCTGTGGTTTATGCTAATTTCTGTCTTTTGATGTAGTATAATTTAGGAAACACGGGATAGTTCATGAATTGGTGTCACCTCTAAGGTGGGTTGCCGGAGAAAGTTGGCAGAATCACTGGTTTTACCTGGTCAGAGGTTGATCGTCCCTGTTTAGCTCAAGTAAGAGAAAAGTTTACATGGTTTAAAAAGAGCATTTGAAGTTTACCCTTGCTTTTCAGTGTTCTCACGTCTTAGAACGCAGGGTAACCGGATTTAACGCCACCGGTACAGACCTTAGAGTCCTGTGGTCAGAGTTGGGGCGGTTGTTGCAGGTAACAGGGATGCTAAGTGGGAAAGTCCGCCCTGGTCCGTGTGACAGCTTCCAGGTGTGCATTAGTAAACGCTTCTGCTATTTTAACAACCGAGGAGGCCCAGCCTGTGACTCAGAGGCCTTCCTTCCATATTAGGCTTTGGGAGACGCAGCAGGGCTGGAAACCGGGATGAGTGCAGAGGCCTGCGTGGGGCGGGAGCGGGGGCTGAGATGATGTCACGGGCAGCAGGCCCAGGCCGAGCACCCCAGCCACTTCCTGGCCTGAAAGATGTTGCTGAAATCTTCTTTCCTGCTGATCCTCACACCTGCCAAGTTGGTCCCCCTCCTGCTGCCTCAGGAGTCCTTGCAGCTCAAGTGGATCCCCCCGGGCGGTTGTGCAAGCGCAGGAGGCAGTGGCAGAGGGGGCACCGTGGCTGGGCTGGGCGTTCAGACAGTTCTGTTAGTGCCTCAGCGGGCGTCACCCAGAGGGGACCATGTCTGGCCCTGCCATGCTGTTGGTCAGAAAGTCCCACCTTTTGTTTTTCTTAGACGGCAATTCCTCCAGAAAACTGCAGCTCCGTCTCCTTTAGGAATTAACCCTCACCATCCGGCGTGCTGGAAATGTTGCTGCTGTTCCTTTTTCTTGACCCGAGTCCAGATGAATTGTTTTTTTATTCAGCACATATTTAGGGACACTACTCATTTTCAAAGTGTTTTACATACTTTTTTTTTAATTTTTTATTTTTTTGGCCACACCCATGGCATGTGGAAGTTCCCAGGCCAAGGATCAAACCCACGCCACAGCAGTGACAGCATAGGATTCTTCTTCTTCTTTTTTTTTTTTTTTTTGTCTTTTCTAGGGCCACTCTTGTGGCATATGGAGGTTCCCAGGCTAGGGGTCTAATTGGAGCTGTAGCTGCCGGCCTACACCACAGCCACAGCAACACCAGACCCGAGCCGCGTCTGCAACCTACACCACAGCTCACGGCAACGCCAGGGATGGAACCCCCAACCTCATGGTTCCTAGTCGGATTCGTTAACCACTGCGCCACGACAGGAACTCCAAGCATAGGATTCTTAACCCACTGGACCACCAGGGAACTCCCATCCATTCCATATTGAATCTCACAACAGTCCTGTGAAACCACTGCTTATCCTTTTAAAAATTATATAATAATCTCCTTTCTCCAGAAGGAAGAAAGCTTACCTGGCGAAGGAGAGGACTTGCAGGAAGGCGGGCAGTTTGGAGCTCACCCAGGCCCGCCACACTCTGGGTTCATCCCACCGCCTGTCCTCACCATGCGGGACCCGCATGGCTGTGGTACTCTTTAGCCTGGGGAATTGTGGGGTTATCTCAGATTGATGAGGCTACGTGAGGGAGACAGTTGGGCCCCAGGAAACAGAGCTGTAACAGCCCACAGCCTGTCTGCCCTGCCAACTTCCTAATAAAGAAAGGATGGTTTCCAGATATTACGGTTATGGCTGGAGAAGGACATCCTTGGAAATCTTTCCCTGTGCTTTGAAAAGCAAGTGCACAAATCAGTGTCACCCGTTGGCTCAGCACACAGTCATGCTCACACTCACTAGCCCATTGGCTCAGCACACACTCAACTGGCTCAGGGGACACTTGCAGGTCCCTGGATGCACAGAGGAGCAGGGAGGGAGCCAGTCAGGCCTGTGGTTGAAGTAGACAATGCAGAGATCCTGGAGGAGGGGGGTGACCAGCTCTCCTGAGGGAGGGGAAGCTTCAGGGGACAGCCAGCAAGGCCTGATAGCAGAGAAGTTTGATAAAGTGATGCAGGGTGAACAGGGGACACAGTGTGAAGGACTCTGGGTGTCCAGGGTCTCGGCCAGAGGGGGCCCGCAGGGCAGGGTTGAGGACACCCTGGCAAGACTAGAAACTCCTGGAAAACACGAAGATGGCTCTTTGTCTGAAGGGCTGTGTTCGTAGATCAACCAGAACACTTTCTGTGTCTTGTCATCTGAGGGGTCTTGGGGATGCTTTAAAATTTTAGGACCTGCTTGTCACTTCTTTCTCACCCCTTTGTACTTTTTTCAGTAGCATTGACTGATTTTGATTGCACATAAGATAGGTTGTCCAGAGCTTAAAAGCTCTAAAATGATTTTTTTTTAATGTTTTTTAAGAAGAAAGATTTATTCAAATGAAGAACTTGACTCATCAAGACCAAGGAAGCCTTGGCGGGAGCAGAGCCTTGGTCTTAGACATAAGTGTGACATTGCCTCCCAGGGCTCAGGCTGGCTCTGCTCGTCTTGGTGGCACTGATGAATGAAGCAAGCCACCTTCAGAGCTGTAAAGGGGGCCTGAGGCTTCACAGCTGGTGAGTGAAGTTGGAGCTTCCTCTTCCTGCAGGCGGAGCTGCTGCATGGCTGTTTGGAGAACATTGTCTTTGCGCCCTCCGTCCTTCTCTCCCTCACCTACTGCTTTTCAGCCATGAAATTTCATCAGTAAACCATCTGCTCTAACGTGACTTCGGCTCTTAAGACGCACCATGAACCCAGTATGCGCAGCTGACCGTGAAGCACCCCTGTCTCATGGTGCGCATGGGGACCTGCCCTCTCGGTTTGGTTTGGTTTGATTTGGGGGATTTTTTTTGGCCACCCCCGGCATTTGGAGCTCCCAGGCCAGAGATCAGATCCGAGCCACAGCCTCAACTAAGCCACAGCTGTAGCAATGCCGGATCCTTAACCCACTGTGCCAGACCGGGGATGGAACCCGCACCCCAGGGCTCCCAAGACGCTGCCAATCCCATTGCACCACAGCGGGAGCTCCTGACCTCTCTTCTCTAAACGATTGTTCTGTGAGCTGCTATCTCTCCTCCAGCCGAAGTCGCTGTCCTGACCGGAACGTGTAAATATGAACTTGTCTCTCACCTCTGCACTCATTACACTGGATAACTTCTGTCATTCTTGGATGTCAGACCTAGAGCAGGAAATATGTCAGCAGGGACTCTAGATCCACTCTGCACAGTCAGAGCAAAGATTCAAGTTTGTCATCTGTTTTTTCCTGTTTGCTTTCAGAGCTTGGGTAACTGAGATCGGAATGTGTGGGTCTGATGTGTGTCAATTAAGAGGGCAGAAGTGCCTGGTGATTATCCTCCGCTCAGGGCCTTCACTGACGTAGAAGCCATCAGTGTCAATACCTTCACCATCTAATCAGCAAAGACTTTGCTTCATCAGAGGGAGAAAGAGGTGAAATTATCTTGCATGGATTTCAATACCCGTTCCTCTTGGGGGCCTGGCTGTGGGGCGTCAGAGCCGACTGGGGACCTGACCGGTGGCTTGCTCTGCCCACCGTCGTGTAACATGTAACCGAAAGAAGATTTATTATAGTCACAAAGGCGACCATCGTTCAGAATCGTGTAAACCGCAGTCTACCCAGAGCAAGGCAGTGGTCTTTCAGCTGCACTTTGATGCCGCATCATCATGGAGTTTCCGAAGGGCCGGGGGCCCCACACTGGCAGCATCCGCTTCACCCAGGAAACCAGTAGAGGCTCAAATTCTCCGCCCTGTCTCAGACCTTCTGAATCTGGAACTCTGAGGGTGGAGCCCGGCAGTGTGCTTTTTCAGGCTCCGGTTGACAACTGCCCTGACGTGTGGGAACCATGGCTGGGAGGGACTACACTGGCCCTTAAGTAAGTGAGGTTTGAAAGTGACTGTAGCAGATGCCAGGAGGGCGTTTCTTGCCCTCTTCTAGAAAAAGCAGTGCTTTCATTTCAGGCTAGCAGTATGGCCAAGGAGAAAAGTGTTATTTGGCAACGAAGACCAAAGCAAAACAAAGTTTCAGTACTTGCCACTGAGGGCAGGACTTGCAATCAGTGGACTCGCTGAAAGGTGCCTGGAGCTCAGAGCCACCCCCTGCCCCTTCCATTCAGTGTCAGAAGTTCCTAAGCGAGTTGAATTGAATGTCCAGTTAGAGAACGATTGGCAAAGGGTCCTCTGTTCTCTCCTCCTTTTTCAGATAAAGATGAGGTCATAAGATCTTCTCCACGGTGGTGTGGTTGCACTCAGTTAATGTAAGAGTCACACACCCTTTGACCCAATAATTTCTAGAAATTTTTTCCCACAGAAAACTCCAGGTCGGGGCAAGTCGTACAAAGCTCAGGTTGCTGCCGTGTTTGCACTGAGAGGCCCTGAGGAGATGCCTCTAGTTAATAGCATGGGGTATGGCCCGGCCGTGGGGCTGGCACAGGGGGACTGTGACCATTGTTGAGGATGCAACTTGACCAAGGCAGAGACGCCTGTGTGACCTGGTGGCTGTGAACAGTGAGACCCCAGCCCATGAACATGTGTGTGTTATATGTGCCGGCACACTCAGGAAAGGAGTTCTGGAACACCAACAGTGTGTTTGCTGGGGGTGTGGCTCTAAGGATGGCTAGTTTGGGGAAGAACCTTCACTTTTACTTTACTGTCCTGGTGCTTTGACTTCTTGAGACTTGACTTTTCCATGATAAATGTTTCTTCCTTTAAAAAAAAAAATGAGGAAGAGATGAAGTCCCAGGAACATTGATGAGACTGCTAATTAGCAGTGGGTCTCACTGGGTGCCTCATCTCCTGTTTCCCCTTGTGCTCCTGAGGATTGGTTTGCACTGCCCGATGGCAGAGCACCTCCGAATTTCAGAGCAGGAATGTACCGAATCTGTGAATTTTGCTTGCAAGGAAACTGAGCCCAGAGGGGCTAAGGCTGGAAAGCAGCCCCCAGGTTGTGACAGAGAAGTAAGAAGAGACCCCCCGCCCCCAGCCAAAGAGTGAGAGGGAATCTCAGTGAAGGGGTTTCATGCTGTAAATTGTCGATCCAGGGTCACCGCCACAGATGGGAGCTGCCACATTGTCTTAGGGCCTGTCCTTGTGGCTTCTAAGACCAATAATGAAAGCTGGACATTTGCACAGTTTAGGGCTTGAATGGTCTTGTCCTCATGGCTGGAGACTAGAGATCAGGGCTGTGGAGCAGAAACTGTAATTCACTGGCTCTCAACCCAGCCAGGATGTGCTGCAACTCGGCACGGCTGTACTTGGAATCTGTCAATTAGTCAGTCAGTCAGTCTCTCTCTCCCCCGCTTTCCCCCCCGCATCTCCTTCTCCTCTCCCCGCCCCCCACAAAAGAAAGGTTCTTACACCATCACCTGAAATAAAATATCTTGCACAAGATGTAGCCACACTCAGGATATGAAAGAAGACAGTACTGTGAACAGAATGTCAGGGTAGTTGTCAAACCTAGAACTATGTTCGTTTGAGTTCTGAGCTCTAAATACCGGTAGAAATCAAACCTTTAAGCAGAGCGAACTTTGATTTTGTGCCCTAGATAGTGGGAAGGAAAGGCTTGGATTCACAAGATGTGTTTCATCTGAAATGTCCTGAATGATAAATTATCTGATTTTATGCAATATCCTGAATCCTAGTCTTTGGCCAAGTAATGAAAGATTCAGCTTTATGCATATATTTCATTTTTGAACTTTTTCCATGTCCACAGCCACTCGGAGCTCTTAATCAAGAAGTATGTTGACTCGTTCCTTCTGCACCTGCTCAGTGGTGTGATGAACATCTGAGTTCCCTGCAGACACACATGGCCTTTCTCCTGAAATGCCGAGAGGCCACCACCCACCCTCAGAGACAGGGAGGTGACCTTGCAGCCCATCCTGTAGGTGTGAGAGGTTTTCCTCCAAGTGCAAAGTGCTGATGCAGCCCCTGAATATGGGGAGGTCCGGCCCATCCCACTTTCCTGGGCAGCCATGCAGCACTGGCTACAGTACTGACCTGTGCCAGTGTCCTTCCTTTGCCATGGTGGCTCCCTGGCTGAGCTGGGGTAGGTTTGCGCCAAGTGCTTGCCACATTCTGTTTGCTCTTCGGGAGCTAGATCAGCCTTGGCCAGCCAAGAGGAGTATGCGCTTGGAGTGTCTGCACTACTTTGGCAGTGTGGCCATGGAGGAGAGGGGACTAGGAGGGACGGTCCCTCCCGCCCCTGACAATTTCTGTGGCCACAACAGGTTCACTGACAGACCTGCGGAGACCTTAGGTCTGCTTTCAAAAGTCTGCCTGAAATTCTCCCAGATTTTTAGATCTTAGACAGGATTTCAATGCAAACTGACATCAGTGTTCACATTTTCGAATATTGAAGGAAAGTGAAAGGAGGAGTTCCCATTGTGGCTTAGCAGGTTAAGAACCCAACTAGTGTCCATAAGGATGGGAGTTTGATCCCTGGCGTCGCTCAGTGGGTTAAGGGTCCCACATGCCTGTGGCTGTGGTGTAGGTCAGCAGCTACAACTCCGATTCCCTAGTGTGGGCACTTCCATATGCAAAGAAAGTGAAAGGAAAAAAGATTTAACATCATACTTTTATGTCCACTGCTCTGCTTTAGTCTGACGGGAAGTCGCATGAGGACGTGTTGTTATTATTCCTTTTAAGGAAGAGGATGCTGAGGCTTGCAGAGGTTAAATGAGCGGCAGTGTTGACATTGCCCACGTGTAGCTGGCATGCCACTGCACATCTTCCACATGGAGCTGGAGCGTCACCACATGTGCTACCCCCGTGTGGTTGGCATGTCACTGTACACACAGATTACGCAAAGCCCTCAGCTGCATCCCCTCTTCTCCCTACCAACATTCCCACCAAAAAAAAAAAAAAAAAGAGAGAGAGAGAGACTTGGGCTGTGTTTGTTCTCTTTCATTTTGCCCACTTATGAGTGAATTTGCTTAAATCTGATGGAACAAAATACAAGGCATAAACTTCCAGTTGTTCAGTATGCTTGTTTAATAAGCTCCCGTCATCCTCCCTGGGGCTGAAAGTCATAAGAGACAGAGGATTTGACCTCAGGCAGAAAGCACTTTGACCACAGAGCCAGGAAGCTTTGGTGGCAGGGCCCTAACATTAAGTGGCCTGCCAGCCCACAGGGGTAGAGGGGAACCTGGGGGGCCTGCAGCCTCGCCCCAAAGGGGGGCAGCACCTTCCCCCACCTCTTCCTCTAGGAGCTCAGGAGGTAAGAGGCTAATGGCTCCCACACTCCAGACCTGTTTGAAAAGCCTGGACCATCCAGCCACCATAGGAGAGGCTGGCCTCCTCTGTAGCTAGTGTAGTTTCTCATGGCATCAACTCTCCTGTTGGGGTTTAGGCACAGCCAGGTGTTGTGCCCGGCCCCCTTCTTCTGCCTGTTGTCCCTGTCCTGTTGAGGTGCCTGGTGCACGTGGCCAGCAGCAACTCTGCAGAGGGCATGGCTCTGGCCCCCTCAGATTGCAGAGGGGTGGCCAGGCTTCCTGCGGCCTCTTTCCTCAGTTACACCCTCTGTTCATCCCAGTTCCATCCCCTCGCCCCCTCTTCCCAGGAGCCCCTTCACCAAGGACGTTCTCTACTTTAGAGGCTGCTGACCAGTCTCTGTCCCCAGAATACCTTCTTCCCTCCAGTCTCCATAAATTGAAGTGACCAACATTTATCAAACAGAAGAAGAAGAAGTCATGATAAAATTTTGATAATAGGACAGTTGTCCAGTCTCTTGAGTTAATTGAAAAAAAAAAAAATCAGTGGATTTTTCGTGTTTGTCCCAAAGATTTATACCTTTGCACTTTAATAAGTAGTCTACCTGAAACCATGAATCCTAGCAGTTAAAAAAAAAACAGAACAAACTACAACTCCTCTTTCCGTGGGATAAGCCCCTGGGTGACATTTGTGGAAACCCGAAATGCTAGCCCTGTCTTGCAAGATAACCAGTGTCAAAGCCACTCAGCAGAGTCGTGTCCCATGGGAATGTGCTGAGGTCTCCAGAGAGGTGGAGGTACCAGCTTGCTGTTTAGGGCCGAGCAAAGGAGTCCCTACTCCAGGTCCTATGGAGCTTTGCCTCCAGACTTGATGCTGCTGGTGGCGGGGTTGATGTGGAAATCACTGCTTCCAGCCGAGGTACGGAGGCTCCATCGAGGCAGGGGACCTGCAGGGGATGTAGCCCCGCCATGCCTCCTGAGCAGGAGTGCAGAGGGATTGACATCGGACATGCCGTGCCACCCAAATTTAAACAAATCAAACCACAGAGAAGAAACAGAGGTGTGGCCAATGGTGGGGTTACATGGGGTGGGGAAGCGCCGACTTCTCTGGGGCCGTGCCAAAGCTTGTTGCCTCCCTGTGGCTTTGGGAAGGCAAGAGCTGTGCCTAGTCTGCTCATCACCAGACTGAGGGCCCAGCACGCAGCAGAAGCCCGGCCAGGAAGGCAGAATGGGGAGAAGACCTTCTCCAAACTCAGCAGTGCTTATGACGCTTGTCTTCTTTGAGCTTGAACTTTGCTCTGGGGTGTACCTGACATATAACATTGTATTAACTTTGCGTGTACAACACAGTGATGCCATATTTGTGTGTTCATGTTGTGAAACTGAAACTGACAGCTAATGGCCTGATGGCCTGAACCTAGCCAGAACCCAGACTGGGACTTGAACCCACAGATTTAAATTAGAGTCACTCACCTGGTGTCTGGACTTACTGAGGTTCAGGTTCTTTATGCCTCCACGTAGAAGGAATTCAGTGAGAGACAAAGTGATAGGCAAGCAATAGATTTAGTAAGATAGGACACTTGTGAGAGGTGCAAGTGGGCAGGTAAAACAGCCACAACAGTAAGTCTAGTGAACATCCGTCATCACACAGTCACAAAAAGATGTTTTTTCTTGCCTGCAACTTTTAAGATCCACTCTTAGCAGCTTTCAGATACACAATAAAGTGTAATTAACCGTAGTCACCACGCTGTATGCTGTGTCCCCGGTCTTATTTTATAACTGGAAGTTAGTACCTCTTGACGAAATGGATGAAGGGGGTCAAACAGTATAAGCGTGAATTTGGGGTTATTTTGCAAGGGGTGTTAACATTTTGCCATGAGCCACGAGACTTAGATTTGCTCTGCTTTGTGGACTTCGTGATGAACTAAGAGTGCCTCCAAGTTCCAGAGTCCCTCCAGGGCTTCCTGGGCCTGAATGTCAGGAAACCTGGCAGGCGCCTCTGGAGCACTCAGCCTTGACCCACTGGTACTGGCGGATGGTGGGACTTTTGTACTGGATTCACCTTTTCTTCTGCTTCAGTTTTTATTCACTGTTCAGCTTTGCAAAAAACAAAGCCATTTACTTGTTAGCATTCAGAAAATCAGTTTTCCTAGTTCTAGTCTTTTGGGAACAAACAGAAAAGACCACATTGCTGTGTGAACAGCCAGATGATAAGTGGTGGGAAAACGAAGAGAGGGGGTATAGCTCAGCCAGAGAGACCTTGACAGATGGTGGCCTAGGGACTTTCTTCTGTGTGGTGTGACTGCTGGCTTCTCTGTGTGTGTAGAGATCTGTGGCTCTGGAAGATGTGGCCTTGGAGTCTGGTACCAGCTGTCGTGAACCAGAACAAGGTCAGGACAGGGCCACACTAGGGGAGCCACCCCAGACCCAGGTGTCCCCGGATCAGCCCTCGTTCCCTGCTCTGCCATCACCAGCCCCTGGCCCTCATATCACAGGAGCTGGAAGAGCCCCAGGGTCCAGGTGGGAGGGGGAGGAACCTTCCCAGATGTTCTTGGCGGTTCTTCCGGCAGCGCGGTGAGTGAGGTCAGCAGCAGGGCCTAGGGCCAGTGTCGTAGGTGGGGAGGAAGGAGATGGCCCAGCAGTGTTGGGGCCTGAAGGGGGCTGGGGTTTTGGGGTCCGGGCCAACCGACTGTCCCTCGGAGACCTGACAGGACAGATGGGGAGCGCTCACCTGGGCGGGGCTGTGGGCAGGAGACTGAAGGTCCTCACTGCTCGGAGGACGAGGAAGGGCTGCTCCCTAGGAGCTGGGGGTGGGGACAGGTACCCATCAGGAGGCTGAGCCTGGAGAATGGTGGCCGGGTGGAGGAATTGGGGATTTGTCCTGAGAGCAGGCGAAGCCTTGGAGGCGTATACGTCAGAGAGTCCAAGGTGACATGTGCAATTTAAGAAACTCCCAGGCTGCTGAGGAGACCATTGGGGAGGGAGAAGGCAGGGTGATGGTTAGGTGGGGTCTGAATGGAGAAGGCAGGGGTGGTGGGTTAGGTGGGGTCGGGAAGGCGAGGCACGGGTGACCTCCGGGGGGCTGACTTGAACAGCAGTGATGGTGTCGTTGACTGGAGGACAGAGGGTGACCGCAGCCAGCAGCACAGCTGAGTGCCTATGCTGTTACTGTTATGTAGGTCCTGCCGCCTCCCCTTACACATGAGGAAACTGAGGTGCAAAGGGTAGAGTAAGCTGTGCACATTCGCGCAGCTGGTGGGTCCTACAGGGAACATGTACACTCGCGGGCCATGTGATCCATCTGTGTAGTCAGGGAAGGAAGTACACGTGTTGAGAGGACAGTGCCTGGCTCTCGTCTTCTGTCCAGTAACTGTCCTTCATGCTGCGTCTCCTGCCTGTCGGCTTGCTTGTAGGCAGCAACTGGGCTGTAGGTGAAATAGTGCAGAGAAAGCGGATGTGGCCCTGCCTTGGGGCAGCCTGGTCAGGGGTGTGGGGTGGTCTGTGACCCTTGTAGGGAAATGAGAGTTCTGGCTCTTTCTTATGTCAATCTCGAATGGATGGGCGGTGGGGTGGAGCAGGTGCCCACTGTTGAGTGAGCCGAAAAATGTTTCCCAGATGTTCTTGGCATTTCCACAGGCAGCGCAGTGAGTGAGGTCAGCATCAGGCCTTAGGCCAGTTTCGTAGGTGGGGAGCGAGGACCCCAGGTGATCACACAGGGGAAGGGGTTTCAAGGTCCTGGCCACCCAGCTGTCCCTCAGCACGGCCACCTCTGGCGGGGGATGGTGGGGTGGCCAGCCTGTGCCCAGGGCAGGCCCAGTGCCTGCTCTCGACTATATATAGTAAGGAACTTATGTGAGGGGAGCTGCTGGGGGAGGAGGGCACCAACTGAATGTTTTCCACTCAAGCTCATTTTTAACAGATGTATTTTCTCCGTTTCAACGATGACAGCCCCATGGGTGGGAGGAAGGCAGCCTGGTTCCCAGGAGAACCGCACCTATGCGGAGCACACCTGCAACCATGGACATGTGCTGTCCTTTGCCTCTTTCTTTGATGCCTCCTCTCCCTCTGGCTCCCAGATGCCCTGATGTCTGGGGGGAGGGGCTCTGAGGAAGAGTGACCAGATTACTAAAATCATGTAAACTAATCTTTGCAGTATATTGGGGATAATGTTGAAAAGGAATGTTCTGAGTCTAGCAGGATGAGTGCTTAGTATGTAACTCTTAGGTCTGTTTTAACATGAACACTTTAAACTACAGTTCATGATTTTTTTTTTAAATTAAGGCATTCTTCCTTCTCATCTTACTATCTGATGCTAAGGATGCACACATTTTGTGAGTTTTCTAAGTCAGTTCATCTCTGCCTTGTGGGACCAGGTCAGTGCGGTGACCATCATCAGTCTGCCCCTGGTGGAGGGTCCCATCCAGTTCGTGTCTTTCCTGGACAAAAAGGTCCATGTTTGGACACTGACACTAAATTATATGGTCATCTCGAATATTAACTGCTACACTTCTCTAGGTTTGCTCAAGCTTTGCTGTATACATTTCACATGTCATAACTCATTTTGCCCTCATAAGTGCTGTCACAACCCCTATCTAAGAATGATGAGGGAAAGGACTTAGAAAGGTTTCACAGTCAAGGATGCTCGGTCATTTAATCCATGCAGTCTCACTCCAGAGCCTCCCTCCTGAGGAGTATGCACCACCTCTACCCCAAATCAGTCAGAGTTAGTGGGAAAAACTCCCAGGAACGGAAGGCACCTTGAGTTCTTCAATGGAATCACTTTCCCAGGGTACCAGTACCTGCCGTCCTGGAAACGACAGGACCATCCAGCTCCTCAGCAGAAAAGATGCAGGTGTCTTTTTTCCTTTCCTTTGATAACATTCAAGTTAGAAAAGTTCTGTAATGAGCTCGATGTCTAAGTACAAGCCTGGGACTGTCACTCTCAGGCCTGTCTCCCTCCTCCCCACAGCCTTCCTAAAAGCCCTTCCTCACTCCTCATTTGCATGAGCACGTACGTAAGCTGCTGTTAGTGAACTGCCATGGAGACTGGGAAGAACTCGAGCAGTCTGTCTGTCCGTACATCCTGAGGGGCTCGCGGTACCCAAGCAGGATTCCCTGGAATCCTGCTTCTCTGACTCTTTGTTTCTAAATGAACTGGTTTAGGATGTAGCGTTTGCTTTAATACCATTGCACCATTGTGGACCTTACACTTAGGACTCTTTGGGTAACTTTCTTCTTTCTAATGAAACTAGTCCTTATGTCAAGATGAAAGAAAAGTCACATATCAGGTAGAATCTGCAACTGATGAGTAACTCTTTTTATACTCATGGAAAGGTAACTTAAGGAAGAGGTTTTCCTTCATTAATTTTTATTTTACACATACATCTTAACTTTATAAATCATGCCTTTAATAACAAGAAGTCTAGGTCAGTTTTGTTCCACTGTATGTGTGTGTATAGATGTCTTATTTCTCTTATTTTTTGCGAATAAGTTTATTATATAACATTTTAAAATATTATTTTGTCCAGTTTGAGATATAATTGACATATAACATTATGTTAGTTTTATGTCTAACAGTATGATGATTTGATGCACATATATATTGTGAAATGATCTCCATGATAAGTTTAATTAACATTTATCAGTAACAAACTTTCTCATGATGAGAACTTTTAAGTTTTACTCATAGCAACTTTCACATATACAGCACAGTACTACAGGTTGCGGTTACCTTTTTTTTTTTAATTTTTATTTTGCTTTTTAGGGCTGCACCCAGGGCATATGGAAGTTCCCAGGCCAGGGGTTGAATCAGAGCCATAGCTGCCGGTCTACACCACAGCCACAGCAGTGCCAGATCCGAGCCACGTTTGTGACCTACACCACAGCTCATGGAAACACCAGATTCTTAACCCACTGAGTGAGGCCAGGGATTGAACCAGCAACCTCAAGGGTCCTAGTTGGGTCCGTTAACCATTGAGCCATGAAGGGAACTCCCTGCAATCACCGTATTGTACCTGACATCCCTATGTCTTATTTCTCTTTTAACTGGAAGTTTTTGCCCTTTGACCACCCATTTCCCATACCCTCAACTCCCACCTTTGGCTACCACCAATCTGTTCTGTTCCCGTGAGGCTCTTTTAGATTCCACATATAAATGATAATGTCCAGTATTTGTCTCTCTCTAACTCACTTATTTCACTCAGCATAATGCCCTCCATGTCCATTCATGGCGTTGAAGATGACAAAATTTCATTCTTTCTTATGACTTTTGTTCCACTGTATGTGTGTGTATAGATATATGGCTATATCTATGTATACATCTTCTTTATCCATTCATCTTTTTGTTTGTTTGTTTGTTTTTTGTCTTTTCAGGGCTGCATCCGTGGCATATGGAAGTTCCCAGGCTAGAGCTGTAGCCACCAGCCTTCGCCACAGCAATGCAGGATCCGAGTCGAGTCTGCGACCTACACCACAGCTCACAGCAACGCCAGATCCTTAACCCACTGAGCGACGCCAGGGATCGAACCTGCAACCTCATGGTTCCTAGTCGGATTCGTTTCTGCTGTGCCACTACGGGAACTCCAATCCATTCATCTATTGATGGACATTTAGATTGCTTCCATATCTTGGCAGTTGTAAATAGTGCTGCAGTAAACGTTGGGGTGCATATATCTCTTCAAATTTGTGTTCTCATTTCCTTCAGATAGATACCCAGGCGTGGAATTGCTGGATTGTATGGTAGTTCCATTTTTAATTTTCTGAGGACCCTCTGTACTGTTTTCCATAGTGGCTACACCAGTTCACATTCCCACCAACACCGTAAGGGTTCCCTTTTCTTCACATCCTTGCCAACACTTGTTATTTGTAGCCTTTTTCATGATGGCCATTCCCATTCATGGCCATTCATGATGGTATCTCACCATGGTTTTGATTTGCATTTCTCTGATGATTAGTGGTGTCGAGCACCTTTTCCATGTGCCAGTTGGCCACTTGAATGTGTCTGGAGAAATGTTTGAGTTACTCTGCCTTCTTTTAATTGGACTGTTTTTTTTCCCCCAACTGAGTGGTATAAGTTATATATATATATGTATATATATATATATTTTTTTTTTTTTGTCTTTTTGCCATTTCTTGGGCCGCTCCCGCGGCATATGGAGGTTCCCAGGCTAGGGGTCTAATCGGAGCTGTAGCCACCGGCCTACGCCAGAGCCACAGCAACGTGGGATCTGAGCCGTGTCTGCAACCTAGACCACAGCTCACAGCAACGTCAGATCCTTAACCCACTGAGCAAGGGCAGGGGTCGAACCCGCAACCTCACGGTTCCTAGTCGGATTCGTTAACCACTGTGCCACGACAGGAACTCCTCTTTATATATTTTGGATATTAACCTCATATATATATGATTTACAAATATTTTCTTCCATCTCATAGGTTGTCTTTTTACTTTGTTGATGGTTTCCTTTGCTACAGAAGCTTTTTAGTTTGATAGAGTCCCACATGTTTATTTTTGCTTCTGTTGCCAGGTTAACATGTTCATATAGTAATATCTCAGAGCCAAAAGGATAACCACAGTTGTCTAGAAAGTCAGACATAATGTTAAAGGATATTTTGAGGGTGGCAGGAGAGGTCTTTCTTAGCTCCTTAACTTTCACATCGTGATCTTAAGGTCAGATACCAAAATCTTTGGTCAGAATCAATACTGCAGTTGTGATAAATCCAGTATCTAAAAATGTCGGATTTCTCCTCTATTTGCTGTAATATGTGCATATATCATGAAGTATATAGAAAGCAAACATTTGAGGAACAGTAAATGTGTTTTTTTAAATGTACCTTCCTCGGGGAACGTTAAATGGACCTTCTTAATGCTTTCCGATATGGTGCTACTGTTTAGAGAATTAAAACACCTTTGTGGAAGTGAGCCTGCACGTTGCCCACATTTTCCCTGATGTTTAGACAACCTTCTGATTAGAGCGGCTCTGCTTCTAGAACTGCTCATTGAGAACAATGATTGTTTTGGGCAGAATGTCAGATTTGAAGAAGTTTTCCTAATAAGGAAGAATGATGTAATGTTCATGGAGGGGGGCCAGGCCAAATTCCAGTGGAAAGTGGGCTGCAAAGGGGGCGGGTGTGGAGGGGAGGGGCTGCTTGCTATTTTTAGCCAGACTGCCTTAGTAACACCAGGAGGCTTTTTTTTTTTTTTTTTTTTTTTTTTTTTTGCATGTACACTCATTGGTGGGCTGTAAGAGGCTTTGCCTGGCATCTGTTTTTATAAAGTTTGACCAAGCACAAATAATACCTATATTAACATCTCCCCTTTTACTCAGAGCGGGAAGAAAGTATCTGTGCAGTCTCTCTTTCACATGGCAGCTTTGCTCCAAGATACAGTGTTTGAAGTCAGCTCTGCTGAGAAGGTTGTGCTAACCTTTCAGAAGGGACTTCAGCTCGGAGGCAGCTGCAAGTGTATCTTTCAGAAGTCAGATCACTTGAGGAGCTGCTTGTTGGCAATTCAATCTAGATGCTGCCCCAGCCCCTCAACCTTCTCCAGATACAGTTACAGTCTGTGCATTTCAGGGCAGTAGGCTGTTGTTCTTGTACTTTTGCCTGAAGATGTTTGTTTAAACATTATTAAAAGTTGGAGGAAAATCAAATGTGTGGCCTTCTTTAAACACAAAACCTAGGATTTGTGACTTGGTCGTTTCCTCTCTTGTTGACATGTTGTGTCATTTTTGCTTTGCTCTGTTACCTCTATTTCTCTCTGTAACAAACACAGCCTCTAGCCAGGGCCTGTCCCCTTGCAGCCTCCTCCTGTGACTGTGTGGTGCCCACACTCCCTGCTGTTGGCGAGGCCGACTTTCTTATGCAACCTCAGCCCACAGAGTGATCAGAACAGGGCAAGGCTCTCTGTGAAGTTGTGGGGTCCCCCTTCCTGCCTGAGGGGCGCTCCACTGTCCTGGGGTGGGACAGTGGCAAGGGGCCGCAAACAGGTGTGCTTCATCAGTGTCTTGGAAGAGTAGTGACAGTCGAGAAACACAGTCTGAGAATAATTTCTGATACTACCTGCCGGGAAGTCAGCAAACATGTTAGAAAATGCGTAAGAACTTGGGAGCCAGCTTTGTGCCATGATCTTAGGCTCCCCACGTGCACCACCCTGGCTTGGTGTACCAGAGGTCATGCCCTCAGACCCCACAGGCTGCCGCCTGAGACCCATCAGGGGTCTCCCCCACCCACCCCGTAGTCTTCTCCCAGGATAAAGAGACAGTCCCCTTGGTAGAAGGTGCAGGCCTCTAGAGCACAGAGGCCGGCCACATATACAGCTGTAATTTCTTAGCAGTCATACCCCAAAGGAAAAAGAAGTAGTGACATTAAATTTAATATGCATTGCCTTTAACCCCATGTATTAAAAATATTGTTTCTGTGTGTAGTAGAAACGTGATGAGTGAGATCACTTTTACACGCTCTTTGAACTGAATCTTCAGAATCAGGGTGGGTTTTATACCCACAGCGTCTCAGGCTGGACCAGCCATGTGGCCCATGGCCATGATGTGCAGACAGCTCAGGTCCCAAGGGTGTACGTGAGGAACACACAGACCGTGACACCACCGCTCGGGGTAGCAGAGGAAATGTGAAACCTTCTAAATGGCTGTCCCCATCTTTTCACATCTAGAAACTGCCATCAAGCTCACAAAGCGTGGAGCAGCCAAACCGGCAGGAGAAGTGGAGTTCCTTGGGTGTAGAAGCATCTGCTGAGGACCATGGGTTAGGGGAGGGCTGGCCTTCAGGCAGAAGGTGTAAGAAGATGCATCCCCCATAGTTGTTTCCGTGGTAAAGGCTGTGAAGACATAACACGGGGTGGCGGGGGAGGTGGGCATTCTTTTCTTCTCTTGGGTGTGAGGTGGGTCTAGGGGAGTGAACTGGGCTCTGCAATGTTGAGAAGTTTGTAGTTCAGCCTGAGGCTGATACTTTCTCTAATTAGCAAATAACTAGAAGGATTTTCATTTTTCTTTGAAAAAGAATTTCATTATTTGAAGACACCGGTACCCAGAGAAATGGAAGCAGCTGAACACACTGGTTTCTGTGTGCTGCACATACTATTGTGGTACCAGGCCCCAGATGACAGCACCTCTCCCCTGGGGCACAGCGGCTGACAGGGCTAAAATATGAAGTAGGGCCTAAATGATACAGGGAGGCCAAAGAGTTAGGAAAGATCTTGTGTATATTTTAACCAGTGCACACAAAGTAAATTTTTCTATCTGTTCCCTTTCCATATTTGCTTAAGTAAACATTGAAACTCATCACTTCCAAAGAATTTGGTCTCCACTCTGCATGACCAGTGGAGGCAGCCAAAGTGCGGCACTGAGTAATCTAGTTACTCTATCCGATGTAGACGTTTGTGCGTGAGAAACATCTTATTCCGAAGAGCAGTAGAACCACCGCATCGTGCGTTTCTGTGTGCTGTTTGCAGCAAGCTGCCTTGGAAGGGACCGGGAGCTGGCTGGGGTGTTCAATTGGTGCTGGAGAGGCAAGTGGGGTGAGAGGAAACATCCTTCTCACAGTATCCTTGTTGTGTCTTTTGCAATTTGAAGGGCAAATGCTTTTAATTTTAAAAGTCCACAAGTTTTCGATTTTTTCCTTAATGACTCATGCTTTTTGGTGTTTTATCTTGCCTAAGTTATGGTCACAAAGATATTCTTACATTCCTTCTTGAAATTGTATACTTTTAGGTTCACATTTAAGTCGAAGATTCATTCGAGTTAAGTTTGTACAAGGTGTGAATTGTGGGTTTATGTCTTTTTTTATAGACGGAAACCCAATAGGATTTGTTTTGAGGTTTTTGTTTTTATTGTGTCACTCTAAGAAATAGGACTTCATTTCGAAAGAGAGAAAAAGAAATCTTGTGTCTAAATGTTTGCAGTTGTTAGTTATAATTACGAGTTCAGTTCTAAAGGGAAAAGGTATTGTTATGTTGACTCTACCCATTTTTGGGAACTATCCTTGTACTTTAATTCTAAAAGTCAGAAAAGTTGGTCCAGAAATTATGTTGATGCGTTGTTTTTTCACCCACTTCAATGGAAATCTGATGGCAGTATTTTGTTACAGGGTAAGAAAGTAAAAATGTTGCAAGCGAGATGTGTCAGGGTGAATTTAAACTAAGTATTTAGATCAGCTGAATTTAAAAGGGGTGGTGAAGACAACCTTCCTTGGGGGTGGGTAGGGGTACTACACCAGCCCTGGGCCTGGTGGCCTGTGGGTGAACAACCTTTTCCCTGAGTCCTATAGGGAGAGCATGGCATGGAGGTGCCTTCCTCTTCCTTAGCTTTCGAGAGGCCTGCCTGCAAAGGGAGATGTAGAACTGGCAGTAGTGGGCCTTGCAGTTGCCTTCCTTGAGGGTGTGGGGCTGTGGAAAGCTTTGGTTGTTGTTGTTGGAGTGTGCCACATATTGGAGTGTGGTTGATTTACAATGTTGTGTTCGTTTCTGGTGCGCCACAAAGTGAATGTTGTACATAAACACATTCATCCTTTTTAGGTTCTTTACCCATGTAGGTCACCAGAGGATGTTGAGTACATTTCCCCATGCTGTAAGCAGGTCCTTGTCACTCGCCCATTCCATATAGAGCAGTGTGCATACATGATGCTTTGTCGTTGTTGCGTTGAGTCGCTCTCAGGCCACCTACATCTTCTCTGCCCTCTCCCAGGATGGGATTAGCCTCTTCTGTGAATCTGAACGAGTGGTGACTGCTGCTTTGAGGATGCACATGTCATTTCCTCCCAAGCAGGCCCAGGTGTCTAAGGTTCTTTCCACCTCGTAGATGCGTCAGTGGTGTACGTATATTTGAGGGGCTGCCCTCCTCCCTGTTCACGTTTGGGACCATTTGAGTGATGAAGTGAGGAGGCAGAGATCCAAGGCCCAGGTTGAGCAGCTCACCCATCGTCCACAGGTGCTTCATAATTCATACTGCCCCACGGGGCAGACCCCAGCTCCCAGGACAGAGGGGAGAGGGCACCCCCCACTTCAGCCCTGCACACAGCAGGTCTAGAGAGAGAAGGGGGAGGACAGACTCATCTCCCACATTCATGCGAAGGAGACAAGGACGTAGGCTAGGAGGGCTGTACCCCTGGAGACCTTGTGGGATGCAGGGCCCACCTGCCCAGTGCCCAGTGCCTGGCTGACTCTACCTGGTAGCAGTTTTCAAAAGATGATAGCATGGTGCTCTTGCTAAAATTTTGTCTATTAGGTTATTAACATAGATCGTAAGTGACTTTAATGTCTTAGGACATATTTTATAGATCAAAAAGTGTCCACAGCGAGAAAAAAAGTCACTAGTCAGTTCAGACTTAATGTTTCTGTACTTCTAACTATTATATTAATCTGAGTTTATCCAGAAGGCATTAACAACAAAAATACACATTAATCTTGGTTCCTTGGTGTGAATTGCTTATGCTTCTAAGGTTACAACACATGTCATTTTCTTTACTGGTAGCCACAATCAAGAGAGATACCTAAAAGGTCAGGTTAGGAATCGAAGTTAATTCAGTGTATTCTGCATCAATTTTACCCAAGACTCTAGTCTTTAGACAATAATGTTATATTTAAACCTGAAAATATGCATTATGCTGATAGTATTGTATCTAGTCCCATGTGTGGGTATGTGCGCCACACACACACACACAATGTGCTATGTCACCAGAATGCAGACTGCTGGCCTCTTGGCTGGCTCTCCATTGCTCCTAAGCGGGCCTCACCCCCACATCAGGGAGGAGGTGGCCCTCGATGGAAGCAGACTGAACTGGACCCTGTTCCCTTAGTCCATTTCCTGCGTTCTTTGGCATGTTTGTCTGTATTCTTGTTAGAAATGACTTTTTGGCTTGATTGTTAGTGAAAGCCTTTTCGTGGACAAAGTCCATACTTCAGCTTCCGTGAAAGGCTGGTGCGAGAAAACCTAGTTACTGCGTAGGCTCTGGCAGGCAGTCCTGGTCCTGCATGAACTGGTCCTCACTCTACTGGACAAGGTCACCCAGAGCAGGCTCCCTCCATCTGAGCATCCCATCACTATCTGTACACATGAGACACTGCACTCACTGAAGTGGCTTTTTCCATTTTTTGTTTTGAATTGTAGAAAGGAAAAATAACACATCCAGGTGTATATACTGTTTCCCTAAATGAGGGGCACATAATGTATAAAATGTTACAGTATAATCATAATCCTGCTGTGGCACAAAGGGAGTGGTGGTGTCTCTGGGGCACCGGGACACAGGTTTGATCCCCGGCCCAGCACAGTGGTTATGGATCCATTGTTGCCACAGCTGTGGCCTAGGTTGCAACTGTGAATCGGATCTGATCCCTGGCCCAGGAACTCCGTATGCTGTGGGGTGGCCAGAAAGGGGAAAAAAAACATCATAAACCCCAGTGTGTACCCCAAACTTCAGTATCTCTTTGTTTCGGAAAAAAATTATAATAAGGTGCAGTAAAATAAGCTCAATGCAACAGCTGTACATCCTATAAAGTTTTCTCCTTTCAAAAGGCATTTCAAGATGTTGCAGGGCTTTATTGTCTTGGAGATGATCCTAAATACCATATTATCAAAAATACCACATGAATGACTTGGATATTCACAGCTGTATGTGGCCCTATTGGAAACGTCTTGCAGCTATAACAAATTTCTCTCATTTTTTCCCTTAAGAGTAATTGCCTTAAAAAATTGCGTTTTTATCTAAGAATTATTGGAGTGGTTTTAGTCATTTCTCAGGAAGGGAGCAGCCTCACTTACTACAGTTCCTCCCCAGGCACATCTGTGTACACCTCCCCTACTGCTGGAAGGGTGGGGTCTGCCTCTTGGGTGGTAGGGGGCGGGCCGCACCACACCATCTTCCATCTCATCCTCCAACCTCTAAGGAATGTCACAGTCAGCCAGTCAAAGTAAGAAGGGTCAAAGCCACTTCACATGGACGATTCTTTCCACGGTCACAAGCCTCTGCATTCAGGCCGCTAAGCCACATCTCCTGAGCTTGCCAGAAAGCATTTTTGAGTTTTTGTTTTGCTTTTTTTCTTTTTTTTTTTTTTGTCCTTTTGCCCTTTCTAGGGCTGCTCCCACGGCGTGTGGAGGTTCCCAGGCTAGGGGTCGAATTGGAGCTGTAGCCACCAGCCTACGCCAGAGCCACAGCAACACCAGATCCAAGCCGCATCTGCAGCCTACACCACAGCTCACAGCAACGCCGGATCCTCAACCCACTGAGCAAGGGCAGGGACCAAACCCACAACCTCATGGTTCCTAGTCGGGATTCGTAAACCACTGTGCCACAATGGGAACTCCCATTTTTGAGTTTTTTCAAGAACATTTTCCCTCTTGGATGAGAGGCTGGGGTTGGAGTTGGATTCTCAGGTGGGGCTGCATCCACACAGTGAACCTTCAGCCATTAACATTTCAACTAGTGACCTAGTGACTGTGGCCCTTGGGAGGGAAACTATCAGGCTGAGGATGCAGGTCCAACTGCACGTTTACCCTGGGGATGCTGAAACGTGGAGAAGATGGTACTGGCAGGTTATTCTTTATTGAGGAATTTTGTTTAGTTCTTCACTGATGGGCCTGCAACCATAGAAATTCCAAAGTCATCTTTGTAGATTACTGTTGTTCGGCAGCATGCAAAAAATACAATTTTTAAAAAATCCAGCATCTTTAGTGATGCAGTCTCTCAAGAGATGGAGTCACATAATTAGTAATACTCAGATGGTCCATTTTGAAAGAATAGAGAGTACATTTTATACCTAGAAGAACTGTTAAACATATTTAAAGGGACATCTTTAAAACAGTCCAACTTTCTGTTTCACAGATAGGAGGCAGCTCCAACTTCTGGGTCAAGGCCACACAAATCACTGGTGGCCCAGTCACCTCTGCTGGAGATGCCCCAAGTAGCCCAGCAGTGGAGGTGCCCAAAGAGGTTGTCCAGTTTCAGAAACCAAGCCATCTTAAGGATTCCGTTCCAATTATTTACGATATTATTCTCCTCAAATTTCTTTATTTTTTTCTATAAGGTGCATCTTCTTCAGAGAGCACAGTGAGGGGCAGAATGAGGAAGTGTGTGGAAGCTTCTATGCCATGAAAAACGTCATGGTAGGGTTATGACTGTCATGTGACATGTCTTGTGAATGTTCTCGGAAGTTTGGATTCACTTTTGACCTTAGAAGTAAGCCCTGAGCATCCTTCCCCCTTTGCCTCACCTTCCTGTCCCTGTATGGCATTTAAGAACGTCAAGCTGTAAACAGCTGATGTCTGGCTTGTCGAGGCTGAGATGATTGGTTAGTAAAGACTGAGCCTGGGCATCTGTCAGTATAACATACACTGGTCGGTGATGCAAGTACAGAAATGAGAAATTCTGGGAGCAAATTAATTTCTTAGTTTCAGAACTAACTCCTTCAGGTTGCTGTGTATGTTCTTATAGTTTCTCCAGTGAACAGAAGTTGTAAAGCCTGGCACGTGAGACGTGAACATATCTACTTGGATGTCATCATTCCATTTTATGCCCGGGCTGTCTTCAGGCATAACAGCTGCCTCTCTGAGTAGCCATTGGGGGCTCCATGGCAATGTCTATGCCTCAGTAGCAGGGGAACAAAGGGGTAAGAATGACCAAATTCACACCCACTTTCAAACCCACATCAGGAGATCCTCTTTGGCTGGAAGAACCCAGTGCACGTGGCATCCTGGTAGATCCACCACCTTGATGAGGGAGGTCATGTATCACTCTGACTGATTTTCAGCTGTGTGACCTGGAGCAGTCAACTCCATGGATTTTTGTGTCTCTTTTCCCATCTATAAAGTGGAGATAATAATAGAGGCCTGTTAGGGTTCCCAGGGTGGCTCAGCAGGTTAAGAACCCAACTAGTATCCATGAGGAAGTAGGTTCAATCCCTGGCCTTGCTCAGTGGGTCCAGCATTGCTGTGAACTATGGTGTTGTAGGTCGAAGATGTGGCTCAAATCTGGCGTTGCTGTGGTGTAGGCCAGCAGCTGTAGCACCAATTCAACCTCTAGCCTGGGAACTTCCATATGCCACACCTGCAGCCCTAAAAAGAAAAAAGAAGAAAAAAAAGGGGGGGGTTCATAGATTGAGTTAATTTAGACTCAGCACTTACAGCCTTATGGTGGTACTAGAGCAGAGCAGGTGCATCCTGGTAGCCGCTGGCACTAGCAGTAACGTGAGAGGTGCCAGCTGCAGCAGAAACAGTTGCGACCCAGCACGTGCTCTGGGTTGGGGCTGCCCCTGTGACGTCAGGCTGCGGAACGGATGACCTTAGGCTTCCAGAGGTGCAGCTGCCGAGACACCCACTCTGTATCTTTTTTGGTGATGTAAACTTCTTTAAAATACATGCTTTTGAAGTTTTATATGTTTTAAGAATTTTGTATATATTTTATGATTACAATTAAATGTGCACAAGGTTAGAAAACATTCAGACTGCTCATGTAGAAGACTAGAAAACGCAGACATAGCAGACCTCCCCTCTACCAGCTCTGTCTGCAGAGGGAAGCGCTATTGACCTTTTGCTTCCAGACCCTCTGATGGTTTCTTCCACAACTTCATGAATAATATGTGCATCCATCCACTTACTAGTCTATCAACTTCATGCAGCACAACTGGGTTCATTTTCATCTTGTCTCGGCAGCAGGATGCTCTGGTCAGGCCTCTATGCTGAGCAGCTGGAGAAGCTGGTGCAGTTCCTCTCTCTCCTGTGGGTCCATGTCTGTACAGTGAGGACGCCAGGCTGGTTGGTCTCCATGGCCACTTTCTTCGAAGTGTAGAGAGCATTGGAGTAACTTAAGCCCAAAAGAAGGAGTGGGGCAGCTGTGCTGTACCTGTTCAGAGGGAACTGGTCTGCAGGTGTGTGGCCCAGGGGCTAAGAAGCATCCTGGGCAGGGGTGAGTGTCCATCTTCCAGTCTTTTCTCCCAGCAGGGACGGGAGAGGGCTCTTTTTCTGCACTGGCCCCATTGGGGTGCCTCCCCTGGCAGCCTTCATGCTGGGGCCCATCCCTGTAGTCACTTGGCTGTTGGAGGACAAGGTGTCACCCTCCACATGGGAAACTCCTAGTGGCCTGGCCAGGTCATGTTTGTCCTCAAATGGCATCTGAGGCCACCAGTGATGCACACACTCCTGCTGTGGCCAGGACAGGAGTAGATGTAGATACAGAGAAGAGGGCGGGTGATGAAGACAGTGCCACCTGCTCTTGGGGTCCCAGGAGCTGTGGTCCTAAAAAAAGGCTTTTTCAGTCCTCTGCCTACTGGGGCTACTTCCTTCTGTGAAAACGTACTGCCCTTCACAGCCCAAGGCTTCATCTCCTCCAGAAACAGCATGGCCTCCATGCCCCCATCCCTGGACATGTCCAGACCTGCCACCGGGGTGGGAAACAGCTCAGGCTTTGACGGAGGGGTGGGGGTGGGGGACTGCGAACTCTGCAGGAGTGGGAAGAAGGGAGCTGCCGTAGGTGACCTGGGGTCTTCTTAGGATGGGAAGTACCTGGGAAGCCTGGTATCAGGGAGAGTAGAGGCTTGTGGCGATTTGGGACTGATAAGCCAAGAAAATGGAAACTGGGCACTGGTATAGGTCATTGCTGCCCGGAGCTTGGCCCACACACCCAAATCAGGTGCACAGACCCTCCGCGTGGGGGTTGGGGGTCATGTTTTGGAAACTGAAAGCCTTTTATTTTATTTATTTATTTATTTAGTTAGTTAGTTAGTTATTTTTTCCCACCATGGCTGTACCTGCAGCATATGGAAGTTCCCAGGCCAGGAATCAAACCTGTGCCTCAGTTGCAGCCACATTGGATCTTTGCCACAGGGAACTTCCTCGTAAAAGCCATTTAAATTCATAGTTACACTTGCATTTTAATCTCCCCTAAAGGTACCGCAGTGCCTTCTCATTGGGCTCCTGTCAGCCCACGGTGGTGGAAATGCCCTGCCCAGGTGTGAGCTGACACCTTTCTCGAGGGGCAGTAGCCCACATGGGTAGTTTCTGTGACAGAAGAACTCACTGGAGCAAGAGTGCAGAGGCTGATACAATAAAGCCATGGCTGGAACGTCATTAGCCATCCTGCACAGAAGCCCTTGGGGAAGTTTATGTCCTTCTGCTCTGTGAGCTCTGAGAAGTCACCTGTTGACAGTGCTCTGACAGGATGCCAAGTCTGCCCCAGCCAGAGAGGACCCACAGTGGGACACCCAGCCCTGCCCCTGACTCACTCACCTTCATGTAAAGTTGGAACCCGCAGCCCTGGGTGGGCGGGCAGGGGGGCCCTGTTGTAGGACAGCCATACTGACGGTGGCAGGCCATCCCGCCAGCCACCAGGAATTAGTAGGAGGGGGTCCTGGCCGGTGGTGTCCACCCTGTTAGTGCAGTGGGCGGTGTGAGGACACAAGTCACAGCCCTGCCCTCACAGTGCTTCGTTAGAGATGGTAACCCATTGTGCACAGGCTTCCGTATCACACGATAAAAAGGGAAAGAAAAATCTATAAACCACAGCATATTTGATCTGAAAGCACAAATGTTTTCCAGCTTCATAATCCCCAGGGTCTTCCCAGACAGTTCTAATTGCTCCGTCTCTATCAGTACAAGCACGTGCAGACCAGACATTGCTCAGAGGGATATACCAGGGGTTTCCAAGTCACATAAAAGCTGTTCTCTGAAGTTGACTTTCACATCACTTATTTTGAGCCTGGGCTGCTGATCTCCAGAGAAGTGATCTGCAGTAATAACAACTCACATCATAATAAGCCTGTTCTGTTTACTGAGCACTTTGGATGGGAAGATGGAGCCCATGGCTTTCACATCCAGGCTCTGCCCTGACTTGCCCCCTCGCCACCCTCGCAGCACTGTGGTCCTGTGTTGCCCCCGCGTGGGGGGAGGTCTGCCCTGCCTCCCTCCCCTGTGGCTTTGTGAGTGGAAGGTGAGGAGCTGGTTCCCCCTTCCGCCAAGTCTCCAGCCCTCTCTCCACACCTACTACTGTCACCCTGCCGGCTCCTGCAGAGAGCACAGGTCTCTGTAGGAAGAAAATGACCCCCCATTAGGGTCTGCTCTGTAAACGAGCTGAGATGACAGATGTGGTTGTGCTCTTCTGTGGGACATTTGGTGAGCTCACCCTGGGAACAGCATTCACCATCTCCTGCTGCCTCCTGTGAGCCAGCCTGTGTCCCTGCCCCACACTGCCTGGTGGGCTGGTCTCCCCAGGCTGCTGTAATCCAGTGGCAGGAGAGATGACTGAATTGGAAACTAAAATGGTTCCTACAACACTCTCTCTTTATCCCTGTCAAACTTAAATCTTCCCCTCCAGAGTGCCTGTTGTAGCTCGGTGGGTTAAGAACCCAACACAGCATCCCATGAGGATGTGGGTTCGATCCCTGGTCTTGCTCATTGGGTTAAGGATCTGGTGTTGCCATGGCTGTGGCAGCTGCAGCTCCAATTTGACCCCCTAGTCTGGGAACTTCCATGTGCTGAGGGTGTGGCCATAAAATAAAAAGAGAGAGAGAAAAAAACAATTTTTCCCCTGCGACTCTCTGTAAAACTCTTCTTGCTAAGAGCTGTGCCAAGCCAGGTGCTGAGCAGATGGGCACCTGTGATGTCCTGTCACAGAGAAGGGGTCCCCAAGTCAGTCTTTACCTGTTCCCGTCCTGGGCTGCCAAGATCTTCCTTCTTTGCACCATTTCACCCTGGAAAGAATCAAGTTCAAAGTCTGATATCTCCACTGTGTAAGCATGAAATCCCTGACCTAAAGGATTCAGACCTACAGGCCTGGGTGCTGTGGCACAAGGAGACATGGCAGTGAAGGGTCCCCAGAGGGAAAGATGATGACACACTGGGTAAAAATCACATTGGAGCTCAGGGCTCTCTTAGATTGGCCTGCCTGGTTCTGCAGGTTCTTGTTCTGTGACCTTGAGCGTGTCACCACTTCTCCCTTTTGTAAAAGGGCTGTGACAGATACACAACAAAAAGTCTAGCCAGCTCATTTCCTCATGTATCGAAACCTTAAGAATTGAAGGAGTGAGAGGAGGGAGTTTCTTAGACCTTTTGAATTGGGGGTGTGGTGGGGAGAGGAGAAAAGGAGTTGGGAAGGGCTGAATGGAGGCAGCTTTGGCAGATGACCTCATTGTCCTGCTTGGGGCTGGGGACTCTTAACCTGACTTTCCAACCTTTCACAGTGTCTCCAAGACATTCAGGTTAGCTTCATGTTCTTGTTTCATTTTCAGAGAAAGGATAGCAGAAAGAATGAGAAAACCAAAAAAGTGACGAGTTTTTATAAGAAATAACTTTCTTAAAGGTATTTTATGAATAGCAAATATTTTATTTTCATTATGTGAGTTTCAGGTGTAAAGAATTACAGTTCAGGAGTTCCCATCCTGGCTCAGTGGAAACGAATCTGACTAGGAATCATGAGGACACGGGTTCAATTCCTGGCCTCGCTCAGTGGGTTAAGGATCCAGCATTGCCATGGTTGTGGTGTAGGTTGCAGATGCAGCCCGGATCTGGCCTGGTTGTGGCTATGGTGTAGGATAGCGGCTACAGCTCCAGTTCAACTTCTAGCCTGGGAACCTCCATATGCTGCCAGTGTGGCCCTAAAAAAGACAAAAGACAAGAATTACAGTTCACCATCTTTCTGCAGAGTGATCACCAGCACACATCTAGTTACTGAACATTCATCACCTCACAGCTGACCCCTTCACCACCTCAACTCACCCCAGACCCTTCCCCTCTGGTAGCCACAAGTATGTATCTGCATTTTCTGTTTGTTCATTGGTTTTTTTAGATTCCGCATATGAGTAAAATCACATGGTATCCGTCTTTGACTTACTTCACTTAGTATAACACTCAAGGTCTATCCATCTTGTCACAAGTGGCAAGATTTCTTGCTGTTTTTACGGCTGAGTAATATTCCATTGTGTGGAATATACACACATGATGGAATATTATTTATACATATATATCACATCTTTATCCATTCACCTATTGATGGACATTTAGGTTGATTCCATATTCATAAATAATGCTGCAATGAACATAAGGGGGCATATCTTTCTGAATTAGTGTTTTCATTTTCTTCAGATACATACCAATGATTGGGGCTGTTAGATCCTATGGTAGTTACATTTTTAATTTTGTTTGTTTGTTTGTTTATTTATTTTTGTCTTTTTGCCTTTTCTAGGGCCGCTCCCATGGCATATGGAGGTTCCCAGGCTAGGGGTCTAATCGGAGCTGTGGCCGCCAGCCTATGCCAGAGCCACAACAACGCAGATCCAAGCCGCATCTGCAACCTACACCACAGCTCACGGCAACGCCGGATCCTTAACCCACCGAGTGACGCCAGGGATCGAACCCACAACCTCATGGTTCCTAGTCGGATTCACTAACCACTGAGCCATGACGGGAACTCCTAATTTTATTTTTTATATAATGATTTTTATTTTTTTCATTATAGCTGGTTTACGGTGTTCTGTCAATTTTCTACTGTACAGCCTGTTTTTAATTTTTGAGGGACAGTGTTACTGTTTACCATAGTGACTCTACCGATTTACATTCCTGCCAACAGAAACTTTCCCTTCTTGCAACATCCTTTCCAACACTTGTTGGTTATCTCTGGTCCTTTTGGTAACAGCCACTCTGAGCGGTGTGAGGTGGCATCTCCCCGTGGTTCTGGTTTGCATGTCCTCGACAATTAGCAATGCTGAGCATCTTCTCCCATTCCTGTGGACCATCTGCATTTCTCTTTGCGGAAAATGTCTATTCAGAGCCTCTGCCCGGTTTTTAATTGGGTTGTTTGGTTTTCGTTGTTGAGTTGGCTGAATTCTTTACATAGTTTGGTGATTAAGGCCTTATGGGATACATGATTTACACATATCTTCTCCCAGTCAGTAGGGGACCTTTTCATTGCCATGCTAGTCTCCTGTGCTGTGCAGAAGCTTTTTAGTTTGAGGTATACCACTTGTTTGTTCTTGCTTTTGTTTCCCTTACTGTGGGGTCAGATCCAGGAAAACATCTCTAAGACCAGTGTCAGTGTAGCAAATAACTCTAAGTAACTGCCAAAGTCCCCAAGCAATCTTGTCTTTATGGGACCTTTCATTCCCTTTGCTTTTTTATCTGGTGAAAATCAACTTTTGTGAAAGTAACTTCATAAGGACTAAGAAAGTGACTTGCACTTTCGCACTTCATCATCTCTGAAGCCATATGTCAGCCATTTCACTCAGGTGTTTTTTGAAATGTTAAGATTCATACAGAAATCAAGTCAGTCACTTTAAGGTTCACAGTAACTGTTGGGCCCTCCCCTCCCCTTGCATTCCTCCCCCAGTTTAGAAAGAGTGGGGAGTGGAAACAGTAGCTGGTTCTTGGAGTCACATATACTTGTAACAATTTGTAGAATGCCAACCCATTTCTTGTAAAATGCTACATTAGCTTCTTGAACTGTCACTTATTACTAAGAGTAGCATCTCTGCTGTTTGAAACCTTCTTGGGTTAGCAAACTCAGTGGTTTTTTTAATGCCCAAATGAGTAGCTTGACCCTGTGGACAAAGCTGAGACCAACAGAGTGGTGGTCAGGGCTTCCCTGCAGACGCGCATCTCAGCAGCCATCCTTCCTCCTGGGGATGAGGGACCCCCCACGCACAGGGAATCAGGCCAAGTTTGAAGTACTATGAGGTACAGCTGAGGCTCTGGGCATGCAGATCACCCCCAGTCCTGGTGCACATGCAAGTCCGCTGAAGGTTGGGGTAAACATCCCAGGGATAAGGTGTCTTTTGCGACAGCTGGGAAATAAGGTAAACTAAAGGCAGGAGGTCAGAAAGGAGCATTGGGGATCGAACGAGAATGCTGTGGGTGCTGTTTATGAGTCCTGTTCCTGGGCCCATTGTAAATAGTGAAGGTGGGAGTACGTCTGCTGGGCAGTCCACCCAAGCCACACAGATGTCTGGAACTGTGGTGTCTGGCAGATCCTGGCAGGGGTATGGCTGCTCCAGAGGACCTCAGAGGACCTCAGTTCATTGCTGTTGGAATCTTGGGCACTTAGCAGGGACTACATGTGTGCAGCCATCTTCTCTTACACTTTTCACTTCCCGAGGAAGTGTCTTTTCATGGACTTAAATGTAATCACTTACCAACAGTTGCAGCATGGAATCAAGGGCATGGGAAGGAATTCAGAATTCCCTGACTGAGGTTGCCATAGCTAATGAGACTTGATACCAGATCTGAACCTTTTTTTTTTCTTTCTATCAGCAGCTCCAATTCGTTTTATGGCTTTAAATTTGAAGATTAAATACCTATAGAGAAGAAAGTCTTGGGGGTTTTGTTTTTTGGTTTTTTTTTTTTTTTTTTTTTTCCTTTTTAAAAAAGGTTTAAAGTTAGGAGCATAGCTTTGCCTCTTCTTGGATTGCTCCTATTTTATTTGCTTGTTTTATTGCCACTTTCCATTGAACTTTTTTACAGCTGTGGGTCACTATCTGATGTGCAAAAAGGAAAACATCTTGTATTTAAAACTGAGCTAAATACAAAAGCTTTTGAGTACAAGAAGAGTGAGGTTTTTGCTGATTGCTAGTTGCTTACCAACATCATCAGAAATTGAAATTCAAGCTGTCTTTTCTTGATGGAAAATATAAGAATTAAAACTGCATTGTTGTAAAATTAGTAATTCGTCATTGCTTACTGAACCCCTGCATGTGAAAGATGGATGTCGTTTCCATGTTTCAGATACAGCACCAAATGTCTGTGTTAAAGTTCGTATAAATAACTGGCAGTTCAGGGTTTACCACTGAAAATTTGGGCATAGTAAATTTTGCAAATGTTTTTTAGGGAAGACAGGCAGAAGTTAAAGTGGGTCATCCCCCCAAAGTCAGCTCCGCTGGTATTTATTGAGTACAGAGTGACAGCAGTGAAATAGGATTAACCTAAACATGCCAAAAATATCCTAAATGTTTCTTCATTTTAACTTTTCCGTTGTGATGGAATTTTTCCAAAAATTATCTACAGATGGGCGGACCGGGAGCCTGTATCGGAAGTTCTTCTCTTAGTACTTCCGTCTCTGTTCGGTGAAATACGGCCCACCCTGGAATTTGTCAGCGGGCTTGACCCACCTCGGGTCGGAGGTGGATCGGGTCGCACCTGGAGATATGCTTAGCGCTGGGCGCGGGGAGGGGTGGCCCGCTGTCCCGCCCCGCCCTGTCCTGCCTGTCTGAAGTTGTCCCTTTTCTCCCTGCAGGGACGCACTGAAGATCCAGCAGCTGCAGCAGCAGATCCGCCTGGAGCGCGAGGCCCGCGCGCGCCCCTCGCCGCCCGCGTCCCCGGAGCCGGCGCGCCCGGAGCCCATGAGCGCGCTCGCCGCCCGGCCCGCGCGCGCCATGCAGGCCTCCGGCTCGTTCAGCTATGCGCGCCCCAAGCAATTCATCGCGGCGCAGAGCCTGAGCCCCGGCTCCCCTGCATCCCCAACGCCCCCCGCCGGCCGCGCGCCGCCTCCCGAGCCCGAGGCGCCATGGAGCGCGCTCCCGCCGCCACCCCCGCCGCTGAGCCCCACCGCGGTAGCCCCAGGGCCCGACGTGTTCCCGCCGCCGCCGCCACCGCCTCCGCCCGGCCCGGGCCCCACGCCCCGCGCCGCCCGGTCCGGCCCGGGCCCGGCGCCCGCAGCGTTGCTCTGTGCCCTGCTGCCCTCACCGCCCGCCGCCGCCACCGTCCCGACCACAGTCTCGGCGCTCGGCCTGCCACGTGCCGCCCCCGCCGCGTGAGTACCTGCTCCCCACCCCCATCAGAATGGGAGGAGTACAGCAGCTGGGAGGGGGGTCGGGGCTAGGGGCGCACTGATCTGGGTTGTAGTCTCCACCGGAATCCAGAAGTGAGCTTATACGGAAGGGAACAGATTTGTAAGAGGCTTCACCTTGAGGCAGGTAAGTGAGGCCCAGTCCCTTGTCAGCTATGATTCCTCCAGGGATTTCAGGATCCTCTGTCCCAGTGGCTCCTCCTGTCACATTGATGCCGAGGCAGCTCTGAAATCTTCCCATAGAAATTCTATGAGGATAAGTAAGATGTCGTCCCCAAATTACAGGAAAGCCTTCAAAAGACACCTTTGGGCCAGGTGTCTGGGGGGCCTTGTGGAAGTGTAACGAGTAAGAGCTGGCACACAAGCCTTTTACTGAAGAATTCAGAAAGTTGTGCTGGCAGAGATCAGGCCAGTTCCCTTATCTCAAACCCTTCCTGTTGAAATGGTGCTTCAGAGCTTGCCAGAATCCCAATATTGTTTGGAGAGAAAAGAAGGAAACCCCAAGTAGCGTTTGGTACTGGAATAGAAGTGAGAAGACCTTAGAATTCCGGGTATTTTCATTGATAAGAACGTTTTCCCTCCTGGGGTGGACTTGTGCCGTCTTCGAGATGAGGGCCACTGTTAGGCCACAGCTAAGCGTGCCCTGTTTTATTAGGAACTTTCTGAGTGCCGGCTACAGGAATTCTGTTTGAAATACAGCGTCTTCTCAAACCTTTATTGGAAAAAGCTGTGAAATGCATAAGTAACTAAATCAAATAAGGGAGTATGGTCTGGACAGAAATGATGTGGTAACGGGCTTTTCTTGAAAGTTAAGTCAGTTGCTTGCCTGAGAAAACCTTTGTCTCCCTCCCTCCTTTTCTGTTTGCACTTTCATTTGAGGATTAGAGGATTATTTTGCACAAAGAAGCTAATTTAGGAGAGATTCAGAAAGTGGGGGATGTTAGGGACACTTTCTGTCTTATCGTGAAATGGGTCCCCAGGAAGGTGGGTACCATATAAGTCCTCTGCCTAGAATTTCTCATTTGGAATTTGATCAAAGATGAGTCTGTCAGACTTTGGGCATCATACCTTTTATCATCTTAACTAGAAACAGCAGTTTAGGAGTTCCTGTCATGGCTCAGCAGAAACGAATCTGACTAGTAATCATGAGAATGCAGGTTTAATTCCTGGCCTCGCTCAGTGGGTTAAGGATCGGGCTTTGCTCTGAGCTGTGGTGTAGGTTGCAGATGCAGCTTGGATCTGGCGTTGCTCTGGCTGTGATGTAGGCTAGCTGGTACAGCTCGGATTCGACCCCTAGCCTGGGAACTTCCATATGCCACAGATGTGCCCCTAAAAAGACCAAAAAAAAAAAAAAAAAAAAAAAAGAAAGAAAGAAGGAAAGAAAGAAAGAAGAAAAGAAACAGCAGTTTATTCTGCTCTTTGCAATTCTTTTAAGCAGTGTTAAGGGCTTATTACCTCAAGTCGTAGAAGCATTTGCTTCTTGTCAGCATCTATCACAGTCACTCATTTACGGAGTCAAAATATTTTATAATTGTTACCACAGAATAATCCAGTAGCTCCTACCATTTCTCAAAAGTTAACAGAAAACTCAGGCTGATTTTGTGGCTTTGACACCAAGGATCAGTGGCAACCCCAGACTTCAAGCTCTGTGCCAATCCAGAGGCCACTGCAATGTGGTTACCCCTGCGTCTTCAAAAATTTTCCCTGTTGCTCAATCACACACACACTTGAAGAATTCTTTTTTTTGGTTTGATACATGTGACTTTTAAAACATTTTTTCCTCGGGCATATTCTGGAATCACTCGTTTGCATTCTGAATTAAAACCAAAAAAGCTATTTATCCATCATAATAATTCAGATAATCTGCCAAAGACTGAGTGTCCCATTCAGGGCTACCATGACTACTTGGCATTCTTGAACTTGCAGGAACTGCCAGATTCTTGAATCTTTCAAATTATTTATTTCTATTTTATTGGGCACAAGTGGTGGTGGTGACAGCAGACTGTTTCATTTACATGTTACTTCTCTGGTTGGACTATTTTGCCATAAATGTCAAGTACCAGTTGGGTATTTTGTTTTTTTTTTTTTTTTTTTTTTTGGTTCTGTCTGATGTTTTACCATAATCTGAAATAGAAATTTCAGATGTCTCCTTTTTCGTTTCTTTCCTCCCTCCCTCTCTCGCTTCCTTCCTCACCCATGGCTCATGAAAGTTTCTGGGTCAGGAATCGAATCTGAGCTGCAGCTACGGCAATGCCAAATCCTTTAATCCACTGCACCCAGGCCGGGGATCAAACCTGAACCAAGCCACTGCAGTCGGATCCTTAACCTGTTGTGCCACAGTGGGAACTCCCAAATCTCTGTTTCCTTAATCCTCAGTTGCAGTACTGGCGGTTGTATTGTCAGTATCTCTGTCGTGTCCTGTTTTCTTCTGTAGGGGAGGGTCTCAGTAGTCCGTGGAGGTGAGGCTTGTTCCTCATGTCTGCACAGAGCAGACAAGTTGGGGAGCAGAAAAGAAGGCACAGGACGTGGCCCTGCAGCACCACCCCTTGGCTATGGAGGGGGTTGGGGGAACTTTTGTGCACCTAGCTCCCCCAGTGCCTCTCCCCCTTCAGAGGCTGTTTCTCCCCTCCCCCCAGCCCCCAGGCTGTGGGGTCACACTGCCCTGCTCAAAGCTGGCGACAGACACAAATGTCCAGTTGACACTTCTTGCCGATGCGAGCAGTGAGCAGACGCCTTAGGAGGAAGCTAGTGTGCTCCCTGCCTCTGTACCGCCTCTTCCACGTCTGCTATCCGCCCCCTGCTCAGAGTCTACCCTAGAGATGGTGGGGGTCCCAGGGACTTGAAGGCCCCTAGGAGAGGGTGGCAGCTCTTCCTCTGCTGGTCCCCGAGCAGCTGGGCCACGTCTCAGATCCCACCTGAGAGCCACCTGGCGTGGTGGGCCCAGCATTTCTCACCACCCTCAGGCTTCTAGAATCGGCTCTCGGGCACTGCAGAGCCCAGCACTATGATGCTCTTAATTGCCTCTTTATAGTAAGTAGGGTTAGCTGTGTTTGTTGGAAGTGAATGCTTGTGTCAGCAAGAGCTTTGATGCAGATGTGATAACAGGAGCTTTCATTCTGCAGACTCTTGGCTCTTGACAGACAATGTCTCACTGTCCTGCTCTTTTCCCCCTAATTTATAAGAGACAGGTAGGTGAAGACAGCATCATCATTCTGCTTCAAGGTAAGAGACCTCAGGAGGCGGAGGGTCTCCCAGGATCTGTCAGTTAGCCTGAGCAGGAGGGCCTTGCCTTGGCCTGCTGCCTGGGCTGATCACTAACCAATCTGATGTCTGGTTTCTTGACTGAAGAAAACTGCATACAAAATCCTCCAAGTCTTAAGGAAAAGTCTGCAACAGATTTCATTGTACTTTAGAGGTTTTCAAGTTGAGACTGTGGTGAGACGGTAACTAATAGGAAAGACAGGCTGCCTTGGACCTTGCCACAGGAAACGAAGGTGGGCCTTGTCAGCCCCCGTTAGAGGTAAGGCTCCACTGTTGGGCTCTTTGGGGTCCAGTTTCTTAGAGGATTTCACAAAAGTGTGCATCTGTTCCTGGCCCAGAATTTCCCAGAAGTAGCAGGCGGGATGTCTGGTGAGGATTCTGTTGAGATGTGAGCCCCAGGAGCAGCTGGGACCCCACACTCCATCCTGGGCGACCCCACGCGTGGTGCACTCTTGGATACAGTGTACGAATGCGTGCCAGGGCCCGGCAGGCAATGTGAGGAGAGCGTCACATTATCAGGAAGTTAGGTAACTTTCCTTTCAGTGTGAGCTTCAGGGACCCACCTGTGCACCAACAGCTTGGGCTTCCTAATAAAATTCCATGAAAATAGTAGAATTGATGCACAGAAACTCAGTTTGTGTCTCTTTGGCTCTTTTAGACATTGATTTCTGGGTCTGTCTCTTGGAGGTGAGGGGTACTTCCAGGCCAGTGTGTTGATGATTTTGTTCACTCTGTACCTCTGTGGAATTTGGTTTCCATTCAGTTTTGCTGAATAGGGGAAGAGGAGAATACAGGGATCTTAGTGTAAAAATTCTCCAGTCCCCAGACAGGCCCAGGACCAGCTCAGACACATTGTGCTCCCAGCTGAGCCTTTGAGACTTACGGATGGCATTGACCTGGAGCCACCCCTCAAGGGAGGAGAACTTTCAAGGTTGTTCAGCAGCCAAGGAAAAAAAGGGGAAATTCCCTGGGATTTGTGTGGTTGAATCAGGAAGATTTGACTGTGTGCGTGTGTGTTTGAGCTGTTTTACCCCCGACCACATGACTATTTAGAGCTGGAGCGGGCAGGCAGGAAGCTTGTGTGGGCTGAGCCTATGCATGAGGCATGCGTGGAGGTCCAGTGGTCAAGGTGTGCTGAATATGGATTTTTGTGAAGAGTTCTGGTTTGTAAAGAGTTTAGAAGTGTACTTTGAAAAAAGTCTTATTTGTTTTAATTGTACGAAACCGTGATGAGGGAGAGCATCTCTGTGTCAGCAGGTGCTCTTGATTCCTGACGAGTTGTGCTTTATTCATCAAAAGTAGGTGCCACTTGGGGCCAGACCATAGCTATTTGCATCAAACTCCAACACAGGATCCATCACGTAGAAGAGCCCTCAGTTGCCAAAACTGTGCCTCAAAAACCTGTAAGCACTTTTCTTTGCAGGGCCTCCCCTTCCAAGTGCTCTGTCTTGGTTGCTCTATCCTCATGTGCTAAGCCTTACTCCACTCAGTTTTTAACACAACGTCTTCGACTTTTCTGAGTTGCATTAGTAAGTACTCCAAATAAGGTGCTCTCAGCAAGAAAGAACAGGCTCTGCATTAAACTCGGTGACAGCGGGCTGTACCCTGGCCTCTCTCCCCGAGGGGCCAGCGCCAAGTTCCTTCTTGAGAGGACCAGTGGGGAGGGGTCCTCATGGGAGGTACCACAGCCACTATTTGGGGTCTGCCCTCTGACCAGTGTGTGATTAACAAAGAGGCACGTGAGGAGAGGCAGTAAAGAGAACAGGGCATGATGGGGAAGCGGGTGGGCTTACTCAGAGCCCCCTTCTCAAGGGGACAGAGAACTGGAGGCTGAGAACAGGTGAGGGGCGGCCTGGCTCGGACAGCCACCGCTGACCATGTATGTCCTCTTTAAAGTTCGTCGGGTACTGAAGACCAAGGTCATTGATCGTGGCTCCTCTGGCTCTTGGTGTCAGTAGGTCCCGGGTTCGTGGCCCAGCTCGGAACATAGGTCTGCCCCCAGCAGGCAAGAGGCAGCTCCAGGTTTGACCAGCCAAACACAGGATATCACAGCACTTCATTTCTGTAACACCGATGTGTGCTGTCATCCAACTGGGATGTCAGGGCAGTGACCAGAGAGGAAGGAGGTGGTAAAGCAGTTAGCTCGGACCTTCCCACTCCAGGTGTCAGGAGACTCAACCAGCAGCTTAAATGCCTGGCGTTTCCTGATGGACATCACCCACGCTGGGTCAGGCGGTCAGTGTGGGTCAGGGTCCTCAGGCACCCAGGATTCCTGGTCTTCCCGGGCAGTCCCCATGGGCCTGTTGTGGGCTCTTCCCCTCAGGGTCACGGGGTGGGTGCCAAGGTTTGGGCATTTCATGTATGACAGTGGCCGCCAGTGAAGGAAGAGGGGCGTTTCTTCTTTCCATAGACGGGAGACCTTCAAGGAGAGCACTCGCCCCCAATCCCTCCCTCCCCCACCCCCTGGTCTCCTTGGCCAATGTCCAGCCAGGGCTCTGCTGACACTGCCAGACTGGGATCTCAGACTCGCAGACTGATGGGTCAGCCAGCACCCCCCTGCCCCAGGGGTGGGGTTCATGGGGTCCACCTGAGGAGGGGAGAGCTGGCAGGCAGAGGGGGCGTGGCCTCGTGTATCACTGATGGGGGTACTGATGGGACGAGGCTGGTGCAATGGGAGAAGCAGAAGGGTTGGTGCTCCTGTGTTTATTTACATGCCTGGCTTCACCGGGGCTCTCTGCCATGTCAGCAGAGGGGGTCAGGCATTGATGCCTTAACATATTCCCAGTAAAGTCAACTTTTGTTAACTTAGAAAAGTCTCATCATAAAGTAAACAGTAGAAAAAAGGAAGTATATGCAGAGTATATGTAGAGCATAAAGAATAATCCTAAGGCTAAAGTCTCACCTGTTTCTAATACCTTCGACTGTGCCCAATTGCATCCATTCTGCTTGGAGGTGACCACTGCCCTGAATTTCTGAGTGGGTCACCCTTTACTTCCTTTATAGTTTGTGTGCCTCTCTTTCCCTGAGTTTGTTGCTCAGATTTTCATCTGCATCAGAATCACTGGGCGGGCCTGTGAACACAGTTTCTGACTGAGTGGGTGGAGGAGTAGGGACCGGGTGAGGCTGATGCTGCTTGTCTGCCCACCCTTCTTTTGAGGACCACTGCCCCGCGGGAGACTGTTGAGCTTTGCCTGTTTCGTAGTGGAAGTGTGGCATGTGCATTCTTCTGTAACTCCCTCTTTAACTTGACATTATGTCTTTGAACTTCAGCCTCAGTGCTATGAGCCTTTCATTTGTCCCATCCTACGAGGCTGTAGTTTCTCACTCACCTTTACTCACAGCCCTGTGAGGGAGAGAAGGAAGATGCGGAGCAAGCTGCTTCCATCACCAGATCAGGCCTGCAGCCTGGTTGTCATCCCCGCCCCCAGATCTGGAGAGAAGAGGATGAGGGAGGGGGAGATTCCCGCTTGAATAAACTGAGGACTGGGGGCTGAGTTGATGACAGTGTGACGTCTGTTCTCTGAAGGCCTCTTGGGGTCTCAGATATCGTAAAACCTACTGGTGAGATGTGTTCACAGACCTGCCCAGAGGCACAAACCTCACTCAAGGCAGAAACCCAGGCCTGGATGCAAAGCACACATTGCCACCTCCCTGGCCCCAGCGTTCATCACAACCTGGGATGTACCCCCAAGGTGGGGGTGGACTCTCCCTGAGGATCAAGTCCCTTCAGTGTGGGACAAGGGGGTCCCCAGGGTGGGCGGTGCTCCCTCAACACTGAGTGCTGGGCTGGGGTGTGCCGCCCTGCCCCATCTCCTGCCCCTGACCTGCCTGTGCTCACCTGCAGGGCATTTCCCAAGAAGGCAAGCAGGACCACCAGGATGGCCTCCGACGAGGAGATCCAGGGCTCCAAGGACGCCGTCATCCAGGACTTAGAACGGAAGCTGCGCTTTAAGGAGGACCTGCTTAACAATGGGCAGCCGGTATGGGGGTGGAGGTGGGGGTGGAGGTGGGGGGCTGGGGGGACAGCCAGTAGGAGGCCAGGGGGATTGTGGGGACTGGGAGGCATCTGGTACAAGGGTGGGGGAGACAAGGGGGCAGCCGGTCCAGGGGGAGGGCTGGGAGGGCTGAGGCTGTGCCCTGCCTCCCTCACCAGCCCGAGGCCCTGGGACCTGTCCTCTCAACTCCTCTCTGTTGGGATCCTGGAGGGGTGGGGGAGGAAGCTGCCTCTTGCTCCCTTCTGTGGTTCCTGGAGCAACCATAGCAGGCTGGCGAGGAAGTAGGGAGGAAGGGTAAGGATGGGAGAAGTAGAACCAGCAAAGAACTGTAACCTCGACCTTGGAGAGAAAGGAGCAAATCCCACTGGGGGGCCGTGGGAGGGAGAGGAGTGCCCTTGGTGATGTCTCTGCCTGAAGCAGCAAACTAGAATTAATGTTCAGCAAACAGAACCTGGATTCTCTGGCTCGTACCACTTCTGCACATGAGGCATCTTTACTTAGGGGACCATGGCTGGAGCCTGGATGGTTAGGAGATGCTGATCAGCAGCCTGGGAGCAGGGCTGCTCATGTACTGGCTCCCGGCCTTCAAGACAGACCCACTAACTCAGAAGACAGTTGCTCTGTGTTGAGGCTGCAGAAATATTAAGTCCCTGAGCAGATCTGGTGAAAACATACAGGTGTTTCCTCCAGTGGGCCGAAGTGTTGCCTCATCAGTTGTTTTTGTTTGCTTTTTGGTTTTTCTTGATCCTTTTCTTATTACATAAGAGTACATTAAGGGGACGGGAAAAGCAAGACTAGTGAATAAGATTTCTCAGGTCTGGGAATGGAGCCCATGGTGCTTTATTGTGGGAAGATTTGCCTGATTCTTAAATAGAAACTGAAAAGGACCTCTTTGTGTAAATCTGCCTTAGATACTTTTTTTCAGAAGAGAAAGCCTCTATGCTAATTAAGTGTTGTAGGAATTTTAATTATAAGGCATTGATAGATAAAAATGCCAGCGCAGCCCACGTGTGGTGGGAGAGGTGGGAACTAGAGGGGTGTTGGCTGCTGATTTTAATTATTAGGGCGTCCTGGTCTGAGCTCAGGGCGATTAAAATTCTAACAAGATTTTGTGTTAGGTATTCACTGAAAAGAGATTTTCACAAAGGGAAAATGTTTTCTCCCTGAAATAAGTGATGGCATGTGTAAATGGACATATTTTGGAAGTTTTCCCTGGTTCTATCAACCAAAGTCTTTGAAAGATTAAAAGAAATACTTATGGGAACTTTTTCAAGCCAGATAAAGGCATCTCTCCAGGTTTCTTTTTTGTTTTTGGTTATTTTTTTAAATATCTGTTATGGACTAGCTTTGGGTTAAAAAGATTTCTAGAGTTTTGATGTGGCTCAGCAGATTAAGGACCTATGATGTCTCTGTGAGGATGTGGGTTCGGTCACTGGCCTTGCTCAGTGGGTTAAAGATCCAGTGTTGCTGCAAGCTGCAGCTTAGGTCACACATGCAGCTTTTAGGAGAGCAGGTATTTAAAATTCTCTCTGAGGAGTTCCTGTCATGGGTCAGTGGTTGACAAACCTGACTAGTAGACTTGAGGACTCGGGTTCAATCCCTGACCTCGCTTGGTGGTTTAAGGATCCAGCATTGCCATGAGCTGTGGTGTAGGTCACAGACGAGGCTCAGATCCGGCATTGCTGTGATTGTGGCGTAGCCAGGGGCGACAGCTCCAATTTGACTCCTAGCCTAAGAACCTCCATATGCCACAGGTTCAGCCCTAAAAAGACAAAAAAAAAAAAAAAAAAAAAAAAAAAAAATTAAAAACATAAAATTCTGAAAATTCAATTCAGGATTAATTGACATGGTAATTTGCCGGTCACACTGGGTTAAGAATCTGTCTGTGGAGGCTCAGGTTCAATCCCTGGCCCAGAGCAGTGGGTTACGGATGTAGCATTGCCACAGCTGTGGCAGAAGTTGCAGCTGCAGCTTGGGTTTAGTCCCTGGCCTGCGACTTCCATATGCCACTGGTGTGGCCATAAAAAAAACCCAAAAATTGAATTCAGGGTTTTTTTTCTCTTTTTAGGGCTATAATACCACGGCATATGGAAGTTCCGAGGCTAGGGGTCAAATCGGAGCTGCAGCTGCCAGCCTACACCACAGCCACAGCAACCCAAAATCTGAGCCTCGTCTCAGCTTGTGGCAACACTGATCCTTAACCCACTGAGCAAGGCCAGAAATGGAACCCGCATCCCTCATGGAGACAACGTTGGGTCCATAACCCACTGAGCCACAATGGGAACTGCAGGATTTTTTTAAACATACGTGAGAAAAATAATTTAAGTAACAACATGCAGGACCAAGACCTTCTATGAAGCAGACACCCACCTCCACCTCTGCTCATCTGCAGTCCCTTCATGAAATGAAATAATTGGCACTTTAGATCTCTGTCATTTGACATGTATCCAATTTCTCTTCCCGGTTTCAGCTGGGACTGGAACCAGCAATTACTGGAAATTGTAAATTTACCCAACATATTTTCCTGATTAGAGAGTTTCCAGTAGAATTTGTGTCTCCATTCAGGAGTTTGGAAGTTCATCTGAAATAATGTCTGCAGGTTTTGTTTTTGTTTTTTAATTCTGCCTTACTAATTACTCTCTATTTTGAATTAAATGCTTGTTTTTAAAATGCCCCCCTGGGCCAGTGGTCATTTAGAACCAGTAGTCAGGAGCAGCAGTCAGCCCAGGGGACAGAGCACAAACACGGGCATTTCTTTGTGTTCTGGCCCAAAGCACTGGCTGCCAGATGCAGAAGCACCACTGCCTTCTCTGCAAGCAGCCTGCCCTGGTGGGATCCCCAGCTGTGGGTCCCAGGTTGGTGGCACCTGCCGTGGCCCCCGTGCCAGGCCCTTTGTGCATTCCTGTCGGTCCTGCAGACCCGGGAAGGGCTCCTAGCACAGAGGACCATGGCTGCCCGTGGGCTCAACTCCCTCAGCCTTGGTCGACCAGGCTGTTCCGAGGCCTGGGGTGCCCAAAATAACATTGCCCTTTGGAAAACATTTTGCGATTTAAATGCCTTTGCCCGTTTATGTTAGGGCTGTGTATGTGACATGCACCTGTCTGATTTCTGCCATGTCCTTGCTGTCTCACCTTCAGTCTGTGTCCGTCAGCTGATGGGTCTCAGTCAGTCACCCTGTCCCCTGACATGGGGTCAGGCTGTGGGGAGCAGCAGGGCAGGTGAGGGCAAGTGAACAGGGATGGAACGGGCTCCTGTGGGCCCAGGCATCTGATAGCAGAGCGGGAGCCGTCACTGACATGCCGGGCACATTGGGTTCTTTGTCTGGAGGCGCTGGGTCCCCGTGGTTTCTCTGACTCCCTGTGACTGCTTTGTGCAGAGGCTGACCTACGAGGAGCGGATGGCACGGCGGCTGCTGGGTGCTGATAGCGCCACTGTCCTCAGCGCACAGGAGCCGGAGGAGGGGCCGGCCAGCCAGGTACGTCCCTGGGCTCCCAGCACGGCCATTGCTCGGTCCTCACTGCTCGTGCTCTGGGGACCTGGGCTGGGCTCTTAGGAAGCAGAGGGTGGGTCAGGAGAGAGCGTGACAGTCCTCAGCCAGCTGCCAGCCACCGTTTCTCCAGCACATACTAGGCTGAGAGCATGATTGTGGTCAGTGACCCTGCTCTTTTCATCTTATGGATTATCTGCCCTCCTTTCAAACATCTCTGCCTCTCCTGTCCTGTGCTTTACTGCAAATACATCTGTGGGGAGAAATACCCTTTTACCGAAACTAAAGTAACTAGTCAGTGTTTCCAGTTACACTCCTAATATCTCGTCCAGGTTGGGAACGTCTGTGTACGGAAGGGACTTTTATCCCCCTGCAGACAGTTATTCATTTCCAGTCCGCAGAAAACTGAAAATGCTGTTTGTTCCCCCTGCTAACACCAAAAAAAAAAAGTCCCTTTGTGGATTTGACAGGTGTTTTTATCATCTCTGCTGCTTCTGCTTGGAGACTCCAGATGTAATTCTAAAATGAAAGAAAGCTTTTTAACACAGGTGTTTTTTTTTTGTTTTGCCTTTTCTAGAGCCGCACCCTGTGGCATATGGAGGTTCCCAGGCTAGGGGTCTAATAGGAGCCACAGCTGCCAGCCTACACCAGAGCCACAGCAACACCAGATCCGAGCCGTGTCTTCGACCTACACCACAGCTCACGGCAACGCCGGATCCTTAACCCACTGAGCAAGGCCAGGGATCGAACCCGCAACCCCGTGGTTCCTAGTCGGATTCTTTAACCACTGAGCCACGACAGGAACTCCGTTAACACAGGTTTAAAGGATCAAGGAAACGCTTTCTCATGTCTTTTGAGACATGAGTTGGTCTTCAAAATCTGAAAGGTTTTCTGTGTTCAATATTGCTACCGCAATCGTTCCACATAGAGAGAAATCTAGAAATCTTGATAGTTTCGTCCTGTTTGTGATACTGGCTTCACTTCTTTTTCTTCTACCGTTACAGGGCCCTGGGTCTCCTCATGCTTCTGTGGGGGATCCTCTGGATGGTCAAAAGGTCAAGCTTTCGCCTTTCTTCTCTTCCCAGCCTCCCCTCTCCCCCTCTCTGTTTCCACCTGTTCTTCCTTGTTTACCTGTGTAGCTGCATTTACTGCTGTACATTAACTATAAGTCCTTAGACCGGTGTATCTGTTTTCATTTACTCTCAGGTGAACAGAATGACTGCAGTGTGATTTTTTTCATGTCATTTATTCACAAACTTGAATTTGATTCTGTCATTAGTGGACTTTACTCTGAATTTTAAATTGTGAGAAGTTTCTCATTGTTAAACCTTTCTGGGGGAGACAGTGCTCATTCTTAAACTGATTGATCTGATAGTAATCAGACAAAACAACTTGTGTATTTTTTGCAGTTTTATCCTACTGTCTTATTTCTTCCCTTGAGCCAGCAGCCTGTTTCTTAAAGATTGAGCAACTCAAGAGGAAACCTTGTTAAAACCATTTTTATTTAACGTTAGAGACTGTGTGCTAAAAGGCTGCCCGGTCTGCACTGTACTTTGTCTGCAAGAGACCTGCAGGGTCCAGCCCAGTCACCAGAGGATGCTGACGACACTCCTGTTGTCTTAACCATTCGAGCGGCTGTCATCTCTCTCCTCCTTGGGAAAAGAGTGAAGGCAGTTGCTCGGAGCCGCAGAGCTGAGGGGTCGAGGCTGAGCAGGGGTAGCTGTGAAGTGGGGGGACCAGGTGCCACAGCTCCATCATCAGTTGGGCAAAAGGGTGGGGGTGTCGCAGCTTCTTCGCTCCCGAGGAGGCGCCCACCCACCTCAGCCTTTACCAGACAGAGAAATCCGTGTGCCATCGTCATCTGTTTTTATCAGCAGTTTAGGAATGACTGATGCCTTCTTCTGTCTTCTCCCTATCCCAAGAGAAAAGGAGGCAATTCATCTCTGTAGTTTTTTGTGGGTTTTTGGATGCTAAGACCTGAAGAGAGTTTGAAATGTCATACACCCTCACTTCCAAACGTCCTTTGTTTTATGTGGAGCTGAGTTAGGCTCAGACATATTCCCTAGCTCTGTGGTAAAAGCATTGCCGTCTCCAGGTGCCTCCCTGGATGGGGTAGGACTCAGGGGACACTTAGTGCCACCTGGACCCAGGGTGGTAACATGGCCCTTATGTCTGATGCAGGAGTACAAGGTCTCCAGCTGTGAACAGAGACTCATCAGCGAGATCGAGTACAGGCTGGAAAGGTCCCCTGTGGATGAATCAGGGGATGAAGTCCCCTGGGGGGACGTGTCTGTGGAGAGCAGCGCGGCTCCGTTCTTCGAGGTGAAGCTGAAGCATTACAAGGTCTTTGAGGGGATGCCGGTGACTTTCATGTGCAGAGTGACTGGGAATCCAAAGCCGAAGGTGAGTTGAAATGTGGCTTCTTAAGTGTTAGGTTTCCCGAGGAGGAGTTTGGCTTCCAACATTCAGCATGTGTGGAGGGTGGGAGAGGTACAGGCTGCCCTTCTTGGAACCTTTGACCTATAGCGTTTGAGGAAAGTGCATGGCCATCTTCAGGAGGCAGTGAAGACCAGCGGGGCGGGGGGGGGGGGTGTAGAAGAATAGAGCAGGATAGGATAGGATAGGATGGGACAGAGTAGAATAGAGTAGAACAGAATAGAGGAACCGAACTGAACAGAACAGACTAGACCGGGAGAATAACAACAATTCAGTGATGGACAAGGAGCTTGGCATGTACCCCACATCATTTATTCATATGATATTTCACCCAAATTGCAGGTGAGTAGCTGAGCTCAGGGAGGTTAATCAACTTTCCGGGGTCAGAGAGCTGTGAGTGGCCAGGCTTGAACTTGAACCCCATGCTCTGTACTGTAGAGAGCTGATAATGGAAACTTCAGGTCTTTGATCTACAAAACCAAGGCTCCTGTATTTACAGAGGCGGTGGAGTGGGAATACATGAGGGAGGGTCCTGGTAGGAGGACGAGGCTGGCCCAGCGGGAGCCCTGTTCCTACAGGCACATGGGGTCCTGGGTGGGGGTGGCCCACTCTTGAAAGTGAGACTAGCAAACAGGACTACACCTTTCCCCAGAACGAGAGAGAAGAGAAAAAGGTGTCCATGAGAAATCGAAGCTCCTCCTTTACACATCACAGGATACAGAGCCCAAAGCAGAGACATTAATGTGAAATTTAGTCCAGGATGGTTAAAATCCTAAGCTTTCTGGCAGAAGCAAGGGAAAACTGTCCTGTAGAACACTTCCCCACTGGGGCCTGTCAGATGCCTGCGGGTTGAGAGGAAGGAGAAGTGAGTTCACAAGAAAAACGCCCAGGCTGTGAGTATCCAGGAGGACAGAAGCTCTGTGCTGCATGGGATGGAGCCATCTGGAGGAATCAGATAACTGTGTTTAAAGTGATGGAAACAGTTTCAAAAGGCACAGACACTTGAATGAAAGAACAGGACCAACGACCAGGCTCATGTCAGGTCCACATACAGACCTGAAAAACACTCCCAGGACCTAGAGTCTAAACAGTGGTTGGTGCAAAAGTGCTGGAATGGGAAGGGGTGGGATGAGAGAAGGGCAGCGCTGTGACCTCACCAGAAACTTCCCCGTGCTCTTGCCCTGTGCCTTCATCCATTGTTTTATTTTCACAGTAAGGAAAGTCTTACTGCCATATTCTTGCTCTAAAAGAAAAGTCCAACCCTACAGTCAGAAAAAAGTAACAGTCTTAGATTTGCAGACCCATGGCCACCTCCTAACAAAATGACACTTCGAAAATAAACTGTTGTTAGAACAAACTTCAGTATTGTCTGGACATAATTGGGTAATTGGTGTGTGTGTTCACAAGCATGCCATCCAATGCATGTATTGAAAATAACCTTGCAGTGAACACAGCATTGTAAATCCGCTATACTTCAATCAACTAAAATAAAGTTTAGAAGATAAACTTGCAACTGATGAATGGAATGCAGCAGGAAATTATAGCTCACAAAATATTCACAAAAAGACCCCACTTTTTGTTGTTGTTTCACCTTACTCTGAAATTTGGATTTAAACCTCTCTTCATAGGCTCTTTTCAAGTCTTTGGAGCTTTTTTTTAAATTTTATTGGAATATAATTGACTTACAGTGTTGTGTTAGTTTCAGGTGTATAGCAGTGATTCAGTTATACACATACATGTATCCATTCTTCAGATTCTTCCCCATATAGATTATTCCAGAGTATTAAGGAGATTTCCCTGTGCTGTACAGTTTGTCAGTGTTGGTTAAGCCTTTGTATATAGTGGTGTGTATGAGTTAGTCCCAAACTCCTAATTTATCCCTCCTCCCAGCATTTCCCCCTTTGGTAACCATAAGTCTGTTTTCTGTGTCTTTGGGTCTGCTTCTGTTTCATAAGTTCTTTTGTGTCATTTTTTATTAGATTCCACATTTAAGTGATTGGATATGGTATTTGTCTTTATCTTACTTCACTTAGGATGATAATGTCTAGGTCCATTCATGTTGCTATAAATGCCGTTATTTCATTCATTTTATGGCTGAGTAGTATTCCATTGTGTATATGTACCACGTCTTCCTAATCCATTCATCTGTTGGTGGACATATAGGTTGCTTCCATGTCTTGGATATTGTGAAATATGCTGCAGTGAACATAGGGGTGCATGTATCTTTTTGAATTAAAGTTTTGTCTGGATAGATGCCCAGGAGTGGGATTGCTAGATCATATGGTAGTTCTATATTTAGTTTTCTGAGGAATCTCCATACTGTTGTCCCCAGTGGTTGCACTAACTTAGATTCCCACCAACAGTGTAAGAAGGTTCCCTTTTCTCCACACTCTCTCCAGCATTTATTATTTATAATCTTTCTGATGATGGCCATTCTGACTGGTGTGAGGTGATACCTCATTGTAGTTTTGATTTGCATTTCTCTAATAATTAGTGATGATGAGCATCTTTTCATGTAAGATGGCTATCTCTATTTAGATCTTTTGACTGTTTTTTGATTGGGTTGTTTGTGTTTTTATATACAGCTGTATGAGGTGTTTGTATGATTTTGGAGATTAATTCTTTGTCAGCCGCTTCATTTGCAAAGATTTTCTCCCATTCTGTGAGTTGTCTTTTTATTTTTTATGGTCTCCTTTGCTGTGTTAATCAGGTCTCATCTGTTTATTTTTGTTTTTGTTTTCATTATTCTAGGAGGTGGATCCAAAACTGTATTGCTGTGGTTTATGTCACAGGATGTTCTGCCTGTGTTTTCCTCTTAATGGTTTTACAGTATCTGATCTTACATTTAGGTCTTTAATCCATTGAGTTTATTTTTGTGTATGATGTTAGAGAGTGTTCTAATTTCATTCTTTTACATGTAGCTATCCAAATTTCCTAGCACCACTTATTGAAGAGACTGTCTTTTCTCCATTGTATATCCTTGCCTCCTTTGTCATAGGTTGGTTGACCATAGGTGCGTGGGTTTATTTCTTGGCTTTCTGTCCTGTTCCCTTGATCTATATTTCTGGTTCTGTGCCAGTACCATACTGTTTTGATGATTTTAGCTTTGTAGTATAGTCTGAAGGCAGGGAGCCTGATTCCTCCAGCTGTTTTACTTTCTCAAGATTGTTTTGGCCATTTGGGGTCAAAAAAGACCTCACGTTCTTTTTAAACCTTACTCAGGGCAAAATCACTGATCAAGCTCTAAGACTGTTGATTCTTGCTCTTAAAGAACTTTGTTCCCTGGAAAGGTGGGTTATTGTTTTGCCATGACTGCTTTTTCTAGCACAACCATAAACGTTTCACAGCTGTAAGAGGCTTGCTTTTTCAGAACTTTCTGTTGCTAGATTTTCTTCTTTTGTTTTCCTGACTGCCATTCTTTTTCTTCCCTCCTGGTTTATTGAAAACTGTTTCTCATGTGCATGTTCTAGGATTTTTAGTACATGGGATATTCGTCATGTTTAAAAATACACATCTTTTTTTTAGCTTATGTTTTATAAAACATTTTTTATTCTGGCCTTGACATACTTGTTCAATTGAGACATGAGAAGATTGAAAAGAATTTCTAACTCACCCTGTTTTCATCTCTCATACCCTCCCTCTCTCTGTCCATTAGCAGTCTTGGTAAAATTTTGGAACTGTCTCTTAATTCTCTCTTGAAAGTTGTTTTCCACATATAAAAGAGGTGAAAACTATGATTAAAGGAAAGAAAGAGTTCTAAAGAGCTGGTAGAGTGGCAAGAATGCAAAAGGGAGAAATTAAATCTAATCATAGCTTCTTTGTTCCATCAGAAGTAAGCCACCCACTGAGGGTGTAATAATTACGTAGCATCACACTTTGTATAACTTAACTTATAGGACTTGGAGGTATTAGTTTATTTGATGATGGCTTTTTAGGTTGTGAAGTTTGAAAATATAGTTCCTATACACATGGAGCTAATTGAAAACTAAGCATAGGAAAAGTTACAATGGTCAGATCCTGATCATTTGTGCATTTATTTTGTGCTGTTTCTGGCCTTTTCCTAACTTAGAGATGAAAGTTTTAAAAAAGATTTTTCAGATTCAGAGGCTTTGACAGGCAGGGGGATTTGAAGGCCGGCTGTGGTCTCAACTTGCATATGGACTTATATGCAGGAAGAAGTTTATTTTAAAACTGCAGGCTCTGAAGTGAATTTCTTCTGTTGGGAACCAGTTAGGAATGCTTTGGGTTGCAGGGAGCAAAACTACTATGGCTTACATAGGGGAATTTATTTCCCTCCTGATGGTGAGTGTAGAGGGGCCGATTCAGCATCCCAGATGTGTTAGGCTGCTGGCTCTGTGACCCATCACCATGGCCCAGCTTCAACTGTGTGGCTCATGACCAAGTCAGAAATAGCGACCAGACCCTGAGAGGCCCACACACCTGGGATCTTGTTTAAGGGTGAGGGAGGGAAGGAGCACCCATAGAAGAAGGGACTGACCGTTTAGAAATTTTTTATTTAGTCAAGTTTTATTTTTACTTTATTTTTCACATTCAGTTTTCTATCATCCTAAGTTAAAATCTTTGAAAATTACTATACGTCTAAATACTACTTGTTTTCTCTAAAATAGTGGGGAGAGCTGACAAACTGTAACCTTCCATCTTGTGCTCCTCAGCCCAAAATTAAAGCAGTAACACCCCCCACCCCCACCTTCACCTCTTCCCCCTCCTCACACTCTGTTCTGTTTGATACAGTTCAGAGGAATGGTTGGAGTTTGGGTCTGGTTTTGTCATCTAAAATGACCTTTTTATCTTTATAGTACAAGTAATAAATTTTCATTCAGGAAATTTGAAAATAGAGGCAAAAAAAGTTGTTCCCATTGTGACTCAGTGGTAACGAACCCGACTAGTATCCACGAGGAGGCAGGTTTGATCCCAGTGGGTTAAGGATCTGACATTGCCGTGAGTTGCAGTGTAGGTCACAGACGTGGCTCAGATTAGCATTGCTGTGGTCCGTGGTGTAGGCCAGTGGCTTCAGCTCTGATTCTCCCCATAGCCTGGGAACTTCCATATGCCACAAGTGTGGCCCTAAGAAGACAGACACACACCAAAAAGAGAAAGAAAGAAAGAAAATAGAAGGAAAAACAGAACTGTGTGTGGTACCAGCTCAGGAATCATCACCATCCTCCTCCATATAAATAATCGGTGAATGCAAATGCCTACTTATATACAACTTGTTAAAAATGAAAAGAGGGTAATGTGATTTCTGAAACTAAAAGAGAATTAAACTTGTTTGTTACCTACCTTTTCACTCAGAAATCAAGGTGCTGCTCAGGTGTCCTGTCTCACCTTTTATACCAAGAGCTCAGAGCAGCCCCTGAAATGAGCAGATCAGCCCTCATCTCCATCTCCATCCCTCTCTATCTTCCCCCAGATCTACTGGTTTAAAGATGGAAAGCAGGTCTCTCCCAGGAACGATCACTACATCATCCAGAGCGACCCCGATGGGACCTGCTCTCTGCACATGGCGGCCTCCACCTTGGATGACGACGGGAACTACACCATCATGGCCTCGAACCCTCAGGTAGGGAAGCATGGGGACGGCCTCAGGCCTGTGCTCAGGGCTTGCAGGCGTTTCCTGTTCAGTTAAAGGGGGTTATGCTTTTTCCTTTTAATTACTTAATGAATTTTATTACATTTATAGGTGTACAATGGGATCATGCTTTTTTGACTTGAAATTGTTTTCCCAAATTCCCCATCCAGCTTGGTTTCCCAAGATAGAAACATTATTTCTTTCATGAATATTTATGTATGCCATTAGATTGTTTGTCCGTGTGAATAATTCCAGTGCAGATGTGCTCTGTAAAAATTGAAATATGTATACACCTCTCATGTGGGCGATAGGGCTGCAGTGCTGGTGAGGATAAGGTTCCAAGACAGAAGATAAGCCATTAAACAAATGCATAATCAGTATAATTTCAGATAGGGTTAAGTCTTAAGGAAAAGGGAGAGTGAGGGGTATGTGTAAGCTGTGATAGAAAAACTAAAAAAAATAAATAAAATATTTAAGGAGTTCCTGTTGTGACGTAGAGGGTTAAGAACCCAACATAGTGTCTGTGAGGATTCGGGTTTGATCCTTGACCTTGCTCAGTGGGTTAAGAATCCAGCATTGTAGCAAGATATGGTGTGAGTTGCAGGTGTGGCTTGGATTCTGCGTTGCTGTGGCTGTGGGGTAGGCTGGCAGCTCCCATTTGACTCCTGACCTGGGAACTTCATATGCCACAGGTGTGGCCCTAAAAAAAAAAAAAAAAAAAAAACCTTAAAAAATAATAAAAGTAAAATAAAATATTTAAAAGAAGTAGACACACAATTCAGTGGAATTTAAGTAATGTGTAAGTGTAGGCAAATTATAATTTCAATAGAACATGTACAAAGCATTCATGATTTTTTTGTTTGTGTCTATCCAAACATTTTCTCTTGTATTTGCCCTTAGATTTAGGGTCCAAAAAAAAAAAAAAAAAAATCAGTTGACTACTTAGAATTAAATAGGTGACTACTGGTTATCATGTTCCCATTTCAATTCTGCAAATTCCTTTTTGTGGAGTACCTTGTGTATTTTAGGCACTGAGGGGGGTAGAGAGGACACAAAAATGTGTAAGAAGTGATTTTGTACCTTAGAAGCTCAGTATTTGATTTCTACGACATCTGCAGACATTATGTAAATAATACACTTCTTTAAAAAAGAAAGCAAAAATTAGCAGTTTTATTACCAAGATTGCCCAGAAGTCATCTTTTTAAGAAATCTCTCATCTATCTCTTTCATTCCATATGTCATTATTTCTTTTGAAGTATATGTTGTGTTAGAAAATAATATAATTGTAGCTGTGCTTACAAAATTCTAAAAGTTTGTACAATGTTTACCCTGTCCTAAGAATACATTGTCATGTAGAGACATATTCCTGCAGTGATATTAAGATTAGACTGAAACTGAAATCAACCACAGGTAAAATCATGTTGTGATCCAGGACAGCAGATTTTTCACTGGCAATGAACAGTTTCTACATTAATGATCGATCCTTCTTGAGGGTCTGATTTTTCAGTCAGTGAATACATGACCATCACATTGAAAAGTAGTCAAGGAGTTCCCATCATGGCTCAGTGGATAACAAACCCAACTAGCATCCATGAAGATGAGGGTTCGATCCCTGGCCTCACTCTGTGGAGTTAAGGATCCGGCATTGCCATAAGCCATGGTGTAGGTCTCGCAGACCTGGCTTGGATCCTGCATTGCTGTGGCTCTGGTGTAGGCCAGTGGCTCCAGCTCTGCTTGGACCTCTAGCCTGGGAACCTCCATCCATATGCCGTGGGTGTGGCCCTAAAAAAAACAAAAGAGTAGTCAAAATCACAAGCTTTACTAACAAATTACATTTTAATTCTTATTTGTGTTCATGTCTGGTATATTTGATGGAACAAAGTGGAAATTTTTTTTTGTTTCCATTTTTTAAAGTTTTATTGAAGTATACTTGACTTACAACGTGATAATTTCTGCTATACAGCGAAGTGATTCAGTTATGCATATACACATATCTTTTCTTTTTCCGATTCTTTTCCCATATAAGTTATTGTGGAATATTGGGTAGAGTTGTTCCCTGTGCTGTACAGCAAGTCCCTGTTGACCATCCATTCCATATACTATAGTGTGTACATGCTGCTGTATACAAACCCCCAATCTGTCCCTAGCCATCCCGCCTTCCTCCTCTGGTAACTATAAGTTTGGTTTCGAAGTCTTTGAGTTTGTATCTGTTGTGTAAATAAGTTCATTTGCATCATTTTTTATATTCTACATTTAAGTGATGTCCTATGCTGTTTGTCTTTCTCTAACTTACTTCACTTAGTATAATAATCTCTAGGTCCATCCATGTTGCTACAAATTGCAATATTTTGTTCTTTTTTAATGACTAATATTCCATTGTATATATGTACCACATCTTCTTTATCCATTCCTCTTTTGATGGACATTTAGATTGTTCCCATGCCTTGACTACTACTGTAAATAGTACTGCAGCGAACATCGGGGTGCATCTATCTTTTCAAATTGTGGTTTTCTCTATATATATGCCCAGGAGTGGTATTGGCGGATCTTATGGTAGTTCTATATTTAGTTTCTTGAGAATCCTCCTTGCTGTTCTCCATAGTGGTTGTACCAACTTACATTCCCACCAACAGTGCAGGAGGGTTCCCTTTTCTCCACACCCTCTCCAACATTTATTGTGTGTAGTTGTTTAATGATGGCCACTCTGGTGGGTGTGAGTTGGTACCTTGTTGTAGTTTTGATTTGCATTTCTCTAATAATTAGTGATGTTGAGCATCATTTCATGTCCTTCTTAGCCATGTGTCTGTCTTTTTTGGAGAAATGTCTATTTAGCACTTTTGCCTAGTTTTTAATTATATATATATAAACCTGTATGAGATGTTTGTATATTTTGAAGATAAATCCCTTGTCAATGGCTTCGTTCGTCTGTCTTTATTGCATTTTCAGTATGTTTCCTAGACTGTTACTAACAAATGTCAGTTTTTAGTTTTCTGCCTCTTAAAGAAACAGTGGAGAACTTGAACAAAGTCCAGAAATTTTCTTCTTTTGGGTCGTTTATTCCTCTCGTGCCCAAGAAAGGCTAGGGTAGGTTATGGAGCTAGAATTCCTTGTGTCCTGTACAAGCTCACCAGTGCTGGGACCCTGCTGTGCATTTCAAGGCATTTTTCCTAGTGAATATTTTAAACTATCGTTGGAACACGCAACTTAATAGAACAAAAGAATGTAAACATAAAGCTACACTTTTGAGTCTCTTCCAGTCTTCTTCAGGTGAAGGATTTTTTCATAAGGAGGGGGGACCTGTGCTCGGGGCAGGTGGCCCCCAGGGTGGTGGTCCTGGCTTTTAATTAAACCCTTGACAAACCAGAAGGAGGGCCAACGATGCCCCATGGAAACCCAGAAAGGAGGAAGGGACACAACCAAAAGGCAGAAATGACACAACAAAGCCAGAGTTGTGACAGTAGCAATGATTCAGAAAAGTGCAGGGTGCAGTTCAGGGGCGAGGAGCGTGGGCCTGGCCTCAGGCAGGTCTGAGTTGGGTTCTGGCTGCGTGGCCTTTAGCAAGTCCTTAACCTCTGTGCCTGCTCCCTTGCTGTGAAATGAGAATAATAACCAGGATTTAAATGATGCATGTAGGAGTTCCCATCCTGGTGCAGTGGTTAATGAATCCAACTAGGAACCATGAGGTTGCAGGTTCGATCCCTGGCCTTGCTCAGTGGGTTAAGGATCCGGCGTTGCCATGAGCTGTGGTGTGGGTCACAGACGCGGCTCAGATCCTGCATTGCTGTGGCTCTGGCGTAGGCCGGTGGCTACAGCTTGGATTAGACCCCTAGCCTGGGAACCTCCATATGCCGCTGGAGGGGCTCAAGAAAAGGCAAAAAGACTAAAAATAAAAAATATATATATATAAAAAAATAAATGATGCGTGTAAAGTGCTCAGTTTACCTGGCACATAGCATGCTTTCAGTAAGTGCAAATTATTTTCACTGATTTCTTTCGCTTTCTTTTCTTTCTTTCTATTGAAGTGTAATTTTACAATGTTGTGTTAGTTCCAGGTGTACAGCAAAATGATTCAGTTATACATATACATATATTCATTCTTTTTCAGATTCTTTCCCCTTATAGGTTATTGCAAGATATTGAGCAGAGTTCCCTGTGCTGTACAGCAGGTGCTTGTTGGTTGTCTATTTTATATATAGTAGTATGTATATGTTAATCCCAGACTCCTAATTTATCCCTCTCTCCCATGTTTCACCTTTGATAACCATTAGTTTGATTTTTAAATCTGTGAGTCTGTTTTGTTAAGTTCATTTGTATAATTTTTTAATATTCCACATGTAAGTGATAATCATATGATAGGTCTTTCTGACTTACTTCACTTAGTATGATAATCTCTAGGTCCATCTGTGTTGGTGCAGACAACATCATTTTGTTCTTTTTTATTATGGCTGAGCAGTATTTCACTGTATTATGTACCACATCTTAATCCATTCATCTGTCAGTAGACACATAGGTTGCTTCCATGTCTTGGCTGCTGACAAGCATAAATAGTGCTGTGTGACAGAGTGACATTTAAACCCCATAAGCAGGAGTTCCCGTCGTGGCGCAGTGGTTAACGAATCCGACTAGGAACCATGAGGTTGGGGGTTCGATCCCTGCCCTTGCTCAGTGGGTTAACGATCCGGCGTTGCCGTGAGCTGTGGTGTAGGTTGCAGACACGGCTCGGATCCCGCGTTGCTGTGGCTCTGGCGTAGGCCGGTGGCTACAGCTCCAATTCAACCCCTAGCCTGGGAACCTCCATATGCTGCGGGAGCGGCCCAAGAAATAGCAACAATAACAACAACAACAACAACAAAAAAAAAAAGACAAAAGACAAAAAAAAAAAAAAAAAAAAAAAGCTTTAAACCCCATAAGCAGCAGCAGCCCATTTCTCCACCCAATTCTTTTTTTTTTTTTTTTTTTTTTTTTTTGTCTTTTTGCCATTTCTTGGGCTGCTCCCGCGGCATATGGACGTTCCCAGGCTAGGGGTCAAATCGGAGCTGTAGCCATCGGCCTACGCCAGAACCACAGCAATGTGGATCCGAGCTGCATCTGCAACCTACACCACAGCTCATGGCAACACTGGATCTTTAACCCACTGAGCAAGGCCAGGGATCGAACCTGCAACCTCATGGTTCCTAGTCGGATTCATTAACCACTGAGCCACGACAGGAACTCCTCTACCCAATTCTTGGTGTGGGTTATCACTTGTTGCTATAAGAAGTCAGTAAGAGAAACATTTAACACTTCATAATCTCAACTTTATTAACAGCTGTTGTTGTATATAAAAGGATTTTGCCATTCTTATAATTTGTGAATTAAAGCATGATTTAAAAGAAGCATGACCTAAGTAGACATTGAAGAAATTCTCAGAGGTAAAAAGCTAAGTTTTTCAAGAGATGTTTATCCCAAAAGCGAAACATCAGCTGGTGCTGATCCCCAGCTTCCTTGATGTTCTTTGGTACCTTAATTTGTTCCCACATCATACAAGGATTTGGGTTTGAGAGGGAGATGAGTACACCTCTTTTCCCTGGTACACTGGCCTCCACGATGTGCGGTGCCCGCAGCAGAGGGGGAAAGGCTGACAAGAAAGGAATCGGTAATGAGAGGCAGATGGCACACTCTCCCGAGCAGGGGACGTCATTACCGATTTCGGCCAAGAGAAGGGGCGAGAAGCAGGGGAGGGGGAGATCCTGATGGCCAGCAGATGACTTTATAGGATACTCTTCCCCTGGGGCTAGCCTTTGGGGAATAAGAAACACATTGGATAATGTTGGTTGTCCTGTTTCCTCTTGGGATAGAACACAGCACTGGGCGAGTGCTGCCCCGGGGGTCACCCCGAGAGACAAGCAGTCACACAGCTTGGTGGAGTAACAAGGAGTTGTGCACGTTGCACCAAATCTGTGCCAAAGTGAGGGCCACAGTCGCCGCCTCTTCCAGCCTCTAATCCCATCTTTTAAGACACAGCCCAATCTAAATGTGCGTGTTTGGCCTTGTTTTGCTGCATTGCTAGGTTACCGTCTTGCACTGGGGTTTTGGACCGGCTGCTGTGCTCAGCTGGATGCTGGATGCTTCCTGGAATTGCATTGTGTACCAGAGGCAGGCCTTCCTGAGAGAGCTGAGAGTTAGGGTTTAAAAATGGGGAGATGGAGGTAAATAATCACCACGTAAATAATCAGCCTCGCCTGAGGCACTGGGTGTAACAGAACCACTTTAAGGATTCAATTTTAGGACTTTGTACTGTGGTTTTAAACGCTGTGGGCTGGCTGGGAACAGAAAAGCAGCAAGCAGCTGAGTTAAATTTAAAAGGCCGGTTAATGGTGTGTTTGCTTCAGCTTTGTAAGGTTTCCTGGCTTTTTCCAAGCTTCACTGACGTTCGCTTCCATGATTCCTTCATACGGTGATAATAAAGCAAGAAGAAATGGGACCGTTGAAGTGAACAGTGAGCGTCAAGGTGCCCCAGAGCCGGATTGACTATGGCCCCTAGGTTCTCGATTTAAATTGCTGAATGCTTATTTTGGATGCTCTTCCTCAGAAAACGTTCAGACCTAAAAATCTGAACTTAGAGTTGTGCATATTGGAGGCATCTTTTCAAAAATGCTTCACTGAATTCTGGATTTAAAATGTCAAAATTATACACATGTTAGTTTAGATGCTTTCTAAATATTCCTGTTCACTTACTGGTTAGGAATATATTTGGGCAATAATAGTATATCATCAGATGAGCAACTATCCCTTCTGAATTCTAGGCCTTCCCCCTTTCTGTTTAGAAGTGAAGGATAGTGCAGGAATAAAAAGGTGACGAGTGATATATACTCCTTTTTTTTAAGTTTGGGATGTTCAGGAACTAGCCTGTGGTGGTATTTGTCCATATGGTTCTAAGCAGTAGCACTGAGAGCCCTAAAGTCATGGTAGAAACATGCCATCTATGCAGAGCTGCCTGCCAGCCTGTTCACCCTGTTTAGAGAGGGAGAGAAGGCAGGGTATGTCCCCAGCAGGGGCGGTGGTTGGGGTTCAGTGGGACACTCCTGCTGGACCTCAGGCATGGCCGTCACGTAACAGACATGAGGGATGTGCCTGTGTGTGGTGTCCTGCGCAGTGTGGGGCAAAAAGGCAGATCTGCTCATCGCACACCCCACCCACCTCCTGTTAAGAGAGCCTTGCTTTTCCTCTGGAGTAAATTACATCCTGATACCAAAAAGAGGAAGAAAACTCCATTACGTGTGAAAAAAATTGCATCAAGAAAACAGTTCGTATCCATCTGGTTGTTGTTACAATGACATCTGTATCCAGTGCTGTAATAACGTAATCCCCTGAGCATTTATTATGTGCCAGACACAGGACCAAGCACTTTTAGCCCATTTAGTCACCCTGAGAGCCCCTCCCCCAGGTGATCAGGAGGGTCCTGTTTGACGAATGAGGACCCTCCCTTGGGAGTCTGTTACCTGCCCTCGGTCATTCCACTGGCAGGGCCAGAACCAAGGGCAGAGGGGATGCCAGTCATAAGAGCTCTCTGAAGGAATCAAACAAGGTAAGAGCAAACTGCAGGCAAAATATGTCTACTTGAAAATTACACTGGAGGAGTTCCCGTCGTGGCGCAGTGGTTAACGAATCTGACTAGGAACCATGAGGTTGCGGGTTCAGTCCCTGCCCTTGCTCAGCGGGTTAACGATCGGTTGTTGCCGTGAACTGTGGTGTAGGTTGTAGACGCGGCTCAGATCCTGCATTGCTGTGGCTCTGGCGTAGGCCGGCGGCTATAGCTCCAATTAGACCCCTAGCCTGGGAACCTCCATATGCTGCGGGAGTGGCCCAAGAAAAGGCAAAAAGACAAAAAAAAAAAAAAAAGAAAAGAAAATTACGATGGAGTCAGCCATGGGGCTGGGCACCTAAAAATCACCTGTGCCCACCTGGTGTCAGACCCATAGCAACACAGTACCAGCAGCACCAGTGTGGCATTGGGTACATTTGATATTTCCAAGAGCATTGTAGCTTATATCTTTTAATCTCAGCAGCATCTTTGTGAGGTATGATGCTGCAGCTTTGACCAAAGGAAAAACAAGGCTTGAGCAAATCAAGAAGTTCCCGTTGTGGCTCAGTGGGCTAAGAACCTGACTAGTATCCATAATGATGCAGGTTCAATCCCTGGCCTCACTCAGTGGGTTAAGGGTCTGGTGTTACAGTGAGCTGCAGAGTAAATCACAGACACAGCTACTGCTTCATTCAACCCCTAGCCTGGGAACTTCCATATGCTTCAGGTGCAGCCCTAAAAAGAAAAGAAAAAAAAAAACCCTCATTCCAGGTTGTTTTTTTTTTTTTTTTTTAAGCAGCCAAGATCTGCTTCCCCAAATTCAGGGTTAAAGGTTGAACTTAACTTAGACCTTATTCTAACTACATAATGATTCATTTTAACCTCCTTTGTGGATCCTCTGGACTTTATACCACGAAGGAAAAATCTACCCAAATTATGTAAATCTATTTTAATCTCTCCCAATTAAAATTATTTGCTGAACGAGCAAAGCAAATAGTAAGGAAAGCAACTTTTATGGTAACTTTATATATGGTGTATAATCTGTAGAAATACTGACTCACTCTTTTACACCAGAAACTACTGTAACATTGTTAAGTCAACTATACTTCAGACGAGGCTGGGTGTGTTTGGCGGGGTGGCTGTAAGCCAGTCCAGCTTTACTTCAAGTAAAAAATTTTTAAAAGAGAGGAAATACACAATTTTTCACTAGATAGGCCCTTGTCATAGGACGTCATGTTTCAGGCATTTAACTGCTTCTGGATTTTAAATATCAAATATGCTCATTGTGTGGGAACAAGCTACCTCGTGGTCATCAGGCGCCTTGTCACACTTCATACGGAAGCTCATTTTTTTATCTGGCAGCTCTTAATGCAGAGGTTTGGAAGGGATACCAGTGACCTTTAATCAATATATGACTAGAAAGAAACCAAAAATCACCTGGTCTGGGTTCAGAGTTAGCTTCAAGCAGTAGATACCTGACCAAGACAGTGGAATTGGCATGGGACATACTGCCCCCTGCTGGGCTTCACACCAAGTTCAGCGTTAGGAAGACCTGGGCAGGTTAGTTATTTGTCAAGGGCTGTGGTTTTACATCCGTCCAGGATAAAGCAGCAGCACTTATTGAAGGGCTCAGAGGAGGCCCTCGTCACCATCACCTGCATTCGCTGAGGGTTGGCCCAGGGAGGTGCTGCCAAAGGGGCTCTTGGGTCAGCTACAGAGTGGCCCCTGAGGGACAGGGGCCATGGAGGGACCTGGGCTTGGCTCATCCTCCTCTCCTCTGCCCACAGGGCCGCAGCAGCTGCACGGGACGGCTGATGGTGCAGGCGGTGAACCAGAGGGGCCGCAGCCCCCGCTCGCCCGCAGGCCACCCTCACGGCAGAAGGTACGTGCACGCAGGGTCACTGTTGTCTTATTGGTACCATGTGTCCCTGTCTGTCAGGGTTCAGGAAAGACCCCAGGAGAGCTCAGACCTGGAGGGCAGAGCAGGACGCTCTGTGAGCCTGTGGATCCTTTGCAACTTGGGGCGTGAGGGGTCTGGAGTATGGCATGGTATTGGGGGGATCTGGAAACACTGGCTGAGTGCCACACCCTGGGATCCATGAGGAATGTGTGGAGCCATGTCACTGCAGATGCGCTGGCCTAGCACCCAGCCACACCTCTCTAAGCAACTGCCTGCGGACTGAGCACCCGGTTTCCTGAGCTCATCTGATGGTCAAGGGCTCAACTGCCTGCTGCTTTTGTTCAGCTGTTTGCTTTAGACGGTGATCTCATGGTCAGACCTGTGTTGGGGATGCTGTTGGGCCTGAGTCCACTGAGACTGGGGGCTGGGGTGTTAGTGCTCAGTGATGCACTTGGCTTCAGAAGCATCGGGTAGATGTCCGCAGCACCTGTCTCCATGGCTGTGAGCTAGGCCACAGCAGGTCCCTATGCCTGCATCTTCTCCCACTTTTCTCAGGGTCACTGTGTCCTGGGAGAGTGCTGTGCTTGTAAATCAGATCTGCACTGAAGTAGCATGAACCCTGTGGAAAGGATGACCATTTATTAGCCTTTCATGCTAATCTTTCATTTGCTTTGCTCCTGTGGTCTCTAGTTAAGTGTTTTTAAACTTACTTTTTTATTATGCAATCACTGCAGAATTTGTGTGCAGCATCTCCCACTGTTTTCTTCAATCTTCCCTGCAGTCATTAAATCATTTGGCTCTTAAAGGTGCCTCTGGCCACACACTCTGAAGCGAGAGAGAGGCACAGAATCTGGGAGGTTTGCAGTTTAATTTTAAAGCAAAATATACTGTGCTTACGCATATAAATAATGGATGCAGAAAAAAAAAATCCTGCCTAAAAATGTGATTTGTTCTCCTGGTTAATATAAAAAGGAATTTTTATTAGAAGGATGTTAATTTTTTACAGAATGTAAGAACTTTTAATTTCCTACATATTTACAATCACAGTGGAGAGTTACAATCATTTCTGATGAGAAATTGGTGGTAATAAATGAGCAACAGCTGCTGCTACTTCTCATCCAGCTTTAAAAATATTTATTTAGGAAAGAGATAGGTTACTATAAGTACTCCATTTTCCCCATTTCCCCTTTCATGATTTATAAGGAGAAATGTTTAAGATCTGCAAGTAGCAGACTAGTAAATTCATAATAAACTTACAAATGAAACAAGATTTTGCTTCACCTACTTTTTTTATGGTGTAAACCTGGGGATTAGCAATCAGGGAAGGAGCTTATATTATTACGGCATGTATTCTAAAAAACAGGTGACCTAGAACCTAGACATACCTACCTATCTGTGTGTCGTCCTGCCTCTCCTCACACTCTACACCTTCCCACCTGTTGATTTCCTGTCTTGTCCAAAGGCCTCGTTCCAGATCCAGGGACAGTGCGGATGAAAGTGAACCCATTCAAGAGCGATTCTTCAGACCTCACTTCCTGCAGGCGCCTGGGGACTTGACTGTCCAGGAGGGAAAACTCTGCCGGATGGACTGCAAGGTCAGAGTCTATTGATGCTGCACCTCTGATGCCTCCTTTCTGCTATTTCCCTTTAGGTCCTTTTGGGGAGGTTATGTACAGTTACATCTTAAGCATGATTTCCAGCAGAAGAGGGGGAAAAAAAAATGAGTGGCACGTACTGCATGCTTATATATAGTCCAAGTTATTCTTTGCCTCTCCTTTTAAATTTTTATTTTTGTTTATTTTTTTTCCTTTTAAATTTTTATCAGGTGTATTTTTACCTAGAACCCCAGAAAGTCACTGGCAGGTTTTGTCCCTGTAAGTCTTCCTTTTTGTTGACATAATAACTGCGGTGGATCTGTCCTATGGCCTGATCTTAATTAGTGGATATTTATTCTGTTTTCATACAAGCTTTGCGTCCACATCTGCTCGCTAAGTCCTCCTCTTTCCTGTTTCTAAGAGCCGTCAACGCAGCACTTTCCTTCATCTGCTTTACAACACGGCTTCCTAATCCTGTCCTGGAGTGAGCGGGTCTGAAACCACATGATACAGCCGCCATGAGCTTCCCAAAGGACCTCGAGGCCAAAAATGTGTAGGAACCACTGCTCTGAAATGTTTTTGATTGTTTCATGTTTTTGCCCCATTATTTATTGATCTTAATTTGATTTTTTTTACTGTATAATTCTTCATCTTACATTTTTTATTTTTTAAATTTTTCATTTTAGTTGATTTACAATGTTCTGTCAGTTTCTGCTGTACAGCAAAGTAACCCAGGTATACATATATATACCTCTTTTTTTTTCTCATATTCTATCATGTTCTATCACAAGTGATTGGCTATAATTCCCTGTGCTGTACAGCAGGGCCACATTGCTCATCCATTCTAAATAGTTTGCATCCACTAACCCCAAACTCCCAGTCCATCCCACTCCCTCCCCCTTGGCAACCACAGGTTTGTTCCCTATGAATGTGAGTCTGTTTCTTTTCAGTAGATAAGTCCATCTGTGCCATATTTTAGATTCCACATATAAGTGATATCATATGGTATGTCTTTCTCTTCCTGACTTATGTCACTTACTATGAGAATCTCTAGTTGCATGCATATTGCTGCAAATGGCATTATTTTGTTCTTTTTTTATGGCTAAGTAGTATTCCATTGTGTATATGTATCAGATCTTTTTAATCCATTCATCTGTACGTGGACATTTATGTTGTTTCTATGTCTTGGCTATTGTGAATAGTGCTGCAGTGAACATTGTATCTTTTTCAGTGAAAGCTTTGTTTGGATATATGCCAGGGAAAGGGATTGCTGAATCATATGGTAGTTCTATATTTAGTTTTCCAAGGAACTTCCATACTGTTTTCCATAGTGGTTGTACCAATTTACTTTCCCGCCAACAGTGTAGGAGGGTTCCCTTTTCTCCACACCCTCTCCAGTATTTGCTATTTGTAGAGTTATTAATGATGGCCATTCTGACTGGTATGAGGTAGTACCTCATTGTAGTTTTGATTTGCATTCCTCTCATAATTAGTGATGTTGAGCATTTTCTCATGTGCCTCTTGGCCATCTGTATGTCTTTGGAGAAATGTCTATTTAGGTGTACTGCCCATTTTTCAACTGGATTGTTTGGGGTTTTTTGTTGTTATATATTTTGGAGATTAAGCCCTTGTCCAATACATCAATCATTTGCAGCTATTTTCTCCCATGGGTTGTCTTTTTTTTTTTTAATGGTTTCCTTTGCGTGCAAAAGCTTGTAAGGTCCCATTGGTTTATTTTTGTTTTTATTTCTATTGCCCTGGGAGACTGACCTAAGAAAATATTTGTACGGTTGATGTCAGAGAATGTTTTGCCTGTGTTCTCTTCTAGGAGTTTTATGGTATCTTATCTTATGTTTAAGTGTTTAAGCCATTTTGAGTTAATTTTTGTGCATGGTGTGAGGGTATGTTCTAGTTTCATTGGTGTACATCCAGCTATCCAGTTTTCCCAGCACCACTTGCTGAAGAGGCTGGTTTTTTTTCCCCATTTTATGTTCTTGCCACCTTTGTCAAAGATTGACCATAGGTGTCTGGGTTTATTTCTGGATTTTCTATTCTTCCATTGATCTGTGTGTCTGTTTTGGTACCAGTACCACACTGTCCTGATTACTGTAGCTTTGTAATATTGTCTGAAGTCTGGGAGAGTTATGCCTCCTGCTTAGTTTTTTCCCCCTCAGGATTGCTTTGGAAATTCTGGGTCATTTATGGTTCCATATAAATTTTTGAATTGTTTTGTTCTAGTTCTGTGAAAAATGTCGTGGGTAATTTGATAGGGATTGCACTGAATCTGTAGATTGCTTTGGGTAGTATGGCCATTGTAATGATGTTAATTCTTCCAGTCCAGGAGCATGGAGTATCTTTCCATTTCTTTGAATCCTATTTAATTTCCTTGATTAATGTTTTATAGTTCTCAGAGTAGAATTCCTTCACCTCATTGGTTAAGCTTATTCCTAGGTTTTTAATTTTTAAGGTGCAATTTTAAAAAGGTACTTTTATATTCCTTTTCTAATATTTCATCGTTAGTATACAGAAATGCAACCAATTTCTGAATGTTAATCCTGTATCTTGCTACTTTGCTGAATCCATTGATCAGTTCCAATAGTTTTTGTGTGGAGTCCTTGGGTTTTCTATATAGAGTATCATGTCATCTGCATATAGTGACAATTTTACCCCTTTTTGGATACCTTTTATTTCTTTTGTTTGTCAGATTGCTGTGGCTAGGACTTCCTATACTATGTTTAATGAAAGTGGTGAGAGTGGGCATCCTTGTCTTGCTCCAGCTTTTAGCAGGAAGGCTTTCAGCTTTCCTTCATTGAGTGTTATGTTGGCTGTGGGTTTGTCATAAATGGCTTTTATTATGTTAAGGTATGTTCCCTCTATACCTACTTTAGTAAGCGTTTTTGTCATGAATGGATGTTGGATTTTGTCAAATGCTTTTTCTGCATCTATTCAGATGATCATGTGGTTTTTGACTTTTCTTTTGTTAATACGGTATATGACATTGGTTGATTCGCTTGTTAATGTGGTATATGACATTGGTTGATTCGCATATGTTAAACCATCCTTTTGAACTTGGGATGAATCCCACTTGGTTGTGGTGTATGATCTTTTTTATATGTTGTTGGATTTGGTTGTGGTGTATGATCTTTTTTATATGTTGTTGGATTTGGTTGGCTAAAATTTTGTTGAGAATTTTTGTGCCTATAGTCATCAAAGATATTGGCCTATAATTTTCTTTTTTGATAGTGTCTTTGTCTGGTTTGAGCCATTAGAGTATGCTGGCTTCAAAGAATGTTATTGACCTTAATTTTAAATTGTAGTTCTGAAATGCAATTTTTTTTTAAATTATTTGGGCTCCCTCTGCTGGTTCTCCCTGGGATTGCAGAACCCAGATGAAGCACTCAGGATTAATAAACATGGGCTTGCAGGAAGGTATAAAAGGATAAATGAATTAACAAAGATCCTTTATCTCTCAGCATAATTCTTTTTACAGTATAAGTATGCTGATTGAGTTTCAGCATGTATATATTTATAATGTGTGTATTTATTTTGGGTCTGTAACTAAGAAATCATACAGATCATCTGTAAAATGACATTTGAGTCAACGGGAAATTTTATTTAAATGGATTGTTGGATGATATAAATGAATTATTGATTTAATTATGTGTAAAAAGGGAACTGTGATTATGTATGGAAATCTATTTTTTAGAATGATACTTTATTATGTAAAGTCTGGGATCTATTTTAAAATTTAAAATTACAAAACAGAGTGAATGGAGATGGTGGCTATATAGAGATAGATTCACCATAATATTGGCTCTGCTTATGATCATATTTAAACAGAAATCATTGCACTTTGTTTTACCACAAGTGACACAACTCTCTTGAAATGCCTGCCTTTAAAAGAATATTGGAAACAAAAAGTAATCTGTTGACTTCATAACTGTTATGATCAGGCCTCGGTAAAGTGGGGAAAATCTTGTCACATGGACAGATGGAATGCTACCCAGTTTAGGGAAAAAAAAATTATCAGTATCTATAGGCTTTTAGAGAAAAAAAAAATCATGAAAATAAGTCAGTCCCTAAGGCAGCAACTAGGTTCTCCACATAAAGCAGCCCTGATTATCTCTGGTGTGCTTCTGGACACTGACTGCCCTGGACGGTCCTAAGTCTGCTGTTCTCCCTCCTCCTGTTTCCATGGCAGCAAGGAGCATCCACCTGCTAACTTAGGATCTGCTTACAGAGACCCTCAGTTCCTGAGCTGAGGCTCTCTTAGCAGGACTTGGAAAGCATAGTAGGACCGGCCTCTCCCTCTGCCTGACCAGGCAGAGCCCTGTCCGCTGACCCCATGACTGCAGCTCAGGTGGCCAGAGGGTGCATGGGGCATCCCCCTCCTACACACATGTCCAGGATCCACCTGTTGAAGGGGACAGGCATGCAGCCTGGGCAAGAGCGCCTAACCCCTTCCTCAGACTGGTGGCGGCACCGGGAGTGGCAGAGGGTGGATCGGGGAGCAGAGCGCCTGGCCTCTTTGTACTAGTGATTTAAGCTGACTAAATTGTTTCCCTTAAACTCTCCTGGCCTTTGCTGTTGTTTGAGGGAGGCACCCTCCGGGCCATATAAATGAACATCATGCAGCAGGAATGGGATTTAGTTCTCTGGCTGATTTTGGCAGAGCTGCTTCTTCCAAAGAATGGGTTTACAGTCCCACTGCATCTGTTTGGCTGTAATTTCCCTCTGGCGTGTCTGGGATAGAGCAAAGAGGCCTTCCTTAACTGGCTTTTCTTCCCCCTCAGAATCCAGGGCTCAAATACAGAGAGCTGACAGATGGCAGCCACTCCACCTTCATGACACAGTATGCTTTTAGCGGTTAAACGTGCTCCTGCCGCATCTCCGGTCTGCATAACTGTCATGGTCTGGAGATTTGAGATGTTTCCATAGAGATGCTGACTAATTGAGAGAGGTTTCTGGGTAATCTTGCATCACTCCTGATACTTAGTCTCAAGGACCGTAAAGTAGTAGCAACCCCATGTGTTAATGGGCACAGTTACTAATGTGTCCACAGCCGTGACAGCTTGGACAGGGGACTTACCACGCATGGGTCTTACTGTTACAGTTGGACATCTTTTTCTCCAAAGGGCTCAGAGCCCTGGGATGACAGCACCCTGTAACCTTCATGGCACTGGTGAACAGGGATGGTGAGAAATGAGTTTAATGCCCACTTGGCTTTTTCTGGGTTGCCCTGTAAGAAATGTTCAGAAGTGGAGCTTTCTGTGCTAAGACACTAGCTAGAGGCTAAACAATGAAGAGAAACGTGAACTGATGCCAGGAGCCCAGGCATTGGGCCGGGGGTTTGTGCCAGTGTCCAGCCGTTCACAACCTGGCTGTGTTTGCACACTCAGGAACTCACACACCCTTCCTTTCCGGGTAGGTCAGTGGGCTGCCGACCCCAGATCTCAGCTGGCAGTTGGATGGAAAGCCCATCCGCCCGGACAGTGCCCACAAGATGCTGGTGCGTGAGAACGGGGTGCACTCGCTGATCATTGAGCCCGTCTCGGCCCGGGACGCTGGCATCTACACCTGCGTGGCCACCAACCGGGCAGGACAGAACTCCTTCAGCCTGGAGCTTGTGGTTGCAGGTAGGCCCCCAAGTCCTCTCACCAGGGGACTCAGGTAACCCATGGGGAAGGTACCTACACCAACTGGAAAAGGAGACCCCACTGTTAGCCGAGCCAGTTAGGACCTGGCGAGTCAGAAACGCTGCTTTATTTTCAGCATCGCCGAGGTGATTTCTCTGCCCTTCCCCATCAGCTTGGCTGACAGAAAAGGGTTTGTTGCACAGTTTTTCTGGGTGATTCCCACCTCATAGGCCCCCACGGTTACATGCAGAGGGCAACAGCAGCCCAGGCTCCAGGAACCAAGTCACTTATGCACAAAGTTCCACGCTGTACCTAGTTTTAAAGTAGAGGGCGGTGGTTCACAGTTCACAACTGAAACTTTGTGATCTGCCCCCAATGTCGAAGACAAATTAAACTCAGATTTGCTTTTGACTTAATTATACATATAACAATACCTTTAGAAAATTAGCCTAACAGAATAAGTTTGTTTTTACCCTTTGTTAATACAGAAAATGTATTTTTAGAGAGGTTGATAGGATCGTTAGGAGTTGAGTGTGGGGAGACAGTGTTATCTGTTCTAATTTGAAAAAAACTAACGTTTACTTCTTACCACGACTTTCAGAGGCTCCAGCTGGTCCTCACAGCATCTGGGTTAGGAATTAGATGAAGGGCTTTCCCAGGGTCCCTGCAGTGAGCTGAGGGCCAGGCTCCACTGTGGAGCCACCAAGTTCCTTGAAGAAGCGACAGCGCAGGGAGGGTACAGGTGGGAGGCCCTGGCCACTCCCTGGCTGGTTGCTCTAGGGAAGCACCCGGCCGTGTTCACAAAAGAGGACGCGCATCCTGCCACCCGAAGTAACTGTGGTGTCAGGAAAGCTCTAGAAGCACTGGGTCCTCCATCCGTCACAGGTCATGGTCTCTTGTTTCCACAGCTAAGGAGGCACACAAGCCCCCCGTGTTTCTGGAGAAGCTGCAGAACACGGGTGTGGCCGACGGATACCCGGTGCGCCTGGAGTGCCGGGTGGCGGGGGCACCGCCACCACAGATCTTCTGGAAGAAAGAAAACGAATCGCTCACTCACAGCACCGACCGAGTGAGGTAAGAGCTCTCTGGTGCCGCTGGGATCAGGCGCGGGGCCTGGGGCACTTAGTGCCAGCCTCCTGGGCAGCGTCCCCCATATGCGCCTGCGCTTGGAGAAGGCCCCGCCCCTTCCCGAAGCCACGGGCGTTTGAGGGTTGGGCTCTCCCGTGGATGGAAAGGTAGAGCCCGCCCAGGGGTTTGGGAGGGCAGACCAACACCCCCCCGCAAGAAGGACTCAGATTCCTTCCACACCCGCCCCAGTGTTGGTGGCAGCTTCTCTAGAATAAATAGGTCTTCTGCCCACTGCCCGCCCAACATCCCCTGACCTCACAGTGGCCGTGCCGCGTGTCCAGAGCCGGTCCTGAGCCCCACCCTCTCACACAGCATGCACCAGGACAGCCACGGCTACGTGTGTCTGCTCATCCAGGGAGCCAGCAAGGACGACGCCGGCTGGTACACCGTGTCGGCCAAGAACGAGGCGGGGATCGTGTCCTGCACAGCCCGGCTGGACGTGTACAGTGAGTGCCGCTCTCTCTGCCCTGCACCCCGCTTCTTCTCGTTATGAAAATTAGGCGTCAGCACCACAAGTCATGTTACTTTGACTTGATCTTATAAACAACCATCGTTTCATTTGCCAGAAATTTCACCTGCTCTTTCTCTTTCTGTTTATAGTTTCTCAGCATTAACAGTGACCCTCGCCAGGAGGACAGTGCCCAAGTATCATTCAGAACTTTGCATTTTTAGCAAAACGTGCATGTGGATTTCTCTTACTGCGGCTCCTCTGCTGTGGCTTTCTTACCCCAGCACCCTTAGGAGTTAACACTAGGCCAAGGCCTAACCACCTACTTTTCAGATTTTGTTACTGTGCTGTGCAAATGACGGCCTTTTAACATTTCTTCCTAAGTTCCCATCCTGTGACAGTGTCTGAATTCACAGTAGACGTGTGAAAGCGATCCTAGATGCGTACTGCCCGTGGCTTAGTGCTTTTTGTTAACACATGTGAAGCAGTCAGCAGTAGGTCTGTAGTGTTTTTGTCCATGTATTTGTGTACATGCTCCTAGATTTAAAGAGAATCATTCCCCTTGACATTAACACATTAGCCCAATAACAGTGTGTGATGGAGCTAGTGACTAGGAGACCACTAGGAAAATGCAGAACTGATTTCCAACATAAGAACGAACTTGGTGAGGTTCTTTAAGAAATGAGTGGCCTCGGCCTTCCCTAGGGCCCAGTTCCTTTCACCCCATCGGTGTTAGGACATCGGTCCAGAACACCTGGCCACTGTGATGCTGTGGCATTTAAACATTCTGGCTTTGACTGTTTTTAAAGAGGCGGGAAGGGAGAATTAGGAAGCTTCTTGACCATTTCAAAGGGTTACCTTGCTGCAGGGAGTGCTAATTGTGAAATGCAGCTAAACTGCACATCTTTTTATACACCAGCTGCTGGTCCCACTGTCCTGAATAGATGTTAGACCCATAGGGTACAATTGTTACATTTTAGGACGCCTGCCATGTACCTGTTCAGTCCTGGGGGACTGGTGCATGGCAGCTGCTGTAACATCCTGATTCAGGTCACCTTAACCGAATGATGTCCCCTTGTGTCTTGCAGCCCAGTGGCAGCAGCCACCGCCAAGTACGAAGCCGAAGCGGGTGCGGCCCTCGGCCAGCCGCTACGCCGCGCTCTCGGACCAGGGCCTGGACATCAGAGCCGCCTTCCAGCCCGAAGCCAGCCCATCCCACCTGACGCTGAGCCCGGGCCTGGTGGAGAGTGAGGACCTGTAACCCCGTTTCTCACCAGAGCCGAGACACTGCACCAGCCGTGGCCTTGACCAGCGTTCTCCTCCGTCCTATTACAGGAAAGGCAGAAACGCACCTTTGACTCTTAAGACATAAAACAACACCCGAATCCCACTTTTCTTCCCGGTAAACCAATCAAAGAGGTGGCGCAGGCGGCACAGAGGCAGCGCACTCTTGCACAGAGAACTCACACTGAGCAGCCAGGTGTAAACTTTGGGGATTGCTGTGATTACAGGGTCTGAGATGCCAGAGTGCTGAAGGAACACAGGTCACCACAGCTGCCTGGTCACAAGTGCCTTCACCACTCGCGCAGGTGCTGCCGGCAGAGCGGGTGCTCCCACGTGGGATGGGAGGCGGGGAGGGCGCCACCCAGAATTCCAAGCAGACGCCTCATCTTTACAAATCATTGTCTACTAAGTCGGACGGAAGCACCCACCTGCCTTCAAGTTTTATTCACGTCGAGAGTTTTCTAACAAGGTTAACATCTTAGTTCCTAACCTTTTTTTCTTTGTGTGTAGTAGTTGCTTTTTCTGTTACCTTGGTAGGAAGCTTACTGACAAACCATATTCTAGTACAAATACACCTAAAAAGTACTCTGTACAGAGCAGAACTAAATCACAGTCCATTCCACAAAGCGCATCCAAACCACCCAAGTGACCAAGGTGAGTAGCGTGCAGAGGAAAGGGGTTTGGAAGGAGCAGAGAGGAGGGGAGGGAAATGCGACCGGCACTGAGACTGTGCTCGCTGAGATGAAAGCAGGACAGCAGGAGGTGGTAAAGGCCAGGCTTTTCTTCGGTTTTCTTCAAAACTCATCAAAGCACAGGTGAGCCGCCACTGCCGGTCCCTAATCAGGGAACCAAGGGTCAGCCAGGAAGAAGCTTGTGCTCCGGACGCTGCAGTGTCTGAGCTGGGGCTGTCGCTGGAGGTTTTAGGTGCGAAGCGCAAGTTGAACATAAGGCTGAGCTGTGAGGTTGTCACGGATCAGAAACAGCGGGTGGGCTCTGATCTGCTTGGGGCAAATGTAGACTTAGGGAGACAGAAGTAGGTTGGCGTCAAGGTACAGGGGGAAAGCTGGTTCACTTCCCTGCTGCCATGAGACCTTTGCCTTAAGGTGCTGGGTTCCAAGGACTTGGTGCAGGCATCTCGGCCAAGACTGCTTTTCGATGCCTGTGGTTCTTTGTCAGCCACATGGAGTGGATTCTGACCAGACTTGAGGGTTTTTAAGTCGGAACCAAGAAACTTAAAAAGGGGAAAAAGCAATTTGGCCTGCTATTCTAAAACATGAGTCTTTAATGGTACTTTGCTACGAAGCGAACACACTGTATTCCTTACGCAAAACACATAATCTTCCATTATTTATAATGAAAATGTTGAACTCTCTTAGCTCAGTTACTCAGTTCGATACGTAGTATTTTTAATGCTTTTGTATCTGTGTGCCACCCTGTGTATTCTATATGACTACTTGTATGAGCACCAACCAACCATGCCTTAGCTGACAGGCTTGAGCTCCGGTGCCCCAGGCTCCACAGGGGCCCAGGTTCTCCGACCACACCTGCGTGCATTGCTTCCGTGAGGTTTTGGACACGTGCCAACTCTTTCCTGAACCTTTCTCTATTGTAGAATTTATCTTACTTGCCAAATTTTTCTGAATGTGACTTTTTGCTAATTTGCTGGTTTTGGGATTAAGTAGCATCATTTTGCCACCTTTCATGTTATATTTATAAAAAAAAGTATTATCTTACTACTTTGGATTGTTGTGCTGGTGTAATGTGGATTTAACATCAATAAATATTTAACAGAATAGTGGCAAATTTGTGAAGCAGCGTATTCAGTCATTTTTGTTTTCTATTGCTGCTGTAATAAATTGGTACAGACTAAAACCACTGTGCCCACTGGTGTGTTCTCACCTGTGCACAGGTGCCCAGGAAAGAGCTCAGCTCCTCATAGCTGCCAGATGAGGTCTCAGTAGGAGCCGAGTGCCCCTCCTGGCCACCTGCACCCCTTGCCACTTTGTCCCCTCCATTGTCAAAACCAGCAATGAGATCTCCCTCAATGGGGTCTCTGAGAAGGGGACAGAGCCTTCTCAGGCTTTGACTGGTCAAGAAGAACCTCATCCCTTTTAGGGGATGTCCTGCTTCGGGATCAGCACAGTCCCTTCCATGCGTACCCTAGGTCTGCATGTAGTGGAGATGTGTGCACCCCAGGAGATGGGGTTGTCGAGACCTGTCTCAAGTCTCCACCTGCCACATCAGTTTATTGTGTGTGTGCAGTAACTGGTTCCTGTGATCTCCACAAGAAAGTGTCCTGTGATCACAAACCATATCCCTTCTTTTAGGAGTTAGGTGTACAGGGTTCTGACTCAACATGTCAATGTGAGATCTTGGACACAGCTCAGCTCAAAGTCCTACAAATGCACCAAATCCTCAACTACATACAGAAGGATTTCCTCTGAAAGTAACCCAGCAACTAGTTGTGTGACTTGTACTTGACTGGTAAATGAGAAAAAACCCACATTGAAATGGGTAGGAGGGGTGAGCGACAGCCTCATCATTAACCCCACTGCCCAACATGGCGACCCACAGTCAGGACGGACACACAACTCCAAACTTCTCCCTGTTGAGTGGAGGGTGTGAACCCCACATTGGGACCCCAACTTTTAAGACCTGCCTCTGAGACCAGCCCCCAAAATATGTAGCTTGAAAGCCATTGGGCTTCCATCCATGAGACACACAGTGTAGGGCACTGAGAAGTAGATTTGAAGGGCTTGTCCACCCTGAGCCCCACACAGAGGCAGCTGACTGGACACTCTCAGGCTTTCTGTGAAAGATTTATTTACTCACATTAGAATCTTCTGTTCAGCCAGAGGCACAGATACCTAGCTTAATGTGCACTAGGATCTCCAGGATCCTCCAAGGGCAGGTGCTGTCTTCACACTCTCCCTCTTCCTCACTCTCAATTGCCAGTGTCTCCCAAAAGTCTATGAACTGGTCTGGGGCCCAGGATTTGCACCTGCTGCCCAAGGGACATTCCTTGATGGTCTGGCTTTGGTGGCCACTGGAGCTTATGTGTGCAAGTCCTGTAACACTGTAATGGACAAACAGTTCTTAACCTGATACCCCCAAGGGCACAGCACAGAGAAAGTAGATGGAATAGCCCCAGTCTTCTGAGAAAGAAGGTGAGTGTCTTCACAGCTGTGGCCTTAGGGGCAGGCTTCCAGTTAAACACACATCCAGGGGGCTGACTACAGGGTCCTCCAGAGGGAGGCTGGCAGGCAGCATCATGGAGCGCTCCCTCTGCCCAGGTCAGTGGTGTCTCTAAGGAGCTGGGCACATGCTGGCAGCCAGTTGTATGGCTGCCAGTCACAGGACACATCCCTTGATAGCCTTGCCCTGGTGGTCAACAAGCCTATATTCACAGGCTCAATAGAACAGGTGCAAACAGGTCTTAAATAGCTAAACCCAGGGTTCAGTGCAGGGGCTAGCAGACAGAAATGTCGTTAATGCATCTTCCCCTGAAGAGGTGTATCTTCATACTTCAGAGGCTGCAGCTCAGCCTGAATCCAGGTGATGGCTGAGATCCTCCCCTTTGAGACACTGACAGGTTTTGGCACATTCTCAATCCATAGGAGCCACTGAAAACAAAGTAGGCTGCTTGCCTATCACAAAGGTTTGAGAGACAGCCAAGAGCTAGGGCAGGGCTGAACAAAGTCACTCCGTCAAGTCTGGGGGAGGGGACTATTTCATGTAATGCACGGAAACCAACAGTATGTCAAGGAAAATGAAACAGGAAACCATTTCAAACAAAAAGTAAGAAAATCTCAGGAAAAGATCTTAATGAAATGGAGGCCAGTGATTAAACTGATAAAGAGTTTAAGGACATTGCTGTACAGTGGGAAAATAAAAAATAATAATAAATTTAAAAAAAAAAGAGTTTAAGGACACTCACCATCTCAGAACAATGAAGGAAAGAAGGGAGAATTTCAACAGAGACAGAAAGAATAAAAAAAGGCCAAGTAGAAGTCATAGAGCTGAAGAATACAAAAATTTAACTGAAAAATATAAAAGAGGGATTCAACAGCAGACTAGATGAATCAGAGGAAAGGACTGTACGCTTGAAGACAGGTCAGAGAAAGCACCAACTGAACAACAGAAAGAAAAAAATAAGAGTGAAATAGCTTCAGGGACAACATCATGTCAACCAACATTTACATCACAGGGAAGAGAAGAGAGAAATGGGCAGAAAATTTATTTGAAGCAATAATGGCTGAAAATTTCCCTAACCTGGGGAAGGAAAGTGACATCTAGGTCCAAGAAGCTCAGAGATTTCCAAATAAGATGACCCCCCCAAAGCCCACAACAAGACACATGATGAATAAAATGTCAAAAAAATAAACACAAGGAGAGAATCTTAAACACAGCAACAGAAAAACAACTTGCTACATGCAAGGGAAACTCTGTAAGACTATTAGTATGTTTTTCACGAGAAAGTGCAAGCCAGAAGGGAATGGCATGATATATACAAATCGCTGAAGGAAATTTAAAAACAACTCCTGTCAGTAATACTCTACCTGGCAAAGGTGCCATTCAGAATTGAGAGAGAGAGAGAGAGAGTCTTCCAGACAAGCAAAAGCTAATGGGAGTTTATCACCACTAAGCCAGCCTTACAAGAAATGCTAAGGGGACTTCCTTGGGTGACAACAAAGGATGCTAATTAGTAAGAAAATATAATGAAGTACATATTTCACTGGTAAAGGTAAGTATATAGTAAACTTGGTGAGTTGATCACTTATAAAGCTAGTATAAAGATTAAAAGACAAAAAAGAGTAAAAATAACTAATAGGAGTTCTTGTTATAGCTTAGCAGGTTAAGAACCCAATATAGTGTCCATAAGAATGCAGACACAAAATAGGTGAGAGAGAGTAAAAATCTAGAGCTTTAAAATGAATTTAAACTTAATGTGTTATCAACTTAAAACAGAATGAGAAATACAACATCTTATGCAAGCCTTGTGGTACCCACAAAGCAAAAACCTATAGTAGTATGCAAAAGATGAAGAGAAAATAATCTAAGCACAACAATACAGAAATCATCAAATCACAAAAGAAGAGGGCAAGAAGAAAACAAGTCAATTTAAAACAACCAGAACAAACAAAATGGTAGTTAAGAACATATATATCAATAATTACTTTAAATGTAAATAGACTAAATTCTCCAATCAAAAGGCATGGTATAACCAAATGAAAATAACAGGACCCATCTATATGCTGGCTCTAAGAGACTCACTTCAGATGTAAGGACACACATAGACTGAAAGTGAAGGGATGGAAAAAGATATTTCATGTATATGAAAAACAAAAGAAAGCTGGAATAGCTATACTTTGATTAGACAAAATAGATTTTAAGACAAAGATTGTAATAAGAGACAAGGTCATTACATACTAATAAAGGGGTCAGTCCAACAAGAGGATATAACATTTGTAAATATATATGCAGCAAAATAAGTACACAAATATATAAAACACATATTAACAGATATAAAGGAAAAATATGCAGCAATAAGAGTAGGGGACTTTAATAACCACCTATATCAAAGGATAGATCATCCAGAGTATCAGTAAGAAAACATTGGCCTTAAATAACACATTAGATCACTTGAACTTATATATAGAACATTCTATCCAAAAGCAACAGAATACACATTCTTAGGTTCATTGTAAAATTCTCCAGGGTAGATCATATGTTAGGTGACAAAAGACATCTTCATAAATTCAAGAGGACTGGAATCATATCAAGCATCTTTTCTGACCACAGTGGTATGAAATTAGAAAGCAATTAAAAGAAAACTGGAAAATTCACAAATATGTGTAGATTAAACAACATGCTACTGAATTCAAGATGTACTTTAGGATAAATGTAAATGGAAACACAACATATCAAAATATATGGGACACAGCAAAAGCAGTTCTATCTGGGAAGTTAATAGCAATTAATGCCTACATTAAGAAATAAGAAACAGCTCCCCCCCAAAATCTAACTTTACACCTGAAGGGACTAGAAAAAGAAGACCAACTGTAGCCCCAAGTTAGGAAAAGGAAGGAAATAACAAAAGATTCAAGCTGAAATAAAGGAAATAGAGCCTAAGAAGAAAATGGAAAAGATCAATGAAACAGCTTTTTTTATTGGAAAGATAAACAAAGATAAACAAACAAGCAAAACAAAAAAACACTTTAGCTAGACGCACCAAGGAAGAAAGAAAGAGGACTCATAAATAAAACCAAAAACAGGAGTTCCCTTTGGGCTCAATGGGTTAAGAATCCAACATAATCTCCATGAAGATGTGTGTTTGATCCCTGGCCTCACTCCATAGGTTAAGGATCTGGCATTACTGCAAGCTGTGGTGTACATCGCAGATGCAGTGTAGATCCAGTGTTGCTATGGTTGTGGCATAAGCCAGCAGTTGCAGCTCCGATTCGACCCCTAGCCTGGGAATTCCATATGCCTTGGGTGCAGCCATAAATAAATAAATTAAATAAATAAATAAATAAAACTAAAGAGGAGACATTACAACTAATGCTGTAGAAAATCAAAGGATCATAAGAGATTACTAAGAACAATTATACACCCAAAAAATTGGACAACCTAGAAGAAATGGATAAATTCCTAGAAATGTACAATCTATCAGGACTGAATCACAAAGACCTGAACAGAAAAATTATTAGTAAAGAGATTAAATCAGTAATCAAAAACCTCTCAACAAACAAAATTCCAGGAATAGGTGGATTAAATGGTGAATTCTACCAAACATTTAAAGAATTACTACAATTCGTTTCCAACTCTTCCCAAAAAACAGAAGGGAAGGGAATATTTCCATCTCATTTTACAAGGCCAGCATTATCCACAACCAAAACCAGACAAAGACACCACAAGAAGAGAAAATTATAGGCAAAATATCCCTGGTGAACATAGATGAAAAAACTCTCAACAAAATATTAGCAAATGACTTCAACAATACATTAAAATGATCATAGAACATAATCAAGTGGGATTTATTCCAGGGATGCAAGTGGTTCAACATGCATAAGTTAATCAATGTAATACACTACATTAACAAAATGAAGATTAAAAATTATAAGATTATCTCAATAGATGCAGAAAAAGCATTTGAAAGAATTCAACATCTATTTATGATTTTTTTTTTTATGGCCGCACTCATGGCATATGGAAATTCCCAGGCCAGGGATTGAATCTGAGCCACAGTTTCAGCAACACCATATCCTTTGACCTACTGTGCTGGGCTGGGGACTAAACCCAGGCCCCCACAGCAACCCAAGCTGCTGCTGTTGGATTTTCAATCACTGTGCCACAGTGGGAACTCCAATTCATGACTTATTTTTTTTAAATGAGTATAGAGAGAATGTACCTCAACAAAATAAAAGCCATATATGACAAGCCCACAGCTAATATCATAAGAGTTAATCACAAAGGAACCCTCATAAGGCTATCAGATGATTTCTCTACAGAAATGCTACAGGCCAGAAGGGAGTGGTAAAATATTTTCCAAGTCTCGAAAGGAAAAAATCTGTAGCCCAGAATACTCAGCAAGATTATCATTTAGAATAGAAGGAGAGGTAAAGAATTTCTTGTAGTTCCCATTGTGGCTGAGCAGGTTAAGGATACAACATTGTTTCTGTGAGGATGTGGGTTTGATCACTGGCCTCATTTAGTGGGTTAAGGATCCGGTGTTGTTGCGAGCTATGGCATAGGTCACAAATACAGCTCAAATCAAGTATGGCCATGGTTGTGGCATAGGCCACAGTTGCAGCTCCAATTCAACCCATAGCCTGGGAACTTTCATATGCCACAGGTGTGGCCATTAAGAAAAAAAAAAAAGAATTTCTTAGAGGAGCAAAAACTAAAAGAATATAGCAATACTAAAATTACCCTAAGGGAAATATTGAAAGTTTTCCTCTAAATGGAAAAGAAGCAAAGAAACAAGAATCTATAAGAAAGAGGAAATTGTAATTGGAAAGTAAATCATTTAAATAAGCCAGTATACAGATCAAAAAGAATATGTATATTGTAAAAGCAATGATAAACACAAGGAACAGCAAAAAGATAAACAAAGATATGAAAGAGGACATCAAAATCATAAAATGTGGAGGAGAGTAAGAAAATGCAGATTATTTTTTAAAATGTAGTCTTGTGTTTGAGCCTCTGTGACAATCAGTCTAAAGCAAGAAGATATAGGAAGAGGTTAACATATTGAAAAACAGGGTGATCGAAAATCAAAAGCATACAACAGATTCACTTAAAAAAAAAAAAAAAGAAGAGAAGCATAAAATGTTATCATCAAGCCACAAAAAGATAAAGAGGCATTCCCTAGTGGCACAGTGGGTTAAGTATCTGGCATTGTTGCTGTAGCAGCTTGGGTTGCTACGGTGTGGATTCATTCCCTGGCCCAGGAACTTCCACATGCCACAGGTACAGCCATACAGCAAAAAAAAAAAAAAAAAAAAAAAAAAAAAAAAAAAAAAAAAAAAAGAAAGAAAGAAAAGAAAAAGAAGAAATGTAGAATTGACTGGAAAACAAGGTTTAAAATGGCTTTAAATATGATAAAGAGAAGATCCTAAAGACAGCAAGAGAAAAGCAAAGTGTCACTTATACGGGAGCCCCCATAAGGCTATCAACTGATTTCTCTACAGAAACTACAGGCCAGGAGAGAATGGCAAGAGATATTTAAAGTGCTGAGAGGAAAAAATATGCAACCTAGAATACCTTATCCAGCAAGAATATCATTTAAAATAGAAGAGAAAATAAATTTTTTTCCCAACAAACAAAAGCAAAAAGAATAAAGCAATAAAAAAACCCATTCTAAAAGAAATATTGAAAGGACTTCTCTAAATCAAAAAAAGGGGGGGGGGAGGAAGAACTAGGATGGAGGAAACCACAATCAGAGCAGCCAAATAAGCCAGCATACAGATCTAATCATGAACATGTTTAAAACAAAATAAAAAGAAAAAAAGAGACATCAAAATCATAAAAATGTGGGCAAGGGAAGTAAGGAAATAAATAGATTATTATTACTTTTTTCTTTCTTTCTTTCTTTTTTTTTTTTTTTTTTTGCCTTTTCTGGGGCTGTTCCTGCAGCATGTGGAGGTTCCCAGGCTAGGGGTCTAATCAGAGCTGTAGCCACTGGCCTATGCCAGAGACATAGCAACACAGGATCCAAGCCACATCTACAACTTACACCATAGCTCATGGCAACACAAGATCCTTAACCCACTGAGCAAGGCCAGTAATCGAACCCGCAACCTCATGGTTCCTAGTCAGATTTGTTAACCACTGAGCCACAATGGGAACTCCCAATAGATTATTTTTTAAATTTTCTTCTTCTTTTTTAATTTTAGTATGATAATGAAGTGTTTGAACCTGCAGGACTATCAAGCTAAAACATACAATTATAGGAAGGGGTTAACATACTTAAAAAACAGGGCAACAACAAATCAAAACCAAACATTACATTCACAAAAAATGAAAAGAAAAACACTCAAGCAGAAAATAATTGGAGATCATCCAACGGAAAAAAAAAAAAAAAGAAAGAAAGAATGGAGAATCAGAGAATCAACTGTAAAATGAGGTTTAAAGTGGCAATAAATAATCATCATCAATTATCACCTTAAATGTCAATGGACTGAATGCCCCAATCAAAAGACACAGAGCAGTTGATTGGACAAAAAAGCAAAAACCTTCAATCTGCAGCCTACAAGAAGCTCATCTTAGGACAAAGGACACATATAGATTGAAAGTAAGGGGGTGGAAAAAATATTTCATGCCAATGGACATGACAGGAAAGCAGGAGTTGCAATACACATATCAAACCAAATAGACTTTAAAACAAAAGACATAACAAAAGACAAAGAAGGACACTACTTAATGATTAGAGGATCCATTCAAGAAGGGTATATTGCTATCGTCAACATATATGCCCCAAATATAGGAGCACCCAAATACATACAACAGATACTAACAGACATAAAGGGAGAAATTGATGGGAATACAATCATCGTAGGAGACTTTAACACCCCACTCACATCAATGGACAGATCCTCTAGACAGAAAACCAATAAAGCAAAAGAGATCCTAAAGGAAACAATAGAAAAGTTAGACTTAATTGACATCTTCAGGACTCTACATCCAAAAAAATCAGAATACACATTCTTCCCAAGTGGACATGGAACATTCTCAAGAATTGATCACATATTGGAGCACAAAGCTAACCTCAACAAATTTAGGAGCATAGAAATTATTTCAAGAATCTTCTCTGACCACAATGGTATGAGACTAGAAATCAACCACAGGAAAAGAAATGAGAAAAAACCTACTACATGGAGACTAAACAACAGGCTACTAAAAAACCATTGGGTCAATGGGGAAATCAAGGAGGAAATCAAAAAATACCTCGAGACAAATGATAATGAAGGCACAACAACCACTCAAAATCTATGGAATGCTGCAAAAGCAGTGCTCAGAGGGAAACTCATGGCAATACAGGCCTTCCTCAAAAAAGAAGAGAGATCTCAAATTGACAACCCACCAACTAAATGAATTAGAAAAAGAACAAAAAAGACCTAAAGTCAGCAGAAGGAAGGAAATTATAAAGATCAAAGAGGAAATCAATAAAAGAGATTCAAAAAACAATAGAGAAAATTAATAAAACCAAGAGCTGGTTCTTTGAAAAGGTAAACAAAATAAACAAATCCCTGGTTAGACTCACTAAGAAGAGGAGAGAAAGAACCCGAATAAACAAAATTAGAAATGAAAAAGGAGAAACCACAATGGACACTGCAGAAATACAAAAAACCATAAGAGAATACTATGAACAACTATATGCCAACAAATTTGACAATCTGGAAGAAATGGACAACTTTCTAGAATCTTACAGGCTGTCAAAACTAAATCAAGAAGAAACAGACCAACTGAACAGAATGATCACTAGAAATGAAATTGAATACATCATAAAAACACTCCCTACAAATAAAAGTCCAGGACCAGATGGCTTCACAGGTGAATTCTACCAAATACACAAAGAAGAACTTATACCCATCCTCCTTAAATGTTTTCAAAAGGTTGAAGAAGAAGGAACACTCCCAAAGACATTTATGACACCACCACCACCCTAATTCCAAAACCAGACAAAGATACCACCAAAAAAGAAAACTATCAGCCAATATCTTTGATGAATTTAGATGCAAAAATTCTCAACAAAATTTTAGCCAACCAAATCCAACAACATATCAAAAAGATCATACACCATGACCAGGTGGGGTTCATCCCAGGTTCACAAGGATGTTTTGACATATGCAAATCAATCAATGTCATACACCACATTAACAAAAGAAAAGTCAAAAACCATATGATCATCTCAATAGATGCAGAAAAAGCATTTGACAAAGTCCAACATCCACACATGATCAAAACTCTCACCAAAGTAGGTATAGAGGGAACATTCCTGAACATAATCAAAGCCATTTATGACAAACCCACAGTAAATATAATACTCGATGGAGAAAAATTGAAAGCCTTCTCACTCAAATCTGGAAAAAGACAGGGATGCCCACTCTCACCACTGCTATTCAACATAGTTTTGGAAGTCCTAGCCACAGCAATTAGACAAACAAAAGAAATGAAAGGCATCCAAACAGGAAGAGAAGAGATAAAACTGTCACTGTATGCAGATGACATACTATACATAGAAAACCCTAAGGACTCAACCCAAAAACTACTTGAACTGATTAACAAATTCAGCAAAGTAGCAGGATATAAGTAACATTCATAAATCAGTCACATTTCTGTATACTAACAATGAAATATTAGAAAAGGAATACAAAAATACAATACCTTTTAAAATTGCACTGGAAAAATCAAATACCTGGGAATACACCTGACCAAGGAGGTAAATGACTTATATGCCAAGATCTATAAAACATTCATAAAGGAAATTAAAGATGTAAAGAAATGGAAAGATATTCCACGTTCACGGATTGGAAAAATTAATATTGTAAAAATGGCCATACTATCCAAAGCAATCTACAGATTCAATGCAATCCCTATCAAATTACCCATGACATTTTTCGCAGAACTAGAAAAAACAATCCAAAAATTTATATGGAACCACAAAAGACCCAGAATCGCCAAAGCAATCCTGAGAAAAAAACCAAGCAGGAGGCATAACTCTCTCAGACTTCAAGCAATATTACAAAGCCACAGTCATCAAAACAGTGTGGTATTGGTATCAAAACAGACAGACCAAAGGAACAGCATAGAAAACCCAGAAATAAACCCAGACACCTATGGTCAATTAATCTTTGACAAAGGAGGCAAGACCATAAAATGGGAAAAACACAGTCTTTTCAGCAAGCATTGCTGGGAAACCTGAACAGCTGCATGCAAAGCAATGAAACTAGAATGCACCCCCACACCATGCACGAAAATAAACTCAAAATGACTTGAAGACTTAAATATAAGGCAAGACACCACCAAACTCCTGGAAGAGAACATAGGCAAAATATTTTCTGACATCAACCTCATGAATATCTTCTCAGGTCATTCTCCCAAGGCAACAGAAATAAGAGCAAAAATAAATCAATGGGACCTAATCAAACTGACAAGCTTTTGCATAGCAAAGGAAACCAAAAAGAAAACAAAAAGACAACTTACAGAATTGGAGAAAATAGTTTCAAATGATGCAGTGGACAAGGGCTTAATCTCTAGGATATACAAGCAACTTAAACAACTTAAAAGCAAAAAAGCCAATCACCCAGTGGAAAAATGGGCAAAAGACCTGAAAGAACATTTCTCCAAGGAAGATATACAGATGGCCAACAAGCACATGAAAAAATGCTCAACATCCCTCATTATTAGAGAAATGCAAATAAAAACTACCATGAGATACCACCTCACACCAGTCAGAATGGCCATCATTAATAAGTCCACAAATAAGTGCTGGAGGGGTTGTGGAGTAAAGGGAACCCTCCTGCACTGTTGGTGGGAATGGAAACTGGTATAGCCACTATGGAGAAGAGTATGGAGGCACTTTAGAAATCTATACATGGAACTACCATATGACCCAGCAATCCCATTCTTGGGCATATATCTGGACAAAACTCTCCTTAAAAAAGACACATGCACCCACATGTTCATTGCAGCTCTATTCACAATAGCCAAGACATGGAAACAACCCAAATGTCCATTGACAGATGATTGGATTAGGAAAATGTGGTATATATACACAATGGAATACTACTCAGCCATAAAAAAGAATGACATAATGCCATTTGCAGCAACATGGATGGAACTAGAGACTCTCATACTGAGTGAAATGAGTCAGAAAGACAAAGACAAATACCATATGATATCACTTATAACTGGAATCTAATATACAGCACAAATGAACTTTTCCACAGAAAAGAAAATCATAGACTTGGAGAACAGACTTGTGGCTGCCTAGGGGCAGAGGGAGGGAGTGGGAGGGATCAGGAGCTTGGAGTTAATGGATGCAAACTATTGCTCTTGGAATAGATTTACAATGAGATGCTGCTGTGTAGCATTGAGAACTATGTCTAGATATTTACATCACAACACAACAGTGGGAGGAAAAAATATGTATACATGTATGCGTAATTTGGTCCTCATGCTGTACAGTGGAAAAAATAATTTTAAAAATAAAAATAAAATGAAATAAAATGGCATTAAATACAGATTTTTAAATAAATATGTTAAATGTCAATGGACTAAATGCTCCAAGCAAAAGACATAGAGTGGCAGATTGGGTTAAAAAAAAACAAGAGTCTACATCATTCTGCCTACAAGAGACCCACTGTAGAGCAAAGGACACACATAGATTGAAAGTGAGAGCATAGAAAAAGAATATTTCATGAAAAAAAAAATAACAAGAAAGTGTGGATGTGCAATCCTCATATCAGACAAAATATACTTTAAAACAAAAACCATAAAGAAAAATACTATATAATGATGAAAGTATTAATACAAGGGGAGGATTTTTACACTCATCATTATATATACCCCTAATATAGGAGCACTCAAAGACATAAAACAAATACTTATAGACATAAAGAGAGAAACTGATGGGAATAAAATAGTAGTAGGAAACTGTAAATACTTCACTCACATCAATGGGGAGATCTTCTAGAGAGAAAATCAATAAGGCAACAGAATCATAAATGATATGATATAAAATTAGGCTAAATTGATATTCTCAGGACAGTACATCCAAAAAACCCAGAATACATATTGATTTCCAGTGCACATGGAACATCCTCTAGGATTAACTATATACTAGGGCACGAAACTAACCTCAACAAATTTAAAAATATAAAAATTACTTCAAGCATCTTTTCTGACCACAACCACAGGAAAAGAAATGAGAAAAAAACCAAAAACAATTACATGAAGACTAAAACAACATGCTACTAAAAAGCCAATGGGTCAAGGAGGAAATCAAAAAGGAAATTTAAAGATACCTTGAGACAAATGACAGTGAAAACTTAACCATACAAAATCTATGGGATGTAGCAAAAGCAGTTCTTAGAGGGAAGTTAATAGTGATATGAACCTTTCTCAAAAAAAAACAAGAAAAATCTCAAATATACAACCTAAGACACCACCTAAAGTAGTAGAAAAAGAACAAACAAAACCTAAAGTCAGCAGAAGGAAGGAAATCATAAAGATCCCAGGCACATCCCCCCACCACCCAAACTATCTCCTCCGGAGACCAAAAGTTTTTCAATGTGTGTGAGTTAGTATCTGTTCTGCAAAGAAATTCCGTCTGTCCTTTTTTCAGATTCCACATGTCAGTGAAAGCATTGGATGTTGGTGTCTCATTGTATGGCTGACTTCACTTAGCATGATAATTTCTAGGTCCATCCATGTTGCAAAAAATGCTGGTATTTCGTTCTTTTTAATGGCTGAGTAATATTCCATTGTGTATATGTACCACATCTTCTGGATCCACTCCTCTGTCGATGGACATTTAGGCTGTTACCATGTCGTGGCTATTGTAAATGGTGCTGCAATGAACATCAGAGTACATGTGTCTTTGCGAGTCGTGGTTTTCTCAGGGTAGATGCCCAGGAGTGGCATTGCTGGATCAAATGATAGTTCTATGTGTAGTGTTCTGAGGAATCTCCATACTGCTTTCCACAGTGGTTGCACCAATTTACAACCCCACCAACAGTGTACTAGGGTTCCTTTTTCTCCACCCCCTCTCCAGCACTTATTGTTTGTAGACTTTTGGATGATGGCCATTCTGGCTGGTGTAAGGTGGTACCTCAGAGTGGTTTTGATTAGCATTTCTCTAATAATGAGTGATGTTGAACATCTTTTCATGTGTTTTTTGGCCATCTGTATGTCTTCTTTGGAGAACTGTCTGTTTAAATCTTCTGCCCATTTTTGGATGTTTTTTTTTTTTTTTGGTATGGAACTGCAGAGGTTGTTTATAAATTTTGGAGATGAATCCCTTGTCAGTCGATTCACTTGCAAAGATTTTCTCCCATTCTGTGGGTTGTGTTTTTGTGTTGTTTAGGGTTTCCTTTGCTGTGCAGAAACTTTGAAGTTTGAGTAGGTCCCATTTGTTTATTTTTCTTTTTACTGTTAGTACTTTAAGAGGTGGATCTGAGAAGATGTTGCTATCGTTTATGTCAAAGCATGTTTGGCCTATGTTTTCCTCTAGGAGTTTGATAGTGTCTGGTCTTATATCTAGGTCTTTAATCCATTTAGAGTTTATTTTTGCGTATGGTGTTAGGGAGGGTTCTAATTTCATTCTTTTCCATGTGACTGTCCGGTTTTCCCAGCAGCACTTATTGAACAAGCTGTCCTTTCTCCATTGTATAGTCTTGCCTCCTTTGTCATAGATTAGTTGCCTGTAGGTGAGTGGGTTTAATTCTGGGCTTTCTATCCTGTTCCACTGATCTATATTTCTGACTTTGTAGACACAAAAATTCTTAAGAAAATACTAGCAAACCGAATCCAACTACACAAAAAAAGATCACAAACCACAACCAAATGGGACTCATCTCAAGTTCACAAGGCTGGTTCAACATATGCAAATCAATCGGTATGATAAATCACATTAACAAACAGAAAAGACAAAAACCACATGATCATCTCAATAGATGGAGAAAAAGCATTTGACAAAATTCAACATCTATTCATGATAAAAACTGTTATCAAAGTGGGTATGGGGGGAATATACTTCAACATAGTAAAAAGCCATTTAAGACAAACTTAGCCAATGTAATAATGGTGAAAAGCTGAAAAACTTCCCACTAAATTTTGGAATAATTCAAGGATGGTGCTCTCACCACTTCTATTCAACACAGTATTGGAAGTCCTAGCCATAGCAATCAGACAAGAAAAAGAAATAAAAGTGATCCAGATTGAAAGGGAAGAGGTAAACTGTCATTATATGCAGATGACACACAAAAACTACTAGAACTGATAAATTCAGCAAGGTAGCAGGATACAGGGTTAATTCACAAAAATTTTTTACACTAGCAATGAAATATCAGGAAGGGAATGTAAAATAAATCCTTTTTAAAATCGCATCTAAAAAATAATAATACTTGGAAATAAACTTGACCAAGAATGTAAAAGGCTTAAATGCTGAAAACTGTAAAACATTAATAAAGGAAATTTAATGATTAAAAAAATTAAAAGATATCCCATGCGCTTGGATTGGAAGAATACTACTGTTAAAATGGCCATGCTACTCAGAGCAACCTACAGATTTAATGCCAGCCTTATCATATTACCCAGGACATTTTTCATAGATCTGGAACAAGTAATCCTAAAATTTATATGGAACCAAATAAGACCCAGAATTGCCAAAGCAATCCTAAGGAAAAAATAAAACAAAACAAAACAAAAAAAGCTAGAAGCATCACTCTTGTAGACTTCAGACAATACTACAAAGCTACAGTAATCAAGACAGTGTGGTTCTGGTATAAAAACAGACATTTGGATCAATAAAATAGAATGGAGAGCCCAGAAATAAACCTAGACATAGGAGATTAATTAATTTTCAACAAAGGAAGCAATAATATAAGAAAAAAGTTTCTTCAGAAAGTGGTGCTGGGAAAACTGGACAGCTGCATGTAAATCAATGAAACTAGAACATACCCTCATGCCATACACAAAAATAAACTCAAAATGACTTAAAGATTAGCGTTCCCATTGTGGCTCAGTGAGTTAAGGACCCAACGTGGTCTCTGTGAGGATGCAGTTTTGATCCCTGGCCTCACTCAGTGCGCTAAGGATCTGGCACTGTCCATAAGCTATGGTGTAGGTCACAGATACAGCTGATATCCAGTGCTGCTGTGGCTGTGACATAGGCCACAGGTGCAGCTCTGATTCAGCCTCTAGCCTAGAAACTTCCATATGCCACAGGTGCAGCCATAAAAAGAAAAAAAAAAGACTTAAAGACCTAAATATAAGACATGACACCATGAAACTCTAGAAGAGAAAGTAGGCAAAACATTCTGATATAAATGATTATCAATGCTTTCTTGTGTCAGTCTCCCAAGGCAATAGAAATGAAACCAAAAATAAATACAAGGGGCCTCATCAAATATAAAGTTTTGCACAGCAAAGGAAACCATTTGAAAAAAAAAAAAGACTGGAGTTCCCACTGTGGCTCAGTGGTAATGAACCCATCCAAGAGGATGTGGGTTCAATCTCTGGCCTTGCTCAGTGGATTAAGGATCTGGCATTGCTATGAGTTGTGGCGTAGGCCACAGATGCGACTCGGATCTGGTGTTGCTGTGGTTGTGGCATAGGCTGGCAGCTGTAGCTCCAATTGGACCCTTAGCCTTGGAACTTCCTAATGCTGCATGTGTATTCCTAAAAAGACAAAAAAAAAAAAAAGACACATATTGAAAGGGAGAAGATAGTTGCAAATGATGCAACCAATGAGGGCTTACTCTCCAAAATATACAAATATCTCATACAACTCAGCAACAACAAAACAAACAAACAATCCAATCGAAAAAATGGGCAGAGACCTAAAGAGACATTTCTCCAAAGAAGACACAAAAATGGTCAGTAAGCACATGAGAAAAAAAAATGCTCATCATCACTAATTATTGGAGAAATGCAAGACAAAACTCATACAGTCAGAATGGCCGTCATCCAAAGTCTATAACAAAGGAGATGGGATTAAGATGGCAGAATAGAAAGACTGGGGCTCAACTTCTCTCCTAAAAACAACAAAATTCACAACTAAAGGCTGAGCAATCTTCAATCAAATGGACCAGAAACCTTAAAAAAGATATCCTACTCCAGAAGACAAAGAGGAGGCCACATGAAGAGGTAGGAGGGGCGATTATGTGACATAAGCCATCCCATACCTCCCTGGTGGGAAGCCCCACAGACTGGAAACTAACGTGTTCACAGAGACTCACCTACAGGAGTGAGAGTTCTGAGCCCCACATCAAACTCTCACGTGTGGTGATCTGGCACTGGGAGAAAGAGCCCCTGGAGTATCTGGCATTGAATGCTAGTGGGGCTTGTGCACGGAAGCTCCATGGGACTGGGGGAAACGGAGCCCCCATTCTTAAAATGCACACACAGATTTTCATGTGCACTGGGTCCCAGGGCAAAGCAAAGTCTCCATAGGAATCTGGGTCAAACCTGACTGCAGTTCTTGGAGGACATCCTAGGAAAACAGGGGTGAATGTGGCTTGTTGTGAGGGAAGGACATTGGAAGCAAAGCTCTTGGGAATATTCAGCAGTGTTCCTTTCTCTGGAGGTGGCCATTTAGGGAAAATCTGGCCCCAGCCATCAGTCAGCCCTGAGAAGCCCCAGGGCAAACAACAATCCAGGTAGGATCACAGTCCTGCCCCTCAGTAAACAGGCTACCTAACGACCCCTCAGGCACACAGCGGCCTCTAATCCTATTCAGAGACAAAGCCCCACCCACCAGAGGGATAGGAAACAGCTCTACCTACCAGGAGGCAGGCATCAGCTCCTCCCATCAGGAAGCCTACAGCAAGCCCTATACCAACTTCAGCCACAAGGGGGCAGACACAAGAAGTAAAAGGGGTTACAACTCTATTATCTGTAAAAAGGTCACCACACCAAAAACCTATAAAAATGAAAAGACAGAGAACTATAACTCAGATGAGGGAGAAAGAAAAAACCCACGAAAAACAGCTAAGTGATCTGGAGATTCTCAGCCTCCAGGAAAAAGACTTTGGACTGTTGATGCTGAAGATGATGCAAGACATTAGAAATAAACTGGAGGCAAAAGATGGATAACTTACAGGAAACTCTGAGCAAAGAGATACAAGATATAAAACTTAAACAAGAAGAGATGCAAAATACAATAACTGAAATAAAAAATTCACTAGAAGCAGCTAACAGCAGAATACAGGAGGCAGAAGAACGAATAAGCAAGGTGGAGGACAGATTAGTAGATATTATGGATGCAGAACAGAAAAGAGAAAAAAAGATTGAAAGCAAATGAAGAGAGTCTGAGAGAACTCTGTGACAATGTTAAATGCACCAACATCCATATTATAGGGATGCCAGAAGGAGAAGAGAGAGAGAAGGGGACAGAAAAAATATTCCAAGAGATAATAGCCAAAAACTTCCCCAACATGGGAAAGGAAACACTCACTCAAATCCAGGAAGCACAATGAGAACCATAAAAAATAAACCCAAGGAGGAATACACTGAGACACATATTAATCAAATTGACCAAAATTAAAGACAAAGAGAAAATCTTGAAAGCAGCTAGGGAAAAGAAACAAATAACATACAAGGGAACCCCAATAAGGTTATCAGCAGATTTTTCAGCAGAAACTCTGCAGGCCAGAAGGGAGTGGCATGATATACTTAATGTGATGAAGGGGAAAAAAACTCCAACCAAGATTACTTAACCCAGCAAGGCTCTCATTCAGATTTGAAGGAGAAATCAAAAGCTTCACAAAGAAGCAAAAGCTAAGAGAATTCAGCAACACTAAACCAGCTTTATGACAAATAATAAAGGAACTTCTCTAGGCAGAAAAGAAAAGACAGCAACAGGAAACAAAAATACCACAAATGACAAGGCTCACCAGTAAAGGTATATATAAAGATATGAAATCATCCATACACAATTATGCCACCAAAATCAGAAATCATGAGAACAGGTGGGTACAAATGCAGGACATTGGAGATGAACTTACAGTTAAGAGAACAACAACTTAAAACAATCTCATACACATATCAAAACTTTAGCATATCTGCAAACCAAAAAACTACAATTGATACACAAACAAATAAGAAAAATCAACTCAAATACAACACGAAAGATAGTCATCAAACCACAAGAGGAGAGAAAAAGAAAAGAAGGGAAAAGAGCAACAGAAACAAATCTGAAGCAATTAATAAAATGGCAATAAGAACATACATATCAATAATTACCTTAAATGTTAATGGACTAAATGCCCCAACCAAAAGGCATAGACTGGCTGAATGTATACAAAAGCAAGATCCACATATATGCTGTCTTCAAGAGACCCACTTCACTTCTAGGGACACATACAAATTGAAAGTGAGAGGATGGAAGAACATATTTCATGCAAATGGGGATCAAAAGAAAGCTGGAGTAGCAATACCCCTATCAGACAAAATAGACTTTAAAATGAAGAATATTTTAAGGGACAAGGAAGGTCACTACACAATGATCAAAGGATCAATCCAAGAAGAAGATATAACAATTTTAAATATCTACACATCCAACATAGGTTCACTACAATATATAAGGCAATTGCTAACAACCTTAAAAGGAGAAATCAACAATAATACAATCATAGTGGGGGACTTTAACACCCCACTTACAGCAAAGGACAGATCATCCAGACAGAAAATCAATAAGGAAACACAGGCCCTGAATGAAGCATTAAACCAGATGGACTTAATAGATATTTATAGGACATTCCATCCAAAAGCAACAGAATACACATTCTTCTCAAGTGCACATGGAACATTCTCTAAGATTGATCACATCCTGGGCTACAAATCCAACCTCGATAACTTTAAGAAAATTGAAATCATATCAAGCATCTTTTCCGACCACAACACTATACGACTGGAAACCAATAACAAGAAAAAAAAAAACTGCAAAAAACACAAACACATGGAGACTCAACAACATGCTACTAAACAACCAATGGATCACTGAAGAAATCAAAGAGGAAATTAAAAAATACCTAGAAGAAAATGACAACAAAGATACCACACTCCAAAACCTATGGGATGCAGCAAAAGCCATTCTGAGAGGAAAGTTTATAGCAATACAAGCCCACCTCAGGAAACAAGAAAAAGTTCAAATAAACAAGCTAATTTTACATCCAAAGTAGCTCGAGAGAAGAACAGACAAGACCTAAAGTTAGTAGAAGGAAAGGTATCATAAAGATCAGAGCAGAAATCAATGAAATAGGAACAAAGAAAACCATAGAAAAGATCGATGAAATGAAAACCTGGTTCTTTGAAAAGATCAACAAAATTGATAAACCCTTAGCCAGACTTATCAAGAAAAAAAAGAAAGAGGACTCAAATCAATAAAACTAGAAATGAAAAAGGAGAAGTAACACCGAACATCACATAAACACAAAGGATCATAAGAGACTACCATATGCAAATATATGCCAATAAAATGGAAAACCTAGAAGAAATGGACAAATTCTTAGAAAAGTACAATCTTCCAAGACTAAGCCAAGATGAAATAGAAAAGATGAATGGACCAATCACAAGAACTGAAATTCAAACTGTGATTTAAAAACTTCCAACAAACAAAAGTCTAGGACCAGATGGCTTCACAGGCGAAGTCTATCAAACATTTAGAGAAGAGCTAACACCTCTCCTTCTGAAACTACTTCAAAAAATTGCAGAGGAAGGGATACTCCCAAACTCATTCCATGAGGCCACCATCACCCTGATACCAAAACCAGACAAAGATACCACAGAAAAAAGAAAACTACACACCAATTTCACTGAAGAACATCGATGCAAAAATCCTCAACAAAATACGAGCAAACCACATCCAACAATATATTAAAAGGAGTGTACATCATGATCAAGTGGGATTTATCCCAGGGATGCAAGGGTTCTTCAATATCTGCAAATCCATCAGTATGATACACCACATTAACAAACTGAAGAAGAAAAACCATATGATCCTCTCAATAGATGCAGAAAAAGCCTTTCACAAAATCCAACACCCATTTCTGATAAAAACCCTTCAGAAAGTGGGCACAGAGGGAAACTACCTCAACATAATAAAGGCCATATATGACAAACCCACAGCAAACATCTTTCTCAATGGTGAAAAGCTGAAAGAATTCCAAATGAGATCAGGAACTGGACAAGGATGTCCACTCTCACCACTACTCTTCAACATAGTTTTGGAAGTCCTAGCTACAGCAATCAGAGAAGTAAAAGAGATAAAAGGAATCCAAATTGGAAAGGAAGAAGTAAAACTATCACTATTTGCAGATGACATGATACTACACCTAGAGAATCCAAAAGACTCTATCAGAAAACTGTTAGAGCTCATCCACGAATTTGGCAAAGTTGCAGGATACAAAATTAATACACAGAAATCAACAGCATTTCTATACACTAACAATGAAAGATCATAAAGAGAAACTAGGGAAGCAATCCTGTTTGCCATCACATCCAACAGAATAAAATGCCTAGGAGTAAACCTACCTAAAGAGACAAAAGACCTATACTCTGAAAACTGTAAGACACTGATGAAAGAAATCAAAGATGACACAAATAAATGGAAAGACATACCATGCTCGTGGATTGGAAGAGTTAATATTATCAAAATGACTATACTACCCAAGGCAATCTACAGATTCAATGCAATCCCTATCAAATCATCAAGGACATTTATCACAGAACTTGAAAACAATATTTTAAAGTTTGTTTGGAAGCACAAAAGACCCAGAATAGCCAAAGACATCCTGAAAAAGAAAAATGGAGCTGGGGGAATCAGGCTCCCTCACTTCAGACTATATTACAAAGCAACAATCATCAAAACCGCATGGTACTGGCACAAAGACAGACATATAGATCAGTGGAACAGGATAGAAAGCCCAGAATTAAACCCACTCACCTACAGGCAACTAATCTATGACAAAGGAGGCAAGACTATACAATGGAGAAAGGACAGCTTGTTCAATAAGTGCTGCTGGGAAAACCGGACAGTCACATGGAAAAGAATGAAATTAGAACCCTCCCTAACACCATACGCAAAAATAAATTCTAAATGGATTAAAGACCTAGATATAAGACCAGACACTATCAAACTCCTAGAAGAAAACATAGGCCAAACATGCTTTGACATAAACGATAGCAACATCTTCTCAGATTCACCTCTTAAAGTACTAACAGTAAAAAGAAAAATAAACAAATGGGACCTACTCAAACTTCAAAGTTTCTGCACAGCAAAGGAAACCCTAAACAACACAAAAACACAACCCACAGAATGGGAGAAAATCTTTGCAAGTGAATCGGCTGACAAGGGATTCATCTCCAAAATTTATAAAGAACTTCTGCAGTTCCATACCAAAAAAAAAAAAAAAAAAAAAAAAAAAAAGAACCATCCAAAAATGGGCAGAAGATTTAAACAGACAGTTCTCCAAAGAAGACATACAGATGGCCAAAAAACACATGAAAAGATGTTCAACATCACTCATTATTAGAGAAATGCTAATCAAAACCACTCTGAGGTACCACCTTACACCAGCCAGAATGGCCATCATCCAAAAGTCTACAAACAATAAGTGCTGGAGAGGGGGTGGAGAAAAAGGAACCCTAGTACATTGTTGGTGGGGTTGTAAATTGGTGCAACCACTGTGGAAAGCAGTATGGAGATTCCTCAGAACACTACACATAGAACTATCATTTGATCCAGCAATGCCACTCCTGGGCATCTACCCTGAGAAAACCACGACTCGCAAAGACACATGTACTCTGATGTTCATTGCAGCACCATTTACAATAGCCACGACATGGAAACAGCCTAAATGTCCATCGACAGAGGAGTGGATCCAGAAGATGTGGTACATATACACAATGGAATATTACTCAGCCATTAAAAAGAACGAAATACCAGCATTTTTTGCAACATGGATGGACCTAGAAATTATCATGCTAAGTGAAGTCAGCCATACAATGAGACACCAACATCCAATGCTTTCACTGACATGTGGAATCTGAAAAAAGGACAGACGGAATTTCTTTGCAGAACAGATACTAACTCACACACATTGAAAAACTTTTGGTCTCCGGAGGAGATAGTTTGGGTGGTGGGGGGATGTGCTTGGGTTGTGGGATGGAAATCCTGTGAAATTGGATTGTGATGATCATTGTACAACTACAAGTGTGATAAATTTATTGAGTAATAACAAAAAAATTAATTAAAAAGTCTACAGCAAGCAATAAATGCTGGAGAGGATGTGGAGAAAGGGGACTCTCCGATACTGTTGGTAGGAATGTAAATTGGTGCAGCCACTATGGACAACATTATGGAAGTTCTTTAAAAACTGAATCAATTTGCTGCACAGCAGTAATTAACAGAACCTTGTAAATCAACTATACTTAATTAAAAATTAAATTAAAAAAGAAAAAGCTCCTCAAAAAACAGTACATAGGTTCCAGGTGATCCAGCAATCCAACTCCAGGGCATATATCCGGACAAAACTTTAATTCCAAAAGATACATACACTCCTATGTACACTGCAGCACTATCCACAATAGCCAAGACATGGAAACAACCTAAATGTCTATCAAGAGATGAATGGATTAAGAAGAGGTGGTACATATACATAATGGAATACTACTCAGCCATAAAAAAGAATAAAATAATGCCATTTACAACAATATTAAAGCAACTAGAGATTATCATAATCCTAAGTGAATTAAGTCAGAGAAGGACAAATATATATCACTTATATGTGGAATCTAAAATATGGCACAAATGAATTAATCTAAGAAAAAAGATTCACAAACACCGAGAACAGACTTGTTGCCAAGGGGGAGTGGGGAGGATAGACTAGGAGTTTGGGATTAGCAGGTGCAAACTAGTATATATAGGATGGATAAACAACACAGTCCTACCGCACAGCAGAGGGAACTATATTCAATATCCTGGGATAAAACATAATGAAAAATAACATTAAAAAGAATGTATTTATATATATATTTGAGTCACTTTGCTGTACAGCAGAAATTAACATAACCTTGTAAATCCACTATAATTCAATTTAAAAATTCAATAAAAAAGGGGTGACATGAGATCCATGTCAGGAGAGGCAAAGAGAATCTATAAGATGATCTTGAGGCAAGATCCCAGGACAACAGTGGATTGAAAGAAAAGCAGTCAAGACTGAAACAGATCAGATCTGGAAAGATTCATGGAACACTTGAAGTTGATAAAGTTACCCAGTGTTTCTGCAGATACCAAGGATATTCACAGGTCTGGGAAAGGTTTGGTGTTAGTGAGTGCTGATGGTGACAAAGAAAACTAAACAAATGAACAAACAACATTATCGATTCCAGGGAAAATAATACGTTGGGTGGGAAAGGAAAAGTGGCCATTGATAGGACATAGCTCAGCTGAGAATCATGTTCATACAGTTATAATGATGTAATTGCTGCTCATGACCTCAGTCTACTGGGGGTGGGGGATGGGGAGTGTGCTCACATGTCACGGGGGTGGAGTTCGGGTCAAGGAGGGGTAAATCCTCTTCTCCCTCGGTGGGGAGCAGACATAGAATGCCTAATTCTGAAAAAAAACAAGATATGTTCACTGGAAATAAGGCAGCCAGAAATGGAAAAAAAAAAAAAATGAAATAAGGAAGCTAATACCAAGTGAATCTGGGACTACAGTGTTTCCCTCCAAGGAACAGGAAGTGCTTTTCCAAATCATGTTGATATGTAAATGATACAGATGAAAACTAGATTTACACACTGAAGCATAAAAACGCTATTTCTGGAGGTTTGAACAGGAGATGTTCTTTGCAGGATGGAGAATGCATCTGTACGGTTATGTTTGCTCATTGGCGGCTCTCAGGTGTGTTTCTCACAGGGTGGATGTGCTGTTTCTCCAGGTGTGGAAGCTGGAATGCAGAGCATGGCCGCTGTGGCTGGCCGCACCTGGAGGATCTGTGGGGACAAGCCCCAGCCCTGACCCCGCCACCCTCACCAGGGATCAAAGGTCAGGGGCAGCCTTGGTAGGACATCTCATGTCTACTGATCAAGGCAGGCCACAAGCCCAGGCCAAGGGCACAAGAGCTGTGGAACTGCAATAACCAAAGGGTTCATCTGGGCTCAGCACAAGAGACCAACAGGCAAGGGGATGATGGCCATGAATCACTCTAGGAAACTGTGGGAAAACTGCTGCTGGCTCATTGCTCTTTTGGTGGCCTAAAGGCACAAATGTTTGCCTCTAGGTGTTCCCATCGTGGTGCAGAGGAAATGAATCCGACTAGGAACCATGACGTTGCAGGTTCAATCTCTGGCCTCACTCAGTGGGTTAAGGATGTGGCGTTGCTGTGAGCTGTGGTGTAGGTCGCAGTCACGGCTTCGATCTGGGGTTGCTATGGCTCTGGCGTAGGCCAGCAGCTGCAGCTCCAATTAGACCCCTAGCCTGGAAAGCTCCGTATGCCACAGGTACAGCCCTAAAAAGACAAAAAAAAAAAAAAAAAAAAAAAAAAGTACAACAAATGTTTGCCTCTAAATGACCCCTCACACAAGGGGAGTAGAGTGATATATATAACAATATCCACATAGCAGCCCCACTGTGGAGCAAGCCCTCACACTCAGCTGCACTCAGAGATACAGAGCAAGGTTAATATTTTGTGAATAAACAGAAATCATGCTGTTCATAACCTGTATGTTTCCAATCAAGATGAAAACTCAGGCTACTAAGGGAACTAGGTGGGGTCAACATGTGTGATCTCAGACTCTCTCTCTCTTTCCTTCACTCCAACTTTACTGTGGCCCTTTTCTAAACTTTTCTATTTGTTGTCATTTGTAAATTTTAAAGCAGATGACTTGAGAGTTCCTGTCGTGATGCAGTGGAGACGAATATGACTAGGAACCATGAGGTTGCGGATTTGATCCCTGGCCTTGCTCGCTGGGTTAAGGATCTAGCGTTACTGTGTGCTGTGGTGTAGGCTACAGATGCGACTCAGATCTGGTGTTGCTGTGGCTGTGGCATGGGCCAGCAGCTGTAGCTCTGATTAGACCCCTAGCCTGGGAACCTCCATATGCCACAAGTGTGGCCCTAAAAAGCAAAAAAAAAAAAAAAAAAAAAAAAAAAATTAAAATAAAGCAGATGACTTGAACATCTCATTTCACCCTCCACAAAAACCTTCACTGATAGTCATAGTTGTGGAATTTTGTTAATCTTTGATTGCTTTTTCTTCCAGGAAATCAGTAACCTTAAATATTGAAAAGATTCCCAATACTCATCTAACCTAATCATCACCCACAGAATTCAGTTTTGTCTAAATCAATCAATTTTCTTATGACAGATATTGGGCAAGGCAATGAGAAATAAAAAATTAAGAAAACTCTTAATCTAAACATGCAATCCAATAGAGACAAGTAAAGATTAAATTAATACAAGTACTTTCCTTCCTGCAAGCCAGAGGATCTTTCTTTTATCAGCTTTTTGTTGTAGGCGGTGCTAAAAATGTCATAGAACAGTACCCGATGCTTTTCTTATCAAACCACCCAGCCATTACAGCAGATACAACTGTCATTAAGAAAATGATTATCAATTATAACTCCCCAAACTTAGAAATAAAACATTAAACATTAAAGTAAGAAATGATGCTAATGAGAGAGGAGTGGGGACACAGGAAACTTCTTGGAAGAAATGGGGAGCAGCCTTGAAAAGTAAAGTTTCAATCAGCTGGAAAAGCTGTCAGGAGCTGAAGGCGCTCCCAAGCATAAGAAACATAGTGATTTAGTAAGTCAACAAATATTTATTGTGCATCTGAGTCCATCACTGTGTTACCAGAGTTACAGTGAACTAGACACTTTAAGCTTACATTTTATTGGCCAGAATTTAATCACATGGCCACACCTAGCAGCAAGGCATTTGGGGAAATGTAGTTTTTATTGTAGAAGTTCATGAGTCAAACTAAAAATTATTATGAAAGAAGGTGGGAAATGGACTTTGGAGAACAACCAGAAATCTCTGATACCTAGGAATAAATCAAAAGAAATGTCTAGGATCGTGGTAAAGCTTTAGTTTAAAAGTTGTACACCACATTAAAAAGGACCTAGTCCAGACTGGAGCAGGTGGATTTGCGGGGGTTGGGGGGGTAGGAACAGGAAAGTTATGTAAACAAACAAAAGTTGATAGACCATGCTCTACTCCATTGAGAGGAGTTTTGGAGTCCTATCTAAGAGTTTGGAGCTAGAATCTTTTTTTTTTTTTTTTTTTGTCTTTTTGCTATTTCTTTGGGCTGCTCTTGCGGCATATGGAGGTTCCCAGGCTAGGGGTCCAATTGGAGCTGTAGCCACTGGCCTAGCCAGAGCCACAGCAACGCGGGATCCGAGCCGCGTCTGCAACCTACACCACAGCTCACGGCAACGCCGGATCGTTAACCCACTGAGCAAGGGCAGGGACCAAACCCGCAACCTCATGGTTCCTAGTCGGATTCATTAACCACTGTGCCACGATGGGAACTCCCTGGAGGTAGAATCTTGATGGACACATTTCAAACTAAAAAAAAAAAAAAAAAAAAAAAAGCATTTATTAACTCCAGAATGAAAATTTGGAGGGAAAATAATTACAGATATTCGGCGCCTCAACTGTGATAGTAGCTCGTCTTCAGAGATGGCCCTCAATACTATCTGGCAAAGTTACAACCTTCCTCTACTCACCGCATGTCCTCACCCTCCGTAACAACAAATTCACTCCTCCTCTACTCTCCTCAAACCCTAGTGCCATCCCCCTAGGAGCCAATTCCTTAGCCTCTACAGAGAAAATAAAGTCACCATTTGAGGATGGCAGTCATATGTTCAGCATAAAGTCAGTTTTCCCTTGTATATTACTTTAACACAGCCTTTAGCTTTTTTGGTACAGGCACAGAGAAAATCCAAGAGCTGATGACGTTAATTTGTAGTTTTGCCAGACTGACCAACGTGATGAAAATACAATGGGGAAGGGGGTACAGTGCATTGTCAACTAAATGATAAGCAGTAGAGTGCGATGCTGAATGTTCAAACAATCAAGGTCCTTTGGTTTACACAGCGTCAGAGGAAAGGAGAGGTGATTCAGCCCTAGGGCAAGACCATAAATGTGCATCTTGGTCCCTTCTCAGTGTGTGTGAACTTCTTCTGATCCTCCTCCATGACATTTACTTAAAGAAGGCATACTCCTTTGTCAAAGGTTGCATAGAAGTGTCATAGGCTGTACTGATCTAATCGGGAAAGACTTAGCATCTGATACAGCAGCTGTGGCCAGGAAATTATTTGTTCTAATGTTGTGTAATAGCTCACCAATCCCTACCATAGTTCATTAGTCCTTTGCAGGGATAATCTCACTAATTAAAAAAAAAAGATACAATAGGAATCACCACCCTCTACCAGTCAGTCTTTGAGACTGACATTAATCTCTACCAGCTAACCAAGATATAGTATTCCTTCTGATCTCTGGTCTTGTGTAGAAGTTTCATTGGTTTCCACTCATCTTTTCCTATCATGATGGCTCTTATTCCATAGGTCAAAGAACCAATGCAATGGTTTTGCCAACCATAGATCAATGAAACTAAGAGCTTGTTACTTGAAAAGATGAACAAAATAGACAAACTTTAGTTAGATTCACCAGGGGAAAGAAAGGACTCAGAGAGGACTCATATAAATAAAATCACAAATAAAAGAGATGTTATAACTGATACCACAGGATAACAGATTACTAGGAACAATTATACATCAACAAATTGGACAACCTAAAAGAAATGGATAAATTCCTGGAAACACATAACCTGTCAAGACAGAATCATTAAGAAATAGAAAATCTGAACAGACCAATTACTAGTAAGGAGATTTAATCAGTAATCTAAAACCTCTTCCAACAAAAGTCAAGGCTAGATGATTTCACTGGTCAATTTTGCCAAACATTTAAAAAAAATAGTACCAATCCTTCTCAAACTCTTCCAAAAAACAAGATAGGAGGGGATACTTCCAAACTCATTTATCAATGCCCACATTACTCTGATATCAAAGCCACACAAGGATGCCACAAGAAAGGAAAATTATAGGCTAATATTCTTCATGTCTCTGATGAACACTGATGCAGAAATCCTCAACAAAATATTAGTGAACCAAATTCAGCAACACAGTTGATACTTTAACAACCCAGGGAATAAGAACACAGATTGTCCAGGCAGTTGAAAACCCATGTTTAACTTTACATTTGGCCCTTGACTGGTGCCTCTGCATCCATGGATTCAACCAATCTAGGACTGTGCATGTATTAACTGAAAGAAATCTGCATATAAGTGGACACACAGTTCAAAAAGTACAGTAGGAAGGGTCAGCTGTCCTTTTCAAGGATCATACACCATGATCAAAGGGGTTTAATCCAGGAGTTCCCCCATGGCTCAGCGTTAAGGATCTGGCATTGTCACTGCTGTGGCTCTGATTATAGCTGTGACACAGGTTTGATCCTTGGCCTGAGAACTTCTACATCCTGTGGGCATGACCAAAAACAAATGGGAATAATCCATGGATGCAAGGATAATTCGACACTAGTAAATTAATGTGACACACTACATTAACAAAACAAAGGATAAAAATTCTATGACCATTTCAATACATGCCAAAAAATCACTCAACATCCTATTATGATAAAAGCATTCAACAAAGTGGGTACAGAGAGATGGTATCTCAACATAATAAAGGCCAAATATATAATAAATCTCACAGTTAACATCATACTCAATGGTGAAAAGCCTTCCCTCTAAGATCAGGATTAAGACAAGGATGCCCACTCTCAACACTTTCTTAAACACAGTATTGGAAGCCCTCGCCAAAGGAATTACTAAGAAAAAGAAATAAGAAGTATTCAAATCATAAAGGAAGAAACAAAACGGTGACTATTTGAAGATGATATGATGTTATATAGAGAAAACCCTAAAGACTCCACCACACCAAAAACTGTTAGAACTAATAAACAAATTCGGTAAAGTTTCAGGGCACAAAATTAATATACACAAATATGTTGTATTTCTACACACTAATAATGAACTACCCAAAAGAGAAATTAAGAAAACATTCCCATTTACAATTGCACAAAATAATAAAATACCTAAGAATAAACTTAACCAAGGAGGTGAAAGACCTGAATATTTAAAACCATAAGACACTGATGAAAGAAATAAGACACAAATAAATGGAAAGTATTCCATGATCGCATATTCTAAGAGTTAGTTTTTTTTTTTTTTCTTTTTAGGGCCGCACCCATGGCATATGGAAGTTCCCAGGCTAGGGGTTGAATTAGAGCTGCAGCTGCCGGGTCACACCACAGCCACAGAGTGCTTAATCCTTAACCCACCAATCGAGTCCAGAGATAGAACCTGTATCTTCATGGATACTAGTTGGGTGTGTAACCTGCTGAGCCACAATGGGAACTCCAAGAATTAATACTGTTAAAAATTACTACCCTGGGAGTTTCCGCATAGCCCAGCAGAAATGAATCTGACTAGGAACTATGAGGTTGCAGGTTCAATACTAGCTTCACTCAGTGTATTAAGGATCTAGCATTGCCGTGAGCTATAGTGTAGATTACAGACGTGGCTCGGATCTCGCATGGCTGTGGCTGTGGTGTAGGTCAGCAGCTATAGCTCCAATTGGACCCCTAGCCTGGGAACCTCCATGTGCTGTGGGTGTGGCCTTAAAAAGCAAAAATTACTATTACTACCCAAAGAGACCTGCAGATTCAGTGCAATTCATGTTAAAATTGTAATGGTGGGAGTTCCCATTGTGGCCCAGCAGAAATGAATCGGACTAGGAACCATGAGGTTGCAGGTTCAATCCCTGGCCTCGCTCAGTAGATTAAGGATCCAGCATTGCCATGAGCTGTGGTGTAGTTCTCAGATGTGGCTCAGATCTGGCATTGCTGTGGCTGTGGCATAGGCCAGTGGCTACAGCTCTGATCGGACCCCTAGCCTGGGAACCTCCATATGCCACAGGTGTGGCCCTAAAAAGACCAAAAAAAAAAAAATGTAATGGCATTTTTCACAGAAACAAAACAAAAAATCCTAAAATTGGTATGGAACCACAAAAGACCATTAATAGCCAAGCAACTCTGAAAAAGAAGAACTTGGAGGTATCATACTCCCTTATTATACACTATGTTGCAAAGCTATAGTAGTCAAACAGTATGGTGTTGGCATAAAAACATACGTATAGCATGATGGAACAGAATAGAGAGTCCATAAATAAACCTACACATATATGGTTAATTAATTTACATCAAAAGAGTCAAGAATACGCAATGAGGAAAAGACAATGTCTTCAAAACATGGTGCTGGGAAAAGTGGACAGCCACACACAAAAGAATCAAACTGGACCACTGTCTTATACCAATCACAAAAACTAACCCCAAATGGATTTAAGACTTGAAAATAATAACTGAAATAAAAAAACTCCTAGAAGAAAATATAGGTGGCAATTGCTTGATGTTAGTCTTGGTGATGCTTTCTTGGAAATGGCAACAAAAGCAGAAATAACCAAGTGGGACAACATCAAACTAAGAAGCTTCTGCACAGCAAAGGGAACCATCAGCAAAAATGGAAAAGCACCCTTCCAAATGGGGTAAAATTTTTGCAAACCTTCTATCCGGTAAGGGCTTAATATCCAAAAAATATAAAGAATTCATACAACTCGACAGCCAAAAAACCCAAACAACGTAATTTAAAAACAGGCAGAGGATATGAATAGTTATTTTTCCAAAGAAGGCACAGAGAGGGTCAGCAGGTATATGAAAAAATGCTCAAATCATCAGGAAAGTGCAAATAAATCAAAACCAAAATGATATCATCTCACACCTGTTAGAAAGGCTATTATCAAAAAATAATAACAGTGAGGATGTGGGGAAAAGAGATCCCTTTTGCATTGCTAAAGGGAGTGCAAATTGGTGCAGCCACTACAGAAAACACTATGGAGAATCCTCAAAAAATTAAAATAGTACTACTATACGACCCAGCAATTCCACTCCTGGATATTTATTAAAGAAAATGAAAACACTAACTTGAAGAGACATATGCACCCTGTGCCTAATGCAGCATTATTTACAATAGCCAAGATGTTGACGGATGTGACAGAGAAAGAAAATGTGATGTGTGTATCATTTAAGTTAGAAAAAGACACACACCATATGATCTCACTTATATGTTGAACCTAAAACAAAACAAACACCCTAGCTCATTACTACAGGGAACAGATTGGTCGTTGCCAGACGCATGGGGTGGAGAGATGAAATGGGTGAATGTGAGCCAAAGGTACAAACTTAGAGTTCCTCGATGATTAAAATCTGGAGAGGTGATGCACACCGTAGTGACTATAATTAATAACCCTGTGTTGCATATTTAAGAGGTGCCCAAAGAGTAGATCTTAAAAGTTTTCTTCATGAGAAAAAAAAAACTTTGCAACTGGATGATGATGGTTAACTAGACTTTTTGAAGTGATCTTTTGCAATATATACCAATATCAAATCCATATGTTGCAGTTTCAAACTAATGTCACATATTGATTATAATCTCAAAAAAGCCCACAAAATACTTAGAGACAGAATTAACAAATACGTGGAAAGAAGTGTACAATGAAACTACAAAAATTTGCTTAAGAAGCATCTCAATAAATAGCGGTATGCCAGAAAAAGAGAGGGAGGGAGAGAGAGGAAGGGAGGAAGAGAAAGACAGGCAGACCAGTGAGGGACCAGGGACCACCAGGTACAGAGTGGGGAGGCAGAAAGGGATAATAAAGGAGACCAAGGGTGTGATTCTAAGCAAAGTCCTGTAGAAGGTTACTGCGGAGTCTACATAGTAAACTGCCAGGAGTCAGAAAAGGGGTTACATCTGTGTAAATATTAAGATCCCACATATAGCTATGTTTTGCATCCATGTAAAATTTTCTTTGCAAACATTAAGCATTAAATCACGTTGCTGGTTTTTTTAAATTAAATTTAAGCAACCTGGGGGGAAAAAAAAAGGTTGCTGTGGTTGAGTCCTTTGTGAGAACTCTGGAGAAACTGTAGGTCATAGCTCAAAGCTGTCCCATCAAGGGACAAGGGTGCCGGTGTAATGCCCTCCCCCAACACTAGGCAGACCCTGAGTGCCCCCCCAGAAGACATAAATTCCCAGGCACATCTAGCCTTCTGGGCAGAGAGAGTATCCCAGCAGCCTTAGGTCAGCCAGTCAACAAAGAGAAAAAAGTGGTTGGCAACTGGGAATGAAAGCACAGCCAGGGCAAGACCAATAGGCAAAAACAGCAGGGGCCCTAAGGAGAAGACCTGGGCAAAGACTTAACAGGTCTCCTGGTGTACACATGCAAGAAGGGACTTGGGATAATGGTAGGGTTACTGGTGTGTGCTCAACAGTACACGTTATCTACCTATTTTCCAATCTGTGCACCAATTTCTACTCCCAACTGCCATGCCACGTCTAAGGGAGCCTGCTCATCTACATCCCTCACAACCTGCAGCTGGAACTGTGGTCCACAGATAGTCAGCGCCGACTGAGCAATGTATTAGAAATGCAGCATCCAGGCCCAGCTCTGGATCTGCTATATCAGAAGCTGCAGTTTTGGAAATTCTTTGAGTGATTCACATTGAAGTTTGAGAAGCCCTGCCCTGAATCACTTGGAACTCCCAGACTTGGTGATTTTTGCCACTCCAGTGTCAAATGAAATCTCAATGTGGTCTTGATTTGCCTTCTCCTAATTAGGTTCAACAGGTGTTCAGCATTCGTTGGCTGTTTTGTCTTCTCTAAAATATCTGGTTTTGTATCTTTTGCCCACTTTCCCACGGGGTTATTACAGATTTATTGCTCATTACATATTCTGGATCATCTTCATTAGTTATCCATGCTGCATAAAACCCTCCATTATCAGCTTTATAATCAGTTTTTTTTTTCTATTTTAAGGTGTTTTCTGATGAATAAAGGGCCTTGATTTTAATATAGTCAGTTTAACCTATCTTTTCTTGTTATGTTTAAGAACCCCTGTCACATCCCAGGGCCGAAAATTCCCCACTTGTCTCTAGCGGACCTTTGAAGAGCGCAGTTGAACTTGGCGGGCCCACTTGTGCGCAGGTGCTTTTCAGTAGTAAATGCTCTAGCGCTACCGGGTCGGTGCTTGGTTGAATCCGCGATTTCGCAGGAACTGGGGGCACAGTTACAAGCGGGTGAACCCCCGTGCTGTTCAAGGGTCTGTCCCTTGAACCCACAGAACCCACTCCTGTTTAAGTGACTGAAGGTGCTCGCCCACAGCGCGTCCTCTTCCTGGACGTCAGGACGAGGCCTCCAGGAAAAGATCTGGGCGGCGGCGTACGGACCCGACTCTCGGGTTCCCTCCCTGCCACCAAGCCTGACCCGCGAGCCGGCTCTCAGGCCCCTTCCCGGGCTCGCCTGCGCCCCCAGCCCCGCCTCCCTCGCCCAGGGTGGCACCTGGCACTGTCGAGAACTGCCCGGATCTGCACCAACGTCATCGGCTCCTCCTCGCGAAGCCTCCTCACCTGGTGGGTTCCCCACCCGCTATCATCTCCACGGAGAGGACGCAGGCCGCCCCCGGTGTTCCTAACTCAGTGCTTTGGGGTCTCCTCTAAAGAATCTCTAAGACACCCCAGTCCAGCCTGTTTGAAGCTGAACCCATCATCCTCCCTCCCCAGGTTTTCACACAAGCCACTCCCTCTGAACGAAGGCTTCACTTTGACTTCAGCTTTCTTGCCTCCAAGGGGCCGTTCCCAACCTTCCAGAACAGGTCAAATCCCGGCGAGAGGATTCGATGGTAAGGGAGCGTTCCTTGCCGTGCTCACCTCCGTGGAGGCGCAGGTTTAAGATCGGCCTGCCCCCATTAGTCTGTGGGGTCCAGGGAACCTGGGTTCGTTTCTTGTTTTTCTCACCACTGTGCCTCCCGCGACCTGGTCCTCAGTAGGAATGAACAAATACTTAATGAAGTAACGAACCCTCTCAATCGGTGAAAGCTTTTCCTAAAAGCATCTCCACATTTTCTTCACCCCACCCGACTCACAACAAAATGCTCAGGGACAGGGGATAGATACCACCCCCGTCTGGGTGATTAGTCCAAGGATTCCAAATTAAACTGGTGGTAATTACTCAGTAAGTCATGTTGCCTAAGAGGAAATAGTGGACGGGCTTAGCATTTCAAATTCAGTTACAGAATGAAAGCAAGCATCAAAGTCACATATAAATGGCCAGTCTGTGAGTCACAGACTCTTCCAGGATATGTACTGAGAACAGATATATTTCAATGCCCCCCCTACACTATAACAAAATGCACTGACTGATGATCCTGAATTAAACACACACAATGACTCATTGGCGTATTTCTGGACTGTCCCCCCCGCCCGCCCTCAGAGCTAAGCTGAGGGGAGAAGGTGGAGGAGTCAAAAGAAATACAAGACACTCGTTAGGTATTCAACCAGTATGATGAGTTAATTAACCAAAGGATTGAAAGCACAGCAGTTTCTACCCTCAGAAGCTTACAATGTAGTTGGAAGATTAAATTAATATAAAAGAAACTTTTAAATTATTAAGTATACAATGTGTGTCAAGTTGGGGCAGTGGTATGACTTTCTACCTTACACATATTTTCATCTTAAAAGCCTGGAACATGTTTCTGCAAAGTAAGGCCTAACTCTTTGAGCATCCAGAACTCAAGAATGGTCTTCCTTATTCTAGGTAATAGAAGCATATCCCTGGAATCATCTCTGCACAAATTACTGCCCCCAAATTTATAACACAAAGCTCTTACAAACTGAACATGAAAAATTATGGAAGGAAGCAATATATAAACTTTCCATGAAAAATGTTAACACACTGGCTTTAACTGTAAACCAACCAAGTACTCAATACAGGCTGGCCTGTTGCCTCCTCAGAGTCAGATAACAGCTGGGGAGGAGTTTTCTTGCTAAAAATTCACCTACCTTCTTGACTCTCCAAACAGGAGTGGCAACCTGGCTCCAGCACTGAGATGAGAGCAGGGGGTGTCAAGTCCACGAAGGCAGTGGGAGCGGTGACCTGTGTCTAGATTTTGCCCCACATTCCACGCTGCAGGGGGTGGAGCAGTTTAAAAGGGGGTTGTTTCTTAACATATAAATACCTACACTTGAGGGTTAAATCCACCTGGAACCTCCACCTAGGCATCACAGGTTCACGTGAAGGCCCTGCTTTCTTCTGAGCACCAGTCCATCAGCGTCAGAATGACTTCAGCAGCCCAGGAGTGTGGGGGCAGCACGTTAAGGTCACTCGAAGGCCTGTAGGGGGACAGCGCTGGGGAAGTGGCCTCCTTGCCCGCCCTCCGGACGCCAGGACTGGGAACCATCCCCACCGCTGCCTGCTCACAAGCAGCTGGAGCTGCTGACGGCTGATGGATCCCGTTCAAGAAGCACCATGTCTGCCCTTGGTAGGCAAGTGGTTAACAATACTCAGCTGTTCACACTTGACCTTCTCACATCCTAAAGACTTCTCTAGGTAATAATGACTATCTGAAGATAAATTTAAAAGAATCTTTAAGGAATCAGGAATCATGAGTTAGAACACAGATCTGACTTTAGTACTTTACATTTTTATTACTTTACATATATTTAATATAACCTATTCATAATTTTGCACTTTCAATATAAAATCATGTTCAGCTCCAATTAAACTATAAAAGATTACTTTTTAAAATGGAGTAAATAGTTAAAACATTTTTAAATGGTAAAAATCAACATGAACCCAGTGACACTTAAAATATCACACTATTCCCTACCAAGGAGTTCAGTGCAAAACAGATGTCGTTTGTCGTTTCATTCACAGTTTGTATCTTTATCTCTAATCTGAGGGAAACATTTGCTTTTTTTTCTTTTTTGGCTATACCCTCAGCAAGTGGAAGTTCTCAGGCCAGGAAGTGAACCCATGCCACAGCAGTGACAATGCTGGACCCTTAACTGTGCCATAAAGGAATTCCCAAACATTTTCTTTTAAGACTAATGCTTTAATTGTTCCTTCTAAGTAAAGACATTTAACTCCTTGTTATTGCATATTTATCTATGAATGTTTACAAGTAATTATTTTTCTAAAATTATTTTTCTAAAATTTCAGGTAAAAATCATTATCCATGACTGCAAAATACTCTTAACTTTTAAAATTGTTTGTTATGCTATTTTTAAGTTTCCTGTTAAATTGAGTGTTTTGCGCATTTAAAAAAACACCACCACTTCTACTTCTGAAGTTGATGCAATCTACGCGGCTCATAACTGTACCAGACAGTAAAGCCTTAAGGGTTAATCCTTACCATCTCTGAGAAACACTATAGGATGGGTCAACTGCTCACACTTGATTTTGTAGATCATGGAGCCCAGATGACTGAGGAGGAGTAATGCCACTCAAAGACACCAGACCACCCCCCCCACCCAACGTCTGAAATGGTTTTTTTCAACCGTCTAACAACTGACTATCCAAGGTAAATGCAAAAGAAAGAGTGTTTAACTCCAGCAGGGTTGTGAAGGTACTCTCAACTGTGAATACTCTGACAAGTTTAACTTAACTTCTAGAGTTTTCAAGTCAAGCTTAACTTCTACAGTTTTCAATCTGATACAATGAAACACTAATGACAATTAGACCATATAATTTTTCCCACTTTGTAACAAAATATATAAATTAATACCTGTTTTATCACTTGCCAAATGTCTACACAGTTGGTCTCTGCATCCATGGCTTCCACATCCATGGATTCAACCAACCATGGATAGAAAATATTTGAACAAAAATTACTTACACAGCATTTACACCGTATTAGGTATTATACTGTAATCTAATGATGATTTATAGTATACACAGGTTATATTCAGACACTATGTAGCCATTCTGTATAAGGACCAAATCATGTGATGACTGTGGGGATCCTAGAGCCAATCCCTGCCAACACCCAGGGCAACAGTACACTAACACTGCTGCCCAGAAGGTACAGATCATTAAGAAAGCACAAGCGGTCAGACATGGCTCTCTACAGACATATTCACAGGAAGATGGACATCAACAGGTCTGATCGGCACATGCAGGTGTGACTGTCCCATCCACAGCCGGAGTGTGCCCTTGACCCCGGCTACATGGTGAGCTGCAGCCCCCCATCCACCACTAGGGCATGTCCCGTGATGTACGGAGACTCCAAGAGAAACAGAACCGCGTGGGCTACATCGAGGGGGTCTCCGAACCGCCCAAGAGGGATATTTGACTTTAAATGTTCTTCCTTCAAGTCTTTTGTCATATCTGTGTGAACAAACCCTGAAAGAGAAATGTTTGTCTTTAGTTGAAAAGAACAGACACTAAGGCTCCTGCTCAAATTCAAATAAAAATGAATTTGCTCCTGAAACTTTGAGGTGATTAATAAGCCTTGTTGAGTAAATACAGAGCTTTGCTAGCAATCAAATGACTAGCAATCAAGTCTTCATTTCCTTGTTCAGTTTAACTCAATGAACATTTATGAGACTCTAAAATATTTAACCCCCAAATATTTGGCCCAACTCATAGGACAACATAAGTGGGCAGATATAAACATGAATAAAGATTCCATTCCTTAAGGAACCTATAAGTTCTGAGGAAACCCTCATTTGCACCCCTAATTACAACAAAATGGATTCTGGTGAATATCCTGATGGAGGTTGTAAACACAAAGAGCTACAGATTCAGTTGCACTTGTGGGGGGCGGGGACAGGGAAGGAAGCCATCACCAATGTGGTCACATGACCTGATTTGGCAGTTCTGACAAAAATTAGTTTCCTTTGCTGTGGCTAAGATAGCTGAAGATGAGAAAGGTCAGTGTTGACATTCATATAAGGGAAAAAGATCCCACAGAATTATCCAATCCCGATGCAAGTATACAGAGAAAATTAAGAATTACCACGGCAATGGTATGGAATAAAGCTTGCAGAGAACATGTTCTCAAGAATGAGGTCCTGTCCTATAAAGTAATTATCTAATAACTGGCAGCCATGCTGAAGGATTCATAGCATAGATATATGCCAGGAAAATCTTATGAGGTTAGTCTGAAGCATACATATACATACTACCTATAAAATCTACTATCAGTATTCTCTATACTACTCAATTACTTAGACTTTAAAAAAAGAAGGCAAATTAATCCTCAAGAAGTTTACAAAAAGAAAATTTTGAACAATTTTAAGGCCATGAAAAACACATGAACTAAAAGTTAGACATGACCTGCAAAGTGAAAGTTTAATAAACGATCTCAAATACACAGCTTTCAAAATAGCTTATGTCACAGTTAAACCATTTATGACTCAGACTGTAAACCAACCTCAATACACTGTCTTTAAAAGCGCTAGGATGAACACTGGATAAGAATCAGCATTGGGCCCCTGGCTTATTGTCCAATACTGTGTAATGTTTACCTTTTTCTCTGCCTTAGGGTTTACTTATACACATCTTTGGTTTCTTAAGTCTTATGAGAAATAATCATAAATTTTCCCTCTATGACAGTAAGAGTTTAACTATTAGGGAAAAATTGCAGACAGGAGTTCCTGCCATAGCTCAGTGGAAACGAATCTGACTAGTATCCATGAGGATGCAGGTTTGATCCCTGGCCTCACGCAGTGGGTTAAGGATCCGGGATTGCCATGAGCTGTGGTGTAGGTTGCAGATGAGGCTTGGATCTGGTGTTGCTGTGGCTGTGGTGTAGGCTGGCAGCTACAGCTCGGATTAGACCCCTCTCCTGGGAACCTCCATATGCCGTGGGTACAGCCCTAAAAAGCAAAAAAAAAAAAAGAGAGAGAAACAAGTGGAATGTCTTTCATAAAGAACAGTTAAATAAATAAATAAATCATGGGGAGTTCCTGTTGTGGCTCAGTGGTAATGAACTCGACTAGTAAGTATCCATGAGGATATGCTTTCAACCCCTGGGTTAAGTATCTGGCGTTGCTGTGGCTGTGGCGTAAGCTGGCAGCTGTAGCTCCAATTCAACCCCTAGGCTGGGAACTTCCATATGCCACAGGTGTGACCCTAAAAAGCAAAAATCAATCAATCAATCAATCATGGTACATCCGCACCATAGATCAAACAGGCAGGCAAGTATTAAAAATGATGCTGCAGGAGTTCCCCTTGTGGCACAATGGAATTGGTGGCATCTCTGGAGCACTGGGATGCAGGTTCAATTCCCAGGCCAGCACAGTGGGTAAAGGATCCAGCTTTGCCACAGCTGTTGTGCACGTGCAACTGGGGTTTAGATCTGATCCCTGGCCTGGGAGCTCCATGTGCTGCAGGGCAGCCAAAAAAGAAAAAAATGATGCTTCAGAAGGACACTTAAAAGAGATAATATTTGCATATAAAAAGCAGCTTACAAATGAATTATACCACTATCAAAAAGGAAACAAAAAACTGAATACACACCAATGACTGAAAAAAATACACACAAAATACTACCTGTGATTATCATGAGACGCAAGAAGTACATGTGGTGTTTGCTCTCTTCTCTGAACTTCTCTGTAATTTCCAAACTGTCTATGATAGACATTATATTTGTATTCAGATAAAAAGTCACAGAAAAAGGACTCAGTACTAAGTTCAGACTGTTTGTAATGAGGGCCTAGAACAAGAGAACAAACTGGGATCACTTGTGTCCCACTATGAGCTCAGACTCTGAAATACAGTGTCACCTGCCGTAAAACACTGCCACAGTCATTTAGCAAGTCATCGACATTCCCCCTCACTCCCTTCCATCCTCAGGAGCAACGAGGTGGCCAGAAGGAATACAGGGATGATGGGAAGGAGCAGCACAGCCCACGCACAAGGAAACCTTGCCACCAGAAGCTGCAAATGGGATCCCCTCTACCCAGAGATGGCAACACTCCCAGGCTCAGTACTGGACAAGCACCACGCAGGCTCTCCAGACTCCCAGCCTCCACATACACTTAATTGTCAAAGGTGCCTCAAAAAGTAAATGAGGAAGAAAACTCACCCCACAGGTTTGCAATGTTGAATAAATAAACTGTGGGTCTAACACTTAAATATTCATTGTTATATTCTCAAAGAGTTCATGATACTATTATTTACTCTAAGCTCATTTTGAATTCTAGCAAAATAGGCATAAAAATTTTATTTCCCCACTAACAACTCTCAGCAGGAAATCAATGATGCATTTTACCCTTAAATAACAAAACAAACAGGACCTAATATAGAGCACAGGAAACTACATTCAGTATCTTGGAATAATCTATAATGGAAAAGAATATATATATATATATATATATATATATATATATATATGATGTATAACTGAATCACTTTGCTATACACTGGAAACTAATACAATATTGTAAATCAACTATACTTCAATTAAAAAAACAGAGGGAGTTCCCATTGTGGCTCAGTGGTAATGAGCCCAACTAGTATCTATGAGAATGTGAGTTCAATCCCTGGCCTTACTCGGCGGGTTAAGTCTCCAGAGTTGTCCTGAGCTGTGGTGTGGGTCGAGGATAGGGCTCAGATACCCCTGAGGGTGGCGAGGGAAGAAATGATCCTGTGTCACTGCGTTGGACTCACGGTGGTGGGACCAAGTCTGGCTGCCAACTTTGGTGGCCAGCCTCTGATTGCTGCTTGACATTCAGCCAGCCCCCTCCAGAGCCTGGTGCACATTTGTGGTCCACCTTGCCTCTGCTCATGTCTAGCTATTCGCCTGCTCTCACAGGGTAACATCTGCTCTGAGGAGCTGCCAAGCTTCTGCAAGCATTTGTCAACAAGAGTTTTTCCAAGTAGTAAATATAAAACTCTTCAACTTAAGGAGGGGGTAGTGAAACACTTAAAATACCCTACAGAAATAAATGAATGCTATACTATCTGTAAAATTTAAAATGTACATATCTGAGCCTTGTTAGTTCTATTCCCAGGATTATACTCACATACTCACGTACATGCAAAAATAAGTCATGTACAAGTACTGTCACTGTATCACTAGTTGGATCAGCAAAAGATTGAAAACAACCTAAATGCCCATTGAGAGTCATAGGTTAAATGAATTACCAGACATTACTGTCTTTTAATTTAGCCATTAAAAGTGGTGTAGCAGTGGAGTTCCTGGAGTGGCTTAGCAGTTAATGAATCTGACTAGCATCCATGAGGACACAAGTTTGATCCCTGGCCTCACTCAGTGGGTTAAAGATCCAGTGTTGCCGTGAGCTGTGGTGTAGGGGGCAGACATGGCTCGGCTTTGGCTGTGATGTAGGCTGGCAGCTACAGCTCTGATTTGACCCCTAGCCTGGGAACCTCTGTATGCTGCAGGTGTGGCCCTAAAAAGCAAAAAAAAAAAAAAAAGTGGTGCAGCAGTCACAAAAGACCACACTTTGTATGATGGAGACAGAAAGTAGATTAGTGGCTGCCAAAAGCTGGGGAGATGGAGGGAATTTAGTGAATGCTAACGGCTCTAATGGCTACAGGGTTTCTTTGGGGAAGATGAAAATGTGATGTTCTAACATGCACCTCGGTGATGAACAATTCTGTGACTACACTAAAAGAACTGGATTGGACACTTTAAATGGGTGAATTGTATGGTATGTGAGTTACACTTCCATAAAGCTGTTATTTTAAAAAGTGAAGCAGTTCTATAGGGAATAATATGGAATCAACTCCAAAAGAGATTGCTCCATAAGTAAAGCAAGGCACAGAACATTGTGAATAAAATGATCAATTTGTGTTTTCTTATGCACACAAAAGCCTTAATGGCTTATACCTGAAATACGGAGAAAACAAGCTGACAGTGTTTGTCTCGAGGAAAGAACTGAGCAACCAGAAAAGACTCACTTTTCACTCTCTGCTTTTTGTACTATTTTCTTTTTTGTCTTTTTTGGGGGCTGCACCCATGGCATATGGAAGTCCCCAGACTAGGGGTCAAATTGGAGCTGTAGCTGCTGGCCTAAACCACAGCAACACAGGATGTGAACTATGCCTGCGACCTACACCACTCAATTTGAGGCAGCCACAGATCCCCAACCCACTGATCGAGGCTAGAGATCAAACATGCGTCCTCATGGATACCAGTCAGGGTGGTTACTGCTGAGCCACAATGGGAATTCCCTTTTTGTACTTTCAAATTTTGTACCATATGTTTGTATTATCTATTGAAAAATATATTTTTAAAAGTAATATATCCATTATAATTTCAACTTATTAAATATTCTTTCTCCTATTCAATATTTTCCAATCAGTAACATTTATCCATGATGGGAAATTTACAGTTAAATATCAAAGCTTGGCAACTAATTTATTTTAAAAAGTAAACATTAGACAGCAAATGATAGCCTAATTTAATATTTTTCTTGTTCCTTGTTTTTCCTATTATGATTTGTTTAGCAGTCTTTTCCTAATTGGAAACTCCATTTGAAGGTGACCAGGAAAACTAACATTAAAAAGAAACATATATTGGAGTGCCCGTCATGGTGCAGCAGAAACTAATCGGGCTAGGAACCATGAGGTTGTGGGTTTAATTCCTAGCCTCGATCAGTGGGTTAAGGATCTGGCATTGCTGTGAGCTGTAGTGTAGGTTGCAGATGCAGCTCAGATCCTGTGTTGCTGTAGCTGTAGTATAAGCCAGTGGCAACAGCTCTGATTTGACCCCTAGCCTGGGAACCTCCATATGCTGTGGGTGCGGCCCTCAAAAGACAAAAGACAAAAAATAAAATAAAATAAATAAAAAGAAACATTAACTTTGATGTCTGTCTGCTCTAGTAAAAGATCTGGTGGAGTTCCCATTGTGGCTCAGCAGTTAACGAACCCAACTAACATCCATGAGGACGAGGATTCGATCCCAGGCTTCACTCAGTGCGTTAAAGATGCGGGGGCGTTGCCTTGAGCTGTGGTGTAGGTCAGAGATGTGGCTGGTATCCCACATTGCTGTGGCTGTGGCATACGCAGGATGGTGGCTACAGCTCTGATTGGACCCTTAGCCTGGGAACCTCCACATGCCGTTTAGGGTGCGGCCCTAAAAAGACAGGAAAAAAAAAAAAAAAGAGATCTCATGAAGAATCTGGTTGAAATTGCTATCTAAAGTTAATAAATAATCCACAGAATTGATTTAATGCTACCAGTTCTATTTATACTTAGCTTCTGATTAATGAAGCATATTCATACTATGTTATAGCATAGCCAGTCTATTATACTACAGCCAATATAATAAAAGTCACCTTATTAAATGTCCACATTTTTAGCAACAGGGTTTTGGTTTTTCCCTGCAGTATAAACTGCAGTGGAAAGTAAGTTCTTTAGGAAAGGATACACAAACGCTCTTTCCCAACACTCATAAAATTTCCCTTTGTACACAAACTGGATTTGCACTATCTAGCCTGTTGCCTTAATAATTAATTGACAAAATTATGCATTCCTTCTCCAGTGTTTCCATAGCATCACATGTGTATCTACTTCATGGTCATCATGTGGCAGTGTGATTGTTTTTATGTCTTTCCCACTCTACGTGGCTCCTTGTGGCAGAAAAATATTATTTGTGTCTGTACTTCCGGACTGGAGCTAGCCCTCACAAACAGGAACCACCCCAAGAAGTCTGCTGAAGGAGCACCAGGCATTAGGAACATCTGCGGTACCCTTAAACCGTCTGGATTTTAGACTGTCATGCCCTAGAATTAGCTCTCCATTACTCTCTCTACTGCAGTCCCTAAAGGAGAGGGAAGCACATACACAGGGTCCGAACCACAAATCACGTATTTTATGTATGGTTATAACCGGCAAAGACCTAAATCAATCAGGCTGCACAAAGCACACACATACAGAAAGCAGTGCCAAGGCCACAGTGCAGCTGTGGCTTTTTGTTTTTAATTAAATTTTTTATGGCTGCATCTGCAGCATATGGAAGTTCCTGAGCCAGGGATTGAACCTGAGCTACAGCGCAGTTGTGACCTCCAGGCAACAGTGGATCCCTCAACCCACTGCGCCAGGCTGGAGATTGAACCTTTGCCTCCACAGCAACTCAAGCTGCAGCAGTCAGGTTCTTAAACCACTGTGTCATAGCAGGAACTCCAACAGTGCAGCTTTTGGATGACCCTTTTTCTTTTCTCCCATTTTTCCAGAAAAATCGATGTATTTAAACCTAGTCATTTATCAAATATTCATGGATTTGGAATACCTGAATTTAGCTAGTCTCCGACTAAACAAAGAACCAGAATGAAGGCACACTCCAGAGCAAGAGGCCTACCAGGACATTATGACAAGTCCCTAAGCCCTATTGGGTCAACACTGCTGTCACATGGACACTGAGAACAGGGTCCATGCTGGAGCCAGAGTGATCTGAGTGGACGGCAGCCAAGGTCTACTTCAGCCTCCTCCTTACAAACCCCCAGCTGGCCAGTCCCAGAAACCACAGCAAGCTGGGACAGAGGTCCCATGGCAACTGGCAGAGGTACAGGAAAATAAAACATCCTTTTCTTTTTTTGCTGCACACAAGCCGTGTGGACGTTCCTGGGCCACACATAATCCTCCCTCTATCACACCAGCTAATAAGTGATGACGTAGATTTGAGTTGAACCATCTTTTTATTAGCCTCCTAACTAATCCAGGCAACTTTATCAACTAGGAATTGTCAAAAGGCAAACAATACAGAGGTAAAAGTTGTAAAATTGGGAGATTCTAGATATTTTAGACGGATTATATTGGCGAAAGGACAGAGACCTGAAGTTGTAATGATGTTAAATCTAGGGGGCCATGATTTTCAAGCTTTCCTTAGCTGGAAATCAAAAATAAAGCTTTAGTAACAGTTCTGCCAAAAATCTGCAGTGGAACCTTGGGCACGTATGTCACTCTGTGTCCTGGGTCCCAGTCTTCTAAACCATCAAATAACCAGGATAATGATCACTAAGATCCCATCCACCTATGTTATCCCGTAATTAGCGAAAATTTAAAAAATAAAGATCTTACTGGGAGTTCCCGTCGTGGCTCATGGTTAATGAAGCCGACTGGGAACCATGAGGTTGAGGGTTCGATCCCTGGCTTTGCTCAGTGGGTTAAAGATCTGGCGTTGCCATGAGCTGTTGTGTAAGTTGCAGACGCAGCTTGGATCCCATGTTGCTGTGGCTCTGGCATAGGCCGGTGGCTACAGCTTGGATTAGACCCCTAGCCTGGGAACCTCCATATGCTGCGGGAACGGCCCAAGAAATGGCAAAAAGACAAGTAAATAAATAAATAAAGATCTTACATAAAACAGAAGGAACAAGAAATCTGTTGTAGTCACCAGTGCACAACTATTTTAGAACTGTTCTACCCAGGAGTTCCCTTTGTGGCTCAGTGGTTAACGAATCCGACTAGGAACCATGAAGTTGCAGGTTCGATTCCTGGCCTCGCTCAGTGGGTTGAGGATCCTGCATTGCCGTGAGATGTGGTGTAGGTCGAAGATGTGGTTTGTATCTGGCGTTTCTGTGGCTGTGGTGTAGGCTGGCAGCTACAGCTCAGATTAGACCCCTCGCCTGGGAACCTCCATGTGCTGCCCCAGAAAAGCCAAAAAAAAAAAAAAAATTGTTCTAACCAGGGGTCAGTGTATGAGTATCAAACAGGCTAAGTGCTGGCTTCCTTCTCCATCAACTGAAAATCATAATTAAGTTATTCTAAGAAGTTTTAGATAAACACACAAATGCGTGTAATCTTTGATAAATGCACACAGAATTGTATTTGTGTATCTTTGCTTCTTTCCACATGTGTCTGGGCTAAGGAGAGTGTACATTTTCTCACACTGTCCTGCTCTCATGTCCTGCACACCTTTGTCCTGCTGAGCTCTCTGTCTGCACCGTCACGGAACAGCCTGGGCCTAGCTCCCACTGCACACAATTCACACGGGAACCTGTGCTCAACCTGCTGAATTAGTGGACTTGTTAACTCTTTTGAAAAAAAAATTACACAAAACATCACCCTTGGACAGGTCTTTTATTTTGTCATTGGAAATTTGTACAAACATGTAAATGGTTCTAATTTCCAGATAAGTCATTTTTGAGGTTCTTGTTAAGATCTGAGATTATACCTAGAATACAGAACTGCAATGTTTTCTTAAAACTGGAGTCTACTTTCTTACACAGTTCTGTGTGTAAATGCCTCCCAAATACCTGTCACTTTGTGTTTCTAATGGTTATGTGTAGTTAACTGATCTGTACACCTTAGGACACCACCTCGGATGTTTCTTTTCTTCTTTCTTTCTTTTTTTTTGGCATGTGGAAGTTCCCAGGCTAGGGGTCAAATCGGAGCTACAGCTGTTGGGCCTACGCCACAGCCACAGCAACACCAGATCTGAGACGCATCTACAACCTACACCACAGCTCACAGCCAAATCCTTAATCCATTGAGCAAGGCCAGGGATTGAACCTGCATCCTCGTGGATCCTAGCTGGGTTTGTTACCACTGAGCCACGAAGGGAATTCCCAGTTTCTGACTCAACTTAGAATCACTGTATGTAAGACTCACAAGCTCAGGGTTTCTGGACCATTCAACATACAATGACAGGGCGGTCACAGAGGATTTGCGTACTGTTTTTGGGAGCACTCTATGTTTTCATGGACATGTTCTGGAGCAATTCCACCTGCTCCCACCAACCTGTGGGCTCTGCACTCCATGGCACTGTTTATGGGGGCCTGCATACCTACTGTTCAGTCACTCCCGGGGCCCCTAACATCTGAGGTCACCAGGAGACCTACATATAAAGCAGTGCTCCTTTCTCAACCTGGGCTCTGGAGCAAGTCCGCCTGCTGAACTGAGCTTCGGCACAAGTCTCCCCCTCACTCTGCACTCCCGTTTTGGTCCAGGAGGAGGCTGGTTTTATCTTGAAGGGTTACATCCACATGCACACTCCATTCCCCTCTCATTCTGCCCTTCCGAGCACTTGGTTCACTGTGAAAATTTAAGTTTAAAAGGCGACTTTAGGAGTTCCCGTTGTGGTGCAGCAGAAACAAATCTGACTAGGAACCATGAGGTTTCGGGGTTTGATCCCTGGCCTCGCTCAGTGGGTTAAGGACCTGGGGTTGCTATGAGCTTTGGTGTAGGTCGCAGACCTGGCTCAGATCCTGTGTTGCTGTGGCTGTGGTGTAGACTGGTAGGGGCAGTTCCAGTTTGACCCCTAGCCTGGGAACCTCCATTTGCTGCGGGTGCGGCCCTAAAAAAGCAAAAAAAAAAAAAAAAAAAAAAAAAAGATTCCGACTGCAGTGCCTCAGGTTGCTGCAGAGGCATGGGTTTGATTCCTGGCCTGGTGCTGTGGGTTGAGAGATCTGGTGTTGCTGCAGCTGTGAATCAGATTCCATCCCTGGCCAGAGAACTTCCATGTGCCACAGGTACTGCCAAAAAAGGAAAAAAGTCTTAGTGGAGAATTTCTTTAGCCTTTAGCAATCTAAACTATAATTCCAATCAGTTTGTTTCAATATATTCCAATTACTTGTATCAGACAAACCAAGCAACCATGGCTTTGCATCCCATTCAACCCATCATTATTTTCCAGGGTTGTGGAACACCCAGAGGCTGCACAGTAAGAAGAACAGGTATCCCTTCTTCAGGAGCCCAGATCACACTGGCTTTGTCTCACAGGTGAACTGCATCTCTGTTGGCTTGGTTCTCTTCCATGTTTCACAAGAACACAAGGGTTCCTGGCAGACTTCCTGCGGGGCCAGCTCTACTGTAAGCTCCCCACTGTGACTTCTCCTCTTCGGAGAACTCGTTAAATCGCCACCTCTAACCACCTTCACCGTCGGTCACTCCAACACTCACCTGGTTTTCGAAGCCTTCCTCCTGAGTACCTCCCGTGCATGCACTAGAACCTGCTGGGCTAGAGTGCGTGCCCACACCAGTCACCGCGTGCCACCTCCGGACCCTCACACAGCGGCCTCAGAGTCCCCTCACTCACTAAAGGGGCAACTACAGCTAAAAGTACTGTTAAAATCTACTTCTCCATAGTGACTTGTCAAAAGATACTTCTTCCTCCTGAGTCTGTGTAAATATCCTTTCCTCCAAATTTTCCTTTTGTTGAAATTCTTACATGAACACTGCGTAGCTCTCTGGGGCACAAGGAGGTCTAGTGAAAGGCATTTTGTCCGTTCTGAAAACAAATGTATGAGACCTCTGATCATTCTTTTTATTTACAGCTGCACCTGTGGCACATGGAAGTTCCCAGGCTAGGGGTCAAACTGGAGATGGAGCTGTAGCTACAGACCTATGCCACAGCCATGCAGGATCTGAGCCACATCTGCAATCTTCACTATGGCTGGAGGCAATGCCAGATCTATAACCCACTGAGCTAGGCCAGGGACTGAACTCGCATCCTCACGGACACCTTGTTGGGTTCTTAACCCACTGAGCCACGACAGGAACTCCTGGTAATTCTTTTTCTGTATAAACACTGGTGTTCTGGAGCACAGGCAGACCTCTGCTGTGATACGGTGTTTTGCAGATACTGCATTTTTACAAATTAAAGGTTTGATGCAACTCCAGGTCGTCTATCAACTCTATTTCTCCAACAGCATTTGCTCACTTCATGTCTCTGGGTAATTCTCACGTCTTTGGTAACTCTTGCAATATTTCAAATTCATTCACTGGTACTGCATTTGTTATGGTATCGGTGCTCAGTTATCTTTGATGTTACTATATGACTCCTTTTGAAGGTTCACATGATGCTTAGCATCTTTTAACAATAAATCATTTTTAAATTAAGGCAGAACACTGTTTTTTTTTTGACACAGTGGTAATGCACATTAATAGACTCCAGTACAGTGTGCACATAACTGCTCTATGCACTGGGAAACCAAAAAAGTTCCTGTGACTAGCTTCCTGTGATACACACTTAACTGCGGTGTCTGGATCTGAACCCGCAGTATCTCTGGGGTCTACCTGCAATCAGTACTCAGTTGCTTCGTGAAGTGTGCAAATGACATCACCTACGCAGCCTTGTTGGCTATTTCCTCTGGTTTGTGTTGTTATTAAAAGCACATTGTGTTGGGAGTTTCTGCAGTGGTTAAGAATCTGACCACAGCAGCTCAGGTCACTGCAGAGGCACAGGTTTGATGTCTGGCCCAGTGCAGTGGGTTAAAGGATCTGGTGTTGCTGCAGCTGTGGCTTGGATTGAGTCCCCGGCCCAAGAACTTCCACATGCTGGCCATTTAGAAAAAGAAGGCACACTGTATTATCAAACTACTCAGATGCTTTAAATATAAAGACATGTTATTTCTTTAATCTAGATGTATAGAATGTATCAGATAATACATGCATTACTTGGAAAGTTGCTTGACAAAATGACAAGGCCTAAACAAATTAACAAATGTTGTATCCCAGTGAACAGCAAATCTATGAAATGCCCAAGAGGAGGAAGACAGACAGAATGAGTTTTCCAAGGGTGCGCAAGAGGGCCTGCACCACCGGGGACACGTTACTGATACCCCGCAGTTGACTTGTTTCAAACTCTCAGGCTATGCTCCCCACGGTTCTTAACTTACAACTGACTTTACATGTGTGTGTGTGTGTGTGTGTGTGTGTGTGTGTGTGTGTGTGTGTGTGTGTGTGTGTGTGTGTGTGTGTGTGTGTGTGTAGTATTTATTACTCAGTGAGTTTTATTACATGTATAGTTGTACAATGATCATCATAACCCAATTTTATAGCATTTCCATCCCAAACCTCCAGAGGATCCCCCCACCTCCCAACCTCATTTGGAAACCCTAAGTTTTTCAAAGTCTGTGAGTCAGTATCTGTTCTGACAACTGACTTTTAAACGCCAAGATTCCCTGTGGTTTTAGTTTGGGAAAATCACTCGGTGCAGACGCGTGGTGCCACTCAAGCCTTCTGCAGCCACCTGTGTCCCATCAGGATGAAGTCAAGCACCCCCACCCCCACCCCCACCCTAGGCAGCGTGGCTCCAGGGCTGAGAAACAGTATGGGTCTGCTGCTCCTGCTCCTGCTCCTGCTCCTGCTCCTGCCCCAGCCCAGGGAGGAATGCCTGACGATGCTGGTGTACTTACAGAAACAACAACGGTTCTGGCTATTGCTGTATAAGCCACGGATTCACATAAATTAAAAGGAAAAAGAAGTTTTCACTGACCTGGTGCAACTACATTCACTCTGATTTTCTTTTTCGCTACTTCTTTAGCAAGAGCCCGTGAGAATCCAACTAGTCCTCCTTTACTGGCACTGTACACAGACTGGCCAGGATTGCCTTTTAAACCAACAACACTTCCTAGAAAAAGGAATGAAAGCCAATGCAAGCCAATTAATGGGATTATTATTCTGAATTTTCTAGATAATCTGTAGTTAACAAACAAGGTACAAACCATTTTAACTTGTCCTTTGCTAAAATGAGGAATTCTAACCATTGACATTTTAGTAAGACTTAGGGTTGAGCTTGCTCCAGATACATAAAGAAAACAGGATTCAGAAGTTCCCGTCGTGGCTCAGTGGTTAATGAATCCAACTAGGAACCATGAGGTTGCGGGTTTGATCCCTGGCCTTGCTCAGGGGGTTGAGGATCTGGCGTTGCCGTGAGCTGTGGTGTGGGTTGCAGACACGGCTCAGATCCTGCGTTGCTGTGGCTCTGGCGTAGGCTGGTGGCTACAGCTCCAATTCAACCCCTAGCCAGGGAATCTCCATATGCTGTGGGAGCAGCCCCAGAAAGGGCAAAAAACCAAAAAAAGAAAAAAGAAAACAGGACTCAAAAGAAGCTCATGTAAAACCAGGGGGGTATGTAAATGCCAGGCAGGGGCTTGAGAACTGATCCACTCACTAAGTAAGGGGAATCCATGCTCATCTCTGAGGTCAAATATGATGAAAATTCTACAGTAGGTACAAAGGCTTCCATTAAAAAAAAGTGAGATAAAGGCTGTTTATGTTTCTACAACATATATTAAAGGAAGTACTCATTTCCACCAAAAAAAAATATTATCTGAGGTAAATTTCAACTACTGTCAAACTAAATTAGCAACGTCTCGATTATAATCTTTTTTGTAAAACTGCAATTTAGTTACCTTCAGTGACATATTAACTTGTGCTGCCTACAATAAAGATTCTTGGGTGGCCTCATTTATATGAATAGGAAAGAATAATTTATAGTTCTAATATCAGTGGTATGCAAATAAATTCTTGCAGAACAGAAGCTGGGGAAGTAATTTTCTCCACCAGTGACCTGGACTTTTGCTACAAAAATTAATCAAGAACCTCACCAGATTTTTGAAAAAGTGATTTTATCTTAGAGAAAGGAAACATTCCAAATACTTTTTATATTACAGTCAAGTCCAACATTTAAAATATTTATCCACAGCAGATGTTACATGCCAGGTATGACAGAGGAAGAGAGATGTGAAGCACACAAAGACAGAAAAGACACATCAGACAGAGGAGACACAGGTGGACAGAGAAAAGTGTTGCGTGGGAGAAGGAGAAACAAGGAGAGACACAAACACACACAACACATGGACTCGGAAGGAAGGCCGAGCAGGAGGCTGGAGCAGCTCTGGTTCCTGACACACCTTCTTAAATACCAACAAACTTTCTAGCAGTTTAAAGGAGTCCCTTCTGTGTGAAGAATCTCCTATTTGACTTTCAATTGTCTATTTTTTACTTTCAGCACAAATCTAAAAGTTTGCATGCATATAAAGGAATGTGGATTTTCAAAAACATATCTAAAAAGGGAACATTTGAGGAGTTCCTGTCATGGAACAGCAGAAACAAATCTGACTAGGAACCATGAGGTTTCGGGTTCGATCCTTGGCCTTGTTCAGTGGGTTAAGGATCCACCGTTGCCATGAGCTGTGGTGTAGGTCGAAGATGTGGCTCAGATCCTGCACTGCTGTGGCTGTGGTGTTGGCCAGTGGCTACAGCTCCGATTCGACCCCTAACCTGGGAACCTCCATATGCCGCAAATGTGGCCTAAAAAGAAAAACATAAAAATAAAAAGGGAATATTTTAGAGTAAATACATGTCACGTTATCAGGTGTACACAGGCCAGTATACCAGTTTATGAAAACCCCAAATCATTATCCGATTGCGTTAGATGGCAAAGGTCAACTCATTTACTAATATTTACAAGAAAACTGACCTCTTACACTTTTAAGAGTACGTGTCAAAAATGTTCTAATTCTTATCACAGTATTCCTTCCCTTTTTCATTTTCAAAAGAAAAACCCTGTATTATGGCTTGGAAAGGCATTTCCTGTATTAAAAAGAACAGGGTCATTCACTTTAACAAAGTGTCACCACCCTTTTGTGGCTGTTTAAGGTATTATTACCACTTAAAGGCAGATGGTATGCTTCTATTTTTAAATTTTCAAACAAATACAATTTCAAGTCATTTTGCATTTTGAGATCTACAGGCACGTACTACACAGTTTTGTCTGTCTCAGGGGTCAGATGAACTGAAGACCAGGAGTTATGTGCATCCATCCTAAAAAACTGAAAGGTTATTCTCATAAGAAAACTTTCTCTTAAGCCTCTGTACTAGATTTATCAGTGACCCTGCAGAAGTCATTTTTCAGCTCCCACTATCTAAAGCGTTTCAATTCCTTGCCTAAATTTTGAAAATTCAATTTTATGTAAAAATCAGCATGGCCAATTTCTCTTAAAAGTCAAAACAGCTGGCCAAACTGGACATGTGTGTAGCAACAACCTGCCTGAGCTAAACCAGTCCACACAGCCTCTGGACACAAAGCTGGCTACCTTTCATCATGTATCACCTGGCTTGTTGCTGTCATTTCCCTAATACCTGGTGGTATCACTCATGTAACACCTGCCTGAACACTAGAAGAATATGAATTGGCAATTCCTGTTTTATCCATTAATCAGTTCATCAAATCCTCTTTCTATAGATAAGGACGACAGTCCATCTGAGTTTCACAGGTAAATAAATTTCAAATTAGCTGACAAACTATTTTTATAGTACCAGGAGATAATTATAAATTCACAAAGGTGAACTCTCACCTATATTCACAATGGACCCTCCCTGTTGCTTAATCATGGTCTTCACAGCAGCTTTACACGTCAGCATGGAACCCAAGAGGTTAGTCTGAAGCTGACACAGCATATCTTCAGCGCTTGTCCTAACTAAGAGGTTATCCCTGCCAAAAAAACAAAACCCAAATCAAAACAACAACAAAAAAACATGTTAACTTAAAAATGGGATAAAACAAAACAAACTTTAAAGGCAGGAAATACATTTTTCCTGAATATATATTATGAATAGTACTTCACATTTATGCTAGAATACCTGGAGAGTTCATTTTAAACTTGATTGGAGAGGAACTAAAACAAGTGATACACAGACAGGACCCACTTAAAGACAGGTGCCTACCAACCAGGTAGAGGGGTACACATCCCTAACTACTGAAAGTCGTGCTATGTAGCCAAACCAGGAGAGAACGTAATAAGTGCCATACTAAGTTTTGCTTAGAAAGAAAATTTTGGAGTGGAAATTAACCTGACTGGTATCCATGAGGATATCAGTTCATCGAGTTCAGTGGGTTAAGTATCCAATATTGCCATGAACTGTGATGTAGGTTGCATAAGGGGTTCAGAGCCCACATTGCTGTGGCTGATTCAAGCCCTCGCCTGGGAACTTCCATATGCCAGAGGGGCGGCCCTAAAGAGCAAAAGAAAGAAAATTTTTATACCAAATATTCTAAATGTTCTGTCCTAAATTCATTAAAAAAAGGAAAGAATGCCAATCTGATTCCACTCATATTAACTAAGAAAACATATGTGGTGACAGAACTCAGGACAGCGGTTATCTATAAGGAAGTACTAACTGAGAAGAAATGGAGAGCCTGCTGGAGTTCTGGAAAAATTCTGCAGCTCAACATGAGTGTTGATTACAATGCTGAAACTGAACTGTACTTACTTTAATCTCAATATAAAAGAAAAGAATGAAAAAAGTGTGTGGATTGACAGACCAAGTTTTAAAATAGTTTTTCTTCCAATTACAAGTAAAACAAGTTAATATATATTAAATGCTCATATCAAGCAAAGACATACTAGGAAAAAAAGACATATTAAGAAATGTACTTAACTTTATGACCAACCTGTTAATTCCAGCTGCATTAACCAAGAAATTAACTGGACCTAAATTTTTCTCTATCTCTTCAAAGGTACTCTGAACATCTTGTTCCTTGGCAACATCACAGCTCAATGCCAAATGATCTCCTACATAAGATTAGACTGGAATTACTAATGAATTATAACTTGAATTTAGAAAGTATTCAATACACATTCGTTAAGCATCTACTATGAGTGAGACCTGTTCTATCCAGAACCTAGAGACAAAAGATGATTATGTCATGGACTCCAGATTTCATGGAATTCTTCTAATAAACTAGAGGGGGGGAGCAGAAATAAAGTAATACAATAGACTGTAAATCCTAAAACTTTTTTTAATCAAAAAATGAGGGGAGAATGTTTTTCTTGTAAATACTTTGTATGGTTCATCTAATAATATTTATACCGTTGATACTGACCCCATGCACCAGTTTTTTCAGTTTTATATTCCTTTTTTTGAAACTTAATGTCTAATTCAGTTATATTTTTGCTGAATTGGTTTCCTGGCCCTGAGATAAACTCTAGGGCTTTTTTGTTTTAACTGTGGCACATATAATGACTGTTATTCAAGCCTATTAGAAGAAATGAGACAAAACAGGAAGCTGTTAAAAAAAAAATGCTAAAACTACAAACCATGAAAGAAAACAACTTTTTACTAAAAACAACTCTTCTCTGTTCTTTTTAAAATGTTCATTGTGAACTATTTAAATACCAACAAAAAATTACACTTCAAAGTCTTCTCTACTTAATAACGTACCATTTTACCACTCTAAAATGTAGTTAAAAAAAAAAACTAAATAATTGTTTATCTTCTGGCTAGCCTTGCCTTATATATCAACACTAAAATTACTTCCTCAAATCTTCGGAAACAGTAAGTCACTCAGGAAGCAACACTTTCTGGGTGAAAACCAATCACTCCTGGACCACGCAATTCAAGGAAATGCAAGGCCCAGAGCACTGACACTCGGCTTTCACCTGAAGGTGTGCTGGGCCCCGCACCACCCTGGAACCCAGCACAGCCTCACTGATGGCTGGGTGACCCGTAGGGCCAGCGCGTGCTCGCCCCAGGGCCAGACTGTAATGACTGCAGCAGGAAGCATCGCGGAGATTCTCCCGCGTCTACGACTCCCGAGTGTCCTATAGACTCTAATACGCAAACACTTGGGTGAGCCCAGCGGTGACGTCGCTGCACAGGTGCCCCGTTCCCAGGTGAACGAGATGCACCTGCACCGGCCGCCCTCCTAACTCAGCAGACAACTGCGTGCTCTGGGCCGTCAAAACACCCGTCTCCCAGCCACCCAGACACTGAAATTTGCAAAGCAACTGCTAACCCATTCCTAACAAATAGAAAAAAATGGAGTTTCAGCGCATTATCAGAATCGGACGGAACAAATCTCACTGTCCCTTTGTAAAGGTCATGGAGGGAGCGTAATTACGTAAACGCTTTGACGCAGAGAAAAGGACGGGACACGGCTCGGACAGACCCGACCGGGAGAGTCCCACTCCGAGCACGCGCAGCAAAGCGCAAGAACAGGCGCGCACCGAACAGGCACGGAGACCGCAGCGCGCCTGCGCCGTGCCCTTCCCATCGCCCGCACGGGGGACCTAACCACGGTGGAGGGGAGCGCTCAAGGGGGCCTTTAAGATCCGCTGCGGCTGCAGCACACTCGCCGCGCGGAAGCGGGGCGTATCCGGTCGGTACCCACCACCCAGGTCCCCAGCCACGGCTCTGGCTCCTTGCAGATTCCGGGCGACGATGGCCAGTCGGTAGCCTCTCTGGGCCATCAAGCGGGCCACCGCCCTGCCGATGCCCCGGGAGCCTCCGAACACGGCGCACACCCTGTCCATCTGGGACCGGGAGGAGGCTGCAAGGGGCTGCCTTTCCTACGGCCTCGCAGCAACCCTCACAAGCCGAAGCGCCGCCCCCACAGTCAAACTGCTGCCGGGCGAGCGAAGACTCCTTGAGCGCAGCGTCGGCGCGTTACGTCAGCGCGTCGACGTCAGCGCGCATGGGTTCGGGACGCAGCGCCTTCTGAGGACGCGAATACTGGCCTGAGAGCTAGGCCGCGGGAGCGGTGCAGAGACGGCCTGCGCTGCATGCTGGGACTTGTAGTCTCGAAGCAGGAGAAGACCACGTGGTCGCGGTGCTTTAGGGGACAAGGCGTTGAAGGCAGCTGGGCTACTCTGCATGCAGTTGGTGTGGGCGTCGGGACCGTTTCTAGGGAACCAGCTCTTACCTCTTACAGCTGAGCGGGGTTGCGAACTCCCTGGGTGCGGGATGTTCCACCTAAAACTCAAGCTGGGACATGCGGATCACCTCATTAGGACCCAGGGTATACCCTCTGAGTTTGTGTCTGGCGGAGAATGGGGGCAGGAATCAGGCCCGCAGCAGATCCCCGCCCAACCGTTGTCCAGCTTAGTTTGGACACAGGCGCACTGTGAGGTCTAACGGGCCAAAACCTAGGAATTTGCATCAAAGTAAGGTTTATTGCAGGGCTGAGGAGGGAGAATTGGATCATGCTGGAAAGACCTGAGCTCTCCCGTGGGTTTCAGGAAAGGACTGTTTATAGGCAGAATTGACGGGAGTGTGTGTGGGGGGGTAACCCTCTTCTGATTGGTTGGTGGTAAGGTAGTAGGGTGGTGTTGCGGGAACCTCAATCTGGAAGTCTTCTGGTTCCAACTAGTCTAGGGTCCACTTGCTTGAGCTCAGCCTTAAGTGACCAACCTCCACCTGGGTGGGAGGAACCTTAGTTCCTGCAGAAAAACTCAGATGTGCATCTGATTATTATGCCCATCCCCTGAGAAGGAACCGCAATGCTACCCGGTCCTAAACTGTCGGTTCTTTCTGCATCCCTTTACTCTCCTGACCAGGAGCTGCATGAATCCGAAGGTGTAGGAGGCTGAAAACCTTTTTCCTACAAACAAGAAATGGGTGACATGGAAAGGCTTTTATACCTGGAAGGGCCCCACAGGGTGCTGCTCAGTTTCAATCTTCTGTTTTCTTTGATTCTTCTCAGTCTTGAGGGGAACAGGTGTTGGACAAGGAAAGGAGTAACATTTTGGATAAATAGGTTGATGAGCTTAGCAGGGTAACTCAGTTTTAGGGATAAAGTTTGCCTCTCTGGAGGAGTAGCTCCAGGGTCAGCCTCATATCAAACCCCAGTGTCCTCCCCATGGAAGGAGCAGGGACACAAGGGTCAGACTCATACCAGACCCTGTCTTAGCACCCCTCTCCCACCTAGGCCCACCAGTCATCTGAAAGAGAGGTGTGGTAGAAGCAAGGGACCCAGTCTGGATGGCACAGGAGGAGCTCAAGAAATGTTAACTGAATGAATAGTCTTGCCTGATCCAAAGCACAAGGACTGAGCCTCCTCCAATGCTGCAAAGAAAAATAGGTTCCTGCAGTACTGAAGAGGACGTGCTGGGTGCTTTCAGGATTAATAAGCTGAAAGCTTAGTGTTTGTTACAATAACACTTGAGACATTGTCACTGTATTAAATGTTTCAGGAAAGTGTAAAGCATGGTCCCTACTACTAAAAAGAAGACCACCTGGGATAACAGGACAACTACAGGTGAACACCAGTGAATAATCCAAAATCACGACATGCAAAACCGTCTTAACAGGAGAGCTCAGAGGAAAAGGAAGTCAATGAAGGATGGAGAAATGCATGGAGAAGCTGCATTTGAGGTCTGGATGCAGATGAATGAAGGCAGGGGAAGAACAACGACAACAACAAAAAACCGCTAAGCAAATTGAACATCATTTTTGTCCCACCTGAATCCAAAGCAGATTAAAAGGGCTTGGAAAAATACATTGTAAAACCTCACACCCATTAGGATGGCCACTATAAAAAATAATAACAAGCATCCACAAGTGCTGGAACTCTTGTACACTGTTGATGGGAATGTAAACTGGTACAGTTGCTCTGAGAAACAGTATGGTGGTTTCTCACAAAAAGATCGTATTGCCGTATAGTCCAGCAATTCCACTTCTGGGTATATGCCTAAAAGAATTAAAAGCAGAGTCCGAAAGCAGTATTTGTAAACCCATGTTCATAACAGTGTTATTCATAATACTTAGAATGCGGAAGCAACCCATGTGATCATGGATGGATGGATAAGCACGGGCACACACGCACGTGTTACTCAGCTTTCAAAAGGAAGGAAATTCTGCAGTACGCTACCACATGGATGAACCTTGAGGACGTTGTGATAAATGAAATAAGCCAAAATGAGCCAATCACAAAACAACAAACACTGTATGATTGCACCTAGATGAGGTACTCAGCCTAGTCAGAATCATACAGAAAGTAGGATGGTGATTGCCAGAGGCTGGGGACGAGGAGGAAGGGAGAGCTGTTTAAAGAGGATAATGTTTTGGTTTTGCAAGATGAAAACAGTTTAGGAGAGGCCGGTGGTGATGTTACGACATGGATGTTACTTACTACTTCTGAGCTGTATACACTTGAAAATAGTTTTAAGATGTAAATTCTATGTGTATTTTACCATATTTTTTTTTCTTTTTAGGGCCAGACTTGTGGCATATGGAAGTTCCCAGGCTCGGGGTCGAATCAGAGCTAACAGCTGCCAGCCTACACCACAGCCACAGCACCGTGAGACCTGAGCTACATCTGTTAACTACACCACAGTTTACAGCAATGCCAGATCCCCGACCCACTGAGTGAGGCCAGGGATTGAACTCGCATCTCATGGATACTAGTTGGATTCATTTCCACTGAGCCACAATGGGAACCCCCTATTTTACCATAATTTTTAAAGTCAAGGAAGAACCACCCCAGCAACACAGATATTAACAGTGACAGCAAGAACACTGAATGTAGTTTCAAGTTTCTTAGTAAGGTTGTTTTTGTCCCTAAAGTGTACAGGTATACTGTCAGAATCCTCTGATTTAAAAGCGCTTTAAGTATTTCTTCTCCAAGGAGTTATACCACAAACTTGATACCAGGTTGCTTTCAATTTGTAGAAACAGCTTTATTTTTAGGGTTTTTATTCAATTTTGTCTCTTAGGAGTTTTCGTTGTGGCTTAGTGGTATCAAGCCCAATTAGTATCCATGGGGACGTGGGTTCGATCCCTGGCCTAAGTGGGTTAAGTATCTGGTGTTGCCGTGAGCGGTGGTGTAGGCTGCTGACGCAGCTCAGATCCTATGTTGCTGTGGCTATGGTGTAGGCCAGCAGCTCTAGCTCCTATTCGACCTCTAGCCTGGGAACTTCCATATGCCGCAGGTGTGGCCAAATAAATAAAGAGTGTACAATGCTTTCAATTAATTTTTATTTAAAATTTTTTTCTAAAATTCTTTTTGCAGTTAAATGGTATTCCTTTTGGAACAAGAATAATAATGCAAAAGATGTATATTCTAAAATGTGTACAAAAGTCTTCATATGTCAGGAATTTTTTTCAGGTGCCTCTGATTACTGGCATCAAGAGAAAATACATTCTTCTGTTGGTTTAAATTGAAGCGTAGGCCGGCGGCTAGTCTGGGAATCTGCCGCGGGAACAGCCCTAGAAAAGGCAAAAAAGCAAAAATAATAATAAAATAAATAAATTGAAGTGTAAAATATGGTGTCTATATTATCACAAAAGTGACATGTGGAGTGAGAAGAAAAATCTAGAGGTGGGTGGTCCTTGTGGCTTTCTTCACTGTCCTGCTAGGGAAGGGACCCGGTTTAACTTACAGACCCTCACTCCACCCTTAGGGGCCAGGGAGCACCCTACCTCCCCTGCAGCTCTCCTGGCTGATGGCTGATGTGTTTATGATTCCAGGGTAGCAGTGGCATTGCACTAAGAGGAGAAAATTGCCTTGGGGTTTAAATTGAAGTAGGCGACAAAAGACCAGCTCCACTTAACCACTGGTGTGTGAACACAGTGAGGAGCATCAGAAACTTAAGAGAATTTGAATGTCACCTCACCTCCTGTGTTCATAATCTTGGTGGTAGATGCAGTGGATCTAAAAAGTATACTTTTTGCTAAAACAACATGCAGAAAAAAGCGTAACTCCTCTCCTACTGAAATTGACAGAACTCGTTACAAGGATTGAACCTCTCTGGTTTATCCTACAATACTGGATGCCAGAACATAACTGGCATTTAGACCGACCCATTTATTAGTAATTTGTCTAAAATAGGGTTTCCAAGTATGTAGTGAGAGAGGAGCTTAGACAAATCTGGTCTAGTCCATCCTGATATCACTACTAAACCACTGGTACTTAAATTCAGCTTTTATCTTATAACTTCTGGGGTCAAAGAGCCTCCCTATTTAATGCTTGAATCTGGTTTTAAAGCTTCTGTAACCCAAAACCATCCCAACTTTCCTGTAATCAGTCCTATCTCCTCAATGTTTCAAATATACCAAGACCTGGGCTTGTATCTGAATGTTTGCTTGTAATCATTTAAATTCCCATTGCATTCACTTTTAATAAAGTCTGTTTTGTTGTTTCATCCCCTGCTTGCAAAAATAGATGCTATAAAATGGCTTCAATGTAGATTTTCAAAACAAGCAAAGCCCACTTAACGTACCTCTTATGAGGAGGAGGGACCGTCACTCAGATCTCTTTGCTGTAAAACCAGTATATTCACTTCTTAGAGAAATTACTGCTTGTCATTAGTTGTGTTTCTTTATCTGTTTTGGCCATTAAGAAACTCAGAATCACATATGCATCTCTTCTTTAGTACGGCAAAGATTCTTTCTTTTTCTTTTTTTTTTTTTCCTTTTTCTTTTATGGCCACATCCACAGCATATGGGAATTCCTGGGCCAGGGATCAAATCTGAGCTGCAGCTGCGACCTATGACACAGCTGCAGCAATGCTGGATCCTTAACCCACTGCACCTCAGTGGGAATTCTGCATTGTATAATTTAAATGGGTGAATCATATGGTATGTGAAATATATCTCATAAATAAAGCTGTTATTTAAATTTTAATCACTGTCCTAGTATATGAAGTTTGAAATGGTAGCAGCAGTTTCCTGGTAACTCAGCAGGTAAGGACCTGACCTTGTCACTGCAGTGGCTTAGTTTGCTGCTGTGGCACAGGTTCAAATCCATGAGCATGGCTTTAAAAAAAGGGGAAAAAAAAATGGCAGCTAAGTGTATGTGGGTTTCTTTCAATGAGTACTTTTATCATAAGTCAAGATTTATAATACCCAAGATTCCTAACCTATAGAAATTTATTTATAAGAAATTCAAAATTATGATTTGACATTTGGGGGACTCTCTTTACATAGCACACTGTACTGAGCAGCTCCAACTGAGCCTGTCCAGGACTCCTCCCAGCCCTCCAGCATGAGTATCCCTGTGCACCCAGACTACAGACAGCCCAGCGCCCCAGCAGCGCCACAGCGCCTGCTTCTACTGCAGAGAAAGATTAGAAAGCTGCCTCCATGTGATGGCAGATACAACTCTGTGATTAAAAAGCAGTATTGGCTTTCTCTTGACTTCCTTCTATCCAATCTGCTGGGTCATCTGAGTTGTAAGGAATGTACTTTTTACCATTTACAAAAGCTTATTTCATTTTGAATGGAAGAAAATGTGTCCTGTGTGGGCACTTTTATGTTGTTGCATTGGCATTCGTGCCCAAAGGCACTTTCTGAACCCACCCACACCAAGCACTCAACTGCTTAAGGCAAAAACTTGGAGTTTATTCCAAGTGCCAGCCCCAGCACAGACGGCCCCTCCAATCAGCTTTGGAGTCCTGCTGGTTCTCCTTCCTAAACACCACTCCAGCCCGTACTCCCTCCTCAACCCCAGAGCCCACCTGTATCCAGACTCTGGGCCTGCATGATGGGGACAGCTGGTCCACCATCCTCCAGCCTTCCCTCAGCCCCGAACAGAGGCTCCTCCAGAAGTCAAGTCTGATCCTCCTTTTCCTGCATAAGGCTGTAGCAGTGACACCATCTGGCCAGGACAAAGCCATGCCTTTCATGACCTGGCCCCCTCCAGCTTCCTGGTGCCTGGCCCACCCAGCCCCTCCCATCACACAGTCCTAGTGATGACAGGTCCCTCCCCACTTCCATGCATTTCCTACCTCCCATGCCCTCACCTCTTCAGCTGACATCAGATTTATCCTTCAAGTTGCCTAAGCATCTCCTCCAGGAAAGCTTTCCTGAGCCAGGAGGACATGCTGACACCCTCTGTCACCTCCCTCCTTCCCTGCTGTCTTTCATTCTGTGTTTCATGGAGGCATGCTGAACTCAGAATTCAGGGAATTTTAGGAAGCCAGGGATCAAACTTCCAGGAATTTATGAACATCCCAAGTTACCGACGAAATCTTGCATCCATTTCAATGAGCAGTCTCTGGGGAGAGGGACCGCTTCTCTCCTCAGGTTCTCAAGGAGAACATTCACCATCATGATTCGGGACTGTCTGCAGGGAATTGTGAGCTCTTTGAATACAGACAGGATCACACTGTTGTGTTTCCCAGCTTGTAGCACAGTTCCCAGGGCTCGTGAAGGCATTACCTAATGGATGAATAAATGAGGGAATGAAATAACTCATTTAAAAAGAATTTATTGCTACGGGCAAGAACCAGTGTTGGCTGTAGCTATGATTGAAAGAGACCTGGTTGCTGCTTTCACTGGGGAAATGATCTGGCAAGAAGACAGGCAATAGACAATTAATCAGGCAGCTTGCTATTTCACTGCGAGAGAGTGGGAAGGTCACGATGGGGGAAAGGAAGGCTGTGAGGAGCGGGCTTTGATGCAGTGTGGGGTCTGAGGTCAGAGAAGGCCGCTGCTCTGAGGACACGATGTTCATAAAGAAAAGAATGATAACTAAGAAATACTAGGAAGAGTGAGAACTATGGTTATTATCCAACAGTAGGTTACGAAGTTAACTAGGAAATGGCATTGTTTATACATAAAGAATGCAAATCCTGATTTAAGAATTAATTGGCGAGGGAGCTCGTTAGAGAAGCAGAGTTGCTATTTCTCTGATGAGATCACTTAGCTTGGACTTTGACCAGAAGTAGTGTGGAAGAGTACAATGTCTGAAATTTTAGGAAACTGCTTTTTGTAAAAAAAAAAAAAAAAAAACTTCCCCCAATTTTCTAATGGTGTAAGTCCAGCTCTGTATACTTAAGGTCAAGCCCCTGTGCAGCGAGTCTGCCAGGCCCAGCGCTCCAGAATTGGTCCTGAGGCTGGCCTCAGTCCTCCTGCTCCTCCTCCATCCCATCCTGCCTCTGCCCTCTGGCCGGAGAGTCAGCTCTCTGCCGTGTTTCCTCCACGGACTCACTAGGACTCTGCATGTTCCTCTCTCTCCACATCTTCCTAGGAAAGCAGACTCCACACTGTGTCAGCATCTGGGACAGGCCTGAACCCTTGGCTCCTGTGGCTCCGGCTCCCACCATGCAACCTTGGGTCTTGCTCCTATGGTCTCGGCTCCATGCCCCGCATCACCAGGCTGCAGAGAGGTGGCTCCTGGCAGTTACAGATGGAAAACTTTCAGCTCAGATGGGCCTCCAGGTGGGATTAACGTGTGCTAGGGATGGAACTGCGGCCCCAAAGCACCATCTGTTGATGCCCTCAGCCTCAACGGGACTCGATTTGGAAAGGGGGCCTTTCGGGAAGTAACGAGGGTGAAGGGCCATTGGCGCTGCCCTAGTCCGCTGAGGCTGCTGTGACAGAGCACCACCTACGGGTGACTAGTAAACAACTCTCATCTACTTCTCACAGCTCTGAAGGCTGAAATCCAAGATCAAGGTCCTGGCAGGTTCCACATGCTTGAGGGCCCTCTTCTGGATCACAGACGGCAGCCATCTGTCACCACGTCCTCTTTGGCCATGGAGGCAGGGAGCTCCCTGCGGTCTCTCGGATGGGGGCACTGACCCCATTCCCAAGGGCTCTGCCCTCAAGACTTGGTCATCTCTGAGGCCCCACCTCCTCACAGCATCACCCTGGGGGTAGGATTTCCACATGTGAATCTGGGGGACACCCAAGTCTATAGAAGGGTGAGGCCCCCACCCACTAGAACTGGTGTCCTTACAAGAAGAGGAAAAGACACCAGTCCTCTCTCTTCCTTTCAACCGCCCCTCGCCCCCACAACCTGGGTTCACGCAAGGGAAAGGACACCTGAGACCCACCCACCACCCACAAGCCAAGACGGCCCTCATCAGAAACCAACACGACAGCACCTGGGTTTTAGACCTCTGGGCTCCAAAACTTCAAGGAGATACATCTCTGTCGTTTAAGCCACCAGATCTGTGGGATTTTGTTAGGGCTGCCCCAATGAATAACACAACCGAACTACCATCTCTTCTTTCCTACAACCAAGCTGCAAAGACTCCATCTTCGCTGGAGAGCAGCACGCAGGCTGCTGAACACGTGAGGGGACTTGAGAGATGTCACCATGAGAACAAGCATGTAGAAGGCGTGAGCCTCACTCTTGTCACTCTCGTCACTTGCAGACATCCAGACCCCTAAGATCTGTCTTCTATCTGCTCTCCCAAGCTCTGAAACCCCTTCCCTCTAAGTGTTGTAAATAATACAACAGCATGTAGAGTTCCTATTGTGGCTCAGCAGGTTAAGAACCTGACATAGTGTCTGTGAGGAGGTGGATTCAATCCCTAGCTTCGCTCAGTGGGTTAAGGATTCAGCATTGCCAAAAGCTGCAGTGTAAGTAGCAGATGCAATTCAGATCTGGTGTTGCTGTGGTTGTGGTGTAGGCCCCAGGTGCAGCTCCGATTCAACTCCTAGTCCAGGAACTTCCATATGCTGCAGGTGTGGCCCTAAAAAGAAGAAAAAAATAGCAGCACAGAGTCACTTAGGGACACTGGGATCTAACAGAGAGCCATGCATCAGGCTAAAGGGGCGCCAGTCTCTCAGTGAAGGACCACCACCCTGCTGTGTGCTCAGGACCGTCCTCAGCAGCAGCAGAGCTCGGGGATGAGAGGACCAAGGGGCAGCACCTGCGTCACTGAGAAAGACGGTGCACAGTGGGTGATCTGCCCTGTGATGAAGGAGCTAAAGTAACTGTGCACCAGGCACTGTGGATGCCAGGGCTTCCGACTCTGGCCAGGGAGCGAGGGTGAGTGTGTGTGTGAGTGTGTGTACATCTCTATGTATGCATGCACATGGCACACACACACACTAGGTAACATTACCATAGGTATTATATGATAGACACATGTACACTATTGCACGCACATATATGTGTATGTGTGCACATCTATATATACACACACACATACACATAAAATAGATAATTTTTTAATAGGCATCATATAATAGGGATGTGTACACTTATATGTATATGTGCACATATTTGGATGTGTATGTACATCTATATGTATGCACACACATATATACACATAAAATAGATAACTTTGTAATAGGTATTATTATATAATAATATAGTATATGTATATGTGTGTGTACATCTCTCCATATGCACACATATACATAGATAATAAACAAATTAGATATAATTTTATAAATATTATATGATAGGCGTATGTACATTATGTATGTATCTGTGTACCTATATGTGTATATGCGTGTATACATCTATAAATATGCACACACCCCTACAAAATAGGTGTATTATAGGTGTGATTATATAATAGGCATGTGTACCCTATGCATATATGAATGTGTGTGTGTGTGTGTGTGTAAAAGCTGTTACTAAGACAACAGCTAATGCTCACTGGATATTTAAACACCACGAGCCAAGCACACTGTTTACTTGGGTTTAATCCTCACAACAAACTATGCTATAGAAAGACATCATTAGCCCCGTGTTCCTGAACCAAGAGCCAGAGGCCCCAGGAGGTCCCAGTGCCTGGATCAGGCAGAGGCAGCACCGCTGAAGTCGCACACACAGAGCTTGGAAGTGGTGGTAACTGCACTGAGGGGAGCCCGGTGGAGTGGTTCCAGTACTGGGGACCCTGGTTTAGGACGCCCCCACGGAGGAAGCAGGCTGTGCCCAGGGTGGGGATGGAGGGGAGACGGGGGACACAGTGGCCAGGCTCCCCACCTCCTCCTCGCCCTCTGCTTCCCATTCCCAGCACAGCCGCCTTTTCTGCTAACCCCCCACACGCCAGGGTGACAGTGGCCACGCTGGCCACCCACGTCATTTTCCTCCACATCTCTGTCTCCTTTTGTGCAAGACAAAGCATGTGATGCATCCCGCATGAGCCAGGTGACAGGTTCAGGGCAGTGAATGCGCCAGCACACAAGGGCACCCCAGCGGGCTCTGAGCCAGGATGGGGCTGGGGCCGCGCAGCTGGGACCAACCCACTAGGGCACACCCACCCCGGACTCCAGAAGGACTGCACGAAGTCTTCTGAACAGACTTCTATGTTTTCCTCTTTTCAAAGTAGCTGAGCTCATTGCCCCGTGAAATCTGTAAGTGCTTTGTTGCAGGGAACTAGTGCTGGACCACTGAGTCGCTCTTAACATACAACGCGAGGAAGACAGAATAGGAGGTGATGGAATCCGAGGAAAGATACATGGATTTTAATAAAGTGAAACAGGCACCAATTCTACATGGAGTAGTATTCCACCTCCTTGGGGAAGCAGCACTCAGGGTTTGCTTAAGTTGGGAAGACAAGGGGCAAATATTTATGGGTCCCTACACAACTTATGAGCAGAAGAAATAGGCCAGAATTCATCTCATTATTTTAAAGAATGACATATCAATTTATTTGGCTAAGTTATTAGGCTAGCCCCTAGACCACAGCAATTTAAGGTAAATGAGTGTAGGTTGGACTGGGAGTTTGGGGTTAATAGATGCAAACTATTACATTTAGAATGGATAAGCAATGAGGTCCTACCTACCCCACAGCACAGGGAACTACCTCCAGTCTCTTGGGGTAGACTGTGATGGAAGATAATATAAGACAGGGAATGTATATACATGTGTGACGAGACACTTTTCTGTACAGCAGAGATTGGCACAACATTGTACACGAACTATACTTTAATAATAATAATAATAAATAGGTAGTTCCCTTCATCGCTCAGCAGTTAACAAACCCAACTAGGATCCATGAGGATGCAGGTTTGATCCCTGGCCTCGCTCAGTGGGTTAAGGATCCGGCATTGCCATGAGCTGTGGTGTAGGTTGCAGACAAGGCTCAGATATGACATTGCTGAGGCTGTAGTGTAGGCCTGCAGCTGTGGCTCCAATTCAACCCCTAGCCTGGGAACCCCCATATGCTGCAGGTGCAGCCCTGAAAAGCAAAACAAACAAACAGAGTGTAAAGTGGGTGATCCTTAATCAACACTATGTAAAATATCCATCCCCCTCCTGCTGAAGAGAGAGTATAACTCAGCTGAAAAGATTTTGCCTAGAAGGTGACAAACTAAAACAGGAACACTTTTTAGTCAAAGCGAAGACTAGGTCTGCTATTTCAGGCAAGACTTACAGAGACTTCCTTATAGAAGAAATGTGAGATTAGCAACACAGCATCACATTGAACTATAATTAGGCTGTCCTGGCTGTACCACAAATTGTGTGATCTTGAGGAAGTTACTAAACTCTCCAGGTTCAAGTTTCTGTAGAAAAATGAGGAAAGTAGCATTCATGGGAGCTGAGTGACAAGCACGAGGTGAATAGATCCTCCACGGAGCACAAGGCACGATGCCACCACCTGCTTGTTATTAATAACCAGTAGAACCTTCTTCTGGTGGGAGCACTGGGTGTATGCATTGAGAAACACAGCCAAGTAAGCATTACTTTTTTTTTTTTTTTGTCTTTTTGTCTTTTTGCCTTTTCTAGGGCCACTCCTGCAGCATATGGAGGCTAGGGGTCTAATCAGAGCTACAGTTGCTGGCCTATGCCACAGCCACAGCAATGCAGGATCCGAGCTGCATCTGCAACCTACACCACAGCCCATGGCAATGCTGGATCCCCAACCCACTGAGCAAGGCCAGGGATCTGAACATGCAACCTCATGGTTCCCAGTAGTATTCATTAACCACTGCACCATGACAGGAACTCCAAGCATTACTTTTTGTTTTGTGTTTTGTTCTTTGTTTTTGGCCGTTCCCACAGCATGGGGATGTTCCTGGATCGGGGATTGAACCTGCGGCACAGAAGCAATAACGCTGGATCCTTAACTTGCTGCACTGCCAGGGAGCCCCAGTAACCTCTGTTTATGGTCTTACGGCATTCTTCTAGTTTCTCAGTTTTAAGAAGCATTCTTTCCCTCAGTTTGTATTTTTCTTCCAATATGTATTAACTACTTCCTGTATCTTAGACAAAATACCTCAATCAGATTTCTGGGTTTAACTTCTACACCTTTCATTCATCTCAAATCAATGGATAAAAAAGTATTTGTTGGAGTTCCTGTTGTAGCTCAGTGGGTTAAGAACCTGACTGGTATCCAAAAGGCTGTGGGTTTGATCCCTGGCCTCACTCAGTAGGTTAAGGATCCAGCATTGCTGCAAGCTGTGGTGTAGGAGGGCAGCTGAAGCTCTAACTCGATCCCTGACCTAGGAACTTCCGTAGGCTGCAGGTGCAACTGTTAAAAGAACAAAAAAGTATTTGTTACCTGAGGGCTCAACCTGGACATGTTGTTTGTTTGTAAAGGCCTATCTTCAGATATTTTCCTGAAAATCCAGTCCTGAGAATGACACTGAAATGCAGGCTGAAGTGTATTTCCTTGTGACCACATCCTCCTTTTTTTCTTTTTTTAAAAGTTTAAGTCTGGACTTAGGTGGAATTCTGGGAGCTGTTTTGAAGCGATTGATAAAGGGGTGAATTACTCAAAAATGTTATGTACTTAAAGCCGTGAGCAGTGGCTGTGGAAGCTCTGTATGAGCAAGGACGGCTCATCCTCAGCTTGTTTATAAAGAAGAAATGTCAACACACACCAGCCTCACAAGGGGGTACGGACAGTACCTGAAAAGCAGGGGATCTGGGGGGAGGAGGGAGGAGCATCAAAGAGAAACACATCATATAATCTAAGAATAACCTTAGTAGCAGAAAACACATTCTGCATATTATACATATTTAATATTTCTAAAGAATATATCAGATATGTAAAACATAGGCCAAACACTCTCTGACATAAACGACAGCAACATCTTCTCAGATCCACCTCTCAGAGTATTGACAGTAAAAATAAAAATAAACAAATGGGATCTAATCAAACTTCAAAGTTTCTGTACAGCAAAGGAAACCCTAAACAACACAAAAAGACAACCCACAGAATAGGAGAAAATCTTTGCAAGTGAATCGACTGACAAGGGATTCATCTCCAAAATTTATAAAGAACATCTGCAGTTCCGTACCAAAAAAACAAACAAGCCTATCAAAAAATGGGCAGAAGATCTAAACAGACCATTCTCCAAAGAAGACATACAGATGTCCAAAAAACACATGAAAAGATGTTCAACGTCACTCATGATTAGAGAAATTCAAATCAAAACCACTATGAGGTACCACCTTACACCAGCCAGAATGGCCATCATCCAAAAGTCTACAAACAATAAGTGCTGGAGAGGGGGTGGAGAAAAAGGAACCCTAGTACACTGTTGGTGGGATTGTAAATTGGTGCAACCACTGTGGAAAGCAGTATGGAGATTCCTCAGAAAACTACACATAGAATTACCATTTGATCCAGCAATCCCACTCCTGGGCATCTACCCTGAGAAAACCATGACTCGCAAAGACACATGTACTCCGATGTTCATTGCAGCACCATTTACAATAGCCACGACATGGAAACAGCCTAAATGTCCATCGACAGAGGAGTGGATCCAGAAGATGTGGTACATATACACAATGGAATATTACTCAGCCATTAAAAAGAACGAAATACCAGCATTTTTTGCAACATGGATGGACCTAGAAACTATCATGCTAAGTGAAGTCAGCCATACAATGAGACACCAACATCCAATGCTTTCACTGACATGTGGAATCTGAAAAAAGGACAGACGGAACTTCTTTGCAGAACAGATGCTGACTCACAGACATTGCAAAACTTATGGTCTCTGGAGGAGATAGTTTGGGTGGTGGGGGGATGTGTCTGGGCTGTGGGATGGAAATCCTGTGAAATCAGATTGTTATGATCATTATACAACTACAGATGTGATAAATTCATTTGAGTAATAAAAAAATGAAAAAAAAAGAAAAGATCAGAAAAAAAAAAAAAAAACACTTTAGAGGATATGCTGTACAAGCCCTGGTTTATTAAATGGGAATAAATGCCCAATTATTTTCAATTACATAGTAATATCCCCTAAGCACATGTTTTCTTTAACTCATGCAAATTAGGATTATAGACACTCAAAGCTGAAAGGAAAATCAATAGTCATCACTTCCACCCTTTAAAAGAGGGCACATCGAAGCCCAAAATTCCAATTATGGCCAGAAACACAGGGTGGAAGGACAGGGGGAAAAGACCCTAGCACCAGGCCCTGACAGTCTCTATTGCAGCCAACATAATCTCCTGAATTCACAACCACAGCACCCTTTACAGAGACAGTTTTGTTTCAAGTTTGTTTTGTTTTGAAAAGCTCTTTTTTTTTTTGGTGGGGGGGACATGCCCAGGGCATGTAAAAATTCCTGGGTTAGGGAATGAACCCACGCCACACCAGTGACCCAAGTGGCTTCAGTGACAATGCCAGATCCTTAACTGCTTGGCCACCAGGGAACTCTGGTTTGGCTATAAGTTATGCTTCATTAGTCTGCTTTCCTCTTTCACATTAGCAAGATCTTTATACCTCATAAATAAAGACATTATTTACAAATTCTTACTTAAAAAAAAAAGAATATATCAGATATGCAGGCTCACATCAGTGAGGGAAGGCTAACTCCAGAACCACCTGTGATTAGCTGTTTTCAAGTTTTCCATTAGATTTGATCAGCATTTCTTTGTTAATTTGGGGAAATCACCCAGGTATATGTGAGGACCCAAATTAGAGGGTTATAATAATAACTGGAGGCCATTTTTTTTCCTTTTTTTTTTTTTTTTTTGGAGGCACCCATGGCATATGGAAATTCTTGGGCCAGGGATCGAATCAGAGCCAAAGCTACAGCAATGTCAGATCCTTAACCCATTGCACCACAGCAGGAACTCCCAGGAGGAAAATTTTTCAATTGAGAAAACTCAATTTTCTGAGCACTAGGGAAAGAGCTCGGTTTTTGGGAGGAGCAGGGGGACAGTGTGCTGTGGGTCCTGGGCACTGCGTGCAGCCCTGGCTGCGTGTGTCCCCTTTCAGGGCACTGGAGCCTGGGGGGAGCAGAGGAAAGCACAGCTGTGTTCTTGTCATAAAGCTCATCCCACTGGGGAAGGTGGAAGAGAAATAAGCATTTCTAGTTGTGATCAAGGTTCTGAAAGCCAAGTGCAGTGGACAGGCTGTAGGAACGTATGTCTGTGGCAGGGAAGCAAGGGGTTCACCTCGCCTGGCAGTCAAGAGAAAATCCCTAAGGAAGTGACCTTTCAAGGGTCCTGGTGAGAGAGAAAGAATCCAATGAAGAGGGCCATGGTGGTGATGTTACATGTGCCCAAGAGAGACCTTGGCACCTGGCTCTGCAGCGAGCCGACATGGAAGCTGTTCTAGGAATTGAACATTGGGCCAAGGTGCCTGAAGCTTGGGGGTGGGGAGGGTGGGGGACAAGATGAGAAGGAATAATGGTGGCAATGCCCAGTGATGCCAGGCCTCCCAGGACACCTGCAGGTTTTGTTGACCCCAAAGAAAAGAGAAAGCCATATAAGACATTTTAAAGATGAGTGTGTTTGGGAATTCCCATTGTGGCTCAGTGGAAAGGAATTTAGCCAGTATCCACAAGGATGTGGGTTCGATCCCTGGCCTTGCTCAGTGGGTTAAGAGTCCAGTGGTGTTGTGAGCTATGGTGTAGGTTATAGACACGGCTCAGATCCTGTGTTGCTGTGACCGTGGTGTAGATCGGCAGCTGTAGCTCTGATTTGACTAGTTCCCCTAGCCTGGGAACTTCCATATGCTGTGGGTGCAGATCTAAAAAACAAAAACAAAAACGAAAGATGATTGTGGCTACAGCGGGGAAGTGAATTGAGAGGGATGAGGGTGGTACAGGGGGACCAGCCAGCAGGTCATTGGAGAAACATAGGTGTGAGATGACGGCATGTGCCCCAGGTGGACTAATCAGGATGGAGAAGAGGCTATGGTTTGACAGATATTTCTGAACAAAACCAAAAGGACATGGATTTTATTTTATTTTATTAATTAACTAATTAATTTTTATTTTGACCTGTCCGAATTCCCAGGCCAGGGATCAGATCCGAGCCACAGCTGTGATCTACACTGCAGCTGCAGCAACACCAGATCCTCTAACCTACTGTGCCAGGATGGGGATCAAATCTCCATCCTGGTGCTGCAGAGATGGCTCCCATCTCGTTGTGCGGCAGCGGGAACTCCAACATGGATTTTTAAAAAGCACTTTAGAAGTTCCTTGGTGGCCTACTGGGTTAAGGATCTGGCATTGTTACTGGCTTAATACCTGGCCCAGGAATTTCCACATGTCAGGAAAAAAAGGTGTTTGAATGGAACAATTTTTTTTTCTTTCTTTTATTTTCTTTCTTTCTTTCTTTTTTTTTTTTTTTTTTTTTTTGCTTTAGGGCTGCACCTGAGGCATATGGAAGTTCCCAGGCTAGGGGTTAAATCAGAGCTACAGCTGCCAGCCTATGCTGCAGCCACAGCATGAGGGATCTGAGCCATGTCTGCGACATACACCACAGCTCACAGCAACACTGGATCCTTAACCCACTGAGCATGGCCGGGGATCAAACCCACATCCCCATGGATACTAGTCAGATTTGTTTCCGATGTGCCACAATGGGAACTCCCTAGCAGAACAATTTGATATGGAGACCAGGAGTATGAGCTGATTGCAGAAACACATCGGCTTGCTAGATTCACTCAGGGTCCCCTGGGGGCTAATGAGCAAATCACTTCCCCCAGGAGGATTCTGCCATCCAGGTGTGACAGGGTCACCCAGAGGTATTGATTTTCCATGCATGTGTGGGAAATGAACAACTCAGGAGATTCAGTGGGTGAGAGTGACTGAAATGATGGCCCACAGAATCCAGGCTTGTAAAGAAGGAGACAGAGCAGGGAGAGACAGCAGAGGGCTATAAACGCAATCTGAGCGTGGCTGAGAGAGCAAGCTGGGGGCTGGGAGGTGGGGACCCAGGACCACTGCCTTCGGATGACTTTAGATAACTGTGGGCTGAGGTAGAGACGCAGGAGAAGGTCATGGACAGGAAGAAGGGAAGGAGCGAGAGGCTAGCGCTGGTGAGGAGGGGGACCTCGTGGATGTGCAGGTCAACCCAGCCCAAGGCAGGGTGTCAGGGGAGGGGGCTGAGGGCCAGAAGCCCAAGTCCCCACTGAGGGGAGGAGAGTGTCCAGGACGAGACAGGACACAGCCATGGGGAGGAAAGAGACCTCGTTCAGCGAATGTTAACATTGGTCACGTTACACAGATGCTCACAGGCTGCCAGTTTCACGCTAAGGTATGAAACAGACTTTACCAAACAGGCTGACTTGGAGGGGACCAGCCCCTCTGAGCCCTGCCTGTGAGCCTGCCGCTCAGGGCTCTCTGCTCTCTCCCCAGCCTCCCTCCCCTTTCTCTCTGCAAAGACACCTCCCTTTTCCTGCATGGGATATCACTCCCTGTGGTCCTGGCAAGGACCAATAAAACCAGGTGACCCTACCCACAATGATGAGCTTGTGTAGCCCTCAAATTTAACTCCAGAGAAGAGCCGGGAGGCAGAAATGAAACCACTCACCCATGGGAACAGCTGTGCCCAGAGAGCAGCCGAGACCCCCTGCTGTTGGGACACTCAGGCCCCTGGCTCTGAAACCAGGGTGTTAATATCTTCCTCAGTCACAGGAAGGACCCAGGACTATGCTAATGCTTTTCTCATTCTAGTTTGGCAGTGTTGGCTTGTGTTGCTTGTGTCCCACTCAGGCCGTCCTTGAGAGGAAGATATCAGGATCCGATTTTATACACAGGAGGCTGTTGAGGTTGGGAGTCACTTGCTCAGGACACATGGAGGCAGGTGGTGAAGCTCCTCGATTCCAGAGGCTATGGTCCCCCAACTCACAGATGAGTTCCTTTCAAACCTTCCTACACTGTTGGGGGAAATATAAATTGCTGCAGCCACTATGGAAAACAGTGGGGAGCTGCCTCAAAAAAAGTAAAAATAGAACTACCATAGGACCCATCAATCTCACTACTGGGCATCCATCCAGAGACAACCATAATTCAAAAAGATCCATGTACCCCAATGTTCATTGCAGCACTATTCACAATAGCCAAGACATAGAAACAACCTAAATGTCCATCGACAGATGAGTGGATTAAGAAGCTATAGTACATATATACAATGGAATATTACTCAGCCATAAAAAGAATGCTATTTGCACCAACATGCATGGACGTAGAGATTATCTTACTAAATGAAGTAAGTCAGACAGTGAAAGACAAATATCATATGATATCACTTATATGTTTAATCTAAAGTATGACACAAATGAACTTTTCTACAAAACAGAAACAGACTCACAGATATGGAGAACAGACTTGGGGTTGCCAAGGGGGAGGCGGTGAGGGAGGGAAGGGGTGGGAGTTTGGGATTAGCAGATGCAAACTAGTACATATAGGATGGATAAACAAGATCCTACTATATAGCACAGGGAACTATATTTAATATCCTGTGATAAACCGTAATGAAAAAGAATATGAAAAAGCACATATACATGTATAACTGAGTCACTTTGCTGTACCGCAGAAATTAATGCAACATTGTAAATCAACTATACTTCAAAAAACAGTTTCCTTCATTGCCACAAAAGTTCAACATTTCAGATGCATCTGCTTTGAAAGTTCTTTACTAGATATCAGCAGATACAACAAATGAAAGTTCTGTATATTGTTTTAATACATACGTCATTTCCCTATTTAAAATACCTCATAATCCTAAATCCAGATCTTTTCTTCTCTATTCTATTATGTTCTAAATTCTTCTGTATTCCTGATGAAGAACAGTTTAATTGCACACAGTCTCTGAAAGCTTAAATGTGTCATGGTGACTCTGAGAGCATGCTAAGTAACAGTGGTTTTCAGCGAAGCTCATGAAGCTCACGCAGCAGGCGGTAAAGACGTACCCCCAGGGCTTTTACTGTCTAATTGGAAAGACAAAGAGTAAAGACACAAAAAGAAAAAGAAAGGCTAGAAATGCAACAAAAATGCAGAAGTGAAATGGATGTTTTAGGAGAGGAGACCATAACGTCCCAAGAAGGACCTGGAAGGATCCAGGCCATCATGAAATGATGGCCCCTGCTTGTTTCTGTCTGAGAGAAGCCTGGGGGATGCCCAGCAACCACGTGAGTTGATAAAAGGTGTCCATGGTGCACGGTGACACCTGCCGTGTCCTCATCCCTGGGGAGAACTTCCTGAGGCTGGTTTTCCAGATTAAAGACACAGCCGTCAAGTGGGCCCTGCAGCAGCCGCCGGTCGTTTTCCTGCTTCTCCAGACTGAGCTAGGGACAAGTCACATCAGTCACCCTGAGTGTATTGAGAAACCTCCTGGGAGGACTAGTGTCCATCCTTGCAGGTTGATTATTTGAGATTTATGTCCTGAAATGCCAAAGTCCATGTTTAATGGGCCATCCACCATCCAAGCCAGTCGTCAGAACCAGAAATGACAAGACGGCACACACTGTATTTCAAGCCTGAGGCTAACAGCACAAACTGCCGTGTTCCCCCCCTCCGCCCGCCCCACATTCAGAGTAAACACAACGTGCTAATAAGTGGCTTTTCCTCCCTCACCAAATAATTACTGGTTCCTTCCTACTAAAAACAAATTATTTTCATTTCCCTTAAGAAGACTATGATTAATTGTACAAAATTACACTTGTCTTTAATCAAATAGATTTCCTTCTTTTCCCCGGGTTAGTGGGATGTTGTATGTTATTATACAGCTTGGGGAAAGCCAGACCAGGAACCCTTTGCCCTCAGGACTGAACTGGGCTGGTAACAGCTCCTGAGAACTGCGCTGGGGTGATGGGGGGAACATTTATTCCTTCTTCAAAATGACCTAGAGTAAACTGAGTGACAGAGGCTCAAAGCCTGTCTCAGGCCACTCAGGGCCTCTTGTAAACAACAAACATTTGTGTCTCACATCTCTGGAGGCTGGACATCCAGGATCAAGGAGCCAGCCTGGTGGGGTGAGCCAACACAGGAAGGGGCGAGGGGCTCTGTGGGGTCTCCTTTCTAAGGGCACTAAGCCTATTTAGGAGGCTGCACCCTCATGACCTATGAACCTCCCAGATGCCCCCCCCCCGCCCCCACCCCCGACACCATCTCATGGGGCAGGATTTCAATATATGAATTTTGGGGCAGGCACACATTCAGTTCTCAACAAATTTTAATTTACGGGAAGCCCATTGATGCCTCCCTAACCTCACCCAAGAGGACATTAGGCTTAGAAAATTTCCTAAGAAAGAACAAAATGAAAGCCAAGAGAGACCATTAGCCTGTGGTGGGCTGAGGCTTTGTAATGACACTTCCCTAACACGGGCTCCTCAGCTGTAGTGCCAGAGCCTCAAGCTGGGCCATCTCCTGTGTGAGACCATCCTGAGCATCCCAGAGTGTTGAGCAGCATCTACACCCTCCCCTGCCCCGAACGACAACCAGCAATGTCTCCAGAGCTGGCCCCATGTGTTCTGGGGGCCAAGCCACCCCAGCTGAGAACTAGTGCCCTACATGATACACTCCCTCTGGGCCCCAAGTCCAGGGCTGCTCCTGGTTCTGCTGGCCGCTCCCCGCATCTGCACTTGTTCTGATGACAGATGCTCCATTAAGCTTGGACACCCCCCCCCCACCTCCCGCAGTGAGGAGGCAGGGGGCAAGGCCACCACGGTTAGGGTAAGAGGACCTAAGTGAAAATTATATGACCCCTTTCTGGTCACACCCAGAAGGAAGCGTATTTCCCATCTGATGGCAAGGGCAGGGATGGCCAGAGAGGGACCAGGACTGGCGCTGCCTGCTGAGTCCAGCAGAGCAACTGGATAAAGATGACTGGACAGCTGAGAGGGTGGAGGTGCCATTAGCTCTGAGCCTGAAGGGAGAAGGAAGTTTCTGTCTCACTTAAACCACTGGGAGCTTAGGGCCCTTGTTACAGCACCTGGCATCTGCACCTTAACTAACAGGCCAATCCCTAGCCCTGTTACAGGTACTGAGCCAAAAAGGCAGCAGTGAGGCTGGGAGCAGTGCCCTGATTCCCTGAATCCTCGGGGATTTTAGGAAGGCTTCTGCTGGGTCTGCTCCCTTGACCAGTAAAGGCTCCTTCTCACCCCCACCCGCCCAGGGGGATGGCAGTGAGGGAGGATGGAGACAGTGACCCAGACAGGCCAGCTGAATTCACTCAAGTGACCAGATGGAGGGACAGCGCATAGTGGTCCCTTCCATGCCTGAAAAATAAAAACTTATGTTCACAAATACGGACACAAAAACCTATGTTCATACCAGCTTAACTTGTCCTTGCAAAAACCTGGGAACAACACAAATGTCTTTCAAAGAGCGAGTGGCCAGTGGGCTCTGGAACCATCCATATGATGGAACTCCACACAACTGGGATAGACCCAAGGGCACTGCCTTGCATGGAAAAGCCAGTCTCTCTCTCTCTCTCTGTCTCTCTCTCTCTCTCTCTCTCTCTCTCTCTCTCTCTCACACACACACACACACACACACACAGAGAGAGACCCCTGCATGAGCACCTGTAAAAACTGGTGAGAACCGAACAAGGCTCCCAGCCCATCACCAGTTCTTGGGCTGATACGTGCTGCAGTGATTGGCCATCACCATTGCTGGAGGGTGGGAGAGAACTCCGTCTCACAACCCTCTGGGAGCCTATAATTACTTCCAGATTATTTCAAAGCTTGCAAAATCAATCAATAATCAGAAAAAAAAAAAGATAACTGACCATCCAGACACCTTTCCTGAATGAAATCTGCAATCACTTTCCTTAAAATTTCTCACTCAGTTTAAGCAGGATAGAAACTTGGCCTCATTCAAGTCAATGAGGCACAACTACATGAAGAGAAAGTTTGGGACAGAAGAGGAATTCGGGGAACCCTGTATATCCTTCCCACTTAGAGCCAAACAATAATGAAACAGTAAAAATATTTTGAGTGTTTTTTCAAATTTCTAGTTAGAAAACTGGATGTGAGGGTCTTGTTCAAATAGAGCAAAAAATAAAGGTAACTGTCAAAACAATGCAGATGTGAATTTTTAAGTCAATGTCACTGACTTGAGAAATTCTTGATGCAATTACCCTTTATGGGCCAAAGATAGACTCACACACCACACAGTTAATCATTTCCCTTAGCTCTCTTCGGGAAAAAAGATAAAATGACCAAACCCCAACTATGAAGCAAGTGATGCAAAAGCTGTATGCACTTTTCCCAGAAAGGTAAATTATACATATTCACCAGCAGAAAAAGAAATGTTTGCAAAATTCCCACACAAGCCCTTCCCACGGGGCCACCCCAGGGGCAGATGAGGCAGGTGAGTTATGGTCGAGTGTGCCAGCTACCCTTGAACCCCATCACCACCCTCACTTCCATCTGGAGGGGCAATAAAACTGTCCGAGTTTTCCCTTGTGAAATAGGCATCTGGTCATTCATGGAAGTGGCTGTAGATTAGGGGCAAAAGCTTCAGTGCAGGAGTGGGTCCTAGATGGTTGTAACTCTTGGACAAGCAGCTGGAGCATGTGGGGACTGCCTTGGGTTGAACACAGAGGTGTCTTGAGCTCAGATCCTGGCTTGTTCACAACCCTGAGGTTAGCCTGCACAGACAGGGCACCCCTGACTCTGCAAAGTCCTCAAAGATTCACAAACCTTAATTTTTTTTTTTTCGGTCACACCCATGGCATGTGTGACAAAAAGTTCCCAAGCCAGGGATCAAACCTGTGCCACAGCTACTGCAGTGACAACGCTGGATCCTTAACCTTGTGAGCCACCAGAGAACTCTGAACCTGCACTTTTTTAAAGCTTTACCTGTGACTTCTGATAGTTTGCAAACAAGTATAGACTTGAAATATATTTGAGGCAAGTTGCACCAACTGAAAAATCACATGTATCTTCTCTCTAAATGTAGTTGAGCAATGCCAGACACACATTAAAAGTGTGATAAATATTGGCCGTGCTGGAAGAACTGAACACTCGAGTAAATGAAATTTAACGTGAATTTCCAATTTCTGTTCTCAGTTTAAAATATCAGCTGGGGGGTTGTTGTAACCTCAAATTTAAATTTCAATTGTAATTTTCAGAAAATCTAAGAACGACAACGTGTAATGCTAGAAAACCATGGCAATTATTTGGGTTAAACCCCTTGGGCAAAGGAGAGCACCTCTGTGCGTGGGGAGGGAGGGATTGTTTATTTGGCATCGAATCTGTGGAAGAATTACATTTTTAAAAAGCTGAATTATGGCACCAATTTGAGGGCCCAAGGAATCCAACTGTTAGGAGAGAGTGAGTCGGGGAGTCTGTGTGGCCATAATTCACGTTGTCCAAACCGGTCAATCCCTTTATCCTTAACAATGGCCGCAGAAAATGTCAAAGCTCTTTTTTTTTTTTTTTTTTTTTTCCTCTGACTCTTTCCTATTTGCTGTGTGATTCATGTCCTGTAGTAACTCCTGGCTGACTCGAAGGGCTTTCTGGGACATCAATTCCCAGGACTCAATTTTCTCTATCGGATTGTAGCAAATAAATCTCGGTTTATATCTCAGCTCATAACAGCAGTGAAATGCTTTCCTGTGTCTCTGCTTTCTATTGCTGTGTTTAATGCTGCGGCTGAGACTTGATGTCCCTCCTGGAGACACAGAAGATGGGACTGTCCCCACCCCCTCTTCAGCTCCAGAAACAACTGAGCAGCCAGGTAGTAGTAAATCACAGTCATAATTGCCTAGATAGAGCCAGTCAGCTGGCTTAATGAGATGGGAAGAAGGTTGCTGGGGAAGAGGAATGACATTTTAACAAGACAACTCACGTCAAACTGTAATTTATCCTTCAGAACACATTTAATTTTTCTGGGGAGTTATCAGAAGCAAAATCACCCTTTTAAAGATGCCAAACCCTGCGTAACCCTTTTTAATCACTTCACTAAATCAACAGAAGCATACAAAACATTCTTTAAATAGTTGGAAATATATGCTAGCAAAATACAGTATGTCTACATCATTTTCCGGTGGCTCTGCAGCATTAGAGATTTAAAACCTTCCCTTTGAAAAGACAGCACTCTTGCAATACTGCGTTCTCAATCTGCAAGCCTTCTTTTCATTCACAATTGCCTCTTTCCGCATCAGGGGGTCAGGTCAGCGCTTTCTGGGTACCATCTCCACGCCCCATTCAATATTCCTAAAGCTGACCAGTGACCAGGCTCAGATTCAGAAACAAAGCTGAGGTTTCCAGGGGCTGTGGGTTAGGGGTCTCTGCGGGGACTCAGGGATGGGCTGGCAGACACAGAAGGAGCCCCTTGGGGGAGGGGCCTTCAGGGCCACAGAAAAGCTCAGACACACAGAGCTCCTCCAAGTTCCCTCTTTCTAAGTGCGGGGAAATGCTTTGCCGTTGCCCTGTGTGAACTTGAACCATGTACCGCTGAGGCCTCAGCTGGTCCCTCCCAGGCTGCCTGCTCTTCCCACTTTCACACCCTTCTCTCCTCTTTTCCCCCATCCTAACCTATTGCCTCTTTTTTTTTTTTTTTTGTCTTTTGTCTTTTGTCTTTTGTCTTTTTGTTGTTGTTGTTGTTGTTGCTATTTCTTGGGCCGCTCCCGCGGCATATGGAGGTTCCCAGGCTAGGGGTTGAATCGGAGCTGTAGCCACCGGCCTACGCCAGAGCCACAGCAACGCGGGATCTGAGCCGCGTCTGCAACCTACACCACAGCTCACGGCAACGCCGGATCCTTAACCCACTGAGCAAGGGCAGGGACCGAACCCGCAACCTCATGGTTCCTAGTCAGATTCGTTAACCACTGCGCCACGACGGGAACTCCCTCTTTTTTTTTTTTTATCTTATTTCCTCCTCCCTCCCTCCTTCCTCCCTCCCTCCCTCCTTCTTCCCTTCCCTCCTTCTCCTTTTAGTCTTCTACCTTCTAGGATACCCTTGGCCTTACTCTCTAAATGGCCTCCTGGCCCTAGATTTAGGAGTAATTCAAAAAATAGGTATTGACCCGGACCTTTACAGTCAGAACTTGGTTGCCCCTAAAGCTGTCTTTCTGCTGTGCTGCTGAGGAGGCTGAAAGGGCTGACTGGGGGGTTCTCTGCCCTAGAACACACATTTCCCAGGGCCCCTGCTGTAAGCATGCCACAACCACAGGGTGAAGCAGCCCATGTCGCTGGACACCTGCTCTTTAAAGGAGAGACAGGGATTGTGTTCATTATTTTGGAAAAAAAAAAAAAAATCCAGACAACAAGGAAGCATCTAGTCTTCTGCTTTACTGTTGACAGCCGCTCTCCAGGGACTGCATCCTCTGGAGGCTCAGGCAGGTTGAACACAGGGCAGGGACCGTGGCTGCAGGGTGGAAGCTGGATACCCCAGAACCACAACTGTGTGCCCTTGGCTCAGAGGGTCAAGTCTTCAAACACACGTGGGATAATGCTGTAGGCACTGTGCTGACATTTAAACTTTAATTCTAGGTGACAGAGAGCAACCGTTTTGGGAAAGGGGTGCCCTTCAGGGTGAAGAGGGCACCCTAGAGCCAGACGAGGAGGCTGATGCAGGGCAAGTGTGCTGATTGCCACGACATCACACAATCACATATGTTAAAGGGGCTAAGGGCTAATTCTGTGTTTCATGAATTTAACATCAAGACAAAAAACATTCTGTGTCTGATCTTGGAGACCTTCATACAAATGTGTAATCATCACTGTAACTAGAGTGCCTCCTGTTTGTGGACCACAGGCCGCTTTCCGAGCCCCTGCCTGATAAATTGTGCTTCCAAACAACTGCCGTGAACTTGCATTGACGGTACATGCATGTTTCGAAGGGCAGATTTGGAGGGAAGTTACCTAGTGAAGCATATGGAAGTTCCCAGGCTAGGGATCAAAACAGAGCTGTGGCCACTGGCCTATGCCACAGCAATGCCAGATCTGAGCCGCATCTGCGACCTACACCACAGCACACTGCAAAGCCAGATCCTTAACCCGCTGAGTGAGGCCAGGAATAGACCCGCATCCTCATGGCTACCATTTGGGTTCTTTTCTGCGGAATCACACTGGAAACGCCCACTTGATAGATGCTGCCCAGTTTCCCTCCCAAAGGATGTACACACGTGGCTAAGAGTCAGCCCAGCAAGGCGACTTCTCCTAAGTCCTCTCTTCTGGGGACACAGGTAACACACCAGCTACTGCACAGGGCAGCCAGCCTCATGGAGGTGATCCAGCCCCCCACACAGATGTGGAACTACATCCAATACAGTAAAAACCAAGACACACTCATCCTCTCCAGATGGGCGTGGCCTGGCTCGGAGCTCAGGTGCCAGGGTGGCCCTCCTGGATCTTGGGCTTGACCACGGCCTCACAGCCTCAGACACCCCTCTGCCTCCAGACCCCACACCCCACACTCTCTGTGCATTCCTGATAACCACCGTCATGGAGGTTCAAGGAGGAAAACATGGTCAGTTCTAGCTTCTTCCAAAGCCCAGGGCCTGACCTCATTGGACAAGCCACCCGGCTCAGCCTCCAAAGTTGGGCCTGTGCCTTCTCCTCCTGGGGCTGATGGACATGGCCCAAAGGTGCCCAGCCTTCCCCATGGGGCCCCTCCTCCTGCCCACCTCCCCCTTCCCTGCTCCTCATGCCCCACGTCCCTCATTTGGTTAAGGACACGCATGGACCCTGCCCTAAGCCCAGCAGGTGCATTGAGAGCATCACCCCTTCCTGGCCATGGGGCCATGTTCCTCTGGGCTCAGCATCCGCCCCCCTCCACCTCCCACTTCCTCTAAACACCTGAGATGCTGCCCTTGAAGACCGTTCCCCACCCCACCCCCTGCAGCTACAAGGCGAGGGCCTGGTCATGGTCTCTCACTGCTTGCGCTCTTCTAAGAGCGAAGTCAGTAAACGGAGGAAGTCTTCTCTCCATCCCCACCCTGAGGAAACACAGCCTCTCAGTTCTTGCCTTTTCTCAGTAAGGAGCAGGGATTTTATTTTATTATTATACTTTTGACAGAAATCACTCCAGGAGGTACATCTGTAGCAGAATCTTATACAAGTACTGTCTTCCAAAAATCCAATTACGCAGATTCTCTACGACTCGAGATCTTTTCATTCTGGAGGGCTTGGGCTTCACCTGCAGGGATGAGCATCCAAAGACGAGAGGCTGGAGGGAATGAACAGCTTCCCCCGGGACAGGACACGCCTGGTACCCCTGGGTCCCCGGAAGCACAAGGCTGTCCTCTAATTTTCTGAGAGCTAATTGTTCCCAGGCCCAGAGGGATCCTCTGCACAACCAGTTTCTGCAGAGACTTCATTCCCTGGCAAAATGAGCCTTTCCATTTTTTTTCCTGGTAAGTATAACCCATTCAATCCCATCCGATTCTTTAATGAAGCTCTGTTTTCCGTACAGACTCACGTTTTTAAACCTACTGGCCCCGTCAATGTTCTGGAAACATTGACAAGACGGTCTGGTTTGCTTAACTTGAGCCATGCCTACATTGTGTCTGAAACAAAACAAACAAAAACAAGCAACTCAGACAAAAGCCCTTAATTGATCTGATGGTCAACAGGCTATGAGGTAAGCTGATTGCTTTCCTGAACTAGCTGGCGATTTAGTCAGCACAATTTAAGGGAATCCACCTGATCAAACCAGATAGATGGCCAAATTCCAGGAATACTTCTAAGTCATTTCTGTGATCTCTTCCTTCAAAAGTGAGCAGATATTTTGTAATAACCTATTAGGGAAAAGAAGCTGATACAAAGATGTATATACAGCAGAATCACTATGCTGTACACCTGAAACATAACATTAAAGTCAACTCTACTTCAATTTAAAAAAGTAAAAACAAATGAATAGGAGTTCCCATCATGGCTCGGTGGTTAATGAATCCGACTAGGAACCATGAGGTTGGGAGTTCGATCCCTGGCCTTGCTCAGTGGATTCAGGATCCAGCGTTGCCATGAGCTGTGGTGTAGGTTGCAGACACGGCTCAGATCCTGCGTTGCTGTGGCCGTGGTGTAGGCTGGCAGCTACAGCTCTGATTAGACCCCTGGCCTGGGAACCTCCATATGCTGTGCTCATGGCCCTAGAAAAGGCAAAAAGACAAAAACAAACAAAAAAAGAATAAATATAGTGAGCAGAAATAAGGCTCCACTAAATTTTAGGGGGACCTCTGCCAAGTCCTGGTGAATGCCACACGGCTAAGAGTTGTGCAGAAGTGCAATAGGATGGCACGTGGCTGCAAATGAGGAGCTGGTCAGTGAAGTGCCAATGGCTCAGGAAGACACAGGGAATACACACAGCTGGGTCCTGAGGAATTTCTAGTCCTTCTTGTGGGAAAGTCTGCAGACCCATATCTATGGACCTCAAATGGCTTCAACTTTCATATTTTATTTTTTATTTTTATTGTCTTTTTCTAGGGCCACACCCACAGCACATGGAGGTTCCCAGGCTAGGGGTCTAATCCGCCTATGCCAGAGCCACAGCAACGTGTCCAGGAAGATTTTCTTCCTTCCTTCCTTTCTTTCTTCCTCTCTCTCTCTCTCTCTCCCTCTCTTTCTTTCTTTTCTTCCTTCCTTTATTTACTGTCTTTTAGGGTCGCACCGGCGGCACATGGAGGTTCCCAGGCTAGGGGTCAAATTGGAGCTGTAGCTGTCGGCCTACACCAAAACCACAGCAATGCTGGATCCGAGCCACATCTGTGATCTACACCACAGCTCACAACGCCGGATCCTTAACCCACTAAGTGATGCCAGGGATGGAACCTGCGTTCTCGTGGATGCTGGTCAGATTCATTTCGGCCGAGTCACAACAGGAAGATTTAATGCTTGAAATCTGATGGCACCCAATCCATGCCCCATTAGCAGTGTGTAATGGAGCTCTCTGGGCTTCACTGGATCACTCCTTTCACTCCTCCCTTCGCACCTTCAGCCCCACAGACTGTCTCATTTCCTGCTCTGTTCCAGGGCGCGTGCTCGGCTCCAGGATGAAGTGTTCTTTTCCTTAAGGAACCTGCTGCTAGTGAAGCTTCCTCTTTCTGACATCCTTGACTTAAACTTTCAGATTTAAAGTTTTTTGCCATTTTCCCCCACTTTTCACCCAGCCTTACAGAGTTACTAGCTATGAACCAGAAGGGACATTCATAAGATACAGGAAGTAAGAAGCCACTTTTGCCCCCTTCTCTTCACCATTGAAAATATGAGAAACAACATCAAATAAATAAAAAGCAGTCTAGGGGCAATATGCGCAGAACCAAGCCTAGGAAGGTGCCAGCCTGGTTATGCCCGCTGGAGGGATGTATGGTCAGGACAGTGCCGGGAAGTGACGAGGACTCCAGCCCTGGGCTTCTCAGGACAGCTTCTCATTTACAGAGGATCTGCTGGAGTGTGAACTTGACCTTGCTTGTCTAAGAGCAGGTGGTTCTGCCTGTACCTCAGGGAAGCTCTTTCCTACTAGAAAAGAGGTCAGTTTGGGAGTGAAATTTTCCTTGTTCGGAAGGATGGATGCCCAGCCTGGTTTCCCAGACGGTGCTGTTGGTGCCGTTCTGCGAAAGGGTGCTAAGTTGTGTCCATCTTGGTGACAATAGAGTCATCCCTTCTTAACCTTTGCCAGCAATGCATTCCCCGGGGAAGTGGCATTACACGCATCCCTCAACACGTCATTTTGGTCCCTCCCCCCAGAACACCACAGTCTGACTTCCCCCCCAGAGCTTGGCACTTTGGTTCCCACCGTCCCCCCAGAACTCTGCACTTTGGTCCTTCCCCTGCCCCCCAGAACTCTGCACTTTGGTGTACTGATCATGCTGAGCTGCAGGCACTTGAGAAGCAGCAAGGGCAGGAGAGCCGTCTCTGACACCTCTTCTCTGCCACAGACAGACCCTCTGAAAGGAACTCAGTTATCACACACCCTCCAGGGAAATTTCATCAGCCAGGGAGGCTGGATTTGTCACACTGGAAGTGACACCTGGGGAACTTTGTCACAGTCTGTCCCCTCTCCCATTGACTTGCAAAGCCCATTCGTCCTTCCTAAAAGTCTTGCACTTGCCCTAAGAGTCCTCCCCCGATTAATATGGTGTTTAAGCCTGAGTCCTGAGCCACCTCTCCAAGCCCTGCATGTCCCCGGACACCTCCCAAATGTGCATGAGGCGGATGTGTTGTGGAACTTGTGCCATGCTTGCCCGTCTTTCATTCCAGGGCTCTCAGCTCTGCACTTAGAAGGGCAGGGGCAAAGCTTTTTCCTCCCTGCCTCTTAAGCGACAAGAGTTAACTTTGTTAGCATTTTTGGTGGCAAGTATCAGAAACTTCTGGACTCTGAGGCACCAGGGGACGTGGGACAAGGATGCACTGTCCCCTGGGAATGGGGTCGGGAGCAGAGGGAAGGGCTGGAGCTGAGAAGAAGGAGCATCGCATAGGGGGCCGTCCCCTCACATCATCCCTCTGCCTCCTCTCTCTCATCTGTTTCCCTCTCTGACCAGCATCCCACAGGGCCAGGGATGAGGAGGCCCAGCCAACCTGCTGAGGACAGGGCCCCTCAAAAAGGGAGGGGACATGGGGACCCTCAGGGAGGGGAGGTGGGGACCTGGGTTCAGTTCCTCAAGCCCAAGTTAGGCTGGTGTTGGTGTCACTGGTGGGCCCTGTGTGTCTTTCCTATCCCTCAGCCTTGTTATTCAGCTTCATGAACTTGGTTTGGCCTGGTTTTGGCCATGGCAGAAAACTCCCTTGTCAGCATTCAAGATCGATAATCCAAAATGAATCTTGCAGTTCTTCAGACTCCTCTTCAGCGGAAAGTCCTGAAACAAAGGCTCCCTGCCTCCTAGATGTATTTACCACCCCCTCTGTTAGACTTCCAGCAGCTGTAGGATTGTGCTCACCTGAAAAAAAAAAAAAAATTCTTCCTGCTCAATTCATTTCTCTAACACATTTTTTTTTTTCTGCCGAAGTCAGAGATGAATTAGCAATGACTTGTCAGCCAATTAAAATTCATAGAAAGCTATTCTGTGACCCTTGGGTCAGAAACAAATTTCTTAGCCACCTTAGGAGAGTCGCTCTTGGGTTTGCTGGGGTGAGAAATTCAGGTTCTGCTCTGGGTTCTTAGTGATGGCCACGTGTTCCTGGGCAATGTCTGTGCGGCTGGGCAGCTCTGAGCTCCCTTCTCAGTGAGTTCTTGGCCCAGTGAGGAGAAGGTCAGGCAGCAGCTGGCTTACAGTGAGCGAGTCTCAGCTGCAGGCTCCTGTCAGCTCTGGACCAAGCAGAGACGCAGGGCGGGTGGGAGGAGGGTTGCCCATTCCCCTAGATCTGAGGTTGCATGGCTCTCCTCTTCAGGAAGAGAAGGACACAGTTACCAGGGCTTTCACAGGTGTGACAAACACGCAGAGGCTGGAGCCAGTCTTCCTTCCCCTAGTCAGAACTGAACAGTTCAAGGCCTGTCAGGGAAATTCTGTGGATGGAAAAGCTTATTCCAAAACACTTAGAATGTCCCATTACAGCAGGATTAGCAAACTCTCCAGTTCCTAGTAGCTGGCCTTTTTTATTGATAGTCGTCCCACTGAGAAAAAAATAATCTTATGCCGTAAGTCATTAAAAGGATTAGGTAGCTGTAGTTCCTGCTGTGGCAGTGGGTTATGGATCTGGGATCGCTGAGCTGTGACTTGGATTTGATCCCTGGCCCCGGGAACTTCCATATGCTCTGAGTGCAGCTGAAAAAGGGGGCAAAAAGGATTGGATAACCAAAAAGCAAATGAAAGGTGCTCAACATCACTAATTATTAGAGGAATGCATATCCAAACTACAATGACGTATCACCTTACACCAGTCAGAATGGCCATGATCAAAAATGCTACAAACAATAAATACTGGAGAGGATGTGGAGAAAAGGGAACCCTCCTATACTGTTGGTGGGAATGTAAATTGGTGCAATCACTATGGAAAATGGTATGGAGCTCCCTTAAAACACTAAAACGGTATGGAACTCCCATAACATCCAGCGATCCCACTTCTGGGGATCTATCCAGAGAAACCCATAATTCAAAAAGATACTCGCACCCCAATGTTCACAGCAGCACTATTTACAATAGCTAAGATACGGAAGCAACCTAAGTGTCCATCAACAGAGGAATGGATAAAGAAGACGTGCTACCTACATACAATGGAAGCTTACTCAGCCATAAAAAAGGAATGAAAATAGCATTTGCAGCAACATGGATGGACCTAGAGATTATTATACTCTACAAAGTAAGTCAGAGAAAGACAAAAATCATATGCTATCACTTATATATGGAATCTAATAAAGCGATACCAAAGAACTTAGAAAGCAGAAAGAAATTCACAGATTTCAAAATCAAACTCCTGGTCACCAAGGGGGGAAGCCATGGGTGGAGGGATACATTAGGAGGTTAGGATTAACACACCCTCACTACTCTATGTTAAATAGACAAACAGCAAGGCTCTGCTCTATGGCACAGGGATGTCTATTCAATAGTTTATAATAACCGAAATGGGAAAAGAATGGATATATGTATATATATAACTGATGTACTTTGCTGTGCACCTGAAGTTAACACAACACTAAGTCAACTATACTTCAATAAAATAATAATTTAAAAAACCCCAAAGTATTGGATCCATGTGTCATGTCCCTTTCCATCTCTCTGTTTAGAGAAGAGCAAGTGCTTTGCAACATGGGGAATCAGCGAAGACAATACATTGCTTCTGACACTGTGCTGTCAAAGGGACAGAAGAAAAAGACTTGTGTGAAAAAGAACAGCAAGTGTGCTGGCTAGTGAGCCAAGAGGGTAGGGGCGTCACAGCTGCTGACAGCCTGACAAAGGAAGTAGGAATTGTATCCGCAGCCAAGAGTGAGATGTTCCCGGGACATGGAACAGGTGAGACGTTCATTTCTTCCTTGTCCGTTTGTACCAGAGAGGCTGTCACCTGAGCCATCACGGCCACCCCGTGGGCTACAGAAGGGCCCCATCCCACCAACACCCATCTCCAACCAATGGGAATGCAAGACGGCTGGACCACCTCCCCACACACCCCCTTTCAACCAGCCTGCCCCCAAACGGCTTTCTTTTTGGGTGGCACCAGTCCCTGGCTCTGCCGCAGCCTCTGTCCTAGCAAGGGGAACGTGGGTGTCATCGCCATTTTAACCAGCGCCCGTGGTGAGTGTGTCTTCCTGGGTCGTTGTCTGGCCCCATCCTGGGGACTCCAGTCACATGCAATGTTCCCAGTTATTGCTTTCGTGCTAATTTAGTTTGAGTCAATTTAACACCTCACATGAAGCATTAGGTTACTACTCGGAGCTGGGGCTCTGGGTCATGGACTCTGTTTCCAGACACAATTGCAAAAGTGCTGCCTGGCCCTTGGCACCTGGCCATGGTCACAAACGTCCCCAGAGAGCCATGGGCGTGTGGGAAATGAAGTCCATGTAAGTTTTCTACTGAGTGCCTCCTACTTTCCCATCTTGAGGAACTACCTTCCAGCAGGAGCAGGTGGGGATAACATGTCAAGAGTGAGCTGAGCTGCCTGCTCTGGTGTGACAAAGGGGAGCAAGCACCCTCAGGCACATGGGGGGGGGGAACAGACCTCCCACAGGGGGCGCATTGAGCCCTGGATAAGGAAAGGCTGGGTGGGGAGGGAGGGGGAAGGGGATGGGCCCCAGGCCAACTCTGAGGCCAGAAGGAGCTTCTAGGGGAATCGGAGGGCTCGGAGGCAGGACCAGACCCTGTAGGATTGCTGGTGGGATGCCGGGTTAACTTCCCTGCAGCAGAGGCCACGGAGACTGCAGTGGTGGAGCCCGGGCCACTGTGTGGAAAACAGCTGCAGAGCAGGGGTGATGCACACCCAGGTGGCAGGCTCTGGCCAGGCCCCTCTGTTCACTCTGCACCAGGAGTGGGCATCCCATCAGCTCACACTAAAACTCTGAGCCTCACATGAGTCAAAGGTTGGGCACATGAAGTGCTGATTTCAGTCATGCCTTAGGTGGGTATGGCCTTAAAAGAGGGGGCTGGGCCCCCTAAAGGATGCACTCAGATCCACTGATTCTGAATGTGTCCCTTTCAAAACAGCTGGCATAGGAGGACTCTCTGAGTGGGGGGAGATGGCATCTAAGGCTTAGAAACAATAGAAGTTTACTCATCGGTGGTCCTTACTTGCCATCCTGTTCACTGCTCTATCCTGAGCACCCAGAACAGAGGCTGAAGTGTAACTAGTTGTTGAAAGAGTGATGGATTAGCTTAGTTAAAGCTCAAGGAATACTACAATTAAACCCTGGTAGGAGAGCACCCCAATCAACTAAATCAAATAGGCTTGCACAGGAGCCTTGGTATTTGAGTGCCATTTTTGCAGAAGGCTGGAAATCACCTCTAGCCTCACTGCACCAGCACCCAAGGCTTCCTGCTGCTCAACATTTCCGGAACAGCCTGACCATGCAGACAACTCCACCTCTGGCCTGGCCCCCTGCCCACCTGCCCTCCAAGCCCTCACTCTCCAGAGAGACCTGGCAGAGACCATCTCCCTGACACACAGGCCCTAGTGGGCACCAGCCTCCATCCTGCTCCCAGCTGCCTTTCCCTGCCTGCCTTCCCGCCCTATACCCCAAACAGGGAACTTCTTGTGGGAGTGATCAAGCCCTAAATCACTATTTTTATTTCTTGGAGTAAACTTAAGGCTGAGAAAAGGTTCTGGAATGACAGCCCTGGGGACTGAAGCCCATCTGGAAACATGAATAATGTGAAATTTATCCCTCCACGGATCCCCACAAGAACAATCACAATGTCATCCTTTCCGAGAATTCCTGCCAATTTCTTACGGGGTCACCAGAAAGTTACGTCTTAAGTGAAAAGTGTACAGATTTATATAGGGGAAGTTAGCTGGTGGGAAGAAAACGACAGGAACTCCAAGTCTGAGACACGCACACATGGGCCCCTCAAGTCGGGAAGCAGGATGAGTGCGTCATCCGTCCAGAGGTTCATTGAGCAACTACTGTGTGCCGGGTGATGTGGGTGTCAAGGGGGGGGAGGCACGGCCAACCAGCACTGCCTCGTGGAGCCAACATCTTCCTGGTGCTGGAAGGTGGGCTGTAAAGGGCTCTCTAAGGAGGGCGTCCAAGGTCAAGGACTTTCAGTCCTTATGGCCCAGATAGTGTGAAGGGAACGTGCTCGTTGCTACATTACAGTTGAGAGTGAGACGAACTCATATTCATTGTCTGAAAACTCCCAGAATAATGAGATTTGGCATTTACGTGTTCTCATACTTTCTTTCTCAAGCTGCAGAGTTCAGCTGAGAGGTGTCTGGCACAAACCCCCACTTGCTGGAGTGGTCATTGGATGGCACGGGGCTCTGAGCCAGCCGGGTTCCAAGTCAATGTCTGGGCATGATAAGATGGTGAGCACTCGTTATCACAAAACCGCTGGGTGGCTGCAACTCACCCATCAGGCTACATATCACCTGTCTCAAAGGGAGAGAGTTTCAACAGTGCTGATCTTCTGTGGTTTAACAGTGGTCACCTTTTGCGGTTTAATAGTGGTCATCTTCTGCAGTTTAACAGTGGTCACTTCTGTAGTTTAACAGAGGTCATCTTCTGTAGTTTCAGCAGAACCACTTGATGAATCTGTCACTGAGAGGTCTCAGCTTCTCTCCTAGAGATTCATCCTGAGGAGGTCCAGGAAGGGCCCAGGAATGCATGTTTACCACCATCCCTGCTGATTCTGCTGCAGGTGGTGTCACACTTGGAGAAACTCGGGCACTGGTAACCCCCAGACAGAGAGTACAGACCTCCATTTCCCCCATCTGCAGATGCAGAGTGTCTTGTCCAGGCTCTCCTCCTTGGAAGGGAAGACAGGTGGAACAGTCTCCTTCATGGATTAAGCTTATTCTTTCCTCTTGTGCATTCAGAAAACACTGTTTAGCAGCTATGATGGACATGGTTGTTTCCCCACTGGCAGGTGGATATCAGGATGAGTGTGCACCAGCTGCTACCCTGGAGAAGGAAGCTCCAGGGTAGAGAGAGACTTGACTGGGCTGAGCCTGCCTCACTCTGCACCTTCTGAGTGCTCTCCCAATACCTGAGTTTTCTTTCCTCATCTCCTTCAAATGTTTACTAAATGGACTCCTTTCACTGAGACCTTGATAGATCATTCTTCACTAAACTCAGCACATCTATAGCTGCACCACTCTATTCCCTAGGTTCTTCCCCATCTCAATAAAGAGTCATTCTTCCAACTGTTCCAGCCCATAGTGGAATCATTTACCTCTCCCACACCTGCTGTGTGGTGCACCACAAGCTCTGTTGGTCCTGCTCTAAGGGGTGCCCAGAATCCTATGTTCCCCCCCACCCCCACCCAGATGTCCTGGGGCAGCATCTGGGGCAGCATCCCTGCCTCACTGAGCAGCTTTGCCGCTGTGCTCCCAGCTCTTGCCCCAGCTCCTCCAGACTATTCCAGGCAGGCAGCCAGAGCCATCCTGCTAACATCAGGCCTCCCACACTTGCCCCTCACATCCTGCACACCTCTGACCAAGCATCACTTTCTCAGCAGTTTTCTGCTTAGTATTCAAACACCTCTATGCATTTCCCATCCATCCGTCCTGCTTTACACTAACATTCTGTTTTCCTGTTTTTATCTTGTTTCTTGTCTCCCCTCCCGCCACCCACCAGAACGAAAGCTCTACAAAGACTTCTGTCTGCTTCACTCCCAGGGCCTGGAACAGTCTTGGCATGTGGCAGGCTTTCAAGTTTGGGGTACATAAAGAGTTCCTGCTGTGGCACATTGGGTTAAGAACCCAACTGCAGTGGCTCAGGTCACTGTGGAGGCACAGATTCAATCCCTAGCCCAGCAGAGTAGGTTAAAGGGTCAGCATTGCTGCAGCTGTGGCTCGGATTCCATTCCTCACCCAGGAATTTCCATACACCACGGGTGCAGTCTTAAAAAAAAAATTGAAATACATGAATGAGTTAAGGAATAAATGAATAAAATGTTAACCCCCTCACCCTCTCTGTCTCCTCTCTGGTTTATTTTCTCCATAGAATTTATCCTCCTCTAATGGACAGTTTATATACTGACTTCACTGACTGTCTGCTTTCCTGCCTAGGATGTAAGAGCAGGATTTCCATCATGTTCGCGGCTGTATCCTTATCACCCAAAAGGGGCGCTGGCTCTCATGCTTGATAACTATTTACTAAGTGGGTGAACTTGATGTCAGAGTCAGTGTTTTTACAGAGTAGGAGGCCAGCTCACAGTATAAGACTAGTGAGCTACAGCATGGTCACTTACGCATGAGTGTGTCATGGGCAAGTGTTACACTCTGGGTCTGCCCCCACCCCACCCCACGCAGGGCACCTCTTGTCTGGTCAGGAAGGCATCCGGGCCAGTTATGGAAGTGGGGAGGGGCTGAGCAGGGCAACTCCCTCTGCAGGGTCTTCCCTCCCCTCCCCTCACCCACACCCAGTAACCATCACAGAACAAGTTGTAATCTGTGTCCCCGGCTGGCGTCCCTGTCCTCCCTCGCCATGGCACTCCCTGCATAACCTGGCTCGCCCACGGCCACGTGTCTTCTGAGAGGTTGTACAGGCAAGCAGTTTCACACAGCCTGGTGCACAGAAGGCGCCCTTGGAGGGTTGGCTAGTTTAATGAAGGAAGGAAGGGAAAACTCAGGCAGAGGCTGTAATCCAAGAGGACTCAGGGGATCAGAGAGGGCAAGTGTGCTATGTGTTGGGCAGAAGCTTCTACGTGGGACACACGGAGACATGCACGTGCCAATAGAGATGAGGAAAAGCACGGGGGGTTTTGGGTAGAAAAATGGTGTTTGGTCTGCTGAACCACTGGATTATTTTGAGCAGAATGGCACAAATGCTCCTTTTAGAAGGTAATCTGGTATTGAAACTGGACTGTGGGGAAAGTGGAAAGGCAGAATTGGCCAAATGATACAGTGATCTGGGGCCTTTCATGGAAAAACTGAGAAGCAGAAGGATGGCATTATTCGCTGGGAAGGGCATGACTCCACCTCCAGGCCTTTCCCGTCTGGAACGTCCTCAGGGCGGCCTGGCAGAAACAAAGTGCACTGGAAACTTGGGACCAGAATCTAGGACAGATGCTCTCTGCAAAGCTACAAATTCAGCCTCTATGCCGGGAGGCGAGTGGATGCTCAGCTTTCTAGGAGTTTCACTGACGTGGTCATCAAAATGTATTTGAACACCCTTTAAAGGGTTGTTTAATTTTGTGAAAATATCTAGTCCCCTTTCTTATTCAGTGGGGCAAATCTCCAAACCCTCCAGGTGTATTTTTCCACATCTGGAACTTCTGCAGCCAGAGGGCTCCCGCCTTTGGTGGGTGGGGGTGTTGCCCCGTGGACATCTGGCAAACTGAAAACTTACACACTGCCAGTCTGAGAAAACTAGTTCGAATATAGAGATGATCTTTCTGGAGACAATCTTTCTTGAAGGTGCGTGGCTAGAGCTTCCCTGCGTTGCACAAAACGATAAACTGTCCATTATTTGGAGACTCAAAGGCAGCTGCTTTGTGGAGCCAGCAGCCTCCTAGAATGGAACTTATCTATGCTTTTCCATCGACCAAAAATAGATATGCGGGGGTGGGGGGAATTCCATCAGCAAATTGAAAAGATGTCTGATACAAACGGGGCCAAATGTTAGTACTTGTTCAGTCTGGATGGTGGTTACTCGGATGCCTATTATGTTATTTTCCATCCTCTTCTCTAGGCTTGAAACACAGCAGTTCATGATTTTTTAAAAAAAAAAAAAACACTTCAAAAACACACATAAGCAAAACCGAGCCAATGACTGAGGTTCTGAGGGTCAGGAAGCCTGGGAAGATGACCTATAGAAGCAATGGAGTGACCGTGCTTTCCAAAGTCCCATCCCCTCCAAGAGCCAAAGGCCATGGTGGTGACCAAATGCTTAAGGTCACAGGATGGGGGAGGCTGGGATTCTCTTGGGGTTGTGGGGACCATGTGTCTGCTAGAGGCCTATCAATGTCACCGCCAGCCTGGGAAGTCCCAGACCCACCACAACATGCCCTGTGTTGCTGGTTATGTGGAAGCAGCACGGAGACAGGGGGGCTTCCTCCACACCCAGCCCACATGATGCCCCTGAGCTTGGGCTTGGTTCTCAGGACACGGCCACCATGTTCCTTGCTGCCTCAGTGCCTTTCCAATAAACACACCAAAGCCATGAGCTCTGGGGACTGTTATCTCCTCTGGGGCTGGGGCTTTAGGACCAGGGATGGTGGGGGAAGATGCCCGAGGGACAGTCCCTCCAAGCTCCCCAAAACCTTGCAGCTTTCTGCCCCTTCCTTTGGACAAGTCGAGAGCCTCCTTGTGCAGCTCACGGCAGCCTGCCTAGAACAGCTTTGGAAAAGCCGGCATCTCCCAAAGCTGACAGAGGCTTCCTCTCCCCACAGCGTCTCACACCCAGGCCTGTGCTCTAGACACACTGTCATAACCACCAGCCACACAAGCCACACAAGCCACATGGTGGGCCCAGTGTGGAGACAGTGATGCTGCAGGACATCAGCTCTTAGGACCAAATACACAGAAATCTCCCTGGGAGAAGCCGGGCCTGGGAGCCACCTGTTGGCGTGGGACATCTGCAAGGGGGAGGAGGGGCGTGAATACTTCCTTCCAGCCAGATCCCCAGCGGAAATACTCCCAAAAAAGCCTCTCTCAACAAACAGGAGCAAAGCCGGCTCTGGCTTTCAAGCTCCTGAGAGCAATCAGCATCCAGCCCCTGCTCACATCCCAGGAACAGCTCCCAGAGGGCCCCCACCCACCTGGGGCTCTGCTATCCGAGGCCCCAACGGCCCCTCCTCCGACAGGCCGGGCATGTGTGCAGCAGAGGTCCTTGCGCCAAGTTACCAGGACTTTCTGGAACAAAGAACACTGAACACCAGCTCTGGGAGCTCCCCCGAAACTAGGCCTCCTGGAGTCTGCTGCTTCCCTTCAGAGCCTCCTCTGGGAGAGGAGTAGGTCAGGAATTCTCAAAGCCCATCACCAGCACTGCTCCTTTCCTGCGTCCTGGGATGGGGTCACAGGGCCTCCTGGGGCTGGACGGTCTTCAGCCGAGGGATCTAGAGCATCACCTCCATGTCTCCAATCTCCTGGTGCTATGAACCCCCACTTCCCTGCATTTCCCTCCCAGGGCCACTGTGAGGGTCCCTGGGCCTCCTACCTGCAGACGGGCTCGGGTCTAGCACAGAGGCACAGAGTTGGTACCCAGGCCGGTCACCCTGGGCCTGGCTGGGCACAGAGCAGGTACACAAGCCCATCAGACACAGGCACAGGAGTCACCTCCTCAGCCCTGGCGGAGTCTCTTGCTTAGGGGCAGGTGTAGGGAGACAGCTGCTCGGAGGTTTAGCACAGAGGAAGTGGTCCCTTCCAGCTCTGGTCTCCCAGGTAATAGGAAAAAGGGCGCCTTCCTGCAGCTCAGCTGTTTGGGCACCAAGGAGGTGCAGGAGGTGAGTCTTAACCATCAACTGAAGCATGTGGCATCACGGGCTCTCGGGTTAAAAAGCACAGCTGCTTAAAAAAAGGCCACAGATAGGGGAATGTCATCCAGTGACACCATCCAATTCTCCTCGTCCCCATAATATATGTTTCGGCAAATACATTTGAGGAAAAAAAAAGAGGATGTTGGTCCTGGGCATAGATCCAGCACAGACAAAAACTCTAATTTGAAAAGATACATGTGCCCCGATGTTCACTGCAGCACTATTCACAATAGCCAAGACATGGAAACAACCTAAATGTCCATCATCAGAGGAGTGGATAAAGAAGATGTGGTACATATACACAATGGAATGCTTCTCAGCCATAAAAAAGAACAAAATAATGCCACTGGCAGCAACATGGATGCAAGTGGAGATTCTCCTACTAAGCACAGTCAGTCAGAAAGAGAAAGATAGATATCATATGATATCGCTTATATGTGGAAACTAAACTATGGCACAGATGTACCTAGCTATAAAACAGAAACAGACTCACAGACATAGAAAGCAAACATGGTTACCAAAGGGGAAATGCGGGGGTGGGAGGGGATAAATTAGGAACTGGGGGTTAACAGATACACACCACTCTATATAATAAAATAGAAAAAACAACCAGGATATATTATATAGCCCAGGAACCATAGCCTACCTCTTGTAATAACCTGTAATGAAAAGAATCTAAAATTGAATATACATAGAACTGAATCGCTTTGATGTTCATCTGAAACACTGTGAATCAACTAAACTTCAATTTAGAAAAAAAGTGGGAAAAAAACACGTGAAAAAAAGAGGATGCCAGATCAAAATTAACATTAAACAAGATAAAGAAAAGAAACCACAGGTGACAAGGGCAGGCATGACCTGCAGGTGTTTCACGTCTTCAAAGCCTCGTGTTAGACTCTGTCCTTTGGGTCCCGCACGGCACAGTGCAAATGCTCTTAAAGCTCTGAATGTCACAGGACGTGCGAGTAGCATGATTTCTTTAGTATCAAATGGAAACCAGAGCCTTTCAACCTTGACCCAGCACTCCTTCCGCACGTTTTATCCTCTGACAATGCCTGCTCAGGTGAGGGAAGTGTGCAGGGACCCCGACCCCAGGGTTCCCATGTTTCCCGAGTTTCTCCTGAGTTTGACTCATCCGGATGCAAACCCCACCCCCACACAGGAACTCCCAGCTCTAAGGCTATAGAAGCTTGGCAGCAACTCAAAAAGAAAAAAGAGGAAGTGAGGAGGAAAAAATATAAAGGCTTAAGCATCACGCCTCAAGTTCTGCTATGCTGAATAGGAAGGGATTTGGGGAGCAGTCCTGGTCACAGATCCAGCATCCAGACAAGACATTTCACACTCACATTGTACGCCCCGCCTTTTTGTCATTGCTCTGGCCTTGAGGACGAAACAGACACATTTCTCAAGCAAGAGGCCCCAGGACTAGGTGGCTTTTCCCTTCCACAAAGGGGGCCGGAAGGGCAGCCCACACCAGTCCCAGTCCCTCCTGGGATGCTCGGGTCTGAAGGCGGCCATGCAGTGGGGACTCTGTTCCACAAGCAGCTGGGGTTGAACCAGGACCCCCAGGGCCTCTGCCCTAGCTGAGCATGAAAGATGTAGAAGGACCAGGCAGTGTAACTCACACCCGAGTAGGAACAACTCACTTCTCAGCTGATTGCAGCTGTGGTGCCTCCCAGCCCACGTGCTCCCCCCTCCACCTGCGCCCTGGATGGCAGGGCTAGGGTCCAGGGGCACAGATGTCCCTGGACACTGCATTCCACTGGCCATCCATGGCAGAAGCAGTGATGACAAAAATCATAGCACAGGACTGTCCAGGGAGTGAAGGAGGTAGAAGCACTGCTTAGGCTCTCCTGGAGTTCGTCATGGTGGGGCTGTGCCTTGTCAGGGGACCTGACTGTGCTGGGGGACACAGGAGTGGAGTGGGGCTTGAGAGCCTATAGAACCCACATCCCACCCCCAAGATGCTACTCATGCTCCATTCAGCCCCACCCCTCCTTCAAAATACCGCCGTCAGCAAGTCACAGAATTGGACCTGCGAAGGTGGGGTCCTCCGAGCAAGCTTCTTGGTCAGATTCTGATGCCTGGTGTCCTTTATCCCTCGGACGCAGACACACGGAAGCCCCAGAATCCCCCAGCTCACAGACCCCATCCAAGGCCCCAGGATGCTCCCAGCCGTGTGTACGTCTGCTCTCTAACAAAATATACAGACATAGGAGGTTTTAGCCCCAGCTTCCCTATGTCAGGTGGTGCCACGCTGGCTGTGACCTTCTGGGGCTCTGGCTACAGGTGCCCAGGTAGGGGCACATCCCTCTGGTGCACAGACATGTGTGTGAACAGTTAGTTTCTGCTGATTGTCCCATATAGGAACGGTCTCCAGGAACCCATAGTGTCAACTGCCAGAAGTGGGGGCCCAGGGGCCCAGCTGCGTGGGCAGCACCACCTCCAAGCAGGGACCAGGGCTGGGACAGCCCCTAGTGTCACTGCTATGGACCCCAAGCCATCACCTCTACTGGGACACAAAGTACCTCAGAGACAACACAAAACCCACCTAGGCAGACTCAGCACAGAAACCTAGCTCCTTCTGAACATACAGTCTTAGACAATAAGCTACAGGGCCAGTTGTGACCACTGCACCTGCTTCAAGATCCAGCCATTCTTTTTTTTTTTTTTTTTTTTTTTTAGGGCTGCACCCCTGGCATATGGAAGTTCCCAGGCTAGGGGTCGAATCAAACTGCAGTTGCTGGCTTACACTACAGCCACAGCAATACTAGATCCAAGAGCCTTGACTATGAAGCCATGCTGTCACTTAATTGGATCCTTAACCAACTGAGCAGGGCCAGGAACTGAACCCACATCCTATGGATACTAGTAGGGTTCTTAACTCACTGAGCCACAACGGGAGCTCCAGGATCAATCCATTCTTAACCCATGGTGCCGGGCCAGGGAATGAACCTGCGTCCCAGCTCTCCAGAGACGCTGCCAAGCCCACTGTACCACAGTGGGAACTTTAAGATCCATCCATTCTTTATAGATGAAAACAGGAATACAGGTGGTAGAAGCCCCTTCTAGGTTTGGGGAAGGTAGTGTGATCTTGTGATTTTTTCTCTGTGGGGCGGTTTGACATATTCGGAGTCTGTCTGAGCTATGACAGGAACACCTGCTTCTTCCCCTCACCCAAGCTCCACCAGGACTGGGGCAAATGAGATCATGACATTGTGGGTTTGAGTCATATGGGAGGCGCTGGACCAAGGCCAGCACCCAAGAGCAAGGTGACAATTGTTTGGGCCGGGGGAGACAGAGGCACACCAGGGTCACCAGGAGGAGAGGATGAGGGGCAATAGCCCTGAAGCCCAGGAGTTAAAACCCTGAACTGACCAAGGAATTGCCCAGAAGAGGAGGCTGGGCCGGAAGGTGGTGGGTTACCCTTAAGGCAAAGACTGGGTTTCCACTCGCTCATGCACAAGCCCAGCACGGTTACAGAGACGTAGAAGTCTACTGGCCACATCAGAGGTGTCACTGCACATTTGGAACCCCTGCCCCCCACCCCCATGGCCCCAAAGGGTTCTGATCACAGAGGCTGCCTTTTCTGCTGAGAACCTGCCCATCGTCCGTCTGTGATTAGCAAGCCCTGAACCAGACAGACAGGGACACCTAGAACTTCCAGAAACCTGCTTCCTCGGCTTGATTAGGGGAAGTATGGGGAAGAGTTGGCGAGACAGAAACATCTGGTTTCGTCACAAGGCCATGAACACTGACAGGTCCATCACCCGAAGGATCAGCTCCTGCCATGTCCTAACCGCACGTACAGGAGGGAGCAGGGCGTCTGCTTTCCTCCTTCTCCCCTTTGCCTGCCTGTTACCTGGATGTTGTCCCTTTCCATGGATCCTCCACTGTGCAGCAGCCTATGTCCTCTGCCTGGCCTCTGGCATCTGCCCGGTTTGGGGGTGAGGGGTGCAGATGGAGTCCTCTACTGCCTGCTTTGCTTTCTCTGGAGTCAATTCACTCCCATCGCAGCTCCAGGCCAGTGTCAATGTAACGATGGACGAGGAACAGAAATAAAAGCAGCAGCAGCCCTGCAGGTAGAAGGAGTCACTCTCCGTAAGTTGGGTGAAGACCAAGTTAAAGGGGGTGTGACTTGTCCTTGGGAAAGTGTTGGCTTGGGTGGCAGCCAGCAAGCAGGGAGCCCCTGGGGCTATGGCCTCAGCTTGTCCTGAGTTCTTCCTGAGAAGAAGAGCTGAACTGATGACTCCCTTTGCAAGAGTATAGCCCGGTTCCCATAGCCCAGACACACAGGTCCACTCGCTGTCCTCAGAGTGTCCTGAGCCATGTCATCAGCCTCAGGTTACCTGCAAGATGTCTTTGCATCTTTTATATTTAAAAGACTTTTACACTGCACATGTGTACATCAGAGCTACTTATATTACCTTTGTAATGCCCAATGCAGCCATACAAAACAGAATCTTAAAGTTGAAAGTTCTAAGCAAAAATAAACAAGTGGGACTACCTCAACCCAAAAGCTTCTGTGCAGCAAAGGAAACGGTCAACAAAGTGGAAAGGAAATGTATGGAATGGGAGAAAATATTTGCAAACCATGTATCTGATAAGGGGTTACTAATCAAGAAAGATACAACAACAAAAAAACAAAACAAAACAAAACAAAACAACAACAACAACAAAAAAGGGAGTTCCCATCGTGGCGCAGTGGTTAACAAATCCGACTAGGAACCATGAGGTTGCAGGTTCGGTCCCTGCCCTTGCTCAGTGGGTTAACAATCCGGCGTTGCCGTGAGCTGTGGTGTAGGTTGCAGATGCGGCTCGGATCCCGCGTTGCTGTGGCTCTGGCGTAGGCCGGTGGCTACAGCTCCGATTCAACCCCTAGCCTGGGAACCTCCATATGCCGCGGGAGCGGCCCAAGAAATAGCAACAACAACAACAACAACAACAACAACAAAAGAAAGATAAAGAATTCATGCAACTCAATAACAAAACCAGGCAATCCAATTAGAACATGGGCAGAACACTTAGACATTTCGTCAAAGAAGACATACAGATGGTCAACAGGCACATAAAGATGCTCACCATCACTAATCATCAGGGAAATGCAAATAAAACCAGGGTGAGCCATCACCTCACCCTGTCAGAATGGCCATCATCAAAAAGACAACATACACACACATACAAAAGGAGTTCCCATCGTGGCTCAGTGGGTAATGAAACCAACTAGCATCCATGAGGAGGTAGGTTCAATCCCTGGCCTCACTCAATGGGTTAAGCATCTTGGCATTGCTGTGGCTGTGGTGTAGGCTGGCGGCTATAGCTCCAATTCGACCCCGGGCCTAGGAACCTCCATATGCCACAGGTGTGGCCCTAAAAAGACAAAAGACAAAGAAAAAAAATAGACAACAAATAACAAGTGTTGGAAAAGGTGTGGGGAAAATAGTGCCCTCCTACCCTGTTGGCGGGAATGTACACTGGTGCAGTGACTTTAGAAAACAGCACGGAGGTTCCTCAAAAAGCTAAAAATAGAGCCACAGTATGATCCAGCAATCCCACTACTGGGCATATATCCAAAAAAAAAAAAAAAAAAAAAAAAGAAAACACTAATTTGAAAAGATGCATGTACCCCAAGGGCGGGCAGTAGTGCAATAGAAAAGATGCATACACCCCAATATTCACTGCAGCACTATTCACAACAGTCAAGACATGGAAAAAACCTAAATGTCCATCAACAGAGCAATGGATAAAGAAGATGTGGTACATATATACACAGTCGAATATACTCAGCCACAAGAAAGAAAGAAACTTTGCCATTTGCAGCATCAGGGATGGTATGTGAGATGAGTCAGAGAAGGATAAATACTGGTTGCCAACACTGGGGGTGGGTATGTGTCAAAAGGTACAAACATCTAGTTATAAAATAACTAAGTTCTGGGGATGTCATATAAAGCGTGGTGACTATACGTAACAATTCTGTGTTGCATATTTGAAAATTGCTAAGAGAGATCCTAAAAGTTCTCATCACAAGAAAAAACATCCTGTCACTGTATGGGAAATGATATTACCTAGTTTGGTGATCATTTTACAGTATACGCAAATATTAAATCATTAGGTTGTACACCTGACACTGATATGGAGTTATATGCTGGTTATATGTCATTAACATCCTTTTGATAAAAATAGTAAAACTAAAAAAAGTTGAAGGGAGTTCTTATTGTGGCTCAACAGGTTAACAACCCCACATAGTGTCCATGAGGATGTAGGTTCAATCCCTGGCCTCGCTCAGTGGGTTAAGGATCCATGAGTTGCAGTGTAGGTCGCAGATACGGCTTGGATCTGGTGTTGCTGTGGCTGTGGTATAGGCTGGCAGCTGAAGTTCTGATTTGATCCCTAGTCTGGGAACTTCCATGTGCTGCAGTCATGATTGTAAAAAGGAAAAAAAGACCAAAAAAAAAAAAGAAAAAAAAGTTGGAAGTTCATTTAATCTAAGCTTAGCTAGGGGTCCCCTCACAGCACCTTGAATACCTTCAGTGACAGGTAATACTCCTCCTCCCAGCCAGGCTCTTCCAGCTCAGGTAGACAATACCCTAGAATTCATCAGATTAATCTCCATTTCAGCCCCTTCTCCCACAGGCAAACTCTGGGGAATCAGTGGCCCTCTCTTACCCCCTCTCCAGCCCCTCATCCTTCCCAGTGCCCTCCCAGTGCCTTGACTGGCCGGCCCCTGGTGGACGTGGTGCCCACGGCTTGGCACAGGGCTCGGCTGCGGCTGTTGAGTGCAGAGCCAGACGGCTTTGTTCTAAACACTGGGCATCCATTCACGCAGCTTAGGGTTTAATTAGCTTTCCTGGCAACCACATGAAAGGGTGGCTTGTTTCTTAGCAGCGACTACACATTTGAGTGGTTGGGTTTTTAAACCCCAAAACAGAGCCTGCCATTTACTTACTGATAGACTTTGTCCTGTAATACGGGCTGGCTGATTTCAGACTTCCAGAGATCTTTTGTGATTCTGATTTTGCCTTTGAATGTGTTAGCATCCATTCTAGTTCTGTGTCACCTGCAGATAAAATAAGCCCAAGTTTAAAAAAAAAAAAAAAAGCCGAGTCCTGCAGTATGCCAGTAACAACCTTCTTTTAGATTAAAAAGGACTGATTAATTAGCAACCCATAGTTCTGATCCTCCAGCCATTTATGAACCTACCCAATTACTCTCTCCCTCAACCCCTGTGAGGAGGACGTCAGGCAGCCTTTATGGTCATAATCCTCTGAGCCCCTTTTCTATTTGGGGCAATTACAGATCTTATGCGTCTTTCGGGAGCTGAGCCCACCTCCCAGAATGAAAGGTGGAAGATGCCTGCTTTCCCAGCATCCTTTGCACCCTGGGTACAACCATGTGACGGGCTCCAGGGGTCAGAAGCATCATGCTGAATGTTGCTCCAGGAGCTGCAGAGGGTGGGAGAGTTTCATAGCCTTGGGGACACCAGGGTTGGTGGCGTTGGCAGTGGAGGCAGTGGTATCCAGATTAGTGGTGATAAGCCCCATGGATTTTTTCCTTTTAATTTTTTATAACATTTTTTTTTTTAAATGGCCACACCTATTGCACAAGGAAGTTCCTGGGCTAGGGATCGAAGTCAAGCCACAGCTGCAACCTGCACTACAGCTGCAGCAATGCTGGGTCCTTAACCCCTGCCCTGAAGCGGGAATTCACCAGCTCTGGGATTGAGGTGTTTGATGGCCTTTCCAGAGAGTCTGTGAGCTGCTCTGTATCCTTGAATAAAATCCCTTTCCCACTTGAATGAACTAGAATTTGTTTCTGTTGTTTTGACCTGGAAACAGCTAGTAAGACCCTCTTCACCCCGTCTCCATGGTCCTGGAGTTACTCCTTGCTGACATGTCAGAGGGAGGGGCCCTTGGATGCTTGCTCTATGAGGATGGAATGGATCCTATGACACCCCCCTCCAAGTCTTTAGGCCCCAGAGATACAGCCTTTGGTGCCAACAGCCCTGCACCTGTCCTCACCCTGTCTGCAAGACCCCAAACAAAACTACGATACACATCAACATTTCCCTCTCCCCAAAGGGTTGCAACCGAACCCACACCGTTCTGAAAGAATGCATCTTAACTCCCTTTATCAGGACCCCCACCCCGCTTAAGGATAAGCAAAATCACAGACAAAAGTCACCGGGCATATGAGAAGCATGGACAGTGCCGAGGAGGCTGGCCTGATACCAGAGCCATGGGCTTCAGGAAAAAGGGCCAAAACAGGAGACCTGCATGCCCTCCTGGGGGTCATCACAAGACAGCTCAGGTCTGGGGGCCCCACCAGCAGCTTCGCTCCAGATCCCAGCACTGCCCACCAGCAGAGGAGCAGAGCCCAGGGCTTGGGTTTGGGCAAGACTGCCCTGTCCAACCTCCCTTCCATACCACTCCACACCATGTGGACAATACCCATGACACCTGACTGCTTCTTTCTTTCTTTTTTTCTTTTTAGGGCTGCACCTGAGGCACATGGAAGTTCCCAGGCTGGGGGCTGAATCTAAGCTATAGCTGCTGGCCTTCGCCACAGCCACAGCAACACAGGATCCTACACCAGAGCTGATGGCAACGCCCCATCCTCAACTCACTGAATGAGGCCAGGGGTTGAACCTGCATCCTCAGAGATCCTAGTTGGGTTTGTTATCCACTGAACCACGAAGAGAACTCCCTGACTGCCCCTTTCTATTTCTGCACCAGAGTTGTGCTTAGACCAGTCAGTCCAGGACAGAAGACGGGATCCTGACCAGCCCAGGGGTAACTTCAGCCACGTCAGGTGACACATTCCGCCCCTCCCCACCTGGGCAGTTTGGGATACAGGAGTCAGGAGTCTGGACTTGCCATCTTTGAGGATCTGCGGTGTTGTCTGGCCCCATGATGCTCCCTTCCTTCAAGGGAGAAACAAACCATTTTGGCTCCCTTTCCTCATTCTGTTCCATCAGGAAAGAAACATATTTTCAAGTCACACTGTGTTCCTAAGAGATCACTGCAGAGTTAATAGAGTCAACAACTCCATGCATTTCTTTCCTCTCTGTGGCCATGGGCCCAGAGGGAGGGGTATCGTATGAGGAGCAGAGAATAGGCTCAGATATGGAGAAAATCACATCAAGGGACCCCCCAGCCAAGATGCAGGGCCAGAAGGCAAACAGGGTACTTGCAGGTGTTCACAACGGGGGTGGCAGTGAGTATCTGCCAAAACTCGTCCTCTTGGCAGGGCTAGGGCCCCAAACCCACTTATACAGATGGCACAGGCATGGGAATTTTGTATGATTTTAAAGCCTTCCTTCCTTCCTTCCTTCCCTTTTTGTCTTTTGCCTTTTTAGGACCACACCTGCAGCACATGGAAGTTCCCAGGCTAGGAGTCGAATCGGAGCTGTAGCCGCCAGCCTACGTCAGAGCCACAGCAATGCAGGATCCGAGCCGCATCTGTGACCTACACCACAGCTCATGGCAATGCCGAATCCTTAACCCACTGAGTAAGGCCAGGGATCAAACCCTCATTCTCATGGATGCTGGTCGGGTTCGTTAACCACTGAGCCATGATGGGAACTTCTAAAGCCATCCTTTCTAAACGTCAGTCTGTATCTGATCTGCTGCCAGGATTTCCATATCATCACAGTTACATTAGAGCAAGAACACAAGAATTTTATTTCAATTCTGATCGGTTCTACAAGCCCTTTGTCTTCTTTTCTCAAAGAGGAATAGTTTTTTTTTTTGTTTTTGTTTTGTTTTTTTTTTTTTTTAAACAGAGGAGGGAAAAGAGTCAGGCTGGCTGCCAAGAACATTTTGGTTTGCTTCCAAAAGCACTGTGAGCAGAAACTCCCAGCAGGTCACGTGCCACCTCCCACTCAGGGAATCTGCATAGACAGGGCTGGGGGACACATGTTCTTCCTGGGTGGGTCCTGCTGGCCTCTCCTGCAGCTGCGGTGACCTGTGACTCGCTCTGACCTCCTTCCTGTCCCATCACCAGAAGGAAGCGCTGCCCCCGAGCCTTTCCAAACCGCAGCATTGCCCTGGCTTGTCCACCTCCCATGCCCCTTGTCCTTGAGGGGGGTGCAAAGTCCCCTGGTTGGTAGTTTCCGCACCGTCACCCCGCTTGAACTTAAATCTCATGTTTTCAGCAAGAAATTTACAGTTTAAGCTTCCGCCATCATTTCGAACGTGTTTCCAAAAGGAAACTTTCCACCTTGAAGGGGGACCACTCTTCCTGCTGCCGCCCGCATCCCTTTCAAAGGCTGTTGCCATGGCCACCGTGACTTAGACCTCAGATGCTTCCTCTACTCCTCAGTCATCAATCCCAACCGGCCCTTTTTCTAAATGCCTCCCCCAGCTGCTCTGTCCGTTCTGTTCCCTTGTCCCCAGGCACAGCCCCATCACCTCACACTCTTCCTGGCCCCCAAGCCCCCCGTCTAAGCTCATGTGCCATTGCCTGCCTGGTCTCCCCACATTGCTTCTCTATCTGGAAACTTGCAGCAGCAGCAGGCAAACACTCATGTTGCCTCTCCTGACTTGTTGGCATTGGCCACAAGCTCACTGCAAAGCACACACTGAGTGTACAAAGTTTCCACCTGCCTAGGTGAGCTGCCTTGTATCACTAGCTGGGCCGTCCATGCTGCGGTCCTGTGCCCACTGGCCCCTGCTTCCTCCATGCGTATTTGGAATTCCTCACCCTCATCGCCCAGGTCCCATCTCCTTGTTATTTAAATGTACTTCTGCCTTCCTTGCCTCTGTCACTCTGAGCTCATGTGGGGTTTGTAATCTGTCTCAGTCATTACAGCGATGCACTGTCTTCTGACACTTCTTCTGAATTTGTCTGCCTTTCTCTCCCCACCCGGACTGTACTCTCCTTGAGCACAGGGGTGAGGTCTTGCATTTCTTCTTCCCAATTTTTCTTCTCTTGATCCTACTTGTGTCCTATGATCCTACATTTTACCCGTTTTTACTGTTACCATTTTTACTGTATATGTTCTTGGAAGCCATCTTTAAACACATATGGGATAAAAATATAACTTCTCCCCTACCTTTTTCACAACACCTATCATTGTACTGGCTAAGCACACAGCGGTTTGTGAGAAGCCACTCAATAAATACAAAGTTGGTTCTGAAATAAAATACGGCGTAAGCATATTAATGTAATTAGGCAACTACAAGATGTCTTTCGGCCCCTTAAGAATCTGAACTTAAGTGGGGTGATTTAAAGGGTTTTCCCCACCCTGGTTCAGCAGGGCCATCTTTCATGATATCCTAGTCCTATGATGATGACTTATGACAACTAAAACTAAAAAGAGAGAAAAGGTAAAAACGTACAACAACAAAACCCCTCAAAGGTGCTTCAGATGGGAATTTAAGGAGGAGAGGGGGAGATGGGTTCTGTATGAGGTCACTTGTACAGGGGACACTTCACCATAAACCAGGTTCCTTGACACCAGGGCAGGCAGGGCAGGCACAAATGGAGGCCCACCCAGAGACAGTGGAGAGAGAAGCCATACAGAAGAGGATTATTTTTTTAAAGGAAAGAAAAGCACACCCTCTGGCCTAAGGAAGAGTTGAGATCAAAGGCTAAGTCTGGGTCTGCTCTCCCATCCTGAGCCATGGAGCTTGTGGAGAGCGAGAGCATCACAGCTCCGTGTGTGCCGTGTGTCCTCTGCCTCACACACTCCTGGGTGATGACAGGGCCAACCAGTGACAGCGTAGTGCCACGCCTCTGTCTCAGTGGCTAAATACATCACAAGCAAGAGCATTTTGGCATCAAGGGTAGAAAGCTGAGCTGGCTTTGATTTCGGCCGAGTCACCACATCACAGCGATCCCACAATTGCTACCCCAGCTGAATGAGCAGTGCGGGCTAAGGCTAAATATGGACTCGGCCCATGGCCTTGAGGCTGGAGCCAGAAGGAGCGGCCTCCTGTCCTGCCTTGCACCCCTGTACCCCTGCACCCCTGCGGGATGGAGGCTACTTTGCCCGCCGTGCTTGCGGGGGCCCCCTTTGCGTGGACTCACTGCTCCAGCACTGGGGCCCTTTCACGAGGAGCCACTTTTAGATGCTGTCTGTTTGGTGATTCCTATGTCTGTCTTTACCGGACTTGGAGGGTGGGTCGTTGACATGGAGCAGTTTATGTGGATTCACGAAAGGGCCCCACAGACTTGGTGGTGTTGTGCCTGGTTCTCATAAAACCAGAGAAGCAGTTTCTCCACAGACCCTTCCTCTCCCAAGCCAGGATTCTCCATCAGAATCCCAGCCCCAAAGGAAGTTTCACTGGAGCTTGCGGGAAGGGGAGGAGGGGGCTTCTGAGGGAGTGCAGGCCACCTGGAGCATGGGCGCCTGGGACGAGCTGGCAGCCAGGCCTCTGTGCCTCTGAGCTCCCTTTAGGGGCTTCACTGGGGGTGTTCCTGATATAATGTATGAAGAAACTGGCTAACCTCAAAAGGACTTTTTGCTTTAAAAGGGGGGGAAAGGTAATTCCTTTAAGCTTTCAATTTGCGCTGGCAGAAGAAATGGGCTTGCTGCAATTAGAAAGATGGGCACTGGCTGTAGGGAACTGACCTTGAGTGTGGTGGGGGTGATGAGAAGCATGGCCTTGTTCCCAGGGTGTGGGAGGGTCCACATTTAATTCCAGGGCTGGAATTCTGCGTATTCTCTCTCGAGACCTCAACCCCAACCTGCTGAGAACATCCATTAGTTCATAGATGACAGGGCATTGACCATAACCTTGACCCTGGGAGTCACCTGTCCTACCTGGCAGCCCTTTGTGGGCTCACCACCACGTCAAGGGTGAGCCCTTCAAGGACTACTGACTTCTGCCCACAGAGAAGCAGTGGCCCTTTCAAGCAGCAGGAGATCCCAGTTCTCTCCTTGACTCAAATCTCTCCAGGGCAAGAGAGGAAGAAGCTGCTACAAATAAAGAAATAATCTCTCCCACTCAAAGTGAAGATGTTTTCACACGTCTTGGGAGGGCTTCTAATACGAATTATCCTCAAATGACACACTGTTTCCCCAAATGAGAAGCTGGACACAGTAGAGCAGTTTTCTTCCTATTTTGGGTCATCACTTTAAAATAGATTTTTATTCTCTTTAACTGCACTGTCTGGTACAGTAGCCATCAGCTGCATGTGACTCTTTATATTGAAACTGAAATGAATTAAAATGCAATCGGATTAGCGATTCAGCTCCTTGGTCACAGCAGCCACTGTGCAGAGCGGCCCTCGTACCAGACAGCGTGGGTGTGAGATGTCCTCACTTTCCCTGGGGCAGAGGCTCAGAGGGACGGCCCTGCTCTGGAAAATAAATATCAATGGGTTCGTTTCTTCCAATGCTCCCCTGTAGCCAGACCCCACAGTGACTTGGCAATTCAAAGCAAATTTATGTCTGCCACCCGACTCTAGCCAGCAACTGGGTCTTGTGATTTAACGGCCAGTGGGAGGGTAGCCAACTGATTTACTTCAACAGTGGGTCTTTCAGAGACTCCACCTTCCAAAACAGCTAAACTTCTTGGAAGGTGAACTTCAGACTCTGCAGAGAGACCTGGGGGAAGTTCAGGGCCACGGGGCCAGCAGAGACCCTGAGCCTCATGAATTACTTGCTCACTTTACCTCCTGCCCTCGGCTGCTTTGTGTGGAGGGTGTGACGTGAAGGTCCAAGGTCCCTTGGTCCTGCAGGAACCCATAGGAGAGCATGAGGTCTGGGAGGTAGACTCCATCACCCCTGGGTCTGTGTCCTTATGCTTCGGTGCTGGTTTGCCAACATCTCCACTGGCTGTTCTCACATTGGGACGCACAGTGATGGTCCTAGCAGCCCTGCCTCATGTCAGATGTGCCTTCAACCAGACCCAAGTCGCCAGGCTGGCACGTAAGTCTCCCCCGTGGCTCACCTTCTTCTTGGTCTCCCGCCATGGCAGGAGTTTCTGAGGGCTCTGGGGACACCTGCAGAGGACTTTATATCAATCTAGGTAATGCATGCATTTTACCTTGTGGGGACTTTTCCCACGAGCCCCCTTGTACTGTAAAAAAGTCAGTCGGTTCTCAGTTTCCCCAAGTAACGAGGCGAGTCAAGGTCGATTCCTTGTGGGAACATCCCTTGTGGGTTTCCCTAGGTTCTTAAGACCATGTGCTTAAACATTCGCAAGAACTGTGGAAATGTGGCAGCTCTGTCTTCCTACACGACACCATCCTCTGTCTGCTCCTGCATTTGGGACCCAGTGATGGGTGATCACTCTCACCAATGTGGGCATCCCTTGCTCTGTCACTTAAGAGCTCATCTCCCGACAACATTTTGAAGGGTTGCTCCTCCTGCCAAGTCTTGACCCTCACAGGCTGGGGCTCTGGTTTCCGTCTAAGGAGACTCAGGTTAAGGCAGCTGGCACAGGTCCCGTCTTCCATGTGGAGACAAACCCTCCACCCTCCTGGGTCTCCTCCCAGAGACCTTTGCACCAAACAAGAGCCGAGAGCTGCATTGATGCATTCTCCCCCTCCCAACTGCTGGGGAGCCGTGGCACCCCCACCTCATCTCTGTCCTCTAACCATCCAGCTCCAAGATATCACCATATCCAGGGATCATGACTCTTCATGGTTGTGTAGCTTTCTGCTGCACAGACATGACCAGTGCCCTACTGGGAGATACTAAAGTTGTTGCCGTATTTTGCCATGATAAACAACACTGCAGTGGATACGGTCCTGTCATTTTGCACTTGATGAATAAATACCCCTGGAAGGCAGATTCTGAGATGGGGTGAACACAGTTGCAATTCTGATATTTTTCAACTGCTCTCCTCAGAAGTTTTATCAAATCACGTGGTCATCAGCAAAATGTTAAGTGCTTCTAATTTTTCACCTTTTATTTATTTATTTATTTTTTTGTTTTTCAGGGCCGCACCTGTCTGAGCCGTATCTGTGACCTACACCACAGCTCACGGCAACTCAGGATCCCCAACCCACTGAGCGATGCCAGGGATCAAACCTGAGTCCTCAAGGATACTAGTCAGATTCCTTTCCACTGAGCCACAACAGGAACTCCTGAATTTCTAACTTTTTAGTTTCTAATCTTATAGGTCAGAAATATTTCCTAGTTGTTAATGTGCACTTACATTAGGACTATGGTAGGAAATCTTTTTTTAGAATGATTTTTTTTTTCCATCATAGCTGGTTTACAGTGTTCTGTCAATTTTCCACTACACAGCAAAGTGACCCAGTCACACATGTATACATTCTTTTTCTCACATTATCCTCCATCCTGCTCCATCATAAGTGACTAGATACAGTTCCCAGAGCTATACAGCAGGATCTCATCGCTTATCCATTCCAGAGGCAATGGTTTGCATCTTTTAACCCCAGATTCCCAGTCCATCCCACTCCCTCCCCCCCGCCCCCGGCAACCACAAGTCTGTTCTCCAAGCTCATGAGTTTCTTTTCTGTGAAAAGCTTCGTTTGTGCCGTATATTAGATTCCAGACATAAGTGATATCATATGGTATTTGTCTTCCTCTTTCGGACTTCTCTTAGTATGAGAGTCTCTAGTTCCACCCACGTTGCCACAAATGGCAATGTTTTGTTCCTTTTTATGGCTGAGTAGTAGTCCACTGTGTCTATATACCACATCTTCTTAATCCATTCATCAGTCAATGGACAGTTAGGTTGCTTCCATGTCTTGGCTATTGTGAATAGTGCTGTGATGAACATACGGGGGCATGCGTCTTTTTCAAAGAAAGGTTTGTCTGGATAGATGTGCCCAAGAGTGGGATTGCCGGATCATATGGTAGTTCTACGTGTAGTTTTCTGAGGTACCTCCATACTGTTTTCCATAGTGGTTGTACCAATTTACCTTCCCCCCAACAGTGTAGCAGGGTTCTCTTTTCTCCACACCCTCTCCAGCATTTGCTATTTGTGGACTTATTAATGATGGGCATTCCGACTGGTGTGAGGTGCTATCTCATGGTAGTTTTGATTTGCATTTCTCTAATAATCAGTGATGTGGAGCATTTTTTCATGTGCTTATTGGCCATCTGTATATCTTCTTTGGAGAAGTGTCTGTTCAGGTCTTTTGCCCATTTTTCCATTGAGTCGTTTGATTTTTTACTGTTGAGTTTTAGAAGTTGTTTGTATATTTGAGAGATTAAGCTCTTGTCAGTTACATCATTTAAAACTATTTTCTACCATTCTGTTTAAGTTGTCTTTTTCTTTTTTTTTTTTTTTTTTATGGTTTCCTTTGCTGTGCAAAACATGTCAGTTTGATTAGGTCCCATGGTTTATTTTTGGTTTTATTTCTGGTGCCTTGTGGTAGCACATCTTGTAATATATTTTCATTTCTTTTTTGATGAACTGCTGGTTGATACTGGCCTCAGGTTGGCTGCAGCTAAGAGATCAGTTGAGAGGTTTACTCTCACACGGATTGTAGCTGAAGACAAGTAGCTCAGGCAACATGAAGGCTGCAAGCTTATCAGGGTCCAAGCTCTTTTTTCCCCCATCAGGTTAAAATGTAGCTTCTTTCTTAAATATCACTAATGGCTCAGGACAGCTCTTGGAGTACTGGCCATCATGTCTACACTGTAGGCTACAAGGGGGGAAAAGAAAATGGCAAAGGCTGTGTGCTTCCTCCCTTTTAAGAAGCTTCAATCAGAGCATCAACTCAGCAATGTGACTGCATCTGAGGGAAACTGGAAAACGGGGCTTTTAAACTGAGCCTGTTGCCCGGTATGAGTTAGTAATGGAGAAGAGGGAATAGATATTGGGAGGCAAATGGCAGTTTCTATCACATGTTCTTGGTCAATTTTACTTTAGGGTTTTTGTTCTTATTGAGTCATAAGAGCTCTTTATATATAAAGGGAAATTCTCTTTATCACCCACAGGAGTCACAAGATTTTTTTTCTATTATTTTTTTTTTATTTTGATGAAGGTCTTTCATCGTTTAGATATTTTTTCTGTAGCTGAAGACATCAATGTTTTCCTTTTTATGGCTTCTGACTTTTCAGTCATATTCAGGAAGATCTCACTTTGACGTCTCTCCCTGATTTCTTCTAGTATTTTTACAAGGATTTCAGACCTGGAAAGATTCAACTCAAAGTCAAAGCCTTCTGGAACCAGAACTCTCATCTCAACTGTGAGCAGCAGCAATGGTAGCTGGCTCGCTGACTGCCTTGCGACCTTTGGAGACTTAACAGCACCACTCAAGTAGTCTGATGCTGTTGTGACAGCATAGGATGATGGCTTGAAGGTCACCGCCAAGGGCAGGTCTCTTCAGCATAGTGCCTGGGGTCTGGTTCACTGCAGTGTCGTATGAATTGGCATTGAGTGAGACCAAGGTGCTATTTTCCAGATAGAAATCTAAACAGCTAAGTCAGAAAGTCATTAAAAGTTCATAACAGGGAAGACAAGAGAAACATTCCTCTGCAAACCAGAAAGAGGGTATTTTAAAAGTCACAGTTCACACCAGCTGGCTGCCACCCCCACTAGCTCCTTCCCATCGCCGGTGAGAATTACTTACCACGAAGAACAGAGTCTGGAGCTCCCAAGAGTTGGGCAGGGCCGTGCTCAGCGTGGACCTGGGACCCTCCTGCAACAACCCTCCATTAGGGCAAGAGGTCAGTGAATTCTTCCTCCTGGAAAGGAGTGATGTGAATAGAATGCTTCCTTGATAAGAACACAGTTGAATGGGTTCAAAATGATTTTTAGAAATTTTATGTGGATACACACAAGCTATACAACTTAGTCTGACATCTATTAAAAGCATTTTCTAAATTAATATTGTAAAATGGCCATACTACCCAAAGCAATCTACAGATTCAATGCAATCCCTATCAAATTACCTATGACATTTTTCACAGAAAACAATCCAAAAATTTATATGGAACCAAAGCAATCCTGAAGAACAAAAACCAAGCAGGAGGCATAACTCTCCTAGACTTCAGGCAATATTACAAAACCACAGTAATCAAGGCAGTGTGGTACTGGTATCAAAACAGACATACAGACCAATGGAACAGAATGGAGAACCCAGATAAAAATTGAGACACCTATGGTCAATTAATCTTCAATGAAGCAGGCAAGAATATAAAATAGGAAAAAGTCTTTTCATTAAGTAGTTTTGGGAAAACCGGACAGCGGCATTTAAGTCAATGAAACTGGAACACACTCTCACACCATGCACAAAAATAAACTCGAAATGGCTTAAAGACTTTAAACATAAGACAAGACACCATAAAACTCCTAGAAGAGAACATAGGCAAAACATTCTCTGACATCAACCATGCAAATATTTTCTCAGGTCAGTCTCCCAAGACACCAGAAATAAAACCAAAAATAAACCATGGGACCTAATCAAACTGATATGCTTTTGCACAGCAAAGGAAACCATTAAAAAAAAAAAAAGACAACTTAAACAGAATGGTAGAAAATAGTTTTAAACGATGCAACTGACAAGAGCTTAATCTCTCAAATATACAAACAACTTATAAAACTCAACAGCAAAAATTCAAATGACTCAATGGAAAAATGGGCAAAAGACCTGAACAGACATTTCTCCAAAGAAGATATACAGATGGCCAATAAGCACATGAAAAAATGCTCCACATCACTGATTATTAGAGAAATGCAAATCAAAACTACCATGAGATAGCACCTCACACCAGTCGGAATGCCCATCATTAATAAGTCCACAAATAGCAAATGCTGGAGAGGGTGTGGAGAAAAGAGAACCCTGCTACACTGTTGGGGGGAAGGTAAATTGGTACAACCACTATGGAAAACAGTATGGAGGTACCTCAGAAAACTACACGTAGAACTACCATATGATCCGGCAATCCCACTCTTGGGCACATCTATCCAGACAAACCTTTCTTTGAAAAAGACGCATGCCCCCGTATGTTCATCACAGCACTATTCACAATAGCCAAGACATGGAAGCAACCTAACTGTCCATTGACTGATGAATGGATTAAGAAGATGTGGTATATAGACACAGTGGACTACTACTCAGCCATAAAAAGGAACAAAACATTGCCATTTGTGGCAACGTGGGTGGAACTAGAGACTCTCATACTAAGAGAAGTCCGAAAGAGGAAGACAAATACCATATGATATCACTTATGTCTGGAATCTAATATACGGCACAAACGAAGCTTTTCACAGAAAAGAAACTCATGAGCTTGGAGAACAGACTTGTGGTTGCCGGGGGCGGGGGGGAGGGAGTGGGATGGACTGGGAATCTGGGGTTAAAAGATGCAAACCATTGCCTCTGGAATGGATAAGCGATGAGATCCTGCTGTATAGCTCTGGGAACTGTATCTAGTCACTTATGATGGAGCAGGATGGAGGATAATGTGAGAAAAAGAATGTATACATGTGTGACTGGGTCACTTTGCTGTGTAGTGGAAAATTGACAGAACACTGTAAACCAGCTATGATGGAAAAAAATAAAAATCATTAAAAAAAAAAAGCATTTTCCAATCTTGAACTTTCCAACTCAATTACAGGGTAGAGCTCTTGCTTGAAATAGTTACCTGAGTTCCTTCAGGTATGAAAACACTGTCTTGTTCTCATGAGGAGAGAAAATCACATGCACCACAGTTACCAACACCACCTTCACTCGTCCCTTCTCAATCCAAACTGACCCTGCAAGGGCACTGCATGCCTACACCCTAAGAGAGGCCAACTGCTTGAAATCAGAGGTGAAAATAATGTTTGTGTTAAAACACAGTTTTCAAAACAGAGACATGATCTCCCCATCCTCACCTTTGCCCAGTGAGGAGATGGGGCAGGAACAGGATGAAACTAAGTCATCAGTGACTTGTACATGTGGTTACAAAGGTAGCTGTTGGCAAAGCTATGTTACAACCTAGAATGCCCTTTTTTTTTTTTTTGGCCACCTCACAGCATATGGCATTCCCGGGCCAGGAATCAGATCTGAGCTGCAATTGTGACCTGCAGGTGTGGCAATGCTGGATCCTTTAACCCACCGTGCCGGGCCAGGAATGCAACCTGTGTCTTGGTGCTGCAGAGATGCCACTGATGCTGTTGTACCATGGCAGGAACTCCGAGAAGTCCTGATTTTTAATTCTGACAAGTAAGTGGACAGTAGCTAAACATTAAACTAGGAAAAGAAATTTTTATAACCTGGTACACACCATCTTTTTAAACTTAGGATTTCTGGGCCTTTCATAGGAGGTTAAAATCACAGTGTGTCCAAAGGTACGTTCCCAGCCTTGCTGGGACCAGCAGCCACTGCCCAGCTGGGTTAGGTCTGGTTCTCCTTCTGTAGCTAAGGAAAAAAGTCCTGAGTCACCGGATGGTTTAGTCACCTTGAAGGGGGAGCAGGTGTGTCACTCAGGCCCTGGTGAGACCCCACAAATGCTTCTAATAAGACTTTAAACTTGGTGGGGAAATCTTATTAACAAATGAGGTTTGTGGCCTGCAGAGGTAAAAGGTTTAACCACCAAAGTGACCACTGTTGACACTGCCTGGGTGAGGTACAGGTGAAGAATTTTTACAGAGTAGAAATCAAGTCAAATGTATCCATGTTAAAAAAAAAAAGAAAGAAAGAAAATGAAAGGAAAAAATTAAGAATTGACACAATGGACGCATAAAGTTTGAACATCAAATTTTAATCTTGAAACTTTTCTCCAGTCTTCAAATTATTAACATGATGAGGAATGATAAGTTGTAATTTTATCATTACCTTATCGTGGTGTAACAAGCCCTTGTTACAAAATTTCCATCTACTGTGTTCAAAAAAAAAAAAAAAAAATCCAGGAGAAAACCCATACATTATATTATCTAGGTGATCTATTAACAGATGAAATTTTAACCAACTTCATACCAGGAAACTATTGACAGAGGTACTTCAATCACATAGCTTAAAATATGGAGAAAAGACAGGTAAAAAATGATCTTATCCTGTAGTAGTCTTTTTACTCTTTAAAATTTTTATAAAATACACTAATTTCCCAAAATAAAGAATATCATGACACATTGGTGTCAACTTACGCAGATGAAAGCCGATGTCAGCTTTTTCTCTAACTAAAGTTCATTTCACCAAAACTTTATATATTACATGAATATCCCAGTAAAGTATCTTTTAAAAATTCAATACACAGAAACATAATGTACAGTGTTTTATATATATAAAAAAAAAGGTTAATTTAGGAATGATTTCATTTCAACCACATAACATCTTTTTAAGACCATGAAACCGCTCGCTCCTGCAAGAAAGCTCTTCAGGTCCCATTTCTATTTCCCAGTTGTAATTCTTAGAAGAAATGAAAAGGAGTTTTTGTTTCTGCTTTTTCATGAGAAAACTGTGGCAGTGATCTCGGTCACCATGGGGAGGGCGCCCTGACCCAGGCTGCGGGGCACTGAGGGAAGGGATGGAGGAGGTGGCCTGGACAGCGCCCAGGCAGAGGAGGGGCTGCCTGTTCCCGCCACTTTGGGGCCTCTGTGGGTCTAGCAAGGTTGGTGGGATGTGGGAAGAGCCACGTGGACACCTCTCGGGGTCCCCCCAGCCTCTGCCCCCACCGCATGACCACACACGCGGGTGGCGCCCAGCACGCGGTCACCCAGGGTGACCCTCAGAGCCGTCTCATGCTGGGGACAACCTCCATCCACCCACTTCCAAGCTGTGAGTTGAGCGGCTTCTGTTTTAAACTAAATCTACTTCTGAACACGGTGTGTTCAGGGCTGTGCTTTATGCTCCCTCGTCCTCGGCAGCCAGAAGCCCTCGGGGTTGAGGGATGAGGTCTTGGGGTGAATCCCGACCCCACCAGCGAGATGCCCCGCATCCAGCATCAGGAAGGACCTCCCTCCTGGCGGGTGACCTCACGGCCTCTCCTAGGCTACCATTTCATAAATTAATAATTTCTTTAAATCACAACCCAAAGAGTTGATCTAGTACAAGAAAAATTCAAGTTTAAGAAAGCAAATAAATTAGTGATGCCGTGTAAACAACCGTCCACTTCAGCTGATATTTCAGAAGGGGGTTCCTCTGTGGAGTGACTCAGGATGAGGCGGGCGCTCCTCTCCCAGCCAAGTGCGGGGCTGAGGGACGTCCCTGCCTCTGGCGCCTCCTCAGATGTTCTCCACGAAGCTCCCGGGGAAGAGCCCCGTCTTCCCGTTCCGCTGCAGCGTGCCCTTGAACCAGCCGTCCCCCCGCTTCTTGTGCACAAACACGATATCCCCTTCCTTGAGCTCAAGTTCTGCCTCACTCTGGGGAGGGTAGGAAACGACCACACGATGCCTGTTGGGGGGAGAGGGAGGGGGAGGGATGGAGGGAGGAGGGATGGAGGTAGAGAGGGAGAGAGAGGGGGCTTAGTCATAGCCTCTCAGAGGTCAGGCAAAGACAGAGCACACACTTAAGAGGCCAACAGAACAGGACAGAGCACGTGATTGCTACACTGTTGGTAAAACAATTTAAAAGGCCACCCTACCATTGAGTAGACACGTGGTACATGTGGAGTCTGGCTGCGCATAATGGCCACCACTGAAGACCCAGCCTGGGTATGAGGGGTCCTGACAGGCAGAGCCCCTCCTGTGCCCTCCCCGTGGCTGACCTCAGCCAGATGGACAGCAGGCCTGGCTCCACTTCCCAGGACAGGGACTGCCTGTCTCCTTCCTTCTCCCAGAGGAAGGAGAGTTTATCTGATCGGGGTTGGGAGGGGCACTGAGGGGGTCCAGTCCTCCAACGACTGCCTCCAGGCTGAGTGGACCCTGCCCGGCCCCTGCGTCCACATCACGAGCAGAGCGTGCCCAGGGTGCCAGGGTCCTGGGCGGCGGCAGACCAGCCTTCTGTTAATGAGTATGACACCCAAAGCCCATCTTCCTGCTCCGGGCTGAAGTACTCTGGCTTTAGGTCAGATGTGTACCTGTAAGCTTTTATTAGCACAAATTTTCCATGTCCAATTTTTCTGATCTCTCTCACATTTTCTGCAGTCCATACATTTGTGTTTCTAATCTCTCCTGGTTTGGCCGAAATTGAACCCCTGTGGCTCTGGGAGGCCGTCTGCCCATCACTCTGGTCTGGGTGGGTAACCATTTACCGCCTTCTGCCAGTCGCACCAGGAATCTAATATCCAATTAAACATTTCACTGGCAAAGCTGTACTGGCTTGATATGTAGCCTGCTTGAAGTCTGAGTAAATTATGCTCATCGCTTCACCCAGGGGGTTCACTGTCACAGACCCAAATTAATCACACCGTTTAAGCCCGACTGCCTTTCTATAAATCTATCTCTATCTAATGTGTCTGTTTCCAAGTGTTCTGGCTTAATCCCCAATCAAAGATCATTCATTCTTTTCCCAGTTTAGGAGTTGGGCTTATAGATATGTACTTAACAGCATCCTTCCGAAACTTAAACTTAGACACCGAGATGACCTGCCACCTCTCCTTAAGCCCTTGATCTGCATTTTTTTTTAAGGCAGGAATAAAACTGTCCCATGGACTTTCTTTTATTTGCTACCCCTTCCAAAATATTTAATTTCTACTTTCTCTTCATAAATTTCTAATGATATTTTCTCAATCCCTCCAAAAAACAGCCTAAAATATTTGTCCTATTACTTCTGCTGTCGTCAATTACACTCTGCCTCCGGGATGGACCATCACTTCTTGCTTGTCTTCCTCCGTCTCTCTAATAAACACAGAAGGATGCCTTTGTTCCTGGGAGAATTGTCTCAGCTGCCACCAAGACCTGTCACCACACCCCAGGCTCCTCCTGCCTCATTGTGTGACTCTTCTGTCTTTATGTCCCGAGAACATCGTCACAGCCCTGACTGGCCCTCGTCACATTCTCTCCCTTTTGATTTATGGCACAGGTCATGGTTGGAAAGGAGATTTTTCCACTTGTTCTCATTCCAACTGGGAGATGAATCCTACCTCATACTGTATCAATGCTAGACACTGAAAATCACATCTGTGAAATTCTACCAGGAAAAAATTGTACCAGAAAACCCTAGGCTTCTGCACTGGGCGAGCACAGGAGCTGTGATGTTTCGCTGTGAGTCAGGGACAAAGGTTCTGAAAGGCTTCCTGAATGATACTGGTGTGAAAGTTAATGTTCCCTTCATTTTTAGCACGAAGTACTTTTCATTATGTCGACATTTTTGAAATATTAAAACAGGTAATCCCTAAATGATATCCTTGGGTGCTTTTGCGTAACCAAAAGATTTCCTTCCCAGTGGCTAACAGGACAATATGACATTTTCCCACACATTTGTCCTGTTGTTTTTACAGACAGGCAGACTTAAGGATCCAAGCTTGATACATACTATTGCCAGCATTGTATGAAAAGCCGGTCAGTCTGCCTATTATATTCAATATTCCATTGAACAGATGGATAATAAAAACATAAACGCAGGGCAGAAATTCTCTCCAAAGGCCCCTTTCCCACTTGTAAAAATGGAAATGGTTCTAAGAAACGGCTGCCAGAGGACCCCAGTGCCCAGCTGTCCTGTCATTAAACCCTGCTGCTCCCTGAACCCTGTCGCCTGTCTACACCACGTTCCCTCTTTCAATGCTCTTGGCAATAGGCCCTCTGGTAAGAGGAAGGGGCTGGATGCAGAAGCCACAGAACCTGGGGACGCCTGGCATTTGAGAAGGTGCATGTGCTGGGGAGGGGGACAGCATCACAGCCAGTCCCTGGCAGGGCGGGGGGCGGGGCGGGGGCATCTGGCAAAGTGATCCATCAGTCAGAATAGTTACACCAACACCGCAAACGACAGAGAAGAGGGGGAGGCTCAGGGCACTGAGGGGAAACCACCGCACATCAGGGCCTGGGGGCAGGCGGACGCCTTTGTGACCAAAAGAACATAAGTTGCTGGACTGGTTCCATGAACAGATGTGCCATCATCTCTGGAAAGCAGAGAAACGCGGCAGGAAAAAGTGCTGCAACTCTCGGAATAAACTATTGTGCGAACTGGAGGCAAAATGTGAAAGCCTGACTTAGAGCGGACTACATGAGGGGGGAGACAAAGTGATTTTTAAATTTTAATTTAACTTTTTTCTTTCTAGAGTCACACCTGTGGCATATGGAAGTTCCCAGGCTAGGGGTCGAATCGGACCTATACCTGCAGGCCTACACCACAGCCACAGTAATGCAGGATCCAAGCCACATCTGTGACCTACACCACAGCTCATGGTGGATCCTTAACCCACTGAGTGAGGGCGGGGATCAAACCCACATCCTCACAGATACTAGTTGGGTTCATAACTGCTGAGCCACAGTGGAAACTCCAGGACAGAGTGGTTTTATTTGTGTGGCAGAAACACTTTTAGGGTAATGTTTCTTTTCAAAACTGGTTTTATAATGGTCAGAACTAGAGAAAATGATTTCACTTCACTGTAAAAATGCATAGTAAATCATGTACTGTGTACTTAAGGCACACAGATGGCTTGATTCATTCTTTTCCAGGTTATGTTTTGGTAAAAAAGTTTGCCCTCCAAATTGTATGAATGAAGGCCTCAGATTTTCATGGGTACAAATGTCTGTCTGAAAATCAGAGTTAAGGTGAATCTAAGTCATTTAAAAGTATAACACTTTATAATAAGATCTCAAGTCAGTAACATGGAAAATGCTGCCCCAAAGGTAAGACTTCCACAAATCAGAAATTTTCTTTACTTATGAACTGCAAGTACAGGGGCTATAAGGCTTACAGGAACAGATGGCACCCTTTAAAATATATGTTTATATATTCACGTATTATGGAAAATAGTTCACTATTTTTGGTGTATGTCATGGTGTCTTCCTAGGCAATGAACAGTCCTTTGTTTTTAATTCCTATAATCTTAGCAGGTTTTCGTCTTATTAAGTGGATTAACACACTCCTAGAGCCCCTGAAGCTGCATCAAACAGGACACGCCGTCCAGACTCCGTCCCAACAAGGCTCAGGACATGTAACGGAACCGAGTCACTGGGTCAGGATGGCAGTCGCTGGGAGGACCCAGCCTTAGTCCTTTGGCTCAGGAGGAGTCAAAGGGGATTCTGTGTGGGCAGGATTCTCCAGGGGCTTTACAAGTAGAGTTATTGGTGTAAACCTTTGATCAAAGAGGCAAAAGATGACACAGGGGCGGATTGCTGGTGATGGATTAAGAGCAAGGAGGAGGTGGCCGGGGCTTCAGTGACATCCCACAAAGGGGACAGAGCCAGAGCTGGCTCCAGCGAGAATCCAGTGAAGGAGATGTGGGACTCCTGAGATGGTGCAGCCATGCAGCCCACGCAGGATGGCACTCCTGGTTCCCCAACCCCGACACTGACTCACCTCTCGCAGACCACAGGCCGGGCCTCACTGGCTCCCGGGCCCAGGGAGGAGCAAGGCTGCCGGGGCGGGGGAGCCACTGGGGCGGCCGAGTCCAGGGAGCAGGTCCTGCGCTGTGGGCCAGGCTCGGGGGCCGGGCTGTCTGCATCACAGGGCCCGGGGCAGGCGCAGGGGGTGGCTGGGGCCCCCGGGGGCAGCTCGGCCCCCAGCTCCACATCCAACGTGGGTGAGGCTGGGGGGGACCCCCGAGGCTTGCGTTTGGTGGAGGCTCCCGACAGCAACTTTAACAGCCCCTTTTTCTCTTTCTAGAAAAGAAAAGCGCATTAGTTGGAGACATGGTTCTGTCAGGACGGTTTCAAGCTTTGATTTGGTCTTTTCAAATCTTTTCCAAGGATGTCTGGGGGTGTCGGCTCTGAGGGTTGGTGTGCACAGCCCCCACCCTCCTTCTCCCTGCTCCGGCCTTTTGTTTTCCCTGGTTCTGGACATTCCACTGTTCATCACTATCTTCCATGGAGGTGGAATGAGCAGCAAAAAAGATCTAACACAAAAATCTCACCAATTCACTTCTCAGGCTCAGTGAAGGCAAAGTAATACTTCAGGACAAAACAGAAATTTCGGGTTATGGAGTTACTTTCCAAAATTCTGCCCACCCTAGCTCTAACTCTTGTGTGCTGAATTAAACAAGGTAAACCTGCCTGCGTCTTACTCCACAGCCTCAGACCTGGCTTGTCTTTTATCACCGGCGATAACCTGATCAGGGATAAGGGTTAAACCACTCTGTCACCACCTTGATGAAATTCAACAAGCCAATAATAACAGAAGTCAAACCATTTCAATGGTGCAAGTACTTCCTTGATTAAAAAGCCAAAAGCAACTCCACAAATTTGGGGGGAAAAAGCTTCAGTATAACTAAAAAAAAAAACCAATTTATGCCTCTTTTTGCAAGCAAGTGTACAAATAAGAATTTTCCCCAGCAACCTCACTCCACAGAGGCCACCGTGTGGGTCTTGGTCTCTTCTGATGCTTCCGGTCTCTGCTCTGCCAGCAAGACCAGATCTAGGTGTCTCTCTACCTCCACGATGCCTAGATCCCAGGCACTGATGTTCTGATGCCCAAGCACAGGTGACAATCACCATTTTACACTGCTTCACTAAAATGCCAACTATATCCTAAAGTCCTCTGAATGCAAAACGTGGCTTGAAAATAAAACACTTCAGGGAAATCATTCTTTAGAACACGCTCCGGGTAAGTTGGGATGATTAAGGTCCACTAATGGGGAAGCAGAATTATGAGGGGCTGCAAGGAGATAAAACACTGAGGAATCTGTACTGAATATTGAGTTAGTTCAGACTCAGTAAAAATCTCTTGGGGAATCCGTAACAGCACATTTACATTCGAGACAGACTGGCAGGAAGAGGAAGGAACAAAAGTAACCATTTATCAGATGAACAAGCACCTCAGGGGTCTGTACCATGGGCCCCTTTCCCTCACGCTGCCCTGGACACCTGCTGACCCCCAGGGCAGGGATGGGGTGGGGCTGTGCCCTCTGTTTCTCTAACACTGCCCTGGGTACCTGTTGACCCACCAGGCAGGGGTAGAAGGGCAGGGGTGGGCCGGGGCTGTGCTGAACCCTTCCCATTCGTCTCGGTTGAGGCTGTGATGAGCAGAGCTGGTCCATTATCCCCACCCCCGATCCATCCTGGTGAAGGCTCTCCTGGATCCCTGGCCAAGGTCTGGTCTCCACTCCCTTACTGGCTTATGCTTCACTCATTGGGTTTCCATGGGGCTACCATGTGATGGCAGTGAATGACCCCACGCACCTGGCCTGGTGTCCCAGCCCACATATCCCAGGGCAGCCGTGCCTAGAGTAGGGTGGCACCAGGGTGCCTCAGTCTGGGTGCTCAGGAAAACAGAGTTAGCTGGATGCCGCTCAGAAAGAGTCTCTAAAGTGAGGAAGAAGGATGACTTGGTTCCTCTACAAGGTCCCACACAGGACACGCAGTGACTCCTAGGGCACGTGTTCCCACCTGCGCCAAGCCAGCTCCCGGAAACAGGCCACGGGCTCAGTGCAGGGGGCGAGATGGGGATAGAGCATCCACCTGGGGCAGGGGGTGCTGCCAGGGCCAGGGGCTGGGCTGTGAGTACCACCCCTGGCTTTTCCATGAGAGCAGGACACTGAGCCCTTGAGAGATACAGCTTTGCAAACTCAGACACCTGTCCTCAAGTACACCTTTGTTTCCTCAAAATCCAGCAACAGAAACAAAATAAAGACTACACTTCAACAAGCAATGTTTTAAATGTAATGTTAGCATGCATGAAAAAGGGCCTATTTTTTAATAGAAACTTTATTGACTCTTCTCTGTGGTTTTACAACAAATTGTTCCGAGATGAAATAATGTTTTTCCAGTCATTATTTTCTCTTCAGAAGACTTCATCATTTAAAACCATATCTCATCAACCAAGAGAACTATCTGGATCAGGAAATGATCACCAGATAACCAGAAAGAGTAATTTCTATGTATAATGTCTGAGCCTAAGTTAATAACTTTGTATTAAGTCTATAACAAGAGGCTGAGAACACACAGCAGCACCAAGTCAGAGCTCCTTCCAGGCAGAAATGTGCTTCATTTGAACAGCTCTCCATTATCTGTACCCCACCTTGCCCTCAGGTGCACAGGGATCGGAGTGAGAGACAGTCTTCAAGAGTCTCCGTCCTCCGATCCCAATGATCGGAGTCACTGCTCGTGGCTGAGGCATCTCAGAAACGCAATCCACACCATCGACCACTGATAATCACGCGTTCTCTTAACAAGTGCTCACTGAGCACCAGATATAAACCCTGCAACAGTGAGCCTGCACCAAGACATATACACCCTCCTGGCAGAGATGTGGTTGAACCGAAAACCCTCAACAGGAGCTCTGCTTAAGAAACGAAGGACAGGAGTTCTCGTCGTGCCTCAGTGGTTAATGAATCCGACTAGGAACCGTGAGGTTGTGGGTTTGATCCCTGGCTTTGCTCAGTGGGTTAAGGATCCAGCGTTGCTGTGAGCTATGGTGTAGGTTGCAGACGCGGCTTGGATCCTGCGTTGCTGTGGCTCTGGCATAGGTCGGCGGCTACAGCTCCGATTTGACCCCTAGCCTGGGAACCTCCATATGCCACCGCAGGAGCGGCCTTAGAAAAGGCAAAAAAAAGAAAAAAAAAAAAAAAAAAAAGAAAGAAACCAAGGACAGGGGCAGGGGCAGGGCGCCAGCACCTGGGGAGCGACCAAGCCACAGGGGGAGTGGTGAGGGTCTGGGGCGGGGGTGAGGTGTTGGGCGTGAGCGTGGAGGGAAGCCATCTCCCAGGAAGATTCCAGCACAGCACAGACAGCCTGGGGAGCAGCCCTTCGGCCGGTGGGCTTGGAGACTTGGGAACAAAGGACCGCGTGGGGAAGGTTGGGCCAGCACCTGTAGGACCAGGAAGGGGCAGCGGCAGGGGGCTGAGAGAGATAGGAAGACGGGGTGACAGAGCTCCGTTATTCTCCTTTCCTGGCCTGAGGTTACCACAGCAAAGGGTAGGAAACCATCAGGCTTGAAGTAGAGGCCATCAGACAAGGCGGCTCTAAGATGGCAGCTGAGTAAGCAAACTAGCCCCCCTGAAGACACCTCCGGGCTAAGAAGCCCATACCTGGGACAGACAGATGCTGGCCTTCCCCAAATAAGGCGCCACTGAGGCTGTGGCCAATCACAGAACTGCCTGGCTTTGCTCCTGGGTCTTCCTATAAAAACCTTGCCCCCCAGCTCTGTGGTGGTGTCTCCTGACCCCTCCCACTGTGGAGTCATCTGGTTTGCATACAGTGTGGTTCAAATAAATTCTTAAAATTTTTATATGCCTCAGTTTATCTTTTAACAGAGTTTAGAGCATATATGAAACATTAATTACATCATTGGTGCTAAAAAAATATAGATATTTGCATATATATGTGTACACACACACACACACACACACACATATAGCCACACTTGTGGCATATGGAACTTCCTAGGCCAGGGGTCGCACCCATGCCACAGCAGCAACTGGAACTGCAACAGTAACAACACTAGATCCTTAACCCGCTGAGCCACAAGGGAGATAAAAAAATATTTTTATTTTCTGGATAAAAGTTTTAATATACCAAAATAATATTTGTTGTATTTTGCTACAGAGTAGGTTTTCTTTGAAATTTTCTATCATGTTTAGGTTTTCTACTTGGATATCTTGATTTTCTCTAAGTTCTAAATAAACATGTATAATTAATTTTTTTTTTTTTTTTGTCTTTTGCCTTTTTGTTGTTGCTATTTCTTGGGCCGCTCCCACGGCATATGGAGGTTCCCAGGCTAGGGGTTGAATTGGAGCTGTAGCCACCAGCCTACGCCAGAGCAACAGCAACGCGGGATCCGAGCCGCGTCTGCAACCTACACCACAGCTCACGGCAACGCCGGATCGTTAACCCACTGAGCAAGGGCAGGGACCAAACCCGCAACCTCACGGTTCCTAGTCGGATTCGTTAACCACTGCGCCACGACGGGAACTCCTAATTTTTTTTTTTTTTTTTTTTTTTGTCTTTTAGAACTGCACCCATGGCACATGGAGGTTTCCAGGCTAGCGGGTGAATTTGAGCTATAGCCACTGGCCTACACCACAGCCACATCAATGCCAGATCCAAGCCAAGTCTTCAACCTATACCACAGCTCACTGCAACACCAGATCCTTAACCCATTTGGCGAGGCTGGGGATCAAACCTGCTTCCTCATGGATACTAGTCAGATTTGTTTTCACTGAGCCACGATGGGAACTCCAATATTTTATAATAAGAAAACAATAAAAACATATGTATACACACACATGTAAGTATTTCACAAGGACCAAGAAATACGTTTGCCTGGAAATCAGCTGATTAAATAATGAAGCCTTTAAACTGCATATGAAGTTAGAAAAATATCCAAATAAGTTGTTAAACTGCTAATTGCAAGACACATCGGGGACCTTAGAGAAAGAAGAAAAACCGTGGTAGAAAGGCCCTGAATTGCAAACAAGAAGTAATGGAGATAATGTCTGGAAATAAATGATGTGAGTTTCAGACGCCTCTTTATCAAACCACACAACACAGCTTGAGTTCGCTAGATTTCATGTTGGGGGCAAGAACACGGTTTGAGACTTGAGGAGCGAGAACTTCCAGAAAACATCTGGTTCAAAAGGAGCATCCCCTAGTATACAGGGAGTGACCCACCCCAGGGAGGAGCCCACCCAGAGCACTTGGTCAGAGAGAGGAAGAGAGGGGGGAGGCCAGCCCTCATCTGTGGGGGTGATGTACACGGCTGGTGCCCATCACACAAAGACAGGAAGAAGGAACTAGCAAGGGAACTATCAAAACCAAGACACTGGCTGGAAGTCCTGACTGAAACCAGGGAAGGCCACCTTCTCCTTGACTAGATGGTAATAACTGACTCTCACAGACCGAAAGGCAAAGCCCAGGTTGTGGGGTGGGGTGGGGGGGTAGGTCCAGCTGGTGAAGCAGAAATGCCCAGCATGGGGGGCTCTCCAGAATGAGGCTCTGACCACACAAGGCAAACTGCTCCAGAGGAGAAACATGCAGAGGCACCTGAGGGCCCTGATGAGATGTCCCAGGGAGTGGCTGAGAGGACCCTGCAAAGATCAGGAGAGGGACCCCCAGAAAGAAGCCATCAAAGCAGGAAGGCAGAAGACCAGAGTGAGCTTAAACCTGCAAAAAACGCTAAGGACCAAAAATGGTGAGGGTGAGCTGTTCTAAAGTCGCGTTTGAAACAAGAAGATGCAGAGCTGCCGTTTGGGTGGATGGTGGTTTGGACGTGTGAGGGAGGGAAGGTCATCTTGAGAACGGAAAGGAAGGACCTTGATGAGAGGGGATGGGTGAGCAGACTGGGACCAGAGACCAGCCGGCTGCTGGGCACAGGCTGAGCCACCCCAGCGTCTGCAGGAAATGACAGCTGCAGTGCAACAGATCATCTCTGACCGATCCCGGTCAACCTGCGATCGAGGCCACCTCAACCAGCTAAAGACGGGCGTGGCCTTTCCTCTTTTCATCAAGATGACAGCAGCGCACCTCGCAGACCACCTGGGAGGTCCTGGAACAGCCTGTTCACTGAAAGGCTCACTTAGGACACAAGGCCGAGCAAGGCTCTCAGGAGACACATGCAAGTGGACATTGCGGCATAAACGGTGGGCAGCTGTGGAACGTCTGCGTGGGAGGGCGAGATGCTCAGATGGCAGCGGGCCCCTGCCCAGCTCCCCCAGGATGTCCTGGCAAAGCAATGGAAGGATGGGGCCAAGCGACATTTGTCATGTGAATCATGGGAGCTCAGAGTGTACAACGATGGGAGAGTCTCTTTCCGGGCCTGGGAACACTGAGTGAGGCAGCAGATTCAGGAAGGGGCACTTTGAACTCTGTGATGGAGGAACAGGGAAAAGCTTTCCAAGGCAGCCTCTCAAAAAGAAAATACTGCCAGGGGACATAAAGAAAGGACACCATCATTTTCCAGGCAGCCCCTCAAAATGCAAGTGAGGGTCTGAAGTTACAGGGAGACAGGTGTGTGCGCTGGCTAAACTCACTGAGTTGGAGCCTTCTGAAGGTGGCGTGGACGCCCTGGAGCCAGGGACCCTGTGGCCACAGGGGGTCCAAGCAGAGGCCCACAGGGTGTCCAAGCAGAGGCCCAGAGGCCACTAGTTAAGGATGGGGACCCAGCGGGATAACCTCCAGCCCTTATCAGTTGCCGCTGTAACCAGTCACCACAAACTTCGTGGTAAAACCAGGTGTCAGCAGGGCTGGTTCCTCCTGGAGGCGCAGGAAGGACACCACATTCCCTTGGCATCTCCAGATTCAAGGAGCCACGTGCGCTTCCTGGCGTGCGGCCGTTCCCCACATCACTCTGCTCTCTGCCTCTGATGTCACATCTCCGCAGCCCTAACCTGCTACCACCCTTGCAAGAAGATCCTTGTGATTGTACTGGGCCCGCCCAGATGACCTACAGTCAGATTTCAGGGGTCGGGGTGTGGGCATCACGGGGAGGGGCATCAGACAAGGGTCTTCCAGCCCGACACCCAGTGACTTCTTCCCCAGGTGGCCCGGGGCCAGGGTCTGTGCTCCCCTAAGACAGGCCCTGACACATGGTTCCGGACTTATCATCTCAACCGGAAAAGATACTGACCACGTTGACCCCGTCAGCTTGTGTACAGGTTTAATGTAGTTAATTATAAACACTGAACAGATACTGATCTTTTAAAAAATGCCCAGGTTAACTCAACAATTAAGTATTAACCTTTTATGAGGCTATAAAGTCTATTTCCTTAAAAAACCCTGTTTACTGACCTTTGAATTAGAGCAACACACACGACCACTGAACTGGGTGATGACCCCACAACTTCCTCAAACCTGGCCACAGCTTTATGGGAACAGCTCGGTGACGACCCTACAGCTTTAGGGGAAAGGCTCAGTGATGACCCCACACCTTTAAGGGAGAGGTGCAGTAACGACCCCACAGCTTTGGGGGAAAGGCTTGATGACGACCCCACAGCTTTAGGGGAGAGGCAAGCTGAGGACCCACGGAGTTAGGGGAGAGGCACGGCAGACAGAAAGCGCTGAGTACAACGCAAGTGCCCCAGTCTGTTAACACCCTGCTCTTTCAGCACGCATTTACTCACCATCAATTCCCTTCACCTCCGAACCAATCAGAGGTTAGTCTTTCAAACACAGCTTCCCACTTATATGATCCAGGGAATTCTAGCCCAAATGAGAGATTTTTTTTTTTTTTTTTTTTTTTTTTTTTGGTCTTTTTGCCTTTTCTTGAGCCACTCCCGCGGCATATGGAGGTTCCCAGGCTAGGGGTCTAATCAGAGCTGCAGCCACCAGCCTATGCCAGAGTCACAGCAATGCAGGATCTGAGCCACGTCTGCAACCTACACCACAGCTCACGGCAACGCCGGATCGTTAACCCACTGAGCAAGGGCAGGGACCAAACCCGCAACCTCATGGTTCCTAGTCGGATTCGTTAACCACTGCGCCACGATGGGAACTCCCCAAATGAGAGATTTTCAAAAGATCTATCAAATTATAACTCCCACTAGATTTCAAGTCGAGAAAAAAACCATCCATGTGGCATATAACCCAATGTAGAGTAGGAACAAGAAATCCACCAGTACCACCTGCGATCAGCAGTTCCAGCCCCTTCGCATATTAAATACATTTCTGCAGAAGTGTTAACAAGAAGCAAAGCTGAGAACACGGGAAGAGTTCAGGATGGGGAGGAGGTGGGAGGAGGGGCCAGAGGGGGAGGCGCCCCCATGAGCAGGAGTGAGGAGGCCCCCTTGGCTGTGTCCCCAGAGGCCCATTCCCCCCCAACCCACCCACAGGTTCACCTTGCCGTCCTTGTCCAGCTTGGCTGCTGAGACGCTCCCGCTGGCTGACGAGCTGCTGTCAGGAGATGTGGGGAGCCCAGGCAGAGTGGCCCCAGGGCGGCCGCTGGGCTCAGTGTCCAGAGAGGCGGCAGTGACACTTGGAGGGGCCAGGGCAGCAGCTGCAGTGCAGGCCAGTGGGGCGTTGACCCGGCCCAGGCCGCTGGGACCCGGCATCACCATGGGAGCCATGGGGGCGGGGGGCTGCGACGAGGCCAGGGGGTGTGGGCCTGCGGTGCTCTGAACCTGGATGGGTGTCACAGCTGCTGTGGGGCGCTCCTGGCTGTGTGCAGACACTGGAGGGTGACGAGAGAACAGAACAGTGCCACTCTTGACACAGGCTTCTCACAAATGCATTCCCCACCTCCAACCCCTGCACTCATGGCAATGATAATCAATGAGTAACATCACGGGGGCCAAGAAGCACTAAAACCTGGCAGAGCCCTGGGTGCAGTCCCTCAGGACCCCAAATCCACCCTCCAGTCAGTGCAGTGGCCGGGGGCTTGGCTACAGTCAGGCCTTCAGGGACACAGGAGGCCTTCCCAATTCTGGAAGCAGATCCAGCCCAGCTCTGCAGGGTTAAGTCAGACTGGCCCCCAGGGCTTCTCAAAGATTATTCCCTGAGCTCCCTGGTGGCTCAGGAGGTTAAGGGTGTAGCATTGTCACCACTGTGGCTCCAGGGAGAGCTGTGGTGTGGGTTTGGGAATTCCCTCATGCTGTAGGTGCAACCAATAAATAAATAAATAAATAAATAAGTCTCCCTTTTCTCATTAACCATTTCCCTTCTTTGGGTTTTTCTGAGAGAATTTAGCATGTTTATTCCACTACTGTCACTCAAGACTCTCGTAGGCTTTCAGTGCTGCAGAGAGAAGGCTACTCGGGTCTTGGGTCTGAGAGGGGGCTCCACTGGGCGAGGTGGAGGTGGGTCCCGCTGCGGCAGTAGTAGGATTCCAGAGCACATGACCTGGACCATGGAAGTCTTATTTTCAAGCACTATTGACAGTCTTAGGATCCGTCTGATTTCTTGCAGACTTTCCATCTGCAGATCAGGCTCAAATTCACAAGCTGGGCAGGTGTACAGTGCCCATGACTACCTGGGCCTGCCTTGATTCCTAACGTCACTCATCATTTTTATATTCCGCCTGCCTTTCTCAGTATCTGTTCTCAAAGGTCTGACAATGGTCAGGGACCCCTTTTCCCGTACTGCCCAGTCCGGTCCCCTCCATACCTGTCCTCACAGCACTGCGTGCCTGGTTGACGGTCATCTGTCCAGACATGTGCAGCAGGACTTTGGCCTGGGGGCTCGTCTGGATGTGAGCTGCTGATACCACGGCGGTGGGGACCACGCTGGGACCGCCGGCCATGCCATTCCCCGGGGGTTTCTGGGCAGGCCCTCCCGTGGTGGAAGGGCTGACCGAGGTCGCCCCCCGACCAGTCTGCCCAGCAGGAGACATGGGGACTTTCCCTTGGGAAGCAGTGGTCACTGCCCTGCCAAGACAGAAGCCCAGTCCATCAGCAAAAGGTGTACACAATCCTGGAATGTCCCTTCTGGTTCTCTCGACCCATCTTAAACTCAATTCCGCTTCACCCCCATCATTCCAAGAAGCCTGCCTAAGGCCCAGGCCTCAGACCTGTGGAGTCTCCTATTTCAGGCCTCCTTCCTCCTGTCACCGCTGATTCAAAATGTGATCTGTTATTTTTCAGTAAATTCCTTATTTTTTAGTAAAGTCTTTAACTAAATACTCCTTATTTAAAACTTTTTTTCCCCCTTTTTGGCCACTGTGCAACATACGAAGTTTTGGGCCAGAGATCAGATCTGAGCCACACTGGCAACCTAGGCCTCAGCTGCAGCAACACTGGATCCTTAACCCACTGTGCTGGCCCGGGGATCAAACCTGCGTCCCCAGAAATGCTGCTGATCCCATTGCACTACAATGGGAACTCCTTAAACACTTTCTTAAAATACTTCCTGAAAGCAGGGCCGTGGGCATTGGTTCTATTCCATTTCTCTTATATGTGCATAGTTACAGGGGTACAGCCAGCTCTAAACAAATATGTCCTGATTGAATTTAATAAAATTAGGATCAGTATAGTTTTCGGTGACATATTTTTTAATATATTCTAAATTCATTTAAACAATCCTATATATAGTACCTTTCTACCAAATAGAATAATACTTCATTAAGTTGAAGCTTATTATTTACCGTGTAGAATAACAGAGAATTTATGGTAAGTATCTCTCCAGGAATGTTTAATAAATTTGAATCTTATAAAAAAAGTTTTCCTTTAGTAACTTGTTTTTTTTGGTTGTTGTTTGGTTTGTTTTATTTCCCTTAGTTTTGGTGGCTTTCTGTTTGTGTGTTTTGTTCCCACCAGGGAGGATCTATTTGCCATCTTCTGGATCATGAATGTAGACTTTAACATATATGGAAAAGAAGGTTTATATGGACTAAAAATCTGCAAGTCAAATGAAAGCTAACATTCTGTCGCCATCTGCAGCAAGCGTGATTTTCATTTGATTAGGCTGCTGGCCAACCTATAAATCAAGGCCAACAGCTGACAACATGTCAGTTCATTAAGCCATTTAGTTAAAATCAGGGGCTTTGAGAAATGACTGAACACAGTTAAGCCTGGACCATTTATGAGGAACCCATTGGCCAAGAACTAGGGATTCCTCAAGGCAGATGCCAAAACAGGTCACTTCATTTGTTCCAAAGCTACCTTTCTCAGAGCCCAGAGCATGTACTACCTTTAAATAAAGAACATATCTATACCCCTAAAGCTCCTGCTTCCTACTGCCCTCTAACAAGCCTTCTCAAACTTGGTGATACTTGGCGCCAGATGACTCCTTCCTGTGGAGGCTGTACCGTGCCCTGCAGGGGTCTCCTGCAGCGTCCACGGGGTCTATGCACTGGAGGCCAAGAGCACCCCCCTCCCCCATGGTAACCTTCAAAAATGTGTCTAGACTTTGCCAAACTCTCCTGGGGAGCGAACTCGCCCTGGACTGAGAAGGGTGAAGCATCTATGTCCTATCTAAGGAATTTCATCTCTGCTTACGTTACAGAAAATCAGTGTGAGAATTCAGGCATGATCGCCAAGCTATTGGACTAAATACAGGGCCAGCACCAGGCTTTCAGCACGTCCCCACCTGGTGACCTCAGACGAGTTATTTATCTCTCCATCTCTAGGCTTGCCTGTCAGGCGGGGGAATAGCGAGCTATTTAAGGACTTGGAGTAATACGTGTAATGCATTTGGAAATCTGCTTGCCTGGCATTTCGTAAGTATTAATAATATCATTCTGGCTTATACATTGCATGTTTATTTTCTAGCAGAAGAATATTGAAAATGGTGGATTTGAATCTTCTCACATGTAACTTAAATAACTTAAAACCCAGTACATTTATTGGGAGAAACCTACAATTTCACATAGATCCATGTGAAGAGTGAGCGAAGAATTTGAGAGAGGGAAGGGATTCGGGCAAATACAGAAGGAGTTGTAAAATGCTGGCTGTGGAGAAAGCAATAAGAATGTGGGAAGGAGTGTGGGATTGGCTAAAAGTTACAGGGGAGAACAGAGCTTCTCACTGAGAACACTGCGCCCCTTGTTCAAAGGCTCACCTGGCCAGGGGGGCCACGTAGTTGCCAGGGAAGACCCCTATCCTGCTCGTGTGCATTGATGTGCCCTTGAACCAGCCGTCCTGGCAGCGCTCGAAGACCAGAAACATCTCGCCCTTTCTCAGCTCCAGCTCATCCTCTTTCCGGGGGGTGTAAGGATAGACAGCCACGTACCTGGCAGAGAAAAAAGCCTTGTTTTCAAGCTGAGGATCATACAAACCCCAAGATGCCCAACACTCTTCTTTGGCACAAAGTCTTGAATGTCTTATTCCATCAGAAAGTCTACTCCTTTAACCTGTGAGCAGCCTTGGCGGCTGTCCACTGACCTGCCGTTATAAAGGCGGAGCCTCCTGATCCCAAACCGCCCACCCAGTCCTCCCGATCCCACCCAATGGTACCAGTAGGTGAGAGGGAATTCATGTGGCTTGCCAGAGTGCAAGACTGCCTTGGGCATTAGTGCCCACTGGGACAGTCTAGCCCTTCTGATGGCCCTCATTGGACTTGGGACATGTGCTCTGAAACCCCGCAGGATGAGCTGCACCTGCCTTCTGTGCTTGTCTGGGGGGAAACTGAGTCTGAAGGAGTCAAAGGCAAAGAAAGTCCAACAGCCCCTGGTGTAAGGTGACTGTCGTCAACCCGCGGAAACCCAATGGGCAGCAGGAACCAGCCCCAAACTATGTCTTGGACAATCAATGGTCCACTCAGGAAGGGCTCAAACAGGGAGCTGCCGTTGGCCTCGGGGAAACTGAGCGGGACAGGTAGGCTTCCCTGGAGACTCACTGCTGGGGACTGACAGCCCTTCACATGTACATTTTGCTGGTGTGGCCCCAGCAGGTCCCTCCTAGCCCCAAGCATCCTTAGCGAGGGATGAAGGTAAACAGTAGTCACAGAGGAAGGCGGAGAAGGCCCACCTCAGCAGCACCTGCCCAAGGCTCATCCTCAGACCCACGTTGTTCCCCTTCCTAATTATGAGCACGATGGGGCACACGGCAGGCTGGCCAGCCGCAAGCTCAGCCCAGAAAGGTGTCCCCACCTCTGCCATCCAAGCTCAATATCACCACCATAAATGAGGCTGCACTTACACACTGGGGCGGGTCTGCGGCCGTGAGTGCGTGGTCTGGTCGCAGGGTCCGGCAGCAGGCCTGGGGCCCATTCCGGCTGCAGCAGCGCCAGCGGGGGAGGCTGCCTGGAGTGGAGGTGGGGGGAGAGGAGGGTTCATAGTCTGGAAGGAGAGAGAGGAAAGGAAGGAACAATGATTTATTTACATCCTTTACAGCAGGCGGGCGGGTGGGCAAGGGAATCAGAAATCCACGGGAAAAAGACGTGGGTGGAACCCACATAGAGCAGAGCCAGCCGCTCTGTGCAAAAGCCTTGTTTTAAAAGACTCTCTTGTTCTCTTTGCAGATCTGAGAGCCATAGCAACCCTTTGATCCAACAGGTAAGTAATCACACTAAGAGGAGGGAAAGAAAAAATGACACAGTTGCATATAATTTTAAGATTAATGGCGCTTTTAAGTACAAACTAGGACAAGGATCCAAATGCCTTTTGAGGGGGCAGCTAGAACGTCACACTGCTTGCGAGGAATTATTTTGTGATTGTTTCTGCCACCCAGAGCTTGAACACAACAGAAAACAATTTGGCAAGCCACTCCTACAAGGGAACATTGCCTTTGATGCCTACTCTCCCCAAACCACGAACTACCGTGAGCCAGTCAGTCACTGGGCCATTGTTGCTACTTTTGTTTACTCTTTTCTTAGCTTTGCCAGCTTTTGAAATTTAGGACTATCAGGGCCGGTAATCTTTAACAAGTGCACCACGAACAGCTGCTGGCTCCTCTTTACAATCAATGGAGCAATTGTTACCTTTGGATCCAGAAACCCTGGATAATTCTTTAGGGTCTGGATACTGAAACTCCTGGGAAAACAGGCACACAAAGACTGGCCTGAGCCCCCGCCACGCCCTCCCCAAATCACTGAATCACTCAGTGTAAAAGCGGAATCAGAGGAGAAACAGGAGGCTAAAGAGTGCAGCCTGGAACGTGTGTGTGGCTTCTTCACTCAGCACAGGGAGCAGCCCAGTGGTTCCTGCACACAGGGAACATTCTATTTTTCAGGATGAAAATTTGAGTCTCATCAACATTTACTTTGCCTGTTAATGGACACAGTTCCAGAAACACAGTAAACTGAGGAGAAAAGAATTTCAGATTTCTAGACACATGTGGCAGCTATTTCACACATTAAATTTTTCGACTTTGGAGCTGCAGGGCTCCCAACGAGGGGCAGGCAGCAGAACTGGCCACGCTGTGACCCAGGACTACTCCAGGTGGCATGCACAGGGTCTGGAGCACTCATGACCTCTCACCAGGAGAACACTGAGCATGTGTGCTGCTTGTCTCCGGGGACACAGTGGACAGGAATAAAAACACTCCTGGTAGAACAGGCAGTGCACATGACCAGGACACTTCCTGGGCGATGACATACAGGGGCCTGGCCAGGAGACTGCAGGACATCTCTGCTGCACCTGCCCAAGGCCTACCTCAGCTGTGGCCATGCAACGGCAGGGGGACAGATGGGGCCAGAGAGACCCAGGCTAGCCACCCCTGGAAATCACTCAGAACAGAGCCAAGCCCCACGGGGCTGTCCGGGTGGGACCCCAATGGAAAGAAGGGACGGGAAATGTTGCTGGACCCTAACATGAGTGACTCAGGAGCTGTACTCAATTGGTCCCCCAAAGAAAAAGGCCAAAAAAGAAAAGAAAATCTATGGACCTGATAAGAACACAGGCCACACTGCATTAACAAAATGTAACACCTCTTAGTTACAACAGAAAGGAAGGAAACGTTTGGTGTTGGTTACTTTCATAAAGTGTAAGTCAGGATGCATTGCAGACCTGGCGTAAAGGAGGATTCCTGCAAGAGCCCAGAGCTTGTGCTCAAGAGAAAAAACGCAGGTCTGTCTAACAAACGGTCTTCAGTTAAACTGGGCAGATTTCTCTCCCACACTGGGCTGCGTATCTCCAGGTAAAGGTGTGGGTGTGGGTGGCAGGCGTGTATGTGTTTGTGGGGCAGAAACACACAGACACTACAGAGGACACACAGCTTCCCCCACGTGGCTCCTGGGGAGCTGATCAGAGGTCGGGGTCCCGGCAAGTCTAGGGATGCTCAGACCAGGAAGCTCTGTGGTCACCCCATGAACCTACACTGGAATAAGCCATGGATTATGTGGAGGAAGTGCTGGGTGCTGTCCTGTGGGACCAGGGAAACTGCGGCCTGCCCCTCGCCAGGGCCACCTGCAGTCAGCCAGGCACTGGAGGCCGGCATTCCACCAACAGCAAAAAAGTCTCCAGAGCTGTTGGGAGCACTGGGCACACATGATTCTGACAGTCTGTTCACTTAATGTTCAGAACCAGGCACCTGCTTGGTACCACTCTCACTAGATGCATGTGCTGAGGATGCAGGGCTGGGATGGGGTCCCGGGGCTGAGCACGGGAAGGGCCGGTGGTGGACGGCTATGCCTGGGCTCCAGGGCTGATGCAGGGGGCTGGATATTGGCCCCACGGCCACTGGGCCACTGAGACAAGCTTCTGCTCATGTGTCCGCAGATCCAGACCCCGTCACTGGCAGGGGCCAATGATCTGAAGGTAAGGAGGATGATCTCTGAACAATACACTTTTTAAACCAGGGGTTGGTGCTCTGCTGATGGAGACGGTCAGGACCCATGTCCAGCCTCTGTCCCTGACCTGCTGATCTTGAAAGAAGCAGCCTTGCCCGTGGAGGCAGCACAGGCTTTGAGGTCAGAAACACACAGATTCCAACCCTGGCTGAGCCCAAGGGCCGCCCTCGGGTTTTTTCTAAGGGAAAGGTGTCCTCTGAGTGGGCAGTTCCAGATCACCAATGGGCCACGTCTGCTCGTGGACAGTGAGTGAACATTCCAGGGTATGCTGTGACCTACCCACTTCCTGCCACCAGCCCAGGGTGCCTGGCTGCCAAGCCCCCATGGGGGTCCTAGCCATGGATGACCACAGGCCACTGACCAAAGAGCTCTGCTTGGGGTCTGGGCTTCTCACAGTCAAGGGTCCACGTTCCTTCTTACTGTCCTTTATGAGTGCATCTCCTCACCTCCTGGGGCCAAAAAGTGGCTGCCAGGACAGACTTCCAGGTCCTCTGAGCAAAGCCCATTTGTCATCCCCAACCCCAACATCACTGCTTTCTAAGCGGCCAATTTCCAATGAACCCACTTTCAACCCCACAAACCACCTCTCTGAAGGGTCCTTCTGTGGTGTGGACTCAGACGCAGGGACACGGCCAACAAGCGGACAGTGGGAGGCACTGCTGGTCAAGCCCCTCGGGCCAGGGGTACCACTTACCCCAGTAGCATCACTGTCCACGTTCACACACAAGCCATGTCGGTGCAGTTATTTAAGTAATTTGCCTTTTTAAAATGACAGTGAGTAGGAAGCAGAAAAATGGAAGCACTATTTGTGATTTAAAAAACTCTGGGGAGTTTCTGCCGTGGCATAGCGGGTTAAAGATCCAGCTTGTCTCTGGAGGTGCTGGTTTGGTTCCCCACCTGGCACAGTGTGTTAAGGATCCTGGCACAGTTGTGGCACAGGCTGCAGCTATGGTTCTGATATGATCCCTGGCCTGGGAACTTCCATATGCTGTGGGCACAGCCGAAACAAACAAACAAACAAACAAACCAAAAACTCAGGCGTCAGCATTAAGTAAAATTAAGATGGAAAACGGTGAGTTTTTCATCTCATCTGGACACTCACTCCCTGGAATTAAGCCAGTCAGTTGCGGGCACAGTTATGACGAAGTGAGAAAAATTTTAGTATATTTTTAAAATGCTAGAAATAGATGCTTAGAAGATGGTGTGTAAAGATGAGATGTAAAGAGTTTGCTATTTAAACAACCTCTCTGGGGGTGGGATTTCTCTCACTAACGGGAGGTGTTTTGCTCCGCATTAGACCTGAGGACAGATGCATCTGTTCACTGAGGCGGTGCCACTGCCCCCTGTGTGGTGCAGTTCCCACCATATAGTGTGGAAGTGCCTTCGCTGGCACCTTTGGCCTGAGACACCAGAGCCGTTTTCCGTGATCATCATGAACTGGCCACATCCGGCCCCCATCCTGGTTTTCAGAACCCCAGCCAATTCTAAAGGTTGGATGTCTGCCCCTCCAGCCACTGAGCTGGGAGGACCTGATCCCATTCCCCATTCCAGACCCTCCCCAGCCTCCCATATGGGCTGCAATGTCTAATCACTCCTGGCTATTCCGAGAGGCTGACATCATTAAACTCTTGAAGTACACACACACAACATACACATAAACACACACAGACACATAGGCATATACATACACATAACACACAGAGATATACACACATAGACACGACACAAAACACACAGATATACAAACTAAGACAACACATGCAACACATACACAGATATACACAACAAACACACACACACACACACACACACACACACACACACACACACACACACACGCACACACAGAAATGGCAGGGCCAGGGATCGAACCTGCATCCCTGTGTATACCAGTTGGGTTCATTACTGCTGAGCCACAACAGGAAATCCAGATAGTTAACATTTTAACTATTGTGTGAGACAATATGAATAAAAGATGAAAAGGCCTCAACTTATTAAGAAGGTGCTATAAATAACATTCATTTCCTAGTCTAGCAGTGGCACCCACCACCTAAAATCCACGCCGGGAAAAGCACGGTCTCCTTCTCATTGTGCTGCCTATGCTTGCTGTGATCTTGCTCAAAGTCTTGGGAGATGTTTCAAGTTTTTGATAAGATACTTGGCAGACTGATGGAAGACACAGAGGACATGCGTTACTGAGATTTCCCCACTGAAACCGGACATTAAACCTGCCAGGGACTTAGAGATCCAGATACCTCCTGGGATGACAGGTCTGTCCATAATTTGTTTCGCATTAGATGGAACTGGCATAGCAGCCACAGCGCTAATGAACCACCCTCTTCTGAACATGGAGGCTTCCTCATATAATCTCAGGATGAAATGTTGGAACATAAATTAATTTTTGTGTATTCACACTCTCTCGTGACCTGTCCCATTGATTTGCCCTGGAGCGCACCCCAGCGAGGGCAACTGGCCACTTACTGTACTGTGAGACGGCCAGCCCACGAGGGCCGAAACAGCCAGCTTGACATCTTTTCCACTAATTAATTTTTCTAGGACCAGAAGTCAGGGTTTTTTCCCCCTTAAGAAATCAAATGAGAATTTTCCCACTCAAAGTAGTCATCTGGAAATGGACTGGAGTAGGAAGGGGAAAGAAGGAGGAAGGGAGGAGGGAAGGGGCAGGGGGCAGGGAGGGGGGAGGGAAGGAAGGACAGAGGAAAGGGGGGAGGGAGGGAAGGAAGGGGGAGGGAGGAGGGAGGGAGGGAAGGGAGAGTGGACAGACAGGGTCTTCTCTGGGGTGGGAGGGCAGGAATCTGGGAGATTTGGCTCTGGTCAAAAGCCCCAGGGCCAAGAGAACCACCTTTCAATCAAAGTTATCCAATTTTCATCTTCTCCCCAGAGGAATCAATGCAACTTCCCCGCCACAAACAGCTGTACAATCAAGGAAGTGATATTTGTTTCAGAAGTTTCAGAAACATTAACAACTGTAACCTCTAGCCAGAGCTTGTTAACCACCATTTAAATATATAGCATGTTTAACTCTATGAAAAGCTTTCAAACATCTAAATGAGCTAAGTACTAATGTTGCATTTATTTATATCTCACCTTATTTCAAAGTCAGTTTTCAATTACTCATAAAATGTATCAAGACAAAATAAGTATAAAATAAGAAAAATGGGGCAAAAGGCAAAGAAGAAAAATGCGACAAGATGGAGCCAACAATCTGACTCATATGCTGTGAGGTCCTAGCTGGAGGGGTGCAGATCTGGCTCTGAGTAGCCCAGCAGAGGGAAATACAATCTTTACAGCACTTCCCACATCCACCAGCTAAAAACAACCCCCCCGCCCCCCCCCCCCAGAAGCCTCAGGATTCCTGGTACAGACAGTGGAGAAAACCCTAAAGAGCCAGGACTCCCCGGCTCGCAGGGTAAACCAGCAACACACCACACCCACCACAGCCCTGGACGGGGACGATGCTCAGACCTCACGATCCAAGCAGCGCTACCACCTGAAGCAGATATGCTCGCTGGGGACACAGAGGCTCAGAGAGGCTGAGTGACCTCACGGCCCCACAGCAGGTAAGTGGCTGAGCTGGGCTTCCAACCCAGGCTATGCACCCATCATCGGCCACACCGTTTTCTCTGAAGTCACCACAACCAGATGGGATTCTGGGGAGACCAGGGCGGGGGTCTACAGGGGCGGGGTCCTCTGGGGAGACGGCATTTAATGACCTTTTCTAGCCTCACCCAGCTGGGGACTGGGAGAAAGAGTCTGAAGGTGTCATGGGATCTGGCCTGGATGAGACATGCTGGTTCCTAGCCATCCAACTGCAAGTTCAGGGCACAGGATGTGAACCATGGTCCTTCACTAGCTGAGGGTGCATTTCTTCTCTCTGCCCTTTCAGTGTCCTCCCGCAGTGTTCCTTCTATCAGTCTCTCTGGGCTGCCCCCACTCCTGCCATTAATTTCTGCAGTAGGATGTTTAGAGCAGTCAGTGTTTAGACTCTGCAGGCTGAGAGGTTTTCAGGAAAACCACACCTGCCGCCTCCAGGAGGCCCCACTGTGCCGACCACCAGAAGACCAAGAACCCAGAGGCGAGGTGACCACCAGGAGACCAAGAATTCAGAGGCAAACTATTAACGCAGGTGGGAATCCACACCTTGTGACCCAAGACCAACTCTTCTGCCTCTGGGAGCCCAGTCTCCTCGGCATTTTGTAAATGCATCTTTCTAAGAAATAAGCCCGCGTGGCGACTCCACAGAAGCAAAGGTCACACCTTCGGAAAATCAGGCTGAACTTGAACAAAAATCCAAGTTTTTTTGGATCTCTTCCAATAGCTTCAGGCCACCAACCTTCACTGTTAAAAAAGAGCGAGACTGCGGGCCTGAGATGTTCTGATTTTTTTGGTAAGATTAACCCAGATAGAGGGTGAAAGATAGAGACACACCCCCCATCCCCAGCAAGTGTGAGCATGAGCTGCCGAGTCAGGAGGTGGAGCGGCCGGCCCGGCAGGGGATGGGGGTGGTGACACCCAGGAGGGACACGGCGAGAGGGACAGTACTCACTGCCAGGGCGGCCGGGTAGGGAGCCTCCGACGGGAACGTGAACGAGGGGCCCGTTGTCACCGGGCTGCTCGGGGGTGGAGTCACAATCAAGCCGGTGGTGCTTATGTGAACCTGCCAAGGAAGGAACAGTTACTAAAAAGAACACCACGCTTAATACAAGAGCTCAGGCCAGCTGAGCCTTGGGAAGGCAGGTCACAGCTAAACACATAAAATCTGGAGTTTCTCTTACTGGGGAAGACAGAACCCCCTTTCCGTTTATGCAGCCCCAATTTGCCGATTACTTCACTGGCGTTAGACGCTGTGCGGTCATGTGATCGACATGATCATGACAACGTTTCCCACAGAGAATTCCCCAGCTGCTGGCCTTCCTGCCTCACTCGGGTGATGTCGGGACCCACCTGGCCCTTCAGGTGAACGGCCTGGTCCGCAATTCGCCCCCCAAAACTTCCTGGGATCCCGATCAGGTGGGTGGTCCTGAGCACTCACTTATCTACCAACACGGTAAATCTACGTGAAAGGCTTAAGATGTGTGCTATTTTCAGAGTCATTTCTTGTGATGTGTACCTTTCAATGGGGACACATACTTAAAATGCAGCTGCCCAGAGGAGCCGAGAGCAGGAAACAACATCGAGCCAAACTGGCTGTTTTCAAAGGTGTCTTGTCCATGACTCTACCTGAGATGAATCCACTAGAAAGAAACTGAGTTACTTGGTCATTTCATCACCTGTGTCCGGTTATGGGATCAACTTCACTCCCGCTGTTCCGCAGGTGTGACTGCAGACGTAGGGTGTGGCTTCCTGCACACACGGGACATTTTTCCTGCTCTATTAAAAGAACGTGGCTGCTAGCCCAAGAAACAATGATACACCGAAAACCCTGGGCTTCTTGTAACAAAAACTTAATCCCCAAGTCATTTCCTCAATCCCAATAATTAGGAAAAAGATTATCAGGACAAAGGAAGGCTCAAAGATTTGCTCCCAGAGGGCCTGTAGGAACTTTCATGTCCTGCTGGGTGAGGCCCCACCAAGGGCATCACAGCTCACAGTTTATTTTCACAAATAAACCGGTGACACATGGGTTCCACATCCTTTTGAAATTACACCTGTGCCTGGTACTCAAGCACTGACTGAACGGAAGCAGATCCAAAGGCAGCAGCACAGAGGCTTCTCCCCAACCTCAGCATCTGTCTCTCCCTAGACCACAGTCTACATCCAATGTCTAATGAGACACACACAGATTGTCCATCCCAGAATAAACCTACTGGCCTCTGGCTATTTACCCAATCCAAGGACATCTGCCAGTTGGTACTACAGAAAAGACAAGTCTGTCTTTGAGGATAATGAAGCTCCATTCAAAGCGCCCACCATTACCTGGAATCTTTGGGGCAGGAACCTCACTGTGCCTGGTGTTTCCCCGAGGACCGGACATGGAGGCAGGATGAGGAGCTCCAATGAGCCCATGGACTCAGATGGGCAGTCGCATCTCTGCCCCAGAGGGCTGCTGGGGTCTCTGCCCTCTGGGGAGGACCCTGCAGGCCCCAGTTCAGCACGGGCAAAGGAGGAGACAGAGTCCCCAGAGAATGTCTGGATACAGAAGCCGGCGGCTAAAGTGATGGGCAGAGGTGCCCAGTCCTGAAGAAATGTCTGGAGCAGGCAGGCAGGTGGCCTGCTGTGGGCTCACCCCTCTCCTGGGGCTGCAGTGCCTTCCCACCTGGGAAGGGTGGGGGGGTGAAGCTATCTAATAATAAGGTACCCTATATAATAAGAAATGTTTGCCAAATGAACCTTGATAGCCCCAATCACGAGAATCAGGTGGAGCTGTTTTTAAGGCAATCCAAAGTCATGAGGAACTAATGAGCTTAAAGAAAATAGGAGGCCAGTCTCTAATTTAAACCACACATTTCTTCCTGTGCTTTGACCAGAAGCCTAAACAAGGCAGCAACTCACCCTGATGCAGGCAGCTGCAAACCACATGCCTCAACGGAGAGCAGGGTCTGCCCAGGCAAGTGGCGGCCAATTGCAGCTGGCAGCATCATTTCAGTGCTAAGTTCTGCTCTTCCCTTTGGAAAGGACTTTGTGGTTCTGGGTGACACACTCACGCTGGGTCTCCTGTTTCCACCACAGATGAGACGCTATGCCCAGGGCACTGCTGCTCCTACAGACTGCCATTGCTACCCAGTGTCCCGGAAGCAGAGGGGGAGGTGGGCGGTACCTGAGAGGGGGCGCTGCAGGAGAGCCCAGCCAGCTCGCCAATGCGAGCAGCAGCCGTGGGGTTGCTGGAGCTTATGAGGACAGGAGGGCTGATCTCCATGGAGTGGCGGTGCTGGGCAGCCTGGGACGCCTTGCTCGCCATGGTCAGGGAGGTGAAGGAGTGGCGTTTCTTGGTGTTCTTCTTGGCATCCGGCTGCTTGGGGGCCGTGCTGCTGGGGGCAGCCGGGGTGCCCTCCCCAGCCCCAACCCCTGGCCCAGGTGGCTGGTCCCACTCGATCAGCTGCTTGGCCGCTGAGTTAAACTGCAAATCGACAGAGGACATGGGAAGGTCAGATGGCAAGGACTCAGGGACATGCATTCCTGATGCACCTGTATCGAAGCCAAGCACCACCGCTGCAGCGTCTGTGTATGCAAGTGCACGCTCCCCCCACTGACATGCCCTCTCCATACAGAGTTGGCCTGTGTCTGTGTCACAGCAGAGCTAAACCAAGAACAAACAATCCAACACATCACAGACAAGCTTAAGACATTCTTCCCAAGAATCTTCAGGATACCTCATGTTATTATTATTATATATCTGCACTCGAGGCATATGGAAGTTCCCAGGTCAGGGATCAAATCTGAGCTGCAGCTGTGACCTACACCACAGCTGTGGCAATGCTGGATCCTTAACCCACTGTGTCGGGCTGGGGATGGAACCTGTACCTCCCCAAGGACCTGAGCTGCTGCAGTTGGATCCTTAACCCACTGTGCCATGGCAAGAACTCCTCAGAATACCTAATTTTAAACTTTTCAGTAACCAGTGAAGATTTATTTTGGCTCAAAGTAACCAGAGAAGAGGTACAGCAGGAGTGGTGGGCTGAGCGCAGCCTCTCTGTGACAATGGCTGGGCCTCTACTCAGAGCTGGGCCTGCACGGACACCTCCAGGCAGGTAACAAGGGCAAGACCACCCACCGTAAGCCACACCTTCATGAATCAACCTCCCGCTTCCACGTCCTGAGCAGGAGCCTCACAGAAACTCAGTTGCTTTCAACCTGCCGTGTGTCTGTCACGTTCATGTGCTCACAATTTGAATGATAATACGTTAAGACCTAAAATCCACATCCTGTTGACAAGTGAACCTGGCCCATCTGAGAAGTGGCCTGGGTGAGGTCAGGGCACAAGGGTTTGTCCAAAGCTGCACGCGGGGTTGGGAATGCCCCCAAGGAAGGAAAGAACCCAGACTTGCGGTTTTCCCTGAGGGAAAATACAGCATTTTCCAGAAGCTCCATGAGCAGCACATGTAGTTACCCAGACGGGACAGTAACGGGAAAAGCTGGGCATCGTTGTACCTCTTAAAGGGCGTGATGATGAAAAACAACAAACTCTCCAAAGGGGATTCGGGAAAGCCTCCCTTCTAAGAGTAGCAGAGAGTTTCCCACCCCAGACTTGACAGACGCCGCTTTCATCAATGCTCTTGTCACACCTACATGGTCAGACCATGTCTCCTCACCACGTGGATGAGGACATCTTGCCAGAATGGAAGTCCCATCACTGACCTTTAAAGACTTGAACTTGTGGAGTTTCCTGGTGGCTCCGTGGGTTAGGGACCTGGTGTTGTTCATGATGTGGCTCTGGCTGTTGCTATGGTGTGGGTTCCCCACCTGGAACCTGAAGTGGGGGACAGTGGTGGGGAGCAGGGTGGTGGCAGGCAAGTTTAGGACCTTCCTCTTCCTTTTGCCTACAATGCATGAGGCTGGGGGACCAAGCTGCTCCACTGTATCACCAAGCATACTGCTCCACACCACTTCCCAACGTTCTTCCTGAGACGTGTCTACTTCATTCCCGGGAAGCCTGTTCCCAGGGGTTTAATCAAGATGCCACCCACATGCCACAGACACACACAACCGTGCAGAACACAAAACAGGCCTCAGCCCTTGCTTAATTAAAATGAACCAACTTGGAGTTCCCGTCATGGCTCAGTGGTTAGCGAATCTGACTGGGAACCATGAGGTTGGGGGTCTCGCTCAGTGGGTTAAGGATCCAGCGTTGCCATGAGCTGTGGTGTAGGTTGCAGATGCGGCTCAGATCCTGCGTTGCTGCGGCTGTGGTATAGGCCAGCGGCTACAGCTCTGATTAGACCCCTAGCCCGGGAACCTCCATATGCTGCGCATGCAGCCCTAGAAAAGACAAAAAGACAAAAAGACCAAAAAAAAAAAAAAAAAAAAATGAACTGACTTTGCTTCTGAAAAGCCTTAGCTACTACCAATTTTAGGCTGTACAGAGCAACACAATAAAAATTTCAAATAATAAAATTTAAGATCTTAGAATATGGTGGTTTTAATCAATGTGTGATTCTCTTAAAAAAGGCAACTTCGGAGTTCCTGTCATGGCTCAGCAGTAACAAACCCGACTGGTATCCATGAGGACTTGGGTTTAATCCCTGGCCTTGCTCAGTGGGTTAAGGATCTGGCGTTGCTGTGAGCTGTGGTGTAGGTCACAGATGCAGCTCGGATCTGGTGTGGCTGTGGCATAGGCCAGGAGCTGCAGCTCAGATTCAAGTCCTAGCCTGGGAACTTCCGTATGCTTCGGGTGTGGCCCTAAAAAACAAATAAACAAAGCAACCTCAGTATCTGAAATCGTTTCTAAAAATTAACCTTCTGAATGTTAGAACCTGAAAAGTTGTTGTTATTCTTTGATGAAAAGTCAAAATGTTCCACACTCTTCTCAAGTGAGGGCTGATAGTAACAGTGATTATGTACCAGCGTTAGCAACACTACCTATCAACACAGGTGCTCTGAGCTACCATGGGGCAGGGGCGGTAGGGAGGGGGCTAGGGCAGAAAGACCACAGTTCACGTCTCAATTACTGGCCAGGTGTCCCTAAACTAGACACTTGACTTGTTTGAAAAAAGGAAAAACAATTAAGTAAGTATAATTTAGTTCCTAGAATGCTTATCATGCAATCCTAAAAACTGATGGTTAATAGTATTATAATAGCATAGGGAAGGGCAAAGTTGTATGGGTCATCTCACAGGGGAAAAAGACGGAAGGATATTTACCAAAATTGTGTGTGATGGGACTAAGGGTTATTTGTTTCCAACTCCCCAGGGATTTTATTTCTAATATTAGAAATAAAATCATTAAAAATATCCTTCATGTAAGATGTGGCTCTCCAGGAAAACAGACAAGCTCTGATTCACGTATGCACACAGCTACCTTCTTGGCATATGCTGGGTCTCTAAAGATGGACCAGCTGAGAACTGAGGCAGTTTCACACAAGGAGAGGACTGTTCTGTTTTGCTTCTGCAAAGGACAATTAGGACAGAAAAGCTTCCCAAGAAATGACAGTATTCATTAGGACGTGAAAATGGAGTGAACTTTCTACGTGGACACAGAAATAGCCTGGATGAGCTGGAACGGTAGCAATTCCAGGATGGATCATGACACCAACTTAGGGGCCCAGAGGAATAGGGCAGGACTAAAGAACTTGAGGGTCCTGGAGGGACCTCATGCCAGACACCAATTGGCCACAACCCTCAGCCTCTGGTGAAGGCTCTGTGGGAGACACCCCATCTTTACATCTCATGAAACTACCCGGAGTGCCAGAAACAGTCCACTCAGGCAGGGAGAGCCCCACAATAACTGACCCAGAATGTTTTCCTGATGGGAAACAAAAGGAAACCCTTCAGTTAGAAAGAGGCTGCTACACAGTGGATGGAATGTAAACAGCCCCAAATGAAGCTCCTCGCCCAGTTCCCGGGGCTCCCTTCCAACTGGGGCCGGTCAGGGTGGCTCGGGCCAGCGGTCCGAGTCCAGAGACCTGCCTCTGCCCTGGAAATCCAGAATCCAGAGTGCCCTATTCCTTCTGCCTTTGCGGCATGAAGCTGACACCACTCAGAAGAAACCAGACAGAGCCACCAGGTCAGAACTAGTCTACCTGAAGCAGAGCCTGTGCTCAGCCAATCAGATTTCCAATTAGACTGCACTCAGCCAATCAGATTCCAGGGGCATGTGCAATGCTTAGTACTGCTCCCTTGCAATGATTCCCTAACAATCTCTAAGTTTCCTTTATACAAATCAACTTACTTCAGAATTGAGGAAGAAAGGGTGATAACCAACTGCCTTTCAAACTTTCCAACAGTTTCTCTAAATTTATTTTATAAAAATTACTTCAGAATCAAAGGGGTATTCAGAAGCCAAGCTATATGGTAATTCTCTTGCCAACTTCCCCCAAATTTTCCTACATTTCTTTTTTTTTCAAAAAAAAAAAAAAAAGATTTCAGGAGCTTCTGTTGTGGCTCAGGGGGTTAAGAACCCAACACAGACTCTGTGAGGATGTGGGTTCGATTCCCGGCCTCATTCAGTGGGTTAAGGATCTGGTGTTGCCACAAGCTGCAACATAGGCTCTCAGATCTGGATGCTGGGAACACTGGTGGAAAAATGTACAAGATGGCAACATTTAAAACCAGTTCACACCTGGTGTTGGCTCCAAGGTTCTAGGGTTGCTCACTCATTCAATCAACACTTATTGAGGGTGGACTTTGGGCAGGCACTGTGCAAGGACCTTGGGAGACAGGGTGAAACAGATGACAAGGCAAGGGTCCCTGGGGTGTGGGGGTGGGGGGACAGCTGACACTTCACTGGGGTGAGGACACTGGGGGGGGCAGTAACCAGGTAGCCAGCCCCTGATGGGACAGCTACAGTGAAAGCTAAGGAGAAACTTCAATGACATCATGGGGGCGCTGTCATTAACCCCTACTTCCTGCCCCCTGCCTGGCTCGCCCCAGGCTAACTCTCCTAGGGCACTGCTGTCTCACAAAGGAGGAAGCAGGTCGCTCCACAACTGGCTATCCAGACAAGACTGGGATCCCAGCCACCTGGGCCCAAAGTGCAAGTTTTTCCAGGATCACAGCACGTGGTAATGTGAGGCAAAGCAGGTGAAGAGGAGGAAGCAGGTTAGAGGAGCTGGTGAGGGCAACCTGTCAGCAGAAGTGACATCAGAGCTGAGACATAACCAGAGAGCAGCAGTCCTTCCAACCAGGACAGCTTCAGAGTAAGTAAGACGGTGGGTTGTCTAGAATACCACTGCCACTCCACGCTGCCTGCCCACAAGGAATGCTTATCTTTGTATCGTATCTAACTGAGAGATGCTCGATAATTTTTGGTTGGAAAACACTGGGGAAGTGATGGTTTAAGTGAGTGACTAGGAATCCAAATATTACATGACAAATTTAATAAAAATGCAGTTCATCATAAGCCTACAAGACACAATCATGTTTGAAAGTCATCCAAAATTCCCTATTTAGCACTTACTTCATTCAGACATTGGGCTTGCTAAGAATCATGTCATCTTTGTCCAAAAGACCACAAAATGTGAATGAGTCATGAGTCAGCTCTGAATTAACGAGGTTGTTAAAACCCTCCATTTGGTTTTGGGGAAGACATACTCTTAAACAAAGAAACCGCAAGCTACTAGTTTCTTTCTGAATCTTCATTTCGGTCCTTGGCAAAGGAACTCTTGTACACACATCGTGACCAGGTGTCTCCTAGAACAACCTGGGTTTTCCCAAAAAACATCTACCCCACCCTACTTCCCAGACTGCCCAGGTCTAAAGAGAACAGAGTCCACAGCCCTCTGACGGGGGAAGCCTGACAGCGATCAAGTGATCAAGGCAAGAGAGTCCTAATCTTTACAGCCTGACAGAGGTGTGTGTGTTTATGTGTGTATGTGTGTGTGTGTGTGTGTGTACACACACAGGATTCCTGAACATTCACAGAGCTGGCCCTTCCCTCCTCACCACCTCCAACCAGACTCCCCTCGTCTGCTCAAACCCTGAAGAATCTGGTACTTTAATCGATGGCATTTGTGGGCAAGTCGCTGTTTTCTCACCTCCTGTAACGCAGTGGGGGGCGTGCACACCCTGCTGGGATCCTAAAGGCATGTCCACCAGACAGATCATTTACAAATGGACTTTGGTATCCGTCTGTTTTCCTAGTGGGGATGGTCTGACCCTGAAGTGGTTCACAGAGCAAGAGAACGACATTCTTCAGGAAAAATACCCGTTTCTGATTTGCATGGTTAGTTGGCTTCCCTCCATGGGAGGCTGCCTGGTAAAAAAGTTTGTGTTCTGAACACTTCAATTGTGGTAGGCTGCTGCCAAGATGTGCCTGGCCTTTTCTGCTCCTAGAGCCTGACCCTGTGCTAATCCCCAGGTGCTAGGAACCTCCATCATGTAGCCCAACATGCAGGGAGCTTCAGACTCCCAAAGAGAGATTTGCTCCTCTCGTCTCAAACGGCAAAACCATGGTTCCAAAGAGGAAACCACTGTGAAGGAGAAGAGGAGGAAGAATGAAAGTGCCCTGGGGCAGCGGTTCATCTTGCCCGCTGAAGTCAGAGTCAGTCATCCTCAGGACTCAACGACTCTGGGTGGATCATCAACGCCTATCTGCAGTTCTGCACCTGCCCAGAAACAAAAGCCCGTATGCTTCTCCAGCCTCACACACCAAGTACTGGCATGTGGCACTGATAATACCTAACAAGTGAAGACAGGCTTTCATTACGAAGCTTGTGGTACCCACGCTCCCCACTGGAACTATTCAAATACTTGGGAATGTGCATAACTTGCCATGACTGTAGAAGATGTAAACAACGTCCAGGAAGGCTTAATCTGGGTGTTGAGAATTTTTCCTGTTGTATATTTTCAAAGGAGGAAAAAATACGTTAATGAACAGGAACATCTGAAGGGTATGGATAAAATTCAAGGCTCAGACATGGTTCAAACTACCTTTCCACAGGTAGACCGTGGCTAGGCTGACTTTGCGTGAACACTTTGATAATCCGACCTACTGGGATGGAGACTAAATGCTGGCTACAATGACACCATGTATCGTTTTCATTCTCAGAATCACGCCTAAACAAATGCCTCAAATGGAAAGACACAAACGTAAGTGATGCAGTTTTTCTTTTTCATGTGCTTCAGATACATGCTTTGATACCTTCAACAACGGACTTACTTTCAATTCTCTAATTTTTGTGCCTCTTACTTTTTGGTCTTTGCACATGCTGGTGGCCCTGCATGGGGGTTCTTCCTGCCACAGAATGTGGCTTTTCCATCCCTCTGAGGGAAGCCCTATTTACCATCACTAGGAGCTCACTAATTCTTAGAGCCTTCTGTGACCTCAGCTAACCTCATAGGGTTATTTGCCGTGGTATTTCATTCTTTGAAAATGACTTCAAATTGGTTTTCAGCATGAAATTTCTATGCCTGAATGACATGAAAGTTTATGATATATGGTGTAATAAGGCCCTATTGTAAATTATAACTTCCTGGTTCATTTTTAATGTGCATTATTCTTTCAAATAATACAACCATGTCACTTTAAACACATTCCTAAAAAGACTTTGCTGAATCGAGTTGGCCATAACCTTTCTGGGTAAAGCTGATTAAAAGGGGGCAGGGTGGGTGTGGCAAAGTTACTGCAGGGATGGGATGGAGAGGGCCGTTCTTGGCTTACTTCCTGTTTATTGGAGGCTACTGTGCAAATCACTACCCCAGTTCTGAGATGTGGCACATATGGAAGAAACATACAGATACACTCCTCTCCACCTTAGTCAGGAACTTCACCAGCCTTCTGACCCCAAAGCCATGAATGTAAAAGAGCAGCTGCAGGCAGCGCGAGACCAGCAGAGAGCACACGGTCAAGTTTAACAGACACCCAGGTGCCTTTGCAGCAGGACAAAGAACAGAATTTCACACACCTCACAGTTTCCTGGTCCTCAGGAGTCGTTAAGACAGGATGGAGGAATTCTACCCAATGATCTAGAACAGGGGCATTCCTGACATTTGGGCCAAGAGGACTTTTTAAAAATAGGTTTTTGTCTTTCTTTTTTCCCCTAGGTTTTTTTTGTTCGTTTGTTTTTGTCTTTTTCTAGGGCCGCACCTGCTGCATATGGAGGTTCCCAGGCTAGGGGTCTAATCGGAGCTGTGGCCACCAGCCTATGCCAGAACCACAGCAACGCAGAATCTGAGCCTCATCTGTGACCTACACCACAGCTCATGGCAATGCCGGATCCTTAACCCACTGAGCAAGGCCAGGGATCGAACCCGAAACCTCACAGTTCCTAGTCGGATTCGTTAACCACTGAGCCACAGTGGGAACTTCTTCCCCTAGTTTTATTGAGACATAATGGACATGTAACACTGCATTAGTTGAGGGTATACAATACTGATACAACACGTGCATATCCTGAGAAATGACGTGGAGACTCCTGAATATGCAGGTTGCAAACTTCAGACTGACTTGCCAAGCAGAACACTAACACAACTGAAGTGTCTACAGACAGACTCACCTCAACATATGAAATTGGAAATATTCCTATTTTGTCTGCCAGCATGCCTTCGGCCCAGTTTTCATCCACTCTGCGAATCACGGTCAGAACATCATCCTGAAGAAACAACAAACATTAGTCCACCTGATCCCAGGAAGCTTGCCGCCAATTTTCCTTTTCAATGTGGGGACTCAGGTTGTGAGCATCCATGAAGGAAAAAGCCTAGGTGTGCCTTTAGGGTGTGGATGCAATAAGCCAATTAACGCAATGGTAACCAGCAGCCAGCCTGGAGACTTTCAGAGCAGAGAGTATAAAACCTTGAACCCTTCACACCAAGGGCTGACAGCTTATTGTGCTGAGACCCCCACACTGCAGCCTCCAACCCGCCCTGCGCCCTGCACTTCCCTTCTAGACTGATTCTCAGGCTCTTCTCACTTTCTCTCTGATAATATACCAAATGCCCATTTACATGCTTAGCCTACTGTTTTTCTTTACCAAAAAAAAAAAAACACATTGCTCAAAATTCCAAAGTATTTTATCAATTCAGGAGATACAGTCTTGTGTGCTTTTCCGCCAAGAAATTTACATATAAACTAAGAAAGTAATGATGTTTCATTTTGTTATTCATAATTCAGGGAATTAAAATCCCTGAGAGGCACATATACCCTGAAATGTAGCTTAGAATTACATTTAGGCTCTAAATACGAAAATGATACCACACAGAGCAGCAACCAAAATTATCTTTCCTAGAGAACGATCTATGCACAAGATTACTGACTCTGTGACTCCAAGAAGACTGCCTGCAGATATTTTTAGAAGCACAGTGAGATAGCACACATAAAACCACAGTATGTTTTTGCAAAGGACTTGAGCTGTTGTTTGAGCATCCAGGCACAGGGAAGGGGCAGCAAGTGGAAGGCAACACTGTCCCAATGTTACCTTTGCGAATGGAAGGCAATCCTTGTCGGCTTCCTTGTCTTTGACTTCAAAGTCATAAAGTGCTTTGCACTGAGGTGGGGGCTGAGGTAACGGCTTGATAATCTGCACAAAGTTGGTGGGGAAAAAGCCATGGACCCCGTTGACTTCTCCATGGTACCAATTCTCATCCACCTGTCGCCGCAGAATGATGATGTCGCCTTTGCTGAACTTCAGGTCTCCGGGCTCCTTCCCCTCGTAGTTGTACAACGCTTTGGCACATGGTAACTGAGGTATCCCCTGAAGGAGAGAGAAGAGTTTTAATGACAGGTTGGTCCTCAAGTACCTGAAAGTTCAACCGCATTATCATGGTTGTGAAGTCAAGGTCAAATCCACACTGTGCCCAAGGAAGAAAATTTGGCATAAAAACCTACATGTGCATCACCGAGAGCAAACAAACAGCGGACACCCCCCGCCCCCCTGCCCCAAGCCTGAGACAGCTTTGTGTTCCCAAATCTGACTCAGCGGGGATTTTGCCTTATTTGGAGTTTTAGTACCTGGAAAGTACCACTGAGTCTGGCTCCCTGGTGTAAAATTCAAAAACTCCTGAGAAACCTTAATTTCCGATATTAAATACTTAACAGGATACATGAGAAGCAGCCAGAAGAAAAACTTAAACAGAAGCACAATTCACTAATTTACTAACTGCTCTTAAACTCAAAGGGTAAGAATCACAGTCTGACTCTGGGGTACAACTTTTCCAACTACTTTTGTGTTTTCTTTTTAGGGCTGCACCTGCAGCATATGGAAATTATGAGGCAAGGGGTCAAATTGGAGCAGCAGCTGCCGGCCCACACCATAGCCACAGCCACTCTGGATCCTTATTAACCCACTGAATTGGGTCAGGTATCAAACCCTCATCCTCAGGGACACTATGTCAGGTTCTTAACCCACTGGGCCACAACAGGAACTCCTCCAACTGCTTTTAAGGTGGGCAGTGGATCTCACTCCTTTATGAGGGGGGTGACTCTGTGCCAGAGTCTGGAATGGCTGTGGGAAGGATGGTCACCGGCCTGCCCACTGAGTCTGTAACCTGTGACTGAACATAGTCCTTACGACCTATATCCATTTGCTGCACTTGGCTTTCCTGCTGGACTGACATGCTCATGGGTGTGGTTTCCATATTACTGCCCTGCATTAGGGTTTTAAATGACAGCTTTAAATGTGCAAGTGGCCCCGGGCAATGTAATCACCAAATGGACTGAGCAGGAGACCTCCTGGTGGCACTGGAGGAGCCAGTTCTTGTCACTTTAAGGAGACCTCTGGCTTCTTGGAGTCATCACTGCCTACTGCTGACAGAGGGTAAAGGGCCAATCAAACAGATCCAGAGTTAAGTGGCTGAGCAAGACCCTGGGCTCCAGCTCCTCCGTCCTCATTCATTCGCTCATCATCCAGCAAACATCCGTCCAGCTTTCCCTTCTCCCGAGCATCTTGTTGCGAGTAGGCCTGAAGGGGAGCAGGGCACGGCCATGGTCCTGAGGTACAAGGTAGCTGGGCCCCTGGGCTGAGAACAGCTGGGACTTCTTAGGCCAAATAAATCATTTCTCTTTCACACCTCAAGGAAAAAGACAGTTGAAGGAGCTGAGCTCAGCTGGAGTAGAAAGATAAGATGACCACTTCAATCACTCCTGGGGTCAAGGGGATCTCCCAAATTACACATGTACAGTGAGACTCCTGGGGTCAAAAAAGCAAGGGGGCGCCAGGCCATATATAAGTCCTGATACCATCCTGGCATCCTTTGCTCTGTAATCAATCTTTATCAAAAGACGCACATGCATATTGGTGAGGGTCCTGTGTCCAGGCAGGTGTGGGAATAAAACAAGATAATTAAGAGGTCCTGTTGTGGTGCAGTGGAAGTGAATCCAACCAGGAACCATGAGGTTGCGGATTCGATCCCTGGCTCCGCTCAGTGGGTTAAGGATCTGGTGTTGCCGTGAACTGTGGTGCAGGTTGCAGACGAGGCTCAGATTTGGCGCGGCTGTGGCTGTGGCATAGGCCGGCGGCTACAGCTCTGATTAGACCCCTAGCCTGGGAACCTCCACAGCTGCAGATGCAGCCCTAAAAGGAAGGAAGGAAGGAAGGAAGGAGAGAGAGAAGAAAGAAAGAAAGAAAAGAAAGAAAAGAAAGAAAAGAAAGAAAAAGAAAGAAAGAAAGAAAGAAAGAAAGAAAGAAAGAAAGAAAGAAAGAAAGAAGGAAGGAAGGAAGGAAGGAAGGAAGGAAGGAAGGAAAGAAAGAAAAGAAAGAAAAGAAAAGAAAAGAAAAGAAAAGAAAAGAAAAGAAAAGAAAAGAAAAGAAAGAGAAAAAGAAAAAAGAAAGAACTGGCTAAAGGTGAACAAAGACCCTGAAGAATCGTGCTAAGTGATTTAAATCACCTCTCCGGTGTGCTCCTCACTTGGGGACACCTGCACCTGTACTCCTCTCCAGGGTGTGTTTTTCTTCTTTGTTTCTGACTTAAATAAATAAAACACTTTTCTGTGTGCTCTCCCTCATGTTGTACTGTGACTCTAACAATAAAATTTGTACCTGTTTTTACAGTTTTTGTCTCCTTGAAACATTCTTACTTTCAGCAGGGACAAGAATCAGGGCAATTATGCTTCTAGCCTCTAGCTGCTCTGGGGGTCGGGATTCCTGGTTTTCAACCAAGCTGCCCATGTTCAATTCCTGGGTAGAGCAGAGGATTAAGCTCTCACCCTAAGTCATCACTCACTGCTGTCTCTCAGAGATCAGTCCCTGAGGATGAGGCACCACAGGGCCAGGGCTGCATGGTGACAGGGAGGCAGGGGCTATGCAGAGTTGTGTGGTGGGAAAATTAAACACTCCTGGAGGATGTGACACAGGGGCCAAGCCTTCAAGGATGTGGGGGTCAGCAGGCAAAGCTGGAGCAGACAGGGCATGGTGTCCGGGCAGGGCTGGCCCTCACGGAGCCCTGGGAATCAGGAATCAGTGCATGCAGGTGGGGGCCTGTCCTCTGGGCTTCTCCACCTCCCTGTCCTTCAGGCAGCACCCAGCCTTGCCTGGCATGAAGCACAGAGGCCGCGGGGAGAACATGCAGGCAAGCCAGTGCTCCGGAGGGGAAAGCGGGTAGCCAGGGGCTGGTGACAGCCAGGCATTGGCTGCACCAGGGTAGTTTATTTTAAGTTTAATCTTTCTACTGCAGTAGAACCACGGACCCTTACTGGCCCCCTCCCCTCCAAAAATGTGGATCAAACTGTCACACCCTGATGGCTACAAGATTTCATAATGTAGTTTTTAAAGATCAGTTTAGGAGTTCCCCGGCAGCCTAGAGGCTAAGGATCTGGCCTAAAGTCACGGCTGTGGCACGGGTTCAATCCCTGGTCTAGGAACTTCTACATGTCGCCATAGGCGCAGCCAAAAAAAAAAAAAAAATCAGTTTAGTTTTTTGTCAGAGATCAGAGTCTGGCTCTCTTGTAGACCAAAGATTTTTGGTTAAATATTTTTGTTTGGCTCTCACATATTGTGGGCGGCCATCCTGGCCTGGCCCATGCAATGTGATACTCTCTGGTTTAACAGAAGCTATGTCGGAGGAAGTCATGGTGGAGCCTTCCAGAAGTCCTGAGACCCCCAAGTGCCCTGTGAGCTTCGGATCTGGCATTATGATCCTGCCTCTGATGACATGACCCACTGCCCAGCCTTGACAGAACCTTGTCAACGACTGCACTGCAACCTTTGGTTGCCCCCCAGAAGGGGATGCCCAGCAGGATGCCGATGCTGCCTGGTCCTAGGGTCATGAGTCACGGCCCAGCCTGGGTCCATGTGGGCAAGGCACCTGGCCACACCCCCTCACAGAAGGGCCTCACTGCCTTCTCTCCTTCAGGGCTGATTTCTGGGGTCTGCTGACTACCATTTAAGCATCTTTCCCAAGACACACTTGAGGAGATGACAGTGAATAAACAAGCCATCAACATCACCATGGGATGGAGCAGGAGGGACAGAGTCAGGGCCAGAGAAGTGACAAGACCTGGAGGGAAGCCACTCCTGGGTGCCAGCTACTGGACCGCAATGGAGCAGCCGGGGCCGGGGTCCCAGCCTGCCACCCACCAGCGGTGTAGTCATGAGAGGTGAGCCTCTCTGGGCCCAATTTGTCCTCCAGGTGCTGTGTGGACAGAGGGAAGGAGCATGTGTAGGCAGGACAGGCCCTGAATGTGACCTGTCACCCACTGCCACGGTCCAGCAAGAAGAGCGGGCCCCCAGGGACACGGGGCACCTGCAAAAGTGTCTGTCTCTGCAGCTGGATGCTCTCCTTTTGGATGAATTCCCACCACAATCACATTTCTAATACAGTCGCTGTGTAATAATGCAAAGAATATTCCTCCCAGGAAGCGGCTGGGATTTCAGTGTGCGAGGCTGAGGCACACGTCTGTTTGGGGTGGAAGCCATTCATCCTCTGCTTGAACAGAAGAAATGACAGACTCGGTGACACGCACTGTTTAATAGGGGATGGCATTTTATGTGTGGCTGTAGCTCATCCTGACAAGGCTAATGCGAGCCCCCGTGAGCCTGCGAGAATTAATTGAAAATCCCATTACCAACTCGGTGACAAATAACTCTATTCACCATCAGGGCCTGTTCTCTCTCGATTTTTCCCCCACCTCAGTGAGCACTGCTGGGCCCCCTCTGTCCAAATCTCTGCCAGCCAACTGCATGCACCAGGCCCCCAGAACTGCCCCGGACTGCTCCCTGCAGAGACCTGTGTCAAGTTCCCAACCAGCCGCAGGACAGCTCTTTCCTGACAGCCAGTGTGGGGACGGAAGGAACTTATTTCCAGTGGCCTGATGGATGGACTAACCTTTCCACCAGAGCAAACCTTGTCTTCCTACAATTATCCAACACCTCCAATACAATGAGCATCAAGGATAAAACTTAAGGTGACAGCAACATGCATGACTGTCAGCCGAGTGGCTTCCCCAAGGATGTGACCAAAAATTCACTGACTCGCACTGACTTGCCAACCCAGTTCTTTCATGGATCAGTGGCCACAGAGAAGGATTCTGAGGGCTCTGGCCACCTAACCCACCAGTGGGCACCTGTGCCTCCGGCCTGTCCTCTGTGCGCTGCTTTCTCAGCTAAATCCCAAGAGGCCAAAAAGCCAGTTTGTGTCAAACTTCTCCCAAGAAGCTTCCCGTATTAAATAAAACAAATACCATTCTGATTTCAAATCAAGCAAAGCTCACTCATCTTGAAAAGACTTCTTCCCATGCAGACTGCAGGCGATTAAGGATAAACAGTTAACTGGCTGGAAGAGCAACAGGAGGCTGTGTTTTCCTCATGCAGCATCTGGGGGATGAAGCCAAAACCATCATCTGATAGCCCAGAGACACCGAGCCTTCTGGGTCACCTCCCTGCAGAGGCCGGGCATCGTGGCCTCAGCTGGCCCCTGGCCTTCGTGCCTTTGGGGCTTTCCAAACCACAGCCAGGCCAAGGCCCCAGATCTGTAGGGCTTACATTTCACTTGGCTGCACATGAAAGGGAGGCTCAGAGGAGAGAGGGCCATGCTCGCTCTGCAGCTGTCACTCAGGACACCAGCCTCAGCAGAAAGCTTGGCCATCAGGCAGGGGAGGCTTCGTAATGAGATTCTTAAAGTACATTTTAGTAAACTGACTATTCTGTTCATATACGAAAGCATAACTGTGACAGCATAACTGTGCCACCTTTACTTCCCAAATAACTTTTGCTTCTACATCATACATGCAGGTATTTTATGGGACATTAAAATCCTCGTGAGACGGGCACATAGATATTTCTGATGCAATCCTTTCCACTCCATTTCTGCGCCATTAAGTGTTTTTCACTATATCTAGCAATGTGCAGTTTGATGATCTAGCTGAGATCCTAACAGGTAAATAAAACATTCACTGCCGATTTATTTTATGGACTCTAAATGCCAATTCCCAGATATACATGTAAGGGAGCCTCTCTCAATTCAAAATCCTTCATGCATTTCTCACTGCTCCATAAAGTAAAAAAAGATTTAATGACCTACTCAAAAGAGCATCAAGAAGATACTCTTGCCATAGGAATAGCAATAAAATGTGCATAATTTCATAATTTAGTTGTATCTCAATCGGCATGAACTCTGGCTGATTGCAGCTTGACTTTCAAAAACTTTCCAGAAAGAGCTGAGGCAGAAAGAAGTAACAGTAGCAAGCAGCACTACACACAGAGTAACAAGTAGCAAAATGGCTGAGGACATAATTTTTAAAACATGTTCTGTGTACAACAAAACATATCTTGGCTTCTCCCTATGAAGTGAAATGTCAGGATAAAATAAGAGCATTTCATAAAACACTGATTCCTTAATGGTGAATAAATCTTAAGTATTGATCTTGAATCTCTGGGTTGGATGAACACTCAAATACAACCTGACCATCCCCGGAACTGTTTTAACTTCGATATGACAAACATCGAAGATGATTATTATGAAGTATTTTTCCAAAGCTATAAACAGCAGAAGGGAACATCATGACTCCAATATTCCTGCAATGGCCCATCTTTTTTTATTTGTTCTTCCTTTACTCTTTACATGTGGAGAGCACCAAGCTGGGGCATCTTGGTCTGATCACTATCTCAAGCTTCCAACCTCCAGGCTACCTCAACGTGCCACATGACACCTTCTCATCAGAGTGACTTCAATCATACCAATTAGCACTTTGAGGATGGCAGGTGTACATGAACAGAATGAAGAAAATCACGTTCTCTTCATTCACATTTACTCCTTTCTGTCTTTATTCTGCTATGCTGCACACCCTTCTCTTGCACACTCATTTTCTTCGGCTTTCTCCTGAAGCAGGCCCTTCCAGCTGCCATCTGTCTCCTCCACCCTGACCTGGCTGGGTTCTACCTGCCATGGAATGCGGTGACAGGCAAGCTGGCGTGGTGCTACTTTTGTGACCTGGGGCCTCTGCTCTTGCAGTCCCCCAATCTTCCTCGCATAGTGTCTGTTCCAACCCCTGACCAAGCAGCACTCAGCCAGGGGTGGTTTCCGGCCTTGTTGTTTTAGTGGCATCAATGGTTTAGGGAGGGGTCGGGGGAGAGAGAAGAGAAAACAAAACTAAGGGCAAGAGGAGAGGAGCTGGGCAGCAGCCTGTTACCAGTCTCCCGGGATGCATGCAAACTGACAGATCAGTGTTTACCTAATCGAACACTTAACGAAATGTGAACACATAACAAAGTTAGCTGAAGTCAGGAGATTCTGTTCAAACACCCAGACAGAAAGTGAAGTTTTCCAAACTTAAAAAGAGTGCTAAATGCGTTTCTGGGAACCACGATATTGAGCGATGAGTATACATGGGTGCGGGGTGAGTCAGGCCCACCACGTCCCCCTCCTACATGCCCCAAGAGCCTGGGGGGACCTGGCAGCACAGTTTCACAGGCCACCTTGTAGGGGAGAAGTGGGCCAAGGGGCATTACTCAGTAAATGCCTGTACTTAGGGGATTAAAAAAAACCTAAGGACTAGAGAGGGAGGAAGAGAACCAGTGGCAGGATGATTCCTGAAACTCCGTCAGGCCTCTGGAATCTGGATGCTTCCACCCCCTCCTCAATCAAAGTAACGTCCTAACCAGGACTGTCACAGCCCCCCATTGGGACCCTCTCCCCTCAGCAAGAGCCAGTCTGCTCTCATCTCCCCCTCAAACCTGCCAGCCTCCCTGCTTCCGTCTGAAGGTGTGTGGCCCCCAAACTCATATGTTGAAATCCTGCCTCCAAAGGTGATGTTGTTAGTGGCTGGCGGCTTATGTCATGAGGGTGCGGCCCACCTAGATCGGATTAGTGCCCTTATAAAAGAGATGCAGAGAAACCTCTCTTCCCTCTGCCCCCTAAGGACAGTAAGAAGGTGTCGGCCATGGACCAGGGAAGAGAGAACTCTGTTGTTGATAAGCTGCCCAGTCCATGGCATTTTATTACAGCAGCCTGCATGGACCAAGACGTCCTCCGCCACGACGAAACGCAACAAGGGCGGCCCCCTCTCCTGCCATCTTCCTGCCTGCACAGGGGCTGCAGCTGAGGATGCTGCAACTCGCAAACCCACACTTTTACATCTGTTGTGTGGAATCAGATGTAAATACGGCCAAGATCAGGGAGCGGGGTGGGTCAACAGGATAGGCTGCTTCAGACCAGAGCAGGTGTCCCCTCCTTAGGGGGAAATCAATCCCCCACGCCTGGAGAAGGCACTGCCCTCCTCTCAGCTCACCTCCTGCTCCCTCTAGGCTGTGATGCCCCAGACCTCTGGGGCTGTGGGTGTGCCTCTCTTACCTGGAGCACCTACCACAGCCTGTGCCAACACCCCTTCTGGATAAATAAAAAATGAACATTATTCCTGGTAGGCCGAGTGCCAAAGTAGTGTGGATGGCTAAGTGGGGGGGGGAACTTAAAGGGTAAGACACTTAAAAATGATTCTATAATTGGTCAGGCTCCCAGCTTTAAACACACAGACAACACATGTACCCCCGCCCCGCCTCCACTCATGTGTGCTCCTTGGGCACAGCAGACCTACACTTTAAAAATTTTTTTATTGAAGTTCAGTTGACTTAAAATGTTGTGTTAATTTCTGCTGTGCAACAGAGTGGTTCAGTTACACATTCTTTTTCATGTTCTTTTCCATTATGGTTTATCACAGGAAACTGACTATAGTTCCCTGCGTGGTACAGTAGGTCCTTGTTGTTTATCCATTCTATATATACTAGTTTGTATCTGCTAATCCCAAACTTCCAATCCATCCATCCCCTACCCTCTTGACAACCACAAGTCTGTTCTCTACATCTGGGAGTCTGTTTCTGTTTGGCAGATAAGTTCATTTGTGTCATCTCAGATTCCACATATTCGTGATGTCATGTGGTATTTGTCTTTCTCTGACTTGCTTCACTTAGGATGATCATCTCTAGGTCTGCAGACCTGTCCTTCTGAACTGACCTCAGTGTGTCCTCTGGTGCATGGTGCATGGTGGCCATTTGCAGTGGACACATGGGAAGGCCAGGGGGAAGGAGCTGTGTCACTCCTGTCCCCAAGGGCTGCTGGGAACCTGGGCACACTGAGAAGCATGGGGAAAACCTGGAGAAATGTGAGCCAGGATTGCTAACTGGTGTCTGCTTCAGCGTGTGCTAGAAACAGAACCAAAAACTCAACATGTTCTTGAAGAGGACAGCTGAGTGCTCTGCACTGATTAAATTGTTGGCATTTGAAAAATGTGCAGCAAAGTATGCAGCAAACCACAGAAAACAAAGATTATCCTTGCCAACTCATCTGGTGGTTCCGAGGAAACAGCCACATAGCTGATACACAGCTTTTTTCTTGGAGGGCCTGAAAAGGCGAGTTGTCCGTCTGACAGACAAGCCATTAAAGAAAACAATCTTAGGGAGGTTTCTAAGAAAGAGGGCGCTTCAGAATGCTGTCACTGAAATGAAATGCAGGAAATTCATATCACTTATTGCCCAGGATATTCATTTTCTGTTTCATCACATTTAATAATTGTGATAATATTTTGCAGAGAGCAGGAAAATTTCTTGGGAAAGCTCTCTGCAGTAATGTGAGCTGCCATGTTGAGGAGTCATGGCTGGATGAGGGATATTTCCTGGTAAGAGGTTAACTTTCCCTCTATTTGGAGAACACCTGCATTCCTGCCCCAGCCCTGCCTAACCTCCCACTTGCCACTGGAACAGTGGGCGGCAGACAGGGCAAAGCGACACTGCAGGAGGGGCTCCCCGTGGCCCCATCCAACCCTCCCGGAAACCCAGGGAGGCAGGAGGGCCAGAAACACAGAGGGAGGGGGCTGCAGGAGCAGGTTTTAATATTAAACCAGAAGGTTAGGGGAGACCTCGAATTCAACAGCCTGGTTTAGATTTTTTTTTCTTTTCATCCAGCGTTTTCATTAACGTAGTAGAGAGAGAGGCTCGTATAATTTAAATATGACATTAAATATGACAGTTCATAGTTACAGAAATAAAACAACCCTGGAATAGACCCACATTAGACAAAAATGTCAAGGCAATTCAACTGAGGAAAAGAAAGTCTTTTCAACAATGGATCTGGAACAATTAGAAGCCCACGTGGGAAGAACTCATTTTGACCCCCTACCTCACATCATACAGAGGAAAGAATTCGAGATGGATCCCAGAATCAAATGTAAAGGCTAAAACGTACGTTTTTCCAGGAGACCTAACAGGATAATATCTCGGTGATGAGGAAGGCCTCCCGCACCCCCAAAATCTTAACTACACATCTTAAAAACTGAACGTCTTCAAAACTGAAAGATTTGGAGTTCCTGTTGTGGCTCAGAGGGGTAGGGACCCGACATAGTGTTCATGAGGTTGCGGATTCGATCCCTGGCCTTGCTCAGTGGGTTAAGGATCTGGCGCTGCTGTGGCTATGGCGAAGGCTGGAAGCTGCAGCCCCGACTCGACCCCTAGCTCAGGAACTTCCATATGCTGCACCCGAGACCCTAAAAAGAAAAAAGAAAAAAAAAATCAGATGAAAGGCCTGACTGAAGAGGGAGTGGGAAGTAAGGCACTGGAGGAAGGAGCAGACAGCACCGGGTCTCGGTGGTGGGGGACGAACAGGATTTCTGAGATTACAGACGAATTCTATACCCTGACGGGAGTGTTGCTTCTCCAGGTGCAGAGATGCATGAAAACTTGGAACCTCCCAACTTAAGGATTTCCACACTGTAATTCACACAAGGTAAATTTTACCTCAATAGTAAAATGTTTTAAAAAAATCAAGCCATTGGGAGCACACAGAAAAAAATTAGAGATGACCACATGTACCAGACAGGGGACTGTCCACGATGGGAGAGAAAGACACGAGTGTCACAGTGAGTGACAAGCCTCAGTGGCCTGGAGAACACGGCTGCACTGGGACACCAAGAGCTCCACAGTCCAGAAGCAGAGGGGTGCATGGCAGGGTGGTCCCCGCTGGGGGGCAGAGGTGGCGGTGTGTCCTGACCCCACACCAGTGGGGCCTCTGGCCAGACACACGGGATACAGCCTGAGCCTCTTGCACAGAAGGACAGATGGTGCAGGGTGTCTGGTGTGCGTGTGGGTGGATGGCTGGGGGGTATGGTAAGCCTGCCTATGTCCCACTTTTATGTATACTTAATATTTGCAATTGTGACCACAGACGAGTTGCAGACAGTGAGAGGCTCTCATGGGGCAGCATTAAAGTCACTCTTCAAATGCACAGAATAGTCTCACCAGGGTCAGCAACTTGGTCCTCACGGAGGGAAGACGGGCCAGAGGGGAGTGGGCACTACAAAGCGGGATGAGAGGACAGCCTGGCAGCAGAGGTGCTCACATACTGCCACAGGCCGTGACATCTCTGTCACCAGGGCTCTGAAAAAGCCGACCTTCTCACGAGATGGGTTCTGCTCAAAGGCACAGGAAGGGACTATGACCTTTGAGGCCATCAGACCGTGACGTGATTCCTGATGACAGGGTTTCTGCCTTTCTTGGGGCGGGATCTCCAGGAGGAGGAGGAGGGTGACAGGCAGGGGAGAGGGGCACAAGGACATATTCCTTCAGGATGTGGAATGTGGACCAGATGCAGGAGGCAGGACCAGCTCAGCTACACCCAGGCCCCTATCTCAGCACGAGGTGATGGGACCATGTGTGTCAGCGACACTGCTCCCCAAAGCCCTGTCCGGCTAGTGGACCAAGTACAGACACGAAGTGTAATCATGGGGCAGACAACCTCACACTAGGAAACAAATCTATTACCAGGATGGAAAGTCAGTCCTATGAACCCAGAAGGTCCACTGAAGTCTTTCAGAAACATACAAACCAATGCTATTTATGCTTTGGAATTCTGGTTTTCAAAAAGTATTAAAAGCCCAATCTTATGGCCCTTTGATCTCAGCCCTTTTACCTTTGACTGAGGCTGTTGTAAAATGATGCACTGTCAATCAACTATACTGTAATAAGATTTTTTTAATTAAACAAAAAACACAAAAAAAGTAATTGAAAATATTCTGAGTGAAATGAGTGTTACTGAAAAACCCTAATTTCTCCAGTATATGACTTTGTAAGAGAAAAAGAAATATCTATTTGCAATGAATAATTTTATCAACAGATAATTATTTTATTTTTCAAAGATGGTGGCTGTTATTAATTTTTATTGTTATACATTTATTGTATTTATTTTTCTTTTCTTTTTGTTGTCTTTTTTAGGGCTGCACCTGCAGTATATGGAAGTTCCCAGGCTAGAGGTTGAATCGCAGCTGTAGGTGCCAGCCTACACCACAGCCACAGCAATGCCAGATCTGAGCCTCATCTGCGACCCACACTGCAGTTTATGGCAATGCCAGATCCTTAACCCACTGAGTGAGGCCAGGGATCAAACCTGCATCCTCATTGACAATAGTCAGGTTTGTTACTAGTAAGCCTCAATGGGAACTCCAACAGATAATTACCTATGTTGCAGCTATGGCAATACCAGATCCTTTAACCTACTGTGCAAGGCTGGGGATCTAACCCTTGCCACCTCAAAGACAACACTAGCTCCTTAACCTGCCATACCACAGTGGGAACTCCAAATAAGCTAATTCTGAGAAGCTTAAATCTCTTATATCTTCCTCAGAAATAGCTAAATGGTAGGATATGAATTATAGGTATTTTCAACCAAAATGAACCATTAATAAAAAGATGTATTATTTTTAATACTTCTAGATGAAATGTACAGCAAAGAATATAAAATTAAGCAAGACTACTTTCAATAAGCACTTACTACGTAGTGCATATCATTCTAATTGCATTCATGATAATAGAAAATTTTGATAATGAGAAAATCAATCATTTGAGAAGGCCATGACAGCAGACTGAATTACAGTTTTAAAAAGCTACTAATATAATTTACAATGTCTATATGTTTTTAAAAAATTGTTGAAACATTCCTTTGGGCAAAGCAACCAGGTCTCCATGGCCACCAGGCTGTGAGCCCCTTGAGTCTGGGACAAAACCTCACTCACCTTTGCACCCTGACAGCCCAGCAGGCAGCATGGACTCCACTCAGATCTCACTCCATCCAACAGAGATCTGCCAGGTTAGCTTCTTAAAACATGGTTTTTATCAGACGACCTGTCTGATGAGCCTTTTTCTAACTCCCTTTCTAACTAACCCAGTTCAACCCTTCTCTTTGGACCTCTAGCCCCCAAACAATTTTTTTCAACTACCTCCCACTCCCTTCCAGCCAGTGTCACCACCCTAATCAAACAAGGGCCCCTCTAGGTCCCCTAACACGGTCACTCTTTCTCCATCTCTGCCACTTTCCTTCCACATTCTCTCCCTTGTCCCCAGGCCTCACGCCCACCTGTGAGAAGCCCACTCAGCTTCAAGATCGAATTTGCATACCACGTGGTCCCACCGCTTCCTTCTGCTTCCGTGCAGGTGGATGTTCTCCTCTGGGGCTCCAGATGGTTATTTATGGTTCTCTCTTGGCTTTCCTGCACCCTCTAAAAATGCACCTGAGTTCTGAACTAACAATATGACAAGACTTTGGTATTTCACCTGATCTAGGCAGAGAAGCCAAAGGCAGAGATGTAAAAGGAGACAGCAGTTTGCAGTGGTGCCTAAACATATGCATTTAATTGCTTGCGCGACCTCCCTTAAAGGTCATACTGAAAAAACAAAGAGATTTTTTGCTTTTGTTTTTTTTAAATAAACTACAGCAGTTCTAGAAAATAGGGAAAACATCCATTAACACACCAGAACATTTTAGGAACTTCTAGAAGAATGAAAGCAAGTGAAATCAGAAACATTTCAATTGCTGGACTGAAAAATGTATAAGCAGGAGTTCCTGTTGTGGCTCAGCGGTAATGAACCCGACTAATATCCACGAAGATGTGAGTTCAATCCCTGGCCTTGTTCCGTGGGTTAAGGATTCGGTGTTGCTGTGAGTGGTGGTGTAGGTCACAGATGCGGCTTGGATCCCGAATTGCTGTGGCTGGGGTGTAGGCTGGCAGCTACAGCTCTGATTTAACTCCCAGCCTGGGAACTTCCATATACCACAGGTACAGCCCTAAAAAGACAAAAAATAAAAATAAAAAAAATTTTAAAAGTATAAGCAGAGCTATTGACCAAGGTGGTGACCCTCCTCACAGTGTCAAGTGGACGCCCAGGACAAAGGGAGAAGAACTGAGAGAGATGAAAGACCACTACTAAAAGGTCCAAAATCCATAAAGAAGGAGAGGCCATGGGTGGGGGTGGGGGTGCAGGACCGAGAATCACGAAAGAAAACAGGAATGGCAGAAATTTTCATGCCCTTAAGACTCTGAAGAGCTCAGGCAGAACAGGTTCAGTAAGTACCAAGCAGGATGAAGGAGGGAGGAAAAGATGCATCATCAGCCACATCGATTCACATTTCAGAACACCAAAGATAAGGAAAAAATTCTAGAAGATATGGGGCAAAAGTAACGTTAAATGGAACTAGAATCTGACTTCTTGGCAGCAGTACTGGATAAGATAGTGGAGCAATGCCTTCAAAGTTCTAAGAAACTGTGATTTCAAAAATTTTAGCTAGCTCACCTATTAGGTATGTGTGTAGACAAAACAGAGACATCTCAGACCACATCAGATCTCAAAAAGTTCATGCCCCATGCATTTCGAATGGGAAAAAAAAATTATTCAAGGAGGTTCCTCCCATCCGACCCCCTCCCACAAATCCAAGAAGATGCCGAGAGAGAGAGAGAGAGAGAGAGAGAGAGAGAGAGAGAGAGAGAGAGAGAGAGAGAGAGGGAGGGAGGGAGGGAGGGAGGGAGGGAGGGAGGGAGGGAGGGAGGGAGAGAGAGAGAGAGAGAGAGAGAGAGAGAGACGTGTGATGCTAGAAATGTGGATGGCCTCGTGTGATCCAGGAGACACGAGGAAGGTGGGAACAAAGAGGAGCCCTTGGACCTGGGAACTAGACCCACTCCACCCTTGGGGGGCAGAACCCAGTAACACAAGTTACACGTCCTGCTGCAAAGTTCCAGCCAGACCTTAGTGACTAATCAAATAGGATCACAACAATGTAAATGCTGTTTTGATGGGGTTTCAATTTTTAGAATCCATCTCCACTCACAGCAAAGAAGATTTATAGCTCCAGAAGGGAATATAAATTCTGATAACATAAAAAAATTAGATGCTGAGCAAAAACCAGGAGGCAGGGAAGGGGAGATGGAAGTGGAAGAAGAAATCTAAAGTAAATCACTGAGTGTCTGAAATTAATACTGCCTAAGGCAAGAAATAAAAAAATGGAAACAGTGTTTGAGGTCGTAAAGGTCACCAACCAGCGGAAGAACTCTGGCAAACAGCACCTACCTCTGGAAGCAAGTGTCTAAGAGGGCAGACACATGTGTTATTTTAGGCTTTTCTGTGTTGGTTACCTATTTTCTATCATGAAGAGGCATAACTTTAAAAGTGTCTAAGAAACAGGAACGCAGTGTATACCATTCAAAGGTACTCACTATAAATTTTAATAGATTATCTTGTCTTTAAAATAATTTGACATTGGAGTTCCTATTGTGGCACAGCAGAAACGAATCCGACTAGGAGCCATGAGGTTGCAGGTTCAATCCCTGGCCTCGCTCAGTGGGTCAAGGATCCAGCGTTGTCGTGAACTGTGGGGTAGGGTGCAGATGAGGCTCAGATCCTGCATCACTGTGGCTGTGGTGTAGGCCAGTGGCTGTAGCTCCAATTCAACCCCTAGTCTGGGAACCTCCATATGCCACAGGAGCAGCCCTAAAAAGACAAAAAAAAAAAAAAAAAAAAAAAAAAATTGGACTTTCAAAGGCAATGGAGAATACAAAAAATAACCTGTACTTACAAATTCACTTTATAAATAAAGCATTTTAAATTCAAGAGAAGCCTCCTAGCTTTTTCTTCCCCAACCATACAGTAGCCTTTAAAAGACAATAAAGAGAAGAAAAGCTCGGTAAACCCTAAAGCACCCCCCCACCTCCTCTCGCTGCTAAGGATACTCAGCTGCATGAACGACTGCCCTCACGCCTGAATGCAGTATCAGCAGAGTATTGCTGAGATGCCCAATTTGCCCCTGGTATCCAGGCACGCCCTCTCTCACAATAAATACAGAACAGACTTCTAGTTCGCTGTGCCTTTACACATGTTACAAAGGAGCCAATGTCCACAGTAAGTGCAATCATTTTTTTAAAAAAGGGACATAAACTGTCTTCACACTCATACCATGTTCTTGTAAAGAACGTGGGGTGCGTTCGTCAGCCTGATTCCATCCTGAGGGTTTGGGAGTGAGCCGTCTTGTTCAAGGTGGGTTCAGGGCCTGGATCTGCGCCCAGCGAGCTGTGGGCACACCGTGCAAGCTGGCTTTTACAATGAAATGCTTGTGTCTTCCTCAACATGCATGTGCTGAAGCCCTAAGGTCCAGTGTGGTATATGTATCTGGAGGAGGGGCCTTTGGGAGGTGACAGGTTCAGATGAGGTCACAGGGTGGGGCTCTGTGATGGGATCAGTGCCCTTATCAGAGGAGAGGCCAGAGAGCTTGCTTCCTCCTCCTCTCCCCACACGGGCACCAGACAGTCCTGTGAGAGGGTAACCAGGGGCTGATGTCTGCAGGCCAGGAAGACTCTCTTCCAGCAAGGACAGAATCTACCAGAACCCTGGCCTTGCACCTCCCAGAGCTGCTGCTGTGGCCACGCGGTCTCTGGTACTTGGTTTCAACAGCCTGAATGGGCCAAGACCCTGATGAAAGGAATGATGAGCCTCGGAAAGAACCCTAATGGCAGGCTCTGAGATGTGCCCTGGACTGTCCACCTTCGGGATGACCAGCATCTGTAGCCATAATCTGAATGACAGTACTGAAGCATGTGACAAACCTGCCGTGACACACACCTAGTAGGGACAGTGGGCCTGTGTGTTGGACAACAGAAAGATTTTCACCGATGATCAACATGGACCAAATGAAGTACCCATTTACCAGGAGGAACAGAAGGGTGTGTATTCATCGTCTGAAACCACCTGCACCTGTACAGGAAATTATAGAAGACCTGACTGAACGAAAAAGACTCAAGAGCTGTGCTGGCCATAAGCTCAAAAGAAGCCACCAGTAATGTGCAGACATTAACAGGGACATTTGTGTGCGTGAATGAAATGCTGGTGACAATCAAGCGACAGTTCGTTCTGTGTGTCCCAGGTGAAGAGGAATATGAGTAACATGATCTCTAAACACAGGAGGTGAGTGGTCCAGAAATCATGTCAGAAGGACTTAAAGGACCTGGGAGCAAACAGCTAAAACAGGGAGGTGACAACAGTAGTTGTTGTACATTTACAACGTGTGATAACACAGTCACACACACACACACACACAAGTCCATGAAGCAGGAATCACTATTATTCCCATTGAGCCAATGTTTACCCCAGTGACCGGCTTGGTTTGATTCCACAGCCCACGCTCACATCAGGATGAAGCCTTTAAAAATACGGCAGGGTGACATAGCAGAGCAACGTTAGGGTTTATTCCTTTAAAAAAAAAAAATTATTTATTATTTTTACTTTTATTTTTTTCTCATTTATAATTATTTTTATTTTTGCCATTATAGCTGGTTTACAGTGTTCTGTCAATTTTCTACTGTAGAGCATGGTGACCTAGTTACACATACATGTATACATTCTTGTTTCTCACATTATCATGCCCCATCATAAGGGACTAGACATAGTTCCCAGGGCAGGATCTCATTGCTTATCCATTCCAAAGGCAATAGTTTGCATCTATTCTTTATACATTGTTCCTGGACCTAAAACTAGAACAAGAAAGGAAGGTCTCGATGGGCCAAGGCCACATCCAATGGAAGGAAGGATTTTCCTAATAATGGTTCCTTTCCAACTGCAAGGACTCAGTGGAGGCTGCCCACCAGCCAGCGCCCCACCCAGAGCCCTAGCAATACCCACTTCTCTCCCAACAAACTCCTATTCCAACCCCACAGCAAAGGAAACCAGAAATTCTTCCAACTCTTCAGCACAGTTCCATTGAAAGGACAACAAACCATCTCTAAGTGGACTGCTTGTATGTAATTCAGTTATTACCAAAGTATGTCAGCCACTCTATGCAGACCCACAGCAGCGCCTGCTAGATACAGATGCACCCAGGAAAGCGCCTGCTAGCCTGTCCTCCAGTTTTAAATTCTTTCAGAAAACATCTTCTATAAAAGATTTCTTCAGCTTCCACCCCAGAGATCTTAAGAAACACCCACACGCGTGCCAAGGAGATATTTTTCATCCTCTAATTAAATAAGAGGATATATACAAAAGAAAAGCCAGCATTTGCAAGAACAGAAACAAAGTTTAAAAATTAAGCACTGAAAGATCTCCATACTGACTTTAACGAATGCACACACAATAAATTTGTAATGCAAGGGCAGTTTATTAAATAAGCAAGAAAGAACATTCAGAATCCACTGTAAATGTCCACATCACTAAGATTACTCCAATATAAGCTATTTCACAATGAGGCACATTTTAACTACGTGTTAACTGTGTCATCTATGATTTTAAAAGTAAACTAAGTGTTCAAATATTTCAAAATAACCTGTATTTTCAACTTGCTTACATGTATGGAAACCAATTTCCATGGAGTTGAGGGATTAGAAGAAAGAAGAACTGTCCTAAGACGTGGCTCATGGATACAGTTTCCTGTCTGACTGGAGAGAAAACATCCCATGTGTGCTTATGGACTGAACATACAGATACTCACTTGCAAAGCCATGGGTAAAGGCGCTGAAGCCTTGGTTCTCGCAAATGGGATCCTTGAGAGAGAAACAAATTTGCCAAACAATGAACCTGCACAGAATCCTAGGGTGCTGGGCTGAAAGGGACCTGAAGGATTATTTGGTCCAACTCCCGCACGTCAGGACAAAAGGTGAACCTAACCCCAAATCATGCAGCTAATGAGTGGTGAAGCCAGGACCCTAAAACCCAAGAAGATACTACTTTCTGGGGCAAAGAGACTTGGCACACATGATGCAGCTAAGAGCCTTCAGACGGTGCTTATCCGGGCGCAAGTAGGACGAAGGGAATCACAGGGTCCTCAAAATCAGAAAACATTCCTGGCTGAGTTCGGGTCTGAGGTATTTGGGATCAGGAAGGATGCTGTGGGCCATGGAGGCTGACGCAGAGGCTGCCTGTCATGAGCTGCAAGGGTTGGGGGGACCCCAGCCCAGAACCACACAGCCTCCAGACACAGAAAAGGCAGAGGCTTGAGCTCAACATCCGGACAGTACTAAGGCCTGCCTGTGCCTCGGGGTCAGCCCAGGAGCCGCGCGTGGGGACTGAAACTTACAAAACTGAAAGACAATAGCCTAGTGTTGCTCTAAGCCACCAGGCTTGCGGTATGTGTTAGAGGAGCAAGAGAAAGCGAACTCTCAGCCCTTGGCCAGTCTGAGGCCCAAGGCCATGGGGACAGACCCAGCCTCACAGCACATCCGTCTGCAGTTTCCCACACTCTTCGGGTCACATGAGGACAACGGTCACGCCACACAGCCTGGCGCCAAGGGGCAGGTGGGAGGGGCCCTGCAGCTCCTAGAGAGGTCCCCCTCCCCCACTGCCTGCTGTGGCTCATTCTTTGAACTGCATTTGCTTCCAAGCAAAATAAAACTTACTTGAATAAATCTTGCAGTGTTCTGCTTGAAACGGTTGGACTTTCCAAAAAGCATCTTGTCAGAATTCTGTATTTTTTTCCTAAAACATATTCCGCCCCCTGAGTCGTGCCCAAAGCCTTGGTGATGAGGCCAGATCACAGGGTGAAGGCACACCCCTGTGATTCCCATCTGCAACCAGCCTCTCCAGGAAAGGCGTGACTGCATCAGACCTTAAACGTGGGCAGAGGAAGCGCACACCTGGGCCACAGCCCGGCCCAGCACTTCTGTGCCCAGCAGCCAAGCACCACGCGCCTCACAGCCCAGGCCAAGGAGGCAGATGCAGCTCCAGCAACCAGACTGGTTTTCCTTCCAACCTCCAACCCAACACTCCTCGGTCCTGGGGCAGGGTGGGCGGACATGGAGAATAAAGCAGTGGCAGGAGAAGGAAGCAAACTGAACACAGTGGAGGAGAAAAGGTGTCAACCCACAGTCCACTTGGATAGATACTGAACCACAGACATGACCCTCCCAGCTGGCCACAAGACAGCGGGACACACTGCACACCAGGGATGGCATTCACCCTGGGCACCAAGCTCAGCAGTTCAGCAGCCGATGACCGGCCCAGTCCAGCCCCTGGCCCCTCCTCCTCCTGTCTGTTCCGTTTTGATTTAGTTAGATCAGCCTTTGCTTGTTTCTACTTCAGGAAAAAAGACGCAGTAGAAGCACATCGGATGAACCTCAAGAGAGTGACAAATGCTCATCCACATCAGCTTCGTTTGCGCAAGAAGCCAACACAAGTCGCATTATTCTTCACCCCGATACCTTCTAACTTAACCACCAACCCCTCTCCTCAAACAACTAACACCCAACACTGTAGGCACTTTTATTCCTCAACTCTTCAAACCCTCATCTAAACAAACACCTGAATCAAACCCTTCGATGTCTCGGGCACCCACCGGCTTTCCCCTCCCCCAGGGGACAATTCTGCCCCAGTGACCCTGCCTGTCCTCAGTCACTCTCCCTCTGGGAATGGAGGGCTATATTCCTCCCTGAACAAAATGAATCAGGGCTGAAGGAGCCCAGGGGCTCAGGGACATCACACAGGGCAGGGCACTCAGTCCTGCCCTGGAATTATACCTAAGGAGGCTCAGACACTGTCTATTCTTCTCCTTCAGTTGCACACAAGAAACACCAGTGCAGTATTTTTTCTTCCCAGTTGCAATTGAGCCACAAAACCCTGCCACCTGGAGGCTTCCTGGGGGGGCCGGGGGCAGACCCTCCTGCTGCTCCAGGTAAGGCAGGAGCAGCACTGCGGCCCTGCTCCCTCCCGAGAGCCATGGAAAAGCAAGGACTTTCTGGGAAACCCATTCTCTTACTTTCTTCCCAGACTGGCTGGTACTCCACTGGCACCTCCCTCCCCACTGTGTCCCACATCTGGGATTCTTTCAGCAAACATTCCCTGTGGAAAAGCCTTTTCATACAGGACTCCTGAAGAGAAATGAGACCTTTTAGGTACCAATGACATTAAATGAATGGTGAAATCTGAAGCGCTGATGATACCTGAGAGTGGGAGACCCCACCCCTTCCATCTACAGCACCTGTGTAACTGTCTACTACACTCGTATAAATTTAACCACTTACATTGTCCAATTTCTGTTTTTATTTTATTGTGGTTAAAACCACCTCATACCAGATCTATCCTCCTGACAAACTTTCAAGCACAACCTGCAGCAATGGTATTTCTTATACTACTAGAATAAATAATTTTAAAATGTGTATGGAAACACAAAAGACCTCAAATAGCCAAACCATTACTGAGAAAGAAAAATGTCTAGAGGAATCAGGTTCCCTGACTTTCAGACTATACTATAAAGCTACAGTCATCAAAACAGCATGGTACTAGCACAAAAACAGAAATACACATCAAGGGAACAGGATAAAAAAGCCCAGAAATAAACCCACGCAGCTATGGTCAACTAATCTATGACAAAGGAGGCAAGAATGTACAATGGAGAAAAGATAGTCTCTTCAATAAGTGGTGCTGGGCAAACTGGACAGCCACATGTAAAAGAATGAAATTTGAACATTCTCTAATACCATATATAAAAATAAAGTCAAAATGGATTAAAGACCTAAATGTAAGGCTGGATACGACAAATCTCCTAGAGAAAAACATGTGGAGCACTGACATAAATCATAGCCACATTTCTTTGAGATTTGTCTCCTAGAGTAATGGGAACAAAAGTATAAAATAAATGAATGGGACCTAATTAAAGTTAAAAGCTTTTGCACAGTAAAGGATACCATGTACATACATACACTTCATGTCCTTGGTGGAATGCATCAAGTTAATAATTTTAAAGTTATTTGTGTCTTACTGTATAAATTAAAAGTAATACATTATTACCACTGGTTTGTTAGATACAGCTGATTTTTACAGTCACAGCAGATACAACACAATCATGTACAAAAAGGACGATCAACAACATCTCTTCCTGAGCAACTGCTTGGACACCAGGACTCATGTAGCCTGACCCCTGTATTTTTTTATTATTATCATTTTTTATTTTTATTTTTTTGCTTTTTAGGGCGATACCCATAGCATATAGAAATTCTGAGGCTAGGGATCAAAAAGGGGCTACAGCTGCCAGCCCACACCACAGCCACAGCAACGCAGGATCCAAACTGCATCTGCAACCTACACAGCTCATGGCAATGCCAGCCAGATCCTTAACCCACTGATCGAGGCCAGGAGTCGAACCTGCGTCCTCATGCATACTAACACTAGCTGGATTCATCTCCATTGAGCCACAACAGGAACGTCTGACCCCTGTGTTTCAATTACACGGATAATTAAGAAAGCTGAAACATTCCCTCTCTTTCCAAGTTTTCTTAATTTCCTAACATTGCCTTGAAAGTTCAAAACTCCTCAAAAATATTTTGATGGAGACTTTGAGAGAATGGAAACATAACATGAAAACCAACCTCCACCATTTAAAGGAACCCTTCACTGGTCTCTCTTAGACTCCCTGGGGATCTTCAGGTCTGGTCTTGCACTAAATGTGGCTCATGAACAGCTTGTGGGAAAGCGACCCCTGAACACAAGTGGCCAGTGACCACAGTCCTTTATGCTGCAGGACGGAGAGGAGGCCACAGTCCATACGTCAGATGTCCCCTCTGCCTCCCTAAGGAGATCACACTATGAAACAGACAGGAGGCTAATCACTGCTTTTTCCTACCACATGGGGAAAAGAGAAAGGTGGAGTTTGCTAATGTTTTTCAAGACTTTTTAATAACTGCTGGAAAAATTTTTTAACATCAACAAGAAACAAATGAGTTAAGACATAACTGCTGATTGGAAGCTTTGCCAAGAGAAGAGGTATGTGGAAAAGAGATGTTTCATTTCTATGAAATCATGTTTATGAGATCACAAAGGCAGAGCTGACAGATTCTCCCCAATAGCAGGACTCACAGGAAAGTGAGTTTTCTCCTAAGAGCACTAATAGCTCCTATCACTCTTGCTATGCAAATCTGTGGCCTGGGGTGGGGGTGCAGAGCCAAGAGCCTGTGCAGGGCCCTTGGCGACACATGGAAAGGCACTCATGGAGCCTATGATGCATAGCCCTGCCTCGGAGCCCCTGGCCGGAGCATCGTCCCAGCACACCATCCACTGAAGGCACTATAGCAATGCTCTTGGGGCAACTCTATACTTTTACCTGTTCCAGTCCCGTCAGCAACACCAGGGCATCTGACATACCAACAAAGGTCTGACCGTCCAACTTGAGAATTCTAGAAAGCCAGGCGGTGAGGCCTAGAGCAGTGTGGAACCTATGGAGTCAGACCCAGGCATCACTCCATCACCCGTCATCTCCCTGAGCCCCACACGAGCAGAGCTATTCTCCTGCGGGGCCACTCATTCAAATTTCACTATGTGGAGTTCCCGTCGTGGCGCAGTGGTTAACGAATCCGACTAGGAACCATGAGGTTGCGGGTTCGGTCCCTGCCCTTGCTCAGTGGGTTAACGATCCGGCGTTGCCATGAGCTGTGGTGTAGGTTGCAGACGCGGCTCGGATCCCGCGTTGCTGTGGCTCTGGCGTAGGCCGGTGGCTACAGCTCCGATTCAACCCCTAGCCTGGGAACCTCCATATGCCGCGGGAGCGGCCCAAGAAATAGCAACAACAACAACAAAAGACAAAAAAAAAAAAAAAAAAAAAAAATTTCACTATGTGATGATGCCCTGAAGACAATGAAGGCTCATGTCCTCAACATGAACCGCAGTCACCGCTAATCATCCACGAGCCGCCCAGAAGATGCCCATCTCTGGACGGTGAGGGCTGGTGCAGAAAGGATCCCTCACCTCCCAACCCCCCAGGCAAGAGGCTTTGTTGTGCTTTGCATGCTGGCTGCTCAAGGAATGTGCCAAGGCGGATCCTGTGCCCCAGGGAGTACACACAATTACTGCATGGATGGCACCACCCCAAACGCCACTGGACCAAGGAGCAGAAAACAGACCGAAGTACGCAAGCTCGCACATGTCAGGGCTCCTCTGCAAGATAAAGCACTTGACTCCCTGACTCAGATTCTTAGTGGCTCCTCTCAGTTTTCAAATAGCAGTAGTGTAGGACCATGAGATGAAAGCCTCCTATTCCACACATTTCCCAAGTGTGTTGTTTATCTGCTTTCTGTGATGGGGTTTCCACTGAATGGGACACGTTTGGGTGGGAATTTCAAGATTTCCTTCCCTCCACAGAAAGAGTCTGTTTTTCATGTTTATCACTCATCCAGCAAGTATTTTCTGAGTGTACGCCCCATGCTGGACACCACGAATAAAATGCTGGACAGGATCTACAGGTGGGGAGCCCACCCCAGTCAGGGCCAAATGCCAGGAGAGAAACTGCCAGGAGGAAATTAGAACTTTCAACTCCAGGCCTTCTCAAACAGTTGAAATATTCTAGATAAACCAGATAGAAAAGATTCTAACAATTCAAAAGTGAGGTGCAGTCTCAGCTGACCTCCTTAGCTACACAGAAAAGAAAGATGACTCTTAGCGAGCTTCACTCTTTGCTTTTAGGAAAATATTTTAGTTCAAAGGTGATTACCATGTGCAAAATAACCCCACTCTCCAAGCTGATGCAGGCAGGAAAAAGCAAGCTGGCATCCAGATAATGAGGTAGGGAGTTCCTGTTGGGGCTCAGCAGGTTGCAAACCCAACTAGCATCCATGAGGATGCGGGTTTGATCCCCGGCCTCGCTCAGTGGGTTAAGGATCTGGCATTGCCATGAGCCATGGTGTAGGCTGCAGATGTGGCTCAGATCTGGTGTGGCTGTGGCGTGGGCCAGCAGTTGCAGCTCTGATTCAACCCCTAGCCTGGGAACTTCCATATGCTGTGGGTGCAGCCCTAAAAAGACCAAAAAAAAAAAAAAAAAAAAAAAGCATATAATGAGGAAAGAAGAGGCAGGTCAGGCTCTGCTCACTGGGAGGGACTTGGGTGTGGGGGTGCAGGCCCAGGCCCAGAGTCGGGAAGGAGGGTCAAGGGGTTGGGGGGCTGAGCCCAACACCAAGGTCACAGCCTGGAGCCCGAGATTTCAGGAGTGAGTTCTAAGCTAGGTTCTAACTCAGCCTCCTTTACTCCCAGGCTTCAGCAGAGTCAGTCACTCACCAGCTCTGGGAGGAATGTGAGGAAGAAGGAGAGGGCCTTTCCCCTTGAGGCCAAAGGGCAGAGGGCGGGCGGCCATCACAGCGGGGGAGATACGCTCGGGACAGTTGAGACCAAGGAGCAGAGTCCAGGCTATAGAGGCCACAGAACTGCCACCCAGGCCCTCCATCCACCTCCTCCCAAGCCTCAGATACACGAGGCCCACGTGGTGCTCCCAGACCACCCAGGATAGGGGCTCAGGCCATGTCATGTGACCATGAAGGGAAAAGTACAGAGCTGAGACATGAGGGGCTGTAGAGGGTACAGAAACCTGGGGCAAAGAAAGAAATGATTTCTTCTTCCAGTGCCAGTCACCACAGCCCCGTGTTCCAAGGCCTGAAGCTTAGAGGAGAGGCTGGAAGGTGTCTCAGCTCCATGCGAGGCGTCAGTCTAGGGAGCTGAGGCACCTCTCTTCAGAAGGCTGAGCTTACCTCCTCCAAGACTGACTGTAAAATGACTCTTTATATCAAATTCTATCTTTTGATTCTGTTATAAAGTATCCTGTTCCTTTAGAAAGAAGAAATAACAAAAACTGCACTTACTTTTTTTTTGGCTTTTTTTTTTCAGGGCTGCACCTGCAGCATATGGAGGTTCCCAGGCGAGGGGTCAAATCAGAGCTGTAGCTGCTGGCCTACACCACAGCCACAGCCATGTGGGATCCGAGCCATGTCTATGACCTACACCACAGCTCATGCAATAGTGTAGCCGTGAACCTTAACCCACTGAGCAAGGCCAGGGATCAAAACTGCATCCTCATGGATACTAGTCAGATTCGTTTCTGCTGAGCCACGATGGGGACCTCCTGCACTTACTATTTTAAAAGGAACTCTTTATCTTCACATATTCCAAAATAGTCTTTAGAAAATACAAATGTTAATAACAAAAAGTATGTCCACAGGTACATTTTCTTTTCTATTAAAACATGTCACTCTATCAACAGAATCCATCCTTTAAGTTCAGTTTACAGCACTTCTCTACTCCAGGGTAAATTAAGTCTCTCTTAAAGCCTCAAGGTTTCTTTTGCATACAAGGGTTCTTTTCTGATATGTCTTATACTATGAGGGCTACTAATAACTAATTCTCTATAGTTTCCAGTTCAAGTTTAGATTGGCTTGCTTCATATAGTTTTATTTTCCTCATGACAATCCCTCTCGCTCACTCTTCTGGGTGACAAGGGGTGTGTCGAAGCTGATTCCCCTTGTCCCGGGGCGGGGGGGTGGGGCTGTCCAGCAACAACAAAGCGGTCAAGATCGTCCTGAAAACTCATCATCTCATCGGGCATTTGCAGCCCCTAAATTAAAAATGTTAAGTTGTAAATAAGGTGTCCATAAAATGAAGTAAATGTCTTTGGAATGAAGAAGGCAGGGGATTTGCACTGAGTTAAACAGTCCGACATCCATGTCCACCTGGAGCCTGGAGTGTGGCCGCACCAGGAAACGGGGTCTCGGCAGGTGTGACTGTTCAGATGCAGTCACACTGGAGCCCTAAATCTGAGCCCTGGTGTCCCCACACAAAGGCCAGGTGGAACAGGGAGGGTGGACGCTGGAGACAAGCCCCCTGGGCCAAGCAGGCAGAGAGGACCCCTCCTCAGAGCTTTGAGGGAGCAGGCCTGACCCAGGCCAAGCCAGGCCAGCTCTCCCCACAGGTTGAGGTCTTGTGGCCAGTGTGTAGGGATGGACAACAGCAGCTCTGGGAAACTAACAAAATATCTTGACTCAACAGCATGATGGGAGGAAAACAGCCTGCCCAGGACCCGGTTTTCACTCAAGTGAAATCCAAACGCAACAAAGAAGCCTGGTACTGGTGCAAACGCCCATCTAGTATTCCAGCCCCACATGCCAACCACTCCCATCCCCCTGCCCTGGGTGGCCCTCCCTGAGATCCCAGGACCCCCTTACCGGGCAGTTCAGCACCCTGGCCCTGCTGCAGGGAGAAGCCCACTGGCTGCGGAGATGGGGAGGTCAAGCAAAGCTGGCTCTCCTGCAGGCCCGACGGAGCCACACCCTGTCTGCTTTGCCACTTCTGGAACCCCTTCCCATGCCCCATACAAAAAGTAACAAAAACATAGTTGTAATCATTATAATTCACTGAAAACTGGACAGGAAAAATGCCCACATCTAAAACCATCAACATTCCCCAAATCTTTAAAGCTTTTCCGGCTTACTTAATAATTTCAACCTGCCTCTTGCAGTTCAATCAATTCTAAATGAAAAGCTTTGTGCAGAAGTGGCCAGAATTGTCAAAATAATTTCTTCCATACCCCTGTATCAGTCGTGTGTGTGTGCATCAAGCTTTCAGCAAGGAGGGTTAAACAGACGCTCTTTTCTCCTCCAATATTTTGGTGGCTGCGTCACTAGGGAGATCGTTCATCAATGCCTCACTTGTAACTGACATTTTCAATGGAATTATGTAGCTACCTTGACATTTTCAACAAGTTACGAAAGGTGGAAAAGAAAAAAAAAAATTTCACACTCACACAGAAAAATGAAAATTTCTGGGAATCCAGTTAAACTGCTTCATTCTAGTAAAGAGGGCTTTGGCTTAAATAGTTCTTCTGAAGAGACTCTTAGCGGTTCAAGGAGAAGCTCTGCCAAGTGTGTAAGCTGAAGCAGCCCTCTGTGGTTCCGCAATTCTATTTCCACTGACGCGACACTCAAGGGCCGCAAGCATAAAGTGCCCATTGATCACAATAATGAACACAAACCCTCCCCAAGCCACTTCAGTCAATTCAGGAAGGACGCTCTGCCATCAGGTACATGGAGCTCACCATCTACACCCAGTACTAATACTCTGCTCTTATTTCAGTCCCGGGAACTCCGCCTGACCCCCAGCTCCCTTCAAGGTCCAGTACCCACGTGGAGCCAAAGGGGTAGAGCTCCCTCCTGCCACAGCTCTGGCTGAGGAGCCCAGGAGGCAGCATGAGGGCAGGGAGAGGACTGGGTGCCCTGGCCAGCACACCAATGCCCCACTGCCTGCCACCCCTGCAGATCTGGTGAACCACATGTGTTCTGCTTCAAGGGCCATCAGTGCAACACTCCAGGTTAAAAATAAAATCAGCACTTCCCGGGAGTTAACTTTGTGGCTCAGCAGTGAGGAACCGGACTAGTATCCATGAGGACACAGGTTAGATCCCTGGCCCCACTCAGTGGGTTAAGGATCTGGCGTTGCCACAAGCTGCAGTGTAGGCTGCAGACGCGGCTTGGATCTGGCATTGCAGTGGCTGCGGTTTAGGCTGGCAGCTGCAGCTAATTCGACCCCTAGTCTGGGAACTTCTACATGCTATGGGTGCAGCCCTAAAAAGCGTTAAAAAAAAAAAAAATTAGCATTTCCCTACATTGTCAGAGCAAGTGGGGTGCACAAGGGCTGGACCCCCCATACTTAGCTAGCTGTGTGCTCCCAGAAAAGCCGTTTGACCTCCCTGAGCTTCTTTACCCTCATGTTCTGAGGCTGAGGCTGAGGCAGGGCAGGCGTGCAGGGCACCTGAGTGCTGCCCCCAGCCACATTCAGGTTTTAGCTTGAAGTTCCACCAGGAACACGGTGCCAGCCTCCAGCAAAGCACGAGGACCATGCCCCCACAGAGTTACTGAAGGGATATTTTTTTCTTTTCACATAAATACATGCTGATAGCTATTCCAGGGCTGTTATGTCTTATGTCAGGATATACAGATACTGAGTCTGCAAGTTAAAACCGTCACTCCAAAATTGTTGCCTCTGGGACAAAGAGACTTTGCCCTGTTACCAAGGCTGCTTGGCTTGTGTGAGGCTGAGTCACCGATACAGGGCAGGCCCGGCCGGAAGCGCGCCACGCCATCCACATGGGAAGGGGCCGCGTCACCACGGCCTGCCAGTCCCCTGGGTCTGGGAACTGGACTCAAGGACGAGGTCTCTGTTTAGAAGTTAACAGACACTGGCTGAGTGATGGGAGAGGACAGCCTGTGAGCCTTGGGAATAAATCAGCTGTTGTTCAAAATCTGAACCAAAGAGACTTTTCCAGGTTTATATTCCTTTCCTGTTCCTTGGGTTTTTTTCTGCCCTTTTCTCCCTGGATATTTGCAAAGTGTTCTTTCTTCCCTAAGAAAGAAGGAGATTTTGTTTGTCTGGGGGCCAGAGCTGTAAAAAGAACTAGGGGACTAGCCCGCTCCCGGAAGTAAGCACACGAGCTGCTGAAAGGCCATCCTAAGAGGACCTCCAAAATACGGAGAGAGACAGACATGCACTCAGAGGAGATGGAGTCAAGACAATTCTCCATCTAAAAATTTTTCACATAGCTCAAATATGACTGAGTATGTATCTTAACGCTTGTGAAATTAAGCATCCACAGAAAAAGGCACAAAACGTGAGGATCAAAGATTTACCACAAAAAAAAAACACTCAGGTGACCAATCCCAGGTCATGAGGCAGACCCTGTCAGAACCAGAGGCCTCCCCAGGATCTATTAAGCAGCAGCTTCTCCCTTTCCCAAAGGCAGCTGCCCTCCTGCCTCATACCTAAGTCTGCATCCTAGGATAGCTCCATGGTCCTTTTAAAAATGTTCCTTAAGTGAATCTGCAGTCAGTATTCTTGGTGTCCAGCTTCCTCTGCTCCACATTACGTGTGTGAAATTTATCTGTGTGGTTACATGTACTTGTCCGTTCATTCCTTTATATCAGTGCATATTCCACTGCACAAATATACAATCTGTCCATCTAATCTTGCTGAGCATCTGATTTCTTTCCAGGTTTGAGTTATGAATGTGCTGTTCCAAACATTCTTGAATATTATGCATAACGTAAATCTGCGTAGATCACACCAGATTCCTAAAGTGATGAGACCAACTCATGTTGCTCACCAATAAAGCCAGAAAGTGCCAGCTGCCCCATGTTCTTGCCACAGTTGACTCATGGTAGTTGTACCTGCACCTTCTCTATAATAAATTATGTAGAACACCTTTTCAAAAGTCTATGTGTCATGTCTTTTAACTCTCTGTATACTGTAATCCGAACAAGACCTTGTTACTCTTTTATATAGTGATTAGTATTAGTGATTAGTTAGTAGATTTCTCCACATAATCATATTTAAAGTTGCATTTCTGACCATATGGGATAATTTTTCTACCTAAATAACATCTTCTATATATTCCATATATGTGTTCTTAGTCTAAAATCTGTTGGTAACAAAAACCTTTCAATTACTGTGTGTCTGAAATGTCTTTATTTCACTCACCTACTTGAAGCATATTTTTGCTGAGCAGAGAACTCTAGATTGGCAGTTCTTTTCTTTCCACAATTTTTTTTTTTTTTTTTGGCTTTTTAGGGCCACACCCATGACAAATGGAAGTTTCCAGGCTAGGGGTCAAATTGGAGCTACAGCTGCCAGCCTACGCCACAGCCACAGCAACATGGGATCTGAGCCATGTCTGCAACCTATACCACAGCTCACGGCAATGCCGGATCCTTAACCCACTGAGCGAGGCCAGGGATCAAACCCACATCCTCATGGATCCTGGATGATCCTAGTAGGGTTTGTTAACTCCTGAGCCATGAAGGGAACACCCTATTTCCACACTTTGATGATATCATTTCATTGCCTTCTGGCTTCCACTGTTTCAGCTAAGAAGTCAGCTATTGATAAAAAGCGTAGCTTGAAAAGTAATGTCTTTTGTTCTCTGGCTGCTTCTAATATCTCCTCTCTGTTTTTGCTTTCATCAGTTTTACAATAATATGACTTCGTATGAGTTGCTTTTTACTTATCCTTGTTAGAGTTCATAGGATTTCTTGAGTTTGTAGTTGTAGGTTATCATTTAGAAAGTTCTCAGTCATTTTTTGGAGCTCCTGTTGTGGCTCAGTAGTTAACGAATCTGACTAGGAACCATGAGGTTGCAGGTTCGGTCCATGGCCTTGCTCAGTGGGTTAAGGATCTGGCGTTGCCATAAGCTGTGGTATAGGTCGCAGACATGGCTCAGATCCCGAGTTGCTGTGGCTCTGGTGTAGGCCGGCGGCTACAGCTCTGATTAGACCCCTAGCCTGGGAACATCCATATGCTGCGAGTGCAGCCCTAGAAAAAAGGCAAAAAGACAACAACAACAAAAAAAAAAAACAAAGAAAAGAAAAGAAAGTTCTGAGTCATTTTCTACTTAAGTATTGCTGTGTTCCATGTTAACGCTCATCTCCTTTCAAAATTCCAATTATAAGATGATAAAAAGAAAAAAAAAAAAAAAAACCTCACCACATCTTGTAACCTCTGTTCTGTAGTTTCTTCCTTTTGCTCTCCGTGTTTTATATTCCACATTTGCATCTATTTTTCGGGTTGCTAAATCTGTCCTTGGTTATATCTAATCTATTGTTGAACCTGACCCTGAGTTTACTCGGTTATTGTAATTTGTGGTTCTAGAATTTACATTTGGTTCTTATTTATACTTCCCAGTTCTCTTGAATTCTTGTCTTTCCTTGAAAATAGTAGGTATAATAATTTTAAAGTCTGTTTTTCATAACACTAATCTGTGAAGCTTCTATACATTTTTCCACCACTATTGTTTTTCTGGGTTTGGGTAATGTTGTTCTTCCTTCTTCAGTGTTTATTTTGATTGTCAGGCACTGTTTTTGCAAAATTAGTAGCAATACTTTGGTAACTTCAGTTACCAAAGAGTAGAAATACTTTGAGGGTTGGGATAATGCTATATTCTTCCAGAGGGGATTTAAGCTTTTTTCTGCCTATGGTACTCCTACTCTGGAATCACCTTGATCTCATTTCAGGGAATGAGATGACTAAAAGCTGGGCTTCCCAACTCCATGATCCTGGGCCTATAATTCTTCATTATCTTATAACCACCTCAATGCCTCTACATCTCTAAAGACCTAATTTTTTTTTTAAGAGAAGCTTTAGATTCACATGAAAATTAAGAAGATACAGAGAATTCCCAAATGCCCTCTACCCCTACCTATGTATTCAGCCACCCCAATTATCAACATCCCCCACCAGATGGTACATTTGTTACAACCACATTGACACATCATGATCATGCAAAATGCACAGTGTACATTAAGGTTCAGTCTTGATGCTGTTCATTCTGTGGGTTTGGACAAATGTACAATCACATGTACCCACCATCACACTATCATACAGTGTTTTCACTGCCCTAAAATCCTTCAGGCTCCACCCATTCACTGCCTCCCCTGGCCGCCGCCAGGTCATCTCTGTACACTCTCGATAGTTCTGCATTTTCTAGAATGTCACAGAGTTGAACAGTAAGGAGCTTTTTCAGATTGGCTTCTGCTACTTAGCAAAATGCATCTAAGATTCCTCTCTGTCCTTTCATGGCTTGAGAGTCTGTTCCTTTTTAGCAATGAATAATATTGTAATACTTGGATATATCAGAGTTTATTTCTCCATTCATCTACTGAAAGACATCTTGTTGCTTAGAGCAGATCTTTTAATATGTTAACTTGCTTCTCCAGTCTTTCCTTAACGAGTTAACTCGAGTTAGTCCACCACCCTGGCCCCGTGTTTTATTTTAACAAGCTGATCCTTTGCTATATCTCCTCAAAGTCTACCCATATAGTAGCTCATGAATTTGTCTACTTATTGCATTAGTATTATCCAACAAGACATGTTATTCTCAACTTCGCTTTTATCCAGCTTCAGTTTGATCCAACCAGACGTGTTGGATGAAGCTCAACTATTTAAACTATTTAAAGTCCTTTAAATAGTTTTGACTATTTTAAAAATACTGGGGGAAAAAAAACATTAAAAGTAAACAAAAGTCGAGTAAAGGAAGACACAGAGGGGAGAACAAGTGAAGGCAATGAAAGGTGGCATCTACAAGCCAGGCAGAGAGGCCTCAGAAGAAACCAACCCTACCCACACCTTCGCCTTGGTTTTCTCTCTGGAGAGAGCTATAGGGAAGGACACCTTTGTTGTTGAAAGCAAGAAAATGAAAAAGAAAAAAATCATCTGTAATTCTACCACTTTCATTTTTAATTTATACAAAGGCCCATCCTAAAATAACTGCTTGTCTTACGTTATATAAAATAAACTGAATATGGAATGGCATAATAATACTTTAAACATAAATAGAATTACTGATACTTTATATTAAAATCACAAACAGGCCTCGTACTCGTTCCACAAATAAATGGTGACATTTTTCTAGCATCTTTTGGTTATAACAGTATTATATCCTTTTAAACTACGACTAAAAGTTTACTCTTAACTACAGGACACTGAGAAAGAGAAAATATAAAAAGTTTCAACAGTTTTCTTCGCTGTTTAAGAAAACTGGAGTGGATACGCCTGCTAGAACTGCTAAATAAAAAGTGACACTTCAAAATGAGAAAGTTCTCCTCTACAGGGAAAATAAAAATGTTTCATAATAGTGGTTTAGAAACATCAAGTGTCCAAAATTATTGTACCTAATAAGATTTTCCATCCTGTCTGGCAATATTCTTGAGCTGGAGAAAAAGTTAAATTACCTTGTCGAAAGGTCCAAAACAAGGCCCTCTGTCTCCAGCATTCCTTTTCTTTCTATCATCAGAAATTGATTGTCAGGCTACTATAGCTTTCATCACTTTAAACCACAAATGAAAGGCCTCATTTTTAGGACACCAGCAAATGCATACTTTATATGTTTCTATTAATATTGGTGTTCTCCCTTTGCAGTGCATACAGTCTACACATAGCAGAGTGTTAGAACACCAAGTCCCTAACTCTTTATATGCTATAATTTTCCAGAGGGCTGGTCAATATAAACAGGTATTGAAAATTATACACCTTTGTAAATGTCCAAAAAATACATGTATCTATTTTTGCTATTTTTATATCATATTTACATTGATATGTAAATTATGATATATTTTACCAACATATGCATTCTTATTTGTATAATATTTGGAAATTTGTGTTCTTAGAAATAATGCATTCCCTTTGGAAATAAATTTTAACATTAATCTTTTTTTTTTTTTCTTTTTTGTCTTTTTGCCTTTTCTAAGGCCACTCTCACAGCAGGTGGAGGTTCCCAGGCCAGGGGTCCAGTCGGAGCTGTGGCCACTGGCCTACGCCACAGCCACAGTGATGAAGGATCCGAGCCGCGTCCACAACCTACACCACAGCTCACAGCAACGCCGGATCCTTAACCCACTGAGCAAGGCCAGAGATCGAACCCGCAACCTCATGGTTCCTAGTCGGATTCGTTAACCACTGAGCCACTATGGGACCCCCCCAAGATTAATCTGTTTTAGATCAATTTGTATAAATCTTTACAAATGTATAATTAAATACATTAATCAAAATGAATATTAAAGAAGGTAAATAGGAAAGGAAGAATTAATACTGTTAAAATGTCAATGCTGGAGTTCCCGTCGTGGCTCAGTGGTTAGCGAATCCGACTAGGAACCATGAGGTTGCAGGTTCGATCCCTGGCCTTGCTCAGTGGGTTAACGATCCAGCATTGCCGTGAGCTGTGGTGTAGGTCACAGACGCTGCTCGGATTCCGCGTTGCTGTGGCTCTGGTGTAGGCTGGTGGCTACAGCTCCAATTGGACCCCTAGCCTGGGAACCTCCATATGCCTCGAGAGCAGCCCAAGAAATGGCAAAACGACAAAAAAAAAAAAAAAAAAAAAAAAAAAAGTCAATGCTACCAAAAGTCACCTACAGAGTCAATAAAATCTCCATCAAGAGTCCAGTGCCAGGGAGTTCCCACTGTGGCTCAGTGGTAACGAACCCAACTAGTATCCATGAGGATATGGGTTGGATCCCTGGCCTCACTCAGTGAGTTAAGGATCTGGCACTGCCTTGAGCTGCAGTGTAGGTAGCAGATGCGGCTGGGATCTGGCATTGCTCTGGCTGTGGCGTAGGCCAGCAGCTGCAGCTCCAATTCAACCCGTAGCCTAGGAACTTCCATATGCTGCGGGTGCGGCCCTAACATAAATAAATAAATAACCCATAAGTCAAAGTAAAGATTGGAAAGGAAATGTATACATTAGTAAGTATGAGCCACAGCTCACAACACATGGGTGAACCAGAAACAAAAGCATGAAAAAAAAAAATACGACAACTAGTATATTTCCAGTTCTTCAAAACTACTTGTACTAATCTGGTAAACTATAGAACTCTGCTTTTACAAGACAAGTGAATGATAAACTCAACTTGGTAGGCGAATGGAACAGTGAAAGAACACACAAGTCCTATTCTGGTTTCCTCTACTGGCATTGGGAACATTCCGTCTCTTCAACTGGGAATAGGCCACCTGTGTGTATCTAGGTTGCATAACACACCTTGCAGCCCTTCCTGGGTAGCATACAGTAGCAGCAGCTGATAACAGGCACACATACATCTGTGTTCAACTCTATGTTCCTTTCACCATTTTAAAACTCCCTTTTATTTAAAAGAAAGTGCCACTTCTGCTATCCTGTTCCTAATCACAGATTAGGAAAATATTTCAGATCCCAAAACAGACTGGGGAGAGAGATACTTCCCATCCCACAGGAATGTGTCGTACTAACTCAATGGACGAGGTTCTAGAGCGTGGGGGCCACAACCACCACGAGGCTCCTGTCTGGTGTCGTCAGCGCCTCACAGCAAAAGGGCAGCAGGAAGGGAACAAGGCCCCCAGTGCCCAGAACCAGGCAGATGCAGGGCAGGGAGAGCGAGCACCGGAGCCACACAGAAATCAGGACTGGGCACTGCTGCCACCTCCGACTACCAGCGGTCTGCAAACAACTTTCTACCCCAAGGCTTAAAACCTAGGACCAATGTTTTTGAAATAAACATTTTAGGGAAAGGATTATATTTGCTGAACAGCCTCGGGAACAATGGAATTTGGAGTTAAAAGTTTCTACTGGGAAAATAACGTTTTTTTTCCTTTTTTTTTTTTTTTTTTTTTTTTAACTACAATCACTCTGTCCAACTGCCAGAATCAGCTTTATCAATTAACAAACACCAGTGCTAACTTCCTCCTCAGGGGATTTGTTGATGCAAAACCCAGGAAAGTTTGTCTCTACTGGGAATATCTTGAAGAAGGGATTAGAGGAGGCTGGGCAGGAAGGATCTGAAAAAAACCAATATTTGCTAAACTAAAAACACATATGCACACATGGGAATTATTTTACTTTCAACATGTTCTGAAAGTAGTAACAAAACCAGGGAGAGTAAAAAGAATAATTTCACACGGATGTTTCAGGAATGCTGAAAGCGACCAGCATTTAGACCTCAGGTTTCTGAATGAGTTCATCTAAAATCTAAAAGGCACTTTGATGACAAAAAGGAGTTTGCTTTTCCTCCTTCTCTGGGCCCTGAGGCTGTTTACTGGCCACTCCGGGTTATAAACCATATCCCAAGACACCCTCAGCATCGCCATTGCAGCTGCCTGTGACATCACAGAGTAAACACTGACTTTCCCTGCAGCTCCCATTTTCCAGTCAAATCATACATGATTTTACTCTTTCCACAGTAAACAAGGTTTACTATGAAAAGTTCTGGAAGCATTATCTTAACCGGAACCCCCATCCTCCATCCCCATCGAGGCAGCACAGGACCTGGTGAAACTGAAAGGCACCTGTACCTGGGCTCCTCCAGCTCTGATTTTCGTGCCCCAGGCACAATATTCAAGGTTCTTCAGCCTCAGTTTACCCATCCATTAAATGGCAAGATACCTCCTTTGGTTGTTCTGAGAATTAAATGAGAAGCTATAAATGAAACACTCAGCACAGCACCTGGCAAATGTCCACTTAAGACAGAGGTCACCTTCGAAACTGGAACCCTCCTACACTGTTGATGGGAATGTAAGTCGGTACAACCGCTGTGGAAAACTGTATGGAGGTTCCTCAGAAAACTAAATATAGAACTACCCTATGTCAAGCAATCCCACTCTTGGGCATATATCTGGACCAAACTATAATTCAAAAAGATACATGCACTTCTGTGTTCTCTGCAGCACTATTTGCAATAGCCAAGACATGGAAGCAACTTAAATGTCCATCAACAGATGAATGGATTAAGAAGATGTGGTACATATACACAACGGTTTGCTTCTCAGCCATTAAAAAGAACAAATAATGCCATTTGCAGCAATATGGATGGAACTAGAGATTTTCATACTAAGTGAAGTAAGTCAGAAAGAGAAAGACAAATACCGTATGACATCACTTACATGTGGAATCTAAAATATGGCACAAGTGAACCTATCTGCAAAACAGAAACAGATTCACAGGCATAGAAGAGAACAGACTTGTGGTTGCCAGGGAGGAAGAGGGAGGGAGTGGGATAGATAGGGAGTTTGGGGTTAGTAGATGCAAACTATTTCATTTACCTTTTTTGGGGGCGGAGGGGCCCACACCACCTGAAGCACATGGAAGTTTGCATGCTAGGGGCTGAATTGTGAATGGAACTACAGCTGCCAGCCTATGCCACAGCCATAGCAACTCGGGATCCTAGCCATGCCTGTGACCTACACCTCAACTCACGGCAATGCCGGATCCTTAACCCCCTGAGTGAGGCCAGGAATTGAACCTGCATCCTCATGGATACTAGCTGGCTTCTTAACCTGCTGAGCCATGATGGGAACTCCAAAACTATTACATTTAGAATGGATAAGCAATGAGGGCCAGCAAAGGCTGTTTCTGTTTCCACTTCTTTGGTTTCATGCTCACCTCCCTCTGCAGAAGGCTGGTTCCCAGGATGAGGTCAATCTTGGTTCTGGGCCCTGCTTCCTCCTGTGCCCACACACACGGGGAAAGACAGCATATGTTTAGAACTTGAACAGTGAGCCTCTGTGTGGACAAGAAATGGGGTCCAGGGGGGACTGGACTACTTCACTTCCCATCAAGCCCTCTGAAGGAGGGCTTGTGGTTTTTTCCGAAGGGTAATTTAAAATAAAAGTCTTCAGCTTGCACCCAGCTTATAATTATTATTTGGGCTTAAAGCACAGGGACAACTGTCTGAACCTCTGAAAACACAATGGTAGAAAATACCCACCCTCAGAAACCAATGGATGAGTTAATTCCAGGCCAGGGTAAGTACCTATTTCTTAAGTAGGAACACAGTAGCTTTACCCAGCAACTTCAGGACAAGCAGAAGGGCAGATTGCGGCAAGGAAAGCCTAACGCTTAGAGTTGTTTGCACACATTGACGTCATCAGATATTTAATCTCTGACCCTAAAGTAAAGCCTAATAAATTTACCATTAGAAACACAGAAGTGGTCTTCAATAAAAAGAATCCTGAAAGACACAACTGTTTGCTTTCTGAGCAGGGAAGAAAAAAAAAAAAAAACTTACAGGAGGAGGACACAGCACTCTGTATCTAGACAGTAAGCTAAGTTTTCCTGAACATACTATGGGCTAGAAGCACTTAGAAAAAAGGGTTTATGGTCAAATAAACGTGGAAATACTGCAGGAGATGGACAATGCAAGAGTGTATTAAGGGCTCCAAGTTCTAAAGTAAAGAAACCATTTATTTGTATTTGACCAAATACCCACAGAACGTACCTGAAGAAATGCCATTATTGAATATTTTCCAAGCATCCCACGTGGTTTATGAACTGCCCCGCAGGGTATTAACTCAAAACATTTTGCTGTTTGTAGTTCCCTCCAAACAAAGCTATCCCAGGGCTACTCTCTAAATGTTTAACAACCTCCACCAGAAATGAGAATTAGCGTCTATCAATATGTAAACCTTAGCTAAATGACAGAAAAGAACAGAAGTCTGCTTGGTTGAGGATACACCTAAAACAGTGTCTGGCAAATAAAAATATCTGCTGAGTGAATGACCAAATCATCCTCTCCCTTGTTCTTCATTCCAGTCCAGAGAGAACACCTCTGATCTTTTCTCCAGACCCTAGAGGAAGCAGTGGCCTGGGATGCTCTGACATCACACACCTAGAAGCACACCTGGGAGCACAGAAGAGAGACCACAGACCTAGTACAAAGCAGGGCTGTGGCATCTGCAGCACTGACTTTCTGCAAAATGGGAATTAAAACTTTTCATCCCATAAGACCACAGAGAAGCAAGCGCCTGGCCTGATCTTGGCACGTGGGAGGAGTCAAAGAATGCTGGTCCCTGTGCTCCCTGCTCATTCTGGTGGACTTTTCTCTCATTTAAACACCTAGGAAACCGAAACGCAAGTGATGAGTAAAACATTGGGGTGGGGGTGGGGGGCTCTTAAGTCAGATGAAGAAAATAAGCCCAAATGCATCCCACATGGAACATGACATGAGAAGGAATCAGCTTTGAAAGGCTGGAGCAAGTTCCCAGCTCACTCCCAGGGCCAAGTGCTGCAGTGTCTTTTCATCTTGATGTGTCCATCATCTTTTCATCACATGAACTCAACAAAACTCCCAGCACGCAGTTTCATCAAATCACCCTGTTCTCTGACAAAGGCTTCACATCTGCAAAATCAAAACAGCCTATTTTGGGGCATTCCCTTCATGTATCAGCAGTTAATGAACCCAACTAGGATCCTTGAGGATGCAGGTTTGATCCCTGACCTCACTCAGTGGGTTAAGGATCCAGCTTTGCCGTGAGCTGTGGTGTAGGTTGCAGATTTGGCTCAGATCTGGCGTGGCTGTGGCGTAGGGCAGCAGCTGGAGCTCCTATTTGACCCCTAGCCTGGGAACTTCCATATGCTGGGGGTACAGCTCTAAAAAGCCCCCCCCCCCATGAGTTCCCGTCATGGTGCAGAGGTTAACGAATCCGACTAGGAACCATGAGGTTGAGGGTTCGGTCCCTGCCCTTGCTCAGTGGGTTAACGATCCGGCATTGCCGTGAGCTGTGGTGTAGGTTGCAGACGCGGCTCGGATCCCACGTTGCTGTGGCTCTGGTGTAGGCCAGAGGCTGCAGTTCCGATTTGACCCCTAGCCTGGGAACCTCCATGTGCTGCGGGAGTGGCCCAAGAAATAGCAAAAAGACAAAAAATATAAAGATAAAAAGCCCCCCTCAAAAAAACCCCAAAAACCAAAAAACAAAACAAAAGCCTATTTTTACAATACAATAGTGCCTCTTTCCTCCAGCAAGCCTCAAGCATACATATTTCCCCAAGTAATCCATGCTTACTGCTCCCCACACACTAACAACAATCCAAGTATGAAGCAGGCACAGAGCACTCCTCTAACTGACGCAGATCGGATGCACCTGGCCTGGCTGTCAGATTCCAATGCCCCCTTTGAGGAGTCCGGGCTCCTATTTATCTTGTTTCTGAAATTTGAAGTAATCTGTAATAGCAAGAAGTGGATCTGCTGATGAAAAGACTTTATAAGAGGTCTGGGTTACACTTCTCTGTGTCAGTCAGTCATCTGAGAAAGAAGGAAAGACAGGAATCATCCATGAAAATGGAAATTCCCGTGCAACACAGAATTACCTGCTGTGCCGACAGAATAAGTGGGAGCCAGGAGAAATTGCTTCATTAATGCACTATTTGCGTCCCAGTGAATCCAGCCTTTTAAAATGTTGCCATTTGCTTTGAAACTGGGTTTTCATTTAATGTACAATATTCCTTTGTTGGCAAGAAATGCGGGTCTGTGCCAGGGAGTCTGGCTGTTTTCACACACGCTGTGTGAGGCTGTCGGAGGACCCGTGGATTGGGTCAGAATTAACATGACAGGCAGGACTTTGCAGAAACTGGACCAGCTTGTCGGCCTCCCATCATAAAAAACAATTTACATTCTGTTATCCCACCGATAAGGCAACAATAAACAGGGCAAACTCCCCCAGTGCTATCTCTCTGATATTAATAACTCTGATTTTGTAAAAAATAACAACCACAAAAACCTTTGATATTATTAGATCAAATCACCCCAAAATGTAGGCCAATTTCCAGGCCAGTCCAATATATGGCCCTGAACAGAGGGGCGCAGGGTGGCACTGAACCCATCCTCCCAGGGTTATTTTCAAGCCCTTTGAGCTCAGGAAAACCTCCCAGCACATTTTTCACTTCGTGACACAGCCGGGATCTCTGAGGAGCCCAGTGACACTGTCACCTGGACTAACACAGTCTACCTCTCCCTTCCTTGCAATGTGCCCACATGCTGCACTGACACTTAGTGAGATTCTTCTGACCCAAGAAAAGGAAAGACAACACAGGAAAATGTGAAGAATTTCTTAACAAAACACACACGCGCACACGCGGGAATAACCCCTATCCTGACTTGGGAAAACAAGCAAACCATAGTCTAAGGAGCTCTCAAATCCTCTTTGGCAAGAAGTCCCTGAAAAAGCAATCCCAGCCCACTGGGGCCTTTCACAATCAGTCCTGCCCTCACCACCAACACAAGGACAATAGATACATTTTTAATTCACGTTTCTAAGGGGAATGAGCAGTGACAGGGCTTGGAACACAGCCAGGGCAGCAGCCCGAGAGGGCCCAGCCCCAGGTCTCGCAGCTCCGTCCTTCCAAGAGTTCGGAACAGGGTACAAAAGAGCCCTGAACATCACCGTGGAAGAGAAGGTTAGGAAACACGCCCAAACCCAGGGAGCCTGCCTGCTCTGATGGCACCACACTTCCAGGTGCCTGAAAACGACACCCTTGTGCATCCCACCTATGACCCAGCCATGGGGACAGGGCGGGTGGGGGGGGCTCTGCTGGGAGGTTCTCTGGATTCATGGCCTCTTGCAGTCCTCGCCTGAGGTCCTGCCAGCACTGCCCAAAGCTACTATCCAAAAAGACTGCTCATAGGGTCCATCAAATTCAACACAGGTCAATGTCTGGGTCAAACACTTGCCCTGTGTAGTAAAGACAGGTTATATAGGGAACATGCATCCCACACTCTCAGGACACAGGATGTGCTGTGGAAAACACGCCATGCCACAGTGGATGGGGGAACCGCAGTTAGTACTGCTGTCACTTGACAGAAACAGGATGGGGACAAAGTGGACGCAGCAGTAACCCCCAAAAGACGCAAGATCGGCTGGCTTCTGGATGCCTCCCCAGGACCACTACGCATTAAAACAAGGCTTCACAATATGCAAACTATTACATTTAGAACGGATAAGCAACGGTGTCCTAATATACAGCACAGGGGACTGTGCCCAGTCTCTTGGGTTAGGACATGATGGGAGATAGTGTGAAAAAAAAAAAAAACAACAACAAAAAATGTGTATGTATTTGTGGCTGGGTCACTTTGCTGTACAGCAGAAACTGAAGCAACACTGTAAATCAACTATACCTTAATTTTAAAAAAAACAAAAACAAGTAATCACAATATACTGACCCCTTTGAGGGTTGACTCTGGCCTGTGAACCAACAGGAACCCAGGAAACCTGGGAGGCTCGAGGCTCTGTCCACACATGTGGTCACCAGAGCCCAGTCCCCCAGTTCCAGCCCTGCCGCACCTCCCCCAAGGGGGACTCTGGATTAGAAAGTCCTCCTTCCTTAACTGCATGTCCACCATCAGGATGCCCTGAGACAGTGGGCTTGGGAGAGGTTGTTTACACAGGTACCACCTTGCAAAGGCACGGGGAACAGCCCTCCCCCCACTGGACTCAGATCACAGGCCTCCTGCCAATGCTGTGGGGGGCGGGGGCACTGGACAGGAACGGGCTGAGACCCAAACAGAGCCCCACTGTCACCTCTGGTGCCACCAAGGAAATGGCACTCGGTCCAACAGAGGCGCCAGAAAGGTACCGACTGAGCTCAGACATGCTTATTCAAGGCATCCAGGGTGGATTTTCTTCCTGAAAGGAAAGCACATTCCTTCACTAACCCCCTCATCCAGGCTCCTCTCTCTGACCCACATCTCAGTGCTGTCTGTCCAGAGCTGAAACAACTTTACTCTCCCACCCACTCTGTCTCCCCCCAGAATTCCCTCCACCCTTTGGTGCCCATGGAGCCATCGGGCCCCCAGTTCTGCTCACCTTACCACCTTCCCAAAGAAACTCCCCATGGAGAAAGGACAAAGGTATCGCTGAGCCAGATAGCCTCTCTGCTTTTTAGGAAGACAGATATAAAGGCTTCTAAAGCGTGCACACACACATACGAAATGCACTTTATGTTCATTTCAATAATACTTGAAAACTGTTGCTAGCAAATGTTTCTTTCCTAACGATTTAATAAACGATTATCTTTCATTCCCACTGTATCAGACACACATAAGTGGAAGGGCCAGTAACTGACAACTAGCCATCTCAGTGACACCAGTTCCACCCGCCCTGACATCCCAGGTTGAGATGACAGTGTCCAATGTGGGGCCTGCAGCTGCCCAGGGCTGCCTCTGGTGCCTGTCCTCTGCTGGCTTGAGGAAGCCACCATGAACGGTGAGGGAACATGTAACTGGAGGGACAAAGTCAAGAAGGCTGTGAAACTCCTCCCCTCACATTCCCCCGCCACCTTGCACAGACCCCCAGGCAGGGATAAAGGGATCAGAACTTCCTCAGGGCTCGGGTTTCTACTCCAGAAAATAAGAACAGGATGCAAAAAACAACGGAAATGAGGAAAAAGATGAAAAACACATCAAACAAAATAAAAATGAGGCCGTTTGTTCCAGGAGAGGCCAGAAGAGGACAAGAGTCTTTGTCTTCATCCTTCAGTCCGCAAATCAGGATCCACCTCCTCCAGGAAGCTTTCCCAGGTGCCAGCTCTGCTTGAGATGTTATGCCCCGAATTCTCCACTGCAACCCCCTGTCTACAGCATGTAGCGCCCTGCACTGTCACCACATGGTCACCAGCCCACCTTCCCCATGGGATTCAAGCTGAGTGAAGACAAAAACCACATCGAGCCTGTAACAACAGTATTTTCCACAGGAAACTTAGCCCAGGTTGAGAGTCAGGCAATAACACTAGAAAAATCATATTTAATTTTCAAATAACTCACACTGTGACATAAGATACTCACATGTGCCCTGACCTACAAAATAGAGACACGGAGATTATACACGATGCACCAGCCGGGGGGGGGGGGCAGGTCATGAGATGACATCCTTCCTTCATGCCCGCCCCCCTCACCACACCTCACCTCCACTCCCAGTTTTTCTGCCTTTGTACCTGTTCCCTCCCTCTTGCTTCTCCTTCTCTACTAGTTTCTGCTAATTTCCATCTTCCTACCACAAGGAGCATTTGCAAACTGTACCTTCTAATCTGCACTAAGACAAAACTTTTAGTGTGACTGCTTCACATACTCGCTAGATGTTTTAGCCTATGATTACGCACAATGTGTGCAAAAAATGAAGCAATTTATGTTCAAAAACTATGATGAAACATTATGAAGACTTCAGGTTATTATTTCCAGAACAGTGTAATCTTAACGGCGTGTTTAAAATATTTTTTCAAAACGTATTGAAATAGAATTGCATTTATCCCAGGAGTTTATGAAAAACATTTCATAACAACAGGTCCGACTTTGCATAATTATTTATTGTTTGAAGCTGCTTCTATGTTATACTCAAAAAAAAAAAACCCACTTTCATCAAAACAGAATTATTTTCACAGGACAATGTAAATAAGAACAAAAGACCCCACTTATAACCTTAAACCCAAAGTCCCATAAAAAAGTCTCTACTAATCTAAAAAATACAACAAACTAGTATATAAGAAAAAAGAAAAAAAAAGCAGACTAAAAGAAATAGAACCAACTCACGGTTACCAGCGGGGAGAGGGAAGGGGGGAAGGGACAGGGAAGAGGGAGAAACTATTAGGTATAAAATAAACTACAAGGTTATATTGCACAACATGGGGAATACAGCCAATGTTTTACAATAACTATAAATGGAGTATAACCAAAAAATTGTGAATCACTAATATTGTACTCCTATAACTTATATAATACTGTTCAGCAACTAAAATACCAAATAATAAGAAAAATAATTTTTAAAGAAGAAATATTAACATCTATGCATAGCTGAAAAAGCCTCCACTAATGTCCATTACAGAGCCGGTTTGGTATTTCAACCTGTCCTCTAGGAACTAAATACAAGGGCACCATCCTGCCATCATTCACTGGAGAATGAGAATAGGCTGGGAACCTCATGAGCCAAGTCTGCGCTGGCAGAGGAACAGCTCAAAGCCCTCCTAGACAGCAGGTGCCTTAATCTGAATGAGGTCCTTGTGTGTGTCCACAGCATGTTGCACAGTCAAGGGACTCTGTGGACAGTGACCACTTGGACAAGGAATGTACAAAGCTATGTGTGTGGTTGGTGGAGGAAAGCATTCGAGTTTCATTTCCATGTGTGTGAGGGAATCTGTCAGATGCCAAGGAAACTGGCACAAAACCGTGCTGACCCCACCATCCGGACAGTCACACTCACACACAGGGCTTTTCAAAGTGGTATTAATCCGAATGCCAAAAATATGAGGAAAAAAAACATAAAACCCAGGTTTAGATATTTCTTCCCCAATGCAACTAATTAATCTTTCCACTGTTCATACCAGGACTTGGCCGTTTGGGAGTAGCATTAAGAGAAATAAGTGTTTCTGTGATTGCTTAGTTATCTAGTTTCTAAGAGTCTCTGAAATATTTTATCATGATTGAAGGCAAAGTAAAAATTTCTAGTCTGAAGCAATAGAATGACACAATAAGGACAGCACTCCTTTTAATATTTAAGCAGATATCTATATTTTTTACCATTTTCTTCCATTCCCCTCCCCTTTTAAGTAGACTTTACTTTGTTTGTTTGTTTGTTTTTTGTTTTTTTGTGGGTTTTTTTTTTTTTTGGTCTTTTTGCCATTTCTTGGACCGCTCCAGCAGGATATGGAGGTTCCCAGGCTAGGGGTCAAATCAGAGCTGTAGCCATGGGCCTACGCCAGAGCCACAGCAACGCGGGATCTGAGCCGCGTCTGCGACCTACACCACGGCTCACAGCAATGCCAGATCCTTAACCCACTAAGCAAGGCCAGGGATAGAACCCGCAACCTTATGGTTCCTATTCGGATTCGTTAACCACTGAGCCATGATGGGAACTCCCAGACTTTACTTTTTAGAGCAGTTTTAGGATCCCAGAAAAGAATTAAGGTGAAGTATGAGAGAGCTGCAATATGCATCGCCACCACACAGCGCCCACCGGAGCGGTGCACCTGTTACAACCAATGAACCTACACCAATACAGGTATCACCCAGAGTCCAAAGTTTGTTAGGGTTCACTCTTGACATTGTACGTTCTCTGGGTTCTGACGTATGTACAATGACACCCACACCTACAGGGTTTTGCAGAGGACAGATTCACTGCTCCAAAATCCCCCCTCACTCCTGGCAACCGCTGAGCTCTTCACTATCTCCATAATTTTACCTTTTCCAGAACGTCACATAGTTGGGATCATACAATATGCAGCTCTTTCAGATTGGCTTCTTTCTTTCTCTGGATAACATGCATTTTAAGGTTCTCGAATGTCTCTTCATAACTTGACAGCTCATTTCTTTCTAGGACTGGACACTACTTCATCATCTGATGGACCATTCACCTACTGAAAGACATCTTGGTTACTTCCAGGTTTTGGCAATTATGAATAAAGCTGCCATTGTCATCTGTGTGGACATATGTTTTGACTCACTTGGAGCACAACCGCCTGATCACATGCTAAGAATACATCTGGTTTTGTGAGCAGCTGCCAAACTGTCTTCTAAGCTGGCTACACCATTTTGCACTGCCCCCAGCTGTGCCCTGGTGCTCGCATCCTCACTAGTTTATGTATGGTGCTGTCAGAGTTCCAGATTGTGCCTCTTCTAAGAGTGTGTAGTGTATAGCGTAGCTCACCGTTCTCATTTGCATTTCCCTGGTGACACAGGATGTGGGGCATCTTCAATGTGCTTATTTGCATTGGCGCTTCTTTGGTGAGGTATCTGTTCAAGCTGGTTTTTTTTTTTTTTTTTTTTGCTTTTTCAGGGCCGCACTCGCAGCATACAGAGGTTCCCAGGCTATGGGTTGAATCGGAGCTACAGGTGCCAGCCTACACCACAGCCACAGCGACATCAGATCCAAGCCTCATCTGCAATTTACACTACAGCTCACCACAATGCCAGATCCTTAACCCACTGAGAGAGGCCAGGGATCAAATCCACAACCTCATGGTTCCTAGTTAGATTTGTTTCCACTGTGCCACAATAGGAACTCCCAGTGTTCAGGTCTTTTACTCAGTTTTAAGAGTTGTTTTTCTTTCTTCTTTTTATTGAGATATCTTTGATTTATAATATTCAGTAACTCTGATATGCATCATTTTTCAGCTCCTGAACTCCTGTGAATATGACAGGGTGCTCACTATCAAAAGTTCACCACATGGTTAACCCCCTTTACCTCTTGTTGTTTGCTGTCTTACTGATGACTTTTTTTAATTTTTATTTATCTGTTTTTGCTTTTTTAGGGCCGCACCTGTGGCATATGGAAGTTCAGGCCAGGGGTGGAATCGGAGATACAGCTGCCGGCCTACGCCACAGCCACAGCAAGGCCGGATCCTTAACCCATTGAACGAGGCCAGGGATTGAACCCACATCCTCCTGGATCCTAGTCGGGCTCATTACCACGGAGCCACATGGGAACTTTTTAAAAATTCTTGCAAACTGTGGATAATAATCCTTTATCAGCTATGTCTTTTGCAAATATTAGTGCTCAGCCTTCTTCTTATACTCTGGACAGTATATTCTGCAGAACAAATTTTAAATTTTAATGAAGCCCCATTTATCGATTGTTCCTTCATGGATCATGCTTTTGGGTGTTTTATCTTAAAAGTTATCAGACTCAAAGTCACCTGGATTTTCTCCTGTGTTGTCTTCTAGGGCTTCTATAACTTGACATTTTATATCTATGGTCAATTCTGGGTTAATTTTTGTGAAGGGTGTGAGGTCTGTGCCTAGGTTCATTTTACTGCCTGTGGATGTCCAGTTATTCCAGCACCTTTGGTTGAAAGACTATCGTTCCTCCATTGTGCCATCTTCACTCCTTTGTCAAAGATCAGGTGACTATATTTAAGTGGATCTATCTCTGAGCCTCTAGTCTGTCTACGATCTACTTGTCTATTCTTGTGCCAACATCATCCCATCTTGGAAACTGCAGCTTTATATTAAGACCTGAAGTCAGGCAGCACCATTCCTCCAACTTCTTTGTTCTATATTGAGTTGGCCATTCTGGGTCTTTTGTCTTTCATACATACTTTGGGATCAGCTTGTTAAGAAGCATAAAATAACTTGCTGGGATTCTGAATAGGACTGCACTGAATTCAAAGATCAATTTGGGAAGAACTATTTTCTTGACAATACTGAATTTTCTTATCCATGAACATGGACTATCTCTCCATTTACTAAGTTCTTCTTTGATCTTGTTGATGAAAGAGTTTTGTATTTTTCTCATCTAGAACTTATACATATTTTGTGAGATTTATACATATTTCATTTTTGGATGTGCTAATGTAAATAGTATTGTGTTTTTAATTTCAAATTCCACTTCTTCATCACTGATATATAGGAGAGCAACTTAATTTTTTTTTTCTTTTCTTTTTAGGGCTGCACACACAGCATATGGAGGTTCCCAGGCTAGGGGTCTAATCAGAGCTGTAACCGCTGGCCTACACCACAACCACAACAATGCCAGATCTAAGCCACATCTGTGGCCTACACCACAGCTCACGGCAATGCTGGATCCTTAACTCAATGAGCAAGGCCAGGGATCAAACCTGTGTCCTCATGGATTCATTTCCACTAAGCCATGATGGAAACTCCAAGAGAGTAACTGATTTTTGTAGATGAATCTTTTATCTGTAACCTTGCTATAACTGTCTGTTGGTTCTAGGAATCTTTATCAATTCTTTAGAATTTTCTAAATAGACAATCATATCAACTGTGAACAAAGACAGATTTATTTCTTTCTTACCAATCCCTTCTATTTCCTTTTCTTGTCTTTATTCCATTAGTTAGGACATCCAGTGTGATGCTGAAAAGGAATGCTGAAAGGGGACATCCTTGCCTTGTACTGGATCTTAGTGGGAAAGCTTCAAGTTTCTTATCATTAAGTAGAATATTAGCTGTAGGGGTTTTGTACATATTTATCAAGTTGAAGAAGTTCCTCTATTCCTAGTTTAGCAACAGTTTTATCATGAATGGGTATTGGATTTTCTTAAATGTTTTGCTGCACACATTGATAATCATGTGATTTTTTCCTTCTTTACTTTGTTGATGTGCAATATTATATCAATTCATTTTTTAATGTTGAACCAGAAAGACTTGCATACATAGGACAAACCCCACTTGATCATGGTGTGTAATTCTTCTCATATATCGTTGGATTCATTTGGCTAATATTCTGTTGAGGATTTTTACATCTATGATCATGAGAGACACTGGTCCATAGTTTTCTTGTCTTTTTAGGGCCACACCCACAACATATGGAAGTTTCCCAGGCTAGGAGTTGATTTGGAACTATAGCTGCCAGCCTACACCACAGCCACAACCACACCAGATCCAAGCCACGTCTGAGACCAACATGAAAATGCTGGATCCTTAACCCACTGAACAAGGCCAGGGATCGAATGTACATCCTCATGGATCCTAGTCAGGTTCATTACTGCTGAGCCACAAAAGGAACTCCTCTTGCAATGTCTTTGTCTGATTTGGGTATTAGGGTAATTGCTCACCTTGTAGAATGAGTTAGAAGAATCCTCTCTGTTTCTGTCTTCTTAAAGAGACTATGGAGAGTTGATGTTTCTTCCTTAAATGTTTGGTAGTATTCACCAGTGAACCATCCAAGCCTGGTACTCTGCTCCAGGAATGTTGTTACATATTGATTAAATTTCCTTAATACATACAGCCCTATTCAGACTTTCTACTCAGTGACATCATTTTTATTATAGAAGTTATATTTTATTTCTTTAAGAAACACCAAATTCAGGAGTTCCTGCCATGGCTCAGCAGTAACGATCCCGACTAGTATCCATGAGGATGCAGGTTAGAGATCCAGTACTGCCATGAGCTGTGGTGTAGGTTGCAGACACAGTTTGGATCTGGCGTGGCTGTGGTGTAGGCTGGCAGCTGTGGCTTCAATTTGACCCCTAGCCTGAGAACTTTCTTTTGCCACAGGCACGGCCCTAAAAAGACCAAAAAAAAAAAAAAAATTTACAGATTACTGAATATGTGAGATAATCACCTATTTTCTAATAGTCAAGCAACAGTTTATGTGATATATGCTAGCAATATGTCTAAATCATTACTTCCAAGGCACACAAACTAAAGAATCTTTAAAAATCGAAATTCTTTTTTTTTTCTTTTTTCTTTGTATAGCCCCACCTGCAGCATATGAAGTTCCCAGGCTAGGGGCTGAATCACAGCTGCAGCTATAGGCCTCTGCTACAGACAGACCAGATCTGAGCTGCATCTGCGACCCATGCTGCAGCTTGTGGTAACGCCAGATCCTTAACTCACTGAGTGAGGCCAGGGATCAAACCCTCATTCTCACAGAGACAACATCAGACCCTTAACCTGCTGAGCCACAACGAGAATTCCTAAAAATCCATATTTTGTATAAAGTTTAGGAAAACTGGATGTTATACTGTTTAAAATGAAGAGGTTTAAGTATTTTAAAAATTAGTTTAGCATTCATCTTTATAATTCCTGAATTAAAGCTATCCAGCTATTTTTAATTGCTTCCTATCAGTTTTTGAAATATTACATTTTTTAGTTAAACTTTTCTATAACTGTCTTTACTTATTTTGTTGTTATTGAGTTTAAAGCCTATTCAATGACTACTATGTCTGTTCAGAAATGAGAAATGCTTTATCCTCGTTTTTGTATCAAAGACTCATATTACACTCTAATAGATGAAAATATCTCATGAGGGCAAGTCATTTGAAAATTATATCTAGGGAGTTCCCACCATGGCACAGCGGAAACAAATCCGACTAGGAACCATGAGGTTGCAGGTTCGATCCCTGGCCTTGCTCAGTGGGTTAAGGATCCGGCTTTGCCGTGAGCTGTGGTGTAGGTCACAGACGTGGCTCAGATCTTGCGTTGCTGTGGCTGTGGCTGTGGCTGGCAGCAACAGCTCCGATTCGACCCCTAGCCTGGGAACCTCCATATGGCGCGGGTGGGGCCCTAAAAAGACAAAAGACAAAAAAAAAAAAAAAAAGGAAAAGAATAAAGAAAATCATATCTACATGTGCAAAGCAGTATGACTGCCTAGTTTATTCCAAGCAAAAATTCTTTCCTATAGTTTACTGTACACATGCCCACACATACATACACACACACTACAAACAACAACTAAGCAATTATCTGGGTGTATTTAACTACTTCTTTTCACATGTTAACAGTAAATGAAATCAAGGTAGGAGCAGTTTTCCAAATGTTAGAATAAAATGTTGATGAAAATCATCTTGGAACACCATGGCCAGGTGAAGGAGCTGGAACAGATGGGAGGCCATGTGGAAAGAGAACAGGCACAAGGGCGGGCCATCGCAGACACCCTGGCCTAGTCTGCTCCCAGCTGGATGCTGCCTCTGGAGCAGCCCCAGTGCACAGAGAGAAGAACCGCCCGGCTGAGCCCTCCAACCCAAGTTATAAGAAATCAGATTTAGTGGCAGTTTGTTACACAGCAATAAACAGCAATGTAACAACAGAGGAAAATATTCTCCCCACTTGGATTAATACAAATTTCTTAAACATCTACTCGAAGGTCTTAATGGGAATTATTCATCTGTTCCTTTTGTATTATCCAGTAATTGTTAACTTGAAAATTATCTTTAGAAAACTAATTAATAGTCTTCAATATTTTTCCCACGTTTTAGATTTTTGGTAAGTGAAATACACTTGGTATTTCATTTTTCAATGTTATACATTATAATAAAGTACAATACCATTTAGTTCCTTGTGCAGTAGGTATCCCATGGGCTTCAGTAAAAGAAGCTAGCTTAGAATTTAAAGCCTGCTTGATGTTATTCTTTCATGGTTGGTAAAGGCTTGGTCAGGCAGGCTGCACAGGACCAAGGCCCGTTAAGGAAGCGGGAGGAGGAACACAGCAGCCTGGGGAGACGGCTTGAAGCTGCAGGCGGGCCCCAGAGCCAACAGTGGGGAACAAAGAGACCACCTGACGAAGTCACTACCATCAGAGCATCCGTAACCAGGCAGCAAACTGGAGAGACAGCAATCAGGGCAGGAGACGGTGACTGAGTCAGCGAAGGGACTCGGACAGGGGCCAGAGCTCAGGGGAGGACAGAAGGACAGACAGTGGTCAGAGCTCAGGGGAAAGCAGAAGGACAGACAATGGTCAGATCAGGGGAGTCAGAAGGACAATCGGGGGTCAAGGGAGGGCAGAAGGTCATGCAGTGGTCAGATCAGGGGAGACAGAAGGACAGACAGTGGTCAAGAGTCAGGAGAGGACGGAAAGACAGACAGTGGTCAGAGGCCAGGGGAGGGCGGAAAGACAGACAGTGGTCAGTGGAGGGCAGAAGGACAGTGGTCAGAGCTCAGGAAAGACAAAAGGACAGACAGTGGTTAGAGCTCAGGGGAGGCAGAAGGTCAGACAGTGGTCAGAGCTCAGGGAAGGACAGACGGAGGCAGCTCCAGAAGCAGAAAGGAAGCCCAAGTCCAAGGGCGTGTGGCCGGCACTAACCCAGGACTCTGGATGAAGGATTAGCCCCAGGGCTGGACAAGCATCGGATGTGCCTTCTTGTGAGGAATAAGCACTGGCCTAGTCCCAGGACCGGGAGAGGGAGCGATTGTTCAGTGGGGAGATGGGAGTGCCTGTAGATGGATGCACGACACCACAAGTGTCCCCAAAGCCTGAGAACTGTACTCCTAAAACAGTAAATTGTATGTTATATGCATCTTACTACAGTGAAGAGAAATTTTTCTAAAATAAGGGAAAAAATCCTTTCTAGCATCATTGGTCAAAAGTACTGGGTCTCTTCAAGGACCCTGAGAAATTTGCCATGATCATCCAAATCACCATGGTGCAAAAACGGTCTATAAACAACTTCCGAGAAGAGAATAACTCAAATGAGAGTGCCTTTACCCCCACAGAGAAGCAGCAGTGGCCAGGATTCACACCAGAATCGAGTCTGATGCAGCCACCTTCATTTCAAACGCGTGTACGTGTGTGTGTGTGTGTGTAAAATGAACATACATACACACATTTAAATAAAACATTCACTCCCCCCTCTATAAAAATCACTGCCCTGAACTGGATACCCCTCACCATTTCCCTGGAGCTGGGACCATGAGCCTGGGGATGGGGGTGCAGCTACTCTGACACAGGGATGGGAGGCTGGAAAGCAGGGGCCTAAAAGGACCACCAACCAGAATGCAGGGGAAGCCAAGGTCACTACGCCTCATTTAGGAATTAGAACAGAGTTAACTACCTAGTGAAAGCTGGCTGAAGCTGATACCAGGATGCATTTGTAGGTATGCAAAGTAGGCAGTAGAGTGCTAGTAAAATAAATACATGTATTAACAAGTTAATGAGAGGAAGCAGCTTAGAATAATATAAGTAAAGGTAATCTAGAAGTAGATTTTGTTCCAAGTAAATAAGAATTTACAGTTCAAGGTGTCTTAAAGAGGACACAATTACTTAGAGCATTTAGAAATCAGACTTTGGATAGACCCACCCTTTAAAACAGCCCTGAGCACAGAAGCCTGACCCCTGCACCCAAAGATGCATCACCAAGCCCCTAGACCCACACTCCTGGGTAATCTTCCTGACACACAAGTCACAGTAAACCCAGCTATCTGAGTTCTCAACTCCTAAGAAATCAGAAGGTTGACAGGTGAAGCCTAACACTGGGGAAGGGGTGAACAAGTCAAAGATAGACACCCGACTCTGGGCCGCAGGGGCCTGGAGCAATGCTGGGTGCAGCATGGGCATCCCAAACCAGCAGGGAAGGGCCACCTCCACTGGGCAGTCCTTGTCTAGCTGCCCTGACAACCCAGCCAAGCCCTGGCATCCTTGCTGCTGATCCAGGGGTGATCAATGCTGGCGGGGGGCACGTGATGCATTTAAGGCAACACTTCAGTAAAATCACAGAAAGAAAAAGCATTCTGGTGTGTGATGTGATAAATGACAGTTAAATATTCATCCACGGGTCTTGAGCCATGGCTTTATTTTCAAGTTTTTCTTCCTAAAAGAAATTATTTCAAGGTTATCAAATGCTGGCCGCTAAAAAAATGAATGTCCCCGCCTCTAACATCCCACACTGCACACTTGAGGGCTGCGGACAAGGGCAGCTTGTGTTGGCTCTCCTTGTCCAGTGTTTTCTGCTTCCCTTGGGCCCTCTTACAGGCGGAGGGCAGGACACAGCTGTCCCAACAACCCAGCCAAGCCCCAGCGTCCCCCCTGCTGATCCAAGGGTGATCAATGCTGAAGGTGAGACTACTTCTTCACCTCAATTTTCTCCTATCAGGCAATCAATCACCAGGATCAATTATTGACTTGTCACCCTGTATCATGTTATTCACTTAAATGTCAGGCTTTTTACTCCCAGATTTCACTTTGATGAAAATGATACTTAAAAGACAGTTCTTCTCATCATTAACAATCGACACTGGTACAATCAATTCCCTTTAGCTTGTGGTCATCTGAATTAGGGCAAGGACAGAAGGAAGGAGAGAAGAGGAACCTTTCATTACAGGGGACATTTAAACCTTTCTTAAAGACACACAGTGGACCATCTGCCAATCAGTAAGCCTCCCACCTCGTGCCTGTCTACAACTAGAGAAAAGCCACTAGCACAGGAGGTAGCCTGTGTTCCAGGCAGTGCACAATCTTGACTGTTTTAATAATGAAGTTGACATTGACATAACTTCCTCTCTTCACTATGAACGTCTTGGAACTGGAACTGGAAGGAAAATGCCAAGTGTGTGCAGCGCTGGCTGCCTCATCACAGGAAGGCAGATGAAGAATCAATTTCACCATGAACCCACATCACTTCACAAGTTCTATGATTAAACATTTATACCAGCTTTTGGCGGCCAGGAACGAACGAGCCAGGTGAACTTCTGTTGGATCCTCTCTCCCACAGGATAAAGCTCCTTTCTCTGGAGCCCCGGGCTGCATGCCTTGGCGGGGGCGGACTAAGGGGTGGGGGACTCCGGCTTGGCTCTGAAGGTAGCCACTGTGTGGCCTTTGCAGAGATGAGCAATTCATGGCTGGCCCACCATCCAGCAGTCTGGGCACCTGGGCACCAGCTCGAGTCACTTCTACCACCTGGACGCCTCGGTCAGCCAACTGCCCTCACGGCTACGAGCTGCCACCACACATGCGTGTGACCAGGCTAACATCCTTCAATCATTCACACACATGGGAACGTGACATTCCACATAGCGGCAACTGGAGGCAGAGTCAGCCATCTGTGGACTTCACGGGGTTAGTGTCACCCTTCTGAACAACAAAGTCACCACAGAGGTTTCGATTATTATGCAAAGTAATGAGATTGAAGGTCAGTCACAGGTAAAATGTACCTTCAGGGTGGAAGATGGGCAGACAAACACTTCTGGTTTAGCTGAAAGTTCAGTTAAAAATGTGAGCAAGTTGAAAGTTTAGTTAAAATGTGAGCATCACAATATAAGAAAAAGAATGACTATATATGTATGACTAGGTCACTTTGCTATATAGCAGAAATTGATACAACATTGTGAATCAACTATAATAAAAAAATTTTTTTAAATGTGAGCATCACGTGTCAAAATGGTTTAAGCACAATTCAACCTTACTTCTCAAGGGGCCGGAACAGTCCATCAGGGGAAGAGACACATGCTTCCTTTCACCTCGGCTTTCAGCTTGCTGGCACCACGTGCCCCATGCCCGCTGCTGAGGGTGGAGCCCAGGGCCCCAGGCCGAGAGGCCAGGCAGCAGACCTCGGGCAAGGCCAGGAATGCCTGTATTCCTTTTGTCATTTCTCCTTCAAGCGGAAGATTCCTAACACTCTCTACTCCCGACAGTGTTTATAAACAGAACTCTGAGAAGCCTCTGAACACACAAAAAAATAGGTCTTTCCAACAAAGTGCAACAGACAGTGAACCAGCTGAGTCACAGACCTGGAAGCCCTCTTAGGACCCCGTCTCCACAAAAATAAAACTCAAGAACTGCTCAAATTGCTGGTTTTGATCTTCATCAAAGAAAAATAATGTATAACTTAAGCTTTACCATAATCCACTACACTAACAACTCTGTTCTGGGAAAATTTAGAAAACATTAACACTGGAAAAGAAGGTTCGGTCAAATACATGCAATACAGGCTAGAATCTTCTCCACAACATTTCATTTTAACATAAAAACACTATACTCTCAGGACTATACCTTGTAATCTGTAATTATGCCTTATAAGGAAAGACTGTAGCTGTTTAAGACGCATCATTGCGCTCACTTTGAACACACAGGAATACCGAATTGCTATGCCGTGTACCTGGAACATAGTGTTATATGTCGATTATACTTGAGAAACACAGAAACCCAGAAAGAGAGACCAGATCTGAGGTTGCCAGACGTGGGGGCAGGGGAACTGGATAAAGGAGGTCAAAAACATACAAACTTCCAGTTAAAAGATAAAGGAGAGCTAGGGAATAATGTGAACACGATTCACTCAATTAACTCTGTTGTCTGTTACACATGAGCTCTAAGAGAAAAAATCTTAAGAGTTCTCATCATAAGGAGGAAAATTATCTTCCAGTGTTCTTCTGTATCTCTGTGAGGCGGATGGTCACTAAAGTTACTGGCAATCCTTTCATGATGTCTGTGAGTCAAATCCTTATGCCGCATACCATAAAGCTATACAGTACTGTATGTCAATTATGTCTCAGTAACACTGGAATGAAAAGACACGTTTTAAAAGAGCATGATCCAAGATAATATAACATCCAAGATGATCTAACACTGCATATTTTCCTCCCTAAAATTTGCTTGAATTTGACATGTCATCATTCACACAATACCCATTTTCTATCAATCTGATAGCTTTTTTTAGAGGGATCCTGAGTTTTTTATATGGCACACACACTGAACTGCTGAGCTTTTAAAGCAGAACCTTAGTGCTTGGTGGATAAACAGACTAGGCAGGACTTGATAAACTAAAAGTAATATCATGTGGACTATGTGTAACATGATGGAGCATAGCCGTGGACTCTGTGATAATAACATATACTCAATCTGCCTGCTTGTTGCTTTTTTTTTTTTTTTAAGGTTGACATGTTTTCCCAGAATGTTCCCAACACACTGCAACATCAAATCAGCAACACATGATTACTATTTGCTTTCAAATTATAAATTGTTAGTTGTGCTTTATTATTTTGACACCTCCCTAACAGGGATTTAAGATAACAGAATTTAACTCCAAGTTAGCCACATTGTGAGATAAACACCGGAACAAAATAAAAACAAAGTCTGCTTCAATAAATGTGGAATCATAACCTGAGGATAAGTTTTAGCCCCTTTACTGCTTCCCTTGTTAATCTTTCACCTTCTAAAATGCATTTTACAACTAAAAGTGAGAAAGAGCTGAGGTTAACAACTTGCTGCTTTGTGACGCTTTAACTTTTATGGAGCAGGTTTATTCCCCAGGCTCCCTCCTGCCCCGGCCACACCTCACACCTCTCAGGCTGCTGAGAAAATTCAGTCTGCACGGGAAGTTCTGCACCATCTGACCAGGACCCCAAGGGGCCAGAGTCAGTGCCTGTGTGGACTGGATGCATGTGGTGTAGATGGCACCCCTAGACGAGGGTTGTGAGGTCAACACACCTGGGCATGCACAGTGTGGACAGCGCCCATGGACAGGTGTGGTGAAGTCAGTGCACCCACGCTTGTGCAATGTGGACGGCGCCCCCTTGACGAGTGTGGTGAGGTCGGTCGGTACACCCAGGCATGCACAGTGTGGACGGTGCCCCTAGAAGAGTGTGGTGAGGTCGGTACGCCCAGGCATGTGCAGTGTGGAATAGGGGAGGTACATGCCATGTTGCCAACGTCCTTGCAGGTGGCTCAGGTCCTCCCACTGGACACTGCATGGTTGACCCCTCAGGGGCCTCTTCCCCAGGAGGACTCCCAAGGACACCTATTCGACTGATAAAAGAGCAGCAGATAAAGCTGGTGAGATCAGAGGCTGCCGCAGCCGAAAGGGCCCCAAAGACAGTGGGAAGTGAGGTGCAGACAGCGGGCATCTGAACAGGTGCGAGCCATCAGCCTGACCTCGTTCCAACCCCACCCACAGTGTCACCTCCCCAACCACTCATCCATTGCGGGTTGTCACGCCAAGCGGTCACTGGGGTGGGCGGCCCTGCAGACAGGATGGGCAGCAGGCTTAGGAGCTCATTCTCCAGGACAGGAGATGGACAGACAGACCCGCAAACACACACAAGCAAATGTCAGGTGGTGCTGAGTACAAAGAGTGAAAATAAAGCAGAGTAAGGGCAGGTGATCTGGGGGGATTTCTAGCGGAGGACCCAGAAGAAGGTGACACAGGGGCAGAGGCCTGAATGAACCAAGTGAGAAGAGAAGTGACTTGGACAAAGCAGGGCTGGGGGTACAGGTACAAAGGCCCCAGCAGGGGGGCAGCAGTCAGGGACAAGGGAAAGGGAGGCAACAGCCCCGGGGAGGACAGGGAAGGAGACAGGGAGGGAGACAGGGAGGGTGGTCCTGTTCCCTAGGCATCATGGCCGCTGGAGGCCACCCAGACCATCCTGTAACAACCAGAGAACTGCCCTCACTCCAATGCTGCTACAGGGCAGGCTCACCCTGGGAACAAGTGTGGACCCACACGGGATCCCCTGTGGCCGCGTTTCAAGTGCAGAGAGCAGAGCAGAGGACAGGTCTGTCCTACGGAACTGAGATCCCAACTTTATCTTTATTGGTCTCTGTCTACTGCACGAGAGGCTGACTCTAGGAAGAAAGCAACCGGTTGGGGGCAGGGGGGAACCAGCGACAGGACACTGCAGTCACAGGGTGACCACATTTAGCCTGGGGTGGGCACAGACAGGAGGGGGCTAGAAATAGGAAGACGGGAGCATTGTGTAAACAGGCCCATCAGAGCAGAATGGTGATGCTGGTCACTGGAACTCCCTCTCGGGGCAGAAGGGTGGCAGGCCACAAACAAGCTGACCTTGGATAAGGAGGGGGCTGAGGAGAAGGCACTCTGGCAGGAGAGTCAGCTGGGTATGAGCCCAGAGCCCAGGCCCGGGTGGGGGGTGGGGTCAGGGTCACTGCTGAGCCTGCATCAGCAAAGCTCCCACGGAAGTCACAGACTGATGTCACCACCTGGGAGGTCAGCATCGAAAACCTTGGGTTGAAGGCTGCCATGGGAGAAGGAAGAGGTACCTCAGGCACCAAGCTATGTGGCAAGGTCCACACACAGGTGCCTGGAAGGGACGAAGGGGAGGGGCGAGTGGAAGGGACGAAGGTGAGAGGCACCTGGAGGGGACACAGGGAGGGGGCACCGCTTGTCAAAGCTGCTTCTAAAAGGAAGGGGAGGAGTTCTCGTCACGGCACAGCAGAAACAAATTCGACTAGGAACCATGAAGTTATGGGTTCGATCCCTGGCCTTGCTCAGTGAGTTAAGGATCTGGTGTTGCCATGAGCTGTGGTGTAGGTCACAGACACGACTCAGATCTGGCATTGCTGTGGCTCTGGCGTAGGCCAGCAACAACAGCTCTAATTAGACCCCTAGCCTGGGAAACTCCATATGCCTGGGAACCTCCAAAGACCCCAAAAAAAAAAATTTTAATTTAAAAAATAATAAAAGGAAGGGGATAGGGGTGGGGATACCATGAGGGAGGGGCAGGGCAGAGGACACGTGTGAGTGTGAGTGAGTGAGTGAGTGAGAATTAAGGAGCTTAGCGAGAAGACTCCAGGGGTGAGGAAGGGACTGGAACCTCATCTAAGTGACGTAACTAAAGAACAAGAGGGCAGAAGACTGAGGGCAGCTCACTCGGAGGGTCACTGAAGGGAGAGACAGCATCCTGATGGCAGATCCCCCAGTGACTCCTGCCCTCAAAAGAGCCCAGGCTGGGACTCCGGCTGACTCTGGTTTCCTGCATTTAGCAAATGAAAGAGGTAGTGATTTTCTTTTTGGTTTCCTTTGCTGTGCAAAAGCTTTTCAGTTTGATTAAATCCCATTGGTTTATTTTTGCTCTCATTTCTGTTGCTTTGGGAGACTGACCTAAGAAAATATTCATGAGGTTGATGTCAGAGAGTGTTTTGCCTATGTATTCTTCCAGGAGTTTGATGGTGTCTTGTCTTATATTTAATCTTTCAGCCATTTTGGGTTTATTTTTGTGCATGGTGTGAGGGTGTGTTCTAATTTCATTGCTTTGCATGCAGCTGTCAGGTTTCCCAGCAATGCTTGCTGAATAGACTGTCTTTTTCCCATTTTATGTTCTTGCCTCCTTTGTCAAAGATTAATTGACCACAGGTGTCTGGGTTTATTTCTGGGTTCTCTATTCTGTTCCATTGGTCTGTCTGTTTTGATACCAGTACCACACTGTTTTGATGACTGTGGCTTTGTAATATTGCTTGAAGTCTGGGAGAGTTACGCCCCCTGCTTGGTTTTTGTTTCTCAGGATTGCTTTGGCAATTCTGGGTCTTTTGTGGTTCCATATAAATTATATAACTGGAATCTAATATACAGCACAAACAAACATTTCCACAGAAAAGAAAATGATGGACCTGGAGAATAGACTTGTGGCCACCCGCGGGGAGAGAGAGGGAGTGGGAGGGGTCAGGAGCTTTGGGGTTATCAGATACAACTTGGAATGGATTTACAATGAGATCCTGCTGAGTAGCATTGAGAACTATGTCTAGATACTTACACTGCAACAGAACAAAGGGTGGAAAAAAAATGTATAAATGTAAGTGTAACTTGGCCCCCATGCTGTATAGCAGAAAAATAAACTAAGCAAAAAAAAAAAAAAAAAAAAAAAGAGGTGGTGATTAAGCACCTTTAGTCAGGAAATGAAGAAGAACCTTCCAGACAGGGCAAAACCTGCTGTATGTAAAGGAGCATATTTTGTTTCTGAAATTAAGTTAAACTCCTACTGGGTTGATCTTTCACAATCATTGGACATTTAGAATTCAGCTTCAAATTCATAAAAGGATTCTGGAAATGGAAAGCACCATAGTTGTGTCTACATGGCAAGTTTTCTTCCTGGTCGCCAAACACCACAATTCCATAGCGTAAAAAGCAAAATATATAGGATGCTAAAATAAGGGAAACTTTGACAAAGCTATATTTAAAAAAGAAACAAACAAGAGAGAACAGGATACATAAATGAAATAAGTAATTAATACATGCTAACTTCATTTAAACACCCCTCCTGCCCCAAAGGGAGGTACAGAAATGGCACAAACCAGCAGTAGGTAGGAAACTACTGTAAATAATGAAAATGTATCTTTATAACTGTATTTATTCAGTGCACCAAGGCTGTCATGAAGGTCAAGAGTTATAACACCTGATTGGGTGACAAAGTGAATGACCTAGTGTATTACTGTAAATCTTAATTCTAAATCTAAAGTGTACCTCCTAAATTACCAAACTGGTTTTAAAAACAAACCGAAAAAAAAAAAAAAAAAGAACTGATAGTTTAATTAATTCCAAATTCAAAATATTAAGAATAGGAAATTGGAGTTCCCGTCGTGGCGCAGTGGTTAACGAATCCGACTAGGAACCATGAAGTTGCAGGTTCAATCCCTGGCCTTGTTCGGTGGGTTAAGGATCTGGCGTTGCTGTGAGCTGTGGTGTGGGTTGCAGAGGTGGCTCGGATCCCATGTTGCTGTGGCTCTGGCATAGGCCGGTGGCTACAGCTCCGATTGGACCCCTAGCCTGGGAACCTCCATATGCCGCGGGAACAGCCCAAGAAATGGCAAAAAAGACCAAAAAAAAAAAAAAAGAATAGGAAATTTAAAAATCATTAGACCATAACATTAATCAATAACCTATTTTCAAAAAACTCAATTTATTAAACACTAAATAGATTTGAAATGGCAAGTAAGAAACAAAGAACTATTCCCTATTTCACATATTTCTAAAATACTCCTCTTGAATAAACTGTATCTGTCACCAAATATTCCATCTTTCACTGATAGGTACATGGCAAAATGATTCAGAGACCATCCATGGCTACAAAAATGAGTGCCTTTCTTTGTTCTTTTTGGGCCGCATCTGCAGCATATGGAAGTTCCCGGGCCAGGGATCAAATCCAAGCCACAGCTGCAACCTACACCACAATCACAGTGGATCCTTAACCCACTGTACCAGGCCAGGGATCAAACCCATGCCACAACAGAGACAATGCCAGATCCTTAACCTGCTGCACCACAGCAGCAACTCCAGGAATGGCTTTCTTAAAAGGTGTCAGTTGTCAAGTTGGAATTCATGCTTTATGACTTGTAATGGAGCCCCCAGCAACACGTTTCTTTTAAAATCAGAATTAGCCTTTCATATCCTGAAACAACATCTTGGTAGCAGTAGCTGGGACCCCTGAGTGTTCCTCAACCTCTGCATTCTTCATCTCACTGTGCCACTGTCCCACTCAGATCGTAATTACTCTCCCCCAGTGGACTGGAAACACCTTGAGAACAAAGCCAACGTGTCCCCAGGCGGCAGGACAGATAAAGCCAGCCACTTCTAGAGGAACATCAAACGCCAACAGAGAGCTATTATGGAATTTCCCACAGGGAAACATACCACCCTGGACTCATAAGGACAATCTCCTGCATCCCAAAATGCTTCAATCCAAGAAATTCATAAGAAAACTTTAAAAAAAATAATACCACAAGAATAAACGCAGGGAAGTCTATAAATCCTGGGGTCATGAAGTGGTTCTGAATCCCAAAAGCCTGATCTGAACATTAGTAAGGATTTTATTTCCTATGAAAGTAACAATGTGTTTTCAATTCTTATTTTTCTTCAACAAGTCATTTCACTGTATCACTTTTTAACTGTTTCCAGGAGCAGCAAATACATATTTTAAAGTACATCTTCTACAAGAACTGAAAATCCATATGAGAAAACACTGGCTATAAAACCAGGTGACCTTCAGATACAGGTGGTCAACCAAAACAGAACACAGGATACACACATATTAGTTTCCTGTGGCTGCTATAGCAAATTACTACAAACTTCATGGGTTAAAACCACCCAAATTCATCATCTTACAGTTCTGAGGTCCAAGGTCCAAAGTGGGTCCCCCTGAGCTGAAGTCAAGGTGTGGGCAGGACCATACTCCCCTTCTGAAGGCTCCAGGGGGGCGCTGTCCTCTTGCCTTCACCCCTAGATAGAGGTCACCCAGGTCCCTTGGTTTATAGGTCCTTCCTCCACCTCAAAGTGGCAGCAGTGGCTGCTTCTCACAGGGCATCACTCTGACCTTCGCTCCTCCTTGGACTACACTGGACCCATCTGGACACTCCCAGGTCACCTCTTCATCTCGAAGTCAGCTGACTAGCAACCCTGTTCCCATCTGCAGCCCTAACTGCCCTTTGCCATGAGACAACAGACTCACAGGCTCCAGAATGAGCAGGGGCCCTCCGTTGGCCGCCCACTGTCTATAATCATCAATTAGTACACATGCCATTTCACTCCTTCATAGAGATACAGACACACGCCATACTTGTACAACACGACCTCTTGGACTTCTTGCTCTGGTTTATGAGTTCTACGCTAACCCTGCTGAATCATCCCACAAACACCTCCTAGAACTTTGTAGTGCTAACTTTTTTTTTTTTAACCTGGGTTTTTTTGTTTGTTTGTTGTTTATTTTTTGCTTTTTAGGGCTGCAACCAGAGCATGTGGAAGTTCTGATTCAGGGCTACAGACACCGGCCTATGCCACATCTGGACCTATACCACAGCGCACAACAATGCCGGATCCTTAACCCACTGAACGAGGCCAGGGATCAAACCCGCATCCTCATGGATACTATTGGGTTCATTACCAATGAGCCACAACGGGAACTACTATAAAATATGTTCTTGAAAGAAATTTCAGATGGCTTCAAGAATACAAACCAGAAAATATCTTTACTTTGATTGAAAAATAATAATAAAGGCATGACAGGAGTTCCCGTCATAGCTCAGTGGTTAACAAACCTGACTAGTATCCGTGAGAACATGGGTTCGATCCCTGGCCTTTCTCAGTGGGTGAAAAATCCAGCATTGCCATGAGCTGTGGTATAGGTCGAGGACACGGCTTGGATCTGGAGTTGCTGTGGCTATAGAGTAGGCCGGTGGCTACAGCTCAGATTCGATCCATAGCCTGGGAACTTCTATATGCCACGGGTGCAGCCCTAAAAAGACAAAAGACCAAAAAATAAAAATAAAGTCACGACAGCCCCACCAAGGAGCTCTCTCTCTCAGGTTCACAAAGGGTTTGATACTGACTATAAGCACATTTCAGGGCTTATCCCAAAAAGCCTTATTCTGAAGGCTGCTGTAGGTATAATTCATTCTGTTACAGGCAGGCTGAAATATGGTTTCACTTCCAATAAGTTAATTCTACATTATTTCAAAAGAGTTAGTTTTTCCAGAAATTCTCAAGGTCTCTGTTTAGTTAACCAAATATATCTGAACTCTGTCTCAGCTGTCACTTCTTTCCAATAAACATAAACCATGACATTTTAATCCCAACCTCAGTTGTGGGAAAACGGACTCATCATTACATTTTTTTTTTAATCAAGTGAAGAGATTTGCAAAGAGTAATTAAAACATGTGAATTTAATTAAGAACAATTCTGTCAAACTCAATTCTCTAATACTTCGTTGGCCACTTTCTTTAAATAACGATCAGAGGAACAACTTCTCAATCTTCAAAAGAGTCATTTAAGTAATAATTTATTCTAAAACACATGACTTTGTTGTTCCCCAAATTGACCATGTTCCTTGAACACTCAGAAATATAAAGTGGGAGTTCCCGTCGTGGCGCAGTGGTTAACGAATCCGACTAGGAACCATGAGGTTGTGGGTTCGGTCCCTGCCCTTGCTCAGTGGGTTAACGATCCGGCGTTGCCGTGAGCTGTGGTGTAGGTTGCAGACGCGGCTCGGATCCCGCGTTGCTGTGGCTCTGGCGTAGGCCGGAGACTACAGCTCCGATTAGACCCCTAGCCTGGGAACCTCCATATGCCGCGGGAGCGGCCCAAGAAATAGCAAAAAGACAAAAAAAAAAAAAAAGAAATATAAAGTGGTGTATCTAAACACCGCCCCCCCCCCAAAAAACAAAACTAGAAAACCCCAGTTCTGTGGTCACATGTATTTGGCAATGGATGTATACACGACCCTCTTTTTAGAGGCCACCAATGCTCATTAACTGTTTCAAACCCACAAGTCCTGTAGCACTGGACTTTTAACTGTGCGACCTCACTGTTCTCAGAAAGCTTTCCTGACACCCCTGTAAATATCCAGAGCTGAGGCAGGAGAGAACACTGAAGCAGAAAATATCTCCACAGAGTGTCACTCACTGAGCGCCCCCGCTACCTCGTCACAAGTGTGAACAAACCAGCCCCACTACAGCCCACGAGAGTTTACAGGATCTATTCGCAAATATCCAATGTACAATCAATGCCAAATTGCAAGCAGGATTAAGATTTACTGGAAACAACACAAATATGAAAATGTACTGTAGCCTCTAATTGTATTTATATGGATGGGTCACTTAAAAGAAACAATGTTTAACTCAATATAACTTTAAATGATCCAAGTCTAAACAAACCATACTGTGTTTATAAACAGTCAAAATGTATCCTACCCAACCGCTAGCTCTCCAATAAGAGCCATGGACGTTCCATCCACTATAAATAAGCAACAGATTTGTAAAAGGCATTTCAAAAGGTTTGTTCTTCATCCACTAAGTTAATCAAAAAGGATACTCAAAATAAACTGAAGTTAATTTTGACAGGGTGGGAAATTTCTTTTAAATGGTTCTCTGTGTTTCAACAAAAGTCTAGAAATATTTCCATCTAAAGTGAAAACCTTACCTTTAATCTTAATATATTAACTATTCAAATACTAGTGACTCTACTTTTTAAAAAAACTCTACAGATGGAGTTCCCGTCGTGGCGCAGTGGTTAACGAATCCGACTAGGAACCATGAGGTTGCGGGTTCGGTCCCTGCCCTTGCTCAGTGGGTTAACGATCCGGCGTTGCCGTGAGCTGTGGTGTAGGTTGCAGACGCGGCTCGGATCCCGCGTTGCTGTGCCTCTGGCGTAGGCCGGTGGCTACAGCTCCGATTCAACCCCTAGCCTGGGAACCTCCATATGCCGCGGGAGCGGCCCAAGAGATAGCAACAACAACAACAACAACAACAAGACAAAAAAAAATAAAAAATAAAAATAAAAAAACTCTACAGAAATGAGATCTTTAAGTTTAAAGTCATTAAACAGAAACAATACACTGGGCTCAACTGGTCAAAAAACAATGTCTTTGGTCAATGAGCACACTGCTCTGGGAGATGCTAAGATACAGCATGGGGACCACAAGTTCAGGGTGGGCAGCTCTGCACCTATGCCCGGGTTGCTCACCTTCCCAGAAGCCACACCTCATTACACAGGAGTGGCAGTGACAGGCCTTTAACTACACAGACTCTGGGGACAGTAATGGCCCATGAGCATTTGACAAGAATGTCCGCTTATTCTGTTACTGCTGTTTCCACTACACACTATCTGATCATGTTTGCTGCCCCAAATCTGTCATTCATAAATGCCAAGGACATCTCTCCTCTACTGAAGATTCTAAACTGCCAAGATCCCAAAGCTGCAACAGGACAGTTACTCCTCCACCAACAAGCCATAACCACCAAAGACCAGTTCTGCTCCCGGAAGAGTCTTGAACACCTGAGGCCGCCTTCTACTTGGCCTGGACCATCTCTCTTCAATTATGGATTCCTTCAACTCTATTCATCAAATACCACTATCTGTCAGGCACTGTTTGACATAAGAAATATAAAGACATTTAAGCACCAGGTCTTATCTTTAAAAACCCATTAGTCTAGAAGGAGAAAAAGTGAAAAAAAAAACATTTTCCAACAGTTTAAAAAATTCTAGAGTGGAAATACATCCACGACGTAGTGGAGAGTACTGGCAGAAACAAAGGGCTGGCTGCCCTGCTGAGGGGAGGGGGGGCAAGAGGCCAGGGAGCCAGTCAGGGAGACCAGGGGGTGCTGCAGGTAGAGCGCAGCTTGTACAAAGGTGGGTGAGCTGGACCAGCCCTGAGCATCTATCCTAAATGCCGGGGAGGGATGAGGGAGGACAGCGAGGTGAGGCCCCTTGGCCATGGACATGCCCAAACTGTGGGCTCTGCTCTCCTCAGCTGAAGGCCTGGCAGAGATTTAAGCAGGGGCACTAGTGCTCTGCTGCGTCTGGAAAGGACTGCACATTTGGAAAGGACTGCTGCAGCAATGTGGACAGTAACATGAAGCAAGCAGGAATTAGGGAAATGGCAGCCTGAGCCGGGGAGCATCGGGGTGTCTGCAGCCCTAACACAGTGCCTGACTCCAACATGAGTGCACTTAGTGTCCCACTTAGTGTTGGACACTGAGCCTCGACGAGGTCCCAGGTTTGCCACAGTCACACTGCAACGCTAAACAGCGGTGGCAGCAAGGCGGACCATGAATCCAGGTCTCTCAACCCCTTGAAATTGTAGTAAAAGGCCAACGTGGGTCACATCTCGCCCTAAGCTACAGTCCCCCAGCAAGGCCCAAGCACGTGACCTCAACAAGCCGATCAGAGACCCCCTGACTGAAACAACTGCATGCACCCCTCACAGCTGCATCAAATGAAGCTGATGCAGGGAATCTGGGAAAACTGTGCTTTCTTCCTGAGAGTCAGCTGCCCCTGGATATTTTACCCTTCTTCAGGGATGTACTCAAACCCCCAGGGAAGACTCGTGTCCAGCAAAGCATTACGCAGGACTGTAACTTGCAACATGATGGAACCCAAGATTCTGCTGGTCAATGGCAGGAACTGCCTGCTTGTACATATCAAGACCCTACTACGGCACAGATTATAGTAAAACTCTGGTTACTCCGAGTAAATGGGACGTTCTGGTTAATTTAATATTATGGTTATTTGGATGGTAATATGTAGTCTGTGCATTACACAATTTTCAAAGAATTACAATAAAATAACATTAAAACCATTCTGAGTATGATTATTTACGGTCTTCATTTTAACAGCTAATGATAACGGGCATGTATTGAAAGCTTACCACAGGCAGGTGCTCTGGTGAGTGTTTATCTATTACACACTTCACCTCATTAACTTGTTGATAAACCAGAACTGTCATCTTAAGTCATGAAAAATAAATCTGGAACAAGAACTGTCATCTTAAGCATGAAAAATAAATCTGGTTATTTTAGTGGGTTTTTTTTTTTTTTTTTGGTGATTTGGTTTCTGGAAAGATGAATGTTTCTATTTCACCACAATAATTCATTGCTTGATTTTCTTCACAGCTTCCACATAATGAGCAACTTAATTGGCAAACCATCTCCTCTGCCCTATTATTTTACAAAACCATTCCTCTTTCATAGGTGTCAGCTCTACCCTTACAAGCTGACATTTCATTAAGGAACAGAATGAAAATGTAGCTTTCAGGTAAGTCTGAGGGTCTTCCTGCCCCCTCGATTTCTCTATTTTTACCGCTGCCCGGAACCACTGTGAAGAATTTTCTGTCCCTGTAAGTACGATCTGCTGGCCCATCCTGTCCTCTGAGCTGGCCCCCACCTGCCATCCCTGTCCTATGAGGCCCTGAAACTGAGAAGCGCTCCAGCTTGTTGCTGCTGCTGGTTTTCCACTCTTACCACACTCTGCCAAACCTATCCATTTAGTCCCCTAGACACCCCTGGAAAAGCAGTGTCCTTGCCCGAGCCACTCTAGATCTACTCTAGAGCTGGTCCTGCACTGGGCACATACATACCCCATCCCCAGAGGACACTTGCAGTGCCAAAGGTTTTATTGTCCCTGCTGGCTAGGGGTTAGGGAGGAGGCTGCTGTTGGCCTCTAGGGGGAGGTTTCCAGGCGCCTGCTAATAAATACCCTGCGATGAAAGACCAGACCACACAAAAAAAGGACCAAAATCAAGGACCTGCTTGCTGCATAACACATAGAACCACGCTCAATATTTTGTAACAGCCTAAAGGGAAAAATAACCTAAAAAAGGAGATATATATATATATATATATATATATATACACAAAACTAAATCACTTTGCTATATACCTAAAACACAACATTGAAAATCAATTATACTTCCCCCTATACTTCAATTAAAAATTTAATTTTTAAAATGGGAGAAAAATAGTCAAAGAAAAAATGAAGGAAGGAAGGAGAGTTCCCATCATGGCTCAGCAGAAATGAATCTGACTAGTATCCGTGAGGATGTGAGTTCGATCCCTGGCCTCGCTCAGTGGGTTAAGCATTCAGGGTTCCCATGAACTGTGGCATAAATAGCATATACGGCTCAAATCCCATGTTGCTGTGGCTGTGGTCAAGGCCAGCAGCTGCAGCTCCAATTCGACCCCTAGCCTGGGAACCTCCATATGCCACTGGTTCAGCCCTAAAAACCAAAAGAAAAGAAAGAAAGAGAGAAAGAAAGGAAGGATCCAAAAGGCAAGCATGGTGCTGAGAAGAGACCTCGGGCACAGCACCAAAGCTCCAGGTTCTCACAGGGAGTGAACCACACACCCTGCTCCCATACACCTGCCACAGCACCCAGAGAACGTGGGTTTGGGGAAGAACCTTCATGGCCCCTAAACAGGTACTATGATAGCAGGCTTCAGGGCAAGGATGGATTCACTCACTTCTGACCCCAAGCTTTTCATGGACCATACTGTGCCAGGCCCCATGCACAGCCTGTCAGCAGGAGCTCTGGCCCCATCCAGAAACAGTCTCAATTGTCACAACAGCCTTCACTGCAGGGAACCGGCCAGACTCAGGGGGCTCTTCCCACGGGAAGCCGTCCACAGGGAGTGGATTCCCACTTCTTGGTCAGGTTTCTCAGCCCGGCACTGCTGGTGTTTTAGGCTAAATGATTTTCTGCAGTGGGGATCGTCCTGTGCACTGTAGGACGTTTAGCAGCATCTCTGGCCTCAACCCACTAGATGCCAGCACACACATCCCCAGTCCAGGACAAGGGTCCAGACACTGTGGACATCCCTGGGGGATGAGACTGCTGCTCCAACACTTCATTCACTAGGTTTGCTGGGCACAGGTGTGTTTAATAACTAAATCAACAAGTTCCTTTGCCTTGACATTCTAAAAGCAGGATTCCATCTATAACTGCGGAAAAAAAGGTCTGAGAGCAACACTTTTCTAATCCTTGGTGAACACCAATGGAAATTTACAAACACCAATCAGAACCCAAGCATTCCGACAGCCTGGCTTCTGTAAAAACACACTGACATCCTTACAGACTAGCCTGGTCATCCAACTTTTTCACTTACAGTTAAGCTCCTAGAGATGTCATTTATTCTGTGGCATGATGAAATTCATGATAAAAAATAGTGGCTAGCATTTATTCAATATTTACTATGAACTCTTTACTTGCTATTCTAATAGCAATACACACACAGCTTTAGATGATACTCTGTATGACAAGTGCTATTACTATTTCCATTCAAATAGGGGGCAATTAAAGTACAGGGTGCTTAAGTAACTCGCCCCAGGTCACACAGGTAATCCTCAACAGAGCTGGCATTTGAATCCAAGCAGCCTGACTCCAGAATCCATGTTCCTACAACCCTGCTACTCTTCCTGTTACAGAAAAGCTTGCCATCATTCATCGATCATTACAAATCACATAATAGGAGTTCCTACTGTGGTTCAGTGGGTTAAGAACCCGACTACTGTCCATGAGGATCCAGGTTCAATCCCTGGCCTCGCTCAGTGGGGTAAGGATCTGGTGTTGCTATGGCTGTAGTGCAGGCTGGCAGCTGCAGCTTTGATTTGACCCCTAGCCCGGCAACTTCCATATGCTGCAGGTGGGACCCTGAAAAGAAAAAAAAAAAAAAAGAAAGAAAAAAAATCACATCATAATGAGCATACTGCAGGGGAATTTCACTTTCTTTCCAGGACATGTCCTCTGGGAGTTCCTGTCATGGCTCAGCGGTTAATGAATCTGACTAGCATCCATGAGGACACAGGTTTGATCCCTGGCCTTACTCAGTGGGTTAAGGATCTGGAGTTGCAGTGAGCTGTGGTGTAGGTCGCAGATGTGGCTCGGATTCTGCCTTGCTGTGGCTGTAGTGTAGGCCAATGGTTTCAGCTTCGATAGGACCCCTAGCCTGGGAACCTCCATATGCCTTGGGTGTGGGACTAAAAAGCATAAAAAAAAAAAAAAAAAGACACATCCTCTGCATCATAAGCAACAAAACCACGGTGGACACCACATGGGTCAGGATGCCTGCACTGTGTGGTCACTGTGCTGGGGCAGAGGCTGGTGCCCTGCCCCCCGCTAGTCCCAAGGCTGCTGGCAGACCCCTTCTCCTATCCACGGGGCATGCAGGACCACACCACTCACCACCCAGCGAGGGCTCAGACAGCGAGACATGAGCATAGGGAAATGTGTCACTCCCGAGACCTGGTGGCCCATCCCCTCTGGAAGCAGGAGCTGACATGGAGCTCCGTGGGCCAGGCCTGCAGCACAAGTACACAGTGAGTGTGAGTCAAGGGAAGCCCCTCAGAAGGCAGGGCCATCTGTCACCAACCACTTAACCTGCTCCTGGTGACACACTCACCAGCTGAGGGACCTTGAACTTGTTAATCTCTCTGCGTCTGACCTCCTCATCCATAAACCCAGACTGTAACAGTGACGATCTCCTGGTGCTGCTGAGAGTCCCACCGGTTCACACGCATGAAGACCCAGAATGTGGCTGGTACACTGGACCCCACGCTCCACCCCGACCACTCCGCCCACTGGCTGGCCTCGGCTGAGACCATAACACGAAGAAGCATGTGGAAATACATGTGCTGTTTCTTACCATTCTAATGATGAACTGTTAAATACACAGATTCAGAGTTCCTGTCATGGCTCAATGGTTAACAAACCTGACTAGTATCCATGAGGACGCGGGTTCGATCCCTGGCCTTGCTCAGTGGGTTAAGGATCCAGGTTGCTGTGACCTGTGGTATAGGCTGTAGACACAGCTCAGATCCTACATTGCTGTGGCTGTGGTATAGGTTGTAGACAGAGCTCCAATTCAACCCCTAGCCTGGGAACCTCCATATGCCATGGGTGTGGCCCTAAAAAGGACAAAATAATAATACATACATACCTACATACACAGACTCAAACGCCAGCAAATAACTGACTGACCATAAGGAAGTTTCTCAAAAAAACTAAAAACAGAAACCCACCATATGACCCATCAATTCCACTCCTGGATATATATCTGAAAAAAAAAAAAAAATGCTAATTCAAAAATACACATGGACTTCAGTGTTCAGAGAAGCACTATTCAAAACAGCCAAGACATGAAAGCAACCTAAATGATAACTGAAAGGGGAATGGATAAAGAAGATGTGGTTCATATATACAATGGAATACTACTCAGCCATAAAAAGGAATGAAATCATGTCATTTGCAGCAACATGGATAGACTTGGAGGGCATTATGCTAAGTGAAATACGTCAAAGACAAATACTGCATGTTATCATTTATATGTGAAACCTAAAAAACAAAACAAACTAGTGACTATGACAAAAATGAAGCAGACTCACAGATATAGAACAAACTAGTGGTTACCAGTTGGGAGGGGCAGCAAAGGGGTGGGGCATTAGGAGGTACAAAGTATTAGGTAGAAGAAAAGCTACAAGGATATACTGTACAACATGGAAAACAAAGCCAGTATTTTCAAAATAATAATACATATATTATAAATTATAAATGGAGCATAATCTTTAAAAACTGAATCACTCTATCGTACACCTGTAGCTATATAACACTGTATCTCAACTATACTTCAATACAAAAAGAAAAACCTGAACAAATGAAAAAGAAAAAAAAATGAGCAGGAATATCCATGATCTCTGGTACCAAGCAATGAAAAAAGAAAGAAAAATGGGAGAGAGACAATGTTTAGCCAGCCCAACTTTTGCTTCTGCTTCATCCTCTGCCGGTAACAAGCATGTAAACAAACACAAATACAAACACACACCCTTCTCAATGAGCAGACAATCTGCCAGCTGCCTAGAAAGAGCTTCATCAGAAGGAGCCAAAAGTGTGCTGCCAACCGGCTGTGACACACAGAGTAATTCATGTCCCCTGACGTGGAAGAGGAGGGTAGAACCAGCAGGCAGAGGAGTGATGATGGGGAAACCATCGGGAGAGGCTCCTGGGCACAAAAACGGTGAGCAGGGCAGGAAGGGGCCCATGCTGACCATCATGAAGCCTTTTAAAGAGAAGAAGCACCCAAGGGCTAGTCTCAGCAGGTGCTCTTTATTTACTGGCAAGAAAAGTGAAGCTATTCCAGAGGACAGATGGCAGTATGTGGCCACAGGTGGCTGCCCACAACAATAACCAGCTTAGTACAATGCCAGGTTCTGAAGTCCTTACGAGATGTAATTTTGGTAAAGGAAACAGAGGGAGACTTTCTTAAAGGTAGAGAGAAGAGTGACTTTATGTACTGAAAAGCCCTCCACTCTCCTGGAAAAAAACCTAGCAGGGAACTGGCTATGGAGGTTTCCGGATCTCCAAGTGCAGATTTGAATGAGACCCAGAACGCAGCTGACGGTGGGAGGTCCATCAGGAAGCCATCCATGGCAAGTTACAGAGGGTCCGGAGAAGTGAAGCGGACAGCCTGGAGACCAGCCAGAGGAGGAAGGCGGTGAGACAGAGGTCAGAAAGAGGTCTCGTCCTGGGGAGGAACCAGTGCTGCAACCTCGGAGGGCACGCAGCCCCACCCAGGGGACAGCATGATTCAGACAGCGACTCTCAACACTCCAGGTGGGGAGCCCAGGGGACCCTCCCTCCAGATAAACACATTTTCATGTACACACACAAGTCCTCATACAAAGTCAGACGAAAAGAGAAAAAAATGTCAGCAGTTTCTGGACACCCCGAATTCAGGTCAAGGACAAGCCAAGAGGAAACAGCACAGACACCACCTCCTCTGGGAACTGAAGAAGGACGTTCTGGGACATCAGGGGAAGGTGTACCAGCCCCGAGAATGCCTGGCCCCTGCAGGGCAGCATGGGGACCGGTGCCCACCCCCAGGGCGGCACTGTGGGGAGGCATGGGAGCTGGGCCTGGTACAGCACCCCATCCCACCAGGCAGAAGGCTATGGTCCATCAGATTTCAGGCATAAAGACGCCAATTCTGTTTTTTCTTTCCCTCCTTTACCCCTTGCAGTTTCCAGATACGATGCTGGTCTTTCACGCACTCTCAAAACTGAGAACTATACAGTGGGTTGAGGATCCGGCGTTGCCATGAGCTGTGGTGTAGGTTGCAGACCTGGCTCAGATCCTGAGTTGCTGTGGCTCTAGCGTAGGCTGGCGGCTACAGCTCTGATTAGACCCTGAGCCTGGGAACCTCCATATGCCGCGGGAGTGGCCCTAGAAAAGGCAAAAAAACAAAAACAAACAAACAAACAAAAAAAAAACTGAGAGCTTTAGCCCTCGGTGCTACCCTTGGCCAGTTCTCAAAGCCTAGACCCCACCAGATACGCCTGGCTCACCTCATCAATGCTTCAGTGATCTTCCTCCTACTCACTTCTGGCCTCAGCATGGAATTTTTTGACCCACATGTGGGTCACTGTTTAGTCACGATTGCAGCCCCAAAAACAGTTACAAATTGACCCACTTTATTTATAAGGGATGTTTCTGTCAACATCACACATCTCCCGTCAACCACGAGGGACATCCTAAAGGCCAGGTGCACAAGTGACGTGCAAAAAGAGACTGATGCCCAGGAAGTCAAGTGTACCAGAATAATGTTAAACTTGCACATTTTGTTACACAGCTGTTCACAGACTTTTCTGAAGAAATTAAAAGGCACCATCTAAGGGTTAAAGCTTCCAACCTCTCCAGCATTACAGTGTCTGCCTCCTCATCAAACACGTTCATCTCAATGAAATGTGAACATTCTTTTGAAGTTCTCGGGAAAACTGCAATTAATTGACTGCAAATTATAACACAAGACCCATCAATAAAAAAGGTTTCTTTAACAATAATGAAGCCCAACAGTAAGGATCACAGAGTACAAACTCTCTAAGGATAGCTACACCCAGAATGAGAAGATCGACTTTCTGAAAGTCAAATGAAACCTCTCACAGCTTTACGACGATCAATCAGTTTCACTTATTTTATTTAAGGATGGAGTCTGGAGTTTCCGTCGTGGCTCAGCAGAAATGAATCTAACTAGCATCCATGAGGATGCAGATTTGATCCCTGGCCTCACTCAGTGGGTTAAGGGTCTGATGTTGCCGTGAGCTGTGGTGTAGGCCAGCAGCTACAGCTCCGATTTGACCGCTAGCCTGGGGAACCTTCATATGTTGTGGGTGTGGCCCTAAAAAGATGGCATTTGAGCAACTGTTTCCCACTTGGGCTGCCAACCTGCTCTGTGCCTTTCCCGCCCACCCCACTGGTACACAGCCCTAGCTCATCACCATCCTCATCCAGACCTAACCAAACACCGGAGCATCCCTCTCACGGCACAGAGGCCTCAGGAAGGAGCGAAGCCTTCTTTTGTAAATGTTAACTAGGGGCTGGATAATCTAAAGCTCTGCCAATGGCTCAAGTCTATGTGAAATGGACCTCAGTTTAAACCTTCAAATTAGGAGTTCCCTGGAAGCCTAGTGGTTAAGGACTCAGTGTTGCCGCTGCTGTGGCTTGGGTCAACCGCTGTAGCAGGGATTCAATTCCTGGCCAAGGAACTTCCACATGCCATGGGTGTGGCCAAAAAAAAAATAAAAATAAACTTTCAAATTAATCCAGGAAATGCAGACTCAATACTATTTAGAAGGGACTTGCATAGATTTTCTTCACCAAACCCACTCTTCGGCAGATAGGCAGTGAATTTTAGCCCCACTTCTCTCCAGGACTGTCGGACCTTATCTGGGGGTATGCTGGCTGTCTTTTAAATTACCATTCCTGAAGTCATGGCCTGAGAGGGGAGAAGGGCTGGAAGGCATGTGAATAAGGAGATATGCTTAAGTCAGCCCTGCCACCAACATGGGCACCTGGGTTCCACGCAGAGACACAGGGAAGCCAACAGGACCTGGGCTGGGCCAAGTTCAGTGGCTCCAGAAACCCATCCAAACCAAAGAAAGAACATGACCATGCTTCTGAAATGGAACCTCAAAACCCAGGGCCAAGACCCCCCTGCAGTATCACCCAGGCCCATGGACAGCAGGTCAGTGAAATACTATACTTCCAAGGAGAGGGGGGCTGGCTACCCACATAGGCCCTGGAGCCCTGGAAAATCAACCAGCTTCTCCGCTCTATAGCTGGTCCCTAAACTCATGACCAGGTAGTGAGAAGAGCAGAAAGCGTAGCATCAAAAATTGTTTCTAAAACTTAGGAGATGAAGTTTTAGTTCAATCGTATTTTCGATGAGAACTGAAGATTTTGTTATAAAAAATAATACTTATATGCCAAAAATACTACACATCAGGTCCCTGGGTGGGAAAGAAGGGATATGATTCATCAAATGGTTTTCTAATTGAATCAGAAAATGTTTCTTTAACAGAAGAGTAAAACGTGTAAGATAAATGACCCTCTGCCATTCTCCCCAAAGGGGAGGTACTCTGCCTAAAACTGCAGCAATCACTGATCTGCTGTGTGATTTAATCACAGACACAAAACTGCTTTATATGAAAACCTTCCTCCCCACACACAGACACCTTGCCTGTACAGTGGCCCAAGATCTAGCATCTACAGAATCTTTTACTATCAAACGCTATTTTTTGGATGAGATGCCACTTCCCAAAGTTTCCTCTTTTCCAAAGGAGAGAGAGATTTGAAACGTTAAAATCTGTGTGCCTTAACAGCTAAGATCTACATTTACATCATGGAAGAGTTTTTCCTCAAACATTAGCCCCAGAACTGGTTCAAAATACAGATTCCCAAGTCCCAACCCTAGGAAACCAGTGGGTCCCTGGGGAGGGGGGGGGTGGGGGAAGGGGGACTAGGAACATGCATTTTTAATAAGCACCCTGGTGTTTCTGACGCAGGTGGTCCAGAAAATAGCACTGCAGGGAAGAGAATTCATTTCCATTAGAGCTGTCCAGGCTTCAACACCAGGATTTTTTTTTTTTCATTTGACACTTTTTAAACAATCCCTAGTTGGATTAGTGTTTTTCAAGAAAAAGCTTTGAAATGTCACTTTCACTGCAACTACAGAATAACAAAAACACGGAGAGGCAAGGCACAGCAGACAGAGTAAAGGGAAGCAGAAATACTCGCTTGGCGGTGTCATTTAAAATTAGAGTGGCATGGGATCGTGATCATTTTAGGCGAATTCTCTCAGTTTAATCTTTAAACAATATTTTCAGCACTCCCCTGACGGTTAATTTTGTTATCTCCATACTCCAGTTACCTCATCCTGCTACAACATGAGACAGTGCCTGACGTTTAAATCAATCTCAGCAGCCACTGTCCCGGGCTTGCTTTCATTTACTGTGTTTTCCTATTTGAACTCTTTAGAATCAGAATTCATTTCTGATTTTTTTTTTTTAATTTCATGGTTTTCCAAAAGGTGACGGAGAAGCTTCTGGAAATTCCTACCCAACCACAAATGTAATCTGTAGCCCCAGCGATGGTAAACTTACATTTTCAAATCACAAATTCAGATTTTTCACTTCAATAATTGCAGAGAGGCAAGCGTGTGTATCGCCAGAGTCAATATGTGAAGTCTGTCTCTAGGGCAACAGACTAAAGAGCAGTAAATGAGGTTCTGGGCCACATTCCTGTTCATTTCTGATTTAGCAACAGGCTTCTACACGCTCCCATTAAGCTCTGGCCATCCCTCTGTCTGATCTTGAAATTACACGGAGTGACTTTTTGCTTGTGCGTTCTACTGTTTTTTTAAAAGATGCTCTATTTCAATTTTTCTTGCTGTTTCCATGCATGTTTTTTTTTTTTTTCCTAATTTTCACTATCAAGTCATTACATATAACTGCCCTACACAAACACACAGGGACAGGAGCCTCACCACCATTTTAAAATTTTTCCATGTGAATTGAGGACTATAAGTATTCAGGGGCTTAATTAGAAATCTGCAAACCCCTCTACACAATGGCCCGGTGCTGATTCAGTAAGAACTTCCTGCTGCTTTTGTAAAAGCTCTTCCCAGTTTTTTTTTTTTTTTTTTTTTTTTAAAGCCACTACACAGACGATCTCTTTCTACCCAATTCTGGGGTTTCACAATACATCTTTTTTTTTGTGTGGACTCAAGAATGCACTATACTACCAATGCCAGAATGTCAATCAATCTAAATTCTCCCAGACCATAAGTTAATCATTGAAATTCATCTAACTATAACAAGAATTCTTAAAGGGGAAAGACACACAAAATTGTGTCCTAACTAACCAACATGCATATGGTAATATTTAAGATAATATTTAAAATATACTATGTGGAGGCTAATAAAATAATACACAGGACAGAGTATTTTTTTTAAGTTGCACAAATTTAACCACGACACAATGGCAACCCCAATGTTTCTAGACTTAAGCAGTGGTTTTCAGTTCTGTTGTTATAACCTGTTCATTCTTTCAATATTTTTAAATTGTGCTATTATTTAAGATTTTGATAATAAGAAACAAAGAGGATTGGAGTTCCTGTCATGGCTCAGTGGTTAAAGAGCCCAACTAGTATCCATGAGGATGTGGGTTCAATCTCTGACCTCACTCAGTGGGTTAAGGATCCAGTGTTGCCGTGAGGTGCTGTGTAGATTGCAGACATGGCTCAGAGCCCATGTTGCTGTGGCTGTGGTGTAGGCTGACAGCTGTAGCTCCGATTCGACCCCTGGGAACCTCCATATGCCACAGGTGTGGCCCTAAAAACCAAAGAAAAGAAAAGAGTATAATATATAAGACTTTGCATGAAAAAAAAAATGCACCAAATTCATAACAAAGCAAAAGTGTGAGTTATGCCATTTTTGGTAAAGGTTATGCAAAATCCAGGTCATGTACAGAGGTCACCCAACACATGGAGGTAAGTACACCAAACACATCCATGTTCTATGAGCATATATTCTGGCATAATAACAGCATGACGGGCACTGACATCTGTTTAAAAGAACATATTTATCTTCTGCCATATTACAAACCAAATTCCAAAATTTGACTCGACCTTAAAAGAATCTGGGTATGTTTACCATGATTAGATGAGTGGTTTTGGAGTTACTGTTGTGGCTTAGTGGGTTAAGGACCTGACTTGTCTTCATGAGGATGTGGGTTCAATCCCCAGCCTTGCTCAGTGGGTTAAGGATCCTGCATTGCAGCAAGCTGCAGCACAGGTCAAAGACATGGCTCAGATCCAGTGCTGCTGTGGCTGTGGTGTAGGCCTGCAACTGTAGCTCCGATCTGACCCCTAGCCTGAGAACTTCCATATGCTGAGGGTGCAACCCTAAAAAGGAAAAAAAAAAAAAAAAGAGTTGCTTTATTTCAAAGATTAAAGAATAAACTTCTCAAACACCAACTCTTTGGCAAAGCAACCTCCAAGAAGGAAAACTGAACTGTCATCTCTGAACAGCTACTCAGAGTTAAGCCTGTGTCCACAGGCAAACCGTGAACAAGCCTCATTGCCCAGTGACCTATCTACTCAAATGTCTGTGTTTCAAATCTTCGTCTAAATTTGTCCACTGCTACCTAAATCCACAGATGAAGTAAGCTTTGTTCTTACACCAGAACTACCAAAATCAGAAAACCAAAATGCCACCGCCATGGGTCCTCAAGATCCGTCTTTGTAGGAGAAAACCTACTTGGAGAAAACCACACAATCCAGCTATTAAGACAGCAATGACAGAAAACCTCAGTTTCTGCTGCAAATAATATGATCAGAAATACAGCCAATGCAGCTGCAGGGAAAAGCAAAATCGCTGTGGTAGGTAGGGAATAAAGACGGTAGTCTTGTAACGGCAGGACAGCCTATAAACTGAAAATGTAATTTATAAATCATTTTTAGTGCTACCAGAAACCAAAGGAAGGGCAATAGGGGAATAGTTGCAGAAGACCACCTTCAACAGTTCTTCCCATAAAACTGAATCTACAGAAGAGAAAAGTGGTTCCCTTTACTTTTTAATGAAAAGACAGAAAAAATGTCTCTGGTTCAGTCTCCTGTACTTAAGTCAAAAAGAAAAACATGGTTTTGAAGGACTGTCACATCCACTGTAGCAGCAACAGTTGAAGACCTGGCAGGTATAAAACGACTCCAGAAGCCCATCTACCCCTACCTCCTCCCACCTGGCCTTTACTTGGCCCCCCACCTGGCTCCCTCCATCTGCCCCCCCACCTGGCCCCTCCCACCTGACCCTCCCCTTCAGCTGGCCAGCAGCTAAGTCTTCCATGCTAAGGGTATATTATTAGGCAAGGTGCTACTTACTCAACTTTTACTCTCAAACTCAAATCACTTCATCATGTTCAGAAACAAGATTCAGTTACAGTTTACTCCAAGTCAGAGCAAGAGAAAAATATTTCAGCGAGAGCGCAGACTTCCAAAAAAAAAAAAAAGGCAAGGGGGGGTGGGTAGAGAACCTAAGTTGTCCCCAGCACATCTTAGTGTCCCCATCTAGGCTGCTGAACAGCCTTACTGCCGAGCTGGAGGTGTGCAATGCCACTCCTCTACAGTCTGTCACTCTGTTCTGCTCCACAGACTCTGACGAGGTCATGCTTAATGGCCAAAAAATTCACTAGATGCCTAAAGGAGAAAGTAGAAAAAGATAGGCAGGCCTGCGGGTGTGGTGATCTATTTAGGCGCGCAACTGTATTTTAAACATAATGAGACTAATTGCCTCCAAATCTTCCCTGGTGCATCTGCACACGCAATTAATTAGTGCTGATTTTAAAAGCCCTGTTTGGAATCCTTTGTTCCGCACTTCCTACAAATCAAATTACCAAGGAACAAATTCAATTTTTCAACTTTTATTTTAAGAGAGGCACACGCTTACATTAACTGGGTCTGATCCACTAATGTAAGTCATTTAACTAGCAATTATTTTACTCTGAAACTAAAAGCCAACTCAAATTTTTTCATCTATAAAATAATTCCCTGGCAAATGTGACCATCTTGCAAGACTGCTGGTGGAAGATGTGGATAATCACACAGCTCTTCACCTAGACAGGGAGCTGGAAAAAGACAAAGTTTCCTTTTGCAGGAAAATTAAAGTCTGGAGAAAGTCACCTCTGACCATGTGCTTCACTCTCCCCTGGTTTTGTTCTACCCATGAAATCAAATGTGCTGAAGGAATTGAGAAAGGACATCAAGGAAAATAAACAAGTGAATGTAACAAAAAAGAAGCAGATTCTCAAGGAACTATTGTACAACACAGGGAAATCTACTCAATATTTTGTAATGACCTGTAAGGGAAAAGAATCTGAGAAAGGAACACATATATAACTGATTCACTTTGCTGTACACCTAAAACACAACATTGTGAATCAACTATACCCCATCCCAGTAACATCCAAAAAAAAAGAAAAAGAGGCAGATTCCCAGATACAGAGAACTAGTGGTTACCTGGGGAGGGGGAGGGGCAGGAGGGTCCAAACTACTGGGTGTGAAAGAGGTTCAAGGTGTATAGGGTACAACACGAGGAACAGAGTCAGCATTTTGTAATAACTGCAAATGGAAAGTAACTTTTAAAAATTGTGTAAAATTCTTTAATTTAAAAAGAAAAACAAAGAGTTCCTGTTGTGGCTCAGCAGTAATGAACCCGACTAGTATCCATGAGGATGCAAGTTCAATCCCTAGCCCTGCTCAGTAGGTTAAGGATCTGGCATTTCCGTAAGCTGTGGTGTAGGTCGCAGATGTGGCTCGCATCTAGCATTGCTGTGACTATGGTGTAGGCCGGCAGCTGCAGCTCCTAGGTGACCCCTAGCCTGGGAACCTCCATGTGCCACAGGTGTGGCCCTAAAAAGGAAAAACAAGACATGACATGAAGGGCTATTTAACAGAATAAAGCCTGATGGGCTAATTGGGAAAACGTGATGACTGAGGCCAACAGCTCAAATCCTGGAATTGGAGACAGGCCGGAGAGGGCAGAGGGACAGAAAGGGGAAACAAGAGGGAAGCAGGTGGGGAAAGGAGAAGAGGCTGGCCTGAGGGAGGGCAGGAGTGGCCACCAGATCAGCTGAGGGATGGCCTCTCAAAGCAGTGTCTGCCAAGGGAACGAATGGCAGCAGCATCCACAGTGAGGCTGGAGGGGCCCCACCCAGGACAGGGACCATCAGTGCCTAGCATGCCAGGAGGGCCTGCAGGTGGAGTGGATGCAGCTCCCCTGATCTGAGGTCAGCTCCCTGCAGGGGTGGGAGAAGCACCCCCAACCAAATGTGATCCGCATGGGCCAAGAGAACAGTTCTGCCGTCCTGAGACTCAAGGGCCCAAGAGGAGATCTGTCCCAGGAAGTGTCATGAACTTCCTGCAGGTACTGGACACCCTGGAGCTGACCACAGGGGGTGGAAATGGGAGAGGGAGGCAGCCATGTGCCCCAGCAAAGGCTCAGAGCTGCACACCTGGCAGGGGCTGTGACACCTGATGGGACACCAGCACAATCTGCACTGCCAAGTCCCAGTGATCTCCCCCTCCACTGGGCAGTGGGGGAACATCCTCTAAATTTAGGTGCAAGTGGGCCCTGTCCCAGTACGTGCGGAAGCACAGAGTCATCAGGAAGTGGGAAGCATAAAGACCCACCCCCTGCTGGCCACTCCCCAAATCACAAAGAGAGGCAGCTCATGGAGTTTGGTGCAGCCACCAGTGAGACACAAGGGCCCATGGGAGCCACTCCATGAGCCCTGATGTGACACAAACACATACAGCCACGACCAGACTTGGAAAAGAAAAGGTCCTTCTGATGTTAACCCACAGTAGCTGGCCCAACAGTCGGCAGTGTGACTCTGTGAAGGGGAACAGGGTGGCTGAGTGCCGCTTTCTATACCCGTCACATCATACACTCAATTCGCCAGAGTCACGACACAGCTGCGATGACTAGGTGTTTCCACCCACTCCTCACACAGCTGCAGGGATGGAAAACAATGTCGCTTCTCCACCCCCGGGCATGTGAGGCACAGGACTTGCAGAAATGAGTGAAAAAGAGCCCCTCCCAGCACCCTCATTATCTGTATTCTGGGAGTCGGCACAGCTCAGGAACTGAAGCACCATCAGTGATCAGAGCTGTATTCATTTCCGAAAGCTAAAAACAGAGGCGCTGCCATCGTCTGAAATCACGTTGCTCATCCCTTAGGTTGAACAAAAGGGCTCGTGGCAAAGATTATTTTTTCAATCATTCCACATTTATCCTCACAAAACAAAGCAATACACAATGAATGGCCAAATAGGCATGTATGACACTTTAATTCACTCATCTAGAAAAGTTCTCGGTTCCAACTTAAACATCTGAATGAGTCACAATCATTTTCCCATTTGCCACATTTTTTCAACATGAGGTCTGCAGTGTAATGAAGACCAACAACATACCTTACGTAAAACTCATTCACCAATCTGTGAACTTAACTGATTCTTTACTGAGGGCCTGTTAAGCACCAGGCAGTATTCAAGCTGAAATAAATGAATGCAAGTTCTGGTCCTCACAGCTGGGAGCCAAAGGGGCTCTTCCTTCCAGACAGGGCTGAGGGCAGGTAAACTGCAGGACAGCCTGTGTGACTGGAGCAAAAGACATGGGCGTGGCACAGATAAGGGGGTAGAAAGGGCAGGACCCAGGTACCGGGCTTCAGAATAACCTTGGAGCAGTTTTGAACAAGAGGCATCAAGTCACCTGGACCGGAAATGCCAGGGACTCTGGGAGACACAGTGGGTTAGTCAGAGCTTAACCTGACACTCTCGAAACGCCTTCCCTCTTTAGCTTGTGCAGGGGTGGGAGCTACCTCTTAAACGTCTTCCCGAGGAAAAAGACATGAACACGCCAAGCCCACGTCCCTCGGTGACTTTGCTAGTCTGGAACAACTGAAAACTAAGGTTTCAAATGGTCTCAGTCAAGCAGCCTGAAAATCAAGCACAAAACGAAATGACCCCCATCCTCTCCTTCACTGTCACCACATGAAAGTCATCCAGGAGTGAATAGTCCTTTGTCCTTGAACAGGCTATTTGAAAAACAGAAGCATACTGTCTTTTACTGTCCGTTCATGCTTCACCAAGTCCCTGGGGTGGGCTTTCGTCCTTCAAAATCCCCTCATCGACAGGTACCTGTAAGCCTTGCTCTGGAACCTGGGACTGGGGGCTGGAATGCAGGGGAGGGTCCACAGCACCCTTTCCTGAAAGGAACCAGGTGGCCTCACCTGTGAGGAATGCGTCTGGGACTCAGAACAAAGGTGGCTTCCTTCCTTGTGAGGAAACACAATCTGTCCAGAAAACTGCTGCATTACTTGTGAATGATTTAAGGCTGCAGAGTCCAGTCTTAAAGCCCCTGTTTATTTTATTAACAAAACTGTGTGGGGAGTCATCCTTCGTTCAAACTTTAAAGAAAAGCCCAACATATTCCTTCATCAAAACTATATGTTATTGTTCAGATCACCTTTGATATGTGTGTTTGAGCCAAATAAGTGTATTTATCCTTCGGAGACTATAATCGAGAGATTATATGTCTACAGGGCCGGGAGTCTGCTTTCCCGTTCACGGGAACCCTGGAAGGAAGGCAATAAGCCTGACGTTTCAGGCTGTACTTCGAATGTAAAAGGAAGCCCTGCATTTTCATATTTTAGGGCATGCTGAGTTTTCCAGTTTATGAAACATATCACAGCTTCCTTTTTCAGAGGGTGATATCAGTGCAAAACAAGTTCTTTGAGAACATAAGGAATTCCTTCTCTGCTAGCCTGGATGCAACAAACAGAATACAATGTTACTAAAACACTACCTCGCTCTTTGAAGATCACACACATCTTGTTACATATTTTTCCCCAAGGTCCAATGGTCCAGAATTTACTTTCTTAAATCCACAGAATCAGCTCCTAAAATGATTTCAGACCATTTAAAAGTGACTTTGCCATCCAACTAAAATCGCTACTATTTTCAACCTAAAGCTACTGTAGACAGTGGTGATCTAATAACTCCCAACTTCGCAAATTGCATTATCCAGCACACAGCTGCCAATAACTGGCAACTCTGCATACTTGTCAGGCAACACTCAACTGCCTGGGAAGATTGCCATTAAGTATCAAGCTGAAAATTAATCTTGGGCTTAATATCTCTTTAACCCACCTACCTATTCTTTGGTTTAATATCTCTGTGGGTCTGGTAATGTCCCAGAAATGGTGACTTTTCAATGCAAGCATGGGGAAGAAATGCGCACTGCACGAATGGATCACCACCTGTTTTCATACCTTCTCAATTCCAACTTACATCACTGAACCTAAGGCATGTTAAGTAAATCCCACCCTGGCCAATAGACCCCAGTTAGAAAAGCACGAGTGGATCACAGGTGGGCTGCAGCCAAACAGACAAGTCACCAGCTAGCTGTCAACAGCGGCATTTCCTGCCCAGACCCCAACCTTGTACCTCTACAGGAAGGAGAAAATAGCTGCCAGCGGGTTGAGAAATTTACATAGCAGCTTAACGTGAAAAATAAACCTGCTTCCCAGTCCAGGAAGTAACGAAAGGTAGGCTCACAAAGAAGAAACTTAAATAAGCCAACCCAGCAACACAAGCAAATTCACACCATAAATATTCACATGGCAACCCACTCCTTGGACAGAAAGTTCTCCATTTACAGCCCACCTGAAGGTCAAAGTGTGGGGCATTCCTAAGATCACCAAGCCTTTTGGATATGCCTTAAGACAGACTGGTCTCTCTCACCTATAATGAGGCTGATCCGGTGCTACCTATGTGTGAGTGTCACGAGCTCAGTCTCCTGAGAGAGGTTAAAATAACGCAAGGTAGTTCCATGCATTACAGTTAAATAGCTGATATGTTAACACTCACAGGGACTCAGCCTTGCAAGTATCAGAATCGCAGAGCCCAGGGTCATGGCTCTACCATAGCCGGCTTAGGACTGCAGAACTGGAAAGAGCCCCTTGGGGCTAATTTATTCTCCTAACTGCCCTTTGCTTTCCCCTTTCTGCTTCATTTTCAGGCATTTTAATTTAATTTTGAATGTGGACATTGCCTCTGGTGGGATTTAGGGTGTGGAGGTGTAGCTGCTAACCACATGCCACCTGTGCTTCCAACCACCTGCGGGACTGCTGACCCAGGACTCACTCAGGATCGGGATTCTCTGCCTCAAACCTCGGCCTTTACCACAGGTAACATTTTCAGGCCAAAAGCAGACTTGCCAGCAGGGGGATCAAGGTGTCTGGTAAAAATCAACCTGACCACTTGGCAGCTAATTCCCATAACACCCACTTCCCCTTCCTCTGTGTCAGACTGACGATGCGCCTGGGGGACAGGAGATAAGAGATCACATACCTGAATTTGCATAAGGCTTTTGATTCAATTCAGAACATTCTAATAAACTAGGAAGACACAACTTCCAGACTACCGTGCTGGATGTCACCCGTGTTGAGGGCCATCCTCCAGAGGGGATCCAATGATGGTCTCGTTTCACAAGGGCCTCTGGAAACGCATTCGCAGCTGACTTAGATGATGGAGAAGGAACACAATCAAGTGCACGGAAGGACACTGCAGATGAAGACAGAAGAGTCCAGGTGGACCTGGGGTTCTGGGATGTGAACTGTCAAGGCCACGAAGACGGAGGTCCTACACTGAACTCCCATGACTTTTTCAAATGTCGACAACAGAAAAGAGACGTGGATCACAAGATTCCTGCCCTCAAGAAATTTATAACTTGGTACCAGAGACAAAACTAAAACACCAACTAAAGGACAAATAACCTATCAGAGCAGAGGACAGTCTAAGTTAATGTAATGAGCAAGTTACATGTGTGTTTAAGGTCAAGGCTGCATAAACGACAGTTACCTATCACAGAAACAAGGCTTGGGATCGACAGTGTTCAGTTCACTGACAGTTACTGACACAGCCACACGGATTAGAGACCCAGGAGGTGGTTTAATTAGGAAAGAGGTAAAAACTAAGCGTCAAGATGGGCGAAAACCAAATTTACAGGAATACAGGAGAAAACCTGAGGGTCTGGGCAAAGCATTAAACAGCAGCACAGTGAGTTATTTTAAAGCTGCACCAGGAGCACCACACTGGGAAGGTCACGTGACCGTCCTTCCACCGCAAGTTCAGAACCTCAGACCAGGCTGGGAGCTTGTCGGGACGTGAACCCAGTGCAAGGAGAAGCTGGTGGGCAGCCGAAACAATCCAAACTCAAGGAAACAGGTCCTAGGAGGACATCCAGCAGATGTGCAGATGAGGAGCCTAAGGAGGAGCCCATCGTGGACCAGGGACATTCCTGTCCCATTAGGGACGGGAGGGATGAGAGGAATGTGATTAAACTGCAAGGACAGGGCTTTATAATTGACACACACACAGAACTTCCTGGCGCTGAAGACTGCAAGGCACTGGAATAAGTTACCAACAAGCTTTTGAAATGCCTGTTTCAAGAGACTTTTTAAGAGACTTTTTAAAAAAAATTTATTATAGTTGATTTACAATGTTCTGTCAATTTCTGCTGTACAGCAAAGACTCAAATCACACACATATATACATTCTTTTTCTCATATTATCTTCTATCATGTTTTATCCCAAGAGATTATATACAGTTCCCTGTGCTGTGCAGTAGGACCTCATTGCTTATCCATTCTAAACTAATAGTTTGCATCTACCAACCCTGAACTCCCAGTCCATCCCATTCCCTACCCTCAAGAGACATTTTATTTCATTTTATTTTATTTTTGTCTTTTGTCTTTTTAGGGCTGCACCCTGGGCATATGGAGGTTCCCAGGCTAGGGGTCAAGTCGGAGCTACGGCCACCGGCCTATGCCATAGCCACAGCAATGCGAGATCCCAACTACGTCTGCAACCTATACCACAGCTCACAGCAACACCAGATCCTTAACCCACTGAGAGAGGCCAGGGATCGAACCCACAACCTCATGGTTCCTAGTCGGATTCGTTTCCGCTGTGCCAAGACAGGAACTCCCAAGAGACCTTTTAAAACACAGTAGATGATCATCTTCATAAGATGTTCACTCAGTCTTTCTCACCCCGCAAAAATAGAAAGTGAATATTTTAACCACGAATAGAATCTCCATTAAAAAAAACCAAACACAAACTTACTGAAAGTTGAAGCACAGCAAAGCTCTTCACTGCTGCTGCATTTTCAAAATTCATTGAAAAGTTCTCAGTTACATAAATGCACTTATTTAGCCAGAAATGGGTCTAGTCACATAAAAAGGCTGGGAGATAGAAAAATAATCAAACATGGAGAAAACAACCTTAGTATCTATTTAAGAGCCATCCTCTTGGTGCTCTGAAGGAGGGGTGGGAGGAGGGTGAGCGGGGGAAATAAAAAAAAGCCCCCATATCATGAAAGAGGGGGTTGAGGAGGGAAGGTCAGTCTGCTGGGGCCACAGGAGGAGGAGCAGCAGGAAGGAAAAGACAAGGTCCCTTCACAAACAAGACCAGGGTCACATCCGCCAGTGGGAGAACAGGCCGAAACCAGACACTTAGCATCATTGTAGCCACTAACTCGTGAACAGTTCGTGAACCTAAAGTTGAAGCTGGCTGTTTAAAACAGAACAAAACATCCGATGACATGAACATCACAAACACCGAATAATTAAACCACCAGGCTTCACAAGCCCATGTGCACATATGCGCAGAATTTATTTTACAAGGTAACTGACAGCCAGCACCAAGAGTCCTCCTTTCTGGAAAGAACCAGAAGCATGTCACCCAGCATCTAGCAGATCCGGTCCTTCTCGCAGGCAGCCCTGGAGAGCAGATCCTAACCGGGTCCACAGGGGAAGAAGCCAGGCCCAGGAAGGTGCCAGAGCTGCATGGGTAACGGGAGCAGGCGGGCCTGCCCAGTGCTGGCTCCCCACCCCCCACCCCATATTCTCTCCAGTGCACAGAGGGGGGCTTTCACAGAAGTCAGTCCCGTGCCTCCCCGGCCACTGAGATGGAGCCTCTGTTTTCTCTGGCATCTTCCCTGCACTCCTTCCCCAATCGCCCCACAGGGTCCCACTGACTCTGCTCTACCCACAGCCTCCCTCTCCACTTCCACAGCATCCTTCCCAGTGCAGAGGACGAAGGCCAATTGTCCTCCCTGTCCACCCACCAGCTGGGCTCATCTGACCCCCAAGTTCACAGACACCCGGCGCATCAGCTGTGATGGGAAAGGGAGATAAGACCAACCCCCCCAACCCCCCCCCCAGAGGAGGGTGTTCCCACGTAAGTGTTCAGCCTCAGCGGCAGGGACTTCAGGCAGTGGGCAGGTCTGTATGAGGATGAGTCTCGGGCAGAACAGAGGTCACGCTTCGCACAGAAGCCTAGCCACCCTGCTCAGAGCCTGGTCCATGTTGGGTCCCCACTGACCCCTCCTCGTGACCCAGCCCAGCCAGCAGCCCCTGTAAAGGTCCCTGCAGTGGGAACAGGCCTCCAGGGGACAGAGGGGAGAAGCCAGTGTCCAAAGGTGACTGTGAGGCACATTTCATGCCAGTGTACCTGGACAATACCACGCACCAGCCCTGGTCTGCTCTAGGTGCTCTCAAGGCTGGCCTCTGCCTGGGCAATTACGCCAGAACCTTCAGGACCGCACGGGAACTCACACACAGAAGTCCTTTGCAGAAGAGGAAACGCTGGCCTGCGGAGGAGAAGCACTGGCTTCAAGTCACAAAGCCAAGACGGATGCAGGGCTCCACCACTCCACCACCGTCCAGGTGTCGTCAGTGTCACGCTTCCTACAGGCTCATGCCCCATGCAGGGACACCCAGAGCTTCCCAGGGGCCAGCGCTGGATGTTCCTGTACTCTGTTACATGTTCTGGGCCATCACGTGATGATGCCCCTCAGTGAACATCAGTCTCAGCAGAATTTGCCTTTGTACAACGAAGCTGAAGCTTTCAATGCCTTCCAATATTTTGGACTTTTCTTATAAAAAGAAGCAGAAAATAGACAAATGAAAGTGCTCATACACAGTGTCGTGTACTGCGAAACACCTAACACTGAAAGACAGTAATCAGATCCATCAAACACAGCAATACGTTTAACCACAGAGAGGTAACCTCTTCAACTGTGCTCAACTATGGGGGAAAAAAGTAAAAACATATGTAATGATGGAAATAATTCATCAAAGAGTGTGTTTTTAAAAGACAAATCCAACCATGGGGGAAAACTGAAATATCTGATAACCAAATGTCACTTCAAACGAGTTGCGTGAATAAAAATTTAAGGTTGGATGTTTAATTTTATTACAATATATTGTGTAATCTATGCGTTTAATGTATCAAAGAATTTTTAAAGTTCTTTAAAGATAGATGTTTAGAAACTAAGCAGTTCTATAATTAGGAGTGTTAGAAACTTTGAGCTCTATAGGAATTTAACCTCCTCATAAGAAATCTAATGTTCCACCTTTCAGTCTAAGTGTCCAAACACACTTCCAGGAAGCTTACACAGACATTAAGGTACTGGTAACCACCCCCCCGCCACACACACTATGTTCTGCCCTACAGCTGTTGCATTGTTTGTGGGGCAGGGGACCCTTCACATGAACTATACCAGATATGAAGCTCCCACAACAAACCTGCATGTCATCCTAGGCAATTCTCTGTTGCTTTGGAACACTCCTTCCATTTAAAAATAATTCATCCCTGTTCATTCACTGCTGAATTATAAACAGTGAGCATACAGTGTTTCAAAGGATTTTTGTCCTTGCAGAAAATGCCTGGAGGAATTTTTATTTCCTTAGGCTAACAGAAGAATGTTCAAACTTGACTGTCCTTGCCTTCCTGCTTTATATTTAATGCAACTTAAAAACTCCTGTGCACACCCCACCTCTGCTCCCTTTCCCCCATGTTCCAAAACTCAACCTACTACTTACCTGCTACCACCAAGCAGGGGTCATGCACCTCCATTCCCTCCCCTGGCAGGCAGGCTGTGAAACAGCTATGTCACAGCCACGCACCCGACAGCCTTCAGGGAGCAAGTGCTCCATCCTCCAGACAGGGCGCAGGTGCAGACATGGCCAAGGACAAGGGCGGCGGGGCCACCGATAGTGCTTGGGGCTCACAGTTCTCTTTGTTAGGGTCACTACTCTCAGAAGTCTCTGAAATTTCTTTAAAAAGCAAAGACATACACACACTCTGTGATAAAAGCTTTGGGTGGGTGAGGTCTGAGTTCCATGGGGAGGGAGGCTCACCAGCAAAGCTGTTTCCCCTGTGCTGTTGCGTAGAGGCTGCCTGGTGCACACCAGTGTGGCACCCAAGCCCTCGCCCTCCTGTGCACGTGGCAGGAGGAACTCCAACACCCTGCCTCCCCCATCCTCTACCACCTCGGACCCTCATGGAGGTCCTGCTGCAAAGCCAATTACACAGTCATCTGCCTCCTGACCTCAACGTGGAAAAGGCTTCTCGTGTATGTCTGAGGTTTGCTAATGGGCGGTAAAGCGCTGGCCTGGGGTGGGGGGTAGGGGTGATTAACAGCAGGGCAAGCAGGTCTTCTGCCCACAGGGGCGTCAGGAATGGTGAGGAGAAGGTCAGAAGACCCCAACCCTCATGTCTCTTTTGCACCTCTGTACCCGTGTCTTCTCTTCACCAGCCCAGAGACTTTATTACGGGGCAAAAGGCAACTTGGGAAAGCAACGTGGAAAGGCAGCTGCAGGAAGGAAGTGGCCAGGCTGGGGCCCTGCTGTCCTTCTGCCCTTTCTCCCACTTCCCACTGAGCCATTTAGGAAGCTTAGACCATAGGTGCAGGACAGGGCCATGCAAGGCATGAAGGGGACAAGGCCCAGAGGCCCCGTGCTGGCAGATGCTGGAGCCTGAGAACCAGGAGCTATGGCTGCAGTCTGCTGTGTCCCCCTGCATCAGCCCAGCCAGCGACCAGAAAACAAGCCCCCTTCCCCACCCCTCCACATGGGGACACGGGCGCCCAAGAGGACAAACCCATGCAGCCGCTTCTCCCCAAAGGACTGTGCTCACATGCCCACATGCACAGCGCCACACACTCTGTGACCTTGTACCCTTCTTTCCAATTACTGTGGCTCTTGTCAACCAAACAGAAATGGCGTTACAGTCCTTCTCAAGGAAGACTCATTTTTATGAGTGATCCTCATAATAACACACCCAATTATGTTAACAATTTTCAAAATGTTTGCACATCAGTTCCTGCCTTTACCCGCAAGACAACCTTACTAATGGGCAGACGAGTGTTGACCCCAGTTTACAGACTGTGCGGCAGCAACACAAAAAAGGGGGCTAAGTGAGTATGAAGTGTTGAGGGAGCTGCAGCTGAGGATCCCCAGATGGTGGCTACGATTCACATCACTCAGCCCTGTAGTTCATGCTTTCATTCATTCTGTCATGGGGTAAACTGTGGCCCCCAAAAAGATCTGTTCAAGCCCTAACCCCCCGTCCCAGTGAATGTGGCCTTGGCTGGAAGGAGGGTCTCACAGCCGTAATTGAGTTGAGAAGAGGTGCCATCAGCCTCGAATGACCATCACCCAGTGACTGGCATCTTTGTAGGAAGAGGGGGTCAGGACTTACTCCCAGAGCAGAAGGCGCTGTAAGAAGAGTGGGTGGAAGGGATGTGTCCACAAGCCGAGGTTGGCAGGTCTTCTGGGAAGCACCAGGAACGCAGAGACCAGAGTACCTGCCAACACCTAGATTTGAAATTCTCGCCCCAGACCTTCCGTTGTTCTCAACCACCCGGTTAGTGGTGCTCTGCTAGCGCAGCCACGGTGACGAAAGCCATGCAGGAAACGAACGAGCCCTCAGCAAGCCTCTCCTGAGTGTGGACCATGTGCCAGACATCGCAAAGGGTCTCAAGAGTCAAAGATGAGCGGAACTCAGCCATCCTTGGCCTGGCCCTGCACGGATCTTCGGGACCGGGGGTTCTGCATTTCTGTGAAGAGCTGGAGCCCAGAGCAGCTGCCTCCAGGCCTACTCCCTATAGCCACACTCTGGAAGGGCTGGGCCTGGCCCCCCACCTTGACCCAGGGTCCCTCTGCCCCTTTTTTTATCAGAACAAGAAGACATACACCAAGGACAGTGAGGTGCAAAGAACCTCGCCAGTTACACCTGAGAAAAGCCTCCTGGGCTGCAGCAGCGTGAGGACCAGGGAGGACGGGTCCTCAGGCAGGGCGCGGTTAAGGGAGGAAGTGGAGGGAGCAGACAAGACAGGCCAGGGGTGTGTGGGGGGGGGTGTCCATCTCATCTCATGCTCACAGCTGGGGCCTTGTGGGAGTTACTGGGCCTCTCCAGCCACCCTGCCCACGCCCACAAAACGAAGATGTCCTCCTGTCCATTAATGAGAGTGGACACAAAGAAGCTCTGAGAGAGATGCCACGTAACCCTTAGTTGCAGGACAGCACATATAATGGTGATCCTATTTCTATTCGGTTTTTTTTTTTCTGGATGAAAAAATTACACCAAAAACCTTCAGCTCTGGAGATTAGGAAGAGAGAGATTAGAAGCCTGGATTTTCTCCTTCACAACCTTCACTACCATAAATTTCTTACTTTGAGCATATATATTGTCTTTAATTTTTCAGATGGAGCAGAAAATACCAAGGAGTCATTTAAAAAGACTGAAGCAGGGTGATTCATTGAGCTATACATTATAACCTCAGTAAACAGGAGGATTTTTTTAATGCAGCAGATGTGCATGCTCAGACATGACAAAATTTCCCAGATACACTGAAGGCATCAGATACGCAGAATATGGTATCCACCTAGGTTAAGAACCACAACAGTCACATACACATACATAAACAAAGAAGAGCAGGAAGACACACATTATACCTCCACAGTGCTGAATTTTTGTACAACCAGAATGTTTTTAAGAACTCGTTGTGGGGAGTTCCCGTCGTGGCGCAGTGGTTAACAAATCCGAGTAGGAACCATGAGGTTGCGGGTTCGATCCCTGCCCTTGCTCAGTGGGTTAATGATCTGGCGTTGCCGTGAGCTGTGGTGTAGGTCGCAGATAAGGCTTGGATCCCGTGTTGCTGTGGCTCTGGCGTAGGCTGGGAGCTACAGCTCCAATTAGACCCCTGGCCTGGGAACCTCCATATGCCGCGGGAGCGGCCCAAGAAATAGCCAAAAAAAAAAAAAAGACAAAAAAAAAAAAAGAACTCATTGTGAATTTTGCATTCTCTTTAAGTGTCTAATAAAACTTGCATTCTTTTTAATTTTTTAAGTAACAAAAGTCTTCAATGGCAGAGGATTGTTTGAGATTTACTAGGAATGGTTACATGATGCTTATGTGATATGAAAAAGAATTACATACCCCAGACTCCCTCCCCATCCCAGCCCTGAGCCTCCTGGCTGGGCCTGACTCAAGAACAAGGTAATAGTGAATAACAGGGAACCCAAGGGCTGCGGGTGGGTCAAGGATGGAATGATAAGTAGGAAAGAAGGCGTCAAGAATGTCTGCAGCACGGTGCTTGGCATGAACAACACCTTTTTCTCTTTCCACTTAGAAACATCAAAATATCCCCTCATCCAAACCACCATGTGAACATCTTGCTTAGGTCCAGGATGGGTGGTCCCTTCTGTGATGGGGCTGGGGGGGGGGGGGGTCCCCACCCACTGTCGCCCACCTCCTCCACCCTCTGAACAGACTCGCAATCCCAGCCACTTGGACCCTCGCCAGGGACAATCCTGTATCTGGTCCCAAAGCCTGGGCCCTCACTGCCTGCTGCCTTGCTTGCTGTTTCTCGTGTGTTTGGACTCCTCTAAACGTACACTCTCCCTGACACACACGCACCCAAGGCAGCCTCCACCCCAGCGGGCTGGACCGTGCCCCCACCCTCCCTGCGCATTTGCTCACACTGGACCATGATACACACCCCTACCCCATGAGCACCTGCTCACGCTGGACAGCGCCCCCCACCTGCCCCCTGTGGGCATCTGCTCATGGGGGATAGCAGGTACCCAGCCCCTACCCAACCTGGCTCTCAGTGCTCCTCCTGCTCCTCCCCTTTGGGGGATGCCTCTGACCCACTGAGTCCAGTGAGGCGCCTTGGCCAGGCTCCACTCACAGGAGGACTCCTGAAGGTAAGCTTGGTCCTACTTCAGCCCCACAGCACTGCGTGCCTGCTGACCGCCCCACACCTGGTGGGAGCCCCTGCAGGCCCGTGGGATGGTAGGTGCAGGGACCAAACTCTGTCCCGAAGTGACTCAGCGTCCAGGGCACAGAGGCCTGACCCCTGCCCTCTGGACCAGCTTCCAGGGCAGGAGGCCAAAGGGACCTGGGCCATGGAGGGACAGATGTGCAGGAGCACATCCAAGGGTGGTGCTCCCACCACCCTGACAGAGGCCCACAGAGTAGCCTTAACCACACACACCATCTCCTCGGTTCTAGAGGCTGCAGGCCTGGGACTAGGCATCAGCAGGGCTGGTCCCTCCTGAGGCCTCACTCCCCCATGTGCAACTGTGTCCTACTGTCTTCTAAGGACCCAGCCACACTGTGGGTTAGGGCCCCACATGAGCTTACTTTACCTTAACCACCGCCTCAAAGATGTAGCCCTCAAACTCAGTCACACTCAGAACTGCTTAAATTTAGGCACCTGGGGGTCACAACGCAGCCCCCGCAGTCAGCTCCAGGGAGAAAGGCAGGTGTAACTGTGGAAGAACCATGGAGGAAGGGAAGCTGAGCTGTGTCCCTGTGCCTGGAACTTCCTGCCTCCCCGTCTCTCAGCCTCCAAGGCCACGTTCCAACACATTTTCGTTCTGAGCCTTGACGGTCATCTCAGCCCAGTGACCTGTCTTTTGGGTCCCAAATGCAAAGCACTGACCTGTGTGCCCATGCAGCAGCCCTGGATGGCCCCTGGCACCGGCCCGGCACTGCAATGGAGGCCACATCATGGGTCATGACCCATCGCTTTGTTCCCACTGACTGTCCTTGCCTCTTCCTGGAAGTTCCTCCTCACCCTGCAGTAGGTCAGGGCCTCTCGAACACACTGCCCCATTTCCTGCTCCTGTCATCTCACCCTGAACACCTCAGCTCAAATGCCTCCAACTCAAGAAGCTTTTGAAGACTGCCTGCCCTACAGACATAGACTCACCCTCACATGACACCCAGCCCTGGCCCCACCCTCTCCCCAGCTCCCTTTCTAATACTTAGCACCTGGAATGAACTAATGATCATGTTATTAAGGTGTGTCTCTCCCCCAGACTGACATGTAAGCCCAAAGCAGAAGCTGAATCTGGTTTGCCCATGACTACATCTACAGCTAGGGCGGTGCCTGGCACCTAGTAAGTGCTCAATAAATATCCAGGAAAGAATACATGAAGTATAAGTAAGAGTAAATCAGGGGCCAGGAGATCAACACTTGCCAAATAAGGTCATTCTGAGGGAGCAGCAGTATGAAACCATTAAATAACAGCACCTAGACAGACAGACACAAACACCGGCATTAGATCTTGAAATCAGTGAAAACCACACTCAGAAAGCAGAAACTTCTTCCACTAGGTCATAATTCTATAGGAATTAAACACACTGTCCATGTCTAACTTGGCATATATTTACATATACAAAATCCATCTTCTGCTGGTATTTTTCAGGCCCTGGAAACCTTATCTGCAGCCACCCTCTATCCACATCTCATTCCATCACTCAACTTTGGCCCCAAAACAGCAGGGACTCTTTGCTTGCAGTAAAGAGCTGACAGCTTCCCAGGGTGATGCTTTTCCATTTTCTCCTTCATGGGAGGCAGGAAACACTAAAATTCTGGGAACAAGATGTGTCTCACACGTTGCGAATGTTCCTATCTGCTGATAACACCCAGCATCCCTGAGCGGCAGGCTAGAGGAAGCCACATGGCCACAAGCTAAGGGAACAGACCCAATAAACCTAAGCAGCACCCTGGGCAATCAGGGCCAGCTTCCCACCTGGCAGGGAACAGGCTCTCGCACCCGGGTTGTGTCAGAACAGCTGCGGTCAGAGGATGCAGGCTTGGATTTGTGACATCACCCACCCCAGGGGACACCCTCAGACTGGCTTACAACTCCACCGGTCTCACTTTTAAGAAGAGCATTTTCTGAACTGTATTTATCTTTCAGATGCTTGAGCTGTTTGTGGAGTCCTGGTTGTTTGGAATATTTGAAAATAAAAGACAACAGTAACTGCTAATGAGACCTTATTTTTGACTGGGGGTAAAAGTTCTTTCTATAAGAACTGCAGCATCTCCATCAACTCACAACACAGAATAATTTCGTTTGTTCTGTCCTCTATTCTCCATGCCTCCCCTCCAAAGTAATAGACATTATCTCCTGTTTTTATCAACCTCAACTACTTTCTCCAAGTTATAAGGCTTAAGCTCAGTTAAGCATCTTGGCAAGTAATTTTTCTCATGCTAAAGATGAAACATAAAGTAAATGAGGAAAATTTTATCAGCCAGAAAAAGATAGTAACATCATCAAAATCTCAGAATAATTTACCTAAGAAAAGTGAAGCTCAACCGTGGGAGATGAGCAGTGCAAATAAAATGAACATCCCAGCACCACATCGGCAATTTCCACATTAGAAAGAAAAAATTCAAAGGACCTTCAGCTAAAGGCTTGAGCACGCTTCTTAAATTCCTTTTTATCAGTAATCAAACATTTACCGCATTCCTCACAACAGGTAAGGCAACGAGTCAACCAACTAAGGCACTTGTATTCGCAGCCAGAAGCTATGCCTCTCCAGTCTAATTAACAAGGAAACAAAATCCCTTCACGGAAGCAAATCTACTCCCTAATTAAGCGAAGCAGACCTGGGTCAGGTGTCTTAGAAATGATCAACTTGATCGCTGGTTCTGAAGCTTAAATATTCATGAGTCCATGGATCCTAATCAAGTAAATGCCATTAAAAAAAGGAAATCTAAGAAAAGTTCTATAAGAAGACCAGTTTCACAACTTGGAGGCTTCAAATCTGCAAACCTCTAGAACCCAAAGTTCTGACTATCTTTTAAAAAAATGAAATATGACTCAAAAGAAACCTGAGAGCCTGGGGATAAAACTGGTTTCCAGTGATTAAAAGGCTTCACATACCTTACATCTGGTGATGCAAATACTTAACATCATTTGTAAAAGATGCTCTGTGATCTCACACCTGTGAATTTACACTATTTAATGCCAATCCAAAGGGTTATTCCTATATCACATGAAAAGAAGTCATTTTGGGGTGTTTACGATGAATATTTGAAAAAAATCTTCTCACTCAGAGTTCTTCAAAAATGGATTTTATAAGTTTGGCCAATGGTCAAAATAGTTTCTTACAACAAAATTGGAACTGCTTTATCTAATGTCCATAACAATGTTTTCTGTTGACAAAAACAAGTGGGGTGCCATTCCCCGCAGCATAATTGAGACTGACACAAAATACCTTACCTTCCAGAAACTGAAGTTGTGGTAACTGTCCAGATATTAGCCTCACTTAAAATGATTTCAGCCCAAACCCAAAACCCAAAACCCAAGAAAAAGCTTTTTGATGAGAACAATTCATTTCACTCCCTATAAACCCAACATAAAAAGCTGGATTCTCTGCTGTCTTAGCTCAGCTCTCAATGACATTTTGTTGCTACAGCAACAAAACTCTGCTACCTGTGGCCATGATTTGTTAAGAATTCCTCCAACCAGAAAATTCTGTGCTGTGCATTCATAAAACCAACAGAATGGCTCCAAGCAACGTAAAAATTAAAGCTCAAGTTCCTCCTTAGGATTTATGCACCCATATATTTATAACACGTATACATAGCTATACACACACACATACAATCATGGCTCTCCCATCTCCATCAAAAAGGTAAAACCACACCAAATCTTCATTTTAAAATCAGCATAAAAAACAGCTGTGTTTTAGATTTCATTGAATAATTGCCATTGTCTCCCAAAATTTAACTTAACAGGTAATAGAAACCAACCACCACGATAGAATTTTAAAAACAAGAAAATGTATCCAATTTCAATCCAAGCTCATTCCAAAACGAAAAAAAAAAAATTCCTGAGGCATTATTTCCTACCTGTTCCAGTAAGTGTGGCTTCTTTAGCCATGAGCTGATTCAGAAAACATGCAGTTAAAGAACAAAGAATAAGGATGACCATCAGCACCCCCACCGCCACACCAGGTCGCGGTCTACTCACCCTCACTGGGGGGCTCCAGGCTTGCGCCCTTGGCTGCTGTGCCCCCTGGGAGCCCTGGATGTCTTTCGAGCTGCAATTGGCCCCAGCGCTGCCCTGAGCCCTCGCTGCATTTGGGCAGCTGGTGCCACTGCCCCCGGCCGGGCCAGGTTTCCAAGGCCTCTGCTTGATGCCGTCCAGAAGTCTGACCAGCAGGATGTTGCTGGGGAGCTGTTCCACGCCTGAGCCAACCAGGGTCCTGCACTCAGGGCATCGGAGCTCGTTTCGGGAACCCACAATGCCCAGCAAACAGCGTTTGCAAAACGTGTGCTGGCAGGGCAAGACCTTGGCGGAAGCATCGAGCCGCTCCAGACACACGGGACACTCCAGAAGATCCAGCAGAGCGGACTCATCCATCTTCACCTAATTCAACGAGGAAACGGCTCCAGCAGCGCGCACAGTCATGTGCATCCCTGAGAGCGATTCATGTAACATCCATGTCAGACGCTGCTCTGGAGTCGTCACAGCCCAAGAAGAGAAGACAGAAAGTCCTATGATCATCACAGAAGAGCCAGGAACCAAAAGTGTACTCCAAAGTCAGCAGTTCAACACAGAATAGGCTTTCTAAGCAATTCAAAATTAACCTGTAAAGATATCTAGGTTCCTGTGCAGAAATGGCTATCAAACCCCATTGAGCATCCCTACAGCAAACAGGATCTATGAAATGCAGTAACAATTTCCTCTGTTCTCAACATGCTATCTGCTGCCTGTATAAAGTCCTCCAATGGCATGAGAAAGTGAGCCTTTAACTGAAATTCCTTTCAAATCCAACCAGGTGCCCAATATTTAAGCCACTTTAGTGATTAAGAAACCACTCTGGTGTGATTCGCTTTTGGCAAGTGATCCCAATATTAAATACATATGTTTCTTCACTGGTCCTAAGACTTAAATCTTGCCCAACCAAAACAAGATGAAGGTTGACAATTCTAAAGGACGCACTTAAGTCTGGCCTTGAAACGGGCAGCGGTTGACAAACTCTGAAACCATTTCTGAACAGCCTGTGCTAATCCCATTCAGAAAACCTGGCAAAATTATCACCCAAAGAATTTGAGAATGGAATGCTGTACTGGGAATCGTGAGCATAATAAGAAAATGGGGCCATTCAGGAAAAAGCCTTTAAACCAGACCCTGCACTGCTCTCTCCACCCCCGGTTATATGTAGACATGCCCAGGAGAACCGGGTGGCCGACAGCAGGAACGGCCACTCCTGACGGTTGGGCGGGGGCCAGGCCGCCCCTATGCTCGCCGCAGGTACTGCGGACCCGCGTGGACGCCGGGCCGGGGTGGGGGCCTCTTATGGACGACGGGCCAGGTGCTGGGCGGCCGGCGTAGACGCGCCCGAGGCCAGGTGCTGGAGGCGGGCCTCGTAGACACCGCGGGGCCAGGTGCCAGAGGCCGCCCGTATAAACACCCTGGGGCTGGTGCTGTGTCCGCCTGGATAGACACCCCGGGGCCAGGTGCTGGGAACCACCCGTGTAGACGCGCCCCAGGGATGGTGCAGTGGTCGCCCGCATAGACAGCCTGGGGCCAGGTGCCGGGAACTACCGGCGTAGACGCGCCCCGGGGCTGGTGCAGGGGCCGCCCCCGTAGACCCCGCGCTGGGGCCAGCGGAAGGGAGGGGAGGGCAGGGCCGGGCCGGGTGGGGACATCCGCCGCCTGGCCTCCGCCCCCGGGCCCGGCCGGACAGGAGCCCAAGCCCGCGGGAAGTTTCGGGGGCTTGGAAAAGCCCGCAGCCCAGCGTCGCCAGGTCCGTCCGCCGGGCACCCGGGGCGCGCGCCGCCGCAGGGACCCGGGGCGGGCCGCCCCGCTCCAGCCCGGGCCGGGGGCGCGGGGCTAGGGGCCGAGGGTCGGGGGCGGGGTCCTACCTCCGCGCGGCGCCCTCTTTGTCCGCACGCCCTGCGCTCTCCCGCTCGCCGGCCTCAGACGCCGCGGCCGCTCGGGGCTCTGCTCGCCAACCGCGCGCTCCCGCCGCCGCCGCCTGCCGGGCCGGGGGAGGAGGAGGGGAGGGACGGGGAGGGGGCGGAGCAGGGGGATGGGAGGGGGAGGAGCAGGGGGATGGGAGGGGGAGGAGCAGGGGGATGGGAGGGGGCGGAGGGAGGAGGGCGGAGAGGGAGGAGGAGGAGCAGGGGAGGCCTCCCGCCAGCCTCCCGCGTCTGGGCTTCGCCGGCCCGGGAAGAGGTCCCAGGAGGAGGGGAGGGGCGGCCGCCGCCGAGGCTGCGAGAGCTGCCGAGAGGGGGACGCGGTGGCCGCGCGGGGTCCGCAGAGGCGGAGCGGGCTCCGCCCCGACCCCGGCCACAGACCAAAGCGTGAGTCCGGGGGGTCGGCCCAGAACCCGGAAGGCGGGGTCGGTGGGAGGCCCGCCCCGGACCCGGGGGTCAGCCTGGCTCCGGGCACCGCGCGGCCCTTCCCCAGCCCGGCCGGCCCGAACCGGCCCCACGGCCTCCGGGGCAGGGCGGTGGGCGGGGGGGGGAGGGCACACACCTGTAAAGCTGGGCACACACCTGTAAACGAAAGGTCCTTCGAAAAAACACGTCCACAGATTTGGGCGATCGTTTCTCAGGCTCAGTTTAGAGGGCAAACGGGCTCAAATTTTGTCATTGATCTCAAAATTGTCATTTTATTTGCATTTACCATCAGCTTAACAAAAAGTTATCCCACATACCCGTCCTCTAACGTATGCAGAAAATAAGGAGAAAGGGTGACAGAGACCCGTTTAAAGGAGCTGCTGCCAGGCCACCAATGCACCTGACACCTTGAAGGGAGTCAGTGATCTTCTGGGTCTCCAGCCAGGCCCACAGCCAAAGCATTCAAGACAAATGAGAATCCCCTGAGAAAGGAAAGGCTGTGACAGGTACAGTGATGGCTCCCTCACTGTCTGCAGTCACCTGCTAGCCAGGTGGAGTAGCCCAGCTCTCACTGCACCCCCATATGCGTCCCTCCCCGGCTTTGCTCTCCTGGATGAATATGCTCACAGCCAGTACTCAATGCCAGAAAGGACATCCCACGTCCCCTCCATTAGAACACGTACATTTGAGCTGAGAAACACAAGGGGAGCAATGAGCAGAACAGAGCATTTTTAACCCATAATCTACAAACAAGGCCCTTAGAAAGTGATGTCTTAGCCCACACACCTCTAGTTTCCGCCAGCAGGTGGATGGAGGGGAGGTTTATTAGAAGGTTACAGGCATTAAACAGATAAATATTATTATGTGTCATTTACAGTTATTAACACCAAAACTCAAATAGGATCACTTTATCCCCAGGTCACAAAATCAATCAGGCTGGACCAAGATGCAATTGTATACCTGGATCCCAAGTTCAGCTTTTTTCCCACCACCCCAAGCTCCTCTTTCTCAGGTCACCTCAGGCAAACCTGAACACACTGTGTGTGTCCTCCCCAGGGAAGAGTGACACTCAATGAGGTAAAGACTCTGGAGACCAAAGGAAAATGACATTTTACTTTGTTATTTGGCCACTGGTTTTTTTTGGGGGGAGGCGTTGTTTGTCATTTTAGGGCCATGCCTGTGGCATATGGAGGTTCCCAGGCTAGGGCTTGAATAGGAGCTATAGCTGCCAGCCCACGCCACAGCCACAGCCACGCAGGATCTGAGCCGCATCTGCAACCTACACCACAGCTCATGGCAACGCCAGATCCTTAACCCACCAAGCAAGGATTGAACCTGAGTCCTCATAGATACTAGTCAGGTTTGTTAACCGCTGAGCCGTGAAGGAAACTCCAGGCCGCTATTGTATTTGGAGAGCAGTGCACAAGGTCCTGGGTGGAATGGTGCAGCTCTTAAAATTCCAGGCCAGAACATCTGCAGTCAGACCCATCATCACAGAACCGGAGGGAGTTCCCTGGTTGTGCAGTGGGTGGGGGATTGGGCATTGTCACTGCTGTGGCTCGGATTCAATCCCTGGCCCACGGTGCAAGCACGGCCGAAAAAAAGAAAAAAAAAAAAAAAATGAGGCAGTCTGGGGTTTCAGGGATGAAAGTTCACACACCTCTCGAGTGCTCCCTGGGCTCGACTCTTTAAATCCCTGGTGCTCATTAACTTTGTTTTTTAGAACAAAGCTCTTCTATTAGCTTTAATTATTCCAGCTGTAAAATGAAGTTTTTAGGCAAATTGCTTGGCCCTCTTGAGCTATCTTCCCTCTGTCAAATGGTGGGAAAACGTGCTTTTCTTAGACTATTTTGAGGATTCTATGACACAGCGCACTGGCTCTTTGTAACCTGTCCATCCCTTTTAAAGTATAGTCATTATCCTTATCAGCCAAGAATTCCCCAGGAAGAGTTATACTGGGCAAAATCCTTTCCTCCCAGCGTCTTTAAAAAGTCTGCAACAACACTAATAATTGCAAAATCCTGTCAAGGGAATACTATAGGTGAGGGGAGAGCTGGGGAAGGAAAAGCACATTCATGTTACCGTTTCTGGGAGGTGAACATGAAGGAAGTACTTGTGATATATGCATGGCCTCTGTGATTGTGAGCAGATACATGAAAAATAAAAACAGCCTGTACATGATAATGATAGCTCGGATTTATACAGTTCTTTTCCTCCCAAGCCTTCAAAGGGCTTCCTAAATGCCATCTCATTCATCTTCTCAGCACCCCTCTGAAGCAGTGAAGACAGATGTAACCATCTCCATGTTACATACGGGAAAAGACAGGGTGTAGAGAAGTTTCTGCTCATAATGATCATGTAGTGACACAAGTCAGACTTTTCAATTCCCAGTCCAGAGCCCTCTTGGTAAGCTCAGTACTACATTTACATGTACGTGTACATTGTGTCTGGTTGTCACCTTCCTTCAAAACTAATTCCTCCTCCAACCCTCCTATGCTATCTGTGGGAATGTAAAATGGTGCAGCCACAGTGGAGAACAGTATGGAGATTCCTCAAAAAACTAAAAATTGAACTACCATGGGACCCAGCAATCCTACTCCTGGGGATTTACCTGAAAAAAAAAAAAAAAAAAGAAAACACTAATTTGGAAAAATACATGCACCCCCGTGTTCATAGCAGCACTATTTACAATAGCCAAGACACGGAAGCACTAAGTGTCCATTGACAGAAGATTGGATAAAGAAGTGATATATGTGTGTGTGTGTGTGTGTGTGTGTGTATAGACATATATTTTATATATATATATAGAATATATATATATCAATATATATCGATATAAATATATATATCACATATAAATGGAATAAAAATAATGAAATTTTGCCATTTGTAGCAATATGGATGCACTTGGAGGGTTTTATGCTAAGTGAATAAGTCAGCAAAAGACAAATATGGCATGATATCACTTATATGGGGAATCTAAAAAATACAACACACTAGTGAAGATAACACAAAAAAGAAATAGATTCACAGATATAGAGAACAAATTAGTGGTTAGCAGCAGGAAGGGGGGAGGGGCAAGAAGGAAGAGGGGAGTAAGAGGTACAAACTACTAGGTAGAAAAAATCCTGCGAGAATATTTGATATACTAAGGGAATATAGCCACTATTTTATAATAACTATAAATGGAGTACAGCCTTTAAAAAGCACTATGCTGTATACTTGTAACATATAATATTGTGCAGCAACTGTACTTCAATACAGAATTCGGAGCCTCAGAGTTCCTGTTGTGGCTTTAGCAGGTTATGAAACCAACTGGTATCCAGGTTATGAAACCGACTGGTATCCATGAGGATGCAGGTTCAATCCCTGGCCTCGTTCAGGGGATGGGTTAAGGATCCAGCATTGCCATGAGTGGTGGTGTAGGCTCCCATTTGACCACTAGCCTGGGAACTTGCTACGCTGCAGGTATGATCATAAAAAGCAAAAAAAAAAAAAAAAAAAAAAAAAAAAGAAGAAAAAAAATTTGAAGACTCAATTTTTTAAAATTGAATCAAAACTCAGTGATATGTGATAAGAAACATTGAAAAGACAGAAACTAATTCTTCCAACATAAATACCTTAAGGAGCCAAGTATTGTGCACCAATAGTTACTATCTCAGAAAGTCAAAGTTATAGAATATCTGCATTTCAGTAATTCCACAGGAGTATAATAACCTGGGAGTTCCCTTTGTGTCTCAGTGGTTAACAAACTCAACTAGGATCCATGAGGATGCGGGTTCGATCCCTGGCCTCACTCAGTGGGTTAGGGATCCTGCATTGCTGTGGCTGTGGTGTAGGCCAGCGGCTGTAGCTCTGATTCGATCCCTAGCCTGGGGACTTCCATATGTCACAGGCGTGGCCCTAAAAAAGCAAAATGATACTAGCAATAATAGTAATAATAATAACCAAAGAGAAGCTTTGGACATTATCCAAGTGAGACGAAACTGTACCCAACCTGTTTATTATCACTTGTTTGAACAGTTCTTAACTATATTTATTGATGCTCAATAACAAATTGAAAAAACCAACATAACTTTTTCAAAAAAAATGGTTGTATAAATTCCCAGAAATTTCACATTTGATTTTAAGTTTTGTGGTTAAACAAAAAGCTTGTAAGATATATTGGTTAAATGTAATTTCACTGGATTCATAATAAATATTTATCAGAGGAAAAAAACCCTAATTCTTCTCCCAGTGGCCACCGTATTGACAAAAAGCAGCATGATTTATCCAGTGTCTAAACTAGGAACCTAGGGCCCATCATGATTTCTCCCTTTCCTTCTCTACCACTCTCATCAAGTGGGCCAGCTCCACCCAAATATATTTCAGTTTCCACCCACTTCCCCTCACCTTCCTGGCTCCTTATCTCAGCCATCATCCACCTTGGCCCCTGGCCTTCCTCACCAGCCTCTCTGCCTCCAGCCCTGTCTTCACAATCTGGACATGTGGAGCCAGCTGCAAAAAATGCACAACATCATGTTACTGCCTTGCTTAAAACTCATCAATTTCTTCCCATGACACTTGGAGTAAAAATCAAAACCACGTCTTAGGAGCCCCTGTGTCACCTGGACTGGGCACCACATCATGCTTCCTTTGTCACTCCCTTTGTCAGGGGTGGGGTGCTTTGCACAGGCTGATTTCTGATGTCTTACTTATCTTCCTCCCTCACCTGCATGTTACAAGCTCCCCAAGGGTACAGATCCAGCTGTCTTCTTCACCAAATATCCTTGACAACCAACCCAGAGTGACAACCAACCAGCAGAGCTTGTTTTTACTGCCACCCTGCAAATGCACTTACTACTCCACTGCCCTATGAACAGTAAACCAGACAGGAGCAGACAGTGTTCCAAATTCCATTAATAGGCTCTTTCTTATAATTGACCCTTCAAAAAGTTTTTATGTAGAAAATAAGAATGGGTTATTCTTCCTCTCACGGATCACCAGGGAGCTGGAGGAACAGCCAAAGACCAGCTACATAACCCAGCAGGGAAACGCAATGCTGGTTTATCTTCATTCCAGGGCTCAGCTAAGGGTGTCACTGTGGACTTAGCTCCAGAGCAGGCAAGGAAATGCAGCATGTCTCCACTCCCCCGGCCCCCTCCTCCACCTCCCATCCACAGAGATTATCCGAGGGCTTCTCCAACCTCTCCCTGCTCCTTATTGCAGGCCTCTTGACCTCCTACCTGGGCGATAACTACCTTCCATGCTCAGTCTGTCCAGGTACTGGATTCTGAAGAGATGCTGCAGTCAGGATCTACCACTACTAATCAGCCTTCCCTGTGCCAATTTCTAGTCTTCAGTGCCTGAGTCCCCTTGAATCCGTACCTCAAGGATTTTGTGGTGGTTTTATGTAAGTTAATAAAAATGCCGTGCTTAGAAAGATGACCAACACATGGTAAGTGCTTAATAAATGACAGCTAATATTATTATTTTTATTAGAACCTAGATTCAAACCTGAGTCCACTACCTGTTAACTGAACAATTTTGCAAATTTCTCTCATTTTCTTGAGTTCCAACTTCCATATCTACACAAACAGATAGGATGTCACCCTTTGAAAGCTTTGTATTAAAAAAAAAAAAATTGAGGACAAAACGTTGAAAAATCTAGCACAGCACCTTTCTGGCACATTGTGGGGACTCAAAATTTTGTTCTCTGCCTCCTCTTCTGTGCATCTGTTTGCATATAATTATGGAGTGGATTGGATTATTGCTAAGCAGTAAATTTTTGTCTCCATCCTAATTGCATAAAGGACATATAAGGGCAATGGAATTCCCAAGTAAAAAGGCAAGGGGTCCTGAGGCACCATAGTTGTCAGGAAGCAGGGCTCTTAGCAGCTCAAGGAAGGCAAGCCCAGAGGAACTATTCTGGGCTCAGTAGTGGGAAGGTGGTGCAAACTCCACTGTCTGGCAAGAAATCTGAGCAGATGGAGTATTAATAGGCACTCCCCAGGGACTTTGGTTCCATCAGGACGGATGCTGGGGAGAGAGGCTGAGGAGTGGGTGTAACTGAACGGCATCTTCCTCCAGCATCCCTGAAAGAGGTCTGAACATTGGAGGAGCTGCTCGATGGTAGAATACCTGGAGGAGCTGGGGTTCTACAGATGCCTCTAAGTCTAACCCAGTCTTTGGGGAATGGGTCTTGAGGCTTAGTGTAGTCAGAATCACCTGCCAAGCTCACTATAAATGCAGACACCCTGCCTCACCCCCAGAGATACCCCCTCAGTAAGTCTAGTATGGAGTCAAGGATCCAGAGATCCTAATGTGATGCCTGCACCGTAATTTGAGAAAAGCTAACCTGGTCCCCCAGGCACCGACCAGGAAACTAGTCTATCAAGGGCCATCTAGGCTTTGTTACTAAAACCAAGGCAAGATAATGGAGTTTGAGCCATAGCAGTTCTGCTGGGGCAACAGGAGAGACTGCACACTGCAACCTGCGTTTACCCCAGCCTGTCCCCCTTCCAGCCCACTCTGCCATCCAGGGCTCAGCCTCTCCTCTTGATAGATGCTGTACAGATTTAAAAAGAATATCAATTTAGGAGTTCCCATTGTGGCTCAGTGGTTTAACAAACCCGACAAGTAACCATGAGGTTGTGGGTTTGATCCCTGGCCTTGCTCATTGGGTTAAGGATCCAGCGTTGCCGTGACCTGTGGTGTAGTTTGCAGAAGTGGCTTAGATCTGGTGTTGCTGTGGCTGTGGCATAGGCCAGCAGCTACAGCTCTGGTTCGACCCCTGGCCTAGGAACCTCCATATGCCATGGATGTGGCCCTAAAAAGACAAAAAAATCAGTTTAAAAGGGAGCCAAAATATTGGCTTTTCCAGAAACCCAAGTTACCCCAGGACCCCAAATGTGGACCAGGGTCACTCACATCAAGTCCTGTTGCCGATACTGTGAAATTCCAATGAGAGCCTTCCTGAACACTGGCTGCCCTAGTGTTTTCTCACCCAAGTTCAAAGGTACATTTAACCTATAGGAAGAAAATATAATAGGATGTCTTCCTTCCTATGAAAAATACTTTCTCTTGTCAAACTGCATTATCACATTATCATTTTAAAAGTTAAAACTCGAAGTTGTCTTTTTGCTTCTAAGCAGTCTTTGCCCAACCCAGATCATTAGAGGGTATCCATCACTTTAACCATCTTCGGGAAATGAAATCCTATCACCTTCTTTGGTAACCCATCGCTATATGGTAAAGATTGCTTATGAATTTTCACACTTCTTTTTCTCTGTTCAAATTAAATATAAATGTTGGCTTTTCTTTTTTAATTAAAAAAAGGTGGGTTTTTTTTTGGTCTATTTTCTTGGGGGGGCGTACCCTCGGCATATGAAGTTTCCCAGGCTAGGGGTCAAATCCCAGCTGGAGCCACCGGCCTACACCACGGCCACAGCAACACAGGATCCAAGTCACATCTGCAACCTACACCACAGCTGATGACAACACTGGATCCTCAACCTACTGAACAAGGCCAGGGATCGAACCTGCATCCTCATGGATAGATTCATTCCCACTGAGCCACGATGGGAACTGCAAGGGGGGCTTTTCTAATGGCATTTAAATAGGCCAGTTCTCACACACACACACATGAATTCACGGGAGACTCATAAGGTACAACCCAGGTTTCTGCTTTCATTATAATATTGGGTGAAAGCTGTGGCCCTTTTACCTTGCCTAACTCACATGTACACTCTGAAACATATATTCTATGATCTGAGAGTGAGTGGAAATGATCCTATCATAACATTTTCTTTTGTCTACAGCCTCTCTTTCTTGCTCCTAAATAAATGCATTTATTTTTTTCTTAAAAGCTCAGCTATCATGACACCAGGCACCAGTGGTGCTACACTTCAAACCTGTTCTTATGAAAACCTGCCTGAAGTCAGTAAGCGGATTTCCTCCTTCCACGAAGTCAGTTTTCTCACTAATTTTCTGTTCCTCAGTCCCCTCAACCTATACTGCCAGCATGGCCACCCCAGCATTCACTTTGTTCCTTAGAGTTTCTGTCCTCATAGCTCCTTACACATGTTTTCTTTTTAAATTTTGGTTAACATGTGAATCAGGCAAGCCTATAAAGTTTAAAGGGGCAAAGTGAAAAAAGTTAAGTAATACGCAATTTTAAAAATTAAATGTCCATTGTCCTTTAATGCCATGTGAATTAATCTGATGAAATATCTAGTAAATTTATCATAAAGCACTCCCTATGTAAATTACATAATATATATTTTAAAAACTGATTAACTCATCCAAAAGCGTATTTATGGTTGATGTTAATGAATTGGACCTAAGCCTGGCAAAATAGATGTTCTTAATCATCTCTCTCAATATAATCTCTTTTCCTTGTGACGCAAAAGAAGGGCTACAGAGCTTTTTAAAAAAAAAAAAAATAGAAAACCAAGATGGGATCAACCCTGCTGACATTCTTGCTCTTTGATAAGATTGTGGAAAACTAAAGATTAAGATAATTTCCTTGTGTTCCTTGAGGCTTTTACACAAAAATGATGGTTTGCATAATTTCTTTTCAGTTTCCATTGAATTTCTGAGGCTCTTTTTCAAGCAAACTTCCACAGGTCTCCGGTATATACCATCTGTCTCATCTCTCTCTCTTTTTTTAAGCATTACAATTATCTTGTAATAGGAGCTGTCAAATCTTTATTCCCTAAGGATTCTTTCTTTTGATAAATGAAAAGAAACGGTATATACTGCTATGTGTAGTTGTACGAAAGTGCTGGGGGTTCAGGAGAGGTTAGATGTTCAAAGCAGTTATGGCTACATTGACATATTGGAGGAAATGTGATCACGTAAGCTGACTAGGGTTTTTAACTCAGATTCTTTACTCCAGGAAAATGAAGGAATGTTTAGTCAAAAGGTTGGGAGGTCTTAAAGCAAGAATGAATTTGAGAATAGCCTTTCCAAGAGTTCTGTGGCCCACACTCCAAGCGTGAGTAAAAACATGGAAAAAAGAAGATGGTCTTATTCACAGGCTGCAGATTGCTGGTAAAGTCTATTGGCATTTGCAAATGGTTGATGTTTTTACTGGGGAATCAAGTTTTATGTTTACATAGTAAGTGTATACTCGGCAAGAACTTCCAGGAAATCTCATGGATTGCCAAGAAAAAGTCCATATTCAAGTATTATTTAGAAAAAAAATTCTGCCAAAAACATTTAAAAGCCTTTTTAAAATTGAAGTTTGCAAGGAAATGCAATAGATAGAATTTATGTAGTACTCAGAATTTACAACCAATATATTTTATAGCATTGCATAAAAATTTTATTTGCCACTCAATCTCAGCCACTTTGTAGAGCTCTAATTACTGAAATTTAGTAAGAAGCTGCAAAGTACAGCTAAAGCTTCCGCTATCCAGAATTCTTGAAAAATGGGTTACTCTGGAAAATCAACTTTTATTTGAATGAAACTATTTCAGAGATAGTATATGTTTCCATGATTTTTGAAATAAAAACACAGGAGATTAACATGTACAGGTGACTCTAGGCCATCATGACAAGCATCAGTTACTGTACAAGAAGAATAGTTCAGACTGTGGAATTGGACAGATTTGGATGTGGGTCCAGGCTGTGGACATTTTTACTTGCGTAACTTAAAGATAGTTATTTAACTTCTGCCAGCCTTATTTTCATCATCCGTAAAATGGAGATGATGGTACCTACCTCACAGTTTGTTGTGAAGCTTAAAAGAGATAATACATTTGAAATGCTTGATGTATTTACATGGCACTTAGTAAGAACTCAGTAAAGCCTAACTAGCCTTATTTGTAGGGGTAGTGTTGACGTGAATATTTTATTTAATTTATTTTTTATGATTGAAGTATAGTTGATTTACAATTTTGTGTTAGTTTCTGGTGTACAGCAAAGGATTCAGTTATGCATACATTTACATCTATTCTTTTTCAGCTTCTTTTCCATTATAGTTTATTATAAGGTGTTGAATACATTTGTGTGTGTGTGTGTGTGTGTGTGCTATACAGTAGGATCTTGCTGTTTATCTATATTTTATATAGAGTAATTTACCTGATAATTTATCTGATAATACCAGGTTCCTAATTTATCCTTCCCTCAACCCACTCCCTTTTGGTAACCGTAAGTTTATTTTCTATGTCTGTCTGTTTCCGTTTTATAAATAAGCTAATTTCATCATTTGTTAAGATTCCACAGATGAGAGATATCTTATGATATTTGTCTTTCTCTGACTTACTTCACTTAGTATGATAATTTCTAAGTACATCCATGTTGCTGTGAATGCCATTATTTCATTCTTTTTATGGCTGAGTAATATTCTATTGTATACATGCACCACATCTTCAAAAAGGAAATTTAAAAATAGTTGGAGATTAAATAGAAACGCAGTTTTCCAAAATCTAGGGAAGGCAGCAAAAGCAGTTCTAAGAGGGGCGTTCATAGCAATACAGACCTCCTCAAGAAACAAGAAAAATCTCAAATAAACACCTAACTTGACATCAAAAGGAATTAGAAAGAAAAGAGCAAACAAAGGTCAAAGTTAGTAGAAAGAAGGAAGTAATAAAGATTGGAACAAAAATAAACAAGTAAAATGGAGACATAAAATCAGAGCAATAGAAAAGATCAGTGAAACTAATTCAGTTTTTAAAAAAGACAAACAAAATTGATAAATATTTGGCTAGACAAGGGGAAAAAAAAAGAGCAGGGAGTTAATGCTGTGAGACTGTCGTTTAAAAATCTAACTGCAGTAGCTCAGGTCACTGTGCAGGTGCATTCGACTCTGGCCTAGCAGAGTGGCAGTGGGTTAAAGCATCCAGTGTTGCTGCACCTTTGGCATAGGTCACAGCTGCAGCTTGGATTCAATTCCTGGTTTAGGAACTTCCATGGGTGCATGGGTGCATCCATTAAAAAAAAAGTGGGGGAGGGCCCAAAGAAATAAAATTAGAAATGAAAGAGAGGTTACAACTCATATCACAGAAATATAGTTGTAAGAGAATACTATGAACACTTATATGACAACAAATTGGACAACATAGAAAAGATGGATAAGTTCTGAAAAACATACAATCTTCCAAGACTGAATAAGGAAGAAATATATAATCTAATCAGACTGATCACTGGTAATGAAATTGAATCACTAAACAAAAAATTCCCAGTGAACAAAAATCGGGACCAGATGGCTTCACAGCTGAATTCTACCAACCATTTAAAGAAGAGCTAACATCTATCCTTCTCAAACTATTCCAAAAAATTGAAGAGGAGGGAAAACTTCCAAACTCATTCTACAAAGCCAGTATTACTCTGGTATCAAAACCATAAAAAGACACTAAACATAGAAAATTACATGCCAATACCTCTGATGAACCTAGATGCAAAAATCCTTAACAAAATATCAGCAAACCAAATCTAACAATATATAAAAAGGATCATACACCATGATCAAGTGGGATTTATACCAGAGATGAAAGGATTCTTCAATACCAATCAGTGTGATAGACCACATTAACAAAACAAAGTATAAAAATTACATGATTGGGAGTTCCCATCATGGAGCAGTAGAAGTGAATCTGACTAGGAACCATGAGGTTGCAGGTTCGATCCCTGGCCTTGCTCAGTGGGTCAAGGATCTGGCATTGCCATGAGCTGTGGTGTAGGTTGCAGACACAGCTTGGATCCCACATTGCTGTGGATGTGGTGTAGGTCAGCAGTTACAGCTCTGATTAGACCCCTAGCCTGGGAACCTCCTTGGGTGCAGCCCTAAAAAAGACCAAAAAAAAATTTACATGATTGCCTCATCAGATGTAGAACAAGTATTTGACAAAATTCAATGTCCTTTAATGATAAAACTCAACAAAATGGCTACAGAGGAAACATATCTCAGCATAATAAAGTCCATTATGGAAAACCCATGGCCAGCATAGTATTCAATGGAGAATAGATGAAAGTCTTTTCTCTGAGATCAGGAACAAGCCAAGGATGCCCACTCTCATCATTTTAATTCAACGTAGTATTGGAAGACCTAGCCACCACAGTTACAAAAGAAAAAAAAATAAAAGCAATCCACACTGGAATGGAAGTAGTAAACCTGTCACTATTTGCAGATGACATGATACTTTATGTAGACAAGCCCAAGGACTCAACAAAACTATTAGAACTAATATATGAATTCAGTGAAGTTGCAGGATACACAATTAATGTACAGAAATATGTTGCATTTGTATACAGTAATAATGCATTACCAGAAAGAGAAATCAAGCAAACAATCCCATTTACAATAGTGTCAAAAAGAATGAAATAACTACAAATAAATTTAACAAAGGAGATGAAAGACCTGTACTTGAAAACTTAAGATGTTGATGAAAGAAATGGAAGATAACACAAATAAGTGGAGAGATATATTATGTGCTCATGGATCAAAGGAATATTGCTAAATCCATAATATTGTTAAGTTCATACTTCCCAAAGCAATCTACAGATTCAATGCAATCACCATCAAATACTCATGGCAATTTTTCACAGAACTAGAGCAAATAATCTTAAACTTTATATGGAACTGTGAAAGATCCTGAATGGCCAAAGAAATCTTGCGAAAGAAGAAAAAAGCAGGAAGTATCGTACACCCTCACTTCAGACTATACTACAAAGCTACAATAATCAAAACAGCATTGTACTGGTACTAAAACAGACAAACAGAACAAAGAGCCCAGAAATAAACCCACACACCTATGGTTGATTAATCCATGACAAAGGAGAAAGAATATACAGTGGGAAAGGACAGTCTCTTCAATAAGTGTACCTGGGGGGAGTTCCCGTCGTGGCGCAGTGGTTAACGAATCTGACTAGGAACCATGAGGTTGCGGGTTTGGTCCCTGCCCTCGCTCAGTGGGTTAACGATCCGGCGTTGCCGTGAGCTGTGGTGTAGGTTGCAGACGCGGCTCGGATCCTGCATTGCTGTGGCTCTGGCGTAGGCCGGTGGCTACAGCTCCGATTCAACCCCTAACCTGGGAACCTCCATATGCCGTGGGAGCGGCCCAAGAAATAGCAACAACAACAACAACAACAACAACAAAAGACAAAAGACAAAAAATAAATAAATAAATAAAAATAAGTGTATCTGGGAAAACTGGACAGGTACATGTAAAACAATAAAATTAGAACATTCTCTAACATCAGAACCAAAAAATAAACTCCAAATAAAGTTTAAAGACCTAACTATAAGACCCAAAACCACAAAACTCCTAGAAGGAAACACTGACATTGGTCTTAACAGGGTTTTTTTTCAGATCTGTCTCCTCAAGCAAAGGAAACAAAAGCAAAAATAAACAAATGAGACTAAATTAAATTCAAAAGCTTTTATACAACAAAGGAAACCATCGACCAAACAATAAGGCAACCTACTGAATGGGAGAAAATATTTGAAATGATATGTTTGATAAGGGATAAATACCCAAAATGTATAAAGAACTCATTCAACTCCCCAATAGCGAAAAATCCAAACAACCCAATTTTTAAAATGTGAGTAGGCATTCTTCCAAAGAAGACATGCAGATGCCAACATGAAAAGATGCTCAACATCAGTTATCATCAGGGGAATGGAAATCAAAACCACAATGAGATACCATCTCACACCTGTCAGAATAGCCATCATGAAAACGACAACAAATAACAAATGTTGGCAAGGATGTGGAGCAAAGGGAATGCTCATGTACTGTTGATGTGAATGTAAGTAGGTGCCACCACCATGGAGATCAGTATGGTGGTTCCTCAAAACATTAAAAACAAAACCACCATGTGATCCTGCAATTCCATTTCTGGGATATTTATCTGAAGAAAACTAAAACATTAATTCAAAAAGATATATGTTTTCCCTACGTTCATAGCAGCTTTATTCACCGTTGTCAAGATAGGGAAGCAACCTAAGTGCCCATCAACAGAGGAATGGATAAAGAGGATGTGGTACATAGATACAATGAAATATTACTCAGCCACCAAAAAGTGAATGCTGTCTTGTCATTTGCAACAACATGGATGGAAGTAGAGAATATTATGCCTAGTGAAATAAGTCAGACAGAGAAAGATAAATACAGTTGATCCTTGAATAACACAGAGGTTAAGGATGCCAACCCTCTGGCAGTGGAAAACTCATGTATAATTTTGACTCCCCCAAACTTTAATAGCCTGCTGTTGACCAGAAGCCTTACCAGTAAATAAGTAGTCAATTGATACATACTTATACATTATACGTATTACATGCTGTATTCTCACAATAAAGTAAGCAAGAGAAAAGAAAATGTTATTATGAAAATTGTAGGGGAGGGAGTTCTCATTGTGACTCAGAGGTAATGAACCTGACTAGTATCCATGAGGATGCAGGTTCAATCCCTGGCCTCACTCAGTAGTTTGAGGATCTGGCGTTGCTGTGACCAGTGATGTAAATTGCAGACGAGGTTCAGATCTGACATCGCTGTGGCTGTGGTATAGACTGGCAGCTGCAGCTCCGATTCGCCCCCTAGCCTGGGAACTTCCATAAACTGCAGATGTGGCCCTAAAAAGCAACAAAACAAAACAAACGAACAAAACAAAGAAGAAAAAAAAATTGTAGGGGAGAGAAAATTCATTATAATACAGTACTGTATTTACCAACACCCTAAGTTTACATCGTCTGCTTACAAGATGAACTGTCTTTCAGAACCAACATCAATATCACGCTGTGGGTGTTGTATGTATTACTAACACTAAACATCAAAAATGAAAAGATAGGAGTTCCTGCTATGGCTCAGCAGTAACAAGCCCGACTAGTATCCATTAGGATGTGGCTTCCATCCCTGACCGCTCAGTGTGTTAAGGATCTTGTGTTGCCACAGCTGTGGCGTAGATCAGGGCTCCAGTTCAGAGTCAATCTCTGGCCTGAGCACTCCATATGCCATGCCATGGGGTGGCCAAAAAAGAAAAAAAAAAAAAGGAAAAGAAAAGGTCAAAAAGAAACTCGCATTTATTTACAGGTGTCATGATTCATTTACTGATAAAGAAGAAGCAGTAATAAGTTTTTTTATGGTAGGTTAGTCTATACACAAATAAATCCATTGTTATAATAATTTTATGACATGCAGTATTACAGTCATATTTATAGCACAGAATTGAAAACACTGTCTTACGTTTAAAACAAAAAAAACACTCAACTGTGATGATAGGCAGTTTCTCCAATTATGAAAGAGAGAGAGACGTACTGTACAGTAACATAATTCTTTGAAAGCAACGTTATAAAACAGTAAGAAAACTAACATTAATTGTACATCAAATGTCAGCTTTTACCTGTGTAAGGATGGACTACTATCTATGTGCATTTTAGGTATGCCATAAACCTAACTTTGATATTTCTAATCTCCATGGTTCCTCTGTTTTTTCAAATTGTCACCAATCTCCAAAACTTTTTCCAATATTTTATTGAAAAAAATGTCTTTGGAAAAAAACCCTTACGTAAGTGGACCATGCAGTTCAAGCTCGTGTTGTCTGACTAGAGTGTATGTTTTCACTTTGCTGGAACCAAAAAATAAAACAAAGAATAAATTTAACAAAACAGAAACAGACTCACAGATCTAGAGAACAAACTGGTGGTTGACGGGTAATGGGGGTGGAAGGGTGGGTAAAATAGATGAAGGGGATTAAGAGGTACAGACATCCAGTTATAAAATAAGGACTCACAGGGAGTTCCCGTCGTGGCTCAGTGGTTAATGAATCTGACTAGGAACCATGAGGTTGCGGGTTCGATCCCTGGCCTTGCTCAGTGGGTTAACGATCCGGCATTGCCGTGAGCTGTGGTGTAGGTCGTAGACACGGATCGGATCCCCCGTTGCTGTGGCCCTGGCATAGGCCCGCCACAGCAACATTAGTTAATGGGGCTACAGCTCCCATTAGACCCCTAACCTGGGAACCTCCATATGCCTCGGGTGCAGCCCTAGAAAATGCAAAAAGACAATAAATAAATAAATAAATAAAATAAGGAATCACAGGGATGTGATGTAGCACCAATATTTTTTAAAGGTTTTTATTTTTTCCATTATAGCTGGTTCACACTGTTCTGTCAGTTTCCTACTGTACAGCAAAGTGACCCAGTCAAGCACACATATATACATTCTTTTTCTCACATTAGCATGCTCCATCACAAGTGACTAGATATAGTTCCCAGTGCTATACAGCAGGATCTCTAGAGCCAATAATAGCATAATAACCTCATATGGTGCATAATCTACAAAAATACTAAATCACTATGTTGTAACCTGGAATTATTATAACATCATAAGTCAACAATATTTTAATTAAAAAAATACAAAGAAAGGTAGTTCCATCTATCTTTTATCTCAAATTTCCTGGATGTTTTATTCTATTCCTCTGTTCCTTCTTTTGTCTACTAGATTTGTTTGACTCTGAAAAATATGTACTAAAATCCCCTACTATAATTGCATTTTTACTACACTCTCTTAATAGTTTTTGCTTCGTGTATTCAGCTACTGTATTGATTGTTGAACATGGTTTATGGTTGTTATACCTATTTTGTAAATTTGCCTTTTATCATTGTATAATATGCCTGTTTGTTCACATATTAATATTGCCAGACTTGGAGTTCCTGTTGAAGCTCAGTGGAAACAAATCTGACTATCTGACTAGCATCCATGAGGACGCAAGTTCGATCTCCGGCTTCATTCACTGGGTTAAGGATCTGGTGTTGCCATGAGCCATGGTGTAGGTCACAGACTTGGCTTGGATCTGGCGTTGCTGTGGCTGTGGTGCAGGCCTGCAACTGCAACTCCAATTTGACCCCTAGCCTGGGAATCTTCATATGCCATGGGTGTGGCCCTTAAAAAAAAAAAAAAAAAAAGCCAGACTTGGCTTCTTTTGGATTATATTTATATAATCTGCTGGCATCTCTTTACATCCTCCGAATTTTAACCACTCTCACTTTGTTCAAAGTGCATTTCTTACGTAACATGTGGTTGGCTTTGGCTTTTTAACCCACCCTGACAGTTGTCAGTAGATATTATCCCACTGTCTTCTGATTTCAGGGTTGCAGATGGAAATCTAAACCAGCCCGATTCGTTTTCTGCGTCAATAGCTGGTTTTTCCTGTCTGGAAGACAGTGGAACTTTGTCATTATCCTTATCCTTGGAAAGACTGCATTTTACCAGAGAATCTGTCCTGTGTGTTCCTTTTGGGAGGGGGGGGGAATGTGCTCCTTCCTTGGAACTCAAGGCATTCTTTCTATCTGAAGAAGCAAGCATTTCTCTAACTCTGGAAGATTTCTTCACCTCTTTGCTTCAGTATTGCCTCTCCTCCCTCTACTGCTCTTTCTCCTTCCGAAATTCCTACTCACGTACACATTACAACTTCTGGGCCTGCCTTCCGAGCCTCTTATAGTTACTCTGTGGATTCTGCCCTTATATGTTTGTTGTTTTGAGGGGTTTTTTCCGCTTGTTTTTCCAGGCCTCTGTTCCCTTCTTAACAGTGGCTGTACCCTTCTTCAGCACATCTGCCATATTTTTAGAGTCAGAACTTCATTCTTGAGTTTGGTGACAGCAGCTGAATGCTCTCAGTGGGTGCTGCCCTCCACCCCGCCACCGGCAGCCCACCCATGGTGTCAGTTCCTCCCTAGCTGCAGTGCTTCAGGGCTGAATCTTAGCAACAGCAATTCCATGAGTTATAGTTTCTGCCCTGTATACAGACAAGGTGTCAGCTGGAAAATTCTCAGTTGCTCATCCCAAGCTCTGCCCTGCCAACCCCACCCACCCCAGGTTCCTCAGCTGCAAAGGTTAGTTTTCTTACAGCCTCTAAGATACAGAGGCTTCAGCTCACCTGGTAGTCCCCAGCCACACTTTGGGGTCAGCAAGACCAGCAGGATCTCTGGGGACAGTTGTGTCAGTGGTAGGGTCACTAGATAAAGTACATAACGTGGGACACATTTATAATAAAAGAATTATTATTTATCTGAAATTCAAATGAAATGGGATGTCCTATATTTCTCTCTCTCTCTCTCTCTCTCTCTCTCTCTCTCTCTCTCTCTCTCTCTCCCCCCTCCCTCTCTCTCTCTGGCTCAGTCTGGCCCCCTAGTCACCTGAATGGGTCTCCGCTCTAATCTCTCCTCTCATCTGTGGATCCTATGGGCCAAGCTCTCCAGCAACACCGGGGCTCTGACCCTGGCCCCCAGGCCCCTCTGGCCCCTAGCTCTCTTTGGCTGGAGAGCAGGCTTGTCCACACTGAAAGCCCTCAGCAAGGAAGGTCCTGCACGAGTGCGCGCACACACACACACACACACACACACTCACACCGCCCCTCCCCTTGAGGGGCTCCAAGGACATTGAGTTGGGAGGGGAGAGCCAGGTGCATTTCAGCAGCTCTTTTGGGACATGTGAGGGAGGCTGTTCTCGCCCCCAGCCCTGCAGTCGATGAGCCAGTCTGCCAGTTACCGAGCAGACAGGCCTGCAAGCTCTCTGAAAGCCTGTCTGAAGTATTTTTCTGAAGATGGGAATATGGACTCCAGCAAACAAGGAGGGAAACAGAGAAGAAGAACCCACAGGATCTGAAAGAGAGCGGCTCAAACGGGGGTGGGGGTGGGGGTGGGGGTGGGGTGGGCAGTGTGGCTGCGCAGTCGGCCTGGAGAGGAATCAGCTGTGCTGAAGCCAAATCAGAGCTACAGAAAGGTGGTGTCTGTCCAGGGAACTGTGTGGAGATGACAGAAGAGCCTGTGGAGGTGGGAGGAGGCAGACAGCCCTTGTCCCCCAGTCGACTGTCATTTGAGCTGCTATCAGATCACTCAGGGCTACTCCCTCAGACTTGATCCTACTCAGAGTCCTATCCCCAGGGCCTCAAGATATCAAACCGGTATCTGAAGAAGGACAAAGGATATTTGCTAAAAGCCAATCAGCACCATCAGTCCTGCTCAAACTCAGACTCCAGAGATTCCAAAAGAAGTAATTTCAGACCCTGAGTTCCCCCTTTGTCCCACCTCCACCCACTGTAGGTAAAGGAAACGAGATAGAAAGGCAATCTTTGGGTTCTGATCTGGCACAGAAGGGGCTGGGATGCTGCTCCTGCACCTCACCCAGCAAAAAGATGAACTCTGAATACCAGCTGAAAGCTGCCAGAGAGGTGAGGGAATGGGCAGATCGCTGCCTCCAAAACTGGAGACAGACAGACGGATATGGAGGGTTGCACCTGACTGAGCACAGGTCCACAGCTGAAATGTCCACAGGAACTGAAGGCCAGGTAGAAAGACCTGACCTGCAGCTGACACATCGGTGGAGGCTCTGTGTGGATCATGGGGAGGCGGCCCGATTTTGTGGGTTTCACCTCCTGGAGCACAGCCAGATTCTTCCGACATGTCAGAGAAAATTCCCCTCTGCTTCTGGCAAGAGGAGGGAAACAGAGACCCTCTGTCCTTCTTAACAAGGACTATGCCCTCTGGTGAAACATTCAACCAGAGCCTAACCTGCCAGGTCTTACCAGAGGCTAACTGACCTGGAGGAGGGAAATACCCCACCCAGCCCCCTAGCCGTCCTGTCCTGTCCCACCCAAGGTGAGGTGGGGGTGACTGGGAAGCACAAGTTCGTGGCCCAGAGGCAGGGCTCACTGAGTGCTTGTCACAGGCCCATAGAGTGCTTCCTGCTCCCTCTACCTTCCTGCCTCATTTACAGAAGATTTTAGCCAGCATATCATATCCAGCTACCAAGAAAAACTACAAGCCTTACTCAAGACAGAGCAAGGATCAGAACCAGACTCATATGTGTTGCAGATGATAGGATTCTAAGACATGGAATATAAAACAACTATGATTAAGGCATTAAGAGCACTAATGGATAAAGGCATTCATCTTTATTAGACAACATCCATGAACAGATGGGAAATGTGAGTGGAGAGCTGAAAATTCTAAGAAAGAACCAACAAGAAATGCTAGAGATCAAAAATTCTGTAGCAGAAATGAAGGCTGTCTTTTGATGGGCTTCATAGCAGATTGGACACAGGAGGGTCAGGAACCTGTAAACTTCGGACTTAAGAGAAACCTCCCAAACTGAAAAGCAAACAGATAATAGGTGGGAAAAAAAAAAAAACAGGATAGTATATCCAAGAGCTCTGGGACAACTACAAAAGGTGCAAATACACGTAACAGGAATACCAGAAAGAAGAGAGAAAGGAACAGAAGAAATGTTTGAACAACAATGACTGAGAATTCCTCCAAATTAATGTCAGACACTCAACTACAGATCCATGCAGCTCAGAGAACACCAAACAAGATAGATGCCAAAAACTACACCTATGGATATTATTTTCAAACTCCAAAAAAATCAAAGATAAATAAAAATCCTGAAAAGAGCCAGAAGGGGGAAAAAAAACCCTCACCTCTAGAAAGACAAAAATAAGAATTACATCCAGCATCTCCTCAGAAACCATGTAAACAGGAAAAGAATAGAATAAAGTATTTAAAGGGCTGAGAGAAAATCCCCCCAACCTAGAATTCTACACCCTGTGGAATTCTCCTTCCAAAATGAAGGAGAAATAAAAGCTTTCAGACAAACAAAAATGGAGGGACTGTATCACCAGTGACCTGCCATGCAAGAAATATTTAAAAAGTTCTTTAGAGAAAAGAAAAATGGCACAGGTCAGAAACTTGGGTCCACATAAAGGAAGGGCATTAGAGAAAGAATAAGTGAAAGTAAAATAAACACTTTTATTTTTTCAATTCTTAATTGATCCAACAGATAACAGTTTGTTCAAAATAATGTCAACAACAGATTGTGTATATATGTATATACAGATATAATGGTGATGTAATGGATAAGTGGAGTAAACAATAACAATTATACATGGACAGGAGGGAGAAATTAGGATGATTTACATAAGTTACCCACAGTAGCTGAAAGGCAGTACAGTGTTATTAGAAACTAGACTTGGATTAGTTGTAAATGTATATTGTGAACTCTAGGGCAACCACTGAAAAGGTAAGAAAGAAGAAGCATAACTAATATGCTGAGAAGGGAGAAAAATAGAATCATATAAAATGCTCAATTAAAGTCACAATAGGCCAAAAAAAAAAAAAAAAAAGACTAAAAGACAAAAATAGGAACCAAAAAAAGGGCATAAGTAGAAAATAGTAACAAATTTGATAGACATTAATTCAATTATGTCAATAACCAATTGGAATGTCAGTGGTCCAAAATGCACCAATTAAAAGACAGATATTGTCAGAGTTCCCATCATGGTGCAGTGGTTAACGAATCCGACTAGGAACCATGAGGTTGTGGGTTCGGTCCCTGGCCTTGCTCAGTGGGTTAAGGACCCGGCGTTGCCGTGAGCTGTGGTGTAGGTGCGGCTTGGATCCTGCGTTGCTGTGGCTCTGGCGTAGGCCAGTGGCTACAGCTCTGATTGGACCCCTAGCCTGGGAACCTCCATATGCCGCCGCAGGAGCGGCCCTAGAAAAGGCAAAAACAAACAAACAAACAAAAAAAGACAGATATTGTCAAGGCAGATCAAAAAACAAGCCCCAACTATAGGTTGTCTGCAAACAACTAATTTTATTTTTATTTTTTACTTTTTTCGTCTTTTGTCTTTTTAGGGCCACATGCAGCATATGGAGATTCCCAGGCTAGGAGTCAAATCGGAGCTACAGCTGCTGGCCTATACCACAACTACACCAATATGTGATCCGAGCCATGTCTGCAACCTACACCACGTCTCATGGAAACACCAGATCCTTGACCCACTGAGCAAGGCCAGGGTCAAACTTGCATCCTCATGGATACTAGTCGGGTTCTTTAACCACTGAGCCACAATGGGAATGCCCAAGAAACTAATTTTAAGCATAAAGACTTGTAGATTAGATGTAAAAGGATGGAGAAAGATATACCATGTAAACATGAATAAAAAGAAAGCAAGAATAGCTATATTAATTTCAGACTGAGCAGACTTATAGCTAAAGAAGGTTATCAGTGCTTTAAAAAGGGTATTACCTAATGATAAAAAGGGTTCAATTCCCTAAGCCACATAACAATCTATAATGTTTACACATTTAACAACAGTTTCAAAATGTGGGAGGCAATAACATATACAGATGAATCCACTAGTACAGTTGGAGACTTTATTTTTATCAGAAATGGACAGCTCTAGCTGGCAGAAAGTCAGTAAGGACATAGTTGAAATCAATAACATCTAAAATCTAGATATAATGGACATCTATAAACTATTTCATCCAGCAACAGCAGAATACACATTCTTTTCAAGCTGAACTGGAACATAACCGGAACAAGATAGGCCACATTCTCAACCGTAAAATGTATCTTCATAAATTTAAAAGAATAGAAATCATAGAATGTCTATTTTCCAGGCTGCAATGGAAATGAGCTAGACATCAAAAACTGAAAGATAGCTGGGAAATCCCCAAATACTTGCATATTAAACAACAAAATTCTAAATAACATTGCAAGGGAAATTTTAAAATATTTCAAACTAAATGACAATACAGCTTGTCAAACTTTGTGGGATGGAGCATAAGTAGTGCTTAGAAAGGAACTTATAACATTGAAAGCATATATTAGAAAAGAAGAAATATCTAAAATCAACCATCTATGCTTCCACCTAAGAAAACCAGAAAAAAAGCAAACAAATTAAATCAAAAGTAAACAGAAAAAAAGAAAAAAATAAGAATTAGAGCAGGAGTTCCCAGTGTGGCTTAGCAGTAACAAAACTAACTGGTACCTATGAGGATGTGGGTTTGATCTCTGGCTTCACTCAACAGGTTAAAGATCTGGCATTGCCGTGAGCTGTGGTATAGGTTGCAGACATGACTCAGATCTGGCATTGGTGTGGCTGTGGTATAGGCCAGCAGCTACAGCTCTGATTCAACCCCTGGCCTGGGAACTTCCATATGCCATGGCTGTGGCCCAAAAAAAATAGGACCAAAAAAAAAAAAAAAAAAAGAATTAAATTAGAGCAGAATCAATGTAATTAAAAACAGGAAACTAATAGAAAAAATCAATGAAGTCAAAAGCTGGTTCTTTGAAAGATCAATAAAATCAATAGGCCTCTAACTGGACTCATTAAGAAAGAGAAGACAAATTTATAATATCAGAAATAAAGAATGGACATCTCTACAGATCCCATGAACATTAAAAACATTATAAAAGAATACTATGAACAACCCCATGCCCATAAATTTGATAACATAGATGAAATGGATCAGTTCTATGAAAAATACAATCTGCCAAGACTCACACAAGAAGAAATAGACAATCTTAATAAGGCTAAATCTATTGATGAAATTGAATCAATAATTAACAACCTTCCAAACCTGAAAGCACCGGGCCCAAATGGGCTCATTAGTGAATTCCACCAAGCCTTTAAAAGAAGAAATTATATCAATTCTCTATAGTCTCCTTCAGAGGATAGAAGCAGAATGAATACTAAGTCTTTCTAAGAAATCAGCATGACCCTAATACAAAAACCAGGTAGAGTCATGATAAAACTACAGACCAACATCTCTCATGAACATACACACAAAATCCTCAACAAAAATATGAATCCAACAAAGTATAAAAAGAATTATATGCCATGACTAAATGGGACTTATCCCAGGAATTCAAGAGTGATTTAGCATTTAAAAATCAGATAATGTAACCCATCACATCAACAAGCTAAAGAAAAAAAAATCACATAATTGTGTCAAGAGCTGCAGGAAAAGCATTTGACAAAAATCCAACATCCATTCATGATGAAAACTCTCAGAAATGAACAGAGGGGAACTTCCTCAACTTAATAGACAGCATCTACAAAACCCTATAGCTAACATCATAGTTAATGGTGAGAAACTTGAAGCTTTCTTGCTAAGACCAGGTACAAGGCAAGATGTCCCCTCTCACAATTCCTTTTCAACATCATACTAGAAGTCCTAGCTAAAGTAATAAGAAAACAAAACAAAAGGTATACGGATAGGGATTTAAGAAATAACACTATATTTGTTTGATGTTGACAGAACTGCCTATGTAGAAAATCTAAAAGAATTGACAAGAAAACTGAAACCAACTAGTTACTGTAGCAAGGTTGCAGGATACAAGGTTAATATACAAAAGTCAATTGCTGGTTTCCGTCTTGGCGCAGTGGAAACAAATCCGACTAGGAACCATGAGGTTGCAGGTTCAATCCCTGGCCTTGCTCAGTGCGTTCAAGCTCTGAGAGCTGTGGTGTAGTTCTCAGATGCAGCTCAGATCTGGTGTTGCTGTGGCTGTGGTATAGGCCAGCAGCAACAGCTCTGATTAGACCCCTAGCCTGGGAACCTCCATATGCCGCGGGTGTGGCCCTAAAAAGACAAAAGACAAAAAAACAAAAAAACAAAAAAGTCTATTGCTTTCATATATACCACCAATGAACAGGTGGAAATTGAAAATCAAAATAAAATTTACATTAGTAATCCCCTCCAAATGGAATACTTGAATACAAATCTGAAAAAATAATACCAAGATATAGCTGAGGAAAATTCAAAACTCTGCTGAAATAAGACAAACTAAATAAATGAAGAGATAGTCCATGTTCGTGCATAGGAAGACTCAATGTGGTAAAGATGTCAGTTATTTCCGACTCAACCTGTAGATTCAATGCAATCCCAGTTAAACTCCCAGCAGGTTATTTTGTGGATCTTGACAAAGTGATTCTAAAGTTCATATATAGAGGCAAAAGACACAGAACAAATACAACATGAAGGAAAAGATTCTATCCAACTTCAAGACTTACTATAAATTAGGAGTTCGGAATTAACATATACACACTACTATACACAAAACAGATAACCAAAAAGGACCTACTGTATAGAACAGGAAACTATACTCAATATTCTGCAATAATCTATAAGGAAAAAGGACCTTAAAAAGAATGGCTATATGTATATGTACAACTGATTTACTTTGTTGCACATCTGAAACTAACACAACATTGTTTTAAATCAAATATACTCCAATAAAATATTTTAAAATACTTACCATAAAGCTATAGTAATTAAGAAATTGATGTGTTGGTGAAAAGACAGACAGACCAATGGAATATAATGGAGAGCCCATAAATAGAGTCAACTGATTTTTTTTTTTTTTTTTTTTTGCCATGCTCAAAGCATGTGGAAGTTCCCAGATCAGGGACTGAGCCTGTGCCACAGCAGTGGCTGCTGCAGCAACAATACCAGATCCTTAACCCACTGCACCACAAAGGAAACACCAGCGTCAACTGATCTTTGACAAAGGAGCAAAGACAGTGAAATAGAGCAAAGATAGTCTCCTCAACAAACAGTGCTGGAACACCTGGATATCCACAAGCAAAACATTTTCTAGACATAGGCTTTAACCTTTTCACAAAAAGTGACGGAAAATGGATCACAGACCTAACTGTACAATGAAAAACTATAAAAATTTTGGGAGGTAACATAACCAGAAAATTCAAATGACCTTGGGTTTGGTGATGACTTTTTAGATATAATTCCAACAGCACAGAAGAAAAACTTGGTAAGATGGACTTAGTTATAATAAACATTTCTCTTCTGTAAAAGACATTGTCAAAGAATGGCAGACAAGCTGCAGGCTAGGAGAAAATATTTTCAAAAGACACATCTGATAATTACACAAAATGTAGGAGGAACTCTTAAAATTCAGTAACAATAAAACAAACAAGCCAATTAAAAATGGGCTGAATTCTTTAGTAGATACACATCACCAGAGAAGACATACAGATGACAAGTAAGCACATGAAAATATGCTCCACATCATATGTCACCAGGAACATGCAAATTAAAACAACAAGATATCACTACACACCTATTAAAATAGTCACAAATCAGGACACTGATAACACCAAATGCTGGTGAGGATGTGGAGCCACAGGAACTCTCATTCCCTGTTGGTGGGGGTGGAGACTGGGACAGCTACTTTGGAAGACAGCTGGTGGTTTCTTACAAAATTAAACATGTCCTTACCACATGGTCTGGCAATTGTGCTCCTTGGTATTTACCCAGATGTGTTGAAAAGTTACATTCAGACGAAACCCTCACATGCAGGTTATAACAGCTTTATTCCTAATTGCCGAAACTTGGAAGCTAGGAAAATGTCCTTTTGTAGGTGACTGGGTAAATGCACTGTGATCCATGCAGACAATGGAATAGTATTCAAGTGCTGAAAAAAACATGAGCTATCAAGCCATGAAAAGGCAGTTTTTTTAATTCACTTTTTAGGCCCGCGGGTGCAGCAGATGGAAGTTTCCATGCTAGGGGTGAAATCGGAGTTGCAGCAGCCAGCCTACACCACAGCCACAGCAACGCAGGATCTGAGCCATGTCTGTGACCCACACCTACAGCAACACGGGATCCCCAATCCAGCAAAGCCAGGGATCTAACCCACAACCTCATGGATACTGAGCCACAAAGGGATCTCCTCATGGAAAAATCTTAAATGCATGTTACTAAGTGAAAGAAGCCAATCTGAAAAAGCTACATATTGTGTCATATGTATATGACATTGGAAAAGCAAAACTACAGAGACAATAGAGATCAGTGGTTGCTGGGGGTGGGTGGGGTTGGGAGGGACAAAGAGGCAGAGCATAGAGTGTTTTTAGGGCAACAGAAATACTCTGTATGAAACCCTAATGATAGACACATGTCATTATAAATTTGTCCAAATCCGGAGTTCCCATTGTGCTCAGTGGGTTAAGAACCTGACATAGTGTCTCTGAGGATGCGGGTTTGATCCCTGGCCTTGCTCACTGGGTTAAGGATCTGGTGTTGCCGTGAGCTGTGGTGTAGCCCAGCAGCTGCAGCTCCCATTCGACCCCTAGCCTTGGAACCTCCATATGCTGCGGGTGTGACCCCCCCAAAAAAAGAAAAAAATGTGTCCAAACCCATATAAATCACAACATTCATCGCATTAATGAGCGCTAATGTGAACCATGACCTCTAGGTGGTGATGACGCATTAATGTAGGTTCATCAGTTGCAGACAGTACACCACCCAGTCGGGGATGCTGTTAACAGGGGAGGCTGTGCATGTGTGGGGCAGGGAAACAAGGGAAATAAAGTCTATTTTATACACACCACACACACACACACAACACACATACACGTTTTGGCCAATGAGGAAAAGCTCTGTGTGTGTGTAAAATATACACTCTATCCCCACATCTTGTTATACAAGCATAATAGTTTTCATGTTTTTTCTTGCCTTGGTTTCCTCATCTGTAAAGTGACACTAATAATAGCAAAGTCCTTAAAGGACTGTGAGGGGGAATGAGGGACTAAAGGACAGAGGACAGTGCCTGGCATGCAGTGAGCGCTACCGAGGTGCTAGCTACGTGGCCAATGAACAGCAGCGGTGCTCAGTGTTGTGGAAAAGTACACAAACTGGCAATAGGAAGGATGTGTGTTTGTAATGACTGTAGACAATTATATCAGGACACAGATAAAATGCAGAAACAATGGTGTCCCTTGAGCTCCTGTAGCTCGTGGTGGCTGCAACATCAATGTTGCTCTGGTGACACACCTGCTCGAAGATTGTGCAAGTGAGTGTGTAAATTCAGGAAAATCGTGTACTTGGAGCCACTTTGTACAACTACTTTCCCATAAAGTACTGTATTTCACAGCAAAATTCAAGGAATTAAGAGCAAGCTGACTATAGATTCATGCTATAAATGGAGGTTTATGTTAAAGAAATGCGAAGGGAAACTTGGTACCTTTTCTTCGTATTTGGTGTAAATCTATGTCACCATCATGGCGTGAGAATGCGACGTCCCTGCTTCCAGGTGGCGCCCACAGGCCCTGAGGGTTCCTGGGAGAAGAGTTTGCTGGGATAATGAGACTCTCACTGTGACAGATCTGGGCCCAAAGCCTCTGAGACTTCCCATCTCTCGGCACAGCTCAGATGCTCAAGGACAAGGACAGTGCCCTCCCTGCTCATGTCCCTCGAGAGGACAGGGTTTGCTGTTCCTGCCTTGAAGGGTGGAGTGAGGACACCCGCTGTCCTTCCTGGGGGAGGCCCCCCCACCCAGGAGCTGGGGTTATGGCCACAGGTACCAGTTGACCCAGCCAGTGTGTCTCCTGGGCCTGCCGGCCATCAGAAAGCCGGTGACCCCTTCACCACCTCCTGTCCCCCGTGTGTCCACACCCCCTCTTCTCCTCCCCTTGTGCTTTCTGGCAGGTGGGAGGCTGAGGCCCACTTGAGGTCCTCGTGGCTATTCTGTGGGTCCAGTGAGTGGCCCCAAAAGTTCAGGTCTCGGGGGCATGGGAGACCCCACTGGACTTCGGTTCTTGGCCACATTCTCCAGCTGGTTTCCTGGAAAACCTGTTTGGCCATTTAGGGTATGAAAACCGTGAATAAATGTGTGCTCTGATCCACACGGACCGTAAGTCTGACACCCAGCATTTTGCTTTGTGAACATCCTAGAGGGAAAGAGAATTCAGGGTTAAGGTCCTTTACCTGAGTGCAACCTGATGGAACCTGTTCGAAGAGTAAGCACTTACATATCTACACACACACACACACACACACATGCAGGTAAGCTTCCATATACCAGTTTCTCAGTAAGAAGAATTACAAAAATGGTTACACATTTTCTCACGTTTCCCCTGAGATGACGGGCTAGTAGGCTATGGGGGACAGTCCCAGATCTGAATCCTGCCACCTGCCAGGCATATGACCTCAGGCAAGATGCCAGTGTCTTGGACCTCTGCTGCCTGACCTCCTGGAGGAATGGGATCTGACATATGTCACCAGGTGCAATGGCCAGCGTGTTGGCCAGTGCGTAAAGGACCTTGTGGCAGAAACAGCAAACAAAGGACGCCAAGTGTTGGATTCACATCCACACTCCCCTTCAGGGGTGATGCAGGGGGGTCCACAGGGAGGCCCTACCTCCGAGGGTCCTATGTCCCTTGTAAGTAGCTTCAGGAGCCTGTCTGCTCCATAAGAACCCAGTTCAATCTGGTGTCCCCAGGGCTATGGAAGGTCAATCCATGGCTCCGAAGCCTCGCTGCTGTGTTGGCAATGGGAGCCACGGCCCATGAACGGAGCCTTGGAAATAGTAAGGACATCTCGGAAAGATGCTTAGAGCTTTGAACCACCCACATCGCCTCTGACAAGACCCAATCCTGCTCGGATGGACTGGCCTCGTGAATGGATAAATTATAAATCAAGAAAGACTGCCTTTAGAATGGCCCAGGACCTTGTTCATAAAGACCCCAGCAGCATGTCCAGCAGGGGCCCCAGAAATCCAACCCACTTGGTGGGCTCAGCAGATTGACTTCAAAGGCAGTCAACCTGTGTGAATATTTCAAACTTGGTAAAAACATACAAGTGTGAAAGTGAATTGAAGCCATAAGTTCCTCAAACTCAGTAACGAACCCCTTCTACAAGCCAAGTCACTACCACAGCACTCTCCTCTGTCAGGCTGAGACAATGTTGCACATGGAACGTCCTTATTAAGAAGTATGAAAATAATAGACCTGTTCTCTGATGGTGTCTAGCATCTCTGAGCCCAACGTTCTGTAATCCCAGGCAATGGGACAGTGCTGTCTTGGGCTCCATTCATAGATTAGCTTGAAAGGAGCTTGCTTGTCTGCTCTGTGAGCAGAGTGGGATCTCCATGAACCTCAGCCCAACCAAGGCTGAGAGGCTCAGGTGTCGCCGGGTGGGGATAGGAGGCCACGCCCAGCCGTGAAACGGAAGCCAGGTCACGACTAAACCCAACAGGTCTCAGGCCACCATCAGACAGTCCACTCCAGAAATTTTCCATGTCCACAGTGGACAGCCAGGGCTGTCTGCTCTGAAAATGTCTCTGAACCTGAACTATATCTGCCTGGCTTTACAGTGGGGCTTCAGAGTCACAGGGAAAATGTCCTAAGCTGAGCCCAGAGCCCGAAGGTGTTCCAGCCAAAGCCCCAGCGCAGCGCCACGACCTTCCAACGGGAGCCCCACCTCCACTATCTCCTCTCTACTTCCCTAAAGGAAATGACCAGCGCTGATGACCAGCAGGAGCCCTCACCGGGCAGCAAAGGGACACACCGTTTGCACCCAATTCTTACAGAGAGCCCTGCTCGGGGAAATATTTCAGGAAGGTCTCAGGGACGGCGTGTCTAGAATTCAGCTTTTTTAGGGCTCCCTAAATTCTGCCGTAATTCAATTTAGGCCTCGCCCACTAGGCTGCAGACCCCGTTAACTCAGCATTTACTGCGGGATCAGCTGGATCACTCCCCGAAGCCCGGTTTGTATTTGTTGCAAAACAAGGAGGAATTGCATTGAGGACATCACCCTATTTCAGTGCCATCTTGTCAACCGTGATTTTAATTTATGTGAAGCAAATATTTATGCTGGGAAATTATTTAAGTTTTGTAACTTAAGTGAAAATGACATTTGGTGCATGTTCTATTTATCACACATACTGTGTAGTTCTTCCTGTGCTGTATATATGTATGCTTTATTTTATGGACAATATGAGGAATTTTGATGAAATGTACGGTCTCCTTAGGCCCTAATCTGGACTCTAGCCTTTGTGGCAGGCCAGTCACATGGACACATCATGTGGGGTGCCCCTTGGGGCCTGATCTGTAAGCTGAGCCCATGCCCACATGCACAGCTGACCCAGGGCGATCAGGACCCCCAAGCTTTGCCTGGCCCCACTCCTGGACTCTGCCCACCTGCCAGCCGGCTCTGTCTTTGCCTCTCCCTCCAGCTCCTGGTCACTAGTCCCCCCTCAGCCTTCTGCTCCAGCTTTTGCTAAAGTATCTGGCACAATGGCAGATAAATATTTGTTGCACAGAACTTATCTGTGTGTGGTTTTGCATTGCTCCTGAGATGGACCCATGGGTGACCACCCCCACTCAGTAAACAGCCACTCCCTGCCTGGCCCCCTAGGTTTCCTGCAAGCAAACCTGGACGTCTCTTGTGCCAAGAGAGCTTGTCAAATATCGGATAGCACAGAGTGTCAGGAAAACACTTTCTCCTGAGGAATAAATAGAACACTCCCTTCCAATCATGAGAGCAATGTAAATTATCTCTCTCTCTCAATCTTTTTTTTTTTTTTTTTTTGGTAAGAGTTGCCAAGAACCTTCAATACACATAAGCTACATTACAGCCACTGTCCCGATGCTGTCTCTTCTTTGACCGTGCTCTTCAGCTTTGGGTCCTGGGGCAGTTTTCCTTGAGGTGTGACCTGGGAACCACCTGCATCAGCATCACCACAGATGTTTGTTCGCAATGCTGGTTCCTGGACCCCTCAACAGAATCACCAGAAGCAGGACTCAGGAATTTGCATTTTACAGACACCTCAGGTACTATAAGGCCCAACTAGAGAATCCCAGAGTTCTGCTGTTGGCTCAGCGGTAATGAACCCCACTGGTATCCATTAGGACATGGGTTCAACCCCTAGTCTCATTCAGTGGGTTGAGGATCCAGCATTGCCATGAGCTGTGGTGTAGGTGGCAGATGTGGCTCCGATCTGGCGTTGCTATGGCTGTGGTGTAGGCTGGTAGATGCAGCTCCAAGTCGATCTCTAGCCTGGGAACTTCCATATGCCATAGGTGTGGCCCTAAAAAGACAAATAAATAAATAAGTAAACTTGAAAATCCCTGGCCCTTTTCTATGTTATTTGTTATAAGATACCCCCTTATTCTTCTCAGAAGAAAAGGAAATTTATCATATAAAAAAAGTCATAATGATGATGGCCTTAGGTAATTTTTTTTCTTTCTTTTTAGGGCCACACCTGCAGCATATGGAAGTTCCCAGGCTAGGGGTCGAATCAGAGATGCAGCCACTGGCCTATACCACGGTGCAGGACCTAGTCAGGTCTGCAACCTGCTGAGCCACAATGGGAACCTGGCCTTAGGTAATGTTAACAGCATCATTTAATTATTAATGGATTAGCTTTGCTTTGCTTGACCTTTGTACAATGTATGAAAATCATTATCAAGGTTTATGTTCACAATAATTTCTGTAGAAATTAAGACAGTATTAAGCAGGTGTATTAAATAAAACAAAAATAAGTGCTGAGAGACTAGAAACAAACTGAATAACACACTCTTGCAATAAAACAGTTACCGGGGAGTTCCCATCGTGGCGCAGTGGTTAATGAATCCGACTAGGAACCATGAGGTTGCGGGTTCGGTCCCTGCCCTTGCTCAGTGGGTTAATGATCCGGCGTTGCCGTGAGCTGTGGTGTAGGCTGCAGACGCAGCTCGGATCCCGCGTTGCTGTGGCTCTGGCGTAGGCCGGTGGCTACAGCTCCGATTAGACCCCTAGCCTGGGAACCTCCATATGCCGCGGGAGCAGCCCAAGGAAATAGCAAAAAGACAAAAAAAAAAAAAAAAAAAAAAAAAAAACAGTTACCGAGGGCCACTGCAAATGGACTCCCTCTCACCCTCAGCTCTCAGTGGCCCACAGGACGTCAGGCAGACAGGTGCAGGTGAACCTCTCGGGTGCACTCACAGCATCTTTCAGAGCCTGTGGGTTCCGACCACAGCCAGGGAGAGTATCACTCACGAGCCACGCGGAGTTCAGAAATGGAAGCAAAACAAGTTGCTTATGATCCCAGGAAAACAAGCCCCTTTCAGCCCTCATGGAGCAACCAGAGACACCCCAAGACCCCTGGTCTCCTTGTCAATCCTGCCCACCAAGGCTTCCCCTCTCGCTCCCCTGCCCCCCGCACAGGGTCCAGGAGACTTCAGCACCACAGGGGCAGCAGGGGGCCCGCAAGATGTGAGGAGGGCTCCCCAGGAAGGCCTCTGACCTCTGACCGAGACCAGAGGCGCACCTTTGAGGTAGGCAGAAGGGCCATGTAGACACCTGAAGACAAAGAGGGAGTCCAAGCTGTTCTAAATCCCAAGAGGAGTTCCCTGGTGGCCTAGTGGTTAGGACTTGGCATTGTCACCACTTTGGTCCATTTCAGTTTCCAGTCTGGGACCCGAGATCCCACAACAAGCTGCTGTAGCCACAGCCAATCAAACAACCAATCAATCAATCAACCCCCAGAGAAGGCATATAAACCCCCCTCCAATCCCTGGGTGGCATATGAGTCACATGTTGTCTGAGCTTCTCTGGGCCGTGCAGCCCCCACCCACCCCACTCCAAGCACCTGCCACATCTGCCTGGTCTTCCTACCTGACCTCATTCTGCAGTGACTTATGTTTACATGGACACATGCAGTACTTGTTTAAATGGACAAAGTGGTGTCCTTAGCTGGCCATAAACCCCAAGAGGCAGGAGCCCGGCCCTACAGTTGAGTTTTTAAAACAGCTTCATTGAGGTATAATGCACAGACCATACATTTCCCCTATTCTTTCTTTCTTTCTTTCTTCTTTTTTTTTTTTTTTTTCTTTTTGCCTTTTCTAGGACTGCTCCTGCGTGCAGCATATGGAGGTCCCCAGGCTAGGGGTCTAATCGGAGTTGTTGCTGCTGGCCCACGCCATAGTCACAGCAATTCGGGATCCGAGCCGCATCTGTGACCTACATCACAGCTCACGGCAATGCCGGATCCTTAACTCACTGAGCAAGGCCAGGGATCTAACCCGAAACCTCATGGATCCTAGTCGGATTCGTTAACCACTGCGCCACAACGGGAGCTCCCATTTCCCCTATTTCAAGTGTACAATTTAGGAGTTCCTATTGTGGCTCTGTGGGTTAAGAACCTGACATAGTCTCTGTGAGGATGTGGGCTGCTGAGTGGGTTAAGGATCCTGCCTTGCCACAAGCTGTAGTGTAGGCCACAGATATGGCTCAGATCTGGTGTTGCCATGGCTGTGGTATAGACCTCAACCGTAGCTCCAGTTTGACCCCTAACCCGGGAACTTCTATATACCGCAGATGTGGCTGTAAAAAGAAAAATTAAAATAAAAATTAAAAAAAAAAAGGAAAGTGTACAATTCAATAGTTGGGCAACCACCACCACCACAGTTTTAGGCATTTTCATCCTCCCCAAAGACACGCTGGACACATGAATGGTCTCCCCAGTTCTCCATGTCCTGGGCTGAATTGAGTCCCCCAAGAGATAGCACATCCAAGTCCTGACCCCTGGATCTTGGGGAGGTGACGTAACACAGAAACAGGGGCTCTGCAGATGCCATCAAGTTAAGATGTGGTCATACTGAATTCAAGTGGCCCCAGGTCCATTGTGACTGGTGTCCTTAGAAGAAGAGGGAAGATTGATGCAGAGACACAGGCACACAGGGACAAAGGGCATGGCAGGTGGAGACAGAGGTTGGAGCAAGCTTCTACAAAGCCAGCAGGGCCGAGCACTGCAGACGACTAGTCCTGGATGAGGGAGGCAGATGACTCCCCAGGCCTTTCAGGGGAGCACATTCCTGCCTGTAGGGGTCTCAGATTTGGTGCCTCCAAAACTAGGACAAGATAAATAAACCTCTGTTCTAAGTGCCTAGTTTGTGGTTCTTTGCATGGCAGCCCCGGGAAACTAACACACTACCCAACAACCCCTTTGGCCCTGCCCAGCCAACCATGAGTCTACTTTGTCTCCATAGATTAATGCATTCTGGACATTTCATGTACATGGGATTACACAAGATGCGATCTTTCATTGAGTGTAATGTCTTAACTTGGTATAAGGTTATCCATGTCATAGCATGTACCACAGTACTTCACTCCTGTTAAATGCACTGCGGAAGACTATTCCATTAGATAGGTAACCACGCTTTGCTGATGCATTCCTCAGTTGAGGGACATTTGGGTTGTTTCCACTGTTGGCTCTTATTCTACCATGAAGAGCACATGCAAGTTTTTGTGTAGACGTGTTTCATTGCTCTTGAGTATATGCCTAGGAGTGGTACTGCAATTCATACGGCGACTCTATATTTAACCTTTCCAGGAAATGCCGTGCTGTTTTCCAAAATCACTGCACCATGTTACGTTCCCATCGGCAGTGTCTCAGGGTACCAATTTATCCGAATCCTTTACAACACTTGTGATTATCTGTCTTTTAATTACGGCCATCCTGGCAGATGTGAAGCTATCTCACTGTGATTGTGGTTTGCCTTGCCCTGACGGCCAGTGAGGTTGAACATCTTTTCATGTGCTTATTGGCATCTTCTTGGAAGAAATGTCTATTCAGATCTTTTGCCCATTTTCATTTTTTTTATTTTTTATTTTTATTTTATTTTTTTGTCTTTTTAGGGCTGCACTGCAGCAGTTGGAGTTTCCCAGGTTAGGGGTCAAATCAGAGCTGTAGTTGCTGGCCTACACCACAGCCACAACCACAGCAACTGGGGATCAGAGCCGCGTCTGTGACCTACACCAAGGCAATGCTGCATCCCTAAACCACTGAGCAAGGCCAGGGATCGAATCTGCATCCTCATGGATGCAAGTCAGATTCGTTTCTGCTGAACCATGGCAGGAACTCTGTTTTGCCCATTTAAGGAAACTAGGCTGTCTTTTTGTTGTTGAGTTGAAGGAGTTCTTTATATATTCTGGGTAAATGGGTTGTCTTTGCTTGAGTTGTACTATTTGCATATTTTATGGGGAAACACGGAGAACAGGATGAGGAGAACGTTTGTCTCCTGTGCGTGGCTAGTGTTCAGGAGGACCATGTGGGTTTCATGTTATGTTTAATGAACAGGCTGGAATAACATCTTACAGAGCTGCTGGGTCACAGTTTGGGGGTAAAGAAAGGACTCGATGTTGGCTGACTACCCACCAAATGACCCTCAGGACAACCTAAGGAAATTCTGTGTTATAATCACCCAGGAACAGGTGAGCACAAGGAAATTACTTCTCAGATATCACACAGCTGATCAGTAGTAGAGCTGCTTTTCTTCCCAAATCCTGTATTTTTAAACACCCTGGCCCTTTGTCCCTTCAAGATGTGGCAAAGCAAAGGGACATCAAAGCGGAAGGACCCCCCCCGGGGCCTCTGATACACACATGTCACCTCTCCACTTCCCGTCTCACCCGAGAAGTATAAACACTTTACATGGTTTCCAGCTCATAAATGAATAGTCTGTGCAAATCCTTCTCATGCAGGGAAGCATAGGAAGATCTGTATCGTGCCAATTCTTCTGTTAAAAACAGAAGCCCAGACTGGGATATGCAGAATTTCTCTGAGAAGGAGCAGAAAGGGGCCATAGTTTTGGAGCTCCAGCAGGGATCTCATGAGTCCTGCAGAGGCTCCCTGGATGTGCTGGCTCGGACCCCAGAGACACTTTCCCAGGGTCCAAAGTGCAAACGGCTCCTGCAGCTTGTGGTTCTGGCCCTGAAGCCGAAGGCCCCAGACTCCATTGAGCATGCAGCGAGCGTGTTCTGGCCTCAGAGTGCGCTCTCCCAGAGACCCGCGGACATCGAAGTCTCAGGGATCCAATTTCATTGCTGTGGACAAGTGTCTTCATCCTTCCAACCCCCAAATATAGGCGAGATGAAAAAGAGAAGTGAAAGTTGGAAAGTCTTCAAAGCGCGATGTAAATTCCCCCAAACATTTAAAACCCTGAGATTGCTCTCTGGGAAACAGTGCATCTGATCATCTCAATTTACAGCCTATTCTGGAAATTTCTCTTCCAGAATGAGGAAAAAAAATCTGCAAACCACTCTTGTTTGTAAAAAATATTTTTTTCTTTTTTAGCCGCCCCGTGGCATACACAGTTCCTGGGCCATAGATGAGATCTGAGCTACAGTTGTGACCAACTGGGCAGCTGCAGCAACGCCGGATCCTGAACCCACTGTGCCAGACTGGGAATTGAACCTGCGTCCCAATGCTCCTGAGAGGCCACCCACCCTGTTGCTCCACAGTGGGAACACCATAAATTATTTTCTCAAATGTCAAAGGAAGGTATCAGAAAGTAGAAAAATAATTAAAAGTGGGAAGATTTCCTGAAATTACCCAAGTAACCTATGGGAGAGTCTCAGGAAAAATGAGAATGCGATTACATGGCCACGTCAACACTTTAATTGGACTTATTTTCACAGGGCTGCCCAAGCAGAGGAAGAAAGAAATTACTTGACTTCAAGATAAAGCTAAGCCTTCTCTGGGAAAAAGAACCCAGGAAGGTGGCTGATTCCACCAGATCACATCTGTGCCGCCTGCCTCTCTGGGACCTCCTCACACAGCCCGTGCCGTGTCCTCTGTCCCCTGTGGATCTCCTCCCAAGCTGGAGGTCCCTGCGAGGCAGGCTGTGGGAATGCCCACAGGACACCATTGTTGCCGGAATTCTCCAGATAAATGGACATTGGGATTTTGTCTCTCCAGTCTCAGAAAGGGGCCAAGAAATGTTAGTTTCCCCCAAAAGCCAACTGAAAACTGAAGTCCAGCCCTGGACCTTGTGCTGCACCCCGGGTGGTCTGTCACCCTAGTGACTGTGCAGCCTGAGGCAGCCCTCAATCTCAATGCTGCTGCTATTGACACTTTCTTATCCCAAGGAGGGAGGTGGCTTCTGCAGATCCCTCCTTCTGCTCACAGTCTGGTTGTTTGAAAGGATGAAATCTAATTTTAACATAACTTTAAAGAAGCATTTGGAGTTCCCACTGTGGCACGGTGGATAAGAATCTGACTGTAGCGTCTCAGATCACCATAGCAATCACCTGTGTTTTCACATAATTGTTTGAGATCACAAAGAAGCAGATTTCCAAGGCTGGCTTCCATTTTAGCTGTAGGAAATCTCTTCATTACACATTTTTCTTCATCTTCAGAGCCACACTCTTCACATTAAAAAAAAAAAAACAAAAACTTTTTTATGGTCCCTATATTTTTGTTTCAGTTTATTCACCTTTAAATAAAAAAACCTCGAAAGAACTTATGTCCATTGACTATTAGAAAATATCTGACAATACATATTACCTTGAATATTTGGTTTTACCTGGAAGGTACCATATCATTCTTTTATGGTGTTTTTTTTTTTTTTTTTTTTTAGGGCTGCACCTGGGGCATATGGAAGTTCCTAGGCTAGGGGTCAAATTGGAGCTGCAGCCTCCAGCCTGTGCCACAGCCATAGCAACTTGGGATTTGATGCAAGTCTGTGGCCTACACCACAGCTCATGGCAACACCTGATCCTTAACCCACTGAGCGAGGACAGGGATCGAACCTGCGTCCTCATGGATCCTAGTCAGGTTCATTACCGCTGAGCCACAATGGGAACTCCTCCATATCATTCTAAGATGTGAGGGGAGGAGGACCTGGGGAAAAGGTCCCATCCTCTCCCAAAGTGGTGGGAGGTGGGGGTGGGGAAGGGGGGCGGGGGCATGGGAGGCACAGTGTGGCCCAGGACTTCTCCCTCATCTTCATGTCCCTTTCTCCTCCTCAAAGGCAGAGGGGACTCAATGCTGACACTGAGTTCTCAGTCCACCCGCCAGAAGGTCCCCAGCTGGGGCATGTGGCTCTCAGACTGTGACACTGCCGTGGGCCTCCCAGGCTCTTCTGTGGGACTTCACGGGAAGCCAGGCAGGAGGCATGTGGTACTTCCTTTGCAACAGGAACAAGCTGGAAACTCCTGCCTTTTGTGGTGCGATAGGGGCTGGGGGTGGTGGCAGTGTGGCTGTCTGGGTGGGCTTGGGGGGGAGGGGGCCTGGCCCAGGCGCTGGGCCGGAAGGGCAATGTGGAGAGCAGCCCGCCCTCATCAATGGCCACGGCGTCCCCGTGCCCCCCTCCTGCCCATGCTGCGTGTTGACAGCACTGCTGATATGATGCATTCACCACGTTTAACCACAAATGGCACCAATTAGGCATTTCATAAAGTTCTGCACCCACGGAGACAATTCCTTATCTCGGCCTCTGGGTGGTGGGGGGATGGGGAGATGAACATGTGTCTCTTGCCTGCAGAGGAGTTGTCAACACATCAGCCCTCATCTAATTCGAGGTGACAAGTGGGGCCAATCTGTCCTCATGAGAGCACTCGACTCCACGTGACTTTGCAGCGATAACAGTGTGTGTTCACATTCCACTCTGACTCAGCAGGTTTTCACAAGCACGAATTTCCCTCTTCTCTACTCCCCTTCCCTGATAGAAATATAAAATGTTATACTAAATCCACCGCTGGGCAGTGTAGCGGCTCCTCTGACAAGGAAGGGGATGGAATTATTGGGCATTTGCAGAGGCTGGGGCAGAACTAGAGGGGCGCTCACAGCCTGGTTGCAGAGGATTTAAGAAGAGTGCCTGCCAGTGACTGAGAGAGGCTGAGACTGAGCCCACAGCCAAACCAGCAGGTGAATCTGCAGCTTCCTGGTCGCTGGTCAATGTGAGACTCTCACAGGAAGAGCAGAGCCCAGTGTTAGCATTCTGCATGGGCCCCAGGCTCCGAATCCCACAGGGGATGAGCCAAGTGATGCCTGAACATGCACAGGGGTGCATTTCAGGGGAGGAGACCTGAGTTTGCGGAACCCAAATCTTTCCTAAGGAGCTGTAATCATCCTTCCCTTAGTTCTGAAGGGAAACACTGTATCCAAGGCTGTGCCTTAAAAAGATCACCCAGAACCAGGGCAGTCAGTGCCTGGCCTGTAAGACACACAAAAGTGAGATACTCAACGTGGAAGTTGGATATGTTGATGGACAACCTAGGTGTCCATCAACAGATGAAGAGATAAAGGAAATGTGGTACATACATGCAATGGAATATTACTCAGCCATAAAAAGAAAAGGAAATAATGCCATTTGCAGCAACAGGGATGGACCCTGAGATTATCATACTAAGTGAAGTCAGACGTCATATGATATCACTTGTATGTGGAATCTAAAACATGATACAAACTTATTTACAAAGGAGGAATAGACTCAGAGACTTCAAAAACAAACTTGTGGTTACCAAAGGGGAAAGGGGGTGGGAGAGGGATAAATTAGGAGGTGGAGATTAACATATACACAGGACTATATATAAAACAGATAATGAACAAGGACCTACTGCATAGCACAGGGAACTCTACTCGACATTTTGTAATGAACTATAAGGAAAAAGAATCTGAAAGAGAATATATATATATGTATATATATATGTGTGTGTGTCTGCATATATATATATATATATATATAGCCAAATCACTTTGCTGTACACCTGAAACTAACACAACATGGTAAATCAACTATATTTCAATTTTTAAAAAATGAGATACTCATGGAAAATCTTCTCCCAACAATAGCCAAACCTCATTTCAACATCATTGTATTAGTTTCTGAGAGTCCCTTAGCAAATTACCCCAAATTATTTGGCTCACAACATCAGCTCATCCCCACCCAGAGCCCTGGGGTACAGCCCCACCCCCTCCCTGACCAACCTCTCTTCCTTCCAGCTCCTGGGATCCTGGTGCACCTGTGTGTGGCTGTGTCCTTCCACTCTCTGTCACCACCTTCCCCTGTCCTCCTTCTGTCTCCTTTATTTGCCCCCAGTGGTCATACAATCCAATGACAAGATAATCCAGGAGGATTTCATCTCAAGAGCCTTAACTTAATGACCCTGCAAAGACCCTTCCCTAAAGAAGCTACATTCACAGGTCAGGGGGCTAAGACATGGACCCATCCCAACCATCTCTGCTCCTGGAGAGTTTTCCCATGAATATGTCCTCCACCAGCCACGCTAATTAATCCGCCAGCAGCTAAGACTAAAGCTACACCCATGTTGCAGGCAGCATCCCATTCGAGCCACTGGTCACGGGCTCCAAAGCACCAAGATGAGGCCAGCCCCCTCCTACCACAGCAACCATGGTGCCTAGAGCCCCTGCCCCAAGTTAAATAAACCCCTTGACCTCTGAGGGCTACAGTGGAAATCCACTTGGCCAGAGGTCTCTCTGAGAGTCCAGCAGGATGATTGCAAGTGGCACAGGAGGAAGTCAGGTGCAAGTCGCTCATCCAGAACCCTCCCGGCAGGTGGGAAAGTTACCTGAACACCTCACAGGGTGGAGGTGTGCTTCCATAAACACCCAAAGATCTTGAAAATGACACCTCATGTACTCATCACTGAGTTTCTGGGAGAGAGGTTGCTAATGCCTGGTGTCCACAGAAGAAGTAGAGTCTCCAGGATACTCAGAATACCCCTGGGAAGAAAGTGTTCACAACTGTTAGTACCGCATCAGTTGGGGACCACGGCTAACAGTGCCTCAGCTGTAGTGAAAAGCTGTAGGCGGGGTGTTTCCAGCACAGTCAAATAGTTGACTCTATCCTTGTTTTGGGGGCGGGGGGAGGGTGGCCTGATAGCTGTCAGTACAGCTTTTCCTTCTGTACAGGCCACCAGCAGGTGGCATATATATTCTGCGTGGAGTGACAGTGAGGAGCTTGGAGACACCCAGAGGTGTTACACGAACTGCGCTTCATGCAAAGTTAAAAGGGATGGAGATGAAGTCCTACCAGGAATTGTCTGGAAGGAGCTGGAGAACCAACAGCAGTTCAAACAAGGCACTTTATGCCCTTGGCACTTTCTTTCCTGGGGAAGGTTTTGGGTTGTTGCTAAAAGATGAAGAATATGAGGGCTTTTCCATCCCTCAAATGCTGGCTTTCTGCAATCTGAGCTACTCCCTTCCCATGTTCCACCACAAGCTTGGGAGTTATTTGGTTTTTTTTCTAATAATTTCCTTCCCGCACCCAGACCTTCTGTGTAGACAAGGTGAGGAGGTCCTCACCACGTGACCGTGGTCCTCACGCCCAGGACACACCCACCCACCAGAGAGGCCCAGGCTCTGCAGCTGAAATGAGTCTGGTTTCTCTCAAACCATAACCCAACCAGGCGGCTGCCTCCCAGACCATGACCCAACAAGGTGGCTGAGGATCACTTTTTGGGGAAAGGAAGACAAGCCAAGCCCAGGTGCTGTGGGCAGAATCCCGAATTTCCGGAAGAGAGCCTGGGATGCTGATCTCGTCTCACTAGCCCTTGTTCTCATCTGTGACAGGAGGCGGTGACTGGGTTGTGTATTTCCACTGTTCTGTCAGCTTTAACCTGTCATGATCCCAGGGGACATAACGCGTCTGTGACAGTAACACTCTTCTAGAAGGGAGACATGATGTGTCTGGCAATTTCAGGATTTTACAAGGAAGTCAGAACCCTGTGCTGTTCAATTCTGGAGGGACATTTTAAGAAGGACTTTGACTTTGCACATTTAGAGAGGAATGTATACCAGTTCATTCAAAGTAGGCAGACTCCCTGGGGAGAGTTGCTGTATACAGATGGCTTTTTTTACTTCAAAATGTTATGTACATCATTTAATCACTGCTTTTTTTTTTTTTTTTTTTTTTTCTTTTTCGGGCCGCACTCTCAGCATATGGAGATTTCCAGGCTAGGAGTCTAATCGGAGCTGCAGCTGCTGGCCACAGCCACAGCTACAGCAATGCCAGATCCAAGCTGCATCTGTGACCTACACCACAGCTCATGGCAATGCTGGATCTTTAACCCACTGAGCAAGGCCAGGAATCAAACCTGTGTCCTCCTGGATACTAGTCAGGTTCATAAACTGCTGAGCCACAACAGAAACTCCTAGATAATATCCTTTTTAAAAAATTTACATATGGGAGCTCCCATTGTGGCTCAGCAGTAACACACTGTACTAGTATTCATGAGTATGTGGATTTGCTCCCTGGCGTCGCTCAGTGGGTTAAGGATCCATGGTTGCCATGAACTACAGTGTGAACATAGGCAAAACACTCTCTGACATCAACATCATGAATATTTTCTCAGGTCAGTCTCCCAAAGCAATAGAAATTAGAGCAAAAATAAACCCATGGGACCTCATCAAACTGAAAAGCTTTTGCACAGCAAAGGAAACCAAAAAGAAAACAAAAAGACAACTTCCAGAATGGGAGAAAATAGTTTCAAATGATGCAACTGACAAGGGCTTAATCTCTAGAATATATAAGCAACTTATACAACTCAACAGCAAAAAAACCAATCAATCAATGGAAAAATGGGCAAAAGACCTGAATAGACATTTCTCCAAAGAAGATATACAGATGGCCAACAAACACATGAAAAAATGCTCAACATCGCTGGTTATAAGAGAAATGCAAATCAAAACTACCATGAGATACCACCTCACACCAGTCAGAATGGCCATCATTAATAAATCCACAAAGAACAAGTGCTTAGAAATCTATACATAGAACTTCCATATGACCCCGCAATCCCACTCTTGGGCATCTATCCAGACAAAACTCTCCTTAAAAGAGACACGTGCACCCGCATGTTCATTGCAGCACTATTCACAACAGCCAGGACATGGAAACAACCCAAATGTCCATCGACAGATGATTGGATTCGGAAGAGGTGGTATATATACACAATGGAATACTACTCAGCCATAAAAAAGAATGACATCATGCCATTTGCAGCAACATGGATGGAACTAGAGAATCTCATACTTAGTGAAATGAGCCAGAAAGACAAAGACAAATACCATGTGATATCACTTATAACTGGAATCTAATATCCAGCACAAATGAACATCTCCTCAGAAAAGAAAATCATGGACTTGGAGAAGAGACTTGTGGTTGCCTGATGGGAGGGGGAGGGAGTGGGAGGGATCGGGAGCTTGGGCTTATCAGACACAACTTAGAATAGATTTACAAGGAGATCCTGCTGAATAGCATTGAGAACTATGTCTAGATACTCATGTTGCAACAGAAGAAAGGGTGGGGGGAAAACTGTAATTGTAAAGTATACATGTAAGGATAACCTGACCCCCTTGCTGTACAGTGGGAAAATTAAAGAAAGAAAGAAAGAAAGAAAGAAAGAAAGAAAGAAAGAAAGAAAGAAAGAAAGAAAGAAAGAATCCATCACAGTATGAAAAAAAAATAAAAAAAATAAAAAATTTACATATGGGAGTTCCCATTGTGGCTCAGCAGTAACACACTGTACTAGTATTCATGAGTATGTGGATTTGCTCCCTGGCGTCACTCAGTGGGTTAAGGATCCATGGTTGCCATGAACTACAGTGTGGGTTGCAGACGTGGTTCAGATCCTGCATTGCTGTGGCTGTGGTATAGGTCGGCAGCTGTAACTCTGATTCGACCCCTAGCCTGGGAACCTCCATATGCCATGGGTATGGCCCTAAAAAGACAAAAAAAAGGATGTGTGGGCCATTAGGTGCACTGGAGTTAACACTTGTCTTAATTTTGCTGTCTAGGATCTGAACCTTCTTATTTGCAAGAAATTCTCCATTGGTTAAGTGTGGAAAGACACAGGCCCCTCCTTTCACTATAAGGATTAAAAAGATCATATCAGAAAAAAAGATGTTTATAAACCAAGACTCATTTCCCAGGTCCTTTGCCACTAGAGAAGGATCATACGATAAGGCTCAGCCAACGAGAGGCTCCACCCAGGACTTGGAATCTGAGCAGGATGCTGGAAATAGGAGAGCAGGCTGCGCCTGTCCAGGGACCTTGGGGCAGCCACAATGGAGATGATGGTGCAGACAGGGGCCATGGCATCCCATCCTCACTGGCTTTGGGTGCCATTTGGATTGTGGTCGAAGCTGCCTGGCCCCTGTGGTCCTGCTGATGTGTCCGCACGGCTCTCCAGCACTCCTGGTTGTTTCCTGACCTACCCCATACCCTTGAAGTCAATTCCTTGTCTATTTGTAATAAGAATAATAACAAATAAACCAGAACAGTAAGGCTAAATAAACAGCTTTGGTGTGCATGGTCTTGGCTGGAAAATAGCACCTTGAACAGGGAAATCCTCCATTATTAGGTTTGTCAAAGGAAATGAACACGGCATTTTTTTTTTTTTTTTTTTTTGTCTTCTTCTAGGGCCGCACCTGCGGCATATGGAGGTTCCCAGGCTACAGGTCTACTGGGAGCTGCAGCCACTGGCCTATGCCAGAGCCACAGCAACGTGGGATCTGAGCCACATCTGCGACCTACACCATAGCTCATGGCAACACCGGATCCTTAACCCACCGGGTGAGGCCAGGGATCGAACCCACAACCTCATGGTTCCTAGTCAGATTCGTTAACCACTGAGCCATGACGGGAACTGAACACAGCACTTTGATCCTTTAACTTTCCTTTCAATTTTGTTCGTGGCATGGAAGATGACAAATACGCACACACACATACACACATACACACAACTACATAAATATCTATATATTGTCTCCTATATGCTTCCCTAGGATTTCAGACAGCTTATAAACATATGTTGTCAACATCATAGTAATCACACTTCAGTAAAAATATGTTATATTGGGGAAAATGGACAAATAAAATAGAATTATGAGTGAAGTTAATGCAATATATTCTTCTAAACATCAAGCAACGCATTTGATTCTAAGCTTTCTACCAGCCAACAGAAAGGGGGAAATGCGATTACTTACACAATTCACAGTTCAAAAAACCCACAAACCTGTTGGCTTGTGTAACCGAATCAGGTTTGTTTTGCTCACATCCAGCCAGCTGAGGTTTGCAGCAGAGGCTTCATTCTCAAGGAGTGAGGAGAGGGAGGAACAGATTCCAAATCTGTCCCCCAAAGGTAAGCGGCCAGGGGCATTTATGGGATGAGGGATAAAGAAGCAGGGCGGTTGGAGGCATGGGGAGAGTGGGGAGCGTGGGGAGCGTGGAGAGGGTGGGACAAGGTGATTGGGAAAAGCGGCATCACGGTCATTCAGGGCAGAGGCAACTTGGCTCCAGGCCTCTGCACACTGTAAAGGGCACCGCAGAGATGCCGTGCAGGCCCAGTTGGAGGGTCTGGGGTCCCATGCACTCTAAACTGGCTCAGCTCCAAGTAGACCCAGCGGAGTCCAAGGTTTCAGGAAACAGCTCCGGCAACCATCTTACTGTTTAGGCTCCGTGCTCGTGGAAGACGTGCAGGTCTAAAAATGACCTTGACTGGTAATGGCAGGTGAGATGGATTTGATTAATAATTACACATTGTTTCACTTATGAGAAATGTAGCTATTTCTGATATTAAGCCCGGGTCATAAATTTCCTCAAGGGTCTTAACTAATACGGCATAATGTAATAAAATGAGCACGGATCTCAACAAAAAGGGATGTAGGGTGTTTTTAGCGCCGTAAGCAGCTCTGTGTCAGGAAGTATCGGTCTGTCCTATTTTGTTCAAGTAGCTGCAACTATGTGCCCTTGGCTTCCAAGCCATTGAAGACAAAACCTAAAAGGAAGAAAAGGATGTCTGTGTGTGTTGGGTGCTCCCTGGGGGCCAGACACATTTCGTATGTTGTCTTTGTCAACAAGGCACTTTATAGGATGTTTCACTCAACGGGACTAGGAAGCACCTCCATGAGGTGCAGGCTGAGAGATGACCCGAGCCAGGTCACCCGGCTGGAAATCACTTCCTTCCAGAGCGAATCTCCTCAAAGTGACTTCCTCAGGGTATTATCACTGTTTCATGTTTATTACCTAAAGATGCCTCTCATTTATATTAACTGCCAAGGATATATTGATAAAATGTCCATTCGATGAATTTCTGAAGCTCCATGCTGGACACTCCAGGGAGAACCCAGGTGACAAAATAATCCCTTCCCCCAGCTATGACATTCACCATGGAGGGAAGTGTCCCCACAATGCTTGGAATAGCTTAGGACGTGTCTCAAATAGATGTGAGAATTGTTACACACTTCTGTGCTCACAGTTAAAATCTTTTTTTTTTTTTTTGTCTTTTTGCTATTTCTTGGGCCGTTCCTGCGGCATATGGAGGTTCCCAGGCTAGAGGTCCAATCGGAGCTGTAGCCACCAGCCTACCCCAGAGCCACAGCAACGCAGGATCCGAGCCGCGTCTGCAACCTACACCACAGCTCACGGCAACGCCGGATCGTTAACCAACTGAGCAAGGGCAGGGACCGAACCCGCAACCTCATGGTTCCTAGTCGGATTTGTTAATCACTGCGCCACGGGAACTCCCTAAAATCTTTTTTCTGCTTTTTATTCCTTACTTTAAAGGTGATATTGTGTCTTGTACCAACTTTGGTTAAAATCATGAATCAGTTGACTCTACATTCAACATCTTCAAAGCTACAAGCTCTACATTGGAATTTCCTAGAAAGAGGAACAGAGATCAGACCAAGAACCACAACACTCGTGCTGTGATTCAGGGGCCACGTCAAAACAATCCTTGTTCCCCTGTGATCCCCCAGCTCTTTCCAAGCCAAAACAGGGCATCAAGTCCACGCAGGGTTGCTTTCTCAAGTGTATTTAACCTAACTTAAGAAAGAGTGAGGAGTTCCCGCTGTGCCGCAGCAGAAATGAATCCAACTAGTATCCGTGAGGATTCAGGTTCGATCTCTGGCCTTGCTAAGTGGGTTGGGGATCTGGAGTTGCCATGAGCTGTGGTGTAGGCTGCAGATGCAGCTCAGATGCAGCTTAGTCATATGACTGTGGTGTAGGCCAGCAACTGAGGCTCCTATTCAAGCCCTAGCTTGGGAACCTCCATATGCCATGGGTGCAGCCCTTAAAAAAAAAAAAAAAAAATGGAGGGACCATTAAGAGATTTATGTGGGTACAAATGACAGAGATCAAATTGACTGGCTGTTCCCTCAGAAAACAAAAGCATGGTCTTCACCAGTAGAAACAGGACACACAGAACCTTGAGGAGGGCAGGGCGCAGGCAAGGCACAGAGGGAAGGTGATCCAGAGAAAAAGTTAAAAGCCTTTAACTTTTGTGAGAAGCTGCAGTAGACAGAATGGCTGGTGTGTTGTTGGGAAATGGGAGTTGAAAGGGGAGAAGCTAAAATCTGAGAAACAGACATATTTTCCATGTCTAATCTGGAGAAAAAGCCAAAAGTATTCATCCTATCCCAGCAATGTTTTTCTTCTCTTCTGACTATCTACAGGTCACCTTTAATCAGGTACATTCCTTCGTAACTGTTCTAAGTTTCAATATTCTAAGATGCACTTTTGTGCCATCAAGACAAACAATCAACTCATTTAGTTAAGTCCTTGTGCCTGCACCAGATGGCCTCTCTTGGAGCACAGAAGAAATAACGGTGACCAGCTTATGCAGCTAATTAGCTGGTGACCTCTCCCAGGGTGACGTCAGGGCAGGGCCTGACCCACGCCGACACTGCCTTTGGCGCTGCAAGCAGCCGTGACTGCCAGAAGATGCTGTTTGCTGAAGCGTGAAACCCAACCAGGGTGAGATAAAAGGAGCTTAGTCCCTATAAAAATAGGATTGTTTTTCCTTAATGAGCTCTTTTTAATCAAGGGCTCTTAATCAAGAATGCTTTTCTCAACTGAAGTTTCAGGTTTCCAACTTCAGAAGAAGCTCTCTGGGCCACAGGTAAAAATTAGTGGGTGAGGCTCAGTAACTTTTACAGACGCACGTGTCCTTTTAATTGCCTTTGTCTCATTAATACAAGTCACCAACTTTATCCTGAAGATAAAGTTTCTTTTCTAGAGTTTCCACAGGCTGTAAGGAGTTTCTGTACTCACCCAGAGAGCAAACACTTGCTTAGTTATTCCTCTAAGCCAGGCCTGGGGCCCGACATTAGAAACTCAAAGACAGATGAAAAGGGCGGGCTCTGCTCTAAGAAACTCACAAAAGCCTTGGGCAGGAAAGGAAAGCAGCCATTGCTCTGCCAGGCAGAAAATGCAGCACTTAGTGTTTGAGTGTCCATGCTTTCTCTGGGGAGGAGGCGCCGGCAATAGGGTACCCGGGGAATGTCACACTAGACGAGACAGAAGGGGCTGCCTCCAAATGGCACCTTGGCTCCTGACCAGAGGCCAGCCGTGCCTCAGGCCTCCTCGCCAGGCTTCTCTTTTTGCCCCGATCATCACGAGCACCAGCTGCTGACTGACCTATTCTCTTAACTGACTCCCTGGAAGATCACACCTCTTCTTTAACATGCTCTGACTTTTCTCCTACCACGATTTAGTGACCGCTTGGCCTCGGTCACTGTCCATCATCTCCTGCGTTCCGAGGCCTCCCGTGCTTTTGTTCCCAACAGTCAACACTTGTGTTGACTCGTGTTGACAAAACTTGTGACTTTTCCTGATCAGCCACCCTCTGGCTGCATGTGCCACATGTGCAGAGCCTGGCCAGGGCGTTTCTATCCTGGGGGTGACAGTCAAACAGGGCCTGAAGGTGCGGGGTATGAAAGCCCTGCCCCTGACCTTGGGCCTGTCTGGGCTGTTCCCCTGGGAGATCAGGTAACCTTTGCAAAACTGGACCTTCATGTCCTTCCCTGTCCAACTCCCGCTTCCTCCCACCAGCTTCCCCCAGGATGTGCCTCAAGAAACCCCTGTGCACAGACCCCTGTGTGTAGAGCTGCTTCTCAGGAATGTGATTTAAGACCCTCCCCATGAAAAGAAAAGGAATGTCTTGTACTCACGGAATATGGGGTCTACCTGCTCCATGACACACAAGCTCCAGGAAACGCTGGTCTGACATGTCACGTGGTAAGTTCAGAAGGCAGGGAATGCTCACAGTTATGCGGCCGATGCTTTATAATCTTTATCATCTTCTCCAGTTTATTTACTGAGACTGACTCTCCTGGAAAACAGCTTACTTTGTAGCATCCTCATCTCTGTTCATTTGCTCATCTTCAGGACTTTCCTGCCTGTTTCTCTCTCCCGGAGCCTGTTCCATCCTCCTCTCGTCATGGTGAACCCACATACTGACTATGCTTTACACTAGAAAATGAATTCCTTGACCTTTAAAAAATATTTTTTAATCTAGTAATTCTCTTCTGCCAAGCTTTAATAATTCGTATGCATTATCATTTATTCCTCGTCATTTTCCTTAATAGGAAATAGCTACCCCAAATCATTATTACACTTATTTGTGTTTATTTGCTCATTCTCTGTTGACCCCACTAGAAGCTAAGCTCCAAGGGGTAGAACGTCACTTGTCTTATGGTTGCTGTGTCCCAGTGCCTAAAACAGGGCCTGGCCCATAACTACTCCAGTATTACTTGAGGAAATTTTTTTGGCCACAGCATGTGGAAGTTCCCGGGCCAGGGATGGAACCTGAGCCATGACAGCAACACAAGCTGCTAGTGACAGTGCTGGATCCTTAACCCACTGAGCCACAAGAGAACTCTTTGTTGAGTACATTGGGTGCAGTTTTTCAACAGTATAGTTCCAAATTTAGTTCTCTCTCCTAGTTCTTTCTGTGCTTATTGAGGCACCTGTGATGCTTTTCCTCTTGGTGCAGATGTGCCTCATTAAAGAGGATGATGAGATGAACCACCCTGGCCTATCTTGGTCATCTCTGAGGACCTAAAGTCTTTGGCAAGTCAACATCATACCCCTATTATATTTATGGGTATAAAATTACACTTTACCATAAATAATAGATCGGAGATTGAAATCAGCTTGTCTGCACACATGATTTTTCTTTAGTCTGTGGACAAGACTTGTCTGAGGGGGACTGGAAAGCAGCTCTTGGAAAATCCATGTTTCAGTCTTGAGATCTTGAATCTGAGCATGTGTTTGCTCCTTGATAAAATTAGGATAATAATAAACTCCTCCGTCTCCTAGGATTGTCGTAGAGATTAAACCTATACATTTATGTAAATGCTGGTAGTGTAATTGTTAGGTATTATACAACTATTAAAAGTTATGCTATTTTAATGACTATCACACATGAACAAACAATCTTTAGTGTATCTTTCCACTCCAAACATACTGGAAACAGAAGTTGAATTTGAATAATTAAAGAATATTATAACTGAAAGTAAAATCTAATTGCAACCAAGGGGGATTGCAGGGGGTGTGAAACAACTGGAACACTCATAACTGCAGGGAGCATGAACTAGTACAGCCACTTCGGAAAATTGCTTATCACTGTCCACGAAAACCCAACGTATCATATCTTGTGACTCAAAAATTCCATTCCTAGGTTTGTACACAACAGAAATTCATACATATTTTCGCCAAAATATACATAGAAGACTGGTCACTGCAGTTCCATGCAAAATATCCAAACACTGGAACAGAAGGTTGGATAAATAAATAGTGTAATGTTTTAATAACAGAAAACACCAGTGAGAATGAACAGAGTAAACAGACTGCACTGAATGCAACATGGATGAATTTCACAAACACAACATCGGGCAAAAATACCCAGACGCACAGGAATGTGTGCCGTTTGGTTCCACATATAAGGAGTTCAAAACTAATCTGTGATGTTACAGGGAATGATACAGTTCCCGTGGGGCGGGGGGTAATCAAACCAGAAATATCCCCCTTCCTTCATCCACAAGCTGACCACAGAGTGCATTCTCTTTTTGAGAAAGTACTGAGCCGAGCAATTGGGCACTTTTCCATATGCGCATTTAGATTTTGATACAAGTTGACTTAAAGGAGGAAAAATCCAGTGGAAGTTTTAATGAGTACAGTAGAATCAGTGATGTGCTGGCATGCTAGCTTTCAGGGGGACAAAAAGACTTGATTTGTAGTATTTGCCAAGTCTATATTGTAAACACTCTCATCTTGTTTGATTTCTGCTTATCAGTGTTTTAACAACCAGCTCATAAAAGCCCCGAATATTTATGGAGTTCCCATTGTGGCTCAGTGGGTTAAGAACCAGACACAGTGTCCATGATGATGCAGGTTTGATCCCTGGCATCTCTTGGTGGGTTAAGGACACAGTGTTGCTGCAAGTCATAGCATAGGTCTCACATGCAGCTTGGATCCCACATTGCTGTGGCTGTGCTGTAGGTTGGCAGCTGCAACTCTGATTTGACCCCTAACATGGGACCTTCCATAAGCTGTGGGTATGACCCTAAAGAGAAACAAACAAACAAAAAAGAATGCCCCAATAAAAAAAATTTTTTTTTAAAAAGTCCCGAGCATTTAACAGTCAGATCTTGCAAGTTGAAATGAGCTGTTTCAGTACATCACGGAGACAACACTGAAAAGAGGTTAACCCTAGTGGGGCTTTTTACCTTATAGATCACTGATGCTCTTTAATTCCAGGTATGCTTTTTGCCTCATAGTCCGCAAGAGAAAATTACTATATTATCATAAAAAGTTCAATTTATAATCTCCTCAGAAAAGAAAATCATGGACTTGGAGAAGAGACTTGTGGCTGCCTGATGGGAGGGGGAGGGAGTGGGAGGGATCGGGAGCTTGGGCTTATCAGACACAACTTAGAATAGATTTACAAGGAGATCCTGCTGAGTAGCATCCAAAGATATGTCTAGATACTCATATTGCAACAGAAGAAAGGGTGGGGGGAAAAATGTAATTGTAATGTATACATATAAGGATAACCTGACCCCCTTGCTGTACAGTGGGAAAATAAAAAAAATTATAAAAAAAAAAGTTCAATTTATAAAGAATGGCATGCCCCTAATAAGAGAGCTTCAAAATACATAAAGCAAAGTGGGTCAAACTACAAGAAGAAATGCATCAAAACCATCATCATAATGGAATATTTTAACACATCTTTCTCAGTAATCTGTAAAAAAAATCAATAGATAATTGATGAACAACACTAAATTAAAAGTTTACTCACTGGGTAAATAGAACATTGGTCTCACTTTTGCCGAATGCACATTCTTTTAGGTAAAAGCATCTCTCAACAAATTTCAGCAAATTGGTATCATCAAGAAAAAAGTCAGAGTCCCCATCATGGCTCAGTGGAAACTAATCTGATTAGTATCCACGAGAATGCAGGTTCGCTCCCTGGCCTCACTCGGGGGGTTAAGGATCCAGCGTTGCTGTGAGCTGTGGTGTAGGTCGCAGACACATCTTGGATCCCAAGTTTCTGTGGCTGTGGCATAGGCCAGAGGCTACAGCTCCAATTGGATCCCTAGCCTGGAAACTTCTATATGCTGCAAGTGTGGCCCTAAAAAGATAAAAAAAGAAAAAAGAAAAAAAGTCAGAAAACTACAGTCTGTTGCTAAATCCAGCCCACTTTCTGTTTTTGTAAATAAAGTTTTACTGAAACAAGGCATGCTTATTTATTTATGGGTTGCCTGGGACTGTGTTAACACTGCAAAGGCAGAGTTGAGCAGTGACAGCACAGACGCATTGGCCCACAAAGCTTAAATCACACGCTATGTGGATCTTCACAGGAAAATGTTGCCAATCCCTGATATAGACCATATTCTCCAACAGTGCAAGACAATAAAATAAGCACAACAGTTTAGAAGTTTAAAGAGACACTTCTAAATAACTCATGCCTCAAAGGAGAAATCCATAATTGTAATTAGGAAAATAATCAAAAGTGAACAATAAGAAAAATAGTATAAAACTTGTAGAAAACCACTCAGGGAGTTCTTGGAACTGTCTAGCCTTATAGGATTATAGTAGAAAACAGGAGAGGTAAAGATGAGTGAAATAAAGCATGCAAGTTAAAAAGTTGGGAAAGTACAGTTTAGGGTCACAATGTGGTGACAGGGTTTCAATATATCCTCCTCCTGCATAAAACAACTAAAAAGCTTGAGGAAACACATGAAACAATGGTTTTCAGACACTGCAGGACCAGAAGCCCCCAGAGGCCAATCCCATAGGCGAGTGTCAGAGAGGCAGGGCTAACAGAGGGTAAGCTCCAACAGCCCCAGGGGACCAGCATGTGTGCAGTCGGAGTCCTAGAAGAAGAGGAGAGTAGGGTAAGAAAGAAAAACATTTTTATCAAGAATGGCCAGTTCACAGAAACAGAAAGTAGAATAGTGGTTTTGCCGGGGGGCTGGGGAGAGGGAGGATGGGGAGTTAGTGTTTAATAGGTACAGTTTCAATCTGAGATGAACTCTCCGTGGGGATGGAGGCTGGTGATGGCTGCCCATCGCTGGGAACATACTAACTGCCTAGTGTACACTAACTGAACTTTTAAAATGGTTAAAGTTGGCAGTTCCCATTGTGGCTCAGCGGAAATGAATCTGACTAGTATCCACGAGGATGAGAGTTCAATCCCTGGTCTCTCAGTGCATCAGGGATCTGGCAGTTGCTGTGAGCTGTGGGGCAGGTCACAGACATGGCTTGGACCCCATGTTGCTGTGGCATAGGCTGGCGGCTGCATCTCCCATTCGACCCCTAGCCTGGGAACTTCCATATGATGTGGGTGCAGCCCTAAAAAGACAGACAGACAGAAAGAAGGAAAGAAAGAAGGAAAAGTGGTTAAAGTTGCAATTTTTATGTCATGCATATTTTGACACGAGAGAAGAAACAACCGCCTGAAACATTTCAAATTTGAAGAAGAGTCTGAACGTCCAACTCCAAAAAGCTCAACAAACTCCAAGGATAAGAGAAACATGAAGAAAATGATATCAAGGCAGACAACAATACATGTTTTTAGTCAGTGACACTCTTAAAATTCTTAAAAGCAGCCAAAGGAACACATGCAGTCTGTTGGCAGACTTCTTTTCAGAAACAATGGCAAAGACAGCCAAACAACACTTTTAAAATACTGGAAGAAAAAACTATCAAGTAGAAATCTGTAGGCATCAAGTATATCTTTTAAAAATAAAAGCAATAAAAAAGAAAGAAATCCTGCCATATGCAACGACATGGCTGAACCTGGAGGACATTGTGCTGAGAAATAAGCCAGACACAGGACACACACTGCACGACTTCACTGTCGTGAGGAATCTTAAATAGTCATAGGAGCAGTGAGTGAAATGACAGTGGCAGGGACTGGGGAGGAAGAAATGGGAAGTAGTTGTGTAAGGTGTACAAAGTTTTAGTTACGCAAGGTAAGTTCTAGAGATCTGTTGTACAACACAGAGCCTGTAGTTATCACTACTGTATACACTTGAAGAGAGTTGAGAGGGCAGATCTCATGTTAAATATCCACACCACAATTTTTTAAAGACCAATAAAAACAAAAATAAAGACAAAATAAAAATATTTGCAGTGGGGGAGGGAAGGACCGAGAGTTTGGGATAAGCAGATGCAAACAATTATATACAGGATGGATAAACACCAAGGTCCTACTGTATAGCACGGTGTACTATAGTCAATATCCTGTGAGAAACCATAATGGAAAAGAATATTTAAAAAAGATAGGAGTTCCTATCGCGGCTCAGTGGAAACAAATCTGACTAGTGTCCATGAGGACCCAGGTTCAATTCCTGGGCTCACTCAGTGGGTGAAAGATCCGGAGTTGCTGCGAGCAGTGGTATACGTTGCAGATGAGGCTTGGATCCCTCGTTGCTGTGGCTGTGGTGTAGGCCAACATCTCTGATTCAACCTCTAGCCTGAGAACTGCCATGTGCCTCGGGTGTGGCCCTAAAAATGGGCCAAAAAAAAAAAAAAAAAAAGAACATGTATGTATAACTGAATTAGTTCACTGTACAGCAGAAATTAATACAACATTGTAAATCAACTATACTTCAATAAATAAAATTTTAAAATATTTTCAGATATACAAAGGATTTAAGAATTCATGTATAGGAGTTCACGTCATGGCACAGCAGAAACGAATCCGACTAGGAACCATGAGGTTGCAGGTTCGATCCCTGGCCTTGCTCAGTGGGTTAAGGATCTGGCGTTGCCATGAGCTGTGGTGTAGATGGCAGACGTGGCTTGGATCCTGCGTTGCTGTGCCTGTGTCACTGTGGCTGTGGCGCAAGCCGCCAGTTGTAGCTCCAACTGGACTCCTAGCCTGGGAAACTTTATATGCTGCAAGTGCAGCCCTAAAAAGCATTAAAAAAAAAAAAAAAAAAAAAGGAATTCATGTATAGATGACCTTCCAAAAAGAAAGACACTTTACATGTAAATACAAATAGGGAAAAAGTAAAAGGATGGAAAATAACATAATATGCTAACAAACAACAACAACAAAAAAAAAATCTGAGTGGCTCTATTAATATTAGACAAAGTAGGGAATTCTCATTTTGACTCAGCCAGTTACGAATCTGACCAGTATCTATGAAGATGTAGGTTTGATCCCCGGCCTCACTCAGTGGGTTAAGGACCAGGCATTGCAGTGAGCTGTGGTGTAGGTCACATATATGGCTTGGGTCTGGCAACCCTATGGCTGTGGTGTAGGTCGGCAGCTGCAGCTCCTATTCGTCCCCTAGCCTGGGAACTTCCATGTGCCACAGCTGTGGCCCTAAAAAAAAAAAAGCAAAAAAAAAAAAAATATATATATATATATATGTTAGACAAAGTAGATAGAAGAGCAAAAATACTACTAGGGATAAAGAAGGCCATTTTATCTTTTATTTTAAGAAGGATCATTTTATTATGAGGACACAACAATCCTTATGTGTTTGTGCACTTAGTAATAAAAGTTCAAAATACATGAACCAAAAATTGATAGAAATGCAAGGAGACATATACAATTACATAATTATAGCACATTGTCTCTTGCTGGATAACAAATTACCACAATTTAGCAACATAAAACAAGACCCATCAATTATCCCACGGTTCTGCGGGTCTCAAGTCCGGCATGGCATGACTGGGCTCTCTGCTGAGTCTCCCAAGGTTGAAATCAAAGTGTTGGCCCAACTGGGCTTCTACTGGGGGATCTGGGAAAGAATTCACTTTCAAGCTTGTCCAGGCTGTTGGCATAATCCTCTTCTTTGTGGGTGTATGACCGAGGAACCCACATTTTTGTTAGCCATCAGCAGTCCTACCTTCAACTTCAGGAGGCTATCATGGTCCCTCATCACATGGCTCTGCTCTGTCCATCTTCTCAGACCTTGAATCTCTCTGACTCCTCTTCTGTAACCAAAGAAAACTCTCTGCTTATAACAGGCCCATCTGACTAGATCAGCCCCATCTGGATAGTCTCTCTTCTGCCATATGGGGTATCATCATCGTGACAGTGGTGTTCCTTCATAGTCACGGGTCCCACACACACTAAAAAGGGAGGGATTATGTAAGACTGAGAGTATTGGAGGGTCTCTGTTATAAGAGACCCTCTGGTCTCCAGTGACCCGTGTCCATCCCATGTGCAAAATTCACTCACTGCTATCTCAAGGTCTCCATAAGTCTCATCCCACTGTGGCAGTAACCTCAGACCCAACATCTCTGTTTGTGAACCATCCGAGTTGGATGTGGATTGGGGCTCCAGGTGTAATCTGTTATGTACATCTCTGGGGGCACAGTTCTCTCTGTCTGCTGACCTGCGAAACTAAAGAAACACGTTATATGCCATCGACTTCCCAACAAACAAGATGTGATGGGCACAGGATAGAGTCAGAGGTTTTCTAGTTCAAAAGAGGGGAAGTGAAGGTGAAAAGTAGTCGGGGGTCAAATGCAGGTATGAAATCCAGGGGGCAAATTCCAGCTGACAGTCCTTGGTTAGGCTTCAAGGATTAGGAGTCACCTTAATGGCTCCCAGCTCCCAGCTCTGCACTCTTGAGTCCACATTCTGAGTCATCTCCCCACCAGACCAACAGTTTAATCAGCCTGCTTTCTGCATGTGGAATTTTCAGGGTCTGACAGCCTTTTTTCAGTTTGTAGACATCTGCCCTTTCAGTCCAAACTGGAAGTGTTTCGGCTGGTATATAACTCTCAAAAATTTTGTGGATCTTGAGTAGATTTCACTCCATTGGAAGAAATGAATTTATAGGTCTCTTTGAGAGGATATTTTCTCTATATTTGGTTTCTTTTAGATTCTTAAGGCTTAATTTGAGATCTTTTCCAAAAGAGATAACAGCTTGAGACTTTTGCAATAGAAGCATTTTAGTGGTATGAATTTTCCTCTAAACACTGCATTAACAGCATCACCCAAGTTTCGGGTTATTTTTTATTTTAATTCAGCTTGAAATGCTTTCTAATTTAACTTCTGATTTATTCTTTGACCAATGATGTATAATTTGAGGTGTGAGTTTTCAATTATTGGAATTTTCTAGGTGACTTTTTAAATTACTAATGTAATCCTGTTGTAAACATAATTTGTATGCTTTGAATTCTTTTAAATTTATCTTTTTGAGATTTGTCTTATGGTTCATAATATGACTTATTTCTTTTTTCTTCTTCTTCTTTTTTGGCCACCCCACGGCATATGGAGTTCCTGAGCCAGGGATCAGATCTGAGCTGCGGTTTCGACCTTCATCCATAGTGGCAGCAATGCTGGATCCTTAATGCACTGTGGCTGGCCAGGATCAAATCTTCATCCCAGTGCTCCAGAGATGCCACTGATCCTGTTGTGCCACAGTGGGAACGCCTTCAACTTTTTTTTTTAAACAAGAAGGAACAGCTTTTTTTTTTTTTTTTTTTTTTGGTCTTTTGTCTTTTTAGGACTATACCCACAGCATATGGAAGTTCCCAGGCTAGGGGTCAAATTGGAGCTGCAGCTGCAGGCCTATGCCATAGCCACAGCAATGCAGGATCCAAGGCTTTTCTGCAACCTATACCACAGCTCACAGCAATGCCGGATCCTTAACCCACTGAGTGAGCCAGGGATCAAACCAATGCCCTCATGGATACTAGTTGGGTTTGTTAATTGCTGAGCCATGACGGGAACTCCCTAATATGGCTTATCTTGGTGTAAGTTCCCAGTGCATTTGGGAAGAATGTGAATTCTCCTGTTGTAGGTAGATCATTCTATAAATGTCAATTAAGGATACATTCATTAAATCTTCTATATCCTTGTTGATTTTCTTTCCACTTGTTTTATCAGTTATTGAGAGGGTGCTGAAATGTCCAATCACAATTGTAAAAATATGTTACTCTTCCTTTCAGGTTTTTTTCTTTTTTTTTTGCTTCAAGTATTTTGAAGTTCTGTGCTCATATGCATAATAATGATGAATTAATCTCTTTAACATTATGGACCTTATTTCTGGTAGTATTATGTGTGAGAAATTTACTTTGTCTTATGTAGATATAACTATTACATTTTTCTTTAGATTAGTGTTACCATGGTTTATTTCTTCCCATCTTTTTACTTTTAGCTCCCTTTATTAATATATTTAAATTGGGTTGCTCTTAGGCAGGCATAGAAGTGGACATTACCTTTTTTTAAAATCCAAACGGACAATCTCTGCTTTTCAATTGGGATGTTTAAACCATTTACACTTTATGTGTTTATTGATATGGTTAGGTTTAAATATGCCATCTTTTTATTCCCTCTTTATTTGTCCTATTTTTTGTTTCCATTGTTTTCTTTCTCTTGATTAATTAAATTATTTCTATAATTCCATTTTATCTCATTGGTTTATTATATCTGACTCTTTTCTTTCCTTTAGAGGATGTTTTAGAGTTTATAGTATACATCTTTGCTATATACTATATAAAATCAGAGTTTAAATCTTTGCTGTCAAATGCAAGTAAAAATGGAGGAGTAAGAACATCTGAAAATTTTCTCTTTCATAAAAGCAATTATATGGAGTTCCTGTTGTGGCTCAGAGGGTTAAGAACCCAACACTGGCTCTCCAAGGATGCGGGTTTGATCCCAGGCCTCACTCAGGGGGTTAAAGATCCGCCATTGCTGCAAGCTGTGGTGTAGGTAGCAGATGTGGCTTGGATCTTGTGTGGCTGCGGTCTGCAGATGAAGTTCCAATTTAACCCCTAGCCTGGAAACTTCCATATGCCACTAAAAAAAAAAAAAAAAAGCAATGATAGAATTGGCAAAAATGGTCAAGTTCAACTTTTCAGAACTCTGGAAATTAACCAAATGTCTTCAGCAATCCAGAGAGCATTTAAGAAAAATGACAGTCTTGGTTAGGATAGAGAGATTTGTGGCATTTTGAATTGCCCTACTCCCATTTCCTTCTCTGTGGTTCTCCTGATGAAAAACAGCAGCCTGGCAGCTGCCAGAGGAGGCAAATTTGCATTGGAACTCCTTCAAAGCTTTATTCCCAGAGAACTGTGATTATTTAACCTGCTTGGTGGGTCCCTGGAAGACCCCATTGGCAAGACTGTCTTTTTTCAATCTGACTTAGAGCTCACTCACTGAAAAAGTCTTTCCTCCAAAAGCATTTGCTGAAAATAATCAGAGGTACTTGTTAAATATTGCAGCTGCCTCAGGCAATGACTAACAGCTGGAACAATCAAGAAGCTAACCAAAATGCTTAAAAGGAAAATCTGGGGAGTGAGTCCATAGAGGGCTTTGAAGAACTCTGATACATTCCTGGGAATTTAGAAGATTATGTGCTTGTATAGAGTTGTGAACATGATCAGGAAACACCTGAGAAGGTCATAAGCTCTCACCCTTGCAAACAGTTTGAACTTCTTGAGGCTTACCTTGAAGCTGGTCCTGTTAGGAAGGGTCAAAACAGCCTTGGGTCTAGGAAGAAATTTTCACTACTATTGAGGCGACATCTTTCTAAATGTCCCATGTGTTGGTAGGTTTTTCCATTCCAGCTAGTAGGAACATGAACCCTTCCTAGTTTCGTCTTTGCTCTAAAGATTGTTTGACCTTCTCAGTTTCAGTAGTAGTAATACATTTCCCATAGTTTTTTTCTCTTTCTCTCTCACACACACACACTCACCAGGACTGAGTTGAGGACTTGAGATAGGTCTTCTGCTGGTTTCAGCTCCTCACGTGCAGCTCTCTCCCATCCAGTGCTTTATCCTGTGACTTTGAGCCAAATTGTTGTCCTCAAATTCTCAACACTGGCCCCTCATCCAAGGGAGACCAACATGTCTGTTTGCCCTCCTCCCCCTGTGCTGTGTCCCCACAGCTTTTCCCAGGCAGTAAGCTGAGCAATGATAAGTTTCACTCAATCTGTTTCCTTTCGTGCAGAGAACATGGTTCTGTACTACTTTGTGTCCAATGTCTGAAAACAGTATTTTGTCTGTTTTTGAAGTTGTTTAAGGTAGGAGGCTGTGATGGTTAATTTCATGTATTTACTTGAAAGTGCTTCTGTATGCGTTTAACATTTAAATCAATGAACTCTGAGTACAGTGATTGCCCTCCATAAATGTGGTGGGCCTCATCCAAGCAGTTGAAGCCATAAATAGAACAATGAGACTGGCCTCCCTAAGCAAGTGAAAATTTCTCCAGCAGACAGTCTTCATATTTCATCTGCCTCAGTGGCATTTCTGGGTGTCTGCCCACCAGCCTTCTCACCATCGACTTTCCATAGTTTCCAGGCTAATGGTCTTAGAACAAGACCTGCACCATTACCCCTTCTGGGTCTGATCCACACTGCAGATTTTTTTTTTTTTTGTCTTTTTGTTGTTGTTGTTGCTATTTCTTGGGCCGCTCCAGCGGCATATGGAGGTTCCCAGGCTAGGGGTTGAATCGGAGCTGTAGCCACCGGCCTACGCCAGAGCCACAGCAACGCGGGATCCGAGCCGAATCTGCAACCTACACCACAGCTCACGGCAACGCTGGATCGTTAACCCACTGAGCAAGGGCAGGGACCGAACCCGCAACCTCATGGTTCCTAGTCGGATTCGTTAACCACTGCGCCACGACGAGAACTCCCACACTGCAGATTTTTTATTTCCCCACTTCTGTAATCATGTAAGTCAATTTCTTACAATAAATACATATCCTATTAGTTCTGTTTCTCTGGAGAGACCTGAAATTTACAGAGAGTAAGTCCATTCCATGGTATTCTGTTATGACTGGGATAGAAGTTCATAATGCATTTAAAATCTGTAATAATTAAGATGGTTTGGTATTTATGCATTGCAAAGAAAAGAAGATAATGGACTAAAATAGAGAGCCCTGAAACAGATCCACGAGTATACAAATACTTGATATATACTGAGATTACAAATTTCTAGGGAAACGATGTCTGTACAATTATTTTTGTGAGGATGTTTATCTATATGAAAAATGAGGAGTTCTCTTGTGGTGTGGTGGATTAAGAATCCAGTGTTGTTATTGCAGTGGCTTGGGTCACTGCTATGGTGCAGGTTTGATCCCTGGCCCAGGAAATTCCACATGCCAGGGGTTCCACCAAAAAGAAAAAGAAAAGAAAAAAATGCCTGAGTTATACCCAAATATCCAGTTTAGAAAAATTAAAGACTCTAATTACAACTTTTGGAAAGTAATAATGTAAAACATACCTATAACCTCTGAGTATGAAAAAGTACCTTCACAAGGCCTCAAAAGCACAAATTCTTAAAAGACTATAAATTTGGAGTTAATATATGTAGTACATATAGCAGTCAAATATTAATATTCAGAAAGCACTTAAAGTCAACAAGATAAAAAAGTCGAGCCATTCTTCTAACTCAATAATCATATTCCTGTGGAGTAGGACGTCTTGAAACATGCATGTGTCAGGAGAATGTCCAAGAGCATCATTGTAACAGAAGGAAAAAACTGGAAATATTCCAAACAGCCTTTGATGGGATGTAGAAACTAAACTGTGATATATTCATAAATCAAATACTTTTGAGCAGGAAAAGTGAATGAACTCCAACTACTTTGATGAACCTCATACCTATAATTTCAAATTTTAAAACAAATTATAGGAGAATAATATGATTATTTTCACAACATTTAAACACAAGAAAAACTACACAATATATATTTTAGGTACAAATATATAAGCAGCAAGTCCAAACGATGACATAACTCAGGAGGATGTCAACTCTGCAGGGGGATAGGAGGTGTGCTCAGGGAAGGCCGGATGGGTTTGATGACAACGACAATACCTTTTTCTTAAACTAGGTATGTGGGTGTTTACTTCATCATTATGCTTATAACCTAAGTAAATTTTATATATGCCATATTTATCAGCTATTTCATAAATTTTTAAAAGTTGAAGAGAAGCAGAAAAAGAAACTGAAGAATGGAGGAGAAGGAAAAAGCAATCACAAGGAAAGACGTGAGAGAACTGGGATCAATCAAAACAGAGAATGATGGAGTTCCCACTGTGGCACATCAGGTTAAGGATCTGATATTGTCATGGCTGTAGCGTAGCTTACAGCTGTTGCTCAGATTTGCTCCCTGGCTCGGGAATTTCCCCATTTTGTGGGTGCAGCCATAAAACAAACCAATGATAATGATAATAATAATAATAATAATAATAATCCAATAAAAACAAAATAAAAATAAAAGCCCAGAAAATGAGATCAATTCTCCTGATCAGAAAATGATCAGGAGAAATGCATGCCCCTAGCAATCTCGGAAATGCTAGCTAGCTGAGTTTCCCAGAGTGCTTGGAATGAAGGTTCAAACCCTTTTATTTAAGTATTAAAAGAAGTAATTTATCAGTTACCTATTATATTTAAGCCCTAAGTGTATAGGATGGATGAACAACAACAAGGTCCTGCTGCATAGCACAGGGAACTCTATTCAATATCCTGTGCTGATAATGAATCACATTTCTCAATGCTGGTCTATTATTTATTTATTTATTTATTTATCTCTTTTAGGGCCACACCCATGGCATATGTCAGTTCCCAGGCTGGGGGTCAAATTGGAGCTGTAGCCTCCGACCTATGCCACAGCCACGTGGGATCGGAGCCATGTCTGTGACCTACACCACAGCTCACAGCAATGCCAGATCCTTAACCCATTGAGCAAGGCCAGGGATCGAACCTGCATCCTCATGAATGCTAGTCAGATTTGTTTCCACTGAGCCATGATAAGAACTCCTATACATCTTTTTAAAAATGTATTTTTTGAAGTATAGTGGGTTTACAATGTTAATTTTTGCTGTATATATACATTCTTTTCATATTCTTTTCCATTATAGTTTATCACAGGATATTGAATAGAGTTCCCTGTGCTATGCAGCAGGACCTTGTCGTTGTTCATCCATCCTATACACTTCCAGTACTTTCCTCCTCCACACCCTCCCCCTTGGCAACTGCAAAACTTAGACATCTTTAATAACTTGGTTCTGATTCCTCTTTAGAAATATGGTAACACTGGAGTTCCCATTGTGGCGCAGTGGTTAACGAATCCAACTAGGAACCATGAGGTTGTGGGTTCGATCCCTGCGCTTGCTCAGTGGGTTAACGATCCGGTGTTGCCATGAGCTGTGATGTAGGTCTCAGATGCGGCTTGGATCCTGCATTGCTGTGGCTCTGGAGTAGGCTGGCGGCTACAGCTCCGATTCGACCCCTAGCCTGGGAACCTCCATATGCCGCAGGAGCGGCCCAAGAAATGGCAAAAAAAAAAAGACAAAAAAAAAAAAAAAAAAGAAAATTACCCACTTGGAATTCTATGCCATCCTAAAGAATGAGATAACAATACCATTGTGGTAAAGTACCAAATAAGGGAATTAGCACCTTTAAGAGGGTCCACATATGACTTTAGGTAATACTTTGTCCATCTTAGTAGCCTCTTGCTTGACACGAGTTAAGAAAAACAGATGGTTTTATAGTCACAGGTGACCTTTTGGGATGTGTCCTGCGAGTCTAATGCATTTGAAATTGGTTATAACCATACTCTGGTCTGCAGCCTCAGATAACAGATACTTGCATATTGGTAAGAAGTTTCAGTGATTTACCTAAAAGTAATATTGGTAATGGCTGTGAGATGTGAGTTTTTAAAGCCATTCAGGAAATGGAAGATGATCTCACTCCCAAATGAAGTTAACTATATACATGAAAGAGTTCTGCATTCCTTCCAAACGAGAAAAAAAAAAAAAAAAAGATTCTAATGCTAATCATGAGGCTTCCATAAACTAGACGATTTACCTACTTCATCCCTGGACACATTTTAAAATTTCCTCAAGTGAGAACAAAGTGCAAAAGCAAATTTACCTTAGAAGCTAAGGCACGCCCATAATTTACTTGTCGAGTCATGACTCAGCACACAAAACCAACATTTTTTGGAGGGCCATAAGCAGGACTTGTGGAAGTTCCTGGGCCCGGGACCGAACCCATGCCACAGATGCAGCCAATGCCACAGCTACAGCAGCGCCAGATCCTTACCCCACTGTGCCACATGGGAACTTCCAAAAACAACATTTTAATGTTAATTCTCTAGAATGTTTTCTGTTGAGTAATTTATAAAATTACTGTAATTGTCATAAAAGGCCATCTCGATGCTTTATTTCCTAATTATTGGGGACACTAAGTATAATTAAATAATTATAACTGAGTGTTTTTAACTCATTAAATGTACATTTCAAATCTTGACATATAAATTAGATACATTTTTTAACTGTCTTGTATTACATTTATTTCTACCATGTAAACAGGGTCTACAATTTACCCCTCCAGAGACAGAATTTTTATATTTTTACAACTCAGGAAGCAGTTAGGAAGGGGCAGTAAACGCTCCAAGGAGTTTGCATTAGGTGTGTGACACCCACTGCCCGTAGAATGTTTTTACAAAGACAGAATTCCCTGTGGTTCCTGGCTGGGAGTAGTGTTTCTTCACTCCCTCAAAATCTCAGTTTCATACCTAGACAACAAAATTTCAAATGGAAGCAAAACAAAGGTCTTTAGTGAATTTTCAAAAAATTTTAAAAGAGAGAAATTTGCTAACACTTTCAGTGATATTCCTAGATATTTTCTCCCATGAGAAATCCACCCTGGGGGTCACTTGATAGTGGAGAGAGCAGGACCCTAACCACTGGCCCACCAGGGAGCACCTCACATGGCAGGTGAATGACTGGGTTAATCAGGGGCTGAATCCAGGCTGGGGCCAGGTCTTCTCTATACATGCCCAGCAAGAAAGCTGAATTTGCACACACAACCTTTCGCTTTCCATTTCAGTACATCATGGTCACAACATAGACAGGAACCCCAAATGGAGCAGCCTGAATGTGAGGGGTACTGCTGATGAGAGCGACTGCTGGTCTTCACTGTCATCTGTTTCTCTAGAGTCAAGTGTTCGTGATCACACCCTCACGTGAGTCAGCCCTTGCAATCCACTGGACAAACCCAAGACCTTGGCTCCTCTACCTTGATCAATAGGACAGTTCCACCTGGCTTCCCTCAAAATCCACACACCAAAAAATAAACTTCATGTCTTCCTTGAAAACCCATTTATACTCAGAATGTCTTCTCCAGCCTGCCATGTCCAGCCCCACCCATTCCTCTGCAGAGGTGTGCAGCTGTGTCATGTCCGTAAGACATTGCTTCTTCTCATCACGGTTGGTTGGCAGGGATGCAAGTGCTCCCTGGGCCCACAGGATAGCATGCCACGTCTTATTGATATTTCCAGGCTGAAGATTCCAATCAGATTCCCCTCTTTGAGAGGCAGAGTGAACAGCAGTTGTTTGTAGGCAATGAAGCAGAATATCATGTAGAATGAAAGTCTAAGGCAGCCTTTCCAGCGCCTGCAGATTACACCTGATGCCAGGGTCTCAGGGGTGCCCAGATACACCCAGGAACGCTCCAGTGACCTTGAGGGGGCTGAGAGACCATGGGAAGAATACAGGACACTTCTGATGACAAATATTTCTAAATTGGCAGGTTACTCCTCTTGTCTTTATCAATGTGAAAACAGAAACGAGAATAGTCGGCATCCATACTTTTTCTCTCTCCATTTATTTGTCATTTGAAATGTCTCTCAGGGACATTTTGTAGTTTTCTTTCTGTCTGTCTGTCTGTCTTTTTAGGGCCGTACCTGCGGCATATGGAGGTTCCCAGGCTAGGGGTTGAATTGTACCTGTAGCTGCCAGCCTACGCCACAGCAATGCCAGATTCAAGCCGCATCTGCGACCTACACCACAGCTCATGGCAACGTGGGATCCTCAACCCAGTGAGCAAGGCCAGGGATCAAACCTGCAACCTCATGGTTCCTAGTCGGATTCGTTTCCACTGCACCATGACGGGAATTCCACATTTTGTGGTTTCCAATGTGTAAAGCTGTTCACATATTTTGTCAGGTGTATCCCCAAGTATCTGAATAATTTATGCAACTTAAATGGAAGATTTAAAAGTTCAATTTCTGATTGCTATTAACATAAAGGAAAATAGCCAATTTTGTATACTGAATTTGGATCCTGCAATCTTTCTAAATTCATTATTAGTTCTAGTAACTATCTTGTAGATTCTATCATGTTTTCTATATTGAGAATTATGTCTGTAAAAAAAGGACAAAGTAATCTGGATTACTTCTATTTTCTTTCCTTGTCTTATTGTATAGGGAATAAGAAGTTGCAGGACAATGTCAAATGGGAAGAAACATTACAATTTTTTCATCAAGAAGTATGTTAGCTGTGGCCTTTTTCACAGACGTTCTTTATCAAGTTCAGGAAATTCTCTTATATTTCTAGTTGCTTAGATTTTTTATTATGAACAGGTGATGCATTTTCTCCAATCCTTTTTCAGAAAGGATAAATTATTCAAATAATCATTTGATATTTGTATTTAGTTTTGTGTCTGTAACTTTCTTCCTAATTCTTCTGCATAAGGCTTGTTGAGTTTCTTGCAACTTTGTATATATAGATTTACTAAAACTTGGAATATTTTCAGCCATTATTTCAAGTACTTTTAGTGTTTCCTCCCTTTCTTTTCTTCAGAGATTCCAATTAGACATAATTAGTCCACTTGGATTTGTTCCAAAGCTCATTGCTACTGTTCCATTATTATTATTACCATTATTTTCTGTTTTATTACTAGAAATCTAGTTTCTACTGTTATCCTTTAAAGTACCATAATCTTTTCTTTCGCAAGGTCTAATCTGCCATTAATGCTATTCAGGATATTTCTCATTTCACACGTAGGTTCACCTTTGAGTCACACTGGCTCTTTTATATCTCCCATGTCTATGTATTTTGAACATATGTAATAAGGCCATAATAACTATTTTCTAAATGAACTTTTTATTGAGATAATTATACTTCACCTGCAATTGAAAGAAATAACGTAGATCCTAGAAACACTTCATCCAGTTTCAAAAGTGTTAATACTTTGCAAAACTAGGGTACAATATCACAATCAAGATACTGGCATTGATATAATCCATCTCTTTTTCAGACTTCCCAAAGTGTCTCTTGTACCAACTCATATATATGTATTTAGTTCTATATAATTTTATAACATGTATGTCCATGAATCCATCAGCAGAGTCAAGATAAAAATAATTCCATCACCACAATTATCCCTCATGCTGCTTTTTGTGAACACATTCATTTGCTTCTCCTGTCCCCTTCAACCCCCAGCCAACACCGAGGATCTGTTCTCTAAATCTAAGTTTTTATCATTAGTATCCACCTACCAATGTCACGTAGGTGGAATCACACAGTAACTAACATTTTGAGACTGGCTTTAAAAAATTATCTTAATTTTCTGGAGAATCATCCAGGTTGCTACATGTATCAAAAATATTCCTTTTTACTGCTGAGTAGTAGTCCAGAGTATGGATGTACATCCGTTTAATCATTCACCTGCTGAAGAAACGCCAGCCTGTTCACAGCTTTTGGCTATTGCAAATAAAGCTGCTATGAACATTTATGTATACATCTTTAGGAAGATAAGGGTTTTAATGGTTCCCTTTAATGGTAAGTTTTATGTAGTTTCATAAGAAACTGCCAAACTATTTTCCAAAGTGGCTGCGGCATTTTATATTCCCTTCAACAGTGTATACACAGCTATCTCTGCACCCCCATCGGCATTTGGTATTTTCTCTATTTTTTTTTAATATTAACTGCTCTGATAGGTGTGTAGCAATAATTCATTGTTTTAATTTGCTTTTTCATAACTGCTAAGGATTATAAGCACTTTTCATGTGCATATTTGCTATCTGTATATTCTGTCTGGTGAAATATATGTTCATGTATTTTACCCATTTCTAATTAGATTGACTTTAATGTTCAGTTTTGAGAGTTCCTGATATATTCTAGGTATCAGTCCTTTGTTGGATATGCAATTTGTAAATATTTCCCTCAGTCTGTGTCTTTTCATCCACTTCACATGATCTAATTGCAGAGCAAAAGTGTTAAATTTTGATTAGTTTCAATTAATCAGTTTTTTTATGTATCACTCTTTTGGTGCCAAATCTAAGAACTATTTGCCTATACATAAATCTCAAAGATTTTCTTCTATTTTTCCCAAAAGTTATATAGTTTTATGCTTTACACTTAAGTCCACATTTTGAGGGTTTTTAAAAAAATTTTTTTAATGATTTTTATCTTTTCTATTATAGTTGGTTTACAGTGTTCTGTCAGTTTTCTGCTGTACCACAAAGTGACCCAGTCACACATACATATATACATTCTTTTTCTCACATTATCATGCTCCATCATAAGTGACTAGATATAGTTTCCAGTGCTATACAGCAGGATCTCATTGCTTAATCATTTTAAAGGCAATAGTTTGCATCTATTAACCCCAGATTCCCAGTCCATCAACTTCCTCCCCCTCCCCCTTGGCTACTACAAATTTGTTCTCCATGTCCATGATTTTCTTTTCTGTGGAAAGTTTCATTTGTGCCATATAGTAGATTCCAGATATAAGTGATATCAAATGGTATTTGTCTTTCTCTTTCTGACTTACTTCACTCAGAATGAGAGTCTCTAGTTCCATCCATGTTGCTGCAAATGGCATTATTTTGCTCTTTTTATGGCTGAGTAGTATTCCATTATGTCTATATACCACATCTTCTTAATCCACTCATCGGTCAATGGACATTTGGGTTGTTTCCATGTCTTGGCTATTGTGAATAGAGCTGCAATGAACATGCGGGTGCATGTGTGTTTTTTAAGGAAAGTTTTTTCTGGATATATGCCCAAGAGTGGGATTGCTGGGTCATATGGTAGTTCTATGTATAGATTTCTAAGGTATCTCCATACTGATCTCCATAGTGGTCATACCAGCTTACATTTCCACCAACAGTGCAGGAGGGTTCCCTCTTCTCTACCCCCTCTCCAGCATTTGTTACTTGTAGACTTATTAATGATGGCCATTCTGACTGGTGTGAGGTGGAATCTCATGGTAGCTTTTTTGATTTGCATTTCTCTAATAATGAGGGATGGTGAGCATTTTTCATGTGCTTGTTGGCCATCTGCCTATCTTCTTTGGAGAAATGTCTATTCAGGTCTTTTGCCCATTTTTCAATTGGGTTTTTGGCTCTTTTGCTGTTGAGTTGTATAAGTTGTTTGCATATTTTAGAGATTAAACCCTTGTCTGTTGCATGGTTTGAAACTATTTTCTCCTATTCCATAGGTTGTCTTTTTTGTGTGTGGTTTCCTTTGCTGTGCAAAAGTTTGTCAGTTTGATGAGGTCCCACTGGTTTATTTTTGCTCTTATTTCTGTTGCTTTGGGAGACTGACCTGAGAAAATATTCTTAAGGTTGATGTCAGAGAATGTTTTGCCTATGCTCTCTTCTAGGAGTTTGATGGTGTCTTGTCTTTTGTTTAAGTCTTCAAGCCATTTTAAGTTTATTTTTGTGCATGGTGTGAGAGTGTGTTCCAGTTTCATTGATCTACATGCAGCCGTCCAGGTTTCCCAGCACCACCTCCTGAAAAGACTGTCTTTCTCCCATTTTATATTCTTGCCTCCTTTGTCGAAGATTAATTGACCGTAGGTGTCTAGATTTATTTCTGGGTTCTCAATTCTGTTTTATTTTGAGTGTATGTCTGTTTTGGTACCAGTACCACACTGTCCTGATGACTGTGGCTTTGTAATAGTGCCTGAAGTCCGGGAGAGTTACACCTTTTGCTTGGTTTTTGTTCCTCAGGATTGCTTTTGCAGTTCTGGGTCTTTTGCGGTTCCATATAAATTTTTGGGTTGTTTGTTCTAGTTCTGTGAAAAATGTCATGGGTAATTTGAGAGGGATTGCACTGAATCTGCAGACTGCTTTGGGTACTACAGCCATTTTTACTATATTGATTTTTCCAACCCAGGAGCATGGAATATCTTTCTATTTTTTAGTTGTTTTGTAAGTTGTGAAATTTAGGTTGTTTCATTTTTTCCCTATAACTGTCCATCTGCTCCAACACAATTTGTTAAAAAGGCTATCCTTTCGCCATTGAATTGCTGCTGCACCTTTTTCAAAAATCAGTTGAACAAATTGTTATGGGTCTATTTTTGGCTTCTTTATTCTGTTCCATCGATCTAAATGTCTGTTCCTGTACCAAAACTATACTGTCTTAATTACTAGCAATTTAGTAAGCCTAACTTGAGTAGGCTGCTGTGGCTCATGGCAACACCAGATCCTTAACTCACTGAGCAAGGCCAGGGATGGAACTCATCCTCATGGATACTAGCCAGGTTCTTAATCCACTGAGCCACAATAGGAATTCCTCTTCTTTATTCCTTTATATGTCAAAGGACACTTAGGTTGATTTCATGCCTTGACTACTATAAATAGTGCAGTTATTAACACTGGTGTGCATGTATCATTTCAATAGTGATTTTGTTTTATCCAGATATATGCCCAGGAGTGGAACTGCTGGACCATATGGTAACTTTATTTTTAGTTTTTTTTAAGGAACCTCCACAGTGGCTATACCAGTTTATATTCCCACCAACAATGTAGGAGTGTTCCCTTTTTTCCACACCCTCTCTAGCATTTATTATTATTATTATTTTATTTGTAGACTTTTACAAAATAGTCATCCCAGAGTTCCAGTCATGGCTCAGTGGTAACGAACCTGACTAGTATCCATGAGGACATGGGTTCGATCCCAGGCCCTGCTCAGTTAGTTTAGGATCCGGTATTGCTGTGGCTGTGGTGTAGGCTAGCAGCTGCAGCTCTGATTAGACCCCTAGCCTGGGAACTTCCATATACTACAGGCATGGCCCTAAAAAGACAAAAATAAGTAAATAAATAAATAATAGTCATTCTGACTGGTATGAGGTGATACTTCGTTGTAGTTTTGATTTACATTTCTCTGGTAATTAGCCATGTTGAACATGTTTTCATGTGCCTATTGGCTATCTGCATGTCTTCTTTGGAGAAATGTCTATTTAAGTCTTCTGCCCATTTTTTGCCTGGGTTATTTTTGTATTATTGAGTTGTGTGAGCTGTTTGTATATTTTCAAAATTAATCCCTTGTCTTTTGTATCACTTGCAAATATTTTATCCTAGTCCGTAGGCTGTAGGATGTCTTTTCCTTTTGTTTAGGGTTTTCTTTGCTGTGCAAAAGCCTGTGAATTTAATTAGATCTCATTTGTTTATTTTTGCTTTTATTTCTATTGTCTTGGGAGACCTAGGAAACTGTTGCTATGATTTATGTCCAAGAATATTTTTCCTATGTTCTCTTCTAGGAGTTTTATGGTGTCATTTCTTATATTTAATTATTTAGGCCATTTTGAGGGTTGTTTTCTGTTTATGGAGGGTTGTTTTCTGTTTATGGTGTATAAGACTGAGTTAACTTCATTGATTTACATGCAGCTTTCCAGATTATCCAGCACCACTTGCTGAAGAGACTGTCTTTTCTCTATTGTATAGTCTTGTCTTCTTTGTTGAGGATTAATTGAACAAAGTGTGTGGTTCACTTCTAGGATCTCTATTCTGTTCCAATAATCTGTTCCATCCATATGTCTGTTTTTGTTCCAACACCACGCTGTTTTGATTACTGTAGCTTTGTAGTATTATCTGAAATCTAGGAGGGTTATGACTCCAGATTTGTTCTTTTTCCTCAGAATTGCTTTGACAATTCTGGGTATCTTGTGGTTCCATACAAATTTTAGGATTATTTCTTCTAGTTCTGTGAAAAATTTCATGGGTAATTTGATATGTATAGCATTAAATCAGTGGATTGCTTTGGGTATTAAGGCCATTTTAACAACACTAATTCTTCCAATCCAAGAGGATGGGATAACTCATTTTCAGTTTAATTTATCACTGTTTTATACTTCTCAGGGTATGTCTTTCATCTCCTTGGTCAGGTTTGTTCCTAACTATTTTAATTTTTTGAAGTGATTTTAAAGAGATTTTTTAAAAAAGTTTCCCTGATATGTCATTATTAGTATAAAGAAATGCAAAGATTTCAGATGTTAATCCTTTCTTTATTTTAATTTGTTTGAATGCACCATGGCATGCAGAAGATTTCGGTATGTTAATCCTTTCTTTAATTTGTTTGAATGCACCATGGCATGCAGAATCCCCATGGCATGCAGAATCCACACCACTGCAGTGAAAACACCAGATCTTCAAACCACTGAGCCACCAGGAAACTTCTTGGTATATTAATTGTGTATCCTGTCTCCTTGCTGAATTTATCAGTTCTAGTAGTTTTTGTGTGGAGTCTTTAGTGTTTTCTTTATATAGTATCATGTCATCTGCATATAAAGACAATTTTACCTCTTCCCTTCCAATTTGGATATATTTCATTTTTCTTGTTTGACTGCTATGGCTAGGACTTCCAGTATTATGCTGAATAGATTTGTTGAGAGTGGGCATCTTTGTTCCAGATTTTAGCAAGAAGGCTTTCAGCTTTTCACTATTATGTTGGCTGTGGGTTTTTCATAAATGGCTTTTATTATATTGAGATATGATTCCTCTAAACCCATTCTGACAAGAGTTTTTAAATTTTATATATGTTAAATCTTATCAAATGCTTCGTCTTCATCTTTTGAAATGGTTATGTGGTTTTTGTTCGTTGATTTGCATATGATAAACCATTGTGACGCTGGGATAATTCCAACTTGGTCATCATGTATGAGCCTTTTTATGTGTTGTTGAATTTGATTTGCTAATATTTTGTTGTGAATTTGTGCATCTATGTTCATCAAAGATATCTGCCTTTCATTTTCTATTTGTGTAGTGTCTTTGACTAGTTTTGATATCAGGATTATGGTGGCTTTAGAGATTGGCTTTGGGAGTGTTTCCTCCTTTTTAATCTTTTGGAAGAGTTTGAGAAGGATCAGTATAAGTTCTTTGTATGTTTGGTAGGATTCCCCAGTGAATCCATCTGGATCTGGACTTTCGTTTGCTGGGAGTATTAAAATTACAAATTCTATTTCACATCTGGTGATCAGACTATTCAAATCATCTGTTTTCTCTTGATTTAGTTTTGGTGGGCTGTATGTGGAAGAACTTGTCCATTTTTTCTAGGTTGTCCAATATGTTGGCACATAATTGTTCACAATATTCTCCTTCTCTCTATTTCTGCAGTATCAGTTCTTATCTCTCCTCTTTCACTTCTTATTTTATTTGGGTCTTCTCCCTTTTCTTCTTGGAGAACCTGGCCTGAGGTTTGTCAATTTTATCCCCTGTTTGCTATTGTTCTTTTAATCTCTACTGTTTAATTTCCTCTGTGATTTTGTTTTTGCTTTTTTTTTGGGGGGGGAGCTGCACCTGTGGCCTATGAAAGTTCCCAGGCCAGGGGTGGAATCAGAGCTACAGCTGCTGGCCTACACCACAACCACAGCCACACAGGATCTGAGCCATGTCTGTGACCTATACCACAGTTCACAACAATGCTGGATTCCTCATCCACTGAGCAAGGCCAGGGATCAAACCAGCATCCTCAAGGATACTAGTCAGATTCATTTCCACTGTACCACAACAGGAACTCCTTCCTCCGTGATCTTTATTATTTCCTTCCTTCTGCTGAGTTTGGGTTTGGTTTGTATTTCTTATTGAATGTGTACTATGGGTTTTTCTGGATTTAACTTCCTGAAAATATCAATTAAATCTAACTGTTCTATTACATCACTTAGTATCTCTATTGCCTTACTGATTTTCTGTCTGAAAGGAATGTCTGTTGATGTCAGTGGGGTATTAATGTCCCCTACTATTATTGCATTGTCAAATTCTCCCTTTGTGTCTGTTTGAATTTATGTATTTAGATGCTCCTGTATTAGGTTCATGTGTTAACAAATGTAATATCCTCTTCTTTTATTGATCAATTTGTCATTGAATAGTACCCTTCTTTATCTTTATGACCTTTGTTTTAAACTCTATTTTGCCTGCTATGAGTATTGCTACCCGGCTTTGTCATTTGCATGAAATATCCTTTTCAATCTCCTCACATTCATGTGTGTCCTTCACCAAAAAGTATGTCTCTTGTATGCAGTATACTGTGGCTCTTGTTTAATTATCCAATCTGTCATTCTATGTCTTCTGATTGGAGAATTTAATCCATTGACAAGTAAGGTAATTATACATAGATATGTATTTACTGCTATTTTTAAACTCCGTTTCAGGTTGATTTTGTGTTTCTTCCTTGTTCATTTTTCTCTTTTGTTTTTCCTTTTGTGATTTGATGGTTTTCTTTTGTATTATGCTTCGGTTTTTTTCTCTTCTTTTTCAGTTGTGTGAATGTATTGTTTTTGATTTGTGGTTACCATGGTTTTCAGATATGTTTAACCTGTTAGCATATCTATTCGCTTTAGATTGGTAGTCATAAAGGCTCACACATCCTAAAAGATGTACATTTTCTTACTCCCCCCTCACATTTTATGATTTTGGTGTTTATTTTACATCTTCATGTAAATTTATCCTTTTGCTTTTCATTGTAGTTGCTTTAGAACAATTTTTTTGATTTTTTAAAAACATCTATGTACTGCTAGAGTGATTTACTTTCCTATTGTTATTTTTCCTTCTTATACCTTCTTGCTCCTTTTCAATTTAGAGATTTTTTTAATATTTCTTTTTTATTTCAGTTACTATATTTTGCATCTCAGCATCTAAATACATAAATCCTGTATTTCTTTGCTCAATGTTTGCTGTAAATTATAAATCTTTGCCTCCAGTTTATTTCCAATGTCTTGCATCATCTTCAGCATCATCGGTATGAAGTCTTTTTCCTAGAGGCTGATGATCTCCAGATCACTTGGCTGTTTTTCTGGGCTTTTTTCCTTGTTCCCTTATCTGAGTTATAGTTCTCTGCCTTTTCGTTTTTATAGGTTTTCGGTGTGGTGTCCTTTTTGCAGGCAACAGAGTTATAGCCTCTTACTTCTGACATCTGACCACTTTGTGGCTGAAGTTGGTACAGGAGCTTGCTGTAGGCTCCCTAATGGGAGGGACCAGTGTCTGCCCACTGATAGGTGGGGCTTTGTCTCTGGGTGAGTGAGATTAGAGGTGGCTGTGTGCCTGGGGGGTCTTTAGGCAGCCTGTCCACTGATGGGTAGGGCTGTGTGATCCCACCTGGATTATTGTTTGGCCTGGGGCTTCTCAGCACTGATGGCTGGGGCCAGATTTTCCCAAAATGGCCACCTCTAGAGGAACACATACTGGTGAATATTCCCAAGAGCTTTGCCTCCAATGCCCTTCCCCCACAACGAGCCACAGTCACCCCTGTTTCCTCAGATCCTCCAAGAACTGCAGTCAGGTCTGACCCAGATTCCTATGAAGCCTCTGCTTTGCACTGGGACCCAGTGCACATGAGAGGCTGTGTGTGCCTTTCGAGAATGAGGTCTCCATTCCCCCCAGTCCCGTGGAGCTCTTGCACACAAGCCTCGCTGGCCTTCCATGCCAGATGCTCTGGGGGCTCCTTCTCTCAATGCCAGATCCCTAGGCATCAGGACCTGAAGTAGGGCTCAGAACTCTGACTCCCATAGGTGAGTCTCTGTGATACAATTACTTTCCAGTCTGTGGGCTTCCCACCCAGCAGGTACAGGGTTGTTTATATCAAGTAATCACCCCTCCTACCTCTTGATGTCTCCTCTTTGTCTTCTAGAATAGGTTATATTTTTGAAAGTTTCCAGTCCATTTGGTTGAAGGTTGTTTAGCATTTGGTTGTAATTTTGTTGTTTTTATGAGAGAAGGTGAGCTCCAGTTCTATTCCACCGTCTTAATTCCTTCCATATTTCTTTTTTTTAATTGAAAATTAAGCCTTTACTTTAGCTTCTCACAGAGTTGGTTGCCTTATTTATTGGACATGAAAAATAGATTGCTTTTCACCTGTCAAGCATAGTCTATTTTCAGACAGGTCTTCAAGAATAAGGAAAAATTACTGATTTCATTATACATATTCCCCTCCAGCTCTAAAACGCTATGATTTAATGCACAGCATTGGAAGCAATTGCTTGAAAGTATGTTTTCTTACCATTTCCTCATGTGAAATGTTCAATCCTGGGATCCCCCAGTGCAGTGACTGCAACCATTACTGTGAAGGGCTATCTTGCTGGTTAATGCTGGTGCATTACACCGCTGAAGTGGGTAATGACACACAGCGATATCTGAATCACTGTCAGTTCCACCTTTGTAAGAATTTGTCCATTTATTCCAGGCTGTCCATTTTATTGGCATATAGTTGTTTGTAGTCTCTTATGATCCTTGGTATTTCTATGGTGTTAGCTGTAAATTTTCCTGGACTACCATGTGATCCAGCAATCCCACTCCTGGGCATATTCATCCAAGGCTTGGCTCCACCACTCTCCAGCTGGGTGACCTTAGGTCTGTCACTTAATCTAAGTTTCTGTTGTAGCACCTGGAGGTGAGGTTAAAAAGCCCAGAACTCGGGAGTTCCTGTCATGGCTTAGCGGTAACAAACCCAACTAGTATACATGAGGACATGGGTCTGATCCCTGGCCTTGCTGGATCCTGGTGGATAGAGGATCTGGTGTTGCCATGAACTGGTTGCAAACATGGCTCCTTAATATTTATTTTAGGATAGATTTAGAATTGCTGTATTCTTTTAGTTTTTGCTTTTATGATAAATTCTTTATCTTTCTTTACTAAATGATAATCTTACTGGGTGGAGTACCCTAGGTTCAGATTTTTCTTTCAGAGCTTTGACTATATCTTGTCCTCCCTTCTGGCCTACAGTGTTTCCATAGCGAAATCGGCTAATAGTTTACAGGGGTTCCCTTGCAAGTGACTCTTTTGCTTTTGCTGCTTTTAGAATTCTCTAACTTGTGCTATTTAAATTATGATATGTCTTGGTGTAGGTCTATTTAATTGGGTATCCACTTCCTTTGTTAGGTTTGGGAAGTTTTTGCCGTAATTTTTCCAAATACGTTTTCGATCCCTTTTTCTTTCTTCTCCATTTGGAATCCCTATTCTATGTAGATGGCATGCTTTAGATTATCCCATAGGTCTTTTATATTCTTTTAATTTTTTTTTTGTCTTTCTGTCTGCTGTTCCGATGAGATTATTTCTATTATTCTGTCTTACACTGTGCTATTTATTGCCTTTAACTTGCTTTTCATCTTCCAAGTCAGTTTTCACATTTTGATTGCCTCCTCTTTATAGTTTTTTTTTTCTCTTTATAGTTTCTAATTCTTTATTACAGGGATCTTCATTTCTAAAGACAGCCTTTCTTAATGTCTTCAGTATTTTAATTACCTCTTTTTTGAACTCAGGGTTTAGTAAACTGGAGAGGTTGAAATTCTCTTGTCCTTTTATTTGGGAGTGGTTCCTTTGCTTCTTTATTTCACTTACATTTTTCCATCTCTCTGAATTTAGGAGAAATAGTTATATGGTGCTGAAGGGCTATTTCTATGTGGGAGCATCAGTGTGTAAGCAGGATATTTTTGGTGTGAGGGGTGTTTTGGGTATGGGTGCCTGCAACCTCTTTCCTCAGAGTGTTTTGGCTGATATCCCGTTATGGGACAGGGGCAGTGTGTGTGACTGGTGTTGTGACCAGAGTCTGCACTGGATAGTGTAGGGTCTTCTCTTTGCTCTGTCATACCCTTGTTGGAGGGGGATTCTGCTCCCCAGCTGTTGGAGTAGAAGCCCCAGATACGATTCAAAGCTATGGTGTGAGAGGGTCATGATGGAAGCACTCCTACTGGGAAAGGAGTCACTGAGTACTCCTTAGCAGGAAATGTCCATCCAGGAGTGTGCTCTGTGGTGTCGGCTGTCACTTGTTATATGGGCTCACACTGTTGTGGGTACTGCCCCCAGACCCACCTCAGTGGGAAATGCAGTCAGTTGGGGTGTCCCATAGGTTCTGTGTTCACAAAGCCACTGTTGCAGATTCGCCAAAGTCCAGCATGAGGACGCGCTGCAGGGGTTATGGAATCAGTCTAGACTCCAAGCCTGCCTTTGAGTACAAACACCCACAAAGTCCACAACTGCTAGCACCAGAGCCCCCCAGACATGGGAGTGCCAGTAAATTCACCAAAGTAACATAGCCACCAGATACAACTCATATTTCAGCCCTTGTGTGTGAGCAACCTGGCAGCACTTGGGTGCTCCCAGAGCTTGGAGAGGTAGAGCCATGCCCACGGTGTGCATGCTGAGAATAAGGCTGCTATAGCAGGGCCCTGTGCTTACCTTCATGCCAAAAAGGGCTTTCATGGCCAACCTGGTCTCCCTCCTGTGCATACCCCTGGTTGCAGCCTGGACCACACTGTGGGCTGTCTCCATGCAGCCAAGCCCAGTCCTTTCCTTGACTCTGTGTGCTGAAGCCCGAGTTTCAGGCTGAGGCACTGCACACACCAGGAGACACATATCTCAGGCCAAGGAGTGAAGGGGGGGTGGCCGGGATGGTCTATGCTGGTCTCTCTTTGTCCTGCCTGCTGCAAGTCAGTTGCCACGCTCTCTCCGAGGCTCCATTTCTCTCCTGACTGATTTCCCAGCCAGTGACAGGGTCCCCAGAGTGTGGAAACCTTTCCTCTTTCACAGCTCCCTCCCTGGGATGCAGGTTGCATCCACTTCCATTTTTTTTTCTTTCATCCTAATTATGTGATCTTTCTCATAGTTTTGATTGTATGAAATCTTCTGTCAGCATTCAGCAGGTATTCTCTGCGAATTGTTTCACATGAAGACATATCTATGAGGTATTTGTAGGAGGTGAGCTCCACTTTCTATTCCTCCATCTTGACAACCTAAACACATTTCTAAACGACTCATAGATTGAATGAGAAATCACAGCCAAAAATAGAAAATATTTTGAACTGAATGAAAAAGTGTGACATATCTAAATTTGTATGAAACACCTAAAGCATAATTTAAAGTTTAGAGCATTAAACACTTATGTTGTAAAAGAAGCAATTCAGTAACTTAAACTTCTGTATAAACTGAAAAGAAAGAATAAATTAAACCCAAAGTAAGCAGAAAAGAGGAAGTGATTTATTTATTTATTTTTTAGGACTGCACTCGCAGCATATGGAAGTTCCCAGGCTAGGGATCGAATCAGAACTACAGCTGCCATCATATGCCACAGCCATAACAACACAAGATCTGAGCCACATCTGTGACTTACACTGCAGCTCATGGCAATGCTGGATCCTTAACCCACTAAGTGAGGCCAGGGACTGAACCTGCACTCTCATAGATACTAGTTGGGTTTGTTACCACTGAGCTACAAGGAGAACTCTAGGAAATTAATTTTTTTAAAGTGCACAGAAATCAATAAAATGTAAACAGAAAATCAGATAAGGCAAAAGCTAGGTCTTTAAGAACATCAGTACAATGGATAGATCTTTAGAAATATCAAGAATAAGAGTGTACATCACTACAGAACTAAGACATTAAATGGATAAAAGGGGAATTATTATGCACAATTTATGTCAATATACATGATGAATTAGTAAAAATAAACACATTTTTACTAATGTAAAAGGACAAAAATTACCTGTATTAGTCAGCTTGGGCCATTGGGCTTAAATAACATATACTAATTTTCTCAGAGGTCTGGGACTATATATATAAGTCCAGCATTTAGGTTCCAGCTGATTTGGTTTCTGATTAGGGCTCTCTTCCTGGCTTGCAGATGGCTGCCTTTTCTCTGTGTCTGCTCAGGCCTTTCCTTGTGTGAGGGCATGGAGGGAGTAAGGGAGCTCTGGTACCTCTTCTTAAAGGAACACTAATCCTATGGGATCAGGGACCCTTATGTCCTCATTTAACTTAATTACTTCCTTGGAGACTCCGTCTTCAAATACAGACATACTGAACATTAGAGCTTCAACACACTAAATCATACAGTCCATAACATTATCAAAGCTCATCCAAGAACACAAAAAATGTGAATTGCCCTTATCTAAATATGAAATTTTAGTTTGAAATCTTCCCACAAAGAAAACTTTAGGCCCAGATACCTTAATGATAACCAAGAGCATTATATGCCAGGAATGTAAGACTGGCTTACTACTCAAAACTCAATCAGTGTTATCCTCATCATACTAACTAAAAAAGGAAAATCATACGATCATCTCAACAGGTACAGAAAAAGCACTGGAGAAAATACAATATCCATTTCAGATAAAAGTTCTCAGCAAACTAGGAATAGAAAGGAAATGCCTCAATCTGATGAAAGTCATCTTAAAGAAAAAAAAAAAGTTAAAATACATATAGCAAGCACACAGTTTTCTCCCTAAATGGAAAGAGAGCAAGTACTTCCTCCTCATCATTTACATTCTACATTGTACTAGTGTTCTAGCAATTGCAGTCATGTAGTCAAAATAAATGCCTACAGGTAGAAAAGAAAAACTGTTTTATTCACAAATAATGTGACTGACCATGTGAAAAACCCTAAGAAAGCTGCACAAATGGTTCAAGAACTAAAAGAGAATTAAGGAAGATTACAGGATACAAAGCAATATTAAAAATCAATTTCTATATACTAGTAAGTAATGATCAGAACAGAAAAACTTAAGATTCCATTATAACAGCATTAAAATGATGAAGTTAGAGATAAATTTGACAAAAGATATGTGAGATCCAAGTACTGTAAACTATCAAACATTGCTGAGAGAAATTAAAAATGACATGAGTGAGGACACATATCATATACATGGATCAAATATGCCATATTGTTAAGGAGTAAGGAGTAGAAAACACAGGAGAAGTCTTAGTTACATTGAGTTTTGCAAATTTCCATTAGACATAAAAATTACAAAAAAGGAGGAGTCCCATCATGGCTCAGTGGTAACAAACACAACTAGGATCCATGAGGATGCTGGTCACAATTGTGGCTCAGATCTTACGTTGCTGTGGCTATGGCACAGGCTGGCAGCTGTAGCTCTGATTCAGCCCCCAGCCTGTGACCTTCCATATGCCATCAAAATTAAAAACACTGCTGTTGCTTTTCAAGGTCATTGTTTAGAAAAGTAAAAGCTAGTCATAAACTGGAGGAATATGTTCGCAAAATATGTTATCTACAATATACACTGAACACATATAACCCAACAATAAGACAACCCAGTTTGACCTCAGACAATATGTCTGAACACACAAGAAGATGAATAGATGACAATGATGCTAACGGAAAGCTACCACCATTGTTCATTAGGGAAATGAAAATCACAGTGAGATATCTCATTAGGGAAATGAAAATCACAGTGAGACACCTCTGTACACTCTCTAGAATGGTTAGACTATGGAGAGTGTATAGGAGAACTCATGTACTATTGGTAGATATATAAATGATATAATCACTTTGGGAAAACGAAGCATGTGCGGGTTTATACCAAATTTATTAATAATATTTAACAACTGGAAACAGCCTATGTCCATCAACATATAAATGGATAAACTGTGGCATATATGTAAAATGGAATACTACTTAGCAATAAATACAAATGAACTATTAATACAACATATTGGAGTCAAAAATGTGCTTTGTCAAAGAAGAGAAACAAAAGAACACATACTCTATGTTTCAATTCATTGAAAACTAGGAAAGATTAATCAGCACTGACAGAAAGCAGACCAGCAGTTCCCTGGGAATAGGTTGGGGGTGGGGGTCACTGAATAACTGAGACGAGAAAAACAACTTTGAGGGTGGGCAGTCTTCTATGTTTTTATTGTGAATTTGGTTACATTAAGTGTTTACTTTTGACAAAATTTATTATACTCAACACTTAGATGGTCATTCTCTTGTATGTATATTAGACCTCAAACAAGTTGATTTTTAAAAATGTATTAGACATACTAGGAATCCTTAAAATGCAACTCAAGCTCAAAAGAAAAAGCTACAGCTTTTTAGATAATACAATTAGGAAACAAGGACTGTAAAGCTGGTACTGTACATATATTCAAGCATTGAAATGCAAAAAACCTTGGGATAAATGGACAGGATTTTTACAGAGAAAATTTCCAACTTGTTTTACAACTCCATAGTACCCTAATGCCAAAACCACAAAGATACAGTGGGGGTGAAGGGTAAGGAAAGAAGTTGAGGAAAATAAAGGAAGAAGAGAAAAAGACAGAAATGAAAGAAAGGAGTGAGGGAGAGACGATTAAAAAAAAAGAAACTGCAAACAAATGTCCCTTATAAACTTAGACGCAAAAGTCTTTAAAAAAAATTTAGCAAATTAAATCCAACAGACCTTTAAAAATTGTAACACTGTATCCAAACCCAAAAGACTACACATTCTTTTTAAGTTGCACAAAGAACATTCTCCAGCTCAGACCACATGGTAGGCCACAAAAAAAAAAGTCTCAACAAATTTAAGAAAGAAATTATATCAAGCATTTTCCCAGTCATAACAGTATCAAAATAGAAACCAATTACAGGAACAAAAAACGAAAAATAGAACACATGGAGACTAAACAACATGCTACTTAAAAAAACCAATGATGAAGTCAAAGAAGAAATCAGAAAACACCTCAAGACAAAGGAAAATGGAAACCCAACACTCCAAAATCTACTGGATGCAGTAAAAGCAGTTCTAAGAGGGAAGTTCATAGTGACTGAAGTCTTCTTCAAGAAACAGGAAAATATTAAAATACACAACTTAGTAACAATGAAATATTAGAAAAGGAAGACAGAAATACAATACCTTTTAAAATTGCACCCCCAAAAATCAAAAACCTGGGAACACACCTGACCAAGGAGGTAAAGGACTTATATGCCGAGAACTATAAAACATTCATCAAGGAAATTAAAGAAGATGTAAAGAAATGGAAAGATAGGGGTTCCCATCGTGGCGCAGTAGTTAACGAATCCAACTACGAACCATGAGGTTGTAGGTTGATTCCCTGGCCTTGCTCAGTGGGTTAAGGATCTAGCATTGCCGTGAGCTGTGGTGTGGGTTGCAGAGGCGGCTCGGATCCCACATTGCTGTGGCTCTGGCGTAGGCCAGTGGCTATAGCTCCGATTGGACCCCTAGCCTGGGAACCTCCATATGCTGTGGGAGCGGCTCAAGAAAAGGCAAAAAGACAAAAAAAAAAAAAAGAAATGGAAAGATATTCCATGCTCCTGGGTTGGAAAAATTAATATAGTAAAAATGGCCATACTACACAAAGCAATCTACAGATTCAATGCAATCCCTATCAAATTACCCATGACATTTTTCACAGAATTAGAATGAACAATCCAAAAATTTATATGGAACCACAAAGGACCTAGAGTTGCCAAAACAATTCTGAAGAACAAAAACCAAGCAGGAGGCATAACTCTTTCAGACTTCAAGTAATATTACAAAGCCACAGTCATCAAGACAGTGAGCTGCTGGTACCAATACAGACATACAGACCAATGGAACAGAATAGAGAACCCAGAAATAAACCCAGACACCTATGGTCAATTAATCTTTGACAAAGGAGGCAAGAACATAAAATGGGGAAAAGACAGTCTTTTCAGCAAGCATTGCTGGGAAACCTGGACAGCTGCATGTAAATCAATGAAACTAGAACATTCCCTCACACCATGCATGAAGATATAACTCAAAATTGCTTAAAGACTTAAACATAAGACAAGACACCATCAAACTCCTGGAAGAGAACAAAACATTCTCTGACATTAACCTTAAGAACATTTTCTCAGGTCAATTTCCCAAAGTAACAAAAATAAGAGCAAAAATAAACCAATGGGACCTAATCAAACTGACAAGCTTTTGCACAGCAAAGGAAATAAAAAAATAAAACAAAAAGACAACTTATTGAATGGGAAAAAATAGTTTCAAATGATGCAACTGACAATGATGCAAACTCTACTTAAAAGAGACACATGCACCCGCATGTTCATTGCAGCACTATTCACAATAGCCAAGACATGGAAACAACCTAAATGTCCATCGACAGATGATTGGATTAGGAAGATGTGGTATATCTACACAATGGAATACTACTCAGCCATAAAAAGAACGACATAATACCATTTATAGCAACATGGGTGGAACTAGAGACTCTCACACTGAGTGAAATAAGTCAGAAAGAGAACGACAAATACTCTATGATAACACTTATAACTGGAATCTAATATACAGCACAAATGAACATTTCCACAGAAAAGAAAATCATAGACTTGGAGAATAGACTTGTGGCTTCCCAGGGGGAGAGGGAGGGAGCAGGAGTGATCAGGAGCTTGGGATTAATGGATGCAAACTATTGCTCTTGGAATTGATTTATAATGAGATCCTACTGTGTAGGACTGAAAACTATGTCTAGATACTTACACTGCAACACAACAATGGAAGGAAAAAGTATGTATACATGTACATGTAACTTGGCCCCCATGCTGTACAGTGGAAAATAAATAAATAAATAAAAATTAAATTAAATTAAAAAAAATCCTTCCCAGCAAACAAAAGTACAGAACCAGATGGCTTCACAGGAAATTCTATTAAACATTTAAGGGGGATCTAATACCTATCCTTGTTAAATTATTACAGAACTGCAGTAATCAAAACAGCATGGTACTAGCAACAGAAACACAGACATCAATGGAACAGAGAACCCAGAAATAAACCAATGCATCTATGTCAATTAATCTATGACAAAGGAGGCAAGAATGTAAAAGCAGTCTCTTCAACAAGTAGTGCTGGGAGAACTGTACAACTACATGTAGAACAGTGAGAACATCACATCACATACAAAAATAAACCCAAAATGAATTAAAGATCTAAATGTAAAACCAGAAGGCTTAGAACTCCTGCAAGAGAAACATAGGCAGAACAATCTTTAACAAAATCATACTACTATTTTTTGGGGGTCTCCTAAGGCAAAAAATAAAAGCAAAAACAAATAGGACCTAATTAAATTTAAAAACTTTTGCACAGCAAAAGAAACCATACATAAAACAAAAAGGTAACATTCAGAATGGGAGAAAATATTTGCAAATGATACAAATGATGAGGGGTTAATATCCAATATATGAAAACAGCTCATACAACTCAATATCAAAAAAGCTCCTAGGAGTTCCCATCATAGTTCAGTGGTAACCCAACTAGTATCCAGGAGGACACGACTAGTATCCTGCGTTGCTGTGGCTGTGGCTTGTTTTTACGGCTGCCCCTGCAGCACATGGAAGTTCCCAGGCAAGGGGTTGAATCGGAGCTGTAGCTGCTGGCCTGTGCCACAGCCACAGCAACATGGGATTCGAGCCACATCTGCAACTTATACCACAGCTCATGGCAATACTGAGCAAGGCCGGGGATCAAACTGCATCCTCCTGGATATTAGATTCATTTCCGCTGAGCCACGATGGGAACTCTGGAATGATGATTATTTTCTTTTGGCCCATTGAATATACCATTTCACTGTTTCATTACTACTATTGAACAGTCACTGTCACTCTTTAACATTCCTGTGAAGGTTGTATATCTTTTTATCTTCAACTTCTTTTAAGATTTTTCCTTTTGTCTTTAATGTTTTATTTTTATTTTTTAAATTTTCTTTTTTGTCTTTGTCTGTATCCATGGCATGCAGAAGTTCCTGGGGGCAGGGATCAAACCCATGCCACAGCAGCGACCCAGAGCTGGTGCAGTAACAACATCAGATCCTTAACCCACTGCACCACAAGGTAACTCCTGTCTTTGATTTTACAGTTTTACTCTGAAGACACTAGGCATGCATTTCTCTTTATCTTTCTTGAAATCCACTATGCTCCTTGAATCTTGGAATGGAGTGTTACAGTAGTTTGGAATATCTCTATTAACTTCACCCTTTTCTTCACTCTAGGACTCCAATCAAACAACATTAGACATTCTCACTTCATTCTCTTTCCTTCTCTTGTATACTTTCAATATTTTTCTCTCTGTGTGCTTTAAAATATGGATAATTTCTTCCAGTTTGTTAATTCTCTTTTCTGCCAATGTAATGTGCGGCCAAGCATGTCCACTCAGTTTTTAAATGTTGGTTATTGTATTTCTTACGCAAATGAATTCTCTTTGGTTCTTCATAGCCAACTTCACCTTTTAGTTCCAAAGATGGTAAAGTTTTTACAGATCCCACTCCTGCAATCTCCCACTTACAATGTCTTGATTTCTTGTGTACCATTTTATCTTAAACTGTGTGTCATCATTGCTCTTAAAATTTTATCTATGGTGCTTTTCAAGATACAAAATAAATGTGCCTTCCTTCAGAGAGGCACTGGAATGCCTTATGCCAGGTTCATGGGCACCACTGGTTGGGAACAACCTCAAATGATACTTGAGTCTAAAGCTCCCCAACCCACCCAGATTTTGGTGCTCAAGGTACAAAACCATTTGAGGTACTGGGCTGTGACTACAACTTCAAGGATTTTGATCCTTTTCTCTTCTCTTCCAACAGTCCCTGAGTTTTGGGTTTTCTCTCATGTGAGAATGCAGTCTTCCAAAGTCTCACCTTGACAGAGGGTTTCCTAAAGGATTCTCCAGTGTGGTGGATGCCTGGCCTGGCCTTTTGCCCCATTGCTCCATGAGCCCACTCCAGCCAAGGGTCAGGCACTGGACACATGCTCCAGGCAAAAGTGTCTCTTTCTTTCTACTATTCCACTCATCTCTGGGTTGAGGTTTTCTCCAAAGTGATGGCCTCACAATTCACCTTCACAGATGGCCTCTCCTGTTTTCAAGTGTGTATTAAACACACACATACACACACAATCTTGAAAGATTCATCAATAAAGTGATAAAGGGTAGAGTACAGGTTAACTTATAGATAAAAATCCAACTTTGTTTAGCATTCCAAAGTTATTTTCAATAGAGAGGTAAATCAGAATAGTGTGAATAGCGTGCGATTCCCAGAAACTGGGTATCTCCAAAGAATTCTAAATGCTTCAATGCTAAAAGTGCTTTTCCCTATTGAATCTATTCCTTTTTACTCTCTAGAGGAGACGAACTGTAAAAGAATGTGCAACAAATAGTACAGGGTGAGGCCTGGAGCTGGTCTAACCCTGGCCATCTACACAAGTGAACTCATTCATGTTACAACTCAGCGCCCTTACTTGTGCCATGCAGACAACACTCCCACAAACATTCTGTGACTCGATAGAGGTTTCCACACTTCTCCTCCAACACCTACAGCAGACCTCATTGAGCAGTAAGAAGCGTCTTCCCTACTGGCACAGACACCTTCCACAATCACATCCAGAGCCACTCACGACCAAGCAGCTGAAGAAAGGAGTTACCTACTATTTGTCATCCCTATTCCTTATAGATGACACCCTTTGAAATATGACTAAACAACTCCTTCTACTGTGTTATACTCTTACTTGCTTATCTAAGTTAGGAATTTAAAAATATCTCTTCCCCCAAATCTTCTCTCATCTTTTAGGATTGTAGCAAATTAAAGTACAGAATTCAAATATTCCTCTGGGGAAAAAAATAGAAATCTTCTGGTAAAATAATCAAAAGTATTCTCAGCTCTCTGTAAAAGCATCCTACTAATAAGAGTGCTAATAAATAAATGACAACCAATAGTGCACTTCAGGTAATAATATAAATTTAATAGTAATATCATAAAATAAACAAACATATAAAAATCAAGTATTGAGTTTTAGATGTTAGAAATAATATACATAATAAATTCAGCATAGTACTGATAGTGCTACAAGAGAAGGCTTTACTGTTCAGATTACAGATTATGCCCATTGGGCTGCTTTGTCCTCGGTTTCCAAAATTCCGTTTTTTATTACTGAAATATTTGGACTTCAGACAATCTGAATGATGTGACACCTGGCAAATTGCAGTTGAAGCCAAGTGACCATCATCTTAACGACCTAGCTAAACCATCTCACAGTGGAATTAAAGAAGGCAAACATTTCCCCCCTTCGGAATAATAGTTACCAAAACTGTCACAGTGTCAAAATAAAAATGATTCCTTTCTACTTTTGAATCTCAATTAAAAAGCACATGCATGAGAGGAAGTGGAAAACAAAAATGGCAACTGTATGATATATGCTAGGTCAATGTTAAAATTCACAGACTAATTTCTAGATATAACCTTCCTGGTTCTGGTCCTCACAGAGAAACAGAAGGAATGAACCAACTGTTTAAATATCAGGAAATATAATTTTTCTATGCTTTCATAATCAGATTTCTCAATGATTTCTAAGACTGTTTTATAGTCTGTTTCCATTAAGCTAGTTCAGGAAAAACACTGGTTGAAAAAGGACTTGGAATATAAACTTTAAGGCTAAAAATTCCATCTTTGAAATGCGAAGGTTTAAATAGAGCCCTTGACAAAGTTATTTAACCCAGAGTTGCTGGCCACAAAAACAAGTAGACAGAAAAAAAGGTCATACTTAAATACTTAAGCGAAAAATCAAAGGCAGGTCTTTCATAACAGAAGTAACTTTTCAACGTAAAGACATTTGCTGAAAGTAAAAGTTACCTTGCTGCCTGGCAAATCTTCCAAGTCCAGTCTGGTTCACTAGGTCTTACACTTTGGTTGGATGATTTAATAAAGTATATATTGTGTAGCAGGTAACTATAGAACACAACCAACAAAATAAAACAGATAAAAAACTAGATTTTTAATTGAAAAATGGCATATTTCTCCATCATTTTCATGCAATTAGAATGCCCATCTTAAATCAATGTTTCCTTCGTAAAGTATTGCTACATTTCCCACTGAAGTTTATTATTCTGATGAGCCAAAATTTAAATGCTTTTATTCAGTTGAGGATTAAAGAATGTTCTGAGGATTATTCATCATTATCTGTAGAAAAAAGAAGAAAATTTAATTCACTTCATTGAAAATCAAGTTATATATATTTATGTAGTAAAAGAAAATCCTTTGTCATGCTAAAAGAAAAGAGTGGTTTTAAATGCAGTTTTTATTATAACATCACATGCTCAGTGTCGAAAATCAGACAATACAATGAAGAATTAAGTGGGAAGCAAAAATCACCTCTAAGCCAAAGACAAGCAAAGCTAATAATTTTATATAAATCTTCCCAGACTGCTCTCCTAGACATACACAAACATGTTGTAAAAATTTTTTAAAAATGCAGCTTTGAGACAAGAGTTTTTTTCCCTTTAAAACACATAAGGGATGGAAAGATGGAGAAATAAGTGACAAAGCAAGATTATAAAATGTTAATGACAGAACCTGGGTGATGGGCATATGGATGGTAACTGTAGAGGTGTTTCAACATTTCCATATAATAAAATTCTACAATAAAACCTTGAAAAAGAATAAATCATGGCTATAGTCCAGGTCTCTTTCAATGGCTGTGTAGTATTTTTTTTAATGGATACGGTGTAATTATTTATTTGTTTGTTTTTTTATGGCCACACCTGCAGCATATGGAAGTTCCCAGGCTAGGGGATGAATTGGGACTGCAGCTGCCGCCTACACCACAGCCTCAGCAAAGTGAGATCCCAGCCTCATCTGAGACTACACCACACTCACGGCAACACCCAATTCTTAACCCACACTGAGTGAGGCCAGGGCTCAAACGTGCATTCCCATGGGTATTAGTTGGGTTCGTAACCTGCTGAGTCACAATGGGAACTCCCAGTATGATGTATTTAAATCAACCATTTGTATTTATAGACATTCTAGCTATTTCCAGTTTTTTATAAGTCTAAAAAAAAAAAAACCATTGGAATGAACTAAAAAGACTATTTAATTTAACCTCACATGACAATCACTATCATCCACACCCTAGCAACAGATTTTCCATTAAAACTGAAGTGTCAGAGTTCCTGTTGGGGCTCAGCAGATTAAGAACCTGACTAGTTCCTGGCTCCGCTCACTGGGTTTAAGGATCCAGTGTTGTGGTGAGCTGTGGTGTAGGTCACAGATGTGGCTTGGATATGGTGTTGCTGTGGCTGTGGTGTAGGCCAGCAGCTGCAGCTCCGATTCAACCCCTAGCCTGAAAATTACATATGCTGCAAGTGCAGCCCTTAAAAAACAAACAAAACCAACCAACCAAACAAAAACATGAACTGTCATCTCAAATCAGTGCTCTGCTTAAAAGCCTACACAGGCTCTGCAGCCTCAGGACAGACCCTGCACTCCTCCTGTGCCTGCAGAGACCTATAGGACCTGGCCTCCTAAGGGTTTCTAGGCTTGTCTGCTTCCACTGTCCACTTTCCCTGCTGCCCCATACTATACGCCTTGGTAGCCCTGCTCTGCTTCCCCTTCCTGAAGCTCAGCAGCTTGCATTCTCCATACATAAGGACACCTATGGACTTGGGGGCAAATCCCCACTTATCTCTCAAAGTCCAGCTCTAATGTCCTCTCCCCTGGGAAGAATGACCCTAACACTTTTTTTCCTTCCGATAAAGCAGAACTGTTACTTTATGCAACACATTTTATTCCTTCTGATGTTACATTTATCACTGTGTACTATAATTTACTTATTTATTACAATGACAAACTTTCAAACTGTCAGAAAAGTTTAGAGAATAAACTAATGAACACACAGGTACTTAACACCTAGAACTAGTAAGTTAACTTTTGGCTACACCGGTTTGTATAATTGATTTGGGAAAAAACACATTGCAGAGAGAGCATTCTTTTCCTATCTCAGTGCTTCTCTTCCTGCCTAGTATGTTATCAGTATTCTGAAATTGACGTGTACCCTTCCTTCCCTGGCTTCCCATATTTATTACATTCATGCCTACTCCTTTTAATAGAGAAATAAAACTGTGTTTAAATATCATACAAATGGGTACCATGTACCTACTTATTCAACTCATCATATTTTGGGGGCCTATCCACAGTGACAGATGAAAATTTCATTCCCTCACAATAACCGGTGTGCAGAATTTCATTACATAAACACAGCACAATATTCTATCTAAAATGATGGTAGACAGAAGGTCTGTGCTTCCTTCTTAGAAATGTACAAGCTTGCACTGCTAAGACTGATGTTCTCCAAGAGGACCTGCTGGCCTTGGCCATTCCACTACTGTCTACAGTTGGCGCCTCCTCTCCTCGTGAAGTACATTTTTCAGAAATAATACCAAATAGTTCACACATTTTACATCTCTATTTGACTTCTGGCTCTAGTCTAGTTAGTATCTAGTTAAGGACCAAGCAGCATTAATTTTACCAATAGGTATACCTGTGGAGCTTAGCAAATCCTCAATGAGGGAGTCTGAAAACTGTAGGTGCTTACCAAATCTGCACTGTGACAGCTGTGGGAGCTGTATACTATTGGTGCTCAGCATAACTGCACTGGGACAGTTGTGGGGGACTTGTATACTGTAGGTGCTTACCAAATCTTCACTATGACAGTCAGGGGAGTTGTATATTGTAGGCGCTTACCAAACCTTCACAGTGACAGTTTGGGTTGGGGGACTGAACAGTTTAGGTTGTCTTTTGAGGACTCAGCTAATTTCCAATTAAATGAAAGAGAAATGTGCTATAGACAATCTTATTTCCTTGTACACAGTGACCCTGACACCACTTTGGGTGCAGGAAATACAATTACTCATCCTCTCCCTCATCTGTGAGAACAAGCATGTTTATATATGTATGACTGGGTCACTATGTTGTACAGCAGAAAATGGCACAACACTGTAAATCAATTATATACTTTAATTTTTTAAAATCTTAAAAAAAAAAAGAATGCCTAATCTTCAGTTTTTTAAAAAGGACTTTAACATAGTTATTCTAAATCCACTTGTTTAACATTTAACTATCTTATGATGAATAATACAAAAGAGCAAGTAGCTTTATTTGGAGAATTCAATATACATTTTAAGCCATCTTAGTGGGTTGGTATGTTTGGGTTGCTTTACCTTTTTCCTGGCTTGAGGAGTCACTGCCAGCGTTTTGGTCCAGCACTGGGGGTCCTGGGCCCCTCACTGTGAGAGTGCATCAGCTGTCTGACCAGTGGCACCTGGAGGAAACAGCCTTCTCTATAGGCTGGTGTCCTCTGAAGCCACTGGGTTGTCCCAGGAGGGTATCAATTCCACTGCACTGCTCAGGTGACTGTGGTGTTTTTCCATAGAAGGGGCAATAAATGCAAGTTCTCCAGATTTCTGCCAAACAACACTCATCCCCAAGCACAATGCTGATGGCTTAGGAATGAGTCCTGAAATGGTACCTACGAGAACTGCCTGAAGGATGAAGAGTCTGAATGAGAACAGAACTAGCCTGACACTCTCCAAGAGTCACTAAATGGAACCATTTTCCTGGACTCATGGCATTAACTTAACACTCTATCATAAGAAAGGGTCCAAGAAATCTAAATTCTGTAAAAATTACTGAGAATGTCTTCGGTCTACTACTGGACTGTTTTATAAAATGGGGTCCAAGATCGCAATTAAATCAGGAATACACGAGTTCCAGAAAATGTTTATTTTTCATATTTCCACTTGGATAAAAAGTCTTTTAATATGTAGGAAAAAACACATTGTATAGTAATAAGTCACAGCTGACAGTCATGTTCAAAGACTAGGACTTGAATTTTTCACTGACATAATATTTGGAGTCTGAAAACACATTTTCCCCTTTAAAGGAATCCACATGTCACTCAGGTTTAAGGAACACTGTGCTGGAGTCCCCTCTTTTTAAGACTCTTCAGAAATTTTTGTTTGTTTCAATACCAAAAATAGCTGTTCTCTGAGTAAACTGATGTGTTTTGTCCCATGAACTCTGTGTCTCATAGAATTAATTAGGTTTCCTGCCTTGTTAGGAAGATTAGCACCCGATTTGTGAACTACTTTCCCAAAGTGCAGACTCTCTGAACAGGAACTTTGTATTCCTATTTCAACTTGGCTTAATGTTACATTGCTTGGATTTATTTGCCCGATATGCTGACTTTCCCAAATGTTTCTTTTTAACTTAATTTCATTTTGTCTTTTTTCATTTTATTATTATTACATTTTAATGCAATCAAACTTTTTTGGGGGAGGGGACAAGATGGCATAGAAATAAATCTTAAGAAAATTTACATTGCCTGAAATCAGATTGTTATCATTGTACAACTACAGATGTGATAAATTCAATTGAGTAATTTAAAAAAAATGGAAAAAAAGAAAATCTAGGCCAATAAAAAAAAAAATTACATTGCCAAAATTAAGAATCACCATTTAAAGCCTCGACTTCAGTCTACAAATCATAACTTTAAAGAAGTAAATAATTTTTGACAAATATTCTAGAAGTGAATTCTTATCTAAAATATTCAGACTCATTTTACAAATATGTTAAAAATTAGGCTGATTACCACACAGTGAGATACTTAAAAAGACCACCTCTTTTTTTTTTTTTTTTTTTTTTTTTGTCTTTTTGCCTTTTCTAGGGCCGCTCTTACGGCATATGGATGTTCCCAGGCTAGGGGTTGAATCAGAGCTGCAGCCACTGGCCTACGCCAGAGCCACAGCAATGTGGGATCCGAGCCACATCTGCGACCTATACCACAGCTCATGGCAACGCCAGATCCTTGACCTGCTGAGTAAGGCCAGGGATCAAACCTGCAACCTTATGGATCCTAGTCCGATTCGAGCCACAACAGGAACTCCAATTTTTTTTTTTTGAAGATCATTTATTGTTTATCTTGATTATCCATTTCATTCACTAAACTTGGTTACAAGTGACTTCAAGCTTTTTCCACAAAAAATTTCAATGATCTCAGGATAGAATTGTACCAAAAAGGACAATCAAAAGAATTCTGCACATAAGCTGTCAGGGAAATCCTAAAAGAAAAGTTTTAGGATATTCTGTGTAATGGAACATCTTCATCATTAAATCTGTATCTCTCCTTGGAAAAAACTATATATCTACTTGGGTAATTTCTTTCTTTTCTTTTCTTTTCTTTTTTTTTCTTTTTTTTTTTTTTGTCTTTTTGCCTTTTCTAGGGCCACTGCCGCAGCATATGGAGGTTGCCAGGCTAGGGGTCTAATCAGAGCTGTAGCCGCCGGCCTACACCACAGCCACAGCAATGTGGGATCCAAGCCGCATCTGCAACCTACACCATGGCTCACGGCAATGCTGGATCCTTTAACCCACTGAGCAAGGCCAGGGACCGAACCCACAACCTCATGCTTCCTAGTCAGATTCATTAACCACTGCGCCACGATGGGACCTCCCTTGGGTAATTTCTTATATTTTTTCCCCAAAGTGGTATTATTTTATTGTCTTTTAACTTTTTTTTAAATAAAAAAGAGCTGCTTTGATAGATGTTTCTATTGATAGATCACATAGCAAGCACCATTACTGAGAAACATGATTCTGCTTTTGCCCGTCCACCTGAGGGAATCCCAGCTTCTAAGGGGCAAGGAGGGCATGAAGGCCCTGACCGCTGGCACCTGCACAGGCCTGGCCACACTCAATCCAGCCCTGCTGCCAGTAGCCTGGATTTACTCTGTCAGCTTAAAAGAAAAGTAATGAAAATATATGGGTTTGTACCTGAGGATTTTCCAGTTTCCATTTAACAACAACTATTAGAATTCAAACAAGACCTTACTTCCATGAAAACAACTCAAGAAACAATGTAAATAAGTCTACATAACCTTACAGTCTCTACCCAAATAGAAAACATTCTTAAATTCTGATTTTAGCAAACTTAATTTCTCATGAGTCAAAATAGCGAATATTTCTATGAAAATCCTAGCTCTGATATACTTGAAGTCAAATTCCTACGAACATCACCTCACACCCAAGTGCATTGACCACTTCCAATCAGACCCCACTTGCCACATGGCTATCCCAGTTGTCGACACTGCCACGGCCGGACAGGACTCTGCAGAGCACTCTGTCACTGTTCTGGGTTTGCCAGTGCCAACCTTCACTGCTGTCCTCTATATGTTTTAAACACTTCAAGGTGTCTAATCACAGGGACAAGTTTTCAACAGGAAGCTTCTAATACGCTCAGTTTAACCCTAACACATACCAACCGCTGGTCTGTTCCCTTTTCCCCACAAGTCACGCCATCTATTTTTCTGTCCACTTTTCCCTGCCCAAGCTCCCTGCTCTAATTCCCATTGCACTGAAAACATTTCAGAATGAATTTTTTTTTTTCTTTTAATGGCCACACCTGTGGCATATGGAAGGAAGTTCCCAGGCTAGAGGTCGAATTGGAGGTGCCCACAGCCACAGCAACGTGGGATCTAAACTGCATCTGTGACCTGTGACCAGTTTTGGGCAACACCAGATCCTTAACCCACTGAGCGAGGCCAGGGATTGAACCTGTGTCCTCACAGACACTTTGTTGGGTTTTTAACCTGCCGAGTCATGACAGAAACTCCCAGAATGAGCATTTTAATGTACAGATTTACACTTTCTTTCCTATGTTTATAAGTAAACCATAAACTACATGTTAAGCACAGACTTTGCCCTTTAGTGTTCACAGAAATGAAGTGCCAGGCACACAGCAGCCTCAATAAACACTCTGAAACCTATCACAGCACTCGAGGTGGAGAGCAGCTCCCCATTTCATGGCAAAGATGACTGAGACCAGTCACTTGGTGTCATGTCAACAGGTTCTCATGGAGTCAGGATTCTAACCCTGGTCTCTAGGTTCTATTCTTAGTGGTCTTGACCAATCTGAAAACTCGTTTTTAACTTTAGTAACTTTCAATTCCACTTATTCTGAAGAGAAGAGATTACATTCGGTACTAATTTAGGAAAAACTTTATATATTGCTGAAGCATATGTGTTTAAAAGTTTAATTTTACCTCCTTGATAAGAAAGTATTTTAATTTCCAGAGCTGTTCAATAAGTAGCTTTTTAAAAAATCTCATCAAATGTTATTTAGAAATTAAAATACTGATTTAACAAATGTGAACCAACACAGTTTATGCCAGAATCAGTAATAGAAAAGGACAGGGTTAACTTTATAATTGCTTAAAAGTAGCATATAAAATTCCAATGTAGATTTCACTAAAATGCATGTGATAGAAGCTCATCAATTTACATCTGTCCTTTTATTTTCTGCACATTTATTTAAAATGCACAGGTATGAGGAAATCTTACCTTCCTGATAGGCTCCATCTGCCATGACCAAGTGAAGAATCTTAGCGTAAAGATGCTGATGCTCACTTCCCAAAAGGTCCTCAGCTACTGTCGAACAAATCTCAATGTTTTCATCTTCATCTTCATGAACAGCCTACACCAAATTTCCAAATGTAAGTTGATAATTGAATGCTAACCTTCTCTAACTAGAGACTTTATTATACATAATAAAACTATTGACAATAAAAATCACAGACATTTCACTGGTAAATCAAACAGCATATTTCAAAATTAAATGTTTTAACTGACACTTTACTTACCTTTATTTTCTCATAAACCTCAAAGAATTTTTCAAAGCCTATTTCCTGCTCCAGGTGAAGCCTGAGCTCCTCTAAATGGTTAAAGACACTATCATATTCACATTCGCTGGTTATCTCACCATCACTGTTATCTAAAAAACATAAATTAAAAAGATATTTTATGATTTAAAAGACTAAAATAATTTTTACCCTAAATCAATTCAAATTTTGTGACAAGTGAATTTGTCACTGAAATATACTGCTTGTATTTTCAATTTTTTTTTAGTTAAAAAAATTGCTTTTTGGCTGCGCCCACAGCATGTGGAAATTTCGGGGCCAGGGATCAAACCTAGGCCAAAGCAGTGGCAATGCCAAACCCTTAACCATTAGGCCACCAGGGAATTCCAGACCACCTGTACTTTCAATATAAAGTTTTGTCATCATAATATTTGTCATTTATTCAGGTAACCAATGTATGTATATATAAATTTGTCTTAACAAGAATGTTACTATAGAAATCTTTTCTTCTTATAGACACAAATAGTAAATCAGGTTAAAATAAAAACATTCCCATATAAATAAGAACATTCATATATTCTGCATCAAGATAATCAACCCTACTATTTTTTAGAAGTTGATGTTAAACACGGGCCGAACCATGAAAGAGCATGCAGAAAGTGGATGACCTAAGATACATATCATAAAACTTGGAAAGTACCTAAAAAGTATAATAAATGCTTTATGTTTTATATCATGTACATGCTTAAGATAGTTCGAAAAATTCTAGCAAAAGACTAAATTACTCTAAAATCATTCCTTTACACATTAGCTCTTCTTCCCAAATAAATCGTTATTCAAATACACACATTTTCTATGCATCTCAGGATTGATAATATGAACAAGGAATTGTTACCAGACCAAAAAAAGAGTGTCAAGGTTTTAAAAACTGCTTTTAGTATTACTCCTGCTGGTTAACCACTGCATGTGGAAGCGCTTTGTGTGTATGAACACATGGAAGGGAATGGGTGGAAGTCAGAGGTGCAGGGCAGGCTACAGTCCTATTCAAAGCTGGAGATGGCTCACATCAGAGGTCAGAAAGACGCACCTGAGTGCCACTCCTCATTGAGCGCGCTCCCACTGCTGGGGTTGTCATCCTCGTCCCCCGCATCTGGCCCGTTGGCGGCCTGCTCCGCGTCGCTGGAGTCCTCGCCAGGCTGCTCCCGAAGCAGCTGCTCCATGGAGGCCTGCAGCTCTTGTAAATCCGTGTCAGCCTCTTCAAACACACTGGAATTTAAAAATTAAACATTACCCAAACTTCACCTTATTCTGAAATTTCACTTCAACTCAATATGCGTATGTTCCTTTCTACTTAAAAGTACTCAAAGAGGATGAAATCTGAAAAACACATAGTTTTTACAAAGGAAGTGAGGATTCACACAACTGACAAAGCACACAGCACTCACTCTGAGACATATAAACTAGAAAATGACTTGTTTAAATGATCCTGATTCAGTGAAGAGAATCACAAGACTAACAATATGATTAACCGCTTAAATTCTGAAAGAACATTTCAATATTTAAGAACCAGACTAAAGAGGCGTTCCACTTGCTTTCTAAAACAAACAACACTCAAACAATTTTCTTTCCCACAGTTCTGAGGATTCAGCAGAACCTTGGTGTGTACGCAGGAGAGTTGCACACCAGCTTCATTGGGGGCCTTGCTCAGAGGAGTGAGTCTTACTTTCATGCAGTTACAGATGCTGAGGTGAACTGATTTATGCAAATAATATCTTAGGTTCACGTAATACCTTAAATTTTAAAGCAGTTTAGACTCTAATCAAATAAACAAATATTTACTGAAGAACTAAAACATAAATACTATTACGTAAGACCTTACATAAAATTTTCATTAATAGAAACATAAAATAATTTTAATGTAGAAATATCTTTATTTTGTACTTATGTATACAAACTGCCACACTTTGACTTTGCAAGCAGCTATAGAAAAGCAAACATCTCCCAGGTATGCAAGGATTCTTTAATATCCGAAAATCAATCAGTGTGATACACCACATTAACAAACTGAAGAATAAAAACCATATGATCTGTTGAGCCTTTGACAATCCAACACCCATTTCTGCTGAAAACCCTTCAGAAAGTGGACATAGTGGGAACCTACCTCAACATAATAAAGGCCATATATGACAAACCTGGAGCTAACACCATTCTCAATGGTGAGAAGCTGAAAGAATTCCCAATGAGATCAGGAATAAGACAAGGATGTCCGCTTTCACCACTAGTATTCAACATAGTTTTGGAAGTCCTAGCCACGGCAATCAGAGAAGTAGAAAAAATAAAAGGAATCCAAACTGGAAAGGAAGAAGTAAACATATCACTATTTGAAGACGACATGATACTATACCCAGAGAATCCTAAAGACTACCAGAAAACTGTTAGAGCTCATCAATGAATTTGGCAAAGTCACAGGATACAAAATTAATACACAGAAATCAACTGCATTTCTATACACTAACAATGAAAGATCAGAAAGAGAAATTAGGGAAGCAATCCTATTTACCATTGTATCAAAAAGAATAAAATACTTAGGAATAAACCTACCTAAAGAGACAAAAGACCTGTACTCTGAAAACTATAAGATACTGATGAAATAAATCAAAGATGACACAAACAGATGGAAAGACATACCATCTCTTGGCTTGGAAGAGTCAATATTATCAGGAGTTCCCATCATGGCACAGTGGAAATGAATCTGACTAGGAACCATGAGGTTGCGGGTTCAATCTCTGGCTTCGCTCAGTGGGTTAAGAATCTGGCGTTGCCATGAGCTATGGTATAGGTCACAGATGTGGCTCAGATCTGGCATTGCTGTATCTGTGGTGTAGGCCGGCGACTACAGCTCCGATTTGACCCCTAGCCTGGGAACCTCATATACCACAGAATCGGCCCCAAAAAGACAAAAAGAAAAAAAATTATCAAAATGACTATACTACCCAAGGCAATCTACAGATTCAATGCAATCCCTATCAAGTTACCAAGGACATTTTTCACAGAACTCAAACAAAATATGTTAAAGTTTGTTTGGAAGCACAAAAGACCCAGAATAGCCAAAGACATCCTGAAAAAGAAAAATGAAGCAGGAGGAATCAGGCTCCCTGTCTTCAGACTACACTACAAAGCTACAGTCATCAAAACTGTATGGTACTGGCAGAAAGACAGAAATATAGATCAGGGGAACAGGATAGAAAGCCTAGAATTAAACCCACGCACCTACAGCCAACTCATCTATGACAAAGGAGGCAAGAATATACAATGGAGAAAAGACAGCCCCTTCAATAAGGGGCTGAGAAAACTGCACAGCCACATAGAAAAGAATGAAATTAGAATACTCCCTAACACCATACACAAAAATCAACTCCAAATGGATTAAAGACCTAGATATAAGACCAGACACTATAAAACTCTTAGAGGAAAAGACAGGCCAAACCCTCTCTGACATAAGCGATAGCAACATCTTCTCAGGTCTACCTCTCAGACTAATGACAATAAAAACAAAAATAAACAAATGGGACGTAATTAAACTTAAAAGTGTCTGCGCAGCAAAGGAAATCCTAAATAAAATGAAAACACAACCCACAGAATGGGAGAAAATCTTTGCGAATGAAGCGACTGACAAGGGATTCATCTCCAAAATTTATAAACACCTCCTACTGCTCAATACCAAAAAAACAAACAACCCCATCAAAAAATGGGCAGAAGATCTAAACAGACAATTCTCCAAAGACATACAGATGGCCAAAAAACACATTTCAACATCACTTGTTACTAGAGAAATGCAAATCAAAACCACTATGAGGTACCACCTTACATCAGCCAGAATGGCCATCATCAAAAGGTCTATAAACAATAAGTGCTGGAGAGGGTGTGGAGAAAAAAGAACCCTAGTACGCTGTTGGTGGGATTGTAAATTGGTGCAACCACTGTGGAAAACAGTATGGAGATGCCTCAGAAAACTAAAAATAGAATTACCATTTGATCCAGCAATCCCACTCCTGGGCATCAATCCAGAGAAAACCATGACTCTCAAAGACACATGTACTCTGATGTTCATTGCAGCACTATTTTCAATAGCCAAGACATGGAAACAACCTAAATGTCCACTGACAGAGAAGTGGATCAAGAAGATGTGGTACATATACACAATGGAATATTACCCAGCCATTAAAAGGAAAGAAATAATGGCATTTGCAGCAATATGGATGGACCTAGAAATTATCATGCTAAGTGAAGTCAGTCAATGAGATATCAACATCAAATGCTGTCACTTACATGTGGAATCTAAAAAAAAGGACACGATGAACTTCTTCTTTTTTCTTTTTTTTTTTGGCTTTTCTTGAGCCACTCCTGCAGCATATGGAGGTTCCTAGGCTAGGGGTCTATTCAGAGTTATAGCCACCGGCCTATGCCACAGCCACAGCAACGCGGGATCTGAGCTGCATCTGCGACCTACACCACAGCTCATGGCAACGCCAGATCCTCAACCCACTGTGTAAGGCCAGGGGTCGAACCTGAAACCTCATGGTTCCTAGTTGGATTCGTTAACAAAAAATTATCTTGTGCCACGACGGGAACTCCCACAGTGAACTTCTTTGCAGAACAGATACTGACCCATAGACTTTGAAAAACTTATGGTTTCCAAATGAGTCAGGTTGGGGGGATACACTGAGGGTTTGGGATGGAAATGCTATAAAATTGGGTTGTGATAATTGTTGTACAACTATAAATGTAATAAAATTCATTGAGTAATTTAAAAAAAAGAAAGAAAAACAAACATCTAATTAGAATGAGAAAGAGAGATAAGATTAATCTTTTGGATCATCCTTCTAGTAGCATTTAACTTAATATTTAATTAGAAGACTAACATCCCATGCCATCTGCTAAGTGACCAGGCATTAAGCTGTTGGTAACACCTTCCTGTGGAGGAACTAGTGGCTGTCACGGGTGGTATTAAAGCAAGTGGACCACTAGATATCCCCTTGGCAGAAAAACATGAGAACAGTAAGATCTTCTGTGAAATGAGCAATCAAAAAATTATCTTGGGGACTTTAATACTTGGCCCTAAATTTGTTTTTCAGTAGGATTTCTTCATTATATGATCTTGAGTAAAGTTTTGATAAAAAAAGCCACATATTTTCCAGAGAAAAATGTCAAGTAAAATTCCCCTATATGGATATGAAATAACTTACTTAAAAAAACCTTGGTTTTCAAATTTTTAAAATAATATTAAAAGTTTCTAACTTAAATTTTAAAATAAAATTGTGTAATCAACTAGTAATTAAAAGAATACAAGCCACAGTTCACTCAGATAAAAAATGATGACCGGCTTCTACTGTGATACAATGGGATTGGTGGCATCTCTGGAAGCACTAGGACACAGAGTCGACCCCCAGTCTGGCACACTGGGTGAAGGATTCAGCATTGCTGCAGCTGTGGCATAGACTGCAATTGCAGCTTGGATCAGATCCCTGGCCCGGCAACTCCATATGCTATGGGGCAGCCAAAAAAAGAAGAAAAGAATAATAACATTTTGCAACCCTTTCCCTGGTGACTTGAATAGGCTGCTCCAATACTCTGGCTTTACTTCCCCAGAAAGACTGGCGCCTGTGCATGATGCGCTGAGAAGATGACAGACATCAGAGAAGATGAAGGATCTTACTGTCCAGGCAGCAGCTTGTAGGAGTATGGGCAAAATCTCCCTCTGGGGTTCTAGGTTCCTCAAGAATCAGCAAGAAAGGAATTTTGTGAAAGCAATTAAGTTACATGTAGAACTCATATGTGAGCAGACACACACACACAAAACCATTCTACCTGAGAATTCCCCATGGCCACAATTTTGCAGTAACACAGCAGGAAACAGATGTAGACAGGGAGCTCTGGCCAGCTTCACAACTGCCACCACAGTCACTGCACCATGTGACATCACATCATTAACAGTCACCATCCTGCTGACATTCATTCCATGAAGCACTGCGATGGGTGCTCAGTGGCAAGTGAAGCAGAGAACACTGCAGTGACCTTGCCATGACAGCCCTCAGGGAAGGTTAAGTTCAAGAACTTAGAGGCAGTGACACATATCAAAGCTTACTCGACTGTACTCTAAATACACTGTAAAAAAGTTAAAGGAATAGTGAAAAGTCAGCTACAGATCATGTTCGAAACTGTGTGGCTAAATCACCATCTCTAGAATTTGTGTAAATTCAGAAATTCTTTGAGTGTTGGAATCTATGGATGCTGCTGTGCTCACATGTCTTCAGAGTCAGAAGGGCCTTCTTTGATGTGCTCATCTTCCATCTCATCCATTCCAAGACTGTCCTGACGTACATCTCCCACAGTGGGGACGTCCATCAGTGTTCTGAACAGCTTCGAGAGGTCGGGAAGTGAACACGTCCTCAACAGCTAGAAAAAGGCGACAGATTTCTTATTAGGAGAAAGAATTAAAATGAGAGAAATAAATCAAGAGACTGGAGCTAATAATAATTTTGTTATTGATAGACATGCTTCAGTCATACATTTAGAGCTAGAAGCTTCAGGGCTGACTTGTCTAGGGTGAGACTCTATTGCTTTTGAACTTCAGCTCAGCATTTTTTCAGTGATGAAACTAAGCTCGCCAGCTCTGCCAGGGTTCCAACCTGGAACTGCCTTTCCTGGGGGCATGTGTAGGGTGGGATGAAATGAGTCAGGACCATCTCACTCACGGCCCAGCTCTCCCTCTGCTGCAGCATCTCTGAGTCCTCCTCTCAGTCGCCAATGTCCAATGCTGCCCATATATTTCCCCAAACTTGGCTAAGCACCACCACAGGTAACTGATGGCCCTTTGTGTCACTTTATCCTAAGAGATGCTGGATGTTTAAGTCAAGGGCCTCAAATTACTGCAAAGAGCCCCCTCTGGCTCTTCTGGGCAATGGACTAAGAGACAAACCTTTCCCTCCAGAACAGATGGCTGAGAAGATAGACATCACGATGTTCACAATGAGAAGCATCTGGAGCAGCAGGGAGAGAAGGAAATTGGTGCATGGAAATAGAAGCTGCTTAAAATGTGGATTTGTGTTGGATAAGATCAGGATAACAGGAGTGGCCTCTGTCCACTGCCCTTTCAACATCAAAATGTGATGGATGACAGGGCCATGACTCACACATCTCCAGAAGTCGGGCCTAGGGGCTGGGTCAACCCTGAAGCAAACTGTAAGATCTGAAACATGACTCCTAAGGCCCCTGATAAGAACCCAGCACCAGATGGGAGACTGTGCAGAAAAACCAATGTTTAGCATATTAATGAAAATTTATGCACTTGGCCTATTTTATTGGTACAATCTGTTTTTGAGAATAAAAGAGAATAGATTTCTATTATTTGAATATAATTTGCATATTATAGCACTTGAAAGGGAAAAAAATGGTTATGAGCTACAAGATGGTGCAGATACATTGCAGGGTAAAGCGCTGAACAATGGTATTGAAAGCATTTCTTTTGCTGAACCTCCCCCACTGTCAGCAGAATTTATGCTTGATTTCTTTATTATTTTAACAGTTTGAACTACATATACTATAAACCAGGAATATGCAAACTATGCAGCTGGTAACAGTTTATCCAGATACATGCTAATCAATAAAAATAAAGAGTATATACGCATTATCTATCAAACACAAGGAGACCACAAAAAACAGTGCAATATTTTTTAGGCTGAGATAAATTTTAGCCCTTGTAAAATCATCTTAATTCTAGCTTGTTCCTTTCAATAATTAAAAAAATCATAAACTAACATAAAATAACACAGAAAGAAATTTCAAGTGGATTGTACCTCTTGGAATGGGTTTACACACCCATCAGTTCCACAGTTCCTACAAGTCCTCCATTAAAACCCTACTGCTCACAGCCCTCCTTTACACTATTGAAGTTTTAAATAGGACCTTCATCTTCATTCAGAAGAACTTATATAAGAACCCTTCCAGTTCTGTCATTCTGAGTCTATGAGATTTTTCACATTGTTTAAATAATATTCTCCAGTTCTGACATACATAGGAAGAAATCCTCCCCAAAATAGCTATTAATTCATAACATGTTGCTGAGATCTTACTTCATTTATAGGCAGACTAATTTTTTTTTAATTCTCTGTAGCATGATAATTTATGCAGCTATAGCATTTGGTACCATTATAAATGTTTTAGAAAACCTTAAAACATTTTTTAAAAATGTGGTTCCTTTGATTTTTCATTGTTACTTAATACCTATTTTTTCTTACAATGAAGAGAACTATGCAAGGTAGTAAATGAATTAAGTACTAATTGCACTACAAGAATTTCAGATGAAATCTACTTAATTCTATCAAACTTTTTCATCAATAGTATTTTGAATATAAAATTATGAATCAGTAATCTGCTGGTTATACTATAAAATAGTTTATGATGAGCATGTTTAGCCTCTGCTCACTGTAATTAAACTAGAACATTACATCCTCAAAACAGCTTCTACAAATATTTGCTCACCTCAATCCATAAACTGGGTTAAAAGTGGATTTAAAACATTAAGAAATTATAAACACTTATCAAAGGCAAAAATTAAGGATATTATCTAAGAATTGATATGCTGGCAAATCAAAAGAAGACATTTACAGTCCATGTGCTATTTGTGACCTGTACACTAATACTCACCCCCACTTTATATTTGCTCTAAGAGGAAAAGAAATTCTCAGGTTTTCACAGATCAGCTTTCCCCTGTACTCCCCAGACGGGAAAGCATCTGTGTGACATACCTGGTTCCCCCCAACCCCTGCCCTTACTCACAACCCCATGGAAGGAGGGCCTAAGGGGAGGGATGAGCAGCTGCTTCACTTGTCAACTAGTGTCTGTGCTATGCACGTCAGCTCACGAGAAGATCTCTCTTTAGAGTATTTTATCCTGACCTATCACACATCTACCTTCAGTAATCATCATTTACATGTTTTGCTCTCAATTTTATCACAGTGAAAGCAGTCACTGTGTTTAGGGTGTTTGTCAGAAGACAATGTAAGCCTAGATCTAGCAGAAATGCCCTTTCAGAGTGAACATGAAATGAAAGTGCTTTTAAATAAATAAAGCTGAAAATAAATTCATCACCAAAAGGGCTGCACAAGAAGTGTTAAAGCAATTCTTAAAGTGGTAGAAAAACAGAAACTCGAATTCTACACAGAGGAATGAAGAATGTCAGAATTGGTGATTATGTACATACAAAAGACTTCCTTTCTCAGTTTTTATTTTCTATAAAAGACAACTAAATGTTTAAAGCAAAAACAATAGAAATGTACTGTGGAGTTTATAATCCATGCAGAGATAAAATACATGACAACAATTCCACAAGGGACAGGCCAAAGAGTGGAAACAGAAGCATCCATCCTGTTGTAAGGCTCAGATGCCACACCTAATACGAAGGGAGACTTGGATCATCTAAAGATGTGCCTTGAAAACTGGGAATGACCACTAAATATTTTTTTAAAGTCTACCTTATAAGCAAACAGCAGAGTTAAAATTTAAAAAATACTCAATCCAAAAGAAGGGAAGACAAAAGTTTAAAAAGAACAAAAGAAGCAATGTGATGAACAGAAAACAAATAGCCAAATGATTAAGTTTAAATTCAGTCACATTGATAAAATATTGAAAATGACATTAGTATAAATGATCTAACCAAAGACTAGTGAGAATGGTTGAAAAGCAAGATTCAACTTCAGGAGAACTGTAAGAAATATACTTTATTTTATTTTATTTTTTTTTGTCTTTTGCCTTTTTTGTTGTTGTTGCTACTTCTTGGGCCGCTCCCGCGGCATATGGAGGTTCCCAGGCTAGGGGTCGAATCAGAGCTGTAGCCACCGGCCTACGCCAGAGCCACAGCAACGCGGGATCCGAGCCGCGTCTGCAACCTACACCACAGCTCACGGCAACGCTGGATAGTTAACCCACTGAGCAAGGGCAGGGACCGAACCCGCAACCTCATGGTTCCTAGTCGGATTCGTTAACCACTGCGCCACGACGGGAACTCCCAGAAATATACTTTAAATAGGAATTAAGTTTGATTAAAGGTAAGGATGTAAAAAGTATACACCACATAAGCACTGAGCAAAAGAAAGCTGGAATGGCTTTATTAAAACCAGGGTGAAGGAGATTTTAGAATGAGGTGACATGACCAGGGATAAAACGAGTCATTTCATAATAATAAAGAGGTTAATTTATTAAGACACAAATATTATTACCTTACATTCAATTGACTGGAAATTTCTTCCTTTCTTTTTTCTTTTTTTGGTTTCTAGGGCCACACTTGTGGCACATGAAGTTTCCAGGCTAGGGGTTGAATCCGAGCTGCAGCTGCTGGCCTACACCACAGCCACAGCAACACCAGATCTAAGCCACTTCTGCAACCTACACCACAGCTCACAGCAAAGCCATATCCTTAAGTCACTGAGTGAAGCCAGGGATCGAACCCGCATCCTCATGGATACTAGTCGGGTTTGTTACCACTGAACCACTACGGGAACTCCCAAGTGACTAGAAATTTCAATGGTGCTTTCTCACTAATAAACAAGCAGAAAGAAATAGTGCAGAAGACTTGAACAACCATCAAAGAGGGACAGACACTTCGTAACAAACGTACCAATTCATCTACAAGACATAACAATGCTAAGACTTTAGTTTCACTCAACAACAGAACCTCAAAATACCAAAACAAAGATACACGAGCATAGTTAAAAATTTCAATCTTCTTTCCTCAGCAACTGATAGTTAATGTAGACCACCCCCCCAAAAAAAAAAATCAGTAAAGATAAAGAAATCATGAAAAACACCACTGGACTTAATTCCTGACATTAACAAAACAATTCACTAAATGATGGAAGAATCTACATTCTTCTAAGGAGATCTGTCAGTAGAAGTGGCTGAGCAAAGGAGATGAGAGAGTGACAATAAGGGCGGAGGACAACCAGGAAAGCATGATATACAGGAAGCCAACAGATAAAACTTGTGAAAGATGGCTGCTGAAAGGACAAAAGTCCAAAATGTAAGAAAAAAAGGATGGGGAACTTGGTAACATACTGGTAATTGATGACTGGGGCAAGAGCAGTTACAGTGGAGGAGTGGGCTGAAACGCACACTGGAATGGACTGGGAAGTGAGTGGAAGGGACACTGCAAAGCTACAACAAGGAGTGGGGAGGGGTCTGCGGAGGGTGTGTGCTCATGGAGGTTGGCCACGGATGATGGGAGGGATGTGCTGAGGTAGACCCACTAGAGAAAGAAGTTTAGGGCACAAGCTGGAGGGACAAGAGAAAGGAGTGAATTCCTGGATAAGGCCAGGGAGGGTAGGACCCCTAGCCAAGGACATCCTTTAATAGGAAAAAGCACACAAGTAGTAGAACGTGACACTGAAAAAATAACCTGTAGCAAAAATCTTTGTAAGAGGTTAAATATCCCATTTTAAAAATGGATTATACAAATGCTTATAAACAATTTTCACCTTTTCCTCATGATCCAAGGACACCGTTCTGCACACTGATGATGTACTATTTTGGCAGAGTGATGAACTCCGTGACCTCCAAGATCTATGGGATGGGAAGTGTGATCTCCGTCCCTGCTTTCAAGGGCCACAGACCGATTTGCTTTTCTAGTGTTTTTTCTTCCCCTCCGTCTACATGAAATCTGCTTTGCTGTATTTCATGCCAGAATAAGTACTTCTACAGAACTACTAAGGCTGAACTAAGGTCATAAAAGGAAATCAAATAATCAAATGTATTATTTAAGGAATATTAACTTTATGTACAGCAGTAAGTTACTAAAAAACTCTGGGGTATACACCTTTACCACAAAAGTATGTACATCCTTGGCCTGCCCACCAAGATATGCCAAGTTTACAGAACCTCTGAAAATATGACTGCTATGAGGTGAGAAAATTTAGCAATCTCTACATTTAAGATAATCATAAGAAAACACTCCACGAAATAAAAAATCCAATTGGAAAATTAAATTTAAAATCAGGAGTTCCTGATGTGGCTCAGGAGGTTAAGGCCATGTCCATGAGGAGGCAGGTTCAATCCCTGGCCTCATTCAGTGGGTTAAGGATCCAGTGTTGCTGTGAGCTGTGGTGTAGGTCGCAGACATGGCTTGGATCCCAGGTTGCTGTGGCTGTGGTATAGGCCACCAGATGTATGTAGTTCCAATTCGGCCCCTAGCCTGGGAATTTAGGTGCGGCCCTAAAAAGAAAAAAAAAAAATTTTTTAATAACTAAATAAATTTACAATAAAATTTTCACTTAAAAATATTTTAAAATGTTAAGGACAAAAGAATTCAGGCAATTCATTTACATACAGAGTTAAACATATGAAAAATGTACAACTCACTAGTAAAAACAGAAATATAAATTTTTAAAAGTTAATACCATTACTCATTCACTAAATACACAATTTTTAAGTAAATGATAATAGTCAGTGCTATTCAGAGCATGAACTCTCACATACTATTTGTCCCACTGTAACTGTTTCTTGAAAGAAAACCAGGCCATATATAACTTTTTGAATTCCACTTAGAGAAATTTATTTTATGGAAATAACTGTGGATATGAACAAGGATACAGATGAAGGTGGTTACAACCAAAAAAACCCTGAAACCTAAAGGCCCAACATTAAAAAGATTAAAGTATGATAGAGCACCCAATGGAATTTGTTGTCATTAAAGAGAGAGGAATTTGACAATATGACAAAATGCTATTTTTGTAATATTTTTATAATATATAGTAAATACAAAAATAGGTTACAAAAACTATGTATAATATCCTATTTTGTTAAAAAGCTATATGTATAAAAATTAGATTATGAAAAGTAATATAACAAAATGCTATGTGATTGATTATATTCTAAATTTTCTATAATGTAATCTCTTAATAAGAAAAGAAACGTTGGTTACATATTTTTAAAGTAGCAAGTGAGAAAAGATAAGAGGTCTGGAATTTCACCAGAAAATGCAGATGAACATCTATTAATCCTCCTACATACATATTAGGCTACACGGCACTTCGATCCATTTATGATGAAATGCTTAAGCTCAGTTTAACACTGAAAACAGAAGCGGGGTGGGGCTGGGGAGGAGACAGGGTATGAGGGTGAAGAGGGATCTTTTGCTCTAACAGGAGCAGACCCTAAAGAGACCCTGAACAGCCAGCCAACCAGGCAGCTATTTTTTTTTTTTTTCTTGTCTTTTTTGCCATTTCTCGGGCCACTCTCGCGGCATATGGAGGTTCCCAGGCTAGGGGTCGAATCAGAGCTGTAGCCACCGGCCTACACCAGAGCCACAGCAACGCGGGATCCGAGCCGCATCTGCAACCTACACCCCAGCTCACGGCAACGCCGGATCGTTAACCCACTGAGCAAGGGCAGGGACCAAACCCGCAACCTCATGGTTCCTAGTCGGATTCGTTAACCACTGCGCCACGACGTGAACTCCCAGGCAGCTATTCTTTCAATGGCAATTTCCTTTCAGCACCAAAGAAAAGATGGAGGGGTTTTCTTCTTTCTGTTTGTTTTGATGTGTGTATGTGTGCTTATGTTTTTAAGGGATTAAAACAATATTATAGCAATCAAAGAGAAACAATAAATATGAAATGTTATCAAACAGATTAACGTTTTCCACTTGAGGAGCATACTTGCCTTTGGGTTGTTTGCATCAAACAGACCAGTTGAAAGTCCAATCAGCAAGGAACTCTGCTTTTTAGTTTTTGGTGGTGAATCAGAGAGAGATCGAAGTGGAAAGGATTCCTCTGGTGAACAGAGGGCTGAGTGAACTTGAGAGATGACTTTCAATTGTTCGGAATGAGCCACTTTATGGAAAAATGGTTCTGGCTGCACAGACTTATCTGCATCACACACAGAGGGCTGAGAACTATCTGCTCCAGGTTCTGTGGGATAAAGGACAGACCATGGTGTCTACAGAGTAATCAACGTTCTAAGTGATACTGAAAAAGTACAGTATGTAACATGTACATGCACAAAAAACTCCACGTCTATCAGAAAAACAGAAGCAAAATATATATGTGATTTTATTACCTTATAAATGATGTTTAAGGTATGTTTTATTTTCAGAAAAGACATTTTATTTGTTATATGATTCCAATATATCAGAAGTTTGAAAATGTAAATACAAGTGGAAGGAAATAAGAAAAAGTACTGTTTAGACACTCATGCTTAGTTCTAGTTTACCTTTGTTCCTATAGGTTAGATATTTAAAATGCTATACTCCTTATATTTTAATTAATGCTAGTAGAAGTAAGAAGACCACTTATTTAATGTCCCCAGTCCCTGGCTTAGCTTTGGCAAGCAATTCTTTTTGTTTTGAACATTCAGTAAGATAACTGACCAGAAAGTTTTATTGCCCACAGTGCCAAACAATATAGGATTATAAACACAGAGGTCAGGAGCCATTAAAAAGAACAAAATTCTGCCATTTGCAGCAACATGGATGGACCTAGAGATTATCACACTAAATGAAGTCTGACAAAGAAAGACATATACTGTACAGTATCACTTACACATGGAATCTAAAAAATAATACAAGTGAATCTATATACAAAACAGAAACAAACTGATATATATAGAAAATGAACTTGTGTTTAGAGGGGGAGGGATAAATTAGAAGTATGAGGTTAACAGATACAACTACTCTGCATAAAACAGATAAGCAATAAGGATTTACTATACAGCACAGGGAACTAGACCCAATCAATATCTTGTAATAAGCTATAAAGGAATCTAATCTGAAAAAACAAAACAAAACAAAACACACAACCCAAATCTCTATGCTGTGTACCTAAAATATTGTAAACTGATTATACTGTAATTTTGTAACACAATATTGTAAACTGATTATACTTTGAAAAAATAAAAAAATAAATGCAGAGTGTGGTGCTCTATGCTTATCACATTTCTGAAATGATTGAGGTGAACGGTAAGACATGCTATTAATATACAGTCCTAGGTCACTAGGCTGTACAGCAGAAATTGACACAACACTGTAAATCAACTATACTCTAATAAAAATAAAATAAAAACAACCAAATGAAATGTATTGCGTCCAAAACAGAAAAAAAAAAAAAAAGGATATTAGTGGGAAAACTAGAACAATTCCAGTAAGAACTGTAATTTGTTATGTGGTATTATATGAATTTAATTTCCTGGGTCTTATCATTGTAGTGGGGATGCTGGCATTAAAGGAAGTTAGGTGAGGGGACCACAAGAATTTTCTGTATTATGCTGGGAAAAAAAAAAAAAAAGATCACAAGTGTTTGTTCGCTTGTATGAAGCATAAACTTTGCTGTTTTACATTTTGATTGTGTGACACACTGTCATTAGAACTTTGTTGGAGTCCCACTGCATAGCACAGGGAACTATATTCAATATCCTGTGATAAACCATGACTGTAAAGAATATGAAAAGAATGTGTGTGTGTGTGTGTGTGTGTGTGTGTGTGTGTATAAAATGAGTCACTTTGCTGTACAGCAGAAATTAACACACTGTAAGTTAACCATACTTCAATAAAATTAAAAAAATACACAGACAAAAAATACATATAGTCTAAATAATCAGGTTAGTGCTCACAGCTGTCCAGAACTAGGCCAATCAGTGATGCTCACCTACATGAACTTCGCCAAGATGACCCACACTCCCCATGGCTCCATCTTCAGAACCTTCATTTTGCTGAGTAGGGACTCTATCCTCCAACCTACCACAGAGATAACGCCAGTTAAAACACACACTTTTCTAGAAATAAAGGTACTCTCAAATATGGAACACAGGTTCACTACTCTTCTCATTAAACACACACCTTCTCCATAAGCACCCCATGTATTTCAGCCTGTTCACACCTTCACATTCACACTAATACACAAAAACCAGCCTCAACATTCTCATCACAGCGGTCTCCAAAGAGTGGCCCCTATATATCAGCAACACGTGGGGACCGGCCAGGAATGCAAGTTCTCAGTCCCCACCATAGATGTGGGAGTCAGAAGCTCTGAGAGATAAAGCTGAGAAATTGGTTTTAATAAATCCCAAACTAATTCTACTGTTGCCAATGTTTGAGAACCACTACTTTAAGCAATCAAAATGTCCCTTAATAGCAGACAATATAAAACACATATTAATCCTATGAAATATTATTCAGCTATTTAAAAATGGAGTAGAAATCAGTATAACCAGATATGGAATGATAATCCAGATATATGATTAAGTAAGAAAAATAATCTTGAGACCAATTTATATAAAATGGTATTAGGTTTCGGGAAAATGTTGCGTGGTGCAGTAGAAGGAATAGAATAATATGCACAAAAACGTTTTAACCTTTAAAGGGAGTGAACTGATTTATGTAAAGAACTCACAATTTTATCTCAATACATGCTGGGAACTAAACTCATGTATTTTATATACATACATACATATTTTTTATTAAAGTATAGTTGATTTACATGTTCTGTTTCTGTTGTACAGTAAAGTGACCCAGCCACCCATACAAACCCATCCCCCCCCACCCCCATTTTCCATCAGTTTCTTACCCAAGAGATTGGGTACAGTTCCCTGTGCTGTACAGCAAGGCCTCATCCCCTACACATTCTAAACGTAATAATCTGTATCTACCAACCCCAAACTCTCCGTCAGTCCCCCTCTCTCCCCCTTCGCCTCTGGAAAACACAAGTCTGCTCTCCATGTCCATGATCTATTTCTGATTATAGATAGGAACATTTGTGTCATATTTTAAACTCAACATATAAGTGATATCATATGGTTTGTTCTCTTTCTGACTTAATTCACTTAGTACGAGAGTCTCTAGTTCCATCCATGTTGCTGCAAATGACATTATTTTGTCCTTTTTAATGGCTAAATAGTATTCCATTATATATGTACCATTTATGTTTAATGTAATTATGGGTATGTCATTTCTTAATTTTTTTGGATTGCTATTTTGGGTCTTTTTTCTTTCCTTCCTCTTTTAGTTGTATTCTCTTGTGATTTTATGATCATCTTTGTCGTTGTGTTTGGTTTCCTTTTTCTTTTTTATGTGTGTCCATTATAGTTACTTGATTTGTGGGTCCCATTATTTTTTGATATAACCATCTAATATATGCAGAATTGCTTCTGGTTGCTGGTCTCTTAACTTCAAATTCATTTTCAATGTTCTCCACTGGTCTTCTTCTCTTCCCATGCTTGCTACTGTAGATAACATATTTGACAGTGGGTGATTTCCTACTTTTATATTACCTTTGTGTTTACCAGTGAATGTTTTCATTGTAATATTCTTGTTTCTAGTTGTGGTTTTTCCTTTTCTGCTTAAAGAAGTTCCTTTAGTAGTTGATGTAGAGCTGGTTTGGAGGTGCTGAATTCTCCTAGCTTTTGCTTGTTTGAAAAGCTTTTGATCTGTCCATCCAATCTAAATGAGAGTTTTGCTGAGTAGAATATTCTTGGTTCTAGGTTCCTCCTCTTCATCACCTCAAATATATCTTGCCAGTCCCTTCTGGCTTGTAGAGTTTCTGCTGAAAAATCAGCTGTTATCCTTGGGGGGGTTTCCTTGTATGTGATATGTTGCTTTTCCCTTGTGGCTTTTAATATTCCTCTTTGTATTTAATTTTCATCAGTGTGATTAGTATGTGTCTTGCTGTATTTTTCCTTGGGTTTATTTTGTATGGAATTCTCTTTGCTCCCTCAATTTAAGTGAGTGCTTCCTTTCCTTGCCCATGTTAGAGAAATTTTCAGCTATAATTTCTTCAAATATTTTCTCTGGCTCTTTCTCTCTTCTCCTTCTGGAACCCCTATAATGATGGTGCATTTAATGTTGTCCCAGAGGTCACGTAAGACTCTCCTCAGTCCTTTTTGTTCTTTTTTTCTTTATTCTTTTCTGTGGCAGTGATTTCCACCACTCTGCCTTCCACCTCACTTGTTTGTTCTTCTGCATCCGATAACCTACTACTGGTTCCTTCTAGATTATTTTTCATTTCAGATATCGTGCCATTCACCTTGCTCTTTAAATACTCTAACTCTTTGTTACACATTTAAGTTCTCAATCCTTGTCTCTATTCTTTTCCCAAGACCTTGGATCATCTTTACTATCATCTCTCTGAATTTTTTTTAGGTAGATTGCCTATCTTATCATTTACTGGTTTTTGTGTCCTTGTCTTGTTCCTCTGTCTGAAAGCTACTTCTTTGGCATCTCATACTGTCTACCTTTCTGTTTATCATCCCCTTGAGAGTAGGTATGTAGATGAAGCAGCGGGTGCCCAGTCCTGGAGTTCTCAGGGGTGGTAATGATTCTTGTGTACCCAGATCAAGTAATGGGAGCAGCTGTATCACACTTCCTCTCCTGGAGCTGGGTGGCTTCTAGGGATGGGGTGTGTGAGTCACGTGGCAGTGATTCACAGTTCACAAGATTGCTTCTGTAGCATGAGGGGGCAGTAGTGTCTCTGGCAACTTTTCTTGCTACTAGGTAGCTTTCAGGACTACTTTCTGTACCTTGCAATGTCAGCAGTTGCTCTTGTAGTCCCCACCTTGGCTGGGGAGGCTGTAGCAACTGCTCTCTCCAGCTGTAGAGGCAGACTTCGCTGTTCGGTCAACACTCTCCTTGCTTGGTCACTTTAGGGATCTCCCTCTATAGCCCCAGAGGCAGGGGGCTTCTTCCTAACTGTTGCAAAAAGATTCTCTCTTTAGCTTCAAGATATATACTTTTGGCAGTCCCTCCCCCTACCTGCCTACTGGTAGGAGTGCTCTCTGTAGCCACTACGGTTTGAAGTATGGACCAATGGGCCTCCCATGGCTCCCTTGGTGTGAAATGAGTGTCACTGACAGGGGCCCTCGCAAGCCCACTGGAATGGCCCTGTTGCCTGTGCTTTTCTCCACCTAGGTAGCCCACAGATCCAGCAGGGAGCATGCACCAGCAGCTCTTTCTTGGCTCTTTTTGGCACAGGATGGGTGCCACTAGTGCAGACCCCTACAGGGCCACTGGGTATGTCTGCTGAACGTGTGCTTTCCCAGTGGGGCAGTTTACAGTTCCTGTGGGGCATGGGGGCCGGCAGCCCTCTCTGGGCTCTTATGGAGTCAGTGACACTAGTCTGGGCCCCTATGGCTACTGCTCCTGTGCAGTGCGGGTGCCGGTGGCCTTCTCTGGGTGCCTTTGGAGTCAGTCCAGCTAGTGTGGGCCCCTGTACAGCAAATGAGTGTGGCCTTGTTGCTTTTGTTTTCCCTGGTTGGGCCAATGGTGGCTCTCGCGGGGAATGGGCACCACTGGCAGCTCTGCTGGCACAGGTCAGATGCTACAGGCACAGAGGCCACCCAGAGGCCGAAGGTAGTGCTATTGCCCCAGGCGGTTACTCTGCCAGTTCCAAGATCTCTGTAGCCCTAAGGGTGGCGCTGCTTCCCAGATGTTGTTAGGTAGCCGCTGCTGCTGAGTGGCTCCCAGAGCTGAAGCAAACAATACTGCAGCTTGAGAGATCCAGCTCACAGCAAACCAGGCTATAAAGGCGGATGCTGCCCCTTCCTTCCAGCAACCTCAAACAATGGCATCGAAACTGGGTTGCCTCTGCTTACAGGGCCTCAGTTGTGTTTGTCCTATACCCTAGTACCTCCAGGCTGTTTCCATGTGGCCAGCCGTGGTTTTTGTCCACATAGCCAGCTCCAGCTCCCTCTTTGAGCCTGATCTCTATGGCCAGAGTTTTAGTTCCTGACACCTACTGGCACCTGAATACGGTTGCCAATAGCACTGACCCGTTTGTGGAGGATTGTTTCCACTTGAACTGCTTCACACTGATTTTCCAGAGTTCCTCCTCCATCTTGGTTGATCTCTGTGCTGCTGGGGGAACTTCCCAGGGCGTGTGGCAGATTTCCCTCTTTCCAGCTCCCTCCTAGGGGCACAGGTCCCATCTTGCTTCCTTTTGATTCTTTCTTCTTTCTTTTGTTCTATCTGGTTTCGTAAAGTATTTCTTGCTCTGTCATAAACCTGAGGTCTTTTGTCAGTTTTTACCAAATGTTCTGTGTGAACAGTTCCACATATAGACGTATTTTCAATGTATTTGTGGGAGTAGGTGAGTCTCACATCCTACTATTCTGCCATATTCCCTGAATCTCATGTATTATATTTATAAACAAAGTTTAAAGACTGGAAGAATATACTCCAAAAGGTACGAGTAATTTATCTCTGGAGTTTTCATTTATAAGGCAGTTTTATTTTGCTAATACCTTTTAATCCATTCCAAATTTAAATAATTTTTTACTTTTTCAATTCTTGCATTTGGAGTGGATAAGCAGGGTTCTGCTGTACAGCACAGGGAACTATAACCAATCACTTGTGATGGAACATGATGAAAGATACTATGAGAAAAGAAATATATATATATACAATTGAGTCACTGTGCTGTACAGCAGAAATTGACAGAACACTGTAAACCAACTATAATTAAAAATTTTTAAATTAGAATTTAGAAAAAAGTAAATATTTCTGGGAATTCCCTGGTGGCTTGGAAGTAAAGGATTCAGCACTGTCACTACCGTGGCTTGGGTTGCTGCTGTGGTGCGGGTTCAATGCCTGGCCTGGAAACTTCTGCAGGCTGTGGGCATAGCCAAAAATAAGCAATGTTCCTTAGTTACTCAAAAAGTTAAATATAAAATTACCGGGGAGTTCCCCTCGTGGCACAGCAGAAATGAATCTAACTATGAACCACGAGGTTGCGGGTTCAATCCCTGGCCTCGCTCAGTGGGTTAAGGATCCGGTGTTGCCCTGGGCTGTGGTGTAGGTCACAGACATGGCTTGGATCTGGCATTGCTGTGGTTCTGGCACAGGCTGGCAGCAACAGCTCCAATTAGACCCCTAGCCTGGGAACCTCCATATGCCATGGGTGCAGCCCTATAAAGACAAAAGACATAATTATATATATATGGTAATTATATATATATATAATTATCATAGGCCGCAGCAATTCCACTCCTAGATACACACCCAAAAGGACTGAATACAGGTGTGCAAATGAAGACTTCTACACAAGGCTCAAAGAAATACTATGCACAACAGCCAAGAGATAGAAATTCCTGGTAGGAATGACCTACCATTGTCTGCTGAATGTCAGCAACTGCTCAAAGGATTAAAATGTAGGATATATTCACAAAATGGAATACTCTTCAGCTATAAAAAGGAATGAAGAACTGATACATCCTAAACACAGAGAAGCTTTGAAAACTGAATGCTAAGTAAAGAAGCCAGGTTCAAAAAGCCAAATACTGTATGATTCCCCAGGAACTGTCAGGACTAGGCAGATCCAGAGACAGAAGCAGATCAGTGGTGCAGGGCCCATGAGAGAGGAACACAGGAAATGGCTGCTTCCTGGTGCAGGGGTTCCTTTGTGGGTCAGGAAATACTCTGGAACCACAGAGTGGTAACTTGTGCATTTTAAGATGACTAAATGATAAATTTTATGTTATACAGATTTTATCTTAGTTTAAAAAAAAGTTACTTTTACGACTCCCCTAACCACTCAAACCTCAGTTGCCTTTGCTGTTATCAGTCTTGTGCACATCTTACCACACTATTCCTTTAAAGTTACATACATATATATGCACATAAAGACATAGAAAACAATTTTAATAGGCTTATCAGTGTTATTATGATATATGGAAATGTATCATAATAATACAATGTAATTTTATTTTGTTAATCATCAAGTATCATGGATACATTTAATATATAGTAAATATATATAATTTATATAATAGCTAATAAAAATAATATATGTTAAATATAATAGAATTATACACTATTAATATTAAGATATCTAATATCTTATTAATAATATATTATTTAGTATCTTTTTATTAAATGTAATTTTATTTTGTTAATCATCAAATATCATGGATATATTTCCATATTCATACATGGAGACCCAATTTATTAAGTGCCACACACTGTACACAGCCAAAAGAGTTTACTACCTGGCCCTTGATAGAAAACCAATGATAATCCCTGCTACAGAGCTCAGCAAAGGAAGGAATTTCCAATGACTTTCTATGAAGGAGACATAACAAGAACACCACGGAAGACTCTCCTGAGTATTAATACAAAACCTCATAATGACACAACTAGAGTCCATTAACATAGTATCACATGACCAAGTAGGGTTTCCTAAGGTATGCAGCACAGTTCAATAGGAGCCTAGTAATAATTCATAATACTGATAGAGGAAAACAATTACATGGACAGTTCCATAGATGCCAAAAAGTCACTTGACGAAATACATTCCTGACTTTGTTTTAGCCAGTAAAATGAGTAGATATTGTTCTGAGCTAGAAGTTATAGTCACGCCTAATGAGGGTTAACATTAGAGTCATTTCACTCAGGTTAGGAACAAGACAAAGACACCCCTATTTCTAGTATCTAGCACTGTATAAGAAACACTAAGAGCAAGGAGAGAAAGAAACAAGTGTTTAAAAAACTGGAAAGACATAAAGCCATCATTATTTTCATATGATATGACTGTATATCTGAAAAATACAAAAGAGTCAACAGAAAATCTATCCTGAACCATAGTAGATGCAATAAGACAGTGGCAGCACAAAATCAATGTAAAGAAATCAACAGCTTTCATATAAACAACCTTCTACTTCTCTCACAGAGGAACAGGCACCATTTACACCACCAAACAAATGATAATAGAGCCAGGAATAAGCTTAGCAATAAAAGGGTAAAGACTAGATAAAAAAACTCCAAACATGATCAAAAAGAAAGGCTTACCATTCAGGAAGAATACAACATGTTCATTCCCCCATGTCAATTTATGATCTAACATCCCAATATGATGTAAATTGATTTTGTGTGTGTAGGGAGGAAGGTAAGCTGAAGTTAAGAAATTCTAATTCAGATGAAAATTTATACAGGCAAGAAGAGCAATGAAAGAGAATAAACTTTACATGATCTTAAATATATATTTTATATTTTAATTAAAAGTGTGTACTAGTACACTGAACAAAGATTAGTGGATCAGGAAAATAAAGTATTAAGAATGAACCCAAATTACTGAGAAAATTCAGCACATATTAAAAGTGGCATTTGAAATCTATGCAGGATAGGTGGGCTTTTTTTTAACAAATGCAATTATGACCACCAGGTAGCCATCTGGGAAAAAACATGAATCTATAGACCTCAGGATAAATTCCAAAAAGATCAGAGCTAAAGTGGCTACAATGAAGATACTAGAAGAAAAGATTAAAAAACTCTTTGTAACCTTAGAAGAAACAAAGTTTCTCTAAATAATTAAAAAAAAAAAAAAAAAACACAAACCTGCTTCATGGCAAAAAGATAAAACGCAAAAGACCAAGAGTGAAAAAAGTTGGCAATTCACATAAAAACCAAGGCAAATATCTCTAATATTTAAAGAGTTCTTACCAATTTATCAAAGACCAAACAATCAAATTTTTAAAATAGGTCAAAGATATAAACAGGGAATTCAAAGAAAAGCAAATACAAAAGTAACTCAAACATTGAAAGGATATGCTCAACTATACCAATAAAAAGAAAGAGATAGACTGAGACCCCAAACTGAGATGGCCTTTTACCGATCAGACTGGCAAAAACCAAAAATTTGATAGAAAAAAGTTTGGCAAGGCTGAGTGCATGCATTAGTACAATCCCTGGGGAGAACACTGTCTGTGTTTATAAAAATCACTTCTCTGTATCCATCTTGGAAATACATAGTTGTCCCCTTATGAGCAGGGAGAGTGCATAAATATTGCTGGATGGGGACAGACTAGGAAAGTGACTTTTCACTGCTTCTTTATATACATGTTGATTTCTGAACCCCATGAACGTAATATCTATTCCAAAATTAAATTAAATTATTATTATTATTATTTGCTTTTTAGGGCTGCTCCTGCAGCATATGGAGGTCCCCGGGCTAGGGGTCCAATTGGAGCTGCAGTTGCAAGCCTATGCCACAGCCACAGCCACACAGGATCCAAGCCACCTACACCACAGCTCATGACAACACCAGATCCTTAACCCATGAGCGAGGTCAGGAATCGAACTGGCAACTTCATGATTCCTAGTTGGATTCATTTCTGCTTCACTACAATGAGAACCCCTAAATTATTTTTATAAGGTGCTATACTAGGACTTAGTGTAATATTGGGTTATTAGAGGATTTCTTTAAAAGGTATTACCAGCCTTCTTGTCGTGGCTTGATGGGTTAAGAATCTGACTAGTATCCATGAGGATGCAGGTTCAATCCTAGCCTCGTTCAGCAGGTTAAGGATCCGGTGCCATGAACTGTGGTGTAGGTCACAGATGTGACTCAGATCCTGTGTTGCTGTGGCTGTGGTGAAGGCTGCAGCTGCAGCTCCAGCTCCAATTCGACCCCTAGCCTGGGAACTTCCACATGCCACAGGTGCAGCCCTAAAGAGTAAAAGGTATTACAAAAAGGGATGGAAGTTCTGAAATGCCAGGGAAGAGGGAACATACTCGACTTCCCCTGCGTCCTTCCCATCACTCATCCACACGGTGACTGCAGAGCAGGGCGGGTGACTGTCTCTGTCTGCCCTGCTGGGCTCCTGGAGAACTTCCATTTCCAGGTCGTCAGGCTCTGCAAAGGAAACACACAGCAAAAACATGTCTTGGGGCAAAAACCACTTAGTGAAAACAATACATCTTCTATAAATTATCACACCTAGTTTAGGTTAAAGTAGCAATAATAACAAAAAATTTAATATTTTATCTGAGGATCTTCAATCTTACTGTTTACTCTCTAGTTGTTTCTGAAATAACAGACTTTTCCTTTTGCATTGTCAGTGCAATGAAAATACCCAAAAGAAATAGTTACTCTGTGTATTTCATTATTATAAAAGGATTTCTCTTCATTAAAATTTTAGTAATATGTAAATTGCTTTCCAAAATGTACACAAACTAAAGGATAACAGTACCTGTGGTCAGAAATATGGAAGAGTAGACTACAATATCATTGATTAGTAACTGACAGGAAAGTTCAATCATCAAAAAACGCCTATTACCTGGCCTTTTGTAATGACACTGAGAACATAATTGGAGTGTACTAAATCTATTTTCCTAGACCTTCAAATAATGAATAAGCAGGGTACTACCTCTGTTTTCTTGCAGTGAGTAATAGTTCCTGAAAGTAAATAGTATGAGAACAAAGATTTTATTTTATTTCATTTTATTTTACAGCCACAGGTATGGTAAATGGAAGCTCCGAGACTAGGGGTCAAATCAGAGCTGTAGCTGCTGGCCTACACCATAGCCATAGCAATGCCAGATCTGAGCCACCTCTGCAACCTACACCACAGCTCATGGCAAGGTGACCTTGACCCACCGAGTGAGGCCAGAAATGGAATGTGCATCCTAGTTGGGTCTGTTTCTGCTAGGCCACAAGAGGAACTCCCAGGAGTTCTTTCTTCATTTGTTAACTTCCTTTTCCTCTCCGGTTCAAATTATCAATACTTTCTTGCTTTAGCCACTATGACTCCCATTTTTTTTCCCCCTGAAATTTGATACCCTTTCCTTCTCTATTTTGTTGTTGTTGTTGCTGACTGAGGTTTACTGAAAATATTACAGCATAGCAGAAAGATTCAAACGGCTCCACGTGGTGTTTTGAAATTCATCGCAACTGTAGGCTGAGTGACTTGCAGGTTGGACAGACCGCTAAAGTCCAAGAGTTTCAGCATCTCCTTAGTGTCAGGATCTACTTCAATGATCTCCTGATCCAGGGCTGAGACCTCAGGCACATAGTTATCTCTCCTCTCTCTCTCCTCCTCCTGCAGCTTGATGGAGATATCTCTCACTGGTCCTCTCTGAATCCGCTTCATCAGATGTGTGACATAGCCTGCGATCTTATTGCAGAGCTTCTTGCTGGAAATAATGGCAATCTCCTCGCACGTGCACACGTAGTACTTTTCAATGATGACCCAGGCCGCCTTCTTCACAGTCTTAGTGTGAATGCGGCCCAAGTTGGCGGGTCCTTGGTAAAAGAGAAAACAGGAAGCACCCCCTTCTCTATTTTACAAGTTTCCAATTAGCTGTCCTGCTTAGAAAGATGACTGACACTGTACCAAACTTTAAAATTTTATCTTTTACTTAAATGATTTTTTGGTCATGCATATAAGGTAATAAGCACTTGGGAAAGGGATTTTTTTAAAAACTTTTTTAATGAATAATTGTTCTCTAGTACCTTAAGCCATATCAATACGACTCACTCTATACAGCAGATCTGTGACTTTATTGTCCAGGAAGTTGGAAATATTCACTATGTGCTCTCTGTAGAAAACGTCTGCAAGTCCTTGCACTAGGCCATACAGCCTCTATTACATGCCTAACAGGGTTTTGTTTTGTTAAAGAACAGGTATAAAATGCCTATTAACTATGATCCTAATGAATAAGACTATTGAAGTGACTGTGGTGAATTAAAGATGGACACACATACAGCAAGATCTCCGACGTTCCTGTCATCTAGAGGGGACTCTGTTTCCCCTCCCTTGCATTTGGGCTGGCAGTGTGATTGCCTGGGCCAAATGAGAGAGCTTAAGTGTTAGAAGCCAGTTCCAGGTCCAGACTTTAAGAGAAGTGGCAGCTTCCACCTGGGCATCTGGAAGTCCAAGCCACCATGAAAGACCATACAGCAAGGCTCTGAGACTGAAATGAAGGAGAGGGACCAGCTAGACAGGCCCAGCCAAGCCCCTAACTCAAGACATGACCCATGGGCCTGACACTTCCTCGCACCCTCCAAACAAGCATAGCTGAGAGCTGACAGCTAAACACCACTGAGCGATGCCAGCTGGGACCCCGTGGAGGAGGAGAACCTTCCATTTCCTAATCCACCAAGGTGTGGGAGAAAATACAATCATCACTAAGTCTCCAGAGCAATTTTTTTGCAGCAAGAGATGACTGAGACAGAATTTCATATCTGAAAACAGGGTAGGAATTCCTGTTGTGGTGCAGTGGAAATGAATCCGACTAGGAACCATGAGGTTGTGGGTTCGATCCCTGGCCTTGCTCAGCAAGTTAAGGATCCAGCGTTGCTGTGAGCTGTGGTGTAGGTCGCAGACACAGCTCGGATCTGGTGTTGCTGTGGCTGTGGCTCATGCCGGCAGCTACAGCTGATTAGACCCCTAGCCTGGGAACCTCCATATGTCATGGGTGCGGCCCCAAAAAGACAAAAAAGAAAGAAAGAAAGAAAATAGATTGCAACATAACAAATCTCAAAAACATGCACTGATTTTGGGACAAGGCAGCAGCAGGAGCTGAACAAGGCTTCAAGGAGATGGTGGTGAGAGACTGGCCAGTGACAAACAGTTACAGAGGCTGGAGGAAAGGGCCTTCTTGTTACAGGATGGCAGAAAATTTGGCACCTGTGATAACAAGGATGAAAGAAAATGCACCTAATAAATTCAATGACCAAGCTAATCTGAGCAGAGCATTCCAAGTGCCATCTGGATTCCTGTGGCAGCCTCGGGTAACATACCAGGAGGAAAGGGCTAGCTGAAGAAAGAATTGTTTGGATTATGAGGAGAATTCAAGAGGAGACAGCTTCTCAAGGGAAGACACGGCCTCCAGATAAACACTAAACCAGGTGCTAAGGTGCATTCTCGGAGCAAAGACAAAGTCAAGGGTGTGGCCAAACAGCAGCTTGTCACACAGACTCTCATGGTTGGACAAAAGACTGCTAAGGATCTCAAGTACCCGTCTCCCAGCATCCACAAAGGCACTAACGAGAGAGAAGGCACAGCCTCCAAAATAAGCAACAAACCAAAAAACCCCAGTGATTTTTGACAATTGTGGTGAATGTCAATAATATTGGATGGAAATCCACAAAATCATTAGGAAAATTCCACATGCAGAAGCACCCCTAGCTCGTACTGAAAGCAGAGGATCCAGTTCAGAAGAGAGGAGCCCTCGAAGGCATGGACTCCTGGTGCAGGGGAGACCACTGGCCATGCTACTGGCGGGATTCCATGTCCAAGTACCAATGAGCACTGTGTGCTTCCCTCGGTCCTGGTTTTGGAAAAGAAGCCTCCAGTCCTGCCTCACCACTGGATGTTAAGTAGATGGAAGGAAGTGGCTGTTTTTGATTTTTACTTCTAGTTTCAAAGATTGAGAGTAATTGTATTCAGAGAACTATACCAAGGAAACACATTTATACACAAGCCTGATCTCGATGATAACGTCCTTAAACTCTGAGCCAATGTCATATAAGATGAGGCTTTGAAGAGTAAGTGTGTTTTGCAGGTGAGGGTGATGTAAACAATTCTGGTCAAACAGCAGACTGTGATAATAAAGATGGCTACGATCTTTAACCCTCTTACCTTTGAGAAGTGGGGTCTGTTTCCCTTCCCTCTGAATCCAGGCTGGCCTGGAACTGCTTTGACCAACGAAGTACAGAAGAAGTGACACTGCCAGTTCTGAGACTAGCTTCTACGAGTAAAAGCTGCTTATTACCCGGGTATCTATGGGCCAAGTAAGATGTCCGACCACCCTGCTGAAAGACTACACGTGAAGAGGAAGGCGGCCCAGGTAGGCCACCCTGTGAGCTATATCTGTCAGGACACCTGTTAAGCCCTCTGGGGCACATGAGACCAGCCTGACTGCCAGCTGAACACCCCAGGCAATCACAAAGCCAAGAGCACACATATTAGAGAAACACACGGGTGGGCCAGGCCTCGACTCAATTCCCGACACACACAAAGTAGTGTATGTCAGGAACTGAGTACTGTACATTACATTTATAGTAGTAAAATGGCTGTTGTTTTAACATGAAGTTTTGGGGAGATCTGCTATGTGGCAATTAAAAAAAAAAAAAAAAAAGAGGCCAGTTACTAGAAAAACAGTGAACCTAATTTGAGATGAATCACCCAAACACATATACGTATTCTGAAGATCTGTTTATAAAAAATACATTAAAGCATTATTAAATCAAATAAAGCTCATCTGATCTATTAAAACGTACCATCCACATTTCCTTCTGGTTTCAATGCTGTCTCTGCCTCACTAAAGTCTGGACTATTTGTCTCAACAGAAGAATCAACAGTAGCTGATGGCTTCATTTCAAGTGAAATACATTTTATTTTTTCTTTTAAAATTTCTTCTCTTTCAGGAGAAATCTCTGAAACAACAACAATAACAACAAGAAAAGAAAAATCATGCTATGTTCTCAAAGTGGCTTGAATTTTTATCTGTAACCGCATTAGAACAAAGTTCATTCTTAAAAAAAGGTAGTTACTGGTTAAGTTCTGTTACACACTAGAAATTAATAAATCATTAAAGCATACGATAGCCAAATTTAAATTAAAAAGGTGTTTTTGCTATAAAGGCACTGTTTTTCAGGCTTTTCAGATCAGTTAGAAAAATGTTTGGCTTTACTTAAAATCACAGCTCCTATTAAATTTAAAAGTGAGATAGTACTAAAATGCACTTGACGAGTATTCTGGACCTAGATATTTCAGCATTAACCAAGGTATGACATCAGTGTATTAACCTTTCCGAAGGACTGGCACCTTGTTTTGAACACGAGCACTCAGTGATGTTGCTGCTTTAGGATCGAGTTCCCCACAGTCATCAGCCCTTCCCCTATAAGCTGTGGGACCCAGTCTGTAACCACTGATGACAGGCATGAATATGAAGACATACCTCACTGTACAAGTGAAGAAGATATTCTTCTAAAACTACAGCGAAATACACATGGTGATAGCAGAGAGAGTTGACTCTCATGACTTTTCTATTTGCTGGGACTGGGTCTGCATCACGCCCATGGATAAGACACTTTAATAATTATGAATTATAAAAATTCCTTAAAATAGAAAACTTTAAAATCAAAAATTTTCCATGGGATAGAGACATTTCAGTGTCAAGCATAAAGATTTTGAAATATATAGAATTAGGTTATATCATTCATATGTGTGTGATTTTGTAAAACTCTCAAATTAATTTTTAAAATTTCAATTTTACCACTGTTATATGAATGTATTTTTATTTTTAACAACCACATTTATAAAACCACATTTCATCTCACCATCATCTTCATTCCACCTCAGTCACTCCAATGCACATGGTTTTGACTATCCCAGTTGACTGACTGTGTATGTATGCACAGGAATGTTTTATTCAAATGTATTTAGAATTTTCATTAATCAAAAACAAACTTTATCTTCATGTATAAAACCATTTTATGCAATGTAAAATGCATAATATTATACAAAATATTCAGAACACAATTATTTTGGTAATTTAGTTTGTATTTTTTTTTTTAGCTGCATCCACGGCATGTGGAATTTGCTAGCTAGGCACCAAGCCTGCACCATAGCAGTGACCCAGACCATAGCAGTGACAATGCTGGATACTAAACCACTAGGCCGCCAGGGACTCCTAAATCAGTTTGCATTTTTAATGTCCCAGTTGCAGTATTTAATTATTTAAAACATATTGAAACTTGGTAATGACCAATAAAGGTATAAAAAGCAAATGGTAAAAATTAATTAATTTCTAAGGTGGCTAAGATAAAGTTTACTTGCCTATTCCTTTGGTTAAAACATATGTGTGTGTGTGTGTGTGTGTGAATGATATTTTTTAAATTATGAACTAATTGTTTTTGTGTGTTTCTAGTAATTGCTTTGAAACTGTCCATCCTTTTAAATGATGCCAGGAGGGGCTGCTCTGGCTTAGGACAGCTTACTAAAGTTCTCTGGAAGATGGCCAGGTCACTCTGCCTGCTCCTTTCCAGCTCACTGTTGGGAGCCCCCACACTAACTCCATCTTTGCTCACCTGCTGGGTTTCTCAGTAACCTTCCTGTACCTGAGCTTGTCGGTTCATCTCACCATCATCTTCATTCCACCTCAGTCACTCCAATGCTCAGATCTTGGAGATCTCGTCATTAAATACAGCTTCTCAAAACGTTCAATGTTAAAATATTTCATGTTCTAATATCTAACATCCTGCTTTTCCACTTATCTTCCTCTACCACTGCAACTCTAAAGAATATTTCCCAATCAGGGAGTTTCCATTGTGGCTCAATGGGTTATGAACCCAACCAGTACCCACGAGGATGCATGTTTGATCCCTGGCCTCACTTAGTGGGTTAAGGATCTGGCATTGCCATGAGTTGTGGTGTAGGTCGCAGACGTGGCTCGGATCCTGCGTTGCTGTGGTTCTGGCGCAGGCTGGCATCTACAGCTCTGATTAGACCCCTAGCCTGGGAACCTCCATCTGTTGAAGGGGTGGCCCTTTAAAAAAAAAAAAAAAAAAAAAAAAAAGATTTGGTTCAGGAGTTCCTGTCGTGGCTCAATGGTTAACAAACCCGACTAGCATCCATGAGGACGCAGGTTCGATGCCTGGCCTCACTCAGTGGGTTAAGGATCTGGAGTTGCCGTGAGTTGTGATGTAGGTCGAAGATGAGGCTCAGATCCTGCATTGCTGTGGCTGTAGCATAAGCTGGCGGCCACAGCTCAGATTGGAACCCTACTCTGGGAACCTGTATATGCCGCTGGTGCGGCCCTAAAAGACAAAAAAAAAAAAAAAAAAAAAAAAAAGATTTGGGGTCAATCTCTGGCCTCACTCAGTGGGTTAAGGATCCAGCATTGCCATAAGCTGTGGTGGGGGTCACTGATGCACCTTGGATCTGGCATTGTTGTGGCTGTGGTATTAGGCCGCTAGCTGCAGCTCCAATTCAACCCCTGGCCTGGGAACTTCCATGTGCTGTGGGTGTGGCCCTAAAAAGACAAAAAAAGAGACAGTTTTGGATATGATACCAAAGCATAAGCAACAAAAGCAAAAAACAAAAACAAAAAGTGGGAGTTCCCGTCGTGGTGCAGTGGTTAACGAATCTGACTAGGAAGCATGAGGTTGTGGGCTTGATCCCTGCCCTTGCTCAGTGGGTTGACAATCCGGCGCTGCCGTGAGCTGTGGTGTAGGTTGCAGACACGGCTTGGATCCTGCGTTGCTGTGGCTCTGGTGTAGGCCAGTGGCTACGGCTCTGATTAGACCCCTAGCCTGGGAACCTCCATATACCGCGGGAGCAGCTCAAGAAAAGGCAAAAAGACAAAAAAAAAAAAAAAAAAAAAAAGGCAAAAAGTGGAACTATATCAGAGTAAAAAGCTTCTGCACAGCAATGAAAAAAATGAACAAAATGAAAAGGCAATCTATGGAACAAGAAAAAAAAATTTGCAAGTCATATATCTGATAAGAGATTAATATCCAAAAAATTTAAGGAACTCATACTACAACTCAGTAGCAAAAAAATGGGCAAATTAAATTTTTTTCTATTATTTTGTTTCTTTGTTTTGATTTTTTTTTTTTAGGGCCACACCCATGGCATATGGAGGTTCCCAGGCTAGGGGTCAAACTGGAGCTGTAGCCACTGGCCTACACACAACCACAGCAATGCCGGATATGAACCACATCTGCAACCAACACCATAGCTCAGGGCAATGTCAGATCTTAACCCACTGAGCGAGGCCAAGGATTGAACCCACAACCTCATGGTTACCCTTCAGATTTGTTTCCTCTGCTCCACAACAGGAACTCCAATATTTTTTTCTATTATTAACTAATGATAGAATTTTAAAATAGGCAAAGGAACTGAACAGGTATTTCTCAAAAGAAGACATAAAATAACAAACAGCCAACAGGTATATGAAAAGATGCTCAGTATCACTAATTATCAGGGGAATGCAAATCACAACCACAATGAGAGATCATCTCAGTCTTGTTAACACAGCTATTAGCAAAAAGATAAGAGATGACAAATACTGGAGAAGGTGTGGAAAAAAGGGACCCCTTATATGCTGTTGGTGGGAATATAAATTTGTATAGCCACTGTGGAGAACAGTAGGGAAGTTCCTCAACAAAATGAAAAAAAAAATTAAAAACAGAACTAGCATATGACCCAGCAATCCACTCCTGGACATTTACTCAAAGGAAATTAAATTAGGATGGAGATGAGACATCTGCACTCCTGTGTTCACGGCAGCATTATTCACAGTATACAAGACATGGAAACAACCTAAGGGTTAACCGGATGAATGGACAGAGATGTATCTATATACATAATGGAATACGATCCAGCCTTAAGGAAGAAGGAAATCCTTGGAGGATATCATTCTAAGCAAAAGCAGCCAGACATTGAAAGACGAACACTGCATGCTATCAGGTATAAGAAGAATCTAAAAAAGTCAAACTCAGAGAAACAGAGAGCAGAATGGTGGTTGCCAGGGGCTGGGAGGTGGGAGAAATGGGGAGATGTTAGTAAAGGGTACGAACCTTCAGTTATAAGATAAATAAATTTCTAGAGATATAATACATAGCACAGTTAATTAAAGATGCCAATATTGTATAGGAGACTTGAAATTTGCTAAGAGACTAAATCTTAAAGTTTTCATCACACACCCAAAATGGCAACTATATGGGGGGACGGATATGTTAATTGGCTGGATTGTGGTGATCATTACACAAGGTATACTTATGCCAAAACACCATGTTCTAAACCCTAGATATCACAATTTTTAAAATGTATCAATCAATTCAATAAACATGGAAACAATTAAAAGCCATATGAATAGCTATTTTACTTTGGATACAACCTATTCCCATGGCCACATTCAGCTGCAAAAGGAAGCTGGGAAAAGTCATCTGCCTAGGTAGCCATGTGCCAACCCAAACTAAAGCAGACATGGGAGAGTCTCATTCCGAACAGGAAGCAGGGAAAATCGGACACCACATGGCAGAGTCTTGTACCAAATAGGAAGTGGGGAAAATTGGATACCACAGTACAGCAGCAATTCTGTCACACGTGGATAGGGATGGACAGAGAGACACACACCCCTCCAACACACACACACACCCCATGTCTCCACAGATGCCAGGAAAATGGGGGAATATATCAAGAAAAAGGAAGCCATGACTCCAGGCAAGAAGAGATCTAACATGGGAATAGGTTAGGGGAGAGGCCAGGATGATGTCTTTCCAGCAGGTCAAAGGATAACCTCCCCTGGTTTGGAGTAGGTAGAGGGGATTCCAATATGATTACAGGTATGTAGGTGATCTGAGAAGAGACAAACATATCTAGGGGAGTGTCTGGCAAAAAACTAGAAATAAGTTCATGAAAAACAAAGCAAAATAGAAACAGATATTCATTAAAAGCAAAACAAAATATTGTGCAAGAAAGGAAAGCAGTCGTGGAACAATTATTTTGGCTTGATTAGAATACACATCAGTACCAACACTGTACACAGATCTCACCAAAATGGTAAGTATATCAGAAGGATCTGCGGATGGAAAGTATGGTTGTACATGGTGAGACTGGGGAGAAAAACAGACGGGTGAAAGGCAACTAAATCCTCACCTTCCCAAGTGGCAAGTCCATAGATGACGCCTAATGCTAAAAAACAAAAATAGTAAACACATCTTAAAATCAAGAAGTAACAGTGTAAGTATAGGGTTTATGTTGATAAATGAGAAAACAAATAGCTAAAAGAGCTGAAAGTGGTTGACTTTGAGGGTAGAAAGTACGGTAAAAGACATTGAAAGACAAACAAGTGAGGTCTGGGAGCTGGAGTTTTTGGTAACAGACTTCCAGAGCTCCTTGGCATTTTAAATTATGTGTATAGGTAACTTTTATAACAAGAGAACTATATTTTTAAATAAAAACAAAATTTATATGATTAATAGGAACATAATCTCTAGGAAACAAGGTTATGGGTAATTTCAACTTTCTATAGCATAGTGTCTGGTATTTTCTAAATGTTTTACAATGAAAATATACTATTACAGTCACCAAAAACTAGTTTTAAAAAATGTAGAGAATTTTGTTCCTGGTCATGACAATGTAACTCATATTGGATTAATCATCCACTAAAAATAAGTATGGACAAATAAATAAGATGGAAAAAATATATATACAAAAGGCTGTTTGGAAGCACTGGAGCATCAGTGATGTAGACAAGTCCCAGGGCCAGACTGAGAAGGCAAATACTGAAGATCCACTTCCCTGTGGCCTCCCTGAGATCATTTCCTAAGTACTTGCATAGGGGAACAGACCCCAAGCAGAAGGCAAGTCCTACTGGGCTGAGAAGTCTGAGACTACCAAAGTGACTCAGACCTCAAGGAAAAAAATCAGCAAAACCAAACTCAAACCTAGGTAAAAGTTTCCCTAAGCCCCCCAAAAAAAAAATCCCCTCTATTTTTTGCCTAACTCCTAAACTCTGCACACACAAGTAACACTCCAAGAAAATCAGCCTAAAGCAGCAACCAGGAGGCTGAAGGACTGGGTGAAGGTGGACAGCTGGGCAGCTGGGAGGACTGGAGAGCAAGTCCCAGAGTGCAGTGAGCAGACATCACCAACCCTGAGTGAGGAACACTGGCTACTGCCTGGAAGAAGCTCAAAGTCAGGAATACAAACAAACAGGCCAAGCTAACTTCAGCAGCATCAAGGGAACCTGATGGCATTACTTAGTTTTAAGATGAAAACATAATCTTCTTTCAAGAAAGAGAACATTATCCAGAGGCTTTATATATTCTAACCATAATGTCTGGCATCCAATCAAATACAGTAAAATTCAGGTAACAAAAATTCTAACCTATGCCCTGGTTTTGTACAGCCTACATGCTATAAAAACCTTTTACCTTTTTAAAGGGCTATAGAAAAAATTTAAAAAGAGAAAGAATGTGGATTAAATGGGCTCACAAAGTCTAGAAAATTTACAATCTGACAAGCTATAGAAAAAGTTCATTGATCTCTGTTATAAAGCATGGTTTATAAAAAAGAAATAGGAAAAAAAGACTGAAACCACAAAAAAGAGACAGCAGAAAGAGGACAGACCTATCTAACAATAGAAACAGATTAGAATACTTGGATTTGAGATTTATCAAGGCGGGACCTTAAAATAACTTTGATGAACAAATTCAAGAAAAGAGAGGAAGAGAAGGGCCAAATGGAAAATTTGGAAACCTGTAACCTGTAAAAAATAGGAAATGGATGTCCTAAAACCATAAAACACAGCCTCTGATACTAGGAACTCACTGGATGCATTTAGTGGTTAAAAAAAGCAGAAGGCAGGGTTGGTGAGATGCTAGCGGGGTCAGCAGAGAGAGAATGAAATGGAAGAATGCACAACAAGTAGAAGAGAGCACAAGAGGGAGCTGTAACAAACTCCAAGGGTCTAATACACGCAACTGGAGTCCAAAATCAGGAAGAGAACGGGTAGAAGCAACATGGGAGGACCGAAAGGACGTAATTTTCTCCTAACTGAGAGAAGACAGCAACCTCCAGTTTAAGAAGCCCAAAGGATATTACCTACAAAGATCCTTGTAACACTGTGGAAAGTCAGAGAAAATATTAGATCAGCTTCAAGAGAAACACATACTGCTTTCGAATAAACAAAAGTAAGACATAACACTGACGTAATTAGATAGCAGAAGAAAATCTAACTATACCTTTAACATGCAAAAGATAAAATGAAATTAAGCAAAGACAAACCATCGCACACCCCATCTACCAGAATTTAATACACAGTGAAAATATTCCATAAAACTGGAATTGAGGGAGTTCCCTTCGTGGCACAGTGGTTAACGAATCTGACTAGGAACCATGAGGTTGCGGGTTCGGTCCCTGCCCTTGCTCAGTGGGTTAATGATCCGGCGTTGCCGTGAGCTGTGGTGTAGGTTGCAGACGCAGCTGAGATCCCGTGTTGCTGTGGCTCTGGCATAGGCCGGTGGCTACAGCTCCGATTCAACCCCTGGCCTGGGAACCTCCATATGCCACGGGAGCGGCCCAAGAAATAGCAACAACAACAACAACAAAAGACAAAAGACAAAAAGACAAAAAAAAAAAAAAAAAAAACACAACTGGAATTGAAATAAAGGTCTTTTCAGACAAACCAAAGAGGATAGAGTTTCTTTATAAAGAAAGATTTGGAAGTTCCCGTCATGGCGCAGTGGTTAACGAATCCGACTAGGAACCATGAGGTTGCGGGTTCAGTCCCTGTCCTTGCTCAGTGGGTTAACGATGCGGCGTTGCCGTGAGCTGTGGTGTAGGTTGCAGACGCGGCTCGGATGCCACGTTGCTGTGGCTCTGGCGTAGGCCGGTGGCTACAGCTCCGATTCGATCCCTAGCCTGGGAACCTCCATATGCCGTGGGAGTGGCCCTAGAAAATGCAAAAAGACAAAAAAACAAAAAAAAAAAAAGAAAGATCTGTGCTACAGGAAATACTAGAGGAAATTCTTTAGACTAGAAGAAAAATGTAACAAATGGAAGTGTATAACTTTGGGAAGAAATAATGAATACTGTAAAGAATAAAATATGGATTAAATGTAAAAAATATTATAATAATGGCATTAATAATAATGATGATAATGATGTCTTAAGAGCTATATAAGATATGAAAATAAAACACATAACAGGAGTACAAAGGGTTAGAGGGGAATAAATGGAATGGTATTGTTAAAAGGACTGTGCATGGTTTGAGAAGGGATGTAAATACTAAATTAAGGTTGCTTTAAGCATTATGGTAGAATTAAGGAAGGATGCAAATTGTAAGCTTTAGGACCATAACAAAAGGGTAAATGAAAAATGTATAATTAAAAACAAACAAAAGAAAAGAATGGAATGCTTGATTAACTCAAAAGGAGGAATGAAAAGAATGAAAGGAATAAAAGAATAAAGAGACAAAAAACAGATGCAACAAACAAAAGAACATACAGCAAGACTGAACACAGGCTACAAAGTAATCTAAATCAGTAACTGCATTATATGTAAATAAATTAAATACTCTGAAAAAAGATAAAAATTGTCTTTGGACTGGATTTGAAATAAAAGTCACATTCAAAAATAAGGAGTCAGAGCAAATGAAAGAAAAGGCTACAGAAAAAGATATACTAAGGAAACATTAACTGAAAGAATTCTTGCTGGTATAGCTAGCTATGGAGTATAAGATAAAGCAGCCTTTAAAGGAAATAATGTTACTAGTGATAAACATGGACAGGTCATAACAATAAAGAGGTCAGTGTAACAGGAAGATGCATAAAATGATCAATGCAACAATCTAAAGAATTTAAGGCAATAATCTAAACTGCTATGCACTAAAAAACTTAGCTTCAAAATATAAATATAAGGAGTTCCCAGAGCGGCTCAACAGTAACAAACCCGGCTAATATCCATGAGGACACAGGTTTGATCCCTGGTCCCACTCACTGGGTTAAGGATCCAGCATTGCTGTAAACTGTGGTGTAGGTTGCAGACACGGCATGGATCTGGCATAGGAGCTGCAGCCCTGATTCAACCCCTGGCCAGGGAACTTCCATTTGCCAAGGGTGTGGCCCTAAAAAAACAAAACAAAACAAAAAAAAAACAGAAACAAAAATATAAATATCAAAAATTGATAGACTTGAAAGGAGAAACTGAAAAACGTACAAACATACTGGAGATTTTAACACTCTTCTCTCAGTAGCTGATATAACAAGCAGATAAGTAATAAAACACACAGGAAACTTGAACATTATGATTAAACAACTCAACATAGAATAAACATACATAGAGTAACTGTGAAATACACATTCCTTTCAAATGCATAAGAAACATTTACCAAAACAGACCATAAGGTGGGCAAGAATGCACGTATCAGAAATTTCAAAAGACTGAAACCATGTACACCATGATATTTTGAAACCACAATACAATTAGGCTCTAAAGCAGTAACAGAAAGGAAGCTAGAAAACCCCCAAATATTAGAAATTAAATGTGAAATACATTAGGGAGGTCCCTTAAAAACTAAAAATAGAGTTGACATAGGATCCAGCAATCGCACTCCTGGACCTATATCCAGAGAAAACCATGATTTGAAAAGATACATGAATCCCAATGTTCACAGCAGCATTGTTCATAACAGCCAAGACATGGCATGGAAACAACCTAAAGGCCCACCAACAGAGGAATGGATTAAGAAGTGGTACCTAAATCCAATGGAATACTACTCAGCCATAAAAAACCAAATAATACCATCTGCAGCAACATGGGTGGACCTGGAGATTATCATACCAACTGAAGTAAGCTAGACAAAGACAACATATGATATCACTTATATGTGGAATCTAATAAAAAAGTATACAAAAGAACAGAAACAAACTTAAAAAAAAAAAAAAACCTATATCCTGCACCTACAACCCCCTTCTCACTTGACGTAATCCTAAAGAGCACAATAAAAGGAGTGTGGTTTCTTGAGGCGGCGCTCTTGGTCCCTGAGACCTTCAGTCCCCTGGTTCCCACCTTCACTTAAGAAAAAACAAAAACAAAAACTACCATGAGATACCACCTCACACCAGTCAGAATGGCCATCATTAATAAATCCACAAAGAACAAGTGCTGGAGGGGCTGTGGAGAAAAGGGAACCCTCCTGCACTGTTGGTGGGAATGGAAACTGGTACAGCCACTATGGAGAACAGTTTGGAGATACCTTAGAAATCTATCCATAGAACTTCCATATGACCCCGCAATCCCACTCTTGGGCATCTATCCGGACAAAACTCTACTTAAGGGAGACACGTGCACCCGCATGTTCATTGCAGCACTATTCACAATAGCCAGAACATGGAAACAACCCAAATGTCCACCGACAGATGATTGGATTCGGAAGAGGTGGTATATATACACAATGGAATACTACTCAGCCATAAAAAAGGATGACATCATGCCATTTGCAGCAACATGGATGGAACTAGAGAATCTCATCCTGAGTGAAATGAGCCAGAAAGACAGGGACCAATACCATATGATATCACTTATAACTGGAATCTAATATCCAGCACAAATGAACATCTCCTCAGAAAAGAAAATCATGGAGTTGGAGAAGAGACTTGTGGCTGCCTGATGGGAGGGGGAGGGAGTGGGAGGGATCGGGAGCTTGGGCTTATCAGACACCACTTGGAATAGATTTACAAGGAGATCCTGCTGAATAGCATTGAGAACTATGTCTAGATACTCATGTTGCAACAGAAGAAAGGGTGGGGGAAAAATGTAATTGTAATGTATACATGTAAGGATAACCTGACCCCCTTGCTGTACAGTGGGAAAATAAAAAAATTATAAAAAAAATTAAAAAAAAATAAAATTACATTTGGATCAACAATAAATAAATAAATAAATAAATAATAAATAAATCAAAAAAAAAGAAAAAGAAAAAAAAAGAACAGAAACAAATTCAAAGATTTTAAAATTAAATTTAGGGTTACAAAGCGGAAACTGTGGAAGGGGAGAGGGATAAATTAGGAGTTTGGAATTGACATATATACACCATTATATATAAAGCAGATGACTAACAAGGACCTATGATACAGCACAGGGAGGTCTACTCAATGTTCCATAATAATCTGTGTGTTGGGGGGAGAATGGATAGATGTGTATACATAACTGATCCACTCTTCTGTAAACATGACACTAACACAACATTGTACATCAACTATATCCTCAATTAAATGAAAAAAAAAAACGAGAGAGAGAGGGAGGACAGGAGTGAGCATGAACATACAGAAAAGTGAAATAATATACACATTCATGTCTTGACACAATTTCCAAAAGAGGAAAAACAATATTTATCCCCCTCTTCATTTGAAGAAGCTGTTAAATCTTAAAACACCTGTTTTACAGCAACACTCAACTTTCTGTGTGGTCATAATACTGAGATCCACGACACTCGTGGAGCACAAATGTCTTTCTCTTGCCTAGAAGTCAGCTCCCAGTCCTAGGAAAATGGCTGTTGTCTCAACCACAGTGTCTTCAGCACATTTAATTCCCGAGTTCATGTTAAGTACACACCACTCACCTAAATGCTCTGCTCCTACACCTTTCCTCATGGGCAACACCATTCTGACTGCTCTACTTTCCTCCTCCTCCCTCCCCCATATATGTTTATTCTCCCTTTATTTGTAGATACCATCCAGGTTATGTCACAGCACAACTCAAGACTACCATTTGAGAAAACTCCCCTGAAAATGCAATCATTCTCCATCTGAATAGAAAACTACCATACCAAAAAGACAATCTATTACAAATAATTCATTTAAAATAAACATATAATTTTTTTTGTTTTATTTTGCTTTTGCTTTGCTTTTTAGGGCCACATCCACGGCACATGGAGGTCCCCAGGCTAGGGGTCAAATCAGAGCCACACCTGCCAGCCTACACCAGAGCCACAGCAACACGGGATCCGAGCCACATCTGTGACCTACACCACAGCTCATGGCAACACCAGATTCTTAACCCACCAAACGAGGCCAGGGATTGAACCCACAACCTTATGGTTCCTAGTTGGATTCATTTCCACTGCGCCATGACTGGAACTCCAGTTTTTTTTTTATATTACTAATAGTAGAGAAAAATATCTAGTTTCTGCTCACCACTGCTATTCGTTGTGTTTTCCAATAGTTCTGTCTGAAGTTGTAGTTCAGCTTCTCCAAGTACCTTTAGAACAGAATCTGTAGGGCTTTTTCCCCAGACTTTTCTTGGAGATCCACTAGAATCTAATTTAATAACCTCTCCCACTGTGTGTTCTAGAAGAAAAAGACATAAAAACATTTCTCAATGATAGCACATAATAACAATATTATAAGCCAGATTTAAAGTCGTCTATCCAATTGAGTGCTTCCCAGGAAAAAAAAAAAGGTATATCACAAAGTGCACACAATAACGTAACAATAATGATAGTGCTTAAAAAAAGACTTTTAGGGAATGAATAACAAATGACAGAACGAAAGCAAATAATACTCCTAATAAAAATATATCTAAAGATGTCTTTGAAAATACTTAGGATTAGAATTAGAGTTCCCATTGTGGCTCAGCAGGTTAAGAACTCGACAGTATCCATGAGGTCAAGCTAGTTACAAATGACTGAACTGTGTCCCTGAACGAAGGTCAAGAACATTTACAGGAACACAAAAGTATACAGCACCCATCAAGGTAACATCACTGTTTAGTCTTCTAACAAAAATGGCTAAATATGCACAGCTGCTGAATAGGAGAATTCAACCTATTTAATAAAGAGGGGTGTGGATCAACAATGAAGCAATAACAACTCAAAATTAACAGGGATGATATAATTTGGGGACAAGAACGTTTATAATTGTCCTTACAACTAAATTCTATGCATTCAACAAACTACAGATAAGATTAATGATATTAGGGACAGGGAAAACATCAAAAAGATCCATACTGAACTTCTAGAAAGGAAGACAGAAAAAGCTGAAGAATTAATTACGGCAAAAAAATTTCCAAATGTGATGAAAACTATACACTCACAAATCCAAGGAGGTCAATGAAACTCAAGCAAAAGAAACATGAAGAAAATGACACCAAGGAACATCATAATAAAATTCACTAAAACCAAGGTGGGGGGGGGGGCTAAAAAGCAAGCAGAGGAAATAAGACACATTACACACAAATAAAAATGAGAATGACAGAAAACTCTCATCAGAAGAAGTACAAACTAGAAGACAATGGAGCAATATCATTAAGGTACCAAAAGAAGAAAATGGCAATTTAGAATTCTATACCCAGAAAACATAGCTTTGCAAAAGAAAGGCAAAACTGATGCTTTTACAGATACAAAAAAGCTGAAAGAATTCATTACCAGTAGTACCATATTACAAGAACTGTTAAAGGCAGTCCTTCAGGAAGAATAAAAATGATACTAAATGGAAATCTGATTTACCAAAAGAATACAGACCACTAGAAATAGTAATGATGTGTAGATACAGAAGGTTTTTTCTATTATTATTCAAGACTCTATGAAAGATAGATGGCCATGATGTATTGTGAGGAAAGCATAAGCTTAAAAAAGCAAAAACAACACACAACTTGGAGAGAACAAATTTAAGTATTCTGTTGTAAGGTCTATGAAATGCTTTAAGTCACCTGAAAACAGATGTGATAAGTTAAAGATGTATTCTATAAACTCTAAAAAGGAAACACTAAAATACCAGAACAATGAGCTAGAATTATAAGCCAGTAACAGGTACTCAAAGCAAAATGGTACATTTAACTGAAACCATATTAACAATCGTATTTAACATAAATGATCTAAATAAATCAAGCTAAAGGCAATAAGCGTGGATGAAACAGGCAAGCCAGCAACTTGCTGCCTACACCCTATTCTAAATATAAAGACATAACTAGATTAAAAGAAGGGAAGATAAAGATGTGCCAGATTAACACTGAGCAAAAAAAGAAGTGACTGTACCAGTGTCAAATAAATGAAATTTAATCAAATTAAAAGGAATAAACTATCAATAATCATAACACAGATGAACCTCAAAAAGCATCCTGCTGCTGAATTAAACAGACACAAAAGACTACAAACTCTTAAAGTTTTTTTAATGAGAAATTTAATTGAAGATAGAAAAACTTCAAAAAAATTGCTTCTGAGAGGCCAGGAGCAGGGAATGACTGGGAAGAGGCAGGAAGCTTTTTGGGGTGATGGTAATGTTCCACGTCTTAACAGGGTTTGGATTGTGGAGGTGCAGGACTCTGTTAAACTCAGCAAATGCACATTTATGTATGCATTTCACTATATGTCAACTTAACATTAAAGAACAAACTTCTAAACACATACTGAACTTTGTTTAATGATAGGTATGCTGCAAAGTACGGAACTATACCAATGTCTGCAAGATACTTTGAACCACACCGATAAATTAGCTAGACTGATGGACGGATAGAAGGATGGATACATGTGTGGCCAGGAAAGCACAGTAAAGTGGTGATGGCAGGATCCAGATGGAGGGTTTTGATATTCACTGTAAAATTATTTCAGTTTTTCGATGTTTGAAATTTTCCAAATGAAATGTTGTATAATCACACAACAGACTATTACACAACTAAAAAAAGAATAAAGGAATTTTTCTTTATGGTGGTAGAAAAAGTTTACCAAAAACACTTATAAGAAAAATAAATCACAGCTGACCCTTGACAATGTAGGGGTTGGGGCACCGACCCTCCATGAAGCTGAGAATCCAAGTACAGCTCTTTGTGCCTCATAAAAAGAGCAGGACTTGAGAAATGACTCACCCATAGGCAGGAAGCCAAGGCAACCTGGACTCAAACCAGAAAGAAGTTGTTTTTTCTTTACTGGCCGTGGCGAGTGGCAGCTTGATATGGGATCTCAGTTCCCAGACCAGGGATTGAACCTGGGCCACAGCAGTGAAAGTGCTGAATCCTAACCACTAGACCATCAGGGAACTAAAACCCTTTTGATGCCGCGTATTATGATCTCTAAATGAACACACACTTTTCCCCATACTTAAAGATGTCTAAAACAAAAATACAGGTACTAGTTTTATTTTAAAAAAATCCACATATAAGTACCCACACAGTTGAAGGGTGCACTGTAATAATAGGTGATATGGAGTAATCTCTAATAAATAACGTAAAATCAATGTGTGTCTGTACTCATATACACACACACATACACAAATGACCTCTATAAGGATAAACAATAAACTAACATCAGTGGGTACCTGGTAACAGAGAGGCAGATGGAGTGGGTGCTGAGGCAGAAGAACCTCAAACACACAGTTTACACTGTGGGATGTTTGCATCACGCAAGTATTTTCCCACTTAGGAAATTAAACATGATTTTTGAGCCCATGAGACAAAGTATTATTTGCATAAGAGCGTTCTCAGTCTCATGCTAACTATCCATATAGAACTGCAGTTACTAAGGCAATAAACTACCTGGCAGGTCCTCCTAAATGTGTCTGAGACAAGCCTAGATGGTCATTTGAGAGTACACAGTTCTTGCGGTTTTGGTTTGCATATGACCTTTCCTTCCACTTTTTAAGAAAATACGGCAGGGTTTTCTCATCTTCTATAAACATCTGCTGCATCTCCCTGCCCTAGCTCTGTCCCATGGGCGGTAGTTTATTCCCTCAAAGGTGCCCTCAATTATCTCCAACTCCCACAGCAGATCTCACAATGTTGGCTGTGTCTGTCCTCCTATCTATCTATGTAATAACCACTTTCTGTGTCTAACACGTGCTTCACGACACGGAACACATGGTGTGCCCACAAGTCAGACGACCTCATTTTACAAGCCTGTTTCATCAAAGTGAACACAGGCAAAGACAGCTCAACAGATGAAGGATAAAATTACAGCATGTGATTAGTTCTTTAAAACTAGTAAATAATATTGTGTGCCTTGAAAAATAACAGAAGAGAGCTACTTTTAACAGCAAAGTGAAGAAAGGGTTTGTGGCAGCGGGGGGGGGGGGGGGGGGGAGGGTGTGGACGATAATCCAAGTCAAAGACCAACAGCTAATCCCCCAGCTAGGGGGCTGGAGCAGCAGGTGAAGGTGGGGGGAGAGGACCAGGTTGCACGCACACAACACTGTGAACAAGAGGGCTCCAGAAGGGGGAAAGGCCAACAACAGGGACAGAAGAGGCAAATAGTAAGCATCCAGCACAGGACGTGGGAAGGAGGAGAGGGAGGCAGAGGAAGGTGCAGGACTGTGCAAAGTGAGCAGAAGAGGCAGAAAGGAGGACAGAGTGAGCAGAGTGAGCAGGCTGACCCCGGGGGCCTGGCTGGAGGGGGCCTGGACATCCCTGCTCGGGGCAGGGGAGGTCGGTTAGGTTCAAAGTGAGCAACGGGCTCCCTCTTCATTCTTCAGTCTCTGCTCCGCAAGGCTCCATCTCTTCCCCTCACAGCTCAGTCCTATACAGCCCTTCACCCTACACCCTCTCCTCCAGAAACACAACATAGCTGTCATCAAGGTCACAATGTCTCTTCCTCACAAATCCCATGCAGATGTTGTAGCCTCAGCTTGTCATCTCTCTTCCTTTTAAAGCCACCAGTCTCGGAGTTCCCATCATGGCGCACAGTGGTCAACGAATCCGACTAGGAACCATGAGGTTGCGGGTTCGATCCCTGCCCTTGCTCAGTGGGTTAAGGATCCGGCGTTGCCGCGAGCTGTGATGTAGGTCACAGACACGGCTCAGATCCCGCATTGCTGTGGCTCTGGCATAGGCCCGCGTCTACAGCTCTGATTCCACCCCTAGCCTGGGAACCTCCATATGCCGCAGGAGTGGCCCAAGAAAAGGCAAAAAAAAAAAAAAAATATATATATATATATATATATTTCTGGGAGTTCCCGTCGTGGCGCAGTGGTTAACGAATCCGACTTGGAACCATGAGGTTGTGGGTTCGGTCCCTGCCCTTGCTCAGTGGGTTACGATCCGGCGTTGCCGTGAGCTGTGGTGTAGGTTGCAGACGCGGCTCGGATCCCGCGTTGCTGTGGCTCTGGCGTAGGCCAGTGGCTACAGCTCCAATTGGACCCCTAGCCTGGGAACCTCCATATGCCGTGGGAGCGGCCCAAAGAAATAGCAAAAAGACAAAAAAAAAAAAAAAAAAAAAAGAAAGAAAAAACCACCTAAAGAGGAAGAGAACAACCCAAAGGACTACAAGGAATACAGGACAGGAGATACTGCCTGTTTCCAACACACTGCAAAGTGTCTTAATTTGCAGTGCCCTGGGCACTCAGAAGGGTCCTGTCTCTTCAGTAGGGAAGAATTCTCACTTGACTATACACAGCCCTGATTTCACCTAATAACTCTTAAAAAACAAGGCATAAATGAATCAAACTGAGTCCAACTAAACTGCAGTCCAGAACAAATCTCCAGAAAATTACAGAAACACCAAAAAGCCTAGCACCCATGAATGTAAAATGCACAATAGCTAGCACCTATCATGAAGAACAGACTTGTGGTTGCAAAGGGGGAGGGAGGGAGTAGGATGGATTGGGAATTTGGGGTTAATAGATGCAAACTATTGCCTTTGAAATGGATAAGCAATGAGATCCTGCTGTATAGCACTAGGAACTATATCTAGTCACTTGTGATAGAGCATGATGGAATATAATGTGAGAAAAAGAACATATATATGTACGTGTGATTGGGTCAGTTTGCTCTATAGTAGAAAATTGACAGAACACTATAAATCAAGTGTAATTGGAAAAAAAATTTACCAATCATGCAAAGAAGCAGAAGAATATAATCCATAATGAGGAGAAAAATCAATCAATCAAAATAGATTCAGAACTGAGACAAACATTAGTATTTGCAGATAAGCTAACTAAATAAATTGTTTATGACTTTATTCCATATGATCAAAAATTTAAGAAGGGTCATGATAGATATGTTTAAAACCCGAATTGAACTTCTAGAAATGAAAACTACAATATCTGAGGTGAAAAATAAATCGGATGAGACTAATAGGTTAGGCAATGTAAAAAAAAAAAAAGGTGAATTTGAACCTATCCAGAGTGAAATGCATAGGAAAAAAGAGAAACTTCAAAAATGAAAAGCATATTGGTTAGCTATGGGGCAGCTTAATATACATGAAACTGCAGTTCCCAATATTGAGGAGGAAGGAGCATAGAGAAATAACTGAAGAAATATTGGCAAAGGAATTTCCAATGTGATGAAAATGTTAAACCCACAGATGCTCGGTCAACCTCAAAGAAAAGAAACATGAAGAAAGCTACAATAAGGCACTTCACAGTCAAATTGCTCAAAGCAGTGATAAAGACACACCATCTCAGGAGCCGACAGAGAACATCATCATGTGATGCTGAGAGGAGCAAAGATAAGCGTCAGAGTTCTTGTCAGAAACAACCCAAGTGAGAGGACAGCAGCATCTTTAAAGCACTGAAGGAGTTCCTGTCGTGGCTCAGTGGTTAACGAACCCGACTAGTATCCATAAGGACGTGGGTTCGATCCCTGGCCTTGCGTAGTGGGTTAAGGATCCAGCATTGCCGTGAGCTGTGGTGTAGGCCACAGACGCAGCTCAGGTCTAGCGTTGCCGCGGCTGTGGCGAAGGCCTACAGCTACAGCTCTGATTCGACCCCTAGCTGGGAACTTCCACATGCCACAGGTGCGGCCCTAAAAAGACAAAAGATTTAAAAAAAAAAAAGAAGAAAAAGAAACAATAAAGCACTGAAAGACAGACCTGCCAACCTAGTACTCCATACCCAGAGAAGATGGCTTTTACAGATTAAGGTATAAGCATTAAAAATTACACCTTACTAAATTATATAATTAAATTTATATTAATTAAAAAATGAGGTACAGAATCAAGTAAAAATACTTCTCAGTATACAGAAGTTGAGAGACTATCACCTGCATTGCAAGGTGAGTCAAACGATGATACCCCATGGATACACAAATCTAAACAAAGAAACTAAGAACCCCAGAAATAGAAAGTACATGGATGAATACAAAAGAGGCCCTTCTTTGCAGTAGCTGAAGCCCCTTCAAGGACAAGCGGAGTCCTAAGCTCTGGGCAGAGAGAGCAGACACACATCACCCATGTCCACTGACTCGGCTCTAAGAACGGATCACAGCGCACAAGCAGTGACCTGAGGGTGTGAACAGATGGCAGCTGGACTGGTGAAGAAGACAGATCCACAGCACCCCCAGTGGTGGGACATCAAGAACCCACAGCAGGTAAAGCTGACATGGAGACATGGTACCCGGGAGGTGGGGCAATCCCACTCTACCTCCCCTGCTCCTGGCCTCCCAGCTCCAAGCAGGCAGCAGACTGTGGAAACTAGAGAGAAAATACCACAGAAACAGTGCAGACAGAGGAATTCAAGAAAGCAACCCTCTGCAGGTGTCTGCTATCACCTGGGCTTACCACCTGTGCACACATGGACTTGACCCTGTCCTGTACATCAAAGACTGAAAACTGAGCTAGCCAACCGACAACTACTCAGCTCCCAGACAGTCACCATGGTACAGGCCGGCAGAGCAAAATGTACCCATAGGCTCTGGAAAATGAGCTGGTACTGAAACTATGGGCCACAGAAGGCAGATGCAAACCCATGGTCTGACTCTAACAAAGTCTATGGCAGAAACATCAATATTCCCCTAAGATTTAAAGAAGACACAGAGTCTCATCAGGGAATACTCAAAGTGTCTAGGATGCAAGTCAAAGTTACTTGGCCCAAGATGCACCAGAGAAATCTAGAGTCTCTTGGGAGGCAGCTACTGGCAGCCAACAGAAATACAGCACAGATGTGAGAATGATCTAACAAGGATTTTAAAAGGTTGTTATAAAAATCCCCCAGGAAGCAATCACGAGCACTCTTGACAGCAATGGAATACAAGAAAATCAGAGAGAAGAACGAAGATATAAAGGCCATTAGATGAAATTAAAATTTCAGTGTCCCTAACCAAGACTGTACTGCAAACACAGCTGCACTGATGCACCTGCAGTGTCCGCTGTCTGCGCTGCAACGACAGCTGGGGAAGCAGACATGACCTACAGGGCGCTCGAAGCCTGAGCTCTTGCCTGGCAGCACAAGGCATTACAGCTGTCCCTGCTGTGAACACCTCCCCTCTGGCCCCTCGCCTCCCGAGCTTTCAGCTGCCCTCCTGCCCTCATCGGCTCAGATTCTGCCCTTCACCTGGAAGCTGAGCAGCATTCCCAGGGTCCAGGCTCTCCCGGGGTCCAGCTGCTGTCAAAAACCGCCTCCTGGGTTCCCCTGAGACCCTGTGATGCCCTGGTTGGTGTCCCTGCAACAGCTGTGATTGTCGCCTGGGAGAGGCTCTCTCAGCCTTGATACTGCTCCACTGCTCAGAATGGGGGGCATATGGGACTCAGGACAGAACTGCTTGCTATGGAGTCTGGAACTTCCCACCAATGCAGGAAAAACTCTACTAAAACAGCCCATCAGAAAAATCACCTAAGACTGTGCTTAGGTGACAGCCAGACGTCCTTAAGAGGGTGGGCCAGGGAGAGGAGGTGTTTTTGCAGTTCCCTGCTATGGCCCCCGGCCTGGACAAGGCGGGGAATGGGAGGTGCTGGGGAATCCGCCGAGCAAACGGACCACTAAGCAACACCCTCTCAACACCTGAGCTGTGACCCATGGGACCACCCTTGTTCTCTCCAAGGATTATTCCCAGTGACAGATGACTGACGGACAAACGGCTAAAGTAACAATATAAACATCTATCTGGGTCCCATGCTCACACTGCAGACTGCTGCAATGAAAAGCCCTGCCATCTGAGAGCCGAAGCCTCTTCTCCACGTTCCACTTGTTACAGGCATTCTTTCAGCCCTCAGCCCCCAAAGGTGCCTCCGTCACTGTCCAGTCCACACGGTCACCCATGTGCTGGATTGGACAGGACATTAGCACTCTCATACACACTTTCAGTGGCAGAGAAGGACGTGTCCAGTGTCAGCTCATCCACAGGAATCACCAGCTGGCCTCCTGCCTCCCATTTCTTGCGATCTGACGAAACCGGTTTTTCTTTCTCCTGCTCTTTGGCATCTTCAAGTATATTTATTGCACCTGTTTCAGAGGGACTCTGCTTTCCTTTCTCATCTTCTTGAGCTTTAAGATTCTGATTTAACCTACGTAGTATTTCTCGCTTACTCTGAAACAGTTAAAATGTTATACTTTAATATGTATACAATTAAGTAAAATGATGGAAAATTTGAAAATTGTACCTACTGAAATAGCATTGTTAGTCTTTTGCATTTCTTCTGAGGTTTCCTGGGCATCAGTTAAACTTCTGTCCTTTAAACAGAGATAGTCACACAGTAAGATATCATGGTTTAAAATAACTTTTAAAATAAGTCTACTTAATACTTTTTGATATTTTTACTTCTTGTTTTTCATTAACACTTAATGCTCCTTGTGAATTTTTTATTCCTGTAAAATGTTAACATAGCTTCCTTCATTATCGACAAGGAGAAATTGTTAAATATTATCATCTAATAGACTTAATATACCAGAAGGGCCAATTCTCAATTATTGGTCATATTTTTGGATTACTTGATCATGTATTTATATTCTCATTTTCTTTGGCACCTGATTTTTGGTAACTTTTAATTCATGGTAGAAATTTTAAAAATTAATTCATATATTCAGTTATACCTAGGGAAGTTTTGATGGATGAATAATTCAAGATAGGCCATGTTATCTTTTTGTGTGTGTGTCTTTTGTCTTTTTAGGGCTGCACCCACAGCATATGGATGTCCAGTCAGAGCTGTAGCCGCCGGCATACGCCACCACAGCAACATGGGATCTGAGCCACGTTTGCAACCTACACCATAGCTCACAGCAACGCTGGATCCTTTAACCAACTGAGCAAGGCCAGGGATCAAACCCAAATCCTCATGGATACTGGTTGGGTTTGTTAACCACTGAGCCATGACGGAAAGTCCTAGGCCATGTTATCTTGAGGTTGTTTTTACGTTTCAGGTACATATATACTTATTAAGCTGGAAAACTTACACTACACATAATTGAGAATCGGCTTTTCTCCCTAAGTGAAGAGTAACAATAGTTTAAGTCCTTTGTACTAATGAAAATATACAATTTGTTTTTTATTTAGTATAATCAGAGTAATCTAGACCACCTAGAATTTTTAAATATATGAAAAGAAGATATTAGTAGTTATGAAACTATGAAAGCAAAGGTACGTAGAAGACCCAGGGTAGGGAAAAGCAGTGAAAGTTTTAAGTAAAGCAATATTTATTAAGAAGACACATGAAGAAAAACCATTTAGTTACACTGATTACCTCACATTTTATTAAATAGTGGTCAGTTTTACAGTAACATGTAAATCAGACAAAGAGAAGTTTACCCAGTAAAGTGGCAGGAATTAGCAGTCGCTACAACCAGAGTGAGCAGCTACTTGAGATGTGAGACAGGGGACCCGGAAGGGGCCCCAGAGTGGCATCTGAGATTGGATGAACAACATAGCACATGGAGTCATTATCAGAAGGAAGAGACTAAACCCACTGAAAGAACAATGGTTTCCCATATGAAGTTCTTGAGATTGACCAAGACTTGTATTTCCTACTCAATCTTGTTTTAAAGATAAACACAAAGGCTGTGAAAAAGTGGTGTGCCAGTAGCAGAGTGCTGTCTGCAAAACCTTAATGCACCAACTTCCAAATACCAGGAAAGTAGAAACCAGATTAAAGTGTCATATGACTTAGGACACTTTTCCCTCGTCTGCTGAATTCTAGGCTGAAATCCCACATCAGAGACCATTTCCCTTAGCCTTAGAACAGAGCTTTCCACATTTCAGACAGTTACCCGCCACATACCTCCAAGTTTAAACTCCACTTGCCCACATTTCCTTGTCTTACTATACACATGGTATGACAGGGATTCAAAAGCAGAGGTTAAAGAAAAAACTGATGAGTTAATAAGAGTGGAATTATACTGCGTCCTCCAACATTTACTTTGCCAAAAATTATTAAATACATGTAAAGATGTCTTGGACATTAGTCCCAGAGTTAATTGAGTACCAAAGAGACATTATTTTTTAAAAAAAGAACCTTTGCTAATTGTGAGTGCTACAGTATAAAAATGGTTTTTACATTATTTTTCACACATTTCTATGTATTTTTGGGTTCAGCAGTCTGTTAAAGTAAAAAAGAGAATCATTTTAATCACGTACCAGGTAGTTTTAGATATAAAACCTAAGAGCAGTGAGGCTTCAGTATTCATGGTAAACTGCACACAAAAATCTTTAAATATTAATTTTTTCTCAGAAAAATCTAACAGAATAGGGTTTAATGTAACTTCACTAAATTTAATCCTTTGCATAACCTTCTGACTTTGAGGAGGTGTAAATTTTAGGGAACTTACCACACCCACTTCCTTCAAAGCTGAAGTTACAGAAATAACAGGCCTCACTGGATGCCTGGGCGGAGAGCCACCTGCTCCTTGCTGTCCTGAAGGCGGGGATACATCAGAGCTCTTCAGTCCTCTGGCCACCAACTGTAGGAGAGAATGTAAGCACTGTGGGAACTTAGCTTCTGCATAAAGAAACACAAAGGACATGTAAGACACTGTCTATCCACAGAGTTTTCTCATCCCTCAAATCCTATTGTACAAGGCAATGTACTAGGTTCTGGGATAGATCAGTGAACAGAGACCCATCTCTGGTCTCACATGGGAACAAAACCATGTGACACAAAGTACTAAATCACTCCTTTCCATTGCATTCACAATGTTTCACAAACTGCCTTCAAAAAGATTAAACATGGAGTTCCTGTAATGGTGCAGTGGTTAATGAATCCAACTAGGAACCATGAGGTTGTGGGTTCGATCCCTGCCCTTGCTCAGTGGGTTAAGGATCTGGCGTTGCCGTGAGCTGTGGTGTAGGTTGCAGACGCGGCTTGCATCCCACGTTGCTGTGGCTCTGGTGTAGGCCAGTGGCTACAGCTCTGATTCGACCCCTAGCCTGGGAACTTCCATATGCCTCGGGAGCGGCCCCAGAAATGGCAAAAAGACCAAAAGACCAAAAGACCAAAAAAAAAAAAAAAAATTAAACATCAGTTCTCTGACTTTAACTGTAATCCATTACCAGATTTGGTGGGAAGAAAAAAATACCTTATTTACTAATCTTAGACTTCAAAAAGGAACACTTCTACAATTTCTGCAAGTTTGGCACAACCTTCTTAAAGTCTGAACATCAATCGCCCAACATGACAGCCCTGATTATAAAAATGTTAACATAAATAGGAAAAGAAGAAGTGAAAGGTACAGGTAATAGTACTTATTTCACTAACAATACCACTTGTTATATTCATGTATATGTTTGCTTTTATCCTGCCATTTAGATGCTGTAACAACATGAAGTAAGGGAATGCATTTCATGGTGTGCTCATAGGGACACCACAAGCAGGTCCATTCCTCCTTCTCACTCTTCTTCAAACTGGTAAACAAGAGTTTCTGATGAGCAAATATTTCAAACACAATATTTGTTGACCATCTTGTAAGCATAAGATAGTAACCCAATTCTAATATTTCATTTTCTGGACTTTTATTTTATACCAATATCTATTTTGTTCAAAAGGAGATGGAAATAGTCAACATATTAAAGGAGAAGAACTAGCTGCAGGACTGATACTACTTGAGTTCAAGACACACTAAAACTACAGTCATGAAGACAGTGTGATATTAATGAAAGAACAGCAAACAGATCAGTGGAACAGAGCATGGAACCCAGCAACAGACTCACACAAAGACAGTCCACTCATATTTCACAGAGGAGCAAAGGTAATGCCATGGAGGAAGGACAGTCTTCTTCTGAACAAATGGTGCTGGAGCAACTGGACACCCAGAGACAAAACCCTTAGACCCTTTACAAAAGTTAACTCACAATTAATTATAGACCTAAATGTAAAACTCAAACATATAAGACTTGTAGAGGACAATGCAGAAGAAAATCCACATGATACTGGGTTTGGCAATACCTTTTTACATACAACACCAAAGGCACAATCTGTGAAAGAGTCTTAATAAGCCAATTTCATTAATATTGAAAACTTATACTCTGTGAAAGACATTGTCTAGAGAATGAGAAGATAAGCCACAGACTGGGAGAAAATATTTACAAGTGAAATAAAGACATAAAGGACTGCTAACCAAAACACAAAGAACTCTTAAAACTCAAAAATAAGAAAACAACCCAATTAAAAAATGGGCAAAAGATCTGGATGTCTCAGACATTTTACCAAAGAAGATAAAGAATGGAATCAAGCACACAAAAAGATGCTCCACACCACGCTCCTTTAAAGAACTGCAAATTAAAACAATTTAACAGCACTACACACCTGCTATGATGGCTAAAACCCAGTATAACTGGGGAGTTCCCTTGTGGCCCAGCAGGTTAAGAATCTGCTGTTGTCAATGTAGCCACTCAGGTCACTGCTGTGGTGAAGGTTCAATCCCTGGACCAGGAACTTCTGCATGTCATGGGTGCAGCCAAAAAAGAATAAAAGAAGGGTAGTTCAGGGTAAAGTACTGACAAATGGCAGCATCATTATAAGCAAAGATAATATACATTGGTAACTTTTTTTTTTTTTTGGCCACATCTGCAGCATGCAGAAGTTCCCAAGTGAGGGATCAAACCTGTGCACAGCAGGGACCTGAGCTGCTGTAGTGACAACACTGGGTCCTTAACTGGCTGAGCCACAAGGGAACTCCTAACTCAGTTCTTCTTAGTAGAGGAGAACTTGGATATTCTGTGTAAACATGGTGGATACGTTATTTTTAGCCAGAAATATCAATGCTATTCAATATTAACCAGGTCTTGAGAGAAAAGAACAATATATTTTTAAATTTGTCAAAAGAGAAAATATTAGATTAAATCCTTAATCCAGAAAGATGACTGAATATGATAAAAAAATACATAAATTGAGAAAACAAAGTTTCATAGAAGACAAAAACATAAAAATTCAACACTCTTATAAATCATCTACACTTCAATAAAATTCTAAAAAAAACCCAAAACTTCAAAATAAGAAACAAGCAACCCAATTTTGCTACAACTGATCACCCAGTTAAACCTAGAATATATTCTTCCTTATAACACAGGGATTTGTTTTGTTTTGTTTTTAATTTCTAACACAGGTTTTCAAAATTCAAAGTTTTAAAAAAACAGTGCCGCAGGAATAAAACTTTGACCTCAAAGTTTCTGTCAGGTTTAAGAAACAAATTGCTTTAGAAGATATTTTTCCCTAGCTATTTTATCACCAGGTTAATAAATTCAAGACTCTTCTTTGTTGCTTATATCCCCACAAAACGTTTTTAACTATCACTGTAAAACTGCTTCTATTTTAGCTGTCAATTTTATTATTTGCTGAAAAGTTAACCAGCAGTGCCACCTAATGACAAAACTCCAAAACCACTACATACTGAGGCCAGCTTTGCAACTATGTGAAGTTATCAGTTTAGCTACTCTTGCAGTACATATAAATACCATTTTATTTCAATATCCTGAATGACTAAGATTTTAATACATGTTAGGAAAACAATATTAAATGCCGTAGTTTCTTATTTTGAATATAAAGCAACTTCACACATAATTTTATATAGCCTAACATACATCATGGCTAAGTTTTATCCATTTCACATGTAACTTCTTTAAAGTACCAAAATATAAAAATATTTTACCTAAATATTTTTTCTGAACTAGTACTGCTGTACTGCGTTTATACACATATCTAAGAATAAGAAGAGGCCCAGCAGCCAGAGGAAAATGTGACCACCTGGCAGAAGCCTTAAAGGCCTGCACAGAGGGCTAAGAACAGGATGGAGAGGAAAAAGGAATGAAACATACGAAAAAGAAAACATAACTAAAAAGAAACTTAGACTCAAAATATTGTCTTTGACTTTCCCTAATTCTATTTTTCACTGAAGTTTAAATCCTAAATACATTGCTACCCCTTTTTCAGAATTGAATCTATCTTCCTTGTATGTTTCACTCACAATATGAATATATAAGCTGGCTGGGAAAAGCAATACTCCATTATTTGGGTGGAAAAATTCTACCTTTAACACATGAAAATTTCTCTCAAAAAAACAAAACAAAAAAAAAACAAAAAAAAAAAGTTATTCTCTATCCTACAGTCCTATTTAGTATTTCAATTTTTACCATTAAACATGTCAAAAAGAAAAATTTATAAAATTAGGTATACACACCAATAATAATTAAGGCAGTGATTTTTCCTGTTCAAATACCTTTCAGAATCCAATGAAAGATATGTGGTCTTTCTGAATAAAAATGCATCAACATACATAGAGTCAAACCTGCGATTAACACTTCAGGGAGCGAAGCAACACCAACTCCAATGTGAAATACCGCAAGCCACCCCTGAGTTAGGGTAACAGTGAGTAAATACAGACAAAGCCCCCTGTATCACATCTAGATTATGCTAAATTAGACTTCCTGTTGAAATAGTCACTTAGTAACATAACTCTAATCCATTTTCTGTAGATTAAATTGGACCTAAGGACTTATATTGTGAAGATTATTTTTCTAGGCAAAATTTAGATCAAACAACAAGAGTTCCCGCTGTGGTACAGTGGGCTAAGAATCTGATAGCAGTGGCTCAGGTAGCAGTGGAGGTGCTGCTTTGATCCCCGGTTCAGCACAATGGGTTAAAGGATGAGTGTTGTCACAACTGCGGTGTAGGTCACAGCTGATGTTCAGATTCAATCCCTGGCCCAGAACTTCCATAAGCCATGGGTGTGGCCATAAAAGAAAAAACAAACAACATTAGAGATCAAGACTTTTGTTTAGGAGAAGAGGAAGTAAAGGCCCACAAACATTAAGCCAGTTCCCAAACAGGCTAATTAACTGGCAGAGCTGAGACTAAAAGCAAGCCTTCCTGACTCTCAGCCTCACTTCTATCCTCTCTACACCAGGCTGCACCCTCCGCATATAACTCAGAACCCCCAGTGAATACACTCTGAGCACTTTCTATGGAAAATCAGCTAAGGTCCTTTAGTTGAAAGCACCAGAAAATAACTCTGGAGGAAGGGGGAGGTGGAAACACAGGGAGAAGGGGAAAAGAGCTGCAGATGGATCAGAGAAGCAAAGGGAAGCACTCCAGCAAACAGGAGAATCTGGCAGCACAAGCTCACTCCTGGCTGCAGCAGGTTCTCTAATTGGATTAAATCAAGTCCAATGTCAAAGCTGCTCAAGCGCCACACCCTGGAGAGTTCAGCCCATCCACCTTAAATCAGCCTGTCCCCCAGCTAAGAGAAGCCAGAGCACTTTGTGTGACAGTCTTTTCAAATGTGCACACAATGACCTAAATTCCCCCAAATGAAAATGGGCTGCTTGCTTGTTTGGCCCTCAAAAGCCAGGCTCACTCCCAGTTTAATTAATGTTGCCACCATAAAAATCTTCCTGAAGAAACATGAGGAAATAAGAAGTTGTACTATTCCAGAAACTAGTATTATCTATCAAAATACAGCCATAGGGAGTTCCCATCGCACTGCAGTGGAAACAAATTTGACTAGTATCCATGAGGATGCAGTTCGACCCCTGGGTCACCATGATCTGTGGAACAGGTCGCAGATACGGCTCGTATCGCATGTTGCTATGGCTGTGGTGTAGGCCAGCAGCTGCATCTCTAATTCAACTGCTAGCCCAGGAACCTCCATATGCTGCGGGTACAGCCCTAAAAAGCAGAAAAAAAACAAATACAGCCATAAAATCTGCCATTTGTGTGTACTTTATCTAAGATGGCTCTACCATAAAAAGAGAGAAAATACCTACAGAGAAAAAAGTTTTACACTGGTCTTACATGGCTTAGCAAGCCAAGATTTCCAGTGCGGCTTTTGTTGGACTGCATCACCATCACAAGCACATGGGCGACAGTGTGAGTGTGCTGGGTGGGTATACGGAGGCCTGGGGCAGCTTCAGGCAGAAGAGAAGCCGGGCTCCACTGTCACATGAGGAATCAGAAGCTGCTTCTGCGCAGCTGTACAGCGGCCTGGCAATAAAGATCTTGTAACGGGAGCAGAGCACCTGCTCAGAGCCACTGTTGAACACAGTCTGTAGAGCACACTTGCTAGAACACAAACCCTGGCAGTGTTCCAGAGGCCCTCCCCTCCCCCACCCCACCGGAGAACTTTCCACTCTTGCCGCTTCGGAAATCAGCCTGACACTAGAAGGTCATCAGGGCAATGGCTCTGAAATAGGGGCCCTAGGCATAAGTGGAATCCTGATTCTCTTTGATGATCTTGAACCCTGTGCTGTCAAATAAACAGGTATCACAGAGACCTGGGGAAATCTGTGATCCAGTCACACTTGGCTCATGGAGCACAACTCCAGATGACCTCATGCTGTGTCTATGCGAAGGGTGAGAGGAGATGGTGAGACTAGGATAAGGACACTCTGAGGTAGCCAGGAACAGGGAGTGTCCACTCTGGGGACCCCATAAGAATGGGACAAAGAGAGAAAAGAAACACACAACAAAGAGTGAAATACCACTTGAGAAAAACTCATCATATTCAAAAAACAGCCTCTGACCTAATCAAGTAACAGATTCACCAACACATGGCTAAACCGATGCTAAGACGTGTGCTGCCCAGGCTGGGAGAGCTGGACAACAGGGGTCACGACCTCATTCAGCGGGCAGGACAGGGAGATGTAAGCTATGCAAAGGAATCCTGACTGGGGAACTGCACTTTAGAAAACCAAGACACAGTGTACTTAGGGTAACACCTGAGTTGTACTTATGGGCTATGTTTCTACCCAACTACAGCCAAATCTGGGGAAAGAAATAGAATGACAATGCTCATGCTTTGTGTTTGCTGGATTGCATTAACTCCAGCTGTTGGAAGCGTAAGACTCCAAATCACTAACATGAGCGGTTCCTACAAGCCTGGGGTAAAAGGAGAAATCTCCCACTGATAAAGGTGCCGCTCCAGAGCCTCAAGTGCTGATCACAACAGGAACTGAGGTGCAGTCATTCACCCCAGCCTACCTGTGGGGGAAACACACAGGTGTCTATATGGCAGCACAGTATGGCAAGCATATTAGAGAGGCCGCTGCCAAGACAGGGCCTATGGTGTACCCTGCTGGAGGTGTGGATGGGAGCAGCTGACACTCTAAGACTCCAGGAGTCACATATGCACAGCCACACACACTGCCCTCATCCATACTTCCAATCCACCCTGTGATTCTTCGTAATGGACCACATTGCTAAACTGATATTGACGTGCACCAAACACAAGCTCCTCACGGTATTTAATGGGTCCGTGACCATCACAATCACCCCCATGCCCTACATGGACTGTAGGAATGGATTCCCAGAGACTGAAGTGTAAACCCAGAAAGGAACAGCCCTGGAAGCCTGTAACTGTGGATTAGAAAAGAACACACAAGGAGTTCCACGCTGATGCATCCTGACAGAATCTGCCCCACTGAGCAAATTCGCAGGGGAGAGAATGTTCCTATTCCTTGGGCTTCTTTGAGTCAACATAAGCAGACTGTTCCCCACTGCAGGCTATGGAGCCAAAGTCAGGCTCACTCTTTTTTAGATCGGGTGAGTCTAAAAGGGGTTGGTTAATAGGAGAAATAACTGGTGCTGACTCTGAAGGTGAATTATTTCTACTTCTCACAAATGTGGTTGCTACAACTTTCTCTTGGGGGAGAGATGATAAGTAATGATTTAGGACAGTAATAATTTCATATTCATGCCTTATTCATGCTATGTCTGAACAAAGGAAAAGAAAGGGGGAAATAAAGAACACAAGAATTAAAAAACATAGTTTAAGCAGCCTAACCATCTGAAGTCCAGAAAGATTTTGGCCAATAGACCAGGAGATAAGTCCTGAACAACAGTGCTTACAACGTGGGGGAGGTAGGGAGAAGAGGTACGCTACCACGGTTCCTACTTCAGTCAGGACTGTTCATGCTACCTCTGGGGTGGGAAAGGAAAAGGAGGAATGAGATGAGAGTTCACTATTGGACTTGGGAAACTAAAGAGACAAAGATAACGAGCAGAGGATGGAGAAATGGGAGCAGTTATTAGCTAAAACTGATGTGAATAGAGAATAAAAGAGATTGTCAAAAACCCCTGGACTTAACTTGTGGAATTCCATCTCTTTGACTCATCTCTCAGCAGCTACATGGTTCTTCTTCATTAGGAATATGGTATGAAAGACTCTCCCTGAATATTACATCAGTGGGTGGATTAAGAAGACGCATTACCATATTAACAGATGTACAGAAGACATTTGAGGAGTTCCTGTTGTGGCTCAGTGGTTAACGAACTCAACTAGTATCCATGAGGATTCAGGTTGGATCCCTGGCCTCACTCAGTGGCTTAAGGATCTGGCATTGCCAAGAGCTGTGGTGTAGGTTGCAGACAAGGCCCGATCCTGCACTGTTGTGGCTGCGGGATAGGCTGGCAGCTGTGGCTCCTATTAGACCCCTAGCCTGGGAACCTCCATAGGCCAGGGGAGTGGCCCTAAAAAGACAAAAGACAAAAAAAATTTGATAAAACTCAAAACACATTTCTGATAAAAACTATAAGACCTAGACATAAAACTATATTTTTTATATTTTACCAAACATAACAGGGAAATGACTAAAATAATTTCCATTAATGACAGGAATAAAAATATTATCTGGCAGAAAACTAACAGAACTCTATAAACCAACTGCAATGGAAAAAATAAAAACCATTAAAAAAATATTATCCCCGTTATTTAACATTGTACTAAGAGTTCTGGCCAATGCAGTAAGAATAAATTGGTAATAAAAGGCTAAACTTAAAGAAAGCAGGGGAATTAGGTGCAGTTGCAAGAACATGGAGATGCTGACATATGATGGGCACAGGTTCAAATCCCTATTCTGCACTTCCTGGAAACATGACTTCATCTAACTGCTGTATCCTTCCTATATCTGCCTTGTAAAGTGGTAAAGGCTCAACAAAGCAATAAGGCATAGTGCTTATAACCTGCCTCACATACAAGAAACAATGAATAAATGGTAAGAATTATTGTAATGATACATATCATGACTACTTGCCAGTGATACTGCTGCATGCTAAAATCCCTCAAAATTGCTAGAACAGGTTACCTCACTGCATAAGAAGACCAGAAATTTCTCCAAATATCATCAACATTCTACTAGGAAAAAAAATTAAAAGCAGAAGTAGAATTACAATCCATCAGGGAATAACCTTTACAAGGAATATAACAAGTATGAGTTTAAAATTATCAAAATTCTATGAGAGATATGAAAGAAATAATGAGTAAATATAGATATTTTACATGCTTCTGGATAAAGACTATTATATATGTCAGTTCTTCTTAAGTTAATTTGTAGGATAAGGTAATATGATCAAAATCCTAACAGGATTTAAAGAAGGAAAAAAAAAACCAGAAACTATCCTAAACAGTATCTCACAGAGAAAAAGAGAGCAAATAACTAAGGAAGACAAATGGAAAAGGAAGTGAAGTGGGTAGTTCCTGTTGTGGCTCAGTGGTAACCAACTCGACTAGTATCCATGAGGATGCAGGTTCAATCCTTGGCCTTGCTCAGCGGGATAAGGATCCAGCATTGCCGTGAGCTGCTGTGCAGGTCACAGATGTGGCTTGGATCCCCCATTGCTGTGGCTGTGGTGTAGGCTGGCATCTGTAGTTCTGATTCTACCCCTAACCTGGGAACTTCCGTGTGCCTCGGGTGTGGCCCTAAAAAGACAAAATTAATTAATTAATTTTTTTTAAAAAAAGAAGTGAAGGGGAACTGAGGAAAGAACAGTACCAGGAATTAAAATTTGCTCTAAATCCATAACTGCCAGCCCAAAGAGACACTGGGAGAACAGACAGTGCATAGGCTATGGGCCCCACCTCCAGGACACACAGAAACCTAATACCTCTTTAAGGGCAGACCAGGAAGCAGCAGCAGAAGAAAGGGGTGGGCATTCAATGATTAGCTACTTGGTAATAATAAAAAGTAAGTAAAACCAATGGGATTCTCACCTCAAATCAAACCCCAAAATCCCTTCCATTTGGATCATCCTTAAATGATGAGACAGAGTGATATAGGGAAAAGGCAGGAGAATTTTAAAAAGCCTCACAGAATTGAGGCTGGCGGGGCCCCCAGCAGGAACGGGGGAGCAGGACTGGCAGGGTGGGAACAGGTCAAGGCTTACATGCTCCTCCCAGGCCTTCTTTTCTCGCTCGTAGGCCTCCCTCCTCTTCCGTTCTAACTGTTCCTTCAGCACTGAGGCGCGGGCACTCACTTGGGCCTGGGCAGAAAACCACCAGCAAAATTAGTACCACAAGGAAAGACATGGGATCTGTTTGGCTTTTTTTCCAATAAGTCTATAAAAATATTGACTTTTTAGCCAGAAAAGAAGTCATGTGTGTGTGTGTTTCCAGAACATAAACATAAGTGGCGCCCCCAGCACCTAACCCAAATCCCCAATGCACAGCAGTGCTCAGTCCTTCTGGAATGAAAATAAATACAGGTACATTCAAATGGAGATAAAAACATAATAATGTTCAACTATGACTATTATACATGAACTGGCCTTCACAGAAGTGGACGTTATGTTTTTTATTGTTAGAGATACCATTTTTTTCAAAAGAAAAATAAGGTTATTTGTACGATAGTTTCATGTATTTATTTTATGCTCTCCGTAAATACAGAGAATTTTTCTATTTTTCAGAAATGAAAAACTGCAGGATAAAAGGGAAAGAAAAGTTAAAGCAAGAGAATCGGGGGATTTAACTACAAAGACTTAAGAACACAATTTTCTGTCTCTGGTCTCAACTCTCTAAGAAAAACCCTCTCATCTCTAGAACCAACGTACCTTCAGTGCTTCCACTTTTTTACGCCTCACATCAGCCTCCTCAGTTCCCTCCTGCCCTTCAGAGCTGTCCGCCTCCTTTCACAAAATAAGATGAGTAGACCATTTAGGACAGAACATTAAATCCACTGCAGAGTTTATGTGAATCAGCTAACACCTAAAAATGAAAGCTAGGGACCTGTCACAGTAGCAAGCAAGCTCCCACAACCACCGACCCATCACAGAACTGGGAAAAAGATAAATACACCATTTTATATGTCTGTGGGTACGACTCAACAATTCCCTCTCAGAATCACCTGGAATGAAAGGTTTTCTCAATTGCAAATCATGTAAATCAGATTTACTATATCCTTGTATATAGTTTTCCTGGTCTTTGACTTTAGTTGTCTTTATCATATTTCACTTGGGGTGAGTGGCACATCGTTTTTAATCTCAATGTATTATAACACCATTCAATTACTTCATAAAAAATAGATTTTCAACCTGCCTTTTCACCACGAAGTTTGGCTCTAATCTGCTGGCGCTCATTGAAATTCTGCAGTCTTATCTGCCTCAGCCTTGCTAGGTAAACCTACAAGCAGAAAAAAAAATGCAACATTATAATTTAAAATAAAAACTACAACCATTTTCACTGCTAAAATTTTTTTAACTTAAAGAAAAGTGTTAATGAGAATATAAAATAAAAGTTTTGAAATCTGGTTAATGGGAATGTAATATTAGCTTTCAAGCGTTTAATGTAGATCAATTTATTTCTGAAAAGAAATACATTACAATGACAAATTTTTAATTTTATCAAAAGAAAAGAAATTGAACTCAGAATACTGAATAACATTTATGGGGCAAATTTATGACAGTATGTCAGAGAAAATAGATTAACAGGTCCCTGCAGACCTAAGACCCCTTGATAATTGTTAAAAATTTAAACCATGCAGGAAAGGAAGGCAATCAACTCAAAGTGGCTGTGGAGGCAGCGAGCATGCGGGAGGCGTACCTCTTCCTCTTTGTTTCTCGGCTTCCCTCCTCTTGAAGAGCTGGGCCTGCCTCCATACAGGGCTGCCAGGTTTTGCAGGATTCCCTGTTCATCATTTAACGTACTAAGTTTAAAGTGTGACTATGGCTATAGCAGCATTTACCTAGGAAGAGCCAGGGGCCACTTTCTTTCTTTGGGCAAATAATGGTCACATCTAGCTAGCTGATAAAATAAAAGACCCTGGCATTTTCCTCTATCAATTTAACCGTGTTCTGTGAGGACAGAAGGAAGCAATTAAACCCCAAACGTAATCATTCATTCAAAATAGGGAACAGCTATGTTTTCATTAGCCGTTAATAACACTGCTTTGGAGGACAGCTAAACCCCAAATCACAATTTCCCTCTACAGAACCCAACATTTCTACATGTCTGCTTACATACTAAACACACACATGGAGTATGTGACTCTGACTCCGTGCACCCGGGTGACTGGTTACTAGACTGTAAATGACCCACTAGCCACAGCGACTTAGGTTCTAACCTAGATTACAACAAGCACGGAATCAACTCCTTAGTACAAAGGACTAGTAATTACACTGTCTCTTCCTTCAGAACAAGCTGTGCTTCAAGTCCCTCCCAACCAAAAACCCTCGGCCCACTTCCCTAGCTCACATCTTTGGATCAGCTTATTGAAAACATATATTTTATATCTGTCACCTGATTTTCCTGCTTCTCACATTTTTCAATCCACTATCTCCTGATCCCACTGGAGCTGAAACTTTTCCAAGACTATCAGTAACTTCCATGCTCACAGTTCAAACAGACCCTTTGGAGCAAATTTTGCAATTACCATTTCCACTGGATATTAGTTTTCATTGAAGCTACTTATATCAGTAGTTTTTTCTCTCACAAAAATCACATCTGTTCACTGTAGGAAATGGATAAAATAAATACAATCCACTTAAATCCTACCATCTGAGAAACTTAGTTTGAGAGTATTTGCCTCCAAATTTCCTTTTATACTTAGTAGGAATTATATATACCTTTATGTTTACAAAATGGGTGTTTTACTACAGTTATTCTGACTTTTCACTTAAAATTAAAAGAGCATATTAATATTAATATTCTGAGTCTTGTCCCACATTCAATATTCTTAAAACTATGCAATGTAGGTAACACTGCACCAGCCAGGGCCCCAGGCATGCATGCAGTCCCCCGCCCCAGCCCCTCCCACCCTGGCCCTCCTCCTCTCCTCACAAGGCCACCTCATCTTCCCAGCTCCCCACAGAGCAGCTCAGCCTGGGACACTCCCATAGTGCTGCTTGTGAGATGCATGTGACCCTGTCACTTGTCACTGGTCCCTCCCAGCAGCGTTCCCCAGGGCAGTGTAAGGCAGGCGACTGTGCCGAGTAAGAATGGGTAGGGTGACAGACGTGCAGTCTTCAGTTCCCATGTGCCAGGGCCCTGACCCCTGATGACCTTCAACAAAACTACTTCCACCTGGTTCAGCCTGGGCACAGTGTCAGCACCTCCTCACAGTGTGCAGGACAGTGGGTGACACTATAGAGCATATCCCACAGCTCCCCAGACTGCCCCCTTCCCCCACAAGGGCTCTTCCCCCTATCAAGGGGATCTTGGCATCAGTTTGACACTTGAGTCTGGGACACAGGTCAGGGCAGACAGGGAGGAGAAGGAAAATAAGCAATAAAGCAGAACAAAGATGTAGGGTGAACTCCGAAAATATCCACAGTTACAGGAGAGTGGCAGGAGGAGCTGAGCACTGCTGGGGACCACACTTCCCTTCACGGCATTTGAGAAACACAAGCTAAAATCTCAGTTCCTCTGAAGTAATTTTTCAAACATTTTAGTTTGAAATATGATAGATGAACAACAGAAAGGTGAAAAGTACTGTGCAGGGAGGTTCCCGGTACCCTTCCTCTGGTCTGTCCCAGTTTCATCATCTTCCTCAACTGTGTACGCTGTCACACTGGGGGCTGGTACTGCATGAGCCAGAGGGCTCATCATTTACACACACACACACACCTACAGCAGCACAATTCCATCACATGGAGAGCCCTAAGGGGCCACCACCTCATTACAACACTTAACTATGACACTCCATAACCACACTCACTACTCCCCTCCCTGCCGGTCAACCAGTAAGTGCTCTCCATCTCTGTAACCACAGTTCAGAAATTTTTAATGCGCAATCACACAGGATGCATCCTCTTGAGGCTGACTATTCTTACTTGGAATATTCCTTTGTAGTCCCTCCAAGGCACTGGACACATGACTCAAATGGTTCATTCCATCTTAGTGCTGAGTAGTAGACTATGGTATGGAAATACCGTAATTTGCTCCTTCACTCACTGGGTCAAGGACATTTGGGTAGTTTCAGATTTTTTTGCTGTTAAGAATAAAGTTGCTAGGAATATTCATGTAACAAGTTTCTTAGTGGAAATACATTTTCTTTTCTCTGGGACATAGACCCAAACGTGGAGTTACCCGCCCTTGATACATAATAGATCCATTTTAGCTCTAAAAGAGACTATCAATCTATTAAGCAGAGTGATTGTATCGTTTAACTTCCCCACCAGCAGTGTATGGGGGACCTATGTTTTCCACATCCTCACCAGCATTTATCACTATTTTTTAGTTTAGCCATTCTGATAGATGTGTAGTGATCCATTATTATGGTTTTAATGTGCATTTCCCAAATGGCTAATAACGTTGACCATGTTTTCAAGTGTTTATTTGCCATCTGCATATCCTCTTCAATGAAATGTTTAGTGTGTCTTTTGCCTATTTTCTAACTGGACTTTTTGTGTTTTTAATGTTGAGTTTTGGTGGTTTTTAACTTGTTCTAGATTCAAGTCTTTTGTTAAACATGGGGTTTACAAATATCTTCCCCAACTCTGTAATTTATATTATCTCATTCTTAACAGGGTCGCTTGCAGAGTAAAAGTCTTAAATTCTGATGAAGTCCATTTTATCAAGATTTTCTTTTATGGATTGTGCTTTTGGTGTTAAATCTGTCTAGAACTGATCTTGAAATTTTCTTCTTTCTCTATAAGTTTTACAATTTTACATTCTACATGCAAGTGCATGATCTGTTTTGAGTTAATTACTTTGTAAGGTGTGAGGTTTAGGTTCAGGTTCATATTTTTGCCTACAGACAGATGTCCAACTTCTCCAGCACTAATACTTGAAAGGCAATCCCTCCACCACTGACCTGCTTTTGCATCTTTGTCAAGAATCAGCTGGGCATATTTGTGTGGATCTACTTCTGAGTTCTCCAGACTGTTCCACTGACTCTGTGTCTGTCCCTCCAGGAGTACTATACTGATTCCATTACTATACCCATAAGCAAGCCTTAACTGTAGAAGAGTCATTTTTCTCGCATTAGTCTCTTTCAGAATAGTTTTGGCTGTTTTAAGGCCCTTCTCTTTCTATATCAATTTTAGAATAAGCCTGTCTCTATCTATGAAGTAATATTTCTAAGGTTTTACTAAGAACTGCATTAACATAAACGTCAATTTAAGAAGACTTCCCATTTGCATTATATTGAATATTCCAAGTAATGAACACAACATGGTTCTCCAAGTATTTAAATCTTCAATTTCATCAAGATTTTGTCTTTTTATTTATTTTTTTTTTGTCTTTTTGCCTTTTCAAGGGCCGCTCCCGTGGCATATGGAGATTCTCAGGCTAGTGGTCGAATCAGAGCTGTAGCTGCTGGCCTACACCAGAGCCACAGCAACTCGGGATTCAAGCCGCATCTGCAACCTACACAACTCACGGCAACGCCGGATCCTTAACCCACTGAGCAAGGCCAGGGATCGAATCTGCAATCTCATGGTTCCTAGTTGGATTCGTTAACCACTGCGCCACAACGGGAACTCCAAGATTTTGTCATGTTAACTGCACAAATCCTGCATGCATTTTCTCATTTTCTTTGGAGCAACTGTAAATGGTATAGTATTTTAAATATCCTTTTCCACTTGTTTATTGTCAATGTACAGAAATCCAGTTGATTTTTGCATACTTATATTCTGTAACTGCAGTAAGTTTATCTTTTAGTTCTAGGAGCGTTTTGGCAGAGTCTTTGAGATAATTCCATGCAGATAATCATGTCAACTAGAAATAGCATTGGTTTCACTCCTTCTTAATCTAAATGCCTTTTCTTTTTCTGGCCTTACTGCGGTAACCAAAACTCCCATCATTGTGTTGATTAGGAGTGCAGAGAGAGAGCTTCCCTGCCTCGTCCTGGACTGCAGAGTGAGCTCACTCAGCCTTCCACTCTAAGTTAGTGGAGGCCTTTCATAGATGCCTAGTATGAGGTCGAGGACATTCCCCTTGATTTCCAGTTACTGATGGTTTTTATTAAGCATGTTGAACTCTCAAAAGATTTTCTGCATCAATTGTTATGATCATATAATTTTCTTCTTTAGTCTGCTGATATGGTGGATTACAGTGATTTTCTAATATTAAAACAGACCTGGGTTTCCAAACAAAATCCCACTTGATTCAATTTACTAAAAACTTGTTGAGGATTTTTGCATTTGAGTTAATGAGTTATTAGTCCGTGGTTTTCTTTTTTGTGCTGCATTTGTTCAGTTTTGGTATCAGGGTGATACAGGCTTCACAATGAATTGGGACGTGTTCCTTCAGCTCAAATTCCTCGAAGAGATTGTCTAATTCTCTCAAATTGATGTTAATTCTTTAAATGTTTGGTAAAATTCTCCAGTGAAATCATCTAGGCCTGAAGACTTTTCTTTCCTTTTGTAACAGTTTTTTAATCACAAATTTCATTAAAAAATTGTTAGAGGGCTATTTATAATATCTATTTCAATTTGGCTAAGTTTTGGTAGTTTGTGGTTTCATATAGTTGGGGCATTTCTTCTAAGCAACTTAAATTATGAGCATAAAGTTGTCATCCTTTTACTCACTAGATGATATGTAGTGATATCCTGTTTCATTCCTGGTATGGCTGATTTGTGTTGTCTTTTCACTTTTACCAATATTGCTAGAGATTTTTTATAAATTTCATTCATTTTTTCCTAAGAACCAATTTCTTTATTTCATTAAATTTCTCGATTTCAATTTCATTGATTTGTACTCTTAAGGATTTCCCTCATTCTGCTTGTGTTGAGTCTATTTTGCTCTTTTTCTAGCATCTTCAGATAGGAACTTAGACCACTACTTCCTTAGACTACTGATTTAAGACTTCTCTTCTAATGTAAGCATTTAGTGCTATAAATTTCCCTCAGAGCAGTGCTTTAGCTGCATCTCATTCATTTTGATATGCAGTGTGTTTTCATTCATTCTTTGTATTTTTAATTTTCTTAATAGGTTTCCTCTTTATTATTTAGAAGTATGTTGTTTAATTTTCAAGTTTTGTAGATTTTTCTTGTCATCTTTCCACTGCTGATTTCTAGTTTGATTCCTTTATACTCAAAAAATATATGCTAAGTAATTTTAAATCTTCTGAATTAGTCAGTTTTGTCTTATGATCCAACATATGGTCTATCTTGGTGAATAGTCCACAGGCACTTGAAAAAAATATATATTCTGCTAATATTGGGTAGGATGTAAATTAGATCCTGGTGTCCTGTGGTGGTATTTAGCTATTCTTTATCTTTGCTGATTTTTGTCTAACAGTTCTATCAATCACAGAGAATAGGGTGTTCAAATCCCCAACTGTAGTTGTGGATTTGTTTATTTCTCTTTTCAGCTCTATTAGTTTTATATATTTTGAAGTTTGGTTGTTTGGTATATGCCTATTAAAGACTACAGTAACTTCTCATTGAACTAATTCTTTTGTCATTATTATGTAATCTCTCTCAAACAATGGGGCCTTTCTTTTTTGGCCATGCTTGCAGCATGCACAAATACCTAGGCCAGGTGTCAAACCCAAGCCACAGCAGTGATAATGCTGAATTCTTACCTGCTAGGCCACCAGAGAACTCCTGTAATATCTTCTCTGTCCCTAGTAATTCTATCTGCTATGTTAACAAATTCTTTTCGTTTACTTCATTTGACAATGTCTTTATTTCTCCTTCATCTCTGAAGAACAGTTTCATCAAATACAGGATTCAAAGTTGACAGTTGTTTTCTTTCAGCATTTGAAAAAAGTTATGCCACTTCTTTCTGGACTCCGTAGTTTCAGATGAGAAATCTACTATTACTCAAATTGGTAGTCCTTTATAGGTAACATGTCACTTCTCTCTGGCTACTCTAAGGTTTATTTTCTTTGTTGTCTTTTACTTGCAGAAGTTTAATCTTTCTAAGTGAAAATTTCTTTTAAGTTCATCCCACTTGGGGAATTCTCAGCCTCTTGAATCATATGTTTTTCACCAAATGTGGAAAGTTTTTCAGCCATTATTTCTTCAAATATGTTTTCCAGTCTCATGTTCTTTGTATTGCCCTTTAGGTTTCAATGACATAAATATTAAATCTTTTGTTATCGTCCCATAGATCTTTAAGACTCTGATGATTTTTTTTCAGTCTTTTTTTCTCTCTGTTGTTCCGGTTAAGTAAACTCAATTATCTGTCTTCAAGTTTAGTGGTTATACTGCCAACATTTCCACTCTTTTACTGACTCTATCCAGTGAACTTTAAAGTTTGGTATTATATTTTCCAATTATATAATTTCCATTTGGTTCTTTTTGTAACTTCTAATCCTTCACACTGAGATTTCGCTCTTATTCATTCAAGAGAATTTCTACTGCTTGCTGAAGTATTTGTTTAAAATAGCTTTAAAATCTTTGTCAGATAATTCCAATATTCGATTGGTCCCAGGGTCAGCTCAATGTCAAATTGTGGTTTTCCTAGTTCTTGGGATGACAAATGACTTTACTCTATATCCTGAGTATTTTAGGTATTATGGTAGAAGACTCTTGATTCTGTTTATATGTTCTAATTTGGCAGGCTGTTTAGGCCCTGCACTACCTTTACTCTTTGAAGGCTTTACTTCAATGACAGCTTAGTCTTCTGAACCCTTAATGTCAACCTGGTCTGCTTCACTGTTCTGGTGTTGGTGGAGCCCTGCTCAGCCCCGCCTGGTGTTATCCTAAGGATGAGGCTGCTTCCCCAGACCACCTTCTGTTACTAAAGATGTCCTGAGGGTGGGAGGCAGATGCCACTGGGCCTGGTCTCCGTGTCCTTAGGTGGAGAGCATGGGACACAGATCTTGGTGGCTACTGCTACTATGGTGGATGGAGCATCTGCTCTTGCCCCAGTTGTTGAGCAGACTGGGAGAGTCCAGGGCTTTGTTGCTACTGATGGGTCAAAGTACCCTCCAAGTTGCCTGCTCATGCTCTAGATGTGGAAGAGGGTTGGGGTAGTCTAAGGCTTTACTGCTGCCGACAGCATAAATCACTCACCAGGACCCCGCTGTAGCAGATATTGGGATTCTTTTTTCTCAGTACATTGGCAACTGAGAGGCTTCTCTTGTTTTGTTTTTTAATCTTTGTTTCTGGTGGACCTGGATGGCAGTCATGGCCAACACTTAAGTCCATGATGTACAGGAGAGGTCATTTCCAGAGTATTTAACTGTATTTAGAGGGAAGAGCAGGGAAAAGTGAGTGTGTGCCATCTTGTCCTAGAACAATGTAGAAATTACTTCTTAGCAGCTAGGGATTTTGCACTGCAATACACTCTACAGTAAGACCAGTCGAGCTGACCCTTAAACAATGTGGATTTGAACTGTGAAGGTCCACTTTACACAGATTTGGTCAGTAGTAAATACACCACAGTCCTACACAATCTGTGGCAACTGAATCCACGGACGCACAACTGCAGATATGACTTGGAAGAACTGCATATACAGAGGGTCGGCAGAAGGTATGCTTAAGTTACTTGCAGATTCTCAACTGCAAAAGGGTCAGTGACCCTAGTCCCCATGTTGTTCAAGGGTCAACTGCACATCAAGGTTCCAGAGACTCACATGGGGTTGCTGTAAAGACTAAAACAGAGTCTTACGGGTTGAATTATGTTCCCCTAAGATTCATATGTTGAAGCCCTAACCCCTAGTACTTCAGAATGTGACCCTAGTTGCAGCCAGAATCTCTATCAAGTTAAAAGAGATCACAAGGGCGGGCTCCAATCCCACATAGCTGGTCTCCTTGGAGATAGACTCACACGCAAGCAGAGCACGTGTCAAACGAAGGCAAAGACCAGGCTGAGGATGCACATGTCAAGGAATGATAAAGACAGCCAGCCAGCCACCAGAAGACAGGGAGCAGATTCTTCCTCAGAGCCCTTGGAAGGAATGAACCCTGCCCACATGCTGATCTTGGACTTCCTCCTTCCAGACTGTGAGAGAATTTAAGCCAAAACTAAATCTAAAGCTTGCAGAATTCTGTCACAGCAGCCCTAGCAGACTCATACAAAGACAATGCACAAGAGTTGTTTAACATAATGTCTGGCATAGTAAGTTTTCAATAAACAGTTATTATTTATTACTTAATTTCTGGTTTAAATGTCTATCTCCTTTATTCCTTAAGTTTCCTTGCTGGCACAGAACCTAATATATTAGTGAATATATGTTCACATAATACTAAAAAAAAAAAAAAGTGAATAAATACTTAACATTTAACTGTATACATTTTAAAGGCATTTTCCATTAATATAAGTAAATACTGAATGATTTAAGATGAAGTAATAAGAAAATAACACTTCTCAAGGAAATAATACTGCCTCATCATTTTTTTATAAAATTCTTAAGTTTTTTTAAGTCATTCAACAGAAGAAAACAGATAACTGAGAAAAATTATTGTATATGTGTACCAGGAGATACATAAAAAAACGTTCAAAGCAGAAACTAGAGCCAACCTAAATACTGAAAGTCAAGTAAATTAACTGTGGTATATTCATACAACAGAATATTATACAGCTGTACCCAACTATGTGAATGAATCTTAGAAAACGAATGTCAAATGAAAAAAAGCAAGTCCCAATCTATATACAATGCGATATTATTTTTTATAATGCTCAAAAGTAAACAAAACAGAATAATACCTCATTCAGATATATAAATATATATAAGTAGAAAAAAGTACTTTTAAAAATCCACAGGAGGACTTCTCTTGTGGCATAGCAGGTTAAGGATCCAGTGTTGTCACTGAAGTGGCTTGGGTGACTGCTACGTCATGGGTTCAATCCCTGGCCCAGGAACTTCCACATGCTGAAGACCCCACCAAGGGAAAAAAAAAAAATCCACAGGCATGATTAATCTAAAATTCAGGATAATGGTCACTGAGAAAGACAGATGATCAGGTTAGGACAGAGGTTGTCAAACTATGTTTCCCAGGCCAAACCCAGCCCACAATTGTTTTTTTTTGTGTGTTTTCTAAGTTAAGAATGGTTTTGCACATTTTTAAATGATGGGAAAAAAATGAAGGCAGTATTTCATGATCACGTGAAAATGGTAAGCAATCCAAATTTCAGTGTCCATAAGTAAGGTTTTATTGCAACCTGGACATGCTCATTAATTTACACAGTGTCTGTGCTTAGCTTTGTGCTACAGTGCAGAGTGAGTAGTATGACAGAGACATCACGGTTCAATCCCTAGATGAGGGCCAGCACACAGACTGAACTTACTGTTATTCTTTTCTTTGTACCAAACATTATATTCTATAAGGCCAATATGGGAATCATTTTTTAAAAAGAACTGAAAATATAATCTCAAAAAAAGCAGCTTGGTGTTAAAGAACTAATTTGATATTAGGATGTTCCACAGTAGGAACGAGCAAACACAATCCTCAGGGCAAACCAAGGCTGCACTCAATGGGGTAGACAAGGTTTTACCAGCACAATTCCACTGTCTGTTCAGGCCTTTACCACCACTCAAGGCTGAGTAGTTATTCAGGTCAACATGTGGACCACAAAGCCTAAAACATTCACCTGCCCTTTTACAGAAAAGGTCTGCCTGTACCTGCTCTGCAAAATCATCACATCCTCAAGTTTTACTTAAAGTAAAGCAAATACTAACATGGGATTTAAAGGGCAACAAACAGCATAGCAAAACAGCTGGCTGCATGATCTCCAAAGTCAGGACTGCTAGGCATGCATGCTGCCTCTGGACACACAATGTGATCCTGGGAAAAGTGCTAATGACTCTGAATTAGTCTCAGAACCTGTGACCTGGAGTGATAATCCCCACTCCAGAAAACTACTGTCAGGATTCGATTCTAAGTGACTTTAGCTACTTTTTATTAATACTGCTCAGAGAAGAACAAAACAACATCTTGGCTTAAAGTCTTACTTGTTAAGAGTTTCCCTAACCTGCATTTTTTGAAAATTTCAAAAAACTTCTGAATTCACATTTAAGCATATGAAATTACTCAGAAATCCATGGTTACTTTAAACTAGACTTCAACATAGAAAATGTTCCAAATGCTTATCTATAAATCAAGGACTTTGACTTCATTTTCCCACAGCAACAATGTTGTAATTCATTATAATTTCTCAAAACATAAAACATACTGATCAAATAATTTAACTATAATACTTCACCAATTCTAGAGGATTAATCTTTTAAGACTCAGAACTTAAAAGATTGGGGGTTTTTTTGCGTGGTTTGTTTTGGTTTTTTATTTTTTGTTTGTTTGTTTGTTTGGCTGCACCCATGGCATGCAGAAATTCCTGGGCCAGGGATCAAACCTGAGCCATAGCAGTGACAATGCTGAATCCTTAATCACTAGGCCACCAGGGAACTCCAGGTTTGTTTATTTATAATGAGTTTTTTTAAAGTATTAGAAATCATATATTAGGTTTAAGACAGGTATCTGTCACAACCTCTTTAAGACTGCTTCTCTTCACCAGCAAAATGGATATTTGATGAGTTCTTAGAATAAATCGCAGTGTATGTGTATATATATTTTCAAAATGTACAAATGAATCATGAGTATTAATATTTATCAGTAAAAAAATATTTTGTGCTGCCTTAAATCACTGATTTTAGTATTTTTTTTATTGAGGACTCACAGTTATTACCATAAATATCCATCACTGTTCTCTGTTATAGGTACAGGCATTTTACGAATATCTTAGCAGTACAACACTGAATGGCATTAGAGCCCAAATAAGCAACTAATGATCACTATAAACTAGTCCCACACATTACTCCAAGCCCATGGAACACGTTTCTTCTCACTCGTCCTGTCAAGGTCTCTGAATGTTGTAAATAGCCGACAACATAATGCATGTCTACTACAAACTGACTAACAAAGGAAACTGCAAATCTTGCCAAAGATGAAGGATTTCATGAATGTGATGACAACGATACTGGAAATCTGTTCAAACCACATGAAAAACCATCTTACAAATACAACAAGATTAGGTAAACGAATTAAAAAAAATAATTATGGAGTTCCCATCGTGGCGCAGTGGTTAACGAATCCGACTAGGAACCATGAGGTTGCGGGTTCGGTCCCTGCCCTTGCTCAGTGGGTTAACGATCCGGCGTTGCCGTGAGCTGTGGTGTAGGTTGCAGACGAGGCTCGGATCCCGCGTTGCTGTGGCTCTGGTGTAGGCCGGTGGCTACAGCTCCGATTAGACCCCTAACCTGGGAACCTCCATATGCCGCGGGAGCGGCCCAAGAAATAGCAACAACAGCAACAACAACAACAAAAGACAAAAAAAAAAAAAAAAATAATTATGATGATGGTCCTTCAAAAATTGGGGGTATTAAAAAATTAAGAAATGGGAGTTCCCATCGTGGCTCAGGGGTTAACGAATCCGACTAGGAACCATAAGGTTGCAGGTTTGATCTCTGGCCTCGATCAGTGGGTTGAGGATCCAGCGTTGCTGTGAGCTGTGGTGTAGGTTGCAGACGTGGCTCAGATCTGGTGTTGCTGTGGCTCTGGTGTAGGCTGGCGGCTACAACTCGGATTAGACCCCCAGGCCTGGGAACCTCCATATGCTGCAGGTGCAGCTCTAGAAAAGCCAAAAAAAAAAAAAAAAAAAAAATTAAGAAATGATCTTTGGAAAACTGCCCAAATCACAGCCATTTTTACGAAAATGGCACTTTTTTTTGGGGGGGATGTCTTTTTGCCATTTCTTGGGCCGCTCCCGCAGTGTATGGAGGTTCCCAGGCTGGGGGTTTAATTGGAGCTGTAATCACCAACCTACGCCAGAGCCATAGCAACGCCGGATCCGAGCCACGTCTGCAACCTACACCACAGCTCACAGCAACGCTGGATCCTCAACCCACTGACCAAGGCCAGGGATCAAACCTACAACCTCATGGTTCCTAGTCAGATTTGTTAACCACTGAGCCACGATGAGAACTCCAAAATGGCACTTTAATGTCATAAAATTAAAACGTACAAGAATGTCAAGTGATATTTCATCAATTCTAATATGAACAGTTTTCACATCTCCAAAATGGGTACACCTTATAATTGATGGCACCTTTATCTTATAAACTGTTGGCCAGGCAGCAGTTACAACACAGATGTTATTGCCTGAGAACATATGAATTTTGTTAGTTTTTTCCCTTGATGTCATAACTGAAAAATCACAACTCCTTGAAGTTTCATAAAATAATCACCCACGGGCTGATTCAGGAGGAAACATGAGCCCGAATGACTGCCGAGTGCCTTGCATTGACTCCTCTGATAAGAGCAAGAAAGCACAGCAATGACTGCAGGCCACCCCGCAACCCCCCCCCCACCCCCCCCCCGCCAAGGATCCCAGAGACAGAACTGCTATTCTCTTTTCAGAAATGGTGAGTCCTCAAGGTGCTTAGTGACACAGAGGATATTATTTGAGAAAACATGAACATCAGTGACCCTCACTTTTAAAAGGAGTGATTGGAAAGTCATATTATGAATGTAAAGTCAATTTAGGAATGAATAAGTTTAACAATTTATTTTATTCATACTTTCCTTTTTATGGATGCTCAAGAATAACATTATTTTTAAAAAATCTAAAGAGTTATTTCAACAAATAACAAAATAAAAAGGTTAAGTGATAAAAAGCATTGTATCAAGTTAAAATGGAAACATTTTCCCCTTTCAGTCATATGTAAAACAACATGTTTTATTGTTGTATCTTAGATTTGATAAAGCACATATTCATTACACAGTTCTATCATAAAAATTAAAATCTGCAAGTTGTTACTTTCAGAATAAACATGGACCTACAAACATATCCGAAATAATTTTTTTTTTTTTGTCTTTTTGCTATTTCTTTGGGCCACTCCTGCGGCATATGGAGGTTCCCAGGCTAGGGGTCGAATCGGAGCTGCAGCCACCGGTCTATGCCAGAGTCACAGCAATGCGGGATCCGAGCCTCGTCTGCAACCTACACCACAGCTCACGGCAACGCCGGATCGTTAACCCACTGAGCAAGGGCAGGGACCGAACCCACAACCTCATGGTTCCTAGTCGGATTCGTTAACCACTGCGCCACGACGGGAACTCCCGAAATAATTTTTAAATTGCATTTTCTTAAAGTAAAATTCCAAACTTTTTTCAGTCTTTACTATACAATGGGGATCTCTATTTTGGCTGGATTTCTATTATGAAGTGGTTTTTCCAACATCAGCACTGCTGAGCTAAGGACAGTCTCCTGGTGACCAGGGCTGGCTGACTTAGCACCTCATGAGCAATAGTTCCTGGCTCTGGCTGTTTTCAGAGCAGACTGTGAAGCCCCCCATGAGGTGTCCGCCACACACCTCCCCCCACTCCCCACCCCCCCGCCCCCACCCCACCCAGGCTCCCGAGCTAGCTCATCAGAGCCAACACACTCTAGTCACGTTTCATGTTTCAGCCTGTGTGGCAGAAATGTGCAGTACAGACCTGCTGCACAGAATCAACCATTTTCTTATAACAATAATGGAATGTCTACTCTACGAAGGTGCCTGGAAGATAACACAAAGGCCAAAAAGGCAGAAAGCTTTCCACAAACTAAGACACTGCACATAGTAACAGTAATTATTTCTACAGTTAATCACCATGCCCTCCATGGCAGGAAACCAACAGAGTGGTAGTAAAAATGTCTGCTTTCCCCCTCAATCTCTGCACATCCTCATCCAAATCCCCCAAGCCAGCAAGGCAACAGAAAGGAAACATGAGCGCTCTCCACAAAGGTAAGGAAGATAGGATCTCAGGCAAAAACTATAAACAGCACCATCGGGGAACTGCAAATAGTCTGGTATTGCTGTTGTTTGAACTAAGAGCAATAAGAAACACAAAGGATAAAAGCTTGGAGCTGAGCTACCGAGGTTTAACATACCCTCTAAACAATAAAGAACCACTGAGCAACTCCAAGCAGATGAGCAGCATGAGTTCAGTTATGCTTGAGAAAGGTCACTCTTTCATCAAGGGAAAGATGCATTAGAAGGATCCTCAATTAGAGGCAGAGAGATGAAAAGACTAGTAAGGACCTCAACAAGAGCAAAAAATAACAGAAACAGAAAGGAGATGGATGTAAGATAATCAGAAGGTAGAAAAGGTGGCCTGGTCACTGACTGGCTATGAGTTGGGTGGGATGTGACAGGGAGAAGACACTAAAACATGACTTTCAAACCAGAAACCTCAAAGCCAAGCCATCTTCAACAGTGACACTCTGCAGTAAGATAGTCAGTGATACAGGAAGGGCAGTGGGTCTGAGGTCAACGCAGTGCATTTAGTTTTGGAAATAGGAAGAATGAGGAGCAGAAACCTCCAGTTCTGGGAACCACAGAAGCATGTGTGCGCATGCATGTACACGCACGTGTGTGCACGCACGCACACACGCACACACACACACACACACCCTCACTGGACACAAGGGTAAAATCCAGGCATATCTGGGGACTCTGAAGAGTAAACAGCAGCAGGCAGGTGGAAGCACCGCAGCTGTAGCACCTCCAAATTCATGATGAGTGCACCGTGTTTTCAAAACTATGGTGACTTTTGGAATTAACCTAACTTGGCCAAAACCTGAAACTGGGCACTCTGGCAATGACGAGGGTAACTCTGGTTATCTCTGCCAGTTCTGGAGTAGGGAGGAGACTCTTACGGAAAAAAGGGAAAGTGCTGCATCCCTGAGGAAAGCTCATTGACAGCCAGCATGAGCTTATGGGAACTAACATGGAAAGGGGGGGGGACCCTGCTTTCCTGTGAGATTGCAAAGGGGCAGGGCACAGCCTGTGGCCTCTCCCTCGCTCCTCTCTGTCTCCCTGTCTCTCTCTCTCCCCGCTTTCTGTGTCTGTCTCTCTCTCCTCCCACCATGGGAGCCCTTGGTGTGCGAGGCCTCTACTAGAAGACTGAGAAGTAAGTGCAGGGCAGATGCAGGCCTCAAGCGATGGTACACGGGGAGGGGGGGCTCCGGAAAAATGACCCCGGAAGTTGTTATAAAGTCCTGAGGTGGCCTGTACCGGTGTGTGTGGACACGACCTTACTGTGCATGAGCATGGGGCCAGCCAACAGACTTCTCCCGACCCTCACAGACCACACCAGCCAGTGCACACAGTGGGGAGAAGAGAGGCAGGGACTCACGGCCTGACATAAACAAGCCCACTCACTCAAATAAAATCAACAGTTTCCATGAAATTATACAAAATCCAGAGCCTAATAACATAGTATTCCAAATGTCTAGGGTACAACTCAAAATTAATCAGCACATGAAAAACCACAAAAATCTCAACTGGGAATATACAATAAACAGATTATGATTAGGTGAAACAGATGATATAATCACATGGCAAAAACATCAAAGAAACTATTTTAAAAGCGTATGAACAGCAATCATGAACAGTGATTTAGAAAGGTTAAAATCAGAAATATTAGCCCAAAAAAGAGAAGAATCAAGGAAAAACCAAATGAAAACACAAGAAATGAAAAACAGAATTACCAAAATAAAACCCTCATTTGATTCCATTTGATAGCCAAATAATCAGAATGAGAATGAAAGAGAAAAGGGAAAGGGAACCTGAAAACAACAGAAATTAACCAATCTGAATAACAGAGAAAAAAACTTAAAAACATCCAACAGAGGTCCACAAACCTGTGAACAGGAACAAAAGGTCTACCATTCATGTCACCAGAGAACCAGAGAAAAGAAAGAGCACTGAGCTGAAAAAATACTTGAAGAAAATAATGGCTCAAAAATGGCATAAGGCATGAATGCACAAGTTCAAGACATTCAGCAAACCTAATATATAAGACAACTATGGCATAAAGGGAGAAGGTAAAAGTACCCATATAGTAGAAAGAATTATGGGTTCCAAACTGGAGGAGTAAAACAGCATTTGTAGCTTATCCCTGAACAATGTAAAGTTTGAGGCACCAACCCTCCATGCAGCTGAAAATGAGATAATAAATATGTGTTGTTAAAAGCTACTAAGTTGTGGTAATTTGTTATACCACAAAAGAAAACTAATACAAAGAATAAAAAGAAATTATATCTTGATTTTTAAAAGTCAATTCACTAAAAACCCAAGAATTCTAAATGTATATGCTCTTAAAAAAAAAAAAAAAGGCAAAATTGACAAGGAGAACCAGATAAATCTACAATTATATATGAAAGCTATAAAAATTACAAAAGAAAAATTAGGAGTTCCCATTGTGGTGCAGCAGAAACAAAGCCAACTAGTAACCACAAGGTTTTGGGTTCAATCCCTGGCCTCGCTCAGTGGGTTAAGGATTAGGCATTGCCACTGAGCAAGGCCGGAGTCGGATCTGGTGTTGCTGTGGCTGTGGTGCAGGCCGGCAGCTGTAGCTCTGATTCAACCCATAGCCTGGGAACCTCCATATGCTATGAGAGCGGCCCTAAAAAGCAAAAAAAAAAAAAAAAAAAAGGAATGAGAGAATAGCAAGAAAAGTAAGTGGTAAAATCTGTGTAAATTCCTTTTTCCTCTTGAATTCTTAAATACGCTTGAAGTTGCAAGCACAATTTATTATTTTTTTTTCTTTTTTTTTAATTTTTTTTTTGCTATTTCTTGGGCCGCTCCCGCGGCATATGGAGGCTCCCAGGCTAGGGGTCTAATCGGAGCTGTAGCCACCAGGCTATGCCAGAGCCACAGCAATGCGGGATCCGAGCCACATCTGCAACCTACACCACAGCTCACGGCAACGCCGGATCGTAACCCACTGAGCGAGGGCAGGGACCGAACCCACAACCTCATGGTTCCTAGTCGGATTCGTTAACCACTGCGACACGACGGGAACTCCCGCAAGCACAATTTATAACACAGCCTGATGAGGATTTAAATGTATATAAGTGTAACATAGGTCTCAGACGTGGCTAGGATCCTGCTTGGCTGTGGTGTAGGCTGGCAGCGGTAGCTCTGATTCAACCCCTAGCCTGGGAACCTCCATATGCCATGGGTGTGGCCCTAAAAAGCCAAAAAAAAAACAAAAAAAACAAAAAGAAAAAAAATTAGGAGCAAATCTTCCTGACTGTTGGATGGGCATAGAGTTCTCAGACACAGCAGCAAAAGCATGATTCATAAACAGGAAACCTGAGAACTTAGGCTTCACCAAAGTAACATCTCTGCTTTGTGAAAACTATTAAGAGAATGATAAGCCAAGCTACAACCTAGAAGGTAATAGTGGCAAACCACGTATCCAATAAAAGACTTAGCCAGAATATAAAGAACTCAAAGCTAAACAGCAGCAATACAATTAACATGAAGAAATTATTCAGAAAGACACTCTTTAAAGAGGATATAAGGATCACATATATATTCTTGTTCAACATGAGACTCTACATTACGTGAGAGGCAAACTATGTCTGATGAAGCTTTAATTAAGAAATTTTTTTTTTTTTTTTTTTTTTTTTTTTTTTTTGTCTTTTTGCTATTTCTTGGGCTGTTCCTGCGGCATATGGAGATTCCCAGGCTAGGGGTCCAATCGGAGCTGTAGCCACTGGCCTACACCAGAGCCACAGCAACTCGGGATCCGAGCCGCATCTGCGACCTACACCACAGCTCACGGCAACGCTGGATCATTAACCCACTGAGCAAGGGCAGGGACCGAACCTGCAACCTTATGGTTCCTAGTCGGATTCGCTAACCACTGCGCCATGACGGGAACTCCTAATTAAGTAATCTTTAACCAATTAATTAACCTATACCTCCAAAGTGTTTACCACACTGCCTGTTGTTTAGTGAATAAAATAAATAATACATGATACACACACCCAAATACACTGAAAAGTAAACTTTCTTCACTTTTTAGCCATATTTTTGTAAGGCAACATTTTATATATAGAGTCATCTAGAGAATAAAGAAATTCTATAGAGTTTAACAAAATGAATCTTTTAAAGTCATATAAAAATAACTATGAAAACACACTGATTTCTAAAGCTTTTTTTTTTTTTTTTTTTGGCCAAGCCCACGCAGCATGTATAAATTCCTGGGCCAGGGTTCGAACCTGTGTCATAGCAGTGACCAAAGCTGCTTCAGTGATAACAATAGATTCTTAACCCTTAAACCACATGGAAACTGCCTACAGCATGATTTTTTTCAAATGATAGCATAACAGAATGTAAATACTAACTTCTGATTGCAAGATGGGAGAATGACAAATTCTTGCAAAATTCTGAACACAGAGAAGTTACTGGGCTAAGTGAATGCACATCAGTATTCAAAAACAGTTATGTCTTTAGGACATAACTGTGCCACCACCCCCACCCTGATCTGAAGAGTTAGTACAGTGAATGTTATAAAGCAGTCCCAAGAAGAGGAAGAATCTAGGGGTAAGGAAAGTACACAAATTGGTGTGAAATGACAAGTGTCATGAGGAAGAGGCCTGGCACAGCAATAATGGGCAGGAGGCCTGTTCTGAGACACAAAACAGCCAGGGTCACAAGGTGGGAGGGTGGACTAACAGTGACGGTGCTTAAATAAGAGGCTCCTCAGCACGTGATCCATCTTCACAAAATGGCTCCTTCAGACACAAGTGACCAGAGCATCTGGGATGAAAGGCCAGGCCAGAGCACTGGGTGACTGGTGACACCCAGGATGGATGGGGGTCTCTAAGCCCCGAAAATAAGCTGCCAGCACTTGTCTGGCAGAACAGCAGTGCACCACTGCCCTCTACTAGATGGCGATCTGCAGAGGACATATCACCAGCACACTCCCACCTCACCAGGGCCACACGAACAGAGGCCATGAAGAAGTGAGCAGACACCCCCAGACATAAAACAGCAAACGTGTGAGGAACAGCGGGACCATGAAACACATAACAGATTTAAAACCTGAAGAAATGAGGTGACAGCCAATGGTGCAGCAAGAACAAGATTCTACAGTGACTACAGCACTATCAGACAAAAAAGAGCACGGCCAAGGAGTTTTCCAGGAGGACAACTAGAATTCATGGACATGGAAATACAAGTTTCTAAAGTGAAGAGGAACTGCCTGGATGGCTGAACAGCAGAGTAGACAGAACTGAAGAACGGAGAGCCAAAGGAGACGGAGCCTCAAGGAGAGCCCTGCAATCTGCAGCTTCGTCCGAGCCCCTGCTGAGTGACAGTGTGACATCCAGTAACTTGTTAAAAATATTTTTCATTAAAATCTGTAACTAAAATTCCAAATGCTATTAAGAGAGGCAAAGTGGGGCAATAAAAATTACAGAAGGTGCTGTTCTGGCTATAGGAGGATACAAATACAGATTAATTCTGAATATGAGAAAAACAGACTGAATGGTGTTAAAAATATAAAGGGTAACCATTAAAAACTGAACTATTCTTCTATGATTTTATTTCAAAGAAAAAATATTATAAATTGGAATAATCATTAACTCATAAATGTATCACTTATGAACCTAAAGTATATATGTCTAAACAAAACATATTATTATATAACCTATTTCCTATATGAGTGTGGTGCTCATGGGTGCTGAGCTGACAGAAACAATGTCCGGTTGTTCTGTGGACAAAAGGTCAAAGGCATTTGTGTACCTCTGCAAATCAAAACTATTAGCTACTGAAATGATTATCCAAAAAGTGCTAACATCTTCTTGGGTACATGACTTAGTTCACTTAATGGGCATAATGAGAGGCTTTAAAACACTTTCTAATTTGCTTCTGAGTAAATGCATAATTACACATATATTTATTCAAATGTTTATTTCTCATTTTTCTTCCACAATTCTTTGCTACTTAAAAGTGTTTAAAACCAAAAGTATATTGGGGGGAAAAAAGATGTAAATAAATATAAATCCCGGGGTTGCTATACCTACGTCAACTCTTTTTAAAGGAAGGATGCAGTTATGAACTTACTCTCAGCGAACCACAGCAACAACAGAATTTCACGCTGGCATAAAGGAAATAGCAGAAGAAAGGTTAAATACTCTGCAGGTGTCCAGGAGAAGTGTTGTGAAGGATTACACTCTTGTCATTTGTACCTACCTTGTCCCAGACCTTCACCCTGAACCCTACCATGCTCAAGAATCTCAAGAACAAAATCCTACCACGTGGCCCTCCGCCCGAGCCTTGTTCTGCCTCGCCTCCCGTCTGCGCTGGAGAAACTCTTCCACTTGCTTTGCTCTCTCCACAGCCAGCTGCCCCTTCTGCCTGAGGGATGCAGACAAATGGCAAAGTCAGAAATTTTGAACATCAAATATCCCACAAAGTTAAAAACTACATTACTCTATTTTCTTTAAAGATCTTTGCAGAATATGAAGAAAGGCTGATCTGAAGTAAAACTTTGCTCTGTAATGAAGAAACAGCTACACATTACACATGATATTAGGATCCACCACCTAAATTACATTCACTATTATTTTATTTTAATTATTATTATTATTTTGTCTTTTTAGGGCTGCACCCATGGCATATGGAGGTTCCCAGGCCAGGGGTCCAATCGGAGCTACAGCTGATGGCCTACACCACAGCCACAGCAACGCCAAATCTGAGCTGAGTCTGCGACCTACACCACAGCCCATGGCAACACCGGATCCTCAACCCACTAAGCGAGGCCAGGGATCGAACCTGAAACTTCACGGTTACTAGTCGGGTTTGTTAACCACAAGCCATTACAGGAACTCCCACTATTATTTTAAATAGAAGTAAAATCTGCATTGCTTCTCCAAAACTTAATAAGGTTTCTCTTGACTTCATTTAATCTGGACTATTTACAGACCCCTAAAATGGTTCTGGGCTATACTTAACAGAAGAATCTCAGTGGTTTCCCAGTAGCTAAGCTTATTTCAGACTCAGCATCAAATATATCTATCAGTACAGAAGTAAAATCAAAGCAGCGGAGTAGCATTTGAAAGGTGATCAAAATAATGAAAGGTTTATTTCTGGGAGTTTTCAAAAATAGAGTAAAAAAATGCAGTCTGAATTTCTTTCTTTCATTTTTTTTTTTTTTTTGTCTTTGTCTTTTTGCTATTTCTTTGGGCCGCTCCAGCGGCACATGGAGGTTCCCAGGCTAGGGGTCCAATCGGAGCTGTAGCCACTGGCCTATGCCAGAGCCACAGCAACGCAGGATCCGAGCCGCATCTGCAACCTACACCACAGCTCACAGCAACGCCCGATCCTTAACCCACTGAGCAAGGCCAGGGACTGAACCCGCAACCTCATGGTTCCTAGTCGGATTCGTTAACCTCCTGAATTTCTTGAATACCACAATTATTAAAAAGTAAAATGCATAAATCTGGGGGAAAAACTAACAGCACAGTTATTGTTTCAATCTTGCCAATTATGTTTCTGCATCCGCCTCTGACAACTATGAAAGAATATTAACAGGCTGGTCTTAAAATATCAATAATGTTTTGAACATCTAATATATATTTTGCTTGTTACAGTGCTAAGCAAGGAAGATAGAAAAATAAATAAAATCCGGACCCCATAATCATTGCACAGTATCAATAGCAGTAACTCTGTGAGCAAGGAAGAAAGAAGAGAAATTTATTGGCTGTACTTCTGGGACACTGGCTTCGAAGACACAAAATTCCCAAAGCCTCTGTTTAGGACCATAACTACATTAGGCTCTGAAAAACACATGTCCTTTCTGACTTCGGAAGATTTAAATACCTCTGGTTTTCTTACCCCAAATAATCATTTCTTGGGCAAGTTTTGTTAACAATCACAGCCGACCCTTGAACAACACAAGTGTGAGCTGCTCAAGTGCACTTAATGTGGACGTGTTACAACTACAGTGCTGCACAGTCCATGGTTGGTTGAATCCATGGATGCAGAGGAACCTCTGTTACAAAGGACTGATCATCAGTTAAATGCAGACTAACCCAACATTGTTCAAGGGTCACCTGAACTAACATGTGTGAAAATATATTAAATACGAAATTAAGCTATAAAACTTAAAATCTAACTCACCACAAAGCTATGAATTATAGTGGTTTAAGATTAATTCACCTGGAATTCCTGTCGTGGCTCAGCGGTAATGAATACGACTAGTATCCATGAGTACGTGGGTTTAATCCCTGGCCTCAGTCAGTGGGTTAAGGATCTGGAGTTACCACGAGCTGTGGGGTAGGTCACAGATGCGTCTCGGATCTGGCGTAGCTGTGGCTGTGGTGTAGGCCGGCAGCTATAGCTCTGATTCAGCCCCTAGCCTGGGAACTTCTATATGCTGCTGGTGCGGCCTTAAAAAGACAAAAAAGAAGATTCATTCACCTTATGCAGTGCTTAAAAGGGATTTTTATGAAATTTACCCATTGAAATTTTCCAGGATAAAATAACATCTAGAGCTGGTTAAGAGCCTTTCCTGCATATTTATTGGGTATCTTATAATTTTATAAAATTCATTGATGAGTTCTAGGTTTTTTTTTTTTTTTTTGGTGGCATCATCAGGATTTTCTATATACATCATGTCATCTGTAAATGGTGACAGCTTTTCTTTTTCCTTTACAATTTGGATTCCTCAAAAATCTCTGAACTATGGCTAGGACTCCAAATAATACGCTGAATAAAAGTGGCAAGAAAGGGCATCTTTGTCTTGCTCTTAATCTTGGAGGAAATGTTTTCAGCCTTTCAACACTGAGTATGATGTCAGCTTGTCATATATGCCTTTATTATATTGAGATATGTTCCCTCTATACCTACTTTGTTGACAGTTTTTACCATAAATGGATTTTGAATTCTGCCAACAGCTTCTTCTACTTCTATTGAGTTGATCACATGATTTTTATTCTTCAATTTGTTAGGTGGTGTATCACCTGGATTGATTTGTAGATACTAAACCATCCTTACATTCCTGGGACAAATCCCACTTGATGATGGTGTATGATCCTTTTAATGTATTGTTGAATTCAGTTTGCTAATATTTTATTGAGAATTTTTGCATTGATGTTCATCAGTGATATTGGCCAGAAATGTTCTTTTGCAGTGATATCTTTGCCTGGTTTTGGTATCAAGATGATGCTAGCCTTGCAGAAAGAGTTTGGAAGTGTTCTTTGCTCTGCAATTTTTTGGAAGAGTTTAAGGATAGATCTTAACTCTTTTCCAAGTGTTTGGTAGAATTCACCTGTGAAGCCATCTGTTTCTAGACTTTAACTTGTTGAGAGTTTTTGTTGTTTTGTGTGTGTTTAGTAATTTAGTGATTTTGTTATTAGTCTGTTCAAATTTTGTTTCTTCCTGATTCAGTTGTGGGAGACTGTGTTTCTAGAAATTCATGCATATCTTCCAGGTTGTCCATTTTATTGGCATATTATTTATTGTTCATAGTAATAGCCTGTGATCTTCTGTATTTCTGTGGTATCAGTTCTAACTTTTTTTCATTTTTGATTTGATTGATTTGGGCACTTTTTTTCTTGATGAATCTGGCTAATGGTTTATTGATTTTGGCCTATTTTTTCAAAGAAGCAACTCTTAGTTTCATTTATCTTCTCTACTGTTTTTTCAGTCTCTATTTATTTCTGTTCTGACCTTACAGCATTTTATTAATTGGGGATTATTTTTATAGTTCTTTTTTGTCCCTTTTTCATTTGCTCTCTTCCTTTGTGATTTGTTGACTATCTTTGCGTTACGTTTGAATTCCTTTATTTTTTTGTGTTTGTATCTATTACAAATTTTTGGTTTGTTGTTACCATGAGGTTTATTATTTATTTATTTATTTATTTATTTTTGCTTTTTAAAGTTGCAACCGAGGCACATGGAAGTTCCCAGGCTTGGAGTCCAATAAGAGCTGCAGCTGCTGGCCTATTCCACAGCCACAGAAATACCAGATCTGAGGCGTGTCTGTGATCTACACCACAGCTCATGGCAACATGAGATTCTTAACCCACTGAGCGAGGTAAGGAATCGAACCCACCTCCCCATGGATACTAGTTGGGTTTGTAACCTGCTGAGCCACAATGGGAACTCATATACATGATTATTTTAAGTTGCTGATCACTTAAGTTTGAATGTATTTTAATAACCTTGTACTTTTACTCCCACATTTACTGTTTTGAACATTATATTTTAAATTGTTTTGTTTTATGTACCCCTTAACTACTTACTGTGGATCTAGATGATTTTACCACTTTCATCTTTTAACCTTCATTCAAGCTTTATAAGTGGCTGATTTACTACCTTTATTGTATATTTGCCTTTAGCAATGACATTTTTTCCTTTTGTAATTTTCATATTTCATATTTCCTTTTGTAATTTTCATATTTCCTTTCATTGACTCTTGGATAGGTATAGGTAGCTAAATCTTAATCTAATTCCACAAAACCAGTACAAAAATGCATTTCACTCAAGCCATGGCAGCTTGGGCAGATTAAAAATAAAGAAAGAGGAATTTGTTTATGTTTCTATAATATACCTGTTGTCCTCTAGCAGATATATTATACACTGTATAACTCTTGAGATTAATAAGGTACATCCAAGGGAGTTCCTGTCGTGGCACAGTGGTAATGAGCCCAACTAGTATCAATGAGGGTGTGGGTTTGATTCCTAGCGTCGTTCAGTGGGTTAAGAATCCAGTATTGCAGTGAGCTGTGTTGTAGGTCACAGATGTGGCTCAGATGTGGCATTGCTGTGGCTGTTGTGTAGGCTGGCAGCTATAGCTCCAATTTGACCCCTAGCCTGGGAACTTCCAAATGCTGTGGGTGTGGCCCTAAAAAAAAAAAAAAAAAAAAAAAAAAAAAAAAAAAAAAAAACAAGGTAATCTGGTCTAGATGCAATATTTCTCCTGCATATAGATAAGCAAGGCTGTTTTCTGGTCTACTGTAGCCCTATTTATAGAAGGTCTGGCCTGAAGAGAGCAGATAAACTTTCAGAGAACATGACACTCAGACATGCCATCTGGCAAGAGTCTTTGCAGGGGTCCTGGAAGCTTATAACACCAACTTCAACTACAAAAATTCTCTGCTGCATAGCCTGACTGCACTGACTTCTTTTTCTAACCTTTACGAAAGTAAGCAAAGTCAGACTAACCAGAGTTACTGATAAAAAGGGAAGAAGAAAAATAATTAATACCATAAAGAAAGAAGAGATAAATAGGGGCTATCCAAAATGTGAAGAAGAGAGAATTTAAAAGAGCCTTGGATGATTATAGATTTCAGTTTGCTGTTTCAGTCTGAATCAGGGAAAATAAATGACCAGGAATGACAATGACATACAAATTATAATAAAAACCAGAAGTCATGACAGCTGGAAAAAATGCTCTGTCATACCAACAGCCACTAAAAAGTAGAAGACGAAAGAATCATAATATTCAAATTTGAGACCTTGAGTACTAATTCAGCTTCTTGTTGAATAAAGTACTCGGAGTTCCCGTCGTGGCGCAGTGGTTAACGAATCCGACTAGGAACCATGAGGTTGCGGGTTCGGTCCCTGCCCTTGCTCAGTGGGTTAACGATCCGGCGTTGCCGTGAGCTGTGGTGTAGGTCGCAGACGCGGCTCGGATCCCGCGTTGCTGTGGCTCTGGCATAGGCCGGTGGCTACAGCTCCGATTGGACCCCTAGCCTGGGAACCTCCACATGCCGCCGGAGCGGCCCAAGAAATAGCAAGAAAAAAAAAAATAAATAAATAAATAAATAAATAAAGTACTATCATATTTCCATCTAGATATCCCTGACATGTGGGCATCCAAACCCCTGATTTACTTCTTTGAGTGTGAGAGCCCCAATTAAATCCAATGGCCCAGCCACTGCACAGACCTCATACTGCATGGAAACCTGTCCCTACTTCTCCTCCTCACTTCACTTATACTGTGGGAACACAAGGAAGTCTAACTCCTCTTCTGCAAGACAAGCCACCCAATTCTTTTTTCAGTGCTGGTGAAATTTTCCTCATAAAATAGTTCGAGCTTCAGTAAAGTCAATATGGCCCAACAGTTAAGTGAGTGAACTATAGCAGTCAACTCCTGGTTTTACTAATAAATAGTTATGTGGCCTTCCATAAATCGCTTATTTATGCAATGCCTCAAGTTCTTAATCTATTTTTAAAAAGCGAGAATAGGAGAATTCCTGTTGTGGCTCGGGGAAATGAATCTGACTAGAATCCGTGAGGACATGGGTTCAATCCCTTGCCTTGCTCAGTGGCTTAAGGACCTGGTGTTGCTTTGAGCTGCGATGTAGGCTGCAGATGCGGCTGTGATCTGAGGCTGAGGCACAGGCCGGCAGCTACAGCTCCAATTCAACCCCTAGCCTGGGAACCTCCACATTCCTCGGGTTTGGCTCTAAAAAGACAAAAAAGACAAAGGCGAGACTAATAATACCTGTTCACAGCATTGGTGATGACTGAGTTAATAACAGTCAATTCTCATTATTCACAGTAATTATGTTCTATACAGTCACTGTAATACGCATTAACCAACACTAAACATACCCCTAGGAGAATTACAGGGTTAAGTTCCTAACAGACTCCTGTTAACATTTTCATCAATGGACTGATATATAGCCTTATTTTATGTGTGTTTCTGATTAAAGATACGTTACCAGAAAGTACGTTTGTTTATCAGCTGAAAGAAGGAAGCAGAGCTGGCTGTGCTCCCCCAGCTGGAATGCACACTCTGGGCAACCCCAGTGTTCAGCTCTGCCCAAGAATGACCTTGAGAGGACAGGAGGCATTGACATGGGGTCACAAATAAATGTAGTAAGCAGGCAAGCCCACAAACACACAATCCAAAAGTAGTTAGGTCTGATGAGACAGGTGTATTACTTCAAACCAGTCCTAGCACAGAGGACACATACACAGCTCCTATTTTTATAAAACCACCATCAACCCCATCATCACTATTCTCACAGGCAACCAGTTTGCTGTAACCAGTAGAGAAGACATTGAAAAATTCACCTCCTCTACTACTTTAATTTTAATCTTTCTATCTTTCAAAGACTTCTTTAGCTCCTAGAAAGTTATTAGGATTGTCCAGGGGTATACGCCTTGAAATCAACAACAATGAAAAAACTGCAAAAAACACAAACACGTGGAGACTAAACACATGCTACTAAACAACCAATGGATCACTGAAGAAATCAAAAAGGAAATTAAAAAATACCTAGAAGCAAGTGACAACAAAGATCCAACACTCCAAAACCTATGGGATGAAGCAAAAGCCGTTCTAAAAGGAAAGTTTATAGCAATACAAGCCCACCTCAGGAAACAAGAAAAAGCTCAAATAAACAAGCTAACTTTACATCTAAAGCAGCTCAAGAGAGAAGAACAGATAAGACTTAAAGCTAGTAGAAAGAAAGAAATCATAAAGATCAGAACAGAAATCAATGAAATAGAAACAAAGAAAACCATAAAAAAGATGAACAAAATGAAAAGCTGGTTCTTTGAAAAGATCAACAAAATTGATAAACCCTTACTTAGCCAGACTTATCAAGAAAAAAAGAGAGGACTCAAATCAATAAAATTAGAAATGAAAAAGGAGAAGGAACAACAGACATCACAGAAATACAAAGGACCATAAGAGACTACCATATGCAATTATATGCCAATAAAACGGAAAACCTAGAAGAAATGGACAAATTCTTAGAAAAATACACTCTTCCAAGACTAAACCAAGACGAAATAGAAAAGATGAATGGACCAATCACAAGAACTGAAATTGAAACTATGATTAAAAAACTTTCAACAAACAAAAGTCCAGGACCAGATGGCTTCACATGTGATTTCTACCAAACATTTAGAGAAGAGCTAACACCTCTCCTGAAACTACTTCAAAAAACTGCAGAGGAAGGGATACTCCCAAACTCATTCCATGAGGCCAGCATCACCCTGATATCAAAACCAGACAAAGATACCACAAAAAAAAAAAAAACTACACACCAATTTCACTGATGAACATTGATGCAAAAATCCTCAACAAAATATTAGCAAACCGCATTCAACAATACATTAAAAGGATTGTGCATCATGATCAAGTGGGATTTATCCCAGGGATGCAAGGGTTCCTCAATATCTGCAAATCCACCAGTGTGATACACCACATTAACAAACTGAAGAATAAAAACCATATGATCCTCTCAATAGATGCGGAAAAAGCCTTTCACAAAATCCAACACTCATTTCTGATAAAAACCCTTCAGAAAGTGGGCATAACGGGAACCTACCTCAACATGATAAAGGCCATATATGACAAACCCACAGCTAACATCATTCTCAAAGGTGAAAAGCTGAAAGAATTCCCACTGAGATCAGGAACAAGACAAGGATGTCCACTCTCACCACTACTCTTCAACATAGTTTTTGGAAGTCCTAGCCACAGCAATCAGGGAAGTAAAAGAGATAAAAGGAATCCAAATTGGAAAGGAAGAAGTAAAACTATCACTATTTGCAGATGACATAATACTATACCTAGAGGATCCTAAAGACTCCACCAGAAAACTGTTAGAGTTCATCCACGAATTTGGCAAAGTCACAGGATACAAAATTAATACACAGAAATCGACGGCATTTCTATATACTAACAATGAAAGAGCGGAAAGAGAAATTAGGGAAGCAATCCCGTTTACTATCACGTCCAAAAGAATAAAATACCTAGGAGTAAACCTACCCAAAGAGGCAAAAGACCTGTACTCTGAAAACTATAAGACACTGATGAAAGAAATCAAAGATGACACAAATAGATGGAAAGACATACCATGCTCGTGGATTGGAAGAGTTAATATTATCAAAATGACTATACTACCTAAGGCAATCTACAGATTCAATGCAATCCCTATCAAGTTACCAAGGACATTTTTCACAGAACTCAAACAAAATATTTTAAAGTTTGGAAGCATGAAAGACCCAGAATAGCCAAAGACCATCCTGAAACAGAAAAATGAAGCAGGAGGAATCAGGCTCCCTGACTTCAGACTATACTACAAAGCAACAATCATCAAAACCATGTGGTACTGGCACAAAGACAGACATATAGATCAGTGGAATAGGATAGAAAACCCAGAATTAAACCCACGCACCTACAGCCAACTCATCTATGACAAAGGAGGCAAGAATATACAATGGAGAAAAGACAGCCCCTTCAATAAGCAGTGCTGGGACAACTGGACAGCCACATGGAAAAGAATGAAATTAGAACACTCCCTAACACCATACACAAAAATAAATTCAAAATGGATTAAAGACCTAGATATAAGACCAGACACTATAAAACTCTTAGAGGAAAAAAGACAGGCCAAACCCTCTCTGACATAAACGACAGCAACATCGTCTCAGATCCACCTCTTATGAGAGTAATGACAGTAAAAAACAAAAATAAACAAATGGGACCTAATCAAGCGTAAAAGTTTCTGCACAGCAAAGGAAACCCTAAACAAAACAAAAACACAACCCACAGAATGGGAGAAAATCTTTGCCAGTGAATCGACTGACAAGGGATTAATCTCCAAAATTTATAACATCTTCTGCAGCTCTATACCAAAAAAACAAACAACCCCCATCAAAAAATGGGCAGAAGATCTAAACAGACAATTCTCCAAAGAAGACAAATGGGTGGCCAAAAAACACATGAAAAGATGTTCAACATCACTCATTACTAGAGAAATGCAAATCAAAACCACTATGAGGTATCACCCTACACTGGCCAGAATGGCTATCATCAAAAAGTCTACAAACAGTAAGTGCTGGAGAGAGTGTGGAGAAAAAGGAACCCTAGTACACTGTTGGTGGGATTTTAAATTGGTGCAACTGCCGTGGAAAACAGTATGGAGATGCCTCAGAAAACTAAAAATAGAACTACCATTTGATCCCGCAATCCCACTCCTGGGCATCTATCCAGAGAAAACCATGACTCGCAAAGACACGTGTACTCTGATGTTCACTGCAGCACTATTTTCAATAGCCAAGACATGGAAACCACCTAAATGTCCACTGACAGAGAAGTGGATCAAGAAGATGTGGTACACATACACAATGGAATATTAGCCATTAAAAGGAACAAAATAACAGCATTTTTAGCAACATGGATAGACCTAGAAATTATCATGCTAAGTGAAGTCAGCCATACAATGAGACACCAACATCAAATGCTTTCACTGACATATGGAATCTGAAAAAAGGACACAATGGACTTCTTTGCAGAACAGATACTGACTCATAGACTTTGAAAAACTTACGGTTTCCAAAGAAGACAGTTTGGGAGGGGAGGATGCGCTGGGGTTGTGGGATGGAAATCCTATAAAACTGGATTGTGATGATCACTGTACAATTATAAATGTAATAAATTCATTGAATAATAAAAAAATTAAAATTAAAAAAAGGATTGTCCAGGGGGCACAAAAATGGACACTGTCATACACTCTTGATTGAGCATAAACTAGCACAGCTTTTGTAGAAAGAAAATTAGTAACATTTAGTTAATAAATTTAAAGTTAATTTAATAAAGTTAGTGATTTTCTTTCTAGAACTTTCATCAAGAACATAACAGAGAAATTCCTTTAACCCAGTAAATGTCCTTGTAAGATTGTCTTCTACAGAAATGATGAAAAAAAAACGATGAAAACATTTTTCTTCTACTCTGAAAAATAAAAAAATATATTCAGAATTTCCTTGTAGTGCAACAGGTTAAGGATCCAGTGCTGTCAGTGAAGCAGCTTGGGCTGCTGCTATGGCTTAGGTTTGATCCCTGGCCCGGGAAATTCCACATGCCACAGGTGTGGCCAAAAGAACCCATAATTGTTCAAAAAGGTGAAAAATTACAAACAATGTATTCTATTAGGAAAGTTGCTAAATAAATTGCATTAATGACACTAGAATCTTATACAGACATCAAAAATCCCCTGAAAACAATTTTTAGCAGGGGAAAACTTTATGGTAAAATGTTAAAACCAATACAAAAAAAAAAAAAAACCCAAACCCTAACCCACCAGATACAAATTTGTACGTATGATTTCATCTCCACTAATGGGAAAGACAAACGTGAACAAAAAGATGCAGGAAAACAGAGCACGGTCTCATAGTGACCTCACAACCTTCCAGGAGCAGATTCCTCTCCTGTTGCCTAACACTCCTCTGAACTTTCCTACTTTTCTAAAGCGAACCTACACCACCCTGGCAAGCAGAAAAAGAAGACCAAAAAAAGCCAACCGTGACTCCCCTTCAGGTTTCCTTTTTCCCTTGAATAAAAGGGAGAGAAAAAAGAGGCATGAACAATCTGGTTCAGAATCTAAGTGAAAGGGAGATGACAGGATAGTCAGCTGTTAGTATTTTAAAATCAGGAAATATGTGCGCATTCTTGAATTCATCAAAGGAAACAGCATTATAAGGGACCTTGAGGATTAGAGAAACAAAAAAAGAATAAAGGCCTTTGAGTAAAGCACAACACTAGCACGCAAAGACAACAGCTTAGGTTTGAAGGAGAAGAGTTGTTGATCAAAGACAGCGGAAAAGGATTACAGCATATATATAAATATGAGCCAGTAGGTATTGGTAAGGATAAAATTAGGAGCATAGCATACATAACAGCAATTAAATCTTTCCTTCGCCAATGATTAATAGCTATAAAAACTATGGGCATTTTTATTGTTTTTTAAATAATTCATTAAATTTTATATTTATATATAATATATACTTAGTTGTAGAACCATCATCATAACCTAATTTTAGAACATTTCTATCCCAAACTCCGAGTCCACTCCTCCCTCTGCCTACCCGTCAGTAATCATTAGTTTTTCAGTCTATGAGTCTGTTTCTGTCCTGCAAATAAGTTCATTTGTATGCTTTTTTTAAGATTCTACATATAAGGTCATTTTCATTCTTACAGCAAAATATAAGCATACTAGTTTGCTTTAAAAAAGCTTACTATTTTTTCATTGACAGTTTGCAAGAGAAGCAAATTTTTCAAATATGTTTAAACTTGCTGATTTATGAATATCTTTAAAGTTGCTTCTTTTTCCCTACCTTAACCTACAGGAGTGTATACTCTACCAAAATAAAATAAATATAATTGACTTTTTTTTTGGCACTCCTGAGGCATGCAGAAGTTCCCAAGCCAGGTACAGTCTGCTGTGGTACAGTGGGCTAATGATCTAGCTTGTCTCTGTGGAGGGGCTGGTTCAATCCCCAGCCTGGCACAGTGGGTTAAAGATCTGGCATTGCCACAACCTGCAGCATAGGTCACAGATGTGGCTCAGACTTGGTGTTGCTGTGGTATGGGGTATGGGCCGGCAGCTGCAGCTCCAATTCGATACCTAGCCTGGGAACTTCCATATGCTACATCGGGGTGGGGAGGGAGGAAGGAAGGGAGGGAGGAAGGAAGGAAGAGAAGGAATGGGAGCTATAAATCTCCCCACTAGAGACAGAATGGCTTGCTGACAAAAGAAGAGTTCTGTTGAAACCTGATCCTATTACCATTACAAATAAACCCCCTAAGACTAGGAAAGCAGTAATGACCAAGTGGGTGGAGACAGTGACAGTGAAGGAGGTGCCTGAGCAGCTCCCTGAGGAGCCATCTGAGCAGAACTGAGGGGGCTGAGTGATGCCCAGCCTCCAGCCTCACAAAGAGGCCCAGGTGAGACGTGCAAGCAGCCAGGAAGACAGTGAGCTCAGGCCTGTCAGAGCATGACCTGCTGTGCTCCTTTCCTTTTCAGAGGGAAACATCCATCACTAAGTTTTCCGTAGCTGTCAAAAACATAAAGAAACTATATAATTTTTACAAACACAAACTGACTTAATCCAAGAGATAATCTGTATTCCAAGATTGTGTCATCCTACTTTTTTCAAATCAAAATGTTCATTCTTTTATCAAAGAATAGAATTTGCTATCCTTTGATATCATTTTTGAATTTTAAAAAAATTATCAGCCCTAATGACCTTACTTGACAAAATTACAGTGTATTTTTATTTGGCTAGATAATTTTTCAGACTCAAAAGTACATGAAATTTACTCCTGTTAAATTTTGTCTACATCAAGGTAGTTAGTTATAGCTATGGTCTACTGAGATTGTTTCCTAATCAATCACTCAACATATTTACTGTTTCTTTTCACTTTATATCTTCTGGAAATATGACTGTATCCTTTGAATGTTTTTTTCTATGTCCTCCTTAAAAATGATGCTTAGCTTCAGGAGGACATGCTTCTAAAACTTTTTAAGTTGGACATCAAATCATTAACCAGCATTCTCTGAATACCTTTATTTATTAATTCTTTAACCAATTTTTTAATCCACCTAACAATTTTTTGTTTTGTTTTGTTTTGTTTCCTTCTTAGGGCCGTACCCACAGCATTTGGAAGTTTCCAGGCTAGGGGTCAAATCAGAGCTACAGCCGCTGGCCTACGCCACAGCCACAGCAACAGGATCCTTAACCTACTAAGCAAGGCCAGGAATTGAACCCACATACTCATGGATCCTAGTCAGGTTCATTAACCGCTGAGCCACGAAGGGATGTCCCCCAGCTAACAATCTTTATTTATATTTCTTCACCTTGCCTACACTGAGACACCCTGGCAACAGTATCCTGCCAAAGTTTAAATACACTACTTGGTATCTAAGTATATTTTCACAATGCCTCTATGCCAGCAGAAATCCCTAGCGGTCCCATTCATTAGTTAGGTCAAAACTGTTTAAGGGTATGGTCTATACTTTGTGCAACACTTGCAGCTGTTTCCCTCAAAACTGTAAAATATCCAAGGTGTTGTGATGCTCAAAGTCGCTTCATCACACAGTTTGAGAACTGTGGCTCTAGCCTACAAACCTAAGAAGAAATAAAGGCTGTATCTGACATAATCTAGTCTCTGGAACTTATACTGCATTACAGTGCTTCCTTTTAAGGTGTTTGCAGGCTCTACTTTTAATCTTGCCTGGGATCAACATGAAGAAAACTGTCTAGTTTATAGAATCTGAAAACTATATGATACTTGATGATCTTCAGTTTTCTACCAACACTTCCATTTTCCATGTCTTCAGATAAAACCAAAATTATTCAAAGAGTATACATAAAAGTTCATTCAGGATTTGGTATCATATTTAATCTTTAGAGTACCCAATATTTTAAAATATTATAACCTACTAAATCAGTAACTGTTTCACCTGTTCACCAGAAGTACCTCAAGAAACAGAGAGAGAGTTCCCTTGCGGGTTAAAAATCTGGTATTGTTGCTGTTTTGGCACAGTTTCAACCCTGGCCCAGGAAATTCTGATGCCATGGTGAGGCCAAAAAAAGAAAAAAAAAAAAAAAAAAAAAAAAAGCAGCAGCTGAGAAGTCCCTAACTGTGATCAAGGAGTTGAATGTTACACTCAGATGGAATTAGTTTTTAGTTTCAATCCCACCTCCGCCACTTACTAGCAGCCTCACTATGCACCAGTTTTAAATCTATGCAAGTCTTAATTTCTCTATCTTTATTAAAAGAATGATATCTAATTCAAAGCATTGTTGTGATGAATAAATACAACTTAGTATACAATAAGTGTTCAACAAATAGTAACAACTTCACGTATACCATATTTCTAAGTACTTATAAACCCACCAAAGTTGGCAAAAAGGAATGATAAATGATCTCACAAAGGGTTTAAAAGCCAAAAATTAAAATAGTGAAACTATATCTGGTGCTCAAAGACTGAATGAAAGTTGTGTTTCATGGAAGAAGTAATTGAGATACACAGCTACTGAAGACAATGCGAAACTCAAGTGTAGACATAATGCAGAAATGTCAAGGGTACATGGGAGTTTGAGGCAAATGGCCCAAGCTAGCCCATTACTTGTCACTCCAACTATGAAGAACCAAGAAACATTCTGGAAGATGAACAGATCAAAGAAACAGAATATAGTTTTCTCTATTTTCTTTACACTATATGCATTTATTTTAGGAGATCTGATTAAAATTAAATAAATAATTTATTTAAACAAAATAAAGCCAAAGTATATACTAGAAAGAGCAACAATACCAGAGGATAAAACCCACACATAAATCTGCTTTACCATTTAACCAAAAATATGCATATGTCTGAGTATGTATTTCTCTTTTCTCAAAAATGGTATCTAAAATTAGACTAACAATTCAAGTTACTATATATAATTCATAATTTTAATTTATATTTACCTCAATTATTCACCTCTGCTCAATATCTTTTAAAACAATTTTTTAAAAAATAATGTGGGGGGGCTACACCTGTGGCATGCAGAGCTTCCTGGGCCAGGGAGAGAATCCAAACCACATCAGTGACAATGTTGAGTCCTTAATTACTAGGCCACTGGTGAACTCTTACCTTTTAATAATCTTTTATAATTGCAGGGATCATAAAGATTTTTATCACACTCAAAAGTGTTCTCCTTGGAGTTCCCATAGTGACACAGTGGAAACGAATCTGACTAGTAACCATGAGGTTGAGGGTTCAACCCCTGGCATCGCTCAGTGGGTTAAGGATCCGGCATTGCTGTGAGCTGTGGTGTAGGTCGCAGATGCAGCTTGGATCTTGAGCTGCTGTGGCTATGTTCAGGCCAACAGCTACAGTTCCGATTCGACCCCTAGCCTGGGAACCTCCATATGCTGTGGGTGTGGCCCTAAAAAGCAAAAAAAAAAAAAAAAAAAAAAAAAAAAAAGTGTTCTTCCTAAAATGACAAATTAGATTTTCACAAAATGAAAATTCTCCTTGTGGCTCAGTAGTAACAAGCCCGACTAACATCCATGAGGATGCGAGTTCGAGCCCTGGCCTCACTCAGTGGGTTAAGGATCTGGTGCTGCTGTGAGCTGTTGGTGTAAGTCGAAGGTTCGGCTCAGATCCTATGTGGCTGTGGCAGTGGTGTAGGCCAGCAGCTGTAGCTCCAATCTGACCCCTAGCCTGGGAACTTTCATATGTCTCGGGTGCAGCCCTAAAAAGCAGTAATAAATAAATTAAATAAATTTTCATAAAACACTATCTATTCTTCCTTAACAGGAATGTTTTTATAGAATAGATGAGAGGGTCTAAAAAAACACATATGGATACTTTAAAAAAAAGGAGCTATGAAAGAAAAGGAAAAACCTCATGAATAGGATCATAGGTGAGCTATCAATCAAAGATGAATGTGAAGAGGAAACAACAAAGAGAAAGGTGGGTTCTAAGTGATGAGGAAGGGAAAGGAAAGAAGAAAAGCATGCTTTGGAGTTCTGCATAAAGTATAATTTCATTTTAAATATATTCTGATTTACTGAAAGAAAGTGGATAAAGTTATTATAACCATATGCTGGTTCAAAGTTATCACATGTTCCTTTAAATAGTATGTTCAGCCTATAACATATACAGGTCACCAAAATTAGGCTGAAGTGAGGAGCTACATGTTTGCCACATGTAATCAAGGGACAAATCTGTACATAAAAAATATTCTACATATCAATGGAGAAAACACCCAGAAAGTGTAGGGATTAGGCTATACATAACATAGGACAAGCTTACATGCAAGGATGAGGTTATGGATCACTGTGGTCCAACCGGTTTGCACTGGCACAACCTTCACTTTTTGCTTTTTTTTTTTTTTTTTTTTTTTTTTTGTGCTTTTTGCTTTTTGCTTTTTAGGGCCGCATATGTGGCATATGGAGGTTCCCAGGTTAGGGATCTAATCTGAGCTACAGCTGCTGGCCTACGCCACAGCCACAGCAACGCCAAATCCAAGCCACATCTGCGACCTACACCACAGTTCATGGCAACGCTGGATCCTTAACCCACTGAGCGAGGCCAGGGGTTGAAATCGCAACCTCATGGTTCCTAGTTGGATTAGTTTCTGCTGCACCACAATGGGAACTCCCAGTCTTCAGTTTTTTACAAAGGTTTCCTAATAGCATCAGCATTAGGGGAATGGTGACACCCACATCCTGGGACATCTTGGATGCACCCTTGCTGGGCTCCTCTATCTGTAAATGTGCCCCATGACTCCCACTGCTTTCTCCAGAGCAAAGCACAAGCAACTTCTGCAGAACATGCCATACCTTTCTGGAAGCCTTTGGCCGTTTACTTCTGCTTTCCACTTAGCTTCATTATCTTCCGCTCTTTGTTGCTGCATTTGATCAAAAATAGCATGATAATGTTCATATTGTCCTCGAGAAGAAAGCAATGCTGGAGCCACAGCCCCGCCACTGCCAAAAACGGGAGCCTAGGAATTAAACAAAGAACTCTCACAGGCTTATCTCACAGAGTCTAAAAAGAAAAAAGCAAATTTCAACACCCGACTCTTCAAAAACAATTATCTAATTTAACATATTCATAAACATACAGCCTAAAGCAAAATGTTTTCCTACTATGTTATAACCATTAACAATCAAAAAGTAAGTACACTTTCTTACTAACAAAGCATAATTTAATGTAACAAAAATTAATTACATAAGTATGGGAAAATCTGGTCTCAATTAACAGGTTTTGAAATGTTTCTAGTATACATTCTACTAAGTTTAAATATGTACAGTTTATTAGTAAAGCAGAACCTGCTTCTGTAACATTCACAATTGTATCTAACAAAAACATACAGCATTTAATATGCCCTAAATCCAATCTGATAAGCAAAAGAAGATAAAAACACCATTGAAACATACTCTAGGTATAAATAAAAGAGGCATAACAACATATGTATCCCTAAGCAATTTAAAAACAAATTGGGAAACAAAGCATAAAAGCAGAAAAACATTTCATTTCCTGTGGTTAAATAAATGGCAATAAGCACATGCTTCAGTAAGTACTGAGAAAATTTACAAAACTGAAAAAAAAATCATCAGAAGTGAAAATCTCGTTAAAAAAAAAAAAAAAAAACACATCAGAGTCCCCATTGTGGTGCAGTGGAAATGAATCCAACTAGTATCCATGAAGATTCGGGTTTGATCCCTGGCCTCGTTCAGTGGCTTAAGGATCCCGCATTACCAGGAGCTGTGGTGTAGGTGGCAGACACAGCTCAAATCTGGCACTGCCATGGCTGTGGCAAAGGCCAGCAGCTGTAGTCTCTGATTCGACCCCGAGCCTGGGAACTTCCATATGCCTTGGGTGCAGACTTAAAAAGGAGGAAAAAAAAAAATCACTTGGAGTTCCCACTGTGGTGCAATGGGATCAGTAGCAGCTCTGCAGCCCCAGATGTGGATTAAATCCCAGGTCTGGCATAGTGTGTTAAAGGATCTTCTATTGCCATAGCTATGGCATAGGCCGCAACTGCAGCTCTGATCTGATCCCTGGTCCAGGAACTCCATATGCCATGGGGCGTCCAAAAAAGAAAAAAAAAAAATCACTTGAGAAAAATATTCTTTAACCCAGCCTTGAAAGCAATGTAACAAAGAAAGATTAAATGATTAAACATGGGAGTTTCCAATGGAGCTCAGTGGGTTAAGAACCCAACATAGTCTTTGTGAGGATACAGGTTTGATGGTTGGCGTTGATCAGTGGGTTAAGGATCCAGTGTTGCCAGAAACTGCTGCATAGGTCACAGATGTGGTTTGAATCCTGCATTGCTGTGGCTGTGCATAGGCCAGCAGCTGCAGCTCCGATTCGACTCCTAGCCCAGGAACTTCCATATGCCACAGGTGCAGCCATTAAAAAAAAAAAAAAAAAAAAAAAAAAAAAGATAAAAAATTGTAAACTAAATAAATGAATGATTAAACATGAACCATGGTATTAAGGTAAAACTTTAAGCAACACATGTACACATCCAGGAGTCAGCATGAAGAGGAATGCCGTGAGGAGGAAGGAAGCAGGGAGCACTGGGCTCGGGCATAAAACGCCCAGGACAGAAAACTGCTATCAGCCTGAGGTGCCAGTCATACAGGAAACAACAACCCAAAGCAGGAGAGAGTACCAAGACAGTTTTTAAGATGGTCAGTAAGCCAATTTTTGAAAGAATAAGAGAGAATAAGGAAGAACGAATTAGAGGGCCTGCTGCAGTGACACCAAGTCAAGAACCCTTCAAGTCCAGAAAGGCAACCAAGGAAAATGTAAAGAGGTATGGACAGAGCTATGGATTCTCTGGGAACAATGAAGGATGACAGCAAAAGCACAGGACACAACTTCAGACAAAGGAACCCAAGTGAGCAGGAAAGTCCCAGGAAACAGACATCAGAAAGGCTGAGAGTTAAGTAAGCATATAACATTACAGAAGTCAAGGTGCAAGAACTGCACTGGGAAGAGGAAATCAGTAACCTCAAAGGCAAAGGCCAAGGACACTGAAAGGAAGACAAACTAGCAAGACTGAAGTGGCAGGGCAGGGAGGTGGGGGCGGGGGGGCAGACGCCAGAACGCCACCAGGAAAGGAGAGCTTTCAAGCGACAACATTCCGAGGAAGATGCCTGGCTAAGAAAAGACACAAAGGGAGCTCCCTTGTGGGGCAGTAGGTTAAGGATCCAGTGTCATCATCACAGCACATCAGGGTTGCTGCTGTGGCCTGTGGCATGGGCGCGATCCCTGGCCTGAGAATTTTCACGTGCTGTGGAAAAGACCAAAAAAAATAAAAAGAAGAAAAGATATCATAAAAATATGAGAACCGAATTAAAGACACTTCAGTGTACCCACTGAGGTACAACTTGTATTAACGTCTTGACACAACAAGTTGTATATACATTACAAGAAAGTCTGATATTTTAAAAATAAGCGCGAGACATTTATCAAGAATATTTATATTTACAGATAGCCGATTCAAGATGTTTGAACAGCAAGAGATGAAAGCTGCCAGAAGTAGGGAAGATAAATAATTAGGCACAAAACCCCATCAAGGCGATTTTCATACACATTGTCAGTATGTGCATCTCAAAGCCAGATGATCAGAATCAGAACCCTGGTAAATGTTGGTCACACCTCCTATGAGACCAGGTACTCCTTGAGTTCAGTCTGGTGCTAGAATCATCTGAAGTTTGAATGTTCTAATGTTTGTCTTTAGCAAAAACAAAATATGTACATATCTCTGAAAACACCTGTACTCAGTACAGGGCTAACAATACTGTCTTAGAATACAAAAGCAGCAGGACATTTCAGATTCCTTTACTTACTTACCAAGTATAAGGGCATCTTGATTCTCTGACAAATGGATATGTTTGTGGAACCACTGCCACAATCAAAAGCATATCTTATCACTCCACAAAGTTCCCTCATGGTCCTGTGCAGCCAATGCCCTCTCATTCCAGCAACCACTGATCTGCTCTCTGTCACAGAGATTGGATCTGCCTTTTCTTTAATTTCATATAAATGGAATCATACAATATGTACTCTTGTGGCTTCTTTCCCATGGTATGTTTCTGAGTGATCCATGCTGCTGCAGGTACTAACAGGCTATTCCTTTCCACTGCTGAGTAGTATTCCAGTATATTTTCAAACAGTTATGTCTCTTATCTATCATGGTTATCTATACAATCAATGTAGAATGATAGACAGCTTCATGATTTTTCTAAAAACACACATTCATAAGAGATACATCAAAAATGGATAAAGTGAAGTTCTTGTGTGGCTCAGCTGGTTAGGATCTGGCGTTGTCACCACAGCAGTTCAGGTCACTGCTGTGGCACAGGTTCAATCCTTGGCCCGGGAACTTCTGCATGCTGCAGGAAAAAAAAAATGGATAAAGCAAAAAAGTTCCAGATTTTACAGACACTAAATAATCAGAAAATTGGTTATTTATACTATGAATAATGTTTTATTATTTAAAGGTACATAAAAATAGTATTAATTTTGAAATATTCCCCTTAATGTTTAGTTTTTGTTTGATCTTTATTTTAGGGATCTCCTTAATTTGTCTTGCATTTTACTGAGCTTCCAGGTCCTCATAACTGTACAGAAAGGAAACAGACTAAGAAGTTAAATATTTCAAATCTCATAGCCGATAAGTACAGAAACTAACATAGAATTTGCTTTACATCATGGAAAATAAATTGTCTTATTAATCCTCAAAGACATACAAGTTCATGAAGTGAAGCAGAAATCTACTGAGCACACAGTACCTAACACTGATGAAAAACTGTTAGTTAGCAAACATTGATAAAACCAGACCTTACGATTAAATATGACTTTTAGACATCGTAGGGCAAAAAGGGTGCTTTAATGCATAGAAGATATACGCAAAAGGAGAAAAAAAATAATCAAATTCTCAGTAGTAATCATGGACAAGAAATAAAATGCTTGACAAGATTTGAGGATCTACACTTTGCTATGTTTTTACTTTCCAATCACGTAAGATATGGGATTATTTTTTGTTTGTTTTGGGGATGGTTTTTTGGCCGCACTCACAGCATGCAGAAGTCCTGGGCCAGGAATCGAACCTGCGCCACGGCAGCCACCAGAGTCATAGCAGTGGACAATGTCAGATCCTTAATCCACTGTGCTACAAGGGAACTCCTAGGGTTGGTTATTTTAGAATGGGCCACATTCTGAGTCATTCCCTGTCATTCAGAAGGTAGTAAGTTCTGCTACATATAAAGTGGGTAGTACAGTACAAAAACAGTAAGTTATAATTTTAAAAATAAAACTGTATTTCTAAAAACTGTATAAGTCTATGTTAATGCAGAATTAGAAAAAGTGACTCACACTTATGTGTAATATGAAAAATGTGTCATCACTAGACACTGAAAAACAAATTAAGAAAGCCAAGGAAGAACATATTTGTTGACTAAACTTTTATTCAAATCATAACTTTGGGGAGAAAAGAAACAAGTAAGAATGCTAATCTTTCCACTTAACAAATTTCTCCTGGGCACCTAAACACCAAGTGAACTGAGCACCAAGGAAATTCACAGTTCAAAGACCATAAGTACCAGCTAAATGGATGGCACAAATTGAGTGACAACACAGAGGAATAATGGTATATATTCATTCTCTTTCTTCTTTTTTTTTTAGGGCCACACCACGGTATATGGAAATTCTCAGGCTAGGGATCAAATTGGAGCTACAGCTGCTGACCTACACCACAGCCACAGCCACGCATGATCCAGCCTCGTCTGGGACCTACACCACAGCTCACAGCAATGTTGGATCCTTAACCCACTGAGCAAGGTCAGGGATCAAACCCATATCCTCATGGATACTAGTCAGGTTTGTAACACCCTGAGCCACAACAGCAACTCCTATATTCATTTTCCATTGCTGTGTCATAAATTAGCACAAGCTCAGCAGCTTGAGATACAGCCCTCTGTTACTAGGGGTTCTGGGTCACGCTGGCTGGGGCCCCTGCTCCGGATCTCACAGGCAGAAGTCAAGTTGTCAGCAGGGCTACAATCTTCATCTGAGGCTTACGACCCTCTTCTATGCTCACTGGCTCTAGGAAGGATCCATCTCCTTGTGGCTGTAGCGCCTAAGGTCACCACTTTCTTGCCAGTCAGCTGGGGGTCAGAGACCACACTGGGCCCCCAGAGGATACCTATTCTTCCCTGCCATGTGAATGTGTCTCTATGACCTCCTCCTCCCCTTACAGTCTGCTACCTGTGAGTCTTACAAAACAGTCACATGACCACATGACTATCCCGTCACCAGGGCCGGGTAACCACATTCACAGGTCCCCTCCTCTGGAGTGGAGGGGAAAACAACACCAGATGTGACAACTGGACTCAGGAATTTGGGGACCATCTTAGGATTCAGGCTACCTCAGACCTGTAAAGGATGCTCCATGAACCTAGAGGAAAGGCAAGATGCAGACTGGCAGAACAAAGAAAAGGAAGGGAAGAGAGGGGACCTTGCAAGCCCAGTTCCTGGTACTGCTCTAGAAATTTTTCTTTTTTTCTCTTTTCTTTTTTTTTTTTTTTTAAAGAAATTATGGCCCTGAAAAGTTAAGTAACTTGCCCAAGATTATATAGTCTGGATCTGCCCAAGGGAAATGTCTTAATTAACATATCTAGGTAAACGGCTAGCTAGGCCATTGATTACCTAGGAAAATGGCTCCACGTGGGAGAGAGAGTGAGGGAGGTAAAGAAAAAGGTAAGTGAAAAGACAAAAGAAACCGCACCAGGGGCCTTGGCTCAGCCCGAGAGCAGACGGCACAACATGGTGGCAATGGGATGAGCTGGAGACTGGCAGGGGCCAGCTTAGCAAGGGTCTTCTGAAAACTGAATCTTCACGTCTACACGAAACTTCAGGACTTTAAGCAGAGCTGTGACAAACTGTACTTGATCTTAAAAGGATGTCTCTGGAATGAAGGGTGTACCACAGCCTTCACAGCAAACTTTTAAAGCAAGTTTAACAGTGTCACACGTTAGTTATCACTACACGTTACATACCAAATACATGGCAGGAAAATTAAGAGGTCATAATAGCTATTGAAGAATTCTAAGTAAAAAGTAAATGTTCTACCCCAACCCCCAAATAACCCAGTTGTATACACCTGAAAGGGCAGAGTGACTCCAGAAAAAAAGCGCAGTCCTGTGGGTTCACTGCTGTCAAATGCCTACCTTCACTTCACCACCTGCGCCGCTGGCACTCAGCACGTTTCTCCATCCTTGTTCCCTGGCCCTATTTATTTTCTCCAACTTTTGGGAAGACAAACAAACAAAATACCACTTCAAAGATTTGATATAAAGTACATTAAATACATTCAGTAATGAAATACACTCAGTAATAAAAGGGAAGCCAGTGTATTCTTTAAAAAAAAAAAAAAAAAAAAAAAAAAGGCATGTGTGGGGGAAGGCAATGGGGCGGCCAGGGAACATGGATCGGACTCTTACCCTTTCCTTTTCTTGCCTTTTCATCTGTTCAGCCTTCAGTAAGCTAATCTGTAACAATTTAAAAGACAAACTTCTTAGAACTCTTGAAACAATTATCATCTCCAACTTGGCAGAGGAAGAAAAGTAAAAGCAAAATAACTACCTGATCCTTTTGTTTCTTTTCTTTATCATTAAAATCCAACCTTCCCTTTCTTGCTGCTTCCTTAAATAAAAAAAGAACATCTTTATCAATAATAAAGATTACTTTTTCCGGTTTATCAGTATAATTGTCCACCAGTGGTTGACATATGCCCAGGTTAAAAAATAGAAATAAGAGGTATCTGTTTGAAAGAAATAAGGAGGAAAGGTTTGGAGGTTTTATGAGGTTTGTTTCTTCTGGTATAATTATTTTTGCAAAGCTTTAAAAAGCTGACAGATATCTTTATACCTCAAACATTTTCCTCCTTTCTTCTCTAGGATTCACTTTCTTCACTGGAATTTGATGGGCCTGGACAAAAAGTAAAACTACAAATTAGGTAAGGATTTTGAGGTACCCACTTGAAAGTAAATGCATGGAAATTTACAATAAGAAAGAAAAAGCCAATACCACCATAACTCTCTTTCAAAATATATTATCCCTAAAAAAAAAAAGAACCACCCACTCAAGAGACTGCATCAACTTACACTCCCACAAAAGAATTTATTTCCCCTCAATCTCACAAATATTGAATATGATAAACTTATATTTTTTACTTTTGGAAAGGCTAATACTTTCTAGTATATTAGATATTTACATTTCTTCTTTTATATACCAAATGTCATCTAATTTTAGAGTCGTTCAATTTTAGGAACTCTGTATATTATGAAAAATCAGGCTGTTAAAGATGTTGCAAGTATTTTCTCACGTTCTCTCTGAATTGTTGTTTAATGTATCTTTCACCACACAGAGGTTTGTAATTTAAATATATTTAAACCTGTCAATCTTTTCCTTTACAACATCTAATATAAACCGTTTTACTAAGGAAGATATTCTAGACCTCATTATATTTTTTCTGCCAGTAAGATAGTTTCACTTTTATATTCTGATTTTAAAATATTTATAGTTAAGATTTTTATTTTTAAATCTATATGGAATAAACTTTTGTTCATGGAATGAGAGAGGAATCTAACTATCTCATAAGCATTTATCGGCTGATACATCTTTTTCCCACTGGTTTGAAATGCCTCATTAATTATAGAATAAATTCACATATTATCTGGATCAGTTTCCAGAATTCTCTATTCTATTCCATTCACTCACCTCCTCTTTTCTTTTCTTTCTACTAGATACAAAGTCAAGAATATAAAAGTAAAGGACATATGCAGAGGTTATCCAAAATAAAGGAAATACTCAAGTAATTACCCCGAAGTCAAGAAACAGAACACTGCCCACACACAGAAGCCCCCACATGCCCTGCCACAGCTCTGCCTCCACCACAGGGTAGCCACCACCCTGACTTTCCTAATCACCACCTCACTTTTCCTTATTGTTCTGCCGCTTATATATGCCATCCTAAACAACGGTTTAGATTTTCCTTCTGATGTGTCTTTTTTCCTTTTAGGGCCACACCCGCAGCACATGGAGGCTCCCAGGCTAGGGGTCAAGTCGGAGCTGTAGACACTGGCCTACACCACGGCCATAGCAACGTGGGATCCAAGTCACATCTACAACCTACACCACAGCTCACGGCAACACCAGATCCTCAAACCACTGAGCAAGGCCAGGGATCGAACCCGTGTCCTCGTGGATACTAGTCGGGTTCATTAACCACTGTGCCATAACAGGATCTCCCATTTACAATATTTTTAAAACAATTTGGCATTTATTAAATCATTAAACTTTATCCGCTAACAATTTTGTTTCAAGAGTAGCTATATTTTGGCAAAAGTCAATGTTATAATTTCATATATCACTTACTGCTTCAATTTTCTAAATTTTATAAAATGACCATACAGATAAGCACTAAAATGCTAAAAGCCAATTTAGAATATTGGCAGCTGTAGCTCCAATTGAACCCCTAGTCTCGGTACTTCCATATGCCATGGGTGCAGTACTAAAAAAAAAAAAAATTCCAGAAATATGTCACTGTTAAGATACTATATACCTCACAACATATAAAAGAGAACCAGAAAGACATGAAATTTACTCTCACTAAAAAAAAAAACTCAAAAACACATATATTATGATTTATAATTTAAGCATTATTTCCCACTTATGGAATAAAACAAACTTATTTTAATGAATATATAATCTGAACACAATAAAATGATGATATGTAACACCATCAAATGAGTTGATAACTGGTAAAATGAGAATAATAATTCTCTTATAATGTGCTTTGATATTTTAATGACCATCATAAACCAAATCTACTTTACTGATGCAGTGTGTTTTAACTCAAAGGTACCTCAACATGTGGTAAACAGTATTAAATTTCACACTGTGACTAACTGAACGGTAAATTTATTCCTGGACAAAGTGACTCAAGCAGTAGGTTCCCAGAACCACCCCAACTCCTCACTGTATTCTTAAATCCTAACTTCTAACCTAATTTTGGCTAGTTAGTACAATCCAACTTTCACTTAAGTTTACTACCTAACCCCAGGAAAGACATTAGGATTAATGAGATGACAATAACAAAGGAATATTTAAAGAACAGTAGCTTTCAAGATTTTTCTAAAAGCTACCCACAGTAAGAAATATATTTTACATCCAAGCCCAGTAAAGATACACATACACACACACACACACAAGTTCCATAAAAGAGCTTTACTATGTGTAACTGAGTCTGTTACCTTCCATCCTATCAAAGTCCCTGCTCTTCACCCACTAAAATGATTTTGTCACCACTAAGAAATAGCGACCCTCGTTTTAAAATAGTCAGGAGAGAATTCTGGGGGCACTATTACTGAAGTACAAGAAAAAAAATAGTTGTAGATAATGTTCCTCATGATATTACAAACACAAAGTAAACATTTCAAACTATGTTCATGTATACAGAATTTAAACTAGTGGGGAATGTTACCCAGGAGCTTTGTACAAATACATACTCCTTCCATACAAAAGAATATTATTTAGCAATAAATAGGAATTAAGTACTGATATATGCTACAACATGGCTACACACTACAACACTGAAAACACTGCACTAACTGAAAGAAACCAGTCACAAAAGACCACATACGAATGATTTCATTTACATGAAATATCCATAACAAGCAAATCTATATAGAGACAGAAGCAGATTAGCTGTCCATGGCTCTGGATGTTGGGAAGAGAAGGGAGCGAGTGCAAATGGGAAAAGGATCTGGGAGGTAGTGAGGAAAATGTTCTAAGATTGATTGTGGGGATGACTGTGCAACTCTTGCAAATTCATTAGAAACCATTTAATTCCAAGCTTGAAGTGGATGAATTGTATGGTATGTGAGTTACAACTCAATGAAGCTATTTTTAAAGACTATATATTCCAAAGAGTTGCTAAATCTTCATTTCTGGACACAGAGCCCTACATTCTACATTTGTGACAAGTTCCACAGGTTAACTCTTATGTAGCAGGCCCAGCACTGGTTTCAACATTTGTGAACCACAACATTTAACAACTTAAAATACTAACATGAGTGATACAGAAACTCACTGTAAATTACCAGATTTAAAACAGATTACACAAGAGTATGCAAAAAGAGGATGCTGAACTGAGACACCTACACACTCCTGAGTAAATAACATGAGGGCAAAAAAATATATCCATCCTTGGCTGCTTCAGACAGCCTGACATACAGGAGACTCAAGTATCTGTGAGATAAAAATGCCCAGCTGTTCCTCTGAGATCACCCAGGTATTTTCAGAACATTATTCCTACACAGAAGAGAAAAATATGGTTAACATAAAACATACATACTGAAAGAAATGTTTTGTGTTTCTTTGCTAAAATCAGAGCCAAAATGCTGAAACATATTCACAGAGCTCCCTCTGGTGGCTTCATAACCAGTCCTTTGTTTTAATAGCTGTGATTATTACAGGAACAGAGTGAAGAAAGGTGTTTGGTGTTTTGTTTTGTTTTGTTTTGTTTTCACTTAGGACTGTACCTACGACATACGGAATTTCCCAGGCTACAGATGGAATCAGAGCTACAGCTGCCCACCTACACCACAGCCACAGCAACGCAGGATCCGTGACCTACACCACAGTTTAAGGCAAGGACGAATCTTTAACCCACTGAGCAAGGCCAAGGATATCAAATCCGCATCCTCATGGGAAATAATCGGATTTGTTTCCACTGCGCCATGACAGGAACTCCTAAACTTTTTATTTTCAAGCTTGATAGAAAGTTAAGTTTAAAATTCAAAATGTTTTATGTATGTAGAATTTTTTTTTAAAAAGCCATTATGAGGTTTTTTTTTTCTTTTTTTTTTTCCATTATGACTTTGAATCTAAAAGGTGCTTTAGATTTTTCTGGAGGAAAAATAAGTCTTTAAAAACTATAAGCCATATAAAAACCAAAAGAAAAACCTTATTTAAAAATCATATTTAAAATAATTTAGACATTCCGTTTTTTCCTTTAATTTTTTTAATTGTTAGGTTTGAAAAACTATACGCATTTGACTGTCATTTCTTTTCTATTTCTATTTTTTTTTTTTTTTTTTTGTCTTTTGCCTTTTTTGTTGTTGTTGTCGTTGTTGTTGTTGCCATTTCTTGGGCCGCTCCTGCGGCATATGGAGGTTCCCAAGGCTAGGGGTCGAATCGGAGCTGCAGCCGCCAGCCTACGCCAGAGCCACAGCAACGCAGGATCCGAGCCGCGTCTGCAACCTACACCACAGCTCACGGCAACGCCGGATCGTTAACCCACTGAGCAAGGGCAGGGATCGAACCCACAACCTCATGGTTCCTAGTCGGATTCGTTAACCACTGCGCCACGACGGGAACTCCACCTATTTCTATTTACTTCTTAAATTTTTAACATTTTTCTCATTGTGGTAAAACACATATAAAATTTACCATTTTAAAAGAGAGTATAGAAGTTCCTTAAAAACTAAAAATAGAGTATCATATGATCCAGCAATCCCACTCCTGAGCATATATCCAGAAAAACACAAAAATTCTAACTCAAAAACATACAGGAACCTCAATGTTCATAGCAACAATATTCACAATAGCCAAGCCATGGAAACAACTCAAGTGCCCATCAACAGATGATTGGCTTAAGAAGATATGGTCCATATGTGTATGTGTGTGTGCACGTGTGTGTGGGTACTCATACCACAGAGTATTACTCACCATAAAAAAACAATGAAATAATGCCACTTCCAGCAACATGGATGGACCTACATATTATTATACCTAGTGAAGTAAATCAGACAAAGACAAATACTGCATGATATCATTTATATGTGGAATCTTTAAAAAATAACATAAATGAATGTTGGAGTTCCCGTCGTGGCTCTGTGGTTAACGCATCTGACTAGGAACCATGAGGTTGTGGGTTCAATCCCTGGCCTGGCTCAGTGGGTTAAGGATCCAGTGCTGCCGTGAGCTGTGGTATAGATCGCAGACGTGACTCGGATCCCACGTTGCTGTGGCTCTGGCGTAGGCCGGTGGCTATAGCTCTGATTAGACCCCTAGCCTGAGAACATCCATATGCTGTGGGAGCGGCTCTAGAAAAGGCAAAAAGACAAAAAAAATAAATAAATAAAAAACAGAAATAAATGAATGTCTATGTAAAACAAAAACAGACTCGGAGACACAGAAAACAAACTTATGGTTACCAAAAGGGAGAGGACAAATTAGGAGTCTGGGATTAAAAGATACAAACTATATACATAAAATAGATAAGCAATGTATGCTCCCATCATGGCGCAGTGGAAATGAATCCAACTAAGAACCATGAGGTTGTGGGTTCAATCCCTGGCCTCACTCAGTGGGTTAAGGGTCTAGGGTTGCCGTGAGCTGTGGTGCAGGTCACAGACGAGGATCGGATCTGGCATTGCTGTAGCTGTGGCGTAGGCCCGCGGCTACAGCTGTGATTGGACCCCTAGCCTGGGAACCTCTATATGCAGCGGGTGCGGCCCTCAAAAGACAAAAGACAAAAGACAAAAAAAAAAAAAAAAAAAAAAAGATAAGCAACAAGGATTTGCTGTATAACATAGGGAATTATAACCAACATCTTATAATAATGGAATTATATAATGTGCCCCAAAAAACCCACCCAAATCACCTGAAACTAACATAATATCATAGATCAACTACACTTCAATTTACCATATTCTCCATTTTTTAGTGTACAATTCTGTAGCATTAAGTACATTCACACTATTGTGCAGAAAGATCTAGTTTTAAGTGGAGTGGTTTTAAATAAGCTATATAATGATTTCATGTGCTAATTATTATTTAGTTCTCACTGGTCTGGATTAGAAAATCAGGACTATTTGCCTAAATGTTTAAGGATAACAACCTTGCCTGAACTCCAAAACCCAACTATCCCCTGAATAGTACCTGCCATTGACTATTTGATAAGATGGTCTACTCTTTGGATTATTAACTAGAATCTGAAAATATCACAACATGCTGCTCTTGCATACTGAATAAATATTAATTTAAAATAAGGGAAACAATAAAAAAAAAAAAAACAGCATACTATCTGATTCTATCAGCCAAGTGAAAGAATAAACACTTCACTCCAATCCCACCCAAGGGTGAGGGAACATCTGCTGTCCTTTAGTTCAGCCTCCCCAAGCGTTCCGATCTCTCCACTTCATCAGACAAACTCTCTGTCAAGAGATAAAACATCTGGAGTTCCTGTGGTGGCGGAGCGGAAACAAATCCAACTAGGAACTGTGAGGCTGCAGGTTCGATCCCTGGCTTCATTCAGTGGCTTGAGGATCTGGCATTGCCATGAGCTGTGGTGTAGGTCGCAGACTCAGCTCAGATCCTGTGTTGCTGTGGCTGGGCTGTAGGCCAGCAGGTGTAGCTCTGATTGGACCCCTTGGCCCCCTAGCCTGGGAACCTCCCTATGCCACAGGTGCAGCCCTAAAAAGCAAAAAAAAAAAGAGCGAGATAACATCTGACCTTCTATAAGTCCACCCAAGTATGTATTTGGGTTATTACAACAGAAAGTTAAAGAAATTATATTAACTTTCAGTGTCTTCAGTACAATCATGGATAATAACTTTCTAACTTAAGAAAAGTACTGTTGGCCTCAGAAAGTAAAGACACAAGCCAGTGTGCCCAAAAGAGGAGGCCATTATCATTTTTTCTCTCCCGGTGGCTTCTGTACAGCAGTTCACTGAAACTTTTTGTTATTCATTCTATAAAGAATTAACTCTTTTTAGAATGAATAAGCAATGAGGTCCTACTGTACATCACAGGGAACTATATCCAATCTCTTGGGACAAACCATGATGGAAGATAGCATGAGAAGAATGATGTGTATGTGTGTGTGTATGTATGACTGGGTCACTTTGCTGTATGGCAGAAATGGACACATTATAAATCAACTATAATTTAAGAAATTTTTAAAAAATAAATAAATAACTCTCAAATGCCTTGACAAAGTCAAAGTCAGCACTCTCTAATCCACTCTCCCTCCCCCTCAGCCAGTCAAGTGTTCCCTGAGGGCCTGCTCTGCGCACACAGTTCACACCATCAGGGAGGACATAGGCAACAAGCAAATACACAGAAACACACAGTGTTGTCAGACCGTGATGACACAGAGAAAAACAAAGCAGAAAAAGCAGAGTGGTGTGGATGGGGCAGTAGGCCAGCTGGAGGCTAGAGGTCCTACTCATAAAGTGGGGAGGGAGGGGGAAAGGAAAGAAGGAAGGGAGGACATGATTTTCTGGAGAGAGTCCTCCAGGGAAAGAGAAGAACAAATACAAGTGCACTTCTGCAGAGCAGCACTCGATGGGCAGGTGCATTTGAGCCCAAGGTCTGCTGGACAAGGCTGGATGGAGAGCAGCAAGGAGGGAGTAGAAACAAGACAGCAAAGTCTTTCTGGGAGAGGGACGAGGGAGCCCATGGAGCAGAATAGGGAGTGCCCGGCCCTCCACCATCAGGGAGCTGAGGCTGCCATGAGTGAAGCCAGAGCTGGAGCACCCTGCTGGCAGGAGGGTGATGAGGGGCCATGTTCTGGGGTCAGCTGGGACCCAGCCCTGCCACCCAGGTGCCAGCAAATGCTGCCATGGCAGAACAGGATCCAGGCTGGAGACAGACTGGGTCCACAGAGGGTCAAAGGGCAAGGCTGTCCATGGAGGAGGCCCCCAAGGACAGAGTTCTCATCCAGAAGTCAGGGTCACGAGGAGGAACCAGCCAAGGTGAGGAGAAATGCAGCCCAGCAGGAGGGGCCCGTAGGGTGCAATCCTATGGGCTCCCCCAAGTCCATAGGGCCAGAAGTGAGGCAGAGCAAGGAAATGACCCAGCCCTGTGCAGCCTTTGCACCCCAAGGGTCCTGGCCAGGAGCCGTGTCCTCACAGCATGACAGGGCAAGCCCTGGGCCATCAGGCTCAGGGGCAGCGAGGGACTAGAGACAGACTTCAAGAAGCTCTGCTGAGAGCAGGAGCATTCAAAGGGAAGAGGCTAGATAGACGGGGGGAATAAGAAGACAGGAAGGAGTCTTCTTAAGAAGACTGAAGAAACAACATATTTATTGGGTGAGAGGAATGATCCAGAAGAGAGGAAAAACACAGCAGCGTAGAGAGCATGAAGCCCTTGCTTAGGCAAAATAATAACAGATGGTACAGGAAAGGCAGGGTGGGCTCCAGAGCCAAACAGGAACAGGGCTTCCAAGTGATGGGCAGCAAGGCAGGGTGTTTATAAACAGACAGGACTGAGTGGCAGCAGTGGTGCAGTGAGCCTCTATTTTCTCAGGGAAAGAGAAAGAAGTAAGGTCATTACCCTGAGGGGAAGTGCAAGGAGAAGGTGAAAACATCCAGAAAGTGAAGGAGTAACTGGACTGCAGAAACATAACAGGGTGGCGACAGTGCCCACCGGATGCTCTTGGTATAAATTCAATGTGAGACCAGTGAGAAGAGCTGCATGTTTTCTCCAACCACTTTCCACTGGGGCAAGACAGAGGAGGTTCTGGAAACTATTACAATGAGAAAACATGAAATTTAAGCCAGAAAAGGAAAATAAAAACCAAGAGGAGAAGGACAATGGAATAAACTAGTTAAGATCTAAAGATCCAAATAGAACCAAAAAGTTCTGGAGGCAGAGTCCTCAAGGAATGGGCTGGAGAGACAGGAAACAGCAGTCAGAGAGTGGGTGCTTTTACCTGAGACTAGGGAATAGCTGCCATTCCTGATGACAGATGTGATGGGTGGCTACAGGTAAGAGTTCTAGCGTAAGGCAAGAGACAACATCAAGAAAACAAAAGGCTAGTGGGAGGGCTGTCTTCTTAGATACGGAAAACACAAAAATCAGGACAGCGCTGGGAAGCTCCAAGGATGCAAACACAAGGCGCAGCAGCAGATACAGTCCAGTGGCAACAGCGTCAAAACTGGGTGGGGTAACTGTTGTTGTTTTTTTTTTTTTTAATCCCACCTTGATTAAAATGTATTTGTCTAAAGGGATCTAATATTTGCTTTTTAAAAGCTGTCCTCTATTTAGGGGAACAGAATGAAGCAAATAACTGAATTTTATGTAAAAATAAAATTTAGACCTGTGGATCGGGATTATTTTCAAAATTTAGCTATCAATATGGTAACAAAAACCAGTGGCTTTTCTCTTAATACATAAATGAATAAGATGCAAATTAAAAACATAAAAAAAAATGGGTGGGGTGGCATGGGAAATAGGGGCAGTCACAAGGACAGTGAGGAACATGTCTCCACCATTCTACCTCTGGACTGGGCAGGACTGAGTGACCAAAAAGGAAAGAGGCCCTGGGAGAGCTTCGGGACTGTGTGCTCAGGGACACTCAGGCTTCAGAGCAGAGATGGTGCAGACCATCATTAAAGTTTAGAAGGCGAGAGACCTTGCTGACGATGTGCTGTGAAGGGCTCTGCAGGAGGCCGGGGTCAGAGCGGGCTATGACCAGAGCCTCATGCAGCTGAGAGACCAGGCAATGAGGAAAAGCTGGAGTCCTAAGCCCCTGTGGTGACTGGAGAAAAGAGGAGTAAGGGACATGATGGACCTGGTCTAGGTAGGCCAGAATAAATGTTATATCAAAACAAACGAGCCAAAAACCCAGAAAAACAAGCCAGTGTGCCAGCTGTCACACTGCCCCTCAGCTAGAATCCAGCCTTCTCTGCCCTGCTTATGGCCCTGAACCTGGGCAGTGCAACCCCATGCTTGGTGGCAGCCCCTGAGCTTTCTCAGCAGACGATGCTTGAGGGACACTGCAGATGGAAAAGGCTTCTGTCTTGTCATTGCAGATGTGGGCACACAGTGACACCACTCCTGTGGGTGTGGTGCCCTTGCCGGCCTCCCTGTTAGTCTCAGCAGTGATCCCAAGGCCAGCCCCCACCCTCTCCCCAGTCTAGTGCCCCAGCCACATCCCAGTCAGCACCCAGCAGTCCCAATATGCCCACTGCTCCCAGGAAGGTCCCAGGGAGTCTGATCCACTCCAGACCGGAGAGTCCCATATCTACTGGCCTTCCTGTGTGGGGCCCCCATCCCAGCCCAGAAGCATGGCCACTCCCCACATCTATCTGCTCTTCCTATATTCTTCAGAGTTCTCTTTACTCCAAAAAGTCAATTCCCTAAAAACAGGTAATAATTAATCACACTAAACTTTCCCTTATCAAATTACTGTGTTTTTGGAGTTTCTACTGTGGTACAACTGAATCAGTGGCATCTTGGGAGCACTGGGAAGCAGGTTTGATCCCTAGCCCTGCACAGTGGCTTGGGGATCGGGCGTTGCCGCAGCTGTGGCTTGGGTCACAGCTGCGGCTCGGATCTGATCCCTGATCTGGGAATTCCATATGCCCTGGGGTGGCTTAAAAAAAAAAAAAAAAATCCTGTTTTCTGTCTCCTGGCTTACACAGCTTATTTGAAGACTGATTCATGGGGATCTTTCTGAACTTTATGAGAGATTCTAAGCAAAGAGATAGATCACCCCTACTATGAGGTTTGTCTTATAGTACTATGCACACCCATGAATCTGAACGTGTGTGTGCACACGCGTGTGTGCACACATCATGCAAAACCAAATGGGTTCCATGCACAAGAGTACACAGCTGCTGACATGAAGAAAAATTTACAGTTATTGCAACTAGTACTGTGTGTTCTTGGGCACACCTTCATGCTGCAGGCTGTGACTTCCATCTGGAGTGAGAAAGACTGCAAGATCATGTTCCTTCAGCTCTATGTTTCTGATTTATTTATCTGATCATGAATTTTTTTTTTTTTTAATTTTTTGGTCGCTCCAAAGCATATAGCATTCCCAGACCAGGGATCAGATCAGAGCCAGAGTTATAACCTACACTGCAGCACACCGGACCGTTAAACCACTGTAGGGGGCCAGGGATCAAACCTGCAACCCAGGTTCCAGAAACACCACCAATCATATTGCACCACAGCTGGAACTCCTGATTATAAATTCTCAAATACAAAATTTCCCCAGATTTTTCTCATGTTTATCACAGATATTTACTTATTTTATTCCCAGAACTAAATGGCTCTGCTTATGTTGTTCAAAAGTGATTTCATTTAAAATGTTACTTTCTGGAGTTCCCGTCATGGCTCAGTGGTTAACGAATCCAACTAGGAACCATGAGGTTGCAGGTTTGATCCCTGGCCTGGCTCAGTGGGTTATGGATCCGGTGTTGCCGTGAGCTGTGGTGTAGGTTGCAGACGCGGCTCAGATCCCGCGTTGCTGTGGCTCTGGCGTAGGCCGGCGGCTACAGCTCCGATTTGGCCCCTAGCCTGGGAACCTCCATATGCCGAGGGAGCGGCCCTAAAAAGACCAAAAAAAAAAAAAATTTTTTTTTAAATTAATTAATTAAATGTTACTTTTTTTTTACTGCACCAACTTACGTTAACATATCTACTTAATTTTTCTTTATGACTTCTGAAGGGCCCATAAGTTTCAGAAGACTGGTAAAGCAGAGAACAAACAGCAATAACTAAATAAAAACAATCCTATGAATATCAGGATTAACTGAACTGAGCTGCAATAAAATAAGGTCAAACTGAACATATTATTAATACACAGTTTGTAACATGATCATCATACCTGTTTATGTTTTTGAAGTGATTTCTTTTCATGTAATTTTTTATCTCCATATTTCTTATAAGCTAAAGGTACTCCATATTTGGCAGCAGGCTTTGTAATTTTTGGAGCAGATATAACAAAAGCCAAACTTTGTCCTGAAGGTGGTCTTTTAGCTACATGAAAAAAATAACAAAGAATAGTTTTCAGAGTTCTTAAATTAAATCTTTAATTTCAAAATTCTTCAAGATAGCACTTTTTTATGTTCACAATCATTGACATGAATCATTAATCTGAGACTTTTCATTAAACATCTTACTCACTGCTTACCACACGTCAGTAGTCATTATGACTATTTTACACAAAAGCCACATTTTGAAAGAGGCAAAGAGCTATACTCCTCTAAGATGCTAAAATTTGTCATATTAAAAAAAGCACATCCCTAAAACTGATATGTGGATGATGACAGCACATATCTGTTAATAACACTGCAGACTTTAAATGGGTAAGCTGAATGGTATGTGGATTATATCTCAACAAAGCTGTTAAAAATAAATTTTAAGGGAGTTCCCATTGTGGCTCAGTGGCTTATGAACCTGACTAGTATCCATAAAGATGCAGATTTGATTCCTGGTCTCACTCCAGTGGGTTAAGGATCCCATGTTGCTGTGGCTGTGGCGTAGGCCAGCAGCTGCAGCTCCAATTCAACCTCTACCTGGGAACTTTCACATGCCACAGGTCCAGGCATGAAAAGCAAAAAAATAACTGAATAAATAAATAAATTTTAAAAAGAACGTTCAATGTCTTAAAAATTACTCTCAAAAATCAGAACATAAACTTCAAGAGCAGCTGTTAGACATTAATTCCATCACTATGAGCTCTTTTAATACTTGCTTCATAGATGGTCTGAGTAACGCTTATACCTATAGCCCTACTGGAGAACAAGTACTTTAAAGGAGTTGCTATAGCCAAAGGTTCCACAAATGAGTACGTCTATACACTACTAGTAGGAGTATAAACTGTCAAACTTCTAGAGAGCAATCTACATCAAGAACAATATTTATGAACTGATTTTAAAGAAATTATCAGAGAAAAAAAATGTATGCACAAGGATAAACCTGCAGCATCATGTATTAAACTTTTAGTGAAACCTAGACAAAGCTCAGTCTTAGAACAATGATAAATTCAAGAAAAGCAGACCTAAGTAATGAAAAAGAAAGTCTACACTTCACATCCCTCAAAGATACTAAGGTCTCATCTGCATGAAGCCTTCCTGAAGCCCCCTCCCTCCGACCCCTCCCTCTGGTTTGCCCTTGCCCAGCTTGCTCTCAGTCTTAGGAGTGCAGTGTCATGTGCTAGAACCACTGGATCAGTCTCCATGAACAAGCACGCTTCCTCTTTAGGAAAGGAACTGAGAAAAAAATTTACCTGGGCGTGCACAAGTTTATAGTACAATTAAACTCAGCTCTTCAAAGAATATTTAGTTTTACCAGAAAATGATTAACATATAATATTGTGAGTTAAAATAAGCAAGCCTTGTTTATAACACAACCCCAATTTTCCATCATTATGCATCTATTATCACAGAAAAAAAATATATACTTTATATAACTGTGTATTAGGGTTAGGGTAATTTTTGTTTTCTTTCTCTTTTACTAAGTTGTATGAATAGTATCTGTTCATGCAGATATGAACAGCCATTAGATTGGCAGTTTAGAGATCCACAACTAACATGTGTGGAAGGTATGACATAACAGTGTGTTATGGTAAGTTTTTTCTAAACATCTACTCCAACTGTAGTGGGATAGGAACTAAGAAATGAGAGAAAAAAAATTTTCCTTTTCAGAATTCAACTGTGAGCTGCAAATATACAAAGTCTGCATGCTGTAACAGGCCACAGGTATGAACGTAACCACAGAATTACAGTGTGAGTCAGAAAAAGGACAAGAAAGCTCAAAGCATGACCAGAAGGGTCCCACAAAGCCAGGTGAGCAGTCCCTGTCCTGGCAGCAGGAAGCTCCCTTCAGAGTCAGAGCCCACAGGTACTAATGGACCTCCTCCACGCAACTCCTCCCACAACAAAACAGCTTCCTGATTTCCAGAGGGCTCCCAGGAAAGCTCAGGCACCCCCAACTTGGGCAACAAGAGGCCTGGATGGAGATGGGACTCCTCCTTAGGCAAGACTGCCAGGAGAAATGGCTGACTGCCACAGTCATCTCCAGAACTGGGTTTAAGCAGCTGATGTCCCAGCATCAGCACCTGCAGTCCCTGCCACAGAGCCGATAAGCCCCAGAGTCTTTAGCAGGAGCTAAGAGCCAGCCTTCACGCTGCCACACCCATCCAGCTCATGTGGCCTCAGTTTCACATGGGGTTTATTTATTTATTTGGCCATGCCCGCAGCATACAGAAGTTCCTGGGCCAGGGACTGAACCTGTGCCATAGCAGTGACAAGACCAGATGTTTAACTTGCTGGGCCACTAGGGAACCCCAGGGTTTACTTTTATTAATGCATTCACACTCAAAATGGAGCAAGCATGCAAAGCAAGATGCTTGAAAAAATAATACAATCTTCAAATTTTAAATAACTTCCACTGGTTTTAGAAATCCATTCTGAAATCATTCCAAGCAGAAAAAAACATAATTTCCCTCTCATAGAGAAACATACATAAACACAGAACACATACACAGTCCTACAAATATTCTACTGCTGCTGGCCATATTTAAAAACAAACTCCTGGAGTTCCCGTCGTGGCGCAGTGGTTAACGAATCCGACTAGGAACCATGAGGTCGCGGGTTCGGTCCCTGCCCTTGCTCAGTGGGTTAACGATCCGGCGTTGCCGTGAGCTGTGGTGTAGGTTGCAGACGCGGCTCGGATCCCAAGTTGCTGTGGCTCTGGCGTAGGCTGGTGGCTACAGCTCCAATTCGACCCCTAGCCTGGGAACCTCCATATGCCGCGGAAGCGGCAGAAGAGATAGCAACAACAACAACAACAGCAACAACAACAACAAAAAAAAGACAAAAAAAAAAAAAAAACAAACTCCTGGGAGTTTGGGGTTGGTAGATGCAAACTATTACATTTAGAATGGATAAGAAATGAGGTCCTACTGTACAGCACAGGGAACTATATCCAGACTTTTGGGATAAACCATGGTGGAAGACAATATGAGAGAAAGAATGTATGTATGTGTATGACTGGGTCACTTTGCTATATAGCAGAAACTGGCACAACACTGTTAATCACTTATACTTTTAAAAAACTAATATACAAAAAAAGAGTAATACACAAAAAAGAAAATCTACCCTAGAGTTCTCTTGAGGCTCACAGGGTTAAGAATCCAGCAGTCAATTCTGTGGCACGGGTTTGCTTACTTGCCTGGGAACTCCCACATGCCAAGCCATGGCCAAAAAAAAGGGAAATCTATCCTTGATAAGGTGCTTGGCTTCACTCTGATTTACTTTTAAAATATTTTAGAACATTAAGTATTTACCAAAGAAAATTATTTTACATAAATATTAAGTATTTCCCAAAGAAAGTTTTTTCACATAGAGATTTAGACTAAGAGTATTTTATAACATTTATAATAATGTTCACAGAGTATCAGCTGAATATCTGAATAAGACAGAAGATTTCAAAATAGAATTCATTTAAATAATGATTAAATTAGGCAGACAATAAGTGAAAAGTTTGTTATTAATTCATCAGAAAATATTGTATATTGCCATATACCATAAAAAAATTAAAGACTGAGCCAGTCATGGCTCAGCGATTAGTGAACCTGACTATTGTCCATGAGGACACAGGTTCAATCCCTCATCTCAGTCAGTGGGTTAAGGATCCGGCATTACTGTGAGCTGTGGTGTAGGTCCCAGATGCAGCTCAGATTCCAAGTTGCTGTGGTGCAGGCCAGCAGCTACAGCACCGATTCGACCCATAGCCTGGGAACCTCCACATGCTGCAGGTGAGGGCCTAAGATGACAAAAAATTAAAAAAAAAAAAAAATTAAAGATTGGGAGTTCCACTGTGGCTCAATGGTAATAAACCCGACTAGTATTCATGAAGAATGGTTTCAGCCCCTGGCCTCATTCAATGGATTAAGGATCCAGAGTTGCCATGAGCTGTGGTGTAGGCTGCAGACAGGCTCAGATCCCGTGCTACTGTGGCTATGGTGTAGGCTGGTAGCATGGTGCAGCTCTGATTCGACTCCTAGCCTGGGAACTTCCATATGCTCTAGGTACAGCCCTAAAAAGAAAAGAAAAAATAATAATAATAAAGATGCATTTCCTCTGGATTAGACTTATCCTACAATTACCACAACTAACTACATCTACAAGTATCTTAGCATAAGTATACCGATTATTGCAAACAGGTGAAATGATTCATATTAAATTTAATTTACCTGGTATAGGCTGTGCTCCAAACTTGGAAAAAGTTTTTAGACAAAATTCTTCTGCAATAAGCTTGAATTGAAGAGGGGGAAGAAAGTCAAAAGACATTAAATTTCCAAATTAAAATAAAAAATACAACTAGCCATTAATCAGAATACAATTTTTGCCTTTTTACAGTCATAATCACATTGCCAAATAAACTGGACTAAAATGCAAGTAATTCATTCAACTAATTCCTCTTATGCTAACTACTCCACAATTTTACCAATTTATTTTCATTATTTCTTCTCAAATTAATCAGACGCACCACATAGGCCGCTGCACACGGCTTGCCTGTTCTGCATCTCAGGGATTTAACAACACTGTGCTCTATCTGGGATAACCTCTACGTTGATGTACATCCACCTCTCTCATTTACTTCAAAACTGCTGGAGAATTACTTCATTATCCTTCCCACAGACTAAACTCTCAGTTATTTCAACTTTGAATCTTTTCAGCATCTCTAGGGAGTTTTCGATCTTATCAATACGTAACTGTAAACACATTATTGATAAATATTTGAATATTCTACATAACTTAAAAGCTATCTCTTTTTGCTATTATTAAAACACTCCATTACTTATTCCCTGGCATTTATAAACATATTTTGAGAAGCAGAAATCATTGGTATTTTCTGCAAGTAATTTTCTCTCCCTACTCACTACATGCTTTCCCTCTTTAAATGTAACACGATGTAGGCAATAAGGATCTAACTCAATTTAAGCCTGCTTTTTTTTTTTTTTTTTAAACTGGGAGAGGAAGGGAAAGGAAAGTGAATTTTCTCTTTCTGGCAAGAGAACTGCGGCCTGATGAGAATATTCCCCAGAGTGGCAATGGGCCAGAAGCTCCAACAGGCAAAGAACTGTGAGATGAGGTCACGTTCCCACCTAGGATCCCGAGTAGCAGTTCCCAGTATCATAACAGCAGCAGAACCAGCATCACCAGCACCTACTAACCATGCAGGTTCTCAGGTTCCACCTCAGAATTACTGACACAGAAGCAGAGGAGGGATGAGCAACATCCTGTAGGTATTTTTATACAAGCTAAGGCTTGAGAACCACTTTGTGAAAAGATAAGTGAAAGTCTGCTTGGCTGCCACCTCAGAGCAACTGTGAGGAGGTGTTTTCTCTTCTGAACATGTGTTTTTTGTTTTTTGGTTTTTTTTTTTTGCAGAAGAAAACAGGTGCTTCACGACCTCCACTTGCTCTAAATTAAGTAATTTTTTATTCTGAGTGTGAGGCTTTCCTACCCACTGTGTGACTATAAATGTCAACTGAGAGATGAGCAGGTGGAACCCAGGAGATTCGAGAATCCGTATTCTGTGCTGTCCTTGCCACTACCCACTTGTAGCCACTTGCAGATTAAAATTTAAAATAGACACAATTTAAATAAAGTTCAGCTCTCCGGCCACACCGGCCACAACTAGGAGCGCTCAATAACCACAGGGCTGGTGGCTATGACACTGAACACACAGATAAGAAACATCTTCAGCCTCACAGAAGGTACTATGGGAGGGACTGCAGCGACATTCTTAATGGGTCAGAGGATGTCCATGGTCTATCCAGCCTCATCCAGGAGACATCTCCAGGATGTGCTGGACTGAGAACCAGGCCCATTAATCCCGGCTGATGGCAGTGAGAGGATTCCAGGATTAGAAATAAAACAGAACAGAACTTTATAGTGAGAGCGAAAATAATAGTTCTTATGTTGCAGTAGAAGTTCATAAATTATTTCAAAGTTAAAACCTTTCAAAAAAGTATCACAGACTCTATCATTAGGGTACCGAGCAAGTGGTAAAGAGACAAATCATAGGGACAAAAGAGAAAGGCTTCCGTGAAAAGTGAAACCTCATGAATAGCGATGAAAGACTAAGTATTTAGGAAGCACATATGCCAGATACTCCATCTGTTATTAGCCGTAATCTGCCCTTTTTTCTTCCCCTGCTGAGGGTTTTGTGCATATCAGGCTTAAATACTTTCTTTTGTTGGTGGCTAGCTGAATTCCAACGCTTCAGCCTTGAGACTGCACGTCCTAACTGCTGGTTGAGAGGAAAGAAACTCAGCAAGAATAAATGCAATCATTCTTTCTTCTCCAGCAGTTGCTAAAAAAACAACAGTACATTGCACCATAAATCCATCCTTGAAAATGTTATTTGTAACAAAGGAGTCTTGTGGGACACCCACACTTCAGAGATTGTTGCTATGTCCTATAAAAGCGGCCTTTAGCCACCAAATTTTCCTTGGCTTTCTACTTACTAAGGTTCTCCTAGTAGTAATAGTTAAATCCACATCTCTGTTTGCTGAAGATTATTTGTTCATACAGATGTTCTGTTTAGCCAGTGGTTATGTGACACTGCCCTCTCATCTGATGAACATATAAAAGTAATACAATGACGATTTTGCCAGTATCTGGTTTATACAAGAGTTTAACAGTAATCATTTAAATCAACAAAGCTCACACAAACTATCTAAAATAATACTACTTTCAGGTGATCATATTTATATCAATAACTTATACTAACTGATTTGATACAGATTTTTGATAGCTCCTGTCAAAACAAAATTCAACAAATATTTATATGCACCTATATGTAAGAGCTAGAGGAAAAATCATGATCAACAATCTACTACATATACATATAAATACCCAGACAACGATGCCTTCCAATCATTTTCTACAATATAAATTACAGTTACAGTCATTTAAATTATAAAGATAATGTATTTATATTAGCATAATAAAATGACATGATAATATTTGATATATATTGAGTGCACTGAGTACTGGTTAAGTACCAGACGTTAAGCACCTCATGCACATTACCACTTCCAGTTCTCATAACAACCTTGTGATGTATCTATTTACAAACCTACTGTTTACAGGTGAAGAAACGGAAGCATAGAATGTTCAATAATCTATAAAGTAGAAAGATGGATACCAGGGGCTGGGGAGAGGGGAGGGGAATGACTGGTTAATAAGTATAGTCTGCTTTACAAGACGACAAAGAATTATGGAGATGGGTGTGGTGATGGCTATACAGCATTATGAAAACTGTTTACAATAATAAATTCTATGTTACGTCTATTTCACCACAACAAAAATAAACCGGAAAACAAAACAATAGAAACCCAAGAGACAGGAATAACTTTGCGATACTGTGAATTATATTAAGAAATATATACTTGGTCTAAAGTGTCTTTTGTTGTTCAAAACAAGACCTTTTCAAACACTCCTTAATTTTATGTTAACAAGGTGACTTTTGGAAAGCACCAAAGGATGGAGGCCAGTTGCCAGGGAAACCAACACGCAGATCAGAGTTAAAATTTACAATCCCACTCCCCTTCCCCACCCAGGAGAGGAAAAGAGCTGACATCAATCACTAAGGATCAATGATTTAATTGATCATGCCCATGTAATCCAGCCTTCACAAAAAAACCAAAAGGATGGGTTCAGAAAGCTTGGGTGAACATGCAATGGGGGAACTCCAGTTCCTGCATTTGGGACCCTTATGGACCTCGCCATGAACACCTCTTCACCTGGCGGTCCATCTGTATCCTTAGAATAAACTGGTGACCATAAATCAATGCTTCTCCGAGATCTGTTAGTGCTCCAGCAAGCACGGCAACTGAACCAGAGGAAGGGGTCCTGGGAGCCTCTGATCTATAAGCTGGTCAGTCAAAAGCACAGGTGACAACCTGTGACTTACGACTGGCTTCTGAAGTGGGGGTGTCTTGTGGGTGAGCTGGAGCCCTGAACCCTGGGATCTGATGCTCTCTCCAGGGAGGCAGGTCAGGGACGAACTGAATTCTGCTTGGCATGGGGAAAACTGCCACACATTTGGTGATCAGAAGTGTTAGGAGAGAAGCACTGAGTGTTTGGAGGGAACAGAAGGAACGTTCTTCCTCCCACTGACACACAACAGGACAGCCAGCAGGAAGGGAAGGGCCCCACAAGAAGGGAAGCAGGGCAACTCCAGCTCAGTGAGAAAAGCAACGTCATTCCCCCAAGGCTGTGTTGTCCTCGCTCCCAAGCAGAAGCGGCTACATCTAAGCCAAGCACATAACCCCACTGTTCAACTTTAATTATAAAGTAGAAAACATACCTGAGGGGAGAGAAACTTTTCAATGCGTTTGGCTATAAAACCTTTCTCCAATATGGAATTGACTGATGGTCTATCCCTAGGATTTCTTTTAAATAATTGGGAGAGCAAACTGCGGAGATCGTAAGAATAATGCAAAGACACGGGTGGAAAAGATCCAGATATAATCTTCAGTACCAGGTTTTTCATATTGCCAGCTTCAAACTAAAATCCAGAAAGTAAATTAACATTATGAAGCATAAGTCAAAAATGGGGGGCATCAACAAGGAGAAACAGTTCTTTTCCTATAAATACAGACAAGAACTACCACCGTCCTCCCAGTATTTTACTCAGCACATACGCTCCAGGGTGACATTCACTTGGATACTTATGAACACACTTAAAATGGAATAATTCACTAGAAGATGAACTTTTACCTGTTCAAAACACTAAAAGATGGGACACAGGTATCAACTAGAGTAAAGAGTTTATAAAAACAATAATCAAGAAGGTAAAACAAGCAAACCTGAAGGTCTTCATTAAGACCTGCCTTCCTATGCCCCTGCTATAGCAATGAAAACAAGAAATTAACTAGAGAACTAAAAGTATTTGGAAAAAAATAATAAAGATATTAATTAATTTCCTTTTAAACAGTGCTCATTATTATTATTTTGAAGGGTGTGATGCTCCCAAAAGCCATGGAGTTGGTAATGTGGCAAATATTCCAAATGGAAATATAAGCCTTATCAACAGGATTGTATATTTTAGGATTAAACACAATATAAACTCTAACTGAAGTAGGAGGAAAAAAGAGGTAGGGCGGTTTAAAAATCTAAAGATTTTTAAAGTAAAATTAAGCTTTGACATCTCAGCTAAAATAGCATAGAACAGTTGTACACTCTCAATATGTTCTTAATGTGCACAGTAAGAGAACAAAAAATTCTATAAATTAGGCACTGGTGATTATACCAAGTATAAAACAGTTCTATTAAATGTTGAATTTCCCTAGCATTTAAAATGTGATACTGGAGTTCCCGTCGTGGCGCAGTGGTTAACGAATCCGACTAGGAACCATGAGGTTGCGGGTTCGATCCCTGCCCTTGCTCAGTGGGTTAACGATCCGGCGTTGCCGTGAGCTGTGGTGTAGGTTGCAGACGCGGCTCGGATCCTGCATTGCTGTGGCTCTGGCGTAGGCCGGTGGCTACAGCTCCGATTCAACCCCTAGCCTGGGAACCTCCATATGCCGCGGAAGCGGCCCAAGAAATAGCAACCATAACAACAACAACAAAAAAAGACAAAAGACAAAAAAAAAAAATAAATAAAATAAAATAAAATAAAATGTGATACTGTTTGATTTGAGTACAGTTCAGTTGTCTGGAAATATCTATGTTCCTACAAAGGAATCCTAAATGCAGAAATACGTTATTACTAAAAGGAAAAAAAAAATATGTTATTACTCTATTCCTTCACTACCATGAAATTTAGTTTATCTCAACTGATGAGCAATTCGTAAATAAAGGTTAATTAATTGAGTTCATGTGTCCACTTAAGCATACACAATTACAAAATACAGAAGCAATGATGACAGAACAATGTAAATGAAAGACTTTTTAAAAATATATACATTGAGACCTAAATGCCTGTGCGTCACAGAAAAACTGAGCAGTTCCTTAAAATACAGATCTAATATCCACCATGCCTCATCACCTTGGCAATCCATGCTTTTTTCCTTAAGAAAGAAAAACAAAATCTTACGACATGACAATAGAAGAATATACAACCATGAAAAAACACAGCAATAAAAAATACTCCCCAAATAATATCACACAATAAAAACAGACTATAAAACTACCTATACAGGAGTTCCCGTCGTGGCGCAGTGGTTAACGAATCCGACTAGGAACCATGAGGTTGCGGGTTCAATTCCTGGCCTTGCTCAGTGGGTTAAGGATCTGGTGTTGCCATGAGCTGTGGTGTAGGTTGCAGATGCGGCTCAGATCCTGCATTGCTGTGGCCCTAGTGTAGGCTGGCAGCTACAGCTCCGATTAGACCCCTAGCCTGGGAACCTCCATATGCCACAGGAGTGGCCCTAGAAAAGGCAAAAAGAGGGGGGAAAAAAAAAAAAAAAAAAAAAAACCTACTTATACAATATAACCAAACTTTTGAGGGGAGGAAAAAAAAACCTCATTTTATAAATTATTCTACGAATTCCCATCATGGCTCATCAGTGATGAACCCGACTAGGATCCACGAGAATGCTAGTTCAATCCCTGGCCTTGCTTGGTGGGTTAAAAATCCAGTGTTACCGTGAGCTGTGGTATAGGTCACAGATGCAGCTTGGATTCTACATTGCTGTGGCTATGATTATAGGCCAGAAACAGTGGCTCCAATTCGACCCTAGCCTGGGAACTTCCATATGCCACAGGTGTGGCCCTATGAAGCAAAAAAAAAAAAAATTATCCTAGAAGAAAGCCAAACTGAAATAATTTGGATGTTTTGAGAAAAAGTGCTAAAATGAAACTAATAGTTTAACTAAAATATCGAATCCATATAAGGTTAACATTAAAAAGATAGCAAATTTAGGGAGTTCCCTTCGTGGCTCAGCATTTAAGGAACCCAACTAGTATTCATGAGGATGCAGGTTCGATTCCTGGCCTCACTCAGTGGGTTAAGCATCTGGCATTGCCATGAGCTGTGATGTAGATCGAAGACAAAGCCTCGGATCCAGTGTTGCTGTGGCTGTGGTGTAGGCCAGCAGCTAGAGCTCCAATTTGACCCCTGCCTGGGAACTCCATATGCCATGGGTATGGCCCTAAAAAGCAAACAAATAAATTAATTAATAATAAAAAGATAGCCAACGTATCTGTCTTCAGAAATAATTTTTTGGAATAAAGTATATTACACATATATAATATGCATATGTAATATAGATATATAATATACACATATATGTTAAGGGAAATTTGATTTAAATATACACCTCAGAAAAGATGAGAAATTCACAAACCAACAGAGAACTTCTAGTCCAAGGGGGTCATCTGAAAGATGGCATAAGATTTTTCAAATATAGAAATGTTATAAGAGGAGTTCCTGTCATGGCTCAGTTGTTACCAAACCCAACTAGCATCGATGAGGACGTGAGTTTGATTCCTGGCCTCACTCAGTGGGTTAAGAATCCAGCGATGCCATAAGCTATGGTGTAGGTTGCAGATGCAGCTTGGATCCTGTGTTGCTGTGGCTGTGGTGTAGGCCAGGGGCTACAGCTCTGATTCGACTCCTAGCCTGGGAACCTCCATATGCTACAGGTGTGGCCTTAGAAGATTAAAAAAAAAAAGGAAATGTTATAGGTACTTTTTGATATAATTTTAGAAATATTTCAGAAACTTCAACTTACTGCATGTTTAAGTGTGCACATCTCATAAAGGACACATCCCAGAGCCCAAATGTCACTAGAAAAGAAAAATGCTATTAGAATTTTTCTCTAAGTACTAGTATTTACTTAATTTTTTTTTATTTAAAGGAAACAAAAGCAGCATGAAAATGCTTTGCAAAAATATGTGTTCCATAAAACATATCCTCTCAAACTTAAAATTTTAACCATAACCAAATAACAAAAGCAGCTATCCTAGATTAGATAAGTAAGTTGCCCAAACAATTATTTTAAAAGTTACATTAAAGAAATCTAATATTTAAATGAACAAAATCAGTAAATTTCAAAATTAAGACCAATGTTTCTCGGTTGGGATTTTAAAATTAGACTACGGGAGGAGTTCCTGCTGTGGCACAATGGGATTGATGGCATATGTGCAGCACCAGGACATAGGTTCCATCCTTGGCCCAACACAGTGGGTTTAAGGATCCAGTGCTGTGTGGTGTAGGTCACAGCTACGGCTTGGATCTGATCTCTGGCCCGGGAACTCCGTATCCTATGGGGTGGCCAAAAAAGAAAAGTTAAATTAAATTTCAAAAAAAAAATTAAAAAATAAAATTAGAGGAGTTCCCGTCGTGGCTCAGTGGTTAATGAATCCGACTAGGAACCATGAGGTTGCAGGTTCGATCCCTGGCCTTGCTCAGTGGGTTAAGGATTCGGCGTTACCGTGAGCTGTGGTATAGGCCACAGATGCAGCTCGGATCTGTGGCTCTGGCGTAGGCCAGTGGCTAGAGCTCCGATTCGACCCCTAGCCTGGGAACCTCCACATGCCGTGAGAGCGGCCCAAGAAAATGGCAAAAAGACAAAAAAATAAAATAAAAATAAAAAATAAAAATAAAATTAGATTGTGTGAGAGAAAATAAAGAGTAACTGGAATTTGGTGACAGAATTCCTGTTCCCAACACACACATCATTCACTGGGTCAGCTGTATACAGCTCAGTGATTAGGGATCTGGGCTTGGCAGGCAGATGCTGGGACTCTATAAAGTCACTGTACCTCTCTCTGCATTGGTTTCCTTATGGGGAAAGGAACACTGATTAATACCTACAACTCGCAAGGTTAGTGGGAAGATAAAAAGAGTTAATTAATGCATAGAAAGCACTTTAAACAGTGCCTGGCATATAGTAAGTATTCAATAAATATTAACTATTGTAATTCCACAGCAAGTAACTATTACAAAGAGAAAGACAAAGAAAACATTGTTTCCCATTATAGCTTTACAAGGTGATTCTTTCTATAGTTCCTCCAGTAAGATCATGAAATAGCTTCTTTACAATTCCCCTCCTTATATGTATATATACATATATATGTTTACCTATGTGCATTACTGATTTTAGAATAATATTCTGAAGATTAATAAATATAGTATAACAAGATTTAAAAGAGATACATCATTTTAAATACCTTTTATTATTATAAGGTTTGTTTTCACAGATTTCAGGTGACAAGTAGTACGGGGTCCCTATGCAAGTCCGAGCCAGCTCCACAGTACTAGAACAGAAAGGATTATAGCACAAGCTTAGGATACCGAGTGATATTACAAGTGATCACAACCCATCATCGCGGCTTAAAATTTCACTGAAGACACTATATCAAACCAAAGTTTAAAACTGATATGTTACCTATTAAGGACTCTTGCAATTCCAAAATCTCCAAGTTGTACTGTCCCATCTTTGGTTAAAAATATGTTCTATAAAAGAGAAGAAAAAACCCAGAAATAGTGCTGCAGTCCAGTTCTAAGTTGATAACTTCTGTCATAAAAATGAATCCAGTGAAAAAGAAATGTTGGGATAACTAGGTATGTGCATACAAAAGAATGAATGTAGACCCCACCTCACATCACAGGCAAAAATCAACTCAAAGTGGATTCTAGACCTAAATATAAGAACTACAAAACTCCTAGAGGAAAACACAGGAGTAAATCTTCATGCTACTGGGTTATACAATGACTTCTTAGATATGACACCAAAAGCACAAGTAAGAAGAGAATACAAATTGGGACTTCATTAAGTTAAAACCTTTTGTGCAAAGGACAACCATTAGGAAAGTGAATAGACAACCTCAGAATTGGGAAAAATATTTGCAAACCATGTATCTGACAAGGAATTAGTATCCAGGATAAAGAACTCTTACAACTCATCAGCAACAAAAGACAACCCAAATTTAAAATCGGCAAAGTCACATATGAGATGATCCCATTTATACAAAATGTCCAGAGTAGGCAAATCCATAGAGACAGAAAGCAGACACCAGTTTCCAGGATGTAGGTAACTCCAATGCTCTCTCATCAAACACTGGATCTGGGAGTTTGTTGGGTGACATGACTTAAACTCTGTTATTAGTTGGGAGATTTGAATCAAACACAGTCGCTCAGCCAAGGGTGGCACAAGGTGGGAGTGAGTTGAACAGAGTAAAATGGTTTTCATAGGCAGTTCCCATCATGGCGCATCAGAAACAAATCTGACTAGGAACCATGAGGTTGCGGGTTCGATCCCTGACCTTGCTCAGTGGGTTAAGGATCCAGCGTTGCGATGAGCTGTGGTGTAGGTTGCAGACTCAGCTCAGATCCAGCCTGCTGTGGCTGTGGCATAGGCCAGCAGCTGTAGCTCCAATTCAACCCCTAGCCTGGGAACCTCCATATGTGGCCCTAAAAGCAAAAAAAAAAAAAAAAAAAATGTTTTCATAGGATGAGGCAGCAGAGGGTGGGGAGACAGAAAAGATGGGGTACAGGGCTTCCAACTACTCATCCCGGGGTCACGAGGCTACATGAGAAGCTGCAGGCCTATGAAAGTGAGGAGAGAGACACATGGCCTTGACATCAGGAAAGGAATCCTTCTGCACTGCACATTCTGGGCCAAGTGAGTGCAAGAGAGGTAACCATGAAAGACCCTCCACGCAAAGGTGAGGGAGCTGTGCAAACACCTCCCATAAATATCCAACACACATGCAGAGAGCTGACGCAAGCATTCACTCCAGACAGAATTAAGTTTGTAAGACGGTCCAACAAATACTCCAAAGTAGATATATTTAGAATATTGCAAAGAAATGAAATAAATATGCATTTGAAAAGAATAAAACTATGAAACAAAAAGCAATTAGAATAAGAACAGATGTGTATGAAAAGACATTTAGAAATCTTGGAAAAAAAACAGTCATTATAATAAAGAAGTAGATGGGTGAGGAAAGCACTAGTTTATGCAAAATTAAAAAGGGATTTAGTTAATCGGAAAGTAGATTGAAGAATTCACATAGAATATACCTGAGAGAGACAGAGACACATATGGAAGAACAAATAAGATACATGAGAGAAAGATTAAGATGCTTCTGCCTACGTCTAGAAAAAAATTCAGGAGACGACTCTGAAAGCAGCAAGAGAGAAATAATATTTGAAAACAATACAGCTAAACATTTTCCAAAACATTTCTAGAGGAAATACACATTCTCAAAAGTACATAGCATAATAAAGATTGGGACCTCACCAAGGCACAACAACGAAATTTCAGAACCTCAGGATGGAGTGACTGCCCTAAATCAGCCAGAGAGAAAACACGAATACCTTATGAGACCAAGAGACAAACGGGCCACATCTTCATAACCCTATAGGAAAACAATTTTTAACCTAGAAGTTGATATCAAATTATCATTAAAGAGAATAAAGTCATCTTTCAAACGTGCAAAATCACAAAAAAAAAAAAAAATCCCTTCCTTAGGACTTTTTTTCCCCCCATCATAATGAGAGAGTGCCCAAGAAACAGGAGAAGCCAGAGATCTGACACATGCTGCTTCTGAGGAAGACTCAGGGTCACAGTGATGCAGGGACCCTGAAAGGAGAGGCCAGTCTGATGGAGACTGCATCAAGTTCAAACAATGCTGGCTCTATGTTCACATCCACTTAAAACTTATTACAGACACAATAAACATACCTGTGATTTTATGTCTCGATGAAGAATTTTTCTGTCATGTACATGTTTCAGGGCCAAACATATCTGTACAAACCAGTCCAGAATCTAGGGGGAAAAAAATCAGGATCTGTCACTTCCCTTAAAATTTACATTTCACAATAGTCTTTCTTTGATCATTAAAAGGATTCGGGGATATTTGGGGATGAGGAGAACTAAATATTAAATTAGGCTACAATTTGTATTTTCACTGTAAATAATGTCATTAACATTAGGTAGATATTCAAGACACCTGACACATTACATGCAGCATACATGCTATGTTTAAATGTAAGAGACTGCTACTGAAGCATCCTTTATAAATCAGAATTAGCATGGAAAGAAATTTCCAGAGAAGAGTGAAAAATGGAAATATTTTATATTGTAGGATAGTATGATGGTGAGTAACTCTGCTGTTAAATGTATTTTTTCCCTACATTAAGTAAGACTCATGAGAGGAAAAAAATTAGGCTGGAAATTCAGAAGATATCTCTTTTTTTTCTCTCCCTATAATCAAAATATATAAATACACACTCTGGAGTTAGCCACTTGAAAGTAAAAGGGCTGAATTTCTACCACATTTCTAAAACCAAAAGAACTGCAAGTAGATGGCTTTTTTAAATATTAAAAAAATTTAAGTATAAAATGAGGAAAAAATATGTTAATTTTCTATAATCTTTGACTGATGCAGGACTTTCAAAACATGATATTAAAACCCACGATTCAAAAGAAAACTTGCCTATATAAGTTTTAAAACATCTGGCTGGCAAAATATGTAATTTTTTTTAAGGGCCACAGGTGTGCATGTGGAAGTTCCCAGGCTAGGGGTCAAACTGGAGCTGCAGCTGGCAAACTATGCCACAGCCACAGCAACACAGGATCCAAGCTGCATCTGCAACCCACACCACAGCTCACGGCAAAGCCAGATCCTTGAACCACTGAGTAAGGCCAGGAATCAACCCCACATCCTCACGGATGCTAGCAGGGTTCTTAACCCTTTAAGCCACAATGGGAACTCCAAAATATATAATAAGTTTAACAATTATTTGAGAAAATTCCTGTAACACAACTGTCAGACTGATAATTCTCTAATACACTACAGTTCTTCAAATTTTTATTTTACTGGCAGCCAAAATAAGAAGTGGACAAGAGACTGGAAAAGCAAATGATGGAAGAAACATAAGCCAATAAACACACAAACCAAACACTACTCTCCCTCTCAATTAAAAAAAATAGCAACTAGGAGTTCCCGTCGTGGCGCAGTGGTTAACGAATCCGACTAGAAACCATGAGGTTGTGGGTTCGGTCCCTGCCCTTGCTCAGTGGGTTAAGGATCTGGCGTTCCCGTGAGCTGTGGTATAGGTTGCAGATCCCACGTTGCTGTAGCTCTGGCATAGGCCGGTGGCTACAGCTCCAATTCGACCCCTAGCCTGGGAACCTCCATATGCCACAGGAGCGGCCCAAGAAATAGCAACAAGACAAAAAAAAAAAAAAAAAAGCAACTAAAACAAGTTATCTCTGTAACCTGAAAAAATGAAATTATAAACAATGTCAGTCAGAATGTGAGGAAATAATTCTTTGCATGCCTTGTGAGAAAATTACTTGGTAAAAATTCTTAATTCACATACCATTTGAAGGAGCAACTGCAATTTCAAATGTATCCTATAGATAAAGTATCACAAATACAAAAGGACACATACAAGGATGTTTAGCCCCGGCATCATTCGTCCATCTAAACTTAAACATCTAACTATCCTTCAAGGGCCTGGTTAAATGTCACAATGCCATCATGAGAATGCTGCACGACCAATGGACAGAATGAAGTACATCTGTGTCCATTCATTACGCAGAGCCTGCATGGCACACTTCTCCTCTTAGTCTGTGCACATCTATTGTGTACCTGAACTCTATGCAATGGTTTACGACTGTGTGGGTGTAGGGAGGACGCACAGGACAGCTGCCAATCGGTTATGAGCATCCTCGTCATGGAACATTCAGAGGAAAGAATGGAAGGTAAGTAACAAGCTTTACTTTCTACTCTTACCTCATCAGTACTTTTTTTAAAGAACAAATATTAATCTTAAATTAATTTATAAATTAATTTTTTTATAAAAACAAATCTCTTAGTTTAGTTTGGTAGACATTTATTGACTTCATAAATTTTAAGTTCCATTCCATATTCACATAAGGTGCTAAAGTAAAAAAACGAAACACAGTTCTCCAACCTTGAGTTCATAGAGTGGTAGAAATATACTTTCAGATAAGTACCTAATAAAAACCACATCTTATAACAGCAATGTATACTGAGAGCAATTCATTCCAGCAGGGAGGGGTCAGGAAAAGCACAAAAAGAAAATAACAATTCAGCTCAGTTGAGTTCTTTTGTCAGGCTGTCTCTCTCCACCTGAGATCTGAAGTAGCCGTCAACAATTAGAGCACAGATCCCTGATATCTGGAGGAAAGGGACCTTTTTGTCCACCCTGGCTCACACAAGCTGCATGCAAGCTCCTTCTGGGATGCAAGCACAGCTGGATGCCCTAGCGCTGGGCAGCAGGGGATGTGGAACCTGCTGCTAACCTAGCTAGGAGCCAAAATCGCCTGAACTTAACCACAAGTTACTATGCAAGCCTTCCCCCAGAAGCTGCAAACCTTCAAGATTCCAGAGATCCAAAACAGTCATATCAGACAAACTCTGCCACTGTAACTCTTGTTTAGGTGGGAAGACAAGAGTCCTAGTGTTTCCTACTCGACTATCTTCCCAGAATCTTCTCCATCAATATTTATTTTAAAATATTTTATCATTGCGATTAAATGGGTGAACAAATATTACTTTTCAGGCACCCATGGCCCTATGTTAAGTGACCAAATTGCTGACAATTCTTTAGGTTTGTGCCTTCCCAAGGTTAGAGCCTAAATTTAAAAATAAAAATTCTAGGCTACTTCTCACAATACCTATTAACTAGCTCAACATTTTTATGAGAGCTACTTGGGGAGACCTGCCAAATCAACAAAGATGCTCAGCACTTTCTAGTCTGTAGAGGTAAAATATTATTATTTTTTTTTTAGGCAAGAAATACATTTATTAGGATAGGATGCTTGTGAGAGATGTAAGCAGGCAGGCAAGGAGGCTCTGCTAAAATATTATTAAGTATTTCAGAAAGCACACACTTTATGAGAAGATCCTAGAGATTTGTCAATGACTTTGCTGTCCATTTTTACCCTTAAGGAAAATATTCATCAAGTCCTTATCGACTATCTCTGTGGAGAACTTCATTCTGTTACTGCTTACTATACTAAGTTAACTACATCCTTTCAGTCTCTCTTTTTTTTTTTTTTAAATCTTTTCTAGGGCTGCACCTGTGGCATATGGAGGTTCCCAGGCTCCAGTCCAATTAGAGCTGCAGCCGCCAGGCCACAGCAATGCAGGATCCAAGTCATGTGTGCGACCTACACCAGAGCTCACGGCAACGCCGGATCCTTAACCCACTGAGTGAGGCCAGGGATCGAACCCAAAGCCTCTTGGTTCCTAGTCAGATTCGTTAACCACTGAGCCACAACAAGAACTCGTTAGTCTCATTATTAAACAGGCCCCTGCCTCTTGATGCAGCCAGAAAGATCTTGGAAAGGACTGTACTAGGACACTGAACTACTGATACTTCAAAAAACAGACTCCTAAGTGCAGGCCTCTGCACTACCATTGCTAAGGTAATCAACAATGCACTGAGTCAGGATTTCTAAGACTTTTTCAGTCCAGAAGCTGTTATACATCATAAAAGACAACTAACCCCAAATCCAGCAGAATAAAAAAAAATTAATAGGACTGAATGAACTGAATTAAATGAAATGTAACTGCGGCTATGTTTGGAATACGATTGTTAATATTTTAAATGTTCTACTCTTCTATACTTCATGAACACATAAAGTCTATTTTTTCTTCTTAAACTATCTCTAACACTCAATTTAGTAAATTATGCTTTTGCAGACTGAAATATAACATCTTAAAGTGATTATCTGATTCTCACTGAGCCATTCAGAATTCAGAAACAAATAGTTTCACTGAGTTTTACTTTTCAGAAACACTGTAATTTTCATTGGCTCAATAAGGATCTACACTTATTTTTACCAGACTATAACTATACAAATCAACCATGCAACCAAAGCCATAGCTGGAGTGTCTAATGTGAGAATGATTTTCATTCAGTCAGCTGTGATAAGCCCACTACTAACAAATATATGTGGGGTCAACTTCTGTCTAGTGCCTGATTTACAGGATCTCAGCGTCATAGGCGGCAAGGGCATTTTGTAGTCTGCAAAAACCTTGGCAAATCCGAAAGCCCTCAAGAAGAAAATCACCCAGATTTATAGGTACTACAAATGAAATTCAGGAGAGAATGTACTGGGCTTGGTTTCCTGGCTTGGGATAGAAGAGCAAGTAGTATTCTTTAAAAATCCAATCTAAGATTCCTTATGAAAACTTCCAGACAACAATCAATTCTGTGGCCTTAGTAGCTGCACAGTTGCCTAATTCTATAAGGCTCTAGATTTTCAGAGCAAACTCAAGGAAGCCTATATGCTTATTTAACACTCTGACTACACCTAAATATTAGGGCCAACTCTGAGCTCAGACTTTCTTTTAAAAGAATATAGGAGTTCCCGTAGTGGCGCAGTGGTTAACGAATCCGACTAGGAACCATGAGGTTGCGGGTTCGGTCCCTGCCCTTGCTCAGTGGGTTAACGATCCGGCGTTGCCGTGAGCTGTGGTGTAGGTTGCAGACGCGGCTCGGATCCTGCGTTGCTGTGCCTCTGGCGTAGGCCGGTGGCTACAGCTCCGATTCAACCCCTAGCCTGGGAACCTCCATATGCCGCGGGAGCGGCCCAAGAAATAGCAACGACAACAACAACAACAACAAAAAAGACAAAAAGACAAAAAAAAAAAAAAAAAAAGAATATATATTTGGGGAGTTTCCTGGTGGCTTAGTAGTTAAGGATCCATTGTGGTCACTGACGAGCCTCATGTCACTGCTGTGGTGCGAGTTCAACCCCTGGCCTAGGAACTTCCGCATGCTCTGCATGCGGCCAAAACAAATGAATAAATAAAAGAATACATATTTGGAAATTACTACAAGAGAGGAAATTTATCTAGGAGTTCCCACTGTGGTTCAACAGGATCAGTGGCATCTCTGCAGGGCCAGAATGCAGGTTCAATCCCTGGCCCAGCATTGTGGGTTAAAGAATCCAGCATTGCCATGGCTTTGGCATAGGTCACAACTGTGGCTTGGATCTAACATCTGGGCTAGGAATTCCATATGCGTTGGGGTGAACTCCCCCCCCCAACAAAAAGGAAAATTTATCCAAGACTTGAAAATAGCCAAAAATAGTCAGTGGCACATCTTTTCAATATCCATGTTGGGAAAGGCCATCTGAGGATTGTTGAGGAGAAGGTACTTAATTCATTTCATTGTTTATTACTGATTAAAAGTCACAGACTTAGTCAAGTTGCTTTCTAACCTGACTAGATTTTTTCCAGTAAAGATGCAAAAGAGGAAAGATCACTGATGAGAATGGCTTGAGTAGGTTGAAGAATTTCCTCTTTTAACGGGACTTTCTGGAGTTCCCGTCGTGGCTCAGTGGTTAACGAATCCGACTAGGAACCATGAGGTTGTGGGTTCGATCCCTGGCCTTGCTCAGTGGGTTAAGGATCCGGTGTTGCCGTGAGCTGTGGTGTAGGTCGCAGATGTGGCTTGGATCTGGCGTTGCTGTGGCTCTGGCGTAGGCTGGCAGCTACAGCTCCAATTAGACCCCTAGCCTGGGAACCTCCATATGCTGTGGGAGCGGCCCTAGAAAAGGCAAAAAGACAAAAAAACAAAAAACAAAAAAAACAGGATTTTCTGCTCCCACTTCCATCCTAGAGATGGAACAAAACCATCTGAGACTTATTCAATCTAAGTCTAAAACAAAAATGGGCTCTGACCTCTGTTTTCCTGCTTCAAAGCCCCAAAAGTAGCAGAATGTTTCTGTTTACATAATTCCCATTTCAAATAGGCTAACAAAACTTGTCATTTTGAAGGGTAGGAAAAAATGCTATTAACTTGAAAGAGCTAGAAAATGTTTATTGTTTATTATGGAATAATCTCAGAGACGAATAAAAATATAGAGAGTAGGAGTTCCTGCTGTGGCGCAACAGAATCAGTGGCGTCTTGAGAATTCTGGGACACAGGTTCGATCCCTGGCCCAGCACAATGGATTGGGGATCTGGCACTGCCACAGCTGTGGCTTGGGTGGCAGCTGTGGCTCAGATCTGATCCTTGGCCTAGGAACTTCTAATGCTGTGGGGTGGCAAAAAAAAAAAAAAAAAAAAAAAAAATACACACACAGGAAAAAAAACTCCATGATGATCTCTATGAAGATAAGATAAAAATACATGTACACATATAAATCATCATGTACTAAGAATATTTACCCAACAGTGAAACCGAATTACTCCATTTTACTCCATTTTATAGCAGAATGTTATGAAATTTAACAGTAAGCATTTTAAAATTCGAGAGAGATAAAAGATTAAAAATAAGCACAAGCAATGGAACCTGGATAAATTCTAATAAAAACGGCACTCTGTACACAAATATTGATTACTACCTGACCTTCACAACAATACTAAAGTTGTTTACCTGGAAGGAACATCCCTATAACGAATGAGGAGACAGCCTTAAAGCAGTTAAGTAACTTGTTAACATAACTACCAAGCTGATATGTGAAAAAGGGCTCAAACCAAGTCTCCTTACTCCACGTTTTATGCTCTAGTAGGCTTAATTGTGGAAATAACAGGTTAAGTTGGAAAGCTTCAGAAATACATTACCCTATTCAACAGTACTTACAACTCAAGATCTCATCCTACCATATTTCCAAGTTAACATCAAGAACCTAAGAGTCCCTGTCTATGACATTATCAAGCAGCGGATGAGCTGTGCCAAGTCGGCGCTGTCGTAGACAGAGCCTTCTACATACCCTGACATGACAGAAGAAAACTAGGGTCTCTGCTCTACAGATGATCACAACCCATTCGGGGAAATAACGCTAATGTGAAAATATTCAGGGTACATTAACAAAGGTGAATGATGCAGTAAAAATAAGTGTAGACTTGGATGAATACCATGGACTATTACAGTTAGAAACAACAGATGCATAGACAGCAAAATGGATGGATCAGAAACAGCACTTGGATGGGAGGGAGTAAAACTGAATGAGATAGAACACAAAAGGTACACATTTATAAATACACACAAACAAAACAATGATGGCCATTCTGCAACCATACACAGAGATATGGATTAAAGGCATTGGAAGAGCAACCTATGGAGGGGAGTGGAACAAAACGAGTAGGAAGTGAAAAGAAACAAAGGAAAGGCTTTACTAGAATGGAATATAACTCAGCTCTTAAAACTAATACAACTCATCTATATGGACTGAACCATTGAGGTCATCAAGATAATTTTTAAGTGACAAAAGCAAGACAGATATGGTATATGTAACCTCTCATTTCTGAATGTGTGTGTACCTGCATCTATGTGCAAGATGGAAAAGAAAGTCTGGAAGAGCACACCAAACCAAAACAGTGATAATCTCAGGGACAGAAGAGTGGGAGAAGATGACTTCCACCTCCAAACACAGAATAATTTTACAATTTAGGTTTGTAAAAAGAAAATTTTATAAACTTTGGTGTGTGTTAAAAGTAGATTCAAACACCAACTGTGATTTTGGGCAAGCTACTTAACTTTGGACTTCTTTCCTCCTAAACAGAGAAAACTCTAACAGGCTGACCCATATTGGGTTATAAGAATTAAAAGAAACAACAAATATAACACTCCTAGCACAATGCTCCCTCCACTCGCCTATGTAAAAGCATGTGATTAAAATTAAGAGTGTGTCGGAGTTCCCATCATGGCTCAGTGGAAACACATCTAACTAGTATCCATGAGGACACAGGTTCAATCCTTGGTCTCACTCAGTGGGTTAAGGATCCACCATTGCCATGAGCTGTAGTTTACGTAGCAGACATGGCTCAGATCTGGTGCTGCTATGGCGTAGGCCACAGCTACATCCCCAATTTGACCCCTAGCCTAGGAAGCTGCATATGCCATAGGTGTGGCCCTAAAAAGACACAAAAATAAATAAAATTAAGTGTGGGAGATAATGAGACTAACAGGAATTCAGAGAAGGAAAATATGACAGAAGACTCAAGTACCTATGGAAAATCTAAAGAAAAGCCTAGGACTTGAGCTGAGCTTTTTTAAAAATGATAAAATACTAATTACATAGAGTCAGGGGCTAGAGCAGGAAGGTATTACCAAAACAAAATAAGTAATCAGAATAAGTACATAGGAAGAATGAGAGGTATAAACACCCAGTGCCAACCACAGAAAGCAGGCACCATAAATATCCATTAAATCAATGGAAAAGGGTGCATATTAGAGAACAGAATACCGTATGACTGTATAAGTAGAAGAGGCTAATATTTCAGAGATCCTTGAAATCAAACAGAGATTAGATTTAACACAGTTGCCAGTAAAAAGCTTCTGGAGCTGGAGTTACCTAGCAAAGCCACATCTTTGAAAGATAAGGTCTGAGCAGTTAAATCAGACTGACAGGATACAGAATAACCAATCAAATAGTTACAATGAATAATTAAGTTGCCTACAAAAATATATAGTTATACATACATACACACACAGGATACAATTTATACATGTTAACAGTGTTACTATAGAGAGGAAACCGGATGTGAGCGGAACCCAGGAGTAGAGTTTGAGAGTAGAATGGGACGAGACACTGGTGTTTGCTATAAAACTGCCCGAGGAACCAGCCAGCACTTGTAGTTACGAAAAAACAGATGTACAAAACAAACATTGAGTTACTTCTCAACAACATTTCACAAGTAAGAGTCAACCTCCCACATGCTAACTCACCTGATCCTCTTGAAACAAAATGCCTTTCTGAGCATTTATTCGTTTAAACAGATCCCCTCCTTCACAGTAATCCATCACTATGTAGAGAGAGCCATTTTCTACAAAATATAAACATTACATTCCATTTTTAAAAGTGTACATCAAAAGCATAGCTACAGTAAAGGTACCTAAAGGTTTACTAAGAAGCAGCAATCAATTAAATGCGCTCTGTTAAACACAGAACCAGTCAGAAAAACGAAAGTGCAAAGTCAAGGAATACTGGTCAGATTGTTCGACCACTTGAGTTAATAGGCAGCTCCACCATTAATGATTTTTCTACCAAGAATACACCATCCCATTGGAGAGCAATGTCCACACTGATATAAACATCTCTGGAATATGGACAAATTGCACAAAGATATACCTGGTTTCATTTAATAGATGCATTTCCTTAAACATCACCTACAAAAATCATGCTTCTCCACCTATTTGTCAGAGATGGGTGATCTTGGTTTCCCGCTGACCATTACTTCTCAGCTTTGTTTATCAACCATATTATCTGTTAAACACATAGTAAGTAACAGACATTGCGATGAACTCTCAGGGTTCAACAGCAGACAGAGCTCCTCCCATGAAGCTCTCTTGGATTTCACTCTTTCCAAAAACTGAATCTAATCTGTGAGCAAACATGAAGTAGGGCACTTCCCTAATGCCTCTGCCTCAACCCACAGAGAAACGACTCCGTGACTCTTCTCATGGTAGCCAGGATGAGAGGACACTCCAAGCCTCCTCTCCACACTATTCTTATGTAGGAATGAGACCATGCTGTTTCTGCCCAGGTAAGGAAGAGTGGCCAAGAGCACTTGTTACAACTGAAAGAACAGCCTTTCCGTCACATTCGTAGTGCCTGTGCTGACAGCTTCACTGTCAGCAGGCTTATTCTTGCAACTTGGGAGATGGTCTTGCTTCTTGTAAAGGCTACACTGCTTCTAATGTGCCAGGGTTGGGAACCTGAATGACTGAGCTTATTAAGAATCTGTATCACTCTTTACAGGAGTTCCCTGGTGTGGCTCAGCGGGTAAGGGATCTGACATAGTCTCTCTGAGGATGCACGTTCAATCCCTGGTCTCGTTAGTGGGCTGAGAATCTGGCATTGCTGTGGTTGTGATGTAGGTCACAGATGTGACTCGGATCCCGTGTTGCTATTGCTGTGGCTATGGTGTAGGCAGGCAGCTGCAGCTCCTATATGACCCCTAACCTGGGAACTTGCATAGGCCGGAAGTATGGCCATTCAAAAAAAAAAAAAAAAAGGCAGAAAACTGTATGATCTACTACTGATGAAAAATATGTATAGGATGGCTCCATTTATGTAGCATGAGAAACAAAAAGCAAAAAGTTATGTACAGTTTGCTATTATTTAGGTATGCTTACTAGTGCTTAGAATATTTCTGGAAGGAAACCAGAAAGTGGTAACAGTGGGTACTTCCTGGAGAAAAAAAGAGGAGGCTCAAAGAGAAAAACAGAAGGCAAACTTTTTACTGTTATGTAGCTTTGAAGTTTGTACCATACGCATGTATCAAAAATTAAATAAACCTATCAAAAGACTATTTTTTAAAAGAGGAATGAGTATGTGTGTGTGTCTGCATGAGAGAGATGGACAGGGACAGGGACAGAGAGACAGAAAAGGTTAAAGAGGACCTTAGAAAGATGGAGAAGCAATCTTGAACTAAAATACTTGAGCTCTGTGGTGTTTTCTGCTGCCTAAACATTTGATTTATTTGGGGATAAATACTAGTTAAAATGGAGGGTTAACAGAAAAGCCTTTCCTCTGGGAAGGAGGTACTAGTCTGTTTTGCAGTCATTCAATCACTTAACATCTTAGTGCCAACTATGCTGCAGGCACTTGGCACGAGATGCTAGAGATATAGACTTCAGGACACCACTCAGAGCACCAGCGAGCCCACACACTGCTGAGAGAACACTCTCCAAAAAGGCTAGAAACTACCACTACCTAGAACCTGCTTGTAATTGAGGCCGCAAGACTATAAAGCAGATGACAAAGCCTCAATGTGTGTTACAAAATGATGGAGAGTTAGCGGAGGACGTAAGCCACGACATCCAGCAAGGCACTTGCAGCTGGCTGGCTGGCCCCATAACTCTACACTTCTCTCCCTTGATCACCTCTCACTGCAGAAGCTTTTTTTTTTTGGTCTTTTTGCCATTTCTTGGGCCACTCCCGTGGCACATGGAGATTCCCAGGCTAGGGGTCAAATCAGAGCTGTAGCCGCTGGCCAACACCAGAGCCATAGCAACGCCAGATCTGAGCCGCGTCTGCAACCTATACCACAGCTCATGGCAACGCCGGATCCTTAACCCACTGAGCAAGGCCAGGGATCGAACCTGCAACCTCATGGTTCCTAGTCAGATTTGTTAAACACTGAGCCATGACAGGAACTCCTCACTGCAGAAGCTTTTGAAAAAAATCCCAGATTTCCTAATTCCCAGTCTCCCCTACAGTTAAATATGGTCACTGACCCCATTTTGGCCCACAAGATCTACAAGGAAATCTGAACAGAGATTCCTGAGACAGCACTGACTCATCTGGTCACAGGAAAAGAACCAAGGACAGAAATGCTATGCTGCCCTTTGTCCCTGCTTTCAGCACCTTTTGGATGCAGGCACCACCTGGGGTTGCAAAGTGTCATCTTGGGACAAGGTGACAGCATGAGGCTGAAAACCTTGTATTAAGGACGTCAGAGCAGAAATTAGAGCCGAGGCTGCCATCTACACCCTGTACACAGGACTGCCCATCTTTGAGAATTCCTATTAGGTGAGGCCATTAAATACTTTCCTCACTTAAACCAATGCTGGTCAGATTCTGAGTTATCTGCAGCAAAGAACAATTCAAATTGAGCCTCAAAGAAAGGCTTTCTTCCAGCAAAATGAGAAGTTAGACTATGGCAATACCAAGGGGAAAAGGCTGAATGCCAACACCTATCTTCATATATGAGACTGGAAAATTTCCATTAAAGGTATACAAACTACTTTAGCAACAGTAAGAAATAAAACAAACTTAGGAGGATAATAAATGTAGTCTGTAGGAAATAAAAACAAAAAAATGAAAGCAATTAGAAGTTGATAACTAGATAACCAAAAACAGAGAGCAATACATGAGTAACAGTAAATAAAAATGTATAACAGATACCCAAATACATAGTATCACAAGACTTTCTCAATGATAATATCAAAATTTTTTAATTTATAAATTTAATAATATAGGCGAAGGAGTAAAGTGTCTAATTATAATATTTAATATTATAATTTAATTATACATTTATTTACCTGGAAATACTGTTTTCTCTCCACTTTCCAGTGTTACAAAACATTTTTTTTTCTTTTTACGGCCACACCTGCAGCACATGGAAGTTCTCAGGCTAGTGGTCTAATTGAAGCCAAAACTACAGGCCTATGCCACAGCCAGAGCAATATCGGACTCCAGTTGCGTCTGCAACCTATACCATAGCTTGTTGCAATGCCAAATCCTTAACCCACTGAGTGAGGCCAGGTATCAAACCCACATCCTCACAAAGACTATGTCAGGTTCTTAACCCACTAAGCCACAACGGGAACTCCATTACAAAACAATTCTATCCAAATTTTCCACATCTTTCCTCAATATCACTGTCTTTTATTGATTCACTTATCAGTTTTTGTAATACACATGATCTTCGTTAGCTTTTAAGTTAACTGAAACAGAGTAGTTTTTAAATCTCTTATGTTGTCAGTGGAATTTTTTCCTATGTCCAAATTCCCATATGTATAATATTGAGACTTTAAAAAAATCATCCTAGTGAGTTTGCATGCATGACTGTCACAACATAACCATTACTGCCTTTGAAGATACTTTAGAAGACTTACAATGACATCTAATACCTGCAATTAGAAAATCAACACTGAATTTCTTTGATGCCCCCCCTTTTTTTTTTTTAGGGCCGCTCCCATGGCATATGGAGGTGCCCAGGCTAGGGGTCGAATCGGAGCTGTAGCTGCCGACCTACGCCAGAGCCACAGCAAGGCAGGATTTGAGCCGCGCTTGCAACCTACACCACAGCTCATGGCAATGCCAGATCCTTAACCCACTGAGCAAGGCCAGGGATCGAACCCGCAACCTCATGGTTCCTAGTCGGATTTGTTAACCACTGCACCACGACGGGAACTCCCAGAATCAGTTTTTAAAAAAGGCATCAGGAGTTCCTGTTGTGGCGCAGTGGTTTACGAATCCGACTAGGAACCATGAGGTTGCGGGTTCGGTCCCTGCCCTCTCTCAGTGGGTTAAGGATCCGGCGTTGTTGTGAGCTGTGGTGTAGGTTGCAGACGTGGCTCGATCCCAAGCTGCTGTGGCTCTGTAGGTCGGTGGCTACAGCTCCGATTAGACCCCTAGCCTGGGAATCTCCATATGCCACGGGAGCAGCCTAAGAAATAGCAAAAAGGAGTTTCCGTCGTGGCGCAGTGGTTAACGAATCCGACTAGGAACCATGAGGCTGCGGGTTCGATCCCTGGCCTTGCTCAGTGGGTTAACGATCCGGCATTGCCGTGAGCTGTGGTGTAGGTTGCAGACGCGGCTCGGATCCCGCGTTGCTGTGGCTCTGGCATAGGCCGGTGGCTACAGCTCTGATTCAACCCCTAGCCTGGGAACCTCCATATGCCGCGGGAGCGGCCCAAGAAATAGCAACAACAACAACAAAACAACAACAAAAAAGACAAAAAAAAAAAAAAAAAAAACTGATTCTGGGGTTCCTGTTGTGGTGTAGCAGAAATGAATCCAACTAGGAACCATGAGGTTGCAGGTTCAATCCCTGGCCTCGCTTGGTGAGTTAAAGATACGGTGTTGCCATGAGCTGTGGTGTAGGTTGCAGACATAGCTTGGATCCTGCATTTCTGTGGCTGTGGTGTAAGCCAGCAGCTATAGCTCTGATTCAACCCCTAGCTTAGGAACTTCCATATGCTGTGAGTACGGCCCTAAAAAGGAAAAAAAAAACAAAAAAAACTTATTCTGCCTGAGGACCTCCACAAGTACTCAAAAGTAACTCAGTGAGTCTTCGTCCCCAAAAGCATTTTGTTTTTTAATGTATTAAAAAAAAATGAGAGCACATCCTATAACATGAGAGGCTTTACAAGAAAGAATTAGACTGTAAGCAAGACAACTTTCTGACAAACAAATTTTGGAATATTTTTCCTTATGTTAAGGTACATAGAGTTTTTTTTAAAAAATAGTGAAATGAAAACTTTTCCTGCAACAAAGAAAAACAAGGATTTGCAGGCAAAAAGGGTACAAATGTTCCAAGAGAAACAAGATCAGAATTATTAATACTTAAGTCATATTCTGGAATTTCAATCCTAAAAAAAGAATCCTTTGAGCATAAAGGTAATACAGCAAATTACCTTCAAGAAGAGGAGAAGCTTTATGCTGAACTCAAACTTTTCTATGGAAACATTCAATGCCAGAAGACATGATGTATTTAGAAGGGGAAACAGGAGTTCCCATCGTGGCACAGTGGTTAACGAATCCAACTAGAAACCATGAGGTTGTGGGTTTCATCCCTGGCCTCGCTCAGTGGGTTAAAGATCCAGTGTTGCCATAAGCTGTGGTGTAGGTCACAGATGCGGCTTGGATTTGGTGTTGCTGTGGCTCTGGCGTAGGCCGGCAGCTGTAGCTCCAGTTCAACCCCTAGGCCTGGGAACCTCCATATGCTGCAGGATCGGCTCTGGAAAAGGCAGTAAGACAAAAAAAAAGAAGGGGAAACAGGTCATCAAAGACACTTATTCACATATAAAAGCATCAACTAGACACTCTCGGAAATGAAAATATTAACTGCATTGAAGGAATACAGTATCCACAAGCTCTTTATTAAAAAAACTGATGAAATCCAACCAAGCAGGAGATAAATTTAAGTATCTCTGGAAAGGGAGTTCTCTGGAAAGATAAATTCAAGTATCTCTAAAGTATAAAAGAACTAACAATATGAATTAAATTTGTCTAAATATAGAACCAAGGCCAAACAACTCTAAGAATTATAACTTCAGAAGAAAGGATAAATTATTACTTCTACCATGGCAAATGAACAAAAAAATGGGAGAAATTTTAACTACACTAATTTCCTCATCCTTCATGGCAGACATTCAAAATAACATCAAATTGTCACTTTTTAAAGCAACTTGCCATTTTTAAAAACTGACACATTTAAAATGTTCACATATCTAAGTTATTTTTAATCATTTTAGAGAATAAATATTTGTGTTTTACAGCTCCCAAAAGCTCTATGAGAAACTAAAAGGTCCAAAGAGCTATGTGATTAAAATGAGAAGATGGTTCAGCTACGGCAGAAATAGGGACTGCAACTAAATGTACTGAATCACCAGATGATGTTACATCATATACATTTGAGAAGGAACTTATAAGCCAGGGCTGGAGAGCTAGTGAGACACAGGAACTTTCCTTTCTTAAGTCTAACAATTTCACTTCTAAAATACTGCCACAGCACAGAGACCAATGTCCAAGGATGCTGAGTGCAACACTGTCTGCATTAATGAAACACTAAATATAACCTAAGTATCCCTAGAAAATAAAACCAGCTATACAAACTGTGACAGGGCCACAAAGTAGCACAGACACTGAGACATCCTACAATTATTACAAGAAAGGTGTAAAAAACAGGACACATCAATACCCAGTGACATGGAAAGAAACCCATGAGATATGAAATGAAAAGAACAGAAGTAAGTACATACGTTCTTAAGTGTCTAAAGCTAGGAATTCCCGTTGTGGCTCAACAGGTTGAGAACCCGACTAGTAACCATGAGGATGCCTGGCCTCCCTCAGTGGGTTAAGGATGCAGCATTGCTGTGAGATGTGGTGTTGGTTGCAGATGCAGCTTGGATCAGGCATTACTGTGGCTGTGGTGTAGGCCGGCAGCTGCAGCTCTGATTCGAGCCCTAGCCTGGGAACCTCCATATGCCACAGGTGCAGTCCTTTAAAAAAAAAAAAAAAGTGACTAAAGCTATACATATAAGCTTGTTCCACAGAGTTACAGAAAATACAGTAAGGAATCAACGTGGAATTACTTACAGTGTTGACCCCTAGAGAATGAGAGTCGAATGGCAGAACAAAGAACCTGGGTTTATGCATGTCTGTCCTCTTGAATATGTTTACCATGAGTATTTACCCCTTTAAAATTAAATGTCAGCATAGCTGCACACTATGGTGTACGGAGTGACTGGCCAATGGAGACCTGCTGTGTAGCACGGGGAATTCTGCCCAGTGTTTTGTGATAATCTATGTGGGAAAAGAATCTGAAAAAGAATGGATGTGTGCGTATGCATGGCTGAGTCTCTTTGTTGTGCAGCAGAAATTAATCGTGACATTCTAAAGAAACTGTACTTCAATAATAATTTTAAAATGAAAATAAAATCAGCATTAAAAATTCAAAAAAAATTAAATGCAAGTAATAAACATAATCAAAGAATGTGCTACCCCTTCTGAATCATTTAGATATTTCTAGGTGAAGCACTTAACATAAATACAAAACATTTGATAGTGTATTTGCTACATACATTCAAACCTTTTACCTTGAAATACTAAAATCTTGGTGATGAAAGAGAAAAGAAACCAAAGGACAGGAGTTCCCGTCGTGGCGCAGTGGTTAACGAATCCGACTAGGAACCATGAGGTTGCGGGTTCGATCCCTGCCCTTGCTCAGTGGGTTAACGATCCGGCGTTGCCGTGAGCTGTGGTGTAGGTTGCAGACGCGGCTCGGATTCCGCGTTGCTGTGGCTCTGGCGTAGGCCGGTGGCTACAGCTCCGATTCAACCCCTAGCCTGGGAACCTCCATATGCCGCGGGAGCGGCCCAAGAAATAGCAACAATAACAACAACAACAACAACAACAACAACAAAAAAGTATCAAAAAAAAAAAAAAGAAACCAAAGGACAGAGGCTAGGAGAAAGAAAAAGAAATTCAAGGCCCTAGGAAGGAAGAGATGGTTAATATCGTACTCTTTCACATGAGATATAAAGCCTCACTTAGCTACCTTCATAAAATAAATAAACTGAGTACTTTATGACATTAAGGTGTTAGCTGATTCATGTATTTTTTTTTTAAATATGTCCTTCTTCAATAGGTAACAGGTTTATTTGGGAACAAGAACACCTTAATTCAGATGCTGAAATTGAAAGGTAATGAGACCCAGAAACAGCCATTTAAACTATCTTCTACTTTTTTTTTTTTTTTCTTTTTAGAGCCACACCCACAGCATATGGAAGTTCTCAGGCGAGGAGTCGAATTGGAGCTTTAGTCGCCAGCCACAGCTACAGCCACAGCAACTCAGGATCCAAGCTTACCACAGCTCACAGCAACGCTGGATCCTTAATCCACTGAGTGAGGCCAGGGTGGAACCCACAACCTCATGGATACTAGTCAGATCAATTTCTGCTGTGCCACAATGGGAACTCCTAAACTATCCTCTTTCAATCTAAATTATCATTTTATTTTGCAATTGACAGGGATTTATGATAATAATGGGGAGGATCACAATAGGACTGCAATAAACCACCCTGACCTGCCTTCAGAGAAGCTTTGTCTTACCTTAGTTCATGCACTACAAAACATGATGGTCTAAAAGAGTAATACTTTTTAATATTTTAAGAACTTGAAAACACTTTCAATATACCTTGATATTATAATAATGAAATATACAGGAGAACACCAAGAAGTAGGATACTTTCTAAGATCAGAACATTTTCTCAGTGGCTGTGGTGAAAGCACTTAAACAGAGCTTAGCTTTAAAAGGTATAAATGACTGCTCTGCCTTTGTGCAAACTCCTGCACTGACCACACTGTCTCTTTATAAGCAAATCTAGTGACAGTGAGCCAGCTGCAGGCTACACAGGGACAGCATGGTGTATTACTCCAGAATCAAGCCGACACACACACACATAGGTATTGAAGCAGAGATATGATATAATTTCCTTCCTGAGAAAAAGTCACAAAAATATCCTTAAAATGTAAGTATACAACAATTGTCATATGTCTTAGGAGTTCTTTTGAGCTCTCTTGCAAATTTTTCTGACCTTCAAATGATTCTCTATATTGGACAATATTTGGATGCTTCATGTTTGCCAAAACTGCAACTTCTCGCCTCGATTCTTCCCTTTCTTTATTGGACATCTTAAATAGAAGGAAAAAAGAAAACGGTAAATTACAACATAAAAGTCCATCAAAGAGAGAGCAGATAAAAATAATACTACCGGAGTTGTATTCGGACAACTAGGAACCATGAGGTTGTGGGTTCGATCCCTGGCCTTGCTCAGTGGGTTAAGGATCTGGCGTTGCTGTGAGCTGTGGTGTAGGCTGGCAGCTGTAGCTCTGATTAGACCCCTAGCCTGGGAAACTCCATATGTCACAGGTGCGGCCCTGAAAAGCAAAATAATAATAATAATAATAATAATAATAATAATAATAATAATAATACTACCAGGAAAGCACAGTCCAAATACTAAAATGCAGCCAGAAGTTAAAAAGAATGAGTTGGAAGAACAAATAAAAAACTTTAAAATGTTCAAACCAGATGAAATTACCAAGCAGTAGATGAAGTATCTTTTTTAAACACATAAGCATGAGCACACATCACAGAAAAAACTCTTGATTTACAGACTCTTCCAAAATGAATAGTTCTCTCTGCGATCACTGGCACTCTTATACTTTAGGTGATGCATTGCAATGTATTTTTTATTTTCTAACAGGCAGTCCTCTTGTAAGCAAGGTTCTACTTGAGTAATCAAAAAAAAAAAAAATACACTTACCCTTGAGATGTTAATTTCTTTGATAACATATTGTCTGCCATCTTCTATAGATTTAACAAGAATAGCTTTTCCAAATGAACCTTCTCCAATCTTCTGCACCCTAACATACTTCTCCATGGTTCTTTTCTAAGGCATCTGAACAGAGAGGCTAGACATTAAAAAAAAAAAAAAAAAAAAAAAAAGAGTAACAGTAATAGAGATAAAGCATGTCATCTACAACAATTTTAATGTTTAATTCAAATTCAAATTCCTCAATGATTTGCTTAATTAAAAAACATTAAATACTTACTGGAGGTTAAATAAACTTTATCTGAATTTTACTCATACAACTTAGAAATAGCTAAAAAGAGAAAATCAGTGACATTTCAACTTTATAAGAATCTTTTGTAAAGTCAAATACTGTATATACTTAATGTACATGGAGAAAGAAGCAAACTTTTTCCTCCATTAACTAATTAGCAGGATTACTCTATCTGCAAGCTTAATAAGACTACTTCCCAAAGTTATTTAACTAACACCCTCTTGTTAGACATTTAAGTTGTTTACAGTATTTGCTATTATAAAAAGATTTCAGATTAAATTTCTGTACATACATTTTATGTACTTATTATAAAGATTTCCGGGGGCATTCCCATTGTGGGAAACAAATCCGACTAGGAACCATGAGGTTGAAGGTTCGATCTCTGGCCTCATTCAGTGGGTTAAGGATCCGGCATTGCCATGAGCTGTGGTGTGGGTCACAGATGCAGCTCAGATCTAGCATTGCTCTGACTCTGGCATAGGCCGGTGGCAACAGCTCTGATTAGACCCCTATCCTGGGAACCTCCATATGCCACTGGTGTGGCCATAGAAAAGACAAAAAGACAAAAAAAAAAAAAAAAAAAAATCCTTAGCATAAATTTCAACGTCAACTCCCTATGCACATTAGAGAGTTCCCATGGTGGCTCAGCAGAAATGAATCCAACAAGTATCCATAAGGATGTAAGTTCTATCCGTGACCTTGCTCAGTGCGTCAGGGATACCGTGTTGCTGTGAACTGTGGTATGGATTGCAGACTCGGCTCGGCTCTCATGTTGCTGTTACTGCAGCTCACGGCAACACCAGATCCCCGACCCACTAAGCAAGGCCAGGGATCTAACCCACATCCTCATGGATACTAGTCAGATTCATTTCCCCTGAGCCATGAGGGGAACTCCCATAAGTAGTATCTCAACACTGGCTATTACTTATTAAAATCTTTGAGAGGCAATAAAGGGTAATAGTTAAAGAGCACTAAAACCCTGGGTCTCAATGCTAGCTTTAGCACTTATTTGTTAGGTGACCTTGGACAAGTTACTTAAGTGGCACAGTTTGTTCATCTGGGTGATGTGGATAATAGCATCTCTGACAGAACTGATGGGAGATCAGTCCATCTCAGGAATGTCCTGAGAACAGTGCTGGCAGACAGCAAGCATCATGTCACAATCTGTTGCTACTGTTACTACGTTTGGTAAGGGGAAATAGAGTCTCACTTTCATTTGAAGTGCTTTTGCTTACCAATGAACTTGAAAAATTCTTCCATGTTTATAAACTGCTCTATTTCTTTTCTGAACCATTCATTCGGGTTCTTGTCCATTTTTTACTGGGATAGTCCCCCTTATTTTTTTAAAAATGATATATTTATTTTTAGGCATACAGCAAAGTGTCTGTTTTATATATGTATAAATATATATAGGACATACATTCCTTTTCAGATTGTTCTCCATTATGGATTATTACAAGAGACTAACGATAGTTCCTCATGCCATACAGTATGTAACTGTAGTTTACCTAATATAGTAGTGTATATCTGTTAATCCGTACTCCTAATTTAACCCTCCCTCCCTTTTTCCCATTGGTAACCATAATTTTGTTTTCTATGTCTGTGAGTCAGTTTCTGTTCTGTAAATAAGTTTATCTGTATCATCTTTTTAGATTCCACATGTGATATCTTATGAGATTTGTCGTTCACTGTTCTGCCTTACTTCAATTAGTATAATAATCTCCATCTATGTTGCTGCAAATGGCAATATTCATCCTTTTTATGGTAATATTCCATTGAATATATTCACATCTTCATCCATTCACCTGCTAATGGACTTTTATGTTACTTCCCTGTCTTGGATCCTGTAAATAGTGCTGCTATGAACATTAGGATACATTATCATTTAAAATTAGAGGTTTCATATTATCTGGATATATACCCAGGAGTGAGACTGCAAGATCATATAGTAACTCCATTTTTAGTTTTCCTTAAAAGGAAACTCCACACTGTTCTCAATAGTGGCTGCATCAATTCACATTCCTACCAACAGGGTAGAAGAGCTCCCGTTTCTCCACACCCTCACCAGACATTATTATCTGTGGACTTTTTAATGATGGCCATTCTGACTTATGTGAGGTGGTACCACATTGTAGTTTTGATACGCATTTCACTAATAATCAGCGATGCTCAGCATGTTTTCATGTGCCATCTGTATGTCTTCCTTGGAGAAATGTCTGTTCAGGTCTTCCACTCATTTTTTGATTCGGTTGATCAGTTGCTTTCTGGGGTTTTTTTATATTGAGTTACATGAGGTGTTTGCACATTCTGGAAATTAAATCCTCGTCAGTTGCATGGTTTACAAGTATATTCTCCCAGTCCAAGGCATCTTTTTGTTTATGATTTCCTTTGCTTTGCAAAAGCTTATAAGTTTGATTTGGTCCCCTATGTTTATTTTCGCTTTTATGTCTTACTACCTTAGAAAAGTTTAAAAAAATATTGCAAAAATTTACATCAGAGAATGTCTTGCCTATGATCTCCTCTAGTTGTATGATGTCTTATGTTTAAGCCTGTATGCCACTTTGAGTTTACTTGGGTATGCTGTGAGGGACTGTTCTAACTTCACTGACTTACACGCAGCTGTCCAAGACCACTTGCTGGAGACCGTCATTTCCCCACTGCATATTCTTGCTTCTGGTCAAAGATGAACTGAGCATAGGTATGTGGGTTTTTTTTCCAGGCTCTCTACTCTGTTCAGACACATATGTCTGTTTTTTTTTGCCAATATGATATTATTTTGATTTGGAAGTATTATCTAAAATCTGAAAGATTTAGGCCCCTGGCTTTGTTCTTTTTCCTCAGACTGCTTTGGGAATTCTGGATCGTTTTTAGTTCCATATAAATTTTAGGATTATTTGTTCTAGCTCTATGAAAAATGTCATGGATACTTTGACAGAGATTGTATTAAATCTTTAGATTGCTTTGGGTAATATGGTCATTTTAACAATATTAATTTTTTGGAATTCCTGTCATGGCTCAGTGGTTAACAAATCCGACTAGGAACCATGAGGCTGCGGGTTCAATCACTGGCCTTGCTTAGTGGGTTAAGGATCCAGCATTGCCGTGAGCTATGGTGTAGACTGCAGACGTGGCTCAGATCCTGCATTGCTGTGGCTCTGGTGTAGGCCAGTGGCTACAGCTCTGATTGGACCCCTTGCCTGGGAACCTTCATATGCCACGGGAGTGGCCCAAGAAATGGCAAAAAGAAAAAAAAAAATTTTTTAACTAAAAAATATATAAAAAATAAACTGTGGAGTATCAGGGGCAAAAAAGGGGGAAAGTTCTCAACTAATGCCACGGGTGTAGGTCTAGAAAATGCAAAAAGACAAAAAAAATTAATTTTTTAATCCAAGATAGGATATATTTTCATTTATATGTATCATCACCAATTTCCTTATCAATTATGTTGATCAATATTTCCTTCATCCTTTAAGCACTATCTTTCACCTCCTTTGTTAGGTTTATTCCTAGGCATTTTAATTTTTTGACGTGACTTTAAACAGGATAATGAAAAGAAATGCAACATTAATCATGTATCCTGCTTCCCTGCTGAACTCATTTATTAGTTCTGATAGTTTATGTGTGACATCTTCAGAGTTTTCTATATAGAGTAACATATCACCTGCACACAATGACAGTTTTTTCTCTCCCCTCCCTTCCAATATGGATTGATTTTATTTCTTTTTCTTTTCTGGTTGCTGTGGCAAGAACTTACAATACTATTTCAAATAAAAGTGGTGACAGTGAGCATCCTTGTCTTGTTCCAGAATTTAGCAAGAGAGTTTTCAGCTTTACACCACTGAGTATAACGTTGGCTGTGGGTCTGCCATAAATGCCTTTTGTTAAGATATGATCCTCCATACCTTTTTTTTTTCTTTTTAGGGCTGCACCCACGGCATACAGAGGGAGGTTCCAGGCTAAGTGTCCAATAGGACTACAGCTGTCAGCCTAGACCACAGCCACAGCAACATGGGATCCGGGCCATGTCTGGAACCTACACCACAGCTCAAGGCAACACCAGATCCTTAACCCACTGAGCAAGGCCAGGGATCGAACCCGCAACCTCATGGTTCCTAGTGAGATTCTTTTCTGCTGTGCCAAGACGGGAACTCCACCCCATACCCATTTTAGCAAGAGTTTTTGTCAGGAATGGATGCTGAATTTTATTAAATGCTTTATCTACATCAACTGGAGTCATCAGGTGGTTTTCTTTTGTTGAGTGTGTATCATACAGATTGATCTGCATATGTTGAGCAATCCTGGTCTAAAATGAACCAACTTGATTACGGTGTATGATACCATTTAACGTATTGCTGAATTTAGTTTGCTAATATTTTGTTGAGGCTTTCTGCACCTATAGTCATCAAAGACATCAACCTATATATTATTTTTTGGTAGTATCTTTGGTTTTGGTGTCAACATGATAGTGGCTTCAGAATTACTTTGGGAATGTTCCCTCCTCTTCAATCTTTTGGAATAGTTTGACAAGGATCAATATAAATTCTTCCTGTTTGTGTAGTAGAATTCCACAGTGAAGCCATCAGATTCTGAACTTTTGTTTGCAGAGAGTTGTTTTAATAACAGATTCTATTTCACGTCTAGTGTTCTTTCTGTTCAAATTATTTGATTCCTCTTAATTTGGCGAGCTGTATGTTTCTAGAAATTTGTCCATTTCTTCTAGGTTGTGCATTTTGTTGTCATATAGCTGTCCAAGCATTTTCTTGTGATTTTCTGTATTTCTGCAGTATTGGTTATTACTCAAGTTTCTTATTTTATTTATTTGGGTTCTCTATCTTTTCTTCTTGGTGAGCTTGGCCAGAAGTCTGTCGATTTTGGTTTAATCCTATCAAAAAACCAGCTCTTGTTTTTATTGATTTTTTCTTATTTTTTAATCTCTATTTTATTTATTTCATCTCTGATCCTTATTATTTCATTCCTTTGCATAAAATACCTTTTTCTATCTCCTTCATTTCTTCAGCCACACCTGCAGCATGCAGTCCAGAGCCAGGAATCAAACCCACACCACAGCAGTGACCTGAGCCATAGCAGTGAAAATGTGAGATTCTTAACCTGCGGGCCACCTGGGAACTCCATCCATCCTGTCACTTTCAACCTATGTGTGTCCTTAGCCCTAAAGTCGGTCTCTCATAGGCAGCACATTGCAGGTTTTTACTTCATATCCATTCTGCCACTCTACATTTTTGACTGAAGCCTTTAATCCATTGGCATCTACAGTATTTATTGATAAGGATCTATTTCTAGCAATTTTAAACCCTATTTTCCACTTTTTGTATTTCTTTGTTATTCCTTTCTTAAATTTGTTTTTCCTTTTGCAGTTTGAGAGTTTTCTTTTGTATTATGCTTGAGTTTTTTGTTGTTGTTGTTGTTGTGAATCCACTCTATGTTTTTGATTTGTGGTTACCCTGGCTTTCAAGTTAACTCATCACTATACCTACTTACTTTACACTAGTAGTCATATAAGCTCAAACACATTCTAAATGATCTATATTTTCTTACTTCCCTCCCGCTCATTTTGTGTTTCTCATGTTCTATTCCTTATCTTCATGTTTATCCTTTTGCTGTTCATTTTAGTTAAAACTGCTTTCATATAGTTTTTTATTATTTTTTAATCAATGCACTTATCTTCATTTTATACATTTGTCTTTCCTATTATGATTTTCCCTTTCCCATAGATTGTTGCTTCTTTTCTATTTAAAGATAACCTTTCAGGGAGTTCCCGTCATGGTGGAGTGGTTAACGAATCCGATTAAGAACCACGAGGTTGTGGGTTCGGTCCCTGCCCTTGCTCAGTGGGTTAAAGGATCTGGCGTTGCTGTGAGCTGTGGTGTAGGCTGCAGACGTGGCTCGGATCCCACGTTGCTGTGGCTCTGGCGTAGGCTGGTGGCTACAGCTCCGATTGGACCCCTAGCCTGAGAACCTCCATATGCCGCAGGAGCAGCCCAAGAAATGGCAAAAAGACAAAAAAAAAAAAAAAAAAAAGATAACCTTTCAATATTTTTCTGGGTATGGACTTAATATTGTGGAATTCTTTCAGCTTTTATGCCTGAGAAATTCTTTTTTCTTCTCTTTTCAGCCACCTCACAGCATATAGAGTTCCTGGGCAAGGGATCAGATCTGATCCGCAGTTGCAGACCTGAGTCGCAGCTACAGCAACACCAGATCCTTAACACACTATGCCAGGGTGGGGATCAAACCTGCATCGCAGTGCTCCCAAGATGCCACTAATCCCACCTGCCACCCAGTGTGCATGCCCACAAAGTTCACTGTCACTAGTGCTGTCCTTGGGGACCACCTCCACTGCAGGAGTGTGAGCAATCAGCTTGGACATCCCCCAGGCATGCACATGCAGTCTCAGAACTCACCAGCACAAAAGTCCACCACAGCCACATCCCTTCACCCACTGTGGGAGTGCTGATAGATTTAATCCCCACCTCTGCATGTGCACACCCAAAAAAGTCACAAAACACATGGCAGCCAGAGCCATGTTCCACTGTAACTATACACTTCCCCCTTTGCATGCTGACGACAGGGCTCCTAAGGCAGACCTGCACTCCATCTGGTGCACATCCCCAGCTGTGGCCTGGGTCCCACTCCAGGCCCTTCTGGCTGTCTCCTTGCACCCAGAGGGATCCCAGGATCCCTCTGCTGAAGCCTGAGTATCAACACCAGCGTCAGGGGCTGGGAAGGGCAGTGATGTGACAAGAACTGTCTGTTTCTCTCTCTCTACCCTGCAGGACTGCAAGCCAACTCCACACTGTCCTCTCAAGCCTCTCAAGCTCTCCTACCTGTCCTGGTGGACCTTCTAGCTGGTGAGGGAGGTTCCCAAAGTGAGGGAACCTTTTCTCCTTTCAGAGCTCCTTCCAGGAGGCAAGTCCCATCTACCTTTTCCCTTTTTCCTACCCGTTCACATGGAAACGTTTCCTGCAGCTTTATATGAGCTCTTCTGCCAGCTTTCAATAGGTATTCTGTGAGAACTGTTCCACATATAGATGTATTTTTTAACGTTATTTGTGGGAGGAGGTGAGCTCCACATCCCTCTGCCATCTCCAAGTTCATTCTCTTTTTATTAGTTTGTAAAGCTTCTTCTTTAATGACGATGTTAGCTAACCCTTCCTCAAGACAGTTTTTTTTGGCTTATATGTCAAATGCCTTTCAATTTTATTGAAATATAAAAGTTTATTTTTTATATATACTTTTTTTATTTTTTGTCTTTTTGCATTTTCTCGGGCCGCACCCACGGCATATGGAGGTTCCCAGGCTAGGGATCTAATTGGAGCTGTAGCCACTGGCCTACGCCAGAGCCACAGCAACTCGGGATCCGAGCCGCGTCTGCGACCTACACCACAGCGCACAGCAACACCAGATCTGTAACCCACTGAGGAAGGCCAGGGATCGAACCCACAACCTCATGGTTCCTAGTTGGATTTGTTAACTACTGAGCCACAACGGGAACTCCTAAAAGTTTATTTTGATATGAAGAAATGTATTAATTTTTTTCTTCTACTTCTGCCACTGGTATCATACTTAGACCTTTACCACACCAGATACCATAATATACTTGATTACCGTCATCAGTAGCTTTAGCAATAGTGATTTCAGGAGAGTGGTGGAGATGGAAGTCAGAGTACAATATGCTAGGTAGTGAAAGTGTTAAAAAAAAGGGGGGGAAAGGGGAGGAAGATAGATGGCAAGAGAGAGAGGGAGAGGAAAAAGTGTTACAAAAGCAATCATTAGCACTGCCTACGGGCAAGATCCCACACATGGTGAAGATACATGAATTCACAATGTTAATCTAAAAATAAATATTTAGTTCAGGGGGTGTGGCTAAGATGACAGTAAGAAGAACATGAGCTCACCTCCTTCCTCAAGCACACCAAAATTACAACTATTTAAAGAAAAACTATCTATAAACATAACCAGAAGACTAGCAGAAAAGATTTTTCACAACTGAAGATACAAAGAAGGAACCTCAATGGGATGAGTAGGAGTGGTGAAGACCCACACCCATGCATAGGTGACCCCCCAAACAGGAAGGTAATCACAAATGCAGAGGTTCTCCCTAAGGAGTGAGGGGTTCAAGTCCCACATGGGGATCCCCAACCTGGGGCTCTTGCACCAGGAAGATGAGCCCCCAGGACATTTTGCTTTGGAGGCCAGCAGGGCTTGTATACAATAGAGCCAGAGGGCCACAGAAAACAGACTCTGCTTTTATAGGGCACACATAAACTCTCACCCACTGTTGAACACAGCTCTGAGAGGCAATCATTTGAAAGAAGCCTGGATCAAACCACCTGGAGATCTTAGAAAGCCTCCCAGAGAGGTGGGAGGGCCACTGGGACACCCCCTGGGGACACAGATGCTGGCAGCAGCCATTTTTGGAAGTCCATTCTTCCACAAGGACACTGATAGTGGCAAGAGCCAGCTGATGTCCTCCCTCAAGCCTATTAGCACCAGGGTCTTACTAACCTACTAATGGGATGGAAACAGCCCTGGAGACCACCTACAGGGCATCTTTAGCCAGGCACACTGGTACTCAGCACCACCCACCAGTGGCAGCGACCAGTTGGCAGCACCTGGCAATCAACCAGGCCACAGGCCAGCCCCACCTACCAGCATGGCCACAGCAGTTTGCCCCACCAAAACAGAAGGACCAACAGAAGGTGCACTCCTAGAGCAAACAGCTCTGGTTACCAAAGAGGAGTGTGCCACTGGGTCCTACAGGACATCTCCTACAAAAGGCCACTTGTCTAATATTAGGAAAGATAATTGACCTGCCTACTTCATAAATATAAAAACAGAGGATTTCTCATTGTGGCTCAGTGGTTAACACAGACGACTGGTATCCATGAAGACACATGTTCAATCCCTGGCCTCACTCAGTGGATAAGGAATCTGCGTTGCTGTGAGCTGTGGTGCAGGTCGCAGATGCAACTCAGATCCCGAGTTGCTGTGTCAGTGGCGTAGGCCAGCAGCTACAGCGCCAATAAGACGTCTAGCCTGGGAATCTCCATATGCTGTGGGTATGGCCCTAAAAAAGACAGAAAAATAAATAAATAAACAAAGACAGAGATTTAGGCAAAAAGAGGAGTTAAGAGGAATACGCAACATAGGAGGACACAAGACAAAACTCCAGAAAGTCTAAGCAAAATGGAGATAATCAATCCACCCAATAAAGAGTTCAGGGTAATGATCATAAAGACACTCAATAAATTCAGAACAGAAATGGATGAGAAGTCTGATAAGGAGCTAAAAAAGCATAAGGAAAAACCAAACAGACATGAGGAATACAATCTCTGAAATAAAAAAATACACTAGAATGCATAAAGAAAAAAATCAGATGATACAGAGGAACTGATCAGCACACTGTAAGACAGAGTAGTGCAAATCACTCAAGCTGAACAGAAAAAAATGAAAAAGAATTCAAAAAAATGAAGATAGTTTAAGAGATTGCTGGAACATCAATCATGTAACATTAGCATTACAGAGGGGCCAGAAAGAGAAGAGACAGAGAAAGGGGAAGACAGCTTATTTGAAGGAATAATAGCTGAACATTTATCTAACCTGGGAAAAAAAAAAACAAAAAAACACATGCACATTCAAGAAATAGAGTCACAAACAAGATAACCTCAAAGAGGTCCACAGCCATAAAACATTAAAAGAAAATGGCAAAAACTTCACAGATAAAGACAGAATCTTAAAAGCAGCAAAAGGAAAGCAACTAGTCCAGATGATTTTTCAGGAGAAACTTTGCAAGTGAGAAGGGAATGGCATGATACACTTAGAGCGATGAAAGGAAAAAACTACAACCAAAAATATTCTAGTTGGCAAGACTATCATTTAGATTTGAAGGAGATAAAGAGTTTTACAGGGAGTTCCCATCATGGTGCAGCAGAAACAAATCCGACTAGGAACCATGAGGTTTCAGGTCTGATCCCTGGCTTCGCTCAGTGGGTTAAGCAGCCCTCATTGACATGAGCTGTAGTGCAGGTCACAGACATGGCTCAGATCCCATATTGCTGTGACTGGTGTAGGCCAGCAGCTATAGCTCCAACTGGACCCCTAGCCTGGCAACCTCTATATGCCACGAGAGCAGCCTAAAAACCAAAAAAATAAAAAAAATGAAAAAGAGTTTTACAAGCAAGCAAAAGTGAAAAGAGTTCAGCTAAACTGACTTTACAAGAAAGGTACAAAAGAAAAGGCCATAACTAGAAATATGAAAATCATAAAAGGAAAAGTATCATTTGTATAAGTAAACATACAGTAAAAGTAGCAGATCAAACACTTATAAAACTAGTAGGAAGATTAAAAAGAAAAGTCATAAAATTATCTATATCCACAATAAGTAGTTAACAGATATGTTAAAAAAAAGATATGAAAAAATGAAGACAAAAACATTAAACATAGGGGACTGGTAAGTAAAAATGCAAAGTTATTAGAATGAAGTCAAATTTAAGAGATCACTGACTTAAAATAATCATACACACACACAGAAGGAGAGAGAGGGGAGAAAGATGAATTCCATGGTAACCACAAACCAAACCTATAATAGACAGATACACAAAAAAGAGAAAGGATTCCAACATAACATTACAGATAGCCATCAAATCACAAGAGAAAAGGAAGCTCCCATGTGGCACAACAGGTTAAGGATCTGGCATTGCCACAGTGTCATAGCTGTGGCACAAGTTTGATCCCTGGCCCAGGAACTTCCACATGCCATGGGTACAGCAAAAATAACAATCACAAAGGAAGAGAGCAAAAAAAGAGAAAAAAAGGAACAAAAAAAAACTAAAAAAAAAAAGAAAACAACTAACAAAATGATAATAAGTACACCTGTCAATAACTACCTTAAATGCAAATGGACTGAATGCTCTAATCAAAAGACACAGCATGTATGCTGCCTTACATGAGAGTCACTTCAAAGTTAAGACATACACAGAAAGTGAGAGGATGGAAAAAGGTACTCTATGCAAAGGGAAATAAAAGGAAAGATGGGGTAGCAATATTTACAGAGGACAAAATAGACTTTAAAACAAAGACTATAACAACACACAAAGAATAAGATTAAATAATGATAAACAGATCAATCTAACTAGAAGACACAACTGTAAATATATATGCATCTAACAGGGTAGCACCTATATATACACAAACAGCAAAAATTAATAAACATAAAAGAAGAACTTGAGTGTAACACAGTATTAATGGAGGATTTTAATACTCCACTTATACAAATGGACAGCTCATCCAGACAGAAAACCTATAAGGAATCACTGGCCTTAATGACACATTAGATCAAAAATATATATACATATATAGAATATTCCATCCAAAAGCAGAAAAACATACATTCTCTTCAAGTGCACATGGATCATTCTCCAGGTTAGATCATGTGTTAGGTGACAAAATGAGTCTCAATAAATTTAAAAAGGGTGAAATCATATCAAGCATCTTGTCTGATCACAATGGTATGAGATTAAAAATCAACTGCAAGAAGAAAACTGCAAAAAAAAAAAGTCAAACATGTGGAGGCTAAACAATGTTACTAAACACCTAACAGGTCAATGACAAACTAGAGAAGAAATCAAAAAAAAATACCTGGAGACAAATGAAAACAAAAACACAATGATCCAAATCTGAGAGACAGCAAAAGCAGTTCTAAAAGGGAAGTTTATCGCAATAAAAGACTACCTCAGGAAGCCAGAAAACTCTCAAATAAACCATCTTAACCTTAAACCAAAAGGAACTGCAAAAAGAACAAAACCCAAAGTTAGCACAAGGAAAGAAATTATAAAGATCAGAGCAGAAATAAATGAAATAGAGACTAAAAAAGAAAAAAGAAAAGACCAATAAAACTAAGAGTTGGTTCTTTGAAGAAATAAAACTGCTAAACCTCTAGCAAGAAAAGAGGGGGGACACAAATACGAAGTCTGAAATGAAAGAGAAGTTACAACCAACACCACAGAATACAAAGGATCATAAGAGATTACTGTGCTTAATTATACACAAATAAAAGGTCAACCTAAAAGAAATGGATAAATTACTAAAAATGCACCATGTCTCAAGACTGACACAGGAAGAAAAAAAGGATGAACAGACTAATTATTAATAATTAAACTGAACCACTAATCAAGGAAGAATTAACACCTATCCTTCTCAAACTATCCAAAAACCTGAAGAGGAAGGAACACTTCTGAACTCATTCTACAAGGCCAACATCACCTTGATACCAAAATCAAAGACACCACAAAAAAAGGAAAACATCACGTTAAGGGCCAATATCACTGATGATTGCAGGTTTGACCCCCCAGCATAGCACAGTGGGTTCAAAAATCCAGCAATGCCACAGCTGTGGTGTAGGTCACAACTGTGGCTTGGAACTGATCCCTGGCCAGGAATGGCCAAAAATGAAAAAAAAAAAAATCCTCAACAAAATATAGGCAAATCAAACTCAAACACACATTAAATGGATCATATACAATGATCAAGTAGGATTTACACCAGGGATGCAAGGAGGGTGCAATACCTGCAAATCAATATGATACATCTTTTAAAAAATCAAATAAAAAATATGATTATCTCAACAGATGTAGAAAAAGCTTCTAGCAATATTCAACATCCATCTAGATAATACTCAACAAAATGAGTATAAAGGGAAGAAACTCAACATAATAAAGGTCATATTTGACAATGTACAGCCAACATTATACTCAATGGTGAAAAGCTGAAAGCATTTCCTTTATGATCAGGAACAAGAAAAGGATGCCAACTTTGCCGCTCTTATTCAACATAATATTGGAAGTTGAGTCAAAGCAATATACAAGATGAAATAAAAGGACTCCAAACTGGAAAGGAAGAAGCAAAACCATCACTGTTTGCAGATGGAATGACACTATATATTGAATATACTACAGATACCACCAAAAAGCTACTAAAACTAATAAATGAATTCAACAAAGGTGAAGGATACAAAATTAATATACAGAAATCTGCTGTATTTCTATATACTAACAATGAACTATCAGAGGAAAACAATCCCATTTACAATTGCATCAAAAAGAATAAAATACCTGGGAATAAATATGACTAAGGAGGTAAAAGACCTGTATTTGGAAAACTATAAGACAATGATGAAAGAAACCTAAGATGACACACACAAATATAAAGATATACATACCATGCTCATTAATATTGTTAAAATGACCCTACTGCCACAGGCAATCCTCAGGTTGAATGTAATCCCTATCAAAATATCAAGGCATTTTTTAAAGAACTAGAACAAATAATTCTAAAATTTATATGGACATATAAGTAACCCCAAATAGCCAAAACAATCTTGAGAAAGAAGAAAAAAGCTAGAGGGGAGTACTCTTGTGGTGCAGCAGGTTAAGGATCCAGCACTGTCACTGAGCAGTTTGGGTCACTGCTATGGTGCAGGTTAGATACCTGGCCTGAGAACTTCTGCATGCCACAGGTATGGCCAAAAAGAAAAAGAAAGAAAGAAAGAAAGCACAATCAATGGAAAAAAACAGACAGTCAGAAATAAACTTACATTAATATGGACAATTAATCTAAGAAGAAAAGAAGAATATACAATGGGGCAAGTTAGACTCTTCAATAAATGTTGCTGGGAAAAATGGACGGCCACATGCAAAACAATCAAACTGGGCTACTTTCTCACACATTTGGAACAATATCCAACTAAAAAAGTTTTGTACAACAAAGGAAACTATCAACAAAACAATAAGGCAAGCTGCTGAATGGGAGATATCCACAAACAATATATCTGATAAGAAAAATGGCAAAATATAACTTATGAGGAGTTAATACCTAGGAGTTAACACCTAAAATATACAAAGAACTCATACAACTAGACATAAAAAAAAAAGAAAAAGAAAAGAAAAACCCAATTAAAAAAATAGGCTTAGCCCCTGAATAGGCATTTTTCCAAACAAGGCATACAAATAGCCAACAGACACATGAAAACACGCTCAACTTCACTAATCATCAGGGAAATGCAAATCAAAACCACAATGAGATATCACCTCACACCTGTCAGAATGGCTATTACCAAAAACAACATATAACAAATGTTGGAGAGGATGTGGGGAAAAGAGAATCTTTGTGCACTCTTGGTGAGAATGTAAATTGGTATAGATACTATGGAAAATGATATGGAGGTCCCTCAAGTAATTAAAAACACAACTACCACATAATTCAGCTATTCCACTTCTAGATATTTGTCTGAAGCAAACAAAAATACCAGTTCAAATAGATGTATGTGGCCCAATGCAGCTGTTTACAATAGTCAAGATATGGAAGCACTCTAAGTGTCCATCAATAGATGAATGGATAAAAAAGATGTGGTATATGTATGCAATGGAATATTGGCCATAAAAAAGAATGAAATCTTGCAGCAATATGGATGGAACTAGAGGGTATCATGCTGAGTGAAGAAAGTCAGACAGAGAAAGGCAAGTACCATATGATTTCGCCTAGGCAAGGAATGTGTAGAAGAAAACAAATGAAGAAATTTAACAAAAGAGAAAGGGACTCAGATACAGGGAACAAACTGGTGGTTCCTGGATCAGTGGTGGGGGATGAGAGAAATAGGTTAGGGAGATTAGGTTAGTTATAAAACAACAAATCATGAGGATATAAAGTACAGCATAGGGAATACAGTCAACAGTATTTTAATAACTTTATATGGTGACAGACAGTAATTAGATTATCAAGATAATGTATACAATATTGAATCACTATGTTGTACACCTGAAACTAATGTAATAGTGTCTGTCAACTATACTTCAATAAAAAATAGACTATAAATAAATAATCTGAAAAATACCCATTCACCTAACTTGCTCCCTTCTATTTCTATTCCATACCAAGCAGGCTCTCCATGTATAATTCCCTTCTAAGAGAAAATGGGCTTGTCATGAAGACTCTATCAAAATTTATGTGACAGTTTACTATATCTTTCATTGTAAATTAACAAATCCAAGTTCTCATTTCACCCATTATTACTAAATTTAATTTATTTTGCCTCTAAAATATTGATCCAGTCTCCGTAAATGACAGTTCATATCCTGGGTCTGTAAGACTTAAAGGCCGGAACTCTGCCTGTGGTAAAATCAACAGGATGATTATGCTTTTTAGAAATTTGTGGCAAAGAGCCTCTTCTACCTTAGGAAACTTTTCTATTTCAATAGTTCTGTAAGAAATGACAAGGCTTTTAGCAAATTTAAGAGAAACAAGAAAGTAACTATTATGACAGCACTACAGCTTTACTAGTGAGTTAAAGAAGAAAAGTCATTGCAAACACACTTTCAAGCCCAAGTCTGGTCAACTGGCATAATACAATAGCTACCTGGGTATCAGCCAGAATTTAATGATTTCTCCAGAACATCTTATTACATTACTATGATATTTAGCAAAAAATATAAACTCATCTTAGAAAACTAAATTTCATAAATTGAATTACATTAAATAATAACCATAAATAATGACATTATTTCCCAATCATCATTATTCTATGACTTTTGCAGAAAAAGAAAGACAAAATTAGTCCATTTGGCCCTCCCTCAAAATACTGCCAATTCCTTCTGAGGGACCACCTAACAAAATGGAGGCCCCCAGGGTCCTAGCACTGCAGCCCACTGTCCACCACTGACTAGCAGTGTGTTCTGACACCTCAAAAGAGTGCAGAAGGATCTACTGCTCTGGAAGTGAAGAAGGATGTCTCTCATTGCCACCAAATCATCTCCAGGGCAGACATCTTTCTGAAGACTACACTAGACTACACTGCAACATAAGAAGTGAAAGAGAAAACATGAAAAGACAGATTATTTCAGGGCCTTACAATATATCTAACAGAGTTACTTCCCAGACCAGAGACTTCCCAGCTGAACTACAATCCTAAGAGATCTTTCAAACCAAATCAAATAAGTGGTAACAAGCAAATGTACTAGAGGCTTACACACCCAAAATCATCATGACATGTAACTGAAGAAGTACATGAATCCTGTTAATTCCATTACTGTGAAGAACTCAAACTACACATGAACATTTATCCTTTCTATGCCTCAGCTTCCAACCTCAGAGGGAAATCACTAGACCGACTTGACAGTATCTTGGGTTTCTAACAACTACATCAATTTAATCCCTTTAATATGTGATATTGAGGATATTCAAAGTGTAAAACAAAGTTGTTTTTTTTCTTTTTACAGCCCCACCTGCAGCATATGAAGTTCCCAGGCTAGAGGTCATGCCACAGCCACCAAAATGCCAGATCCAAGCCACATCTGCAACCTACATCACAGCTTGCAGCAACACTGGATCCTTAACCCACTGAACAAGGCCAGGAATCAAACCCACATCCTCACAGAGACCATGTCGGATCCCTAACCCACTGAGCCACAGTGGGAATTCCAAAGATTTTTTTATATTTAAGTTTTCCAAAGAGTTTTGTGAAATAACAAATAAAGCAATGGATTCAGGAGTTCCCGTCATGGTGCAGAGGAAACAAAATTGACTAGGAACCATGACATTGTGGGTTCGATCCCTGGTCTCAATCAGTGGGTTAAGGATACGGCATTGCCGAGAGCTGTGGTGTACATTGCAGACACAGCTTGGATCTGGCGTTGTTGTGGCTCTGGCGTAGGCCGGCAGCTGTAGCTCTGATTAGACCCCCTAGCCTGGGAACCTCCATATGCCGAGGGTGTGGCCCTCAAAAGACAAAAGACAAAAGACAAAAAGAAAGCGATGGATTCAGAAGAGAAAAGCTATGTGACCAAAAGCAAACCACATGACTTCCCTGGGTCTTAGTTTCTTCATCTAAAAAACCCCAAAGATTTAAATACAACGCATGGAATTCTCTTTGTGGTGCAGTGGTTAACGAATCTGATAGGAACCATGAGGCTGCAGGTTCAATCCATGGCCTCGATCAGTGGGCTAAGGATCTGGCGTTGCCATGAGCTGTGGTGTAGGCCAGCAGCTACAGCTCCGATTAAGACCCCTAGCCTGGGAACCTCCATATGCCATGGGAAGCAGCCCTAGAAAAGGCAAAAAGACAAAATAAATAAATAAATACAATGCAACTGTAAAGGCTCCATCAATTCTAAGTCTGTGACTCAAGAAGAAAATAAAGAAGTAGGTCACAAAGTGGGAAACTTCAACCTTTTAAAACTGCACTACTGACCACAAACAGTAGGAATGACAGAGATGCCCAAAGCCTTTCCTTCCGAAAAATCGAAAGATGCCACAAGAGTAATTGCTTTAGACTAAATCTTTAAAAAGTCAAAAAAAAAAAAAAAACAAACCCTTCAACTTACAACTGAATACACCAGACGGGAACATGCATATTTAGCACCACTCCCTCCCCAAACCAAACCAACACAACTTTAAAGGATCAGAAGGGCAAAAGAGGTGAGAAAACAACAGTTAAAATTCTGGAGCTGATGAAGACAAGCACAAGCAGCAACTGACTTAGGAAACCAGAGAAATAAAGTCATGTCCTCAGGCAGCATGAGGGAATCAGACTACTTCAAGACTAGGCTGACCCAGGACTGGCGCTGACTGTGCAGTTCACCTCCTCCACCCCCGAGGCACGTGACCACCACTCCCACCTTGGCAGACGACTAGAGATGTCTCCAGATTAGGGATATGTAACACAGCTGAGAGTGGAAATGCCATGTACAATCTGGGAAACTGACTGAAAGGGGACATTATAATCAGTGACACTCTGTTCCCACGATGATGATGTACCTGTATCTGACCTTCCTGCTCACCCCCTAAACCATCATAAAACCTGAGTAAAGCACATGAAACAACGGAAAGAAATGCACTAGGCAGTGGAATAAGCTAGTGAGTCCCAGATGCACCCAGTCTTTTGCCTGAAGACATTTTCCAAACTGTGGCATAGCAGAATGGAGCTTAAGGAGAAAGCAGCAGCCTCATGGGCTGAGGAGAAAGAGAGCAAAGCTGAGGGGCCCAAACCCAGGGGAGGAGGAAGAAAAAACAGAAGGAACCCAAAAATGTGCATGTAAATTCCTCTGTTGGAAAAGAAAATCATGGACTTGGAAAATAGACTTGTGGCTGCCGGATGGGAGAGGGAGGGAGTGGGAGGGATCAGGAGCTTTGGGTTATCAGACACAACTTAGATTTACAAGGAGATCCTGCTGAGTAGCACTGAGAACTATGTCTAGATACTCATATTGCAACAGAACAAAGGGTGGGGGAGAAAAAATGTATACATGTAAGGATAACTTGATCCCCTTGCTGTACAATGGGGAAAAAAAAAAATTCCTCTGTTGGTGAGCCACTCCTAAATTGTGCAGACACAGGACAAGACTAAAACAGACTAGTCCTAATCATAGAGACAGACTTACAAGGGACTCAAATATAGAGGTGTCAGTGGGGAACTTGAAATAACTTTGATTAACATGTTCAAGAAAATAAAAGGAAAAGATGGACAAAAGTAATTCTTTTTAGAAGATGGAGAATTTCAACAAAGAACTGAAATTTACTTTTAAAAATTAAATGAACTTCTAGAACTAAAATAGAAAATATCTAAAATTAAGAATTCAGGAGTTCCATTGTGGCTCAGCAGAAACGAATCTAAAACTAGCATCCATGAGAAGGCAGGTTCCCTGACCTCGCTCAGTGGGTTAGGGACATGGCATTGCTGTGAGCTGTGGTATAGGTTGCAGACACGGTTTGGATCTAGCGCTGCTGTGGCGTAGGCTGGCTGGCAGTTGTAGATCCAATTAGACCCCTAGCCTGGGAACCTCCAAATGCCATGGGTCCAGACCTAAAAGACAAAAAAAAAAAAAAAAAAAAGAATTCACTGCATGGGTTTTACAGCAAGCAGGATTCAGAACAATTAGTAACCTGGAAATTAAGCCAACAGAAAATACTCCAAAAAAAAGAGAGAAAAAACGAAGGAAAACATATTCAAAAGGAAAAACAAAAGAAAAAAAAGAATGAAAAAGAAGATTCAATATCAGAAAGATTTTAATTCTTAATCTTTAAATTTAATCCTGTCCAAGTAAAAACATAAGCTCTGGGGATGAGGGTTATCAAACAAGCTTATTTTTAAATTTAACATGAAAAAAAGCAAGGATAGGTGTTCCTGTCATAGCACAGAGGAAACGAATCCAACTGGCCTTGCTCAGTGGATTAAGGATCCAGCGTTGCCTGCTCAGATCCTGCATTGCTACAGCTGCCGGCCTATGCCACAGCTGTAGCTCTGATTAGACCCCTAGCCTGGGAACCTCCTTATGCCGCAGGTGCGGCCCTAAAAAGCGAAAAAAAAGGACAGCCAAAGAAATACTGGAAAAAAGATCAATGAAGGAAGACTTATTCTACTTGATATCAAGACACTGTAAAGCTGTAATAATTATGAAATAGGCAAATCACAGAAAGTCCAGAAATACATCAAAAAAATTTTTAATTTAGTGGATGACCATAACGTTTCTTAAATATATATATACATATATATATATATAAAACAATTGATTTACATGACAACATTTTAAATTGGTAAGGAAAAGATAAAGATTTTGAATAAATAATGTTTAGACAACTTGGTAGCCATATGACAGAAAAAAATAGAGTTAAATCCACTTTCTTCACTTTATACCAACACAAATTCCGGGTGATAAAACACTTAACTGCCCCCCCCCAAAAAAAAGAAAAGGAGTTCCCGTCATGGCACAGTGGTTAACGAATCTGACTAGGAACCATGAGGTTGCAGGTTCGATCCCTGGACTTGCTCAGTGGGTTAACAATCCGGCGTAGCCGTGAACTGTGGTGTAGGTTGCAGACGCAGCTCGGCTCGGATCCCGCAGTGCCATGGCTCTGGCATAGGCCAGCGGCTACAGCTCCGATTGGACCCCTAGCCTGGGAACCTCCATATACCACGGGAGCGGCCCTAGAAAAGGTAAAAAGACCAAAAAAAAAACAAAAACAAAAAAAACACTTAACTGTAAAAAATAAAAACATAATGGTAATAAAACTATTATTAAAATGATGTTTATAATCTTAGAGTGGGGTAGTTTAGTATGACACAAATCTAAAAAGCTTTAAGGAATTAATATCCTCAATAGCAAAAACTAGTATAAGTTAAAATTTAAATGACAAAAAAGAATATATACACATATTTACTTTTTTAACTCATGGGACTAAGGACTCATTTTTCTAATACATAACTTTGATTTTACAGTTATTTTATTTTAGAGCACGCATGCAATGGCTTGATGTGGGATCTGTTTATAGACCAGGGACTGAACTCAGGCCACAGCAGTGAAAGCACCAATACTAACCACTAGACCACCAGGGAACTTCCTCATTTTTCTGATAAATAAAAGGCTCCTACATATTCAGAGAACCACAACAAAAACAGAAATCCAACAGAAAAAACAGACAAAGGATACAAAGTTAAAAGTTAACAACAACATAAAGGCATATAACTGATGCTAAAATGTGCAAAGGTATCCAATCTCCCATAAAGAGAATACAGCTTAAAAGTACAAGAGATAAATATTATGCTATGTACAATTTACCGCAACAAAAAAAATACAAAAAATAGCATTTTTAACTCATCAGGATGGCAAAATTCAGAAAGTCCATAACTATACTATGTTTGAGGGAATAAAAGGAAACAGAATACGGTAAGAATACAAACTGATACAAACACTAAAGAAAATAATTTGGTAATATCTACCAAAATTAAAAGTGTTCACACTGTGATCCGACAATTCCATTCAAGGAATTTACCCTAAAAATATTTCCAAATACATGAAAATGACATATGTGCAAAGTTATTCTCTGCAACAATGATGAAATGGCAAAACTTAAATATCCAGAAAAAAGTCAAAGAGAAAATTGACATGGATTAATTTCTAAGCACCAGAATAAGAAATGTGAAATACTATTTGTGTATTAAAAGGAAATACATTTGAATATATTTATATTTACACTTACTTATACACGTGTGCATGTATATATAAAATACTTGCATTTACATACACAAAATGCAATCTTTTGTGTAAGTAACATCTGAAAGGATACACAACAAACTGGTAATACTGACTGACTTCAGCGAAGAGAACTGAGTAGTTGAAAGGCCTTTCTATCTTTTTCTACCTTCTAAATTTCAAACCATCTGATTGTATTAACTATTCAAAACCATAACTAAAATTTAAATTTAAAAGCAATAATAAACGCTGACAGAAAGAAATAGGAAGAATGCTGCCTAAATCAATTTCTCGGGTTAAAATTCTTCAACAGTTTCTCCATTTCCAAACTTCAAACGCTGACATTCAAAATCTTTCTGTGTGGCATCACTCTTTTCAAGTATGTCAACTGAGCTCCAAAAAATATTATAGCCTGTAGTCAAGTTAGACATCTTTCCTCATATTTTACTAAGAATGTCTTTAAGCCACAACTACATTTGACATGGCAAAATTCTGTGCACCAAATGTGAAAAATGTCAGAGTATATGAATGAAAAACTGTATCCCCACCAATGTAGAACATTAAGCCTTTTCAGCTCTTTCAGTTATTTGACAGACAAGCAAAATGTCCTGAAGGGAAACAATGGTAAAGGAATGTCAAGAGATTTCCAGAAGCCCATGTGGTACAGTCTGCAACTGCAATCCACACATATAGCTCTCCTAAAACAATAAATGCCATTTTGGACTGTGGGAGAGGGACAAAATATCTCCTCAATGAGGGAAGTCCCTGCCTTATTTCTCATAATTCAAAAAAGCAGAAAGCAGAAATGGAATTCCTATTACACTTTTTTCAAAATACGTTTTTTCTTCTCTTTAGGTCTATTCCTCTCTCTAAGACAATTCAGATAACAATTAACAACTTTCCTAGTGGAAAATACCAACATGTAAAGTTTATATTCATGAAATGGTGTCATGTCCATGACTTAGGTTAGAGGTAGGACACTAGACAGAGTAAAATTAACTTTGAATACAACGCTAATTTATTATTAAAATGACCTCAAAACAACTCCTGTGGCCAACTTCTGTAACCTTTAGTAAACGCCTAAAGGTGACTCAATGTGCAAAAACCTGTTATCCCACAAAATAGGCTCCTTACCTTTCAATATTAAAACAGATCTGTGGATCCTCTAATGTCAGACAAATCTACAGCAGAAACAAAGAACTAATTCTCTCCTTATCTGGCATCCCTCCATGGTGTCTACAATACTGCTGCATCATAAGAAAAGGCCATTACCAGCATATACTGGATATTACCTTCAACCCTTCATATGATTATTTCTGATGTAATTTACCATGGCAATAAAAACTCTTCCGCTTCTTGGGGACAGACCTTATATTAGAAAATAAAAATTAGGCCTGTATAAAAAAAAGTTACGATGAACTCTAACAGAACTTTTAATTCTCTACATACAGAAATTTTAAGCATGTAGAAATTATACATGAAGAAATTCTAAGAAATATAAATGACTTACCGGTAACAACACTTCTATTATTTTAAATCCATTATCACTGCAAGTTTTTAAATAATGTCAAAGAGTTGCTTAGTAACGCACACTGTTCCCTGGAGAATTAACACTGAAGAGATGCGGTTACTATTTCCCGTGCACTTCAGGTGAGGATCCCTGCAACCTCCACATCAGAAAGTCTAGACAAGGGCTCCCCGTTTCCAAAATGACTGCACTGTTCTGCACGTCGCCGCTTCCCTGAGAGCCACTCACCTTGGACCCAGGTCGTGGGCAGCAACGGCCGTGAGGGTCGATAGGCGCCGACCGTGTCGCCGTATTCCCGCGGGGTCAGCGAGGCAGAAGCACTCTCCCGCGGTCCAAAAAGGACATCCTGAAAAAGAACCGAGTTCGTGACCGCAGCGCCCGGCCCCGTCAGGAAGTGGCGGTGGGATCCTGCCGGTCCCCCACTGCAGCCCGCGCCGCCCGGGCCAACGCCCCGGGACACCGGTCCGCGCCACCGGGAGGCACAAACTGGCTTCCCAGCCCCTGGCAACGGCGGCGGGGGGAGTGCCCCGGGCGCCGCCCCCCAACTTCTCAGACGCGGCTGCCGGCGGCCTCACGAAGCAGACTCATTGGGTTTGGGGGCTATCTGCCGGCTTTTCCCCCGCGCCGCGCCACGCGGGCGCTGGACACCGGGCGACGCAAAGAAGAGCTGGGCAGTTCAAGCTCAGGACTCCATACCCGGCGCCCCAAAATCTGTAGCCAGTGCAGAGGGCGGGGCGTCCCCGGCGCGGCCGTGTGACGTCAGCGCGCGGGAGCCGACGCGGAGCGGGGGTGGCCGGGAAGGATGGGCGAGTCGTGGGTGGGGCGGGGCGGGGCGGGGCGGGGCGGGGCGGGGCGGGGTCTGGGTAGGACTGGGCCTGGGCGGGGCGGGGAGGGGCACTGCAGGTGCTTGAGGAGCGGAGTGGAGAGGTTCAGCCGGTTGGCTCCCTCGCGAGAGTGCAGCACAGAGGAGGGCCAGAACCTGCTAGAAAGTGGTATGGAGTAAAGCATATGATAAACTCGTGCATACACGTACTACAAAGAGAAAGGGACTTTTTTAACTTGGATGTTTTTTAGGATGCCACGTTTTGAAAACTAGTTTTGCTTTAAAAAGCAAGTTTTAGAGTTCCCATGTGGCTCAGCAGAGACAAACCCGGCTAGTATCTATAAGGAGGCGGGTACAATCCCTGGCCCCACCCAGTGGGTTAAGGATCCTTTGTGGAGAGCTGTGGTGTAGGCTGTAGTAGTCGCTCAGATCTGGTTGCTGTGGTTTAGGCCAGTAGCTGTAGCTCCAGTTCAACCCTTAGCCTGGAAATTTACGTTTGCTGAACCTGTGGCCCTTAAAAAAAAAGGCAAGCCTGAAGTGAAATAAGTCAGAAACAAGTACTGTATGTTATCACTTCCATGTGGAATCGAAAAAAAATAATACAAACTAATGAATACAACAAAAAGGAAACAGACTCATGGATGTAGAGAACAAATTAGTGGTCACCAGGGGGAGGGCTATGAGAAAGGTATGGGTATAGACACAATTGCTATATAAAATAAATAAGATACTATTGTACAGCACAGAGGAATATAGCTATTATTTTGTCATAACTATAAATGAAGTATAACATAAAAATTTTGAATCACTATGTTGTACATCTGAAACATATAATATTGTACATCAATTATACCTCAATGAAAAAAATAAATAGAATGTTTTTTAAAGCAAGCGTAGCAGTTCTCTTGTGGTTCAGTGGGTTAATGTTCCAGTGTTGTCACTGCAGCAGCTTGGGTCACTGCTATCACTCTGGTTTGATCCATGACCAGGGAATTTCCCCATGGCATGGGTGCAGCCATAAAAAATGAAATTAAAAATAAAATAAAAGCAAGCCTATTCTTAGTCTGTCTTGGATGGTTGAAGCAAGAAACTATTTTTAGGTCTCAAAAAAATTAAGTACAATGTGATTTAAAAAGAAAAAATTTTAAAAAAACTAATAAATATAATTTTCTACACTATCATATCTAATAGGTTCTGCCCGTGTATTGAAAGATTTAGTAGTCTAACTACCTTTCTTCATTGCAAGACTTTCAAAGATAGAGACAGTCTTTTCTGTAATAACGGATCATGCGCAGTGTCACCCTGGGTAGCCCTTTGGCTAAACTGCCTTCCCTAGAGTAATCCCAAGATACTGGAGAATCCAAACCTGAAGCTGAAGGAGGATGATGGTGTATCCACCTTAGTTACCCTCCAGGTTGTATGTGTTGTATGTGGCATGGAGGAGTTTTGCCAGAGGCCTCAGGTGTAAATGATTCAGATCTTTGCTACCAAGAAATCTGCTTCCTTCTCTCTCACCAAAACACCAAGGACTGAGACCTTTCTGGGTTCCCCTGCCAGTCTGGCTTAGTCGTGCTTAAACGAGATGCTTTATTGCTGGCATGGAAATTGAACTCTTTTTGCCTCTTTGCCAGAAGATGGCACTGCAAGTCATCCAACCTGGCAATCTGGGGACGTCTGCTTTAGTATGCCCCCTTAGTCTCCCTGCAAAAGACCTGTTTTCCTCATTTCCTGACTTCTAGGTTAACCTCCTGTGTCCCCGCCCACCCCCAGTTAGTAGGAATTTTGTCTTAATGCACAGTAATTCCAATTCCACCCACATTCCTTTGTACAGCAAAGCAATGTGAAAACGTTGCCATTGCTAATCTAAGTAAATTCCTCTTTGCAGCTTTCATGAAGAATGATTAGTCAGATACTTCTTTAGGCTCCTATCATAAACTGTTGGTGAGCACATAAACTGCTGTTGTCTTTGCAGAAGGAATGCTACCAATAGGCATATCCTTGACAGCATATTCACTTCTAAGACAAGTGGGCAGAGATACATATACAAGGTAACCATCAGTGTTTATAAGCAAAAAAATTCACAACCCTCTAAGTGTCTAACCATAAGAAATTGACTGAATACATTGCAATATATCCAAACAATGGTGTATTCTGAAAACATTAAAAAGGATGATTGGGATCTGTTTTTATTGACATAGAAAAGTGCCCTTGATTTATTGTTGAATAAATCAGGTTACTTTTTAACAAAGCAAAGGCGTGCCCACAGGGCAAAATGCCAAACTCTGACATTGGGAGTTTGCGGCAAAGGCTTTATTACCCTCCCCAAGCAAGGGAGTGGAAGACAAGCCTCAGACTGAATCCCTCTTGGTGCCTGAGTTGGGTTTTGTTTTGTTTTGTTTTGTTAAAGGGAAGAACAAAGAGGCTGAGGCTAATCATTGTCTCGTGACATGTCTTAATCTCGGTTTCAGGAGTCAGGATGTCTCTGGTTTATGACTCTGGTCCGGTGGTCCATGGCAAGCGGCAGGGTGTGAGTTCATCTTGCCCTGGAGAAACAACCTGAGTCTGTAGTTAATGATGATATCTAGAGTAGCAATTTTAGTACATTAATGACGTTATCACGACAGCAGTTTTAGTCATTTGATTCTGGTTGATTAGAGTTCAGTCAGCACGGGATGGAGATCAGAGGGGACAAGAAAGGGAATGAAGTTTTGGGTGAAGAGAAGAATCATAATCTCAGTAAGGAAATTTGGCTTTAGGGGTTTTAGGGGACTTGGTTTCATAATCTGTGTTAAAAGGATTACCTGATTATTTCCCTTTCTGGTTCATATACTTGTATAATTTTTTTTCTGTTTACAATGAGAATGTGTTTGGGGTTCTTTGAGTCTTCTTATTTAAATATTTTGTTGGATTTTTCTTTCAAACAACAAAAAAGACTTTGTTCCTTACAACAGCCCAATAACATAAACATACAAAGGTAAGGCCTTCAGTCAGTCTCCAGAACTCACCCTGTGCTCACTCCTCCAGGAAGCCACTGAGTTTCACACATATAACCCACATTCGGCTCTAAGCTCATAAAAACATAGATGACCTTGTAGTCATATATATTAGTTTTAATTTTTTAAAATGAGTTTACAAGGGGTTCCCCTGTGGCACAGTGGGTTAAGGATCCAGCATTGTCACTGCTGTGGCACAGGTTCAGTCACTGGCCTGGAAACTACTCCTTGCCGTGGGCATACGCATTATTTCACAACCTGCATTTTTAAAAATTTAACAGTAAATCATGAACATTTCTACAGAGATCAACTAATTCCTTTATTTATTTATTTATTTATTTATTTATTTATTTATTTTTTATTTTAAGGCTGCACCTGCAGCATATGGAAGTTCTCTGGCCTGTGGTCGAATCAGAGCTTCAGCTGCTGACCTACACTACAGCCACATCAATGCCAGATCCCAGCCACATCTGAGACCTACACCACAGTTGTGGCAACATCAGATTCATAACTCACTGAGTGAGGCCAGGAATTGAACCCACATTCAACACTATGCCTGGTTCTTAATCTACTGAGAGATCAACTACTTCTTTTTTTTTTTTTTTTTTTTTTTTTTTTTGGTCTTTTTGCTATTTCTTTGGGCCGCTCCCGCGGCATATGGAGGTTCCCAGGCTAGGGGTTGAATCGGAGCTGTAGCCACCGGCCTACGCCAGAGCCACAGCAACGCGGGATCCGAGCCGCATCTGCAACCTACACCACAGCTCACGGCAACGCCGGATCGTTAACCCACTGAGCAAGGGCAGGGACCGAACCCGCAACGTCATGGTTCCCAGTCGGATTCGTTAACCACTGCGCCACGACGGGAACTCCTCAACTACTTCTTGATAATGACACAGGGCTCAATGATATGGATGCAGGGAAATCTATTTAATTACATCCCTCTCAATAGACATAGAGATGGTCTCCACTGGTATTGTTATTTCGGAAGGAGAGTTCCCTAAAAGTGGGTTTGCTGGGTCAAAAAGTGGTGTGCTTTTGTTTGTTTGTTTTCTCTTCAATTTAACAGGTACTCCTGTGCTTTGGTCATATATTTCTTTATAACAACCACGCTAAAACTTAGTGGCTTAAAACAACAATGATTTATCATTTCTCACAATTTGGGGGCCAAGCAATCAAGCAGGGTTCTGCTATATGGTACATTTGCCCAGAGGGGCCCTTGCTGGGATCACTCCCTTAGGCTCCTCCAGCTGGTGACTGTGCTGCCTAGATGCTTCCAGAAACTTGGAGCATGCATCTGGCCCCTTGGTGCTCCTCCATGACACCCCCTCCAAGCAGGCGGGTGTCCAGGGCACGACACTACAAAACCACAACACTACTGTCTCAAGACAGCCACACCCCTTTCAGAACAGCTGGCTTCCCAGGAGGAAGAAATAGAATCTGCCAGTCGTTTTAAAGGTGAGCCCCAAATGGGTATGGTTTCACTTCTGCTACATTCCCAGTGAAAACAAATCTCAAGGCCAGTCAAGCTTCGCAGGGAGGAGAGTTCCCTGGGAGTCTAGTGGTTAGGACTCGGCGCTGTCATCATTGCAACCCCGGGTTCAATCCCTGGCCTGGGAACTGAGATTCCACATCAAGCAGCTGCATGCCATGGCAGTAAAATAACAATTAAAAAAAAAAAAAGATTTATCAGGAGGAGAGGACTCAAGGTGGCCGTGTTTTCAGACTATCTATCACATCCTGGGTTACTTTTCAGAAGCTTAAGAAAGTCACAATCCCCAGTAGCTTTGTACACAAACTGCTTATTTCCGCTACCTCTGGATGTTTCTTAATTTTGTGATTTTTTTTTTTTTCCAAATCTGCAGCATGTGGAAGTTCCCTGGCCAGGGATAGAAACTGCCCTGCAGTTGCTGCACCATAGCTGCAACAATGCCAGAATCTTAACCTGCTGCACCACAAGGAAACTTCCAATTTCGCAAAATTTTTGAATTCCTCCTGTGTGTCTGGCTTTAATACCACTTCCCCTTTTCTTTTCTTTTTCTTTCTTCCATTTTTTTTGTTTTTTTCTGGCCACCTGCAGCATGCTGAAGTTCCTGGGTCAGGGACTGAACCTACGCTATAGCGGTGACCCTAGCCACTACAGTGACAACACCAGATACTTAACCCACTGTGCCACAAGGGAACTCCTCTGCCAGCATCGCTTATTAAATGTGGTTTCCTTTTCCACTGATTTGAAATATAAACTTTATCACATGCTGCATTTACTATTTATGTCTGTGTCTACCTACATATTTCTTTTCCATTAAATCATGGATTTCTCATTCAACACATCTATTTAAGAAAAAAGTTTTTGTCTGTTTGTTTGCTTTTGGGGTTTTTGTTTGGTTTTGTTGTCTTTTTAGGGCCATACATGCAGCGTATGGAGGTTCTCAGGCTAGGGGTTGAATCAGAGCTGTAGCTGCTGGCCTACACCACAGCCACAGCAACGCCAGATCCGAGCCGCATGTGCATCCCACACCAGGGCTCCTGGTAATGCCAGAACCTTAACCCACTGAGGGAGGCCAGGAATTGAACCTACATCCTCATGGGTGCTAGTCAGATTTGTTTTCACTGAGCCATGATGGGAACTCCAAGAAGTTTGTTTTAATAATCAAGAAATTGTGTACAATGTTACCGAGACAAATTTGGATTCACTCACCCTCAAGCAGTAAAGCCAATTTACTGACACCCAGTTGTAGTGAAGGAAAGTTCAGTGTTCATTGTAGGGCATCAAGCAAGGAGAAAGGCCCACAAGTGCTCAAAAGACCTGACACTCCCCCGCACACCCCCCCATGGCTTTCAGGAAAGAGTTTTTAAAGGCAGTGTGAAAGGGAGGTCTCAGGGTACATATCAGCTTGTGCACAATCCTCTGACTGGTTGATGGTGAGTTAACAGGGTGGTATTCTATTTTTTTGTTTGTTTTCTTTTTTGTATTTTAGGGCTGCACCCTTGGCATATGGAGGTTCCCAAGCTAGGGGTCTAATCAGAGCTACAGCTGCCGATCTATGCCAGAGCCACAGCAAGGCGGGATATGAGCCGTGCTTGCAACCTGCACCACAGCTCACGGCAACACCGGATCCTTAACCCACTGAGCAAGGCCAGGGATCAAACCTGCATCCTCATGGATGCTGGTCGGATTCGCCAACTGCTGAGGCACGACGGGAACTCCCAGGGTGGTATTCTAGAAAGTCAAGTATCAGTTTTCTGGCTTCAATTAGTTTGGGAACTATACACTGTGGTCAGCAAGTAATTAACTTCTTCCACCTGGTGGGTGTTTTAGTATCTGCAAAATTACCGAAGGCACCCTCACACTGTGCACAAAAATATACTCAATATACTTCTAGGAGTATATACTCAGATATACTAAAACTCCTAAAAGAGAACATAGGCAAAACATTTTCTCACATCAGCCATGCAAATGTTTTCTTAGGTCGATCTCCCAAGGCAATAGAAATAAAAATAAAAATAAACCGATGGGACCTAAAAAGGTACAAGTTTTGCATAACAAAGAAAACCATTTTTTTAAAAAAGACAGCCTACAGAATGGGAGAAAATAGTTTCAAACCTTGCAGCTGACAAGGGCTTAATCTCTAAAATGAGCAATCAACTTGCACAACTCAACAGCAAAAAAAACAACAACCCAATTGAAAAATGGGCAAAAGACCTGAATAGTCATCTCTCCAAAGAAGACACACAGATGGCCAACACACACATGAAAAAATGCTCAACATCACTATTAGAGAAAGATGAATCAAAACTACAATGAGGTACCACCTCACATGGGTTGAATGGCTATCATTAATAAGTCTACAAATAACAGATGCTGGAGATGGTGTGGAGAAAAGGAAACCCTCCTACACTATTGGTGGGAATGTAAATTGGTACAACCACTATGGAAAACAGTATGGCGTTTCCTCAGAAAACTAAACATTGAACAACCATATGACCCAGCAATCTCATTCCTAGGCATACATCTGGACAAAACTTTCATTTAAAAAAATACATGCACTCCTATGTCCATCGCAGCACTATTCACAATAGCCAAGACACAGAAACAATCTACATGGCCATTGACAGATGAATGGATTAAGAAGGTGTGATACATATATACACAATGGGATACTATTCAGTTGTAAAAAGAACAAAATAATGCACTTTGCAGCAACATGGATGGAACTAGAGATTCTCATACTAAGTGAAATAAGATAGAAAGAGAAAGAGAAATACCATATGATATCTCTTATTTATTTATATATTTGCTTTTTAGGGCCGTACCCATGGCATAAGGAGGTCCCAGGCCAGGGGTCAAATTGTAGCTGCAGCTGCCGGCCCACACCACAGCCACAGCAACGCCAGGTCCAAGCCTTGTCTGTGAACTACACCACAGCTAACAGCAATGCTGGATCCTTAACCCACTGAACGAGGCCAGGGGTCAAACCCACAACCTCATGGTTTCTAGTCGGATTCGTTTCCACTGCGCCACTAAGGGAACACCATGCTATCGCTTATACATGGAATCTACAATATGGCACAGGTGAACCTATCTATAGAACAGAAACAGACTCACAGACATGGACAATAGACTTGTGGTTGCCAAGGGGGAGGGGGAAGAAATGAGATGGACAGGGAGTTTGGGGTTAGCAGACACAAACTATTTCATTTAGAATGGATAAGCAATGAGGTCCTGCTGTACAGCACAGGGAACTATATCCAATCACTTGTGATAGAACATGATAGAAGATATTAAATATATAAACAAAGGATGTGGTTCTAGCCCTTGAGGAGGAGGTAAAAGTCCTTAACTTCGGTGGGGGCGGGGGCTTTGTTTGAGGGTTTTTGTTGTTGTTGCCGTTGTTTGCTTTGTTTTGTTTGTCCATGCCCTTGGCATGCAGAGGTTCTTGGGCCAGGAACTGAACCCACACCACAGCAGTGACAACAGCCAGTTCTTTAACCTCCTGAACCATAAGGACACACCGTCCTTAACTTGTTTTATGGGAGAAGTCTTATTACTTTGTCTTGCTTAACTGTTTTCCTTTGTTTCTGTATTTTCTCACCTTTCACAATAATTCTATTAAAAAAAAAAAAAGGGAATACAGGAGTTCCTGTCGTGGCGCAGTGGTTAACGAACCCAACTAGTGCCCATGAGAATGTGGGTTCGATCCCTGGCCTTGCTCAGTGGGTTAAGGATCTGGTGTTGCTGTGAACTGTGGTGTAGATTGCTAACACAGCTTGGATCTGGCATTTTGCTGTGGCTGTGGTATAGGCTGGCAGCTGTAGCTCTGATTCAACCCCTAGCCTGGGAACTTCCATATGTCGTGGGTTCGGCCCTAAAAGGACAAAAAAAAAAAAAAAAAAAGGAATGCAGACACTAAATTCATTTTTTAGGAGTTCCCTTGAGGCACAATGGATTAAGGATTGGGCATTGTCACTGCTGTGGCTCTGGTTGTGGCTGCAGCACGGGTTCAATCCATGGCCTGGGATTTCCACATGCCAAGGGCATGGCCAAAAAAATTTAATTTTTAATTTTTAACATTATGATAATTAAATGGAACTTCTGTCCTAAATATGGTTACAAAGTGGACCTCTTTTTGGTAGGAAAAAATGAACATTCCTTAAATCTTTATTAATAACGGTATGTAACATGGCAAGCAGAAAGGGACTGTTACTAAAGTTTTATTTGTTTTTTCCAATGAGACAAACAAGAGGGTAACAAATTAGAGCAGGTTGTTGGCAATCCACTTACACTGAGTACTCCCTTTGTGAAGTTATTAAGAGACTCGGTGCTTGTGCAGCTATAAGTATTGGATAAAACTATCCTGACACACAAGCCATCTTTTGCGACTGGGGAAAAGAAAGACCTAAAACCTTAAATATAAGAAACACATTCTCTGAAATCTAGACTTCTTGAAAACATGTAATATTCAAATCCAAGAAGAAAAAAGGTCAGTGTCTATGCAGTTAGTGCTGCATCCTTCTTTTTCCTAAGAGGGGAACTTTTAGTTTTAACCCATGCTCCTAAAAGCCTCCCCAGCCTTCTGGTGGGTGTGCAGTTTAAACACGCCAGGAGCTGTAGGGCACTTAGACTTAGCTGTAGCAACCTGCTGCATTTCTGGGTCCTAACCTGGTGGGCAGAGCTCAATGAGCAAAGATAAAACATTATCTAGGCGGGTCTTGAGTTTCGGGCTTTCTGGGTTAGATCACCCATGAGAGCTCACAGGAGAAGGGAGAGCTATGTCTGAGAAGGAAGATTTTCTTTTTCTTTTTAGGGCTGCATCTGGGGCATATGGCAGTTCCCAGTCTAGGGGTTGAATTGGAGCTACACCTGCTGGCCTACGCCACACCCACAAGCCACAGCAATATGGGATCCAAGCCACGTCTTCAGCCTACACCATAGTGCACATCAATGCCAGATCCTTAATCCACTGAGAGAGGCTAGGGATCGAACTAGTCCTCATGGATACTAGTTGGGTTTGTTACCCCTGAGCTGTGATGGCAACTCTTCAGAAGGGAGATTTTAATCTATTTTTAGGAGGAATAAAACAAAACATTGAGCCCTGAGTTGTGCATGGCCTGAAAAAGAAGTCACATTATGAGACTGGAGTGGGGATGTGCTTGGTTGAATAGCTCAGCATGTTCCAAGTTCCAAGGAGGCTTAGATGGTGGATTTATAGGATAGAATCAAGAAACTGGAAGGTGCTCTGCACAGCCTCAAAATACAGTCAAGACTGCAAATCTACTTAAAGTAATTTCATGCTGTCTCTTAGGGAAAAAGGCAAAGGACAAGGAAAGCTCATTTTCAACTACTTCCCTGATGCTGGTGAAATCAGGAAGAAATTCTATACTAGAACCACATCAATGTTTTCCTAATAGAACATCTCGATCCTTTTCACTCTTGCCAGTGTGCACAAAACATAAGCAATAAAATCAAAGTTCTCTGGAGTTCCCTTGTGGCACATCGGGATAAGGATACGGTGTTGTCACTGAAGTGGCTCTGGTATTTCTGCATGCTGCAGGCACAGCCCCCCCCCCCCCCAAAAAAATCCAAGTTCTCTTTCTGAAACAACTTGCAAATATAGACTTGTTCATATCTCCGATTTTCTGTGCAACTTTTAAAATGTATTTTTAAAGTTGTTATGGGAAATAATCACACCTCCAGGGTTTTTACTTGAAGGAAAACTCAGAGCAACTTGTCTGAGTCTGGAGAGCAAGAATCTAGGAGAAACTGAAACATGATTCCCATGCACTTTCTCACTTCTTTTTCCAGTTCTGTAAAATAGAGCATTACAAGCTGCCATACTCAGCATGACAGAAATGCTGGCAGAAAGGAATGGCTGACACTCCGCCACCCACTGGGAACCAGACCTGGTGGGAAAAAAATACACTCTCACTACTGTGGATTCTTCTTTACCTTTTCCTTGAGGACTGAAAGATTTGGTTGGTGGGTGGGTGGAGGAGGAGTAAAGCTCATATGAGTCTTGGTAGATTTTTTTGTTATTAGTGTTTCAGCTCAGTTCTAACCCCAAACTATGACATAAAGTACAAGAATCTGACTTTATTCACAGCATTTATTTTGCTCAGCCTCCAAGTACTTCTTGTGTACTGATAAATTTTATTTATTTTTGCTTATTGGTTTGGTTTGGGTCGAGTTTTTTCCAGCTTTATTGAAATATAATTGATGTGTTTGTCCTCTTAGGGCTGCATCTGCAGCAAATGGAATTTCCAGGGTAGGGGTCAAATTGGAGCTGAAGCCGCCAGCCTATACCACGGCCGCAGCCACATGGGATCTGAGCCACGTCTGCAACCTATACCACAGCTCATGGCAAGGCCAGATCCTTAACCCACTGATTGAACCCAGGGATCGAACCCACATCCTCATGGATACTAGTTGGCTTTGTTACGGCTGAGCCACGATGGGAACTCCGAAAAATGTATTTTTTCCCTTGTGATGAGAACTCGTAGTATCTGGTCTCTGAACAAGTTACAAATATACCACACAGCCATGCTAACTGTAGCTCCTCGTGTTGGACTTTATACCACAGTCCTGTGACGTTGATGGTTGTCTGTTCTCAGAATCTAGAATTCTCTTACCCAAATTAGGCTATACATATACAGTGGGAAAAGGAAACATAAAATGTCTGTAAACCTCTTGTGAAAACTTTCCCTTCCTTTAGAAAAGTTTTTGCTTGCTTCTCAACATTTTTCTAAGAAAGAATCTAAGAAGCTTGACCAATGGTGTCCCAAGTAAAATAAGAGAACATTGAACTTGGACATTACCACGGTTCCATGAAATGCACCACAATACCAGCAAAGGAAGAGTCCTGACAAGTCCACTGCCAGCTGGGCACAATACCAGCTGTGAAGCCCAGGACAGTGTTGTCTGAGAATAGTCCATTCTTCCCTGGAAGAAAAGAAATAAACAGGGTGGACAAAATGCATGTGTTCACACAGAGAATTTACTAGCCTGTGAGATGATGGGGAACAGATGATGTCAGTAGGGCATGTACTCGTGAACAGAGGTGGAAAAACCTGGAAAGACCAAGGGGTGCCATGGGTTCAGGATGCACTAAGCATACAAGAGGCAGCAAACATGTGTCAGGCACCATACATTCATGGCACATTCAGTATCCGTGGATGCTCAACATTCACAGTCTTAGGCCTGTCAGCCAGCAGTGACACTGCTACTGTGTCCCACGTGTCCTGATCGGGAGGTGCTGGGCAGGTTAGCTGGTGAGCTCAGGCTGTGCTCAGCACTCTCACCCCTGCATCTCTCTGATGGAACAGGAGTGTGCCATTGGCTTATGCATCTTCCATTGCTGGACCCTTGCTCAAAGCTTGACTCTGGTTCTCATCATGCACCATCACCGGGGAGGCTGCTGTGCTGAAAAGAGAGATAGGGCGTATGAACATTGCATGACCACAGGCTGCAGATTTTCCACTGTACGTCTTCCCCTTTCCTAAGTGTGTTGACTCCCTGCTGCATCTCAGGTCTGTCAGCTTTCTCCCCTGACCTCTGGGGTAGTTTGCTGGTGGACTTGGAGGATATCATTGCATCCAGGGAACTTCCCACCAACATTAAGTAGGTAGTGTCTGGATAGTAAAAAGAATTAAGAAAGAGTGAAAGTCGGAGTTTCTGTTGTGGCGCAGCAGAAACAAATCCGACTAGTAACCATGAGGTTGTGGTTTCAATCCCTGGCCTTGCTCAATAGGTTAAGGATCCAGCATTGCTGTGAGCTATGGTGTAGGTTGCAGACATGGCTCAGCTGTGGCTGTGGCGTAGCCCAGCAGCTGTAGCTCTGATTCATTCCCTAGCCTGGGAACCTCCACATGCTGTGGGCGGCCCTAAAAAGGAAAAAAAAAGAAAAAAAAAAAAAAGAATGAAAGTCTTTTGCCCGATGTCCTACAGTTTCCAACTCTTTGCACTCAGAAGCATACAAGGGAAAGTGGAATTCCCTGGCAACAAGGTAGAAGATCCCTAATTTTGGTAGGTCCTAAGATATGTCCTTAGAAGAGTTTTTTAAAAAAAATCTTTAAGATTTTCAAACAAACCAGATGAACAATTTTTTTATTTTTTATATAATGTTTAAAATTTTTTTATTATAGCTGGTTTACAGATGAACAATTTTTTAAATATTCATCATAGTGGGACATAGCAGTTTATTTTAATTGCAAGAGGCTGGGTTTCTTGATCTTACAAACATCATTGACTGGCCCTCTTGATCACTGGGCATGTTGAGTGATTAGGCCTCATTGTTCTGGGAATAGGTGGAGAGAACTTTTAGTGCTTTTCCTTGTTTGTTTAAATGGCATAACCTGATATTCAGAGTTAAAGAAAGCTGCTGTGTAAATGCTATGATTTCATGCAAGGTCTATTATAGGGAAGGGCAAAAGGAGTTATGAAATAAAGTCACGTCTAGAGAAACCTGTTTTGTGGGCCTGTGTAGGAGCCGAGTCAGAAGGTGCACGTGAGTGTGGATTTGATTCTGTGAGGTTATCAGCCAGTGAAGCACTTACAGGAGTTGAGGAAGCTGATACTCAAGCCCATGAAGGCACAAAACCCTCTTGGGTGAGGGCAAAAAAAAAGATTTCCTTTTTTCTTTTTATTTCTTTTTATTTATTTATTCATTAATTTAAAAAATTTTTTTTTGGTCTTTTTGTCTTTTCAGGGCCGCACCCGCGGCACATGGAGGTTCCCAGGCTAGGGGTCTAATCGGAGCTACAGCAGCCAGCTTACACCACAGCCACAGCAACGCAGGATCTGAGCTGCGCCTGTGACCTACACCACAGCTCACGGCAACGCTGGATCCTTAACCCACTGATTGAAGCCAGGGATCGAACCCACGTCCTCATGGATGCTAGTTGGTTTCACTAACCACTGAGCCATGGAGGGAACTCCTATTTATTTATTTATTTATTTATGTATTTATTTATTTATTTTTTGTCTTTTCTAGGGCCGCTCCCACGGCATATGGAGATTCCCAAGCTAGGGGTCCAATTGGAGCTATAGCCACCGGCCTATGCCAGAGCCATAGCAATGCAGGTCTGCAACCTACACCACAGTTCATGGCAATGCCAGATCCTTAACCTACTGAGCAAGGCCAGGGATAGAACCCGAAACCTCATGGTTCCTAGTCGGATTCGCTAACCACTGAGCCACAACGGGAACTCCTATTTTTAAAATTGTTATTGGCGTATAGTTGATTTACAATGCTTTATTACTAGTTTCAGGTATACAGCAAAGTGAATCAGTTATGCGTATATATCTATCCATTCTTTTTTTCCCATATATGTTATTACAGAACATTGAATAGACCTCCCTATGCCGTACAGGCGGTCCTTGTTAGTCATCTCTTTTTGTATATAGAAGTATGTTTGTATTAATCCCATCCTCCTGGTTTATTCCTCCCCCCTCCATGGTTTCTCCTTTAGTAACCCTAAGTTTGATTTTTTTAAAAAAGATTATTAAAGTATAGTTGATTTACAATGTCCCTTGCATTTCTGCTACACAGCAAAGTGATCCAGCCACCCATACACACACCTGCTTTTTTTTTTTTTTTTTTTCTCTTTTCATTTTCCATCATGTTCTAACCCAAGAGACCGGACACACTTCCCTGTGCTGTACATCAGCTAAGTTTGATTTTAAAGTGGGACCTCCTTTTTTCAAAAGAACAAAATCAAACCTCCAATCCACTCAGGGATGAGGGGGACACTCTCTGGCCACCTGTGGAAGGTGGCTGTGCTTTGAGTCAGTGACCCTACCTTTTTTCTCTGCCTGGTGAACTGGAATGCCTGTCATTGCTCCTGTGTCGGTCCCAGCCTGGTTTTGGAGGGGCATTGGAAGCAGGTAACTTGGCTGTTTCATTGGTCCACAGATGCAGAGAAATTAATGGATTACACCCAGGGGCCACATGTTCACCGGACTTAGAAGAGCTTTCCAACTTTGAGGGGATGAGATAAAGATTTAGAAGAGGTTCTAGGAGTTCCCATTGTGGCTCAGCAGAAATGAATCTGACCAGTATCCGTGAGGTTAAAGTTTAACCCCTGGCCTCGCTTGGTGGGTTAAGGATCCAGTGTTGCCATGAGCTGTGGTAGGTCCCAGATGAGGCTTGGATCTGGTGCTGCTGTGGCTGTGGCATAGGCCAACGGCTACAGCTCCAATTCAACACCTAGCCTGGGAATCTCCATATGCCACAGGGTTCGGCCCTAAAAAGACAAAAAAGACAAAAAAAAAAAAAGAGGTTCCAGACTTAAGCTGATGCTGTGCTGCAATGAGCCCCTTGGGAACGTGAGGAAGGGTGAATGTATTTTATCTATGAATTTTTATTTATTTATTTATTTATTTATTTTATTTTATTTTATTTTTTTTTGTCTTTTTGCCATTTCTTGGGCCGCTTCCCGCGGCATATGGAGGTTCCCAGGCTAGGGGTCGAATCGGAGCTATAGCCACTGGCCTACACCAGAGCCACAGCAACGCGGGATCCGAGCCGCGTCTGCGACCTACACCACAGCTCACGGCAACGCCGGATCGTTAACCCACTGAGCGAGGGCAGGGACCGAACCTGCAACCTCATGGTTCCTAGTCGGATTCGTTAACCGCTGCGCCATGACGGGAACTCCCTATCTATGAATTTTTAGAGGCTAGTGGGTGGGCTGTGGCAGGCAGAACTCTGATGTAGCCCCAAATCCCCATACCCTGGTATACATGTCAGGTAGCATTGCCCCTCCTCCAGTGTGGGCTGGGCTGTGAGCACAGTGGATTTCATTTCCATGATAATGTTATTAGCCAACTGACTTTGAGTTCATAAGAAAATGATATTATGATGGGTGGGCTTGACCTAATTATGTAACCCCTTAAAATAAGTCAAATTCAAGGAAAGGCAAGAGACCTTCTCCTGGCTTAGAGGAGGTGAGTTGCAACATTGTTAGAGGGCTATTTGGTTAGAGTTTGAGGACATTCTCTAGGAGCTGAGCGTGATCCCTGGTTAACAGCTGGCAAGAAAGCAAGAAAACAGGGGCCTCAGTCCTACAACAGATGGAATTGTGTTATAGGACCCTGCTTAAAGTGCTTTTATGTGATGTGTTATGTGCAGCTATCAAAAAGGAGTTGAATCTAGAATGTTGATATCAATGCTTATGGAGTGCTATGTGCCACCAAGATACAAAAAAGAATATGTAGATCGGATATTCATTACTTTCTTGTGCTTTTACTGGAAGGACCCAAAGGGTACATTGTCAAAAGCATTAGTGTTTGATACAGAGTGTGAATCTTTGGTAGGGAAGCCATAAGCTTCTCTTGCACACCCCACTGTACAACACTCAACAGTAAAGTCTCCTCCAGCACCTATCCCTCCACCTTCTCTCGGTCAACCCAGCTCCTTTCCCTCTCTTTCCTCCCTCAAAAGGAAAACAAACTCCTCTTCCTTCATGGGCTTCCCTGAGCTCTATGAACTGGCTGATGCACATCTGGTGTCTCCCACCTGAAACACATACCAAAAAGTCTGGCCAAGCCAAGGCAGTTATCTTTCTACACGGCCACTAGTTTCTTCCATCTTTTTATGTATAAATACGTAAAATAAAGTTTCCTCCATCTTTTTATGTATGTAATATCTTTGTATGTGCTAAGAAAGTCCCTGGAAATATAGCCAAGACATAATTAATGGTATCTATCTTGGTGTCTGGTACTAAGGTTGGCCAGGCTGTGCAGGATGGCATCGCATTTCATGCTTTTTCCTTCCAAAAATTTTAAGCCATTGTGTTAGTTTTTCAAGGCTGCTGCCACAAAGTACCACAAACAGGGCGCAGGGGTGGGGGGTGGGAGTGTCTTAAAACAACAGAAATTTACTCTTGCACAGTTCTGGAGGCCAGAAGTCTGAAATCAAGGTGTCCACAGGGTTATGCCCTCCTGGAGGGCTCTCTGGAAGAATTCTTCCTTGTGTCTTCCAGCTTCTGGTGCTGAGTTCCAATCTCCGCTTCCATCTTCATATGCCCATTTTCCTGTATGTCTGCCTCTGAGTCTCTATGAGAACACCAATCCTACTGAATTAGGTCCCACCTTAATGACCTTACCTTGATCACATCTGTAAAGACCCTATTTCTAAATCAAGCCTCTTGGGGGTGGGATGGGGGGCAGGATCTTCTCTGGGGACAAGGTCAGCCTATGCTAGCCGTAATTATTTTTACAATCAAAAAACAAACTGGAGTTCCTATTTTGGCTCAGCAGGTTAAGGACTGGACATAGTCTCCCTACGGATGCAGGTTCAATCTTGGCCTGGCTAGTAGGTTAACGATCTGGTGTTGCCTGGTGTTGCCTGAGAGGTGCGGTGTAGGTCACAGATGCAGCTCGCATCTGGTGTTGCGGTGGCTGTGGTCTAGACCTCTAGCTGCATCTTGGATTGGATTCGTAGCAGGGGAACTTCCGTATGAGGCAGGTGTGGCGGGTAGAAAGAAGAAAAATAAACAAAGGCACACTATTCAATGGGCAGCATTTTACATGGCAACTTGTCTGGTCTCTTTAAAACATCAATATTATGAAAAATAAAAGTGACTTAAGAAACATAAACAAAATTCGATGTTTAAAACTTGACTGGATCCTGGTTTGAAAAAAAGGTCTGAAAAAGATTATGTTGTTGAAAATTGGCAAAACAAATATATATTTATCATCAGATGATATTAGGGATTTATTGCTCATTTCCTCGTTGTGATATTGTGATTGTGTCACCACGGGGCGGACAGCACAGCGCGAGGGATGTGACCAACTGTTAGGGAAGGGACGCCCCCCTAGCTGGCTCCGCCCCCTCAGGTGCCCCGGCCTCGCCCACCGCCTCCCCATGGACCGCCTCCTGCTTCTACAAGACCCTCCCACTGCTCCCAAGCGGCCCAATGGGCGCCGACGCGACTCCGACGGGGGGCCGGACGCCGAACGGCCGTTCACGGCTACGCGGTGACGTCAGGCGCCGACGCACCTGTCGGCCCTGCTCTCGCGGCTCCTGTCGGCTTCGTGGGGTCGGGTGGGTCGGGCCGGGGTCCGGAACCGCAGCCCTCCCCGGCGGTGCATTGAAGCCCGCAGCCGGAGTCGGGCCGGGTGATGAGGAGTGCTGGGTGGCTGGCCGCTCCTGTTCCTTCTGGAGTTGGAGCATGGCTGCAGCTGTAGTGCCTCCGGAGGGAGGTGAGCTGGGGCGGTCGCGTTGGACTCGGGGCAGCGGGTGGAGCCCAGGGCCCCGAGCGTCCGGTCCCGAGTCGCGGCGGGCTGGGCCGCTCCTGGGCCGGGCGGACCTGCTTGACGCTGACCCCGCTTCCGCACAGGTGTGAGCCCGCGCCCCTTCTGAGGTCCCTGCCTCCTTCGGGAGCCGCTGTGGACCTTGAGCAGAGCGGACCGAGGCTCCAGGGAGGGGTGGTGGTGCGCTCCCGCAGAGGGGTTTACTTCGCGACATGGGCCCAAGTTTAAAGTTAATGTTCAGCTTCTCGGGTTTTAGTTTAGATTTAAGTGTATGTCAAGACAAAGTTTGTGTATGTAGATAACATTCGTGTCTTGACTTAGACCGGAAGCTACCTTAGACCCAGAAATTAACTTTGTATAAAATACGCTTTTTTGGTAGAGTATTTTAAAACAAGCACATAGAAGATAATTACATATACCTCAGTGCGTATTAGAGGCTGAAATTTGCTTCCGTTCAAGAAAATTCTTTATAAAAATGAAAACAGTGACCCTAACTTTGTTTTTTTTTTTTTTTTTTTTTTTTTGGTTATTCTGAAGTTCAGTTCTTGCAACTATAAACTTTGAGCTATGCAGTTCAGTTACTGCAGCATCACTGTGGTTTATGTCATTGATTGTCGAACCTTTCCAGATGCTTTTCTTTTCACCTCTCAGGAGTTAATTTAGAAGATTCTTAATGAGGTAGGCATGGAAATAATTTACTGATGTCAATTTTGCTTGCCTTGTGAGTCCCTAGAAAATCGGTAGCTATCTAGAGTGCAGATAGGAGTTAAAATGCTCCTGCATGTGTTCTTGATATTCACCTCAAAAGGTGTTGTTGATTGTTTTGCTGTTACATAGTATAGCTTAAAAACCAGGTAAACCCTATAGGTTTTTCCTTAGATTGAGTAATTTATGACCTCTGGTTACTAGGAACAGCCCCTTTTGGCAGAATCCCTGACAGATTGCATCTCCTCCCACACCTTACCCCCCACACTCTTCAAAGATTGATTCTTTGCTTGAAAAACAGGTCAAGATATGTTAAAAGGTCAATATGAATGTGTAGTACCTACATCTTTACTTGGAACTTGTGTTATAGCATGAGTTTTCAAGCATATGTAGCATATTAGGAATGCTGATATTTAACCTGGTTTTGGATATATGCAGTTCGGGGGAAAGATTTGCTGAAATTACGGTTTTATGTTAGTGACTTGGCTGTTTTCCAGGTCATGTTGGTGATGGGCTTTCCATTTCCTGTTGTGACATGTTGGTAATAATTTTCGGTCTGCTCAGGAAGCCAGATTTGATCTCTGTGGTGGGTCAGATATCAAAGCAGTATCCTGTGAGGTTTGGCCACTGTCACTGCTTTGTAGAACTTGCAGCTTAGTTTTTAGTCAAACTTTTCAGCAGTGGATATGTTACTATTTTATTTTATTTATTTAGTCTTTTTGCCATTTCTTGGGCCACTCCTGCGGAATATGGAGGTTCCCAAGCTAGGGGTCGAATTGGAGCCGTAGCTGCCGGCCTACGCCAGAGTCACAGCAACTCGGGATCCAAGCCACGTCTGCAACCTACACTGCAGCTCACGGCAACGCTGGATCCTTAACCCACTGAGCAAGGCCAGGGATGGAACTTGCAACCTCATGGTTCCTAGTTGGATTCGTTAACCACTGAGCCACAACGGGAACTCCGATACGTTACTATTTTATTGAGTGAATTCTGTGATTCAGAGTCTTTCCTAAGTGATTTTGTGAATTATCTCAGTTCACCTTGAAGTAGGTGCTTTCATTTTTCCCACTGTAGGGGTGTGGAAAATGAGGCATAGAGGATTTGATTAATTTCCATAAGATCCCAGTCATTGTCAGAACTGAGGCTGAAGCCAGGCAGTGTGTTTCATTTTCACGTGTATCTAAACATTGTAGCTGTTATATATTTTGATTTTTAAAGAGAAATGTTCTTCAGCTAAGTATAAAATGAAAGATTAAAAAAAAAAAAGATGAACCCAGTAGGTAAACTGCCCTTGTGCATTACTGAAATACAGAGATTTGATCTGCAACTTTGATTGGAACCAAGTCAGGCAAATATCTTTCTTTTTTTTTTTTTTTTTAAGATCCTTTCAGTTTATTCTTTCAACAAATAATAAGTACCTACAAACTAGGTACTCTGAGTACAGCGTATTCCTCTGAATAAAGAATAGGGGAGGAGGTTGGAATTTTGAATAGTGTCATCAGAAAGGACTTCACAGGCATGGTGACAGGCAAATATATTTCTTGACCTCATGGGAAGTAGTTGAACAGTTTCTATCTTATAAAATCATGAAAATTATTTAGTTTTCAGAGTGTAAGTCTTCCATAGCATCTTTCATCTTTTTGTCGGATTGTTTACCTTTTTACAGTCTGAGTTTTATATTTGTGTTTTTCCTCCTCCCCGCCCCCCTTTTTTTGTCTTTTTAGGGCCTCACCTGTGGCAAGTGGAGGTACCCAGGCTAGGGGTGGAATTGGAGTTGTAGCTGCCAGCCTACACCACAGCTGCAGCAATACCAGATCCGAGCTGCGTCCACTACCTACACCACAGCTCACACCAGATCCTTAACCCACTGACCGAGGCCAGGGATCAAACCTGCATCCTCATGGATACTAGACACATTCATTTCTGCTGAGCCATGGCAGATTCATTTCCTCTGAGCCATGACAGGAACTCGTTTTTCCTTTTAAAATCATCTAGCATTTAACTAGATGACTGGATTAAAAACTTTTGACTGGATTAAAAAAAATTATGAACCAGGAAATTTCCTTCAGAATAGATAGCCATTTTCTTCAGAATAGATAGCCATTTCTTTTAGCAGGTTATCCATTTAATATTTTTTTGAAGAAAAGTATATAAGGTGCAGCAATTTGGACCTGCAGCCAAGCTAATGAACAGTAAAGATTAAATATTGAGAAATACTACTTTGGGGAGAAATCAGTTTCATTGTTGTCACCTCTTGTGAGTATTGACAGTTTGTATCAATATACTCTTAATATAATGACATTCTGACAGATTTCATGATATAAAGGGTGGGTGGGTCATTTCCCTGGTAAAACAAATTTGAGAAACTTGTAATAAATTTCGGTTATGAAATGAATATCTACTACTGGTTTTCTCAATAATCTTTCTTATGCTGTTAGCCATTACAGAGCTAGTTACAGTGCTAGATGGGGCTGTTCTTCGTTACCCAAACTTACTTGACCGTGAAACCTTGTACTGAACTTGTGTTCTGTGCACTTATTCTTCTGCAAATGTTTTTGTTGCCTTCTTGGCTCCATAGCTTGATTCATGCCAGTACTTTTAATTTGGTTAACTAACCTCTTCTCCCATCTCTGCCCCATGAAATCCCACTTATCTTTTAAAGTGCAAGTGTGTTTCATCCAAAGAAGGCTTCTCATCATCAATTATAGGAATGTGATCTTTTCTCTGAGCTCTCATAACAATTTTAGTGTTTCCTGTGACACCTGTCCTGTGTTGCTTTTTATTATATGGATATATAGTAATTTATAAGGAAAAAATTACCACATCCCTTTTAAGGACCATGTATAATGTAATTTATTGAAAGCTGTAAGGCCTATATAAATATGATGCTATTCCTCAGTAAAAATTTTATTTGTATTTTTTTCAATTACACGAGTAGCTATTTTATAAACTTTAGTGAGTGATTGTGTTGAAATTCATTGCCACATTTTAATCTTTGACTCATATTTCACATCCTTAGTTCTTTTTTTGTTTGTCTTTTTAGGGCCACACCCATGGCATGTGGAGGTTCCCAGGCTAGGGGTCCAATCAGAGCTGTAGCTGCTGGCCTACACCACAGCCACAGCAACTTGGGACCTGGGTTGCGTCTTTGAACTACACCACAGCTCACGGCAATGCCAGATCTTTAATCCACTGAGCAAGGTCAGAGATTGAACCCAAGTCCTCATGGATGTTAGTTGGATTCCTTAACTGCTGAGCCACGATGGGAGCTCCACATCCTTATTTCTTAACACATTTACTCGAGCCTGCTCCTTCCATGCAGTGGCTCCATCAGTTAGAGCGCCACCTCCCTGCCCCCATTGCTCTTGAGACTTTTGTCCATCAGACTGGTGGCTGGCATTTGGAGGTTTCACTTCTTTTTTCTCTCAGATTGTGCCCGCCTTTCCATCAGACAACTGGCACACCCTTGAAATTTACCTGTGGTCCCCTGTGCCCTGTGAGAGAGGCCTGACCCTTGAGGCCCTGAGCCCCGCTTGTAGGGTCTTCCTCTCTGTGTTCCCTGCTTCTGGCCCTGGCGGGGGAAGGGCGAGTGGGCTCATGGTAACCATCCCTTGGCTGCTGAGTGGCCTCAGAGGGGCCTGCAGCCTGGCCTTTAACCCCAGCTCAGGGCTCGAGGCCCGGAAGCTACTGGGAGGCACATTTGTGAATTGATCAAGCCAGAAACTTAGCAGGTGGCTCAGATGTGTGGTCTGCACCGTCCCTCACCTGGCCTTAGTTACTGCAACCTCTTAAGTCTTCCCCACAGCCCTCTCCATTCCTTGGTGTTGCTGTGATTCAGGTCAGTGGTGCCCTTGCCACGTCGTGTCAGGGCTGTTCAGGGTCTCCTGGGGTGAGGGTCTCCTGGCCCCTCTCCGTGGCGGGCCCTCAGTCTCTCTCCCTCTGTCAGGGCATCTCGCTGCCACCCCCTGCTGCTGGCTCATCAAGGTTCCTGTTGGATCAGGTGATTGCGCTTTTAAAGCTGCCTCACATGTTGACAGGACTAGGTTCCTTAGCGGGACATTCGCCCCCCGCCCCCTTTCTCCGGCTCTGTCCCTCCAACTGCCCTCCAGTCCCCACCTCTAACAGATGCTGCCCAAGCAGGCTGCATTATGCTGCTGTGTTTTCGCACGGACTTTTGTCCTTTACTGACTTTTTACCTCCTGGTTGGCCCAGTGAAGTCATCCCAGTCCTTTAGCACTACTTCCTTTCTCAGTGTTGACAGACTTTCACTCCTGCCCGGTGTCATCAGGTACCATGTGTACCTGTTCTGTGGCGCTTCTCGAGCAGCTGGAGTTATTTGTGTCTTTCCCCTTCCCTGCCTGGGAAGGTGGGTTGGAATTGTACTTGTTAGCCCAGGGTATGCTGGGTACCCGGTCTACGGTTGTTGACTACATCCATCAGTGACTCTGAAATCTGATGTTGGCTGCTAGGTGGATGGTGCCTCCAGGTAGAGATGTAGCAGTCATTTGTTATGCATTGTTGCTCACTCCTGCTGTAGATATCCACTGATGCAGCAAGAGCCTGTAGGTGAAGGCAAGACTTTTCTAAAATTTATGTGGAAAGACAAAGAAACTAGAATAGCTAAAACAATTTTGAAAAATGAGAATAAAGTGTGAAAAGTCAATCTGTCCAATTCCATAAGCTGCAGCAGTCAGTTCCGTGCGTTGTTGCTGTAGGTATAGACACACAGATCAAGATTCAGGGCAGAGGTGTTCCCATGGTGGTGCAGCAGAAACGAATCCGACTAGGAACCATGAGATTGCGGGTTCCCTCCCTGGCCTCACTCAGTGGGTCACGGATCCGACATTGCAGTGAACTGTGGTATAGGTCGCAGATGCGGCCTGGATCTTGGCTCCAATTAGACCCATAGCCTGGGAACGTCCATATGCTACAGGTGTGGCCCTAAAAAAAAAAAAAAAAAAAAAGCCAAACATGCAATCATCATATGACCCAGCCATTGCACCGCTTGGCTTTCATCCCAGAGAAATGAAGACTTATGTTCACAAAAAAACCTATACGTGGATATTTCCAGGAGCTTTGTTGTAATAGCTAAAACCTGTAAAAGAGCCAGATATTCTTCTGGGTGGATGAATGGTTGAACAAACCATGGTGTGTCCATGTCATGGACCACTGCTTAGCAACTAAAAGGAGAGAGCTGTTGACACATAAGACCACTGGGTGATTCTCCAGAGAGTTATGCTGAGTACAGAGCGCTAATCCCCAGAGTCATTTATGCCACATGAGTGAAGTGGCAAAGTTATAGAAATAGAAAACGGATTATAGGTTGCCAGGAGTTAAGGAAGGGACTGGAAGAAAGTGGTGTGGCTTTAAAGGGCAGCTTGAGGGGTCCTTGTAATGGAATGTTCTGTGTCAGTGTTGATACCACGATTATGATGCTGTCCTGTAGTCCTGTGCGATGTTACCATTGGAGGAGATGGAGGAAGGGGGACACAGCATTTCTCTGTATTATTACACCGCACGTGAAGTCACAATTATCTCAAAAAGTTTAATAAAAGAAAGGGAGCACTTAGTAGGTGTGTGTACTGTGCTAACCATGAATATGCAGAGTTGAGCAGAAATGGACACCCAGGCCTCGAGACACCTGGGGGGGAGGACAGACGTTACTAATTAATCATGTCAGTCAGTACCACCTTACACCTGGAGTAAGTGCTGTAAGCAGAGTGTGGGAACTGACAGCAAGAACTTGACCTAGCCAGGGAAGGCTTTCCTGAGCGGCTGGACTTCCAGCCACTTGCTGCTGCTCTCTGTGCCTCAGTTTCTTGCTCTGTTAGATGAGGGTAACAGTAGTATCCAAGCTGCAGGGTTGTGGTTGTATTTACTACAAATACTAAAGTAGTTAATTTGTAACATGCTTAGGATGGTGCCTAAAGTCTAATAAACTCTGATTAAAAGTTTAACCCAATAAAGGGATGCTTGAGGTGCACCCTGAAGAATGCCTAGGAGAGGTAACTAGATGAAGAGGGGAGGGTCTGTGCCAGGCCCAGGGAGGAGATGAGGGGCGGGCAGGACAGCCTGGTGAGGCCCAGGGAAAATGTGCATCCAGAACACGGGGGAAGCATGCCCCCCCACCCCCACGGGTAGCACAGGGACTGCAAGGGGCTTCAGCACTGAGGTCAAGAGTTGCTGAGCGTGGTGAAAAGTGATGAAGACCTTAACCCACATAGTGGGGAGAGACCACCATCAGTCTTGCTTTTAGAGAAGACCGTGCTGGCCGCAGTGTGTGGACCAGATGAGGGGGTCAGAGTGATCTCATGTAGGTCATTTAGGAACTTGCTGTGGTGCACCAGGCTTTCTCCCTGAGATTTCTCTGGGTTATGGCTACTCTTCACAGCTCTGCAAGAATATATTTGCAAGCCACCGGGTCTATTACAATGTTTTCAAATGGTTTTAAATATGTTTTTGACAATCTAAAAGGAAAACATAATTTCGTAGTATTGTTTTCCTTTACTTATATGCAGAATTTCTGCTGTTGTATCATGACTGACATAGCCTTTTGTGGTCAAGCCTGGGAATTGAGTTTAGAACCTAAAACAGTTTAACACTGGTGTGCAGATTCCTTCTGTGTATTTCCTTTATGCTCCCATAGAGTTTTGAATATTTTGTAGCAGTGCTGTTCAGTAAAAAATTTGTAAAAAATGTGCTGCAAATATGAGACATATGTAATCTTAAATTTCTTAGTAACCACATTAAAATGGTGAGATTGATTTTAATGCTATGTTTATTTAACCCAGTGTATCTAAAGTGTTATTTCAACTTGGACTTAATATAAAATTATTAATGAAATATTTGACATTCTTTTTTCTCCTTAGGTCTTAGAAGCCCAGTATGTATTTCACTTTAGAACACATTGCAGTTTGGACTAGCCATGTTTCAGGGTTTCTGGGTTAATAAGAATAGTTTTTCTTTTTTTTTTTTTAAAGTTATTGAATTTATAGGAATAGTAACCCATGCAGGCCTGAGGTAGTATCGTTTTGGAACAGAAATGGTTTCTCTAGTTGTAAAGAGGGTGTGGAATCTAGATGTCCCATAGGGGTGAGTGAAATGAAGATTTTATTTTTCATTTTTTTTGTCTTTTTAGGGCCACACATGTGGCATATGGAGGTCCCACTCTGGCACAATGGGATCAGCAGCATCTTGGAAGCACTGGGACACAGGTTCAGTCCCTGGCTATGGCACAGTGGATTAAGGATTTGGTGTTGCTACAGCTGTGCCTTAGATCCTGACTGTGGCTCAGATCTGATTCCTGGCCTGGGAATTCCGTATGCCTCAGAGTGGCTAAAAATGGAAAGAAAAAAAGAAAGCCTTTTGGTTATTTACTCAAGAGCCGCTATATTGAATTTGATCAACTCTAAGGATACTGCAAAGTTCTTAGCATGAATAATTATTTTCACACTATTCTAACATTTACCTTGAAATAAAACTCTTGTTTTAATTAGTGTATTATAATGAATCTCAGTGTGTTATAATAGTCTGTCTTTGATAGAGGTGGCCGTAAAACATTCATAAAGTTTCAAAGCAGTAACTGTTTAAGATTTTCTTTGTAACTTAGGTGCTAGTTTTTGGTTATTTTTCCAAGATCAGGTTAACCTTGTAGAGGGGATTTATTTTTTGGAGACTGAATGCATTTCTCTCTCTCTCTTTTTTTTTTTAACCTGGTTGATTGACTAAGCAGTCTGACATTTTGATACATGCATTGTGTTTCATTCACTGTGCCAGGTGCTGAGAGTAGATCTCTCAAAGTTTACCTTCTCTGAGGTGGTCTTTAAGTTAGGAAATTTATATAAGAAATCTCTTAAAGATAGTTATCGGTATTTAATTTTTCTAAAAGGTGTAGAAGCTTTACAAATACTTTTTAGTTATTACAGTTCTTTGGGATTATTTTTACACATGTAGAAGGAAATTTTACTGAGGACAAGAGACTGTCTTTAAAACACTTCAAGCCTTCAGTACTAGAATTCAGCTGTAGAATTGGAGTATGCTCAATTCCCTTCATCTTTAATTTTCTGTGTGTGCTCATTATGACATATCTAATAAGTCTTGTTTTACCAGGTTTACTGGTTGAACTGCTCTTACGGCTCTGTCTTTCAAGTACCCACACAGAACCTTTCAAGTCTGCTGCTAATGTCTAGCATGCTTAAGTTGAACTGTCATTTCGATGTTGAGCAAGTAGGTAGATGCTTTAAAAAAAAAAAGAAATTATTTAGGTGTTACACTGGCTTTAAAATAGAGTAAGAACAATGCACACTTGTGTACTTACTTGTTATCTACTTGGAAAAAATGGGAATTGTTGCCTATTACGTATTTTTCATGGTCGATGTTTGATTATGGGCTCTGAAGGTTTAAAGTTTAAAATGGTGAAAGGAGAATGAAATCTTAAAAATATTTTAATTACAGTATTTTAAAATTAGTATTTGCATCTGGTAAGATAATGAAAAGGGACAGACCTGGTACTTGAGCATCGGCCCGTTCCCCTGTGGGCACCTGTCATGGAGATCCCTCCAGAGATGGTCAATACCCAGTCCACCAACTATGTCCTGTATGTCATCCTACACCACATCCCACTTTTTTGGAAGAGGGAACCCAAAGCATTTCTCTGTACTTTGTTTTTTGTCTTAACAATTGATCTTGGAGATTTATACTATTACCTGAAGAAATTCTCCATTCTTTTTTTACAACTGCTTGTAATGGTGAATGAAGTTTTCACTTTTTTAAAAAAAATACAGAGACCAGAAGTTTCCTTTTGGGAATTCCTGTCTTGGCGCAGTGGAAATGAATTGTTAAACTAGGTGATTTTGGGAGTTCTCGTCGTGGCTCAGTGGTTAGCGAATCCGACTAGGAACCATGAGGTTGCGGGTTCCATCCCTGGCCTTGCTCAGTGGGTTAAGGACCCGGTGTTGCTGTGAGCTGTGGTGTAGGTTACAGACGCGGCTCAGATCCTACGTTGCTGTAGCTCTGGCGTAGGCCGGCGGCTATGGCTCTGATTCAACCCTTAGCCTGGGAACCTCCATATGCTGTGGGAACAGCCCAAGAAATGGCAAAAAGACAAAAAAAAAAAAAAAAAAAAAACTAGGTGATTTTTCTTACATGTTGGGAAAACGCTAAGGCCATTTTTTCCTCCTTTTTCCAGAAAATCAGACAGCTAAATGGAGTCTGAGCAGCTGTTCCATAGAGGCTACTATAGAAACAGCTACAACAGTATAACCAGTGCGAGTAGTGATGAGGAGCTTTTAGATGGAGCAGGTGTGATTATGGACTTTCAGACTTCTGAAGATGACAATTTGTTAGATGGGGATACAGCAGTTGGTAAGTTTGGCTTTACAACTCTTAAATATTTGTAGTGGTGGATATCTGCTAATAAATGTATACATTGTTTTACTGAAGTTACATTTTGGGTTTACTTTTTAAAATTTGAGGTGAGTCATGTAATATAAAGTTAACCATTTTAAAGTGTGCAAATCCATGGCATTTAGTACCTCGACAGTGTTGTGCAACTACCGCTTGTGTCTAGTTTTCATTACCTCCAAAGAAAACCTTGTATATGGATAAACTTTAAAATTTAAGTATAGCATAGTACAGAGGGGTGTCTACCTCTCCTTGGAGTTCTCAGAAAAATGGATAGAGGGAGACAAATAGAGTTATTATGAAAGGTTGGCTCTTTGGTTGTGGAGGCTGAGAAGTCTTACCATCTGCCATCTTCAAATTGGGGGGGTGGTGGTGCCTGGAAAGCTGGTGGTGGAGTTGCAGTCCAGACCTGAAGGCCTGGGACCTGGGGAGCTGGTGACCTCAGACTGAGTCTGGGGCACCCCATCCGGGAGTGCTGCTGTCCCAGGGCAGGAGGAGATGGGTATCCTTTCCTCTGCCTTGGTGTTCTCTTCAGATCTTCACTTTGACCAGTTGCATTGGTCTGTGGCAGTGAATTCAAATGCTAATCCCTTTCAGAAAGTCTTTCACAGACACACCGAGAAATAATCTTTCATTAGCTATCTGGGCATCCCTTAGCCCAGTCACGTTGACATATAAATTAGCCATCACTACAGTCATCACATCACAAGTATGGAAATTAATAAATTTCTGCAAAGTGAACACCCTAATACAACTAACTATGCCTCAATCAAGAAATAAAACATGATGGTTCCCCCAGAATTCTCCCTTGTTCTCCCTTCCAATTTCAAAGGTAACTCTTGATTTCTGTCACCACAGATTAGTTTTACAGGTATTTAAATTTTATGTAAATGGAGTTTATATACTGTGTATACTCTTAAGTCTGGTGTCATTTACATGTGTTTTGATTCATCTGGGTTGTTGAATATAGCAGTAGTTAGTTTAGATTCATTGCTGTATAGTATGCCATTGTGTAAATATGCTAGAATAATTTATCCTATCCATCATATATTGCAAAAGAATACTTAGTTGTTTTTTTTTTTAAGATTTTTGGCTGTTAATAATGCTGAGAATTTTCATGTACATATATTTTAATGCACATGATGTACACAATTCTGTGGGTTTTATACATCAGTATGGCATTCTTAAATGACAGGGTATGTGGGTCTCAGATACAATTTTTAAAACATTTTTGGCCGCACCTGCAGAATAGGTTAACTCTCGGGTCTGCGATGGAATCTGAACCCCAGCTGTGACCCACACCACAGCTGTGGCAACAGCAGACATACTTAATTCATTGCGCCACTGTGGGAATTCCTCAGATACTGTTGAAGATAGTTCCAAAGTGATTATGGCCTGTACATCTTGTCAGCAGTGTGCAAGAGTGCTGGTGGTTGCACATATTCACCTATATTTAATATCATCTGCTTTAAAAATTTTGTCTATTCTAGTGTGGGTGCAGTAGTCTCAAATTTTGGGCTTTATTTACATTTCCTTAATTACTTATGAACTTAAATGCCTTTTGCATGTTGATTCTTTATTTTTTTTAGGGCCACACCCACAATATATGGAAGTTGCCAGGCTTGGGGTCAAATTAGAGCTGCAGCTGCTGGCCTACACCACAGCCACATCAATGCAGGATCCAAGCCGCATCTGTTACCTATACGGCGGATCCTTAACCCAGTGAGGGAGGCCAGGGATTGAACCTGCATCCTCATGGGTACTAGTCAGATTCATTACCACTGAGCCATGACCAAACTCCTTGATTGACCTTTTTTTTTTAATTTAATTTTTATTTTTATTTGTTTTTTTGCCTTTTCTAGGGCCACTCCTGCGGCATATGGATGTTCCTGGGCTAGGGGTCTAATTGGGGCTGTAGCCGCCGGCCTACGCCAGAGCCATAGCAACGTGGGATCCAGGCCATGTCTGCAACCTGTACCACAGGTCACAGCAACGCCGGATCTTTAATAACCCACCGAGCAAGGCCAGGGATTGAACCCTCAACCTCATGGTTCCTAGTCGGATTCGTTAACCACCAAGCCGCGATGGGAACTCCTTGATTGACTTTTTAGATAGCCTCTTTTGCAATGACTGTTCAGTCTTTTTTGCCTATTTTATGAATTCTTTATGCATTCTGATTATGAGTCCTTTGTCAGGTGGATGTATTACAAGTGTCTTCTCTTGTTCTATAATATGCAATTCTACTCTTAATGGAATCTTTTGAATCAACTTTAATGAAATCCAGTTCATCTTTTATTCTTTATACTTTTGTGTTCTGTTTAAGATCACTTCCTATACTTTAAGGTCAAGAAGATAATCTCTTGTTTTCTTCTAGGGGTTTTATTTTTTGTGTGTGTCTTTCACATTTAGGTTTATAATCTACCTACAGTTAATTTTTATATGTGACGTGAATTGTGTTGAGATTCACTTTTTCCCATGTTGATAACTAGTTGACTCATTTGTAGAAGAAACCTGTTCCCCAGTGACATCCTTGTCATCTATCAAGTGAATGTGTTTCTCCAGTCTATTTTTGGACTTTTTATTTTGTTACATTGAAATATTTGTCTATTCTGATGCCCAAACCTAGAATATATATGCATTTTGTTTTTCACACTAGTTTTATGTTAATGTAGTCCATTTACATTTAATGTAGCCATTGATATATTTAGGTTCAAATCTATCTTTCTCTTTGTGTTCTATTTGTCACAGCTGTTTTTTTTCCCCTCACTTTCTTTCTCTTCCTCGTATTACTTGTTAGTCACACATTTATATTTTGTTTGGTTGTTTAGAGATTATAAGATGTGCTCTTGATTTATTTGTTCTATTCTAGTACTTTTACCACTTTATGGGAAACGTAGGAGTCTTAAGATACGTTCCCTCTTCTAATCCCCTGCCTGCATTTTTGTGACACTCCTCTCTATTTTAATTCTTTACATATTTTAAATTACACAAGACATTATTGTTGCATCTTATGTCTGTGCCTGTTTAGATTTCACCACTTTACTCTTTCCACTGCTCTTCATTCTTTCTTGTATTTTCATGTTTCTGTCTGGGATAGTTATCTTTCTGCCTGTAGAACTCTCATTAGTATTGCTTTTAATTACAATCTGCTAGCAATAAGTTCATTGCGTTTTTGTGTAAGCCTTTGTTTTCCCTTTATTTATTTAATTTGTCTTTTTAGGGCTGCACCCGAGGCATATGGAGGTTCCCAGGCTAGGGGCCGAATTGGTGCAGCTGCTGGCCTACACACAGCCACAGCAATGCAGGATCCGAGCCATATCTGTGACCTACACCACAGCTCATGGCAACGCCGGATCCTTAACCCACTGTATGAGGCCAGGGATTGAACTTAGGTCCTCATGGATACTAGTCAGATTTGTTTCCGCTGAGCCATGGCAGGAACTCCTCACCTTTATTTTTGAAGGATATTTTCAGCTGTATTCCAGATTTATAGTTAGCTTCTTTGAAAACTTTAAAGATATAATACTGGTGTTATTTGCCTTCTGTTGAAAAGACAGCCATCAGTCTCACTATCCATCCCCCCACCACTCTGGCATCTTTTGAGACTTTTTCTTTGTCTTTGGTGTGCCTAAGTTTGATATTCTTTGTGTGTATCCTGACTGGGGTTATTAGAGCTTCTTGAATTGTGACTTGATTAATTTTGACCAGTGTGTTCTCGAATGTTGTATCTTCCATTCTCCCTCCCCTCCTCTCCGTATAGGACTCCACTCACATGTATTAGTCTTTTCACTGAGACACTTATGTCTTTTATGCTCTTTTGCGTATTTTTTCTTTTTTTCTTTTCACTTGGATGTTTCAGCTCATTGGGGTAATTACCAAGGAATGTGATACCTGGATCGAATAATATGTTTAGTTTTGTAAGAAACTGCCAAACTGTCTTCCAAAGTGTCTGTACCATTTTGCATTTCTAGCAACAAGGAATGAGGAGTTCCTGTTGTGGCACAGTGGAGACAAATCTGACTAGGAACCATGAGGTTGCGGGTTCGATCCCTGACCTTGCTCAGTGGGTTGAGGATCTGGCATTGCTGTGAGCTGTGGTGTAGGTCACAGATGTGGCTTGTATAAATAATTATAGATGCTCTGGATATTGATATCTTTACCATAGTATATTTAGATCTTTTTTTGTGTGTGGAGCAGAGAGGTAGTCTAGGAGCCAGTTACAATGATCCCATCAAAGATGGAGAGAATTTGAAGCCTGGTTTCAGGCTTTCTGAGGGTTAGTCTATTTTTGGTGTACGTTATTTTTAGTGCATAGCCCTTGAGGATTTTAGCAGATAGCCTAGTGTGTTTACTGAGACTCTCTCTCTTTGTTGGTCACTGAAATTCAGTTTCTGTCTCCCTGGCATTCTGACACTGATGGCAGTTCTGCTTATCCTTTAGTCTCCTAAGCACTGTTCTGTGCTTAGTTTCTCAGCCTCTTGCTCATGCAGTTTAGGAATTGTAATGGTTTTTAGCGGGAAGCATTATGGCATGAACTGTTCTTTTTTCTCTATTAAGTCCACGTGCCTTGACCTCGTGAGCCTGGCAAAAGCTCTCAGCTCCACTTTTCCCTGGGCCTCCTGTCATGCTGCTGCTCTGACCAGAAATGGCTCGGCACAAAGTGGCTGGGGCTATTGGGTTACTACTCATTTCACTTCTTTTTGTACTTCAGTTCTTGCTGCCTTGTGTGGTCTCTGGGTATTTTCAGTGTTCTTTGATTTACAAAACATCAACAGTATTTTGCTATTATTAGTCGTTTGCTCTCTTAGTCATCAATGGATTTTTCCCCTCATTTTAATTATAGTTACACACCAAGTAAACACGTGTATTCATAATTTGAAAAATCAGGTGAAATTTAACAGCATCCCATTTTTCGCATGTGTTGGAAGGAGCTCTTTGGCTCTTTCTATGAATTAACACAGGGCAGTAGACAGACAGGGGGCCCTGGCCCTTCCATCTTCCACACTGCTATCCTGTGCGGGAGATGGCTTTGTTCATGGTTTTCAATAGAAGAATGTCCAGTAGGAAGGAAGGGGCAAGGGTACAAGAAAGGGTCTCCTTTTGTTGTTCTTCTTCTTATCAGAGAGGGTAATTTTCTAGAACCCAGTCAGTAGTCTTCCTCTTACATAACTGGCTAAAATTGGGTTACATGTCTGCATCTAGGCCGATGACTGACAGAGAGGAATGAGATTACTGACTGATTAGAACAGTCATGATTTGTTCCTGGGAATTAGGCACATTACTAACCAAATAAAATTAAGGTTCTGTTAGCAAGGGAGAAGGGGGCATGACCACAGGGTTGGTCAGCACCGTTCATGTTTTCCACACAGTCTGTCCTCAGAGTTAGCCTCGGAGAAGGTACAAGTTGTGGAACAACAGTTGACAACTTTTAAAAAAGATTTTATTGGACTGCATTTGATGTGTGCTAAATTGGGTGGTATAGATGTAAATGCGACATCTTGAGAAAAGGATGTCATTTTGATACCTGTTTAGAATTGCCAAGAGTGGAGGTAGCACATGCAGGCCCAGCAGTGGGAAAGGTCTGATTTGTGAGTCAGAATGTTCTTTGGTACAATGGTGATAGCCCCTCTTTCAGCCTAGCATGTGGTTCTCTTCACAGTAGCTAGGGGAGGAACATCCTGGGAGAAGCGGGCCCCAGCTGGGCCAGGGCGACGTCAGGGGGAGCGCTCATCTCTGTCTGCTCGGTGTCTTGAGCAGGGCACTGGAAGTAGGACAAGCAGTTGGGTTTTAAATGTTCTTTTATGACTTAGTGTCTCTTTAGAATACCCAACAAATCAGTAATAACTGGGAAGAAATGGTGGTGTCTCAGCATGGGGGTTGAATAAAAATATTATGTTCAGGAGTTCCCATCGTGGCTTAGCAGTTAGAAAACCCAGCTAGCATCCATGAGGATGAGAGTTTGATCCCTGGCCTCATTCAGTGGGTTAAGGATCCAGTATTGCCATGAACTGTGGTGTAGGTTGCAGATGCAACTCAGATCCTGCATTGCCATGGCTGCATTGGTGTAGGCCGGGGGCTGTAGCTCCGCTTGGACCCCTAGCCTGGGAACTTCCATATCCCACTAGTGCAGCCCTAAAAAGACAAAAAGAACAAACAAACAAACAAACAAAAAAAAAAAAAAAAAAAAAGGAAAAAATCTTATGTTCATTGGCTTTCAAGATGTAGACCTGAATTTACATCTTGGCTCTGCCAGGTACTAGATCTGTAACTCCTGTAAGTCTCTCAGCCTCATTTTTCCTCTTTAACTGGTAGTGGTACTCTCTTCTTTTGTGTTGCTTTCCTTTTGGATATGTTAGACTCTCCCCTCAACTTGAGCATTTTTCTTTTAATTTAGCATTCACTTGAGGTGTCAGGACCATTTCCAGTAGTATTAAAAAGGATATAGTGGGTTTCTCTTGTGGCTCAGTGGTTATGAACCCAACTAGTATCCATGAGGATGCAGGTTCGATCCCTGGCCTCTTTTTAAGGATCCCTCCTTTTTAAGGATCTGGCGTTGCTGTGAGCTTGTGGGGTAGGTTGTAGACACGTCTCATATCTGGTATTGCTGTGGTTGTGGTGTAGTCCTGCAGCAACAGCTCCGTTTTGACCCTATGGCCTGGGAACTTCCACATGCTCTGGGTATGGCCCTAAAAATACAAAAAAAAAAAAAAAAAAAAAAAATGGATATAGCACTAAAACTAAAATATGATTCTAGATTAGGATTGAGGGTTAGGGATAAACCACTTTGGACTCCATGAACTCCTGTAGATAGTTCAATTATTTATTTTTTGTACAGCACTTGTTTTGAAAATAACTAAAGAGAGAGACCCATGGATCTCAAAAATGAAATCAGCCTTAACTGTTCAGAGTGAATACTAAATAATCAAGAACTTGATTAAAAAATAGAAGTTATCCTTGATAATGATGACTAGTTAGTAGAATCAAAAATTTAAATTAGTGGAAAGCTGAAAAGTTAGACTTGATATATACTTATATTAAGTATATCAAGAGAGTCACTTTAGTCTGTCATTCAGATTCTTTGGAAAATGCAAAACTTTTCATTACAAGTAGCAGGAAAGAGGGCCAAGATTTTGTCGTCAGAGTTGTCTTCATTAAAGACGACCATATGGTTCTTGCTTCATTGAAAATGAAACACAGGAGCAGTCATCCGTACAACCTCAGTGTTATTCTTAGGTGGTACTGTCCTCACTGGGAACAAAAAAACATGACCGATGAGGCGAAAACCAGGGTCAACCATGTGTGTAGCAAGTTAACTTTCAACGATTAGTTTGTGTCAGTGTCGGGTAACGAGTTTAAAATGTAGGTTCTTCTGTCCCTTCTTATCTTTTGTGAAATGGGAGTAGAATGGCTTACCTGCCATGTCAAGAGTCACTCCCAGGTTTCTAGATTGTACGTAATTTGTTGTGTCATCAACCAAGGGACGAAGGTTTGAGGAATGGTGGCCTCGAGAGATGCAGAAGCATGGCATTAGTACGAGAAACCGAGCTGTCTCTTAGAAGTGGATTCATATAACCAGGATCTTAGATCCTCTTAGGTAAAAAATGCTAACAGTTACTGTGAAAAGTATATTAATGTTTTTTTTCATTTGAAAGAAAAGGTGTAAAGCAGCATATAAAGACACACAAAATTCAATAGTTAACATAAATATTTGAGAAGGAGCAGGCAAAGGGGACACATCTTGAAATGGCATAAAATGTAGCGAGGAATGGGGCCAATAAACACGTATTAGCAGTATCGCATTTCTGAGGGGAGACTACGAATTGGGCTCTAAGTTTTGTAGCAGCAGAAGAAATGAGGGACCCTGCGTCATTAAGTGATTCACAGTGTTTATGAGAAGAAAAACCCAATCAGTTTCTCAACAAACACCCTCTTACTGACATTAGGATAATCCGTGACCTAGTGAAATGGACCCCAAGCACCAGACTGATTTTCAAGGCTGTGCTTGGAGTAAATAGCAGTGATTTTCCCAGGGCTTTTGAGGTAAGATCCATCTGTGTTGCTGACTAGACTCTGCAGGACCTGTTCCACAAGGGCCCTGTCATTATATGGTACAGGCATTGGCTGTGGTGTTCTGCCAGGATCCATAGATGCATTTTAGGGTATCTTGAAATAGACGGACTGTCTGGAAGCTTTCAGAAGTCATCATGGTATGTTATTTTCTGCTGAAGGTTTGATATGTAGTAGATAGTGATTTTAGAATTATGTTTTAGAATTATAACAGAGTGATTTACTTACAATCCGCTCATTTTTAAGAATTTGAAGAGCATGACAAAACCTCAGACTGAATAGAAGCCATGAGAAGGCCTCTTAGTGAAAAGTGGAGGCTGTACTCATGGGTAGGTTATTTGAAAATAATTTTGTACCTGCTAGAAAACATAGATAAATGATTAACAGAAGGTCCACAACTTACATTCCATGCGACAAGGTCATGATAATTGCAGCTGTGATCAATTTTAAAGGGAGTAGCTCCCATAGACACTTAAAAAAAAAAAGGTAAAACAAAGCACTCTCTCATGTATCCACAAAATGCCTGGCTTTGACTGATATTTAAGTATATTTTTTAAGGTAATATTTCACAGACCTTTTGTTCTCAAGATTTCTTTCTATTTTTAAAAGATTATTGAGGACACTAACAAGCTTTTTTTTTTTAAATGTGAGTTATAGCTATCAATATTTACTCTATTAATTAAAACAAAAAATTCAGTCTTTTTAAAATTCATTTAAAAATAACTCCTGAAGTTCCTCTTGTGGCTCAGAGGGTTAAGGACCTGACCGTGTCTCTATGAGGATGGGGTTTGACCCCTGGCCTCACTCAGTGGGTTAAGGATCCAGCGTTGCTGTGGTGTAGGCTGGCAGCTGCACTCCAATTTGACCCCTGGCCTGGGAACTTCCATATGCCAAGGATGTGGCTGTAAAAAAAAAAAAAAAAAAAATTAATTAAACCAAATAACTCTTTATATTGTAACACTAGTAATATTTTTATGAAAAAAGTATGTTTTCTGAAGTAAAAATAAACTTAGAAGAGTGGCATTGTCTCATGTTTTTTAACTACCTCTAGAATCTGTTTTAATAGAAAACATCTAGATTGTTTGTTCAACCTCATGTGATGTGTTGTTTAGTTGAAACATATGAGAAAAGTAAGAAAATTTGACCTTATACAAATAGTTAGAAAAAGAGGAAATATAACTATAGTCTTCATATCATTGTAGATACTCTTCTTTGATACTGCACCCAAACTGGACAAATGGTATTTTCTTAAAGGTTAATTACAGTTGGTAACTGAACCCATACTGATAAACATTTTGTCCTGTGTTACATTAAAATCCATTGGCCTATCTTGTGCTTTGAGGGGTATATTGCCCATGCATGGGTAGGTTATTTGAAAATAATTTTGTACCTGGTAGAAATTGTCATTTGGAGATTGATTTTTAGTTTGCTATGGCTGTCATAGCAAAGTACCACAGACTGCATGGCTTCAACAAAAGATGTATATATATTTTTGATTTATAGGAGAGGTTTATTTTAAGAACTATCACAACATGTAAAAACTACATAAAGTCTTGATTTCCACTCATGCAGTAGTAAATTTGACATAATACATCATAAAAAATTTTTTTTAAAATCCAGAATGCACAAAGTACTGCACAGTTTGATCACTAAGTCAAATCAGTTGATAAGCATACCTCATGGAACAGTTTCCTGTCAGCCAAGGGCACAGCCACAGTAGAGACTTAAAGTCCGAAGCAGGAGTTCCCGTCGTGGTGCAGTGGTTAACGAATCCGACTAGAAACCATGAGGTTTCGGGTTCCATCCCTGGCCTTGCTCAGTGGGTTAAGGATCCGACTTTGCTGTGAGCTGTGGTGTAGGTCGCAGACGAGGCTTGGATCCCATGTTGCTGTGGCTCTGGCATAGGCCGGCAGCTACAGCTCCAATTGGGAACCTCAATATGCTGCGGGAGTGGCCCTAGAAAAGGCAAAAAAAAACCCAAAAAAAACAAAAAAAAAACCGAAGCAGAGGGTTTGGCAGGGTTGTTGGTTTCCTCTGAGGCCTCTCTCCTTAGCTCTTCAATGGCTGTCTTCTCCTCTCCTCCTCTGGTCTGAGTCTTAATCTCTTCTTCCTTAAGAATACTCATCCTGCTGGATTAGGCTCCACCCTAGTGACCTTATTTAAATTTACCTTTTTAAAGGCCTTGTCTCCAAGCACAGTCACATTCTGAGGTACTGGCCGTTAGGGCTTTTGTCATATGAATTTGGTGAGACACATTTCAGCCCATAACAGATTTATGCAGATCTCACTAACCCTCACACATTTTATTACACAAAACCAACACATCATGGTTTTTTTGTAGTGTTGCCACCAATCCCACAATCCCATCAGAAGTCTAACACTTGGGAGGCTGTCGGGCTCATGTTGGTGAATATAAGTTCAACAAAATTTAATTTTTGCTGGAAAGCTTGAATTTTATTATTGGCAACAAGTACTATTCATTGTTTTACTTGAAGAGACAGGTTCACTTGATTCATTTTGAGAAAATGTCTGCCAGATTCCAAAGTCTAAATAGCCATAGCTTGTGTATCAGTTGTTCTTTTGAGTAAAAATGGTACCCATGAAAATAAGTTCAGCTCACAAGTCAGACATTGTCACGCAAGTGCTTTTCCTCAGGATGGAACCATGTTCAAGGGTAATATGCAGAAGGGCTTTCCATTTAATGAGTAACTTTGTTTTATGAGGGACATTTGGAAGGGAAACAGGCTTTTGTTCTCCAAGAGTGTGTGGTGCTAAAGAATACAGTGACCCCCTGTTCCCTTTTAGTGCCACTGCTTAGATTTGTGCTGGATGCCAGCTTTCTACGTGTCATTGCTCTTGACCATGAACAGAGTGAAAAAAACAGATGGTATCATGGAGGCTGAATAATGGCCCCCCACTCCATAATTCCTGGGTCCTGTAAATGGGTTACTTTCCATGATAAAAGGGACTTGGCAATTTTGAATAAATGAATAAAAAATAATAATAAATGAAGAATCATGGTTCTGAGTTGGATTCATTTTTGCTGTTGCCACGATGGGAACTCTAAAGACACCTTGACTTTAGACCCCTGGCTTCCAGAACTGCAAGAGAGTGCATGTGTACTGCTCAAAGTTTGTGGTAGTCTGTTACAGTAGTGGTAGGAAACTGGTACAGAGGTGTCCCTTTATAACAGGTGAGGTTTTTGTGAACATGTTTTAACCTCACAGACCCCCTGACAGAGATCTCGGGCATCTCCAGGGGTCTGTAGCATACATGTGATCACAATGAGAGAATCCTGCCTTGAGGTAAGCCAGCTGTCAGATGCATAGTGGGTCACGGCCTCAGGTCAATTGCTACATTACAGGCTGTCAGAGTGGAAGGGCTTGTATAAGAGGGTAAAATCTGTATATGTAATGTGTCCCCAGTTCTCTTAAAATACTGCATATGTACAGATGTAGAGGGAGATCCAGCAAAATAATGGCTTTTCTCTTGATGGAATTTGTTTTTTTAATGCTTTGCAGTGTTTTCCAAATTGTCACCAATTTGGCTGCAGATTTACAGAATGGAGCCAAAACGTCCCAGTCACTATAAGGTCTGATTGTCAATGTAGGAGGATAGAACATATTTCATAAATAGCTTGTTAACTTGCTTTATAACTTTTAAACATTTAGCCATATGGCAAACAGGCCTTCTTTTGTACTCTTACCCTGGGCCCTGTTCATGTTAGGTTTGGGCTTGTGCCTGGCTGCTGGACCTCCAGGTCTTTGTGCATGTTTCCTCTGCTTACAGTACCAGTTGTTACATGTACTTGGCTTCTCAGTTGAGACCCCATGCCCCTTGAAGCCTTACCTGACTTCTCAGGTTTGGTTTTGGGCCCCTCCTGTGTCAGATATTTGCTTTCTTGACTTTTCTTACTTGTTTTGGTTATAACCTGCCTTCCTCCTAGACTAAACGCACTATCTTTCAGTGTAATTATCCTAGTAATTCATGTTGGCTTGTAAGTCTCTTTTTCTCTCTGCGTTCTGTTTAGAGCCAATCTGTTATGTACTGATTACATACTTCACCTCTTGATGAGCAATCTTACTTTCCTTATTTCCACACTTTGGAGGGATTGGGTGCTAGTGAATTGTGGACAGCCATGGATGCTCTTTATTTCATCCTCTCTTCTTAAAATGTTTGGTGTGTTAGCGTACGTACAATGGACTCTCCTTAAAAGTTTGCTGCTTTATTAATTGATTGGTTGATTGATTTTAGGGCTGTACCTGTGGCATATGGAAGTTCCCAGGTTAGGGGTTGAAGCCGGCCTACGCCATAGCCACAGCAACACCAGATTGGAGCTGAGTCTGCAACCTACACCACAAGCTCATGGCAACGCCTGATCGATAACCCACTGAGCAAGGATGGGGATCAGACTCACATCCTCATGGATACTAGTTGGGTTTTTAACCTGCTGAGCTGCAACAGGAACTCCAGTTTGCTGCTTTATAGTCATCTGTTTTACGTAATAGCCAGTCCTATTTTAAAATTTTAGGAGTCTTTTTTCCTTCTTATTTATTGAACAAATGTGAATATATAGAGGAAAGTTTTGGTTCAACTGGACACCTGAAGCCAGTAGGATATTCAGTGGAGTGGCAGGAGCTGTCATCCCCCATGTTGTTAAATTGTATTGCACAGGAGCCCCAAGTGCTAGTGATATGCAGGAGGGAAAAGGCACAGGTATTAATATCCAGTCCCTGACATCACTGTCATCACTTCTGCTTCACATTTTTCCTATCTGAAAAATGAAAGCAAAATGTCTGTCTACCCTCCCGATTCAAAATAAAAGAGTACCGTAAAAGAAATGGTGGGAATGTTGCTGTTATACATGAGAGTCCTCTGTGGCGATTTTAGCTTGGGTCTCAAAGGTAAACTTATTTATGCTTAGTGCAGCCACCAAACAGATTACCTCATGACATTCATATAGATGATCCTGGGTTCATGATAATTCAGATTACTCTGAACTTCAGGTTACTATGAACTTTTTTTTTTTTTTTTTGGTCTTTTTAGGGCTGCATCCGTGGCATAGGGAGGTTCTCAGGCTAGGGGTCCAATTGGAGACAGAGCCACCAGCCTACACCACAGCCACAGCAATGCCAGGTCTGACCCGTGTCTGCGACCTGCACCACAGCTCTTGGCAACGCCAGATCCTCAACCCATTGAGGGTGGCCGGGGATTGAACCCGCGTCTTCATGGATACTAGTTGGGTTCATTAACCACTGAGCCATGAGGGGAATTCCAAGGTTACTATGAACTTCAGGATTAACCTCAGGGTTTAGTGACGACTCTGGTTGCCTGGGAAAGATGCTGGTTCTAGAGCTGGGGCAAGGAAAATAGACAGTGAGCCCAGAGTATGGATAGTACCAGAAGGAAGGAAGTGCTCAAAAACCAAAAAGATAAAGGCGCGTCAGAGCAACACTGGAAATGACCTTAGAGGATGACTAGTGGCCAAGACTGGAACAAGTTGGCCGAAAACAAAACAAAACAAAATGGTAGAATTGGATTATAACCAAAGTGTACAGTGAGTACATACATGTGACATAAATGATAGATTCTGATATAAATGATTGAACAAATAAGTGGGGGAAAAAAGCAAGTCTCCCCAGTAGAAGAATTCCAGATAGTTTCTGTGGGTAGTCCTACCTCCTGGAGGAGGGGCTTACCTCCTACCCCCTCCTCCTTTGAGGTGGGCTCAACTGGAGACTTTCTTCCCAAGGACAGGGGAAAAATAGTAACTGCAGCCCAGAAAGCTGGTGAACATTGCCTTAACCAAATACCCCAGGTGACCAGTACCAATAAGGCCATGTGGATGTCACATACCCCAGTATGGGACACCTTTGTGGCATCTTTCCCAAGACCTGTAACCCCAGTCTGAGCACAGGAGAAACAGTAGACAAAGCTAGACTGGGGGACATTTTATAGGACACTTAATGGGTCACGGTCGTGAAAAAACAGGTTTAAGCCTGAGAAATGCCAAGACCAGAGGAGTTTAGGGAATGTGTTACCTATATGTAAGGAAGTGTCCTGGATGGGACCCTGGGATAGAGAGAGGACAGTAACAGGAAAGCTGGTGAAGCCAGAGAAGGTCATGTCCCAGTGTCCGTTTCTTGGCTGAGAAGAACATACTCTGGACATGTAGGATGTTAATAGTCTGGAAACTGAGGGCGAGATATTCAGGACCTCTTTGTACAATCTTACCAGCTTTTTTTTATAAATCAGATTCATCCAAAGTAAAGTTTATTTTAAAAAATGAGTTGCAAAGAGTTAACTTGGAAATAATAAAAGCAAATTGTGCTTATTGTAGAAAATGTGAATGATAAAATTGAGGTAAGTTAAGATTACTCATAATCCTACTACCTGGAGATAACTGGTTATTTGGGTACATTTTTTCTATACTTAATTCTATGTCTATTCCATTCAGCAGATAATTCTTAGGCTCCTTTATGGGCCAGGTGCTTGGGTCAGTGCAGCAAATAAGAGTGATGTGTCTCTCCCATGGGGTCTGTGCTCTGGTGAGAGAGTACCATTAAAATAAATAATAATCCCACCAAAAACACTTATAAGGTGATACGGTAAATGCCATAAAGAAGCAATGTGGGTATGAGAGCTGACAGTGGAGAGAGGGGGCATGGATGGGGTGCTGGGAGTTGGAGTGCAGGTATACCAGGGGGAACCTGGGGTTGGGGTGGGGAGTTAGGAGCTGGAAAGGGAGGGGCTGAGTCTGAAGAGCTGGTAAAACCTGCATTTTAAGGTTTTGGTCCTTTATCCTGAGAATGAAAAGCTTATTCACCGGCCATGTGAGCACAGGGACTGAAAGGGAGTGAGAGGTGGGAGCTAAGGCAGCTCTGGAGGGAGTTGACGGTTCCTCTGATGGGCAGGTGACAGACGCAGAGTAGCTGTGTTCACCATGGGTTCAGCAGTGAAGTCAGCTAGACATGCTTATTGTTTGAATGTGGGCTCGGAGTTCAGTGCTCTGTATTTCTAGCTTATGTTTATGTGGTGGAAAGTTTTTCAGTTAATATTAAAAGCACTGCCTTATGTTACAAAGCTTGTCTTAATAATTTCTAGTGGTTGCATAATAATTGAAGACATGAATGTATTCTGAATTCCTAGAAGAAGTTACTGGGAAGAAGACATTTATTAATATCTGTTAATGTGTAGTGAATACAACAGGGTAGAATTGTTGCTAAAAACTCTAAATGTTGCTAAGACAGCTGGAATTGGTTGCTTTCTGTGAATAAGAATAACAAAGTTATTTGTTTGATATGAACTGCAGATGGAAGAACATTAATGAAATAATCCAAGAGTAATTTTTAGTAAACACACTCTCCTTGCATGGGGATTTATAGGCAGAAAGAAGTTTCTAATAGTATACACTTGAGGTATAGCTTAGATATCCAAGCAGTGTATTCTGAGTTAACATAATTTGACTTTGCCACAGACTTTCAAAGGTTATGCATGATGTCTTCAGTGGATGACAGGTTGATTTTAGTCTTACTGTTTCATCTGGCATCTACCGATAACATTGGTGGCATTGTTCTAGTGAGTGAGGCATTTGGCTCTAAAGTTGAATTTGGCAGCATAAATCCTTAACCCTTTAAAAACCACAAAATAGTTACATTGTGACTCCTCAGTAAAGAGGTTTTTTTTAGAAATTCTTAAGTTAATAAAACACTACCACTACCATTTAATGGCTGTTTGTTGGAAGAAGGTCAAAATTCTTTCACATAGTCTACTCAGAATTATTTTTAGAAATGAGCAAATAATTCTAAGGTTCATCTGATACTTAAGCAACCTCAGGTTCTTAATACACTTGACATCTTTCACATTCTGTTGCCAGCTACTTTGTAAACATTTTCTGACCTGTATATCCTACTTAATATGTGTGGAGTAGGGGGCTTCCCAAATTTGTGCAGAGATGTATGTAATTCAGGATGTTACCAGTGAACCAGGAAAATGAACTTGGTGTTATAAAGTAGTGCCTTGACAAAATTAGCCTAAAATGCTGGTGGCAGGCCAAATACTGGTTGGATATCATCAGAAAAGTGATGGGAAAGAAGTGAGCTTAGTTTTGATTATCATATATAAAATGTCAAATATCACCTGTAATTATTGTCATTGCTCTACAGAAGTCCACAGACAGTTAACTGAAATTATTATGTCAGTGAATAATTGTTTGGAACCTGTACTCTACTTCTCATATTCTGGTGTCAGGATGTGATGAATTTACTTTGCCCCTATGCATCATACAGAACATTACTTATTCATATTCTTGGGAGAATTGAGAAAATAGTTGGTTAAACTGCTTTGCCTTGTGGTTCCAGTTAAGAATTTTCGTTGAAAAAGGCTTTAGTAGTTATGAGCTAAGCCTATACAATCAAAAGCTGAAGTAAATACATAAAATCATGTGGAATCTGTGGACCTGTTTAAACAGTTCTGAAACTCTAACATTTAGAGGAAATTCCTGGAAAGAATCTGTGCTTAGAACAAATGAAAGTCAGTGTAAATCCTTAGGAACCTGTTACCTATAACCGATTGAGACTATAAATAAGATTAGACTAGAGGGGTTTAGGATGGGGAAGGAAAAAAGAATAATAAATCAACATTAAGTGTTATAGAATTAGAGATGTTGGAATTACTGTTGTGGCTCAGCGGGTTAAGAATCTGACTAGTATCCATGAGGATGCTGGTTTGATCCCTGGCCTCGCTCAGTAGGTTAAAGATCTGGCATTGCCCTGAGCTCTGGTGTAGGTTGCATATGCAGCTCAGATCCTGAGTTGTTGCTGTGCCATAGGGCAGCAGCTGCAGCTCCAATTTGACCCCTAGCCTGGGAACTTCCATATGCTGCAGGTTCAGCCTCAAAAAAAAAAAAAAAAAAGACTTAAAGATGTTTAGGATAAATTGCTAACTCAAAGACTTTACAATTGTGAAGTGTAACACACAGCAGAAAAAAATGTGTAAAGCATACTTGTACAGCTTAATGAGTTATTACAAAACCTTTGCATCCCACTCAGGTTATGAAAACAAAGCATTACTATACTCCAGAAGCTTCCTGGTCACACCCCCTTCCCTTTCCCTAGAGATAAATACTGTTTTCTTTTTGTCTAGTCATTTTTTAAAAAAATATTTTTTTATTGCCGAGCCTTGTGTTAGACACTGATCATTTTTTCAAACTTAAAAAAATATTTTTATTTCACCTTTTTTTTTTTGAAAGATACTTTTTTGCTAAGTTTAGAATTCTAGGTTGACAGTTTACTTTTTTTTCATTACTTCTTTGAAGAAATGAAGCTGTTGCTTCTTTGTTGGCTTGATTGTACTGTTTCTGATGAGAAGTCTGCACCATCTTTATCTTTGTTCCTCTGTATATAAAATGTGTCTTTTTTTTTTTTTTTTTTTTTTCCCTGGCTGCCAAGTGCAGTGGCTTGATGTGGGATCTCAGTGTCCGGACCAGGGATTGAAGGCCGGCTACAGTGCAGAAAAGCAGAGTCCTAACTGCTAGACCACCAGGGAACCCCCTATCCCATCACTTTTCTGCTTTTCTTTACAATTTGATCATCTAAGTATGCATCATTGGTATTATAATTTAGCATTGCTGCGTTTTTGAAGGTTAAATAAATGGAACTATACAATACGTATGTATTCCTTTGTTTCTTGATTTATATAGCATGCTTTTCAAGAATCTTCTTTGTTGCAGGTAGTAGTTGTTGTGATGTTGCTCTAACTGTATCATTCTTTTTATAAATATACCACAGTATACCTACTCATTTTACTCTTGATGGATCTTTGAGTTCTTGACAGTTTCTGTGGCTACAAAAGTGCTGTTTTGAATATTATCCATGTATCCTTGTGGGTGTGTGCACGGACTTCACTGGTCTGGGTGTGAACTTGCTGGGACATAGGTCATGTTTTCCATCCTGGTGTCTGTTCAACACTCAGGTGAGCGTGTATGAGAGCTTCCCTAGCTCCGTGTTCACCAGCACTTGATATTGTCTGTCTGAGTTTTGTCCATCTGCTAGCTGTGTAATGGACTCTGCTTGTGGTTTTAATTTGCATTTCTTTGGTGGCCAAACAGATGGAGCATCTTTTCATATAAATTAACTATTTGAAAAAAAACAAGTTTGAAATATTTATTTAAGGCATTTACTGATTTTTCTCTTGGCATGTCTGTCTTAGAGATAAATAAAAGTTACTTTTTCTATGTTGTCTGTTATATGTATTGTAAATATCTTTTGTTCAATGGGTGGTGTTTCACTCTCTGTCTTAGTCTGTTTGGGCTGCTATAACAAAAATACCACAGACAGGATGGTTTTAACAAAAAAACACTGGTTTCTCTCAATTTTAGAGTCTGGGTGTCCAAGATCAAGGCACTGGCAGACTCCATGTCTGGCGAGGAGGGGCCGCTTCTGGTTTTTTGTCCGCCAGGCCATCGTTTTCCTGTGTACTTGGGAGCTCTCTGGGAGTTTCTGTTATAAGGGCACTAATCCCGCTCATGAGGGCTCCACCTTCATGACTTCCATTGCCTCCCAAAGGCCCCAACTCCAAATGCCGTCACATGGGGGATTAGCGTTCAAGGTATAAATTTTGGTGGGATACAAACACTTGGTCTGTAGCATTCTCCTAATGGACAGTTTATAAGCAGATTGTAATGTGGCCTTAGGTAGTCTTTTGTTTTATGGCTAATGCTTTTTGAGTCTTAAAAAAATTGCCCTACTCCAAGGTCATAAAGATGTTTTCCCCTATTTTTGTAAGAGCTTTCTTTCACATTCAGGTCTGTGTATCTTCTTTGGAGAAATGTTTCTTCAGGTGTTTTGCCCATTTTTCAATTGGGTTGTTGTTGTTGTTTTTTTTTTGCTATTGAGTTGTAGAAGTTGTTTGTATATTTTAGGGATTAAGCTCTTGTCAGGTGCATCATTTTAAACTATTTTCTCCTATTCCATAGGTTGTCTTTTTTTTTTTTTTTTTTACAATGAAAAAATGCTCAACATCATGAATTATTAGAGAAATGCAAATCAAAACTACAATGAGGTACTACCTCACACCTGTCAGAATGGCCATCATTAACAAGTCCACAAATAGCAAATATTGGAGAGGGTGTGGAGAAAAGGGTACCTTCCTTCACTGTTGTTGGGAATGTAAACTGGTACAACCACTGGAAAACAGTATGGCAGTACCTCAGAAAACTAAATATAGAACCACCACATGATCCAGCAATCTCACTCTTAGGCATATAGCTGGATAAAACTTTTCTTGAAAAATACACATGCCCCTGTATGTTCATTGCAGCACTATTCACAATAGCCAAGACATGGAAACAACCTAAATGCCCATTGACAGATGAATGGATTAAAAAAATGTGGCATATATACACAATGGAATAAATAGTACTCAGCCATAAAAAAAACAAAGTAGTGCCATTTGCGGCAACATGGATGGAACTAGAAACTCTCATACTCAGTGAAGTAAGTCAGAAAGGGAAAGACAAACACCATATGATATCACTTATGTCTGGAATATAATATATGGCACAAATGAACCTTTTCACAGAAAAGAAAATCATGGACTTGGAGAACAGACTTGTGGTTGCCAAGGGGGAAGGAGTGGGATGGACTGGGAGTCTGGCATTAATAGATGCAAACTATTGCCTTTGGAGTGGATAGGCAATGAGATCCTGCTGTAGAACTCAGGGAACCATCTAGTCACTTGTGATGGAACATTATGGAGGATAATGTGCAAAAAAGAATGTATATCTATGTGTGACTGGGTCACTTTGCTGTTCAGTAGAAATTGACAACACTGTAAACCAACTACAGTGGAAAAAAACAAAAATCATTAAAAAAAAAAGAAAAAAATAACCCAACAGGAAAAACACAATATTATAAATCAACTACACTTCAATCATAAAAAAAGAAAAAAGAGGAGTTCCCTGGTGGCCTACTTTTAGAGGATTCGACATTGTCACTGCTATGGCTGGAATTTGATCCCAGGCCTGGGAACTTCTGCATGCCACAGGAGCTGCCAAAAAAATTTTTTTTAAAGAGTTCCCTTGTGGGTCAGTGAGTTAAGGATCCAGTATTGTCACTGCAAGCAGCTCAGCTCACAGCTGTGGTGTGGGTTGGATCCCTGGGCCAGGGATTTCCACATGGTGTGGCCTAAATAAATAAATTTTGAAAAAGGAAAAAAGAAAAAAAAAAACCCAACAGAATTTTGTGACAAACTGCTGTATGGCCATTTTTATGATATTAATTCTTCCAGCCCAGGAGCATGGAGTATCTTTCCATTTCTTTGAATCCTCTTTAATTTCCTTGGTTAATGTTTTGTAGTTCTCAGCATATAAACCTTGGTCAGGTTTATTCCTAGTTATTGATGTTAGGTTCTTGATTGGCATTTTGCGAAGTATATAGATCAGTTTGAATCTTTCGGAGTTCCCATCGTGACTCAGCGGATATGAATCTTACTAGTCCCATGAAGATGCAGGTTTGATTCCTGGCCTCACTCATTGAGTTAAGGATCTGGCATTGCCATGAGCTGTGGTGTAGGTTGCAGACTCGGCTGAGATCTTGTGTTGCTGTGACTGTGGCATAGGCTGGTGGCTACAACTCCGATTTGACCCCTAGCCTTCGAACCTCCATATGCTGATGGTTTGGCCCTAAAAAGACCAAAAAAAAAAAAAAAAAGAATCTTTCAATTCACGAACATGATATATGCATATATACTTCTCCATATATTTGGGTCTTTTTTTTTTTTGGCCCCTCCTGTGGTGTATGGACATTCCTGGGCTAGGGGTTGAAACAGAGGTGCAGCTGGGGGCTATACATCTGTGACCCATGTCAGAGTTTATGGAAATGCTGGATCCTTAACCCACTGACCCAGGCCAGGGATCAAACCTGCATCCTCGCAGAGACATTGTTGGGTCCTTAACCTGCTGAGCCAAAATGGGAACTCCTGTTTGGGTCTTTTAAAATGTTTTTAGTCTTTCCTCTTGATTTTTGTCTTCATTCTTTGTTATATTCCTTTCTAGGTAATTTTTTGATGTTATTGCTATTCAATGCTATTTTTATCTTAAAATTTAATATCCTGTTGGTGTATTTTGAAATTCAATTTTTGAACGTTGATTTTTAAAAATTCATCAACTTTAACTCTTACTAATTCTAATCATCTGTTTGTGAGGTCTTTAAGATATATCATTGGTAAATAGCCACAATTTTGTTTCTTTATAATCCTTATGGCTTTCCCTTACCCATCCACCTTTGCTTGCCTGCGCTGGCTGGGACATCTAGTAAACTGTTAAATGGTAATGGTGATGCAAGTGTCTTTTTAAAAGGACTTTTAAAAAATAGAGCGTGAGGAGTTCCCGTCGTGGCGCAGTGGTTGGCGAATCCGACTAGGAACCATGAGGTTGCGGGTTCAATCCCTGCCCTTGCTCAGTGGGTTAACGATCCGGCGTTGCCGTGAGCTGTGGTGTAGGTTGCAGACGCGGCTCGGATCCCTCGTTGCTGTGGCTCTGGTGTAGGCCGGTGGCTACAGCTCCGATTCAACCCCTAGCCTGGGAACCTCCATATGCCTCGGGAGCGGCCCAAGAAATAGCAACAATAACAACAACAACAAAAAAGACAAAAGACAAAAAAAAAAAAAAAAAAATCGTGAAACCCCTAATTCCAAAAAATTGAGTCAAGTTCTGCATTGAGGTCTGTTTTAACAACTGTTATTTTTTCCCCATGTATGTTTTATTAATGTATCTCTAAAAGATAATTCTTTTAAAGTCTATTACATATAAAAATTAAGAATTCCTTTTTTTTTTTTTTTTTTTGCTTTTTAGGGCTGCCCTCATGGCATATGGAGGTTCCCAGGCTAAGGGCCCAATTGCAGCTGCAGCTGCCAGCCTACGCGACAGTCACAGCAACGCCAGATCCGAGCTATGTTTACGACCTATACCACAGCTCACAGCAATGTTAGGTCCTTAACCCGCTGAGTGAGGCCAGGGATCCAACCTGCAACCTGTTTTTTCCTAGTCAGATTGGTTAACTGCTGTACCACAATGGGAACTCCAAAATGAGTAATTCCTTGTAGTCAATTATTTTGTCTATTTCATATTTCTCCAGTTGTTTCATAAAAAATTGTACACTGAAGCTGATTGATGTATCTTTTAAATCTGTTTTGAAAAATTTTATAGGTGCTCCCTTCCTTTTTTTCTATTTGTTGGAGAAATGAACAAATCAGGTCATTTGTTTTCTATATTGGGATTTCCTGATTGTGTTGCTGAGCTGTCATTTAACATGTTTCTCTGTTTCCTGTATTTCCTGTAAACTAGTAGGTATAAAGGCAAAAACAGTTTTGGATTTTATTTTTTCAGTACCCCTTAATGTTGTAGATTTCCTGGATCATGTGTGTTAGGAGGGGCTTAAAGGTTGAACGTTGTATGTAGTTATATATGTGTAGTTATAGTCATCTCCTCTGTCTCTGATTCGCACACCTCAGAGAGGTGGTTTATCCAGAAACAAACAGCAATTTGAAGTGCATTTGGAAGCAGAAATACCTTCCCCTTATGAATTTTAAACTCCTTTTTTGTGCTACCACTTTAGCCTTGAAGTTCTGTCCTGAGTCTACCCCCACCTCCCCCGCCTCCCTGTTGTGCCCAGGAATCCTTCCAGTTTATCTTCTGCTCTCTTTATAACTGTAATTCAGGTTCTTAGCGTGATAATACCTAATCTGTGTCAAAGTCCTCTTTGCCGCAGTTTCCAGTTTATTATCCTTCTCTAAAGTGTAATTGGAAAGCGCGTTAGCCTAAGGAATATTCTTTTACTTCAAGAGAAAGTGGCAGCCATGGACCCCATAAATATGAGAAATTTGTTTCTGGATTTTAAATTTTGGATTTATTATTATAAAAGTAATTTTTCCAAATTAAATAATAAGTAATATATTTGTTTTTAAAAATTTAAACAGTATAAAACTATAGAAAGTAAAACTGAATCTTCCATTGTCCTGCCCACTTCCACTTCATTCCTTCCTCAGTGATAACAATTGTTAGGTTTGGTGGATCTCATTCTAAACTCTGTGCACATACATTCTATATTATGTGTGTGTGTGTATATGTGCATACATATACAAACATTCATTAAAAATATTCAAAACCTTTTACTTATGCTACAAAACTTTTACTTATGCAACACTGTCAATATATAAGGAAAGGTATTCCTCCCCCTCTAATTAGTGCTAGCTAGCTAGTATGTGTACTCTTCTTGTTTAACAAAGTTGTAAATCAGGAAAAACAGGCTGAGAGTGCCTGCAAATACCTACAAGGAAAGCTTGTAGATTTTCATTTTATATAAAGGCATGCAAAGAAGTTAGTACTATAAAAACTAACTTACTTATAAATGTCATATAGCATATATTTTTAAACATCTTAGTAGAACTTAGCATAACAATGTACCAAAAAGGGCCAAATTTACACTTAGTTCATTTAGCAAAATTAGCTCTTTGTTTAAAAGTTAGCTTTTCTTGTTTAAAAAAGCAATTTCTTGGCGGGGAAATTGGATGGGACAGGATCGTGCCTAGGTGGTGGGCTCTGACAGCTCTCTCCATGTAGAAAAAAGGAAAAAATTGCCAAGAAAATTTCATAAATTTAGGAAACAGAATGAAAGAAAACATCCATGGTCTTATAAATATTAATGGCCAGGATCAAAATTAGATAGACTCTTCCTATGACAGGAACTGGTCTATATTCTTTTCCCAGAACCTTTTTTCCCCAAATCCCCCGTGGGATTTTATCAGGATTTTTAACCTCTTTCTGAGGTTCAAACCTTTTGAAATATAGAAACTTTAATTCTTTTTTTTTTTGGCCACCCCTTGGCACATGGAGTTCCTGGGCCAGGGATCAGATCTGAGCCACAGTTTCGACTTGCACGTGGTGTGGCAGTGCTGGATCCTTAACCCACTGTGCTGGGCCAGGGATCCAACCTGCATACTGGTGCTGCAGAGACGTTGCCCATCCCATGGATCCCATTGCACCACAGGAGGAACTCCCTAAAAACTTTAATTTTTAAAAAGTTCCCAAATAGGAGTTCCCTGGTGGGTCTAGAGTTGAAGTACTTGGTACTGTCATGGCTGTGTTTTGTGTTCTATCCCTAGCCTGGGAACTTCTGCATGCCACTGGGTGTGGCCAAACAAACAAAGCTAAATAGCTGAGAGGTACTAGACAAATGAATAGTCTTTTTCTCTTTGCTGCCGCCTGAGTCCTGTCTCCACTGCTCCCCTGCCCTACCCCACTTCTCATCTCAAAGCACTGAATTGGACCAGACCTTAGGGTTGGCTCATTTGATACTTAGGAAACCTCTGAGTCTTCTGGAATTGATCCTAATGAATAGCACATTTTTATTTCGTGGCAGTGCCCCACCATAGCTATTTCAGAAGGAGAATTCTCCTAGAGGAATCACCTGAGAGGCAGCTGTATAAATTTGAACTCTGCTTAAATGAGCATTTGCTTTTTGGCAGGGGGGGTGGGTGGGAATGACGGTTTGAAACAAAAAGGGTTTATTTCTGAATTTATAAATTTTTTTCTTTTTTCTTTTGACTTTTTAGGGCTGCGTCTGTGGCCTATGGGAGTTCCTATGCTAGGGGTCTAATTGGAGCTGTAGTTACTTGCCTACACAGCAGCCACAGCAACACCATATCTGAGCCCCATCTGTGACCAACACCACAGCTCACTGAAATGCTGGATCCTTAACCCACTGAGCGAGGCCAGGGAACGAACCTGCATCCTCATGGATCCTAGTCAGATTCATTAACCACTGAGACATGGCAGGAGCTCCAGAATTCACAAAATTTCTAGCAAAGAGACAGCTGGAGTACACTTTGAGACATCGTTTACTAAAAGAGTAAAAGCCTTTTTTTTTTTTTTTTTCAAATCACAACAAAAAATGTATGTGAGGTGGGGAAAGTGGGAAGTTAGGAGAGAGGAAAATTTCCCACCTAGTAAATCTTGTACAGTTTCACAGCTAGCAAAGTTATTTAGTATGTTAAGTTTCTTTCTCCTCAGACCTGGAATGTCTTACTAGCTAGTTCTTTGAAGGAAGCAAACACAAGGCTGCTGAAGGGGATTAGTTACGGTTCAGTAACTAAATGTTTGACTCCACAATAGACGTCTGCAGAAGTCCATTTTAGGTAATGAATAGACTTAAAACCAGGTCTCTCGAAGCCTTTGGTATCTTCTGGTCCTTATCTTTGTGACTTACGTGAAATTAAACCATTTATATTGTAAAGTCACAAGACCTTATTGGAATGTCGCTCTCATTTTTGTACATTCATTTCTCTTGTAGAATGAGAGGGGCATTGACTGTGTACACAGAGGTTCCCTTTCGTGGCTCCGTGTTCGAGACTTCGCTCCCCTCAGATTCTGTTACCTTGCTGTAGTGCGTCCTTGCTGTGGAAGCTGTTTTGTCTGTCACCCTGGGCTTAGTCACCGTCCCACGTGGCGGGGCCTGATTGACGGGTAGGCGAGCCGTCGCCCGGGCAACTGCAGCGCCTGGGTGACGTCACCGTGAGGCCGCGCGCGCCGCTGCTCCGGCATGGCGGCTCCCGGGCCTGCTGCGGTGGGGCTGCGGGGCGCGCGCGGGCGGCAGTGAGGCCGGGCAGTCGTGCGCTCGCGCTTCCTCTCCGCTTCTTGCGGTCCGGACCATGGACGCCGCCTCGGACCCGTACCTGCCCTACGACGGGGGTGGAGACTGCATCCCCCTCCGCGAGCTGCACAAGCGAGGTAATGCGGTCAGTCCTCGCGGCGCAGGAGCAGGCGCTTCTGGCCCTCGGTCTGCGCCTTGCTACTGCACCCTGGGTTGGTAAATAGTAGAGGCTGCACCTGCCTTTTAGGATACTTTCAAATGGCAGTAAAGAGGAACGCTTTTCTCTCTGTAGCAGTATTTCTTACTTAATATGCGTTCAGCTAACTACATTGTCTTCACAGGTATCTGGTAAGAATTTATATGGTAAAAACGTGCAGGGCAATTTTTAGACAGAAGAAAAAAAAAATAACCCGTGGTTTGTAAAAACCAGAAAAGCACCCAGCAGTCATGTAAATCTTTGGGCAGGGGCTGCCAGAACTCGAACATGTTAATTAAACTGCCCTTTTTCATTTGATTACTCTAAAAATATACTGACAGTTCTAGAAAAAAAAAATTGAACCTCAAGAAACATCTCTTAGCTAGACGACTTCATTTTTGAGCCACATTAGTTTGAATTTATTTGCATGGTATTAGAAACTCTTAAGGAAGTTATGATTTTCCAGAGCATATTTAGCCTTTTATTTAAAATAGTTTGTATTCTGATAATATTTTTAGTATTAAGTTCCATTAGGATTAAAAAATTGTAACATATTTAGCAAATATGTGACAAATATTTATTAGTTGAATTGTGTGTGCTAGACAGTATTTTAGTCTCTGAACATTGGTACTATTGTGTATCCCATAGTATTCTGCTGTTAGTAAAAGCTTGCTTTTCAGATTTTGAGAAAAACTGTATGAAGATCCTTTTACATATATTCTGCTGTCTTTTAGTTGCCTTAATATATGTGTATGTATATGTATAATTTTAGAATTTTTTTGGGAAACACCTGAAGGCATAAAGAACATTAAAATTTCACATAATTTTAGTACCTAGAATAGTTGGGTTTGTTTTTCCAGTTCTAATGTCTTCCTAAGCTCTCTTTTTTCCTGTGTTCTCATCATCCCTTTTCTGGTAAGGATTGCTTTAAACCGGAAGCAACATGAATGAATGGTGACTGTTAAAATGTCACAGTATTTGCTAATCAGTAATTAAACTGTGTTTTCTCTGAGATGTTACAACATCCGGTTGTTGATTTATAATAAACCAGAAGACTTGCACTTGAGAAATTTTAATTCCCAGTGTTAAGCTTGACAGTCTTTGACAGAACTTACACATGGACCTTACCTCTGTATAAGGTATGCAAGCAGTGAGAAATAAGCCAAAGCTTGTGTGAGAGTAGGCATGGTTACTACTAAAGTACAAGTTTTTTGTTTCTGTTTTATCTTCATAAATAATCCTTTAGGAATCTTGCTTAAGGTTTAAATCATTCCCACTATTGGCAGCTCAAATAGATTCCTTATCCCTTGAGACCTTACTCCATTAACATAAGCCAGTGTTATTTGAAAGTAACATTGTATCTTTGTAGTACAGATCAGTTGGTTACTAGGCTTACTTGAGTGTACTGTAGACTCCTAGTATCTATGGGTAAGAGGTTATTTGTTTTCCATAATTTATGACCTTTCATGGCCATGGGTCAGAACAAAGGAAACTGGAGATGTGAAGACAAGCAGCTAACACAAATCAGGAAAAAGCATCAGCCTCCCGGTGAGGACAAAATTATATACAATAACTAGAAATATCTCTTGGGGCTGGTAAAGAATGAAGAAGCAGATAATAAAAGTATAAAATTGTAAAGGATATCAATAAAGGCAACAAGACTGTTTACTGAATCCCTGAGTGCTAGAGTTAGGAATTACTTTTGTGGAGTAAATTAAATTTGTGGAGTTCCTGTCATGGCTCAATGGTTAACGAACCTGACTAGTATCCATGAGGATGCAGGTTCCATCCCTGGCCTTGCTTGGTGGGTTAAGGATACAGTGCTGCTGTGACTGTGGTGTAGGCTGGCAGCTACAGCTCTGACATGACCCCTGGCCTGGGAACCAAAGACCAAAAAAGACCAAAAGACCAAAAAAAAAGAAAAAAATTTTAATGCTTTTTGTCAAAATGGAAAATGATGGAGGTTCCTACTACAGTGAATAATTTAGCGAATGGAAATATTTGTAGATTAAAAAAAAGGATTAGTTAATATATTGTTGATAGATTAGAAATTAACATGACATTTTAGAAATAGTTATTTGGGGGGGTGAATTTCCTGTATAGAAACTATTAATTTATTTCATAAGATCTCTCTTCCATTTTTATCAGAAAAAAATAAACACCTTTGTTTTGTTTGGATTTTAGTTTTATGTTTGTTCATGAAGTCTTGGTAGTTTGGAGGTTGAATTCTTTTTCATTTTAACAGACCCCAACAGTGGACTTGATCTTTGGGGCTTTTAGCAGTATTTAAATATTAATTACTTCTTTCGAAGTTTTTATTGAGTTCTCATGTACTTAAGGCACCATCAGGTGCTGTGGGGAACCTTGGTGGTAGTGGTGGTAGTAATAATAGCATTAATAATAGCTAATACTTATACACCATTGTCACTGCCTTACCTGTATCAGTTCATTTATGTGTAACAAAACATTTTAATCCTCACACAGGCTGTGGAGTGGGAACTATTAGAATCCCCATTTTCCTGTTGACAAAACTGAGTTAAAGAAATGTGGCTGCTTTCTCTACTGCACCCCAGGTTCAAACCCTGGTCTGGGAACTGAGATCCCACATCATGCCCTTGCATATGGTGCCCCGCCCCCCAGATGAAGGGAGGGAGGAAAGAAAGAAAGAAAGACAGGAAAAGCAGGATTCGATGCAGATGGCTGGTATGCTGATGGTGGAGATACTTGCTTTGCACTGTGTATATCCTGGTGGAACTTGGGGCGGGGAGGGGCATAGTAGGGTAGGGATGCAAAAAGGCTTCTCAGGTTTCAAAGCAAAGAAACAACTCCAAGAAAGTTATAAGTTTCTCATGAATGGTATAGGCTGTATGTTCTGTGGGTCTTGGCTGGAGCAGTTCAGTCTCCTTTTGACACATGTTATCAGAGTGGGCAGAGTCTCCACCCTGATATGCCAGGGCTTTCCTGGTGGGGAGGACCGGTGGTAAGTGCCCTGATGGACTGGGTGCCTAATATGTTGTTCCCTCATTAGTTCTGTTGGGTCATGGGTCAGAGGAAGGGGTTGTTTAGAAAGGTAGAGGATTGCCAGTAGCTCTTAGAGGAATTTAAATGCCAGGCTAATGCTGTCTTAAACCACAGACAGTATGGCTTTCCTTTTGAAATGTTTGAGGTTTTTTTTTTTTTTTTTTTTTTAAGTTTCTACCAGAAATCATTTCTTTATATCCGTTAGTTCAGAGATATATTTAAGTAAATATATCTTCCTATTGCTTTCTTCCTATGACAATAGATGAGTTTGTTTATTTTTATTCCCTCCTGAAAGTTTCGGTACTTAGCATTTTTTGCACATTATTTGGAAATCTAGATGTTAGGTGACGTTCTTACTGCCATAGGGTCATTCTTTAGATTCTTTGTAAAGTGATTTTAGGATTCAGATCCTTATTGTACTTTGTATTACCTCTGATCTTTTAGACAACTAGAAAATTAAATCTCTTCTTTTGAATTAATTCATTTAAGTGTATGTTAAAAGAACAAATAGAGATTCTTTGTTTCATGTCAAAAACTCTTTGTATTCTAAAACAATAGTATAAAACAAAGCTTGTCTTTAAGTTTATCTTGTCCACAGTATATCAATTTAAAATCTTTAATAAAATGTGGCTCATATTACTTTCTTTAGCTCTGTTTTCTAAAAATAACTGGCACTTTTAGTACTACTAAAATTTTATATCATCTCATGGCTTGTAAGTTAAAAATGTTTTGTGTTTCATGATATCAAAATATGAGCAGCTCTCTTGCCATATAGATTAGGTTTGTGATTTTGGTTATTTTCCCAGCATTGAGGTCTCTGTGCTAACACAAGGGCAGAGGAGACTGATACCTTAAATTGTATTTTAAAGGTTTTTTTATTTGTTTGTTTGTTTCTGGGCCTGGGGTGTGGAAGTTCCCAGGCCAGGAATCAAACCCTCAACATAGCAGTAACCCAAGCTACTGCAGTGCTAGTGCAGGATCCTTAACCTGCTGTGCCACAGGAGAACTCCAGAAGTTTTTTTTTTTTTAAACAAACATGTTTAATTTGTAGTTTTTCGGTAGTCCTATACAACCTTAATTAGATCAAAAATGGATTTGCTTTAGTTTATCAGTTTATTCCCTTTGCCATTTAAGAGCACATTTCACGAATTTTTATTTGTATAATAAACAGATTATCATATATGCAAAGATAATAAATGGACATGGAACTTCCAATTATACAGATGTCTTTATATCCACTTTATCATCCCTACCTAAGAATGTGGCTTTTTATTTTGGGGTGTCAGTAGAACAAAGAGGGAAACAATGAATTGGGTAATTTAGCATTGCAACTTACTGATCATGTATCCTCTGTCAGCTTCTTTGGGATTTGGTTTTAATTTCCAAGTTTTTGCATTTGAAGTTGATGGTAAAATAAATGTGAAGAGCAAATGCTTTATCACATTCATTTATCTGGCAGATGTCTGTTGACCATCTACTAAGTCTAGCACCATGTTTGCCATTACCTTTTTAATCTTTTATTTGGAAGTCTGCTAACCTTCTGGAACTTCAACTATCACCTTAAAGCATTCATTTTCCCTTCCCTCACCAGGGTGACCACTTCCTATCAGTAAGGTCACAGAAGGAGGAAAAAAAATGCACTGGGGACTTGACTTCCTGCTCTTAACATACAGATGAAACTGGGTTGTCAGGGAGTATGCAGAATTTTAGGTTTCTGCCTGCCACATTCCATAATTTTTTTCAGAAAGTATATGTTTTATAGAGTTCCCATTGTGGCAAAGTGGAAATGAATCCAACTAGGAACCATGAGGTTGTGGGTTTGATTCCTGGCCTCGATCAGTGGGTTAAAGATCTCGAGTTGCCATGAGCTGTGGTGTAGGTCACAGACGTGGCTCAGATCCCACGTTGCTGTGGCTGTGGTGTAGGCCAGTGGCTACAGCTCCAATTCAACCCCTAGCCTGGGAACCTCCATATACAGTGGGTGTGGCCCTAAAAAGCAAAAAAAAAAAAAAAAAAAAAGCAAAAAACAAATTCCATATTTTGCATGTGTGTGACAGGACAGTAATCTGCCAGTGAGCTTAAATAGCAAGGATCACTGTTCTCACCTCTATAGAGGCTGACCTTAGATGTAATAAGTAGTAATCTTAGTAAATAAATAAATATATACCTACTTTTGCATGTAAAATTTTTACTTGGATAGTCCCCTTTGAGAAAAGACTTAGACTGCCAAAGATGTGTGAAGGTGAAATTTATTAATAAATTAGTTTAGTTTAAGATGTAACAGGTAAGTACTTTTTTTTTTTTTTTTTCTTTAGCTCAGTTCAGAAAATATATGAGGACAAGTGGGTGGGAATATAAAGGTTTTCATTTATGGGAAGGCAGAGAATTTCATTAGATGTCTCTGTTTCTTTAGTTCAGTGTTTGTCAAATTATAGGTTTCAGCATATTGGGTTGTGACCAGTATTAAAAAAAAAGAGAGGAAGAAGATAGAAAGCAAAAATATCAGAGTATATGCCAAATAGTAAATATGCTGAACTTTGTTTTTACTTAGGTGCCTGTCTGTACACTGTGTCAGTAAGAAATGTTTGTTGCTGCAGGCCACAGTCCCAGTTTGAAAACCAGTTTCTAAGTATACCTGTGGGGGAGGGGGGCAGTTGGCTTGGCTTCCTGTGCCTAAGATGAGGCTGAACAGCCTGTGGATGAGAATGTGATGTGCTGTTGTTCTGGGCCTCCGCTGAAGCCCAGGGTGTGGGTGTGGGTTCCAGACTGGCACACTGACGGCTCTGCCAGACCTGTGGTTGGGGGCCAAGGGCAGAGAGGGCTGGTGATGGTAAAGGGTCTGCTTGCAGTGATTGAACGCTACGTGCATGTGCCTCTGTGTTTTGAGAGGAGGCACCACCAGCAGTCTTAACCTTCGGAGATAAGCCTGCCCACATACCTAAGGTATTGCAAGCACACAAACATGACAGGGTTCTTAGGCAGCACTGCAGAGAGGTTAAAAAATGCCTTTGCTTAGATTTGTTTTGTTTTTTGTCTTTTTAGGGCCGCACCCTCGGCATATGGAGGTTTCCAGGCTAAGGGTCGAATTGGAGCTGTAGCTGCCAGCCTTCATCACAGCCATAGCAACGCCAGACCCAAGCTGCATCTGTGACCTACTCCACAGTTTATAGCAAGCCGGATCCTTAACCCTCTGAGTGAGGCCATAGATGCTAGTCAGATTCATTTCTGCTGAGCCACAACGGGACCTCCTACTGCTTAAGCACTTAGAACATGTGGATTGTTTTATTGTTACTATTACATGCACCATTTGGCCTCTAGGTGGGAAAGATTATTTTAATTCTGATATAGTCTTTTTTATCTGTTTTGTTTTCTTTGCCCACTTAACGCTTATCTGCAAAACTGTTGCCTCATAAGGTGACAAGGCTGTTTTCTTTTATTTATATTTTATGTATGTATGTATGTATGTATTTTTGCCTTTTAGGGCCGCACTTGCGGCCTATGGAGGTTCCCAGGCTAGCGGTCCAGTTGGAGCTACAGCTGCCTGCCTACGCCACAGCAACGCAGGATCTGAGCCCCGTCTTCGACCCACACCACAGCTCCACATGCCAGATCCTTAATCCACTGAGCGAGGCCAGGGGTAGAACCCACAACCTCATGGTTCCTAGGTAGATTAATTTCCACTGTGCCACGATGGGAACGCCTCTTTTCTTTTAAGAGTTTTATAGCTTTAGCCCTTATATTTAGGTCTGTGATCCATTTTGTGTTATTTTTCATGTATGATGTGAGGTAGGTAGGGTCCAACTTCATTCCTTTAAATGTAAATAGCCTCTCTTCCCCATATCATATGTTGAAAACACCATTCTTTTCCCATTGGTGAGATTCTTCTTTAAATAATAATACAATTTTTTTTTTTCTTTTTTGGCCACCCCACAGCATGTGGATTCCTGGGCCAGGGATCAGATCCGAGCCATAGTTGGGACCTATGCCGAAGCTGCAGCAGTGCTGGATCCTTTGACCCACTGTGCCAGGCTGGGGATCAAACCTGCATCCTGGTGCGGCAGAGTGGTCGCTGATCCTCTTGCGCCACACTGGAACTCTCGTAATGTGAATTTTAATTTTCCTACAGATAATTTAAAAACTCTTTTTGTTTAGATTATAGATATTAGTAAATAATTTGTGTTTGCATACATGTGCATGAATTTTATAAAGTTTTCTGTCTGGGGGAAAAATAAATAAGGCAAAAAGTCCTCTTATCAGTAAAGTTATTTTTGCAAGAAAGATGCAAGGCAATTGTGGCTCATTGATGGGATAGTTTTTTGTACTTGCTGAGGTATTTTAGTCACAATGATGCTTGTTTGTGATATTTAAATTATAAGATGTCCATTTTATGGGAAGGTTGGTCATTGACCACACATTTTAGAAATTTGTTTCTATATGCACATCGGGCATAATGAATTAAGTTATCTGTTAAAAATCTACAGTGTCTTGTTAAAGTTTATACGGAACTATAAAAGACCCCAAATTGCCAAAGCAGTCCTGAGGAAACAAAGCAGGAGGCATAACATTCCAGACTTCAAACAATATTACAAAGCTACAGTAATCAAGGCAGTGTCTTACTGGTGCAAAAACAGACATGTGGATCAATGTAATAGAATAGAGAGCCCAGACACCTACAGCCAATTAATCTTTGACAGAGATGGCAAGAATATAAAATGAAGAAAAGACAGTCTCTTTAGGAAGTGGTGCTGGGAAAACTGGACAGCTGCATGTAAATCGTTGAAGTTAGAACCCTGCCTCATACCGTTCACAAGAATAAACTCATGATAGCTTAAGGACTTATATAAAACAAGACATCATAAAATGCCTGGAAGAGGAGTTCCTGTCGTGGTGCAGTGGAAATGAATCTGACTAGGAGCCATGAGGTTGCGGGTTGATCTCTGGCCTCAGTGGGTTAAGGATCTGGCGTTGTCGTGAGCTGTGGTGTAGGTGGCAGACATGGCTCGGATCTGGCATTACTGTGGCTCTGGCGTAGGCCGGGAGCTACAGCTCCGATTAGACCCCTAGCCTGGGAACCTCCATATGCCATGGGCGAGGCCTTCAAACGACAAAAGACAAAAATAAATAAATAATAAATATATAAATAAAATAAAATTCCTGGAAGAGATCATAAGCAGGCATTCTCTGACATAAATTGTAGGAATATTTTCTTAGGGCAGTCTCACAAGACAATAGATGTAAAAGCAAAAATAGACAAATGGGACCTAATCAAACTTATAAGCTTTTGCACAGCAAAGGAAACCATAAACAAAACGAAAAAACAACATACAGAATGGGAGAAGATATTTGCAAATGATACTGACAAGGGCTTAATTTCCAAAATATACAAATAGCTCATACAACTCAATGACAAAAAAAAAAAAAAAAAACAGTCCAATCGAAAAATGGGCAGAAGAACTAGACATTTCTCCAAAGAACGTATACAAATGGCCAATAGAAGAATAGATAAGAAGATGTGGTGCATATATATAATGGAATACTACTCAGACATATAAAAGAATGAAATAATGCTATTTGCAGCAGCATGGATGCAACTAGAGATTTTCATTGTAAGTGAAGTAAGTCAGAGAAAGACAAATACCATATAATATTACTTATATGTGGAATCTAAAATATGGCACAAATGAACCTATCTGTAGAACAAAAATGGACTCACAGACATAGAGAACTGACTTGTGATTGCCGAGGGGGAGGGGCTTCAGGAGAGAGATGGACTGGGAGTTTCGGCTTAGTAAATGCAAATTATTATATGTAGAATGGGTAAACAAAAAGGTCCTATTTTATAGCACAGGGGAATATATTCATTATGCTATGATAAACCATAATGTTACAGAATAAAGAAAAAATGTATATGTATAACTGAGTTACTTTGCTGTACAGCAGAAATTAACATGTAAAGCAGCTATACTTCAGTTAGGAAAAAAATCTGCAGGGGAGTTCCTGTGGTTAGCATTTGACACTTTGACGGCTGCAGCCCAGGTTCAGTCCCTGGCCTGTTAACTGAAATCCCACATCAAGCCACTGCATGCTATGGCCAAAAAAGAAAAAACAAAAAACTATAGGATTTTGACTCACTATACAGTTGTAGAACTCATTGCTCAAATTTGTAAGACACTTTTTCTTTGTCATATTGTCCATCTCTTGCTTAAGATTAATACCGCATGAGTAGTGTAATACAGCCTGATAAAATTTTAAATACCAAAATATTTGAGCAGAAACAATTAACTTATGTTTATTGATTTCCTACTATTTGTCAGATATATTAATAGCTATTTTACATGTTTAATCTCCAGTCCTCATACCACACACTATTAAAAGTGGATGAGAAAACCCAGGTACCTCTAAGAGGTTAGTGGTGCTTTGTGCTGGCTCATATAGCTAGTGTGTGTGGCAGAGCTGGAACTTGATTAGGTCTTTGCGACATCAGGGTGCATTAAGGTCTTGGAATTTCTCTGCTAGGCCTCTCTTGAGAAGAACATGACCTTTTCCTGGTCTGTATGTGCTGCTCTTCTTTAGCTGTTGGGTGGTAAAGGTGGTCAGGCCTCCTGGAAAGATCTGTCTTAATGTCGGAGCCAACACTTTTAGACTACACTTTCTTAGAGTCCAGGATCTGGGAATCTAAATAGCGGGGACTGTCCTGTGGCCTTTTGAAGTTCAGTTGTTCCAATTAGTAGGCTCCTGCTGTCTCTGTATCTCTGCTCGTGGCTCACATTTCCAGGAGTAGTTTGGCCTACCATGGATTGCGTGCGTGGTCTTTATTAGAAGGGTAAGATACCTTGATGCCCTCACCACAACTGCAAGCAGCAAGGGGCAGAGGTTTCCTAAAAATAATTGGATTCTATTTCAGAAAGAAGGGGAAAGGGTTACCCGGTAGACAGAAACAATAAGGGTCCATTATGCAAATAGTAACCCTAATCTGAGGACAGTCACTGGAAATGTGGTTATTTTATGTTTGAATTATTAATATTGATATCAGGACATGAGGTTGGGAACAAAAATGAAGAACAAGAAAAATGTTAAAATTTTAAAAATTAATTGGAAAAGAGAATGACCAAGTAGGTACACTTATGTTCATGGTTTATACTGTTTGTAATGCAAATAATTCTAAATGATAGTATGTAACAACAATTAAATAATCTGAAGTACATTGGAGATGATGTGCATATGCATTTAATTGACATGAGGTGGTTTTTAGAAAGTATGTTGAGTAATGAAAATATACTAAGTAATGAAAAGCTTAGTGGCTTAGATCAAATGTGGCTAGTTTGAGCTTATCTTTTTTTGTGTAGAAAATGTTCAAAGCTGAAACCAGTTGCCAGTTGAACTATTTTAACTCTCTTGTTTACTCAATTCTCTCTCCTTGCTTCCCCCACAGACCTTATGTAACTAGGTAGGGTTGCTTCTTCATCTGTTCTTTTTTCAATCCATAGCTTATTGCAGAAACTCTAAGCTTTTTTACTTAAGACATTTTGAAATCCCAGAAGCCCATCACTTACAGCTCAAAGGTACTGGCTTTTAAGATTTTGCTTTTTCTCTGGGTTTCAAGAGCCTGAGTTTGAATCTTAGAAGCCATGATGCTCAGTCTCAATCTGTGGGTTCTGCTGTGTGTTCCTTTTCCCATGGCAGTGGGTGTTTCCTGAGTTGGTGGGGGGAATGTGTGTGGAGAGGACAAGGAAATAGTGTTGATTAGGAACCTTGATTAGTGTTTCCACAAGGTGTCCTGGTACATCTCTACTACTGTCTGCACGGTAGAGAGCCACCTATGCTTTGAGGAATGGGAAGTCCAAGTAAACCATGTCTTTTAACTGCAGCTATAAAAAGGGTTTTTATTACTGAGGTCAGTAGTCAGGGAAGTGCAGCCTCACCTCTTTCTTTCATGCTGTAAACCTCTTTGTCTTCTGGAGCTCTCTTCCCAGAGTCAGCTTTAGAAAGCCATGTTATAATTTCCTAATTAACCAACCCTTGAAATATTATTGTAGGAAAGAGAAATGCACCTCTCTGTATGAGAAACTTTAATTTGTGCTTGTGACATTACCTACAAGGTGTTACCTGCATTCCTGCATCAGATAAAGTGGTGAGGTGAAGTTGGGCAACTTATACTGATGTTTTTAAGAATTTTATTAACAGGGAGTTCCCATCGTGGCTCAGCAGTTAACGAATCTGACCAGCATCCTTGAGGACACAGGTTTGATCCCTGGCTTCTCTCAGTGGGTTAAGGATCCGGCGTTGCTGTTGAGCTGTGGTGTAGGTTGCAGATGAGGCGCAGATCTGATGTTGCTGTGGCTGTAGCTCTGATTCGACCCCTAGCCTGGGAACTTCCATATGCCATGGATGCGGCCAAAAAAAAAAAAAAAGTATTTTATTAACACACAGATAAGATTTATTTGTATTCATCCCTTTTTACCCTAAGTTAAACTCTAAATGGATCTAGGTTGCAGTGAACTTACACAAAAAAATAATTAGGAATATTTACAAACCATTCTTATTGTTAGGAAACGTAATACCTTTAAAATTCCTTCTGATGTGGGCTCTGCGGGCATTTCTGTGATCCTGTTAGAAATGAATGTTCCCTACTCAGCTTGGAGTAGGACAACAAGTCTTACCCTTTCTCCTTCTTTGTGTGACTCAGATTTCCATGTTTGGCAGGACAAACTATGAAAGAAAATATGTGCAATGTAAAAGTTTGAATCCTTTTTTTTTTTAAATAGCCAGTTGATTCTTGAATTTTGTTTAGTAGTTGTTTTGTAATGACAGACTTCAGATTTTTAAAAATATGTTAATTGATTTCAGTATGATATCTTCGAGTTGTCAATAATAACCCAGTACTGTAAGAAAGAGGGTGAAAAGAGAGAGGTTAAAGCCAGGTTGAAATGTCTACCTTTCTTTTGCTAGAGATTAGTTTTAATTATATTTATCAGAGCCAAAGAAATATTTAATCAACTAGCAAAATGTTTTTATTTTACTTTCATACCAAAATTCATCTTGGTTACTTTTCAAGCCAATTTGATAGCAAGAGTCACAATAAGGAGTCAGACATCTTTCAGAAATAATTTTGAAAGAAAACAGTGAATCTCTGTTTCTGCGGGATCCCCAAACCAAGAAGACCGACGAGTGTTCCTCCCAGACTCAGCTTTTTTAATTTTTTTTTTTTTTTTTTTTTTTTTTTTTTTGTCTACGTCCATGGCCTGTGGAAGTTCCCTGGCCAGAGATGAAACCTGTACCAGAGCAGTGACAATGCCAGATCCTAATCCACAGCACTATCAGAGAACTCCTTGCTGTGTCAGGTAGAAGCAACTAGGCCTGACAGGACAGACTGATCTTCATGGAGCCTTTTGAGGACACAGACTGCTCTGGCTAATCCCCACCCTAACATGTGCAGTGGCAGCCCCAGAAATTCAAAGGGACACTATAGACAAGTCCCCAAACATAAAACATTGGTGCATTGGGTCCTCTGGTTTAAAAAGTTTTAATACTATATTTCGAATTTTTAGGTATTTTGAATTACTATATAGTTTTGTGAATTAGATGTCAGGGTAGTTTCTACAGGCTACTGATTTGCAGTCCCTGAGGCAGGACTCACGGCTTCTGTGACTGTGTGTGGTGTGGCGCTGTGGCTCCCTCTACATCCTGGTTTAAAAGAAGTCTGTTAGAGGAGTACACGCTCTGTGTGCTTATTACCATTTTTTTTTTTGTTTGTTTGTTTTTTGTTTTTGGGTTTTTTTAAGGGCCATACCTGAGGCACATGGAAGTTCCCAGGCTAGGGGTGGAATTGGAGCCACGTCTGTGACCTACACTATAACTCAAGGCAATGCTGTATCCTTAACCCACTGAGCCAGGCCAGGGTCTGAACCTGCATCCTCATGGATACTAGTTGGGTTTGTTATCACTGAACGATGACGGAAACTCTTGTTTGCTTATTATTTTTGTAGTGCTGATAGCTGGAAATTCTTACCATGGGGTTGATAATGTGTGGTGTGGATGCATGTATAGAAATGGTATAGAAATTTTGTTTTTTTGTGTAAAAGACTAATAAGATCAGTAGTACTTCATGTCTCTTCAACTCTACCCAGACTAGGGTAACATAGGGGGAAGTAGTCTGAAGTTTGCAGAATATATCATAGTAGACTTAAAAATTTTTTTTTCTTTTAATTTCAGACTTACAGGTGTTGAAAAATAGTGCAGAGAATCCCATTTTCCTTTCACCCAGATTCCTGAAGTGTTAACACTTGACCACATTTATTTACTCGGCCTTTGTAGTTGGATTCTTACCCCACTCTGCCACAGCAGTAACTCCTGACTGATTTTAATGTTATCTAGAAGGTGGATTCAGAGAAATTTGTCAAGATGTTATAAATGCTTTTATTTATTTTTATTTATTTTTTTGGTCTTTTTGTCTTTTTTGGGCCACACCCGCGGCATATGGAGGTTTCCAGGATAGGGTCTAATCAGAGCTGTAGCCATGCCGGATCCTTAACCCACTGAGCAAGTCCAGGGATCGAACCCGCAACCTCATGGTTCCTAGTTGGATTCGTTTCTGTTGCGCCATGATGGGAACGCCTATAAATGCTTTTATGTTTTTATTCCCTAGTTGCTTTTTCTTAAGAAAACCTGTGGCCTTAGCTTTTACAAAGTGGAAATCACTGAATAAAATCAGGATAGAGGGAGGAAGAAAGAGCTAATGTATGTAAAGCTTTAAGTATAAGGTTCAGACTATACGTTTTGTTCAGGTGAACATGGGTCATTCCAGGGATTGGGCCTTTAAACCCTTAGCCAAAGTGGTAAATTCTCAGAGTGCTTCTGCCAAAACAGTGAAATCAATGTACTACTTTCCTTTTAGAAGTTTTACACCTTTCCAAGGCAAACATTAAAAAGTATTAAATAGAGGGAGGTAGGAGATGACTTGTCCAAGGTTACCTAGCTGTTTAGAACTCTAGCCTGGGCCTTTTGGGGGTAGTTTGTTGCTTTTTCACTTGCAATAAATCTATTAGAGATTCTTTGTTCTCGTGGTGCTGTCTCACTGTCTCATCTCTATTAAAATAATAGTGTGTGTTTATTTAGAAAAGTAATTTTCGTTGCTATATCAATCCACAAGGGTTATTTAGAAAATCAAAGTTCATTCTCTGCTTTTTCTAACAGTTCTGCTTCCTAGAGGTAACCATTATTAACATTTTGTTTTATATCTTTTCTTCCTGTTTTCTAAGCATAACTTTTAAATCAAAATAAATTTTACCAAATCGTTTTCAAACGAAACATGCTGCTCTGCACTTGAAAATATGTATTGTAACCAGCTTTCTGTATCAGTGTATCTTGACTGTCTCTTCCTTTTTAATACTTCCATTGCATATGTGTACATAATTTAATTACCAATGGATGAGACATTTCTGTTGGTTTGACTTTTCCAGTATTACAGACAGTGTTTCAATGACATTGTTTAAGTCTGTGTGTACTTGTGGAATCAGTTCTTGTGGGTGTTGAAAGACATCTCCAAATTGTTCCTCCAAACGGGTGCATCAGTCTTTACTTCCACTAACAGCGGAAGATTCAAGTTTGATCATTTTCAATCTTGGATTACCATAAATGTTTCTTGACCAGCATCTTTTTTCCGAATTCTTTTCTAGTAGTAATAGAAACTGTCTTTCAGACAGTATTCACATCTTATGTTTCTTTTTTTATTTTCAGAAATAGCTTTAGACATATGTCTAGCTGTAATTCTCATTGTGAAGCTGTAGTGTAATTATTTCAAATTACAATTTATAAGTTACATTCTTCAGGAAGCTTTCCTGGATTAATCCCACTTAGTTCTATATACTATACCATAGTCTTAAGATTTCCCTATAACAGATTAAATGTGGATAACACAACTAACATTGATTTTATAGTGTTCAATATTGGAACTTGGTTTTAAAATATAATTTGCACTGAGAATCCCCACCTTGCACCTTAAACTCAGGAACAATATCTTTATTATCTTTGTATCTCCTTTACTATCTATAAGAGTGCCCTTTATATAGAATTTTTTTTGAGGGGGTGGGGAGGGTGACTAAGCCTGTGGCACATGGAAGTTTCCAGGCCAGGGATTGAACTCGAGCCACAGCAGTAGCAGTGCCGAGTCCTTAACCACTAGACCACCAGGGAACTCCCAAAAGTTCTTTTTTTTTTAGGGCCCCACCCAAGGCACATGGAGGTTCCCAGGCTACTAGGGTCTAATCTCAGCTGCAGCTGCTGGCCTATGCCACAGCCACAGTAACACCAGATCTGAGCCGTGTCTGTGACCTACACCACAACTTGCAGCAACGCTGGATCCTTAACTCACTGAGCAAGGTCAGGGATCTCATGGTTCCTAGGCGGATTCGTTCCACTGCGCCATGACAGGAATTCCCCCAAATTCTTGATATAGGTCTTCATTTGACTTGGTTTGTGCTGTAGAGAGTGAGGTCAGGGTTGAGCCGGATGTTGCTCTTCACCTGTAAATAAAATATTACTGAAACACAGACATACTCATTCATTTATCTATTGTCTATGACTTCTTTTGTGCTGCCCTGATGGAATGGAGTAGTTATGACAATACGGCCCCCAAAGCCTAACATGTATACTCTGGCTGCTCTGCTGATGCCTCTTTTAGATTCTGAGCATTTAGCATTCATTTATTTTTGCTTTCTTTCTAGAGCATTAGTAAGATTTCTACCCATACTGTGCATAACTGTGGATTTATACAAATATAACTGCAGGAAAAATTCCTAGATGTGTACTTGCTGGATTGGAGAGTATCTGTGTAGTTTTGCCTTCCCAAAAATGTACCAGTTTATACTTCAGCTAATAGTTTTGTGACAGGAACTCTTTTCCCTGTAACTTTGCCAACTCAGTACATTAGCCAACTTTTTAAATCTTTGCCAATCTGATAGAGGAACATGATATTGTAGGTTTGATGTGTGTTTCTTTTTTTGTGTTAGATTGAACTTTTTTTCAAATTTGAGCCATTTTAGCTTCTTTTTTGTGATTGTGCTTCAGTCTCCTTCCTTGAACCATCCCACGCTTGTAAAGTGTGTCATGGACACTTGTCCAGGGAGGAAGGCAGCTTGATGACAGAGTGATGTAGAGGAGGAGAGACTGAGGTAGACATATGGAGGCAAAGAGCTTCCCCACAGCACACAGTCAGACACACAGTCCACACTGCATCTGAGGATTCTTGCTAGACCAATTCTTTGACACTTTTGCCAGATGGAAGTCATGCTTTTTGATTTATCAATCTTCTGTAAGTCACTGTCCAATGTTGCAGAATCCACCTTAATAGTAAACAGTAAGCCCAGCAGAGCTCCCTTCCCCGAGCACCCAGTAACTGTTAGACAGGTGCATTTCTGATTCTCTAGTGTGAATGTTAAAGGCCATGTCTTTTTGCCTCATTTCCAAGTTTTAGATAAATTTTCATTTTCTTTCTTTCTTTCTTTTTTTTTATGGCCATGCTCACAGCACGTGGAAGTTTCTGGGCCAGGAATTGAACCCAGGCCTCCGCAGCAACCTGAGCCACTGCAGTTGAGTTCTTAACCCACTGAGCCACAGTAGGAACTGGTTAAATTTTCTTAATGCTTTCCTTCCTCTGTTTTATTGTAATTATTTCCAGTGATACTGTTTCTTTATGAATTACTAAGGACTGCTGAGGAGGCCACGTAGTTCACCATTGTTCCTCACTGCACATGCCCATTGTTCCTTTCTGCGTTGTAGGAACTCATTACACGATGACAAACGGAGGCAGCATCAACAGTTCCACACACTTACTGGACCTTCTGGATGAGCCAATTCCAGGTGTTGGTACATATGATGATTTCCATACTATTGATTGGGTGCGTGAGAAATGTAAGGACAGAGAAAGGCATCGACGGGTAAGTGTTTTCAGTCACTTTTAATTAATAGTGCATAATTATATCATTTAATAATATGTTTCTGCCACTGATCTTGGGCTACCGAAATATGTCCTGTGTTAGAAGTACATTTAAGTAAATTCCTGTATTTTGTAAGTAATATGTTTTTTCTCCATGTGATTTTTTCAGAGTTTATTTACATGCCATCTTTTTGGAAATGATCTGAAGTAGTTTAAAATCAAAGAACTATACTAAGCCAGAATAGGAAAGGAAGGGAAAACAGGCATGTGAGTTGGGGCAAGATCAAGGAAGCTCAAGATGTAGAAGCCAGCATGGTACTTGGCTTTGAGCAGCACAGCAGCTGTGGAGAGAGGAAAGCTGTTACATAATCTCAGTTGTTAGAGAAAGAAGCAGTCTGCTGGGGGGATAGTTTCCTGGTGTTTTGCTGTTTTCTTTTATCTCCTTTCCTGGTTTAAATTCTGAGATTTTTTTAATATCAGAACTGTATAGGGCATATTGGATGTAGTAATGAATCACTAATGAAAAAAAGAATAGCCTTCACTAAAAACTGCCTCTTACCTATCTTTTTTGTTGATTGTGACATCTTGATGTAGTGTAATACTAAAATAACTTTTTTTTTGGTCATGCCCTCGGCGTGTGGAAGTTCCTGGGCCAGGGTTTGAACCCATGCCATAGCAGTGACCTGAGACACAGCAGTGACAGTGCCAGATCCCTAACTGGCTGAGCCATATGGGAACTCTGAAAAATACATTTTAAAAGGAAAAAAAAAAAAAAAAAAAAACCTTGAAAATAAAATTTCAAATTCCAAAAGGTCGTTTATAAATTTGAGCTCTGAAATTTACTTGTAAATGAAATAACTGCTTATGCAAATTAGTTATTACCTTTTATAATGATGTATACATGTATATGAAACCTGGATTAGAATTACTTTGAATTGTTTTCATTATGAAAAGTACTGCTTCTGAGATTCATCAGTCAATATTTATCTTTTCTGGAAACATTAAAAACAGGGCATAACTGAAAGTTAGACATGGGACATGAACTCTGTTCTAAATCAGCAGTCCTCAGACTTTTTCATCTCAGATCCCCTTTAAACTCTAGGCAGTTACTGATGATACCTAAGGGGTTTTGGTGTATGTATTTATGTGAATAGATGTGTATACCATGTTAGATATTAAAACTGAGAAATTTGAAAAATATTAATTCATTTAAAAGTAACAGTAAATCCATTACATGGTCACATAAAACATGTTTTTATGAAAAATAACTATATTTTCCAAAATAAAAATGTTTAGTGAGAGTGACATTATATTACATTTTAATAAATCACATTTGTTATTGCCTGGTTTACTAAAAACTGCTCATATCTGCTGTCACATTCAGTCTGTTGTGATATGTTTTGACTGAAGTACATGAAGCAAATCCAACCTCATCTAGACATGTCCTTGGAAAACCCAAGGAGCATTTTAATAACCTTTTCAGATCACTGTGGGTATTCTTAGATGCTGCACCACAATGACTAGTGGTAATTTCTTAAAGGTTAGTTGCAACCTGTAATTTGAAACTGTATCAGTGAACTTTTTGTCTTCTGTTACATAAAATCTGTTGGTTCCTGTTGAACTTTGAATGGATGATATGTAACATAATGCCATGATCTTTTGGAAAATATTGATTCACTGATTTATGCAATTCTTTGTGTCGTTGACACTTTCACCATATACTATCATTGTACTGTATCAACAAAGCCTACTTTTGTTAATATCAACACTGATCTCTTCAGAAAAGTTTTTAAGTAGTGAGGTCTGTCAGGAGTTCCCTGGTGACTTAGCAGGTTAAGGATCTTGTGTTGTCACTGCTGTGGTGCAAGGTTTCATCCTGGCCCCTGAACTAATGCTTGCCGCGGGCAGTACCCCCCCCCCATCAAAAAAAAAAAAAAAGTGTTAGAATCTGTCATTCTTAAAGTGATGGATACAAGTTTTCTAAAATTCTAGTTTTTAGTTGAAAGCTCAAATTCTATTATTGGAAACAAATACGCATTTATTTTACTTGAAATGGTAGGCTTACTAGGTTTATTTTTGAGAAAAATATCTGTCAAATTTCCAAGCTGAAAAACCATGGTTTGGTGTCTTTCCAGTAAGAATGGTGTTCTATGTAAGGGGTTTATTTTGCCCAAATGCTTTTCCTTGAGACATAACCTCATACTTCAGTATGCATCCCAAGTGCTGTGTTCATAGTTACCACACATAATATTAAGAGAACTCAGTGGCCTGGGCATAATACTTTTTACTCCTTCCTCACAGACCTGAAGTGACCCTGGCCCTCACCTTTTATCTGGTCAGCAGCAGTGAAGGGATGTCATGGCCACCGGGGTGTTGACCCAGCGGTTTTATTACTGCTTTGCGTTATCAGTGAAAGCAGCACATCATGTTTTAGTATTCCTATGAAATTAGCTTTGACCTGGAGACCATTGGGGAAGGTCTCAGGGACCCAGAGGGTGTCTAGGCCACACGACGAGAACCACTGTTTTAATCCAGCGTGCCTAAATCAGACACATTATAAATTCCGTATCTTGTGTGATTGTTAGGTGAACACAGTTGTAAATTGGAGGTATGTACTTGACAGAAGTATGTACACAGATGTACTTTACAGAATTACTAAGATGTTCAGGGAGGGTTGAAATGTGTTCTAAAGTGAGGATTATGAGAGGCTTTATAAGCACTTATGTTCATAAAATTTTAGAGAAGACTGAAACTAAAAGAAACCACAACACATCCCATTTTTCTCCAATTGTGAAAGTAGTCCACAGTCTTTGAAAACAGTTCAGATAGTAAAACAGTAAGTGAAGTAGCGCCTGTCCTAGCTCTTCACACCAGTCATCGCTTTCTAGGTAAGTCGAATACCATTTCAGTACTTTAATATTTGCTTAGAGAAGCATGCAGTCGATTAAAGCTGGAAGCTCTACAGGTAGATGTTCTTACTATTGTTTTTAAAACACTGAATTAGAAAAAAGCTTTCCATGTCAGTGGTCTACTTACCTACTGAAGTCCCCTTTCCCTTGAGCTTTTTGTTATACTTGTAGCACTCCTACCCCAGGGTATTTTGAAGCAGATAAGCAGTATATCATTTCAGGTATTTATTTCAGTATTTTGCAGCATGGTAGTAATCTAATTCTCATTCATTTTTTATTTGTCAGTTTGATGATTTTCTTTTAAGATGACTTCCCACACCAGTTATGTGGATTCCCTCAAGTTCAAATTGTACAGAAAAGGAAGGACATTTAAAAGCATTTGGCTTACTAGCATCCTCAGAGTTTACCAGTGAGGTTTTTGTTTAGTTTTTGTTTCTGTATCTTCATGCACTCATGCATTCAAACATATTTGATGTGTTTAAATCATCACAATTATTATTCTTATTGATACTCACATTCTTCCTTTTCCGACATAAGGGAGCTTATTTAGGTTGGTGCCCGTGTCCTTTGACATGTGCTTAGTAGACTTTGATGTTTTCTGAGAAAACATGGTGATCTGGGCTCTGGGCTCCTCTTAAACGTATCCTGCACCAAACCTGGAGTCAGCTGTTTCTCTGAGGAGCTCTGGTTCCTTAGGAGGAACACTGTGTGTTGGCAGTCTGAGCACTAGGGGTGCTCATTGCTTCAGGGTTGGCCATTGTTCATAACCTCTTAAGTGTATAGGAAGCCTCTAATTTAAGTTAAATACTAGAGAGCTTTGATTTTTAGCTCTTAATTCTGTATCCTTTCAGCCCAACGAAAAATGTCAACATCACATGTATTGATTCACCTCCCAGTATACACACAGATATGTAATGTCAGAATAACATGACCAATAATACACTCACCAGCAGTATGCTTATAGCAAATGCAGCATAGTTTACAGACTTAGCTAGGAGCTGGAGTTGCTGAGGCTGTGATATAGGCTGGCAGTTGCAGCTCCGATTTGACCCCTAGTCTGGGAACTTCCTTATGCCACAGGTGTGGCCGTAAAAAAAAAAAAAAAAAATAAATCTTATATATTAGTGTGCTTATTTTTCTTAGATAAATGCTAACATACTGTACACACTTGTACTCTTGCCTGCATGATGTTGCATTTATCTTCTTCTTCTTCTTTTTTTTTTGGTCTTCTGTCTTTTTAGGGCTGCACTAGTGGCATATGGAGGTTCCCAGGCTAGGGGTTGAATCAGAGCTGTAGCTGCCAGCCTACGCCACAGCCACGCTAATGCAGGATCCAAGCTGCATCTGTGACCTACACTACAGCTCATGGCATTGTTGGATCTTTAACGCACTGAGAGAGGCCAGGAATGGAATCTGTGTCCTCATGGATGCTACTTGGGTTCCTTAACTGCTGAGCCACAATGCGAACTCCTCATTCTTTTTTAATGACTATAGAGTTTCTTGTTAGATAGATGTACTGCAGTTTACTTAGCTAATACTATATTGATGAACATTTAGGTAACCTTCCGATTTTTACTTTATATTTTATTAAACATTACAGTTACTCTTATTGAGAAAGCAATGCAGGGTTTATTATTTTTGAAGGGAATTCCCTACCTTCAATCCTAAAGAATATCTTGTACCTGTTGATTGGTTATTTACAATCAGAAGGAGTAAACTGCCTCATTCAACTGAGAACTTATCATGTGATTCTTTTGAATGTAGCCTTGTGGCTTGAAATAGACCAAATGTTTGAAAGAGATCGGTTCACTGAATTCTGGCTGCAGCAGTCCTGTGGTCCAAAGGAGCACTGGAATTGTAGCCTGAGAATGTGGCTTTGTGAGACAGCCATCGTGGCAGAAAGGAAGAGGTGTGGGCTAGTTAGCGAGCAGTGTCTGACGAATGCATTCTTAGTAAGAGAGGAGAGATGTGCCTTCTTGTGTCTGGAGTGAGATCTAGAAATAAATTCTATAACCGTCCTCTAACCTTACCTCCTTCTCTGTAGTTATCGAGGATGTTTCTGCCTTACACAGTGATTAGACCCTGCCAGTGGGATTGGAACTGTCCATACCCACATGTTTACAGGCCAGCAAGTTTTGGCAGCCCCTTTATTCACACGGCTATTTTGTACTTCGATTATGGGTGTTGTACTGTTATTCCCTGCCCTTACCTTTTAAACACTATTACATTCCACTTCACTGCTGGAACTAGAGAATGACCAGGGAATGGCAGGCATTGCCATCTATAGTGTCTTATTTCTGTTAATATAAAAGATGTCTAGGAGTTCCTTGGTGGCTTAGCAGGTTAAGGATCTGGATCACTGCTATGGTGGGTTTGATCCCCAGGTTCAGTCCCTGGCCTGGGCTCATCCATATGCCTAGGGCGTGGCTAACCACCACCCCCACCCCCACCCCCACCCAACAAAAACAAACAAACAAAAAAGATATATACCAGTTAACTTTGATTCAGTTTAAAACAATCTACCTCAGAGTTTATGTGGTTTTTGGATGCCCTGCTCTCATTCTGAGGTTCTTGTTAAAAATACAGATCTCTGGGTAAAATGCTTGTCATCTGGTTTATAGGTATAACGACTGTCTGACCTGGTGATTGTGTCCCAAACTCATCTATCCCATTTTTTAGTTTATAAAATACTGTTCCATGCATAATAACTGAGAAAATTGTTAGATTATAGAATTATGGCTTCTATTTATAGTTTGAAAAATGAAGCATAAACCTTTCTAATTTCAGATCAATAGCAAAAAGAAAGAATCAGCATGGGAAATGACAAAAAGTTTGTATGATGCATGGTCAGGATGGCTGGTAGTAACACTGACAGGACTGGCATCAGGTAAAGAAAATTTTTATTTATTTTTTATTTTCTTATTTTTTGCTTTTTAGGGCCACACCCACGGCGTTTGGAATTTACCAGGCTAGAGGTCAAATTGGAGCCACAGCTGTCGGCCAGTACCACAGCCACAGCAACACCAGATCTGAACCTTGTCTGTGACCTACTGGATCCCCTAATGGATCCCCCACCCACTGAACAAAGCCAGGGATCAAACCCACATCCTCATGGATACTAGTTGGATTAGTTTCCACTGTGCCACAATGGGAACTCCCAAAGAAAATTTTTAATGCAATCCTTTTTTGGTTAACAGGACAATAAATAGTTCTCTCCTTTCTGAAGTTTTCTTCCAAGTACTTTTGGGTTTTTAAAAGCATTTGTTTTGGAATTACCCGGCGGCTCAGTCGGTTAAGGATTTGGCATTGTCATTGAAGTGGTGGCTTGAGTTGCAGCTGTGGTGTGGGTTTGAGACCTGGCCCAGTAACTTCTGTATGCCGCAGGAGCAGCCAAAAACGAAAACAAAGGCCAAACAAAAAATAAAAACATTTGTCTTTTTTCTTTCTTTCAAAAAATTTTCTTACATAGAAGACTAGGGGCAGGAGGCTCAGAGTCATCTTGGCGCCTTTGTGCTGTCACTTCCTGTGTCTGTCCAATTTGGTTCATCTTTCTCACTAAGTTTTTTTTTTTAATTTGTAAAGTCTGTGGTTTGGACCAGATGGTCAGAGAAGCATCATAACAAATAACTAATATTTATTGTTTCCTGTGCCATGCACTGCTCTGAAAGCTTTTTGTGTGTATAAGCCCTGTGGTCTGAGTCTTACAGAGGAGAAGCCGTGTAGCTAGAACATGGATGAGCAGAGGCGAGAGCCCAGTTTCACCCTCTGAGATGCAGGGTGCCTGGGACCCTCTGGCTGAAGATGTGAAGACAAATCTGAAGGACTGTTTTAATGTCTTTCAACTTCTGCCATTGAAGAGCATGAGGGAAAGAATAGAGGAAGGTCCCAGTGTCTCTAATTGGCCACTGTTTATGTGGCCCATTGATCTTTCTGCATGAAGAGGACCTAGATTTTCACCATAGATTTGTATACTATTTGTATTGTGTCAGTAAAATGATCTTGATATATTTGATTATGTATTTAAAGAAAAAAACCTGATAATCTGTTAGTGTAATTCATTAATGCCATGAGTTTCATTAGTTCTAATGCACGTTACATTTTAATGAGATCAAGGTCCTTGTAAATTATGAATTGGGTTTCAGATTGAAACAGAGTAGTAAAAATTCTGATTTCTCAACCGGAGTTGAGACCCTCCTACCAGGTGGTTGTCTTTGGAAGATGTTTAATATCTTTCAGACACATTTTTTTTTTTCTTTTGTCTTTTTGTCTTTTGTTGTTGTTGTTGTTGTTGTTGTTGTTGTTGTTGCTATTTCTTGGGCCGCTCCTGCGGCATATGGAGGTTCCCAGGCTAGGGGTCGAATCGGAGCTGTAGCCACCGGCCTACGCCAGAGCCACAGCAACGCGGGATCCGAGCCGCATCTGCAACCTACACCACAGCTCACGGCAACGCCGGATCGTTAACCCACTGAGCAAGGGCAGGGACCGAACCCGCAACCTCATGGTTCCTAGTCGGATTCGTTAACCACTGCGCCACGACGGGAACTCCCAGACACATTTTTAAAATCAACGTGAATTTGAATGATGGAACTAGTTTTGCTTTCAAATAATAGCAATTTTATTTTAAAAAATAGCTATTTACAGTTTTTAAAAAGTAATATGAACTTATTTATAACTAAGATCTGGAAATCTTAAATTGGTATAATATTCCTTTTCCAACCCTTTGTTTACAGACGGTCCCCAGCTTTCCTTGATCCTTGTAACTTGATAGTTGGTGAGTGTCCAGAAATGGGCTGCTCTTATCACCTGTGCCATCTTTTCACAGGGGCATTGGCTGGACTGATAGACATTGCTGCCGATTGGATGACCGACCTTAAGGAGGGCATCTGCCTGAGTGCTCTGTGGTACAACCACGAGCAGTGCTGCTGGGGGTCCAATGAAACAACATTTGAGGAGAGGGATAAATGTCCACAGTGGAAAACATGGGCAGAATTAATCATAGGTCAAGCCGAGGTAAGTCTTGCTTTGTCTCAAGGTGGCTGAATAGTTGATACAGTGAAATGAGTCTCCAGTTCATTTAATTATGGAATTAATCAGGTTAGATGACTGCAACTGCATTAAAGGAAAATAGACAAAGAAATATAATAGGATAGAGTGGAAAATATGAGAATACATTGTAGCAAATTAAGTATTGTTTCAAGAAGCTCCTTTATTAACTGCATAATCACATAAAAGTCTACTGGGTTATGTGAAATGTATTTTTTTTTTAATTTATTTTTCCTCTGTACAGCATGGGGGCCAAGATATACTTACATGTATACATTTTTTTTCCCCACCCTTCGTTCTGTTACAGTATAAGTATCTAGACATAGTTCTCAATGCTACTCAGCAGGATCTCATTGTAAATCCATTCCAAGTTGTATCTGATAACCCGAAGCTCCTGATCCCTCCTACTCCCTCCCCCACCCTGCCGCAGGAGGCCACAAGTCTATTCTCCAGGTCCATGATTTTCTTTTCTGTGGAAATGTTCATTTGTGCTGTATATTAGATTCCAGTTATAAGTGAAATTATATGGCATTTGTCTTTCTTTTTCTGACTTATTTTACTCAGTATGAGAGTCTCTAGTTCCACCCATGTTGCTATAAATGGTATTATGTCGTTCTTTTTTATGGCTGAGTAGTATTCCATTGTGTATATATACCACATCTTCCGAATCCAATCATCTGTCGATGGACATTTGGGTTGTTTCCATGTCCTGGCTATTGTGAATAGTGCTGCAATTAACATGCAGGTGCATGTGTCTCTTTTAAGTAGAGTTTTGTCCGGATATATGCCCAGGAGTGGGATTGTGGGGTTATATGGAAGTTCTATGTATAGATTTCTGAGGTATCTCCAAACTGTTCTCCACAGTGGCTGTACCAGATTACATTCCCACCAGCAGTGCAGGAGGGTTCCCTTTTCTCCACAACCCCTCCAGCACTTGTTATTTGTGGACTTAATTAATGATGGCCATTCTGATTGGTGTGAGGTGGTATCTCATGGTAGTTTTGATTTGCAGTGAAATGTATTTCTTATTGTAGAAAAGAAGTGTGATAGGACCTGTGCAACCCCAAAAAGTTAATATGAAGTCAAATTATTAAAACTATTTAACACATTACATCACAATTGTTTGGGAGGTACGAATTATCAAAAATTTAGTTAAAATAAGTTTTCTAACTGGAGATATCTTAAATCCCTATTTTTTTTTTGTGACATTACAATATTTAAATGTTTTTATTTTACTGTTGTTTTTCTATTAGGAACATTTTAGAAGTTAACTTATTATGTTTTATCTGTATATACATGATCAGATACAGATACGTTTTAAAAATTTTGTTATAGCTGAATCTCAGAGCTGAAAAGAATATATCTGCTGGTGAGTGGGGCAGTGTACTGTTTCTCACTTGATAGTCAGAGAGAACTGCAGCAAAATGAAATCTGAGTGTGAAGGCAGTCTTGTCTTCACCAGCTGTTTCCAGAAAGTAGTTGCGGGTTGGCAGAGACTGAAGTGCAGCTGAGATTCTTGGCAATAGATTGGGGGATGGGAGAAAGCTCAGGAAGGTAGTAACTAGATTAAGTCTCCTTGGTATGTGTACACATGTGTCTTTGGATTCTACTTAAATATTTTGTTCACATAGAGCCAGGATTTCTGTGGAAGGAAACCCAGAGCCCATGCTGCTTAGGTGGAAGCATGGCATCAGTGGTGCCTGTAAGTTAAGTTCCTACTGTCAAACTATTTGCTTTGCAGGGTCCTGGCTCATACATCATGAACTACATAATGTACATATTCTGGGCCTTGAGTTTTGCCTTCCTTGCCGTTTCCCTGGTAAAGGTGTTTGCTCCGTATGCCTGTGGCTCTGGGATCCCAGAGGTAAGCTGTGCAGCACTGAGTGTCATTAACAGTAATTGTGACACATCTTTTTGCCTGTATTGGGAGAAAGTAGTATTTTTTCTGGGAAAGTGTTCTGTTTGTAACACAAAAAAGAAAATGTTCAAAATGTAGGCTGATAGTAGACATCTTGAAAGAATGTCTTCCCTGTAGTTATTTCATGGTTTTGCTGTGGAGGTTGATTTTTCCTCACCAGGCTTTTAGCGCACAACTGAGGGTCAGAGGCTCCAGTACACACCAGGAGCCTGGAGGATATCGTGCAGCCTAAAGTCCTTTGATAAAGTAGTTGACATTTTGCTCCTATGTGCTGGATTTGAGTACATCCATTCTCTTTTTATAACTATCTTTTTTTTTTAGGGCCTCATCTTTGGCATATGGAGGTTCCCAGGCTAGTGGTCAAATCAGAGCTGTAGCTGCCCGGCCTACGCCAGAGCCATAGCAATACAGGATCCAAGCCACGTCTGTGACCTACACCACAGCTCACGGCAACACCAGATCCTTAACCCACTGAACGAGGCCATGGATCGAACTCGCAACTTCATGGTTCCTAGTTGGATTTGTTTCTGCTGTGCCATGCCAGGAACTCCTCTTTTTGTAACTATCTTTTAATTAGATAAGTTACGAATCCTTGAATTTGGCAGATAATATTTATAACCATTTTATACTTCAAAATAAATATTTGATCATACTGGGTCAATGGCACAAATTTTAGGGCTTTGTTATCAATAACTTAAGAACATACTTAAGATTGAACACGATGTGAATTCTCTGTTTTGTTTTTCTATTTTCAGTAAGTTACTAGCTTTTTCTAGTGCATTTCTTTTAGAAAATTCTTTATTTTTTATTTTTAAATTTTTTTTCCTCTTTAGGGCTGCACCTATCGCATATGGAAGTTCCCAGGCTAGGGGTTGAATTGGAGCTGCAGCTGTAGGCCTACACCACAGCCACAGCAATATCAGATCTGAGCTGTGTCTGTGACTATGCCTCAGCTTGCGGCAGTGCCACATCCTTAGTCCACTGAGTGAGGCAGGGATCAAACCTGCATCCTCATAGATGCTACTCTGATTCTTAACCCACTGAACCATAATGGGAACTCTCCAGTTTTAGTGAATTTTAAAGCTGTATTAAGTGTATCTTTAACAAGAAGCAATGCCATGTAGTGTTTAGCAGTTTACTCATCCTTCTTAAAGTATAGGAAAAAATTACACATAATGATAGTGCTCTGAGAAGGCATAATATCTTTAAAGGCAAAATATATTTATGACAAAGAATGTCTGACATGTATATAACTATATTAGATTTCTGTGACAGAAATGTTCAGATTTACCATGTGCTGGTTATGTAATTACATGCTTGTATTACAGTTTGCACCCCCTTAAGGTGGCCTGATGTTTTGGGGTTGTTTATGAGACACAGTTGCCTTCTGTCCCTGCTGGAGGAGGGAGTTAGACTACTATACAGATTTGTTATATAAAGTGTAATAGATCAGGCTTTCAGAAAATGAGTTGTGAATTGGTCCATGGTCCACCAAAATGCACGGGTGAATAAAACAAGACAGTATCTTAAGTTGGTTAAGTGCTCATGTTTCTTTCTTTCTTTTTTCTTTTTTTTTCGTCTTTTTCATCTTTTTTAGGGCTGTACTCATGGCATATGGAGGTTCCCAGGCCAGGGGCCTAATCGGAGCTGTAGCTGCTGGCCTACACTGCAGCCACAGCAACAAAGGATCCAAGCCGCATCTGCAACCTACACCACAGCTCACAGCAAGGCCAGATCCTTAACCCACTGATCAAGGCCAGGGATCGAACCCAAAACCTCATGGTTCCTAGTCGGATTCGTTAGCCACTGAGCCACCACAGGAACTCCAAGTTCTCATGTTTCTTAAAGTAAGCTGCCTTCATCTTTCTTTTGTAGATTAAAACCATTTTGAGTGGATTCATCATCAGAGGTTACTTGGGAAAATGGACTTTAATGATTAAAACCATCACATTAGTGCTGGCTGTAGCATCAGGTTTGAGTTTAGGAAAAGAAGGGCCCTTGGTACATGTTGCCTGTTGCTGTGGAAATATCTTTTCCTACCTCTTTCCGAAGTACAGCACAAACGAAGCTAAAAAAAGAGAGGTAAGCTTGTGTTCATCTCGCAGATAAACATCATATAGACTTGTATCAGTGAAGAATTTCCTCCTATGAAGATCACACGTTACTCTTTACTTTTTGGATAAATTCTGTACTTGGGTTAAAAATTGGATGCGAGAATGTTTGTGCTTCTTTTCCCTTTTTGGAATAATCTCTGGCATCTTTCTGGACTCTTTCCCCCAGCAGGGTTGCTCACTTACTCCTATATTTTAGAGAAGTTTTAGACAGACTACCTGGTGTCCATTGGTTCAATTGACTGTCACAGAGATATGCCATTTATTTTTTTTTTGCTTTGCTGTACACCTCTCCTCCTGTGAAGTATTTCCTAAATGGAACCTGGTTCTTACTCTTATTTTTCAGTGTCAGTATTTCTCCTGGGGTGGCAGGTCTTCGTAGCTGTGTTCCTCTGGAGGAGGAGTCTGATGTGGCTGGAAGAGGGGTATCATCCGCAGAGGCCTCTCTGGTATCTGACACCCTCAGGGAAGTCCCAAGGGCTCTGACCACCAGAAGCTTACGTGAGAGCCTCACATCAAAGGGGATATAGCACTTCCTCTGTATTCGACTCTTTAAGGTGGTTTCCTTTGCCATTTTTTAGGCCAGCCTGAGATCTTCTAGGACACCTTTCAACTTCATCTATGGTAGAGTTCCCCTGATGTTTCTAGGTTGCTGTGGATATTTTCTAGAAGAACAGTGGGCACTTAGGACTTTCTTAGTAGCTCTAGACTCTGGGAGCCCAGTCCTGTCCTGTTTTCCCAGTCTAATCTGCAGCCGTAGATGGTACAGAGCTCTTTGGGTTTTTAAGGTTTAATATTTTTGTATCACATTAAATATTGAGAACTCAGAGGTCTCTAGCTCTAGCACACAGCACCTTTCCTCCTGTTGTTTTTTTTTAATGATAAGAAAAGTGGAATGTTTTTCTCAGGCTGGTACTTAAATTGAAATAATTCTCATTCATTTTAATGTTAGTCCTAAAACATTGTCCTTCCATTGGCCATGGATGATCTGAAACATCATGGTTCCATCCCTGAACGATGACTGTGAATTAGCCCTGGCCTAGATACAGAAATAGCCAACTTTACTGATTACTTACTGTGTAGTTGGTTTCCTGGCAGGTGCTTTGTTTAAAATGCTTTACTTAGTGTAGATTTAAATTTAAAATTTAATTCTGCACTAATCCTGTTAACTTTGCCCCATTATCCTCATTTATAGATAGGAAACTAGGCTAAAAGGGGCTAACTTGCCCATGATAACATAAGAAGTGTCAGAGTGTGGGTAGGATGTGTTTTTCTCTGACTCCAAAATCTTTACTTTTAACTACTGTCTACTGCTTGCACTGCTGCTCCACTGCTACCACTGTGTGGACATGTGTCTGTGTTCAGAACCGAAGCAGACCTAAAACCATACTGTGCATGCCACGGCAGCCTCGTGGCTAAGATGGATCTACAGCATTTGTCCACCCAGCTCAGTTCCTTTACCTGCTATTGTTCCTTGACATTTTGGGGGTAAGATTTGAATTTATTCATTATAAATGCAAAAATTACTTTATTAGAAAATATTATAGGAATTAAATTCACCTAGATTTTCCTGTACACACTGACGGTTGATCATGTTTATGACCTTAACTTGATTCTGTCACCTTGGTGTACAAACGGCAAGAGCTCACGTTGTTAGTGGAAAGCATTTAGGCCACATATTTTGGCTTTCTTCCTATGCTCACTTCCTTGATGTGTTTAAATTAAATGATTCTTAGGTGCTTGTGAAACAGATGAAAATGTGTTTGAGTTATAGGTATGTAGGTGTTAGTGTGATTGTAAAATTTATTGTGTTAAATGTAGAATCAGAATTCAGTTAAGTGTGTTGTCTGCAATCATGTTGGTGCAAAAAACCAAAATCACCTCTTCTTTCTCCTCCAAATCAGCAGCATTTGCATTCTAAAGCTAGTGACAATTTAATTAAAACAAGTATTTGTTCATTTTTAATTTACCAACTAGCTCCCTGACTATGGAGTTTATGCTTCTCTAACATTTATAATTTTATTTTTATTATTTCAGATTTCTCTTTCAGAGATGTCAAAATTCAACATTTGAGGAAATGCTTTGGTAGCCTCACATGTTTACTGCAGTAAAGTAGCAGAAGGGCTGCTTATAGAAAAGTGATTACAAGTCGATGCTCAGGGAACGCATGTGTGTTGGGCTTCATGCTGGTGGGAGGCAGCAGTGTCTGTGTGTGGGGTTTCTTCTCCGTGTGACCCACGTGTCGGGACCCTGGGCACTGACATTGCCGTCAGGGCCGTGGTTTGTGGGTTCACATGCAGCTCCTGTGTGAGCAGCGGCATCTCTTCAGAGGACTGAAAATAAACGGAAACTCAGTAGGTTTTAAGTTCCCTGGCTCTTTTACTAGGGTTTGGCCCAGAGTGACTATTAGTGATGAAGCAGTGAGCTCTGAGATCTGCCTGCTTAAAAACAAACCGCTCTCCTCCGAGCCCCAGTTATGCTCTCTCTTGCTTCTCTGACATCTTGCAGGTCATCTGTATTCATGGCCTTTTCTTCTTTGCATCCTGTGTACATTCCTGTGTCTCGCACAAATGTTTTTTGGCTGAATATTGACTGTATGAATGACCTTTCAATTAAAGTGGAAGAGGAAGAGTCTCTTTAGAAGAAATATTTACCTTTGTTGCAAGTGGGTGGGTAGGGGTGACATGCAAGTTAAATTGAGAAGAGGCATTTTGAAAGTTTGGGTGACCTGAAGAACTTGTATTTGGTATATATTTGAGTTCATGAGAATGTATGCAGTAAGCCACATCCTCTTTCTAGGTGCTATCAGCTGCCTCAGCCGCAGGTGTCTCAGTAGCTTTCGGTGCACCGATTGGAGGAGTTCTTTTCAGCCTGGAAGAGGTATGTTTAAAAAAAGAGCAGCCAACAGTTAAAATGCTGCATAATTATCATTACACATGTGTTTTGGCACACTTTTCAATTTTATAACTAGTGTAATAGATGGACTTTGTTTTTGAGTTTTGAAATTTATTTTTGTGAAGTTTTTTCACCCTTTCTTATGTAAAAAGTAATGTATATGTTCTTGAGAAATGTTTTAAAAAATATGTATAAATGTTAATGATTATTTAAAATTTAATGTTGTTGACATAAAAGTAAGCACAAATGAATTTGACTTAATAAAAAATATTTAAAACAATCCTTATTGGCTAAATTATAGCCTTGTTTTTATTTTAAAAATTTTAGTTTCTAAATCTTTTCTTTTTGGTGTGTGGGGGGGCACACCCATAGCATATTGGAGATTCCCAGGCTATGGGTTCCAATTGGAGTTGTAGCCACCAGCCACAGAAACTCGGGATCTGAGCTGTGTCTGTGACCTACACCACAGCTCACGGCAACACCAGATCCTTAACCCACTGAGCAAGGCCAGGGATCAAACCCCAGTTCTCCTGAGTGCTGGTCAGGCTCGCTAACTGCTGAACCACGAGGGGAACTCCAGTACATTTATTCTTAACTGCCGTGATTGAATTGGGGTGGAATTCATTTTGAAAACAATACAGTGTTAGATGTTTTAAATTACTATTAAACGTTTTTAGTCAGTTGATTTTGTGAATTTGTAGTGATGTGATAGCCCAAGTTAATAACATAGTATTTTTCTTACCACAGTAAAATCCATTATATGTAAACTCTAGCTGCAGGCAAAATTTAGAGTGTTGATCTTTACTATCAAGTTATAACATATGAGAAATGTCTTAAAAGTTACAGCACTCATTTTTCCTTTCCTTTTCTTTATTTTAGGTTAGCTATTATTTCCCTCTGAAAACTCTATGGAGATCATTTTTTGCTGCTCTAGTGGCTGCATTTGTTTTGAGATCCATCAATCCATTTGGTAACAGCCGTCTGGTCCTTTTTTACGTGGAGTATCATACACCATGGTACCTCTTTGAACTGTTTCCCTTTATTCTCCTCGGGGTATTTGGGGGGCTGTGGGGAGCCTTTTTCATTAGAGCAAACATTGCCTGGTGTCGTCGACGCAAGTCCACCAAGTTCGGCAAGTACCCTGTTCTTGAGGTCATTGTCGTCGCAGCCGTCACTGCGGTCATAGCCTTTCCTAACCCCTACACGAGGCTCAATACCAGTGAGCTGATCAAGGAGCTTTTCACAGACTGTGGTCCCCTGGAGTCCTCGTCCCTTTGTGACTACAGAAATGACATGAATGCCAGCAAGATCGTCGATGACATTCCTGACCGCCCAGCGGGCCTTGGTGTGTATTCAGCTATATGGCAGTTATGCTTGGCACTCATATTCAAAATCATAATGACAGTCTTCACTTTTGGTATCAAGGTAAGTGCTAAGTGAGGTGATACTTAAGTGATCTTGGCATGAGAGGTGAAACTTTTCTTTTTTGGCTGCCCCTCCGCCTATGGACCTTGGGCCAGGGATCATATCTGAGCCACAATCATGACCTAAGCTGCACCTGCAGCAACACGGGATCCTTAACCTACTGTGCCAGCCTCGGGGGTCAAACCCATATCCCAGCTCTCCCAAGATGCCACCGATCCTGTTGTGCCAGAGTGGGAACTCTGAAACTTTCAGGATGGTTGCTTCATCAGTGTAGGCTGAGAACACTGTTGTCTTTGGGGTTTAATTTTTAGTGATGAAAAAAATAACTTTTCAGGATATATTGCTGAGCACGGTGTCTATTTCTGTGTTAACAACTGACTCCGACTTAGTGGCTTGTGGTAACTGCTCACGATGCTCAGTAGGACTCAGCTGGGCTCTGTTTATGGCCTCTTACTCGGTCGTCATCAAATGGTTGGGCTGGTCATCTCAGAGACATTCGTGTGTCAGGCACCTGGTCTGCACAGGTTTAGACAGCTGGGGTGAACAGTTTGGGCTCCTGCTCTGTCTCTCTGTCTTGATTTTTCCTGCACAGCTGGCTTCAGGGTGGGTGGATCCCACACACTCAGGGTCTCGAGAGTGCGTGTCTGAGGAGGACCGTTTCTCCTGCTGCAATCGTTTGTCTGTGAGGTCACAGAGGCCCAGGTTCAGCGGGGAGCGTCAGAGAATTCGTGGTCCTGTTTTACAGCCACTTTCTTACTGCTGCTGGAGCAGATGACCACAAAATTACACACATTTATTACACTTCTGGAGGGATCAGAAATCCAAATTGGGTCTCACTGGGCTAAAATGAGATGCATGCAGGGATTTATGGAAGCTCCAGGGGGCTGTCCATTTTTTTGCCTTTTCTAGCCTCCTTATGCCTTCGCTCCAGGCCTCCTTTCCTTGTCTTCCAAACCAGCGAGAGCTGGTCAAGTCTTTGTTTTATTTCAGCATCTGACACTAGCTCTTCTAAGTCCTCCTTCCACATTAAGGAGGCTTCGTGATTACTTGGGGCCCACTCCCATCAGCCAGGACAGTCTCCTGTTTTAAGGTTGGCTGATGGACAGCCTGAATTCCTCCTTGCCTGGCAGCCAGACGGATTCCCCAGAGTTGGGACATGGATGTCTGTGGGGAGCCCATGCCTGTGCTCTGTCACTGTAGGATATTGGCCTGAAAGGACCCTGAAGGCTCAGAGAAAATTCCCAGGCCTGTTGCTCCCAGGCTTTTTTTGCACCCTGGGACGTTGCTGTTTTTGAATCTGTGAAAGTGAGAATAATGTTCTTTAGGTGGTGATTTGCCAGTAAGTGTAATTCTTAGGATTGTCAGTGATGTGAATGGGGAATCGGATGTCCATGAACCTTGTTTTTAAAATGCTGCCCGACACTTCATGTGGCCGTGACCATCTGCCATGACCGTGTATGCTTCTCAAGGCGCCTAGCCAGGTGGGAGCAGCTTCTGTCAGTGACCTGTGGTGGTGCCGATGTGTGAATCATGGTCTGTATTTTGCTATCCTCCCTCTTATTGCACTCACTGGGCATAGAGCTTAAATCATATTAGCGAGTTAAGGTAGAGGTGCTGTGATGCCCATCCAGTGCAGGGGGCCAGAGGCAGGATGGGGGTGGGGGGACGAGGGAGCTTGTGGCCCATATTGCCCTCTGTGCTGGCCGAGGGGCCTAGGTAGCGGGAGAGTGAAACACCTCTTTTTTTTTTTTTTTTTGGCCATGTCCTCAGCATGTGGATGTTCTGGGCCAGAACTCACACCACAACAGTGACAACTTTACTGCTTCACCACAGGGGACCTCCTGAAAAGCTTATTGTGCCCTTTTTTATTTGATATCTTTTGATGACCTGACTTGCCCATCTGTACAGTCATCCCCCTGTGCTGGGCTGAGAAAAACTCCTCCTTTTAACCACCTTATGCACCTGTTTATGTGCGGATGTATGTAAAGGACTCTGGGCTAAAGGATAAATAAGCCTGGGCTTCCCTCCTTTGGGGTCTAGAATGTGGCTGATTGCCCTGTTATAACAGGGGTCTGCGGTTGTTTCGTTGGTGCTGGGATTCTGCTCTGTGAATCAAGCCTTAGCAGGTCGGTGTGGAACACCTGCCTCACTAGTGTCTGACCCGTTGCAGGTCCCGTCCGGCTTGTTCATCCCCAGCATGGCCATTGGCGCCATCGCCGGCCGCATCGTGGGCATTGCGGTGGAGCAGCTGGCTTACTATCACCACGACTGGTTCATCTTCAAGGAGTGGTGTGAGGTTGGGGCCGACTGCATCACCCCTGGCCTCTATGCCATGGTCGGCGCCGCCGCCTGCTTAGGTAACGTAACTGCATGTGCATGTCAGTGGCTGTGCTCTGCTGGGAGTCCTGAGCAAGGGCTGGTGCTGGGGGGGTATGGGCAGAGGGTGGGCGGGGTAACTACCCATTATGCAGAGCTGGTTTTCTTTCTGCCTGTCCCTGAACACTTGTTAATGCAAAACCATAATGGTACTTGACATCTTTTAAGTGCTGTGTGATGCTTTGTGACAGAGACATCTTGGTATAACACAGGTGTATTTGAATCCTGTCCAGGGAGGTTTTGCTTTTTATTGTCAAGGATCCCAGCTTACCTTTGAAGTCTGTAGCATGGGTCCAAAGATTAGCATCGTGCATGGCTTCAGAGCACCTTTCCTCTGGCTCCTCAGTGATCCTTGAGGCCTGAGTAAAAGACCTCTTTATCAGCCTGCCTACATTTCAGATGCATCTGTAGCAAAAGGAAGAGAGGTAACTACTGTTTTAGTGAAAGGAAAAGGAAGTCTGCATTAAGTCCTTAAGAATCTATTTTTTGTTGTCTTGAACATGAAAAATAGTTTAGAAGTTCCTGTTGTGGCTCAGTGGAAACAAATCTGACCAGTATCCATGAAGATGCAGGTTCCATCCCTGACCTCGCTCAGTGGGTTAAGGATCCAGCATTGCCGTGAGCTGTGGTGTAGGTCGCAGACTCGGCTGGGATCTCCAGTTGCTGTGGCTCTGGTGTAGGCTGGCAGCTGCAGCTCCGATTTGACCCCTAGCCTGGGAACCTCCATATGCCGCAGTGTGGCCCTAAAAAGATTAAAAAAAAAAATTACTTCTTTTCGTATTTAAAATATCAGCCAAACTTTGGTTATTTTAGTTAATTATAGCTGACATTTTGACTTAGTTTTGTTCATTGAGTCGAAATTATGTAGTTATTGATCTTCAAAAGTGTAATATCAAGTGAAAGTGACGGGCAGAATCACTCTCCTCAGAGTAGCAGGTATCCATCCACTTTCTCTTGAGCATTGTGTGGGGTATAGAGGGTGACGCTGTGAACGAGGCCCATCCCCACGAGAGGCGTGTGGGGAAGGAGGCCAGCCCTGGCTAGGTGCACAGTGCGGAGTGATGAGGTGCAGGGCTGAGAGTATCTCCGAGGCCCTTGGGAGCCCAGGAAGAAGGCGGTGCATATGGCTCAGCAGGTACACATGCACCTTATTCTCAAGGAGGAGTGGGATCTAAAGGTGACTTTGCTGAAGAGTTAAGTGATGTGAAGACAGTGGAATTGGGACGGGGATAAGCACAGTATTCCTGGTGCTTTGGAGAAACTGACTATGTTGAAGTCTGGACACTTTTGGAAGTAAAGTCGGGTTGGTGAGAAGGAGCCAGGTTCTGAAAAGGCAACAATTTATGTCAGAGTGAATTTGTGGCTTTGCCATTTTTAGTGGGATGACTTTGGGAAAGTTCCTTTACTTTTTGATTTTTATTTTTTTATCTGTAAAATGGAAATAATAAGTACTTACCTTGTTCAGTTATTTCTGAGGATTATATAAGATAAAATGCATAGACAGTTGTTAGCACAGTGCCTGGTGAAATAAGTGCTTGGTTATTTAAAAAAAAAAAAAAAGCCTTTACAAACTGACAGGGGTATCCCTGGTATGTGGTGGGTATGCAGGCTGCAGTTGGTTCATTCTTTCTTCTATGTTTACTCTAAGAAATTACAGGAAGAGTTTAAGCTTGATAAAAGTAAAAACGGAGGAGCCCTGGTAGGTTTCTGAGCAAAGAAGCAACATGGTGAGAGTGGCACTTAGGAAAGACTGACTTTGGAATATGGCTTATAAAGCAGACGGAAGGAAGGTAACAGGACCTGTAGTCAAGGAATTATTAAAATCAACGAACAGAGTCTACAGGGCTGCACTAGGTTATAATAGAATATTGAGCAAGGGGCCCTAGAGAGAGATTTGCAGAGCAGACCGGATAGGGCTAGGTGAGAATCTGGGTGTTGGGATAAAGTAAAGAGATGAACCAGGAGTGGCCCTTGAGTTTTCAGGAAGGATGTGGTGCCTGGCGATGGAGTCATGGAGCTTGGATGGGGGCCCTCTGGGGAAGGAATAGAGTTTGGTTTTGAGTGTGTGGTGGTCTCTGCGACCTTGAGTCATCCAGAGACTTCTCAGAGTTGGAAATGAGACTCGCACAACTGTAAGATACGCTGTGGGTGGTGGGGAGGCCTCTACGTGGAGATGGTGATTCAGAGGGTGATGTGGCAGGTAATGTGGAGAGTTCAGGTGAGCTTTCTTAGGGAAGGGGTGTTACATTGGTGACGTAAGTGACACGGCCTCAAAATGTATTCATTTTGAAGAGATTTAGAGGAGAGAAATTTTTAATGTAATGGCCCAGCGTATGGTTGGTGTGGCTGTGAACAGGTGCCTGAGCTTCTCGGCCCGCACTGCGGCCACCCTGTGGTCGTGTGAGTTTAATATGAAAGTCAATAGTAAACAAGTTAGCCATGATGTGTTTCACCAAATTTTTTAAGAATTAACAATAAGCTTTTATGAGGTGAAATTATGTCTTTGTTACAGCAGTAAGCCAAAATGGCAAACTGTATTAGTTGGTCAGCTGTGATTTTTTTTTTTTTTTTTAAATATGAAGTAAACCAGTTTTGAAATGTGATTTTAATAGCCTTCTGTGTTATACACGAAGATTGGTGTTTCTCTAGATCTTATTAAAGTGATAATCCTTTTCACTAAATTCTATTTATAATTTGTGTTCATCTGCCCACCCATTGACGGGCGGGGCCCTGAACTTCCTGACCAGTGGTGCTCATTTCTTTCAGGTGGTGTGACAAGGATGACCGTCTCCCTGGTGGTTATTGTTTTTGAGCTTACTGGAGGCTTGGAATATATTGTCCCCCTTATGGCTGCAGTAATGACCAGCAAGTGGGTTGGAGATGCCTTTGGGAGGGAAGGCATTTATGAAGCTCACATACGGCTAAATGGATACCCTTTTTTGGATGCAAAAGAAGAGTTCACTCATACCACCCTGGCTGCCGACGTCATGAGACCTCGGAGGAGTGACCCCCCGCTGGCGGTCCTGACCCAGGACAATATGACGGTGGACGACATCGAGAACATGATCAACGAGACCAGCTACAACGGCTTTCCTGTCATAATGTCCAAAGAGTCCCAGCGATTAGTGGGGTTTGCCCTCAGAAGAGACCTGACGATCGCAATAGGTACCTTTTAAAGAGATACACGTACATCTGCCTGTGTCTCTGTCTGTGGACACCTTGCAGATAGATGCAAATGGATGGTAGATTTCTGAAAGAAAGGAAAGCTGTCAGCTCTAGTTGGTTTAGTTTGTGGGGCAAGGGTTGTGTTTTACCTCCTTTAGGAAAGGAATTTATACTTCCATGGTTTGTTTTGCAGATAAATATCGCTTTATTTTTTGAGATTGGAGTCAGACTCTTTTCTCGCTCAGAGGAGTCTTGTTAAGTTGACGATATTCATAACAGCACATCGTGTAAGGCCTTAGTAAATAAGTAAGTGCCAGGGCATTCCGCTAAATACTTCTTAGACTTAATAAAGTTGGTGTATTTGAATGAAGGTTACTAAATATTCCATCATCTTTGATCTGTTTTATACCAGATCCACAGGGTTTTGCTTTTTCAGTTTTTAGAATCAGATTTATGGTATAACTTGTAATATATAAGTGAAAAAATAATGATCAAGTTTTTGTTTTTGGTTAAGGGCCAGGTTGACAAATATTAAGTCCTTTTTGGTGCTGACATTCCTGAAAATAGAGTTTAACGGCGTCAGCAATACTGTGTTATTTCTTGGAGGTAAATGACATTTTTTTTCTGAGGAGGAAGCCCATTTTGCTCCTCCAGAATTTAATTACCCTCTTCCCTTGCAGTCCTGCAGTGCTGGCAGGGAGGCCAGGAAGGCTTTAATCCTTTTCCGTACAACCTGACTCCTCTCCCCAAGCCCGGAGGTGATAGAGGGGTCTTCTTCCAGGCCTTGCTTTGAAACTCCCCAGGGTACATTAGAAGATCTGAGCTGAGAAGGTAGAGTGTTCACCTGTCCCCAGGGTCATTCCCACAAACCTGCCATGTCCCTCCAACTTAACCTCTTTCACTATTACAGAGACCGTAGAATATTTCAGTTCTTGTGCCATTTGAAGTGGGAGGACTAGGTATGTCAATGAGGAGTGTTTCTCAGCTCAGCCTGGACACTTAGTTTATAAGAGCTGTTAAAGCAGAAAGAAGAAAGAACAGAGCCCATAGAGACTATCCATTTTAGTTAAGGAAAGAGCTGCATCTCTGGAAGGCTTTTCCAGAGCCTAGCAAGGCCATCATTCCCAGTTTCTCTTTAGGCCATAGAATAGTAGTTGCTAGAAAGGCCCAGCGTATGGTTGGTGTGGCTGTGAACAGGTGCCTGAGCTTCTCGGCCCGCACTGCGGCCACCCTGTGGTCAGAGAGGAGTTTCTGTGCTTCCCTTTCTACTCTGTAAGTTTAAATAGACAAGTCAGAAAGTTGGAATGAAAAAATGAAAAAGACAAGGGTTAAAAAGTTGGAATTTATGTCAAAGTTTAAAGGAAAAAGCCCAGGTTTTTAAAAGAACAAGAGGAAAGTTGTAAAGTTAAGAATTATTTACATTCCCATTGATTCTGTGGATATACTTTTAAAAGTTTTGTTACTGTCTTGAGAAATAGAGTATTAGGATAGCAAGTGTCCGTTTAAGGGAGTAGCGTACTTTAGACACAGGAAATACCAAATTGTGTCATCAAAAAGGTTAATTACATGGTGACCTTTTTTAACACACCTTAAGTATTTACCAACATATATTTTTGTAATGTTTTTGTTTTGAATGGGAAAAAATAGACCTGTACTCTAGGTTTTATATATAATATTGCTAAAATACATATTATATATAAGATGTAATATGTAATTGATATATGTATTTCTATGAAATACTTTATCGAAGGACAAAAAAGAATGCCTAACTAGTGAGCTATATGTTATATCCAGGAATGAGAAAACTCAAGATAAGTTTCCCCAAAATTTATTTATAAACTCTGGAGTTTTTGTGTTATTTAAAATTATTTTTTCGGGTTTTTTTGTTTGTTTGTTTTTTTTTTTTTTTTTTTGTCTTTTTAGGGCCGCACCTGTGGCATATGGAGGTTCCCAGGCTAGGCGTCCAATTGGATCTGTAGCTGCCAGCCCATGCTATATAGCCACAACAATGTCACTTCTGAACCGTGTTTGTGACCTACACCACAGCTCACGGCAATGCCGGATCCTTAACCCACTGAGAGAGGCCAGGGATCAAACCCGCTTCCTCATGGATGCTAGTCAGGCTCCCTAACTGCTGAGCCACGACAGAAACTCCAAAATCCTCTGGTTTTTTTTTTTTGTTTTTTTTTTTTTTTGCTTTTTAGGACTGTGCCCATGGCATATGGAGATTACCAGGCTAGGGGTCCAGTTGGAGCTATAGCTGCAAGCCTACACCACAGCCTTAGCAATGTTGGATCCGAGCCACATCTGTGACCTATACCACAGCTCATGGCAATCCCGGATCCTTAACTTTAACTGAGCAAGGCCAGGGATTGAACCCGCATCCTCATGGATCCTAGTTGGGTTCTTTAACCGCTGAGCCATGATGGTAACTCCTTTTTTTAGTTTATGTATTGATGGTATGTTGACATAGTTCAAGAAGACGAAAGGTATATAGTGAAAAAGCTCTCACCCATGACCTCATGGTCACCAGTTTAACTTTCCATAGGCAGCCGTCTGCTTGGCTTCTTAGGTTTTCTGTGGATATCATTCTGTGCTTTCCTAAGTATGTATGTATGTTTTTTACTTTTTTAAACAAATTGTACCATGCTATCCAGTACATGCTGTTGTGTAGCTTGTTGTTTTTCACTCAAGAGTGGTTTCTCAGTCGTCTTTGCAAATCTTGGTCATCTTTTGTGTGAGGTTTTCTGCTTTCATTTTTAACAGCTGCAGAGCAGTCCACTGAGTGGACATACCATGGGCTGCATCAGAGTTTTTACATTCAGCCTCCCTCCCACTCGTGGTTTAATGTGGTTCTGCTGTGGTAAAAATTGCTGCCTCATGTTTTTTGATAACCTTGTGTAGTTGATGTTTTGCTTATGCACAGATGTAGGGAAGTTCCAGAAGTGGAAGTGTTGGGTCAGAGAGTAGTGTGCTTGTAATTTTGTAAGACGTTTTCAGATAGTGGCCATAGTGGTTATGCTGTGCACTCTCAGCAGGACCCAGTGACAGCTTGCCAGGTTCATGTTTAGTCCTATGGAGAGAGACATTCCTCCTGCATTTTTGTGTCCGGCTGTGCAAGTGATTTGTTTAAAATGAAGCATATATTGAGAATATTTATAGGGTGAATTGAAACGTCCTTCCTGTTTTCCACCCGAAGGTACAGAAGTGTACTTGCACCTTTCTGTGTCTGTCCTAGGAGCTGTGAGTTTTACAGGGAGAAGGTTAATGTATGAGAACGTGAATACTGTTGACATATGGAACACGATTAGAATGGACGTGGCAGGCCGTCTCTCGCTATGCTTTTCTCCCCAGCCACTGTCTTCTGTTCAGAGTGAGCTTTAGCTTGTGCACCTGGGAGAGAGGATCTCTTATTAGCCTTAGACCCTGAAAAAAGATTTACACGAGTATGAACTGCAGTCTGTGGACCAGCCTTTTGTTGATCTCTTTGTAGGAGCTACAGTTAACTTTGTACCTGCTCAGTTAATTGAAACATCTTTTATGAATGTAGAGATTTTTGCTTTCTAAAATAAATACAAGTGAAAGAGTTGGAGATGCCATGGTGATTATTTTGGAACCTGTTCATATGGTTAAAAATGAAGGGGATAGACAGCTTTTTTTTTTTTTTTTTTGTGTGTGTGTGTGTGTGTTATTTCTTGGGCCGCTCCCGCAGCATATGGAGGTTCCCAGGCTAGGAGTCGAATTGGAGCTGTAGCCACCAGCCTATGCCAGAGCCACAGCAATGCGGGATCTGAGCCTCGTCTGCGACCTACACCACAGCTCACGGCAACGCTAGATCCTTAACCCACTGAGCAGGGGCAGGGACCAAACCTGCAACCTTATGGTTCCTAGTCGGATTCATTCACCACTGCACCACGACAGGCACTCCCAGACAGCTTTGTACCTTGCTTCTTTGTGAGTTTTGAGAATCTAATCCCTTGATAGTAACACAAATAGGAACAATGAAATGTGAAAATTGGGGGGGGGGATAATTTTATATTAAAGGTTGGAGGTAAAATTTGTATTAACTTTATAAAATTTTTCTTTGGAATAGAACCACTCCCATTCTCCTGGAAGTGTAACTAATGTGTGCACTCCTAGAGAAAAAGTCTGAATCTTGTCAGAAAGAGAAAACTCTGGAGTTCCCACTGTGGCTTAGCAGTATCCATGGGGACGTGGGTTCAATCCCTGTCCTCGCTCAGTGAGTTAAAGATCCAGTGTTGCCATGAGCTGTGGGGTCGCAGGATGTGGCTCAGATCTGGCATTGCTGTGGCTGTGGTGTAGGCTGGCGGCTCTAGCTCCGATTTGACCCCTAGCCTGGGAACCTCTGTGTGCCACACGTGTGGCCCTAAAAAGACAAAAAATAAAAATAAAGTGAAAACTCTGATGATAACTTTTGGCTTAAAGGCCTTTGAATGAATGGCATTCAAAAAATTTTATTTTCAAAAAAAAAAAACCTAGCAGATGTCCTGGCACTTAGTAAGTGTTCAGTGAATGTGCTTTTTAAAGTAATTACTGGATTCATGTGAAAGTGATATTCTTCAGATAACAAATTTAACTCAGAGGTTGAATGTTCCCTATCCTTGTGCCTTGTATTTGAGAACATTCCAGTAAGCAGGTAAACGAATCAATTAGATATAATTGCTTTTTTCTAAAAATTTCTGCAATTGTTTTATCATTAAGTGTTTAAGTCTCTCAGCGTACCTTCACCTTGCTCTTCCAAGGTGTTTCACGTTGATGATTGGGGTTAGTTTAACTGCCATACATGCTGACATACTTAGCACCCTGCACAGGCCATTAGCCAGATGCTTCTGTGGGCTAAAAGCAGCTTAAGGAGCGCTTTTCAAAACCATTCTGGCCTTCTTGTCCACGCCCTTCTTAGGCTTTGGACTCACTTAGTGGAACTTACCTCCTGCCTTCTTACTTGCAGGCCACAGCAGGTTAAACAGGGCCTGGAAAGCTGCAGTGTTGGTGTGCAGTCTGTGCTCCATTTAGGATGGATGCTTATTATTTTACTTATTATTCTGCTCCATTTAGGTTGGATGCTTATTATTTTGACATAAATATTTTTGTAGCAAAATGCATGTTCAAAATATGTTCAGTATGACAAATACTATATTTGTACACAGTTTTGAATTTATACCAACTCAAGATAGGAACATAAACTATTTCATTTGTCTTGTGTGTTCACCCCATTTTGTGGGTTTCCTCCATCCTGTAGTCTCTGTTCTTCGTTTGCAGCTTTCTGCATCTTGGCCACTTGTGGTCTCGCTCCATCCAAGATGGCCGTGGAGGTAGGCTCAGGGCAGGAGCACTGGAGGCAAAGCCCTGCAAGGGGGAATTAACCATCTCTGCAGATAAGAGCTGAAAAGTCAGCCTGTGCGTCATGAGTGTGGCTGTGGTCTCATCCCCCTGGTGACTCGCCTGGAGCACTAAGTTTAGACACTAGAAAGAGGAAGAGTTCTTTGGTCCACAGGGGTGGGAGGTTGATAGCACATTGCAGCAGGGACAAGATGAAGTCCCCTGTGGTGCCATCCCCACAGTGGGAGGAGTAGCCTGGAGCATAGGCAGGCTGCTTGGGTACAGGTTCCCATGGTAATCGGTGCCCTTGTTATCTGTGAGACTTTGAAAGTCCCGTGTTCCAGTGCTTCCTTTTCCCCAGAGTTAGAAAACAGCAAGGAAAACTATCCCGTGATGTAATTATACCCAAAGTACTTTTCTTTCCTGAAGGTGATTTGGTTTTGGTGGATTCTAATTCTTTCAACTATAAGAAATTGCTAACTGGCTTTTAGGTCAACTTTTTCTTGATTAGGAAGATAGGAAAAAAGGCAGGGACCCAAAGTCTTGGGAGACATTCATTTATTTTTCTAAATCTCTTGAATAAGCAGGCTGCCTGTAAAACAAAACAAGAGAAAGAAAAGCTATCAATGTTTAACTTGTGGTCTTCCCTGTCTTCAGAAAGCGCCAGGAAAAAGCAGGAGGGCATCGTGGGCAGCTCCCGAGTGTGCTTTGCGCAGCACACACCGTCACTCCCGGCGGAGAGCCCGAGACCGCTGAAGCTGCGCAGCATCCTGGACATGAGCCCGTTCACGGTCACCGACCACACGCCCATGGAGATCGTGGTGGACATCTTCCGCAAGCTGGGCCTCCGGCAGTGCCTCGTCACCCACAACGGGTGAGTGCGTCCGCATCCTCTCCGGGCTGTGCCTTCCCCTGTCGCAGGGCCTGCTCCCTCCCAGTCAGGCTTGCAGGTCTCTGCCACAGCAGACAGTGTCACTTGTCAGGAGCACGTCAGAGCTGGTGGGAGGCGGGCAGTGTCTGGGCATAGGGCCCAGGGCATTTCCTCAGGGCCACGGCCGAAGTGCTTGGAGCCCTGCAGAAACTTCTGCTCTTTGTGTATTTCATGTTCAGAGCATTAACTTTTAGAATTTTTCTATTTACTATTTGATTGGTCATGTAATGAAGGAAGTAATATATAATTAAATGAAATTTGTGAATTAGCTAAAAACCTTTTGCAAATGCTCCTGTTTCCTCTTTTCTATGGTCTCCATCCACAAATCTTTTAAATAAACTTCTGGCAGGTAAACACTTGTGTATTTAAAATGTACGCATTGTTTTTCCTGCCATTTATATGTAAGCTGCGCTGCTGCTCCACAGGAGGCAGGGGACAGTTTGATCTGGCAGGTGTCAGAGGGGCCTGGGGCCTGCTTCCCCCTCCTCTCGGCTGCTCTCCCCCTGTGCTGCTCTTTCTGGTGACGGCAGGGCTGGCTGTGCGTGGAGGGGCTTCTTCCCCTGCGCCGCCTGGGGCTGCTTGAAGCTCTGTACACTCAGAGGATCCAGCCCCTTACAAAGGTGCTTTGTACAGAATGTGCAGATGATAAATACCACCCCTCTCTGGAAAGGAGGCAGGGCAGGTGGACATTTGCTACTTGGACCCCTTTATGCCTCTGAGGAGGTGCAGCACAGCTCAGGGATCCAGAGATCTAGTAGCTCTCAAGCCCAGAAGCCAGTCTCCTGCTGGCCTTTGCATGGTCCTTGACTGGTGGAGGAACTCTTCTTTCTTATGATTTCTTTTTTTCTTTCTTTTTTTTTGAGGGGCGGTGCTTCACCTGTGGCAGGTGGAAGTTCCTGGGCTAGGGATCAAACCTGCACCACAGCAGTGACAACGCTGGATCCTTAACCTACAGTGCCATAGGGAACTCCTCTTTTCTTGAACTGCTATTTTTTGGGACAGCGTATTAGCCCATATTGGGTCAGGAATAGAAACAGCACAGCCCGGTAACTAGGTCTGTGGTAGGTATTTTCATGGTGCTGACAAGTTAAGATAACTTCAGGTAACAGGGAATAAGTGATTTGAGGAATAAAGCTCCTGATTAAGGGGCAGGGGGTTTGAAGTTACCAGATACCATGGATACTGATGGGAGAAGAAATATATGCAGTAAAGTATTTTCTCTGGTTTAACTTGATAAGTACATTGTAACTGTAGTACCTTTTCATAAAGCTTTACCGCTTTGGGGTTCTTTTAATTATAAAAGGCTCAGTTGGAAGGAAGCTAAGCTGGATTGTCTTAAACACTGACTGTGTTGTGGCTCTGCGCCTGGCGGGTCTTGCCTTCTCTATAACCACGGTGTGGATGCCGCTCTGGGTCCTGGTGCACTGTGTGCGGGCTGGAGCTCTGTGTGTGGGCCGTCATCGCGTAATTGTTGAAAGCAGTGAGGTGCTGGGGATGCATGGCAGCTGCTGAAAGTCTTGCCTGATCCTGCCTCTTCTAAGAAAGCTGGGGGCGAGGGGGGGGGGCGCGGGGGGATGGTGGCTTTTTCTAAAGGAATATGTTTATTTGCTTTGATTATATTATCCTTATTTCTGTCCTTCAAGGAAAATAGATTACACATATAGAAAAAGAGAGCTCATATCATCTGCATTTTGGTGGAGAGTCTGAAGTTCTGGATAATTGTCAGCATTTTATAGTTTGTACTGGGTCCTTAGAGGTGGAAAATAACTACATGTTTTTTTGGAGGGAAAGATGAGTCTAGAGCCTGACATGAAAGGAGAAAAGTGGGTGGGGTGGGGGTGTGATTTGGAGATTCCCCACAGTTTGTACTCCAATTAGCTGAATTTCTCAGACTCTTTTAGTCTTGGTGGAACTAGCAGGAGGCTCACAGGCATTACTCAGAAAGGGTTTTGTGGCTACAAGAGTTTGGAAAGCATTGGATTAAACACAGCTGAGGTTTCTTTACTGTGGAACTTCTTCGAGGCCTAAAGAGCGTACAAGATTTTCCAGATCTAGTTGCACATGCACCCTGTTGGGGACGGAGGGAGGCAGAAGTGCTCCTGGGATGGGGGTTTCTGGGTCCTGCCCTGTTTCCTTGTACGTCATCCTTGGCCCCCAAAGAAACAGTAGAATCGTCTACATGCGTCACATTTTGTGTTGATTGCCTTGCACTTGTGAAATTAACAGGCAGCATTGATCTGCCCTCATCCCTCTCAGTCTCTTTTCTCCAGTAACTAGAAAAAGGAATGTATGTATTTCCTCCTTTCTAGGGCTATTACTCTGTAAATGCAAACATTACTTTATAAATCTATAAAGCTGTCATTTTGTCCTCATTATGTACCTTGTGGTTTGGTAGAGCTTAACTGAGATTAATCATGGCGTGTAACCGTATAGAAAAGAATGAGTAAGAAGTGAATTGGAATTCTTTTACTTAATTGTCAAGATTTGTACATACCCTGATTCCAACTATCAAGCAAGTGAATTTACCTCAAACAAAAAGAGAAGGAATCTGCGTGAGTGCTTATTTTATGTAGTACCCTTTTTGAGCTTTTTTGGAGAGAAACTTGCTCCCATGCTCTGAGAACTGATCCGTTTGTTCTTAAGGATCAGTCCCTTATTTGAACAAAACAAAACACAGGAGACATTAGCCTAGAACCCTTTTCTGCCTTTCCCATTCCCACCCTCCCTGTTTCCTGCCCCCCGCCCCATGCAACCCCCTTGGTGGCTGGTTTAGGACCAGAGCCCTTGACTGGTCCCCTGGGGATCTTCTCCAAGAAGATATTGTTCTTGGGCAGCGGACACAGAGCTGACTTAACCAGATAATGGGGGGGTCCAGTTTCCCTAAAAGGCGTGCTGGATGGCCTTCTGGAGTTTAAAGATGAACGCTTTTTAAGGTAGTTGACATTTGCTCTCTATATTGTCGTATATTGTAGTTGAATTCATTTACTTCCATTATAAAAGCAGTAATCAGAATTTTGTTTTAATAAGCAAAAGCAGGTAAATTATTTTCAAGCATCCTCATGAGAATTTGCCCACCCTCTTCCTCGGTGTATAATAATGGTTTGTTAACAATGTACAAAGTCAAAATCATTTTGACCCCTGATCATAAACCCATCTCATTAAGCTTATGCTAAGAAGTAGCATTCAGTGGGTCCTGAAAATTAGGAAGCATGTATCAGTCAGCTTTTCTTAGTGGGCGTTGTTTGGTTTTAGTTCCAAATCATGTTAAGATCCAGGGGATTTCTTAGGCTGTACCACCCGAGTTGAGAAGGCTAAGCCTCCTCTGACCTTTTCCCTGTGGAGGTGGGTCCACTCAGTAGCAACACATGGTGATGGTTTAGAAGTTAGAAAACACCTTCCTCTAAGAAAGGAACGCTGAAAATGAAACCACGTTTCAGAGTTTTATAGCTGTGTATTAATAGTTTCTTTTGTACGTTTTTGGTAGTCCTCTTCGTTATGAACTTGTATAGTTTTGATTTTTAACTTAAATAAGAAAACCACCTACCAATATTTACAAAGAGTGTCCTATCACTTTTGAAAGTCTGTAGAATTTATGCAGTGGGCCCTGGGATTTCAGGTCATGTTTGTGATTATTTTTCCAAAGCTCCTTAGAAATGGCTCTCTTGCCGTTCACGTTGTGGTATTTCCTCATTCTCGGTTGTGATTGAACCTCCTTCCAGTCTGTCTTCCCCGCAGTTATTAGCATCCCGTGGTCTGTTTCAGGACCGTCCTGGGGATCATCACCAGGAAGAACATGCTGGCCCACCTGGAGGAGCTGACACTGCGCACCGAGCCCCTGGTGACCACAGCAGCCTCTCCCTGGGCCCGGGGGAGGCGCTGCTACTGTCCCTCCCACCACTCACTCCGCCAGCCCATCCTTAGCCAGCCAGGGCAGGAGGCATGAAGCTTGGGACTGTTAATCTCCCTTGCCCTCACGCCAGTCCGTGTCTGTCCCAGGGGACCCGCTGTAGGGAAGCTTGAGGACGGGGACCGTCCCATCCATAGCCAGGAGCAGCAGGTGGACGTAAGGGCTGTGGTGGTGTGGACAGTGGCAGGTGAGGCATAAATCTCCTGGACATTCTTACAGTGAAGGAGCAAACATCCAGCCTCGCGGACGCCTGGTCCACTCAGACCCCAAGCCCCTTCTATATTTTTGTTTCCTAGTCTTTTGTAGTCTCAGGGGAATCTAAGCTCGTGTGAGCTTGTCACCGAGCTGAATGATGTTGGGGTTGCCAGCAGTTAGTCAGGTTTGATGGCCCACAGAGCAGAGCACACGTGTGAATGTCTGTGAGTCAGTTTTCTGAGGCTCCCCTCGCACCTGCAGATCCACAGTGCCTGGGTGTGCGGCTCTTTGGGTGCTGTCTCTAGAATGCAGTTAGCAGCTTTTAGGGTCAAGGGCGTTGGTTTTAACTGGCTTTTTGTTCTAGTGGATTCATGACTAGAGATTTAAATTTTGAATTACCCTGTAAATTGTCTGGCTTTAGCAATTAATGCCTGGAATTATCTTGCCCTGCGATTGTCAGACCTGTGTGGAACCTGCTGGGGTTTGCTCACTACTGCAGCACTGGTCACATGCCCTGTCTGTGCTGCTACTTCATAAGTTCATGTGTCCTCTAAGATCGACTTACTGCCCAGGATAGGAAGTAGCTCCTACCTGTTCTGCTTTCTGCTTCTTGGTGATAAGTAATCTTCAGGGCTGCCTGCTCCCGATTCTTCACCTCTCTCTCAATTAAGTGTTAATGCCTCAGACTTCATAAAAGCACTGTCTATTAACTTTTTTGACCAAAAGCAAAAGAGGAAAACTTTGATAACTGCACTAGAAACTAGGGTTGTCGTACAGATTTATTCATGGGGTTCTGAAGTTTGGGATTGAAAGTCTATATTGACCATTTTATGTGCATTCTATCTCCATTGCCTGTGCTTTCATGAAGATTCTGTGTACAGCTAGGCAATCCTTAAATTATTAGTTTTGGTTTTTAAAAAGATTAGACTCTCGAGGGGCCTTGGTCAAAGACATTTTGCTTCTCTCTTGGTGTGGTGGATCAGCCCCCTGCTCCCCTCTCTGCTCCCCCCTTATTTTTTTGGTGGGGGGGTGCTGCACCCACAGCACATAGAGGTTCCCAGGCTAGGGGTCTAATCGGAACTACAGCTGCCAGCCTACACCACAGCCACAGCCACACCAGATCCAAGCTGAGTCTGAGACCTACACTACAGCTCATAGCAACACCGGATCCTTTACCCAGTGAGCGAGGCCTGGGATCAAACCTGCGTCCTCATGGTTACTAGTCAGATTCGTTTCTGCTGAGCCATGACAGGAACTTCCTCTGCCTCTTTTAACCAGAGCCGCTCCACTGCTATCTTGGGTCTGGGTGGGGGAAGGACACTGCACTGTTAGTGACCACAATGCTCGCTCCGGCAGAGGATGGCTGCAGGGGGGTTGAATTACCTTTACCTACAAAGTGCTTTTTGCAAACACAGAATCAGGCTGCCCGCTTTGCTCTGCTCCTGTCAACAGAAAGGATTTAGCTGTGGACCTAGCTTCTCTTTTCTTTTCCTTTTAATTTTAACGGCAACCTTCTGTTGATCCTTTCTAGGCGCCTCCTTGGTATTATAACAAAAAAAGACATCCTCCGTCATATGGCCCAGACGGCAAACCAAGACCCCGCGTCAATAATGTTCAACTGAGCCCCGAGGCGGAGGAGGAGGAGGAGGAGGAGGAGGAGGCTGAGGAGGAGGCCTGCCTGCTGACCAGCACAGCTCCTTAACCCCGGGGGGTCACCGGCTCTCTTCTCCCTCAGGGAAAAGGAAATTTAAAAGCTGGGCTTTTGCAGTGTGGTTTGCAAAGAATGCTGGTGGAATGGAGGAGTTGTTGGGGAGGGAAAGGAGAGAGAGAATGAAACGAGGGAGGCAGCAGTCATCTCAGCCTGCGATGGATGCAGTGGCCTGGACGGGCCTGGCCTCGCCTCCAGCAGCGGACCTGCGCCGCCGCCGGGCCCTGTGTCCGGAGGATTCCTCTGCATCGAGCCATCTCTAAGACTGCAAGGTCTTGCCCTTTTTTTATCAAAACTGTTGTGTTTAACTCATGAATTGTATAGTTAAAGCATTACCTTTCTACATTCCAGATGAGCTTTTGTTCTCCCTCTCTTTATCCCTCTCTCCCCCTCTCCCTCGCTCGCTGTAACAAAGCCTCTTTAAGTTGTGCACCTTTGGAAGCAGGCCTTTCTCATATTGAGATGTGCTGTGGTTTGACTGAGGTTGCATCACAGGAGGGAGTGTTTCCTGTGCCCTGAGCCGTGTAGTTGTGGTGTCATGAGGTGCATGGAGCAGTCACATGCACCAGCGCAAGGTTGGGGATGGAAATCGCTCACCTGTGCACCGAGGTTCAGAATCAACTGAAATGTTTTGCCTTTTTTTTTTTTTTTTCTTTTTCCCGCTCTGACTTCATGGATAATGTGACCTGGTCTTATGCAAATTTTCTATTTCTAAAACTGCTATGATACACAAGTACTGTTGAGCGTAAGGAAACAGATGCTGCTGCTTTGACAGTAAAGAGAAGGAATACTCTGTTTAGCTGTACCTGGTTTGAACTGCATGTTTAAACACTGGAATTTTCTTTTTCTTGAAATTAGATCAGTCTTTTTTTTTTCTCCCTCAAGGTATTTTACTGCTGACACTGAAGAAGAAATGTAATTCATAACTTGCACTAAATGTATATTTCTTTCTTAAAAATTTACCATTCTTATTTATATTTTTATGGATTAAAATTTATAAAATACAGATCAGTTAATATCGCACTTAAATAATTTTACCTTTTTAATGTGATTTTTATAGACTAATTCAGACTAGAGATATGGAGCTAGGAATCAAGTTTACAGTAGGAGCAAGGATTTGAGCTGTGGGTGTGGTTTCTTGTCTGTGATCAGACGGTGCAGAAACGCCTCTGACCTTGCACTGTCGCCCCAGGGGGTCTTCTGACCTGTCCATTCTGACTCATTAACTGGAAAATGGAAACACTACACATCATTTTACAGATTAAAACCAAAAGTTGGTGTTAACCTTAAAAAGAAAAATCAAATGAAAACAATGGCGTTGCGGAGGTGGCAGCTAAAATGTTCTCTGAACTGGCCCTGTGTTCTTGGTCACACCCTGTGTCCTGGGATATTTGAATCCATAGTGCAGTTTTCTGCAGGGTGAGTTGAAAATGTCCTGGGATGAGTTTGGATTTTTTGGTTATGGAAATATCTGTCTTAATCATGGTCTTAATTAATTCACTATTATTGGCAAAGGCAGTTTACTTGAAAGAGTGGCCTAAAAATTCTGGATTATGCATTTTTGGAGGAGGAAAATTGCCTGCAGACAGACATTTTCTGAAACACAACTGGCAGTGAGCTGCTTTTACACCTTGGAAGTGCTTCTTCCCTTCCTAGTTGTTAATAATAATATATCTGTAAGATCTGGGAGGTCACAGATCTTTACCGTCTTGACGATTCATAAGATCATGAAGCCATATTAGAATGATGGTGGAAAGGGGGGGCGGAATCCTTGGCATTTGGCAACGCGTTCTGAGTGTTGCTCTGCCCACAGTTAGTATTTTGTGCCTGTTCCCTGGCGCCTGGAGGCAAGTCCTCACTGAGCGGGGGCTCCTAGGCTCTGCCCTTGACTCTCTCTTCAGGCCTTTTTGCGTCACCTGTCCTGCTGCAGAGGCTGGCATCCTGGGGGACATGGCTTCTCCCGGTGCATCTTCCTGCTGAGACGTGGGAGGCGGTGTGTTCTCTGAGCTCTTGCTGTCTCTGTCGCTCTTTCCACTTTTTCTCCTGCTGCGTCGAGGTGTGTCTGCTTTCCAGCCGCATGGGATGTGCAGGATGTGTGCGGCTGGCTGACCTAGTAGGGCCAGGAGCCGCGTTGGAGTCCCCTTCCTGAGGAGTGCGACGAGAACGGGCACAGGTGTCGGCATCTCCTGATTCAGCTTTGCTTTCCCTTCGTTCATGAAGAATGCTGAGTTCGTTAATCTGTGATGTTGCCTAGAGCTGTATTTATGTTTTTATTTATACTAGTGTAGTAAAGCTGCATATCATTACAGTAAAAGTGGTTACTGTGATGAGTCAATCAGAGAACCTATTAAAACCTGTATGACAACGTGTGGTTTGGCCTTTGATTCCCTCTGTTGTGGCAGAGGGCCCGACACCGTGTCGTGACAGCTGCTCTCACTCTGCTGTCACAAGAAAGAAAACATGAAGTGATTTGCATAATGTTTTTAAGAATTCCTGTGGAGGCGCTCTCTGTTGGCTCCATGGATTAAGGATCTGGTGTTGTCATGCAGAGGCTCAGGTCACTGCTGTAGCTTGGGTTTGATCCCTGGCCTGGGAACTTGCACATGCCCCTGGCGTGGCCAAAAAGGAAATTTTGCGTGGAGCTTTGCTCATAGAATTGCCTGGAAGGTGGTGGCAACGCTTGAACTATCAAGACTCCTGGTGTCCGTGGACCTTCTGTTGCCGCTTTCACTCACTGAGCATCGCATGTGCCCAGCTCTGGTGGGGACACACACACACAGGATGACAGCCTCCCCATTGGTGTGGAGCACACTTGCTGAAATGGCTCCCATGTGCAGTTAGCGCAAGACCCCAGCTGGTGGGGGACAGGAGCAGGGGTGGGGACTTGAGCGTATACCTAGAGATGTGGCTGACCCCGTTACCAGGTGTAGGGACACCTGGCAACAGAGATAGGCCTGCGGTTGCAGGGGCCATGTGACTGGAGGGTAACCAGTGTGAGGCTGGGGTAGGGACTGAGTGATTCTGAGTGAAACATGCAGGTCAAGCTGGTGAGGTGGGACAGTGTGGGTGTGCGGCTTTGGGAACAGCTGGGGTCAGGGTGTTGGGGACCTGAGGCAGTCGAGTGAAGTCAAGAGACTGGCCAGTGGGTGGTCAGGACCTTCGGATGTACAAACAGGACTTGCTGACGGTGGGGTGGGGGTGAGGCTTAAGTTGGGAGTGAAGGGAGCCCTGTCTGAGCTATGTAGTCAGTATTCCAGCCCCCGCGGCCACACATGACATTAGAAGAAGAGGCCAGGTTGCTCCCCCTTGGACTTAATTTGCGATGACAAGGAGAGGCTGGTCTGTCTCTGAGAGGAAACTGTGAGGTCAGGGTACTAGAGGGCCACCTGCTCAGACACTGGGCCTTACGGGCACTGTGACAGGAACAGTTTGGACAGATGGCCTCCAGCCCGGAAGATCTGAGCTGCTGCAGGGCTGTGTGTCCTTGGGACGGTTGCCACTTTTTTCCTTGGCGCACCATTCTGCATTGCATTTGAGAGATTCTATAGAAAAAAACACACTTTCTTCAGCTCCAGGTGTGAGCTTAGCTAAATTTGAGGTGGGTCAGGATTTTGTTAAACTCTGGGTCAAAGTGCTTTACTCATGAAAAGGCCCAGACACAAGATGAGCAGGAAAGCAGGTGGCATTTGGAAGCCATAGTAGCTATTGAATGGGAGAGAAAAGTACCTCTAATCCAGGTTCCAAAGGCCTGTGGCCTCCAGTGTAGAAGGCGAGAGAGGAAGGTGTGTGGGTTGTAAGGGGCTTGCTTCTCAATCACTGACCAGTGCTGTCCTGGGAAGGGCTGCTCTCCCGCAGTTGCTGGGCTTTGAGACTGGGCTACTAGGAAGATGCTCACAACCATGTTCCTACACCAGAGCTGCCAGTCCGGGCTCTGATGCCACTCAGCTTTGTGTAGGAATGGATGAAAACCTGAACTCTTTGGTCTCCTTTTATTCCTTGATAGGAAATCCCATTGAAATCCTTATCATTGATCACAAGATGGCAAACTAAAAAAAGAACACATTTGAGGCTGTTGACTCAACAAATAGCAAAGTTAAAGGAATCTAGAATTTCTAGCTAAGCCAGTTGTTTTAATGAAAGATAACTTGAATAAATGTGTTAACTATTTCTAAATACTGCCACTTTGGGGGGGGGGGGTCTTCTTAGGGCCACACCCACAGAATATGGAAATTCTCAGGCTGGGGGTCAAATTGGAGCTGCAGCTGCTGGCCTACGCAACAGCCACAGCAATGCCGGATCTGAGCCGCGTCTGCATCCTACACCACAGCTCTCAGCAATGCTGGATCCCTGACCCCCTGAGCAAGGGCAGCGATCAAACCAACATCCTCATGGCTTCTAGTTGGCTTTGTTTCCACTGTGCCACCATGGGAACTCCAGTGTAGATACTTGGTATGTAACAAAGCCATATACATTCAGGACCTTGTGTAACTGAGAGGGACCTACTCCTGATGTCATGTCCTTATGATGCTCACAGTCTGAGCAGGAGTTAAGACATGGACCCATATTGAAAATCCTGACCAAGTGTGTCCTCACCTTTCGTCATAAAGGTAAGTACCTCCCACCTGCTTTAAGGAGGCAGGTCAGGTCAGTCTTCCACAAAATGGGGTAAACTAGGTGACCTGAGGGCTTTTCGACCTCCAGCCTCCCTCCTATGAGGGAAACACTGCTAATGGGCTTTTTGGCCCCGTCCACAGTTTGCACTGCACAGTTGGCTCTGAGCTTTAAGGTGCAGGATTTTTTTTTGTCAGGTTTAGGAAGGATCTGCATCTGGTAAAACACAGCTACCCACAGAACTGGAAATCCAATGGAAAACTAAAGTCCAAACCTGTGGTAGGTTGGTTATACACCCGACTGACACACACCAGGCTACACTGAGTGCCGAGTATGGGCAGAGCCAGCAGAGTGCCACCTCCAGGGAGGGGCCCAGGCTCGTGCTCTGAGCACACCCCTGCCTTCTGATCACTGTCTCGGAAAGAAATTCCTTGTCTCCCTTATGAATCATGCATCAGGGCTCCGGGCGGAGAAGACAGGGGGCTCGTCCTCAGGCATCCGTGATGACTCCTGTGACACTGTAGAGGACAGCAGTGGTTGTGGTCCGCATGGCACTAAGGTGGCACCACACAGGGTCCAATTGTGTGTGAGAGAAAGCAAGCCGGGCCAGGGGAGCTTTGTAAGAGGTTTTAGTAAGTGTTTCCGTCAGTTTATTTTCAGTATCCCTTAAAAAAACAAGTTCCACACGAATGCTTCCAGTCCTGGGCACCAGAGAGGTGCCCTCGCTTACACTGCAAGCTGGTCCACATCCTCTCTCCTCCTGTCTGCCAGGTGACCCTCGATAATTTCTGCAAAGAGATTCCTCTTCAGCAGATTATATGCAAGAGGTAAAAGCTGGCCAGCAACTTTATGAAAATACTGAAAAAGAGAAGATTAGGCAGAGAATATTCTGAAAAAGCCCCAGTTTAACAAAGTGTAGCTCTCTCTGCCACTTTGCCCCTCCCAGTGGGGAGTCTGGAGGCGGCCCCACCCTGGAGCCTGTGGGCTAATGGCTTCCCTGTTCTGGGACGGTCACTCAGAGACCTCTTCCCTTCTCTTCAGTGTATCCCCACCAGTTATGACTTTCATCATTTTCATCATCATTTTTGTTTAGCTGATGCTGTAAGCCCCCCAAATGCGAGTCACACTCACTCATGCCCTTTGCCCGCCAGGTCCCCCTGCCACATAAGCCTGAGGTTCGTCGTGGGACCCAGACTCCTGCTATTGTGGAAACACTGAGGGAAGCGCAGCACGTCTACTGCAAACCTGTGTGTAAACCTTTCCTAATGTTCTTAGATGCTGTTTGGTTCTGATGACGGTCACTTTTCTCTGAAGCTGGCTCACGCTTTCCGGCAGGTCAACCTCTATCCTGAGGGGTCAGTGACCCTTTCTGGCTGTTAACCATTTTGATTATTTCTACTGATAACCCTCTATGAGGAAGGCAGGCCCCAAAGAGGCTCCCCCAACAGTGGCATTAGCCTGACCCCTAACTTAGTGGCAATGCAAAGGCTCAGGACACACGACCTGAGTGAAGCATAGGGGTGGGGGTGGGGGGGTCTCACTCACGTGGGAACCGTGACAGAAAAGGTCCGTCCCCAGCTCAAGCCCCATCCCGTAATCGCACTCATCGTTAGCAAACTGCACGTAAGTCATCATCTCCTGAATGGGCGCGAAAGCTTTCAGTCTCTCATCGTCACCAGGGGCCTCAGCGATGGTCTTACAGATTCTCCGGAGGTTGGCTGCAAGGAAGCACGGGATGACCTGTAACCTAGCTTCTTCCTCCTGCCCTTGTCCCAATGCCCTGGAGGCCTCCTTGGGGGGCACTGTCATTTACTATGGCAATTTTAGCGTTTCTGTACTTAAGATTCAAGCTTAAACATGGCTTAAACAAAAAATATGTCTTGTATTAGCCAAGAGTGACAGTCTGGACGGGTCCTCATGAGTCAACCAAGTTCCCCAGGGATGTTCCCTGGGCTAGCCTGGGTCCGAGGACCGTGGCCAAACCCAGCCCACCTCTGTTTTTACTGCCCTCAAGCTAAGAATGTTTTCCCATTTTTAAATGGTTGAGAAAAACAAAAGCAATATGGGACCCAGAGTACATGGAGGCCCACCCCAGGCTCATCCATACTCGGAGCTGCATTTAAAACAAATTGCAGAGAGACAATAAAGCTTGCTCTTTTTGCCCTGTCTTACCTTACTTAAAATAAAGATAATAAAGATACAAGAAATCACTGTAGAATTAAACCTTTAGCAGCACTTCTACCAAAGTGGGGGCAAGTACAGCCACAGCAAAGTAATTTGAGGTAAGAACAGAAAGAAAATCACTGACATTTATCTAAATAAAAACAAGTACTTGTACGTTTCAGTGTATTCTCACTATTTTTGGATGAGATAAGAAGGAAGGTACTGGATGGGATCTAATCTGACTTCCTGTTTGACAAACTGGCATCAAGGGTGATGTGGAGTGGCTGTTACAGAGCCATCAATCACATGTATAAACTGCTCAGTCAATGGCAGCTTACTGGCCAGACCAAAAGGTTATGTATACAGAGCTTCAGGGTTGGGGTTGGGGGAGACCAGAGAGGGACTTGCTGAGCACTGTGACTCATCAGACTCCCAGTCACTTTCACCTCCTGGCAAATAGCACAGGCAAGAGTGTATACTGGATCCTTAACTGTATCTTGTTACCACTTCTTATTCAAAAATAATTCAACTACGGAGAGCTCTAGCGTCTAGAATGTTAGAAAAAGGGAGAAGTAGATAAAAATGACCTTGGATGTAAAACTTAGAACTGCAGCAGAAGGGGGAAAGGGCTTTACTCCCAGGTACCACATTTATGCCCAGTTTTACAGCCCTGACGGCCCAGAGGCCGTGGTCCCTGTGACAACATGCTCCTCTCCCATATGAGGCGAGGACGCTGCTCCTCACAGCTGTGGGGGACGAGTGCAGAAGGGTGGAGGGGACTGGGGACCAGCAGACCCCGCCCCGCTTTACCCCAGACTGTGTGCTCCACGCCTCTGGCCTCGGAGGACATGGCACACAGATCAGCTGGTCCAACACCTGCAATGCGGGCTGCACGTGAAACCTTTTTCTAGTGTCCATATTAAAGAAACATGGAATTACTTTTAGGCTATCAAACCCAACATATCCAAAACAGTATCATTTCCACATATAATAAATATGACTGGCTGCTGTTTTTACATTTAAACAAATTAAGAATCAAGCTTGGCTGCTGGAAAAGTCCCACATGGCTCTGTGGCCACCACACTGTCCAGCTGAGTCCTCTGCACAGCAGGGCTGCAGCCAGGGCTGCTAGTTCTGTCCTAAAACTCAGAGGGTGCACCATTCACATGCTGGACAGCACCACCTGGGTCTCCCTGAAAGGAGTCTGATTTTGGTTTCCCTCTAATTTTTATCCCCTTGGAACAGGATAACAAGAAATACCACCTGGGAGTTGAGAGCATGAAGGGGTCAGAGCCTGGCTGGGGTTGGGGGGGTGTTAAGAAGCCATTTCATCATTTTTTCAGCAGCAATAATTAGATGCTGTGTATGTACACTCCACCTTAGAGTGTTTATGCTTACACATCAGGTAATTCAGGATCTTCAGCTTCTAAAAGCTAAAGAGACTTACATACAGATGAAAAGTTTTCACAACTGATTAGACAAATGCACACTATTTCAGTAATTACTATATTGTGATTGGACTATACTGTCAAAGGTTCTGAACAGTTCAGAAAAAGGCACCTAGACAATTAGGTTAACATTCTCTAAACGTGTAAAATACTCTATTTTGAACACTATTAGACAAGCACTGTGCTAAGGACTTTCGACACTCATTCACACCCCTAAACACCCCTAGGAATGGTATTCCCCATTCCTAACATCTTACATGGTTCAATAGGGTTAAATAATCTGTGATGGCTACATAGCTGCAAACCCAGTTTAAGTTCTGCCTCACTGCCCCAGGATCTGACTGTGTCATCACTAATGTACGTTACCATCCCCAAAGGCACATGTTTTCACCTACTGCTCAACCTAAGGGAACCTTCCCCCACATTCTCTCTCTCACACATACACACAAAGTACATTACCATCTGTTTCTGGGAGCTCTCTGTATCCAACATCATTTTTATCTACTGGAACAACCAAGCCTGCGCCATGAAAGGTCTTTGTCACAACCTACATAAAAGAAAAAGAACAAAAATTTAATCGTGGCAAATAGAAAAAAACAAGAAAACCCCTCCCCAAACCAAACACACAAACCCCCAAGACTTACGTCAAAATAAAACCATTCAGTGCCCTTTCAGTAAATTTGGATCCCAAGGCAAGTTTAATCTTTTCTAAAATCAGCTAGAAGTCAAGCACATGACAGCATGTGATCTCGGGGGAGGATGCCTGAGCCCCCCATTCCAGGAGGTGCAGGCTCCATTCCAGTCACGGCCAAGGAGGGCCCTTCTAGGCAGAAAGCCTGAGGAACTGGGCCAGAAGGAGATGGAATCGATGTTGTCAGCAGGAAAACCTAGAAGACAGAACTCCTCTCTGTGTTCTGAAATTCAGGCCCTGTTTTTTCCTGGAAGATTCAGGCTTGTCAGCAAACTTCCCAAAAGTAGGGAGGTTGTGGTTTTGTGGTGCCCTTTATGGAGGCAAATAACATGCAGGGAGCTTTTGTGAACTTAATTTTCAAAGGCAAACAGGCCCAGCCACAACTCCCAACATAACCTGGCCAGTCTGCTTTTTCTCTTACACTAGTGGATTATTCTCCATCTTTCCTTAACAGACCACCTGCCTCCAGCGTCTCAGTGAGGCCCAGCGATGTTCCAAGAGCAGGACAGTGTTAAAGCTTCGAACCCTGGTCCCTGGACCCACTCCCTTACCCTCTCCCGTCCTCTACCATCTCTTATAAGTTCCCAAACAAGAGCTCACCACGTGGGGAAATCAAAAAAAAAAAAAAGTCACTGTTAAGTTGTATCTCACTCCTGATAGCCAAATCACTTGCAGCTAGACTTCAGAATTAAGCGTAAAAATAAACCACAAAACAAGAAAAGGCAAATATTTTTTAAAATTTTGGGTTGAAGAACAAAGACTTACAGAACGGAATGCATTAAAAAAAAGTAAAAAGGACAAAATTAAGACACATTAACTGATGAGAAACATCTGCAGTATATATACCTAAGAAAATTAATAAAGATTAATATCTTTATAAAGCAAGTTTACAAATAATGGAAAAGACTAATACCCAAATTAAAACACAAGTAATTCTAACCTGAAAGAAAAATGGGCAAAGTTCCCATAGTTTACAGAAGAAATGCAAATGGCCAGCAGATAAATGAAAACTACTTTATGTCTGTTATATTCAGAGAAATGCTGATGGAATCAATGCTGATTCACTCCATCAGGATGGAAAAGAGGCAAGGGACAGGCAGGGCCGGCCCTGGCAAGGACACGTGGAAAGGGATGTGCAGTCTCTGCAGGTGCATGTGCCGACTAGGCTAACTCTGGGAAGTTCTGCAAACAAATACAGACACTTTTAACTTTTTAAAAATACTTTTATAAACTTAAAAAAAAAACACATTTTTGACTTGGTAATACTAAGTCTAGGAAATTCTTCTAAGGAAATAACTGAGTAAGAGTTCAAATATAGGGATTAAAGGTTATTTATGGCAGGCAGTCTGTACCTGTGAAGCATTTTAAGCAGCCTAAACTTCAAACATAAGCACAGCATTCTGCAGGTCCTCAAGATTATGAGGTAGACCTTCAGTTTAGCAATATGAAGTGATAATTATAAAAGAGTATTGATAATGAAAAAAAGAAAACAGCGATATAGTTACTAACTTCTCCCTGACACCCAGCAGAAACCATGGTATGTATGTATTTTCACTGACGATTACTGGTACTCATTGTCCATAAAGAGGTATTAATTACTAGTAAAGCATCAGAATCCTCATCTTATTACGAGGAGTAAGATTACCAATTAGGGTGGGTGAAGGTCATCAGAACCAGAAGTAGATAGAATGATGGACCCTCATTTTACAGCAACATTAAATCAATGTTCATTTAAAAAGAGAAATTTAAGTACAAAGCAAGGTAAAGTGGCACAGAGCCAATGAGCAAGACAGGGTGGGAAGGATGCTAAATAGGATGTCTGTGAACCGAGGCCTCAGATCTGTCCTGACTCAGACATAGAACAAAGCCTCTGCAAAGCTATGCTGCTTGCCCGTTGGCTGCCACGGTGCTGAGAGGGACAGCCAGAACTGAGCCCTGATTCTTGGCGTACCAGAGCACTCCATGCACTGGAATCCGTGTGTTCACACGTGAGGACGGTCACCAACTTACATACTACTGGAACTGAAGTTTTTTTCAGGACTAGAAAAATATTAAATGAAGAGCTCATGATAACAGTAGTAAAAGAAGAAACTTAGAAAAGGATCTGGAAGCATAATCACCAACCTGTTGTCTTTGTGAAGATAAAAATCACTTATTTATGCTTTCACCAGTTTTTTTTTTTTGGGGGGGTGTGTCTTTTAGGGCCGCACCTGCAGCATATGTAAGTTTCCAGGCCAGGAGTCAAGTCGAAACTGTAGCTGCTGGTGTACATCACAGCCACAGCAATGCCCAGATCTAAGCCGTGTCTGCGACCTCTGTGCTGTGAGCACAGCCCACAGCAATGCTGGATTCTTAACCCACTGAGCAGGACAGGCATCAAACCCACCTCTTCACGGATACTGGTTGGGCTTGTTACTGATGAAGCACAACGGGAACTCCCTTTACCAGCTATTTTTGTAAAAAGAACAAATACTTAAACCTTGGTGGGGGGAGAGGACCAAGACAAACACTCCTATGAAATGCAAACCCCAATCATATCTAATTTATAGTTATGGAGAAGAACAAAATCTCATTTGCAATAAACTATAGTTGATGGTAGAAAAATAAGGGTCTGGTGAAAGAATGTGCTGGCAGTTGTTCTGTTCACAGAAGGTTTATCTTAAGACAAAGGAGGACACATCACAACAGGGTGAGAAATGGGCCCCTCCTTTCATTCTACAAGGTGGGAGAGGCTCCCTGTGAAATCTAGAAAGGGAAAGGGGGATATGAAGTCTTAGAGTAACTTAAAAATGTTCTATTCCAATGAGTTTTGTTCAAATGTACAATTTTAAAGACTACTTCTGGTCTCTGGAATTCTCTAGAATTCTATTTTTTTTTTTTTTTTTTTGTCTTTTTGCTATTTCTTGGGCCGCTCCCATGGCTTATGGAGGTTCCCAGGCTAGGGGTCTAATCAGAGCTGCAGCCACCAGCCTACGCCAGAGCCACAGCAACGCTGGATCCAAGCCGCGTCTGCAACCTACACCACAGCTCACGGCAACGCCGGATCGTTAACCCACTGAGCAAGGGCAGGGACCGAACCCGCAACCTCATGGTTCCTATTCGGATTCGTTAACCACTGCGCGACAAAGGGAACTCCTAGAATTCTAAAATAAGAATTGGTAATACTGCAATTTAGTGACTAAAATGTATCAGAACATTACCCCTGCAGCTCAGTCAAGATCAGAAAAGGAATTGTAACTAAGCTAAAGTACTCAGTCACTAGTTCTAATTCCTTCAGGATTAACTAGAACTTCGTTTGGCCTGGAACATCCAATGGATGATGCTCGGTATCCCTCCTCCCCAGGGTCAAGGACGAGCTCCTGGAGAATTCTCATGTGCCCCAAAGCAGAATTTTCCTAAGCTTCTTATTTGCCTACTCTTACAATTTTAAGTGAAAAGCCCAAAAGGTGCAAAACCCAGAAGTATTTGCTGTTTACAAAACTCCACTCCTGGTGCAGATATTAGAGGAGACCCAAAAGGAAACGATGCAGTAACAGCAGACTCCTCAGACAGCACCTCCGGGAGAAATCTGCATGCCTCAGTCCCACAAGGTGCTAATGGAGGGCGCTCTAAGGCAGACCTCTACTTCTCCACCCCAGAACACCCTGCGCGAAGTCAAGAGACCTTAGCCATAAATTAGCCATAAAAAAAGAAACCTAAGTCACCAAGACGTGCAAAGCTTTTCCTCCTCTATGAAATGAGTACCTGGTAAACCAAGATTCAGGAGTGTGCAGGACTGGCCTGGGTTCCACAAGCCCAGTCAAGGTGCCACGTCACATGACCCAGCCCTGCTGACGACCTGCAGGCCTCCCAGTCCAGGTGCCTACAGCCCCCGGGGGCCCCGTAGGCAGGTCCAGCTCTCCTTAGGACAGGGCAGGAGGGGAGAAGAGAAGGTGCAGCTGGGAAAGAACCCAGAGAGGAAAACAGAGACCAACAGACTGTCGTACTTTCTTATCTCTCTGTTTCATCTTTGCAGTTCTCTGCTCCAGCGAGAACCCCAGTTCTCTGGCTGCTTCTGTGAGTTTCTCATCTATGTTTTTCAAGAGACTAATTTTCTTTTTATCTGTTACTTCTTTCAGTTTTTTCATCAAAAATAATCTGAAAAAGAAGTAAAACCCATCATTAGTATGCAGGCACACAGATCTTGGGAAGGAAAAGGGAGCCGAGTTAGAGCCATCCAACTCCATGCAAGGAAAAGACTGAAGAATCGCCACCCACAGCCTCTCAGGTCCCTAACAGTCTTCGAACAAGAGAAACACAGTATTAATAAAGAGCCACCAGTCACATAAAGAGCAAACAAGATGTGTGTGTATTACCTCTGTAATATCTACAATAAAGATGGGAGATTATTTAAAACGCTGAGGTGAAGCTAAGTTTATGTTGCATTGCTTGATGGTAAGACAAAGTGTACTGCTTTGTAGTCTGATATAACAGAAGAGTATGGAGATACCAAAAAGCATTTTCAATTTTTAAAGACCTAGAAGACAATTTAAAGGAGAAGATTTTTTTAAAATGTGACCTTCAAATCTATGTTAAGATAAATTTTTTTTTTTTTTTTTTTTTGTCTTTTTGCTATTTCTTGGGCCGCTCCTGCGGCATATGGAGGTTCCCAGGCTAGGGGTCGAATCAGAGCTGTAGCCACCGGCCTACACCAGAGCCACAGCAACGCGGGATCCGAGCCGCGTCTGCAGCCTGCACCACAGCTCACGGCAACGCCGGATCGTTAACCCACTGAGCAAGGGCAGGGACCGAACCCGCAACCTCATGGTTCCTAGTCGGATTCGTTAACCACTGCGCCACGACGGGAACTCCAAGATAAATTTTTAAAATATAAAAGGAGGACTTCCCGTCGTGGCGCAGTGGTTAACGAATCCGACTGGGAACCATGAGGTTGCGGGTTCGGTCCCTGCCCTTGCTCAGTGGGTTAACGATCCGGCGTTGCCGTGAGCTGTGGTGTAGGTTGCAGACGCGGCTCGGATCCTGCGTTGCTGTGGCTCTGGTGTAGGCCAGGGGCTACAGCTCCAATTCGACCCCTAGCCTGGGAACCTCCATATGCCACGGGAGTGGCCCAAGAAATAGCAAAAAAATAAAATAAAATAAAAAAAGGAAAGCAAAACTACTTTACAAGGTGATACACAGCCACAGTCACAGCCATGGCAAAGCCAGATCCTTATCACATGGAGCCACAATGGGAACTCCTCCAAAACAATCTTAAAGGTATGTGAATAGTTAATATATTAATGCCAGTTACAGAAATAATAAAGACTTTTGCCAGCAGAGCAGAAGGTCAAGAGTAAAATGTAGAGCTGAAAACAGTGCCCAGCTGGTCACAAGTCAGGCCCCTTCCCACACCACTAACAGGCTCCTGGGAGGAAGATCTCTCCCTCCCACTATAAGGCACGAGAGTCTGCTTTGGGCTGGATGCTGTGGACACTACTGTTATCCCCATTTTATGGAGTGGGAAACTGAAGCACAGAGGACAGCATTAGTGTGCATGGATTAAAGTGCCATTAAAGCCAAGACCACCAAAATCACTGTCCTCTGATTACAACAGTCAGGCTGAACCTCAACTGTGACCTGAGCACCTGTGCATCAAGAGGCTCCTTCACACAGCAAACTGATGATGCCAGGCCTCCTGGGCCCTGCGGCTCATGGCTTTTCGGCATACTGACCACCATCCTCATCTGGGGCCGTGCTGCTCCTTGTCCACACACCTCCCCCTCCTCCAGGAAGCTCCCCGCCCCACTGGAGGCCTGAGAACTGGCCTCCACATTATAGGACTATCTTGGTCCCAGTGCACTAAGCTCTTGTCGCTCAGCTTCAAAGTTCCCCTCCACCACTCTGCTCTGCGGCGCTTCAATTAAGCTGCAGTGTGTACACAGAGATGACCAGAACTTCCTCTGCTCTGTTACATTTAGTCTAGTAGGAGAGTGCAGCCTGGCATGACTCCTGCTGCAATGGTCACTTGGGAAACATCAGTTCACTAAGTTATGCAGATCATCTAAAGACTTAAACTCTTCATTGTATCCGATTTGGTCCATTATATCACAGTATGAAAATGCCACATTCATTCATATTACCACCAATCTCACTGGAAAAGTCTGGATGAAGATGCTGTCAAGCTCACTTTCCCCAACTATACTTTTTGCTTTGGAAATCTTAAATTTTACCACCAGCAAGAAATACAGTCAATTGTTTTCATTGGTCCATTTGAGAAGACATCTATCAAATACTCATGTCAGAATAACCAGTGTTCAAGAGACACACTATTCAGTAAGTGGAAGAAAGGTGAGCTCACCACTCGGTCTCCTGAGACCTCTTCCTCGGGATAAAGCTTAATACAAGTGTGCACAAGGGCCCCCATGTGTTTCCTGTGTCATTACATCTAACGTTATGAAGATGTGTGACTAAGCGCCAGGGATCTGACACCTTTGCTACTCCATCCAGACCTTCTTACAGACACCTGCCTCCTGTCATGCTGTCAACCTGGTCCCACTCCTGGGCCTGTGGAGGTGCCAGCTAGATTTACCCATCACCACCCTTGTGCCATTAGTGTGACATCCTACCATCACCAAGAGTTTGTACCTCACAGGGAGTGGCCAGGCAGCCCTGGGGCCAGCACCCCCGTCTGATAATCTGTTTAGTTAAGGGGTTCCAGCCTGACTACACATCAGAACCTCCTGGGTTCCCATTTAAAGGTTTGGAGTTCCCCATGTGGTTCAGCAGAAACAAATCCGACTAGTAACCATGAGGACAAGGGTTCAATTCCTGGTCTCACTCACTGGGTTAAGGATCCGGCATAACTGCGGCTGTGGTGTAGGCGGGCAGCTATAGCTCCAGTTCAACCCACTAGCCTGGGAACTTCCATATGTCCTGGGTACAGCACTTTAAAAAAAAAAAAAGGAACTTTACTTTGAGCTCATGTTTGAAAAATCACTGCCTACAGCAATACACCCGCCTAACCCCATACAGTGAAAGAGGGGGCAGAGAGCATGGGGGCAGCAGGCAAGACAAATGCTGACTACTAACTGTGTGCCTGCTCCATGACCTGATGCCCTGCTCCACTCACTCGTTCACCAAGTGCTCAATGCTTTAAACAGCTTTTGGGCACTGTACCAAGTAAGTGTTCACTCGAGGTTCAACAAAATGAATGATCATTCATTTAAAATGTTCATTTGAAGTGAATTTTTTTTTTTTTTTTGTCTTTTTGCTATTTCTTGGGCCGCTCCCGCGGCATATGGAGGTTCCCAGGCTAGGGGTCTAATCAGAGCTGTAGCCACAGGCCTACTCCAGAGCCACAGCAACGCGGGATCCGAGCCGCGTCTGCAACCTACACCACAGCTCACGGCAACGCCGGATCGTTAACCCACTGAGCAAGGGCAGGGACCGAACCCGCAACCTCATGGTTCCTAGTCGGATTCGTTAACCACTGCGCCACGACGGGAACTCCTGAAGTGAATTTTTAAAACTTATAAATTAAAATTACCTAGAAGTACAATTCTGGGCTATACTTGGACACACCTGGAAAATGTATTTTTTTAAATTAAAAAGCCATTTATTTTACAACATATGAAAGTTCCTGGGCCAGTGGCTGAATCCGAGCTGAAGCTGAGACCTACGCCATAGCTGGGGCAATGCCAGATCCTTCTAACTCAGTGAGCCAGGCAAGGGATTGAACCCATGCCTCTGCAGTGACCCGAGCCACGGCAATCGGATTCTTAACCTACTATGCCATAACAGGAACTCTTGGGAAGCATATTTTTAAAAAACATTCCTGAGTCCTACTCTAGATGTGCTGAAGTGGAGCTGAGGTGAAGCACTTTTAACCAGGAGCCCAGGAGGTTTCCATGTGCAGTCAGGCTTGAAACTATCACTTGAACAGCAGTAGTCCAAGAGTGGTCTGTGGACCCCAGGGCCCCCCAAGACTCTTAGGAGGCCTGTGAGGTCCACACTACTGCTACAGTGATTTTGGAGAAAAGAAATGACAGAGAAAAAAAAAAAAAAATCAATCCTAATTTTGTTGTCCAAAGCTAAGTAATCTGCCTCAGTTTCTCTCTTTATGCACTAGAGGATAAGAAAATGGAATCATTACACGCTATTCTGTTATTTGACCTCTTCACATAACATCAAACACCTTTCCAAATCAACAAATCAATATCCTGGTCAATAGCCAGATCACTCTATGGACATTCTCTATTTACCTAATTTTCTCTATTGCTGGATATGCATGTTTTTTCTAATTTTTCATTTTTATAAATAATCTGTAACATATACAGATATTTGTGTACTCATTTCTTCAGATAAACAGAAATGGAAATTGCTGAATTTAGGGTATAGCACAGTACCTGGCAATGTTAATTATTTGTCAAGAAATCTTTGGGAAAAATACTTAACCTTATTCCAACTGCTCTCTATAAATGTTTTACTAATTAGCACTTCTGTCAGAAAGGTTTCTGATCATCACTAAAAAGGCCTATGAAAACAAAAGCCTAACCATCAGTGGGTACTATCGTTCTTTAATCCTGCTGGCTGATTTTGCCTTTAAAAAATTTTTATTACAATTGATTTACAACGTTTTGCCAATTTCTGCTGTACAGCAAAGTGACAGAGTCATACATGATTTTTTGCCTTTCTTTGGCTACTATTAAATCTTACACAATTTCCCTGGGGATAAAAGTAATTTGTTTAAAACAAATGGTCTGCCTTAAAAGACCTTACTCAGGCTGAAATAGAAATAAATTGTTCTGATTATTTAAGGAAAGTCTCAAAAAATTATACTATGTATGATACTTGAAAAGTATTATAACCTTTCCACCTCTATGTTTGAGATAAATTATTGGAGAATGTAAACATCTTTTTCTGTGAAATAACATTAGGAACTCAAATACTCACTTGCTGGTCTTCATCTAACTTATAAATTTATCACCAGTGTACTTTTATTTTCTTTTTCCTTTTCTGTGTTCTCCAGTAAGCTATAAAAAACACCAGAACCATCTTGGATTATTTTAGATAACAGCCGTATCTTTTTAGTAAGACCAACAGGACTAGTGAAAACTGAGTTGTTTTTTGCATGTCAAGTATTTGTGGAGTGAATGCATGATTTACAGAGCACATACCACAGGGAAGGTGCTGTGCAGGAGACAGACAAGCAGATGAATTACCATTTCCAATAAAGGTGGCACAGATTTAAATTCAACAATGAATGTGAAGAGTGTAAAGAACTATCAATTACAAACAGCAAGCAACACTTGATATCATCATCTCAGAGGCGTCAGAAGAGAAAAAAAGCCTTCTGTGGACATTTCCACGCCCTTCTGATACAGTGGTATGTACAACAGTTCAAGAGGTGTGCTGACAGAATTCTGCTATGGCAAATTTGTGCTCTAAAACTGCTCAAATTGTGCTTGAGAAACTGCAGCTTACTACTTAGGGAATGAAAGTCTTTTTGAAAAAGTAGGGTATTATAAGAGGTCACACAAAACATGATCTACTTATATTTAAATGACTACGATGCTTTCCTCATTTTGTTCCACTGGTCAACTGCACAGCTGTTGCCAATGGCTTTGAATCACGTCTATGGCCCTGGCTCCCTCAGCTGGGATCCAAGCCCCACCAGAGCTGCCACAGCGCCCACTCAATGCTTCAGCTCGGGCTCCAGGCGAGACTGAATTCTTTTAAGCACCAGGGAGAGTAGAGGCCATGCTCCAGTCTCGCCAGTGAGCAGAGGCATCTGACTGGCCTTTAGAAGTGGCTGTGGTGGTCTCAGTGCCCAGTCCCCAACCTCCCAGGGGTTGAGGGGCAGAAGGTGGGAACCCCATTTCTCCCACACAGGTCCTGGAGCCCCAGCTCCCTGACGGAAGCAGAGACAAACCCATCGGGGAGCCAGCCCCACTGCAAGCTCACCAGCCCTCCCGGGTACATGATGACACCTGCTTCACTGCACCAAGTCCTTCTGTTTGAGCCATATAGAGTGTTTAAGATAACTAAAAAACCTTTTCATTTTGGCATTGGGCAGATGGGGGTCAAGATTAAGCAGTATTTTCATTAGGAGAATTAGTTTCATAAAAGGTGTATTGTTTGGTGTAAAGTTGAACTGTGGATAAGTGTCTGCACAAGTCATGGAAATGATCTCTAGACAGCTCCAAGTTTTTGGTTACCCCAGTTCTCCTTAGAGATAGACTTATACAAGAACTGTAAACAACTATCACAAATAGGAGGGGGATTAAAATATTTTCTTACTTGACTGCAGCAAATACGTTATCACCATTTGGAACAATTACACAATTTTTCTTTGCTTCATTTGTACCAACAAACACAGGAAGTTCATCAGGAGAATCCCTGTTTAAGCAAAAGATATTAAAAATTTAGCTGCCCATACTTTTCATTATCAGAAAAGTAGAATTTTATCTCTATAAACAATTTATATCTGCATGTTTCAAAAAACTGCCAATGAATGTGCCAGGGATAAGTTCTTAGTTTCTTACAAATATCACCCTTCCTTGCAAAAAAAGGAGTTCCCTTGTGGTGCAAAAGGTTAAGGATTCAGTATTGTCACTGCTGTGGCATGGAGTCAGTCTCTGACCCAGTAACTTCTACATGCTGAGGGTGCAGCAAAAACAAAAAAAAACAAAAAACAAAAACTATGACAAATCTTATTTACAGAACAAAACTCCAAATTAAGATCCTTAGTACCTAGTTACTTCTATACCTAAATACAAAGAAAGGGGGAATAAAGTCTATCAAAAAAAGAAGGTGTAATTATACATGATCATATTTACCCTTGGTCTACAGTCTGTGGAAAAGAATAAAGAAGGTGGAAAATGAAGAAAGAGGACAGAAAGGATTATAAAACCCTGGCAGTGAAAGGATCCAACTCATGTATCTATTAATCAAATGGTTTACCACTGAGGAAACCAATACAGAGATACCAAGTGACTCAGACAAGGTAACGGTTAAGCCAGAAGCAGATCCATGCACCCCCACTCCCAGCCCTGCATGTGCCCACAGCACCCTGACACCCCCAGGCACATTTGCCCAAGTCCTGATCCCCTCATCTCTGTCAAGACCGCACCTCCACAAGTGGATAAGGAACCCCCCACCACTTCTATTTCTAACATCTTAAGCATCTTGCATTTATCCTAATATTCCTATTAGGTAGGTATAATTAGAGGAAGAGAGGAAACAGAGTCACAAAGTCACAGGAACTAAGGACTGGCACAGGATCACCCAGGTAATGAATAGCAAGACCAGTCTGACTCCAAAGCACATCCTAGTTCTAGGATGCCTGGAAGCACGTGGCTAACTTAAGTCACACCAACTGCTCTGAATCATCTTCCTTGAGCTAAAAAAGCTCATCTGAACCTGAAAAGAAAAGAATATTTACAACCACAGAGGAAAAGCTGGTGAGGTTAGGCCTAATGAGTTCACCCATCCCCAGGTAGGTTAGCAGGTTAGAGAGGCAGGCAGCCCATGTACCCACCCCAGGGGAAAGCGTGCCTTCACCTTGAATGAAGCCGGCGAGCATCTACTTGCAGCGTTAGAGGCACAGCAGCTGTACTTTAGAGACCCTTTACCTGAAATAGCCCATGTGGAATTGGGTTTTACTGTCTCCGATGATAATGGTCTGGAACTCTGGAGGATCATAGTAGAATCGCCAGTGAAGGTTACAATTCAGGCTAGCTGACCTTTTCTTCATTTTATGTTTCCCGGCAAGGATATCATAAGGACCCACTAATCGAAGTCCAAGGCTTAGAGAAAGTGAATCTATAAATTAAGTAAGTTTATTTAGACAGTAGCTTTCAGGAGGCAGCTAAGAAATCATGACTTTCATTTGGAAAATACTTGTAAGCAACTAACTGTCTTAAAAAGGAGTTTCTAAAGTAAAAACTTTAGTTACATGTGAAAATGTTGTAAATACTTAATGGAAAAGAAACCAGAGCAATGAAGAAGTGGCATTTACATGTAGGATTTCCTCTTAACTCTACCACTGATTACATTTCAAACATTCCTGCTGTTTCTCATTTTGGCCAAAACAAGGCTATTTTGCGTTCCTGTGGGTATATCAGAGCTGCAAAGGCTCACCTCGTCTCCTTACTATGTTGCTGTCGGTCTCCAACATCCAGATGAAGGGAGAAGCACATCATTTCACCCCCTTCCTCTCCCTCAGCTGCTTATCAATTTTGACAACCTGGGGGCTCACCCCAGCCCCAGACGAGTCCCTTCACCACTCAAAAGTCTGGCTGTTCAATACAACCAGAGTCACAAGGTCTGTTCACCTGGACACTTGCACAACATCAGGCAGGCCCTATGCTCTCTGAGAGGGAGGTGAGCACTGCAGGCAGGCAGGTGAGCATGGAGAGAGGAAGAAAATTCTTGGGAGAGGTAACCATGTGAAAATAGGCCTGGAGACGTTCTATTTGGAGGGGAAATAATTCAGCTCAGCTGGAGCTTAGGCTAGCATATGCTAATTTTTACAGTAACAAAAAACCTAAAACCACCCATCTCACTAGCCATAAATTACTAAGTTGACAGCCTGGTATATGGTAGTAACACATTTCCCTCCCCCTCCCCCCAAAAGAGGTATTTTAAAGGGAGACCATGCTGTTCTGCAGTCTGATTTGTGGTTCTCCATCCTGTCCTAAAATCTAAATATTTTCCGATAGTATGAAATGTTCCTTTACTATGTCTATTCTACTGTTAATAGGCATTTATTGTTTCTTATCTTCTTCTAAACAACGCTTCAGTGAGCATCTTTGCTAATACATGTTTGTACACATCCACGAATACCTTTAGAAAACTTTTGCTGCACAGGTGAAGCATTTTGATACACTTCCAAAATTCAGTTACCCACCAATACACACTTCTGTCCATAGTACCTGGGGGTGATTCTCCCACCTCAGCTAAAAATTTATACAGTATGAAAGGGTAACAGCGAAAAGTATCTGTTAAACATTATTAGCTTTTTGTCTATCTTTTCAGAGATAATACAGGCACATAGGAAGTATACAGGGGGGTGTGGGTGTGTGTGTGTCCAACTTAAAAATACCAATGGTAGCATATGCTATACACTTTATTCACTTAAAACATTCCAGGAATGATCCTTTGTCATTTCCTCAAAGTCTGCCTCATTCTTTTAAAACTATAAATGTCCACTGAACAGATGTGTAAACAATGAGCATTTAAGCCATTTTCTATTTTTTTGTTCGAATGTCATTAAACATATTTTTGGTCACCTAATCCATAAGTTCCTAGAAGCAGCACTAAGTCCTACAAACTCCTGCAACACAGTAAATTATGTACCCATTTTCCTTCAAATTGTCATGGAAGCATGTTGTGATATACCTTTACTAGTTTAACAGGTGACAGTGACATTATTACAGCATTATTTTATATTTCTCTTATTCAAAACATGTTTGGAAAAGTTCCTTTTCCATGAGCTGTTTAGCCCCTTGGTCCAGTCTGCTGTCTTTTCCATTGGCAGAAGCAGGAGAAACATTCTGGAACAACTCACCAGCTGGCTTTTCAGGATCGAGTTCTTCACAGAACTTCCAGAAGTGATAGAAATCTTCTGGCAGAGAAAGCCTGTAATGACTTTCTACTTCTTTTCGAAGATCGGTGGGGATGTCAGCCTCACAGGACTTACTCTTCTTCACATCCACTGGCTTTTCACACTGAAAATTGGCACACAAAACTCTGTTTCTCCAAAAGTAATTGCAGTAACTTTGCTTAACAACATTGCTCATTTTTGTTCACCTGCATCTGTGAGAGACATGCTTTTTCTCTAAAACTCTATAAATGGTATGACTGAGTAAAATCTGGGGATTGTTTGGAGTAAGGAAAAAAAAGCAAAGAACACTTTATAACATATAGGTGTCAAGAGGTACACACAGCAAGTCTTTAAACACACTTCTCCAAGAGAATGGAAACACAGAAAACAAAACCCCAGAAAGTATAAAAGAAAAAGTAAAGAGCAGAAAAAGAAGAAAGAAAAGGCAGGTCTTGCCTTATTCTGGTAAGCAGGATATCATTATGTCTTTCCTTTAAACAGACTCACACCAGAAACAAATTGTCAGAAATAACTGGAAACAAGGGGACTGACTAGCTAAACAATTATTTCAGAAAAGGTTGTTTTATGCCAGAACTAGGTTACAGACTCACCTCCAACATCTCTGTAATCTAGGTTCATTCTATAAGCATGTGCGGCTTTATAATGCCTATAAAGCCTCGCATACTTATAGATCAATTTCCACAGAGATAAAAATGCCTGGCTGGAGGTTACTTGTCGTCAGTCCTGGAAGCAGCAGTATTCCTTCTGGGGACCTGGGCTCTGTCCCTCCTGTCCTTCCCTCCCTTCTCTATCAGTGCTGGTTAACCTGGTCCCGAACTTCCAAATGCAGCCATTAAAAAAAAAAAAAGTAGAAAATGGACAAATGAATACCTAGTGACAGAGGAATGGTACAGGCCTTTCAACCAATGTAACACTATGCTAAGTGAAAAGCATTAATAATACTGAATGAAGGAAAAAAGTCCCTGAAGATTATATGCAGCATGATAGTTTTTTTATGAAGTTCAAAAAGTATTTTTCAGGCAAATACTCACAGGTGATAAAGCTAGAAAAAGACAAGGGAAAACATACAGTTCGGGGTGGTAGCTACACTAAGCAGGGGTTCCAGGAAGAAGGCAAGGAGAAATGACAGGTGAGGAACATGAAGATTCAGCCTCTTAGGTTCCTGGCTGGGCTTGTTCACAGGTGTGGTTTTCTATTAAACAAACACGGTAAAGAGGACCATGACCACCAATATATTTATTAAGCCAAAGACTATAATGCATCTGTCTGAGGTCATAAAAAAAATGAAATTGAGGAGTTCCCATCAGGGCGCGGCGGAAACGAATCCAACTAGGAACCATGAGGTTGTGGGTTCAATCCCTGGCCTCGCTCAGTGGCTTAAGGATCCAGCATTGCCGTGAGCTGTGGTGTAGGTTGCAGACACGGCTCAGATCTGGCATTGCTGTGGCTCTGGCATAGGCTGGCAGCTGTAGCTCCAATCAGACCCCTAGCCTGGGAACCTCTATATGCTGTGGGTGCAGCGCTGAAAAGACAAAAGACTTAAAAAAAAAAAAAAAGAAAGAAAGAAAAGAAATTGAACAAAAACGCCATTGGAATATGGATCCAAAAAGTGATGGGGATACATAATAGTAAAAACAATGACTAACAATAATAATTACTTGTTACGCACTTATTATGGTGCCAGGCCACTGTTCTAAACTCTTTCTATGGCTTAACTCATTTAATCCTCAGAACTACCTCATGAGCTTGATACTGTTACCCACAATCTACAGAAGCAAAAACTGAGGTTAACTTCCCCTAGGTCCGTAACTAGAAAGTGGAAGAATAGAGAGTTAAGCCCAGGTGGGTTGGCTCCCCAGCAGATTCAGCCACTTCATGCTACCTCTCCAGTTCCAAACACAGAACAGGAGGAACTTATCAAGTCCTGATCCATCCTCCCTTCCGTTTTTCTAATTGTCTTTGGTTAGACTTTCAAAGACTGGCTCAAACTTAAGATGTTGAAAAGAAAAGCCTTAATCTACTTTGCTGAAAGACAGTTTTGCTTGATGGTTAGGCTGCTAGGGTTGATTCCTGACTCTTCCCATTTCCACCTCTGTCACCTTGGGCAAGTTACTGAACTTCTCTGTGCCTTTTCTAATCTAGAAAGAAAAGGAATATGTAGTACCTATATCACAGGGTTGTTACAGGCATAAATCATTTGCAAAAATACACAGAACAGTCCTAGCACGTAATACATATCTAAATGCTGGCTATTACTGTTAGCTACAGTATCTTATAGACTTATCTTTATTTCTGATGCTTTATTTCTAACACTAACACTCTGTCAAAGCAGTTCACCACCTCTTAAACGGAGCTAAGTATATTTCAGCTCTGCCTTACCTCACACACTAGTTCAGCATCTCCAAATCCCCAATAACTACAGTTCAGGACGGCTGTCCCCTATCCTTTACCCTGGGTTCCTAAAAAGCGGGGCCAGGGAAGAGAAGCCAGAAGAGAATCCACCAAACGGCTGGTGGACAGCACTCCCGCACCTGCTCATCCCGTCCAGCTGACAAAGTGGCCAGAAGATGTTTTGCAAACTTTTACTTCTTCTCCGCCCGCCTGTCCTCCCTGCACTTGCAGGGGTGACAGAAGGGGTGTGGGTGCGGGGAAACCTGAGCGGACGCCCCAACATCGTCAGAGTCTCCCCGTCCCCAACCCACTCCCTCCAGGCCGAGCTGGCGCCGCATCCCTGCCTTCGAGATCGGCTCCTTACTCCCGGGCGACCTCGGCTCCTTCTACACGCGGCGAGGCGGCCGGACTGCAGGGCTCAAGGGCAGGGGGCTGAGTCAATCTGCCCTGGGGACCCTGACAATGCCAACCCAACCCCCAGGGAGGCCCTCGGGCGGTAACCCGCCTAAAGAGGAAGGTTCAGGGCCTTGTCAACTCGGCCCCCGAGATGTGTGAACCCGCCCCCGGAGGACGCAGAGAGGCAAGACGCCGCTCTCTGCTCCGACCTCGGCGCCTGGTGACCCTCCAGGCCGGGGATAAACGCACCACCCTTGGACCGAGGCCGCCCAGCCTCCGCGCCGTACCTGCGAGCCCTCCCCGCCAGGCCTTCGCTTCCTGCCGCTGCCCACCATTCTGTCCGCCGGGCTGGCGGAAGCCTTCCGTTCAGAGCCCGCGCACCACCCACTACTTCCGGTTCAAGGGCCACCCACCGCCTCCGGGCGCGGCAGTGCGCGCTAATATAAGGAAGGCCCCGCCCCCGCCCCGCCCCCGTGCCCGAGCGGCATCCGAGGCTCCGCCCACCCCTCTTGCCCAGCAGCTGCGCTCTCCGTCTGCGCGTGCGCATCCCGCGGGGCTGACCTGTCAGAGCACCTGTCAGAGCATCTCTGCCGGCGCGGTGGCCCAGGACCTGGACCCTGAGGCGGTCGCCTTCCTCCCGAAGCCTCACTTGGGCGGGGCCGTATTGTTTGTATCGTTTAAAAAATTCATCTTTCAACCTCTTCCCTACCATGTTTTTCTTTTCCAGCACTGATTCTTCTTCATTGTGTTGAAAATTACAAAATCTCTTTTTTTTCCCTCTTTTCTTATTAGGGCTGGTGGGTTAAGGGTCTGGCTTTGTCACTTCTGTTGACTCTGGTTACAGCTGTGGCGTCGGTTCAGTCTCTGGCCTGGGAATTTTCCCATGCCACAGGTGTGGCCAAAAAAAAAAAAAAGGCGTTTCCATTGTGGCACAGCGGAAACGAATCTGACTAGGAACCAGGAGGATACGGGTTTGCTCCCTGGCCTGGCTCAGTGGGTTAAGGATTGGCGTTGCTGTGAGCTGTGGTGTAGGTCACAGATGTGGCTCAGATCCTGCTTTGCTATAGTTGTGGTGTGGGCCAGCGTCTACAGCTCCAATTAGATCCCGAGCATGGGACCCTCTATATGCCCCGGGTGCAGCCCTGAAAAGACAAAAAAAAAAAAAGACGTTTTTGTTTGTGATGATGCTGGTGGACTTCTATAGGAAAATGTTCTGTATGAAAAGAAGTGAGGAGTTATCTTGTGGTGCAGCAGGTATAGCCAAAACCAACAAACTGAACAAACAACAACAACAAAAAAAAAAACAAACAAGCGAAGGAGTTCCCTTTGTGGCATAGTGGTAACAAACCCGACTAGTATCATGAGGACATGGGTTCAATCCCTGGACTTACTCAGTGAGTTAAAGATCTGGTGTTGTATAGGTCGGCAGCTGCAGCTCTGATTCGGCCCCTAGCCCGGGAACTTCCAGATGCTGTGAGTGCAGCCCTAAAAAGAAAGAAAACAAATAAACCAAAAAAAAAAAATTGGTGATTGACAGGACCTCTGATTTCCCCTGAAATAGTTATTATATTATATTTTATTTTAATTTTGGTCTTTTCTAGGGCCTAACCTTTGGCATATGGAGGTTCCCGGGCTAGGGGTCAAATCCAAGCTGTAGCTGCCGGCCTACACCAGAGCCACAGCAACGGGGGATCCGAGCCACATCTGTGACCTACACCACAGCTCACGGCAACGCCAGATCTTTAACCCACTGAGCGAGGCCAGGGATCGAACCTGCAACCTCATGGTGCCTAGTCATATTCGTTAACCACTGAGCCACGACGGGAACTCCTAGTTATTATATTTTAAAATATATGTTTCGTTAGAAGTATATGTAAAAGAAAATAGAGACCTGATTCTGTAGTATTCTAAAGAGAGAGGATTCGCACATGGACTACCAGGCCTATATAGTGACAAGTAAAATCAGTCAAATATTATCGTTGTATAGTTGAGGGTTCTCAGACCCAATGAAATGCTCAGATAGAAAAGATCCTAAAGACAATAGAGATTGGGAAACAAACACTGCAACATTAGTAGTTACGAAACAGATATCACTTTTAGACCTAAAATCACTGGGTTTACTATTTAGGGATAGACCTATAAGTGAAACATGGATTAACAAAAGGCAATGAAAATGGGATCAAGAATTCCTCTGCATTCTTCATGGAATACTACTCAGCCATAAGAAGAATGAAATAATGCCATTTGCCGCAACATGGATGCAATTAGAGATTCTCATACTAAGTGAAGTAAGTCAGACAGAGAAAGTCAAAAACCATATGATATCACTTATATGTGGAATCTAAAATATGACAAAATTGGAGCTCCCATTGTGGCTCCGAGGGTTAAGAACCTGATTAGTATCCATGAGGTTGTGGATTTGATCCCTCAGGGGGTTAAGGATCTGGTGTTGCCACAAGCTGTGTTGCTGTGGCTATGACTATGGTAGGCAGCTCCAATTCGATCCCTAGCCTGGGAACTTCCATATGCCACAGGAGTAGCTATAAAATGAAAAAAAAAAACACCAAAATATGACACAAATGAACTTATCTATGAAACAGGAATAGACTCACATAGAGAATAGACTTGTGGTTAATGGGGTGGGGTTGAGGGGGGCGGGGCAGGAGGGAAGGATTGAGAATTTGGGATTAGTGGATGCAAACAGTATATATAGGATGGATAAATAAGTTCCTACTATATTCAATATGCTGTGAGGAACCATAATGGAAAATAATATGGAAAAAAAATCTATATAACTGAATCACTTTGCTGTACAGCAGAAATTAACACAACCTGTAAACCAACTATACTTCAATATAATTTTTTTAAAAAAAGAATTCCTACGTATTCCTTAAGAGAGTAATTGATTCTAGGATTTAGCTAACTTTAAGCACCTGATCCAAGAGATATTTTTAAAAGGCATACTTATTTCCAATCTTTTTTGTGCTTTCAAGATAACAGATGTTACTTCTGAGCTCTTGAAGAAACACTTTTTGCATTCGTTATGAGAGCTGCTGCAAATAAACAACAGGATGCTCTTGAAACTCCAGGTTCTGGGGTGCAGCCAGACTCCTGCTGAAGCTGTAAGACGCTCTGGATGTGGGGATGATTAACCCCAGCAATGGGGATGAGTCCCTGACAAGGTACCGCCCACCCTTGGAGTACCAGGTTTGGGAGGGCCCAGAACTCCTAGCGTCTTCAGCATCCTAGGCTGTCCTGGCAAAAAAAAAAAAAAGGACTTCTTATAGGGACTCTCCATTGAGAGGGACCTAACTAGGGAAATCCAGGTGACTGTGTTAAGTCCAGGGGACGGGGAGAGGTCGGAAGTGTCCATTTTTGCCTAAAGTGCCAGATTGAAAGTCAGCGGCAGCTTCAGACAGGGCTGGTTCCAGGCGGTTGATGCATTGACAGGCTGCAGAAGAGTTGTTGCATCATTTCTGAAACTGCACACTGACCCTTTCTGTGACCATTGGACCCTTGCAAGCTACCTGATTAAATACTGTCCAAACTATGCCTGGTCTGCCCAACTATGCTTAATCCAGATCAGTAGACTTAGGAACACGTAACCTTCCTTAGCATTAGCTGGGTGCTCCAAACACATCTTAAAAAGGCTCCACGGATTCCCAAGTCTTCACATTTATGCTGGACGACAAGTCCATCTGATGCACCATCCACTTTTTTTTCAACTACAATTTGGGAATCTAGCTTCAAGCACAAAGTGGCAAATGATGGATGTGCAAGAGATATTAATGGACTAGCTGATCTTCATTAGTAATTAGCCATCACTATCATCAACTCGTTACTCACTCTTCCTTCCATTTAGTCATTTACTCATTCAAAACATTTATTAAGTGCTGATTATGTACCAGAACTGTGTCAGGCACTGGAAGGGCCAAGAGGATGCAGTTGCCCTGTTCCTGGAGCTCACAGGTGACTGAAGACTCCTAATGACATACTGAGTCTATATTCCTGTGTCTACATAAATGAGGACAAGGAACCAGGTTGTCTTTATCATACTCCAATATTACAGACCCACTGCTCCCCATCAACCTCCTTAAAAGAATTGCTCTAGGAATTCCTGTGGTGGCTCAGTGGGTGAAGAACTTGACAAAGTGTCTGTGAAGAAACGGATTTGATCCTTGGCCCTGCTCAGTGAATTGGGGATTCAGCATTGCCGTAGGCTGCGTTGTGGGTCGAAGATGGGGCTTGGATCTGGCACTGCTGCAGTTGTGGCACAGTCCAGCAGCTGCAGCTCTGATTCGACCCCTAACAGGTGCAGTCATAAAAAGAAAAACTGCTCTAATCATTTTATTCTTAGAATATCACAGAGTTGATCAGAAAATTATGAGCAAGTGATGTTATTACCAGGAAATGACAAATGACCCAGCAGCTAAGGGCAGTGTTGGGGGACTGAGTTCAGTTGATGAAAGGGGTTTACCAGGTGGCATTTCAGGGGGGCATTAAAGCAGTAGTCAAGACTAAGAATGGGGAGAACAGCCAAGGAGACAGGAGCATGGAGAACAGATACAAGGAGGTCACCAAATACTGCTGTGTAATATCTGTATTATATGAGGTCATTCTCCTAACCCTCCAATTTTATTTTTTAATTTCTTTTCTTTTTCTTTTTTTTTTAATGGCCGAACCCATGGTATAGGGAAGTTCCTGGACCACGGATGAAATCTGAGCTGCAGCTGGGACCTGCGCTGCAGGTGGGGCTATGCCTGATCCTTTCAACCTGCTGTACCAGGGTTGGGGACTGAACCCCAGCCTCTGCAGGAAACTGAGCCTCTGCAGTCATAGTCTTAACCCACTGCACCACAACAGGAACTCCTATTTTTTAATTTTGGTATATAAAATTATACATTAATTTTGGAAACTTTGAATGGCATGAAAAAATTTTCATATCCCACCGCCTAGAAGCAACTTCAGCTAATATTTGGTATAGCCACTATTTTTCTACCTGTTTCTTTTTAAAAAGCAATTGAGATAATACTGCTCTTAAAATTTTATAACTTGCTCCAAAAAATAAAGCTTCACAGAAAATCTTGTTTAATACTTCATAACTATTTCAACCTTGTTTAATACTACATAAATATGCCATTGGACAAATACTTACAAAGGTAATGAACTATTCTCTTATTATAAGTTTTCACTATATTTCCTACCTATTTTAACATTTTGTTGCTATAAATAACTCCATGATCAACACCTTATGTTTTGGAATATTAGTGTGGATTGTCAGAAGGATCATTGGTTTCCAAGACATGAAAAACTTAGTGTCATACACATATTGCCAGATTGTTTTCTAAATAAAGCAATTTAAAACTGAAAGAAAAAATGTTTTGTCACTTAGAAGCAGTGTTATTTTCAAAATAGCATTGGGCATTCCCATTAAAAATAATCTTTGCTAATTCTTTTGTATTTCTTTTTATATGTTTATCTACTTATTTAATTTTTTGGCCCCACTCATGGCATGTGGAAGTTCCCAGGCTAGGGATCTCGAACCTGCACCACAGCAGTGATGACAACACTGGATCCTTGAGCTGCTTTTCCTTTTGAAGTTAAACAGCACAGATGATAGCTATTCACCAAAAGTTTGTGCTCACCTTTCCTGAGCATGAATTTGTATTAGGAAAGAGGTGGTGGTCCAGCTAGGGCTTTACTTCCCAGCCCACCTTGCATCCTGGTGTGTCCAGGGGCAAAGTTGCTGATGGACTATGAATAGATGTGTGTCACATCCAGGCCAGGTTTGTTTTTTGTTTTTTGTTTTTTTTTTGCTTTTTAGGGCTGCACATGTGGCATAGGGAGGTTCCCAAGCTAGGGGGCAAATCAGAGCTACAGCTACTGTCCTACGCCACAGCCACAGCAATGCCAGATCCAAACCACGTCTGTGACCAGACAGCTGCTGGCCTACACCACAGCTCATGGCAACACCAGATCCTTAACCCACTGAGCAAGACCAGGGATCGAACCCTCAACTTCATGGTTCCTAGTCGGATTTGTTTCTGCTGCGCCACGACGGGAATTCCAGGGCAGATTTTCTCAAAGGCATGTGTGCCTTCTCACTTTGTCTTCCTCCGCCGGCCAGCTGAAGTGGGCCAGGGAAGACAGAACCTGGGTAGACAGAACCTGGACGTGCCAATCATCTTGGGGAGGAAAACCACTGAGAGCTAAGGACAGCTGAATTGATTGGACTGCTTCATATATTCATGTTTCCCATTGACCCATGGAAAGGTTGGCAATCATTTGTTACAGTCACTAAATTGTCCTCCTCAATACAAGTATCTACAGAAAAGATGATCCCATAGCAAAGACACCAAGCTCTCTTCTTTCTTTTTAACTATAGAAGCCATATATATGTCACAATGAGCACGGATAATGTACTACTTAAAAATTAGGAATGAAATTGATGTCCAACACAATCACATTTTCAACCACTCATCTATCCACCCAGCCATTTAATAAATACTGGGGGCCACATGAGTGTGAGATGCTGAGAATCAGTTTCTGTGATTTCCTAAGCATATCCAGATGCCCCCCCCACCCCCAAAATGACCTCGGCCCTGGGTACAATCCTATCTGGACTCTGAGGCAGTCCACCCCATGCAGACGTATAGGAGCACTTTCCTTAGGAAGGAGGCAAAATGCACTTTTATGCACGTTATGACAGGGAGTGAGAGAGAGAGAAGGCAGCCACTGTGCATGAGGAAGGGGGACCACAGGCAGGAGAGGATCAGCAGCATACTGGTGATCAGGATGGTCCACTGAAGCTCTCAGATGAGAGAGAGGAGAAAGCATCCTAGGAAAGAGCCAAGATGCAGAGATATGAGGAGTTAGGTGGGAAGTGGTCATCGCCTGGTATGGGGGACCGGTGAGTGGACCACCTGACAAGCCCTCTCCGGTCCTTGGCAAGGACTGTGGTTTGCAGGGTCAAGTTCAGGACGGTCCTTTTTTCCTGTTATTACTTTCTGGTTCTGAGCTGTGTCTTAAACTTTTTGGGCTGCCAAAACAAAATTTTGTTTTTCGCCTCCCCAAGTTCATGTCCTTCTCAGATGCCATCAAATCAGAAGTCTAAGTCTTATCTAAATAGCATGGAAATTGGATGTGGCTGAAACTCCAGTTCTTGTCCAGGGGTGAACCTGTGCTTCCAGAGCCAGGGGTGAGGGATGTGGGGAGTGGGGGAAGCATAGCACAGACTCTCCCACCCTAGAGAGAGAAGGAAAAGAGGAGTCCCAGGCTCATCCAAATTCCAACAGGGCAAACTCATCACCCTTCCAGGTTCAGGAAGAACCTTTGATCCCGTGTTCTGCCCTCTGACCCATTGGGCAGAGGTTCGGCTTTCCAAACCCATTGTGGGTGGGGTGGGGATCTGGATCCCCACTTCACTGGGTAGGGTGAGGTCCCAAGGCTCTCGAGGGCCTGCCACCCAGGTTGTGCCAGGTGGGGGCCCAGCACCTGTGGCCTCCTGACCACACTGATGACTCTGCTGATCTGGGGTGTGGGAGGGGCTTCCAGTCAGCCAGATCTGATGGGCATTACCCTAGCGGGGCTCTCTGTGGGGCACCCTCCCACGTGGTCCTCTGCCTGGACCTGAGGCTCCTGAGGGCAGCCTTAGAAGCCCAGGAGGAGGCAGCCTCACCCCCAGAGCTTAGCTTCACCAGGGCCCCGAGCCCAGCCTGGGGGCAATGGAGAGCCAGATATATGAGCCCCACTGGGGGGCCCTCCTTTGAATTGGGTTGCCCCCAGGCCCTTGCTCTAGGCCTGTGATGGGAGGGTGGCCCAAATTCTGACTAACAATTGATTAGCGATCCTATCTTTAAGTCTTGTCTCTCTTCTTGTATTTTACTCTAAGCAGTCAGGAGGAGCTTAGAGTAGGCTTCCTTCAACCCTCACTTTGAGATTTTCTCAGACAAGTATCCACTCATCCCTTGCGAGCTGCATCTTCCCCAAAACCCTCGGACATGAACATAATTCAGCCAAGCTCGTTGTCCCTTTGTGACAAGGATGGGCTTTCCTCTATCCCTAGTGACCTGTTCCTCATTTCCGTGTGAGATCTCATCGGAATGCTTTTCACATATTTCCACCAAAATATGGGGTTCCGAAGGCATTCTCTAAGAAGATCAGGGTGTTCTCTGTAGCTCTCTTCATTTCTTTTCTTTTTTTTTTTTTTTCTGGCCATGCCTGCGGCATGTGGAAGTTCCCTGGCCAGGGATCAAACCCACACCACAGCAGCAACCTCAGCCTCAACAATGACAACCTGCTGTGCCACCAGGGAACTCCTATGCTTTCTGGTCTCTTTCCAGAATTGCCATTCATGGTCTGTTCCTGGCAACCAGGCTGCTTCTCTCAGGAACCTCAAAGCTCTTCCAGCATCTTGCTGTTACCTAGTTCCAAAACCACTTCCACATTTTACAGATTTGTTCTGGCAGACTCTTGGTACCCATGTCTGCCTTCGTCCCTTATAGCTGTAGCAGCAGCAGAAGACCACGGGTTGGTGATTTACATGCAGCAGACATTTATTGCTGTGGTTCTGGAGGCTGTGAGTCCAAGACGGTGGTGCTGGCAGATTCTCTGTCTGCCAAGGACCCTCATCCTGGCTGATGGCTATCTTTTCACTATCCCCTCTGACAGGAGCTTTGTGAGGGCTTTTTCCTAAGGGCAGAATTCCCTCCTCAGGGCCCTGTCCTCAGGCCCTAATCACCTCCGAAAGGCCCCACCTCCTCACACCATCACACAGGGTGGGGGTGGGGGTGGGTTTTCAACATGTGAATTTGATGGCATCACTAACATCCAGCCTACAACAGCACCTGCCAGAAAAATTATCTCTGGATAAACGGAAAATTCTTTTTCATTGAACATTGGACATTTGAGTCATGGAAATAGGTGGTTTTTCCTTTTTTTTAGGCATAAATAGTCTCTCATGGTTGATGCAGCTCTGAATTCCAGGCCTTTGGCAAATCACCACCACGGAGTTGATGAGAATGGCTGTGATGCTGCCCGCAGAGCAAACAGGTGAATTCTGCTCCTTCTGTCCTCAGGCTCTATTTCCTCCCCCAAGGAAATGGCTATCTGTCACAGGGCTGTTTATTCTCTTGGGCTCAAAGCACCCTGTCACAGCTATAGCTACTGTGAAGCCGCTTCTTTACATGCTTTTCTGCTGAGATCAGGGAATAGTTGCTGGATTAAATTAGCCACAGGAGGGCTCCATTGCAGTTTCCAGAAAAAAAAAAAAAATGTCTGCAGTTGTACTTTCTTGGCACAGAATTGCATCTCTGCAGTTTCAGTGGGTCAGAGCTATTTATACAGGTGAAATAAGAAGCCAGGGCATGGACATGGGCACAACATTCAGGTGTTCATTTAAAAAGTCCAGAGAATTTTCTGGAAGCCTGGAGTGTATTTCTGCAGGAAATAGCATGACAATGAGACTTGGAATAATAAGCTCTGGTTTATTTATTTCATTTTTATCTTAGGCATTTTAAAACTCAAAGCAATAGTATATATTCAGGATATGCAATTAATTTATAGGTGTGTAATGCATGAAAAACACACTTACGCTAATGCATTATCCAGTATTTTTCTTCCTGTCAACCAAAAAGACTGTTATTATAATCCAGTCTGATGGGCCAGATGTTGCATGCCTTTGTTTTCACATACAACAGTGCTTCCTAGAATGTTCTACAGGATAACAGCTTTTACTGAAGAAAAGCACATAGACTTCCAGGGGAAACAAAATTTAGCAAAATCCTTTATTTCAGAGCTTATCAGCGCATCACTCTGCATTTCCTAGAGATGCATTTCATGCACATCTGCTGCTCTTCTTAGAGGCTAAAATCACAGTTTCAAACATTACCATATGGAAAAAACACACCTGAAAAGAGAGTTCAAAACCTGAGACCATACCTGTTCTGAGAAGTGGTGAAAAACACATGGAAAATAGAGAGTATTGTGTTTCCTGATGCTTTTGGAATTTCTTCCTATTCCTCACTCCCAGAAACCCTACAGGAATGACAGCCCAGGGCCAGGAGGCTTCTGGGGTACTCCCGGAAACACCTGGGACACCCCCGGTTTTGAAGTTCTAGCTCATTCTCCTGCAGCTGTCAAGGGCTGCACTTATCATTTTACTTGTTTCTTTTTAATTTGGAAAAAAGTAGTAGCTGCAGAGTCTAGTAAATGCAAATTCTTGATGATGAATATGACTGTGTTTTTGGATTAAACCATATGAGCCAGATGGGGCTCTGAGGAGAGAAATGGTCCCCTAGCAGAGAGGAAGGAGCAGCAGGTGAACTGCTGATTTTGGAGAAGAGTCACTGGTCTTCTCATTTCACAGGGTAAGAGCTCTATAAGTCATCAAACATAACAACAGGTAATGTGTACTTCTTTAAAAAAAAAAAAGGCATTTTGTGGCTGCATGGCACTTAATGTCACGCTTCCTAAGAAGTCACTGAAAATCATAAGTGATTGAGCAGATGAATTACTTTTTCTTAGTTTTTGACAGATCCACCCTCTAGGCCATCCCATTATGTAATTGCCTCATCTGAGTCCAATGACCATTCTTTCCTGAATCTCATACATCCCTCCTCACCCTCACTCCCTCTAGACACTCCAGAAGATTAAACCAAAGCACTTTTTCTTTTTCAGCCACACCTGCAACACATGGAAGTTCCTGGATTAGGGGTCGAATGGGAACTGCACCTGCTGGCCTATGCCATAGCCACGGCAATGCAGGGTCTGAGCGGCATCTGCGACCTACACCAGAGCTCACAGAAATGCTGGATCCTTAACCCACTGAGCAAGGTCAGGGATCGAACCTGTGTCCTCAGGGACACTATGTCAGGTTCCCAACCTGAGTTCCAGTAGGGAACTGGACACTTCGACTGGTGTTTTTACTCATCTGGGTTGAGGAGAAGGGTTAGCTGCCCAGGTTCCTGAATGCGGGATGGTGCAGGTAGAGACCCTTCTTGCACAGGGTTGTCAGATGGCAAAGAAATAAATAGGCTGGAGCTCAGGAAAATGTGTCATGTGGCTGGAAGCTCGCAGGCAGACAAGGATCTTCCAGATGTACTCCTTTGTTAGGGTTCTTAAAGATGCTCTTTTCTTTTTTGTCTGTGTAGGGCTGCACCCAAGGCATATGGAGGTCCCCAGGCTAGGGGTTAAATCAGAGCTGCAGCTGCTGGCCTATGCCACAGCCACAGCAACGCCAGATCTGAGCTGCATCTGCATCCTACATCACAGCTCATGCAATGCTGGATACTTAACCCACTGAGCGAGGCCAGAGATTGAAACCACCTCAATGGTGCTAGTTGTGTTTGTTACCCCTGAGCCACAACAGGAACTCTCCAGCTGCTCTTCTTCAGAGGGGCAGGGTGCAGTGATAGCATTCACTGCCCCATCTAACCCTGAGGTCACCTTCTACATCCCTGCTGGTCAAGCAGGACATCAGATTAGCCAGACCTGGACCATCTTGCCCCTTCCCTCACCTTGTTTCCTTGTCTCTACCTCCCGTTCTGGAAAGTTCTCTCCAGGGTTTGGAAGTGGACAATATTGGTTTGAGCCCCTGGTCCTTCACCACCACACCTGTCCCCACCCCCCAGCTTTACTCAATATCACTAGGTTTTGATTTTCTCCACTGTACCTGCAGATGGTAACAGTATATACTTCACAAGGGCGTTGAAGGGAATACATAATAATATGCACGTAAGACACCATATTTAGCTATTATCACACAGCCTTCACGTTTCAAACAAGTCTTCTCTGATGATGATCTGTGTTGGAAAGGATAGTTTCCTTTGCTAATTTCTTATAGGACTTACTGTGCTGTGACTATGAGAGACACAGGATACACAGTCTTGTGGTCTAGTTACTGTGTACAATTTCTCATCAGAACTGGAGGCAACATTTCTGGATGGCAGGGACTGTGTCTTACACAGTATCTAGCACAGCATTGGTTATACAGCAAACATTTAAAATTTTTATTAATTCAGAAAGTCAAATGAGTATATTAATGAATTGGTTGAGTCAATAGATGGTTTAAGTGGTCAGAAACCTGTAGTGGTCTTACTCCATTATGTACATGGAAGGTATAAGGGTCTCTGGAGAACTTGGGGGGTGGGATTCAGCTCCTGGGGACCCAGAGGCACCTGAGTGAGTGGGTGCCCAGGGAGGGGGTGGTGGGAGGCCAAAAAGAGCGAAGTCTCAGCTCCCCTTGGCCATCTCAGGCCCTAGCTGAGAGGGAGGATGCTGACTGTGAACGAGGGTTGAAATTTTAACTTACTGCACCCGATTGGATGTGCTCATCACTGGATCAAAAGAAAATTTTAAGGGCCTCACACTACTGGAGGCTTTTTGTTATCTAAGGGTGACTATAAGAGTTTTTGTCCAAATGCAAGAGGAAGAGCCTGCCCAGGAAGTGGATGTGAATGGTCAGGTAGGATTTCACCCCAAGGGGTCAGTGGCCAGGTACCAGCCTCCCAGTTGACTCAGTGTGGCTTTGGGTCTAAACAGCAGCTAAAGTGGAACAGCAGCTAAAGTGGAAGTGTTTGCAGGGAGAGGAAGGAGAGCCATGATCTCGAAGGGAGGAGCTGCCCCTGGCAGCCCAGGAAGGACACCTGCTGCTGCAGGGACACCCCCTCCCTCCCTCCAGATGCCTTGACTGCCACTGAGGATGTGGTGTGTCTGGGATCCTGGGCTGTTACTTTTCTCTCCTCCATCAAGTGACAGACCCCTGTCATCTCCCACCGGCTCCCTCCCCGAGCCACTGCACAGGTTTTGCTTCTGGGCCCCAGAGCTCAGAGCTCGAGTGAGGAGCATACATCCAACTGACCAGGCTCTCAGGGAAGCACTGATTCCTCCGAATCTCTGTTAGATTACTTCTCTCCTAATGTTTCTATTAGGATATAATTGTCAGTTGCCATGGTATTCTGTGCAAACAGAAGCTCTTTTATTCTGTGGGATGCTTTCAGAGACGTCATCCTGCGGTGACTGTCACAGAATGAATTGCTATTAGAGCTAGCTTGTTTATAGGTTACACCTCTAGTTGGCAAGCCCTTGAGATTTAATTATGTACATTAGCTGTGCCTGAGATCCATCTGAGAACCTGGTGCTCACAAATTATTCCACGTGAAACTGGGAACTCTCACTGAGGTGTGGTTGAGATTGGCTTGTGGAGGAAAAGGTGCATTTTGAGGGCTGGCTCAGACAGCAAGTAGGTAGACTGTTTCCCTTTAATGCCTAGGGATGTGGATAATAATTACAGAATGCAGCCTTGGCTGTAGCATCATAACAACTGCTGGGTCAGTGGCCAAAGGTGGAAACTAAATTGAGGATGTTTGTCTTGTCATCTCCCCAGCTTCCTTTTCTTTTCTTTTTTTTTTAATTCGAAGTATAGGGAGTTCCTGTTGTGGCTCAGCGGGTTAAGACCCCAACTAGTATCCATGAGGATGCAGGTTCGATCTCTGGCCTTGCTCAGTGGATTAAGGATCTAGCAGCACCTTGAGCTGCAGCATAGGTTGCAGATGTGGTTCTGATCTGACTTTGCTGTGGCTGTGGTGTAGGCCAGCAGCTGCAGCTCCAGTTCAACCCCTAGCCTGGGAACTTCCATATGCCTCTGGTGTGTCCCTAAAAGGGGAAAAAAAGTCAAAGTATACTTGATGTACAGTATTATATGCTACAGGTGTACAATAGAGTGATCCACAATTTTTAAAGGTTATATTCCAATTATAGTTATTATAAAATATTGGCTATATTCCCCATGTTGTACAATATATACTAGCAGCTTATTTTACAACTAACAGCTTGTATCTCTTACTCCCCCACCTCTGTACTGGTTCTCCCCCTTCCATTCCACTGGTAACTACTCATTTGTTATCTCGATGTTGTTGTTTTTTTTTAAATTCATTAGTTTGTTGCATTTTTTAGAGCCCAAGTATAAGTAATATCAGAGTGTTTGTCTTTCTCTTCCTGGCTTATTTCATTTAGCACAATGCTTTCCAAGTCCATCCATGTTGCTGCAAGTAGCAAAATTTCCTTCTTTTTTACAGCTAATATTCCATTGTATACATGTATCACGTATTCATGTATTCATCACATGTATCACATGTATTCATTCCTCTGCTGATGGACACTTAGGTTGCTTCCACATCTTGGCTATTGTAAATAGTGCTGCCATGAACACTGTGGTGCATGTATCTTTTCAAATTAGTCTGTGGTTTTTTTGGATATATCCCCAGGAGTGAATCGCTAGGTCATTGTTCTGTTTTTAGTTAAGAAACCTCCATACTGTTTCCCACAGTGGCTGCACAAATTTACACTCTCCTCAGCAGTGTCCCAGGGTTCCCTTCCTCGCCAACACTTATCTGTCCATCTTTCATTTCATCTGTGCCTTGTCACTGCCTCTCCGGTGTCACCCACCACTTCCCACCTTAGAGCCCTGGCAGAGTTTGTAACTTCTGGGTGGTGTCCCCTTTCCAGACTTTCCTGTCCTTCAGTGGTCACTTGTCACTGCCAGGAGGACAGCTGGAAATATTACATATAAATCAAAGTCAACCTACTACGGGGGTTAATGGCTGAGGGCACAGCACTGGGGCTTGAGATGCCTGTTTTTAAACTGCGATGGAAAAATAAACTTCAAAAGCTGCTAGTGCAGCAGGGGCCCAGCTGGAGCCAGCACCCCAAGAAATACAGTCTCCTCGAGGATTTGGCTGGAGGAGAGTGGTGTGTGCACCACCCACAGGAAGCTGTGGGAGGCCCAGGGCAGCTCAGTGGGTTAGAGCACAGATTCTGTAGCCAAAGGCCCTGTGGTCCAGTCCCAGTTCTTCTGCTTAGTGGCTGGTGACAACCCTGAACAAGCTGCTCAATCTCTTTTTACACATAGGGATGTTCTCAGTTGTGTGAGAACAGGGGTGTTTGAATTTGTGTCACTGACTTCAAGCTGTGCATGGCTGGATCACGTGCTTTTAAGTGCCAGTCCTCCAGTTCCTGTGTCTCTCCAGCCCTGTGTCGTGGGCTCCTAGCCCAGCTGGCAGAGGAGAGAAGACTTGTGAGATGCCGGATATGGCTGCTCTGTGTTTATTCTCCACTGAAAAAGTGTGGCCCAGTGAGGGAAAAGGATCCATCTGCCTGTTCCCTTGGGGACACTGGATGTGGTGCAGTGAGGACCCCAGGCTTCAGGGCCCCGGGGCTTCCCTCGCTGGGAAGCAATGCAGACTCCAAGGAGGCCCAGTGCTGATGCCGCCTCTGAGGGCAGTGAGGGTAAAGAGGGCAGCTGTCTGTGCATGAAGAGCTGTCCCAGTACTCTGGGACATGGCTTCCAGGGGCTCAGGTGGGATTGGTAGAGCAGGATGGGAGTCAGTTTACTCTGAGCTGTCACTTGCATGGCCCATACGGATGAAAGGTTGGCAGGGCCTTGAGGACTCCAGTTGTCCCATTAAGAGAGAACTCATGGAATCCATCAACTCTTGGAGTCTCTTCTTGCTTCCCTACCTCCCTCTCTCTGTTAGGTCACGCACTTTCCCCCAAACGTCTGCATCTTAAATGCAGTTTTTGTTGTGTCTATGGGACCCAGAAGCCAGTCTGGGAAGCAATTTGCTTATCACTTCTACTCTGGGTTGGGGGGCTTTCCTGCCGGTGCTGCCTCCAATCGACCCCCTTGATCTCCACACGCAATACTGCTCATTAATGAAATACAATTACTAGAGGACTCAGGCACAGGCATTGTTGGCAACGCCAAGATAATACTTCTGGTGCCCCAGGCAGGGCTGAGCCTGCTCAGTATTTCAAACTCTGAGTCTAATTTCTCCCTAGATCATAGCTTTGTATAAGCTCAAGTTCTCTTTCCAGAAAGAAGAGTATTTCTTGGGGGCAAGTGTGCCTCTACACGTCTTCAATATTTCTGCAAAGTCCAGACCAAAGCCTTACTAAACACTTAATTGCTTCTGCAAAGAAATGAGTGCCATGGAGCAAGCATTTCCTTCCTCTTCACAGTTCCTGGGGCATCCACACTGCTCCTGCCTGCGGGCTCTTCCCCTGGAAGGAGGGAGGCGTCCATCTGCTCCTGCTCCACACTGTCCCCTGCGACGTGGCTGATGGGGACTTTTTACACATTAGGGAAGATGCTGCTGCCATGTCACTCATACTAAAACAAGCAATGAGGCTTTATAGGAAAGCCGATTGTACAAAACAAACAAACAACTTGTCACTTATAAACACAGATCTCTTGTGAATCAGGTAAATAAGGAAAATACACCAGGTGCAAAGGGGATCTGGTGGGTCTGTGGAACTTCAGACTCTGTGTGGAAATGAACACGTGCTGGACCAGAACACAGAAGTGTCAAACAAGAATTTACAGATGGGAGTTCCCATCGTGGTGCAGTGGTTAACAAATCCGACTAGGAACCATGAGGTTGCGGGTTCGATCCCTGCGCTTGCTCAGTGGGTTAATGATCTGGCGTTGCCGTGAGCTGTGGTGTAGGTCGCAGACGCGGCTCGGATCCCGCGTTGCTGTGGCTCTGGCGTAGGCTGGCAGCTACAGCTCCGATTAGACCCCTAGCCTGGGAATCTCCATATGCCGCAAGAGCGGCCCAAGAAATGGCAAAAAAAAAAAAAAAAAAAAAAAAAAAAAGAATTTACAGATGGATCCTTATTTATTTATTCCACAAGAGTACTTCTTTCTGTCCCTGTTTGTTAGAGCAGGTTTTCTGCTAACCATGCAGACATTTGACACTGACTTGCATAGTTGTTCTTATGTGTTTTCACACACACCACATTTTGAGAACATACGCCATGTTTTGAGAGGGCAATAGAGGATGGGGTTCTTGCTCACAATCGCTCTCTTCTGCTGCTCTGACACAGAGATGACTGTTAGCAGACTTCTCTATGAGGAGCGGACCTCTCCTTCTCCAAATATTGAACATGAGGCTGAAGGCGGTGAGTAGGCCAGCAGCTCCTCCATCACAAATGCCACTCCGCCCTCCTGCTCTGCTGCTCCCACTCAGGTGCTCCTTCTCTGCCCTCTTCACCATCCTGCTCCCTTTTTCCAGTTCCTGGCAGGGCCTCCAGGGTTGTTGGAATCTCCCAGATTCCACCTAGGGGGCTGTATGTGATTGCCAGGGCTGCAAAAAACCCCCACTGACTGAGTGGCTTAGACGACGGAAGTGTATTTTCTCCAGTTCCGGAGGCTGGAAGCCCAAAGTCAAGCCATCCACAGGTGGAGCTTCCTGGAGGCCTTTCTCCTTGGCTTGCAGATGGATGCTGCCTTCTCACTCTGTCCTCACATGGTCGTCCTTCTGCTGTGGCTACTGTGTCCTGATTGTCTCCTTGTATAAGGACACCAGGTGTACTGGATGAGGGCCCACCTGTTTGACCTCACTGTAACCTAATCACCTCTTTCAGGGCACCATCTCCAAACAGTCACATCCTGAGGTACAGGACTTATGGCATCAACACAGGGATTTTGTGGGGACACACTTAACCCTTAACAGGCTGCTCTTTGAAAATGTTCTTGTATAGTCTTGTTCTAATTAGAATAAAGATACATAAGCTTAAGCATGATTCTTGAAATATTAGAAGTAGATGTCATCTTTTAAATACGTAGTAAATAATTTCCTTTGCTTCTCTTAAATGATTAAACTAGCGATTTTCAGGGAAGGCAGAACAGCTCCTGGTAGCATTTTAGACATTTTCTGGAAGTTTTGGTTGCCAGTGACTGGAGGGTGTAACCACAAGGCAGAGCTACTGATGATCTCTGTTGCAGCTACACACTGAACTATGTTAGAAAAAATTACAACCTGCTTTCTTATTTCTATTTTATAATTATAAATATATGATGATATGATATTTTATAATTTATATTACAATTAGGGGATTACAGTGGTTTTCTGAATTTATGGGTAAATGACTTAGGAATTTTATATCAAAGACATGATGGTGGCATTACAACATGTTTTGAAATAGCTGTTGGAGAGTTCCTGCCATGGTGCAGTGGGTTAAGAATCTGACTGCAGTGGCTCTGGTCATTGTGGTAGGCGCGGGTTTGATCCCTGACCCAGCCCAGTGGGTTAAAGAATTTGGCTTTGCCCAAGCAAAAGTCATAGCTGTGGTTTGGATTCAGTCCCTGGCCTGGGAACTCCCATATGCCATGGGTGCAGCCATATAAAAAAAAAATTAGTGCTGCCATGAACATGAGGGCGCAACTAGAGGTACTCATACTAAGTAAGTCAGGAAAAGAAGGACAAATACCATGTGATATCACTTATATGTGGAAGCCAAAATACAGATGAACTCACACACATAGAGAATAGACTTGTGGTTGCTAAGGGGGAGGGGGGAGGGAGTGGGATGGATGGGAGTTTGGGTTTAGAATGGATAAACAGGGAGTTCCTGTCGTGGCGCAGTGGTTAACAAATCCGACTAGGAACCATGAGCTTGAGGGTTCGATCCCTGCCCTTGCTCAGTGGGTTAACGATCCGGCGTTGCCGTGAGCTGTGGTGTAGGTTGCAGACGAGGCTCGGATCCCGCGTTGCTGTGGCTCTGGTGTAGGCCAGTGGCTACAGCTCCGATTAGACCCCTAGCCTGGGAACCTCCATATGTCTTGGCAGTGGCCCAAGAAATAGCAAAAAAGACAAAAAAATAAAATAAAAAATAGAATGGATAAACAATGAGGTCCTGGTGTACAGCACAGGGAACTATATCCAGTCTCTTGTGATAGAACAATATGGAAGACAGTATGAGAAAAAGAATGTGTATATGTATATACATACACTGGGTCACTGCCATACAGCAGAAATTGACAGAGCATTGTAAATGAAATATGTTTCAACAAAAAAAAAAATTAAAAAAAAAAGAGGTGTTGGGTTTGAGATTCTGCACTAGATGTTAAACTTTTTTTTTTTTTCTTTTCTCTTTTGGCCACCCTGAGTCATATGGAGTTCTTGGGCCAGAGACCAGATCTGAGCCACAGTTGCGACCTAAGGCACAGCTGCAGCAACACCAGATCCTCCATCCGCTTGCGAGGTCAGGGATTGAACCTGCTCCCAAGATGCTCCCATCCCACTGTGCCACCACAGGAACTCTGATGTTAAACTTCTTTTTTTTTTTTTTTTTTTTTTTGTCTTTCTGCCTTTTCTAGGGCCACTCCCGTGGCATATGGAGGTTCCCAGGCTAGGGGTCGAATCGGAGCTGTAGCCACCGGCCTACGCCAGCCAGAGCCACAGCAACGCAGGATCTGAGCCGTGTCTGCAACCTACACCACAGCTCACGGCAACACCAGGTCCTTAACCCACTGAGCAAGGGCAGGGATTGAACCCTCAAGCTCATGGTTGTTAGGCGGATTTGTTAACCACTGTGCCATGACAGGAACTCCCTGATGTTAAACTTCTTAAAGGCTGGAATGACCCTTACTTGTTTTTCTTTCCTAGATTCTAAACCACTTATGGTGCATAGGGGGTATTCAATGCATAGCTATTAATTAAGTACTTTCCATTGATCTTTTCACTGCCATGGAAATGCTGACGAGGAAGAAATGTCCACAGCTCTATGTCACACTGAATGTGTTCACTGATTTCTGTAGATCTTTGGGTAGCAAACTCTTCATTAATAAAGGAGAATCGAGGGGTTGGCCAATCACAGAGGAAGGAGGAAAGTCAGATCTCCTGTCCTGAGAGGCTGAGAGAGCTCCAGGAGGCGGGCAGTACCACAGCCTCAGTTCCTTGTGGTTGCTGAGATTAATCTGCAGATTGAGGGCTGCCTGGGTTCATGGTCATGTGAAGCTGGTTCTGAGTGTTTTCCTAAATAGAACCCTGTAATCCCTGCCCTTCAAATTCCCCAGAGAAGAGAAATTGGAAGATGAGTAGGATTCAGATCCCAGAACCTCCATTCCTCACCACTAAACCTAGGAAAACAAACAAATCAATCAACATACCAGGGAGGTCACTCAGCGGTGCTGGAGGCCCTGTTCCCTGGACGCCGGCTCTGAGGTCACCAGGTTTACACCTGTGGACGAGAAGGAACATAAGCAGGATTGTTGGAGGAGAAAGGTGGGCTCCAGTGAAATCTTGCCATAGGCCCCAGCCAACTTCATGGGGAGTGCTGACACAGAAGCCTTTGTAAGGTTTTCCAAATTTTGGCTAGGGGAGTGGACTTTTACACCCCACACTGACCAGTCCCTGTGCAAGCTGCCTCCAGAAACAGGGTGACCTTGAGTGAGCCGGCTTTTCTCAGATGAGAATCATTCCCAGAGAGCCTCAAAGAGAGCGGCCAGCACTCAAGGGTGAAGGCAGAGGCGGGAGTGGGGTTGGGGGCGGGGCGGGGACAGGGGTGGGGGCAGAGGCGGAGGGGGCGGGGTTGGGGGCAGGGGCGGGGATTAGGACCGCTGCCCTTGTCCTGTGCATCTCAGATAACTTCCTCGCCGATTCTGCTAAAAGCCAGGGCAGATTCAAAACCCCGTGGTGGGAAATGCAATCAGTAAACCAGGGTGGGGGGACTGTTCTCCTTCTGACTTGTGAAATCTCTTTGCCTTCTCTTTGAGGATTTACAGTCTTGCTTTTCTCTTTTTCCTGAAAACAAATATGAAGACTGAGGCAAATGCACCAAAATCTGAAAACGGTCAGTGTAATAGCCCATCTAAAGCAAATGGAGGAACACGTGTTTGCTGCTCTAACAAAGAAGGCTTTTCTCCTTTATGGGATCAAGGTGATAAAGCTCATGACTCAGTGTGGGAACTGTCACAGCAAATAAAACAACTTTGCTTGGACACTAGCCTCTCACTTACCTTTGAAGTGCATCACCAAATTCAGCCACCACAGTGAGTGTACAGCAACTCCTTGGGCCATTTTTGTTTCCTGTTGGTTTTCTCCCCTCTTCTTGCCAAGATACTTTTATGGGAAATTCTTAAATCGTGTCCTTAGCTGACCTCCCACATCCAAACATGTTTTCTCAGTTGAAAGACTTAGGCTCTTTATTCAAACTAATTCTAGCTCTCAGACAATCCAAAAAGGCTGGCATTTGTTTGCTTGCTTAGGAGAGCTTTCTGCTTTGGGGCTAGAAAATCTATTTTGATTTCCATCCCAGCAGCTGAAAAACGTGTGATTCCACGTTTTATGTTTGTGGGCATAAAAACAGCAGCAAATTCAAGTAATATTTCTCACGGTTTGTGTGGCAGGGGAGGGGGGCTTTCACCCACTATTCACACTGGGCATTTCTATCTTTACAGAAAGGTATATGAATGACAGCTTTCAGGTCCCTTAATTTGTAGATCACGATGTTCAGATAGTGTCACACGCATTATAATGCTCAAAAAGGACGTCTCTTTGTGCCCTGCTCAAAGCGGTTCCTGAAGCATCCAAGGAACTCTGTAAATTTCCTCACTGGTTGGGTGTCTCTAACTGTTGGAAATTTGGGCTTTGACTTTCCACATGGGTTCCCTCTGGCGTGACTTTGGAAGGCAGATGACCTTGGGGTTGTAGGATGCCGCCAAACAGGCGAAGGCTGGGCACCCAGTGGCTTCAGAGAGGAGGGGTGTGAGGGCCACAAGGGGGTGTCTTCTGTGTTGGCCTTGTGTCTGGCTCTGCAGTCCAGCCTCCTGTGTTGTGGGCTATTCCCTGTCTTTGCTGTGTGGGGGTCATTTTAACCTCTCCCCCTTACTTTCCTTTCATCATCCAGTGCTGTCCATGTTATCTTCAGATAGACCTACAACCTGCTCCCCATGCCCTCTCACAGACCCTATGCAGGGCCCGGCACCTTGCTGGCTGCACGGCTGAACCTTGTCCTTGGAGGGCGTCTGGTTCCTTTCTGCTCCCTCCACTCCCACCTGCACAGGCCCAGCCTGGCTTTTAAAAAGACCACAGCCTTTTTAGGGAGAAGGCCCACTGCCCACGCGGGGTCACAGGTCCTGTGTGCCTGGCTTCAGCCTCGCACCACCCACCCACCTCCCGCCAGGATCTCAAGAGGCAGGCTCCGCCCCCTTCTCAACTTTGGGACCTGTTATTTTTCCTACTTAACCTGGCAAATCCCTACTCAGCCATTTCTCGGAGAGGACTTCCCTGATGCCCTGTCCACACTAAACCTTTCATTTCCGTGAACAGTGGTGGCCACGCCCCATAATGAACAGTAGTTCCTCTTCCCACTGGGCTCTGACATTGCGGGGCACATGTGTTTTGCTTACAGTATTCAGCGTCTGGCACGGTGCTACCCCTCGCCCGCTTAGTTCTGCAACAAACAACTGATTCAAGTTTCAGGGACATCACCAAAGTTGACCAGGAAATGTATGAAGGGGACTTTCATTTAAAGCTTTAGGATCTGAAGCTTTGTCTTTGAAATTGGGTATCAGAATTTCTGAGTACCGTGTGTCTCGGTCAGTCCCTGGAGGCAGCTCTTCACTTGGGGAGTTGTTCTGGCCAAAGCGTTTTAGAGAAATATAGCCCCTGAATTAGAAGCCGCATGAACGCCATGCCAGAGCCCGGGTCTGGAGCTTGAACACTGATTCCATCCACACGCGCTGCATCCAGAGGCAACGTTTCTGTCCCAGCCCCCTGCCGCTTCCCCAACCGCTGCAGCAAATATATAATTGATTAAGCAAATGTGCAGTGAATAAAATGACCGATAAAGCTGGCCAAAACGTGGGTTGCCAATGGCTTTTTAGGCCACAAGAGGGAGCTGTTTAAATTCCTGTTAAACACAAACAACTGAAAGAAATTGGCAATCATAACGTTGGCCAGATGGACACCTATTTATATGATGTTGACTCCGGAATTCCATTTATTTTTAAGCTACAAAAACTCCAATTCTTTTTGTCTGCAATGCAATTTGCATTTTAAATAGTGTTATTAAAGGCAGAGAATTGTTTTTGCCTTGAAATCTAATTTTATGTCTAATTTAACTAGTGTGAGGAAGTGTAAGTATTCAACGAAGTGACAAAGAGATGAAAATTCCTTTTGAAATGAATCTTTTTTTTCTAAACACTTTTTTTTCTAAGACAGCCTCAGGGATGAAATAAACTTTTCTTTAAAAAGTTACTGTTTCCTTCAATAATTAGCTTGTATGATTTTAAATATTTAAATATCTGTGACAATCATCATATTTACAAAAGAACTGTACATCCCATGGCTTGGGAAACCTATTTCTTAAGAACACAGTCTAGTTACAGACCTGTTTACCTTCAAGAGTTCATTTACAATAACTACACCTGCCAGTCCCCCCACCCCTCTTGCCCTGAGGACACGATGGAGTTGTTGAAAGCCTGCCCACAGAAGCAGACTTTTCTGAGAAGCTAGAAGCTGGTGAGAGGACACGTGGATGCATCTTTGGAGTTCATGACCTGTGATGATAGAAACATATGTGGAGCATCACATGGGCCAGGCTCTGTGCTGGGAGCTTTGTGTGGACCAGCCCGTCATTCCTCACAGCAATGTGAGGAAGCCACTGTTAATTTTTCAGTTTGGGGATGACAAAAGTGAAGCTTAGAGAGAGAGGCTGAGTGACTTGTATTGGGGGGTGGGCACGATTTGCACACACAACCCCCCACCCACCCCCAGGGACAGGATCCTGAATGGGATTCTACTCAACTGGTAAGTCTGAGTGCAGGTCAGGTCATTGGGCCTGGGTGACATGCTTCTTCGCCATCAGAGGCCAAGCCATTGTGACCACAACTCAGCCAAGATTCTCTTCCTCCCCTAAAATGTTTTTTCCTAAGAGGGGAGAGGAGAGCTTTTACGGTGTCTAAAAGGCAGCTATTTCTGGGATGATTGTCAGCAAATAGTAAATGTGGTAAAGATGCTGGTTTTCTGTGGATTCACCCATGTGATGTCAAGCCTTGTGGGAACACAGATTCGTCTGAATCATGATGAACACACACCATTTAATGTCAAACAAGTCATCAAAAATGCTCTAAGCAGATGACTTTGAAAAATTCCTCTATTTCCTGTAGTTATCTATAGCCTGAGCATGCATTCCTGAATAAATACATCTTCCTGGCTCAGGGTGGGAAGAGCAGGGTCAAAATCCTGTTGCTACTGGTATCTTCTGTCAACCCACATTCTTTCCTTATGCTGCCTCGTCCCTGGTCCTGACTGGACTCCTTTAGGTACTTGGGGAGCATTGCTGGTTTTTCTCTTCAGAGTACCCATGCGATAATGGCATTCCTGAACACAAAAATAAATGACCCATTTCTCATCCTTTACTTTTTAAAATGTCTCCTCAGGTCTCCACTCAAGTTTTTATGAACCAGGCTCAGAGTCTGAATGAATTTTAGGAAGGACTGAAAATCACAGTGCCTTAAGATGCCTGCTTTCTATTGTTAATGCAGGGTCAAGCCTGTTTGCCTTTTTTTTTTTAAAGGCCGCACTCAAGGCATATGGAGGTTCCCAGGCTAGGGGTTAAATCACACCTACACCACAGCACAGTGATGTGGGATCCAAGCCACATCTGTGACCTACACCACAGCTCAGAGCAACGTTGGATCCTTAACCCAGTGAGCAAGGCCAGGGATCAAACCTGTGTTGTCATGGATGCTAGTCAGATTCGTTTGTGCTGAGCCATGACGGGAACTCCAAGTCTGTATGCCTTTTAATTTCAGTGGCTGACCAAAGTCCAGCATCAGGACTGGGCCATGACGCTGACCTTAGGAGCAGATTCCAGAAGGTTCTCTGGAATTAGGCTGAGGCTCCAACTGCAAGCATTCCTTCCCTGCAGGGTTGTCAGTTTAAATATAGGCTCTTGGATCAAATTTGAATTTTGGATAAACCATGAATAATTCTTTTAGTGTAAGCATCTCTCAAGTATTGCATGGGAGACACTTGTACTTAAATTATTCCTCGCTCGTCTGAAGTTCACAGTGAACTGCGTGTCATGTATTTGCTCAGCCTGGCAGCCTTTCTCCCTGTCTCAGCAACCCCGGAGCTTCCTTGTTGAGTACAGGCCCCGGAACCAGAGCACTGGGATGCCTTGCCAGCTGTGTGGACTTCAGCCAATCACTTGGCTTTTCTGTGCTTAGTTTTCTCATCTGTACAATGGGGACAGTAACAGAATTCCCCACTTCAAGGGTTCTGTTGTCAGGATTAAAGGAATTAATGTATTAAAGACTTAGGAATCAAGGTAACACTCAACACATTACTGCATTATTATTACTATTACTTTTAGAGATGGTCTAAAAGTGGGGGTAGTAGGACTTCCTCGCCATCCTGTGGAGGTTGTGGTGGGAACTAAACAGGATAGCAAGTGCTTGGCTCCAAAACAGACTTCTTTTTTGAAGCTGTCTATGGCATTAGAACTCTTTCAGCTATTTTAAAGGACTATGGGGACCTGAAGATAAAGCCCCATCCCACTAACCACTGATGACAGGTCTCTCTTGCATGTCTCTGATTCCATACACTTTGGGTTGAGCTTATACATTTACCACTCCATGGTATCTGGGAAAGCAGGACCCACTCTTGAGTAGGGGCTTGAGAGCTAGTGGGGCGGGCAGATCAGCCCCTTACTGTTTATGGCCATTGACTGGGCCCCCTCACTCTCTAGAAAGCTCCCACTTACCCCCAGGTGATGGAGAGAGGGGCGTGAGCTTGGCAACTGGCCAACCATTCCCCAGAGGTGCCTTTAGGAATCAATGAATCCACTGGGCAGGCTCTTTCACCCCAAGGGACAGACTTGCATACTAGGGTGAAGCAGGATTCACATAGAGCCCCAGACACATCAGAGGGATGTTGACTATTAATTCAAGGCCTGGTAATTTGTATTATTTAGTAGCAGCTGAAGGTCTGTGATCACTGGGATCCACCGCTCCTGAGAGCTACGTGCCTGCAATGTTGATGAGGCTTTCATCCTATCATCAGTTTTCTAATTTGGAAATCATGAAAAACAGGACAAAAAGAAACAGACTTTTCTTTCCATCCTATTATTTACTCAAAAGATTGCTCGGCGGGGCATCAGAATAGAAACCTCCTGTTCTCCTACTGCCAGCAAAGTCCAGAAACCTCAGTGCCTCGTGCTTGGGCCCAGCTTTGCTGAGAGAAGAAACCAGATGGGGATGAAGATCAAGTCCAAACAAGAAAGCACCTGCCCCTTCGATGTGTGGGAGAGGACCAAGGTCAGAGCCAGGAGAGGCACAAACACCAGCTGCCAGTTTGCAAGAAGTCAGAGCCTGGGGCAGTGATGCGGTTGCAGATGGCACGGGTGGCTCATAAGACCAGGAGGCTTAGAGATATAAGCTCCTATTTAATAGAAGATGAAACATCTGTGAGCTTTTAGTTTACAGTTCCCTGTGCTATACAGCAAATACTTGTTGGTGACCTATTTTACAGACAGTAGTGTGTATCTGCTAATCCCAAGCTCCTTATTTATCTATCCTCCCCCACTATCCCCTTTGGTAAACATAAGTTTGTTTTCTATGTCTGTGAGTCTGTTTCTGTTTCATAAGTAAGTTCATTTGCATTATGTTTTAGAATCCACATATAAGTGACAGCATATGATATTTGTCTTTTTCTGAGACTCTCTAGTTGCATCCATGTTGCTGTGAATACCATTATTTCTTGCTTTCTTATGGCTGAACTTTCTACGTGAATATACTGTTCCTACTTAGAGCTGGAGGGCTGTAAGGCACTGCTAGGGAATCATCAGAAGATAGGCAGCAACATGGGGGAAACTCACAGGAAATATGCTCAGTGATGGAAGCCAGATTCAAAAGATGACATACTGTGTGAACCCCTTACATGACATATTCTGAAAAATCAGGACAGCGGAGGTGCAGACCAGCACCCCAGTTCCCAGGGGCTGGGGTGAGTGGAGGGTCTGACTGCAAAGGGTCAACATGAAGGAATTCTTGGGGTGATGGAGTCATTCTGTATCCTGTTGTGTGATGGTTACAAGAAGCTCAGAGAACTGAACATGAGACATTTTACTGTACAAAAATTTAAAACATAAATAAGAAAAAGCAGGTTAATTATGTTCAGATAGTTGTCTGGAAATAATATTTTTAGCTATCCAATTTTTCAGAACTGATCAATTCTTTATAGTATACATGGCAAATCTACATAAAAATTTAATATACAAATAATTATATATCAATAAATCATATATTAACATATGTTGAATTAATCAGAATAATTACTAACTGGCTATCAGAAAAAAACTTGCTATATATTCTCAAATATTCAGGTATTAAAGATTACACTGGCTCTCTTGTATTAAATAAATGACACTCATGGATAGTACATTTTTTTAACATTTAAAGATTTTTTACACATTCTTCTTCCAATCTTATGTTAGAAACTTTCATAATAAACTTTTGACTATAATCATACTAAATGTAAACCTCAGATCAGATTGGATCTCACAGATTTTGACTTAACAGTGATTTAAGATAAAAGTAGTTTGGGAGTTCCCGTCATGGCGCAGGGGTTAATGATTCCGACTAGGAACCATGAGGTTGCAGGTTTGGTCCCTGCCCTTGCTCAGTGGGTTAATGATCTGGCATTGCCATGAGCTGTGGTGTAGGTTGCAGATGCGGCTTGGATCCCGCGTTGCTGTGGCTCTGGCGTAGGCTAGTGGCTACAGCTCCGATTAGACCCCTAGCCTGGGAGCATCCATATGCCACGGCAGCGGCCTAAGAAATAGCAAAAAAAAAAAAAGAAGTTTGAAGTCTGGTTGTTATGCTTTTCTACTAGCAGAAAGTCTCACTAATAGCCGACTATCGACAGCATTGAATTGAAATCTTTCAAACCATGTTATCAATGCGCTGTGGACAGAAAGTAAAGGGCTTTGTTGTTTATTACAGATCAGAAGAAAAAGAGGGATTGACCTATTACAGATTAGAAGTTCCCAAATGATTTCCTTCTGTTTCCTTTGAACCTCCTTCCCAGTTATTCTAACCTCACTCTGTGTTTGGACTAAAATAGTGGTTGATGATTCTTTGAAAAGAACTGCTTTTTGCCTTAAACCTGTGTTTGCTTTGTAGAATAATAGATTTGGGAACCTGAGTGCCAAGTTCCTCAGTGCCACCATGATCACAATTTTTGTGTTAGTGGGGGCGATGCTTCCAGCCAAAAAGGCACCTCCCGCAATCCAACTTCTCTGAGGGCCATGGGTCTGCAGTCATAAGCCATACAAAGTTTGGTGGCTTGGATTGGAATGAACAGTCCCTTGGCATTTTAATTTTTGTTCTCATGAAGGACTGATGATAAAAGGCAATTATATGTTGTTAGAACTATTTCTGAATTAGTAAAACTAGGTTGTCGGGATTTTAAGTTCCTTAAGTGTTCCAGGGCACTGCCTCCATCAGATGTAACTGATCCTGTTCCCTGGAAGTTTTATTTCTAGCATGTTGTTCCTGTTTCTGCCCCTCTGCCACTGGACAGAGCCCCTGAGCCTTCACTGTTCTGGCGACCCCTGCTTGTACTCCGTTGTCTACACTGCTGCAGAATCAATGACAAGCAGGTGTAAACTCTTGAGGGAATCCTTAATGTTCTCAGGATAAAATCCAGATCCTCAACGGGACGGAAGAGGTTGGTGTGGTCTGGCCCTTGCCTGCTCTGGCAGCTATTGCTTCGCCGTGGTTCTTCCCCCCTTAAAGTCTTGGCTCAGGTTCCCTCTGCCTGGAGGGCCCTCTCTGGACCCCCCTCCTGACTCAGGACACCCCGAGTGTCCCTTTCCAGCAGCAACCTCCCTGAACTTCCGGGTTGTCAGGGCCTCTAGATATTAACATCTTCCACTTCTCCTTTGTGGAACCTTTCAAAGATGTAGTTGAGCAGTTATTTATGCAATTGTTCGTTGCTTGCTTCTCTGACAGAATTAGTCCCTGTGCTTCTAGGGAGCATTTCTGTTTTGTGCTCTGGTGTCTCTCCAGAACTCCCCCAGCTGCTTTGCTCATAGTGCTTCTGCAGTGAATACTCACTGAACAGATAAATGAAAACCCAAGGCAACTATAACTTTAAGTGTAACAATTTTTTAAAAGTTAGTGCTATGGAATGAGTCAAGTGGTGCAATGGGGAGGGGCACAGGTTGATTCCAGCCTGCATATGCATGGGTCTCTTAGTTACCTGGGGAGCTTCTTGAACAAGCAACATCTCAGACCTCACTCTCAGAAACACTGATTTCATGCATTTGGAGCAGTGGCCAGGAGTGTGCACGGGTCCTGTGCATCCTGGGTGACTTGATGCAGGTGTTTGAGGACTGGTCTTTGAGAAGCCCAGCTGTGACATGACCTGCACGTAAAACCAGCCCAAAGTTTATAACAACTGCATTTGCGAACACGATTTGGATAGGGTAATGAAATTCAACTAGCTACCTTAGAAACAGGTTTGCTACCTTATGGAAAACTTAAAAATAAACTCTTTATAATCAAGTAGTAATTACGATGTGGAAATAATCGGAAAGTTTTTCATCATAAAGATGGATTAGAATGCTACAACTAAACAATAAATAAGCCAAAGGGCCTGATGTGGTTCAAATTAAACCAATGAATATTGATACATATAATGGAAAGTGTAAGACAGTTACGACAAAAGACTGATTTTTCCTGATTAATTCTTTACAGAAAAGCCCATTCTTATGATGGAGCATGATAATGTGAGAAAAAAGACTGTATGTATGTATGTGTGACTGGGTCACTTTGATGTACAGCAGAAAATTGGCAGAACTCTGTAAACCAGCTATAATGGAAAAAAAAATCATTAAAGCAAAAAAAAAAAAAAAAAAAAAAAAAAAAGCACACTCCTTTCCTCCCTCCACACCCTAACAGTGTGGGCAGCAGAGATGATGGTTCTTCTGGGCACCTGTCAACAGTGTTTCCTATAATTTCTGGCATATACATCAGTGTGGGTATTGGGCAGGTTGGGGATGGTTTTATACACCTTCCAGTGTGATCACACAATTTCATCTAATTTCACATCAGGTGATGGTGATTCAGAATTCACATGAAGAGAAAAAAATTCAGAGGCAAAAGATTATGATTTTCACCCTAAGTCTGTTCCATTTGGGGCAAAACTCAAGGCTGATTGGACCTTTCAGGGCTTCCCTTTAATGGGGTAACAGAAGGGAAGAGTATGAAGAGTACAACCAAGAGGGTGTCCCCTCCCGAAGGTCTGATTCTTCACGACATGTTTTGTTAGAGGTGCCAGAAATGCATTTTCTCTCACTTCTTTTGGAGAACTCTTTACATTGTAACTATCTGGGCAAATTACCACCCTACTAAAATCAAGCATCCTTAAAGAGATCAATTCACTGTCTCTGAGCTAAATTCCATGTAGCAATTACTGCCTGAGAAATTTCAAGAGAGCTCCAGGCTTTGTCAGGGCTGAGTACTAATGATCTTATTCCAGGTCTCAGCATCCAATTTGCATCACAGAGCCGGCTGGCTGCAGGTTAAGTTAGAAGATGTCAGGAGAACAGGAACGACATAAAAGATCATGTTTTGATTGTCATTGCGAATATCTCTGCTGTATAATACATTTATATTTAAGGCTTTGGAATCTGAGAGAATGCAGTTGTTTAAAAAATCATTGCTTCTTGAATTTCTGTCTTAATGTCTTTCTAAATCAGTACATTTGTGTGTTGGGGAAGGGTGAGGATGGTGAAATATCCTTTACATTTCTTTTTCTTTTCTTTCTTTTTTTCTCTCTCTCTCTTTTTTTTTTTTTTTTTTTTTTTTTATGGCCACACCTGCAGCATACGGAAGTTCCCAGACTAGGGGTCAAATTGGAGCTTCAGCTCCCAGCCTACACTGCAGCCACAGCAACACTGGATCCGATCTGCCTCTGCAACCTACACTGCAGCTTGCAGCAATGTTAGATCCTTAACCCACTGAGCAAGGCCAGGGATCTAAGCTGCATCCTCACGGACACTATTCCTGCTTCTTAACCTGCTGAGCCACAACAGGAACTCCTATCCTTTATGTCTCACTGAGTCTTTTCAGTACCAGGATTGTTTTTATTTAGATGGAGATCTGCCTTGGAAATGAAGCTGTCATTGGACATGATCAATTGTTATCCTTAAAGTGTCCAGGTATCAGTTTGTCCATAATGATCTTTCATTTAACAAATATTTTCAGTGTTACTGGCAGTGTAAAAAGGCACTGGAGGAACATCTGGCAGGTCTTGGTGTTCACCTGGGAAAGATCCAACTCTGGGAAAGTAAATTGCCCGAGTATGCTGCCATTTAAGCTAAACTGTTCCCCAGGCGCATGGCCGCCCTTGGGAATCCTAAGTCTGGGGCAGCGGTGGTGGCGGCAGGAATAAGCCAGCTCTCCCATGCTACAGGAATTATAGCTATATGGGTGTGAGACTCTTTACCAGCCCATAGCCTCCTGGGGTGGACCTGTCAGAAACTCAGAGTGAAAGCCCTCAGGCTTGCTGGAAGGACTTTTGCCAAAAGGGAGCTATCCAGGGTGCTGACCGGGAGGCCCTGACCCTTTGAAGCTGCTCTGTTTGCTGAGAATTTGATGTTTTCTCAGAAAGGAACTAGTGCCTCCTGCCTGAACCATGTTTTGCCCTGCTTAGCCTGGCCTGGACCAACCTCCACCTTCCCAGACCTGGGCTGTTGGAGCTGGGACACTGTCCGCTTGTGACCACTGCCCTCGTTCTGCCCTAAATCAATGGCTCCCAGCCTGGCTCTGACCAGTCATGAACATCATGAATCAGAGCACCTGGGAGCAGGTCTAGGAACCTGAAGGTCACTGTCCTGGATTAAATTCTTGGTTCCCTCACCATGTTTCCTTTCAGTGCCAGGTCTAATTTTCCTCTTCTCTCTCTCTTTCACCAAATGGAAAGTGACCTGTAGGATCTAAAATTTTCAGAGAGGCCATTGGATAAAAGTAAACAAACAAACAAAACCAAACAAACCAAAACCCACACCCTATGGAAAAGAGTCTGGAGATTCGGAGATTCCTCAAAAGATTAAAATTAGGACTACCATATAATCCATCAAGCCCACCTTTGAGTATTTAACAAAGGAATTGAAAGCAGGATCTTAAAGGGATCATAGCATTTGTATGTTTACTGCAGCCCTATTTACAACAGCCAAGATATGAAAACAACTTAAATATCCATGAAGGATGAAGGAATAAAGAAAATACAGTATTTACACACACAATATTATTCGGCCTTAAAAAAAAAGGAAATTCTGACACATGCTACACTGTGGGTGAATCTCAAGGATATTATGCTAAGTGAAATAAACCAGCTATGAAAAGACAGTTACTGTATGATTCCACTTAAATGAAGACTCCAATGTGGTTAGTCTCAAAGAAACAGAAGTTTGGGTGCGGGTTGTCAGGGAGAGGGGGAGGGGGAAGGGGAATGGAGAGTTGCTATTTGGTGGGTGTAGAGTTTCAGTTTTGCAAGATCAAAAAGCTCTAGATTCTTTTGTATGACAATGTGACTAAGTTAACACCACTGAACAATGAAATATGGTTAAGGTAGTGAATTTTATTTTATACGTTTTTGGGCCATATTTAAAACATTAAAAACAAACTAACCCTCCTATTCTGACAAATGTTGTATTTTGGGGAGAATCAGTTCAAGGTAGAATATAAATATTTACAGCTGCCTCAACACCTGTTTCTACTAAGGAAAGGGAGGATGATTAACACTCTCCTCTCTACTGGGGAAAGTTGTTCTGACTGGAGTTAAAAATTTCTCCCTATGCATAGATGTAACTTGAAAATACTGAAGAAAAATCGGAATTGCTCTGAGAGAAGTTTTATTTCTATCTCAACCTCAGATGTAAGTATCACAGAATATCTTATCATTAGCCAGCTCTGACCCCACCCTCCATCCCTCTAAGGATTCAACTTTAAGGGATGACAGGCGGTTATTTTCTATTCACTTGTCAAGTCCCTTCTGTTTCTCTCCTGCACTAGTGAGATTATAAAAGAATGAGATGAAATGAGGGGCTTTGAACTGCACTCACATCGCTCTTGTTTTCCGAGTGTTTCTTGTAAATCTTCCTTGGGTATCTTAAAGACAATGGTTTCACTTGTCTTATCTACTGACTGTTGATTATCTAAAATTTGCTCCATATTGGGGCAGACCTAAGGGGTGTCACTTCTGTACATCATGATTTAACAATGACTGTGAAACAGCTGAAATCCACTTGACCAGAATGGAAATTTCACCTATACCTCTCTGGGGTTCTTATGACTGAACTAATAGTAAAATTAGCACAAAGATTAACAGGAGAAAAAGAAATACATTTCAATTTATGTGCATGAAGGTCTCATAGAAATGGGACTTAAAAAGTGGCTGAAGCCGGCAGTTTTCATACTTTTAAACAAAGAAACTATAACTTTATGAGGAAATGACAGGACAAAGAAATCTAGATTTTGGATGCTTGATTCATGGAGAATCTAAACAGAATTTGGGCTTGGGGTAGTCAATAAAAGAAGCTGAAACGTTCTTTATATAGGCTTTTTGTCCCAAATTCCTTGCCTCTGGTGATAAACATGTGCTTCTTCCTCCAGAGGCCGGGAGAACACCTTCCACATGGGAGGTTAATTTCCTGCTTCAGGGAGACAGAGAGGAGGGTCAGAGGGTCCCTCTTGTGCTGGCTGTTTCTTTTCTTTTTTAAGTCTAGTTTACTCAGCTTTCCTTAAGGTGTTTTTTTTGGGGGGGGGGGCAGGGAGGGGCTGGGCCCATAGCCTGTGAAAGTTCCCAGGCCAGGGATTAAAACTGTGCCACAGCAATGACGATGCCAGATCCTTAACTGCTGGGCCACCAGTGAACTCTGCATTGGCTATTTCTTAAGTAACATTAATTCAAAATAGTCAACATAACATAGAGACATATTTTGGGGGAGGCTGCTCTGAGCCCCAACAGTGGACTACATGCAATATAAAATCTGCAGGAGGTTCTTAGAGTCTTAGCAAAATCTCCATTACCTCTCTAAACTTGAAAATAGCTTTAAAAATATTTATTATCTTCTGAAATAAGGTCTTCTCTAATTATAAAAAGAACATACACCCTTCCATGTACAAAATTCAGGAAACACTTAAAAGTATTAAGTGCAAAGAAGAAAAAAGAGGTAATATTTTTGTATAATAATAGGTGCTATTATTAAGTGCCTTTCTTTCTTCTTTTGTCTTTTTAGGGCCGCACCTGCAGCATATGGAGGTTCCCAGGATAGGAGTCGAAATGGAGCTGTAGCTGCCAGCCTATACCACAGCCACAGCAACGAGGGATCAGAGCTGCGCCTGAGTCACGTCTGCAACCTACAGCACAGCTCACAGCAATGCTGGATCCTTAACCTACTGAGCGAGGCCAGGTATTGAATCTGTGTCCTCATGGACAGATTTGTTTCTGCTGAGCCACGATGGGAACTCTTATTAAGTTCTTTTCTATGGGTCAAGTATGCTGTTAAGTGCTTTACAATCATAATCTTTTTTTATATTTATAATAATCTTAAGAATTAGTATCATTATCCCAGATTTACAGATGAGGAAAGTGAGCCCTAGAGGCTAAGTGACTTGGTTAAGGTCACAGGCTTGTGAGCAGTAGAGAAGATATTTTAAACTTATGTTGGTTTGTCTCCAAAATCCAGATTCTAACAGGAAGCTACTTTTTTTCATTTAATTTTATGTTGTGAGAATTTTCCCATGTTGGGGAGCAAAATTTGCCACCTCAGAAAGTCTCTTTGGCATGAGGATTAATTTAGGGTATTTTTTTTTTCTTTTTCTTTTTAGGGCCACGCCTGAAGCACATGGAAGTTCCCAGGCTAGGGGTCCAATCAGAGCTGCAGCTGCCAGCCTACACCACAGCCACAGCCACACCGGATCTGAGCCACATCTGCAACCTACATCACAGCTCACAGCAATGCCAGATTCCCAACCCACTGAGTGAGGCCAGGGATCGAACCCACATCCTCATGGATGTTAGGTTCATTAGCACTGAGCCACAACAGGAACTCCTAGGCTGACTATTATTAAGAAACAGAAGATTAGGAATGTCTTTCTTGTTACCTCCCTCTTAAGTGCCTAAAAGAATTTAGCTACGGGTCCTGTTTCTGGAACAGAACCATCACCAGAGATGCCTGCAGTGAACAGGGGCTGGGTGTGGTGGGGGAACTCGGCAGGGTCTAGGAACCAGAGGCCACTGTGGGTTCCACTGTCTCTGCTTGGAACCAGCAAACACGTGTTTATCAAACCCTTGCCTTCCCATCTCCACGTCAATAGCTTTCCTCCCATCTCAGGTCCCAAACCACTACCCCTAGCATCCTTTTCTGTCTTGGATAAAGAAGGTATTTAAGGTGAGAATTTGGGCCATTTTGGTGAATAACTCAGTTTCCCTGGGTCTCTCCCTGTATACATGTTACCAAACTTTTGTGTGATTCTCTCCTGCTGATCTGTTTCCTGTTAACTTAATTCTAAGAAGATCCTAGAAGAAAATGTCTTCCTCCCAACACCTAAGATAAGATAATCCTATTAAAACTTACATCTGGAGTTCCCGTCGTGGCGCAGTGGTTAACGAATCCGACTAGGAACCATGAGGTTGCGGGTTCGGTCCCTGCCCTTGCTCAGTGGGTTAACGATCCGGCGTTGCCGTGAGCTGTGGTGTAGGTTGCAGATGCGGCTTGGATCCCGCGTTGCTGTGCTTCTGGCGTAGGCCGGTGGCTACAGCTCCGATTAGACCCCTAGCCTGGGAACCTCCATATGCCGCGGGAGCGGCCCAAGGAATAGCAACAACAACAACAACAAAAAAAAGACAAAAAGACAAAAAAAAAAAAAAAAAAAAAACTTACATCTGCATCTATTCTACCAGCTGGATGGGACAGAATCTGTTTAATCATTACTGCTTTGCTGGACGTTCTTTCTGATGTTGTTTACTGACATGATAAATGACCATGTCGTATGTTTTATAGCCATCTCTGATTATTAGCCTGGTATGAATCCCTAGAAGTGTGCTATGGGGAACAAGGATGGCAGTCATAGATTGTACTTATCTGCTCTCAAAATAGTATCAATTTATATGAAAATTATACCCAAACCTCCCCTGATGGCAGTGAAGATTGTTATTAAAATTTTTAGCCATTTTCTAAGTGAGAAGTCATATTGTTTCTCTCAGCTGTCTCTGATGGTTAGGGAGTTTGGATTGTGCTGACACAAGCCTCCAGTAAAGCTGGGCTCTCCCCTCTGGGAGGGACCGGCCCCTCCTCCTGGCCTTTCCTTCTGGCCAGGGTCTGCCCGACCCTCGCTTCTCCATGGGGTGGGCCACCTGGCTGCCCACACAGCTGCCCTTCTCACGTGGTTCCCTTCCGTTCTTCTCAGTGGCCCTGGTTCTGATTTTCACTGGCATGAGCCTTTGCAAGGTTACACTCCTTGGTGCACTGAAATCCTCTCCTTCAGCCGACAGATTCTTACTGCTTCTTAGGTCCTATTCCAGCTCTGGGAAGAGAGCAGCGGACAAAGTCATAAAAGTCGCTGCTTCATGGAGCTTAGGCTCTGATGGAGAGAAAGGGGAAGGCACAGTGAAAATGAACACACAGTTGGCTATTCAGTGATGAAGCTGTGAGAAAAGAAAGCCTCGAAGGGGATGAGAGGTGCAGGCGGCGGTTGTTTACAATGTTAGTTACACAGGTCAGGGAAGCCTTCCTGGAGAAGGGGACATTTGAGTAAAGACTTAAAGCTTCCCTTGTGTTTTGAGGGAGCAGATTGTGTGCCTGTTGGGGGAAGTACTTCCAGGCAGCGGAACAGAAAGTACAAAGACCCTGGGGCAAAACGTGTTGGCGGTTTAAGGAATGGGATGTCACGCAGCACTGGTACTCGGCCGTTGGGGTCTTTAGAAAGGCACCTGCAGGACACCTGTCTGATTCAACTGGTGTGGCTGAAAAACTAACCTCTGTTGTGTTAACCCCGTGAGAACTTGGGGCAGATGTGTTTACACAGTGACCAGCCTTCCCTCATGAATCGAGGGGAGCCCACAGGAAGGTGATAACTACAAGTCTGTGAAGGGATCATCATCTCTCCTCTTTTTAGGAAACTGACAAAGACCTAAAGGATGGAGTAAGACAAAATCATTTTAAGTAAATAAGAAGGACTTTATCTTCATCCTTTAGATCTTTGTCAGTTTCCTAAAAAGAAGAGAGATGATCCCTTAACTGACTTATAGTAAAGAGACAGGTGTGAGGTGTGACCCCCGCCCGCACTGTCTGTAATTAGCCATGAAGGGAGGGGTGGGTTGAGGAGGTGAGCTCCGCTCTACAGAGCTTTCCAGGATGTAACATACAGTTCTTTGCCTGTTCCTGCTGAGAAATTAAAAATTCTCAAAATGTATTGGCTGTACATTGCTTTCTATTGATTACAACAAAACTTCCAAGAAAATGCTCTAGTTACTATTAGTCTAATTCATTTCATTGCTGTATGATGATTGGCACAGATGTTCAGACTGCATCTGAATATGGAGAAAGATGTGAGAAGTGTGGGCATCTGGCCAGGAGACTTGGTCATAACACAGAAATACAGTATGTAGTAAAAGACAAAGACAGATGATAAACTGACAGGCTTGAAAAGAGAAAAGAGCAGTAAGTTTTCAGCCATGTGTCTTGCTTCTCCTCACCTAATACTGCATTATAGAATTATTTAAAGAATTGGAAATGCTTGGTAAGAATGTAACTTGTTGCAACTACTATGGAAAACAGTATGGAGGTTCCCTAAAAAACTAAAAATAGAGCTACACTATGATCCAGTAATCTCATTCCTAGGCATACATCTGGACAAAACTTTCATTCAAAAAGATACATGCACCCCTATGTTCATTGCAACACTATTCACAATAGCTAAGACATGGAAGCAATCGAAGAGTCCATCAAGAGATGAATGGATAAAGAAGATGTGGTACATATATACAATGGAATATACCCAGCCAGAAAAAGAATGAAATAATGCCATTTGCAGCAACATGGATGGGCCCAGAGATTATCATACTAAGTAAATCAGAGAGAGAAAGATAAAACCCGTATCATTTATACGTGGAATGTAAAAAATAATACAAATAAATCTATTTACAAAATAGAAACAGACTCACAGACATAGAAAACTAACTTATGGTCGCCAAGGGGACAGGGAGGGGGGAGGGATAAATTAGGAGTTTGGGATTAACAAATACACACTGTTATATATAAAATAGATAAGCAACAAATATTTACTGTATAACAGAGGGAATATTAAATATCTTGTAATCACCTATACTGGAAAATAATCTGAAAAAATGTAACTGAATCACTTTGCCATACAGTGGAAACTAACACAATATTGTAAATCAACTATACTGCAATAATAAAAGATGGCATAAAAATGAATGGGTTACACTGAAAACATGGAGGCATTACAACTGTATTAAAATGATGTTGAAAATCATTGGATCGAGATGTAGAAAACATGTCTCTAATGTCAAATGACAAAGGCATGCTCTGTGACTTTCAGACATGAGGTGAGTTTAGTAAATCAGGAATAAACAGGAAATGCCCCGAGGAAGTCAGTGAACCAATAAAATGGGCATCTTGAGGCTAATGTTCTCATCTCTTCTCTACAAACGCACTCCCCCCAAAGCTTGTGGTTTCAAAACCCATGAGTACTTATATTCCAATGACTCCCAAACTAATACCTCTTGAACTTTTTCAGTGGGCTTTAGACCTAGACACCCAGCTGTCTACTTAACAATGTCCAATGGATAATACGCATTTCGCACTTGATATGTTCTCCACAGAACCTCCGCCTTCCCCCACCTGCCCCATTTCAGAGGGTGGCACTGTTTTCTACCCAAGGGAGGGTTCCTTGGTTTCTCTCTTACTCTCTGTCCCCACAAAAATCCATCACTAGGTTCCATGAGTTCTACCTTCAAAATCCACCTCGTAGCTATACAATCATCAGAAATGCCTTGGGTTTTTGCACCAAACTTTTTTTTTAAGGGCCATACCCTCGGCATGTGGAGGTTCCCAGGCTAGGGGTCTAATCAGAGCTGCAGCCGCCAGCCTACACCACAGCTCACCGCAATGTCGGATCCTTAACCCACTGAGCAAGGCCAGGGATTGAACCTGCAACTTCATGGTTCCTAGTCGGATTTATTTCTGCTGCACCACGACGGGAGCTCCTGTACCAAACTTTTAACTGCCATTATGTTTTCACACTTGCCCATACATCTCTTCCTCTACAGAACAGAGAGATCTTTTAAAAATAGAAATCATGCAGCTAGATATTCTCATACAACCGAAGTAAGCCAGAAAGAGAAAGACAAAAACTATATGAGATCACTTATATGGTATGTAAAATATGGCACAAATGAGCCTATGTACAAAACTACAATGGACTCACAGACATAAAGAACAGATGTGTGGATGCCAAGGAGGAGGGGGAGGGAGTGGGATGGGCAAGGAGTTTGGGGTTGGTAGATGCAAACTATTATTACATTTAGAATGGATAAGCAATGAGGTCCTGCTGTACAGTACAGGGAACTATGTCCAATCTCTTGGGCTAGACCATGATGGAAGATAGTATTAGAAAAGGAATATATATATATATATGTGTATAACTGGGTCATTATGCTATAGAGCAGAAATTGGCACAACATTGTAAATCAACTATACTTTAATAAAAAAATTAAAAAAAAAAAAAAAAGGGCATGAGACCATGGCCCCCCACTGCTGCTGAAAGCAATGCCTTCCCATCACAGACCCCTGACCGTGGCCTGTGGTAGTCGCATCTGCCCTTGCCCGCCTCCCCCACTGTGTCTCCTGCCTCTGTCCCTTCTGCTTCCCCTGCCTTGTGGGTCCACAGGCCATCCCCAGTCTTGGGGTTTCTGCACTAGCAGTCTCCCTCCCCCACATCCTCAAGTGTTTGCACATTATGATTTACCTCTTATTTTTACTATTTAGCTCTTAGCTCAAATGGTGACCTCTCAAAAAGGCCTTTCCTGACCAGCCTAAGGAATTCCAATCACATGTCTTTCTGTTTTCTTCAAGATACTTACCAATGTTTGAAATCATTGTGTTCATTTATTTGTTTCCTAGTTCTATGCCTAACAATCCCCCGTGAACTGTAAGTTCCAGGGTGCAAGTTCTCTGTCGGTTATTCACCTTTTATACCCAGAGCCTGGAATAGTGCCTGGTTCATGGTGAGCACTCCTCAAAACTATCTGCTCAATGAATGAGTGGATGAATGAATGGTCTGCCTAGTCTGTGCATGGCCTTTGCACCAGGGCCTAGCTCTTTATGTGGATGGTTGGAATGAGACATTTTGTCACCTGTACCTCTATGGGGCAGTCAGGTAGCATGGAGAAGGCAGACCTAAAGTGATCCTGTAAGATGGGTGACCCTGCACGAACTTCCCAGCCTTTCTGCCCTTGGATTTCTAATCTATGCAATGGTAAGAATTATATAGATTTCTGGAGTTCCCACTGTGACTCAGTGGCAATGAACCTGACTAGTATCCATGAGGACTCAGGTTCCATCTGTGGCCCCACTCAGGTGATATGGTGTTGCCATAAGCTTCGGTATAGGTTGCAGACACAGGTCAGATTTGGTGCGGCCGTGGCTGTAGTGCAGGCCAGCAGCTACAGCTCTTATTTGACCCCTAGCCTGGGAAATCCCATATGCCATTGGTGAAGCCCTGAAAATGCAAAATAATAAAAAAAAAATTATACAGGTTTCTACTGCACCCGAGGCACACAAAATTTCCATGGCCAGGGATCGAACTTGCACCATAGCAAGCGACCTAAGTCACAGCAGTGACAATGTCAGATCCTTAACCCACTGAGCCACCAGGGAACTCCTATACAGGCTTCTAGAGTTTCTCAGTAACATTTATAGAATTCAAGTCCAACTGATATCAGAACCTCTCTCTGTAACTTATGAATAGCATAACAGCCAAGAATATATGCATGTATAGATATACATATATATTGTTGCTCAGAAGAACAGTTAATTCCTTGAGGGTTAACTTTCTAGCATGAAAGAGTCCTTAACAGCTTTATTTAATTGCTGTTAATTGGCACTAATAGGGTAAATTAAAAAAATTATCTTGTCTTAAAAAAAAGAATTTTGACCCTTGGGGAGAAGAGCCACGAAGCTTACCATTCAAGAAGACCCTGCAGCCTGTGGCTGACATACAGGTCAAGGAGAAAGGCATTGAGGGACCTTTCAAAGTACTTGAAAATCCCCTGAATGTCAGTCCATCAACGGAACCCTCTAAATGAAGCCCATGTCCACTTGGAGGCCAGTTGTAGGTTTACAATCTCTTCCTCATTTTTCTCCCAGAAGAGCCAGTGAAATGTATTTCTTCCCCTTTCCTTTCAGGAACACCTGTTAGTGGCTTTTTCAGATTAGTTTACCCTGCTCCAGATTTTGAGGTTATTTTCTGGCATTTGGTAGGTAGGCTGGATCACAAAATTAGAATTTGACGTTGGAAGGGGTCTTGATATCATTTAATTTGAATCACCTTGTGCATTTTTCTTAGAAAAAAAAAAGGTGCTGCTGATTCTTTTTTTTCCTTTTTGCCCACCCCACAGCATGTGGCACTCCCTGGCCAGGGATCAGATTCGAGGCACCGTTGTGATCTAGGCCACTGCTGGGACAATGCCAGATCCTTAGTCTACTGTGTCTGGCTGGGTATAGAACCTGCATCCCAGCACTCCCAAGACGCCTCCAGGTCTGTTGTGCCACAGTGGAAATTCCTGATTCTTAACACTGTTTTCTAGTCTTTGAAAGAAAGAATTTTGCTTTTCAGAATCACATGCCAGGACTCCCTGCATCCTAGGCTATGAGCTCTTTGAGGGTGGGATGGTTTCATTTGTTTTATACGCCCAGAATCTGGCATGGTACCCACAATAAACGCTTGAAGAATGAATCATTCCTAGTCTGTAACTTCAGTAATTAGACAAGCAAGTGAACATTTAATTGCTTACAACAAAATAAAGGTTTAAAGGCCTGGGCACCCTAAAACAACAGGTAATGCAAGAATGATTTTTATCAGGTTTAGGGAGTGCGTGAGAAGGCCCCCAAACAGGCATAAACTTGCAGTTCCTGCTGTGGCTCAGTGGAATCGAACCCAACTAGTTATCCACGAGGATGTGGGTTCAATCCCTGGCCCCACTCAGTGGGTTAAGGATCCAGCGCTGCCATGAGCTGTGGTATAGGTTGCAGAGGCGGCTTGGATCCAGCATTGCTGTGGCTGTGGTATAGGCTGGTGGCTGTATCTCTGATTCTGCTCCTAGCCTGGGAACTTCCATATGCTGCACCTTCAGTCCTAAAAACAAACAAACAAGAACAAAACAAAACACAGGTATAAACTTTTCCACAGCACTTCCTGATTTCCACACCATGTTACTAGCTTAATATTTCCATTGGTGATTCATGCTTAATTGTGCAGGAGGAACATAAAAGCTCTGAATATCCTCAGATAATTGACAGAGCAGAAAATCGATTTGAGGACAGAAAAGAGAAATCAGGGTGTAAATAATGATTACCATCTAACTCATTTCACCTTCTACAGAACTCAGTGGGGAAGGTACTGTCTTATTTCCATATTCTACGCTTGCAGCCCTCCATTACAAGGCTCATCACGTATGGTGTGGTTCTAGAACAGCGCTGTATCATTTGCAATGGAACCAGGGGCACAGAGAGGTTTCATAATTAGCATAGAAGTCCAGAAGTCCAACTAAGTTGGCCCTTGTTTCCTCGATGGTTCTGCCTGACAAGTCAGAGCAGAAGGGATTTGCACGTGACTTAACCATGAGACTGGTCACTGATGAGGACCCTGGGGCATAGGTAAAATGAAGGCTTCTTTATGTCTATATAAATATGTATTATTGGTGTTCCAGAAATTATATGGAATTCCTGGAAATCATATACATCCTGACCTTAATGTTTTCTGTCATCAGCATTGACTCCCATTAAAGGGATTAAACCTGAGTATTAGAGAAATGCCCTAACCGACTTTCACGTAAAGACATCAGAATCTGGAAAGATTAAGGCACATGTAGACAAAGTCCATTCGACCTCTACAAAAATTAAGTCTTCCTTATTGTCAGAATTTTGCCGTCCTTATGTCCTTGTAAACTGGCAACAGTCTGCTCCTAAGTCAGAGAATTTAAGATGGGTAAACAATTATTGTGAATGAAATAGCCTGGGCCATGGGAAACTCAAGACAGTCGCTTGGCTTTTTCTGGCTCCCTGGAAAATCTCATTTTTTAATTTAATGGGTTAAGACTTCCCTTTCGACAAGGCTGACGCTTTCACAATTAAAGAAAAAAATTGGTTAGGCATTTCTGTCCTGGTTTAGTAGAAATGAATCTGACAAGGATCCATGAGGACTCAGTTTCAATCCCTGGCTTCGCTCAGTGGGTTAAGGATTCAGTGTTGGCATGAGCTGTGGTGTAGTTTGCAGACGAGGCTTGGATCTGGAGTGGCTGTGGCTGTGGTGTAGGCCGGCAGCCACAGCTCTGATTGGACCCCTAGCCTGGGAACCTCCATATGCCATGGGTGCGGCCCTAAAAAGACCAAAAAAAAAAAAAGAATAAATAAAGGAAAAAAAAAAAGCCTATGTGATCAATTAACCACACTTACTTTGCAAACAATCTTAATTTGGCTATATTTGATTAAAATGAGGGTAATTTTAGAGAGAAAAAGATGATGTCTTGATACATATTAAATTCTAGTTTTGTTAATTGAGGCCATTATTTACTGTCTAAAGCTCACTTCCCAAATAGCTCTTTGTTGTTGTGTTACATTATTTTAAAGTTTATTGAGTTATTAAGAGGATATTCTAAGCCTGTGTCTGAAGTTGTTCACTGTAATCTACCTTTGGTTGAAGATCAGAGGCCCCATAACCAAGGGATTATCCATACTGGAAAAACATCATTTAAAGGACTATCTCCAAATAGACAAAGGCTTCTTATCAGGTACTCTTAAGTATCTCATACACGAAGGAACTGAAGGGAATTAACTCTTTGTTTTGGCCACGCCCACAGCATGTGGAACTTCCTAGGCTGGGGATGGAACCCATGCCACAGCAGCAACCTGAGCTACTGCAGTCATAATGCCAGAACCTTAACCCTCTGTGCCACAAGGGAACTCCCTGAAGGGAATTAACTCTTAAATTCCTATTTCCCCGTTAAGAAGGGCCTCTGCCCTGGGTGGGTCTATAGAAAGAATTGCTGACCCCAAACATACTTCATACCAGGATGAGAAGAAGAGAGCAGTGGTGGGCAGCTGCTTGGAGAATCCAGACCAGGCCTGTAACACTGATGTACTAATATCATTCAACTCTTTACCAAATGATGGTCTTCTTATCAACATTCAAAATTATTGCTTTACTTTTAACCACACCGTTGACCTCAATGTTTAGGATAGGAAAACAGTTCTCCAATGAGTTTTCAGAGTCTAACACTCATGGCGTGTAACACATCTTGAAGCACATGGACAGTGTTTATGTGACAATTGGGTATAACTGAAAAAATGTACAGCCTACGAAGGGCTTCCCTGTCAGCATACCTCTCTGTACTTGCTTGTCACGTCTGACAAGTTTTCCCACAAGGTGGATGATTGGGCAAATTTAAAGCAGTCCTAGCATATGATCTGGACCCAGAGCAGGCAGCCAAACCAGTTTGGCAGTGATGGAAAAATATATTAATTATTAGTGCTTTCTATGGAGAGATTTGCAATCAAAAGAGGAAAGTGGTGGAAGAAATTTTCACATATCATGGTACGGGGAAGTCTTTCTGGCTTATACATGGTTTAATGTGAACTTGAGGCTTAACCAAAACAGCCTGTGTGTGGCCCATTAAAAATGTGTTGTACATCTGCTTCAGCCATTAAGTATAAATATACTTAAAAGACAGAATGGAGTAACTGTGGTTCAGACATCCACATCGGAGCTAGGTGGCCATTGTGGACGTGGGTTCAGACACGTTCCTATAATACTGAGAACTTGAGTTTCCTAAACTTTATCAGACTTGAGGACACCACCAGCCATTTTCAAAACAATATCTGCTAATAGCTGCCAGCTGCAACATTATGGTCTCAAGGTCTCATAACTATGAAACCCTTCTCCTACTTTAGAAATAGCAATGGCAAACCAGACAGGTCAACCTATAGCCTACCAGCAGAAGGCGCTAGATTCTTTAGCCAGAATAGTATTAGCTAATAAAATTGCCTTAGATTATATTTAGGCCGAGAAAAGAAGTAAAGAAAAAGCAAAGAAAAGAAAGGAAAGAAAAGAAAATATATATAATGGCCAATTGCTACTGATATGTATAATTAATACCCCTGGAAAAGTTAAAATCCAAATATAGAATAATTCAAAAGGCTACTATGTTACTGAATATATATAAAAGGGAAACACTCCAAAACTTATTCTCCTGGTTGCAATCTAAAATAGGAGGACTCTTTTGGGAAATACTACAAGGGGGTATTTTGATCTTTATCCTCACTCTAATATGTCTAATAATTTTTGAATATTTGTCTAGGTGCTCTAGACATTAAAGAAGGTTAATGTTTTCGTAATATAAAGTTCTGTTGCTAAGTTTGGAACATAATACAAAAATTTCATAATACAAAATTCTGATGCTAAGCTTGGAACTCAAGATGATTTCCAACTCTGTGTCCATTCCCCAAATTAGGCAGGACTACGCCCCATTTCAGCAGCACATAGCCAGAGCAGTCATCACCCCATTCCTTCAAAGAGTTGGGGAAAACTGAAACAGAAATGGAACTAAAACAGATCCTCTGCCAAGTTTATGATTCACCTCTCAACCCGCAACTTTTCTCTCTTTCTCATTCTGCACCTGTTCTTCCTCAAGACTGAGGAATATCAAACAAAAGGGGGCCGGGTGGGATTGTAACCAAGGACCCTGGAGGCCTTCCCAGCATGGATACCGCCCCCCCCTCCGCCTTTGTATCTACAGAAAGACTTTAGTCAAAGAACCAATTTAATGAGAGAAGTAGGAAAAAATGCAGAAATAAAGGAAAAGAATCAAGCAATTAGAAATAATAATACTTTAACCATTAAACAAATCAAGGATCTTTAGCTCCTCCTCAAAGGCTATAGATCATATTCTTGGTCCTGTCCTTAGAGATGTTTTGCAGGTGCTGAAGCCCCCACCAGGTGGAAGAAGGTAACTGTGTGCTGCCCACAAGCAGGTAGACCCCAGACAGGTTGGAACCAGAAGGTTGATGCTGATTCCTGATTACTTCACTGCCAGCCAGTCAGAAGTAAGTCCACAAGCTGGTGGCATACCCCCTCCACCCTCTCCCTCCCTCTGTCCTTAAAAGCCTTTCCCTGAAAGCCTTCGGGGAGTTGGGGTCTCTTAAGCATTAACTGCCCTAGACTCCTTGCTTGTCGCCTGCAGTAAACACTGCTCTTTCCTTCATCACAACCCAGGGTCACCAGATCAGCTTTACTGCATGTGTGAGTGGGCCTGAGTTTGGTTTGGTAACAGTGGAATGGGCCCTCTGCTCAATCTGAGGTCTGTTCTTTATATCAGGTATAAAATAAATGTGCTATGTTTGAAATTCCTCTATATATACAACAATCATCTCAACCAGACGTTGGCAAGCTTTTTTTCTTTAGAGGCTTAGGTAGCCAATATGTTATGCTTTGTGGACCATACAATCTCTGCTGTGTGTGAAAGCAGACAGACAGATGGGATTTTAATCAGGCCATTAGGAAGTATGGGGCTGAAAAACAAATCAGAAGCCAAGGTTGGATTCTGGTCTTTTCCCAGCACGCTATGTGACTCTGAGCCACTTACTTAACTTCTCTGGATGAGGCTTCATGTAGGACTCATTCCAAGGTATTTATATATATATTTTTTGTCTTTTGCTTTTTAGGGCCGCACTCATAGCACATGGAAGTTCCCAGGCTAGGGGTCTAATCGGAGCTACAGCTGCTGGTATACACCATAGCCACAGCAATGCACGATCTGAGCCGCGTCTGCAACCTACACCACAGCTCATGGCAATGCAGGATCCTTAATCTGAGTGAGGTCAGGGATCGAACCCGCAACGTCATGGTTCCTAGTCGGATTCGTTTCTACCACGCTATGATGGGAACTCCCCAAGGTATCTACATTTTAAGAGGACACCTAAAAAGGCAATATTATAACTCAATTTTCAGTGCAGCCAAAAGACACAGATGAAGGAGACAGTTCAGAAGATCATCTCAGGTAAGTGTCCTCACCTGGTTTATTAAGACATCCACGTGACCACAGCCACATAAATGATGTGAAAGGCCCTGTCAATTCCAGCCCATCCTTTTGAAGCCAAGAACAAGGTAGAGTTTTCGGGCCAAAGAATAAGATTATTTCTTAATCTCATTTATTTATTTATTTTTAAAATGATTTTTATTTTTTCTGTCATAGCTGGTTTACAGCGTTCTGTCAATTTTCTACGGTACAGCAAGATGACCCAGTTATACATACATATATACATTCTTCTCACATTATCATGCTCCATCATAAGTGACTAGATATAGGTCCCAGTGCTATTCAGCAGGATCTCATTGCTTATTAATATCATTTTATTTATTTATTTATTTTTGTCTTTTTGCCATTTCTTGGGCTGCTTCCGCAGCATATGGAGGTTTCCAGGCTAGGGGTCAAAGCAGAGCTGTAGCCACCGGCCAACGCCAGAGCCACAGCAATGTGGGATCCGAGCCGCGTCTGCAACCTACACCACAGCTCATGGCAATGCCGGATCGTAAACCCACTGAGCAAGGGCAGGGACCGAACCCTCAAGCTCATGGTTCCTAGTCGTATTCGTTAACCACTGAGCCACGACGGGAACTCCCATTAATATCATTTTAAATACTGTCCTATCAAAGGATGAAAATAGACATTTCCTCCCCCTCAAGTTTTACTCAAGAATTAACAACAACTTGCTTATGAAAAGATGCTCAACATCATTAATCATGAGAGATGCAAGTAAAAAGCACTGTGAGACTGTCAGAACAGCCATCATCCAAAAGAACACAAATAACAAATGCTGGAGAAGATGCGGGGAAAAGAAAACCCTCATACACTGTTAGTGGGAATGTAAATTGGTACAGCCACTGTGGGAATCAGCCTGGGGGTTTCTCAAAAAAATTAAAATTGAACTATCATATGACACAGCAATTCTGCTCCTAGAAAATCCCCCCCCGAAAAAAAAGAAAATACTTATTCAAAAAGATACATGCACCTGAATGTTCATAGCAGCATTATTTACAATTTCCATCAACAGACAAATGCATAAAGAAGATATTGTGTATATACACAATGGAATATTACTCAGCCATGAAAAGTATGGAATTTTTACCATTTCCAAGAACATAGATGGCCTTGGAGAGTATTATGATAAGTGAAATAAGTCAGATACTATATGGTATCACTTATATGGGGAATTTGAAAAATAAGACAAACTAGTCAATATAACAAAAAGGCAGCAGACTCACAGATGCAGTAAACAAACTAGTGGCTACCAGTAGGGAGAGAGAAGGGGGAGGGGCAGGATAGGGGGAGGAGACTAAGAGGTACAAACAATTATGTATAAAATAAATAAGGATAGATTGTACGACGACACATTGTGCCACGCAGGGAATACAGCCAGTATTTTATAATTACTATAAATGGAGTGTAACCTTTAAAACTGTGTATCACTATGTTGTATACCTGTAACATAATATTGTACATCAACTATACCTCAATTAAAAATAAAATAATAAAATTAAGAATAAACACTCATCTGTTCCAAGTTTACATAAAGGAATGGGCAGGCAATTGTTTGAATCACTGCCTTATTATCTTTAGATTTTATTAATCAAGGCAGAATTCACAAATTCCCCACATCACGCTGACCACAGGGGCTGCATGTGAACAAGCCACAGTTACTTTCAGAGCAGATGAAACTCAGCACAGGTGCTCAGGAAAGGAGAAAACGGTGCTTTCACTCTGTATGTTACTGACCCTTCTCTTGCAGCAACAAATGTTTTAAGGATAAATTACCATAATATCACCCTTCGTTTTTAAAAGAAATGCATACCAGTTTTTCTCTACATGGCTTGGTCACCTGGGCTTCGCAGTGTCACTGAGGGTCTCCGTGGGGTGATGAGATGCGGGGAGCAGAGGGAGGGAGGCATCTGTCTGGGTGGTTTTCTTCACCATCACGCAGGGCCTGCAGGACACACGTGTTCCCGATTTGCGTGTTCTCAGGGCAACTTGCTGAAAACCAATTCAGCACCTTTTCTGATCTCCAAGCTATCTACACATGAGGAGGGATCATGACCCAGCCACTATTTTAAATAAGGCACATAGCTTCCAGCTGGGAATGAGCTCCTTTCCCAACCTGGCTCTCCTGAAGTTTTGTTTTTTTGTCTTTCTCAGCTACACCCACAGCATATGGAAGTTCCTGGGCCAGGTATTGAATCTGAGCTGCAGCAATGGCATGATATTTAATCTACTGCGCTGGGCCAGGGATTGAACTGGCGCCTCTGCAGAGACAATCCAGAGCAGGAACTCCTCTCCTGACTTTTATTTTTATTTATTTTTTGTCTTTTTGTCTTTCCTTGCACCCAAGGCACATGGAATTCCCAGGCTAGGGGTCAGATCAGAGCTACAGCTGCCGGCCTACACGACAGCCACAGCAATGCCAGATCCAAGCCACATCTTTGACCTACACCACAGCTCATGGCAATGCCAGATCCTCAACCCACTGAGTGAGGCCAGGGGTGGAACCCAAAACTTCGTGGTTCCTAGTCTGATTTGCTTCCACTGCACCATGATGGGAACTCCCTCTCCTGACTTTTAAAATGTCATCTCCAGGCACCTCCTGCACTGCACCTGTCTCCAATGGACTCTGTTCCACCTGCCATGCTGCCTAGTCTGAATGCCTTCTCCTTAGACCCTTCTGCTCTGCTTTTCCCCTGAATAAGCACCCCTTTGGCTCAGAGGCACTGACTTTGGGAAGCTCTTTGGCCACGGTGTTTTCTCCCCACCGTGTCAGGACAACTGTCGAGGGGTGAACGTCCACGGGTGTCAGGCTCCCCACTGGACATAGGGCCCCAACAACACCTGTCCTCTGTGGCCCCAGTGCCCTGGCACAGGGCAGAATTTACAAATGGGTGTTAGAAGGAATGTACGGGTATTTTATGCAGGAGAAGATAGTTTAGATTTCCAAAATTCTGCTGATACAACATTCATATTACAAAACATTTTTTGCTCTTTCCATGGTTTTCAGTTTCTTTTAAAAGTTCTATTTACTGTTATTGAGGTATAATTGGCATCTATCATCAGTTTCACGTGCAAAACACAATGATTTGGCATCTGTCGACATTGTGAAATGGTCATCAAAGTTGTGAGCATCCATCACCTCAGAGTTACAACATTTGTTTTTCTTGTGAGAGCTTTTAAGATCTACTTTCTTAGCAACTTTCAAGTCTGCAACACAGTATTGTTAACTGTAGACACAGACTGTGCTTTATGTCTCAGAACCGGGTTGTTTTATAAGTGGAAGTATGTCTCTTTTCATTCCCTCCAGCCCTTGCCTCCTGCAAACCCCTGAACCCAACCTCTGGCAACCACCACCTGCTGTCTGTATAGACGGGACTTGTTAGAGGGCATTTTCTGCACTCACACAGTGCTTGGTGGAAGGGAGGCTGAGTGGCCCCGAGGCAAACGTGGGGAGACCTCCACTTGACCACACCCCATGGAGAGGAGGGGGCCATGGGTTGTGAGCTGGTCTGTATGGAGACTCCCGGAGACTCGGGTCTCAGAGAAGACACAGTGGGTGGAGCCGTCGGCCTGCGGGAGCGGCAGTGGGCCCTTGTGAATAAACAACCATCAATAAACAACTGATAATAAGAATAGAGTTTTGTGTGAGCAAAACTGCGGACTCTCCCAGAAGCCTGCTTCCTAGATTGCTCTGAGAAACTGCTCCTGAGAAGTAGGGTTTTCAGCAGTTTTGTATCTTGTCAGAACAAAGAACATTCAACAAGCAGGGTTACATTTCTTCAAGGTTTCAAAAAAAAGAGCAGACCAGCATGCACACAGCCGTCAGCATGTCCTTGACACCTGGGAGGGAGGCTTATCATCAAAGGAGGACCAGCCTTGATGTCCCAGGAGGAGGGGCATTTAAGCTTTATTTTTAACACTGACCCTTCTTTACTTCTGGTCAGTGTGCCCTTTCCTTTAATAATTTTTTTTCTTTGTGTTTTTAGGGCCACACCCGAGGCACATGGAGGTTCTCAGGCTAGGCGTTGAATCGGAGCTATAGCTTTCGGTTTACACCACAGCCACAGCAGCACGGGATCCGGGCAGCACCTGCAACCTACACCACACACAGCTCACGGCAAGACCTGATCCTTAACTTGTTGAGCGAGGCCAGAGATCGAACCTGCTCCTCATGGATACTAGTCAGATTCGCTTCTGCTGAGCCACAACGGGAACTCCTTCTTTAATAATTAGCAAAGACGTACGATGTAGGTTTGAGAGCCCACAGACAGGCTACTTTAGTTACCATAAAATTCAAGTTAATTTGTGGATAAGCCAAAATGACTTGCCTGCCTCTCAATATGTGAACACTTCTTTGATCAAACCCTTAGGCCATTTGGTCAATTATATAACAAATATTGGGAGTTTCCTGGTGGCCTAGAGGTTAAGGATCCTGCATTGTCACTGCTATGGCTTGGGTTCGATCCCTGGCCTGGGAACTTATGCCATGGGTGCAACCAAAAACCACCCCCACCCTGTGTTTATTGGACCATGATTCCTAATCTGAAATTCATGAAGCCAGATGTATTTCAGAATTCAGATTTTAGAAGGATAATATTACTATATCATATGTAAAACAGGATCTAGGGCAGCACTATGGAGTAAAGCACCCTAATATTTCTGCAGAAAAGTATATTTACATTTACACTATTTGTGGGATAAGTGAAAACGAAAATAGGCTCACGCAGTTCAGGTTGGGTTTTGACTCAGGTCAGGTCAGGCTTTGCTGCCAACTCTCCTGAAAAACCTCCTGGTTCAGAGCCGGCTGGGTTTCTGAATCGTGGGTAAGGGGTGGTGGATCTATCTCCATGTTCCTCTGAAACTTTCTCCAGAAGAAGAAATTGACAAAAGTATCCGACAAATATATCTTATTCTGTTGTGATTCCCAATGTGGTTTCACTGAACAAAAGTCATCTCAAAGAAGGTTATTAAAAAAGGACTGCAAATGTACTTTTTATTAAAAGATAAACCTTGATATCACGTTATTAGTCTTCACCAACGGCAAAGCAGATCTGGTCAGTAGGCTAGAGGGTTTTTAAATCCACAACAGCTGCTCCTTGCAGTCTTTACTGTGGGAAAGTTGGGGTAGGGAGGGGAGGGAGTGGGTGGTGGTGGGTGCAGTGGCGAAGGAACAAAAGCAAGCAGCTCAAATTAGAGACTGCACCACTCAGGGCCTGGGGGTTGAATATGTACTGTACCTGTAAGGGCTCCAGAATTGTTCCTTTTTCCTGTTATTAAAGGCTGGACATTCCTTTATCTGTGCAGGATGCATTTCTTCATGGCACCTATCCTCCAACCCCCGAAAAAAGTGGATCCAGGAGCACTGCTCCATGTGTAGGTGCAGAACCAAACCCCTCAAAAGCATCTCAACCTCACTGCCTGTCCAGGTGGTGTCTGGAGTTTGACCGCCAGTAGAAACCCTCCTAAAAGGCTGCTCAGAAAAAGACATGAGAGAGTTCCCATTGTGGCACAGTGTAAATTAACCCGACTGGTATCCATGAGGGTTTGAGTTCCATCCCTGGCCTTTGTCAGTGGGTCGGGGATCTGGCGTTGCTGTGAGCTGTGGTGCAGGTTGCAGATATGGCTGGGGTCTCGAGTTGCTGTGGCTGTGATGTAGGCCAGTGGCTGCAGCTCTGATCTGACCCCTAGCCTGGGAACTTCTTTAGGCCAGAGGTGCCCTAAAAAAAAAAAAAAGAAAGAATGAAAAAGAAATAGAAAAAAGAAAGAAAGGGAAACTACAATTTAAGCTTGAATTCCAATGAAAAGGTAAAGAACTCTGCCCTCAAATAAAGGGACTTCAGGGTCAAGTAGGTGGAAGATGGGCTCTCATGGGGCTGGATGTGGATGGAATAGAAGACATTCATCTGAGTGAGGCTGATGCCCAAGGAATGCACATCACTAAGAGTCTGGGCAGGAGCTGGCATGGAGGCAAGCTCAGTCTCAAACTCTTTCCTAGGTGGTGTCAGTGTGTGTTAAGTTCTACACATGACAGGTCTCTCAGCAGCAGAGAGGTTAGGAAACGGCTGTTTGGCAACAATATACAAAGAGGGAAAATATACTCTCTTCAGCACATGGAGCTGGGAAAGTTGGACAATGGCATGTAAATCATGAAGTTAGAACACACCCTCTCACCACGCACAAAAATCAACTCACAATTATATGCAGGTGACATGATACTCTATATGGAAAACTAGGTTCCACTCAAAAGCTATCAGAATAAATGAATTTAGCAAGGTAGCCAGGATACAAGATTAATATACAGAAATCTGTTGCATTTCTTTACACTAACAATGAAATATCACAAAGAGAAAGTAAAAAATTCCCTTTAAAATTGTATCAAAATAAAATAAAATAAAATACCTAGGAATAAACCTAACCAAGGAGGCAAAAGACCTATATGCTGAGAACTATAAACATAAAAACATTGCTAAAGGAAACTGAAGAAAATATAAAGAAATGGAAAGATATCCATTGATCTTGGATTGGAAGAATTAGTATTGTTGAAATGGCCATATTACCCAAAGCAATCTACAGATTTAATATGATCCCTATCAAATTAGCCAGGGTATTTTTTTACAGAACTGGAACAAATAATCCTAAAATTTACACAGAACCACGAGAGACCCAGAATCATCAAAGCATTCCTGGGGAAAAAGAACAAATCTGGAGGCATAATTCCTCCCAGACTTAGATAATATTACAAAGCTAGAGTAATCAAAACAGTGTGGTATAGGCATAAAAATAGACATGGATCAATGGAACAGAATAGAGAGCCCACAAATAAATGCACACATCTATGTTCAATTAATCTTCAACAAAAGAGGCAAAATATACAATGGAGAAAAGAGTCTCTTCAGCAACTCACACTGGGAAAACTGGACAGGTGCATGTAAATCATTGAAATTAGAACACACCCTCTCACCGGACACAAAAAGAAACTCAAAATTGTATGTAGATGACATGAGACTCTATATAGAAAATTAAAGACTCTACACAAAAGCTACTAGAATAAATAAATTCAGCAAGGTAGCAGGATACAAGATTAATATACAGGAGTTCCCGTCGTGGCGCAGTGGTTAACGAATCCGACTAGGAACCATGAGGTTGCGGGTTCGGTCCCTGCCCTTGCTCAGTGGGTTAACGATCCGGCGTTGCCGTGAGCTGTGGTGTAGGTTGCAGACGTGGCTCGGATCCCGCGTTGCTGTGGCTCTGGTGTAGGCCGGTGGCTACAGCTCCGATTCAACCCCTAGCCTGGGAACCTCCATATGCCGTGGGAGCGGCCCAAGAAATAGCAACAACAACAACAACAACAACAACAACAAAAAAAAGATTAATATACAGAAATCTGTTGCATTTCTTTAACTAACAATGAAATATCACAAAGAGAAAGTAAAAAAAAAAAGTCCCCTTTAAAATTATATCAAAAATAAAATAAAATACCTAGGAATAAACCTAACTAATTAATCTTTGACAAAGGAGGCAAGAATATAAAATGAGAAAAACACAGTCTTTTCAGCAAGTGGTGCTGGGAAAGTTGGACGGATACATGCAAATCAATGAAGTTAGAACATACCCTCCCACCATAAACAAAAGTAAACTCAAAATGGCTTAGAAACTTAAATATAATACAGGATACCATAAAACTCCTAGAAGAGAACAGAGGCAAAACATTCTCTGATATAAACTGTACCAACGTTTTCTTAACTCGTTCTCTCAAGGCAATAGAAATAAAAGCAAAAATAAACAAATGGGACCTAATCAAACTTGTATGCTTTTGTACAGCAAAGAAAACTATAGACAAAATGAAAAGACAACCTATGGACTGGGAGAAAATATTTGCAAATGATGCAACTGACAAGGGCTTGATCTCCAAAATATACAAACAGTACATTCAACTCAAAAAAAGCACTCAATCAAAAAATGGACAGAAGACCTAAAAAGACATTTCTCCAAAGAATACGTAAAGATGGCCAACAGTCATATGACAAGATGCCCATCATTGTCAATTATTAGAGAAATGCAAACCAAAACTACAATGAAGTACCACCTCACACCAGTCAGAATGGCCACCATCAAAAAGTCTACAAACAAATTCTGGAGAAGGTATGGAGAAAAGGCAACCTTCCTACACTGTTGGTAGGAATGTAAATTAGTACAACCAATATGGAAAACAATATTGAATTTCCTCAAAAAACTAAAAATTGAGTTCCCGTCATGGCTCAGCAGTAATGAACCTGATTATTATCTGTGAGGATGTGGGTTCCATCCCTGGCCTTGCTCAGTGGGTAAAGGATCCCGTGTTGCCATGAGCTGTGGTATAGGCCACAGGTGTGGCTTGGATCTTGCATTGCTGTGGCTGTGGTATAGGCTGGCAGCTACAACTCCAATTTGACCCCTAGCCTGGGAATTTCCACATGCTGCAGGTGGAAAAAAAAGACAAAAAACGCACAACAGACAAACAAACAAAAAAGCTAAAAATCAAGTTTCCATATGATCCAGCAATCCCACTTCTATGCATCTATCCAGATAAAACTGTAATTCAAAAAGATACATGGACCCCTGTGTTCACTGAGGCATTATTTACAATAGCCAGGACATGGAAACAACCTAAATGTCCACTGACAGATGAATGGATTAAAATGTGGTACATATATACAATGGAATATTACTCAGTCATAAACAATAATGACATAATGCCATTTGCAGCAACATGGATGGACCTAGAATTACATATTAAGTAAAGTAAGTCAGAGAGAGACAAATATTATATACCACTTATATGTGGAATCTAAAATATGACACAAATAACCCATCTCCAAACAGAAACAGACTCACAAACAGTTGCCATGGGGGAGGGGGTGAGGGAGGCATGGATGGGAATTTGGTATTAGCAGATGCAAAATATTAAATATAGACTTGATAAACAATAAGGTCCTACTGTACATATAGGGAACTATATTCAATACCCTGTAATAAGCCATAACAGAAAATATGAAAAAGAATATATATATATTCTTATATATATAAATATGTATGTATATATAACTGAGTCACTTTGCTGTACAGTAGAAATTAACACAACGCTCTAAATTAACTGTACTTCAATAAATTTTTTTTTTTTGTCTTTTGTCTTTTTAGCGCTATATCCAAGACATGTGGAGGTTCCCAGGCTAGGGGTCCAATCGGAGCTATAGCTGCCCGCCAAAACCACAGCCACAGCAATGTGGGATCCGAGCCATGTCTGTGATCTACATCACAGCTCACAATAACGCTGGATCCTTAACCCGATGAGCAAGGCCAGGGATTGAACCCATGTCCTCATGGATGGTAGTTGGGTTTGTTAACCACTGAATCATGACAGGAACTCCCAAAATTTTTTTAGAAAAGAGAGATAATGGTTATTTGGGAGAAACATCATGGAGCAGCTACAAACAGGGGGTCTGAGCACCTGCAGGTTCTTCAGCGTGGTTCTCACAACCTCTGAGATGGGGACTAGGAATACCCCCCAAGCCAGAGACAGGGGCACCAAGGCCTGGAGGATCAGTGATGGGTGCCAGGCTATGAGGTGTCAGCTCAGCACTTGGTGGGTGGTGGAGGGGGTTCTGAACAAGCAGGAGCAGAAGGGGAAGAGAGGGTGCCCGGGTGGAGTTGGGAGCACAGGGTCTGATAGTGAAAACACACAGATGGGTGATAAGGGAAACCTCAGACCACCTGCAGAGTGGGAGATGCACAGGACAGCCCGCCCCTTCTTTTAGGTTTTGTCCATTGTGACAGCTCAGCTACCTGTTTTGGAGAAAAAAACATGGGAGTTGGGGCTGGGCTGGAGCCTGCAGCTGCCAAGTGAACTGTGACCTCATTTACTCTTGAAACACACATAGCACAGGGAGTAACGGGCAGTGAGGATGGTGAGCTGAGGTGAGGGCAGAGGCCACGGGGAGGGGTCCAGGCTCCCACCCTTCTATTGCTGTTGTGGATCCTGCCAAGTGCCCTAATGCTGGAGTTTCAACAGCCTCTTTCAAATAAAACTGCTGCCCTGAAGCCCTTCGGGTATGGAAGCTGTGGGGAAACAGGCCCAGCAGAAGCTCAGTAGGACTGGTTCTATGAAGAAAGCTGCTGATCCGAGCTGGGGACCCTCCTGTGGCCAGAGAGTGGGAGACGGCTCTGCTCTGCTGAGGGAAGTGATGGAAAACTCTGGGGAGGAGGTCAAGTTATTGTCCTGATTCTGCTAAAGACAAGAAAACACATTCCTTGGCTTCCCTTCTCTCCAAGTTTTATGCACATCACAAATGCTGTCCATACAGGTATTTCTTGTATCGTTTTCATAATTTGAGACCTGAAATCAGAATTCTCTTTTGTGTAGGATTAATGTGCCACCGTCAGGCACTCACATGTCTGAAGTTAGCCCTGCCCTGTGACAGAGCAATGTGAGGCTGTGGCAGAACTGCAGGTGCACAAGCTCTGGCATTAGCAGCCTGGAGCTCAAGTTCCGGGTCCTCTTCTGTGTCCTCCGTCACTTTTCAAGCCTCTCAGAGGCTTGCTGTCCCCATTTCTTAAATGGACAGGAGACCTACCTTGTAGATTGTGATGAGGCTGAAACCAGGTGGAGAGAAGGCAGGAGTGGGAAGCAGGAGGCACTGGTTGCCAGGAGAAGATCTCTGACAGGGCAGGTGCCCAGACCGAGGGGAAGCTCCCAGACTGGAGCTGGCAAAAGGGGGCAGGGACAGCTCTTCCAGAGATCCTTTACATCTGATGTGTCCTTCCTCAGGCCTATTTGCCTTGTTCATTACCTCCACCCAGGCTACTACTGGGCTTAGCTTGTCTTTCTCAGCCATCACTGGCTGGTTTGATAGGGACCATGGCCCAGAGCATGTGAAGTGGATTGGGACTAAATAGTCCAGAGAATGCAGCAGCTACGGTGGGAGGGAACTCTGTTCTCCCAGATGGATTACCTACAACCCAGGATCCATGGCTCTCTTTCAGTCTTTCTCTCCTGTGCCCTGAAATCAGCAGGACCCAATGAGGTTCCTCCCCCGGCAGCTCCCAGGCAGCAGTGAGGCTGTGTCTGACGCCACATAGCACGTGGAGCCTCCCACAGTGCCTGTAGATTCCGTTTTCTCCAGTTCCACTCTCTCCTCTCTAACAGGCAGGAGAAAAATAAAACCCCGCAGGGTGTTCTCACCCATCCTTTCAACACCCTCCTGTTTCCTCCTTGGCAGTGTGACCTTTGCTCTTGGCTCTGGGACCCTCAGAGTTTGATCACCATTGTCCTAACCAAACTGACAACCCTTTGGACTTCAGATGTGGGAAGGCACCTGACCTGTTTTTATTTCGGTTGGAAGAAATACTCGCTGCACCATGCCCTTTAATCATGATAGTCTACAAGCAAACAAGAAAGCCTGGAATGTTGCCTTCATCACCATTTGCTTGCTTTCTGTCCAAATGCTGGGGCTGTAAACTCTGTTCCCTGAAACTAGAGACATCCTGAAAATCGCAGTAATGACCTCAGAACAAGCCTCCCCCATCAGGGGATCATTCAGCAGGTATGCCCCACATAAAGTGGCCTGAGGTTTGTGTCAGTCTTTCAAGCCCAAGTCCAATAGGTACTTTACCTAAAAAATGACAAGCAGCACCTGCTACATCACCTTAGAAAGCACACCAATGTCTCCTGTGTGGACAGGAGTGGAAACAGCTACCCCACCGAGTGTGGCAACTTACCTTACACTGAAGGTGGGGGAACTGGCCCTGCCTCCTCGTGACCATTCACTGGCCTCTGTCTTTAGCATCGTCCTTGGGATAGCCTTCTGGAGAAAAATGGTGAGTCACTAGTGTAGTGAGCCTTAATATTTTGACATTTTGTGAAACCGTTTAATCTATACAATATTATATAAATATTTGTTACATTAAACATGTACTTATTTGAAATATTGTTTAAAATAAAAAAATTACAAAATCAATATTATTTAAACATGAATTAAAAATAAATATTGGAGCTCCCTAGTGGCCCATCAGAAGGATCCGGAGCTGTTACTACTCTGGTGTGGGTTCAATCCCTGACTCCAGAACTTCCGAATGCCCTGGGTATGGCCAAAAAAAAAACCCCCAAATATTTAAAAACATTTATTTAAATTAAATTATTTAAATGAGGAATGCTGGGTTTGAGGGGGCCAAATTCTGAAACAATCTAGAAATACAACGAAGAGTAAGGGAGGTGGGAAGTTCCAAGTGTTAGCACGTGAGTCTGTGAAACAAGGACTTCAGAGCCCAGGACCTGCAGGGACAGACCAGCCTGGTAGCCAGATCTGCCCCACACTCTCCTGCAGGGGGTGCTGCTGAGTCCACGTTCTCTGGAGGCAGGTGGGTGCTGGGGTCCAGGCCTAGGCTGTGCTAGGCTCTCTCCACCAACCAGAGATCCCCTTGGTTCTCCACTTAGGGGGAAGCTTCAGAACTGGGGAAAAACCCACCCCAGCCCATATGGTTAACTCCTGAATTTAAGATTTTGATGGATGACAGTCTATCAGGGGATACAATTGATTCCTTTTACTTATTCCTTCCTTATTTATTTGTTCCTTTTACTCCATCGATCCCTTTAAGAGATGAAATAGTATATGAAATTCATCAGATTATTTTCAGACTGCCTGGCTCCCGCTTACTAGCTGTGACCTGGGGTGAGTAGCCTTTCTAAGCCTCAGGCTTCTCAATTCTTAAGTTTACCTGCCTTCAACTCTTGTGATGATACAGGAAAAGCATCAGCACGGTTCTCGGTGTGTGGTGAGTGCTCTGTAAGCGTTACTGATATTTATGTTTGTTTTTAGCCTTCCTGGGTGCCCTCAGGAACATACTGACCAGCTTCTCAAACTTCAGAGCTCATACAGATCACCTGGGAAGTCCTTAAAATGCAGATTCTGATTTAGTCCACCTGGGGTGGGGCTAGAGAGCCTGCATTTCTGCTGCTCTCTGGGTGATGCTGATGCTACTGGCTTAGACATTGCACTTGCAGGCGTGGTACCTGGAGGCCCTGCACAAGGTGCTGGACAAAGTATTTAGTTTTATCTTCCTTGGCTAAAATAAAACCCTTTAATAGAATCCACCATTTCTGTCTTTTGCTACTATCCTAAATATTTTACAGGGTCAATCCACACCTAACTAGGTAGTAAAATGCTCTGGGATGGGTTGGACTCAGTTCTGCCTTTAACATTTGCTGGTTTTGAGGCAAGATTTCAAATGAAGACCTACAGGCTATATGTTCAAATAGTTAAAAGTTAGCATTCAGACTTGAATAAAATCTATGTGATTTCCAGTAAGCACATGGGCAGATGCTCAACATTACTGATCATTAGGAAAATGCAAATTAAAACCACAGTGAGGTGCCACTTCATACCCATCATGAAGGTACTATCAAAAAAACAAAAACAAAAACAAAACAGAAAATAGCAAGTGTTGGCAAGGCTGTGGAGAAACTGGCACCCTTCCACACTATTGGTAGGAATATGAAATCGTTCAGCTGCTATGGAAAACAGTAGGGCAGTTGCTTAAAAAATGAAAGACAGAATTCCTATAGATTCAGCAATTCCACTTCTGAGTATATCCCCCAAAGAATTGAAAGCAAAGTCTTAAAGAGATATTTGTGCACTCGTGTTCATGACAGCATCATTTACAACAACAGCCAAAAGGTGAAAGGAACCCGTGTGTGTGCACACAAGCATGCACTTGCATCACATCTTCTTAATCCATTCATCTGTGGATGGACATTTAGGTTGCCATACATTCACACTGTTGTGCAACAGATCTCTAGGACTTTTTCACCTGGCAAAACTAAAACTGCCCCCATTAAACAATACCTCTTATTCCCCCTCCCTCAGACCTTGGCAGTCAATAGTCTACTGTCTATAAATGTGGCTCCTCTAGCTACCTCATGTCAGTAGAATTACACAGTATTTGTAAGAGGGTCTCACAGCTCTTCAGTGGTGAGACCAGGATTTGATTCTGAGTGGTTGGATAGTACAGCCAGAGTGCCTTCCTCAAGTGTGAATCATGGAGAATATCAGATTCAGAAAGTGTTGTCCCCGTCCACAAGGCTTATACTTTGCTCGCTGAGAAGAGCATACAAGCAAGTTGGGTTATGCAGAGCAGAGACGAAGGATGCTTAATTGCACCAAGCTGAAGCTGACACCTGGCTGGCGCTCCTCTGGCCACACAGCACAGTGTACTGCCCAGCAGGGACCTGCTCCTGCAGCTTGGGGCCAATCCAGATGCCCTCCTCTGCTTACCTCCCTTGGGGACTACCCTGTGCTGGAGGCAGAGGTGCCCCCACTCAGGGAGAGCTTGACTCACAGCGGAAAGCACCTGTTCTCTGGCCCTGGATGGAAAAAGTTTACAAATCCCCGCTGTAGAGCCTAAAAATGAGCAAATAGCAGAAAGCAACAACATGACAAATGAGTATATGGCAGAACAAGCCATCTGCTGTGACGAATGTCTCTAGTTTACTGCTTGACAGGAAGAATCAAATGCCTTAGTTCTTACAAAGCACAGTGCTTCCACTACATGTTATTGAAATTGTAAATATATATTTTAAGGCTTGGGCAAAAATATATAGGTTTGGGTTGGTTGATGGATGGATGGATTCATTTCTTGCTGTTTCAAGTAGTGAGGTTTTTTGTCAAGTTAAAACCAAAAAACAAAGGGCACTTTAGTGTGCCTTCCTAAAAACAGGTCTAGTTTTGACAACAGTGTCATCTGAGCGCACGATGAAGCAGGACATTGGCCGCAGCAGCTGGAGTTCACCTCTCTTTCGCAGGAGGGGGATGTTTCACGTGTAGACGGCATTGTCCTGGCTCTTTGTAAACAACGCCCTTAATGACCTGAATACCTTGCATTCTTTAGCCTGGTGACTGGTTTTCAAATTTCATGTCACAATTTGCCTGAGTGGAAAAACAGGAAGCGAGGCAGCAACATGACCCAGAGGAAGTGGCCAGGGGGTCTGGAGTTCTAATCTCCGTTGTGCAGCCCCCCAGCCAGAGTAGACTTTACTCTCTCGGCCCTCATTTCCTGGAACCCATGTCTGGAGACACAGCGCCTGAGCGTCGGAGCCTGGCCTCCCACCTTCCCTCTGAAAACCGGTGTGGCCCGGGGACCCTGAGGTCCCCGCTGAGCTAATACCATCAACATCTGTTCTACAAGCCTCCTCCTGGCTGTGAAGCGAGGCATCCTAAGAGGTGGTTGGGGTGAACCGGGAAAGAGGGTCTGTGGTATGTGTGAAAATCCCAGGAGAACCTTCAGTTTGATCTGCAAAGTTCTAAATTCTCCCCCCAAGAAGTGGCCACTTTACTTAAAGGACCAAGCAGAGTCTGGCCTGAGTGTCCCCATCACCCTGGACAGCCAGCCTTTCTTTTTCCCTTTTCTTTCTTTCCTTCTTTCTTACTTTCTTTCTTTCCCTTCCTCCCTCCCTTCCTTTTTTCTTTGTAGGGCCGTACCTGTGCCATATGGAAGTTCCCAGGATCAGGGTCGAATTGGAGCCATGTCTGCAACCTACACCACAGCTCAAAGCAACGCCAGATCCTTAACCCACCGAGGTCAGGGATAGAACCTGCATTCTCACAGTGACAATGTCAGATCCTTAACCTACTGAGCCACACAGGAACTCCCAGGACAGCCTTGCTAATCAAACTTCTACCAGACGTGACCCAGTGCCTCACCTTAGCAGTCTGTTCCACTGAGCATCTGGAAACTTCATTCCCTGGAGTCTCTGATATTCCCCCTTCGGAAGTGCTGTGGCTGCTGTTCTTTACAGCTGTCTAGGCTCTTAGCCTTCCCTCTAAGGTTGTTTCCAGCCCTGTCTTTTAAGGGAAGCTGGTCTCATCTGGCCAGTCCCTGTAGAGTCCTGTGGTTTTGGGTTTCTCTCAGGCAACCTCTTCATAAGGCAGGATGTAGCCTGTTCTCCATGGAGATTATCTGGGAGCAGCTACCTAAGTGTTTTTTAGTTCTTATATATCAAGTAATTTATTGACTCTTTGTTATCTCTTGCTGAGAGAGGTGTATAAAACTTCTCTGAGACTATGGATTTGTCATTTCTCATGGTAATCCTATCAATCTTTGGTTTGAAAAATGTGAACCTATGTCTTAGAGGCACATAGGTCCAGGAAGCTATCTTGGCAAAATTTTCCTTTTTAATCAGTACGTTAATCAATATTTAATTTCTTACTACTTTTTTTTTTCTTTTTATCTGAAAGTCTCTGTTGCTCTGTTGTTTAGCCTTGGCTGGTAAAGCTAGTCTTTCCCCCCTTAGGTTTAATTCACTTTATTTTGCTGGTGTGAAACCATGGCCACAGTGGAGTCTTGAGTGCACCCCAGGGAGAGCTGGTGTGGGTCTTGAAGGACCAGAATATTGTTGATGGGGAAGCTGAGCCTTTCTGGACAGAGTCAGAATGAGACAGCTGAGCTTCATAGGTGGCATCGGGCAGCTTCAGAGCAGTCACCCAGGGGTGCAGCAAATGCCACTAACCAGCAGGAGCTGGCTGGGCAGAGGGACAGGGACATTGCGTTACATGGGGCGGAGTTGGAGGCACAAGCACAGAGGCACAGTGCCGGCCACCTGGCAGGGAAGGACAGGCAGGCTGACGGGTCCACAGAAGTCTCCCCTCCAAGAAGTCATGGATGCCTTGCCCAGATCAGATGACACAGGAATGGCAGCTGCCACTTCCTCGGAGTGTGTAAGACTAGAATGATGAGCCACATGGTTCCCAGCATCCCTGGGAGCTGGTTTCTGGTCCTCTCTTCCAGTCGTTGGGCCATCCTTAGTGCCTCATCCTCCTCAAGAAGGGGCCCCAGAGGAAGTCGAAGAAGGAAAGGAAGGAGATCTCTGGGAACTTGATCATCAGGTCCTCAATCCAATGGCCCAGCCTGCTGTCTTAGACAATCTCCACCCTGTCCTTGTCGTCTGCCTATCCCGAGGACCGTGGCACTTTCGGCCTTCACCTTGGGTGATTGCTTGGGAAGGCTGGTATACATTTCCCCATCAGTTTATCTGTAACCTTTCTGTGTTCAAGATATTTCCCTGTCTCTTTAAGCATTCAGCTGATTAAAAAAATCAAAATCAGAGTTCCCATTGTGGCTCAGCAGGTTAAGAACTATCTTTGTGAGGATGTGGGTTTGACCCCTGGCCTCGCTCAGTGGGTTAAGGATCCAGCATCGCTGCAAGCTGCAGTGGCATAGATTGCAGATGCAGCTCGGATATGGCATTGCTGTGGCTATGGTGTAGGCTGGCAGCTGCAGCTCTGAATTGACCCCTAGCTGGGAAACTTCCATATGCTGCAAGTGCAGCTGTAACAAGAAAAAAAAAAAAATCAATATAAAAGTTCCAACTTTGAATAGCTTAATTTACCCATCATTTCCATTTATGACACTGATGTATTTGGTTTTATTTGTCCTACCTGCTGTGGGTTTTCCTTTCACCATTCCTTTTTTTGGGTTGCTTTTTTATTGCTCCTTTCCTGATTTCTCTTTATTCTTTATTTCCCTATTAAATTTTGATATTATATGCTCTATTTCTATTTTTTATGGTATCCTTAAAAGTTTTAACATGCATAATTGACTTAAAGTCCAAAGTGATGACTCTACCTTTCTTGAAATCTTAGCATGTCTTAATTCTACTTTCCCAGTGCCCTTTTTAATATTATTGATGCCTAGTATTTTAAATCTATCTGCTTTTAACTCTCCTTTCGATTTTTTTTTTTTTTTTTTGGTGTGGTGACCTTTTTACAGATAATAGAGTTGTAGCCTCTCTTACTTCTGGTGTTTGCACCCCTGTGGCTGAAGTCGGTATGGGGGGCTTGCTGTAGGCTTCCTGATGGGAGGGGCTGATGCCTGCCCCCTGGTGGGTGGAGCTGATTCTAATCCCTCTGATGGGCGGGGCTTAGTGTCTGGATGGGATTAGAGGCAGCTGTGTGCCTGAGGGGTCTTTAGGTGGCCTGTTTACTGAGGGGTGGAGCTGTGATCCCACCTGGATTGTTGTTTGCCCTGGGGCTTCTCCGTGCTGATTTACGGGTGGGGCCAGATTTTCCCAAAATGGCCACCTCCAGAGAAATCGATTTTTTTTTTTTTTAAAGAAAATACTTAGCTTCATTTACTTTATGTTCACAACCTACCTCGCTCCCTTCCCTTCCCTCACTCCTTCCTTCTAGGTTCAGTTTTCCTCATCTTTCAATTCTTTCTGTAAGGATGTTGTTCTTTAACTTCATCTTCCTGAAAATGTTAATTATGCACTCTGCTTCTTGAAAGATGGCTTAGCTGAGTCCAGAACTTTAGGACTTTGAAGTCATTATGAGTGTTGTTGTTGGGAACTTAAGGTTTTGCCTTTACAGATGGCCTCCTTTTTGCTTTGTTTTTGTTACTTTAAGATTTTTCTCCTTATCCATGATGTGCTGTAGTCTCACCATTTCTCATTTAATAATTTATAATTTATCCTGTTCTGTACTGACAGGGTGCTTTATGTCTGAGGGTTTATACCTTCTTTCAATTCTGAGTCATTTTTCTTCTGAAACCCAATAATAAAAAAGAGTGCCCTCTCTCTTTCTGTATATTCATATATATGTATATATGTATCTTTGTATACATACATATATGTCTTTTTAATCCTGTACTCTATAATTATTAAACTTTTTCATACCCTTTATGACTTTCTTTTTTGTGCTGAATTCTAGTTAATTTCTTTAAGTCTGAGTGGTTTTACCTCTCTATTAATGTCAGCAAATTAATGTCAGTAATTCTACTTTTATTAATCAAGCGCTAAATAAATGTTTGCCCTGATGATCCTTCCTTTAGCGACTTTAGCTGCATTGGTTGCACGGTCTCTCAGGCTGTTCTGATAGCTTGGGTTCTTGGAGGGACTGATGTTCATGTGGTTGTATCTGCTGACTCTTCCTCAGGGCAGACTGGTTCTGTGTGAAGTTTGTAAATTTTTAATGTTTGGCCCTGGCCCATTTTTACATAGGTTTCTCTTTTACTTGGGAAACTCAAATGCTGTGGGTTTATGGAGCAATTTGGAGTTTGTTTCTATTGGCTCTGCCGGGGGTATCTCTGGTTTTATATTAATTTTTTTTTTCTTTTTTTGGGGGGTCTTTTAGGACCGCACCCGTGGCAAATGGAGGTTCCTAGGCTAGGGGTCCAATCGGAGCTGTAGCTGCTGGCCTACATCACAGCCACAGCAATTCGGGATCTGAGCAATGTCTGTGACCTACACCACAGCTCGCTGCAACACCGGATCCTTAACCCACTGAGCAAGGCCAGGGACCGAACCTGAGTCCTCATGGATGCTAGTCGGGTTCATTAACTGCTGAGCCATGACAGGAACTCCACATTTAATTTCTTAACTGTGGAATCTAGACCTGCTTGTGATGCACGACTGCAGTTTTTTACAGGATAATTTTTGTATACATATGTATATGCCTATATATGTATGCATGTGTGTGGGAGTGTATAATATTAATATAAACCCAGAATTCTTCAAGATGTTGTGGGATTTGGATTCCTTTATTCTCTATGTCTGCATGGTAAATTTTTAGTTACAGCCAATTATTCAATATTTGGTCTTTCCTTACAACACAAACAAAATCGAACAAACTCCCAAAACTTATGGAAAAACTCCTTATTTTAATTATCCTGAGGATGGTAACGAATTGGACAAGAAGCCATCAAAAAAAAAAAAACCAAAAAAAAAAAAAAAACCCAAAACACAACAAAACACAACAAAGCCCTGACTGCTATAGGCCAGGTGTAATTAATAGAGACTTTCCTGCAGAAGGCATCTAGCTAAGCCCCCAGCACCAGAAGCATCTGTGGAGGCTGCTTATGAGGCCTGGTCCCTGATAACACATGGTCACTTAGGCAACCAAGCTCTATCACCTCCACAGCTCAGAACTCAAGTGTCCCCAGGTCTACTGTTCTTGTGAGGAGAAACTAATGCAACCTATGGAGTACCTGGAAGTGATGCTGTTATTTATTCCCACAAAGTTACATTTTTAAGGACTTCACAGTAGGATTCCAGGGGCTGATGAAAATCACAAAAAGGTCAAGTCTGTGCATCTTAAGACGTTACCCTTTTAGGTGATACTAAATGAAGTGAATCCATTGTTTTTTAAATTTAGTACTTAAGAAAATCCGTTCTTACTCACCTTCCTGGAATCTTCATTTTTTCCTCATGAATTCTGGCTTGTCCTCCTTTAGGTCACAAACCCTGATGCCTCTCCCTTACCGCTCTTGCCCTGATGCCCAAGGTCATTCATAAACATCTTAGATTCCTCTTCATCTTTCTAGGTAGTGACTATCTTATTATGATTCCAAAAGCCTATGAAAGATATTAAGAATTCATTAGGACACCGTGGTCTCATAAATACACCTTTGTGCAGCTGCTGCGAGTCTGAAGTCTTCAACTCAAATTCATCTTGAACAGGGATTAGCATTTCTGGGGCCAGGACAGCTCGGGGGATTGTGAGGGTTCAGTGGTGGTAATGGCGACCACAGAGCCCTTGGTCAGGAGCCCCCCACTCAGGGCGCAGGATGGACAGTGAGCTGTTAGAGATATTCCCTGCTTAGAAGGGAGATTGAACGCCGTTTCCTGGATTCCTAGTCCATTTTTGGTTTCATTTTTGATAGACCTCTAATTTTTTTTGAGACATCTAGACCACTCCCAAAAGCAATACAGAAAATTGTGTTAAGGGGAAAATGTTAAGTATAAATTTTGAACCAGATATTTTATTTTTCAGTTTTGTCTTAACCTTATTTTACAGATGAAGAAGCTGAGGATTAAGCAGGAGAAGGGAGGAGTTCCTGTGTGGCTCTGTAGGTTAAGAACCCGACGTTGTCTTTGTGAAGATGTGGACTTGATCCCTGCCCTCGCTCAGTGGGTTAAGGATCTGCCATTGCTGCAAGCTGAGGCATAGGTCACAGATGTGGCTCGGATCTGGTGTTACTGTGGCTGTAGTGGTAGCCGTAGCTGAGATTGGACCCCTAGCCTGGGAACTTCCATATGCTGCAGTGCAGCTATTAAAAAAGAAAAAAGAAAGAAAATGGAGGAGCTGAGATTTGAACCCAGAACCATCCAGCACCAAAGCTGCTTGCACAGCTTTGTAGCAGCCTCTGCTTTAATCGCTAATAATATAAGGTTGAGTCTCTGTTTGTCTCAACATCATATCAATCAAGGAGCTGTAAAAAATACAGTCCACAGTGCCTGTACTTTTTTATCTGAATAAACTCTGTGGGAGATATTTTCCACCAAATGTTTCAAATCTGTTCAACTTATCTCACAGAGTCTTGTTTACTGACTTTCAGAATCTGGGAAGAAATCACCATTTTGGGTTTTGATTCTGTAGAAGAGACAGATTTGTATTTATTTGGTTTTTAGGAGTCTATTTGGGTAGTTAGTATATAAAAATGTGGTGATATGTAACTGCTAAAATATTGACTTATTTTACTTGACAATCCTGTAATAATTGTAACAATTTGCCTATTAAACACGATACATCATACTTTCTCATTGTAAAGAGTTCAGACAATATGAGACTAAAAACACAAACATCTCCTTTCCTCACCATTACATTAGGGTTTATGCTTATTTCCAGGTGTAACCACCAAAAACAGGTATTTATCATCACAGCCCTTGTCTATAGCCTATACACATGTACACACCCTGTTTACTTATTTACTCATTTAAAATGCAGCTAGACTGTGTTTGGACTTGCTTTTCCTCATTTAATAATATGTCTTAAAGATGTATACATGTCAGTTTGAAGAGATTTACTGCACTCTTTTGAATGGCTACATAGTATCTCAATTTCTTTCCAATACGGAAATTTCCTAAGGTGTGTTCTGTGGTCTAGAAAATTGGGGAAACACAAGGTTAAACACAGTTAACTAGGTTTCTTTTTGGGGTGGGAGCGTGTGCTGTAAATCTCCAAGGATGGGGCATTAACAAGCGTGCTTTACCACTCTAACTCATTTGATTTTGAACTTCTCCAGGGAAGGTGCTGGTTCTCATGGGTGGTGCCAATCTAGGAAGGCAGGCTTAAATTAGGTGACTGGACAGATCCAAAGGGTGTGGTCAACAGGACACAATTCAATAGGGAATCCCAATGTTGCACCTTGGTTTGAAACATCACAAGTATAAAATAAGGATTAGTGACTCTTAGAAAGCAAAGTCTTTACAGTTGCATATGAATGCAAGTCCATATAGGCAATCAAGTGGATTTGACTGCTTAAAAAGCCCTTGAGAATGTAAGCTGCATAAATGGGATCCCGGTATTAAGATCAATGGGGATTTGCCATGCTCCAGCTGTCCCAGCTTCTCACACGGGGCACTTTCCCAAGGAAGGAAGGGAAGGGAAACAGCCACCAAATATTGATGACACTCTGGACTCTACCCATATTGTCTCACCTGACCCTTGTGCATCCTATCAATTGGGTAATTCTTAGCTCCTATTTCAAAAGAGGATATTGGGGTGTGGATTCCCAAATCTGTGCTTTTTTCACTACACACCTCCTCTGTGAAGGCCTTAAAGGTGAGGTCGGCTCCCCGATGAACAGCGTCCTTCTTGGACGAGAGATGAGAAAGGCACGCAAGGAAATACAATGTGTCTTCACAATGAAATAGCCACTTTGGGTCTGGATCAGCTCGTCCTGTTTTCCATGCAGCCACACCCGCCTCATCCATAAATCTCTCTCATATTTAATAAATGTCACTGCCTTTGGCCCTTTGTTGACTTACGAGGTTTTTATTTCTTCATGGCAGTGGATGACTTCACAATCCAGTCGGCATGGGTCCGTGCCTGAGCCATTAGAGAAAACCCTCACTTTTCCCATGAGTTCCTGGAAAGAGGGTGATTCCTGAACACATCAAGTGTTCAGGTCAGCTCTGCCATTAATGGATGTGCAGAATGGCTTTAAGGAGTTAGGACCATAGATTTTCACTTAGCTCACATATATAACTATTAATTGGCTTGAACTATATAGAGATGGATGGACCTGTGAGGTTCAAAGATGCCACGAGATTTACAGAACACAGATGCACTAAAGACTGGTTCCTAATGTCCCTTCCTCACAGCCTTCATCGTAACCACCTGCATTTCATTTCAGGACCACTTATGACTTCTGCTCCAGGAGCCAAGGGCGTCTACAGGGATGTTGATTTAGACACACTTTACATCCCTTCCTTTTAAGGACGTCTCTTTTTCGAGACCTTCAAACATTCATCTTCTTTCTTGTTACCAGAAGAGGCATTTGCATTAACCCATGATTATACTAAAGTTGGAGCTCACAAACTTCTCACTACAATGTTGAAAATCACCAGGAGGCTGTAGCATAAAAACATTTCTTGTCAAATAATCCTTTGAGGTGATTAAAAAACATTTAAAAAAAATTAAATGGTAGTGATCCACAGTGTTCTGCCAATTTGAGGCGATATTTTTTAAAGTAGAATAATATTACTAATTCCACAGCAAAAGAAAAAAGAGAAATTTTGTTGTCAGCTCATTACTGTAAAAAAATTGTGTACACAATGCAGAAAATCAAAAAAAACTCTGAAATCTGGTAAATATTCTTCCATAATTTTTATGCAAATGAAAAAAAGGTACACTTTATGTGGGGTCATATTTTCTTTTATTTACATATATTTTTTGATAATCTATCATAGACATGCTTCTGTAGCAATATAGAAATATCTTTTTTTTTTTTTTGTCTTTTTAGGGTTGCACCCATGGCATATGGAATTTCCCAGCTAGGGGTCAAATTAGAGCTGTAGCTGCCAGCCTCCACCATAGCCACAGCAACTTGGGATCCGAACATATCCTCATGGGTACTAGTTGGGTTGGTTACTTCTGATTCACAATGGAAACTCCTAAATATCTATTTTATGCATTTAAATTCTGCATAGTAATCCATTGTATGTAAACATCATGATTTATTCCAACTGAGAGAAAAGTTGGTTGTTTCTGATTCTTAGCTTTTTTAAAAAAAGAGTGTCATAAATATTAATTTATATATATATATTTTATCTTTTTTTCTTTTGCCCTTATCCTTTGGATGAATTCCCAGGAATTGAATTTACGGATCAAAGGGTATGCAAATTAACAAACTTGATATGTAGTGCTAATTTGCCCTCTAGAAATTTTGTGCCAGTATTCTAACATGATGTAAGGATATCTATTCCCACACACTCTTTAGCACTTGATATTAACCATTAAATTTTGTCAAAATGGCAAAAATTGATAACTCAGTTTTGTTTTCATTTGTATTTCTTTGACTATTACTGATGTTGGGTGTATTTCTTTTGAGTAATGTCTATTTGCAGTTGTATGAATTGTCTATATTTTTTCTCACTGTTCTAATGGAGGTGTATGCCATTATCTTATTTATTTCTAAGATCTCTTTGCATATTATGGCTCTTAAATCATTACCTTATCTGTTGCCACTATTCTTTCCACATTGTTGATTGTTAACTTTGTTATTAAAATATGGAAATCTTGGAGTTCCTGTGGTGGCTCAGTGGTTAAGGAATCTGACTAAGAACCATGAGGTTGCAGGTTTGATCCCTGGCCTTGCTCAGTGTTTTAAGGATCCAGTGTTGCTGTGAGCTGTGGTGTGTGTTGCAGATGCAGCTTGGATCCGGAGTTGCTGTGGCTGTGGCGTAGGCCGGCGACTACAGGTTCGATTAGACCCCTAGCCTGGGAAGCTCCCTATGCTGAGGGAGTGGCCCTAGAAAAGGCAAAAAGACAATAAATAAATTAATTAATTAAATATGGAAATCTTTATAAAAAATTTTTAGATTTTTTTATTAAAGTATATTTGATTTACAATGTCATGCCAATTTCTGCTGTATAGCAAAATGACCCAGTCATACATATATGTATATACATTTCCTTTCTTATATTATCTTCCATTATGGTTTATCACAGGATATTAAGTAGAGTTCCCTGTGCTATACAGTAGGACCTTGCTGTTTATCCATTCTATCTGTATATACTAGTTTGCATCTGCTAACCCCAAACTCCTAATCTTTCCCTCCCCACTCACCCTCCCGCCTGGAAACTACAAGTCTGTTCTCTATATTTGTGAGTCTATTTCTGTTTTGTAGATAGGTTCATTTGTGCCAAAATATGGCAATCTTTACATTCAATTTTTAATATATCTGGGATTTATTTTGGTGTAGTATAGGAATATAGCCTACTTTCTGCCCAAATGGTTCAGTTTTCCCAGCATCATTTATTGAATAATTCATGATGCTAGATCGATTATAGCAATGCATGAGTGTGCTCCCTCCTTCCTGTGTCCAAGCTCTCCGTTAGTGCCTCCTCCTCCACTGACTCTTGGGTATCTGACTTGCTCTGGCCAACAGGACAATAGCAAACATGATGCAAGCAGAGATTTAAAAAGTGCTTGAGCATCAAGGTGCACCCGCTTGCTGCTCCTGGAACTTGCAGGACGGGCTTGCTAGATGATGGGATGCATGGCCCAGTCTCCCCTGTTCCTGCCAGTGACTCTATTTTTTTGCTTTTTAGGGCCGAACCTGAGGCACATGGAGGTTCCCCAGGCTAGGGGTCGAATTGAAGCTGCAGCTGCTGGCCTACGCCACAGCCACAGCAACACCAGATCTGTGGCAATGCTGGATCCTTAACCCACTGAGCAAGGCCAGGGATCAAAGCTGAAACCTCATGATTCCTAGTGGGATTTGTTTTGGCTGCACCGAGACAGAAACTCCCCTCCCAGTGACTCTTGAGTCACATGAGTGAGATCATTCAAAGCCTGTCAGCTCTAGCTGACCACAGACCCAGGAGCAAACCCAGACTGAAAGAATCACCCAGCTCGCTCCTGCCCAAATTGCCAAACCACCGAATTGTGAACTAAGTAAATGGTTCATCTTTTAATCTAGCATTTTTGGGTAGTGTGTTTCTAAACAAAAGATAACTGGTATCCATCATTCGCATACTGATCTCTCACTCTCTCTTTTTTTTTTTTTTTTTGCTTTTTAGGGCTGCACCTGCAGCATATGGAAATTCCCAGGCCAGGCTAGGAGTCTTTTTGGAGCTACAGTTGCTGGCCAATGCCACAGCCACAGCAACGCCAGATCCAGGCTGGGTCTGCAACCTACACCATGCCAGATTCTTAATCCACTGAGCTGGGCCAGGGATTGAACCCAAGTCCTCATGGATACTAGCTGGGCTCCTTACTACTCAGCCACAATGGGAACTCCCCCATAGTGATTTGAATATCACACTTTTCGTGCATTAAATTCCCATTTCCACGTGTATCTGTTTCTGAGCTCCTTGTTCTGTTTCTTTGATTTGTTTGCTGCTTCTTCTGCTAACTTCACATTTTTAAAGCTATTGTAAGTTTGATTAGGCCCAATTTTTTTGTTTGTTTGTTTTTATTTCTATTGCTTTGGGAGACTGACCTAGGAAAACACTGGTATGATTTATGTCAGAGAATGTTTTGCCCAATGTCCTCTTCTAGGAGTTTTAGGATGTCATGTCTTATATTTAAGTCTTTAAGTCATTTTAACTTTATTTTTGTGCATGGTGAGATGGTGTGTTCTAGTTTCATTGATTCATATGCAGCTGTCCAATTTTCCAAGCACCACTTGCTGAAGAGACTATCTTTTCTTTATTATATATTCTTGCCTCCTTTGTTGAAGATTAATTGACTGTGGGTGTGTAGGTTTATTTCTGGGCTCTCTATTATGTTCTACTTACTGATCAATATGCCTGTTTTTGTACCATCACCACATTGTTTTGATTACTGTAGCTTTGTAGCTTTATCTGAAGTCTGAGTGAGTTATGCCTCCTGCTTTCTGCCCCCCCCCCCCCACCACAGTAAAGGAAACCATAAAAAACCGACATCAAACAAACAAAAAACCCAAAAAGACTGCCTATGGAATGGGAGAAAATATTGGCAAACAATTCAACTGACAGAGGCCTAATCTTCAAAATACACAAAGAGCTCATATAACTTAACAACAAAGAAAACAACCGAATCAAAAAATGGGCAGAAGACCTAAATACATTATTTCTCCAAAGAAAACATACAGATGGCCAGTAGGCACGTGAAAAGATGCTCGACATCACTAACAATTAGAGAAATGCAAATTAAAATTACAATGAGGTACCACCTCACACCAGTCAGAAGGGCCACCATCAAAAAGTCTACCAATAACAAATGCTGGAGAGGGTATGGAGAAAAGGGAACCCTCCTTCATTGTAAGTGGAAATGTAAATTGCTGTACAACCACTATGGGAAACAGTATGGAGGCACCTCAGAAAACTGAATATAGAACTATCAGCAATCCCATTTCTGGGCATATATCTTGACAAAACTACAATTAAAAAAGATACGTGCACCCCTACGTTCATTGCAGCACTATTCACAATAGCCAAGACATGGAAACAAGCTAAATGTCCACTGACAGAGGAATGGATTAAGAAGATGTGGTACATATACATAATGGAATGCTACTCAGCCGTAAAAAGAACAAAATAATGCCATTTGTAGCAACATGGATGGAACTAGAGATTCTCATACTAAGTGGAGCAAGTCAGAAAGAAAAAGACATACCATATGAAATCACCTATATGTGGAATGTAAAATATGGCACAAACGAACCTATCTACAGAAAAGAAACAAACTCATGGACTTGGAGAACAGACTTGTGGTTGTCAAGGGGTGGGGGGAGAGAGTGGGATGGACTGGGAGTTTGGGGTTAGTAGATGCAAACCATTACATTTAGAATGGATAAGCAATGGGGTCCTACTGTACAGTACAGGGAACTATATCCAATTTCCTGGGATAGACCATGATAGAAAAGAATATAAAAAAAGAATGTATATATGTGTATAACTGGGTCACTTTTCTGTACAGCAGAAATTAGCACAACATTGAACTCAAATACACTTTAACAAAAAAAAATTTTTTTAAGAAAAACATAAAGCTATTGTAGCTTTGTGGCATGCTTTACTATTTGGTAGGTTATTTTCTTCCCACCACCATGATTTGTCTTTTTTATTTAGCAGAAACTTATCAAATTCTCCCCCCCAAAAAAGTCTTGCTAGGATTTTACTTTTAATTGCATTCATTTTTTTGTAGCATTTTAAATTTTCAGTGCAGAACTTTGTGCAGTCTCTTATCTACTTTTCTGTCCTTCAACCAAATTTGACAGTCTTCTTCATGAAGGCCTCAAACGACTTATTGTTATATTTATTACCTATCATATCAGCTAGTGTTCAACCAGAGACGCAGAGCTGGTAGGAGGTATATGTTAAAGGATGTGTTATAAAAAATTGGTTAGTGGGATTACAGAGGCCAGCCCAAATCTGTAAGGCTGTCAAGAAGGGCAGGAGGAAGGTCTCCTGGGCTGTGGGTACTGCTACAGCTGGAACACAGGTGGAATTCCTCCTCCTCCTGGGAAGCCTCAGTGCTTTTTTTTTTTTTTTCTTTTTTGCTAGGGATCAAATCAGAGCTGCTGCTGCTGCTGTTTACACCACATCCAGGGCAATAGCAGATCTGAGCCACACCTGTGACCCACGCTGCAACTTGTGGCAATGCCAGATTCTTAACCCAGTGAGCACTGTCAGGGATTGAACCTGTCTCCTCATGCACACTATGTCAGGTCCTTAACCCACTGAATCACAATGGGAACCCCTTTATTTTAAGGCTTCAAACAGACTGAATGAGGCCCACCTGGATTACTTAAAATAATCTCCCTTATTTTAAAATTAACTGAATAATGAATACATGATTTTCCACATGTTTACAAATGCCTTCAAATTAGTATTTTATTTAATACTGGGGATATTTAAAAAAATTTAAATTAAAGTCTAGTTGATTTACAATGTTCTGTCAGTTTCTGCTGTATAGCAAAATGATAATACTGGGAATATTTATTTTCCCAAGCTGACATATTAAAAAAAACACCATAATATTTATACTAGTGATTTTTTTGTTCTAGGGTTTTCATCATATTTTCTGTTAATTGATTTTCAGTAGAAAACCAAGTGATTAAAAAATTGTATCTTATACCTCTGTGCTTTTATTATGCTTAATAGACTTTTTTTTCCTGTTTTTCAAACACAAATATTTTCATTTTCTACAATCTTTTGTTGTCTTCTTATTTCATTGGTCAGAACTTCAGAAAAATCTTAAAAGATGATAAGTAAGACCTCTGCTTCTGTGGACCTTAAGGGCATTATGCGAAGTGCAAAAGTCAGACAGAGAAAGACAAGTACTGTGTGGTCTCACCTATATGTGGAATCTAAAAAAACAAATGCAAACTAATCAAAAAAGGGATCAGATTAGCAGTTACCAGAAGTTGTGGGGCGTGGCGGGGGGGTGGGGATTAGAGGAAGGTGGTCAAAAGGTCAAAAGGTACAAAAAGTCAGAAGTAAGTTCTTGGGATGTGATGCACAGCCCTGTGGCATGTTTGAAAACTGTTAAGAGAGGAGCTCCTTAGAGTCCTGGTTAGGAGGGAAAAGACATTTTTTAATCTATGTGATACAATGGAAGCAACTAAAGCTACTGTGGGAATGGCTTCTCAATTTATGTCAAGTTATTATGTAATTTACTCAGGGCTGCAAGTCCGTTACACTCAGTAAAACTGGAAACAAATGACCAGTGACCACTGTTTCAACACAATGACCCAAAGCACAGCACTAGGAGACAAGCTGGACATACTTGATTACTTTAGCTCAAAAAACAAACAAACAAACAAACAAACAAAAAAACCTCTGAGGGTAGACTAAAACAAAAAAAACAAACAAAAAAAGACTTCTGAGTCTGGGAGTTTCAGACTAAGTCATCAGATCCACCCTCTCTCTTTCTGAAGACCCCCTGTCCCCATCCCAAATCTGCGTAAAGTGTAAAAACATCCAGAAACCTTCCAACAGCTCAGGAGATGGCAAAGTATTAGGAACCCGGAGTCTGGGAGTGTTCTGGGATCAGGGAGAGACAGCTATGTGGGGCTCTGCTCCAGGAGCCCCTGGGGCAGAGGCTGTAATCCAGGCCCTGCCAAGGTTGGGTGCTTAGCAAGCCAGCCTTCACTGGCCTGGCTCTTCCAGACCCTGGCCTGGTGAAGAGAATCAGATAGAATCCCATCCCTCTGTGGATTCTGACCCAGTTTCCAGCAATCTCTGGGCCAGCAAAATGCTAAGCCTTACGTGGGCTGAGGTGACCCAGAACACCAGTGCCTCGGGTGCTTGGCAAAAGCAATTCGGTAAACATTCTCTTTGAGAGTAGAAGAGAAATTATTCCTGCAAATGATTTTTCAAGTAAAATAACCAGCATACAATCAAGAAAAGACCCAGTAAGATGACTCCATGAACGGGAACCAGTGGTTATTACCAAAGGCAGAAACAAGCAGGCTAAGAGTCCAGGTAACAAGAATTATTGGGCAGAGGGTGACAGAGATCTTCCCGTTTTGTTCCTGCTTTGGAAGAAAATTACTTTGGTGTCTCACTATTCATTAAAACATTTGCTACTTTTACCAAGATAGGGTGCTTCCTTTTCTTAATTTGTTAAGATTAAAAAAAGAAAAAAAATCAGGAATTCCTGCTGTGGTACAATGGGATTCGTTGTCTCTGAAACTCTGGGACGAAGTTTTGATCCCCAGCCCCACACAGTGGGTTGATGGATCTGGCACTGCCACAACGGCATAGATCCAAATCTGATCCCTAGCCCAGTAACTCTATATGCCACGGGGTGCCCCCCCCAAAAAAATCAGTAATGGGGGAGTTCCTGCTGTGGTGCAACAATACAGGTTTGATCCCCAGCCTGGCACAGTGGGTTAAGGATCTGGTGTGGCCATAGCTGTGGCTTGAATCTGATCCCTGGCCCAGCAACTCCATACACACAGGGTGGCCAAAAAAGACAATAATAATAATTAAAAAAATCCATAACGGATACTAAATCATATCAAATCTCTTTTCACTGTTTATGCTTTGATTGTGAATTCAGTCATGAACTTTGTGGCTTTCCCAACAATAAACCATTATTGCATTTCTTCAATGAACCCTAACTGGTGTTAGTGTGTTTTTAAAAGTATACTTCTGATTTTGTTTAGTATTTTAATCTTTATACTCATAAGTGAGACTGGTGTGTGCTTTGTTTGTTTTTTTGAGCCATCTGTCAAATTTGGGTATTGAGAACATAAAGAGAATTGGAAAATTCCTGCACAAAACTTGTATGTTATGTATTTGTGTTTTACCTCGTCAGACTTACTAAGGATTGTCTGTTCTATTGGTCTGTTTTAGATTCTGCTACTTTTGGTTTATAATTGTAGGCGATTTTGAGCATCTTGGCAATAGTATTTGCTTTATTGTGAGCTGATTTCATCCTTAATGTAACATTTTTGGTTAGTTTGTTCATCATAGTCACAGATTTTGAAGAGATTTTCACATAGTAAGGAAATTAACTCTTTCCATTATGTGTGACAAATATTTCCCCTGGTTTTACATTTTACTTTGTTTATTGCTTTTTTCCTACACAAACCTACAATTTTAAATCAATTTTATCAATTTTATCCTATGTTTTATGCTTTGCTTAGGAAAGCCTTCATTCCGATTATTTTTAAAAGTGCCATATTTTCCCTCTTTTATCATTTCATTTTTTTGGTGTTTGAATTGATGGTCTGTTTGGGATTTATTTTGAAGTAAAGGATAAGAAAGGACTCAATTCTTCCCCCAAGACGGCTATAACAAACTGTGAAACATGATTCAAGGAATCTTTTTGCCTCAATTGATTTGAAATACTGCTTTTTATTCTCATTTTTATTTTGATAGATATCATGACTTTCTGGTCTATTCTATTGCTTTATCTTGTCATTACCAATACTGAACACTGTCACATTCTCTAGATTTAAAATATAGTTACTTTACTTTCCTGGGGCTTATGATCCTGACTTTGTCATTACGTTTATTTCTACTTTGTTTCATTCTGGTTTTATACAATATTTAAAAATAGTTTTGTGATAATCTTCATGGCTTCATACAAAATTAACTTTTATAATATTACATAATTAATTGAAAAAAACATATGTGTGCTGATGAAAATCTCCATAAATAGCTTTGAGTAAAAAATGACAGCTAAATTGTTCATAGCTTCTATTTCCTTATTTGTGTGTGTATTTTCAAAGTGCTCAAATTCTGAGAAAGGTGTGTTAGAATCTCCAAATACAATGGTGGATGTGTCATTCACTAGTCTACCAGCTTTTCAATTCAATGCAGTTGTCACTTGGTGCAAATGTGTTTATGACATATACTTTGTAGGTTGTTAACTCTTAACTTTCCTTTAATCCAGTTAATTCTTTTTGAAGTGTACCAGACATTGATATAGTAACTTCTGCTTTCCTTCTGCATTAGTTTGGGATATTTTTGTCTCTTCCCTATATGAATATGTCCATCTCATTTGATTTAGGCAAGTCCTATAAACATCGCTGACTTTGCTGTGTTTAATGAAGGCCTTTACTTGATCCATACTTAGTTTTCTTTTTTCTTTCTCTCTTTCTTTCTTTTTAGGGCTGCACCTGTGGCATATAGAAGTGGCTAGGGGTAGGATTGGAGCTGCAGTGGCCGGCCTACACCGCAGCCACAGCAAGGTGGGATCTGAGCCACATCTATGACCTACACTGTAGCTCACAGCAATGATGGATCCTTACCCCACTGAGTGGGGGCCAGGGATTGAACCTGTGTCCTCATGGATACTAATTTGTTGGGTCCGTTACTGCTGAGCCTCAGTGGGAGCTCCCATACTTGGTTTTCAAAGCCAGTTATGGGGCTCGTCTTCCCAGGGCTGGGGTGTTCAGTGTGGCCTGGAATCCCTTCCTCTAAGGAGGAGTCCAAGGTGTGACATCCCCTCCCGTTTCGGATCACCTGGGGAGGTAGGTCCTGCCTGGCTCACATCTGCCCCTCCCACCTGGCTTGGTGGTTTTCTCTTTATATACTTGGTTGTAGTGAAGTAAGTTTTAACTACAGAAACAACCCCAAGGCTGGAGAGGCAGCAGCACACCTGACAGCAGCTTGCCTGACAACAGCTTTGCTTCCCACATATTACTCTTCTTGTAATCTTGTAGCAACTATGTACCTTATGTCCTTGCTAGCAGCCCTATTAACCCTGCTCCAAACATTGTTTATCAGCTTTGCTTTTGTAATCTTGTTTGCTCAGCTTCTTAGGCAGGAACTCTGTCTGCTCCAGGAAAGGGGTGGGCCAGGGGTGCTTGCACGGAAAAAACAAGACCGGAAGTCTGTATTGCATAAAAGGTACCCAGAACAAAGACCTGGTGCTCAGACTCTGGAGATACGCCTCTGAACCTGCACAGGTGCTGGATAAACCTAGCTATTCGGCATCTCTGACTGCCATTTGTCTCTTTCCACTGCCACGGTTTCTGCAACAGTGGTAGAGCTGTTCACCTGGCCTTCAGGTTGTTCTGTGTGTGGTTGTGGTTTTGTAGTGTCCACGGTTGGCAGTGAGCTCACAAGTCTTCCTCCTCCACCATCTCCAGTGCTATTAATCATCGTCATTCTTGATCACATTTATTATCCTGTTGTATATTCTTCTCAGTGTCTGTCATGATCTGATATTCTCATCTTTATTTATATTGTGCTGATTGTTTTCCCCCTTTCGCCAGAATATAAACTCCACGAGGGCAGAGACCTTCTCTATTTTATTCACTGTGTGTCTTTGACTCTACAATAGTGCCTGGTACATAGGAGGGGTTGAGTGAAGGGAGAAAAACATAAAATAGCAGAAGCTGCTTTTCCTCATTCTAGGATTTCCAAAAGATTTTCCGTTCCTGTTCTTGTTGTGGTTCAGCAGTTTAAGAACCTGACGTTGTCTCTATGAGGACACAGGGTTGATCCCTGGCCTCGCTCATTGGGTTAAGAATTTGGCATTGGTGTGAGCTGCGGTTTAGGTTATAGATGAGGCTAAGATCTGGCTATGGCTGTGGCTGGCAGTTGCAGCCCCAATTTGATCCCTAGCTTGGGAACTTCCATGTGCTGTGGTAAAAAGGAAAAAAAAAAAAAAAAAAAAAAAAAAAAAAAAGATTTTCCATGGGATCAATTCTCTTTCCTCTATTTAACTTTCCAACCTCCTACAACTTCCTCCATTCTTCTGGTCTACCTCAAGGCCTTGGTGAGGAGTAAAGTAACTGCGCGCACACACACACACACACACACACACACAAACACACACACACACACACACACACACACACACACAATCTCACATTTCTGAGAGGGCAAATTCATATACTGAGTGAAGTTAAGGGAGCCCTGGTGCAGCGAGAGCTGAAAAGGTTCAGCTGACTCTGTCAAGTTCAGAACATGTCTAGAGTATTAGGTAGAACTGCCACTCTCCGTTTCACATTATTTAAATTATCTGAAATATGATCCAATTCTTATTTCTCTTTACTGCCTGGTCACAGCCAGAGAGTACTGAATGCGTCTTTTGTTGTTTCTCTGAACATGACTCAACAGGTATCAAGATAATATTGTAAATGGATCTGTTTTTGTTAGGGATTTAGTTAATATGATTTGCTTTGACCAATATAACCAGACTATGGCAATGGAAGTTCCCTGCAGAAATCTAATATTAAAATTTAGGCCACTTTCTTCAGCTATTTGTCTGGAACATGTGGTTAAGACGGGAAACTTGGATCCCCACATTGATGTTTTTGCTTTACCACAACTTAGTCTTCTTTAAAGGACCAGAGTTGAGGTGACAAGCTGTTATGACTAAGGTTTTGCAATGAGGGTGCTTTTTCTATTGGTTCAGGGCAGGTGTGCTGTAATTTTGTTGAATGCATGCAGGGATGACTATAAATAAAGACAAAAAGGAATTCAAACAAATTCTGAGTTATGCTTTACTTTTCTGTAATTGAATCTTTCTGGAATGATTAGGGGGTCTCACTGAAGAAACTGAAGAAAGAGAGGAAAATTCTTGTGCTTTTGGGTAAATACAAACAATGACTTTATGATGAATTTCTGTAAAATTCTCATCATTTGCAATTGGTTCACTATAAAACCAAGTTGTCATGGAGGTTGCTGGGCAAGAAATGACAAAGTCAGTAGTAGTTACCAATATGATTCACAGCATCCCCAGCTCTCGTCCTCTAGGCTTGGGCTAGAATCATGTTTCCCGGGGCTCTTGTGATGCTGTGGTCCTATGTGCCTGCTTGTGGACAATGAGTTGGAAGCAGAAATGATAATGACACATGTCATGGTTAAGCCGGAGCATTTTATCAGTGATGCGAGACCCCCCCCCCCCCCAGAGCTCCCTTCCTTCTGGCACCATTACTAGGAGCATTCCTGGAAAGGGTGCCAGGGTGGTAGGGGGTGCCTGGGTGAGGGCAGAGAAATGGCCTTGCATGGGTCAGGAATTGGGAATGGGAAATAAGCCTTTCTTGTCTAAGATACTGAGATGTGGGCAGTCTGTTAGCTCAGCCTAAACCAGCCCATCCTGACGGATACATGGAATTTAAATAAGCAGTTCTAAGCAGGGACATGGCTTCCTTCCTTGCTTTGATGCTATGTCCCAACCCTTTGCTCTGTTCCTTACAGCCACCCTCCAACAGCTTTTGGGTTTTATGTTAGCATTCTTCTTGACTCTTACTGCCTTGCCCAGCTGATGGGCTCAAATAAAGTACAACTTTTTAGTACTAAGTTTTCAAGCCTGGTCTGTCTCCTTATCTCTCATTCCTCTCATCATTTCTTCATTAATGAAAAAAAAATGTTGAGCATTTCTCTGAGCCAGTGTTAACACCTGGATAATACGGCAAAGAAAAAAATCACAGAGATTGTATTCTAGTTGGAAAGATAAAAAGTAATCAAATAATTAATCATAAAAATAGGTGTAATATTATCATTGTTGATTATCTGTTTTAGATATAGTAGTATGCATATGTTATTCCCAAACTCCTAATTTATCCCTCCCCTACTTTTCCCTTTGGTAATCATAAGTTTGTTTTCTATATCTGTGAGTCTATTTCTGTTTTGTAAATAAGCTCATTTATACCTTTTTTCTTTTTTTTTAGATTCCACATATCAGTGATACCATGATATTTGTCTTTCTCTGTCTGGCTTACTTCACTTATTATGATAATCTCTATGTCCAAGCATGTTGCTGCAAATGGCATCATTCCATTCTTTTTCATGGCTGAGTAATATTCCATTGTATATATGTCTTTATCCATTCCTCTATTGATGGACATTTAGGTTGTTTCCATGTCTTGGCTGTTGTAAATAGTGCGGCAATGAACACTGGGATATATGTATGTTTTTGAATTAGACTCTTCATCTTTTCTTGATATACGCTCAGGAGTAGGATTACTAGATCATATAGTACCACAATTTTTAGTTTTTTAAAGGAACTTCCATACTATTCTCCATAGTGGCTGCACACGAGGCTGTTAGTTTAAAACAATGACCCTGGGATTTATCCATCCATCCAAATCAGGGCTCACTCTGGAAATTTATGTATTTATTCCAGTGATGTTGGGCTGTTGTCAAAAACATGCCTGGGATACTTCTTTTGAAATTACAGATGGAGTCTTGCAGCATGTAATTTCCAATAATCTCAAAGGTGGTGTGAAGCAGTTATGTTAGCAAGTAGAACATTTGCTGAATTTACTCTTGTTTTTCTGCTGTTCAGTTTGTGACACCAAACCAGATGTACAGTCAAAATGTGTTTCTGGCACTCAGCTGTAGCTTCACAAGATGATATTTCTTTGCAAAATAAGTTGTAATAAGAGTGAACTATATGTGGCAAGAATGTTGTTGGTTCAGAGATTTTAGCTCTTCGGGCTTTGAATGCACCATTCACTCCCACCCCAGCTACCTGCCCAGCAAGGTAAAAACTTTAAAAAAAGTGTTCTTGGAATAAGTTTTATGGGAACATATACCTGCCAATTCATAGTATTGTATTTACATTAGCTACCAATTTTGTTGGCAAAGGAAATCACAGAGTTATGAGGCAATGTTAATTCAGATTCAACTCTTATTTGACTGTGCTAAGAGATGCTTATTGAATTAATGACACATTGAAATTCTGACATCAGAAAAAAATGACACTTAAGCTAATGGTCCTTGCTTGGTAGTCTAAATTTTAAAAGCCATCATGTTGATTCTTGGCACCATGGTGCTCTTTTTTCATCCTATGTTGTGACACCATAGAAGGTGTCCATTTTTCTTGAGTCTGCAGCAATGTTAGTTGGGCTAAAATAAACAGCAGGCTGAAAATCATGGACATTTCCCAAATAGCCCAAACTCCCCCCCACCCCAAAAAATAAGCACCATCAAAACAAAGCAACTGCCCTAATGACTATCAGAATTTCTAAAAAGCTGGACTCCTGTTCTTAGATTCCTTGGAGTCATAAGAGCTGTATTTGTGCCTTTCCCACACTGAAAACCATAAGAGTAAATGGTTCTCGCTGAGACATCCAAGAAATATGCATGGACCACGTATGTAGTCATGCAATGTGATGCAGACCTTCTGTGGGGCGGGGCAGGGAGGAAGGGCTCCAGGTTCCTGCAGCCCTACCTGCTTTTCTGAGAGGACCCAGGGTTTAGGGGTAGGTGGTCCCTGCAGGCACCTGAGCCCCAGTGCCCCAACTCCTTCATCTTCTCCAGGGAATGACGGGAGAGGCAATAATGGATGGCTCGCACTGTCAGAACATTAAAATGGAACGCTGTGGTCCTACTGCTGCTCCAAAAGGGTGAGGTACATGAGACAACTTGGAAGGCCACCTCCCAAATCCTGCTGATATCACCACAGCCATTGCAGGGCAGAAAAGTGTGATTTTCTTTTTTCTTTTTACAGCTGCACTCCCAGTATATGGAAGTTTCCAGGCTAGTGGTGGAATCAGAGCTGTAGCTGCTGGCCTATACCACAGCCACAGCAACGCCAGAGCCGTGTCTGCAAACTACACCACAGTTAACAGCAACGCCAAATCTTTAACCCACTGAGTGAGGCCAGAGATTGAACTGGTGTCCTCATGGATACTAGTCAGGTTCTTAACCCGCTGAGCCACAATGGGAACTCTGAAAAAAATGTGACTTTCTAAAGCACACCCTCTGTAACATGCGACTGCCTCCTGGAAACAACAGGTAATTTCTCCTAGGTTAGGTGCACAGTGCTGACTTTCTGTGTTTTGCATACAATTGCTAGAGTGGACAGAGAAAAGGATGAGATGTTAGTTTTCCTGCTCTTCCTTGCTAGGAAATAGCACCCAAAGGTCTTGGGAGTAATAGCAGTAACCCTCCGTGACTGGCTTTGCAGACCTGAGCACAGGAAGGTGGCAGAGTGGGTCTCTGTCGTGGGTGCTGCAGGACCCCAAGCCTGAGTCTCTCCTGGGCCTTGCTTGGGGCAAACAGCCATTTTTTTGTGGGTGGAGAGCAGGCCCTCACAGAAGGGAGAGCTGGGTTGTGTCTGTGGAGGGGAGACGGGACATCAAGGTGTGTCCTTCCCCTGGAGCCTGGACCCAGTGGGAGGTTTGAAGTCGATGCCTTTCCAGAAGATCTGAGCCCTGGTCCTTGTAGCCCCACAGAGACTAAGCACTGGGCATGTCTCTCCACTCATGGGAGAGTGAGGTACTTTCCCCCACCCAACTGCACAAAACCACCCCTGCTCCCTCAGAACTGGAGTCACCTCATTCTTGGATGGTGTCATCTAGCTTCAGTTCCAAGGGGTCTGAGCCCTTCACTGCACCCCTCTTGTGATCGGCAGTGACCCAGGAGGCCTGTGGTTGGGTCCTGCAAAGATTTTTTCCTTCCAACTTAAAGTTAAAATGTAAAGGACAGCAAGAGGTAGACAAAGATTAATTTAATACAAGCCTAGTGCACAGAGCTATGCTACTCAGAGCTTTGCCATCTGGGGTCTCGGGAAATGAGATTTAGATGGTCTCTTACAAACTGCAGTTCACCTTCAAAGAGGCCAAATGCTATTTCCTGTCAATTTTCTTAATTATCTGTCAAGCACAATTCCTGTTCTTTCTGCTGAGAAACAATTCTGCTAGGGAGGCCACCGGGCAGGATGGCCCAGCATCTCTACCAGCAGAGTGGACAGAGTGGCTAAAATCAGGGTCTAATCTTAGAATAAAATACCTGTGGAGCAACTGTGCTCTCCTTCAGAAACCGTACTGCTTCAGAGGCCTTCACTGGGTTTCCAGATCCAAGCTCCCTCCCCGAGATGTCCCACCGTACAGTGGACAGTCTATCCAGCTGTGCAGGAGCTGGGAGTCGCAGAGCCTGGAGGACAACAGTCAGCTGCAGGGTAAGAAGATGTACGAACACAGTAAACAAGATGACGGAGAACCCGGTCCACCCGGAGCTCAGCCTGAGAATCCTGCTGCAAATTCCCCGGGGACAGCCATGCTCTTGCAAAGGCGCTCATTTCAGTCTTGGGATTTGGAGTTTGTGTTCTCGCATGCACCCTCATGTTCATTGCAGCACTATTCACAATAGCCAAGACATGGAAACAACCCAAATGTCATCAACAGATGATTGGATTAGGAAGATGTGGTATATATACACAATGGAATACTACTCAGTCATAAAAAGAACAACATAATGCCATTTGCAGCAACATGGATGGAACTAGAGACTCTCATACTGAGTGAAATGAGTCAGAAAGAGAAAGACAAATACCATATTATATCACTTATAACTGAAATCTAATATACAGCACAAATGAACATTTCCACAGAAAAGAAAATCATGGACTTGGAGAATAGACTTGTGGCTGCCTGGGGGGAGAGGGAGGGAGTGGGAGGGATAGGGAGCGTGGGGTTATCGGATGCAAACTATTGCTCTTGGAACGGATTTACAATGAGATCCTGCTGTGTAGCATTGAGAACTATGTCTAGATACTTATATTGCAATAGAACAAAGGGAGGAAAAAAATGTATACATGTAACTTGGTCCCCATGCTGTACAGTGGAAAAAAAATATAATAAAAATAAAATAAAATAAAGCAGTAGAACTGAAAAAAAAAAAAAAAAAAAAAAGCACCACAGGAACAGGCCGCGTAGAAAACCAGGAGCAGGCTCAGGGCAAACATATCCTGGGGGGTGGGGAAGCTGGGACAAGATGGGAGAAGGACCAGCATCTTGAAGGATCCCTCCTGGGCACAGATGACTCCACAGGCCAGATGGGAATAAGCCACAATATCCCCCTGGTTCCATATCTCTCGCTGTGGGGAATTTCTGGGTTTTTCTCTGGGAGAACGGCAGATGGGTTTGGTACATTTCCCTGGATGACTCATTCCAGCTCCTCCTTGAGAGACCATAAGGTGAAAGGTATTAAGTCCTGCGCTTCACCCTCTCCTGATGGAGGGAGTAGAAAACCTCCTTCAGGCATATTCTCACCTGGATTTGCACCCTCGACTTGGATGCTGTGACCTCCGAAGGCATCAGACACCTGTTCCCTGTCAGCCCCTCGGGCCTTGGTGCCATGCTGCACTCAGACACACCCACCCTCCCTGTGGCTGGGGCTCCTTCGTCGGCAAAGCCTTCTGACCCACCGTTGGGCACGTGTGTGTTACTACTGCGCAGATTCGGAATTTGATTCTTTCTTGCTTTTGTTTTCCATGAGAACATGAGCAATTCTGAGTCTGGGACACATCTTTGGTGAATGTCCTTTGTGGTCACACAGACGTGGTGGGTCCCTTGGTGAGGATGGAGAGCAGGGCTGGGAATTTGGTGCTGGAAGAAGAAAAGGAGGAGGAACGCAGAAGGGCCAGACCCTCCACAGCTGCTCCCACTGCGCTGAGGAGATGCCTTTATACCTGCTCCCGAGTGGAAGGAACGTGGCATTGTTTCCACATCCTACAGCTGAAGGGTAAAAATGTCCCAGACACTATAAAACTTTTAGAGAAAAACATAGGCCAAACACTCTCTGACATAAACGACAGCAACATCTTCTCAGATCCACCTCTTAGAGTATTGACAATAAAAACAAAAATAAACAAATGGGAACTAATCAAACTGAAAAGCTTCTACACAGCAAAGGAAACCCTAAACAAAAAGACAACCCAAATAATGGGAGAAAATCTTTGCAAGTGCATCCACTGACAAGGGATTGATCTCCAAAATTTATAAACAACCTCTGCAGTTCCATACCAAAAAAACAAACAACCCCATCAAAAAATGTGCAGAAGATCTAAACAGACAGTTCTCCAAAGAAGAAAATGGGTGGCCAAAAAACACATGAAGAGATGTTCAACATCACTCATCATTAGAGAAATGCAAATCAAAACCACTATGACGTACCACCTTACACCAGCCAGAATGGCCATCATCAAAATGTCTACAAACAATAAGTGCTGCAGAGGGTGTGGAGAAAAGGGAACCCTAGTACACTGTTGGTGGGATTGTAAATTGGTGCAACCACTCTGGAAAACAGTATGGAGACTCCTCAGAAAACTAAAAATAGAAATACCATTTGGTCTAGCAATCCCACTCCTGGGCATCTACCCAGAGAAAACCATGACTCGCAAAGACACATGTACTCTGATGTTCATTGCAGCACTATTTACAATAGCCAAGACATGGAAACAACCTAAATGTCCATCGACAGAGGCGTAGATCAAGAAGATGTGGTACATATACACAATGGAATATTACTCAGCCATTAAAAGGAACAAAATACCAGCATTTTTAGCAACATGGATGGACCTAGAAATTATCATGCTAAGTGAAGTCAGCCATACAATGAGACACCAACATCCAATGCTTTCACTGACATGTGGAATCTGAAAAAAGGACAGAATGAACTTTGCAGAACAGATGCTGACTCACAGACATTGAAAAACTTATGGTCTCTGGAGGAGACAGTTTGGGGGGTGGGGGGATGTGCTTGGGCTGTGGGATGGAAATCCTGTGAAATCAGATTGTTATGATCATTATACAACTACAGATGTGATAAGTTCATTTGAGTAATAAAAAAAAGAAAGAAAAAATAGCCAAGACATGGAAGCAACCCAAATGTCCATCAACAGAGGGGTGGATAAATAAGATGTGGTACATATATACAATGGAATACTACTCAGCAATAAAAAAGAATGAAATTATACCATTCTCAGCAACATGGGTGGACCTAGAAACTATCACACTAAGTGAAGTTAAATAGTGAAAGATAAAATCTGATGTTTGTCTATGTGGAATCTAAAAAAAAAAATGGATAAAAATGAACTTTTTTGCAGAACAGAAACAGACTCACAGACTTTGAAAAACGTATGGATACCTAAGGGCACAGACAGAGGGTAGAAGGGATAGACTGGGGGTTTGGGATTGGGACATGCACACTGAGGTATATGGAATGATTGTCCAACAGGGACCTGCTGTATAGCAGAGAACTCTACCCAGTATTCTGTGATTTATGTGGGAAAAGAATCTGAGAGAGAATAGATGTATGTATATGTAAGACTAGGTGACTTTGCTGTACAGCAGAAATTATCACAACCTTGTAAATTAACTAAACGTGTGTGTGTGTGTCTTTTTTTTTTTTTTTTTTCTAGGAACCTTCTGCAGCACATGGAGGTTCCCAGGCTAGGGGTCAAATTGGAGCTGTAGCCACTGGCCTACACCACAGCCACAGCAAGGTGAGATCTGAGCCGTGTCTGCGACCTACACCACAGCTCATGGCAACGCCAAATCCTTAACTCACTGAGCAAGGCCAGAGATTGAACCTGCATCCTTATGAATGTTAGTCAGATTCGCTTCCGCTGAGCCCTGATGGGAACTCCCTAAACTTCAATAAAACTTAAAAAAAAATAAAGTCTATTTTCTCCCAGTGAACACAAAACACACCCTCTTTTAAAGTTATTTAATGTTTTGGAATAAACAAAACTCTGTGACTAAAAACAGAGCCGCTATTTTCCTTCAGTGCTGGAAGCCTGCACTGGCCTGACGGCCTGTGTGAAGTCACAGGATGGGCTGGTTTTCGGTTGCTGCATATGCGTCTGGGGCAGAAGAGGCTCCAGCGGAGCTCTGAGTTGGTGTTACTCTTGCTCCACCATCAAGGTGCAGGTGTGGGCGTCTCACTCAGGGAGGAGTGGGAGCCCTGGCTGGGGCTTGGGAGGCCTGTCCTTGTCCTTGCCCCATCGAGGGGGGATGTAGAGTGGACACAGGCTGCTGCCAAGGGGTGGGAGGAAGGGCCATAGGCCAGCAGTCTGGCCCCAGGTAGATGGGAGGGGGATGTCTGCCCAGGGTGCGGGGGAACAGGGCTTTGCGCCCTCCCCACTCTTGGGTCCCCCCACTGCCTCCCACCTCACGCAGGGGTCAGCTTCCCCACCCCACTCCCATCCTCTCCAGCCTCTGCACTCCTGGCTTCTGACCCAACCCCCCTGTCCCTGTTCTCTCTGCTCGGTAGGCTCTTTCCCATGACTGCCCTGTCCAGGGGCCCCACCCTGGGTCCCCCTTGAAGCTGCAGCCCTTCCTGGGTCACCCTGTCCTCTCTGTCCATCACCTTATTTCCTTCTTGATGTCCTCGCTCCTGACCACACATCTCTGCCCACACCCACCCGTCTACACATGCTGACACACTTGTTTGTCTGCTATCTCCTCCCCACCTCAGCGGCCCAGGACAGGGCCGGGTTCGAGGCCACCTCTCATCTCACGTCTGTGAAGGAAAAGGCTGGGATCCAGGCCTGGCTACTGACCAGCAGATTTCTCAGTGCCCTTGCCCTGCTCTGTGTTATTTGTGGACCACGTGGCTCACACCCACCTCTGGCCACCATGGACAGGAGACAACACACACAAGCCTGGCACATGGCACATGGCCCCAAATGATGGCCACGATGAGTTCATCCTGGTTTCAGATTTTTAATAGTCCCTGAAAGTTTTTCTATCTTAAATCCTATTCTGAGACTTGTCTTGATCCAGGGGTGTAGGACTGGGGTGACGTAGGATGGAAAGGCCAGTCTCAGTGAGATGCCCACAGGACAAAACCCCACGAGCTTCAGTTTTCCTTCCAAATAATATGCTGTCTCTTTCCTGGGGAGGGGAGATGCTTGACCTTTCTTCCTCCTGTTTCCTGGTGTGGGGACAACCTTGGAGTGAGTAGCCTGTTTGTGTCTCCAAACTTCTCTCTGACCCGCCCAGGAGCTGCTGCATCTATGTTCACCATGTCTTTCTGAGAACAAAGTGCTCCCAGTAAGCACCTTGGAACGTGGGCTTATTTCTGCTTTATTTGATTCTTGGTCAGGCTGCAGGATGGAGACAGCTGGGAAGCGTGAAGATATCTAAGAATAGAAAGAACTGGATCAATCTCTGCACTTTTTCTAAAGAGATAGATAGTCCTTGAAATTGTGCTTGTGGAGACTTGGTTTATTTCTTTAAACCACTGCATGTCTATGTAAAGAAAAAGACTCATAAAGAAAACTGAATGAGTGAATAAAGCAAAATGTATGGTCTCAAATATACTAGGATGTGCCTGTTAAGATTAATATTTTGTCCTTGAAAAATGTTTTCTATCATGCAGTGTTGCATCGTTTGTGTTTATTTGAGAGTTTATATCTTGGGACATTAGTCACAGGAGTCACTACTTTTTTTCAGCATAAAAGATAAAAAGGAGATCTTGGAGATGCAGCCTTGGGAAAAACAAGGTAAATAGGGGCAGGCTTGCTGTGGAAAACGTCGCTTAATAAATAATTGATCTACCAAATTCTCGAAACCAGAAAAAAGTTGAATATGGAGTTTCATGTTTTCTGAAATATCAGTGAGAACATTACTTGCTAAAAGTGAGCATAAAACTGTAACATTTCCCAGGCATTGATGATTAACATAGTTACTTGTTTTGCTTATTTCTCACTCCTTGGATTATCTTTTATTTTTTTCCGATGTTTCCTATTTTCCAAAAGATAGCGTTGGCTTATCTTTTGTGCATGAAAAAGGTATCTGGTGGAGCCCTGGGCTGAAATCCAAGGACATGCTGAGGACATGCTCATTGTGCTGCTGGGCTGCTGTGATGTACCAAGTCAGGGTGGACCCTGATGGGTGGTGTGACTTTGGGTAAGAAGTGCTGTCTTCTTCCACAATTTCTTCTACAGGAACACGATTATAGTTAATGAAGTTTTTCATTAAATAGCATTGGAACGCCCCCCCCCCCCAAGAAATGATGCCAACGCAGCAAATTACTGAAGTGATAATTCCTTGGGTTTGTACTTGTTTTGGGGAAAGAAGGCTGAAGGAGGACTTGGCAGTTGGATTCTGTTCTGTATGTTCTGGTGCCCGCAGCAACAACAGTTCTATATGACGGAGGCTTCTGGTCCTCCTTGTCCCTCATGCCGCAGGTGGAAGCTGAGGCCCAGGTCCTGGGTGTTTTCGGACAAAGGAAGGTACCATGACAAAATAGTTTTCAATTTTCAATGGTAAAACTGTGTTCTAAGGCAATTGTCTTATGGAAAGTCAAGGCCATCCATGAGCATGAAGCACAAGATAAATTCATAGGTGATTTTCCCCCCCTTTTTTGTGCATGAGCTCTGGAAGTCAAGAGTCTAAGCCCGTGCAATGGACATCCCTTTTGGACTCTATACAAGTCACATGCCATGAGAATAAGCTAAAGAGCAGGTAACTGCTGACTGTAGCATTCTGGAGGCGTGATGGCCATTGAAGATCATTTGGCATGCTTTCGGTCATTGCCTTGGCGTTTGTTCTTATCTCCTGTCTGCTGCCCAAATGGCCTTGTGCTTGGACCTGTTTCTCAATAGCCCTCTCCTCTGGCATCCACGCTGCTGCCAGAGGGATCCACAAACACAAGCCTGACCTGATCACACTTCATTAAAAATTCTGTACTGGCTCCTCATGCCATTAGACTGAGGCTGGTCTTTACAACTTTGCTTAAATTTTAGAAGCGTTCCTGGGAAGGTTACCAGCAGTTTTTGTTGTTGTCGTGTTTTTTGGTTCATTGGTTCGCTCTTGCTTTCTAGGGACAGAGATGTGAATTCATCTGTGGGAAACCCCCCGTGTCCAGAGAGACCATGAGGACAGTCACCTTTAGTTACACAGAAGTAGCGAGAGAGGTAGTAAGGACTTAAAAGTTCTTCTTGTGGGTGAAACGGACGAGATCCCCCAAGGGAAAATACTGCAGAGGGAGATGTTAAGTGGCCTACTTAATAATGCAGTGCTTATAACTAAAACTTATTGAGCCAAAGCCTGTGTGCCAAATGCTTTTTGTAGCTTTTCGTATTAATTGATTCAATACTCATCCTAACTCTTTTATAATCCCTTGCTACTGAGGAAGTAGAGACACATGGAGGCTCAATAATGTGCCTAAGGTCATGTAACTGGGATTTCAGTCCAAGTGGAATAACTCCAAAGCCCACACTCACAAGCACTGTGTTCCCCAGCCTCTGTTAACGTCAGCAGGGCAGGGCCTCTGCACAGTCGAGATTCTCTCCACTGGTCTGGGTGTCCAACGGATGCTTTCCCTAAGCGTTGGTACCTGAGATGTGAGACCTGCAGATTGTGAAAATGGCCATACTACCCATTTCTTTTTTTTTTTGCTATTTCTTGGGCCGCTCCCGCGGCATATGGAGGTTCCCAGGCTAGGGGTCGAATCGGAGCTGTAGCCACCGGCCTACGCCAGAGCCACAGCAACGCGGGATCCGAGCCGTGTCTAAAACCTACACCACAGCTCACGGCAATGCCGGATCGTTAACCCACTGAGCAAGGGCAGGGACCGAACCCGCAACCTCATGGTTCCTAGTCGGATTCGTTAACCACTGCGCCACGACGGGAACTCCCGATACTACCCATTTCAATCTACAGATTTAATGCCATTTCTATCAAAGTACCCATGACATTTTTCACAGTAGAATGAATAATTTTTAAAAATTTATATGAAATGCAAAAGACCCCAGAATTGCCAGAGCAATCCTGAGGAAAAAGAAAAAGCTGAAAGCATAACCCTCCCCAACTTCAAACAATATTACAAAGCTATAGTAATGAAAAAAGCATGGTACTGGCACAAAAAGAGACATACTTTATCAGCGGAGCAGAAGAGACAACCTAGAAGTAAACCCACACAGCTGCAGTCAATTAATCTTCAACAAAGGAGGCAAGAATATACAATAGAGAAATGACAGTTTCTTCCGTATGTGGTCCTGGGAAAGCTGGACAGTGGCATGTAAATCAGTGACATTAGAACACTCCTCACACCCTATACAAAAATAAATGCACAGTGATCTAAAGACCTAAATTTAAGCCATGATACTATGAAACTCCTAGAAGAGAACACAGGCAAAACACTCTCTGACATAAATCATAGCAATATTTTCTTATAATGATCTCCCAAGGCAAAATAAATAAATGCATAAATAAACAAATAGGACCTAATCAAACTTAAAAGTTTTTGCACGGCAAAGGAAACCATCGACAAAATGAAAAGGAGAAATGGTTTGGGAGAAAATGCTTACAAAGGATGTGCCACACACAAGGGGTTAATTTCAAAAATATACAGACAGCTCATACAACTCAATAACAACAACAAAAAACCCCAACCCAATCAAAAAATGTGTAGAAGCTCTAAAAAGATATTTTTCCAAAGAAGACATATAGAAGGCCAACAGGCACATGAAAAAAATGTTCAAAATCACTAATTATTGAGAAATGCAAATAAAAACAATGAGGCACCACCTCACACCAGTCAGAATGCTCATCATTAAAAAGCTTGCAAGTAATAAACGTAGAGAGGGTGTAGAGAAAAGGGAACACTCTTACACTGTTGGTGGGAATGTAAAGTGGTGCAGCCAGTATGGAAGTTCCCCAAAAAACTAAAAATCAAGTTGCCACATGACCCAGCAATCCCACTCCCGGGCATACACCCAGACAAAACTATAATTTGAAAAGATACGTGCACCCCAATGTTCATAGCATTTGCAGTAGCCACAACATGGAAGCAACTTAAATGTCCATCGACAGATGAAGGGATTGAGCAGATGTGGTACATGTATACAATGCCACTTGCATAGGTCCATATAGATGGACCTAGAAATTATCATACTGAGGAAAGTCAAAGACAAATATATGATATCACTTATATGTGAAATCTAAAATATGGCACAAATGAAATTATTTATAAAACAGAAACAGACTCATAAAAACCAAATTATGGTTACCAAAGGGGAATGGGGGGAGGACAAATAAGGAGTTTGGGATTAACATATACATACTACTATACATAAAATAGATAACCATCAAGGCTCCACTGTATTACAGGGGACTCTACTCAATACTCTGTAATAACCTATGTGGGAAAAGAATCTGAAAAAGAATGGGTATATCTATATATCTAACCTAATCACTTTGCTGTACACCCAAAACTAAAACAATATTGTAAATCAAAAATAATTTTAAAAAAGCATTTATTAAATCATTCCCCCTGAATAAGGAGGCCATTTTGACCAACCCCCAGCCCAGGTCTCTTTCCATTATACTTTGCTTCCTGCAGTAGAGGCCTACCAATTGCCAAAGGAATAACGAATTTATTCATCCCAATGTTTGTTACAAGGAACAAAGAACTCAAGGAAATTCTATTTTCCAAGAGTCTTTCCATGTAAATGGTGTCTGACAATGTGCATTCGCAATCAGATGATTTCGGGAGGACATTCTGGTCATCCTTCCAGCCATTCATTCCTGGAGCTTTGGGGATGTGATCCTTTCGTTTCCTGGACTCTTTACTAAATGTTTGTTAATTACTTCTCATGTGTCAGGCATTGTTTAGGTGCTGGGATACAGCAGGGAAAAAGACGTAATAATCCCTGCCCTTGGGAAGATTAATTTTTTAGAGGAATAGATAATAAAAAAGATTAAATAAGAGTATTATCATCTAAGAAGCAAGGAATCCTGTACAGTTATGCAGGTTGAACACTGCACAAGGGCATCATGTCTAAGGGAGGGTGGGGACATACACACATAGCAGCTTTGTATGTTTATTTCTACACCAAGCTGGCAGGTAGAAATGGGGGTGTGGAAAAGAACAACTTTCTTTATTTGCACAAAGCATTGTCTTGGCCAGGGTGGCCCGATCAGCAACAAGCATTAGTAAACAAATGTTAGTAAGCGTAAGATTTCTACCCAATGTTTATAACAAGCCCCTCCCCATTTCACACTTGTCTACATTTTCCTATGAACTGAATGCATGTATTTATTTTAGTTTGCAATTCTGCCTCTTGAAGAGCTTGCACAAAGACTTTGTACAAAGAATTATTGAAAACATCCACTCAGTAAATTATGACATTGTGACTGAGTCAAGTTTTCAACAATTTATCATCAGAGAGAAGAGATGGTTCCTTGAGAGCCATCAAATGTCCTTCAAGGGAATCTAAAGTTGACCATACATGATCCCGCATTTGTAGTTATTTCATGTGTGAGAACAAGGCTTGTTACCGTCAGCACGACCTGCTATCAGTTACAATAGGAATCTCCCCAACATTAATTCTAGAGTTTATAAAATTGGCAAAGTAAGACTAGATGAAATAAAATAGCAGGAGTATCTTACAACACAAAGGAATGAATTGCCCATGTTTGTCAGTAAAACAACCTGTCAGGAGTGGAGGGCAACCAACAGGAAATCAGCTAAAAATACATAGGGCTGCCAACTCTTTGCTGTCCCCAAGCAGACCATCTATATGCAGGTTTTCAGCTGGTTCATGATCTGTGTCCTCCTCTCGAGAGCAGAAGGGAACTGCAGGGCTGGTACACCGGGTGAGTGTCCGTGGATCAAAGTGCTTCTAATGGCTGTTCTCATTGATTTCGGGACTATTTATAGTTTTTGTAATGTTTTCACCTCTTTAGCCTGCTGCCTCGCACAATCAAGGGCAGTTAGGGAAAAGGGTGGCTGCAGGCAGCTTGCTGTGTTCCAGAAGAACTAAGCCCACAGAGGTCACACTTCTGGTGTCATCAGTAAGATATCCAAGATAAATTTTTGTAAACAACGTCCTGTTGGTATCCATTTTTAGACCAAATATCCACTTATTGACACTGTTCTAACTGGTAGTCAGCCTGTCCTTTAAGTTATAATATGGTGTTGAGCTGTCCCTTATAAGTTGACCTCTGGAAAAATGGCTTTATTTGGACAGAAACTCACATTCCATACCATTTACCCACTTAAACTGTGAAATTCTCATTTTTTTTTTGTTTTGTCTTTTTAGGGCTGCACCTAGGGCATATGGAAGTTCCAGGGCTAGAATCAGAGCTGCAGCTGCAACCTACACCACAGCCATAGCAACGCGGGATCTGAGCCACATCTGCCATCTATGCCACAGCTTTTGGCAAGGCCAGATGCATAACCCACTGATCGAGGCCAGGGATCGAACCCACATCCTCACAGAGACAATGTTGGGTCCTTAACCTGATGAGCCAAAACAGTAACTCCCACTGTAACTTAATTTTAGGACATTTTAATCTCCCCTGAAAGAAACTCGACACCCACCATAGTCACTCCCCATTCTGCCTTCCCCCTCATCGGCCCTCAGCCACCACTCACCTACTTTCTATGACTCCGACTTTGCCTATTTGGATGTTCCATGTAAGTGGAATCATTCCATATGTGTCTGTTGTCACTAGCTTTTTTCACTTAGCAAAATATTTTCAAGTTCTTCCATGTCATAGCATTTCTCTGTACCTTATTTCCTTCTATTGCCTAAGAATATTCCATTGAGTGAATATTCCACATTTTATTCATCTATTATTGGACATCTAATTGGGAACAAGTGGGTTGTCACCACTGTTTAGCTCTTTTGAATAATGCTACATTATAATAATAATGTAAATAAATATTCATGTACACATTTTTGCATGGACATACATTTTCTTTTCTTTTTTTTTTTTTTTTTTTTTTTTTTTTGTCTTTTTGCCATTTCTTGGGCCGCTCCTGCGGCATATGGAGGTTCCCGGGCTAGGGGTCAAATCGGAGCTGTAGCTGCCAGCCTACACCAGAGCCACAGCAACGCAGGATCCGAGCCACATCTGCGACCTACACCACAGCTCAAGGCAACGCCGGAACCTTGACCCACTGAGCAAGGGCAGGGATCGAACCCGCAACCTCATGGTTCCTAGTCGGATTCGTTAACCACTGCGCCACGACGGGAACTCCTGGACATACATTTTCATTTCTCTTGGGTAGATTCCTAGGACTAGAATTGCTGGGTCATACGGGGACTTGAACTTTTTGAGAAACTGCCAAATTGTTTTGCAAAGTAGAAGGGTGCTTTAAACATACAACCCAGACTGCTTCCTCTCTCTTAGACTAAACTTTTTCATGAATGTGTACATTTCCAGGTATCATGTATAAGACCTGGCAGAGTTTTCACCTCAGTCGTGTTTTGAAAATAGTGCAATGGCAGAATCGCCTGTTTCTCCCAGTCAAATGTGTTTTTAGGGAACTTTTATTTTTCTGGGACTGCATGCAATTCACGCCATTTAAATTTTTAAGTTTGAATTTAATTTTATTTACTTGCTTTTTGAATAGGAACTAGCGCCACATGGTTCAAATTCTGGGGGTCCAGTAAGATACCTGTCGTAGTTCTCCCCACACTTCTTGCTACAGATGCCCCCCTCCCTCTCTGAAGGTAACAGGGTTATCTACTTACTAGTCTTCTCAGGAAGGCATTTTAGTGCGATTTTAATCTGAGAAGAATAAACTAAAAAAAAAAAAAAAGAGTATGTGGGACTAAGAGGGTTTGTTTTGTTTATTTTGGTTAATGAAAATCAGAACAGCATAGCCTGAGTGGTGGCTTTATTTCAGGGTCAAATAGCATTAAAGAGCTCATGAGTTTAATAAGTGCCTTACAGAGTTGGAGGTCATAGTCAAAGCCGTCCACTCCTTAACTTTCAGCTTTGCCCCAGGGACCCAGCCTTGATCCACGGCCTTCTGGTTATTATTTCACTTTGTCTACATTCCAGAGACTTGCCACCGCTGATTTTATCTTCTCTGACTCCAGTTCTGCGTCAACTGCTTTGCGTTATGGAAATCATCTTCAGCAGTCTCCAGGCTGGCTCCTGCCTGATGCCCAGACCACACCACACACTTGCCTTTCCCAACTGCCTCTCAATCCTGGAAAAACAAGCTCTTTCCGCCAAGACCCTTGCACTTACAGGTTCCTTCCTTTGCCAGGAAAGTTTTCTTCTGCCCTTCTTACTCTCCAAGTCTTGGCTGCAATGCAGCCTTCTCTGACTATCTCCGCTAAAGCCAGCCTCTTCTTTCCCCCACTGCAACTCACAGTTGATTTCACTCATAGCACTTTCTACAGCATTTGTTGACTTACTACTTCATTGCCTGGAATCACCTATTCTAACGTAGTCTACAGTCTCAAGCAGGATGGGCAAAGCACAGATCAACCCTGTTTCTGGATGGCCCTGAAGCTAAGACTTACTCCACATTTTTAAAGTGTTGTTTCCTTTTTTAAAAAAAAAAAAAAAAACCAAGGAGTTCCCACTGTGGCTCAGCGGAAACTGAGGATGTGGGTTCGATCCCTGGCCTTGCTCAGTGGGTTAAGGATCTGGAGTTGCCGTGAGCTGTGGTGTAGGTCACAGACACAGCTCAGAGCTTGCTTTGCTGTGGCTGTGGTGCAGGCCGGCAGTTGTAGCTCCAATTCGACCCCATATGGCAACCTCCATATTCGAGGGGTGTGGCCCTAAATGACAAAACAAAAACAAAAACAAAAAACCCCATGCAACGGAGTTTGGAAAACCCTAAATATTGACTATCTGGCCCTTGACAGAGAAGTTTGCCAACTCTATGTCTGGAACAATGGCAGACTATGTACATTTCAAGGGGTGAACAAGATAATCCAGTGATCTTCACTGTTCACTCCTTTTCAGGTGTTTATCATGGATGCTTTGATTTTTAGTACAGCAGTATGTACATACAACTTATAAATCAGTATGGTGCTCAGAAATTTTTAAATAATGAGCTTACGGAGTTCTCTTGGTGGCACAGTGGTTAATGAATCCGACTAGGAACCATGAGGTTTCAGGTTTGATCCCTGGCCTTGCTCAGTGGGTTAAAGATCCGGCGTTGCCATGAGCTGGGGTGAAGGCTGCAGATGCGGCTTGGATCCTGTGTTGCTGTGGCTGTGGTGTAGGCCAGTGGCTACAGCTCTGATTCAACCCCTAGCCTGGGAACCTCCATGTGCTGTGGGTGGGGCCCTAGAAAAGACAAAATAAATAAATAAATAAATAAAAAATAAAAAAATAGACAATGAGCTTATGATAAAAATTTGGGGAATAAATGGAACTAAAATGTATATGAGGGCAGGAACCACACTCTCTCCTTCCTTGTTCCCATCATATGATATACACTCAATACAATATTTTTTAAATAAATGATGGCAGCAGACTTTCCATTTATTGAGCACATGTTACATTCTCCAGATGTGAGCTATGCTCTTACTGCACAGTATCTCCCTCCATGATTACAACTATGCTATGTCCTACATCCTGTTACTCCTACTTTACAAGTGAAGAAACTGAGGCCCAGAGAGATTAAACAACTTCCTGAAGGTCACATTGCTAGTGAAAAGTGGAGGTCAAGTTCAGCTGTCAGTCTGACTCTGAAGCCAGTGTTTTGTCCCTAATTTTGTTCCTTTTGATTATTTCTGTGTATTGGAATCTAATTCCATTTGGAACCCTTTATGCCTGGAATGATACTAAGCTGACTGGCTTAGAAGGGTTAATTGTTTTCCCCAGCGGTCAATGAAAATGGAGGGACATATATACAATGGAATACTACTCAGCCATAAAAAGAACAAGATAATGCCATTTGCAGCAACATGGGTGCAACTAGAGATAATAAGTAAGTCAGACAGAGAAAGACAAATACCACATGATATCACTTCTATGTGGAATCTAAAATATGGTACAAATGAACCTATCAAAACAGAAACAGACTCACAGAGAACAGACTTGTGGGTGCCATGGGGGAGAGTGGTGGGGGAGGGATGGATTGGAAGTTTGGGATTAGCAGATGCAAACTATTATATATAGAATGGATAAACAACAAGGTCCCATAATATAGCACAGGGAAATATATGCTATATCCTGTGATAAACCATAATGGAAAAGAATATGAAAAATAACATATATATGTATAACTAAATGATTTTGATGCACAGCAGACACTAACACATTATAAATCAACCATACTTCAATAAAATTAAAAAAAAATAGATCCCAGGCATTCTGCTTCTGGGCTTCTTCTAAACTCAAATTTACTTAATCTTAGTCTGAAGTGCATATGGGTATTAGCCGCAGTGTGGATTTAAAAGAGAAAAATGCAGTATCAATCAGATCCCCTTGATCTACCACTGGAAAGCAGAAGAAGAGAATGAGGTAATTGTCACACCCAGCAACTTGAGAATTAAATTAGAAGCTACTATTTAGATTTTGCCTGTGCAACTTTTTCTTATCAGTCTTAAAAAAGTCCTTCAAGTCCTTTTTATAAGCCATAGCTCTTTAAGCTAATTTTATATTAAATTACAAAATAAAACCCAAAGCATATACATTTTCACTTCAAATAACATCTTTTGCATATTTTGAATACTGAGCTCCCGAGGCCTTAAGCTAAATCTGAAACAAAAACTTTCCGAAGGAAACTGAATTATGTCAACAACAAATCTTTCTCACAGAGTCCTGACATTTTTGCCATAAACCCTTCATCTTCTTCCTTCCCTAAAGTGCATCTCCCAGGAGTTCCTGTCGTGGTGCAGTGGTTAACGAATCTGACTAGGAATCATGAGGTTGCGGGTTCGATCCCTGCCCTTGCTCAGTGGGTTAACAATCCGGCGTTGCTGTGGTTCTGGCGTAGGCTGGTGTCAACAGCTCTGATTACACCCCTAGCCTGGGAACCTCCATATGCCGCGGGAACGGCCCAACAAATGGCAAAAGACAAAAAAGAAAAAAAAAAAGTGCATCTCCCAAATTTTCTCCTGTAAGGCCTTGTGCAAGAGACCAGGTCTTAATTTTCTCTCATTCTCTGCCTCTGTCCTGCCTCCAGTATTGCTGAGGGACTTTAGCAATTCCCAGTACGTGGAGTTTGTCTGCAATGCTTGTAAATATGCACAGATCTCCACTTCCTCTAAGGAGTCTGACTGGCATCACAGGTCACAGATGTGTCTCAGATCCCATGTTGCTATGGCTGTGTTGTAGGCTGGTGGCTACAGCTCTGACTTGACTCTTAGCCTGGGAACCTCCATATGCTGCAGGTGCGGCCATAAAAATATACGTGTATATATACATATTTGTTTTTGTCATATTATAGTTTTTCCCATGTTATCTTCCATCATGGTCTATCCCAAGAGACTGGCTAGAGTTCCCTGTGCTGTACACCAGGACCTCATTGTTTATCCATTCTAAACCCAAACTCCCAGTCCATCCCACTCCCTCTCCCCTCCCCCTTGGTAGCCACAAGTCTGTTCTGTAATTCTGTTTCTGTTTTGTAGATAGGTTCATTTGTGCCATATTTTAGACTCCACATAGAAGTGATATCATATGGTATTTGTCTTTCTCTTTCTGACTTACTTCACTTAGTATGAGAATCTCTAGCTGCATCCATGTTGCTGCAAATGGCATTCTTTTGCTCTTTTTATGGCCGAGTAGTATTCCATTGTATGTACTACGTCTTATTTATCCATTCCTCTGTCAGTGGACACCTTGGTTGCTTCCATGTCTTGGCTGTTGTGAATAGTGCTGCAATGAACATAGGGGTGCGTGCTCCACCCTGTTCTTGATCATTTGTGTCACTCTTTGATCCTCGATGAGCTGGGTGAGCATCCCCCTCTGTGGTTGTCAGGATTGAAATGCATGCTGGTTGACGGCCAGGCTGCAGCATTGCAGGCTAGTGGCTGCTGTCCACAGGACCACGACAGGTTCATGGGCCCTCACGCAAAGCACCCAGTGCATGGCAGGTATTGTTACTGCCACTCAATCCTGTCCACTTGATTTTTAAGGTGTAAAGAAGACAAGCCAAGCAGAGGCCAAGGGAGAAAATATGTGAGTTGTCAGTAGTGAAAGAGATGCCTTGGCTCAGGCTTCAAAGAGCCACATGGATTTTTATTTTAAATGATTTTTATTTTTTCCATTGTAGCTGGTCCGCATGGATTTTAATTGTGCTCAGGGACAAATCAGCTGTTTTTGAAGCGGACACTTATTGTCTCAGTAAGTTTCCTTTAAACAATTGGCTCTAATCTCTCTTTTATGGGACATGAGATTGGGAAGTGGAAAAGGAAGCAGACATGGAGCCACCCAGATCCTTTGCCCTGGCAGGTCCTTGTCCCTGTGAGCTGGTGACGCTGGCCTGTTCTACTGAGGAAAGAGGGACCCAGGCTCACAGCCAGGCTTGGGCACATTAAGATTCTCAGTCCAGTCCTTATGGTTAGCAGCTGACTTAGTTCATCACAGCAAAAAGAACATCATTTGAATGGGATGAAAGAAGCAAAGAGGAAGGCAAGCCCCGGCGAATGGAGATCTGAAGCTCTGGGTGGGTTTAATAAGTATCTAGGATATGACAGGTACTAGGTTGAAGTCCTGAGGGTGGTCTTTGTTTAGTTGGAGGAAAGGAAAGAAGGAAGATGTCCCTGAATAATCTTCGGTGTCACAGAATAAGTGACACTGGGCGGGGGCGGGGGGGTAGTGTGCATGCATAGTGGTCACTTGCAATTAGATTAATGCCATATTACTGCATCTTGTGGGAGAAAAGCTGATGTTGTTAGGCAGGTGCTAAAAGCAAATTACAGGACACTATTACCTGGCTAACGGAGTCCTAGGGTGACAGAGCTGGAGGCACTTGCAGAGGTAACCTTGGCCCAGCCTGTCTCCAGGCGGGGGAGGGGGGAGGGCTAAGCCATCCAGCACAGGCACTTTTTGCATCTCAAGGAGTTCACTGGTGAGAAGAGGCCCCCGTGTTTTCTGTTGGCCCCCGTTTTGCTCTGAGAGTAAAAAAACCTCATCCTTATCCCATCAAAGGCTCAGATGATTAATTTAGATTTATGTTTTCTTTTCCACAGATACTCACAGACAGCTATCTGCAGTGAGAGTACCGTGTAGACAGAGGACTGAGCAAGCACTGCCCCTAGTACCACCCCTGTTCTTCATTAGCAGAAGCCGCGAGGCTCATTCTCTTAGCAGATGTCTGAGCACCAGGCAATCCCGGGCTCAATCCCTATGCAGCGTGGTGGGAGGGGCAGAAGAAGAGGTGACATGTGGAGGGGGTGTGGTGGGTGCAATGATGTCTATCACAAGCACGTGAGCAGTGAATGAATTACCTGCTGGGACTGTGCTCAACGCCTGGCATCCTGTCTCACTCCCCATCACAACCCACAGCTGTCCCACCAACTCTCCCTTCTGGCTGGAACTGCCCTTGGCACAGCCAAGTTCTTCCTGCCAATAGCACAGGGTGAGTTGAGGACCAGCCCTGAGATGTAAAGGAAGTGCTCTAGGCTTGAATTCTTTGTCTCTGACCAGCATTCAGGCTCTCAAGACTATTGTGTGTCTGTGGGTTTCAAAATTCTATTCTGGAGTCAAAAGCTTTCTTTCTCTGGGCGTTTCTACAGTAACAATTCTAATTCTTCTTAAGGCAGATGGAATCTTCTGGTGCAAAAGAGAAATGTCATATGCAAGAAAGTGAGGAAGAAAAAGGAAGAAAAACATGTTTCGACATATCATCTCTCTTTTATAATAGGAATGCATGTTATAGTGGAGCTACTCCACAGTAATTGACTTCAGGATTCCATGCACAAGCTCACGCAAAGATATTTATAATTTAACTGGAGATGATTCTTAAATTTGTGTAATGTAAATTATTTTCAATTGTGGTACTTGAAACATCAAGGTATGGGGTAAGGTTTTCAATGTTCGATCAGTTTTTCTTCTTTGCAGAACCCATCGAGCTAAGGATACCGTAGACAAAGTTGTTCCCTTATGTTAACTAGTTAATTTTCAACATCTGCTACAGCTTCTGTAATGTGTCCCAGGCGCTTCATGCTCTGCCACCGTCCTACATCCAAATCTCTACATGGCTGTACTGCACACATGTAGGATTACAGTTCTTTAAAGCAATCACTGTACTGATGGGAATGATCTAGAATGGTTATAAGGCCAGGCTCTGGTCATACTTAACAACATATGCAGACGCACCACTTCTTGCTCAGGAGTGTTTAATGGCAAATGGCACAATGGTGTGGAGGATGGCTGTATCGACTCATCTGGCCAGGCTGTTCCCTGAGTGGAAAGTGACCATTGTGGGAAGAAATGCCTCCTGCCTCCTTGACTGCTCCTCTGGCTCATCACGTACTGCCCAGGCTCCTAAGCAGAGGACTTACCTAAGTTTGTGCAGAAAGCATGGGTCTGGATCCTGAGGCTCACACATGGTACAGATGCCATGGCAGGGTGTATTAGTCAGTCATGGGGCACCTGGTGGGAGTCCTGTGTCTGGTGCCCACCCCCCGCCCCAGCCTCCCGTCATGGCTCTGTTCAAGCCCTTGACTCCTGCCCTTCCTGAGCCTGGCATTGAGCAGACCAGGATGGAAGTGCAGTCTTTCGGGTTCCTTGTAAGAGCACTCACTGACGGCTCACAATCTTGGGTTGGCTTTTCCTCTTTCCTGGATGAATGGGAACAAATCTGGGGACCTCTTGCTCTGACATGGTGGGCAGACCGTGGCAGCCGTCTGCATACCTGGGCACAGCAGAGAGCTTGTCAGGGAGGCACGGCGAGGGGGTTCTCCTCCTTCAGCTTAGGACTGTACACACACTCTCGCTGTTTCTCAGCCCCTTTCTCTCTCCATGTATGTGTCTCCTCCTCCCTCATCCTCTCCGCTAACACCTGTAACTATTACAGGATGGAGTATGTTTGTGTTTGCCCTGCAGGAAGCATGAGAAACAGCAGATATGCTGGGAGGACAAGGAGAACCCTGTACGGTACACACTACACGTAAGAGTACGTGGGAAAAGGTAACTCTCATTATCATTATTATAATGTGTCCTAACTAAATTGTCAATAATCTGCTGACTTAATATTTCAAATGAACAGTTGAGACGTTTAGACCTAAAACTAAGCTCCTAAGAAGATTATGATTTAAAGACCCTATTCAAACTGTAGGGTGGGGGAATTTTTCCTTCTGAAATTTTTTATTTAATTTTTAAAATTATAGTTGATCTATAATGTTCTGTCAATTTTTACTGTACAGCAAAGTGACCCAGTTATACATACATATACGTGATTTTTTTTCACCTTATCCTCCATCATGTTCCATCACAAGAGATTGGATATGGTTCCCTGTGCTATATAGCAGATGAAAGTTCATGAACTTGTTCTACCCTTTCTTTGGTGAGAAATGGTCACCAACAGATCTGCCTGATTCTGAGTGGGGCTACCCTTGGCTGTTCACAAGGATGCTTGAGGGCCAAGGAGCCTGATCCTGTGGGCATGAACCGCATTAGGAAGGGGGTGGGGAGGGGATGGAAGGAGGGAGGAGAAAGAGAGGAAAAGGGAGAGAGGAAGAGAGGGAGGGAGAGAGGAAGAGGCGTAGGTAGAGAGAGGGGGATGGAGGAAAAGGGGGGGAGGGAGGGGGGGGAGGCTGCAGAGGGTACAGGTTGATGAGAAGGGAATGACGAAGGGAACTGAAGTCAGAGTCTGGCATCAGAACCTACAGCTCCAGTGGTGGGTCCCATAACCCCACTTTGGCCCAGTGATCACCACGCTAACAGAAACGAAGGCTTCTCTTTTGGAGTAGAAAAGGAAATGAAGGGCTTAGCACTGCAAAGCTGTAAGTTAGGAAATAGGAAACAGGTGCTCCTGCTTCTGTTGGAGCTGGGAGCTGTCCCCAAATGTAATGGTGACCCCCGCGGACACGTGCTGCAGGGCACACCATCTAGGTGCTAGTACCTCTGGGCAAAGCTCCCACCTCCATCTAGGACTCTCTCCTGCCACTCAGGCTCCACACAGGGACAACAAAATATTGCTCTGTACGGTCACTTATCTGAAAATAGTTTTATGGTTTTGCAGTTGGAGCACTGAGGTAAAATCTGAACCTGGCTATCAGGAGATTCGCGAGGGGGGAAAGAAGTACTTAGTAAAGTCAAATATCAAGTCAGCATCTTTCACTGTAAGGAAAACCACACACTGAGCCGAAGGGAAGGCAAAGCTGAAACTGACCTTTGAAACTAAACATTGTACCTTAGGCCAAGTTCACCTCTAATCCATGGGCAGTTTAATCGTCTCCTTTTGTCTGGCTCAATCTGAAGTTAAGTGGTTGGCAGAAGGCCGTGGCTAGTTAGATTTTTTTTTCCCTTACAGATTAAATTTTTATAAATAGAGATGAGTTACTGATTGAAATGTTTCCCATAGTTGGATTTGGAGATGCTCTGTTTTATAAGTCTCAGGCTGGAAAAATTTAGTTCTTCCTGTGAAGGGAGGGGGAGGGGCGGCCCAGCAGGGTGGTGGCCACAGAGCAGCCTGATGCAGGGGGTGGGGGGGGTGGGGGGGGTGGGGGGCAGGGGAGGCAGTGGAGCCTGGGAAGGAAGGACCTCTTCCGCCCCCTGTTTCATTTTGCCCCAGGGAGGTTTAACCTCCCAGAAATGAGTCTTTATTGAGCACTTCATACATGTGCAAGACAAAGGGAGGAAAACAAAGAATAAAAAGAGAAATCTGGTGCATAAAGACAAGGACCTTTGTCACAGGAATAAGACAGACTAAAGGCCATCCCAACCTTCTCCAGCATAAGCCACTCTTTTTTCTTCCCTATTGAGTTTAACTTTATTAAACGTATTAATACACTTATTAATGTTAATTAATAAAGCTAAACCACTGATGTCAATGTATACATATGTATATTTAAGAAACCATGAATCTGAACATAGCTCTATGTGACATAAGGTCATATGTCACAAAGTGAAGTGAACGTGAAGAATGATTCTGGGGCTGGCTTCTGATAACCTCTCCCTGAAATCACAGCCAGAGCTGTGAAGGTGCCACCAACACTGCCCAATGTGGGTACCTGCTCCCTCGTTCCACTAACTCTGTTGACCCTCCTCTGTCTCTGTTACAGCACATCAACAGGGAGCTTCTGGGAAGCCTGGCAAGTACCAGTTACTGACAACTTGCTGATGAGAAAACATATCTACTACACAAAGCTATTGTGAAGTCACAAATGCTTTTCTTTATATGTAGATTTTTTAACAATTTTTTTTGACTGAGCCTATGCATACAGAAGTTACCAGGCCATGGGTTGAACCCAACCCACAGCAGTAACAATGCCAAGTCCTTAACCTCTAGGCAACCAGGGAATATATACATATGTGTGTGTGTGTGTGTGTGTGTGTGTGTGTGTATGTATGTAAAATTGAAGTATAGTTGATTTATAATGTGTTAATTCCACTGTACAGCAAAGTGACTCAGTTATACATATATATATATATATACACATATTTTTCATATTCTTTTCCATTATGGCTTATCAAAGATTGTTGAACAGTTTCTTGTGCTGTATAGTAGGACCTTGTTTATCCATCCTATATATACTAGTATGCATCTGTTAAGCCCAAACTCCCAATCCTTCCCTCCCCCATTCCCCCTCCTTCTTGGCAACCACAAGTCTGTTCTCTGTGTCTGTGAGTCTGTTTCAGTTTTGTAGAGAAGTTCATTTGTGCCATATTTTAAATTCAACTCATAAGTTCAATATAGTATTTGTCTTTCTCTTTCTGACTTAGTATGAGAATCTCTGGTTCCTTCCATGTTGCTGCAAATGGCAGAACCTCGTCTGATGGCTGGCATCCTTACACTCTCTGAGCAGCTCATCCGGTTTAATGGTACTTTAAAGGGAACACTGCTTCTTATTTCCTTCCCCAAACCTCAGGGCTGCTTTTAGAAGGGATGAGTAAAAAACAAAACAAAACAAAACAAAACAAAAACAAGTGCTCTATTTAAAACACTACTTTTACATTGGTAAATGTGAAAAATTGAATTTTTTTTGGTCTTTTTTAGGGCTGCACCCACGCCATATGGATGTTCCCAGGCTAGGGGTTGAATCAGAGCTGTCGGCCTACACCACAGCCAGAACAATGCCAGATCTGAGACATATCTGAGCCATATCTCATGGAAACACTGTATCCTTAACTCAATGAGCGAGGCCAGAGATTGAACCAGTGTCCTCATGGTTATGAGTCAGGTTCATTACCACCAAGCCACAATGGGAATTCCTAAAAATGTCATTTTAAAAAAAGGAATATGTGGTTTCATATGTAGTATAACTGTACCATTATAGTAAAAATGAAAACAAGTATTTCATGTAAAAAAAATAGGTGGCACCAGATCAAAGTGCCACTGGTCACCAGTGGGTTTTTTATTTATTTATTTATTTTTGCTTTTTAGGGCCACACCTGTGGCATATGGAGTCCCAGGCTAGGGGGTGAATCGGAGCTACAGCTGCCGGCCTTCAACACAGCCACAGCTACGCCAGATCTGAGCCGCGTCACCACAGCTCATGGCAATGCAGGATCCTTAACCCACTGAGTGAGGCCAGGGATCAAACCCTCAACCTCATGGTTCCTAGTTGGATTCATTTCTGCTGTGCCATGAAAGGAACTCCGGCAGTGGATCACATGTGCTCTGCTCTCTGCCTGTTTCTCCAGTTTTTCAAATTTCCTATAATGTGCTGTCTTCTCATGTATAAGTTTTTGAAAATGTTGGCTGCAGGGGCAACAGATAAATACACCTAGTGCACTTCAAGATCAAAAATAGAAGGAAGGAGGGAGGGAAGAAGAAAAAAGAAGGAAGGAAAGAAAGAGACAAAAAAAGGGGGGGTAGGAGGAATGAGGGCAGTTTGGCTTCTCAAGTCAGGTTGTCAGAAAAACACCTGATAAAATAGCCTTGAAAACTTGAAGCTTTGACTTCTGGTGTTGGAGTACAAGGAGCTGTTTTTTTTTTTTTTTTTTCTCCTTCTGTTTATTAATACCTGAGAGATGTTTGTGTCAGCAGTTAAAAATGGAACAGAAGATAATGTCCTTTTTTCTTCAGTGTAACTGTGAGATATGCCTGCTGCCCCGGGGGACAAAGCAGCAGCTTCTCCACCTTGGGTTTTAGATTCCAAGTCACTTGACAGAGAGGCTCCTTATCTATGTCTACAATGTAATTAGGTAACGTGAGCAACAAAGACATGTAAAAGAAACCCCCTTCTAGGGAGTTCCCATTGGGGCTCAGTGGAAACGAGTCTGACTAGTATCCATGAAGACATGGGTTCGATTCCTGGCCTTGCTCAGTGGGTTAAGGATCCTGCAATGCCACGAGCTGTGGTGTAGGTCGCAGATGTGGCTTGGATCCTGTGTTGCTGTGGTTGTGGCTGGAAGCTGAAGCTCTGATTCGACCCCTAGCCAGGGAACTTTCAAATGCCACAGGTACAGCCCTAAAAAGGAAATAAAGAAAAAAAAAAACAAAAACCAAAAAACCAAAAAACCCTCTAGATCCAAAAGGAAGTGAGCAAACATTGGTACTGAGGAACATCCTTCTAAGTACAGCAAAAGGTCTCTCTTTCAGAATTTTAATGTTGACACATTGCCTCAGGAAATGTTTTAATTAGAGATTTAACAAAACATTTAACATCTATAATGTACAAGGTTGCTATGTATTTTGTTGTCTGGAATCCTGACACCTTCCTTGACATAGTGTGCACACATATTGACACAGCAACACAAGCGGGCTTTCCTCAAAGCATGCAGGAAAGAATGTAAGTGAGTCAGTGGAACTGAGAGCCGGATTGGCCTTCACAAATAAGCTAGACCAGTGCCATCCAGTGCAGCTCCAGGGACAATGGGGAGGCTCTCGAGCTGCCAACATAGTGCCCATGCGTCCTGTCTAATCACTGGACTGGCTGGTAAGACTGGAAAACTAGAACTTTAATTATTTAATTCTATATTACTCAATGAATTTATTACATTGATCATCACAACCCAATTTTATAGCATTTCCCTCCCAAACTCCCAGCGCATCCCCCTACGTCCCAAACTGTCTCCTTTGCAAACCATAAGTTTTCCAAAGTCTGGGAGTCAATATCTGTAGAACTTTAAATTTGGCTGTGGCTGTGTACCGGACGGCACAGATTACGCTTACTTGGCCATTAGAGAAATCAGCGGAGGCACCTGCCACAGGCAGCCTTTCCATCGTCAACATTTCATTCAGGACAGATTGGGGATGGGAAGGAAGGTGAGTGAATGGGTACATCAGTGACCTGCTCAACCTCCCCTCTGAACCTCCTGAAACACCTAGAAACCCCTCCCTGATAGGGGTCCAGGGTAAAATGATCCAAACAGATGAAGGCCCCCACACCCACTCCTATTCTCAGAGTAATCACACATTTGCTGGGACCTCGTATGTTCAAACCTGTTCACCTGTGGGATATTCTCTCCTTTGTTCTTTTTAATAACCAGGTGAGGCTGGAAGAGAGAACTCCCTCCAACCGCCCCTACCACTCACTTTGTATCTCAGGCTAAATGATTGGCTCAGGCTCTCGTATCTTGGAAGCGACTTTGCTGGAAAAGGAGGTTCTGACTCTTAGCTCTCCCTCTTTCCGTTGCATTGGCTGCCCTTCATCTGAGCCCCTGAGAAGGGCTGGGAGTTGGGAAGCTGCCTCTGTATTTAGGGTGAATCATGGGAGCCCCATGGAGCAGGAGCGCCTCACGCAGACCATCCTTGAGGCTGTGTAGACCCAGCATTGCCAAGATGCAGGATGGAGGTCAGTCTGCTGAACTTCCCAGTCAGTACCTTAGGCTAGCTCCTCGACCGCCTTACCTACCCCCCTCCTCCACTGGTGTGATGAGGACACAGTGGCCCCTGGTTGGAGAGCGGGTGAAATGACATACGCACCATGCTCAGTGGGGCCCACACTGTTCAGCCCATGTTGCTCTACACCGCCCTTTGACATAGAAAGACGAAGCTGTGGTCTGATGGCTTCACTGCTGTTTGTAGATTCAGAGCCAGGAGTGTGACCTTGGCTTGGAGCTGCTTCAGAACACTGCTGAATCCTTTAGCATTCCCCACACGTCCCCACCCTAGACAGTTCCCGAGGCTCTTTCTCCCACTATGATGCCATCAGGAGAGGGGAGCCAAGTCTCCGCCCCAGAATCTCTCCATCGTTGCTCTGTGGGGCTCACCCTCACTGTGGCTCCTGACATCCACCAGCATTGTGGGTGCAGCAGTGTGAAGCCCACGCCCAGGGCAAAGGAATAAATCTGGATGAAGTTTCTAAAACTAAACTCTTTCTCCACTGGAAACATCCCCCAGCCCCCTGAGTCCTTCCATCCTCACCACCATAAAAATGGAGTCATTATCAAAATAGACAAGGGGAAAAAAAAAAAAAGAAAAAAGATTAAAAAAAATAATAATAGACAGGGAGTTCCTGGTGTGGCACAGCAGAAACGAACTCAACTAGTATTCATGAAAATGCAGGTTCAATCCCTGGCCTCGCTCAGTAGGTTAAGGATCCAGCATTGTCATGAGCTGTGGTATAGGTTGCAAATGCAGCTTGGATCCCATGTTGCTGTGGCTGTGGCGTAGGCTGGTGGCTGTAGCTCCTAATGGACCCCTAGCCTGGGAACTCCCATATGCTGCAGCTGTGGTCCTAAAAAGCAAAAGCAAAAGCAAAAAAAAAAAAAAAAAAAAAAAAAAAAAAAGGAGAGAGAGAAATCAGCCTGGACATAAAGCCTTCTTCCTGAGTTCAGGACCCTGTCCAGTAATCTTCCTGTCTCCGTCCCCAAGCATCCTGTGACTGAGAACCTCCTTCATGGGCTTTGGGAATATGGGGGGTTGACCCAAGAACACAGGGTCTCAAGGATGTCATTTGGGTCCAGAATTCTCCCCCATATGGGCTGCCCCAGTGTGGGAGAAGACAACCCAAATCATTCAGACCCACACATAAGACAGGGTGGTGGGGAGGGGGTGCTGAAGACCAATACACTGGGTTGGAATGCAGCACAGAGGGTGAGGGCTGTTCTGCCTGGTGAGTGAAAACGCACAGCATCTAAAGACGGTATATAACTGCCCCGGCCCTTCCTGCTCTGTCATCAGGTAAGCACAGCTCAGCCTGACTCCAGGAATCACTGCCCTTTTATGACAGCTCCGAGCATTGCACCCTCCCAATGGACGGCTCCCAGGAGCAGAGTGGCTGTCAGACTTCTCCTGCTAATACAGACAATGACAGGAGAGCAGAGCTCCCCTGGGCCCCCGTCTCAACAGAACATGGCCAGTATTTACAACCACTTCGATCTGTGAAGGGCCACATGTCTCTCCTCCAGTCAGAGCTTACATTTTTGTTCCTGTTTGAAATCTGCATCGTAACAGCAGTGTGGATATATACCTATAAAGCTTTTAGCAACTGGAAAGAATGTTCTGGGTAAAGCATGGTGCTAGTGTAATCCAGATCACAATTTTGATCTTCACAAGAGCCAAATAAATACAACAATCCAGTTCACATTTATGGCCTGAACACCCACCCTGGGGGACTGGGCCTTTTAAGCCATGTGCATCCCTAGACATAAGATGGCTGAAAATTTTATGGCACATCTGCCCATCACGATTATGGGAAAAGCAACATAAAGACCTTGGCCTCACGGGTGAAGAACAGCATGTTAGTAACAGTATAGTGAGAAGGTGCTAGACCCAGGTTTAAGCTCAGGCCATTTACCAGCCCTGTGACCTTGGACCTTTGGACCATAGTTATGCCATTTGGAAAATAGAAAAAAAAAGAATAATAGCTTTTCTTCCTTTATCGCTGGGTGTTGTGGGGAATAAATGAGAAATCTCTTTGTAAACATACAGTGCTTCTACAAGTAGAAGATACTATGAATATTTATAGCCCAAGTGCTCAGAGATTTTTTTTTATAGTGGCTGCTGTGTATTTTGTTTTGTTCTCCCAGGGGTTGCTTTAAAAAATATGGTCTACGTTTCCGTTATGATGGCATTTAGACCTCTGCTTTGTCAAGCAGAGGGGCGAACTTTCATAAATTCTTTTTCTTTATTGAACTAGAAAGGCCTTGTGTCTCTGGTGTATAATGTCACAAACACCTGGTTATGACGGATGGGCAAGAGGCAGAGCCAGTGGCTGCAGCATCATTACCTTCTACATCAAGATGGCACTGGAGCACCTCAGGATGAGGCCAGCATGGGAAACATTGTTTTTAGTGGAGAAGGTGGAAGAGATATGGACATGGAAGATGAAGCTGTCTCCCGCCGAGAGAAATGGAGTGGGGGGCTGCTGGCCATTCCGTGTTACACTGACCGTTCCACGCTGCCCAGCTGGGCAGTAAACATGAAAATGGGGAAGCTCAATTCTCTTTCTTCCATTGAGTCAGGCCTCAGTTTGAAAATCACACAGGGCCTCAGAAATGATCTCTTTAAACACTTAAGTTAGGGGCAGAGAGAGGCATTTCAGTGACCTTAAACTTGGACACTGTTGAGCGAATTCCTCCACAATATAAATACTGAGGGGAGTATACGGAAATGCCCTGTTCAGTGAGAAGTAATAAAACACATGGACCAGTGACTGATAACAGAAAAAGGAGGAACCTCCATGATGGGGAGAGTTGGTTCTGGCTCAGGCTGGGTTGATGCTAAGCTGCTGAAGCCAGTCTTATGAAGTCTCTGCAGAGCCCCTGGGTGCCAGGCTGGGGTACCAGCCTCTCAGACTTGAGATGAAGGCTGCCTTGTGTTCTGAGGGACCTCAGGAGGGGATGGGGGGAGATGGCCCAACAGGGAGCCGTCTCCTTCTTGCAGGGGGCTCTCACCAATGCTGTTTCCCTCTGGCCTTGAGGTAGAATCTCTAGCTTCTGAGTCCTTGAATGTGGAGCAGCTGCACAGCCTCTGCTGTGGGGAGAGATCAGGAATTTTCCTGCAGAGGGAGGCACTAGACCTCCTTTGGGGAAAACTTCCACTTCCATGGGGGGGGGGGCTTGTTTAATTTTTTTTTCTGGATAATGTCTCATTAAATTATATGGGTGCTTTGACTCATATGGCCTTAGCCCCTAGAGCCTAGAAAAAGATAAAGAGAATTTTTCTTTCTTTTTTTGTCTTTTTAGGACCACACCCAAGGCATATGGAAGTTCCCAGGCTAGGGGTCAAATTGGAGCTGTAGCAATGTGTTTTATTTTTATTTTTTCAGTTTTAGCATTTACTCCCCCCATCACATTCTTGGAACTATCTTCATTGAAGCTCAACAGGAAACTGCATTGATGGAGAAGATGCTGGCTTTGCTGTCATGAAATAGCTGCTGGAGCTGTCTGGAAGGTATATGTGCCTTGGGGGACCACAGAGATGCTGTGAGTGTGGGCAGCAGGAGGGCAGCCAGCTGACCTGCCACCAGCCCAACAGCTTCCGAGCAGGTACCCAGGGTGTTGCCTTAGTCCTTCACATGGGTGGGGGCAGGGCTTGCACCTCCTCCAGGCACTCGTCATAGGCTTCCTGGTAGTCCTTATGGGACTTGACCATTATCACACAGGTGGGGCGCTTGGAGCCAGCAGCTGCACCCAGGTTCGTCTTAGAGGGGATATAGATGTAGGGCAAATTCCGGTCTTCACACATAACTGGGAGATGGCAGTATACCTCAACCGGTAACGTGTCTCCTGCCAAAACCATGATCCCTTTCTTGCCTTTGTCAATAAATTTCTGAACCTCCTTCACCCCGTGCTGAATCTGCTTCTGCTTTATGGCTTTCTTGATGCATTTGTAGAGCTTCCCCGTAAGTCTGCGAGAAGCCAGGGGGTGCACAGTGGGGTTCAGATTTCACCAGCAGTTCATGGTAAGCATGCTCCCCACAGCATGCTTCTGTCTGAGCCTCTGGCCTGTTGGGATCTGCCTTTATTTTGGTCATGGCAGCGACTGGGCAATCAAGTGCCCAAGAACTGCAATGTGTTTTAAATAGGATCTTTTGCTTGGAGTAGGTATTAAAAATGGTGATGTGGGAGTTCCCGTCGTGGCGCAGTGGTTAACGAATCCAACTAGGAACCATGAGGTCGCGGGTTCGATCCCTGCCCTTGCTCAGTGGGTTAACGATCCGGCGCTGCCGTGAGCTGTGGTGTAGGTTGCAGACGCGGCTCGGATCCCGCGTTGCTGTGGCTCTGGTGTAGGCCGGTGGCTACAGCTCCGATCCAACCCCTAGCCTGGGAACCTCCATATGCCGCGGAAGCAGCCCAAGAGATAGCAACAACAACAACAACAACAACAACAACAACAAGACAAAAAAAGACAAAAAAAAAAAAAAATGGTGATGTGGGAATTCCTGCTATGGCGCAGTGGGTTAAGAATCTGACTGCAGCAGTTTGGGTACTGCAGAGGTGAGGATTCAATCCCCGGCTTGGTGCAGTGGGTTAAAGGATCCAGCATTGCCACAGCAGTGGCTCAGATGTGATCCTTGGCTGGGAACTTCCATGTGCTATGGGTGTGGCTATTAAAAAAATGGTGATATGGGTGCTTGCTTAGGAATTCACACATGTGGTATCTGTGAGCATGTCAGCCAACACTGAAAGCCTGTCAGCAACCAGGAATCCACTGCATGGGCTTGTTCTGACTTTTCCATTCTCTGTTCACTGCCTTAGTGACTTAGTGCTTGATGGTTTTATAAAGGGCTGTTAGGATACTTCACAATGGCAATTTCACTTGCATTTAGTTTCCACAACCTAAATCAACTGCTAGGCCCTTTTCAAAACCATAAAGCTCCTTTAGAATTATCCTGCAAATAATTCCACAAAAGGCATATTTTAATAACGTGTTGTTTCCTGCTGGCATTTAGCTGTGATGTATATTAATGAAAATAGTGCACTTTTTATATGAAAACAGTCTCAGCTTTCTGCCAGGATAAGATTAGAATGGGGTATTATTTGATGGTATTTAGCCAGAAGACACCTCCTCTAAACAAGGTTCTCAGGGGAGCTAGTGACATAAAGAGCAACAGTAAAAAGAAACAGTGTACCTGCTTTTATAAAAACTTTTAGAGACTGATATAAGCAGAGCACCACCCACGCCTCCCAACATGAATAGCTGAACAGACAGAAAAGTTTCCCAGCAAAGTGATCAAAGTATCCAGATAATCTCAGAGATTATAATCACATACAGTTTATTACTGGCAGCTCCCAGAGCCTTGGAAGCGGAGAGTGAGACAACATTAAAACAAGCCTCAGGGCAGAACAGTGTGACCCTGGGTATTTCCTGATTCTTTGCATTGTATGGTACATCCAGGTGGGGATGCAAAGCAGAAAGAATGAACTAATCCAGAAGCAGCATGACAGAGGGCTCAATGCCTGGACTCTAGGACCATCCTCTTTCGTCCTAATTGAAGTACCATTCCCTGTTATAGGATGTCCACCTTCCTAAGAGGGAGGCTTTGGCGGTGAGGAGCTCTCACTTCTGAATCCTCAAAGTTGAAATCCTGTGCGCCCCAGCTCTGGATACTTACATGGCACAGGGACCTTCCATGTTACCAGCTGGCTCAGGTGGCCATGCCAAGAGAAAGGAGGGAATGCTGGTCCTGAGTCGAGCCCTGGGGCCTCACGTGACCCTCCTCCATGGCATGATTGAGTGTCTCACAGGTGCCTTCACCTGGCTGAGGCTAGGGTCCACATCCAGTCTGTTCCCAGCTACACCCTCCTCCATCTCCCCATCTTAGGTAACAGCACATGTGCTGGGGCCAAGAATCCGAGTCCCTCTGCATTCCTCTCTTTTCCTTCCCCCCACTTGCAGCATCTTTCCCATCAGCAAGTCCTGTTGGTTTTACTTCCCAAATGAACTTGCCCACTTGTTGCTGTTTATATGGCTATCACCTTAGTCTCCCCCTCCCCGCTTCCTGTGGGGCCACCACCACCAAGTCCATTGGGTCTGGACTAAAACCTGCACCTGTGGGCCAATCTGGCCCCCATGGCCTCCAGGGTCTGGGCTGTCTGTCCACTTCTCCCACTTCCCACCCCACCCCCACTCTCTCCAGTCTCATCTGCTCTTTGTGTAAGGGGTTCCTTCTGTTCATTTAGGCTAAACTGCCATCTCCCTGGACACATCTTTCCTGACCCCTTAAACTAAATAAGCCACCTTTCTGCCCCAACCCCATTATTTGTTCTGTTTCATTCTTAGGATCTCTAATCCAAGATGGTATCATTTGTTTGTGGGTGTACTCCTGGTCACCCCCTGTGATAGGAGCACCATGTCAGTTTGCTGCTATATCTCCATGACAGAAGCAGTGTCCATAAAGCATGTTTGATGTGTTCTCAGAAAACACTGGCTGAACAAGTAGGTGATTTTTAAGTCACCCTCCCTGAAGTCAATGTGAGCCCAATGATGCTCTGCAAATGGGATCAACCAATTGTGCAGCATCTCTGCTTCTGGGGAAGATGCAACCAGGTAGGTGGGCATGATGTGAGCTCATGAGTGAGCATGATCCTATCTCCTGGACAAAGCTGTCAGCAAGCAAGCACTGTTTCTGCTCTGCACTGAGTGCACTGTTAGGTGCTACTGAGTCAAAGGGCTCCAGGAACTCACTGTGTGGCCTGGGGGTGGGTGTGACCCCCCCCCACTAAAGGAGAATTAGATGCCAATAATTCAGAGGGATTTAAAGAGGCCAAGATCACTATGAAATGCAATTGCTGGGCTAAGCATTACCAAAGGAGGCAGAGAATCTGGAGGGACAGATGCGAAGAGAAAGAGGAGGGCTTGCGGGTACAGGAAGGGGTGCAAATGAGAGGAGGACAGGCTGTGGGGACATGGATCAGCCGGGGCCAAATTTTGCCCTTGGAAAGCCCCAAAGAGACTGATTAGATTCTGCACAAACTATGGGCATTTAGAATGTTCGACTATTTAGGGTCTAAAAGAATTCAGAAACAAATAGGTGGGATGAAATGTGAGTTCTTAAGACATTACTCTCCTCTATAAGGCTCTGGTGGTATTTTTCTTGGGAACTGGGTTCCATTTATTAAACCAAGAGTTACTTCTGCCTCCTCTGTACCGGGTACAGTGCTTGTGGTAGGGGTTCCACAGGCAACAAGATCACAGTTGTTGCACCCAAAAGGTTGTAATCCATCCAAAGAAGCAAATAGTATGTGGACACATTCAAAATGATCATTTAAGTGTAATTTTAAAATTGCTTGTTTCAGGCAAATTCTTTTCTATTAGTGATGTGGGAAGACAGAAAGAAAGAAGATGCTATTCACAGGTTATTTGCAAGGCTGTACCACAGTGTGTTGAAAAGGCAGTGAGGTGAGACACACAGAACAAAACTGTAGGTACTAGTGGGGAGAGGGAAGGGGGAGGGGCAATATAGGGGTGGGGGATTGAGAGGTACAGACTATTAAGTATAAAATAAGCTACAAGATATCTTGAATACAACTGATATTTCATAATAACTACAAAAGGAGTATAACCTTTAAAAATTGTGAATTACTCTATTGTACACTGTAACATATAATGTTGTCTAGTAATTATAACTCAATATAAAACAAATAACCAGTATATATGTGCAGGGCCCATATGATTGGGACCCACATAACTGGAAAAAAAAAAAAAGGATAGTGAGGTCGAAACTGAGCAGGACCCTATGAGGCCTTCCTGGGGCAGATCCCCACCCCACCCCCAAGTCCTCTGCCCACCTTCTGTCTGTAGAAAAACTTTAGCCAAAGAACACATTTAACCAGAGAAGTGATAAAAATGCAGAAGCAAAGGAAAACAGTCAAAAAAGACCCAATAATAATAGGTTAGCCATTAAACAAAGCCAAGGACATTTAGTTCCTCCTCAAGGACCATAGATACTATTCTGAGCCACTGCCTTTGAAATATTTTTCAGACACTGAAACCCCCACCAGGTGGAAGAAGTTAACTACATGATGGCCTGTCAATAGCCAGGACAGAAACTGCTCTACCTTGCACAATTCTGAGAACTGGCTTCAAGGAAATGGGAAAAAACTGATCCTGGAACTAAAGATCAACCATACTAAAACAATCAAGATGATGCTGATCAGACTCTGGCATGATCAGTTTCAAGATGATGGTCAGAGCTGACTGTGCTGTTTCTGCATGTAGTCCCCACCTCGGCCAATACACCCCTAGCATGCCCCTTTAAAAGCTCTTGCCCTGGATTGACAATGGGCAGTTGGTTCTTTGGGACATGAGTCCACCTTCTCCCCATGTTGCTGGCCTCTGAAATAAAGGAAACTTTCCTTTTTACCCAATGTTTTTCTCTCAGTGTGGGGTTCCTGAGCCATGAGCAGGCAAACTTGGGTTCAGTAACAAGGTGGCCAGTGACGAAACAACCACAGCCATGGAAGAACAGCTGCAAGGGTCCCACATGGAGTCCCAGCTCCCTCTTTTTCTTCCTCCTGCCTTTAGGTATTTCTGCCAGTTTAATCACAGCTGTGTAAAAATACATAAGCTTTGAACAAGACATGATAAACATGTGTCTGGCAGCAATGCCTGCAACTGGAATGAAGCTGGTGAGCATGACTGTCCATGTGCCAGAGGCTGGAGCCAGGTGGAGCTCCTGACCCATGCCTACAAATGAAGAGGGGTGATGTAGCCACTCCCATGATTAGAACAGAGCCTTTCACAAAGGACCAGGCACTGCTTCCTCCAAGACTGCCAGTCACCATCATCACTAAATGGTCAGTTGTCTGGTTCTGTTAGAAAGATTTCATGGAGAATTGTGGTAAGTCGTGGCTTTAACTTGGTCCTCTCCCTTGCCTCTTGGATGAAAATTCAATAGTTGTTACTTCTGCTTAGAGACTTTAACACTCCCTGGTTATGTCGATTCTTGTTTCATCCTAGAGCATTGTCCTCAAAGGTTATGGTGGCCCATGAAGACCTTTTTTCACAATGTAATGGTACATTCAGAAATGTAAATTTTTTATGGAAGTTCCCAGGCTAGGCGCTGAATCAGAGCTACAGCTGCCAGCCTTCACCACAATGTGGGATCCAAGCTGCATCTGCAACTTACACCATGGCTCATGGCAATGTTGGATCCTTAACCTACTGAGTGAGGCCAGGGATTGAACTCACATCCTCATAGATACTAGTTTGGTTTGTAAACCTCTGTGCCACAATGGGAACTCTGAGAAATGTAAATTCTTAAATGTAAAGTCAACTCTAAACAGCCAGATACACTTGGTGAATTATTGAGCAATCATCTATTATCAGATGTCTCTTCTATGGTTTTGTTCTTCCTGTATTTGTTTGCTGGGCCTGCCATGACACAGACTGGGCGGCTCAAACAACAGAAATTTATTTTCTCATGGTTCTGGAGGCCAGAAAGCCAAGATCCAGGTGTTGGCAGGTTTGGCTTCTCCCGAGGCCTCTCTGCATTCGGCTGCCCTCCTGCTGTGAGGAAATGATCTTTCCTTGGTGGTCCCACCCCTGGTGTCTCTCTGTGTCTCCAAATGTCCCCTTCTTATAAGAAACAGATTGGATCAGGGCCCACCTAACCACCTCATTTTACTTCATCACCACTTCAAAGGGCCTACCTTCAAATCAGGGCATAACCAGAAGCTCTGGGGGTCAGGGCTTCAACACCTGGATTTGGGGGAACATAGTTCTGTCCATAACCCTTCTCAGCCCTAATACACAGCTGGTCCTGAGGGGCAGTGACTGGAATTCAGGACTCATGGAGGGCTTGCTCTGGGGCTGGGGAGGCACTGCACCTGCTCCAGAGCCCTGTGAGGGGACATAAGAGCTGGAGGGGGCTGAGGTCCTGCTTGTCCTTCCCGCTGTATCCAGATTGCACAGAAAGCAGAGGCCTGAGCTCTTATCTTGCTCCGACACAGAGACAAAGCTGGAGAGCTGCAAGAGTCCACAGGACACAAGCTTTGCTTGTAGATGTGGAGCCCAGCTCTGTATGAGAACAGGCAGCAGGTGCGAGGGAAGAGACCAGAGCGTTGGTGGTAGGAGGCCGTGGGAGGGGTGGCACGTGTGGGAAGGGGGCTTCTTGTCAATTACCATATGCAGGCCTTTTGTGTAAGAACCCAAATGAACGTGAGGTAAGCTAATGGGAATTTACACCCCTTTTCAATGACACATGGAGCAAAGGCTGGGCGAGGCTGCAGAGCCTACCTGAGATAGGTGATGTGAACACACCTGACCTCAGAGCCCCTCACCTCCCATGCACAAGCACGTACTCTTTTCTTCCTGTGGACCATACTTCATTTTAAATAAACAAGCTAAGGGTCTTACCTTCATTTTCCGGTCAGAAGTGTGGGTAGATTCACCTGGTTTTCACTCTGGGTTTGCCAAGGCTAAAAGCAAGCTGCAGCTGCAGGGCTCTGCCGGGTAGCTGCAGGGAGACATGCTCCCAGCCTCACTCGGGTCATGGACAGGATTCTGCCTCGGGAGCTCAGGTGACCAAGGCCCCCGCTCCCCCTGCACGTTGTCACTTGAGGGGTCATGCCCGGCTGTTGCTCCCCTGGGCTCCTAGTCGTCACCTTCCAAGCCGCAGCTTTTCCACCGCCCCTTTCTGCCTCTAGTGAGAAAAAGTCCTCAGCTTTTATAGGCACATGCATGGGGTATGGGCCCACCTGATAATCCTAGAGAATCTCATTCCTCCAATCCCACCTGCAAAGGTCTATTGCCTCTTTGCAGTGGAGAGGGGTGGAGGTAGGTCATGCACTCGGGAGGGCGGGCTTGCCCAGCCCATCACAGGAGGGGAACTCCAGGGTGGGGCTGGGGGCCCAACTTTCCCTTATAGGTGATGAAACCCATTTGGGCTGAACAGCCAAGAGGGAGGACAGGGAAGTGGGAAGGCTTGCGGTCTGGTAAGAAATCTGCTCCCAGGAGATGCAACTGGCTTCAGTGGGTGAAGTGGGTTAAATGGGTGAGAGATTAGAGCCAGGAGATGAGTGTGGAGGCTTTCAAACTATCCAAAGTGGGCATAATGAGGAAATGAAGTAGGGCTAGAAGTCCATTTGCCCAAACTCCATTTCTCCCGGAGTAAATAAATGGTCCCTTTGGTTTGATGCCAGTTCTCTGCATTTCCAGTCTGGGCAGCACCAGATACGTGGATGATGCCCCCATGAAAATAGTCAACAAAGAGGAAAAAGATTTATAAAAACTTCAAATGGGGAGTTCCTGTTGTGGCTCAGCAGGTTAAGAACTTGACTAGTATCCATGAGGATATGGGTTTGATCCCTGGCCTCGCTCAGAGGATTAAGGACCTGGTATTGCTGTAAGATGCTGTGTAGGTTGAAGATGCAGCTCAGAACCCACATTGCCGTGGCTGTGGTGTAGGCCAGAAGCTGCAGCTCTGACTCAACTCCTGGCCAGGGAACTTCCATATGCCGTAGGTGCAGCCCTAAAAAAAAAAAAAAAAAAAAAATCTCAGGAATCAAAATGAGAAAATTAAATAACCAGAAAGAACAATGGTCAAAAGACATTTCAGAGAAGAGAAAACCTAAATGGCCTATAAACAAATGAGAGAATGTTTAACTTGAATTTTCAGGGAAATTCATTCTAAAACTACAATGTGAGTTGACACAAGCCTGCACTTTAATACATTAGCAGCTGTATTCCTAAGTGCCCCAAACTGGAGCCAACCCAGATAAAAAACTGGTCAGTGGGCCAAGAAACAGGGGTACTTACCATGAAGAAAAGCTGCATAAAAGCTGCTCATTTTAGCCATAAAACCAATGACCTGTGACCCGTGCAAGAACCTGGCTGGATCTCAGGAGATTTATGATGAATGAAACAAGCAAATTCCAAAAGGCTACGCACTGTGTGATTCCAGCTACAGCAGTCTTGAAATGAAGCAGGTTCTGGAGATGTGTGGTGAGTCGTCAGCTGTCAGGAGAGGAGAGGATAGGGTGTGGTGGTGGGGGGGGGTCAGTGGTGTACTGTATTCAGCACCACCAGGGACCCCTGTGATGCTGGGAATGTTCTGGATCCTTCTGTGATGGTGGATATACAAACCGAGACATGATAAAACTGCACAGAACTAAATGCATCTGAGCAGGAAAGCGAGCAGGTGAGCCTGGGGAGGCCCGACCAGGATCAGCAGGTGTGTCTCTGCCGGTGTCCTGGCTGGGACCCTGCACTGAAGTTTTGCAGGTGCTACCCTGGGGGGCTGGTTGGAGGGTTAGGGAATCTCTGCGTTGTTTCTAACAACTGCATGGGAATCCACATTGTCACAAAATAAAAAGTGTAATGAAATAACGGCACATGCACTATATTTCATACCTACCAGAGTGAAAAACTCATCCAGTTGGACCATATGTGTGGGCAGGGCTGTGGGACAGCATGAACTTTCACCCATGGGGTGGGTAGGTCCAGAAACCTGTTTGCCCGGTGACGAAGTTGGTCTACTTGATGCAGTAATCAGAACTCCCACTCTAGTCGTAGGACCAGCTGTGTTTTAGTGGGGCCAATGCCAAAGGAAGTGAGGAGTTCAGGAGCCCCTTATTCAGAAGTGAAGAATTCAAGACAGAGACGGCAGAGCTTAGAAGCAGGGCAAGTCCTTGTAATTGTGGGGCCCTGTGTGATGGCCTGGGTGTCAGTTCTGTGATGGGGTCTGGGACACGACACCTCCAATTATGGTACCTTGACATATTGAGTACTTTAAGCTGAATGGAGTTTGAGAAAATGGCAGAAGCATGAAGGTCACTCTGACCTTGCTTCCCTGAAGCAGGTCCTCCGGTGAGAGGTGGCCTCTGTGCACCCAGAGGAAGGAGAACATCTGTGACTCCAAGCACAGGGGGACCAAGAAGAATCCCAGCAGGCAGGCCCTGCTGACCCCCCTGTTGCCATGGTTACCCATCCTCTCTGACCCCGCCCTCCCCCAGGGCTGTCTGCTCTCAGCACACCCAGCTTCAAAGGTCTGTTTCTTTGGATCCTTCTGTCCTTGTGAAGGCTCCCGTGTCACATGAAATTGCACTAATCTGTGTGCTTTTCTCCTGTCTCCTGTCTTTGTCACTGTAATTTTCAGACACAGCCAGGAGTCCTAGGAGAATGGAGGAAAACTTTTTTCTCCCTTATACTTACAGCCACATTGAAGCATCTGAGAAACAAAATACTGACCTAAAAAAAAAAAAAAAAAAAAAATCCTGGAAATCCACTGCTGGTAGGAATGCAAATTGGTGCAGCCACTATGGAGAACAGTATGGAGGTTTCTCCAAAAAATAAAAATAGAATTACCACATGATCTAGCAATTCCACTTCTGGGCCTATATCTGGAAAATTCTCATTTGAAAAGATACAGGCACCCCAATGTTCATCGTAGCACTATTCATGATAGACAAGTCATGGAAACAGCATAAATGCCCATCAGCAGAGGACTGGATAAAGAAGATGTGGTGTGTGTATATATATGGGAAAGCCATGAGAAGGAATGAAATACAATTTGCAGGAATGTGGATGGACCTAGAAATTATTATACTAAAATGAAGTCAGAGAAAGGCAAATACCATATCACTTATATGTGGAATATAAAATGTGATACAAATGAACTTATTTAAAAATCAGAAACATACTCACAGACATAGAAAACAAACTTATGGTACCGAAAGGGAAACAGCGAGATGGGAGGATAATTATGAGGTTGGGATTAACAGATATATACTATTATACATAAAATAAATAACAAAGACCTATTGCATAGCCCAAGTCAAGGACAGACCATTGGGGAAGGATAGTTAGGAAAAGTGGCATCATGAGTGGTGGCTCGAGGTAGGAAAGGTGTGGGAATATTCCACAGAAGTTCAGTGTGTTTTAGAAAGCAGGGGACAGAGTGTGAGTGGCTGCACAGAGTGAATCATCCTCTAGAACCAGACAGTGAAGGCCCCTTTCTGCTCTCGTGAACATTTCGACGTCATCAGTCGACCACACGGAGAACAGCTTCAGTTGAGCTGAAGGGTCAGAATCCAAACTTAGTCTCTAGGTGGGGATTTGGACCATTAAGAAGGGCTGTGCATTTGAATAAATGACTCATGGGAGGAAATGGTTTTTGCCGTCACAACCAAAACAGGGTAAGACAGAGCTTCTTTAATTAGCATGCCTCTTACTATGGTATTTTTTTGGTTCTGGCATCATGATTACAGAAGACAGACAAACTTCCAGTGTCACCGTGCCCTAAGAAACTTCTCTCACTGAACTGAGCCCCACTCAGATCAGCTGTCACCGTGCCTTCTTCCTACTCACCAGCTCACTGTGGGATGGTGCCTGAGGTGGCTGCCGGAGGGGCCGGGGCGGGTGTGGGGAGTGGGCCTCTGGGGCTCACTGCCTGATGTCAGGCTTCTGATATTCAGGGCCCCCAGTTGTAATTGTGCCTCTCCCCCTGGGTGGACCCATAAGCACCCTTAGGTGTGGGTGGCGGCCCAGTGTTGCTGTGCTCACTGACTCAGGCTTCAGAACCAGCTCACACCCGGACCTGGTGGGAATGGATCCTTGGCCCCAGGCTGGCCTGAGGATGCCCAACCCCTTTCTCCCTCAGGCCCTAACCTGCCTCCTTTGCTCCTCAACCATGGATGTAGCCTCTCTTGATTATCCCCTCTTGTCAAACCAAATTCTTCACAGGAAACTCCAAGCAAGGCTTTTTTTTTGTTTGTTTGTTTGTTTTTGTCTTTTTTTTTGCTATTTCTTGGGCCACTTCCATGGCATATGGAGGTTCCCAGGCTAGGGGTCCAATCGGAGCTGTAGCCGCCAGCCTACGCCAGGGCCACAGCAACGCGGGATCCGAGCCGCGTCTGCAACCTACACCACAGCTCATGGCAACGCCGGATCGTTAACCCACTGAGCAAGGGCAGGGACCGAACCTGCAACCTCATGGTTCCTAGTCGGATTCGTTAGCCACTGCACCATGATGGGAACTCCCAAGCAAGGCTTTTTGTCGAGATATTAGTCTGCCATCTTCTCCGTCTGCGAGCTTTCTGATTAAAGTGACTATTCCTGCCCCAACAACTCGTCTCTCAATTTATTGGCCTGTCGTGTGATGAAGAGAGTGAACTTGGGTTTGGCATTATCATGAGTGTTACCCTTGGGTACGCTGACACTGTGGCCGGTTGGGACCTTGAGTGCCTTCCCCCAGACCCAGCCCTGTTAAACCCGACCATGGGAGGAAACCCAGATATGCACTCCCAACTTCCACAGCCCTGCACAGACCACTAAGGCTTCTGAACGAGTTCACTTCTAAGCAGGGAAGAGGCACCTCTCACAGAATTCCATCAAGATTCTCATCCCCAGTTTTTATCAGACATGCAGTTTACCAGGCCTTCTCCTGGGCTTATCGTCTCCAACTTGGCAGTTAGGGCAGCGTGGCAGCTTGTACCAAAGGCAGCCACCGTTATCCTCCCAAACAACACCATCTTCTGCAGGGGACCTCAGCACTGCTGCCTGCAATGGGGGCAGCCTTGTGTGTCCCTGGACCTGGAGTAGAGGACATGGTGGCAATGATGCTGAGCCATTGTGGCCTTGAGGCCACCTGCATCTTGGGATGCACCCTCTGGGATGCACCCAGGTGCTGATGTGGTGAGAGGCCCCAGTCTCACGGAGAGGCCATGAGTACTTGCTCTGCTCATCACCCAATTGCAAGTATCCACTGGCAGCTACTGGACATCTAGCCCAGACAAAACTTCGGACAACCACCAAGTCCGCTGGCATGTGACAGCTGCCCCAGAGAGACCCCAAGTGATAACTGGTCCCTGAGCCCTCCACCCTGCCACCTGAGAAAGGGCAATCAATGGTTTTAAGCCATGAAGCTTTGATCTATAATTTTTCTAAAATTCATCTTTGGTAAATGTACATTTCAGGGTTTTTTTAGTATACTCACAGAAGTGTGTAAACACCACCACTGCCTAACAAAAGAACATGTTCATCACTCCCCAAAGAACCCCCATGAGCAGTCTCTCTCTCCCCACAAACCCAGTCCCTGAAAAGCACTCATCTATTTGGCCTCTATGGGTTTGCACATTCTGAACATTTCTTAGTAATGATGTCATTCAAAATACGGTCTTTGTCACGTAGCTTTGTTCATGTGGCAGAGGGTTTTCAAGGTGTGTCCATGTAGTAGACACATCTGTGCTTCATTTCTTTGATTGTTGTCACTGAATAATATTCTGTTGTATGGCTACACCGCATCTTGACTGTCCTTTAAGCCTGTACATTTTGGCTGCAGCCATGGAAGCCTGGGGCACGGTAGGCGTCGAAGATGAAAGAGTGAAGAGAGTATTTTCTGCGTTGGGATGATTGCACTGGGGTGCACTTTATCACTGTCTGCAGGCAAGACGTTTTGCACTCAAGGTACTCTGTTCTTCCAGCAAAATCCTATGGTGCACAGTTTCACACTATCTTGTGTTAATTTTTATTTATATAACATGACATGTATATTGAAACAACCGTATTTGAAGTAGGTAAGAGTTAAGTCAATGTATGACAAATTGTAATAAAGGCTTATATAGATACAGATTTTCTGGCCTGTTAACCTAAAACTGGACTTAGGCCCAGTGTCACAAACAACCAGGTTATTTATTAATGTTATTTTAAGGAGAAAGAAATACCAAACAGATTTTTTTTTTTTTTTTTTTTTTTTGTCTTTTGTCTTTTTGTTGTTGTTGTTGTTGCTATTTCTTGGGCCGCTCCCGCGGCATATGGAGGTTCCCAGGCTAGGGGTCGAATCGGAGCTGTAGCCACCGGCCTACGCCAGAGCCACAGCAACGCTGGATCCGAGCCGCGTCTGCAACCTACACCACAGCTCATGGCAACGCCGGATCGTTAACCCACTGAGCAAGGTCAGGGACCGAACCCGCAACCTCATGGTTCCCAGTCGGATTCGTTAACCACTGCGCCACGTCGGGAACTCCCCAAACAGATTTTTTTTTGTTTTTGTTTTTTGTTTTGGCCATGCCTGCCTCATGCAGAAGTTCTTGGGCCAGGGATCAAACCTGTGTCACAGCAGTGACAGGAGCCACTGCAGTGACAATGCCGGATCCCCCGCCTGCTGAGACACCAGAGAACTCCTTAAGGAGAAAGAACTATCCAGAGTGTGATATAATTCAATGTGGAAGACAAGTTGGCACGAGGCAATGACATACACACACTGGGACTGTAACCATCCCCAGAGAGGCTGTTCGGGCCCTCCTGGGTAGAGGGGTCCTCTGCACACCTCCAGTTCCTGAGCACACCTCAGCACTCCTGGTTCTCAAGCTGCTTGTTTGGTCAATAAGAATCTCTTCCCTGTGCTGTCTTCCCACGGGTCCAGGTCCTAGTGCCCAACATTGTGCCCGATACTGGTGGGAGGAGCCAGGACCAAAGACCAAAGGTGGTCGTGTGCTCGGGATGGGTAGTTTGAGATGCAGAACTTCTTCAACACAGGCTTGGAATTTCTGCAGGAAAAGCATCTTTAGACGAATTGCAGTTATGGACGCGTGTCCCACTCAGCTTGCCTCCCCCACTTCTCCCTGGCTCCTCACTCAGAGAAGAGCGAGCACTCACAGACTTTCCATTACCGCTGGACAAGGCTCGATGTTGAACTTCTAGGAGCCCAGGAAGCTTGTGGGCTCCTCGGTGGCTGCCCCATGCCTGCCTTCTAGCCCCTTAACTGCTTATCCTCCACCATCATTGTACCCCTGATGTGCGTGAAGCGGGGCTATGTGCAGAGTCCTCATTTAGCCTCGACAATCAGTCTGAGGCTCTGCTCGTCCCCAGCGGTGCTGCACTTTAACAACGTTCATTAGGACCTGCTCTCTGTGCTTCAGTAGAACCACGGATTTCATACAGCGAGGCACTGAACCATCTCCACACTTGTGATGAACTCTTAAGCCATTGTCCCTGACAGCAGAGTGTGGGTGGCAGATGGTGGGTTCCAGGACTCCTGGGCCAAGGGCTTGGGATGGGGGGATTGGTGGGTGGGGCATTGCCCTGGTAGAGGGCACTCAGCATGTGCTCTCCCCTGAGCTCACCTTCCTAAAGCACCAAGAACTCTCCCAGTGCCCTCCCAGCCCACTGAAGGGAGGGTTCTGGATGCAGACGCATGCCTGCTATGATACCCTGTGGAGGGTGGAGGAGTAGGGGTCATCCTTGTGCCGCAGAGGCTGCCACAGAGCTGGGTCATGCAGTGCCCGTGTGCAGCCCTCCCACCGAGAATGGGAGGTGTCTGTGATGATGGGAACTGTGTCTGATCTCCGAATCTCCCCTCTGGAGGTGTGTCCTGAAACGAGTGTCTGGCTGTGGTCCCCCAGCTCCCCCTGCACTACCTATGATTTGGTAGCTGCTCAATATCCTGTAAGAAGTCCATCTGCCTGGAAACCTGGACTAGACTGTTAAACCCACTGAGGAGGCAGCGAGGCTGGTGAGCTGGATCCTCTCTGGCTGCTTTGGGCTGTCCTGCCAGAGGCTTGACACTGAATAACTTGGTATTAAACACAGTACTTGTTCAATATAATTTTTTTTTTTTGTCTTTTTAGGGCTGCACCCCTGGCATATGGAGCTTCTCAGGCTAGGGGCTGAATTGGAGCTGCAGCCGCTGGCCTACACCACAGTCACAGCAACACCATATCCAAGCCGCATCTGCGGCCTACACCAGAGCTCATAGCAATGCTGGATCCTTAACCCCCCTGAGTGAGGCCAGGGACCGAACCCATATCCTCATGGATACTAATCGGGTTTGTTAACTGCTGAGCCATGACAGGAGCTCCCACTATAAAGTTTAACTGAAAGAGTAAATAATATATTTACATTAAGCAACTAAGAGTATTTTTCTTTTTATGGTCACACCTGTGGCATATGGAAGTTCCCCAGGTCAGGGGTCAAATTGGAGCTACAGCTGTGGCAACACCATTTCCTTAATCCTCTGGGTGAGGCCAGGGATTGAACCTGCGTCCTCACAGAGACAACATTGGGTCCTTAGCCTGCTGAGCCACAACAGGAACTTCTACAGTATTTTTTAAATTGAAGTATAGTTGATTTACAATATTTATTTGTAAATCATTTACAATATCATGTCATTTCAGGTGTACAGCCCTGTGATTCAGTTTTATACACACACACACACACACACACACACACACACACACACAATTTATATATATATTTATATATTCAGTTATATATATTCTTTTCATATCCTTTTCCATTATAGGTTACTACAAAATACCAAGTAGAGTTCCCTGTGCTATATGGAAGGTCTGCGTTGGTTATCTATTTTATATATAGCAGTGTGTATCTGTTAATCCCAATTTACAGTACTTTAAAGTCTACGTACTCTAATTTCTCAATCTATAAGACACATATGGGGGATATAAGATGATGAAAACTTAGTGCTTAATCAGATTGGTGGCCTCCAAAGGTGGGGGTGGGGGGTGAAACGGGTGGAGGTGGCCAACAGGTACAAATTTCCAGTTATAAAGTAACGCAATCCCGAGATATAATGTATAGCGTGGTGATACAATTATGACACTGTGGTGCATATTTGAAAGTTACTGAGAGAAAAGATCTTAAGAATTCTCACTATAAGAAAAAATTTCATAACTATGAGGTGACAGCTATTAACTGCACCTACTGCAGTGATTATTTCATAACTGTGAATCATTACATTGCACACCTGAAACTAATACAATGTTATACCCGAATTTTCAAAAATATGAAAAAAACTTAGTTCTTACCCCAAATGCAAGGGATACAGGCATACTGCTCCCTCTGCCATCATAAAGGCATCAGCATGGTACGAGGCAACACCTGCAGTTACTTCCTTTGTCCCTGAAAGAGGACCAGATAGCCCTGCTCCTTGACTCTGGACTTGGCAACGTGATGTGCTTTGGCCTGCGGCATGTGAGGGGACCGGACCCGTGTCACCTCCAAGCAGAAGGTGAGAGTGGCTCTGAGTCTCTACCAGCCTGCTCGTTCCTTCAGCCACAAGAACACCCCAGATGGGGCTGCTCTAGCCTTGATCCCTGAATTGGAGAAGGCACAGTCTACTTGTGATGAGGGCATGACATCTGTATTATAAATTAGAGATTTGGGTTTGGGGTCCTTTGCTGTTGCACACAAATAGATTAGTACCCACAGAAGAGAGGCATTTTGTCTTACAGGCAGACCTTGAGTAAGAATTCTGGGAGGCAGGGCAGCATAAGGTTTACATGGAGGGGTAAGGACCTCAGTGAGCAGGCAGAGAAAAAGGCAGGAAAGAGATGGATGTGCAAACTTGCAGGCAGTTTGGGGCAGAGGGTAATCTGACAGGTCTAGGAACTCCGGAGTGATCGATGGGAAGTGGAGGATTCTTTCAGTCACATTCGGAGAAACCTGAACATCACTTTCAGGGCAATGCTGCTCAGAGTGGTTGCAAGGGGGTCTCTGAAGGAGAGAGAGCAGTCAGTGGAGATTTAGGAATGTTTATGGGGCTGAATTAGAAATGATGTGTGAAGATATGAGAGGAAAATTGGGATCGGAGATGGAGCCTTGGAAAGTTGTTCTGAAATCAGTAAGGAAAGACAACAAACATTGTTAATGAGAACTTTGGAGGTGGAGAGCATTCAAGGCAGACTGCCCTGACCTCTGTCAGGGGCGGGGTTGAGGGGAGGTGGTAGAAAGTGAGGGTAGGAGTGGGAAGACTAGCCTTGGGTGGGTGGGGGCAGGGTCAGCCTCAGAGGCGTCACATGACTTGCCACCAGGCTGGTGCAAAGGACCGGGGCCAGCAAGTGCAGTAGCTGGAAACATTCCTGGTACCCAGTTCATTGGTGCTCAGAGAATGTCTGAACCTCTTTTGTCTTCCTTTCTGTAATTGGCAGGTCCTTGAATACAGACTCTTCTCAGGCCAGAGCCCACCAGCCAGCATGTCCTCTGCCCCAGGCCCACCACTTTCCATCTGTGGTCTAGGGGGCACTGACCCCCCCTAATCTCAGAGCCTGGGCTGTCAGTTTCAGGTAAATTTCACTCACACTGGAATCTCAACCTCACAAGGGCCTGTCCACTCACAATTCTATTTACAGAGTCAGGCACAGGAGAAGGGCAACATTGATTTGCATGTAGAAGCTGAATCAAGGATTTACTTCAAACACAACACCAGAAATGCAGGAGGCTGGGGTCTCCTGCATGTAGAAACTGAATCAAGGATTTACCTCAAACCCAATGCCAGAAATGCAGGAGGCTGGAGTCCCCTGCTTGGTGCTGGCCGGGGTCCATCCCAGGCATACATGTAGACACAAGTGAACAGCGAACCCTGAAGCAGCATCCCAGCTCCAAGCTGCAGATCAAACCCAGCCAGGCTGCTAACCCAGGGGAAGGCTGGGTGTGAATAACATTTATATGTTACGTTTCTCTGTGAGCACAGAGCACGTGTCTATATATAGTCTCCTGAAGCTGGCAGTGCAAACCAAAGCTCCATTCTTTCCTGGCTTCCTTAACTGCTCAAAAACAGGGAGAGGAGAGTAAGCCATGCTAGTAAGGCTGTGTGCTCAGCCCCCACTGGAGGTGTGTGCTGAGAACCCGACCGTCAGATGCCAGGGCCAGCTCTCGGTTGTGTTTGGGGCTAATTCAGTGTGGCTTCAAGGAGGGCTTGGAGCTCAGGCACAATGTATAGGCAGGAAGGATTTCTTGAAGCTGCTCCTGGTAAGAGAAGAGCCCAGTAAATAGGTGGGTGCTGGCCAGGTGGGGCAGGGAATCCAGGGGAACTAAAGTGCACCATGTGTGTGACATCATGCATATGACATGGATGTGTAGGCTCAGCTCTGCACCTGTCATGTGTGCAGTTGAGAACTCACAGTCTGAGGCACTGGGCAAAACCTTCTGGCAATTATGAAGTAAGTTATAATTTGATTCTAATTTTTTGTAATGTAGGATTTTTTTGGACATTTTTCACACTCAAACTAGGTAATAGTTTATTCAACATGCATATTGAGGATCTGCCGTGTTCCAGGTACCATGTTTGTTGCCAGACAGATATGAGTAAAGCAGAGTTCCAGCTGTCAGGGAGCGTGCAATCCAGTCAGTGAGACAAAGATGATGCCTCTGCAGGACTGCTGAGCACTGTAGCACTGGAATACACAGTCTTTGAACTCACAGAAAGTTCCTCCAGTTCCTTTTTCTGGGTAATAATAAGTTAGCCCAGGACTCAGTGGATAAAGCAACCAATATATTATTCTCACAGACTCAGTGGGTTAGGAATTTGGAGGGAGCATGGAGAATGGAGGTGGCTGCCTGGGATCCACCATGCCTGGGGCCCCATATGGAAGACACGAGGACCCGGTCTGCCCACCAGGTGTGAGATGTGGCCTCTGCATAGAGCCAGGTCTCCCTGCAGCTCCAAGGGATGAGTTCCAGCATACAGGGTAGACATCACATCATCTTCCGGAGCTCAGCCTCATAAGACATCAGCATCATTCCTGCTACAGGCTCTTAGATGAAGCTGCTCTAAGCCCGCCCAGTAGTGAAGGGAGGGCCAGGGACCTGAACTCTCAGTGGGAGGAGTGTTGAAGAATTTCTGTGGCCATTTGTAAAAACTGCTGTGAAGAAAGGGCAACTTCCTAGCAGGGCAGTCAGGGAAGGCTTCAAAGAAGAGGTGACGTTTGGGCTACATCTTGGAGGGGAGTGGAAGTTTCCTTGAGAAGTAGAGTGGGTGTGAAGGACAACATCTTCCAGGCTCACACATGCACATGGGGACACAGAAAATACAAGGGGGAGTCTGAGGGGTGACCATGCATGGCTCAAGCATCAGAGGAAAGTTGGTCTCCCTGTGCTCACATGCCTTGAATACATCCACATGACTGAATTGCTGACTCAACTCAACCCGTCCACTGATCCTTAAACCATATGCACTGACTTGGGAAAGCATGGTTGGGCAGGTGGATTTAAGTCAGGGTTGAAGGTGCAGGGAGACCTTTCTTAACAAACACATGGCACCTCCTCTCTGTGGGCACCATGCCCAGGACAGGCCGATTTCCACTTACCTGATTCCTACCACTGCCCCCAAGGTAGCTATGTCACCGCCTCTCTTGCAGAGCAGCTCATTGAGTCCCAGGGAGGCAGTTATTTGCCCAACCGGCCAGAGGTAGACCTAGGATTTGAAGCAGTCTGACTGCAATCTGGACACCTGACCCCTGCACAGGGCCACTCCTCAGATGGCTGGGGCAGGACAGAGACTGAAACTAAAGGAGCTTAACCTTGATCTGTGCAGCAACCAGGAGCCACTTAGGGCCTCTGAAACGGCAGGTCTCATGATCTAAGCTGTTAGCACACAGCTCATACGGAAGCTCTGGGCTGATCCAGGGGACGAGACAGATCAGCTGTCTTGTTCAGTGGTCTTCACTCTCCAACTGGCCCAGAACCCCTTCTGATGACTCTAATGACAACGTACAAGCCTAGACTCTTGAAGGAACCAGCAGTGGGGCTGCCCTGTGGGGGCACGGGCAGGGTCTCCCAGGTGAGGACTTACCTACATGGGACATTTTAAGGGCTAATCTAGAACGAGGCAAAACACATTCTGCAGCTTGACTCACAAAGATAAAATGTAATGCATTAAAGCAGCTTAATTTTCCCATCCACTCAGCACTGTTCCCCTCACCCTATCCCACCATGAACCATAGCTGACCTACTACTCTGCCACTCGGTGTGGTGCCATTTAGATATCCCCTGATGGCAGGGCAGACAGTGTTCCTGTGGGCAGAATGTCTGAATGAAACCTCACGGTATTATCTCTCTTGAGTACTTATTATAGAACCTAAGATGCATAACATTAGGAAGTGGGGGCGGCATGCCGTACCCTCAGGAAAAAACTATAGGAGCATCTGGCAGCTCAGTTTCAGGTTTTGAGGAAGTGCTTTTAAGTGGACACTGCTAATTTTCATCGTTTTCTGTAAAAAATTTAAACCTTTTACTTTGTGATGACTTTACACTTTGTGAGATATATTAGAAAGTGGCAGGAATTAAAAAAACAATGAAAACAATAATATCAGAACCTTGGCTGAAAAATGTCCACCAAGCAAAAGTCTACAAACAATAATTGCTGGAGAGGGTGTGGAGAAATGGGAACCCTATTACAATGTTGGTGGGAATGTATAATTGGTGCAACCACTGTGGAAAACAGTATGGAGATTCCTCAGAAAACTGAAAGTAGAATTACCATTTGATCCAGCAATCCCACTCCTGGGCATCTATCCAGAGAAAACCATGACTAGAAAAGATACACATACTCCAATATTCATTGCAGTGCTATATACAATAGCCAAGACATGGAAACAACCTAAATGTCCATTGACAGAGGAGTGGATAAAGAAGATATGGTACATATACACAATAGAATATTACTCAGCCATTAAAAGGAAAGAAATAGTGGCATTTGCAGCAACATGGATGGACCTAGAAATCATCATGCTAAGTGAAGTTACCCAGACAGTGAGACACCAACATTATATGCTATCACTTACATGTGGAATCTAAAAAAAAAAGACATAATGAACTCCTTTGCAGAACAGATACTGACTCATAGAATTCGAAAATCTTATGGTTTCCAAATGAGACAGGTTGGGGGGTGGGGAGAATGCACTGGGGTTTGGGATGGAAATACTATAAAATTGGGTTGTGATGATCGTTGTACAACTATAAATGTAATAAAATTCATTAAAAAATGTCCACCAAGCAGACTCATGAAAAAAGACAGGGGCAGGTTAAGCTGATCTTTTATTTTTTTCTTTTTAGGGCCTCATCTGCGGCATATGGAAGTTCCTGGGCTAGGGGTCGAATCAGAGCTGCAACAACACTGGATCTGAGCTACCTCTGGGACCCACGCCACACAGCTTGTGGCAACACTAGATCCTTAACCCCCTGAGCCACCAGGAAACTCCCCAAATATGTATTTTTGTTGCAAAGCAAAGGAAAGCATAAACAAAATGAAAAAACAAACAATGGGATAGGAGAAACTATTTGTAAACAGTGAAACAATGTGACCAAAAAGGGGTTAATTTCCAAAATATAAAAAGAGCTCATACAACTCAACATCAAACAAACAGAAAAACAGCCCAATCAAAAAATGGGCAGAAGACCTAAAGAGACATTTTTTTTGGTCTTTTTAGGGCCGCACCTAAGGCATATGGAGGTTCCCAGGCTAGGGGTTGAATCCAGAGCTGTAGCCGCCAGTCTACACCACAGCCACAGCAACTTGGGATCCAAGCCTTGTCTGTGACTTACACCATAGCTCATGGCAACATTGGATCCTTTAACCCATTGAGCAAGGCCAGGGATCAAACTTTTGTCCTCATGGATGCTAGTCAGATTGGCTTCTGCTGAGCCACAACAGGAAATCCCAAAGAGACATTTCTTCAAAGAAGACCTATAGATGGCCAACAGACACATGAAAAGATGCTCAACATCACTAATTATTAGAGAAATGCAAATCAAAACCACAATGAGGTATTCCCTCATACTAGTCAGAGTGGCCATCATCAAAAAGTCTATAAGTAACAAGTGCTGGAGAGGATGTAAGAGAAAGGGGACTCTCCTTCACTGCTGGTGAGAATGTATATTGGTGCAACCACTATGGAAAACGGTATGGAGCTACTTCAAAAAACCAAAAATTACCATATGAACTAGCAATCTCACTCCTGGGCATATATCCAGAAAAGACAAAAACTATAATTCAAAAAGATGCATGCACCCCAGTGTTCAATGAAGCATTATTCGCAATAGCTAAGACATGGAAACAATCTAAGTATTCATCGACAGAGGAATGGATCAAGAAAATGTGGTATATATACACAATGGGATATTCCTCATCCATTAAAAAATGAAATAATGCCATTTTCAGCAACATGGATGGACCTAGAGATCATCATACTAAGTGAAGTAAGTCAGAGAAAGACAAATACTCTACGTTATCACTTATATGTGGGATCTAAAAAAGTGATGCTACAACCGAACTTATTTACAAAACAGAAATGGACCCACAGATATAGAAAAGAAACTTATGTTTACCAAAAGGGAAAGGTGGGGTGGGATATATTGGCAATTTGGGATTAACATATACTCACTACTATTTATAAAATAGATAAACAGCAAAGTCCTGTTGTACAGCACAGGAAACTAGATTTAATATCGTATAATAATCTATAATGGAAAAGAATCTGAAAAAAATATATAACTAAATCACTTTGCTTTACATTGAAACATTATAAACCAACTATACCTCAATAAAAAAAAAGTCTACACAATTATTCAGCCTTAAAAAGGAAGGGAATTTTGATACATGGTACAACATGGATGAACTTTGAAGACATAAACTAAACCATAAATAAACCATTACAAGAGAAAATAAAACAAACAAAAAACCCACAAAACAAAAAAACACAGTGGTGGGAAAATTGATCCACAAGTATTCAAGTGTTCTTGGTTTTGTGGCATTGAGGTAACATGAAAAGAGCTCATATTCTCTTCTAGATGGAATCTATTAAATACTTATTCAGGTCTATTACAGAGTTTTCTAAAAAGTGGTTAATCAAATAAATGACTCTAAAAACTATGCTTCCTGCATGAATGTACATATGGACAGATGTATTTCACTACATGCCTTTCTCTCTGGTGAAACAATCTGCATGTCCCCTTCCTGACTTTCTGTACCAGCAACCGTACTGGTTTGTCAATCAGACCAACAATCAGAAAAAGGGCCTCCTTTTTCCCTTTTTTGAGTCCATTAAACATGCTTTTTGGTGCAGAGTAAAAGCGAGCCAAGAATACACATTTGTATGCCACGAGGCTTCTCCACAGACTGTTATGTAAAAAGGACATTCACACACACTGTAGTCAACCCTTGGGAAAGCTATGAGAATATTCCCAATTTCTAAGCTGTCATTTCAAAGCCACAGTGGTGGGAAAATTGATCCACAAGTATTCAACTGTTCTTGGTTTTGTGGCATTGAGGTAACATGAAAAGAGCTCATATTCTCTTCTAGATGGAATCTATTAAATACTTATTCAGGTCTATTACAGACATTTAAATTTCTCTTTAGAAAATCTTTCTTGCTTGCAAAGCTAGGGTGTCATTAGCAATAGAATACCAAAACTTCCACTTAGATGGACCTAAAGCATACATAAAAGGCAGTATTGAGCCTTCCTTTTTATTTGTAAGTTATCTTAATAACCAAAGGTAGAGAAGAGCAGAACTTATTATGTCTTGGGCATTTAAATCATCACCGTTCTGCAGTATTTACTCTCCAAGGTTTTCATACATAATAATACCTGGCTATTGGAGCTCCCGTCCTGGCGCATTGGGTTAAGAATCCAACTACAGTGGCTCGGGTCTCTGCGGAGGCATGGGTTCGATCCTCTGCCCAGTGCAGTGGGTTAAAGGATTTGGCATTGGATTTGATTCCATGTGCTGTGGGTTACTAACATGGTTATTCCCATGGGAATGTTTGGATGTTTGTAAAGAGATTATTATTCAACAGTTTGAGTTTGAGGAAGGAGTTAGTTTTACCTTCCAGAACTGAATTGCTTACAAGAAAGTGAGGCTATTTTTGGATTCTCTTTTATCTATTAATTTTAGCTCTATTGAAACTCTTTGATTAGTTTACCCTGTTGCTTAGAAACATTTTATTAAATATTGTCAGTGCTTCGATCTCATCCGATTTAAAATGTTACTTTTCTTTGCCACTGTACAATGAAATGCTTTGCCATTTTTTTCTCAGTAAGGGCCTTCTAAATTATTTACAGCTATTCGTATTTTATTGACATGAGAATGGTGGGTCAGAGTGAGCCAGTGTCCCTGGCTTATCTATTTTAAGGGTACTGGTTGGGGGTTGGTCTGGCAAAAGTTTGCAGTAAGCAGAGGCAGAAGTGATGGGGTGTTCTCAACATCCTTCAATTGCTGACAGCAGCTAGAGTAAGAGAGAGATTCCTAACCCCCTTTTAGATTCCCTCCAAGCATCTAACTGCCCATGACCATCTGCCCAAAATTCTACCACTGGTATCCTTTGATCTGGTTTAAATAGTTATCATCCTGCTGAATAGCATTGAGAACTTTGTCTAGATACTCATGTTACAACAGAACAAAGGGTGGGGGAAAAATGTAATTGTAATGTATACATGTACGGACAACCTGACCCCCTTGCTGTACAGTGGGAAAATAAAAAAATTATTAAAAAAAAAAAAATAGTTATCAAAGTTACTTGGAGATTTGACGAGCCGCTGGAGAAGCATACGACCAGGAAGAAGTGTGGGGGCTGAGACCCAAAGAGAGCAGGGGTGGGGGAGGGGGAAGAAGGGAAACCGGCAAAACCAAGATCACAGATTTTAAATCCCCTCCATTCAGTTTGGCCCAATTTCCTCAAAGAGCTACTTCATAAAAGAGTTAATTGGGCCAGTAACTCATGTCAAACCTAAATTGTTAGTCTGGAAAAACACCAAATCCTGTCTTTAAAAGTAATACCCATGGAGTTCCTGTTGTGATTCAGAACCCAATACAATGTCTGTGAAGATACGAGTTTGATCCCTGGATTTGCTCAGTGGGTTAAGGATCCTGAGTTGCCTTGACTGTGGTGGTGGTGGTGTAGGGCAGCAGCTGTAGTTCCAGTGGTGTAGGCCAGCAGCTGTAGTTCCAATTCAACCCTTGGCCCAGGAACTTCCATATGCCGCAGGTTTGGCTTGAAAAAAGAAAAAAGAAAAGTAATACCCAACTTAGACCTGAATAATGAAACAACTAAATTTCAAATTATCTATATTATATCCACTAATAGAGAGGATTTTAGTTGGCTTAGAACTCTGACCTTAAGATTGAAGCTTTTTAAAAATCAAGTGAAATAAAACGGCCCCAATGATTGCTCCAATTCAATACACACGTTTATGTGACACAAATGTTTATGCACTGATCTGTGTACTTCATGCTCCCTATTAGATGAAGGGTGTTGCCAACCTGTACCAGTGACTTGACTGCTGATGGTAATACCTTGTGTAATAAATAGGTAATTCTCACTCTTTCTGAATCTCTCATTCTGCCAGGTTGATTGGCTTCAGTGTTACAGCCCTAGACCTAAAACAACAGTAGCCACATCCAATACCAATGTTTTACATCCAATACCAATGTTTTACAACTAAAACGCTTGTTACTGTAATGTACACAGTAGGTTAGACTTCCTTAGTGTTTTGTTTTATAGGTAGACTGACAAAGCTGAAAAAGGATACTTTGTTAATTTATGAGAGGCTTTCTAACGAAGAGCTGCTAATAGCAGGCACGAGCCAGGAAGAAAATATTCAAATTGACTGCAATTCGATTATGCCAATATTACTTCTAAAAACAAAGACATCTTAGCCATGATTCAGGCAGCAAAAGCTAATAATAACTTGGTGTGGAATTACTATTTTTGCCCATAGCATCTGGGTGGTTGAAGCAAGCTGATTTATGATTAGGCAGAAGTTCAATCTGTAGAAATACTTTGGTCTAAAATAGTTACGTGGCAACCATTGGAAATGTGTTTCAGCTTCTGAGAGATTTCGACCTAGTGAATCAGTACATTTTCCCTCTGATATTTGATGTTTATGCTTCAGTGGCAAAACAAACACACAAAGAAACCCCATAAAAGCATGTTTTCCAACATTTTATATTACTGGCCCAAATCATGGTTGATAATGTTATGCACCTCTAATATTCTGGGGAGCTTGTGATGTTTGACAGTAATATTTGCTTGCTGATCCTTAAGAGAGCTGAGAAGTATGAGGTGATGGCAAGATGCTATTTCCAGACAGATCTTGGGCCGTCACAGTGGAAAGCTAGTCATAAATAATACATCTGTAGTTAGGTGGGCTTTAGAAACCAGAGCATCCCTGTAAAATGTTGCTTTTCGTATGTGATAACTTCAACTTTTAAATTTCATGAATAGTGTAGCATGTATTCCTAGATTCCTTTCTTCTTTTGTTTTTCCTGTTATTTCAGCTGATGGCTAGTTTCAATGCCCTTAGACCTAGGAGTCTGAAAAAGAATTGTGCTTTGACAGCTCTAGGGAGGTGGCTTGCTCACTCAATATGTGACATACTGAAGATGGATGGAGGAGGGTTCAGTCTGGCCCGGACCGCTGCGGATGCTTTTCTCTTTAGCAGCGGTCCGGGCCAGATCAGAGAAAAGAAAAAAAATGAGTATAATTTTTACTGATCCAAAGTCCTATGCTAATGACATTCATGAATCAATTTTATGGATGATGACAGTAATAAGAATGTTTTATATTTAGAGAATTCAGGTCTTTTCCATGTCTATATGGTCAATTAATTTACAACAAAAGAGCCAAGAATATAAAATGGTAGGAAAACTGGATAGCTACATGCAAAAGAACGAAGCTAGACACCACACACAAAAATCAACTCAAAATGGAGTAAAGACTTGAATGTAAGACCTGAATCCATAAAATTCCTAGGAAACATAGGCAGTAAGCGCCTTGACACTGGTCCTAGCAATGATTTTTTAAAAAAAATTTTGACACCAAAAGCAAAGGAAACAAAAGAAAAAAAGTGGAACTATATCAAACTAAAGATCTTCTGCACAGCAAATAAAATTGTAAAATGAAAATGTAACCTATGGAATGGGAGAAAATATTTGCAAATCGTATATCTGATAAGGAATATATATGTATGTATGTATATATGTGGAGAGAGAGAGAGCAAGGGAGGGAGAATTCATAACACTCAAGAGAAAAAAATCTTATTCAAAAATTGGCAGAGGAACTGAATAGAAGTTTTTCAAAGAAGACATGCAGATGGCCCACAGGCACACAAAAAGATGCTCAACCTCACTAATCATTAGGGAAATGCAAATCAAAACCGCAATGAGGTACCACCTAATACCTGTCAGAATGGCTGTCATCAAAAAGAACACAAATAACAAATGCTGGAGAGGATGTGGAGAAAGGGAACCCTGTGCACTATTCGTGAGTAGCCGTCTGAGAAACACCTCTCTTGTCCCCTCTGCTTGCTCCACTGTCCCTCCACCCACCTGGTTCCGACTCTCCACCCACCTGGTTCCAACCCATCAAAAGCCTTCTGATGGCTCCACAGAGGGTTCACCCGCTGCAGAGCCTCTTTTTAAAGCAGCGGTCAGGCCTGCCCATGTGGCCTGAGTCCACACTGCCCACTGGCCTTGCAGGTGACCCCCAGCCCATCTCCCAACCTTCTCCCAGCACAACCTGCCTCACGCTCTCTGCTGCAGCCCAACAGAAGTTCCGGTGTTGCCTCCATTCCAGTCTCACCGTGACTCTACCTCTGTCTGTCCAAGCCCCAGCCCTTCACAGAGGACCCGAAAATATATTTTTCTTCACAAAGTTCTCCCGACTTTCTCCAGGCAAAAGAATGGTTTTCTTCCCTTGACTTTTACTAAGATTTCATTTATCAATGAAGGCATTTATTACTTTAAAAAATCATCTCTTGTAGATATTTACTGCGTATTTTATGTGTTAAATAGGTGAAGTTTTGAGGACAGGAACCAGGTCTTATTCTATATTTTTTGGGGCCACACCTATGGCATGTGGAAATTCCTGGGTCAGGGATGGAAACTACAACATAGCAGTGACCCAAGCTCCTGCAGTGACAATGCCCGATCCTTAACCTGCTGTGCCACAAGGGAACTCCAGGGTTTTGTTCATTTTTATGTTCTTGGAGCTGATTATCTCCTTGTCTGTTATAAACACCCAATAAAGAAAGGTGAATTACTAAAGAGTGACCAGCTTTCTGTCGAAGCCTGTTTTGTGTGTCCAAACCTTATCATCATCTGGTTCATTAAAACGAAATAAAATTTTGAAAGAAAAGGGAGATTCTTTGGTTCAGCTGGTTCCTTATTGATCCCATGAGGGAGAATTTTTTAAGGGATGATGAACTCTTGATCATCTTCACTGCAAAGCAGGAGAGATAGCTTAGCTTTCTATTTCAGAGATAGTCTTAATCTGAGAGTTTGAATAACATATATGCTTCAGGATTATTCCCCAACTTTTTGGCCTTTCATCTGAAGATTATCACTTGAACTTTACCAAAAATGATTATTTTGCTTTACTAAAAAAAAAAAAAAAAACACATTTTAGTGAGCTGAGATTACATGCCCCAATACCAAGGCGAAGGGCACTTTTATACAAACAAATGTTTCCTTCTTTGCTGGGCAGATTTCTCTATTGATCAAGGTGAAGCCCTGCTGTTCACTTGTGGTACCATGAGATGATGAGATGCACGTTACCTAGTTACCAGTTAACACCAGGAGGTCCTGCTGGACCTCAGGAACCTCTAACCAGCTGACCTGCAGAAAAAAACAACACACCATAGACTCACATTGGAGGAAATCTGAGACATGTCTAGGATTACCCTCCACATTTTCTTACCCTTAATTGTTTCCCTGCTATTTAGTGTCAATTTAATACATAGTATAAAACAGCAGTAAATCCAGAGATTATTAGATCTGGAAAACTGTATAGTAAATAAACTCTATCCCTTTCAATGAACATACTGGGTAAGAAGCTAATGTCATAAGATACCAAGGTGCGATTTGTTCTGACTCAGTTTAAGGGCAGGTTACAAAGGAAGCACTTGATAACTGGCAAAACCGAATTCCTGAGTATTGCATAAGGGCAATTACAATGTTATTTGCATAACATTCACAAAAAAGGAAAAAGCAGCTGGGCCCCTTTGGATGCCCAACAGGTCCTCTGTCAGGTGTGGATAAAGGGGTCAAGTGGAGCTCAGAGACACAGAGCAGACAGGTAAAAGAGCGATGCAAAGAGGGTTCAAAAGGATTTCCACCCTGTAATTAAGGAATACCTAGGGATGCCAAGAAAGAGGATTAATTATCAGGAGGCTGGGCAGGGCGGGAGTTACATAAGCAAGCAGCAGAACAGCAGGACGCTAGGCGGTTGAGGGAGCCCAGGGGCCAGGTCCTTCTCAGGTCCGGTGCTTGGATTAAGGGACCATGTGCTGCCGGGAGTGTGACAGAGTGGCTGCAGCAGACAGAGCAGAAGTGTGTGGACTTGGGCTGGGTGGTCATTCAACTTTCGGATGGGAGGGCGGTGTCAGAACCAAGACAGAGGCCTGGCTGATCTGGCGGTGGGTGCATCTGTGTCCAGATGGGAATCATGGAGGTGCTCACAGGGGAGGGAGGATTTCAGGATTCAGATGTCAGTCCCACCGTTGCAAGACCATGTGGGGGCTGTTGGGGGGTGCTGCCATCAGGAGCCCATCTTCCTGACTTTCAGTCACAGCCGTTTCTGAGAGGGGACAGGAGAAAGCACAGCTCTGGAAGCAACCTCTTGCTCCCCCTCTTCTGCATCTGGTTGCAGGGTGTGTGTGTGTGTGTGTGTGTGCGTGCACGCACGCGTGCAGGGGCGCACCTGCAGATGTGCAGACATAAAGATGTGTGCAGCATGATGGGAAAGCAGGGCCCACAGCACACCAACAGTCTGACACACAGGGAAGCAGTTCAGGGTCCAAGAGCCGGCAGCCTCTAAGAGGGGTTTGCACAGTTCCCAAGGTTAAGGGTGAACAGCAATGCTACTGTTCTGATGGTGGTTCCTATGCCAGGGGTTGATCAGAGGGGAGAGGCCTGGGGGTCAGGACAGCAAGGAGGAACCAGCCTGGCAGAGGTGAACTAGGCCTGATCCTTTGTGAAGTCTTCAAGGAAAGGTGGAGTAAGGAAGTGCGAGGGCTCACCGTTCACAAAACCTGGTAAATATGGGGGAAATTCGAACCCACAGCGTTGAAAGCAATGACCATCTGGACATACTTCTGTGCCTTTGAGGATGTCCAGGGTGACCGAGAATGGAAAGAGGGATCAGATCACTAGGGTGGAAACATGAGAGCCCTAAAACCCTACCTCGGGGACTGTGGCCTGGAGTTGTAGGTGAGTCTGTGCCCAGCCTTCTGTAAAGCATCTGGCCACCCCAGGACAGGACAGCAAAGTGCTTGCTGCCTATTGGGGATGCCGGGACCCCTGAGGAAGGCCCTTGTCTCCCTCGGAATAGCTGAGCAGTGGCCCTTCACACAAGGACACACTTGGGGGTGATGGCGGAGTCCATGGCTCGGTGGCAGCATGAGGGAGTCAGGATAACCCACCTGCTGTGTTGCAGCTTCTCCTCCTGGATCCTGAAATACCCTCTTACTTCCCAGAGCCCCATCCTGCTCCGACAACCCGGCCCGAGGGCAGTGCCACCTTGTTTATGCCCTGAAATCACATGGTGGTTGTGGGGACACACACCTGGTCATTTAGGGACATGTAAGCCCATCGACTCTGTGTGGGTGCCTTTTCTACTGGGGTGGGTCTGCTCTGGTGAAGATTTAACAAGAGGGCCACAAGGGCTCCAGAAATGGGACTCCCCAGACCCAGTCCCCTGGGACTGTGCTGTCCTTGGCAGGTAAAAGAAACATAGAAGGAAGCCAGGGTGCACCTGTTCCCCCTAGCACCTCTGTGGCAGAAAGGATGTGGTTTAACCTGCTCCACTCTCCAGGGGATGAACTGAGCTGGCGAAGGACATGGCAGGAGGTGAGAGAGAAGGGAGTGCAGCATCACTGCTCTTCTTGTGAATCCGCTGCAGGTTTTTAGCTGCAGAAAACTGTCTCACCAAGAGTGGACAAAAGACTTTTAGACGGTCCTTTTTAAAAAAATATTAGGTTCAGGTTCAACAAAAAGAGAAGAGGTAGATTCTATTTCTTGAAAAAAAAAAAAAAAGACCCCATCCTGAAAAGGGGCAGTCTGTCCAAGTGTGGCTTCAGGAGCAAAGAGATTCTTCAAAATCTATTTGGTCCCCTTCACTGAGTCTTCTGAATGAAGACATTTAATCCAATGCCAGTAAATTCCAATTGGCTAGAAGACATTTGTTTTCATTTCATTAACGTTTACTAAAGGCTGCTGGGAAGCACAGTGGGGATACGGCTGTGACTGTGTCTGGGCAGAGCTCACAGTGCGGTAGCTGCAGAATCTATTATGGTCTCAGGAAAATTACAGTTTCGTTCTTTAGAACATGGGATCATCTATTAGGCTAAACTGCCTGTAACGCCAGAAGAAGGGTATGTATTGTTACCAAGGGGAACCAAAGAAAAGACTTAAGGGTTTACTCAGCTTTATCTAAATATTCTTTGATACCAAAAATGACAGGAAACGTGCCACTCCATTGTTGATAAGTGAGAATAAACAGTACTGTAAGACTGTGACATGCAGCAGAGGGGGAGGAAATAGAGCAGCACTTTGGTGGTGCAGAATAAACCCGAATGTCCTTGGATAGAGTATATGCAGTATACACCTGGATGGTGTATGGGTCTTGTGCTTAGTCCTCAGTTTTGAGCAGAAACTCAGCAACCTCACTGAGGTGCCAATTATAAAAAAAAAAAAACGTTTTAGAACTTGATGGAAACCAAGTATCCTAGTTAATGCATCATGCCGAAAATAAGCAAGTATTGGAAAGATGCTTCAGTGTTGCTGTTTAACGGGAAGTCTTGCCCTCCATTATCACTGGGACTCATTTCCTAGAAATGGTTTAAGAACTTGAGTTTTTGTTACTCTGCTGATGGGCTTAGAATGAAATGCTTCAAGCATTGAGGTTTGTGTCACCAAGGAGACAACCAAGACCAAACCCGGAGGGATTTCTCAGCTAGAAATTAGAGTGTAATTCTGTAATTTTTTTTTTTTTTTTTGTCTTTTGTTGTTGTTGTTGTTGCTATCTCTTGGGCCGCTCCCGCGGCATATGGAGGTTCCCAGTAGGGGTTGAATCGGAGCTGTAGCCACCAGCCTACGCCAGAGCCACAGCAACGCGGGATCCGAGCCTCGTCTGCAACCTACACCACAGCTCACGGCAACGCCGGATCGTTAACCCACTGAGCAAGGGCAGGGACCGAACCCGCGACCTCATGGTTCCTAGTCGGATTCGTTAACCACTGCGCCACGACGGGAACTCCTGTAATTTTAACAATTGATGCACAAAACTAATGTAGGAGCTGTGTGCTGTATTTTAAAAATTCACTTGTGTCTGGGCATGGCGGGTCCCGGCTAGCAATACCAAGTGGCTATTTTCCAGTTTTCTCAGGCTTCCCTTGGGCAACTCCTCTCCTGCTTCCCAGAGGTTAGCGTCCAGCATTCTGGCTGCTCAGGGCGCCGTCCAGGGCTGGCACTCTGGAAAGCCCTGTTGGGTCAGCAGCTGTCCCCTGCACCCTCCTCAACATTCAGATCTCAGCTAGTGGATAGGCAGGGGCATGGTGTTAAACCAACCCACACCGTACCTGTAATACCTGGCGGAGCCAAACTGCTGACAGGTCTAGGACACCTGCCTGGTAAGAGAAAAACATTCCTCTGAAGGAATCCTTCCTGGTGCCACAGCAGTGGCTTCAGGTGAGGACTTTTCAAGGCTTCTCAGACAACCCTGTTCCAAAATCTGCAGCCGGCACTTTTCTGACCTCAGTAGAGAGCCTTTTCCTCAATGTTGTGGCCAGCTCTCTCAATTTCAACCCTGGAGATGTCACCTGGCATTAATGCTCTCTCTGTACATGAGGAGTGACAGGTACCACATCATGGCTGAGGGGCACTCATCTCCACGCCCATCCTGCCCCAGGAGAGGAGAGCAAGGCTAACAGATCACCTGGGTCACAGAGGCTGACCTTGACTCAAGACTTGTTACCACTGTGCCCTGAGGTTTGGAACCTCTGGAGTGTATCTAGACATTTTTGTAAAGGGACGTGGCAGCCATGCCCATGTTCTGTGCATCCTCTGGCTTGTGGAGATCATGGTGCGAGCTGGAGGTCCATGTGTCCCTCCAAACAGGACACTGCGACTGCTGCAGCCTCAGGCCCCGCTTTGCAGGAGTTTTCTAGGATTTCAAATGCCTGGCTGCCTTCCTTTGTGCTTCAGAAACCACACCTGTCTGACTTCATGGTACAAGTCTTTCTAAAGCAACAGGAAATTGGACATCCAAAACCTGATAAATTTGCACATATTTCTCTTGGAGAAACACACTTGTTCCATTTGGCTCCAGGTAAGCTTTGATTATCTAAGCAAAGTTCACTGATGTAAAAATAAAAGTGAATTCTGGGGGAGAAGGGTGGGTGGGCCTTGTGTGATGGAATGTTTTGCATCTCGATAGAGGTGGTGGATGCACAGAACTCCATGTGGTAAAACGTCACGGAACAAAATGCACTCCCACAAAGGAGGGTAACACTGGTGACGACTGGGGAACGGTGTCAGTGCTGATGCCCCGACTGTGATGGTGCCCTTGGCTTTTGTAACAGGGTTACCCTTGGGGGAACTGGTAAAGTCTACATGGGATTTCTCTGTACTATTTCTTTTTTCTTTCTTTTTTTTTTTTTTTTTTTTGTCTTTTTGCCATTTCTAGGGCTGCTCCTGCGGCATATGGAGGTTCCCAGGCTAGGGGTCGAATCGGAGCTGTAGCCTCCGGCCTACGCCAGAGCCACAGCAACGTGGGATCCGAGCCTCGTCTGCAACCTACACCACAGCTCACAGCAACGCTGGATCGTTAACCCACTGAGCAAGGGCAGGGACTGAACCCGCAACCTCATGGTTGCTAGTCGGATTTGTTAGCCACGACAGGAACTCCTCTCTGTACTATTTCTTATGGCCCCATGGGAATCTAGAATTACCTCAAAATCAAAAGTCTAATTAGCATAGACTGGCATCTTAAACAAACAACATTTATTGCTCATAGTTCTGGGGGCTGGAAAGTCCACACATATCCAAGGCTCTGGAAGATGTGGTGTCTGGTTCAGACCAACTTCCTGTCTTCTCGCTGTGTCTCTATGTGGTGCAGGGGCCGAGGGAGTCCTCTGGGCCTTTTTATAAGGGCACTAATCCCATTGCTGGGGCTCCATCCCCACGACCTAGTCACCACCCAGAGCCCCCACCTCCAAATGCCATCACATTGGGGTTAGGGGTTCAACTCCCGATTTCAGAGGGCACAAACATGCAGTCTACTTGTGAGCTTAGTATAATCACCTTATTCTCATGTTATCAAGAAAACCTTCCATTTTAAGCTACAGATAAATATTTCTAGATCATCCAGCTGTTCTGCTTTTATAGTCATTGAAAATCTCTCATTGATTCAAAATGACTGGGAGTAAAATGTTTGATTAGTAAAGTAGCCTGGTTATTGAGAATTAGCGAACTTCTATGAAACACAGCAATTACTAATTTCAAAGAACACAGAAAGCAAAATATATTTAACTCAATCACCTCAAATCCATTATGGAACAAGAGAAGGTAACATAAAACAGTTAACATGATATAAGAATTTCTGTTTATCTATATGTATTATTATTATTTTTGAGTTAAATTTATTTTCCTTTTTTCAGGATCTGGCAGGTTTTCAGAAATATCACAAATATATCTCAAAATATAAAACTTTAATGATCACAGATTCCCGATATGAGCTGTCATCTTCCTTTTTTTCCCCCCACAAATGGAATGCATTTACATTTTCTGCAATTTCTAAGGTCATAGCACTTTCAATTTTCTTCATTAGATGATGATATTTCTACAAACATGGTGCTAGGTCCTAATTTTTGTCATGTTTCAGTTTTAAAATACCTTCAAACAGAGCCAACATTAACATTTACCTCTTTTATGTTCAAGTGTCTACTGTATGTGAATGAATGTTTCCTATCATAAAGCACCTTAACTCCTACATGTTAGCTTGGTCCACTGGTCCCAAAGCTGAGGGAATGCCCTCAGGAAAGAAAGGAAACATTATTCAACTGTGAGGGTGATGGTACATACAGATGGTTCTGAAGAATTTTACCTCTTTCTTCAGACAAACTTGTCATTCCCCCCCCCCTTCATGTAAAAACCTTAATGTTCGGAATCAGGAATCTTTCTAAAGCTTTGGGACAACTTTATTCACCTCATGAAATAGCTGGGTAGAATAAATGACCACAGCAGATGTCATCATCAATTAGACTTAAAAACCGGGAGTTCCCCGTTGTGGCACAGCAGAAACAAATCTGGCTAGGAACCATGAGGTTGCGGGTTCGATCCCTGGCCTCACTTCTTGGGTTAAGGATCCGGTGTTGCCGAGAACTGTGGTGTAGGTTGCAGACATGGCTCAGATCTAGCACTGCTGTGGCTGTGGTGTAGGCTGGCAGCTGTAGCCCCAATTAGGTCCCTAGCCCCAATTAGGTCCCTAGCCCTCCATATGCCGTGGGTGTGGCCCTAAAAAGACAAAAGACAAAAACAAAAAAAACCGAAAACCAAAGATCCTTATCATGTCTCGGTCTCCAATGATGTCAGCTTCACGAGAATTAGGAAAACTTTCAGGAACCAGATGCTGTACAGCATTTAAACTGAGCAACAAAAAGTCCCCTAATTTTGTTAGGAGTTCTATACGCAGGTGATTTTTTGGCATGATTCATGGGAACTCCTATTCCATAATAAGCTTTAAACATAAGCCAGCTATAAGAAAACTCACTCCATTGGTAGTGAGAAATTTGCTTTTTGAAAAATGTATATTGCTGTATCAATCTTCATATTTTTCAGCTGATTTAATGTTACCTAATATCTGAGGAAAATTCTTATTTTACTCTTGGTGTCTTCATTTTACCTAATAGTTAAATGTAATTGGTACTGGCTAATTCACCTGTTATTTAAAAATACCTCAATGAGCCACTTCACAAATGAATACACTTCTTTCAAGATGTCAGTTCTAATGTCCTTTCCAAAACATACTAAACTACTGAGGCACTTAATCTGCTGGTTCTTTCATTTTCGGGGTGGTTGAAACGTCCTTTACTGAGTGAGCTACAGCCTCAGGGCAACTCAGGCGCTAAGAAAGCGCTTGATTTGCCTGACTTCTGCCTCCAATACCCATTTGGCAGAGACCATTCACTCAAAAGTGGGCTTGTCACATGGCTTGTAATTAATGTCACAGTGCCAGCAGCACCTGCATTTTGGGGGTAATCTCTTTGATATGAGTTTGTTTATAATTTTCGAGTTGACAATAAGTGGACGATTTTATTGTGGCAGGACAAACTCATGCTTTCAGCTCCAGATGACTCGACAAGGACTAGGGTGGAACTACTTTTAAAATTTTTAACTCAGTGCTTAACACCTACCAACCACGGAGTAAGTACGGTGTGTGGTCAGGGGCTCCACTTCATCACAGATGTTCAAGCAGAGGTAAAGCTGTGTGTTGGGGCCTCTGCCAGAAAGACAGAGAAATCAACACCTGACACTAACCTTCTAACTCTGTGACCACATGCTTCTTTGAAAAGCACTCACATTAACATTACGCCTTACCTAGGCTCCTCTGATTGGCGCCCATGCAGAACACATCATTCCAAAACCTGTAAAAAAAATTAGCAACTGTTTGTTCTGGGTCTGAAAACATGCACCAGTCAAAATCACTCGGTGAGGACAAAACCTTCCTGTTTTCTCTTCTCTGATGGCACAATCGTTAATTTTCCCATTAAAGTCAGCATAATTCTCTTAAGCCCTTTCTTGCTTGAGAGAACTGGTGGATCTTAGTTACATGCAGAGTTTATCAGGTAACTCACTCAGTTTGGTTTGCCTCTCTAGCTACAGCAAAACCCTGGCTTGTTGGTGTTTCTTTTCCATTTGGTATGGTTGTTTCTTGTTTTGCTTACATGACCGCATCTCCTCTCATGTGAGAGGAATCCAACTTTCAAAGCGTTCAAAAGGGCATCTCCTGGAGTTCCTGTCGTGGCTCCATGGTTAGTGAATCTGACTAGGAACCGTGAGGTTGCAGGTTCAATCCCTGGCCTTGCTCAGTGGGTTAAGGATCTGGTGTTGCCGTGAGCTGAGGTGTAGGTTGCAGACACAGCTCAGATCCAGCATTGCTGTGGCTCTGGCATAGGCTGGCAACTACAGGTCCGATTCGACACCTAGCCTGGAAACCTCCATATGCCACTGGAGCAGCCCAAGAAATGGCAAAAAGAAAAAAAAAAGAAAAGAAAAAGGCATCTCTTTAGCATGCTCTCAGATTTGCCCTGGACTGGGTGTTGCCTAGGGGTTTCATGTTGGATCCATGACTAACACCTTCTCCTGTGGAATGTTCTGGGCATATGAGTTTTCTGGTCTTTTGGAGTTTTATTTATTTATTTTTTTTGCTTTTTATGGCCATACCCACGGCATATGGAGGTCCCCAGGCTAGGGGTCCAATCGGAGCTACAGCAGCCAGCCTATACCACAGCCACAGCAACGCAGAATCTGAGCCACGTCTGCGACCTCCACCACAGCTCACGGCAACACCAGATCCTTAACCGAATGAGGGAGGCCAGGGGTCGAACCTGCAACCCCATGGTTTCTAGTTGGATTCATTTCCACTGTGCCACGACGAGAACTCCTGGGGTTCTATACAATAAGCTTGATGGTATGTACATATTTAAAATTCTTTTTTTTTTTTTCTTTTTAATGGCCACACCTATGGCATATGGAAGTTTCCAGGTTAGGGGTTAAATCAGAATTGGAGCTGCAGGCTACAGCCACAGCCACAGCAATGCCGGACCCTTAACCCACTGAGTGAGGCCAGGGAGCAAACCTGCATCTTCATGGAGACTATGTTGGATTCTTAATCCACTGAGCCACAATGAGAATGCCTAAAACTATTTCTTTAGATAAATTGCTATAACATTTGTCAGGACAGAATTAGATTGTTGAATTATTTATTTATTTATTTTTTAGGGCCACACCTATGGCATATGGGAGTTCCCAGGCTAGGGGTCGAATAGGAGCTGCAGCTGCTGGTCTATGCCACAGCCATAACAATGCCAGATCCGAGCCACATCTGTGACCTACACCACAGCTCACGGCAAAGCCACATCCTTAAACCACTGAATGAGGCCAGGGACTGAACCCACGTCCTCAAGGATACTAGTTGGGTTCATTACTGCTGAGCCATGATGGAAACTCCCAAGACTGCTGAATTTAGATAAAGTTTGTAGATATACATAAAAACTAATTCACTTTTCCCTTTTGTCCAAGATATGCCACAAATGCAAAAGGTAGGGATGACAATTGACTACTGATTTCTTCCACTGGAAAAAGTAAATCAGGCCACACTCACATGGCCCCGAGATGGGGCAGGACACACTTGACACGCCTGTGCAAATCCTTTATTAAAGCAATAACCAAAATACAGGGTCGGTCACATTTTTTTTTTTTTTTTGCTGCTATATCCACTTCAGTATTAGTAATTTGTTTACACTTTTACGTGATTTTTAAAAAGTGAACATTTATAGTTCACAAATCGACAGTTTGGCATTTCCACCCAGATACATTTTGCTGTCTTATTTTCCAGTTTTAACAAAGGACATCTAGGACCAGAGGTACAATACATCAAGCATCTTCTGTGACCCTGACTCACGGTGAGCAGCGAGAGGGTGCCCAAGAGATACATTGAAGGTTTTCATTGCTGGTTAAATAAAAATGACTTACACCAGAATATGCTTAGAACTATCTGTCTTCTGTCTCTACCTTCTCTACGAGCTTCGATTCTGATTGTGGTATTCTAAGCATTAGTGCCCTTAAAAATGACATCTCTAAAAAATGTCGAGTAAAGATTATCACCCTCACACGATATTTTCTGGTATAACAGACCAACACTCAGTCCTTCAGATAAAGCATAAGCAGCAATTGTTTTCATTTTCTTCCCTATCACTGATTTGTTTAATTCAGACCTGATTAATCACTGTAGAAACCCTAAAAGCCATTAGAGGAATGAACTCTGTGATCTACTAAAGGATTTTTAAATGAATAGGTGAATGTAAAAAGGACTAATACCGGGGAGGTAACAGATGCTCAAAGTATGTGTGCGAACATACAATGGTAGATATTTAAAGAGTACCAACGATTTAGTTGCAAAAGAACAGACACCAGGATTAGGATCTAAAGGGACTGCAAAAAGGGTGTGTGAAGACAGGTACAGGATGGTCGTCGGACTGCGGACTGCGCTGAGTACAAAAGAGAATATCTCAAACAGAAGGTAAATACCCCCAGTGAGACACTGGGAGCAGCCCTGTTCACAGGATGCCAGGGGCTGTGGTTAGGTGTTTCAGTTCTGGCACAACACTGACATTCTGCCTTGCTGGCTGGGACCAGTATCTCTAGGGTTGAGCTGGTTTGTGTGGGCTGCACTACATTTAGAGGCTGTCGGTTCAAAACATGCAAACACTATTGTACCTCATGTTTTCTTCATGAGCTAAAGAGCCAGACAGATCTGAGATCACCCAGAAACAATGATCCAAGTTCGAGATTTGAAACATTATGGGTCCAGTGAAACTTACATGGCCATTGCTCAAGTCAAGTCTGCCTAGCATGTTGCTTTCTCATCTCACGTTTGCCCTTCAAAGGGAAGTTTGGACCACACAGACTCCAACCACGAAAATGAAACCCAGAGTAAAAAAGATAAAGGGAAGCTCCCAGCCTCCACTGGGCGGGACATCAAGCCTCTCGGCCCTGGTTTTGAAAAAAGGAACCTCATCAGCATCTGTGATCAATCAGAAACTCTGGGTGCAAAGACACAGCGCAATTATGCTCAGGATGGGGGAGGACACTCAGGTATTTTCAGAGCCCCTTCTAGACGTTATACGTATCACATTTGGTTCCTAGAGGTTTAGTCAAGTATTAGTGTTTCTTTTTTGTCAAGTATGATATACAAAAAGATGAGACTAGTAGATGTGCCTAAAGATATGAAAATATAATATATAAAACAAAACCATTATAAATTACATAGATTTGCAGTATAAAATTGTTTTTTTCCCCCATTTAGAATAAATACCGTCCAAGTTTACAGATCATCTAAGGGAATATTAAATATGCACACATATCTGAATCAGTTCTAGAATTTCAAGAAAAAAAAAAAATCACTAGAGATACGACCAGATGACTCAGAAACCAGGAACTGCTTGCTTTTGAGAATGACGAGCTAAGACCCAAGGGACATGGCTCGGGATTTAGCATTAAGCTTTGAAAACTGCCCAAATGCATCTGACGTGTGTGTGTCGCGTGCACACACATGCATGCAGGCTCTCTCTCACATGCAACCATATTTCTAGGAATCTCTATGGAGTTGAACGATTTAATTTATCTTAGAAAAGCCAGCTGAAAGTCACGAGGTCATCTACCTTCCCTGTTCTAGCAGCGATGCCTCGCTCATTTTGTAAAGAAGCTACAGCACGGACAGGACAGGGGAACCTTTCTGGATGGAGGGATCTTCATGGCCAGCCAGCCCCCTCTTTGGTTGGCTATTAGTCTATCAAGAGCTTTCTGATGCCTGAAAGAGGGGGAACATGTTGAAAATCTAGATAATCTCCCCAGAGGAAAGAAGTGAAAACCAACCTGAAAACATTCTTTGGTCACACATCTCTGCTCCCACTTCATAAAAAATCTGAACTTTTAACTTTCCACCCTCATCTGGGTCTCAATGGGGGGAGACACGCTTCCCTGTAATTTCTGGGTGGGAATCTGCACATGGGCTTTGGTGGAGCAAGAACTGGACAGAGTGGGAGAAGTTCATGCAGTGTAACAACATGGACTTGGGAGCTCCTGTGGCTGCTCTGGGTGAACAGATCCATGGTCAGAATCTGCTGACCTCCACAACACATGGTGAATGTTTATACTCTGAGAGTTGGAGATAAAACTTTTCTGCAACACACATACAGAAAACTCTGGCCCAGAGCGACCCATGGGGGTCGAGGATTCTCTTGATGGCTCCTGACTCACTTTTCAGTGACCACCTGACCCCCCTAACTGATGGCAACGGGCCACTGTGGCCAAGAGGGATCCCATCCAAGTCTTTGTCTTGTCAGACTGCCTCCCACACCATTATCTATCAAGAGAGACACCCCTGAAGCCAGACCCTTTGCCTTCAGGTACAGGGCCAGATACACCTGCTGGAAAGGTCAGCAGCAAGAGCATCTAAGGTCACATGTACATTTTTGCTCTCAATACTGCTGGGAGACCTCATGGGAGATGGCAAACTTTCCATAAAACTATAGGTATCTGAGCCAGACATCGAGCAGCACCTCCATGTCTGTGGATGAGAAAGGTTAAACCAAGGGAGGTGTCTAAGGTCAATTATTCATAGTGAGAGTGAGCCACAGTCATCGGGTCTGCTCTCTCACGATCAGTGTGGCCCAAGTAATCTCCAGAGAACCCCTGATGTGGCCATGATCCTCACCAAGATTTCAAAGTCATGGCTCCCCTGCTCCTAAATGGAAACAAAATCACACCTCTCATTCTTCCCACAATTACATCTAAACTGCAGGTGCTGCCCTAATGAGTTTTTTGAGACACTGCAGAGAAGGGCAGGGTGACTGTATTGGCTTGGTTCTGTGGGCCAGTGAACCATCTAAGTGGATGCTCAGAGCCTGTCTGGCCGGTGCTTCTGACAGGTGAGTGCTGGCCCTTGGACGACTACTTCCCTCTTCCTCCATGTCATCGACCTGCCTCTTGCATAACTGCTTTCTTATGGGACCAAACATTAATTGAAGAATTTTGGCGTGAAACCTGATGCCATTATTCTACCTCTCACTCTCCCCTTCAAGGATGGACAAGTTAGCCCTGCAGTTCCCAGAAGTGGGCTGGCCAGGTTAACCCCACGGACCTGAACACGTGCTGCCCCAAACCAAGTGTCTAGGTCACCTGGCAGCCCCCAAAGGAGGCGCGTGTTCTACACCTACACAGATTCATCAGGCACCTCTGTCTTTGGGAGCGAAACAAACAGCAGCAACCTTGTGTGGGGGATGACGTCACTTCAACGTAAAAACAGCACTTTTCCTGGACAGCTGGGGTAAATTCAAGTTTTCAGTCTCCCTCCAATCTCAGCTGAGCTCAGCAAAAGGCTCTCAGAATCAGACAGGTAAACACATTTTTATTTGGCTATTAAAGTGCTATCCCTGGGCAAGGTTTTTCTCTCAGTTTCACAAAAGCAGCTTCATGGGAAACAAAAAAAGCACTGTCCGAAGACAGGCCTGGGAAACGACAGAACTCAGGAGGCTGGCAACTGCTCTGGAGTATAACAGACGCCTGGTGGGTTTCGGCCGGGACACCACAGCCTCTGAGGTCAAGGCCAGGGGGGAAATAAGGACCAAGGAGCAAAGGGGGACGAGACCAGACGGGAGGATGAGCGTTCCTATCATTATAACCACCACTTGGTTATAGAGGAACAGAGAGGGGGTACAAACTGAGAAGAAAGTGCAACAGACCCATAGACGTGCAGTGGCTACCATAGCGGAGCTATAATTTCTAAAAGGAAAAGCAACGTGGTGTGCACTGGACAGGGTTCTTGAACTCAAGAGTATTTTAGTCAGGGACTCTTGGCCAAAGGGCATCACCAATTAAGGTATTTGGCAGAAGAGAGCCCCTGAAATCCTATCGCTGGGCAGACGCCCGCCCCCCCCAACACCTGCACCCTGTGGCTCGCATCCTCTTTCTGGGAAGACGCCAGCCGCGCACGGACGGCCTCACTCCTACCTATGGGAAGGGCGTCTTCTGGTAAGGCTTAGCGGCGAGAGCGACTGCATCTGTGCTGGGAGGAGCAGCCCTGATTCTCGGGTGTGCATAGCTTAGGGGGCGATTACACATGGCTTTCATAGATGACGCAGGCCTTTCCGTCAGGCGCCCTGGCCGGTTCTGAGGTCTCCAGGAGAGCTGGTGGCAGGGCGCGGTCTAGTACCTCGACCGGCGTAGGTTCTTCAGAGGTCAGCGCCGTGGACGTGATGTCGGTGGAAGGCTCCGCAGACTCTGGGGAGCGTCCGGCGGACGGCTCACTATCCTCACCATCTCCGGCCTCGAGCGGCACCCCGTCCTGGTCGTCCGTGGGCCCCCTCCTGGACTGAGGGTGCACGGACACCTGGATGGCAATCTGCTGGGGCTGCTCGTGCAGTGAGGAGGCGTCCGAGTCTGCAGCGGGGGAGTCGCTCCTCTGCAGGGCGTCGGGGATGGTGTAGACCTCATCTCCGGCAGCCTCCTGACCCTCCGGCGCCTGGCGCACGAAGTTCTGGGCCTGCTCCTCCAGCCCCACCACCTCCATGAGCTCCTCCACGATGGTCCTGCAGTTCATGATGAGCGGCGGCAGCGGCACGCTGCGGGCCAGCTCCTCGATGTAGCGGGCGAATTCCATGGTCTTGAACTGGGTGACCTTGGCCAGCTCCAGCGTCTTGGCGGAGGTGATGATGGGGATGCGTTTGGCAATCTCGAAGGCCTTCTGAAGCTTCTCGGCACCTTCGGTACGGAAGAACTCATTGATGGCCTTCTCGGTCTTCTTCAGATGGCTGCTCATCATGCAGAGGCGGGTGACATTGAGGACCAGGACCACGGCGAAGGCCACGAGGCATACCACCATGTAGTACACGCCCATGTCCCCCGATGTGCAGACCACCCGCAGCGTCACCGTGTTGTTCACGGAGCCGTGTACGTTGGAGGCCACGCACGTGTATTTACCTCGGTCTGAGAAGGACACCCTGGTGATGTTCAGGAGGCCGTCCAGCATCTGCCACTTTCCTGCTGGGAGGAAGAGGACATTGTCAGATAGGACCTGAGCTGCCCTGCAGGGACCACCCCGCACAGCACTGGGCGCATCTCCCACCACCTCGGCCACTGCTGAGGATGGTGGGGGCGGGGACACTGACTGGGCCAGCAACTTGGGGAGGGGCCATAATACTAGCCCATTTTATGGGACAGGGAAACTGAGGCTCATGTACACTGAGCCACCTCCTACAGTCACCAGTTTGGAAGCAGGTGAGCGAGGCTCAAACTCAAGCTCACAAGGCTGTATGTACTCTTAGCACCAAATTACACTGTGTGATTCCACATCCTGGAGAAAAATTAGAAAAACGAACCATTTGGAAAACCCGGTACTCTTCCTAGAGAATTCCTTAATGTAGCATCTGGTTTTCTAACCTGCCAGTAAGCATGGCTCCACTGACCATCTGTTCACTGGAGAGTTTTAATGCTTCTCACATCATGAAGCACTTTAGGATCAAGATAAAATCCAGAGTAAATCAATTAAAAGTGTTTTCCAGGGTTTCTCAGACTTGAGACTGAAGTTATCCGGGTAGGACCTCAGTTGACATGAGCATCACTCACATCATTAATTCTGAGACTTTACAATGAACTGTCTGCCTTACTAATAGTTACAAGCTAATGCTGGGAGGATTCCCGGGCCGTGTGCGAAGGACCACCAACTTAGTTTAGCTTTGCAAATAAATCATAACCCATCTGGCTGAAACAGTCCTCACACCAAGGAGAATGCATGCTGAAAAGTGTTATAAGTGTTAGGAATTCTCCCCTCCTTTGGCCTGGAAAGGACCTGACATTGCCCTGGGAACGAGGTTCTGAATCTGGTGAGGGTCTCTGCTTGGGACTGATTCTTAGCTGGCCCATGTGCCCGCAGGGCAGAGGACCCGGGAAACGTGAGCCTCGGTTTGCTTTCCAGGTCCCGGGTCTGAGCATTTGTGAAATCCTACCACCTCCCCAAATGGTCCTGTACAGATAGGACAGTCCTGTCAGGCCTTGGCGTTGGGGGGTGGTGGTGGTTGTAGGAGTGGGCAGCCATCTCCCTGTAACAGCCTTTGAGTTCCCAAGGCAGCCTCTCTTGAGACGGGGCCACTAAAGATGTGGTTTTCTTGAAATGTCTGTCACTGTGTTGTAGTTTTACTTTCATCTCTTCCTGGTGGCGACTTCATTCTAAGTCAAAGCCTGATATTTTCCAAAAGCAACAAGCAATGTGTGTTTTTTTTTTTTTTAATTTTTTTTTTAAATTTAAACTTGTGAGCACCAAAGTGACCAGGGCCTCAAGGGACTGTGGAATGAGGAGCAGATCCCTTCTCATGCCAGCATCGTCTGCTCCAAGGGACATCCTTAGGGAAGCTGGCTGGAGTAGGGGGCCCCTGGAGGTCTCGGCCCTGCCACCTGCTGGCCTGGGGCATTGGCAGGGACACCTCTCTAGATGCAGCCACATTACTTTGCTCTCTGAGAGAACATCTGTGAGGAGGGATCCCTGAGTAACCAGCTTCCAACAATTCAGCCAGTGACCTTTCCTCAAGAGTAGAAAACACTGGTTTGGAAAATCCAGTGAATTTCAGCATCTTATGAATGTATATGAACAGACCTACCTAGCTCCTGGTCTGTGACCCCAGCTCTCGTCCAGATGGCAGGGACAAGCCTCCCACCCTGTTGGTTCCCAAATGTGAAATGTGACACTTCCGCAGACTTATCCACATATAGAATCATCTGATGGAGGGAAATTATCAATTTGTTGTCTTAAGATGTGTGTGTTTCCTAAAACCAGACTCCAGCAGGCACAGAATAAAAGGACAACACTGGTTGAGTGAAAGCTTATCCTAGACGTGGAAAGTCCTGGGTTCTAGGGAATTACAGACTGGACCTGTAGTGGTTTCTCACATTGACCTTCCTCACTTTGTTGGAAAATAAATCAGGAAATAGGATGGGAGAGGGTGCGAAGGTGAAGTTATTTGCACAGGAAATGAATGGTTAGGATCCATTCCTTCCCCCCCAGCCTCCCAGGCCTTTCCTGTGGAGAAATTATCTTACATACAAGGACAGATTGGTGGAAACCTGGGTGTGAGAAAGGAGCATAAAAAAACACTGAAGTCAGGAGGCAGGCACACCTTTCTCCCCACACCTCAGCAAGACTTTCAGGATCACTGTATTCTATCTGTCATAGAAAAGTGAAATGCAGAATTGCACGCTAGTTACAACATACCTGTGTTTTCCTCAACTGACGAGTCAAAGGGTTTCTAAACTTTAAATTTACAGTTATCTTCAAGCATGCTTTTAATCATCTACTTCTCTGTCCTGGACCCAAGCCATTCAATGCAGTTACTGACTCAGACATTCCACCTGCTCCCTTTTCCATGGTCAGAAGGGGTCTGGGATCAAACACAATTAGGTGACACCTGTGGTTCGCTGTGGGGCAATGGGCGAGATGTTCAGCACATAACTGATTAGTTTGGGCCATATTCTGCTTCTCAGTCCAGGACAGACTAACACCTACCATACTCTTTATCCAATAATTAACCTGGTTTGTTCTTGAAGCCTGGAGCCCAGCCACAGATTTGCGCAGCGACTATGTCGGCGTAACTATAAACCGTGACATCCACATTCGATGATCCTGACGTAGATGGGTAGTACCCAATAGGAGCTGTGACACCAGGTACATAATTGAGACCATCTCTCTGTCAGCAATTCCCTGTTTCCCGCCCATGACAAGGACAGCAGGACACCCCTCTCTTTAGTTTCAGTCCTTTGCTAATGTTCTCTTGAAACAAAACACATGTCACATTTACTTTATGGAATTAAGATCTTATTACTGCCTCTTAGGCTTCCTCTCAGGTATGACCTGGTAAAATGAACCTGTGACCCGGATCAGACATTCTACTCCCAGACCTCAAAGTGAGTCTCTGGAAGCCAACACACACATGCACACACTTACTCACCCAAGGACTATAATGACAGACTCTGACCTCAAAGGTGATGTAGGCCTTATCACTTCCTTTCTAATGGCTGATACACTCCTTCCTTCCCAGGCATTAAGCCTCTAAACACTTTTGAACCTCAGTGTGACCTGCGGTTAGTGAGAAATAAAGATTCCCACACGTTCCACTGCTGTAGGCAGCCTCATATACCACAGACCCCACATGGCGTGTGTGGGGGGGTGGTCCTCCCATCAGCAGGGATGGGGGAAGGGGGCTGGGCTCATGGAGAAGCACATGCAGCCAGCATTGTCCTGAGACCTTCCTGGCTGCACGCAGCTCTTCGCCTCATCTGTAAATGCCATGTCCTGACTTGTTCTAGAAGGTATGACCTCAGCTATCAGGGGGTTAAGGGCATGAAAATGGTCACAGTGGCTGTCACAGGGACCTGCAGAGCCAGCAGCCACATGGGCAGGGACTCAAGGGGGCTGCTCCTGGGATACTAAACTGGAGCTGAACGGGAATGTCACGATCGGGACGGAATTTCCACTCAGCTGCATCACTTCAGCATGAATAAACACCTAGTATGTTAGCAGCTGATGCCAAGTTCTTCAGCATGCAGTGATTGTGGAGGAAATCAATGAGGCAGATGTTCTGACTGGGACACCAAAGGCCCCATGAAATGCTTCCCTGACACTGGGAGGTTTGTCACTGATTCCTGTTGCTCAGAGGGTAGCCACCCCCCCGACACCCCCCCCCCCCGCCCCGCTCCGCTGCTCTGGAAGGGCTCCACTCATCCCATTTCCCACCCATCCTGAAGGCTGATACCTCTAAGGCTGGGTGGCCCTTGGGGGCCTCGAGCACACCTGGGCATCTGCTAACAGCACCCCAGGACACTCCAGGCACAAGAAGCCCAAGGGCAATGTCCCAAGAGAACCAGGGAAGATCCTTTGCAAAGACAAATGCTGACAGAGGTTCATCCCTAGCTGAACTGCATGTGTGCTGCATGATGAGGCTGGCGTCTTTAGGACAGAGGTCCTTATTGCGTTTACATATTCAGTCAACAAACATGATTGGATAAAGTATCTATCACCAGGCTCCACACAGACCCCCAGCTGCAGAAAGCATCTGGCTCAGGAGGGATGTAGGCCCAGCCAACTCTGGGGCATTTGCCCTGGACCGGCAGTGGGGACAGTAAGGATGCTGCTGAGAGGGGTTATGGTATCTGGGGGCCGGGAGTGCAGGCAGAGGAGCAGGAGGAAGAGAAAGCTCTTCCAGGGCCAGAAGGGGCTATGGCCATGTGAGCAAAAGAAGGGAGCTTGTGTGCACTGCCGCTGATGGACCTTGCAAAGCAGGAGGGGCTAGAGACACTTGGCCATCCCACCTCGTCTGATGCTCTGACCCCTGGTTCAATCAGCAGAGAAAACCTCAAAGTCCAGATGCAGGTGCTGGCAACGGTGGGATTTTTAAACTAAAGAAGATATCATTTCAAATGGGGGGGGGGGAATAACTGACCATGCATTTGAAAGAAAATAAAGTTAAATTACTAATTTATGTGACATACAAAAATAAATTCCAAGTAGTGTGAAGATCTAAATGTAAAATTAGATGTATAAATTTTTTTTTTCTTTTTACAGCTGTACCTGCAGCACATGGAAGTTTATGAGCTAGGGCTAGGGACTGAATGGGAGCTGCAGCTTCCAGCCTACTACAGCTGGCAGCAACCCCGGATCCTTAACCCACCGAGTGAGGCCAGGGATTGAACGCGCATCCTCTTAACTCACTAAGCCATGATGGGAACTCCTAAAGGTATAAAAAAATTACCACAGGATATAAAAATATTTTTCTACCCTTGGGATGGAAAAGCCTTCTTCATCATTTCAAGAATCCCAGAGACTGTAGTGGAAAACACTGATGGATTGGATCTCTCCCAAATTACAAGTTTTACCCTGCAAAATGTGTCTTACTAAAGCAAAGAACAAATGACAGAGTGGGAGAAAATTCTAGAACATTTGACAGACAAAAGCTTAATAACTATTAAACAAAACTCCTACAAATTACGACTGATAACCCAAAAGAAAAAAAAAGTGGAAAAGGATATGGATGGTTCAGTCACAGAAAAAAGCGATGCAGCTACATGCACAAAATCACTACTGGTGAAATCATAAAGAAATGTAGAAATTAAAGTCATTTTTAAAAACAGATGATTCTCATCAGTCATCTATTTTATGCAGTAGTGTGTGTAATGAGAACCTACTGCCTAGCATAGGAAAATCTACTCCATAGGTTATAATAACTTATGTGGGAAAAAGAATATATTTATGTGTATGACTGAATCACTTTGCTGTACACCTGAAACAAATACAACACTGTAAATCAACTACACTAATGAAATTAAATTAAAAAAATAAAAACAGCTAACTTTCCACCTTTAAGAGCCCAAAGGGAGGGACACACTGATTACACACCACGTTTCTGAGAGAAGAGGAAAGGCCATGGCAGGTGGGCTGTGTGGGTAACAGCCCTGCAGGGTTGGCTTGGGAGCATCTACGAAAATCCAGTTTGTGAGTTTGTGGTCACAAGATGTGAGCTGGTGACCTACTTTTAGAATTCTTGAAATGCTTCAAATCAGGCAAGCCTAGATTGACTGGGAAAATATTAATGCATGTGAGAATATCAAAGGAGCGAAAAAAAAAATCTCCTTTTTGGAGTTTTTCTCCCCAGGGACACAGTTCTAGAACCTTCCTCCCACCAACATCCTCTGGGCAAAGCCATCACCTGCCCCTCCCCCCCAAATCCTCCTCCCCTGGCTGGGAAGGCAGCTGACCTGGTACCACTGTGTCACCAAGGGACCCCTGCACATGGAGTGGGAGTCATGCAGAACAGCACAAACTCATGGTGACAGGACTGTCGGGGTACTGTCCAGCAAGCAGAGAAGCAGGTCAATAGCATCACAAGGCTCGTTAAACCTGTGACACCAAGAAATGCTATGGCACACGGGTTACCGCGACTTGATGTTACAGGTCAGCACCATCGCTTCTGCCAACACCTCTGCCAAATGACCACTGTGCAGAAAGAGCAGCACCAACACTTCCCAGAACTGAACCAGCATGACCATGAAGATGCTGCAGCTACAGCGTTATCCCTCAAACCCACGTCTAGCGGAATCCCAGATTTATCCAGCGGTTCCGCAGATCGCTCAGCGTTAAAAATGAACATTATACCCAAATGCTAAGCTCTTAGAATTTGCTTCAAATTATGTATGGAAGAAAGGGATTTCTTTTTCCTTGGAGACGCCTTTCTGTGGATGCGAAAACAAACTGATGTGTTGTTCTTCCACATCCTTAATAGGTGGAACGAGAAGATTAAGCCTCTGCTCACAATCCCGCTTAGATATGGAGGCTCCTAAGCTTTTCGAGGAGGTTATTTTCTTGAAACCAACTTAAATAAAACTTCTCAGGTGATGAGAGTTCCAGGAATGTTTAGGCCAACAGAAATGAAGGGCAATGGTCACTTGAATGGCATCACACTGAATCCACACTCTTCAAATGAGAACCAAACACACATGTATGTCGATAAGCATGGGGCCAGTTTTCCAAGACCTGAAATAGAGGCTGCTCAGGAGAGAGGCTCCAGGCCTCTTTACCAAAGAGAACTGAAAACAAACTGAGTGTCGCATGGCTGCACCTGTTAGGGGCTTCAGCGGGAGGGACAGCTGCCCAAAGCCCCTGCACAGACTCAGAGCATAAAAGCCGCAGCAGGCTGCCAGGGCTGGGTGCCCCCACCCCCATTCTCCTGGGAGGCCTCCCCCAACAGTCCTCAGCCACTGTCACAAGCTGCTTCCACAAGAGGTGGCCGGGATCATCCAGGCTTCGTCCAGCTCCCTGCTCAAGGAGGTGGGGGTGATCAGGGCTGTCCACAGCCAGCAGCTGAATAGCAGCTGAAAAGACCTGTCTTTTCATTTCCTGGCAGAGGAAATGGCTGACCCTCTAGTCACTGGACCTGGTAATCTTCATTTTTTGTAAAGTGCCAGGTGTGTTATTCCACAATGGGCTGGCAGAGTCTCTCCTGAGAGCAGGTGCAGGGTCTTCTAGGAGCTCCCTTCATGGGGCCAAACAGTTTTGTGTGGGGAGTCCTGGCCCTCACTGACCTCTCAGAGGGATGGAGAAGGGTCTTTGTGTGGCTGAGACTAAAGTATGCTGGGCTCACGCCCCAAATGGAGCACAGCTCATAAAAGAAACACTATAGATGGTGGCTCCTTACTGTAAGGCTGGCCCTTGACATGACTCAGTCTGGAAAGTGAACCAAAGTACCACTTTATGGAAAAGCACAGCACTGGTTCAAACGTGGCTAGTGGACTCTGGAATGAGTCTTCGGCTGCTGAGGATGCTTCTTCGGGTTGGACTGGGCTCTTCCTCTTGCCACCCTTGGCATCCTGCACCGGATCACTCTTAGTGGGGCTGCTGGTGCACTGCAGACATTGGGAGCACCCTGGCTTCTGCTCACCACACACCAGAGGCACATCTCCACTCCCTTCCCCTCCCCCTTTGGCTAGGACAACCTTCGCCTCCAGACTTGGCCACTGTCCTCTGGGTTGAAGAACTACTGGGAGGGCAAAGGACAAATTCATCCCATGCACACAGTATACTCCATGTCCACACTTGCAGCCTGCCCAGAGCTGGAGCATGCAGGCATCTATGGGTCCTGTGCACGTGGAGGGGATATGCTGGGGGCAGGGGTCTGCGCTCACCATCGCAGCTGTCATGGCGTCTTCTTGAGATTTTAAATAACACTTAAATCTAGCTTGTTTGGGTGTTTATGGAATGCTTTTTAAAAGGTTGAGAAATTGAGATGGTGAATAAGAAACTGTCCAGAAAATTATTTCCTTTCAAGACACACCGTATCATGAAGCAGAGAGAGAGGGACTTGGGATCGAGATGGTGACGACGGAGGACACTGGTAACATGACCGATGACAGTGACGGCTGCTGTCTGCTGACAGCTTGGTGTGTTCGAGGCACCCTCACTGAGCAGTTAATACACAAGATGCACAATCCTACCTGGTGCTGGAAAAGCAGTATCTCTCTACTTTACAGGTAGGAAAACTGGCTCAGGAAAGTTGAGGGAACAGCTTGGAGAGATACGATCGTGCTGTTCTCAGTTTCTGGGAATGCATTTATAGATACATAAATTTTGCCTACTTCCTTCTGATGAGTGATTTTTTAAGTCTCAAATACTTAATGTACTAAAAGAGGAATTCAGCATACCATTCTCAGAGGTTAATGCACATCTTCATGCTTCATTTGAGTGAGGCAAAGGATGGTTTACACTCAAGGCTTTTTGGACTGATTCCCCCCTTCTAATCTGCAAGTCGGGGGAGGTTACACACGTCTCAAAACATAGCCACAGTCTGCTGTGGTCCTTTGCAGGAGGTGGTAAAAGCATGTTACAGGCTACCAAAAACATGTGCAGAAGTAGAGGGTAAAAACATGACAGCAATGCAAATTAAAGCAAAATTTCTCACAATGAGTCCCTCAAGGGTCAAGCAGCTGTGAGACAACTGTGAACGTGGTACACACTTCAGCTTAGCTTACTCTGTGCGTGTTTCTTTTCAAAGATAATTCTCAATCATTTCTGGGGACAGAATGCTATAAGATAATGGAAAACAAATCCACAGCAAAGTCTAAAACTAACCTAAGGAAGAATTTCCAAGTTAATCACTAACGAGCTGGGCATGTTTACAAAGGCCTGTGTCTTTTCTGGAGCAGACTTTTTGGAAATGCTTATTATTGATCACCTGACAAAAGTGCCACCGTGCATTGAAATGTTTTAAAGTCAGAGTAAGAAGCTACAGCACAGCTACACTGGATAATCAGAACCTGAAATAACGGGGACTTTTTTGCAACAATTTCTGGCAACTGTCTATTCCCATTCACCTCCAGCAAGAGGAAAATCTAGAGCAGAACATTTTGTGGCCATTCATGGTTACTCATGTTATTTGACTTCTCGGTTATTTCTGTAATATGGCTGGTGGACCACCTCAAACATGACCTTTGGTGAACTCCAAAAAAAGTCTCCCTCCTGAAAGAGATCACACATCAGCCCTTCCTGGTCTGTGGACTGCAGTCACCCGACGAAGACGCAAAGCAGAGCAGCTGCTGCTCCTGCAGTGACAGGAAATACTCCTGCCTTCTGGGACCGGCGGGGCTGGCGCCAGGAACAACTGGCTCACTTTCTCAGTCTCATCGAAAAACGGAACTGCTCCTGGAATCACAAAGCCCCCGTGGTTGGCTCCAGGGCAACTGGCCAGGCGGCTGGGAACACACCTGGTGTGTCCCTGTCACAGCAGGGTCCCAGCTCTGCCTCCCTGTGACAGTGGTGGGGCTGGTACACCACCTCTCCCATACAGCCTCTCATCGTCTCACTGGGTCAGAGGCTTTCACAGTCCCTCGCCTACTGAGGCCTGAAGGATGAATGGGTGCTGGTGGGCACAGGGAGAGAGTAAACCCCACCCAGGCCACACCCTGTCGGATACAATCTTCTCCACTTGTATGTGTGGGGATCAATACCCTTCAACCGTCATGCTTGGTAAGACCAAAAACGAGGTGTATAACTTGGTACAGGGGCCTAATCAATGGTAGTGGTTGATAATGGAAACCAGGATCATTCTGGTTCCAAGAGCCTCTGCTGTTTCTGGGTAACATTCTGAGATGCTGGTGCCATTCTGCACACTGCGTCAGTCACCTCTTTGTTATTCATGAATTACTGCTCCATTTAAATGCGCCTATCTGCCTGGAGTCTGAACTCTAGGTCCTGGTTATAATGGTGGCATCGTTGGGTCAGAAACAAAGAGTTAAAGACCACAGGCCCTTGAATGGCAGGGCTATCCATGCTCGTGCTTTTTTGAGGAGGATAAATGTTCTGCTATTTCCTGTCTTGCTTGTTGTTTTGTGTATTACCCGTGGCACTCGTGTCCTGAAATGACTATTATTATGCACAGCAATTACAAAAGCTGAGCTTGAACACCAAGTACCAGTATCGTGAGTTCTTATAAAAAATTTAAGTGTGTCTCCCTTATGAGGTTTTAAAACAACCAGCTGATTTGAGCAGGGCCGCTGGCTGCAAACAGGAGCTGAGGGTTATGAAGGCACAGCCTGTGCCCAGGCTGGGTCTGTGGGGCCCTGGGCATCTGCTCTCTAGCCCCGAGCACCCATGGATGCAAGTGTCTCTAGCTCATTCAGCCTCCCAAGGCACAGCTAGGGAAACAGGTCCACTTGCGAGGCTGACGCCAAACCTATAACCCGAGACTTCCCACCATTGCCCTGTGTCAGTCAGGACCAGGCAGGACAACACTCAGTGATACAACCAAAATCCAGGCTGGCTGCTGCTGTTCCCAGGGCTTCCTCCTCTCCAGGGTGCAGGGCTCTTTAATACCCTGGCCGGCCTCTGCATCCAGGCCTCTAGGGGCTCAGGCTGGGTCTTAAGCCCTGTTACTCTTGGATCTGCCTGGGAATCCTCACAGAGGCCCATCCACAGAAATACCCTGGAGCCCAGGGACCACTGTGCATATTGTCATGGTTACCAACCCTGGCAGGTGTGACATCACTTGCCACTTCCTCCTGACCTGCAGGGGAGGAAGGGGCTGCGGGGATGGTAAAAGGGCCAGGGATGTTCTGTCCCGTCTGCCCGTCAGCCCTGAGGGTTCCAGTCACAGCCACTTCACGACTGCAGGACTGGGGAAAAGCAACATAAAAGAGATGTCTGGACTGCACTCTCTCCAAGGTCTCTTCTAATTTAAGAGCTCTGTGGTCCCATCATGTCACTTGGTACAGAGGGAGTTGGCCTCCCCCAGGTGAAGCATGAGATTTTCACAGCTGTAATCCTCAATGCATATACTGCACGGCCTGGAATAGGAGGAGTGTGGAAACACCAGCCCACAGGCCACCCCAGAAGCCTGGATGTGGGGACTGCCAGATACCCCATCCACCTAGCACCTAAGGAGATGACAGAGTGATTGAGGTGACATGAGGAAAAGCTTGGAAGTATGGGTCTTCCAGATGCAGGCTCTCCCGGAGGTGAAGCACTGTGGGCTGGGAGGATGGCGGGAAAGGCAGCAGAAACCATGCCACTGCTGAGTCGGATGGGGGGAATCACCCCACCCACCCCCAGGTCATTGCCAAGACCGCGCAGAAAGGACATCCCCAACTTCTGGAAAGTCAGGCTCAATTCCCACACCTGGCCAGGAGGTGCAGGGCTCTGCTGACCATCAGGGCCTCTCTGGCCGCAGGTGAAGGGGATTCCCACCTCATGGCCAGAAGGCAAGCACTCCCCCAATGCACCTGCTGCTTCTCGCTCCCGCAGCCTCCCTCCCACCTGGCCTTGGATGAAACACTCCAAACACTCCAGCCAGGTCCCAGGAGCTCAGTGGAGAGTCTCCAGCTGGTGCTCAGAACCTACCGAGATTTCACTTAAAAAGTGTGGCCGGAGTTCCCGTCGTGGCGCAGTGGTTGACGAATCCGACTAGGAACCATGAGGTTGCGGGTTCGATCCCTGCCCTTGCTCAGTGGGTTAACGATCCGGCGTTGCCGTGAGCTGTGGTGTAGGTTGCAGACGCGGCTCAGATCCCGCGTTGCTGTGGCTCTGGCGTAGGCCGGTGGCTACAGCTCCGATTCGACCCCTGGCCTGGGAACCTCCATATGCCGCGGGAGCGGCCCAAGAAACAGCAACAACAACAACAACAAAAGACAAAAAGACAAAAAAAAAAAAAAAAAAAAAAAAGTGTGGCCTTTAAACCCACAGTCCATGAATTAAACTGACATTGAATGATAAACTGCTATGTGCTGGGAAACAAAACTCCCTTATAAAACGGAACATATGCTTGAGGAAAATCCACTTTCCACTCATCACTGTAAGATTTTGCGTGTTATATCACAACAGTTCAAGAGGCCTTTTAAAGACTCTAATGTTTGCTTTTTGCCTTCTGAGTCAAGAGTGCAAAAGCGAATTCACGACTGCTCTGAATCTTTAAGGATGTATATTTCTGTCTTGCCTTAGAAAAACAACACAAGAGGAGATCTGTAAATGACTTGAATAGGAACAACTCAGGGTCTGGCCCCTATATCTCTACTCCTATTTTATGACACCGGATACAACCTGAAAGCCTACCTCCTCTCTCCTCCACCTCTTCTTTCAGCAGCTTGCCCACGGAATTATACCACTTGAACTGGGGTTCAGGGACGCCATAAACACTGCAGTTAATCAAGGCACTGTTCCCTTCCTTGACGATGATATGGTCAGTTCTGGCAATGACCACCGGCGCAGAGCCCACGACCATGTCAGTGCCATTTAAAGTGCTGTTGGCCACACTCCTAGCAGTTGCGAGAGTGGACACTAGGATTAAAAAGGGCACAGAAGGCAGAAAGCACGCAGGCAGACGGCTCTTCACTCCGTCCATCCTCTTTGCTTGCTCCGTAAGGCAACAGGATGCTGGCCAGAGGGACCTTCTATGGGACAGCACGCTGCTCACAGCCTGAGGGGCACACCCACCCTGGGTCCATTGACTTGGCTTTTGATTAAGAACCTGTTAAAAAAAAACAAACAAACACATAAACACATAAATAGTAGCATTCATACTTTACTATTCATGAAATGTTAAGAAACCCAGCTAAAATACACATCTGCGTAATTTTTAAACAGCACACATATCGAGAAGATGTGCCAAATGTTAGGTTGTATTTTTCATGGAAATTGTGTCAATGTACTTTTGTTGTTTTTGCTCCTGAAGCACCAAACTCTTGGCAGGAACGTGTTAACTTTATGTCACATGATGTCAAGGGGCTTGCAGCCGGCCGGGGCTTCTTTCATTCCGCACCACAAGGCCCCCTTCTGCCCCCATTTGTCCTTATCGTGGACACACCCGGGGGGTGCACTTGGGCGCGCCCAGCCTCTCTCTGCCGGTGTCCATGGCCTCCTGCCACTTTAGTGTACACACCTGGGCTCTGCCACTTTGAAGGGCTCCCCCAGAATCAGAATGGCACCCCCCCACACACACAAGGACACCTCCTCCTCTTTCAGACCCTGCCCAGCTCCTCAAAGCCCACAGCATCCAGCTTCCTGTGCTCATGACCCTGACCTCCCACACCATCACTCACTGGATTCCATGGTTTCCATCATCACCTGCCTCCTAGGATGCAGGGGCTGACATGATGGGTGGCTGCATGTCTTCGTCCCAAGATCTAACCTTCACTGACACCCCTCTTCTCCATTGCACCCAGTCATCACACAGCCACACCCGGGACCGACCTTTCTTTTCTCCAAATTCTAAATTCTGAAGTTCCAGTCATTCCGAGCTTCTCAGTAACCATCTTTCATCGCACCCCACCTTCGCCCTCTCCTCCTGGGCACAGGTGCGTCCCTCCTTCCACGGCTGACATGATCTGGGGCCTGCCGGGCAGCCCTGGGCAGCCTTGCCAGGGTGCTCTGCCAGGAACTCGGACACGAGGTCCCCAAACCCAACTGGCTTTACCTGCTGATCGTGCTGTGTTTCCAGATCCCTGCCTGCAGGTCTGGGCAGCGCTGTCTATGCCGGAAGGTGGGAACAAACCTCAGTCAACCCTACCTCTGCCCTCATCCCTCTGAATGTCAGTAACTACACGCTGTTGACCCCACCTCTTAAACAGCGCTCCACTGTCCCCTATATCTGTGTGCTCTGCGCGAGCTTCCCTCTCTCCTTGCCAGCAACGGCGAGGATGGTCCTGCAGGATCCGCCACCTTCAGCCTTCCTGGGTCCCAGGCCGACCCCATAACCACTTCTTAACTTGGCAACCTCCATGTCCCGGCCCCGCTACGTCATAGAATCTGAATTCCTTACACCTTCTATTCACTCAAAATCAGTACTGAACATCTACTGCAGGCAGACCTCATTCCAGGTCCAAGAGATATGAGCAGACAGGACAGGTCTCTCCTGCGGAGAATACATCCTTGCAGGAAAAGCAGACGAGGAGTCCCACATACATGAGAACCTCAGCTAATGACAAGGGCTTCGAAAAACACACTGTGATGCACCTGAAAGCTGAGTCATGCAATCTGAGAGAATGTCACTGAGGAGGTGGCCCAGAGCTGCACCTTTTTTTGGGAATCAGCCACACTGAGAGATGTAGAAGAGCATTCTAGGAAGAGCGAGTGACAAAGGCTAACAGGTGCTGTGAGGTGGGCCAGAGACCAGACGGCCAGACCATGGAGCTCAGAGGACAGAGTCAGGAACCTGGGTTTTCTCGGATGATCACGGAAGCACCTTGAGAGGATAGGCTATATCTTTGAAAGTCAACTTCCTGGTGGTATAATTTATACATTTAAAAAGTGTCCATTTTAACGCTGCATGTTAATGGGCTTCGACAGATTTACACACCCCTGTCACCACCACAACAAATGAGGCAGAGAATGTTGTCAGCACGGCCAAACGCTCCCATGTCCCTTTCTGGTTCTGGCTTTTCTAGGAACCCATTCTGGTCCATGAGGTAAAGGACTGAGGCTCATTTCTCATGCAGCTGTTCCAGGCCGTCTGCAGAAAACATTGTCCTTTCGTCTGTGAATGATCCTGCCCTCTTGGCAAAACAATGAGTCTATTTCTAAACCCTTCCTTCTGCTCCACTCGTGTCGAGGCTAGTCCTGAGCCCAATGCCATCCTGACTGTCCTGTCTTTTGCATTTTCTTTGTATCTGCAGTGTCTTCAAGTGTCCCTGACACTTAGATGCCCAGTGAGTTGCTGAATGAATGAATGTCTCTCCAAAAGAAGAGAGCAGACACTATACTTCCAGTTCTGTGAACAGTGACACTGCAGAGGTACGAAAGGTGATAAACTGGCTGCAGATTTCTTCATCAGGAAAGATGTGCGTCTTGTTGGTGCCACGTAGCCTTGCATGCTCCCCATGAGGCCCCGGGGCAGCCCACTGGGCTCTCCAGCAGGGTCATGGGGTTGTGGGTCCGAGGAGACAGCACAGGCAGTGACACCTGCCACGACTCTGGAAATAGTTTTCTGTCCTTGGCTCATCTTGGGGGTCTCCTTTCAGCAGGAAGTTAGAAAGCTGACCTGTGCCCACAGTGCCATTAGGAGCATGGTCTCAGGTTTTGGGAAGACTGGGCAGGATCCTGTGTCTACCCATCCTGGAGGCCTGACTGTTTCTGCACCAGTTCTTACCAAGTAAGGACTTTACAGGGATTCATGATCGAATGTACATAAAACACTTAACTATTGCCCAGCTTGATAAATAAGAGTTCCTATCACTGTATAAAGCATCCTTTACTGAAATTATGCTTCTTGAGTTTGTTTGTTTACTGTCTTTTTAGGGCTGTACCTGCAGCATATAGATGTTCCCAGTCTAGGGGCTGAATTGGAGCTGTAGCTGCTGGCTTACACCACAGCCACAACAACACAGGATCCAAGCCACGTCTGTGACCTACACCACAGCTCAAGGCAATACCAGATCCTTAACCCACTGAGGAAGGCCAGGGATTGAACCCGCATCCTCATGGATACTAGTTGGGGTCATTGGATACTAGCTGGGTTCCTGCTGAGCCACGACTCCTGAGTTAGGAATATTCCTATTCTAAGTTACATTGCACCTTGTTTGGGGGGTTGCTGCCTACATTATGACCAGCATCCCACCTCAGAAGTCATGACAAACGGCTTTCAGCACTGGGTCCTTTGGCGGAATTCAGGTCTGAGACGGGAGCTGCCCCTCCAGTGGCCTTGGGAGCTGTTCCTGGGTCAGTCTCACTCCCTGGTGTGAGCTGGGGACAGAGGCCGACCAGGACCTTAGGGAAAATCAGAAACAAGTTGCAGTGGGAGGAGGCTCTAATAAACATGGGCAGTACATATACTGGGACTTTTTTCTCCACCTTTGGGGAGAATGTAGCAAACGGGAGATCACACTGAGATTCAAGGTGCATAAATCAAGAGCTGCTTTCAAACAAAGGCTGGCCTCAGGGGTTTTCTGCATCCCAACATGCTGTGCCAGACAGGACAAAGGGAAGGGGAGGCCATTCTATCATATTTTCATAACATCAGCTGGTGTCCTGGGCTAGAGACGTAGCAACTGTTCTGCAACTGCATCGAGTTCCCTTAGCAACCTGACAGGTTAGAGGCAGAGGCTTCCTTACCTGTGAGGCAGGCCAGCTGCAAACCTATCCCACTCTCCCCCCTTTCCTTGCTGAAAAGTGACTAAGGCACTTAGGAAACAGAATGAGTAATTTATGGGCTGTTTGCATCTGAGTGCTTTCACTCTAAAAAGCTCAGTGAACATTTATTTTTGAAAAGAAAGCATTTAATGAACACTAGTGAATTAACAGTCTTTAGCAAGAATTCACCATATCTCATGTTATACCCTTTCAGTTTACATCTTCAAAGGAGTATTTATTATGTACTGGGCACACTGCCAGGGGTGGGGGTGGAGCTGGGAGCACTACAGACCCTACCAGCCACAGGCCATGTCCACTAAGCCCTGGGGAGAGAGACAGGTCAGTTTGGCGTGCCTGGAAGGTGCTGGGAGTGGACGGGGGGGCGGGGGGGTGCTGGTGACACTGAGAGCTTGCCTTTGCTGCCAGCCCACCCTGCATCCAGTCCAACTCCAGCCCCTGCTCCCTTCCCCCACAGAAGTCCGCAAAGCCACAGATCCCAGCCCTTCTCATCTTCCCCCAGCCCAGACAGCCTGTGCAGACCCCTGACACACACATTTCCCCTGGGCTGGGAAGTGTCTTCTCAACTACAGGGAGTGCGTGGAGGGTGAGACCCCGGTTCGTTGGCTTCACCTGTAGCCACATGGAGGGGGATCCAGGGGTGGCTGCTCCCGAGGAACTGAGGAACCTTCAGGGAGTCCTCAGAAGGATGGAAAGATGTCACACCCCTTTGGACACTGCGGAGATGTCCCGCAAATGTACTGTGCTCAGCTTGTTGGACTTTGCAGACGGCATCGTGGAAAGTTCAGCTAATAATGGTGTCACGTTGGGAAAGACATTTCAGCCTCGGAAGAATAAACCACAAGGACTGTAATCCCATGGCTTAAAATTCAGTCCTTCAAAATACAACAGCAAAGGCCGCAGAATCCCACACTGGGGCTTAACCATGGCCACAATGGGCAAATTGTTAAGGTTCACGTGTTTAGTCAGGGCCTTTGGGAACACTTTCACAGAATACTTGAATTTTTTTTTTTTAATAAATGAAAAAAAGGAGACAATACTCAGCAAACGTCAAATGTCCTTTTTTTAACTTGACCCCTTCCCTACATCCCAACAATTGCCTTTTATCTCAAAGTATCTCAATGCAATGCTTTGTGGAGTCTTATTTGCTATCACTTCACCTATAATAAATAAATAATAAAACATGACTACAGACATAGACCGTGAATTTCTGGAGTTGGGAGGAAAAGGGCCTCTTGTTTGAGGGTGTTTTGAACTAAATGAATGTACACGATTGTTTTTTTTCTTGGCAGGGTTCATGCTGGCATTTCCCCATCAACTGTGATATAATTTTATAATTACACAACAGGGTTTTGTCACAACGGCAACTGAAAGATACCACTATTTTTCAATTGTGCATAAACAATGCCACAGGCAGAGAGGCCACCTTTTACATTAAGACACATTCTCAAGAGGTCCCTACAACCAAGGCAATCCCGTGGGATGGAGAGGCTCTGATGAACTCCTCACTCCATCGGTGCTAAGTTTCTAGTAGCATCCGAAGCCATTCTAGTCATGGGCTTCTTTCTGCAACTTCCTTTCCCATGTATCACTGTCAATGAAAAATACCCACACTAGCCTTTTCAGAAAACATAGTTTAAGTATGATTGTCTTTTGCAATTTTAAAGAAAAATTACAGCAGAATTCTCATCAGCCCATTCTTTCTTCCTTGAGTTCTATGGTGGTGTCTGATCACAGGCTGCAAGAATCCAGGGGCACAGATCAAGAGCTGTCTGGACCAAGCGTGTTTGGGCTGTGATGAGGCAGCCCAGGACCAAGTCATTTAAACTCTAAATCAGCTATGTTTTGCCTCAACATCCAGAGTCATGTTACAGAAAAAGATTCACACAGTCCTTCTTTTTCTGCCCTGAACGTGTTCTAGAATGTCTGTGTAGGGATCCCCAGTGCCCTAATCACACAAACGGAATCCATGACTCCTGGTAGATGCAATCATGACATCAGAGGATGAAGAGCATCCTGTGCAGGTGACTTTTAGAAGCACCTGGACAGATCAATCCAGATCGGTGCGTGTTAACCAGATTCCTCGGCCTGCACACTGCTGGGGTGCGGAGGAACAGGTGACAGTCCTCACCCCTGCCATCGAGAATCAAGCAGGAGGACAAAGCAAATTGACAATTATAGGACAGTGTGACACTGTCCCAGCAGAGAGGGGTCAAGGTCCACTGTAGGGGAGGACTGGGGACCCGAGGGGTGTAGGGTTCAGAGGAACTATCTATAGGACCCTGTGGTTTAATTACAAAGGAGTTCACCAAGGGGACCAGGGGCCAGACACTGATCCCAAACAAGGAAAGAATGACAGTAGGGAAATGAACATGTAATACACAGGTAGGGACAGGCACAGGAAGCGGGGATGGAAAGGCAGGCGGCCTGTGACACCAAGAATGGGATGTGCTCATAGGTAAGGAGGGAACAATAGGTGACACCAAGGATGGGGTGTGCTCACAGGTAAGGACGAGATGGCAGGTGACACCAAGGATGTGGTGGGCTCCCAGGTAAGGGGGGGATGCCTCACTCTCCTGCTCCTGGCTGCTAGGAGGTCTTGTGAGGACAAACAGCAGTGATGCTTCAGTTTATGTGCTGTCATGCACTGAAAGCAGAGCAGCACGAACTTGGGCTGTCCACTGCACGCTGTGACCCCAAGAAAGGAAGGTGGCCTGGTGGTCTTAGGTGGAAGAGCAAGTGCACCCTGCCTTGCGACTGGGAGTGACCCCCAGCCAAGGCTGGCAAGCTCAGCTGACAATTCAGAAGGAGCTGGAACAAAAGGCTTCGCTCCCACTCCATCCGCTGTGCTACTGTGAAGACCTCTACGCAATTGTATGCTTTATGTTTCTGATACACAGAAGGCACCTACTTTCCATAACGGATCTGTTTTAAATTACAGTTTTTTCCAAACCTAAAAATGAACAATAGGCCTGGTGATGCTGTCTCTGTGATACTTTATCTTTGATGGAGAATCTTGTTAAGAAACCTTTCTTGGATCTTCATCACATTTTTTCCACATGGTGTGTTTTTCTGATTACAAGTAAGAATCATATAAAATAAAGTTCTCATAAATAAAGAAAAGGAGGACGAAAAAAAAATTGGATTAATGGTTTCCCTACAGACATAATGGTTATCACCGGGCAAGATAAAGACAGGTCTACTGTATTCACACAAGAGGAATGTTAGATCTGGAAACAGCTGGGGATCCTTTCTTAAAGGTTTTTTAAAACCTATATGAGATGAGAAAGGGAGACTAAAGGTATGCAATTACCTAGGGTCACACAATTTAGTGGCTTCGAGCCAGGACCAAAAGCTCATGCCCCCACCAGGCCTGATATCACATTAAAATGTCTTGGTTCCGGGAAGGCAGTTTTCTTTGTTCTGGCAGTTGAGGCGTGTGATGAGGGCCATTCTAATCACAGGCATGTCTTTTGGAAGAGTTTATTGATGTTTTAGCCTGTATTTAAAGTCTCTAAATTCTCATTCTAAATGAATAAGCTAAAACAGTTTGGGGCCCAATGAATATAAACCCTTAATTGATCAGAGAGCTATTTCCTAGAAATCTGATGGTCTAGAAAATGATCCAGTCCTGAGATCTGAATACAATCCCCAGGACAGACACACTGGGGATGGTGCCTCTGTGTTAACAGAACCGGTTCCCAAGACACATCACAGTGCAGGTAAGAGGTTAGGATGCTGCTGGCATTTTCCTCTCACCTATGATACCATGATTACCAGATTCTACACTGGACCTAAAGTGGGTCCAGAAGCACCTTGAGCCGTTTCTTTCTCTGCCTGTCTCTACCACTGGATATTGTTTCCCAGATCTCCCCTCACTTAAAACAAAACAAAACAAAACAAAACCACCTGTCCTTTCAAAACATTCTCCCTATTCTTTGGGGGTATATATATAGGGAGATCTGAATTTTCATTCTAGTGCAATTATTTCTCTTAGTGACTAACCTAGAACTTCAATTCTTCAGCCAACCTTCAATTCTTGCTTTCATTTCATCACAAGCCCATTTTCTGAGATGCTCTTGATATATTTCTTGCACAAGTGCCTCCACCCAGAGTGAAGCCAGACAGGAGCTGGTGGGCATCTGGGATCCTGGACAGGCCACAGGCTGGAACTCTCTTCCAGCCTGGAGAAGTGGTGAGGAATCCTATGCCAGGGGGATGTTTTATGGCTTAGCCAGTGCTCTGCCTGGATGGAGGGACAAATGCATCTGCTCGCCACCCGAAGACGGCACAAATCAGAGAGCAACACTCTAAACCTGCTTCCTAAGTGTGATGTTTAGGCCCGAAGTGACTGTGAGTTTAGGGTTCTTGAGGATTCTAGCACACACTGGGAACACGCAAGGCCGCAACAGTGAATTCACCTTTTTCAACACCCCCTGCCTGTACACAGACTGCCTCCCGTTGGGTGAAGGTGATGTGCTGTGTGGGTGGGGCCCTTTGCCACAGACACCATCTCTAAAGGATGGTGGGTCATTTCTCCTCCAAACCCACCACTCAGGACCACAATAAGCAGGGGAGGGAACAGGCTGGGAGGAAGAAATGGCAAGGGGTGGAGTGGGGAGGGGTCTGTGTTCAGATGGAGGCCCCCCTGCAGGAGACCCCTGGGGCAGAGCACCTGGGACTCTGTGACCTGAAGATGATAAGGAAGCAGCCTGTGTGCCACACAGCACATGGGGACTTGCCCTCTTCCAGGAATGCAACTTTCCATGTGTTCCCTCTACCCTGGACAGTGGGACACAAGCTCCCAAAGCCTTTGGACCCCCATCCACAGCCACCAGACATCTCCTCACAACATGGGGGTGGGGTTCAACTCAGGTCCCTGGTGATGCCTTTAGATTCAGGGAGGATGGGCTGGCTCAGGGGCGCTCCTCCTGGCTGTGGGGCAGGGGGTAGGCCTCTCCTTCACCCCTTTCCCACCCCAGCAGATCAGCGTGATAACTGAGGCTTGCTGCTCAGATGGACGGCGGTGATGATCCTGGTGCCCTGGCTTGACCAGCCCTTGTCTTCAGACCAAGGGCCACCGTGTTGTCAGCCCTAGCTGTGCCCTTCCAGGCCAGGCCATCTCCACCCCACTCGGTCATTCATGACAGAGGCCTTGCACCTGCCCTTGCAATCTGGGGGTATCATTTTTACCCTGGCTATTCTGTGACCATACAAATTCTCCATATAAATCCCATGTGAACTATAAAAAAGTGCACTCAGCGCGCAAATCCTTGCCATCCTGGGCACCAGACCTGTGTTACTTATTTCTGTAAATGACTGGTTAACAGTCTGTGCATGGGGAAACCTCAGAAAAAACACTGAGAACAATTAAAATAATGAAGTTAAGTTCATTAAAGTTAGCACAGTGCACATTTCCAGGGGCTCCTCATTAAAGAGTGGAGGCCAGAGGCCCGTCTCCTGGCTGCTACAATGCCTGGTGCCTGGGTGCCTCCAAGCCTTGATTTGTGACTATTCTGCCCCTGTTCACTTACTGCCAGCATGCGGGCTCTGCAAACCCTGGAAGGTGCCAGGTACACGGGAACCCGCCCATGCACATGCCACTCCTTACTGCTGGAAGAGCCCCTGGATGTCAGCAAGGCTCCCGCACACCCCTGATGTGACTCTCTAATGTCACCTTGCCAGTACCTTCCCCCTCCCTCTCCCCCCCTTCTTTCCCTTCAGAGCATTACCACTGTGGATGTGTGGGCCCGGGTCTGCTCAAGACATACACTCTGGGGCTGGGCTTCTGTCCCCAATGAGGACCTCACCCTGCTCAGGGCCAGCACCTGGCCACCTGCTGGGGGACTTACATCACCCTGTGCCCTTTCTTTGGACAGATGGCTGACTGGCTGGGCACCCACAAGGGCAGCATTTCCTACAGATCCCACCTGCATCTCAGGGATTCTAGGTAACTATGTCCAGTCTTCACCACAAAACTAACTTTAGAGCACACATACCCAGGTTCCCTCAGAGTTCAGACTTCACAGTGTGACCTTCCCTCGCAGGAGATGTGGGGCGAGGCTGAGGGCATGATCAGGGCTGTGGGACCCGGGCCTGCGGGGAGAGTAAGGTTTACGGGACCCTGTTCTGTGTTTGAGACTTACATTCCTGTGACTGCTGAAATGGAATTTAATCCATGTTTCACAGCCTTAAAACCACCTCTCACCCCTTGCCTTCCTGTCCGATTAAGGCCATTCAGCATCACCACAGAAGGGGTACACTGGGGTTTCTTCTTTCATAAGAATAAAATCTCATCTATCAGAGAGAACACACTCAGGAACTGCAGAGTAGTTAAAAAGCTTTTCTTCCCTCCTCCTTTCCAGCCCATGATCACAAAGTGGAATTGTAAAGAGAATGTTTCTCTGAATTACACGCGTGTTCTTAATAGACTCTCCCCAAGAACCGGGTCTTAGGGAAAACAGATCAGAAAAGTTCCTGTAATTTAGACTTGATTTAATTCTTATTAGCAGCGTGACAATGATGCCCCTCATATTCACCTACCACTTATGGTTTACACTCACATCCCATCCAAGCCTTGCCACAACCCTATGACGTGGGGCAGGACTACGTGGATCCATCTACACTGATGGTGAAAGAGGCAGAGGCCAAGCTGCCAAGGCACCATGGAGGTCCCTCTGGAACAGCATCACCCCAGGGCCCCTGTCACCTGTCCAGGAATGGTGCCTGGGAGTGGACACTACAGCCGGACAAACTGGCTAAATGCCAACATCCAAACTGCCATAACTTTTACTTTGATAACTTAAAAATACTGTGACTACTTGTTACCTAAAAATTTATTTTTTAAAAATTGTGTACATAGCACAACACTTTTTGAAGTTTGGTTAGACCTGGATAATCCGCCAGCTGACTTTAATGCACATATCCTAAGGTCAACATTCCCCCAAAGTTAAGTGTGTTTCAGTGGGACACTATGGAAAATTATCTCAACTACACAGAAACACCAGAAGAAAGTTGAAAATACAGATTCAGTGGTTTCCACACAGCATCTCTGCAGGAAGCTTTGCTTTTCTCTCAGCTCTGACGGGAGAGGCCATGCTAGGCTGAACACTCTCCCTGGGTGTCCTCAACGATTTCTTAGCTGGGCAGATTCATCTGAGCGATAAAAACAATTAGGACTCAAGTCACCTCAATTAAGCTGAACCCAAAGTATTTAAGAGGCCACTATTATCAGTTTAGTAGTACCAATTGCTGTGGGGCTTAAATATTTTTTTTTTTTACCTTAAAGGCACTTATCATCTTGTTGATAACTGGGTAAAAGGCACAGAAATTCAGAGGGCCAGCTGGGAAGGCCCAAAGTTCCCTGGAGTCAGCCAAGTCCTGAAGGGTGAGTAAAGGAGACAGTTTCCCTAGCAGGAGTAATGACTTCGTTTAGTGGGGGGGGGGGGGGGAAGAGGATAAACACAGCCCACCAGTTAAACATAAAAATCTACATCATGCCCTGTTTTATCAAGGACTTGTGCAGGGGATGTCCTGTGCTCATCTCGAGAAGGCTGGTCTGTCCCGGCTCGCCTCCAAAGTTCTCCTTAGTAAAGGGGCCTTGAGGGCTTCTAAGGATGAAGAGGGTTTTGGGACTGAGATCTGTTAGAGCGAAGAAGGGGAGATGCCCAAACCCAGGGGAAGGGGTGGAGCACCCGACAGAGGCAGGAGAGAATCGGGTCTGCTGAGGGTCCTGGGGTCAGACGCACAGGGAGAATGCAGAGGGTCAGGAATACTCAGGTGTCTTCTGGAAATTAATTCCAAGTTCCTCAAAAGTGTTTCAGAATAGAGAAAACCAGGTTACCTTGGGAAGTTTAACAAGAGCTAGGCTCACTCAGAGACCAGGCCATCCAGGGCTGTCCAAACCCTGAGGACAAAATTTTCCCCTGCCACCCTCTGCACTCTGGTAAGGGCAAGGCAGCCCAGCCCTGGCTTTACTGAGAAGCAGAAATGTACAAAATGAAGCTGACTATGGCATCTGAGATGCTGGAAGTTTAAGCCATCCCACTGCCAACCTGGGGTGTGAAGACCCAGAAAGAGGACCTGGTTGAAGCCTGGAGCCAAACACTAGTGCCATTTTCACTCCAATAAATACCTTCTCCTGCAAGGATCAGAGAAAGTCGGCTCTTCACCTTTAAGAAAGCACATGCACCTTTCCAAACCCTTTAGAGGGGACCCTGGCTTCTGGGGGGAAAAGGAGCTAGATGGCCAACTTGCAGTGGTCCCCACTGCCACAAATATCACAGGGCTCTGGAGTTCCCTTCATGGCTCAGTGGTTAATGAACCCAACTAGGATCCATGAGGATATGGGTTTGATCCCTGGCCTTGCTCAGTGGGTTAAGGATCTGGCATTGCCATGAGCTATGGTGTAGGTTGCAGAAGTGGCTCGGATCCTGCATTGCTGTGGCTGTGGTGTAGGCCAGTGGTTATAGCTCCAATTCGACCCCTAGCCTGGGAACTTTCATATGCTGTGGGTGTGGCCCTAAAAGAAAAGAGAAAAAAAAAAAATCACAGGGCTCTCAGTGCTAGTTTCAGGAGGGTACAAAAAGGTGCAGACGAGGGAACAGACACATCCCATCCTGTCTAGGACATGTACTGCTTCAGCAAACCCCAGCCTGCCACCTCCAGCGCTGACAATGGGTAATTATTCCAACCCACTGATTGTTTTAAGGAGCAAAGTCTTCCCCTACACTCTCCCTTGAACCCTCAGCCAGCTCAGATTCTCACTAGAAGGAAAGGGTTGGGGTAATTTTAAATATCTGCTTAGCAAGCTCCCTCTTTCCCACTGATGACAGTCAAAATCGGCCCAGCCGCTAAAAGAGTTACCTTCTAAATCCAGAACTAGGAGGTCTACCCACACTGATTTCCTTTCAGTCTCATTGGCAAGCCCCAAATGCTTCTGTCCGGAAACTGGACAACCACCAGGGAATTAATCCCCTCTTTCTTCCTTCCATGCTTTTCTTACAAAGTCTGCGCCTTTGGATGCAATTCCCACTGTGGCCCTGAGTCTGGGCTTTTCCGTGGCAAAGTCTCTTGCTCCAAGGGGAGCCCCTGAGAAGGCGTCTCGCACATGCATGACGGGCACTCCAAGGACTTCCTTCCCTCCCCACCCATGTGGCTGCCACATCCAGGTTTGCTCCAGGTCTAAGTGCTCACCTCCCAGCTAATCCCACTCCCACAGACCCCTCTTGGCTGCCTGCCTCCAGTCCTGCCTGCAACCCACATACCGCGTTATTGCTGAAGCCGGCAACTAAGCTTGGCCAGGCCACCTTCTGCCACCTCACTCATCTGCAACCCCCTACTCAGCCTTTAAATCTTGGTGCAAAGCCAACCAGGGAGCCCCAGACCCTTCTCTTCTCCCCGCCCTTCACCCAGAACTTCCTATTTTCACTGTAATCATCTTTGTCCCTCCACTAGATGATAAGCTCAGGTTATCAACATTTGCTGAGTGAATTGATGAATTAATTCATGAATGAATAGATGAGAGGCTTATGTGAAGATACAGATTTGGAAACATTGGTGTGTGGGTGACCAAGACAGTCATAAGGAAAAATAAATCCTCCAGAAGGAACGCAGTAAGCTAAAGATGACAAGGCTAAGGTGATCTAGACCCTCAGACCAAGAGGGCCGTGGATCTCAGAGACCAAGGGAGAGGAGATTGGAGACAGATGGGGCGGTGTACACTGAGCTGGTCCTGTACAGTGGAAAGCAGTGATGGCTGCAGCATCACATTAAGGAAGTCTAGGTAAAAAAATCTTATAAAGTTATGCAAACAGAAGTTAGGCAACATAGAACAACTTTTTTTTTTTTTTGGGGGGGGGGCACAACATGCAACGGCTTGATGTGGGATCTCAGTTCCTTGACCAGACCAAGGATTGAACCTGGGCTGCAGCAGTGAAAGTGCCAAATCCTAACCACTAGGCCACCAGGGAACTCCCTAAGATAAGTTTTAATGAAGTCTTACTGTCATTCTCAGAATCAGATTTTGTCAGTGCAGGGCTTCCTTTACTATGCGGTCTGAAAAATCTGTTTTACTAATTTTCCTACATATAGTTCAGTTTCGGTTTAGAGCCAGACCTGGACCACTAAGGTAGAAGATTGCTTTAGAATAGATTTTCTGGACACATAGAGATGTCAATTCAACTAGACTATACATTCTTACAGGACAGATACCAAGCCCTTGTACATAAAAGAGACTGAATAAATAGGTTTGGAAAGGATGACTGAATTTCCCATACTTGACCCCATAAGTTAGGGCATTTGGTATTATAGCTGTCACCCACCCCTCACAAATGTGGAGCCCACAGAAAACAATGCTGACTGGTGGTGGCAACTTCCCAGCTGAGCCTGTATAAGGCCAGGACACAGCAAACAGCTCCTCCCAACTGGTCGGGATTGGCCCAGATGACATGGCATCGTTCTCCAGGTCACTATGTTAAATCTCAGCTTTCCCTTAGGTCCCTGACTGCACCTGTGTATCCAGCAGAGTAGCTTCCTGTGAAGAGGTCAATGAGCAGAAACAAAGTAGTCAATATGCCTTTCAGTTTTACTCTTCACATCCTTCTTCTGTTACCAAGTGTGAATAAAAGTTTTCTTAAGCTCTTAATTTCACACATGCACACTAACGTCATCTCAGATCAATGGAGATAATCAAATTATATAACATGCCCGTTCCAGATTGCCATCTGCCACTGACTACCTCTGGTTAGACTGCCTTTATCAAACAGCCCTGTGAAGCTTGGGGTTCAGCTGTGTACTGCTTTTTCAGGAAGATATAGTGGCAGCTGTTTGTCTGTCACATGCTCCTATTTAGAGATCCTTAGTTGGTTTCCCACCCTCTGTCTTTCATAGGATGAAATCCAAACACCCTTGTCCTGGCCCCTGATTCCATCACACCAAACTTCCCCTTGAATGTGGCTGGATGACATTTTTGTGGCTCCTTCCTAAGGCACCAAGTCCAAATGGAGTGACTTGAAACACATTTGTTCTCTTTCAGTTTTGTGGGTTAAAAGTTGCACATGGATCAGGATGGGCTATTCAAGGAGTCGGCGGGTCTGTGTCCCCTCCTGAAGCTCTAGGGGACACCTGCTTCCTTGCCATTCTGAGCTTCTGGAAGCTGTCCCAAGTCCTGGCTCCTGGCTCCAGCCATCTTCAAGGCCAGTGGGTCTTCCTCATGTGCATCTGACATGACCTCTGCTTCTCTCTCTCTCACTTGTAAGAACTCTTGAGATTACACTGGGCCCCCTGGAGAAGCCAGAATAATCTCTCCATCTTCAGATCCTCAGTACAATCGCATCTGCAAAGCCTGGAAGTGGACATGTGAGGCAGGCATTACCCTCTCTACCACCATGGTGGTCCTGCCTGAAGAGTCCAATTCCCGTTGGAAAATGCCTAGCCAATCTCTTAGGCACTTCTTAAGGTTCCATGGAAATGTCACTGCTTTTGCAAGCCCCTCTTCCCCCACACATGGGGCTCATTCCTGCCTCTCCCGAGCCCTAGGTGCACCCACCTCTCCAGCAGCCCTTACTTCGCACGACAGTTTATCTGTGCCCAAGCACGTCTCTCTGACTAGATTGTGAATCACCGTGTCTTACTCATTAGTGCAGCCTTAGGGGCCTGACTAGGAAAGATTGTGGGAAAAAAAATGAAATGTGATATTTTAATGAGTAAAGACCTTGGGTAGAGGCCTAGGCAAGACCAATAAACTCACAAAGCTTCTGTGCTGAGTATAACTAAGAAACTGGTTCTGACAGCTCTTAACTGGTTCTTATCACATAATCAACCAAACCTCTTAATGCTTTAACCATTCTAGGGTAGTATTATAGCAAGCTTAACATCAAGCATTTGCATTTAAGGCTGTTTCTAACTTTTTTTTTTTTTTTTTTTAGGGCCACACCTGAGGCATATGGAAGTTCCCAGGCTAGGGGTTGAATCGGAGCTGTAGCTGCTGGCCTACACCACAGCAGCCACAGCAACACAGGATCCGAGCCTCATCTGTGACCTGTATCACAGCTGATGGCAATGCCGGATCCTTAACCCACTGAGTGAAGCCAGGGATTGAACCCGCATCCTCATGGATACTAGTCGGGTTTGTTATTGCTGAGCCACGAAGGGAAATCCTGTTTCTAACTTTAATGTGATTTGCCATAGATCACAAATGCTGTCACTGTCCTCCTGGGTGTGGCTAGAGAAGGGCAAACCCTACCCCCAGTGCTTGGTTAGACGCTGAATTAGTGAGGTGACATTATTCTCACACTATTTCTGAATTCCAAATAAGCGATAACCATTAAACACATTTGACTGTACTGTGTTGAGGGTTAAGAGCAATATTTATTTGGTATTTCTGTATCTGCAAGTTCTTGCATTTAAAAAACAAAGAGAAAATTTCAAATGAAGCAAAGTTTAAACAGCCTCAAGTATTTAAACTGCAAAGCAAACAAGGAGTTGAATGAAGTTCTTTTGCTTGAATGAGGGAAGCTCTATTTTTAATGGCAATAGTTTGCCTCCAGTATCTAATGTGACTAACACCACCACGCAGTACAGAAATCTAAAGGCATGGAATTAAAAGTAAAAGCTATGGGCCCAGCAGTTGAGTTGCAAGAACCCAACAGTTAGGTACAAACAGAAGAAATTATCACCTGTTTCTGAATTTGAATACAAAGTCTCCTCTATTTTTTTTTTTTCCCATTAGTGTTAATAAAACCCCTCTTTGACCTAAATCCTGTTGGTTTTGTTAGTTTTAGGTTAGGAGAATGTGGAGTTCTAAAGCGAAGAGTGGTGTTTAAATATGCCTTTTGTTAAATTTCATTGTCTAATACTGAACAAATAGGATTTTTAGATCCAGAAGGTGGCCTATGGACCTGTACTACACCTCAGGTTTACAAATGGGAAAGCTGCTTCCTCCAGGTAAGAAAAAAGCTCTGGGTGAGGGGAGACTTCCTAGCTTCCCCTTGGGAATGCAGCCTGAGAACACAGGATCAGCTGTACATATATGCAGTGCACATAGCAGATTTTGAATCTGATGCATTTTTACAGGAAAGGGAAGCATACTTTCTCAGCATTTGTGTTGGGTTTGCTTTTTGCTTTTTTCTCAAACTTCCAAATTTTTCTATACGTATAGAAAAACACATAGGGGCAATAAACACCAGCAACCAAACTCATTGGCTAAAATGGAGAGCTGTGGGTCTAATCTGCAGAAAGAGTAATCGTGTTGCTCTTGTTGTTGGGACATTTCCAGCCACTCCTGTTATGAAATCTCGGTCACGTATAGGCTCGGCACAGAGCCCATGTGGGGAAATCATCTGGAGGATCTGGAATGAGGGCTGAAGCATCTCAGGCAAGAACAAACATTAAAAGGTACTCACAAGCCAATGAAAAGAGAATCACCTCAAAAGTCCACTAAGGTCTACGATGAACACAAACAAGACATTTTGTAATAAGCTTAATAAATAAAACAATGGAACCCACTAAGAGGTAGTTATGGGAACCAGCTGGAGAGTTAAAGCTTTAGTTAGAGGTAGAACTAGTTCCTATTAGAATAAGGATTGTTTGCCTTCCTCCTAAAATCAGTAATCCTAAGCGTGGTAATGGTAAGGATGTTTTATGAAGGAAAAAAGTGTTTTATAAATAACCAACAGAAATGGCGGTGGACCTACAAACTGCGTTCTCTATGAAAATAATATGCCCAGTAAAACTATGCTGTTCTTACTCCCTTCTGAAAATAAATTTTCTTCCATCTTGCATTTCCCCCTGACAATTTTACTATGTTCGGTATAGTAGCAACTGAAAAAAAGTGTTTCATTTAGAAACAAAAGTGAGAAAACTTTTGCAAAAAACATTGAGCTTCTGCAACTACGTTTCCAAATCTTATTATAAAGCCAAAATAATGCAAAAAAAGATGGCTACAGTAATCCAACTTTTCTGTAACAAGCATACTTAAACACAATGACAATTCAACCATAATACATTATTTTCTACAGTGAGACGATAAGGGACCTGCAAACATTTTTCTTTTTTGCTAGCTTGCTTTATAAATCTTGCAACTTGCAAGCTCAAGTTTTTTGGAGGGGAAGACTGGTTAATGGTCGAGCTTAAAATAAATCAGCTCTGCAATTACTCTGTTTTTTAAGCCGATGAAGCATATTTCCCCATTCCACGCCAGGAAGCAATTCGATGTCAACTTGCTATGGAGTCAAATGCGACAAACTCCAAGAGCTCCAGCGGAGGCGGCGGCTGCCGGCGCCCACAGTTCCCCGCACCCCTGCGGCACTAGGACGCGGCGCCCGCCTGGCTCAGGACGTGCCACCCGCACTCAGGGCCTGCACCCCCCTCCTTGTTCTGGGGACACTGAGAGCCGGTGACCCAGGTGACCTATAGTCGGCGAAGGCCCCGCCGCGGCTTGGCGTTCCCTCTCCCCGGAGACCGGGAGGCTCCTCGGCAGCGTGCGGCGAATACCACGCTCCGAGTCGTAGGAGGGCTATAGCGGCAACCTGGGACACAGTGTCTCCAACCCGCCGCTGCCGGATGCTCCTGCAAGGATCCCGAAGCATCTTGCGACCCAGGAGGAGCCCGCCGCAGGGACCTGGGCGCCTCCCGGCGTGCAGCCCCGGCCGCGGGCTCCTTCAGCCCGAGTGCCCCAAAGTTGCGCGGCCCCGGCGCTGGCGGTGACTCGGCCACCACGCGGTGCGGGGCTCCCCGCCGCCCAAGCCCCCGCCCGCGCCCCGCCAGCCTAACCTGACGTCGCCTCGCCACCCCGGCGACCGCCGCGTGCTCCTCGCCATGGCCAGACCGGGAGCCGCGCCGCGCCGACGCCCGGCAACCTCTCCAGCGGCCGCCTCTGCCCCCGCGCCGGCGTGCGGGCTGCGGGCTGCGGGCTGCGGGCTGCGGGCTGCAGAGCCTCGCTGAGCCCAGCCTCCCGGAGCAGAGGAGCAGCCGGGCGGAGCATGCCCAGTGCGCGCAGCGCGGCGCCGCCGGGTCTTCGCTGCAGCGCGGCGGGGCGGGGCGGGCGGCGAGGCCGGGGGCTGTGGACCGGCCCGCCGGGGAGGGGCCAGGGAGAGGGGGGCGGCCCCTCGGTCAGCGCGGCCCGGAGGCCAGACCCGGTGCCCAGCTCCCCAGCGGGCGCCTGCCCTGGGCTGTAGTACGGGAGCCTCGGCAGTCTCGGGCGAGAGTTTCGGGAGAGGGTCCCGAGATCCCGCCTTGCGGGGTTCGGAACCCGGCCCTGGCCCGCGACTCGGACCTACCCCGAGCAGGGCCCCGGTGAGGCCGCGGTGCCCCCGCTTTCAGAGCCCCGCCGCGCGCGGAACCGCAGGAGCAGGACGTCCACCGGCGGTTTGCGAGCGGCGGGCTCGGGATTCTAGGCTTCTCCTATTGTGACTATTTGTAGTTTGTAAGTTTTTTTCTAGTGAACACTGTGGTGTTTTTTCATTAAGAGCGGCGATTTTTTCAAGGCGCCTGCAGAAGTTGAGCGGCCCGGCGCCGCAGTGTGAGCGGCCCCTTTCCAGACTGCAGGACTGCGCGTTCCTGGGCCCGGGACCCGGCTCCTCCTCCCTCGGCTCCCCGGCCGGCCCCGCCCCGCCCCCGCCCATGCCCCGCCCTCCACTCCTGACCCCGCCCCTCCCCCGGCTGCGGCGAAAATCCGGAGTGGCGGATTGCCCTCTGCTCCGCGGGAGCCGGCTGTGGGCTCCTGCAGGAGCGGTGCCGGGGGTGCGGCTGACGCCGCTCCGCGCTCCCTCTTCTCACTCTGTCCTGGGCGAGCCACGCGGGGCAGCGCCGCGACCCCAGCCGCCGGCCCTGCCTCAGAAGCGGGTCAGGACCCGACTGAGCATGCTCGCCCTCCAGCGCAGCGTGGCTCGACCAGGTGGACGCTGCCGGGACCCGGGGTCGGACCGCGCAGGGGAGGCGCAGGTGCGTGGTCCGGCCGCAGGTGCAGGGGACCTGGCTGGAAGGCGGGGGAGGGGCATCTGGCCTGCAGGTGAGTCACAGCCTGATAGGAACTGGAAATCCTATTTCAACGTTAGCTCGTAGAACTTTCAGCTCGTTTCTCTTTCAGGAAACCTAAACCCTTCATACTTTTCTCATACTTAACAAGCAGTCTTTACAATTGCACTAGGACACGAAATTTTTACTTTATTTTTTTCTTGCCAGAGACTAAGGTCTATGTCCTCGCTCCAGGGTCTTTCTGCACTGCCGCATTCCTTTTCCCTCAGGCAGTTCAGTCTCTGAGACTCCGCTTCGCATTCTCCCCAGAACCTCGCTCCACCTCGGATGCGCTTGAGGTGGGCATAGGAATTTGCTTCGAAGCCTGTAACGGAAAAGAAGACGGGAATGGAGGGCTTACAGGGAAGAGATTTCACAGGTTCTAGATGAATAAACTCAACCCAGACAGATGCTTTCAGGTGAGTGGGGTGTTGTCTGTTTCCTGGCGGGGGGAGGGGGCGCTGCCCTGCAAGGCTTGGTGCGATTGTTTCCCCCTCCGCCCCATCCCCTTTCTACCGCCAGGGTGGCTTCACTTCCATCCCTCTGCTTGTCCAGCCCCGGCTGGGTGCCAGCGTGCGTGGGGACACCACCTGTGGAGGAAGGTCACTCCTGGGCAGAGTTTGCTGCGAAGCTACTTTAGTAGCTTCCGCAGAACCCTGTCTTATGCTGGAGGCACCTGCATCCTCCTCCTGAGGTGTGAGGCCCCATTATTTCGGTTCTGTGAGAGCCCTGTTCTTGAACTTGCTTAGGTCTCTTGGAGGTCCACACCGGAAGCCCGGCATCCCGCCTCCTCAGTTTGGCACAGCACACATATGGACGTTATCCCAGGTTCATTCACCTGCTTCCCCTGCCATCCATCTAGTCACCGCCTGTCCACCTGTCCTTATACATCTCTGCATATGGGACCCTCCACCTACACTGCCCTCTTCAGGCCTCATCTTCCCCCTCAACCAGGGAGCAGGGACCATCCAGAAGGATCCTTCCCTCCAACCCATCCTCTATGGCTCTGCACACTTTGCTTTTTAAGCAAATTTTATTCAGTATGACTTTAGTGGGATTCCTAGCACCTTCAAGTTAAAGACAAAGTTTTAAGCTTGAATGGGCCTCTATCTCCCTCTCCAGATTGCCCTCCAGCCATTTTGCCCTAGTGCCCCCCATCCTAGCCAACCCAAATGACTGGTGGTGCAAAGTCACACTTCCATGTTCCTATGGTAGTCTTGTCCCTCCTTTCGCCTTGCTCATCCCTTGGCCAACTGCTATGTCTTCAACACCCACTTCAGGCTGGGTCTCCTCTGACCTTCCTGAGGTTCCCTCTTGGGTACCTCACATGTGCCATATGCTTTGTCTCTGTTAGACTTCTGACCTTGATTTATTTTCCTCTGTCTCCAGTGCACGATGAGGGTATCGTGACCGCAAGAGCTCCTGTCAACCCTCTGTGTCTTTGCTCTCAATCCTCAGTAAGATTTTACTTAATAAATGAATGATAGACTTATGTACCCCTATAATATTTCAAATACATTAACTTAAAAAATTCTTCCTGAGAATTGTAAGTAGAGTGCACAGAAAAAAATCCTAGGACAAAGTCACAATGTATACAATTTGCTGAATGGTTATGCTCCTTGGAGTGATGTGAAACCTCCGATGTGACCTTCACCCCAGTGGACCTTCCCCAGCTTCAGAAATCGGGGTGTGTTTCAAGAACCAATCTGAGGTGCTTGTTTATTGGGTCTGTGGCTGCACAAGGCTCTGCATTGTATTGCTAATTAATCCACAAATTCCATTGTTCTCTGTCCTTGTTTCCTTCTACAGGGTAGTCATAATCTTCTAATTACAGGGTTACTCCTCGGAATAGATTGTGTTTGTTTGTTTGTTTTTTTTTTTCTGTTCAGAGTGTGACTCCCAGGGAGGGCAGAATAATGCTTTAGGAATGAAGGTACTTTTTGCAGTTTCTCCAGCTCGTTACCTGCTGGGAACTTGGAGCTAGCTGTGGTGGGACCAGCCACCTGCTTCAGATCAGTGGGGGATGGTTAACCCACCCAGACCTCCAGAGTGGACCTGAGGCTGGGAGATGGGCGGCGAGGTTAACAAGAATCCAGGTGATTTTGCACCTTAAACCTGAGAAACACAGTTGTAAGTCATAAGGGTCCAAGGAAAACAAAGTTACCAGTCCAGAACTTCTCGGAGCCTGGGTGTTGGTTTTCTCTGTAGAGAGATACCTGTGGGTGGGCAGAGCATTGGCTGGTTTCAGAGGTGTTACCGTCATCTTTGTATGTATTATCCAGTGTGGGCTTGTGCTGGAGAATCTGGGGCAACTGGATGAGCTCCAGGTAAGGTGACTACTTGCTTTTTTGTGTGTTGAACCACCCTGGACTTTTCCTGTGACCTGTTGGCACCTCTGTCCTGGGTGCAGCCACCTGGGTGGGGGTAGGAAGGAATGTGCAGAGGCTCTGACCTGACCCCTTCCTGGAGGAGGCCAGGAAGAGCTGGGGACCCTCATTAGGCTGCTTCCCTGCTCCTGGGAGCCTGAAGGGGCACAGTAAGGAGAAGGGTGGGGAGGAATGGAAAGACCTTGTGACCTGCTGGCCAGGGAGGGCAAAACTTCTTCAAAAGTCTGAGTCAGCATTGGGAAAGTATTCTGTTCCTCGTTCTGGGTGTAGATGGAGCGCTGATGCTGGCCCTTTGAGGGCTGTGTATGTACGTGTGTGGTCTAACCAGTTAGCAGCAGCTGAAACCAGCAGGGCAGAAGGCTGCTTGCAGCCCACACAGGGCTGAGGACCCAGCTTGGGGGTCACACTCTTCCTGGACCACCCTCTGAGGTCACCCTCCAGCCCAGCCTGCCGCCCTCTGGCTTTCATTCTGGACGGTGAAGTGGGTTTAGGGATGTGGGCTGTTGGCATGAGGAAGGATGAATCTGGAACCCCATACCCCCCACCCCGTGTGTATAGGGCTTTCCTGTGAGGAGGGTGGGTGGGAGGTTGCCGGGAAGGTGAAGGGCCTGGAAGGTGCTGTCTGGTCAGTGGGACGAGCCCTGGAGGCCCTTTGTGAAAACCTGACTCCACAGCTGCATGTCCCCCAGTTTTTGAGGTTATGACTGGTGTGCATCTGGCCTTTTGTTCTCTGAGTTTATAATCTTGGGAGGGAGGGAGGCCAAATGTCCACTTTCCCACCACGGGATAGAGGAGGCCAGGGACTGACCCAGGTGATGAAACTAACACTCATGTGGCTGGTTGGCAGGTGGAAAACAGAGATGTCAAAACGGCCTCCAGGAGTGCAGCCATGGATGAGGCCGGGCCAAATGGGGGGACCTGGCCACTTTATATGCTGCTTCAAAGCCAGGAGCTCTGCCCAGGGCCCAGGGGAGCATTAGCACCTCACTGACTGGGGCGGGGAAGGGGGTGGGGGTGGGGTAGGGGCGGGCACTGGAACCCCTGCATGGTGAGCTGGGAGTTGAGGTGGGATCTCTGTGCTGCGCAGTCTGCGCCTTATTCTTTCAGCCATTATTTGCTAGACTTGAGAGAGAAGGAAGTCTATTCTATCCTTGATCTTTTTATCTTGTGGTTACAGGTGACATAAAGCGGACACAGGGCTCCTGCAAGACAAAGACTGTGGGAGCCCAGGGCAGCCCAGCTGGGGGCAGAGGCTGAGGTGGAGGAGGGGAGTATGAGCCCTTTGTGGGGGGCCTTGCAGAGGTCAGAGGGGGAGAGTAGATACCCACCTCTCCAAAGAGGCAGAGCAGCTTTTCCATGGAGATTTGAAGGACTGGGAGGCTCAGAGGCCCAGCCGTACGTGGGGTAGGTACTGGCTTCCTCTTGGGACTCTGCTGGGCGAGCCGAGGCTCCAGGGGGCTGTGGCCCATCCATAGCCCTGCCTGGGGGGTGGGGCATGGGGTCCCTGGGCATGTACACAAGAGACTTGGTACAAATGTGCCAACCTTCTTTTCCCTGATCATGATAGCTTCTACCGTTACCACAGGGACATTTGTGCGGCTTGTTCTCCATCATGGGTGAGTGTGCTTGTGAATAATTTTACTTTGCTTATGGCCCTAGGGGTTGTGATCCTTTGAATTGCCTAGCTGAGGGACCAGGTTCTCTGTGTGCCTGGAGCACACTGTGTTTCAGGGGTACACAAACTATAGCATCTCTTCAGTAGTCTTTTTAATTGAATGTATGGCTTCTGCCGCATAATTGATGCTAAGAAGTTTTCTTGAATGACATGCCGACATTGGTGTTAGAGCCCCGTGCTGGAGAATCTTCGAGGCAGGCGTGTGAAAATCCAAAGTCTGGGAGTTAAGGAATTGGTGTTGCTGCAGCTGTGGTGTAGGTCACAGCTGCCACTCAGATTCAGTCCCTGGCCCAGGAACTTCCATATGCTGCAGGTATGGCCAAAAAAATAAAGCATGCAAAGGCTATCCTTCACTCAGGTTGTGAGAAACAACGTCCAGACTTTGGTTTCCATGTGTGTGATGTTGATTCAGCTCTTGGTTCTGATGAAGTGTTTCAGATCTATTAGTATCAGGCTTCTCCCTGATTTGGGTCAGCTGGCAAAAGGGCAGAGCTTTGAAGAAATTCTGGATGACTGTGTGGGTGAATTCACAAGCATTTTTGCAGGAGAAGGTTTCTAAATAGCTGGTTTTTAGCACTGTGGTCCCAGAGCTCTTTGTTGTAATGGGTCTGCATTTCTACTGTGAATTTCAATGAGCCTTCCCTTTTGCTTGAAGAGGACTTCTAAAAGAGTCTTGGAATCAACTGTCCCTACAACCTGAGGGGTGTTGTAATTGCATGTATGACCTAAATGGGCCAGTTTGCTTAAGCTGAAATTCTGATTTGCTGCCCAGAGTCCAGGGAGAAGTGCAGCTGAGACCTGCTGAGAAGCGTGGTGATGCTGGGAACTTCAAGAGCAACCAGGCCTGGTAAGGGCGGCTCTGCTGGTCTGTCTCAGTGCAAGTGAGCTCAGTGATTTCCAGTCCTGTGTGTGATTGGGCCTGGACCACTGGTGAATGAAAAGGTCCAGAGCCAACCAGCCCGCCTGTCTTCAGGGATCTCTGGCTAGCACATGAATATTACATTTAATTACTTTAAAGCCCACTATTGCTTATTCCCCCTAAGGGGCACAGAAATCAATGAATCCCCTTGGAGCCACTGACCAGCCTATAACTCACCTGGCTCCGGATCCCTGCCCTGGGGGGCACCAGAGAAACAGGGGTCCAGTCTGCTTGTGAAGGTGTCCGTGTTATCACGTGGGGCCCACACTCCCTGCAGCCTGGGGTTGTCTGCATCCATAGGTGCCTCCAGCAGTGGGGACTCTGGTTCTGAAGGTCCAGTCTGGTCTGCTGTTTCTTTCTTATTTTTGCTTCTATTGATTTTCACTCAACGTACTCTTCTTGAGAGTGTTGTGTTTTCCTTTCCTGGTGTTACAGGGAGACTATGGGGGGAAGGAGGATCCAAGCCACTGCTGAGACGGGGCTCAGCTACCCCGAACTGCGTCCAGGATGACTCCTGGGGCCGCACTCTGAGGGGGTCAGGTTGATCTATTTTTTGTTGGATTTCCTTTGAATAGTAGTTGTCCTCTAACTTAAAAGTGTTCCCAGTGTGACCTGACTGGCAAGCCAGGGGCATAGAGGTTACATCATGTAAGCTCTGCCAGCTTTAGGGCCACGTGGAACATGCCCTTTGGTGTCAGGGAGATCTTCCATGTTGGGTTGCAGAGGTTGTGAGGAACCACATTAGAAAGTGATGTGTCTCCTCCTCCCAACTTCCCCCAAGCCCACCCTGGGGTTGTCCAGGCTTCACTTCCCTAGGGAAGCCTGGGGTCCGAGTGCGCCCTAAGCCTGTCCCAGGATCATCTGGGCCTCACTTCCCTGGGGAAGCCTGTGGTTTCAGTGGACCCCAAGCCCATCCCGGGATCATCTGGGCCTCACTTCCCTGGGGAGGGCCTGTGATCTCGGTGGACCCCAAGCTCATCCCCAGTCTGGGCCTCACTTCCCCAGGGAAGCTGTGGTCTCAGTGGACCCCCAAGCCCATCCCAGGATTGTTCCAGTCTCACTTCCCTGGGGAAGCCCATGGTCTGAGTGGACCTCTTTGTGGGCAGGGCCTGGGGCCAGGAGGCTGCGGGCCAAAAGCACAGAGGGACCGGGACCTTCTGGAACTTGGGGTTGCCCTGGGCCATCTGTCCTGCTTCCTCTTCCATCTGTGTCCTCACAGCCTGGGATGATGGAAGGAGGTAGAGGTCATTTACCTTCAGCTGCCCGCAATCTCCAACCCCATGTGGCAGCACCAGGTTGAGGCCTGGCGTTGGGGCTGGGTGACCCTCCTGCTGGCCTCCTGTCACCTCTGCTTTGCTGAACTCAGGCTGGTGACCTGCTAGTTTCTGGGGCTGGGCTGTTACCCGACCCGGCTCGATGAGGATTCCTGGCATCCTGGGGTTTCCTTGAGCCCCTCAAAGCCAGCAGCCTCTGGGCACCACAGTTCCATCTGGGGCCGTGGGGGGAGCATGGGTTCCTAGGGGTCTGGAGGTGGAGGCGGGAAAAAAGGTTTTAAGATGGGTGTGTGTCTGCACTCATGCTCCTGTCAATGGACCAGGGCATTTTTATGTGCTCAGTTATTCACTGCTTACAAACACGCATTCGTAGTATGAGAATGTTTCTCATTTGTTGCATCAGTGGTCAGGCTGCTTCCTCCTAAACACTCAGGTGACTGAAGGTCACCCTCAAGCCTGCATCAGGTGTTGAAGGGGACAGTGCTATGTGAGTGTTACTGCAATTTGCTTTTCATGTCCACACAAGAAATTTGCGATAGAATTCAGGACTTTTGAGAATGGATTAGATGCACTGTTTGGGCCAGTGAAACTCATATTGCACATAAATGGGAAAGTCAAGTCTAGTGCGTACATTTCAATTCATTGTGAAATAAATATGCCAGATTTGTCTAACAATTTAGGAACACTGTGTTAATTTATAGTGACAGTTCATTTACGAAAGAGCTAGAGTGCCTTTTTTTTTTTTTTTTTTTTTAAAAAGCCATGAAACAAATTGGAGAGTGACTCTCATCCTGTGAGTTATTTACGGTGGAAGATTAATAAAAAGCATTAAGCATGATGAATGAATTTGCAGTGACAGGATTACAGCAAGATTAAATATCATAATAAATAAGAATGAATTTCACATTTTTAATCAGTCTAAAGAATTTTACTACACAGCACATTAATTTTATTTTTATCTGGCGCAACATGAAAATTGTTTTATCCCCAAAACTGCACTGAACACACATCGCCTCTCCTCCCAAACTAGGCAGACTTCTTTGAGACCAAGGCCGGATCTCAAGTCTGTGCAGCTTTTGCATCCAGGAGCTTCCTTACACGTGGCAGGCACTGGCTCAGCATCTGCTGGTAAAACATGCACTTAAGTGTGATTTAGACAGTATTGAAATAAGCTGGTCCAAATGAAGAAAGGAGGTATGTGAAAGCAAGGCAATGACTTTACTCTGAATAGTGACTTACCTGAAAAAGCAGAATGATTATTTGGGTAGAAGCAAGTTGGTATTTGAGGAGGTGGCTTTTCATGTCCAGTTAGGTTCTAGAATTAGTATGTGGTAAAATTAATCTAGAAAAACCCCTTGCCTTAACCCTAAGATCTAACATACCCATTGTATATAATCTCCCTCCAAAAGGAGATTGAGAGGGACATTTCCAAACAAGGGTTCAGGATGTCAGATCCACTGTCTTGTTTTTTTGTTTTGTTTTGTTTTTTTCTTTTTACAGCTGCACCTGTGGCATATGGAATTTCCCAGGTGGGGGATCAAATTGGAGCTGCAGATGCAGGCCTACATCATATCCACTGTACCATCAGATCCAAGCAACAGCTGTGACTTGAAACAATGCCAGCTCTTTAACCCACTGAGTGAGGCCAGGGATTGAACCCACATCCTCATAGACACTGTCAGGTTCTTAAACTGCTGAGCCACAACGGGAACTCCACGTCTACAGTCTTGAAGAAATCTCTCAGATTCCCAGATGGATTGAGGCCAAGGAAGTGCCAAGGGTCCTGCTCACCCACAGGGTCTACTCTGTTATGCCTTAATTTCAAACCCTTAGTATTTAGCATGTTTCTCTATGAGGATTAAACCTAATAAGGAGGCACATTTTCTGCATCTCATGTAGGAAGGCATCAGGTGCTGGAGTCAGAGGCGACCCTGGCTTTTGTGCCATGAATAGGGTCTTTCTGATGTTGGGGGCCTGGAAGTCACGGCAGTGCTTTGATGAGTTGTATTGAGAGGTGGCTGATCTGGAGCAGGGATGCACCCAGAGGTTCTGATCCAGCTCAAACTGTTGCATAAGGGCCTGGTCTCTTGGTACTGCTCTCATGTCACAGGACACGTCTGCTCGACAGCAAACCAAGGTATCATTTATGTTTGAAGTTTAGTCTCACTTTTTCCTGGGTTAGGATGGTCACAAGGAGATGGGATGAGGCCAAATGGATCCTTGGGACGTGTCGCCACTCCTGGAAAATGTGTGAGATTTGGTGGGGGCTTGGGAGTTGATTTTATGCCTGAAGTTCATCATCAGTACTGTCTTTGGACGGAAGGTGTGGTGTTTCTGCTGCGTTTGTGCGCATGCACTTGGGTTTCCCAGCCTTTCCTTTCACAGTGGCCTCCCACCTCCCCAGTCTAAGTGCCATCAGAGGCCTGGGTGATCAAGGCCAGAACAGGATTTACCCAGGAACCACCGATGGTTGAAATGCCCGGAAAGCTGCTTGCGTCCCGGCTCAAGACCCTGTGCCTGCCCTGCATGGAACTCCATGTGGGGAGTATGGATTCTGTGAGCTCCGCTAGTTTGGTGTCTTATCACTTGATTACATTTCATATTTCCAGTAACAACCCCTTCCTGGTGGCCCTGAGTGGCAGAGCTGACCTCTGGGTGCTGAGTCACCCAGCTGTGGGAGGCCCTGAGTCCCCCTGACCAGCCCACTGGGAGTGTCCCCTCCCCACCCCCCTGCATGTGCTCCTGCCATCTGTGCTGCCCGCCCTTTACCAGGGCTCCTGGTCCTTCCCTGATGCTGTGACATTGGAGGCCCCGAAGGGCCCTATGCACAGGCATCCCCGTGGCCCTGTACTTGAGGGGCAGATGCCATGCCCTGTGGGGTATGTCCTGCTGGGTCTGTGCAAGGAGTGACTTTCATGAGCAGAGGCCAGAGAAGACCCCTGTCCCCTGCATGAGGACATGGCAGAGGCAGCTGTTGTGAGCCAGGAGGGGGCAATAGAAGGAGGCCGAGGACCCTCAGCCTCCAGACTGTGACAGTGATGTCTGCTGTTTAGCCCTGGTCTGGGTGTTGGTCACAGCAGCCAGGCTGACCGAGGCAGCACATTTCCAGAAGATGTGTGTCCATAATGCAATCTCCTAACTCCTGGGTCCCAGCAGCAGGAGTCAGCTCAGGCAGGGACCCTGGGAACCATCTAAGCAGGGCCATCATTTGTGTCGCCTTAGTGCAGGTGCTGCTGTGATGGGGCTAAGGCCCTTCCTCCTGTGAGGCTGCAGAGGTGGGAGGGGGGCACTTGTGGGGTGTGTGCAGGGTTGTGAGTCCAAGGGGGGCACCCTGGATACATCCTCTGAAGAACCAGTTCCGTGTTTTACTTGTTTTGAAACCCTTGGGGATAATTTCAAAGCTCTCTCCCAGAAAAGACCTACGATTTATTTGTTCACACTAGAACTCTTGGATTCTGACTTTTTTCTTTTAAACATTTTCCTAAAAATTAACTTGTTAAAAATACAGAGTTTTTTAAGTCATTCCCTACTCCTGCCTTTTCTTGAGTTGCATTTCTCTGTGAAAAAAAACTTGTCAGGAACTGTGGTGCTTCAATGGTTTTTGGTCTAGAAAGAGGGATTCTTTTCCATTTTTCCTGATTTTTGCACTCCTGTTTTCCTGTTGCATGTTTGGATCTTATAGTTTTTCCATCTCTTATGTTTTTTGGAGGTTTGATCACCATCAGAGTGTATACATGAATATATTAGACACACACAAAAAGAAAACATTTTCCAGAAAGTGAGTTTTCTTTGATGTTGTGGAGCCTGTTATGGGGAAACGTGATTAGATCCTAAGAACATTAGTTGAGAATTTTCCCCCTTTTTTGCCCCTGATACTCCACAGTTTATTTTATATATATATATATATATATATTTTTGTCTTTTTGCCATTTCTTGGGCCGCTCCTGCAGCATATGAAGGTTCCCAGGCTAGGGGTCGAATCGGAGCTGCAGCTGCCGGCCTAAACCACAGCCACAGCAACTCGGGATCAGAGCCATGTCTGCGACCTACACCACAGCTCGCGGCAACACCAGGTCCTTAATCCACTGAGCAAGGCCAGGGGTGGAACCTGCAACCTCATGGTTCCTAGTTGGATTCGTTAACCACTGCGCCATGACAGGAACTCCCTCAACAGTTTATCTTTGATTGTCCTCAATGTGTAGAGGATGACATTGTGGCAGATGCAACGTATTTCAGAGTTGGAAAGCACCCATGGATCCAGGAGCACAGACAGGCATTTCCACGAGGTCTCTGAGAAGACCTCACAGTCCCATCAAAGCAGGGCGTATAGGACGTGTGACTCTTTACCATGTACACGCTGGCCAGGCATTTCTTTAAAGTTATCTCAACAACGTTTTGGAAATAGGGATGTCATTTAATAACAAGTCACCCAAGAAACACAGGGCATTGAGGACAGTGTTTTCAGAATCATCTCAGTGCTGCCACTGGGTGGTCAGGGTCAGGGTGAGGATCATTCTGGGCCAGTTTCAGATTGGCATTGGTGCTGAAACCCTGGCTCTGCCACACAGGCTGGTCCACATACCACCAGGTGCCCTGCTTGACCCTGAGGATGAAGAACCCCTCAGGGAAGGCAGCATGAATACCTGATGCACCACACAGGCTGATGACTGACAGAGTGGAGGACATCTGTGTGACTCAGGGCCTGCAGGGTCACACCCCCCCAGCCCCTTTGCTGTATCCCTGGCCTTCATTGGCAGCCATGCTAAATTTTAAGTCAGCCAAAGGGGCTTTACCCAGAGTCTTGGAATTTGTACAACCTCTGCCGGGAGCAGATCTGCAATTTTAATGGCTGACTGCCTCCACATCCTTATGCTAGATTTCACCGTGTCTGTACATACAGAACATTGGGCTAAAGGTAGTGGATTTTGGTTGATGTGTGTTTTTAGTTTGCTAGGGTTGTGGTAACAGTACTGCAAACCGAGTGGCTTGAAGAGAAGCTTGTCTTTTGGTCCTGGAGGCTTGAAACCCGAAGTTGGGTGTTGGCAGGGCTGTGAAGGGCTGGGGTCTCTGTCCCAGCTCTGCCCTTCTTAGGCTTGGGCAGCATCACTGCAGTCCTGCTACGGCTTCTCCCTGTGTGCACATCGGTGTCCCGGTTTCCTCCTGGATTTGTGGCCCAGGCTGCTCCCATGAGACCTCATCCTAACTGTTACATCTGCAACAACCCTGCTTCCTCAGAAGGTCACACTCATGCCTTTCAACATGGGGAATTAGGGGGAAAGAGTTCAGCCCAGAACAGCGTGATTGGCGTGGAGGTGGTCGCCTTACGGAGGGAAGGTCAGAGCCAGTGGGGTCTGGGAGGTGACTGGGTGCCACTTCAGTATTTTGCTCGAGGTTGGGGGCAATAAAGAGCATATTAGTTTAAAAATTAAACCAGGTGAAGTGTCCTTTGAATGCTCCAAAACACCGAAGCCCCTTTGATTTTTCTTGTGGCTTTTGAGCATGGCCCCAGGGGTCCTTCTTTTTCTGACTCCCATCATCCAGCTTCAACATGCCTCCATCACCATCAGGGAACCTTCCTTGCTATTCTTGCCAGCAGACCACCCAGCTCTGCCCCACAACCTTCAGTGACTGGGTTCATTCTGCCTCCAGACGTTTATTCGCTGGAATTTGAAAGGTATACACCACCTTAAGCATGCCATTACAGTTATCAGGCTTCTGGCGTTTGTAGAGTGAAAGGTTTCTGGTTCTGTTAGTAACAGGAACTCCTCTGATACTTAGGCATGTGAAGTTTTTCTGAAACACAAGTTTTCATGACCTGAATTTTGAAGGGTGGGCATGTGGGGGCTGGGCTGTGGAGTGGGTGGTGATGAGAAACTGAGTTGATGAGTGCCTGGCTGGCCATTCCTAACCCAGATGTGAAACTAGCAGCCACTTGGCACTTTGATGACATTAAGCCTTTTGTTGGGACTGTAGGTGCATTCATGTCTTTAGGAATTTTCGGAAGTAAGACCTTATTGCTTTCATCTCCATAACAAGGCTGGGTGCCCCTTGAAGGCAGGAATCTTCTGTTTTCCTTCCTGGTGCCAGCCTCCTGCTGGGGCAAAGCCATGCTTTTTAACTTGTGACACCAGCTAGTGAAGCCAGAGGTTGTCTCAATGTAAATAAGGTCAGTGGAGGAAAACATGTTATCTTACTGCCCTAGACTCAGCAAGTATTGTGAGAGTAAACATATTTACCATTGTTATCATATGGGATTGCTATTTTAATTTTTTCATCTTTTTTTTTTTTTTTTCTAGGGCTGCACTCATGGCATATGGATGTTCCCAGGCTAGGGGTCCAATTGGAGCTGCAGGTGCCAGCCTACACCACAGCCACAGCAATGCCAGATCTGAGCCGCATCTGCAACCTACACCATAGCTCAAGGCAATGCCATATCCTTACCCCACTGAACGAGGCCAGGGATCGAACCTGCATCCTCATGGACGTTAGTCAGATTTGTTTCCACAAAAGGAACTCCTGTCATTTTAATTTTGAAGATGATGTGAAGTATACTTTTAAATATTGTAAAAATTACAACCACATATTAATCTTCCTGAAAATTTAAAAGTAAATTTTATTATTTCTCTACAATGAATGAACACTTGAACATTTTTAAAAGAATGAGACAGGAGTATGCAGTATACAATTAGTGACAAGCTTCACAAAGGAAGACCAAAGATATTAAATATTTTAATGTGAAAGTCAATGTTTAAATTTATTACTTCCCCGACCATGACTTAGAGTGGTCTAGACATTATGCTTTACACATGTGCAGAAATGTCTTGATTAATTCACTTTCTCCCTGCATGTATTATCTTGTATTCTTGCAGTTACTCGAATGAACAGATTTAGACAACATTATTCATGAAAATCCAGGCCATAGTAAGATCGACTAATGTTGCATTTATAATTCCTGCTAAATATGAGATGTTTGGATTTACGTGATAGTATCACTCAGAATCAAAAATCCTTTCTGCAAGCTTTGGAAGAAGTCATGAGGCAAGCCTGTCACCTGCTGGTCAAGGCATGTTACTTCAGTTTACAGTTCAAATAACCTTGGCATTTTTCATTACACCAAAAGCATGGAATACAACTGGAAGCAATCCTACTTCTGAGACTTCCCTGGCTATCACGAATTAGTGAAGCTTGAATGTCCTAACATTTGTCATTCCCACAAGCCTTTTATGTTTATTCTTCCCTCCTGATGACTGTGGATGATAAACCTGTGTATTTCTGAGTCTTTGATGTAGAGCCTAAGTTCAACTCAGGCTTCTTTCTACTGAGCGGCTGTGTGCTATGAACCTAAGTGCTGCCAACCCTCCTGTAGAACCACGCTCCCCTGCCTCTTCTTTTCTGACTGGGTCTTGCACACAGACCCCATCGAGGACCCTAGCCGGCACTGCCCCCTCCTTTTTCTGGCCCTGAGCCCAGCCATACATCCCCATGCATCCCAGAACCTCAGCATCCTCTTTGGCAAAGTAGCGCTCCTTTCCCTGTTGCCTTGGGCATTGAATTGGGTACTATGAAGGCACATAGTTTCCTGACCGCAAGGTCCTCCTGTGCGTATCCACCATCTGTGGTCAGAAGACTTGCCAAGATACGACCGTGTGACTGTGTCACTTTGCACCCCATCTGCATCGCCCAATCCAGCTTTTACTCCTCTCTTTCTTCCCTGCTGTGCTTTGAAGACCCCCTCCAAGGGCAGACAGACGGCAGTCTCAGAGACCAGAAATGCAGCTTATCACCATGAGCTGAACAGAAATGCCTGGAGGCTGGAGAGAAACACCAGGGTCTTGTGAGCTGTGAGGCTTCTCCAGGTAGACTCGGCTTGTTAATTCATCTGCACCCATTAAACCTATCATCTTTGTATTTGCTAGAGAGAGGGGTAATCATTCTGACTGTTTCAATAAAGAAGAACAGGTAATAGTGTAATAAATGTTAATAGATGATAACCCAGTGTGGTGATGGGTGAGGTGCTGGGGACACAAGTCTGGGACAGGAGCCAGTCCAGAGCCCTCTGAGAAAGCTTTGTGACTCTGTGGATCCGTAACAAGGTTGCTTCTGCCGCTGTTCTATGTGTGATATTGCAGTTGGAGTTCCAGGGTTTCTTGTTCACTGTCTTAGGTCTTTGAGCTTTGGGTGCCTCTTTCTGGTTTGCCTGCTTCTCAGTGGCACTGGCGGTGGTCTGCGGCCATCCTGGGCGAGCGCATCCATGGTGCGGGTTTTAGTGCTGTGTTGCTCTGTGGGTGGTGCTCCATACATATCTGTCTGAATTACTGAGAAGAATTTTCTACTTGTCAGTGGCCCCATTCATTTCAGAAGGCGCCGTCACTGAGGTTTGGGAACAGCAGATGGGATGCAGTTTGTCTGGTCCTCTTGGGAATAAAGAGAAGGGTGCACTGCCTTGGGGTGGAGGGGAATATGTCTCTGTGCCTTTGAACTTGATCTACATACACTTTCCACTGCTCAGATCCGAGCCTCTGGGACTCAGATTTGGCCTCCACCCAGGGCGGGCTGGTGGTTGAAGCGTGTAGAGAGGGATGTAGATCACTTTGTTTTCACTCACTATTGTCAGAGGCACAATCATTTCAGTTCACAGTTCAGAGACATGGGGACAGCCTCACCTGGAGCCCCGTGACGTGGACACCCTGCCTGCTCACTCTTCCTGCCCAGTGGATGTGCACAGCAAGCTGAGCTGTGTGTAAGTCTCCTCTCCTCGGTCTCCGACACCTGCTCCAGGTGGCTCTTCTCTCCCACCCCCCGAACCCGAGGTCACGAAGCTGCTTTTGTTTGGTCACCAATGGCACCCACAAATATGGGCATTCAGATATACTGGAAAAATACGTGGATAGATCCTTTTGTTAACAGGCAAAATAAAAGGGGTCATGTTATATAAATGAGCTGCTTTATCAAAACTCTTTTGCCTAGTATTTCTTGATTATTTTCCCATGTCAGCAGACCTACAACTCAAACGTTATTTTTCTAACTACATTAAATGCCACCATGCGCTAGTTACCATTAGTTTAATGTTTCATTCTTTGGTATTAATGGTAACGTCTTTTTAAACAGCTTTGTTAAGATGTGATGCCCACACCACGGACACTTCCATTCAGTGTACAACCTGGTGGCACATTCTTACTGGAAGCCTGCCATCTCCCAGGGCGTTGTGGGGTGATGGTAGTGGTGGGGGTGCTGAGGTGCTGCTGCGAGGAGCAGATGTAGAGATGAGGGTCTGAGAGGAGAGTGGACAGACACTTCCTATTGTGGGAAGAGCTGCAGAGGAGGAGCAGAGATGGGCCGTGTGGTGCCTGGCCTGGGGGTCCTAGCCCAAGTCCTGCAGGGCGAGCAGGGCCAGGAGGGTGGGGGATGGGGGGAGACCGACACTGGAGGGACATTGTGGTCAGACACCCAGGCCGCTTCATCCTCTCACTAGTTCATGCTTTGACCAAGGGCTTCCTACTATTTCCCTCATTCTTTTTTTTTTTTTTTTTTTTTGTCTTTTGTCTTTTTTTTTTTTGTTGTTGTTGTTGTTGCTATTTCTTGGGCCGCTCCCGCGGCAGATGGAGGTTCCCAGGCTAGGGGTCCAGTCGGAGCTGTAGCCACCGGCCTGCGCCAGAGCCACAGCAACGCGGGATCCGAGCCGCGTCTGCAACCTACACCACAGCTCACGGCAACGCCGGATCGTTAACCCACTGAGCAAGGGCAGGGACCGAACCCGCAACCTCATGGTTCCTAGTCGGATTCGTTAACCACTGCGCCACGACGGGAACTCCCTATTTTCCTCATTCTTGGAGCTCCAGTTGCTTAAGATGTACGTGGGCCCTCCTTCCTTTCCTTCATTCTTTTCCTTTCTTAAGTTTTAGGAACAGGTGCAGGCAGGGTGGCAGTTCAGGGGTCTGGTACCCCTGCTGCTTCCTTGCTTCCTTCTCAAGATGCTCAGAGGGGCTTCAGGATGCCTTGGAGAGAGAGGGTGGGGCAGGTCTCTGCAGGGGAGGCTGGTGGACAGGGTTGCCATGCACATGCCTGGGGCAGCGGAAGATCTGAACTTCAACTTGGGTTCCAGTATTTCTGAACCGTAGTGAGACATGGTTTTTCTCCTGGTTTCTTCCTTAAATGAAAAGTCACTAAGATCATTTTGAATGTTTCTTCAGTGACTAAGAAACACATCACCGCAGTTTCCATGCAGGGCAGCCAGATCAGTACTCAGTGTTACTGGAATTAGGGCCATATTTCAGGGGGGTAGTTACAATTTCAATGTCAGCTATAAATTCCAAGTTAAAAAAGAAAAGGACGTAATGCAGTTTATAAGAAGTAGATGAAATAAGTGAAAATTTATAAAATATAAAAGCAGGAATACGAAAGAAAAGGAAACGAGCCAAACCAGGCTAGGAAGAGACATGACAAGTTATGTATTCAAATCTGATGAGAGTAGGAATCCCACAATATTCATTTTATCCCAGATGCATTAGGTAGCCTCTTCTGATTCAGTTTTTTTTCTTTCCCCGTTTCTTCAAATATTCACCCTGAACTCAGATTCCGCCGTAGACGCGTCTCTGAGGGTCTCTGCTGACCCCTGGTTGAGACAGAGGGTCCTGTGAGGCTCCTCAGGGCTCCCCAGACACTGCCTCTGCCCCACAGTGGCCCACTTTCCACGCTGCCGTCAGAGTGACCTTTAAAGGACAAGTCAGTCCCGCTGGTCTCCTGCTTAGATCCTGTGGCAGCTCCCACCTCCTGAGCTGATTCAAGACCTTGGCAGCTGCCAGGCTTACCTGGGCCACTGCCTCACCTGCTCTCTCTGGTTTTTTATCTGCTACTGTTTCCTTTTGTTATGGGCTCAGTGCCCCCTGCCCCCCTTTCATCTGCTGAGGTGCCAGCCCCCGGGACCTTAGAACATGAACCTATCTTGCCATTAAGTTGAAAGGAAGTCGTTTAGGGTGGGCCCTGTTCCCTTAGGACGTCTGTGACCAATGTTCTTCTGGGAAGAGGTGGGGATGCCGTTGGGTACAGAGGGATGACCCAGAGGAAAGAGGGAGAGGCAGCTGGCTGGTTCCGTCTGGCTCCTTCCAGCCTTGGAGGGACGGGGGCAGGCTTCATGAGAAACAGCCCACTGACCCCTGGATTTTGCAGTGTCAGGACTTGGCGGCAGGGGGATAAATTGGGGTTTTGCCAAGGCTGCCCGTCCGCTGTGCTTGAGCACTTCTCTGCCAACCCCATGGCCTCTGAACTCTTGGTCATTCCTCAGGCCAGCCTGGTCCCTTCTCTGCCTGGGATTGCATGGCCCCCTAACTGCGTCTGCTCTCTGCGTCTGCTCTCTGCCAGCCTCACCCACCCAGAGCCTTCTCTGAGCTCCTGTTACATCGCGCCCCTGCTTTATAGTATCCATTACTCTGTATTTTTTTTTTTTTTTTTTGTAGCCCCGAGCGCTACTTAAGACACTCCAATAAGTTACTGTACATCTTCCTCTGCCAACCCTTGCCCCAGACATAACATCTCTCGGTTGTGTTCACTGTGTGTTGAGTTCCTAGGGTAGTAGGTGTTTAGCACTCACCCACCAAATGAATCAATGAAAACTTAAATCTGGAAGCTTCAATGTTGGGTAGCTGTAAAGGTATGCTGGTCATTATGCACCTTTTAAACAGGACGTCCTCCTGGTTACTGCTGGGTTTCAGAGCAAGGAGTTAAAGTTCTTGACTTTGGGAAACATAAAACCTTAATAGAGATCACCAGTTAAGAATGTGATTGGGGAGGAGTTCCCTTCATGGCTCAGCAGTTAACAAAACTGACTAGTATCCATGAAGACGCAGGTTCAATCCTTGGACTTGCTCAGTGGGTTAACGATCCGGCGTTGCTGTGAGCTGTGGTGTAGGTTACAGATGTGGCTCAGATATGGCATTGCTGTGGCTGTGGTGTAGGCTGGCAGCTGTAGCTCTGATTCAACCTCTAGCCTGGGAACTTCCATATGCCAACCCTTGGCCCTAAAAAAAGTCAAAACCAAACAAACAAAACAAAAACGATGAGATAGGGTGTGGTGTCCCAGTTTCTCTACGTGGCTTATGCTGTGTTTGTGCTATGCCTGACCTCCCTCTGGGGGATGGGGGGACAACCTTGCAGATGCTGTGTCACATGGTCCCTGTATAGATGACCCCAGGGACCATCTTGGGTAGCCAGGCTCGGACCAGCCTCCATTGTTGATAGCACTTGTCTGTGTCATCATCGTCACTGCTGAAGGGATTAATCGAGGCTGGGGGATGGCTGGGGGGACTCACAGAAGCCTGTGCCTGGCCCCCCCGGGCTTTGCTGTGAGACTTTCCTCTGAGAGCCTGCCCTACCTTTTGCTGTAATGGACTATGACAGTGAAAACGCCATTTCTGGTCCTGACTGTCAGTGACCCGTCAGCCCAGGGTGGTCTTGGAGACCCCGATGTACCTGGCCTGCTGGGCCTTCAGTTGCAGGTAATGGAAACTATGCCAGTTGTCTAAGCAAAAAATGTTTATTTTCATGTATTCTGTGGTTTCCAAAATGGTTGGAATGACTGAAAATGGAGGTTTCGGAAGGGCATCTAGCCCTGTGTTTCCCTGTTGCTGCTGGAAGCAGACCTACCAGGCAGCGGCCTGAGGCAGGGCTGTGCTGTCAGCACTTCTCTGGGGCTGAGGCCTGGTGTCTGACCACTCCCTGAGGATTCATCTCTGAACGCAGGCAGATGAGGGACAGACTGTAGCCAGGACTGTGGATACAAGGCACTCTGGAAACATGGCGTTTCACCTTCCAGGGCTCAGGGACAGCGGGTCTGTGCCAAGGGAGCCAAGACCTGGTGTCCGATGTGCTGTGTGAAGGAGTCCAACTTTTCAGAGTTTCTGATCCTGCACACAGCTTCCCAGGAGCTTGCAGAGACTCACAAGGGCAAAGCCCATGGACTAACCTCCCCCCTTGTTGAGCTTTAAGGTCTGAGGGGAGGTGGCCCTCTGGGATGAGGGTGCACCCTGACTGACACGTGGTGGTGGGGACTTCCCCTCTCCTGTGCCCCCTCTCTGCCTTTCTGTTTTTCTCTGAAGAAGCAGATGCCCATAGATTGTGGGCAGGTCATGTTTCCAGCCTTGAGAGGGGCTATACTCAACCTCTAGGTCATGGACTTAAAAACAAACACTAGGCCTCATGTATACAGACCGCCAGGCCCAGGGGTTTGGGCTGTTGTTGGAAAAGACTGAGTGAAATACCTGGGAGGCCCATTTGACTTGCACTTTTTGAATTAAGCTGCACTTTCCTCTTTCTTCTCCACTTAACAGGCTTGCCAGCCAGCCTGTCCCAGCTCTGCGTCTCTCCAGCTTCCTTCCTAAATCACCACCACCACCTGCCCTAGGAGTGGAGCCCTTGGGTTGGAGCCAGCTGATTGGATGTGAGCTCTAAGGTGAGCATTTTGCTCAAGAACTGTAGCTGCTAGAAGGTATATAACATCTCATTCAGATGCCAGGAAAAGAAGAAGTGGGGTGGAGATGTTTGTGCATCTAACGGGTGGGTGGCGGGAATGACAATGACATAAATCTCCTAATTCCATAAGGACGTGGGACTCTCTGCTGACTGGGTCTTAGAACACTGGTAAATTGTTCCACAGCAGTAGAAAGGGATGCGGGGTTTTTAGGACACATCCTAAGGAGATCCCATTCTTGTCTGTATTCCACGTGCATGCACAGACAACAGCTAAAAGGAAATGATACATGTTGGGGGTGAGGGAGCCAGTAGCTTTTAATTCATTCCTTATACTTCCTGGATTATGTGAGAAAAATTTAAATAGCACATATTAATTTAATAATCAGATGGGGAAAAATAGAGATCTTAGAAGCTGAGAAAGAAAATCATTAAGGAGTATATTCTACATACCTTTTTTTTTTTTTTTTTTTTGGTCTTTTCTAGGGCTGCACCTGTGGCATATGGAGGTTCCCAGGCTTAGGGTCGAATCGGAGCTGTGGTGGCCGGCCTATGCCAGAGCCACCACAACACAGCATCCGAGCTGCGTCTGCGACCTACACCACAGCCCACGGCAACGCTGGATCCTTAACCCACTGGGCGAGGCCAGGGATCGAACCCACAACCTCATGGTTCCTAGTCGGATTTGCTAACCACTATGCCACAACAGGAACTCCATATCCTACATGCCTCTAAGGACTGTGGTCGATTGAAATGATGTAGCTGATACAAAAGTGTTTTTGAAAGTTGTGCAATGTTTTAAAGATACAATGTGGTGTATTTTTCTTTTTTCGGGTTTACTTAAATTTTATTTATTTATTTATTATTATTATTATTTTTTAATTTTTTAAAATAGTTATTTCCCCAATACAATTTTTTTTCCTACTGTACAGCATGGTGATCCAGTTAGACGTACATGTACACACTCTTTTTTCTCACATTATCATGCTCTATCCTAAGTAACTAGACATAATTCCCAGTGCTACACAAAAGGATCCCATTGCTAATCCATTCTAAAGGCAATAGTTTGTATCTATTAACCCCAATTTCCCCAACCACCCCCATTCCCTCCTCCTCCCCCTTGGCAACCGCAAGTCTATTTTCCAAGTCCATGATTTTCTTTTCTGTGGAAAGGTTCATTTGTGCCTTATATTAGATTCTAGATAGAAGTGATATCATATGGTATTTGTCTTTATCTTTCTGACTTACTTCACTCAGTATGAGAGTCTCTAATTCCATCCATGTTGCTGCAAATGGCATTATGTCGTTCTTCTTTATGGCTGAGTAGTATTCCATTGTGTAGATATACCACTTCTTCCGAATCCAATCATCTGTCGATGGACATTTGGGTTGTTTCCATGTCTTGGCTATTGTGAATAGATCTGCAATGAACATGTGGGTGCATGTGTCATTTTTAAGGAAAGTTTTGTCTGGATATATGTCCAAGAGTGGGATTGCTGGGTCATGTGGTAGTTCTATGTATAGATTTCTAAGGTATCTCCATACTGATCTACATAGTGGTTGTACCAGCTTACATTCCCACCAACAGTGCAGGAGGGTTCCCTTTTCTTCACACCCTCTCCAGCATTTGTTATTTGTGGAAATATGAATGATGGCCATTCTGACTGGTATGAGGTGGTATCTCATGGTAGTTTTGATTTGCATTTCTCTAATAATCAGGGATGCTGAGCATTTTGTCATGTGCTTGTTGGCCATGTGCACATCTTCCTTGGAGAAATGTCTATTCAGGTCTTTTGCCTGTTTACCATTGGGTTGTTGGCTTTTTTGCTGTTGAGATGTATAAGTTGCCTATATAGCCTAGAGATTAGGCCCTTGTCCGTTGCATCATTTGAAACTTTTTCTCCCATTCTGTGAGTTGTCTTTTTGTGTTCTTTTTTGGTTTCCTTTGCTGTGCCAGTTTGATTAGGTCCTACTGGTTTATTTTTGCTCTCATTTCTATTGCTTTGGGAGACTGACCTGAGAAAATATTCATATGGTTGATGTCAGAGAGTGTTTTGCCTATGTTCTCTTCCAGGAGTTTGATGGTGTCTTCTCTTATATTTAAGTCTTTCAGCCATTTTGAGTTTATTTTGGTGCATGGAGTAAGGGTGTGTTCTAGTTTCATTACTTTGCATGCAGCTGTCCAGGTTTCCCAGCAATGCTTGCTGAAAAGACTGTTTTCCCCATTTTATGTTCTTGCCTCCTTTGTCAAAGATTAATTGACCATAGGTGTCTGGGTTTATTTCTGTGTTCTCTATGCTGTTCCATTGGTCTGTGTTTGTTTTGGTATCAGTACCACACTGTTTTGATGACTGTGGCTTTGTAATATTGCCTGAGGTCTGGGAGAGTTATGCCTCCTGCTTGTTTTTTGTTTCTCAGAATTGCTTTGGCAATTCTGGGTCTTTTGTGGTTCCATATAAATGTTTGGATTGTTTGTTCTAGTTCTGTGAAACATGTCATGGGTAATTTGATAGGGATAGAATTGGCTCTGTAGGTTGCTTTGGGTAGCATGGCCATTTTTACAATATGAATTTTTCCAACCCAGGAGCATGGACTATCTTTCCATTTCTTTACATCTTCTTTAATATCCTTGATGAATGTTGTATAGTTCTTGGCATATAAGTCCTTTACCTCCTTGGTCAGGTGTATTCCCAGGTCTTTGATTTTTGGGGGTGCAATTTTCAAAGGTATTGTATTTTTGTCTTCCTTTTATAATATTTCACTGTTAGTATACAGGAATGTGACTGATTTCTGAATGTTAATCTTGTATCCTGCTGCTTTGCTGAATTTCTTGATCAGTACAGGTAGTTTTTGGGTTGAGTCCTTAGGGTTTTCTATAAATAGTATCATGTCATCTGCATACAGCGACAGTTTTACCTCTTCTCTTCCTATTTGGATGCCTTTTATTTCTTTTGTTTGTCTGATTTCTGTGCCTAGGACTTCCAGTACTATGTCAAATAACAGTGGTGAGAGTGGGCATTCCTGTCTTGTTCCAGATTTTTTGTCTTTTTTTTTGTCTTTTTCTTTTTTATAGGGCCACACCCGTGGCATATGGAGGTTCCCAGGCTAGGGGTCTAATTGGAGCTGCAGCTGCCAAGCCTACACCAGAGCCACAGCAACGCAGGATCCGAACTGCGTCTGCAACCTACACTACAGCTCACAGCAATGTCGGATCCTTAACCCACTGATCAAGGCCAGGGATTGAACCTGCAACCTCATGGTTCCTAGTCAGATTCGTTAACCACTGAGCCATGACGGGAACTCCATGTCTTGTTCCAGATTTTAGTGGGAAGGCTTTCAGCTTTTCTCCATTGAGTATTATATTTGCTGTGGGTCTGTCATAAATGGCTTTGGTTATGTTAAGGTATATTCCCGCTATACCCACTTTGGTAAGAGTTTTGATCATGAATGGATGTTGGACTTTTTCAAATGCTTTCTCTGCATCTATTGAGAGGATCATGTGGTTTTTAACTTTTCTTTTGTTAATGTGGCATATGACGTTGATTGATTTGTGTATGTTGAACCAACCTTGTGCACTTGGGATGAATCCCACCTGGTCGTGATGTATGATCTTTTTTATATGTTGTTGGATTCAGATGGCTAAAATTTTGTTGAGAGTTTTTGCATCTAAACTCATCAATGATATTGGCCAATAGTTTTCTTTTTTGGTGGTATCTTTGTCTGGTTTTGGAATTAGGGTGATGGTGGCATCATAGAATGTCTTTGGGAGTATTCCTTCTTCTTCAACCTTTTGAAAGCATTTAAGGAGGATGGGTATAAGTTCCTCTTTGTATGTTTGGTAGAATTCTCCTGTGAAGCCATCTGGTCCTGGACTTTTATTTGTAGGGAGTGTTTTTATGACATAGTCAATTTCATTTCTGGTGATCAGTCTGTTCAGTCAATCTATTTCTTCTTGATTCAGTTTTGCAGACTGTAGGTCTCTAGAAAGATATCCATTTCTTCTAGGTTGTCGAATTTGTTGGCATATAGTTGTTGATAGTATTCTCTCATGGTTTTTTGTATTTCTCCAGTATCCATTGTGACTTGTCCTTTTTCATTTCTGATTTTGTTTATTTGGGTTTTTTTCCTCTCCTTTTCTTGGTGAGTCTAGCCAGAGGTTTTTCTATTTTGTTTACCTTTTCAAAGAACCAAATCTTGGTTTTATTGATTTCTTCAATTGTTTTTTGAATCTCTATTTTTTTTTTTCATTTCTTTTTTTTAATTTTTTTTATTTTCCCACTGTACAGCAAGGGGGTCAGGTTATCCTTACATGTATACATTACAATTACATTTTTTCCCCCATCCTTTGTTCTGTTGCAACATGAGTATCTAGTCATAGTTCTCAATGCTATTCAGCAGGATCTCCTTGTAAATCTATTCTAGGTTCTGTCTGATAAGCCCAAGCTCCCGATCCCTCCCACTCCCTCCCCCTCCCATCAGGCAACCACAAGTCTCTTCTCCAAATCCATGATTTTCTTTTCTGAGGAGATGTTCATTTGTGCTGGATATTAGATTCTAGTTATAAGTGATATCATATGGTATTTGTCTTTGTCTTTCTGGCTCATTTCACTCAGTATGAGATTCTCTAGTTCCATCCATGTTGCTGCAAATGGCATGATGTCATTCTTTTTTATGGCTGAGTAGTATTCCATTGTGTATATATACCACCTCTTCCGAATCCAATCATCTGTCGATGGACATTTGGGTTGTTTCCATGTCCTGGCTATTGTGAATAGTGCTTCAATGAACATGCGGGTGCATGCGTCTCTTTTAAGTAGAGTTTTGTCCGAATAGATGCCCAAGAGTGGGATTGCGGGGTCATATGGAAGTTCTATGTATAGATTTCTAAGGTATCTCCAAACTGTTCTCCATATTGGCTGTACCAGTTTCCATTCCCACCAACAGTGCAGGAGGGTTCCCTTTTCTCCACACCCCCTTTGGCACTTGTTATTTGTGGATTTATTAATGATGGCCATTCTGACTGGTGTGAGGTGATATCTCATGGTAGTTTTGATTTGCATTTCTCTAATAATCAGGGATGCTGAGCATTTTGTCATGTGTTTGTTGGCCATCTGTATATCTTCTTTGGAGAAATGTCTATTCAGGTCTTTTGCCCATTTTTCCATTGATTGATTGGCTTTTTTGCTGTTGAGTTGTATAAGTTGCTTATATATTCTAGAGATTAAGCCCTTGTCCGTTGCATCATTTGAAACTATTTTCTCCCATTCTGGAAGTTGTCTTTTTGTTTTCTTTTGGGTTTCCTTTGCTGTGCCAGTTTGATGAGGTCCCATGGGTTTATTTTTGCTCTTATTTCTGTTGCTTTGGGAGACTGACCTGAGAAAATATTCATAATGTTGATGTCAGAGAGTGTTTTGCCTATGTTCTCTTCTAGGAGTTTGATGGTGTCCTGTCGTATATTTAAGTCTTTCAGCCATTTGGAGTTTATTTTTGTGCATGGTGTGAGGGTGTGTTCTAGTTTCATTGCTTTGCATGCAGCTGTCCAGGTTTCCCAGCAATGCTTGCTGAATAGACTTTCCTTTTCCCATTTGATGTTCTTGCCTCCCTTGTCAAAGATTAATTGACCATAGGTGTCAGGGTTTATTTCCGGATTCTCTATGCTGTTCCATTGGTCTGTCTGTCTGTTTTCGTACCAGTACCACATTGTTTTGATGACTGTGGCTTTGTAGTATTTCTTGAAGTCTGGGAGAGTTATGCCTCCTGCTTGGTTTTTGTTTCTCAGGATTGCTTTGGCAATTCTGGGTCTTTTGTGGTTCCATATAAATGTTTGGATTGTTTGTTCTAGTTCTGTGAACAATGTCATGGGTAATTTGATAGGGATTGCATTGAATCTGTAGATTGCTTTGGGTAGTATGGCCATTTTCACAATATTGATTTTCCCAATCCAGGAACATGGAATATCTTTCCATTTCTTTACATCTTCTTTGATTTCTTTGATTAAAGTTTTATAGTTCTCGGCATATAGGTCCTTTACCTCCTTGGTCAGGTGTATTCCGAGGTATTTGATTTTGTGAGGTGCAATTTTAAAAGGTATCGTATTTTTGTATTCCTTTTCTAATGTTTCATTGCTGGTATACAGAAATGCAACTGACTTCTGAATGTTAATCTTATATCCTGCCACTTTGCTGAATTTATTAATCAGTTCAAGGAGTTTTGGGGTTGAGTCCTTAGGGTTTTCTAGGTATAGTATCATGTCATCTGCATACAGTGACAGTTTGATCTCTTCTCTTCCTATATGGATGCCTTTTATTTATTTTGTTTGTCTAATTGCTGTGGCCAGGACTTCCAAAACTATGTTGAAGAGCAGTGGTGAGAGTGGGCATCCCTGTCTTGTTCCAGATTTGAGTGAGAAGGCTTTCAGTTTTTCCCCATTGAGGATTATATTTGCTGTGGGTTTATCATAAATGGCTTTGATTATATTCAGGAATGTTCCCTCTATACCCACTTTGGCGAGGGTCTTGATCATGAATGGATGTTGGACTTTATCAAATGCTTTTTCTGCGTCTATTGAGATGATCATATGATTTTTGACCTTTTTTTTGTTAATGTGGTTTATGATACTGATTGATTTGCGTATGTTGAACCATCCTTGTGAACCTGGGATGAACCCAACCTGGTCATGGTGTATAATTTTTTTGGTATGTTGTTGGATTCGGTTGGCTAAGATTTTGTTGAGAATTTTTGCATCTATATTCATCAATGATATTGGCCGATAGTTTTCTTTTTTGGTGGTATCTCTATCTGGTTTTGGAATGAGGGTGATGGTGGCCTCATAGAATGTCTTTGGGAGTATTCCTTCTTCTTCAACCTTTTGAAAGAGTTTAAGGAGGATGGGCACCAATTCCTCTTTATATGTTTGATAGAATTCACCTGTGAAGCCATCTGGTCCTGGACTTTTATTTGTAGGGAGCGATTTTATGACCTCTTCAATTTCATTTCTAGTGATTGGTCTGTTCAGTTGGTCTGTTTCTACTTGATTCAGTTTTGGCAGGCTGTGAGATTCTAGAAAATTGTCCATTTCTTCCAGATTGTCATACTTGTTGCCGTATAGTTGTTCATAGTATTCTCTAATGGTTTTTTGTATTTCTGCTGTATCCGTTGTTATTTCTCCTTTTTCATTTATAATTTTGGTGATTTGGGTTCTTTCTCTCCTCTTTTTAGTGAGTCTGGCCAGGGGTTTGTCAATTTTGTTCACCTTTTCAAAGAACCAGCTCTTGGTTTTATTAATTTTCTCTATTGTTTTTTGAGTCTCTATTTGATTGATTTCTTCTTTGATCTTTATAATTTCCTTCCTTCTGCTGACTTTAGGACTTTCTTGTTCTTGTTCTAATTCATTTAGGTGGAGGGTTAAGTTGTCAATTTGGGATCTTTCTTCTTTTTTGAGAAAGGCCTGGATTGCTATAAATTTCCCTCTGAGCACTGCTTTCACAACATCCCATAGGTTTTGAGAGGTTGTATCTTTATTATCATTTGTTTCAGGTAGTTTTTAATTTCCTTTTTGATTTCCTCATTGACCCATTGGTTTTTTAGTAGCATGTTGTTTAGTCTCCATGGAGTAGGTTTTTTCTCTTTGCTTTTCCCATGGTTGATTTCTAATTTCATGGCATTGTGGTCAGAGAAGATACTTGAGATAATTTCTATGCTCCTAAATTTATTGAGATTCGCTTTGTGTCCCAATATGTGGTCGTGAATCTCTATTTTATTGATTTCCTCTTTGATCTTTATGATTTCTTTCCTTCTGCTGACTTTAGGTTTTGCTTGTTCTTCTTTTTCTAATTCATTTAGGTGTTGGGTTAAGTTGTCGATTTGAGATTTTTCTGGGAAGGCCTGTATTGCTCTGAACTTCCCTCTGAGCACTGCTTTTGCGGCATCCCATAGATTTTGAGTTGTTGTGTGTTCATTATCATTTGTCCTGAGGTATTTTTTAATTTCCTTCTTGATTTCCTCATTGACCCATTGGTTTTTTAGTAGCATGTTTAGTCTCCATGTAGTAGGTTTTTTCTCACTTCTTTTCCTGTGGTTGATTTCTGGTTTCATGCCATTGTGGTCAGAGAAGATTCTTGAAATAATTTCTCTACTCTTAAATTTGTTGAGGTTAGCTTTGTGCCCCAGTATGTGATCAATTCTTGAGAATGTTCCATGTGCGCTTGAGAAGAAGGTATATTCTGATTTTTTTGGATGTAATTGCCTGAAAATGTCGATTAATTCTAACTTTTCTATTGTGTCCTTTAGGATCTCTGTTGCTTTATTGATTTTCTGTCTAGAGGATCTGTCCGTTGTGAGTGGATGTTAAAGTCTCCCAGTATGATTGTATTCCCATTGATTTTTCCTTTTATGTCTGTTAGTATTTGTTGTTGGTATCTGTGTGCTCCTATATTAGCAGCATATATTTTGACGATTGTAATGTCCTCTTCTTGAATGGATCCTTTAACCATTAAATAGTGTCCTTCTTTGTCTTTCTTGATGAGCTTCATTTTAAACTCTATTTTGTCTGATGTGAATATTGCAACGTCTGCTTTCCTGTCTGGTCCATTGGCATGAAATATCTTTTCCCATCCCCTCACTTTCAATCTGCATGTGTCCTTTGCTCTAAGGTGAGTTTCTTGTAGGCAGCAGATTGAAGGTTTTTGCTTTTTTATCTAATCTGTCTCTGTGTCTTTTGATTGGAGCATTTAGTCCATTGACATTTAAGGTAATTATTGATAGATACGTATTTATTGCCATTTTAAACCTTGTTTTCCAGTTGATTCTATGTTTCTCTTTTCTTCTTTTCTTTTTTGGGTTTACATTTATTTTATGCTTGAGTACTTTTCTTTTCAATTTTTGTGAATGTAATTGATTTGTGGTTGCCCTGTTTTTTAAGCAGGTTAAGCCCTTCCTATATCTGCTTGCTTTTGCCTGATAGTCATACAGGCTAAGATGTATCATTAAAATAAAAAAAAGAATCTATATTTTCTTACTTTCCTTCCCCACACTGTATGATTTTGATGTCTTTTTTTGTTTTGTTTTGTTTTTGTTTTTTACATCTTCATGTTTAGAGCTGTATGCTGGCTTATTTAAGTGATTGCTTGCCAGTTGTGGTTTCCTCCATCCTAATTCTTCTTTTTCTCTGTTCTCTCTCTCTTTTTTTTTTTTTTTTTTTTTTGGTTAATTTAGAGAAGCTGTTTCCGTATTTCTTTTAGAATGGGTTTAGTATTGCTGTATTCTTTTAGCTTTTGTTTGTTGGAGAAATTCTTTATTTCCCCTTCTACTTTAAATGATATTATTGCTGGATAGAGTATTCTAGGTTGCAAATTTTTTCCTTTCAGCACTTTGAATATATCTTGCCACTCCCTTCTGGCCTGTAGTGTTTCTGTAGAGAAATCAGCTGATAGCCTTATGGAGGTTCCCTTATAATTAATGCTTTGCTTTTCTCTTGCTGCCTTTGGAATCCTCTCTTTATCTTTACCTTTTGCCATTTTTATTATAATATGTCTTGGTGTGGTCCTATTTGGGTTCAGCTTGTTATGAAGCTTCCTGTATCTTGATATCAGTATGCTTTAGATTTGGAAAGTTTTCAACCATAATTTCTTCAAATATATTTTCAATCCTCTTTTCTTCTTCTTTTCCTTCTGGAATTCCTATTATGCGTAGATTGGCCCATTTTATATTATCCCATAGGTCTCTTATATTGCTGTCATATTTTTGCATTTGGTTTTCTGTCTGCTGTCCTGATTGGGTGATTTCCATTATTTCATCTTCCACGTCACTAATTAGTTCCTCTGCATTATATATTCTGCTCTTTATTGCCTTAAGCTCAGTTCAGATGACTTTTCTAGTTTTTCTCGGCTCCTCCTTATATTTTCTAGTTCCTTTCTAAAGGAATCTGCATTACCGTTAATATCCTCTCTTAATTCCTTCAGTATTTTCAGTACCTCCCTTTTGAACTCCATGTCCGTCAGACTGCAGAGGTCTGTTTCATCGCTGTCTGCTTTAGGTGAATTTTCCTGTTCCTTTAAGTGGGAATGGTTTCTGTGCTTTTTCATCTTGCTTGTGTTTTTCTTTTTCTGTGAGTTTGGGGGAAGCCAAACTTTAGTCTTGTAAGGCTACTTCTATGTTATTCTATGCAAGAATAACCCTTTGTACTTTGGGAGGGGGGGCTGTTACTATTTATTTTTGGTGTGGGAGTTTGAATATTTCCTGTCTCTTTCTTTCTTTGGTGTGAGCAGGCTGTTGTTCCCAGGGTGCTCAGTGTGTTTTCAGGGAGAAAGAGGCAATGGGTAGGGCCAGCAGTCAGTGCCTGGTTGTTGGGTTGTCAATAGCAGCAAGGATCTGCAGGAAGGTGGCACAGGCTACTCCTAGTTGCAGGGCCCTGGGAAGTGGTAATAAGCTCTAGGCAGATCTTCAAGGTGACCAGAGCATTTGGCAGTAGCAACAGCAGGGTGCATGAGTTCCCAGGGGAGTGAGAGCAACAACAGCTTGTGTTTGATTGCAATGCCCTCCTCTGAGGTGATTGGAACTGCAGGTGGTGCCTGTTTAAGGACTCCTATTGGGAGCGGGCCATGACCATCTCTAGTCAGTGATAGCTTCGGTGGTTTGCCCCCACCACCTGTAGACCATGCATGAAGAAACCCATCTCACTTAGCCCCATATGAGGTGTAAAGGGTGCTCCTAGTTGCAGGATCCTGGGAAGTGACAGAGATCAGGCGTGTGGGTTCTGCCCAGAACGTTTGGCAGTGGCAGCAGCAGGGCGGTTGTGTTCCCGGGGAAGCGAGAGCACCAACAGGTGGTGTTTGGTCACAATGCCCTCCTCTGTGGTGCCCTTTAGGTAAATGGGGCTGCAAGTCATTTTTGTTCATCTATCTCCCATGGCAGTGGGCCACGCCCACCTCTGGAATCAGGGATAACTGCGGCGGTTTGCCTCTGCCGCCTGCAGACCATGCAAGGACTCTGTCCCACTTAGCCCACACAGGAGGTGCTGCACAAGTTGCTCCTAGTTGTAGAGTCTTGGGAAGGGGCAGTGACCAAGTGTCTGGGGGTCACCCAGACCGTTTGGCAGTGGCAGCTGCAGGGTGGGTGTGTTCCTAGGGGAGTGAGAGCAACAGCATATGGTGCTTGGTTGCAATGCCCTCTTTTTTTCTTTTTTGGCAATCCCTGAGGTGACTGGGGTCGCTGGTGGAGCCCATTCACAGGCCCCCAGTGGTGGCAAGCCATGCCTCCTTCTGCCCTCTGAGACAACTGCCACAGTCTGTCCCTTCCACCTGTAGATAGTTCCAGAGGCACCACGTTGCAGTTAGCCCTCTTATGTCCTTAGCCCACACAGGGGTGTCTGGCCACTGGTAGTCTGCACAAGAAGCATCTAATCTCCCTTAAATGAGCAAGAGGCTTCTTGCCACCCATAGCCTGCAGAGCCGCCCCACCTTTTAAGCCAGCAGGCATGTGCTTGCGTGGGGAGTTTTCTATGGCAGCCCGTCCTTCCTCCTCTCCCCTCCCCAACAATGGTGCTTTGCCTCTCCTGCAGGTCTGGACCTTCTCCCAGGTTCCCTCTGCCGTGGCATTCCCCTCCTTAGCCCGTGGCGCACTGCTCTTTAGCCCCTCATGCCATCCCCAGTTCTCTCCCCCGGACTGAGCTCTGGAGTCTGAGTCAGCGCCCAGCCTCCACCCGAGTGTCTCAGGCTGTGGTGTCCAGGCCGGTGGTTCAGCTGATCTGTGCGGCTCTAACTCTGCTTTGCTGTTCTCAGTCCAGCATTTATGCTTTTCTCAGGGACTTTGAGGTCCTGCCAACTCAGCTGATCTTTCATCAGTTAGGTGGCTTCCCAAGAGGTGGGGTCCTTTTCTCCTTCAAGGCTCCCTCTCAGGAATGCTAGTCCCGTCCTGATTCCTTTTCTCTTTTTTTCTTTTGTTCTAACCAGTTATGTCAAGAGTTTCTTGCCCTTTTTGGAGGTTTAAGTTCTTCTGCCAGCCTTCAGTTGATGTTCTGTGCGAGTAGTTTTACATGTAGATGTGTTTGTGGGAGAAAGTGTGCATGACCTCTTGCTCCTCTGCCATCTTGCTCCGCCTTCTAAAATGTGGTATATTTTTCTAAGTCCTGGATCTTGCCTTACTTAGAATTAATAGGCTGACCTTGAGGTATGTTTAATTTCAGAATTTTATTTTAAAGAGATTTCAGTGGCATAATGTATTATGTATAATGTGTTACTCTTGTTGAAAGTTATGTATAATGGTCAAATTCTAAGTTTTGCAACAAGCTTTCATTATATTTTCCTAGAAATAAAGTTCACACTACATAGTATCATTTGACATTGATTATTATAAATAATTTACCGTAAAATACTAGTTTCAAAGAAGATTATGGGACATTACAAAGCAACTACCAGAGTTCTTTATGTTAAAAATCCAAGATAAATATAGTTGTTTGTGGGTTGAAAATTGATCAAGAGATACAGGTGGATTATACGTATATTGTGGCAGTCTGATTGGTTTAAGGGCACTTCAAAAGTTGTCTAGTTAGATTACTACAGACATGACATGTTTGGTGACATATGTCTTTAAGTCTAACACCAGTGATCCTTTTGTCCTGCTCCAACATAGAAATCACTTATGTGAACAACGTTAGGTGCTGTGAAGAGTTTGGTTTCTTCATAACGATTCTCTTATAAGTTGAGCTAATCTCTGGAAGCCCTAAAATAGAAAAGAGATAAGACTTTATCAAATTAGGATGCCGTTTAGGGAAGGTCTGTCATAATTTCAACAATTTAAGCAAAGATTGGAGTTCCCTTGTGGCACAACAGGTTAAGGGTTGAGTGTGGTCCGTGAAGCGACTTGGGTTGCTGCTGTGGTGCGGGTTTGATCCCTGGCCTGGGAACTTCCATGGGCACCACTGAAAATAATTTTTTTTTTTTTTTGGTCTTTTTGCCTTTTCTGGGGCCATTTCCTGAGGTACATGGAGGTTCCCAGGCTAGGGGTAGAAACGGAGCTGTAGCCTCTAGCCTATGCCACCACAATGCCGGATCCGAGCCACATCTGCAAACTACACCACAGACCACGGCAACGCTGGATCCTTAACCCACTGAGCAAGGCCAGGGATCGAACCCGCAACCTCATGGTTCCTAGTCAGATTCGTTAACCTCTGCACCATGAGGGGAACTCCTGAAAATAATTTTTTTAAACAAAGAGTCCTTCTTAAGGTGAGATCAGGCCATGAAAGGTCAGGATTAACCTCAGCTTTATCTGGTGGGATGCTAACATATGTAGATGGAAGCATATCAAAGTCCTAGAACTTTTTAAAAAAATTCTTATATCCCTGCAGGTTACAGTTTCCCCCTACCACACGAATGACTTTTTCAGGTTCTCTCTTACTTGCATTTGCCTTCTGTACATTCGTCCATCTCTACTCACATGTAACTTGTGAAAAGCGCATGTGATGATGTGAGCAAGAGGGTAAGTGAGGAACATGCCCAGAGCCAGTCCCTGTGCAAGGATAAGTATGCACACTTCTTCCAGCTCCTGGACTCATCAGCCTATGGTCTTCTGTGGGTTCCCGACACACAGTCCTTAGGAACGTGTTTCTTGGCTGCTTGTTATCTTGGTTAAGCAGGACTTGCACTTAATTCATGAATGAACATGATTCTAGCTGACCCTGTATGCAATTTTTTCCTTCTGAGAACGTGCCTGATAGCTTCATGAGTTTGTACTTTGGGCTCTCGTGAATTCTCGGAGGGAGGGAAAGAGGGTCTCCTCATAACGAGTGGTAACCTGCCAGCACTGGTGAGTGGGCCTGAAGCCTATTGATGGAGGTGACAAAACTGAACTCCAGCTTGGCCTCATCATTTGTCTGTAGAAGCCCAGCAACTTCTTTCAATGGTGCCATGTCTTTCCAAGTGATACCCGTTTTTGAAAAACGGAAGACGACATCAAGTCATGTCGTAACTCAAAAGAGGAACATAAAAAAGGCCTCGATCTCTAGTGTTACCTAGAGAGACTGTTGTACTCACCATGTCCATCTGCTCCGGAGATGCTAAAGAGAAGGATGCTCGGAAGTAGGGGCAAGGAGCTGAACTGTCAAAGTAGAAATGGTATCCTGGAAGCATGAAAATCTGAGAGAGTATATGGAGAAGAGATGATGAGCCATTAAAGGAAAACGAAAGAAAGTACAGGAGAATGTCATTGGGGAAGGGGCGGCCTCTTTAAGTTTAAGAGCAGTTAAAGAACTCGCAAGCGAAAACGCAACTTCATAAAAATCCCGCATAGCATACAACAAACAAACTAAAAGCATAGAAAGTGGAAGAGTGTTTACAGTAGAAAGAGAAATGCTACCTCTTCTCCACATGGAATAAAGAATGCATAGGAACAGGAAAAACACAAATTCTGGCTTGAATGGACAAAGAACAGCTTGTACGAGCAAGAGGCAAGGTAATAAACAAGAATCAATGTTTCCTGGAACCAGGAAAGTAATTTCAAACAAGGAGAAACCCTTGTTAAGCTGTCCAATTTGGAGGTGACCTTCAAGCTGGGACCTGAGAGGTAAGGTGTGTCCAGACACCAGCAGGGGGAGCACTTTAGGAAGAAGTTCCATGCACCCCAGTGTTCACTGCAGCACAATTTACAATAGACAACACATGGAAGTAACCTAAATGTCTATCAGCAGATGAGTGCATAAAGAGGATGTGGTACATGGATACAGTGGAATGTGACTCAGCCATAAAATAATGAATTCCTTCCATTTGTGGTAACATGGATAGACCTGGAGGGTATTATATTGAGTGAAATATGTCAGAGAAAGAAAAAGCCCATATGCTATCATTGATATGCAGAATCTAAAAGATAAAGTGAAGAAATATATTAACAAGAAAACGACTCACAGAGAACAAATTAGTGGCGGCCATTGGGAAGAGGGAAGGGGGAGGGGCATGGTAGGGGTAGAGGATTGAGAGGTACAAACTACTATCTATAAGATAAATAAGATACCAGGACGTATTACACAGCACTGGGAATATAGTCAATATTTGGTAGTCATTTGTTTCCTGCCTTTTCAGGGCTGCACCCATGGCATATGGGAGTTCCCAGGCTAGGGGTCGAATTGGAGCTGTAGTTGCCAGCCTACACCACAGACACAGCAACGACAGATATTAACCCACTGAGCAAGGCCAGGGACTGAACCCACATCCTACTGGATGCTGTTAGGTTCATTACCACTGAGCCATGACAGGAAATCCTATAGTCATTTTCCATGGAGTAAAATCTTTAAAAATAATTGATTCACTCTGTTATACACCCCAAACCAATGTAATTGTGTAAATCAACTATAATAAGAAAATAATTGCATAGTGAAAATACTAGTTATATACAAACGCTTCTGAAAACACACCCTGAATGATCAAAAGATCTGAGTGGTGAAATTTGGGGCTATTATGGGTAAAATGATGCACGTAAATTTTCATTATGCACTGATGAAGTGTAATGCTTCATGAGTATGCTTTACTTTCATAACCAGGAAAAAATTCCTTCCATTTGAAATTCGAATGGCCAGTGTTATCGTTATTTATGATGAAGTGTCTATAAAGCTTTTTCCAACATGGAAAAGAAATAAATTCTAATGGCTAATACTCATCAAGCAAGCACTTCCTGCGTGCCAGGTGTTCCTCGAAGTGCTTTACCCACAGGGACTCCTTTCATCATCACTGCCATCCTAAAAGGGGGGGATTTTTCTTATCTGCACTTTACAGATGAAACTCCAGAGGGCAGCCTGCCCAAAGCCATGGGTCAGGAAAGGGCTGGAGCTGGGGTTCCTACCCAAGGACAGTGGCTCCAGGGCTGAGCTCCTGGCACTGAGCTAATCAGAGGCTGCATTTCCACTTGTCTGGACCAGAAGACTATTATGTACCCCAGATCTTGTCTGATCCTGGCAACCAGATAACCTGTCTGATAGTCACACATTATGTGCGGGGGTGGGGAGGGGGCGCGGGGCAGGTGGTGAGCAAAGATAAACATCTCTTGCCATTTTTATTAAGAACCTCAAGACAAAGAATAGGTTTTCCTCCTGTTTTACCTCTTTTTTCATGGCTTTTTCTTCAATCAGTTTCCTTACATCATTCATGCCCTTGATTTTAACCCATAAGAACATTCCAGCCGTAGGAACATGCCATTCTGCCAAACCTACAAAACAAAAGAAGAGAAGAAATACTTCCGGGGCCATTTTCGCTGACATCAGCGGAACTGCCTAAATGACAGGTTGCAGTAACTGTAATCTCCTGTTTCCAAAAAAGCGATAGCACTGTCTAAAACCGTCGGTTTATGGGTCCTGAGGATTGGTGTTCTGAGTTTTATTTTGGACAGGGAGTGTGGAGGGTTGAAAGCGAGTGAGGGGACTGGTGTGTGTATGGATGATATTAGCTGATCTCGGGGCAGTGCAGGAAATCCAGCCCCTGCTTCCCTTCCTTAGAGCTGTTCCTAAGCTAAAACGGCTCTTTCAGTTTTAGAAGAGGATTCCTCAGTGCTTTCGAGAATCCTCTAGCATTTCAATAAATCCTATCATTTACGTAATAGTTCAGAAGTCCAATGAATTGAAGTTTTTCTCAGAATATACTTAGTTATGAAAGGAATCGTACTTAAAAATTCAAGGATTCCAGGTGCATTTATAGGCTTCATGTTTCATTGACTATAAGGATAGAGAAACCGAGAAAATTCTTTTGATTGTAATGATTCCCCTTTACATAAAACGCCGTGCTGTTGATTAAAACCTTCTCATCAACTTTGCCATACGAAGTGGTAGAAGAGTACTCGTATCAAAGAGATTCTAATTCTGTTTTTATCAAGACTCATAGGGAACAAGATATGATGGATATAAGGAATGGATATGTTGTATTTACTATTCCTCACAGCAAACGCATGTTTAGTGGTGTAATTAAAGCTATGTGATTCGTTTTACTTTCTTCCTTACTAGAATATCAACTCTAAATCATGCTGGAATCCGATTAGCAACAGATCACATTAGATAAATGATGTTAATGATGTAAAGGCAGATCACCTGTAATGAGAACTTTGCCTTTGATTGTACCATTTTGTCTTCATAGGGTCTGGTTAGGAAACGTGTATGTTGTTTATTTCACGGTCCTTGTCTGTTGGGAGCACAAGTTGGAAAACCTTTGGAGTACAGATGTTATTTAGCCCTAAGTAGGCTATTGCTGTTGGATGGTTAGACCACGTGGTCTTTTTTGCTTAAACCGCAGATTCTTGGCAGAGTCAGATCAAGTAGAAATGCATAGACTTGTGCCAGGGTTTGCAGTGTTACTTCTGAGATTATTGATGGGGTAGCATTTCCCTGAGAGGAATACTCCTGGGCCCCAGTGTCCTCCCCCAGGATGGCTCTGTGGGGTTTATCACTCACTCATGGACGTGCTCCTGTTGTTGGCACAGGACAGGATGTGCCCCACTCACCACTCAGCCACTTGTCTGCAGCTGCCAGTAGTGCATCCATCTGCTTCCTGTACACTTTGGTCACCCTAGAGGAACAAAGAACAGAACGGGCATGTTGAGCACATTGATGGCAGAAACCAAAAGGCTTTAGAGTCCAGTCTCTGAGAACTTAGATTTTCTATGCAGACAAAAATGGTGAGCTCTTGCTAAGGGAATAGAGCATATTTACTTGGCATGTCTGGTGGTAAGATTTTTGTTCTTTTGCCTTTTTATGGCCGTAGCTGCAGTATATGGAGGTTCCCAGGCTAGGGGTTGCATTGGACCTACGCTGCTGGCCTACACCACGGCCACAGCAACATGGGATCCGAGCCACTTCTGTGACCTTCACCTCAGCTCACAGCAACACTGGGCCCTTAACCCACTGAGTGAGGCCAGGGATCAAACCCGCATGCTCATGGATACTAGTTGGGTTCATTAGCCACTGAGCCATGATGGGAACTCCTATCTTTTTACCGTCATGTTTTTCCCGTTGCCGTGGAATAATTCAAAATGAAAATGAACAGAGTGCAGTCTATTTCTATGTAAAGTTCGGCACCAAATGCAGTACCTCTCCATTTGAGCCCGGAAGCCGTCCTCTCCCCACTGGTGGAGAAGCTGTGATACCAGGAGCTAAAGGATGAGACAGTAACAGCATCATGCTTCAGCCCCCCAAGATGTGTTTTTTGCCAAACATACAAGCAGATCACCTGAAGAAGGTAGAGCAAGCTGAGCCAAGCTTTAGTCAGTGATTTATAATAATGTTGATTGAAAACAATGTCAACAAAAATAGTAAATTTAAGAAGTATTCATTTGGTACTTCCTATGTGTCAGAAACTGGTGTAAAAGCGTGAAAATCTTTCAGATAATTTAACCTTTGTAACTCCCTTGCCAGGCAGGATGTTATCTCCATTCTACTGACAAAGAGACTGAGGCACAGGGTCATGAGCTTTCCTGAGGTCGCAGCTCACAGAACCTGGACTCTAGTCAGCCTGTCCAACCCACATCCATCCAGTAATTGCCACACTGGATGGCCTCTCTACAGAGAGCAAGCCTACAAAAGAAAAGTAAAATTATATAATACAGTCAGAGGTTTTCTATCCAGAGTGGAAGTTCTAAATGTTACAAGTGGATTGTGAAATGTGGTTGGTAACAGACACAAAAATATGGAAAACGTGCCCAACTTGACAAAACATGGGGCGAGGAGCATTTGGTCGAATGTGTAGTATCAAGCAAATGTCCACTCAACATGTGTTCCCTTTAGGATCTTAGGATGCAATTCTGTCCTTAAGATCTGATTCTCAGGAGCGCATTAGGTCCAGTGATTTCTCAAAGCTTGTGAAGAAATGTATAAATTCTCCAAAAATAACTTTGGGGATTAAAATACATGCCAGCTGCTGTCTTAGGGGAATTTTGCACATGGGCAGTAAAGGTGCCCGCGGCCCGCTGGCAGGTTTGGCACCTTGCTCTCAGACCAAGGACAAGGAAGCTAAGGTTGGGTGATTTCTGCAAACGTCTCCATCTTTGCAGAGTCCCACACGGGTTTCCAGGGCTCCTGGGCTTGATGCCAGAACACGAGGTGGATGAGCTGTGCCTCTCAAGGAACTTGGTCTACACTGTGAAACAGCAGTTCGTTGTGATCTCTTTTGCCTTTTTGAGCAAACATGTGGGGTGTCTGGTCTCCTAATTCTGTCCATATGGAAGCAGAGGTGCAGCTAGTGTTTTCTCTCTCGGCCACTTGCACTCAGTCCTCTTTGCAGGAGTCTGTTCTCTATTATGATCTGCTTTTAAAATGCCTATTTCCTAAATTGTCCTCACCTGGGAAAAAGTGCTGGGATGCATCGTTGAAATTTCTGTGTGTAACACAATTCTCTCGATCAAGGGCTTTGGGCCAGTTAAAAACCCTATTCTTAACCTGCAGAAAGAACAGGCACAACAGTAAGCTTATATTAACAATGAATAATGTCATGGCAGTGATTTCATGAGAAGAGCATTGTGACCTGGGGTCATAGGGACCTAGACTGTTAAAACATTCTCATAAAACTTATTTAAAATACACATTTGAATTTAAGTGCACACTTAAAATAGAATGCATATCTGACCAGGTATTGCTGAATGTGCTCTTTCCTATGTGCAACCCAACCCTACAGTGTCACTGTCCCTACATCCCTAGCTTAATGGCCAAGTACCTTTGACAGCTGAGGACAAGGTGAGAACAGGCCAGACCTAATAATGATAATCAAATGGGTAGGTGGAGGCGAGTGCAGTGCAAATGCTTTACATGAGAAGAGCTGTCTGGACTAAGGACACGGTGGTACAGACTCCATCACCTTCAGGTCCGGTGAAGGCAGAGCCAGGGCCTTACCCAGGGGATAGGACTTTGGAGAAAGAGTCGGCTCTGATGACACGGCCATCGATGTCCATGGAGAGGAAGGTCGGTGCCCAGGGCTGGAAATGGAAGGAGAACAGGGTGGGTTGGGAGCTGTGTTAGGGACGTGTCTTCTCTTGGTGGGCGCAGTGGGCAGGACATGGCCTGGAGAGCAGGAGCACCAGCGGCCGTTCGACTCCCTGCATCTCGGCCTTGGAGTAAGATCCAGCGATGCCTGCTTGGACTCGGCCTCCTCGTGCCTTTTAGCCCAACACACACAAACATGCCTGCACACACATGTGTGCCCAGGTACAAGGACACACACACTCTCGTGTGCACATGCACGTGGATACACAGAAACACGCATGTGCGTGCACGCATGCTTTCACTGGCTCAAGATGCTGCTCTTGTGCACTTAGAGACCTTTACCAGGACCTCCTTGTCCCAAGACTTGAAATCCAGGATGAACAGATAGAGGATGGATTCAAGAAAAAAGTATTTTGGAAACGACCAGAACCAAAGGCCCCTAGAATGCAAGTCTCTTTCGAAAGAGAATGCTGGCTCTTGCCCAGCTGGAGGCGCAAGACTATGGAGAAATGTGGTCAGGGTGGAAGCTGAAACTTGAGTGTTAGCTTCAAGACTAACACAGACAAGAAAGGGGACCGTGCACATGCTGGGGGCGTGTAGCAGGCACACACAATGTTCAGATCAACTAGAGAGAAGAGGCAGGTTGTGTTCCTTTTCTGTAGATTTAAAGTAGAAGAATCCCTGTGTATGTCCTCTGCAGCCCTGAGAGCAAATAGAGGGCTGGGTGTTGAGGAACTGACATTGAACAAGGAGAGATGGGGTTGGTTTTGAGGAACAGGACTGGGCATCTGAGCCACTGCTGTTGTCTAGGAGGACAGGATGCTGGTAGATAGTGGAAAAGGATCCGAAACCCCTCATTGTGCAGGTAAGGTAAGGTGGGGGCACTAGAACGGAGGGGACAGGTGTGGGGCAGGTGCTAGGAAGCCCCTCCTCTGCCCACAAGGACGCCCTGACAGAGTCCAGCCCACCTCCTCCTCCAGCCTGGACCCGGCTCCCAGGTCCTCTGGCCTCATCAGCCTCCCCGAGACACTGAGCTTGACTCTGAGCAGAGACCCACTTCACATCCCTGGGACGAGGTCTGAGGGGCTACGGCCTGGACCTGGAGTCAGGACCACCCTCACCTTGGCTCCCGTGTTCCTCCAAGTGCACAGCAGGGAGCCGGCCACTAGTGTCAAGGTCGGTGATATCTGGTCAAGCAGTGAGATGCAAACACTCAGCAGCCAGGCTGCCTCCCAGCAATCCAGTCACAGCACCCCCCATCCTGTCACTGAGGGCAGAGGGGACTCTGTCACTTACCTTGTTGAACTGCAGAAAGTAGTAAGGGTCGTCTTCGATGATGAGGAAGTCATACTTTCTTGCCAGCTAGAAAAGGTTGAAGTAGTATGTTTATTTCTTACGTGCCATCGAAGGTGAAGATCACTTGGAATCATAGCTTTTTGTACCCCTTCCTTCCCTCCTACCCACCGTCCTTCCCTCCTTCCCTTCCTTCCCTCCTTCCCCACTCCCTCCTGCTCTCTCTCTACCTTCCTCCCCCCTTCCCTCCCTCCATCCCTCCTTTCCTTCCTGGGATGCTGTCCCAGGATGAGAGTGAGGACAGGAACAAGTCTACAGCCTCTGTCCTCAGGGAACTGACATGCTGGTGGGAAAGACGGAAGGAACACGAGCCAGATTCTGGTGATCAGAGGAGTATTGGGGGAGGCCGGGAGGGCTGGGCAGCAAGTGAAAGAGCCAGGCAGCTACTTCCAGTGGCATCACCCAGAAGCCCGACCTGAGCAGGTGACAGGAGAGCTCAGGCTGACAGCAAGGGACCAGGTGTGCAAATGTCAGGGGAGAAGCGTTGAGCTGAGGGGAGGACGGGTGGGAAGGGCGAGGGGTGAGGAATTTCTTAGCAGGAGCGAGGAGGAGATGGTTCTGGAAGGGGCAGTTGTTTCAGGGACAGAAGGAAGTCTGTGTGGCTGCAGCAAGGGGGACGTGAGAGGCCCTGGCCTGAGGATGGGGGACAGTCCCATCACCGTGAACAGGAGGTGGAGGGCTCTGGTCTTATTTGAAGGGGGCGGCCCTGGAGGACAGGCTGGAGGTCTGTACTTGAGCAGGCAGGTCCCCAGGGGCCGGAGGGTGGAGCCTTGTGGTGGAGTCACAGGGTCAGCAGGAAGGTGGCCAGGGGAGGGTGGGGTGTGGACAGGGTGGGGGAGGATGGGATACTGGAGGTGGTGGGAGGGGCACATGGAGGAGCTGGGAGGTGTGGGATCTTGGTGGCAGATGGAGAGAGGGAGGGGTGCAGATGGAGAGACAGAAGGGTGGCGCCTTGGAGGTCAGGGTGAGGCTGGGCAAGATCACGAGGTCTGTCTTGGCCCCGTGAAGTAGGAAGTGCCTGTGGGACGTTGGTTGGGTGCTGGTCGGATGGAGGGGGTGGATTCAGCTGTCCGGGGTCAGGGCAGAGGCAGGTCCTCTGCAGGATGGAGTTTGCAGCCCTCGGACCAGGTGGGTGTGTGGGGGGATGTGACGAGTACCAGAGAACCCGGGAGGCGCCCAGGAGTGTGTGAGAAAGGGAGTCCGACGATATTGGACAGAAGAAAGGACAGGAGCTGTCTGAAGTCTTTCTCTTGATCCCACTGCACATGTACATCCTCTGTAGTTTATCTCAGGCTTGGTACCTGTTTTAGGAACACGTTCATGTGCATAAGAGAGGCTTTACAAAAGGCAAGGTTTTAAAAAGCAGAAATTATTTGGAAAGGAAGGTTTTTCTTCTTTTCCAAACATCTCTGTGTAGCTCAAAATGAGAGCCTTCAAGAAAAGTTTACAGTGAAAATCTTAGCAGCTGTGGTCAGGCCCCTCAATTTTACAAACCTTACAAAAGGGGCCTGCCTCCTCTTTTTAAGGCATTTCTTTGTATCCCGAAATGGGAAGTGACAGGCTGAAAAATACAGACATAAGATGAGGAACATCAGACGTGGTGGCAATTAGGACATAAGCTCATAGAGTTTAGCATCACACCAAGAAGAGCATTTCTCGTCATATCACTTAAAGGGGAAGAAAAAACCTCCTAGTCCAGCAGAGTGTAGGAATTTCTAGTGTTTCGATTTATGGGCACCCTTGGGAGTCTCAGATGATTTCCTTGTATTAAATGTCCTCTCCCTTGGGAGCAAGAGGCTGATAAGAGAGAGACTTTGCACAGAGCTCTTCTAAAGCGTCAGAAAGAAACAAGAGCACAGGCAGGTAACCCCTTTTTGAAACTACCTCATAGATTTCTTTTTTGCGGTCAGTAGTTAATGAAGTCCCAGCAGGGTTGCTGCCGTTTGGGATGGTGTAGAGAAACTTGGGGGTGTTTTTCTCGGGGTTCTTTGCATCTTCTGGTTTCCATTTGGCAAGTATTTCTTTGAGGGAGTCTGGAATGATCCCATGCTCATCACTGGCAACGGTGAGGATGTTGCAGCCCAGTGGTCGCAGCTGTCCCGAAAAAGGAGGAAGACAGCCCCGGATTCAGATGTGATTCCCAAATGATGGGGCCACTGGATCTTACACTGAGGGGACTGTAACCATGTTGACCCTTTGACACACACCTGGGCTCAGCTCTATACCGGGAGACCTGAGGGACACGATGGTTCCCAAACAACCCCTGTCAGTTCCCAGAGGAAGAGTGTCTTTCCCTGCTCGTATGTGTCAAGCTTGGCCATGGGTCTGGCTCTGGCCAGTAAATTGGGAGCAAAGGTGACGTGTCTTTGTTCCCAGCAGAAACCTTAGAGCCCAGCTTGTGGCTGTTTCCCTGTCCTCCTGCTCTCAGACTGGCAACCTTCCAGAGGAGGCTGCTTCTGTCCGTTTGGGGCTTGTGATGAAGATAACATGGGGCAGAGCTGTGGTGTCCATGTCATGTGAGAGAGACAGGTCTCTGTAGCCGTAGGCCACCGAGATGTGGAAGTCACCTGTTACACAGCATAGCCCAGCCTCTTCTGACCGAATTATCTTTATCATTCTGATTATGACATTGGTGTTTATTAATGAATGCTTCTGGACGATGTAAATGAATTGTGTAAAGCTTCTGTGAGGCTAATGCATAAAAGAGATATCAGCAGAGGTGACCTTCAAAATATTGGACAAGAGCTGTAGCTCGGGCACAGTAGATACAGAGCAGGCTGGAGTGGGGTCCTGGAGTCCCCCTGCTGTGCAGCACTAGCTGTGTCCCATGGGGGATTCAGGTGGTCTCAGCAGAGGGGCCAGAAGAGCCCAGGTTGTGCCAGGGCACTGACAGGCATCAGGACAGCAGCTTACTGAGAAATGTGGGAGTGTTTCAGTAATTTACTGATCGTAGAGATGGAAATCCCAAGTTGTGTCCTTGCTTATAGATCTAGTTTTATACAAGTCTTGTGTGCTTATGCTTATTGTTCATGGATGAACATAGAGAAAATATCTGGGCTTGATAAACCTAGGAAGGAAGCCCTGAACAAAATGAGAAGACAGTGTACAGACGGGGAGAAAACATTTGAAAGCAGTGTAGCCAGGGAGGGATTCATTTCCAAAATGTATGAAGATCTCATCCAACTGCCTCGCATATCTCTCCCCCGCCCTCTCCACACAACCATCTCAAAAAGTGGGCAGAATACCTAAGTTGACTTTTGTCCAAAGAAGACATACAGATGGCCAGCTGTCACATGAAACGATGCTCAACATGACAAATTATTAGAGAAATGCAAATTCAGATTACGATGAGCTATCACCTCACACCAGTCAGAATGGGCATCATTAAACACCTACAAAAAAACGATGCTGGAGAGGTTGTGAAGCAGACCCTCCTACACTATTATGGGAATGTAAATTTGTCTAAGCACCATGGACAGCAGAATGGAGGTTTCTTAAAACACTAAAAATACAGTTACTACATGATCCAATGATCCCGATCCTGGACATTCGTATGGAGAAAACTATAATTAGAAAAGATACCTGGATCCAGTTGTTCATAGCAGCACTCTACACATAGCAGCCAAGACATGGGATCAATCTAAAAGACTTTCAACAGATGAATGGATAAAGATCTGGGGGTGTGTGTGTGTGTGTGTGTGTGTGTGTGTGTGTATGTGTGTGTGTGTGTAAATGGAATAGTATTTGGCTTCAAAGATGAATGCAATAATGCCATGTGCAGCAACATGAATGGATCTAAATATTATCATACTAATTGAAGTCAACCAGCCAGAGAAAGATTAATGTCATATGCTATTGCTTACATGTGGAATCTAAGAAAATACAAATGAACTTATTTATACAACAAATGTGTATGTATTGAATCACTGTACTGTATCTCTGAAACTGAACCAATGTTGAAAATCAACTGTATTTCAACAGAAAGTTTAAAAAATAACAGTAATTGAGTGAGGTTGTCAGAATTTTTTTTTTTTTTCCAGAGAATAAGCAAACACTCTTCTTTTGGTTAAATGTAGAACTATGCCCTAAGTGAGAATAGTCAGAACCTACTTAAGGCAAATTTAACAGGTCTTCAGCTTGAAAAACACATGTACCATGAATAAAGAGGTCGAGGAGTTACTGCCGTGGCATAGTGGGTTAAGGATCTGACATTGTCTCTGAGGAGGTGTGGGTTTGATCTTTGGATGGGCACTTCCATATGCTGCCACTGTGGCCTTTAGTGTCTGGCTCTTTCACTTGGCCGAATGGTTTCCAGGTTTGCCTGTACGGTGGCAGGTATGAGAATGTCCTCCCTTTTCCTGGCTGAGTAATATTCCACAGTGTGGATGGACCACATTCTATTCGTGCCCTGGTGTACACTTGGGCTGCCCTCACCTCATGGCTCTTGTGACTAATGCTGCTGTGAACATTAATGTTTCTGTTGGAGCCCCAGCCGTCCAATCTTTTTGGTTATGTACTGGCAGTGGAATTGGTGAGTCATGTGGTAATTGTGTGTTCAGTGTTTGGAGGCACTGACAAAGGGTTTTCCACAGGGGCTGCACCATTTTACATTTCTTTCAACAATGTACTTGGGTTCCAATTTCTCCACATAGTCACCATTCCTTGCTGTGCTCCATTAAGAAAAAGAATAGCCATCCTAGTAGATGTGAGGTGGTATGTCACCATGGTTTTGATTTTCGTTCCCTAATGACTAATGATGTAGAGCATCTTTTCATGTATTGATTGGGTATTTGCATATCTTCTTTGGAGAAACGTCCATTCAAATGCTTTGTCTATTTTAAAATTGGTTTCACTTATAGGAAGTCTTCACATACTCTGGAAATTGAGCTTTTATCACATGTATGCTTGCTGATAGTTTCTCCCACTCCATAGGTTTTCTTTTCACTTTCTTCATCATGTCCTGTGATGCTCAAAAGTTTTTCAGTTTTATGAGGTATCACCTCATATTGGCCATTATGGCCATCATCAAAATTTCTACAAACAGTAAATGCCGGAGAGGGTGTGGAGAAAAGGAAACCCTCCTACAGTGTGGGTGGGAATGTAAATTGGTGCAACCACTATGGAGAACAGTATGGAGGTTGTTTAAACATTAAATGGAGAATGGCCGTATGATCCAGCAGTGTCACTCCTGGGCATATCCAGAGAAAACCATAATTTGAAAAGAGACATGCACCCCAGTGTTCATTGCAGCACTATTCACAATAGCCAAGACATGGAAGCCACCTAAATGTCCATCAGGGGAGGAATAGATAAAGAAGAAGTGGTACCTACATCCAGTGGAATATTTCTCAGCCATAAAAAAGAATGAAACACCACCATTTGCAGCAACATGGATGTAACTAGAGATTGTCATACTGAGTGAAGTAAGTCAGAGAAAGAGAACTGTCATATGATTTCACTTATATGTGGAATCTATCACAAATAATGCGAAAGAACTTATTTGTAAAACGGAAACGAACTCACAGATTTCAAAAGCCATCTTGTGGCTACCTAGGGGAAACTGTGGAGGGGAGGGGGGAATCAGGAGCATGGAAACAACATATATACACTGGTATTTTAAATAGATGATTAACAAGAACCTACTGTATCATTTAGGGAACTCGAGTCCCTAGTCTGTAATAACCTCTATGAGAAAAAAAGAATGGATATATATATATATCTGTATTTGGAGTGTGTGTGTAACCAATTCACTTTGTTGTTCCTCTAAAACTAATACAACATGGTAAGTCAACTACACTCCAATAAAATTTTGAAAAGTTTTTCAATTTTGATGAAGTTCAGTTTAACTGTGTCTTTATTGTTGCTTGTGTTTTCATTGTCATACTTAAGAAATTAGTGCCTACCGTATGGTCAAGAAGATTTGCTGCTATGTTTTCTTCTAAGAGTTTATACTTCTTGCTCTTATGTTTAGGTCTTTGATCCATTTTGAGTTGAATTCTTCAGAGTGAGGGTCTTTTTCTCTTTTGCCCATGGAAATCTGGCTGTCCCAGCACAATTTATGGAAGAGACAATTTTCCCTGTCAAATGGTCTTGCTACCCTTGTGGAAATCCATTGGCTGCAGGTATAGAGGTTATGTCTGTGCTCTCAGTTCTACCCCATTGAAGTGTGTGTCCATGCTTACGGCTGGACCACAGGGTTTTGAGGACTGTAGCTTTGCAGTTGGTTTTGAAATTGGGAACTGTGAGTCCTTAACTTTGTCCTGTCTCAGGATTGTTATGACTCTTAGGACCACTTCCCATCCCATAAGAATTTGAGGACTGGCCTTTCCATGTCTGCCAAAAAGGCCATTGGGGTTTTGATGAGGATTGCACTGGCTCTGTAGCTTCCTTTGGTAGTGTCTCACTGAGCAGTATTACATGTTCCAGTCTACGAGAAGGTGACGACTTTCCCTTTCTTGGGGTCTTTAACTTTTCTGAGCAATGTTTGTAGTTTTCAGTGTACAAGGCTTTCACCTCCTTTGTTAGATTTTTTTTTCCCAGAAATTTTCTTCTTTTGGATGGTATTATAAATGGAATTGTTTTCTTAATTTCCTCTTCAGATTGTTGATTGGAAAAGCAATTTTTATAGTATAATTTTCCTCCTACTTGGGAGTGTTGAGTTTGGTTCTAGTTCTTCATTTTTACTTTTTTTTAGGTTTTTATTATTTATTTTTCTATTATAGCTGATTTACATTGTTATGTGGATTTCTGCTGTACAGGAAATTGTCATATGTATGTGACGTATTTTCTCATTTTATCCTCCACCTTGTTCCATCACAAGTGACTAGATATAGTTCCCTGTGACATACAGCAGGATCTCATTGCTTATCCACTCCAAATGCAATAAGTTTTCATCTACTAGCCCCGAACTCCCAGTCCATCCCACTCCCTCTCGCTTCCCCTCAGCAACCACAAGACTGTTCTCCAAGTCCATGAGTTGGTTTCCTTCTACAGGGTCCTTTGTGCCATACATTAGATTCCAGATATAAGCGATATCGTATGGTATTTGTCTTTCTCTTTCTGACTTTCTTCACTTAGTATGAGATCTCTAGTTCCATCCATGTTGCTGCAAATGGCATGATTTTGTTCTTTTTAATGGCTGAGTAGAATTCCATTGTGTGGAATACACCACATCTTCTTCTGTCTATGGAACTTTAGGTTGTTTCCATGTTGTGGCTATTGTGAATAATGCTGCAATGCAAATGGGGGTACATGTATCTTCTTTAGTAAAAGTTTTGTCTAGGTATATGCTGAGGAGTGGGATTGCTGGACCATATGGTAGTTTTATATTTAATTTTCTGAGGTCCCTCCCATATTGTTTCATAGTGGTTGTACCAATTTACATTTCCACCAATAGTGGAGGAGTGTTCTCTTTTCTCCACACCCTCTCCAGCATTCGTTATCTGTGGACTTATTATTCACAGCCATTCTGACTGGTGTGAGATGGTGCCTCAGAGTACTTTTGCTTTGCATTTCTCTAATAATTAGTGATGTTGAACATTTTTCACATGCCGGTTGGCCATCCATCTGTCTTCATTGGAGAAATGTCTGTTTAGATCTTGTGCCCGTTTTTCAGTTGGGTTATTGGTTTTTTGGTGTTGAGTTGTATAAGGTGTTTGTACACTTTAGAGATTGAGCCCTTGTCAGTTGCAGCATTTGAAATGACTCTAAGGACAAGCCCCTCCCAGTCTAAGTCCTCTGTCACGTGGCTCCGTTTGATGTAGTTGAGGACAGTGCTCATGTTCCTGTTGAGTCTCCTCTTTTGGGAGAAAGAGCACCTCCTAAAACCATTCATCATGGGGCATGGTCTCCAATTCCCTGTTTACTCTGGTTCCTTCCTCTGACTTTTCCCCAGCTCTGTGCCGGGGATAGCAGTGTGGTCTGACCAGTGGCCAGCAGAGCAGGTGACCAGCTTCCTCGCTCTGGACACTAGAGTCCCTGTAATTAACACTGGAGTGGAAAGTCCTCATTACACCATGTTGGCTTATAGTTACAGTACAATGACCTATGATTATCCTTGGGCATATGGTAATAAAGGATAGTCATGAAAGATGCTTTGGTCAATTAAGTCACATTTCAAGTGAAAGATTAAGAAAATTGGACATGATTTTGCACAACCCACATTTAGCATGTGTACAACTCGACTCTGTAAAAAGAAATGTATAAGCCCGAGAGGACAGACATTTAACCTATTTTGCATATCTTAAGATTCTCCTGTTTACAGTAGAAAGATGCTATCCAGTTTTCAGTGGACACAAGATTCTAAAGGTGTAATGGTGTCTTGTTATTTCTTATGAGAAAGAGAGTTGCGTTTTGTAGAACTGCGTACTCACGGCATGAATCATTCCTGGATAAACAGGTTCATTTACGAGGATATTATCTCCAGGATTAACGATCATTTCAAACACCTAAGAAAAGAAGCCGAGGTTAGCTTGGATGGTATGGTTTCGAATCTTAGGAACATCCCCACCGCCGTTTTTTTTAGTTTGAGGTCACTAGGATTCCAGAGCAGGAGTCAGTGTGTTTCCTGTAAATGCCAGACGGCAAGTGTTTTGTGGGCCCCGGCATCTCCATCGCAACTACTCATCTTACTCCCTGATGAGAGAACACCATGGACAGTAGGGGAGCCAATGGGTGTGGGTCCAATCAAGCTCTCTCACAGAATCAGACGAGGGCTGGGTTTGGCTTTCAAGACATTTTGTCCACCTCTGTCCTGGGTTAAAATCCCATAACTGATTTGGCTCCTAAAATTCATTTTTTCCCTTTTATCTCTTCTCTAACAATCCTTGCTCTAAGCCAGGCCTGGTAAGGTATGGGGGTAGAGTGGTGGGCATGACAGCATGGTTGTTACTCTCCCGTGGGTCCTGGTCACCAGGAAGCTGGCTACTGATCCCGTAACTGCTCAGATCAGAGCACATTTGGAACCAGTGGTAGGCGCCACGAAGTGTAGATGTATGGTGTTCTAAGAGCTCATAGCAGGAAGACTTGTGCAGTCAGGGACCTCAGGGCCTTCAGGGAAGGCTTCCCCAAGGTGGCAATGAATGATTGGAGGGGTGGCAAATGGTACCCATTTTGAGCAACTGAAAGAATCGTGTGGCTTGACGTGGAGTGTGAAGCGGGAGTGGAGTGAGGTTGGGGGAGCTTTGGCCGGGCCCACCGCATGCAGGCATTTGGGCCAATTGGGGCCAGTGAGAATTTTTGGTAGAGGGAGGGAACGGGTATCACATGATCAGAGGTGCAGTCTGAGAAGCTCATTCTGGCTGCAAAACGGAGGTGTCAAGGACGATGGAGCATACAGGTGGATTTGGGCGGTTTGCAGCCTCCCTCGGGAGGGTCTGCTGCAGCCCTAGGGGAAGGTGAAGGTTGTCTGGGGATGTGCTGATGGCCAGACTGGGGAGAAGGGAGGGGCTATAGGAGTCAGAAGCAAGGGAGCATAACTGTGGCCTGAGGGGAGTGAGGAAGAAGGGGGACTCCTTCAGTTCTGCTGTGGGAGTCGGTGGAGGTGGGAGGGGCGCCATTCACTGGAAAGCCCCCTCAGTGTGACCGCCTGGGTGTGATGCCTGGGAGAGTGTGTACATGATGGGGAAGGGGGTTGAGGCCCCACCTCGAGGTGCTCCCAGAAATCATGGGGTGCAGAGGAGGAGGCTGCCAGGGAGGTGGGGCCGGGCCGTGGGGAGCGCTTCCAGAAAGGATGGGGTCAGCAGTGGTGGAGGAGCCCCGAGGTGGTGTAAGACAAGGCCCACAAGTCTCAGGAGATGTCCTGGACACTGTGATGTCAGTGGCATCAGTAGAGCCAGACAGGGGATTTTTCAGCCCAAATCAGAGGGGTCTGTTCTGACTGAATCTGACATGATCACGGAATGGTCCTTTCTTACCTTGTGATGTTTCACAACCCCCAGGTCAAACCTCTCCTCCCCATCAGCCAACAACGAACTCTCTTCACCAGCACATGGGCCATTATGGACTGAGACAGAAGGTCTGATGTTGGTTTCCCAGTTTGGTCTAGGTTGTTCCATTTTCCTTTCCCCTATGAGCTTTTGGTACCTTATGGTGAACTGTATCCTCAAGTGAAAAGTTTCTCATTGATTTGTGCTCAACGGGAGCTCCTGGGAGCAGACAGAAGACTAGGGTGGCAGGTGTGTCATCCATGGATCAGGTGGAAACCTCATCACCTGCATTTCCCATGTCAATTAGGGGACATGAGAAAGCCAAATGCCCTGAATGTGAAGGAGGGCTGTTTGTTATCTGGCAGCATGACTTAAAAATGGAGACAGAGCCCAGGGCCCTTAAAATAGCCTCCATCCTGGAGAAGAAAGTGGCCAAAATGTCGAACCAGATTCCCAGGAGGCCTGTGTTAAGAGCAGGGCTACAAGTGGGGGAGCTAATGATGCCTGTGGCCACCTCTGCTGCCTTCCTCTGTGATGTGACTGAGGTTGACACAGATAATGAAAACAGTTTCCTGAGCATCTTGGAAAGAAAAAGCTCCTCGTGTACTTTCCTAAGAAAAGAATTTTGTTGAAAAGACCTTTTTCCCCACTAGTCTGGGATATCACAAATGTTTTTCATCAAGGAAAAAACGTCAAACGGTAGCTAATTTTAAAATATTTCCTAATTAGGTACCAAAAGAGGGAGGAAGAATTATAGCATTGTATTACTTTAATACATTATTCTGTAATTGTAATTTATTTACTAGTCATTTAATTAATTAGATTATAGCTTTTACATTTGGATAAAAAAGAAGAGAATGAAAACTATTCTGGTTTGAGATGAAGAAGAGTCATAGTTTAACCTTTAATACAGAGCCTCTTTATCCAGGACTAATTATTCCTGAAATAATAATAACAAAAAGGAAAAAAAGCAATGGAACTGAGAACTGCACATGCAGAATGTCTGCTTTGGGAGCTCCCTGTGGTGGTTTCCTCTGAGTATTGGAACTCGGGAGTGGGGGTGGGGGGTAGGGGGAGAGAGAGAGAGAAGAGAAGGGAAAGGGAGGGGAGAATTGGAGAGGGGAGGGGAGCAGGGAGGAGAGAGAAGGTGAGGGAGGAGGGAGAGGGAACTATCCCAGGAGAGGAGGCAGCCAAGGACATACAGGTACATATGGAGAAGAGCAGCCAAGAGGGGGACAGGGTACAAGAGGCAGTGGCACAGACAGTGACATAAACAGACACTTAAAGGAGGGTCAGTTTATCCCAGGACCATCAGGATCTACCCTCTGAGGAACTGAAGAGTCTTCCTGAGATGCTATCAGCTCAAGCATAGCTCAGCTGTGGCCCTGGGGCAGAGGAAACTAAGCAGAGCTCCTTTGGCAGCAGGGAGGGGTTGAGATGGGATCTGGTCCCAGTGACTCAGAGCTCTGGGCCACTGGGGTGGGTCCGTGTTGAGGAGAAATCAAGTTGGGTAAGGTCTTGAAGTTCTGTTTAAGAGTCCAGGTGGAGACAAGAAAGGCTTGGTACCCTCCACCCTGACTCTCTGGCTTAAGTGAGAGATGGCTGATGTGTGACTGTGTTTGAGTCCCCCCGCCTCGGGTCCCCCTTCCTTCCAGCCTTACCTTGCACAGACCGTCTTGGCTGCCGCATGTGACACATATGTCCATTTGTCCTTGGCTGGGTGGGTAATGGAGGGTGGGAGGATCGTGCAGTTTTATTTGTAACTGTTTTAGCCAGATTAAGAGTTCTGGGAGTCTAAAGCATAAAAGGTATTTTAAAATTTACAACAGTGAAGATTGTAATAATAGTTGACAGGAGCTAAATGATGGATTCATACCAGGCCCTTTATACATTCAATTTAAAAATCCTCAGTGCTTTGCTCTGATGACTATCTTTACTTAAAAGACAAGGCGCCAGCCTTAGAGATTAAGAAATGCACCCAAAGGATTTCCCATTGTGGTGAAGTGGAAATGAATCCGACTGGTATTCATGAAGATGGGTGTTTGATCCCTGTCCTCGTGCATAGGGTTGGGGATTGGGCCTTGCCCTGAGGTGTTTGTAGGTCGCAGATGGGGCTTGGATCCCTCGTGGCTGAGGCTGTGGTGTAGGCTGGCAGCTATAGCTCCCATTCTAGCCTGGGAACTTCCATATGCCTCGGATGCAGCCCTAAAAGGAACCAAAAAAAAAAAAAAAAAAAAAAAAAAAAAGGGCACCAAAAATCAATCAGCTAGTGATTAAAATGAGCTGAGTCCAATCTACTGCCTTCTTTTTTTTTTAAACATTTGTCTTTAGTATTTGTCAAATCAGAGCCATAGTGGCCAGCCTATGCCACAGCAACAACAATACCAGATCCAAGCTGAGTCTGCAACATACACCACAGCTCACGGCAATGCCAGGTCCTTAATCCACTGAGCGAGGCCAGGGATTGAACTAGTATACTAGTCAGGTTCCTTACCGCTGAGCCCTTACAAGAACTCCCTCTGCTATCTTCTTATTCCAGGGTCTGCACCTTTTTTTTTTTTTTTTTTTTGGTCTTTTTTTTTTCCCTAGGGCCACACCCATGGCATATGAAGGTTCCCAGGCTAGGGGTCTAATCTGAACTGTAGCCACCAGCCTACGCCAGATCCTTAACCCACTGAGCGAGGCCAGGGATTGAACCCCCAACCTCATGGTTCCTAGTCGGGTTCGTTAACCAGTGCACCACGACAGGAACTCCTGCACTTTCCTTTACTTTAGAGCATTTACTGTATAACGGATTTTTTTGTTTTTTCTTCAAGGGGATTTCTGTAGGATACCTAAAATTTATAGATACTCTGTAAGTTACCCTTTATCCCTGAAGGAAGACTAGCTAGGGAGAGTCTAGGGCATGTTTTCCATTTGCCTTTAGGAAATTAAACACATCGGATCTGAACTGAGGCCAACATGTTTATAGCTGCCTGTCCAGAAAGGGAACATGATTGTTCAAACATTTCCCAGGACTTCACAGTGGGCTTCTTCCTGGGTCCTCCTTTTCCTGTTTTCTCCTCACCTGTTTCTTCACCTGGCTATCTTCTTTTTCCCTTCCTTCCTCTGTTCCCTCCTCCCTCCCTTCCTTCCTTCCTTTCTTTTGAGTCTCAGCTCAAATGGTACCTCCTTTCAGAAACCTCTCCCTCTTCTAGTCAAGTAAGGCTGAGGTGCATTCACTCAGGCATGTTTAGCACCCAGGATCATCACTGCCCTTACTTATTTTTTGAAAGCTCTTCCCCAAACCTTCCTAACTGCTGACTACCCAGCTAAAAAGACAGAGGTCACTCCATCAGTGGGCTGTAGAATACTGCTCATGAAAATGAACCCCTAAAGGTAAATTCTCTGTTGATTGGTACCCTGCACTTTGAGAATACTGCAGTGCTTTCTTCATCAGGTCTTCATTAAATTGGATGGTCTCTCCGTTTTCTATGGTGATGACCGCAGACTTGAAAGGGAACGTGTTGGGGTTTGGGGCTCCAATCACCAAAGAGATGGCAGATTTTGGTGCCTTTAGCAACAGCTCAGCTACAAGGAACGGAGAGGAGAAAGAGTTGCAGTGAAGACTTCCATAAACAGAGGTAGTTCAGCCTGTTGCATTACAGTCAGTGCAACTTGAAAGTGTAACAACTTGTAGTGACAGCATGCCAGTCTGCAGGAAACATAGAAGCTCCCTTTCTGTGGACAGACCTCACTGGTGGAGGAACTAAGCAATGGGTATGGTGAACGAGGAAGGCAGAGAGGTCTGGAAAGAAGCCAAGGTCCTCAGAGCAGAAAACCCTCTTCACCAGGCCCCTGCTAGCCTGCCAAGCTCCCTGGTGCACCTCCTTCTCTCCCATGTCCGCGCCCTCCCCATTCCACACGCGCCTGCAGGCTGCACTGAACCCGGACTCCTGTGCCCACAAGAGCCCTCTGGACTCTAACAAGGACGTGTTCACAGCAGCCTGGCCTGCTCTGTTGCTGATTTACTGCCCTCTTGCCTGTTCCAGCCGAGTTGTCTTAGGGCGAAGGCCAAGCCTGTGCTGGGTGTGCCCAGAGGCTGGCTCACACCTCCTGGAGCGGCTCTGCGGGACCCCCGTGGAGAGCAAGGCGTGGACTCACCCATGAGCCTAATGGCAGAATGCTTTCTGGATGCGCTCCTGGCGTTGATGAACCGCATGTAATTCATGTCTTTGATGGTGGAAGACCTGGAAAACCAAATAGGCGCTTCAGGCCTGCCTCCTAACCCTCGCCCTGGAAACTGCACCTTCGCTTTCCTGTTTCTGGGTTTAGGGAGCAGAGCCTGGAGCGGCTGCTGGAGTTCCAGCTGCAGGCTGTGTTCTGGCTTGGTCAGAACCTCTGGGCCTCTGGGCAGGGCTTGCAATTTATTTGCAGGGGCAGGGCGACAGCGCATTCCCACCCCTGACCTTTTGTCCTACCCCTCAGGCCACGCCTCCATCCCCACCCCCTCACGCCCCGGTGCCTTTTGGCTGGACCCCGCCTCCAGGTGGTCCCCACTTGCGTGGTACCTCCAAATTTGTTCCTGCTCCTTTTTCGTCCTCGCCCTTGCCCTTGGCCCTGCCTCCATCCCTGCCCCAGGGCCGGGCCGCGCCTCCTTTCTGGCCTCTACTCCTGACCCTGCCCTGGGCTGTGCAGCCAGCCCTGTCTCAGCTCCTTTCCTGCGCCCCCCCCCCACCTCTGCAGTGCCTCCATCCCTGCCCCTGCCCCTGCTCCTGCCCCTGCCCAAAAGGCACCACCCTGAGTCGCTGTCCCTGCCTCTGCCTCCTGCGAGGTTCCAGTCACAGGAGGTGCTCCACCAAGTGGACTTCCTTGGCACAGGCGGTGTGGGAAGGCTGGCCACCAGGTGCTGCAGCCCTGAACCAGGGCTTAGTCCATTGGAAACCCAGTTTGCCTCCTGACCCTGCGGCTGGGGTCCTTAGCAGAAAGCATTGGTTAGGCCAGTGCAGGAGTGGGGACCTCGAGGGGCCGGTGGAGGGCCCAGAGGCCACAGTCCTCAGGTCCTCGAGGGTCACCTGCAGGGCCTGGCTCCTTAGCCAACTCGAATGAAGCAAAATGTTCTTTCATAAGTTGAAGTATAGACCCTTTCCTGGTGACTCACCAACGTGGCCCGTTGATTTCCAGCACCACTCTCTCTAAGATCCGAGCCTTTTTGAGTGAGGGTGGTATGCTGATACAGATTTTGGAAGGATTGCTCTAAGGGTCTCCTCAACTTTTAGGGTCTCCCTGCCCCTTGAGTTTTGTGACCTACGTTTCTTTCTTTCCCTTTCTTTTCCTTTCTTTCCTTCCTTCTTTCTTTTCTTTTCTTTCTTTCTTTCTTTCTTTCTTTCTTTCTTTCTTTCTTTCTTTCTTTCTTTCTTGTTCTGACCATTTTTTTAAAGGAAACAAGGGAACCTTCCCCCCTCCCCCCCCTCTTGTGGTGCTTTAAGGTCTGAGGGGAGGTGGCCCCCTGGGATGAGGGTGCACCCTGACTGACACGTGGTGGTGGGGACTTCCCCTCTCCTGTGCCCCCTCTCTCTGCCTTTCTGTTTTTCTCTGAAGAAGCAGATGCCCATAGATTGTGGGCAGGTCATGTTTCCAGCCTTGAGAGGGGCTAAAACTCAACCTCTAGGTCATGGACTTAAAAACAAACACTAGGCCTCATGTATACAGACCGCCAGGCCCAGGGGTTTGGGCTGTTGTTGGAAAAGACTGAGTGAAATACCTGGGAGGCCCATTTGACTTGCACTTTTTGAATTAAGCTGCACTTTCCTCTTTCTTCTCCACTTAACAGGCTTGCCAGCCAGCCTGTCCCAGCTCTGCGTCTCTCCAGCTTCCTTCCTAAATCACCACCACCACCTGCCCTAGGAGTGGAGCCCTTGGGTTGGAGCCAGCTGATTGGATGTGAGCTCTAAGGTGAGCGTTTTGCTCAAGAACTGTAGCTGCTAGAAGGTATATAACATCTCATTCAGATGCCAGGAAAAGAAGAAGTGGGGTGGAGATGTTTGTGCATCTAACGGGTGGGTGGCGGGAATGACAATGACATAAATCTCCTAATTCCATAAGGACGTGGGACTCTCTGCCGACTGGGTCTTAGAACACTGGTAAATTGTTCCACAGCAGTAGAAAGGGATGCGGGGTTTTTAGGACACATCCTAAGGAGATCCCATTCTTGTCGGTATTCCACGTGCATGCACAGACAACAGCTAAAAGGAAATGATGATACATGTTGGGGGTGAGGGAGCCAGTCGCTTTTAATTTATTCCTTATACTTCCTGGATTATGTGAGAAAAATTTAAATAGCACATATTAATTTAATAATCAGATGGGGAAAAATAGAGATCTTAGAAGCTGAGAAAGAAAATCATTAAGGGTCTATCCTACATACCTCTAAGGACTGTGGTCAATTGAAATGATGTAGCTGAAACAAAAGAGTTTTTGAAAGTTGTGCGGTGTCTTAAGAAAACAGTGTGGTATATTTTTCTATGTCCTGGATCTCGCCTTACTTAGAATTAATAGGCTGACCTTGAGGTATGTTTAATTTCAGAATTTTATTTTAAAGAGATTTCAGTGGCATAATGTATTATGTATAATGTGTTACTCTTGTTGAAAATTATGTATAATGGTCAAATTCTAAGTTTTGCAACAAGCTTTCATTATATTTTCCTAGAAATAAAGTTCACACTACATAGTATCATTTGACATTGATTATTATAAATAATTTACCGTAAAATACTAGTTTCAAAGAAGATTATGGGACATTACAAAGCAACTACCAGAGTTCTTCATGTTAAAAATCCAAGATAAATATAGTTGTTTGTGGGTTGAAAATTGATCAAGAGATACAGGTGGATTATACGTATATTTTGGCAGTCTGATTGGTTTAAGGGCACTTCAAAAGTTGTCTAGTTAGATTACTACAGACATGACATGTTTGGTGACATATGTCTTTAAGTCTAACACCAGTGATCCTTTTGTCCTGCTCCAACATAGAAATCACTTATGTGAACAACGTTAGGTGCTGTGAAGAGTTTGGTTTCTTCATAACGATTCTCTTATGAGTTGAGCTAATCCCTGGAAGCCCTAAAATAGAAAAGAGATAAGAATTTATCAAATTAGGATGCCGTTTAGGGAAGGTCTGTCATAATTTCAACACTTTAAGCAAAGATTGGAGTTCCCTTGTGGCACAACAGGTTAAGGGTTGAGCGTGGTCCGTGAAGCGACTTGGGTTGCTGCTGTGGTGCGGGTTTGATCCCTGGCCTGGGAACTTCCATGGGCACCACTGAAAATAATTTTTTTTTTTTGGTCTTTTTGCCTTTTCTGGGGCCATTTCCTGAGGCATATGGAGGTTCCCAGGCTAGGGGTCGAAACGGAGCTGTAGCCGCTAGCCTATGCCACAGCAATGCCGGATCTGAGCCGCATCTGCAAACTACACCACAGACCACGGCAATGCTGGATCCTTAACCCACTGAGCAAGGCCAGGAATCGAACCCGCAACCTCATGGTTCCTAGTCGGATTCGTTAACCACTGAGCCACGAAGGGAACTCCTAGAAACAGATCTTAGAGTTTACAAAGGACTGATGATCCTGCTAAAGAAATTAATGAATGCTGAAAGAATGATTTATTTGGTAAATGGGGAGAGCGACCCAGAAAATATATTTGGCCTAATTAGGGCCCCCGAATGTAAGCTAAGTAGGTTTATGGTTTAAGTACAAAGGGAGGAAAAAGCCTAAAGGAAATTTTTGTGGAGTCATTTTTAGTGACAAAAGCAGGATATACTCGTGTCTGTGTAATTTTAATCATGTGACATGATTGCATAGCCACGTCAAACACTGAAAACACCCAGTGAAGTTATGGGCAGAAGACCTGAATAGACATTTTCCCCAAGAAGGCACACAGCCAGCCAATGGGCACATGGAAGATGCTCAACATCCCTAATGACCAGGGAAATGCAAATCCAAACCACAATGAGGTATCACCTCACACCTGTCAGAATTGCCATCATCAGAAAGACCACAAATAAGAAATGTTGGTGAGGAGGTGGAGAAAGGGGAAGCCTCCTACATAGTCGGTGTGAATATAAACTGACAGGCCCACTATGGACAACAGTATGGCGTATCTCCCACAAAGTAAAAATGGAAACACCGTAGGATCCAGCAATCCCACTCCTAGGCATCTACCCAGAGAAAACCATAATTCAAAAAGTTCCATGCGCCCCAGTGTTCACTGCAGCACAATTTACAATAGACAACACATGGAAGTAACCTAAATATCTATCAGCAGATGAGTGCATAAAGAGGATGTGGTACATGGATACAGTGGAATATGACTCAGCCATAAAATAATGAATTCCTGCCATTTGTGGTAACATGGACGGACCTGGAGGGTATTATATTGAGTGAAATATGTCAGAGAAAGAAAAAGCCCATATGCTATCATTGATATCCAGAATCTAAAAGGTAAAGTGAAGAAATATATTAACAAGAAAACGACTCACAGAGAACAAATTAGTGGCGGCCATTGGGAAGAGGGAAGGGGGAGGGGCATGGTAGGGGTAGAGGATTGAGAGGTACAAACTACTATCTATAAGATAAATAAGATACCAGGACGTATTACACAGCACTGGGAATATAGTCAATATTTTGTAGTCATTTGTTTCCTGTCTTTTCAGGGCTGCACCCATGGCATATGGGAGTTCCCAGGCTAGGGGTCGAATTGGAGCTGTAGTTGCCACCTACACCACAGACACAGCCACAACAGATATTAACCCACTGAGCAAGGCCAGGGACTGAACCCGCATCCTACTGGATGCTGTTAGGTTCATTACCACTGAGCCATGACGGGAATTCCTATAGTCATTTTCCATGGAGTAAAATCTTTAAAAATAATTGATTCACTCTGTTATACACCCCAAACCAATGTAATTGTGTAAATCAACTATAATAAGAAAATAATTGCATAGTGAAAATACTAGTTATATACAAACGCTTCTGAAAACACACCCTGAATGATCAAAAGATGTGGGTGGTGAAATTTGGGGCTATTATGGGTAAAATGATGCACATAAGTTTTCATTATGCACTAATGAAGTGTAATGCTTCATGAATATGCTTTACTTTCATAACCAGGAAAAAATTCCTTCCATTTGAAATTCAAACGGCCAGTGTTATCGTTATTTATGATGAAGTGTCTATAGAGCTTTTTCCAACATGGAAAAGAAATAAATTCTAATGGCTAATACTCATCAAGCACTTCCTGCGTGCCAGGTGTTCCTCGAAGTGCTTTACCCACAGGGACTCCTTTCATCATCACTGCCATCCTAAAAGGGGGGGATTTTTCTTATCTGCACTTTACAGATGAAACTCCAGAGGGCAGCCTGCCCAAAGCCATGGGTCAGGAAAGGGCTGGAGCTGGGGTTCCTACCCAAGGACAGTGGCTCCAGGGCTGAGCTCCTGGCACTGAGCTAATCAGAGGCTGCATTTCCACTTGTCTGGACCAGAAGACTATTATGTACCCCAGATCTTGTCTGATCCTGGCAACCAGATAACCTGTCTGATAGTCACACATTATGTGCGGGGGTGGGGAGGGGGCGCGGGGGAGGTGGTGAGCAAAGATAAACATCTCTTGCCATTTTTATTAAGAACCTCAAGACAAAGAATAGGTTTTTCCTTCTGTTTTACCTCTTTTTTCATGGCTTTTTCTTCAATCAGTTTCCTTACATCATTCATGCCCTTAATTTTAACCCATAAGAACATTCCAGCCGTAGGAACATGCCATTCTGCCAAACCTACAAAACAAAAGAAGAGAAGAAATATTTCCGGGGCCATTTTCGCTGACATCAGCGGAACTGCCTAAATGACAGGTTGCAGTAACTGTAATCTCCTGTTTCCAAAAAAGTGATAGCACTGTCTAAAACCGTCGGTTTATGGGTCCTGAGGATTGGTGTTCTGAGTTTTATTTTGGACAGGGAGTGTGGAGGGTTGAAAGCGAGTGAGGGGACTGGTGTGTGTATGGATGATAGCTGATCTCGTTGCTTATATTAACGATGAATAATGTCATGGCACTGATTTCATGAGAAGAGCATTGTGACCTGGGGTCAAAGGGACTAAACTGTTAAAACATTCTCATAAAACTTATTTAAAATACACATTCGAATTTAAGTGCACACTTAAAACAGAATGCATATCTGACCAGGTATTGCTGAATGTGCTCTTTCCTATGTGCAACCCAACCCTACAGTGTCACCGTCCCTACAGCCCTAGCTTAATGGCCAAGTACCTTTGACACCTGAGGACAAGGAGAGAACAGGCCAGACCTAATAATGATAATCAAATGGGTAGGTGGAGGCGAGTGCCGTGCAAACGCCTTACATGAGAAGAGCTGTCTGGACTAAGGACACGGTGGTGCAGACTCCATCACCTTCAGGTCCAGTGAAGGCAGAGCCAGGGCCTTACCCAGGGGATAGGACTTTGGAGAAAGAGTCGGCTCTGATGACACGGCCATCAATGTCCATGGAGAGGAAGGTCGGTGCCCAGGGCTGGAAATGGAAGGAGAACAGGGTGGGTTGGGAGCTGTGTTAGGGACATCTCTTCTCTTGGTGGGCGCAGTGGGCAGGACATGGCCTGGAGAGCACTCCCTGCATCTCAGCCTTGGAGTAAGATCCAGCGATGCCTGCTCCTGCTTGGACTCAGCCTCCTCGTGCCTTTTAGCCCAACACACACAAACATGCCTGCACACACATGTGTGCCCAGGTACAAGGACACACACACTCTCGTGTGCACATGCACGTGGATACACAGAAACGCGCATGTGCGTGCACGCATGCTTTCACTGGCTCAAGATGCTGCTCCTGTAAACTAAGAGATCTTTACCAGGACCTGTGCAGAGGCTGCCTCACACCTCCTGGAGCTGCTCTGCTGGACTCAAGGGCGAGAGGGGGCCTGGACTCACTGATGATTCGGATGGTAGAAGCTCTTCTGTGTGCACTAGTAGACATGATGAACTGTCTGTAATTCACGTCTCAGATTTCTAGCACCAAGCCTCTCCTTTGGTGGTTGAAGACTAGGAAAGCTGAAGAGCTTGGTCAATCCAGCCTCCTACCCCTTTCCCTGGAAACTCCACCCCTGCTTAACCCTTGCCCTGGAAACTCCACCCCCACTTTTCTGTGTCTGGGCCTGGATCATGGGCCCTGGAGAGGCAGCTGGAGTCCTGACTTTTCTCTGACCTGGTCGGAACCTGCCTGGCTGCTGGCAGGAAATGGAAAAGTACACTTGCAGGGGCAGGATGCAAGCCCCCTCCCGCCTCACCCACTGGGGGCTAGTGCTCCAGGACTAGCCTTCTGGTTCCACCCCTGGACGCACCTCCAGTCAGGTCCCCGCCTCCCAGATCCTCTTCCATCCCTGCCCCAGCCCCCTGAACCCTCCTCTAGCCTGGTCAGCTTGCTTGGCTGAGGAGGTGTGTGGAGGCTGGCCTCGGAGTGCTGCAGCCTTGAAAAAGGACCTGAATGCAAAACCCATTCAGAAACCTTGCAGGTGGAGTCAGTGCAAGAAAAAAGGTTGTCTAGGAGCTAGTCTAGTGGCTGATGGAGGGCCCAGAGTCCACAGTCCTCATGTCCTCAAGGGCCACCTGCAGGGCCTGGCTCCTGGCCAACTGGAAGCAAACTGTCCTTTCATAAGCCGAAGTATAGACCCTTTCCTGGGGAGTCACCAAGGCAACCAGGTGATTTCCAGCACCACTCTCTCCAAGATCTGAGCCTTTTAGAGTAAGGGTGGAGTGCTGATGCAGATTTTGGAAGAATCGCTCTGAGGGTCTCCTCGGCTTTTAGAGTCTCCCCTCTTGTTAGGTTTTTTGACCATTTATTACAGATTTAGTTTGGAAGTGTAGATCCCAAAAGCTTGATTGCTTTGAAAGCTTGATCACTAGAACTTTGTCCCCTCCTCTAACAGAATAATTCGCCTCACCCCCTTGCTTCCTCTGTTTTCTCCTTCCAGAATCATCAAAATGGAATGCACAGGGTTTCAGGGGAGCACATAATGAGAACAAATTTTGAGACAGTCCTTTTTTTTTTTTTTAAATTCTTAAATGTGTAGGAAAGAGACATTTTTTAAAGAACCAAATTCCCAACTGGATTCATTCATTCATAAACATTTATTGAGTTCTTCTCAGATGAGGGAGAATTGACCCTCTGCCAAAGGGCTTTCTTAGACATAAACACTTTGGTCCTTAATGAAGTCCTGGCAACACCAGGAGGAGACAACCCAGGGAAATCTTTATGGCAGCAGCTAAAGAGCACAAAGGAATATCATGAATAAAGCCGCAGGAAACCCAAGAAGCAATAGAGTTCTTGATTTAGAGATTTCAAGTGGTTTAAATCCCACTTGATGATTTACCAGCTGGGTGTCTTTGGACAAGCTACTTAATCTTTTGTGCATCAGTTTTCCCACAGGGCTGTGGCAGGATTAAATTAGGGAATTTCTAGGAAGCTCATTAGCACAGTGGCCTGTTACTTGTAAAAGCACAATGCGAATGTTAGCTGTTATTGCAAACAATATGATGTTTTTCACAGATCTTAAGGACTCAGGCTTCAAATGGTTTTGGCTAGAGAAACTATTTGGCAACTTTTAAAACAGATTATGTCCTTTGTTAATCCATGTACAAAATGAAGGATCTTTTGGAGGTTATCTATTTTATTTTATTTTTATATTTGACTGCACCCTGGGCATATGCAGCTGTGGCTCAGATACAATCCCTGCTGTGTGCCTGTCTGTATTCAAACTTCCCTTTTTTGTAAGGGCAACAGTCATGTTAGACCAGGGCTCACTGTAATTACCTCCTGTTAACTTGGTTACCTCTGTAAGGACTCTATCTTCAAATAAGCTCACAGTCTTAGGTACTAGGGATTAAGACTCCAACATATCTTTCCTTTTTTAAATTGAAGTATAGTAAATTTACAATGTTGTGATAGTTTCACCTGCATGGCACAGTGCAGTTAGTATGATAATTTCCAGGTCCACCCATGTTGCTGCAAACGGCATTCTTTTTTTTTTTTTTTTTTATGGCTGAGAAATATTCCATTGTATATATCTGGCACATCCCTTTTAACCATTCCTTTGCCGATGGATTTTGGGTTGCTTCCATGTCTTGGCTATTGCAAAATGTGCTGCTTTTGAACATAGAGGTGCAAGTATCTTTTTGAATTATAGTTTTCTCTGATTATATGCCTGGGAGTGGGATTGCTGGATCCTATGGTAGTTCTATATTTAGTTTTTTAAGGAACCTCCATACTGCTCTCCATACTGGCTGCACCAACTTACATTCCCACCAACAGATGTAGGAGGGTTCCCTCTTCTCCACATCCTCTGCAGTGTTTATTGTTTGTAGACTTTTTAATGATTGTGACTCTGGCTGGTGTAATGATAGCTACTCTCTATGGTACTTCATAGTAGTTTTGATTTGCCTTTCTTAATAATTAGCCATGTTCAACATCTTTTCATGTGCCTATTGGTCATCTGTATATCTTCTTTGCAGAAGTGTCTATTTAGGCCTTCTGCTCATTTTTTGATTGGGTTCTTTTTTTGATATTATGCTCTATGACCTGTTTGTATATTTTGAAAATTAACCCCTTGTTGGTCCCATTGTTTGCAAAGATTTTCTCCCATTTTGAGTGTTGTCTTTTCATTTTGTTTATGGTTTCCTTTGCTGTGTAAAAACTTTTAAGTTTAATTCAGACTCATTTGTTTATTTTTGTTTTTATTTCCATTATTCTAGGAAATGAATCAAAAAAATTGCTGTGATTTATGTTAAAGCGTATTCTGCCTATGTTTTCTTTTAGGAGTTTTATAGTATCTCATCTTATATTTAGGTCTTTAATCCATTTTGAGTTTGTTTTTGGATATGGTGTTATTAGAGAATGTTATAATTTTATTCTTTTACGTGTAGCTGTCCAGTTTTCCCAGCACCATTTAATGAAGAAACTGTCTTTTCTCCATTGCATACCCTTGCCTCCATTGCTGTATACTAATTGACCATAAGTTTGTGGATTTATTCCGGGGCTTTCTATCCTGTTCCATTGATCTATATTTCTGTTTTTGTGCCAGTACCATACTGTTTTGATGACTGTAGATTCATAGTATAGTATGACGTCAGGGAATCTGATTTCTCCTGCTCATTTTTCTTTATTAGGATTTCTTTGGCTATTCAAGGTCTTTTGTGTTCCCATACAAATTAAACATTTTTTTTTTGGTCTTAGTTCTTTGAAAAATTACATTGGTAATTTGGTAGGGATCACATTGACTCTGTAGATTGCCTTGGATAAGTATAGTCATTTTACCAGTGTGGTATGTTTTCCCATCTGTTTGTGTCATCTTCAGTTTCTTTCATCAGTGTCTTACAGTTTTCAGGGTACAGATCTTTTGCTTCTTTAGATAGGTTTATTTCTAAGTATTTTATTCTTTTTGATGTGATGGTAAATGAGATTGTTTCCTTAATTTCGCTTTCTGATATTTCATTGTTAGTATGTAGAAATGCAGCAGATTTCTGTATATTAATTTTGTATTCAGAAATCTACCGAATTCATTGATGAATTCTAATAGGTTGCTGGCATTTAGGATTTTCTATGTATAGTATCTTGTCATGTGCAAGCAGTGATAGTTTTACTTCTTCTTTTCCAATTTGGGTCCCTCATTTCTTTTTCTTGTCTGATTGTTGTGGCTAGGACTTCCAAAACTATGTTGAATAAAACTTGTGAGAACACGCATTCTTGTCTTGTTCCTGATCTTAGAGGAAATGCTCTGAGTTTTTCAACATTGAGTATGACGTTATCTGTGGGTTTGTCAAATATGGCCTTTATCATGTTTATTATATGCCCACTTTCAGGAGAGTTTTTTTAAAATCATACATTGATATTAAATATTATCAAAAGCTTGTTTTGCATCTATTGAGATGATAATGTGATTTTTATTCTTCAGTTTGTTAGTGGTTTTAGCACATTGATTGATTTGTGGATATTGAAAATTCCTGCATCCCTGGAATAAATTCCACTTGATGGTGATGTATGATCTTTTAATATATTGTCAGAATTAGTTTAATGATATTTTGTTGAAGATTTTTACACCTATGTTTATCAGTGATATTGGCCTGTAATTATCTTTTTTTTGGTAATATCTTTGGTTTTGGTATCAAGGTGATGGTGGCCTCATAGAATGAGTTTAGAAGTGTTTCTTCCTCTGTAGTTTTCTGGGATAGTTTCAGAAGAATGCGTGTTAACTCTTGTCTAAATGTTTGGTAGATCGCACCCATGAAAGCCTTCTGGTCCTAGACTTTTGCTTGTTGGGAGTTTTAAAATTACTGATTAAATTTCAGTGGTAAATGATCTGTTGTAGTTTTGATTTCTTCTTGGTTCACTCTTGGGAGATTTTACCTTTCTAAGAATTTGTCCATTTCTTTTAGGTTGCTCATTGGTGTATAGGTGCTTGTGGTAGTCTCTTGTGATGCTTTTTATTTCTGTGGTGTTGCTTGACTTCCTTTTCATTTCTGATTTTATTGATTTGGGCCCTCTCCCCTTTTTTTCCTTGATGAACCTGGCTAAAGGTTTATTAGTTTTTTTGTCTTTTCGAACAACAAGTTTTTAGTTTCATTGATATTCTCCATTCTTAATCTCTATTTCATTTTTTTTTTCTCTTCTGATTTTCTTTTCTTCTACTAACTTTGAGTTTTGTTTGTTCTTTTTTCTCCATTTGCTTTAGGCATAAAGTTAAGTTGTTTATTTGAAATTTTTCTTGTTCTCAGAATTGCTTTTACTGAAATCCATTATATGCCCATAGGTTTTGGATCATTGCGTTTTCATTTTCATTTGTTTATAGGTATTTTTTTCAGTTCTTTGATTTCTTCAGTGATCCATTTTTTTTTTTTTTTGGTAGCATATGTTGTTTAGACTCCATATGGCTTTTTTTTTTTTTTTTGCAGTTTTTAAAAAAAGTTTATTTCTGGTCTCATAGTATTGTGGTCAGAAAAGATCCTTGATATGATTTCAATTTTCTTAAATTTACTAAAGCTTTCTTTGTGACCTGACATGTAATCTAGCCTGGAGAATGTTCCATATACACTTGAAAATAATGTGTGTTCTGCTGATTTTGGATGAAATGCTCTATAAATATCAAGTCCATCTGGTCTACTTTGTCATTTAAGGCTTATGTTTCCTTACTGATTTTCTATCTGGATGATGTCTCCATTGATAGGAGTGAAGTATTAAAATCCTATACAATTATTGTGTTACTGTCAATTTTTTTATGTCTGTTAACATTTGCCTTATATACTGAGGTGCTTCTGTGCTGGGTGCACATAGATTTACAATTGCTGTAAATTAATCATTTGATCATTATGTGGTGTCCTTCTTTGTCTCTTGTAACCATCTTTTTTTAAGGTCTATTTTGTTTGGTATAAGTATACCAACTCTGGCATTCTTTTGATTTTCTTTTGTGTGAAATTCCTTTTTCCATCCCCTCATTTCAGTCTGTATGTGTTTCTAGTTCTGAAATGACTCTCTTATAGGCAACAGATATACAGGTCTTATTTTAGTATCCATTTAACTAGTCTTTATCTTTTGATTGGAGATTTTAGTCCATTTACATTTAAGGTAATTATCAGTATGTATGTTCCCATTGCCATTTTGCCCTTTCTTCATTCTCTCTCTTCTTTTGTGATTGGATGACCGTCTTTAGTGTCATGTTTGAATTCTTTTTCTTTTTTTGTGGGTTTATCTATTATAGATTATTTATTTATTTTTTTATTTTTGTCTTTTTGTCTTTTCTAAGGCTGCACCCATGGCATGTGGAGGTTCTCAGGCTAGGGGTTGAATTGGAGCTGTAGTCTCTGGCCTACGCTGGAGCCACAGCAACATGGGATCCAAGCTGCATCTGCAACCTATACCATAGCTCATGGCAATGCCGGATCCCTAACCCACTGAGTGAGGCCAAGGATCTAACCTGCAACCCCATGGTTGGATTCATTAACCTAGTTGGATTCATTACCCTAGTTGGATTCATTAACCACTGAGCCATGACGGGAACTCCTATAGCTCTTTTAAATTAAAAAATGTTTTTTTTTTTTTGGCTGTGCCCATAGCATATGGAAGTTCCTAGACCAGGGGTTGAATTTGATTCATACTGTGCCAGAGCCATGGCTGCAGCAATGCTGGATCCTTTATCCCACTGTACTAGGCTGGGGATCAAACTTGCACCTCTGCAGTAACCCAAACCACTGCAGCTGGATTCTTAACCCATTATACCATTATTAGAACTCCTATTATAGATTTTTTTTTGATTGGAGGTTACCACGAGGTTTTTGTATGGGAGTCTATATACATGCTTAAGTTGATGATCTCTTAATTTCAAATGCATTTTAGATACTCTTCATTTGTAGTCTCATGATTAATGTTTTTGATTTTATATTTTATGTCTGTTTTTTTGTGTGTATCCCTTCACTGTTTTTGTGGATACAGATGATTTTACTGTTTCTGTCTTTTAACCTCTCTATTTGCTTTGTGTGTGGATGATTTGCTACTTTTATTTTATACTTGCCTTGACCAGTGAGTTTTTCCATTTTGTAATTTCTTTGTTTCTAGTTGTGGCCTTTTCTTTTTTGCTGAGAGAAGTTCCATTATCATTTGTTGTAAAGCTGACTTGGTGGTGCTGAATTCCTTTAGCTGTTCCTTGTCTGTAATGCTTTTGATTTCTCCTTCAAATCTGAATGAGAGCCTTGCTAGGTAGAATATTCTTGGGTGTAGTTTGTCTCTTTTATCACTTTAGGTATATCCCTTCTGGCCTGCAGAGTTCCTGCTGAAAAATCAGCTGATAGCCTTATGGGAGTTCCCTTGTGTATTATTTGTTGCTTTTCCCTTATTGTTTTTAATATTTTATCTTTATCTCTAATTTTTGTCATTTTGATTATGATGCTTCTCAGCATGTTCTTCCTTGGGTTTATGCTATATGGGACTCTCTGTGCTTCCTGGACTTGAGTAACTGTTTCCTTTCCCAGGGTTTGGCAATTTTTCAGCTATTATGTCTTCAAATATTTTATCAGGCCCTTTCCCTCTCTCCTTCTGGGACTTCTATAATGTGAATGCTAGTGTGCTTGATGTTGTCCCAGAGGTATCTTAAACTTCCCTTATTTCTTTTCATTCTTTTTTCTTTTGTTCCACAGCAGTGATTCCCACCACTCTGTTGTCCAGCTCACTTATCCATTCTTCTGCCTCATTTAGTCCATTATTGATTCTTTCCGGTGAATTTTTCATTTCAATTATTGTGTTCTTTAATTTTGTTTGGTTGTTCTTTATATTTTTAAGTTCTTCATTAAAAACTTCTATTTCTCACTCTGTGCATCCATTCACTTCCTGAATTCTCCAATCATCTTTACAGTCATTACTCTGGACTCTTTCTTGTGTAGATTGCCTATCTCCATGTCATTTAGTTCTCTTTCTGGGGTTTTATTTTATTCCTGCATCTGGAACATATTCCTTTGCCTTCGTATTTTGTTTAAATTTCTACTTGTATTTTTATGTAAACGATAGGTTAGTTACACTTCTAGACCTTGAAGAAGTGGCCCTTTGTAGGGGATGTCCTATGTGTTCCAGCAGTGCACTTCCCTCTCATCACCCAAGAGCCAGGAGTAGCTGGTCCCAGGGCAGGGTCTGGCTTGATTTGTGGGCTTGGTCTGCAGACTGTAAGCCTATCATTTTCCTGCTTCTTGTGTCTGCCACCTGGTGGGTGAGATTGGTCCAGAGGTTGTGCAGTCTTCCTGGTGGGAGGGGCTGGTGCTTGCCCACCGGTGGGTGAAACTGGGTCTTGGTCCTCTGGTGGGCAGGGCCATGTTGAGGGGCATCTCTAGTGGTATGACTAGAGGTGGCTGTGGTTTCAGGAAATCTTTAGGCACTTGTTTTCTGATGGGTGGGGACATAATTCCCACACAGTTTGTTATTTGGCTGGAGGTATTCCAGCACTGGATCCTACAGGCTATTGAGCGAGGCCATATATTGGTGCCAAAATGTTAGCCTCCAGGAATTCATGCAAATAAACGCTACCCGACATATCTACAACCCATGTCTGTGTTCCCAGAGAGAGCCACAGTCATCCCTCACCTCCCCATTAAACCCTCCAAGACCTTGCAGGTGGGTCTGATCCAGGCTCATGTGAAGTCATTGCTTTTTCCCTGGGTCCTCCAAGGAGTAGAGTCTCTGTTTCCTCCATCCTTGGAGATCCTGTGCTAAAGCTCTGTTTGGCCTTCAAAGCCAAATGCTCTGATAGTATCTTTGTCTGGTTTTGGTATTAGGGTATTGGTGGCTTTGGTGGCTTCATAGAATGTCTCTGGGAATGTTTCTTCTTCTTCAACCATTTGGAAAAATTTGAGAAGGATGGGTACACATTCTTCTTTGTATCTTTGGTAGAATTTGCCTGTGAAGCCATCTGGTCCTGGACTTTTGTTTGTAGGGAGTGTTTTTATGACATATTCAATTTCATTTCTAGTGATCAGTCTGTTCAATTGATCCATTTCTTCTTGACTCAGTTTTTGCAGGTTGTAAGTCTCTAGAAAGATGTCCATTTCTTCTAGGTTGTCAAATTTGTGGGCATACAATTGTTCATAGTATTCTTTTTTTTTTTTTTTTGTATTTCTGCAGTATCTGTTGAGATTTCTCCTTTTTCATTTTTTATTTTGTTTATTTGAGTTATTTCTCTCCTCTTCTTGGTGAGTTTGGCCAGAGTTTTGTCAATTTTGTTAACCCTTTAAAGAGCCAGCTCTTGATTTTATTGATTTTTCTATTGTTTTCCGAGTCTCTATTTTATTGATTTCCTCTCTGATATTTATGATTTCCTTCCTTCTGATGACTTTTTTTTCTTTTTTTCTAATTCTTCTAGGTGGTGGGTTAAGTTGTTGAGTTGAGATTTTTCTTTTTTCTGAGAAAGGCCTGTTTCGCTATGAACTTCCCTAAGAAACTACTTTTGCAACATCCCATAGATTTTTGAATGGTAGTGTTTTCATTATCATTTGTAACTTTTGAATTTCCATTTTGATTTTCTTGATGATCTATTGGTTTTTTAGTAGAGTGTTGTTTAGTCTCCATGCAATCAGTTTTTTCTCATATCTTTTCCTGTGGTTGATTTCTAGTTTCATGCCATTGTGGTCAGAAAATATACTTGAAATAATTTCTATACTCTTAAATTTGTTGAGTTTAGTTTTGTGCCCAATATGTGGTCAATCCTTGAGAATGTTCCAGGGACACTTGAAAAGAATATATATTCTGATTTTTTTGGATGTAATGTCCTGAAAATGTGAATGAAATCTATTTTTCTATTGTGTCATTTAGGATCTCTGTTGCCTTATTGATTTCCCATCTAGAGGATCTGTCCAGTGATGTGAGTGGGGTGTTAAAATCTCTTACTGTTATTGTGTTCCCATCAGTTTCTCCTTTTATGTCTATTAGTATTTGTTGCACGTATCTGGGTGCTCCTATATTAGGGGCATATATATTGATGATTGTAATATTCTCTTCTTGAATGGATCCTTTAACCATTAAATAGTGTCCTTCTTTGTTTCTTTATGGCTTTCATTTTAAAGTCTATTTTGTCTGATGAGAATTGCACCTCCTGCTTTCCTGTCTTCCATTTGCATGAAATATCTTTTTCCATCCCCTCACTTTCAATTTATGTGTGTCCTTTGCCCTAAGGTGAGTCTCTTGTAGACTGAATACTGTAGGCTCTTTTTTTTTTTTTTTTTTAATACGGTCTGCTGCTCTGGGTCTTCTGATTGGAGCACTCAGTCCATTGACATTTAAGGTAATTATTGATAAATATGTATTTATTGCCATTTTAAACCTTATTTTCCAGTGGATTCTATGTTTCGCCTTTGTTTCTTTCTTGTTTTAGTTGGATGATTTCCTCCTATTTTATGCTTCTGTGATCTACTTTTTAGTTTCTGTGGATGTAATGTTTGGTTTTGATTTGTGGTTGTCCTGTTTTTCAAGTACATTAACCCCTTTCTATATCTGCTTGCTTTAGCCTAATAGTCATAGAGGCTCAAATACATTCTACAAAAAAAAAGAGTCCAGATTTTCTTACTTTCCTTCCCCACATTTTATGACTTTGAAGTCCTTTTTAAACATTTTCCTGTTTCTCCTTTTACTGTTCCTTGTGTTTATCATTGCTTTTATAATGTTGTTCTTTTTTTTCCCTTTTAGATCTGTATACTGGCTTATTTATGTGATTACTTTCCAATTGTGATTTCCTCCATCCTATTTCTTCTTACTTGTTTTTTCTTTAGAGGAGCCCTTTTGGTATTTTTTTTTTAGAATTGGTTTAGTGTTGCTGTACTCTTTCAGTTTTTGTTTGTTTGAGAAATGCTTTATTTCTCCTATTTTAAATGATATCCTTGCTGGTTAGATAATTCTAGGCTGCAAATTCTTCCCATTTAGAACTTTGAATATATCTTGACACTCTCTTCTGGACTGTAGTATTTCTGTAGAGAAATTGTTTGATAGCCTTATGGGGTTTCCCTTATAATTAACTCTTTGTTTTTCTCTTGCTGCCTTTAGAATCCTCACTTTAACTTTTGCCATTTTTATTATAATATGTCTTGGTGTGGGCCTGTTTGGGTTCAACTTATTTGGGGGCCTCTGTGCTTCCTGTTTCTGGATATCTGCTTCCTTTATTTTTTAAATTTTTAAAAAAATTTTAATTGCTCAATGAATTTTATTATATTTATAATCATACAATGATCATCACAACTAGATTTTATAGCATTCCCATCCAAAACTTCCAGCCCATCCCCCACCCCCCAACCCATCTCTTTTGGAATCAATAAGTTTTTCAAAGTATATGAGTCAGTATCTGTTCTGCAAAGAAAGTCATTGTGTCCTTTTTTTTAGATTCCACATGTGATGGCATTTGATGTTGGTGTTTCACCATCTGACTGACTTCACTTAGCATGATAATTTCTAGGTCTATCCATGTTGCTGCAAATGCCATTATTTCTTTCCTTTTAATGGCTAAGTAATATTCCATTGTGTATATGTACCACATCTTCCTTATCCACTCTTCTGTCAATGGATATTTAGGTTGTTTCCATGTCTTGGCTATTGTATATAGTGCTGCAATGAACATTGGAGTACATGTGTCTTTGCGAGTCATGGTTTTCTCTGGATAGATGCCCAGGAGTGGGATTGCTGGACCAAATGGTAGTTCTATTTTTAGTTTTCTGAGGAATCTCCATACTGTTTTCCAATACCTGCTTCCTTTAGATTTGGAAAGTTTTCAGCCATAATTTCTTCAAATATATTTTCAATACCCTTTTCTTTTTCTTCTTCTAGAATCCCTGTTATGTGTAGATTGGCCTGCTTTGTATTATCCCATAGATCTCTTATATTGCTTTCATGTTTTTTCATTTGGTTTTCTGTCTGCTGTCCTGATTGGGTGATTTCCATTTTTCTATCTTCCACATTACTAATTCATTTCTCTGCATTATTCATTCTGCTCTTTAGTGCCTTTAACTCTGTTTGTATCTCTGCAAATGAATTTTATAATTTTTCATGGCTCCTCCTTATATTTTCTAGTTCTTTCTAAAGTAAGCTTCATTACTATTCATATCCGCTCTTAATTCCTTCAGTATTTTCACCATCTCCTTTTTGAGCTTAGTGTCTATTAGACTGCAGAGGTCCGAGTCATGGTTTGCTTCTTCAGGTGAATTCTCCTATTCTTTTAACTGGGAATGGTTCCTGAGCTTCATTTTGCTTATATTTTCTTATTCTGTGAGTTTAGGGAAAACAACTGTTGTAGTCTTGGAGGGCTATTTATATGCATGAATACCCCTGGGTATTTTGTGAGAGCTTACTATTTATTTTTAGGGTGTTTGTGTGCTTCCAGGGAGATGGAGACAATGGGTAGGGCTAGTAGCCAGTGTCTGGTTGTTGGGCCCTTGACAGTGGCAATGATCCATGGGAAGTTTCAGGGCCCTGGGAAGTGACAGTGATTGGGTGGGTTTAGGTGGTGCCTGGAATATTTAGCAGTGGCAGCTGTAGGATGGGTGCATTCCCAGGGGAGTGAGAACAACAGTTCTGGTAATGCTTGGTTGCAGTGCCCTTTTCTTTGCTTACCTCCGAGGTAACTGGGACCACAGGTGGTGCCTGTTCACAGACCCCTAGTGGGGGCGGGCCACACCCATCTCTGGTGTCTGAGATGACTGCTATGGTTTGCCCCTGATGCCTATAGATCATGCAAGAGGTGTTGAATCCAGTTTAGCCCCCCACCCCCACCCCCACCATTGCCCTTAGCTCACACAAGAGGTACCTGGACACCTGTAGCCTGCACAAGAGACACTCCATAACCCATAGCCCATGCAAGTGGTGCCTCACCCTCTGAGAGTCTGCACATGTGCAGGGAGATATTCCTATTGCAATCCACCCCTCCTCTTGTCACCCTCCCTAACAATGGCACCTTGCTTCTCCTGTGGACCCAGACCTCCTACTGGGTTCCCTCAGCTCTGGTGCTCTGTTCTGTAGCACAGCACTCCATAGCCCCTCAGCTGTCTCCACACAGCCAACCCTAGTCCTCTCCCAGAACTGACCTCAAGAGCCTGAGTCTCAGTGCCCAGCCCTCCCCCTCAGCATCTCAGGCTGTGGTGTCTCAGGTGGTGGTATAGATGGTCTGTGAGGCTTTTACTCTGCCTTGACCTCCTCAGTCCAGCTGCTGGGCTTTTCTCTATGACTTTAAGGTCCCTCTTTCTTGGCTGATCTCCCCATTGGTTTCCCAGAGTGTGGGTTCCTTTCCTCTTTAACAGCTCCTTCTCAGAAGGGCTAGTTCCATCCTGATTCCTTTTTTTTCCTCTCTCTCTCCTTTTCTCCTTTTGTTCTACCTAGTTATGTGGAGGGTTTCTTGTCCTTTTTGGAGGTTTAAGGTCTTCTGCCAGCATTCAGCATATGTTCTGTGTGAATCATTCTACAGGTAGAAAGTTTTTTTTTTTTTGATGTATTTGTGGGAGAAGGTGGGAACCATGTCTTACTCCTCTGCCATCTTGATTCTTTCTTTCCATTTTCATTCCTATCAGCAAAGTTAATCATGATAAAAGGGGAAACCTAGAATATTCCGAGAAGTCCTACTTAAGAATTTATTTCAAATACTTTTCTCAAGCTTAAAGGGACAAAATCCTTTTCATTAAAATAATTATTACGGAGTTCCCATCATGGCTCAGTGGTAACAAACCTGACTAGTATCCATGAGGATGTGGGTTCGATCCCTAGCCTTGCTCAGTGGGTTAAGGATCCGGCATTGCTGTGAGCTGTGGTGTAGGTCACAGGTGTGGCTCAGATCCTGCTGTGGTATAGTCCAGCAGCTACAGCTCTGATTTGACTCCTAGCCTGGGAACTTCCATATGCTGTGGGTGCAGCCCTAAAAAAAAAAAAATTATCAAATGTTTACCAAGTGCAAACTGTGGATTGACTTTACTAAGACAAATAACACCCAGTTCATATTATTGATGGGCAAATATACATGTGGGCATATTCAGTGCTTTCTAAATATCGACAAGTTTTTTTTTTTTTTTTTTTTTTTTTTTTTTTGTCTTTTTAGGGCTGCACCTGCAGCATATGGAGGTTCCCAGGCTAGGGGTCCAATCAGAGCTGTAGTCACTGGCCTACACTACAGCCACAGCAATGCCAGATCTGAGCCATGTCTGTGATCTACACTACAGCTCATAGTAATGCCGGATCTTTAATCCACTGAGCAAGGCCAGGGATTGAACCCACCACCTCATGGTTCCTAGTTGGATTTGTTTCCACTGCACCACAGTGGGAACTCCCTAAAAATCAACAAATGTTGATAGAACAAAATGATACGTGTAAATTGTCTGAGCATAGTACACGGTAAAGCACAAAGATCAAGTGATTAATTTTAAAAGAGGCCCTTGTCCCTCACCAACAGATATACCCTAGACTCTACCTATGATCTGAGAGCAATTTAAGTTTTAGACAACCAAGCTTATTGGCATTCTGGTTTAAAATCTGTAGTAAAAGAGGTGTAAAATATTATATCACCTACCATTTTGAGATGGGGTGGAGGAGGAAAAAGAAGGGGGTGCTGGAATAAGATTCACTATGGGTAACAAGGTATTATTCTTTTTGCAAGTTGAAGCCCCCAGGTCAAGGACTGTTTTGAATAATGTTTGACATTTGCTGTGTTCTGTGCTTTGAGACGGATAGTGTGAGGGCTGAGAAGAAAGGCGCATGTGCACAAGGATATTTGATGACACAAGGGTGCAGTCTTGAGGGGTGTGGTCCTCTGAGGAAGGGATGTTTCCCCTGAGGTTGGAAGGTTGAAGAGAAGTTGGTGAAGATAGAGTGGACAAGGGGAGGACAGAATATACAAAGATTTCCCAGTCAAGAAAACATGGTGTATTCACAAAGTGAAGGCAGGCTGAGGAGCTGAGTGGTAAGAGATGAAAGTAGGAAAGAGCAGAGGCCAAATCCTTGTAGGCTCTGGTCAGCATCTTTATTCTTAAGCCAAGGATAAAGGAGATAATGACAGTTCAAGTTGGAGAATGGAGGTCTGGTGGGGTGGGGCTGCAAAAGGCTAGAGGGGCAACTGATTAAGTGCCTTTTGCCTTAAATATGTAGGATGGATTAGGAGAAGCAACAATGGGTGAAGGGAAACCAATTGGGAGGTTCCAATAATAATCCATATGAGAATTATGATGGTGGAAGTTAAGAGAAGTGGACAGATTAGGAGGTAAATTTGACAGTACTTGATGGATGGGAAGTGGATTCAAGGGAGAAGGAGGTGACAAAGAGGATTCCTAGGTTTCTGGCTGGCAGATCTGGGTAGACAGTGGCACTACTTGCTGAGTTAAGGGTCAAGGGAAGAGGCTTTGATTTGGGAAGGATGGGATGCCTATTATTTTTACAGATGTTGGGATCCCAGGGGACAGAATGGTGAGCATGGTAATCACAGATGTATTGAAGGCACTGGGTGAGACTGTAGAACTGGATTGACACTGGTTTTTCTTACTGGTTTGGCCAAGTCTAGGATGGTGGTGATAAAGACCAGGAGGGATGTGACCACAGTCATTGGCAGAGATGAACTTGTCTTCCGGGCTCCCAGCAGAGATTGGGTTTGGCTGAAGGGGAGGACAGGCAGGTGGAGAATATTGACTTGCCTTCTCTCTTCCCTCTTCCTGTCTTCACATTCTGTGGGGTGGAGTCCTCTCTCAGAAAGTGTCAGGACCTGTTCCCCCACTGTGTTCCCTGAACATATCTATGTGCGAGATTAGCGTGAAGACTGGACCAGAGGAAGGCTGGGGTAATCAGTGAACGTGCTCTGAGGGGAGGGGGCACGTTCCTAATTTTCAAACAGGTGATGGAGAGAAGTTCACTTTTTGGCTGGTTGAAGGAAATGATATTTTCTCCCTCAACCCCCCAGAAACAATGTTCTGAATGGTGATTCAATTTTTCAAACATTGTTTCTCTGAAAATATATTTTGAGTTGAAACTTGGATTCCTGAAAAGGTCCCTGTGATCAGATTTGGTCTGCTGTGACTTGAAGAAAGTTGATTCCATTGTGTCATTATTTCAGAATGTGTTTACTGAGCATCTTGTATTTTCTTGGAAAACTTTGGGCACTGGAGATTTGCTAGGGGACCGCTGGAGGCAGCTGGATCTTCCGTGGGATTTACATGTTAGACAGGTGACTACATGGAGCAGGGGCACCAGAGAGGAGGGAGGAGTCTGCTGAGGCCCGTAGGAGCAGGGAGTTGGATGGAGAGGATGCCCCGGGGCCCTTGGAGGGCTTGCCATCCATGGTGAGGATTTGGACTCTGTACTGTGTAGATGTGCCTTATTCAAGGGAGAGGCGCGTTCAGATCTGTGTCTCTAATGGCCACCCTTGTTTCAGAGTGGGGATGGGTCGGAGAAAAACAGAAACACGTGGAGCCAGTTAGGTGCTTGTACAGTCAGGAGAGGAGGGGGCGGGAGGGAGGGACAGATAGATTTGGGAGATGCTTGATGGTAGAGTCAGGGTTTGGGATCCTGGAGGGGAGCAGCCTCAAGTGAGACAGTTAATTTTCTGTTGCTGCCATAACAACCACAAACAGGGTGTCTTGAAAGGGCAGAAACTTATCCTTTCACAGTTTTGCAGGCTGGAGGTCAGGATCAGGATGTGAGCAGGGTGGTGTCCCCTCTAAAAGCCCTATGAGAATCAGTTCTTGCTTCCTGCCCGTGGTGCCGCCAGGCTGGGAGGGGTGGGCTCTGGCCTCTACCCCATCTGCACATAGCCTCCCTTCCGCTGTGTCTCTGTCTCCCTCTGCTTATGAGGACACTAGTCATTTCCGGAAGAGCCCACCTGGGTCCGTGTCACATCATTGTAACTTGGTCACGTCTGCGAAGACCATGCTTACATATTAGGCCACACTCACGGGATCAGTGTAGACTGGATTTGGGGGATGGGGCACTATTCTTTAGCCGGAGACTAGAGGACCCTAAAACATAATAGTCGGGGAGACAGGAGGACCCCCAGGGCCTCCAGGGGAGAAAGCCCCCAACAGAGGAAGAGATGCTTGGGGTGCAAGCATCTTGCTCTGGAGCTAGGGGCTGGGGGGCTAATTGCTACCCCACCCCCATCCTCTGCATCTCCCTGGAAGCTTCTCCAGCATCTCACATTCAAGGTGTCCAACTGGAATTGTGCTGAGTTCCCCAAACCCGCTTCCCCCAGGGTTGTTTCCCATCTCAGCAAATGGAACATTGTGCAGCCAGTTGACTAAACCTGGAGGTTCTCATAAAGGCCCTTCTCTAGTTGTGTCTTGAAAACCTCTGCTTCTCTCCAGCTGCTGCCTACAGCCTACCAGTCACTGCCATATCTTTCTCTCTAAACCAGCCTCCTGTGTTACTGTAATCACACTGCAGCAAAATTTTTAAAATGCAGATTTGATAACATTTGTATCCACTTAAAGTCTTTCTGTGACTTTTGTAGCAATCCAGAATGAAAGGCTTGTGGAGTCTGTGTGCTCTGCCCGCGCCTGCCCTCCAGGTTTACCATGCCAGTGAAAACCATCATTAAGCAATAATATGAATAGAAAAGAGTTTTATTTGAGCCGAACTTTTTTTGAGCCAAACATGTCCTTGACACCTGGGAGGGAGGCTTGTCATTGAAGCAGGACCAGCCAGGACGTCCCAGGAAGACAGACTTTTAAGCTTTATTTTTAACATGGACATTCTTTTCTTCTGGTCAATGTGCCCTTTTCTTTAATAATTGAAGAAGATGTACAGTGTAGTTTGAGAGCCCTCAAATAGGCTATTTTAGTTAGCATAAGATTCAAGCTAACTCATGGAAAAGCCAGAATGACTTGCCTGCATCTTAGCATGGGAACATTTCTTTTCTCAGCCTCTCAGGACTTCCCCTCCCTCGGCCTCACTCTGGCTGGCTGCTTGACCTCCAGGAGCCCCTCCACATATCATATTCTGTCCTCCTGAGTCACTTCCCATGCGCTGGTCCCTCTGCTGGAAGCTCCCCTCTTTGCTGAACCTTCCAACTTTCCCTTTAGAGTGGTTTCCCCAGTGAACTGGAGTAATTTCTTTTGAAATTCTTTATTGTATTTCAATCTCTTCTGCAAAAGAGCAAAGTGCCCATGGGGTCATTCCACTTGTGCTGCTAGCCACTGCCTGGCCCAGCATTCCAGCTGAGTGGGGCCCTGGAGGCTGCAGTGGGGTGGCCCTGCCTCTGAGCCTGGTCCACAGGGAGTGCTCAGAAATAGTTCTTGGAATCACAGAGTCAATTAGGGAATGAATCAGAAGATACTAGAAGGAAGAGAATGGGCAGAGCTCTACCAGGAACAAAGGACAGATCCTTAAGGGGATCTAAAATGTAATATAGACAAAGTCTAGGCATTGCCAGTGAGATGGGAGGAAATTAGGACAATGTGGTACCACTGACACGGAAGGGAGAATGAACCTCAGGGCAGGGAGAGTTGAAGTAAAAATCTTTAGCAGGAAAAATAGCAAACCCTCCTTTTTCAGGTAAAATTTTGAAAACTTGTATCCCCATAGTTTCTTTAATTATTGATCAGAGGTAAGCCAGATTGTTTTGTTCTAAGTGAAATTTAGAACACTTTGGCCATTTCTTTTCTTTCTTTTTAAAAGTTTTATTGAAGTATAATTGATTTACAGTGTTGTGATCATTTCTGCTGTACAACAAAGTGATTCAGTTATACATGTACACACATCCATTCTCTTTCAGATTCTTTTCCCATATAGATTATCACGGAATACTGGGTAGAGTTCCTGTTGGTATTCAGCAGGTCCCTGTTGGCCAATCATTGCATATGGCCATTTGCTTTCCTAACAAATGCTAATCAAGTGAAAGAATGAGTATGGGTAATACTATTCTATCTATCGAATGTTTATGCTGGTTTATATATTTTAGGAGAAATTTTTGTTAATACCACAATTAGGGAAATAAAGATATAGTAAATTCTTTTTTTTTTTTTTTTTGTCTTTTTGCTATTTCTTGGGCCACTCCCGCGGCATATGGAGGTTCCCAGGCTAGGGGTCCAATAGAAGCTGTAGCCACCGGCCTACGCCAGAGCCACAGCAATGCAGGATCCAAGCCTCGTCTGCAACCTACACCACAGCTCACGGCAACGCCGGATCGTTAACCCACTGAGCAAGGGCAGGGACCGAACCCACAACCTCATGGTTCCTAGTCAGACTCGTTAACCACTGCACCACGACAGGAACTCCAGATTTAGTAAATTCTTAAAAAAAGAAACTCATAAATTAAAATGTGCAGTCTTGTCAGGACAATGCAGCTGTCTTCCTCGAGTTCAGTAGTAGGAAGTCACTGCAGAACTTGACCCGGATAACTGTGGTGTTTTGTGCAGAAGCAGGATGGGGAGGGTTGCAGATGAATAGGGTATTAGGAAATTAGACAACCAGCCCTTCTAGGAGGTTAATTGAAGGCAGGAGAGAGACTGAGCAGTGTCTGCAAGGTGACCACAGGCTGGAGGAGGGTTTGGTTCAGAGTGGGGTGGAGTGATTAGGCTGGATGGGAGGATGATTCTTGCTGGGAAAGGCAGTTGTGCCAACTTCTCACCCCTGCACAGCAACTGAAGCACCCCGGGGCTGGAGCCTGGATCTGCAAAGAGACATGTGGGCTTGTTGCCTTGTGGGGGCATCTGTTTCTCGAGCTGTATGTGAACTCCTGTGTTCTGCTCAAGTGCCAGTGTCCAGACCCTGGGGCTGGACCCAGCTTCCTGTGGGTCAGACCCCTTGGGAGAGCTAGGGTCTGCAGTGGGGCCTGCTGAGCAGCAGGGATGAGTGTGTAAGAGGCTGGCTCCCCCGCCTTGTCTCTTCACTGTGAGGAAGCACTGCCCCACCTGAGCCTGGGCTGCTGGCTGTCTGTCCTCAGTGACCTTGAATTACACACTGGTCCCTTCCCTGGGTGGCACCTGTCTGCCTGTTAACCTTGGCTGCACTACCTGGTCACTCAGTGAACAGAGGTATGTGTTTTCTTTTGTAAGTTCGTGTGCAAATAGGAGGAAAATATGGATGCGGGGGGGGCACTTAGTGCTTTGCTTTTCTGGAGAAGTAGGAGGTCTGCTGCTAAAGGAGAAGGGGGTGTGGAAAGATGGGACATTTAGTGAGAAGGAAGAGGATTTGGATTCTTATGATGGAGGACAGAGCAGCAGTGTGGCATTGCTGCTGGGGGTACGAGCCTGGGTGAGGTCAGGACCAATCTACACTATTGACAAGATCCACCTTTATCAATATTAAGCACTTGGGGAGCAAATGCAAGTGAGAAGGCTACTTGGATCCCCTGGGATTGGGGTTTTGGATGTGGGTGTGTGAGAGACTGGTGGAGCGAGTTTGGCACATTCGAATAGAGGAGTGGAGACTGGACTTAAGCAGGGTACTGGGGGAGTGAAGGGGCTGATGGATAAAGAGAATGTAGGGGGTTCTGAGGATGAGAGGTGCCCTGCTCTTGGCTTGGATGAGGCACTTGGAGCTGGGTGCCCCCACCCTGAAGAAGGCTGCTACAGGATGGTGGCAGGGAGGGCAGACTCAGAGCCTGCTGGGAGAGAGTATACTGTGGAGCCTAATCACCTGAGTCCCAGGGAGCCGGAGCTGTTGGAGGCATAGAACAATGGTGTGGACATAGTTCTGGGAGGAAGGAAGATGCCAACCTCATTTCGCACCTGCCAGGCGTGAGAATGAGCAGTAGAGCTACCTGAGAGTATGCACTGGGCAGCGTGGCGAGAGTATGCACTGGGCAGCGTGGCTCCAGTAAAGCCGGGAAGCGTGGAGCAGAGTTCAAAGGACAAAAGGAGTTAATACTTTCCCAGCCGTTCCAGAGGCTTGGGAGGTGGGACATGGGTGGTGTGATCAAGGAAGATGTCCCGAAGAGTATCTGAATGATGAAAATGTAAATAACCGAAGGCTTCCATTTCGGACAGGAATCAAGGACAGCGGGGGTGTGGCCCTGAAGTTACTAGCTCGTTACCTGAAGCCTTGCTTCTCAGAACCTGTTCTGTAGGCTGCTCATATCAGAATCACTTAGGGGCTTATTAGAAATTCAGATTCCTGGGCTCTGCCTCTTAGGGACTGAATCAGAATCTGTCAGGAAGAGAGGCTTAAAGCGGTGCCCACCATTCCTGCTCAGGCACCGTGGGGGTGCTGGGGGAGTTGGTGATGTGTGACAGGAGAGTGCATGGGAACCACTATTTTCTAAGCTCTCTTCCACAGATGAAGTAAGAAACCCAGGGCGCTAGAGGACAGTGGGTGCTTAATTTAGGAGGGGGCGCTTGGTCTGCCAGATGGGAGCGTGGAGCGTGGTGGTCACAGCAGTGAGCCCAGTGGTGCACTGTTGATCCTGATGTTAAGGGGCCATGGATGGCCTGATCAAGTTGGAGTGGACGTGCTGAAGTTATAAGTCATGCTGGGGCTGAACATTTAAGAGCTGAGAATGAGACTGTCCTTAAAGCTGAAAAGGATCCCAAAGCTTTGGGCTCTGCCCCAGATGTTGTCAAAGGGTGGGGGAGCCCACAGAGTCTGTTTATAGGCAGTACTTGGAGAGAAATAAATCTGCTTCCTAAATGTAATTGGATCAAGTTTGGCCCCTTCAATAAACTAGTTATAATCCCTTTCCTTCAAGGTCCCCCACCTTTTGTGATTAAGTTTTACCAGTAGTTCTGCGGCCACTTGGAAGAGTTCATCTCCTTCATGACCTTTTCAGAAAATCAGATCCCAGTCTGCTACATTCTATCCAAATTCTAGACCTTAGACTGGCATCAGTGTAGCTGGCTTGGGCCAGCTCTTGCCTTGTAGTGGGTGGCCTTTGTGGCTTCTGCCAGCCCCCCCCATTACCTGAACCCCCATTACCTGATCAGGTCACTGATGCCCAGCTGGAGCTCTGGACAGTTTTGCTGTATTTGCAGTAGCATCTCAGCTTCAGATGGGCCAGTGTGACACTTCCCTGCGATTGGGTGTACGAACGTGTCCCTCCTAATGCTCTAGTATATTTGGGGGGGCAGGGCTCCTAGTGGGTGTGGGTAGGAATAAATCCAGCTGTGCTTGGGGTGTTAAAGCAGAGATTATGTGCTTGGGACATACATGAGTCCCCTGGGTCCCTAACTATCATGAAACTGTCATAGAGTTATCACCGTTCTCTGTGAGATCTCAGCCAGGACTTAAAGCTCCAGCATTGCACTGTGTATGTTGCATGCTCAGACCAGAGCCGGGAGCTTTCTCTTGGTTATCTCTGGACAGACATATATTGTTGGAAGGTGGGCACAAAGAGGTGGAGGGCATTGCATCCATCAAGGCTGTGAGCTCCTGCCCTGGAGAATGGAAAGATGTGATTAAAGCAAAATTAGATCCCAGGAGCTGCAGAATTAAGGTATCTCGTCCTGGACAGCTTGATGTGAAGCCCATTGGGCTACTGCCCTAATGAGGCTCTTGGGGACAAGTCTTGGGGTTTTGCTGGGATGCTCCTTGTGTTCTGACTGTCTCCCAGAGCTCGTGGCCACCCAGCTTTGACTCTGTTTTCCAGCTTCCTTTGCAACCAGGGACGGCCATCTGACCAAGTTCTAACTAGTGGAAAGTGGTGTATAAATTAGACACAACGGCAACGTTGTTGTTGCTCTTCTGCTTATGGCCTTAGGAACCAGGCCCCTGGTTTTGCCTCCTTTGTCCTTCTTGTCCTGGCCCTGCATGACCACCTTGTTACACCTATTTATTTTCCCCTGTGGCACCTGTGAAAATGCAGTGCAGCGGTCCTGTGTCTAGGACATCTACTGTCCCAACCCCAGGGTGTTCACTCAAATAAGGGTGGCTTGATTGCCCTGCTAATCCACAGAGTGGACACAGCTCTGGACAAGGCAGAGCCTTTCTGCTTTGTGTACACATTCAGTGGGAGAGCACTGAATGGAGAGCATGGTGGAGACTCCCATTTCGGGGGCGGAGCTGAGGGGTGGACCTCTTAGACCCGTGGTTCAGGGGCTTTCGAGCACCGGCTGTGCTTGGCAAAGCAAAGCAGCTGTGCCAGCCGGGCCGAAAACTCTTCCCACACCAGAAAGTGGGGAGTGTGTCCAGGGAGGCAGACGTGTGCTCGTCATCCAAGAAGAGGCAGGAATGGACTGGGCATCGATGCAGCTGACGGCTGGTGGTGGCTCAGCTGAGACGGAGGACTCTGGCACAAGAGAGATCTCCCCTGAGGTCTGCAGAGAACCGGTGACCATCCTAAAGGTTAAATCATGCAAAAGTTGTGACCCAAGAAGTTCTAAAATCAGGTCAAGATATGAGAGACAAGTTTATGCACAGCGGGGTGTAGATGTGTACCGAGTCAGAGGCAGCCTAGCTGTGGCTCTATCCAGAGAGGAGGCCTCCTCTTGCTAAAAAGTAAAGGAGGTTCCTTTTAACATTGATAGTTAAATGGATCTCAGTTATGCACAGGGTGGTAAATGTTAATTGATGGGAATTGGAGAAGAGGAAAAAGTCTATTTGTCAGGATATGTGTGTCCCAGAGACTAAATGTTACAGAGCTATCTAAGGCATGATTTCCTCTCCACTTACAAAGAGGAGGTGACAGAAAGGTGACAGCAGCTTTAGAGTGACTCCGGGACTGGTACTTTCCCCCAGGATGCTGGCTCTAGCAGCCGCTGGGTCCCTCCCACTACACACAGTCTCTGCCTCAACCTTGGCTGCAGGGTATCGATAAGGGAATCGACAGATGATCCAAAATATGACACATACATATTGTCCAGCTTTGACCGTTTTATTTGTTATAGCTAATATTTATTAAGAACCTAACACACACATGAATTACTCTATTTAGTGCTTTACATACATTCTCTTTTTCTTTTCTTTCTTTCTTTTTTCCTTTTTATGGCTGCACCTGTAGCATATGCAGTTTCCCAGGCTAGGGGTCAAATCAGAGCTGCAGCTGCCTGCCTACATTACAGCCACAGCAACGTGGGATCCGAGTCTTGACCTATACCACAGATCACAGCAACGCTGGATCCTTAACCCACTGAGTGGGGTCTGCATCCTTGCTGGAACCTGCATCCTCATGGACACAATGTTGGGTTCTTAACCTGCTGAGCCACACCGAGAACTCCACAGTCTCTTTTTCTAAATAAGGTTTTAAGATGGAAGCATTGTATGTGTACAGATCATATGCATATATAAGTACATACACGTGCACAAATCATAAGTATATTATGTCTTCTCAGAAAGTGAACATGCTCATGTAATCACCCCTTGGTCAAGAAGTGGACTGATGGAACACAGTATGAGAAAAAGAATACACACACACACACACACACACACACACACATAAATGACTGGGTCACCTTGCTGTGCAGCAGAAATAGAACATTGTAAATCAACTATACTTTACTAAAAAATTTTAAAAAATTAAAAAAATAAGTGGACTGTTCCTAGGACCCCAGAAGACTCCCTCCCCCCCACCCCACGCCACCAGTGACCACTTTCCCTTCTTTCTAAAACTTTTTGCTCTCCTGACTCTAACACCATAGGCTGGTTATGCCTGTTTTTGATCTTTATGGGAAATGGAATCAAGCAGTTTGCATTGTTTTGTTTGCATCACGTTTGTGAGATCCATTTGCCTGGCTCCATATAGCAGTAATTTCTTCAGTCTTGTTGGGTTCCAATGCGAGACTGTGGCACAATGTTACCTTTGCACTGTTAATAGACACATGGAAAGTTTCCACTACTGGACTGCTAGGAATATGCATTCAGGAACATTGTTGTACATACACATCTTTTGGTAAAGTGTGTATGCATTTGAGGTATATACCTAGAAATGAAGTTATTGAATCAAAGGGTGAATACATACTTAGTTGAATAGAAACGACCATATGATTCTCCTAGGTGGTTATCTCCTGCTTTACCTTTTCCTTAGCCGTGCATTAGAATTCCAGCTGCTCACCACACCGACTCAGGGAACACTGGGCATTTTCTGCTCTTAAAATTCTAACTAGGGATTTCCCGTTGTGGCTTAGAGGTAACAAACTGGACTAGAATCCATGAGGATATGGGTTCCATCCCTGGCCTCACTCAGTGGGTTAAGGATCCAGTGTTGCTGTGAGCTGTGATGTAGACCAGCAGTTGTAGCTCCGATTCAACCCCTAGCCTGGGAAACTTACACATGCTGCAGGTGTGGCCTTAAAACGCAAAAATTAAAAAAAAATACTAATTATTCTGACAGGTGTCCAATGGTAGTTCATTGTGGGCTATAGATTGTATGCCTATATTTCCCCCAAATTCATGTGTTAAAATCCTAATCTCTATGGTAGGAAGTGGGGGAGGGGCTTGGGGAGGTGCTTAGGTCTGAGGGTAGAGCTCTCATGAATGGGATTGTGTCCTTATAAAGAGACCCCAGAGAATTCTCTTGCCCTTCCCCCATGGAGGACACAATGACAAGTCTATGACCTGGCAGAGGGGGCTTTCTTGATCATGCTGGCCCCTTGATCTGGGATGTACAGCCTCTGTGAGAAAAAAAAATTCTATTTTTTATAAGCAGAAAAATCGCTTGTTCCGGACTCCTTTTTTCTCTCACATGAGCTGGGTCATAGGCACAACCATGACCCAGCTTTATCCATGCAGACGAGGACAACCCCATCACACAGAGTCAGCAAACTATAGCCCGTGGCCTGAATCTGGCCCTTGGTCTATTTCGGAATTATTCTTAAATTTTTAAATGCTTGAAAAAACTCAAAAGAAGAATTGTATTTCAATACATGTGAAAATTATGTGAAATTCAAATTTCAGTGTCTGTAAATAAAGCTTTATTGGAACATAGCCATGCTCTCTTTTTCCGACTTAACTGTCTGTGGCTGCTTTTGCAGCAGGATTGAATAGTTGCAACAGAGACTCTGTGGCCTGCAAAGCCTGGTGTATTTACTATCTGGCCCTTTCCAGAAAAAGCTTGCCCACTTGTGCTTAGAATATGGATAAACCCAAAATAAAATGAAATCTGCAACCTTGAATCCCTTGGGAGCAAAGCTGCCACACCACATGAATGCCAGACCTTTCTGAAACCGTGTGGATGAAGAATGTCCCCTGTGATATCAGCAAACAAAGGACATTGCAGCCAACAGGCCCTTGACCATTGCAACCACCCCCAACAGTGCCCCCTGAGGGGACTCAGGATGGGAAAAAACAGGACACTGGTCCCAGAGAGCTGAAGTGCACATCAGAGGAATGATTTCAATGAGCCCAGACTCTTGAATATTACCATGCATAGAAAAGCACTAAATTCATTCACTCGTGATGTCTGGTTTTCTTTAACAGTAGTTTTTGATGTTCTGACTATGTGGTCTTTATTGCAAAAATTTATACTCCTGGCTCCCCCCTGGCCTCTTCAGAGCAGTTCTTCAGAGCTGCTGAGATGCTGCCTCCTGGGCTTAAGTCCTCAAAATGTCCACCAAATAAAACATATTTCTCAACTTGTAGGTCATGCATTTTTTTTCAGTTGACATTCACTACATTAAAAAAAATTTTTTATAGCAGTTTCTTTTCTCTAATACAGAAATGAATACTGGCAGTGGAGTGCTGCTGTAACAAAAACCCAAGATATATGACATTGGCTTAATGGTTGGGTAGTGGATGGTAAAGAACAGATTTTTTTCTGGAAAACTGGAGCCAGGTGACTCTTGTCAGGCCATGGAAAATCATGTGGTGAGTGTGTCTCCCCACTTTCCCACCCGGCGACAATTTGGAAGTCAGATGGTTGGTTCTGAGAGCAGGTTGCTGTAGGGGAAGAACTTGCTAGGCTTGGTGTCAGCTGCTCCTCCCCACTTTTAACAAGGTGTTGTAAAAATGGGATGAGTTGGCAAGAATTGGCTGGTCTTCAAGCAAGTCTGAAAGAAATAGCCTTGATGTGGGAAAGCCAGATTCTTCCAAATGCGAATTTTGGGACTCTAAACTTGACCAGCATCTTTATCAGCTAAACAAAGGACCCTTCCCTACAGCACAATCAGGTTAGAAGACCGCTGTCCAGCTCAGACCTATTAGGTAACATTGGGGGCCTCAAGGTCGCCTTCCAGTAAGTGAAGGAGAAATTCTTGGCTCAAGCAAGTAAATAAAAGAAGCCAGTAAATAAGGGACAGTTGTAAACATTGGCTCTGGAAGCTAATTTTGGTTAAAGTTCCAAGTACTGAGAGCTGATTTGAAGCCAACAGACAAAGCTTCCCAAGCTCCTGAGGGAAATTCATTGCTGGAGGAACCTGGATGCTGGCCTTGACAAGCCCAGGGGCCCCCGGCCTAAACTGGTGCTGAGTAGATGGAAACCGTGTAGCACCCACGAGAGCAGAGACTAACACCTGCCTCCTCTGTGGCTACTGAATGGGTATAGGAAATAGGAGGCATCTCTCAGACAGAGACCATCCAGGACATCGGGCGCAGGAGTTCCTCTTGGCAGGCACCACAGGGCGCAGCAAGGAACATACGTCAGACAGAGCACAGATTGCATTATTGCTGAAGTATAAACTTCAAAAAGGTAAAACCCACGATGCTCACACACACATAAAATGGGCACATGTGGAAGATTTCATTTAATTCATTATGAGGAACTCATAAAGCATTATATAACAGGTTGAATTGATAATTTGTTTAGCAGAGATATTTATTTATTTATTTATTTATTTTTTGTCTTTTTGCCTTTTCTAGGGCCACTCCCGCGGCATATGGAGGTTCCCAGGCTGGGGGTCTAATCAGAGCTGTAGCCACTGGCCTACGCCAGAGCCATAGCAACACGGGATCTGAGCTGTGTCTGCGACCTACGCCACAGCTCATGGCAACACTGGATCCTTAACCCACTGAGCGAGGCCAGGGAGCGAACCTAAAACCTTATGTTTCTTAGTCGGATTTGTTAACCACTGAGCCAGGACGGGAACTCCGAGATTTTTTTTTTATAGAGGGACAAAATTGATTTGCTTTGCTGCAAATAAGAATCATTTCCACTGATTTAGTCAAGAAACCTTTGGCGTTCCCATTGTAGCTCAGCAGGTTTAGAACCCTACGTAGTCTCTGTGAGGATACAGGTACCATCCCTGGCCTTGCTCAGTGGGTTTGGTCATAGGTCGCAGTTGTGGCTCGGATGGCATGTTGCTGCGGCTGGGCCCCAGCAGTAGCTTTGATTGGAGCCCTAGCCTGGGAACTTCCATATACTGCAGGTGCTACCCTAAAAAGAAAAAAAGAAACATTTTTTTTTTTAAATTGGCATGTATTTACAAAATTATACTAGTTTCAGATGTACAACAGAATGATTCAATATTTTTATAGATTATATTCCATTTAAAAGTTATGGTAAAACATTGGCTAAATTTCCTGTGCTGTACAGTATATCCTTGTAGCTTATTTATTTTATTTGTAGTAGTTTGTATTCAATCCCTTATCCCTATACTGCCCCTCTCCCATCCCTCTCTCACTGGTAACCACGGTTCTCTGTATCAGTCTATTTTGGTGTAGTCATTCATTTGTTTTATATATTTTAGATTCCACATATAAGTGAAAACACAGTATATGTCTTTGTCTTAGTTCACTAAGCATAATATCCTCCATGTTCATTCAGGTTTTTGCAAATGGCAAAATTTCATTCTTTCTATGGTTGAGTAGTATTCCATGGTATATGTATACTACATCTTCTTTATCCATTCCTCTTTTGATTCATCCTTAGGTTATTTCTAAATCTTGGCTATTGTGAATAGTGCTGCTATGAACATTGCGGCGCATTTATCTTTTTGAGTCAGTGCTTTTATTTTCTTTGCATATATACCCGGGAGTGGAATTGCTGGATCATATGGCAGTTCTATTTTTACTTTTTTGAGGAATTGCCACCATTTTCTATAGTGGTTGCTCTAATACATTTCCACCAACATTTTACGAGGGTCCTTTTTCTACATGTCCTCATCAACTGAATTTGTTATCTACTATCTCATTGACAATAGCCATTCTGACAGGTGTGAAGTGGTATCTCATTTTAGTTTTGATTTGCATTTCCCTGTTTATTAGTGATGTTGAACATCTTTTCATATGCCTGTTGGCCATCTGTATATCTTCTTTGGAAAAACGTCTCCTTGGGTCTTCTGCTAATTTTTAAATTGCATTTTTTTTGATGCAGAATTTTATGAGCTTGGGCTTATCAGACACAACTTAGAATAGATTTACAAGGAGATCCTGCTGAATAGCATTGAGAACTTTGTCTAGATACTCATGTTGCAACAGAAGAAAGGCTGGGGGAAAAATGTAATTGTAATGTATACATGTAAGGATAACCTGACCCCCTTGCTGTACAGTGGGAAAATAAAAAAAAAAAAAAGAATTTTATGAGATGTTTATATATTTTGGATCTCAACCCCTTCTTAGTCAAATCATTTGCAAATATGTTCTCCCACTCAGTAGGTTCTTTTCATTTTGCCAATGGTTCCACTTGCTATGCAAAAAATTTTAAGTTTAGGTTTCATTTGTTTATTTTTACTTTTGTCTCCCTTCCCAGAGGAGCTGAATCCAAAAAAAAAAAAATATTGCTGAGGCTTATGTCAAAGTGTGTTCTGCCTATGCTCTCTTCTGGGGGTTTTATGGTTTTTGGCCTCCCATTTGTGTCTTTAAACCATTTTAAGTTTGTCATTGTGTATGGTGTTAGAGAATGTTTTAATTTCATTCCTTTTCATGTAGCTGTCCAGGTTTCCCAGTACCAGTTATTGAAGAGACTGTCTTTTCTCCATTGTATGTTCTTGCCTCCTTTGTTGTGGATTAATTAATCACAGGTGCATGGGTTTATTTCTGGGCTTTCCTGTTCCATTGATCTATATTTCTGTTTTTGTGCCACTGCCATGTTGCTGTGATGACTGTAGCTTTGTAGTATAGTCTGAAGTCTAGGAACCTGATTCCTCCAGCTTTGTTCTGTTTTCTTAAGATTGTTTTGGCAATTTGGGGTCTCTTGTGATTCCATGAACATTTTAGGATTATTTGTTCTAGTTCCATGAAAAATTTCATGGGTATTTTGATAGGGATTACATTTTTAATATGTAGAATGCTTTGGGTAATATGGATATTTTAACAATGTTAATTCTTCCAATTCATCAACACAGAATGTCTCTCCATTCATTTTTATCATCTTCAGTTTCTCTCATCAGTGCCTAATAGTTTTCAGAGTATTGGTCTTTTACCTACTTGGTTAGGTTTATTCCTAGGTATTTTATTCTTTTTGATGTGGTTGTAAGTGGTGTTCTTTTCTTTTTATTTCTGAGAGTTCATCATTAGTGCATAGAAATACAACAAATTTCTATATATGAATTTGTATTCTGCAACTTTACTGAATTCATTTATTCTAATAGTTTTTTTGGTGGAGACTTTTAGGATTTTCTAGATATAATATCATTCATGTCACTTGCATAGTGACCAGTTTTACTTTTTCCCTTCCAATTTGGATGCATCTTATTTCTTTTTCTTGTCTGATTGCTGCAACTAGGACTTAAATACTTTATTAAATAGATATGGCAAGAATGGGCATCCTGTCTTGTTCCTAAATTTAGGGGAAAATCTTTCAGTTTTTCACTATTAGATATAATGTTAGCTGTGGGTTTGTCATAAATGGCCTTTATTATATTGAGATATATTCTCTCTATACCAACTTTGATGATAATTTTTTTAAAAATCATAAATGGATGTTGAATTTTGCCAAGTGGGTTTTTTTTTTTATTTTCTTGCATCTATTGAGATGATTATATGATTTTTAGGCTTTCTTTCTTTTTTTGTCTTTTTGCCTTTTCTTGAGCTGCTCCTGCAGCATATGGAGGTTCCCAGGCTAGGGGTCTAATCAGAGCCATAGCCACCGGCCTACGCCGGAGCCACAGCAACTCGGGATCCGAGCCGCGTCTGCGACCTACACCACAGCTCATGGCAACACCAGATCCTTAACCCACTGAGCAAGGGCAGGGATAGAACCCATGGTTCCTAGTTGGATTTGTTAACCACTGCACCATGATGGGAACTCCTAGGCTTTCTTTTGTTTGTTTTTTTTGGCTTCTCAATGGCATATGGAGTTCCTGGGCCAGGGATCATATCCAAACAGCAGTTGTGACCTATGCTGCAGCTTCATCAGTGCCAGATCCTTTAATCCACTGTGCTGGGCCAGGTATTGTACCTGCATCCTGGTGCTGCAGAGATGCCACCAATCCCACTGCATCACAGCAGGAACTCCTCTGCTTTCTTTTGTTAATGTGATGTATCACATTGATTGATTTGTGGCTATTGAACCATCCTCATATCTGTGTAATAAATCCCACTTTATCATGGTGTACAATCTTTTTTACATATTGTTGGAGTCTGTTTGCTAATATTTTATTGAGGAATTTTTTGTCTAGGTTCATCAGAGATACTGCTTTTCTTTCCAATATTTTGTACTCTGAACAAGAATTTTACTGTGGTGTTTCTGATCCAACTCCACCACTTGTGAGCATATGGAGGGCAAGTCACTTTCCTTTAGTCTGTGTATCACTGGACAATACTTCACTTGGAGGGTCTGGACTTTAAGCTGGATGCACAGTGGGACCCTGGTTTATGTCCCAGGGGAGATGTTCTTTGTAGAACAAGGATGCTGACAAGAATTGGGTGGCCAGAGAAACAGACATGGCAAGTTCCTGGCTCTCACCCCAATTCTATTCTTTCCTTCACCATGGTTTCCTCCATGGAGACTTTAACACTGGGCCTTACTTACACCTAGGTGTGACTTGATCAATGAAATTTGAATAAGGATGCATAAACTTTACTTTCTTAAAAGGAAATGGCTGGTCCTTGGTTTCTTTCTTTTTCTCTCCCCTGACTTGGAAGTGGGTGTGACCCAGCTTCAGCCCTACAGATGAGGACAACTCTTAGAGTGGGCCAGAGCAGCAATATGGAAGAACTCAGGCCCACAAGAACCCATGGTGCTGAGCTACCAGCGTGGACTGGCTGAACTAACACACATGAGAAAAGAACACTACTATCTTCTTTTTCTTCTTAAAAACATGATTTCTGCAGATTAGCCTTTGCCCTAAATTATGTAGGAGAGTTTAAGAGTATCTGACCCCTTCTATGGAGCAGTCTTAAGAAAAAGTCTTTCCTCTTGGGGGCAGGAGGCTATGCCCTGTTTAAATGAGCAAGTTTATTCATTGAGCTTATTCACTCATGGGGAGAAGTCCCCTCTGACTTGCTCCCAAAGTGGCCCTCAACAGCAGGATGCTGTCACAAGAACCCTCATGAGGCATTTCTGTATAATATTTTGTGGTTATTTTCTTTGAGGACATCAGGACCATCAATGCCTGATTCTGTTGTTCTTTCACAAACTCAAGTACCTCTGTAACTTATTCCCACAACCTTCCAACACATATTTCCCGAAAGATGAAGGAAGAGGGATGTGAAGGATGAACCCTTTGGAATTTAGATGGAACTGATCCGTCTTCCTTGGCAGCAAAGAAGGGACCAGTAGCAGATAGTTTGGGTCCAGAGAACAACAGGCCTCAGGTGCCAGCCTCTTACTTCCTTCTCCATCAACTATTGGAGTGTTTATAAGTGGAGCATCAGATTTAAGCTCCTCAAATGGTCTCTAGGAGACATCTAAGCTGTCTGGAGATGGCATCATCTTGGGAAATTGCCAAACCTATCACACACTTCTGAGGAAATTGTGCCCCTTATAAATGAAGTGTCAAAGACAAAGCTAAACCCCAGAGAAAATTGATAAGAGATGTTTATTCATAAACTTTTGACAAGGGAAACATCTTTTGTCACTTTTGTTTCAGCAGAGGTTCAAACATATTAGAAAGGGGAGCATTTTTACATGGCTAAAAAGGAGACATTCTGAGAGAGTGTCTGTTGGCAAGCCTTCTGTGATAAGGTTTGTGGAACCAGAGAAGACATTATTATTGTTATTATTATATAGGTCTGTTCCAGTGCTCCAGGCACACACACACACACAGACACACACACACACACACACACACACACAGACACACACACACACACACACACACATATATATGTATTATATATTATTTTTAATATATATTTATTATTTTTAGGGCCACACCTGTGACTTATGGAACTTCTGAGGCTAGGGGTCGAATCAGAGCTATAGCGCTGGCCTACGCCACAGCCATAGTAACACGGGATCCGAGCCACTTCTGAGACCTATACAACAGCTCACATCGGATCCTTAACCCGCTGAGCAAGGCCAGGAATTGAGCCTGCATCCTCACTGAGGTAACGATCCTCATCGTTACCGCTGAGCCACGATAGGAACTCCTGGAAAAGACTTTATAACTGTAAATCTTCGGGTACATTTGGTTATGCTGGGTTGGCTTCAGGGGATGGATCAGCAGTTTTTGGACACTTCACGAGAGGACGGGCTGTTCAGTGTTAGGGGCGGAGGATGTTCTGCGGACCGTGGATGAGGGTCAGTGGGGTGACTTTTACCTCAGAAAGAAAAGCAAACTGCCATGGTGAATATTTCCCAGAAGGAAATGATTAAGGGAAGTTAATCTTAGATACCTAGGAATATGGGCACTTCCCTCCTGAGGGTTAAAGCACACGCTGGGGAGTGGATAAGGAAGGCAAGGGATGTCCAGTAACCTAAGTGCTTGGAGCACTGGAACAGAGGTGGGAATCGGGTATCCTGGGGCCACACTTTCCCAGACATGAGTCCCATGAGAATTGGCACAGGGCAGGCTACCCACCAGCTCCATTCCCCTGAGACTCAGACAGGCTCCAGACAGGAGTGGTGACAGAGAGATCTGTATTTATTAGTCCTAGAATTCTAGAGGGCTGCAGGGGACACCTGCATTTAAATTATTCTTATTGACAGCTGAGCCACATCCCACCACATGCTGGAAATCCATGGTTTCTTGAGGGCTGGGTACCAAAGCCCAACCTGGCCATGTGAGCATTAAACAGAGTGTGGGGGTCAGGGAGGAAGGGGGCATTGCTCTTGTTTGGGTGTTATTGTGTCTTTTTTTTTTTTTTTTTGGTCCTCCAATGCTTTGAAACATGGAGACTTGCTGACGCTGGAGGTTCGTGTTTAAAAAAAATTTTTTGTTATAGTATAAGCGATTTACAATGTCATGCCAATTTCTGCTATACAGCAAAGTGACCCAGTCATTCATATATATATATATATATATACACACACACACACACACACACACACACACATATATTCCCTTTCTTATATTATCATATCTATATATCTAAATATATATATATTTCTAATATATATCAAATATTATATATGTGTATATGTATGTGTATGTGTGTATATATGTATTCCCTTTCTTATATTATCTTCCATCATGGTCTATCCCAAGAGACTAGATGTAGTTCCTTGTGCTGTACAGTAAGAACTCATTGCTTATCCATTCTTTTTTTTTTTTTTGTCTTTTTGGGGCTGCATCTATGGCATATAGAAGTTCCCAGGCTAGGGGTTGAATTGGCGTGCAGCTGCCGGCAACAGCCACAGACACAGCAACACTGGATCTGAGCTGCACCCATGACCTGCACCACAGCTTTCAGCAACACTGGATCGTTAAGCCATTGAGCAAGGCCAGGGATTGAACCCATGGCCTTATGGATACTGCTAGTTGGGTTCTTAACCTGCTGAGCCACAATGGGAACTCTTGCTTATCCACTCTAAATGTAATGGTTTGCATCTCCTCCTAGTCCACCCCACTCCCTCTGCCCTGGAGGGTCATATTTTTTGCTGTCTTGTCTTTGGAATAGATTTCTGGGAATGTGATTCTTTGTCAAAAGACAAGTGCCTAAGTCATTCTGCTAGACATTGCTCATTTCCCTCCACAGAGGTTTTACTGGTTTTCACATCTACCCACAAATATGGAAGCACCTGTTCCCTGCAGCCTCACCAAGAAGTATCTTGTCAAACTTTCAGAAATTTGCTAATACAGTGTGTGAGGATCACCATCTCTTTGTAGTTCTTATTTGCATTTCTCTTCCAAATATCTCTTTAATATCAGCGTGCAGTGTTTCTAGCTTATTGTGATAGTGGAAGGGGAAAGTATGATGTTACTACATGAAAACAAGGAAAGTGGGCCAGGAGTTCACCCATGTGAGAATCAGAACTGTGTAGTCAATCTTCACTGATATTACCGGATTGTACCCAAAATGTTCCTAGCAAAATTCTTATTTACAAAACTACATTCTGAAAATTGTTTTGAATCTTTCTTACTATATGCATTGAGAAATTTGTAATTCCCTCTTTTCCCCATGAAAACAGAAAAATATTTATTTATTTATTTTTGCTTTTTAGGGGAGCTCCTGCAGCATATGGAACTTCCCAGTCTAGGAGTTATTTTGGAGCTCCACCTGTCAGCCTACACCACAGGCACAGCAGCATGGGATCCAAGCCACATCTGCAACCTACACACCAGCTCATGGCAACACCCACTGAGCCAGGCCAGGGATCGAACCTGCAACCTCATGGCTATTACTTGGATTCATTTCCATTGTGCCACAACGGGAACTCTGAAAACAGAATAATTTTAAAAACACATTATGTAATATTTTAATTTTGGCATTTTTATTGATCACTTTTAAATGAATTCTTGATCTTTAAAATGCTACAATTGCTGTGCCTTTATTTTCGGCATTATGGCAAGTAGTTTAAAAAGCATTTTTATAATGTTTTAACATATCTACATTCACATTTGAATACTTGAATCAAAGATTTGAAAGGAATATTTGCTCCTGACTGAAAAGAAAAAAACCTGTTTGCCTTTCTGTGAATTAGTACTTACTCTAAAATATGTTATTCAAATATTTCATAAGAAATTATACATTTAGAAAATGATGTCATGTTTGCTTATGTTTATGACTAGACTGTATAATGAAAGGAAATATTTTTATGTATATATATATATATATATATATATTTCTTTTCTTGGCTGTGCCAAAAGTTCCTGGATCAGAGATTGAACCCACCACACAACATAGATCTGAGCCACAGCAGTGACAATGCTGGATCCTTAACCCACTGAGCCACCAGGGAACTCCTTTAATATTTTAAAGAATTGCTAGATGTAGCAATAATAAATACCCTGGGAAAGAAATCTAATTTGATTTCCTCATGTTTTTACTTGTCTCGTATAGCTGAGGATTATTTGTTTACTCAGCTATTGTGGTTCACTCAACTCATTCAACAATTAATGTTGGAAACTTTTAATCAAATCAAATTGTTTTGCTGTTGTTTTTGCTGCTGATGTGTTAATTAATGTTCACAACAAAATTGACTAAAAGGCATTCAGGTAATTAAGACTTTTAAATAAGTAGCCATGCTTTGAATCAGGTGGCTAGGAAAGTCACAAAAGTATTTATTGCCTATCAGACTGGAAGATGGAGTCAGGTAGAAGAAAAGAAAAGTGGGATTTAATTGCAGTATAGGAATGTATTCTCATTCTCTGTTGCTGTTTAACAAACACACTAAAGCTCAGTGGCTTAACACTCAGTTTTTTTTTTTTATTGTTTCTCATGGTTATCTGGGTTGACTGCTCATAGAGGAAGCTCTTCCTCGGGGGTCTTCTGGAGTGTGGTCTGAAGGACCCCCCTGCTGTTCTGTCCCCTTTGATAACCATAAGTGTGTTTTCAGGTCTGTGAGTCTGTTTCTGTTCTGCAAATAAGTTCACTGATATCTTTTTTTAAGATTCCACATGTAAGTAATATCATATGATATTTGCCTTTCTCTGTCTGATTTACTTAGTATGATAATCTCTTCCATGTTGCTGCAAAGGGCGTTATTTCCTTCTTTTTTTTTGTGTGTGGCTGAGGAATATTCCACTGTATATATGCACCACATAAGAAGAAGAGAATTCTATCATAGACCTTGGATGGACAATTAAAAAGTGGCCAGTGCCCATTATGGGCCTCAGTCCTGTGGAAGCTAGGAAACTGACTCACACAAGGAAACCAGAGCAGCTGCCTGGGTCCCCTCGCCATCACATCTCCAGTGGCTCGAGTCGCTGTGAATGTGCAGGTTCAATCCCCGGCCTGTGCCATGGGTTAAGGATCCAGCATTGCTGTAGCTGATTACAGTTCTATCAGGACCAAGTAATTTGATCCCTGGTCTGGGAACTTTCATATGCTGTGGATACAGCTGAAAAAGAAAAAAAAAAATATGGAACGAGGCGGCTAGTGATTACTGTCCTTACTGAAATGCTGATGCTATGGGTGTGTTCAGTCAGAAGACACTGTAAAACCATAAACTGACTTTACTGGAACAATGAAATGAATAGAAGCTTCAAGTTCTTCAGTAAATTGGCTTTTGCTCCTCAGCCTAGGAAAGGGCAGTTTATAAAAGATAAAACTTTGTAAGACAAGGGGTAAGACTCAAGTGTGAGAATCAGTCTGCTTCTTGGAGTCTGCAACTGTAAAGTGTGAATGTGCATTTAATCTTCTTTTAATTGGGAGTTTTATTTCTAGGATAAAAATGTGGTTTGCATGGTGGAAATATTGAGATCCAGTCAGTTAAAAATCAGGGGCAAAACCTGACTTCTGTAAGGGAGTTATGATTATTAGCCTCATTTCATAAACTGTGAAATTGGGACATAGGAGCTCACATAGCTGAGATTTGAGCTAGACAGTCTGATTCAGAGGCTGTGTGTTTAACCACACTGGGTGAGTGTCTTTTGTCACATTATTTGTTGTTTTTCTCTAGGCAAATACACACTTTCCAATATGTAAACTTGCACAAAGATATCAATCTGAGTTGCTGCCATCAGACTGTACCTAGCACGGAATGTTCCTATGATGATGGGTGTGGAGTGGATGGATGGCTGGGTAGAGATGAAACCTCTGTTAAGGGTAGATTTTCACCTTTGATGAGTAACCAGAGAGAGAAGTGGAGTGACCATGGACCTAGATAAATTTTAAGACTCTGTAATCATTTGGTTTTGTAAGTGGGATGATGGGTAAAGCTCATAATGGACACAAGGCTGCCCCACTAACCAGGAAGGGTAAATCCTAATTGCTGTTCAGACTCATTTGGTTCTGGTTCTGGCCCATGGCTTACCTGGGAATAATCATGATGTCACATGCTTAGTAATTTGAAAAAATTGCTATCTTTAAATGGCATGAGCCCTAGAACAATTCTCTGTTAGTATGGATAGCCCTGCTAGTGGCCAGCATATGTCAGATGAAGCGCATGCATTGGAGATCTCAGAGCTTCATTTCTCTACAGTTTGGAGTTTGTTGGAGAGGCACAGAAAAAGTCACTGAGCTCTGATAAAGACAGAAAGGGCTATAGAGTAACTATCATCAACAGAGAATATGCTACCTGGCAAAGCTGTCCTTCAGAAATGAAGGAGAGATGGAGACTCTCTGTATAAGTGAAAGCTGAGAGAGTTCCTTGCCATTAGACCTGCCTTACAGGAGATGCTGAGGACTACTCTTTAAGTGGGAAGAAAAAGATGTTGATTAATGCTGAAAACTATATACATGTGTAAAACTCATTGGTCATGATTAAAATATAATCAAAATCAGATTCTCTAATATTGTCATGGTTCATAATTCTCCAACAACTCTAGCTTAAATGCTAAAAAATGTATTTAAAAACCACAATGACAATAATTTGCAATGGATACATAATATAAAAAAGATATAAAATGTAATATCAGTAAACTGAAATGTAAGGAAGGGGGAGAAGTAAAATTATAGTTTCTGTATGCTATTAAAGTTAAGTTGTTATCAGCTTAAAAAAGGATATTATAACTATAAGATATTTTATGTAATCCACATGGTAACCACAGAGGTAAAAACTGTATTATATACACATAAGATTATAGTTAAAGCATATTGCCATAAACAGTCACCAAAATACAAAGACAGGAGTTCCCATCATGGCTCAGTGGTTAACAAACCTGACTAGTATCCATGAGGACTCGGGTCTGATCCCTGGCCTCACTCAGTGGGTTAAAGATCCTGCATTGCTATGGCTGTGGTATCTCCTATTCCACCCCTCACCTGGGAACCTCTATATGCTGTGGGTGCAGCCCCAAAAGACAAAAAAAAAAAATGCAAAGACAACAAAAGAGGAGGCAAGGAATGAATACCTACAAACAATCAGAAACCAACAAAAATAGCAGGCACAATGCACATTCTTTTCAAGTGCACTAGAATAGACCATATGTGTGATAGGCAAAAAAAAAAAAAAAAAGTCTCAACAAATTCAAGAGGATGAAAATGTTATCAAGTATCTTATCCAACTAAAATGGTATGAAACAAAGTTAAAAACAGGTTGAGAGCTGGAAAATTCACCAACACGTGGAAATTAAGCAACACTATTGAACAACCAGTGAGTCAAAGAAATAATCAAAAAAGGAAATAAAAATATATTAGGATGAATGAAAATGGAAACACAATATACCAAACTCATAGGATGCTGCAAAAGCAGTTCTAAAAGTAAAGTTTGTAGCTATTCATACATTAGTCAAGAAAAAAGAAATATCTCAAATAAATAACCTAACATTACAATTTAAGGAACTAGATAAAGCAGAATAAATTAAGCCTAAAGTTGACATAAGGAAAGGAATAATAAATTAGAGCAGAGATAAATAATATAGAGAACAGGAAAACAAGATAAAAGATTAAGAAAACTAGGTTCTTGAAAAGATAAACAAAATCAACAAAACTTTAGCTTAGCTAACCAAGAAAAAAAGAGGTTCAAATAAATAATTCAAAAGTAAAAGAGGAGATATTACAACAGACAGTACCAAAATGCAAAGGATCATAATAGACTAGTGTGAACAATTATAGGCTAATAAATTGGACAATAGAGAAGAAATGAATAAATTCCTAGAAACATACAAGCTACTGAGACTAAATAAGAAATAGAAATTCTGAACAGACCATTCATGAGTAAGGAGATTGAATCAGTAATCAAAAAACTAAAAAGAAAAGCCCAGAACCAGATGATTTCCCTATTGAATTCTACCAAACATTTGAAGAAGAATTAATGCCAAAACTTCTCAAATTCTTCCAAATATTGAAGAGGAGGGAACACTCCAAAACTCATTTTCTGAGACTAACATTATCCTAATACTAAAGCCAGATAAAGATATTGGAAGAAAAGAAAACCACAGGCCAATGTCACTGAATAATACAGATGCAAAAAATCTTAATAAAATGCTAGCAAACCAAATGCAATAGCACACTAAAAGGATCATATACTACAATCAAGTGAGGTTTATTCCTGGGATGCAAGGATCATTCAAAATCCACAAATCAATTAGTGTGATACATGACCTTAATAGAAATAAAGATAAAAGCTATCTGCCCATGTAAATAGTTGCAGGAAAATTACTTGACAAAAATTCAACATCTTTTCTTGATAAAAACTCTCAACAAATTGGATATAGAAGGAATGTACTCGAACATCATAAGGGCTATGTATGACAGGCCCATACCCACATCATACTCTTTGCTGAAAGGTTAAAAAATTTCCTCTGAAATCACAAATAGGACAAGTGAGCCTACCCGCACCACTCCTCTTCAAGATAGTCCTGGAATTCCTTGCCAGAACAAACAGGCAAGAAAAAGAAGGAGAAGATATTAAAATCTTAAAAGAAAGTGAAATTGTCTCTATTGCCAATATTGCGATCTTATTTGTAGAAACCCCAAGAAACTCAACCAAAAACTCTTAGGCCTAAAAATGAATTTAGTAAATCTGCAGGATACAAAATAAACTACAGAAATCACTTGCCTGGCTACATGTTAACAATGAAATATCTGACAAAGAAATAAAGAAAACAACCCCATTTGCAGTAGCATCAATAACAAGGAAATACAGAATAAATTTAACCAAGAAGGTGGACTATCTCTACTCTGATACCTGTAAGCCTCTGATGAAAAAAGTAGAAGACACAGATAAATAGAAAGACATCCCATGGTTATAGAGCAGAAGAATTCATATTGTTTAATTACTCAAAGGACCCAAAACTATTTATAGAATCACAATAATCCCTATCAAAATTCCAAAGGAATTTTTTACAGAACAAATACTTTTAAAATTTGTATGGAACCACAGAAGACTCTGAACAGCTAAAGCAATTGTGACAAAGAAGAACAAAGCTGGAGGCATCACATTTCCTGTTTTCAAACTATACTACAAAACTGTAGTAATCAAACCAGTATGGCATTGGCATGAAAACACTTGCACCAATGAAACAGAACAGAGAGCCCAGAAATAAAGCCGTGCATTTACTGTCAACTGATATTTGACAAAGGAACCAAGAGTGCTCAAAGGGGGAAGGAACAGTCTCTTTAATAAGTGGTGTTGGAAAACTGGATAATCACATGCAGATCAATGAAGCTGCGTCTTATACTAATCACAAAAAATAACTCGAAATGGATTAATGACTTAATGAAAGACCTGAAACTGCAAAACTCTTAGAAGGAAGCAGAAAAAATGCTCCCTGGCTTAGTCTTGGCAACAATTATTTTTTATTTTTATTTTTGGATATGGCAACAAGAGCACAAGCAACAGAACCAAAAATCAACAAGTGAAACTGCATAAACAAAAAAGCTTCTGCATAGAAATAGAGACAATCAACACAATGCAAAAGAAACCTGTGGAATGGGAGAAAATATTTGCAAACCATATATATCTGAAATATACAAGGAACTCATACAACTCAGGAGCAAACAAACAAGCCAATTAAAAAATGTGCAAAGGACTTGAATAGGTGTTTTCCCAAAAGAGGCTTACATATACCAACAGGCACACGAAAACATGCTCAGCATCACTAATAATCAGGGAAATGCAACAAAACTACAATGAGATATATCACCTCGCTCCTATCAAAATGGTCATCATCAGAAAGACGAAAGAAGTGCTAGTGAGGATGTAGAGAAAAGGGAACCCTCCTACACTGTTGGTGGGAAGTAAATTGGTGTGGCCACTGTGGAGAACAGAATGGAGGTTCCTCATAAAAGTAAAAGTGAAACCACCATATAATCCAGCAATCCCACTTCTGGGTATTTATCTGAAGGAAACAAAATTATATCTGTATCCCTGTGTTCATAGCAGCAGTATGTATAATAGTCAAGGTATGGAAACAACCTAACCCCTGATGGATGAATGGATAAAGAAAATGTGATCTACATACACAATGGGACATTATCCAGCTATGAAAAGAAGAAAATCCTCTCATTTGAGTCAACATGGGTGAACCTTTAGGGCATTATGCTAAATGAAATGTCAGACCAAAAAAGACAAATACTGTGTGATTTATAGGCAGAATCTAAAAATATTTGACTCATATAAACAAATTAGATTGCTGGTTGCTGGGAGTGGAGCTGGTGGCAATGGGTGAAGTCAATCAAAGATACTAACTTCTAGTTGTTAAATGAATAAGATTTGGGGATGCAGTTTAAGGCATTGTGTGACTATAGCTAGCAATAATGTAATGTGTATGTAAAAGCTAAGAGAGTAGATCTTAAAAAGTTCTCATCACAAAAAACCAGAAGGTAACTATGTGAGGTGAGGGATATAACTGACCTTACTGTGGTGCTTACTTTGCAACATACACCTATATCAAATAGGGACACTGTAACACCTTAAACTTGTTCAAAGTTGTATGTCAGTTTTATCTAAATAAAGCTGGGAAGAAACAGAATTGTGTGTGCAAAAGATATTTATAAGGCATGCCTTATTTATTTATATATTTTTTAGCAGAAGAAACTGCTGTGTGATGATTAGGAGAGTGGTGGCCAACATCTGAGTTAAGAATTTAAGGTTCTGTTACTTTACAAGATAACAGACTTAGTAATGTGCTTTCACAGTGTTTGACTGAAGTTTCATGTTGGATCCTGTAAAAACAGCTTGCTTTGCTAATGTGGGGAAAAAATGCTAAAACCTGGAAGAAGATGTTTGAAAAAGTTGATAACTTTAACAACTTTTAGTAGAGGCAGCACAGATGTGTGAATTTTGTTATTGTAAATTTTTAAAAGGTAGGATGATCTGTTTGTATTTTGTTCATCTCCTCTGTGAGTTTATGTGTCAGCAATGAAGGAGGTTAAAACTGGCAGTGTGAGCCTGGCATTTGTCCCTGGGAACAGCTTGCATCTAGACAACAGCTGGGTTTATTGAACAATAGAACAGGTTCTAGGTTTTGTTTGGCTGTTGTTGTTCAGGTGTGTGTGTGCTGGTGGGAATAGCTTCACCAACCTGTTATGTGCTTTCCAGGCTTGACTTGGGAAACTTGGCTAGAAGTCCATCTATTTGGGTGTCTTTCCTTCCTAGCTGCCCCATGCCAATCACCATGGCAGCTATCTCCCATGAAGAGAGAACATCTAATGTCTATAACAGTGTGGGGAGCCTTGCTTGGTAGGCTAGATCTCTCCTGTCCACGCAGTGGGCACAGGGAGGCTGTAGTCAGTGGTGCCCACTTTGCAGGGGTTCTGCCTAGGGCTTGTTTTGAGATGAATGAGTTTCTCAGTGTGGGATCTCCTGGATTCTGCAGTGTAGTTTTCAGAAACCTGTACAATATCACAGCAGTCACTTACAGAAGTTGGTCACCTTAAATAGCATGGGTTTGAAGATGAAGATTGGAGGTGCTGGGTGCTTCAGACATGCACTCAGTCTGAGTCTCTCTCCCCTGTGCTGAAATGTTCTTCTTTGACATTTGTGCCAGCCTCCCGCTGCCCTGAGACTCTGCTCAAACCTCCTTTGGGTCTCAACCCCCTGGTTTTCTCCCTGTCATTCCTTTCCAGGTGCCCACATTTTTGCTCCTCTTTTCTGAGAAGCATCCTTCAGTGTCGCATGCCCTGACATCCACCCAGTTCTCTTAACTCACTAGAGGCAGATTATCTCATAGGATATAGGTTAAGTCATGGATTCATTCACTGAGAAAACCTGGTGGAGTTTTCGTTTTGTGTACAGCTTAGGCTCATTTTCTGCTCTGATGGGAAAACATAAGGTTTTGTTCCTAATGCGTTTAGAAGACTCTGGAGGAAACAGGAATTTCTCAAGACATAGTAAAGGATCTCTTTACCCACCGGAGTGTGTGCACTGCACAGTTTTTCTAAAGAACGTGCATTGTCTATCTTGGAAAAGAGTAACTGCATTCTGTGTTGTTACAATGGAAGGTGCACATGTGAGAGAAAGAGCAGCAGAATGAGGACATTTGTGTGGGTAATGAGTGTATGGGCAGTGCAGGACACACCCACTGAAGGGGGATAGGGGCCAGCAAAAGGCTGGGCTGGCCTGGGCAGGGCCTTCTGGTCAGGGATCCACTGCCAGGGATGGACACACCATTCATGCATCCTGGGGCTCTGGGAGGGCCTGGCTGGGCAGCTGTCAGGTAAGGAGTCCTTATGGTTACTAAATTGTGGCATTATTTGCTTCATTCCAAGTCCTCTACAGCTAACGTTGACAACTAAGACATCAGCTGCCTATTTGCAGCTTCCCCGCCCTGCCTACACCTAGAGATATTTTCAGTAATGACCCTATCATCTGTTAAGTGAGGAGTCAGCATAGTGCCCCATGCCTTGAGCATGAGCCATTTTTTGGTGACCTATGGCATGTTTCTCTCTGCATGCCACAGGAAGTAGTAAGCTTATGCGACCTGGCACCTGGAGGATGGGCAGAGAGAAGCTTTCAGGGGGAAGATGCCGCAGTATCGTGTACAGAGCTGTGCACTCAGCACTGTGGAATAAGAAGGACTGAATAAGACTTGGCCCCTCTGCTGAATTCTTATTTATGGGGCAGAAGAAATAGTGTGGGTCTGTGGTGCAATGCTGAGTCAGGAAGTGAATGCATTGGCTGAATTACCTGCCTACCTGAGACAGTAATTGCAATCAAGATTTTGTAGGTCTCGTCCCTCTTCAGATAGGTCTGTTTTTACACATTTTTGGCCTGTCTGAGCTTGTGGGATATGGAGGCAACAAAAAGGTAATTTTCTAAATTTCTTGAAAAAGTCAAGTATCCCCTGTAATGTGTTTTACTGATATCATAAGATATTACACAAAGGGAGAAATGTGGGGTGCTAGCTTGATGGGTTTCTAATGGGCCATCTGGACTTGGAGGTGGTGATCTGATGACAGTTTTCTGTTGACAAGTATCATGGCTTTTCCTGGATCATATACTGTTGGATACATAAATCAGGGTTTTGAATAAAGTGGGGGACACCCTTGTCAAATTTGGGAGTGATGCAGAGTGAAGGGGAATAATAAACTAGATGACAGAGTCAGATGATGAAAGAGTCTTAACATGCTAGAGCAATGAACCAAACTTTTAAAGAAATTTAATAGGAATAAATACCAAGCACTATGATTTTTTTTTGCTTTAGTATTGGTGAGTCTTTAGTTTAGAAACATAACAAAATAAATACAAACAGAAAACTACCAGGATATAATAATTCAAAACACATATATTTATTTATTTATTTCATTTAATTTTTTTTAAAATTAGAGTATAGGTGATTTACATTGTTGTTCCAATTTCAACTGAATAGCAGAGACTCAGTCATATATATATATATATAAATATATATATAAAATTCCCTTTCTTATATATATTTTTAATTAGTGAATTTTATTACACTTAGAGTTGTACAATGATCATCACAACCCAATTTTATAGCATTTCCATCCCAAACACCCAGCGCATTCCCCCCACACCCCCAACATGTCTCCTTTGGAAACCATAAGTTTTTCTAAGTCTGTGAGTCAGTATCTGTTCTGCAAAGAAGTTCATTGTGTCCTTTTTTCAGATTCCACATGTCAGTGATAACATATGATGGTACCTCACTGCCTAACTCCACTTAGCATGATAATTTCTAGGTCCATTCATGTTGCTGTAAATGCCGTTATTTCTTTTCTTCTAATGGCTGAGTAATATTCCATTGTGTATATGTACCATATCTTCTTTATCCACTCCTCTGTCGATGGACATTTAGGTTGTTTCCATGTCTTGGCTGTTGTATATAGCGCTGCAATGTATATTGGAGTACATGTGTCTTTTCAAGTCATGGTTTTCTCTGGATAGATGCCCAGGAGTGGGATTGCTGGATCAAATGGTAAATCCATTTTCAGTTTTCTAGTATTTTGTTGAGGATTTTACATCTATGTTCATCAGTGAAATTGGCCTGTAATTTTCTTTTTTTGTGCTGTCTTTGTCTGGTTTTGGTATCAGGGTGATGGTGGCCTCATAGAATGAGTTAGGGAGTGTCCCTTCCTCTGCAATTTTTTGGAATAGTTTCAGAAGTATAGGTGTTAGCTCTTCTCTAAATGTTGCATAATGAATTTGCCTGTGAAACCATCTGATCCTGGACTTTTGATGGTTGGACTTTTTAAATCACAGTTTCAATTTCAGTACTTGTGATTGGTCCACTCATCTTTTCTATTTCATCTTGGTTTAGTCTTGGAAGATTGTACTTTTCTAAGAATTTGTCCATTTTTTCTAGGTTTTTCATTTTATTGGCATATAATTGCAAGTAATAGTCTCTTATGATCCTTTGCGTTTCTGTGATGTCCGTTGTAACTTCTCCTTTTTCATTTCTAATTTTATTGATTTGAGTCCTCTCACTTTTTCAAAAAATGAGCTTTTAGTTTCATTGATCTTTTCTATGATTTTCTTCATTTCTATTTCATTGATTTCTGCTCTCATCTTTACAATTCTTTCCTTCTGCTAACTTTAGGTCTTGTCTATTCTTCTCTCTCTATCTGCTTTATATGTAAAGTTAACTTGTTTATTTGAGCTTTTTCTTGTTTCCTGAGGTAGACTTGTATTTGCTATGAACTTGCCTCTTAGAACTGCTTTTGTTGCATCCCATAGGTTTTGGAGTGTTGTGTCTTTGTTGTCATTTGCTTCTAGGTATTTTTTAATTTCCTCTTTGATTTCTTCAGTTATCCATTGGTTGTGTAGTAGCATGTTATTTAGTCTCCATGTGTTCGTGTTTTTTGCAGTTTTTTTCCTTGTTGTTGGTTTCCAGTTGTATAGCATTGTGGTCAGAAAAGATGCTTGATGTGATTTCAGTTTTCTTAGTTACTGAGGCTTGATTTGTGGCTCAGAATGTGATCAGTCCTAGAGAATATTCCCTGTTCACTTGAGAAGAATGTGTATTCTGCTGCTTTTGAATGGAATGTCCTATAAATATCTATTAAGTCCATCTGGTCTAATGCTTCATTGAAAGCCTGTGTTTCCTTGTTGATTTTCTGTCTGGATGATCTGTCCATTTCTGTAAGTGGATGTTAAAGAAACCCACTATTATTGCGTTATTGTTAATTTCTCCTTTTAAGATTGCTAGCAGTTGCTTTATATATTGAGGTGATCCTATGTTGGGTGTGTGTATATATATATATGTATATACAATTGCTGTAACTTCTTGGATTGATCCTTTGATCATTATGGAATGGCCTTCTTTGTTTCTTATAATATCCTTTATTTTAAGGTCTATTTTGTCTAATGGGGTATTGCTAGTCCAGCTGTCTTTTGATTCCCATTTGCATGCAATATTTTCTTCTATCCTCTCACTTTCAATTTGTATGTGTCCCTATAAGTGAAGTGGGTCTCTTAAAGACAGCTTATGTATGGATCTTGTTTTTGTATCCATTCACCCAGTCTCTGTCTTTTGTTTGGGGCATTTAGTCCATTTACATTTAAGGTAATTATTGATATGTATGTTCTTGCCATTTATTAATTGTTTTGGATTTGTTTTGCTCTTTTTTCTTTCCTTCTTCTCTTGTGGTTTGATGACTATCTTTAGTGTTGTATTCAAGTTGATTTTTCTTATTTGTGTGTATCTATTGTAGATTTATGGCTTAAAGTTACCCTAAAGTTTTTATATAGGAGTCTCTATATATACACAAGATTGTTTTAAGTTGTTGGTCTCTTAATTGCAAGTGCATCTCTAGTGTCTTGCATTTGTAGCCTCGTCTTCTCACAATATCTGATTTTGGTAGCATATTTGTGCATGGATGATTTCCTACCTTTACTGTATATATGCCTTTACTAGTGATCCTTTTCATTTGTAGTATTTTTGTTTTGAGTTGTGGCCTTTTCTTTTCTGCCTAGAGAAGTTCCTTTCGTGTTTGTTGTAAAGCTGGTCTAGTGTTGCTGAATTCTTTTAACTTTTGCTTGTCTCTAAAGCTTTTGATTTCTCCTTCAAATCTGAATGAAAGTCTTACTGGGTAAAGCAATCTTGGTTGGAAGTTTTTTCCTTTCATCACTTTAAGTATATGGTGCTACTCACTTCTGGCCTGCAGAGTTTCTGCTGAAAAATCTGCCAGTAACCTTATCAGAGTTCCCTTGTATGTTATTTGTTTCTTTTCCCTAGCTGCTTTCAGTATTTTCTCTTTGTCTTTAATTTTGGTCAGTTTGATTAATATGTGTCTCAGGGTGTTCCTACTTGGATTTATTTTATATGGTCTTGGTTGTGCTTCCTGGATTTGAGTGAGTGATTCCTTTCCCTTGTTAGGGAAATTTCTGGCTGTTATTTCTTCAAATTTTTTTTTTGTCCCTTTCTCTATCTCCTTCTGGCACCCATATAATATGAATGTTGGTACATTTGACATTGGCCCAGTGTTGTCTTAGACTATCTTCATTTCTTTTCAATCTGTTTTCTCTTTTCTGTTCCTCATCAGTGATTTCCACTAGTCTGTCCTCCATCTTGCTTATTTGTTCTTCTGCCTCATGTATTCTGCTCTTGGTTGCTTCTAATGAATTTTTTTATTTCAGTTATTGTATTTTGCATCTCTGCTTGCTTAAGTTTTAAATATTATATTTCTTTGCTCAGTGTTTGCTGTAAATTATCAATCTTTGCCTCCAGTCTATTTCCAATGTCTAGCATCATCTTCACTATCATCAGTCTAAAGTCTTTTTCCCAGAGGCTGATAATCTCCAAATCACTTAGCTGTTTGTCTGGGTTTTTTAATTGCTCCCAATTCCCTTTCTTATATTATCTTCCATCATGTTCTATCCCAAGTGACTGGATATAGTTCCTTGTGCTACAGTGTAGGACCTCCTTGCTTATTCATTCTAAATGTAATAGAATCTACTAACCCCAAACTCTCCATTCTTCCCATTCCCTCCCTGCTCCCCCTTGGCCTATGTCTGTGAATCTGCAAAACACATATATTTATGAATACATATAATTGTACTATTAAAAACACATAATCGTGTAATTAATGTATTAGTTCAAAACACTATATATACATATATACATATGTATACATATATACAGAAATATATATATTTTATATGTTTTTAATTTATGGCTGCACTTGCAGCATATGGAAATTCCCCACACAGGCCAGGGATTGAATCTGAGCCACAGCTGTGGCAACGCCAGATCCTGCACTTGGCTAGGGGTCCAATCTACGCCTCCATGGCAACTTAAGCAGCTACAGTTGGACCCTTAATCCACTGTGCCACAGCAAGTACTCCTCAAAACATAGTACTTTACAGAAGGACTTAGCTAAATAGGTGAGACACCAATTCTCCTTTGTGAAATTAAGGCCTCAGTCATTCAAACAAAAGGGCCTGAGTCTTGGAGGACTATTTCATTTTGTCCTCTTTGAGAATTGTGTTTTGGTGATGGCAGCCTCAAAGTCAGCCTTATTTGTTCTGAAAATAGCCGGCCAAGGAAACCTGTAGGAGTAAGAATGTTTTAAATGTCTGTGGTCCAGCGTGGAGTAGCTTGTCTGCAGCAGCATCACAAGAAATGTGTCTTGTCATTCATGACAACAGTCACACACTTTTAAACATTACCAAACAAAACCACTTTGTCTATATCATTCACTTGCATTCTCTCTTTGTGAATCAAAGTAACTTCAGCATAGAATTTCCTGTCTGCAATTAGGTAAGACTTTTGGAACCACTTGCTTGAGGAGAAACAATGATACAGTCCCTCCATTCTGCAATATTTTGATCCACTACACACTGTAGGTTCTGCACATAAACTATCCACAGGAATATTTAAAATAATCTGTGTCTGAGAAGCGTGCATCTGCTCTGTTACTAAAAGCATACTGGTTACAGGTTTTGTAGATTAAAGCATGGTTCATGTTTAGGTGTTTGTTTCTCTCTTTTTTAAAAAATTGAAAAGTTGTTGACTTCTAATATTATGTTAGTTGCAGGTGTACAACATAGTGATTCAATATTTTTAAGGTCATACTCCATTTAAAGTTACTACAGAATAAAGGTTTTCTTTTCCTATGCTGTACAATATATCCTTTTTATTTATTTTATGCATGGTAGTTTGTACCTCTTAAGCCAGTTCCCCTATCTTGCTTCTCCCCATATCCCTCTCCCCCAAGTAACCACTAGTGTGTTTTCTATATCTGTGAGTCTGTTTCTGTTTTGTTATATTAATTAGTTTATTTTCTTAGATTCCACATATAAGTGATATCATACAGTATTTGTCTTTGACTGATTTCACTAAGCAAAGTACCCTCCCGGTCCATCCAGTTTGTTGCAAATGGTGAAACTTCATTCTTTTTATGTGGCTGAGTAGTATTCCTACTACTAGATGTGATATATATCACATCTTCTTTATCCATTTCTCTGTTGATGGGTTGCTTCCATATCTTGGCTATTGTAAATAAAATGCTGCTATGGGGCAGTATCTTTTCAAATTCATATTTTCACTTTCTTTAGCTGTATACCCAGGAGTGTAATTGCTGGGTTATGTGGTAGTTCTATTTTTAGATTTTTGCAAAAACTCCTGGTTGCTCCTGGCATCCTGATAGCTGAACATCTTGGTGCTCAGACTCAGGCTCACCTCTTCACCAGCTTCTGGACAGGTCCTGGCTGGGCTGCTGCTGGGCTGAGTCATGGTGGCCTGGCAGAGGCCATGGGGCTGGTGAGGCTGAAGCAGTAGTAATGAAGTCACTTAGAGAATAAACGTTTAATGAATTACAACAAAAGGAAACAAAAAACAAACTCATGTTTAATTATAAAACAAGAGAAAGTTAGCAGTGGTATTTGTGAAAATATTTTAGAGGCTATCAAGAAGAAACTTCTCACAGCAAATCAACTGTGTAATGTACCTGCAAGCCCATCTGTGGGTAAGGTGGTGTTAGCAGAAGTGGAGCAGAGTGAGGGAGTCGGAATTCACATGCCAGGAGTTGATCAGTTCATGCCTTTCAGTTTTTTTGTTTTCAGTTTTTAGCAATACAACTTTTCCTGAAAAATAACATTTATTATTTGCTTCATTTACAAAGCAATTACAAAGCAATGTATTTTCACAGCAGAAAGTCTGCAAAGTACAGAAAAATACATCAAGTAAGTATCATCTATTATTCCAAAACTTAGAGAGAACCAGTATTAACATTGTGTCATATGTTCTTCCAGGCTATGAACATACACACAAATGATACACTTTTTGGTTATCTCCCTTTTCTCCTACTTGACAACATAATAAACATTTAGATGCCATTCAGTTACTTCTTCAACATACTTAAGAATGTTATCCTATAAGTAGACTCTTCTTACTACTATTCTTAAAACTCTAAGTAATGCTTTGATGCACATGATGGTAGATAAATATTTGTCCATATACCTGATCACTTCCTTAGAGAAAATTCTTAAGAGGGTAAATTCCAGATAAAAAAGGTAGTGGTCTCCTTTAGAGGTACACGACATACCAAGTGTGTTCAGAAGAGAGTGACTTTATTTAATGAAGGGACTATTTAATGAAGGGACTAGAAACAAGAACATTTGAGAAGAGCTGCAAGAGGATCATTGAAAAATCATTGCAAAAGGAAAAATGGGGATTTGAAGCTTATTCACATATTTCAGGGTCTGTCACAAAGAAAAGAAGAATTATATGATTTAAAAATGTAATACTTGGGGGATTTTCCACTGTGGTGCAGTAGAAATGAATCCAACTAGGAACCATGAGGTTTCGGGTTTGATTCCTGGCCTCACTCAGTGGGTTAAGGATCCTGCATTGTCACAGTTGCAGCTCAGATCTGGTGTTGCTGTGTGGCATAGGCTGGCAGCTGTAGCTCCAACTACAGCCCTCAGCTGGGAAGCTCCATATGCTGCTCCATATTTGCTAAAAAGCAAAATAATAATAATAGTAATAATAATAATGATAATGAGAATACTCGGAGAGTTCCCTAGTGGCCTACCAGTTAAGGATCTGGTGTTGTCATTGCTGTGTCTTAGGTCACTGCTGTGGCATGGGTTTGATCCTTAGCCCAGGCACTTCTGCATGCTGTGGGTGCAGCATGCATATATGTGTGTGTGTGTGTGTGTGTGTGTGTGTGTGTGTATAAAATTTGGTACCGATACCTTGAAGCTAGAGGGAGACAGTTTGATGCAGAGTGACTGTTACTGCCAGAGCTGCCGAGATCCAGGTGAGGGTGACTCAGGGGACATGACCGAACTCCCTGACATCTTCACAGGCTGATGGCCACTTGGGAGAGATGGAGTCCAGGGGAAGCTGGGCTGAGAGTGATGAGGACTGCAATCCTTTGGGTCAATAATTTGTCCCAAGCAAAAAGTTTTCTTAGGAAACGAATACCTGATTAGATCATGTCAGTAGAAAATTATTTACCTGGGACTTTGGAAAAGGAAAAAAAAAGCTGCAAATTTGGTTTATATCAGAATTCAGGTATATTTTCTTTCTAAAATAATTTTAATGGAATTGTTTCTTATTTCTTCATTACTGTGTTCATTATCACCTGGATTAAAAAATTATAATGCACATGTCTATATTAACATATATAAACATAATATAATACATATTAAAATATATGTATTAGCATGCCAAGCTGAAGGTCCCATCCATGGTTCCCCCCTTTATTCTAGGGTGAGAACTGTCAGCAGTTCACCTTGTCACCCTTTGCAGGTGAAGGCAGTGTCCTTCCTCTTGGGGGCAGTTGGTGCTGAAGGCAGTGCCTGACTCAGAGTAGGTTGCCCACAAGTACTTGGAAAGTGAATGAAAGAAGGAATGAACTATTGCCTTTGGAGTGGATAAGCAATGAGATTCTGCTATACAGCACTGGGAACTATATCTAGTCACTTATGATGGAGCATGATGATGTGAGAAAAAGAATGTATATGTGCATGTGTGACTGGGTCACCTTGCTGTACAGTAGAAAATAAACAGAACGCTGTAAGCCAGCTCTGATGGAAAAAATAAAAATCATTAAAAAAAAAAAGAAGGAATGAACAGTGTAATGTCTTCTGGAGACTGAAGGAGAACACTTATGATTTCTAAGCAGAGAGGTGAGCTCAGCCTCTGGTTTTCCCAGGTGGGAGGGGAGTGGCTGCCAGGTGTCTGGGGTGCAAATTTTGTAGAAGGGAAAATGATGATGTCCCAAGGTCTCTGGGGGGCTGACCTTTCAGTGTAGCTCCTGGGTTTGACCTCTGGGGCAAGCTAGGAATTGATGACAAAGGTAGTCCAGGCGATGGGAAGCCTGTCCTGGCTTGGCTGACTGGAGCAGGTGAGTTAGCCAGCTTAAGATCCACTTGTCTGTGTGGGAGCTGAATGGGTATCAGCTCAGCTGACCAGCATCAAAGTCTGAATTAGCATCAGCATGACCCAGGGAACTGGGACCAGGGGTGTCAGCCACCACATGTGGGCAAGGAGCAGTGACAGTATTGGAACTCTCCAGAGAAGACAGATTCTCTTGCTTAGGTGAGAAGTTGGGTGGCCATGCTCACATTTGGCCTGAGAATGCTGTTTGTTTTGGGTCTTTAGGGAGGGTGTTCCCTCCAAAGAAAGACGCAAGAGACTGTAAGCTGATTGGAGGCAGGGACTCCTGCATGGTGTGCTTATTGCTGTGTCCCAAGAACAGGGCAGCGACTGGCACAGAGTGGCCATATTTGTGGAATAAATGAATCCTGGACCTCCTGCTAACAAGGCAAGTGGCATGCAAGCTGTTGATTCATGAGAAAAATAAAGATGTGGTCATATATTTGTCCCAATTTGCAGAGCAATTTATATAATTTCCTAATTATCTACTAACATGTGCATAAGGAGGTGTGTATATACATACACAAAATATGATATTTTTGTTCTGATACAGGAATTCTTTTCAGTTTGCCTTAATACTGCAGTCTCTCAATTCTGCAATCTACTCAGCCATAATTTTGTCAACATCATCACCATTATCAGTGAGTGGGTTGTAGTCCTGATTTATCTTTCAAACTAAATTTTTGTCTGTGTTGTGAAAGCCAAAATCATATGGAGCAAGGATCAATAAAGTGTCTAGCTAACACACCATAGTATAAACAGAATTAATAATAAGAAATGAAATGACTTCTGACAAATGCTGTTGCAAAAAACCTCAGGCTGTCGTTTGAAATTAATATTGTAGGGAAACTCTAGTTTCAGCGGGAACTTTAATATATAAATCTTCCATGGCACAGGTTTTCACCAATATGGTTTCTAAAGATTCTGGGCATTTTGAGGTGAAGTATATGTCTTGCATTTCTAACTCATTTACTGATTCAAATATCTGTTTCTGCTGCGCCCCCCCCCTCCCCTGGAACTTACACAATGTGACTAAGAAGGATTTTATTTTAGAATTCTAGAATTATTATTGTTACTTAAAAGAGTGACTATAATTAGGTAGGTTTTTTTCTCCTTTCCTTCTCATAGGAAGGCTTCAAGATAGGATTTAAAAACACCACCCAGAAAATAAGATTATTCAATTTGAAGACTTTGGGCAAAACAAATCTATTTGGGGGATCTATTTGCTACAGATGCCTACAGACAGCAGCAGCCCCTTGGGGAGTTAAAACTTCATTCCTCAGAAATGTGCAGTTGTGTTTTAATGTGCGCCCCAGACAGTAGTTCCCTGAGAAGCATAAGGAGATGGAAATTTTCTTCGATGATCACAACTTTTTTAACAAGAAGTTTTATAAAGCAGGTGAGAAAAAATGCATATGGATATTAAAGATTTTTGACCAAAAAAATCAAAGATTATAAGAAATCAAGATTGTAAGCTAAGAAGTGGTGCAGTGGGTTAAGAATCTGACTGCTATGGCTCAGGTCTCTGTGGAGGCTTGGGTTTGATCCTCAGGCTGGCAGTGGGTGAAAGGATCCAGCACTGCCGCAGCTGTGACTCAGATTCAATCCCTGGCCCAGGAACTTCCATATGCCACTGGCGCAGCCATTAAAAACCACCACCAACAACAAAACAGAATAAAATAAGACTGTAAGTGAGGAATCAAGAACGAGAAGAATGATTTTTACACCTATAATGATTCTAGACAGTTTAAGGAAGTGACTTGAGCATAAGGAGCCGAGGCACCAAGTACCACAAGGAGGAACGGTTTCCATTTGGTAGAGAGACAGGGTGAAGTTTTTAGCACCTGACAAGGGAGGGGTTGTAAAGTCCATGCTCTTCCTAAAGCTAATTTTTTTGAGATTAGACTTTAAACGAAAAAGTTGGCTGGATTCATACATTCAAAAGCCAGAGAATCATTTGGCTCAAAACTTTTTCATGCACTTCACATCCAAGGATGCATCCAGCATTTAGCAAATACTCAGATTGCCTGAGAGTTAATGTCCAAGTAGGTGTGCATGCTGAACAACTCCATGCAGGGTGTTCTTCCTTGTAACATGCCAACCAGATGTGCTCACACCTGGATCCTGGCAGGGAGCTTCTGTTTGACAGGGCAATGAATATAAACAAAGACAAAGCACAAAGATTTTGGACTGGGAATTTTTAATCTAGTAGAAAACTGATACTGCTCTTGTGTCAATGGCTAAGCCTTCAACCTAAGCTATCTTTTCTCCCCTCCAGCATTAGAGACCCATTTATTGATTTATTTATTTACTCCCCAGCTTTACTGAGATATAATTGACCTATAATATTTTATAAGTTTAAGGTGTCCAGTGTGATGATTTGATACATGCTGTATTGTGAAATTATCACAGGAGAGTTAGTTAATACCTTGATAATTATTATTTCTTTTTTTGTGGTGAGACCTTTTAAGATCTACTCTTAGCAACTTTCAGGTATGTGCTACAATATTGCTAACAGTATTAGCCACCGTGCTGTGCATCACGTCCCCAGAACTCATTTTATAACTGGAGGTTCCTTGTCTTTGAGTGGCATCTCCCCACTTCCTCTACCCCCAGCTTCTGGCAGCTGTGACTATACTCTCTGTTTCTAGGAGTTCTGCTTTTTCAGATTCCACAGGCAACTGAGATAATTCAGTGTTTGTCTTTCTCTGCCTGACATATTTCACTCAGCCTTATGCCCTCAAGGTCCACCCATGTTGTCACAACTGGCAGGATTTTCTTCTTTCTCATGTCTGGATAATATTTCATTATATGTATTCTTTATTTATTCATTCACTGACAGACACTTAAGCTATTTTGTTTCCATCACTTGGCTCTTTTGAATAATGCCTCAGTGGGCATATGAATGCAGGTATCTCTTTCCAGATCTGGATTTCATTTATTTGGGATATATACCTGGAAGTGAGATTGCTGGATTCTATGATAGTCCTATTTTTAATTTTTGAGGACACTCCCTACTGTTCTCCACAGTGGCTGTGCCGATTTTCATTCCTACCAACAATGTACAAGAGTTCCTTTTGCTCCCCATCCTTACCAGCACTTGTTATTTGCTGTCTTTTTAATGATGGCCATTCTGACATGTGTAAGCTGATATCTCACTGTGGTTTTGAGGTACCTTTTCTTAATGGTAAGTGATGTTGAATGAGCTTTCATGTGCCTGTTGGCCATCTGGCTGTCTCTTTTGGGAAAACATTTATTTGCGTCCTTGGCCTATTTTTAAAATTGGTTTGTTCTTTTGCTCTTGAGTTGTATGAGTTCCTTATGTATTTTGGATATTAATCCCTCATCAGATATATGGTTTGCAAATATTTTCTTCCATTCTATGATTTACTTTTCATTTTGTGGATTATTTTTCTGTGCAAAGGCTTTTTAGTTGATGTAGTTCCACTTGTTGATTTTTGGTTCTGTTGCTTGTGCTTTTGGTATCATATTGACTTTGGAAATGTCCGTTGTCAGTTGGATAGAACTGCCTTTTTGCTGAACAGCTAAATAATGATACCTCAGTTTGTTTGATTACCAGCAGAATGGAGGGTTTTCCTCATATGTTTACTTATTAACTAATTTCATCTTGCCTTCTGGGAAAGGATAAGTGAAAAGTAAAGAGAAGCCTAGGCTGAAAATGTAAAGAGTGAGGGGTCAGATGGAAATTCTCTGACTGCTGAATTGTGCTTTGAGTAATAGTGAGGAAGTCTAGGGCTAAGAAATTAATGTGGAAGCTGGAGGAATACTAAGAGCTCTGTGACAGAAAGCTTGCTACCCCCCAGTGGTAGAACCCCTTGCATGTGCAGAGTCTAGAGCTTGGAGAGGTTCATGCAGGAGGGGGCTGTGCACAAAAAAAGCCAGCCCTGGGAAAGGCACAGAGAGGGGTATTCTGGACCCTGGAGTTCTTTCTGCATTGCTTAGATCAAGCCTGCAATGCCCTCTTTGGGCCCTGGTTGCATCCTCTAATGCAACCCTTGTTTTGCCCCTCACATGCAACTCATTTCTTAGCTGCTTCCAGAGCGATGCTTCCAAAACACAGACATGTACATTGTTGAATGTATCTGCTGACTTAGGGTTACAGAATTTTCTGGATTCCATCTTGATGAGGAGGTTTCTGAAATTCATGTGGAAACACATCTGCAGATGGATGGTTGGCAGTAAACCATCTTCTAGAATTTATAGCTCACTGGAGATCTTAGGTGAAGACCACCTAGTTATTTCTTGGAATAACTAGGCAGTTTATTGCCTCAACGAGACTTTTAACAACTATTTTGTACTGTAAATCTTTGGTAAGAATAGGTCCCACCTATTTTACTACTTGAACATGGCTCAGAAATTGCAGAGTGTAAAATGACAGTATTTGCTAACAATTTTGGTGTCCTTGTTTTTAACCACCTAAGTGTTTATTGACAATACATTCTATATTTGGTACAATGAGAATTTTGAAGATTTTATGCAAGCAGTTATAATATTGCCTTTTTCCTTGTTCAAATACCAAGAATACGTAAAATGAAATTAAATAAGATATTGTAGTTTAACAATACTATAAATAATGTAATAATGGCAAAAAATCAGAAATAATCATAATAATAGCTAACGCAAAGTGTTAAACAGTTTATAGGAGTCATTTTAACCATCAAGTTTAATTTTTACATCTACTCTATGAGGTATGTAATTAAAGGTTCAGAGCCATCTAGAGAATCACATGTGGTCCATCTCTAGTTTGATTAAATCTGTAGGCAGGAGAATCACTTCCAGAGTTGTTCTAGAAGCTTCAAGATGGAAGGGAATTTGAAATTCTGTTTGAAGGCTTGGTGGCAATGGGACAGACAGGTATGAGTAGAAAGTTAGAGGAACTGCCTGAGCAGAGTTCAGAGCAAGGGTCTCACTTCATGTGGATGGGAGAGTATTGCAGGCGTAGAGAATTTGCAAAGGATGATGAAAGAAAATACACCAAGGTAAGCAGGCTGGACATAGGCTCTGTATGTGTACAACCTTGACTCAGCTTTTGATCTCACTTCTCCCCAGCATTCTGAGAAATAAGAATTAGTCTCCCAAGCTTTTGCATATGTACCCTTCACCTTCCCCAATACGCTGTGTGCTGGCACTGCTCTCCACTGAAGATTCCGCTGGGAGCCATCTTGCTGAGGTGTCTCTGTGACTCCCACAGTGGCTGGGGCGGGGGTGGGGGTGGGGCTCTGAAAACCTGGGAACTGTTCTCTGAAAACTCTCCTGATTCTGGAGTCAGTATTTATGGTTTTGAACATCATTTTCAAGCCACGGCAATTCATCCTGGGTTCTTAAGAACACTTAATCCTGAGCCCAGCTAAGTGTTCTCTGATGGACCAGCCATGGGGGGTGGGCTCAGCAGACCTCAGAGATACTGTGGGCTTGGTTCCAGATACTGCAGTAGAGAATGTGGCAATACAGTGAATCCCATGAATGTTTTGGTTTCTCAGTGCATATAAGAGTTACCTTTACACTATACTGTAGTCTGCTAAGTATGCAATACATTGTGTCCAGAGAACCAATGCACATACCTTAATTATACTTTATTGCTAAAAAATGCCAACCGTCATCTAAGCCTTCAAGTTATAGCAGTAACATCAAAGATCACTGCTCACAGATACTGTAACACATAGAATAATAATGAAAAAATTTGGTATATTGCAAGAATGACCAAAGTGTAACACAGTGAGCAAATGCTGTGGGAACAATGGCACTGATAGACTTGCTGGACAAAGGGTGGCCACATACTTTCAGTTCATAGCAAACAGTATCTGCAAAGGGCAATAAAGCAAAGCACAATAAAACGAGGTCTGTAATTTCTCTGGAAAAAGATAACTGTGTGAGTTCCTGGCATTACTCTTGATACCATTCTCTTCGAACTATGGGGTTTCTGAAATGGCCTTTATGGGCTCACTTTGTCACCTCCAGACCCTATATTTCTTCACCGCTTGTGTAGAAGTTACAGTGCAGACCTTAGGGCTGGGCTGCCTGAGTGAAGATCTAGCTCTCTTGTGACCCAGGCTTTGTTTCTCCTTCTTCACATTAAAGTCTACTCTGAGTTCCTTCATTAGGATATGGAGTCTGTATATCTTCAGTGCCTTCTCTTTGGCTGGTACCTCTGTCTGAACCCTGCCCACACCCCTGTTCTCACCTCCTCCGTCAAACCTTGTCCGCATCTCACCTGTCAGTGAGGCTTACCTTGACCACAGTATTGAAGACAGTGATCAGTCCTTAACCCTTCCACATCACAAATCCTCCTGTCCTGCTCTGTTTTCCCCAAGGCTCAGATCACCTCTAATTCCATATAATTTACTTGTTATTTGCCATTTTTTAAAAATTTTCTCTCTCTACCGGAAAGCTCCGTGAGGGTGGGGTTTTTATTCATTGATGTTTTCCAAGTGCCTAACACAGGATCTATAATTGTTAATCTGAGGTATTTTAAGATATTTTTTCAGAAGCATGATTATACAGAAGTCACTTCACTGAGAAATCCAACAAACTCCAAAACTGTCAAAACAACACTCCCTCAAATTAAAATTTGAACCCAAAACATAAATACACATGCACAAAGACACACACAGACACACTAAATGAAATTGGCATCAGTTTTACACTTTGATATATTTGGAATTTTCACAGTTGGTAAAAATTTGAGGTTAAAAAGAAAGAAATCCTGGTCTCTGAATGAAGAACATGGGAAATCAAATAGAAAGCAAAGACATCAATTATGTTGAAAGTGGAAGGGCTGTGAACGCAGACAGCAAATATGACCAAGTGTGTGCTGTTTTATTTCCCTGAGTGTTGCAGATGCATGAAGCAACTCTGATTTCTCCAGATTCAATAGGAAGAGTCAGTCAAATGGCTGGAGGTCTATTTCTTTGATGTGAAATTAGGCAAGGTTGGAGGTGCTCAGAGCAGGTTTTGCATATTTTCTAGGGAACAATTGAAAGGGCACAGCTCTCAGCAGGATGAATCATAGCAGCTCAGCTGGTGAGGGGCCCCACACTGAAGCTCTGGGGGCAGGGGGCACAAGGCACATTCGAGGCATAGCCCTGCCCTTTCTGCACCTTGGCAGTACAGCTCCTGTGGCCTGACTTTTTTGTAAGCATTGTGACTGCTACAATAGTCTCCACCAGGTATCAAATAATGGCATTTTTTCTTACTGCTTTGATTTTGTTGACATGACAATTATATACAACTTAGGAGTTCCCATTGTGGCTTGACAGGTTAAGAACCCAACTAGTATCCCAGAAGATGCAGGTTCCATCCCTGGCTTCGCTCAGTGGGATCCAGCGTTGCAGCCAGCTGAGGTGTAAGTCGCAGATGTAGCTTAGATCTGGCATTGCTGTGGCTGTGGCATAGGCTGGCAGCCCTAGCTCCTATTTGACCCCAGCTCAGGAACTTCCACATGCTACAGGTGCAGTCCGAAAAAATAAATGAATGAATGAGTGAATGAATGAATGAATGAATGAATAATATGCACAACTTAAAAGGTGAGAGTTAAATTTTATTTGGGGCAAAATGAGGACAGCACCCCAGGAGACAGCATTTCATATAGTGCTGAAGTATCGCTCCAAAGAGGCAGGGGGAAATGTCAGTACATATGTGATTTTGGTGAAGGGGGAGGTACATGGAATGAAGCACACATTTTACAGAAGTTTGCTGCTAGTCTCATGAAGGTCACTGCTAGTCACGAGGAGTAGATGTCACCGTGAAGGATTTTAGTGTTTTTCTAGATAGGAGATGCAAGAATTGGGCTCGTTAGATTTCCTGAAAATATCTAACCATCTGAAGATCTGTCTGCCAGTTTTCCCAGAGCACAGAGCGCCCCACTCCTGAGCTCCACCCCGAGCTCCTTGCAGGGGTGTTGAGGGTCAGCAGGTGCAGCAGCTCATGATTCAAGCCATGTAGATGCAGATGGCAGGTGTCACTCTCCAGTTCACAATTCCATTGAATTTTCTTATATTTGACTTGGCTTTCATGGAGAGAAGAGCCCCTTTCCTTTTACATTTTCATTTGATGGGTTTGCATAGTATTTAAAAAAAATTGTAAGTTAAACAAGATCTAGTGACACATATAATTCTGTGAAAAAATGAAATTCCTAAGCAGTGGTGAATGAAAGCAAAAGTTTAGGGGAACACAACAGAGAAATCATGCCATGCAGTCAGCATGTCCTAAGAAGAAAATAAAGCTCAGGTATTTGAGTAGGTAAAGAAGACAGTTAAGAGATCTCTTTTTGTATGTGGAATGAACATACATATTTAATCACTTGTTGTTAATGTAGCTCATATTCTAAGATGGATTAATTTATAGAGACATTATTGTATAGCAATTTTTCCCAAAGGTTCGGTTTTTTATTTTGCGTCAGAATTTCTTTTGCCCTTAATGGAATCAAGGCTCACTGCCCTGCCGTACTTCAAGTTTCTGCAATGACGTTACAGCTGACTTCCCATCTTTTAATTATTTTTCTTTGATCAGTTCAGGGTATGATTTAAAATCTTAACTTAAAGCCAGCACTAGCCAAATAGATTTTTATGATGCTGTTTTGTGAAGAACACTTGATTTGTTTTTCCTACTTCAACAGACTTTTTATTATTATTTTTCAAATAGTTATTTCCCCAATACAATTTTTTTTCTACTGTACAGCATGGTGACCCAGTTACACATACATGTATACATTCTATTTTCACAGAATATCATGCTTCATCATAAGTGACTAGACATAGTTCCAAGTGCAACACAGCAGGATCTCATTGCTAATCCATTCTAAAGGCAATAGTTTGTATCTATTAACCCCAAGCTCCTCAACCACCCCACTCCCTCCTCCTCCTCCCCCTTGGCAACCACAAGTCTGTTCTCCAAGTTTATGATTTTCTTTTCTGTGGAAAGGTTCCTCTGTGCCATATATTAGATTCTAGATAGAAGTGATATCATATGGTATTTGTCTTTATCTTTCTGACTTACTTCACTCAGTATGAGAGTCTCTAATTCCATCCATGTTACTGCAAATGGCATTATGTCGTTCTTTTTTATGGCTCAGTAGTATTCCATTGTGCAGATATACCACTTCTTCCTAATCCAATCATCTGTCGATGGACATCTGGGTTGTTTCCATGTCTTGGCTATTGTGAATAGAGCTGCAATGAACATGTGGGTGCATGTGTCTTTTTTAAGGGAGGTTTTGTCTGGATGTATGCCCAAGAGTGGGATTCCTGGGTCATATGGTAGTTCTATGTATAGATTTCTAAGGTACCTCCATACTGTTGTCCATAGTGGCTGTATCAACTTCCATTCCCACCAACAGTGCAGGAGGGTTCCCTTTTCTCCACACCCCAACCAGCATTTGTTATTTGTGGATTTATTAATGATGGCCATTCTGACTGGTGTGAGCTGGTATCTCATGGTAGTTTTGATTTGCATTTCTCTAATGATCAGGGATGCTGAGCATTTTGTCATGTGCTTGTTGGCCATCTGCACATCTTCCTTGGAGAAATGTCTATTCAGGTCTTTTGCCCACTTTTCCATTGAGTTGTTGGCTTTTTTGTTGTTGAGTTGTATAAGTTGCTTATATATTCTAGAGATTAGGCCCTTGTCCGTTGCATCATTTGAAACTATTTTCTCTGATTCTATAAGTTGTCTTTTTGTGTTCTTTTTGGTTTCCTTTGCTATGCAAAAGCTTGTCAGTTTGATTAGGTCCCATTGGTTTATTTTTGCTCTTATTTCTGTTGCTTTGGGAGACTGACCTGAGAAAATATTCATAAGGTCGATGTTAGAGAATGTTTTGCCTATGTTCTCTTCCAGGAGTTTGATGGTGTCTTGTCTTATATTTAAGTCTTTCAGCCATTTTGAGTTTATATTGGTGCATGGTGTGAGGGTGTGTTCTAGTTTAATTGCTTTGCATGCAGCTCTCCAGATTTCCCAGCAATGCTTGCTGCAAAGACTGTGTTTTTCCCATTTTATGTTCTTGCCTCCTTTGTCAAAGATTAATTGACCATAGGTGTCTGGGTTTATTTCTGTGTTCTCTATTCTGTTCCATTGGTCTGTCTGTTTGTTTTGGTACCAGTACCACACTGTTTTGATGACTGTGGCTTTGTAGTATTTCTTGAAGTCTGGGAGAGTTATGCCTCCTGCTTGGTTTTTGTTTCTCAGGATTGCTTTGGCAATTCTGGGTCTTTTGTGGTTCCATATAAATGTTTGGATTGTTTGTTCTAGTTCTTTGAGAAATGTCATGGGTAATTTGATAGGGATTGCATTGAATCTGTAGATTGCTTTGGGTAGCATGGCCATTTTTACAATATGAATTTTTCCAACCCAGGAGCATGGACTATCTTTCCATTTCTTTACATCTTCTTTAATATCCTTGATGAATGTTGTATAGTTCTTGGCATATAAGTCCTTTACCTCCTTGGTCAGGTGTATTCCCAGGTCTTTGATATTTTGGGGTGCAATTTTAAAAGGTATTGTATTTTTGTCTTTCTTTTCTAATATTTTATTGTTAGTATACAGGAATGCGACTGATTTCTGAATGTTAATCTTGTATCTGCTACTTTGCTGAATTTGTTGATCAGTACAAGTAGTTTTTGGGTTGAGTCCTTAGGGTTTTCTATAAATAGTATCATGTCATCTGCATACAGCGACAGTTTTACCTCTTCTCTTCCTATTTGGATGCCTTTTATTTCTTTTGTTTGTCTGATTTCTGTGGCTGGGACTTCCAGTACTATGTCGAATAACAGTGGTGAGAATGGGCATCCTTGTCTTGTTCCAGATTTTAGTTGGAAGGCTTTCAGCTTTTCTCCATTGAGTATTATATTTTCTGTAGGTTTGTCATAAATGGCTTTGATTATATTCAGGTATGTTCCCTCTATACCCACTTTGATAAGAGTTTTGATCATGAATGGATGTTGGACTTTGTACAATGCTTTCTCTGCATCTATTGAGATGATCATGTTTGACTTTTCTTTTGTTAATGTGGTGTATGAGGTTGATTGATTTGTGTATGTTGAACCATTCTTGTGCACCTGGGATGAATCCCACCTGGTCGTGATGTATGATCTTTTTTATATGTTGTTGGATTCAGATGGCTAAAATTTTGTTGAGAGTTTTTGCATCTAAACTCATCAATGATATTGGCCAATAGTTTTCTTTTTTGGTGGTATCTTTGTCTGGTTTTGGCATTAGGATGATGGTGGCATCATAGAATGTCTTTGGGAGTATTCCTTCTTCTTCGACCTTTTGAAAGCATTTAAGGAGCATGGGTATAAGTTCCTCTTTGTATGTTTGGTAGAATTCTCCTGTGAAGCTATCTGGTCCTGGACTTTTATTTGTAGGGAGTGTTTTTATGACATAGTCAATTTCATTTCTGGTGATCAGTCTGTTCAGTCGATCTATTTCTTCTTGATTCAGTTTTGGCAGACTGTAGGTCTCTAGAAAGATGTCCATTTCTTCTAGGTTGTCGAATTTGTTGGCATATAATTGTTGATAGTGTTCTCTTATGGTTTTTAGTATTTCTGCAATATCTACTGTCACTTCTTTTTCATTTCTGATTTTGTTTATTTGTTTTTTTTCTCTCCTTTTCTTGGTGAGTCTAGCCAGAGGTTTTTCTTTTTTGTTTACCTTTTCAAAGAACCAACTCTTGGTTTTATTAATTTTCTCTATTGTTTTTTGAATCTCTATTTTATTGATTTCCTCTTTGATCTTTATGATTTCTTTCCTTCTGCTGACTTTAGGTTTTGCTTGTTCTTCTTTTTCTAATTCATTTAGGTGTTGGGTTAAGTTGTCGATTTGAGATTTTTCTTCTTTTTTGAGGAAGGCCTGTATTGCTATGAACTTCCCTCTGAGCACTGCTTTTGTGGCATGCCATAGATTTTGAGTGGATGTGTCTTCATTATCATTTGTCCTGACGTATTTTTCAATTTCCTTCTTGATTTCCTCACTGACCTATTGGTTTTTTTAGTAGCATGTTGTTTAGTCTCCATGTAGTAGGTTTTTTCTCACTTCTTTTCCTGTGGTTGATTTCTGGTTTCACGCCATTGTGGTCAGAGAAGATTCTTGAAATAATTTCTCTACTCTTAAATTTGTTGAGGTTAGCTTTGTGCCCCAGTATGTGATCAATTCTTGAGAATGTTCCATGTGCACTTGAGAAGAAGGTATATTCTGATTTTTTGGATGTAATGTCCTGAAAATGTCGATTAAGTCCAATTTTTCTATTGTTTACTTTAGAATCTCTGTTGCTTTATTGATTTTCTGTCTAAGGGATCTGTCCATTGATGTGAGTGGGGTGTTAAAGTCTCCTACTATGATTGTATTCCCATCAATTTTTCCTTTTATGTCAGTTAATATTTGTTGTAGGTATCTTGGTGTTCTTATATTAGGGGCATATATATATTTTTTTCTTTTCTTACTTCCCTTGCCCACGTTGTATGCATTGGATGTCTTTTTTTTTTTTCTTTTTCTTTTAACATTTTCATGTTCAGTTCAGTATGCTGGCTTATTTAAGTGACTGCTTTCCAATTGTGGTTTCCTCCATTCTAATTCTTCTTTTTCTCTTTTCTCTCTCTCTCTCTTTTTTTTAATTTAGAGAAGCCCTTTCAGTATTTCTTTTAGAATGGGTTTTGTATTGCTGTACTCTTTTAGCTTTTGTTTGTTGGAGAAATTCTTTATTTCCCCTTCTACTTTAAATGATATTCTTGCTGGATAGAGCATTCTATGTTGAAAATTTTTTCCTTTCAGCACTTTAAATATATCTTGCCACTCCCTTCTGGCCTGTAGTGTTTCTGGAGAGAAATCAGCTGATAGCCTTATGGGGGGTTCCCTTATAATTAATGCTTTGCTTTTCTCTTGCTGCCTTTAGAATCCTCTATATTTAACTTTTGCCATTTTTATTACAGTATGTCTTGGTGTGGGCCTGTTTGGGTTCAGCTTGTTTGGGGTCCTCTGTGCTTCCTGTATCTTGATATCAGTATGCTTTAGGTTTGGAAAGTTTTCAGCCATAATTTCTTCAAATATATTGTCAATCCCCTTTTCTTTCTCTTTTCCTTCTGGAATTCCTATTATGCATAGATTGGCCCACTTTATATTATCCCATAGGTCTCTTATACTGCTTTCATGTTTTTTCATTTGGTTTCTGTCTGCTGTCCTGACTGGGTGATTTCCATTATTCTATCTTCCACGTGTCTAATTCGTTCCTCTGCATTATTCATTCTGGTCTTTGTTGCCTTTAGTTCAGTTTGTATCTCTGCAAATGAATTTTATAGTTTTTCTTGACTCCTCCTTTTATTTTCTAGTTCCTTTCTGAGGGAATCTGCATTACTGTTCATATCCTCCCTTAACTCCTTCAGTATTTTCACTCTTTCCCTTTTGAACTCAAAGTCTGTCAGACTGCAGAGGTCTATTTCGCTGTTGATTGCTTTAGGCGAGTTCTCCTGTTGTTTTAACTGGGAATGGTTTCTGAGCTTCATCGTGTGTGTGTGTGTGTGTGTGTGTTTCCTGTGAATTTGGGAATGCAAAACTGTAGTCTTATAAGTCGATTTCTATGCAAGAATACCTCTTTGTATTTTTTTGGGGGGGGTTATTTTTTTTTATTTTATTTTTTTTTGGTGTGGGAGTTTGAATCTTTGGTGTTTCTTTGTTTGGTGTGAGTAGTCTGTTATCCCCAGGATGCCCGGTGTGTTTTCAGGAAGAAGGGGACAATGGGTAGGGCCAGCATTCAGTGCCTATTCATTGGGCTCTCAACAGAATCAGGGACCTGCAGGAAGGTGGCACAGGTTACTCCTATTTGCAGGGCCCTGGGCAGTGGTAACAAGCTCTGGAAGGATCTGCAAGGTGACCAGAGAATTTGGCTGTAGCTGCAGCAGGGTGTGTGAGTTCCAGGGGGGTGTGTGTGTGTGAGAGCAATAAATGCTTGTGTTTGATTGCAGTGCAACTCCTTTGAGGTGATTGGAACCACAGGTGGTACCTGTTCAGGGACCCCTAGTGGGAGTGGGCCATGATCGTCTCTAGCTTCTGTGGTAACTGGGGTGGTTTGCCTCTGCCACCTGTAGACCATGTATGAGGTGATCTGTCTTAGCCTACATAGGAGGTGCTGCACAAGCTGTTTCTAGTTGTAGGATCCTGGGAAGTGACAGATATCTGAGATATGGGTACTACCCTGAACATTCAGTGGTGGCAGCAGCAAGACCTGTGTGTTTGCAAGAGTGCACAAGCACCAACAGCTAATTTGGTCACAATACCTTCCTCTGTGATGCCCTTGAGGTGAATGGGGCTGCAAGTGGTGCCTGTTCACCAATCCCTAGTGGTGTTGGGCCACTGCCACCTCTGGAGCCAGAGATAACTGTGGTGGTTTTTCCCTGCCACCTGTAAATCATGCAAGAAGCACCTGGTCCTGCTTAGCCCTCACAGGATGTGCTGAACAAGGTGCTCTTAGTTGCAGGTTCCTAGGAAGGGACAGTGATCAAGCATCTGGGCCCCTCCCAGAACATTTGGCAGTGGCAGCTGCAGTGTGTGTGTGTGTGTGTGTGTGTGTGTGTGCGCGCGCGCGTGTGTGCGCGCTCCCAGGGGAGCAAGAACAAACGGGTGGTTTTCCATTGTAGTGTGCTTCTCTGTGATGCTTTCTGAAGTGGTTGGGGCTGCAAGTGATTTTTGTTCAGATATCCCTAGCTGTGGTAGGCCACGCCCACTTCTGGAGTCAGGGGTAATTGCGGTGGTTTGCTTCCACCACCTGCAGGTCTAGTCCACTGTGGGCTAGCAAGTGGCTTCCCACTAGTGGAGCCTCCAGCTCTACAGTGGGCTAGCAAGAAACTTCTGGTCATGAGGGGTTGCGCCTGAGAGGCACAATCTCAGGTGGGTAGCGCGGTTTCCTGTGGGGCAAGGAGGCCTGGAGCAATGCAAAGCACCGTGGCAGCTTCTGGCAGGGCAGGTGGAGGCGGCCTGGAGCTATGCGTAGCAGAGTATGGCTTCCCCAGTTCGGGGCAGGGCCCGGAGCACTGCTAAGGTGTGCGGCTTCTCCTGGGTCAGGTCCATCCCAGAGCGCTGCAAAGTGGTGCCAGCTTCTCAAAGGTCGGGGGCCTGGCAGGAGCTCGGCTAATCCGCTTCCCACTGGGGGGGGTGGTGATGGTGCTGCACCAGATGCTCCGCCCTCTGCGATGTAGGGCGGCGGGGAAGCGCACGCAAGCTGGGGTGCGAGGAGTTTTCTTTCCTGGTGGCCTGCCCCTTCCTCTCTCCCCTCCGTAACAGTGGTGCCTTATCCCTCTTGTGGGTCTGGACCTTCTCCCAGGTTCCTTCTTCCATGGCTTTCCACTCCCCAGCCCTTAGTGTACTGCTTCTGCCGCCCTTGGCGCAGTGCTCCCTAGACTCTTAGTCTGTCCCCACCTGGTCAACCCCAGCCCGCTCCCAGGGACTGACCTCCAGAGTCTAGGTCTCAGCGCCCAGCCCCCACTGGAGCTTCTCAGGCTGTGGTGTCTGCACCAGTGGTTCAGATGATGTGTACTTTTCTCACTCTGTTTTTTGGTTCTCCGACCTGCTGCTGCGCTTTCCTCGGTGTCTTGGAGGTCCCTCCGACTCCGCTGATCTTTCCGTTGGTTAGGTGGCTTCCCAGGGTGTAGGTTGCCGTTCTCCTTCACAGCTTCCTCTCAGGAATGCTTGTCCCATCCTGATTCCTTTTCTCTCTCTCTCTTTTTTCTTTCGTTTTACCCAATTATGTCAATAGTTTCTTGTCCTTTTTGAAGGTTTAAGTTCTTCTACCAGCATTCATTTGATGTCCTGTGTGAATTGTTTTACATGTAGTTTTTTTTTTTTTTTTTTTTTTTTTTTTTTATGTGTTTGTGGGAGAGGGTGAGCGTGTCCTCTTACTCTTCTACCATCTTGCTTCTCACCCTCCTAAGTTCTTTTTTTAAATCCTTGGTGAACTGGTTCATAAAAAATTTATGTAACCCTGGTTACATGCCTGACTGAAGAAGAACATTCTCCATTATTTATGTTTTTGTATGAATGATTCTCTACTTAAAAAATGTCACACTTGCTGATTAACTGATTAGAGTTAAGGCCTTCTGTTAATTGTAAACTTCTCAGTTCTAATGTTTCTTGCATTGCTTATGCTGTGAGTAGAGTTTCCCTCATTTTGTGTTTTGGTTAATTTCTTATGTTTTAAGGACACTGAGTTGTGGTGTGAATCATGGATTAACTTAAAGAAACAGATGTTTGATTGGACTTCTTAGAGCAAAATGCACACAGGCTTTGAGGGAAGTGTGTGTGTAAGTGGGTCTTCATGGCAAAGGGCTGGCCCTTCTCATCCACTCACAGTTTCTTCTCTCTAGGACCATGTGAGAGAGACGTTCCATCTAGCTACCCGGCTGTTTTTCTTTGGGGGGATAATAAGTAGGTTATACTAAACCGGCTTCTAAAAATCTAAACCACAGATCCTCCCCAGCAGCCTGCCTGGGAACACAGTACTGAGAGTGTGACCTCTGGGGCCAGACTGTCTGGCTTAGAACCTGGTTCTGTTCCCTACCACGCATCCTCCCATGAGCTACTTAAAGACTTTGCCCCTGTTTCTACACCTGCAAAGAGAGGAGAGTAATGTCACCTTGTTCATGTGAGGACTGAGTGATTTAAGGACCTGCAGAGTGTTTAAAACAGTGCCTGATACACAGTACACACTCCGTAAGTGTTAGCGCTCATCATCTGATATAAGAACTGGGTGGATGTGTCAAGGTGTTTGGAAGAATCTTGAATGACTGACAAATCTTAGATGACTGTCTTCTGCTGCAGAGGTGGAATTTAACTTCTCTGGGACAATCACTACTCCTAAGCACCATTGTCAGTGGATAAATCTGGAACTTTCTCTTTCCTTGGTCCTCTCTCTTTTTAGACACCTAGTTACTATCAATCTGTGACAACTCAATACAGAAGCAACATGTAGGTCATTTTTTTTAATCGCCATATCCATGGCCTATGGAAGTTCCTGGGCCAGGGACTGATTCTGAGCCACAGCAGCTGCGCCAATAAAGGATCCTTTAATCCACTGTGCTGGAGTGGGATTCGTTACTGTGTTGACCTGAGCAGCTGCAGTCAGATTCTTAACCCACTGTGCCACTTCAGGAACTCCTAATTCATTTTTTTTTATTATTTTCCCACTGTACAGCAAGGGGGTCAGGTCATCCTTAGATGTATACATTGCAGTTACAGTTTCTTCCCCCACCCTTTCTTCTGTTGCGACATGAGTATCTAGACATAGTTCTCAATGCTATTCAGCAGGATCTCCTTATAAATCTATTCTAGGTTGTGTCTGATAAGCCCAAGCTCCCAATCCCTCCCACTCCCTCCCCCTCCCATCAGGCAACCACAAGTCTTTTCTCCAAGTCCATGATTTTCTTTTCTGAGGAGATGTTCATTTGTGCTGGATATTAGATTCCAGTTATAAGGGATATCATATGGTATTTGTCTTTGTCTTTCTGGCTCATTTCACTCAGTATGAGATTCTCTAGTTCCATCCATGTTGCTGCAAATGGCATTATGTCATCCTTTTTTATGGCTGAGTAGTATTCCATTGTGTATATATACCACTTCTTCCGAATCCAATCATCTGTCGATGGACATTTGGGTTGTTTCCATGTCCTGGCTATTGTGAATAGTGCTGCAATGAACATGCGGGTGCATGTGTCTCTTTTAAGTAGAGCTTTGTCCGGATAGATGCCCAAGAGTGGGATTGCAGGGTCATATGGAAGTTCTATGTGTAGATTTCTAAGGTATCTCCAAACCGTTCTCCATAGTGGCTGTACCAGTTTACATTCCCACCAGCAGTGCAGGAGGGTTCCCTTTTCTCCACAGCCCCTCCAGCACTTGTTATTTGTGGATTTATTAATGATGGCCATTCTGACTGGTGTGAGGTGGTACCTTATAGTAGTTTTGATTTGCATGTCTCAATAATTAGCAGTGTTGAGCATCTTTTCATTCCTGTTGGCCATCTCAGTGTCTTCTTTGGAGAGGTGTCTATTTAGGTCTTCTGCTGATTTTTTGATTGGGTTCTTTTTTTGATATTAAGCTGTATGAGTTGTTTGAATATTTTGGAGAACAACCCCTTGTTGGTCCCATTGTTTGCAAATATTTTCTCCCATTCTGTGTATTGTCTTTTAATTTTGTTTATGGTTCCTGAGCTGTGCAAAAGTTTTTAATTTTAATTCAGTCCCATTTGTTTATTTTTGGTTTTATTTTCATAACACTAGGATGTGGAGCTGAGAAGATATTGCTGTGGTTTATCAGAGTGTGTTCTGCCTATGTTTTTCTCTAAGAGTTGTAGAGTACCTGGTCTTACATTTAGGTCTTTAATCCACTTTTGAGTTTATTTTTGTAGATGATGTTAGAGAATGTTCTAATTTCATTCTTTTACATGTGGTTATCCAGTTTTCCCAGCACCACTTATGGAAAAAAACTACCTTTTCTCCATTGTATATTCTTGAATCCTTTGTCATACATTAGTTGACTATAGGTGTGTGGGTTTATTTCTGGGATTTCTATCCTGTTCCATTGATGTGTAATTCTACTTTTGTGCCAGCACCATACTGTTTTGATGACTATAGCTTTGTAGCATAGTCTGAAGTCAGGAAGCCTGATTCCTCCAGCTCCATTTTTCTTTCTCAGGATTTCTTGGCTATTAGGGTCTTTTGTGTTTCCATGCAAACTTAAAATTTTTTTGTTCTAGTTCTGTGAAAAATGCCATTTGTGATTTGATAGGGATTGCATTGACTCTGTAGATTGCCTTGGGTAGTATAGTCATTTTGACAATATTGATTCTTCCAATCCAAGAACATGGTATGTCTTTCCATCTGTTGTGTCTTCTTTGATTTCTTTTCTCAGCACTTTATAGTTTTCATAGTACAGGTTTTTTGCCTCTTTAGGTAGGTTTGTTCCTAGATGTTTTATTATTTTTAATGTGATGGTAAATGGGTTTGTTTCCTTAATTTCTCTTTCTGGTCTTTTGTTGTTAGTATATAGCAATATAATATATTTCTTTGTATTCACTTTGAGTCCTGCAACTTTACTGAATTCATTGAATTAGTCATAATTTAAAATAACTCAAAATCCTTTGGGTATTAAAAAGTAGGAATGGAATAGTCACAATTTCTGGATTTTCTCTTGCCCTAACTTTGCATCTGTAGGCTTCCAAATTGCATTCTCTTTCTCAGAAATTCAATTGGTCTTCAGTTTTTAAATCTAAAATCTTTTTTTTCTTTTATTTCTTTTCTTTTATTTTCCCACTGTACAGCAAGGGGATCAAGTTATCCTTACATGTATACATTAATTCCCCCCCACACACCCTTTGTTCTGTTGCAACATGAGTATCTAGACAAAGTTCTCAATGCTATTCAGCAGGATCTCGTAAATCTATTCTAAGTTGTGTCTGATAACCCCAAGCTCCTGATCCATCCCACTCCCTCCCTCTCCCATCAGGCAGCCACAATTCTATTTTCTAAGTCCATGATTTTCTTTTCTGTGGAGATGTTCATTTGTGCTGTATATTAGATTCCAGTTATAAGTGATATCATATGGTATTTGTCTTTGTCTTTCTGACTCATTTCACTCAGTATGAGATTCTCTAGTTCCATCCATATTGTTGCAAATGGCATTATGTAATTCTTTTTTATGATTGAGTAGTATTCCATTGTGTATATATACCATATCTTCTGAATCTAATCATCTGTTGATGGACATGTGGGTTGTTTCCATGTTTTGGCTATTGTGAATAGTGCTGCAATGAACATGCGTGTGCATGTGTCTCTTGTAAGTAGAGTTTTGTCCAGATATATGCCCAAGAGTGGGATTGCAGGGTCATATGGAAGTTCTATGTATAGATTTCTAAGGTATCTCCAAACTGTTCTCCATAGTGGCTGTACCAGTTTACATTCCCATCAACAGTGTAGGAGGGTTCCCTTTTCTCCACAACCCCTCCAGCACTTGTTTAAATCTAAAATCTTCAAAGAGGATGCAGTGCACAAAAAATGTGATGGGATCAAAATTAGTCTGTGGTTTTTAAATTAATACTCTGTGGACTGGACTCTTCATGTTTCTTTACTTTTTGTTTCTTCTTTTTTTGTGTGTGCTTTTTAGGGCCTCACCTGAAGTATATTGAAGTTCCCAGGTTCTTAGACTAGGAGTTGAATCAAAGCTGCAGCTGTTGGCATACACCATAGCCACAGCAATATAGGATCCAAGCTATGTCTGCGACCTACACTGCAGGTCATAGCAATGCCAAATCCTTAACCCATGGACTGAGACCAGGTATTGAACCCTCATCCTCATGGATACTTCATTACTGCTGAGCCACAACAGGAACTCCCTCTTTCCTTTTTGTTACCATGTATAGCCTTCAGATGTGTGTCATTTACCACTCATCCTATTATATTTTGGATTGCCAGTTTCCTGAATTTAGCACTCTCATCACCATTATTTGCAAGCTATAATGAATAAAAATCCTGTTATAAAAATGTTCATGTATTTCAGTAAGCTCAAGATTGGACTTCTTGGTGCTAGAGTAACAGATATTTCCTGGGGTGTTGTAAAAGAAAAGGGACACCACCAATTCTTTTAGATTCTAGGCAGTAGATTCCTGCTGGAAATCAACAGATTTGTTGTTTATGAACAGAGGAAACTGGTGAAATTCCCCATATTTGGTGAAATTCCCCAAGTTTTATTAAAGCTACTTTGTGATGCAGTTGCTAAAAAGTTATTTTACAAAGATGCACAAATTTTTTGTCTAGTAACATTAGTATTAATATAACAGTAATAGCATAGAGAGGTTCTGAAGTCTGTTTTAAGATGAAAACTCATATGCCAGCAGGAAATAAACTACAAACAATCTGGAGAATTTAATGAGGACAACCCCCCCAGTTTTAATTACAGCATTATAAATGTGCAGATATAATAATTACATTACCTTGATGTATATTCTCCAGAGGAGCCTGTAAAATAAACCGGAAAGCAAGCAGATGGCTGTCACTAATAGCATCATTTCTCCCTGGGAACAGTATAGTTGCTGCATATAATTTTGTGAAAAATGGACTAATGGTGCCATCCCAAGCCACAATATAACATTTACATTTTTCCTACATTTCTTGTTTAAAATGCTTTTACTTATGGTTTTTTGCCAAAGGGTTAGAAAAAATTAACCCTATCAAGATCCTAGATTGGGAGTTCCTACTGTGGCACAGCAAAAGTGAATCCAACTAGTATCTATGAAGATGCAGTTTTGATCCCTGAACTCACTCAGTAGGTTGGCGACCCAGCATACTGTAAGGTGTGGTGTAGGTCGCAGATGCAGCTTGGATCCTGCATTGCTGTGACTGTGGTGTAGGCCAGCAACTGTAGCTCTGATTTTGACTCCTAGCCTGGGAACTTCATATGCTACCAGTGTGGCCCTAAAAAAAAAAAAAAGGAAAATAAAAGAAACTAGATTGGTTTAATTCCAGTATCTCTAGCCTCCTCTAGATGGCAGTCAAGTCACAGGGTTTTTTCAGCTACACCTGTGAAGGCCACAGTAAGAAAACTATACTTTAATCATAATAAAAAATAATAAGCGAATTAACAGTACCAGTTATACAAATCATAAAAAACTCTCATATTTACACAGGAGGGTTTCTTGTTTGTCACATCCCTCAAATAATGGCGATGATTGGGAAACTGACATAACCTACATTGAGAGGATTCATACAGCAAATGATGCCCATCTTCAGGCTGCACATAGAAACAAGAAGGAAAAAGACCACAGGGAAATAAGACCTCTGGACTAATCTGATCCAGGGATCACGTTTTCTGTGCATTGCATCCTCTTTGAAGATCTCAGACTTAAAAACTGAGGCCAATTGAGCTTCTGTGAAAGAGAACACAATTTGGAAGCCTGTGGATGCAAATTTGGAGCAAGAGAAAATCCAGAAAGTATGACTGTTTCATCCCCAGTCTCCAACATCCAAAGGATTTTGACTTATTTTAAAATTTCATTAAAGCAAAGTGTCACTAATGCAACACTAGTTTTGGAAAGGTCTGGTGGAAGACAAGTTATTTTCGGATTCCATCCAGGTAGACTTAGATGAGGTCTGTACTTGCTGCTCCTTAATAGCTAAAGGAATCAGTGTTTTAGGACAAGAATCTTTAACTTGATATTTTAAGTGACTGTTTGATTTTGACCCTCCAAGAAGTTGATCGTGTAACACAGTTTCAAATGCAAGAAATATTTTTGATTGTTTCTCTGTAGCAAACACTGTGGTACGTGCCAGGGATGTAGATGGGTGTTGGTCTCGCTCTCAAGGCCTCGGGAATGTACATTTTACTAGGACAGATAAAGACAGAGTGAAATGGGTCCCAAGTTTTTTGTCTCATGCTTCCAATAGGATGGAGAAAAATTGAGAAGACATAATTAGATTCTCCAACAAGGTCTTTGTCCAGGACTGGGATTTAATAAAGTAATAATGATCTATATCTTCTTTATCCATTCCTCTGTTTATGGACACATAGACATATATGGACAATAGCTTCCATGTCTTGGCTATTGTGAATAGTGTTGCTGTGAACATTGGGGTGCATTTATCTTGTTGAATTTTGATTGTCTCTGGATAGATGCCCAGGGTGGGATTCCTGGATCATATGGTAGTTCTATTTTTAGTTTCTTGAGGAACCTCCATACAGTTTTCCAAAGTGGTTGTGCCAATTTACATTCCCACCAACAGTGTAGGGGGGTTCCCTTTTCTGCACACCCTCTCCAGCATTTGTTTGTAGACTTTTTGATGATGGCCATTTTGGCTGATATGAGGTGGTACCTCATACTAGTTTTGATTTGCATTTCTCTAATAATTAGCGATGTTGAGCATCTTTTCATATGTTTTTTTGCCATCTGTATGTTTTCTTTGGAGAAATGTCTATTTAGATCTTCTGCCTACTTTTTGTTGAATTGTTTTTTGGTTTTGAGCTATATGAGCTATTTGTATATTTTGGAGATTAATCTCTTGTCAGTTGCTTCATTTGGAAATATTTTCTCCCATTTTGTGTGTTGTCTTTTCATTTCATTTGTGGTTTCTTTGCTGTGTAAAACCTTTTAAGTTGGAGTTCCCGTCGTGGTGCAGTGGTTAACGAATCCGACTAGGAACCATGAGGTTGCGGGTTCGGTCCCTGCCCTTGCTCAGTGGGTTAACGATCCGGCATTGCCGTGAGCTGTGGTGTAGGTCGCAGACGCGGCTCGGATCCCGCGTTGCTGTGGCTCTGGCATAGGCTGGCAGCTACAGCTCCGATTCGACCCCTAGCCTGGGAACCTCCATATGCCGTGGGAGCGGCCCAAGAAATAGCAAAAAGACAAAAAAAACAAAACAAAACAAAAAAAAAACCTTTTAAGTTTAATTAGGTTCCATTTGCTTAATTTTGTTTTTGTTTTCATTACTCTAGGAGGTGGTTCTGAGAAGATATTGCTGCTGTTTATGTCAGAGTGTTCTGTCTCTAATTTCCTCTAAGAATTTAATCGTATCTGGTCTTTAGGTCTTTAATCCATTTGAGTTTATTTTTGTGTACAGTAGGTGGTACATATATACAATGGAATATTACTCAGACATAAAAAGAATGAAATAATGCCATTAGCAGCAACATGGATGGACCCAGAGCTTATCATTATTAAGTGAAGTCAGACAAAGACAAACATGAAATCATTTATATATGGAACCTAAAAAATTACACAAATGATCTTATTTATAAAACAGAAACAGAGTAACAAACTTACAGAAATAAACAAAAAACTTATGGTTTTCCCAAATGGGAAAGGGTGAGGAGTATGGGATTAACAGATACAAACTACTTTATGTAGGAATTAACAGATACAAACTGCTATATATATAAAATAGATAAACAACAAGGATTTACATATATATATATCTGAATCACTTAGCTGTACACCTGAACTAACACAATATTGTAAATCAGTTATACTTCAATTAAAAGTATGATTTCACACATTTTAAAGATTTTATAAGAGCAACTATCCATCGTCTTTTAAAAAATAGCCTTATTGAGATATATTTCATATACTCTAACATTCCCCCATTTAATCCAATAGTTTTTAGTACTTTCCCAGTATGGCATATTGGTATTCACAGTATATATCACATTATATTCACGTTGGGCATAGTCTGATTTTAGAGCATTTTATTAACCTTCAAACTAACACTCACTCCTGATTTCTCCCAAACCTGCCTCCACCCTTTTAATTTACTTTCTATCTCTACAGATTTTCATATTCTGAATACATGAAAATGGAATCATATAGTATGTGGTCTTTGTGACTGGCTTCTTTCATTTAGCAGAACGATTTAAAGGTTTATCATGTTGTAGCGTGTACCAGTTACTTCTTTTTATTGCTGAATGACATTTCATGGTGTGGATGCATCACATTTTATTTACCCATTCTCCAGGTGATGGTCATGTGGGTGGTTTCCACTTTTTAGCTATTGAGAACAGTGCTGTTGTGAACACTGGGTGTAAATTTTTGTAGACAAATGCTTTCATTTCTCTCAGGTTTATATGTAGCAGGTGAATTCTGGGTCTTATGGAAGCTCTATGTTTCACACATGGGTGAACAGACAAACTGTTTTCCAAAGTGGCTGCACCATTTTACAATCTGCCAGCAGGGTATGAGGGCTCCATTTCTCCTTATCCTTGTGTACGCCTGTTATGTTTTGCCCTTTTGACAACAGCCATTCTAGTGGAAGTGAGACAGCCGCTCATTGTGGTTTTCAGTGATATTTCCCTGACGTCGAGTGATGCTGAGCACTTTTTTCATCTGCTTCTTGGCCTTTTGGAAGAGGGTATATTCAGATCCTTTACCCATTTTCAAACTGAGTTATTTGTCTTTTTTATTATCGACTTGTAAGTGTTCTTTGAATTTTCTGGATACCAATTCCTGATCATATACATGTTTTTCAAATGTTTTCTCCCATTCTGTGGGCTGTCTTTTCACTTTCTTGATGGTATTGTTTGTAGCACAAAAGTTTTTAATTTTGATGAAGTCCAATTTATCTATTTTTCTCCTGTCACTGTGCCTTGCTCAAGAAACCAAGAAGCCCTTGTCTAAATCCAAGTCACATAGAGCTGCTCCTCTGTTGTCTTCTAAGAGTTTTATGGATTTAGCTCTTACATTTCTACCTATGATCAATTTTGAGTTAAGTCTTTTTGTATGATGAGAGGAATTAATTTAATTTATTTTATTTTTATAACCATACCTGTGGCATATGGAAGTTCATGGGATAGGGATCTAATGAGAGCTGCAGCTGTGGGCCTATGCTTAACCCACTGAGCAAGGCCAGGGATCAAACCTGCATCTTCACAGAAATAATGCTGGGTTCTTAACAATGGGATCTCCAGGAATCCATTTGCAGTCATTTCCATGTAGATATCCAGTTGTCCCACTACAGTTTGTTGAAAAGATTACTCTTTCCCCATTGAACTGTCTCTGCACCCTTGTCGAAATTCAATTGACACAGTTGCTTTTTATTTTTATGTATTACCTTGAAATTCTTTTTTAGATTTATTCTGGGTTTTAATTTAACATGACATTAACATTTTCCAGATTACAGAGGAATTATATATTTATATTTTGTCATGTTGAGGTATGGTATTTTACCAAACCATTTCAATATATTCAGGCACTTCCATTGCCTCAATGACATGGAAAAGAAATACACTGACTTTTGACTGCACCTGGAATAAAGATTTTGAGTATCATCCCCTTTTGACTTAAACTGACAGGGAAAAATATTTTCTTTCATCAGGGTAACTGCAGAAATGGAGGAATTTCTGAAGAACCTCACGAAAGGAGGAATGAGATATAAAAAGCTGTCAGTTCTAAAGCACGAAGCAAACTTTCAACAGTACCAGCCAGGCAGGGACTTTTCCTCACTCTCTCTCTCCCCTCCACTGCGGTCCTTTCCTCAAAGTAATTGAAAGACGCTGATGCAAGAGTTAGTAGGCTGAAGCAAAAACTGGTGGGAAGTCATTTTGATTATTATATAGAAGTAGAAAATCCAGTATCAAAATAGAATCATGACTGGCATTTTTAATTGGCTGTAGGATGGTATTTAAGATTGATCCCAAAATCATGAGAATTCCCAACTTGTCATTCCACATAAATGAGAGGGGAAGAAATGATATAAATTCAGTTCTCACAAGATTGAGACTTATAAACATTTCCTTTTGTCCCAAGGGATGGGAAAGGAAAATACAGAGAAGTAATGGAATCTAAACTTAAAAAAGTAAGAACATCAGCATTTTCTATCCCTTTGTATTGAGCAGGTTACCTGGACCAATCTTTAGCAAAAATAAAATTAGAACTGTCACTTAGGCAGTAAAGTATCCGCAGGTTATTCAGGAAAGAACTTCACTGTAGGTCCTCTGAGAAAAAAACCATTTTGCAACAGGGATGAATTGTGATGAGGTGTCAGAGGGCAAGACTAGCAAAGAACAAGGGTGAGCAGAACATCCAGGGAGGTTGTGTGTGGGGCTGGAAAGAAAGCAGGCATGCTGGAAAGTCAAGAAAATTAACATAAACTAAGTGTCATTTGCATGGAACATGATGAGTTCTGGAGTTCCCATCATGGCTCAGCAGAGAGAAATCAGACTAGCATACATGAGGACGCAGGTTCGATCCCTGGCCTCTCTCAGTGGGTTGAGGATCCAGCATTGCCGTGAGCTGTGGGGTAGGTCTCAGATGAGGCTCAGATCCTGAGTTGTTGTGGCTGTGGTGTAGGCCAGGAGAGGCAGCTCCAATTTGACCCCTAGCCTGGGAACCTCCATGTTCCATGGGTGTGGCCCTAAAAGGACCAAGGGAAAAAAAAAAGAGAGAGAGAGAGAGAAATAACATGGTAAGTTCTGATTTTTTAAATGCTTTTTTTTTGGCAAGCTTTTTGTTTTTTAACTATATGGTGCTGTTAAGAGCTTCATTGGTAAGCAACACGAAGGGCAGAAATTGGACAGGCACACAATGTGCAACGTTTTAGCTTAGAATTTTTTTAGATTATAATTTTACAGACTGTCCAGAAGTTTTGAGTGGTATGCAATATTAAGTCTCTCTGAAGGTGTATTGTCCTTATTTCTTGCTCTAAAATGGTGTATCCCTGAATCCCATGATTTAGAAGTGCTATTTCATATTCATGATGTTGCGGGTCAGGAACTCTCAAGGGCCAGGCTGGGTGATTCATCTCTGGTCAGTTTGGTAGCAGCCGGGGCTATGGAGGAAGCTGCTCTTCCACTCATGTCAGGGCCCTCGGTCTTTCCTGTCCTCTCTTCATGGCAGCATCTCATCCTCCAGGACCCTCTGCTTGCAGCTAAGCATCTCATGTACAGTGGTCTGCTTCTCGGGTGGCTGTGGGGTGAGAACACTGAACCCTAACTCTTTGATGTAGGTCCCCAGAACTTATCCCTTTGGAGAAAGAATTGGAAAAAGAGACTGAGGGTAGTGAGGCAAATAAGTGTTTATTTAAAGAGAAGAAAGAAAAGATACATGTGGAGAAAGCAAAGGCACAGGCTCTGGTTGGGGGAGGGAGGAGGGGAGAGAGAGACAGAAAGAGCAAGAAAGAGCAAGAGAGGAAGAGAGAACACGTCCCTTGGAGTTGGTTTAAATCACTTGTACGGTGGCAGGTGGTTTCAATCACTTCTGTGGGAGCCGTCCTTCCGGGCTTCCTCTGGCCAATCATCTTGCTTGAATGGCCTTGAGCCCACACCTGGCCTGACTCAGGGCCCTCCCCTGTGTGCATGTGCATCTTTTAGCCAGGATGGATTCTAGCACATGGGTCTCTGGGAAGTGGACGGAATGTACTGTGGTCTTGATAGAGATGGAGCAGACACAGGTATTTTTAAGAAGTCCCAGTAAAGGACTACAGATAATGAGGGAAACTTAGGGGACATTGGGAGATCTCTGTAAGTAAATAAATTGCTCAAAAAGCCAGCAGAACAAGGCAGCTTTGCTTCATTAGAGGAGCCTTGAGAATTGCCTCAGGTCCTTGGGTGGGGGATGGGATGAGGTCCGCATTCATATTCAGACCAAGGGCAAGAGTTTGAGGACTACCCTTCTGTATACTAAGATTTGAATACACCTTACCGTATACTAAGGAGGAGCTACTACTCCCAGAAAGGAAGAGGCAGGCTTTTTCAACCCCCACCTCCCTGCTCTCCTTGGCTGATAAAAACTGTAGCCCACTGGATCCAGCTTTCTTGCCTGCCTGCTTGCATCTCTCACAAGCGTTCTATCCTAATAAGTCTGTTTCTTGCCTATCACTTTGTCTTTCGCTGAATTCCTTCTGTGCAGAGAACCTCAGTAAGTCCAGACATTGGGTGAGTGAAAGCATGGGTTCAACTCAATCTGGATTTAGGGCGGGTTCAAGTCCCAGCACGTGGGTTCAAGTCCCAAACTGGGTTTTGGCCAGGTTCAGGCCGTTGATACTGTCAGTTTCAGTCTGGTGCCCTTCCTTTCTCTGATCCCTGAGGAACCTTTCTGCGAGTGTGTCCTTCTGGGGGTCTCCTTGACCTCAAGAATGAGAACTAGGGGAACTTTATTTTTTATCCCAGTGGGATGCAGCTCCTCCTTGCTCCTGCCATGATCTTTATCTGAAGTGTCTGTCCCCAGGGCACAGATTCCACTTGGTCAGCCTGGGGTCTATGATCTCCTGCCTCAGTTTCAGCCCCCAGAGACCCAGTGCTTGTCCAGTGCTGAGCCTTGGAACTAGAGCCCCATCAACCTGTGAGCTCCTGATGGTGAAAGCAGCCGCATTCAGTTTAGATACCAGGGTGGGGGGATAGAGCCCACCTCTCCAGGGGCAGAGGATCCAAGGCTTTGTGGTTTTCTTCAATCTTCCACGCAGGGGTTCTTAGCTGTTTTAGTTCTTGGGGCATCCTGAGGAATGGACAAAGGTTATAGAAAAGACAGTCTCACCCTCTCTTATATGCAGTTTATATGGAATCACTTACCCTGAAGACTTGAGTGTCTAAGATACACTGCTGGATGAATGGAATTCTAGAAGCAGTGTGACAGTCATTCCCTCCATGGGATTATAGCTGAAATGAGGCCTCTGTTAAACTGGCACCAATTAAATCTTGGAGACAAAGTTTTGGGTGAAGCAGAAAGAACAGCTTTATTGCTTTGCCAGGCAGAGGAGGCCCCAGCAGGCTAAGGCTTCCAAACTGTGTCCTCCCTTGAGAGGGGATGGTAAGGGGTCTTATAGGTGTAGCTTGGATGCCAGGGTTATTGATCAAGGTATTTACATTCTTTTCCCTCCATAGATCATTTCAGAGGTTGTCAAGGCCAGTGTCATTACTGTCCGGTGATGGTTTTCTGGTTGTCTTCAGGGTTATCGTACCTTGACCTTCTCTGGAATGAAGATGGCCTACAGGGAAGGGGTATGAGGGGGTGTTCCAATTAAAAAAGGAAAACACTTGGTGCAGTACAACTCTAGGTGCACTACTCTAAGGAGAAAGTAACCATTAGTAAAAGAGAGCAATTAAACAAGGAAGAGATCATTTGTGAAAAGCCAGACACTAGGTGCAATTGAACTCTAACTAGAAAGGAAACATTAACACTAAGTTAGTGGGCCCAGGCAGGGCATAACACAGTGGAGACTGTTTTAACTAGTTTTTAGCTTTAACAATATTTCCTAATCATTTACTCTTGAGTCAGCCTTTTGAGGCTGAGGGGAGGCCTGGGAGGCTAAAGAAAAAGCCTTCTATTTTAAAACACAAGGACTTAGGGGCTTGCACATGGTTTGGGATCCACTGGTCTGCTCACTCCATCTACATCTCCTCAGCCCTTTTCTTTCCTCCTAAGCACTCTTGACCCCTCCTCCAACCTTAACCATCTCCCCTTGAGGTCTGTCTTTGGCAGGATCATAGTTATATTTCACAAGGCTCATTTCTCTCCGGGTAGTAACAAATCTATGAGGTACAACTGGGTCAATATTTCTGCAAATGGGTTCTTCTGTCCATAATTTACAGCCAGCAGCAGACATTCTGTGACTTAAAAGACAGGAAGGCAACGATCTCCTGGGACAGTATTTTAATAGCCAAGTGTCATTGCCACTAACAAACTTTTAAACTGGGCACAAGGATGACCTTGACAACCGATTTCCTATTCCTGCCCAAACTGTTCCCCTGGATTGTGTTTTTAATCCACTGTAGTCAACACCAAGGTTGTTTCTCAGTTTTGTTCTATAGCATATAATGGCTGCATCCCCCAGGAACTGAAATTAGGCATCCTGGCTTGGGAATCTTTTCTGGAAACAATAAAAGACTTCTTCAGCTTTGTCTTTTTATAAGGAGGCTTTGCAGCCAGCTTCACAGGCCTTGTAATATAATCTCAAGACACAGCTGTTGTTTCAGAGAGTTCATCCATGTCAGCAGCAATTAAAAAGTCCTTTGTTTTCCAAACATGCTTCTGGGCCTGCCTTGAAGAGCTTGGCAAACAATGCCTCCTGTAGCTTGAGGGAAGGACTCTTCATTGAGCGTGACAGAAAGGGTGTGCAGGGTTTGTTTTCAGTCCTGTTTCATGATTTACAGCAGGCACACCCGCGCATCTGCCAGATGATGATGTTTTAAATGTAGAAGATCTGCAGTCATCACTTTCACACTCTGAGATACAGCCTCTTGTTGCTATAAGTAAAAAACATGCTTATGAGATGGGACAAAACTCAAACCACTCATGGAGGGGCTGAGTTACCCTGTTTCTTTATTTTTTATTTTATATATCAAAATGATGCATCTTTGGGAAGTGAGCCTAAGAGCCTGCACCTGCTGCTCTCCCTGCTGAGGGCTGTACCACAGGATGGAGCTCCTGGGCTCCTTGTGAGTGCTTTGTGCTTTGGATCATGGGTACCTGGAGCAGGAGGGATTGAAGGAGAGACACTCGAGGTGATTTCAGAGCTGAGAAGCATGCTCTTTTCCTCTCAGTGCCATGATCCTCTTTCGAGAGTAAAGGAAAGTCTCACAGAAAATGTGTGTAGTGTGGTTTTCTGTTCATCTCACTCTTCCCAGCCATGGAGGAGGGCCTCCTATGTATTTGATGAATGCCTGGCATGAATGTTTCCAATACCACTGTTGAAACTGAAACACTGGTGACTTGAACCCAGCCAGAATCCAGATTGGGGCTTGAACCCATGGTTTTTGAAATTAGAATCACTCACCTGGTGTCTAGACTTACTGAGGCTCAGATTTTTTGTATCTCAGTGCAGAAGGAATCAGTGGGAGACAAAGTAATAGGCAAGAAATGCATTTATTAAGATAGGACACTTGTAAGGGATACAAGTGGGCAGGCAAGGAAGCTCTACCCTGAGGACTAGTTGGGCTACATTTTTATAATCCAAGGAAAGTAGGGAGGGAGAAAAGACCACCTTCTTCCTTCTTCTTCGAGTGGATGCCAGGCTTACCTCACTAGCTCCTCTGTATTGGGTAAAAGAGTATTTGATCCTATGAGGTCAAACTAGGACAGTTATGGTGCTTATTCAAGTCAGCAGAAGGGTGGGAACAGATGCTAGAATGTGTTGCATCATCTCGGGTTTCCATATAATGAGGGTCCCCTCCTTTGGAATGTCATCTTCCCCTTAAATTCCTCTCCTTGGTTCTAAGGGTCATTTTCTTGCTGAACTTGAAGGCAGGCCTCATTTTATCTTTCACCTAATGACCCGAGGCATATCTCACGCTTTTATTTATGGTTTTATAGTTAAGCCAGTCTGCTTTGTTCCAAGATGTTCGGATGGCTTTCTTGAGTCATTATTAACTTACAGTAATATCCCAAAGTGCACTAGGTTTCCATTTCTGTCCGTCGTCCCCTACTGGGACTTCTACAACCACCTGTGTAACTGTTTGACTCCATCCCTATACTGTATTAGTGTGTGTGTGTACGTATGTTTCAGATAGTACACGTATACTTTTTTTTCACATTGTAAGTGCATGTGTGTATGGTTGAGGGGAGGTTAGAGAGCTCATCAAATAACAAACCCTCTCTGTGTTTTGGTCTCTAGACCTCTTTTTTTACTTTGGGGAAGGGGCGTAGAGGTGAGGCTGGGTGGGCAAAGGGGAACTAAGGAAATCTCTCATTTATAATAAGCTAAAAGCAAAATTGTGGCACAGCCAGGGAAACATTTTCCCCTCGCTTTTTGAGTAATCAGAATGAGCTGCTGGCATCTCAAATGAAATTCTGATTTACCTGCTTAATGATGAACTTTATATTCTTGCAAATATCAACACAAGCAAAACGAAACAGTTCAGACCTCATGATCTGGGGAACATAGAAAGGTAAAATAGGACAAAATATTTCCAACTCAAGTTTCCTAAGTTGACAGATTCTACAATGACATTGCAAGAAGGGATAGATTAGTTTTTTTTTTTTTTTTTTTTCCCCGTGTTATGGCTGCACCTATGGCATATGGAAATTCCTGGGCCAGGGACTGAACCTGAGCCACAGCTGCAACCTACACGAAAGTTGTGGCAACACCAGATTCTTTAATCCACCTTCCCTGGCCAGGGATTGAACTGGCACCTCTGCATCAACCCGAGCCACTGCAGTCAGATTCTTAACCCACTGTGCCATGGAGAAAACTCCTGGAGTAGACTTTTTAAAGTGAAGTTTTGAATGCCTTGTGAGCTGGTTGGTCCCTACACATCTTGGCTTTGCCACAGTCACATGATTTATGTGACTGGGCAGGAAAGCTGCCCCAGCAGAGGGTCCCCCACCCCCACACAATGCTTGGAGCTCCCAGGAAAGTCAGCTGGAGTGATAGAAGGTGTCCCTCCCCTGTGTCTGTATCATACATCATCTTTCTTACTCTGCCTCTGTCAAAGTCCAGACCAACAGAATACTAGTTGGTGGCAGTGGACTCGATCTCATGCTGCTGGTGAAATCTTACTGTGAACGAAAAGAGGAAGCAGTTGCAGGAGAGAGATCAAGTGATTGCCTCTGATCGGTGACAAAGCCAGGGTCTGAACCCAGGACACACTCTGATCAGTGACAAAGCCAGGGTCTGAACCCAGGTCTTTGGACCCAGTTGATTTATTCTTTCTATCTATCTATCTATCTATCTATCTATCTATCTATCTATCTATCCATCCATTTATTTATTTTGCGTTTTAGGGTTGCACCTGTGGCATATGGACCTTCCCAGGCTAGGGTCCAATCAGAGCTGCAGCTGCCGGCCTACACACAGCCTTAGCAACACAAGATCCAAGCCGCATCTGTGACCTACACCACAGCTCACAGTAATGCTGGATCTTTAACCCGTTGAGTGAGGCCAGGGATCGAACCCACATCCTCATGGATACTAGTTGGGTTTGTTTCCATTGAGCCACAAAGGGAACTCCTGGACTCAGTTGATCTTGAACATTATATCAGAAAACTTGACCTGAGTGTACCAGGTGCTATAGCCTGAATATTTGTGCTTCCTTAATTTTCCTATGCTGAAACCTAACCCACAATGTGGTGGATTTTGGAGGTGAGGCCTTGGGGAGATGATTGGATCTAAGGAGGAAGGTCTGTAACTAGGACTCATGCCTTATAAAAGAGGCCGCAGCAAGCTCTCTTGCCCCTTCCGCCCATGAGAACAAGAAGAAGACTGTCTATGGACCAGGAAGCAGGGCTCACTGGACACTGACTCTGCCTGCGCCTTGATTTTGGATGTCCAGCCTCCAGAACTGTGAGAAGTAATGTCTGGGGTTTAAGTGGTCCCATTTCGGGTAGATTGTTGCAGCCCGAGCAGGCTAAGGCACTAGGTTTATTTTTTTTTTAACAGTTTTATTGAGATATATTCTTATACCATAAGATTCACTCATTTAAAGTATACAGGTATGTGTTCTTTTTAATTTTTTTTATTTGTGCATTTTTTAATTACTCAATGAATTTATTACATTTATAGTTGTACAATGATCATCACAATCCAATTTTATAAGATTTCCATCCCACACCCCCAGCGCATCCCCCCACCCCCCAAACTGTCTTCTTTGGAAACTATAAGTTTTTCAAAGTCTGTGAGTCAGTATCTGTTCTGCAAAGAAGTTCATTGTGTCCTTTTTTCAGATTCCACATGTCAGTGATAGCATTTGATGTTGGTGTCTTATTGTATGGCTGACTTCACTTAGCATGATAATTTCTAGGTCCATCCATGGTGCTAAAAATGCCAGTATTTTGTTCCTTTATTGGCCGAGTAATATTCCACTGTGTACATCTTCTTGATCCACTCCTCTGTTGATGGACATTTAGGTTGTTTCCATGTCTTAGTTATTGCAAATAGTGCTGCAACAAATATTGGAGTACATGCGTCTTTTTGAGTCATGGTTTTCTCTGGATAGATGCCCAGGAGTGGGATTGCTGGATCAAATGGTAATTCTATTTCTAGTTTCCCGAGGAATCTCCATACTGTTTTCCACAGTGGTTGCATCAATTTACATTCCCACCAACAGTGTAATAGGGTCTGATAACATTGCAAGAAGGGATAGATTTGGTCTTTTTTTTTTTTTTTTTTTTTTTCAATTTATGGCTGCACCTACGACACATGGAAGTTCCCAGGCCAGTTATGTGTTCTTAAAAAACATATTGAGAATTCACTCATCACCACATTTTAGGACACTTTCATACCACACAAAGGAAACCTGTCCCCAGTAGCAGTTGTTTCTCAGTCACCCCCAGCTGGTCGCACTCCCAACCCTATGCAACAGCTCATCCACTTTCTGCCTTTGTGGATTTGCCTATTCTGGGTATGTGGGATCAATACACTGTGTGATCTTTTGTGACTGGCTCCCTTCACTTGGAATAATGTTTCAAGCTTCATCCACATTGTAGCCTGTGTCAGTACTTTATGCTTTTTTATTGCTGGATAATATTCTATTGTCTGGCCATCCACATTTGGTTATGCATTCATGAGTTTATGATGTTGATGAAAAATTAATCGACCTAAGAAAGAAAAGGAAAATTTTTTTGGAACAAAATTCGAGGACTATAACCTAAGAAGAGTGTCTCCAGAAACTCTGAGTACTGTTCCACTCCTTAGAATTCAAAAGCACAGTTATGTAAATTTTTTGAGACAACGAGCTGTACATTAAATGATGGATTATTGGAGTTCCTGTCGTGGCGCAGTGGAAACAAATCTGACTAGTATCCATGAGGACATGGGTTCAATCCCTGGCCTCGCTCAGTATGTTAAGGATCTGGTGTTGCCACAAGCTGTGGGGTAGGTAGAAGATGTGGCTTGGATCCCAAGTTGCTGTGGCTGTGGCGAAGGCCAGCAGCTGTAGCTTCGATTCGGCCCTTAGCCTGGGAACTTCCATAGGCCACTCATATGGCCCTAAAAAGCCAAAAAAGAAAAAAAAAGACACAGATTTTTTACAGTTTACATAATCCAGACATAAGTGCTATGTGACCCCTTATGAGGTCAAGGGGTATTGTCTTTAAGGAGTGGTTTTCTTGATGCTGAGAGGTTGTGGCCCTTGATGGATGAGCAGGTGTTTCTGCCAATGGCTTGATGGGTTTGGTGCATGCATAATGTGGATATGCAATGCACAGTGGGGGCAGAGAAGGGGCCAAAGGACAGAGAAGAATTTTTGTTTAAATTTTTCTTGTCTTGTCATAAAATGTGAATTTTAATTCACAATGGCATTTAGGTGTTCCCACTTTTTGGTTATTATGAATCTCACTGCTGTGACATTGTGGGCAAATTTTGTGCTTGTACTTTTATTTCTCATGGGTGTGTAACTAGGAGTGGAATTCTTGAGTCATACGGTAACTCTGTGTTTAATTTTTTGAGGAACTGCGAAAATGTTTTCCACTAGTTTGTTTTTAAAACAAAGTCCAATGTTATGTTAACAAGTACCATGAGCTAGGAAAACTTTTAATCCATTAAAAATATATGTATAACTACATATGCACATGTCTGAATACATTAATAAACAGTTAAATTATGGAACGGAACAGGATGCTTCTCATCACTAAAAATAAGACTATATAAAGCAAAAGCCTTGCTTTCCATATCATGGATAGGTTGGATGGGATATATTTAAACCAGCTATCAGAGACGAGGCTTTTCGTCTGCAGTTGGACAAAGGTGATAAAGTTAGTGTTGTCAGAGAGTGCTTGCATCTGCCGTTTCTAGATGGAGACAGTGGTAACAGATTTTTGATACAGGTGTTAGGAGGTTAAAAAAAAAAAAGAGGAGCTCCCATGGTGGCCCAGGGGTAACAAACCCGACTGGTATCCATGAGGACAGGGGTTCCATCCCTGGCCTCACTCGGTGGGTTAGGGATCTGGCCTTGACAATTGCTGTGGTGTAGGTCACAGGCACTGCTTGGATCTGGCATTGCTGTGGCTGTGGTGTAGGCCAGCAGCTTTAACTTCAGTCTGACCCCTAGCCTGGGAATTTCCGTATGCTGCAGGTGGGACCCTAAGAAGCAAAAAAAAAAAAAAAAAAGGAAAACATCTGCAAGAGAGAATAAGGGTGCCAGGGAAGGGCAGGGTGGGTTTTCACGCTGAGGGTCTCTGAGCAGCAGCTCTGTAGGATTTAGGACTTGGCATCAGTTTCACAGGGACATGGAAGGGAGCGTTGGTCTGGAAGCAGCCCTTGTAGGCCCAGGGGCAAGCAAACCCAATGAAGCTGTTTGATATTCCGCTTGACTTTCTATTCAGCGTTTTGCCAGCCTTTCCCCTAAACTTTCACCTTATGTGATGCAGGAATGCCAGGATCTCTGTTCTGCCCCAGGCGCCACACAGTCTTGGGACCTCATGCTGTGTCTTGGGCTCCCTCTTTCACTGTAGAATAGGAGTAATTACCCCCCCACCCACTTCCAGGGTGAGGTCACAGGAGGACAGTGAGAAATAGATGGCACCCAGTACTCGGGAGCTTTTACACTGTCTGATGGAACTGAGTTCTCATTGCAGGGGTTTAAGGGACATTTCCAGTGCTCCGAGCGCTGACAGTTTTGTTTCTGCACCTACCTGTGACTGATGCCCTGTCTGTGTAAAGCCCTTACACACACATTTCTAAGCTAACAGACTCAAATAAAAATATAAAATTGGGAAGAATTGACAAAGTTCTTAAGATAGTACATCAAACATGAAAAAGATTTCCTTGGCATATATTAGAAAAAGCATGGAGTACAGAAATTACAGAAAAATGGAACTTCTATTTCGCATAATTTCAGACTGCAGATGGGTCAGTTCTTTTTTTTTTCTTTTTAGGGCTGCACATGTGGCATATGGAAGTTCCAAGGCTAGGAGTCTAATCAGAGCTACAGCTGTTGGCCTACACCACAGCTACAGCAACGCCAGATCCAAGTCGTATCTGTGACCTACACCACAGCTCACAGCAACACTGGATCCTTAACCCTCTGAGTGAGGTCAGGGATTGAACCTGAGTCCTCATGGATACATGTTGGGTTCTTAACCCACTAAGCCACAATGGGAACTCCTGGTCAGTTCTTTTCTTTAATCTCCCACAAACACTTGAATTCACCACATGCCTAATTTTGCCTAACTTTGTTTTATTTTATTATTTATTTTATTTTATTTTAATTTTTTTGTCTTTTTGCCTTTTCTAGGGCTGCTCCTGTGGCATATGGAGGTTCCCAGGTTAGAGGTCTAATCGAAGCTATAGCCGCCAGCCTACATCAGAGCCACAGCAATGCGGGATCTGAGCCAGGTCTGGGACCTACACCATAGCTCACGGCAATACCAGATCCTTAACCCACTGAGCGAGGCCAGGGATCGAACCCGCAACCTCATGGTTCCTAGTTGGATTTGTTAACCGCTGCACCACAACAGGAACTCCTAATTTTGCCTAACTTTGAATTCTGCCTCTTGGAGCTCTTGTATTTTTGCCCACAAAATAGATGTGAAGGCACCTGAGACAGCTCAACCATGTGATTATTTTATTTTATTTTTTAATTAGAGTAGATTTACATATTGATTTACAATTTACATAGTTTCATGTGTGCAACAAAGGTATATAGCAAATACATGTGTATTTGAATATATACATATTCTTTTTTAGTTTCTTTTTCCTTATACGTTATTACAAAATATTGAGTATAGCTCCCTGTGCTATACAGTAGGTCCTTGTTGGTTAAGTAGTTTATATATAGTAGTATGTTTGTTAATCCCAACTCCTAATTTATCCTCTCCCACCCTTCTCCTTTGATAACCATGTTTGTTTTCTATGTCTGTGGGTCTATTTTTATTTTGTATATAAGTTCATTTGTATCACCTTTTTTTTTAAGATTCCACATATAACTGATATGATGTTTGTCTTTCTCTGTCTGACTTACTTCACTCAGTGTGATAATCTCTAGATCCATCCACGTTGGTGCAAATGACATTACTTCATTCTTTTTATGGCTGAGTAATATTCCATTGTATATATGTACCACATCTTTATCCATTCCTCTGTCAATAGACATTTAGGTTGCTTCCATGTCTTGGCTATTGTAAATAGTGCTGCCATGAACACGGGGATGCTTGTATCTTTTCAAATTAAAGTTTTTTCAGAATATATGCCCAGGAGTGGGATTGTAGGAACATAGTGGTAGTTCTATATTTAGTTTTTTAAGGAATCTCTATACTGTTCTCTGTAGTGGATGTACCAATTTACATTCCTACCAACAGTATAGGAGGGTTACTTTTTTCTCCACACCCTCTCTAGCATTTATTATTTATAGACTTTAGATGGTTATTATTTTATATTAAAAGATATATAATTCATTTCCTCTACTAACCTCTTGTGGACTAATACCACAAATGAACTGTTTTATTAGAACAGTCTTTTACAAGCTTCATTTAAAAAGGAGGGAATTTGAGATAAGGAACTATGGAGAAACAAAGCAGTGCTGGAAGTATGGCCCACAGTGCCATTCCTTTTCTGATTTTGCTCACTTATCCATCTAATTAGTTTCATTAGCATTTTGTATTAAAGGTCTTCTTAGACATTTCCCTTTAAACATTACATTAAAAACTTAGAAAGATGGCTATGTACTTTTCCTTGATGGACGACGGCAGACAGAAGTTAAGGCCAATGTATGAAATTTTAGTAAGAATAGATCGACAGAAAAAAATTATTAGAGAACATTACATTTTGCTCCTGCCTCATTTTATGAATAGCAGCTGTGCTGACACTTAATACCCAAGCATCAATATCTCAAGACAACAGAGAGACTGGTCTTTGTTATTTTTTTTCCACCACCCAAGGAAAAAAGACAAGGAATTTCAGCAGGGGCTATTTCTCAAGAAAAATGACTTGCATTATGAATGTCTTCCATCATTTGCCTCACTTCATATAACTTCCTCTTTCCTCCCTGCAAGTTCTCATTATTCAAAAATCATTTACCACTAAATTATAAAAAAATAGTTTCTCCTGGAGCAGGAGTACAGAAGCTGAGCATAAGTCAATAAACAATTATGAGGCTCTCAAATCATCAGAAAGATGCCACCTGAGACATATGAACTGCTCTGGTCTCCAGAGGCCTGGCACCTGGTTATGGAGCATCTAGAAGGGTAATATTTTCTCTTCTCTGGAAGCAGTGGTCCCTGTCATCTCAACTTAGAGTTTTTCTTTGAAAGAACAAAAACATGTTCATGTTTGGAGGGTGCATGGAAGACATACATGGGTATCTTTTCCTGAAGCGCAGCCTGAAGCACTCATCATACTTGGCAGACAGGAACCCTCCCCCATCACTTGCTCTCCAGCTACGTGACCTGCCCTGATCACCATTGTGATGTATTATTTGGCACAGTTGGGATCCAGGCTGGGGGGCTGGTCTGGCCTCTGTTCAGAGTTGCCTCCTTATGAGCGGGGTGACTTGAGCAGATCACTGTATTGCTTGCAGTCTTGGTTTCTTCATTTATGAACTAGAAGGACATGCACTATGGTTTTCTTTTAGAGATTTAAAAAGTATGGATAGAGTATGTAGCCTGTGATATGTAGGGCAGACACTGCTGGGCTTCCTTATTTTTTTGTGGCCAAAAGAACCCTAAGGCTATTTGAGTGATGGTGTGGCCGGGCCAGGAGTTTAGTTTTGATGGTTTCAATGTCACTGTGGCCACCCATTGTCTATCCCTATGATTGATGGTTTGGAGGCATGAAATCCAGTTCTGACCAATGATATATAAGGGGCAGCCTGCTGGGCCTTCCAGGGGAGATCCACCCTGAAAGGACAGAGAGTGGAAGGGAAATGCTCTCTCTGGGAAAGGAATTCTGTGCATCAGCAGCTGATCCATTATTCTGAGGCCAACCAAGGCTGCCTCCTCCTCCTCTGAGGATAAACAGTGAATAACCTATGTTTCAGCCACTGTGGCTCAGATTTTCTGCTACTGTAGCCCAAAGTATCCAACTCAAAGAGTAGACTGTTACTTATATGCATGAATCAGTAAATGTGAAAGGGGTAAGCTAATATTTAATAAACTGTTTTTGTTGAATATTAATGGAAAATAATCCCCAACTTAATTCAAACTGTAATTCTATGATACTTTCTTTTTTTTTTTTTTTGCAATTGAGAAATCTTAAAAAAATTTAAATATTTTTCTTTCAGGGAAGGTCTAACAATAAAGTTTTGCTGACAGTAGAGTTTATTTTAAAACAAAGCAGGAGGCCCTATAATCATATAGTGGGAGGGAATTTAGTAATCATTTTAGGGTCTAAAGTTTAGATCATCTTCCTGCCTGTCATTCAAGGGCACATTGAAACCATCTCAAGTAATAGAATTGGGGTTTTAGAATCTTTAAAAAACTGTAAAATAGCAACATTTCTAGATAATTTCTAGGTAATTCTATATTAGGTTCATGCATACATTAAGCGGCATGGTTAATAATTATGGATGTAGGAAGAAAGATTCATCCTATCAGCTGTGGAAAAGTACAGATTTTCTTATTTTCACAGTTCGCATGAAGGAAGGTCCTTCTTATTCCCTCTTTTAATTGTACAGGTAGGATTCACTGCACAGGAGAAGCCTAATCTCTGCTGTAGTTTCATTTCTACTGGAGATCTGTCTTTCCTTTGTTCTGCTTATACCTGACAGACCACAAAGTTGAGAGAAATATAACATTTCTGAACTTGTCAATTCTAGTAACCTGAAATCTTTCTGGATTTTATTAGACCCTCTGGTATCAACGAGGGCTGTGAATCTTTTGTCTTTGTCCTGAAAACTGCAGACAGAGGCCTTCTGTCACACTCCTTAAAAAATTGGTGAGAAATAGAACACAGCCCAGGAAATTATATATGTATACATAAATATACATATGTACGTATATATAATTATACGTAAATTAGTAATCAGATGTATATATAATCCATATATAATTATATGTTAGGTAATCATATATATTTTATACATAATTATATATGTTGAGTAATCAGATATTGTACACACACACACACACACACACACACACACACACACACACACACTTTTTAAGTACCAGCTACTCTAACGTAGGTGGTTGTTTGGCTTTGTACAATAGCAGCACAACTTCTCTGTCGAGTAAAATGTATACATCTCTTCTATGAAGTGAAGTCTGTGTGTTCATCATTCATCATTCAGAGAAGAGTTATGTCACCACTCAGTTCCAGACTGCTGTGTGTTAAAGCCTGTGAAAGTCTTGGAGGAACTGGGTGATGAACCATGAAGATGTTCAAAGCCCCTGCCCCCATGCTGTATGTGGCTAGTCCTAGTTGTGTGGCCATGTGTGCACGCATGTGCGGTTGGATGCTGCTGTGCAGAGGGCGGCTGGTGGCATCTCCCAGTCACCGCCAGGCAGGTATTTGGGCCTTGGAACAGGCACTGCTAGGAGGCAGGCAAACCTGAACTGTGTGGGCTGGGCTGTCACGAGGCTCCAACCTGGTAACCACTCCCTTGGAATGGCCGGGTTGTCAGTCTGCATTAATTCTCAATTTATTTAAGGCCTCCAATGAACAGTTTTATGTTGGGTAACATTTTGGGACATGAAACAGCTAAAATGTAAGTAACCAAAAACAGGTTTCCAAAGTTATAAAAAGAAATCATTGTGAACCCTTCCTCTGTCCTTGGGCCACCAAGGGGAGTAAGGATAGAGGGGGTTCCAGTGGAACTGATTTCCTCTGAAATCCTGTGCGTTTTATGTTAATATGATAACATAAAACTTGGAGAAGGGCCATCAACTTCCCCAGATGCCCGACAGGTCTATGAGACAAGAAAGCTTAAGAACTGCTGAAAGGAAATACAAGTCTTTTGTGCAATAGTGTCCAAAGAAAACAGCAACTAAGAAGATGAAGCAACAAGAGGGACTATAGTTAGGGTTTAGCACTGATCCACTCTGTCTGCTGCTTTCTCCGGTGCTTAGGGCTGGGGCTGCCTGCTGAAGGATGCACCTGTAGAGCCTTTGGTCATCCCCTCCCCATCCCCAAGAGGGAGGGGGTGGGCAGGCACCCCAGGACCCAGGTGCAGGCACTCCTGCTCCCCCAAAGTGGAGGGTTCCCGTGAAACTTGTTGTAATCGGAAAAGGCTCAAGTGAAGAAGCAGGTGCCTTTGGCCACATCTTGCTAACAGATGCACAAAATCATAAGCTGTGGCATCTGGGTGCTGAGATGCTGAGTGTGGTTCTGGGGAAGGAGCTTGGTGAGGCCTCGCTCGATGCTGGGGAGTGGGAGTGCTGCCTCTTAAAGACACATTGAACACTATTTTCACTTTCCACCTTTCTTTTCTTTTTGTTTGTAAAATAGAAAATCCTTTTGGGATTTCTTTCGGTTATGAAACACAGATTCTAGTTCTGTCTCTTGTAAAAGCAAAGTGGTGTAAAGTGAACTTGGGAAAAGTGGGGGATCCACATTCATTCCTCTTGAAGCATTTGGATTTAATTGTGGCTAAAAATGGCCGTATTTCTCAAAAAGGAAGAAAGTCCTAGTGCTTGCCAGGTTGAAGCTGGCAGGTAGTCACATTTTTTTTTTTTCTCTGACCACATTTCACTTTTATTACTTAGTGAAAGTTATACCCAAACATTGGAAATATGGAAGTACTTTCATTAAATGCTTTATTTTGAAAAGTAATACATTTCTACACATCAATCCTGTGATATATTTTTCGTGGGAAGTTTACAAATAGGAAAACAGACCCAGGGATGTGTATGTCTTGGGTGGACTTGTGTAGACAAAACCAGCTCTAATGACCTGTTTCCTTCTCTCTCCTTCCCTTCTTCTCTCTCCCATCCAGAATTAATCCAGTGTCAGGCTAGTGGTCACATTTTCAGAGCCAATTTAATCATTGTCGAAAGAACTTGTAAGTTTACACAGACTGTTTGTAAGTAAAGGCAGTTTTTCTCCCAATGAGAAAACTGTAAATAATGAAAATCTGCTCAAAGGTTATTTAAAATCTAAACAAGATGTTAGTTAGACTTAATGAAAACACTCATGATGTGTTTATCACTTGCAATTGAAGTACTATTACAAACTGTTGAGCCTGAAGTCTTAGCAGGCAAACAACAGAGAAAGCTGGCCTTTCTTTTGTATTTCAGGCTGAGAAGGGTGGAGGAAGCAGGCTCAGAGTGGCTGAAATGTCCTTGTGTGTTCTCTGTTGCCACTTGTACATTGTCTGTTCTGCCTTTCCCTAGAGTTTCAAAGCAGGGTAAAAAGTCCCTGATGAGGATATCTGAATTGACTTTCATTTGTGCAGCTAGTCAGCCTAAAAACCTTAGAATCTTCCTTGAATTTTCTTTTCCTCTTGCACCCTGCGTTCCACTTGTCAGCATATCCTATCCTCTTTACCCTCACAATATATCCACATGCTGTCATGTTTTGCCACCTCTTCTGAGAACATCCCTCCTGCCCTGTCTTGCCTGGAGGACTCTGCTGGCTTTCCTGTTTCCTCTCTTGCTCCCTTTAGACTGTTGAATTAAACACTTTGGGCAGCAGTCTGGTAAAATGTAAGTCAGGCCATGTTATTCCTCCATTCAAAAGTCTCCAGTGACTGGAATTCCTGTGGTGGTGCAGTGGAAATGAATCCGACTAGTATCCATTCGGATACGGGTTCAATCCCTGTTCTCGCTCAGTGGTTTACAGATCTGGCATTGCCGTGAGCTGTGGTGCAGATCACAGATTCAGCTTGGATCCTGCATTGCTACAGCCATGGTATAGGCCAGCAGTTGTAGCTCCAATTCCATCCCTAGCCTGAGAACTTCCATATGCGGTGGGTGTGGCCCTAAAAAGAAAATAAATTAGTCTCCAGTGACTAATTGAAAAAGATACATGCACCCCTATGTTCATTGCAGCACTGCTTACAATAGCCGAGACATGGGAACAACCTAATGTCTATCAACAGATGAGTGGATTAAGAAGATGTGTTCAAGTTCTGTGAAGAATGTCCTTGGTAGTGTGATAGGGATTGCACTGAATCTGTAGATTGCCTTAGGTAGTGTAGTCATTTTGGTAATATTAACTCTTCCAGTCCACAAGCAAGGTATATCTTTCCATCTGTTTGTGTCATCTTTGATTTCTTTCATCAGTGTCTTATAATTTTCAGAGTACAGGTCTTTTGTCTCTTTAGGTATGTTTACTCCTAGGTATTTTATTCTTTTGGATGTGATGGTAAATGGGATTGCTTCTCTAATTTCTCTTTCTGCTCTTTCATTGTTAGTGTATCGAAATGCCATTGATTTCTGTGTATTAATTTTGTATCCTGTGACTTTGCCAAATTCATGGATGAGCTCGAACAGTTTTCTGATAGAGTCTTTAGGATTCTCTAGGTATAGTATCATGTCATCTGCAAATAGGGATAGTTTTACTTCTTCCTTTCCAATTTGGATTTCTTTTGTTTCTTTTACTTCTCTGATTGCTGTGGCTAGGACTTCCAAAACTATGTTGAAGAGTAGTGGCAAGAGTGGACATCTTTGTCTTGTTCCTGATCTCAGCGGGAATTCTTTCAGCTTTTCCCTATTGAGAATGATATTCGCTGTGGGATTGTCATATATGGCCTTTATCATGTTGAGGTAGGTTCCTGCTATGCCCACTTTCTGAAGGGTTTTTATCAGAAACGGGTGTTGGATTTTGTCAAAGGCTTTTCCTGCATCTATTGAGAGGATCATATGGTTTTTATTCTTCAGTATGTTAATGTGGTGTATCACACTGATGGATTTGTGGATATTGAAGAACTCTGGCATCCCTGGCTGGGATAAATCCCACTTGATCATGATATACAATTTTTTTTTTATTATACTGTTGGTGGGATTGTAAATTGGTGCAACCACTCTGGAAAACAGTATGGAGATTCCTCGGAAAACTAGAAATAGAATTACCATTTGATCCAGCAATCCCACTCCTGGGCATCTATCCAGAGAAAACCACAACTTGCGAAAACACATGTACTCCAATGTTCATTACAGCACTATATACAATAGCCAAGACATGGGAACAACCTAAATGTCCATCAACGGAGGTGTGGATCAAGAAGATGTGGTACATATACACAATGGAATATTACTCGGCCATTAAAAGGAATGAAATACCGTCATTTTTAGCAACATGGATGGACCTAGAAATTGTCATGCTAAGTGAAGTCCGCCATACAATGAGACACCAACATCAAATGCTATCACTGACATGTGGAATCTGAAAAAAGGACAGACTGAATTTCTTTGCAGAACAGATGTTGACTCTCAGACTTTGAAAAACTTATGGTCTCCGGAGGAGACAGTTTGGGGGGGTGGAGGGATGTGCTTGGGTTGTGGGATGGAAATTATGTGAAATTGGACTGTGATGATCATTATACAACTATAGATGTGATAAATTAATTTGAGTAATAAAAAATAAAAAGAAGATGTGTTACATACACAATGGAGTACTACTCAGCTACAAAAAGGAGTGGCATTTTGCCATCTGCAGCAACATAAATGGACTTGGAGGGCATTATGCTAAGTGAAATAAGTCAACCAGATAAAGACAAATATTGTATGTTTATATGTAGAATCTAAAAAGTGCAAAACACTAGTGAATATAACAAAATATTTGTTTTCACAGATGTAGAGAACAAACTCCCAGAGGGGAGAGGGAGGCAGTGGGGGAAAAGTAGGGAAGTAAGAAGTACAAATGCTTAGATATAAACCAAGCTGCAAGGATACATTGTACAACACAGGGAGTATAGCCAATATTCTATAATAACTATAAATGAACTATACCTTTAAAAATTGTAAATCACTCTATTGTATGCCTATAACTTCTATGATATTGTTCAGCAACTATACTTCTGTTAAAACCCTCTCCAGTGGCTTCCCGTCTCACAGGGACTCCCTCTCCCCAGCCATACCCTCTGGTGGCCCACACGCCCCATCGTCCATCCTGGCCAACAGCTCTCTGGCCTCATCTATTACTTTCTCCCACTCACTCTGCTCCAGCTGTTTTGGTCCACTGGTTCCACCTTCTCTCCAAAGCCTAGAACAGTGGCTGGCATGTAGTAGGTGCTCAATACATTTTGAATACACACATGGTAACTCAGGTATGTTTTGGGCTCATACTGTCTTCTGAAACCCAAAGAAAAAGTGGCTTTGATTTTGCATTTTATGTTTAGCTCCTCACCTCTCTGATGAGTTCTGGGGAACATATATTTCTTTTTCCATTGGCTCTGAATCCCTGTTTCCTCAGAAGTTTTCAGTCCCAGTCTGCCTCTGCTTCCCCTCTGCCTGTTCCATTTTCTTTATCTTGCTGTCCTTGTGGGCACCTTCACATCCTTTGCTCCCTAGGGTTCTGTGTGCAGCTGTCCTTGTTAAAGATTTGGAATAGTGGATCATATAACAACACCTAAAATGAAATCACAGAAAGTTCCCGTTTTGGCTTAGCGGAAATGAATCCGACTAGTATCCATGAGGATGTGGGTTCAATCCCTGGACTCGCTCAGTGTTTTAAGGATCCAACATTGCTGTGAGCTGTGGTGTAGATCACAGATTTGGCTTGGATCCTATGTTGCTGCAGCTGTGGTGTAGGCCGGTAGCTGTAGCTCTGATTTGACCCTTAGCCTGGGAACTTCCATATGCCTTGGGTGCAGCCCTATAAAGCAAAAAAAAAAAAAAAAAAAAAAAAAGAAATTACAGGGCAACTCTTACATTTAGATTTTAGGTGTCTGCTTTCTTAAGAGTCACTTGTTTTTCATGCGGGACTTGGGATAGTTGTATCTACTCAAGCTTCAGACCCTCTCCTCTTCCCCTTTTCCCTGGTCCTTCTGCTTTCTCTTTGCCAAGGTTCTACTTTAGGACATCTGACTGTTAGTGCCTTCTTTTGATTTTGAGTTTAAATCTATCTCATATAATTTTTACTCATTTGTGGATAAAATCAGTTTTCTTAGGGTTTGCTAATGGCTTGGCAGTTAAGGATTCAGTCATTGTCACTGCCCGTGGCTTGAGTTACTATTGTGGTGCAAATTCAATACCTGGCCCAGGAACTTCTGCATGTGGAGGCATGGCCAAAAAAAAAAAAGTAGTTTTCTTAACCTGTGAACTCTATTTAGAACAAAGAGCATCCCTTTTCCAGTGTCACTGTTTTCTAGGGTGCTAGGAAAGTGTTAAAAATCTGCATATGCTTGACTAATTTTTTCAAAAAGATAAAAGCATTCTTCCATGTATTTATTTTGGAAAAAAATGTGTTGATTGAATTTCAACTGTAAGCTTTTGGCCATGTTACTAAGTTTTTGACACACCAACTTTTTACAAACACTTCCATAACTGATCTCTCAATATGCTAAAAATTTTGAACAGTTTTTAATAGTCCAATATGTATTTTATGAAATGTAAACATATTTTATAGGATATTTGCATATTACCCTTTATTGCAAAAACTTAGGAAAGTTATAGATAAACTATGTGAAATACCACAATGTTTGGAGACACTTTTGTGAAGCTAAGTATGCAGTTTATTTGGAGCCTACACAAGTTTGGTGTTGCCTTGTAGGACCAGCTGCTCATTGATGTGCAGCTTGTGGAGAAACTTAAGGAAGATGGTGAAGGCAGCTTCCCTTCTGTTCTGGGCGTTAAGTGGCACGAAGATTAATGGCCCACAATGGTAACTGGCTCTTGGTTACACATGTCTAGGATGTTCAAGGAACAAGACAGTAAAGGATGGGATCTCACAGCAGTTCTCCCAGGGCTTCCTCACCAGGGATTAGGTGACCTGACCATGCCAGGATGAGCCTGCTCCATAAAATTGCAGATGCCGTTTTTATCCTCACATGCATGGCAGTAATTTTTTTTTTTTAACTAAAGAAAATCTTTGCGTTAGGAAGTGTGCCAAAGAGAGAACAAAATGAAACAAATGCTACCAAAATCACTTGAAGCCAACCTGTTCGTCATCTGAGGAGAAATAGTTTCTCATTTTCTAATCAAGTGCTATATCCTAAGGTTCTCCTGCCTAGTATTACTTTCTGTTGGATTCAAGCCTGACAGAGGTCTATGCTTCTGAGAAAAACCCATGAGAGTGGAGTCTAAAGAAGCAGCAAGCCATGACTCACCATCTGTGAGCATGCTGCAGATAGATTAAATACCCAGTACTGCAAGCAAGCCTTTTCCATTTTAACTTTGGCTACTTTGTACTTGGGTTTGTCCCCTTCAGATTTTAAGGGCCTTGCACATTCAGCGTTGTCACTTAGCCTTAACATTTGCCAACCTCTGACCACCTCATGTCTACCACATGCTTGTGCATCAAGGATGAGTTTCCCACAAGTCCCTGCTCCTCTGGTTTCCCAGGGACTTCAGATATGGGTAGTGTGGGATGGGATGGTGAGCTCAAGACCACTACTGCACCTGGACTGTTAGAGGGAGCCTTGGAAGCTTGACCCCCGCCCCCAGGCCAGACTGCTTCAGCGCAGCAGGGGTGTGGATGTTCACAGAGCAGGAGAGTCTGCAGGTTAAGCTGCACCAGGTGCAGGAAGAGGCTTGAATGCCCCTCAGGTGAGTGTGGCAGAATTTCTGAGTTAAGGTTTTCAAGTAGGATAGTGAGACACGACCAAGCCTTCATGTGATTTAGGAAGAAGCTTTTGTGTTAGTGCCAAGGACCGAAGGGAAAAGGGGGAGGTTGGAAGAGGCTCTGGCTGTCCCTGCCAAGACCACAGGGACTAAGATTAGGGAGAGAGCAGTGAGATGGATGAGAAGGTGAATTTAAGAGCTAGTTCTGTATGGAAGAGGCAGGGCTTGGCACACAATGGAGGAAAGAGAGAAGATATGAAGAGCTGGAGGGGGCCTGGGGTCTCCTAGTTTGTGGGACTAGAAACAACAGTTCTGTTTGGTGAGGTGTGCAGTGCATGGGGTTGGACCTGGTCAAGGGAGTGATAGAAGTTTGCATGCATTGACCTTGAAGGACTATTGAGTCATTTTGCTGTCAATTCACATCCAGCTACCAGGTAGGATTTAGGGTATGGCCAGGGAAGAAAGACAGAAGATTTGGTCATCTCCTCACTGAGAAATGTTTTCCCCAACTTGAGCAAACACTCGCTCCTCAGAAGGTGGGTCTGTGTTTGGTTCACATGTGTCCCCACTGCCAGCACAGTGATTGGCGGGAGCGTTGCACTGAACACATGGTGAGTGAAGAGTGAATTGTAGAGTCATTTTACCATCCCCCCTCTTATTTCTTCTTCACAGTTCCTACAATTACTTCCAAGAAAAGAAATACGAACCTTAAATCTTTGATCAGTGTTTTCCCTCCTTTATTTGGAAGATACATTTGCATACTGGAGGAAGAATAGTTTGGATTATGTTTCCAACATGATGGTTATATAGTCCAGATTTCCAATTTTCCGTCTTTCTGAAGCTAGTTTTTTTTTTTTTTCCCCTATTGTGATGAACCACTTCTGCAAAGGCTCAGAGCTTATCACATGTCCCTCAATTAAAATGGATTTTATTATTTTGTTCAATGCCATAGCAACACAGGGGAAAAAAGAGAAATATTCAGTTATGTAATATTGGTTTTGCACCAAAAATGTAGCCCTTCTAATATAGAGCAAATAGAACCCATTCTTGGTTAGTAGCATAGTTAAGGAAACATTTTTGGAATGACAATTTTCTTTTCATAATCGAAATGGTAGAGGAGGGAGGCTTCACCATGGCATTTGGTCCAATCTTTATGTAGCCCATGTTGACCACCTACAGGTTTGGAAAGGTGATGGGGAGGGTGTAGTGAGAGTCTAAGAACTTTCCTTGTGTTTTGAGTTCCTTAGTGTTTTTCTGTATATTACCTTTCTGTGTTTTCAGAGATTCCCAATGACTCTTTTTTTTTTTTTTTTCTGGAAAGGACTTTTCATCTCTAAAATTGGTTTTTATGAGATTTGATTGAAATAATACCTTTGGGAACAGTATCCAATATAATGTAATGCTGAACAATTATGATAGTAACTGACAGCAGTAATCACCAACCTCTTGTAAACTCCAGAAAGAAAAGAGCTGAGTCTTTGTATGTTTGTGAATGTGTGTGTCTGTGTGGGTTAGAGTTTATGTGCAGCAGAGGATCTGTGTGTTATCCACCTGTGTCGGATGTGGATGAGAAAAAGGAGTAGTCACAGGACAATTCCCTGTTATCCTTATTTAGTGTCCCTAAAATAGGGACAATATGGAATCATCCATGGCATGTTTTCAGAGACAAAGGCTGATGTCAGGAAACCTCACTATCCCTTAATGTAGCTCTTGAACCAATGACTTTCAAGGCTGTTCTGAAGGTCAGGATGCTATTGGTAAAGCCTGCTTCCTATCTTTTCAGTCTGAGACTAACATGTTGTATCTGAAATCAGCAGATGAGATGCAGAGCCAACTACTGATGGGTCCTTGCTGCCTCTGGCAGGTGAGTCACCAACATTCAGAAGACTGCAGTGACTTTTCATTTTGCATTTCCTTTTCTATCCCCAGTTGGTGTCACGCGTGCAGTAAGGAACAGGGACAGTCTCCCTCATTGACCACAGGCTAAACTCAGTGATTTTATCAGGAATTCTGGTTAGGGCTGTCGCATTCCTGGGCTCAGACCCCCTTGGCCCATGTCCCTATGGAACAAAAGGAAGGTGCTTCTTTGCTCTTGGAAGGCCAGGCTCAGGGCCCTGCATTCTACACCTTCAGATGCCCAGAGCCGTGTCCTGTGTCTTTCTCATTCCTCAGGTCCTCACTCTGAGGCCACCTCAGGGGAAAGGACGAAGCCCTGATCTGAGTGTAATGGTGTGCTCCCTCCCCACAGCTAGTGGTCAGAGTGCGACCTAGGGAGGGTCGAGGTCCTGGCTGTTTTGGTCCATGAGGGCCCCAGCAAGGATGCTGCTTTCACTCTGGTCTGTTCTAAAGACGTGTCTCCTGGGAACAGACTCACACTGGGGCTATTTTCTGAGGCCCCGCTGGGTTTTTTAAAAATTTCTTCTCCAGGCTGTAGGGTCAGGACCAAGATTACCTTTGGGCTATTTAAAAGGGAAATGTCCTCTGTTGAAAAGAGTGAACTCCGTCCCCCATCTGATTTCCTCCCTTCCCACTACTCTGGGCCTCCTTTCCCTGCTGTGCCCCTGGATCTGCCGCTCCCCCCACCCTTTGTGTGCTGGGCTCCAGCAGGCACCCACCTATGGCTCAGGCCTCAGAAGGCCAGCCTGCCTTTCCTCTCCAGCATGGGCTGGTTACTTGTTTCTGAGGGAAACAGGTTGGATTTGGATGCTGAATGCCTGTATTCTCCATCAGTGCATATGGCTATCTTTCATCTGGATGAAGCTCACTCCCCAGGGGTCCCCAGGGAGGGAAGTGTATCAGGGTCTTTTGTTTTCTTGTGAGCCCAGAGCTGGCAGGGCTTCTCCTTCCTTCTTTAAGCCACCACTTCTAAGAAGCTGACCAGTCACCATTCCATCACCTGCAGACTGGGAGGGGCAGGGACGGATGTACCAGGAGCAATTCCGCCAGGGGTTGGATGATCTCTGCAGGTCCCCCAGCCCCCCACACCTGCCACATGGGACCTGTTCCTGGCAGAAGAAGCCCAGGTGCAGAAGGGTGGGGGGCAGGAAGATGACTCATCCCAGAGCTTCCTCCTCATGTTCCTGTCCCAGGATAATCTGCCTCCTCTCCCAGTGCCCTGATGGGGTTCTTAGAGCCCTTATGCCTCGACCAATATGAGTTTCTCTTCCTCCTTGGAGGTGGAAGAAGTGCAGGGAGAAAGGACCACATGATTCCACAGTCAGTCACCCAGCCAGCAGGGTGTCTGTCCATGCTTGCTGCTGTGACAGGCTGGCTGCCTTTCTCACTGGGGTCTGTGACCTCAGCCAATGGGACCTCAGGCCTCTCCCCAGGCTCTTGGTTCGCAGGGCAGTTTTGTGTCTTGGCTGAGGTGCCCATGGGCCTGACTGCTCTGTGCTGGCCTCAGATGCGGTCCTGCCTGAAGCCTGCTAGGGTTAGGGCACTGGGTCTCCATGGGCAGGAGATGGGATGGGGGCCACACTTCACTTTCATGGCCGTAGTTTGATTTCTCTGCAGTAATTCACAGCACATCTCACTTATTCTTGCCTCTGACCCATCACTCAAGCTTCCCTTCCTATCTTGAGACCTTTTCTTTAGGACTATCAAGTTCAACTCTTCTTTCAAGGCTTTTGTCATCTCAACTCCAAAGTTCTTCCACAAATTTAGATTTATGTCTTACCGTCTTATACTTGTGCTCAGTGAGACCCACCAGGTCCTTATATCAATTCCAGCTCTTTTTTTATTTCTCTCACTGGTCAAAGTTCTTTTGAGTTATTTTCAGAGTTCTAGTTAATACACCTGTCCAACACTTCCAATCTGGTCTGCCTCTAATCTCAATGTCTCTGGATACCCAACTACTTCTTAGGGATCTGATTAAACTTAGTTAAACTCACTTCCCCAGTCAGCTCCAGTCCAGAGCTTGCCCCACAGCTGCTGCTGTCTGTGATCTTCTCCTCATCCTCATGGTCAATGCTGCTTTGCTTCTTCTGCCCTGTCCTCAGGTCTAGAGCAGAGTTGTCCTACTGTGACCCTGACCCCCTCGTGCTGGGAATGGAGGTTACCTTTTCATGTGGTTGAAAAAAGTTAAAAGAAGAACAAAATTTTGTGGAACATGAAAAGCATATGAAATTCAAATGTCAGTATGCAAAGTAAAGTTTTATCAGAACAGTTGTGGGTCACAACTCTCATTCATGCACTGGGTGGCATGATGGGAAGTTAGGGTGGAGAAGCCACACCATGTGACCTGCAGACCACGTGACCCAAAGACCATGTGATGCAGAGCCTAGAACGTTTGCTCTTTGGCGCTTTTGGAAGGATGTGTGCTGGGCCCCTGTCTAGATGCAGAGACCAGCCTCTCAGTATTCAGCTGCCTCCTGCCAAGGCTTTAATAATTGCATTTATTACTGAAATGATGTGGGCAGCAGTCACACCGCAGTCCAGCCCTTTTGCTGTTTTCTTAGGTCCACACCCCACACTCTCTCTCTTCCACTTTCTACCCAAGCCTCTCCCTGCCAGCAGTACCTGGAAGATTTCTCTTTCATCCACCACAGCTCAGCTCAGCTCCCCTAGAATGATGTCTCTTGGGGTCTTGCCTGGTTCTCAGGGCAACCCCAAGTGAGCAGATGTGGTTCCAGCTGTTAAGAGCATTGCATTTCTCAGTTTACTCTACCTTTTCTAAAAATGACCTTTAAAGAAAAAGCATTGTCTCATTGGTGATATATCAGATGCTTTACTATAATTTTTGTTTTAAGGTTTATTAAAATATTTGAGAAACAATATATCTGATAAATCATCCCCAAATGAAGTCTGTATATTAAGGTTTTCTAGAATCATAAAATTCCATCATGGCTCAAGGGGTTAAAGATCCAGCATTGTCACTGCAGTGGCTGGGGTTGCTGCTGTGGTGTGGGTTTAATCCTTGGCCCAGGAACTTCCATATGCTGTGGCATTGACCAAAAGAAAAGAAAAGAAAGAGAGGCATGGCTCATGATATGGGGTGGGAGGTGGAGGAATGTATTAAAATAAGACAAAGGATCGTTTTGGGTTTTAAATAGTTGAGCCAGAGGAGGAGGACAAGATGGCGGAGGAGTAGGGGGACACGCTCGCCCTCTCCCACAAACACAACAAAAAAAGCACATCTACAGAATAAATGACTCGCACAGAACAGCAACCAATCGCTGGCAGAGGAACCTAAACTCCAATAACGGCAAGAAGTTCGTGACATTGTTGGGCAGAACGGGAGAAAAGAGGAGAGTGAGAGAAGGTGAATCCGAGTGGGACGGGTGCTCCCGAAAGGGAACTGCGGAGGAGAAAGGGATCCCGCACCCTGGAAAGTCACCTACCGGCGAAAGATCAAACGAACCAGAGGAATCTCCAGATGCAGAGAAGAGTGTAGCAGTAAGTTGGAGTACGGAAAAGCCGATCAAGAACCCAACGGACCATCTGAACTATGGGCACAGTCACCAAAAATTGAGACGCCTGGGTGGGGGCTGGGCACCGAGACCTCGCCGCGGAAGGTTAATCCCTGAGAAAGGGCCAGGGGACGCCTGGGAGGGGGGCTGGGCACTGAGACCTCTCTGCAGAAGGTTAGTCCCCGAGAAAGGGCCGGGGGGCGCTGCCTGGGTGGGGGCTGGGCACCGAGACCTAGGCTCCAGAGATTAGTCCCCGGGCTAGGGGGGCGGGGCAGAGCGGAAACTGCTTGGGAGGTCTAGAAACCATTTGACGGAGCAGAGACTGCCTGGGAGACTAGAAAACAAAGCTGTCGCAGAGGAAGGGAGCAATACTCCAGGGGCGGGGAAGTGGAAAGCCACATCAGAGGGAACCTGGGAGAAGAGCCTGGTCTGCGCCCATGCTGGGGAGGGGAGAAAAGAAGGGGTGGGTCCCCATAGAATACCCCCCACGCCACAGCAAGCTTACAGGCCCGCTAGCTAGCTGAAAGCTGTGCTTCCCAGTGCATCCCCTCCCCCCACCCCCGCCACCCCCTACGCTCTCATGGACCTGGGGCTGCCTGCCATCCAGGAGGGCTGGCCTCAACAATTGCCTGAAGCCTACCACCGCAGGGGCTGTCCCTGCACAGGCCTGCTTGCCCTTTGGTGGGGCTACACTTCCGCAGAGCAACACCAAACACCACCAGCCCCCAAGAAAAGGCCTGCAGCCCAGAAAAGCTAGAACAAGCTTAGCCAGGCTGTGAATAGATCGGCCTAATTCTCGGACGGTTTTTCTGAGTCGGGTTGCCCTGGGGAGGAGCCTTTTCAGTTTCCAACGGCCCTGCTACCCGCCCAAGCCCCCAGGGGTTGCCCCACTCCCGTGAAATAACTGGTCAGCACCACCAGCCCCCTGGAAGAGCCCCTGCAGCCCAGAAAAGCTGCAACAAGCTCGGCCAGACTGTGAAAAGATCCACCTACATTCTCAGGCTGTCCTTCTGAGTTGAGCTACCCTAGGGAAGAGCCTCTTAGGTTCTCAGTGACCCAGATAGCTGCTCCAGCCCCCATGGGGTGATGCACCCCTGAAGAGCAGCTGCCCAACACCGCCAACCCCCTGCAAGAACCCCACAGCCTAAAAACACCAGAGCAAGCTCTGCATGACCAAGTGGAATCTGCTACCATCGTGGTGTGGACCTTCCAGTCCTGTCTGCCCTCAGGAAGTCCTCCTTTGCTTCAAAGAAACACTGTTAGCCCCATCAACACTCCAGAAAAGCCACACTGCCTCAAAAAAGATTGACCAACAACGCCAGCCCTCAGGAAATATTCCACGGCAGTGACAAGGCAAACACTGCCCGATAATGGAGAGTACAACTCCCTCAGGAGAAAGAAAACAACAAGCAAGATGAAGAAGCTGAGAAACCACCCCCAGTCAAACCAACAGGAGAACTCACCTAAAACAGTCAGCAATGAAACAGATCTCTGCAGTCAGACAGACCTGGAGTTCAAAAGAGAAATAGTGAAAATACTGAAGGAATTAAGAGAAGATATGAACAGTAATGCAGATACCCTCAGAAAGGAACTAGAAAATATAAGGAGGAGCCAAGAAAAACTAGAACATTCATTTGCAGAGATGCAAACTGAACTAGGGGCAGTGAAAACCAGAATGAATAATGCAGAAGAACGAATCAGTGATATGGAAGAGAGAATAATGGAAATCACTCAATCCGGTCAACAGACAGAAAACCGAATCAAAAAACTGGAAAGCAATATAAGAGACCTATGGGATAATATAAAGTGGGCCAATCTACGCATAATAGGAATTCCAGAAGGAGTAGAAAAAGATAAGGGAATGGAAAATATATTTGAAGAAATTATCACTGGAAACTTCCCAAATCTAAAGGATACTGGGTTCAAGATACAAGAAGCACAGAGGGCCCCAAACAAACTGAACCCAAACAGACCCACACCAAGACACATCATAATAAAAATGGCAAAAGTTAGTGATAAAGAGAGGATCCTAAAGGCAGCAAGAGAAAAACAGAATGTTACCTACAAGGGAACCCCCATAAGAATATCAGCTGATTTCTCTACAGAAACACTACAGGCCAGGAGGGAATGGCAAGAGATATTTAAAGTGCTCAAAGGAAAAAATACGCAACCTAGAATACTCTATCCAGCAAGAATATCATTTCAAATAGAAGGGGAAATAAAAATTTTTCCCAACAAACAAAAACTTAAAGAATACAGCAACACAAAACCCAGGTTAAAGGAAATATTGAAAGAGCTTCTCTAAACCAAAAAGAAAGGAAGGAAAGGGAAGAAAAAAGAAAAGAAAAAAAAAATAAAAAAAGAAGAAGAAGAGGAAGAACTAGGACTGAGGAAACTGCAATCAGAGAACAATCAATCAAATAAGCCAGCATACAGATTTAATCATGAACATGCTTCAAACAAAATAAAATTAAAAAGAAAAAAATAAAAAAGAGTCATCAAAACCATAAAATGTGGGCAAGGGATGTCAGGAGGTAAATAACCCTTTTTGTTTATATGTATGTTTCTCTTCTTAATTTTAATATAGTAATGAAGTGTTTGAACTTACAGGACCATCAGGCTAAAACACACAATTATGGGAAGGGGTTAGCATACTTAAAAAACAGGGCAACCAGAAGCCAAAACCAAATATTGCATTTGCAAAAAATGAAAAAAAAAATACACTCAAGCAGATAATAACAGGAGACCATCCAACCAAAAAAAAAAAAAAAAAGAAAGGAAGAATGGAGAACCATAGAATCAACTGGAACATGAGGTTCAAATGGCAATAAATAATCATCTATCAATTATCACCTTAAATGTCAATGGGCTGAATGCCCCAATCAAAAGACACAGAGTGGCTGAGTGGATAAAAAGGCAAAAACCTTCAATATGCTGCCTACAAGAAACTCACCTTAGGACAAAATATACATATAGATGGAAAGTGAAAGGGTGGGGAAAAATATTTCACACCAATCGACATGACAGAAAAGCAGGAGTCGCAACGCTCATATCAGACAAAATAGACTTTAAAATAAAAGACATAAAGAAAGACAAAGAAGGACACTATTTAATGATTAAGGGATCCATCCAAGGAGAGGATGTTACTATCATCAACATATATGCCCCAAACATAGGAGCACCCAGATACACACAACAAATATTAACAGACATAAAGGGAGATATTGATGAGAATACAATCATAGTAGGAGACCTTAATACCCCCCTCACATCAATGGACAGATCCTCTAGACAGAAAACCAATAAAGTAACAGAGATCCTAAAGGAAACAATAGAAAAGTTAGACTTAATTGATATCTTCAGGATACTACATCCAAAAAAATCAGAATACACATTCTTCTCAAATGCTCATGGAACATTCTCAAGAATCGACCACAAAGCGAATCTCAATAAATTTAGGAGCGTAGAAATCATCTCAAGTATCTTCTCTGACCACAATGCCATGAAATTAGAAATCAACCATGGGAAAAGGAAAGAGAAAAAACCTACTCCATGGAGACTCAACAACATGCTACTAAAAAACCAATGGGTCAATGAGGAAATCAAAAAGGAAATTAAAAACTACCTTGAAACAAATGATAATGAAGACACAATCTCTCAAAATCTATGGGATGCTGCGAAAGCAGTGCTCAGAGGGAAATTTATAGCAATCCAGGCCTTTCTCCAAAAAGAAGAAAGATCCCAAATTGACAACTTAACCCTCCACCTAAATGAATTAGAAAAAGAAGAACAAAAAAGTCCTAAAGTCAGCAGAAGGAAGGAAATTATAAAGATCAAAGAAGAAATCAATAAAATAGAGACTCAAAAAACAATAGAGAAAATTAATAAAACCAAGAGCTGGTTCTTTGAAAAGGTGAACAAAATTGACAAACCCCTGGCCAGACTCACTAAAAAGAGGAGAGAAAGAACCCAAATAGCCAAAATTATAAATGAAAAAGGAGAAATCACAACGGATACAGCAGAAATACAAAAAACCATAAGAGAATACTATGAACAACTGTATGGGAACAAGTTTGACAATCTGGAAGAAATGGACAATTTTCTAGAATCTTACAGCCTGCCAAAACTGAATCAAGTAGAAACAGACCAACTGAACAGACCAATCACTAGAAATGAAATTGAAGAGGTCATAAAATCACTCCCTACAAATAAAAGTCCAGGACCAGATGGCTTCACAGGTGAATTCTGTCAAACATATAAAAAGGGAACTGTTGCCCATCACCTGAAACTCTTTCAAAAGGTTGAAGAAGAAGGAATACTCCCAAAGACATTCTATGAGGCCACCATCACCCTCATTCCAAAACCAGATAGAGATACCACCAAAAAAGAAAACTATCAGCCAATATCATTGATGAATATAGATGCAAAAATTCTCAACAAAATCTTAGCCAACCGAATCCAACAACATACCAAAAAAATTATACACCATGACCAGGTTGGGTTCATCCCAGGTTCACAAGGATGGTTCAACATACGCAAATCAATCAGCATCATACACCACATTAACAGAAAAAAGGTCAAAAATCATATGATCATCTCAATAGACACAGAAAAAGCATTTGGCAAAGTTCAACATCCATTCATGATCAAGACCCTCGCCAAAGTGGGTATAGAGGGAACATTCCTGAATATAATCAAAGCCATTTATGATAAACCCACAGCAAATATAATACTCAATGGGGAAAAACTGAAAGCCTTCTCACTCAAATCTGGAACAAGACAGGGATGCCCACTCTCACCACTGCTCTTCGACATAGTTTTGGAAGTCCTAGCCACAGCAATTAGACAAACAAAAGAAATAAAAGGCATCCATATAGGAAGAGAAGAGATCAAACTGTCACTGTATGCAGATGATATGATACTATACCTAGAAAACCCTAAGGACTCAACCCCAAAACTCCTTGAACTGATTAATAAATTCAGCAAAGTGGCAGGATATAAGATTAACATTCAGAAGTCAGTTGCATTTCTGTATACCAGCAATGAAGCATCAGAAAAGGAATACAAAAATATGATACCTTTTAAAATTGTACCTCACAAAATCAAATACCTCGGAATACACCTGACCAAAGAGGTAAAGGACCTATATGCCGAGAACTATAAAACTTTCATCAAAGAAATCAAAGAAGATGTAAAGAAATGGAAAGATATTCCACGTTCCTGGATTGGGAAAATCAATATTGTGAAAATGGCCATACTACCCAAAGCAATCTACAGATTCAATGCAATCCCTATCAAATGACCCATGACATTTTTCACAGAACTAGAACAAACAATCCAAACATTTATATGGAACCACAAAAGACCCAGAATCGCCAAAGCAATCCTGAGAAACAAAAACCAAGCAGGAGGCATAACTCTCCCAGACTTCAAGAAATACTACAAAGCCACAGTCATCAAAACAGTGTGGTATTGGTACCAAAACAGACAGACAGACCAATGGAACAGAATAGAGAATCCGGAAATAAACCCTGACACCTATGGTCAATTAATCTTTGACAAGGGAGGCAAGAACATAAAATGGGAAAAGGAAAGTCTATTCAGCAAGCATTGCTGGGAAACCTGGACAGCTGCATGCAAAGCAATGAAACTAGAACACACCCTCACACCATGCACAAAAATAAACTCCAAATGGCTGAAAGACTTAAATATACGACAGGACACCATCAAACTCCTAGAGGAAAACATAGGCAAAACACTCTCTGACATCAACATCATGAATATTTTCTCAGGTCAGTCTCCCAAAGCAATAGAAATTAGAGCAAAAATAAACCCATGGGACCTCATCAAACTGAAAAGCTTTTGCACAGCAAAGGAAACCAAAAAGAAAACAAAAAGACAACTTACAGAATGGGAGAAAATAGTTTCAAATGATGCAACGGACAAGGGCTTAATCTCTAGAATATATAAGCAACTTATACAACCCAACAGCAAAAAAGCCAATCAATCAATGGAAAAATGGGCAAAAGACCTGAATAGACATTTCTCCAAAGAAGATATACAGATGGCCAACAAACACATGAAAAAATGCTCAGCATCGCTGATTATAAGAGAAATGCAAATCAAAACTACCATGAGATACCACCTCACACCAGTCAGAATGGCCATCATTAATAAATCCACAAATAACAAGTGCTGGAGGGGCTGTGGAGAAAAGGGAACCCTCCTGCACTGCTGGTGGGAATGGAAACTGGTACAGCCACTATGGAGAACAGTTTGGAGATATCTTAGAAATCTATACATAGATCTTCCATATGACCCTGCAATCCCACTCTTGGGCATATATCTGGACAAAGCTCTACTTAAAAGAGACACATGCACCCGCTTGTTCATTGCAGCACTATTCACAATAGCCAGGACATGGAAACAACCCAAATGTCCATCGACAGATGATTGGATTCGGAAGAAGTGGTATATATACACAATGGAATACTACTCAGCCATCAAAAAGGATGGCATAATGCCATTTGCAGCAACATGGATGGAACTAGAGAATCTCATCCTGAGTGAAATGAGCCAGAAAGACAAAGCCAAATACCATATGATATCCCTTATAACTGGAATCTAATATCCAGCACAAATGAACATCTCCTCAGAAAAGAAAATCATGGACTTGGAGAAGAGACTTGTGGTTGCCTGATGGGAGGGGGAGGGAGTGGGAGGGATTGGGAGCTTGGGCTTATCAGACACAACCTAGAATAGGTTTACAAGGAGATCCTGCTGAATAGCATTGAGAACTATGTCTAGATACTCATGTTGCAACAGAAGAAAGGGTGGGGGAAAAAACTGTAACTGCAATGTATACATCTAAGGATAACCTGACCCCCTTGCTGTACAGTGGGAAAATAATAAAAAAAAAAAAAAAGAAAAAAAAATAGTTGAGCCAATGGTTTTTTTTTTTAACTTTTTTTTCCCATTTTTTTATTACTCAAATGAATTTATCACATCTGTAGTTGTATAATGATCATAACAATCTGATTTCACAGGATTTCCATCCCACAGCCCACATCCCCCCACCCCCCAAACTGTCCCCTCCAGAGACCATAAGTTTTTCAATGTCTGTGAGTCAGCATCTATTCTGCAAAGAAGTTCAGTCTGTCCTTTCTTCAGATTCCACATGTCAGTAAAAGCATTTAATGTTGGTGTCTCATTGTATGGCTGACTTCACTTAGCATGATAATTTCTAGGTCCATCCATGTTGCAAAAAATGCTGGTATTTCATTCTTTTTAATGGCTGAGTATTATTCCATTGGTTTTTTAAGGTTAAAAAGATGACAGTTCAGTAAAATCCTGATGTATCTTCATAGTAGCAACAGATACAAGTTGTGAATATTAGCTGACATGGTTGAAATAAAGACATCTTTACAGATACCCAGGAGAAGTATATGCAAACCTTGCCTGAAAGGTCATATAATTAAGGTACATCCATGTTTACTAAATAATTACCCTCTTTTTTGTGAACTGTACAAATTACAATTCTTAGATCATTATATCAGAGGAACAAAAGTGTTTCTGAGAAAAAAGTGAGGTGATTGAGGCCCCGAGAAGCAATAATTCACTTAAGTTCCCATAAGAGGTGGATAGTGGTCATTGTCCACCTGAGACCAGGACTTGGGGTTCCTGCCCACCCGCCCCTGCACCTTTGTGCCACCAGCTCCCTAGATTTCTTTTAACTTTTCTCCTAGTAATTAACAGTGAAAGCAAGTAAACAAATACAGAAACAAACTCTTCATTTCACATATTTAACATGGGGTGCACAATTATCTAAAGTCATAATCTTGACATGGCGCTAAGTGTAGGAAGTTGTTCAGGGAGACAGTTGTGCCCAGGATGCAGATGGGGGTGGGGGGCAGAGGCCCCTTCCCAGCTTCCTTTGTTAACAGCACAGTACCCAAGGCCATCAGCTCCACTGAGCTGCAAAAGCAATGAGTATTTTATCTCCTAGACTCTTCCACTGTTCCTATTGTCCCGCCTCATCACTAATTTAAGATAACTTGATGGCATTTAAGTAGGAGAAAAGAATTTGTATGTAAATGAGGGAGAGGACAAAAATTGGCTATTAAAGTCCATTGGATTTAAGAAAATTTCAAGTTTGATTAAGAAACCATGACTCTACAAAAGTGTTTAATAATATCTGGAGACTTCTTTTCTATTAAATTATTTTATTTTGAGACTAATAATGTGATTTCTCTTCGAGTCAAATGAAGTCTGCCCGCAGCTTTGTAATAAAAGGCAACAAGGTAAAAAGTCGCTGAAACTTTGTCTGCCTGAGCTGTATGTAGCATTACAACCATTTACATCAGTGAGCAGGGGCATTTCTGCTACTTTGTTCTTTTTTAAAAGAGAAATCTGACTTTTTCTCATGATGTATATGTATATGAGGGGTGTGTATAAATACACTTATAATAATAAAATTATTATTATAAGAGAACTATGATCTACTTCACATAGATATTTCAAAGCTTTAAAATCATGTAAACATGGGAGTTCTCTCATGGCTCAGTGGTTAGCAAACCCAACTAGGATCCATGAGGATTCGAGTTTGATCCCTTAGTGGGCTAAGGGTCCGGCGTTGCTGTGAGCTGTGGTGTAGGTCACAGACACGGCTTGGAGCTGGCGTTGCTGTGGCTGTGGCGTAGGCTGGCGGCTGCAGCTCCCATTCAACTTCTAGCCTGGGGACCTCCATATGCCTTGGGTGCAGCCCTAAGAATAATATCATGTAAACACACTACAGGGTTAAAACAATTCATGTTAATGGTTATCATTTGAAGGTAGTCACTGCTAATCTCTCAGAGAATGTGGGGCACCTTACAGTTGTAAGTGCATTGTAGAATGACATATTTATGGAAGAACACAGCAGAGGCCATCCACTCAAGGTTGAAGAAATAAGAATGATTTCCTGCCATCAAATCTGGCCCTTGGAAGCTCACTAGCTCCAACCTCTTTTCTTAGGTGGGAACAAGAGTAGGGGGTTCCAGACTGAATTGATCAGTTATAAACACTTGATACTCTACTTTCACATTTTGTTTTAGTTTTTAAACATCTAAAATATTGAGTAAATGTATCAGTATTTGTTTGGCAAGGAAGAGAGAGAGGGAGAATATGATGTGTGTGAGAGAATGAACCACTGTATACATTTTCCACCATAATGGGGCAAGTTGAAAGACATTTCATAAAATTGAAAAGAAATAAAATTTAACTCTTAAAACAACCTTTTGCAGTGCTGCTGTTGTCAGTCAGCTTTGACCTTGATTTATGGACAGATTGTCCAGGTGTCCTCTTGTTGGGGAAAAGAAAAGCATTCTGAATTTGTTCCCTGAAGCTTTACCATTGATTTCTCAGAAGGATCTAAGGGGGGTGCGCTCCTTGAAATCATTTTCCTTTATACATGACATTGTGCCAATTTTGTATAAATTCTAGACTTTCAACCTCTTATATCTATGTGTATTGTCATGCTCCATTGAGTTTTTCGGCTTGTTATTTAACAGATTTTGTGATTACAATGTCACCCTATTCCCTAGAGTGTGACTGTAATTCTCAAGAGAAGTTACGAGCTAAATAAGATTTTCAACAACATTGAAGAGCACAGGACATTCTTTTGTGTTGTAACCTCTTCCCTCCCCCCACCCCCAAGATATATCTGTGTCTGAGTCCCTGGTACCTGTGAAAAACGTTATTGTATGTGGCAAAGAGGACTTTGCAGATGCAGGTAAGATTATCTTGGGTTATCTGAGTTATCCCAATGAAATTACAAGTTTCCTCTTACAGGAAAGAGGGACATTGTGTGGTTAGACAGGAGTGAGAAGGATGGGAGAAGATTTCACAGTGCTGTGATTGCTGACATGCGCCATGAAATGTGATGTCTCAGGAGTTGGAAACCGATTCTCCACTGAAGCCTCCAGAAGGGGTTGGAGCCCAGCTGACACCTTGATTTTAGCTTCATGGCACCAGTTTTCAGATTTGTGTCCTTCGATCTGCAAAATAATCAACCTGTGTTTTTTAAGCCTGTAAATTTGTGGTAATTTGAAACAGCAGGGTAGGGACCTAATACTGACATGGCTGAGCAGTCTGGTAAAGCCTGTGAATACAAGTTTGTGATACAGCAAAATACAAACATCCATATTCATATATTAATTGACAGGATAAACCACTTAAAATAGAGACAGGTTAAAGTTCAGTGTGATCCTTCAGTGTTTATCACTGTGGAAGCTGAGTGCTTGTGGACTGTGAACTATTCACATTTCATGAGTTGTAGTGTCTTACAGAGGGTTAAGAATTGAAATTCAAACAATCCAGATTTGTGAAACTAACATTTTTTTCTTCTTCTGACTTTGGTCAATAAACTATTGTAGATGTGGAATGCTGGAAAACAAAGTCATTGTCTGGGCATCAGTTTGCCTGTATGTGATTTCACTAATAACTGAATGACTATGGGATGAGGAATGATCCAGTATTTGGCTAACAAGAGAGTTGGATGCAATCTGGATCTGGGTTTAATAACTACCACAATTTCAAATTAGGCACGAGCATAAATAATATTTTGAGATATCTGTGATACCATTGTGTGATATGAAAATACCCGTGCTATTTGTGACAAAGTGACAGATAACACTAATACTTCTTCTCCACATTTATAATTGAATGCAATGCTCAGTTTCACCTCCAGGCATTTATAGGAATAAAGAGAATTTTTTTTCATTTTTTCTTTCCTTTTCATTTTTTTAGGGCCACACCTGTGGCATATGGTTCCCAGGCTAGGGGTTGAATCAGAGCTGTAGCTGCTGGCTTACACCATAGCCACAGCAATGCCAGATCCAAGCCATAGCTGTGTTTGTTACCACTGAGCCACAAAAGGAACTCCTAAAGAGGAATTTTTGTCCAATCTGAGATCGTGGACTGTCTTCCCAGGTTAGAAACCACCAGAATGGAAGCAGAACAATGAGTAGTTGACGGATTGGAGCTAGTCCTCCTCTTCCTTTTCACTCTTATTTTTGAGGGGAAGGACTGTCTTTCTTATGGAGATGTCACATTAAAATACGCAAAACACAAGGAGCACAAGATGGTCTGTCTTCCAATGTCCTGCCAGCCCTGAGCATGGAGCTTTGTGTGGGTGGGGTTAAGGACTTTGAGCTCTCATCGTCTCTATCCGCCTTCTTTTCCTTCCTTAATCAAAGTGTTTCTTTTCTTAGGGAGGCAGGTAATTCTTGTTTATTCTTCCGTAATGAGAACATTACATTCTATGTCATGAGTGAGAAACTAGTGGGAGGCAGAGAGTAGAGGTTAGGTAGGTTAGATCAGATCATTTTTGCATTGATATTTGTTAATATGTTGCCTGGAAGTTAAGGGGAAGGGGTATTTAGTTGTCTGTATTGTCATTTCCTCAAGGAAGTTCTAGAATCTATTTTGGCATGAATATCCTGATGCCCCAAGCCAATCCAACATCTGCTACCTAAAAAAATCCTGTCTTTGGATTTCCTGTCATGGCTCAGTGGTTAATGAATCCGACTAGGAACCATGAGGTTGCAGGTTCAATCCCTGGCCTTGCTCAGTGGGTTAAGGATCCGGCGTTGCCGTGACCTGAGGTGTAGGTCGCAGATGTGGCTCAGATCTGGCGTTGCTGTGGCTGTGGTGTAGGCTGGAGGTGTAAGTCCAATTAGACCCCTAGCCTGGGAATCTCCATATGCCGTGGGTGCGGCCTTAGAAAGACCAAATAAATAAATAAATAAATAAACTAAAAAATCCTGTCCAATCAGGGAGTGGGTTGTATGGTCCAAAAGACAAACTTTAGTTGTTCAACCTGCCTTTGGAAAGTACACTTTTCAAACATGCAGATGGGTGTCCACTGATTTAAAGAGTAAAGCGCCCAGTGTTTAAAATTCAGAGAAACAAAATGGACTCGTTTCCTACAATCCTTTGTAGATTTAATGTTGCTCATTTTTCATTTAAAAATCCCTCTTCTCTGTATAAAAATAGTGCTCTTATTTAACTTGCTGTCATGAAGACAAATCGAAGCAGTCAACAGGGTAGTAAAGCAGAGCTCTGTTGAAATGTAGTCAGTAAAAAGTCCAGCTATGTTGGCGTTTTTCAGGGTTTGCATTAAAGCAAGAGAAATGATAACTTGCCAAAGCGCAAACCAGGCAAAACAGACATCCAAGTTCAAGAGGAAGTTGAATCTGGAAGCAAGGTCTGAGCTCTTTCAAGACGACAAGTAACATTGCCCTGGGTCCTCCTGTGACTGCAGTGGATTTGTTCCTATTTCTTATCCTTGTGGGCTCAAGGTAAATCCCATGAGGTTTTAGAAAGGACCCAAGGTGTGTTATGGTGAGTGGGAACAGATAATAAATCAACAATTTGATGCTGCTGGTTATAATGGAAGTTGTTGGTCAGAGCAGAGACTGGATTAATTTTGAGGGTAAAAATGCATCAGAAATCGCTGACTGAAAGTTTTAGAAAACTGTGGGGAAGTTTATTTGATTGAACATTGAAATGTTGAAGTAACATTCACCATGGAGGGAACATTCCATTCCCAATGACTGATTTCTTGGCGTGTCATCTTAGATTTCACAGGTTTTGGTTTGGCTCTCTTCCCTCACTGACCAGCCACGCTCATTGGTAGCTGTGTGTATACTTGTGTGTGTGTGTGTTGAAGTCAAATAGAACATGGATTCATGAACGTGAACTTCAGATTGATCAGGGCTCCTTGGTATATGGAGGTCATGATGGGCAGCAGGGAGGGCTTTACCAGTTAGTTACTGACCAGAGCAGCCATGTACAGATTTGCATGTTCTTCAGGCTGTGTCCACGTGGAAACACCCAGAAGTCAAAGCCCAGACATCCCTTGGCCCTCAAACACACTACCAAGGGCTGTACCCCAGTAACTTCCTTTGCAACAAAGACTTGGGAATTCACAGTCATGCATGCACTCCATTTGTGCACATGTGCACACTGTGTGTGGGTCTCAGACACAATGGTAGCCTGTGGATGCAGGGACAGGGGTTAGGAGGTGATGGATCTGTAATCAGTCTCCATGAGAAAGAGGAGAAAGAGGCTGAGGATTTCTTGGTTAATGAAAGAAAAGAAAGCGGTGCTTTTCATTTGAACTGCCTCTTTGGGCGGGGGCAATGTGAGCACTATGAGCTGGTTATGTCAAAATGCCCAGCTTTGTCCCTTTAGCTGCCTTTGAGGATTTCCAGTCATTTCTTTGGTCTTTTGGATGAGTTGAAACTTGAACACTCTTTTTTCATCTTACTGTTGAGTCACTTAATATTGGGCAGATGAGTAGTGGACGTCTACCATGACGCCGTTCTAAGTGTTCTCCATTCCCCGGTAAACATGACAGTTTCTGCCCTTATGGAGTCTGAGTTGAAGTTGAGGCTGTAAATAGACAATTTCATCCTGCTTTATCCCATGGGACTCTGGAGGCCTCGTTTTTAAGGAAGAAGGGAACTAACATTTACTGAATTCTGACCCAGGCCTTTGCATGCATTCATTACATTGTTACTGAAAGTGGATCCAGCTGCTCCCTGCTTTAAAGCCAATGAATGGGCAAGGTTGGTGGAAAGGCAAGTTTTCTTTATTTCAAATGCCAGCAACTGGGGGGTGGGGAGGGAGGCACACTTCTGTCTAAAAGCTACCTCCTCACACTGACAACAGTGGGTGAGAGCTTTTAGAGTCTGAGGGAGGCAGCTATATGCAGAAACAGCACAATCAGCTTTGACAGTCACCTTGAGATTGGTCATGTGATGGTCTGACCAGCGTCTTCTTGATTGTTTTAAGTCCAGTTAACTTTCAACTCCAGGGTTGGTTTGTTTCCAATTTCTTGAGGCCAGTTCTCAGAATTGTGGCAGCTTATGCAGGGCTACAGTCTGGTCATCATGCAGTTAACTTCCTCCACCTGGTGGGGGTTTCAACATCTACAAGACAGCTCACAGGACATGGCTCAGAATATGATCTATAGCCTTTGAGGAGGAACTAAAGGTCCTTGATGTTGCTTAATGACTAGACTATGTGTATTTGGTCTCATTAACTGTTTTCCTTTGCTTCTGCATTTTCTCACTTCTCTGATTAAACTTATTCTTTGACTAAAGTTTTTCTACAGAAAAAAGGCAGGTGGAGGACATGGGGGGAGGACCATAGGGTCCTGCTTAGCTCCAATATCATACTTAATCCACTGAGGAACTGAGGTTTTTAGACCGCCATAGGGTGGACTCTTTCTTCACTGCTTTTTAAATGGATATTGGTCAAACTGCTTAGCCTCCCTGCATACCAGACTTCCCAGTCTAATAAAGCGGTGAAATGAATCATATCTCCTGCATGGGGTGAACATTAAATGACATAAGGTGATTTGAGCACACTGTCAGAACTCAGCATATTTCCTCTCTTACATTCTCCTGTGTTTCATCCAAATCAAGGTCCTTGTTCATCTTTCCCGTGCAGCTGTCAGGAATGGAATTCCCATAATGTACAGGTTGTTGGGAAAGAATCCAGTGGCACAGATCTCACGACAAGTGGGCAGATAGATCTTGCCCACCCCTGCCAGTGCTCCAGGACACACAGCGCCTGCTACCTCGGGCTTGAACTGACGTAACTGTTAGTTCTGGGCTATGGTTAACAGGGGTGTTTATTGTTTACCTGTGTGACGTAGGTAGGACGTGACGCTGTGGGAGCAGGGAGTGCCTTTCCTTTCCAGCTATTTTCTAAAATAAAAGCTTGATTTCTTCCTCTGTTCCCTTTTAGACAGTGAAGCATGTAGATTTCACCAAAGAAACGGCTCATGATCAGAGCTTCCAAGTAGATGTGTCAAAGCTTCTGCATCTAGAAGAAAAGATGATCCTAGAGGAGGCTTCCGACCCTGGGACCAACCCCTTAGAGCCCAAGGGAGGAGGATGCTGTGCCAGACGCACTCCGTGTTAGAATTTATTGCCCATATGTATGTTCAGAAAATTTATTTCAAAAGGCATATTTACGTGCTTTGAGAAGATAGTACATATCTGTGATTAAAAACTCCTGCTGTAGATGTAGTTTCCTTAAGATCCTTGTTGCTGCTGACAACACACACACACACACACACACTGCTGTTCACTACTCTCAGATCTTTGCAGTGACCCTTGTTATTTTAAATAATAGGCCGTTACTTTTATTTATTGTTTCAACAGCCATAGTGGCATCTTTAACACCCACCTGATTAGTGAGAATGTTTCCTGTTATCCTAATTCTTGACTCTTCTTTCTCTCTTCTGCCTCTTTCATCAGTGCTTTTGCTTTTGGATTGGTCAGGTTCACCTCAGGTGTAAGAGGCAGGAGGAGGAGGAGGCCACCAGGCAAGGCAGTCACAGAGAAAGGTTTAAAAAGATGTGGTCTTTAAACACAATGTGCTTTCTCTGCCATTTACTTCTTGGATTGTCTGCCTCATGGCTCTCACACTTGGCTGTGTGTGCATAGAATTACTTGCAATGTTTCTTCAATCTGCAGCTTCTAGCATTCGAGCCCTAGAACTCCTGCTTCTGGGTCTTGGGACACATATGGAAATGTGCATCTTTACCAGGGATTGCAGACAATTTTGGAGCAGGTGGCCCTCAGAACAGCAGACTCTGCTTGCTCTGGTGGTGAGTGCTGGGAACACAGTACTCTTTTTGGGCCAAGATTGCAGGAGATGCCGTTGTAACTGTGAGCCATATGCATCCTGAATCTAGGGTATCCCAAGTCTAGTACTAAATCTAGTGGGACAGCCAGCTTATCTAGAGTCCACACTCACTCACCCAGCTCCGGCATTTTTGGCAATAACTGCAACCCAATGAATGGAACGCTGGAAATACGTTCAAAATGATGATCCTTCACCCCTCGTGTAAGAGCTTATGCTCTGGATTAACAGAAAGCACCAAGATGCCTCAGTGAGAACCAGCTGCTTTAGGGAGTGGTTCACCTAGTCTTTGTAGAGGTAACTGGAGCTGCTCCCCAGGAAGACTGCTCAACTGAGAAGTTTACTGAACTCTAAATAAGAAATCGAGGATATTTTCCCTTGAATAAATGAGATGTTGGAGCTAGCCCAGAGGGTTTTAGTTCCATTTTTCCAGTATACCAGGAGAGATGCCGCTGAGATTTTCCTTTAATTTTGATGTCATGGCAGAAACCTTAGATGTCCATCCATCTCTAGGATGGGCAAGGGGAATATACTGTAGGAAAACTTACTTCCTTTGCATCTAACATCAGGGAGAAATTACAGCACCTAACAGACGCATCCCTGCTGCCCTTGAGGGTGTAGAGGAGAGCCCCTGCGCCTGCTCTGGATTCAGGCATCTTACCTAATGCCTAAGACGTTGGGGAAGTGAAGGTCCAGAAGAGGGCGCTAGATGATCAGCGAAAGGACACAAGCAGCCTGCGATGTACAGGAGTGGGCTGGGAAAATCGAGCATTTCTTAAGGCAAGGGACGGATCCCTCTGTGGTCCGCAGAGCAGACCCTGGGATCTGAATCGGGTGTGGGTTGTGGGGCAGTGGTGCATAAGGGTGTTCTGGACCAGGTTGAGTCCCCAGGGGGGAGAGAGCTGTTCTGGAGCCACTTTAAATCCTGTTCCAGAGGACTCTGCAGTGGAGGGGGCTTCCTGGATTTCCGGGGACAGAGGGACCCAACGTGCCTGCGCAGGGTGTGTGTGTGTGTGTGCTGGGGCGGGGATGAGGGTGAGGGGAAGATGGGGTTGACTTTATTGCTGCCTCTGTAGGTGGAGCCAGTTGTCCTCAGGCTGGATTGAAAACCACACCTGCCACCCAAGGACAGGGGTCAGCCGTGGGCAGCCCTACCCTTGGAGGATAAGGGTCACATCCGCAACTAATGGGAGAAACCAGCACGAACACACTTGTCTTTTCCCCTCTGTTCCAAACCTGCCCACGTCAAAGTTAGGAAATAAGTGGCAGGAGAGGCACTGAGGTTGGGGAAGTAGAACAGAAGTTGAATGAAGCCCCTTGTAGCCTCTGAAGCTTGTCTCACCCAGGACAGGCAAGATGCTTGACTTTGAATAAAACAGGCTTCTAGAAAATTGCAGGCTGGATATTTATGACTATTCTTCTGCTTGAAGGTGAATGGAGGGCAACTTATTATCTAACAGTGATTGAAGAGGCTATGGACTTTCTCAGAGATTTCATGCAGGGATAGATAAAGAACTAGGCTCACAGAGTAAGTTAAAGGTCAGTGCTGCAAAGAATAAAGTTATTTTCTGATTGAACCAGGTGAGTCCTGAATGTTCAGCTTAGCAGTTACCTGCCTTGCTTAAAAAATCAGGCAACACACAGTGGCTAGAACCAGCTTATCTTTTTGTTGTTGTTGTTATGTGAATATATGTTTTCTTTTTTTTAAAATGACTTTTTATCACAACATAGTTGATTTATGATGTTGTATTAATTTCAGGTGAAATTAACCTGAAAAATTTAAAATCAGCAAAGTGATTCACTTACACACACATATATATTCTTTTCCAGATTCTTTCCTACTATAAATTATTATGAGATACTGAATATAATTCCCTTTGCTACAGAGTAGGTCCTGGTAGTTATCTATTTTATATAGTGTTGTGTATCTATCTATTAATTCCAAATCTTAATTTATCTCCCACCTCCTTTCCCCTTTGGTAACCATAAGTTTGTTTTGTATGTCTGTGGGTCTTTTTCTGTTTTATAGATAGGTTCATTTGTGCCATACTTTAGATTCCACATATAAGTGATGTCATATGATATTTGTCTTTGTCTGACTATCTTCACTTAGCATGATAATTTCTAGGTCCATCCATGTTGCTGCAAATGGCATCATTTCATTCTTTTTTATGGCTGAGTAGTATTCCGTGTGTGTGTGTATGTGTGTGTGTGTGTGTGTGTGTGTGTGTGTGTATGTATATACACACCACATCTTCTTTATCCATTCCTCTGTCGATGGACATTTAGGTTGCTTTCATGTCTTGGCTATTATGAATAGTGCTGTTATGAAGACAAGGGTGCATGTATCTTTTCAAATTAAAGTTTTCTCTGGGTATATGCCCAGGAGGGGGATAGCTGGATCATATGGTAGTTCTATTTTTAGTTTTTTTGAGGGACCTCCATATTGTGCTTCATACTGGGTATACCAACTTATATTCCCACCGGCAGTGTAGGAAGGTGGTTCCCTTTTCTCTACACCCTCTCCAGCATTTGTTATTTGTAGACGTTTTGATGATAGCCATTTTGACCAGTGTGAGGTGATACCTCATTGCAGTTTTGATTTGCATTTCTCTAATAATTAGCAATACTGAGCATCTTTTCATGTGCCTATTGACCATCTGTATGTCTTCTTTGGAGAAATGCCTGTTTAGGTTTCCTACCCATCTTCTGGTTGGGTCGTGTGTTTTTTGATACTGAGCTGTAGAACCAGCTTATCTGGACTCGATTTACAGATGAGAAGAACAAACTTAGTATTTGGAAGGTTTTGCTGAAGTAAGTGCAGCTGTGAACAGTTTAGAAGTATAAGACAAAATTGAGTTTTGTTGCAGAGGAAAAACTTGTTCAATGCACACCTTCAGTCACTTCTGCAGTTTTCAGAAAGTGCCTTTAGCCTCCTTTTATGGTTGGCTGAGGCAGCAGCTAAGCCTATGACATGAGACTTTTACTGCTTTGGGGATTTCAAAGAGTCTACTCTTTTGCTGTCTTCAGCTTTCTCCAGCCTGTAAAAATTCATGCAGTTGAATTGAAATATCTGTTTTCTACTAAGAATGTAGAAAATGAAATCACAGGGTAATGTCATCAATCTAAATTATTTAAATGACAATCTCCTTTTTCCTGAATTTATAAACTTCTCAATGCTGGTGAACCTGTTAATACAGACTTGGAAAGGATATGGCATATTCAAACAGAATATAAAAATCTTAGACATAAAAGGAAAAATAAAAATAAACTGGAATATGAATTTAAAGAATTGTAATCTCTGCCTTACCGTTGGAATTCACAATCTTCCAAATAATCTTTAGGACAATGTTGATTCTTAATTATGTGACTATAGTCACTTTATTAAGTGTTATGTTTTGGAATACAAAGAAATGCTGAGAATGGAGCATTTTTTTTTGAACTAATATTGTGTAGTTCTCATGAGCATTGGTTTCTACTATTGCACTAAGTATAACCTCTCCAGGAGTGGGTTGGAAGTGACCACCTGAAGTGATTCCCAGGCAGGGGTGGGTGGGTGCTCTTAGGGTTAAGGCATCGGCCAAGGAGTTCCCACTGTGGCTCAGTGATAATGAACCTGACTAGTATCCATGAGGATGTGGGTTTGATCCCTGGCCCTACACAGTGGGTTGAGGATTTGGTGTTGCTGTGACCTGTGGTGTAGGTTGCAGATGCTGCTTGGATTTGGCATGGCTGTGGCTGTGGTGTAGGCCAGCAGCTGCAGCTCCTATTCGACACCTAGCCTGGGAACTTCCATATACCACAGGTGTGGCCCTAAAAAAAAAAAAAAAAGACACTGTCTGAGCTTCCCCGGTATCTGCAGGGTGCAATCTACCCTTAGCCCAAATCAAGGAGGTGACTAGGCTCTCATCCAAAATTTGAACTCAAACTGCCCCATTCCAGCCTTATTTTATGGAAGCATTATTAGAAAAGGCTGTCTCAGGGCCATAGTTGGCACCGACTCCTCAGTAGGCTTGAAGCTGTGTCCTTGAGTCAGAGTCTAATGGCTGAAAAGTGGTGTACTTGGCAGTGAGTTTGCCCTTACCAGACGCCCTCCCTGGGCTGCTCTGAGGTTTTATGGAGGTCGCAGCAAGCAGGAGGCTTATGAAATTTGCTCCTTCATTTACTCTGACGCTGCCTATTACATTATTTAATGTGCCCTATATAAATCCCCATATGAGACAGTCTTTTAGAATTTTGTTCCAGGAAAAAACAAACAAAAAAACCCCAACAAAACTTGTCTCCTATGAGGAAATCATGGCAAAACTTCTTTCTGATCCTAGGAACTATTTATCTAATTACCTAAGATTTATCTGCTTACGTTTTATTGACAGGGTTTTGAAATACTGTTTCAATTTGTTCAACTTTCAAGTCAATATTTTGTATATTGTTTCAAATTATTTTTGAGAAAGAGTAGAAGTTAACAGATTGAACTAATAAATAATCCTCCAGGATTTGCCTTCTTACAAAAGTAGTCTTAGAAAACTACCTTTTAGGAATGTTCTAAACACCAAGTTCTTTGAAAAGTATAATGTCAAATATCATCCTTATTTAACATGGCGATAACATTACCTGTTTCATGATGCTATTGTTGTGGTGATCATGAGAAATAACTCAGGGAAAACACTTAAAACAGAACCTGAACTCTCCACCTGAAAACAATTGTCAAATATGTATTGAATTTATTTATGCTCCATAATGGCACATAATAATGAATCTTGCCCAAAGAGGGTGTTTATTTTTATTTTATTGCAGTTTTGCTGTTATTATGTATATTTTATCAGGTCAAGCCTTAGATATGCAATAAGTATAATCGTCACATAAAAATAAAGTATTTTATTTACTGATTTTTAAAAACATACACTTTAACTCATTCATTTTTTAGAATGTTTTCTTCCATTTCAAAGAAGCAATATTTTGTTCCTTTTTATATGAATAAAATTTTGCTTCTTTGAAGCACAGAAAAAAGAACAAAATAATGCCATTTGCAGCAACATGGACGGAACTAGAGACTCTCATATTAAGTGAAGTAAGTCGGAAAGAGAAAGACAAATACCATATGATATCACTTGTATCTGGAGGCTAATATATGGCACAAATGAACCTATCTACAGAATAGAAACAAAAGCACGGCTATAGAGAACAGACTTGTGGTTGCCAAGGGGGAGGGGGAAGGAGTGGGATGGACAGGGATTTTGGTGTTAGTAGATGCAAACTATTGCATTTGGAGTGGATAAGCAATGATGTCCTACTGTATAGCACAGGAAACCATATCTAATCACTTGTAATGGAACATGATGGAGGATAATGTGAAAAAAATGTATATAAATGTATGGTTGGGTCACTTTGCTGTACAGTGGAAATTGACAGAACATTGTAAATCAACTATAATAAAAACATTTAAAAGAATCAATAAACAGCATCTAGTCTTTGTTTTTTTGATATGGTATTTTCTTCATTTCATTCTCAGCTGGATTTTTTTTTAAGGTTTTTGAAAGCAATTCTTATTTTCGTCTCTAAGTTTTTTTATTGCTCTTACTCCACCTTTCTCTTAGAAGAACTTCAAAGGGCACAGAGGCAGCTGTCTGAGTTGTATGCTAGAATACACAAAACCATCATCATATTATTGCTGAGATGCTTTCCAAGACACTATTTTCTGGTAAGATAATTTAATAATATGTGAGTAAAATAGTAGAATGAAAACTATAGTTAAACCTATCTTTTATAAGAATAATAATTCTTGTTTTTCAAATCTGTTGATGAAATACATACTTCCTGGAAAAATCAACCTGTTAGAAGGATAGATGTCTTATTAAGGAAATTTAAAGCCATGTGTGCTTAATGTTTGCTTCAGTGAATTACCTAGACTGGGTTACCTGTGAGTTCTTAAGCTCATACTTTGTTAAGTACACTGTTTCAGACTACTGCTCCTTGGTGGTTTCTTCGAGTTCTTAGAAGCTTAGTGACCTTATGTATCAACCAGTTGAAGCAAGTAATACTTATTTCAATAACCACTAGACTTATGCAGCACCTTAGCCATCACCAGGTATAGGTATTGGTTAGCAATGATGAAAAATTGAGAAACAATGAATAGTTTTCCTGCCTGCCTTGCAATCTTTCTTCCCTCCTTTCTAAAAATATGAAAGCCTCTGGGTTAATATTTTTTTGTAACTTACATACAGACCAAGTAAATGGGGTCTTCCAATCCATATCCAACTAGGTTATTGGTTACTTAGAAAAAAAATCTCCTGGAATAGTGTGTGCCTGTGTATAATCAATGAAGCATTCATTTCTACCAGTTATTTGTTTACCTCCATTGATTTTCTCTTATCCCTCCATCATGGCCAAGTTCGAGTTCAAATTCTTGATTCCTAAAATAAGAATTCAGAAAGAGCTTTTTTGTTGTTGTTGTTTTCTTTTTAAACCTGAACTGTAGCAGATTGGTGTGAAACATACTGCAACTGGATAGACGCAGAAGCATTTTCAGTGCCAGGGACTTTGTTACAAAGTTCAAATTGGTGGCAGGAATGGTTAGAGACCCACCATTCAGTCTCTGCTTTGGGCAAGTCTTGGTAAAGGGATGCATGAATTCAGAGTGTGAATGTATTCATTAAACCGATATTGATGGAGCCCTAATAAATGGTGGGCACTTTTTTCTACTGGGGATAAATAAGTGAATCATTTCTTGTCTCCATAGATGTGACAAAGGAGTTCTAGATTTTATACCATTATTGAAGCCATGTTTCATTATATGTTTTATTTTTTCTAACATATAAAGTATCCATTTGCCATGGAATTCCTTATCTGATGGCTTGGAAAAGGGCACGTTTTTAAGAAAAAAAAAGTATATATTTTATGTATGTTACCAATTTCAATTAGAATGGTAGAAAAATAAAGCATGAAGAATTATTTTTCTACATTCTATGATAAGTGGCTATTTTTCTATATAGTTGTATGTATCTTCATGTGTAAAGTGTATAATTTAAAAAGAAGTCACATGGAGTTTCCTGGTGGCTCAGAAGGTTAAGGATTCAGTATTGTCACTGCTGTGGCTCTGCTTATTGCTGTGACTCAGGTTCGATCCCTGGTCCAGGAACTTCTGTATGCTGTGGGTGCAGTCAAAAAAATAAATAAATAGCAAAGTTTCATTATATTCGTTTTATTCACTCTACAGAGATAAAATAAGCAAGGAGAGCTATTTTAAATTGTTATTAGCTTTTCCAACATTTTGTAAAGGTGATGAGAACTGAAGCAGAGGGTCTTACAGCATCCCCAATACTTGTAAAAACAAAATAAGACAAAACACCCAAAACCCAATGTGAAAGTACATTCGGTCATGAGGTACTTAGATGCCAGAGGGCTGTATCCCAAGAGAGGAAGCACCGTGTCTTCTGGAGCAGGTTTACCCTCTCCGTTTTGGGTTCCCATAACTCATGCTGCTCCTGGTGGCTTCTTTTGTCATGATTTTCCCCCAGATGGTGAAGATTAGCAAAGAGGATGAAACCTTCCATCCTTTAGGCGGCTTCTTGCCATGTATTTGAAAGATAAACACAGGAAGCAAATGCAAAATGGTATTAATTTTTGACTTAGAGACTTAACAAAGAAAGGAAAGTCTTTGCTGAGGAGTAAATAGCAATGACCTGGCACAAAAACCTGGTGCTGTGGCCACTGTAGCAGCCACTGAAATCGCCTGATAGAAGGGAGGAGTGTCATAGCGCCTGGGAAGGGGAAGTTTCTAGTCTAGGTCAGTGGCGAGGGGGGCCCCCTCTGAGGTGGACAGAGTCCTTGTGAAGGGCCTGAAGCCTGGAGGGACCTTGGTGTCTGGAATGTGTCTGCCGGTCATGTCATCCTAACTCTGTCTTGTTAAAAAGGCTCATCTCTGCCTGGGGATGCTTCTCCTTAAGGGAAACATACACTTGATTCTAAGAGACTTGTGGCTGCCTGATGGGAGGGGGAGGGAGTGGAAGGGATCGGGAGCTTGGGCTTATCAGACACAACTTAGAATAGATTTACAAGGAGATCCTGCTGAATAGCATTGAGATCTATGTCTAGATACTCATGTTGCAACAGAAGAAAGGGTGGGGGAAAAAATGTAATTGTAATGTATACATGTAAGGATAACCTGACCCCCTTGCTGTACAGTGGGAAAAAAAGAAAAAAAACTCTTAAAAAAATAAATAAAATGGAATTAATTTTCATACTGGAATTCATTGTGTTCAAATTTAAAGTCAAGTGTGCTTGAAAATCTTAAATAAATCGGTGTCATTATGTATCAAAGGCAAGTGAAAGTACATGTGGTCCTGCGTGTATGTTTTCAGGTGGGATGCGGAAGGGAAGTGACTTCGCAGATGTTTGAGCTGATGAAGGACCTTTGGGTATTTTGCTTTGTTTCCTTTCCTCTGACTTTTGATGCTTCAACGTTCTCATTAGTTGGAAGGAAGGTTGATGTCATCTCGGCTACTAAAGCATGGTCCGGGAATCTAAGGAAATATTCAGTATTTTATAGCCAGGAAAATAGATTTTGTGTCTTGACCTTTCAGTGAAGCTTTTCTTTTCAGAACTTATTACCTTGCAAAGTACACAGGGAACAGAGCCAGCTTGTGACCTTTTGTTAACATGCAGTTTTGAGAAATGGGAAAAAGGCATTGCATAGATCAGGAATTTTATTACCACAAAGAGGAGGAGTCACTTGCAAATTTTACCTGTCTTGGGAAGACCACGAGCCATGCAGCTTTTGCAGAGGTTGTTCTGTCTGCAGCACATGAGCAGGAGTTCCTGCAAGGTTATCCCAAGTCCTCCATGGGAAGTGAGAAGCAATCAGATCCCAGAGGGGAAGGTGGACTGGGGGAGAGGAGACTGTTGGCTGTTGCTGCGAGAACAGCTGCGGATGCTATTGTTTTCAGCGTCAGCTTGCTTAAGGAGAGCAGGCTCCACTTATGCTGTGTGACAATTTGCCTGGTGGATTAGGAGCTACGACTGGGGAGGAAGTGAGCTGGATGGGGATAAGGTGTAGTTATACATCCACCAGGCCATTAAGTCCAGTGGTTTGTACCCACAGCTGGTTCCGTGGCCGCCCCTTTTGGAACATTCAGTACCTAGCTGCATCTCACCAGCAACCCTGCTGTCACCAGGAACAAACCACAGGCCCTGGCCACTCTGATTATGCCAAAGCCATTAACTGTCTCCTTGCTCCTGTTCTTACCCCATATGACAGTGAGAGAAATCCTGTTAATACAAAGTCAGACTATGTCATTTCTCTGCTCAAATCTCTGCATTCGTTCCCAGGAGATACAGAATAAAAGCCAGTCCTACGGGGACCTACGCAGGCCACAGGTCTGGCCCTGGCAGCCCTTGACCTCTCCTGTCCCTCCTCCCCTGCACCTGCTCTGGCCACGCCAGCTCTCTGCCCAGTGAGGCCAGCCCTAACTGCCCCAATGAAAGGTGCTTCTGGAAAGTTTCTTCTGAAAAGTTTCTTCTTCTGAAAAGTTTCTTCTTCTGAAAAGTTTCTCCATCTGACGCCCATGTGTTTCCTGGTTCACTTGTACAGTCTCTTCCCTCCACCCTAATATGTGCCCAGAGCTTTCTTTCCTCAGCCCTTCGAACATTGCACAGAGCAGCTCAAGAACTCTGTGAGTGAATAAATGAATATTCAACCCAGCAAAATAACTTCATTTTCAACAATGCTGATTAAGGAATCATAATGTTTTCAAGCACCTTGCTAAGAACCTGGAATACAGAGTGCTCCAGAAAGGTGAATTTTTCAGATTCAGGGTGACAGGGTCTCAGACCAGCCTGTTAATAGACCACTAGCCATTGGTATATTTCCTCTAGCAGGTGGGCATGACTTCTAGGCAATGATGGCATACTTTCTGCTGTCCGAGGAAAGCTAAGCATTTAATGAACAATGAAAAAATATTTTTCTTGTGTAATGGGATACTCTAAAGATTTTTTCTCCAGTTTTATTAAGATATAACTGACACACAGAACTGTGTAAGCTTAAAGTGTACAGCAGAATGATCTGACTTATATAGTAAAATGGTTACTGTGATACATTTAGTTAACATCCATCATCTCATACATAGCAAAACAAACAAACAAAAACCCAGGAAAAAAGTTTTTATCCTTGTGATGAGAACTCAGAATCTCATCAAATGCACAACACTGCAGCCTTAGCTGTAGTCAACACATTGTACCTTGCATCTGCAGTACTTATATTTATCTGATAACAGGATGTTTGAACCTTTTGACCACACGCATTCAATCAGTTCCCCGCTCCTCACTCCCTTCCTCTGGTAACCACATATCTGGTCTTTTTTCCTATGAATTGAGGTTTTTTAAAAATTCCACATGTAAGTGACATTAGATAGTATTTTCTTTCTGACTTACTTCACTTAGCATAAAAACCTCAAGGTCTATCCATGTTGTCATATATGGCAGGATTTTCTTTGTTTTTTTATGGCTGAATTATATATGTATATTTCACAACACTTCTGTTCATCCATGATAGCTGTTTCCATGTCTTGACTACTGTCAATAATACTTGTATGAACAGAGGGGTGCACGTGCAGCTATCTCTTTGATATAGTGTTTTGGTGACTTTGGATATATTTCCAGAAGTGGAATTGCTGGATCATATGGTAGTTCTATTTTAAACTTTTTAACTGCCGTACTGTTTTCCATGGTGGCTCTATCAATTTACAGTACTATTAATAGTGCTCAGGGGTTTCCTTTTAACTATATCTGCACCAGTGTTTGTTATCTCTTGTGTTTGTGATGACATTCTAACAAGTGTGAGCTCATATCACACTGTGGTTTTGATGTGTGTTTCCCTAACAACTAGTGATGTTGAGCATCTTTTTATGTACCTGTTGACCATTCATATATATATATATATATATATATATATATATATATATATATATTTTTTTTTTTTTTTGCTTTTTAGGGCCACACCTGCAGCATATGGAGAGTCTCAGGCTAGGGGTTGAATTAGAGCTAGAGCTGCCAGCTTATGCTATAGCCACAGCAATGCCAAATCCGAGCCATGTCTGTGACCTACACCATTGCTCATGGCAATGCTGGATCCTTAACCCCCGAGTGAGGCCAAGGATGGAACCTGCAACCTCATGGTTCCTAGTTGGATTCGTTTCCCCTGTACCACGAGGGGAACTCTTACCATTCATACATCTTTGAAAAAAATTTCTATTTAGTCCTTTTTAAAATTTCTATTTAAAAATTTCTATTTAGTCCATTTTAAAATTTGATTATTTGTTGTTGTTGTTTTTGCTATTGAGTTATGTAAGTTCTTTATGTATTGTGGATTCTAACCTTTATCCAATATATGGTTTGCAGATTTTTTTCACCAATTCTGTAGATTGTTCTTTCTTTTGTTGACTATTTCCTTGGCTGTGCCAATACTTTTTAGTTTGATCTAGTCCCACTTGGTTGTTATTGCTTTTGTTGCTTGTGCTTTGGGTGTCATATCCAAAAAATCATTATCAAGAACCACATGAAGCTTTTTTTCCTTTGCTTTTTCTAAGAGTTTTATGGTTTTCAGTCTTAAATTTAAGTCTTTAATCCATTTAGGGTTACTTTTTGTGATGGTGTAAGATGGAAGTCTAGTTCCAATTCTTTAAATGAGAATATCCAATTTTCCTAGCACCATTTATTAAAGAAACTTTCTTATCTCCATTGAGAAGTCTTAGCTGTCTTGCCAAATATTAGATGACCATATATGGATTCATTTCTGGGCTCTCTATTCTGTTCCATTGGTCCATTCCTATTGTTTTCTAGTACCATACTGTTTTTTGTTTGTTTGTTTGTTTTTAACACTGTCATGGCTTTATTCAAAACACAGTTGCACAAAAGTTTAACTTCAAAGTTTTTTAAGGTGAGCTTTGAGGAATTTAGCACACTATATACATACTGCCATACAAAGAGCATTAAAATAGGACCAAAAACTTCTATAAGACAAAACCAACCCTTACTTATTCGCATGAAAATACCATCCACAAAGCTAAACAAATCTTAAAGTTATTTGGAGGCTCTAAGTGTTGTTTTCAAATCAAAGAACTCTAATTTTGATTGCACAGCAAGATGATTGATAAGGAAGTCAACATATAGATTTAATTTTTAAAATAAGTATTTTATTATCTGGCATACTATGCGATGAGAATTTTTAGGGACTAAAACAGGGCATTATAACTGTTTTAAAAGAGTAAAATGTTAGCCTTTTGGTGATTCCAACCCCCCGCATTAAACTTATACCAACAGTTTCATTTCAGTTATGCAAACTTTTTAGTTTATCCACAAATAACTTTGTCATTTTTCACCTTAAAACTCCAAGTCATACATTTCAAACTAAAGAAGCAATACCATACTCAGTAATATAAACACATCCAAGTCTGGAAGTGCAACTTCAATTAATTTGTTGATACTAACTTTTAAAAAAACTTACAAATATTCAAAATGAAGGGAGAAAAAATTTGATAGCCAAGATGTAAAAAGTAACTGCCTTGAACATGGAGCCTCCACAACAACAAAAAAAGGGAGATGTACTTGTCTACTCATATAATATTATATTTAGTAGCCGTGTAACAAAACACACACACTTATCCCAGATATTTTTCTATTTTTAATGGACATCCACTTGAAAACAAATTGTAATTTTAATATTTAGTTTCAAATATCTTTCCAAATATCCAGTAAATTCCAATTAAATGCTATACCTGGTAATGCTTTAAAACTATAGAAAGAATAATTAAAGGTTCTACTCAGAAAGATTAGAAACAGAGTGGTATCTAAATCATTTGGGAAGCTACTATGATTTGAATGTCTCATTAATTATCAACAGGCAATTGTTCTGACTTTTGAGGAATGCTAATGATGCTTCCAAGAGGCTCTTCTGTTTCTTTTCTTTCTTCATCCTCCTAATACAGTCTATACATCTTGCCAACCAAGATTTATAGTAAGCAGTCTGTTGCATAAAACTGTACTTATAGTATTTGTATCTGAGAAAATACTCAATTTCTTTCACTTAGCTTGTTTAAAACTGAGACAGGTTGGAAAGGTGGTTGAGGTATAAGACATAGTTGTCCTGGGTATATCTAAGTTTCCCAACTCTTTTTTTAAGAAGGGAGTGAAACAAGGAAGGGAGGTGGTCATAAGGAATCACTGAGAGGAAAAAAAAGAATGCACACTTAAAACAAGATAAACAACTGTTGGCATGTTATGATCTTCAGCTTCAAGAGAGGTCTTACACCTACATGTCTCTGACCTCAGTATAAGCAATTTTTCTTTCAAAACTAAAATCTTATTAGTCACCTGGATTTAAAAAGTTTCAGAAACCTTCATAAAAGCCATGGACTATATTCTTGAATAGAACCTTTACTATTCTGCTCCTACTTTCCAAACCACTCATGTGAGAAAAAGCAACCCCAAATACCCTCAGCCAAAAGTTGTTGCCTTCAAACTACAAGATCTCTGGGTCACCTCTAATAAAATTACCAAGCTATCATTCAAGAGACTATTTTCATTCCAGATTCCAGCCAACTGTGATTTTGGTTAATTTATAAATAACTTTAAAATCTTATGAATGAAATGCACCATACTATACTGTGTAAAAGCGATCATGTTTTAATTATGCTAAAATTGACTAATACAGTGAGCTTTAATTAGAAAAGTTAAGATTCTAAATAAATTGCTAGGGGATTTCACATTGGGGTCAATGAAGATTTCTCTACTTACAATAGGATCATTAACAGACTAGTTAATCTTATTTGGAATGACAAGGCAAAAATAGTAAAACCACACTTTTCCTATAAAAAGTTACATGTTATCTTCTGTAAGGATAGCTACTGTACATGAAGAAACAAAGAAGATGTGGTCACTCTTTTGCACACCCAGGAATGTTAGGGAATCTTGTCTTAGAATGATCTAGTCATCTTCTTCCTCTTCATAATCTCCAGCATCTCGTTTCCTCTTTTCCCTTTGAAGGCCTACTTTTTCCTCTTCTTCTTCTCCTTCAATATAGTTATCATCATCTTCTTCATCCTGAATATCTTCTTTCATTAGGTAGGAGAGGTCCACTTCCTCTTCTCCCTCTCCCAGTTCTGAGCCTTCTTCATCTTCATCCTCATAATCATCTTCATCCTCATCATCATCTTCATCCTCCTCTTCTTCCTCCTCTTCCTCATATCCTTCAGGTGGACCAGCTTCATCTTCCTCTTCATCTTCATCATCTTCATCATCTTCATCTCCATCCTCATCATCCTCTTTTTCTGAGTCTGGTGCTTCGTTATCCTCCTGGTCAAATCCATCTAAGTATGTGATTTGCTGCAGCAGCTCAAAGATGCTTTCTCCATAATCTTCCAGGTTTGTGATCTCATGGTTAAACAAGTCAAGACTTTTCAACTTTTTAAGATTTTGCAGAGCTTCTACTGTACTGAGATCTTTGATTTTGTTTCCACTCAAATTGAGGTAGGTAAGATTTGGACATTTCTCTTCCAGGACTTCCAAGCCTCCAGAAATTATATTGTCACTAAGTTCCAACTTTCAAAGTTTATTTAAGCTGGGCAGCCGGGCCAGTAAACTTAGTTCCACATTAGCCATTCTCAGAAACTCCAGTTTTTTAAAAGTATCATTCAGGCCCTCAATTTCCCCACTGACACACAGGCAATTATCAAGGACCAACTCTGTCACCTCCTCCAGGGCTCTGTCCCTTAGCTCCAGGTTAATCCTCTTCTTCATCTCCATGACCTACTCCTGCTTTTATGCTATTACTCTCCTCCCTTACCCTCTCCTGCCTCTCACTACCTCCAACCCTAAAATTTTAAAAGATTTCAAAATGAATTAAGATAAAAGCAAATTTAAATGCCTACCACCACCAGATAGGTGTGTGGGAGAAAAAAGAGAATAGCAAATGGAGTCCAAGGTGTTAGGACTCTTAACTCAGCTGCTCCCACCTCCTTGTCCACACACTCGTGTGCCACTCACACGTGCACATGCACATACACACACCTGCAGTTCCTTCCCCTTCAATGGCTGCTCGGAGACTTGTACCATACTGTTTTGATTACTGTAGTTTTATAATATAGTTTGAACTCAGAAAATGTGATAACTCCTGCTTTGTTCTTCTTTATCAGGATTGCTTTGGTGTTTTAGGGTCTAGTGTTGTTACTTACATGTTTTAGTATTTTTCTTTTTACTTCTGTAAAAATCACCATTGAAATCTTGGCAGGGAGTGCTAAGATTAATGGTTTGGGGTAGTATGGACATTTTTAACAATATTAATTCTTCCAATTCATGATTATGTACACCTTTCCATTATTTGTGTCTTCTTCAGTTTCTATCATCAATGTCTTGTAGTTTTCAGCACATCAATCTTTCACCTCCTTGGTTAAATTTATATAAGGTATTTTATTTTTCTTAGTGCTTCTGCAAATGGGATAATTTTCTTTATTTTTTGGAGAATTTGTTATTAGTGTATAGAAAATTACTGATTTTTGTATGTAAGTTTTGTATACTGCAACTCTACTGACTTTGTTGATTAGATCTGACAGTTTTTTTGGTGGATTATTTAGGAGTATATAAAATTATTTCGTATGTGAATATAGCCAATTTTACTTTTTTCCTTTCCAATTATGATGCTTTTTTTGGTGTTCATTTTATTATTATTATTTTTTAATTGTTATTTCCCCAATACAATTTTTTCTTCTACTGTACAGCATGGTGACCCAGTTACACATACATGTACACATTCTATTTTCTCACATTATCATGCTCCATCATAAGTGACTAGACATAGTTCCCAGTGCTACACAAGAGGATCTCATTGCTAACCCATACCAAAAGCAATAGTTTGCATTTATTAACCCCAAGCTCCCCATCCACCTCACTCCCTTCCCTTCCCCCTTAGCAGCCACAAGTCTATTCTCCAAGTCCATGATTTTCTTTTCTGTGGAAAGGTTCCTTTGTGCCTTATATTAGATTCCAGATATAATGATATCATATGGTATTTGGCTTTATCTTTCTTTTTTTTTTTTTTTTTTTTGTCTTTTGTCATTTGTTGTTGTTGTTGCTATTTCTTGGGCCGCTCCGGCGGCATATGGAGGTTCCCAGGCTAGGGGTTGAATTGGAGCTGTAGCCACCGGCCTACGCCAGAGCCACAGCAACGCGGGATCCGAGCCGCATCTGCAACCTATACCACAGCTCACGGCAACGCCGGATCGTTAACCCAATGAGCAAGGGCAGGGACCGAACCCGCAACCTCATGGTTCCTAGTCGGATTCGTTAACCACTGCGCCACGACGGGAACTCCTGGCTTTATCTTTCTGACTTACTTCACTCAGTATGAGAGTCTCTAGTTCCATCCATGTTGCTGCAAATGGTATTATGTCGTTCTTTTTTATGGCTGAGTAGTATTCCATTGTGTATATATACCACATCTTCCTAATCCAGTTGTCTGTCGATGGACATTTGGGTTGTTTCCATGTCTTGGCTATTGTAAAGAGTGCTTCAGTGAACATGTGGGTGTGCATGTGTCTTTTTTAAGGGAAGTTTTGTTTGGGTATATGGCCAAGAATGGGATTGCTGGGTCATATGGTAGTTCTATGTATAGATTTCTAAGGTACCTCCATACTGTTGTCCATAGTGGCTGTACCAACTTCCATTCCCACCAACAGTGCAGGAGGGTTCCCTTTTCTCTACACCCCCTCCAGCATTTGTTATTTGTGGAAATATGAATGATGGCCATTCTGACTGGTGTGAGGTGGTATCTCATGGTAGTTTTGATTTGCATTTCTCTTATAATCAACGATGTTGATAATTTCTTCATGTGCTTATTGGCCATCTGTATATCCTCCTTGGAGAAATGTCTATTCAGGTCTTTTGCCCATTTTTCGGGTGGTTGGCTTTTTGCTGTTGAGTTTGTATATTCTAGCGATTAAGCCCTTGTCAGTTGCATCATTTGAAACTATTTTCTCCCATTCTGTAAGTTGTCTTTTTGTGTTCTTTTTGGTTTCCTTTGCTGTGCAAAAGCTTTTCAGTTTGATTAGGTCCCATTGGTTTATTTTTGCTCTTATTTCTGTTGCTTTGGGAGACTGACCTGAGAAAATATTCATGAGGTCGATGTCAGAGAATGTTTTGTCTGTGTACTCTTCCAGAAGTTTGATGGTGTCCTGTCATATATTTAAGTCTTTCAGCCATTTTGAGTTTATTTTTGTGCATGGTGTGAGGGTGTGTTCTAGTTTCATTGCTTTGCATGCAGCTGTCCAGGTTTCCCAGCAATGCTTGCTGAAAAGACTGTGTTTTTCCCATTTTATGTTCTTGCCTCCTTTGTCAAAGATTAATTGACCATAGGTGTCTGGGTTTATTTCTGGATTCTCTATTCTGTTCCATTGGTCTGTATGTCTAGGAAACTAAAGAAGATGTAAAGAAATGGCAAGATATTCCATGCTCCTGGGTTGGAAAAATTAACATTGTAAAAATGGCCATACTACTCAAAGCAATCTACAGATTCAATGCAATCCCTATCAAATTACCCATGACATTTTTTTGAAGCTCTCTATTGAATTCTTCAATTTTGTCAGGGTAGTTTCAAATTTAGGATTTCTGTTTCATTTTTAATGATTTCTATTGCTTTGTTGAGCTTCTTTATTTATGCATTATTTTGCTGATTTTGTTTAGTCGTCTCTGTGTTCTTATAGTTCACTAAACATCTTTAAGAGGAATATTCTGGATTCTTTGCCTGAAAGCTTATAGATCCCCATTTTTGTAGGTCAGTTATTGAAGCTCTATTAGTTTCCTTTGGTGGTGTCATGTTTACCTTATTTTTCATGATCCCTGATTCCTTACATTGGTATTTGCACATTTGAGTAGTAGTTTCCTTTTCTACAGTTTCCAGGTTTGCTTTGGCAGAGACCTTCACCAGTCTACTCAGCTTGATGTTTTACAACTGTCCACTCTTAATGTCCCTGGGCAAGTGAAGCCTCCTGTCAGGATCTATTTTGGGGCAAGGTCATAGAGTGCTTGAGTTCTGAGGTGGGAGGGTGTCACCAGCTGGTAACAGCTAGATGAATTCCCTGCCCAAGAGATGCTGTAGGATGTGCTCTGTGGTTGCCTGGATTCTTTGGTCAGGCTTCCTAGATAGTCAGGACTGGGTACTCAGAGGTAGATGGGGTTATGAATTATCTTCTCTGCCCTGGTGGGGTGCTGAATGGTCTCCAGGGCCCACATAGCTCATTGTTGGGGACATGAATCAGGCAAGAATTCTAATGCTAGGCAGGGTTTTGCTCTGCAGTCTAGGCTACCATAGCTTGTGCTGTTCAATTTTTCATGTACCATTCTAAGTGGGACTGTTGGAGGTCTATGCAGCCTACCTCTGCTTGGCTGGGCTTCCTGTTTGGGCAGGCTAAAGGCTGGACTCAGCAGTGGGTGGAGCCATGAATTATTTTCCCTGCCAGGGCCAAGCAGGAGAACTGGTTCCAATTCTTGTGGTTTTGACCGAAGCTGACCCATGCTCCAATTTCTGTGGCCGAATTGGGCCACTGCCTTTTCTCTGCCTGTTTGATAATCATCTCTGTCTGCTGGACTCTATCTATGCCCAGCAGTTGCTGGGCTACCCAGCTTTCCAGTACTCTGGGTAGGCTTTCTGCTCAGGTGTGGCTGGGAGCTACACTTAGCATATGCAGGCTAAATTAGCTCCCTTGACCAGGTAAAGCAGGAAAGCCAGCACCAAGCAGCCTCCCAAGTGTTCCCACTCAGGCTTTCTGGTCAGATGGGGCTGGAGCTACACACAGCAGTGGGTGTGGCCTAGAAATTTGCTTCCTTGCCAGGGTAGAGCCAGAGAACAGCTTCTGCTCAGCAAGCCTTCTTGTGTGCCTTCCTGACTCCAGGTGACCTGCACCCCAACTTCTCTGGGAAAATGGTGCCACTGGCTTTGTTCTGTGGGTGGTCAGCTCTGCTTGCCACCCTCTCTGCTTGAGTATGGCTGAGGTAAGCAGCTTCCAGGTGCTCTGGCCAACTTTCTGGTTAGGGAGGGTGGGTAGCTACACTGTGCTGTGGGTTTGGCTGTGACTCAGCTCCCTTGCTTGGGATGTAAGATCAGACTCCAGGGCCAGCAAGGCTCTTCATTAGAGGACCAAGATCTGGCTGAGCTGTGACCTGCCTGGTTCCCTGGTCAGACTGTATCAGCGTTCTGTCTCTGAAATGAGCAAAGTTGCTGGCTGGACCACCTGTGCTGTGCACATGGGAACTGTTTTTGAGAGGGGGGCCAAGAAACGACTCACAACACCAGGGAGCTGGATGTCCACTGGGACTTTCTCTTCCCCGGAGAGGAACTGGAGTCCCAGGGAGGGAGACCTCTGTGCTTAGCGCTGCCTGGGGGAGGGGAGTGCCATCAATATGAAGCTGCTCCCACCCTTTGATGGGGTCTGTCTTGGTTTCTGTGGTGCAGGTTGTACCCTCACTCCGTTTTCTTGGTTCTCTGTACTGTCTTGGGCATGAACAGTTGTTAGTTGCTCTTTTTGGGATGGGGAGCGACGTTGGGAACAACCTGTGTTGCCATCTTGGGGATGTCACTCCAGGGACACTATTTTCTTAAAAAAATGGCTAACATCTTTCTTGTTTCTGCCCTCCTGTCCTTCTGTGTTTTTAGTCAGTTATCAATCCTTGTCTCAGGGAGTCATGATGCTACAGAGAAGCAGAAGGAGGCTTCTGGGTTTTTAAAGTATCGGCTTTTATGTTGCAAATACTGAGGGCCCAGAGGACAGGCTGATGCTATAAGAGTATGGTTTTCCTGCCCACATCCTCCCCTCCCTTTCCAGGTTTGGGGACAGGAAAGACCCCTACCCTCCAGAATGTCATTGACTTCATACACTGCATTCTGTGTTCTGTGGCTGGCCTCACAAAGGTCCTGCAAGTTCCACTGTGGGGAGGGAAGCAGAAGGCACCTAGTTTCCCAGCCCAGATGGACCTCTTGGAGGGCCAGGGCAGCACATGGAGTTCCCTCCATGAAAGAGGCCAGGAGAGAATGGGAGCTTTCTCATTTGCATGAAAAGAGGATGAATGGTACTTTCCAACGCTCTACTGGGTCTTGGTTTCACCTGGAACTCATATGATTCTCCATCACAGAGCCAAAGACTGCCACAGAAACTAAGTTCAATGATAAGGAAACAAAGGGCATGCTTGAATAGATGGACTCAATTTGAACCCAGTGTGCTTAGATTAACCAGCCCTCTGTCACTTCAGTGACCTCAGGTCTTCCAACCTTCTCCAAGTCCCCTTTCCTTTGATACCTTGGCAGAATTGCTTAGCCCCCATACCTCCAGGTTCTGTAGAAAATCTAACCATCCCAGATGTCTCAGTCTTCCTGGGAATTATATTTTCTGGGCACTGCTTGCCCTGATTTCTCCCACCGGCTTCTCTGTTTTTCCTGCTGCTAACTGCTCTCTTTTCTCTGTACCCTGGACACCAATTTCCTCCTTTATTCCTCTGATGCCTCACTAACCAAAGTTGATGAGACTAGCATAATTCAAAAGAAGGTTTGAGGTAATGGAGGGGAATAGCAGCAAAAATTACTGGAAGCAACTACTGGAAATGGAACCTTGGCTATTAGAGTCCTAACAGTCCTTGTCTCTTGATATATCTTCTTAGACATCTTTTCTGTTCTAGCGAGAGCCCTCTGAGTCAGAAATCCTGCTGAGTTTTCTCTGGGATGGTGTTTTGAAGCTCTTTGTGCTTTTCTAAAGTGTATTGAAAAAAGATCTAAACTGTTTTGGGGCATGATCTGAGACAAGAGAAGTGAATCATTAAGAAAAGAAGTCAGAGGTGAGGCTCTGAAACATGATGCAAGGAGAGCTGATTCTCCATCAACCCCCTTGCCTTCCTCCTCAGCAACTCTGTGATTTGCCAACATTTTGTCTTCATGAATGATGTTACCCTGCTCACAGCTCATGCAGAAATGTCAGTTTTCCATGCTCCCACTTTCCTGCCCCTGTTGCTAGGTGCACCTGGTTCCACCAGCCTTCTTTATGACACTGTTGTGAATGGGATGCCCTGCAATCACCCATTGATTATCAGTTGCACCACACAATAAGCTTGTCCCTCCTAACCTCTGGTGTCACTTGACACTTAATAAGACAGTCCTCCTTAGAGCATCACACAGTAGTTCCTAGTCCTAACAAGAGCCTAAATTGTCTGTTGAACTTTCCACAGAGGTGAGAGTAGACATACCAGTTATTAAGAGCATTGCAGTTCAAAGGGAGTAGCTCCAGAGGCATGGAGACCTAGTCCAAGTAATGTAACTGTTCAGGATTGAATGATTTAACATGGAGTGATGTCAGCTCCCTGAATCCTGGGAAAACCCCATCTCAGGAAAGAGTGAGTCACTTGCAGAAACTGTGAGAATGAGAGACTCCAAGGTGTGCTGAGAAGCTTTCCCATCCTCCTAGAGCTCAAAGCTCAAAGCAAGTGCTGTGCATGCTGATGGAGCTCGTGGGCAGGGCCAACCAGTGCTCCTAAGTGAGGAGGAGAAGCCCCTGCTCAGGGTGCTCAGAGAGGACCATCCTCTCGGGGGTGGGGGTGGGGTGCCGTAATGTCACGGGCTTGCTCTGAGCAGTCGCTTACCCTCTGAGCAGTTGTCTCCTCAGCCTGTGTTTATTGACTTTTTACTTTGTTAGAAGCCCCTTGACCTGCGTGGGGGCTGGTGCAAAGTCCGACTCATCCTTGCATCCTGAGTGGCACACACGTGGCCTCGTTTCTAGTGAATTTGACAATACGTCTGCTGAGGAGCATTGTTCCTAACTGGACTCCTGGTCGGGGAACTAAAGCTTAGTGACTGACTTGGGTCAGCAACTCAGGATGCAGAACACAGATGAGCAGAGTGACAGAAGAATATGGACCAGCCTAGTTGGAGTGATCGTATCTCCTGCTGCCCTTGATTCAGTTATGCTGCACCTGTGTCCTCTCAACATGTCCAAACCTACTGGTTGTCTTCAGAAACAAGTACCTCTCTCCTGCCTCAGACCCTGGCACAGGTTCTTCCTTCTACCCAGAATTGTCTTTCTCCATTGTTCTGCGTATGGCCAGTGTCTTCTCATCATTTAATGTCACTTTGGTCAGAATGGTCTCCTCTGAGCTTGTAACCTGTGTTTCCTGCCCCACCAACCAATCTTATAGCATTTACAATATTCCATTCATTCATTCATTTACTTCCTTTCTTAATATGAACTTCCTATTGACATGAAAGCCCCATGAGGGGAAGGACTTCCCTTTTCTACTCATTTCCCCCCAGTACATGTACAGTATTTAACATAAAATAAGCTCTCAGCAAATATTTCTCAACACCTATATCAGTAAACATCATACAGTCATTGCTGCATGATTTGAAATGAAAAGTTAAAACAGTTTTAAAAAATAAGAAGGTTTGAAGTCATTGTCAGAAGTGTGACAGAGGAAATGATTTCAGTAGATTTTTAGAAACAGGACATACATATTATATATATATATATTATATATTTGAGTTGAAAATGCTTTGCAGAAAACATTTCAACCTAATGAAACATAGGAGTACATGTGTCTTTTTGAGTCATTGTTTTCTATGGATAGATGCCCAGAATTGGGATTGCTGGATCAAATGGTAATTCTATTTTTAGATTTGTGAGGGATCTCCATACTGTTTTCCACAGTGGTTGCACCAATTCCCACCAATAGTATAATAGTGTTCCCTTTTCTTCACACCCTTTCCAGCATTTATTGTTTGTAGACTTTTTGATGATGGCTACTCTGGGTGGTATAAGGTACCTCATAATGGTTTTGATTTGTGTTTTTCTAATAATGAGTGATATTGAACATCTTTTCATGTTTTCTTTGGCCATATGTATGTCTTCTTTGAGAGAAATATCTGTTTAGATCTTTGGCCCATTTTTTGATGGGTTTTTTATTTTTTTTCCTTGAGAAATACTTTCTTTTATTTATTTTTTTATTTATTTTTTATTTTCCCACTGTACAGCAAGGGGGTCAGGTTATCCTTACATGTATACATTACAATTACATTTTCCCCCACCCTTTGTTCTGTTGCAACATGAGTATCTAGACATAGTTCTCAATGCTATTCAGCAGGATCTCCTTGTAAACCTATTCTAAGTTGTGTCTGATAAGCCCAAGCTCCCGATACCTCCCACTCCCTCCCCCTCCCATCAGGCAGCCACAAGTCTCTTCTCCAAGTCCATGATTTTCTTTTCTGAGGAGATGTTCATTTGTGCTGGATATTAGATTCCAGTTATAAGGGATATCATATGGTATTTGCCTTTGTCTTTCTGGCTCATTTCACTCAGGACGAGAGTCTCTAGTTCCATCCATGTTGCTGCAAATGGCATTATGTCATTCTTTTTTTATGGCTGAGTAGTATTCCATTGTGTATGTATACCACCTCTTCCGAATCCAATCATCTGTCGATGGACATTTGGGTTGTTTCCATGTCCTGGCTATTGTGAATAGTGCTGCAATGAACATGCGGGTGCACGTGTCTCTTTTAAGTAGAGTTTTGTCCGGATAGATGCCCAAGAGTGGGATTGCGGGGTCATATGGAAGTTCTATGTATAGATTTCTAAAGTATCTCCAAACTGTTCTCCATAGTGGCTGTACCAGTTTCCATTCCCACCAACAGTGCAGGAGGGTTCCCTTTTCTCCACAGCCCCTCCAGCACTTGTTATTTGTGGATTTATTAATGATGGCCATTCTGACTGGTGTGAGGTGGTATCTCATGGTAGTTTTGATTTGCATTTCTCTTAAAATCAGCGATGTTGAGCATTTTTTCATGTGTTTGTTGGCCATCTGTATATCTTCCTTGGAGAAATGTCTATTCAGGTCTTTTGCCCATTTTTCCATTGATTGATTGGCTTTTTTGCTGTTGGGTTGTATAAGTTGCTTGTATATTCTAGAGATTAAGCCCTTGTCAGTTGCATCATTTGAAACTATTTTCTCCCATTCTGTAAGTTGTCTTTTTGTTTTCTTTTGGGTTTCCTTTGCTGTGCAAAAGCTTTTCAGTTTGATGAGGTCCCATGGGTTTATTTTTGCTCTAATTTCTATTGCTTTGGGAGACTGACCTGAGAAAATATTCATGATGTTGATGTCAGAGAGTGCTTTCCCTATGTTTTCTTCTAGGAGTTTGATGGTGTCCTGTCGTATATTTAAGTCTTTCAGCCATTTGGAGTTTATTTTTGTGCATGGTGTGAGGGTGTGTTCTAGTTTCATTGCTTTGCATGCAGCTGTCCAGGTTTCCCAGCAATGCTTGCTGAATAGACTTTCCTTTTCCCATTTTATGTTCTTGCCTCCCTTGTCAAAGATTAATTGACCATAGGTGTCAGGGTTTATTTCCAGATTCTCTATTCTGTTCCATTGGTCTGTCTGTCTGTTTTGATACCAGTACCACATTGTTTTGATGACTGTGGCTTTGTAGTATTTCTTGAAGTCTGGGAGAGTTATGCCTCCTGCTTGGTTTTTGTTTCTCAGGATTGCTTTGGCGATTCTGGGTCTTTTGTGGTTCCATATAAATGTTTGGATTATTTGTTCTAGTTCTGTGAAAAATGTCCTGGGTAATTTGATAGGGATTGCATTGAATCTGTAGATTGCTTTGGGTAGTATGGCCATTTTCACAATATTGATTTTTCCAATCCAGGAACATGGAATATCTTTCCATTTCTTTACATCTTCTTTGATTTCTTTGATTAAAGTTTTATAGTTCTCGGCATATAGGTCCTTTACCTCTTTGGTCAGGTGTATTCCGAGGTATTTGATTTTGTGAGGTACAATTTTAAAAGGTATCATATTTTTGTATTCCTTTTCTAATGTTTCATTGCTGGTATACAGAAATGCAACTGACTTCTGAATGTTAATCTTATATCCTGCTACTTTGCTGAATTTATTAATCAGTTCAAGGAGTTTTGGGGTTGAGTCCTTAGGGTTTTCTAGGTATAGTATCATATCACCTGCATACAGTGACAGTTTTATCTCTTCTCTTCCTATATGGATGCCTTTTATTTCTTTTGTTTGTCTAATTGCTGTGGCCAGGACTTCCAAAACTATGTTGAAGAGCAGTGATGAGAGTGGGCATCCCTGTCTTGTTCCAGATTTGAGTGAGAAGGCTTCCAGTTTTTCCCCATTGAGGATTATATTTGCTGTGGGTTTATCATAAATGGCTTTGATTATATTCAGGAATGTTCCCTCTATACCCACTTTGGGGAGGGTCTTGATCATGAATGGATGTTGAACTTTGTCAAATGCTTTTTCTGCGTCTATTGAGATGATCATATGATTTTTGAGTTTTTTTTTTGTTAATGTGGTTTATGATGCTGATTGATTTGCGTATGTTGAACCATCCTTGTGAACCTGGGATGAACCCAACCTGGTCATGGTGTATAATTTTTTTGGTATGTTGTTGGATTTGGTTGGCTAAGATTTTGTTGAGAATTTTTGCATCTATATTCATCAATGATATTGGGCGATAGTTTTCTTTTTTGGTGCTATCTCTATCTGGTTTTGGAATGAGGGTGATGGTGGCCTCATAGAATGTCTTTGGGAGTATTCCTTCTTCTTCAATCTTTTGAAAGAGTTTCAGGAGGATGGGCACCAATTCCTCTTTATATGTTTGATAGAATTCTCCTGTGAAGCCATCTGGTCCTGGACTTTTATTTGTAGGGAGCGATTTTATGACCTCTTCCATTTCATTTCTAGTGATTGGTCTGTTCAGTTGGTCTGTTTCTACTTGATTCAGTTTTGGCAGGCTGTAAGATTCTAGAAAATTGTCCATTTCTTCCAGATTGTCAAACTTGTTGCCGTATAGTTGTTCATAGTATTTTCTTATGGTTTTTTGTATTTCTGCTGTATCCGTTGTGATTTCTCCTTTTTCATTTATAATTTTGGCTATTTGGGTTCTTTCTCTCCTCTTTTTAGTGCGTCTGGCCAGGGGTTTGTCAATTTTGTTCACCTTTTCAAAGAACCAGCTCTTGGTTTTATTAATTTTCTCTATTGTTTTTTGAGTCTCTATTTGATTGATTTCTTCTTTGATCTTTATAATTTCCTTCCTTCTGCTGACTTTAGGATTTTTTTGTTCTTCTTTTTCTAATTCATTTAGGTGGAGGGTTAAGTTGTCAATTTGGGATCTTTCTTCTTTTTGGAGAAAGGCCTGTATTGCTATACATTTCCCTCTGAGCACTGCTTTCGCAGCATCCCATAGATTTTGAGAGGTTGTGTCTTCATTATCATTTGTTTCAAGGTAGTTTTTAATTTCCTTTTTGATTTCCTCATTGACCCATTGGTTTTTTAGTAGCATGTTGTTTAGTCTCCATGGAGTAGGTTTTTTCTCTTTGCTTTTCCCATGGTTGATTTCTAATTTCATGGCATTGTGGTCAGAGAAGATACTTGAGATAATTTCTACGCTCCTAAATTTATTGAGATTTGCTTTGTGGTCGATTCTTGAGAATGTTCCATGAGCATTTGAGAAGAATGTGTATTCTGATTTTTTGGGATGTAGTGTCCTGAAGATATCAATTAAGTCTAACTTTTCTATTGTTTCCTTTAGGATCTCTGTTGCTTTATTGGTTTTCTGTCTAGAGGATCTGTCCATTGATGTGAGGGGGGTATTTAGGTCTCCTACTATGATTGTATTCTCATCAATATCTCCCTTTATGTCTGTTAATATTTGTTGTATGTATCTGGGTGCTCCTATGTTTGGGGCATATATGTTGATGATAGTAACATCCTCTCCTTGGATGGATCCCTTAATCATTAAATAGTGTCCTTCTTTGTCTTTCTTTATGTCTTTTGTTTTAAAGTCTATTTTGTCTGATATGAGTGTTTCGACTCCTGCTTTTCTGTCTTGTCTATTGGCGTGAAATATTTTTCCCCACCCTTTCACTTTCCATCTATATGTATATTTTGTCCTAAGGTGAGTTTCTTGTAGGCAGCATATTGAAGGTTTTTGCCTTTTTATCCACTCAGCCACTCTGTGTCTTTTGATTGGGGCATTCAGTCCATTGACATTTAAGGTGATAATTGATAGATGATTATTTATTGCCATTTGAACCTCATGTTCCAGTTGATTCTATGGTTCTCCATTCTTCCTTCCTTTTTTTTTTTGGTTGGATGGTCTCCTGTTATTATCTGCTTGAGTGTATTTTTTTTTCATTTTTTGCAAATGCAATATTTGGTTTTGGCTTGTGGTTGCCCTGTTTTTTAAATATGCTAACCCCTTCCCATAATTGTGTGTTTTAGCCTGATGGTCCTGTAAGTTCAAACACTTCATTACTATATTAAAATTAAGAAGAGAAACCTACAGACAAACAAAAAGGGTTATTTACTTCCTAACATCCCTTGCCCACATTTTATGGTTTTGATGACTCTTTTTTTATTTTTTTGTTGTTAATTTTATTTTGTTTGAAGCATGTTCATGATTAAATCTGTATGCTGACTTATTTGAGTGACTGCTCTCTGATTGCAGTTTCCTCAGTCCTAGTTCTTCCTCTTCTTCTTCTTCTTTTTTTTTTCTTTTCTTTTTTCTTCCCTTTCCTTCCTTTCTTTTTGGTTTAGAGAAGCCCTTTCAATATTTCCTTTAACCTGGGTTTTGTATTGCTGTATTCTTTAAGTTTTTGTTTGTTGGAAAAAATTTTTATTTCCCCTTCTATTTTAAATGGTATTCTTGCTGTATAGAGTATTCTAGGTTGCATATTTTTTCCTTTGAGCACTTTAAATATCTCTTGCCATTCCCTCCTGGCCTGTAGTGTTTCTGTAGAGAAATCAGCTGATATTCTTATGGGGGTTCCCTTGTAGGTAACATTCTGTTTTTCTCTTGCTGCCTTTAGGATCCTCTCTTTATCACTAACTTTTGCCATTTTTCTTATGATGTGTCTTGGTGTGGGTCTGTTTGGGTTCAGTTTGTTTGGGGCCCTCTGTGCTTCTTGTATCTTGAACCCAGTATCCTTTAGATTTGGGAAGTTTCCAGTGATTATTTCTTCAAATATATTTTCCATCCCCTTATCTTTTTCTACTCCTTCTGGAATTCCTATTATGCGTAGATTGGCCCGCTTTATATTATCCCATAGGTCTCTTATATTGCTTTCCAGTTTTTTGATTTGGTTTTCTGTCTGTTGACCAGATTGAGTGATTTCCATTATTCTCTCTTCCATATCACTGATTCGTTCTTCTGCATTATTCATTCTGGTTTTTACTGCCCCTAGTTCAGTTTGCATCTCTGCAAATGAATGTTCTAGTTTTTCTTGGCTCCTCCTTATATTTTCTAGCTCCTTTCTGAGGGTATCTGCATTACTGTTCATATCTTCTCTTAATTCCTTCAGTATTTTCACTATTTCTCTTTTGAACTCCAGGTCTGTCTGACTGCAGAGATCTGTTTCATTGCTGACTGTTTTAGGTGAGTTCTCCTGTTGGTTTGACTGGGGGTGGTTTCTCAGCTTCTTCATCTTGCTTGTTGTTTTCTTTCTCCTGAGGGAGTTGTACTCTCCGTTATCGGGCAGTGTTTGCCTTGTCACTGCCGTGGAATATTTCCTGAGGGCTGGCGTTGTTGGTCAATCTTTTTTGAGGCAGTGTGGCTTTTCTGGAGTGTTGATGGGGCTAATAGTGTTTCTTTGAAGCAAAGGAGGGCTTCCTGAGGGCAGAAAGGACTGGGAGGTCCACACCACAATGGTAGCAGATTTCACTTGGTCATGCAGAGCTTGCTCTGGTGTTTTTAGGCTGTGGGGTTCTTGCAGGGGGTTGGCGGTGTTGGGCAGCTGTTCCTCAGGGGTGCATCACCCCCTGGGGGCTGGAGCAGCTATCTGGGTCACTGAGAACCTCAGAGGCTCTTCCCTAGGGCAGCCCAACTCAGAAAGACAGCCTGAGAATGTAGGTGGATCTTTTCACAGTCTGGCCGAGCTTGTTGCAGCTTTTCTGGGCTGCAGGGGCTCTTCCAGGGGGCTGGTGGTGCTGAGCAGCTATTCCGCGGGAGTAGGGCACCCCCTGGGGGCTTTGGCAGGTAGCAGGGCCACTGGAAACCCAAGAGGCTCCTCCCCAGGGCAGCCCGACTCAGAAAAACCATCTGAGATCTTTTCCCGACTCAGCCAGGCTTGTTGCAGCTTTTCTGGGCTACAGGGGGTCCTGCCTGGAGCTGGCAGTCCTATGCAGCTGGTCCACTAGGTCTCAGCACCCCCTGGGGGCTTGGGCGGGTAGCAGGGCCGTTGGATACCCAAGAGGCTCCTCCCCGGGGCAACCCGACTCAGAAAAACCTTCCGAGAATTAGGCCGATCTATTCACAGCCTGGCTAAGCTTGTTCTAGCTTTTCTGGGCTGCAGGCCTTTTCTCGGGGGCTGGTGGTGTTTGGTGCTGCTCTGGGGAAGTGTAGCCCCTCCAAAGGGCAAGCAGGCCTGTGCAGGGACAGCCCCTGCGGTGGTAGGCTTCAGGCAATTGTTGAGGCCAGCCCTCCTGGATGGCAGGCAGCCCCAGGTTCGGCGAGAGCGTAGGGGGTGGCAGGGGTGGGGGGAGGGAATGCACTGGGAAGCACAGCTTTCAGCTAGCTAGCGGGCCTGTAAGCTTGCTGTGGCGTGGGGGGTATTCTATGGGGACCCACCCCTTCTTCTCTCCCCTCCCCAGCACGGGTGCAGACCAGGCTCTTCTCCCAGGTTCCCTCTGAGGTGGCTTTCCACTTCCCCGTCCCTAGAGTATTGTTCCCTTCCTCTGCAACAGCTTTGTTTTCTAGTTTCCCAGGCAGTCTCTGCCCCGTCAAATGGTTTCTAGACCTCCCAAGCAGTTTCCGCTCCGCCCCAACCCCCCAGCCCGGGGACTAACCGCCTGGGCCGAGGTCTCGGTGCCCAGCCCCCACCCAGGCGTCGCCCGGCCCAGGTCTTGTTGCCCAGCCCTCACCCAGGCGTCCCCCGGCCCTTTCTCAGTGACTAACCTTCGGAGGCGAGGTCTCGGTGCCCAGCCCCCACCCAGGCGTCTCAATTTTTGGTGACTGTGCCCGTAGTTCAGATGGTCCGTTCGGTTCTTGATCGGCTTTTCCGTACTCCAACTTACTGCTACACTCTTCTCTGCATCTGGAGATTTATCAGGTTTGTTTGATCTTCCCCCCGGTAGGTGCCTTTCCAGGGTGTGGGAACCCTTTCTCCTCCGCAGTTCCCTTTCGGGAGCGCCCGTCCTGCTCGGATTCACCTTCTCTCACTCTCCTCTTTTCTCCCGTTCTGCCCAGTAATGTCACGAACTTCTTGCCGTTATTGGAGTTTAGGTTCCTCTGCCAGCGATTGGTTGCTGTTCTGTGCGAGTCATTTATTCTGTAGATGTGCTTTTTTTGTTGTGTTTGTGGGAGAGGGCGAGCGTGTCCCCCTACTCCTCTGCCATCTTGTCCTCCCTCCGGGGTCGTTTGTTTTTTTGGCATTGAGCTGCAGACGGTGTTTTATAAATTTTGTCAGTGGCTTCATTTGCAAATATTTTCTTCCATTCTATGGGTTGTCTTTTTGTTTTGTTTAGGGTTTACTTTGCTGTACAGAAACTTTTAAGTTTAATTAAGTCTCATTTGTTTATTTTTGTTTTTATCGTCATTACTTTAGGAGGTGGATCTGAGAAGATATTGCTGTGGTTTATGTTGGAGAGTGTTTGGCCTATGTTTTCCTCTCAGTGTTTTATAGTATCCAGTCTCATATTTAGGTCTTTAATCCATTTTGAGTTTATTTTTGTGCATGGTGTTAGGGAGTGTTCTAATTTCATTCTTTTCCATGTGGCTGTCCAGTTTTCCCAGCACCACTTATTGAAGGGACTGTCTTTTATCCATAATATATTTTTGTCACCTTTGTCATAGATAAGTTGACTGTAGGTGTGTGGGTTTAATTATGGGCTTTCTATCCTGTTCCACCGATCTATATTTCTGTCTTTGTGCCAGTACCATATGGTTTTGATGACTGTTGCTTCTGTAGTATAGTCTGAAACCAGACAGCTTGATTCCTCCAGCTCCATTTTTCTTTTTCAGGATGTCTTTGCCTATTCTGGGTCTTTTGTGCTTCCAAACAAACTTTAAGATATTTTGGCCTAGTTCTGTGAAAAATGTCGTTGGTACTTTGATATGGATTGCATTGAATCTGTAGACTGCCTAGGGTAGTATAGTCATGTTGATAATATTGATTCTTCCAATCTAAGAGCATGGTATGTCTTTCCATCTATTTGTGTCATCTTTGATTTCTTTCATCAGTGTCTTTACAGTTTTCAGAGTATAAATCGTTTGTCTCTTAAGGTGGGTTTATTCCTAAGTATTTTATTCTTTTTGATGCAGTGTAAATGGGATTGTTTCCCTAATTTCTCTTTCTGATCTTTTGTTGTTAGTACATAGAAATGCAGTCAATTTCTCTGTGTTAATTTTGCATCCTGTGACTTTGCCAAATTCATTGATGAGCTCTAACAGTTTTCTGGTAGAATCTCTAAGATTTTCTAGGTATAATATCATGTCATCTGCAAATAGGGATAGTTTTACTTCTTCCTTTCCAATTTGGATTCCTTTTAATTCTTTCACTTCTCTGATTGCCATGGCTAGGGCTTCCAAAACTATGTTGAAGAGTAGTGGTGAGAGCAGAGATCCTTGTCTTGTTCCTGATCTCAGCAGGAATTCTTTCAGCTTTTCACCATTGAGAATATGGTAGCTGTGGTTTTGTCATATATGGCCTTTATTATGTTGAGATAGGTTCCTTTTATGCCCACTTTCTGAAGGTTTTTTTTTTTTAATCAGAAATGGGTGTTGGATTTTGTGAAAGTCTTTTTTCTGAATCTATTGGGAGAATCATATGGTTTTTATTCTTAAGTTTGTTAATGTGGTGTATCACACTGATTGATTTGCAGATAGTGAAGAATTCTTGCATCACTTTGATAAATCCCACTTGATCATGATGTACAATCCTTTTAATGTATTGTTGGATTTGGTTTGCTAGTATTTTGTTGAGGATTTTTGCATCTATGTTCATCAGTGATATTGGCCTGTATTTTTCTTTTTTTTTGTGGTATCTTTGATTTTGATATCAGGGTGATGGTGGCCTCATAGAATGAGTGTTCCTTCCTCTGCAGTTTTTTGAAATAGTTTCAGAAGGAGAGGTATTAGCTCTTCTCTAAATGTTGGATAGAATTTGCCTGTGAAGCCATCTGGTCCTGGACTTTTGTTTTTGGAAGTTTTTTAAATAGCATTTTCAATTTCAGTACTTGTGATTGTCTGTTAATATTTTCTATTTCATCTTGGTTTAGTCTTGGAAGGTTGTACTTTTCTAAGACTTTTTCAATTTCTTCTAGGTTGTCCATTTTATTGGCATATAGTTGCATGTAGTAGTCTCATGACCCTTTGTGTTTCTGTGATGTCTGTTGTAACTTCTCCTTTTTCATTTCTAATTTTATTGTTTTGAGTCCTCTCTCTTTTTCAAAAAATGAGCTTTTAGTTTCATTGATCTTTTCTATGATTTTCTTCATTTCTATTTCATTGATTTCTGCTCTCATCTTTACAATTCTTTCCTTCTGCTAACTTTAGGTCTTGTCTATTCTTCTCTCTCTATCTGCTTTATATGTAAAGTTAACTTGTTTATTTGAGCTTTTTCTTGTTTCCTGAGGTAGACTTGTATTTGCTATGAACTTGCCTCTTAGAACTGCTTTTGTTGCATCCCATAGGTTTTGGAGTGTTGTGTCTTTGTTGTCATTTGCTTCTAGGTATTTTTAAATTTCCTCTTTGATTTCTTCAGTTATCCATTGGTTGTGTAGTAGCATGTTGTTTAGTCTCCACGTGTTTGTGTTTTTTGCAGTTTTTTTTCTTTTGTTTCCAGTTGTAGAGCATTGTGGTCAGAAAAAATGCTTGATATGATTTCAGTTTTCTTAAAGTTACTGAGGCTTGATTTGTGGCCCAGAATGTGATCAATCCTAGAGAATGTTCCCTGTTCACTTGAGAAGAATGTGTATTCTGCTGCTTTTGAATGGAATGTCCTATAAATATCTATTAAGTCCATCTGGTCTAATGCTTCATTGAGGGCCTGTGTTTCCTTGTTGATTTTCTGTCTGGATGATCTGTCCATTGCTGTAAGTAGGGTGTTTAAAGTCCCCCACTATGATTGTGTTATTGTCAGTTTCTCCTTTTAAGATTGTTAGCAGTTGCCTTATATATTGAGGTGATCCTAAGTTGGGTGCCTATATATTTACAATTGTTATATCTTTTTCTTGGATTGATCCTTTGATCATTATGTAATGTCCTTCTTTGTTTCTTATAATATTCTTTGTTTTAAGGTCTATTTTCTCTGATAGGAGTATTGCTATTCCAGCTTTCTTTTGATTCCTGTTTGCATGGAATATTTTCTTCTATCCTCTCACTTTCAATTTGTATGTGTCCCTAGAAGTGAAGTGGGTCTCTTGAAGACAGCATATATATGGGTCTTGTTTTTGTATCCATTCAGCCATTCTATGTGTTTTGGTTGGAGCATTTAGTCCATTTACATTTAAGGTAATTATCGATATGTATGTTCTTATTGCCATTTTATTAACTGTTTTGGATTCATTTTTGTTGCTCTTTTTTCTTCCCTTCTTCTCTTGCTCTCTCCTTTTGTGGTTTGACTATCTTTAGTGTTGTATTTGAGTTGATTTTTCTTATTTGTGTGTGTATCAATTGTAGATTTATGGCTTGCAGTTACCCTGAAGTTTCGATATAGGAGTCTATGTATAAATGAGACTATTTTAAGTTGTTGGTCTCTTAGTTGCAAGTGCATCTCCAGAGGCATTTGTAGCCTCTTCTCACAATATCTGATTTTGGTAGCATATTTTTGCTTAGATGATTTCCTACCTTTACTGTATATATACCTTTACTGGTGAGCCTTGTCATTTGTGGTATTTTTGTTTCCTGTTGCTGTCTTTTCTTTTCTGCCTAGAGAAGTTCTTCTAGTATTTATTGTAACTTGGTTTAGTGTTGCTGAATTCTCTTAGCTTTCGCTTATCTGTAAAGCTTTTGATTTCTCCTTCAAATCAGAATGAAAGCATTGCTGGGTAGAGGCATCTTGGTTGGAGATTTTTTTCCTTTTATCACTTTAAGTATATCATGCCACTCCCTTCTGGCCTGCAGAGCTTCTGCTGAAAAAAATCTGCTGATAACCTTATCAGAGTTCCCTTGTATGTTATTTGTTTCTTTTCCCTAACTGCTTTCAGTAGTTTCTTTTTGTCTTTAATTTTGGTCACATTGATTAATATGTGTCTCGGGGTATTCTTCCTTGGGTTTATTTTATGTAGTCTTGGTTATGCTTCCTGGATTTGAGTGAGTGGTTCCTTTCCCATGTTAGAGATAGACAAAATTTTTGACAAGGGATTTCAAATATATGTTTCTTATAAGTGATTCAGTTTGCATCTATTATATGACCTGTAGAAAACTGACCATTGCTTGAAAGTAATTCTTTTATTGACAATATTGCAAGATTTAGTTTAGGATTTTTATTGACCAGTCATGCATAAAATCTGCTACATATACACACATACACACACAAACACACAAAACTGAATCACTTTGCTGTATACATATATATAACTGAATCACTTTGATGTATACTTGAAGTTAACACAACACTGTAAGTCAACTGTACATCAATTAAAAAATGACAAGTTAATTATATGAATGAGAGCAAATGTTTTCCAAACAAAATACATACTTTTTGAGGAATTTTTCATCATACTCTGCATAGAATGATATTTTTAAAATACTTAGTTTAATAAAATATATTCTTGAAAAAAAAAGGAAGCAGGAATCTTGAGTACTTGAGAATGTCTGTCAGGTTCTTTTCTGACTGAGTAGTAGGTCATTATTATATTAATATGCCATACTTTTTCCCCCTGATTTCTTGCAGACATTTTGTAGTATTTCTTGCTTTTGAACATCACTGTTTAGAAGCCTGAAAACAATGTGATCTTTCTCCTTTTTTTTTGTTGCTATTTTTAGGGCCACACCCATGGCATATGGAGGTTCCCAGGCTAGGGGCTGAATTGTAGCTGTAACTGCTAGCCTACACCACAGCCACAGCAATGCAGGATCCTTAACTCACTGAAGGAGGCCAGGGGTTGGACCCATATCCTCATGGATCCTAGTTGAGTTAATTAACTGCTGAGCCATGAAGGGAACTCCTTTCTCCTTTATATATATATATATATATATATATATTGTCTTTTTATTGCTGCTCCTGTGGCATATTGAGGTTCTCAGGCTAGGGGTCAAGATGGAGCTGTAGCCACTGGCCTACACCACAGCTACAGCAACACAGGGTCCAAGCCACATTTGCAACCTATACCACAGTTCACTGCAATGCTGAACTCACTGAGCAAGGCCAGGGATCAAACTTGCATCCTCAGGGATGCTTATCAGACTTGTTTCTGCTGAGCCATGACCAGAACTCTGATCTTTTTCCTTTAACGTTACTTATTTTTTCTGCTGGGATGCTTCAAGAATTATACTTGATTAGAATATATGTTTTGTTTATTCTGTGACCTTTTTTACTATCAGATTTTTTTTTTAATTTTTAAATTTGTTTTATTCTAAATGTAGAGAAATTCTTCCTTATTATTTCTCTACATGCTTTTCCTATTTTATTCTTAATGAAGGATGCCATTTATCTGTTCTTTATATTTACCTATTTCTTTTAAATTTGCTTTAAGCCTTTTACTTCATTTTCTTTCTCTGTATTTATAGGCATTTCAAGACGTTCTCCATGCTCTTATTTCAATTTTTCAACTTTTTTCTTCTTGTTTATAAATTATTTATTAGATCTTCAATAAAGTAGATTTTTTTTGTCCTCAATTTCCCCCCTTTACCTGCTTCTCTTTTTCTGTTTTATTGTTTTGGCTTTGAGCTCTTATTTTATGGAATTTGTTTTCTTTAAAATTCTTTTACTGTGTAAAGTACTTGTGGGGAATCAGTTTTTTTTTTTTCCCCTTGGGTTATGTTTTCTTTATGACTAGATCATTCCCAGGCTATTTTTTAAACTGTGGTGATCCATTTTTTTCATTATTTCCCTGATGTGTATTTTATCCAGTCCATGGTTAACAGGGCATTCTGCTGGAAATTTCCATTCTTACGTCTTGGAAGTAAATTCTCTTTACCAGGATTCCCTGTTTTTGCAGAGTTGTTAGATTTGTTCACTTAGGTGTCACGTTTGGACTGGTTGTCTATTCTGTCTTTCTGTAGACTGAGGGCGCAATGGGGGAGGAGATACATAACTTTTGCTATGGACACTCAGGTTTGGCTTTCTCTCTGAAACTCTCAAGTATCTCCTCCAGGGGCCAACTGCCATGGATTTCTGCTGTCTTCTCCTACTGAGCATGGTAAGCCCCAGTGTCTACTCTTATCTCTCACCCCCAAGATGGGGTAGGGGCTTCTGCCTTTTTTTTTCTTTTTAGGGCCACACCCGAGGCATATGGAAGTTCCCAGGCTAGGGGTCAAATTGGAGCTGCAGCCACTGGCCTACACCACAGACACAGCAACACCGAATCCGAGCCACGTTTGTGACCTACACCACAGCTTGCAGCAATGCCGGATCCTTAATACACTGAATTTGGCCAGGGATCAAACCTGTGTCCTCATGGATACTGGTTGGGTTCATTAACCACTGTACCATGATGGGAACTTGGGGCTTCTGCCTTTGAAGTCATCCCTTGACTCGTTGCAGAGTTGCCTACTCATTCATCTCTGGAGTTTTGCTTCTCTCCAGATTGCAGAATACTAGTACCATTCTTAGGACTTTTTCAACCCACTTTCTTTCCTTTATATTCTATCCTCTAATCTTTTTGGAGAGTGGGGCTTTATTATGAGTCTTGTACCAGATATAGTGAACATGCATAGCCTTTGCTGTGGACATAGTAAATTGTCTATGTGGCACTGCTCCAAACATTCCAGACATAATGCAGCATACACTTTATGTCTATGTTTGTGAAATTCAAAGAAATCCTACATTTCTGGTTTTTTTTTCTAAGTTTCTGTTGCCCAACATTTATAGCACCAAGCTGCTCTCCTTCCCATGTTTGTTTGCTGCTGCTAAATTTGTTTTCTCTTTCATTACTCCTTTTAAAACATATCTTAACCCAAAACACTGGAGTATGACTTCATGTTATGTTTTACATTACAAGGGGAAAAAAACCTATTCAAAATAAGGAATCAAAATGAAAAGTACTCATTCAATGAAACCTAATTTTTAATGAGCTTGCTGTTACATACCCATAAGTCATTTATATTCTAATTAAAATGGAAAAGTGTTCTAGATACCAATTATCTTTTCTTTGTGTTTATTATCCAATCAGTCTTAAAATGGAAAAGAAAATTTGGAATGGATTCATGCATTTAGTTTTTCTCTGTTTTACCTAAACACCTTTTTTTTTTGCTTTTTTTTGGGGAGGGCCACACCCATGGCATATGGAGATTCTCAGGCTAGGGGTATAATCAGAGCTACAGCTGCCAGCTTACACCACAGCCACAGCAATACAGGATCTGAGCTGCGTCTGCAACCTACACCATAGCTCACTGCAATGCTGGATCCTTAACCCTCAGTGAGGCCAGGGATGGAACCTACAACCTCATGGCTCCTAGTTGGATTTGTTTCTGCTGCACTATGATGGGAACTCCTTATATAAACACCTTTTGAAATGAGATATACATACATATATACACACGATACATATATATATTTATACACACACATATATATATACACACACAAACACACATATATATTCATAAAAATGTTCTTTGCCACAGTGACCCAGTCTGTAACTCTTACTGCAAATACATATAGTCATACTAGTTTTATCCTTTCCCTGATGAGAAATTATGCAATTTTTTTGTAAGATAGATATTTCAGCCAATCACTGTTTTATCCCTTCCTAAAGAACTCGCAGACATGCACACACACACAGACACACAGGCACACAGGTTTTCTTTTGTTTTTTAAGATTACAGAGTAATAGAGCAGACTATTTGACACTGGATACTGTAAACTTTAATTCATTACAGGCAATGCAAGTTAAGATTCTTAAGAAATCTCTAAGTAGACGTTGAAAAACAGATTCTCAATACCTGCATCAGGTTTACTAAAATGATTGCTGCATTGAAGTATTTCATATTCCTTCTTTTAGTGATATAATTATTTTTAATAGGTTTTAAAGGAAATATTCCCTGTCTCTATGTGCCCAAAAAATGTTTTCCTAAAAATAGAATATACTGAGTCCAAGAAATATAAATATTTTCAGTGAAATTAAATATATCCAGTAATTTTTCAGAAAATAATTAGACCCAGGTTGGACCTTTTTTTCAGGAGCATGGACTATCCTTCATGTTGGATGTGTACTTTTCACATACAAGGAGAAGGGAAATTGCACCAAGATTTTTGAAAACATATAAGATCTGTTTCAAATACTTGAAATTATTCTGTGCAAAAGCAAGACTTCCAGCATTTAAAAAATTTATTACCTTTAATAAGTGTGGAAGTTACTGTAATTTATGAAAATATTTACCCTCATCAAAGTGTGCTACTATCATTAATAATGCATATTCTTTTATTAAATTAAATATAGCTCTTGTATTAATATTCCAGGGACTAACAAACTATTACTTCCTTTTTGCTTATTTAACTATGTAAATAAGAACAAATTTACTAGTCTTCTATTTTATAGATGGGCAAAAACTCTTTTTCTTAGATTCTGGCAATCATGGATTAATTAATGAGAGAACTGATATACTGTAGTGTTAGATTCCAGAATTTTTTCCTAGAACTCTTAGCTCCTATTAGGAACCATCCTGATAAATTTCTGAATACATTTAAGTCATACTACCTTATAAAACTTATCAGTGTCAAGGTATTGAGTTTTATTGGTCTGGTTTATATTAGTTTAGGTGATCATTTGCTTTCTTATCTTTACATTTAATGGCTAGTTAAGTCCAAAATTTCATCTCTAATTTGAGAATGTTCTGGAAAGCAGTCTCTAATGCTAGACATTATTCTGCTTTTTCAGCATTTGTCGCTCCTTCTTGACCTTCTTCTGAGTTGTGCTTGCATCTGCTAATTGTTGGAGAAGCATACACAGACATGCTGTCTGCATTTAATTTGCATTCCTATTCCCTAATTCAAGTGGGCCCTTAGTCTAGAATTTTAATTCTGCTCACTCCAAGGTGACTAATTCATACCTTGTCTATTTTCAAAACTCTTAGCACTTGTCCCCCATTGTCATTCCCACCTTCAGCTTTAATTTTTATAGTAGGAGGAGTTCCCGTTGTGGCGCAGTGGTTAACGAATCCGACTAGGAACCATGAGGTTACAGGTTCGATCCCTGGCCTTGCTCAGTGGGTTAAAGATCCAATGTTGCCGTGAGTTGTGTTGTAGGTTGCAGACGTGGGTCGGATCCTGCGTTGCTGTGGCTGTGGTGTAGGCCGGTGGCTGCAGCTCTGATTAGACCCCTAGCCTGGGAACCTCCATATGCCGTGGGAGCGGCCCTAGAAAAGGCAAAAAGACAAAAAACATAATAATTTTTATAATAGGAATGAACCTACATAGAATCTCCTGACCACAGGTGCTTCCCTTTTTAGATTTACCCATGTGGTTGCATGTATAACAATGAAAAGTGAACTTACCCTCTGTCTTCTCTTCTGTGACTATGAGTGCATGGTCCATGTTCCTTTCCACCCCTTGGCTTGTGAAGATCCCATCACCTCTACTTGCTTGAAGACCTTGACCTAGGCCTTTCCTCTCTTATGTTTCATCAGTCTTCCTGTCTACTTGGTAATTCTTGCAAGTACATATACCGACACACACACCTGTCTCACTTCACGCTTTAAAAACAAAAAGAAACGGAATCCTTCCCATCTCCAGTTGCAGCCCGATGTGTATCCTCTATGACCAAATTTAGCAGCATTTCCAAACCAGCTGTCTTGTGCTTCTTCCCCAGTCTCTCTCTCAACTTCACTTCATGTAATCTGAGGTGACAACTGCCCTCCTGGGTGGCGTCAGATCCAGGGGATGTGAGAAGAGTCTACCTCACTTTATCAGCAGCATTTGAAACAGTGCCCCTTCCTCTGTTCTGCCTTGTTCTCTTTGGCTTTGGAGACCACAAGAATGCCCTGGACCTTCTCCTGTCAGTTCATTTCTCTCCTCCTTAAATGAGCCACTATCCACATTTTTATACTAAACCCTTCCTAGCTTTTCTGGCTCACCATGGAGTCCTAAAAATTATCCTGAGGTGGTACCTGTTTTTTGAACTTTATAAGTTGGGTTGTATAGAAGGCATTTTTAGTGTCAGTTTCTTTTCTTTTCTTTTTTTTGTCTTTTTGCTATTTCTTGGGCCGCTCCCACAGCATATGGAGGTTCCCAGGCTAGGGGTCGAATCGGAGCTGTAGCCACCGGCCTATGCCTGAGCCACAGCAACGCGGGATCTGAGCCGCGTCTGCAACCTACACCACAGCTCACGGCAACGCCGGATCGTTAACCCACTGAGCAAGGGCAGGGACCGAACCCTCAACCTCATGGTTCCTAGTTGGATTCGTTAACCACTGCGCCATGACGGGAACTCCTAGTGTCAGTTTCTTTTATTCAACATTGTATTTGCTGCACCACATTGTAAGTGGGTGTGATGCTCATTTCCATTGCTTAATTCTTGTCCACTGTACAAATACATCCCGCATGGGCTGGTACAGGACTCAGTTTCTGCACTGGTCCACAGCTGTGTCCTGCGTGGCTCTCAAGCTGGGTGGCCTGTGTGGGTGGGCAGCATTCTTGATGTTCTTAGGGCTACCCTAGGTGGTGAGAAGGATGCTGTAGCCACACCCTGCCCTGACTGGTCCAGTCTGGCTTAAGCTTTCCTGGTTGCTGCTTGGAGAAACTGCTGACTTGGCTTGTAAGTGGGAGGAGTTTATGGCTCATCTTGATAGAGTTTGGCTCAGTGGAAGATAGAGAAGAGGAGAAGCAGAAGAGTTGTTTTTCCAACCACCAGTACACGTATAGGTGAGGACATGGTGGTTAGATGGCATATCTGAGGCCATCCTGGGAAACTGAGGCATCAACTACTTTGCCGCCTGCTGGAGGCCAGCTCCAAAACACCCCCCATGCATCCTCCTCTTCCCTGTGTCATCCCTTCTGCACATGATCCTGTTTCTCTGCAGTACACTCCTTACATATATTTCTTTTTCAGATTCTTTTCCCTTATAGGTTATTACATATATCATATACTTCCAGTGCAATAAGTAGGTCTTTGTGGTCTATTTATTTTATATATAGTAGTTTGCAGCTGTTAATTCCAAACTCCTAATTGATCCCTCAGCCCACTTCTCCCTTTGGTAACCATAGGTTTGTTTTCTATGTCTGTGAGTCTCTTTCTGCTTTGTAAATAAGTTCGTTTATATCCTTTTTTAAGGTTCCACATGTAAGTGATATCACATAGTATTTGTCTTTCTCTGTCTGACTTACTTCACTTAGTATGATGATCTCTAGGCCCACCCATGTTGCTTCTTATCATGTGACTCTCCATACCTGCAGCTGCTGGGAGGCTTTGTGCCCCAGCTGTGTGGTTCTCCTTGCCATGTGAAGGGAAGCTGTCTGACCTCAGTTCTAACGTTTCTGATAGCATGTCTGATCTGATCATTACTGAGCACTCACTTTGTTGGGAGGATTCAATGCTTCGATTAGGATCTTAAAGAGTTCTTTTCCTGTGGCCAGATTGGTTTCTCTCTGTGTCTTTGCCTGGTTCCTTCCTGTAGAGGATTCTTGGAAGTCAGGGGAGGCTTGGCTAAAAGGAAGGTGCACTGCCCTGTGGGGTAGACAGTGGGGAAGGAAGATTGCAGCCTCTGGTTTTCAACTTGCTTGTGATATAACTGGAACAGTAATGTAATTAGTAGAAAAGATAATGTTGGATGTGTTTGAAATAAATTTTAAGCAAAACATTAAAAGTGGTACAAATTTCTCATTTAGTAAAATGAATGACTATTGAGTATTGACATCAATAAAGCCACTCCTTGAACATGATAAAGCATGGGCGTAGGTTTCTCACACTCTTTATCTCTACAGCCTCTCTACATCAGGTTAAAATCTCTAAATGAATAAGTGTGGTTCTTCCAGGAATATCATCTTCAGAATAGGAATATAGTATTTAAGATTGTGTTCTTAAAATCTCCACCCTTCAGAGATCAAACACACTGGAAAGTGATCCAGAAACACATAACCTTCAGAGATAAAAATCAGAATCAGTGTTTGATAGAAGCACTGATTGAACTTTGTGTACGTGGCTTCTAAATAGTACATTGATTTAGATACTCTTTTCTTAACAGGGGATGCTCTCTCATCAAGTCTCAATAAATTAGTGTCTCCCTTTTTCTTTTAAAATTTCGTTTTCATTACAACTGATTCTTGGCATTTACATACTCTCTTCAAGTGAATACAATTGAAATGAGACTCACGAGTTTCTTTTCTAGACGATACTAAAACTTCTCAGCATTTAGAGGACCTGTAACCTTTCTTAAATGGGCCCATCTTCTGGCATGAAAAATAATTCTTAGATGTCACTTTAACTCCTAGTTTCAGTACAAAGACAGATTGTCAGGGTAATGAATTAAAGGAACCTCACTGCAACTCTTCTGGTCAGTGCTGTAGCACAGCCCATATTAATATTTTATTCCCTTTAATATTAGTACATGATGCAGGCTTTATTTAAATGGATTTGACGGGTCTCTGGGTTGGCTTGACAACCAGAGGGAAAAATTAATGTTCTGCATTTAATCTCAGCTCAAGGCACTAAATTATTTTGGAGGTCAGAGCCATCATGCATATCATGCTAAATTATTGTATGTAATAACTATTAGCTAACTGTCTATTTATGGGCTTTTTAAATTGTTTACTTCATGCATCTTGAGCTAATTTTTAAGAAACTATCCCTTTTAAGTTCTTTCCCTTACATGTGGACACTATGAGCCCAGCCTTTGTGATGGGACTAATGGAAGATGCTAGGTGGCCAACTCAAAAATGATGTCCCCCTTGTGAACTGTTAATAAACTACAGAGATCGCACCTCCTTTTGTTGGTTCCATTTGCACATGAAGTTCAAGTGTGTTGAGAGAAATTGGGACTTTTGTAAGCTGTTAAGATAAAAATCACAGAATGCTCTCTATGAAGAAATTGATGGTTAAAAGGATATAGTTGCTTAGGGAACTAGTGAACCTTATTTTAATCATTAGATGCTAACTATTACATTTCATTTGGATGGATATGTAGTGAGGTCCTGCTGTACCGAACAGGAAACTATATCCAATTTCTTGGGATAAACTAGGATGGAAGATAATGCTCAACATCGCTGATTATAAGAGAAATGCAAATCAAAACTACCATGAGATACCACCTCACACCAGTCAGAATGGCCATCATTAATAAATCCACAAATAGCAAGTGCTGGAGGGGCTGTGGAGAAAAGGGAACCCTCCTGCACTGTTGGTGGGAATGGAAACTGGTACAGCCACTATGGAGAACAGTTTGGAGATACCTTAGAAATCTATACATAGAACTTCCATATGACCCTGCAATCCCACTCTTGGGCATCTATCCGGACAAAGCTCTACTTAAAAGAGACACATGCACCCGCATGTTCATTGCAGCACTATTCACAATAGCCAAGACATGGAAACAACCCAAATGTCCATCGACAGATGACTGGATTCGGAAGATGTGATATATATACACAATGGAATACTACTCAGCCATAAAAAAGGATGATATAATGCCATTTGCAGCAACATGGATGGAACTCGTGAATCTCATCCTGAGTGAAATGAGCCAGAAAGACAAAGACAAATACCATATGATATCACTTATAACTGGAATCTAATATCCAGCACAAATGAACATCTCCTCAGAAAAGAAAATCATGGACTTGGAGAAGAGACTTGTGGTTGCCTGATGGGAGGGGGAGGGAGTGGGAGGGATCGGGAGCTTGGGCTTATCAGACACAACTTAGAATAGATTTACAAGGAGATCCTGCTGAATAGCATTGAGAACTATGTCTAGATACTCATGTTGCAACAGAAGAAAGGGTGGGGGAAAAACTGTAATTGCAATGTATACATGTAAGGATAACCTGACCCCCTTGCTGTACAGTGGGAAAATAAAAAAAAAAAAAAAAGAAAAAGAATGTATGTATATTATGACTGGGTCACTTTGCAGAAATTGGCACAACACTGTAAATCAACTCTATTTTAATAAAAAATAAATTAAAAAATAATTGAAACAGGATTGAAAAAGAAGTTGAAAATAATACTATTAGATTTTTAAAGAAATATTTTAATGACAGATCTGACAAGTGAAATATAAGATAATATATGTATTATTTATGCTATAAGTAAGTTCCATATACTTGTCCTTTGGTCTGACCTTAGTCTAAAGGTAGACAGGTATCAATGGTATTTGTGGCCTATGAGAGCCCTGTCTTTATTTCCTGGGCATTTCTGTAATGAGAGCCTTAGAAGCCTGTACCTTCAGAGTTGGGTCTTGCACCTCTAGCTGCTAGGAGGGTGGTGGGGAGGTTGAAGAAGGCACGTACTCTCCTTGCACAGTTCTGCCTCCTCTGGATTTGATTTTAACCACAGCCAGCACTTTTGTATGAGGCTGGCAGAGGTTAAGCACTTTTAACCACTTTACTTAAAGTAGCATCAGTCATGGCCAGTGGGCCATGAGCACAGAAAGAGCTTCAGAAGAGAAGGTGATTTTTCTTCCTGGTAATGAATGGTGATAGGCCAGGAAACTTATTGTACCTTCCAGAGCTTATCCAAGTCAGGGCAGTGAACTTCCATGAGGCTGACTGTTGATATAGCCTGGACCTCACTGAAGGGCTGAGACACCACGCCTCAGCCCATCTTTCTTTCTGTCTTTCCTGTCTCACTTATAAATACTTCATTCATCTAAATGAGAACTTTTTGGAAGACTGCTAGTCTGGAAATAGCAGGTCTATCTAGTGACTCTGGTAGCTCCTCGGTGACATCTAGACCTACAAATAGGCTACTGAGCAGGGAGGTTTGCTGCTTTGGGGATGCCCGGCTTCCACCCTGCTCAGTAGCTTGAGGTCCACCATGTGGCTGGATGGGGAGCAGAGTATGGTAACCGGACAGAGAGGGATGGGAGGGAAGGAAAAAGCTTGAGGTTTCTTTCTGATTGTTTTATGGTCACACCCACAGCGTATGGAATTTCCCAGACCAAGGATTGAATTTGAGCTGTAGCTATGCCCTGTGCTGCAGCTGCAGCAATGCCAGACCCTTTAACCCACTGTGATGGGCCCGAGATTGAACCAGTGCCTCTACAGTGACCCTAGCTGCTGAAGTCAGATTCTTAACTCACTGTGCCACAGTGGGAACTCTAAAAAGGCTTGAGTTTTAACCTCCCCTCCAGAAGTCTGGCTGTCTGGCAATGAACATCTAGGACCCAGGCTGGGCATGGGTCTTTTGATGGGACAAAATTGGTATTCTTTTCCTTATCCTCATCCAGTGACTCAACTAATGCAAAAACAAAATGAAACGAGACAAAAACCTCTTCAAATCATACTTTCTGTGCTGGGGCGATGGAACTCAGGGCCAAGTAAGTCTCAGTTCAAGCCCTGTGGCATTTGTGGCTACGGCATCCTTAGGCTGTGGGCTTGTCCCCACCACTGGGCACCTCAGCCTGATAATGGAGGAGAGAGCTTGGGGGCAGCTGTGTGAGGGAGCAGTGTTGATGGCTGGGTGAGATGGGAAATGGGGCACCATAGCATCAGACGGAGAAGGTGTGGGAGCCAAGGATCTGCAGCCCATCCTGGGAGGGGGGGCAGCATTCAGAGTGCGGCAGGGTTTGACATGAGGACCAAGGGGCTGGAAACCTTGAGGAAACTGGAAGTGGACGGATCATTCTTTTTTGCGGTTAACTAGCTTTTGGCTTGTGAGCTTTCGAAATCTAAGTGTTTTCATAGATGATGTTTTTTGAGTTGGAAGTTTCGGCTTTGTTGTTTCTTAATTAAGAAAATGGTCCTTCCTTGCTCTCCATGGAGAGCCTTGCCCTTAGGCCTTTGGGTTTATAACAACTAGTGGGGCTCAAGGAAGAAGCAGCAGAGAACATTCTTCAAAAAACTTGCTTGTTCTGACTCCTGACCACCTGTGCTTTCCAGAGGAAAGGGCTGATACTAAATTTCAATGGGAAATAAGTAAGAAAATCATGTCATATCCGATTCTGTGATTAATGGCACTTGTAAGAAGTCACCGTGTACCTAAAGTTCCTTGAAAATACATTTAAAGAAGCAATCCTCTCCCCTCTGCTATTAGGAAACCTATCACAACAGTGTTTGTGTTGAAGCTTTATCAAAATCAAAATGCTGTATCAAAATAAAAATCAAACAAAAGGCTCTATCACTATCTTAAATACACATTGGACAGTATGGGTATTAGTGAAAGGATTCTGTGCATAATTCTATCACTTTGAGGTGTTTAGGCTTCAATAGATAAAGAGGAAGAGATGCCACATTTTCTTTATCATTCATAGAAAATCTCATTAGTTAATTGGGAAGGACACACAAACTCTGGCCAGGAGAACGGCACAGCCCCTGTGGCAAAGGGCTCTAATTTTTTTTTTTTAGGTCTGCACCAGCAGCATACGGAGGTTCCCAGGATATGGGCCGCATCAGAGTTGTAGCTGCTGACCTACACCACAGCCACAGCAACACCAGTTCTAAGCCACATCTGCGAACTACACCACAGGTCACGGCAGCACCGGATCCTTAGCCCACTGAGAGAGGTGAGGGATCGAACCTGTGTCCTCATGGATACTAGTCAGATTCATTTCTGCTGAGCCTCGATGGGAACTCCCACATCTCTAAATCTGTAGGATAAGTTACAAAATGGTAATTGGTCTATTTAGTAACTACACTCCATGAACAAACTTTAGAATCCTAGGAGGTCTCTATGAAGGGAAGAACTTACAGTTCTTACAGAAGGGAATCAACCACAGTTAGATTTGGTAGGTTTGCCAAAAGCTGAAGAGCAGTGAGAGAGGGAGTTTTATTTGTTTTTACGTATTTGCAGTACATGCTCTGCTTTTTGGGTATTTATTTAATATTAATTTAATAATAATAGCTTAATGAATTATTGGATAATTAGGTTTATTGGATTAATTGAACTTGGTAGACCTCATTTAGGAAACAAGTGTTTTGTGTGTGTTTTTTCCCTTACTGCCTCTGGGTTACATCTTGTATGAAACTCATAACTTTTACTTCCCTTTTGTGTTTTAAAATGTCCAGTCCAGTTTAAATCAAAATCTTGTTTTCTTATCCATTTGAAGGCTTCTCGGAGTTCCCATCGTGGCGCAGTGGTTAACGAATCCGACTAGGAACCATGAGGCTGCGGATTATATCCCTGGCCTTGCTCAGTGGGTTAAGGATCCGGTATTGCCGTGAGCTGTGGTGTAGGTTGCAGACACAGCTCAGATCCTGTGTTGATGTGGCTGTGGGGTAGTCCGGTGGCTTCAGCTCTGATTAGACCCCTAGCCTGGGAACCTCCATATGCCGTGGGAGCGGCTCAAAAAATGGCAAAGACAAAAAAAAAAAAAAAAAAAAAAAAAAAAAAAGACATTTGAAAGCTTCTCCACCTCTTTTTCACACAAAAGAAGGCAAGCCCTGTAAGTTTTGATAAACTCCTGGGTTCACTCTCCTTGGTCCCCTGCTCCTCCAGGTGGTTTGGGGCCAAGGAGAGAGCACAAGAAATGTAGACAGGTCCAGAGTGTTGAATGTCTTGGCTGCTACAGACTAAGAGGCTGGAACAGCGGAGATAACTTCGCCCTGGTTCTGAGGCTAGGAAGTCCCAGATCAAGGTGCTGGTCAGCTTGGGTCCTGCTGAGGGCTCTCCTCCTGGCCTCCAGATGCTGCCTCACACGGCAGAGGCAGCGCTCTGGTGTCTGCTGAGGGCACCAAGCCTCCCAGATGAGGGCCTCAGCCTTATGACCTTGTCTGACCTTTATCACTTCCTTACAGACTCCATCTTCAGATGCAGTGACACTGGGGGTTAGGGCTTTTACAGAAGGATTTGGGGGTGTGGTGGGGGATGTTCAGTCCACAACACTTACTTCACTTACCTGGTATTTTATTTGGTGTTGAGAATTCTCTCTTGATTCTCCAGTGACCTTTATCAGAAGACTTCTGTCCTGGGCTAGAAAAAGTGGGCTCCCGGGAGGCCGCAGAAGAGACCTTACCTGCTTTCTTCACTCTATTAGTGAGGGCAGAGGTAAGCTGCTCAAACAAAGGGACTGAAGATATAATAGCTAAAATCATGCTTTCTCAATAGTGGTGAAAATTGGTTCTTGGGGGAAGGGAGAATGAAAAAAAAGCCTTAGCTTTTGAAATGGTTTGTGGCCTTCCAAAGCTCAACACATCATATTTCTTAGTATTTCATCTCATTAGGAAGAAATTAAAATTAAATTAATCAAATTTATTTTGGGAGTTCTTGTATGGCTTAGTAGTAATGAACCTGACTAGTATCCATGAAGACGTGGGTTCGATCTCTGGCCTCGCTCAGTGAGTTAAGGATCCAGCATTGCTGTGAGCTGTGATATAAATCACAGATACAAGTCAGATCTGGTGTTCCTGTGGCTATAGTATAGACTGGTGGATACAGCTCTGATTCAACCCCTAGCCTAGGAACTGCCATATGCTGCAGGTACCTCCCTAAAATGGCAAATTTTTTTTTTCTCCTTGGTGTAGGAGAGGGGCAATAATGACAAAGATGCGGAGAAAACTCTGGCTTAAACAAAACAGAGATTTATTGCTCTCTGGCTTAGTCCAGCTCTGCCTCATGAGGTCATTTGGGGCCTGAGTTCCTTCCATCTGACTGTCTCACCATCACCCAGGGCATCTCCTGGTCTGCAGGATCAAAAAGCTGCCTTTTTCAGATGAGAGGAAAGAGGCGGATCCAGAGCAGACATGTCCTTTCAGCAAGTGAGGCAGAAATGGTGCCCATCATGTTTGCTAGCACTGCATTGATGATAACTTAGTCATGTGGCTACTTTGAGTGGACAGAGGCTGGGAAATGCAATCTGTAGCTTGGCAGCCATGTGTCCAGCAAGAGAAAGAGGGCATTTGTGTGCACAGCTAGCCACCTGCCACATCAGCCCTGAAAATGCACCCTTGGGCTGACTGCTGCCTCCCAGTGGCCCATCCCACACAGCCCTCTCTCCTGCAAGCAGTTGTTCAGGGCAATATACTTTCAAGTGCATCCTAGCCTACTATGCAAGGTGTCTACCTGGCCAGTGGGGATGCACGTGACCTGGCTGCATTAAACGGTAGAAGGCACTTGGCTTTCATAAGCATCCTCTTCTCTTTGCTCTGTATCCCTGGACTGCTCTAGCCAGCCTGCTGACTTCAGAATTCCCAGGTTCAAAGAAGGCAAGTTTAAAGAGATGTATATTAAGATCTAGAAGCTCCTTCTCTATTCTGTTAGCCACAGAGGCTAACAGGCACTTCTTTCAGGTGAGAAGAAAGCTGCCTGACAGCAGTGAGACTTACACCTCCCCCCTTGCAATCTTCCTCCAGGCCCTTGGAGAACTTCTTTTTATTTTTTTTTATTTTATTTTATTTATTTTTGTCTTTTTGCCATTTCTTGGGCCGCTCCCGTGGCATATGGAGGTTCCCAGGCTAGGGGTCGAATTGGTGCTGTAGCCACCGGCCTACACCAGAGCCACAGCAACGCTGGATCCAAGACGAGTCTGCAACCTACACCACAGCTCACGGCAACGCCGGGTCCTTAACCCACTGAGCAAGGGCAGGGACCGAACCTGAAACCTCATGGTTCCTAGTCGGATTCGTTAACCACTGCGCCACGACGGGAACTCCGGATAACTTCTTTTTAAGCTTCCTCATTTGCCTTGGGGTATGAAGAGCAACCCTAAGCCATGCCCTGTGGGAGTGGTAAGGGAAATGCCACAAGGCTTTGAATCCCTTTGCTTTAAGGAGTTATTCCCTCTGATGATGTCTCTTAAAAAGAAGGGTGGGGATGGGGTGGGCCAGTGTAGTGGATGCTTGGTGCCCTGCATCTCATCATATTGGTTCGCTTTTTATTTACACCACAGCTGTGTCAGACAGTTCTAAGCACACAGATATCATGCTACCACAGGTATCTACCATGAACCTCTCCATTTCTGTCTAAGCCTTCTCCAAAGCAACAGGTTTCCCCTGTGCCCATTTGTAGGTCCCAGTGCCCAAATGCAGTGCAGTTAACACTGCAACTGACCCTCAACCAATGGGATAGCCAGTGGGTAAATGCCCCAGACCTCCTTCTTTGTGTGGACCATCCTGTCCCAGAAGGCATTCTCTGTTTCTCAGAGGGTCCTGCACAGTGATGTCCCTGTTGCCCAGGGCAACAGTCTTAGCCCAGGGTCCTGAGTTGGTTTCCACCTACCCTGCCTCCCTCTCCCCGTTCCTTCACTCCTGTATTCTTGTATACACTATTAAATGAACTACCTCAGTGCAAGTCCTTGCTGCAGACTCTGCTTTCTGGGGAACTCAAAGCTATGGCTTTGTTATATTTTCTAAGTCTTATAGCTATAGGTCTGGTAGCTCTCTTTATAAGGTGCAGATACTCATTTTCCTGAATTTTGGAGCCCTCAGCTGAAATGCTGAGTGGGTGGAAAGACTTTCACTTTTATCTTTTCATTTTGACAATGGCACATTTTCTTAAATTCATTTAGCTTCATATTGAAAATTACTGTTGAGTTCAACAAAGAAATCTTGTTTACCTTTTTACAAAAGGCATTCTTGAGTGAATTATGTTCTAATGGCCTAAGACTGAGTTATCTAAGGAAAACCTAGCTGAATGGCCTATGTATGAAATATCAGCAGCCCAGCTAATGACGTAGTACCAGGGAGTAACTGGCTTATGCAGGACTGGCTTGTCACTGATGACACAACATCCTTGTATTTTACATTGGAAGCCATTCATTTTGTCCTTTTGCAATTTCATCAGTTACATTGTTTGTCTTGATTACAAATATTTTATAACAGAATTTTGTATCTCCATGATGAACACTTGATAGAATATTAAGAGGATGTTGAATGTGTATTGGGATTATTGTAAATGTAAATAATCAGTATTCATGTTGTCTTACCTAATCAGTATTGGTCTCTTCCTTAGTGAACATTAGGAAAGCTAGTAGAAGAGAAACATGGACATAGGACAATTTTTGCTTTCTTTCTGCCCTTTTATAACTAAAATAATTGGCCCTTGACATGAAATAGACTCAGAAACCGTGTCCTAGCCTGCAACCCTCCCTTGGTCATCTCAGTTCTTGGAGAAGGTCAAGTTGTATCCTGCGATTTATTAAAAATGCTATTATTAGTGTGTTGTAGCAATATTTCTTCAGAAGTTAAAATGATGGTTGGCTTTAATATAGAAAACTTGATGAAACTGTTCTAAATCACCCATAGTTAAGGTAAAAGATGAGATTCTGATTATTTATCATTTCTGTAGTTTCTCAGAGAATTGTCTAGGCCTTTTGAGTCTCTGTTACTCTATCTAGTGATTTAAATTTGTTGGATTTGAAGGAAATTGGTAAGAACACTTCAAGATTATTCAGAAAGATGGTTTCCAACCCTCTTATAAGAAATAGGTTCACAGTTGACTAGGGAGTAAAGGGGAGTAAAGCAAACTTTCCTGGAACATCGTTAAAACTAACTCCTGCCTCCCCTGGCTCCATTCTTTCCTCCTATACACAAAAAACAACTTCTAATTTTCGCAACTGCACACCTAAAGTTTCTTTTTTCAGTGTTGTTTATGACCCAGTTTTAACACTTTGAGATTTTCTTCCATACTTTTTCTAGCACAAAAGAAGGTGTTCATCCATCATTAATTTATACTGCTATTATGCAGCTTGAGTGTACTTGAGAAGCCTTCTGGGGCCTCTGAAAGAAATCTGAGGCATGGATTTTCTGTTCACCAAAATGATTCTTGGAAAATAAAGTATAGGTAGATATTTTTAAAAAGAGGGGAAAGAATTCCCATTGTGGCACAGCAGCAACGAACCTATTATCCATAAGGATGCAGGTACGATCCCTGGCCTCACCCAGTGGGTTAAGGATTCATTGTGGCCATGAGCTGTGGTATAAGTCACAGACGTGACTCAAATCCTGTGTTGCTGTGGCTGTAACATAGGCAGTTAGTTGCAGCTCCGATTTGACTCCTAGCCTGGAAACTTCCATATGCCTTGGGTTTAGCCCTAAAAAAGACCAGGAAAACAAACAAACAAACAAACAAAAGATGGGGAAGATTTTAAAGAGTCCTAGACCCAAACACTGCCTGGGTCTGGGATGTTTTTATGAGCTAGGTGTCCACATGGTGCTCGCTTTCATTCATTTCAGTTGCAGAAAGTTAGATTTCCTTTTATATTTAAAGTCCTCCTTACTCATTGAGTTCTATTTTAATAACATTTTCTTAGAGCATAGCAAAAAGAACAATATCAGAATTGTCCAAATTAGGGAGTTTGTGCTGTGGCTCAGCAGGTTAAGAACCAGAATATTATCTGTGAAGATGTGAGTTTGATCCCTGGCCTCGTTCAGTGGGTTAAGGATCTGGTGTTGCCATGAGCTGTGGTGTAGTTTCCAGATGAGGCTCTGATCCAGTGTTGCTGTGGTGTAGGCTGGTAACTGCAGCTAAGATTGGATCCCTAGCTTGGGAATTTCCACATGCTACAGGTGTGGCCCTAAAAGAAAAAAAAAAAAAAGAATTTTCCAAATTAAATTGGTCCAGGCCTAGTCCCTGGGGCATAGACTTTCCTCTGGTAGCTGCGGGTCCATAGCATAGATGTCATGCAGGTAAGGAATTTGTGTGTTAGGATGGAAAGCACATGGTTAGGAAGACCATTTATGTATAAACCATTTATTTCTCAACTTTGGATTTTCCAAGGAATTATTTTCTCATGGGGCACATTGAAGTGGGGGGGGCAAGTATGTAGGAAATAATAAATGAGTCCCTTTTTGTTCTGCCTCTGATGCTTCTTCATACCTGTCTACCAAATTGGTCCCCTTTCCCTCATATCTGCCACTACCACCTTAGTTCAGACCTTGATGGAGTCATGCTTACATATCGCAATACTCTGCCAACTGGCCCACTGGTCATGACATTTTTGTAGGCTCTCTCCCACACCTTCTTCTTTTTTTCATTTTTAAAAGTTTTATTGACGTACAGTTGATTTACAATGTTGTGATAATTTCTGCTCAGCAACAAAGTGATTCAGTGATACATGTACACACATCCATTCTCTTTCCAATTCTTTTCCCATCTAGATTATCACAGAATATTAGGTAGAGTTCCCTGTGCAATCATTCTATATGCAATAGTGTGCATACGCCAATCCCAAACACCTAGTCCACCCCTTTTTTGGCTTCCCCACAGTATATACTCGGCCAGGGATCGGATCCAAGCTACAGTTGTGACCTCTGCCATAGCTGCTTCACTGCCAGATCCTTTAATCCACTATGCAGAGTGAGGGATCGAACCTCCATCCTGGTGCTGCAGAGACGCTGCTGATCCTGTTGTGTCATGGCAGAAACTCCACTCCAATATCTTCTTGAGCAAACTTTGTGCTCCAGCTACTGCTGTGGCCCCTAGTTGGAGGGATCTGTCTCACCTTGGATGTACCATGGACCCAGCCTATTCTTTTTCACCTCTGCTGTCTGTGATCTCTCCCTCTGGATGCATGGCATCTGTTCTGATGAATGCATGTATCTGGATGTACGAGCAGGTAACACCCTCTGTACAACCTGGACCCAGAGGGGTCCTGGGGACAAGATCTGTCCCCTTCCTGATTGTGGTGGGCTGTGCCAAAGTACATTTTACACAGTTCCTCAGATGGAACTGTCCCCACTCAGGTTATCTGTTGGTCTTTGCAAAAACCAAATGGATTGCAGCAGATGACGAGGGCTGCCTGTAAATGTAGCCCGTTATCAGTCCAGTCACAACTACTGTGACAAATGGAGGCTCTTGAATGTGATGAATCAGTATAGACTCTCTTACTTTTTATGTAGCAGCTCATTGGCTAGATAGTTTTTCTCAGTTCTTATAATTTAGAGGGTCTAAAGTAGTTTGTGCTTACATATGATAGATAGCAGTACATTGTCCTGTCTTGTCCCAAGATTTCATCACAATATAGTTCTCAGGAAGCTTGGTCATCTTAAAACTCTGCAGATTCATGTTACTTTGCTATATTTATAACATTAGACCAATTGGATTTGATGAGAAAGAAGTAAAAAGTATCGTGGTACCTTAGTAAGATCCTTGCATGCCAGAGTGTATGAGACGAACCCTATGAGGATGTGGGATCCAGCTGGAGCAGTGATATCTGAAGGTGTCTAGTGGTCTTTGGCACACATTCCTGGACATTACTTTGAACGGACATGTTGTTGGACCTTGCCCTTCCTACCACTAAGAAAGAGGCATAATATTTGGTGAGCTTATTTGGAACCTGAAGGAAGCATATGCTGTAGTTGAGAATAATATGCTCACCCTTTCATTGAGTAACTCAAAACCACCAGTTCTGAGTGTGACTCGGAGCAAAAGGGGGCTCTGTCAGCAGTCCGGGTTGTGGTGAAAGCTGTCCAGCCATCCAGACCACATAACTCGGCAGAACTGGCTGCACTAGAGCTACTCATAATGGATGAAGATGCTGTGTTATAAGTCACCATGTAGTTGCCATGATTCTGCTGCTAGTCCATGCCTTCCACAGCAAAGAAGTACTGCTTGATATTTACAAAGCATCCCTGACCTCCTGCTGAGCACTAAGAGCCTGATCAGCTGACCATGGGACATCAAAGGAGTATGAAACTGGAGCTGTCCATCCTCATCTGGGTAATGTCCAATGCACTGCATCACACATTCAGGCAGTGTAGTGGATGCACACTGTTGGGTGCAAGTGGTACAATCAGCGAAGAATGCAAGCCATTTCTGAGGGCACAGGAAGTCTCATGGCAGTTGGCCCAGACTCCATGACACCTCCCTTTGTGGCACTGATGCCTCTCCTGCATCTGTCACCTATGGATCACACAGGGTTTCCTATGCTTGACAAACAGAAAAAAATGGGGTCTAGTTCATAGGTTGGTGGTTAATGTGTTGGTCATAGTTAAAAATGTTCTGCCACAAATCTCTAGCACTGCGTAGGAAGGAATTTGGACAGTAGTGAAGGAAAATCCTCCCATTTATGGAAAAAACTCCCAAAACTCTTGTAATTTTCTAAGTGATGTGTTGAGAGCAAAGAAGGTGTCCCTTTTAAAGCTAAAGTAATGAATTTTGGACACGACTCCCCAACCCTGCCAACAAGGATGGGGGCTGGTGGCCAGAAGAACCAACCACGTGATTAGAAAGTTGGAATTTTTGTCCCACCCCAGCCTCCAGGGAGGGGAGAGGCCTGGAGGTTGAATCAGTCATCATTGGCCAATTGTTGAATCAATCACAACTATGTAACAAAGCCCAAATAGCTTTTTGTCTTTTTCAAGGAGCTTCTGCATGGGGGAAACAGAATGATTCCATGGGCCACTGTGCTGGACCCCAAACTCCATGAGGAGAGAAACACCCCCTTTTTTTTCCTTTTTTTTTTTTTGACAGAGCTTGGAAACTTCCTGGGCCAGGGATTGAACCTGCACCACAAAAAAGATCTGTGCAGCTGCAGTGACAATGCCAGATCCTTAACCTGCTGCACTGTGAGGGAACTCCACTAATTACTCTTGTTATCTGGGTGATATACTATATTTAGACAGCTTCTTTCTTGTCTGAAGGAGGCCAGGTTTTGTTAATCTTAGCTCCTCGAGACAGGGACTTATTAAGGATTGTGCACCAAGTCTGCAGGCAGATAGACTGAGGCAGGAAAATGAAGTCAGAAAAGTTCTCCTTGGGTACTTATGAACTATTAATAAATGCCTCCCATTATTTGCTAAATACTGCTTTGAAGTACAAATTTACCATTGAGCTCCCTGAATTTAATTCCTCATCTTTGCTCCTTATGAGTAATGTGAACCTGGGCACATTTCTTAGTCTCTCTAAACTCTGTTTTCCTCATGTGCACAGTAGGGATGAAAGATCCCTACTTCACAGCATTGTCTGAAGATTCGATGTGATAATGTGATCAAAATTGTCTCAGTTTCCCACACACAATGGGATATGTACCTGGCAAATGACAGTGTCCTTGGCCTCATCTGTTTCCTTTTGTTAAACAAGGGTTTACGTGAAAATCTTTCTTCCTGCACTGGATTAACCAGGAACTTTCTAATGAGTAGAATTTATGATGCCTGAGTTTTCTAGACACAGGTCTGTGAAGGACCTGGGGCTTCTTGGTCTCTGTTCACCATTCACATTCCAACCTGCTCGGGGAGAAGCTGTCACACACACTGAAGTCATGTGGTAAGTAGGTACAGGGAGAGTGAGGCTGAGAACGTGGAGGGTCAGTACTCGTGACGATGTCTGTCATGATAGAAAGTGGAGAACACAGGCAAAGGGTCAGGTGTCCTGTGCTTTTGCATGTGTGACAGGCAAATGGCCGACTCCTTCCTTCCCTTTGCCCTTTTCAGATGTTGGTCTCATAAGAGGCAGGATAAGTCCTGGACAAGTTCGGGGTTAGGGAAGTTGGGAGTCTTGTATGAGGCATTGAAGGATCTTGAATGCTGACTGAAGAATTTTCTCACTCACATGGTCTCATTTGATAGATAGATATTTTTCTTATTACAGCTGTACCTGTGGCATGTGGAAGTTCCCAGGCTAGGGGTCGAATCGGAGCTGCAGCTGCTGGCCTATAACACAGCCACAGTAACACAGGGTCTGAGCCACATCTGTGACCTACATGACAGCTCACAGCAATGCTGGGTCCTTAACCCACTGAGCAAGGCCAGGGAGCAAACCCACATCCTCACAGAGACAACGTGGGTCCTTAACCTGTGGAGTCACAATAGGAACCCCCTCTTTTGATTTTGGGGCTCCTTCTGAGAGCGGTCTCAAAATGCCACAGAGCTACAGATGAAGATGTGAGCTTGGAGGACAAGAAGCAGTGCCTTGGCTGCTTAGAACGCGCTCTAGGACTTGACAAAATCCCATGGAGAGACAGGTGCAGTTGACGAGATTGAAAGAGCAACAGGGCAGGGGTTCAGATGAGGAGCTGAGTGATGCCTGCCATGGGGAGCATTGCTGGGTGGGGCCTGAGAGAAACAAGAAATGTACACATGATTGGCACTGAGAAATCCCACCGCACACAGCTGAGTCAAAGCTGAGTAGCTTATGGTCACTTAAAGCCCTATTTGGTCCTATACCTGATAGCAAGGTGAATGGGCTGAGGCATAAATGACCAATTGTATTTTCTCTTGTGGACGGGGCTTGCCTAATCAGCCACATTTTTCCACACAGGTGGGATAAATATGTGGCAGACGTGACTATCCCAGTGCCCCCCTGTGTCGTGTATGAAGAGGGTTCTGGGTTTGGGGAAAGGCTGATGTGCAGAGGGAGGGGGGACTCAGTTCTTGGCTTTTTCCTTTCTTCAGACCAATGAAATAAATGACATGGACATTTCAGCTTTTACTAACATTGATTGGATTTGATCAGCCTCTTAGAAACGTTCCACTTTGTTGGCTGATGAAATTAGAAATGGAGAGGTCGCCAAGGTCAGGATGAAGTCCGCCATCCCGGGAATACAGCACCATTAGCAGGCGGATGGAAAAGCTGGGAAGAGGGATGCAACGTGTCTTTATGAGAGGGTTTAAAAAGATGATCACCACCACTCCACCCAGGCTCTGTCCTGGGATTGGGTCACCTTTGCGTCCCAGAGTCAAGGCTTTTCACCAGCCATAGCCGCCTTAGATTCAGTGCTATGTCTGTGGTCTCTTTCTTCTGTTCATCCCAAACTGGAATGTCAGGATTTCAAGCCTGGGATTGTGCATAGGATTGTAATGGTTTGGACAAGAAATGAGTTTAAAAAAACAGGCCTGGACTTTGATGTGTTGAAAGATGAGGTTGATGGGTCCATTTCAGATTCAGGGCCTGAACAATGACAAGCTAAAACGCTGTAAAAAAGACTCTTTTCTGAGATTCTGAAACAATGGTTTATAATGATTCTCTACTGATGACTTGAAAGGTATTCATCTTAATTCAAGGTTATCCCGGAACTCCTGGTCCAACACTTCTGGTCTTGATATGGAAGTGATTAAAGTATTCATAGACTACATTTCAAATACTGTTGGATTTCACATTCCAAGAACTATTTTTTTTTAAAGCTGGTTCAACTCTACAGTTTTAGAGTTGGAAGGGACATTTTGGATCATTTGATTTAAACTTCTCCTTTTAAAGATGTAGAAATATGGTATTCAGAAAAAACTGAAGTTATATGCTTATCAAAGTACCAATTGTTTACATCATCTTTCTAAAATTGAAGTATAGTTAATTTTTATTATTAGTTTCGCTTGTACAGCATTGTGATTCAGAATTTTTACAGTATATTAAAAGTTGTTATAAGATAATGGCTATAATTCCCAGTGCTGTACAGTGTATACTGCTTTCTATCTTATTCATAGTAGTCAGTATCTCTTACACCTTTACCCCTATCTTGCCCCCACTTCCTTCTCCCCAACTAGTAAATACTAGTTTTTTTTTTTATACCTGTGAATCTGTTTCTATGTTACTATACACTTTCATTTGCTTTATTTTTTAGATTCTACCATATAAGTGATAACATAGAGTGTTTGTCTTTCTCTGACTTATTTTACTAAGCATAATTTCTAGGTCCATCCATGTTTCTGCAAATGGCATTTCATTCTTTTTTATGACTGAATAGTATTCCATTGTAAATATATACCACATTTTCTTTATCCATTCATCAGTTGATGAACACTTAGGTTGCTTCCATATCTAGGCAATTGTAAATAATGATGCTATGAACACTAGAATACATGTATCTTTTAAAGTTGCTGTTTTTGTTTTTTTTTGGATATATGTTAAGGAGTGGAATTAACTTCTGGTTCATGTGGTAGTTCTATTTGTAGTTTTTTGAGGAACCACCGGACTGGTTTCCACAGTGACTGCACCAAATTACATTCCCACCAGCAGTGTACATGGGTTCTCTCTTCTCCACAGTCTCTTCATCATTTGTTACTTCTTATCTTTTTGAGGATGGCCATTCTGACAGGTGTGAATGATATCTATTATTGCTTTGATTTGCATTCCTCTAATAACTAGTGATGTTGAATATCTTTTCAGGTTCTTGCTGGCCAAATGTATGTCTTCTTTGGAAATAAGAATAAGACCTCTACTGAGGTCTTCTGCACATATTTTGATTGATTTTTTTTTTATATTAATTGTATGAGCTACTTACATATTTTGGATATTAACCCCTTGACTCTCATATCACTTGTAAATATTCTCTCCCATTCAACAGGTTGTCTTTTGACTTTGTCAATGCTTTCCTTTTCTGTGCAAAAGCTATAAAATTTAATTAAATCCCATTTGTTTATATTTGCTTTTATTTCTGTTGCCTTAGGAAACTGATCCAAAAAAAAAAAAAATACTGCTACAATTTAGGTCAAAGAGCTCTGCCTGTGTTCTCTCCTTGGAGTTTTATGGTTTCAGGTCTTCCATTTAGTTCTTTAATCCATTTTGAGTTTATTTTTGTAAAGGGTGTGGGGACATGTTCTAATTTCATTCTTTATCATGTATCTGTCCAATTTTAATTATGATATGTGTCAGTGTAGGTGTGTTTGGGTTCATCTTATTTGGGATTCTTTGTGCTTCCTGTACCTGGATATGTATTTCTTTCTTCAGGTTTGGAATGTTTCCAGCCATAATTTCTTCAAATACATTTTTGCTCCTCTTCTTTCTCTCTTCTTCTGGGAACTCTGTAATGAGAATTTCAGCCAATCGTGCACCCAGCCTCTGCTGCCCCTGCCCTGTTATGGCACCACCCATGAAGGGCAAGAGGAGCCCACATGGACTCTTGGCATATGTCAGTATGTGAGCTGTGGTGGAGTGGCCTCTGTCAGAGTTCGGGGAAGCTCCTGAGCATTGCTTGAGTAAGCGCCTTGGATGATCACCACCACTCCACCCAGGCTCTGTCCTGGGATTGGGTCACCTTTGCGTCCCAGAGTCAAGGCTTTTCACCAGCCATAGCCGCCTTAGATTCAGTACTATGTCTGTGGTCTCTTTCTTCTGTTCATCCCAAACTGGAATGTAAGCTCCAAGAAAGCAAAACTTTGATTTCTATTCTTGGCTTATTCCCACTATTAGAATAATGGCCAACACAGAGTAGGCTCTCAAATAATATTTCTTAAGTACATGCGCACATGTAAAGAAAGAAAAATAAGTTAGTTGAAAATTTTGCTTGTAGTTAATGATTTTAAGGAAAGAGTCACAGAGAAGGTGGCAGCTGAAGTGGAAGTAGCAGTATTCGTTGGATTTCCGTAGGGATGTTGGGGGTAGCATAAAATGTGGAAGAAGTGATTTAAGAAAAGGAACATTGGTTTGAGAATTTGGAATAAGTTTCAGGGAATGTAAAGTTATTGTCTGTGTTGAATATAGATGGTATGAAGGGAGAAGTAAAAGATAAATAAATGACAAATGTAGAGCAGTAATTCTGCTAAAGCCTTCACTCTGGGGAAAAGATAGGCCATTGAAGGATTTTGAAGAGTAATGTCTCCTAATGAATATAGTGCTTTAGAGTGTTTCTAAATTGATTACAGCATGTAAGATGGATATTACTAAAGACCTAATAGTGGCAAACCATTGAAAATTAAATTACAATTTTTCAGGTGTTGGAAAGAGGGAATTACCTGTTCTGGCAGCCAGAGAAATAGTAGTGTAGATGTCTCCTACAAGCAAATTAATGTTTTATATCACTTTTTAGAGTATCTACTTCTGAATTATTGAAGTAATGGTGACCTTGATACAAAAGGAAAGTCAGAAGAAGGACCATATTGGGGTGAGTATATTGAATGCTAAAAATTGCTGGGACCTTTAGTTAAAATATTTAATATTGAGTTTGAAATATGTATCTTGGGCTTTGGAGAAAGGTTAAAGCTAGTAATATAGATTTTGGTGTCAGCTGTGTAAAATGATATTTAAAGCCATGGGAAGGAAAATGCAGATGAAATTTCCAAGGACATAGTATAGAGTAGGGAGTAGAGGGAACAAGCACAAAACCTGAGGTTTTGTGGGACTCCAGGGACTTAGATTGTTGGAGGAAGAAGGGAAGCCACAGATGCTAGATAAAAGGTGAGTCAGGAAATCTGTTATCGGCTATGCCCTGAATAGCACTAACTATATATAATATGATAGAAGAAAAGAGGAAAGTAAGAGGGAGAAGGGGAGTCATTGAAAACATTGTTGGAATGCGTCTCATGGTTCATTTATTCACCACGCAAATATCTCTGCCACTGTGATTTGATTTGTAATGCCCTGCAGCCGATTGTATTTTCCAAGGTGGGAGCCAGTAGTTCCCATTCCCTGGGCTCTTTTACAGCCTCACTACTCTCTGCGTAGAGGGACTCTAAATCCCCTTGTCTTGTACCTGGTTGCTGGTGTGTACCAAGTCATTGTCACTGAATGACTTCTGAGGCTAAGGCACAAAAGGTGAAGGGGCTTGTACCTTTCTTCCTGGAATATTTGCTCGTGAAGATTTGACCTGCCACAGAAGCCATAGCCTGCCCTGAGGCTGCCTCTCTAGGAGGAAGTGCAAGCTAGTTTGCCAGCTGGGGCCACATGAAGAAGGTCTGAGACTAGAAGAGAAACAGGTGCCCAGCTAGTCCGCACTGCTCTGGCCCCACCTGCTCTGTCCCAGCTCCTCCTTCAGGATGATTGCACCTGCATAATGGATCAGAAGCCAGAACCACCAGTCTAGTCATCTCCAAAATCCTGACCTATGGAGACCTTTATGGTAATAATAATAAAATGATTATTAATAAATAGATACTAATAAAATGACTGATGCTCTTTTAAGCCAATATAGTTTGGGGGTTATTATTTTACAATCCAAAATTCTTTAATTTTTTTAAAACCTAATTTGCCATGAATTTATAGGGCCTGGATCCCAGCAGCTGAAGCACCTCTCTACTGTTTTTCATGGAATGTGTTTCTCTGGGTTGAGTGAGTTGATGCTTTAGCTGAACCCAGGAATGTGTCTTTTCTCTTTGGTGTCCTCCTTTTTCTGGGTATTCCCCCCGCCACACACATTTTAGGAAGTTATGTCGGCTCTTGGAGTGTGTAATGTTTTCGATATGTATGTTCATTTTCTTGGCCAGCATCTTGCCCTTAAGTTTGTTTACGACCATGCCAACAGCACACTGGGCCCCACTGCTGATCCTTGTGGTTTTGCCATGGTGATAATGTGGCTGTTCCTTTTGAGTAGTGCCGCTCCCCTCATGTCTGCAGTATAACCTTCTTGTGGGTTCACATATATGTGGCCAAGGGAATAATTTAATAGTTTCCCAAAGGCCTTGCAGTTGTATGGCAGGTACCCTTGTCTTTTTATTTGCCATTTTGGAGAATTACTAGAAGATGGAGGTTCTGACCAGTAGGTTGGGGTACTTTGTTTTCAGTGATAGTGACCAGAGCAGGTTGCAGTAAAAGAATTTGTATTCATACTTTTTTGGCTTTATATCCATCTATTCTCTAAGAAATCCCACCCTCTTGGTTTTTTTCCCCTGAATTCTGAGAGTCCTCTAAATGATATCACCACCCCCCCTGCCCCCGCAACAGTGGTCCCATTGGCCATGGTTTTCTTTCTGTTTGAACCTGATGCTTCAGAGCTGGTTGGGGTGGATGGAGTTGGTGGGTGCATCTGGGAGGGGCCATGCTGCCCGTGCTATCTTGTCCTGTTCTCCATCCCAAACATGTGGTATCTGGAGGGAAGTCCAGCCAACAATGCCCTCCACCCAAGCTGGACCATAATTCTCTTTCAGAGGCTTCAAAGAGATGTGGTTAATATGCTTTTGGTATTTTACAGATTTTTAAAAAATATCCATTCATTTCTTTTATTTTTCAGATTCTACATATAAGTGGAAACATAGTATTTGTCTTATTTCACTAAGAGCAATAACCTCTAGATCCATCCGGGTTGCTGCAAATGGCAAATATTTCATTCTTTTTTATGGCTGAGAAATAATCCTCTTTGGGGTGTGTGTGTGTGTATGTGTGACCTTCTTTATCCATTTGTCTATTAATGGCCACTTAGTTTGTTTCCATATCTTGGGTATTGTAAATAGTGCTACTATGAACATTGATTTGGCTGCATGGATCTTTTCTAATTAGTATTTTTGTTTTCTTCAGATGTATATCTAGGAATGGAATTGCTGGATCATGTGGTAGTTCTATGTTTAGGTTTTTGAGGGACCTCTGTACTGTTGTCCGTATTAGTGGCTTCACCAATTTATATTTCCACCAACAGTGTACTAGAGTTTCCTTCTCTCCGCAGTGTTGTCAACATTTATTTGCTGTCCTTTGGATGATAACCATTTCAACATATATGAGGTGATAGCTCATTGTGGTATTGATTAGCACTTCTTCAATTCTTTGCGACATTGAGCATCTTTTCATGTACCTGTTGGCCATATGTGTTTTCAGGAACATCTGTTGATGTCTTCTGTACATTTTTAATTAGGTCACTTGCTTTTTGTTGTTGTTGTTGATATTGAGTTGTATGACCTCTTTTTATATGTTGGATATTAACCCCTTATCAGCCATATCATTGGCTAATATCTTCTCCCACTCAGTAGGTTTTTTTCATTTTGCTAATGATTTCCTTTGCTGTGCAAAACCTTTTAAGTTTAATTAGGTCACGTTTGTTTATTGTTTCTTTTATGTCCCTTGCTTGAGGTGACAAATCCAAAAAATATTGCCAAGACTTATCTTTACAGATATTTTGAATGTTAGTTTCTATTCCTTTACTTTGGTTACCTCTTTTTAAGGGAGCCATGAATCAATAGAAATCACCAAATAGGAAAATCTGAGTGATAACTACAATTTTCTGTCACTTATAACAGCAATCTATTGTTCTCAAAAAAAAAAAAAAAAAAAAACCAACTTGCTCTTATTTGCCTTATCTAGAACACAGGACAATAACAATATTTGCCTTAAATGGTTGTTTGAGGACCAACAGTGGTAATATTTTAAGTTCCTTTTAGAGAGCCTAGAACAGACCAACTCTAACAATAAATGCTTTGCTGTTGTTGAACTTGAATTTTTTTAAAAATTTATTTTATTTTTATTTTTTGGATCAGACCCAAGCTGTAATTGTGATCTATGCTGCAGCTGTAGCAATGCTGGATCCTTAACACACTGTGCTGGCAGGGGATTGAACCTGTGTCCTAGTGCTCCAGAGATGCCACCCATCCATTGCACTACAATGGGAACTCCAATGTTGTTGAACTTTAAGTCCTGAAATAAATTTTTCACCAAAATGATATAAACCTATACCTGAGTATACTCTAAGCTTACCTTCTTAAAATGGGCCCTAACCATAGCTGTGTGAGCATCCATCTGTATTTTTCTATATTTCAAGTGCTGCTGCTATTTTTAGCCTTATTCACACTGAAAATTCAAACACTCTTCAAAGTCCTTCAACTCAGAACTATTTATTGCCTCATTTGAGCATGAGTATCAAATGGACAAAAGGCTAGCCTGTACTCCTAAAGGAAGTAATTATACAGAGTAAAAGGAAAAAAATAATAATTTGTACCAAGTATTATAACAGTCTTGGTAAAAGAGCCATAAACTTGAGTAGACTTCCAGGGGGCAGTGATGAATGAAAGGCTGTGAGGAGATGGAGCCATTGTGATGCAGAACACCTGGATTCCATGAGGTCCTGGGAAACTGTGCTAGGTCAGACTTGTGGGAATCAGTGTACCTGGTTCTCCATCTTACATGAACAAGTGATACTGAAACGACTCAGATTTGAACACATTATCCACAGCAGTACTGGCCTCAGGCTGCTTTTTCTACTGGAGTTACATTTCTCATGTTAGAATTTATGGTATAGGAAAAAAACAAAAAAGCAAAAACTCCGTGAAGGGTATCAACTGATGCCAACTGCTGTGTAGAGAAATTCAAGAGTTCACATGTTGGGACTTGCCATCCTCACATATTTTAGTAAACATTGGAGGAGTGATATTACCGAGGGTTTATAATGGCGGTACATTTTCATGGTTTTGGCTCATTGGCTGAGGCAAAAAAATTAATAGCTTTATTTTATTTTATAGCACGAGCAGCACTCAGTGTGTAAAGTCTCTGCTGCTTGGGTGATGGATGTATTTATCGTGCCTTATGGTAATAAGTGCATCTATCATACAAAAAGAACTAAAACAGATAAGCCCTGTGATGCACTCATCTCGCTCTATTTTCATTATGATTTTTTTCTCCACATAAACTGCACATGATGTACATACTTGACTACTTGCCTGGGATCTCATATATTTCAAACTCCAAATATTGCTGTTTTGGACGTCTACTGGGATGGGTTTTCTACTCCACACTGTTTGAAATTGATCTACTAGGGATAGCATCATACTTCAAAGCACTCCGTGCAATCAGCCTTAGATGCATACTAAAAAGCCTTTTTATGTTGACGATAGCCTGGTTACAGAGACTAACTCAACACAGTCATAGCCTTGGTGGGATTCTGAACTCTGGTGACCATACATTTTTTTTTTTTTTAACAAATGTTAAGTCACAACCTCTGCTAAATTCCAAGCTACAATGTTTTTTAGGAATGATGTCTTAGTATCTGGTATTTATCTTCTTGTAACTTTCTAGAACTCTTCTACTTTCCTGAAATATCTGATGATAAGCCTGCAACAAGTGAAAAGAAATTCATGATCCAAGGGTAGGGGCTTGTGTCTGTTTCCACAGGACAGCAGGATTGTACTGGAGAGAAAACTAAGCACTTGGAGGTATTTCCTGTGCTCTGACCTCATAATTAAACCACTTCCTGAAGGGGAGTGGATGGTATTTCAAATCCCACTAATAAATCTATGGATGAATAAAATGTGAGTCCGAACAGTATGTCCCGTAATCACTGCTCGTGGTCCATTTGTCTCTCTTTGCTTGGTGTATTGATTTTGTTTCCACGAGAATGCAACAAAGGAAGGAATTTGATCAAATGTTCTCTAAACTCTGTTTGTTAATATATTTCTCTTGCCACTTGTCTATTAGTAACTTCATGACAAGTAACTATTGCTGTTTTAGTTGAAAATAGCCTTGAAAAGCATTGTGTTTCTGGTGAAAATCATTAGTACTGGCAGCTGCCTGCATATTGAATTACCAGGACCACCTGGTTCCATCCAAGATCAAAATGACTATCAACTCACCTCTTTGAACGCCAAGGGTTTCTGGCACCTGCTGCTTCAGGCAGTCTTCTCTCTTTTCAGTTTTTACAAGACTTTGGGTTTTTTCTTAGGTTTGCAAGCATCACCTCGCACACACTTAATACGTACCTTGTCTTGTGGGACTTTTAGATGAAAAAGCATCTTTATTAATTCATAAGGGTGGGGTAGGGGAATTGTTTGTGCCATTTGCTTAAAAAGTAAACTCAGCAGGCAATTAAATTTGGACATAGAATGTTTTAGAGACTGACAGCTCCTCTCATTAAAATGGATTTTAGGATAATTTCATACACCAACGTGGAGTCTATTGAATGGCAATTCTGATTATTTTAGCTCAGACAGCCTGACACTTTCTCTACTCTTTGAAGCCTGACACTTCCTCTTCCTCTTGGAAGAGGAAGTAGAAGACAAGTTAGTGTTTTTAGCAACTGGTAATTATGTCTATTTGCTCACTCATTCTGCTTCATTTTTTCCCCTCTAGAAAAGCAGGGAGAGAATTGGAGGAGTGATGAGGGCTGAATACTGATCTGGGGATGGTCTGGGAAGCAGGGCAGTGGGGATGGTGGGGTCCAGGCAGAGGTGGAGGGACACAAATGTTCCACTAAACCAGGGCTTTAGAAAAAGTTGCTATAGGCACACCTTGTTTTATTGCACTTTGCAGATGCCCCATGGGTTACAAATGGAAGGTTTGGGGCAACCCTGCCTCCAGCAAGTCTATTAACACCTTTTGTCCAACAGAACTTGCTCACTTTGCATCTCTGTGTGATGTGTTGGCATTCCCCTCAGTATTTGAAATGTTTCCATGATTATTGTGATATGATATCACATATCTATGATCATTGATCTGTGACATTACCAAACAACTTACCGAAGTCTCAGTTGATGGCTAGCATTTCTCAGCAAGAAAGTCTTTTTAAATTAAAGTGTGAATGTTGTTTCTTTTATATAGTGTTTTGCACACTTTTATGTGCTGGGAAATCAACAAAATTCATGCGATTCACTCTATTGTGATGTTAGCTTTACTGTGGTGCCTGGAACCAAGCCTGTAGCATCTCCTAGGTCTCCCTGGATGCTGGAACCCAGGAATGGTGAAAAGGGACATCAATATTAAAATAAGAATGGTCTTTAAAAGGGGAACTTGGCCAGTCTTTGATGTGGATGTTATGTAAATTTATATAAATGTCATTTTTGTTCACTCAAGGATCTGATGGATTTTGTTGCTGCCAAACATGAGCTTGGACCTGAGTTGGCGTGTAGGGACTGGCTATAGGGATCATCTGCCTCGTATGCCTTTCCGGGGGAATCAGAGCTGGAAGGAGTGGAGGTGGAAGGGACAGCAGGATGGTCCACTAGCACAGGAAGCAGCCCTTATGGGAGGGAAGGGGCAGTGTGGAGGGTGTGGAGACTCTGCGGTAGGAGGCTTCAGACCGCCTGGCTTTTCTCCCACATCCATGTCCACAGCCTTCCTCTGATCCTCGTGGACTGTGCACACACATGCTCTATGTAGGGGGGAGTGGTGGGGGGGTGGCATTTCGCCTCTGATCTGATGTGGCTCAAGGGTTCACATTTGCATAAAAGCAGGTGGCCCACCAGACTCTTGAAGAACTGCTCTCCTAAGGGCCCTTTTTTTTTTTTTGCTTTTTAGGGCCACACCTGTGGCATATGGAAGTTCCCAGGCCAGGGGTCCAATTGGAGCTACAGCTTCCAGCCTACACCATGGCCATAGCAATACAGGATCCAAGCCATGTCTGCCACCTACACCACAGCTCACGGCAACGCCAGATCCTGGACCCACTGAGTGAGGTCAGGGATCAAACCCGTATCCTCATGGTTCTTAACCTGCTGAGTCCCAATGTGAACTCAGTGGGGCCACTTTATCTTGACAAAAGGCCATTTGTTTGCCCTTATATGCGCTTCTCTGCTCCTCTCTCCCACGGGGCTGCTGTGTAAGCCCCAAGCTCTACCCACCCCTTCCAGGGACACTGGTCTGTGAATCCCTGATCCATGAGTCAGTTGATCCTATCTTATGTTAATCCGACTTGTGTCATTTTAATCCTGAGGCCCATCCATCCATCACTGATGCTAACTTAGTGGCGATTTTCTCCACAGGGAACCGTCACTCAGCAAGTTGTCTCAGGCTGTGTGCAAGGGTGGGGGCTGCTGCCAGCAAATTGCCTCCAGGTTTGCTCATTGCTGTGTAGAATCAGAATTCAGGCCAGAGCTGCACACAAAACACCATCCCTTCTCCCAGACACCCTCACCCCATTACAGACCCCGTGACATGGTACATGAAACTGTCCCCCCGCCCCCTTGTCAACGTATCTGATCCACTAAGGATTTTACAGTGCTCAACAAACTGCACAGAATTCACTCTCCACTCCTCTTCAAATTCATGTGCTATTAAAGGCCAAAATTCAACTGAGTAAAATTTGAGGACCTTACTGGCTTGAATAAAAAATTAATGAAATGGGCAGTGTCCTATGAGTAGAGAGAAAGGAGCTCTGAGGAGCTCTCTAAGTGGAAGCTTCAAAAGGCAGAAGGGAGTGGCCAAGGATGTTACATCAGCTGAGTGGATAGGCTGTGGAAGGTCACTTTGCTCTAGGGGACAGCAGGGTCTATCAGGCAGATGACCTCACTACTGCTGACCAGGAGGTTGGGGTTCCTGATGAACTGGTCCCAGGTGCCGTTTCCAGGAGAAATGAAACTGTACATAAGCTAAACATTAAGTCTCTGTTTTGTGATGCAAGGCTTAGTGTAAACAACTCCATTTGGGGCCCATTGTCTTGCACCTAACAGTGCAACATTTTTTGAATAAATTTGTTTTATTTCTTCCAACTGCAAAGTTTTGGATTTCTCTCCCTCAGTTGGAGATGGAAGGCTTTCATCTTTTTGGAAGCATGTCAAATGCAAATAATAAATCAGTGCATATGCACTTGTTCACATGTTATACATGCGACATGAATTATTGCTGTGTGTTATAAATCTTCTAATGATCATCATACAATCATTTATTAAGCACCCACTATACCCCAGGCACCATTTTGTTGTAGCTGAACACACATTCACAGTGTCTTCCTATCTGGAAGAGGTAAGCACTGGAGAACATTACAGCCAAATTCTTCTCTCCCTATCTGTCTTCTTTTTAGGGATCCCCTGAGGCATATGGAAGTCGCCAGGCTAGGGATGGAATTGGCGCTGCAGCGGCTGGCCTATGCCACAGCCACAGCAACACAGGATCTGAGCCTCATCTGCGACTTACACTACAGCTTATGGCAATGCTGGGTCCTTAACCCACTGAGCGAGGCCCTGGATCAAACCCACATCCTGATGGACACCATGTTGGGTTCTTAACCTGCTGAGACACAACAGAAACTCCTTGAATTCTTTTTGTTGTTCTGTGGCAGCTCATGTCTTTGACCACACAGGGGACTCAGATATTGTTGAGACCAAAGGATTGTGTGTATATTGGCCCCTGTTTCTTTCTTACTGCCAACTGATTTTTCATCTATTCTTTTGGGGTAGGAAATTCTTGAACTGAAAATGAAAAAGGCAGAAGGCCTTCATATATTGCTTAATCTAACATTTTGATCCAGCTTTCCACAATGCTCTTGTTCCTGTCTTCTCATGCAGCTCAGCCCTTGTGGGGCTGTAATTACTTGCTCCTGTGTCTCTTCTTGTCCCTTAACTGTGAAGTACTCACTGACTGAGAGGATCTCTCAGGAAGGTCTCAGGGTCTCTAAGCTGGTATCATGGTGAACTCATAGCAGGACCGCAGGGTGTTTTAGAATTTTGAGGAAACACTGATATTTGTCAGACATGGTGTGAACTGTTAGCTCATTGGTGCTACTTCCTTTTGATGATGGCATTTCTTTATGAAGTGGGTTTCCTGCACTTGCAGTTATAAAAACTGGAGTTTCCATCATGGTTCAGTGGAACTGAATCTGGCTAGAGTACACGAGGACGCAGGTTCTATCCCTGGCCTTGCTTGCTTAAGGATCTGCCATTGTCATGAGCTGTGGTGTAGGTTGCAGACACAGCTCAGATCCGGAATTTCTGTGGCTATGGTGTAGGCCTACAGCTACAGCTCTGATTCTACCTCTAGCCTGGGAACCTCCATAGGCTGTGGGTGTGGCCCTAAAAAGAGAAAAAACAAAACAAAACAAGCACCACATGAGAATGAATGTGGAGCCAGAAATGGAGATGGTGAGATTAAAGGTTTGATTCCAAGTCTTGAGAAATTATTTGAAAAATTTGAAAAGATTTGAAAAGGAGCGCAGGGCCCACTGGGCATGAACCACCTGTTAGCGAATAATTGTACTTATTTAAAAATGAAACAAAGATATTATTTTCTTTCAATTTGTGTATATTTTTAAAACTAAGACTGTGGTGAGACGTGGGTTTTTTATATGTTGTGTGGACCTCACTACTTAACGAAGGGAACTGTTAGATAACCTTTGGCTTCAGGGAACCATGAAAAAGAAAATGATGGTGTCACTGTAGATGTTATGGAGCCACGAGGTGAGGAAGTTTGGGAACCTCTGACCTTGACACTGTCTTCGCATTGTGTGTGCCTGGCAATGCTCTGATTCACAGTGAATCAGATGTTTATAGAAGTTTTAACATAAAACAGTTTATTTAGAAATGTTTTCTATGCATAGACATAGAAAGACTCACAGTATTAAACACAGGACATACATCTTGCAATGATAATAGTTTTATATAGGAGTAGAAAAGAAAATGTTTTTATAACATGTTTTGACTCAATACAGTAAAATCAAAGTAATAGGTCATATGAATAATTTAGGTTGACAATATTAATTACATTAAAATTAAGAAAAAAATTTCAGTTAATTGATGAATGCAAGTATTACATATTAATATATGAATCAGAAAAAATAGAATACAATTTATTGCTAACATTTCTAAAACAAAATTGTTCAGTTTTATTTGTTTATCTTTGTAATCTCCTATCCTAGAGTTGTAATAGTACCTATTAAATTCTTTCTTTCATTTAGTGTCTTTTAATATATATACTCTTCCAAAATGGATGCCATTTTGTTCATTAGTGGCGGAAGTGAATTCATTCACTTAGCCATTCAACAAATGTTTATTGTATATCTACCATTTGCAGATTCTGTGTTGGTACCTATTAAAGATCCTGGAAAAAAAATTAATAGTTTATTTAGGAATACTTTTCTTCAAAGATCATCTAGAAAATAATTTCAAATAAGTTATTGGTTTTAACTACAAAGAAAGCATTTAAGCTCCAGTAGGGTCTGCTGGAGAAACTCCTTTAAGAGTTTTAATTAGGAGATTTTGAATGATTGTTGGTGAAGGAAGAGCCCTTTGCCTATCAGAAGCAATCACCCAAGTCCCTTCTATTTCTAGGCCTTTGTGTGGAATTCCCTTGAATTAGGAACTCCTTGTTTGAATTGATAATGCCCATATTTTGTTTGATGCTTTTTCTATTTTTAGCAGGTTTTTTCCTGCCTCATTATAGCCTTCTTTGATTGTCAAACCAAAAATCAAAGGGCTCAGTGTGAGTTTTAGGAACACTTGGGCTGCTTTCAAATATTTGGTAAGATCTCTGTGATGGTCACATGAACCTGACTTCTTTTATATATCATTTTGCAGAAATTGTTTTCTTTCCTGTGTCCTATTTACATTATTCAATAGTTTATTTTCTCTGTTTTGCAGTCATCTTCAATAATAAGTGTCTTGTTGCATGTTATTGTATGAATACTAGCTAATAACTTTGGTAATGAAAAACAGAAATAACACCTAAGTGCTCAGTTTATTTTTCTATGGGAAAAGTCATTTGTTCATTTATGCTTTGGTTTGCACAAGTTAGCACTTGAGGGTATTGAATGAGTCCTCAGTTATCAACTTGAAAAATATATTTAAATCCAATTTAGTTGTGAAGTTTCCAGATATTAATGAGTTTAATTTTGTGAGGATATTTACAAATGCTTTTATTTGACAATAGAAATATAAGCAATATTTAATTTCATAATTCCACAAAATTTTCTTATTTTGAATGTTACTTCCTTTCACTCATATTATATGCAGATAATCAGTATGCTCTCTAGTAATACTTAGTTTGCTAAATTTTACTTAAAAAAACCTTTTTCCTTTTGCTATTTTGGAAAATATAAATGAAAATAAAGTGTATACCATACCAAAAACTACATTCATTAAAAACTGATTCTCAAAAAATAATGTATAGACATATAATATGTAACAATCCTTAAAATATATTTCTTTTTTAATTGATATAATGATTTTTCTTTTTTTCCATTATAGCTAGTTTAGAGTGTTCTGTCAATTTTCTACTGTACAGCATGATATCCCAATTACACATACATGTATACACTCCTTTTTCTCACATTATCATGCTCCATCATAAGTGACTAGACATAGTTCCCAGTGCCATACTAGTCTGCATCTATCTATTAACACCAAGTTCCCAATCCATCCCACTCCCTCCCCACCCCCCAGGCAAACAAAAGTGTATTCTTCAAGTCTATGATTTTCTTTTGTGTGGAAAGGTTCATTTGTGCCATATATTAGATTCCAGATATAAGTGATATCATATGGTATTTGGCTTCATCTTTCTGACTTACTTCACTCAGGATGAGAGTCTCTAGTTCCATCCATGTTGCTGCAAATGGCATTATTTCATTCTTTTTTATGGCTGAGTAGTATTCCATTGTGTATACATACCACTTCTTCCTAATCAAATTGTCTGTTGATGGACATTTGGATTGTTTCCATGTCTTGGCTATTGTGAATAGTGCTGCAATGAACATGTGGGTGTGCATGTGTCTTTTTTAAGGGAAGTTTTGTTTGGGTATATGCCCAAGAGTGGGATTGCTGGGTCATATGCTAGTTCTATGTATAGATTTCTAAGGTACCTCCATACTGTTGTCCATAGTGGCTGTACCAACTTCCATTCCCACCAAGAGTGCAGGAGGGTTCCCTTTTCTCCACACCCCCTCTAGCATTTGTTATTTGTGGAAATATGAATGGTGGCTGTTCTGACTGGTGTGAGGTGGTATCTCATGGTAGTTTTGATTTGCATTTCTCTAATAATCAGGGATGTTGAGCATTTTTTCATGGGCTTGTTGGCCTTAAAATATATTTCATTCTCAATATGAACCTTGAACTGGCTTTGTATAAAAATATATAGGAATGTGAAAAACCCCTGAAACTCATAGGTCACACATTAACCAAGTAAAAAGATTTTCCCAATGGCATTACTTTCTTTGTTAAAAAATGCTCACATAAAAGAATTTAAAAACTTGGCAGTTTCCTGGTTAGAAATATAAATTAAGGAAGCTACACGATTTTCATTGGTTCACAGATGAGAAACAACTTCTATAAATTATTTAGATAATTTTCCCACCTCTGTTTCCCACTTATAATTAACACATATATGACCATTTAATTTATGACGAAGGAGCCAAGAATATACAAAGAGGAAAGGACTGTCTCTTTAACAAACAGTGTTGGGAAAACTGGACAACCACATGCAAAAGAATGACTGAACCACTATCTTACACCATATGCAAAAATTAACTCAAAGTGGGTTAACGTCATCATTACAAGACCTGAAACTGTGAACTTCCTAGAGAGAAAACAGACAGGAAGCATCTTATGTAAGTCTTGCTATAATTTTTTGAATCTGACACCCAAAGCAAAATAACGAGGGCAAATGTAAATGAGTGGGACTGCATTAAACTAAAAAGCTTCTGCACAGCAAAGAAACCAACAGAGTGAAATGGCAACATACAGAATTGGGAAAAAATATTTACAAACCATGTATCTGGTGAGGGGCAAAATAAATAATATACGAAGAACTCATACAACTCAATAGCAAAGAACAGTCCAGTTAAAAAAATGGGCAGAAGATCTGAACAGACATTTTTCCATAGAAGACATACAGATGGGCAGCAGGTACATGAACAGATACTCAACACCATTAATTATTAGGGATATGAAAATAAAACTACAATGAGATCGTACCTCACACTGGTCAGAAGGGCCATCATGAAAAAGACAAGAGGTAAAAATTGGTGAGAATGTGGAAAAAGGGACCCCTTATGCACTATTTGTAGGAGTGTGAATTGGTATAACCTCAATGGAAAACAGTAGGGAGGGTCCTCAAAAAATAAAAAATAGAGCTGTCATAGGATCCAGCGACTCTACCCCTGGGTATTTATTGCAATAAGGGTAATAATATGTGCCTTAAAGATGGATAGAAAAGTACATGAAGGCCCTTGGCCCTCAGAGGCCCTTAGAGTTCTTTGAATAGATTAAATTATACCACCTTCCTTAACTTCCCTCCCTCTGGCAACCAGAACTGTCGAAATTGCCAACCTTTCTCAAGTACCTACTAGGGAAACATTTTCTATCCTGATTACTTTGCCTTTATGTGTGTAGCAATGATCAGCATTTAAGAGCAAGTGCAAATTTCTGACCTGGACTTCTCTATCAGCCTCTAGACTCATAAGCTCCATGTTTCTACTGAAAGCTTTAGTTGGATGGATAACTACTTCAGTCTCAGCATGTCCAGACTTAATTTCTGCTTTCCCCTCTCATCCAAGCCAATTCTACCAGCAGCCACGTATTATCTCATTTGTGGGAAGCTCCATCCTCCTCCTCATTCTTTCCAAAATGCCTTGGGTACCTCTTCACCTCCTCTTTCCCTCCCATCTACTTTGAGCCACTAGGAAGTCTTACTGTGTAAACTTCAATATATCTCTGGAACCTGATCCATTCTTACTACTTCTAACAACTACCCTCTTGTCAAATATTTAAAATAATTTCTTGCTTAAGCTGTTGCAGTAGGCAGTAAACTTTTCAGTGAGGTCTCCTGCTTCACCTTTCCTCCATCTGTGTCTATTTGCTACACAGATGCCGGAAACCTCTTTTAAAAGCATTGGTTCATGTAACTCAAACCCCTGTAGGGCTACTCACTTCACTTAGAGTAAAAGCTGCTGTCTAGACTACACTCTGCCATGCCCCATATAATCAGAGTCTTTAATCCCTTCTGCCTGGTCATATCTCCTGTGACTGCTCTCCTTCACAATTTCCAGCCAAATATGTGGTTCTTCTGTAACCTACTAGGCTATTAGGCATCCTCTGTCATCAGGGTCTTCACTCTGGCTGGAACTTGTGTCTGAACCTTGCCCACACCCCTGTTCCCCCAGTAACCCCTGGTTCACTCCCTCACCTCCTCCACCAAACCTTGTCTGCATCTCACCTGTCAATGAGGCTTACCTTGACCACAGTGTTGAAGAGAGTAATCACTTACCCCTCCCACATCACAAATCCACCTGTCCTGCTCTGTTTTCCCTAAGGCTCAGATCACCTCTAATTCCATGTAATTTACTTACAATCTACCATTTTTTTTTCTTATTTTCTCTCTCTACTTAGAAAGCTTCATAAGATAATGGGGTTTTTATTCATGGATGTTTTACAAGTGCCTTTGCATTTGCACACAGGTACTTGATAAATATCTGTTAAATAAATGGCTCATGTATTAAACCTTCTTGAGGTATTTACATGCTTCAAAACGTTGTTTATTCATCCACAGGAATAGGTCTTCAATAACAAAATTCCACATAGTGTGGCAGGTCCGCGGGTCATCCTGGGACTTCCCCATCCTCTCTCAGGCACACATAGTTTGCATTTCTGAAAGTTCAGAATTAAAATCTAGGTTATATAAAGATAAATGTACTATATATATGCAAAACTGTTAATAAGTTTAGAGACATTTTATATATATACATATATATATATCATGAATATACATATACACAGGAGAAAATGTTTGAATGCATCATTTGGGAGGTACGTGATCCTTAGTAAAAGCTTGAAAGGATGTTATTTGCAGCTTAGCACTTAAGACCACAGATTCTGGAGTCTCAGGTAAAGATTGATTACTCTGCTTCTTTATGTGTGGCCTTGGGCAGGTTACCAGGCCACTTTCTGCCTCTGCAAAACCTGTGCCTTTCTGCAGTTGGGTACTGGAGTTAGCTTATGATAGCTATGGGAAAAAGCAACACAATGGGCTGTGTCCTGCCCATGATCTGTCAAATCCTATACCCAAATTTGTATGTGGATGTTTATACCTTTCTTGTATGAATCAATGAAAGGTAGAGGATGCAAGCCTTCAGTGATGATGTTGTGAAGATATGATAGTGATAGCTTGCAGCTCATGGCCTTGTTGTAAGAAATAAAATAATCCATGTAAAATATGCATAGCAGTACCTGTATGTAGTAAATTATCAGTATTAGTAGATCAAAAGAAAAGCAAATCAAATTGAGCACTCAAATCATAAGTTCCTTAATTAGGCACTTTATTAAAATGTATACCGATTATTTCTGTTCTTATACTAACCTGTATTGCAATAATACATGTCATTCTATTCTTTGAAGATTTTAATCCGTAACATTGGCCATGCAAAGAAAGGACAAAATGCAGCTCAATTGCATTTCATTAATATACACATGCATCTAGCATTTTTTTTTTTCATAACAAAGACAACATTAGCTGTTGAAAGTTGCCCAGAAGTAAGCGGCAAAGGCAGATAGAAAAATATCAAGGAAATACATTGTATGTTTTCAGGGGGAAGCAGTTTTTTGACTGCAGCCCCCAGCACCACAGGGTACCCAACTAACCTGTTCCTTGAAAAGTTCCCATGGTTGAAGGACACACAGGATATCTCACACTTGAAAGTATGTTTGTCTTCTTTGCTTCAACCTCATATTTCCTTTTATGCTGCTGGAAGTTTCAACTTCTCTGTATATCCCCCCGCCCCTCCAAAAAAAGAGCAAAAATAAAGACAAAAAAATAATTGAAGAAAAGAAACCCAGATACAACATTTAAGGTTAAAGAATAAACTTAGAAAGGAATTAGAGAATTCCAATGAGATCTGAAATCATTTCCACAAAGCCCTGAAATTTTTACTGGAGGTCATCCTTTGTGCTGAAGCACCCCAGAATTTTACTACAGCAGGTGACCATTGGGAAAGAGATGAGTGGAAAGGAGGGCAAAGATAATATATTTTACTTCTTTTGACTGTGGTCTTAATAGACATTATGCTAAGTGAAAGAAGCCAATCACAGAAGGAAAAAGACTTCATGATTCCACTTTTATGAAGTATCTAAAATAGAGTCATAGAAACAAAGAGTGGGAAGGTATTTTCCAAGCCCTGAGAGGAGGGTGGAAGTGGGGAGTTACTATTCAGTGGGCATACAATTTCAAGATAAATAAGCTTTCGAGATCTGTAACAACATCTCACCTGCTGTATCAACAATAATATATTGTACACGTAAAAGGTTTGATAAGAGATAGATCTCAGGTAAGTGTTCTTTCCACAATAAAAAAAAAACATAATAAAAATAAAAGGGACACTGAATATCTTAAAAGGAGGGAAGGATAAAATTTTATCCTGTGCCTTCCTTAGGTTGAATACCACAGTTAAATATGATAGCTAAGGAAAAGGACAAAGTGGGCTATGTACTTCTTTTTACCTAGTAATATAAAATAGCTGTATTTGTGTGTCAAGGTTTACATTTTTGGAAAATATATTCTTGTGTGAGCCATTGAATTGTGAAGTAAGAGAGTCTTCAATGATTGTTTGAAAGACATGTTGTTTCTGAAGTTCCTGTTGTGGCACAGCGGAAACAAATCCGACTAGGAACCGTGAGGTTTCGGGTTTCATCCCTGGCCTCACTCCGTGGGTTAAGGATCCGGCGTTGCCGTGAACTGTGGTGTAGGTCGCAGACATGGCTCGGATCTGGCATTGCTGTGGCTCTGGTGTAAGCCAGCTGCTACAGCTCTGATTAGACCCCTAGCCTGGGAACCTCCATATACCACATGTGCAGCCCTAAAGGACAAAAGACCAAAAAAAAAAAAAAAAAGACATATTGTTTTGGAATTTCCTGGTGATTCATTGGGTTAAGGATCTGGAGTTGCCACTGCTGTGGTACAGGTTTGTTGCCTGGCCCTTGAACTACTTCAAGCCTTAGGTACAGCCAAAAAAAGATAAAATATTCAGTTATTAAAAAGACACATTTTCAAATTTACACTTCCATTATTTGATCCTCTATAAATGTAAGGAAGGGTATATCATTAAATCTTAACCCACTTGACATTATGCTGCAGGAAGTAAAGATATTAAAGACTAGGTATGTTCCTTTCTGTTGATCTAGCAATATAAGGCTCATGATACCAAGGAGTCCAAATTGGAGCTGCAGCTGCTGCCTACACCACAGCCACAGCAACGCTAGATCCGAGCTACGTCTGTGACCTACAGCATAGCTTGTGGCAATTCCAGATCCTTAACCCACTGAGTGAGGCCAGGGATCGAACTTGTGTCTTCATGGATATTAATCAGGTTCATTACCACCGAGCCATAATTGGAATTCCATAATGTCAGTTATCTAACAAGCTGTTTCCTTATCAACTTTGTGGATATGTGGTTGATTTATTTGATAAGTGTTAAGAATCTCTGCTATAGTGAAGAGGGGCTGATACATTCCCGATACCCAGTAGGTACAGTCACTGTTAGATGTGGAAAAATAAGAACCAGACAGAACTGGAAGTGAAGTCCCTTCCTCAATTTCTTCTAACTTGTAGATCCTATAATACATGCTTTATTGTAAAGGTATGGAAAATACCTTCCCATTTCTTTGTTCTTTCATTTTCCCATAACAGACCAAATAGAGTAGAAAAAACTATCTTGGCATGAATAGCAGAGTGTATTTGGAAACAATTCCTGAGAAGATGAAGTCTAGCATGCTTCAAACAGAATAAATACAGCCTCAAAAGCTTAAATCAAAGTGAGAAAGGAAAACAAACACCCAGGTGGATTTTTCATAAAAATTCAATGATTGTATTTGATATCTTGCTAATTTTCTCCCTATTAAGTTGTTATAATGGTTGTAGTTATAAGTCCTAATTGTTCAAAGCTAAACGTTTTAAAATTTTGTTCAGAAAGGAACGGGGAGGTTAAAGAATGCAAGACTTACTGGTTCACAGAACAAATCATCTAGAACATATTAATTATAGTGCTATTTTTTTCATATTGAGGGCATTAACTGTATACCCTGTTGAAAGGAGAGAAGCATAATAAGCTCTGAAAACTGGTCTAACCCATTGTGTCCAGAGGGAGAAAGGTGATGGGTCCCAGGACAGCTACTGCCTTGCACCTAGGTAGGGCTGTTCCTGGACTCACATACAGGGAAAAGTAAAATATATTTTCAATTAATTTAACAGATGTTTGTGTGCCTTTAAGGGACCAAAGATCAATGAATAAACTCTGTTATTTTTCTACAAGGAGCCAGTCAAGCGGGAGACGCAGATGAATGGACCTATAATTACAGTAAGAGAGATGCTCTAAGAGATGCTCCAGGGCTATTCTTTCAGAAGGGAAGGTCAGGGAGGAACTGCAGGGAGATGGGGTGTGGGCTTCTGGTCTGGAAGAGCAGCTCCTGTTGACGAGATGAAGGGGCATGGCATGTAAGGGGTCCCCAGCAGAATGCGGGCGCCCAGAGGCCGACCTTAACAGAGGGTGAAGCTGACTAGTGCACAGTACCATGTATCTATGCTTGGTGGTTGGAGAATTTGAAAACTTAGGTAGGAAGTATACTTGTTCTTTTTGAGATCTGTATACACGGAGTGAATTTTGAGGGGTATGCTGGTGGGCTGAAGTCGAGGCTGAACGGCTTTGCATAAGGTTTAAAAATAAAAATTGGGGGTGGAATGATTAGATATGCAAATAAAAAGAAAATGTGGACTCTTGAGATGAGGATGGAGGATGCAGATAACTTGCCCCTTGCATGCTGAAGTCTCCTTGAGTTGCTCTTTTCAGAAATAAGATGGGAGATTGGGTTATATGTGCAAGTCATGTCTTATGATGTTGAGTTTCCTTTGGACTTTTCCCCCAGCCTTCAACTAGTGAAGATAATAAGATAGGGTATTTCAATGATTCTTATATGCCAACTTTGCTTACAAAAACAAAGTGGGTCAAAAATGCAAATTTAGCCTTCTGCTTTAATGCAAAGTTGGGAAATAACACAGGCAATTATCTGACAAATGGCAGCTGTTTAAACTGCAGGATACTAAACTGGTATCTTAGCAGGCGTGTCATTATCTATAGGCCATTAAAAGTTTGTCTCTTTATTATTTCATCTTTATTGGCTTAGGTTTTAAAAAGGGAAAGATAAACTCCCCAACTGAAGGCTTTATTACTTTTACTACATGAATGTTGCTCTCTTACTAAAAAGAGATGTTATTTGATTAAAATTCCCCAAAGATTAGCTCCAACTTTCTTATCACTTGCACTTAAGAGAGCATGGTCTGAATGTACATGTAAGGAGGCATGTGTACTAGGGAAGCTAAAACCACTTGTATGTTGACATTATCCTTGTTAAAAATTACCTCCCAGTTCATAAAAATGACCAATACCTGATAAATTTTAATATTTTTGCTAAGCTTTGGATAGGCATTAGCTTTTAACTATAGAACACCCTTCATGCCCAAGATTCTGCTTGTCCACATGGAAGTGGGTAGCATAGGGCTAATTGTGGTAAAATGGCCAAAGAGAGGAGGTGACATTTCGTTGTTCCTATTTTTTTTTTCTCACTCCCAAGCACCACCTCTGTAGTTCATTTCAGGTACTCAATCCTAATTGTAATTCACACTCCCCTGGAGAGAAATGGTAATTACCTGTGAGTTCATGAACACCAATTGGTGCCCTTACCTCGTGCTTTCCTCTGGCAGGATAACTACGCTAATAGATCAGAAGGAAATGTGTACATTAGGGTCTTGACTTCATTGAGACACTTTGTATGTTAACCTCTGTGGATTAGGTACAGAAATCTAAGTTCAACGCCAGTATCCCTAATCAGACACCTGTGTTGGTGATATGCCTATCAGTGAATGATCATCAGAAAAAAGAAAAAAAAAATCTGTTTAAGGTGTAGCTGTGTCTTTGTCCCTTTACAATACAGGTTTATAAATTAATGCACTCAAAGCATAGATAGAAACACTCTTTTTCTAAAAATATGATGTACAGGAGTTCCCGTCATGGCTCAGTGGTTAACGAATCCGACTAGGAAACATGAGGTTGTGAGTTTGATCCCTGGCCTTGCTCAGTGGGTTAAGGATCTGGCGTTGCCTGTGAGCTGTGGTGTAGGTTGCAGATGCGGCTTGGATCCCGCGTTGCTGTGGCTCTGGCGAAGGCAGGTGGCGACGGCTCCGATTCGATCCCTAGCCTGGGAACCTCCGTATGCCACAGGAGTGGCCCTAGAAAAGGCTAAAATACCAAAAATAAATAAATAAATGAATAAATAAATAAATAAAATAAAATAAAAATATGATGTACAGCCTGAAAGAAAAGTAAGCCTATTGTGCAGTGGTGCTAGGATGTGTTTGGAAGTGATCAGGTTGCCTTATTGTGTCAGATCTTATGAGGCTATTGCTCCATTGAAGACGGAAGTGAGATCCCACACTGTAGTCTCCAACCCTGTGGTGTGGGTCTTGGCACAGAACCTGCTTTGGGAGGAGCTGTGATCTCAGCTGGGCCACAATTGATGTGATCGTCTGCCTGATGTGGTTGTCACAGGGGCCAGCACAGCTCTGGCTGCATGAACCAAAATACAGTTCAGAAGGAAGGAGGGGTTGCTCTTTCCTTTTCTGGGTGTCAGGCCACCCTTTCCTGGTGGCTTTTAGCCCAGGTGCCACAGTTTAGAGGGAACAAGCTGAGGACATTTAAGGAGTGATTGGGAGGGAGATGGTCCCAGGCCTCAGAAGAACAAAAGCAAGGGACCTTGGAGATAATTAGATGAAGTGTGTTTGCACATGCTCCCATGTTTGTGTGTGTGGCTGGGGAGGTGAATATGAAATACGTGTGTCAGAAAGTCTGCACATTTCATTTAGATCCAGTAAGTAGTGTTAATATCAGAGTGTGTTTTAAATGCAAAATTCCTTTCTCTAGTGAAACTAAATTTTTGGAGAACTGCTTTGAGTGGAAGGCAGCACCTCCAGCTGGTGGTGCTACACATCTTATGATCCCTATTTTACATTTCCAACCAGAGTTAGAATTTTTAATAAGAATTTGTTATTTTTCATGCTTTACCTCTTTTCTCTGATGCTTTTCTGAACCTCTCTGAGAATGCTGATGGCTGTACCTTGTTTTAAGAATGACTTTTACTAATATAGGTGTTAACTATCTTATGTAAAAGTTGCAAAAATTGTCTTGTGGTTTTTGTTATCAGATTACAAATTCCATCATCTTTTGCTTAAGAGCCTCATTGAACCTCTGTGTTATAGATGTTGATATCACGTGGCCAGTCAGATAATTCCAAATATGTAAATTGGACTTAATATGTTAATGAGTCACTTAAAGATCTGTATGACGGTTCTTTGATGTTTTTGTCTTGCAAATCCAGAAGCTGTTTGCTTTGATAATTTTGTCTGGAATCTGGATCATCTTTTGCCTGGGTAATTGTTCTGGCTGAGTTAGGGCTTTGAAAAGTCAGCTCTCAACTTTAGCTGCTGTATAGAGAAGAGTTCACTTTTCTACTCAGATTTTTGCCATGAAAAGAGGATTGTGAATTAAATAGTCAATAATTGATAGTAACATAGACTTTAAAAATTTGATATTCCAAAAAATGTAAAGTTTAAAGAAATGTGAATGCTAGCAGAAAGTTAGAGAAACATCAAACTCTGCCTGGTATGGCTTTTAGATGCCTCATGTTTCTTCGGATCAGGCTTGATCAAACAAACCCATTCAGAATGTGTCTTGAATTTAGGTCCCATCTTTCTGGGGCTCACAGCTGGCAGCTGCTTTCCATCTGAGGCTGTCCCTGTAGGGTCAGGGCTTTCTGTGGTTCATTCATTCCTGATCACCTGTTGGAAGGTTTCTGCTTCCTTCCTGAGAACTCTGTCTCACTTGACACAGTAGAGAGAGGAAGGACAGTTGAGTGGATGGTTCTGCATGAATCTTCCTGAGATTGTTACCACCACCTTCACCAGCCTCCCTGCAGTTCCGTTGCAATGTTCTCTTACCTCAATTAGAGCATAATTGCTAATTTAAAAATAAAGATGTGGCTTCTCATTAAACGCTGCTCTGCTGGTTCCCTCAGCAGTGGTCTTGTGAGCTTTCCAGACCATTTACTAACCTGCATCTGCTTCACTCTACTTTCAGTGACAGCCCAAGCTTCTTATTACATACATTCAAAGCATATTTAAACATAACATCTTTTGTAGTTTAAAAACAGAAGTGTAAGGTGATCTTGAAATAGGAACCTACGGCTCTGCAGTCAGACTCGCTACCTGAATGATTTAATGATGATTTCACTTTTTAAATACATTTTACTAAAATTAGTCTGGATGTTTTGGCTGACTTGTTAGTTAACTGAGTGTTAGTTTCTTAGGGAGCTCTGTCCCCAGGAAGTTTATTATCAGGTTAAGGGAGGCAGGTGATCATTTAATTGAATTTAAATATAGTCATAATATAGAATGAATATTCTTAATTTTTAAATTTTTTTTTTCTTTTATTTTCCCACTGTACAGCAAGGGGATCAAGTTATCCTTACATGTATACATTTTTCCCCCACCCTTTCTTCTGTTGCAACATGAGTGTCTAGACATAGTTCTTAATGCTACTCAGCAGGATCTCCTTGTAAATCTATTCTAAGTTGTATCTGATAAGCCCAAGCTCCCGATCCCTCCCACTCCCTCTCCCATCAGGCAGCTACAAGTCTATTTTCCAAGCCCATGATTTAGAATGAATATTCTTCAAATTCACCTGTTAGTTCTCCATTCCCTTGGAAATATATATTAACCTATGATCAGGGTAAATAGTAGGTTATGGGATTACATACAAGCCTGAATGCTTCTTCCTATACCCGTTGAATCATTTTCTTGTCAAGAAGGGGTTGTTGGTTCCCAAACCTATTTATGACAGTTGCATATATTTTTGTAATTATATAATGTTATAAATATAAAACTATATAAATTACTATATAAAACTGTAATAATTACTAATTTGTGTAGATTAGTTTTAATGTTATAAAACTAATAATATTGAATATGGATACAAAGAGGGTATTTTTTCTATTACACTAAGTTGAGTATTTCAGAGAGACAGTAAAGGTAAATAAAACGTAGTCCTGTTGAATTATGTATGGGCAAGACAAGTATAAAAGATTAGGAAAGATCTTAAATTTCTAAAAGGTTTGCATTCAAATTGGTTACTGTAGGAGTCTAGGTTTTCACTCTGTTTCAATAAAGTACAGGCTGGAACTCATGGCTTACTGCAAGAAAGATGATTCTGGATTTCAATCAGCAGATTCATACTTAAATAAAAGGCCTTGGTTCTATGTCAATAACCGGCAAATGTATGTGTTTGTTTTTTTTTGTTGTTTTTTTGTTTTTGCTTTTTAGGGCTGCATGTGTGGCAAATGGAAATTCCCAGGCTAGGGGTTAGATTGGAACTGCAAATGCTGCTGCTGGCCTGCACCACAGCAACACAGGATCTGAGCGGCATCTGAGACCCACACCACAGGTCAAGGCAACACCAGATATTTAACCCACTGAGAGAGTCCAGGGATTGAACCCACAATCTCATAACTCCTAGTTGGATTCATTTCCACTGCGCCACCATGGGAACTCCTTAAACTGACTTTTAAAATTAACTTAATGACTCTTAGCTTTGCCAATGTGTGTTGAGAGGAATTTTACAAAGATAAACCACCAGAACCAGCTAAGAATACTAATTATTTTGGTTCAGAAATTGGCAGAACCATGAAATAAGAAGGCATACACATGAAAAAAATTCTTTGCAATAGTTTACTCCTGTTAATCAGGCTGTTAATGAACTATTCTTAAGACTTTGGTTTTTTTTTTTTTTCTTTTTACAAAATTGTGTTAGTTTCAGGTGTATAGCAAAGTGATTCAGTTATATATATATGTGTGTGTATGTGCATATATATATTCTTATATATATTCTTTTTCAGATTCTTTTCCATTATGGCTTATTACAAGATAGTGACTATAGTTCCCTGTGCTATATAGTAGGGCCTTATTGGTTTTCTATTTTATATATAAGAGTGTGAACATGTTAATCCCAAACTCCTAATTTATCCCTCCTCCCTTTCCCTTTTGGTAACCATAAGTTTGTTTTCTTTGTGAGTCTGTTTCTGTTTCATAAAGAGGTTCATTTTTGTCATTTTTTAGATTCCATATATAAGTGATATCACATAATATTTATGTTCCTCTAATTTACTTCACTTAGTATGATAATCTCTAGGTCCATCCATGTTGCTGCAGATGGCATTATTTCATTCTTTTTTTTCAGGCTGAGGAGTACTCCGTTATGTATGCATGTATTTGTGTACACACACATACACACACATCACATCACATCTCCTTTATCTGCTCATCTTGTGATGAACAGTTAGGTTGCTTCCATGACTCAGCTATTGTGAATAGAACTGCTATGGATACAGGGATGCATATATCTTTTTGAATTAGAGTTTTCTCTGAAAAGCCCACGAGTGGGATTGCTGGATCATGTGGCAACCCTATTTTTAGTTTTTGAGGAAATGCCATACTCTTTTCTATGGCTTTACCAATTTCCATTCCCATCAACAGTGCAGGAATGTTCCCTTTTCTCCACATCCTTTCCTGCATTTGTATTTTGTAGACTTTTTAATGATGACCATTCTGACCAGTGTGAGATGGTACCTCACTGGGGTTTGATGTGCATTTCTCTAATAATTAGTGATGTTGAGCATCTTTTCATGTGCCTGTTGACCCTCTGTAAGTCTTCTTTGGAGACGTGTCTATTTTGGTCTAATTTATGTTTTTCAAAGTCTTTCATAACAATGATCTCATGAGGAAAACAGAGGAACTTCTTCAACAGTTCACAGGAAAACAATCATTTATCTCTTCCATAGGGGTATAGACTCTTTCAATATATGAAGTCACTGGGGCGATTCCTCCTGAGTATGTATCTGGGACTTATTCTGGGACTATTACCCTCTCATTGTGGAGGCCTCCTTATTTATGCAGTGGCAAGAGTGCTGACAGGGAGTCAGGAGAATTCCAAGTTTATGTGTTGTTAGCCTGCTGCTCTTAGTGTCATATTTGTCAGCAGGACAACATGGGTACCAACTTTTCATCCCACTTTACAGTCCTGTCTGGGGATGAATTGAGACAGTGTGGTGGGCTTTGATGTATGGAAGGAAAGCCCTAAGCAACAGTGGCCTACATGATTGTCTGAGCACTGGGTGCTATAGATGTTTAGTGGCTTTGTCCAAACACTGACTTAAGAGAGTGTGTTTCTTTGCTGTTTTCTGTCCATATAAATTAAAAGAATTGCAGAGTCCTCTTTGGGGGTTTGACTGTGAATTCACCCAGAGCCCACTTTCCATTTCAGCCTCATGGGGCACAGAAGTGATAGCTCCAGGAAGCCAAAAAGAAAAAATGCTCTGTGTCAACACTATATCAGGCAGTCCTTCTAACACCTGTGTGCTGCGTCCAGCGTTGCAGGTCAACGGAGATCCTGAAGAGGGACAGGACGGCATATGAGACTTCTACATTTTAGAAAATTGGGAGACTAGGAGGCACTCTGCTTCTTAGAACAAAGGCCCCTAGGCTTTAGCCCACATAGCTTTTATTAGAGAAGATGACATAATTAGGTTAGTGGGCAGAAAGAGGCACAGGCAGCTTCAAGGTTGCTTCCTCGTGAGATTACAGAAAGCTACTAGCAGCAAAGTCACTGGTGCATTTACCTAGGTCACAGTGCAGTTGCTCACAGGACAGCAAAGTGATTGTATTAGTCCCTTATTTTATCTTAGGAGGAGACCCTGTACTTTAGAACTCTGCGTCAGCATGTATGCCTATCTGACCATTGCCACCATAATCATTCCTTGGCTTATTGTGCCCTTGCACACACCAAGTCTGCCTTTTGCAGAGCTCAGCAGTTAGGTGGTCTCTAGCATCTGTGCACAATGTTTACCCCACCTTTGGGAATGCCCATTGAGGTCTGAGTTCTCATTTTATCTATTGATGAGCCTGTCAAATCTGCCTAAGAGAGTATCAGTAATTGTGTTGGATTCTAAGATACCTATGCTTTTCTTTATAACTGAATGAATGATAAAGTTTCATTTAAAAAGACAATAGGAGTTCCCATCGTGGCTCAGCGGAAATGAGGATGCATGAGGATGCAGGTTCAGTCCCTGGCCTCACTCAGTGGTTAAGGATCTGTCTTTGCCATGAACTGTGGTTTAGATTACAGATGCAGCTCAGATCTGGCATTGTGGTATAGGCCAGTGGCTACAGCTCCAATTCGACCCCTAGCCTGGGAATCTCCATATGCCACAGATGTGGCCCTAAAAAGCAAAAAAGTAAATAAATAAAATAAAAAGACAATAAGAGTTCCCATTGTGGCTGAGCAGGTTAAGGACCTAACATAATGTCTGTGAGGATGAGGGTTTGACCCCTGGTCTTACTCAGTGGGTTAAGGATCCAGTATTGCTACAAGCTATGGTATAGGTCAGAGATGTGGTTTGGATCCAGCGTCGCTGTGGCTGTGACATAGGTCTGCAGCGGTAGCTCTGATTTGAACCCTAGCCTGGGAACTTCCAAATGCAGCAGGCGTGGGCCTAAAAAAAGAAGTAAAAAAAGAAAAAGACAATAGAAAACATGTCATTAGGTGTGATAAGTACTCTTTTATCTAGAGACTGGCATTGAATTTCTTCTTTAGGCCATTTTCATCCTGTTTTTTTTTTTTTTTTTTCTTGTCCTTCATCGTTGATAAGTAGTGACATTCTGGTGTACATTAAAGTATATATTGTAATATGCCGCCTTCCTTTTGGGCACCTCCTGTTCACTTCCTTAGTGGGGAACTTATTCTAATTGAAAAGGTTTATTGAAATGAGGGTATTATTTCAAAGGAGTGATTGGTTTAGGCAAAAATATGGCTCCCTGGCAAATTGATTATTGTAAACTGAAGGAATTTGACAAGCAGCAGGTGCAGGAAGGATGTGCTGACTTTCCCCTGTGGCAGGTGGTAAGACCCTCAGGAGAGAGGGTCCAGTGGACCCAGAGGAAGGAGCCTCCTTATCTCTGTAGATAAAGGGACACAGGGGGACTTACTGCCTATCTCCTGCCTTACTGCACTGAGCTCAGACTCTATCTTAGCCTACCTTTCCAAGACTCTCAGGCTTCCTCAAACCTAGATTAGAACTATTTCTTCAGGTCTTCATTTCCTTATAAAGGTTCTCCTGTCATGTAAAACTTATATGACATAAATTCATATGCTTTTCTCCTGTTAACCTGCCTTTGGCTGTAGGACCCCCAGTCAAAAATTTAGAAGGATAGAGGAAAAGGATATTTTTCCTCTCCCATAGGTGGATGCATGTCAAAGTTGCTTTCATAAAAGGTACCACTGAATACTATTCAGTATCATCAAAAAGTAGACTAATGTGGACCATAAATGTCCCCTGCCATATCAGTTAAACAAAGGATCTTGTGGCCATCAGGCTGTCAGCTTCTGCAGCCACCCCTGATTGTGCACCCTGAGGGGACCAGGATGGAGAAAAGAAGGACACTGACCCCAGAGAGCTAAGGTGCCCAACCAAGGAATGATTTCAATGAGCCTAGACTCTTGCATCTTCCCATATATAGAAAAGGGCTGAATTTACTAACTTGAGGTGTTTGGTTAATTTTTCATTAGCAGTGATGTTGATCTTTTGATCTTCAACTACCTGTTTGGGGAGGTTTTATTTATTTATTTATTTTTTTTCCAAAAAATTCCTATATGTCCTAGCTTTTTCATTACCTCTTTGGAACCATCCCTCAGAGCTGAATATCTGTCTCCCTGGCTTAAGTCCTCTGTGTGTTCACTGAATAAAATAACTCTCAACTTTGAGGATGTGCATTTTTTAAAAATCTACAGTTTCTGTTATTGATATAGATTTTTAGGTTCCACCTAAAACCAAAATCCAACTGTCATTGAAAGCTTACAGGCTCTACAGCCTAAATAGATGATATAACCCCTGCATCAACCCTGAGAGGTAGATGCTTTTTATGTGAGAAAACAGACTTGGCAGGTGAAGTGACTTGCCTAAAGGCAAAGAAATTTCAGGAGGATAAATACAGGTTTGAATCCAAAACTCTGAATCCCAAGAAGGGACTCTTAGCCCTATGGTTTCTATCCTGGATGTACAGGAGAGTCACTTGGGACACGTCAGGAACACGTCCTTGTCCAGGGGACACACCTTGATATTGACTGAATTTGGACGAGGCCAGCATGCAGCCAGGGTTGACATGCAGATTCATCATCACCTTTGGTCCTTTCCAATGTAATGACAACAGATAGGAAACATGGTCCAGTCTCGCCTCTTTCATGTCATCCTTTCTGTAATGACAGGAGAGCTGCAGTTGGTGCCTCTGCTGCTTCCCATGTATAGGCTGAGCCATAGAAAGAGCTCATCAGAAATGGCACAGCTGGAACATTGGCAAAAGAATGAGCTTGCACATAAGATAAAAATTGTGCAGTAATATCTTTCTTATAAGCCTAGGCGTGCTCATTAAATAGAAAGTCCAGTAAATCAGAGCTTGGTATGAGATGCTTTTGTTTTTCTAGGCGAGGATGGATTTAGGCAAAATTAATGGATTAATGTTGGTTAGTCATTACCTTAACTTAGGTGAAATCCTGTTTGAAACATTTTAGCTGCATGCAGCAAAGCTCCATCTCCTGGCCAGCATATTGAGGAGCCTCATCCCAGCAGCTTTATGGCTCAGCATGTCCATTTAATTTACAGAATCAGCTCAATAAGGAAAGTTTGAATTTGTCCTTCTATCTTCAGTATTCAGTTATCTCAAGCTACTTGTTTTTGTGATGTATTAAAACACTTCTCTTATTTTAACCTCTGCTAATACATGTGTTCATTGTGGAATGTGAAGTTTTATTCTGCTTTTCACCTGGAAGGAATGCCTCTTCTTAACATATGGGATTTTCAGACTTTTGCTGCATTTCTAGTCTAGTTGGATCAACTGTCCCCACCTGTGAATTTACTTGGCTCCAGGTTGGGCCTCTGTGTTGCCCTGGGTAGGGAATAAGGACCCTTTGGCTCAGAGGATGAATGTGCTCTTTTTTGCCTTGGCCTCTTTGATCAGAGTGCAGATTTTTGTCTGGCTTCTAATGCTGATTCCCGGAGGCCAGAAGCCCAAGCTTTGGCTTATGCTTTTCTGCTCCTCTGCGTCCAGAATCTGAGGCTATTTGGAAACCCACCATCCTTCTTGCTTTCCTGCTTGGGACAGCCTTACAGGCTGGACACCAGTAGGTGTTCCTCCCCCATTTCAAGCCTTTTCAATGAGGCTCCTAGTTCTGACGCCTTCTAGGGTCCACGATCCTGATGGACTGCCATCGTTTTCATCTTTCTCTGTATTATCTGAGCTTCCACCCAGACTCTTAATATTTTTGAAGAATCGGAACTAAAATGCTGTCTGCCACATCAGTAAACAAAGGATGTTGCAGCCATCAAGTCATCACATCACAGCTGCCAGAAGGGTGAGATCTGAGGGCACTTAGGATGGAAATAGGATGCCTGCCACCTAGCAGATGCTGCCTTCAGCCACCCCCCCACCACCTCCCCATGCCCCCGAGATGACTCAGAATGGGAAGGCACAATATGCTGGCCCCAGACAGTTGAGGTGCATATCAAGGGAAGATTTCAGGAAGCCTGGACTTCTGCATCTTCCTGTGCATAGAAAAGTGCTAAATTCCTTAGTTTTTTTTTTTTTTTTTTTGCTTTCCCTTGGCATGAGGAAGTTCCTGGCCAGGATCCTTATTAACAGTAATCTTTTGATGTTCTGACCCTGGTTCTGTTGCAAAAATTCCTATATATCCTCCCCTTCTTAGAACAGTTTACTTTCAGTGTTATCTGAGATGCTCTGTCCCAAGCATGGGGTCCTCAGAAAGTCTGCCAAATAAGACATAACTCTCAACTGTTAGGTTGTGCATTTATTTCAGTCAACAAGAACTCCCTCCGCTCTCCAACACCCACCCATTAACCTGATTCATCATGGTTCTGGGTCAAAGGCTGATCCTACAGGGAAACAAGATTTCTGGTAACTGTCAACTCTGGTGTTACTACTGGTCAGGTTTTCAAGGCTGACAGCACTAACGTTTGCATTGTAGATGAAGTCATAATCTCTTGCCTCTGCCTGTGTAATCTAACGGAAATCCTCAGATTTCTAATGGCAGCAAGATTACTATGAGTTTTTATAATTCTCAATTATTTTGTGATGACCTTTCAATTAAATGTAATTTATTTTTCATTACTCTTCTTCATTCAAAAAACAGGAGATCAGAAGCGAAAGGAAAAAAGAATATTAAAAATGAAATAATATGATGCAAAAGACATATTAAATGTTGTGGTCTGTGCACACAGGTCAGAAAAGAATGTCTGGATTCCTATCAGGGTGAAAAGAAAGAAAAGTTCATTGAGCATGGCAAGGTGGAGAGAAAGTAGAGTTTATTGAGATTAGGGGTGCTTCAAGTGCAGTGGAAAGATTTCCTGATGATCAGAGAGAGCTGACCCCAGGCACATGTCTGTCTTTATAGCCCAGGGAGAGAAGAGGTCTTGGGATACACCTGCTGACCTGCTGATTGGTTGGGGAAAGAGGGGTCTTAAGATACACTTGATGGTTGGTTGGGGGCCTATAAGGCCCTATGGGGTGGGGTAAGGAGTGGACCACATACCTTTCCTAGGAGTGGGTAGGGAGGAGTAGGTCAGGTTGCTCAAAGGTTAGGGATAGGGTTAGGATTGGGGAGGGGGTTATAATGAGATAGATGGGTTGATGACAAGGGTCTGGTAATTCTTGTCTTGACCAGAGGCTTTGAGTTCTATCTTCTTAAGGGGGCTTTGAAGCCCAGCACTCCCCCCTCTTTTTCTGGAGGGTCAAGTCTTGGCCCCTTTGAATACCCTACTCATGTCTAACCACCTGCCTATTCTCCTCTATGGTGTCTGGGAATACAGATTATAAGAGAAAAGGAGTGACAACTGCTCTGGCTGCTGAACAGGGGCATTGTAGGGCCCTGGGTTCCCTCTGTCAGCTCTCTGCCAGGATTCCTGAAGGGGATGGTATATGGCTTGTCCCGATGTTGTCCAGGTGTTGATTGGTTGATATCCCCATGGCATTATCATTTGAAGGCATATTTGTTGTATTCTAGAAGAAACAAACTTAAGCAGATTAAAACGTTGAGGCCAAAGATCAGTAAGAGAATTATCGTAACGAGGGGCCCAGGCAGAGGTAAGAACCAGGTTATACTTGGTAACGTATTTGATTAGCGTCTAGACAGGGTCAGTGCTTGGGTAAAGGAATGGAGACAAATGAATCTCATTTTGTTTTCAGGAGAATAAGTATGCACTTCTCTCCTTAATGGCCAAAGCAGATGTCAATGCTAGTTATTTTAGTGCCTTTCTAGATATGAGAAGATGCAAGAATTTGGGCTCATAAAAATCCTTCCCTGAGATCTAACTATCTGAAGGCCTATTCTGCCAGTTTTGTTTGTTTGTTTTTTATTTTTATTTTTTTTATTTTTTTTTTGAGCACAAAGTGCCTTATTTCTGATTTCTACCCTAAACTCCTTTCAGGGGTGTTGAAATTCAGCAGCTTCAGCGGCTCAAGATTCAATCCTTGTAGGAGCAGATGGCAAATGCCGGTTTCCAGTCAGCCTGGCCTCCTCATGGCTATAAATTTGACCATGGTTTTTGGGAGGCATTTCATGACCATTTCTTCCCATGATGCTATGTCTGGTGAAGATTTTGCCGTTCCCAGATCTGGTGAATATTTTGTTGACAGACCACTTGATGTGCTATTATTGGACTAGGACCTTATTAACAGTAGTCAAAAGTCTCTGGACCACCTGTCTATCTAGTCTGTTATGGTCCTGGACAATATTCCCTCTTGTTGTATTTTCCCATATCTAGAGTTATACTATTAAAGTCATTGAGCTCATATGGAACTGTATATTATTTTATCGGAGACTCAGTTACACATTTGGCAGTGCAAGAAACAACAATTCTGTAAAAACAGTTGATAAAGAATAATATAGCTAGCAGTATTAGTAAAGTCATAAATATTTAAGTCAAGAGCTTTCACCAAGTACTCAGTATTAAAGCTTAAACATTTTAATAAACTGAGTTTTAAAGGCCTAATTTTAACTTTTCACTTGTACTTGACATAACATCTTGTAATAACTATTTTTAGAGGCCAAGTCACAGATAAAGTGTAAAAAAAAATCTTTAGGTGCCTGTTTATTAATTCATACACAAGGAGGCATTAGCACAAGTTTGTGCGCCCAATGCACAGTGAGTCCGAACAAACTGAAATGTTGGAGTTTGGAGCAAAGAAAAGGTTTATTGCAGGGCTAGGCCAAGGGTGGCTCGTGTCCCCCAAATATCTTGAACTCCCTGAACCAGAGTTGTAAAGCATTTTTGAAGGTTTTAAAAGCCAGGCAAAGGAGGGGGATGGCAGGGTGAGTGACCAGCTCCTCCGCAATTCTCTGAGTGGTTGATGATGAGGTCACAAGACAGTGTCACAAGATTAACTTGATCTGCCCTTAGGCTCCCTGGGGGCCATGTGCTCATGGTCATCAAGTAATTAACATCTTCCATTTGGGGATCCTACCAATGTTGGTTTTCATATCTGTAAAATGCCTTAGGGAATTTTCATCAGATACTGTTATCCAGTACTTCAGGGAGGAGCTCACACAGAATATAGAGGGGAAGGGTCTGCCTGGGGAAATCCCCATAGGGTCCTGCTTTGTTACAGTTATAAGTGTCTAAAATAAAGCTCAAGCTTTTCTCTATGGTTTCTTGTTAAAAAGTAAATGTAGCCTAAAATACCTGCAGCATCTATTCTTTCCAGATTATTCCTTGACCCAACATAGAAAAATGAGATGACTTTTTTTTTTTTCTTCTCTCTAGGAAGTATTGTGAAAAACAAAGTGAAATAATATAAGCTGACAGTTTTTACTGCCCAAGTTTTCCTTAGTAATGGGATTTGGTTTTTGTCTTGCGTTTCAGCACATTGTATGTTTACAGCTTTTGGGGATTTGAAGGGTCCAGATAAATAATAGATTAGTATTTTCTATGATGTTGTTCTCTCTCTCTTTTTTTTTTCCTTGTTTTATTCTGGGAAATTTCTGCAACTTAATAAATTTGTTTTTATTATTTTCATTTTGGCTAAGAGATGACTATTAAAATCTGATTTGTCAGTTCTGGTTTTAGGAATACGATATTTTAATAAAATTTTTTCAAAAATTAATTTTAAAAACTGTTCAGTAGCCAATATTTTTTGCCCTCTTGTTTCTCCCTCCCCCAACCAGCTCTCCTCACCCTGCCCCAGGCCAATTCTTTTTTGGTTTTCTTGTGACCAAGAGGGATTTAAAGTTTTCCTTCCCTTGACTAAACTTGAGACTGATTACTTCTTGCCTCTGGCTCCTAACTTCCCTTAGAGGTTTAGAAAATTTATAATTGTAAATTCTTTCTTTGCCCCTTTGAGATGCAAATCACTTTAAAAGCCTCTCGCCTGATGTAAGACCTGGAATGTCTTTCTCAAGGACCTGGGAGCATCCTTTGAAATGTGATCTTGGAAGAAGACATTGTCCAACTCCTGGGGAGTGTGGTTGGGTAGGGGGTCTAACTTTCCTGGGCACTTTGCTCCAAGTTGTGAAACTGCCTCCCTGTCTTGAAACAGAAGAAAGTTTACTCTTTGGGAAGTTCACTCAGCTAACTTGGCAGTGATCCTCCTCACTCTTAAAAACCCCCTTATCCTTTATGTTAGTGGAATTCAGAATGAGTGTGGCTTCTCTCCCCTATGGCAATAACCTTGGATAAAGTCTTGCTCGCCTGTTTAACTTTGTGCGATTTTTTGCTTTGACACTTGTTTTTAATTAGTCTGTTGCCCTTTTAAAACAGGGAATAATTTATAATCCATAAAATGTATCCATTCTAATTGTAAAATTCAATGATTTTCAGTAATTTTATCGCATCATCTGTCCGCTGAGTAGGGAGCCAGACAGCAGTTGTGTGTAAAGGGTTCAGGCTTGTCCACTGGCAGGATTTACTTGATGCTGAGCCGGTGGGAAGCCAGGGATGAAGTTGTAGGAATCCAAGGACTTTGCTTTGATCACTCACAGGTGTTTTGATCTGAGGCTTTCCGACTTGTTTTTTTTGGTGTTGTTTATTTTTGTTTTTTTGTTTAATGTTTTGTCAGAATTGACAATTCCTCAGCTCTATTTCACTGGGATGTGGTAACAAAATTGGCATGAAAAAGATATTGATATTGGCTCTAATTAAAGAGATGGCCTCTGGCCAGGTGATAGGAGGTGAAAGTGGCCAAAATAAACAAGAAGTTGGGGATTTTATAAAGTGAGTTCAGTGTCCATGTACCATCATATGTGATCAGGATAAGCTATCCTCTCTAAGCCTCTTTCCTTTTATTTCAAATGTATTTATTTTTCTTTTTTTTTATTTTTAGGGCTGTACCTGCAGCATATGAAAGTTCTCAGACTAGAGGTAAAATCAGAGCTGCAGCTGTGGTCTACACACAGCCACAGCAACACTGGATCTGAGCCACATGTGAGGCCTACACTGCATCTTGCAGCAATGTCAGATCCTGAACCCACTGAGCGAGGCCAGGGATCGAACCTGGATCTTCATGGACATCATGTTGAGTTCTTAACCTGCTGAGCCACAACAGAAATTCTATAAGCCTATTTTCTTATCTATTGGTGTGGGGTTTAGATCACTCATGTTCACATTGTTACATTCTGAGCCCTTTGTCACCAGCATGTCCTGTCCTGGCCATATAAGGCCAGGCTGGTGTGCATTGTGGAGAGAAGATGACAGAGGCTGAGGTGCTCTGAGGACCTGGTCTTGGCTTGGAAAGCCTCATGAGTTTGCTCAGGTTGGGAAGCCTGGGCCCAAAGCCAGGGGGCCTGGCAGGCTGGTGAGACCACACCCAACCTTACTGGTCAGGGAACAGAGGAATGGGGGAGGCTCAGCACCTTCAGGCTTCTGGCAGTAGAGGTGGGGGGGAATCCCAGTAACAATGGAACTCTTGAATCCTAATTTCTCTCCCCAGGCTCTTTGTTTTAAACTAGGTTCTACCCACATGGAAAATATCTTAATTCTTCTGCAACCTGTCTCCTTATCTCTTTTTTTTTTTTTTTAATCTTTCTATCTTTGTTTTGACAACCCTCCAAGTAATCATGGCAGCCTCTCCCTAGGTGGTACCACCAACCCCATCTCAGCATACCTTAAGGACCCATCTCCCTGATGCTCCACCATCCTTTCCCAACACTAAATGTGAACTCTCCCAGAGCTCTGCTTTTCCCCTCTAGTTTAGGTCCTCTCCTCCCACTGTCCAAAATGCTCCCTATGCTTAGAGCAGGTGCTGTTCAAGAGCTGAATAGCCCCCTCACCTGGGCTGAAGGCTGTGGGCGTGCGGAGGGAGGAGGGTGTGCTTGGTAAGTATGAGCCCACGAATTGAGGCCAGACTCTGGGACACATTCCTAGTTCACTCTCTGGAGACTGGTTCAGCTGTTTTTATCTTTTAAAAGCCAGGAGACTAAACAAACAAACAAACAACCCCACCCCCCAAACCTCCCAAACACCTCTATTTCAGTCTTAGAAAGATAAGCTTTGTAGGAAGTTATCCTGAATTCCTATCCAGTCTCCAGCAGAGAAAGATACTTGAGCAGAGTTGACAGAGTGAGATGCCTACCGAGAGCAGAGATAATCCCAAAGTATTCTGTTTTCATCCTCCTACCCCTGCTTTAGAGCTATGAAGTGATTCTATTTAACCCACTGCTCGTGCTCAGGAATAATGCTGTCACATAATTTAGGTTATAGAAGGTTTCTGACTGCCTTTATCCTCTCTGTGACTGAAACTGCGTTTGCCTCATGACTGCTAATTCTGTCACTCGCCTCTTGGTCACTGTGCTCACTGATTGCTCTTTTATGAGACTTGAAACTGCAGGAAGGGGCACTAAGGGAAACTACCAGGAACCCCATTTGTTCCCGGGAAGGAGAAAAGACCGCATTGCCCCACCTGCTCACTTCCTGTGGGACAAGATATGGACTCCTCTTCCTAAGAGTGTTATGGTTGGTGAATGGTGGTGAAAAGAGGTGAATCAAATGCTGAAAGGATTTTTAACAGCCAGCAACCCTCTCTACTAGCTGTTTGCCGAGACTCAGGACCCAGGCTCCCTTGGTACCCTGGAGAGAACATGAAACGAAAACCAGTACATCCTTCAGGACAAGGTATCTCCAAGACCAGTCCTGCACCCTGTCTGCTTCTGAAAGTAGAGAGATGCTTTTCCAGGAGCTGAGGCAGACACGGGTCACACCCAGCCCTAGAGTCAGCCAAGCGCCCCAGCCCTGGATTGACCAAGGCTCAGAATTCCCAGCACAAGTTTCCTTTCTAAACTTTGCTTGAAAGGCTCAGCTCTTCTTCTTCTTCCAGCCTGCGGACCCACAGGGTTTGCAGGTGAGGGTGCAGAAGGCACAGTGGGGACCCCTGAGATGGGAGCCCTCACCTGGTGGAACTTGAGGGCTAATCTCTCCCGATTTGTGGGCTCTCTGCTCACCAACCACCTGCCCCTGCCAAAGTGGAAAAAGGAAACATTGGTTCATCTGTGTCACCCACACAAACTAGTCACTTTCTGGCAAACTGACTATAAGGAAATGTCCCAGGAAGCCAGCTCAGTCCCAGCAAGGCCACATGAATGAGGAGGATGCCAATAGAAAGTGACAATCTAGGCCACATCCAGCAGTGGCTTCTGCTGAATAACAAAACAGGACACATGGCACTGGAAGAAGGGAGCCAGTGGGCTGGGGGCTGGTCAGGAGGAGGCATCTATGCAGGTGATGGTCTGGCATGTGCTTATTCCTGTTCCCCAAGCTCTATGGAGACACTTCTCAGCTGTGTAGGGGCGAAGGGGCTTGTGTCAGGTGTTGGGTCCCCAGGAAGCAGCCAGGCAGGGGTTCCATGAATAGGCGGGTCAAGCAGACAGGGAGCTGGCAGGTGATTCCAGGGGTGCTGATGATGGATGCTGTAAGTGGCCAGCATGAGCCCTGACTGCTTGGAGCAGTGCCACACAGGCCAGTGGGACAGAGGGTGTCAGAACCCCTGAGAGCAAGCAGGAAGAGGCATCTAACAGCGGGGAGGACGTGGGGGAACCCTCCGTCCTCTGCACTGCCTTCAGGTGCTCTATACTTGATGAGATGGGGCTGCATGGTGTTGGACCTTGCATAGGAGCTCCTTGTTGTTATTGGTGCCTTAATGACCTCCTATCACAGGGACCAGTGACCAGGCTAAGCCAGTGCTGACCTTTCCAATGGCGTTCACCTTTAGGTCCATTAGGAGCCCCCTTGTCCAGGCCAGGTAGCAGTGCAGTCCCAGATGGTCAGCCTTGGTGACCAGGCGAGGCAGGGGCTAGGGGTTGTGCGCTGGCTAGCAGGCAGCAGGACTGTACCTGTTCTTGTTTTAAATCAATTAATGTCCTTGCTTTTACTCTCCATCTTCCAAAAATGTTTAGAATCTCTAGTCTGCAAGTACTCCCTCTTATCCCCCTTACTGTCAGAATTTTTTAGCATATTTTTACAAGTCAGGAGGCAGTTGCACATGGTGTTTCCTGCTGTCCCGAATCCCAGCTCAGCTGTCTTTAAGTGAAGGTTCTCCCAGGCTGGGGAAGTCTGCCAAGAGACCTGTAAGACAGAGGCCAAATGGTCACCCCCTCATTAGGAGGGGGAAAGGAAAACGCCCCCCTCACCTGACCTTCCCAGGGAAAGGAATTTGGCCCCAGTGCTTTAGAGCAGGATGGATGAGATTAGGTTGAGAAGTTAAAACTTTGAGCCAGAGTGCATTCGGATTCTAATCTCTTGTGTTTTGTATTGTTCATTAAAATGTAAGCCCTAAAATTATTGAACTTCATTCATTTTGGGATGTGGTTTTTTTTTCTTTCCATTTTAACATCTGTAAAATCAAAGTGTGTCCTCTGTCAACAACTCACAGTGAAATATTGTAGTTTAAAACTTCCCGTTAGAAGCCAAAGCAAATTCTCTCTGGAGTAACCTGACTTCATCCTAGTCTCAAAAAATTCCCCCAAGTAAATTTCCCTGGAAAATGAGAAGCTCTCTCTAGACAATTATTAATGGTAGAAGTAACAGAGCACACATTTGTGAGAGCCAGCCCAAAACCATGGACAGCAGGAATAAGTTCCAAAAATTGTTAGGTTACCAGAAAGTGAATGCTTGTTAAACATTGACGTGACTGTTTCAAGAAATAAGAAGTAAGACAGAAAACATCTTCAGAGAATAAGAAATTGTAAAATAGACCTAACAGATTTAAAAGAGAACCAAATAGGCCAATCCATAAATACTTTCAATTTCTTTCTTTCTTTTTTTTTAAGAGTCTTTTGTTGTTGTTGTTGTTGTTGAGGTATAGTTGATTTACAGTGTTGTATAGTTTCAGGGGTACAGCAAAAGGATTCAGTTATACATCTATATTCTTTTTCAGATTCTTCCCCCTTATAGGTTATTACAAAATAGTGTAGTTCCCTGTGCTATGTGGTATAGGGAACTTTTTATCTGTTTTATATATAGTAGTGTGTATATGTTAATCCCAGCTCCTAATTTATCCCCCCTACTTTCCTGTTGATAACCACAAGTTCGTTTTCTATGTCTGTGGGTATATTTTTGTATTTTAAGTAAGTTTATTTGTATATTTTTTAGATTCCACATATAAGTGATATCATATGGTGTTCATCTTTCTCTGCCTGAGTTTTACTTGACTTGGTATGATAATCTCTATGTCTATCTATGTTGCTATGAATGGCATTACTTCATTCTTTCTTATAATTCGTATATATACTGCATTTTCTTTATACAGTCCTCTGTTGATGGGCATTTAGGTTGTTTCCATGTCTTGGCTATTATGAATAATGCTACAATGAACATTGGGGTGCATGTATCTTTTTGGATTATAGTTTTGCGCAGGTATATGCCCAGGAGTGGGATTGCATGATCATATGGTAATGCCATTTTTAAGTTTTTGAGGAACCTCTGTACTGTTCTCCACGGTGGTTGTACTAATTTACATTCCTACCAACAGTGTAGGAGGGCTCCCTTTTCTCCACACCCTCTCCAGCATTTACTATTTGTAGTAGATGATGACCATTCTGACTGGTGTGAGGTGGTACCTCTTTGTGATTTTGATTTGCATTTCTCCAATAATTAGTGATATTGACCATCTTTTTACATGACTGTTGGCCATCTGTATGTCTTTGGAGATCTTCTGCCCGCTTTTTAATTGAGTTGTTTTTTGATATTGAGCTATGTGAGCTATTAGTATATACATATATTTTTTTCAAAAAAAATAAATTTTATTTTTTAAATTTTTTCTTTTTTCAGCTACCAAATATGCAATTCCTGGGCAAGGGATTGGCTCTGAGTGCAGATACAGCAATGCTGGATCCTTAACCCACTGTATGGGGCCAGGGATCGAACCTGTGTCTCAGTGTTCCAGAAATGACACTGATCCCATGTGCCACAGCAGGAACTCCTGTTTGTATATTTTTGGAAATTAATCCCTTGTCAGTCACATCACTTTCAAATATTTTTTCCCATTCTTTGGTTTGTCTTTTAGTTTTGTTTATGGTTTCCTTTGCTGTGCAAAAGCTTTTAAGTTTAATTAGGTCCCATCTGTTTGTTTTTGCTCTTACTTCCTTTGCTTTAGGAGACAGTTTTAAAAAAAATATTGCTGCGATTTATGTCTAGCAGTGTTCTGCCTATGTTTTCCTTTAAGAGTTTTATTGCATTCAATATTATATTTAGGTCTTTAATCCATTTTGAGTATATTTTTGTATATAGTGTTAGAGACTGTTCTAATTTCATTCTTTAAATGTAACTGTCCAGCTTTCCCAGCACTGCTTATTGAAGAGACTGTCTTTTTTTCCATTGTATATTTTTGCCTCCTTTGTTTAGAGTAACTGAACATAGATGTGTGGGTTTGTTTCTGGGCTTTCTATCCTGTTCCATTGATATTTTTGTCTGTTTTTATGCTAGTTCCATATTGTTTTGACTACTGTAGATTTGTAGTATAGTCTGAAGTCAGGGAGGCTGATTCCTCCAGCTCTGTTCTTCTTTCTCAAGACTGCTCTGGCTCTTTGGTGTCTTTTGTGTTTACAAAGAAATTTAAAAATCTTTTGTTCTAGTTCTATGAAAAATGCCACTGGTAATTTGATAGGAATTGCATTAAATCTATAGATTGCCTTGGGTAGTATAGTCATTTTGAAATTATTGGTTTTTCCAATCCAAGAAAAAAACCAAGACTTTCTTAAATTATGTGTTAGTAGTGTTCTTTTTCTCTTCATGATGGCAAGGTGAGGTCATTATTATATTAGAGTTCTCCAGAGAAATACAATCAGTAGGGTGTGATATATGTATGTGTGTGTCTGTGTAAAGAGAGGGAGAGATTTATTTTAAAGAAGTTAATGTGATTATGGCATGTACCAAATACAAAATCCACAGGGCAGGCTGACCAACTACAGAGACAGGGAAGAGCTGATATTGCTGCTCAAGTTCAAAGGCAGATACAGGTAGAATTTCCTTTCCCTTGAGGGGAGCTGGTCTTTTTTCTCTTAAGGCTGATTGGATGAAGCACACCCACACCATCGAGGGTAATCTGCTTTATTCAAAGTCTATAGACCACTGAGGTTGGAAGGCCAGCTCTCTGATGCCAGGAGCCAAGTGACCTTGGCACATCGCTGCCATTTCCCAGTCCTTCAATCTCTATGATAACCTGGGGGTGATGATAAAGCCCACATAAGGAGTTGTTGCGAGAATTAAATAAGATGATGTGTAGAAAGTTTCCAGGATGATACTGGGTGCATGTCAGTGCTGGATAAATGGCAAACGAAAGGTATTCTACCACACAAACTGAGTGCATACGTTGATGAGGAATTTTGTGGTCTATAACCTCACTGGCATAATTAAGCTTTGTCTGTTTCACAAATCATTTGACAATTATTCTTTTAATGCTACTGTTATAAGAAAGAGTGTTACAAGTGAAGTTTGATATATATCTTAAGTGAAACTGTGACTCTTAAAACATACAAAGGCACACAAAAAAGGCATGACTTACAGTTTTCTGTATCAAATGGTTGGCCCATAAATCAATGTCAATCCTCAGACACTCTTAGAGGTTTGATTAGATCTTTGTCTTCACTCTATAACCACTAACCCTAGACCCCATCTTAGTCTAATCCCAGATCTGACCAATGTTTATAAGACCCCTTTCTTCAGTTATTTAGAAGCAACCAGCTGGGACATCTGTGCCCAACCAGGCAGAGCGGACAGATCTGAGAGCATGTGGGGGGCCTGGTGCCCCAGAGTGAGACCCAAACAGGGAGGGACTCCCACGACTGAGCTAAATCATCTGAGTCCTTTGAGCCTGCTTATGTAGCTGGCTTTTATTCGGGCATAGAAACACACAGAGAAATTTAGCCATAACCTGAAGTACCATCTAACTGCAGCAATATCATAGTTTTGTGGTTTAGATGAAAAATAAAAAGGTAGGCAGCGGGTTTTTATTCTTGTCTACTCTGTGGGTACAGAAACTCAGCTTCACAGAAACAGCTGCTGGCCCTGGACTCCCGTTAGGAGCAGGAATTCACACTGAGTGCCATTCCTTGCTGCCGTAAAGCAGTTATAAAAAGTCCAAGTTAAGCCAGGCCTGAAGCAAATATTTTGTGGATAATATTATTATTATTTTTATAGGAACAGTAAGTAATTTCCATTTTAAGATCCTAGTCATAGTAGATGATTGTACAGCATAAAGCAAATACAAAATCGTGTACAATATTTCAGGCTTTTGCATATAAATTGACGAAAGTCAGTGTGTGGTGGGCAGTTCAGGTGCAAAATGAAGGCACCAAATTTTCCCCAGGACCTGCTGGGTCCCTCTCATAGTGAGAGTCCCATGGGAGGGGGCCCACTTGTCTGTCGGCAGGTGTCTGCTAGGTTGGTCTCCTGGAAGTTACTCCTCTGAAACCGTCTCAAAGGGGCCTCAACATGAATAAAGACAACAAAAAAGGATAGGTTTAGTATGTTAAACTCACACCACCAGAAAGGTATTAGAGACAGTCTTAGTTTATTAGCTATATATGCATTTGCTATAAATTGCACTTCACAGATTTAATTGGACCCCCTCATCTCTGTCATATATATTTATTTTTTTCAATAGTAAGTATCCGTCTCCCCCTTACCCATCCCTTCCTGCCAGCTTCCAATTGGTGAGAAATGGAATGTGGGCCATGTTTTTGCACATCTTCTCTCTTGCCTCACTTGTGTATGAATCCGTAAGTTACGAGTTAATTGAGAAATGGGAGAAGGCATCTAACTGTCAGTGTCATGGCTGTTCATAAAAATTTAAGGTGCCCGGGTTCACTGTAGCCATGTCTTGCAGGCCACAGGCCGCCTGTGCCTGGGGCTCTGGTGTGTAGTAGAGTCCAACATCAGAAGCTGATCTTATTCACTTTTTTTTTTTTTACTGTATCCATGGCATGCAGAAGTTTCCCAGCCAGGAATTGAATCCGCATCACAGCAGTTACAGTGCCAGATCATAACTGCTAGGCCACTAGGGAACTCTTTTTTTTTTTTTTTTTGGTTTGGCTGCTACATTTTTCTGGTAAGATGTTTGTCCTGATAGAAAGATTTTTTTTTTTTTTTTTAAGACACAGCTGATCATCAATTTTACATGCCTTATTTAAATCTGTTTCAGTGACCAGTGACAAGTAAAATGATAAGCCTAACATTTGCTTGTTATACTTGACTTTGCCTTTATGACCACTGACATAACCAGGGCTATTTATGTCAAAGCTGAGCAATGTTGCTAGATGTTGAAAAGACATGAACGAGTCACTTCAAGCCCTGGCCTGGTTCATCCTGGGCTTCTGCTAAGAGGTCTCTGCTACTTTGCGTGCGGAGGGCCCTTCTCTTATCTGGGAAACCCCTCCCTGACCAGACTTCTCCATCTGGCTAAGAAGTTCAGAAGGTCAGAGGACATATCTGGCTGGATACCACTTGCCACTCTTCTTGATGTCATTGTCCAGAGGCCTTGGTGGGACATCAGTGGCCCTTAGGGCATCCAGGCACGGTCAGGTCATTGGTGCATCCTGTGCTTGCCTGTCCTTAGTGTTGAGAATTTAGCTGGCGGGGTGGGGTGGATTACAAGACTTTCTGGGTGTAGGTTCTGTGTTCCAAATTTCTCCTGTCTTGCAACTTGAACGAACCTTTTGAAATGAGAAACTCACACATTAAAGACTGTCCTCAGGTGCTATGAAAATAGAATGCAAGTTATCACTATAACTTTAAACTGCTTTTTTTTTTTTTTTTTAATCTGGTGGATCTTGATTCTCTCTGTAGGTAATGCCCTTCTGCTAATTATTGTAGAGATTTTATTGACCACAATCACCACATCACCTCTGTTCCTAATGTGTCACCCAAGGTTTATTTTACTCCAGTGAAGGCTCTGAAAGTGCAATCCCCATTGCCAGTTACAGATAAGGCTCTCCTCTCTTATAAACCCTTTGGGTTTCGTGTCGCCTTTTCTTTGCACTGGTGGTAGAAGATTGTCAGAGGAGCCCTGGCTTTGGGGCAGGAATAGAGCAGCTTCCTGGGAAAGTCATACCTGAAAAATTGAACACTGTGCAGAAGTGGTTTCTTTCTGATGCTTTCAGTGTCAGGCCATGCAGCATCTTTGTGGCTGCAGGAGCCCATGGTTTAATTGCTCCCCGTGTTCTCTGGATGGAACAGAAGGAAGAAAAGCCAGGTTTTGATCTCCCGTTTAGCAAGGAGACTCAAATGACAGATGCCCACATTTTCCTAATTTTTCTCTTTGCAGGATTTTTATTCTTTCTCCTCTAAACATTTTTTCCCGACTTTAAATCTCTCATACGTTTTCCCAGGGGGACAGCCTTGTCTATTTCCTGCACTTAAAAGAGTACGAAGAAGTTGCTTTTCTTTGATCTCTTATGTGACTGCCTTGCAATAGATGTTGAAACAGACTGCTGTTTAAATCTTAATTCACATCCCTTGTAGGGGAATGGAAGAGGTCAATGAGGAAAAGCTTAAGAGGTGGTATAATTAACACTCACCAAGCTCGCCATGCATTTACACACATTTATTTATTTATTTATTATCACTATGCTGATGATGGTCAGCAATTAAAGAGACCCTTCATTTCCTACTATATTTTTATGACTATTATAGAAAATCATCTCTGACATAACTGCTATCATAGGTTTATTGAAACACATCTATTTGGGTCTTCCTGTTTAAAATAAAAAAAAAAACCTGTTTCTGGTCATAGTCCTCAAAACTGTATATTATGAATAAAGTTTATTGAATCTGAAAATGTCCTTTCCTAAGCAGTCAATAGCATATAACCATGGAAACAGAAATTTTACTTATGCTCATTGAACCAATCCCTTCAGAATCTAAGAGAATCACATTTAGTTGGTATGGCTTCAATTTTTACTAATCTTGGCTGTACTTATTTTGTCTAAAGTAGAAGGAAATATCATTGTTGGAATATATGTAAAACCGTCATCTTTTTAAAAATGAAAACTAACTACTTTGTAGTTTCCATTTGAGCCATTGAAGGAGAATCAACATCTTCTTTTATTTATTTTTTAAAATCTTTTTAAGGTCACACCCATGGGATATAGAGGTTCCCAGGCCAGGGGCTGAATCAGAGCTGTGGCCGCTGGCCTATGCCCCAGCCTCTGCAATGCCAGATCTGAGCCATATCTGCTACCTACACCACAGCTCACAGCAATGCCAAATCCTCAACTCACTGAGAGAGGCCAGGGATTGAACCTGTGTCCTCATGGATACTAGTCAGATTTGTTTCTGCTGAGCCACGATGGGAGCTCCAATATCTTCTTTTAAAGTCATCTCTGAATAATTAAAAATGTCAGAGTCTCAGTAGTTTGAGTTTGACTTTTCTTAGGTGACTGGGTTAATTTGGATTTAGAATAAGCCCAAATGAAGACCGTTTTATTAAAGACTGCCTGATGGGCTGGACCCTTTCTACTGCTAGTCATCTTTAAAATGGAGACTGACTTTTGTCAGAAAAGGAGCGAGAAGAATTTAGACTATAAGCCCACTCTTGAGGACACTTGGTAGCAATTGTAGGTGGCCCCACTTCGAATGCTGGTCTAAGGATTGTTCAGTGCAGGCTCGATGATATTTAGGCTGGTGCCTGAAAATGAGGGGATTTCAACACATTTTGAAGCTCCCACAGTGTGTTGTTGACTCTTACAGGCACCCGAAATTGATCATGTAAGATTGCACACTTTATCTATTACAGGGGCATTTGATGAATTTACTGAATTTTTTGGGAGGTGTTTTGTCTCCAGTGTCATTGTTCACCAGTGAGGACTGAAAATAATGGAAAATTCAATCAGCAGTGGTGCTGCCCCTGCTTTGGCCAAACCTCAGTTGGCACAGTTGTGGATTTCATCCAGTGATATTCCCCAGCAGCATATTTCATGGCTTCCAGTGGACTCTCACCATGCCCCAAGGAATGCTTTGGCTGAATATGTCATCATGTATTCAGAACTTAAATATCAAATTCCCATAGAAATGTGAGCTATGATATCTACATACAGCTAGACAGTCAGCATTTTAAGACTTCTTGTATTCTGGCCTCCACACCGTAGGCAATTCTCTGTTTCCAGGAAAGCAGTCAATGGGAACGATGTTCAGGAATCAGCACAACCTTGCTTGTCCCCAGGGGTGTGTCATTACATAGTGATTTGGAAGCAGGGATGATCTTCCCGGACAACCTCTCCTTTACCAGCCACAAGGTTTGGCAGGTGAATGCCATGCAGTAAAGCATTGCCAAGAAGAATAAAGAGCTTCCCCAAGGAACCAAGTTTTACCAATTCAGTGCATTGGGAAGCAAAATTGTATATATATATATTTTTTTGCTCCAAATTTACTTTAAATTTGAAACAAAATTTAAAAGCTTTAGTTTTATTTTCTTTTATCTACTCAAATGCTCGTTATCTCAAACAAAGCTGTCGTCAGATATTTATTAATCATCTGCATTATTTCAAGCTCCCTGCCAGATTCTACAAATCAAAAGTGAATGACCCCATAGCACCTGCTTCCAAGGCAATGGCAGCGATTCCTGTCTGGCTTCTGGGGGGCAGTGATGATGGGAAGCAGAAGGCCAGGTGACCTCAGGATTGCTGTTGGAATGCTGGATAGAGCCTTTCTCTGTCCTCTGTGACATTTCCAGTTTTATATAATGCCTCACATCTCTGCTCACCCGGGAATCCCTGGAGCCCCCATGATCTTAAAGAAGACAGCTTGAACCTGGACCTCCCCCCCAGGATATTGCGGAGGTGGCTGGAATGGCCCTAAACACTGGCCCAGCTTGTGGGCTCCCACTGGCTGGCTGTCATGAGGTACCTGTCTCTGGGGGGCTTCTAAATCCTCAGTGCCCTATTTGGCTAAGAGCAGGAGCTGACTTTTGACTTTTCTCATCCCCATGATGTCCACAATAACCTCAGTCACCTGCATGGGGCCCCTGTTGCCCCATGGGGCCCTCCAGCTCCTCAAGGTCTACGCTACTGTCCAGCATGATCTCCTATCTTGGTGGGTCCCATGTCCTTTAGCCCAGAGCCGTCACTGGCAGATATTGTGGAGAGGAATCCCTGGGTGAAACCGGGGGGCTAGTACCTCCTTGCAGGGTTTGAGTCCTGGTCCCAAACAGCCATCATTGTGCCCCACCTGGCTGAGAGCACCGGGAGCCCCACCTGTACCTGCTATACCACCTGCACCTGTTCCTGCAGCATCTACAGCTTACTTATGGCATCTATGTCATCCACCAGGATGGAAATGGAACATTTAAGGGTGCAAAGCTGCTGAATGTTGGCGTGTGGGAGGCCCTGTTTGATGAAGAATGGCCTGTTCTTGCATGATGTGGACCTCCTGCCAGAGAATGGCCACAACCTGTATATGTGCGACCCAGTAGAATCTGGCATATTGGTATTGCCGTGAACAGATTTGGGTACAGCCTCCCTTACCCCCAGTACTTTAGAGGGGTCTCAGCGCACACTCCTGACCAGTACCTGAAGATGAATGGCTTCCCCAGTGAGTACTGGGGCTGAAGGGTGTAGATGATGACCTTGCAACCAGGGTGCACCTGGCTGGGATGAAGATCTCTTACCACTGCCCCCACCCCCATCTGTGGGACATCATAAGATGGTGAATCACTGAGAAGATAAAGGCAATGAGGAAAATCCCCACAAATTTGACCTCCTGGTCCATACTCAGAATTCCTGGATGCAAGATAGATGAACTCGCTGACATATCAGTTGCTGGCCTGAGAGTTGGGCCCTCTCTATACAAACATCACAGCAGACATTGGAACTGACCCTTGGGGTCCCTGGCCTCCCTCTGGTCCCTGTTATCTACCTGGTTCCTCCCAGGCCTTCCGTCAAGAGATGCTGCAGTACCAGCCCCAAGTCAGGCCTGGCTCTCTGCCTCCTGCCAACCACACAGTCCCCCATGTTTCATACTGACTCCTCTTTAATCGTGAAACTGTATCTTGCCCACCTTAATCATGAAACTGAATCAGAAGTGTTGTATTCTCCTCAGCCTCAGCTTCTCACTGCTCTTAGAGAATGTCGCGGGGACTGAACTCCAATGCTGTGCTAGGGAACAGGGCCTCTCCTCACTGCTGGACTAGAGCTGGACTCCTCTAGCCCTAGAGTGTCCCTCTTTCTCAGGTCACCTGCCAGGTCTTATGAATGTGAGTCCTCGATGTCATGATTTTATGTGACAACTCCTGGAAGTCCCCCTGCCCATGGGTGGGAGCAGGACTGGACCCCAAATCCCTTTCTCTTCCATGGAAAGAAGATTGACCTAGCTTCTCCTAGGACCTCTGTGAATATTTATTCTATTTGTGGTTCCCAGGAAGTGTGTTTGAAGGAAGCCCCTCCCTGGTATTTCATCCAGTGCAGGAGTAGCTCTCTCTTCTGGACCTTGCTCAGGGGGCTGGGATTTTTTTTTTTTTTTTGGCTTTTTAGGGCTGAACCCATGGCAAATGGAGGTTCCCAGGATAGGGGCAGAATCGGAGCTACAGCTGCTGGCCACAGCCACAGCCACAACCACAGCAACACAGGATCTGAACTATGCCTGTGACCTACACCTCAGCTCATGGCAACTCCAGATCCTTAACCCACTGAGCTCGGCCAGGGGTTGAACCTGCAACCTCATGGTTACTAGTTAGATTTGTTTCCTTTGTGTCACAGTGGGAACTCCAAGGAGGCTGGGATTTTGATATATTTTCTAATAAAGGACATTGTCTCACCTCTGAAAAAAATGAGTGACATATGATCTCTGAATGCAATAGCTCTCAGACCAGTAGAAAAAGACATGAATCTAGTGAGCTATGATGGAAAAATACAGACACTGCTATAGTGGCAAAAGATGGTGTGTAAGTGGCACTTGAGCTTGCAGCCTGGAGTGAAAAATATGATGAGGTCTGACTGATTAAGGATGTTGAAGATTGTTTCAAGTGGACAAGGGGTGGTCTTGGCAGCGTAGTAACGGTTACAGACCTATTAGAGGACTGGGAGACTCTGGTTTGGAATTGAAGCCTATGGCTGGGTTGTGGGAAGGTGAATTAGAAGGAAGCAGAACTTTATCATAATGGATCTTATACATTGTAGTAAGTCTGGATTTTCCTATAGGAAGCATGTTAATTTTGTAGATCTAATATAGGCCAAATTTCCTTGATGGTGGTAAACTATCAAACTCTGCTTTAACAATGTGTTCACTTGCTGATTTATTCTTTAATGAAATATTTAATAAACATCAAGTTTAAGCCAGACACCAGGTACCTCAGTAAGAAAGGATTCCTGTGTTGACAGATTGCCCAATGCATATCTACTTAAGCTGTGATAATCGTGACCGACGGTGGCCACCTAATGCACAGACCCAGGGGATTTTTGACACCAACCCTGCTTCAAACACAGAATATTGACATATAAAATAAAAAGAAGGAAATTTAAAAGACATAGGTATATTTAAATAACATCTACCTCTTCATAGACCACAGCAAAACACAGTGGAAAAAAGTGGCAAGTTGGGCTGAAGACTGCTAAAATCTAGGCTCCTTCAGGATTAAAGCGGCCCCTTTGACAGTGCTGATTTTTTCTTCTTCTTTAAAAAAGTCGTTCTTTATGCAATTGATTACTTAATTTTTTTAAAATTTATTTTTTATCGTTATTTCCCCCAACACACTTTTTTTTCCCCACTGTACAGCATGGGGACCCAGTTTCACATACATGTATACATAATTTTTTTTCTCCCATTGTTGTGCTGCATTGTACGTATCCAGACATAGTTAATTTTTATTTTTTTAATTATTGATGTATAGTTTATTAAATATTAGCTTCAGGTGCACAACATGGTAATTCAATGTTTTTATAGAGAACACATTGCACAAAGTTGTTATAAAGTATTGACTATATTCCCTGCACTTTACCTTATGTCCCTGTTGCACATTTATAACTGTTAATTTGTATCTCTTAATCCCCTTCACCTATTTTGCCCCTTATTTTACCCCTCTCCCCTTTGGCATCTATTGGTAACCTAAGTATCCATCAATAATTAAATGTATAGAGATGATGTGATACATATATACACAGCCTGGTTGGGTTCTGAAGATGGGATATTACTCTGCCCAAAAATAAATGAAATCTTGCCATTTGCGACAACATGGATGGACCTGGGCTTTGTGAAATAAGTCAGCCAGAGAAAGACAAGTATTTGTATGTTTTCCCTTGTATGTGAAACATAACAAAACAAATCAAAGCAAGCAAATGTAACAAAACAGAAAAAGAGTACTGATTGTTTCTTGGAACAGGGGACTGTGGTAAAGTGTCCTTCCTCAGAAGAGGAAGCTGAAAATAAACTGTACCTTCAGAGGTTTGCAGATTGTATGAAAATGCACATCTACAAAGGGAGAGAGAAGACAGGCTCCCAACCAAATCTAAATTGTCAGTTGGTTCTCTAGTATATACTGTATTCCATGGCACAAGAAACCTGTGCTGTGAGTGTAAGGCATGGTCCTGAATTGGGGTTTTGGGGATGGACCCAGTGAAGACAATTAGAAACCTCTGGATAAGAGAGAAGGTAGGAGAAGGAGGAGGAGGAACAGACAGGTAAAGGGAAAAACTTTCTTAGATGAGTCTGCATACAAATTATTAAAACACATCAGAAGATTGAACATTAAGGAAGATAACCAACAAAATCAATAATGAGGTGAAAATTAAAAAGAGGTAAAGTTGATATCTTCAAAAATGTCCAGGATCATAGAGAGTTCCCGTTGTGACTCAGCAGAAACAAATCTGACTAGTATCCATGAGGATTCGGGTTCGATCCTTGGCCTTGCTCAGTGGATTAAAGGATTCAGCATTGCCTTGAGCTGTGGTGTAAGTTGCAGATGAGGCTCAGATCCCGTGTTACTGTGGCTGTGGTGTAGGCTGGCAGCTATTGCTCTGATTTGACCCCTGGCCTGGGAACTTCCATTTCCCCAAGTGCAGCCCTAAAAAGCAAATAACTAAATAAATAAACCAGAATCATAAAAAAGGAGTGACATCCATAAAAGAAGAGGAAATTATGAAATATTGGCAGAACTAAAATGGATGAATATGAAAGAGAATATTAGAAATTCTAGAAACAAATAATAGAGTCATTGATATAAAACAGATTTTATTAACCTGGATAAACTGATGGTGGGACACAGTCAGAGAGGAAATGAGGAAATTGAAAGATGATACTGGGGAATTCATGCCACATAGTGGAAGAAAAGATAGGAAACCATTTATTCTTTTTCATGTTGTTGATGGACATCTTAGTTATTTTGGGTTCTATCACAAAATATCACGGACTGAGTGGCTTATAACAGCGGGGATATATTGCTCAGAGTTTTGGAGCTGGAAATCCAAAATGAAGATGCCAGCCTGGTTGGGTTCTGAAGAGAGTCCTCTTTGGGTTATAGACTGCTGATTTCTTGCTGTGTCCTCACTTGATGGAAGAGAAGGGTGCTTTCTTGGGTCACTTTTATAAGGGCACTAATCCCATTCATGATGTTTTGCCTTCATGACCTAATCACTTCCCACATGTTCCCACCTCCTGATACCATCCTAATACCATCATCTTGGAAGTTAGGCTTCAGCATATGAATTGCGGGGGGAGGGGTGTTAACATCCATACCAGAGCAATGAACATTTGTGTTGTTATCAGTTTTGATTATTATGAATAAAGTTGCTGTAACTTTTCTGTAAAAGTCTTTTCACGGACCTGTGTATTTACTTCTCTTGAGTAGATACGAGAAGAATTGCTGGATTACAGGTTGGGTTGAGTTTATAAAAAACTTCCAACAATTTTTATAGGAGATTGTATCCTTTTACCCCCATTAGCAAAGTCTGAGAATTCTGTTTTTTTGCATTTAGAATTGTCCATTTTTTACATTGTATCTATTCCAATGTGTGTGAATTGCTATCTCAAGGTGACTTTAATTTGCACTTCTCTGATATTTTATGACATTTAACAACATTCCTCATCCTTATAATCCATGTCTTCCTTTGGGAAGTGTCCCAGTCTTTTGTCCATTTGTAAAAAAAAAAAAATCAGGTTTTTTTTTTTTTTTTATTGTTGAATTGTAGGAATTACTCGTATATTCTGTGCTTGAGCTCTTGGTTAGATATGCGTATTGCAAATGGCTTCTCCTAGTCTATAGCTTGCATATTAATTTTATTATGGCATACTTTGAGTTTTTATTTTCTTTGAGGTCCAATTTGTCAACAATTTCTTTCTTTCTTTTTTTTTTTTTGGCTTTTTAGGGCCGTATCCGTGGCATATGGAAGTTCCCAGGCTAATGGGGGTAGAATGAGAGCAATGCCAGGGATCAAACCTGCAACTTCATGGGTCCTAGTTTGGTTTGTTAACCGCTGAGCCACGAGGGGAATTCCCAATTTGTCAACTTCTAATTTTATGGCTATGACTTTAATTATAATCTATGACTGCAAATATCTTATGTCCTAGAAGGGAATACTTACAAATTCATAATTATGCCTATCATGTATGGACAAGTGGATTCTTTAAAGAGATTTATAATATTCATTAAAATATTATTTTAATCTTGTACAATAGAAAGTTGATTATAAATGGGGCCATTTAAAATTGATTTCAGTAATAGGTCCGTAGACTTAAATGGAGGGATTTTCATTTTTAACAAAGTACTTCAGAATGTGGGACTCTGATACCATGCGTTATATTTATATACTTTTAGACTATGCAAATTACATATATATGTATATATATATATATATACTATTAGTTTCACAGTATTTCTCTTCTTTCCAAGTATAAATTGAAAAATTTTCTTTTTGCCTTTAACATTGCATGCTTTTCTGCAAAATGTAGGTCGTGAGACAGGAACTTTTATATTTTGACTACTACAGACATTGTGAGCATGTGTGTTAAATGTTGTTAGTATAGTTAATGGAAGGAATTTAGAAAGAATCAAACATTTCATTAATTTAAAATGTTTGAGAACACCACTTATATTTTGTTTTGATCAAGTGTATTTTCTTTCCAACATGGTGAAAATAAAATAGGGGTCCTATTCAAATCTCTCCTTTTTTTTCTTTTCATACTTTCAAAAGCTGTAAATAGACAAGGCGAAAGTGATTTACAGATTATGTTGCTTTGTGTGCTAAGGTTTCTGTTGATATTTCTTCCAGAGTAGGCAATGGCACTACTGTTATACTAAGTTTCCAATGTCACTGTCTTTCTCTCTGGAAACAATGAGGATGTTGCATCTTTCTATTCATTTGCTTTGTTTTTGTTTATTTTTTTAAAAAATTTTGTTTTTTTTCTATTATTGATTTACAATGTTCTGTCAATTTCTACCGTATAGCAAAGTGACAGTTATATATATATATATATATGTATATATATATATGCATCTATGTATGCATATACCCATATATGCATACACACACACATATATGTATATTCTTTTTCTCACATTATCCTCCACCATGTTCCATCACAAGTAACTAGATACAGCTTCCCATGCTATAAAGCAGGATTACATTGCTTATCCACTCCGAATAGAACAGTTTGCATCTACTAACCCCAAACTCATGTCTATTTATTTTTAGCAGCTTTATTGTGATTGTTATTCATGTACAATTCAATTTAACCAGTTTGAATTGTACAATTAATCATTTTTTGGTGTAGTCAGAGAATCGTGCAACCATCATCATGATCAGTTTTAGAGCATTTTCATCACCCTTGAGAAGAAACCTGGTACTCATTAGTAATCACTCTGTACTTCCTCCTCACCCTCATCCGCTCCCCAGCCCTGAGCAACATGAATCTACTTTGTCTTTACAGATTTTTCTACTGGGGACACTTCATATAGGTGCTGTCACACAATAAGTAATCTTTTGTGACTTGCTTCTTTCACTGAGCATGTTTTCACAGTTCATCTGTGTTGTAGCCTGAATCCATACCTCATTCATTTTTGTGACTGCATAATATTTCATTATATGGCCATGCTACTTTTTGTTTCTCCATTCACCGGGTGATGGAGATTTGTTTTTTGTTTTTTTTCCACTTTTTGCTATTGTGAATTATGCTGCTGTGAACATTCACATATGAGCTTTTTGTGTGGACTTTTACTTTCATTCCCCTTGTATAGACATATACGCACAGTTCAGAATGGGATTTTGAGGTTCTGTGGTAACTCTGTTTCATTTTGAGGAATTGCCAAACTGTTTTTCTGAAGTGACTAAATTCGATTTATGTTAAAGTTTCTCCTAATCTACTTTCAGAAAGGTGCATGTTGCCTTGTGATAGATACTTGGGTTTGGCTTTGCCTTTCCCCTTTGTATCTTCAAGATGACACATTTCTTCAGCTCTCTCTGTGTGTTCTGCAAAAATACATGATTTGAGTACTTGGAGATTTTGTCTCATTTTAGGATTATATGCCAGAATTTGGCATTATTGACGTTTCAAAATATTGAAATATAGTTCTTTACAATGTTATATTAGTTTCAGGTGTACTAACATAGTGAATAATATTTTTATAGATTATACTTCATTTGAAGTTATTATAAAATATTAGTTATTGTCCCTAAACTGTAGATCTTATTTTATTTAGGTCTGGTAGTCTACCTTTTAATCTCTTTCCCCTTCCCCATCGTTCCTGCACCTCTCCTGTGTTACTGACTTTTATCAAGGTGGTACCCTAGTCACGAGGGATCTTACCTTAGCGGCTTTACTGTGTTCATTTGCCCTCATGTGCTGAGAGTTTGCTTTGTCCAAGCAAGAACTGCAGGCTACAAAGATGGAGTTATTTGCCGCAAACGTCGGCTTCCTCCTTGTAAATTTGAGTTGACTATTATTTCTCAACAAAATGTGGATTCTCCAGGCACGTCCATATGGCTTGATTTACAGGTGTGCTACTGTGCCTTATGAGGGGATATATAAGGAATCTTGGGAGTTTTGATCCATCTATCGAAGCCCTGAGATTAGGCAGAGCTAGAGGTAGGGGCACTGATGTGCTCTAGACCAAGGGCATGTGTGGGCTTTCCTTGGACTGAATGAAATCTGTGTAGAGATGGGGTGTGTGTGTGTGGAGGGGTAGTTACACATGCTACAGGGACCAGTTGCTAAATTAACTTTCCTGACATCGCACAGTGGTCCCCGAGATCCTGGCGAGGACTTTGTGTGCTGTTCTCCTGGAATATACTGTGGAATGTCAGGAAAGATTATGTAAGTGATTCAAAGCCCTCTAGTCTGCACAGGGCGGCTGGTCTTTGCTGCACATGTAACTGCCCTCCACCCTTTCATCTTCAAACAGCTTTCATTCAGTTCAGTGAGGGTCCAACAGACTCATCTGTCTCCTGCCTCTGGATGATGGGAGGCAGGAGAAACCCAGTAACAGCTGTCTCAGGCAGCTGCTGTGAGGCCCTCTGGGGCTGCTGCCAGCAGGAGAGGCTGATGGAAACAACTAGCATCCGGGGAAAGCGCCTTCTGTGAACTGCTCCCAGGGCCACTGCCCTCAGCATCTTGTCCTGGGACAAGGAAATTAAGTGTCAATTTGGAGAGGATTCATTTTTCACTGCTACCTCCCAGGTGCTACCAACTGAGCATGAATCATTCCAGGGAAAATGTGGTGGGTTACTCTTTGCAGTTGCCAACCTAACACATGTCTTTTATTTTATTTATTGTCTTTTATTATTTACTGAGAAGAAAGAGTTAATAATTGCTTTCTGAGAAGCATGGACAGATGCTGATTTTCTCAGGGCACTTGGTTTTATTAACTGGCTCTCTGGTTTCTGGTGATGAATGCTTTCCACAAGGAAGAGATCTTTTCTATGTCAAAATTCTAGAACTTGTTTAAAATATTGTGGAAATCATAAAATTCAGAAAGCAAAGAATAGAGAGAAAAATCTTCACACAAGTTTTTGTTTTTTTTTTTTTTGTTTGGTTCTATGTGGAGTGATATGTCTGCCGTGAGACTTTCTAGTTTTTGTTTAGCTGTGCTGCTGTTAATTTCTTTCCTTTTTTTTTTTTTTTTTTTTTTTTTTTTTTTGCCATGAGGGCAAGCAGCTTTCTTACAGAACATTACATACTGCTCCATATTATAAATATCAGGAAGAGCATGGGATTTGGGGTCCGATCTGAGTTTAGAATTCCATTCCAGGACATAAGAATTTTGGATGTGGAACAGGTTACTTACCTTTCCTAAACCACACTTTATTCAGCTGTTGAATGTGGAGAATACCAGCCAGGAACATTGCCTCTGAGCCTTTTAGTCTGGTCATCAGATGAGAAGCCAATTTTTATATTCAGCGTTTGTTTCGACCAGTTCTCGTCAGTGTGAGGAGATGCCCCTGGTGATGCCTGAAGGTGCTTTTGCTTGTTTCAGCTTGAGGTGGCAGCACCATGGTACCCTGGTATCCAGTGGATGGAGACCAGAGATGCTGCTACACGTCCTGCTTTGCACAGAACGGCTGACCCTATGCAAGCTGATCCAAGTGTCAGCTGTAAGGAGCTAGAGGAGCCCTGGTCATGGGAAGGGAAATAATGAGAGAAGTCTTGCTGAGAGGGAGACAATGTTGACATCTGTGGCAGAATATTCCTTTTCTTGAGAGAGGATGGTGAGGAACAAGAAGACATGGTGAGGAGGTTCCCATTGTGGCATAGAGGAAACAAATCTGACTAGTGTCCATGAGGATGCGGGTTCAATCCCTGGCCTTGCTCATTGGGACGGGTGTCCGGGGTAGTTGTGAGCTGTGACGTAGGTTGCAGATGCAGCTTGGATTTCACATTGCTGTGGCTGTGGTGTAGGCCGGCAGCTGTAAGCTCTGATTTGACCCCTAGCCTGAGAACATCCATATGCCTTGGGTGTGGCCCTAAAAAAAGCCAAAAAAAAAAAAAGGACGTGGTGAGTTTCTGTACTGGGTTGTAACTATCTAAGCTGCTTGAGCAAGATGAGAATAGTTAACACATAAAAAGAATATGTTATACATTTATCAAAAGGGATGCCATGGAAGATGCTTATATTTGCATAAAAGGGAAGCTGAACCCTGTAGATGTAATGAGTGGGAAAAACAAAGTAGGAACTTAGAAGCCATACATGACTGGGTTCCATTCCCACCTCTGATATTTACTGTCTGAGCGACCTTCAGGGAGTGACTAAACCTCTCTGAGCCTTGGTTCCTTCACTATAAGGTATAAATGCTAATACTTTTCTTAGAAGATTTTGAGTCTTGGATTTGATAAGGATTAATGAAGTGATAAAATGCCTAACAGGTCATATAAGATCCACCAATGTCAGTTTCTTCTTTCCCATGATGAGGTTTGGGGATTAGAGTTGGTCAATGTGAAGACTTCTGTTGATAAGAAAACTTTCTGTGCTGGGAAGAAAATTGGCCAGAACCAGCTCTGAGGATTCTAGTTAGACTTTTTAGATTTCATGTATTAGCTTATTTGTGTGCACGGTAAAAAATAAATAAATAAATAAATAAATAAATAAAAAATAAAACATAAATACAAAAAAGATAAAGAGACTGGACAAATGCTATTCAGTAAAGAGTTAAGTCCACAGCCCACTGTTTCCTCCTGGTTCTCAGTTCTCTTCCTGCAGTTTGTCATTTCTCACAATTCTTCCAGATAGATGAACTCTCAGTACTCTGAACCAAAGAACTGAGGTTAAGGATAGACTTTTGAGGGCCCCGTGACAAATGGCAAAGAAAATCAGATTTGGGGAAGCCCAGTTTTACATGTGTAGACTCCAGACAGTAAATGTGACGGTCCCGGGCGAGACCAGGGATAGAGACAAGGCTAACAGGGGAAGGAGCATGTTTGGAAGGTCGCACTAAGCCTTGGCTTAGTTGCTGGGTGTGGGGTGGACATGACTCTAGAGACAAAGTTATGTCCAGAGGTCAACAGATTTCTGTGTTCAAAGAAGAGAATAAGATCACTGTTAGGTGGAAGATGTAGCATAAATAGATCTGGGAGAACAAGGTAGTCTTTTTCTTCCAGAGGGTCAGGGCTTGTATCAACATGAAATAATAATGCTCAGGAGCATTGAGGAGAATGCTAAAGATTTGTGGATCCACCAAACCGGTGGAGGAGAATAACGTATTTGAGATTTACCTCATAAGCATGTAATATGCTTTTGAAGTCTCTCTGGATTATACTGATATTGAACTGACTCTGTTGCTCGCACAGGGAAAGTGATGGAATGGAGAAAACGTGTATCCCAGACATGAATAGTAAACATTCTCGGTCTGGTGGGCAGTTTGGAAATAGGACTAGAGCTCCCAGAGCTCAGCTCCTTTCTCCTCACTTGTTTGTGGGTGACACCTGGTCCCTGAAAGCGCTGTCTGGCTTCCTGCTCATGCCAAGTAACCAGGCTTTGGTTCTGCTGGTGCTTCCCTGGCTGGCGGGATACATCTGTCCTATTTTTGGTACCTGGAACTCGTAGGCCCTTTAGAATTGTAATTCTTGGCACTTTAAAATTTAAATAAGTTTGCATATTTTCTGACTTTATGCATTTTCTTCTCCTATGAACCTTGGTGCTCTCCTGGGTTCCATCTGCATGTTTATATATTAAATTTTCAATAATTTGTAAAATAATTCTAATTGCTTTACACAAGGATAAGTAAAACCTTTAAAAACAGAATTGCATCTGCATGATAGCCTCATTAACACTTTTACTAATTTTCAATTTATCTCTAACTTTGCTGATATGTATTCTATTTTTCCTTCATGTTGTAAGATAGCCTAATGTACTACAAACTATTATGTGATATAAAATGTGAGAAGTCCCTTGTAAGCTGTCAGAGGCAATGCATTTGCATCATTTTATTATTAAGATTGGAAGTTTTCAAAGGTCATTTACTTGAAGATTGTATAGCCTGATATTTTCTAAATTATAGGGAAACTAGAAAACTTGCAGATTTCATTTTTTTATCCATCTTGCCCCATCTTCTTTCCTTTGTGCCAGTGAGTCTCCATTTGGTGTATATTTTTCTTCTTTTTCATAGGTGACATATTCTAACTAGTTTATCATCCGCAGTTAGCTATGGAGAGAGTGCAGCTTTAAGGTTAAATTCATCAGCGTGGTGGTTGTGATATTTTAGTGATTTATGGATGTTTATGGCTCAAGTATGGATACAAACGAGGGCTGTTACAGTACTGTTTTCCTTTCCAGTTCACTGTAGTGCCTCGCCATCCATGGACCAAACCAAATAGACAAAGATCTATAATTGCAAGTCAGTTGCACCTCCAGCCAGGAAAGACCCCCAAGACAGATTCCCTCGGGCAGTCTTGGGTAAACCAGCACAGCACCATGGCAGGGATGGCCTTGAACTGCATGGGTTCCAAAAACAAGCATCAGTGAGATATTGAAACATTCTTGTTACACATGAGTTCATCACCAGGAGGGTGTTATTAACTTCTGTCTAATTTCCTCTTCCAGGCCAGAGGTTGTAAAGGGCTGCTTAATGGAAAAAAAGAGATGCAAACATCTGTAGGTGTTGATTTTTTTGCACCTATTAATGAGCAGGTCAACATTATTGGATGTGTGTGGATGATGGTGATGTGGCTTGGGAGCATCCAGAAAAAAATCCTCTCCTACATTCAGTTTGTGAAACTGCCCAGTGTTGACAAGGACATAGAAACAGGCTAGAGGAGGTATAACAGAAATGGTCCTTGGCCCCTGATGTCTGTATTGCACTTGAGACATTTAATGATGAGAATTATTGGAAGCCATCAGCCTGTTACCTAATCCATTATTTCAACCCTGTTGTTTGGCACTGATAAAAACGACTGCTTCTAATGGAAATAAAAGTAAAAAAAAATGTGGAGTGGTTTATATTAAATGAAAATATTATTCATGGCTAAATCAAATGAGCATCATGTTTTAGGGAATTTAGGAACATACTCTTGACTGCCAGAGTTCCATCAATTGTGTTAAAAAATATAGAATATACACATTTAAAAGAGCCAAGGGTGATTATTTAAATAATACAAATGATGATTGTAGAATTTTTACTCTTTTTTTTTTTTTTGGCTGCCCTGTGGTATATGGAGTTTCTGAGCCAGAGATCAGATCCGAGCTGTAGTTGCAACCTATGCCGCAGCTGTAGCAATGCCAGTTCCTTTAACACACTCTGCCAGGCCAGGGATCAATCCTGCGTCCTGGCGCTACAGAGATACTGCCAATCCCATTGTGCCACAGCAGGAACTCCTAGAATTTTATTCTTAAAAAATGATTTTATATTGAAATTAACTACCTGTATTACAGCCTTACTAATACTATGCTAAATATTTTACATTTATTTCTAAAATAAGGTAATAAAACATTATAGCAATTTTAATTTGTAAGAAATGTGGCCAGCACATACTCTTAACTGGTTTAATATATAAGAGAGTCCTCTATAAATTGTGCTGTGCAATTCAGCTGTAACCTTTTCTAAAAAAAAAAAAATGAGAATGTTTCAAAAGGCTTAGAAGGCTTTAGATACTATGAAGGTTATCTGGCATTAAAAGAGGACTTGGAAGACATGTCTACCCCCCAGAAATAGCAAAGCAGCCAAAATATTGACTCTTAAACATTAATCCATGTCTAAGACTCTTAGTGCTTAGGAACTTAATAAAACTATTATAAAATGCCATTATTTCAAATTTGTATGTATATATGGTTTTCTATTTCCAAATTTACCTCATTGCTTATATTTTCCTACTTTCTCCCTTTGTCTTTGGAGATTATACCTTCACATATTTTCCTCCTGGCTCTGATCACATCTGTAATGTGTGATAATTCTGAGTAATTCTCAAGAAGTGGAGGATCTGGGACTTAACCAATGTCAGTGTCATCACATGGCAGGGATGTGTCTGGTGGATTTGATGTCACAATTCCAGGATGTAAGGTCTTTGGATGGTGAATGATACTGATGCTCTCAAGACACTGAGATGAGCAGAAGCCAGGTGGTAGGAAGTGACTCCTCGAAGCTTCAGGAAACCTCTGCCATCTGTGACCTCTCCTGTAGGCATTAAAGTCCCAGGAGCTCAGGAAGGTCAGACCTGGCTCTTTGGGGTTCTTCCTGCCATCCTGGCCTCTCAAGGGAGCATGGCCAGAAGGACCAACCTGACCAGCAGCCCCAAAGCTGAGAGTGGGAGCAGAGGTTTGAGGAGTCCTATTGGTTTCCTAAAGTTCATAAAGTATCACAGCTGAGTGGCTCACACAACAGAAATTGATTCTCTTGGTTCTGAGGCCAGAAGTCTGAGATCAAGTTATCTGAAGGTAGTTCCTTCTGAGACTCTTTGAGGCTTTCTTTTACTCTTCTCTGTGTGTCTTGTTTTTATTTTCTTATAGCAGAATGTACAACATAGTACATAACTGAAACTATTTGGCTGTGCTGAAGGGTGTAGTGCTTAAGAACAAACAGGAGACCTGATTTAAAATATAAATATTTCAGGAGTTCCCATCGTGGCACAGTGGTTAACGAATCCAACTAGGAACCATAAGGTTGCGGGTTTGATCCCTGGCCTTGCTCAGTGGGTTAAGGATCCGGCGTGGCCGTGAGCTGTGGTGTAGGTTGCAGATGCAGCTCAGATCCCGCGTTGCTGTGGCTGTGGGGTGGGCTGGCGGCTTCAGCTCTGATGAGACCCCTAGCCTGGGAACCTCCATATGCTGCGGGAGCAGTCCTAGAAAAGGCAAAAAGACAAAAAAATAATATATATATAAATATTTCAACACAACTCAGGTTCAGCAAGTGCCTGGACCCTAGATCTTAAAGGCTTTACTGCCTTATCCAAGGCCCATGGGTCTGTTCTAGGGTCTCTCCTGGCTACTGGGGCTTTGCTGGAAGCCTCTGCAGTTCCTTTCCTGGAGAGTCATCACCCCAATTTTTACCTTTATGGTCACACACAGCGTCTCCCCATGTGCCTGTCTTTATCCAAATGTCCCCTTTTTATAAGGACATATTGGATTAGGGGCCCACCCTACCTTCAGCCCAACATCATTTAACTAATCAAATTTGAAAGGATCCTATTTCCAGATAAGTCTACCCTCTGAGGAACCACAAGGTAGGACTTGGACATATGAACTTTGGGAGACACAATTTCATCTGTAACAGAACACCTAGGAAGCAGTGGTTATGGAACACCATGAACAGGGGAAATGTGGAGGTTGATGGGTGATGAGGTTGAGGAAATAACACCTGCCAGGTTGTCTAGGGCTCATGGGTCAGTGTCACATCTTAAGTTTATACTTTGAGGGATATCGGGTTTTGAATGACAGATTGACTTGACTAATCTTAAAAAGACAACATGTGCAGGTGGATCAGGAAGAGACTGTACAAATGAAATTATTTACAAAACAGAAACAGACTCATGGACATAGAGAACATACTTGTGGTTGCCAAGGGGGAGGGGGAGGGAGTGGGATGAATGGGGAGTTTGGGGTTAGTAGATGCAAACTATTCCATTTAGAATGGATAGGCAATGAGGTTCTGCTGTACAGGACAGGGAACTCTATCCAGTCTCTTGGTATAGAACATGATGGAAGATAGCATGAGAAAAAGAATGACTGGGTTTCTTTGCTGTACAGCAGAAATTTGCACAACACTTTAATAACTCAATTATACTTTAATCTGTAGGCTGAAAGTGGTGAAAGATGTAGATGGTCAGTATGCCATGGTAGGTACCTAGACAGGGGGTATTGGGATAGAGTACTAGGCTGTGATGCAGCCTAGCCTCGGACAGTGGTGCGGGGCAAACTTAGGTACTTCTGAAGGCAGATGGGGTAGGACTCACTGAGAAATTGCATGAGGGGGTGAGAAGGAGAAAACTCAGGTGAGACTTCCATGTCTTGTTCTGAGTAGCAGGAAGGAGGGAATTGCCCTGGCGTGAGGTATGTGGGGGTAACAGCCATGGCGGGGAGTGGTCAGAGGCTGGCTGGACTCTCACCATTTGCATACTAGTTCTCCTGACATCAGGGATTTACTTCTTTCTGTTTTTCCCTCTTTCTTTGCTGGTGTGTTTTTGTTTATTTTTTTTCCAGTTTTTTTTTTTTTTTGAGGCATAACTGATAAATGAAAACTGTGTGTATTTGAGGTGTACCATGCAATGACTTGATCTACATAAATGTCATGGGATGATCACCACAACCAAGCTAAATGACAGATCCATCCCCTCACCTTTCCCTTTTCTCTTTTGTGGTGTGTACACTTCAGATCAAATTGCTGCACGTGGTCTCCAGCATTGACTCATCCTGCATCACTCAATCTTGTGCCCTTTGACCAACATTTCCCCATTTCTTCTAACCTCCTTGGCGGTATGTCCTTACTTGACCTTTCAGGACACAAATCGGAGTCCAGACAGGGTCATTCTCATCTTTAATCATTTTTACATCGTGCTTTTCTTCTTTTATGAGGTTTTGCTATGGTAGTCACTACTTTACAAGAAAATGATGACTACTTGGCACATTTCAGAGAAAGGTACCTATTTGATCTCCCCAGTTCTTTAATCTCTGTGTTGTTTTCTTTCTTGCCATGGTCCAGCAAATAAAGGAGAATAGTACAGTGCAGTGCGATGCACTGACTTCCTTTAATCACATGGAAAGGACTTTTACAGCTTTCTTATTAATATGCTTAAGCCTCCCCTGTTCCATTTACTGAATAGCCTTCTTTCAAACAGAATGCACAAGATGCTGCTGCAAAGGATAAAGATAGTCTTCTTTTAAAGTGATTATGCTTCTTTGAAGAGAGCAATATTTAGAGGCATTCAAATAGATAAGATTTTTAATGCACGTACGGATGTTTTTGTGCAGACACTTGAAGCCAGAGTTATTTATGTTTAACATCTAGCTTATCTGGCATTAATTAATTAGTTTATTCAATTCAATTGAAATTCATTGTTGAGTTTCTTCATGTGTTTGGGATTGTAGACAGTGAAGCACAAAACTTACTTTGACCTGTTTATTTCTCTGGGGATGCTCTTAAATGACTTGGAAATATCACCTTTAAAACAGAACACTCTCATTTACTGATGAGGTCACCTGGGGCACCTGGGCTTTTAAGGGCTGCTTTATCACTAGTGTTATATAGCTTCTGCTGTCCTCTCTTTTGCTCTCATCCATTGGTTTTCTGTCCTTCAGTTCTGGTTTCCACATCTATCTGAGTCCCATCTTTGCTCTGTCTTCCTAGTGGTCAAACAATGGCATCCATCTAGCAGAGCCTGGGAGCCAGATTAAGTGGAGGGAGGAGGGATGGAATTCTGGACTGAGACACAGGACCCATGGATAATGTAGAATTACTTGATCGTTATCTGGAAGGCAAAATATGCCTAATGAGAGAGGGACATTGATGGGCAGCAGAGTTGATAGCAGAAGAAATGAGGTCAGCATGAATTATGGGCTGGTTTCCAGTGATTCCCCACCATGTATCCCATTGGACCACATATAGATGTACTCAGCTATTTTTGGAAGCTGTGGTGCTTTGGATTCAACAATAAATGCTTCCTGAGTGGATAGGAACACGTCCATCTTTAGCAATGCAGACACACCTTCATGGCCAACATAAGTCCCTATATGAGATTTCTCTGGAAGGGTCTGAACAGGAACCCCTGAGCCATCCGTGGTGAGAAGAGGCTGGTTGCTTTACTCCTCAGAGATCAGCCTCCCTTGGTGGGAGGAGGCTCTGCCATTTGTCTCAGGCTCAGGCCCAGAAACTTCCTGAGCTAATCTCCAGACTCTAATTTACACCAATTGACCAACTTCCCTTCTGCCTTGACTGTTGGTTTTACAGTGACTCTGTTTATGCAGGTACAACCTCAACCCTGGGAGGGGTGACCAAGCCACTTCTACTTAGGACACACAGGGTACCAGGGACAGAAGGGAGCCTCCCACCTTTTTTGTGAACTTACATTTACACCAGCATTGGCTAAGTGGGAAGTCACTGTTTTCCATCCTGCTCATTTCCCTTCAGGGTCATAGTTAGATGTCTGATTCAGATGATAATTTTGTGCCATTGATGCCAGGATCAATAACATGCATCAACTGATCATTCCTGTCTCATGGTGATCCACAGTGTTTACATGGTTGTTATATGATCCTACACCAGCCACAAACTTTCAAATTCTGATTCTTCCTACTTGGGACTGAAGGAGAAGAATATGATGTGGTCAGAATGCATTTTTTTGGTATTTTTATTTGCTTTTGATTTTTCTAGTGCTGATTGGACTTTCCATCTCAGCAAATGCTGAGGTGTGCTCTGGGTGCTGATGCCTATAAAAATGTATTTCATTTTAGGTAAAAGTTGTAGCTTAAGGGAAATAAAAAAATGACATACAATTTTTAAAAAATGTTAGCGTTAAGACCAAATTAATGAAATCAAAGGAACCCATGTATTGTACAAAAGAGTGAAGTGGGGCTTAAAGAAAGGAAGTCACTGTTGTCTGAGGTCACTGAGAGAAAACCTAAGGAAGTGGAGTTTCTTCATGTTCATGTATCTCTGAGAAAAGGCAGGAGCTCTGTGGGGTGGACAGGGGTGTTGGACCGCATTGCAAGAAAGGACTATCTGACACATCAACCTTCCTACCTGACCTGTCCTTTGGTATAGGTATTGTAAACAGTAATTGTCCTGTGTTAAAGAGTTATTATTAATTATTAATTGTCCTGTATTCTTTAATTGCTCTCTAGGGACTTATCAGAAAACATTGTTTTTGTGTATTACTAAAGCAGTTTTTAAAATACCCTGATATTTTAAAATCAAATGCTAAGATAAAAGCCTTTGCTTGGCCATGTGACAGTTTAAATAGGAAAATAGCAGCCTAAATATAACAAAATGTTCAAAACATGATTTAAGTATACCTCTTTTTTTTCTTTTTCAAATGGGACAAGTGGGTCCTGCATTGAGTTTTGAAGTGAATAGAGACTCTTAGGCAGAACTAGGCCTTAGGCAATAGCAAACACTGTGGATTTTGCTGCCTCTAATGAGAATGTAATGACTTTACTGTGTTTCATGGTTTTAGATAAAGCTAGGGCAGAATAAGGGATAGAGTGAAATGTATTTATTTATTTAATTGGAGTATAGTTGACCTACAGTGTTCTATTAGTTTCAGGTGTACAGCAAAGTGAATCAGTCGTACATATAAATATATCTGTTCTTATTTTCCATATAGGTTATTACAAACTATTGAGTAGATTTTTCTGTGCTCAACAGTAGGTTCTCATTAATCATCTATTTTATTTTATTTTATTTTTATTTGTTTATTTATTTTTTTTATTTTCCCACTGTACAGCAAGGGGGTCAGGTTATCCTTACATGTATACATTGCAATTACAGTTTTCCCCCCACTCTTTCTTCTGTTGCAACATGAGTATCTAGACATAGTTCTCAATGCTATTCAGCAGGATCTCCTTATACAGTAGTGTGTATGTGTTATTCCTACCCTCCCAGTTCTTCCCTCCCCCCAACAATTTCACCTCTGGTAACCATAAGATTGGTGTTGGAGTAAAACTTATTTTTTAATAGATTGTTGTCTTTGTTAAGCTGATTTTTCTTTTGAGGGCGCACAGAAATAACTCTTGGTTCAGGAAGAAATGTCCTCAGCCTGATCATGTCCCTGAAGATGGCTGTACTAAGGTCATGGTGTGTCAGAAGATGTCAGGGAAGAGCTGAAAGAGCTTATCCAAGGATTTAAAGGCTTTTACATGTGTTCCCAAACTGTCTGAAACATGTATCACGGATATTGATATTTGGGGGCGACTTTGTCATCAATAGACAAAGGTTGCATCAAAGGATAAAACTGTCATCAGCAGAACTTAGCCTGAGCTACTCAGCCTTTGAAATCTTAACACATTGGTTGCGGCAGACAGCTTGTATTTAACTGGGTCTTTGTGCGTTTGACCTTTTCTTACCAGAGAATGCTGGAAATGGTCCCCCCCCCCCAACTTTTTTGTCTTTTACAAGGACTCAACCTTCTACTTCCTTATTCCCGTCTATTTTCTTTTTTTCTTCCCCATTCCTAGGCTTTTGAGGAAGGCACATTGGCTTCTCTTATGTTACAGGGAGGAGGATTGTGACAGTGCATTTTCTAAATTGACTGTGTAAGTCAACAAGTCAGTGCACAGAATGGGCTAATAGCTTCCTTGGTGACAAACAAGGGACATGAGTCCAATAGTGCAGGCTCACAGGGAACCCCCCTTATATAAGGGGGTATTTCATCATGGAGGGCATTGTCCATCTCAGCTTCTTGTCTAAAGGTGCCAGCTTTCTTCCCATATGTCATGCTGAGTCCATGCAGGCTGCTGTAACAGAAAACCCTAACCTGGGCAGTGTAACCAAAAAGCATCTGTTTCTCGCAGTTCTGGAGGCTGGAAGGCTAAGATCCAAACACAGGTGGATGCAGCGTCTAGTGAGGCCGACTTCCTGGTCCACAGATAGCTGTCTTCTCATTGTGTCCTCACCTGCCAGGAGGAGCAAGGGCACTTTCTGGGGTCTCTTTAAAAAGGGCACTAATCCCATTCATGCAGGTGAAGCCACCCTTGTGACCTCACTGCCTCCCAGAAGCCCCACCTCTAAAGACCATCACATTTGGGGGTAGGTTTCAACATATAATCTCAGCCTGGAGCAGCCGTCCTTCCAGGAAAATGGTTTATGTGGGCAGGGTTGGTATGGAAATAGAAATACAGCACTGCAGTGAGTACAGTGACCTCTGGGAATTACCTAACCAAACAGAGCTGGTCTTTTAAGACCACAATGTGGAATATTCCAGAATGTTCTGGCTCCTGGCAGCGTTCCTTTGGAAGATCCATTTTTCTCTCTTCTGAATGAAAGGCCATATCTTTTTCTTGGAACCAAGACTTGAGTCTCTGGGATGTACAAAACCAATCATGACCATAGAGGAATCCCCTGGAGGAGATACATTTCTCTTTGTTTCTTTTATTTTTTCAATCAAGTAAATCAATTCCGGTCTTGATGTTTCCAGATTTTATAGCCATAACATCACATCATTTTCATATAAAGGCTCTTTAGGACACTTTTTATTTAAAGTTTTATATGCATGTCTGTGGCAGATCTATTTCAGAGACTACAGGCTCTGCTTTGGGTGCAAAAGTTTTGCTGTGCTGTTCATTCCAAATCAAGCTGTTCTTCCCCAACCCTCTGTGCGCAGAGCCTGGGAGGAGGGGGTGTGGGGGTTGGGTGAGTAATTTGCCTTCTTGCTGATACAAGGGCTTGTCCCTCAGGAAAGGCACCAGAGGGGGCCCATGTATTTAGCAGTCAGTAGAGATTCTCATTGAAAGACAGAAGATATAAATATTAGTCATCCATTTGAACTGATGAAGCTGAAAATGCTCCTTTCTAAGCTAATAGGGCACAGGAATAAGGCAGGGGGAAATGGTGGAATACAGAGAGTGAGAGGATTGGTGTCTAATTCAGACCTTGGACAGGAAGACAACTGGCACTGCCAATATGGAATTTTGATCCTATTTTTGTCTTAAAATGGGTGGAAGGGAAGTCAACAGTGTTTATTGTTCCAGAAAAGTGAGTTTTGTTCCCAGTGTAACCATATAGAATCTGTGGGGCCCATTCTGTTCAGTAGATTAACTTCACTTTTTGATTCTGTTTTCTGGTGAAGGTTCTGTGCAAGAAGAGATGAAACTCCTTCTGCAGACGTAGTTCTTTTTGTCCTGACCACAGAGAGGAGGGGTCCAAGGCTGTCTCCATGGTTGGGCTTTGGCTCAGGGCTGCCAGCATCTGCTCCCTAGATGCCACCAGCTTCCCTACCTCTTGTTGTAGCAACTTATCTCCAGACATGGCAAAATCACCTTTAGTTGAAGACTGCTGTGGTAGCGCATAAATTCTTTACTACAAAAGTGTCTTGGGGGCTGTAATAGAGAAAAATGAAACCACCCAACAGTCTGCTCAGGTGACAGAGAACCAGAGGAAGGTATGATACAAGAATGTGATAAAGGATGTGGGCAAAGTTGAAAATGGCAGGTGAGTGAATTCTGGAGGACTGGCGTTTGGAATTTTCACGTAGACATTCTTTTTGAAATATACCTAAGTATATGTCATTGAAATTCAAGACCTTCCTCTGGAAAACTGCTGCTGAATATATTCTGCTAGCAGCTTTCTATTTTACTTAAAATATTGTCTTTCATCTTTCCTTAGACATCCTATTTCCCAAGTACTTCATCACACTATGCTCGCCTTTGGACTGTCTCCAAGGTCGGCAAGTCTGGGTAAAGCCTCCGGACGCTGATAAAGGAAAGAAAAGGTTGAGGAAGAGGGAGGGTAGCAGAGGAAATCCTGAACTAGAGAAAGATATCGAAACATTTTGCTAATTGGTGTGGTAGAGATGTAAGGAGTTTGCAAGGGAGAAGGGTAAAAACACAGAAAAGGGAAATTCCTGTATCTTATCTTGAATTTAATTGCAACGTAATAGTGACACTCTGACCTAAAAGTTTTGAAAGTTAGTGAAGAAATAATCGAGTGGGATGGACTGGGAGTTTGGGGTTAATAGATGCAGACTATTGCCTTTGGAATGGATTAGCAATGAGATCCTGCTGTGTAGCACTGGGAACTCTGTCTAGTCACTTATGATGGAACATGTAATTTGAGAAAAAAGAATGTATATATGTATCTGTAATTAGGTCACTGTGCTGTACAGTAGAAAAAAAAAAAAGGAAATAATCAGAGTTCCTATCATGGCACAGTGGTTAACGAATCCGACTAGGAACCATGAGGTTGTGGGTTTGATCCCTGGCCTTGCTCAGTGGTTTAAGGATACGGTGTTGCCATGAGCTGTGGTGTGGGTCTCAGATGAGGCTCAGATTCCACGTTGCTGTGGTTCTGGCGTAGGCTGGTGGCTACAGCCCCGATTAACTGTAGAACTGGGAACCTCCATATGCCATGGGAGAGGCTCAAGAAAAGGCAAAAAGACAAAAAAAAAAAAAAAAAAAAAAAGAGAAAAAGAAAAAGAAATAATCAACAAAATGCTCTAAAATTAACATAAGCCAGTAGACAGCAAGCTAGGGAAAAAAGTCACTCAGTGGGTTCACTTGTCCTATCAGCCTGACTTTTCTCTTAAGCAGAGTTTTATGTAGGTTTTGGACTGAAAGAACCACATAATTCTTTCATTCTCAGGTAAGCAGTGATTCATGCGTATACTTTCCCTGCCTCCTGAAACTTGAACCAGCTGTTCTAGGGCTTTTTTGCTGTGCATCGTGGTGTCATTTGATGGTGTCACAGCCACCAAGCCTCCATTACTTTAATAATTGGAGTTATTTATAGGTTTGGGTAAGAACAGCTCAGCATCATCATGTTATCTGATTCCCAAATTTATCTTTTCCCTCTGAATTAGGATGTAGGCTTGTTATTAATTAACTTTAACCACAAAATGTTTGCCTTCTAATGAGTTCCCAAGTGACATGAAAACCTCATATTTCAGGAAAAATAAATTTTTTTATGTTTTCACGAGGGAGCTAACATAATAATAAGACTCAGTCAATCCATGATTATATCGAGGTAACTGATCAAGTCCTCAAAGAGCTTGTTGCAATGAGGCTGGTCCCTGACTGCTTGCTCCTTTCAACTGAAAAATGCGAAGTTACCTTGGTCTTTTATTACCTACCATGTGAGGTCACATGTTTCACCCAAGAACAGTTTTCTGGGCCAGGGAGTGTACTTGTCCAGCATTTCATATGTCACGACTCATCTAAGCACCTGGTGCTTAAAACTTCTGCTGCAGGGGCTGAACAAACAGGTGCGTTGAAGAAATACTTTAGCAATTCCTCAATGATTAAGTATTCTATTGGTAGCACTGAAGGTTTTTCTCATCCTTTTCCTTTTACGTTTTTTGCTTTGTTTTATTTATTTACTTAAAGCAGATATTAGCTAAGATTATTTGCCTACCAGCTGTGTATTCAATAATTTGTTATAAGGCATGACTATTTTTTTCCTTGACACTATTATTGATGTTTGCTGTGAAGATGTTTTTGGGATATGATACTAAGAAATCATCTGGTTAAGTCAGCTAGCCTGGTTCAAGAGGAGATTCTAAGGCTATTAGCTCAGTATCATCCAATACCTGGCACTTCAAAGTCACTGGTCAAGAAATTAACACAATTCTTCCCACCTACTGCTTTTATGGGGAGATGCTTTAAAACCAAACCATGAGATATTGTTAAACACTTGTTTACATTCCATTTGCATAATCCAAGGTTCTTTTTTTGTTTTTACTGAGAAAATAAAGTTGTTATGTGTCCTGTATCCATTCTCTCCTGAACGTTTTAAGGGAAGGCTTTGCTGTAAAATAGAACAACTCATTGCACTGAGGAACAGGCTGACATTTTAGTGACTTGTCATAAATATTGCAGGGGACTAAGTAAACTGAGCTTAATGATGAGTTTTACTAGTAAAACGGGCTCTGTGACCTTTTCCTGGGAGAGAGAGATTTATGGGAAATCTACGTCTCCCTTTTTGATTCTTCTAAACCTTTGGTTCCAACTAGGAACAGAGGAGACAGGATGGAATAAATAACAAATTTAAAAAAAGAAAGAGAGAGAGAGAGAGAGCATGATGCCTCCACTAAGAGACAGGAAACTGTGGTGTCCAGAAGACAACTTTTCTCTGTGAGGGAAGAATGAGAATCTGAGTTTTAGGGCTGAGGGGATCATGAGTGATCTACCCATGTGAAGGGGAGCTGTGCACCAGGTACCCCCCACCCCCGTATTTTTTGGCCCAGACTCTGCTGTCTCCCTCAATGACTTTCCCTCACTTCCCCATCCTCCCCCCATCCTCCCACTGCATCTCCTGTCTCTAGCACTTGTCATTTTCAATCCATAACATTAAAAGTGCATCCCATCTCTTTATCTTAATACCCTAGTCCTGACCACCATCGGCCTTCAAATTTTCTCTTTTTCTTAGACTATCAAAAAGCACCCCTAACTAGTTCCACTGCTTCCCACAGTGCATCCCCTTGACCAGGTCCTCCAGCCCCAGGGTGGCTGAAGGGATCCTTGTAAAGCTTCATGTCACCCCCCTGCTGAAAGAGTAAGATGGCTTCTCAGGTCACCTGGAATAAGGATCTTAAGTTAATTTTAAACATCAGAACTTATGCTATCATACTGTATGGGTTTATACTCATGGATTATACACACAGACATGATCATTGCGGTTATAGATGGAATGTCTCAAAAGTACACTATTCATGGATCATCCAATTATCTTGACATTTTATTTTCCCAGATATTTTCTGGAACTGAGATTTTATTAAAATATTTTGTTAAACATAAAATGGGAAAAAGAAAGTCTATTCAGCAAGCATTGCTGGGAAACCTGGACAGCTGCATGCAAAGCAATGAAACTGGAACACACCCTCACACCATGCACAAAAATAAACTCCAAATGGCTGAAAGACTTAAATATACGACAGGACACCATCAAACTCCTAGAAGAAAACATAGGCAAAACACTCTCTGACATCAACATTATGAATATTTTCTCAGGTCAGTCTCCCAAAGCAATAGAAATTAGAGCAAAAATAAACCCATGGGACCTCATCAAACTGAAAAGCTTTTGCACAGTAAAGGAAACCCAAAAGAAAACAAAAAGACAACTTACAGAATGGGAGAAAATAGTTTCAAATGATGCAACTGACAAGGGCTTAATCTCTAGAATATATAAACAACTTATACAACCCAACAGCAAAAAAGCCAATCAATCAATGGAAACATGGGCAAAAGACCTGAATAGACATTTCTCCAAAGAAGATATACAGATGGCTAGCAAACACATGAAAAAATGCTCAACATCACTGATTATAAGAGAAATGCAAATCAAAACTACCATGAGATACCACCTCACACCAGTCAGAATGGCTATCATTAATAAATCCACAAATAACAAGTGCTGGAGGGGCTGTGGAGACAAGGGAACCCTCCTGCACTGTTGGTGGGAATGTAAACTGGTACAGCCACTATGGAGAACAGTTTGGAGATACCTTAGAAATCTATACATACAACTTCCATATGACCCCACAATCCCACTCTTGGGCATCTATCTGGACAAAACTCTACTTAAAAGAGACACATGCACCCGCATGTTCATTGCAGCACTATTCACAATAGCCAGGACATGGAAACAACCCAAATGTCCATCGACAGATGACTGGATTCGGAAGATGTGATATATATACACAATGGAATACTACTCAGCCATAAAAAAGAATGACATAATGCCATTTGCAGCAACATGGATGGAACTAGAGACTCTCGTCCTGAGTGAAATGAGCCAGAAAGACAAAGACAAATACCATATGATATCACTTATAACTGGAATCTAATATCCAGCACAAATGAACATCTCCTCAGAAAAGAAAATCATGGACTTGGAAAAGAGACTTGTGGTTGCCTGATGGGAGGGGGAGGGAGTGGGAGGGATCGGGAGCTTGGGCTTATCAGACACAATTTAGAATAGATTTACAAGGAGATCCTGCTGAATAGCATTGAGAACTTTGTCTAGATACTCATGTTACAACAGAACAAAGGGTGGGGGAAAAATGTAATTGTAATGTATACATGTAAGGATAACCTGACCCCCTTGCTGTACAGTGGGAAAATAAAAAAAAATTATAAAAAAAAATAAAAAAATATCTTGTTAGTCTAATAACCAGAAACCTTAAAATGTTTCTTGCAGTGTTAGTTGAGTCTTTTGTCCTTTCTCCTGACCTTAGCTTGTAGATATTTATTCATCTGGTTATTGGAATATCTGTTTGAATTTGGAGAGACCTGGTAGTTATCCAGGCATTTTGTTGGAATTTGGAATAAAAATGAACATCCTGGACTGCAAGGAACCTGGTGTCTGATGTGGGCATAGCTACAGATAGCAAGTTCTTACATTTCTATTCAATCTTAAACTTTAATTCTCGTTATGATATATAATGATAAAAATAATAGTAATTATAATAGCATCAGTTAATATTTATTTATGGCCTTTTCATCCCTAGCATTACATTCAGAGCTGCATAGAATTGTCTCATTATAACTCATAGTCATCTACAAGGTTATTATTAATCTCATTTTATATATGAGAAACTAAATTTTGAGAAGTGTCTTGGCCAATGTGGCATAGCTAGCAGGTGCCAGTGAGCAATTTGTACCTCAACTTTTTCTTTCTTTCCTTCCTTCCTTCCTTCCTTCCTTCCTTCCTTCCTTCCTTCCTTCCTACCTTCCTTCCTAGCTTTTTAGGACTTTACCTGTAGCATATGGAGATTCCCAGGCTAAGGGTTGAATTGGAGCTGTAGCTGCTGACCTACACCACAGCCACAGTAACAGGATCTGAGCTGCATCTTCGACCTACACCACAGCTCAGCACATGCTGGATCCTTAACCCACTGAGTGAGACCAGGGATTGAACCCCATGTCCTCATGGCTACTATTCTGGTTCATTACTGCTGAGCCATAACAGGAATTCCTATAACTCAAATTTTTAATATTCTGAAGGATGAATCTAAACTATCACAGAATGGCGAGTGAGAATTAGGAAGATGGGAAAAGAACTGGTGGTTATTCATACCCGTGCTTCTTCTTATATTCCTGTAATAGTGTCTAAATTATGATGGTCATTCAAAATAAAGTAGGCTCTTTCTTTAAGAAAAAGAAAAACACAAATTGAAGTATTATCTACAGGAGGAAGTTGGGTCTTCTGTACATGCACATGGAGAACTTCACAGTGTTCATCACACCCATCTGATAAGTAGGTGTCACTGGCTTGCTAACAAGGTAGAAATGAAACCTCTTGGATGTTTACAAAACAGACTCTTCTGTGGATTTCTCTTCAGGAAGTGGTAAAGAAAGTAGCAAAATAGGAAGCTCTGCTTTCAGACTTACACAAAAGGAACTTTTATTGGATGAGGCTGAGATGTCTTTAAGTCACATTTTACCCCAAACTTAGAACAGTAAAAAAGACCCACTCCAAGCATCTTGTTTATTTGTGTGATAATAGGTGAGCCTCTTGAATATGATGGAGAAATGTATTGTGCTTCTTGGTTTGTGGATCACTGGCTGCTGTCCATGGAAAGAATCCAGGAGGGTCTCTGAGAACTTACATCAGGGTTCATGAACTTTGCCATTACTGACATTTGGGGTTGGATGACTTTTTAGGGGGAACTGTCCTGTACATTGTAGGAAGTTTATCACCAACTGTGACCTCTACCAACTAGCTGTCCCTTCCCTTCCCTCCAGCTCAACCAGGAGACAGTCATGCATGTCTCCAGATATTGCGATCTGCTGACTTACACTCATTTGTAGGCTTGTTGTAGAAGTTATAAATCCATTGAAAACACATTTTCCTGTGCTTCTGATTCTGAAACTCATTTTTTTCACTTTTAAAATTTTATTGAATATAGTTGATTTACAATGTTGTGATAATTTCTGCTATACGAAATTCATTTTGAATGTCCTAAACAAGAAAGAGAAAACTGTGAAAAAAATCATAAAAAATTGTAGAAAACCACCACACCAAAATGACAAACAAACACAAGGAAAAAGAAGCAATGGAGATATAGAGCAACCAGAAAACAAGAGATAAAATGGCAGTAATAAGTAATCATCCATCAATAATTACCCTAATGTTAAATGGATTGAATTCATTAATCAAAAGACACAGAGTGGCTGGATGGGTTAAAAAACAAGATCAAAATGTATGCTGTCTCCCAAGACTCAGTCTAAAAACAAACATAGGCTCAAAGAGAAGGAATGGAAGATGATACTTCAGGCAAATGGAAACCAAAAGAAAGCAGGTGTAGCCAAACTCATATAGGACTAAGAGACCTTAAGCCAAAAAACATAACAAGATCAAAGGTAGACATTATACAGTGATAAAGGGGACAATTTATCAAGGGTGAATTAATATATATGCACCTAAAAAAAAAAAAAGGAGTTCCCATCATGGATCAGTGGTTAACGAATCTGACTAGGAACCATGAGGTTGTGGGTTCGATCCCTGGCCTTGCTCAGTTGGTTAAGGATCCAGATTGCTGTGTGCTGTGATGTAGGTCACAGATGTGGCTCGGATCCCACATTGCTGCAGCTGTGGTGTAGGCCAGTGGCTACAGCTCTGGTTAGACCCCTAGCCTGGGAACCTTCATATGCCATGGGTGCAGCCCTAGAAAAGACAAAAAGACTGCGTGTGTATATATATATATTTCTAACATAGGAGCACCACAATATAGAAAACAATTATTAACATATCTAAAGGGGAAAATTGACAGCAACGCAAAAACAACAAGGGACTTTAACACCCCTCTTACATCAATAGATAGATTATCCATGCAGAAAGTCAACAGAGACAGTAGCCTGAAATGAAATATTAGACCAAATGAATTTGGTAGATTTGTACAGAACACTTCATCTAAATACAGCAGAATATACATTATTGTTAAGTGCCTATAAAACATTTTCAAGGATAGATCATATGTTGGTACACAAAACTGGGGACTCATAGATTTAAGAAGATATAATTCATATCAAGCATATTTTCTAATCGTGATTTTCTAATTTCAATGGTATGAAATTAGAAATCAAATAAAGAAAGATGGAAAAATCACAAATATGTGGCAAATGAACAAAGTGATACTGAATAGCTATGGAATCAATGAAGAAATATAAGGAGAATTTTTTTTTAAAGTTCTGAGGACAAATGAAAATGAAAATACAACATATTAAATGTATACAATGAAGTAAAAGCAATACTAAGAGGGAATTTTAGGCAATACAGAACTACTTCAAGACACCAGAAAAATCTCAAAAAAAAATCTAACTTTTCACCTAAATTAGAAAAAGAACAAATGATGCCCAAAGTCAGTATAAGGAAAAATAATAAAAATCAGAGCAGAAATAAATGAAATAGAGATGATAATGACAACAGAAAAGATCAATAAAACTAAATGCTGATTCTCTGAAAAAATAAGAAAAATTGGCAAACTCTGGCTAGACTCACTAAGAAAAGAGAAGGCTCTGCTAAATAACATCAGAAATGAAAGAGAAGAAATAACAATAGATGTGACAAAAATACAGGGGATTATAAGAGAATAGTATGACAAACTATATGTCAATAAATTGGACAACCTAGAATAAATGGATAAATTCTTAAAACATAAAACCTTCTGAGACTGAATAATGAAGAAATAAAAAGTCTAAATAGACTTTTCACTAGTTTGGAGGTTGAAATAGTAATAAAATCTTCTCAAAAGACCAAAGTTTAAGACTAGACAGCTTCATAAATGAATTCTACCACACATTTGAAGAAGCTTTAATACCTATACTTTTTTTTTTTGTCTTTTTGCCTTTTCTAGGGCACTCCCCCAGCATATGGAGGTTCCCAGGCTAGGGGGTGAATTGGAGCTGTAGGCACCAGCCTACACCAGAGCCACTGCAATGCAGGATCTGAGCAGTGTCTGCAATCTATACCACAGCTCATGGCAATGCTGGATCCTCGACCCACTGAGCAAGGCCAGGGATTAAACCCGCAACCTCATGGTTCCTTGTCAGATTCATTAGCCACTGAGCCATGATGGGAACTCCTAATACCTATATTTCTTAAACTGTACCAAAATTTGAAGAGGAAGGAATGCATTTTTTTGAGGCTGGCGTTACTCTGATACCAAAACCAGACAAGAACAACTCAAAAAAAGAAAATTATAGACCATTATCTCTGATGAACATAGATGCAAAAATCCTCAGCACCATATTAACAAACTAAAAGAGTAATACATTGAAAGGATCATACATCAAGATTAAGTGGGATTTATTCTAGGGTTACAAAGATGGTTCAGCATGCACAAATCAATTAATGTAATATACCACATTTATAAAATGAAGGATAAAAGTCATATTATCATCTAAATAGTTGCAGAAAAAGCATTTGACAAGATTCTATCTCCATGTATGATAAAAGCTCTCAATAAAATGGGTATAGAAGGAACATACCTCAATACAACAAAGGCCATATGTGACACACCCACAGCTAACATCATACTTACCAGTGAAAAACTAAGAGCTGTGCCTCTAAGATTATGAAAAAGACAAAGATGCCACTCTTGCCACATTTATTCAACATAGTATTAGAAGACCTAGCCAGAATAATTATGCAAGAAAAAGGAATAAGTTATTCAAATCTGAAAGCAATAAGTAAAACTGTCACTTTTGTAGATAACATGGTTTTATATATAGAAAACCCTAATGATTCCACTGAAAAATCTATTAGAACTAATAAATGAATAGAGTAAAGCTGCAGAGTAAAAAAATAAATGCACAAAATTTGTTGAATTTCTAATACACCAATTATGAACTGGCAGAAAGAGAAATTAAGAAAAATAATCCCATTTATAATTGCAACAAAAGGGATAAAATATCTAGGAATAAGTTTAACCAGGATGGTGAAAAACCTGTACACTGAACACTATGAGACGTTACTGAAAGAAATTGGACAAGATGAAAAGAAATGCAAAAATATTATGTGTCCATGGGTTGAAAGAATTAATATTGTTAAAATGTTCATATTGCCTAAAACAGTCTACATACAGATCAATGCAATTCCTATAAAAATTCCAGCAACATTTTTTTCACAAAACTAGAAAAAAAAAATCCTAACATTTATGTGGAACCTCAGAAGACCCCAAATAGCCAAATCAGTCTTTAGAAAAAAAGAACAAAACTGGACATTTCACATTATGTGATTTCAAACTGTATTACAAAGGTGTGATAATCAAAACAGCATGACATTTGAAGAAAAACAGACACAGAAATCAGTGGAACAGAATTAAGATCCCAGCAATAAACACACATATATGGACAATTAATTAATAAATTTGCTTAATTTACAAAGAAGCAAATAGCACAATAGAAAAAGGACAGTCTCTTTAATAAGTGCTGTTGGAAAAACTGGACAGCCACATGCAAAGAATGAAACTAGATCATGATCTTATACCACCCCCCATGCAAACTCAAAATGGATTAAAAACTTGAACATAAGACTAGAAACCTTAAAAGCCTAGAAGGAAACATAGACAGTACACTCTTTGACATCAGTTTTAGCAGGATCTTTCTAGATATGTCTCCTCAAAGGACACAAAAGCAAAAATAAACAAATGGGATGATGTCAAACTGAAAAGCTTCTGCTCAGCAAAGGACATCATCAACAAAGTGAAAAGACAGCCTACCAAATGGGAGGGGATATTTACTAATTACAATTCTGATAATGGATTAATATGTAATATATAAAGAATTCATACATCTCAACAACAACAACAAAATACAATCCAATTTAAAAAATGAGTAGAAGAGCTAAATAGAAATTTTTCTGGAGAAGATATACAGATGGCCAAGAGGCACAGGAAAGATGCTCAACATTGATAATGAACAGGGAAATGCAAATCAAAACCACAATGAGGTACCACTTCATGCCCCTTCAGATAACTATTATCAAAAAGGCAAGAAATAACAGTGTTGCGGACTATGTAAAGAAAAGGGAACTCATGTTCTACTGGTGGGAATGCAAACTGGTGTAGCTGCTATGAAAAACAGTATAGAGCTTTCTCAAAAAGCTAAGAATAGAATTATCATATGATCCAGCTGTTTCACTTCTGGGTGTTTACATGAAGAATATGAAAACACTAATTTGAAGAGATATATGCTCTTCTGTGTTCAGTGCAGCATTATTTACAATAGCCAGGAAATGACTTAAGCGCCTATTGGCAGAAGAATGGGTAAAGATATTGTAAATATATACATACAATGGAATATTACCAAGCCATAAAAGAGGATATCTTGCCATTTTTGATAGCATAGATAAAACCTTCAGGGTATTATGCTAAATGAAATGTTAGGCAGAGATAGAGAAGTACCATATAATTTCACTCATATGTGGGATATAAAACCACACCAAACCAAATAAAAACAACACATAGATTCAGAGAACAGTGTGGTGGTTACCAAAGGGAAGGTAGGGTAGGGGGAAGGTAAATTGGGATCAACTGTATGGTGACAGATACTCAACTTTTGGTGGTGAGCACACTGTATTTTATACAGAAGTCAAAATATAATGCTATATGCATAAAACTTGTGTAATGTCATAAACCAATGAAAATAAAAATTTTAAACTACAGCAATTACAAATTGAAAATCCATTTTCCCTTATTTTCAATGGGTTTATGTGTCAATTTTATAAGCTTTAACATTATTTATCAAAATTTCATATTAATCCACATTAAAAATGTCGTCATTTCAGATCTCATTGAATTTTAGTGTATGATGTGGATTTCAAACACTTGCTCCGAAACTCTGAATTTGCCTCCTGAGAAGCCATTTCACTTTAGATGGTTTTGGAGATATGTGGGGGCCAAGGAAGCTGACTATGCTCTATGAAATCCTTTAGTGTCCAAAGGATTACTAGGAAGTCTTTATCAATGTAGGACAGAAACTAACATTAGGTAATCATGATTTTCTAGTTTTCACAAGAATTCTGAGGAAAAACTGTATTAGAATAGGTGGAGCACAGGAAATTGCCTAGTGGTCTAGTGGTTGGGACTTGGCACTATTACCACTGTAGCCTGGCTTTGAGAGTTGAGATCCCACGTCAAACCACTGGACCCTGGGGTGGCCAAAAAATAAAAATAAAAGAAAGAGTAGATGAAGCAGCACAGAGGATTTTTAGTGAAACTGTTCCCTGTGATACTGCAATGGTGATATATGTCATCACACATTTTATTCCTATACATAGAATGTACAGTATCAAGTGAACCCTAATGTGAACAGTGGGTTTGGGGTAATAATGATGTGTTGATATAGGCTTATCAGTTGTTACAACCAGATCATTCTGGTGGGGAATGTTGATGATGGGAAAAGTAATCAATACATTTGTGGGAGTAGGTAGAGGTTTATATATATGGGAAATCCTTGTAATGTCTGCTAATTGTACTGTGAACCTAGTGCGAATCTAAAGAATAAGGTCTATTTAAAAAGGATATAGAGAGCCTAGGTGTCCCATCTTGGTTTATTATCATGGTAACCTTAAAATAACTGTCTCTGGTGATCTGCTTTCTCTCTCATCCCTATTGCAGGTGAGGAGGACATTGCAGAGTATGTTTAGGAAAATAGAATCCCAAGGCATACATATGTCCTTTTCAGTCAATACTGACTTTGTTAAAAAAGATCTGCTCAATTAAATAATTTATATTTTTGGTCCCAAGCACTCAAGCCACATGTTTCAATCTGGTCTTTCAAATCTCAAAATTAAAATTTTCATACTAGGTAACTAAAATCCTTATTTTTCCTTTCCAGTATAATTTTTTTGATTCAAATACAGGTAAAAGATGAATTTATTCAGATTCCAAAATTCTTACCAGAGGTCTGGGTGTTAATTCTTTTTTTTTTTTTAACAGTTTTCCACCTTATTTGGTCAATTCTTTTTGCCATAGCCATTTTTCAGGGCCATGGAAAAAACAGTAGAGCTACAATGACCAGTCTTTACAGACTATTTTATCTTCAGAAGTCACTAAAATCAGCACACAAAATTTCTGGAAAATTCCATTCAGCCTGTGATATATTTTTGAAAAAGCATGGTGGATCTTAAATTTCCAATTTAATTTTAGTTCTTCCACTGAAATTTAAGTATCTATAATTAATTTTTACATTTTTTAACCTAGGTTATAATAGTTGCATTTACAGATGTTTGAAAGAGTTGCTGCTGTGATGATGTGGTTATTGATGGCAGCAACCCTTTGCCAGAAGTTTCTGTTAACACTTCATTTTTAATGGGGCTTGCTTTATTTATTTATTTATTTTTGTCTTTTCTAGGGCTGCACCTGTGGCATGTGGATATTCCCAGGCTAGGGGTCAAATCAGAGCTGTAGCCGCCAGCCTACGCCACAGCCACAGCAAGGTGGGATTCAAGCCACGTCTGTGACCAACACCACAGCTCATGGCAATGCCAGATCCTTAACCCACTGAGCAAGGCCAGGGATCATATCTGCAACTTCATGGTTCCTAGTCGGATTCGTTAACCACTGAGCCACAACGGGATGCCATGGGGTCTTGTTTTTCAACTTTGCATTCATCATTGTCTTTCCCTCAAAGTAGCTCTCTTTTCAAGTCCCTTTTAGAATGACACTAGTTTAAAACCTCTGAAACCTTATGTCTGGTAATTGTCTTTGCAATATTTTCTTCTTCATGACTTAGACCCAATGTCACAGAGTCCTGCCAATTTTATGTTCAAGTGACTCAAATAATTAAAACAACGAAAACAACAAAAATTTTCTCCTGCAGGCCTTGTTTTAATTCAGGAGCTCTTTCTACTGCCTTTTAATTAATCTCCCTACTTATATTCTTTGCTCAATTAGACTAGTACTACATTCTGTTGACAGATCTATTTCTCTCAATACCTGTGTTCAAGTTTCACTATGCTTCTAAAACCTTCAGTCATCCCGTCATGCACAAGATAAAATCTAAATCCTCGAGTCTAATGTTCAAAGCCTGTCATAATCCCTCCTTGCTACCTTTTCACACATATTTCCCCAAATTCCTTCTCACTAGTTGAAAATCTTTTCTATCCATAAAACACACCGTGTCATCTACTTTCAATACAAATTGACTTCCCATCTTCCCATCTCTCTTCCCCAGATACTGCTTTTTTCTTTTTTTGAAAAATTAGCAAGTATCACTGATCTTTTAACTCTTCTGTGTTAATGGATCTGTTAAACATTTATTATGTGGTAGGGCTGGAGGTATTTCAAAATTAATTTATTACCTGGCTTCTTCAAGGGTCTTTTGGTATAGTTAGGATAACAGGGAAATTCAGAATTCAGTGTTAATGACCTGCTTCAGTCTATAAATTTTCAGTAATTGGAGACATAACAGTTTAGTATGTGTTATATATTGTATGAGCTTCTTCTTTGTTTTTCAAAATATTATTATTGTTGTTATTATTGGCCTCTGTGTGCAGCAGCTTGATGTGGGATCTCAGTTCCCAGACTAAGGACTGAACCTGGGCCATGCAATGCAAGCTCTGAATCCTAACCCCTAGACCACCAGGGAACAGCCTAAAGTTATATTTTAAGCTGCTGAAAGGACAGGTGCTGCCTTCTGCATGTGTGACTATGTGTTTCTAGATTTCTTTGTAATGTTGGAGAGGTGCTTGAGAAAAATGGATTGCATGAACTTTTAGAGTGGGAAGGAGGTGTTTTTCTCTTGCCACAGAGCTTAGGCAAATTAAAAATCCATACTTCTCACAAAAATGGTCTTAGAGCGAGGTAAGCAACTGCAAATGCCTGTGGAAGCCAGGCATAACATGAGCGGGTGAACTGGCAGGTTGGAAAGTGAAGACAGGTCTCATTGGTGGGTGGTGGCCTTTTCCAAAGGGGGCATCTCTTGGCCAGCAGGAACTATTGTTGCCACAGTCAAGTCCAATGATGCCTGATCTAATTTTTCAAGAGGAGATGGACAAATTCCATACCAGGAAAAGCTGAATTTGTCCTATAGTCTGCTAGTTTGTAATCTTGGCCCTATAGGGACTTTTTTTTTGCTGTTGATGTGATGATAGTTGAATTCTCCCATTGGACGTAGTCAAGGTTGGTAGATGATCAGTTAGTTAGAAAAGACAGTCAAATTAGCAAAGCATAAACAAATCATTGACCTGTATAATGAAATTCTTATAGTAATACATGATGGTGCCCACACTAAATATTTTATGCTAGCTTAGAACATGTCAATTAAATTCTTTCACCTATCTTTTTATGTGGGGGTAATAAGGCCTTTTTGCTGGGTGTGAGTTCACTGATTGGATTGCTAAATTATTCTTCCTAGGTAGACCACACATTGTCCTCCATTTCTAGCTCCCATTTCTGCAAGCAGTGTGAGAAAAATTTAGAGGCAGAATCCTTCTAAATTTCTGTGACATTCTTCCAACTTTCATATTGTCTTGTCCCCAAAGGAGATTGCTTTATTTTTAGCAACTCACTTTTAACCAAAGCATTAACCAAAGCATTTGTTAGAAGCAATTCTCTTTTCACACGCCCCGTTCATCAGTTTACAAGATACTTAATTAATCTGTATAATTGCAATGTAAAATAAGTCAAGCATAAACAAGTTTGGGAACAAATGAAACTGACTCCTGGCAACCAGTTAATTGAACTCAGGGGGCAGGAAGGCTCAGAAGTACAGAGATGAGCCTTCTGGTCACATGATGTGGCGGGTTGTGGACAGCGATGGTTGTTTCCAGGGAAGAGTAGAGAGCATGGATAAATCCCATCACTTGATGAAGTGAGGGGCAATTAAGTGAGCAACATGGCATATCCAGCATTGCCGTTCATTGTGCTGACTTGTTGCATAGGCCCACGGTGTGAAACTCAGGTTAGCACAGCATCCATTGCCATCTGTGAATCACGGGGTGTTCCAGAGCTAGGTTCCGTAGGCTGTGATAAATGCTTTTGGTGACTCTCATGGGGGGTGGGGGTAGGGTTTAATTCTAAACCTGTGACCATACATTTGCTTCCAAAGAGGTTGGGTAGGAAGCATTCTTATACTCTGAGAACTAAAATATTTTAGTGCAACCTTGCTCTTGGCAGGTATAACAAACCATGTTTTGGAAAGAGATAACCTGTGCAAGGATTACAAGAGCAGAGAGATTTCCACAGTTCAAGTTGCTGCTTTAAGGACATAAACTTCTGTTTGCTCACCCAGAAGTTTTCCCTCACTTTTTTCCTCAGCGCTTACATGGAGCAATTCTTTATGACCACAGAAAAAATGGCTCACACTCAGATTAGAATTTAGATTTTTCTTTGTCCTTGTAAAGCAGTTCGTGTTCTTGGAAGGAATCTAAAAATATCCCGTTTGCTTCTCCCCTTCACGCTCATTATTTTTAACCTCTTGTGGATGATTGTTATTCTGCACACAGTGGGCTGAATACATTAAATCTTAAAGGCATTGCTTGTGCTCACAAACATTATGTGCACTTACTTTTTAAATAAAGGATACATTTGAATTGCAGAATGGCAAAAAAGGTTAATGTTCAGCTAAAAGACTAGTTGTTTTTAAAAATACTTGTGGCAAACTGACCTTTCCTACTGGTTTAATAATTTCCAAAAGCAACAATAAATGGTAGGCATTTTAACACTCTATCACTAGCAAGCATTTACAAAGCATCTGTCAAGTGAGACATCTTCCCTCAGGGAGTGCCCGGTGTTACTGCAAATGATTTGCCATCTTCCTATTGAAGTTTGTTCATCTTCTCTTTTTCTGGAATCCATTCCAGATTCCCAGAGTTGAATCGTTTCTGTGGACTCTGGAATCTGCATGTGTATAGAAATGTGTTGATAATTTCTACCTAGAGTGATATTGAGAACAGACACTCTCAGCATTTTCCCTCCCTAGAGAAATTATAAATTATATCCTTCCAGGAGTAGGCCCAGAGTAGGGGTTAAAATCTGGCAAGAGGGCAAGTAAACTTTTTGTAAGGTGAGAACTCACACTGAAGTCTTGGCCTTTCTATCTGTTAGACTTTGGAAATTTGCACCAGTCATACGGAGAAATGGCTTCTAATACACCCGGAGTACAGCTAAGCAGGAGGTTGGTGACGGGATATTTAGAAATTAACAGATTCAACCAAGAGTGTTACTAAGGTCAAAATAAGCAAGAAGCAGGCGGGATCCCTCAGTGCAGGGATGCAATACAGCAGAAGCCATAGGTGAGTATTTCTGTGATCTAATGCTTGTGGGGCAAGGAAGGGCCTAAACCCACAGGCAGTAAGAGATTCAGAAACCTGAAAATAAATTCTGTTTGTGACTGACCTGCAACCTAGGAGCTGGGATTGCCACAGAGTCTGCCTTGAATCTTAAAATTTTCTGGGCTCTGAGCTCAGGATCCATCCCAACGCTGGGGGACATGTAGAAGCTGAGCTTTATTGATGGTTCGCTATAACTAAGTTTGTCGGCTATGTAACAGTCATCAATGAAACAACAGTATCAAGGCATCTTTTTGTTCTGTTTATTGTATTTTGCTTCAAAAGGAGACATGAAGTCTTTTTCGCAGATAAGTACCTTTCCAGAATTGATGAGAGTCCATTAAAACCTTTCACGTATCTGATATTTAAACATAAGAATAAACAATTCTTTTGTTCTTTACTAGTCTATATGTGATAGGCAGAGATTTCTGACTCTTTTAAAGTTTTATCTTCTCTGAATATCATGAAGTGTTTGAAGAATTAAGATTCTAATTTCTCCCTATGTTCACTTTCAAGGATGCATATGATCCTCTTTGGTGAGTCATACTTTCCTTCTTTCCATCTTTTGAAAATGTTGGCAACCTTTTAAATTAAAGGCCATATGGTGGATAGGGAACCTCACATAGCACAGCAGAGGTGAAGATTTAGGGGATGTGCTGGCTGCCGGGAGAGGCTACCAAAGGCCAGAGATCTTGGGGGAAAGAAAGGAATGGATGCTGTTTTCTTGAAATGCTTTCATAGTGATTCTTCAGGAATCTCAGAGAGCAGACTAACTTCGTCAGGTGCATGAGTTGTGACAGTTTTGGACAGTTCTGTCCCCATGTCACCCTTCAGGAAAGCTCTGTTCCTCCTCAGACCTCAGCCCTGTCCTATAATCCAGGGCATCTCCATCTTGCCCACTCATCCCCAGTAATGCCTTGCATGTTTCATAGTTTTGAGACATGGCATCTCAATATTTTGTGAGGCTGGGTGAAACAGAATCTCTATTGTTATTGCATCTTAATCCAGGGATTTTTTTTTTTCCCCTGAATTTGATCTAAGTTATATTCAGTTTCACCTAGGCCAAAGAGATCAATGTCCTGAAGGATTAACAAATGCCTGGAGATTTAAAATTCCCTGCAGCTCCTGTTGTGGTTCAATGGGTTAGGAACCTGACATAGTGTCTGTGAGCATGCAGAAACAATCTTTAGTTGATGTATTTATTTGCATTAAATAGATTTGAAAGAATTTTCCTACCAATAAAATTAACTTGCACCTGGTTTAGTATAAATTAAATGCCAGAATTCTTCAGGCAGGGAGCTGATATTTGTATACCTTGAAAATTCGTGACACTATAGAGAATCAGGGTGCTAATTCCTCAAGAAAGGGATTTCTTAAGACAGAATGCATACTGCTTCTAGAATCTAGTCTCATGCCTTATATAATCAACGGATTTTTGGTTTCTAAGGAGATATTGTATACCACAGGGAAATATAGCCATTATTTTATAATAACTTTAAATAAAGTATAATCTATAAAAATATTGAATCACTAAGCTGTGCACCTGCAACTAATGTAATATTGTAAATAAACTGTACTTCAACTAAAAATTGAAGTTGTGGATTGGAGAACTGCTGCATTTGCATGGAGAAGCAAAACACCCCAAAGAGCCAGACACATGGAAGAAAGAAGAATCAAATTCTGGGAGTGATACATCTTGATTCAGGACTTACTGTGAAGCTGTACTCATCAAGATAGCAAGGCATTTGTGAAAGAACAGATGTATAGATCAGTGGAACATAATAGCCCATAAATCAACCCATACACATATGGTCATTTAATCTTTAGCATTGGGGCAAAGGCAATTCAATGGACAAACAGTAGTCTTTCAACAAAAGATGTGGGGACAATTATTTTTTCTAAACTTTAATTGGAGTATAGTTGATTTACAGTGTTATTAGTTTCAGGTGTACAGGAAAGCAAATCAGTATATATAATTCTTTTTCAGATCTTTTGAGATCTTCCGCTCTTCTTTCAGATCTTTTCCCATATAGGCTATCACAGAGTATTGAGTAAATTTCCCTGAGCTATGCAGTAGGTCCTTGTTACTTATCAATTTTGTACATAGTGGAATGTATATGCCAATCCTAACCTCCCGATTTATTCCTCTCCCCCCTAGCTCCCCCTTCGGTAAGCAAAAGTTTGGTTTTGAAATCTTTGAGTCTATTTCTATTTTATAAATAACTTCCTTTGCATCATTTTTTATTGGATTCCACATATTAGGGATCTCATATGATGTTTGTCTTTCTCTGTTTGACTTATTTTACTTCGTATGATCATCTCTAGGTCAATAAATGTTGCTGCAAATGGTATTACTTCATTCTTTTTTTATGGCCAAATAGTGTTCCAATGTATGTATGTATGTGTATATATACTACATCTTCTTTATCCATTCTTTTGTTGATGGACATTTAGGTTGCTTTGGAGAAATTGCTTTTTTTTATGCAAGAAAAATATAGACACAGGTTTTAGATAGTTTAGCAAAGCAAACTTAAAAATGGATAATGGATGTGAATGTTAAATACAACATTATAAAATATCTGGAAAAAAATATGGGAGAAAATCTAGTTAACTAGCGTTTGGTAATGATACAACCCCAAAAGCACAATCCATAAAAGGAAAAAAAATGGGTAAGCTGAACTCTATCAAATTTAAAAACTTCTGTCCTGAGGAAGATACTGTTTAGAGAATGAAACGACAGGCTGCACACTCTGAGAAATCATTTGCAAAACACATGCTTGATAAAGGAATATATCTATAGTACTCAAAGAAATCTTAAAACTGAACAGTAAGAAAACAGCCCAATTAAAACATCAACAAAAGAGCTGAATAGTCACCTCAACATATACAGATAGCAAGTAATCATCTGAAAAGATTTTCAAAATCATTTGTCATTAGGAAATTGCAGCATTTTAAAAATGAGGTACTGTTATGTACTACTTAGAATGACTGAAGTCCAAACACCTGATAATACCCAAACCAAACAAGGATGCGGAGGAGTTCCCATTGTTGCTCAGCAGTAATGAACCTGACTAGTATCTATGATGATTCGGGTTTGATCCCTGGCTTTGCTCAGTGGGTTAAGGATCTGGTGTAGTCATGAGCTATGGTGTAGGTAATAGATATGGCTTTGTTCCCTCACTGCTGAGACTGTGGTGTAGGCCAGAAGCTGCAGCTTTCATTTGACCCCTATCCTGGGAACTTCCATGTGCCACAGGTGCGGCCCTAAAAAAAGAAAAAAAAAAAAAAGGGAGCAGGGAGCAGAGGTGCAGAGCAACCAGAACTCTTATTCGCTGCAGGTGGAATGCAAAGTGGCATAGCTATCTGGAAGAGAATCAGGCAGTTTGTCAAAATGCAGTCTTACTATATGATCAAGCCTGTTTACTTATAGTTACCCGATGAAGCTGAAAACATGTTTTTCAAGAAACAAGCATGCAGTTTATAGTGGCTTTATTGATAAATGACAGAAACTAGAGCCACCTATTGTCCTTCAACAGGTGACTTGATCAACTATGGTCCATCTAGACAATGGGATGTTATTTGGCAACAAAAAGAAATGGACTATCAAATCACAAGACAGGGAGAAACATGAAATGCATGCTGCTGAGTGAAAGAGACAAGTCTGAAAAAGTACATATGGTATGATTCCAACTCTATCACCTTCTGGAAAAGGCAAAACTATGGATCCAGTAAAAAAAGAATATATCAGTAGTTGCTAGGGTTTCAGAGGGAGTCGGGGGGAATGAATAGGTGAGGCACAGGGGATTTTAAGGGAGAGAGATTATTCTCTACGATAGTAATGGTGGAAATGTGATGTGATGCCTTTGTCAAAAAGGCACAAAATAAAGAGCGAAGCCTAATGTCAACCGAGAACTCTGGTTAATAATAATGTAGCAATCCTGGCTTGTAGATTGTAACAAATATACTAGTGCAAGACGTTGATAATAGGAGAAATTATGGGGTGGTGGGGAGAGGGAATACAGGGAACTTTCTGTGCCTTCTGCATGATTTTTCTAGAAACCAAAACTGCTCTAAAAAAGAAAAAGGACTTTTTGCACCACTCAGCTTCACCATTTTCCAACATTTTCCAAACCCTGTTACCCACTCAGCTTCACTGAGACAAAAGTTGAGAGAGATTTTGAGCAGTGGGGTGAGCTGGTAGAAAAGCACTAGAGGACATCTTGGGGAGGGGTTTGATCGAGTTGTGATGCTCTTCTCTGCGATGAGGCTCTATGTTTGCTGACTGGTACCCAGGGAAGTTAGATTCCTCCCCTTGTACGGAGCCCAGGAGCAGGGGAAGTATCTTTCCTCATGATCCCATTTTATTTTTTTTTAAACAGTTTTATATATTTATTTTTGTCTTTTTCCAGGGCCACATCCACAGCATATGGAGGTTTCCAGGCTAGGGGTCTAATCAGAGCTACAGCTGCCGGCCTATGCCAGAGCCACAGCAACACCTGATCCGAGCTGCACCTGCAACCTACACCACAGCTCCCTGCAATGCCAGATCCTTAACCCACTGAGCGAGGCCAGAGATCAAACCCACAACCTCATGGTTCCTAGTCGGAATTGTTAACCACTGAGTCACGACAGGAACTCCCTCATGATCCCATTTTATTTTATTTTATTTTATTTATTTATTTTTTTCATGATCCTATTTTAAAGGGATGGTTCCTAGGGCCAGGAAAAGACAGTCCTGATTGCAAATCTGGCAAGAGGATTTTGAAAAGATTCCCATCTTGAAAGGATAGAGGAATAATCTAACATTACAAATTTTATAAAGTAGATGTTTTATAGGAGAAGTGAGGTCAGGGGCCTTGAGTCAGGAAGAAGCTTTTCTAAAGTTCAGTCCAGCTGAGGGAAAAGTTAAGGCTGTCTTGATCCCTTTCATCTCTTGTTCCTTTAAAAATTCCTGTTCTTTTTTTTTATGGTTGAGTATTATTCCATTATATATACACCATATCTTCCTAATCCAATCATCTGTTAATGGACATTTGGGTTGTTTCCATGTCTTGGCTATTGTGAATAGTGCTGCAATGAACATGCGGGGTGTGTGTGTCTTTTTTAAGGAAAGTTTTGTCCAGATATATGCCCAAGAATGGGATTGCTGGGTCATATGGTAGTTCTATGTATAGTTTGCAGCAACATGGATGGATCTAGAAACTCTCATACTGAGTGAAGTAAGTCAGAAAGAGAAAGACAAATACCACATGATATAACTTATATCTGGAATTTAATATATGGCACAAATGAATCTTTCCACAGAAAAGAAAATCATGGACTTGGAGAATAGACTTGTGGTTGCCAAGGGGGAGGGTGAGGGAGTAGGATGGATCAGGTGTTTGGGGTTTATAGATGCAAACTATTGCCTTTGGAATGGATTAGCAATGGGATCCTGCTGTGTAGAACTGGGAACTATGTCTAGTCACTTATGATGGAGCATAATGTGAGAAAAAAGAATGTATACATATATGTGTAACTGGGTCACCATGCTGTACAGAAGAAAAAAATAATGCATTGGGGGAAATTAAAAAATTAAAAATCCCTAAAATTAAAATTAAAAATTCCTGTTATCATAAAAAGTCCTCTTGTGATGTGTAAGAAGTTCAAGTCTTATTTGCAAATCCCATATTTTCCCACTTTCTGAGATTCTGACCCTAATTTATGGATGCTCTTTATTATCAGTGATCATTTTCACATCAAGACAAGGAATGCCAAAAAGTAAAAGCATGGGTCAGATAAGACTTATGGGGTTCATAATAAGCACTGAAAATATTTTGCTGCCCCAAACCCTTAATATGTAATTTAAAACACAATTAAAATTAATCCATAAAATTTATAAGAAATTCCAACAGTGTCCTGATTTTTACATGATTTCAGTATTAATGTTATTTCTAAAATATTGTTTTAAATTATTATGAAGAATTGATGTTGGTCCTCTGGTTAGTGGGAGCATCAATCTTTGCTGCCTGTTGTGTGCCTACACTGTGCAACAGTGGTCTGTCTAGGGCCAGTGTCTCACTATCTTTGACTAGCTTCTCATTTTAGTGGCTAGGGATCATTTCTATTAAATCTCCTGCCATTTGTACCAAAACCATTGCCACAATGTTACCTTTTTTTTTTTTTTTTTCCTTACAAGAAACTGTGAGTTTGAGTCATGGGTATATTTCCCCCTACTTTCTGTCTTGGGCTGCAGATAAGGCAGCATTATCATTCAAATGTTCTTTTAATCATCCAGTCCATAACATTACCAGCAATCAGAACAGATTTGTAATTTGTGAGCCATGTGCAAAGAAGAGATATCTTGCTTCAGTGAGAAAATAGACAGTTTTGTGAAATATTGGCCATTTATCTGTCAAAGTGGGCCGTTATACATTGAACCACAGTAAAAAGCCATGATGCACCTTCAATTCCTTTCATTTATGCTTTAATGAAGGTCTTTTTTTGTGTCTGTGTGTGTATCTGGTGTAAGGCTGTTCCAAATTCTGCTATATTTGAATTCACTTTTGACAAAACTTAGGAATGAGAAAATATTAATCATAAGAAAACAATTAGAAGAATAAAATTAGAATGCATAGCCAGGCTGAATGCATTTCTTTTTAATAATAATAATAAAAAAATACCGGTCATCAGGAAAACAGTGAGGGGAAAATGGTGTGATTTTCATTTTCTCTCCACTACCTCTGCTTCATAAGCTGGGTGTTTTCTAAGGCAACAACCCTGAGTCTGTTGTAATATCTGAATTTGGGATCTATTTTTCTGCGTGTAATGTTCAATATGCTGGAGGCTTTTCATGATATGTCGGAATAAGTACAGAATAGGTGGTCAGAAGACTTGCCTTTTAATGCTTCCTCTATATCCTGCAATGTTTGAATTACATGACCCTGGGTGTCTCATTAAATCTTTTTGAACCCTGATCTCCTCATCCGAAAAATGAGGATAATGAAAAATTCTTTGTTTCTCTGTAGCAAAGTTGTAACAAGCAGCAAATAACTTGATGCATGTGAAAAAGTGTAGTGTAAACCAAAGAGCACCATGAAGGATTATTATTTATGCTTCAGTGCATGCATTGAACATGGTCTGCGTAATCTCTATTTTCAGAAACAAACCCTCCATCATGTTGACGTTTGCTAATTTTAAATCATGCTGCAAATGAATGATTCAGATTGGAACACCTGCTATCCTCATTTTTTTTTTAAGAAAATGACTATCATTTGATTTACAAGAACATTTTATCTTAATAAGTTCAGTTCAGCATTTATTAGCATGTATTAACCTGAAATTCCCTTAACAGAAAATCATATCTAATTCTTTTCTCAAATGTCACAGTAGTAACCATAATAGTCTAGAACACTAAACTCAGTAGGAGTGGATGGCCTTGATAATTCCCAATATTTTCCCAGGAGTACTTTGAAAAGTTTAAGTTTTGAAAATAAATAAAGGAAAAGAGTATTGTGTGGCTTATGAGGATCCAAACCTTTGGCCATTATATTTCTGTATTGTGTTCTATGCTGTGTAATTGGGATAACTGCATTTTTCTAGGCAATAACCTTATTTTAAGCCATTTTACCTGTTGTTTTTGTTTTAAGAGCAATATAGCAAGAAATATTATAGGCCAGTTTCCATAAATGGACGTGACTATGCATGATTCCAAACACAATTTTATTTTTTGATAAGGTGTATTTGTTGAATTAGGTGTTGTAGAGAAAGGTTGTGAACCCATTGCAGAACCTGTGCTCAGTGTCATGCAGTGATATTTAAGAAGTGTGGCATTATCAGATTTTAAGAGAGTTGGAAAAGAAAGGAAGGTTTGTGACTGTTCTACCAATGTAGTTGGAGAACAAGGCAGCAATATGAAAACACATCTTCAGCGCTGTGGCATTCTTGGCTGAAATAAGGAGTGTTGTTTGTTTATTTGCTTATTTATTTATTTTTTATCTTTTTTGGCCATGCCCAAGTTATGTGGAACTTCCTCGGCCAGGGATCAAACCCACGTCACAGCAGTGGCAATGCCAGGTCCTTAACCCACTGAGCCACCAGGGAGCTCCTGGTGTCTTATTAAAGCTCTGAATCTGTTTAGTGCAGGTAGGGTTGTGTTTAGGGGAGTCCCCTAGATATGTGTGGGAGCAGGGTTGAATTGGCATGAATGAAAGAGGGAAGAGAAGCTGAAGAAGTGACTGAGTGTAAGAACCACATAAGCCCCCATGGCATCGGAAGGGAAGAAGGTGTATCAACTCTTGTCTTCAGAGATTGCCACGGGACTTGCTGCCTACCTAGACTTTTTTTTTTTCCTCTGAAGATGTGATTGTGTTAAGGGAAGACAATTTAAAGAGCCATTGGAAAACTTCACCATTATTGTGATCTTTAAATGGAGTGAAATGTAACCTGCTCATTTTTGTTACTTGAAACCTCCTTAAAAGAAGACCAGACAAGTTCATTTTATGGCCTTTCAACTTCATAGTGAATATCACCACTCCCACAGAAACACTGGCATTGGACCCTCAAAGAGACCTCCTGACTTGCATGTTTTGAAGTTGTATGATTTTTCAACAGGAAGCCTCAGAAATTGTGAATGGCTTCTAGAGGATGGTATTGACATAATGCTGTAATGTTTAAGTTCTTTTGTTTCTCCTAAAATCTTCTACTAAAGAGTGATTCCGGAAAGCTGTGCTGTGCAAGAAGATTGAAGAAAACCAGATGTTGTTTTGCCTCCTTGAAACACTATGCTGTACAAGGCCTAGCCCTCTGGAAGTTTTTCTTTCTTAGTTTCGTTCAGCATTTTGAATAACAGTATCACTTAGAGTTTAGGACCATCTTGAAATCAGTTTCCCTTTAAGTGGGATCAAAAAAGAAATAATCCAAGCTCTGTTCTATTTCATCAAGAATCTTCATGCATCTTTCTTGCTGCACGTAGAACTGTGGAATCAGTACACATCTTCTGGACCAGCCTGAGGGTAGAGATGCATGTGTCATGTTTCTGCTGCTCCAGGACACGGTGGCATTTTACAAATGGTCAAGGCATTGAGAAGGAATCTTTAGAGATCAGGTTTCTATTCTGAACTTTCAAAAATGTCCTGAAATATAGTACTTTGTGGGTACATGCAGTTCAAGGATAAAGAGAGGAGTAATTTGCCATTTGTACTAAATTAAATCAGACTTTCAGTTCAATCAAAACAGCTTGCAGCTGGATGCAATAATCTGATTTCCTGACACTCAGAGAAAAATTGAAGGCCTCCAAAAGACCCCTGCTGATCTTCAACATGAAATAGAGTTCACTGGCAATTTCACTCACACTCTGAATGCCTTCACATTTAATAAGCTAAAAAAAAAAAATGCAGATAAAGCATAAGGTTAGCTGGAGACGGCTCTCAGGTAGTGTTTTATTACAACTAAGTGAAACACACAGCGCAGTGCCTCTAAAGGACCATGCTCCTGTTCTCCCTCAAAGCAGCTATTTTGTTAAATATGCTGTTAGATGAATCTCTGTATTAGTGTCCTGGGAGTATTGTTTTGACATTGGATGTGTGTTAAAAACATAATCAAAGGCTTCCGAGAACAAATGCTAGAATTCAGTATGAATAACTTCTTGGGAAAGTAATGAGACAGATAAGAGAAAACCTCAAGTATCCATTAACTGTTGATTATTCATGCTAGTGAGAATCCAAATTTAGAGATAAATCTAGTCCTGGCAAATTAGCTCCATTTATAACAGTTCGTATTTATCTTGAGTTTTGACTATACGAATTGGTCAATGGAGACCTTTCAGGATGTGGAATGGACTTTTTCTGTTGCTCCAGAATTAAAAATTGCTGAATGAAGAGGAAAGAAGCACAAAGTGATAATACCTTCTAAAGAGATCTTCTTGCATTTGAAATCAGGAACTCCTTCTAGGGCTTCTCATGAGGTTTTAAAACTGACCCTGATGTCTTTCTTCCAAGTCTATCCCCTTCTTCATAAGCAGACAATTTACTGGCGAGGCACAGGGTCAAAATAAAGACATTGTTTAGATTATGAATCCTTAGCAATAGGGGTGCTGGCATTCTTCTCCCTCCCTTTTATGGTAGAGCACATCCTGACAGTAAGCAGGTAGGATGCTCAAAGAGGCCAATTGAGGAGGGACTAACAGAGGGACCATTTACAAGGTGGGACTAATTAAGAGAAGTAAAAAAGGTGTAGTGAAGCATACTGCCACCACCAAGGAAGCTTGAACCACCACTAACCCAAAGCGGCAGGGAGGGAACATGATCACTAGAACCCAGAGCTGGGGATGGAGAGGAAGGCAGCTTGGTAGGACCAGCAGGCTTCTGAAAAGGGACATGGCCCCTGACCTGGCAAGGAGAGGGTCAAAGAGATAAATACCTCAATATCTTTCTCCAAATTCTGGTTTCCTACCAGTGTCTCACTTTGGCAGAAGCCAGTGAGCAAAAGAGCCCAGGTGAAGTTTCACATAGAAGCCAGCCTCCTGGGTGCAGAGAAGAGAAGCTGGATGTGCATCTGGAGGGGCAAATAGAGGTGACCCAGCACACCACATTGGGGGCTCTCCAAGTATCACTCAGGAGGGATCTGGAGGGAGCTTTGGGATCTCATTCTCTGGCTGGAATCTTAGCTTCTTTACTGAGGGAAGAGCCATGAAGGAGATTCAGGCCTTGTCCCCCCGAACCCTTTGGATTCAACCCATGGTGATGCTGGAGAGGAGACTGCCATCAATCAGATGTGATGTTGATGTAACATTGTCCTGTGCAACTGCATTGAGCTGAATTGGAGCTTTTACTACCTGAATGTGAAATGGAAGCCTTAAGACTTATTTTGGATGCTGTTGAGAGGATAAGAAATGGTAGTTCAACAAGGCACAGTTGTAGCCAGTGATTGTAAATAAAGCAAAACCACTACATATTTGTACTTCGCTGAGTCAAGACTTTTTAGTAAAATGGTTACATTGGAAAATTTGGGAACAGTAGCACAAGTGTATAATTTATATGACAAACGACAATTTATATGATAAACGACAATTGACAAGCTTCTGACTAATTGTGGCAACATTCCAAAGTGTAAACTGCTGATTCTTGATTCTCATTTGTTAGCTGAAAAACTTGGACCAATGAACATTTTTTTTGGGGGGTAAAATCCTATGAAGAATTTTTTTTTTCTAAATGAAGGATACATTTTCTTTTCTTAAGAATTCCTAAGTCAGATTATCCTGGAGTGGACAACATGGTATGAAAACCTTTAGTTTTTGATCTTGACTACCAAAGAACTTCACACTAATTTAAATATTAGTATTTCACTATGTACCATCTCACTATAACACATTATTTATTTTCAAGCAACAGCAAACTGGTGACCATCCAATAGAAGAATCAAGAGGCCTCCCACCCCGCTTCAGAGGCTGTTGGTGCCCTTAAAGCCCTCTCCCTAACATTGGGGAAGGTTGCTGGTGCCTGTTGGGATAACCCCTTCGTGAAGTGGTCAGTTGTTTTGTTCACTGACTCTTCTCTCTAAGGCTGGACTTCCTGCCCTCTGTGGTTAAGCAGGACCATGAAACTAATTTTGGTTAATAAGTTGTAATTTGGGGTGATGTTTATACTTTTCAGATCAAAGTACCTCCCCTTGAGAGTTTGGAGTTTTTACATATACTTTAGCCTCTTGTGACTGATGTACTGGGGGTGAGGTGGGGGGCTGCACAGGTTCTGGAAGTCAGGAAACAGAGGTCTCTGTCTTAGAGGTATGCACAGCCTTCTGTTACGCAGGTGTCTGAAAAGATCACATGAGCCCCTCAGCCTGATTGGGAGCCATCTCATGGATAGACTTTCTGGCACAACAATATTTTGACAGTTTTAGACAAAAAATAGTCGTGGAATGTTCTGTTAGTCTATCTGGGCTACCAAAAACCTATGAGACATATATTTCATCTTTTGGTAAAACCGTAGAGCCTGTGCATGTGCCCAGCTTCTTAAATAGGGAGGGACTCTGTCACCCAGCTCCCTTGTGGTAGCGTCTAGAAAGTCCCTCTTTTCTTGGACTCTTCTGTATTCCATTTCAGGATAAGAGCCAAGGGGAGGCTGTGTGGTGTCAAGGTTGCTAAGACAAGAGCTGTTACCCTTCTGATTGGTGGTCCCCAGAAGAGACCTTTGAGCAAGCTCCTCTGTTCCCACTGCCCCAAATCCATAGTGACAACCAACTCAGGATTGGAAGGTCAGAGTCCTTGATGGAAAGCTGCAGAGCTTGCTAAAAATACCATACATTTCTTTAAAAATATATGTGAATGAATTCTTTTACAAAACCAGTAAGAACCACCAGGCCATTTTATGTAGCCCTGAGCTACTCAAAACCATCAGGCTGCATCCTTTAACTAGGTCCTCAAATGTTATCTTTTATTTTTATTATACCAGTTATACATAGACATATTCTTCTTTTAACATATAACTCAGGGTCATGTTAACTCCCTTTGATCCCTCACTGGTCTGTATCATCTCTTGCCTTTTGTAGAGGTGACACCATTGGCAGATTTATGAGTGTAGGGGGTGAAACAGCGTGATTCTCCTCTCACAGGCCCTTCCTGGAGAGTTTTTTGGTCACTGGGTATCCCCAGTTCATCTGCCCCTTGGTCCAGTTCTCTGAACCCTGTTTTAACTAATAATATTGTTTCCCACTTGGGGTCTGACTTGGTCCCCTTGTCACCCATTAGCCCTCATCATCTCTCTGTAATAATGATCCTCACACTTTGTGATGTACCTGATGAATCCCATGTCCAGCCCACCTCTCATAGAATCCCAGCCTTTGACTGCAGTTGTTCCTTGTCTTAGAGGAGCTCCTTTTTGAAACCCTCCTTTCTTGGGTGGAATTGAATAGGAAGTCCATCACCCCGCCACCCCAAGCCATAATGTGCTGAGTCATTAAGTGATAGTTTAGCCCTGGAGTATCAGCAACAATGTCCTGGGGACATGCAGAATCCAGAGTTCCAAAGGGAAAATGTGCAGGAATTCCTGAGTACATCTTTGGTCTTGGTCACTTTCTGCAGTAAGCAAACACAGAGTTCAGGAAGGAGACTGGATAGAGAAGCGAATTAAAGATCTTCCTCTTCTAACCTTCATGACTGGCTCTTGCTTCATGTGTCTACAAGAGATGTAACTTTTAGAAAATGAACTTCTTCCCATTGGAGATTGCTGACATCTTATCTCCCTAAGTGTTATATTTCTAGCAGCAAGGAGTCAGTGGATGTCAGAGGGTAGGCTTTCAGATACCTGACCCAATAGCATCAGTGATATATTGCCCCACCTGGGGTGCCTGGATTCTTAAACCCTACTGCTGGTTAGCCTTCAGCTGTCTGAAGCCAATGCCTAGGATTCTGGATAACATGGAATTTAGGACTATTATTAACAGCACAGGGAACTTTAACCAATATCTTGGGATAGACCGTAATGAAAGATAGAATGAGCAAAAGAATGTGTATATATACACTCATTCATCGATGACTATATATATTTATCAATGGAAGATGATGAGGGCTAAAGGGTGACAAGGGGACCAACATATGTGTATGACTAGGTCATAATGCTGTACAGCAGAAATTGATGGAACATTGTAAATCAACTATACTTTAATAATATCAATAAAAATATTCCCTGCAAGTTACCTCTAACGTGCTTACCTCTGTGGTCGTGGTTGGGTGCCGGGAAGCTTATGCATTTGCCCCACAGGGGTCTTCTCTTGGCATCACCATCATGGGGAGCATTTATCTTCATCCTTTTCTAGCTGATAAATCTCCTCTTCCATCCATTCCCTCAGTTCGAGGTGACACATATCAAGCTCCCTCATGGCCCGTCCCTATAGCCCTCTTCATGGGTCAGTCTAACTTTATTCTATGTATCTGAGAATACAGGAAGAGTACAGCTCTCAGTGTTCTTTGCAGCTGGATTGAAGCTACGTAGCTGGACTCTGGTCTGGGGATGTCGACTGAAGTAATTCAGACTCTTTTGAGCCTTTCGCTTAGAAGCTTCCTCTTTAATTCTCCTTCATGGTGATGACCTGAGGTTTAAGCTGAAGAAACATGACTCCTAAGGTCTGTGGATGAAGAGACAGACCTTTTTTTGAGTTAAGTCCTTACATTTGGGGTTTGTCTCTTTTAGTAGCAATGTTGAAAAAGTGAATATTTTTCCCAGTACAGTTTATCACAGGATATTGAATATAGTTCCCTGTGCTGTACAGTAGGACCTTGTTGCTTATCCATTATATATATATGTGTGTGTGTGTGTGTATACACACACACACACACACACACACAAGTTTGCAACTACTAATCCCAGACTCCCTCTCCAGTCCACTCCCTCTCCTCCTCCCTTGGCAAACACACATCTGTTCTCTATGTCTATGAGTCTGTTTCTGTTTTGTAGATAGGTTTATTTGTGCCATATTTTAGATTCTATATTAGTGACCTCATACGGTATTTGTCTTTCTAAGAAAGTAAACTTCTTTGACCTCAATTCTTTTGTCCTCCAGAGATGGGTTTTGGGCCAAGGGTCACATGCTGTCTTCTTGCTGACCTCCTAGGAAGATTCTGTGTGGTCAGCCAGCTCCTCCCTCTGAGATGCAGAAGTAGATGCTATGTTTGCTCTGTTCTCCCTCTGTTGTGGGCTTGTCCACTGCACATACTCATTTTCATGTCTAAAGTGATGATTTTAATATGCTTTGTAAAGTATTTCTTTACATGAATGCTTTCCCTCTCTTTCCTTTCTTCCCTTAGTTCCTATCTCTCCTTCTTTCTTTACTTTTTTCCTACTTTATTTCTCTTTTTTTTAAACATTGGTTTTTGCACATGTAACGTCATCTTCTTGGAATTTAATCTCCTCATTTCTGGTCCTGTCACCTGGATGCACCTGAGTCAGCCTTCAGGAGTGAGGTGAGAGGTATGTTTTCCTGAGAAGGGTCCTCTGGCCCCGTGATGTCTGCTGGGCTCTGCATCTGCCCTCTTCTCCTTGCTGTTAAATTGTCTGTTATGCTTGTGTTGCCTCTGCTAGAATTCCAGCCCTTTGAGAAAGGTGCTCTCTTCACTCCTGCATTGTTAGAACCTGGTATAATGACTAGGACATAGAAGGTGTCAAAAATATTTGTTTAGAATGAAATGTGACATCTAGAAAACCACCAGGTTTCCCTCTATATTTATTTTTATTTTTATTTATTTTTTTTTTGTCTTTTTGCCATTTCTTGGGCCGCTCCTGTGGCATATGGAGGTTCCCGGGCTAGGGGTCGAATCAGAGCTGTAGCTGCCAGCCTACGCCAGAGCCACAGCAACACGGGATCCAAGCCGCGTCTGCGACCTACACCACAGCTCATGGCAACGCCAGAACCTTGACCCACCGAGCAAGGGCAGGGGTTGAACCCGCAACCTCATGGTTCCTAGTCGGATTCGTTAACCACTGCGCCACGATGGGAACTCCTCCCTCTTTATTTTAAACATTAGGGGGTTCATAGAGCAATGGACTCCAAGATTTGTGTTCGTTTAACCTGTAGGAGAATTCTTGAAATATTTCGTGTGCACACATACATTTTAATGGTGAGATCTAAAAGTTCTAATCATACATTAAAATAGTTTTAAGGAATGTAATTTACAGTGCGAGTGAATTTTGACATTTTAAAATGAAACCCCTATATCATTCTTTAATTATATCAGTGGAATACTGTATTACGGTGATGTGAGGACCCATCATCTTTCATTTTAAAAATACATGAATAAGCTCATTTTTAAAGTCAGAAATTTTACCTTGTTCCCTTCTCTCCTTGAAGTTATATTTGCATTCCTTTTCCCTCAGTAAAAAATATTTCTTTACCATATTACATTTTTATGATTAAATGTGCTATTGACAACCCTATATTAGTTACAAAGAAATAGGATAATCAAAAATATTTAAGAAATGTATACTACACATGTATGGTATATATGTGTATACTGAATTCTCTCTATATATTCACATGTAATAATTTAATTCACATGTTCATAATATACATGTATTCTACTTATATATCTTGCACATATTTATTGTACATATATACACATTTTAATTTTTCAATGTTTTATTTTTAATTATTTGACTCTAGATATTAAAAATGCTATCATAAAAATTATTTACATAATTGATCAAAGCAACTTATATATATTAAAGCTTGATAGGAGTTCCCATTGTGGCTCAGTGTGCTAAGGACACAACATAGTGTCTGTGAGGATGTGGGTTTGATCATTGACCTTGCTCAGTGGCTTACAGATTTGTCATTGCTGCAAGCTGCAGCGTAGGTCACAGATGCGGCTCAGATCTGGTGTTGCCATAGCTGTGGTGGTAGGCTGGCCACCTGCAGCTCAGATTCGACCCCTAGCCTGGGAACTTCCATATGCATAGGTGTGACTCTAAAAAGAAAAAAAAAACCTTGATAAATAATTATTAAGTATGAAGATAAAATTTTATCAGGAATGCATTTGATAACATAAAATATGCACAATATAAATACCAAATATACATGTACTCTAACATATTTAAATTTTTTCATTGATTATCCTATTTGTTTGCATCCAATATAGGATAATTAAACTTTCTTTTTAATGATGTATTAGCTAGCAAAATGATTAAACTCTTCTTAAACAGTCTTGAAAGCAAAATACGACTTGCAAAAACATTTGTTACCTCGTTCATTGTTGAATTTAGTGTTAGTTTCTGAGTATAATAATGTCTTTTTCAAGATATATCAAATATGCATGATAGATTTTATTCATTTTAGACATACTAAACTAGGTTTAACCTGGTATGTTTAGAAAAGACTGAGACAAAATAAGTTATTATTATTTAAATGCATTTTGCAAAAAAAAATTTAGTAAAAAAATGCTTTTACCTTGATGTGCTTTAAATATATACATATTTAAACCATTAGTGCTGCAGATTTAGGTCATTTAGTTTGTGGAAAATATTTACTTTATAATATATATTCCAAAGACATTTTCCATAGTCAAAAAATCTGCCAAATCAGACTTAATTTCTGTCAGGAAAAGTCTAACTTCAGTTTTCAATTCACGTAGACACGTGAACATGTGTCTCTGAGACAGAAACCTCACTTCTGAGGCTGGTTTTCTTGTGCGTGGTTGTCTGGGTGATGACCCCTCTCGGGTGCGGTGCAGTCTGACAATCACAGAGAGATGGAGGAGGTGAAATTTTTAAGTAAAAATTGCCAGCAGCCCCTCCATGCTCCCTAATATATCTAAATCTAAAACATGACCACCTAAACCAAAATAACAAGTTTTCCAGGCATCTCTATTCTTAACAGAAATATATACAAGTACACAAAACATCAAGACTTTTTTGCTTTCTTCTTGTTACTTCTCTGAGTTTTCTAAGTTAAAAAAAATTTGGAGTTCCTATCGTGACTCAGTGGTTAATGAACCTGACTAGTATCCACTAGGACGCGGGTTTGATCCCTGGCCTTGTTCACTGGGTTAAGGATCTGGTATTGTCGTGAGCTGCAGTGTAGTTCACAGATGTGGCTCAGATCCTGAGTTGCTGTGGCTGTGGTGTAGGTTGGTAGCTACAGTTCCAATTCAACCCCTAGCCTGGGAACCTCCATATGCCACAGGTGTGGCCCTAAAAAGACACACACATGCACACACACACACACATGCACACACAGAACATATAGTGCATGTATCATGAGGAACTTGGAAATACAAGATGATTTTCAATATATAAAAATGACACATAGAGCAACTAAGTGATACCACTATATACCTATTAAAAAGGCTAAAATCCCAAGCACTGACAACTTCACCTGCTAGTGAGGAGGTGGGGCACTTGGAATTCTTAATTACTGCTCACTGGAATGCCAAATAGTATGGCCTCTTTGGAATTCAATTTGACAATTTCTTACGAAACTAAGTGTACTTTAATCCTATGATCTGGCAGTCACTCTCCCTGGTATTTATCCAAATGGGTTAAAAAACTTATGCCCACACAAAAACCTGCATGCAGACATTTATAGCAGCCTCATTCCTAATTGCCAATACTGGAAAATAACCTAGATGTCCTTAGGTAGGTGAATGGATAAACTACGGTATTTTCAGATGATGAAATCTTACTCGGAGATCAAATAATGAGCCTTCAAGCCATGAAAGGACCTGAAGGAACCCTAAGTGCATAACCGGTGAGTGAAAGCAGACAGTCTTGAAAAGCCTGCTACTGTGTGATTCCAACTACAAGGACATTCTGGGAAAGGCAAAACCATGGGGACAGGAAAACATCAGTGGTTTCCAAGGACTGAAAGGAGGAGAGGAAGGATGCTTAAGTGGAGATGCTTAGAGTAACAAAGCCCATCTTTGTGCTACTGCCCAGAACAGGTGCCACGTAAAGAGTGACCACTTATGTAAGTGATGCAATATGTTAATAATAGGGGAAAATATAGGGGAGGACCATTAGGGGGGATATAGTAACTCTCTGTACTTTCCACTCAGCTTTTCTGGAAAACTACAACTGCTCTAAAAAATAAAATCTATTAATTGAAAAGAGAGAGAGATATCTAGTTAGTCAAGAGAATGTAGGTATAGACTGGGTAGTAGATGATATTAAGAAATTACTTGCAATTTATAGTGAGTATGATGTTTGCAGTGGTTATATATACCTAAAAATCCTTATAAGAGATGTGTACTGAATTCATTAGAGGTATAATGATATACATCAATTTTGATGGAATTTACATCAAAATTCTACAGAAAACAATATTGGGTGTGTGAGAGTGTTTACTGTGCGTGTATATGTTGACAGGGTTGGGGGGAGATGTGAAATAAGATTGGAAACAATGTTGAGTGATGGATACTCACATTATACTAGAGTATGATTTTTGTGTATTCTGAAATTTTCCATAATAAAAATTCCATAATAAAAATTTTCCATAATAAAAATTAGGGTTAGGGTTAGGGTTAGTGTTAGGGTTAGGGTTAGGGGGATAACGTTGATATTAGAATAAAAACCAACGTCAATAATAACGTTGATATTAGAATAAAAACCATGTTATGCAGCACTGTATCAACCAGAAATTTCTAAATAAAACCCTGTTATTGACGTCTTCTATTTATATTCTTTGTTTTCCACCTGGCTATGGTGCAACCACCCCTAAGGTTAGAGAAGTTAAATGCCACTGATGAATTGCAGTGGCATTAGTATGGATTTGCAGAAGACTTTTTATAAATGATCTTCCAATTAAAATGGACGATTCACCTGTGGCTTTGCACAGAGTTATGTTTACATGTGTCAATACTGCTCATTCTTTATTTTTCAGATCTTAGTGGGATGGTGAGTGTTTGGAGAGCTTCTGGAGTGATCGGAATAGGCTTATTAAACATTTTTAAAAATAGAGTTCTAGGAGTTCCTGTAGTGTCTCAGTGGGTTAAGAACCTGATGACTCTGTTAGGGTGCAGTTTGATCCCTGGCCTGGTGGTAAAGGATCCCGAGTTGCCAGAAGCTGCAGTGTAGTCACATATATGCCTCAGATCTGGTGTTGCCATGGCTGAGGCATAGGCCAGCAGCTGCAGCTCTGATTTAGTCCCCTAGCCTGAGAACTTCCATATGCTTCAGGTGTGGCCATAAAAAGAAAAAAAAAATAGGAGTTCCTGATGTGAATCAGTGGTAACAAACCCGACTAGTATCCATGAGGATGCAGGTTCAATCCCTGGCCTCGCTCAATAGGTTAAGGATCCGGTGTTGCTGTGGCTATGGTATAGGCTGGCAGCTGCAGCTCCAATTTGACCTCTAGCCTGGAAACTTCCATATGCTGCACATGCGGCCCTAGTAAAAAACAAAAACAAAAACAAAAACAAAAACAAAAACAGAGTTCTCTCAATATAATGGAACATGAAATTGACATGGTACAGCAATATTGGAAATACTTACATTTTTTTCCCTTGGCTTTTTAGGGCCGCGCATGTGGCATACGAAAGTTCCCAGGCTGGGGGTTGAATTGGAGCTGCAATTGCTGGCCATCACCACAGCCACGGCAACACAGGATCTAAGCCATGACTGAGACCTACACCACAGTTCATGGCAATGGCAGATCCTTAACCCACTGAGAGAAATCAGGGTTCAAACCCACATCCCCATGGGGGTTTGTTACTGCTGAGTCGCAAACAGGCTCTCCACTTACTTCCTCAAATTAAGAGAAGAATTACTTCTCAGTACCTCAGATAGTGCTATGTGTGTTATAATGAAACTCATGAAAAGTTTATGCTAGCTGGACTAGAATGAAAAGAAAAAGGGAGAATTAGATGAAAATCTAACAGGATATCTGTTATTTTTCAGGCATCATATTTTAGTGTTTTTATATATAGTATAGTATAAATACTAGATATAAATTTTTTTCAGGGATAGTATATTTTATATATATTTCCTCATCTATTCCCTATAGAAACACTAAGAAAGTCATTATTATTATTATAACTCTGCAGATGAACAAATTGAAATTTAGGGAAGTTAAGTAAAAATGAGCAATTGGTTTATAGTCCAGATAGAAAGTGAATTGAGGCAAGCTTCAAATCCCTGATGGATCTTACTTGAACGCCCATCTTTCACCCAATGATGCCTTATGTAACTGAGTACACAGCTGATTTGGACTGGGGGTTATTGGATAAATAAGAAGCTTCTCTGAGACATGGTGAGGTCATGAAAGCAGGTCTGTGTCGTGTAGAATGACCACAGAATCTCAGACTTCAATGACGTGTACTCTGGGAGATGGAATGATTGATAGATGCACAGTGGCAAAGCAGAAAAATCGGGAAAAAAGTTGCATCAAACAAGAAAGTATTAGAAGCAGCAGGAGATGACACTTATGAAAATATATACAGAAAACTCAGAAACTATAAAATTGCTAATCAGTCTTCAGTAAACTCAGCAGGCAAGAAGTTACAAAGAGCTGCTAATGAATTATTAAACTGAAACATGGCCCTGGATTAAGATAAAAAGGAGTTTGAAAATGACATCTTCCAAATGATATGAAACAAGTGTGACAATCAGCAACTCTGAAAATGTTGTGAGGGTGTTAAGGGGGTGCTATTTGCCTCACATGTTTCTACATCAATTATGCATTTTAAAGTAAACTTGAAGAGGTTCCTAATTAAACTCCTTGTACAGCTGTCAGAGGACTTTTTTCCTTATTTAGTACCAAGCTTAGAGACTGTGATAAAACATCCATGATTACAAATACTCAGTGAAAGAGCGAATGAATTAAAGATGTGCTGAAGATTCTGAAGCATCTTTCAGGTAGCTTCTGAGTAGAGTTGTCTGCAACATCACAAGTTACTAGATGTGGAATTTTCCAACATCTCAGTCTCCTTCCTTTATTTCCATCTAGACATGTGTCTGTGGTCATGTGGTGCTGTTATAAATAACAGTGAGAAATTACTGGATGACCAGGAAGGCTTACTGCCGTTTTGGGAGAAGGATGGACGTCATCTAGAACAGACAGTTTGTGAGAGGCCAGGATTTGTCAATAGAGAAAAGGATGGATCTCAATTACAATTTCTCCCTTCTCTCTCAAGAGCCATTGTGCTAGAATCAGGCTAAAAAGCTCTGCCTTACATTCTGGGCAAGAGAAAGTGACTGGTAGTAAGTCAAGTCCTCTCAGGTTGAAAGTAGGTCACACAGAAGGACAGGAGGGTAGAGGAATTGGCTGAGAGCTTGATGGGCAGATGGTATGTTTTGGAAACACTGGGCTAAGTATTGGCCAATGGAAACCCCTAATATGTTGAAGGAGAGCCCAAGAACATCTGGGGGTCCTCAGCTCAATCATCCCATGCTCCATCGCCTGTCACCAGGAATAAGAACAGAATCACAGGATGGAGGATATACTCAGATAAATGACGCTCACTCATTTCCAACAGCCTATGGAGAAAGTGCAGGAAATCCAGGAAGGCTCACCGTGGGCAGAAGTAATGGGTTGGCAGAGGCTGAGGGTCAGGTCCTGGAGAACACAGAGGTGCAAAGGCACTGTCCCCATACAACTGGGGTAGTGGTGGGCAGACACCTCAGGATTAGGGGAGAGCACTGGTATGGCCTGGAAAATACAGAATCTGCTGTCCTGGGGGAGGTGTGTCCAACTCTGGTAGCCAAATACCACTCAGAAATCTACTTTGAAGATAATTCTTTAAGGAATTACACAGAGGAAAGAGGCCTGTTGTCACAAACTATCTTTCACTTTATTTGGGGACTTTATTTTTCATGCTGCTCTTTGGTCATAAAGCAATCAAATGTGTTTTCTCCTCAATTCATCCACTAAGCTAATGACTAATTTTTCTTCTCTTCTTATTTGGAGTTCTTACAAGATTGGTCTTTGCTTTTGTTTCCTCCAACTTATCCACCTCTCTTTTCATTTTAGAAACAATATTGAAAAAAACTTTATCAAGGAACTTTAAAAAGTGGCTTTGTTCAGGTATAATTTCATAACTTTAAAAATAACTTTATTGAGTTACAATGCTTTATGGTTTTACTGGTGACAAAGAGAAGACACCACCCATTACAAGTGTGCAATTGAATTATATTTTTGGTAAACTGAGTTGTTCAAACATCACTATAAATCAGTTTTGGATTATTTCTTTTTTTTTTTTGTTTTTTTTGTCTTTTTCTAGGGCTATACCCGCGGCATATGGGGTTCCTAGGCTAGGGATCTAATGGGAGCTGTGGCCACTGGCCTTTGCGAGAGCCACAGCAATGCCAGATCTGAGCCGCGTCTGCAACCTATACCACAGCTCATGGCAATGCCAGATCCTTAACCCACTGAGCAAGGCCAGGGACCGAACCCGAAACCTCATGGTTTCTAGTTGGATTTGTTAGCCACTGAGTCACGAGGGGAACTCCTGGATTATTTCTATTATAGCAATAGTGTCTGCAATGGCCTGATTACTATTAATTGTAATTGTCTTTCCCCTTAACCGCAAGGAAACAGTATTCTGCTTTCAGTCTCCATAGATTTGCCATCTTTTGGACTTTTTACACAAACTGAACCATACAATATATAGTCTCTGTGTCTGGCTTCTTTTTCTGAGTGTTAGGCTTTTTTGAGTTTCATCCGTGTCTTAGCTTATATCAGTTCTTTGTTCCTATCTATTGCCAAATAGCATTGCCAAATAGTTTTCAATAGTTGTATGAATTTTTCCTGTTATTCAACTCATACATTATTTGATGGACATTTAGGTTGTTTCCAGTTTGGGGTTATTAATAAATGATTCTGCTAAAACTATTGTGTGTAAGTCTTTTAGCAAATGTATGTTTTCAGTTGTCTGGAGTAGAAGCCCAGGAAGAGAATTTCTAGGTCATATGGTAATTCGTGTTTATCGATTGAGTAGTTTCTAAATTGTTTTCCAAAGTGGCTGTAATAGTTTGTGAAGGTCCCATAACAAAGTACCATGGACTGAGTGGCTTAAACAACAGAGATATTTTTTTTTTCTCCACTGTGGAGGTGGAAGTTCAAGACTGAGATGCTGGCAGCGTTTGTTTGCTCCTCTTTGGCTTGCAGATGGCAGCTGTCTCCTGGTACCCTAACATAGCCCTTTCTCTGTGTGAACATGCATCTGGTCTCTAGCTGTGTGTCCGGATTCCTCATCTTCTAAGGAGACTGGTCCTACTGGATTAGGGCCCACACAAACAGCCTCATTTTAACCTGGTCATCCCTTTAACAGCCCTATCTCCAAATACAGTTACATTCTGAAGTTCTTGAGTTTAGGTCTTAATATATGAATTTTGAGGGGACACAATTCAACCCCAACAGTGGCCATGCCACTGTTTATACTAGAAATATACAAGGGTTCTAATTTCTCCACATTTTTGGAAACATTTATTGTTGTCTGTCTTTAATTATAGCCATTCTAGTGTTCGTGATTTGCTATTTTGTGGCTTAAAGTTGCATTTTCCCTAACAACTAATGATGTTAAGCATCATTCCATATGCTTATTAGCCATTGTTCTATCTTCTTTGGTGAAATGTTTATTCAAATCCTTTGCATAATTTTAAATTGTTGGCCATCAAAACTGGATACAACCTCTTTTAGTCATTCTTTGAAATGCCTGCAATGATAAAAATAAAACATCTTAGAAGAGTGCATTAAGATACTACCAGAAGGTACATAGAAGTCTTGTACCTCAAAGACATGGAAGTCATGCCCCAAGGTTTTCCAAATACAGTTATGATTAAATTCATTAGCATCTTCTCATAGTTCCAAACATGAGGTTCATCAGTCACTGAGTGGGGGCTGAATCTTGGGAATACTCAGAAACATTCCCTCAGCAGAGAAATACTCTGAATAAGAACATATTAACTATAAGATCATGCTAACTTTTCCTATTCTCCTTCACCATTTATATACGATGATTCCTACTTATTTAACAGTGGGAAAATCCGATCCCTACCAGGGTTTCTAGGCAGACTTTGGAAACAAGGATGCCCGTGTGCCTAATGTTGGTTAGAGGATATTTGTCTTGAACAGTGTTGAACCATGTCTTGCCTTTAAAATGTTTACTGTTAATTGATTGCTGACATCGAAATTATACATATATATGTATATATATATAAAAGGATTTTTAGCTTCTCATTTTTTAAAACACTGACCAGCATGCCTGCATGAATTAATTGGCTGAATGTAGTAATTTACCCTCCTCATTGGTCTCTGGCACTTAGGCTGAATATCACCACCAATAATCTCTATGCTAGTCCTGTTATTTTACTTATAATTCAGTTAAGATAAAAATGAACCCTTTATATCCATCTCACTTCTGAGTTTATAACTGACATTTTTTGGTCAGTCACATCATGAAACTGGGGCAGAGTCACTTGTATCCTTTGGTTCACTGCATAGTCTCCCAAATAATTGCTTTGTTGCTGCCTTGTTCAGGAAAGCATAATGTTATGAACTTTGTGATGGCAGGGCGGTTTTTAAAAATTTTTCTGCTATAACCCAATGCATAGAATAATACCTATAATGTAATAAACATTGAAATATCACTTGTATAATGGGTGACAAACTAGGATATGAAGCCATTATTTACTGTGGTGTCTATTTCTAACTTATTGTTAAGTTCTATCAATTTTAGCTCTGGGTATCTCTCCATCTTTACACTCAGCCTAAAGCAAATCACCACCTCTCTTAACAAGACTATGAAAAAGCCTCCTCAAAGAACTTCCTGCCTCAAATCTGGCTATAATCCACTCTATTCTTTACAGAGAACCCAGGATGTGAAAATATGGTCATTCTTCCTCCTCTGTCACCCTGAACCCATTTCTCCTTAGGATATGTCCCAGGATATAAGGTACAGCACATAATACACCACCTATGGTGTTATTTGTTAGGTGGCAGGAAAACCTCCCTGATTCTTAATGGAGAAACTTCCTGGGAATAATTGATAATCCTTCCTGATTTGCTTATGGGAGAACCCCGAGGAAAATGGATCTGCTCTATTGTGGAAACGTCACCTTTGAACAAAGAATTTATCTGTATATACTGAAAAATACAATGTACAAAGTTCCTGTCATGGTGCAGCAGAAATGAATCTGACTAGGAACCATGAGGTTGTGGGTTCGATCCCTGGCCTCACTTAGTGGGTTAAGGATCTGGTGTTGCCGTGAGTTGTAGTATAGGTCGCAGACACAGCTGTGGCTGTGGCTGGTGGATACAGCTCTGATTAGATCCCTAGCCTGGAACCTCCATATGCAGCAGGTGCGGCCCTGAAAAGACAAAAAAGACAAAACAACAACAACAACAACAACAAAACCAGTGAAAGTTCTTCATTGAAGGAGGATATTCAGAGCCTATACTTCTGCTGTTTCACTGTAGATTTGAATATCATTGTATTAAGATTCAGTAGTCCCCTTCTTCCCTGTGTTACCTGCTTCCTGATCCTCCCCATTCCTTTATGCTGGCAAAACAAACTCAAAACAGGTATAAGGTTAATAATTTTTAGGTATGAGCCATTGCATTTTTGGGGCATCCTTTATTTTGGCCTAGCTGGATTGTAAATGGTTGGGGGCACAAGATTCAATTTATTTGTTGTAGGAAATTTTGAACCTATTACCCTGTCTGAGGCTAGCTTGTGTGACTTGCTCACCTTTGCTGTATTCTCATTTTATGTTAAAATACTTCTGGGATGGGATAATAATTTCTCTCTCTCTACCAGTAAAACTGGTAAATATATAAGTTCACAAGAGAATTGTGCTAATATATATTTTTATTCTACATGGGAAATAGCATTTTTGGAGAATATTTCATTGTGGAGAACTAGATGTGTTTTGCATACAGGTTCACAACCAGTAAATTAAATATGAAGATAAATGGAAGGCACAGGACTATAAATGTAGAGGATTCTTGATGTGAATGTGCCCAAATAACACCTCTTGTGGAAGTAATTATGTGTCTGGATACATAGGCAAAAATATGACTTTGTTCTTACCTGTTATATTCTCATGCTGCACTAGGTACTAAAGACCCCTAAGTCGATTCTGCCATTCCTTTACTGAGTCATGTTGGGTCAAGAAGAAATGTAATAAACAAGTGTTCACTATCCCTCCAAAGTTACTAGGATATCAGCTGCATCAAGACATGCACGGTCTGTATCAGGCAGCCTCTCCTTACAAAGCTATTCCACCTGAAGAGGTAGACATGTCCCAGTGACAGACTGTCCCACTAAGTGTTCTGGGAAAACTGTCTAATACATCTTTCTGCAATGATGGAAAAATCCTATATCTGCCCAATATTCAATATGATAACCAGTACTTGAAATGTGGCTAGTTTGAGGAACTGAACTTTTAATTTTATTTAACTTTAATTGAATTAAATTTAAATAGCCATATGTGGTGAGTGACTACTGAACAGTGCAACTCTAGAAACCTTTTTTTCTCCTAGTTTTATTGAGAAATAATTGATGTACATCCTGTATAAGTTTCACTATATATATGTATGTGAATATATATATACACACATATTATTACTACAATCAGTTTGGCTAATATCCATCATCTCATTAATTAATTTTGTATCCTGAAACTTTACTGAATTCCTGGATGAGCTCTAGTAGTTTCCTCATGTCATCTTCAAACAGCAATAGTTTTACTTCTTCTTTCCCAGTTTTATTTCTTTTTCTTCTCTAATTGCTGTGGCTAGGACTTCTCAAACTATGTGAATAAAAGTTGGGGAGTTCCCATCATGGCGCAGTGGAAACAAATTTGACTAGGAACCATGAGGTTGCAGGTTCAATCCCTGGCCTCGCTCAGTGGTTTAAGGATCTGGTGTTGCCATGAGCTGTGGTGTAGGTCGCAGACATGGCTCAGACCCTGGGTTGCTATGGCTGTGGTGTAGGCTGGCAGCTGTAGCTCCGATTCAACCCCTAGCCTGGGAACCTCCATATGCTGTGAGTATAGCCCTAAAAAAAAAAAAAAAGGGATAAGAGAAGGCATTCCATCATCTCATATAGGTTGAATAAAAAGACAAAAAAGAAAAAAAATGCTCCTTGTAATTAGAACTCTTAGGCTCTACTCTCAAAAATTTTCCTGTATATCATAGAGTAGCATTAACTATAGTGATCATGTTGCACAGTATATTCCTAGCACTTATTTATTTTATAACTAGATGTTTGTATCTTTTGATACCTTCTCCTAGATGCCCCCTTCCACCACCCTCCACCTCTGATAAGTATAAATCTCATCTTTTTCCATGTTCTTTTTAGATTCCATGTATAACAAAGATAATATTTTAGTATTTGTCTTCCTCCAACTTATTTCATTTATCATAATACCCTTAAGTTTCCTCCATGTTGTTGTAAATGATAGGATTGCCTCATATTTAATGGCTGAAAGATATTCCACTGTGTGTGTATGTGTACATACATACATATATGCTATAAGTTCTTTATTCATTCATCCAGTAATGGATGCCTAGGTTTTTTCTGTGTCTTGGGTATTGTAAATACTGCTGCATTATTGGACGTTCAGGTACAGATAGCTTTTTGAGTGAGTGTTAATATAACTGGATTATATTTCAGTTCTATTTTTAATTTTGGAGGGATCCCCTCTACTCTTTTCCTTGTGGTTATACCAATTTACAAGGTCACCAACAGTGCACAACCAACAGTGCACATGGTTTTCTCCATAACCATGCCAGCATTTTTATCTCTTGTTTTTTTGATGATGGTCATTCTAACATATGTATAGTGATGTCTCATAATTTTAATTTGCATTTCTCTAATGATTGGTGATATTTAGCATCTTTTCATGTACCTTTTGGCCTTTTGTATATCTTCTTTGGAAAAGTGTGTATTCATGTTTTTGGTTGTGTTTTTTTTTTTCTGTTGAGTTGTATGCATACTTTATATATTTTTGATATTAATCTCTTATTGGATATATAATTTACAAATTTTTTTTCCCATTCTGTAGGTTTTCTTTACTTTGTTGATATTTTTTTGCTGTACAGAAGCTTTTTAGTTTGATATAATCCCACTTGTTTATTTTTTATCTTGTTACTTAAGCTTTAGGTGTCATATCCAAAAAAATCCTTACCAAGACCCAAGTTGAGGAGCTTTATTTTATTTTCTTCTAGGAGTTTCATGGTTTTAGGTCTTACATTTAAGACTTCAATCCACTCTGAGTTAATTTTGTTGAGTTGTGTAAGACTGGGGTCCAGATATGTTCCTTTATATGTGAATATCCAGTTATCCCAGCACATTTATTGAAGAGACTATCTATTCTCCATTGAGGATTCTTGACTCCCTTGTCAAATATTAATTTATATAGATGCTTGGGTTTACTTCTGGACTCTTGATTCTGTTCCTTTGGTCCATTTGTCTGTTTTTATGACAACACCATACTCTTTTGATTACTATAGCTTTATAGTATAGTGTAACTCAGAAATTGTGATGCTTTCTGCTTTGTTCTTTCTCACAATTTCTTTGGCTACTTAGGGTCTTCTGTGGTTCCATATAAATTTTAGGAGTATTTTTTCTACTTCTGCATTGAACCTATAGTATTGGTATTTTTACAGTATTCTTCCAATCCATGAACATAGATACCTTCACTGTGTCAATTTATTGACCTTTATCATGTCAATTTTGATTTCTTTGTAGCTTTCTGAGTAGATATCATTAAGTTTCTTGATTTATTCCTAAGTACTTAATTGTATTTTTTTGTGTGTGTCTTTTTGTCCTTTTTAGGGCCTCACCCACAGCATATGGAACTTCCCAGGCTGGGGGTCTAATTGAAGCTACAGTTGCTGGCCTATGCCATAGACACAGCAATGCCAGATCTGAGCCATGTCTGTGACCTACACCACAGCTCAAGGCAATGCGGGATCCTTAACCTACTGAGCAAGGCCAGGGATTGAACCCTCAACCTCTTGGTTCCTAGTTGGATTTGTTTCTGCTGCGCCATGACAGGAACTCCGTGTTGTTATTTTAAATGGGTTTTATTTCTTTATTTCTTTTTCAGAAAAAAAAATTGTTACTGTATAGAAACAATACTGACTTGTATATTGATTTTTTAGCCTGCAACTTTATTGATTTTTTTTTATTAGATCTAATAGTCTTTGGCTGATTCTTTAGGATTTCCCTATATAAAATCATGTAATGTGCAAATAGAGACAGTTTTTCATCTTCATTTCCAGTTTTAATACTTTTTATTTCTTTCCTTGCCTGATTGCTCTGGTAACTTCCAGTATTATGCTGACTAGCAGTGTTGAGGGTGAGATGTTGTGAGACATTCTTGTATTGTTCCTGATTTTAGAGGAAAAGCTTTCAATCTTTCACCATTGAGTGTGATGTTGTGGGCTTGTCACATATGGCCCTTATTATGTTGATGTATGTTCTTTCTATTCCTAATTTGTTAAGTGTCTTGTTAGGAATTTTATCGAATGCTTTCTCTGCATATTAAAATGGTCATGCTAAGTGAAGTAAGCCAGTCAGAGAAAAGCAAATACATGATATCACTTATATGTGAAATTAAAAAATGATACAAATGAACATATTTATAAAACAGGACAGGCATAGAAGACAAATCTATGTTTACCAAAAAAGAAGGGGAGAGAGATAAATTAGTATGGGAATAACAAATACACACTACTATATATAAAATAAATAAACAACAATGATTAACTGTATAGCAAGGAGACTATATTCAGTATCTTCTAATAAACTATAATAAAATAGAATTGGGAAAATATAGGCATATACATATAAATGTATAACTGAATCATGTTGCTGTAAAACTGAACAAAATACGACTTTTGCTACATCCCATAAATTCTGATATGTTGTATTTTCATTTTCATTTATCTAAATAAATTTTTAATTTCCCTGTTAATTTCTTCTTTGATCCATTGGTTGTTCAGGAGAGAGTTAATTTTCATGTGTTCATGAATTTTTCAGTCTTTCTCTTGATATTTACTTCTGGTTTCATGCCATTGTAGTCAAAAAAGGTACTTGATATTATTTCAGTCTTCTTGAATTTTCCAAGATTTGTTTTCTGGACTAACAAATAGTCTATCCTAGAAAATGTTCCATGTGCATTTCAGAAGAAAGTTTATTCTATCATTGGATAGAAAGTTCTATTAGTCCATGTGGTCTATAGTGTTGTTCAGGTCTGCTTTTTCTTACTGATTCTCTGTCCTGATGTTCTATGCGTGATTGAGAATGGGGTATTAAAGCTCCCCAATATTACTGTATTATTGTTTATTTACCCTTTAAGCTCTGTTAATTTTTGTTTTTTATATTTAGGTGCTCCAATGTTAGGCACATATTTATAATTGTTATATCTTCTTGATGCATTTATCACTTTATTACTATGTAATGACCTTTACCTTCTTTGTGTCTTTTTAAAAAATCATTTTAAGTCTAAGGTCTATTTTGTCTGCTACAAGTATACCTGCCCCTACCTTTTAATTGCTTACCATTTGATTCAAATATTTTTTAAAATTCCTTTACTCTTAGTGTATGTCTTTAAGGCTAAAGTGAGTCTCTTGTAGGTATCATATATTTGGAATTTTCAAAAAGCCATTTGGCTGTTCCATATTTTTTGATTAAAGAATTTAATCCATTTATGTTTAAAGTAATTTTTGATAGGTAAGAATTTATTATTGTCATTTTGATCATTGTTTTATTATTGTTTTGTAGGTCCATTTTTCTTTGTTTCCTATTCTGCTGTTTTTGGTGTCTGTATTTTGTTGTTTTTTGGTATCAGTATGCTTTGACTTCTTTATCATGCTCTTTTATGTAATTGCTACTTGCTATCCCTGGTGAGTACCATAAGGTTTACACAAAATATCTTAAAAATATAACACCCTGTTTTAAGCTGATAACAAACTAAATTGAATAGAACTCCTAATGTTTATACTTCTCTTTCCCTTCACTTTTTTTTTTTTTCTCTTTTGATGGCTGCACCCACAGGATATGGAAGTTCTCAGGCTAGGGGTCAAATTGGAGCTGCAGCTGCCAGCCTACACCATAGCCACAGCAATTCAGGATCCAAGCCATGTCTCTGAACTAAACCACAGCTTGTGGCAATGCCAGATCCTTAACCCACTGAGAGGGGCCAGGGATTAAATCCACAATCTCATGGATCCCAGTTGGGTTCGTCACCACTGAGCCACAACGACAGCTACCCCCTCACAATTTAAGTTATTGCTTTTTACAATATATATATTTCTTATATTTTTTAAGTAATGACATATTATTATAGTGTTTTTACATTCATTTTTAAAAACTTTTAAACTAGAGTTGCAAGTGAATTAAGCACCACCATTACTGAATTACCAAATCTAACTTTGATTACATTTAACCATTATCATTGAAATTAAATAGTATTTTTTTTTTTTTTGTCTTTTTGCTATTTCTTGGGCCGCTCCTGCGGCATATGGAGGTTCCCAGGCTAGGGGTCGAATCGGAGCTGTAGCCACTGGCCTACACCAGAGCCACAGCAATGCGGGATCCGAGCCACGTCTGCAACCTACACCACAGCTCATGGCAACGCCAGATCATTAATCCACTGAGCAAGGGCAGGGACTGAACTCGCAACCTCATGGTTCCTAGTTGGATTTGTTAACCACTGCACCACAACGGGAACTCCTAAATAGTATTTTTATATTTTGTATAATTTTGAGTAGCATCCTTTTACTTTCACTTGGAGCACATTCTCTGGCTCATATCTTATAAGGCAGTTCTAGTGGTGATGAACTCTACCAATTTTTATTTGTCTGGGAATGTCTTTATCCTACCTTCATTTCTGAAGGACAGCTTTGCTGGTATGCTAATCTGAATTGACAAGTATGTGTGCTAGCCTGGGAGAGGGGCAATTTGGTCAGTGTGCAGCCATTTCTCTTACATTTAGTACACAGTCTGTTTTGGTCTCTGGTGCAGGGGGTGCTTCAGCCTCACCCAGTATTCTAGGTTATCTCAGTGCTGTCTTGACATGAATAGTTGTTAGTTGTTTTTGTCAGGGGAGGAAAGTCAGGAAAGACCTTTGTCACAACCCACCTAGAGGCTGTTTTGAGCCCTGTGCTAATGGTAAATCTCTACCATTAGTTCTGCCATCATAACCCAGATACTTAGCCCATTATGCTCTTTATACTTCTAATCTCCAGCTCTTCATTGCCTCCATTATACTTTATGGATCTGAAGTTTTATAACATCAGTAAACCTCTTGTACCTGAGTTTCTCTACTTTTTTCATCTAGATGAATTTTGACTTTTCCTCTTGAGGGTACACCTTCCCCAGAAGCCATGTCAAATGAAAGGTGATTATTTCCTCATATTTCATGCTCTGTAGGACCTAGTATTAAGTGTCTTAGCTCAATACTGTTTTAGCTCTTCGGTGCTGTTTCCAGGCCATTTTACCACCTTTTTTTTTTTTTTTTCTTTTAAAAATATCCCAGCTACTTTGAAACTTATGTGCTCAGTTCATATCACCTACAGCCAAGTGTCCATCACTTTTCCCAACCACTGGCTCACAGTCATGACTTTGATACAGACTTCCTTTCCATCAGTGTTGGTAATTTACCATTCTTGGTAATTTTGTATGGATTCATTTATATGGATAATTCATTTAACACTTGGCTTCTCATAATCCTGACCCCTTTATCCATAATAATCTCTCTTCTATCTGACTTTTTTCTACAGCTGACTCTTACAGGCATATCTTATAACCATCCCACATTCCAAGTCCCCGCATTTGAGTACCTTATTCCCTCCCACCACTTAAACTTCCAAGGCTCTCACTTCAACAATTATGTGATGAATTGAGACCTCTTGTTTCACTGATGCTTCTATGATCTTAACCTTCAATACTTTCATTATGTTCCTCTTTTTTTCAGCTTGGGGACCATGCCCATCACATATCATGCCCTTTTAAAAACACTCTTCAAACTTGCTTTTCTTTCATTCTCTCAAAATTTCTAAAACTTAAAATGTTTACGATCTGGCCCTTTACTGAAAAAAACTTGCTGAAACTTGCTTCAGAACAATAGTAGTAGTTACAAACAATAGGTTAATAGCATCAAATTTTAAGAGATGTATTTTCACCTTAGCATTGTATAGTCACCAATGAAATTTGAGAATAAAATAACGACATATTCAGATATATAATCTCTTATAAGGATTGGGAGCTTGGGGTTAATAGATGCAAAGTATTGCCTTTGGAATGGATTAGCAAAGGGATCCTGCTCTGTACCTCTGGGAACTATGTCTGGTCACTTATGATGGAGCATGAAAATGTGAGAAAATAGAATGTGTACATGTATGTGTAACTGGGTCACCATGCTGTACAGTAGAAAAAATTATATTGGTGAAATAACAATTAAAATAAATAAATAAATTTACTTCCCAACACACATAATTAAATTCAACCATTTCTACCTTTGTTGCTTTTTTGAACTCCCTCTTTCTCATTTATGTTGTATGCATTTAATTTTCTCAGTAGTTAAATTATAAACTCTAGATAATTGGGGTGTTGAGCAATGACTTTCTCATCAAAAGCACTATGTCTTCATTGGAATCGTGGATTCCAAAATGAGCTCAGATCCAGGATATTGAGTTGATGTGGTTACTGCAGAGGTAAAAATGGGTCACCCCATCCAAAGTCTGGTCTGGGTGTGGACCCTGGTGATACTGCACACACGGAGGGGTTGTGAGAATTTCATTATTCATGTCACGAGGAGTTCCTAGGAAGCAGAGAATGTTTCCATATTTACAAGCAGGTCTCATATGGACTAAGAAAGTCGTGAGAGGTTGTGTGGTGTTTAGTGGTGCGGCAGGAGGTGGGTTCTTACAGAGATGCTGGGACTTGGGTGGTCTGACCTTCCTACTGGTGCCAAGGGGAGCACAGTCCACTCTCCTAAACTTATCCAGATGCGGGTCAGAAAAGAAGGGAGGATTGGGGCTCAGAAGTCATCAACAGGCAAGTGGAATTTTTGACAAGACTCGTTAAGATAATAACAATAATTACCCAATAGCACATCATTTGAAGGTTGATCCTGCCTTTTTCATTTTTGTCAAGTTCCTTCCTTCTAAAAGAGCCAAGTATTAACTTTTCATGTGTATTAGCATATCTAGGAGCAAAAGTATGGCAATGGGTTAGGAGAGTGATCTGATAATATTATTTGGTGGATATTAAGTTTAACTTAAAGGAGCTCATATATTATTTCTAATTGTTTTAAAGTTATAGTTTGTACCATTTTTTTTTTCTTTTTATGGATGCACCTGCAGCATATGGATGTTTCTGGGCTAGGGGTTGAATCAGAGCTATAGCTGCAGGCCTACACCACAGCCACAACAACTCTGGATCTGAGCCATATCTGTGGCTTACACTGCAGCTTGCAGCAATCCTGGATTCTTAACCCACTGAGCAAATCCACATCCTCATGGACACTATGTTGGGTTCTTAACCCTCTGAGCCACAGTGGGAAGTCCTGGTTTGTCCTTTTAAATGTGTTTTCCAGGCAGGTGGCTACAGTTTCATTTGAGAGAGTGCTTGCTAATGTGACCCTTTACAAAATAAATTGTAGGCTTGCAGAACATAAACAAAAGTCCTTCTCTGTCCAGGGCCAATGTTTCCTCAGTGGAAAGCACACATTTGAGACTGGAGACACTGTCACCTTGTCATTTTTGTGGTACACAGCAAGAGCTCTTATATGATTTATGTGATCTCTTTCAGATGACTTTGCAGATGGGTTAAACCTCTAGGCAACAGATACCTGCATAGTTCATTTGGACCAAGAGGTAAGGCTTTTCACTTCTGTGACTGCAGTATCTTGACAGCTTTGATTCCTGCTTTATACTATTATAATACATCTAGACATAGTGCTAAAATATCACTTTATAACCAGCTTCCTATAAGTGGGTTGCCTCTAGGTTGTAATGCAAAGACAATTTTCTCAGTAGCATTTTGTACTTAACAGATGTTTAAAGTGGTATGAGCAGAATACATGAACACTGAAGTAATGTTTCTGAACAAAGTTTGGGATCACATTGTCAAATTTCTTGTTGAACCTATGGAATACTTTAAAAAAATTTTTTTGCCTTGATTTCTTAAATGTTTACATGGTATGTGGTGCTAGTATTTCAGTGGGAGGTTTTTACCTGGTGGAAACTTTTGTTTACTGGGACTTAGGAGGTGTTTCCTTTTTTCTAGTGCACTTAGAAAGATGGAAGACATATGCAGTTTATCCTCTAAACCTGTGAAGAGGGATTTTGCTCATTACTCATTTCCACCAGAAATGACTCACAATGTGATTTCATGAATGCATTTACACACATACTAGTCTTTATTGAATAGGACCTAACATACCTTCTACAGATTATTGGAAAGTATTAGTAATTTCATTGGACTCTAATGCATTAAAAAGTCACTATCTAAATGGTTACTTGTAAGTTTGGAGTATCATAGCTAATTTATACCATTTTTAAGACTCAAAAAAAAGTGTATATATGTTGTTTAAGTTTGGATGTATCTGTATAAGTTTATGCCCTTTCTAGTTTCTTTAGAAAGAAACCTTTAAAATTGTCTTTCCTCTTTCTCCTTTAGTCACCAGCTTTTTCCTTCCCTGTCATGTATGTTATTTTCTTGCTAATTTTCACATATTGGGTTGTATATATACATATTATTATGCCAAATCAAATGCCTAATTGCATTTTTTAAAGTTTAATGTATCTTACTTTTAAAACACCTTACAATTTCTTTAAGTGGATATGCATTGAACATTGTTATGTTTCCTAATTAATTTACCCTTTATCATTGTGAGAAGTCCTCATTATTTCTATTAATAAGCTTTGTCTTGAATTTTTTTCTGATATTAAAATATTCATTCTAGCCTTCTTATACTTACTGTTTCCATAGTAAATTGTTGCCATCCATTTTTTCAACCTATCTGTGTCTTTATATTTAAAGTACATCTCTTATAGGTGGCATACAGTAAGGTCTTGTTTTTTGCAGTACCATCAATCTCTGCTTTTTGATATAATTATTGATATGGTTAAATTTAGGTCTACAGCTTTACTCACTTTATTGTTTAGTTTCTGCTGTTTTGTTTGGTCTTTCTCTTTTCGCCCTTTCTTACTGTTTTTTGGAATATTTGAATATATTTTAATATTCCATTTTATTTATTTATTTATTTATTTATTTATTTATTTATTTACTTACTTACTTACTTACTTACTTTTTAGAGCTGTACCTGTGGCATATGGGAGTTTCCAGGCTAAAGGGTTGAATTGGAGCTACAGCTGCTGGCCTAAGCCACAGCTGCAGCAATGTGGGATCTGAGCCACATCTGCAACCTATGTCACAGCTCACAGAAAGGCCAGATCCTCAACCCACTGAGTGAGGCCAGGGATCGAACCCACATACTCATGGAAACTAGTCAGATTTGATTCTGCTGCACCACAATGGGAACTCCCTTGTGTTCCATTTTAAATTTCATATGAACTTTTGTTATCTCTCTTTATATATATAAACATTTTGTTATTTTTCTGTATGTAGAACAAATGAAATATATGATTTATAATTTAAAATTGAAAAATTTAAACACCCAAATTTTAATATATGAACTAATACCATCAATAAATTATATTACTATTTTTACTGTTTCTATATCTTAAAAGAAACCATTTTTTTACAGTCAGATAAGACATACAAATAGAACACAAATGTAAATTTCACATATACATGCAATTATGTATTCATGCTTATTTTTACTTTGATCCAAAAACTTATAGGAAGTAAAGTTCATGGTATGAAAATTGACATAACTCTCTTGATTAGTATTATTTTAATGAAAATCCTTAAATTTCCCAGAACTATTATTAGGGAGGATATACTATGTTTAGATAACATGTTATATGATTAGTAATTAGAAAAATAATGGATATGGACAAATTTTGAGATTCGTATAAATTTTAAAAACTGCTTATTTTTATTAAAATTGCAGATGAAATTGTTATATACATAAATATTAGTATCTGGTATTAGACTTTAAAATATTTAAACATTTATAAAATAGACATGTTTGTTCTAAATACTCAGAAGTGAATAAAATATGACAAATATTTGAATTTTTATAGGAAATAAATTATGCAACCTACTAATTATTTAGATTATTACTTACTTTACTTGAAGGCACATATTTAAATTACATGCATTTATGTATCATTTTAGTAGTAATAGCTACTTTGATATCAAAGCAAATATAAAAATATTAGGAAAAATTCTTTCATTAAATGTTTTGCACAAATATCCAAACTCTTAGAAAAATTACAATGTCATATTTTCCTGTTAATCTTTCTTGTAGTTTATGGTATCACATTATTCTTAATACAGTTTATTAAAAGAACTTCTTTAGTCAGGAGAATTATGTAAATTTTTATATATATTTTTATATATTATTTATATATGTATTTTTATATATTATTATGCTGTGATGTACAAAAATATATAAGTTACAGGTATACAATAGAGTGATTCACAATTTTTAAAGGTTATAATATAGTTCTTATAAAATATTGGCTATATTTCCCATGTTGTACAATATATCCTTGTAGCTTATTTTATAACATAGTTGTGCCTTTAATCCCCTTCCCATATGTTGCCCCTCCCTCTTCTTCTACCCACTGGTGAGTAGTTTGTGAGTCTGCTTCTTTTTTGTTACATTTACAAGTTTGCTGTGTTTTTAGATTCCACATGTAAGTTATATCCTATGACATTTGTCTTTATCTGATTTATTTCATTTAGCATAATACTCTCTAAGTTCATCCATGTAGCTGCAAGTGCAAAATTTCATTTGCTTTATGACTAATATTCCATTTTGTGTATATATCACATCTTTATCCATTCATCTGTTGATGGACACTTAGGTTGCTTCCATATTTTGGCATTTATAAATAATGGTGCTGTTAGCATTGACATGCATGTATTTTTGAATTGGTGATTTTGGTTTTTTTCAGATATATCCTAGGAGTGCAATTGATAGGTCATATAGTAGTTCATTTTTTAGTTTTTTAAAAAGTCTTTATCCTGTTTTTGACAGTGGCTGCACCAATTTATATTCCCCTCAACAATGTAGGAGGGCTCTTTACTCCATGTCATCTTAAACATTTGTTATTTGTGTTCCTTTTGATGGTTGTTATTCTGGCCAGTGTAAGGTGATGTTTCATTGTGATTTTGATTTGCATTTCCTTGTTCATAGCAACATTGAGTATCTTTTCATGTGCCTGTTGGCCATCTACATTTCCTCTTTGGAAAAACATCTATGGAGTTCTTCTGTTCATTTTTTAATTGAGCTCTTTGGTTTTCTGATGTTGAGTTGTAGAAGCTTTTTATATATGTTGGATATTAATCCCTTAGCAGTCATATAATTTGCAAATATTTTCTCCCATACAGTAGATTGTCTTTTTGCTTTGTTTATAGCTTCCTTTGCCATGCAAAAACTTGTAAGTTTAATTATAAACTGTCTGTTTATTTCTGCTTTTAAATCCTTTGCTTTAGGAGACAAATTCAAAAAATATTGCTTGATTTACGTCAAGTCTTCTGCTATGTTTTCCTCTAGAAATTTTGTAGTATCAAATCTTACATTAGGTCTTTAATCCATTTTGAGTTTATTTTGTATATGGTGTTAGAGATGTTCTAATTTCATTCTTTTGCATGTAGCTGTCCATTTTTCCCAGACCCACTTATGAAGACACTGTCTTTTTTTTCATTGTATATTCTTGGCTCCTTTGTTGTAGATTAATTGATTATAGGTTTGCAGATTTATTTCTGGGCTTTCTATCCTGTTCCATTGATATATCTATCTGTTTTTGTCCTAGTACCATATTATTTTGATTACTGTAGCTTTGCAATATAATCTAAAGTCAGGGAGTGTGATTCCTTCAGCTCTGTTCTTCTTTCTCAAGATTGATTTTGCTATTTGGGGCCTTTTGTGTTTCCATACATATTTTTAAATTTTTTGTTCTAGTTCTATGAAAATGCCACTGGCAATTTGATGGAAATTGCATTGAATTTGTATATTTCCTTGAGTAGTACAGTCAATTTGACAATATTGATTCTTCCAATTCAAGAACATGGTATTTTTTCTGTGTGTTTGTATCATCTTCAATTTTTTTCATTAGTGTTTTCCAAGCACAGGTCTTTTACTTCCTTAGGTTTATTCCTAAGTATTAGAATTATGTTAATTTTAAAATTAAAATAATTTTGACTTTTTTAAGTGTTTTTTTAAAATTTTGTTGAATTACAGTTGATTTACAATATTGCATTAGTTTCAGTGTACAGCAAAATGAATCAGTTAAATGTGTACATGTATCTATTATTTTTTCCCATATGGCTTATTACAGAATATTGAGTAGACCTCCATGTGCTATACAGTAGGTCCTTGTTGTTTATCTGTTTTATATATAGTAGTGTATACATTAATCCCATCCTCCCAGTTTATCCCTCCCACCCATGGTTTCCCCTTCGGTGACTCTAAGTTTGATTTCTAAATCTGTGATTTTTTTTTTCTGTTTTATATGTAGGCTCTTTTGTACCATTATGCTAAATGTTCTAATACAGTTTTGAGTCTAATGCCATTCAGTCTCTGTTTAAATTATTAATTTTCTGGTCCCAGTACCTTAACTAATACACAGTGTGTAAATATATCCAGATATATTTAATACTTCATTTACTGTGATTACAAAGCCTTCAAAAACTTATCTAGAACTATGTCTACTGCTATGTCATATTATTCTCTCTGTGAGGTAAGCTTAACAATATTTACACAAAATCCCATTTTCTTAAACTTTTCAATCTCATCTATTTACTCCTTATCTGAAAAGAGCTTGCTATCACATTTAGGACTAAATAAACTTAATTTTAAAAGAAGCAAAAAATGATTCAATTGAAGCCATTCACTGTCCTCTGCCTTTGTGCTTTAAAGCTTGCTGTCTTTTTATTTTTTTGCATGTCTGCAGATTCACACACATACATACACACCCAAGTCGAGCTTCACATCCAGTAATCACTGGATCATCCCTTATTTAGAGACAAACAACACAGAACCATCTAAACAGAGATACTCAGTGAAGAGTAGCCTATCAATGTTGAGGAATAAAGTAAGGAGTGTATGGCTTAACATAGCAGATTGAATATTATAAGTTTGTATTTCCAAAAACTTATTTTTTATTCCTTTCTTTTTTTCATAATCTTTTATTTTATTTTATTTTTTAATTGTTATTTCCCCAGTACAATTTTTTTTTTTACTGTACAGCATGGTGATCCAGTTACACATACATGTACACATTTTATTTTCTCACACTGTCAGGCTCCATCATAAGTGACTAGACATAGTTCCCAGTGCTACACAGCAGGATCCCATTGCTAATCCATTCAGAAGGCAACATTCTGCATCTATTTACCCCAAGCTCCCAGTCCCTTCCACTCCCTCCCCTTCCCCCTTGTCTATTCTCCAAGTCCATGAGTTTTCCCCTTGGCAGCCACAGGTCTATTCTCCAAGTCCATGAGTTTCCTTTGTGCCATATATTAGATTCCAGATAGAAGTGATATCATATGGTATTTGTCTTTCTCTTTCTGACTTACTTCACTCAGGATGAGAGTCTCTAGTTTCATCCATGTTGCTGCAAATGGCATTATTTCATTCTTTTTTATGGATGAGTAGTATTCCATTGTGTATATATATATATATATATATATACCACATTTTCCTAGTCCAATCATTTGTCGATGGACATTTGGATTGTTTCCATGTCTTGGCTATTGTGAATGGTGCTACAATGAACATGTGGGTGCATGTGTGTTTTTTAAGGAAAGTTTTGTCTGGATATATGCCCAAGAGTGGGATTCCTGGGTCATATGGTAGTTGTATGTATAGATTTCCAATGTACCTCCATACTGTTCTCCATAGTGGTTGTACCAACTTCCATTCCCACTAACAGTTCAGGAGGGTTCCCTTTTCTCCAACCCCCTCCAGCATTTGTTATTTGTGGACTTATTAATGATGGCCATTCTGACTGGTGTGAGGTGGTACCTCAGAGTAGTTTTGATTTGCATTTCTCTAATAATCAGGGATGTTGAGCATTTTTTCATGTGCTTGTTGGCCATCTGCACATCTTCCTTGGGAAAATGTCTGTTCAGGTCTTTTGTCCATTTTTCCATTGGGTTGTTGGCTTTTTTGCTGTTGAGCTGTATACATTGCTTGTATATTCTAAAGATTAGGCCCTTGTCAGTTGCATCATGTGAAACTATTTTCTCCCATTCTGTAAGTTGTCTTTTTGGTTTCCTTTGCTTTGCAGAAGCTTGTCAGTTTGATGAGGTCCCATTGATTTATTTTTGCTTTTATTTCTGTTGCTTTGGGAAACTGAACTGAGAAAATATTCATAAGGTTGATGTCAGAGAATGTTTTGCCTATATTCTCTTCTAGGGGTTTGATGGTATATTGTCTTATAGTCAAGTCTTTCAGCCATTTTGAGAGATTTAACATACAATTTATACTTCCACTTAATTCAAACTTAAAATTAAAGATTTCTCAACTGAAAAATCTTTTCTAATTTATAAGAATAAATTTATACAGAATTAGCCTTTAATAAGAGGAAGGTATCCTTTAATAAGAGGAAGGGTGTTTTTGCAGGATGAACAGCCTTCAGACCAATATACCACAGGATTAGGCTGTTTGCACATCTAGCTTTTAATGACTACTGATTTCTTACATGTTGGCCACTTGAAAATATAAGTTCCTTTTCACTGCTAAAAGGAACACTGTTAAATTCACAGCCCAGCAGGAACGCTAAAGCTGTTTAACCGAAAATTAAATTTGGAAATCAAAAGTTAATTATACAAAGTGAGTCCAATTTAAGATAACACTTTAAATTTAGTTCAAACAAGGAAATAAAATAAAGGGAACTTTTAAATTATTTATTTAAATACTGAAAGTTTTTTATGACTGGGTGGGAGGGTGGGAGGGGGTTAACTTATCTTTTGTATACACATGAAATTACTGATCTTTTTATTTCTACACATTCCTCAGCCCACCTGGAGATTTATGTGAGAAAGAAGAGAAATGACAATAGATTTAAAAGAATGATATTCACTAAGTTTTTCTCCCCACATTAAAACTTTCCAGCAATTTCTGCTCAGATTCTTATTCTCTGGTCAACTGAGTATATGTATACTTTTTTTTAAGGCTTTTAATTTAAACTTTTGATAATTTAGAAAATCTAGCTATATTATTTAACTATTCTGTTGTTTTAACTGAATTGTCCCCTAGAATTTAATTTCATTTCTCATGTTAGTAAATGTATATTTATGTTTGAAACAAATTAAGGCATCTAGAAACTTGACTAAGCAAAGTTTTCTTATACTGAATTAATTTATTCTGCAATTTTTCCCCTCAAATGAGAGAATGCTTGATTATGTCTTGGTAGTTAAATGTGCAAGAATTTAAAACAAGACCTTTTTCTTTCATTGGTGCAGATTGAATGAAAAATAAAAAAACTTTCTTCTTGAAAACAAATCTTCTCTGAAACATTCAAGGCTTTTACCAAATAGCAGTGCATCCAATTTTAATTAAACTTTAATTCATAAGTTGATTCATCTTGAAAAAGGAAAAAGGCACACACATTTGGTGGAGAGAAGTTTTCCTTTCTCTGTTGCTTTGCCCTGTTACATTTTCTTTCCAATAATTTTCAATATCTTTTAAGCCTTTCCCTTTACTTTATCTTGGAGGAAGTTCTTACAGGTTCAATAACAAAAAGATAAGTGCTCAGCTTCACATGAGTGGTAAAGTGACAGGAGTTCTCAACTCTACTCGCAAAATTCCCACTAGGGATTTATAACCTCACTTAGTGTCTGAGGATTTGGCAGTGGTGACATTTACCCTGTCAATTTTCTGTTTAAGTCTAAATGACAGCAGAATTTCGCTGGGAGCATAAACAAAATTCTACATTATATCTATTTGTACAGTCGTCAGAAGCTCTTTATGTCTTTAATTTTTCTTAGTCTTTTGCAAAAGTGAGGTTGGTAATAGAAAATAGTCAATGCAAAAAATCTCGTAACTTTTTCTGACGTTTCAGGGAACAGAGAATGTAAAGGGAAAATAGATACACAATGTCATTCCTACTTTACACTGAAAAGTTATCTGCACATATTTTATTAACTAACACTAGTTCCTAAAAAAGGATTGTTCTCACGCCCAGAAATCCTGTTAATAATGGAGGTTAGAGGTTACATCCAATTTATAGCTGTTGTACTAAAATTTGACACAGATGTCCTTGGAAAGATATCACAAATGATAAAAGCCTGCTTCATAAAATACAGAGCAAGGTATGGTTAAATTTTCTTATGCAGACCTTGCTTTAACTTATTAAATCAGAAAATCAAGTTTTGATTTAGTGTCAGAATCCTTATCAAGAAAGCAAGCCTCTGCAGCTCACATTCTGTACAGGTGATGCCTCTTCAGTCCAGAGATGGTTTTCTCTTTGGGAAATAGTTTTTGTCTTTGTTGGAAAAAACAGAAACCTACATAGACACACATGTATCCCTTTATATTTGACTAATTTTGCTTTTTAAATACTGTGAAATATGTGATATACTGAAAAATCAGAATAGCAAAACAGACAAAGAATCCCCCCACAGCCATTATTACAAAAAAATTAAAGACACTTTTGTAACCTTCTCTGACCCATTTTTTTCTTCTTTCTCTATGACTATTTTATATTCAAATGTCTTTATACTATTTTTATAGATATAAATATGAAGAGCACCAATTCAACCTTCATATTGAAGCTGTTCTGTTTGTTGTATATGTTTTTTTGTATATTGATTTGCATATTTTCATATTGATTGCATATATTTGATTTGCATATTTTTTGTATATTGATTTGCTGGAGTGTGGAATCATGCTTTTTATGAAATCTTTGGTGGATAAAGAAATATACATATTTTGCCACAAATCTAATATTATTCAGCCTTATTCTATCTTTTCCTGAAATTCATTCGTTTTTCTGCTTAAATTCTATTGACTTTTTTTGTCTTTTTATGCCTACACCTGCAGCATATGGAAGTTCCCAGGCTAGAGGTTGAATAGGAGCTACAGCTGCCAGCCTATGCCACAACCACAGACATGCAGGATCTGAGCTATATCTGTGACCTATGCCACAGCTCATGGCAATGCCAGATTCTTAACCCACTGAACGAGGCCAGGGATCAAACCCACCTCCTCATGGACACTAGTCAGGTTCTTAACCCACTGAACTGCAAGAACTCCTTGACTCTTTCTTTTTAATTGGACCAGTTATTGGTAATTGGGTTAATTTCTTTTGTATAGTTTTTTTCTCTCTTTTATGGAACTTCTAGTTTTCTTATATTTTAAAGAAGAGATTCTTGACACCCTGTCATTCATTCAGCCTCTCAGTTATTTTGTATTCTTTGTGCCCCACATTACCTCCCTCTGTGGCTCTTCATCCTCTGTATTCCAAGTTGAGCAGAGTATTCTCTGGGACTGCCCTTCTGAGCTGGCTACACTCTTCCCACTTTCTCTTTCTTGTTCCACTTTTTCAAATACCTTCAAATACCATCAAAAACCCTCCCCAGCAAAGGTGGGTCTGTGCCTTGTTATGGATTTACATCTTCCTTCCTTCATTCCTTCCTTCCCTCTGTCCTTCCCTCCTTCTTTCCTTCCTTCCTCTCTCACTCCCTTCCTCTCTTCCTCCCTTCCTTCCTTCTTTCCTTCCTTCTTCCTTCTTTTGCCCTTCTTTCCCTTTTTTATTTATGCCCTTCTTTCTTTCTTCCCTGTATTTTAAAGATATCTCAAGAAAAAGAGAGAAAAGCATGTGCTCATTAGCAATCTTGGTCCAGAAGTCATTTTAAATTCTTTTGGAAAAAAATTTCAGACTTACAAAAATGTTGCAAAAATAGTACAAAAACAATTCCAAATGCTTTTCATTCAGATTTCCCAAATGTTAGCATTTTACCACATTTTCATTACTTTTTTCCCTTGAGATGTTTGAAAGTCGCAGACAAGATGTCCCTTTTTTCCTCTAATGACTTCAGTGTACATTTTCAAAGAAAATGACATTCTAACATTAGTACAATGATCAAAATAAGGACATTAATGTTGATACAATACTTTAACCTGTAGTTACAATTTATCACTTGTCTAACAAATGTCCTCTGTTGTAGAAGAGAACCTGTTTCTTGCTCAATGTCTAATTCATGAGCACACACTGCATGTCTCTATTTTCTTTTTTTTAAGGTTTAACAAAACCTTTATTTAAAAAGGCTAAAAAGATTGTATGCTAATTTGAATAGCTAGGTTGTATAGGAAAATTCCATTTTTGATGTCCTCCAAGAGTTGAATTCCATTGTGTAAGTATCTGTTCTTTCTTCAGATCTCACTACAGACCGGATTTGAGCAGAGTATGGCTTATACCTTTCCCCTCCAATCATCCTCAGGCTTCAGACAAGGAAATGGACCTTTGAGCGAACAAGCAGCTAACTGGTAAAGGTACCTAGGGAAAGACAAATCTATGAGTGATATAAGTTCCTTACAGACAGTATCCCACTGTACAGCAACATGACTCAGTCATATATATATTTTTAATATTCTTTTTCATTATGGTTATCCCAGGACATTAGATATAGTTCCCTGTGCTATACAGTATTGCTTATCCATTCTACATGTAAGAGTTTGGATCTACTAACCCCAAATTCCCCTTCCATCCCATTCCCTCCCCCTCCCCCTTGGCAAGCACAAGTCTGTTCTCTATGTCTGTGAGTCTGTGTCTGTTCTGGAGATAGGTCCATTTGTGCCATATATTAGATTCCATATATAAGTGATCTCATATGGTATTTGTCTTTCTCTTTCTGACTTAATACACTTAGTATGAGAATCTCTAATCATCCACGTTGCTGTGAATGGCATTATTTTGTTCATTTTTTTATGGCAGAATAGTTTTCCATTGTATGTATGTATATACATTTCTTTATCCATTCCTCGGTTTGATGGACATTTATGTTGCTTCCATGTTTTGACTACTGTGAATAGTGCTGCTATGAACATTGGAGTTCATATATATTTTTGAATTACAGGTTTGTCAAGATACATGCCCAGGAGTGGGATTACTGGATTATATAGTAATTCTATTTTTAATTTTCTGAGGAACCTACATACTGTTCTCCATAGTGATTGCACCATTTTACTTTCCCACCAAGAGTGTAGGAGGGTTCCTTTTTCTCCGCACCCTCTCCAGCATTTGTTATTTGTAGACTAATTAGTGATGGCCATTCTGACTGTTTTGAGGTGATACCTCATTGAAGGTTTTGGTTTTTTTGTTTTTGTTTTGCATTTTTAGGGCAGAATCTGTGGCATATGGAGGTTCCCAGGCTAGGGGTTGAATCAAAGCTGCAGCTGCTAGTCTATACCACAGCCGTAGCAACACAGGATCAGAGCTGCATCTATGACCTATACCACAGCTCACAGAAATGTCGTATCCTTAACCCACTGAGTGAGGCCAGGGGCTTACCCCGCATCCTCATGGATACTAGTCTGCTTCATTACCACTCAGCCACCACAGGAACTCCTCATTGTAGTTTTGACCTGCATTTCTCTAATAATTAAATGCCAAATTATTTATAGTGAGGAGTATTCTGCATTGAAAATCATTTTGAGTGTTACCATTTTTGAGAAAAATAACAATATATCTTTTAGTCATGTTAATCTGTGTAATATAGGAGGCTGGGATACAAGACTCCACTTACCTCCTGAAGTTCATTTTCCCTTGGTGTACAGCAGAGGGCACAGTTTGCTGCATGATTGAATTAATAACTTAGAAAACTGAGGAGGGTTCCTTGGGATAAACAGTGAAAGGAAGGACAACTGAATATATAATAGGGAGTCCATTTAAAAAATATATACTTATAGTCAGATGGTAAGAAAAATTACTTTCACAAGTTATTTATAAAATATGTTTGTTTAATTTTGTCTTCATAGTAACTATAATTTATATGATTATATATAATTTGTATTTTTCATTAGGTTTAATGAGGCTATAATTATTAAATATGAAATAAAGCAATGGGAATACATGCCTATCTAAAAGATAAGAGAAATGCACTTTACTGTACATTGGAAATTGACAGAACACTGTAAATCACTATAATGGAAAAAATAAAAATCATAAAAGAAAAAAAAAAAGATAAGTGAATTACATAAAGGACTGTGCTTAATGTAATACCAAATGATTTCATGAGATTTTAATCACATAAATTGATACAAAGATAGTGCTTGTCATTTAAGAATTATAAATAGCATATGTTTTCCTACTATTTTTAATCTTTCATATTTGGTGTTTACATTTGTCTGACATTTAAGAAATTTCAGTGTGAGAGATACAACAGTATTTTCAGTATTTTAGAAAATGTTGATTCATCTAATTTGATATCTGTGACATCTTTCACTCTTAGCAGTGGGTCTTTGAAATCAGCTAGTTTACTGAGTGGTGAATTAGGAGCCTGTTTTAGAAAACACAGTATCATAGGAATTTATACGATTCTCTTATTTCCCTTTGGGTTAACATAATAAGGAGTAGATGACATCCCTGGGCCCGTGAGGTCTCCCTTTTGTTTTGAGGTGTCAGGCTCAGTTTTAGTGGAGAATGTGCAAAAGGCCAGGTTAATTCCATGGTGCAGCCTTTTACAGTGAGTGGAAAAAGAGAGTATACCCTACTCTCCTCACTGAGGAGGTACCAAAGACCTTGTTCAGATATAGTTTACTAGTTTTGTATCAATTTAAAAATATGCACAGGTCTTCCACTGAGCTCTGGAATACATGACATAAAGTTTTTAAGCTCAGGTAGCTCATAACTGAGCAGAAAGACAGATACACCAGCTTAGCTATAATTTAATATGACAAGGCTTAGAATCAGTCTAGCCAGGCATGTACTTACAATGTAAAGAACAGTGTTCACCAAATTTTAGAACCCAAATATAAGTGCCATTCATTTAGACTTATAAATTTGTTTCTTTCAGACATGGAGGTCTTTATGTAAACAGAGTTATAAGCAAACTAAAATAAAATGAAAAATAAATCTTCATTCACTTGCCATTAGACTTAGGACAAAATGCAAAATTCTTCCTGTCTCTGTGTGTGTGTGTTTTATTTTTTCTTTTATTTTTATTATAGTCAATGTAGAGTGCTGTGTCAATTTCTGCTGTACAGTATAGTGACCCAGTCAAATACATATACACATTCCTTTTCTTATAGTATCTCCATCATGGTCTATCCCAAGAGACTGGATATAGTTCCCTGTCCTGTACAGCAGAACCTCATTGCTTATCCATTCTAAATGTCACAGTTTGTGTCTACTAACTCCAAACTCCCAGTCCATTCTTTTGAGGCAGATGTGATCTGATCCCTGGTCTGAGGTCCAGTTTCACCTTCCTCCTCCTACCCATGCTGGCTCCTGGCCATATCTGCCTCCTTGATATTTCTAAGATATGCCTATTGCTTTTGCAGGGCAGGTATTTGCCTTCTCTCTTTTCCTGGAATCTTCCTCGCCCAGATGTGCTAATTACTTCCCTCCCCACCTTATACTCTTTGCTCAGAGGTCACCTCCTAGAATGCCTTTCTGAATCATCTCATGTACAAGAGCAACCTCCCATGCCTTTTCCAAATCAATGCTTTTCTGCACCACGCTAATCCTAATTGATAAGCGTCTATTTATTACTGACTGACCCATTAGAATGTAATCTCTAAAGAGCAAGAACTTTTTCAGCTTTATTTAATAGTGTCCTTAGCACTTAAAATAGTGACTGAATTTTAATTTAAATGTGATAAATACAGAATTCAGTAATTACTGAGATATATCATTGTTTTGTCCTTCCTCATGGTTAGTTGTTTGGAACACAGCTCCTCAAAAAAAGCAAGCCAGAAAGACTCAGATGTCCCTCCCAGCTCTATGTTTCAGGTACCTGTCCTAACATAATCCTTGTGCTGGTGTAGGGCTTTAGGAGCAGCCTCAGGTGTGCACAGCACGCCATCTCATTTGCACTGGCTTCGTGCAGAATTATCAGCAGGTTCTGCTTTGGGGTGCCCTAATTTCTTGTCACTTTTCATATAAAGTAACCATCATTGCCTTATCATCAAACTTTCCAATAAGTTTAGGCCAAAAGAAGAAACACTAAAGTACTGGTTAAATTATAACTGACATTAATGCAGAAGCATATTACAGGTGAAAATATTCAGGCTCAAGAAAGTAACATGCCAGTGAAGAAAAAAAGAAAAAAGAAAAAAATGAGGGGGAACAAGCACCTGAAGAGAATTGTCCAATTTAGGTCTAATTGAAAATGAGTGGTTCACACATCAACTATTTAGAATTTGTGCTGTACTGGGAAAAAAAGTCAAATTGCACCCAGAGCACTATGTTACCATGAGATGGGACCTGACCATTAAAAGCTGACTACAAATGTTCAATTATTTTCTAATGTCAACAAAATATAATTGAATTATGCAAAATGACATCTCATTAGCACCCAGTTAACTGCTTGAATCAGTGGCAATAATTTCCCCTCCATTTTTCTCTAAAATAGCAGTGATTTAGAAACCTATAACAAGCTTCAGAGTAAGGCTGCTAAAAGTTATTTCTCATTATGTTTAAGGTGATGGGGAGGGGATCATCAGGACTATGTAACCTTACCTGTGTTAAACCATCCTGAGTTAGTCCTAATAGGTTGATGGTAGTACTGTTTTCAATCATTAAGTCCCCAAATTGGGAGCATGCTTAGATGTATCTCCTACCTTTGTGGGTGTGGTACAATAATTATAATCAGGTCAGATCAGAAACTTGATGGAGAAGAGTAAACTAATATTTATTGACAAGTTCTGTAATATCTAAAGAAACAAACTAAAAACTTTTTATTATAATGAAGACTGAAAATTCAGAGTTTTTTGATCGTCAGTGTGCTGGCTTGAGACATATGTTGGCACCTCTGAGGCAATATGGTGTAAGGAAGATGCTTGACATATATACACACTACTACATATAAAATAGATAACCAACAGTGACATACTGTTTAGGACAGGGACTCTATTCAATACTCTGTACTAACCTATATGGGAAAAGAATCTGAGAAAGAATGTCTGTATGTATAATTTATTCACTTCGTTGTACACTTGAAACTAATACAACATTAGTTTTAAGTATATGCCAATAAAATAAAAAAAAAAGTATGATTGAGTTCGGCAGACGTGGGATGAAATGAGCAAATCCTCTTGGCGGCAGTTCATGTCAGAGTCCCCTTTGGCTGGTATGAAATGTTCCCTGGGTTTTCTCCCCGAAGCGAATGAGGAAAATGCCTGACAATGAATACACTCTCGATTAAAGGGAGCTAATAATTTCACAGTAGTAATATTTCAAGTATTCTAAAAAACAAAGCAAAAACAAATTTACTTGAGTTCCCAGTTAGCTTCTTGTACTTATGGTCCCATTTTCAAAAATAAAAATAAAAAAAAGTATGACTGGCTTTCGTGAAAAGACAGATCATTCTATGTTTTCATGTAATTAAAAAAAATCAACTTTACTGAGATATTGTTCCCTATAATAACATGCGCCCATTTTGAATGTAATTTTGATGTTTTAACAAATTTGCATACATCTGTATAACCTGCTATTACAATCAAAATACAGCACAAATCCACAATATTTTCCTTGTACCCTGTCCCAATCAGTCTTTCCCCCACCGCCCCAACTCCCAGAGCCATATGTGCTTTCTCTAGTGTATATTTGAGTCATCTTCTCGAAAGGCTCATATAAATGGAATCATATGACAGGTAAACTTTTGTATCTGGCTTCCTCCATGAAGCATAATGGTTTTGAGATACACCCTTAGTCGTTTATTAATTTATTTTCATCACTGACCCAGTGGTCCCATAGTATGGCTGTGACACTCTTGTTTACCTAGTTACCTGTTGGTACACATTTAGGATCTTACTGAAGAATAAAGCTTCTATGAATATTCACACAGAGGGCTTTGCGAAGGTGTGTTTTCACTGATGTTAAGGAAATTCATAGGAATAGAATTATTGGGCCATTATAGTAAATAAATATTCAACATTGTTAGAAATTCCTAAATTGTTTTCCAAAGTGACTTCTGTTTTTTCTCCCAGTAGCAATGTGTGAGACCTCCATCTTTCCCATGTTCTTTTCTTTTTTTTAAATTTTCTTTCTTTTTTCTTTTTCTGTCTTTTTAGGGCTGCACTCGCACATATGGAGGTTCCCAGGCTAGGGGTCTAAATCAGAGCCATTGCTGCCAGCCTACACCAAGGCCACAGCAACACCAGATCTGAGCCACTTCTGTGACCTACACTACAGCTCACAGCAACACTGGATCCTTAACCCACTGAGCGCGGCCAGGGATCGAACCACAACCTCGTGGTTCCTAGTTGGATTCATTTCTGTCGCGCCACGATGGGAACTCGCCATGTTATTTTCAACACTTTGTGCAGTGAGTCTTTTTAATTGTAGACATTCTGTGGATTAGCGGTTGCCATGGGCTCTCACTGAGGTTTCACTGTGAATTTCCCTAATAACTAATGATGTCAAACATCTTTTCCTGTGCTTCACATTATTGTTTTTCTTCTTATTATCAAATTCTAAGAGATTTTTATATTCTCTGGATACAGGTTCTTTGTCATATATGTATTATTCACATATTTTTTCCCAGTCTGTGCTTTGCCTTTTTATTTTCTCATGAGTCTATTTTGAAGAACAGGAGTCTCTAATTTTAAGCAAGTCCAGCTTAGTAATTTATTTTATTTTATTTTCCCACTGTACAGCAAGGAGATTAAGTTATCCTTACATGTATACATTACAATTATATTTTTTTTCCCCACCCTTTGTTCTGTTGCAACATGAGTATCTAGACAAAGTTCTCAATGCTACTCAGTGGGATCTCCTTGTAAATGTATTCTAAATTGTGTCTGATAACCCCAAGCTCCCAATCCCTCCCATTCCCTCCTCCTCCCATCAGGCAGCCACAAGTCTTTTCTCCAAGTCCATGGTTTTCTTTTCTGAGGAGATGTTCATTTGTGCTGTATATTAGATTCCAGTTATAAGTGATATCATATGGTATTTGTCTTTGTCTTTCTGGCTCATTTCACTCAGGATGAGAGTCTCTAGTTCCATCCATGTTGCTGCAAATGGCATTATGCCATTCTTTTTTATGGCTGAGTAGTATTCCATTGTGTGTGTGTGTGTGTGTGTGTGTGTGTGTGTATACCACATCTTGCTAATCCAATCATCTGTTGATGGACATTTGGGTTGTTTCCATGTCCTAGATATTGTGAATAGTGCTGCAATGAACATGCGGGTGCACGTGTCTCTTTTAAGTAGAGTTTTGTCCAGATAGATGCCCAAGAGTGGGATTGTGGGGTCATATGGAAGTTGTATGTATAGATTTCTAAGGTATCTCCAAACTGTTCTCCATAGTGGCTATACCAGTTTCCATTCCCACCAACAGTGCAGGAGGGTTCCCTTGTCTCCACAGCCCCTCCAGCACTTGCTATTTGTGGATTTATTAATGATGGCCATTCTGACTGGTGTGAGGTGGTATCTCATGGTAGTTTTGATTTGCATTTCTCTTAAAATCAGCGATGTTGAGCATTTTTTCATGTGTTTGCTGGCCATCTGTATATCTTCTTTGGAGAAATGTCTATTCAGGTCTTTTGCCCATTTTTCCATTGATTGATTGGCTTTTTTGCTGTTGGGTTGCATATGTTGTTTACATATTCTAGAGATTAAGCCCTTGTCAGTTGCATCATTTGAAACTCTTTTCTCCCATTCTGTAAGTTGTCTTTTTGTTTTCTTTTGGGTTTCCTTTGCTGTGCAAAAGCTTTTCAGTTTGATGAGGTCCCATGGGTTTATTTTTGCTCTAATTTCTATTGCTTTGGGAGACTGACCTGAGAAAATATTCATGATGTTGATGTCAGAGAGTGTTTTGCCTATGTTCTCTTCTAGGAGTTTGATGGTGTCCTGTCGTATATTTAAGTCTTTCAGCCATTTGGAGTTTATTTTTGTGCATGGTGTGAGGGTGTGTTCTAGTTTCATTGCTTTGCATGCAGCTGTCCAGGTTTCCCAGCAATGCTTGCTGAGTAAAGTGTCTTTTCCCCATTTGATGTTCTTGCCTCCCTTGTCAAAGATTAATTGACCATAGGTGTCAGGGTTTATTTCCGGGTTCTTTATTCTGTTCCATTGGTCTGTCTGTCTGTTTTGGTACCAGTACCACACTGTTTTGATGACTGTGGCTTTGTAGTATTTCTTGAAGTCTGGGAGAGTTATGCCTCCTGCTTGGTTTTTGTTTCTCAGGATTGCTTTGGCGATTCTGGGTCTTTTGTGGTTCCATATAAATGTTTGGATTGTTTGTTCTAGTTCTGTGAAAAATGTCATGGGTCATTTGATAGGGATTGCATTGAATCTGTAGATTGCTTTGGGTAGTATGGCCATTTTTACACTATTGATTTTCCCAATCCAGGAACATGGAATATCTTTCCATTTCTTTACATCTTCTTTGATTTCTTTGATTAATGTTTTATAGTTCTCGGCATATAGGTCCTTTACCTCTCCAGCTTAGTAATTTTTATTTCATGGTTTGTGCTTTTTGTCTTTTATGAGAAGAAATAACCCCAAATTACAAGTATTTGCTCCCACTTTCTCTTAGAATTCTGTAGCTTTAGCTTTCATTAAATTGATCATCAATTTATCACTTTTTATAATATGATAAAGTTAAATATAAAGATTTATTTTTTCTTCATATAGATATAAAAATTTTTTAGGATCATTTGTTTAAATATTATCACTTCCCCAATGAATTTCCTCATCACCTTTGTCAAAAATCAATTGACTATATACATGAATGTTTATGAACACAATAGTGTAGGTATTGGAAAACTTATTTTGTAAAGGGATAAACAGTAAAATTTTAGACTTTTCAGCATGTGCAGTATCTGCTACAGCTCTAAACTCTGCTATTATAGCATGAAAGCCAGTATAGAAAATGTGTAAATAAATGGGCATTGCAGTGTTTCAATAAAAGTTCATTCACAAAAACAAAAGCAGGAGGCTAGCATGGTTTATGGTTAGTTAACTCCTGTGTTGCATTTCATTGATCTATTGCCAATACAAAAATCTACTATTATAACTTTATTACAGACCCTGAAATATAGCCATGTTATTCTTTTTCAAAAATTTTTAATTTTTATGACTTTGCTAAATCTAATTGTCATCTATTTATTCATAGATTCTTTAAACTATATGGATACATGATCATGTCATTTGCAAATAGTATAGTTTTATCACTTCCTTCCCATTCTGTGCTGTATAGTTCCTCTTCCTGCCTTATTCTAGTGGCTTAAACTTTCAGTAAGGCGTTGAAGTGGCAAGAACTTGCCTAGTTTGAAATCTTATGGATAAAGAATCCTGTTTTTAATCATTAAAGATTCATGTTATCAATAAGTTTTATTGATATTATTGATAATGTGTCCCAAGACATGTTTCTTTGAAAACTCCATCTTGTCCTTCTTTACTTTATCCCATCTTCTTGTCTTACTTTATCCCATCTTCCTGCTTTGAAAAACAGTCACAGTGCTGGTAAATGACTTAAGCTTAAGAACAAAGACCTAAAAGCATAAGTGACTTATGTGCCTAGAGGTCAGAGTTAGAGCTTAACCCTTTACCACCTAAGTGGCTTTTTAAATAGTAAAAGAACTTATATAATAGTAAACAAACCCTGTATCATCCACGCATAGCCACTCCTCACTTGATCTCACCTAAAGAGCACAATAAAAGCAGTGTGGATTCTTGAGGCAGGGCTCTTGGTCCCTGAGACCTTGAGTCCCCCGGTTCCCAACTTTACTTAAGATAAATGTCTCTGTGTCTTGTTTTGTGTTAACTTTTTTTCCTTAAGTTCCACAGCACCCGTTCTTCAGCCCCATCCTGCTGAGCTGGCCCCGGCAATAATGATGGCTGTTTTCAGGTTGATGAAATTACCTTCATTTCCTAGTATACTGAGAAAGTTTATTACAAGTAGGCTCTGCATTTTGTCAAGTGCTTTTCTTTTCCAATATCGATTGAGATAATAAAATTTATTTTCCTTTTAGTCTATTAATATGGAAAATTATATTGACTCATTCAAATTCCTGGGATACCCTCTGGCAATGAATGAGAGTTTTATCAACATTTTTATGAGTTCAATAAAAAATAATTTTAGTCATTCTGGTGTATATATGTGTGTACGTGTGTGATTAGGGGTTTTAATTTGCACATTTCTGATGGTTAATAATATTAAGCATTTTCTTTAGGAGTGTACTGGCCATTCTTATACCTTCCTTTTTGAGGTGACTTTTTTTGTTCACCATTTTAAAAACTTGGGTTGTCTTTTTACTACAGTTGTAGGAGTTATTTAAATATTTTGGACACCAGTCCTCTGTTGGAAATATTTGTCACAAATGTATTCTCCCAGTCATGGCTTTTCTCTCAGCTTTTTTTAAAAATTTATTTTATTTTCCCACTGTACAGCAAGGGGATCAAGTTATCCTTACATGTATACATTACTTTTTTTTTTTCCCACCATTTGTTCTGTTGCAACATGAGTATCTAGACATAGTTCTCAATGCTACTCAGTGGGATCTCCTTGTAAATCTATTCTAAGTTGTGTCTGATAACCCCAAGCTCCCAATCCCTCCCACTCCCTTCCTTTCCCATCAGGCAGCCACAAGTCTGTTTTCCAAGTCCATGATTTTTTCTGTGGAGATGTTCATTTGTGCTGTATATTAGATTCCAGTTATAAGTGATATCATATGGTATTTGTCTTTGTCTTTCTGGCTCATTTCACTCAGTATGAGATTCTCTAGTTCCATCCATGTTGCTGCAAAAGGCATTATGCCATTGTTTTTTTATGGCTGAGTAGTATTCCATTGTGTGTGTGTGTGTGTGTGTGTGTGTGTGTGTACCACATCTTCTGAATCCAATCATCTGTTGATGGACATTTGGGTTGTTTCCATGTCCTGGCTATTGTGAATAGTGCTGCAATGCACATGCGGGTGCACATGTCTCTTTTAAGTAGAGTTTTGTCCGGATAGATGCCCAAGAGTGGGATTGCGGGGTCATATGGAAGTTGTATGTATAGATTTCTAAGGTATCTCCAAACTGTTCTCCATAGTGGCTGTACCAGTTTACATTCCCACCAACAGTGCAGGAGGGTTCCCTTGTCTCCACAGTCCCTCCAACATTTGTTATTTATGGACTTATTAATGATGTCAGTTTTCTTAATAGCATTTTTGGATACTAAGCCTTTAATTTTCATGAAGTTCTATATGTTAGCTATATTTCTTTTTAGCGATAGTGCTTTTGTGTTTTCTTGTAAGGAAATTTTGCTACTTCAGGTTTGTAAAGGTCTTCTCTGACATTTCTTTCTCTGCTTATAGTTTTAGGCTTTTATGTTTTTGTCTATGATTCATCACACATTTTAGTCCATGGTAAAAGTTGAGGATCATTTATATGAGGATCTTTATAGATAGCCAGCTGTTCTGGTACCATTTGTTGAAAAGATCCTTCGTTTCACATTTACTTTGGCTTGTTTGTCAGAATTGTTTGACTGGATGTTTGTGAAACTATTTGCTGTTCTATTCCATTGATCCATTTAGCCTTTCACTGGTAACACTGATGTGATTATTGTAGCCTCATAGGATGTTTTTAAATCAGATAAAATGCCCTCCAAATTTATTTTTGAAGATTATTTTGTCTATCCTAGATCCTTTGATTTCCGTGTACCTTTTAGAATAAGCTTGTTAATCTCTGCAAAAAGGCTTCTTCAAATTTTGATCGAGGTTGATTAGATTTGAAGATTTATACTTTATTTTTATTGATTCTTTCAATTCATGTCCCTTTTATTTCCATTTTTTAAAGATTCTATTTACTTTATCCCAACAATGTCTCATAATTTGAGTATGAGATCTTGCACATATTTTATTACATTTATTCCTAAGTAGTTTATATTTTTATGTTCAATGGCAAATTTAAAAAATTATACGAGGTACAGGAGTTCCCATCATGGCTCAGTGGTTAACAAACCCAACTAGTATCCATGAGGATGAAGGTTCAATCCCTGGCCTTGTTCAGTGGATTAAGGATACAGTGAGGCTGTGAGCTGTGGTGTAGGTTGCAGACATGGCTCAGATCCTGTGTTGCTGTGTGTGGCTGGCAGCTATAGCTCCGATTTAACCCCTAGCCTGGGAACCTCCATATGCTGTGGGTACGGCCCTAAAAAGACAAAACAAAATTATACTACACCGTACATTTTCAGTGCATAAGAATACAATTTTTATCTATTGACTTTTTATTCAATAACATTGGCAATTGAGTTATTAATTCCTTTTTTTTTCTTTTTGGTTGAATCCTTAGGATTTTCTACGTACACAATCATGTTATCTGCAAATAAATACAACTTCCCTTGTTTCCAGTGTTTATGTATTGTATTTCCTTCTCTGACCTTATCACATGGGATAAGGTTCTCTATTACAATAGTGAATAGAAATAGACATGGTGATGACGGAAATCCTTGCCTTGCTCATGATTCTAGGAGGAAGATATTCAGTATTTCATTATTAAGTATGTTGTTAGACATCATGGGTCAATAGGATTTGTTCATCTTAGGTGCAGAGGATGTGGGTAAATTGCCTGTAGAAAATAACAATACCGAATTAAAGTAAATTGGCTATTGTATTCTCATAATGTGACAGAACTTAAACAATGTCAGCGTTAGGGGCGGAACTGCATTTCCCCCTTTATACCTGTGTCATGATGTGTAAAATTATAACATACCTTTTGTTCTCTAATTGATTTTAAAAATTTCTCTTTGTCTTTGGATGTCAGTAGTTGACTATGATGGGCCTAGATGTAATTTATTTATTCTGCCTCATGTTGTATTGAATTTTGATATGTGGTTTATTATATTTCATCGATTTTGGAAAACTCTTGAGCATTGTTTTTAAAATTATTTTCCCTTATTTTTCATCTCTTCTCATTTTGACTCCAATTATACCTATGGTAGTTAATTTGATACTGTTCCACAGACATTGTATATTTTACTCTTTTTTTTCCCTTTTATTTTCTCCTTATATTTTACTTTGGATAATTTCTATTGACCCAAGTGTACATTAACTGATTTTTTTTTGGGGGGGGGGGTTGGGCCAGACTGCTGAACAACGTATTGAGAGAATCCCTATTCTCTGATATTGCGTTTTCATTTTTGGTATTTCGATTTGCTCTCTTATGTACTTTTCATTTATCTGCTGAAATTCTCCATCTTTCCCTGCGTATTGCTCACATTTGCAATCAGATTATTTTACATGTTTATTATTGTAACTTTAAAGACTTTAGGTCTAGTTTTATAATTTATCGTTTCTCTTGTTGATTGGTCATGTCTTCTTTGTGTGGTTTCTATCTTTTTATTCTTCACTGTGCATTAGATATTAGAGGCTAGAGAGACCAAAGTAAATACAAATTATGCTCAGGCATGATGGTGCCACTTTAGTCAGTGTGCTACTGTGGAGCATTGAATCACATTTGTAGCTAAGATGAGTCTGGATTTTGTGGATTTTTTTCCATTGGCTTCCAATGATATGAAGGTGGGTAGAGGGCCTCTTCAGCAGGGTTTGGGTTTAGAAGGCCTCAGGGCTTCTTCTCAGTCCTACTCCTCTATCATCAATCTTCTTTTTAAAATATTTTTTTTAAAAAGTAAAGTATAGTTGCTTTACAATGTGTCAATTTCTGGTATCAAAGTGGCCTAATCATACATGTATTTAAATTATTTTTCTCGTACTATCTTCCATCATATTCTTTCCCAAGTGATTGGATATAGTTCTCTGTGCTGTACAGTAGGACCTCATTGCTTATTCATTTTTAAAATGTAATAGTTTGAATCTACTAACCCCAAACTCGCCATCCATCCCACTCCCTCCCCCTTCCCCCTTGGCAACCACAAATCTGTTCTCCATGTCTGTGAGTCTATATCAGTTTTGTAGATAGGTTCATTTGTGCCGTATTTTAGATTCTACATATAAGTGATATCAGATGGTATTTGCCTTTCTTTTTCTAACTTGCATTACTTAGTATAAGAATCTCTAGTTGCATCCATGTTGCTGCAAATGACATTATTTCATTCTTTTTTAATGGCTGAATAGTATTCTATTGCATATATGTACCACATCTTCTTAATGCTTTCATGTGTTGAAGGACATTTAGGTTGTTTGCATGTCTTGGCTATTGTGAATAGTGCTGAAATGAACCTATGGGTGCATGTATCTTTTTGAATTGTAGTTTTGTCTGGATAGATGTCCAGGAGTGGAACTGCTGGATCATATGGTAATTCTATATTTACTTTTCAGAGAAACCTCCATACTGTTCTCCATGGTGATTTTACCAATTTACATTCCTACTAAAAATGTAGGAGAGTTCCTTTTTCCCTATACCCTCTCCAACATTTGTTTTTTGTAGACCTGTTAATGATGACCATTCTGACTGGTATAAGGTGGTACCTTATTGTAATGACATGATAATATACCCAGAAAATCCTAAAGATGCTACCACAAAACTATCAGGGCTCATCAGTGAATTTGGTAAACTTGCAGGATACAAAATTAATACACAGAAATCTATTGCATTTCTATATACTCACAATGAAATATCAGAGAGAATTTAGGGATTTCATTTACCATCTATCTATCCTAAATCTTGTACAAATGAGTGGTGTCCATCCTGGGAGGTGTCTGACTCAGCTCTCTGCCTGCCACAGGTGTCCTGTCCCAGGGTCACAGTGGGGGTGTCTGGAGATTTTCTCTCACACTTTTCCTGTCCTCACTCTTCAGTAAAGTTGAGTGAGTTTAGTAAACACAGGTTTCTTTGCCTTCTCCGATCTCCAGTAGGTCTGAGACAGGAGCCTGTAGTTCCTCCTCAGCCTGTTCCTATAGGGACCATTTTCTCCTGTGACTTTCTTTTTTTTTTTTTGCTATTTCTTGGGCCGCTCCCGCGGCATATGGAGGTTCCCAGGCTAGGGGTCGAATCGGAGCTGTAGCCACCAGCCTACGCCAGAGCCACAGCAACGCAGGATCCGAGCCGCGTCTGCAATCTACACCACAGCTCACGGCAACGCCGGATCGTTAACCCACTGAGCAAGGGCAGGGACCGAACCCGCAACCTCATGGTTCCTAGTCGGATTCGCTAACCACTGCGCCACGACGGGAACTCCACCTGTGACTTTCTGTTCTAACTAGAAGTGGAGGTCTTAATGTGATTTTTGATGAAAAGAGCTACTTGTACTTGATTTTTAAAGTGATTCATTTATCGAAGTTTCCTTTATGGTTGGTTTACTGCATTTTTAAAAATTAAAATTAAAGTTTTTTTATGTTTTTGTCTTTTTAGGGCTGCACCCATGGCATATGGAAGCTGCAGCCACCAGCCTACACCACAGCCACAGCTATGCCATATCCAAGCCTCGTCTGCAACCTACACCACAGCTCATGGCAATATCTCATCCTTAACCCACTGAGCAGGGCCAGGGATCAAACCTGCATCCTCATAAATGCTAGTCGGGTTAGTTACTGCTGAGCCACAATGGAAACTCCTGGTTAGTGTACTGTTAATACTTTTGTGAGGTTTGAGAAATCTTTACCTTTCCAAGGACACAAAGATATTCACCTCTCTTTTCTTCTAAGAGCTTGATTGTTTCCTGATAATAACTTTAGTGAAATTTGAATTCTACTCGAAAGTCGAGGAAAAGCATATTAGATTGAGGAATGAATATTTTGTATTCTACTGAGGGTGGAGCCCTTCCTTTGCTCTGTATGTGGTTTTTCTTTCTTTTTTTCCCGGCTTTCACTGGGTTTGAGAAAAGGGGCAAATAATAGTAATGCTTTTACTTTTCTCCTTTCAATCAGTTTCTTTTATTGCTCAATGTTTTTAGCTTTTAGAGAATTAGTATAATTCCCTAACATCTTTGAAATTACATGAATTCATCTGAACTAATTAAGATTTTAATAACACTCTTCCAGTTTGTATCAACATAAAGGGAATTTAAAGTGGATGATTTAATCCTAGTGTAAATGTGGTCAGAAAGGAATAGGGTGCAATTTTTAAAATGTAATATGACTATATCTATGGCTCCAGAGATTTTATTGATTTTACCTCTCTCATCAGTCATATTCCAATTACATGGTCCAGTCTAGATTCATATGAAGCAATCCATCTATTTTTTGTGTTACTGACCAGATCTGGTTATTAGAAGAAAAATCAGTCATCAAGATATTTGGAATAAAAATATTTTAGCCTTAATTGAAGACTAATTTCTTTTAGTTCATAGGCTTATTTAAAGCTATGTTTATAGAATATTAATATTTCAGAGGGAAGATCTCTGTGATAGTTCATATTAATCTTTTTTGACATTTGGAAGATATAATCCTTATAGGTGACATATATGATACATGATTTGTGCTATTTAAAAGTGGTTAATTTAAATTTTCTTTTCTGTAAATATATCCACTGGAGTGAAGGAAAAATTGTAGAAAGGCCTACATTTTTATTATCACAAAATAATTTTGAAATCTTTAGAAGTTTGTCTTTTTTGTGCCTTTGTTCTTATAAACAGTTATATTATGGTAACTTATTGCTGAAGTCACATAATTTTGTTTTCATAGAAAACACTGTGTTGCCAAGACTGGGAATATAGGTCTCTCTGTTTTTGCACTAAAATGTTACATGTGCCATTTTTATAGAAAAAAAATAATGTTTTTCTCTTTCCAGGGATATGAATATTTTTCATTGGAGTGTATTAGAATTCCATCTTCTAGATCATTTATCAGTGAGAAATAATATTTGTTCTTTTGACTCATATTTTTTAATGCACCCTTTGTATTAAGTGCTCCCAGACATACAGATGAACATGACAAAGTATAATATTATTGGGAAAAAAAAAGGAATTTTGTGCCAACTTAAAAACTGTGAATCTAGCCATTAGTGCTTTCAGAATTCTAGGGGGTCAAGTCTAGTTGAAATTGGAAAGTAAATTAACCATTAAGTTCCTAATTATTGTCACAAATGTTTGTAGCAAATGCCTAGTCTGAAATGTTATTTTTTAAAAAAATTTTATTAAAGTATAGTTGATTAACAATGTTCCTTCAATTTCTGCAGTAGAGCAAAGTGACCCAGCCCCGCCCCCCCAACCACGTTCTTTTTCTCATAGATCCTCCATCATGTTCTAATACAAGAGATTGGACATAGTTCCCTGTGCTGTACAATAGGAAGTGTCTTGAAGATGCGATGATAGCAGAGCTTTCAGAGATGGTCCTCTCCTCCTGGTATTCCTGGACAGGTGCTGAATAATGTTTCTTTGTCATCTAGAGAATTCCAAGTCACAGTGAGGACAAATTCAGGTTTTGAATAGTGAGAGAGTTGCAGTGATAAGAAAGTTTTCTTTGCAAAATATAAGTGCAAAGTTTAAAAGGAGTGGAGTGAAACTCCTCTGAGTCGTATGGAAAACACCACCAAGGGATTAACTCAGATACAGCACAGTGAAAATGATTGTGGTTGCTTTGAAGAAGAAACTCTGAGTTCAAGAGTTAAGGCACTGTTTATTTATTGATATATATCATAAAGCTGCTTGAAATTATGACCCATGGTGAGTATAGAGGAAGATTTTTAAAAAGTCAAATGTCAACAAGAGCATCCTTTCTGGTATTTCTAAAACAAATCCTTGCTGTCGTCTCCTTATTAATCCATACAAACAATGATAAATTGATTAGAGAGAGTTGCTCAGCCTTTCAGAGATGTGTCTGGTTACTGTAGAAGCTGGATAGAATTATCTTATTGATTATTCAGCACGTGGTAGGGACATTGAAAGAAACTTGTTACTTATGGTACAGCATTTGGAAGGTGATCTTTTAACACTATGAAAATACTCAGCAATATTTTGCCATTTTCCTATAAGGTGTTGTAAATGTATTTTTTTGTCATTATGGAGATAGGCTTGCATGGGTTAAAGGAAGTTATAAAAAAACATTAAAATTTCAAAGAAAAATATCAGCATCTTATCCAGCCCTCTCTATCATGAATAACTCATTTCTCAACTGTCGCTCTTGACTTTTTTATTCATTTATCTCATCAATCGGGGAGGGAAAATGGAAGAGACATATTTAAACCTTTTTTTATATGTCGAGAGAGCCGAAGGTCCATAAATATTACATAAATATCATGGGATTTGGAATAAATAAATATGTTTCCATGGCTAAAAGAAATGGTGGCTAAGTCCCAATTGTGCTCTGCCACATGAAAAGATAAAACTAAAATCTCTGCTCCTGAAAGCCTGATTTTTCACATGCAGGGCCCTTGGAAGCCTGGGGGAAGTTTATTTTTGCCCACTTGTGATATGCTTCCTGAGATATTTTTGAAATTTGCTGACTCCCTTTTATTGGTGGAAACATGCTCTGTTGGGGTTCTCAGGGAAGCTCTGCCTCCATATGTATGCTCACAGTGTGATGAGGCTTGTACTGTACACAGTCACTTCTGAGTTGGGACACTGGATTTATCCTCCCAATGACTACACTCTTTCCCTGGCCATCACCATCTCATACCAGGTGGCTTCCTAAGCCCCCAGGAAGAATTTCTAGCCCTCTGGCAGGTGGAGAACAAGAGGAGAAAATTGTTGGATAGAAATTTGTTATCTCCAGGTGTCTCAACTTGGATTTACCATGATGGCTCTCAAGCAGGATAAAGTTTGTAGTGTGAAATCATCTTTTCAATTGCAAGGCAGACCCTGTGCACCATCCAGAGGTTCCTCCCAGGGGGCTTCCCCTGCAGCCTTCTCAAGGGGTACTGTGTCCCTCCAGCCCCTGCTCCCAGGCTGTATCTGAAGGCCCAGTGGGTGCCATATTGCTTCCTGCCACTGCTGCCAGACGCCTTGCTCCCACTTTCCTAAAACACCAGTATTGAACATCTTGTCACCAGGAGTTGTCAGTCATCACTCCTAATGGTGACAGCTATCTACTGATCCCGGACATACCTTCTCTCACTTCCTTACAGTTTCAGTTCCTGGATTGCTGTCATTCTCTCTAATCTGATTTTGGTGTTAATTCTGGGTGACTCCACAGTGCATGTGGATGGTCTTTCTGAAAACCTGGCCTCTCAGTTACTTCACTGCCTCTTCACTGACTTCGTGTCCTTGAAATTTCTTCTTCAGTCATGGTCTCCATGACAGAATCAGGGACCTTGTCATTACCAATAACCTGTGCCTCTACTGTCTCAGTTTTATCCATCTAACCTTCATCTCCTAAAGTTTGATGTAACTCCTACAATTAATCTGACACTAATAATCCTTCAACGTCACAAAAAACCTCTGATCCACTGATTCCGCAGCTTCCCATTGCCTGTTAAAAAATTAAAAAAATATTAGAGTATAGTTGATTTACAGTATTGTGTCATTTTTTGCAAAATGACCCAAAGAATGCTGTACCCATTCTTTTTCTCATACTATCTTCCATCATGTTCTATCCCAAGAGACTGTATATACAGCAGGACCTCATTGCTTATCCATTCTAATGTAATAGTTTGCATCTACCAACTCCAAACTCTTCATCCATCCCACTTCCTCCCTCTCCCCCTTGGTAAATGTAAGTCTGTTCTCTATGTCCATGAATCTGTTTCTATTTTGTAGATAGGTTTATTTGTTCCATTGCCTTTTACCTTTAATGTTCTCTCTTCTTACTGAGTACAAGTTCCAATCTATCTAATCACCCTGTTGCATTCTCCCACAGACACATTTTGTTTCACCGCAACCCTGTCTGCTTTGTACCAGCACCCATGGTGGGGGCTGATGGAAGACGCAGAGCTGTGTTGGGTTTCCAGGGTGAGTCCTGATGCACCCTTAATTCTGCCTGACCATCATAACCCATCTCCCTAGCTCATTTTTCTGTCCCTTTTTAGACAAATATTTCATACCTTCTCCTCTCTCCTCAAATTCCTGAATTCTCCTTCCTCACCTTCTCTTTGAGCTGATTACTTTGTTCCCTATTTCACTGAACAAATTAAAGCTGAATAGAACATCCACAGATTGCCACCCTCACATACATCACCCAGTTGTGTCTGCAGCACACACTCTGCCTTCATACCTGTGGTTACAGTGAACCGTTCCTCTTCTATCTGAGGCTGAATTTTTAACTGTGTCGTTTTTCTCCCTCTTTTCACTCACTTCCTTTGGCTGCCTAGCTGTCACCTTTGAAATGATGTTGACAGTATGGATCCTCTTTGAAACTGCAGACTGCCTCCCTGTCCTGACAACTGGCCTTCCTGCTTGATCTGTGTGCTTCCATAGTGCTCATTACCTTCTAACTATGTCATTCACTCACTTATTATAAGTATTTTTATTGTTCATTCCCCTGCTAGAAAGTGGCCCCCTTGAGGAAAGGGATCTTTCTGTTTTGTCATTGCTGTGTCCCAAATGTCTAGATCTGTGCTTGGATATAAGGGGTACTAAATCACTTCCATCAATTCAGTAAATTGTGGCTCAAAAGGATGTAGGTCCTTCAGGATGGGAATAGTTACACAGAAACATATTTGGCACTTCGCTTATTCTTAAAAGAACATATTTCCTATCTTTCCATGTATTCACAAAGCTTGAAAAATTTGTAAAAATTAGGTTTCTTATTTATTCACTTTACAGATAGCATAATTAACTCTTATCAAAATCATTTGGGGGAATTCCCATTATGGCTCATTGGAAGCCAACCAAGCTAGTATCCATGAGGATGTGGGATCCACCTCTGACCTTCCTCAAGGATCTGGTGTTGCCATGAGCTGTGTTGTAGGTCACAGATGCAGCTCAGATCTGTGGCTGTGGTGTAGGCTGGTAGCTGTAGCTCTGATTTGACCCCTAGCCTGAGAACTTCCATATGCCATGGGTGCAGTCCTAAAGAAGCCAAAAAAAAAAAAAAATCATTTGGGCTAAGGAACCTCTGCCATGACACACTCCAGGGACCCCAGACACCATTCCCTGCCCCCCCCCCAAGGCATGACAGCACCTTCATCCTTCACTCCTGTGTCCTCACTCACTCTGCATTTTCTTTTAGGAGAGAAGATCTGGCCTTGAAGGGCACAATACTCTCTTATAAACAAAAACTGAGTTGTAATAATCATATTCTTTGGCGCAATGCCTTTTAGAGTATATATCTTTTAATATACTTAGATGTTTTTATCTGTAAAGCAAGGAATTGTTGATATACTCTAATTTTGACATTAATTTTAACTGCACATTTTAATTGAACCATAAATTTAGAAGTGTTACATGGCCGTGATACTGATTTTGCATATCCCTTATACAATTTCTTCACTCACAAATATGCAAATGTCTTGCCAACAGTTAATTTTAAAAAGAGAGCCTTTACAATGTTGAATTTTATTATAATAGTTCAGAATTATCAACTCTTTTAAAAATAATCCCTCAAATCTATCATACCCTAAACTCACATCACATTCTTCAAATACATTTATTCACCATAGTTTTGTTCAAAATGTCATTAATATTTTCTGATTATGCAGCAGAAACCTGAAGGGGCCCTGGAGTCACTCAACCTGCCTTAATTGATTTGTGTGTAAGGCTGGTTAATTCAGACACGCATTCGTCAGGGCTCAAGTATTTCATTTTTTAGGCTGAAGTATGTGGAAGGAAGTGGCCCTCCAGCACTGTGACCTCTGCAGGCAGCTGCACCCAAGGTCATGGCCCCAGGAGAATAAGGGTCCAAAGCTTCTTGTGCTCCCTCAGAGCCCCCCTCCCTTCTCATTATCATTCTTGCCCCTCCTCTGTTCCCAGAGTTGAGAGATCCTCACACTGACAGCCCCCCTGCCCAGGGAACTGATCTGAAGCCACGTTTCCACTTTGTTCCACTTTTTTCAGTCACCCCCTTGGCTTCCTCCCTCCTCACCTCCTTGCAGGAAAGGTATGAAAATGAGGAGCCCATGGTGATCAGACATTCTTTTCTTTCGGTAGCAAAGGCAAGTGGTATATTTGCAAGGTCAGCATGCTGAATTTTTTGTCCTAAAGGGCTTTGATTCCTAAGTTCCTGGAGGTGTCTGCCGTGGAAGAGTCTCAATGGGAAAGCTCTCTTGGTTTTGGAACATAACACTCCTTCTTCTCCTAAAGCGGCTTCCTTTAACTAAGCTTGCTATTTATCTCAGACTTGCCACCCTCTAGGGTAGTGAAAAAGGATTACGTTAGACCTAATTAGATGCTGGAAGTGACTACATATTCCATTAATAAAAGGCTTCTTACTTGATAAAATTGGGTTTTAAAATTTGTGAAACATGTTACAGTGCTCTTCCCTATCTGCACTTTCCTGCTGTTTCAGTATTAATGCTTTTATTTCTGGATAGGGAACCGAGATGCCTTAAAACACTAGGTATCCACCTTTAATTGGTATAATTTGAAAGGTGCTCACATTTTCTTATCTATAAATCTCTCTTTTCTAAGCACTCTATAAAATTCTTGATTTGCATGATTGAGGCAGTGAAGTTAGCTCTTAATATGATAATATTATTTAAGTGTGTTTAAAATATGTATTTTCAAGAGTTTAGCTTATAGGTGATGATGAGAAAAACTAGCCTTGAGGGAATAAGACAGAATGTCATTCATTTTCTGTAGTTAGACTAAGAGTGAAATCAGCAAATGTTACTCTTAATGGGACTCTGGAGAAATAGTAGGCTGGTAACAAGCCACATGGTGGCCTTGGAGGCTTTTGAGAAGAGGATGCTCAAAGTGGGCTGGTGAGGAAGCAAATACTAATTTTCTCTGTCCATTTGGTAATTATTCAGCTTAGCCATAATAAGGTGCATCTTATTATTATTATTGGTATTGCTGTTTTTCTAGCTATTTTAATGTTTGTTTAGAGGAAGGAAGAACAGAAGGAAGGAATTCAAACTCAAAGTGCAGTGTTAGTGGGCAGACCAAAAGGCAAGGTGGACTTGGGCAGAATCAGGAGGCAGAAAATGTAAATTTGTTAGAATGAAATCTGACAGCAAATAGCCCAAGGTGGGGCTGTCATTGGGGAGCATTATAGGCTCCACAGTCCTGTGTTCTATTTGCTATCTCCCTGTAGTGCCCCCAAGGAGCTCAGGGCTCTGAGATTCAGTTAAAATATCGCTGGAAAACTGAAAGGTTTTGAGATAATTTTAGATTAATATTGTCCACCTTTAGGGTTAAGTAGACCCTTGTTTTTACTGCAAAGAGTTCTGTTCCTCAACTGCATGGACATGTTTCTGCCACTATTTTACAGGTTAGATTCCTTGAAGAGGGGTTATGATGCCACAGAGTGAATCTTATTTTATCCATAGCTGCCATCTTAGAGTCAGTCAACTAACATCCCAGACTGCCAAATCAGTTCTTCCTAAATTACCGTTTGCACAATTGATCCTCAGTGGAAGCTTTTTTACAAGCAGAGCTGTGGGACAATGTGGCTTCAGTGTTTGACCACAAATTCCCTTCTCTTAGTTTCCTCCAGAATGAGGCAGTGAGGAAACACAGGGTTTTCTGATAGTGGTGGGCCTCCATCACCCCTCTGAAGAGAGCAGAGCTGTGCACCTACTCTCTGCAAACAAACCACACCAACAATAGCTTCAGAAGGGTCAGGGCCACTGGGACCCCATTGTTCCTCCAGACTTGACCAATTGGATAAGTGTCTCCTTCCTCATTAGGAGGCATGAGTTAGGTGGCAGAGACTTGGAGAATAATTTTGATGAAGGTCCCTCCACATAGAAATATAATACTGTGAAGAAGGCGGCTTTGCCCTTCCTGTTATGTTTATGGATTGGCTATGGATATTGAAACCATAACTAGCTCATATGAACTTTGATTGTACAAAATAATGTGGTTAATATTTTCCAAATCTTTGGTTTTTGGTTTTCATAATCTAGAAAACTTTACCAAGTTTATTGACTATTTCATTAGCATATTTCTAACTTTTTGGTGCATGTTTCCTGTTCTCTATTTCTTCAAATAACATTTGATTCTTATTTTATGAATTAAACATCTTACCTTTCTTGAGTATACTGATTATAGTTTTATTTAAACTATTTTTTTTCTTGAGTTATCTCTACTTCCTCAGATTTTTTTTATTTGCAAATGGTATGACTAACAAGGGTTAATGCCCCCAAAATATAAACACCCTATACAATTCAATGTCAAAAAAACCAAACAACCGAATCAAAAAATGGATGGAAGACCCATGTAGACATTTTTCCAAAGAAGACTTACAGATAGCCAACAGGCACATGAAAAGATACTCAACATTGCTAATTAACAGAGAAATGTGATTCACAGCAATGAGGTATCACTTCATGTCAGTCAGAACGACCATCATAAAAAGTTGACAAATAAAGGATGTTAGAGAGGATATGGAGAAAGGGGAACCTTCCTTCAATGTTGGTAAGGATGTAAATTGGTACAACCACTATGGAAAACCACATGGAGGTTTTTAATTAAGCTGAGAATAGAACTACCTTATCTTCCAGCAAAATCTGCTATTGGGTATATATCCAGAAAAAATGAAACAGTAATTTGAGAGGACACATGTACCCCAGTGTTCATAGTAGCACTATTTATAATAGCCAAGAATGGAAACAACCTAAATGTCCATGGTTAGATGACTACATAAAGAAGATATGGGTGTGCATATGTGTATGTATGTACACACATATGCAATGGAATACTACTCAGCCATAAGAATTCAATGTATTTAAAAAAATTTTTTTTCTTATTAGAGTTGATGTACAATGTTGTACCAATTTCTGCTGTATGGCAAAGTAACTCAGTCAAATGCAATGTATTTTCATTTGCAGTAATGTGAATGGACCTAGAGAATATTATGCTTAGTGATATAAACCATAAAAATGATAAATGGTGTGTTATCACTTATATGGGGACTCTAAAAAAATAATACAAATGAATGTATATGCAAGAAAGAAACAGACTCACAGAAAACAAACTAGTGGTTACCAGTGGGGAGAGGGAATGGAGAGGGTCAGGCTAGGGATGGGGGATTAGGAGAAGCAACCTACTGTGTATAAAATAGACAAGCAACAAGGACATGTTGTACAGCAAGGGACTTATAGCCATTATTTTCTAATAACCTTTCATGGAATATAATCTGTAAAAATAATCACTATGCGGTACACCTGAAAACAATATGATACTGTAAGTAAATTATAATTCAATAAAAATTATTTATCTAGTCGTTTCTTCTTCATGGCTTTCCTTCTATGTCTGGCCACACACTTTTAGATCCAAGCCTGGTGTAGAATGTGTACATTTGTTCTAAGGCATTTTTTTTTTTTAAAGGGCTGCACCCATGGTACATGGGAGTTCCCTGGATAGGGGTCAAATCAGAGCTACAGCTGCCAGTCTATGCCACAGCTACATAGCCACAGCAAGGTGGGATCCAAGCCACATCTGCGGCCTACACCACAGCTCACAGCAATGCCTGATCCTTTAACCACTGAGTGAGGCCAAAGATTGAACCTACATCTCATGGATACCAGTCGGGCTCATTACCTCTGAGCCACAGTGGGAACCTCCTGTCCTAAGGCCTCTTGAATTGTCTCCCTGAGCACAATTCTTAGTTAGTCAGGTTACTAGGGTACCAGAATTATCAAGTTGCTGGCTGTAAAAATGCAAGCATCAGAAAGTTTTTACCCTGTTGCCTCATCCTGCTCACAAGAAATCATAGATCTTCCCAACTTGTATGTTCAATTTCTTAGAGATGAGATGATGCTTTTCTTGTAAACTCGGTTGATTGCACTCTGTGTTGGGAGTGAGAAGGAGAAATCAGAGGCCCAGAATACAGATCTTCAGTTAAGCTTCCTGTACAAGTTTACCTTGTTTTTAATTTATTTATTTATGTATTTATTTTTCTATTTATACTGAGGTATAGTTGATTTACAATATTGTGTTAGTTTCAGGTACACAACAAAGTGATTAGTTGTACATACATATGTATGTGTATTCCTTTGCAGGATCAGTGTGAGTGTGAGAGGTGTGAGGGGCTGCATCTGTACCCAGAGGAGGAATGCCCTAGATGGTGCCCCTGACCTTGGAGGGATGTGCAGAGGAGGCGTGAGAAAAGGGAAGGTCCAGGTGGTGGTTCTAGTTACAAGAGAGGTTGGTCTATATTTACTTTCTCCACTTTAGCTTCCTGGCCAAGACCATCTCCTTCTCTCTCAGTAGCACGCACTTATGTCACATGCAATGGAAAGCTCTGATTTTAATTCACAGCCCAGCCATCACTGTAGTCTTCCAGAAATGTATGCAAATTGACTCATAAATAATTGACTCATAAATAATTCCAACTCTGCCCTCTATATTCACTCCCTCAAGACCCATGTATGGAAGAGATTTCACAAAATAACCAAGTGGTTTTAGTACCATGGATGACACACAGACATGTGGAAACAACAGTTCTTAGATTCACTTTTTTCTTAATAGGACAATAAAAACATTTCATATTATTCAAAGTAATTGAGATGCAGTACCTCTGGAGTTTACTAAGGATGGGAATTAGAAAAAAAAATTCAGACAACTCTATTCTTTTTTTTCATTTTTAAAGATTTTATTCAAGTGTAGTTGATTTACAGTGTTGTGATAATTTCTGCTGTACAACAAAGTGATTCAGTTATACGTGTACACACATCCATTCTCTTTCAGATTATTTTCCCACATAGATTATCACAGAATACTGGGTAGAGTTCCCTGTGCTATGCAGCAGCGCTATTCTTGCATACAGTTAATAGGCCAACATACCCTGTGAATTTTCTGGGCTCTTAATGGAGAAGGTGATTGGTCAACTATTTGAACTTTTCTTAGCAAACTGAACTACTCTGTTAAATCTCTTCTAAAATAATGGAATCAATTATCTGGGTTGTTGAGCAGGTGTTAGCCTGGATTCTCTAAAAATAAATCATGTCAGACTAATCTGAATTTTTTGATGAAGTAACTAAGTTAATTTATGAAAAAGCATAATTTATCTTGATTTTAGCAACATTTTGATAAAGCATCTCTCCAAAAGCGTGTGAATAAGTCCCAGCATACTGGCATTAGCATAGGATCACTCAAATAGATGACTAACTGGCAAACTAGAGGAGGTAATAATACATGGGCAATAATTCTTTGGGGTAGGCTTGACAAGCAGATTTCCCATGGGCTCAGGGTTCAGGAATACTCTAAATAAGATTTATATGGCTCATTTAGCAATAGACTCATGATATGTCAGCAGTGCAATCTGCTGATGACTCATAGGTAGTAGGATGAGATTCAAAGGAAGAAGGACAACAAAGATGGGTGAACACTTTGGTCCCCAAAACAAGATCAGAATCTGAATGTGGACTCTCAGGCTCCAGGAGCAATTCAGTAATGAGCAGTGATGGAACAGGTAGGGCAGGTGGACCATGCCAGTTTAGGCCATTTGATGTCCCCTCTTGAAGGGGCCTTGTACTACACCTGAAAAGATGATGGCTGGGAATTGTTTGGGACCCTCTATTATTGGCTCGAGTACTCCCCACCCCATGCAAAATTTGGGGATTCCAGTCTCATCAAGTATTTACCAGAAAACTCTCATCCTCTCTCATTTAACCTTCTGATCAAAGACCAGCACCTCGCACTCTGCTTTGAGATGCATTGAGACATATTTATCCTCATGAGCCTCCTACAGTATGAAGAAGCCAGCAGTCCTGAGAAACTAAAGTAGCACCCTCAGTGCCCTTCCTGGCTGGCACCCTCTTTGGTGTTTCCCATGCATGGTTTCTAAAAATTTCCCTGAATAGGTCTGCTGGCAGCAATTCTCGGGGGGTTCTTCTGTGACAAGGACCCCACCCAGTTTCTCAGTATCTCAGTACACAATATGACATGGGCTCCACCAGATCCACAAGCATTGCTCACAGCCCTTTATTATCATAGACCCTTTGGCTGTTACAGCCTTCACTCTCAGTCTTTCTCCAGACCCACTTCTAGTTTCCATGTGTGAGAAAGGACACAACTTTTTGAAAGAACTCAAGCTGTACACAAGTCTTTATCCTCTTGCTACTTAGAATGTGGTCCTAAGACCAGCTGCAGTGGCAACCTTGGGGATCTTGTTAGAAAAGCAGAAGCTTGGTCTCATACTTTGAAATAGAATATGCACTCATCATGTTTTCCAGGTAATTTCTATGCACATTAAAGTTTGGGAAGCACCACTCTAGAGGTGTTCTAGAGATAGACTTACAGAGAAAACAACTTTGGTGGAACATGGTTAGAAACTGGCAGAGCCTCTTTGATATCCATTAGTCTATCTTTTTTTCCTCTATATCATACTGAATGCATGGGTTTAATTAAAAGGGAACAAGAAGGGAGTTTCTGGTGTGGCTAAGCGGGTTAAGAATCCAACTAGTGTCCATGTAGATTATGGGTTCAATCCCTGGCCTCACTCCAGCATTGCCACAAGCTGTCACATAAGTCATAGATGCGGTTTAGATCTGGCATTGCTGTGGCTGTGGTGTAGGCCAGCACCTGCAGCTCTGATTTGACCCCTAGCCTGGGAACTTCCATATGTTGTGGATGTGGCCCTAAATAAATAAATAAATAAATAAATAAATAAATAAATAAAAGGAGACAAGTGGCTGCTTCAGATTACTGTGTTCTCTGGTGCTGAATCTATAAAATGTCCCCTTGAATGGAGTATAAGAGTAGAAGGATGTGGTTTTATCCAGGATGTACCCAGTAGTGAAGGAGAAATGGCTAGAATCAGAGCAGGGCACTGTGGAATATTTTGAACAATTACCACCACATGGGAGGCACAGCTGAGGGGATGCAGCCTCACCTGTTGGCAAAGATGAGATTGCTGGTCCCTGTGATCCAGTAACCACCCTCCCCACCCCCACCGCTGTGGTGGCCAAGCACGTGCTGGCAGGAGGAAGTTGTCCTGTTTCTACTGGTTGCACGGTGTCCCCAGCAGCACCACTTGGAGATTTGAGAACATGAAGACACAAAAATCCCGATATTTCTTAGTGAACTTTGTTCGGAATCCAGGGAAGTCACCCATGTGTGTTACAAGTTCTCAGAAGCAATGCTATATTTGGTTCTAAATATTGAGTGTAATTAAGGAGTTTGAAATTGGTGAATGATGCTGAAAATGACTGCAAAATTTATTCAGAAATCAGAATAACTATTTCTGTGAGTGAGGATTCAAAATGAATACATTTATGTCTGAAAAATACGTTTTAAAACAGAGGGGATCTGATTGCATCTCATGATTTTAGAGGGGTAATAAGTAAACAGCTGCATATAAAGAGGAAAGAATTAGCATCCTGAAAGCCTGGACTGAGAGACAGTGTCAATTTTAACTTTTTTTGTTTGTTTGTTTGTCTTTTTGCCTTTTCTTGAGCCGCTCCTGCGGCATATGGAGGTTCCCAGGCTAGGGGTTGAATCGGAGCTGTAGCCACTGGCCTAAGCCAGAGCCACAGCAACGCGGGATCCAAGCTGCATCTGCAACCCACACCACAGCTCACGGCAATGCCAGATCCTTAACCCACTGAGCAAGGCCAGGATCGAACCCACAACCTCATGGTTCCTAGTCAGATTCGTTAACCACTGCGCCACGACGGGAACGCCAATTTTAACTCTTTAATTGGGTGATTGGGGTAAAGGGTGGTGTCAGCTCAAAAATGCAAACACATCAACTGGAAAAACCCTTGAAAGGTGGTCTAAGTCCATATGCAAATTGTTCAAGGGAATGCTGCTATGGGAATTGCATTACTGGGTACTTTGAATTGTTCCAGCTTTGTTCTTATTCCATCTGTATTCTTTACCCAACTATTTTTTTTTCTGGGATTTTTCTTATAAGGAAAATGCTCTACCAGAATCTCTTTTCACCCACTCTTCCCCTGTTAAACATCTCTAGCCTTCAGCCTGTGTTAGAACTCTCCCCTCTTAGCCATGCATGCTGAGTCAGTTTTCTGTGGTGTGTATTAATGTAGCTTCTTTGGGTCTAAGTTCAGTTTTCCTCTGTGCCTCCCATTTTGATCAGGGTAACAAAGCCCAACTACTGAGTAAGCATATCTAGAAAATTCAGAATTTCCTTAAAGAAGGATGAGGAGGGTCTGGGATGGAACTAGCAAATATATACTTTTGGATCCTGTACAATGATGTTCTAATATAGTTACTTGTTTATACTTCAACCCCCCTTACCTGGTTCTGATTCCCTTTCTATAAAAAAAAAATCATGATCAAAAGATCTCGTTGAATGACTGTGTTTGGAGAACAGATCAGCATGCAGCATGCAATAAAAACTGATGATGGTCATGTTTGACACCAACTAGCAAATTATGAGCTAAACTCTACCCAGTATTCTGTGATAATCTACGTGGGAAAAGAATCTGAAAAAGAATGGGCATGTGTACATGTATAACTGAATCACTTTGTTGTACAGCAGGAATTATCACAACATTGTAAATCAACTATACTTCAATAAAACTTTAAAAAACTGAAAAGAAAAGAGAATTAGAAGTTCAACAAGGTCTATAGAGGGTGGGCAAGCACATTCATAGTTAAGAAGCATCACTCTAAACTGATCAGACATAATTTTCTCCTTTGGTCAATGATATAAAGGGACCCAGCATGCAGGGCATTTGTACTTTCTTATAGCACTTGTTACTATATGAAACACTATAAGCACGTGTTACTTATAGCACTTTGTTACTGCTCCCTAAGATTACATTGTACAAAGTGCACTAAGCCATAAAGCAAAATGCCAAAGGATGCTGAGAAAAACATAAAGGAAAAATTTTTGATTTTTTTTTTGAAATTCACAATATGGAAGGTGAAGAACACATACATAGATGGACTCCTGATGGTGGAAATTGTATTTCTAATGAAGGAATCTCCAGGGCCTGGAAGTGAACCTGGAGTGTAATGGAGCTCAGTAAATGTTTGTGGAATGGATGGATGGATGGATGGATGAATGAGGAGAGTCCATTTAGCCACTAGAGGTCTTTTCTTAAGATACATTGTGCAATATTTTTTAAGTAATAACCTCTCAAATATTGGTTTTCTGTGACCAGTTCATTTCAGCGGTTATCTTAACTTAGATCTGTGGTTGGTTGGGGGTCCTTTTCATAACCCTCATATGTTGATGGCACCTCAGTTACACTTATTGAAGTAGGTTCTTTAAGGGTTTACCTGTTCACTATTTAATAATGAAGACTGTAGATAGAAGTGGACTTGCTTCTGTAAACTGAAATCACAAAGATTTAGCTTTGTTTTGTAAATTCAGAAAGAAAAATTTCTGCTCTTTCTCGTTCCCTGAGGTTGTCACATCACTTTCACCTGAGACTTCTGCCTTTGAAGCTGGAACGTGGTCGGATCTTTGCAGATAAGAGGTGGGGTTGGAATTAGAGGTAGAGCTAGTGTTGGGGAGGCTGGTACAACAAAGGAGGAGAGCTCAGAGGGGCTTTCACTGCATTAATGAATGTTGGGCTGCCACACAGAGGAAGCTGCTTATATGCAGGGGCCAGACCTACAAAACCATTTTATAGGCCTTTTTGGTGTTTAGATATGTTTAGACATGTTTCTGATGTGGGTTTTTCATGCTCTGAACATTCATGGAAATGTTCCCAGCATTTATCCTATCCCTTTTTTCCTTATATTGGTGCTGCCTGAGCAAACTTCAAGATCAGAAAATATGTGATAAAGTTCACAAAACATAAACTTCACAATAAAACAGGTAAGAAGTAAAGTTCACAGTATTCCAGTAGCTGCAAAGGCTTAGTTAAGCAAATGGCTACCAGGGAATCTTACGTTTTAATTGAGCTAATTTCTTAATAATCCAGAGTTGAATATTCTTAATACAGACAGTAATTAAATATGAAAAATTTGGAGGTAAGGTCCGGCATGGGGGAATAAGATTTCTTCATAGAATTAATATTGATAGCAGTTGACGGACATCTGGCTACATGGTATAACATGAATATACTAAATATACTGTGTTTTCAGCTTCATTCCTCAGCCCAAATATTGAAGAGCAGCATAGGTTCAGCCGAGCTTACTTCCAAATAACTGTCACTTATAAAACAATATCTACAAAAACTTTTGTTCCTATTTTGAGGAAAATTTTCAAACCTTTATTAAAACTCTTGAAAATGCAACTTGGGAAGTTTTGAAACTGGCAGAAAAGAAATAAACTCTAAAACATAATGTTATTTTGATCTATAATATTTTTTGTGCCTTCTTAATATTCTTTTTCTCATTTTCCTTTTTCACTTTTTAAAAATTTTTTTATTTTTAGGTTTTTATTTTTTCTGTTATAGTTGATTTCCATTGTTCTGTCAATGTCTGCTGTACAGCAGTGACGTAGTCATATATACATACATACATCCTTTTTCACTTTAAATCTCAAATATTTGAAGTAGTCTGTGATTATTAACATTGTTTTCTTTTTTTACAATTTATAGTAGTAGCTCAATATCTTTTCAGCATTTGCACAGTGAGATGAGGAATTTTGTATCTTCATGTGTCAATGTTTTATTGCTATGTACCAAGCCATCCATAATTTTATTTAAAAATTTTCTATCATGTTGAAAATATCTGCGATGAAATCTTAGCTTCAAAATACATGACCAGTTAAGCTCTTTGAGACCACAGAGCTGAAAGCTCACAGACAACATACAATTCCTTGAAGTACACAGATTTTTTTAAACCTTAGCATTGCTTCAATTTTTTTCACTATTTTTGTACTTTTGTACTGAAGAATGAAAATAACATAGAAAGTTGAAAAAATAAAAGCAAGGAGAAGGAAATGGGAGAGGGTGCCAGCCAGTGTGGGCTGCGTTTTGGGGTATCAGTGTCTCCATCTCTACTCTCTGCCTTATCAGCCTTCCTCCTGGATGTTGTGGTTCCAAAAACTGCCATGTGGGTATCAGCAATGAGGCCACGTGTGGAAGGTGTCCTGGAGTGTGACCTACACTTGTTGGAAAAGGAAAAACAGAGGCCTGAATTCCCACATAGCTTGCCTGGCAGTCAGAGAGCTCAGCAGCTGTGTGTTTTATTTGTGGGTCTAGTGTAGAGCCCACGGGGCTAGAATGGACCCTACTGAGAAGCATGTGTGTGTATGTGAGCATGCATGCCTGTTTTGGAGGTAGCAGTTGGCAGTCTGGAGGTGGTGTGATCAAAATGTGGTCTCTCCATCATTCCTACTTATGTGTAACACTCTTGTGTATTCCATCATATTTTTTATTTATTCAGTCTATTGTTACCATGTTTTAGGGGTACTAACTTACTGTCTAGCATGTGTGATGCAGTCTCCCTGTGGCTGGTCAGCTGCTGTGTCTTCATCCTCTACACCTGCCACAACCCATGAGCCTCACTTACATCTCATCAGGCCCTGGCTTCCTCATAGTCTATGCTTCCTCTCCCATGAGTTTCATTTGTCTCACTTCCTTCTCGTCCACAGCAGAATTAAGTTTCCTTAAAAAAATCCAGCCAAGAGAACAGTACAATTTGCATATGGCAGTTCATTAATAATAGAGTTTGATTTTTTTTACACTTGAAGGATATTCACTTAAGGACATACTATTATGCTTTCACTGCAATGAAATCATGTTAGTCAACACTGTTAATATTAACATAGTGCTGATATTAAAAGTATCAATATTACTTATGATATTAGTATTCAATGGATGAAAATGTCAGGAGTTTTAGGATTGAGGGTAAGCATACTGATATTGGACGACCAGCGGATATTGCACATAGATTGAAGAGTGGAGGAAAAACATTGACATCAATTCACCTATGGTGTTTTTTTCCTCTTCTACTTTAATAATCTATTCTTAATTTTTTTTTTTGGTAATCTTCAGGCTTTGTTTGCTTTAAGAGTCCTAAAACAAAAAGGAAGTTGAGGGAATTTCAAGAAATTACCTTCACTTTAGCACATCAATTTGGGTGAACATTTTGGTGTCACCCTGTCCATTCTCCGCCCTTTTTCATGGGCTGCTTTTCAGGAAATGTTCACTATGCAGAAACGTATCCACAAACTTGAAACTCACTATGGCCAAGGCTGTTGCTTAGGTCTGCTGTACACACAGTGCAGGTGGTGGTAGGTCAGTGGAGGTTCCCAGCTTCCCACTAACCAGTTGAATCTACTTGACCTCCTCCCTGGCTCCTCTATAGTGTCTCTTCAAATCAGACCACAAGTTACAGTTTTCAGAGTGCAGATCTTTTGTCTCTTAAGGTAGATTTATTCCTAAGTATTTTATTCTTTTTGATGCAATGGTGAATTGGACTGTTTCCTTAACTTCTCTTTCTGATCTTTCATTGTTAGTGTATAGAAATGCAAGAGACTTATGCATATTAATTTTGTATCCGCAGTTTTACCGAATTCATCGATGAGCTCTAATTGTTTTATGACTGTCTTTAGGGTTTTCTGTGTATAGTATCATGTCATCTGCAAACAGTGACAAGTTTTGCTTCTTCATTTTCGATTAGGTTTCCTTTTATTTCTTTTTCTTCTCTGATCACTGTGGCTAGGACTTCCAAAACTATGTTGAGTAAAATTTGTGAGAGGGGACATCTTTGTCTTGTTCCTGATCTTAGCGGAAATGTACTCAATATTCTGTAATAACCTATATGGGAAAAGAATTTAAAAAAGAATATATATATGTACATGTATAACTAATTCACTTTGCTGTACACCTAAAATTAACACATCATAGTCCAATAATCCAATAATTAAAATAATCCAATAATTAAAAAATTAATTAATAAAAATGCCATCCCCCCCAAAAAAAAGACTTCAGGTTACAGAGGAACATGTTTAGTCCTACCTAAAAAGGCAACTGTGAGGGTTAAGTTAAATAACATCCTGCACATCTTCACCTAAATGTACTAAATTTCAGAGACTTCAGGACCACTCTTGCTAAAACTATATTGAAAATATCTTGCCCTCTCTGTCTCCTTTTCCATGTGTTGTAGATATAAATGAGAAGGTGTGTTTTTTCTTTAATACATGAAAAATTCATGGAACACTTGCATTTTTAGGATACTTGAGCTTCCAATACTTGCCTTTTCTCAACTTATTTAGCTGAGAAAAGAGATGAGTTTTTGTCCATATTTTACATAACAACTAAAAACCTTTTTTAGATAATTTAAAACTTTTAAACTTCATTTTAATTTTGTAGACTTCATAGTAAAGTGTCCTCATGACCATTTATTTAAATAATAGTCTAGCCTTCTCCAATCTGTGTAATAACATCCTGCTTATTTTTATTACATTTTCCCAAGTATCATTTTTATTTTGCTATTAAAATTTTATTGGTATAATATGTCACTACATTTTTCATTTTGTTCTTATTCTATCAGGTTTCATAAAAAGATATTTTTTGGTTGTGCTCATTTGCTTGCACAATAAATATAATAAAAAGCAAATTAATTGATTTGGTGATCACAATAAAACTCAATCACCTTTCTAAGTAAACAGGTTGAACCCAGTTTTTCTAGGTAGAGGGAGGTAACAAAGTGTATTATTCCTTAATCTTCATTTGGCTTCTGACAAAGAATTACCATATTTTACTTATCTGTGGCTTTCTTACCTTTTATATTTTTGGGCTTTCAGTCAGAAGACTGAGAATAATGACGATTAAAAATTGATGATACATTAATTGATGATTTGGAGTAAATCTTCTGTATAATACCAAGTTTGCAAGTAACGATAGATCTGAAGTTGAAATTGACTTACCTGCTCTGTTCAATATAGAGAAATAGCATTTTGAGTGAACTGGTTGTTTCCTTATTGACCAGGTGTTTTGCCATTGCTTGGAGTGACTTCCTCTGTCCTTTAAGCATAGAAAACTCCATTCATTTTCAGAAACCATCTTACTCTTCGGAAATGGCACCATGTTTAGGAGGGGTAATATACATACATTTTGAAAGAAAAAAAATTATTTGCACTTAAAGTGCCCCAATTTTTACAGTGTTCAATGACAATAGGGATAGAATGACAAATTGTGCTTGGTTTGGTAATTTACCCATTTGTCTATTGAGGTCTAAGATGCTAAATTCTATTCCTGAAACTCGGTGCATATAGCAGATGGCAAAACTGACCAATGTCTTGCTCTTACGGAACCTATAGTTTTGTTTAGCAAGACAGGAAACTGAAAACGCATGTGGGCCTGGGACACTAATGCAGATTCTGGTACTAGAAAATGAGGTGCTGCTGCCATAAAAATATCTACAAATCCAGAGATGACTTTGGAATCCTGGGAATATGCAGAGGCTGGAAGAATTCTCAGGTGTTTGGTGGAAGAAATGTAGGTTTCCTTGAAGAGGTTGTTGATGGAGATGTGGATGCTAAAGGCAATTCTGGTGAGGACTCAGAAGAGAGAAGAAGGTCCCATAAAATTTTCTACCTTCGAGAACACACGTAGGACCATAAACAAATGCTATTAGAAATACGAATGTAAAGGTTCCTCTGGTGAGATCTTGGATAGAAAGGAGAGGCATATTATGGACCTTGGAGGGAAGGTGGTCTTTGTTATAAAGTCACAGAGAACCTGGCTGAATTGTTTTTCTGTTGGCAGAAAAGTAGAACCTGTGAACAATGAATTTGGATACTTAACTGAGGGGATTTCCAAGCAACATGTGGAAGATGCGGCCTGGTTTATCCTTTTAAACAACACTTGATGATGTGGAAAATCCCCAGCTAACCCAGATGCCATGTTCTAGAAACAGGGCCATGGCTGTAGTTGGATGTGTGTTTGCTAAAGAGAGTGGAAGTGTCACTTCCAGACCCAGTGGACCAGAAGTTCTATCCTTTATTATTTGGTAAGAATCCATTGCTGAGTAATTCTACCCAGCCTCTCACCCACTTGTTAGTTTCCATTGGCTTTAATTGGATAAACCAAGCAGAATTATGTGTCTCTAGTCAAACACAGAAGCTATAGATGATGTTATAAATATTTGAAGGATCAGGAAATATGCTCCTATATCAGCTCATGTTTTATTCCTGTCTCATTAAATCATAACAGGTGAGGGTCCCTACTTGCACCAATGGCAAGAAGGTAGTGGTTAGAAATAACCTACAAGCAAGGTGTGGGGTCAGTGTCTCTAAAAGAGGGAGAAGTGTTACTGTGGTTCATCCTCTCTTTTCCATTTTAATAAATTAAGAATTTTGAAAACAAAATTTAATTAGTTCATAATTATATGTACTAATGAAATACAGGTCAAAAGAATAGATAAGGCCTTCTAAAAAACTTGATTCCTAGAGTAGAATTAAAACATGTTGGGAGTTCCCATCGTGGGGCAGTGGTTAGCGAATCCGACTAGGAACCATGAGGTTGTGGGTTTGATCCCTGGCCTTGCTCAGTGGGTTATGGATCCTGTGTTGCCGTGAGCTGTGGTGTAGGTCGTAGATGCGGCTCAGATCCCGTGTTGCTGTGGCTCTGGCATAGGCCGACAGCAACAGCTCTGATTAGACTCCTAGCCTGGGAACCTCCATATGCCGCGGGTGTGGCCCTAGAAAAGGCAAAAAGAAAAAAAACAACAACCAAACATGTTGGATTGAAAATTTAATGGAGGTTTTCTGGAAGCAGAGCCTCTAATTTCATGGCTTTTGGGATGTAGTGAGAAACACTGGTAGATGGAGTAAGGTGCTCTAGGAGCATACTTAACCATAAATATCTTTCTGATTTAATTTTTTTTTTTTTTTACTTTTTAGATTGCTCTGTGATTACTGAGTCTTTGATCTGAACTTCTTTACAGTCTTTTAATTAAAAGCATTAAAAGAGAAAGGAAAATATTTTTTGTTATTGATTCAAATAAGTAGCTGTTAGCTTATTACTGCAATTAATATATAAAATATTTGTAGGCTATCAGGTAATGACTTACTAAGGTTACAATCTCTATTTGAAATTTATTTGACATCTTTTTAACATGTATTTTATTTTGCATTAATTATATTTTTATTTGTGTTAGGCCATATTTAGCATTTCTTTTTTTTTCTTTTTTCTTTTTTTTTTTTTTTTGTGGTCGCACCTGTGGCACATGGAATTTGCTGGGCTAGGGGTTGAATTGGAGCTGCAGCTGCTGACCTACACCGTGGTAACACCAGATCTGAGCCACATCTGCAAACTACACTGTAGCTCAAGGCAAAGCCAGATTCTTTAACCCACTGAGCGAGGCCGAGGCCGAATTCTCATGGATACTAGTCAGGTTCATTACCACTAATCCACAATGGGAATTCCCTGTGTTTAGTGTTTCTATGTACAATATTTTGCCTGCAGATTAATATTTTTAAAGGTAGTGATTGGCTTATACATGAACTGTATCATATGGACACTGCTTAATAAGGATGTTTCCAGCCAAGAACCTTCAACAGCATCTTCCTTCTTCCTTGTTGTGTGGCTCTACCTAGGAGCAGTCTGGTTCCTACCACCAACTTTGGTCCACACTTTGTTTTGGGGAGTAACTGGAGAAGGGACGGTCACAGCCAGAAGAGAAGCTTCTTGGCTGGCCTCTCCTCTGTCCTCCTCCTGTTACACCTCTGCACCCTCCTCTCTTCTGTCTCATTGCAGTTCTGCAGAGCCCAGGCATATCTGCCTTGGGTAAGGAGCTGTCCAAAGTAATGAGCAAGGCGAGGCCAAGTTCCTGAGTTGGCCCACCTAGCTGCCCCTGATCTGTTTTCTTCATCACCCTCCACTGTCCATGAACAGACTCTCTGGAAGTCTCCTCCTTGGGACTTATTCTTCATGAAAACACCTGGAATAGACACTGATGGGCTTCTCCAGTTCCTCTTCCCCTTGAGAACATTTAGGGTCCAGGGGATTGCTTTGCAGTTTGAATAGCACAAGTGTTTGAAAGCTAGACTTAGGATAATTTTGGTCATACAGTTTTCTCCAAAAACTTAGTAAGTCTCTAGTCTGTTACTTCTACATGTGAGTAACCACAGCCAAAGTACTTGAGAAGATAGTTTTCTAAGCCTGAAAACTGGTCTCTTGCATGACGGTCCTTTCCTTTTCCAGCCCTGCTTAATGGTTGTGAAACAGATGGAGAAACAGGCTTCCATGGAGGGCAACCCACCTAGGAAAATGCAAACTGCTGTCTCCAAGCCCCATTGCCCTGAATTTCCCTTCCTTGTCTTTAATCTCAAACCACTTATTTTGTAAGTTGAACTAGGTGAGAGCCATTGAGTTTCAAAAATGAAACTGATTCCTAACAAAGCTTATTCAAATAGTTCTGGAATCTTATGACACTATAATACATTTCCACAAACTTACTAGGAACATTCTTTTGCAACTTTACTAGTTAGTTTAATGTACTACAATAAAATAACCTATTAGATATTCACTAATTAATATGACAGACATATTTTTCAACTCAATATCTAGTCAATCATCTTAAAGAGGTTTTGGGGGCTACTTCTGAGTATTGTAAGAATTCTAGAAAAATAAGTTTGGGTGCTGAAATTTTGTATTCTGGGATGTTTTAATAATCCATGAAGATGATCATAGCCCTCCCAGAAAACTCCAGCATGCATAGTAAGATTTTCTGTAATATTTTATACCACAAATAGGAATATTTTAAAAATAAGGAGTGTTATCAGGACATCTTACCTGTACTATGCAAAACAACTTCCTGTATTTTCTGGGTGATTTGTCTAGGCATTTTGATAGCAAATATTTATTACTTAATGAAGTAGGTAGATATAAAGATGATAGGCTGCCCTCCAAACTGTATGTTCAAACTCAACTAGAAATTATTTTAGTAGCTAAAAGGAATACATTATTGATAAGCATATCTGAGACCATGCATGGCAGTAGGTTTTAGTGAGGGTACAATTACTGATGAAGAAATATGGGGGCTGGCATCTCAGCTTGCAGAATGTACATGAGGTGAGGTGATGCCAGTGCTAGATTTTATTCTAAAAAAGCGTTGACCCTCAGGCTAAGTCTAGCACTAACACGTGAATCATCTATTAATAAGAAACATCATATAGGAGAACTGATTGTCACTGACTTCTTTCTAAATAACCCTTGGAAATATCTGAGCAGCAGGAAGTCTGCTTTAATTTGTCTTCAATTCTATCCTGTAAAATTGGTACCTGATCCCATTTTTACGTTAACTCATCAGTGTTGCAAATTCCAGGCCAGACTGAATGCAACTCAGTGATTGTGTTTGTTTACACATTTATCCTGGAAAGTGGCTGGAGAAGCTTATGCAGGTATTGGCTGATCTGTGACAGCAGGACAAGGACTGGTCGTTACTGAACAAACAGTGAGGAACCACAAAGCAGACAGGTCAGTTTGAACTTAATGAATTTTCTCTATTTGTCAAGCATATGTATCAACAGTCTCCATCCTATTGATAAGAGATTTTTAACCCCAAATGTTTATGATCTTGGTTGCAATTATCAGGGAGACCAATAGCAATCCCACCTCTTTTTCTGTGTGTCTTAATGGCTTCCAGGCTTTGAGACAAATTTCTCTCTTTGATGTAGTGGGGCTTCTTCTTAGAAAATGGCAATGATGGCAGAGGATTAAAGTCTGTCAGACTTCCTCAGCTGCTAATGAGAGGAAATTATTTTTCCATATTGGAGCAAGGGTTTCTTCATATACCTTCACATTCCTTGAACTGTTTAACCCCATAGCCCATCAAGTTGATGAATTTATTAGGATTGTCTACGATTGGTGAAGAAAATTAAATATTACTTAAAGTTAAGTATGCTTCAAGAAATATCAGGGCTAAATGGCTCTTATTAAAGACTTTTAAAATGTCTTAGAATTCTCTGATAGTCTTAGCACTGTGTTACATTTCATTCAAGTAACTAGCAATAAAAATATCTAGACCATGGGTGGGTGGTGCATAGGGAAAATGACACAAGGTGAATACTTAAATTGTTTTAATTGATTTAAACTGTTCTATGGTGAGCCTGGAATTACAGAGTCTTGGATTTCAGGAAAGCTCTGGAAGCAAGGAAGGGAAATGAAAAGGTCATTTCGTGAAATCCTTGGAAGCAACACTGAAGCAGCAAGTTAAGAGTGATTTGCAGATCTGTACATCTGCAGTTGACCTTCAGTGACTCTAGTAATAAGAGGGTGTTCTGAAGTTTTTTCTCACTTTTTTGATGTCTCACTTTTTCTTCCATAGGAGTGATGCACACAGGCTAGCTATTCCATAGGCATTTAGTACCATACATGGGGGGTTCTTATCTCTGTTTATAGCTGTGGAATAGCCTATGCTTAAGATTCTCTGAGGAAACTAGCTAGTCAAACATATAAACAAACAAAAAACAATGCTTCAAAATGCAGCTATGCATTTATTTCCCATTCTGTGTCCAGCAAAATAATTATATTTGATCTTCATAACAATACAGTGGGAAAGATATTATCTCTATTTTATTGATGAAGATAAGAAACCAAAAATTCAGACATTTGTTCCAAGCTGGCAGTTTGAGCTAACTCTCAGGTATGTTCTTTTTCTATCATTGTGCAACACCTCTTACAAACTTCCCTCTCAACATAAAAGAAAATAAAATATTATGACTTTCTCTGTCTCTTCACTGATGTTGTCTATATGGTGGCTGAATAATATTGGAATAAATGTAGCTCTTTATCAAGTCGAAAGACTCACCATCATATCACATTAATTATATGTCTTTAGGGTATCTGTTTGAAAGTTGAGACAAATTTTTCCTGTCTCAAATCTGTATTTTCTTCTTTTATCAAGAATAGTGGACTTGGCTTAGTTGTTTCATAACTATAAACTTCAGTAATAGTTGTGAAATAGTATTAAACCATCAAACTCTATACTAAATCATGACAACATGATCTTAAAAGGAGGAGGAATAATTTTTAACTCTAAGAAAACTAATTGTGACAATAATATAATAGCACTATATATATATATGTGTGTGTGTATATATAAGCTTCTATATTTTTATTTGCAATATCTGATATTTAATAAAAATATTTTAGGTATATCAAGAGGTTGAACTATGTGATGAAAATCCAAAACAAAAAGCAAGAAACAAATATCATTTAGGTGAACCAGATATTGGAAGGAGAAGGAAAAAAAAAAACACTTTAAAATATCTGGTAAATGTATCAAGAAATAGAGGAAAAATATAGAAAATAGATGAGATGATGCATAATTTCACCACAAAATTGGAATCAGCAAAAGATCATAAGTAGAAATTTTAAAGGTGAAAAAATCCACTTGACCTGACTTTACATGCAGCAGATGAGAAGATAAATGACTTGAAAGAGAGGCCAAATTAGAAAAAACAAAAACAAAAGACCAAAAATCAAACAAAAAACCCCACTCAATTTCAGAGAGAAAGTCGATTTGAAAACAAAGAAAATGAGAGAAAATGCAAGAGATGTGTTGGACACACTCATAAGGCTTAACATATGTGATAGGAGTTGGAGGGGGAGAGAGGGTGAAAGAAGCAAAATACTGAAGAAATAATAGCTGAGCATATTCCAAAATCAACAAAAGACAATAACCTACAGAGTCAAGAAGCTTTGTGAAAACCAGCCAGGATAGGTTGAGAGAGAATCACACACTTTATTATGAACACATTGGAAAAAGTGGAGGAAAAACTCGGAAGCAGCAAGAACTGGGAAAGGGTGGGCACCCTATCTTCAGAAGAGCCACAATAAGAAGGGCAGACAGTGGACTCTTCATTTATTTCATTCATTTGCTTATTTTTATTCAGGTGGCATATAGCTGCTTTACAATGTTGTGTTAATTTCAGGTGTACAGAAAACTGAATCAATTACACCTATACATACATTCATTTTTTTTCAGATATATTTCCCATATAGGTTATTACACAGTATTAAGCATCATTCCCTGTACTATACAGTAGGTCCTTGTTGGTTATCTATCTTATATATAGTAGTGTGTGTATATTAATTCCAACCTCCTGATTTATTCTTCCTCCTCCAACATTTCCCCTTTTGTAATCATAAGTTTGTTTTCAAAATCTGTGAGTCTGTTTTGTAAATCAGTTTATTTGTATCATTTTTTATTATATTCCATATAGTGATATTATATGATATTTGTATTTGACTTATTTCACCTAGGTTAATAAATTCCAGGTCCATCCATGTTGCTGCAAGTTGCATTAATTCATTCTTTTTTATGGCTGAATAATAGTCCTGTGTGTGTGTGTGTGTGTGTGTATGTGTGTGTGTGTGTGTGTGTCTGTATATACAAATCTTCTTTGTCCATTCATCTGTCAATGGATATTTAGGTTGATTCCCGGTCTTGGCTATTGTAAATAGTGCTGCAATGAATATTGGGATGTATTAGTCAGGGTTCTGCAGAGAAATGAAACCTATAGGAAGTATAAAATGAGATTTACTATAAGAAATTGGCTGACATGTTATAGAGGATGGAAAGTCCCACCATCTGCCACCTGTAAGCTGGAAAGCTGGAGATGTAAATTCCAGTCCAAGTTCAAAGGTCTGAGAACAAGAAACACCAATGGTGTGAGTCTTGGTCCATGGGCAGGAGAAGACTGATGTCTAACACCAAGAGTCAGCAGAGAGAGAATTCAGACCCCCTCCTCTTTCCTCTTCTTTTTGTCCTATTCGAGTTCTCATTGGATTGAATGATGACCATCCACATGGCAGAGGGCAGTATGCTTTACTGAGCCAACCAATTCAAATGCTCATCTCTTCCACACCTTCAAAGACACACAAAGAAATAATGTTTAACCAGATATCTGGGTGCCCAGGCACCCAGTCAAGTTGATGCATAAAATTAACCAAATTAACCTTCTCAGTGTATCAAATATTAGCTGAGCACAAATTAACCTTCTCAGTGTATCAAACATTAGCTGAATACATTAGCTGAGCTGGGTTATATGGTCACAAGCACATCAGTAATTATATAAAATGCAAGTTCTTCAAGAGGAAGTCTCAGATTTACAGGCTGGAGTTCTTATCATGGCTCAGCAGTAACTAACCCTACATGTATCTGTGAGGACTTGGGTTCGATCTTAGCCTTGATCAGTGGGTCAAGGATCTAGTGTTGCCATGGACTATGGTGTAGGTCACAGATGTGGCTCAGATCCCATGTTGCTGTGGCTGGGAACTTCCATATGCCACAGGTGTGGACCTAAAAAATACAAAAAAAAAAAAAAAAAAAAAAAAACCCAAAACCCAAACCAAACCAAAAAAACCAAAGTGCTGTTGTATACTGTTTAGAAGAGACATGTCTTAACTATGAATTGGATGTTAAGGGAGATCTCCTTAAGAAGGGAGATTTGAGATAAGACTGGTCATTGTGAGCAAGCAGACATCAGGACCAAGAGTGTTTGGACAGAAGGAATGGCCGGAGCCCTGGTTCTAAGGGAGGAAATTGTCTGGTTTGGTCAAGGAACATGGACGCAGCCAGGGGGCTGGTGTGGAGGGAGCGAGGGGGAGACCAATTAAAGGGGCTGGCAGAGAAATGAAAATGGTCAGATCATACACAGCTCTGTTGGCCATGGTAGGACTTTGGATTTTACTCTAACTTAACTAGGGAATAATTGTGGAATTTTGGGTGGGGAGTGACATGATCCAACTTAAACTTTGAAAGAATAACTCTAGCTGCTCTCTTGGGAAGTGACAGCAAGGAGATGTTAGGAAGGAATGGTGGCTTGGACAGGACAGTTGCAACCAGGTTGCTGAGAAGTCACTGGACTTTGGATATAGCTGAAGCTCTAATACACTGTAATCAGAGGCTGTACCTCCCTGCCATTCTCTAGAAAACATCCCTAAATAATCAAACCAATTTAGGAGAACTTCCATCAGAGACAAGATAAAACATTTTCTTTTTCATTTATTTTCATTTATTTTTTGCCCCCCTCCCCCCATGGCATATGGATTCCTGGGCCAGGGATCAGATCCCAGCCACGGTTGTAGCCTATACCACAGCTGTGACAACACAGGATTCTCAACCCACTCTGCTGGGGTGGGGACTGAACCTGCATCCTGGTGCGGAAGAGATGTGGCCAATCCCATTGTACCATAGCAAGGACTTCAAGATAAAACATTTAAGAGGTGAAATCCAGCCTCAGAGCTGACTGAATGATTGTGTTAGTGGACACAAAAGATCAGATGTGGGAGGGGAAGAATTGGAGAGTCAGTAGGATGAGAGGCAAAGGTGTCCACACAAGAGTAACAGCTGAACTTCTATTGAATTTTCTCACCATTTTTCTCTTTGTTTCTATGAGGGTTCTACTGCTCAAAAAGCAAACATTTTCAAGAGTGAATGCACTATGAGTGAAGGTACTTTTAAAAAAATGAGTGGGGGTGGGGGCAAAGGAATATGTCATTTTTTTCCCCTAAACTAATAGATTTGTAAGTAAATATTAGTTCCCTTCCTCTCTGCCATACATCTTAGCAGCACACTGATAGACTGTTTAAATAGGTTCTGTTGAAATTAATATTGTGTAAGGAGTGATGATCAATGAAAAACTGGGAAAAAAATACTTACAAATAAGAAATTATTCTTTCTTCCCTAGGTGCATCTGTGACAGGAGATAATTCCTTGTATCATCCATAACAGACTTTCTATTTTTTTGGAAGGCAATAATCCATTCTTATTTTTCCCTTGTAAAAATGAATTATCCAGAGTTCCCATTGTGGCTCAGTGGTTAAAGAACCCAATTAGTAACCATGAGGTTGTGGGTTCGATGCCTGGCCTCACTCAGTAGGTTAAGAATCCAGTGTTGCTGTGAGCTGTGGTATAGGCAAGTGACTACAGCTCCAATTAGACCCCTAGCCTGGGAGCCTCCATATGCCATGGGTACAGCCCTAAAAAGAATCAAACAAATAAAAAAGAATTATCCTATTATTGTTGGCATCAATTAGTTGACCCAATAGGGATGATTCAATAACTAATGATATTATATAGGAAGACTAATAGTCCTGTGATTTCTAAGAACTGATGCATGTTGAAGTCCTACTGATTGAATTGCTTTCAGCCTCTTGTCAGGCAATATGGCTATCTACTGTAGGACATTCTTCTGCAGTGGCAAGGGAGTAGAGTTATGCCTTTATATTAACAGATGGGTATATAATCTCAAGGTCCCCAAAGTAATTTGCTTTATACAAGTCAAATACTCAATTATAAAATATTGATTCTTGCTAAATTTGGAAATTAGATTTTGTTTTAGGAATCTCAGATAGACCCTGTTTATCTTGGTATCTTCTGCACGAGGACAGATCCAGAAATGCGCTTAATATATCTTCATGAATTCAAAGTGCAGAGTGCCTATCATCGCCTCAAAATGCAGAAAGCTTTTTCTTTTTCCTGAATTCGCTTGGGGAAGATCATGAACTATGAGTTTAGAAACAAAAGCACTTTCAGGTGGAAAAATACTTCTTTCCATTGTAACCATGAAGATGAATATTTTATAAAATTAGCAAGGCTGAGGAAATGATTGTAATACTTCTCATGCTATTAAACATTAAGGAAAATCCACAGAGATAGAAATTTTGCATGAAAAACATTTTAAAAATGCATTCTCTCTGTTAAGTAAAAATAGATAATTTACTAAATGGTGAGGATTTTCCAAGAAGAAAACAGAATCCTCTTTGTGTGGTATGATTTTAAAATTTAATTAAGCAGATCCTATGTTTCTAAGAATGAGATAATTTTTGGCTTGGCTAGCTCCTTCCTACCAATTATGATTAAAAAATCCTTTCTTTAGAAAATAAATCTAAAATAAAGTAATGAACTTATAAAATTTGCTTGGTAAATTAACATCAGGTGCAAAGTGCTGAGAAACTATCTAAAATCACAGATGATTTCAAACTTTGCTGTGTGAATTATACTTGGGAGAACAGAACATATTACTCTGGTCTGAAGCATCTGAGCAGGGGGTCACAATTGCACAAAAAAGCAGCTCTATTTGCAGGAGCTGAAATAGGTACAGAGTTTCAGATAAGTGTTTTTGAACATAATAGTCCTCCTATAATTTCACTTTATGTTTCCCAAGAATATAAGACCCTGAGTGATCTCCTAGTAAGCAGATTACGATGTGCCTAAAAAGTCTAAAGAAATATCCTAACAGAATATGGCCAAAGTTATATAAATAATACTTTCCAAGGCCATGTTGTGGCTGAAAAGTGACCAACCATTTCTCTTCATTTGCCTGATTGCTTCTTTCTCACCCTTTAGCCCTACTTTATTCCCTCTGTCTCCTGAGCAAAGATTGCTGAGATACCCAATCTCTAAACCATCCTCACATCACCAGCTGGCCCCTCTTCCCCTCATCCCTGTGAAAGCAATCAGCAGTGCACATGCATTTACCCTTCACTGAGCCTCCTCCCCCCAGTCAGTTCCAGGTGTGAGGCATAAACTTTAGTTTACAAGTTTAGTTGTAAACTTTAGTTGTTACACTAAACCTAAATTAACATAGCAAAACCCACATTCGTTTCTGGGAAATAAATGCAACAAGGGCAATCATCTCACCTTTTTCAGCTATTTACATAAATACATTCCTGTAAGGCTTGGAAAGAGAAGCTGAATAGTCAGACAGGAATTGTAATCAGGATTGGAATCCTCCCAGAAAAGTCGAGAAGACATGCTTGTAGGGTCTCTATGGTGAATATCTTTAGAAGCACCGAGGAATATAGAATGGGTCAGAAGTGTGGAGATGGTTTAATGTCTAGATTTTCCAAAAGGGGCAACTAGCAAAGTATGGCTCAGAAGAAAACCTGCTGAACTTGATGTTGATTCTTGCGGCAAGTGAGGGAGTGGGCTGAGTTGGGTGGGTTTCTCAACATCTACCAGGAAGGGTAATCAGGGCCTGGACCTGCCAGGATGGACATCCTCTGTTTATGCTCCACGGATCACAGAGCTGAGCTCCAGTCTCCTTTTTTCAGATATCCATGAGTAAATGAGGAGGATCCTTAATGGAATGAAACAGTTGAAATCTCAGTGCCCAATAAAGGCAATGGTATTCAAGCCTCAGGTACACACCTTCACTGGATGCATGATGAGAAGATGAGGAAGACGAGATGAAACTTGAGTGGGTGATAGCACTTCCCGACCATTTATTGCTCAAAGTTAATGTATCCTGATTTCCTGCAGTGTATGTGGGTTTTAACTCAGTTCTTCTATAAATAGGGCAATTTAGAGCCCAGAGTTTATGACCTTAATGACCCCACGCAGAACTGAACAGAAAAAGCAAGTGGCAGGAAAGGATGAAACAAATATTTAAATGCTTTTTTGAGGCCATTGACCTTGATTTTTGTAATTCAGCCAATGTATGTTTACCTGTGTCACACTCACCCCCACTGACCGTCCCTACACTTCTTTCATCTTTCCTTCATTTGAGTCCCTCATTTTCTTCTCCTCCCAGGTTTCCTCTTAAGCAGTACTTGTGATTTTAAGATTAAAATTCCCAGATGCTTCTCCTCAAGGCAGAAATAACATGGGAGGGAAGGCAAACTATTTCCAAGGACAGCTGTGTAGGTGTGAAAGTCTTAAAGAGAAATGACATTTTCTACATTCCAGTAGGACATTTTTCTACATTCCAGTAGGGCTCGTTGTAAGGACGTTGGATATAAAGGTGTTGAAAAAAAAAAAAAAACAAAAACAAAACGCATTTCCTCAAGTTCTGTGAATTCTCAAAGCAGATTGCCTTCTGGTGGTAGGTAGCCTTCAGCCTCCACATACAAGGTTGATTGAGGGTAAAATGCAGAAAACAGCAAAAGACAAGAATAATAACTCCCTAGAAAAATCCTCTATTACATATCTGTTGTGTGACGTCAAGTTGTTCTACTGATTCTGGTAGTAAAATACTGAACTACAGTCCCTAGACTCCCTCAGTTTTAGTTGTTTGGAAGAATAGATATTGTTTAAATGTTCATTGTGTGCTATTATAAGGGATATGGTTGTGTAAAGGTGAGTTCTAGCATGAGTAGGAAAATGGTCTTTGTGGCTTTCTGAATAAGTTACTTTCCAGTTGAGCTAATCTAGGTGTGAAGCCAAAGCCTCCTGAGCTCTTTGTAAATGCCTCATATTGTACAAGTTCTTAATTCTTTTTTCATTTTTTAAAAATTAAGGTATAGTTGATTTACAATATTATGCCAATTTCTACTATACAGGAAAGTGACCCAGTCATACATATTGGGTTCTTTACATGCATTGTACACTGTAATTCTCTCAAAAGTCTACAGTGGGGAGCAGCACAAGGATCCCTTTTTCCAGTAAGAAAATTGAGTCTCACAGAGATTACATGGTTTACCCAAGACTGCAGAACACTTTGGGGCCAACTCAGGTTCAAGTTCAAGTCCAGCCCACATCAGTGCCCTTTACTTCTCTCACACCAAAGGCATTGTGTTTAATAACTCATGAGTACCATGATTGATTTTTTTCATTTGCAGCAGCTCTAGTGGTATTAATATAAATAATCTCATGTATAAAATTCTAAGTCATGTTTATAATAGGAATATGATATTTTTAAAAGGCAAAATGTAAATCTGATATAGTAGAATAAACACCTCTCCTGGGTTGCTCTTTGCCACAATATATTTCAATATGAAGTGAATGAAAACAGTTGAACTGAGCCTTCAAGTCTGGTGTCCTTGTCACAGTGGGAGCCTGTCTGTGCCCAGGCAGTTGTGATTGTCCCAAGTCAGTGAACCAGGTCATGTCCACCCAAAGCACTGGGTACAGAGCACAAAAGACTGACGTGACAGGAAGAGGAGGGCCATTGTTCACCATATCACATGAGCCAGACAACTAGTTTAATGGACTCGGCAGCTCTCACAGAAGCCTATCTTTTTGACATTTTCAGTCTGCAGTGCAGATTCCACACATCTTCCTAGTGCAACAGAATATGCATTCTGACTTGAGCTGTTGATTTACTTTGATGTTGAGACTTTGCTCCAGGTTTCACTCTTTTTTTAAAAAAAAAATTGCTTTAGTGATGAGTACACTGTGCAAATTCTCTTGCAGGCTTTTTGCAAAAATTTCTAAGGCAATGACGAGGAGACAGGCTGCCTCACTTACATGCGTTGGAAGTAAGAAACAGAGCAGAACAACTCCTAATGGCTTCAATTATAAGAACAAGCTTATTCCACAAAACAAAGTTTTAAAGAGTTGCTTAAGGTGTCACTCACTCATTGACAAATACCGTTACTGACCTGCCACCCTCCGTGTCTTCCCTGGTCCCCTCATGGTGGCAGATTGGCTACAGCCATTCTGAGCATCACACATAGTAATCCTGCTCAGCAGAAGAAGGTCCATTTCCTCCTGTGTGACTGTTCTTATGACAAAGGAAATTGTTGGTAGAAGCTGCCTTGTCAACTTTCTTTCATTTGACCGGAGTGGGTCACACAGGTGGCTAGTTCTGGCCTGTTTGCTCTACTGCCCAGAAGCATGTGATCTCTGCTGACTCTTTCTATGATGCTGGTTTCCAGCTGGGTTTGTTTAAAGTGAGGAACTCGTGGGGCTAAAGGAGGGCAGAAGAGAGGAGAGCTTGTGCTCCATCCTCAGGCTGTGTCTCCAGCACTACTTGGCTCTGTTGCTCACAAACCCACTGGGGTGAGTCCAGATCCTCTAGGCAATGTCCCCAGACTGCTGGGCTTGGGTCAAATTCTGTTCCCACTGTTCTCCCATTTGAGGAGTGGTTGTGGCTTGTTGTCTCCCCTCCCCATTGTCTAGTTTCTCAACTCCTTCATCACTTGTGGAAACAATTCTCTGCCCTGAATTTCCCTTTTTTTTCAAATATTTTCTGTGTTTATGTTTTCCCGGTTAAGTTCTGAATAATGCCTGCCTTTAAACCAATTAGCAGCGAGGTGAACAGGTCTCTAGGATTAGATTAAACCATTCAGGATTTACTTGTAGATGATAATCTACCATATTCTCCACGTTTTTCTTGGGTGTGAATAACCCCAAATTATGGTGCTTCTTTTTGCAAGGATGAAGGGATGTGATTCATGTTATATGCATTTTTGGGTTACTCTTCTCTTTTACGGAAAGTTTGAATTCTTCATTTGTCAGTGAAATATAGCCCAAGGCACTGGCCATTATGGTACATCTTTGGGACATATTTTTTTACTCTTGTCCAATGCCTGCTTGCAGTAAAATATGAGACAGCTGTTAACATTAAAATTCAGCCCTAGGGGTAGACTTCTGTGTCTGATCTGGGCCTAGATATCTGCATATTAACATCTACCCCCAAGAGATTCTCAGGCTAATCAATTTTAAGAAATGCTAACAGAGGATTCCATTAGGCTGAACTGTTTCACTTGCAAGGACCATTCAAACAGGAACAAGCCTGACTGATGGTTTTTGTGTTTTGTTTTTTTTTTAAGAGAAATTATCTAAAATGTACTCATCTGAGCAGGAAGCCTTAAGACGTGTATTTATATCCCACATAGTTCTAAAGATAACTGTATGGTACCAACAGAAATTTAACTTAATTGGAAAATCACCTAGAATTGTATTACTTCAAAGATGTTTAAAGAGATGAAATTTCAGTGTGTGAGAGTAAACGTGTAATAAAGTTAAGTCATGTTTGGTAAAAAAACTGTTGCTTATCTATGCTTTAGAGAGGATCATCTCACACACACACACACACACACACACACACACACACACACACACACACACTGCTTAATATACTTTTCCAGTTCCTGTCCAGAAGAAAAGAAGAAGAATGGTCCAAATCCTGATTTTCCAGTTGAATTTCATGCCTTCATCACTGGGAAGGAGATGCTCTATCCCTTTCCTGGTGCTGCTCTAAGACATTGGCCATAATTGGCAATTCAAACGCGGACGTCTAACCTCAGAGTTCCAGTGGCCAGAAGGCCACATCAGGCGGTTGGCAGGGCCCTGCACTCTCAAAGGCCTGGGGAGGAGAATCTTCCTGCCTCTCCTGGTTTCCCGTGGCACCTGGCCTCCCTGGGCTTGTGGCTGCTTAACTCTGATGTCTTCATCTGTCTTCTCTGCGCTTCTTTTTGCTAGTCTTTCTCTGCTTCTCATAAGGACTCTTCTTGGACTTGAGGCCCATGCAGATCATCCAACATGATTTCACTTGAGAGCCTTCATTTGTATATCTTCAAAAGCCCTCTCCTGAATATGTCCTTATTCCTAGGTTCTGGGGTGAGGATGTGCATGTCCTTTGGGGCCATAACTGAACTCACTACCTCTGTTATGGCCACAGGACATTTATTGCACATGTGAGTTATTCCAGAAGGGCTGTGTGTACTGCCCATGCCCCACTCCTTTCTGTGGCTAATTAGGAACAAACGACCCATGGAAGAGGGAGGAAGGAGGGATCACATGGTCCCTCCTGCCCTCATAAAGCGCCACTTTAATCTTTTCCCTAAATCCTTTTAAGACCCAGTCTTAGGGGAATAGGAATCTATGCCTGTAATTTAGAATGTGAAGTAAACTTGGCTTGATCCTGGGGAAGTAGCTTCTGTCCAGTTTGTGGAAATCGTGACTTAGGCTTTTAAGTGAATGAAGCTTCCTCCTTAATGAAGGCATCGTGGTGCGTGTTCACCTATCTGCAGCCTTGGGATGTGCAGGGCTAGGCCTGCCTGTCACATCACTAACTTTAATCATGTCTTAGTATTTCAAAATGAAAGGAAAAGGAAAACACACTATTTATAACATGTCTCCTCTTCAGTAGAATTTAATTCAAAATAGAAGTGGAAAGTAGCCTTTAAGTTAAATGCTAGCCCAGGAGGAAAAGGGAAGAAATGTGGGAGAAATAACGATGGGGGTTGGGAATGCGGGTGCTGATGGCTCCAGTGTTCCTTCTTCCCCGAACAGCAGGTGTTAGTCTTTCCTACAGGACTGATTAAAGTTCCTACAGGACTGATTAAAATTGATTATGATAACAGAAATCCTAAAAATCTTCATGAATGGTGCTGTTCACTCTACGTATATGGAGATAGGAGCTGTGGGGTTTTGAGCTTTTGCTTGGTTCTCAAAGGGCAGTGTTAATTTTCATAGCATGAGGTCCATAGGGAGTGTGTGAAAAAGACTGGGCAGAGTGGAGAGCTACATGCAGAGGGTCGTGACATAAAGGCAAAAGACTCCGACTGCCACACTTTCTAGAAAAAAGCCCCACAGTTTACAGGATGTGAATCATATATTTTTTTGCTTTCCCTAATGGGTGATTTTGAGCTTTGATGTCTAATTTTTGATGCAACTGATTATAAAGACTATGGTTAAAAAATTGATTAAAAACTGAAGCATTATTCTGACAAGATAAATATAAGCTGTATATACAACTTAGATATTGAAGAAAAGTATTACTTGGATTTTTTTTTCCTTTTTAGGGCCACACCTGTAGCATGTGGAAGTTCCCAGGCTAGGAGTTGAATCAGAGCTGCAGCTGCCGGCCTACACTACAGCCACAGCAATGGCAAGTCTGAGTCACATCTGCCACCTGTGCCACAGTTTATGGCAACACCAAATCCTTAACCTACTGAGGAACATCAGGGGTTAAACCTGCATCCTCCAGTATACTATGTCAGGGTCCTTAGCCTGCTGAGCCACAGCGGAAACTCCCATGATTTGGGTATTTTTGATGTCACATTTAAGAAACTCTACAGGACCTCAATTTAGAAAGGTTTTTAGTTTTTACATGGAAATATAATGCTGAAACAATGGTTACAGATCTTCAATACCAAAGAAAAGGAATATTGTACATAAGCTTCATAGCTTAGAATCATACCTATATCTTGTGAAATATGGTATAATGCCTATAATGTCTATATTATTTTTAAACTTGAAAAAATAATTGCAAATCTCCAAAATATCTGCCACATTTCCACAATGCTTTCCTTAGAGTGTAGTGACATTGACAGAAATACCACAATTGACAGCTTATTTCCAAAATTCTCTGTGCATGTAGGTGGTTTGCTTTGGGAGGATGGAATCAAAAGGATCCTAAGTGACCTGTCAGGGAAAATAACAATTAAAAAAATAAAAAAAATTAAAAAAGCATGAAATTCTGAATCCTTTCATGTTATTCTTGTGACCAAGTTATGAAATTGAATTGGGCCGCTTGAGAAGACAATGTTAATTTTATGTAATTTATTATCTTTATAGCTTCTGAATGAACAAAAATGCCATTTATAATTACCTCCTCATCATCATGTTTTAAAATTCAAAAATGGGAGTTCCCGTCGTGGCGCAGTAGTTAACGAATCCGACTAGGAACCATGAGGTCTTGGGTTCGATCCCTGGCCTTGCTCACTGGGTTAAGGATCTGGCATTGCCATGAGCTGTAGTGTAGGTCGCAGACGCGGCTTGGATCCCACGTTGCTGTGGCTGTGGCGTAGGCTGGTGGCTATAGCTCAGATTAGACCCCTAGCCTGGGAACCTCGGTATGCCGCAGGAAGTGGCCCTAGAAAAGGCAAAAAGACAAAAAAAAAATTACAATTCAAAAATGGTTAAGATGTAAAATAAGATAAAAACTATTCTATAGCCATGAATTTATTGTCTTTATCAATTGTCTTTGCTATCTCTTTCAAAATAAACAGTCCTATCTTAACAATGAATATTAGCTTTGAATATCCATCACAGTATGTGCTTTTAATTTCTTAATATCATGCTTTTCTTTAGAGATTTAATCACAGAAATTGTGTATCAAGTACTCTAGCAAAGTCACATAGTTTTATTGGTCCAATGAGGTGGCCCATGAAACCACAGCAGAATAAAAATTGTGGTGTGCCCTTAGCTTTCTCTGGTCTGCAAAAGAAGTAACACAAGCCTGCAGGTGTATTTGCTTTGGTTAGCAAGCTCCCAGGAATGGTGTGGAGCTTCAGACAACTCATGGAAATATTCACAGGATCCTGCCATCCACAGAGCCTGAGGGCCTCTAATAACCACTTTGTCCAGTGAAATCTTCTGGGTCCCCTCTCCCTCCTCTGTGCCAACCCTGAAATGCTCATGAACAAATGGTGAGTGTTGGGATAAGTAGATGAGAAAGAATGAGCCGATTACAGTAGGCAGTCAGGTAAAGCATGCCTTTCCTGGAGAGAAGTCATTGTGGCTGACTTAAGTTGAAAGCTCCTAGTAGCTCCACCACTTCTGGGCCAACAGACCCATTTCTGAACAGAGTCTGTGTTGAGTGATTTGAAAGGAAGGTAAAACTAACAGTTATCCCAAAAGTCTCCAAACTGTCCATGCATTTTTCTTTTTTTTTAACTTTTTTTTATTACTCAATGAATTTTATTAAATTTATAGTTGTAGAATGATCATCACAATACAATTTTATAGCATTTCCATCCCAAACCCACACCCCCAACCTCTCTCCTTTGGCAACCATAGTTTTTCAAGGTCTGTGAGTCAGTATCTGCTCTGCAAAGAAGTTCATTGCCTCCTTTTTTTAGATTCTATATGTAAGTGAGAGCATATGATGTTGGTGTCTCACTGTCTGACTAATTTCACTTAGCATGATAATTTCTAGGTCCATCCATGTTGCTGCAAATGCCGTTATTTCTTTCCTTTTAATGGATGTGTAATATTCCTCTGTGTACATGAACCACATCTTCTTTATCCACTCCTCTGTCAATGGACATTTAGGTTGTTTCCATGTCTTGGCTACTGCAATGAACATTGGAGTACATCTATCTTTTCAAGTCATGGTTTTCTCTGGATAGATGTCCAGGACTGGGATCGATGGATCAAATGGTAATTCTTTTTTTTTATTTTATAATGATTTTTATTTTTTCCATTATAGCTGGTTTACAGTGTGCTGTCAGTTTTCTACTGTCTAGCAGGGTGACCCAGTTACACATACATGTATACATTGTTTTTTCTCACATCATGCTCCATCATGGTCACTTATCAAGCACAGTAGGATCTCATTGCTTATCCATTTCAAAAGCAATAGTTTGCATCTATTAACTCCAAATTCCCAATCCATCCCAACCTTCCCCCTCCACCATGGCAACCACAAGTCTATTCTCCATGTCCATGATTTTCTTTTCTGTGGAAAGGTTCATTTATGCCATATATTGGATTCCAGATATAAGTGATATCATATAGTATTTGTCTTTCTCTTTCTGACTTACTCAGTATGAGAGTCTCTAGTTCCATCCATGTTGCTGCAAATGGCATTATTTTGGTCTTTTTTATGGCTGAGAAGTATTACGTTGTGTCTATATACTGCTTTTTCTTAATCCAATCATCTGTTGACAGACATTTAGGTTGTTTCCATGTCTTGGCTATTGTGAATAGTGCTGCCATGAACATGCCAGTGCATGCGTCTTTTTCAAGGAAAGTTTTGTCCAGATATATGCCCAAGAGTGGGATTGCTGGGTCATATGGTAGTTCTATGTATAGTTTTCTAAGGTACCTCAATACTGTTATCCATAGTGGTTGTACCAATTTATATTCCCACCAACAGTTCAGTAGAGTTCCCTTTATTCCACACCCCCTCCTGCATTCGTTATTTTTGGACTTATTAACGATGGCTATTCTGACTGGTGTGAGGTGGTATCTCAGAGTAGTTTTGATTTTCGTTTCTTTAATAATAAGTGATGTTGAGCATTTTTTCATGTGCTTGTTGGGCATCTGTACATCTTCTTTGGAGAAATATCTATTCAGGTCTTTGCCCATTTTTCAGTTGGGTTGTTGGCTTTTTTTTTTTTTTTGTCTTTTTGCCTTTTCTAGGGCTGCTCCCGCGGCATATGGAGGTTCGTAGGCTAGGGGTCCAATCGGAGCTGCAGCCGCTGGCCTACACCACAGCCACAGCAACTTGGGATCCGAGCCATATCTGCGACCCACACCACAGCTCACGGCAACGCCGGATCCTTAACCCACTGAGCAAGGGCAGGGATCGAACCCGCAACCTCATGGTTTCTAGTCAGATTCATTAACCACTGCGCCACAATGGGAACTCCTGTTGGCTTTTTTTTTTTTTTTTTTTTTTTTTTTTTGCTTTTGAGATGTATAAATTGTTTGCATATTTTAGCAAATAATTGCATCATTTGAAACTATTTTTTCTCATTCTGTAAGTTGTCTTTTTGTTTTCTTTTTGGTTTCCTGTGCTGTGCAAAAGCTTGTCAGTTTGATTAGGTCTCACTGGTTTATTTTTGCTTTTATTTCTATTGCTTTGGGAGACTGATCTGAGAAAACATTTATAAGGTTGATGTCAGAGAATGTTTTGCCTATGTTCTCTTCCAGGAGTTTGGTGGTGTCTTGTCTTACATTTAAGAATTTAAGACATTCTGAGTTTATTTTTGTGCATGATGTGGGGGTGTGTTCCAGTTTCATTGATTTATATGCAGCTGTCCAGTTTTCACAGCACCATTTACTGAAAAGAGTTTTCTTCCCATTTTATGTTCTTGCCTCCTCTGTCAAAGATTAATTGACCATAGATGTCTGGTTATATTTCTGGGTTCTCTGCGCTGTTCCATTGGTCTGTATGTTTGTTTTGTTACCAGTACCACACTCTTTTGATTACTGTAGCTTTGTAATTTTGCCTAAAGTCTGGGGGAATTATGCCTCCTGCTTGGTTTTTGTTCCTCAGGATTGCTTTGGCAATTTTGGGTCTTTTGTGATTCCATATACATTTTTCGATGGTTTGTACTAGTTCTGTGAAAAATGTCATGGGTAATTTGATAAGGATTGCACTGAATCTGTAGATTTCTTTGGGTAGTATGGTCATTTTTAGAATATGAATTTTTCCAACCCAGGAGCATGGACTATCTTTCCATTTCTTTGAATCCTCTTTAATTTCCTTGATTAATGTTTTGTAGTTCTAAGTATATGTCTTTCACATTCTTGGTAAGTTTTATTCCTAGGTATTTGATTTCACAGTGCAATTTAAAAAGCTATTGTTTTTTTGTATTCCTTTTTCAATATTTCATTCTTAGTGTATAGAAATGAGACTTATTACTGAATGTTAATCTTATATCCTGCTACTTTGCTCAATTTGTTGATTAGTTCGAGTAGATTTTGGGTTGAGTCCTTAGGGTTTTCTACATATAGTATCATGTCTTCTGCATACAGTGACAGTTTTACCTCTTCTCTTCCTATTTGGATGCCTTTTATTTCTTTTGTTTGTCTGACTGCTGCGGCTAGGACTTCCAGTACTATGTTGAATAACAGTGGTGAGTGTGGACATCCTTGTCTTGTTCCAGATTTTAGTGGGAAGGCTTTCAGCTTTTCTCCATTGAGTATTGTATTTGTTGCAGGTTTTCATAAATGTCTTTGATTATGTTAAGAAATGTTCCCTCTATACCCACTTTGGTAAGAGTTGTGATCATGAATGGATGTTGGACTTTGTCCAATGCTTTCTCTGCATCTATTGAGAGGATCATGTGGTTTTTGACTTTTCTTTTGTGAATGTGGTGTATGATGTTGATTGATTTGCATATGGTGAACCAACCTTGTGCACCTGGGATGAATTCCACCTGGTTGTGGTGTATGATCTTTTTTATATGTTGTTGGATTTGGTTGTCTAAATTTTGGGGGGGAATTTTTGCATCTATATTCATCAAATATATTGGCCTATAGTTTTCTTTTTTGGTAGTATCTTTGCCTGGTTTTGGCATTAGGGTGATGGTGGTGTCATAGAATGTCTTTGGGTGTGTTCCTTCTTCAAACTTTTGAAAACGTTTAAGGAGGATGGGTATAAGTTCCTCTTTGTATGTTTGGTGGAATTCACCTGTGGAGCCATCTGGTCCTGGACTTTTATTTGTAGGGAGTGTTTTTATGACATATTCAATTTCATTTCTGGTGATCAGTCTGTTCAGTTGATCTATTTCTTCTTGATTCAGTTTTGGCAGACTGTAAGTCTGTATAAATTTGTCCATTTCTTCTAGGTTGTCAAATTTGTTGGCATATAATTGTTCATAGTATTGTCTTATGGTTTTTGGTATTTCTGCAGTATCCATTGTGATTTCTCCTTTCTCATGTCTTATCTTGTTTATTTGGATTTTTTTCTCTCCTATTCTTGGTTAGTCTGGCCAGAAGTTTGTCAATTTTGTTTACCTTTTCAAAGAACCAGCTCTTAGTTTTATCTATTTTTTCTATTGTTTTTTTGAATCTCTGTTTTATTGATTCCCTCTCTGATGTTTATGATTTCCTTCCTTCTGCTGACTTTAGGTTTTGTTTGTCTTTTTCTAATTCATTTATGTAGTGGGTTAATTTGTCAGTTTGTGATTTTTCTTCTTTTTTGAGGAAGGTCTGTATTGCCATGAATGTCCCTCTGAGCAGTGCTTTTGTGGCATCCCATAGATTTTGAGTTGTTGTGTCTTCATTATCATTTGTCTCGAGGTATTTTTTAATTTCCTTCTTGATTTGCTCATTGACCTATCGTTTTTTACTAGCATGTTGTTTAGTCTCCATATAGTTAGTTTTTTCTCATTTCTTTTCCTGTGGTTGATTTCTAGTTTCATGCCATTGTGGTCAGAGAAGATAGTTGAAATAATTTCTATACCCTTAAATTTGTTGAGGTTAGCTTTTTGCCCCATTATATGATTGATCCATGAGAATCTTCCAGGTGCACTTGAGAAGAATGTATATTCTGATATTTTTTGGATGTACTATCCTGAAAATGTCAATTAAGTCTAACTTTTCTATCGTGTCCTTTAGGATCTCTGTTGCCTTATTGATTTTCTGTCTAGAGGACCTGTCCATTGGTGTGAGGGGGGTATTAAAGTCTCCTACTATGACTGTATTCCTGTCAATTTCCTGTCAATTTCTCCTTTTATGTCTGTTAGTATTTGTTGGAGGTATCTGGGTGCTCCTGTATATTAGGGGAACATATATTGAAGGTTGTAATATCCTCTTCTTCAGTGGATCCTTCAACCATTAAATAGTGTCCTTCCTTGTCTTTCTTTATGGCCTTCGTTTTCAATTCTATTTTGTCTGATATGAGTATTGCAACTCTTGCTTTCCTGTATTCTCCATTGGCATGAAATATCTTTTAGAATCCCCTCATTTTCAATCTGTATGTGTCCTTTGCCCTAAAGTGGGTCTCTTGTAGACAGCAGATTGTAGGTTTTTGCTTTTTTATCCAATCTGCCACTCTGTGTCTTTTGATTGGAGCACTCAGTCCATTGGCATTTAAGGTAATTATTGGTAGATATGTATTTTTTTCCATTTTAAACATTGTTTTCCAGTTGATTCTATGTTTCTCCTTTCTTCCTTCTTTTCTTTTCTTTTCTTTTTTCTTTTTTTTGGTTGGATTATTTCCGTATATGTTATGCTTGAGTACTTTTCTTTTTAGTTTTTGTGAATGTAATGTTTGGTTTTGATTTGTGGTTGCCCTGTGTTTTAAGTTTGTGAATCCCTTGCTCTATCTGCTTGTTTTAGCCTGATAGTCGTATAGGCTCAAACACATTATTAAAATTAAAAAAAGAGTCTATATTTTCTTACTTTGCTTCTGCACCTTCTATGATTTTGAAGTCTTTTAAAAAATATCTTCGTATTTGTCCTTTTGCCATTCCTTGTATTTATCATTGCTTTTACAGTAATTTTCCCCCCTTTTAGATCTGTATGCTGGCTTATTTATGTTATTGCTTTCCAATTGTGGTTTCCCCTATCCTATATCTTCTTATTTCTTTTTTATTTAGAGAAGCCCTTTCAGTATTTATTTTAGAATGGGTTTAGTATTGCTGTACTCTTTTAGCTTTTGTTTGTTGGAGAATTCTTTAATCTCCTTCTATTTTAAATGATATTCTTGCTGGTTAGAGTATTTTAGGTTGCAAATTTTTTCCTTTCAGCACTTCAAATATATCTTGCCATTCCTTTCTGGCCTGTAGTGTTTCTGTAGAGAAATAAGCTGATAGCTTTATGGGGGTTCCCTTATAATTGATGCTTTTCTTTCCTCTTGCTGCCATTAGAATCCTCCCTTTAACTTTTGCCATTTTTATTATAATATGTCTTGGTGTGGTCCCATTTGGGTTCAACTTGTTTGGGGCCCTCTGTGCTTCCTATATCTTTTTTTTTTTTTGTCTTTTTGCCTTTTCTAGGGCTGCTCCCATGGCATATGGAGGTTCCCAGGCTAGGGGTTGAATAGGAGCTATAGCCACTGGCCTATGCCAGAGCCATAGCAACGCAGGATCCAAGCCACGTCTGCTACCTACACCACAGCTCATGGCAATGCCGGATCCTTAACCCACTGAGCAAGGCTGGGGATCGAACCTGCAACCTCATGGTTCCCAGTCGTATTCGTTAACCACTGAGACACGACAGGAACTCCTGTACTTCCTATATCTTGATATCAGCTTCTGTTAGTTTTGGAAAGTTTTCAGCCATAATTTCTTCAAATATATTTTCAATCCCCTTTTCTTTTTCTTCTCCTTCTGGAATTCCTATTATGCATAGATTGGCCCACTTTATATTATCCCATAGATTTCTTATATTGCTTTCATGTTTTTTTCATTTGGTTTTCTGTTTGCTCCCCTGATTGGGTGATTTCCATTATCCTATCTTTCAAGTCACTAATTCGTTCCTCTGCATTATTCATTTTGTTCTTTAGTGCCTTTAGCTCATTTTGCATCTCTGCAAATGAATTTTCTAATTTTTCTATGTTCCTTCTTATATTTTCAAGTTCCTTTCTAAAGGAATCTGCATTACTGTTCATATTTGCCTTAATTCCTTGATATTCAGCCTTACTTCCTTCAGTATTTTGACTACTTCCCTTTTGAACTCAGTGTCTGTCAGACTGCAGAGGTCTGTTTTATTGTTTGCTGCTTCAGGTGAACTCTCATGTTCTTTTAACTGGAAATGGTTCCTGAGCTTCTTCATCTTGCTTATGTTTTTCTTTTTCTGTGAGTTTAGGGAAGCCAAACTGTAGTCTTGGAGGGCTACTTTATGCAAGAGCACCCCTTTGTATTTTGTGGGTGTTACTATTCATTTTTGGCATGGGAGTTAGAGTATTTGCTGTCTTTTTCTTCAGTGTGAGCAGGCTGTTACCCCTTGATAGGGTGCTGAGTATTTTTCTAGGGCGAAGGAGTCAGTGGGTAGGGCTAGTAGTCAGTTCCTGGTTGCTGGGCTCTTAACAGCAGCAAGGACCTACAGGAAGGTGGCACAGGCTACTCCTAGTTACAGGGCCCTGGGAAGTGGTAATGAGCCTAGGCAGTTTTACAAGATGCCCAGAGCATTTGGCAGTGGCACAGCAGGGTGTGTGAGTTCCTGGGGGAGTGAAAGCAATGACAGGTAGTGTTTTATTGCAGTGCTCTCCTCTGAGGTGACCTGAGCCACAAGTGGTGCCTGTTCAGGGACTCCTAGTGATAGTGGGCCATGCCTACCTCGAGTCAGTGATAACTGTGGTAGTTTGCCCCCCGCCCCCCCCCCCACCAACTGCAGACCACACAAAAAGCACCCTGTCTCACTTAACCCACGCAGGAGATGCTACACAGGCTGCTCCTAGTTGCAGGATCCTGTGAAGTGACAGACATCAAGCATGTGGGCACTGCCCAGAGCATTCGGCAGTGGCAGTAGCAGGGCAGGTCTGCTCCCAGGGGAGCAAGAGCAACAGCATATGGTGTTCCATCACAATGTCCTTTGCGATGCCCTCTGAGGTGGTCAAGGCTGTAAGTGTTTCTTGTTCAGGGATCCCCAGTGGTGGTGGGCCACACCCACCTCTGGAGTCAGAGATAACTGAGGTGGTTTGCCCCTACCAGCTGCAGACCATGCAAAAAACACCCTGTCCCACTTAGCCAACACAGGAGGTGCTGCACAAGCTGCTCCTAGTTGTAAGGTCATGGGAAGGGACAGTGATCAAGTGTCTGGGCACTGCCCAGAGCATTTGGCAGTGGCAGCTGCAGGGCAGGGGTGTTCCCAGGGGGTGCTTCGTTGCAGTGCCCTTTTTTTTTTGTCAACCCCTGAGGTGATTGGTGCCACAGGTGCAGCCCACTCGCAGGCCCCAAGTGGTGGCAGGCCACACCTCCCTCTGGCCTCCTAGACGACCTCCAAGGTCCATCCCTGTCACCTGTAGATCATGCAAGAAGCACCATGTCCCACTTGGCCCCTTGCTTCCCTTAGTCCACACAAGAGATTCCCAGCCACCCGTAGCCTGCATGAGAAGTGCCCAGTCTCCCATAGCCCAAGCAAGTGGCTCCATAGCCTGCACCAGAGGTGCCCCGCCCTCTGAGAGTCCAAAGGTGATTCTTATTGCAGTCTTCCCCTCCTCTTCTCGCCCTCGCCAACAATGGTGCTTTACCTCTCCTGAGACCCCAGACCTTCTCCTGGGTTTCCTCTGCCATGGCCCTTAGCACACTGCTCCCCCACCCACAGCACAGCACTCCTTAACCCCTTAGGCTGTCCCCACACAGCCAGCCCTACTCCTCTCCCTGGAACTGACCTCCAGAACCTAAGTCTCAATGCTCAGCCCCCACCTGAGTCTCAGGCTGTGGTGTCCTGGATCTGTGGTGCAGATGATCTGTGCGGCTATCACCCGACTTTGCCCTCCTTAGTCCAGCTGTTGAGCTTTTCTTGGTGACTTTGAGATCCCTCCATCTTGGCTGATCTCCCAGTCAGTTAGGTGGCTTCCCGGGGTGGGTTCCTTTTTATCCTCTCAGGAATGCTAGTCCCATCCTGATCCCTTCTCTCTCTCTCTCTTTTGCTTTTGTTTTACACAGTTATGTCAAAATTTTCTTGCCATTTTTGAAGGTTTAAGTTCTTAAGCCAGCATTCAATAGATGTTCTATGTGAGTCTTTTTATATGTAGATGTGATTTTTGGATGTGTTTGTGGGCGAAGGTGAGCACGACTTAACTCCTCTGCCATTTTGATCTCAGTAATTCTATTTTTAGTTTTCTAAGGAATCTCCATACTGTTTTCCACAATGGTTGCACCAATTTACATTCCAGCCAACAGTGTATGAGGGTTCCCTTTTCTTCACACCCTCTCCAGCATTTATTGTTTGTAGACTTTTTAATGATGGTCATTCTGACTGGTGTAAGGTAGTACCTCATAGTGGTTTTGATTTGCATTTCTCTAATAATGGGTGATGAACATATTTTCATGTGTTTTTTGGCCATCTGCATATCTTCTTTGGAGAATTGTCTGTTTAGATCTTCTGCCCATTTTTTGATAGGGTTGTTCATTTTTTTGGGTGTTGAGCTGCAGAAGGTGTTTATAAATTTTGAAGATTAATCCCTTGTCAGTTGCTTCATTTTCAAATACTTTCTCCCATTCTGTGGGTTGTCTTTTCATTTTGTTTAGGGTTTCCTTTGCTGTGCAGAAACTTTTAAGTCCCATTTATTTATTTTTGTTTTTATTTTCATTACCCTAGGAGGTGCATCTGAGAATATATTGCTGTGGTTTATGTTGGAGATTTATGGCCTATGTTTTCATCTAAGAGTTTTATAGTATCTGGTCTTATATTTAGGTCTTTAATCCATTTTGAGTTTATTTTTGTGTATGGTGTTAGGGAGTGTTATAATTTCATTCTTTTACATGTGACTGTCCAGTTTTCCCAGAACCACTTATTGAAGGGGCTGTCTCTTCTTCATTAAACACATGTTTTTCTAGTGGCAGGAAAAGCACTAGACCCTGGGAGAAAGTTTGATGTAAGCGCTGAGGGATAATTGAGCTTTTTTCTGATTACATTCCATAAAGTATGTTAGTACTTTTTCCTCTTAACTTTTTACTTGGACATAATTTAAAAAGAGCGGAAAATAGAAGAATTCCCATATACCTTTTACCCAGATTCCCCAAATGACAATTAACACTTGTGCTCTACCAATTTCTCTCTTTGCAATGAAACACACATTTTTTTCCTGCATACTTGAGATTAGATGGCAGAAATGATGCTCTTACTCTTCTGTATGTATTTCCTAAAATACATTCTCTTATATAGCCTCAGTACACTTACAAAATTGAGAAATTAATATTGATCATATGCTTTTAATTTCAGTATTACCAATTGTTCCACTAATGTCCTTTACAGTAAAGGAAAATCCTCATCATGTTGCCTTTAGTGATCTCATCTTTGTAACTCTTTTAATATGGAGAAATTGCTTATCCTTTGTTTTTAATGGTGTTCATGTTTATGTTAAAATAGTCCAGATATTTTGTAGAATTTGCTCAATTTGCTTTTTCTGATATTACCTCATGATTAAATTCAGACTGTCGGTTTTGAACAAAAGTACCACAGAGGTGATGTATTCTCAGTGCTTACTACCAGGGGTCACATGATGCCTTTTTGTCTAATTTTTGGTGCTTTTAGCTTTGTCACATTGTTAGGTGATATCTATCAGGCTTTTCCATTATAATTTTAGATTTTTCCTTATAATTTTTCTAGGGAGAGATTTTGAAACTATGAAAACATCCTGTTATCCCTTGAAATTTTGTCCACTACTTTTATCATCCATTGAAGATTCTTTGATGAATCAATGAATCAATTTTTATTATAATGTTTGACAAATGGTAATTCTATTGTTTTATCATTCCTTGCATGTTTATTAGGTGGCTTTGTTCTGTAAGGAATCACTTGTCCCAATCATCCATTAATTAATTGATAAACTAGTTTTTTATTTTTTATAGTTGATTTACATTGTTCTGCCAATTTCCACTGTACAGGAAAGTTAGTCATATGTATATGTTCATTCTTTTTCTTGTTATTATTTTCTGTCATGATTTTTTACAAGTGATTAAATATAATTCCCTGTACTGTACAGTAGGACCTTATTGCTTATCTACTCTGAATCCAATAGTTTGCATTTACTAACCCAAAACTCCCAGTCCATCCTAATCCCTCCCCCTCTCCCTTGGCAATTCGTCAGTTAATTGTTATAAGATTCTTATGTTATTTATAGCATTATAATCATATGGGCTAGTAGGAGCCTCAAGCCCAGATGAAGCCTGCCTTCTTTTGATACTTCCTTACATTATGACACAATAAGATATTCCAGAATGATCTCATACCCCTTTTCCTCCAGCTCTGGAATTAGGCATTTCTCCAGTGATATTTAGTGGAGAATGGTATTTAGAAATCAGGATGTGCTTCCAGGGAATCATTGCTTCAGGTCTTCTTAACCAAAGTCGTTTATTATATTCACTCCATGTGAAGTCAGAGATCTTAATTCTTCATATATCTGTCCATGGGGTGTCCCATTGTATAGCTGTACCATAGTTTATTAATACTTCCATACATCTTTGTACCTATTTATATATCCATCCATCTTAAAAACCAGGGGTTCCTGTGGGAAGTCCCCATTCCAATTCAATACCAGAGGGCTTATTTTGTTTTTTCCTATGTCTATATTTGCAACTTGCTTCTCCAATGGGGTGAAACCTGTATACCACTATCCACAATATATATATTTAATTTTTCACAGTTAGAATATATACCAAAGTAGCTCATACTTTTTAAATTTCTAGCTCATGCTTCTGTGAAAAAATCAGTCTCCTGCCTGGAGTTCACCCTTTGTTATAGTTATTTTCTTTCCTTATTCTGAGAACACTTAGTTGAAAAACTATGTTTAAATTCCAGGGATATTCCTCTTTTCCTCCCACTCCCACTACCTGCTTAGGGTAGTTTCATTATTAAATTGAAATTCAACTTCAGTTTATTTTTTAAATTTTATTGAAGTAGAGTTGATTTACAATGTTGTGTTAATTTATCCTGTACAGCAAACTGATTCATATACATACATTCTTTTTCAAGTTCTTTTTCATTATGGTTTATAACAGGATATTGAATACATTTCCCTGTGCTATACAGTAGGATCTTGTTGTCATATATCTGACATATAATAGTTTGTATCCATTAACCCCAAACTCCCGATCTACCCCTAACCCACCACAGTTTATTTGTTTTTATTTTATTTTTAATTTTATTTCTTCTTTTTTGTTATTTATTTTATGGTTTTTAATTTCCCATTACATTAGAGTTACAATATTCTGTCAGTTTGTACTATACAGCAAAGTAACCCAATCATACATCTCTCTCTATTTCTCTCTATCTTCTTTTTCTCAAATTATCTTCCATCATGTCCCATCACAAGTGATTGGATATAGTTCTCTGTGCTATACGGCAGGATCTCATTGCTTTTCCACCCCAAATGCAATAGTTTGCAACTAACCCCAGATTCCCAGTCCATCCCACTCTCTCCCCCTTCCCCTTTGGCGATGACAAGTCTATTTCCAAGTCCATGTATTTCTTTTCTGGGGAAAGGTTCATTTGTTCTATATATTAGATTCTAGATGTAGGTGATATCAGATGGTATTTGTCTTTCTATTTCTGACTTAGTTCACTTAGTGTGAGAGTCTCTAGTCTCATCCATGTCATTGCAAATTACATTATTTTGTTATTTTTATGGCTGAGTAGTATTCTGTTGTGTATATATTCCACGTCTTTTTAATACATCCATCTGTTGATGGACATTTAGGTTATTTCCATGTCTTAGCCATAGTGAATAGTGCTATAATGAACATATGGGTACCTGTATCTTTTTCTATGAAAGTTTTGCCTGGATATAAGCCCAAGAATGGTATTTCTGGGTCATGAGGTAGTTATATATTTAGTTTTCTGAGGTACTTCCATGCTGTTTTCCATAGTGATTGTACCAATTGACATTCTCTTTTCTCCACACCCTCTCCAGCGTTTGTTATTTGTTTACTTGTTAATGATGGCCGTTTTGACAGATGTGAGGTGGTACCTTATAGTAGTTTTGATTTACATTTCTCTAGTAATCAGTGAAGCTGAATTTTTTCATGTGCTTGTTGGGCATCTGTATAACTTCTTTGGAGAAATGTATATTCAGGTCGTTTGTCAGTTTTTCAATTGGGTAGTTGGATTTTTTATAGTTGAGTTGTATAAGTTGTGTATTTTAGAGATTGAACCCTTTCCAGTTGCATTGTTTGAAACTATTTTCTCCCATCCCATAGGTTGTCTTTTTTTTTTTTTTTAAGGTTTCCTTTGCTGCACAAAAGCTTATCATTTTGAATAGGTCCCATTGGTTTATTTTTGCTTTTGCTTCTGTTGCCTTGGAAGACTGGCCTAAGAAAACATTTGTAAGGTAGATGCCAGGCAATGTTTTGCCTATGTTCTCTCCTAGAAGTTTTATGGTGTCTTATCTTACATTAAATACTATCTTTTTACCATTTATAATCTTGCCTCCTTTGTCGAAGATTAATTGACCATACATGTCTGGGTTTATTTCCGGGCTCTCTATACTGTTACATTGGTCTGTGTGTCTGTTATGGTACCAGTACCACACTGTCTTGATTACTGCAACCTTGTAATATTGGCTTAAGTCTGGGAGATTTATTCCTCCTGCCTGGGTTTTCCTCAGTATTGCTTTGGCGATTCTGGGTCTTTTATGGTTCCATATAAATTTTTGGATTGTTTGTTCTAGTGCTGTGAAAAATGTCATGGGTAATTTGATAAGGATTGCTTTGAATCTTTAGATTGCTTTGGGTAGTATGGCCATTTTTATGATATTAACTCTTCCAACCCAGGGGCATGGAATAACTTTCCTTATCTTTAATTTCCTTGATTAATGTTTAATAGTTCTCATCATATAAGTCTTTCACCTCCTTGATAAGGTTTGTTCCTAGGTATTTAATTTTTGGGGGTGCAATTTTAAAAGGTATTGTGTTTTCATATTTATTTTCTAATATTTCATTGTTAGTATACAGAAATGCCATCTTTTTCTGAATGTTAATCTTGTATCCTGCTACTTTGCTGAATTCCTTGATCAATTTGAGTGTTTTTTGTGTTGGGTCCTTAGGGTTTACTATATGTAGTATCATGTCTTCTGCATACAGTGACAATTTTCTCTTCTCTTCCAATTTGAATACCTTTTATTTCTTTTGTTTGTCTGATTTCTGTGGCTAGGACTTCCAATACTATGTCAAATAAAAGTGGTGAGAGTGTGTGAACTTGTCTTGTTGCAGATTTTAGTGGGAAGGCTTTCAGCTTTTCTCCATTGAATATTATATTTGTTGTAGGTTTTCGTAAATGACTTTTTATTATGTTATGTTCCCTCTATACTCACTTTGGTAGGAGTTTTTGTCATGAATGGATGTTGGACTTTGTCAAATGCTTTTTCTGCATCTATTGAGATGATCATGTGGTTTTTGACTTTTCTTTTGTGAATGTGGTGTATGATGTTGATTGATTTGCATATGTCGTACCATCCTTATGAACCTGGGATGAATCCCATTTGGTCATGGTGTATGATCTTTTTATATGTTGTTGGATTTGGTTGTCTAAAATTTTGTTGGGAATTTTTGCATCTGTACTCGTCAAAGATATTGCCTACTATTTTCGTTTTTGGTAGTATATTTGTCTGATTTTGGTAATAGGGAGATAATGGCTTCATAAAATGTCTTTGGGAGTGTTCCTTCTTGAAGCTTTTGGAAAACTTTAGAAACGATGGGTATAAGTTCCTCTTTGTATGTTTGGTAGAATTCACCTGTGAAGGCAAGTGGTCCTGGACTTTTATTTGTCGGTAGTATTTTTATGACATATTCAGTTTCATTTCTAGTGATTGGTCTTTTCAATTGATCCATTTTTTTTCTGGTTCAGTTTTGGCAGGCTCTAAGTCTCTTGACAGTCATCCATTTTTTCTAGGTTGTCAAATTTGTTGGCGTATAATTTTTCATAGTATTCTCCTTTTTTTTGTATTTCTGCAGTATCTATCAAATTTCTCCTTTTTCATTTCTTAATTTGTTTATTTGGATTTTTTTCTCTCCTCTTCTTGGTGGGTCTGGCCAGAGGCTTGTCCATTTTTTATACCCTTTAAAAGAACCAACTCTTTGTTTTATTGATATTTTTCTACTGATTTTTGGAGTCTCTATTTTATTGATTTCCTCTGTGATATTTATGGTTTCCTTTCTTTTGCTGACTTTAGGTTTTGTTTGTCTTTTTCTAATTCATTTAGGTGGTGGGTTAAGTTGTCAGTTTGAGATTTTTCTTCCTTTTTGAGGAAGGCCTGTATCACTACCAATGTCCCTCTGAGAGGTGCTTTTGTGGCATCCCATAGACTTTGAATGGTTTTTTTTCATTATCATTTGTCTCATGGTGTTTTTTAATTTCTATTTTGATTTCCTCATTGACCATTTTTTTTTTTTAGTAACATGTTGTTTATTCTCCATGTAGTTAGTTTTCTTTCTCATTTTTTTTTCTCCTATGGCTGATTTCTAGTTTCATGCCATTGTGGTCAGAGAAGATAGTTTAAATAATTTCTATATTCTTAAATTTGTTGAATTTAGTTTTGTGCCCCATTATGTGGTCAGTCCTTGAGAATGTTCCATGTTCACTTGAAAAGAATGTATATTCTGATTTTTTTGGATGTACTGTCCTGAAAATGTCAATGAAGACTAACTTTTCCATTGTGTCCTTTAGAATCTCTGTTGCTTTATTGATTTTCTGTCTAGAAGATCTGTCCATTGATGTGAGTGGGGTGTTAAAGTCTCCTATTATTTCGTTTTATTCCCATCAATTTCTCATTTTATGTCTGTTAGTATTTGTTGGAGGTATCTGGGTGCTCCATTTGTTGTATGTATATTAGGGGCATATATATTGACAATTGTAATATCCTCTTCTTGAATGGATCCTCTTATCATTAAAAAGTATCCTTCTTTATCTTTACGGCCTTCATTTTAAAGTCTATTTTGTCTGATATGAGTATTACAGCTCTTGGTTCCTGTCTCATCCATGTGCATGAAACATCTTTTCCATCCCCTCACTTTCAATCTATATGTGTCCTTTGCCCTAAGGTGTGTCTCTTATAGGCAGCATATTCTAGCCTCTTGCTTTTTTATTCAATCTGTCTCTCTCTCTCTCTTGATTGGAGCATTTCAGTCCATGACATTTAAGGTAATTAATGAATTACTGACATTTTAAACCTTGTTTTCCATTAATTCTATGTTTCTCCTTTGTTCTTTCTTGTTTTGCTTGGATGATTTCCTTTTATTTTATGCTTTTGTCCTTTTCTTTTTAGTTTTCCTGAATGTAATGTTTCATTTTGATTTGTATTTGCACTGTTTTTCAAGTATGTTAATCCTTCCTATATCTGTTTGCTTTAGCCTGATAATCATATAGGCTCAAACACATTCTAAAAAAAGATGGTCTAGATTTTACTTTCCTTCTGCATATTCTGCAATTTTGAAGTCATTTTTTTTAACATTTTCATGTTTGTCCTTTTGTTGTTCCTTGTATTTATCATAACTTTTGCAATAGTTTTTTTTTTCCTGTTAGATCTGTATACTAGCTTATTTAAATGATTGCTTTCCAATTGTGATTTCCTCTATCCTATTTTTCTTACTTCTTTTTTATTTAGAGAAATCCTTTTAGTATTTATTTTAGAATGGGTTTAGTATTGCTGTACTCTTTAAGCTTTTGTTTATTGGAGAAATTCTTTATTTCCTCTTCTATTTTAAATTATATTCTTGCTGGGTAGAGTATTTTAGCCTGCAAATTTTTCCATTTTAGTGTGTTGAAAATATCTTGCCACTCTCTCTGGCCTGTAGTGTTTTTGTAGAGAAATCAGCTGATAGCCTTATGGGTGTTTCCTTATAATTAACTCTTTGTGTTTCTTTTTCTGCCTTTAAAATCCTCTCTTTATCTTTAACTTTTGCAATTTTTATTACAATATATCTTTGTGTGGGCCTGGTTGGTTTCTACTTGTTTGGGGCCCTCTGTTCTTCCTGTATCTTCCTAAGTGTTTCCTTTATATTTGGAAAGTTTTCAGACATAATTTCTTCAAATATATTTTCAATCCTCTTTTCTTTTTCTTTTTCTGGAATTCCTATTATGTGTAGATTGGTCTGCTTTATATTATCCCATGTATCTCTCATATTGTTTTCATATGTTTTCATTTGGTTTCCTGTCAGCTCTCTGATTGGGTGATTTCCATTATTCTATCTTCCACATCACTGATTCATTTCTCTGCATTATTCATTCTGCCCTTTAGTGCCTTTAACTCAGTTTTCATCTCTACAAATGAATTTTCTAATTTTTCTATGTTCCTCACATTTTCTAGTTCCTTTCTAAAGTAATCTGCATTACTGTTTATATCTGCTCTTAATTTCTTTATATTCACCTTTAATTCCTTCAGTATTTTTGCTATCTCCCTTTTGAACTCAGTTTCTATTAGCCTGCAGATATCTGTTTCATTATTTGCTGCTTCAGGTGAGTTTTTCTGTTCTTTTAACTGGAATGGTTCCTGAGCTTCTTCATTTTGTTTATATTTTTCTTACTCTGTGAGCTTAGGGAAACTAATTACTGTAGTTTTGGAGGGCTATTTCTATGCAAGTGCAACCTTTTGTATTTTGTGAAGGGTTGCTACTTATTTTTTGTGTGGGAGTTTGAATATTTGCTGTCTCTTTCTTCAGTTTGAGTAGACTGTTATCCCCTTGACAGCATGCTGAGTGTGTTTCCAGGGAGAAGGAGGTGATGGGAAGGACCAGTAGTCAGTGCCTGGTTCCTGGGCTCTTGACTGTATCAAGGACCTACAGGAAGTTGGCACAGGCTACTCCTATTTGCAGGGCCCAGGAAAGTGGTAATGAGCCTGAGGCAGATTTAGGCAGTGCCTGGAGCATTTGGCAGTGGCAGTGGCAGTGGCAGGGTGTGTGAGTTCCCAGAGGAGTGAGAGCAACAACAGGTGGTGTTTGGTCAAAATGCCCTCCTCTGTGGTGCCCTCTGAGATGATTTGGGCTACAAGTGGTGCCTGTTCATGGACCCCCTAGTGATGGGCCACGCCCACCTCTGGAATCAATGATAACTGCATTGGTTTGCCCCCACCACCTGTAGACCATGAGAGAAGGACTCTGTCCCACCTAGCCCATGCCATAGGTTATACACAGGGTGCTCCTAGTTACAGGGTCCTGGGAATTGACGGTGATCAGGCATGTGTTGGCCCTGCCTGGAGCATTTGGCAGTGGACCAGCAGGGCAAGTGTGTTCCCAGTGTAATGAGAGCATCACAAGGTGGTGCTTGGTTGCAGTGCCCTTTTTGATGACCTCTGAGGTGACTGGGGCCACAGGTGGAGCCCATTCACAGGTGCATAGTGGTGGCAGGCCATGGTCCCCTCTGGTTTCTGAGATTACTGCTGTGGTTTGTTCCCACTGCCTGTAGAGGTGCTGGCATCACACTTAGCTCCCCACTGCCCTGAGCTCACACAAGAGGTGCCCAGCCACCTGTAGCCTATACAAGAGGTGCCTGGGTTTCTGTGGCCTGAACAAGTAGCCTCTTACCACCTGTAGTCTGTGCCAGAGGTGCCCTGCCCACTGAGAGTGTGTGCATGTGCAGGGAAAGAGATTCTTATAGCAGTCTTCCCCTCCTCTTCTTGCCCTCCTCAACAATAGCACCTTGCTTTTCCTGTGGGTCCAGACCAACTCCTGGGTTCCCTTGCCTGTGGTTTTCCACTCCCCAGCCTGTGGCACACTGCTTGCTGGTCCTTCAGGCTGTCTCCATACAGCCAACCCTAACTGTCTTCCTGGAACTGATCTCCAGAGCCTGATTTTCATCACCCAGACCCCACCCGAGGATCTCAGGCTGTGGTGTTAGGGGCAGTGGTGCAAATGATCTGTGCGGCTCTTCTTTGCCCTCCTCAGTCCAGGTGCTGTGCTTTTCTTGGCAATTTTGAGGTCCCTCCATCTCAGCTGATCTCCCCATCAGTTAGGTGACTTCCCAGGGTGTGGGTTATTTTCTCTTTCACAGCTCCCTCTCAGAGTACTAGTCCCATGTTGACTCCTTTTCCCTCTCTCTCTCTTTTTCTTTCGTTCTACCAAGTTATGTGGAGGGTTTCTTGCCCTTTTTGGAGATTTAAGTTCTCTTGCCAGTATTCAGTACATGTGCTGTGTGAATCGTCCTACATGTAGATGTGTTTTTTGATGTGACTGTGGGAGAAGGTGAGTGCAGTGCCTCACTCCTCTGCCATCTTGACCCTCCTCCTATTTCTTCTTTTTGAGTATGTGAAACACTTACATAGTTCTGAAGGTTAGAACTGTAAAAAGCTCTTGTCAGAGATGTGTTTGTTCTTCCCCAAATTCCTTCTATTCTTCCCCTCTCTTTCCCCCCAACCCTGGGTGGTAACCAATAGTTTATACTCTCCTTGGTTTTCTGCCCAATGGAGAAGATACATATATATTTTTGATTTTCTCATATTCCTTACAAACAAAAGAAACATGACAGAATTTTTTTTGCACTTAGCATTTCTCGCCGAGTCATTTTTCCTATTAGGCACTCCACATGAAGTTATAGATCTTAATTCTTTATATATTTGCATGGTATCCCATTGTGTACATTGTGTAGCTTTACCATAGTTTATTTAAACTTTCCTTTTATTTAGAAAGATGGATAGTTTCCAATATCTTGAAACTATAAACTATGTCTCAATAGATAACTCTATGATTTGTATTTTCATTTTGTTGGATAGGAACTTTCATGGTGTAGTCTTGTTTTTTGACATTATTTGCTTTAAAAATGCATGTGATGAAACAATTGAATAGAAAAGAATGATACAAAATAAAGTGTGTCTGAACCTCTTACTCCATTGCTACCCTATTCTTTTTATCATCAATCACTTTTATAAACCATTTCTAATTGATTTCTTCTGGTTGTTACATGCCAAAATAATGTAAAATACATGGATTGGGGGATTTTGGAGTGAGAATCCTATCTCTTATTCCTTTCCTGTGTTTGGAGATGTGATAGGGAAGAACCTTTGTATTTCCTTACAAGCTATTCACAAAAGGATTGTTTCCTATAAGCTTAAATTATATATAAGAGCCTATATCTGGGAATCTGCCTTCCAGGGAGTGAGGGTTAAGCTAAAATGCCTTGGTTAGCCCTCAGGAAACATCCTGATGAGGCCCACATGAGAGTAATTGCAGGCTGGATGACATTAACACATCCCCTCCAGATGCTGACAGGAATTAGGAAATATGTGACTTTACTCTCTTCTCTGTCAGCATAAACAGAAGACTGAATTCTACCCCGGGCAAGATGGTTCTTTGGGACACTAGTCCACCATCTTCTCTGTCTGCTGGCTTTCTGCATAAAGTCTCTATTCATTGCTTAACAACTTATCTCTTGATTGACTGGCCTGTCATGAGGTAAGGAGTATGAACTTAAACTTGGTAACAGAGACACTTAATTAGACAGAGGATAAAAAATGCTAGTGATCAAAATATCTGCTGGAGTGAATAATAATTCAGATTAAGTTTATGCCTGCAGTTAATTTTCCTAGTGCTTCCCCTGAATCTAGACTTTGGAAAATTCACTTGAGTGAATGTTTGAGACTACAGAGAAAAATAATTTCTACCTAGAATCACTGTCTCATATATACTCACTGTATGCTTAGTGTACAGTTAAATTTGTTCTGAATTCTTAAATTTTTCACTTACAAATGCTTAGAACTGCCAGAATAAAATACAAGAAAGATGCATTTAAAAGTATTTTGAGGAGTTCCCATTGTGGTGCAGTGGTTAACGAATCTGACTAGGAACCATGAGGTTGTGGGTTCGGTCCCTGCCCTTGCTCAGTGGGTTAACGATCCAACGTTGCCATGAGCTGTGGTGTAGGTTGCAGACGCGGTTCGGATCCCACGTTGCTGTGGCTCTGGCTAGGCTCTGATTCGACCCCTAGCCTGGGAACCTCCATATGCCGCGGGAACGGCCCAAGAAATAGCAACAACAACAACAACAAAAGACCAAAAAAAAAAAAAAAGTATTTTGAAAATAATTATTTTTAGACAAATTGTATCCAAATTTTTGAAGCACTGTATTCATGCTTTTAAGGAATAACTCATTGCCTATGTCCATATTGTGTTATCCATATTGTCAATCCAACTACTAGGAGCAATGTACACATAAATTCATAGAGCAAAATAAACATTAAGTAGAAAGTGTCTGCCATTAAAAATACAGCCCATAGTCTTCCCCTTTCATTAGACTTAAAATATGTTAGGACATAAATTAAATCAATAGGTTTTTTTAAAATTCCTGACTCAATCTAGGTTTAGCCAAGAAAAAGGGCAGGGGAAGTTAGAAGACAAATTATATGTCTTCACTTTGTTGCAGGCTATTTGTCACTATAACATATTGAAATTAAAAGAGCCATCTTTGATATCATTCTTCAACAGTAATTCCCTTTTGTCACTACTATGCACATTGTATTTTCTTTAAAAACACATTTTAATGGATCCATTTTTGAGACATTTAAAGAGGGCTTTTGCAGTACTTGGTTGTGTGTGAAGAAGAGATTCTTCAGTTTACAAACAGTGATTGAGTAGCTTGCTTTGGCAAAAGAGATTGTTGGTTTTCCTCCTAGTCTTGAGTCTCTTTTGAAGAGCTAAACCATTTGCATTTGTGCAATAATTTGAATCTATGAAAACATGGGGGCAGAGACATCAACTAACTAGGATAATTAAGAAATTGCCAGTTCTATGATTTTTGTAAATGTACAACTGACTTTCAAGGTGAGAGTTTAGTTGATAGCACATATTTTTCCAGGACAAATAGAGGTTTATTGGAAGTAAGTGGTGGGGGCGTCTGGAAAATGGGTGGTGTATACTATTTAAATGCCTTGGTGTATTACCCACCATTATTTATGAGAGAAATTTGACATCTTCTGCTCTCAGAGGTTGAATGGAACCCCTTGAACAGCTGTGTAGGCACAGGAAACAAAGAGGATGCAGTTTACATAAGAAATAAATGAATGTACAAAAGTCTTTAGTCACAAAAATAAGCCGAGATGCTTAAAAATGATGATGGAAAAGGGGAGTTCTTTTAAAAGAAAAGACTTTTAAAAAATTACTCTTAAAACTCTTGGCTTCACTTGGAAAATCATTAAATTTTGCTAGCTGTTCTAGTGACATCTAACCTTGGTGTCCGTGATTAAATAGGTGGGATTATTAAGCACGTTCTACATCATACCAGCTGTGGTCCTGGCACGTGAAGAATTGGCTGTAATCACTGGCAAAATCTGTGCATTACTTCTGAGAATTTCCCAACAATGAGGGTAATGTTTAAAGACTGAAAAAGGGCAAGTGTAGAAACCCTGAGGGAAAAGGAGCCTGGATGAGAGTAAAAGTGGCCTTTGAACTTGGCATTATGTTATATATTATTGCAATAATTCATCTAAGCAGACAAGTTCTGTCAACTTGAGTTGGTTTATTTTATCTGAAAGTGATTGCCCCAGAAGCTAAGGGACAGGAGCAGAAAATAATATGATTTTGCCTTAGTGAGGCTAAAGATTTTATCTCACATGATGTTTATCAAAACATGGTAGAAATATTGTGTTGATCAAAGTAGATTTAAGTAGGTGTGAGTCTCAGGAAAACAAAATTTAAAAGTGTATTCTGAATAATTGAAAAATAAAGGAATAACTAAAATGCAGTAAAGTAACGTTGGTGGCAGTATTGTTTTCTTTGTTGTGTTAATTAAAGACTTAGATGAGAGAATATATATTATGTCTATTAAACTTAATAATTCTACTAAGTTGATGACTAATTAGATGAAACAGAATGTTTTAAGTATAATGATATTATAAGTGTAAGAGTATCTATTTGAAAAATAAATTGAGTGAATACAGTATCAGTAGAAATAAGCTTTCCAGAAGTGATACAAAGATGAACACAGGTCAGATATGGATGAGAAAGATACTGGAAATTATCAAGAGCAGTCTAGGAAGGGGGAACCCTTATCTGCAACACGGATCACCCAACCCCCTTCTCTACCAGCAAGATTTACAAAAATAACACATCAGAAAAGACGCTAACTGGAAGAAAGGAAATGTGATAGAAGACATTTGGGGAGAGGCAGAATGTATTCATTTTACTAGGTGTTCAGTTTTAGATTGATGTTTTACAGGGAGGGTGGAAAACTGGGAAACCCTTTATGACATTTTATTGTGAGTGTATAGGAATGCAACAAATTCCAGTATATTAATATTGTATCCTGCCATTTCATCAAATTCATTGTAGCGTCTTTAGGATTTTCTATGTATAGCATCATGTCATCTGCAAACAGGGACAGATTTACTTCTTTCCTTCTAATTTGGATTCCTTTTAATTATTCTCCTATGTTTGCTGTGGCTAGGACTTCCAAATCTATATTGAATAAAAGTGTCAAGAGTGTACATCTTTGTCTTGTTTGTGATCTTAGTGGAATTGCTTTTAGCTTTTCACCATTGAGAATGATGTTAACTCTGGATTTGTCATATTTGGCCTTTATTTTCTTGATGTAGATTTATTCTATGATCACTTTCTGAAGAATTTTTATTGGAAATGGGTGTTAAATTTTATCAAAAGCATTTTCTGCATCTATTGAGACGATCACAAGGGTCATATGATCATATGAAGTATGGAGGCAGTCTGAGTGTCCTTCAATGGAAAAATGGATGAAGATGTGGTACATATATAGATTGAAATATTACTCAGTCATAAAAAGAGTGAAAGTTTGTCATCAGTAGCAACATGGACAGACCTGGAGGGCATTACAGTAAGTGAAATAAGTCAGAGAGAGAAGAAAAAAATACTGTCTCATATCACTTGTATGTGAAATCTAAAAAATATAGCCAACTAGTGAATATAACAGGAAAAAAGAAGACTCACAGTTACAGAGAACAAACTAGTGGTTACTAGTAGGGAGAGGGAAGGGGAAGGGGCAATATAAGGGAAGAGGATTAAGAAGTACAAACTATTAGGTATAGAATAAGCTGCAAGCATATATTGTACAACATGAGGAGTAGAACAAATATTTTATAATAACTACGAATGGAGTGTAACCATTAAAAATTGTGAATCACTATAGTATATACCTGTAACTTATACAATATTGACAGAAACTGTACTTTAATAAAAACAACAAAAATAATTTTTTAAATTGATATAAATAAATGAAATAAAAGTAGCATAAATGGCTGTGAGATCCTGTTTGGGATGCATAGATCCTAAATTTGCCAGAATGAAACCCAGTACTTTATTTAATCTGTCCAGTGAAGCGCACCTCAGCTTCATGTTCTTGGTCCTCTGAAAGTACATGACAACTCCAGTGCAGGAAATGAAGTTAATGCATATTTCTTGGCGACTGGATTGGAAAGTCAATAATCTAGAATCCTCTCTCCATCCCTGCAAAGACACACTGTCATTCTCTTTTCTGCATTTCTTGGCTTCTTTCTGGTTTGCCTGCTTCATTCTCTTGCACTCTTTAAGTTTCTCATCTTTTTCCCCACAGCCTTAATTTAAAAAATATTTCTTAATATGGTTGATTTACAATGTTCTTTCAATTTCTGCTGTAAAGTGACCCAGTTATACATATATGTACATTCTTTTTCTGACATTATCCACCATCATGTTCCATCACAAGTGACTGGATATAGTTTCCTGTCCTCTGCAGCAGGATCCCATTGCTTATCCACTTCAAGTGCTATAGTTTGCATCTACTAACCCCAAACTCCTAGTCTACTGCACTGCATCCTCCTTCCCCTTGGCAACCACAAGTCCATTCTCCAAGTCCATGAGTTTGTTTTTCTGTAGATAGCTTCATTTGTGCCATATATTAGATTCCACCTATAAGTTATATCATATGGCATTTGTCTTTCTCTTTCTGACATACTTCACTTAGTATGAGAGTCTCTAGTTCCATCCATGTTGCTGCAAATGGCATTATTTTGTTCTTTTTAAATGGCTTAATAGTATTCCATTGTATATGCACATCTTTATCCATTCATCTATTGATGGACATTTAGGTTATTTCCATGTCTTCACTATTATGAATAGTGCTGCAATGAATGTAGGTGGTGCATGTATCTTTTTCAATGAAAGTTTTGTCTGGATATATGCCCAGGAGTGGGATTGCTGGATCATGTAGTAATTCTATATTTAGTTTTTTAAGGTGTCTCCACACTGTTTTCCATAGTGGTTGTACCAATTTACATTCCTACCAACAGTATAGGAGGGTTCCCTTTTCTCCACACACCCTTTAGCATTTGTTATTTGTTGACTAACTAATGATGGACATTCTGACCAGTGTGAAGTGGTACCTCATTGTAGTTTTGATTTGCATTTATCGAATACTTAAAGAAGGGTATTTTACCTGGAGTTTTGGATAGGAGTTTAAGCCAAAAAGAGAGAGAGAAGATCTTAGAAAAAAACATAGACTGTATGAATTGCAAATATTTTTGGCTTAAAGGCTATAATATAAGCACATATCAGGAGAAATTCTAGAAGTTATAACTAAAACTTTTGAACTTGAGAACATTGAGCATTCAAACTATAGATATGCAAAGCCAAGTTTCAGCCATTAGATACATAAGCTTGTGAAAGAAATCTTTTCAGTCATAGAAAACTACTTATAATAACCACAGCAATAATATTAACATGGTAATAATAATAAATGACATTTATTGATGTCTTAGTATATACCAAAGACTGTTGTAGACATTTCACATGGATTAATTCATCTACTTTTCACAATTTCATAATTTATGTCCCCTTACTTTCATAGTCATTTTAAAATTAACACTAAGAGCATGGAGGTAGAGCAAGATTAAGTGATCTGTCATAGCTGGTGCACCTGATCTGCTGTCCGACTACAGTTCCACCACATTTTATTCATCTTGCACAGAACACTCTTAGCTGTGCATCATCAAATGGCTTTCAGTTAATTTCTACAATCGATAAGTTGCAATTCCCACTCTCTGTTGTCAGAATGGTAACCCATGGAATACAACACACAGCAAGAATAAAATATGTAGAATTTCCCACCAGCATTCTGAAATAAGACAGTGCTTTTTGTACACATGATTTACTGCAGATCCCCCAAGGAAATGCCTTTATGATGTCATCTGCAAGTTTGTTAAATTGGCACTATCTTATGGTATCAGTGTTTTTTTTTTTTCTCTGCATGATTACTTAAATAAATGGCTTATCTGAATTACAGATTTGATTTTTAAACATAATGGTAAATTAAAGCATTCTACAAAAAGAGAATAATTTTCTTGAGTTTTAGAAGGCTTTATTTTTCTGAAATGAGATTTCAGGACAATGTGCCTTTTTAAACTCCGATGATTTACTAAATGTAGTAATACTCACTTTTCAGTGTTATAAAATCTGTAATTTATTATTACTATTTTAGTATCTAGTATTAGTATTTAATTTAGTGTGAAATAGTCAACATTTTTTAGAAAATCCCTCTTTTTAAAGAGTCTCTCTCTCTCTCTATATATATATATATATTTTAATTCAATACTTGCCTAATTCAGCCATAAAATTAACTACGAGCTCTGTTGCTCAGATCCTCAGAGAACTGAGAATGGAAGCTCTCTAGAAGGAAACCCACCCAGTTGGTGATGGTTGTTTCCATCAATGTGGGAAGAAGAGGCCATGATGAATATGATGAGCAAAGGTGACAGCAACATTATTCCTTGTTTTTATTTCATTATTATTATTATTATTATTATTTGTCTTTTCTAGGGCTGCACCCATGGCATACGGAGTTTCCCAGGCTAGGGGTCTAATCGGAGCTGTAGAGGCCGGCTGGCCTATGCCAGAGCCATGGCAACATGGGATCTGAGCCACGTCTGCGACCTACACCACAGCTCATGGAATCACTGGATCCTTAACCCACTGAACAAGGCCAGGGGTCAAACCTGCAACCTCATGGTTCTTAGTCGGATTTGTTAACCACTGAGCCACAATGGGAACTCCTATTTTATTTTTTATTTAAAATTTTATTGAAGTATAGTTAATTTACAATGTTGTGTTAATTCCTGCACAGCAAATTTATTCAGTTATACATATATACATTCTTCTGAATTTTTTTTGTCTTTTGCCTTTTTTTTTTTTTTTTTTTTTTAGGGCTGCACTTGCGGCACATGGAGATTCCCAGGCTAGGGGTTGAATTGGAGCTGTAGCTGCTTGCCTAAGCCACAGCCACAACAATGTGGGATCTGAGCCACATCTGCAACCTACATCAGAGCTCATGACAAGGCCAGACCCTTAACCCACTGAGTGAAGCCAGGGATTTAACCTGCATCCTTATGGATACTAGTCAGGTTCGTTTCCACTGAGCCACAATGGGAACTCCTTAAAATTTTTAAAAATTAAAGTATAATTTATTTACAACGTTGCGTCAATTTCTGCTCTACAACAAAGTGCCTGAGTCATTTATATATATATGTATGTGTGTGTGTATATATATACACACATATATGTGTGTATGTGTGTATATATATGTGTGTGTTTATATATACATATGTGTATATATATGTGTGTGTATATGTGTGTGTATATATAAATATATACACACACATATATATATACTTTTTTCCCTCATATTATCTTCTGTCATTGTCTATTCCAAGAGACTGGATATAGTTCCCTGTGCTGTACAGCAGTACCATATTGCTTATCCATTCTAAATATAACAGTTTACATCTGCTAACACCAAACTCCTAGTACATCCCTTCCCACCCTGTGGAAATCACATCTTTTCTCCATGTCTGGGATTCTATTTCTGTTTTGTAGATATGTTCATTTGTGCCACATTTTAGATTTCACATATAAGTGATATCATATGGTGTTTGTCTTTCTGACTTCACTTGTATGAGAATTTCTAGTTGCATCCAAGTTGCTACAATTAGCATTATTTTATTCTTTTTTATGGCTGAGTAATATTCCTTTGTGTATATGTACCACACCATCTTAATCAATTCATATGTCAATGGACACTTAGATTATTTCCAAGTCTTGGCTATTGTGAATAGTGTTGTTATGTATATATGGGTGCATATATCTTTTTGAATTATAATTTTGCCTGGATAGATGCCCAGGAGTGGAATTGCTGGATCATATCATAGTTCTATATTCAGTTTTCTGAGAAAACTCCCTACTGTTTTTCATAGTGATTGTACAAATTTACATTCTCACCAGTAGTGAAGGAGGATTCCCTTTTCTCTACACCCTCACTAGCATTTATTTGTAGACTTATTAATGATGGCCATTCTGGCTGGTGTAAGGTAGTACCTCACTGTAGTTTTTATTTGCATTTCTCTAATAATTAGTGATGTTAAGCATTTTTTCATTTGCTTATTGGCCATCTTCATGTCTTTTTTTTGGAGAAACGTCTATTTAGGCCTTCTGCCTATTTTTTGATTGGGTTGTTTCTTTGTTGTAGAGTTGTTTGTATATTTTGGAGAATAAGCCCTCGTCTTTTGTGTCATTTGTACCTATTTTCTCCAAAATTGCACCCACAAAAATTAAATACCTAGGATTAAATCAGATGAAGGTGATGAAAGATTTATATGCTGAGAACTATAAAACATTAATCAAAGAATTTAAAGCGGATTCAAAGAAATGGAAAGATGCTCATGGATTGGAAGAATTAATACTGTTAAAATGGACATAATACCCAAAGCAATTAATATTGTTAAAATGGACATACTACCCAAAGCAATTTAATACAATCCCTATCAAATTTCCCATGACATCTTTCACAGAACGAGAACAAATTATATGAAACCATAAAAGACCCAGAATTGCCAAAGCAATCCTGAGGCAAAACAAAACAAAGCAAGAGGTATAACTCTTCCAGACTTTAGGCAATATTACAAAGCTACAGTAATCAAGACAGTGTGGTACTGAAACAAAAACAGACATGTGGATCAATGTTACAGAATAGAGAACCCAGAAATAAAGTCAGACGCCTATGGTCAATTAATCTTTAACAAAGGAGGCGAGATTGTAAAGTGGCAAAAAGCAAGTTTTGCTGGCAAAACTGGACAGCTGCATGTAAATTGATGACACTAGAACATACCCTCATACCATGCACGAAAATAAACTCAAAGTGGGTTAAAGGATTAAACATAAGACATGATACCATAAAACTCCTAGAAGGGAACATAGGTAAAACATTCTCTGACATCAGCTGTACAAATGTTTTCTTAGGTAAATCTCACAAGGCAGTAGAAATAAAATAAAAATAAACCATTGGGACCTAATCAAAACAAGCTTTTGAACAGCAAAGGAAACCATAAAAAACCCAAAAAGATAACCTATGAAATGGGAGAAAATAGTTGCAAGTTATGAAATGATAAGGGCTTAATCTATAATCTTTTTAAAATATTCTTTTCCTTTGTGGCTTATCCTGGGGTACTGAATATAGCTCCCTGTGCTATGCAGTAGGAGCATATTATTGTTTATCTAATTCTGTGTATAGAAGCTTATATCTGCTAACTCAACCTCCCACTCTATCACTCCTCCAACACCTTCCCCTTGGCAACTACACATCTGGTCTCTATATCTGTGAGTCTGTTTCTATTTCATAAATAGGTTCATTTAAGTCATATTTTAGATGCCATGTATAAGTGATATCATATGGAATTTGTCTTTCTCTTTCTGACCTACTTAACTTAGTGTTAATCTCTAGGTCCATGTTGCTGCAAATAGCATTCATTTGTTCTTTTATATGACTGAGTAGTATTCCATTATATATATGCACCACGTCTTCTTTATACATTCATCTGTTGATGGACATTTAGGTTGTTTCCATGTCTTGGCAATTGTGAATAGTGCTGCAATAACATAGAGGTGATGTTCTTCTTCAGTGAAAGTTTTATCCAGATATATGCCAAGGAGGGGGAATCATGGATCATTTGGTAATTCTATTTTTGTTTTTTTGAGGAAACTCCATACTATTTTCCATAGTGGCTACAAAAATTTACAGTTCTATCATAATTGTAGGCAGGATCCTTTTTTCCACAGCCTCTGCAGCATTCATTATTTGTAGTCTTTTTGATGATGGCCATTCTGACCAGTGTGTGTGGTATCTCATAGTTTTGATTTGCATTTCTCTAATAATTAGTGATGTTGATCATCTTTTCATGTGCCTATTGGTCATTTCTTTGTATTCTTTGTAGAAATGTCTTTTTGGGTCTTCTGCCTATTTTTTGATTGGGTTGTTTTTGTTGTTGTTATTATTTAGTTGTATGAGCTATTTGTATCTTTTGGAAATTAAGCCCTTGTGGGTTGCATCATTTGGAAATATTTTCCTCCATTCCATAGGTTGTCTTTTCATTTTGCTCATGTTCTCCTTTGCTGTGGAATTGATTAGGTCCAATCTAGGTTGTTGTTGTTTAATTTGTTTGTTTTTTTTTGTGTTTTTAAAAAGAATGCACTCCTGTATCCCATGTGCACGCAAAAGCTAATTTTAAAGTGATAAAATATTTTTATTTGTAAATATAGCATGACTGGGAGAGGTAAAGCTATTTTGTCCTAAAAAATCAGTACAGTGAGGAAAGCAGTTAATTTGGGGGTCACAATTTTTGCATATGTGATTAATATCTACTGAAGCCATGCTTTAGTGATTTATGGCTTTTTTAATCAGAAAAGGACCTTAGAAATCATTCATCTTTTGTTCCATAGTCTATGTGATGCCATTAATTAGCTCAGACATGTGACTTGGGCCCTACCCTTCAGGAGACAAAGTGATTTTGAAGTGAGAAGAGAGAACAGGGTCTGCTGGGGAGAACTGATATGACTAAGATGGTGTAGACACATTCTGTTTATCGTGGATGCTGGGTGCAGATTTTTGCAGCTGGGTCTGTGTCAGGTGCTAGGCAGTGAGTCATATCAGAGTCAAGTGGGCAGGCTCCTGGAGAGGCTATGTGCTGACCCCACCCAGATCACTTGATCCAGGCTCCCTGGTGCCACCTGGTTCATGGAGCAAATTTGTCCTCTGCATCAACTAGACACACTGGGCTCCACCTTTTAGTTCTTTTACTAAAACCCCCAAGTGATACAGTTAAATTTTTTTCTAGTTTATCTTCCTATACCATATTCTTCTCATTGGAAGAAACTCTTAGACTTGGCCTCATCTCATCTTTTCCATAAAAGTATTTATTAAAGATGAATTCACAAGTAAGCTAACTTAAATGTCCTATAGAACACTACTGAGATGGTATTAACTTTTAACAAACATAATTTAGGTTTTATAGGTAGCATTTTGGAGTTTATAGGAAACTATAGATTCCAGGAGTTTTTAGATTCTCTACTGGTCATATAACTTATCTTGATAAAGATCTTGGGTCAAAAAACAGATGCCTGAGATTGGAAACTATTTATAAAATGAGAATGTAGAAATTGTTGAAATTGAGACCAAATGTAACTAAATTCAAAAACATTTTTATTTTATAAGCAACAAACAAAGAAAACCCCCTTAAGCTCAAAGTGATTAGTGATTGTGATACCATCAGAGTTTCCTTGGTACCTGTCTCACTGTAACAAAGCATTGAAATGGTGTACATTGTACAAATTGATAAATTTGAAAGTACATTTTTCAGAGAGGGAGAGAGGACTTATGTGCATGCTGGTTAAAAAAGAGGGCATGACTCACTCTGCAATAGTTTTTATACCCCACAATGTGGCCTGAGTGGAGACCCAATTTGATCTTCTGATTGGTCTTAAGCAGGATACCTTATTTGCATAGGGAACAGGTTATATGGTGGCCTGGTGCAACATTCCTTCCCTAGTAGGGGGTGAGCAGCCCAGACTGGTCAAGGTCGGGGAAGGGGCATTACAGTGAGACATAGCCAGAGGCTTTGGGTTTAAGCTCCTCAAGGAGATTGCAAATAAGTACATTATAGGGAAAGTTAGAAGTGGGGAGATGCTGGGGGGAAAACTGAGCAAGGCTGGGAGGATAGAGGATGGATTCTGGGGCTTGGGGAGGATTAGAGTTCCGTCAGCATCAGAGAATGGTCATCAGGAAGCTGACACTTGAGCAAATATCTGAAGAAAAGTGAGAATATTGAGGACGGGTTAAGATTTTCATGGAGGAGGTGTAAAATGGTTGTTTCATTGTGTGGAGCATGAAGTGACTCAGGAAATGTGTGCAGATTACTGGGCCCTTGAATGATGGATTCATGGGTGTAAATTTGATGTTAGACAAATTAGAATGTGTGTAGAGTGTGTGTGTGTGTGTGTGTGTGTGTGTGTGTGTGTGAGTGTGTGTGTGTGTCTATGTGTCTATTCCCATCCAGTTACATGCGGCAGACATGAATGTAGTAGGAAGAAAGTTGGATAGAATAAGAATTGTGGGTATAATGAAGTTGGAGATGGTCAAAAATTTGAGAATGTGATTCTACTGATTATCCATAAAATTTACACTGGGTACAGAAGGAAGAACAGCTTATCATGGGCATGATAACCAGAGATGGGAACAGTCAAGGGATTACTGGAAGCCTTCTTGGTGCTACTGGTAAGCTCCCTGACACTCATGGACTACCTGATGGATTCCGTACCTGATACAGGGTTCTAGAGATAGGTTATCCCTTTAAAGTGGCACTGTAGATCTCTAGGGCACACACCATCTTATGAGATCCTCATTTTTCAGATGAGGTAATTAAAAATGAAGTTAAATTTGGGCTGGTTCTCCCTAACTCTCTGGATCAATCATATTAAGAAAAGGTGATAAGAGAGTTTGCATTGTGGCTCAGTGGGTTAAGAACCCAACATAGTCTCTGTGATGATGTGGGTTTGGTCCCTGGCCTTGCTCAGTGGGTTAAGGATCTGGGCATTGCTATAAGATGCAGTGTAGGTCACAGATGTGGCTCAGATCTGGTATTGCTCTGACTGTGGGATAGGCTGAGGCTGAGGCTCTGATTCAACCCCTGGCCTGGGAATGCACATAAAAAGAAAAATAAAAGGTGTTATGTATGAAGCCTATAAGCTGTTATATAGATATAACTATTATTCAATGAACAGGGGCCCTGAACACATACAGTGTGTAATTTCATAAATGATCCAAGGCAGAGTAGTAATAAGTCTTCTGTGTCCTCAAACATAAGGCTGAAAATGAACTATGAATTTAGAGAGGTGTTTTATTTCCATGCTTATTAATCTGATTTTCATAGACATTCAAAGGAGCTCTGTGTGAATACAAGAAAAATAAAGCTATTAGAAATAGCATGTTTTAATTTCTGGTAACATCATTTTTCTTTAAAAGAGAATAGATCCTGATATCTTATTTCATGGGCTTTAAAACACAAACTGGCTTGTAACTGAAATTTTAGTATACTTATATTCAATTTCAGAAATAAAGCATGATGTATTTTCCATATATGTGTAAAATAGTAGACTATGTATTTGTCATGGAGAACAGAAAGCCTAGTCCAGTAATCAAAGTCCAGTATGAGTTAGAAGTTTCTCTAGGTAAGATTCTGAAAGGAGGAAATTAAAAGTCATTAAAAGGGTTCAAATATTAAATTATAAGCTGATAAAGAGCTCCCTCTACCCCAGATGTCCTTTCCAACTTTCATTCATAATCTTTCTGTTCCAATTAAGCACAGTGACTCAGTGCTCCATGTGCTGAGATGAGCCATTGCTGAGAGTGAATTATGTCAGTGTTATCTCTGGGATAGAAAGCCCTGGACTCTAGCACACCAGGTGTCATAACAGTAGGTGTAATAACTGAAGCTGCCCTTCCCAATAGTTATTTTCTCCCATCTTCCCTACTTTGAGTTAGTGGACACAATGCATTTGTCCACAAGCTTGGGTAACTTCTCTTAATTACCTATGTAATTGGCAGCTTTAAATAGGAATTTTAAAAATAACTGGGTATGGCAGCTAAACTGGCCTCTCTGTGAGCATTTAAAGAATGAGAGTGGACAAGTGAGAGGTGGTTCATCCTGTGATCATGCATGTATCTTAAATCAGGGCAGAAAAGCAGGAATTGTCACTGGAAGCATCTCATCCATTCCCATAGTAATGAAGGACATCAGTTATACTTTATTTCTCAATGCTTCTTCCTGCAGAGCTGCCCCATTTAATTGATGCCAGTGACAGAGGCTTCCTGAACTTTGCTGGGGAGTCAGTTCTGGGCTAACATGCCTCACAGTTTCCTGTTCAACCTCATTTCATTCCAACTATGCTTAAGAAAGACAAAAAATTACTTACTTCCTTCTTTCCTTTTGTGAGTCTTTCCAGAAACTCTATGCAACTCTAGAGAAGATCTGATTTTTTTTATGGCTGCCCCTATGGAATGTGGAAGTTCCCAGGCCAGGGATCAAATCTGAGCTGTATCTGCAACATATGCTGCAGCTGCAGCAATGCTGAATCTTTCATAATGTACTGCACTGGGCTAGGGATCAAACCCTTGCTTCTGCAGCAACTTGAGCCACTGCAGTTGGATTCTTAATCCACTGTACCACAGCAGGAACTCCAAGATTTGATTTTAAGATTTGTTTGTTTGTTTTAATGATTTTTATGTTTTCCATTGTAGTTGGTTCTGTAAATTTCTACTGTACACTCCTATATCAAAACTTTAGGGTAACTGCAAACCAAAAATCTGCAATTGATACACACAGAAATAAGAAAAATCAACTCAAATACAACACTAAAGATATTTATAAAAACAAAAGAAGAGAGAACAAGAGAAGAAGGGAAGAAAAAAGAGCAAAATAAATCCAAAACAATTAATAAAATGTCAAGAAGAACATACATATCAATAATTACCTTAAATGTAAATGGAATAAATGCCTCAACCAAAAGACAGAGACTGTCTGAATGGATACAAAAATAAGATCTCTATATATGCTGTCTTCAAGAGACCTACTTCATTTCTAGGGACACATACAAATTGAAAATGAGAGGATGGAAGAAAATATTCCATGAAAATGAGAATTAAAAGAAAGCTGGAGTAGCAATACTCCTATCAGAAAAAATAGACCTTAAAATAAAGAATATTATAAGAGACAAGGAATGATCAAGGATCATGATCAAAGGATCAAACCAAGAAAAAGATATAACAATTGTAAATATATGAGCACCCAACATAGGATGACCTCAGTATATGAGGCAACTGCTAACAGCCATAAGATGAGAAACTGACAATAACACAACAATAGTGAGAGACTTTAACTCCACACTTATAGCAATGGACAGTTCATCCAGACAGAAAATCAGCAAGGAAACACAGGCCCTCAATGAAACATTAGACCAGATGGATGTAATAGATATTTATAGGACATTCCATTCAAAAGCAGCAGAATACACATTCTTCTCAAGTGCACACAGAACATCTTCTAGGATTGATCTCATTCTGGGCCACAAATCAAGCCTCAATAACTTTAAGAAAACTGAAATCATATCAAGGACCTTTTCTGACCACAATGCTATATGACTGGAAATCAACAACTTGAAAAAACTGCAAAAAACACAAACACGTGGAGACTAAACAACATGCTACTAAACAACCAATGGATCACTGAAGAAATCAAAGAGGAAGTTAAAAAATACCTAGAAGAAAATGACAATAAAGATAAGACACTTCAAACCTATGGGATGTAGCAAAAGCCGTTCTAAGAGGCAAGTTTATATCAATACAAGTCTACCACAGAAAACAAGAAAAAGCTCAAATAAACAACCTAACTTTACATCTAAGGCAGCTAGAGAGAGAACAGACAAGACCTAAAGTTAGCAGAAGAAAAGAAATCATAAAGATCAGAGCAGAAATCAATGAAATGGAAATGAAGAAAACCATAGAAAAGATCAATGAAACTTAAAGCTGATTCTTTGAAAAGATCAACAAAACTGATGAATCCTTAGCCAGACTTATCAAGAAAAAAAGAGAGAGGACTCATATCAATAAAATTAGAAATGAGAAAGGAGAAGTAACAATGGACATCACAGAAATGCAAAGGAGCATAAGAGACTACTGCATGCAACTATATGCCAATAAAACAGACAACCTAGAAGAAATGGACAAATTCTTGGAAAAGTACAATCTTCCAATACTAAACCAAGATGAAATAGAAAAGATGATCAGATCAGTCACAAGTACATAAATTGAAACTGTGATTAAAAACTTCCAACAAACAAAAGTCCAGGACCAGATGGCTTCATAGGCAAATTCTATCCAACCTTTGGAGAAGACATAACACCTACTCTTCAGAAACTATTCAAAAAAATTGCAGAGGAAGGAAAATTTCCAAACTCATTCTATGAGGCCACCTTTACCTTGATACCAAAACCAAAGGTACCATGAAAAAAGAAAATTATAGGCCAATTTCACTGATGAACATAGATGCAAAAATCTTCAGCAAAATACTGGCGAACCAAATCCAACAATACATTAAAAGGATTGTACATCATGATCAAGTGGGATTTATCTCAGGGATGCAAGTGTTCTTCCATATCTGCAAAGCAATCATTCTGATATACCACGTTAACAAACTTAAGAATAAAAACCATATGATCCTCTCAATAGTTTCAGAAAAAGACTTTCACAAAATCCAACACCCATTTCTGATAATAACCCTTCAGAAGATGGGCATTTTGGGAAATTACCTAAACATAATAAAGGCCATATATGACAAACCCACAGCTAACATAATTTTCAATGGTGAAAAGCTGAAAGAATTGCTGCTGAGATCAGCAACAAGAGAAGGGTGTCTGCTCTCACCACTATTCAACATAGTTTTAGAAGTCCTAGCCATGGCAAACAGAGAAGAAAAAGAGACAAAATTAATAAATTGGAAAGGAAAATTAAAACTATCACTATTTGCAGATGACATGATACTATACCTAGAAAATCCTAATGATGCTACCAGAAAACTGTTAGAGCTCATCAATGAATTTGGCAGTCACAGGATACAAAATTAATACACAGAAATTGACTGCATTTCTATATACTAACAATGAAAGATCAGAAAGAGAAATCAGGGAAACCCATTTGCCATCACATCCAAAAGATTAAAATACTTCAGAATAAACCTACTTAAGGAGACAAAAGATCTGTACTCTGAAAAGTGTAAGACACCAATGAAAGAAAACAAAAATGACACAAACAGATGGGAAGATGTACCATGCTCTTGGATTGGAAGAATCAATACTATAAAAATGAATATGCTACCCAAGGTATTCTACAGATTTAATGCAATACATATCTAAAGTACCAAGGACATTTTTTTCACCAAACTAAAAGAAAATATCTTAAAGTTTGTTTTGAAGCACAAAAGACAAAGAATAGCCAAAGACATACTGAGAAGGAAAAATTGAGCTGGAGGAATCAGGCTCCCTGACTTCAGACTATACTACAAAGCTACAGTCATCAAAATCATATGGTACTGGCACAAATACAGAAATGTTTATCAGTGGAACAGGATAGAAAGCCCAGAATTAAACCCACACACCTACAGTAAACTAATTTATGACAAAGGAGGCAAGAATATACAATGGAGAAAACATAGCCCATTCAATAAGTGGTTCTTGGAATACTGGACACACAAGTAAAAGGATAAAATTAGAACACTTTCTAACACCATACATAAAAATAAACTCAAAATGGGTTAAAGACCTAGATATAAGACCAGCTACTATAAAACTCTTATAGGAAAATGTAGGCCAAACAGTCTCTCACATAAACCGCAGGAATATTTTCTCAGATCCATCTCCTATAGTAATGTCAATAAGAACAAAAATAAACAAATGGGGCTTAAGTAAACTTAGAAGTTTCTGTACAGCAAAGGAAACCCTAAGCAAAACAAAAAGAGAACCCACAGAACTGGAGAAAATATTTACAGATGAAGTGACTTACAAGGTATTAATCTCCAAAATTTATAAACACCTTCTTCAGCTCAATACCAAAAAAACAAACAACCCATCAAAAAATGGTCAGAAGATCTAAACAAATAGTTCTCCAAAGACATACAGTTGGCCAAAAAACACATGAAAAGATGTTCAACATCACTCATTATTAGAGAAATGCAAATCAAAACCACTATGAGGTACCACCTTACACCAGTCAGAATGGCCATCATCAAAAGGTCTACAAACAATAAATGCTGGAGAGGGTGTGGAGAAAAGGGAACCCTCAGACACTGTTGGTTGTAATGTAAATTGGTGCAACCACCATGGAAAAAAGTATGGGGATTCCTTAGAAAACTAAAAACAGAATTACCATTTGATCCAGCAATCCCACTGCTCAGCATCTATCCATAGAAATCAATGACTCGAAAAGATACGTGTACTCCAATGTTCATTTCAGCACTCTTTACAACAGTGAAGACATGGTAACAACCTAAATGTCCATAAACTGAGGAGTTACTAAAGAAGAAATGGTACATATACACAATGGAATATTACTCAGCCATCAAAAGGAAAGAAATAATGGCATTTGCAGCAACATGGATGGACCTAGAAATTATCATGCCAAGTGAAGTAAGTCAGACAGTGAGACACCAACTTCATATGCTACAACTTAAATGTGGAATCTAAAAAAAAGACATAAAAGGAGTTCCCGTTGTGGCACAGTGGAAACAAATCTGACTATAAACCATGAGGTTTGCAGTTTGGACCCCTGGCCTAACTCAGTGGGTTGAGGATCTGGCGTTGCCCTGTGCTGTGGTGTAGGTTGCAGAGGCGGTTCAGATCTGATGTTGCTGTGGCTGTGGCATAGGCTGGTGGCTACAGCTCTGATTAGACTCCTTGCCTAGGAACATCCATATGCCATGGGTGCAGCCCTAAAAAGACAAAAAGAGAAAAATAAATAAACAAAAATTTTACAAGGACACAATGAACTTCTTTGCAGAACAGATATGGACTCACGGACTTTGAAAATCTTATGGCTTCCAAATGAGACAGGTTGGTGGTTGTTGATGAGTTGGGTTTGGGGGATGGAAATGCTATAAAATCGGGTTGTGATGATCATTGTACAACTATAAATGTAGTAAAATTCATTGAGTATTTAAAAGAAAAGTCTTTTGTAATGATCTAAAAGAAAAAAAGAAAAGAAAAACTTCCAGTTCTTTCTTGCTTTGGGATCCAATGAATTCAAGAAGATACTCAGAAGATAAAATAAACTTTTAGAAGATTGTTACCTCTGCAACTACTTATGGATGTATTTTTTTCTAACACTGCACTACTAAAATGGAATATAGAAATAATCTAGATATTCCACTGCTAATACTCCTTTGCAACCGTCAGATGTCCCAATCTCAAATTTTTGAGTTCACAGAAACTGCCTCATCTTTCTTTTTAATGAATTTTACAAATCTTATAAATTTGTATTTATAAAATATAGACGAAAAAAAGAGCCAACCTGAGTTCCAATGATAGATCTGCCAGTTAATGGCCATATAACTTTGGAAACGTTATTTTAACCCATCTGTGTCTCAGTTTCTCACCTTCAATGGATAATAATAGTACCTACCCAATAATTATGTTATAAAGATTAGAAACTGATTCAAATATTTTAAACATTTGGCATAAAGATACCTGTCTTCATCCCTTCTTTCACCTGTTATTAGAGCTATATGTAAATCTGGCAATAGCTTTTATTAGCTATTACCATGTGGATTACATGTATAGGCAGGGACCATTATGCCCCAGGTATTTTATATCAATGTGATAATCAAAACAAAAAAAATGAAAAGATTCATAATTTCATTAAATCTATAGATCAAAATGTTTTTATTTAACCCAGAGTAATATTTAATGTTTTTAATTTTAGCAGCACTTTTTTTTTTTCATGACGTTCTGGGACAGCAGATGACATTCATCAAACACAATTTTTTTGGTTTATGCTGCCTTCCATTCACTATGTAGTGAGAATTATTTTAGGAAATGTACAGTATGAAGGGAAAGGAGAAGGAAATCCTCTCCTTCAGATCATAGACATTGTTCTGGGGTATCACATTCCCAGATGTAAGAGCTGTTTTAACTAGGGAACCCATTTTTGCTCCTGATTGGAATATCACAATGCTCAAAGTTCAACCTTACTGTCATGTTCACTTGTTGAGTTTTTAAATCATATTACCCCTTTCCTTCTGTCAATTCTGATTGATTTCTCTCACAGAATTAAACTTCTCTGTGATCTTTACTCTCCAGAAGCCTTAGTGGAAAGCGAGGTTGGTGAGCCTAGACTTCAAACACTCCCATGCTGGAAACTACACACTGTAGCCAATAATCTGTTGAGTGCCTGCTATGTTTTAGTTTATTGTTCATTCCTTTATATGTTTTGTTGGTAATGTGGTGGTTACTTTTCTATGTCAACTTGACTGGGCCACATGTTACCCAGGTAATGAGTCAAGACTTACTAAGGGTGTGTCTGTGAGGCTGTTTCTGGATGAGGCTAACATTTGGATTGGAGGACAATTGAAAGAAGATGCCTTCCTCAATGTGGATGGCCTCATTCAGTCAACTGAAGACCTGAGCAGAACAGAAAGGTTGAGTCAGAGGAACTTGGCCTGTCTGCTGAGCTGGAACATGGGTTTCTCTTGCCCTTGAACTTGGGCTAGAATTTATACCACTAGTTCTCCTGGTTTTTAGGATCTTTGGACTCGGGCTAGAGCTGTACCATTGGCTCTGTGGGGTTTCCATTAGGCCAACTGCAGATCTTAGGACATCTCAGCCTCCATAATGATGTGGACCAATTCCAGATGATAGATTTCCATTATATATGTGCATGTGAGTGTAAACACACAGTTGGCCTTTGAACAACACGTGTTTGAACTGCAAGGGTCCACTTCTGTGTGCATTCTTTTCAATAATAAACACTATAGTGCTACACAATCCATGTTTGGTTGAATCCATGGATCACAAACCATAGATTTAGAGGGCTAATTGTAGGGCTTGAGCACCTGAATTTTGGTATCCCTGGGGGCTGCTGAATCAAATCCCTATGGTTACCAAGGGATAACTCTGTCTATACAGATGGATAGATAGATAGATAGATAGATAGATAGATAGATAGATAGATAGATAGATAGATAGATAGATAAATGGATGGATGATAGATAGATAGATGATAGATGGATAGTGATATTGATATCTCCCATTGGCTTTGTTTTACGAGATCTCTCACTAATATAGATAGGCAGTGTTTTAGCAAGTTGGATAATATAATTTGCTTTACAAAATAGAAAATTGGAGTTTCTTCAGAAAAGATATAATCCTAAATTCACTCAACAAACAGTTGGGAGATCTGGAATTTCATCTCAGTTTTCCACGATTACAAATCTCACACTGTATCTACTTCATATCAGCTACACAAAAAGTAAGAGGAGAGTCTGAAACCAGTCCTGTGTTTACTCTAAGATATGGCAACTCAGAATGTATTTGCCTACTTAAGACTGATGGCTGCTGAGAAGTCACACACACCCCTGCTCACATGGCCAGGCTTCTCTCCTGAGTCCCGCTGCCTGCATCTCCATAGGTGTACACCAGCTCAAGGCTGAAAGAACAAAACCAGTTTATCATGTATTGCCTTTTATTCATGCAGTTTATTTCCATCCTCAGAAATAGATAAGAACTAGTACCATGTATTCTTCATTCTATTGAATTCCCATTGAATCTTCAGGACTCAAATTCTTAAATAATTACATGGCTTAGTATAAAAATTGTGGTAGAACCTTTTTATGGAAAATTTTTATGAAAAAATAACTAATTAAGGGCACCGTCCTTCCAACAGATTGTTATGGTAAACAGAACGCCTGTGAGTCTAAATATAATATCAAGACCTATGAATCTTCCCTCTACTTCTATTCTTAGAATTCCATCTTGGTGGGGTGTAGCACAATAGACCCATTTCCTGTTTATTTTTGTTAATGAAACATGTATTTTTTTCATTGAGGAGAAATTAGTGTTCCTTTTTTATTTTCTGTTTTGTCAGACTAATTTAATATCTTTAATTTTCATGACCCTATATACTGGATCTGTATTATTTTGTTTTCATTTCTGATGGACAATATTTGAAGTCTGCCTTGAAATAATCTTGCATTTGCACTGCAATCCCTTTTGCAAAGTTTATTTGATCTGTTTTGGGCTGGCTTCCAGGACAGCTATTTAAGCATCTTGTTGCTAGGTTTTATTGCCTCCTGACCTTAATTCATTTTCATATAGATGCTCTCCAGTTATGTTTAAAAGGGATCAAGGATGTTTTAAAACTAAGAACTCCCCTTTTGAGGGACCCTCCCACTATTATATATGCAATCTTTTCATCTTTAAAAGTAGAAATAAACCAAAAAGCCACGTTAATATGCCTCTTCTTTTTGTCAGCACAGACTCACTCTAAAAGCCATTACCACTCAACTAAGTTCTGTGTAGCTCTTGTTCTCTTCAATTGCTATCCCCCCCCCTTTTTTTGGCATACTCTCTTGCTGTGTCCTAATCCCACTCTTAGGGATATTTTATCATGTCACCTGCTTTCTAAGTTCACTCCCTTGTGAGCTAGTCGGGCATGACAAAGGGAAACTACTTCATAGTTTTGCTACCTAATTCTGACACCTTTTTTTTCAAAGAGGTTTCTTAAAAATGCTTTCACTTCCTATCAGATCTGAAGGAAGGAATATCTCAAAGAGGAGCCCTTAAGCACTTGCCAATTAAATCTGGGCCATTTCCTATAATATTTTTGAGCTCCCTTTGAAGAAGGATTTCTCTGTGTCTCACATCTGTTAAATTTCACTCTTTATATTGCTATTTATGCCCCTACGAGGCTTGTGACCTCTGAATATTTTTTTTTTGAGATGGATTTCCCTAGCACCTATGGCTTCGATTTTGATTTTTTCAGTCTTTTCTGTATGAGAATGAGGGAAGAAAGGGTATATTATGCTATATACCAGACTAAAAAGAAAGATGATATATAGCATAATATAGTTTAACAACTACTCAAACCTTACAGAAAATATAGAAAAATGTGTACATCACTTCTGAAAAGGGCCTCAGCACAGGAAAAGGAAATGCAGAAGGAATAACTGATTAGAGTATTTATTTCTTAAAATTGTTTTAGACTCCTAAACCATAGAATATGCCGTTAAATTTGCCTATAATGTATTGTACAATAAATATTCACTTTTGTTAACTGGAATGGTGAAAAGGATTCAATATTTGAAATTCCAAAACAGTATGTGATGATTCCCTATTCTCATAAGGCCAGGAGGAAGTGGCACCTATGCTGAAATTCTTTATCCAATGGAAGAATTCTGTGTCCAATGAAAATATATTGTGAGAATTAAGAAAGAAATTAAGGTATCAGGTGAGGAAATCAGGTGAAAAAAATGAAGAGAATTTGTAGTCAGCAGAACTACCTTAAAATAACTGTTAAAGGGGTTTTCTAAACAGGAATGAAATGATTAAAGAAGGAACTTTGGAACATTAGGGAGGAAAGAGGAACACAGTATGAAAAATTATGGGTAAATGAAATTGACTTTTCTTCTCAAATTTTCAGTTACATTTGGTGATTGAAGCAAAAATTGTTACACTGTCTGATGTAGTTCTAAATTTGTATTAGAAAAAATACTGAATGTATTAGAAAAATACATTTTTTCTAAATGTATTTTAAGGGGGGAAGGTGTAAACATGAAGAGAGGTAAATTTTTACACATTACTTAGACTGGTAAATCAATTGACTGTGATAAGTTATGCATATATAGTACTACACCTGGAGCAACCACTAAAAAAAACTGTAAAAGACATGCAATAAAAATACTACAGATAAATGAAAATGGAATTCTAAAAATGTTCAAGTAAACTATAGGAAAGCAGGAACAAAAACAGAGAAATGAAAACCTAAGGACAAATATTAAACAAACAAAAATGGTGGATGTAAACCTGTACATATCTATTATCACATTAAGTGTAAATGGTCTAAAAGCACCAACTATAGACAGAGGAGGATTATCGGAGAGAATTGAAAAGCATGACCCAGATATATGCTGCCTTCAAGAAACTGACTTCAATTATAATGCTATAGACAGTTTAAAAGTTAAATAATGGGAAAAGATATGCCATGCAATCATTAATCAAAAAAACCAAAGTGGCAATATTAAATTTCAGAACAAAGAACTGTGAGAGATAGATACTGTATAATGATAAAAGAGTTTCTGCCAAGAAAAGATAACAATCCTTAATATGTAAGCACCAAAAAAAGAGCTACAAAATATGTGGAGAAATAGTCAAAGCTATAAATGTGGTTGGAAACTTTAATAATATTTTCTCAATAATTGATACAATAATTAGGAAAAAATCAGCAAGGCTATAGAACCCAATATCAACTAACAGAATCAATATTTATAGAACACTCTAACAACAGTGAAACACACAAAATTTTCCGATCCCACATAATGTATACCAAGATTTACTGTATCTGGGGCCATAAAGCAAAACTCATAAAATCTAAAAAAAAATTGCTAACATACAGATAGTGTTTTTAACTGCAACCAAATCAAACAAGAAATCATTAAACAACTTCTAAATAATCCATGTGTGAAAGAGGAAGTGTCAAGATAATGAAAATTAAAATACAACACATAAAAATTTGCGGGATGTGGTTAACAATAGTGAAATTTAAAGTATTCAATGAATGGGTTACAAAAGAAAGATTTCAATTAGTTACTGAAATTCCGACCTCAAGATAAAATAATGGAAATCACCCAATCAGGACAGCAGACAGAAAATCAAATGAAAAAACATAAAAGCAATATAAGAGACCTATCGGATAATATAAAGCAGGCCAATCTACACATAACAGGAATTCCAGAAGGAAAAGAAAAAGAAAAGAGGATTGAAAATATATTTGAGGAAATTATGGTTGAAAACTTTTCAAATCTAAAGCATACTGATATCAAAATATGGGAAGCACAGAGGGCCCCAAACAAGTTGGCCCCAAACAAGTTGAACCCAAATGGGACCACACCAAGACATATTATAATAAAAATGGCAAAAGTTAAAGATAAAGAGAGGATTTTAAAGGCAGCAAGAGAAAAGCAAAGCATCAATTATAAGGGAACCCCCATAAAGCTATCAGCTTATTTCTCTATAGAAACACTGCAGGCCAGAAGGGAGTGGCAAGATATATTTAAAGTGCTGAAAGGAAAAAAATTTGCAACCTAGAATACTCTATCCAGCAAGAATATCATTTAAAGTAGAAGGGGAAATAAAGAATTTCTCCAACAAACAAAAGCTAAAAGAGTACAGCAATTCTAAACCCATTCTAAAAGAAATACTGAAAGGGCTTCTCTAAATTAAAAGAGAGAGAAAAAAAGATAGAAAAAGAAGAATTAGGATGGAAGAAACCACAATTGGAAAGCAATCACTTAAATAAGCCAACATACAGATCTAAACATGAAGATGTTAAAAAAAGACATCAAAATCATACAATGTGGGGAAGAAAAATATGAAAATAGAGATTGTTTTTTTTTTATTTTAATGATATGTCTGAGCCTATATGACTATCAGGAAAAAGCAAGCAGATATAGGAAGGCTTAACCTGCTAAAAAAACAGGGCAACCACAAATCAAAACCAAACATTACAGTCACAAAAACTGAAAAGTACTCAAAGTATAAAATAAACCATTCAGCCAAAAAAAGAAAAGAGAAACATAGAATCAACCAGAAAACAAGGTTTAAAATGGAAATAAATACATATCTATCAATAATTACCTTAAATGTCAATGGACTGAATTCTCTAATCAAAAGATACAGAGTGGCATATTGAATAAAAAAGCAAAAACCTACAATCTCCTGTCTACAAGAGACTCACTTTAGGGCAAAGGACACATATAGATTTAATGTGAGGGGGTGGGAAAGGATATTTCATGCCAATGGAGAAGACAAGAAAGCAAGAGTTGTAATACTCATATCAGACAAAATAGACTTGAAAACGAAGGCCATAAAGAAAGGCAAAGAAGGACATTATTTAATGGTTAAAGGATCCATTGAAGAAGAGGATATTACAACCTTCAATATGTATGCCCCTAATATAGGAGCACCCAGATACCTCCAACAAATACTAACAGATATAAAAGGAGAAATTGATGGGAATACAATCATAGTAGGAGACTTTAACACCCCACTCACATCACTGGACAGATCCTCTAGACAGAAAATCAATAAGGCAACAGAGATCCTAAAGAACACAATAGAAAAGTTAGACTTAATTGACATTTTCAGGATAGTACATCCAAAAAATATCAGAATATATATTCTTCTCAAGTGCACATGGAACATTCTCAAGAACTGATCACATACTGGGGCACAAAGCTAACCTCAACAAATTTGAGAGTAGAGAACTTATTTCAACTATCTGCTCTGAACACAATGGCATGAGACTAAAAATCAATCACAGGAAAATAAACGAAAAAAAAAAACTAACTACATGGAGACTAAACAACATGCTACTAAAAAACCATAGGTCAATGAGGAAATCAAGAAGGAAATTAAAAAATACCTGGAGACAAATGATAATGAATACACAACCACTCAAAATCTATGGGATGCTGCAAAAGCAGTACCCAGAGGGAAGTTCATAGAAATATAGGCCTTCTTCAAAAAAGAAGAAATATCTCAAATCAACAACTTAACCCACCGCCTAAATGAATTAGAAAAAGAACCACAAACAAAACCTAAAGTCAGCAGAAGGAAGGAAATCATAAAGATCAAAGAGGAAATCAATAAAATAGAGATTCAAAAAATCACTGAAGAAATCAATAAAACCAAGAGGTGGTTCTTCGAAAAGGTAAACTAAATTGAGAAACCTCTGGCTAGACTCACCAAGAAGAGGAGAGAAAAAACCCAAATAAACAAAATAATAAATGAAAAGGGAGAAGTCACAATTGATACTAGAGAAATACAAAAAACCATGAGAGAATACTATGAACAATTCTATGGTAACAAATTTGTCAACCTGGAAGAAACGGATAACTTTCTAGAGACTTGCAGCCTGCCAAAACTGAGTCAAGAAGAAATAGATCAACTGAACAAACTGATCACTAGAAATGAAATTGAATATGTCATAAAAACACTCCTTGCAAATAAAAGTTCAGGACCAGATGGCTTCACAGGTGAATTCTACCAAAACATACAGAGAGGAACTTATATATGTCTACGTTTAACTTTTTCAAAATTTGGAAGAAGAAGCAACATTCCCAAAGACATTCTATGACACCACTGTCACCCTAATTCCAAAACCAGACAAATATAGCACCAAAAAAGAGACCTGTAGGCCAATATCTTTGATGAATATAGATGCAAAAATTCACAACAAAATTTTAGCCAGTTGACTCCAACAACATATCAAAAAGATCGTACACCATAACCAGGTGGGATTCATCCCAGGTGTACAAAGATGGTTCAACATATGCAAATCAATCAACGTCATACACCACATTCACAAAAGAAAAGTCAAAAACCACATGATCATCTCAATAGACGCAGAAAAAGCATTTGACAAAGTCCAACATCCATTCATGATAAAAAGTCTTACCAAAGTGGGTATAGAGGGAACATTCCTTAACATAATCAAAGCCATTTATGATAAACCCACAGCAAATATAATACTCAAAAGAGAAAAGCAGAAAGCCTTCCTACTAAAATCTGGAACAAGACAAGGATGCCCACTCTCACCACTTTTATTCAACATAGTACTGGAAGTCCTAGGCACAGCAATCAGACAAACAAAAGAAATAAAAGGCATCCAAATGGGAAGAGAAGAGGTAAAACTGTCACTGTATGCAGAAGACATGATACTATATGTAGAAAACCCTAAGGACTCAACCCAAAAGCTACTTGAACTGAACAACAAATTCAGCAAAGTAGCAGGATATAAGATTAACATTCAGAAGTCAGTCTCATTCCTGCATACTAACAATGAAATATTAGAAAAGGAATACAAAAATACAATACCTTTTAAAATTTCACCCCCCAAAATCAAAGACCTGGGAATACACCTGACCAAAGAGGTAAAGGACTTATATGCTGAGAACTATAAAACATTCATCAAGGAAATTAAAGAAGATGTAAAGAAATGGAAAGATATTCTACACTCCTGGGTTGGAAAAATTCATATTGTAAAATTGGCTGTACTACCCAAAGTGATCTACAGATTCAATGCAATCCCTATCAAATGACCCATGACATTTTTCACAGAAGTAGAAAAAACAATCCAAAAATTTATGTGGAACCGCAAAAGACCCAGAATTGCCAAAGCAATCCTGAGGAACAAAATGTAAGCAGGAAGCATAACTCTCCCAGACTTCAGGGTATATTACAAAGCCAGAGTAATCAGTGTGGTACTGGCATCAAAACGGACATAGAGACCAATGGAAAAGAATAGAGAACCCAGAAATAAACCCAGACACCTATGGTCAATTAATCTTTGACAAAGGAGGCAAGAACATAAAATGTGAAAAAGACGGTCTTTTCAGCAAGTATTGCTGGGAAACCTGGACTGCTGCATGCAAAGCAATGAAACTAGAATGCACCCTTACTCCACACACCAAAATAAACTCAAAATGGCTTAAAGAATTAAATATAAGACAAGACACCATCAAACTCCTGGATGAGAACATAGGCAAAACATTCTCTGACATTAACCTTACAAATGTTTTCTCAGGTCAGTCTCCCAAAGCAACGGAAATAAAAACAAAAATAAACCAATGGGACCTAATCAAACTGACAAGCTTTTGTGCAGCAAACGAAATCATGAAAAAAAGATAACCTATGGAGTGGGAGAAAATAGTTTCAAATGATGCAACTGACAAGGGCTTAATCTCTAAAATATACAAACAACTTATACAATTCAACAGCAAAAAAGCCAACAACCCAATTGAAAAATCGGAAAAAGACCTGAATGTACATTTCTCCAAAGAAGATATACAGATGGCCAAGAAGCACAAGAAAAAATGCTCAACATCCCTGATCATTAGAGAAATGCAAATCAAAACTACTCTGAGGTACCACCTCACACCAGTCAGAATGGCCAACATTAATAAGTCCACAAATAACAAGTGCTGGAAGGGCTGTGGAGAAAAGGGAACCCTTCTGCACTATTCATGGGAATGTAAATTGGTAAAACCACTAGGAAAACAGTATGGAGGTATCTTAGAAAACTATACATAGAACTACTATATGACCCAGCAGTCCCACTCTTGAGCATATATCCAGACAAAACTTTCACTGAAAAAGACACATGCACCTGCATGTTCATGGCAGCATTATTCACAATAACCAAGACATGGAAACAACCTAAATGTCCATCAACAGATGATTGGATTAAGAAGAAGGGCTAAAATACACAATGGAATACTACTCAGCTATAAAAACGAACAAAATAATACCATTTGCAGCAACATGGATGGAACTAGAGACTCTCATACTGAGTGAAGTAAATCAGAAAGAGAAAGATAAATGCTGTATAATATCACTTGTATCTGGAATCTAATATACAGCACAAATGAACCTTTCCACAGAAAGTAAAATCACAGATTTGGAGAATAGACTTGTGGTGGCCAAGGGGGAGGGAGTGTGGTGGATGGGGAGCTTGAGGTTTAATAAATGCAAACTATTGCTTTTGGAATGGATTAGCAATGAGATCCTGCTGCGTAGCACTGAGAACTCTGTACAGTCACTTTTGATGGAGCAGGATAATGGGAGAAAAAAGAATGTATACATGTATGTGTAAGTGGGTCACCATGCTGTAAAGTAGAAAAAAAATTGTGTTGGTGAAATAACAATTTAAAAAATTTAAAAAATAAAAATAAAATACCAATACACCAAAAACAAAAAGAATGTAGAAAAAGAAGAGCAAAATAAATCCAAGCCAAGGGGAAAAAAAACTAATAAAGATAACAGTCTAAAACAATGAAACTGAAAACAAAACACAAACAATAGAGAAAACAGATACAATAAAGAACTGCTTCTCTGAAATTAAAAATATTGATAAAGCTCTGGTAAGACTGACAAAGAAAAAAAGAAAACACAAATCCTTAATATCAGGAATTAAATTAGTTATCTCTATGAACCACTCAGACCTTAGAAGGATAAAATGGGAATATTACACACCACTCTACACACAAAAATATGACAATTTTGATGACATCCAATTCCTTGGAAAACCAAACTACCACAGCTCACTCAATATAAAACTGGTAATTTGTATAGCATAATTATTATTAATAAAACTGATTTTGAAGAGAAATCTAGAGGTGAAGATGGCTTCACTGAAGAATTTTTCTGCATGTTTAAAGAATTAACACCAATTCTACACAGTGTGTTTTGGGATGTGTGTGTGTCTGTGTGTGTGTGTGTTTGCACTATGTGTGTATATCTTCCACATTTGAAAAAGGCAGAGGGTAGCAGATGACCCTTAAGGATCTTCCTGAAGGTCATCTGTCTTGTAGATGACCATCTATGTTAAATGCATCATCATTTTTTTTTTCATTTTGTAATGATTTTTATTTTTTCCATTATAGTGGTTTACAGTGTTCTGTCAATTTCCTACTGTATAACAAGGTGACCCAGTCACACATGCATGTATACATTCTTTTTTCTCACATTATTATGCTCCATCATAAGTGACTAGATATAGTTCCCAGTGCTATACAACAGGATCTCATTGCTTATCCATTCTAAAGGCAATAGTTTGCATCTACTAACCCCAAATTCCCAATCCATCCCACTCCCTTCCCCTCCCCATTGGCAACCACAAGTCTGTTCTCCATATCTATGATTTTCTTTCTTTTTTTTTTTTTTTTGTCTTTTTGCCTTTTCTAGGGCTGCTCCTGCAGCATATGGAGGTTCCCAGGCTAGGGGTCCAATCGGAGCTACAGCTGCTGGCCTACGCCAGAGCCACAGCAATGTGGGATCCAAGCAGTGTCTGCAACCCACACCGCAGCTCATGGCAATGCTGGATCCTTAACCCACTGAGCAAGGCCAGGGATCTAACCCACAACCTCATGGTTCCTAGTTGGATTTATTAACCACTGAGCCACGATGGGAACTCCCATGATTTTCTTTTCTGTGGAAAGTTTCATTTGTGCCATATTAAATGCATCTTTAAATATACATCAGATGAGGTGGTGGTATCAGTGTACAGTGGCCATGATGCTGGGCTTTCCTAAAGGGTAGAATAACAGAGGGGCATGGCAAAGGAAGTTCTCATTTCAATGAATGTTGCTTCATTTTTGTATAAATTACAAAGTTATATTAAAATGTCTATATTAACTAAACCCTCATTACATGCATTTTTCCACTAAAGTTAATATGAACATACCATTTAACACAGCATAAATAAATAGAAACCATGGTTTTGAATAACATAACTTCTTGATCAGTTGTATTCCAAGTTCTCATCTTTGCTGAGGATTAGATGCCTCCATACTTGCATATTTATAAAGGTTGTATACAAACTATGAATTAGATGTGGTTTTCCTTATTTTTCACCTGCTAGTGCTTAATAATTAAATTATTTTGCTTACATAACCACAAGTGCATATTTTTAAGACAGTCTTCATTTTTTCCCAAAACATTGCTATCGACATTTTATTTTTATTTTTTATTTTTTTTAGGGCTGCCCCCACAGCATATGGAGGTTCCCAGGCTAGGGATCAAATTAAAATCAGGGCTACAGCCACTGGCTTACACCACAGCCACAGCAACACCAGATCCAAGCCGTGTAACCCACTCAGGGAGGCCAGGGATTGCATCCGTAGCCTCATGATTCCTAGTTGGATTTGTTTCCACTACACCAGAATGGGAACTCCACTACTGACATTTTAAACACCACATGTTTTTCTTCCCATGACATCCACATTCCTTATTATTTGCATAACTAGGATTATGCTTTTACAACTCAGTAGAAGAGTAACCTTTAAGAGTGGTTCATAAGTTATGTTTGATTGATTTTTATGCAATTTTTTGATTTATTCTCAAAAACACCCCAACATTTCATTTAGATTTTACCTTCCTAAGATTGAGTAAATTGTGCCCATTCTGGAGAATGTTTTTCAAAGAACTTACTTACATATTTAATTGAGCTGATGGAATTGTTTTTTGATCTATGAAAGAGATGTCAACATTTTAAATTGTGGTGAAATGTAACCCTTGCATGCTGACAAATCCTCGTTTAGAGTGACATAAAGCACTTTAATGGTTTAAAAGCTCTGAAGGGGTTTTATGCCTAACATTATTTCCTCATTTAACTTCCTTTAATATTTTCCCAGGAAGTACTCCAGTGGGACAGAGTGTTGAAGAAACACAAATCAATTTTTAAGTTGCCGGTTATTTAATTTACCACATGTTTCTGTGGTATTCTTATTATTTATAATTAAATTCCCTAGTCTCGTGTATACAGCTTTCTAAGTCCCTCAGTATCCCTCTGCTTTGTTGAAAAGTTCAGTCATATCTGACAACACCGATCTGGCATTTCAATGTGACCAACGTAGACATCACACCCATTTTTCATTAATATATACAAAGAGACATTCAGGAGACAGCAATGCCTTGGGTCTCTGGCACCACTGTCTGGGGCACCCCTGGGTGCGAGGTTCCAAGGATGAGCTTGGGGTCCTTACACTGAGCAACTAGTTTGTCCTGGCTAGTTTTCACTTTAAAAAAGGAGAAGATGGCTCTTCCCAACTTGAGTCCCCGTTTTCCCCAGGAAATATAGTTGATAACTTATTGTTTGTTTTGATTGTATTCAATGAGTCTGTATAAAACTAGAATTCACTCCAAATACAGCTTAAGTAAAAGAAAAAAAAAGTTTGGTTCCAATCTAATTAGTTATACTTCATTTTTAGCAGGTAAAATTCAAATTAATTCTTTTTTTTTTTTTTTTTTTTGTCTTTTTGCCTTTTCTAGGGCCGCACCTGTGGCATATGGAGGTTCCCAGGCTAGGGGTCTGTCTAACTGGAGCTGTAGCCACCGGCCTACATCAGAGCCACAGCAACAGGGGATCCGAGCCATGTCTGTGACCTACACCACAGCTCACGGCAGCACCAGATCCTTAACCCACTGAGCAAGGCCAGGGATCAAACACGGAACCTCATGGTTCCTAGTCGGATTCGTTAACCACTGAGCCACGACGGGAACTCCCAAATTAATTCTTAAATGACCATTTACTCTTTTATGCCATATAATTAAAAACAACTTTTAACTTTGACAGTTGTATCACCAAATTAACTTACCTAAACTTTCACTAGATGTTTTAAAATAACTCTTTTCTGACAAGCCATTTGGACTGATTAACCAAAGAGCTGGCAAATAATAAAGTAATTACCACTTATTTAATTAGTACATTAGACAATAAATAAATAAAATTTATTGGTATTTATTATAAAAAGATATCATATTTATTAGATGTTATCTTAGCCTATCGTGACTTCTTGTTTCATTATAAAGCCATGAACTTGTTCTGCAAAAAACTTTGTTGAAAACACCAAGGATAGGCAACCCCTCTCATCCTCTGCATACACATAGCTCAAAATACATTCATTATCTTTTTTTTTTTTTCCTGTCTTGTTTCAGGGCATTCCTGATATCACTTCTTTTCATTTCATTGTGACAACTGCGGACTCTAAGATCCAAGTGTATCAGTAACACGTTGTATTCATTTATTGTTTCTATGTGGTATGAGAAGAAACAGAAGTCTCATCTTCTTAGCTTGCTCCATGATACGAAATCTTCACACCAGCAACTCCTCACCCATGAACACAGACCATGTTGAAAATCTGTCTGGCCAGGTAAGCATTAGCTGTATCGCCTGCATTCTTTTAAAACCTATTTGATAGGCATGCACATATAGATTTTTCAAATTCTCCTATTGTTTCAGTATTCAGAGATTATTACTGAATAACAAAAAAGAAAACTTGAGTTCCTCAGGCAATCAGGTCAAAAACCTTGGACCAAACTAAAGCTTGAGCAAATTACATTCTCCAAGAATGAGTCTGGGATCCCACAGGCCAGGATTTTAGATTTAGTATTTTTCACTCTTGCTAAGAGGGTCACAACTGCATAAACAGGCAACAAAACAGGACAATCACAGATCTGATTAAGCACTGAGGGCAACTGATACATACTTGTTACGTATGGTGATGTTTATTGACTGAAGTCTTGGTTTGCCTGAACTGCCCCAGTTGTAACACCAAACATCCCACACCTCTGGAAACTGCCCAGTTCTGGGAAAACCAGGATGTTGGTATCTCTGTAATGAGATCATGACATTTAATTAAAACTATTCACTTATTTTCATTTCATTGTATTTGAATAAATGCAATTGTGCTTTAAGATAGGTAAGAATACTCAGTGCCAATTATTTTTAAATATTTGACTAACCAATCAACAACTTTATTTCATATTATGTATTTTTAGTAGATATTAGAGTAATCATGAAAAACTTTGGGGCATAATACAATTAAATCTGAAGTTGTAACAAAAATAGACTTTTGAAAGACATTTTATATAGTAAAAAAAGAAACATTAAGACTCTGTTCTAAACTCTTTGTTAGACCCTGAATAATAAGATAAATAAAATGAAATCTTTTTTACTCTTAGAACTTGCAATGTCAAGTTTTCAAGTTTCTATGGAAACAACTTCACAATTTTAATAGAGTAGATAATTGTATTGTTGATAAGATTCTTAACTCATTTACTTGACAAAAGTTGAGTATTTATTTATTTATTTATTTTTGTCATAAGTATAGTGCCTATATGGGCTGACTTTTGGTCCTCTGACTTAAATAGGCTTATTCTTTTGGAAGCAAGAGCTATTTGGATCCATTAAATACTAGTTTTCAAAAAAGTTATAATACTCCCATTTTTGTGTGATGAAGTCAAAACAACACTTTTGAATTAAAGTCCTAGAATTTTAGGACTATACAAATAACTAAGAAATAGCTTAAAGAATAGCAAGTGCATTTATATGATCATTTATTTCCCTAGTCTTTTTTTTTTTTTAGTTTATAATGATTTTTATTTTTTTTCCATTATAGCTGGTTTACAGTGTTCTGTCAATTTTCTACTGCAAAGCATGGTGACCCAGTTACACACACATGTGTACATTCTTTTTTCTCACGTTATCATGATCCATCATAAGTGACCAGACATAGTTCCCAGATCCTACAAAGCAGGATCTCATTGCTAATCCATTCCAAAGGCAATAGTCTGCATCTATTAACTCCAAGAACCCCATCCATCTCACTCCTTCTCTCTCCCCTTTGGCAACCACAAGTCTATTCTCCAAGTCCATGATGTTCTTTTATGTGGAAAGGTTCATTTGTGCCATATATTAGATTCCAGATAGAAGTGATACATGGGGTTCAAATCTGGGTGCCCCCTCATCATTTGCATTGGTGGTATAAGTAGTGAGCATAAATGCCTTCCCTAGTCTTTTTAATATTTGGTACTTCAAAGCATTGTCTTGAAGAATAATGCTAAAACTGACTAATTTTCTAGACTAGCTCAGGTAAACCAATTTTGTAGATATATAGACAAAAACTTTATATTCACAATAAAGAGAACATGTTTTGTAATGCAAATAATACAAAAGTAATTCATAAAAATATTTTTCAGATTTCTTAACCTGGAAACCCATGTGATGTTTTGGCAATGCAAACACTAATGTGTCACTTCTCTACAGATGCACACCACACACATACACACACACACACACACACTCTCACAGTTAACACTTTTTACTGGATACTCATTGCTTTAAATATTAGGACCAAAATTAGACTGTGTGATTAACGTTTCTTTTCTGCATTGGCCTGCAGGCCGCATTAAATAGGGGCCACATCTGTGTTTGCTCAGCACTGCCCACTTGAATGCCTAGCTCTTGGTCAACACCAGATTTGGATAAACAAACAAATTAAGTTTTGTTTTTTTCTATTACATGCTGGCATTTGAGGAAAAGAAGATTAATTCTCAAAGGATGGTAGGGAAGATGATAGTAAGTTTAAAGGAAACTTCAGGGGAATTTTAATATTTCAGAGGGTGGTATTTATTCTTTACTATATATAATTTTTTTTTTTTAAATTCATGATGCAGGTACAGACCCACAACCACAGTAACATAAGGCATTGTTGAGATAATTAATTTTTTAAAAATTCACAATATGTCTGAAGAAAAGAAAGAAAGAAAACATTTTCAAGTAATGAATAATAATTAGAAGTGTTAAGAGTTGATTTAGCAAGATGTGTATTGTATAACCTGAGGATTTGTGTAAAGTAGCATTGCTAATCAGAAAATGGTTAGGAGTTCCCCTCGTGGCACAGTGGTTAACGAATCCGACTAGGAACCATGAGGTTGCGGGTTCGATCCCTGCCCTTGCTCAGTGGGTTAACGATCCGGCGTTGCCGTGAGCTGTAGTGTAGGCTACAGACGCGGCTCGGATCCTGCGTTGCTGTGGCTTTGGCGTAGGCCAGCGGCTACAGCTCCGATTTGACCCCTAGCCTGGGAACTTCCATATGCCGCGGAAGCAGTCCAAGAAATAGCAAAAAAAAAAAAGGACAGAAAGTGGTTAAAGATCAAAGAGAGTTGCATAAAGGGGAGAAAAGAGACAAGGGTCAGATGATTGTTGAGCCGGTTAACAGGCTAGAACTCAGTACATCCTGATTGGGAAGGATCAGCTGGAGAGTTAGGTATAAAGCCATGTTTTGTTCGCCCTTTACTTGTACAGAAGAATTAAGGGGTATCAGTAGGGCCATAATTTGTTTTAATAATTGGAACTGATTAAATTACATGTTCTAGATGATGATTACATTAACAAAATTGACAAGATTATTGATTGCTGGTTTTTCCATTGAAACATAATAGTGCATTGCATTCAAATCCTTAGCAAGTTAACTATACTTACATAGAATTAGAAATAGTAACACACTTCTGCATTTGAAAATTGATTAAGACATTTAGAAGTAGGTATAACTACTTGAATTCCATGTAGTGTGATTTGACTTAATATACACATAAATGAATAATATAGAAAGATGCTTAAGGGACAGCTCCATGCCCCAAAGATAAATGGGTGTTGATGATATTTTTAATGATCATCACAGATGGAAATTAATAGCTTCCCATTGAATCCCATTTCAGTGCTAAATTATACTGTAGTCAAAAATTATTTGGGGCTTATATAAATCCTCTCTTGGGAGCATTTTACTGCTATAATTTTATTGGCCTTTTGTGAGTGTAGAATACAGTTGTTCTGTGTTCTCTTTATGGTTCATTCTACATACAGTTGAAGGAGGCTTTTGCAACTTTTTCTTTTATATTTTACAGCCCAGGGAAGCTGATGTGTATCATTGCTAGGCATGAAATTGCTTCCATTCTCTTGAATATTTTCATCATCTTTTTTTTTTTACAACTGTTTAAGTCCCTATAGAGTCCTCTTAAACTGTAAAAGAAGTTAAAAGCCCATCAGTTTATACTGGACATGAGGTTATACTTACTGAAGCTGGATAGTAGGTATAAGAATCTTCATTTTGCTCTCTTTACTCTTGCATGTGTTTTTATTATTTTTATAGTAAATGTTTAATAGTGCCTATTAGCTAAGGACCAAGGTGAGTGCATGTGTCTGTGTGCGTGTCTGCATGCATGCACGTGTGCACACATGCCCTAGTTCTTAGATTTTCAGATTCAAGGTCAGTGACTGTTTCTTTGATCCCCCATAGCTCTTTGCCTCTGTGATTTTAGATGATGTTAATAAAGTAACTTTGTTTTGTAGAACTAACTAAATTTTACTCCTGTGAGATGTATTGTTCAAAGTGCCCTGGTTTCATTATTTTTAATGTCTCGCTGGTTATTTGATTCTCACAAGGACCTGAGGAGGACAGCTCTTCCCAAATCAGTTGTTCTGAGGACTCACACGTCAAGAGCCATCTCCATGTCCTGTACTATCACAGGGCAAGACAGGAGTCTGGTCCCTCCTACGATGCCAGTTCACCACCCAACCCTGTATTCTAGGGGGGAAACTGACTTGGAGTTTTTATTCTTTGTTAGCAGCTAGTGCTGAGAGAAATTCACATGACGGTGCTGCCAGCTCACTGGAAGTCCCTGAACCTGAACTCAGAGCTGTGGCTCACACCTTCTGTGTATTTCTCATGAATGCTGTTCAGTGGTTCCTTCCCCAGTGCTTCTTCCAAGTTCTCTCCATCCTGGACCTCCCTCCACTGAGAACACGGGACCCCATGACCCCAGCTTCTCCACTTGTCCTCCTCTTTATCAGCATTCCGGACCACTCTCCTTTCATTTCTGTTTCACTTCTCTGTGACTTGGCTCATGTTTTCTCTTCCTGAATTTCCCTTCCTTAACTGTCTGGCAAAATCTGTCTTTATTCTAGTTACAAGCAAATGTCCGTTGTTCTGGATGTTTCCTCTGGAATCCATGTCCTCTGTTCCCTTGGGGCTGGGCTTGGGGCTTGGCCACAAGTGGGAGTTTGTAAAGTGATTATTCTCCTTTGCTTCATTAGGTGGGCTGCTCCTCTAGCTGAAGGATGGGGTCCTTGTTGCCCAGCTTTTCCCATCTGTAATCCAATTCCCCTGTAGAGAGTGTGGAGCACAGTCATAGGCATTTAATGCACCTTAACTGGAACTGATGAATGTCTCACTTGTGTCTGAGGTAAGAAAAGAAAAACATAGGGCCTCCTTTCCTTAAAAAAAAACAAACAAAAAACACTATATTCTTTTTTTTTTTCCTTTTTTCCTTTTTGCCTTTTCTAGGGCCACTCCCCTGGCTTATGGAGGTTCCCAGGGTAGGGATTGAATCGGAGCTGTAGCCGAGGCCTACGCCACAGCCACAGCAACATGGGATCCGAGCTACATCTGCGACCTATGCCACAGCTCATGGCAACGCCAGATCCTTAACCCACTGAGCAAGGCCAGGGACCGAAACTGAAACCCCATGGTTCCTAGTCGGATTCGTTAACCACTGCCCCATGACAGGAACTCCAAAACCCACTATATTCTTGATTCTCTTTCCATATTTTAAAATATGTTGCTGTCATAGATTACCCCTTCTTAGGTTTACATTTTCTCCTCTACTAGCTTTTTTTTCCCCCCTTCAGGAATTAGATGCTTTCAGTGAGTGTGAAAAAAAGGGAAACATAAAAATAGCCTAGGTGTGCAAGTATGCTATCTTAGATGTATAAATAGTGATGATGGATGCATTCTTTTTAGACTCATAATGGACTTCTGCTCTTCATACTTGTGTGGTACATCTATTACATGCATTATATATAACATATATACAACAATATATTTGTCTCACTTTCCCTCTACCCTAGAAATTCCTGCCTGTTATAGCAAGGAAAGGTGGTTTCCAATTTCCTCTTCTCCAGACATTTTATGGGCTCCTCTGACAACTCTTCTTTCTACTGTAGAAAGGGATTAAAGAAAACAACCTTCAACACTCCGCTTCCCCCTGTCATTATCCTTTTCCTTCATCTCGCCCTGTGATGACATTACCTAACCCAAACCTTGATCACCCCATGTGGATGACTGCAAAATCTGGCTTTCTCACCTCAGTCTCTTCCACAAGTCCTGGGTCTGCTTTGCCAGCTCTCTTTGTGTAAGTTTATCTTCCCTCAAATGAATGGAACAAATTGCCAGTACTTAAGGCCAAGAACCCAGCCATTCATCTCTTCTCCCCCATGGTAGACTTTCTTTCTGCTCCTGGTCTTATTTAGCCTGTTAAACATTCTCCCCTGTTCTTTTATCTTTGATTCTTAATTCTAAACTCAGTGTTGTCCCACACAACCAATTTCACAGATACTATTTTCTTAATTCTGTCCATGGCCTCTGCCAGTATGCTAGATAAAGAATGCATTTCTGACCTGTATTATAGCAAAAATAAATTCATCTACCCGATTCTAGTTTCTCCTTCATATAAATCATTCTTCATAGCATGCACAGATCTATCTTCCTAAATCAGTTTATATAAAGTTATTCTCCTGGCAAAGAGCCTGCAGTGTCATCTTAGCTTTCTGAATTAAGTTTAAACTCCTTTGGTGCTTATTTAAAGCCAGCTACATTGTGATCCCAGCCTTGGGTACAGACCTGTATCTAATTTTTACCATTCGTCTACCCAAGGCACTAATCATATTGAACAGCTCTGTGGTCCCTAAATTTTTCCTTAATTTTCTTCTGCTACTTTTGCTTCCGTTGATCCTTCCTTCTAGAAGGATAACCACCCCTTCATATGAACACCCCGAAAGCCAAGACAGCATGCAAAGCACATCTACATGCTTATTAAAAAAAATATTTTTCTGTTTTGCCTCCAGGAAGAACCAATATCTGTTTTGATCCACCAGGGTCATATATTCTCTTGTCATTTTGTACTTGTGTTTTCTCCTCTCCATTACTGTGATATACTTGGATGTGGAACTTATGTCTTATGTATGTTTTATTCCTTGTAATAGTGATAGGTTACCTTGTGCAGAGTAAATGGACACTATTGAGTTGAATAAAAGTAGTTGCAGAACTCTTGGCCAATCGCTTAACCTCTGAGATGCATATTCCTCATCTGTAAAAGTAGGATGTTGCACTATGGATGCCCTTCAGCTGCATGATTCTATAATTATAATGTAACTATGTTCATGTCATATGGGTTCTAATCATATTCATCACTTTCTGGAGTTTTGGGCTGTGAGCTGGAAAGGAGAGTTTTCATAGTCACTATAGATTTTTTAACTGACTTTTCCTCCTGAAGCCATTACTTTAAGGGAGATGATAAGATTGACAATTGAGGGCTTTATTACATGGTGGTGGACCAAATTCTCTCATGCAGTTTTTTTTTTTTTTTTTTTTTTTTTTTTTTTTTTTTTTAGGGCCGCACCTATGGCATATGGAGGTTCCTAGGCTAGGGGTCTAACCGGGGCTGTTGCTGCCAGCCTATGCCAGAGCCACAGCAATGCCAGATCTAAGCCATGTCTGTAACCTACACCACAGCTCACAGCAACACCAGATCCTTAACCCACTGAGCAAGGCCAGGGATCGAACCCACAACCTCATGGTTCCTAGTTGGATTTGATTCTGCTGTGCCATGATGGGAACTCCTCTCACGCAGTTTTTGAGTGTAAAGATTTTGAGGACATTTCTGAAATAATAAAACCAAAAACTTTTAGAGGCATTAACACTTGTACTTCATATCTGTCTTTTAAAAATGCTTGAAATCATTATTAATAACAATATTTATTGGGTACCTACTGTGTTGAAAGGCAGTGTGCTAAATTCTTCATGTATATCTTATTATTCCTCACAATAACCCCTAGAATCAGTTCTATTGTACTTATTTCACAGATGAGGACATTTCAGAAGAGTATTTGGTACTTTATAGGCATTTAGTAACTACCGTGGCTACTATCCTTATGCATAGTTTAAATCTGAGCTCTCATTGTCATTATTAAAACCAAAACATTTGCTGAAACTTCTGATAATATTTATGGTCTTTTCCATACCATTTAAATTAACTTACTCTTATTACTTTCTTAGTTTTTACTTCTTTTTAGTATAAGACAAATACCGTGAAATTTAGTTGGGGAGTCCCCTAATTTGGCACTCATGGAAATTTGAACATTTATTCACTTGAAGTCAAACTTTGCTTCACGAAGGTGTTTATCAAGGTGTGGTCCATGACCCCTGCTAGTTATTTGTGGGAGTGGGCAGTGGTATATGTGGAAAGGTCAGAACTTATGGAGTCTGCCAAGTGCTATCAAAAATGGTTGGGGGAGGGGAGTTCCTGTCATGGCTCAGTGGTTAACGAATCTGACTAGGAACCATGAGGTTGCGGCTTCAATCCCTGGCCTAAATCAGTGGGTTAAGGATCCAGCATTGCCATGAGCTGTGGTGTAGGTCGCAGACACGGCTCAGATCCAGCGTTGCTGTAGCTCTGGCGTAGGCTGGTGGCTACAGCTCCAATTAGACCCCTAGCCTGGGAACTTCCATATGCCGCGGGTGAGGCCCTAGAAAAGACAAAAAATAAAAAAAGTGGTCGGGGGGTACAGATGATTTTACACTACCCATCTTTTAAGCAAAATTCAGTAAAATGCTTGGCAAATTCATTGAGTTTTTCCTAGAATGGTAACAAAATGAGGTTTTCCTGTGTGAGATAATCTAATGCTATTGCTAGTGGCACATAGGAAATGGAAATTGGTGCTCTTGGGAGCAAAATCAGGCCAAATGGTCAATCTTTGGCACCCATTGTTTAACAGGTGATACGTGGAAAGCTTTTGGGTACTAAGGATGCAGTGGTGAAGAAAGTGCTGCTCCTGTTTTGTAAGTGCTATTGTATCGTTTCTATTAGATTTCACTTAGTCAGCTCATATAATATTTGTCTTTCTCTGTTTGACTTACTTCACTTCATATGATAGTTTCCAAGTTCATCGATGTTGTTGCAAGTGGGATTTTATCATGTTTTTTAATGTCTGAGTAATATTTAATTGTAATGAAACTAACACAACTTTGTAACTCAATTACATTCCAATAAATTTTTTTAAAAAAAATCTCTGGTCATATAGAGCTTATATTCTTACTGGGAGGAGCTGGAGAGCAGCCAAATTGAGATAAGCTCCAGAAAGCAACAAATGCTCTGAGAGAATAGAGAGTGTGATGTTATCAGGGTATATATTTGGCAACGATGCACCAGTCTAGCTGTGTTTGTTGTCTCCAGCCTGCGTCCCTTCTGATGGGTGTATATGCCTTCAAGATCATTAAATAATGTTAATATTCCTTCTGGATGTGATGGTAAGTGATTGAGAATGTGGTTATACAGATTGAGAAATCAGGATAGTTTTACTGAGAAGGGGCTTTTAACTGAGATGAAGATCATGAGAGGAAGCAGCCTTGTGAAATAACAGCCTCCTCTATCCATGGGGATAAAGGGACAAGCTCATGCAAAGGTACTGTGTCAAGCAAAAGCAGAGCCTGTCCATGCAAGAAAATGAAGACCTTGTTTGTCTGGAACATTGTGTGTAAGCGGGACAGAGGAAGGAGACAGATAGGTGTCAGTGATGTGTACTGTGGACAATTAATTATCTGTGTTTATGGCCAATATTTTGCTTAATGGGTAGAGGAATGTCCTGAAGCAAATCCATTTTCAGTGACTATATGGGGTAATAAACAACAATCTTTTAAACTATGATTGGATAAAGTCTTTGGGTATCAATAATAGGCTGTAGTCACTATATTTGTCACAAGTAGAATTGTGACAAGCAAATGAAAGAGTAAGCATTAAAGTGTCAAATATTCAGCCAATAACTGGCCACATGCCCAGTCTGGATTTAATATTCAAGTAAAGAGAAAATATTGCGAATGTGAGTAATCATGGCCATTGAATGTCTGACTTTTCGGGTTGCTATTCTAAGATACAGGCTAGAAGTGAAAACAAGACTTGCTCTTCCCCTCTGGAGTAGCTAGTTGTCAAGGGGGAGGTTTCTCCTGGGAGCTTTTCAAGCGAAGGATAAGATTCCTTTCACAATTCACAGCATCAATAAAAGATTAAGGTCTATTTCTCTGATTTCAGGCACTTTTGCTTTGTGACATATCTCAAAAATACATTTAGTAACTTGAGTAGTCTGGATGTATTATTTGAGTGACAGCATTATGTTAATATTGTTGATAAGACAACAGATTTCTTAAGAAATCTAAATTGGCACATACAGCTCAAAAGCCAAAAATGTGATTCTTTTTCAGCCCTGAATTTCTTCTTCACCTGTCAGATAAGAAAATGAATGACACACTGTGATATATTTAAAAAACAAATTTAAATGCTCCAATAGAACGTGAAGAAATATTTTCCATAAATAAATACAAAAAAAAAAGAATTCAACATATATTTACTGCTATGCCCTTTCCTAATCATTCAAATGCTTTTAAATGTGACGTGGTAATTAATTTAGCATCTTTTAGCACATAGGACATAATATTCAGTATGACATATCCGGAGTTCCCATCATGGCTCAGCAATAATGAACCCAGCCAGTATCCATGAGGATGTGGATTCAATCACTGGCCTCAGTCACTGGGTTAAAGGATCTGGCATTGCGGTGAGCTGTGGTATAGGTTGCAAGTGTGCCTTGAATCCGGCATTACTGTGGGTGTGCATAGGCCAGAGGCGGCTACAGCTCTGATTCAACCCTAGCTTTGGATGTGGCCTTAAAAACAACAAGAAGGAGAAGAAGAAGTCCAAATAATTTCCATGTGTTTCATGTTTGATCCAAATATCTAGAACTATAAGGCAGAAACACAAAACACTCAAATTCATTTTACGTGACTGATGTTGGTCAAGTCTTAATATAAGTTAAGAATTTCTGATTTGGTAGAACTAAAAAATAAATGAAGTAATTAACTGAATACAGGACCTGATTTTTAACCTCAGGTATTTATTATTAGACCCAATAAAAATAAATTGGTTAAAATATTTCAAATGATGTCATCCATCTCACTGACACAAAATATTTTTAATATTGCTAATTTAAAATCTGGTTATTAATTTTACCATTTGAAGCTTGTGATAATCCTGTTTCTCAGTTTATCTAGAATAAATGAAGACACAGTATGTGGTCCACAAATGAGAAACTCTGCTCAATTAAGTAAGGGGCTTGTGATGGAAAGGGGGCTTTCCTGAATGCATAGGGGAGACTGATTTAGGATGTAGGAATAACAGTTAATTGGAAAATAGTTCATTATCATAAATATAATGAGTGCCAAAGTGCATTAATTCTGAAGTCTTTTCTGTAAGTAGATTTAGATCTATAGCCATGCAGTTATTATTGCCTTAAATAGATGGTTTGGACCTGACCACTGTCAATTGAATGAATGTTTTTGAAAGTGATCTTTATTTCTTTTAGGGGTGTTAAGTGAGCTTTCCTGTGCACTCGACCAGATAATGCTGCCAGGGTTTCTGTACGTGACATCAAGATTGGAAGGTAAGTTTGCATACTTCCAAAGAGAAATTGAAAGGAAGATAAAAAGAAAAATTATTAACACCACAAGTAAACAACCAGCCTCGGAATGTGGGACCTTTTTCAGTGTAAATAATCTGTTTTCTACAATAGATCAATAGCATTAAAAAAATGTGGGAGTGGGTTGCTAATGGCAAAGAGTTAATTCTATTTATGAAATGCAGCATAGACCTTATTTAGATCCTGCTTCAGAAAAAAACAATTACAAGATTATTGTTGAGATAAATAGGACCATTAAATATGTATTGATATTAAAGAATTATTGGGACTTTTTGGAATTATAATGGTGCCCTTGTGTTGATGTTAAAATCTGTTTTTATTTGTTAAAATGAAATACTGATATGTTCATAGGTGAATGCTATGACAGCTGGTCTTTCCTTTAAAATAATTCAGAAAAATAATTAGAGGAGAATGGGTAAAATTGGGTATGCAAAATATTGATATTGAAGTTGGGTGTGTGATACATGAATTTTCATCATACAGTTCTGCCTACTTCTGTGTATATTTTGTATTCTCCATAATGGTAGGTGATTTTCTCCACCTTTATTAAAACAACTCATTCAACAGCCCACTGTATACATTCTTTCGGTTCATAGAATCTGGTGTTTCAAGAACCTTAGTCAATAGAGCTTTGTTAAAAAATACAGCATGTTGTTAGATGATTTGATGCCATAATAGCATGCAACTTGAGAAATACCTGAAAGTCTATAGCAAAGAAAAGAACTATTCCCTTAATCTTCTTTTATGCAGTTAATCCATGTATATGCATTTTCCTTTTTAAACATTTCAAACATTTTGAAATATACACAGAAAAGTGCCTAAAATAAAGGTGTCTTTTAAAAATTACCAAAAAAGCAAATATTATATGATCTTCACTCATTCTAAGAAAGAAACTAACGTAAGAAGAGAAAATCACTTTATGTACCTTCTTGATCATACTCCTTTCCCCTTACTTTGAGGCAGTTATTGACTGACTTAGTTTTGCTTGTTTTTGAACTTTATATAAATGGAACGATATGGTATATATTGTTTTGTTCTTGCTTCTTTTGTAAGTAGTATGTTTTCAAGAATTGCTCTTGTTTTTGCTATAATTCAATCATTTTTAATAGCTATATGGTATAATAATTCTGCTGTAGACATTCCTGCACACATAACTTTGGGCATGTGGATGCAGCTTTCTGAAGGGTTATACCCAGGAGTAGGATGACTGCCTCATTGGACGTGCTGCCCTTTAACATAGATGTCCAGATCACTTATATCTGTCTTATATGCTCTGCCAATATACACATCATTACCCTGACTTCATCCCACTTACTCTGATAGGTAATATTTCCATTATTTTTGAGTTAAAAATGTTTCTATTTTTTATTGTTATTTCTTCCTTAACCTGATTTAGAGAAGCATTTATTTAAAAAATGAAATTGAAATAAATACAGAAAACTGTACAAACTATAGTTATTACAGCAAAAACAAGCAGCTCCATATATTTACCACCTAGAAGACCCTCTCATGACTCTTTTCCTCCAAGGCCAGGGAAAGGCCAAGGAATTAAATTTAAGAAGGAATTTACTTTCAGGTTGGGTGAGTATAGAATTGGCACTTGCCTGAGAGTGAATGCCTTCTTAAATTTTGCCTCAAAGGTATCACTCTCTCATAAGCTCAGTTTAGGCCATGACAACCATAGACAATATTAAGTAAATGACCATGACTGTGTTCCAATAAACCTTTATTTACAAAAGACAAGTAGTGGGCCAGAATTTGCTCGTGGACTAGAGTTTCCTGATTTCTGACCTAGATTCTTCTTTCTGACCTACCTTCCAGTTTGTGAATTCTTCCTTTAGCTTCATTTAAGCTGTTGTTAATCTCATTTGTTTAGTTTCTTTTTCATTTCCAGAATATCTATTTGCATTTTTTTTCCAATCTGTGCTATCACTATTTATAATTTCCTATCTCCTAAAGTTTTTCTTTTTTTGGGGGGAGAGTACTTCACCTGCAGCATATGGAAGTTACCAGGCTAGGGGTTGAATTGGAGCTGCAGCTGCCAGCCTACATCACAGCCACAACAATGCCAGATCTGAGCTGTGTCTAAGCTCACTACACTGCAGCTCAGGGCAACTCCAGATTCTTAACCCATAGAGCGGGGCCTGGGATTGAATTAGCTTCCTTAAGGATACTAGCCAGGTTTTTTACTCCTGAGCCACAATAGGAACTCCTTTTCCTTTTTTCTTTATTTTCTTCCTTCCTTTCTTTTTCTTTTCTTTTTTCCTTTTTTTTAGGGGTACTTACTAAAGAATTTTTAAGCTTGACTTATTTTTTAAAACACAGATGTTAAACATAGTTGTTTTATAGTTTGATTGATGACTCCAGTACTTGAAGTCTCACAGCTCTGCTTTTGATTTTTACTATTATTTATTTCCTTGAGTTCTTATTTATCTTTTATCATGTGTTCCTCTATAGCCTTGCAATTTTTTTTTAGTGGAAATAGTCTGAAGGCTAGGATTAAGGTGTATTCATTCAGAGCAGTGGTTCTCAGTTTAAGTCCCTGGACAGGCAGCATCAGCATCACCTGAGAATTGTTAGAAATGGAGGTTCTTTAGAAAGCCTGGGGCTAATGATATGCCCATCACTGTGTGTTTTAATAACCCTCCCTGTGATTCTGCTGCTCACATTTGAGAACTACAGCTTTCCAGAAGATATTCAATGTTTAAATTCAGCACCTAGTCTTTTTGGAATCTAGTTAAATTCATGTTGAGTTTTTTGGGATTCTTAGATTATGTCTTAGATTGAGTGGCTAATCTATTTGACTTGAGTGACAAACGCCTTAATGGTGTGTTCACTGTGGCCTCATCTTAATGTGGGGAGAGTCTCCTCTTCGACCCTCCACCTTCAGCAGATCCTGGATTTCTATTTCTGCTTCCCTTATTCCATATGTCTCTACTAACCAAAATTCACAGTTTCCAAGTGGTGACATGACACTGATACAAAATGTTCTTAAAACTCCAACCTTGCATTTTACCTTGCGTTTATGCCTCAGAAATATACAGACTTACTCTCCAATAAAGCCTGTTGACCTTGTTAAAACTACTCTCTTTGGGTGTTGAAAGTTCTTTTGCTTCATTCATGTATCACAAGTATTTGAGAATGATGCAGCAAATAACCTGAGACTCAGATTTAATCTTGGATTGTTTCTATTTATATACTTATTATGAAAAAATATTCATATTGGCAGGAAGTTAATGGATTTTTATCATTCTGAGGTGGAGTGTTCCTATAAGAAAGTGAATTTATTGACTGATGAAAATAACATATTTTTGCAAAATATTTCTGTGAAGCAGCATCTGCTTTTCGCTTGAGGGAACATATTCACACAAGAAGGTAGACAGAGAAGGGAGTGGAGTTAAATTAAGACCCCAAATCTCTTTACCAGCATATTTTATAGAAAATATGTGTGGATATTGAAATCTCATAAAACCACAGTGATCTGTGTAGCCTGATGGCATTTAAACCAGCTGATAGATTTTGGAGAAGGGAACACATAGATTCTCATGAAAGGAGATATAATGTAATCCTCTAGAGACATTTGGATTAAAATTAAGTCTTTTACCTCCTTGGTCAGGTGTATTCCCAGGTATTTGATTTTTGGTGGTGCAATTTTAAAAGGTATTGTATTTTTGTCTTCCTTTTCTAATACTTCATTGTTAGTATACAGAAACGCAACTGATTTCTGAATGTTAATCTTATATCTGCTACTTTGCTGAATTTGTTGATCAGTTCAAGTAGTTTTTGGGTTGAGGTCTTAGGGTTTTATAAATATAGTATTATGTCATGAACCTTTCCACAAAAAAGAAAATCATGGACTTGAAGAACAGACTTGTGGTTGCCAAGGGGGAGGGGGAGGGGGTGGGATGGATTGGGAGCTTGGGTTAATAGATGCAGACTATTGCCTTTGGAATGGATTAGCAGCAAGATCCTGCTGTGAGATCCTATGTCTAGTCACTTATGATGGAGCATGATAATGTGAGAAAAAAGAATGTATACATATATGTGTAACTGGGTCACCATGCTGTACAGTAGAAAATTGACAGAACACTGTAAACCAGCCATAATGGAAAGAAAATCATTGTATAAACTAAAAATAACTAAGCCTCTCTGTGTTTTTTTTAAGTGAATGTTTGGTCCTTTGAACATGCTGTGTGCAAAGAAGTAAAATAAATGCCAAAGGACCTGGAAAACAAGAAGTCCCAATAGAAATGAGATATGGAAATTACATTACAGGAAGAAAGGACTTAAAGTGTTCCCTCAGAAAATTTACCTGCATTTGTGATTAGTAATCAAATCTCTTTCTTGTTTAACCTAAATCACAACCTGTGTATTCAGATGTTATCTGTTAGTTAAGTCTGCAAGAGTAAGCATGATCAAACAGCTGGGCTTGAGTATCCAACACATTTGTGGCACTTTCTAAAAAAAGTGTGTCTGTGAATGAGCTTGTTTAAAAGCTCAGGTGATATGATATCCAGATCTACCAAAGTTGTTTCTTCAGTTTTTTCTCAGTTCTGAAATTTGCGTGTTTGTGATGTGAGTTGTAAAACAGTTCAAGAGCCTAAAATTCCCATAAGGTCCTACTGCTTTAGTAAATAATTATTTGAGAAGTAATGGCCCTTTTCAGAAATTCAAATTTGTTTTTGATGCTAACTTTCAAGATCACTGAAAAACTCTATATGAGAGCACGTTTTCAGGACCTCAACATGTCATTGGTATCTCTCAGATGTACATATGCTGCTCTCCAAAAATGCATAAGCTGGTTGGTGGGAGAAATTGTACAAAGGCTTTAGGTACACTTTATGCTCAATATCAAGACATGAAACTACTTTTCTTTCATTTCTTCTAACCTAAAGTAAATATAGTTAAATAGAAAAGAGGGTGTTAGGGTATGAAATAATTTTTTCCATGATGAATCTATACACATGGTCTGTTTTTAGGAAGCTGCTTCCTTATTTTCTTTTGCTTTGAATTGTCTTGCTTTGCTTTTCTCTTCAATCTGAGATTAATCACCAATTGTGTCCAATATGATGTAAAAAAATCTAAAGACTCCATATCTGCCCTTGAAACGCTCAATCTAAAAGGTACTTAGAAAACAAATGAGTCTGTGATCTAGTTTTAAAATAGAGATATAGGCAATGATTTATGCAAATTTACGTGACTGCAGTGAGAATGTCTTACTACACCAAGGTACAAGTTTGTATTTGAAAAATATTTTTCCTTATAAATACAGTGAGGCCATCAATATACTTCATAGTTTATACATACTGAAAATCACAAAGCAGATGAGTTGAAGAGCTGGCAGTAAGATTTGGTGAGTAATCCATCTATATAACTCCCAGTCAACCATCCTGCGCATTCTGAAGCCTTTGGTGTGATGGAGATTATGGATCAGCACCCTGGACAGGGCCACCTCTGCCCATTCCTCGCACCACAGCATCTGCTCCTGTGTTTCTCCTACACTGGACAGCACAGGACGACTGCTGGAGAACATGAAGCAATGTTGTTAACAGAATTGTGGTAACAGTTGTTCTAGCCCTATGTTTCATGAGGTATTTAGCTGGATGTTGGAAGTGCTTTCATAATACTACTACTAAATACATGGACACCTCATCCATCTGCTGTTCTGTGGCTCCTTCCTTTGTTTACACAGAGTGAAGATGGCCCTAAGCAGCCTGGAACCAAAAGTTATTTGCCAATAGCGTTTATCAACAGTTACATGAACCAGACCTATTTTCACTACGAATCTAAATTACAGGTGTACAATCAGACATGAGTTCTGTTTTGTTGCAGTAAAACTGTTATGTTATTTAACCTTTGGGAGGAGAAGTTGGAAGTAAAGTGTGTGAGTGAAATGAGAATCTGAGTCTTTGAATGTGCTACAGCTGTGCCTGCCTCCATGAAGCTAGACATTTGTACTTTGTGGATAATGCTTATAGGATATAGAATTATATGTCTGGAAAATCCACGGCAAGCACCTGAAAAATTAACATGCTTAAAAATATGTGAGTAGCCTGGTTGAAAATTATTTAAAAATCAATAAATTTCCTATATTCCAAAAATAATCTCTTAGAAAATATAATAAAAACAGATCCCAATAACAAATGGAAAATATTTTTAAAGACCTATAAGTAACCTTAATAACTAATGTGTAGGATTTATATGAAGAAAACTATGAAATATCACTGAGGGTCATAAAAACAGAATTTAATGAGAGGAAATCTTTTTTTTTCCTGGAAGGCAAATAGAGTATAATAAAAGATTTTATTTCTTCTAAAATTAAGTGTAAATATAAATACATTGTAATAATAATCCCGACTGAACTACTCCAAAATGTATCAGTAAAAATAATGTGTAACAATGGCTAAACCTTTTTTAGTAGAAGAAAAACGATGTGAGGTTTTCATTAAAAGACAATAAAATGTCATAACAATATTCAAGCAAACCATATATGAGTAAAATTCAGTGTGGTAAAAGGAAGTTTTCTAATAGTAATACATGATTCAATGTATGATGTTGGGCCAAGCAGTTGTATATACAAATATATATAATTGAATTAGGATGCAAACATAACTTCATGCTAGTTTCCTCATGTAAACATGATTCATTATATTAAGAGAATAAGAAATGATGTCAATGAGAATTAAGTTTCTACCGAAGTTGATGCAGCTCTACCAACCATTACTGATGCAGGGACCTTCGAGAAGATGGGAATCTCAGTGTTGTTATTAACGAAAATAGCAAAGATGAAAAGAGACCAGGCTTCTAACAGGACGTGGGGCTTGGCTAGCAAAGCATGGCCCACACTTTGGCTTCCCCTTCTCCTAGCCCTTAAGACCCTTTTGGGCCAGGAAACTTTGTGTAGTGCATGCCCACCAGCCCTGAGGGTGAGGTGTGGTGCTCACTCACACATTCTGGAGGGCAGCTTGGCACATCACGTATACCTACTGCTGCTTTCAGAATTTCAAGTTATAGAAAGGTATCCTAGGGAAAGGACAGGAAAAGCACAATAAGGAAAACTTTAAGTAAGCAAGCTAGTTATTATAAGATGTTGGCTAAGAAATGCTATATGCTTAAAAATAACTAATGTTTAAAAAATTTTAACAAAAATGATAGGTTAATAAGTAGCCTGATATTGGAGGTAAAATTTACATTTTTTCCACTATTGGTCATGTTAAGCATTTCTCTCTCAGCATTGTACTTCTCTGATTAACTGATTGTGTCCTTGACACTCTTCCTTCCTTCCCTCTTCCTTCCTTTCCTCTTTCCTTCCTTCCCTCCCTTCCTCTTTTCTCTCTCTCTTTCTCTCTTTCTTTCTTTCTCTCTTTCTCTCTTTCTTTCTTTCTCTCTTTCTCTCTTTCTTTCTTTCTTTCTTTCTTTCTTTCTTTCTTTCTTTCTTTCTTTCTTTCTTTCTTTCTTTCTTTCTTTCTTTCTTTCCTTCTTTTTCTTTCTCCCTTCCTTCCTTCCTTCCTTCCTTCCTTTCTTTCTTTTTTTCTTTTTCTCCCTTCCTTCCTTCCTTCTCTCCCTGCCTGCCTCCCTTCCTTCTGCCTTCTTTTTATCTTTTGTTGGTCATTCACTCCATATGTTTAAAACTGAGGAAACATTATAATCAGGAAAAAAACATGTACTTAAACAACATCAAAATTCCACTAAGACTATTCTGAGAAAATTCAAGAGATTGGTTTATTATTTGTGGAAGTTTTTTTTTTTTTTAAATAATCAAATGCTAGAAGTCATGGCTATAAACATAAACTAGGAACACATTCGTAAGATTCCTGAATCCCAAGCGGGGAAAATTAAAATTTATCCTGGGGATGGTAGAGAACATTTGGAAATTTTTAGTAGAAACACAGTGAGATAAGTGCAGTGTTTTGAGTATTATTATTTACTTCATAAAGGAAAATAGTTTGGCATTGGCACTGACCATCTCTTGTCACCAAGTAGTGACCTGCTAATATCTCCTAAAGTTCTCCTTTACATTTATATCCCCTGATGTGAAAAAGGAAAAGGTATAATCAAGAGTAATGGCTTGACACCAAGCAAAAGAAAATTTTAGGCTGTAGATTAGAAATATTGCTGCAGGTGAGGATATTAAAATGAGATACAGCTACCAAAAAAAAAAAAAACTGATGAGGTGAGGTGCTGGAATAATTTAAAATGACATAAGTCAAATTCCTGCTAATAATAAAGCTTGAAGAGTAATTGGGATGAGCAGCTGAAATTATATGGGATTTGTTTTTTTTCTAATTTTTGTGATTAATCTGTTATGACAAAAGAATTATGTCTCTTCTTACAAAAATGGCATAAATTTGAAATAGCCATAGATAGCCTTTAATCTTATGTCTTGAATTTTTACTTTTTGTTCAAGAATACATGGAAGAAGGCTTTGCATCCCCCAGTGCCACTTTGTTTTCCTGTTTTTAGCCCTGAAGCTGGAGTCTTGGACATGTCAGTGTCCCATCTGGGAGAGGGTGATCTCTTACGGCACGCTTCCTCTTCCCCACCTCCTTACCAAGACCTTCATCACCACATGCATTCTTGACATCCCCCCCCCCCAAGAAGCTGCATGTAAGTAATCAGAGACTCACTAAGGGAGGACTTGTATCAGCCTGAGGAAAGAGAACATGCTGGTTGGTGGTGGCAGAAGTGAATTCATTATTGTCCAGGAAAGACGTGAAGAAAGTGGGACCTTTTATCCTTTCTCCTAAAGTAAGAAAGGATTCAAAATTTGGAGGAAGGAGGAGTTAAGACTAGGGACATAAACAGTCTATATCCAGGAACAGTAAAGGACCTGTGGCCTTAGCTTGGGGAGGGGCTTTCTTTGGGATTTTTTGATCTTTGCTGACTCCCTTGGCTCTGAAGTGGGTGTGGAAGAGCTTTGTCTCAGGGACACATTTGTCACTGGTGCAAAAAGTGTAGGGAGCCCCCTGCTTTTGACTTGCTCTAGGGAGAAAATGAAAGGACCTTTAATATCTCACTTTGCCTCCTCTGGTCTAGTGATGAACTGAGGAAAGGCAGCCTGAGTCCAAGGACAACTTTGTGACCCCTGAGGAAACCTAGGGTGTTTTTGGTACTTGAGGATGGTAGATATTTGGAAGAGGGTAAGAAACTAAAACACTCTCTTTTATTAATGTCTCCACTGGGGTCAAATGTTGTGATAGACTGAGTTGCTTAATGAGGTTATACATTCTACTAAGAAATTATTCAGACATTATTGAGAAGGGCATTTAAATATTCACTATAATTAGATATTGCAGAGCCAAGGGTCTAAAAACTCCCTGAATTTATTTTTCTTGAATAACATAGTTTTCCTAAATCATAAAGATGGTTGAGTACTGAATGAAGTTCTGGGTATATCAAAGTAAAAACTAAACTGTTCAACCAAAATAACTTGACTCTAATAAAAAGTATATTAGAAAACACAAGTTTTGAGCCTTGAATATATTATTGAATTATGCTGGATACTGACATACACTATCTCACTTACTCCTAACAATAACTCTGTCAGTTGGAGACCACTGTTCCCATTTTATAGATAAGGGTCAGGGGGCATCTAGGTTGCATTTGATATGGGATCCTAACCTAATTCTTCTGACAATGATCCAGACATCCTCCTCTTTACCTGAAACATATGGGTGAACTCTTAAAATTGACAAAACTGTTCACCGATTTTCATCTCAAGCTTGAATTTTGCTGGGGCCAAAAGAACCAAGATATCCATTAATGCTGGCTCATAGCTGGGTGAACAACTCTATTTTCACCTATTTAATTTTGGATTTGTAACATTTTGTCAAAAAATTTTAATTTTTATATTTAAAAATAAACATGTACAGTTGAGATCATTAATTGAACATCTACAATCCTATGTCCCAGCTGAGCTTTGGTAAGAATGTTGATTTGTTTACTCTGGGGTGATTGCATGTTTGCGTAAGAGTTCTGCTTTTACTCAGTCATCATCTAATTTGATAACTTGCATTATGAATAGAGGGACTCACTTTCTCCATAACAAACCTCTAAGAGGGATTTAATGATTGTCATTTCACATAAATTGAAATAAGACACAAAGCAGATAAATGGCAGTTGGATTCATGTGGCTAGTGATGTGGTTCAAACTAAAAGATGATTTTAAAATATTGGCTGTTACTCAGCTGGATGCCTCCATGTTCCTCCTGCTTTATTAACTAAATAGAATGGCTTGAACTCCTATATCATGTATTATGGGGAGGCTACACTCTTCTCAAGCTCCAAATACTGTTAGGATGTTTATGTTTCCATGGTTACACTTTGCTTCAGATTCCCACTGACTCCAAATTCTTATTTATTTATTTATTTTAGGGCCGCACCTATAGCATATGGAAATTACCAGGCCAGGGGTTGAATCAGAGCTGTAACTGCTAGCCTACGCCAAGTCACAGAGATGCAGGATCCCAGCCCCATCCATGAACTACACCACAGCTCATAGCAACACTGGATCCTTAACCCACTGAGTGAGGCCAGGGATCAAACCCTCATCCTCATGATACTAGTTGGCTTCATTAACTACTGAGCCATGATAGGAACTCCTAACTCCAATTTCTTGTTACCCTCATTGTCACTTTCCTACTAGAATAGCATCACTTTCTAAATGTTTGTCACCCATGTCCATCACAGAGGACATATCATTAGGTTTCTTTTTCTTTCTTTTCTCTTTTTAGGGCTACACCTGCACATATGGAAGTTCCCAGGCTAGGGGTCAAATCAGAGCTGTAGCTATAGGTCTACACCACAGCAACAGTGACACAGTATCCAAGCCACATCTGCAACTTATGCTGCAGCTTGCAGCAATGCTGGATCCTTAACCCACTGAGTGAGAGCAGGGATTGAACTTGCGTCCTCACAGACACTGTGTTGGTTTCTTAACTTGCTGAAACACAATGGGGACTCTTCACTGGGTTTCTTTACCTCAATGGCAGCTTCCTTGAGCTTCTCAGCCTCTCTCTGTCCTAAAACCCATCTCCCAAACATACTGAATAAATACGTAATTGTTTTTTTTATTCACTACATACATAAAGACTTTAATTAAAGTTATCCTATTTAGTCTTTGCTTACAGATCTTCCTGTTCTTAACCAATCAAATATATTATGTTCTTTTTCCTAAATGTACAAGAAGAATTCCCCTTATGAGGGATTCTGCTTATAGAACAGAGATAGATTTCAAATGGAGCTAAGTTTTGAAAGTACAGATTTTTGTCCTCTGGTTATGTTGATTTGACATTTGTGCAGCTGGAGATTCATGGATGCTCTTTTGCCCTGATTACACCCTTTTAGGTATAACTTTCAGTCTCTTAACCAGGGCTCATTCTTTTTCCTATTTAATATCAGACTATGATTTTTTTTTTTTTTTTTTTTTTTTGCAGGGTTTGGGGACAGTGATGTTCTCTGCTGAAATAATGATTTCCTGTCTCCTTTTCTGCTGCTGGTGGACTTGGGGAATATCTCATCAATAGGGCTCTTGGATTCAGGTATGGGGACCTCTGCCCTGAGCTCCACACCTCAGAAGACCCACATACCACAAACAGAAACCAAAGAAGTAATTAAGCATGCAAATGCCTCCAGCACTCAGGGTGTGTCCTTGAGCTTGGACATATCCTAAACTTCTGCTCTCCGGACCTACCCTCCTCAGGTCCAGGAAATTGGAAGTGTTTCACATCTTTTGTCTTCTGTATGCAAAGCAAAAGCCAGGTAACATAAATGCTGGGAAGCATAGTGTGTCATGCTGCAGACTTTAGAAAAGATCTTGATTTGAAGTCAGAGAGGATGTAAGCGTCAGGGGAGCTTAGACAAGAAACAAAGATACATCGATTTGTCAAATTCTCCCTCTCATATGCATGAATGAATGAGATTCTTCTATAATAAAGGATCATTTTCGAGTACTGCTGCACTTCCATGTTCTTTCTTCTTTTTGTGCCCTAATGTGATTCCAGAGGTAACCATTAATTACTTTAGTATTTACAAGGGCTACACATTGACATTTTCCAAGAGTAAACAATTCATATTCCAGTTAAATTTGAATATCTGTAGATGTAACCATAATGCATGGGGCATGATTTCAGTTTTTGATATCAGCAACAAACACTGAAATTATGAGTGGTCTTATTTTTGTAAATATATTTAATGTAATTTAATTTAGGTTTCAAAATAATTAACCAAAACTTTTTAGCCTAAGCTAAAAAACTTAATATAAGTAAAAAATAAAATGTTTCAGTTTAACCTAAAACTTTATCTAAATAACAATCTTACTCTCATATGTCTGGTGTATATAACTTATGTAGCTAGTTCAGTATTTACACAGTTCCTTGTCAAATTTATAAAAATGAAAATTGTTGGAGTTCCCGTCATGGCGCAGTGGTTAATGAATCCAACTAGGAACCATGAGGTTGTGGGTTCGATCCTGCCCTTGCTCAGTGGGTTAAGCTGCTGTTGCCGTGAGCTGTAGTGTAGGTCGCAGACGCGGCTTGGATCCCGTGTTGCTGTGGCTCTGGAGTAGGCTGACAGCTGCAGCTCTGATTAGACCCCTAGCCTGGGAACCTCCATATGCTGAGGGAGCGGCCCAAGAAATGGCAAAAAGACAAAAAAAAAAAAAAAAAAAAAAAAAGAATGAAAATTGTTATGGCCTGAATGTTTGTGCCTCTCCACCCAAATTCATATTGTGAAAGCCTTATCCACAATGGCATGGTATGCAGAGGTGGGACCTTTGGGAGATAATTAGGTTGAGGTGTCCATGAGTTAGGGTCCCTATGATGGGATTAGTGTTCTTATAAAAAGAGACAAGGGCTCTCTCTCCATCTTCACCACATCATCTGAGAACAAGGTGAGAAGGTGGCTGTCTGCAAGCCAGGAAGAGGGTTCTTATCAGGAACTGAACCTGATGGCACTTTGATCTTGGCCTCCAGACTCCAGACAGTGAGATATAGATGCCTGTTGTTTAAGCCACCTGGTCTATGGTATTTTGTTACAGTGGCCCAATATGATTAAGGTAGGAATACCTTGAGAACAATGACTAGGTGTTATTTCAATTTTACCAGCATCACAGAAGAAATATATAAAGTCTACTCACCTGTGTTCCTTCTGCAAGTCTGTTTCAGCAGAACCAATGCCGCTGTTCTTATTGCTAGCTGTTTTCTCCACTCTTGGTCTATATCCCTTTCTTCACATGTTTTCTTGGGGAACTACGCCTGGAATTATCCCTTCTCCACAATTTTATCATCAATATTTTACTCTTTACTGAAATTCCAGTAAACTTTTGAGTATTTTATTGTAACTTCCATGCTAGAAACAGAAACAAAACCTAAAACCAGCCATTGCACTATATCCCTTTAAAACTACAGTGCATGTCCCCACTTGCTTTCACAGATAATTTTCCAAGTTACCTAATATCTACATTCTACTTCCATAGTTACCAGTTATTCCTCAAATAATTCCTCTTTAGCTTCCATCTCTACCTCTTCATTGCCACTGCTTTTGTCAGTAACTTTCCTGTTACCAAATCCAGCCAACATTTTATGCATCCATCTTGTCTGAACTATTAGTAGCATCCAACTCAAATGACACTCCTTCCTACTGGGAACTTTTATTCTTTTCTTAGATACCTGGCCTCTCAGATATCCTCCTTTCTCATTATTTATTTTCAGTGTTCTTTCCCTTAGATACCTGGCCTCTCAGATATCCTCCTTTCTCATTATTTATTTTCAGTGTTCTTTTCCTTTTTCTAATTTCTAAATGTTGGCCAGCCACAGTTTTATGTTTTCTCTCAATAAGTATAATCTAATTCACTTGATTTCATCTAGTCACATGCCTTTAAAAATAATTAAGATAACACAAAAGATCAGGTGTAAAATCAAGCTCAAAAGAATCAAATATTTTCCTATCAAAATTTAGTAATAGTTTCAAGGATTCATGTGACTGTGAGGCACAGGAAAAGTAGGAAGCAATCAGACTGACAGCACAGCTCTCTAAGGCAGCAGCAGGACATGCTCTGGTTCCTATTTAACATGTCAAGCATTTAAATAGTGTATGAACATAAATTGTAGATGCAAAACAGAGATGCTTTGGTTATGAAACACCTGCATTTTATATGTAGGTGTTTATATAAATTGAGGAATATTTGCCAGAAATCTCCCCATAAAGCTATAAATTCCAGTTTTGTCTGCCCTAAGCTATCCTAGATAAAACAGATATATCCTGGTCAAACATTCCCTAGTTAAGTACAATCTCAGTTGCCAATCAATATAGTTCTCAGGAGTGTGGTCATAAACATACTTTCAAGGAGATTTGCTAGGCACACTCCTTCTTTCTTTACCAAAGGCACTGCTTTAGGAAAAAGAGAAAATGGATAGCAAGATTGTTACTACCCCATCCTGCTGAATTGATGTTGATATGGCAATATTGATGTGGATGTTGATGTGTGACTACCTCCCAAATTTAAAGCTAGCTCTCTTTACTCAGTGCCATACTTATATTATCTAGTATGTGCTAGACACTGTCCGAGGTTCTGGATTTATCAAACTAGGTTAAGACACAGACTCAGCCCTCATTCCTTCCTCATGAAGATGGTTGTATGAGAGATTCTAGTACAGAAAAGACATAAGCCAAGATTCTGAAGATGCATATACAACTCACCTTGGTGATGCTCTGAGGAGGAGCATAGAAGCTTCTCAATCTGTGGCAGGAAACTGCTTTCTACAAGAGGTCTAATGGATTTAAAATACATCACCTTGTGTTTAAATTAGTAAACGATTTTACTTCTGTATTTTGACAGTTGTCTTATATTTTTACATAAATAAACAAATATTTTTCTGTTTTCCATAGCTAACTATACCTAGAATCATGTGGTGTAAAAAAGTTCAGTAAATTTACCATTACTAAGACATTCTAAAACTTCTTTCCTCTACTAAATTCTAAAATCCTTGAAGGTGGGAATCTTTTTGATCATTTAGTCTCCAAGAGCACTAGCAAGGTGTTATAAATAGTAGGTAAGTGCTTCATAAACTTTAATTCTTTGAGCCCATGATTCAATTTTTCATTGCCCCTCTTGCTGCTCACATTTATACTGCTCTTTTCACATAGATTTCTTGGCCCATCATCATATTCTTTTATTTAAGTATGTTTTTAACACACTTGTTTTTTTCTGTTTACCCAGAAAATCTTCAAACCTGTTTGAAACAAACTAATTCACTAACTTTGTACCTGGACCTAGAATACCAAATATAACTAAAGAAAAAATGTATACATGGTCCACTTTAATTCTGTAAATACTAATATTAAGTAGGTTCTTATGTCTCCTTGGAAACTTAGTATATTTTCCAAGTTCAATGGCTATCCCATTCTATTAAACAATTATTTCATAAATTTTGTCTTTATAAACTATAATGCTTCTTTAAATAGTACTATCATGATACTATTTCCAATTTTACTGAAAATATAAAATCAATCAGAATATAAATTCATCTGTTCCCACACTCACTCACCCACCCACACCTGTGCCTACACAGGCTGCCTCCCTTCATGTAATCACAAATGAATTATCCATGGTTCAAAGTCAGCACATACATTTTTGGGATCAATACATCATCAAGCTTTTATTTTCTTCTTTTTCATTTGATCACTACCATCAGAATAGAAACAGAATGTAAATTCTCCTATAGTAAGAAAAATACCACCTTAAGTTCCTTTTTTCCTCTAGCTATTGCCCCATTTCACAGCTCCACCCTTAGAGAAATTTTCATGGAAAGTGTTTCTGCACTTTGATTCCAGTTCTCAATTTCCTATGAGTCTTCTCAGAGACTCCACGGGGGCTTTGTATGAATTATAATTTTTAATTTCTGTATCTTATGATGCTTTGATGATCTGGGGCCTTGTAGACCCAGGGAGGAACTGCCCCTCCAGGGCTGCAGATTCCTGATTCCTACAGATGTAAAACCACTCCCCCATGAATGCCTTTCATATATTCAGACCAACCAACCCAGAACCCATACCCTCACCACTTCCTTTATCAAATTCTTACACACCAAGCCAACATTCCCTTGCCATAAATCATCCCAGGGCCAGGTACTGGACAGCTAGAGACCATCCGTATAGCCCAGAGCCTACCAAAATTATTCAAACTAATCAGTTCCAAGCTTGCTCAGTGTACCTACCCTGCCTCGCTCACTCCTTCCTATAAAAACACCAATAAAGGCTCTAGGCTATGTTGTCCCCTCACTCCTTCTGCCTCCTGACTGAGGCTGGTGTACCTCAACTGACTCCCATGGTGAGTAGTACCCCAGGTTTGTAGAGACTAGGAGTAATGAAACCTCATTCAATGGCGTTGACCTCTCTGTGTGGTCAGTCACTCAGTTACCTTTTCAGATTAATTAAAACAAGCTTTCACACATATTCCTTTATCAAATTTTAAAGCATATCCCTCTATCAAATTTAAAAATATCGCTGGACATCAAATTCCTACTGTTTCCAAGAGAAAAAAAATAGTTCTCATATCAGCAGTGTTGTTTCTTCAAAAGCCACTTTCAAAACGTGGCTTCTAGACTACCACACTCCTTCTTCTTCCTCTGGGCCACCTGCCTCGGTCTCCTTGGTTGGTTCTCACTGATCACCTGGACCTGTGAATTTTGAAATTTTAAAGTTTGATGTTTTCAGTTCTTGGGTCTCTTATCATACCCTACCCACTCTTCCTAGTTGATATTTGTAGTTTTGAGAATTTAATCTCTGAACCTACAGATGTGTATCTCCAGGCCAGACTCCTTTTCCAAATTTAGCACTTAGAGACCCATCTCCCAACACAGCATCTTCCCTTTGTTGTCTAAAAGAACTTTCAGAGTAATATGTCTCAAAGTTCGTTCCTTACAACTCATCTTGGATTCATCTGTGACTCCTTATTCCTTTCTTGCCTTTATATCATCCATCAGTGAGCTGTGGCTCTTCCTAATAGAATAGCTAGAGTGATCACTTTAATATTGGAATTGTGTCACTTACATGCCTTGGATGGTTTCCCATCTTACCCAGGGCACAGACAAAAGTCATTACCACAGCCTTGTAAGGACTTTCAGTATTTTGCTGGCTATATTCTTCTCATCTCCCATCCCCCACTTATTCCTTTCTATTACTCTGGCCTCTTTGCTGTTTTTAAAAAGAGGCAAAGAATTGTCCTGCCCAAATACTTTTGCTCTTGCTGTTTTCTTTGCCTGGAAAACCTTTCTCTTCTATCTAGAGGTCTCAAGCTCCTCCTATCCTTCAAGCTTCTACTTAAATATCACTAAGGAGCCAGGCATTTCCTAACCACCCATAGAAGAGTGTGCCATCTGGGTTCCAAATTTGTCTCTAGCCCTCCAAACCTTTTCACTTACTGTACACTTTTTACCTTTTTTATTTTTTGAGTATCTGTTTTTCCTTCTTTAGGTCAGTCCACTTTGACTAAGATATAGGCCCTATGAAGTCAGGGACTTTTTCAGCACCCAGGGGAAGGCCAAGTGCATGGAAGGGAGCCCACGTGTGTTTGGTGAATAGACAAATGCATCCAATTTTAGTTCAATAAAATAATAGCAAATAAAAATTTTGTGAGAAAAAGTAGTGAAAAAATTCACTATTAGTAATTTCACAATTTAAATTCCTTTTATGACACTCTTCCAGTTGTAATCTCTTTTCTCTCGATTCAGATTCCAGATATATTTCACATCGTTACTCCTTGGAGTGGTCTGATTGCAAGTTAAGATCATACCTCTGAGGTTATGAATAATAAAATGCAAATAGGAGTCTTGCATATTTTAAATCCATTTACTTTTCATTTCCCTATGTAAATAGAGGAAACTGTAGATTTTATTGTTGATCTTTAATGCAAGGTTATCTTGAAAAGTTAAAAAAAAATGCTTATGATGCAGTAGATTAAAAATCTAAGCCAAAATTGGAGCACAAATACTATAATATAGCCCTAAACAATGGATTAACTTGAAACATACAACCACACTAATTTCAATGTAAAATAAATTATTCCTCACCTCTAAAATTAAAAACAGTTAAGTTTTATACCAAGTTACTGTCAGATCATTTTTGATAATAAGCAGCTGAATTGCACTACCATTATTATTTTTTGGTTCTATGATCTCTTACAACTAGCTTTGGATGTATACAAAAACAGGCTAAGAAACAGACTGTCGCCTTATAGCACTTACTAAAAAATTGCACTTTCATCATCACAGAGGATCTGACTAGCTCATTGTGTTACAAATTTAACCCTCTCAGGAAAATTTTTCTTACTTTCAAGTTATAATTGATTTATTCTCTAATGATAGTTTGCTGTGTAACATAAACTAATCCTCCCAAATCTTCACATCTGCCAGTGATGAGACAGAAAGATGCAGTCAACAACCAGTTAAAATGTTAATTTAAAAACAGCATTCTATCCATAATTTAATTACTGTAGCTATTTACTTATTTTGCCAAAGGTTTATTTGCTGTTCAAGAGAGAAAGAAAATCATTTTGCTCATGCATTTGATGATAGTAAGAAGTTCATTATATGGCTAATTATGGTTGATAAGTTGACAGCTTTGGAACAGTTCCAGAAAATCTGTCAATTTCTCACCACAGACAAGTTCTGTGTTACAATCCCCTCTAGCAGAGGTTAAACTATTCAATTATTCCTAAAGTGTTTGACCTCTTTTCTTGTATCCTGCAGGGGAAAAGCTTTGCCATTTAACCAACAGTGAGAAATCCTTGCTGAGGTTGAACATATTCTTTTATTCCCTCAGCTAGTTTCTGTTCACCTGACTCATGGTTGAAATAGTCTAGTTAGATTTCTATGAGGAAGGAATGATTCTTTTTCCATGATTCCATACTTTCCTGTGCTTCATAAGTTCCTTGTAAAGTCTTAAATATATTTTGATATTTTCTCTAAAAAGCCAAAAAGATCTTCAGTGTTGTCTGATCTGCAGAATATCGTCAGTTGAAATTACTTTAGTGGTTTATTGTTTTTCCACTATGTGAAATATAGCATAAATGAACAGGAGTATATGAAAACACACTTACAGTTGAAAAAACAGTACAATGATCACCCACATTTCCACTACCTGGGCCAAGAAATAGAATTTTACCTCACCTTAGCAGCCTGATGAAATTTCCTTTGCTCTTCCCCAGAGTAAATCTCTTTCTGAATTTTGTAGTAGTCATTGCTTTCCTTGTTAGGTCTTTGCCAACTTTATGAATCCCTATTCAGTACTAATCAATGTGTCATTTAATTTTGCATATTTTAAAATTATATAGAAGAAATCATAGTGTGTGTATTCTTGTATAACTCATTTTGTTGACCACTAATCTTTTATGTCATCCGCATGAATACTTAATGGCTGTTATCACATTTATTTACTGCTTAAATAAATGTGAATACATGGATTCCATATTGAATACATGGATTCCATATTGTTTACTCACTTCAATTTTGATTGCTCTTTGGGCTTGTCTCCAGTTTTTGCCATTCTGACTTATGCTATAATAAAAATACCTGTAATGTGTTTGGGGGATACACTGTGCTTTTTCTCTAGGGAGCTCTGCCTAGGAGATGAGATGCTAAATTGTTAATTGTGATCATGTCCAGTTCTCCTGTAGAGTGCAAATATATTTCAGAGTGTTTTGACTGATCGACACACTCAACAGCAGCAACATAATGTTAACTGGATTTTTTTTACAGTCTGCATAAAATGATAGCTGATTACTTTAATTTGCATGTCCTTTATTTCCATCAAAGTAAATGTATTCTCATATGTCTCTAGGTCATTTCTTCTTCCTCTTAGTATCTGTTAATACCTTTTGCCTACTTTGTTAAACCATTTTTAATATATTCTCTAACTTTCTATAGTCTTAATGGTTTTTATCTAATTTTGGGTGTGTATTTTTCCTTCTGTATTTCTAACACTTTTCAATTTTATTAAAATATAGTTGACAAATAACATTGTGTAAGTTTAAGGTGTACATCGTATTAATTTGATATATTTTGTAATATGATTACCAATCTTTGTTTTACATGTTTAGAGACATGTTTAGCTGTATCCAAATTAGTGTTACTTAGCATTCTTGGTGAATTAGCATTATACAGAGAACTTCAATACTTACAGAAATGTTTTTATGCTAGGTAGTATGTATTTTTATTCCTGGACACATTTTTGAATTAAACTTTCATTCTTCAACATTAATATAGCTACACCTGTTTTGATTAATATTTGCATATATATAATGCAATTAAAGGGTGAAAAAAGGGATGTATATATATAAGAAGAACTATATTTACATATATGTAACATTAATTATTTATATATATATACATATACATACCTTTGCTTTCTACCTTTATTCATGTGTGATTTTTATGTGTTCCTAAAACAGAGTTCAGCTGGATTTATGTTTTTAAATCTTATCTGAAAACATTTTCATTTTAAACTTTCAGTTCATTTATCTTTTTAAAACGTGTGTTAAATAAAATAATTTTAACAGTTTTGTTTCTGGGAAAATTTGGGAAGATAGAGATTTCCTCTATGTTCCCTGTTCACACAAATGTTCCTTCCATTACCAACATTCCCACCAATAGTACATTTGTTACAGCTGATGAGCCTGCACTGACACTTTATCACCCAAAGTCTATAGTTTACATTAGAGTTCACTCAGTGTTGTATATCTTATGGGTTTGGACAAATGGATAATGCCAACTACCATCACTGTAGTCTCATACAAAGTGTTTTCACTGCCCTAAAAATCCTCTGTGTTCTGCCTCTTTATCTCTCCCCTCTCAAAGCCCTGGCAACCACTGATCTTTCTACTGTGTCCATAGTTTTGCCTTTTCCAGAGTCTTATATAGTTTGAATCATATACATTATATAGCCTTTTCAGATTATTCACTTAGTAATATACATTTGTAGTTCCTCAATGTATTTTCATGACTAGTTAGATTATTTCTTCTTAACACTGAATACTCTTCAATTGTCTAGATGTATCCCAGATTATCTACCCATTCACCTACTGAAGGACATCTTGGTTGCTTCCAAGTTTTAGCAATTATGAGTTAAGATGCTATAAACAGTGACCAGGTTTTTTGTGGACATAAGTTTTCAGCTTCTTTGGGTAAATACCAAAAAGTGCAATTGCTGGATTATATGGTAAGAATATATTTAGTTTTGTAAGAAACTGCCAAAATGTCTTCCAAAGTGGCTGGAACTTCTCATTCTCACCAGCAATGAACAAGAGTTCCTGTTGCTCCATATCCCTGCCAGCATTTGGTGTTGTCAATGTTCAGATTTTGGCCATTCTAATGGGTATGTAGTGATACTTCATTTTGCCTTAATTTGCATTTCCCTGATGATATATTATGTGGAGCCTCTCTTCATATACTTATTTGTCATTTGCATGTCTTCTATGGTGATATGCCTGTTTGGGCCTTTGGCTCAGTTTTTAAAAAAAGGAAGTATAGTTGATAGATAACACTACATAAGTTATGAGTGAAGAGTATAGTGATTCACAATTTTTAATGGTTATACTCCATTTATAGTTATAAAATATTTTCTATATTCACCATGTTGTATAAAGTTTCCTTGTAACCTATTTTCTACCTAAGAGTTTGTACCTCTTAATCCCCTTACCCTATCCTGCCCCTGTCTCTCCCCACTGAAAACCACTAGTTTGTTCTCTTTTAATACATGCATTCACTGCTATAAATTTCCCTCTAAGCACTAATTTCTATGTTCCCCACAAATTTTGATAAATTGTGTTTTCTTTCTCATTTATATTTTTGTTAAATTCCAAATATTTTAAAACTTCTCTTGAGAGTATTTTATTTGACCCAAATGTGTTTGGAAGTGTATTAAGTACTCCCCATGTAGTTGGGGTTCTAGTTTTCTTTCCAATATTGATTTCTAGTTTAAATTTATTGTGATATGAGAACAGAGAATGTATGACTTCTATTTTTTAATTTGTGAAAGTGCGTTTTATGGCCCACAATGCAGTCTATCTTGGTGAATGTTCCATATGAGCCTGAGAAGAATGCATAATTTTTTGTTGTTGGATGAAGCAGTCTTCAAATTTTGCTTATGTGCAATTGATAAAGTGGTTGAATTAAACTATGTTCTTATTGATTTTCTGCCTACTGGATCTGTCCATTTCTCACAGAGGATTATTGAAGCCTCAAGCCATGGTAGAAGATTCCTCTATTTCTCCTTGCACTTCTATCAAAATTTTTTTTATGCTCTTGGGGCATGTGGAAATTCTTGGGCCAGGGATTGAACCTGCATCACAGCAACAACCTGAGCTGCTGCAGTTGCAATGCTGGATCCCTAACCTGCTGTGCCACAGGAGAACTCTATAGCAGCTTTGTCTCAGGTAGCATGACGCTCTGCCGTTAGGCACATACATAGGACTGTTATGTTCTCTTGGAGAATTAACCACTTTATCATTATGTAATGCCCTGTAATAATTTCCTTCATCTGAAGTCTTTTCAGACTGAAAAGACTGAAATTAATATATCTACTGCTTTCCTTTGATTAGTGTTATCATGGTATATTTTTTCCACTTGTTTACTTTTACTTCATATGTATCTTTATATGTAAGGGGATTTCTTACAGACTTGCTTTCTGATATACTCTGACAATCTCTGTCTCTTAATTGGTGCATTTAGACAGTTGATGATCAAAGTGATTATTGATATAATTGGACTAGTATGTACAATATTGTTGTTTTCTATTTATTGCTCTTGTTCTTTATTAATTTTTGTTCCACTCTTTTTCTGCCATTTGTGCTATTATTTGAGCATTTTCTATGATTCTATATTCTCTCCTTTCCTAGCATATCAGTTATACTTCTTTTGATTTTTGTTTATTATTTATGTTTCTTAGTGGTTCTCCTAGTGTTTACAAGTTATTCAATTCCACTTCCAAACAAGACAACATCACTTCACAGGTAGTGTGAAGACTTTATAATAACAAAATAATCCTGGTAAAGTAATAATAATAATCTTAATTCTTTCTTTCTGTTTCTTGAATCATTGATGTTGTTAATTTCACTTATATAAAAGCATATATATATGCATATACAATCACATACACTGCTGCTATTATTTTGAAAAACTTTTTCTGTTAGATCAATGAAGAAAAAAATGGAAGTATTTACACATTCTTTTATTCCTTTTTCAAATATATTTCTTTATGTAGAGTTGAGTTTCTACCTTATATTATTAGGATGATAGATAGATAGATAGATAATTTTTCTTCTCCCTAAAGAACGACTAACATTTCTTTATGTCTTCTTTGGAGAATTGTCTGTTTAGATCTTCTGCCCATTTTTGATAGGCTTGTTTGTTTTTTTGGTATAGAGCTGCAGAAGTTGTTTATAAATTTTGGAGATTAATCCCTTGTCAGTCGATTCACTGGCAAAGATTTTCTCCCATTCTGTGGGTTAGCTTTTTGTGTTGTTTAGGGTTTCCTTTGCTGTGCAGAAACTTTGAAGTTTGATTAGATCCCATTTGTTTATTTTTCTTTTTATTGTCAATACTCTGATAGGTGGATCTGAGAAGATGTTGCTGTTGTTTATGTCAGAGAGTGTTTGGCCTATGTTTTCCTTTAGGAGTTTGATAGTGTCTGGTCTTATATCTAGGTCTTTAATCCATTTGGAGTTTATTTTTGTGTATGGTGTTAGGGAGTATTCAAATTTAATTCTTTTCCATGTGGCTGTCCAGTTTTCCCAGCACCACTTATTGAACAAGCTGTCCTTTCTCCATTGCATATTCTTGCCTCCTTTGTCATAGATGAGTTGGCTGTAGGTGCGTGGGTTGAATTCTGGGCTTTCTATCCTGTTCCACTGATCTATATTTCTGTCTTTGTGCCAGTACCATGTAGTTTTGACGACTGTTGCTTTGGAGTATAGTCTGAAGTCCGGGAGCCTGATTCCTCCAGCTCCATTTTTCTTTTTCAGGATGTCTTTGGCTATTCTGGGTCTTTTGTGCTTCCCAACAAACTTTAAAATATTTTTTTAAAATTCTGTGAAAAATGTCCTTGGTAATTTGATAGGGATTGCATTGAATCTGTACATTGCCTTAGGTAGTATAGTCATTTTGATAATATTAACTCTTCCAATCCACGAGCATGGTGTATCTTTCCATCTATTTGTGTCATCTTTGATTTCTTTCATCAGTGGCTTGTGGTTTTCAGAGTACAGGTCTTTTGTCTCTTTAGGTAGGTTTACTCCTAGGTATTTTATTCTTTTGGATGTGATGGTAAACAGGATTGCTTCCCTAATTTCCATTTCTGCTTTTTCATTGTAAGTAAATAGAAACGCTGTTGATTTCTGTGTATTGATTTTGTATCCTGTGACTTTGCCAAATTCATGGATGAGCTCTAACAGTTTTCTGGTAGCGTCTTTAGGATTCTCTAGGTAGAGTATCATGTCATCTGCTAATAGCGATAGTTTTACTTCTTCCTTTCCAATTTGGATTCCTTTGATTTCTTTTACTTCTCTGATTGCTGTGGCTAGGACTTCCAGAACTATGTTGAAGAGTAGTGGCAAGAGTGGACATCCTTGTCTTGTTCCTGATCTCAGCGGGGTTTCTTTCAGCTTTTCACCATTGAGAATGATGTTCGCTGTGGGTTTGTCGCATATGGCCTTTATCATGTTGAGGTAGGTTGCCGTTATGCCCACTTTCTGAAGGGTTTTTATCAGAAATGGGTGTTGGATTTTGTCAAAGGCTTTTTCCGCGTCTATTGAGAGGATCATATGGTTTTTATTTTTCAGTTTGTTAATGTGTATCACACTGATGGATTTGCAGATATTGAAGAACCCTTGCATCCCTGGGATAAACCCCACTTGATCATGATGTACAATCCTTTTAATGTATTGTTGGATGCGGTTTGCTAGTATTTTGTTGAGGATTTTTGCATCAATGTTCATCAGTGAAATTGGCCTTAGTTTTCTTTTTTTGTGGAGTCTTTGTCTGGTTTTGGTACCAGGGTGACGGTGGCCTCATGGAATGAGTTTGGGAGTATCCCTTCTTCTGCATATTTTGAAGTAGTTTCAGAAGGAGAGGTGTTAGCTCTTCTCTAAATGTTTGATAGAATTTGCCTGTGAAGCCATCTGGTCCTTGATTTTTGTGTGTTGGAAGTTTTTTAATCACAGTTTCAATTTCAGTTCTTGTGATTGGTTCATTCACCTTTTCTATTTCATCTTGGTTTAGTCTTGAAAGATTGTACGTTTCTAAGAATTTGTCCATTTCTTCTAGGTTTTCCAAGAAACACATGAAAAGATGTTCAACATCAGTCATTATTAGAGAGATGCAAATCAAAACCACTCTGAGGTACCATCTTACACCAGCCAGAATGACCATCATCCAAAAGTCTACAAACAATAAGTGTTGGAGAGGGTGTGAAGAAAAAGGAACCCTAGTACACTTTTGGTGGGATTGTAAACTGGTGCAACCACTGTGGAAAGCAGTATGGAGATGCCTCAGAAAACTAAACATAGAACTACCATTTGATCCAGCAATCCCACTCCTGGGCATCTATCCAGAGAAAACCACGACTCGCAAAGACACATGTACTCCAATGTTCATTGCAGCACTCTATTCAAGAGCCAAGACATGGAAACAACCTAAATGTCCATCGACAGAAGAGTGGATCCAGAAGATGTGGTACATATACACAATGGAATATTATTCAGCCATCAAAAAGAAGGAAATACCAGCATTTTTAGTAACATGGATGGACCTAGAAACTATCGTGCTAAGTGAAGTCAGCCATACAATGAGACACCAACATCAAATGCTTTCACTGACATGTGGAATCTGAAAAAAGGGCAGACGGAACTTCTTTGCAGAACAGATGCTGACTCACAGACATTGAAAAACTTATGGTCTCCGGAGGAGACAGTTTGGGGAGTGGGGGGATGTGCTTGGGCTGTGGGATGGAAATCCTGTGAAATCAGATTGTTTTGATCATTATACAACTACAGATGTGATAAATTCATTTGAGTAATAAAAAAAATGGAAAAAAAAAAGAACGACTAACATTTCTGGCAAGGTTGATGTCCTGGAAAGACTTTATTTCCTCTTCACTTTTGAAGGTTTATTTTGAAAAATACATTATTATTCTGTGTTATTTTTTTTATCAGTAATTTAAACCTTGCACTCCATTCTTCTCATTTGCATGGTTTCTGAGAAGTTGCATGCTTTCCTCTGGCTTCCTTCAGGATTTTTTCTTTATCTTCGATTTTTAATAATCTGAAAATGATAGCCTAGGTTAGTTTTTTGATTGTTTATCCTACTTGATGTTCTCTGAACTTCCCGAATTGTGATTTGGTATCTGACATTAATTGGGGGAAGTTCTCAGTTATTATTGTGTCTTATGTGTGTGTCACACCTTTTTTGCAGTTCTCTCACATTCCTGGATATTGTGTTCCATTTTTAAAAATCTTTGTTTTCTTTGGTTTTTGTTTTTTTGAAGTCTTTAATAACGCATTCTCAAGGTCAGAGATTTTTCCTTCATCTGTGTCCAGTGTGTTAATAAGCCCATTAAAGGCATTAGTCATTCTGTCACAGTGTTTTAATTTCCAGCATTTCTTTTTGGTTCTTGGGATTCCATCTCTGCTTACACCATCCATATGTTCCTGTTTGCTGTCTACTTTATTTACTAGAGTCCTTAGTATACTAATCATAGTTGTTGTAATTTCCCAGCCTGACTTCAACATCCCTGCCAAGTCTGGTTCTGATGCTAGTTTCCTTTCTTTCCAATGTGGGTTTTTTTTTTTTTCCTTTTGTTATGGCTTATGATTTCTTCTTGATAGCCGGGCATACTATCCTGGGTATAAGGAAGTGTTGTAAATAAGGCCCTTAGTGAACCAATGGGAAGGTTTGGGAGAGGAGAGTGTCCTGTGTTCCTGTGATTAGGTATGTCAGTGAGCCTGTGCCTCTGATGGGAGCTTCACAAAATCTTCTCAGGTTTGTTTTTTGTTTTTTTTTTCCTTCCCTTTAGTTGGAACAGGATATCTAGAGGTGGTTGGCCTTGGGCTTTTCCCTTTCCTCAGGTCAGTTATGCTTATCAGAGCCTCATCAATGCCCCAGTCTGGTTAAGTTCTAGCTAACTCCTTTCACCTGAGGGGTGGTCTTGTTAAGCACAGGAGTGCTCTGGTGGGTGTTAAAGTGGCTTCTCTCCTCCTGCCCTCATGGCCAGAGTTAGAGGGAACTTCCCTCCAGTATTTACCATGAGAACCTTGTGGAGATCCTGCCAGTTAAGTCTGAAATTGCTGTAGGGGTCCTTCTATGCCTGAGTCTCCTGGGTTTTTTGTTTCTCAGGCTCATCCACATGAAGGTGCAGCACTTTGTCAAGGACTGTTCCCATTTTCCTTCCTGGCACTCGTTTCTGCTCAGGTCAGTCTTGACTCTCCCCCACCCCCCCGCCACCCTTGTCTGCCTCTCTGGTTTAGGGGCAGTGGCTGTCCCTGTGGAATCCCTTTCCCATGGGTTAGAGAGTTGTTGGCTCTACAATCTGTTTAGCATTTGTCCTTGTCTTGGGGACAAGCTCCTTACATGTGGAACTAGAAATTGAGAGTTTTGTCCTCTTATTTTTATTTTAATTACTAATAGATACTGATTTAATCCTATTAGTTTATATTTTGTTTTCATCCCATCTTTACCATGTTTCTTTTACATTCATCTTTGTTTAGAATTGATGGATTTTTTAAATCCTATTTTGAATTTTTTTTTGCTATGTTGCTTACATTATGTTAACATAATTCTGCTGGATATCGAATTCATGATTGGTAGTTACTACTGTTATTTTTCACTCAGCATTACCAGGAGAGATCAGCTTTTGGTCTTTTAGAGAAGCAGGCTGTTAACTCCGTTGTCACTCTTTTGAAAGCAGTGTTTTCTCTCAGGCTACTTGTAAGAACTGGTGTTAGTAGAAGCTGTTCTGTGATTTCACCACAATATGTCTACATGAAGCTTTTATTTACCCTAGTTCAGATTTGTCAGGCTTCTTAAATATGTTTCTTGGAGTCCTTCACCATTTATAAAACTTAGCTGTTCCTTTTTAAAATGTTTACTCAGCCACATTTTTCTCTATCCTCACATTAGGAGTTTTGAAATGAGCATATGTTAAACATTTTTATTCTACCTTTCATGTCTCTTAAATTAATTTTCTTATGTTCTTTGCTCTCTCTGCTGAAGTCATGATGAGTTCTTCAGTTTTATATTTCAATGTATAATTTTTTCTTCATGTCTATGACATTTTTTTAACACACGTCAGGATTTTACATTCATTTATACATTTTAATTGCTGGAAGTATGGTTTTGTTATAGTCTTTCCAATTTGCTTGCTGTTGACGCATTTTCAAAACTGATGTTTTGAAACAATAAAAATTTTATGTGTCTAATGATGCTATCTAAAGTTTTTGTGGGTCTACATTTTCTCTTTGTGGTTTCCTTTGGCTTTCACTGATATTGTAGGATTTCCCTCTTACATCAGACGCACACCTAGTAGGATATGTCTGTCTATCCATCTGTCTATTGAGTCAGAGATTTTAAGGAATTAGCTCATGTGAGTATAGAGGATGAGAAGTTCCAGGATCTTGTCAAGATTTAAGAAATCATAGAAATAAAACCAATGGATCACTGAAATAGTAATTATTAAAAGTTTATTGTGCAGAAAAATGAATTCATGACCTGAGAACACATAAACTGACTAAAGAATGAGGTTCAGAGGCATTTTGATATAAAGCAGTTCATTTACTGCAAAGGCAATAGCTGTTTATTCTCCACAGTGTTAAGTTATAACATTAGACTTTTTCTAGTGGTGAGAAATTTGTCAAGAGTGGTAATCTCACTTTAATTTTTGAGACCAGCTTAAGTTTTGTTTATGCTTTTCAGCAAAATTAACAAAAAGTGGCCCAAGTTAAGTTTCACTTAATTTGCAGAATAAGCTAAATTAAGTTTTGCCCGTAAGACTAAACAGGTGTATCTGCTCAGGGAATTTCAAGTCTGGTTTCCATTTTTGTTTGATTTAATAATCTTCAGTTGGTGAGTTAGAGACTTGGTAATTGATGAGAACGCTCATTCTGAGCCAGTAGTGTAAGATCCAGTCTGAAAGCTGTCAGGCTTGGGACCCAAGGAGACTGAAGTTTCAGGTCCAGTCTGGAGGCAGGAAAAGACCAGAGTCCTAGACCAAACACTCAGGTAGGAGGAATCCTCCTTACTGGTGGGAGGTTCAGCCTTTTTGTTCTCTTCAGTCCTTTAGCTGATAGGAAGAGGCCCACCCACACTGAGAGAACTGAGTTTAGCAGATTTTCACTCTAATGTTCATCTAAGAAACATCCTCCCAGACACAGGAGCGTAAGTTTGACCAAATATCTGGGCATCCTATGGTCCTGTCAAGTTGACATGTAAAATTTACCATCACACCTTTATATTTCATCATTTTTGGAAATAAGGAACATCGTTTCCTTGGAACTTTATCTGTGGAAATGCTCTGAAAACTGAGATGAAAGTGGATTCATTTAAGAATTGGTTACATTACCAATCCAGAAACATCTGGAATATAATTATTAAACTTTTTAGGCAATTCAGACAATATGAATTAGGCTGAAAACCCATGTGTTGGATGCTATGGTTTCACATTCTTGAGAGAAATCACCCCCCCTTCCACTGAGCATGAAGACAGCTGGAGACAATTAATTGTAAATTTTGGGGATGCAGATTTAGTGATAAGTCATCATATTACCAAGACTGTTACCCTCGTATTAGACTCTCTTAGAGGGGGTGATGAGTTTGTGTTTACTTTTTCTGTTCCTGAGTCCTGACAGGGGGGATGTCAGTAATTTGATTTTGAAGTTAACTGGGTTTTGGAAAATGCTAAGAAGGGCTATGGCCACCTCAGGTACTTCTCTCTCTGAATCTCTGTCTTAACTTCTTCCCTGTCCTGACTTTCTCACCACATTACCTTCTCATGCAAACTTTCATGCTTTTTATAATTTTATCCCACACATGTTGCTATTTTCATGAAATTAAACTTAGATTGCTAGAAATGAAACTTCAGTGACTAATTTTAAACATTATTTCTTTGATCTCTGCATTACTTAGGATGCTTCAATATAGACAACATATTAAGAGTTTACCCTACAAGTCCAAATGATAGAGTTTAAAGTCATGAATCCATCCTTTATTGATATTAATATTACAAGTGGGAGTTCCCAATGTGGCTCAGCAGAAACGAATCTGACTAGCATCCATGAGGATGCAGGTTCGATTCCTGGCTTTACTCAGTGGGGTTAGGGATCTGGTGTTGCCTTGAGCTTGATGTCATTCGCAGATGCAGCTCTGATCCTGTGTTGCTGTGGCTGTGGCTTAGGCTGGGCAGCTACAGCTCCAATTCGACTGACCTCTAGCCTGGGAACCTCCATATGCCATGGGTGTGGCCCTAAAAAGACAATAGACAAAAAAATATTACAAGTGAAAGAAAGTTAAAAAAAAGAAAAATCCGAAAACTCAATGAAGTCATGAGTCAGAAAAGTTGAACCTTGTTTTGAAAGTTCTCTGAACTCTCTTTCCAATAAGCCAAGCGGATGTAATTGGTTTCATGTTATGGATCACTAAAGGACAGAGCCATGAGATGGGTGTGATAAATATAAGCACAGTTTTTAAAGGAAGTAAGAATGGATTTTCAGAACATAACAGTAGTGTGTCCAAATAGGAGAAGCCTCACCCAGTGCTCTGGGGAAATGGTCACCAAATTAATCTACCCAGGGTGGATGAGAAATTGGCTTAGCACTTTTGTTTGAGATACCTCTCTTTATTAATATCCAAGGGGATTTCCTTCTTGAGAAGTTCCTTGGATGCCAAAAGCATATGTAAAATAAAAAGTAAATAGGTACTAATCTGTTAGTTTAAACAGTGTATACAAACACGGCAGAATGGAGACAAATAACATATAAATGGCTGCAATGTGGCTTGGGTCTTTAAACCTAAGCCCTTCTAAAGCCTGTATTTTATTGTGCAAATCCTGGAGAAGCACTGTAATCAGGTAAATGCTGCTGTCCTGTATCTTTCTTCCTTTTCAAGCCAGTTCTGTGTCTTTCTCGATCTTCTCCAACCCTGACTGGTGTTGCCCTTACCTCCCTCTAGTTATTTTGTTTGTTCATTAAGGCTGGGTTATTATTTAGAAAGAACCCGGGCAATTCTTTGCAGTTGCTTTAAGGAGAGGCTTTGTAGTATGAGTGATGGTCAACTGGCTGTCATAGGTTTACCTATCCTGTTGAGAATTTATGTCTGGATCCCTGTGACAAGCCTTACACAGTTCACTCTCCCTCCCCCAGTGAGCCTTTTGTAACTGCATGTGGATATTTGGAAATGCATTTTCCTGTGCTGATCCAGAAGGTTTTCTTTGGTTTCATGAAATTTTAAAACTTTAGGTTGAAATAACCTTATAATGGCTCTGTCCATATGAAAAAAAAAATTCTCTGGCAGTGTTTTACTCCTTTTTTGAGTCTGCATTTCTTGAAAGGTAAATGAGAGTTTATTAGACTTCAATGAAGGGTATTTCCTTTTCTATATCTTGTGTGAGAAAATGCAGAATGTTTGAAATTTCCTATTGAGTAGTTCTTCAAATAAATTGATATTTTATTAAGCGGTTCAGCATCTTCACCCAAAAAATAGTGATTTATGATGTGAAAACATGATTTTTTTTTGAGAATGCTCAATGGATGTTTGTACTCAAGAACACTGTGAATAGAATAAACCTATAATTACCCCAGCTCTTCACGGCCCAAACCTCCGGAACAACCTCACGGCCCAAACCTCAGGAACAACAATACATGGAGTTTACCTCCTAAATCAGCGGTTCAATGGCTTGAAACTGGAAAGCCTGCACTTTTGCTCTTTTACTATTTCTACCTTAGCAGACAGAGTTCTTTGCTGCTAACAGTAGAAACTCTTGTAAGCAGGAAGTGAACTGACTGCTGAGCTAATGGTGGTGAATAGCTCCCAGATGCCTTGAAATCCTGGAGAACACAGAAACTGGTCAGGAACCTCATGATGTTCACTCCACACAGGCAGCTGGACTTGCATAGTGGCTGCTGGTCTTGCCTCCCATTCACACCCAGTTTTACCCTGCTGACCTCTCACAGTCCTGCTCTTCAGGTACAAGCAGTTTTACTGGGCAGATATAATTTGAACATATGCCTGTTAGAGGCACCGACCTCAAAGAAATAGATGGCCAGAAATTTTACCAGCAAAAAAGGATTTACTTGGGATGAGCTGAGAATTGCACATTGGAGTCTAGGAACCTGGATAGCCACCTGCAAATCCCCATACAACATGGGAAGGAGAGGCCTTTTTTTAAGGAGAAAAAGGGATTTGGAAGGGCCATAGTAAGTAGGAACCACGGTTTTCAGGGCTATGTCCTTGATGGGAAAGCAGTGTCTCCCTCCAGTTCAGCTGGGTATGTCACAGGCCGTGAAAGCTTTCCCTGCTGGTCTCCTAACTCTGTAGTATTTAGTTGAAATCTCTCTCTCTCTCTCCTTTTTTGTCTATTTATGGCCACATCCTCAGCATATGGAGGTTAACAGGCTAGGGCTCAAGTCAGAGCTGTAGCTGCTGACCTAATGCCATAGCAATGCCGGATCTTTACCCACTGAGCGAGGCCAGGGATGGAACCTGCGTCTTCATGGATACTAGTCAGGTTCTTTGATCACTGAACCATGATAGGAACTCCTGAAATTTCTCTTTATTACTTCTTTTAAGGGTGGAAACTCGAGATAAAGTATACCAAATAATATGTTTGGACAATATGAGAAATTAAAGAAGAGATGCATTATGGTTAAATCACTATTATTGAGGAAAATTCATGGAACAGATTCATCAATGGCCTTGGCTATATATAGTTTATTTCATGGTGCCTGCTCATCAACTACTTTTAAATTTGAATTAATGAAGCACTATGACCTCAATTATAACAGAATTCGTTACTTCTGTGGAGTGACAGTGCTATTGCATTTTTCATTATAAATCCTCTTTTCTGTGGATTTATATCTTATGATATTAATTTGTATGAGGATGAAAGTTGGCATTAAAAGTGGCTCAGCTCTTAGGAAAATTTTCTAAAAATTGTTTAAATTAGTATTTGCATCAGAACAATGAACCATAATTTATCTGAAAAGTACTCTTCCAACTAAAACAAATTTATTCTATACAGAAAATGTTTACTAACAGTTACTCTTTCCTTCAGAATAGTTTCTATTGGCATTTAAAACTATTAATAGTTATTGTATCCTGAAGCACAAGTTCCTTGAAATAGCTCTGCCTATTGAACATTTTCCCCAATTATTATTCCAGAAATGGAACTGGCCAGTCTTAGCTGCTCTTTATTACTATTTTAAGATACCACTCTAATGCATGCACTTGTAATAAAGGTGTTTATAAGAGTGGTACCTGCTTGCTACAAAGGAAACTTTGTGTATGTGTATGCATGCACATACATGTACATGCTCATTTATTAGATATAATTGACATGTAACATGTGTATAGGGGGTGCAAGATTGATTTGGTAATTTATATTGCAGTATGATTGCCATTGTAGCATTAGCTAACCCCTTTCTCATGTCACATAATTACCAATTCTTCTAGCGGTTGGAACAGTTAACAATTCTTCTAGCGGTTGAAACAGTTAAGATTTATTCGTTTAGCAAGCTTAATACTTATAATACAATTAGGTTGCCTGTAATCACTGAACTCCATATAAGATTACCAAAACTCACTTAACTACTAGTTGCAAAAGTTGTACCTTTAAAAACATCTCTCCAGTTCCCCCACTCTCTCAGGTGCTGGTAACCACTATTCCATTCTCTGTTTATTTGAGTTTGGTGCTTTTTAGATTCCCATATAAGGACTACTATACAGTATTTATATTTCCCTATCTGACTTAAGTCATTTAGTATAATAACCTCAAGTTCCATCCATATTGTAGCAAATGGCAGGGTTTTCTTTTTTCTCATGGCTCATTAGTATTACATTTTGCCTGTGTATAATCTCACAACTTCTTTATCCATTCATCTGTTGATGGACACTTAGGTTGCTTCCACGTCTTGGCTATTATAAGCAGTGCAGCAATGAACATGGGGATGCAGATGTCTCTTCAATATCCCATTTTAATTTGTTGGGGATATATTTCCAGATGTGGGATTGGTGGTTCTATTGCTGACAGTTATGTTTTTAATTTTTTGAGGAACCTCTTTCATGTTTTCCATAGTGGCTGAACTGATTCACGATTCCACCAACAACATGCAGGTGATCCAGAGTTTCTGTTCTGGCTCAGTGGGTTAAGAATCCAAACATTATCTATGAAGATGCCGGTTTGATCCCTGGCCTCCATTGGTGGGTTAAGGATCCAACATTTCCATGAGTTGTGGTAAAGGTCGCAGATGTGGCTTGGATCTGGTATTGCTGTGGCTGTGGTGTAGGGCAGCAGCTGCAGCGCAGATTCAATCCCTAGACTGGGAACTTCAATATGCTACAGGTGTGGCCCTAAAAACAAAACAAAACAAAACAAATGTTCCCCTTTTCTTCCATATTCTCACCAACACTTATTATCTTTTATCTTCTTGATGATATGCTTTCTTACAGATGTGAGATATCTTATTGTGGTTTTGATTTGCTTGCTCCTGATAATTAGTGGTAGTGTGCAAATTTTCATGTACCTTTTTGCAATGGGAAGCCTCCTGAAAAATTTCTATTTAGTTTCTCTGTCATTTTTTAATTGGATTTCTTGTTGTTACTGAATTGTATGAGTTCTTTATGTATTTTGGATATTAAACCCTTATCTCATACATAGTTTCTAAATATTTTCTTTCATTATGTAGGTTTACATTTTCATTTTGTCGATGGTTTCTTTTGCAATACAGAAACTTTTAAGTTTGATGTAATACCACTTAATGATTTTTTTCTTTTATGCTTTTGGTGTGACATCCAAAAATTGTTGCCAAAACCAATGCTGAGTATCCTCTTCCTTACGTTTTTTTCTAGTTTTACAGTTTACAAGTTCAATGTTTGTGATCTATTTAGGGTTAATTTTTGTGAGTAGTGTAAGATAGGGGTCAAATTTCATTTTTGCATGTGGTTATCCAGTTTTCCCAACACCATTTGTGGAAGAGATTTTCCCCAAAATTCCCTGTGGTGCAGTGGGATAAGGATCTGGTGTTGTTACTGCAGAAGCTCAGGTCACTACTGTGTCTCAGGTTCAACCCCTGGTCTGGGAATTTCTGCATGCCATAGGTGTAGCCAAGAAAGAGGGATGAGGGCTTTTCCTATTAGATGTTCTTGGCATCAAAGAATATCCAATATTAGTTGACCATATATTAAAGGGGTTTAATTCAGAGTTCTTTCTTCTCTTCCATTGTTCTGGGTATTTATTTTTATGCCAAAACCATACTTTTTAGTTACTATAGCTTCATAGTATATATAAAAATAAACCAGGAGGTGTCATCCTCTAGTTTTGTCTTGATCTGTTTTTTTCTTCTCGTGATTGCTTTGTCTATTCAGGATATTGTGTGGTTCCAAAGAAATTTGAAGGTTATTTAGCTATTTATGTGAAAAATTCCATTGGAGTTTTTGTATGGATTTTGTTGAATCTATAGACAGCCTTGGGTTATATGGACATTTTAACATTATTAACTTTTTTAATCCATTAACATGGGATGCCTCTCCCATGTTATTTGTGTATTCTTGGATTTCTTTTAGCACAATCTTGTAGTTTTCATTATATATATTTTTTACTGCCTTGGTTACATTGATTTCTAGGTATTTTACTAGTGTTGGTGTTATTGTAAACAGGATAGTTAATTTTTTTTACAGATGCTTCATTGTTAGTGTATAGAAATGAAAATAATTTTTTAGAGTTTTAATAAGGCTTTTATTTAAAAGAAAAAAATTAAAATAGTTTGATATAGTTTTTAACTGAAGTATAGTTGATTTAGAAGTTTAGGTGTAAAAAATGATTGAGTATTTTTATAGGTATACTTCACTTAGAGTTATTAAGAAAAACAGTGACTGTAGTTCCCTGTGTTGTGCAATATCTCCTTGTTGATTATCTAGTCTATACACAGTAGTTTGTATCGCTTCAACCTTCCCCTCATGATACCCCTCCCACTTCCATCTCTCTGCTAGTGGGTCTGTTTCTTTTTTTGGTATATACATCTGTTAGTTTTATTTATGGGATTCCACAAATAGGTGATAGCATTGAGTATTTAACTGATTTCTATTGTCTTATCTACTTTTTCTTTGGTCTTTTTTTTTTTTTTTAAGGGCCACCCCACCACAAATGGAGTTTCCCAGGCTAAGGGTCGAATCAGAGCTGTGGCTGCCTGCCTATGCCACAGCCAGCGTCATATCCGAGCCATGTCTGCCATCTACATCACAACCCATGGCAATGCCAGATCCTTAACCTACTGAGTGAGGCCAGGGATTGGAACTACATCCTCATGGATCCTAGTCAGATTCAATTCCCCTGAGCCATGATGGGAACTCCCTTATCTGCTTTTAAAATGGTTGTTATTTACAAATAAATGATTTTAAGATTTGAATGCATATCTGTTTGCATGGTCATGTCACTATATTAACTGCACTATAAGCTGGGTAAAAAAGTCAAGACAAAGTGTTATTGTGAAGAAGAATATTTTAGAATGGAATTGATTAAAATGTTACTTTTTGGTCAGTAGAGATAGGTCAAAGTTGCTTTTTCACCCAAACCTACATGTTATTAATATTTATTACAATTGGCTATGTGTTTTCCTAGAACTATGAAAAGTTAAAGAAGTGTTTAAAAATTGTAAAGGGGACTTTCCAGCATGCCTTACCATCTCCTAAACTGTGTAACATTTTCCCTTTCATTCTCTGTTTATTGTGATCTCATGCTTTAAAAAAGTAATGAATTCATGGATGGCTATTCGCTTCAATACCTGGCAGTATTTTTGGAACTGGAAATAAGTCAGCTGTATTTATCATCAATAATGTGCAGTCTCCATGGCTTTTAAGCACCTATATTGCTTCAGATTAGGAATGCACATATTTAGATTTTAGTAGAGATGAAGTACTAGAAAAATCTTAAAATAGTTTGATATAGTTTTTCATTGAAGTATTGCTGATTTACAAGTTTCAGGTGTACAAAGTGATGATTGAGTATTTTTATAGATATAGTTCACTTAGAGATATTTAAAAAAAAAAAAACAACCAGTGGCTATATTTCCCTGTGTTGTGCAATATCCAGTTAATCCAGGTTATGCTGACCCTAAATTTAAGATTTTCGTATTTTTTTTGTCTGTCAAAGCCCTAATTCACCAGTGACTTCATTGGGCACTATGTAATTGTGACTGTAGTCACCTGGAGGTAATGAACATGAGACACGGAGACTGATCCTGCCAGATAGGCACTGTCCAGGGAAATTTCTGAGTCAATGGTCATGTCCCACCTGGGCCCATCTAATATACTAGCCACGTGTGACCACTGAACCCCTAAAATATGTCTCATGTGACTGAGTGACTGAATTTCAGATTTCATTTTAATATAAATAAATGCATGTTATTATTTAATTCTTAATTTTAGTTAATGAAAAATTAATTTTAACAGTGGCACATGACGAGCACCTCAGTCTAGGATGATTGCACATGATGTTTTCCAATGTGTAAAAGCAAGTCACTTAACATCGTAGTTACTTTAGGCCAAGTGAGGCATTTATAAAATGTGGATTACTGGAATCCACGTCAACACTTCTGAATCGTAAGCCTTGGGGAAAGAGCCCCGGAATTTTCTAAGAGTGCAGAGGAGTTTATGCTAAAGATCATTCAGGAATTTCAGGACTCACCCCCAGTGTCTGCTTTTCAGGGACGTTTACCCTGATCGAGAAGGGCAGTGGTGTTGTAGGTCCTAGTCCCTCTTCAACCCCTTCTTTATACTTTCCAACCCCGAGCTTATTTTCTGCTCCTTTCCCTCTCCTCCTCGCTCCCCCTCCTCCTTCCCTCCTCAGTTACTGAAATGGATATACTGGGACTAAACTGGTGTCGGAATTCCAAGTGCTGGGGTTATTTTATTTATTTACTTTTAACTATTAGAGGATTGAGGTGAAATAGGCCTAAATGCTAAATGTTGTTGCTTCTAGGAATTAGGAGTGCTTTTTAAAAAAATACTTTTCCATGCTTTATAAATTTTATACATTGAACATATATTACAAAACTTTATAATTAGGGAAAATGTGCATTTAAAGCTCACTGCATTTAAAACCCACTTCATTTCAACATGCAATGTGAATGTTCGTTTTCTCGTTGTCTCCTGCAACTGTGCTAACTCTTGTTGAATAAGATGAGCACCAGGTACATTGTAAAATTCTCTAAAGTGACACAGGAAGAGCCAAGCACAAATGGTTTTTCAAATCACCGCACAGGAACTTAAAACATACTGTAAGGTCTTTGCAGGTAATTAACATGAGCTCTTAAAGAGAAAATGGTCTCAGAGAATGGGGAAAAGAGTAAGGATGGAGAAAATTTGGTAAAATTTGGTAAAAATTAAACTTGTTTTCTTCTTGAAGGCCACATTCCAAGAATGGTGCAACTCCTGGGAGCAAATATCTTTATGTCTAAATGCATCTCACATTTCCAGCTTCTTTATTTACATTTCTACTCATTATTTAACCAATCATACCCAGACATAGTTTCTAAATGCACAGTGTGTATAATGCTGCTGTTCTTACCCTCAGTGCATGGCTCACAGACAAAGGCACCAGTCTCTGCATTTGGGGACTTGGTGCTTTGTCCAATTGTACATATTACACACTGTGCCTCTTGGGAGAGAAATAAGAGAGGTAGGTTGCACTGGTTGCTGTTTGGAAATACTGTAGTCACTGAAATTATTATTTTTATTTTCCATAATATTTGCAGTCAAATATAGGAACGACAATGTGTGCGCATGTATACATAACCCAGATACCATTTGAAAGCTTTAATCACATTTTTATAATTTTTTCAACTTACATGATCAGGATTTATTATAAGCTGATTTTTTAACTGCCAAGGATGTTTAGGAAGTAATAATCCAATACTAAGCAACTAAGCTGAATTTTCTTCACTATCAGTTTATGATAGCACTTAACATTTTCAGAGGGAAATGAACATAAAAAATAGTCTTTTTTTTAAACCTCCGTCAAGGAATCTGGCCTTTGAATGAACTAATTCTGTGTAAATAAGTCAAATGGAGATAGAGGGGATTAACTCTGAAGTATAGAGTTTGGAAGCAGAGGGGAAAAATGTAGACACTTATGAGTGTTAGAATCTCTAAATTTTGGTCCAAGAGATGTAGGTGTCTGAAACGAAGAATATTAGTCAGGGTGTCAGGCCACCAGAATGCAGAACATCTTTTCTGTCCACTGGCTTAGTGACTTGACCCTTGCAAACATTTTGAGCCTCAGTTTATAATACTAAGAATTAGTAATTATACCGAACTTAAAAAATAAAAAATTGGTATGCTCTCCTGTACAACTTGCTCTTAAACTTTGTGTGATTGTTGCCCAGTATTTTTGATGTTTGTCCAGCTGAGCACAGGACCCATGGGGATTAAGACTAGAATTCACATCTGTAGCTTTAATCAGCAGATTGGCTAAACGGCACAGGAAAGCTCATACACTGAGCCTGTCCTAGAAGCAATCACCCAGTTTGGAAAGAGTGATGATGAGAAATCTCTTCTTGTGAAAGGAAGTCAGCAGGAGCAACAGTAACTTCCACTGGACCACACTGGCCTCTATAGACAACCATCAAGTACCTTCCCTTTGGCTAGATCTACAGAAAATAAGGACAATCAATAACATCTGATCTGACTTGGTTGTCAGCCGTAAAATTCATCAGAATGCTAACTTCTTTTGCAATTGAATCTGGCCTTCCTGAAGATGGCTTGCTTTTGGAAGGGTTACAATTTGATTTCTCTAAATTGAAAAAATATATCATGCACTGAATAGACTTTCTTTGGGCTTAATAATATTTCTTCATGTATTATAAACTTTCATACAGATACATGAATGAAATACATGCAGTTTAATAACTATTAGGTGAAAACGCAAGAAGCAAAAAGAGCTGGGAATAAATAAGACTTTGCCAACACCCCAGAAGCCCCTCCCTAATCTCACTGTGAGAACCCTTCTGTAATTAACACACTCTTAACTTTCCTTGTCACTTGGTTTCCTATGTTTGCATTCCTGAAAACAGATTGTCATAGTTTTGAACTTTGTATGAATACATCCGTAAACAGAATATTGTGTTTTTTTTTCTGTTATTTTCTGCTTTTATCCCAACATTTTAATGAACTCATTTAGGTTGTTACATGGTGCTATAGTGTTTCTTTGTTTTCTGCTATGCAGACTCAACTGATAGAATAGTTTTAATCCAATACATCAACTATATATGTTGATGAACATATATAGTGCCATCAATGCTCTTATTTGAAGACAAATTATTCATTATCTTCTGTGTAAATAATGGATATATACCCGGCTCTATAAAAAAATAAGATTTCTTTCTGTCTTTACAATCTCTTTGGAGGTTACTTGTGCTGCATGTTCCATTCTAATTTAAGAGTATTAACAGTAGTAATGTAGTAACAATGAAAGTTAATTACTAGCAAAACTGTTTTGTCTTCTACTTTTATGGAGAGGTTTTCTGGGTTGGCAGGAGATTTCATTTTTAGTTATATTTCACCAACAATCAATATTTCATTCCCTGCCTATAAGTGTTGGGGTACCTCAATGCTCCTCTCTTGGATTGCTTATTTTTTCTGTCTTTCCTCACTTCTTAAATAATCTTCTTTAGTTCTTTGGCTTTAAATACTATCTACATATGAATGTATTAGATTTTCATACCTGGCCAATCTCTTTTATCTTCCTGCACACACACCCCCCCATGCACACACACCTACACTGTGCACATGCCATGCACACATGCACACTATGTTTCCTTCTTAAAAGGCACTATCTTTCATTTAGCATTCATGTTACAAAACTTAGTCTCCCTTTTTTTTTTCATTTTCATACACCAAAAATAAATCCTAAAGTTCTTTAAAAATAAATCGGGATTTTATGACTTGTCACAAGGTACATTGTTATTCCTTCCCATTTAGCATTTATGTTGACCCTCCGGGGGAGGGGAGTGATAAGAGACAGGCAGACTAGATGACCAGGTGGTTTTAATAAACCAGAGAAAAGATCCTGAGAGCACATGTCCAGAGAGAAGTTACAGGGTTAAATTCAGTATGTGTGATCAGCAGTTGGTACTGGAAGTTCCCTGGTGAGTGGCCCTGAGGATCTGCTGGGGTTCAGACGAAGCCTGTGAACAAGGAGATAAATGGACCAATCCTGTATTTCCAAGGGACATTTTTAGTTTGGATGAAATAACTGTTAAAAGGAGCAGAAAATGAGAACTGAAGAAGGTGTAAGGAGAACCTAAAGAGATAGGTTTCCAGAATTTTCAGGAAAAAAAAAATTACGAGTAGGACAAGCCAGAAGAACAGTGTTGAATGCTGTTGTTAGAGACCACAGGTTTGTGTTCCGGGTGCACAGGGAGGCCAAACACACTGAAACACTGGAGTTTGGAGCAGGGGAAATGTTCATTGTAAGGCCATGCAAGGAGAGAGATGGTGGCTAGTGCCCAAACCCCCTTCCCCTCCCCTTATCCCCCTTCCGCTCTTCTTATCCCCCTTCCCCTCCCCTTATTCCCCTTCCCCCACCCTCAGCATTCCCTGAAGAGTTTCATCTAAGCCTTTTTTAAAGGCCAGGTGAAAGAGGTCACAGGGAAGTGACCACAGGGGCAGTGTCACAGGGTGCAATATGATCAATCCTCAGGCTCCAGAGCCCATTTGTTCAGGACCATCAAGCAGTTAACACCTTCCATTTGGGATGGGGGGTTGGTTAGCATCTGAGACACTCAAGAAATATGTCTGAGAAACTCACCTGGCTAAGTTAGAGAGGAGCTACTATAGAGGATGTGGGGGGGTGCCTGCCATGGGAAAGCCTGGTAGGTAAGGTCCAGCTCAGTAACACTCTTAGAGGTAAAATGATAAATTTAAGCAGTAGAGCCAGGGTTTGGAATATCTACAATGAAGAAGTCTGGCTACAGGTCATCACAATAGTCACTGGTGGGAGTTCTGGGATAAAATAAATAAGGGCTCACCCTATAAAGACACGTAAATCTATTGGAGAGACAAAGTGGGAATACAAATCAGTGTAAGAGCTGATGTTTTAAGGGTCTTGCAGTAAAACTTATGAGAGGTCCTAAGAGCACTCTCTGGTTCCTGGAGGCAGTGAGGAGAGATGTATGGAGGAGGTGTTGTTTTCTGTGGACCTAGATTCCAAGCAGAGAGTTTGGCAGCGAACACTGTAGGGCAAGCGAGAGAGAACACAGGCTTCGATATGGATGGAGAGATATCAGGTGTAAAAGACATGAATTTGCAGTCTCAGTTGCTGGTGGGTCAGAATTATATTGAAAAAATCCAATCACCATTCCTCTTCTAACTTTGGGAAACTAATCTCCATCCTCAGTGGACTTTTCCCTTTAGTCATATCTTTCCACTAAAACCTGAGGAAGACCCTGGGGTCCCAGCTGCTGACACATCATTGGTTTAGGACTTATCAGTTTTTCAGGTCCAGAGATTGATGATTCTCTGCTCTTCTTGGGACACAGTTGAGGTTGGCAAGACCAGGAGGATGATTCCAATAGGGGAGCAAAATAGTTCTACTAATATGTGGTTTTATTGCTTGCTTATTAAAATGGCAATAATATTAGCATTACATTAAAGTGTTAAGCTTATAGGAAGTTCCCCTGTGATGTAGCCAGTTAAGGATCCACTGTTTTTCCTGCTGTGGCACAGGTCACAGCTGCATGCAGCCTCCATCTCTGGCCAGGGGGCTTCCACATCCTGTAAGGGAGGCCAAAAAAAAAAAAAAAAACAACAGGTGTTAAGACTATATAAAATAAAAGAATCAGTAAAATGCAATATGTGATACATTAAATTTATAAACATATCAGAAATATTAAAATATCAGTCTAATAAAATATAAATATTAAACATATTATCATAAGCTGATACAATTAGCATAATTAATAACATCTAAAAACCAGCACTACATAAGAGAATACAATTAATTATGCATGAGTCATTAACATGATATAAGACAGTTCAATTTCTTTGTAAAAGTCAGATCCTCTAAAAAATTGCATTAATATGATTATTATTGAGCTGAGTCTATTTTTGTAAAAGGATTTCCATCTGATGGAAAGGCACTTGCTCTATATTCACTAGCAGGAGAATATTTAATAGACGTTTATGAACTAACTTCAAATATTTTCCTCTGATACCCTTATCTTTAAATAATAGCAGGTACCATGAATCGCATTGATCACATTTATTTCAGCACCATCCCACAATAAAAGGCAAAGCATCAGTTTAATACATGGTGCTAATATTTCACTTATTCAAAAGGTCTTTGTAATATGGCAATAATTGTGCTTAAAATAGTAGAAAATTTTTAAAGAGTAGAAGATAGTTGCACATTGCAGTGTGTGTATGTACAAATCTGCCTGAGCTTGTTCACAGCACCTTTGTTTTGTCCTTCCTGCACATATTGACAAACTACATTATTGATTTCATTATTGCTAGGTAAATGATTTAAATATTCTTTCAAACACAAAAATAATGACGCTGCACTGAAAGTGTTAGTGTTTCACACATAATCGCAGGTAATCCATCTGTGCCTGACAATGCTGTGAATCACCATAGTCACAAGCTGCGGCATTAGGCAGCCACTGCTCTGAGTGCTGGCCAGGCTTTCAGATGACAAACTAAATGGGGCTTAGGCTCCTGGTCCTCAGTCTCTTTCTCTGGCTTGCTTCTCCATCCCTTCTTGCTCTGGGATACCTGACGTTATGATGTCAATAAATTTAAGATGTTAAAAAGATACAATCAGCATTAGTTTTCCATGTACAAAAAGCCTCCCTCAGATAAGAAGAGACCCAACAACTGGCTTAGAATGAGGAAAAGGGAAAATTTCAGTGAACAAAGCACATGGACATAGTTCAGAAATCAGTTGGCCCCAAAGAAGCAGTTAGAAATGTCATTCAGCTCATTGTTTCATTGCTTTTATGATTGGAATCTACATTGCTATGTGCATTAATGAGCTTCTTGTTTGAAATAGCTCAATTAATAATATCAACATAGAACTTGATACTGTAGAGGTTGCTAGTGATGTTATTCAATCTAAGTCTGTATTTAGAAAGAAAAAAGTTAATGAACATAAGTTAATATAATTCTGTGAAAGTAAGGCAAAATGTTGCTATTGCAATTTAATAAGATAAATAAAACTGGAGGAGTAAATATTCTTAGCAAAACTGTGCTAAAAGTTTATCTTTGTGTAAATTATCACTTTCTTATCCATGAAGTGGGTCCTTAACCCTTCTCTGATGCTAGGGTTTATGTATTTTCTGGTTTTAATGTTGAGAGATATGGAGTTCCCGCTGTGGCTCCATGGGTTAAAAACCTGTCATAGTGTCCATGAGGAAGTGGGTTTGATTCTTGGCCTCGCTCAGTGAGTTGGGGATCTAGAAATACTGAGGGCTGCAGTGTGGTTTGAGGATGGGGCTCTGATCTGGCACTGCTGTGGCTGTGGTGTAGGCTGGCAGCTGCAACTCTGATTCAACCCCTAGCCTGGGAACTTCCATATGCTGCAGGTATGGCCAAGGCAGGAAGAAAGAAAAAAAATTTTTGAAAAAAAATTATTGAAAGAGAATCTAACATGAACTTCGCAGAAAATATATATTTTCTTTCTTTTCTTTTCTTTTTATGGCCACATCTGCAGCATATGGAAGTTCCCAGTCTAGGGGTCGAATAGGAGCCGCAGCTCCTGGCCTATGCCACAGCCACATCAACACAAGATCCTAGCTACATCTGCACCTACACCACAGCTCATGGCAATGCTGGATTCCCAACCCACTGATCAAGGCCAGGGATCGAACCCACATCCTCATGGATTCTAGTTGGATTTGTCTCCACTGCACCACAATGGGAACTCCCAGAAAATATTTTCTTAGTGAAACTTTAGCAATGAGTAATCAAATCAATCAAGGTACAAATATTTTTCCCTATTTTGAAACAATTTTATGAACATAAATTTTAAGTGTTCATTAAGGAATAGTTAAGGGATAGTTATTTTTTTTGGGGGGGTTATTTCCCCAAAAGAACAAAATAATGTCATTTTCAGCAACATAGATGGAACTAGAGACTCTCATACTGAGTAAAGTAAGGGATAGTTATTTGTTAAATGAGTTTATGAATTAATACATTTGATTAAATGCATTGGTTTATAGTCTCCTGCATGTAACTGCAAATGGTCTTTACAAAATTGCAACATAATCTGACAGTGTTATTACCCACTTTGATATATAGGCATATATATAAAGAACCTTATGGGAGACACAAGGTTCTTTACTTAGAAGTGACTGATTGGTCAGGCTGGGAACACAACTATATTTTCTGCCTCTGAGAGTTTTTGCTACCAGATAGTGTCCTTTTCCAGTGGGCAGTGATGATTTTCCCTCATAGGGTTCTAACATTGATACCATCTCTTTATCAGAAATTCCAACTCTGCTACTGGCACCAGTGATTAGATCTCTACCAGCTTATAAATATACAGTGGAGGGAAAAAGTAGTAAAAAAAAAATCTATGGATTGTGGAATAAAAGAAGTCTTAAGGTTGGCTCTGATGCCTACATTTACTGAGAGTTTAGACAGACTGCTACTCAACCCTAGATCAGAGTGATAATATCAAACTAGAACAAAATTGTTTTGAGAGTCAATAGCATAATTGTAAGAAGAGAGTTGAGAGTAAATATGCGATGAGGTGGTTTTATTGGAAAACCTTAATCTTATTGTTAACTTACCAGCACTGCCCACCTCTTGCAGGGTTTTCTTTATCACATAGGGAAGGTCTAGTAGTATGTTTTCCAAAAGCCCCTTCTCTGTGTGGTTCTGAGTTAGTCTCATCATGAGAGCCACCTGAGTGATATTTGGATGGAGAAAAATTGGCAAGATTGGGTGAAGTGCACTAACAATAAGCACGGACTCTGTTGGTGGGAGATGGGGTGGGGGATCTGAGTGACTGGAGATGAGACCAGAGCTGTTGTGATAGGAATGCTGCCCACCCAGTTTAGAGGTTCTGCCACCCTTTCATGTGCTAGAACACCACTTTGGAATTCCACCAGACTGTGTGGTTGGTTCTGACTGATGGGCTGGAAAAGAGAGTGACCTGTACCCCTTCAGGACCCAGCATCCAGCTGCTTCTGAGCCTCCCTCTTCCCTGTGACGTGGGTGTAATGCTCAAGGCCGCTGCTGCTGGGAGCTTGGCTGGCTGACAGACTGCAGTGGCCTCTGCACTCTCATTGGGCTTGTGCACGATCAGGAATCAAAGCCAAGCTGTGTGTGGTGGACAGAGTGACATCTTTCCAAAGGTGCCTGCATCCTAGTTCCTGGAATCTGTGAATATGTTACCTTACATGGCCAAAGAAATTTTGCAGATGCGATCAAGTTAATGACCTTGAGACCAGACTCTTCTCTCGGGGGTGGCAGGGGGGAAATGGGGCGATGTAATCAGAAGGGTCCTGAACATGTCAATGGAGGCAGAGATTGGGCTGGTGGGATTGTTGGCTTTGAAGATGAAGGGAGGGGCCAGGGAATTTAGATGGCCTCTAAAAATTGGATATAGCAAGGAGATGGATTTTTTTCTGGAGGGATTTTAGCCCACTGAAACCCATTTCAGACTTCTGACCTCCTGAACTCGAAGATGATAAATTTATGTTGTTTCAAGCCACTAAGTTTGAGTGATTTGTTAGAGCATCAGTAGAAAACTAATACACTGTTTTGAGCATCTGAGGCTTAACTTTTTTATTGTAGAACCATAGCCAAGTCTTTCTTGACTGATATAATACTCTTTTATCTTTTTTTATGGTCAAGACTACTAGTAATAAAATACACTTCAAAATTCTAGTGGTGGTTTTTCACCTAAACAATATTTATAATCTGCTTCAAGTTGTACTCTTCCTATTCTGGGGGGGTGTGATAAATCAGAGTATATATAAAATTTTAGATATTATTATTACTATATACATATTTTATATAATTTTATATAGGCATTTAATATAAATGCCATAGAGTCCCTGTCTTTAAGAATTATTTGATGTTGTTATTTTAGAATCCCAGTTTTGTTCTCACTCTTCATTGGATTATAAGATGTAGAATAAATTTTCACACTACTGGATAAGACAAAGAACTATCATCTGTAGATACTTTGCAGGTGATAAACTAACACAGTCATTTTATTAATCAGTTAATTAGGTGACAGTCTGTTCTTCCTTTAAGAAGATAAAAGTGGTAAACTGGCAAGTGAATCATGAAGTTGAGATCAATAGGAAATTTTATGGAAGAACTTGACTCTAGTGTGACAGGTATAATGAGAGGTTAGAGGCAGAGCTATTGTGAAGAGGTGAAGATAAGAGGTGTCTTCAGAATGTGTTTCTTTTTCTGTTAACTTCCACATGGACTCTCAAGGTGACTAAGCTGAATTGGGGCTAAAAATATAGAAGGAACAACAAAAAGGAAAGTATCTTTTCTTTTTTATTTTCCCCCTTTATGGCTGCCCTGTAGCATACGGGATTCCCCGACCAGGGATCAGATCCGAGTCTAGTTGCAACCTACTCTGCAGCTGTGGTAACGCTGGATCCTTAACCCACTGCCCCCTGGGGATACAACCTGTATCCTGGTGCTGCAGAGACAGTACAGATCCCATTGTACCACTGCGGGAACTCTAAAAGCATTATTTTCTGAGATTCAAGAATTTCTCTGTATGTAACCTAGACACAGAGCTGAATGTGAGACCTGGACTCCTACTTGAAATAATACACTTAGACCTAGAATCAAGTAAAATGACAACTATCTTTTGTAGTGTAAGAATCTGGAGAATAAAGACTAAGGACAAGGAATGCAGGGATTCTAGTTTATATCTGACATCTTCATCTGTTTTGTTCCTTTCTTTGTCTTTTATCTATGCACCTCATATATCCATGCATGTGGCAGGCACATCACACATGAGTGTTTGCAACCACAGGTGTGTGTGTGACCCTTTGCCAGGTATCCAGGAAGACTGTCAGAGTTGCTCTCCCTAGAGGTGCATGGGGAGAAGAAGACAGCTTTCTCTGTATTTCCCCTGAAATGCTCCATGGAATGTCCCATTCTGGGGCAATTAGAAAGGACTGTGTCGGGGAATGTCGGGCATGCCCATTCTCCTCGCCCTCCACTCCCTACCGACTCTGGGGCAGAACTTTCCTGCTTTTCCTCCACACTTGCTTGAAGTTTTGAGAGCTCGCTATTGACATTAATGTTGTAAGGTCTCTCTACATCTGAGAGGTGGCATTTCTTGATGTCCTATCCATGACAGCTTTGTGGCTATAAGGTTCATCTTTAAGATGAACCTCTCTTAGAACCATCTAGCTTCCTATAATTTTTTTACATTCTTCTCTGTGTGGGAATATGCTCAGAAAAAGCATCACCGTGATCATCATTTTTCAAAACAGTTTTCTCTTAACTTCCTTAATCAACACCGTTGATGCACATATGTAGAATCGCCATGTGAAGTTCTGCCTGTCAATATTCTCTAATCAGAGATTCAATAGAAATAAAGCAATCTTTAATTATTATTTAATCTTTACTTATTATTATAATTATTTAATTATTCAGCAATCATAATACTGAAGAATTCTACTGTCGTAAAACACATTCCAGTTCCTGCTTAGCTCGAATACTAGTAGACCTCCAAGGAAAACTGTCCTGTGGCCTCTTTGGGTATCATGTGGTTTACGTTTCCTCCTGTGTATTTTCAAGTACTGTTTGCATGTATGGATTTAAAATCATTTAATGATTTTAAAATAAGAGCATAAAATGAAATTCCATGATACTAAATCATTTTTTAATGTTTAAGTTTATATGATGAGACAGAGACCAAAGGAAGGAAGGTATAAACACAAAGGTTAAAAGGGTGCGTGTGGAGAAAAAGTGTGGGAGAGAGGGAGAAAGAAAGAGGGAGAGGGAAAGAGGGAGGAAGGGAGAGAAAGAAAGAAAGAGAGATTGAGGGTCCTCACAGGGCATCTCTGCTATGCATTTTCCTCAACTTCTCTTTCATTCTTTGTCTATTACTGTAACAACTTGACTCCAACACTTAATTCTTTATCATCTCCCAATGCTTGTGCTCCTTTTCCTTGAGATTAAAACAATAAATATTGATTTACTCTGACATAGAAACTGAAAATCATCAGTTTTAACTGAATCTAAATCTACTAAAACACACAGTTTCAAGATGTTCATTAACTATAGTTGGTGTATGCGTGTGTGTGTGTGTGTGTGTGTGTGTGTGTGTGTGTGTGTGTAAAAGCATAAACTTTGGATTCATGTATACCTGGGTTCACGTTCTAAAATTTTCTAGTTATGCAAAATTGGTCAAATATAGTAAATTCTCTGAATTTGCTTTCCCTTTAAAATAGGATCAGTAATATCCTATTATCCACAAAGGACTGTGGGGAATGTTAAATTAGATAATGTATATAATGTCCTTAACACATACTGTAAGGACTTGCTAGGGGATTATTTTTGTTATTATCATAATTTTGTTACTATTGATATTAGAACAGCTGAAAATACTTAATTTCAAGTAATGAACATGCTTTTATTACTGTTAGTATAATGTTGATGGCAACTAATAAATGCACACGTGTAAAGAAGAAGCTGGAGTTCCCATCATGGCTCAGCAGGTTAAGAGCCCAAATAGTATCCATGAGGATATGAGTTCAATCCCTGACCTTGCTCAGTGGATTAAGGATCCAATGTTGCCATGAGCTGCAGCATAGATTGCAGATGTGGCTTGGATCCCATTTTGTTGTGGCTGCAGTGTAGGCCAGCAGCTACAGCTCCAATTCCACCTCTAGCCTGTGAACTTCCATATGTCATAGGTGCAGCCCTCAAAAAGAAAATAAAAATAAGAATCCGATCAAAGAGTTAAGGAGTTATTCTTGTTACCTATCGTCTTAATAGGTAAATGCTGAAGAAGTCAGATAATCAAAGAGAAGTGTTCAGATAGCCTTAAATTGAAGTCAAAGTTCAATTTCCTTAACATCAGATCTGAGGAAGGGGAGTGAAATGGCACAGCACTGGGGAACAGGAGGAGAAGATGTGCTTTTTCAAGTTGGAAAATCTATTCTGACTTTGAAATTCTAAAGTTAGAGGTCGCTTCACTGAGATTTCAGGCCAGTGCCATCGAGAGAATCATGACATTTTTTTGCTCTAAATACAAGGTCCTGAAAGTATTTTAAAATGATTCCGAAAGCTCATTTTTCAGGAGCTAACATTTGAGAAACAACTTTTCTATGACACTAGTGACAATAAATCAGAAACATACTGATTAGGTTTACCCTGAGATGACTATGGGTTTAAAGAATAATGGCAAAATGATAGAAAAGACATGGTTTAGACATTGCTAAAGGCAATGCATTTGAGCAATTATTTAGTCAGTAAACCAAAGGACCTTGATTCTTTGCCTGTGATGCTATCACAGATATAAGATAAAAGTAGCTTCAACATTGCTTTGTATATTTTCATTAAAATTTTTTCTTTAAATGTTAGGGTTAATAATACAAATGCAAAATGAACCTAATCCAGCAATTCTATTACTAAATTTTAAACATTTTAGTTAAGTGCAGGTTTGGCAATGAAAGACAATTCGGGAGGGGTTGGGTATGATGATTTAAAAAATCCTTTTCCAGATTTGTGTTTTTATAGCTGGTGTTGTTTTTCTTTTATTTAAACTGTAGATATATTTCCTATTTTTCTTGGGTATAAGCTTATTTTGGTTCTCCCTAGAAACATGTATCTAGTGAGAACAATAAAAATAAATTAAAATGTATTGAAATGCATTATGAATAAAACACTATTATGACAAAATCTGTCCTTTCATTAGCTAGGGGTAGAAAGTTGAAGCCACTGAAGCAAAATTAATGGGTCTAAAGTGATACTGATTTGTTTTGATTTTCTTTACCTGCAGTCTATAGAAGCAGAGTCAATTGTTCCTGAAGATCAGTGGAAGTGACAACAGAAGCTGAATGATTACACAATTAAGATGAGAACAGAGGAAAAAAATGGGCTAAGTTGTCCTCAGTTGTGAAGGTATGAATGACTTGTGACCTCGAGTGCCTTTCAAATTAGGTCATAGCCCTGTGTATCTTTTAAACACAACTACCTTAAAAACTACAGGAGTGAAAGTTTAACTTCCTTCCTTTGATGGTGATTGAAACAGATCATTAACTACTATACAAAATTCCTACAAATAGCCAAGGTAATGACCAAAACAGCTTTGTGAAGACTCAGTAAAGTCTAAGTAATCTAATTTTGTTTCACGATGGAATGACAAATTGAACAAATGCAGAAAAATAGTTGAAAATGTTTTGAGTTGGTGAGAATTTCACTTTTACATGAGTAACAATCTGATTTTCTTTAAGCTGATATTTTAAGGTATCAAGTCAGTTGCTGTTTAAATTATCCTATAAGTTAACATATCTTCTATCATCTTTAACTAGACTAAAAATAGGCATTCTTGTTTAATTCCCAGCTCGTACTAGTTGGGGATGCAGAGAGTACCCTATCATTTAAATTTTAAGACCCTTAAATGATAGAAAATGTTAAGTAAATAAATGATTAAACATGACCTATTTGGCTCAAGGTCTTGTTGTGAAAAGGATTTCAATGTTTAAACTTCACAATTCTCAAAAATCATATTCTCAGAGTCCCACAAAGAAAGTTTCTTTGGACTTACTCTTTAAACCCCAAAGATGTTTAAAGCAATCTCTGTGGTCCCCATTTATCTTAAATACTGACACTGTGTTTTAACGGAAGTACCAAAGGTCTTTCAATAACTTTGTAATTGTAGCTTTGAAATCCACCCAAATGTCAAGTTAGACAATGGGGAGTATCCTATCAATTGCTTTTCTTATGTTACTGAATTTGATGTGATTCAATTTTTCCCAATACTGAGTGCCAAGCCTAAACCAAAAGATTAACTGATTAATCTATTATATATTTACTGGGCCCTATGCATTATTTGTCACTGTGCTAGGCTCTATGTACACAGCTTTGAGCTAGATTCACATGATGCCTGCCTTTATGTTCTGCACTTACTAGTTACATTGTACACTTATTAGTTAAGATGGCAATTAGACGTAGAATGACTAGGCACCGTGGAGAAGGGTGCTTACAAGCCCTAGCAGGGGAACCTAGTTAGCCCTGGAGGGGAGGCCAGGTGAAGGTCCAGAAATGGCTTTCTGGTGCCAGTAGAACATCAACTCAGACCTAATAGGTGTGGAGGACTTTTCTGGTGCAATGGAGGCAACAGTATGGAAGAGGCAGCAGCGTGATTGAGATCTGAGAGAGAGAAAACACCAAAGGCCAAATCAGGAATGGGATAGAAAGGCCATCAATCCCTAGAGCCCTGGTGTGAGGACAAGAGAAGCAAATTTGAGATTGCAGAGGAAGGTGAAGAGGAACCTGGTGTGTCATTCTAAGAAACCAGGCTTCACACCAGCACCAGTAAGGACCTACTGAAAGATGCACAGCATTTTTTTTTTTCTTGTCCATTCCTTTTTCTCTGCATTTTAGTTTGAGAAGATGTATCTTCAAGACCATTGATTGTTTTCTTGGTCATGTTCAATCCACTGATGAGCTCATCAAAAGCAGTGCATTTTTCATTTCCATTATGGTATTGTGATTTCTAGCCCTCCCTTCTGATTTTTCTTAGAATTTACATCTCTCTGCTTACACTGCCCATATGTTCTTGCATGTTGTCTTTTTAAAAATTAAAATCCTTATCATGTTATTACAGTTGTTTAAAATTCATGTCTCCTCATTCCACCATCTGTATCATAGTTGAGTCTGACTCTGATGCTAGTCTTGACTGTTCACATTATGTTTTATCTGGGTTTAAATATTTTTTATACAATGCTGGGAATAATATCATAGGTAATAGGAACTGAAAAAGGCCTTTAGTGTGAGGTTTTTTTTTGGTTAGTCTGACTAGGAATGAGGGCTGTGTCTAATGTCTACTGTATCAGTAGGTGACAGAGACTTAAAACCGCTCTAGTATACTTGTTTTTTGTCCTCCTTAAATTGAGTCTGTATCTTGCTGCTCTTTCAGATATGACTCGCTGTTAAACTGGAGCCCCATGGATGTAGTGGAAGGTGGGGACCAGGAGAGAATTTATTTTAAATCTCAGTCTTGTGACTGGTGTCCCTGATCTGTGACCTTCTTAAATTTACTAGTTATCTCTTTAATTATGTCTAAACCCATCCACCAACCTTCCAATTTCAGTTAGTAGATTTCATTTTTAGAAGTATAATTTGTTGCTTTTGCAAAATTTGTTGTTAGAGCTATGTTTTAAGCCCCCTTTATTTCTTGAGCAATATAATATGTTTATTAATTTTAAAGATCAATATCAGAAGTCCATGAGAATACCTTTCTGTGTTTATATCTGCTTACTCTTTGTTATATATAACTTTGGCTTGGGTTTTGTAATTTTTGACTATTAACAGTTTTTTTTCAAAACTTTGTGGCTTGAGACAAGGTAGGTCCATTTTCTCAAACGGCCTTGAAACTTAACATTTTAAATTTTAAGCTAAACTATTGGCTTTGCATTTTTCTCATTGACCAAGCACAGTGAGCTAGACCAAAAAACTCAGGTTATAGGCGCTTCTTTTAATTTTTCAGGAAATATTCCTCATACACCCCTTTTCCCTTTACTCAGTATAAAAATTTAAGTCCAAAGTTTGTTTGTTTATCAAGTTTATGAGAAGCAGGGCACTTTTGTTTCTATTTTACTCTCATGCTAAGGATGAAGCTTTTATGTCTCACTTTATGCTAGAAACCAACCTTCTAGATTCCCCTTTTGAGAGGCCTTTGAGCCTTCTTTTCTATTTTTGCAGCACTCTGAACTTTTAAATTCAGTTAACTTCAGCTCATTTTTTACATAACTGCACTCTTACCTTTGCTTAAATCTTAGCCTGAATATATCTTTTATAACAACGCTGGATCTGTTAGAAAGATACATTTGCATTTCAGCTACCAATTTAATTAGGGGGATTGCTGTATTGGTTATAATGTTGAGAAAAATACTAGTAGCATTCTGTGGGGACTGGAATTCTGATCTGTTCATCACCTAGGTAAAGTTGGTTGCAGATCTGCCTCTCCACTACACATCAACTTGTGGGGTACTGACAAATTCACAGAGCTAGATGTGCTTGTTTCTTTCATTTGAGATACTGACAGGATCTGGGAGTTCCCATTGTGGTTCAGCAGGTTAAGGACTTGACATCTCTATGAAGATGCTGGTTTGAACCCTGGCCTCTCTCAGTGGTTTAATGGCCTGGTGTTGCTGCAAGCTGTGGCATAGAGTAGCTCACAGATGCAGCTCAGATCCAGTGTTGCCATGGCTGTGGTGTAGGCCTCAGCTACACCTCTGATTCTACCCATAGCCTGGGAACTTCCATATGCCACTGGTGTGACCCTGGGAAAAAAAAAAAGAAATGTTGACAAGATCTATAGACAATAAGTGAAGTATATGGTAGATGAAACAGATACTGCTTTTACCACCTTCTCTGTATAGTAGCAGCCTGGCTATGGAGGAATTAATTTTTTGTCTTTGACTACCAACCCAAATTAATGACATTAGGAAGTTTTAAGAATATTTTTCTTCATCTTATTATTTTTCCTCAGTGACAATTTTATGCTTCATTTAGCCATTCTTTCGGGGGGTGGGTTCTTTTCATTTCTTAAGCATTTAGCAGATTTAAGACCACCTGAACCTCACATATTGAGAATACATGTATAAGCCAGAACATCTCCTATCTTTGGAGTCAGCTGGGCACTTTATAGCTATGAGCCCTTGGGAAACTTGGATATTTTTCTGTACCTCCGGTTCCTTATTGGTAAAATGGGAATAAAAGAGCCGCCCCCCCCCCCCCCCCCCCCGCCACAAGGTTGCTGTGAGTATTCCTGCCTGGAGCACAGTAAGTCCTATATGCATGTAGGTCATGATGGTGAAGGTGGTGGTGACAGTCGTGATGAAGAAGATGGGTTTGGGAAGGTGGGGTTGATGAAGAAAATATTTACAAGGACAAATCTTAGCATAACCCTTTCCTTATGTTTCTTTGTCCTGGGTTTTATATTTGCTCAGAATACTAATCTTGGTACTTCAAGATCTAAGTTTCTATGGAATGAGTTAAAGGTTCTGTTTTAACCCATATATATTTTTTTAAATAGGCCATTTTATTAGAGGAAGTACACTTTAATTATTTCTTCCCTAACTTGATCCTACTTTTGACTTCATCAGAGAATCATCCCTGACATTAATTCATTGGCATTTTTGAGAAGTTGGGCTAACCTGTCCAATTTCTCAAAGTGAGAAATAGGATAAGAATGATAATCCTTTAAAATCTTTCAACCACTTTGTGGGGATTAAGTCTAAGACTTTACCATATAAGCTCTCTAAGAAAAACTGGCCTTAAATTCACTTTGCAATTTCATTTCCTCCTACTCTGCCCCTTGCAATCAAGGCTGCTCACAAGTTGTCTGGTTGCACCATTGTTTCCACACCTTGTCTTTGGGCTTTGTTTAGACACCTCCCTCTACAAGAACACCTTGCTTTATATTCTATCCGTTCTAAATTGGCTCCCCATCTTGCCTCCAGATCTGCTCATTGGAATCCATTCTGTAACTGGATTGATGTTTGGAAAATGGAAATTGATCCTGTCAGCCCCCTGCTTATGTCCCTTAAATAGCTTCTACTTGCTCCAAGGAAGAGAATTACATCTCCTTAAGAGTTGCTAATACCTGCTTCATCTTTATGAACTTGCTGCATAAGCCAACTTCACAATGTGCTGAGTCACTCCAGCCCTTTTAGATACAATTTCCTCCATTTCGCATGATCTCCCAGTATCCTCCACTCATCCTGGACAAGGGAAAACTTTGTCCAATTCACCCCTCAGATTTAGAGTTGTTACATAAAAAAACAGGTCATCCACTTTTAAATTTGAATTTCATCTAAATAGCATAACTTGTTGTACAATTATGTCCCAAATATTTCCCAGAGTAGGTTTATACTAAAAATATTTGTGATTTATCTGAAATTAAAGTTCAAATGGGCATCCTGTATTTTTATTTTCTAAATTTAGCAATCCTACAAAGATTACAATGAAGCCTTCTCTTAGAACCAAATCATAGGATCTCTTTACATTCTAGACATCATATCGATAAACATCATACATGGAAATCATCGTCAATCAGTTTTTCTCTTCTACTAGGCAGTTTTCTCTTTGGGGACAGGGGTTGTATCTTTATCACTGTATTGTCTGTAGCCATTATTAGAGAAGCACGGTTTCCAGGAATAGAAACCATTGAGCAAAGATCTAATGAGTAAATGAGTGGGTGGATGATTGGATGAATGAATGTATTTGGATTGCTGGGGATCACCTCTTCAATAGGGCACCCCCTGAAGGAACTCCTTCATAATTATCTCTATATTTTGATAATATGTTTTATATCTTTCCTTCCTAGCTCTTACCACACATGTGCCATGCATGACTGTTAGGATTGCTTGTCTGCACGTCTGTGCATGTTTCTGGCTGATGGTCATCGGTGATAAGGGGCTTGATCTTCATCCCCTCATGGTTGTGCATTTTGCCTTTCACACTGATTTGTTATTTGCTGCTCCACACCAAATGGTAATTGTGATTTATTTATTTATTTATTTATTTATTTATTATTTTAATTTTTTTCCATTATAATTGATTTCCAGTATTCTGTCAACTTCTACTGTACAACAATGTAAGTCTATCATACATATACATATTCTTTTTCTAACATTATCCTCCATCGTGTTCCATCACAAGTGACTGAATATAGTTCCATGTGCTATACAGCAGGATCTCATTGCTTATCCACTCGAAATGCGATAATTTGCACTTATTAACCCCAGACTCCCAGTCCATCCCACTCCCTCCCCCTTTCCCTTGGCGACCACAAGTCTGTTCTCTAAGTCCATGAGCTTTTTTTCTGTGGAAAGGTTTGTATGTGCCATATGTTAAATTCCAGATATAAGTGATATTGCATGGTATTTGTCTTTCTCTCTATGACATTCTTCACTTAGAATTATAGTATTGGATTTACATCCATGTTGCTGCAAATGTCATTATTGTGTTCTTTTTTATGGTTGAATAGTATTCCATTGTGTATATATACCACATTTTCTTAATCTATTCATCTGATGAAGGACATTTAGGTTGTTTCTGGATCTTAGCTATTGTGAATAGTGCTCCAATGAATATATGGGTGCATGTATCTTTTTCAATGAAAGTTTTGTCCAGATATATGCCAACATCCATTCCTGATAAAAACTCTTATCAAAGTGGGTATAGAAGCCATTTACAACAAATCCATAGCAAATATAATACTCAATAGAGAAAAGCTGAAAGCCTGCTAAAATCTGGAACAAGACAAGGATGCCCACTCTCACTTTTATTCAACATAGTATTGGAAGTCCTAGCCACAGCAATTAGTCAAACAAAAGAGATAAAAAGCCAAATTGGAAAAGAAGAGGTAAAGTTGTCACCTTATGAAGATGATGTGATACTATATATAGAAAACCCTAAGGAATCCACACAAAATTACTCAAACTGATCAACAAATTCAGCAAAGTAGCATGATACAAGATTAACATTCAGAAACAAGTGGCATTTCTATATACTAACAATGAAATATTAGAAAAGGAATATAAAAATATAATATCTTTTAAAATTGCACCTCAAAATATTAAATATCTGGGAATAAACCTGACCAAGGAGGTGAATGACATATATGCTGAGAACTATAAAACATTAATCAAGGAAATTAAAGAGGATGAAAAGAAATGGAAAGATATTCCATGCTCCAGGTTGGAAAAATTCATATTGTAAAAATGGCCATACTACCCAAAGCAATCTACAGATTCAATGCAATCCCTATCAAATTACCTATGACATTTTTCACAGAACTAGAACAAACAATCCAACATTTATATGGAATCACAAAAGACCGAGAATTGCCAAAGCAATCTTGAGGAATAAAATCCAAGCAGGAGGCATAACTCTCCCAGACTTCAGGCAATATTACAAAGCTAGGGTAATCAAGACAGTGTGATATTGGTACCAAAACAGACATACAGACCAATGGAACAGAATGGAGAACCCATAAATAAACCCAGACACCTATGGTCAATTAATCTTTGACAAAGGAGGCACGAATATGAAATGGGGAAAAGACAGTCTTTTCAGCAACTGGTGCTGGGAAAACAAAAGCTGCATGTAAATCAATGAAACTGGAACACACCCTCACATCATGCACAAAAATAAACTCAAATTGGCTAAGGCAAGTTACCATCAAAACTTCTAGAAGAGAACATAGGCAAGACATTTTCTGTCATCAACTGTACAAATGTTTTTGTAGGTCAGTCTCCCAAGTCAACGGAAATAAAAGCAAAAATGGGATCAAGGGGATCAGTGGGATCCCATCAGTGGGATCAATGGGACCTTATGAAACTGACAAGCTTTTTCCAAGCAAAGGAAACCATAAAAAAAAGACAACCTTTGGAATGGGAGAAAATAGTTTCAAATGATGCAACTGACAAGGGCTTAATCTCTAAAATATAAAAAACTACTTATACAACTCAACAGCAAGAAAACCAACAACCCAACTGAAAAATGGGCAAAAGACCTGAATACATATTTCTCCACAGATATATAGATAGCCAACAAGCACATGAAAAAATGCTCAACATCACTATTAGAGAAATGCACATCAAAACTACTATGAGGTACCACCTCTCATCTGTCTGAATGGCCAACATTAACAAAATCAACAAATAGCAAATGCTGGAGAGGATGTGGAAAAAGAGAATCCTCCTATACTCTTGGTGGGCATGTAAATTGGTACAACCACTATGGACAACAGTATGGAGGTACCTCAGTAAACTATAGAATTACCATATGACCCAGCAATCCCACTCTTGGGCATATATACAGACAATGATTGTGCTTTAAAGAAGTGACGTGAGGACACTCTCTGGACAGGAAGCCCTTACTTGAATATGTGTGTCACATGCAGTTATTGACAAGACATGCATTTCAATGCCTTTAAAGTAATATAGTGTTTACCTCTTGGTTAATTTGCTCAAAGTCAAATATTTTATTTTAATAAAATAAGACAAAAGTTACCAAGACAATAACAATAGCTAATACTATGTGCCAAGTCATGTGCTATGTGATTTGAATGCATAATCTATATTAATTTTCCTAATTGTGTGGAAGTTGCTAGTCATTTCTCCATAGCTGCCTATTAAAGATGTGAAAATTATGCAGAGGGATGTCCCCAAGGCTCTAAATTTAGTAGATAGTGGAAAAATCTAAATTTTCCCTGCCAACCAAGGATCATGCTCTTTGAAATATCACACATCAGATAATATGAGAAACGACTGAAAGGACCTTTTTAACATGAAGAGAAAAGAAATGATTAATGTTGTCAGGTGTTTGGAGGATCAGACTTTTTGTGTGCTTCAAGAGAGCAACAGTAAGCCCCACAGGAAAAAATCTAAGGCTAAATAAGAGTGGGGTTTTCTCATACCTAAGACTATTAAATGTGAGTAATTAGAATTGGAATGATTGGATTCAGAATGGAATTGCTCTGAGGCACTTCTGCAAAGAGTACTTTGAACATTCCTGGAAGATTTAGGAGGTGGTATAGTGAAGGTGAGTCACATAGGGGACTCCATGCATAGATTACATATAAGATTTACAGACCAAAAAAATTTGGATGTTTATTGCTTTGAAAATGTTGAATTCAGGGAGTTACTACTGTGGCACAGTGGATCAAGGTTCTGATGTTGTTACCTACCTGTGGGGTAGGTTGCAGCTGCAGCTCAGATTCAATCCCTGGCCCAGGAGCTTCCATATGCCACAGGTGCTGCCAAAAAAAAAGTTGGTTTTATATGTATCAGATTCAGACATTTTTGCAAATTTCTATAGAACTGGTTTTTCCTGGGAAAAGATAGTCTAAAGCTGGAAACATTTTCAATCTCTGAGGTAAAGACTTAATTATACCCACTGAAGTTTCTGCTTCACTGTTTATAGTAACTATTTAGGAAGATCCTTTATCAATGTAACGTAAGCATCTGACTCTTCTTTGGGGATATCTTGAAGTAATTATTAACTATAATGAAGAGGTTTTTGACTGGGAAGGGGTGTGTAGCTCCTAGGATTCTACATAGTTGGGCATTGTTGAAACAAAACTCTGTCTCAACAGGGTTTTCTGCTTATGAGGGGGAAGAATATATCTTTCTTCATCTGGATTTATTTATTTATTTTTGGTTAACTTTATTTTTTCCTTTTATATTTTTTATTATTTTCAAAAATTTTTAATTATAATTGATTTACAATGTTCTGTCAATTTCTTCTATAAGCAAAATAACCCAGTCATACATACATACATACATATATGTGCATATATATATTCTTTTTTTTGCATTATCCTCCATCATCTTCCATCACAAGTGATTATATATATAGTTCCCCGTGCTATACAACAGGATCCCATTGCCTATCCACTCCAAATGCAACAGTTTCATCAACTAACCCTAGACTCCTAATCCATCCCACTCCTTCCCCCTCCCCCTGTATCTTTCTCTTTCTGGCTTACTTCACTCAGTATGAGAGTCTCTTGTTCATCCATGTTGCTGCAGATGGCATTATTTTGTTCTTTTTTACAGGTGAATAGTATTCAATTGTATATCTGTACCACATCTTCCTAATCCATTCATCTGTCGATGGGCATTCAGGTTGTTTCTATATCTTAGCTATTGTGAATAGTGCTGCAATAAACATAAGGGTACATATATCTTTTTCAATGAAAGTTTTGTGTGGATATATATCCAGGAGTGGGATTTCTGGGTCATATGGTACTTCTACACTTAGTTTTCTGAGGTATTTCCATAGTAGTTGTACCAATTTACACTCCCACCAATAATGTAGGAGGATTCCCTTTCTCCACAGCCTTTCCAACATTTGTTATTTGTTGACTTGTTAATGATGGCCACTCTAATTGCTGTGATGTGGTACCACGTTGTTGTTTTGATTTCCTCAGCATCTAATAATTAGTGATGTTGAGCATTTTTTCATGTGCTGACAGCTTATATGCAAGTCTTCTTTGGAGAAATGTCTATTTATGTATTCTACCAATTTTTCAGTTGGGTTGTTGGTTTTTTGTTGCTTGTCATGGCTGCGCCCTTTCCTCTCACCTCCACAAGTGCTGATTCCCAGCTTGGATCTCAGAGAACCAGACCTCATCCAAGCTCTGGATGTGTGACATTTAATGAAAATGGCAGATGTGGGCTGAGAACAAGTGTAATTTTGGTGTTCATATGAATATGAAGGAAGTGAGCTTGGAAAGTCACCTAAAAAGAGAAAATATGAGCTACTTTGAGTTGGAAGAATCTGAGGACATGTTGTGTGATACTGTGATTTATAATAAGAAATATGTATTTGATCTTTGTCCCTATTTCTGGCATGGAGCTCCTAAAATACTTGGAATTTCGCAAGTGATGAGAACGATAAAGTACTCTTTGGTTATGTTAATGAGACAAATTTTGGAAGCAGCTAAGGATGGAGGCTAGTTGCCAGGAGAACCAACCTTGGGGTTAGAAAGTTGGAACTTCCTGTAACTACAACCACCTCCAAGGACTGGAATGGGGCTGAAGTTAGAGTCCAGGACAAATGGCTGATGATTTAATCAATCATGCCTATTTAATGAAGCCTCTATAAAATTCAGGAGTATCAGGTTCTTTGAGCTTCCAGGTTGGTGACCATGGGGAGATCCAGGGACAGTGGGGTCTCAGAGAAGGCATGCACACTCTATGTCTTTCCCTATATTTTGCCCCATACATCTCTTCAATCTGGCTCCTCCTGGGTTATATCCTATTACAATAGACTGTTAATCTAGTGAGTAAAATATTTATCTGAGTTCTGTAAGCCACTCTAGAAAATTAATTGAGCCCAAAAAGAAGATGATTGGAACCTCTGCTCTATGGAGGGTTGCTCAGAACCACAGGTGACCACCTGGATTTGTGATTAGCACCCGAAGTGGGAGAAGTCTGGTAGATCTGAGAACTTTACCCATGGAATCTGATGCTATTTCTATCAGAACTGAATTAATTGCAGGAGACTCAGCTGGTGTCATGGAATTATATGCTGGAGTAGGGAAAAAATATCTGCACATGTTGGAATTGGAATCAGAATCATAAATTGTTACTGAGATCCTAAGTGTTGGTGGAGAAAGAAAGGTATGCCTTTGGTAAAATCAAAGCTGGGATGGGGAGAAAAAAGCACATGTAGATGTAGAAAGTCTGGCATCAGAGAGGAGATGAATAAAGAGTGTGAGAATAAAGAACAGAAAACCAGGCTCAAGATGTGGGGCAACAGAATGGAGCAGAGAGCAAGACAAAAAATCCAGGACACATATGCAAACATACAGGTTCCAGCCAAAATGCAGAAAACATAACGTATAGTTGTGGTGAAGGTATGTATAGTATAAGCCTGAAAGTTGTCTTCACCTCACTCACTTCTGAATATAGACAATGAAACTGAAGGATTTAATGATAACTCATTTGAGGCAGGATTCCCAAGGATGATGTAGGTCAAACATGACAAAGGCTGAGACTAAGTCCAATATGAAGAAATAATGTAAAGTCCTGCTATTGCAAGTAATCTCTGATGAATCCTTCTCTGAACTATGTTTCTTGCCATCAGTGAAAGAGAAGGAAGTTGAGGAATTGCCACTGGCATCAGAAAATTTAGGTTATATTAACACATCAGGAAGATTAATCATTCATGTCTTTAAACACTTGTTAATATCACACTAAGAAATAAAATAATTAAATGTGTACCCTTAGAAATAGCACATGCATAATTTTTAGCTATAAATGAGTTACTCTGTACAAAAGTAATTGTACAAATGATTGACTAGATCTTTATTTTCAGATAGTTTCCCCCCAAATAATAAAGATGGATTTACATAATCTATTAATAATTTTTCCCAAGTTCACTTTTGCTAATTGACCCCTACAAAGGTTTAGCTCAGGCAATGGTAAAAACCAGATGAAAAAAGCAAAGACTGGATAGGAGATGTGAACTATTACATTTTGAATGGATAATCAATGAGGTTCTACTGTATAGTACAGGGAACTATATCCAGCCTCTTGGGATAAATCACGATGGAAAATAATATGAGAAAAAGATTGTGACTTTGTCACAATGTCACTTTGCTGTTCATCAGATATTGGCACAATATTGTAAACCAACTATACTTTACTAAAACAATAAATTTTAAATAATCAGAGAATGGAAAGGAAAATGTCAACTTAACTTGCATTTAATTGGTTTGACTCAATTACTTAAAAATAACCAACAAGCAAGACCAATTGCTCACTCCCCCACTTCTAAGAAGTAGAATGGGAGGCCCTACCTTTATTTCGAATAACTAAGTGGGCCCAGTTGTTTTATGTTGTAATTGGTGTTTGTTTCCTATAATGTAAAAGTTAAATACCACTAGCCTATCATTGACAGATCATAGTAAAGAAAAATGAGGTGTTATATTTGACACAATGAACAGATCACTGGCACCCAGTGGACTGAAGCATGTGGTTGTTCTTGACTCCTGAGGACTTAAACAATGTTGAAATCATTAATAAACTTTAGTTGAAGAAGCAGACAAAAAAGGAAAACACACCTAGGGAAAAACATACAGGTTGTACAAAATAAAAAGGCGTAGGAGATAAGAAATCTAAATCAATATTACAAATGTAGGGAAAAAGCACATAGAATTGAATAAATCATAAGAAGACCTTCAAGAAGAATGCATATTTTGTGAAGAAAAATGGACAGTTTCACAAATATATGTGAATTGAGAAGACAGGGAAGGAAGATTATAAGCCCCTTGAGAGAGACTGAAATGAATTCAATGACAGAAGAAGCAAATGCAGCACAAAAAATGAATTACTTATTTGTTTTAGTGCTCACTGGGGAAAGCTTGAAGTTGTACTAGAAAGTGGAAAGTTTCCCTGGGGGAAATGGCAAACTCCTAAAACCAAAGAACTGGAAAATCATTTACATAGGTAATAGCTCATTAGAATGAAACCTACAGTGCCTTTAAATTGTTTTATTGGGGCAAAATTTTCTTGAAATGATTTCAACTGTGAAAGCCCCTACAAATTGATAGATTTAGGGTGAGTACTCAAGCAGATATCTGCACATTAAAAACTACAGAGAATTATGTTTTATGCTCAGAGATGCGCATCAGAGTATTATTTATAAGAAAGAGGTATGAGGAGTTTTGTAAAAATACAGAAAGAAGAGAGTGGTTAAACACATCATAAAATTTGTATAACAAAATATTGTACCAACAAAAGAAGGCTTATAAAATTCATTGTCAATGTCAGAAAATGCGTATAATATTAAAGGAAGTTTCATATATAAAATAAATTTGTGAAAGATAAAAAAAAAAGAAAAAAAAAAGACTGAGGAGATCCATGATAAATGTTAAATGTAATTATCTCTTATTGGGATATTGAGGCAATGGTTATTTTTATGTTTTTTCACTTTTCTGGATGCTCTGATTAGTACATACTTTTTAATATGCCAATATATGTTGAATATGAATTTACAGTTTAGAAATAAGTATGTGTGTAAAATTTTAAAAATCAACTAGTGCTGTAAGACTTATAACTGAAATCAGCATTTTTTTGGTCCACCTTTTTGCTGGCAGATGGGTGCATTGGCCCAAAGAAGTGGGTGGATGCCCTGTACCCTGCCCCCATCCACTTTATTGGGCCAGTGGACCCATATTCCAGTGTAGGATGCTAAGAGCACCCAGTCTCCCCTTGTCAGTCCTGGATCAAGAGGGAGCCACCAGGCCCTGGAGATTGTATGCTCCCCTGCCCCACCGTGCTGGGAACCATCTGCGCAGAGGTAACCCTGCTCTTGGGAACAGACAAAAGGGAAACCCCAGTTGAAAGATCACCCCAACTCAGTTTATCCTTCTCCCCCAATTCCCTCCCTCTGTCTGTCTTGAGGACCTTGTTCCTGAGTGCCTAGATATGAGAACCTGTGGGTTTTCTCTTGGGGTGGCGAGGTTCTCTGGAGAGTAACCCCATCTCTTGCCCGAGGCATAGGTGCCTTTTCTCAGAGTTCTTGGGCTCAACAAGGCAGATGGTCTGATGGATCATATTTTGTAGGACACAGGCCTTCACAGATGTTTTATGTTTGTTCCAGTCTTCTGCAACGCTGCCTGTGACATGAGCCCAGTCCCCTGCCAGGGTTGCAAGGGTGCAATAAAGGGGTAGAATTTCTGGGAGTCAAATTGCTTCTTAACTAGACCGAACAAATACTGCTTTTATACATCCTCTAAATCTCTGCCTTCAAAAATAACTGTTTCTTCAACTTGAACTATTCCATATTCTGTGACTCATTTTTATCTTTCTTCTTCCTTTTGGCTACTGGCTTAGCTTTTCACTTTCCCTGCTGTGCTAGGTAAATTGTAATGTGTCCTGGTTTCCAGCTATAAACATTCCCTGGACATCATATCCACTACCATTCCTTTCCAATTTTCTTTGTCTTTGGGAGTTTATTCCTGTTCTTCCTGTTACCCTCATTATATCAATTTTAGAGGATAAAATTATATTTAACCACCACATTAAAAGAAAATATACTTTAAAAAATTTAATGTGCCTGATTTCCACCCATGTTGACAAAAATTATAAAACCAATTAGTAGTTATGTTTTAATTGTATTATGAACAATTAATTATCTTTGTTAAGCAAAGTGGAAACAAAATTAAATGAAATAAAATGTTAACATACATTTCTTCAACACAGAGAGTCCACAAACATGAATAAACAATTTGGGAAAATAGGGGGGATAGCTATCTCTTGCAGTGTACTGGGTGTTCATATTTATGTGTAAAAGGTACATTGCTCCTTAGAAACCCTAGTTAACATTGTATCTTACAAGCACTATTCTTTGTCTGGGTCCAGAGTGAGATTTTTGTCTTCTCAAAATTCTCAGCATGTGGGATTTTGTAACATGCAAGTGGAATTGTGCTGCTCACTTCTCTGATCCATATATAAGCTTTCAGTCTTTTGTTCCCAGAATAAAAATTTCTGGACTGCATCTTCACTGTAATATATGCCCATAATAAAGAGAAACTCTACCTCTCTGGAGAATCACTCAGCCAAGGAAGTTCCATTTTTATGAGGAAGCAAATCCCTCGAGAGGAACCTTGATTGGCTTGGAATCTAAAAACAGAATTTTTGCTGGAGGATGGACAAGGGCATATCACAGTGGTCCTGCACTATTATAAATTGATACTGATAAGAATAAAACTTGTTAATAATTTGCTCAAGTAATACTTAAAATATTGATTTATGGGTACTCTACATTGCTTACAATACTATCCCAACAGTTGCTAATTCTATTTATACTGTAGTAGTACTAAGAATATTAACATGTGACAATATTCGCATATAACAGGTAAGATAACTATTGAGCAAATTGCTAAATGTACTGCAGCTATTTGAGCAGCAGACCAAAGTGTGGAACTGCCGTCCAGTGAACTGAGCCCTGAATTCTTTTAGCTGCACAATTCTGCACCCTTTTTATGTGCTCTGCACTCACAGACACCTCACATACTTTGTTCTAAGATTATCTCCATGAAGGTTTTTTTAAATATTTATATTGCTTTGTAAATACTGCATAGTTCCTTTCAAGTTGACAGCAAATTAACTCTCTATGTCATTCATTAAATCTATTCTTTCTTCTAGTTAGCACTGCTTAGCAACTAAAATCCTATTTACTATTCATGTTTCCATAAAATCTGAATTTCAGACTTCTTAGCACTTTTTAAAAAATATGTGTATCTATCTCTGTGATATTCATTTCTCATTTTGTGTTATTTTGCTTTTGTTATCTTACTATCATAATACTATCTTACTATCTAGCAACATAAATAAATCATTTTATTCTGAAATGATACATCCTTTGTGGTGCTGAAAAATAAATAGGTTTTTAAGTGGAGAGAATCATCGGCAAATGCAGCATTTTCAACATAGTGTTGAAAATGATTGCCAAATGGCATTGAAGGATGGATGTTGTCTACTGTTAACTGTCCTCCTAGAATGGAAGGGATCAGCAGTTTTATGTCTGGTGAATCTCTCCTCATCTCATCTGGCCCCTGCCATGCAGTCAGTTCCTACTCCAAAAGTCTTCGTTGAAATGAGGCCAAAATTTAGCAAGGTGAGGCTTTGTTCATATGATGGTCAGAGGTGCCTCAGGGTCAGTGGAGAAAGCAGCCTCTTGGTTATCAAAATTCTTCCAGGATGCCTGATAATGAGAAGTGAGTAAACATTGACAAATGATGAGGATTTTCAAGGACCTCAACAGTCATGTCATTAGGGTGAAAGACAAGTAATAGGGGAAAACAATGTATGTACTTGGGGGAGATAGTTGCCCCCCACACTGGACATAGGACCCAGTCTGAGTCATTGCCCCCTTGATTTTATCTAGGTTGATTTAGTGGGAATCATAAAACTGAAATATATTTCTATTGTTTATATTACAGTTAGTCGATGTCAACCTTAAGGCTGGCAATTTTTTTTTTTTCTTTTTTGGTTTTCTTTTTCTTTTCATGGCCCACCTGCAGCATATGGAAGATGGAAGTTCCCAGGCTAGGGGTTGAATCAGACTACAGCTGCAGGCTTACTCCATAGCCTTGGCAACACTAGATCTGAGCAACATCTGAGACCTACACTGCAGCTTGCAGCAACACCAGATCCTTAACCCACTGAGCAAGGCCAGGGATCAAACCTGCATGCTCATGGACGCTATGTTAGGTTCTTAACCTACTGAGCCACAATGGGAACTCCTTTTTCTTTTATATTATGAACCAAAACAAATTTTAAAGCTGAAAAAATTTACATATTTTAAAAATCTTATGATATTTCCCATGTGCTAAGTAAAGTAGATATTTACTAAATGCTTGAATTTTTTTTTTTTAAAAAGAAATACAGTTTCATTATTTCCTTGGGGGAATAAACATTTTAATGAACTAATTTTGAATGGAAACATACACATACATTTTATTTTTGCTCGTTTTGTCTATTGATTGACATTGTACATGTAAAATTAGCCTCGCACTAATGGTGGACACTGACCCATTATTTTATATTGCCTTAGCTGAGAGTGAGTAGTTTATTGCATAAGGTAGCATTTACCCCTCTGCTTTTTAGTTTCCTCAGGTGTAAAATGAGAATATTTGAGGACATGATGGCTAAAACATTTTCTAGACTATTTTCCATTCTAAGTCTGTTAGGTTCATGCTGGTACTAATGCATACATAATTTCTTCATTTCATCAATATTCTCCTCTCAGACGGAATTGCTTTATATTTATATATTCCTTGTCCCTGTACATTATATATTTATAAGCTTGAAGATTCTGTGATGTGCTTATGCTATTATGATGATACTTTCTTTTGTTTTCTGATGCACTAAGTCCACAGTGTCTGTGCTGCTCTTTGTTTCCCATCTATTTAGGTTGTGGATACCTCATGATTGGGTTGAAGTGAATATCTTCATCTGTCAGTGGCTTATTTAGGTCTCAGGACAGATGCTCCATTTTTACAGTTTACTCTTTTTTTTTTTTTTTCCTCCCATTTCATTTGTACAATTTACACCCTTAATGCAGGGACTCGGATGATGCTTTTTGCATTTTCTGCTGATTTTTCATGGCAGTTTGGCCCATTATTCCTGATGGACTTCTAAAATCACTCACGAGCTCCTGTGGAATTGCTTGTGTCTGTTTCTTGAAGATGTGAAAACTTAGTTACCCAAGGGATGTGATCATTTTCTGGTGTTTTTTCTGTTCTTCTCCCAACACGCAAGGCAACATGTCCTTGCCACAATTTTGCTTCTCATATTTTATCTGCTGGATTCTTGAAAAACAGTTCATGGTGGAATTGAGAAGCAGTGGTTTTTGTTGTTTGTTTTTTCCTTGACGTTCTCTCCTTCTTTTGCATTCATCAGCACTGGCCCTTGTTAGAATGAATTTACGTGCAAGTTTTCTCTGTGAATATTGTTTAACCAAGTCAGGTATCTATTCTCTGAGAGTACAGTGAAATGCAGTAGGACTGTTTTAAAATGCTGGAGGTGAGTAAATGGGTAGTAATTGTGCACTAACTAGCTGATATCAAGTTTTACTATACTTAATGAACTTCAGTGCTACGTGAAAGATGGCCTTTTTGAACTTTTTTTTAAAAAAAAATTGAAGTAAACGTCATTTACAATATTGTGTTAGCTTCAGGTGTACAGCCAAGTGATTCACTTATACATATGTGTACATATATACATACGCACATATATATATTATTTTAAAGTCTATTTTCCATTATAAGTTATTACAATACATTGGGTATAGTTCCCTGTGTTATACCCTAGGGACTTGTTGTTTATTTGTCTAATATATAATAGTGTGTATCTGTTAATCCCAAATTCTAATTTAAAGATGGCCTTTTTGATTTGTGTACGTCATGCTATAATACCTAGAAAGAGAAGGACGAATGGAAACAATTTAAAGAAGGCTGGCAAGGTGGTAAAACCATGCTCTAGTCTTTAATTCCTTCTTCCAGTCTCTGTCCACATTTTCTGTATGAAATAGATCAGCTCTGTCAAACCAGTAAGAGACCAAGTCACACAGCCCATTTTGCATTCTGTATTTTCTCCTTGGGTATTCCCATTGTTTAATGATTGTGTTTTCTTAGGGATAATTTGATCACAAGACACAGAAAACTACTCCATTTCTAGAAAAAAAAAAAACAGAAAAAAATCTCATGGAAATCAACTGCAAAAATGTTTAGCTAGATTTAAAAAAAAACTATAACATTCCCGGGTGTTGGTTCTGTCTTTAAAGGATTTCTTGTTTTGCTTCTCTGTGCCTGCTTTATTACTGACCTCCTCTGTAGTCTAAGTTTTGCAGGCTATTTATCGATAGTTTGTTAGAACTGCTTCAATATGCAGTATTTTTCTCTGATCAAGCCAGAGGAAACCATTCCCTGGTCTGCTCCAATTTTATCTCCCTTCTAGACCAGCTTGTTGAGTCCCTGAGGTCTCAAATTCTCTGATCTGCTAGCCTAAGCATCTTACCAGAGCCTATGGAATTTTCTTCCTCAGACACTTTCCTCTGAGGACCATCCATGCAGGAGCCATGTGCACCCTTGGGCCCTGGCGTTGGTTATGGACAGAGGTCTGCAGGGCATGGATGGACCTTGGAGGTGTGAGGCCCTGGCTTTATGGAAAAAGCTCAGTGTGGCAAGAGAAGGGAGGCAAGCCATGATCCAGGGCCTTTGGCTGGCCAGTTCTCCCCATCTCTGCATTCTTCCCGAAAATGTTGACAAGTCTGAGAATTATATTTTTATTTCTTCTTCCTCTTTTTTTTTGGGGGGGGGGGTCGCACCCACAACATATGGAAATTCCCAGGCTAGGGGCTAAATCAGAGCATAGCCACAGGCCTATGCCACAACCATATCAACACCAGATCAGAGCTATGTCTACGAACTACACCACAGGTCATGGCAATGCTGGATCCTTAACCCACTAAGTGAGGTCAGGGATTGAACCCACATCCTCATGGATGCTAGTTGGGTTTGTTAACCACTGATTCATGACAGGAACTCCAAGTCTGAGAACTCTATATACAATTCTGCCATTGTAATGATATATTTATCAACACAGGAGTCTGGTACATATTGTAAACAGTGTGTTAAGCTTAATTTTGTAACATTTAAATATTTAGATCCATGATATATGGAATTCCATTTGCATTTTTGTCCTGGATCCTATGGCTACTATAGTGGTAGCATGCCAAAGTGAGTATCTACAAAATATCCTTGCCCTGAACTAACTGACTTAGTCTTTCTGTCACATTTCAAATTCTCTTGTGGTAGAAGTTAATTTCTCTAAACTGAGTGATGTATTTATGCTTAAAGATTTCACAGGTAGGTCCAACTCAAGTTGTTTAAAGTTAAATCTGTTACTTTCCTTATTTTATTTTTGTCTTTTTAGGGCCGCACCCATGGCATATGGAGGTTCCCAGGCCAGGGGTCTAATCGGAGCTGTCTACACCACAGCCACAGCAATGCTAGATGTGAGCCACATCTGCGACCTACACCACAACTCAAGGCAACACCAGATCCTTGATCTGCTGCGTAAGGGCAGGGATCGAACCCACAACTTCATGGTTCCTAGTTGGATTCATTTCCACTGCACCATGATTGGAACTCCCACGTTACTTTCCATTCTTAATATGCTACTTCTATATTTCATTCACACAAGATGTTCTTTGTGAGAACATTCTGAGTCAGGCTCTTTGATAGTCACAGGAGCAAGATGCTGAGCAGAATGGTACACAGTCCTTGTTTCAAAGCAGTGGAAGAGACAAGGTCCATGTTTGCACAGGAGGCGCCATGATCTGCTTCTCTGTCAATCCTCAGATCTTAAATATATTCACGATTTGGCATCTTAGCTGCAGCTGATCAGGTATCAACCTTGGTTGATTTTTACCCCTTGTTTTTCTCTTTGTCCACTTTACTTATCCCTACTGTCACTGTCTTGATTCAGTCCTAGTTACTTTCTCTCAGCTGGACTCTTGCTTGAGCTTTTATCTGTTTGTTCTCAAATACCTTTCTAAAAACAAGAAAAAAATGTCACCTTCCTTACTTATTTCTAATTTGTGAATTCTTGCTTGCTGCTCCCATTTCCTTACCACCCTCACTTGCTCATTCCTTTCCCAGACAAAAACTATCTATTTACTGATGGATTAAAGTCTAAGTGACTGTGGGAGAGAGGACCTTCCATGAAGGCTTGGCTGCTTACCTTCTTCCTATATTGGTCCCCGTTCTCTCAACTAGAAAAAATAAATTTCACCAGCACCAACCTCTTCTTTCTGTTCCTTTGCTCCAGATACTTTCTGTACCTAGAACACACCTTCTCAACAAAATTAGACTTTTTTTTTGGTCTTTTCTAGGGCCACTCCTGTGGCATATGGAAGTTCCCAGGCTAGGGGTCCAATCGGAGCTGCAGCCGCTGGCCTATGCCAGAGCCACAGCAACGCGGGATCCGAGCTGCGTCTGCAACCCACACCACAGCTTGTGGCAATGCTGGATTCCCAACCCACAGAGCAAGGCCAGGAATCGAACCCGCAACCTCATGGTTCTTTGTCAGATTCGTTAACCACTGAGCTACGATGGGAACTCCCAAAATTAGGCTTCTAATCTCACCTACCTCTCACTCCAAATATACAATTAAGTGTGGTTAAGTCCCTTTTTGATGTGCTTTTATTGCAAGCACTCCTGCATACAACTATCAGAACATCTACCTAACAGTGAAATAATACACATACACACACAGAGCCACACGCACTCCTAAAGACAATCATTCCACAAGATTTTAAATGTTCAAGGGAAGCATTATTTTTTTAATAGAACAGATCATCAATAAATATATAACTAAACCAAAAAAAGTTTGGTAACTTATGACTTCTTAGATATAACCTATCAAAGTTCCCTTTCATTTTAAAAAGGTTGATCTTTTTTGTTCTTGTTTATCTTGTAGCCCTTGATGCAAACTTTTCCAGAGGAAACACTTATGTATCTAAAACAAATCCTAAGGTAAATAGTGTTGCTTTGAATTCGAGCAGAATAAAAAAAAGGTCAGAGATTTTCACCTAGATCCTTGCACTTACACTGAGCGAATTGAGGCTATTCATCCCTGACATAAATCCATTAAAAACTCTTCATCTTCAGATGTCTTTAGCTTGCTAATGGGGATTTGTTTTAAGTATCTAAAGGTGACCTATATTCTAGGGAAGTTTATACCATCACAGGAATGAAGGAATGACCTGGGGAAACTGTCTCTGGGTATGTAGATTACTGAATGTAATCCTAAATAGCTTGGCTCCCAAGGTGTATGCCTTGTTTCAGGAACCCAGCTCCATTGGCAGGATGTAGAGATGATAATGGCATATCTAAGATCCCAAAGTCCCTTAGGTTTGTCTTAAGTTTTACTTATATGAATTAAATAGCAGCATGATGTAGCCATTCAATTTAGCCATTTCAAATCAAGTGGATAGATGACAAATATTTCAGTACAGAGGAGTTTCTGATTTTCCTTTGATTCTTTTTTTGTTTGATAAGTGTGAAATCCGGAAGTGTGTTTATTAGTTTTCAAATGCTTGGTTATTTTCTATGTTTCTGTTATTAATTCTTACTGTAATTCTATTGTGTTAAGAGAACATATATAACTATAGTTTTTGTGAGATTTATTTTCTAGCCTAGAATATGGTCTATTAGTATAGAACATGTTATATATAAGGAATAAAAAATAGATGAAATAGAATCATTAAGCAATTCATGATATCTTTACAAACAGATAAAGATATGTTTATGTATTAAATATGAAATAGCTAATAGCTAACATTATCTAATCTGCTATATTTACAAATTATAATGTAATATTAAAAACATAAAAAAACAGAGAGACAGACCAATGGAACAGAATAGAGAACCCGGAAATAAACCATGACACCTATGGTCAATTAATCTTTGACAAGGGAGGCAAGAACATCAAATGGGAAAAAGAAAGTCTATTCAGCAAGCATTGCTGGGAAACCTGGACAGCAACATGCAAAGCAATGAGACTAGAACACACCCTCACACCATGCACAAAAATAAACTCAAAATGGCTGAAAGACTTAAATATACGACAGGACACCACCAAACTCCTAGAAGAGAACATAGGCAAAACACTCTCTGACATCAACAGCATGAATATCTTTTCAGGTCGGTCTCCCAAAGCAATAGAAATGAGAGCAAAAATAAACCCATGGGACCTCATCAAACTGAAAAGCTTTTGCACAGCAAAGGAAACCCAAAAGAAAACAAAAAGACAACTTCCAGAATGGGAGAAAATAGTTTCAAATGATGCAACGGACAAGGGCTTAATCTCTAGACTATACAAGCAATTTATACAACCCAACAGCAAAAAAGCCAATCAACCAATGGAAAAGTGGGCAAAAGACCTGAATAGAAATTTCTCCAAGGAAGATATATCGATGGCCAGCAAACACATGAAAAAATGCTCAACATCGCTGACTATAAGAGAAATGCAAATCAAAACTACCATGAGCTACCACCTCACACCAGTCAGAATGGCCATCATGAAGAAGTCCACAAATAACAAGTGCTGGAGGGAGTGTGGAGAAAAGGGAACCCTCCTGCACTGCTGGTGGGAATGTCAACTGGTACAGCCACTATGGAGAACAGTTTGGAGATACCTCAGAAATCTATACATAGAACTTCCATATGACCCTGCAATCCCACTCTTGGGCATCTATCCGGACAAAACTCTACTTAAAAGAGACACGTGCACCCGCATGTTCATTGCAGCACTATTCACAATACCCAGGACATGGAAACAACCCAAATGTCCATCGACAGATGATTGGATTCGGAAGAAGTGGTATATCTACACAATGGAATACTACTCAGCCATCAAAAAGAATGGCATAATGCCATTTGCAGCAACATGGATGGAACTAGAGACTCTCATACTGAGTGAAATGAGCCAGAAAGACAAAGACAAATACCATATGATATCACTTATAACTGGAATCTAATATCCAGCACAAATGAACCTTTCCACAGAAAAGAAAATCATGGACTTGGAGAAAAGACTTGTGGCTGCCTGATGGGAGAGGGAGGGAGTGGGAGGGATCAGGATCTTGGGGTTATCAGACACAACTTAGAATAGATTTACAAGGAGATCCTGCTGAATAGCATTGAGAACTATGTCTAGATACTCATGTTGCAACAGAATAAAGGGTGGGGGGAAAAATGTATACATGTTAGGATAACTTGATCCCCTTGCTGTACAGTGGGAAAAAATAAATTAAAAAAAAAAAACCATAAAAAGAGGAGTTCCCGTGGTGGCAGAGGAAATGAATCTGACTAGGAACCATGAGGTTGTGGATTCCATACTTGGCCTCGCTCAGTGGGTTAAAGATCCGGCATTGCCGTGAGGTTGCATGCAGGTCACAGACATGGCTTGGATCTGGCATGGCTGTGGCTGTGGCTGTGGCCAGCAGCAATAGCTCTGATTAGCCCCCTAGCCTGGGAATCTCCATATGCCGTGAGTGTGCCACTCAAAAGACAAAAGACAAATATATATATAAAGATATATGTTCAAGAATATATGCAAAATTACTATAGTTTAGCCAAGAAATAGGTTATGATTTAGACAGAATATTCTCTCTTTTTTTTTTTTTTTTTTTGGCACACAAACAAAGGACAGGCCATAGGCAAGCTGCATTACATTTATTGAAACCTTGGGAGTTATTGTTTCTTTCTTATGAAGAAAGATTTAGGAATTAGTGGAGTCAGGTCATAGACTCAAGGGATAATTTTAAGAGCTTGACAATGAGACATAGTCATTAAATCTGGGCCAATAGAATAAAAGAAAATACGTCTTCATTGACTTAGCCAACAATATGAAGACTTTAATTTAAAATTCATGTAGATGAAAATTTTAATTAAATTTTATTGTAGTCTATCATTAGACCAATTCTCCTTGGACTCAGAACTCTCTAGTTGAATGCTGATACAAATAATCTAGTAAGAGGCAATGTGTCCAATTTATGAAGGACTGTATTTGCAAAAGTTTGCAGCTCAATCTTAAAATGTGTATCAATTCGCAGCAGCAGATGCCTGTGTGAAACTGATAGCCCCCCAACCAGGACTGTGCAGGCACAGAGCTGGTGGTCTCTGGAGAATAATAATAGAACTTCTTCTTTATTGAGCACTTACCTCTGAGGAACTAAAGTGATTTACAAGAATTATCTCATTAGTTCACATAATACTCTTATGAAGCAACTAGATGGAAGCTGATAGGGTCTTTGCTTTTTAATAGAATTCTCTAGGTAAAGCTGGAGAAATTTGATTAGATAGATGAGCTGGATTCATAACATCCTCATCTGAGAAACTATCTTCCAAACTTTGAAACATTATTAACATTCAAAAAACAATTTTATAAATCCTGAAGTTTATACAGTACATGCCAGCTCAAGGGAACTGGCCATATATACAGGCGGTTTTGACAAGGTACAATTTAAGAACTCTGATTTTATAGATTTTCTATTAAATCCAACAAGTACATTTTGAAAATCTGCTATATAGGAGAATGAACGTTAAAGCGTGTTATCTTTTGCAGAGATATTTTGATCTTATTGGAAAGATAAAAAGAGAAAGGCTTTTTAAGGATATCACAAATACATACATGCTGGGAAGATGTCTCTGTCTCTGTCCCTGTTCCTATCCATCTACCTACTTACTTATAAAATAATAATATAAAAGGCAGAAAGAGTTATTATCGCTCAGGAATGAATAGGATATGATAAGCAGATAATTCTAAGTAAAGGTTGCTTATAAACACGGTTTCCCATATTATATTTTATTTTTTTGGCTGCCCCGTGGCATGCAGAAGTTCCTGGCCAGGGATCGAACCCAAGCATAAACAGTGACAATGCTGAATCCTCAACTTCAAGGCCGCCAAGGGAACTCCATCCCACTTTACTTTACATGAAATGCACATGCCTCATGGTGGCCTTCGAAGTTCTGCAGGGATCGCCTTGATTAACTGTCCAGTCTTATCATGTAGAGAAATGTCCTGTATTTGACCCGCTCTCAAGCTTCTGACTCCTTTGCCGTATCAATTTCAGCTGATGACATTGTACCTGATTTCACTAAGAAAATAGAAGCCATCAGTAGAGCATTTCCACGAGCCATTGCTCTCATATTTGCAGATGTGTCCTCATCTCTTCTCGGGCACTCTGGCTCCTCCAGCTGGATACAGATGAACTATCTGCCAGTCTGTCTTTGACCTCAGCCACACCTGTCCCCCATCATGGGATCCCCGCTGCCTGTCACCTGCTCAAGGCTATGCCTCAGGAATTCCCCTCTGCTGATGAATCTAAATTTCCTTCCCCACTGAATCAGTCCTCAGATGTGCTCTTATTTATTCCATTGAAAAGAGCATTCTTGATGTTACTGGCTTACTTCTTTTCTCACTTTAATAGCAAAAATCTTCGAAGGAGTTGACTTTACTATCACTAATTATTTTCTTTCCTCCAATTTTCCCTTTCAGCCACTCCGTGCAAATTCATGTTATTGAGGTAAGCAGTGACTTGCAGACTATTAAATCCAGGGGTTAGTCCTCAGTCCTCTCCTCCACTGACATATAAACAGCATTAAACAGAAGTGATAACTCCCTCCTTTTAAAAAAATATTATTTCACTGGGTTTTCTCCCTTGGTATCCCTCCTGCTTCACTGGCTATTTGGGCTCTGTCTTCTCTGCAATTTCCTTTAGATCTTTCAAATTACCTAGCATGGTGTGGAGGGATTAGCAGTTCATTTTTTATTCCATATGACATCATATCAAAACTGTTCACTGTTTCTAGTCTATTAACATACAAAATTTGGTTTGTATTAATACTGTGGTTGAAGATTTGTTTCAGTGAAATTTTCTTATGACCTCAGCTATTAAGGGCTCAGAGAAGACTCCATCAGACAGGAAGCCCATTAACCCTCTTAATGGGATATACTCATCACTGGCTTAGACTTCCTGTGTGCCCCTTACTTTTGGCTTTGATACAGTGAAGCTTAGAACTGTTCTGTTTCAGTGAGAAGACACCCAACTTAGATGCTAAACCAGCCTCAGAGTAACTCCTAGAGTGAATCAAAAAATGCCTCGTGCTCTAGTGATTCCAAAGCACCATCCTCACCCATCCTGCCTGGAAACCTCTTTGGCAGGTGTGTAGGGAGACCTGAGTCATGGGGTGTCATTGCTGGGCCAGCGGTCAATCAGCTTGCCCCTCTGAGTAGCTGTGAAGGACCAAAATGAAAACCACCTTACAGAGAGCCTAAAGTTGAGTGAAGGAGTCTGAAAAGAAAATACTATTTAATCATGGGATCCTAGAGTTTGGGAGAAAGATCAGAACTCCCAATACTGACATAGGGGCCATCAGCATATACAAATAATCTTTGATATCTGCAGTGAAGATGAGCTCATCTGTGGGAAAACCACAGTTTGGGGGTGCCTGGGGAAGCAGGTAGGAGCTTGGGGAGCTAGTCTGTGGCAAGAGATTGAATCATCTTCTCATGCTGTGATTGGAACTACATTGATGAAACAGAGTGAAACAAGCCTCACTTCTGCCCTGCACTTGCCTGTCTGTTTGAAAATCAGAAATTATTCTGCCTAAAACCTAAGGAATTGAACTTTGAATGGATATTCTTTCAGGGACACTTAGGCATAATTTTGAATCTTTATAAGGCCACAGACTTACTGAGAATGTAGTGAAAACTTTGGGTCTTTCCCTAGAAAAAAAATGAAAATGGGTGCACAGAGACAGAAATAATTCTTAAAAAGTCAGAGACCCAAAGGCTATAAGTTGTTTATTACTCAGAGTGAAAGGCTTGGCTGGTGATTTTGTGTATTCATTTGAAGATTTTTGCTGCTTCTTTCTTATGTTCACTTTCGATTTGGTTGTTTTGGTAAAATAGTATCAACTCAAGTTAGGATTCAGTTTTTTAATTTGTGGTTCTTTCCTTTGTTGTATTTTGGTGGGAACAGAAGAATGTGTTAAGTTGGAGAAATGTTCTTATAAAGTGGTAAAGTGGATAACGTACATAATACTCTGCAGTGTACTTGAATCATTCTGCCTTTTCTAGTTTAAGTGAAATAGAAGGAATATTTTAATATTTTAAGAGTATTTTAAAACATTGCCTCTCAAAACTTCAGAAAGACATGGCATGTGAGTAAACAACATTATTTGATAAAAAGCCTTTAATATAATTTTTAAAAGATTTTAAAATGACGAATTTGCTGTATTCCTCTTTTCCAAATAAGAATGAGAACCAAGTATACTTCTGCCTGTTTCTAGGTGAGATGCACAATGGCATGGAACATAGGGTCGGGATGAAAATCTATTTCAGAAATCAACAGCTGTGAAGAGAAGGACAGAGGGGACGATGAGGTCAAGACCAGTTCTTAGGTTTAAGTCAGTGCAGGTAAATTGACAACTTGATCTGAACATCTAATCTGGAAGGTTGCAGTATTTGAGATGTCTCTTTTGAGCTCAGGCAATCGTATAAAACACTTTCAGCGGAGCCAACTGAGGCCAAAGTTGAACTTCCTAGTTAGAGAGAGGGACAAATATTGCTGCCTTTGATTCTATTAAAGAATCTTGAAAGTTAGCCACTTTAAAGATAGATATTAGATATAAAGGTACCACACAGAATCACACACAGAAATGAGTATCATAGTACAATTCAAAAGACATCACTTTGGCTCAAGATCTTGATATAGGATGTTGGCCATACTTAGTGACAAATTCGCTATAGTGAAAGTTAAAAGTTACCTGTAAGCAAATGAGGTCAAAATATGACTTTATCTTTCTAGAAACTGAATGTATAGTTGGGGTGGCTTCTCTGTAAATCTGTGAAAGTTTTCCATCTTTGTCCTTGCTGTATTATTTATCTTGGCTTTCTACAAACTCATATAAAACAGTGCATAAGACTGTTCTTAAAAATAAATAAATATAATAAAATAATACTAAAAATAAGTTGCAGCTTTTGAATCCCAAACTTTGTATTTACAAAAAGAGTTTTTCAGTCATCCTAGATGAACTTTATTCAGAGCTGTCTAATGAGAATATAAACTGAAAAAAATTTTAATAAGAAAGCACAGAAAAATTATTCATACATTTAAAGATCTTTTTCTATTAATGACTATTATTTCTGTTTCACATTAAGGGTATTTGCCAGACTGAAGGTACTCAGTATTTAATTAAAGTTTTATAGCTCAAACATTTATATGCACTTTAATTTCTTGATAGAGTAGCTAGATAACAATTCATGTGACTAATGCTTAAAAATGCTTGAAGAAAAATTAGCTTAGTATGTTCTGAAAATAATTTTTATCTGAAACGCACTTGGAAATGTCCTTAAAATTCCAGGCACACTTGCCTTAAAAAATAAATTAGGATGTGTGTGACTAAAGAAAAAGTAGAGAGTAGAATAAACATATTTTCTTAGTAGATACCTACACTGAATTTTTTCCTGGATACTCAAGACTGACCATTTTCCAAGCCAATTTTATTATCTTTTCCCCTAATATCTATAACCATACCTGCTTCTTTGACTTAGTTACTGGCACAGTATCCATCCTTGCAGGGAACGATGTAACATCTTTAATCACTCCATCTTTCCCTCTTACCTACATGTAATAAATCATCAAATGACACAGACTTTACCTTCTAAACAACTTTTAAACTCATCCTTTTCCTTTTGAATGATTGCTTTCTCCTCCGCCCCACCCTGATGTTTCATTCAGATAACTTCAAAAATCTTCCAAGTGTTTCCTTTGCCTGTGATTTCTTCTTCTTTCAATCTATAATCCACACTTTTATGACAGTTCACTTTCTGAAATGCAATGTTGACCTCTTTATACCTTGCCTTTAGCCTTTCCATGACCTTTTTATATTCCCAGAATCGAATCAGGCCCCTCAGTGGAGACCATATCATGAGTCCCCTGTGATGTGACACCTGCTTTTACCCCTAAATGTATTTCTTTCACTCTCTGCCTCACCCTGAGCATCTAGGCAACATTACCCAACATCAATATCCATTCTTCACAACAATAACATACTTCCTTCCTTCATCTTGAGATGCTGCTTCTCCTTAATTGGCTGTGGAATTAATATGTAATGTTTAAAATCCAACTTGAATAATAAATACAAACTAAAATGGCCATAAGAGTTGCTTCTCCTGATTCTTCCTCATTTAACAGGCCTATTTTAACCCCTGGCAGATGGAATTATTCACCCCTCATGCTTTTGTTGTCTCCTTTATCAAGATATGCTTTAAAATATTTGCATATTTGGAGTTCCTGTTGTGGCTCAGCAGGTTAAGAAATTGACTTAGTGTCCAAGAGGATGTGGATTCAATCCCTGGCCTGGCTCAGTGGGTTAAGGATCTGCTATTGCCACAAACTGCTGCATAGATTGCAGATGCAGTTCGCCTTTGGTGTTGCTGTGGCTGTGGCTGTGGCATTGGACTTCAGCAGGAGGTCTGATTTGACCCCTAGCCTGGGAACTTCCCTATGCCCGAGGTGTGGCCCTAAGGAGAAAAAAAAAGCCTGTTTTCCTTAAAAGACTGTAAGCTCTGTATAAAAGGAATTAATGTCTTCCATTCTGGCAGCTTTTAGTGGGTTCCATATTCTGGCAATCATCTCCTGAATTCTCATTGAAGTTAATTTGAAAGCCTCACCCCTTATGGTAACTGACTTCCAGGCATGCCTTTTCCAGCTTTCTCTCACTGGAGTCTCCCTTTAAGCCATTTGAAACAATATGTTTAAGTCGAAAGACTAAAACAACACGTGTTAAGACTAAAACAATACGTTTTAGTGGTGAACACTTGAAAAAATCATAATTATTAAGAAAATTAGAGACATTTACTTATGTTTCAGCATCTTATTGGAAGTACATTGTTGACATTGCATAAGCAAGGGTGTAACCTCAGAGGCAGAGGTAAGGCTACCCACCTGATGTCCCTGTGCCCATAGGAAGGTAACTTTCCTATTAATGAGTAATAGAAATATCATTTCATTAGTTTCACATTAGATTACTAGTGCTAAAATTTGTATACCAGAAGGTACAAAGTGGCTCCCAACACAGCACTATTTAATAAGTGGATTTTATATAGTTGTGAGACTGGAACCAGGTAATTAAGTATGCGATATAATAACCAAGGATCTAGTGTAGTCGACATTGATGAGGGATTTTCTGTCTTCAAGAAGCAGCCTTCTTGTGTAATCTGAGAACTTTTTTCTGTTTGCCTAAGTTACATACCCCCTCCTACTCTGGTTGACACACCTGTATGGACACACACAACAACACATCCAACACAACGTGTTCGTTTTGTATCTGTCATGTATTGCTTAGGCTTCCACAAAAACATGGCCATTTTTATCATACTCTCTGCCTTCAGTAAAACATACTTTGCATTTTGTAGTGGCAAAAATCACAAACCAAATATTGTGGGTTTTGCACTCAGTTCTGGTGCTCCAATGTTTATGTGGAGAGTATAATTCAACACCGTTAACTCAAAAAGTTGTCTCAGGGCTTTTGTCTCTCCTGTGGTTCAGCTCTGCTCTCTCATATAAGCATACTAGTTTTCATGGCTTCTTTCTAAATTTTGGTCCAAAGACCAAAGCACAACATTTTACTGAAGAGATGGAGAACCAACCATCTGCTTTTATGTTGCTGATACTAGAGTTTGCATTTATTATCAGTGTGTTCGAAAATCACATTAGCTTTATTCTCTTTTTTAAGTGGAAGTATAGTTGTGTATGATGTTATGTTCATTACAGGGGTTCAGGATCCAGCATTTCCACAAGCTCTAGCATAGTTTGCAGAAGTTGCTTGGATCTGGTGTTGCTATGGCTGTGGCATTGGCCCCAGAAGCAGCTCTGATTTGACCCCTGGCCTAGGAATTTCAATATGCTGCAGGTGTGGTCCTAAGAAGGAAAAAAAAAAAAAAGTCCTCCTGTATTATTGTGTTACAGTCAATTTCCTTATTTTTTTTTTAATATTTGCTTAATGTATTTAGGTGCTCCTATGTTGGGTGAATGTACATTTACAACTATTATATCTTGATGCATTAATCTCTTTATAAGTATTTAATGTCCTTCTTTGTTTCTCGTTATAGTGTTTGATTTAAAATCTACTTTATCTGATAAAACTGTTGCTACCTCAGCTTTCTCTTGGTCTCTATTTGCATGGAATGATTTTTTCCCCCATTCCCTCACTTTAAGTCTGTGTATGTCTTTAGTTCTGAAGTGAGTCTCTTGTATGCAGTATCTATATTTTTCTTGTTTTATTCAGTCACTCTGTGTCTTCTGATTGGAATCTTTTTTTTCTTTTTTGTCTTTTTAGGTCTGTACCTGCTGCATATGGAGGTTCCTAGGCTAGGGCTCAAATTGGAGCTGCAGCCACTAGCCTACATCACAACCATAGCAAAGCAGGATCTGAAGCATGTCTTTGACGTACACCACAGCTCATGGCAATGCCAGATCCTTAACCCACTGAACAAGGCCAGGGATTGTACCTGCGTCCTCATGGATGCTAGTCAGATTCATTTCCACTGAGCCATGAAGGGAACTGCTTGATTGGAATCTTTATTCCATGTATTTTTAAAGTAATCTTTGATACCTATGTACTTAGTACTAATTGTTGATTGTTTGGGGGTTGTTTTTGTTCTTTTTTGTTCCTTCATCTTTGCTCTCTTCCTTTTCCATTTGATGACTGTCTTTAGTATTATGTTTGGATTTCTTTTTCTTTATTATCTGTATATCTAAGTTTTTGGTTTGTGGTTACCATGAAGATTATATGTAAATACCTATGTGTTATATAAGTGATTTTTTATGTTGATGATCTCTTAATTTCAAGTACACTCTAATAACCCTACATTTTTACATCCTTCCCTCAGCATTTAATGGTTTTGACATCATGTTTTACATATTTTAGTTTTATGTATCTCTTAATTACTTATTTTCAATATAGGTTATTTTACTATTTTGTTTTTAACTTTGCTACTAGATTTATAAGTGGTTGAACTACCATTTTTAACAAGTGAGGATTTTTCATTTTTTTTTCAGTTGTGGTTTTTTTCTTTTCCACTTAAAAAAGTCGTTTTAACAATTTTATTTTGTATAACTGGATTATCTGGACATTTTTAGTTTTTACTTCTCTGCAAAACTCTGTCTCTTCCTCAAATCTGAATTGAGTTGTAATCTTGCCACAAAGAAAATTCTTGGTTGTAAGATTTTCCTTTAATAAGTTTGAATTTATCATGCCATTCCTTTCTGTTCTATAAGTTTCTGCTAAAAAGGCAGCTAATAGTATTAGGGATGTTCCCTTGTAAAGGAATACTTGCTTTTCTCTTATTGCTTTTAAGATCCTATCTTTATTTTTAATTTTCACTGTTTTAATTATAATGTTCCTTGCTGGAATACTCTTTGGTTTTATGGTTTTATTTTGCTTGAGGATTTCTGTGCTTCCTGGGCTTGGATGTGTATTTCCTTCACCAGGTTAGGGAATTTTTCAGCTATTATTTTATAACGTAATTTTCTGCTTGTTTTCTCTCTCTTCTCCTTCTGAGACTCCTATTATGTGAATCTTAGGAAGCTTGATGTTGTCCCAGAAGTCTCTTGAAATATTTTCATTTTTTAAAATTATTTTTCTTTTCAGTTGGGATTTTTATGGTTCTGTCCTCTAGATTGATAATATGACCCACTCTATCATTTAGTCTACTGTTAATTCCTTCTAGTGTATTTTTATTTCAGTTACTGTATACTATCTCTGGTCTTCTTTTTATTTTCTAACTCTGTTGAATTCTCACTATATTCATTTGTTCTTTTCCCAAGTTCAAGGAGCATCTTATGATCACTACCTTTAACTACTGGGTAAAATTTTTTATCTCCACTTAATTTAGTTCTTTTTCTGGCATTTGTCTTGTTCCTTTGGAACATTTTCTTCTGTCTCCTCATTTTGCCATATTCTCTTTTTTCCCCTATGTATTAGGTAATTTGGTTACATTTCTTGATGTTGGAGAAGTTGCCTTAGGTCAGAGATATCCTATGTGGCCCAGTAGCACACTCCCTGGTCACCAGAACTATATACTCTAGGGGTGCCCCCTATGTGGCCTGAGTGGGGTTGACTATGTGGCTGGTCTTTTAGGTGAAGCTGGTCCTTAATTGGGTGGCTGTGAGGTTGTGCCTTGCATGGTGGTTAAATTCCTGATGATGGTGGGAGGGAGAAGTTTCCTGCAAGGATGGCTGTGGGTGTGGCCTTGGGTATCATGAGGCTGCTGCTGGCTTACTGGGGGACAGATTACCCCCAGCATGAATAGGCTAGAGGGGGGATTCCAAAATGACCCCTGCCAGTGCCAGTGTTACTGCAATGGAATGAGCTCCCCTAAATGGCTGCTGCCTGCATCTTTCCTGAGGGAATAGAGGTTTTAGTTGTCTGTCTCCCCACAATACTGTCCAAGATTAGCAAGTGGATCTGGCACAGGGTCCTTTTAAACTACTACATCTGTACTGGACCCATAGCATGTATGGTTTGGAGTGAGCCCTTTCATAGTGGAGTCTCTATTTCCCATGGGCCTTGGATTTCCTGAACATAAGCTCCAATGGTTTTCAAAGCTAGACAAGGGCTCATATTCCTGGTTAAGGACCCCATCCTGGGGAGCCTTATTTGCAGCTCAGACAGGCTGCTTCTTTGGGAGGATCCTTGTAATTGTGATATTTATCCCATTTGTGGGTGGCTGTCATTTGGGTGTGGGTTTTGACTGCATTACAGCTCTACCGTTCCTACCAACTGGCCCTAGGTATCCACAGCTCCACCTCCAAAGATTCAACCAGTTGTGGACCATGAAGCCTTGTAGTATATATTTAGTGGGAAAAAGCCACATATAAATGGATCCATGTGGTTTACACCTGTGTTGTCCAAGGGCCACTGTCCTTGTAATTTGGTGTATTTGTGAGAGGAAATGAGTCTGAATTGTTCCTGCTGCCCCTTTCTGACCACCTGAGACAATTAGCTTTACGGCAGCTACATGATGCAGTTGTCTTACTGATCTTATAAGGACCAAAATGTTTAGGTATTTTTCAACATGTTCTCCTATTAAGGTGCATGACTCTGATGCTATAATTTTTATTTTAGTTTAATGTAAGATTTAAAAGTATTGGGTGTTTTGTTTTTGGTTTTTGGTTTTTGGTTTTTTTTTTTTTTTTTTTGCTTTTTAGGGCCACACCCAAGGCATATGGAGGTTCCCAGGCTAGGGGTCTAATCAGAGCTACAGGTGCCTGCCAGCCTATGCCACAGCCACAACAATGCCAGATCTGAGTTGTGTCTGTGACCTACACCACAGCTCATGGCAATGCTGGATCCTTTACCCACTGAATGAGGTCAGGGATAGAATCCATGACCTCATAGTTCCTAATCAGATTCCTTTCTACTGTGCAATGATGGGAACTCTTAAAAGCATTGTTTTTAAAAGCATTTCTCCTTTGGAGTAATTCATCACTCCATTCATTATTTTACTAGTCTGGACTTATGTTAATTCCTGTGTATGTTCTGCTGATTATTTAAATGTAAGAGTTGGAGAAGGGAATAGTGATATAGGAAAATGTTTTGTTAAGGCAGCAAATGATGTAAGTTGATTCCCTCCTTGAAAATGTAGCCTTTTTCTCTTGCTCATAAGATATTGATCAGGCTAGAGAAAGAGAAAGGGGTGGTGAGATCAGCCTCTCTAGGTTGGTCTTTGGTCCTCTCTGGTTTGAAGGGCACCAGCTAAGCCTGGCTTAGCTTTCACCTTCCTCATTGTAGGTTCTCTACTAGGGCTGAAACTATCAGGAGATTTTAGGTTTAGCTAAATGCAAATAGAAAAGGAGTATGCTCACCCCCACCTCTTGCTGGCTGTCTTAGAAGAAATTTCCCTCCAGAGGTGGTGGTGACCTCACTGATCCTAAATCAGAGTCCACTTGCCTCCTTCCTCACATTCCCTTTGTTGGCGTCCCAGGCATCCACTTTGGGGAAGAATGAGAGATGAACCACTTGAATGGTAAATATGGTCTTTCTGGTCTTGATATGTTTAGAATACCTGTTTGTATTTAAAACATGGTCATGTTTTTAGAAATCCAGAATCCAATATAAGGCCTTTCAACAGCCCCCTCCATGGCTCATTCTTTCTATGTATTCCTGTTAACAAACACTAAAAACTCACATTTATTCTCTTTTATTTTATTTTATTTTATTTTATTTTATTTTATTTTATTTTATTTTTTTGCTGTTTAGGGCTGCACCCAGGGCATATGGAGGTTCCCAGGCTAGGGGTCAAATCAGAGTTGTAGCTGCTGGCCTCTGCCACAGCCCACAACAATGCAGGAACCAAGCTGCATCTGTGACCTTCACCAAAGCTCATGGTAACGTCAGATCCTTCACCCACTGAGCGAGGCCAGGGATCAACTTGTGTCCTCATGGATGCTAGTCAGATTCATTAACCACTGAGCCATGATGGGAATTCCTCCCTTTTAAAAATTTAAGGCAGTCTAATTTTAAACACCGTCTTGTCACAATACCCTGGAGTTATTTTTTGAGATCAACATTTATAGAAAAAAGTTTATCTCCTTATCAAATATCTCATAAGATTTTAAATCATCCTCAAGATGACCATACCCTATCTCTACCCTTGGGTTTCTAATCAGTCTCTGATGCAGGTAATGGGCTTCACTAAGATTTTTGGATATCTTGGACAGACCTCTGATCTCTGAAAGGCTTGACATTTAATATAAAAGTTCAAGTGTACAGAAAATATTTTTTATGGTTAAAAATAAATCAATATATTCATTTTATTCCTCAGGGCAATTCAAACTCTTTTCATTAATTCAAAGTCCTACCCCATTTTCCCTGTAGCTGTATCTATGTTCCGGGGTACTTTTACAATCCACAGCATTATCATGTTGCTTTAGAATGAATAGAGATGTCTTTGTTCCCCTGCAGTGTGTAGTCCATGGAGACCATTTCTGAGTGGTCCCTTGTTCCAGGGCTGTGGTCTTATTTGAGGCTTGGCTGGGGAATGATCCAATTCTAAGATCATGAGGTGTTGGTGGCCTTCAATTCCCTTGCATGTTATGGGTCTGGGGGGCTTCCCTTAGCCTGGCTGTCATCCAGCTGATTCCATTGTTGCTTGTGAACCTCTGGGTCCTGCCTCCCTTTGTGCGATGTAATGTGTCTAAGAGAAACTCCATAAGGTCATTTCTGACTTTCACTACTTTTTCACAGCTGTGAAGAGTAAAGAAACATTCTGCTCTGTGGCTTGCTGCCTCCTGGGCTTTACCTGGAGAGAAGATGTGACTTTCTTCTGTGCTGGCATTCTCCTATCCTTCTCTGGTCCCATGGAGCATGTCTGTGTCTGTCCCTTTCACTTCCTCTGGACAGTGCCACAGAGGCAGGGCCCTGCTTCCTCCAGTCCCACACTACAACCATTCTTTTCTTCTTTCCAAACTCTCTTCTTCTGTTTGTCCTTCTAGTCAGTGAAATTCTGTCTTGCATCTGGACATAGGGTTCTGAGAAGAAAGTTGTGCTTTTTATCATAGGGAAATCTGCCATTCATACTCTAAACTATATTTATTCTCTTGAGATCTAGGATTTTGAATTTCAAAGTCAAAATGTGATGTTTTTGTTTCATCTTTTTTGTGATGTTTCAACACTTTGATGAGTGAGCAACACAGAGAATGCCCTGGAGCCTACCTAAATGAAAAAAATAAAAAACCCTTTGTCTGGTCTATCCAAATAATACTCCTCTGTAGACATACTCTGAATATGTCTGGGTTTGTGTGTCTGGGCATATTCATATATCTGTATATATATATAATTTTAATTTTTAAAAATCTCCATGCAGTCTACCAATTCTACTAAGAACATAACATGACTTAAATATGTTGTTTTTATTGAGTTCTTAAAGCTCTATTTATCATTGTCTTGCCTAGAAAGATAAGGATGGGAAGACATAATGCGAAGATACTAGAAACTGTAATCATTTGATAGTGTAAACAATATGTCCCACTTTACTTTTTTGGTCCTAAACAAGATAATATATTTTAAATATCACATTAATGACTCTGAAACAAAATATTATTCTTAGAATGGTAAATATGTTTTTTTCCTTCCAGCTTCTTTTTTTGCTTGTAATATGTGAAAACACTGAGAATACACATAAGCCTCATAGCTTACTCCTACTTGAGTAATACCAGTCACTGCCATTACCTGTTGAAGGGCATGGCTGGACCCCTGGGTCCTGAACACCAGCTCCTCAAATGGCAGGGTTCTGTGACTTTTCCTGCTGGTCTCGGCTTTTTTTTTTTTTTTTTTTTTTTTTTTTTTTTTTTTTTTTCAAAATTGTCCACTGCTGTGGTTGCCTAATTATACCACTGCCATGCAAACAGAACTGAGCAGGAGTTTGAGGAACTTTCCCTTCCTCTACCCATCACCATGGTAGATGAAGCAAGTGATCTGGTAGGTACCTGAGGGGTCCAGTCAGCTCCAGCAGAGCTGGGATGCTTAATAGGAGGGGAAAGGATAGTTTTTCTCATTTTTCCCCATCTGAAGCGCCATATGTCAAAGGGCCAATTCTTTCCATTCATACACATCTGGTCATTTGCATCTGGTCAGTAACAGTGTCATCTGGTCAGTGATTCAATGCTTATAAAAAGGGATCACAAAGAATTTTGGTATCAATACATGATTTTGTTAGAGTTGGCCCCCTTCATCTTTTGAACCATGAAAAGCCCATGAACTTTCCCTTCCTGTCAATCTCCAGGCCTAATGCACTTTTTCCTTCCAAAAGAGTCATCTCTTTCTAGAAGTGATTCATAATTTCCTTCAGGTAAAATAAGAATGTAATGGTTATATGAAATTATGGTTTGCTTATAGAAAAAGGTCAAGTAGTTGAACCAATAGGAATTAGGCTTAATTTCTAATGACTAGGTTTTGGGAGTAAAGATATCCATTCGAAGCAAATCTGAGCTCTAAAAATCACGATTAAGACAGATGAGCTGATGAAAAAAAAGTGCCTTGCTTTTGATACCAGAAAACGTGGGGACAGTGTGCTGTCATATGTTGCAGATGTGGGCTGGGTGATGTTTTGAGTCATGTGGCTTATACAGGGACAGGGAATTGATGAGTGGGCCTATCACAGTCAAGTTCTGGTCCAGAAAGGGTTACTACCTCTCTGCAGTCACCAGTATGTCCACTCCTGGAAAAAGTCTTCCTGGGGAGAAGTGGCTGTGCCACCCCTTCCTCTTCCATGCCCTATGCAACTGGTAGTCTCAGCCTCTATCAGTATCTGACATGAACTCTCAGTCCAACCAGATAATGTATGGGTAAAGGAGACTTGTAATAAGCTATGCATACAAGCCCTTAATTTCTCAAGGTAATTCATGAGGTGTCATGAATAACTTAATATTACTAGTTTTATGTGAAACCGCAGTAACACTTATTTATCACAGTTTCCTTTTCTGTGGACAAAATGCTAACTAAACTCTGCTCAATTTTATGCTTTCTTCTTTTTTTGCATTTAAAAAATCAGCTTTATTGAAATACAGTTTACATATAATAAAGCTCACCAGGTCCTTGTTGGTTATCTATTTTGTACATAATAGTGTGTGTCTGTTTAACCTAAAATTCTAATTTATCCCTTCCCTTTGCCTCTCCCTTTTGGTAACTACAAGCTTGTTTTTGAGTATGAGACTTTGATTTTTCTTATAAGAAAATATTTAAGAAATTAAAATTTTAAAATGAAAATTAATTTTAAAAATAAATGCAAGCCTTCCACATCTTTTCAGAGAAAGAAAATTGTTTTCAAGGTAGGCAATTACTGAGATCTTAACAGGTTTTTATCTGCCAAGTAGATGCCTTCCAACCCCCTTCAAGATTTTAATGGATTTCCTGACAGGCATTCTTAGTTGTCATTTCCTGTCTGTCCCTTGCTCCTAAACATCTAGACTGTAGAATTTGATTTCTACCTGTTTACCATTAAGGGGAAATAATTCTTCCTCCACTAGGGAAGCTGAAATGTGACAGTCATTTCATACCAATGGTCTTTTCTAAGCTCCGTAAAACTTTGGGTTTCTGTTTCTTTTTCTACCTGCCCCATCCAAAGGGAGAAGAAAGGGTAGACCAGGCTGAGGTCTTCCTTATGTGCCATTTTTCCATCACACGCTATGCTTTGAACATTAGACTTGATAACAACAAGCAAAAACCAAAACACATTTTTTTCCAGGCTCTTGAAACATAATTGTGATTTGTCATCTTTCTTAGTGAGACTGCAAGTCTTAGTTTCTTAAAAACAATAACAATAATACATGCACAAAAACAACCCTGTAAATTGGCTCACAGAATAATTACAAGAGAAAAATACTACAAAGTATAGAGCATGTAACATTATTGTTGTCATAAGGCCTTTACCTTTATTATACTATTGGTTAATCATGGAAAGTACATTTAGTTATGTTAGAGAGGTGTTAATTATGCAACTATATTGGTGCCTGATACATGTTTATAGAATAATTATCTCCATATCAATATAACTATTAATATTAATGCCATTGAATTCTCATATAATTTTTTTCATTTTTTATTTTTAATGATTTTTATTTTTCCATTATATCTGATTTACAGTGTTCTGTCAATTTTCTACTGTACACCAAAGTGACCCAGTCACACATACATATATACTTTCTTTTTCCTACATTATCCTCCATCATGTTCCATCATAAGTGACTAGATATAGATCCCAGTGCTATACAGCAGGATCTCATTGCTTATCCATTCCAAAGGCAATAGTTTGCATCTATTAACACCAGATTCATAGAATTTTTATATTAGACTTGCCTCTCCTCAATTTCTCATTTGAATGTAATAGAACTTCCTCCGTTTGAAATTTTGCAGTTGTCTATTTTTTATTATGTGTTTCCCTACACTTTGTTAAAGATGATATAGATAATTATAGGTAATGTTTCTATAATAACAGTTACCACTTGTTCTGATCAAGTTGCTAGGCATTGTACTTGAAAATATATGTAAAATTCTCTGTTAATTCTCAGGTAGTAGATATCCCCATTTTATAGTTGTGGCCATGCAGACTCGAAGTACCTAAGTATCGTCCAAAAATACTTAGGTATCTGGAGAGAACATGGGTGAGGGAAGTGATTAACACAAAGCCCAGATTCTTAGCTACCAGGCAACACTGCCTCTATGGATTTTCATCTTGAAACAAAGGCGAGGTTAGCCTGAAATAAGATGCCTATCTGGTCAGGTAGCTTCTCCATGTCCTCTTGTCCATTGTGATAATTCTCATGTTATTTCATTGAATTCTTTATTCATTCAGATAATGTTCTAACAGCATGGAATACATTAGTTAAGGAAAAAAACTCTCTGTAGAGTCTGCATTCTAGAGGAAAAGACAGAAAAAAATATTGAAACAAGTACATGTGTCATGAGTCAAAAGGTATTATGTATTAGAAAGAGTATAATGGAATGAGAAGTGGTGGGAGGTACTATTTTGTACTGTTTTTCTAGGGGGCTTTTTAGTAATAAGGTGGTTGAATCACACTGATTTATGAGGAAAGAGTGCTCTAGGCAGAGGGAATGATAAAGGAAATGCAATACCTTCAGGACAGTGTTCCAGAAACAACAGGGGCTGGTGACACTGTGGACAAGGAGGCCAAAGAGCCAGCAGAGGGAATCAGGACTAAGCTTTCTTTGTAGCCCGAGTATGGACTTAGGTTTTCTTTCAGTGTGAGATGAGAAGCCAAGAGTGTTTTATGTTTTTATTTTTATTTTTTTCTTTTGTTTGTTTTTCTCTCTTTTTTAAAAAATTACTCAATGAATTTATTACATTTATATTTTTACAATGATCACCACAATCCAATTTTACAGGATTTCCATCCCACATCCATAGCACATTCCCCCCACCCCCCATACTGTCTCCTTTGGAAACCATAAGTTTTTCAAAGTCTGTGAGTCAGTATCTGTTCTACAAAGAAGTTCAGTCTGTCCTTTTTTCATATTCCACATGTCAGATTCCACATGTCATTTGATCTTGGTGACACATTGTCTGACTGACTTCACTTAGCATGATAATTTCTAGGTCCATCCATGTTGCTAAAAATGCCATTATTTCTTTCCTTTTAATGGCTGAGTAATATTCCATTGTGTATATGTACCACATCTTTTTATCCATTCTAAGAGTGTTTTAAACAGAAGAGTAGAAACTGGTCTGACTTATATTACAGAAAGATCTTTCTGGGCTATAAATTAGTATGGAGAGTGGATTGAGTTTGGTAAGACTGGACATTAGGGCAGCTCATGCAGGTGAGAAATGATCTCTTTAGTTCATACATGGTTCATCATAGGTGATTCAGCTAATGTTGGAAGATTTCATTTCGTAAAAATGAGAGGACCCTGCAATCAAACACTCTTCCACTGAGCTATATACCCAGGAGGAATCCGAGTGTTTTAGCTGAGACAGGTCTATATATGGGATATAAGAAGAAAAGAGACAAATTAAGTTAAAGTTACTGGCAAGCATAGCCAACCAAACAGTATTTACTGAGATGTGGGACTTTGTGAGTTACCAGGCTGGCACAGCTATTCTCTTTTAGACACATTACATTTGAGGTCTCTAGCCCCTAAATCCAAGGTCTAAAACCTACTGTCTACCAGGCAGGTCTGCCCCACTCATTGTCTTTGTAGACACACAAGCTAAAGATGGCTTTCATATTTCTAAATAGTTGAAAAATAACTAAGTACAATTTTGTTACAAGTAAAGTTTACAGGACATTAAAATTTCAGTGTCCATAAATAAGTTTGACTATAACATAGCCACACTTACCTGTCTATATTTTGTCTATGGCTACTCACCTGCTCCAAGAGCAGAGTGGAGGTGTTGCCACAAAGACCATACATCCTGGAGAGCTAAAAGTATTTATCATCCAATCACTAATCACCCATGACCCAGCTGGTTCCACACAACAACATGCTGACTTGAACTGTAGGAAAGTTGGGCAGCAGCTTTTGACCATCCCTCAGTCAAGAAAGGCATGGTTTTTGCTCACTTCTTTAATGATCTCAATCATGAAAAAGTTGAACTTCCCTGTGAGGTGTAATGGGATCATCAGTGCCTTCACCAAAGGAAGATCACTTACGGTGAAGATTCTCTAAGGAAGCAGATAATTCAGAGAAGGATCTTGTGAGTTCCCCACAGTACAGTGTGTAAGGTCTGGCTTATTTGGTCCAGAGATTTAGGAAGGACCATAGTTTCTTATACGGTCTGATACAACTGCAGTGTTGTCCATCTCTGAGATGATGTTGCATCACCAAAAGTGAATTTTCTACCATTTGTGATCTGTGAAGCACTAAGGAGAAATTCAACACTTTTTAATGAAGTTCAGATTCATCCCCCTCTAACTCCTAAATAGGGCAAATGATTTGAATCCATCCACTTTTAGAAACCAGGGTAGTGGTACTGGTATTAAAAAAAAAAAAGACTTCCATTGCTTCAAAATATATAAGGTGGATAATTTGAGAGACTACAAAATGATCTTCATTTTCTGAGAGCTGAGTGTTCAAGGCCATAGGCATATGCTGCAAAGTCTAATTTCCTCTGAATTTATTCCATATTATTTTTACGTACCTGCTAGTTGTACATCTACAGATCTGATATATATATAGAGAGAGATAGATAAATATATAGATAGATATGTATATAGATATATATACATATGTATATGTATGTATATGAAAAACAAAATAAATTCAATATGTGAAAATACACTTTCTTTAAAACCTTTTATATCTAGTGGAGCTTTTTTCCTTTCTATAAAAAGAGAAATATAGGAGGAGAAATGATCAAATCCCCAGCAGGAAAGTAATACTTGCTGGGCTGCTCTGACATTGGCAAGATTCCTATAAAGCCTCCTAAGTGTGTGAGCTCCAGACTTCATAAAAATGAGTCAGAGCTTGCTCCATGACGGGTAAAATCTTCCATTTCATGAGTTAGTTTTAACTTAAAAAAAACAATTTCTGTGAATTTTGTACTACAGAACCTGCTTCTTACTACTTAATCATGTAAGATTTTTTGAAAGGACATAATATGCTCTTTGCCGTTTGAATATTTCATATGAACAGGAGAGGAAAAATACAGAAACATGCATCACCAAATCTTTTGATTCCACTTTCACCATGGCATGTGTACATGAGACTGGACAAAATTAAATGTGTACATGCGCACCAGTAGTTATAAGCTGCAAAACACAAGGAGGGGACCTTCATAACTTAATCATTTAGAGTGTAGCATAGTTTTGTCCTCCTCATTTACATGGAAAGTGCGGATCACATTTTTTACTATCACCATCCTCATCAGAAACATCACCGTTATCTGTTATTCATTAATCTGCCATATTTCAGTTATACATATTAATAGTTCCATCTAATTTTGATGATTTTTTTGTTTTAATATTGATATCACCAAAATACTATTAATTTTTTATTATTGATAATACCAGCAGTAGCATTTGATAATTAGGTGGAGTTATGGCAGAAGAGTCAAAAGTTCCATTAACTAAATAGAATGCCCCAGAAAAATGCCATAAATCTTTAGAGCCTATCTATACGGATGATTGGATTGGTAATTGTACAGGTCACTTGCTAGAGCATGAATAGTACATAACTGGTCTGTTCTAAAGAGATAGATTATTATGAGAGTGATAAAAGAAACCCTATCAGATCAAATCTAGTAAATTCATATGTCACCTGCTACATGAGCCTCAGTTTTCTGTATTTTTCTTAGTGTTTCATAAATTTTGATCAATTATTTACATAACCTGCAATGAAATTTTCAAAATGCAGTGAAGACTCCAGTTTAGCAATAATTTTCAGATTGTTCTGCATATACGTATTACTAACCTTGGAAGAGATTTTTTTCAGAAGACAGGGCAGAGCATGCTTGTCTTTTATAATAACGTTGTTCAAATAGTTGAAGCCAGCTTTCCTGCTGTACAGGTGCTAAGCTTTTTTTTTTTTTTTTTCTTTATCTGCTGTTGTTCTAGGAGCTCTTTCAGAAAAATCACATATTTTGTCCACAACTATAGTTTAGATATAACAAGTTCATAGGGGTGGAGGTGTCATAGCGTCAAGGAAGCAAGGGAACCCAGCATATAGGAACTGCGTCTGGCAAATTGAAGAAGGAAATCAGTGCAATAAGCTGGAAGTATCATTAAGACTTTCATGTTACAATAATAGTGTTTCCAGGTTTGTCTTGTTGATGGCCACCTAACCCATTCGGTATTGCTCTTTAAGAATATGATTTGGCTTGAGGATGTTACAGTATGGATGTATGGTCCAAGAATGTTTGGAATAACTCCAGGATACAAACATTAAATTCTGACCCATTTTAGGGCTCAAGCTACTCGACTTTGCAAACATGGAGAGAGGGTTTTCTCCTCCATGGCCAAGCTGTGTCTTCACTGTGCACTTTGTAAGCCTCTGTGCTGAGCAGTCATCAGCATTTGGCCTCAGGGAGGTCAGCAGTCTGAGTGGACCTGAAACAAAGAAGCCAAGGATGTGGTGGGGGCAGGTGAGAAACCCTCTGAAATCACCAGGACTGTTTGGAAATGAGGAAAACTTTGTGTCCTGCTTGAGAAAATGAGAGACACAGCACTGAAGTTCCAGGTGTTTGACTTGTGGTCGTCTGGTTTCTTATTTCCTGGGGGATTTCTTTGGTAGTAAACCCAAAACTGCCAGAATCAACGACCAGTTCCCCAAATCTGAGTCATAGGTGCTTTGGCACAAATCTTATATTGGTATTCATCGAGATGAAGTCATACATTTTCAAACTGATCCATGTGTGAAATTTGTTCATCTTTAAAACTGAGTAGGAAAACTTACAACAGCTGGAGTATTAGAACATTTTCCTCTTTTATTGATAATTGAATTTAAAAGGAAATTTTCTTTTTCTTTTCTTTTATTTTATTTATTTATTTATTTTAATTTTCCCACTGTACAGCAAGGGGGTCAGGTTATCCTTACATGTATACATTACAATTACATTTTTTCCCCCACCCTTTGTTCTGATGGAAGTATGGAGGAATGTGAAAGACTATTCTCACTCTTTAATGCCAAATGTTCTCTAAGAATCATTCACAATGTCTCAGTTATCAAAATGTGGGACATATGTCAGATGAATTATTGTATATTTGAAAAGGCAAATGAAAGATGGGGAAGTGTTGTGGTAAGGTATTTAGGCTTAAAAAATTTTGCAGACTTGCCAATATACAAGCCAGAGTCCCAAGGTAATCTCAGCCATAAAAATTATCTATTGACTTTCTTATGTTCAAGAGTTTTCTGGATTTTTTTTCCCTGAACCTCCTAAGTTATTCAAAAACTTCTTTGTTACTTAATGTCAAGTTCTGCATTAACAGGAACAGAGCTAGACATAATTCTTTTATCTAAAAGAATGACAGATTTCAATTATAAAACATAGTTTGACTTCTAATTTATTATTTTATACAAGCTTTAATAATTTAATAATTTTAAATTCCCTCTATAAATTTATATATGTATGTGTATATGTATATACATACATATACATACATGTACATTAATATATTGGAATGAATTAATTTTTTTCTTTTCTTTTTTATCTTTTTAGGGCTGCACCCAAGGCACATGGAGGTTCCCAGGCCAGGGGTCTAATCAGAGCTACAGCTGCTGGTCTACGCCACAGCCATAGCAATGCTGGATCTGAGTCACACCTGCGACCTACACCATAGCTCATGGCAATGCCAGATCCTTAACCCATTGAGCAAGGCCAGGGATTGAACCTGCAACCTCATGGTTCCTAATTGGTTTCATTTCCACTGCACCATGACAGAACTCCCATTCATCATGAAATTTACTGATAAGCATCTAGTTGATAATAAACCTTAAAGATAAAATAAAAAACTGCATACAACAAAATTAAAAGCAACTTCAGAAAATATGATTGCCTTATCTATAGGTATTTAATAAGATTATGCTAAATGTATCCTAACAAACAACTCAGAAATGAACTCAGGAATAATTTAATGAGCAAGAAAAGAATAGAACAATAACCAAGTGATTGAAAATCATATTGCAAAGTGCATTGGATAAATATATATATCATATATATAACTTCTTAAAAAGGAAAATCAGCAGCATTCCCTCTTTATTAGGCAGGAAATGAAAATCAGATGATATATATTTAGTGCATTAAAACTTCTAAATAAAAGACAGATTTTGGCAATGATAGGCATCAAATACGAAAGAAAAGAATTGAGGAAATCTTTAAGTGGGCAAACTAGGTACATACTTGAGATTGCTGTTGGGATTTTGACATTGCCTCCAGCTTTGAAAACTGAGTCCTGGAAGAATTCAATATACTGGGACTTAATTCAGTCAATAAATGGGTCAGTGGTTTACTCAGGTGTCCATCACACCCAGGAAAGGAAGTTTCAGCTTCTCTCTCAAATTTCGTCCATGACAGATTTGTTTAGAGAATGAAAATTACTCCTGACTGAGCAAACTGCTGAGGCTACAGCCTTCACATACGGACTCTCACTGGCCAGGCTTTCATTTGCATTCTACTCTGGGTAGAATGAAGTTGGGTTTGTTTTAATTAACCCATGTTTTATTTCCTATGTAAAAACATCTTATATTGCTAGTAAATCTGCTTTTATTAAGTATCATCCCTGAACCCACATAAATGATGATGGTTTACAGTATGAAAGAGGCAGGCTTTCTAGCCCTTAGGTGATAGTGTGATAAGACCAGTAAGAGCAACATTTACCAAGCACTTATCATGGGCTGGCATCACATCCAGAAAGCCTAGAGACCGCAGATTATGGGACTTGCCCAAATCCCATGGCCACTTAAGGATGGAACCAAGCTTTGTACCACAGCAGCTTAGCTTCAAAGTCTTTGCCCTTGGTCCTTCCCTCTAGTGGTATTTTGTATCTATAACCACCCAGACAGTGACGTGCAAGCACGGAAAAACAGTTGTCATCTCATGTATGTGAATATTTCGTGTATTCTTTGTTAGATTAATTAGGAAAAACACAATTTCTTACACATTCTGCACATAATTCTCAGCCATCCAGTCATAAGCACACACTCTTTAATTCTCCCTTTCTTTTAGTCTTTCTCTTTTTCCAGTTGGTTTTAGAGAAGGGACCATGTCTAATATTGACTCTCTTCCTGCTAGCTTGTAGTGTGGTTTTGGGAGCACCTTGCAGTTCCCTGAATACTGTACTGCTAACGTCGTGGTCATGGGACCCTAAATCATCCCCTTCTGTTGAACTGCAGGTGCCCAACACATAATAAATACACCTTCCTGCCACCCTGTTTTCCATGGCTCTTGGCTCTTAGGGACATTTGGGGCAATTCTGCCTTGAACTTTATTCCCCAGTATGTTTCTTTCCTTTTTTTTTTTATTTTTCTTTAAGAGCCACGTCCTTGGCCTATGGCACTTCCCAGCCTAGGGGCTGAATCAGAGTTGTGAGCAGTAGCCTTTGCCACAGCCACGCCCAGATCTGAGCCACATCTGCAACCTACACCAGAGCTTGCAGCAATACTGGATCCTTAATCCACTAAGTGAGGCCAAAGATGGACCCTGCATCCTCATGAATATTAGCTGGGTTCTTAACCTGCTGAGCCCAAAGGGGAACTCACACAGTATGTTTCTTAGGGGCCATTGTTCTGTTTCCTGTTTGTGGTGCTTTCACTGTCTAACCTGAAGGTAGAGCAGCTACCAGCCTTGGTGCTGATATAGGCAATTTCTGAGATAATTGTGCTGGCCCATTAGGGTTTGTTTGTTTCTACTTATTCGTCAGAAGAAATGACATTAGCCGCCACCTTTCTGACACTCTTGTACCTTGGCCACACCCCAGGCCACTCAGGGTGCTCGGTGCTGCCCTTTGCTGGTAACTGTGGTTTATCATTTCAGCATCTGGGCTGCTCTCATTTATTTCCTGTCTCCTCATGAGGTCACCTCTGTATGCACATCCCCTCTCAGGTTGCTCACTCTCAGCCACTTTCATGCCTTGCACTTCAAAGAGGTATCTTGTCACCTTGATCTCTGGCTTCCTTGGCTTTTTAGTCTTTCCTGACCTCTCCTTTCTCTAAGCCATGACTCCTCTCCATAGATCTTCACTTGCTACCCTCCCTACTTACAGGTAAAACTAACATATAGACTTCCAGGGTGAAAGTGAAAATAATAAAGGATAAGTGACGGAGGTTTCTTTCTTTCTTTCTTTAAAAATGCATTGGGTAAATTTTTAAACTTAACCTCCAAGAAGTTAGCAAATAGAAAAAAAAAATTGAACAAACGGTGAAGAACTCTCCAAGTAACCAAGCTTCAGTAACTTTTGAAAGGAAAGATTCATGGTTTCACATTTTGGTTTCAGTTTTTCTAGTAAAGAAAGGAATTAACATTTCCATGGCCAACTTTTCAATTTTCTATGTGATTAAGTATAGTCTAGTACTATATTTACAACACTTCATGAAAATTCAGGATAAGTGATGTGACTTTAAAATTGTCAAAAATTACTGCTGTGTCCTAATATCTGTAAAAGAATGATTTGGGCAAGGCTGGAAGGTAAACTACAAGAGGTAAAATTTAGGAAAAAAGGAATATTTACTCCACAATGATGAAATATAGTCACATTACACTTTATTGTCTTGGAATGGAGGAAGAGTTTGAAGAAGATTAAAATGATGTTTCCAGGACTTTTGAAGATAGCAACATAAATTGAAGCAAGCAAACTTTTTTGTACTTCAAGTCTCCCACTGGATTCTGCCATGAAATACACATGAGTTATATGCTGTAATATGTGACCAGTGGGGTTCAAAGATCAGTATGGTTATGGCCATTTCACAGTGCTATGTCACTGAACACTAATTTGAAAAATACTGAATAGGTCCTAGATGCTCTAGGTATTCTAGGTGCTGCAGTGGGTGTGAGACACACAGTAGAGGATAACGGCTGGGCACATGAGCATTGGAGTAAAAAGATCAAGCTTCGAGCCCTCTGTTATTTGTTCAAGCTCTGTGAGCTTGACCAGTTTGCTTTACCTCTCTGGGCTTCCTGTAGAAAATGAAAATAAAGTCTCAGTCTCTGCCTTGGAAGTTCTCTTCTCTCTCAGGCTAATGGGAACATACATTTCCCTGAGCATACCTCTGGCTCCCAGGAGCCCCCACGAGCAGATGCGCATTCCTTGAGCACAAGCCCTTCACCCATCACCTGCAGGTGAGAAGGTGCCCTCTACAGTACTCATGAGCACTCTGAAAGCATGTTCCCATCTTTCTCCCTAAACACTTCCAGGCTTGAACTTCTCAACAGATGACTACAGCCCCCATTGCTTTGCTCAATGCAGTTGTCCAGACCACTCTCCTTCACTGCTTGAAACTGTCTCTCTCATGTCATCATGTTAAATTGGTGATTTCAATCAATACATAGATGATCTTTCCAAAGCTCTGGCTCTAGTCCCCAGATAAATCTTGTTTCCTCTCTGTCTTAATCTACTCACTTCTGTAATCATACTCTAATTGTACTGCTTAGTATAGTATCCATTAACCACATAGAACTATTAAAATTTTTAAAAATTAGGAATTCAGTGCCTCAGTTACACTGGCCACATTTCCAGTGCTTGATAGGCACACATGGCTAGTTGGCTACCATATCTGAGAGCTCAGAAAACCTCCATCATTGCAGAAGTTTCTACTGGATACTGCTGCCTCCTAGACTCCTTCAATATCTGTCACTAAAATTCCTCCATGACCCTGGTTTTATACCTTCTACTTTTGAATGCTTCCTTACTACCTTTCCAGCTCACTGCCTCTAGTTGGTTAATTCGATCTTTGACAATTAGACATAAGTTTTACCAATACCAGACTTTTTTCATAGTCTTAATCCTTTTCATGCCCTTACTAGTTACGATCAAATTTCATAATTCCTATCTGACTCCCTCCTCAACTCCCTTACCTACCCCTCATATCTTTATATTCTCCTGGCTAAAATACAATCTTGATTAATCAAACTACCTGCCCTGTTGTCTATACCACAGAAACTTTAAGTAGCTGAAGAATATTTCATCATGTTGCCTGGTCTGATTCTGCACCCATGACCCTAATTCAAGAGATAAATAGACTTGCTTTTGAAATCAGATAATATCTATTGATCAGTCTTCTAGTTCACTTACACCTTCATCTGCATCTTCAAACTTTTGTCAACTCACCCAATAAAATTTCACTTAAATATTAAATTTTCCTATTCTCAAATGTCCATGTGGTTTTTTTGCAGGCTTTCTATTTCTCTGTGGAGATTTCTAATTATTATTATTATAGTTATTAAAGTATACTGATTTACAATATTGTGCCAATTCAATTTCTGCTGTACAGCATCATGACCCAGTCTTTTATATATATATATATATATATATATATATATATATATATATATATATGTGTGTGTGTGTGTGTGTGTGTGTATTTTTTTCTCATATCATCTCTCATCATGTTACATTCCAAAAGGTTGGATATAGTTCCTCTGCTGGATAGTAGGACCTCACTGTTTATCCATTATAAATGTAATAGTTCACATCTACTAACCCCAAACTACCAGTCCATCCCCCTCTTTCCTTCCATCCCCTTGACAACTACAAGTCTATTATCTATGGCTTTTTCTGTATTTTTCTGTTTTGCATAGAGGTACATTTGTGCCATATTTTAGATTCCATGTATTAGGAATCATTGGTTCATTCTTTATGTCCATATTTTCCCTCAGATCCTTCGTTTGTTTGTAGTCACTCTTTAAAAGTTTTTGTCTACTAATTTCAACATCTCAGAGTCTGTTTTAATTGTGTGCTTTATTCCTCTTGAGTATGCATTGGGTTTTATAGATTGTGTGTGTGTGTGTGTGTGTGTGTGTGCGTGCATGCATGCACGCTAAGTAGTTGTAGCTCTATGCTAGATTCTCTGAATGACATGTTGTAGAGAGATTAGATTATCTTCTCTTCATTTGTAGGTTGTTGATTTTTGTTGGGGATGATGGTAGAATTCTTTGCAGACTTTTTAGAACCTGACATACCTAGCTTTGTTTTTATTGGTTCTGCTCTCTGTTTTTATCCCCATTTTAACTTCTCAATTTCATTATGACTGCAATGTTGTTTTGGTGCTCCATCTTCAATAATAGAAACCAGAGCAATCTAGAACTTACAACTCACTCCTTTTCAGAGTCATGGTACTTTGCATCCCTCTTCCCAATTGCTGATGTAGATTTCTAGTCTGTATTTTATTTTCTCCAGTGTTATAATTTTTTTAGAACAGTGAGCCCAAGTCCGGTATTCATAATTTTGTCATGGATGAAAGTATAATTCTTTCCCACTCTGATTTCCATTTCAAATGCTTTATTTTGGGCAAAGAACCAATATAGACATGAACATAAATTGTAATGTACAACTTACTGTTTACTAGAAAATAAACCACCGATGACCCTTTAATGTAGATCAAGAAATAGAACATTTTCTCTGCTGCAGAAATGTGTTCCCAAACTTGACATTCAAATTCTAAGCTCCATTCCTCTTGCCTAAATGTAATCATTATTCTAATGGTCTGGTAATCACTCCTTTTATTGTCTTTATATTTTTACTGTCTCAGGCTAAAGACTGAGATTTAGCCTGTTTGTGCATTATGTATACTTTACACATAGTCAATATGTTTTTTTTTTTTTGGCTATGAAATTGAATTTATTTTTTGTACTGGCTTCTTTAACATTATGTTTAAGAAGGTATATACAAGTTACTGGATGTAAGTATAATTCATTCATGTTTATTCATTTATCTTTCTAACTCACCCCAATCAGTCTTTACACACACCATTTCACCTAGTCTGTTCTTGCAAGGGTGCCTATGACCTTCATCAAGGTTGTATCATTTCTTGTCTCAGTTTTAAGCATTCTATCCTCTAATGTTCCTCCCTCCACTCTTCTCTACACCTCTGGCTTATTCATCCAGCTCACAGGAAGGTCCTTAGGCACGGTGCATCACAGCCACTAAGAGGAAACGTGTGCAGATAATTAAGTTTTGTGGGAAGCATGGAAGATATGCGTGTGTACAAACAATGTATACTGTAGATATCCTGAGATACTCAGGTATCTTCCATTTAATCAATGGAGCACCGTATCAAAAAAAAAATAAAGTTCAGTTATTGTCTATAAAGTGGGTTCTGGAAAGAAAAGTATATAAAAAGAACATCTTTCCTTTAAAAAGTTAATCAGAAGGCCAATCTCTGGTCATCGGCTCAGCAAATTTCAGTTTAGACAAGAAATGAAAAACTTGAGGGAGAGGGATTTTTTTTTAATGGCCATGCTCACAGCATACGGAAGTTCCTAGGCCAGTGATTGAATCTGAGCCACAGCTGTGATCTACACCACAGCTGCAGCATTGCTGGATCCTTTAGCCCGCTGCACCAGACCAGGGATCAAACCTGCACCTCCACAGTGACCCAAGCTGCTGAAGTCATGTTCTTAACCCACTGCACCACAGTGGGAGCTCTGAGGTGGTTAGTTTTAAATATGGTCACAATTCTGGAACTTCTTATATCTTTTATTGTAGAAGAAAATTGATCATTTGGGAAAGGCATTAAATGAAATAAAAATCTTTATTTTATTGCTAGGAAAGATCTACTTCTTTAATTTCTTCAAATGTTAACCTAGCTTTGAAGTCTTATATGCTAAGTCATATTTTTTGAATTATCCAAAAGGGTCCTGTTCTTATTCTCATTTTAGTTATTAGTCTGGAAATTGCCATCATTCTTGGATCTCTATGGCATATCTGTACTATAGCCAAACCCAAGAGCCAATTTACTTATCAGTGGAAAGTGAGTGAAGACACCATAAAGTCAGATAGTTTTACATCAGGCTTGGGATTGGTGCCCAGAAGTACTACTTAGATTCAATAACTACATACTAAGTCTTGCAGCTACCTTATCTCTGAATACTAGATAAAATGGCTACTTTTCTTAAATAATCTAGATATATTTTCTTTCCTAAAAGGTACCTTGACTACATTACTTATCCTAGTAACAGTTTAAAATTCTTCATTTTATTAGATGAATTGAGAAGAAACTTTTCTTACTTATGGCAGTTCTGTCATGTGCAATTATGTACTTTAGGGTATATGTCAAATTAAAAAAAAAACACTGGGATTTCCTCTGTCCTCTGGTTCCATTAATTAAGATTAGTATGTTTCTAAAGACTGACAAACCATATAAATGTGAAAGGATATGACTTCATATGACTGGTGTACATGTAAAAGACCTGGGGTGGCTACACTCGTGTTGCATGAAATGCATTGCAAAATTGTGTTTCCAGCACATTTCAACATTCAGTATCCTCTGGAGAATATAGTGGTCAAGTTCTATTACTATATCAGATTGTGCTTTGCAATCATTGGGCAGCCAAAAAACTGGAGATTGTGTGTTTCCATTGCCCATTCCATATGTCTCTATTTTTATCAGCTCAAATTGCCATAAAAGAATGACAATCCAGTATCCATCACAAGCAGGTCATAGGAATTATTGATTGATGCATCCAGTGCACAGGAAGGAAGACTGAACAACTTGTCAGTCTAAGAAATACCAATTAAAGACACTTTGTTCCTTGAGAATTAGCTGATAGTCCAAGGACAGAAAAAATGTCATACAATTATAAAAGGTGATTGAAGCTCAAATGAATATGAATGGGTAGAAATTTTAAAATCTTTCTGCCTTCTGGAGTTTCTGATGTGGCATGGTGGGTTAGGAATTCAACCCACAGTGGGTTGCTGCAGGGGAATGGGTTTCATCCCCAGCCCAGCACACTGGGTTAAAGGATTCAGTGTTGCTGCAGCTAAGCCATACATCCACCCTGGCCTGCAAACTTCCATGTGCTGTGAGGACAGCCATAAAAAAAATCCCTCTGCTTTCAAAACTCCCTTATGCTAGCTTTGCATAGTAGTGACTCTGTGTGTGCATGTGCATGTGGGTATGCTCACACGCCAGTAATTATAACTCTGTTGACTTAAAAAAAGTCTGTGCTCAGAAATATGATCATCATGCATGTGAAGGCTGATAGAGCAGATAAGAATCAATTTCATAGTTTTATCATAGCTTTACACTGGGATATTTTCTTCCAAGGGGCTTAATAGGGTTGAGGGTCAACAATTAAATATGAGAGTGACAGATGATTGCATGAAATCTACTCTCCGCTTCTTCATCATTTAAGGAATCCTGATTTCATTCCCATCCTTGCATCTAGGTGTGGCTTTGTGACTTGGCCTGTAATAAGGAAGAGATTTAATCAATATGAAGTGTTATATCAGAATATAGGCATACTTTTCAAAGTGAGATGGTTTATTCAGGGTATACCTCTTTAACAGTCTCATCTCCTTCCCTTCTTATTCTCTGCAGTGTGGATGTGATGTATGGAGCTCTGGCAGCCATACTAAGACATGCTTCAGGTTAAGAATGGAAGCCACGTGTGGAGAGAATGGAGAAGACTTGTGGATGGAGCCTGAGTCCTGGTAAGTGTGTTGGTCCTGGGCCTATTCAGGACATTCAGTCCATCTCTTTACTTTTTAAAAATGTGAGGCAGTAAACATAACCCACCAATTTGGAGGAGGTTTCTACTTTTTAGTACTCAAAACGAATCCCAAATTATGTATGTCAAAATAGAGAAAAACAATGATAAATTCAGGGAAGGCTTTTGTCATTGGGGGAGGTATACCATTTCTTTGACATATTTATATGGTAATTTTGGCAATTCTTTCCATATTAGGACAAAATTCATTGGTCCAAATATCAGGGTTTTTCAAGTGATGATTAAAAAATATGTATTCTCATAAAAGATTGCCTGATTGTCTAGATGTCTTTGCTTTAGGCTAGTTGTGTGTTTGTACCTGTGTGTTCACTGAGGGTGGTGGGGAGCTCAAGAGGGGAGATGTGAGCTATTTATTATTCTTCAATGAATGTTCTTATAGCCAATTGTCAAACTACATTTTTTGGAAATATATTATCATAAAATTTGAAACCTGCAGTATTTTTCTAAGGTAAATTAAGAAAACTATAGAGGGATGTGCAGGTTTTAGATACTAACTTTCTCTTAACTTGTAATGTTCACAAATCATTCCTCTCTCAGTGAAAATAGATGCTGAGTCAGAAGATAAAATTGCATTTCAGACTTTTCTCTTACTATTAATGATTGATTTGCACTTCAGGTGCAAATGCTCAGGTTTATAAAACTTATCTATTACTGCTTTTGTCAAGGGTGCTGCTTCTGCCTTTACTATATATATATATGTTATGTTTATGTGTGTATATACACATACATGTACATAGGTTATGTCATATTTATATACCTACATACATAAGTGGGGATGTTTCAAACATGACCAGATTTTATTTACATGTATACATAAATCCTCCACGTACAGTTGTGTATTTTACCTCTCCAGACATTTTCTCTTTTCTTATCAACACTCCCTTTTACCTTAGTGGCTCTAAGTTTGTCTCTCATAATAAGTCTGACTTGCTGGCATCAGCTGATAACTACAAAGAAGGAAAATAGTAGATCGAATTTTCCCAGTGCTTCCTACCATTTTCGCTATTCTGTACCACTTATCATGATCTCACACGCTCTATGTTTAGCGTATTTCTCGTTTTTATTGCCTCATTCTCTCACTAGATTATAAATCCTGTGAAGGGACCAAGCTATTTTCTCTTTTGCTCACTGTTGTATTTCTAGCTCCTAGAGTTATCACTGGTGCCTTATAAGCATTGAGAAATATTTGCTGAATGAATGGATTTGTTCTAGTATTTTTTTTCCCCACTATACAGCATGGGGACCCAGTTACACATTCCATTGTCATGTTCCATTGTAAGTATCTAGACATAGTTCTCAGTGCTAGTATTGGTAAAAAGAGTTCCTAGTGAAAAGCTCTTTCAAAGAAGAAATACCACTTTAGAATTCAGTTCTTTGATATGTTCAAATTGCCCATCTTTGCAGTGACATTTTATTTATTTATTATTTTTTGTCCTTTTTTTTTTTTTTTTAAGGACCACACCAGTGGCATATGGAGGTTCCTAGACTAGGGGTCCAATCAAAGCTACAGCTGCTGGCCTATGCCACAGCCACAGCAACATGGTATCTGAGCTGCATCTTCTACCTAGACCACCACTCACTGCAACACTGGATCCTTAACCCACTGAGCGAGGCCAGGGATCGAACCCGAAACCTCATGGTTATTATTCAGGTTCATTAACCACTGAGCCACTATGGGAACTCCTGCAGTGACATTTTAAAAGGACCCCTCATCCTTAGGGTGGATTCTTCTGGACATCCCTTACTTTTTATATTTCCTTTGTGATTTGGGAGGTGACTATTATGTGCTTAATGTGTAAACTTGCAAATAATTTGGGGAAATAATAAAATGTAAAGTATGTCTGAAAGAATCTATTAGCAGAAAGAGGCTACCTTCTAAAATAATATTATCTTCAGCTTTTTGAGGTGGAAGACACCTTGGCAGGAAATGATTACAAGTTGACTGACAGGAAGTTGAGGCCCTTGGAAGTTAAGTGGGGTTCCCAGGGTAACTCAGAGCCCAGCTTTCCTACAGACAGAAATTGGAAGCCAGCCTGCACCACTGGAGCCAGAGATGGGATTGTGTTCTCATGCTCCAGAATGCTATGACCTTGAGCAAATTACATAACAAGACTTAGCCTCAGTGATAATGATAATACACTTTATGGAGTAGATGTGAATAAAACATGAAAGCACTTTTGTTAACAGTGTTTGTTATTATCCATGCCTTATGCTCTTTTCATTATACTTTCTGAGTACTAGTTGCTAGGTATTTTCTCAGGTGAAATTAGGTGACTGTTTGGAGGAAGAATTTGGCAGAATTTTTGGTCCATTATTCCATGCTATCTGAAAAAGAATAAAACCCTTTAAAATATTATTTTTTAAGTTTTCTGTGGTTTGATTTGGGCTATTTTTTTTTTCATGTGTTCTTTGGCCATCTGTATATCGTCTTTGGAGAAATGTCTATTCAGGTCTTTTGCCCCTTTTTCCATTGGGTTGTCGGCTTATTTATTTATTTATTTATGTCTTTTTGCTATTTCTTTGGGCCGCTCCCGTGGCATATGGAGGTTCCCAGGCTAGGGGTCGAATCGGAGCTGTAGCCCCCGGCCTACGCCAGAGCCATAGCAACTCGGGATCCGAGCCGCGTCTGCAACCTATACCACAGCTCATGGCAACGCCAGATCGTTAACCCACTGAGCAAGGGCAGGGATCGAACCTGCAACCTCATGGTTCCTAGTCGGATTCGTTAACCACTGCGCCACGACGGGAACTCCTGATTTGGGCTAATTTTAAGTAAACAAGATGTAATACTGTTCATCTTTATAATACCACTTACTCTTTTCTTTTTAGAAGCATAGTATTTCATTGTACTCCTCGTGTATGGGACTTTTCACTATTTTCAGTGGAGAAGGCTCTTTCTGAGATATAATTACATCCCAATAAAGCATACAAGCAAGCTACCTGAACTATAGGACATTAGGACAAAGGCTGCATTTAATGTCTTTTTCCCATAGAAGTTTATTTTCTAAGTTCTTACATCTTACAAAACTAAGTGTCTCGCAGTTAAGAACTGACTCTATTTAGCTATACTTTGCCTTAGATTCAAATCTTTCAACAGGTATTTTTAAGCTCTTACAGACCCTGTTACGTACCAAGGAGATAGAGATGTGGGAAGTAGCATTTGAGCTCCCAGAGCTGAGAGCTTAGTTAGATGCTTGGATAATCGCACAGCATGTGGTGGGTCTTCTGACAGAGGGGTGACTGGAGCACACAGGAGGGCCCCATACAGGACAGCTGTGCTCAAGCTGGGCTCCCTGGGGGGTGTGGGTGTGCTTGGAGTGACTGTCTCACCATTGGAGGAGGAGACATCAGCAACAACAAGTGATGCACAAGAGCAGGAGGACGGGGAGTGTTAAAAACTGCTCAGAAGGGTCAAGTGCAGTAGAATGTGATGGAGGGACAATGGCAGCAGGGGTGGCAACTAAAACTTGTCCCTTTTCCTAAGCCTCGTTGAGGCATCTGAAAGCAAAGGATGTCTTGCAAGAGCCTTCATAGTAGCCTCTCTGGGAATTTACAGAATAATGTAAAGTTGTTTATTACATGTGGATTAGTGGGTAGTGTTTTGCAGGATAGCATAGTGGGACTTAGACGGTTCAGGAAACTCTGCTGGCTGCATGTTTAGAAAGATCATTTAGGTTCAAAGGTGTATTGTGATGAAAGGTAGACACTGGGCTTTTAAAATGAAATTATTCAGTGATAAATAGAACATATTATATGTAATTTATTTTTCTTATTCTCAATTCACTGTTCCAAACACAAACAGGTAAATCCTTGCTATACATCAGGTGCTATGTTTTTTTTTTTTTGTAAACAATGCTAAATGTATTCTGTCAGTGTACATAGCTATGATATCTTTAACATTCATTTCCTTTCATCAAGAACTCTGAATACTTCCATATTTATGTTAATGTCTTACATAGTAATCATGCATAGTCACATTTCCTATGGGCAAAAAGCTTTTATCCATTCTACACTAGGATTTCTGAGCCTCTGGCATGCCCTGGATGGAGACTCAGATAGAAAATAGTTCCCCCAGGAATTACCGCAGAGTGAAGGCTGTGAGCGTAATTCTAATTACTGTATTTTTCCCCATGTTAAATTCCTTCTTCCATTTGTCATGATTGTTTGTGTTTTCCTTTCCTTCTGAACACACAGAAAACTCTTAAAAAATGTTCAGTTCACTCTCCATCCATCACCCCATTCTCCGTGTTTGGTGAAAGACATTCATGATTGACCTCAATGTAACAGCCAAGAACAGAGTCATTTATCATCTGTTTGTTGACCATCACAGAGCCTTTCCTGTCCCAGGTTCCTATTCTGTTACCAAGGCTCCTGAAGTTCAGACCTCTTATTTTCAGGTATACATAGATATACCTAATTAAGAATAAGGACTGTTGGTTAAGAAAAAACTCTAAAGATAAAATAGCAAACATAGACAGGGTTTTAAAAGTTGTTATACAAGACAAATACAGACAAGTTATCTATGGTTTTGAATTAATCATAATTCCATGAAAAGTTCTGATTCTATCACACCTGTATTTTGACATCATGTTGCTGGCATGAAAAGTAAGCTTATAATGATGTCAAAGCCATGTTACTTGTTAATCCAAATGATTCTTAAAAATTGCTGTGGAATATTTATGACTGAGCTTTGGGTCATTTCCTGCATATTAATGAAAGTATTGGGTTAACTACCCTTAACATTTTCATTTCTTACAATTATTCATTCTGGGAAAGTGGTCTAAGGTGAAATCATTACTGCTCAATTAACACATTTTTCTAGGTTGCTGATGGTTTCAGAATAAAATGGTATGTTTTGGAACCATCGGAAATTTCATTTTTTATTAAGCACTGAAAGAAGATGTAAAGAAATCTTGTCTCCAAGTGTGATGGAAGAAGAAATCTATGTGGAAAGGGAGATTTGGTTGAGTTTTGTTCTGGGACATTCTCTTTCATATGTTGTTTCTACAGAAGAAATGGCAGGATTGCTATGGGTTGTGCACTGGACACACTTAGCTGCTTGCTTGTGCATAGACTACTGTAAACAACTTTTCCCCCACTTTTTAGGGCTGCACCTGTGATATATGGAAGTCCCCAGGCTAGGGATCAAATCAGAGCTGCAGCTGCTGGCCTATGCCACAGCCACAGCAATGCCAGTTCCAAGCCATATCTACAACCTACGCTGCAGCTTGTGGCAATGTGAGATCCTTTAGTCCACCAAGTGAGGCCAGGGATCAAACCCACATCTCATAGAAAATAGTCAGATTCTTAACCTGCTGAGCCACCATGGGAACTCCTATATGTTAACACTTTTAAGAGTTTAATTTTAACATTTTTACTGCCCATTAGAATGATATTATTATTATTTCATATTGTGGAAAATAAAATAGTGTTCATGCGAATTCCATGACATTTGTCTCCTCTTGGAAACATGCAAATAATATACTAAGTTTGGAACTTGAGTCAGTTTATCCCGAGCATTTAAAGGTGTTATTTGAAAATGTGTAGTAAAAAGTCTTCCCACACTGGAAAGCATAAAATAGCATGTGCTTTTGTCTTTGTAAATAATAATTAAATTTTATTGCTTGAATCCAAAGGCAAATATAAAGAATATAAAGTTTGTAGCATTAATCAATTGAAATACCTGAGCTGTTCTGTGAAGTGACCTACTGTTGTTATTTGACTATCTTTGTTCTGATCAGAAAGCCCCTAATACTAAGCATTACCAACAGCCATAGTCTATGAGGCAGACACTGGTTGGCATATTAAATCCTGCATGTGCATGCACGTGCGCGTGCACACACACACACACACACACACACACACACACTCAGGACAGCACAGGCCCCCACAAGACTGTCCTCACATCAGACGCCAGCTACAAATGCAGGGGCTCCCAAGCCACCCACACTTCTGAGCTTTCATTGCAAATTCAGGGATTCTCACAACCCCATCAGGCTTCATGAGTCACTAAAATGACTCCCAGAACTCAGAAAATACTTACGCAGGTTTTTTTTTTTTTTTTTTTTTTTTCTTTTTTAGGGCTACACCATGGCACATGGAATTTCCCAGGTTAAGTGTCAGATCAGAGCTACAGCTGCTAGCCTATGCCACAGCCACAGCAATGTGGGATCCAAACTGCATCTGCAACCTATACCACAGCTCATGGCAATTCTGGATCCTTAACCCACTGAGTGAGGCCTGGGATCAAACCCTCATGCTCATGGATACTAGAGGGATTTGTTTCTACTGCACCACAATGGGAACTCCCCCTTTCATCACCGAGGCTATGACTCAAGACAAGCCAAAGGCTGAGACTCACAGGTTAAAGTCTGGGAAGGTCCAAGATACAGGGCTTCTGCGCCCAGCCCCTGTGGAATCAAGATGCATCCGCCTATAGGAATCCTGTTGGTACACCCAGGTGTTCACCAACCAGGAAGTGCCCCCGAGCTAGCTTTCATTTCATTACATCGGTGTGACTGTTTGTACCTTTAGCCACATGACTGAACTCAGCCTCCAGTGCTCCTCCCCTCACTAGAAGTGTGGATAGGTGATATCACCAGGATCCAATCACAGGGGTGGTTTTTCTGGGATGACCAGCACCCCCCATCCTGACTTATCTCATTAGTATAAGTACATTTGTGTTGAAGGGCCCACCATGGATAATAAGGCATTATTATCAGTAGAGAAAATCCCAGGATATAGACCAGGTAAATCCTTCACTATGTAATATACATATTATCTCTGTTCTTTCACTATTTGCAGAAGTCCTCAATCTACTCATTTTAATTGACATGATATAGGCATGAAAGAGAGGCTTAGAGAGCCCAGTGTAAGACCATATCCCTGGTGGTATTGGAGTCAGGATTAAACCCAGATCAGCTTGGAGCTGCTGCTGTGGTGCAAGGTGATCCACAGCAGCCTTGGGAGATCTGGGACTCAGGTCACAGATCCTCAGTGGGGGATCTGGTGCTGCCTAGAGCTGTGGCTTAGCTTGCACCTGTGGCTTGGATCTGATCCCTGACTGGGGAGTTCCATATGCTAAGGGATGCCCAAAAATGAAAAAAAAAGAAAGAAAGAAAAGAGAAAAACCCAGATCAGCTTTATTTTAGTGTCTATTTATCCAGGACTTCATATCAGTTCCATCCCCCCCTGACTGCACATTTTACCATCTTAGCCTGATTGTTTTCTACAGCACAGGCTTAGAGAGATTAAAAACTCACTGGCTATCTTTCAGGTCTTAACTGGTAGTGCAGGAATTGGAGCCCAGCTCCATCTTACCACAGTGATCACACTCGTAGCCACTTGTAAGAGGAAAAAAAAATAGAATGGGTCATGCAAAATAAAAGTTCCATTCACCTCTGGAAATCCTTTTCTCAGTACTAAAGAATTTTTTTTTCATGCTTTTAAAATGTGCATTGTACTGAACACTTACTTTGGTTAGACTGTTGTCAGTGTGTACTTCCTTTCTTTTTTTTTAATCCAAGTACCCAAAGTTTTTCTCTATAACCCCCTTTCTTTTAAATCCAAGTACCCAAAGTCTTTCTCTGTAACCCCCCCTTTTTTAAATCCAAATACCCAGTTTTTCTCTATAACCCTTTTTTTTAAAATCCAAGTACCCAAAGTCTTTCTCTATAACCCCCCCCCTTTTTTTTTAAATCCAAGTACTTTGGGTACTTGGATTTGTGGACTTATCAAACTTACAGGGCAGCTTCCTCTCAAGGTGCCCTGAACAGTTTAATTATACGTCTCTGTGAATCACGGGAAGTCAGATCTTTTTTTTTTTTTTAATTGAGGTCTAATTGCCATATAACATGTTAGCTTCAGATGAACAACATAATGATTTAATATCTGTATCTACTGTGAAATGATCACAGTAAGTCTAGTTACCATCTGTCACCTTCCTTGGTTATTTTTTTTCCTTGGGATGAGAAATTTTAAGATCTATTCTTTTCCTTAGCAAGTTTCTTATATGCAATACAGTATTCTTAACTATTGTCACATGTTCTACATTATATCCCTGACTTATTTTATGGCTGGAAGTTTGTACCTTTTGACCCCTTTTATCTATTTTTCCCACCTTCCCTCCAACCCCCACTTGAAGTTTGGAGTACTAAAACTTCGCTAGAGAAAAACATCTGATATGCAAATGTTTCCCTTTGCTGGAAACTGCTGTTTAAAAAAAAAAAAAGAATTACTGTAAGTGCTGTGAAATATTTGTTCTCACAGACACATGGATTCATAGAGGCAATTGAAAAAAATGAGGAAATTACAAGCTTTGTTTCTTCATCCTGATATTCTTTCCATTAACATCTGTTTTGGTATCCAAAGGTGACAAAGGAGTTCTTATATCATTCTCATATCTACATATCCATAGTATACACACATGAATTATTCTTATTGCAGGGTTTTCTTTGTTTTAAGGTGGTACAGGCCTTGATCGTTGAACAAAGTTGAGAAGTCAGCAGCAGAATTTGGTACAAAATTTAAGACATTGCAGACCAGTAGCTTGTAAAGCCTTTATTTCTAAATCGTTACTCAGTTTCATATATAAATGTATTTCATATTTGAAACGTATTTCAGACATGCACTTATATTCTTTCCTCTTCCAAGGTTGTTCTACCTCTCTTTTTCTTCTTTCCCTCCTTTTTTCACCTTTTATATATAACAGCAAATTCTGTCACTGCTAATTCACAATTGTCAGGTAAATACACACACTCACACACACATATGAATACACATGAGAAAGGTTTATGCAATTGAGGCCCATGGGTCCTGACACTGTACAAAGGCCCATTCAATATAATAGAGTCCAACAAACTGTGGTCATTAATATGCATTTTTTTTTCACTTTTTTTATTACTCAAATGAATTTATCACATCTGTAGTTGTATAATGATCATAACAATCTGATTTCACAGGATTGCCATCCCACAGCCCAAGCACATCCCCCCACTCCCCAAACTGTCTCCTCCGGAAACCATAAGTTTTTCAATGTCTGTGAGTCAGCATCTGTTCTGCAAAGAAGTTCAGTCTGCCCTTTTTTCAGATTCCACATGTCAGTGAAAGCATTTGATGTTGGTGTCTCATTGTATGGCTGACTTCACTTAACATGATAGTTTCTAGGTCCATCCATGTTGCTAAAAATGCTGGTATTTCGTTCTTTTTGATGGCTGAGTAATATTCCATTGCGTATATGTACCACTTCTTCTGGATCCACTCCTCTGTCGATGGACATTTAGGTTGTTTCCATGTCTTGGCTCTTGAATAGAGTGCTGCAATGAACATCAGAGTACATGTGTCTTTGCGAGTCGTGGTTTTCTCTGGATAGATGCCCAGGAGTGGGATTGCTGGATCAAATGGTAGTTCTATGTTTAGTTTTCTGAGGCATCTCCATACTGCTTTCCACAGTGGTTGCACCAATTTACAATCCCACCAACAGTGTGATAGGGTTCCTTTTTCTCCACACCCTCTCCAACACTTATTGTTTGTAGACTTTTGGATGATGGTCATTCTGGCTGGTGTAAGGTGGTACCTCAGAGTGGTTTTGATTTGCATTTCTCTAATGATGAGTGACGCTGAACATCTTTTCATGTGTTTCTCGGCCATCTGTATGTCTTCTTTGGAGAATTGTCTGTTTAGATCTTCTGCCCATTTTTTGATGGGGTTGTGTGTTTTTTTGGTATAGAGCTGCAGAAGTTGTTTATAAATTTTGGAGATTAATCCCTTGTCAGTCAATTCATTTGCAAAGATTTTCTCCAATTCTGTGGGTTAGCTTTTTGTGTTGTTTAGGGTTTCCTTTGCTGTGCAGAAACTTTGAAGTTTGATTAGGTCCCATTTGTTTATTTTTCTTTTTATTGTCAATACTCTGATAGGTGGATCTGAGAAGATGTTGCTGTCGTTTATGTCTGAGAGTGTTTGGCCTATGTTTTCCTTTAGGAGTTTGATAGTGTCTGGTCTTATATCTAGGTCATTAATCCATTTGGAGTTTATTTTTGTGTATGGTGTTAGGGAGTATTCTAATTTAATTCTTTTCCATGTGGCTGTCCAGTTTTCCCAGCACCACTTATTGAACAAGCTGTCCTTTCTCCATTGCATATTCTTGCCTCCTTTGTCATAGATGAATTGGCTGTAGGTGCGTGGGTTGAATTCTGGGCTTTCTATCCTGTTCCACTGATCTATATTTCTGTCTTTGTGCCAGTACCATGTAGTTTTGACGACTGTTGCTTTGGAGTATAGTCTGAAGTCCGGGAGCCTGATTCCTCCAGCTCGGTTTTTCTTTTTCAGGATGTCTTTGGCTATTCTGGGTCTTTTGTGCTTCCCAACAAACTTTAAAATATTTTTTTAAAATTCTGTGAAAAATGTCCTTGGTAATTTGATAGGGATTGCATTGAATCTGTACATTGCCTTAGGTAGTATAGTCATTTTGATAATATTAACTCTTCCAATCCATGAGCATGGTGTATCTTTCCATCTATTTGTGTCATCTTTGATTTCTTTCATCAGTGGCATGTGGTTTTCAGAGTACAGGTCTTTTGTCTCTTTAGGTAGGTTTACTCCTAGGTATTTTATTCTTTTGGATGTGATGGTAAATGGGATTGCTTCCCTAATTTCCGTTTCTGCTTTGTCATTGTAAGTAAATAGAAACACTGTCGATTTCTGTGTATTGATTTTGTATCCTGTGACTTTGCCAAATTCGTGGATGAGCTCTAACAGTTTTCTGGTAGCGTCTTTAGGATTCTCTAGGTAGAGTATCATGTCATCTGCTAATAGCGATAGTTTTACTTCTTCCTTTCCAATTTGGATTCCTTTGATTTCTTTTACTTCCCTGATTGCTGTGGCTAGGACTTCCAGAACTATGTTGAAGAGTAGTGGTGAGAGTGGACATCCTTGTCTTGTTCCTGATCTCAGCGGGAATTCTTTCAGCTTTTCACCATTGAGAATGATGTTCACTGTGGGTTTGTCACATATGGCCTTTATCATGTTGAGGTAGGTTCCCGTTATGCCCACTTTCTGAAGGGTTTTTATCAGAAATGGGTGTTGGATTTTGTCAAAGGCTTTTTCCGCGTCTATTGAGAGGATCATATGGTTTTTTATTTTTCAGTTTGTTAATGTGTATCACACTGATGGATTTGCAGATGTTGAAGAACCCTTGCATCCCTGGAATAAACCCCACTTGATCATGATGTACAATCCTTTTAATGTATTGTTGGATGTGGTTTGCTAGTATTTTGTTGAGGATTTTTGCATCGATGTTCATCATTGAAATTGGCCTGTAGTTTTCTTTTTTTGTGGAGTCTTTGTCTGGTTTTGGTACCAGGGTGACGGTGGCCTCATGGAATGAGTTTGGGAGTATCCCTTCTTCTGCAATATTTTGAAGTAGTTTCAGAAGGAGAGGTGTTAGCTCTTCTCTAAATGTTTGATAGAATTTTCCTGTGAAGCCATCTGGTCCTTGATTTTTGTGTGTTGGAAGTTGTTTAATCACAGTTTCAATTTCAGTTCTTGTGATTGGTTCATTCATCTTTTCTATTTCATCTTGGTTTAGTCTTGAAAGATTGTACGTTTCTAAAAATTTGTCCATTTCTTCTAGGTTTTCCATTTTTTGGCATATAGTTGCATATAGTAGTCTCTTATGATCCTTTGTATTTCTGTGGTGTCCGTTGTTACTTCTCCTTTCTCATTTCTAATTTTATTGATTTTAGTTCTCTCTTTTTTGCTTGATAAGTCTGGCTAGGGGTTTATCAATGTTGTTGATCTTTTCAAAGAACCAGCTTTTCATTTCATTGATCTTTTCTATGGTTTTCTTTGTTTCAATTTCATTGATTTCTGCTCTGATCTTTATGATTTCTTTCCTTCTACTAACTTTAGGTCTTGTCTGTTCTTCTCTCTCAAGCTGCTTTAGATGTAAAGTTAGCTTGTTTATTTGGGCTTTTTCTTGTTTCCTGAGGTGGGCTTATATTGCTATAAACGTTCTTCTTAGAATGGCTTTTGCTGCATCCCATAGGTTTTGGAGTGTCGTATCTTCATCATCATTTGCTGATAGGTATTTTTTGATTTCTTCAGTGATCCATTGGCTGTTTAGTAGCATGTTGTTGAGTCTCCACCTGTTTGTGTTTTTTGCATGTTTTTTCTTGTTGTTGATTTCCAGTTGTATAGCCTTGTGGTCGGAAAAGATGCTTGTTATGATTTCAGTTTTCTTAAAGTTACTGTGGTTGTATTTATAGCCCAGGATATGGTCAATCTTAGAGAGTGTTCCATGTGCACTTGAGAAGAATGTGTATTCTGTTGCTTTTGGATGGAATGTCCTATAAATATCTATTAAGTCCATTTGGTCTAATGCTTCCTTCAGGGTCTGTGTTTCCTTATTGATTTTCTGTCTGGTTGATCTGTCCATTGCTGTAAGTGGGGTGTTAAAGTCCCCCACTATGATTGTGTTATTGTCAATTTCTCCTTTTATGGTTGTTTGCAGTTGCCTCATATATTTTGGTGAACCTGTGTTGGGTGTGTAGATATTTAAAATTGTTATAGGCATTCCCGTTGTGGCGCAGTGGTTAACGAATCCGACTAGGAACCGTGAGGTTGTGGGTTCGGTCCCTGTCCTTGCTCAGTGGGTTAACAATCCGGCGTTGCCGTGAGCTGTGGTGTAGGTTGCAGACGCGGCTCAGATCCAGTGTTGCTGTGGCTCTGGCGTAGGCCCGTGACTGCAGCTCCAATTCGACCCCTAGCCTGGGAACCTCCATATGCCGTGGGAGCGGCCCAAGAAATAGCAAAAAAAAAAGGAAAAAAAATTGTTATAACATCTTCTTGGATTGATCCTTTGATTATTATGTAATATCATTCTTTGTCCCTGAAAATATTCTTCATTTTAAAGTCTATTTTGTCTGATATGAGTATTGCTACTCCAGCTTTCTTTTGATCCCCGTTTGCATGAAATATTTTCTTCCATCCTCTCATTTTCAATTTGTATGTGTCCCTAGAAGTTAAGTGGGTCACTTGAAGACAGCATATATATGGGTCTTTCTTTTGTATCCATTCAGCCAGTCTATGTCTTTTGGTTGGGGCGTTTAGTCCATTCACATTTAAGGTAATTATTGATATGTATATTCTTATTGCCATTTTATTAATTACTTTGGATTTGTTTTTGCAGCTATTTTTCCTTTCCTTCTTCTCTTGTTCTTTTCTGCCTATAGAAGTTCCTTTAGTATTTGTTGTAAGGCTGGTTTAGTGTTGCTGAATTCTCTCAGCTTTTGCTTATCTGAGAAGGTTTTGATTTCTCCTTCAAATCTGAATGAGAGCCTTGCTGAGTAGAGTAATCTTGGTTGGAGGTTTTTTCCTTTCATCACGTTGAGTATATCATGCCACTCCCTTCTGGCCTGCAGAGTTTCTGTTGAAAAATCTGCCAATAGCCTTATCGGGGTTCCCTTGTATGTTATTTGTTTCTTTTCCCTAGCTGCTTTCAAGATTTTCTCTTTGTCTTTAATTTTGGTCAGTTTGATTAGTATGTGTCTCAGGGTGTTCCTCCTTGGGTTTATTTTGCATGGTACTCGTTGTGCTTCCTGGATTTGAGTGAGTGATTCCTTCCCCATGTTAGGGAAGTTTTCGGCTATTATCTCTTGGAATGTTTTTTTCTGTCTCCTTCTCTCTCTCTTCTCCTTCTGGCACCCCTATAATACAGATGTTGGTGCGTTTCACATTGTCCCAGAGTTCTCTGAGACTCTCTTCATTTGTTTTCAATCTTTTTTCTCTTTTCTGTTCTGCATCCATAATTTCCACTAATCTGTCCTCTACTTTGCTTATTCGTTCTTCTGCCTCCTGTATTCTGCTGTTAGCTGCTTCTAGTGAATTTTTTATTTCAGTTATTGTATTTTGCATCTCTTCTTGTTTAAGTTTTATATCTTGTATCTCTTTGGTCAGTGTTTCCTCTAAGTTATGTCTTCTCAGGTCATTCTCCCAAAGCAACAGAAATAAGAGCAAAAATAAAACCATGGGACCTAATCAAACTGACAAGCTTTTACACAGCAATGGGTCATTTTAAATTGCTGTGTCTCTCTACCTGCTGCCTTGATCTGTATCACAAGTATCCAGGAAAGGAGCTTGTAAAGTAATACTGTTATTTAGTTGGTGGGCGAAGGATCCAGGTTTTCAGATTTGTCCTTGCCCCATAGTATCTCATCCTATATTTAAATCCACTCTTTGAAAATTCAGAAAGAAAAAAGGCAACTATACATGTAAACAGAATGTCTTTTTTTTTTTGTCTTTTTAGCCTTAGCTGTGGCATATGGAAGTTCTCAGGCTAGGGGTCAAATCAGAGCTGTAGTTGCCAGCCTACACCACAGCCACAGCAACACAGAATCAGAGCGTCATCTGCAGCCTACACCACAGCTCGTGGTCATGGCAATGCCTGATTCTTAACCCACTGAGCAAGGCCAGGGATCATTCCTTCATCCTCATGGATACTAGTTGGGTTTGTTACCATGGAGCCATGATGGGAACTCCCTAAATAGACTGTCTTAATGAAAAATTTTCCCATATAAATTTTGAATAATTTTAAAAATTATTGAGTTAGAATTAATTTTTCCTACTGATTCCACTTGGCCTCTTGTCAACTAAGATAGCTTTCCCATGTTCATCTTTTATGTTCTGGTGCTTCTGGGAATTCTAGATTTATCATAGTGGAAACAGAAAAATACTCCAGGTAAGAGCACTTCACTAAATTAGTAGAAATTATCCCCTTATAAAAAGTGGCACGATCATTGAATGTTAACAACACCCCCCTCTGCATGTGTGGTGTGAGTAATTGACCATTAACATACTCATTTTCATACCATTTAATATACCCGGTTTCATTTTAATGAGACCAGATTTCCATAAAATTTATATAAATAGACAATAAATGAAAAGTATTGGTTGCCAGGCTTGAGAAGCTGCTCCAATTGAGAAACATTTAAATGAGACATTGAGAAACATGAAAAAATTTTGCTAATAAAATGATATGAGAAATAGGTTAGGTTTACTTGCATTTTGCCAAATTAATCTTTTTTTCCCATTACTATCTATCTGCGGAACTTCCCAACATTCTCAAGACATAAAAAAGCATAGCAGCAATTACTACCCTTTTTATATGCTGTACTGGTTTGGAATTAATAACAGCAATTGTTTTATTTTATGCAGTCTTTCATCCAAATGATCTCTGTACACTTTATTACATACAATATTTTGAAGAAAATAATTCCTCCATAAAATAGTAAGCTACAGAATACAAATCAATGTTGAAAACATATTCACAGAGCTTGAACAAGTCAATTGATCATTGGATGGGAGAAAACAAAAGGAAGCAAAACAAACGTTGGCAGTTTTTGTTAATCTGTTGATGTAAGATAGCAAGATGAGTTAAAATATTAATATGCTAAGTTTTTTCACCCTGAACTTCTCCCCCCAAATGAGAACAACATACTATTAATCTACAGAGGAAAACACTACAAGTTTAATTTGGGAAATGATTGTCTACTATTTACATTTAAACTGTTATGTAGCTCTTTGGCCAGACATATATCTGTCCATGGATTATACATACAAGATGAGAATGTCTGTCTTTACAGTTTCCTATTTTCTTGCCCTAAAAGGCCCTTTCTCATTTTTACCTAGTAGAAATATGTTCATCCATCAAGATTCATGCTCAGTTACTACTTGGATAGTTTAACCCTACTATCTCTACTAAGGATTAACCTTTCTTGGTTGGCCTCTTTATATTATAAAAATGTTACTCTTTTACAAAATGATCTCTAAATTTTTTTTTTTTTTTGGTCTTTTCTAGGGCCGCTCCCATGGCATATGGATGTTCCCAGGCTAGGGGTCTAATCGGAGCTGTAGCTGCCAGCCTATGCCAGAGAAACAGCAACGCAGGATCCAAGCCGCTTCTGAAACCTACACCACAGCTCACAGCAACACCAGATCCTTAACCCGCTGAGCAAGGCCAGGGATAGAACCTGCAACCTCATGGTTCCTAGTCGTATTCATTAATTACTGAGCCACGACGGGAACTCCTCATCTCTAAATTTAATTCAAGTCATCTAAAATCTATTTTTTTTTGTTGATGGTTGGGGTGAACGGAGAATGGAAAAATATTTACTATCCTATAGATGAATAAATGTGCAATATTATAAGTAATCTTCAAAGGAAACAGTACGTTGTATTTTGCCATACTAGACAAAAGAAAACAAAAACAAAAGGCTGTTATAAATATATTGTTTGTAGTGTAGTGTGGAGTTGGTAAAGAAATACCTAAATATATCAATTGCTAAGAATACCACTGACAAGATGGTAATCAGTATTATAGTTCCTGGGCCAGAGATGGAACCAGTGACACATCAGAAACTGGAGCCATTGCAGTGACAATGATGGATCCTTAACCTGATGCTCCACAGAACTCCTTCTGGAATTTTTTTTTTTTTTTTTTTTTCCCACTGTACAGCAAGGGGGTCAGGTCATCCTTAGATGTATACATTGCAGTTACAGTTTTTTCCCCCACCCTTTCTTCTGTTGCAACATGAGTATCTAGACATAGTTCTCAATGCTATTCAGCAGGATCTCCTTATAAATCTATTCTAGGTTGTGTCTGATAAGCCCAAGCTCCCGATCCCTCCCACTCCCTCCCCCTCCCATCAGGCAACCACAAGTCTCTTCTCCAAGTCCATGATTTTCTTTTCTGAGGAGATGTTCATTTGTGCTGGGTATTAGATTCCAGTTATAAGTGATATATGGTATTTGGAATTTTAATAGATGTGTGATATTCTACACTGTGGATGTCTGTACTCCATAAACCACTTAATTATAAGAAGACAGTCACTGTTTCCACTTTTGCCATTATTAAGAATTGTTTAATAGGCATCCTAATTAATATACTATTTCATAATTGCTTTTTAAAATTTAATTGAATTTTATTAGGTATAATCAACATGTTATATTAGATTTGTGTATGACAAAATAATTTTATATATTTGTATATTTCAAAATGATTATACCAATAAATTAACATTCCTCATCACAAGTTACATTTTTTCTTGTGATGACATTTAAAACTTACTTTCTTAACTTTCAAATATACAAGAGTACTATTAACTATAGCTACTATGCTATACATTATATCCCCCAAACTTTTTTTATCTTGTAGTAGAAGTTTGTACCTTTTCATTACCTTCATCAACTTTCTCTGCTCCCCAACTCCCAAATCTGGCAACCATTAATCTGTTCTCTATGACTGAGTTTTTTTAATTTTAGTTTCCACATATAAGTAAATTATAAAGTATTTGGCTTTCTCTGACTTAACACACTGAGCATAAAACCCCTAAACTCTGCCCATGTTGTTGCAAATAGCAGGACTCCCTTCTTTTTATAATTGCTGAATACTATTTCATTATATATATATTATATATATATATATAATATGCATATATATATATTTTTATCTATTGATTAATCCTGGACACTGAGGTTGTTTCTATATCTTGGCTGTTGTAAAAGACACTGCAGTGAACGTGAGGATGCATATATCTTTCCCAATAGAGATTTCTTTTCCTTCAGATAAATACCTGGAGGTAAAATTGTTGGATCATATGACAGATAACTTTTTAATTGTTTGAGGAACCTCTCTGTTGTTTTCTACAGTAGCTGTACCAATTAACATTCCCATCATCTGTGCATAGGCTTCTCTTTCCTCCACATCTTCACCAGAACGTGTTAATTCTAGTCTTCTCAGTGATAGTCATCCTGAAAGGTATGGGGTGATACTGTGGTTTTGATTCACATTTCTATGATGATTTAGGGATATTGAGCACTTTTTCATGTACCTGGTGGCCACTTCTATGTATAAAAAATATCTACACAGATACTCTCCTCATTTGTAAGCGGACTGAATTTTTGCTATTAAGCTGAATGAGTTCTTTTTTTTTTTTTTGTCTTTTTGTCTTTTCTGGGGCCACACCTACAGCATTTGGAGGTTCCCAGGCTAGGGGTCTAATCAGAGCTGTAGACACCAGCATACACCAGATCACAGCCCTGTGGGATCCAAGTCATGTCTGTGACCTGCACCACAGATCATGGCAACACTGGATCCTTAACGTGCTGAGCAAGGCCAGGGATCGAACCCGCAACCTCGTGGTTCCTAGTCGGATTTGTTAACCACTGAGCCACGACGGAACTCCAAGAGTTCTTTATATATACATACATCCCAAAGATATAAAAACATATATATAAAGATACATAAATATAACATATACATATATAGTACATTTATTAAATATATTTAACCCAAAATATGTTTATAGAGAATATATATAAATTATATACATAAATAAATATGCAAATGATATATATCAAATATATAAATAAATCCAATATATTTGGAAAATATATAGTCATATATATAGTTGGCAAATACTTTCTTCCACTTTGTAGATTGCATTTTCATTTTGTTGATGGTTTACTTTGCTGTGTTGAAGTTATTTAGTTGGATAGAGTCCTATGTATTTAATTTTGCTTTTTTGCCCTTGTTTTTTTGTCAAATTCAAAATTTATTGTTGAGATAGGATTGTCAAGTATCTTAGTGTCTATGTTTTCTTCTGGGAGTTTTATGGTTTCAGGTTTTCCATTCAAAAATTTATTCCACTTAGAATTAATTTTTGTGTATGCTATAAGAAAAGGGTCTGCTTTCATTTTTTGCATGGCTGTCCAATTTTCCCAGCATGATTTATAGAACAGTTGTCCTTTCCTCAATGTATATTCTTGGTTCTTTTGTTGTAAATTAATTAATATATATATTTGGGTTTATTTATGGGCTCTCTGTTCTATTGATCTACATGTGTATTGCTATAACAATAGCATAATGTTTTGATAATTATAGCTTTCTGATGTAATTTGACATCAGTAAGCATGATGTCTTCAGCTTTGTTCTTCCTCACATTTGTTTTGTTATTCATGGTCTTTTGTGATTCCATATAAATTTAGGATATTTGTTCCATTTTATAGGGTGTGCTTTGAATCTTTAGACTGCTTTGGCTAATATGAACATTTTAACAGTATTAATTCTTCCAAATCATGAACACAGATTGTATTTCCATTAATTCGTGTCTTGTTAAATTATTTCAACAGTGACTTATAGTTTTCATTGTCCAGGTTATTAGCCTCCTTAGATAAATCTATCCCTATGTATTTTATCCTTTTTGATGCAAATACATAATTGTTTTCTTAATTCTCTTTCTGATAGTCCATTATTAATGTCTAGAAATGGAACAGGTATTTGTGTATTGATTTTTGTACCCTGTACCTTTACTAAGTTGAATTATTAATTCTAACATTTTTTGTGGAATCTTTAGGGTTTTCTATATATAATAACACATTAGTTGTAAAGAGAGACTGCTTTATTTGTTCTTTTCTGATTTGGATGCCTTTTTTTGCTTTTTATTGACTAATTGCACTGGCTAAGCCTTCTAGTACTGTGCTGAATTAAAGTCATGAGCCTGTCATTCTTGTCTTGCTCTTGATCTTAGATGGAAATCTAGTTTTCACCACTGAGTATGATGTTAGCTATGGCCTTGTCATATATGGCCTGTATTATATTAAAGTATGTTCCTTCTATATCTATTTTGCTGAGAATTTTATAATGATGTGTTTTGAATTTTATCCAGTACTTTTCTGTATCTATTGAGATGACCATATGATTTTGATCCTTCATTTTGTTAAGGTAGTGCATAAAGTTTTTTTATTTATGGATGTTGAACCATCCTTGCATTCTTGGAATAAATCCCACATGACCATGGTGTATGATGTTTTACATGTATAATTCATTTCACTAAATTTTTATTGAGAATTTTTGTATATATGTCCATCAGGGATGTTGTCCTGTAGTTTTTTTTAATTGTAGTGGCCTTGTACAGTTTTGATATCAGGGAAATGCTCGTCTCATTAAATGAATTTAGAAGTATTTCTTGTAATTTTTGGAAGAATTTGAGGAAAATTGGTATTAATTCTTTGTTAAAAGTTGGTAAGATTCATTAGTGAGGTCATCTAGTTTTGGGTTCTTGATTACTGATTTAATCTCCTTACTTTGGTCTATTAGATTTTTTTTTTTGTCTTCCCAACTCAGTTTGTAAGTTGTATGTTCCTAGGAATTTATCCATTTCTTCTCATTTGTACAATTTTTTATCTTATAATTGTTTTAGCAGTCTCTTACAATTCTCTGTATTCCTGTGGTATCAATTCATGTCTCAGTTATTTCTGACTTTACTTATGAGTCCTCTCTTTCTTCTCTTTTCATCTAACATATTGCCTATTGTGTTTATCATTTTTAAAAAGCAGCTTATAACACTGTTAAAATGCTACATATGCTATTATGAATTGGACTTATATAAAATTATTAAGTTAACCATTTATAAATATTTAAAAATATTTTAAGTCCATGAAATAGAGGGTATCAATATCATTTATTAAACTCTTCCTCATTCTTTTACATAGGGATAGATGAATAAATATTCAATATACACATTATATATTGAACATACATACAAATGTATTTAATATATTAGTATTAAAATTAATATGACAAAATTAAAATATTAATTATATATTTAGGTCAGTAGTCCTATGCTTTATTACCCTTGAAACATATTTAATTTGTTTTCTTTTTTTATTTTTTTTTCTTTTGCTTTTTGGGGCCACACCTGTGGCATATGGAAGTTCCCAGGCCAGGGGTTGAATCAGAGCTTCAGCTGCCAGCCTACACCACAGCCACAGCAACTCCAGATCCAAGCTGTGTCTGTGACCTACACTGCAGCTCACAACAATGCTGGATCCTTTAACTCACTGAGTGAGGCCAGGGATCAATCCCACATCCTCATGTATAATAGTCAGTTTCATAACGATTGAGCCACAACAGGAACTCCAAAACATATTTATTTTTAAGCTTCCTGGGGCCAAAGCAAAGAAAAATAAATAAATAGGGCCAGTCATATTAATTTCATTATTGATAATATACTGATATATGTATACCTATATGTATACACATATACATACATAGGAGAAGCACTTATTGCACTTAGTCACAGAAAAGTTTCCTTGTGGAACATTAAGACGGGATACACTTAAATGACATAATGGTCAATGTCTTCTAAACACCCCTATAACAAATACTATATCAGAATTCATTAAGTTATTTATTATTGTACCAGTCAATAAAATCTGAAGTTGTAAGAGTTAAGCATAATTCAATAAAAAATAATTCTGCTGATTCTCAAGACAGTATTTCCTAGTTAAATTAAACAAATGCATCTTGTGATTATGCATGTCACACTATATTGACTTTTATTGATTTCATAAATTGCTAGACAAATTAGTGTCATATGTGTGCATTTATATCCACACATAAAATAATTTCTTGGATGTGACCTTATCCAAATGAGCTTTTTATACAAATACAATTTACTTTTAAAATCCCCTTTCTAATTTCTTTGGTTTTATTGATTTTTAAAAAATTGATTTCCTCTTTTCAGTTTCATCGATTTCTCTTCTAATTTTTATTATTTATCTTTTTATTCTGCTTTCTTTGGATCTAATTTGTTCTATTTCTCTAATTTTCTAATATAGAAGCGTATTGATTTCTAGACTTGTTTTCTTTTCTAGTACATGCATTCAATGCTATAAATTCTCCTGTAAGCACTGTTTTTTACTGAATCCTCTTTTGAAAGTTGAGTTTTCCTTTACATTTAGGTAAAATATATTTTTAAATTCCATTGAGATTTCTTATCTATCCTATGATATTTTAAAAAATTGAGGTAGGGTTAGGTGGGGTTAGGAATATTAGTTTCAAGTATACAATGCAGTGATTTAAATTTTTATGTATTATACTGCATTTAAAGTTACTATAGGAGTTCCTGTTGTGGCTCAGCAGGTTAAGAGCCTGACATAGTGTCCATGAAGATGAGGGTTCAATCCCTGGCCGTATTCAGTGGGTTAAAGATCTGGTATTGCTGCAAGTTGCAGGGTAGGTCACAGATGTGGCTTGAATTTTGTGTTGTCATGGCTCTGGCATAGCCCAGGAGCTGCATCTCTGATTTGACCCCTAACCTGGAAACTTCCATATGCCATAGGTGTGACCATAAAAGAAAAAAAATAAAGTTATCAAAAAGCACTGGCTATATTCCCTGTACTATAGAATATATCCTTCCAGCTTATTTTATATGTAATATTTTTGTACCTCTTAATTTCCTACCCATATCTTATACCTTTAACTTTCCTCTCCCTACTGGTAACCACTAGTGTTTTCTCTATATCTATGATTCTCCTTTTGTCTTGTTATACTCATTAATTTTATTTTTAAAATTCACAAATTCACATGTAAATGATAACATACAGTATTTGTCTTCCTCTCTCTGAATTATTACACTAGTGTAATGTCTCCCCGGACCAACCATGTTGCTGCAAATGGCAATATTTTGGTATTTTCATGGCTACATAATATTCCAGTGTGTGTGTGTGTGTGTGTGTGTGTGTGTGTGTGTGTGTGTATCATATATTCTTAATACAATCAACTGTTAATGGGCACTTGGGTTGGCTCCATGTCTTGGCTGTTTTAAACAGTGCTATTATGAACACTGTGATATATGTATATTTTCAAATTATTATTTTTTTTTTCTGGTTATATACCCAGGAGTGGAATTGCTAGATTATATGCATGTGGTGGTTCTGTTTTTAGGTTTTAGTTTTTGGGTTTTTTTTTTTTTTGTCTTTTGTCTTTTTAGGGCCACACCCACAGCATATGGAGGTTCACAGCTAGTGGTCTAATAGAAGCTGTAGCCACCGGCCTACGCCAGAGTCACAGCAATGCCAGATCCAAGCCACGTCTGTGACCTACACCACAGCTTATGGCAAAGCCAGATGGTTAACCCCTGAGCAGGGCCAGGGATGGAACCTGCAATCTCATGGTTCCTAGTTGGATTTGTTTCCACTGCACCACAACGGGAACACCTGTTTTGAGTTTTTTGAGGAAGCTTGATACTGTTTTCCATAGTGGTTACACCAATTTACTTTCCCACCAACAGTGTACTAGGGTTCATTTTTCTTTATATCCTCACCAACATTTGATATTAGTGGCCTTTTTTGATGCTAGCAATTCTAACAGGTGTGATGTGGTATCTCACTGTGGTTTTGGTTTGCATTTCCCTAATGCAAAGTAATGTTTCACGTAACTATTGACTATATATCTTCTTTGGAAAAATGTCTATTCAGATCTATCCAATTTTTAATTTAATTTTTTTATTTTTTGATATCGAGTTATTATAGTTTTTATGTGTTTTTGGATATTAACACTTTATCAGATAGATGATTTGCAAATACTTTCTTCCATTCAATAAGTTGACTTTTCATTTTGTTGATGGTTTCTTTTGCTGTACATAAGATTTTTAGTTTGATATAGTGCCATTTGTTCATTTTGGGTTTGTTGCCTCTGCTTCTGGTGTCAGATCAGAAAACCATCACCATGACGAGTTTCAAGGAAGTTATCCCCTATGTTTTCTTCTAGGACTTTTATGGTTTCAGGTCTCATGTTCAAGTCTGTCATTGATTTTGAATTAATTTTTGTGTATAGTGTAAGATAGTGGTCCCATTTCATTGTTTTGCATTTGGATGTCCAGTTTTCCCAACATTATTTACTAAAGAAATTTTTCTTTCTCCATTGCTGTAAATTAACTGACTGTGTATATATATATATATATATATATATATATATAAGATTTTTCTGGACTCTCCATTCTGTTACATTGATCTGTGACTATATTTATACTAATAGCATACTATTTTTATTAATATGGCTTTGTAATACAATTTGAAATCACAAAGCATGATACCTCCAGTTTTGTCCTTCTTTTTCAAGATTGCCTTGGGATTTGGGGATTTGGGGTTCCATTTTTAAGTTTTAGGATTGTTTTCTCTACTGTAAAAACTGACATTGAAATCTCGATAGGGATTGCATTGAAAACGTAAGTTGCTCTTGGTAGTAAAAACATTTTAACAATATTAATTCTTACAATCTATGAACATGGGATAACTTTCCATATATTTGTATAAGAAAATTATATTTGTGTCATCTTTGACTTTTTTAATTGGTGTTTTGCAGATATTAGTGTAGTGATCTTTTACTGCCTCATTAAATTTATTTGCATGTATTTTATTGCTTTGATGCTATTGTAAATTAGATCACTTTATTTCCTTTTGAGATAATTTATTGTTAGAGTATAGAAACACTTATTGAGATTTTTATATGCCCTGTGTTAATTTGGTGTTAATTATTTACTGGTATATTCCTTCTATACCTAATTTGTTAACAGATTTATCATAAACAGATGTCGAATTTTGTTAAATCTTTTTCTTCATCTATTGAGATGATCATATGGTTTTCCCTTTCATCTTGTTAATGTAATATATCACGTTAATTTGCATATGTTAATTACAGGGATAAAACCCACTTGATCAAGACAATTATCCTTTTGAAGTGCTATTGAATTAAGTATTTTTATCCTTTTATTGAGGATTTTAATACCTACATCCATCAAGGATATTGGCTGGTAGTTTTCTTGCAGTGTTCTTTTCTGCCTTTGGTGTTTGGGTAATGCTAGTCTCATAAAATGAGTTTAAGGGTGTTTCCTCTTCTTCAATTTTTTGGAATAATTTAAATGAATTGGTGTTCGTTGTTCTTTAAATGTTTGGTAAAATTCATCAGTTATTTAACCCGGTCCTGGGCTTTCATTGATTCTGAGATTTTTTATTATTGGTTCAAATTTTAATACTTATAATTGGTCTGTTCAGATTTTCTATTTCTTATTAATTCACTGCTGTTAACTTTTTCTAAGAGTTTTTCCATTTCTTCTAGTTTCTCCAGTTTGCTGGTATATAGTTGTCTTAGTAGCTTCTTTTGAGCCTTTGTATTTCTGCAGTATCATTTTTAATGTTTCTTTTTCATTTATAAACTTTTTGACTTAGTTTTTCTCTCTTTTTTCCCTGGGTAGTCTAACTAAAGTGTTGTCAGTTTTGTTGAACTATTATAAAATCAACTGTTTTGTTAATATTCTTTTTATTTATTTGTGCTCAATATTTATTATTTTAATCCTTCTGTTACATTTAGATTCATTTTATTTTTCTTTTTAAAGTTCCTAAAGGCATGGATTTACATTGTTGATGTGAGATCATTTTTGTTTCTGATGTATGCCTTTTCTCTCGTTAGGACAGAGAAATTTCCTTTTAAATTTTTTAATCTATTGATTGTTCAGGATCAGTATCCCTGTGTTTCTAAATATTCCTGTTTCTTCTTTTTTTCTCCTCTGAAATTCCATTAACATAGATACTTTTTCTTTTGATTGTATCCAATGAATCTCCTGGGATTTTCTCACTCTTTTTCATTGACTTTTCTCCTCTGACTAAATAACTTCAAGTGTACTGTCTTCTAGGTCATTGATTCTTTCCTCTAAATGGTTGAGTCTGCTGCTGAATTTCTCTATTTTACAGTTTAGTCATTGAATTTTTCAGCTCTAGGGTTTGCCTTTGTGTATGTGTTCAATGGTTTCTTTGAACTTCTCATTTTGTTTATGCATTATTTTTCTAAATTTGTTCAGATGTCTGTCTGTGTGTTCTTGTAGATCACTAAAATTGTTGTAAGGAGATTATTCTGAATTATTTGTTTAATAGTTCATAAATTTCTATTTCTTTAGGATCAGTTACTGGAGCTGAATTAATTTCCTTTAGTGATTACCTGATTTTTAATAACCTTTTACTCTTTAAGTTGTTATTTCATTTCAACAAGCATCTCCTATTCCAGACTTTACAGGTTTGCTTTGACAGATTCAGTTCTTAATGAGTCAGCTCAGTATAGATGTGTCTCCAAGTAATATCTTTGGAAAGAAGGGGCTTGCTATCAGGGTCTATATTTGGGAAAGGCCACTGTTCAAGTTCTTATATTGGTGAACTTGTTGCTGCTAGCTGAGAAGAGGTGAATAGGACTGCTGACTTAGTTCACTTCCCAAGCATGCTGTACTTTGGGCTTTACAGTTGTCCCTGTTCTATGGTCAGGCTTACTAGGCATTCAGGACAGTTATATAGTTTCTCTGATTAAGTAGATCAAGGCTACATTCAGCATGGGAAGGACTGTGAAATTAGTTTCCCTGCCTGGGCACTAGGAGACAACCAGCTTCAAAGCAGGCAATGCTCTTTGTTAGTGGTCTTGACCCAATCCAACCTGTGCCCCAAGTTCTGTACATTAATGGATCTGCTCTCTTTGCTCTGTGGACTATCAGCTCTGCTCATTGATCTCTGCTTGACTGTTGGTAGCCGACACAGCTTTCCAGGTGTTTTGATGAGGCTTTCCAATTGAGCGCTGCTGGGATCTTTACTTAAAAGTGGGTGGGGTTATGTCTGAGCTCCTCTGCCTAGGTGGATTGGTAATACAATGCCACAATTTGTTTCTGCATATGAACAGAACTTCTGGTTAGACTACCATTGTGTGCTACTGGTAGGAACTTCTATTTGCTAAGATCTGAGTGCTGGTTGGTCCAATCACAGTCTCATTGGTCAAACCCTGTTGATTATCCTGCAATCCAGTGGGGCTAGACTGGAGTAGGGACTTCCAGGAAGTGACCCACAACTTGGGGCAAGCTGCATGTCCACCCAGGGCTCTCTTTTCATACTGGAGAAACTTCAGGCTCAAAGAAAACTTCTTGGAGTGGTGTTGCCCTGGGCTGTGGGAGTGGTAATTCAGTCAGTATGTATCCTCTCCTTTGACCTTCTAATGTGGTCTGTCTTGGTTTCGGTGGTCTGAGGGGTACTTCAGCTCACGCTATATTCTACCTTCTCAGAGTACTGTGTTGTCCATAAATAGTTGTTAGTTTTAATTCTTGTGAATGGGAACAATGTTAAAAAAGACATATGTCATTGTCTTGGTGACTTCACTTTCCTCTTTTTAATTTCTTAAGGTGTTTACAGCATAGAAAATTTTAATTTTGTTAAGTCCATTTTATTTATTTATTTTCCAGTTATGCATTTGAAGTCATAACTAAGAAACCTCTGCTTATCCTAAAGTCATAAAGATTAACACCCTTTTTTTTCTAAGATTTCATAGTTTTAGAGTTTAGATTCTAGGCTTGGATTTAGAATTAGATTTTATGTTTAGGTTTTCAGTACACTTGGAGTTAATTTTTATATGGAGTCAGGACGGGTCTTGCATGTGGATATCCAGTTGTTCCAATACCAATTCTTTAAAAGTATATTTTTTTACACATTAAATTGCCTTGACACTCAGGTTGAAAATCAATTGGCCATAAATATATGGGTCTATTTTTGGACTCTCAATTATATTTCATTAATCTATATGTCTATCTTTATGTAAGTGCCACAATGCCTTGATTCCTGCAGCTCTGTTCTAAGTTTTGAAGTTTGGAAATATGATTGCTTCAATTTTATTTTTTTCAAGATTATTTGGTTATTTTTGGTCCCTTAAATTTCCATATAATTTTTAGGATCAGTTTTTTAATATCTGAAACAAAAAATCTGCCATCTGTAATTTAGATATTCAGTGAATTGAGTCCATAAGTTAATTTAAGGAATGTTGCTATCTTAGCAATGTTAAGTCTTCTGATCCATGAGCATGAATGTTTTCCTTGTTTTAATTTTCTTTCAATGGTATTTTAGAATTGCCAGAATACAAGTTTTAAGTTTAAAGTTTCTTTTAATAAATATACCCCTAAATATTTTGTTCTTCCTGATACCATTGTAAATTGGATTATTTCATTTGTAGATATTTCATTGTTGGTTTATTTTTCTTTCTTAATTTAAACTGACACCTTGGTAACTTGTTTATTGTTTCTAGTAGTACTGTTTTAAACTGGTTTCATAACATATTCTACATATAAGATCATGTTATTTGCAATTAGAGTCTTAATTCATCTTTCTAATTTGAGTGATTTCTTTCGTTATCTTGTCTGATTGCCCTGGTACAACCAACATTACAGTCCTATTTATTTGAATATCTTATAGATTTTGGTGAAAGGCAATATACTGTAGCAACTTGGAACATTGATTTAGCCCATACTGCTCTAACTTGTTGCTATTTTTTTTTATCAGCTTGGCTGGACTATTTTGGTAAAGACTATTTTTCCTGAAGTATGTGATTTCTGATACTGCTTTCATAGAATGTAGACTTGATATGACATACTTGGATGACAGTGATTTTATCAGGGTAATCTTTGATTATGTCTTTTCCTGATCTCTCTCTTAATCTGTTCATGACTCTTGGTATCACACTCAGCTGTTAGCTGCTGATTATGTTACAATTACCAGCCTATTTCTCTATTGCTTTCCAAAATATGTAGCATAAGTTTCTCCACCATCTGGTCTAATTAAATTGGGCCATTTTTCAAGGACACGTGTACTCTCCATTTGATCCAGTTAGTAAATAACTTGTGGATAATGAAAACCAAGTCTTGAGGACAAGGTTATAAATAAAGTAGGGAGAAGATCAAGAATTCCTGTTTGCCAGTTGAAATCAGAAATATCAACATGTACTAATAGTTTTTAAGTAGGTATGTGGACAAGTATATGTGGACATAAAACTAGATGTGTGTAAATATATACATGTTCCTAAGCTGTGTTCCCTGAGAAGGTATTGCTGTATTAATAGCAATGAGCACATCTAACATTCTAATCTTGATGTCTAAATGTGCTTTTCCAATGAAAGGAACTATGGCTTCCTGGAAGATATCTTATATCAGTGCCGGGGGAAGAAATGTAGAAGATAAACCTATGACGTCTTTTTGGCCAAAAACTAAAGAACTGCTAAAAGAGTAATAGCTATGCAACAAGAGCACAACGAAGTAAGGGTGACAGAGATATTTCTGGCAGATATGGAAAAATTACATTCTAAAATAAAGGATTATAAAAAAGAACTATAACTTCTTGAATAAAATACTCCCATAGTCTACTTTAACATAAATCATTTATATATTATATATATATATATATATATATATATATATATATTTTTTTTTTTCTTCAGGGCTGCACCTGCAGCATATGGAAGTTCCCAAGCTAGGGGCTGAAACAGAGCTATGGCTGCCCATCTAGGCCACAGCCAGAGCTACACAGGATCTAAGCTATATCTGCAACCCATACCACAGCTCACACAAATGTCAGATCCCTGACCCACTGAGTGAGGCCAGGGATTGAACCTGCATCCTCATGGATACTAGTCAGATTCACTTCCACCGTGCTACAATGGGAACTCCAGCATAAATCATTTTAATGGAGTTTGACCCATAGAATAAAATAAATATCCAGGAGTCCATATTGGTCTAAATAAATGATGGGATAATCACATTCTTTTTAATAGAATTACTCTTGCAAAATAAGATATAAAATGTTGTGTCACTGTGAATAACCCACAGATTATGCTGTATTTCCCCAAGTATTAACATCTCCTATAATTATTTTGTAAAATAACTCAAAATTTTATTTTCAAAATAAAAAATTTCATTTTCTTATTATGTAATAGAAAAAAGAAAACATAAAATATAAAAGAATGAACTCAGACTAAAATTTGTAATTGTTTTCAAAATATGTGTATTATTCAGTGCCTTATTGAACATTCTTTATAACCAGTAATTTAAAAAATTTCCCAATAATGCCATTTGCAGCAACATGGATGGAACTAGAGACTCTCATACTGAGTGAAGTTAAGTCAAAAAGACAAAGACAAGTACCATATGATATAACTTATATCTGGAATCTAATATATGTCACAAATGAACTTTTCCACAGAAAATAAAATCATGGACTTGGAGAATAGACTTGTGGTTGCCAAGGGAGAAGGGGAGGGAGTGGGATGGATTGGGAGCTTGGGGTTAATAGATGCAGACTATTGCCTTTAGAATGGATTAGCAATGAGATCCTGCTGTGTAACACTGGGAACTATGTCTAGTTACTTATGATGGAGCATGATAATGTGAGGAAAAAGAATGTGTACATGTATGTGTAACTGGGTCACCATGCTGTACAGTAGAAAAAAAAATTATATTGGGGAAACAACAATAAAAAATTTTTTAAAATTCCCAACAATTACAGTCATTGAACAACTCTAACACAAATTTTGTTATATGAATTTGATTTTTTTTATTTTTAACTGACAAAGAATAGAAAAATTATAAACAACATGGTATAATCTTGTAATAATAGCAAATATAGAACTTATCAAAAAGTTTTTTTTCCTATTATGCCTGAAATAAATTGTTCTACTATATATTCCTTGGATTACATTTTAATAATATCTATATTTTCTTTCTGATTATTTAATGCCTACTTACAACCTTCAACATATAGATATCTACTACTGTAGATATTACACTTTATAGATTTTTGCTTTTATTTTAGAGTAATCACAGTTACAGGGCTGAAGTTCTCTTTTTTTAATAACTATAATTTACTGCTTTTTTTTTTTTCTTTTTAGGGCTGCGCCTGCAGGATATGGAAGTTCCCAGGTTAAAGTTTGAAACAGAGCTGCAGCTAACAGCCTATGCCACAGCCATGGCATTGCAGGATCCTAGCTGTGTCTGTGACCTCCACCACACTCCACACAGCTCACAGCAATGCCAGATCCTTAACCCACTGAATAAGGCCAGGGATTGAGCCTGCATCCTCATGGATACTAGTCGGGTTTGTAACCCACTGAGCTACAACAGGAACTCATACTGCAATATTTTTACAAGTCATAATAATTTTTTTCCAAACCATTTTGTGGCATATATTCATCATAGAACTTAAAGACTTATACCTGGCACTTCTATTTACATACAAATAAGTGTATAATTTTTTTTTGCATAGTACATTACAGCTTTTCAAGCAAATGTAGAATAATGGTTTGATTTTCTTTGAAGTTCTCAAAATGAGGCTCCTCACCATTTTATAGCAAATAGGAATCTTTTCTGAAAAAACTTCTAAAGGCTTAAAAAGTCTTAAGTAACTTTTCTGTGTTGGATATCCAACAAATTCAGGAACTTTATGCATCACTGTGAACTGATATGAATAACTTGCTAAGTATAACATATTCATCAAAGAAAAAAAGCAAAGATATCTGATACATACCTATTTTCTTATTCTCACTCATATTTTGTTTCTGTTGTTTTATAATCATTATTCTTTGTGCATCTAATTTTCAAAATCGTTCCTCAGATGAATAGTTAATGATAGTAGAAAAGCTTTCTCTGAATTCAACTAATTCTACTAGCTGAATCTCATCTAGTTATCTTTAGTTTTTTTTTTGTACAGTTAATCAACTTGAGCTCTTGAAAAGATTTATTGAATGACTTGAAATATCATCCCCAGAGTTATAAACATGCTTTCCCCTAAAAGCACATTTTCATATATAGATAGATTCCTGTATAATTCCAAGTTATCAAAGCAAGATGAATTTTAAGTGTTTATGTTTTTCCACTTATTTTTAATTTCTTTTTAAAATCAAGGATACATTAAAATAATGGCATGTGCAAAATTTTACTTAGTGGATAGCCTTGCAGGAATGTGTGGTAAACAAATGTGCAACTTCAGAGAAATCTTTTTTTTTTTCAGAAAACATATGTATATTAATAAACAAATGCAATTTATATGAATGCACATAACAGAAACTTTTTAAAGGCCCAGAATTTAAAATCATGGGTCTTAGAGTCAGACATACTTGTGTTGAAATTATAGTTCCACCATCAAAAGACTATCAAGATCAATGGTAAATGTCTTAAGCTCTTTGAACTTTACCTTCCTCATCCAAAATAATACTTAATCTTAGCGAATCAAAATGAATAACTAATGATATAAGGTACTAGAATATAAAGGAATGTTTCCTTTTTCAACAAATATATATTGAATGCCAATTTCAGACATTCTTTCTAGCTTTAAAGATGCAGAAGGAGAAAATTAGACACAGTTTTTACTCTTTTTAAAATTTTACCTTAGATACCAGGATAAAATATTTTTGTAACTGAGGACAATCTAACATTTAAGAAACAAAAAATTCCAGGAGTTCCCGTCATGGCTCAGCAAAAATGAATCTGACTGGCAACCCTGAGGATGCAGGTTCGATCCATGGCCTCGCTCAGTGGGTTAAGGATCAAGAGTTTCCATGAGCTGCTGTGTATGTTGCAGACGTGGCTCAGATCTGGCATTGCTGTGGCTATGGTGTAGGCAGGCAGCTGTAGCTCTAATTCGACCCCTAGCCTGGGAACCTCCATATGCTATAGGTGTGGCCCTAAAAAGCAAAAACAAACAAACAAACAAAAACAAAACAAAAACTTAGGAAGATATATGAAAAAGTTAGATATAAATTTATTTCTATACTTGTATAATTTTAAAGAATTATAAAAGAGAATAGCCTACTGTTTTGTAAGGTATTATATGAACAACAATTAAAACTTGCTCCCAGAAGAAAGACATAGTTTTAATCAAAGATTCAATTTACACATTCTATCAATACATTTCCTAGATCAACAAGTGAAACAAGAAATCATTCTATTAATAAATTTCGATATAGAATTTTATAAAATCCAGCTATACAGAAAAATAAAAAACTAAATAGACAATTAAAAAATCTTTTAAATAAAATGGAAAAAAATCTTTTAAATAAAATGGAAAATCTTTTAAATAAAATAGATTCAGGAAAACCCCAGAACCAAAGATCATTATAAAGTTTGTAACTGTAATTTTTAATTTACTTAGGTTATTTTTGTGAAAATCGGGAAGTATCCCTCAAATATTACAAATTCAACATATAAATTAGAATGTGGTTTAATTAAAATTCAGTAGTGATATTTTGGCAGGAAAAGGCATAAGAGAATTATATAAAATCCCACAAAACTACATATGGAAGCTCAGTTTCTGAGCAAAGCTAAGAATATCAGAAAAATGGACAATGACTTGATTACAAGGTATGAGGCTATGTTATCAATGTATTTTAATAAAATATTGGAATAGATCAATTAGATCAGTGATATTGAACATAGGGGAGATAGATGTATTCATATCCCTTTTTAATGAAAATTAAATATATTTAAAAAGTGGTATTTCCATTTAATAACAAAAAACATTTTTTGTCAATTTGGCATGTGTTCATCATGTCTGTATGAAACTGAAATAGTTGATTTGAGACCCTACTTTATATATTTAAACATAATTGACTTCATGTAAAATAAAAATCCTTTAAAAATTTAGTATAAAGTTTAAAAATACAATTTTTAAAAATATTTGCCATGCATTTGACAAATAGATAATATTTTTGTAATTGCTAAGGAAAAGATAATCTTAAAAATATAAAAAAATTATGGATGGAAAATTCACAAAGCTTGGATCTCAATTCCTAAAATGAAACCTGAAAAGTACGCAATCTCAATGCTAGTCAAGGAAATACCAATTGGGTAGCAATTAGCTCAATTCTGAGACTGGTAAATATTTTACGAGTTATAATACCCAGTCCTAATGAAAATATGATGAAGGTCTACTATGTTTCTAATGAATTATAAGTTGTCAAAATTTTGGTGTACACAATCCTAATCACTATCAATTAAAATAAAAAAAATAAAACCTACCATTAAACAAGGAATCTAAATACGTGGCTCTGGTCTATAAAAATAGAGCTACAGTAAATAACAGTATATGTACCTGTCTGTTCAACATAGTATTTTTTATGATGGTAGAAAATACCTTTAAACAGGTATGTTGGCTATTGATAGGAGGTTTTTTTTTTAAGTTAATATTGTGTTACTCCATTCCCTGAATGTCTTGAGGCCAAAAAAATAAAAAAAAAACAATAAATATAGATATATATTAGGTCACCTGGAGAAATATAAATTATGTATGATTAGTGAGAAATGAAAGGAAGGTGCCCCTGATGATGACTGATTAGAATATAAATTTGGTCAATATTGATACCAATCTCCATTGTAGTTTTTTTTTCTTTTTATGGCTGCACCTGCAGTATATGAAAGTTCTTGGGATAGGGGTCGAATTGGCTTATGCTACAACCACAGCAAAATTGCCTCCAAGCTGCATCTGTGACCTATGCCACAGCTTGTGGCAACACCAGATCATTAACCCACTGAGCAAGGCCAGGGATTAAACTGCCATCTTCCCATAAACATCAGGTCCTCTCCCCACTGAGCCACAATGAGACCTCCAAATACACTTTTTAAAAAAATGAAATACAGTTGAATAATATTTTTAAATTACATGTGTAAATTACAGTGATCACAATTTTTAAAAGTTAGGCTCCATGTATAGTTATTATATAATGTTGGCTATATTCCCTGTGTTGTAGAATATTTCCTTATAACTTATTTTACACATAATGGTTTGCCTCTCTTAATTCCCTACCCTGGTATTGCCCCTCCCCTTTCCCTCTCCCCACTGATAACTACTGCTTTGTTTTTTATATCTGTGAGTCTGCTTATTTGTTATTATATTCATTAGTTTGTTATATTTTTAGATTGCACATATAATAATCCATACTACTGTAATATCATATCATATTTGTCTATCTGATTTAAGTCACTTAGACTAATACCCTCCAAGTATATCCATGTGGCTGACATGGCAAAATTTCACTTTTTATGGTTGATTAGTATTTCAGTGTGTATGTGTCTGGGTACACCACAACTTCCTTATCCATTCATGTGCTAGTGGACACGTAGGAAGCTTCAATATCTTGGTAAGTGTAAATAATGCCATTATGAACATTGGGGTGCGTGTATCTTTTCAAGTTAGTGTTTTTGTTTTTTCAGATGTATACTGAGGAACAGAGTTGATAGGACATATGGTATTTCTGTTTTCAGTTTTTTGAGAAAAACTCCATACTGTTTTCCACAGTGGTTGCACCAATTTACAATCACACCAATAGTGTACAGAAGTTCTCTTTTCCTCACATACTTTCCAACACTTGTTCTTTGTGTTCTTTTTGATGATAGCCATTCTGAAATGTGTGAGGTATTATTTCATTGTGGTTTTGATTTGCATTTGCCTGGTGGTTAGTATGTAGGGCATCTTCTTATATTCCTGTTGGCCATTTGTATCTATTCATTAGAAAAATGTCTATTTAGGTCTTTTCAATTTTTAAGCAGGTTGTTTTTTTGAGGTTGAGTGGTATGACCTTGTTTATATATTTTGGACATTATCCCCTTATCAATCCTATCATTTGAAATATTTTCTCCAATTCAGTAAGTAGTTCGTCTTTTCATTTTGTCAATGATTTCCTTTGCTGTATAAAAGCATTTAAGTTTAATTAGGCCCCTTTTAAGTTTTTATTTCCCTTGCTACAATATAAGTCAGAGTGTTTTGCCTATGTTTTCTTCTATGAGTTTTATGGTTTCTGGTCTTAGATTTAGGTCTTTAATCCATTTTGTGTTTGCTTTTGTATATGGCTTAGAAAATGTTCCAATTCCATTCTTTTACATGTAGCTGTCCAGTTTTTCCAGCACCACTTGTTGAAGAAGTTGCCTTTTCTCCATTGTGTATTCTTCCTTCCTCTGTCATAGATTAATAGACCATAAGTGTGTGGGTTTATTTCTGGGTTTTCTCTCCCGTTCCATTGATGTATGTGCCTGTTTTTCTGCCAGCAGCAAACTGTTTTGATGAATGTAGCTTTGTAGTATAATCTGAAGTCACAGAGCCTTATTCTTCCAGCTCTATTCTTTCTCAGGAGTGTTCTGGCTATTTGAGGTCATTTGTGTTTCCATACAAATTTTAAAAGTATTTGTTCTAGTTCTGTGAAAAATGCCTTTGGGTTTTTGTTAGAGATTGGGTTGAATTTGTATATAGATTGGGGTTGTTTGGTCACTTTAACAATGCTAATTATTCCATTTCAAGAAAATAGTATATTTTTTTTCCATCTGTTCATGTTGTTTCCAACTTCTTTCATTAACACCTTTTTTTTTTTGAGTATGTCTTTTACCTCTTTAGGAAGGTTTATTTCTAGGTATTTTTTTCTTTTTGATGTGATGGTAATTGTCACTGTTTCCTTAATTTCTCTTTCTGATAGTTCATTGTGTCAATGTTGATTCCAATCTCCAACACAGTTTACCTTGTATTTATAACACATACATATCTCTCTCTGCATATGTTTGTATGTATAGTCATTTATTCCTTTAAAAATATGTCTGAAAAACTTACGGGTCAAACAGTGTTGTAGCTTCTGATATGAAGGAAACTAATTCCTGCCCTCATGGCTTCCATTAGATGGTAACAGGTACCACAGAGGAAAATAGGGTAAGATGTGGATATGGACGTGGAGGATGGATACAGTATTTAATACTAAGTGACAAAACATTGATGCAGGGACATTTTCTTCTATCTCTAATTTTCATGTCATTCTAAGTCCCCTTGGCAGTGGCATTTCTACATATGCAATCTCATTTACTCATCTTTTTAGGACATGTATTCTCTACAGGTCATTTCTCAAGGTAACCTGCCCACTGTCTGATTTTGTTATCAGAATTGTGTTTCACTGCTCCCAGTCAAAAAACCCTGCTCTTGTCCATTATTTTTGTAAGAAGTATTATAAGGTCAAAATCTGACAGTATTTGTTTAGTTATAATATGCCATTGAAAAAGTGTCCACGTTATAGAATCTCCTCATGTAGGAATGTCTCCTACATGAGACATTCACTATAATGGCTCATGGTTCTGCAGATTAGGAATACAGGCAGAGCTCAGTTGGGTAGCTCACTTCATACCCCATGACATCAGCTGGACAGTTGCTATCATGCCAGCAGGATCCACTTTCAAGGTGACCCACTCCTTGACTAGCAAGTTTATGCGAGCTCTCTTCTGAGACCTTCAGCCAGGGGCTTTTCCTTGTGTCCTCCACTGCACTCCATGTTTTACCATGGGAGTCCCAAGAAGCTGTACATCTTCAGCCTAGCCTTAGAAAGTCATTTCAATCACTTTTGAAAATTTCATGAAATTTTGAAATTTCATGAAAATTAAGATGACTCCACAGGCTGAGGGCTTTCCACATTCATTATATTAATGGGCTTTCTTCTTACTACACATTTTCTCTGACTGGGGTGAGCATGATCTGGGTAGAAAGCAAAAACTATGAAAATGAAATGTCAACAATAAAACCAATGTATATGAGAAATTTTGGTTAAAATAGGAAAAATTAGAATGAATTAAAATTATGAATAGATGTGTATCATTGTGAACATTTATGGATATTTGTGTGAGAGTAATCAACATGGAAATTGTTAATTTATTAAGATGATTTGGAATTTCATGGACTTTTGAGCTTTCTTTTTTCTATTTTTCTACATTGATCAATTTTGATAGCTTTAATAATACTAAAAACAGCATAATAGAAATTAATATGTATACAGCATATTTGCTAAACATAATTCATAATTATGCTATATCATATTGGATATAAGGTATAATACATGTTATTTTTAAATATTAAGAAATCATTTATATATAAATTGATATGTAGTTATATATGACAGAATGGAAAACGCAACACATTCTCCAAATTTTATTTTTCATAAGCCATTTTTGTTGAACACAGTAATGTAAATATTAGCAATGAATGACAGGGAGATAAACTACAAATAATGGAATGAGATTATAAATCAATCTCGAGTAAAAGAAAAATTCAAAGTTTCATTATGAAGTCTTTAAGGGAAAATAACAACGTAATACATATTAAATCATACCAACAAAACAATTAGATACCTCATTTTATTCACTAAACACTCAGATATTTAGGAAAATACACTCCTGTTTGTGAAGTGTAAACTGGAAAAATTTTAGGTGGACAGTTTGGAAATATGTAGTAAATGGCCTAAATATTTTGACACAGCAGGAATTTTATGCTAAACTAATAATTACAAACATGTCTAAATATTTAGCTATCAAGATGTTTCAACATGTATATAATTTTAGTAATGTACAATAATATTGATTTTAAAATAGTACATTTAAGCATCGTAATAACATATCTATTAGATATTTTAACATATAAAAGAATCACTGCTAATGTAAATTCATGTTCAAAAATTTTAACAAGTTATAAAATATGATGTATAGTAATGTATTTTGGTAATACATAAACTAATATTTATATCTAACAGAATAGACTTAGAGATAAAACTATATAATTATAGCAATTAATAAATGTATAAATGAATAATTTTGAAAAATTATTTTAGCAATATTCATCAAAAAATGTACATTTATAACATTGATTATAGATGGTCTTTTTTTTCATTTTTACTTTTCTTCATTCTCTACAGAATATATGTATACATTCCTTCTATAAAACAGAATATAAAACAAAACAGTTGACAATGGGGAAAATTTGATTTTCAAATTTGTAGAAGTAGAATTATCATATATTCCAATTAAATTATCAAATCATAGTGTGTGTATTGTGAGAAGGATAATTTAATCTGAAGATAAATAAGCAAACAAAATAAAGGAGAATAAGAAAAGTCTTCTGAACGAGAAATAGCTGAGAAAGCGTAGTATAAAAATGCAAGGTTAGAACAGAAAATCTTTATTATAAGATTGAGTTTTCCAGGTACCCCTGCAGTTATTTCATATTGAACTTACCATTCAACGTTCCCCGGTACTGCTTTGAAATGGTATACTTCAATCAGCTGATAGGCTGCATAATGCTGACCTGAAACTACCAAGGAGGAACAGGGGAGGGCAGTGTTTTCCACTATCTCTGAAGCACAAGCCCATTCTTTGCAGTGATGGGAAAAAAGTTACCAAATTAACCTAAAAAAATAAATTTAATCTACTATTGCATAAAAAATCACTCCAGGACCTAAGGAATTAAGACATTCATTGTAATGGCTCATGGTTCTGCAGATTAGGAATATAGGCAGAGCTCAGCTGGGTAGCTCACTTTCATACCCCATGACATCAGCTGGACAGTTGCTATCATGCCAGCAGGATCGATCCATTTTCTTGGTGACTCACTCCCCTGACTAGCAAGTTCATGCGGACTCTCTTCTGAGACCTTCAGCCAGGGGCTTTTCCTTGTGTTCTCCACTGTACTCCATGTTTTACCGTGGGAGTCCCAAGAAGCTGTACATCTTCAGCCTAGCCTTAGAAAGCCACTTTAGTCACATTCTGTAAGCAATCGCTGAGAGGAGCCTACACTCAAGGGAGGGAAGCTTACCTTTTAAAGCAGTAAAGAATCTGAATCATCCTTAAGCTACTCTTAGAAACCTGGGTCTATTTTCTAGCTCTATTTTATTATTAGCCCTTACCTAAAAGTTCTCCTTTACCTTCTGATAGACATTTAGTTTAGAACTACACTGCCAGTCATATTTTGGACCTAAATCTAGAAAGTATTCATCTAGAATAACTAGTTTTTCAGCAATAAAACACTTAAAAGGCTGTTCCCTGTGATTATCTTAATAAGGATTAAACATAAGAAAGTTTCCTAGGCTTTTATGTGTTTTTAACTCATCAAATAATCCAAATAATTCTCTGTGCAAGAGCATATTATTTCAGTTTTAAAGTTGAGGTGAGGCATAGACAGATTAAATCATTTGCTTTAGGACCACACAGGGAATGCAGTAGAGCAGGCTTCAGAAACTGGCAAGCTGCTTCCATAGACTAGTGAACTTCTTACATATCTGTTGGAAATATTTAACCAAAATAGCCACATGAAAAAAAAAATGAACCCCACAACTGTCTTTAAGTGCAACTTGAAATCTCTCTCAAAAATACCATAACCATTCAGATAAAGACTTAATTTGAGATCTAATCTAGCTCTCACTAGAGAATACATCACTTGTATTTATTCTATATATTCTAAAAACAATCAGCTAATTCTAATAACGGTGTCATTACTTTGGAAAACACAAAGTATTTTTCCTCTAGTGGTTTCCTCAGCAGTATTAAGCGATTATGTTGGCATTATAACTATCAAATGTTAATAAAAGGATACATGAATTTGAAAAATTTACCACAAAGTTTGAGAATTATTGACCCTGTTGAGAAAATGATGAAATACTTTCAGTAGCATTAGAAAAAATATATTTATACATTTAGGAAACAATTTTGTTTTATATATTTGTTTTATACATGTATTTGTTGTGTATATTTGACATAGATGATATATTATGTGCAGGCAACCAGAATAGATTTATGTTTACATATAGTTATACTTATTATTATACTATTATACTTATTATATAAAATATATTATTATGTAAAAATATTATATCTGTATACTTATTTTCATATCTATTATGTTTCAAGTTGTAAATATTTGATTAAGGGTTGCTATATATGTGTGTGTAGAGATGTATGAGTTTCTATGTGTATAGGTTTATGTGTGTGTGGATGTGTGTATAATCCCTTAAAATGTTAGCAACTTGGAAGAAGTGCTAAGACAGACACTTGTATAAAAGGTGAAAGATATAAAATAATTTATAAAAAATCCATGAGTGGCTGAAATACATTTTCAACTACTACTACAAACAAGAATATGGGCACAGATATTATGTAAAGAAATATGAAACAAAACATGACAGAAAACTTTACACCAATCTAATTCTTTGGACTTCCCATGTGGCTTGCAGCCAAGCTAATTCTTAACTGATATTTTTCTTAGAATTAGATTTTGGTTATTCTTTGCTTTTTTCTTTTTTCTTGGCTACACCCTCTGCATATGGAAGTTCCTCAGCCAGGGATTGAATCTGAGCTGCAGCTGTGACCTATGCCACAGCTACACCAATGCTGGATCCTTAACCCACTATGCCACAGCAGAAGCCCCAGATTTCATTTTCTCATAATACCAGGGGGGAATTTAACAATAATTATATTTATGCTGGGGGACACATTTTTATAAGTTTCTTAAAGCAAATAAAGGCACAACACCTGTCACAGATGAAAAGGGCAGAAAGCTGTGCTAGAGAATGACATTTGATGGTGAGAAATCTGAGCAGATTCTTAGCCATATGTCATATTAGGAAAGAAGGAAGCATGTTTTTGTGTGATCTGAATGAAGGAAGAATATTCTTTTTGCAGTGTATGGAGTTAAAAGCATTTCATTTCATGGATGTCAAACTGGCTTTAATGCCTAACATGTCTCAGATGCTAAGATTAACAGATGCATCTAGATAGTTGACAGTGTTTTACAAGAGCAGAGCAATCCCAGATGAGAGACTGAGATTTGTTTTTAATATTAGACAACTTATCCTGGACAAATATATTTTCAAAATACAACTTCTAAGTTCTCAAAGTAAGAGAAATGACATCATTATTTTTTCCTGGAGTTATAGATAACATAGGTAGTTTGTTTTGGATCTGATTAAATCATGAGCTTTATGAAAAAAATGATCTAATAAGCAACAGAAGCTTAGGTATTTAAGGAATGATAGCGTTGTGAATTTTGTGGAGTGCTTTATATTGATGTCTTTCATATACTTTGAAACAGTATTCAGCTAAGACAATATTCTGTAAAACTGCAATATTATTGGTTGTGATTTTTAAAAAACTACCAGAATAAATAGAACAGGGCATAGAAGGAGGAAGTCAGTGATTTAGTCATGATCTTCTATCAACAGCTATGCAGGCCATTTCTACTTTGGCAAAGTGAGTCATCAAAGCTTAATATCCAACTCTGATTGTGAAAAGTAGACATTGCTGTATCTTCGGGTTTGTTTGCCTGCCTGAGCTCACACAGCAAACTATACTATTGACATTATTCAAAGTGACTGATATTCATGGCTGAGTTAGGTGCAACAGACTACAATGGATAGATTTCATATTAGGTCCCTTTTGTTGTGTTAACAGGTTTATTTGCATCATCTTATTGAATTTTCACAGAGCTTCGTAGATAGGCACCCACATTAAGCCTATACTTATGGAAGCTTATAGCCTCATAAATTTAAGAGGCCCTGGGTTTGGAGTTACTTGATTTCAATACCCTACTCTTACCTCTATCTATGGTTGATGGTGATGCTGTTTTCAAGGAAAGCATATCCTGAGGTTGACAGGGAGCTGAAGCACTCTAAGGAGAGCCTGCCATTAGGCTTCTCTGTGGTTTGGGAAAGACAATTTTTAGGCTATTTAGCAACCATCTCTTACCATAATCTTGAGAAATTACATAGTGACAGTGAGATGATAGTTAGATAATAAATATATTAAAATAAAAAAGGAAAAAGATATGTTTGGGGTTGACCTTTGTCCCCCCCCCCAAGTTTATCTCTACCTTGATCCTCAGAATGTGACCTTATTTGGACACATAGCCAGTGCAGAGGTAAGTTGTTAAGCGTCTGAAGAGAAAATCATCCCGGCCCTGGTTCTAATGGCCGGTGTGTCCTTATGAGGGAAAGGAGAGGGCGTTTGAACACAGAGAGACCCAGGGGAGAGGCCACTTGAGGATGGAAGCAGAGATTGGATTATGCTGCCATAAGATAAAATATGGTGAGAGGCACTGGAACTTGAAAGAGGCAAGAAAGGATTCTCTCCAAGCGTTTCTGAGGGGGCATGGCCCTGCTGGCGGCTTGAATTCAGACTTCTGGTCCCAGAACTATGGGAGAATAAATGTCTGTTTTTTTTAAGCCACTCAGTTTGTAGTCATTGGTTATGATAGCCTAAGGAAACTAATATATCATATAAATTACTTTATCCCATACAATTTTGGGAATGTTCTAATATAACAATGAAAAAATGACATAAGAAAAATGTGTTACTTTTGATGAAGCCATAAAAATAGGTTATTTTTTAAATGACCTTATGAATACACAGCTGTCTAAAAAATAAAAACACAATGGTTTTTAAAAATATAACATTAATTTAACAAGCAGTTACAATATGATTCATACTGATGGATAATACGTTCCTAAAGTGAACGTATCACTTTTAGCTTAGATAGATAGATGGATTAAAGAAGATATAACCAACACATTTACCAAACTTGTTTATTCTATATATGTTTCTGTGTGTGTATTTGTGTGTGCACATGCACGCATACAGGTGTATATATGTGTGTATGTATAAATATGAAAGATAGGTATATAATCCACTAGGACAAGTTTTTTGATTTTGCAGGTTAGATCTTATTTAAGCAATAGTCATTGATTTTTAGTTGGCTTATTCTATCAGCTATTAAATGAGTTGGGTTGAGGGCTTTTTTATGATTATAGAGTTGTCCATTTCTCCTTTTGTTCTTTTTTCTTTACATATTTTGGAAGGTAAAGTATTACATATGGAAAGTTACTGTGATATTGTCCAACATATTTGAATGTTTTATTCCTATGAAAAATGTTTCTTTTTGCCTCATTTTTTATTGCCTTAGGGCCTCTTTGGCTGACACTAAAACAGTTAACATTGCTTTCTTTTGGCTAATGCTTTACAAGTTTTCTTCACCATTCTTTGTTGAATTCTGTGTTTACTTATCTTTAAGTGACAAATATAAGCTTCATATAGTTGCTTTATATTTTTTAATCCAGCCTGAAAATCCTTTTATTATTTTATTTCCCTCTTTTAACTTTTCAATGATCTATTCTTTATTTTTATTGATTACTATAGACAGTACCAGTTCCTCAATAAAATTATTTTTACCTTTTATCAAAATATGAAAATATTGTTGAACAGTTAAAACTGTGGGCTTCCTTCTGCTCTGTGAATTACTGTTTTAATGCACTTTAAGGAATATTTAAAAATTTTTAAGATATTACTGTTCAATCAATATGTATTTAGTACGTATACAGATTTACACATATATTAGCACTTTAACTTACTTTATAATTGTGTACTATTTTCTGAGATCATCATTATACCTGAAGAACTACCTTTTATCTATACTTTAGTAATCTTCAAAAATTTTGATATTTAATGCTTTCACTCTTTTTTTTTTTTCTTTAATGGCCACACCTGAAACATGGAAGTTCCCAGTGTAGGGGTCAAATCAGAGCTGCACCTAAGGCCTACACCACAGCCAGGGTAACACTGGATCCAAGCCATTCGCTTTCTGTTTTTCTAAAAATAATGTTTATTTTATGTTTATGTTTGAAAGATAATTTCACTAAGTATAAACCTAGGCTGAAACATATTTTCTTTTAGCATTTTAACTGCCATTTTGTAATGGTCAGTTTGATAATTACTGAGAAATCCTTTGAAAGTAATGTATTTTTTTCCCTCTGTCCTCTTTCATTATTTCTTTTAAAAATTTTGAACAACTAGATGTGCCTAGATGTGGATAATATCCACTTGGAAAAAGTAATGGCAGGTTCTAAAAATAAAGAACCTGATTAGGTGCTGATTTTATTTATGATGTCAGAAGAAATGGAAGAATAACTTTCAAAAAGAATGAATTGTATAAAATAAAAATTACAGTAATAATGAATTGTCTTTTCTAAAAGGGTATATTTTACAAGTTTTTGTATGAAAAAAATAGATACTGAGAAGAATATTAAAACTTGGAAGGAAATAAAAGCAGGTATGCAGGGAAAATTATAGGAAATCTTTTACTTTCTGCTCCCTTGTTTTTAACAGGAATATTCATCTAAATGCAGGAAACCTCTACTTCCTTCTCTACCAAAATATCTCTTGATTAGATAAATCTAAATTATAGCTATTCTGTTTTTCAATATCTAGTATATACAAGTATGAGAATTTTTTTCCTTATGTAATATCAAAGTGATTTTTTGTAGAAGTATAGTTAATTTACAGTGTTTAATTTTACAGCAAAGTGATTCTGTTAACATATATACATATATATAGTTTCTTTCATATCTTTTCCCCTCATAGTTTACTACAAGATATTGAGATAGTTCCCTTTGTTATTCCAGTAGTCCCTGTTGGTTATCTTTTATTTTACATATAGTGGTTCATATCTGCTAATCTGAAACATCAATTTATTCTTTTCCTACTTTCCCCTTTGTTTTCTGTCAGTTGTTTGATAACCTTCAGTTTGTTTTCTGTGTCTATGAATCTATTTCTGTTTTGTAAATAAGTTAATCTGTATCATATTTTAGATTCCACATATAATTGGTATCACACGGCATTTATCTTGAGATATAATTTTGAGGTAGCAAATCCAGGAATTCATGATGGCTTGGATGTGGGGAATAAAGAGAGAGAAGAATCAAAGACTAAACTAATGCTTTCTGATTTGGCCAATGAGGTAGATGGTGGCTCCATTTACTAAGGTGAAGAAAACTGGTGTAGGAAAACACATTTGAGGTAGGAAGTAATGATTACTTTTTTGAATATGATCATTTTTCCATATGTGATATATACAAGTAGCATTTTGGTCAATTATAATCTAAATGCATGCCCTTTCCTTGGGAAATAAGTGGAATCATCTGACTGACCTTTTAAATAACAGCCTGGTATTTTAAATAACTGAATTAGTTGTGGGCATCCAGGTCAGGTTATAGAAGAAGGAGCGAAGAACTCATGACTAAGCACTCCAGAATTTAGAGAATGAAGTAGGGAAGTTACTCTAATTATCCAGTTAGGAGAAAAAGAAGGAGTCACAGGAACTAAAGAGGGAGTGGTTCAAGAACACAGGTGTGTACAACTTTGAACACAAAGAAAGGAGTGTGTAGATTAGACTCCTCAAGTGCCTACTAAGAATCAGAGCCCTGGAGACCATCTACAGCTCTCCCAGCGGAGTTCCAGGAATGCAGTAGGACAGGAAAGCAGGTACTGGGTTTAAGAATAAAAGTGGGGTAAACTTCAAGCTCTTTGAAAATAGTTATTTTGTAAAAATATAGAAAAATGAAACAGTGTGTGCATCAACAGAGAACTTGTTTGTAAGCTGATATTCTACTATAGAGAGTAAGAGATCTTGACAGTTTAGGAGTGAAAATGTGTAATTTAAGGTTTTTAAGTCTTTGAGTCCACAGCACAAATGGAGAAACTTATATGTGATAAGGAAAGACCCATAGGCTCATTGGAGTTCTCACTGTGATTCACTGTGATTGGCTGAAAAGAAGATAGGTCTAGTTGTACATTAGATGATGGAAAATAAGAGCATTAAGAGGTGAAGACTTTGCATTGCTTAAAAAAATAAAAGACAAGTTCAGAAGCTAAAGTAATACATGAGAAGACAGGGTGGTACATGAAAATAATGAGAAATAGTCATCATAGAGTCAGAGCAGATGTCCAAGAGTGAAGCAGCATGGTTACTAGGCAGGGTTGGGTGCCCATGGGAATGGTGGTCATTAACATACGCTGAGGCTATTTTGTTCAGTATGTGATTTCTTCCCCAGCCAAGTTTTCTGCACATGGGCAAGTTAAGACCGTCCAGGATTCTACCTAACAGATTATCCCTTTTTTTAGTTAAAGTGGGAAATATTGAAATATTTTTGAAGAGGAGGAAGCTATAATAGAGTGATTTGGTCAAAACAAAAAATGACCTGAGGCATAGTGAAGTAAATTTGGAAAGAAGGGGCAGAGGGGGGGAATGAAATGGTAGAAGATATTTAGAATGAGCCATAGGGAAATAATGCTTAACCTAGGAAACCTTGGCTCCTGGTGGAACTGAGAAAAACTGACAAGAAGTATTAGTATTTATTAATTCAATGAATATTTATGGAGTAACTTCAAAGGGCAGTTATCAATATATAGCAAACCAAACAGAGTATCCCTTGCTGTGATGGAGCTGATGTTCTAATGGGAAGTAGCAGAAGAGAATTAATTACAGAGTGTATATGATGAGAGTTCTCTGGACAAAAATGATATACAGTGTTGTTTTACAAACCTGATCCAGGGAAAACTATTAAAGTTATACTTCAACAGGACTCGGAGGTGTCAGGTTTGTGGTAGGAGATAGAGTGGGGAGAAGTTGGGCACTGGATTGTGGAGGACTTGTGAGCTATGGCCAAGTCTTTAATATTTACTTTGAGAAAGTAGGAAACCACTGCGGTTTTGAGCATGAGGGGAAGTTTATCAGAAGGGCATTTTAGATGTGGAATTCTGGTTGCTCTGCTGAGAACTCAATATCACTAAATAGAGCAGAATCAGGAAGATTAATTTTAAAGGTTGTTGAATTAATTCATACAAAAGTTGATGGTTTCGACTAGTGAGATCATACAACAGACAGTCAGAACTTAGAAAAGGTTGGTTTCTTCATGGGTTTTGAAGGTAGACTATACAATATCACTTGGTGCTGAATTGCAGGTGAGGCAGAACAGAAACAAAATAATGCAGAAGACCTTTCTGTGTGGGTAAATATGGTTTCCTGTTAAAAGGATAAAATGGTATCACTCCATACTAAAATAGGATTGACAGAGAAGAGCAGGTTTGGTTTATGGGTTGGGAATGAGGAGTTTGGTTTCAGAATCTACCTAGAATTGTCCAGTAGGCAGGTAAGTGTATGAGTGTACACTGGAGTTATAATTTGAAAGTAAATAGCAGGTAGTGATATTTTTATCCATGAGACTGGTTGACAAGGATTGGCTTAAGGTGAAAGAGATCTACTAAGTAGTTCCTCTTTCTTCTATTATTCCTTCCATTTCTCTCCTTTCCTTCTTATTCTTAGCTCATTTATTTATTTTTTTGACCATTTAAAAAATTTTACTGGAATGTAGTTGACTTACAAAGTTGTGCTAATTTCACCTGTATAGCAATATAAAACAGTTATACATATATCCATTCCCTTTCAGATTCTTTTCCCACATAGATTATTATACAGTACTGAGTAAATTCCCCTGTGCTATACAGTATGTCCTTGTTACCCATCTATTTTATATATAGTAGTGTTTAGTGTGTGTATATCAATCCCAACCCCTAATTTATGCCCTGCCCATTGGTTTCAATATCTCATTTATTTTTAAAAGGACAATCTTGGTAATTTTAAAAAGACACTCTTTGGAGTTTCTAAGGTTCTAGTAGTCATCACTTCATTTAATATAGTTTGTATTTAAAACCTCTTTTTAAGCATTTCTCTAATATGTGTTAATAAAGATCAATGACTCACTTAGGCATTTGCAATGTTTTGGCATGGCCTTAAAAGTGATTACTGCAGTTCTGTTAAATGGGATTTATTTTGCATGTGGCAGCAACTTGAATTTAGGGAAGAATCCTTAGAAGGGTAAATTTAATATGGTACTGTTGCATAATTTTTGAATGGCTAAAGATACACAATAGCTTGCATTACAAAGAGAAGTGTTCTAACTGGGAGTTTTTATCAGATAAAAATATAAATTCACAATCTACCAAAAATATAAAAGAGTCGATTGAGCTATATATAATTTTGAGTTGCTGTTAAAATTTTCCAAAGCTCCATTAAGCTGGAAACACTGTATCTGAAATAGTAGAGAAGCCAATTTCTATACTTTGTATCTTTATATGATATATTTTTTTAATTTGGACTACTTTAACAGATATTGAAGCTAATTTTTGAAGAAATATTCTGATTTGCTCATTATTCTTCCCAACTCACAAAGGAATATGTAACAAACTTCCGTAAAATCTTGCTAAGAGCGAAATACATCCCACATATTAATGGGAATGCAACTCTGGAAATCCAGTTATTAGAAATAATAATGTCTCAGGGGAACTAAGAAGCCCTTGGCTGTGTGTTGAGCATCAGAATATCTCAAGGCCATAATGTCGCCTCGCTACTGAAATAATATACTTATTCTAAAATACTCTTTCTTAGAGGAATGTGAACTATATGTAAATTTCTGCTCAAATTTTATTTAAAAAACTATTAGCTTTTTCTCTACCCATAGATTCCAATGGTCCATATAATAAACAACTTAAATTAAGGTGATTAATAAGAAAAGTATTATTTATGATTAAAAATATTTTCATAGATAACTTCATAAACACTGATTATATATTTATACATTCATATATATGCATTTATGTATTACAAATATGTATATAATACAAGTTTGTTGAAGTTCATATTTACACTTCTCATGTATACTACTCCCTAGATATAATATATATATGTGCTACAAAGGTGTTAGGTTTAGAAATAGAAGAAGTTTTAAAATTCTAATTCCTACCATATTCCTAGATTTTTGAATTCGTGTAAATAATTTTATTCTTTGAGATTCCCTTATCTGTAAAATAGAGTTAGAATTAAAATTGTATTTCTGCATATTTAAAACTGTTATAAAGATAAATTTTGGTTTTAAAGTACTACTGAATATGCTTTTACATATAAAATTATTTCTGAGTAAATGTCTAGAAAATATTATCACAATAATAATTTCTGAATAGATCAAAAAGTTAAAATGATCCAATAAATATTGAATATTGAGCATAGCATTGATTATACGAGGTAATGAGGATTGAATGGAAAATATTCTGGTATCATGAAAATCACATTCTGGTGAGTTGGGACAAATAATAAGAAATGTACCATATATTACAAATGATAGATCATTTGAAGAAAAAAATATGTTTTTTGGCCACACCCACAGCATATGGAAGTTCCCAGGCCACAGATCAAATCCACAGCTGTGACTTACACCATAGGTGCAGCAATGCCAAATCCTTAACCCACTATGCTGCCCAGAGACCGAACCCACACTGCAGCAAAGACAATGCCAGATCCTATGCCACAGTGGGAAATCTTGAAGAAAAAAAATTAACATGAGTAGAAAAATGGTGTGTCTGGAGAGTTAAATTTTAAATGAAATGGTCAGTATCACTGGGAAGATAACATTGGAATAATGACTTGAAAATTCAAAGAAAACTATAACATTGGAATAATGACTTTAAATTTTGAAGAAAACTATAAGGACATTGGAGGAATAACATTCCAGAAAAGGGAAACCTCAATGTAAAAGTGTGGGAACATAGTGGATGCCTCAGGGAAATTAAAAAAAAAATTATCAGTGAACAATAAATAAAGAACATAAAAATTTTGGAAATTCAGCTAAAGCTGTGATAAGAAGAAAATGTATAGCATTGAAAACTTATATTTAAAAAGATTAAAAATCTCAAATCAGTAATCTAAGCTGCAATTTAAGAAACCACAGAAGGAAGAACAAATTAAACCCAAAGCAAGTAAAACAAAATAAATACTTTAGATAAAAGAAATCAATGAAATTGAAAACCAAACACATTAGGGAATAATCAGTGAAAACAATACCTGCTTTTTGAGATCAATAAAATTGATCATCTCTTACCAGATCATGAAAAATGAAAGAAGATGTAATTTAACAATATCAGAAACAAATTAGGAAACACCATTAACTGACTTTTCAAACATTAAAAGTATAAAAATGAACACCAAAAACACTTGTGCCCATCACTTTGGCAAATTAGACAAAATGAAGAATTCCTTGAAAGCACAAACTACAAAGTTCACTCAAAAAGAAATAGATACCTGAACAATTATCTATTAAAGACCTAAATTTGTGATAAAAATTCTTCCATGAAAGAAATTTTCAGTTCAGATTGTTTCACTGTTGAAATCTAACAAATGTTTTTAAAAGAAATATACCCATTATTCAAATATAATTGCCATATCAAATTGGTATACTTTTCTTCAGAAAACAGAAGAGAGGGAACACTTCCCAAGTCTTTTATGAGGCAGGACTCTCCTAATACACCATAATCAAGTAAGATTTATTCCATGGATATGGGATGGTTCAGTGTCCACAGATCATATCAAGGTGATACACCACATTAACATAATAAAGGATACAAGTCATATGATATCTCAATATATGTAGAAAAGTATTTGAAAAAATGAAATATTTATTAATAATTTTAAAAAATGCTCAACCAGTTAGGTACAGAAAAATTTTACCTCAACATAATAAAGACCATATACAATAAGCCCACTCCTAACATCATATTCAACACTGAAAAGTTTTATATCTAAGATCAGGAACAAGACAAAGATGCCCAGTTTACCACTGTATTTAACTTGGTATTGAAAGTTGTAGCCACAGTAACTAGCAAGAAAAAGAAAGAAATACATTAAAATTGGAAAGAAAAAAGTGTAATTTTCCCCATTTGCAGTCGGTATGATATTATATATAGACTACTCCACCAAAAAACTATTATAACTAATCAGTGAATTTAGTAAAGCTGCATGATACAAAATCACTATACAAACATATGTTGCAATTCTATACATAAATAACAAACTATGAGAGAAAGAAACAATCCTGTTTAATTATATCAAAAATAATAAAATATCCAGGATTAACTTAACCAAGGAGGAAAAAGTTAATGCATTCTGAAAACTACAAGCATTAATTAAAGAAATTAAAAAGGACACAAATAAATGGAAAGGTAGTCTGTGTTCATGGATTGGAGGAATGTTATTAAGATGTCCATACTACCCAAAGCAATCTGTGGATTTAGACAATCCATCTCAAAATTCAAATAGCATTCTTTACAGAAATCAGACACCATCCTAAAATGTGCGCAGAAACACAGAAGTTTCTGAGTAGCCAAAGATACCATAAGAAAGTTAAACAAAGCTGGAGGCATCATGCTTTTTCTGAATACAAACTATATTACAACACAATAGTAATCAAAACAGCATGGTATTGCCATAAAAATAGATACCTAGAACAATGAATCAAAATAGCCCATTAAAACAAGCACAGCTATATGGCCAATTAATTTACAACAAAGTAGCCAAGAATATAGAGTAGGAAAGGAGAGTCTCTTCAAGAGATGGTGTTGGACAAATAGCCACATGCAAAACAATGAAGCCAGATCCCTATCTTACACTGTATACAAAAATCAAGTCAAAATGAACTAGACTTGAATGTAAGATCAGACACAAACCAGATCATCTCTAACCAGATCATGAAAAATGAACAAAGATGCAATTTAACAATATTAGAAATTGTTAGGAGAAATTGCTAGGAGAAAACATGAGGAATAAGGTCCCTGACATCAGTCTTAGCAATGATTTTTACATTTTGCACTAAGAGCAAAGACATAAAAACAAAAAAGTAAGCAAGTAAGACAATGTGAAACTAAAAATCTTCTGCAGAAGTTCCAGTCATGGCTCAGTGGTTAATGAATCCGACTAAGAACCATGAGGTTGTGGGTTCGTTCCCTGGCCTTGCTCAGTGGGTTAAGGATCTGGCATTGCTGTGACCTGTGGTGTATGTTGCAGACACAGCTCGGATCCTGCATTGATGTAGCTCCGGCGTAGGCCAGCAGCTATAGATATGATTAGACCCCTAGCCTGGGAACCTCCATATATGGTGGAAGTGGCCCTAGAAAAGGCAAAAAGAGAAAAATAAAAATGGAAATAAAAAAATAAAAACCTTCTGTAAAGAAAAGTAAACCATCAACAAAATGAAAAGACTATAGAATGGGAGATAATACCTGTGAACCCTGAATCTGATATAGGGTTCATAGCCAAAATATAGCGATACAATTTAATACTGAAAAAAAACAGCCTAGCTAAAAATGGGCAGAGAAATTGAATAGATATTTTTCAATGTGGTCATACAAGTGGCCAACCAGTACCTGAAAAGATGTTCAACTTCACTAATCATCAGGGGAATGCAAATCAATACCATCTCAAGCCATCATCTCATACTTTAGAAAGACAAATACCCTATGATATCACTTATATCTGGAACCTAATATATGGCACAAATGAACCTTTCCACAGAAAATAAAATCATGGACTTGGAGAATAGGCTTGTGGTTGCCAAGGGGGAGGGGGAGGAAGTGGGATGGATCAGGTGCTTCGGGTTTATAGATGTAGACTATTGCCTTTGAAATGGATTAACAATGAGATCCTGCTGTGTAGCACTGGGAACTATGCCTGGTCACTTAGGATGGAGCATAATAATGTGAGAAAAAAGAATGTATACATGTATGTACAACTGGGTTACCATGCTGTACAGTAGAAAATTGATAGAACACTGTAAACCAGCAATAATGGAAAAAGATAAAAATCATATAAAAAATTAATAAAAAGCCAATAGATAACAAATGTTGGTAAGGATGTGGAGAAAAGGGTAGTTTTTGCACTTTTCGTGGGAATGTAAACTGGCGAAGCCTCTATGGAAAACAGTACGGAGGTTCCTCAAAATATTAAAAATAGAGTTACTATATGATCTAGCAGTTCTACTCCTGAGTATTTGTTTGAAAGAACAAAAGTACTATTTTGAAGGGACATCTACACTCTTATGTTTATTGAAACATTATTTAAAATACCTAAGACCTGAAAAAAAAAACCTAATTGTCCATCTATGGATGAATGCTTCAAGAAAATGTGTGTGTGTATGCAATGGAATATTATTCCACCATAAAAAGGAAATTCTGACATTTTTGACAAGAGGAATTGAGGGCATTATGTTAAGTAAATAATTCAGGCAAAGAAAATCGAATAATGTAATGTTGAATCTATAGTCACTGAGCTTATAGAAACAGAGAACAAATCAGTGCTTGTCAGAGTTGAGGGGTATGGGAAACACGTGAAGGTGGTCAAAAGTTGCAAATGTCTAGTTATAAGAAAAAAAGTTTCAAGCATGTAATATAGAGTTTGGTGACTCTAGTAAACAATATTGTATTTTTGAAAGTTACTGTAGAGTAGGTCTTAACAATTCTCATCAAACAAAACGTGTGTAAGCATGTGAGAAATTATCATGCTAAATGGTCAGTCAATGAAACACCAATGACAAATGCTATCACTTACATGTGGAATCTAAAAAAAAGGACACAATGAACTTCTTTGTAGAACAGATACTGACTCACAGACTTTGAAGAACTTATGGTTTCCAAATGAGACAGATTGGGAGGTAGGGGGATGCACTGAAGTTTGGGATGGAAATGCTATAAAATTTGGTTGTGAATATTGTTGTACAACTAAAAATGTAATAAAATTCATAGAGTAATTGAAAAAAAGTAAAAAAATAAAAGGCAAATTGAAAGACTGATACTCACTTGAACAGATGCTTCAAAATAGACATATTAAAGCCACAACTTATATGGTTTTATTGGTCCCATGACAAGGAGCTGCAGCTTGCCTCTAGGATCTGAGAGCTGTCTCCATTGAGAAACTGAAGCTTTCAACCTACAAACATAAGGAAATGATTTTTGCTAATAACCTGGATGATCACGGAAGCAGATCTTTCCTCACTTGAGTCTCTAACTTGTCTGCAGGTCTAACTATACCTAGATTACAGCCCAGTGAGACTCCGAAACAGAGGAACCAGCTATACAGTACGCCAGGACCTCTGACCTACAGAGGCTGTGAGTTAATAAATATATATTGGCTTAAGCTAATAAATGTGTAGTCATTTGTTATGTACAGATAGAAAATGAGTATAGTTTTTATCTCAGTTTCTTTGAATGTAAAATGGAGAGAGTACTATTTAGTTCACAGTAGGGTTTTATAAAGTATATATTCATTTACATTATATTTTTTAATTTGTATACTTTTATTTTTCCATATCTGAATTTAATTTCTTCTAGGACCCCTCATTCCTTTGGGTATTAGGAATGTAAATTCAGTTACTTCTCCATTTTTCTCTGGTATATTGGTTTTGTATCTAATTACTAGGGAAGGTAGAGAGTCGCAAAGACCTTGCGCTCACAGGTGCTTATCTGGTTTATGATCAGTGCATGAGATATGCCTTCTTACATTCAATCAAAGTGGTGTTTTGCAATAGCATCTTTTGAAAAATGGATTTGTAAATTAACTTTCTTTCTGAACAAACGTAACCTGGTGCTTTCCTTTGCAGTCCATTCAGCAATAATGCTACTTTAGCTGTTTGTGCTGGATAAGTGCAATTCTGAATAAGTCTGTGTAGTTCTGGACTCTCCATTTATAGAGATGCATTTAAAAGCCATTGTCCCAGAAGGCATTGTTTTGCACTTTCTCAGGAAAAAGAATAAAATGGATAACAGAAAGTCTACTCTGCTTTGTTAGAAAATTGCGCAAAGTATTGATCCTTTATTCTACTCTTGGACAGTCTTAATAGTCAATGTAATAGTGCAATTCCAAGAAAATCCATTTATCAAATATATACACTTCTTTTTTCCTCTGCTCCTTTAAAAAACTTAACTCTCTCGTTTCAAGCTAGTCTAGCACAACTGTACACTGTCATTGGTATTTTTATTTTTTAATTTAAAACATTGTCCTTACCTATTAACAGGTTGTACACTATAAAAAGTTATTATTGATTTATGAATTGGGCATGCAATGCAACCAACTGTTAATGAGGAAAAATACACTTAATGTTACATTTAAAATTTGTGAAATGGGGAATTCCTACTGTGACTTAGTGGTTTAGGAACCCAGCATAGTACCCATGAGGATGCTGGTTCAATCCCTAGCCTTACTCAGCGGGTTAGGGATCGGTGTTACTGCAAGCTGCAGCATAGGTTGCAGATGTGGCTCAGATCCAGTGTTACTGTGGTTGTGGTATACACCTCAGCTACAGCTCCAATTTGACCCTTAGTTCAGAAACTCCCATATGCTACAGGTGTGGCCATAAAAGGAAAAATAAATGTGTGAAATATAAGCAAAGAAAATATTATCTTTCTTTCTCTGAAACTCCTATTTAGTAGACTACAGAAAACCACCAGTGTTTTTTGGACCACTCTTGCAGAAAGCTACCCATGGGAAAGAACATGAAACTCTCACTTGTATTCTTTGGTTCCTGAAGCATGATTTGTATATGTGGCAGGTAGTATATTGGAGCACCCATTTCTGTCTCTGCATATATGTGAAACAGAAAGGCTGAAAACAGTATTTTTTAATTCTCCCTTTCCTCATTTCTTACCTACTAAAACCATTCTAAGTAAAACTAGGTTTTTTAAAGTCGAGGCTTTTTTATTGCCAGAGGAATTATGTGTGAATTTCCAGGGCCTATTGAAAGAAAAATCTTCACCCAGCTGATGAGTAGCTGAGCATCATTAAAAACAGTAAGAAAAGTTATAATCTCCCTGTGTCCTATAGCAACTGGTGTGAAGGGCAAATCTGCATCTTAAAAGATGTCAAGGGTTGTTGGATGGGGACAGAGGACAAGGCCAAGAGCTTCTTACAGCAGAAACAGCAGAGGAAACAATGTTATCACCATGTTCTAAGGCTCCTCCCCTTTCCAGGGACAACATAACCCCCTGGCATCCAGTCCTTTCCACAGAAATGGGCAAGGGCCCCAAGACTGACTCATTCCGGATGTCTCAACGTCCATGGGTGTAGGTCAGGTACTCATGTTGGATTTAATTTCACTTAAAAATCTTAGAACATGGTTATGTTTCTTTGCTGTGAGTTCTATAAAATAAATTCTCATCTGACTCTATGTCAGACACCTTAAAAGAAGCATACAAGTGAAGATATCAAGATTGAAAGAAGCAATGTAGAACATTTCAATAAGAAAAAGGTGCTTTGGCTGGTAATATGGGATTCCTTAGTAATAAGGTTGGAATATTCAGTTTTTCTCAATAATAAATTATTCTTAATTCTCTGAAACTTTTGAAAGCATGACATTCAGGGATATGAATGTGTTAAAAGTTTATGACAACTGAATTTTTATGTGATTACACATTCTACAAAATAATAATCTTCGATGCTTGGCCAGATGTAACCTTAAAAGGATTTCAGGATTACATAAGTTATATAGATGGTACAAAGATTTATTTTTATTTTTCACAGGTACCAAACAGGTACTTCTTTTAGGAAACAAGTGAATAGTTCCTGGTAAAGCTCTTTTAAATTCCTTGTGTTTAAGCACCTCAGTGGTTTTAATGGTGACTGGGGACATATTTTTTAATTTATTTTTATTTATTTTTTTTCATTTTTTTATTACTCAAATGAATTTATCACATCTGTAGTTGTATAATGATCATAACAATCTGATTTCACAGGATTTCCATCTCACTAATACAGGATATACTATGATTTTCAAAGATAACTTACACTCTATAGCCAACTCGGCATAAAGATAATTTTAAAAGTTGTGTTGTTACTTTCTACCTAAAATATGCTTCGCATTATTGGCAAATGCAACTTAATTGTAATTTTGCTATCTCATAGTAAAATGCTAATTATATTGTTAGTTATTTTATATTTATGACCTTAAGCAGCATAGATTAACTGAAAATTGGAAATGAGAGGCGAATCCATATCTGAAATACATGATTTTTATACTCTGGGCAGTTCTGCCCTTTTCCTCCTGAGGATGCTATTCCTCCAGATGTCTTTGATTCAGAAATTTATATAATTCTAATAATACTGTACATGTTGGTTTCTAGAAAAAACATATAGAAATGTTGAGAGTGGAAGAAGAAATTCAAGCCATCTTGCAAACTAATCAAATGTTTTTACATTAAGTTTTTAAATACAAGAAAACAAGTTACAAAAATAATTCTGAGAGTGTAATTAAATCATTAGATTTTATGGAAATATTTCCCTTTTTTGTAGGAATTGTAAAGTGTCCTCCCTCACATTTCAAGTTACAATTTGAGGATAACCAATTTTTCAGAAATCTTTGGAATGTTGACTTTTTTCTGAGAGCAAATAAATAAGAATAATTGTAATTTTTGCATTAAAAACATAAAAATGGTGATTTAAACTTTTCTAAGAAACTAAATCAGGACTTAAAAATCACACAAAGCACTAACAAAAGATATATAGAACTTCCTTTTCCTGGTAGAGAGAGCCTATTTTAATGGAATCAATTAATCAATTGTAAGCTTATATAAACTCACCAACAAGAATGAATAAAACATAAGAAGAATATGTCAGAGCGACAACAAAAAATGAACACCTAGACACTTTTGATTGAAATCACAAAGAGAAAAATATAAAAACAGATGAAAACCATTACCTTCTCATGACTGACATCTGATCACTAGAAGGCAGTAAAATATCCTCAATTTCCTGGGGAAAAAATTGCCTAGCTAGAATTCTGTCACCAGTGACAATGTCTGTCAAGTGTGGAAGAAAAATGGCATTAAGATAAATACAAAGTAGGAGAGTTCACTCCAGGAGACCCCCCCACTAAAGGAATTCTTCTAGGATATATGTCAGGTAAAAGGAGATGATTCCAATGGAAAGTGTCCTTACAGGAAGTAATAAAGAGCAAAAAACTGAAATAACAAAACCAAACTGAAAAGATAAACAGAAAATTGGTGTGTGTGTGTGTAGTAATGATGGTGATTCTTGATATATAAGCAAAGGAAGGAAATGTGCTGTATTGTGTTATAATAATAGTAGTAATGAGAATAATAGGAAAAATCACCTGAGCACTCAGTTACTGCAAGATTAACAGGCATTTTTTTAAAATCACAATACTGAGTGGCAACTTCAAATGGGAAGTAAAATAGAGAAAACAAACTGAAAACTCTATGTTCTCCAAAAAAGGAGAATGGTAAAACTGAGATATCATTAACAAAAGTAAAGGACTTGAGGGAAATGATTCGTTCATTCATTCAACAGGTACTGATTTTCAACTATACACAACAATTTATGCTACATAATGGGGATGGAAAGGTAGCGAAGACAAGAAATGTTACTGCCTTAGGTGAATTTAAATTTAGTGGGTGAAAGAACATTACTTAAGTAACCCATAGAGATGTAAAATTACAACCACAATTAAACTTTAAAAGGAGAGGCTCATAAATAATGAAATAACGCCATTTGCAGCAACATGGATATGCAACTTAAATAAGTTAGAAAGAGACAAATACCACATCATGTCACTTCAATGTGGAATCTAAAGTAAGACACAATTGAAATTATCTATGAAACAGACTCAAAAACATAGAAAACAGGAGTTCCCATCATGGCTCAGTGGGTTACAAACATGACTGGTACCCATGAGGATGCGGGTTTGATCCCTGGCCTCGTTGATTGGGTTAAGGATCGGTGTTGTCATGAGTTATGGTGAGGGTCATGGACGCGGCTTGGATCCTGTGTGGTGTGGCTGTGCCATAGACCAGGAACTGCAGCTCCTATTTGACCCCTAGCCTAGGACCTTCCACATGCTGTTGGTGCGGCCCTAAAAAGTGAAAACAAACGAACAAAAAACATAAAAAAGAGACTTGTGGTTGTCAAGGGGGAGAAGGGTGGGCGAGCTTGGAGTGGGAGTTTTGGGGTTAGCAGATGTAAACTAAAATATAGAGAAAGCATAAACAACAGGGTCTTACTGTATAGCGCAGGGAACTGAATTCAGTATCCTGTGATAAACCATAATGGAAAATAATGTGTTTTTAAAAAAGAATGTATATATACATATAACTGAATCACTTTGCTGTGCAGCAGAAATTAGCACAACATGGTAAATCAACTATACTTCAGTTTTAAAGAAAAAGATGTTCATAATTCTAGAAAGCACATTACAGGGGATACATGATTTTGTCAGGAACCCTGAGAACAGTTTTTTTGAAGATATGGATACTGAATCCTTTGGATAGAATGACAGTAGGAACAAGTACTGGGCTATAATCGAACTTTGAGGAACACCCACAGTTGGGTATGGTCATGAAATGTTTCAACACCATGGACCAGGTAGATGTGTTTTGAGATGGAGGGAACAACAAAGGAGGGTTGGTAAAAAATCAGTCACTAGCCAAATAAAAATTATATTTAAATGAAAGTCCATTAAATTTTGTCTTTAATGAGTTTCATTACATACGGCATCCTGCTAAACACTGAGGACAGATGAATTAGCCTGCTACACACTTTACCTTGCTAGCCTTGTTTGATGATAACATTTTTCCTGATAGAAATTTAACACTTTCCAAGTATCACATCTAGAATTTTGGGCTGAATTAGACAAATAATGAGATGATTCCTGCTATGATTTCTGTTATAACACTCTTCTGCCAAGCTTTGGAAGTAAATTACTGCAATCTTAAATGTTATTTTAACATTTGTGTTTGGACTCCAACATAGAATTATATTACTTATTTTATTAGCTCATTTACCACCTACTATGCTATATTATTAGATAATTCTTTGAACATGAGATGGTTGGGGTTACTTCTGGTCATAATGTGAGCATCCCTTTTCCTTACCATTTACTGTCTATTTCCATAATTGTTAGTATCTGTCCTCTTTATTAAAAATTAAGCTAATTTAATCAGCACTGATTAAGATGAGTGTTAGATTTAGATGAGGAATTGATTAGTAGTGAAGTCCTATTACCATGTAATTTGTAAATTATGTTTTATCAAAAAGAATATATTCAATCCATCATCTTTCAGAGGGATTATTTATGGCAATATAGACTTTAAGTAATTTTTTAAAATACATTGAATAAGCTATGGCCTTTTCCATTTTATGATATATTTACAACACCCAATGGAGTCAGCCTCTTCTACTCCTCTTGTATATTATGGTGAGTAATTATAATTGTAGATAGAAATGTCTATCAGTAGGCATAATACTAGAAGCAGTGAGAATTCATTCACATCTTCACATTCACCAAATTTATACATCATGTAAACACATACATTTTTCAGCATATATTACAGGTAAGATTATTATTTAAACTTCATAAGTATTTTTTTAGTGTTAGCTTCTGGATATCTACGGAAACAAACTCAAACTTTCCCCTGGAAATCTATTTGAAATTTTATCACATGAATTACAATGTCTATTTGGGATTATAATATAATTATATTATAAAAATTATAGCCAAGATATGGAAACAACCTGAATAGATTGTTGAAGATGTGGTAGATGAATAGATTAAGAAGATGTGGTATATATACACAATGGACTACCACTCAGCCATAAAAAAGAACAAATAATGCCATTTGCAGCAACATGGATGGAACTAGAGACTCTTGTACTAAGTGAAGCAAGTCAGAAAGAGAAAGACAAATACCATATGATATCACATATCTAGAATCTATATAGCACAAATGGACATTTACACAGAATGAAAAATCATGGACTTGGAGAATAGACTTGTGGGTTGGCAAGCAGGAATGGGAGGGAGTGCAATGGATTGGGAATTTGGGGTTAACAGATGAAAACTATTGCCTTTGAAATGGATAAGCAGTGAGATCCCGCTGTGTAGCACTGAAACTATGCCTAATCACTTATGATGGAGCATGATAATGTGAGAAAAACAATGTAAATATGTATCAGTGACTGGGTCACCTTGCTGTACAGTAGAAAATTGACAGAACACTGTAAACTAGCATGATGGAAAAAATAAAAACTATTTAAAAATGATGCCTATATATCTTTTAGCTCATATTTCAGCATGTGGCAAGAATCAAGATAATTTTTATTACCTGGGTCAATTTGTTATTTTAATTAAAAATTATTATAAACCACAGGAATATATGACTAATATATTATGTAAGTAAATCATCACTGTTGTAATATTTCATAAATACCCTTTAAATTATAACTTTAATATTTGCTTAATATTTTAATACCTATTTTAGTGATTTAAATGATGCAAGCTCACTGAAACTCATTTAGAGGAAAAACTGCAGAGTAACTAAAAACAAAAAGATTGTGACTGTTATATTATTTTTGGGTAGCATCTTTGAAATTTTGTTCTCTATATTAGAACATATTACAGCCTACAAACAGTCTTCACTTTGCAGGTCAATAGACTGAATGTGCTTCCTTTGCTGGTCTTCCCTGCTCCTGTTCATGCCTCAGGGCTGGTCTGTCATCCTCCTTCTCATTGACTATACCACCTTGGGTTGAATGTACGACCATTTTTTTTTGTACAATGGTGCAGCGACTATGGAAAACAGTACTGATGTTCCTCAAAAAATTATAAATAGAACTACCATATGAACTGGCAATTCTAGATCTGGGTGAAAATAAAAAGAAAATACTAACTCATAAAGTTATATATACACCCCCATGTTCACTGAAGTATTATTGACAATATTTAAGACATGAGAGCAACCTAAGTATTTATTGATGGGTCCAATAGATAAAGTGTGTGTGTGTGTGTGTGTGTGTGTGTGTGTGTGTGTGTGTAAAATCCCCAAAACAATACATATACAAACACACATCTGTATACACACAGTAGAATAGTATTCTGTCATAAAGAAGAAAGAAATCTTGTATTTTGTGAAAACGTGGATGGCCATATGCTAATGACGTAAGTCAGACAGAGAAAGAGAAGTACTGTATGCTCTCATTTATAGAATCTAAATATATATGTATACACACATATCATAGATACAGATAACTAATTGGTTATTGCCAGAGGCAGGAGTATAATATCAAAAGGTACACACTTCTAGTTATCTGTTTTTTGCTTTCTTTGTTCATGTGGAAAAGAGAACACACATGAAAAACAAAAATAAACAAGGATATGAAAATAGGATGTTTCTCCTGAGAAATGGTAATGCTAAGTCTCATCCTGTTAGAAACGCCTCAAAGCCTGAACAAGTCCGATCCCTGAAGACAGTTCTTCCCTGCTGTTCTCAAGTACACCACCATAAACACCACAGCCTTTTGGTTAGGTATTACAATGGAGATGGAAAAAACTAATGCTTTTAAAGATCAGATTAAATTATACTTGATAATGACTGAGGAGCAAAAAGATACTGAATTGCATTTTATTCAGATACGTATATTTCTTTAATTATTACTAGATTTGTTGGATATATTCTATGAACATAGAACTGTCAAGTATTTGAACAGTTATCCTGAAGAGATACATTTTGGTCAGAGAAAGTGTAACATAAATGGAAAAATCAGCTAAAATTCAACGTTTCTGACCCACTAGGAAGTAGCAGTGTGCAGTCAGGCCAGACCAGCATCTAGGCACCACCTAGTGGCAGATCACAGGAACAGTACTTAGACAGGAACAGTACTTAGGAATGATCCAGGATCTCTTGCAAACTCCAGTCTATTAAATGATGGGAAGGACTGTGTTTTTTTTCTATATCTGGCCATGTATCTGGATGATATGCACCTTAAAGCAATAGAAAGTTTTGAAGTCACCTAGTCCTTTCATTTATAGCTAGGCAGAAAATATTAATCATGTTTTTCATTTTCTATATCTTATGATATTAAAAAAACTTGCTCCCCCAGGATACACTGACTTCTAAGGGCTAACTAGTTCCAAGACACAGGAAAGAGGTTTCTGGGAGCTTACCTTTTACACAAAAATAACCAATTCTGAGTCTATACTGCAAACCCCGCCCCCACCCCCCTTTAACTCTCACACACCAAACCAAGATTGCTCTTGTCCTAAATCATCCTGGGGAACATCCTCTCTACCGGAGCCATTTAAACTGGCCAGTCCTAAACTATTTGCTCTGCTCTGCTCTGCCCTTTCTTCCCCAATGAATGTTCTGGTCCAGGCTCTCCCCTCACTCCTGCTTTGCTTCCTGACCAAAACCTGCTGTTTTCCATGAGGCATGGCATAGGAAATGTAAGTAGTAAATTATTCTTTTAATGGCAAAAAGAAGAGACACACTTCACTGAGATACTATGTTTCATGCATTGCCTAAACAAAAATTTCAAAAGTCTGTCAATATACTATTGAGAAATCTGTAGAAAAAGTTAGGGTTATGAACTGCTGATGGCCATGTGGTGCTATCTGGAAAGAGGTACCTATTTACTTATGCTTTCACTTTTAAGAATGCACCATAAATGCATTTTTTTTTATTTGTAGAGGTCCATGGCTGAACAAATTGAAACCAAAATGTATGTAGAATTATTATTAAGTGTACCTTTATGTGTAATAGTAAATGTTGGAAACAGCCCTAACTCCCAGTACTAGGAGTATACAGTAGAACACAATGCAGCTATAATAAAGGAAAGGATGAGAACAATGACCATGAACCAGTATGGTGTGGTTCCAAGAACAGATTCAGGGTGGGCTCAGTGAGAAGAATGAGAATGAAAGTTAGACCTTACTAAGCATGCCTTTTCATATTATTTCGCTGGAAAGTTGAAGCATGTTAAAGTTTTTTGTATTCCAGAAATAAACCTAAATTGTTAAAAACTCAGATTATAAAATCAGAGACAAGAGAGGATTCCTAATGGTTATTCAGTTGACACCAAGAAGCTCTAGTTTCTCTAGCTTTAAGCAGAATTCTTGACTATATTATTATAGGGCTGTATCCTAAACCAAAATCAACTATAGGGCAGGTTTTCATGTTATGCATCATGTTATTTGAATTCTAAATTCTCGAAAGCTTTTATTTATTTGATCATGAATGTTAGGGGGTATAAGATGTTAAGTGCACACAAAATAATATAGCTAAATTATTCCTAAAATATTTTCAATTTTGGAATCAGGTCTTCTGAATAACTTTTTTTTTTTTTTTGTCTTTTTGTCTTTTTGTTGTTGTTGTTGTTGTTGTTGCTATTTCTTGGGCCGCTCCTGCGGCATATGGAGGTTCCCAGGCTAGGGGTCGAATCGGAGCTGCAGCCACCGGCCTACGCCAGAGCCACAGCAACGCGGGATCCAAGCCGCGTCTGCAACCTACACCACAGCTCACGGCAACGCCGGATCGTTAACCCACTGAGCAAGGGCAGGGACCGAACCCGCAACCTCATGGTTCCTAGTCGGATTCGTTAACTACTGCGCCACGACGGGGACTCCTGAATAACTTTTTGACACTGAGATTTTATTTGTGTTATCTGCACATGATATTTTCATATTGGTGATTGCCTAATTATGCTACAGTGAATCTAATCTTTATGTTTTTGGCAAGATTATTCTTTTAATTGTTTAGATACAAGTTCGTGTAGTACATCAAGAATGAAGACACTTGCTGGGTTAAATAGGTTTCCTAGATGTCTGGTCAAAATGAATTTTAACCAGCCTCATTTCTTTTTCATGTTCGCTGAGCTCTGAAAAAAAAAAAAAACATAGCTCCCATATGAAGGAGCTCTTTCCCCTTTCATATTGCTTTGAAAAGTTCTGTAATGCTAGTGAAGTTGCTTCCCTGGAGAAGTCATACTTTTTATATACTGTGCACATACTTAATTGGAGTTATAATACTATGAACAGCTATGGTCAAATTTATATGTAACAGTTATGTTATTATTATTGTCTCACAAACAGAATTTGTTAAAGCAAGCATGCAAGAAAAAAATATGGATTGAAATAATTTTGCTTCAGAGACATTAAAATGTAAAACAAAAAAAGACATATTGGATTTTTGAACTATGGTGAGTCAGTTTCCAAATTTTCTTTTAATACACTGGAACACTTCATCTGGTTGTGAAATATAGAAATTATTTCTTCATTAAGAATTATTCAGTCACTGAAAGTTAGAAGACTTGCTTAGTCAATAATAATCACTGTACATACTCTTAAAAATTTCAATATCTTCCAATTCTATTAGCCTTCTGGAGGAAGCTCATCTTGTGCTTAGGAGAAACCAGTGTCAAGGCTGTGAGGCAGGTGGCCAGTAGCAAATCAATCAAGCTTGACCGTAGCAGAAATATCCTGATAATTATTCTAAAGTATTCATTTTTTGGACTGAACAAAATAAAGTTTATTTAAACTCATGGTTTTTGCCAGTTGCAAGGTTTTTCAACGGTTTCTAGAGTCAAGCTGACTCCAAGGTCTGTGTTCTTGGTCACCATCCTCAATGGCAGACCTGTGAGACATGTTATTACAGCTGGTGTGTTCACCCCATTTCCCATAGACATCTGGCTTTTTCAACTTTGCCTAGAATTTACTAAATATATTCAAAATCCAACTATCTGGCATCTCCCTGTCTACTCTGTGTTTTAAGAGAGAAATAGTGCAACAGAGATTCCTAGGTTTGGAGACCACGTATGTCTTTTCCTCTCTGGACGACAGGAAGCCCACCACCTCCCAGTATTCACCACCAACACACAAAGAGGATTTAAGGTGACTTTGAAGATATCAGTTATTAATCTTTATGTGCATTATGCCCTTCATTTTTATTTGAAATCTCTATATGCATTATATCAAGTATAAACTTGACAAGACAACAAGAAGCCACCAGTGATTAAACAAGTAGTGGTTCAATGTATTATTTCCTCTTTTTAACACTGTTAACTTTTTAACACTGGTCCAAAATAATATTAACTCAGCCAATACATGTTTATCAGCTGCGAAATTTGTAAAATGGCAAGATAGAGTCTATTCTGTCCTATTTTCCAAGTTGTTTCCTATGGTATGGCAAAATTATTTCTTTTTTCAGAAGCACATACATTTAGGAACGCTTAGTGCATTGTCATATTTTTTAAGTTATTTATTTTGTTCATGCTTAAAACAATGACTTTCATGGTGACTGGATATGTATAAGCTGAAAATTGGCTTTTTAGATTGGAAGATACTTTCTTTTAAACAAAATAAGTTATTACCAAGATGTTTATATATATATGTATATTTTTCTCTTGCAGTGTTACTCAGTTTGGGCACTAAAAATTATTGCTTTGGATAAAATTCTTCTAATACGTATTACTTTAATTTTATGTCATAAACCATTTTTGTTTATTTTGTATATTCTATTCACCAAGCCACTATTCAACTCTCAAATTTTGAACAATATCTACATGTAGGCTTCTAGGGTAGGTATTGCAATGTACACAAGTAAATATAATGCAGAAAGGGATCTGGAAGAACAGATATAAGCTCCCAAAGACAAACTTGAAGAAAAACTACAGTACGACATTGAATGTAAAAGGTAATTTGTACTTGATACAAATACATGTGTGATAGGAAGAGTGATAAGATGACTTCCCAGATCTCTACATTCTGGTGTGCATGCATAACCCCTGGGCTGAAATATGATGGATTGTTCTCCCTTAGTTTTGGGGCTTTTTTATATGACACAGTTGATTTTAGGATTGAGAGATTATCTCTTCTTTTTCCCACTTTTTAGGGTCACACCCACGGCATATGGAAATTGCCAGGATAGGGGTTGAATTGGAGCTGTAGGCTGGCCACAGCCACAGCCACAGCCCATAGCAATGCTAGTTCCAAGCCATATCTGCAACCTACACCACAGCTCATGGTAATGCTGGATCCTTAACCCACTGAGTGAGACCAGGGATCAAACTTGCATCCTCACGGATACTTTTGGGTTTGTTACTGCTGAACTAGGATGGGAACTCACTGGGGAATTTTCTTGAGTAAATCTTATGTAATCAGTTTAACCGTTTATTAGCAGAGAGTTTACACAGGCTGCTTATAGAGGAAAGAATCAGAGTGATGCTTCCAAGTTACCCTAGAAGAAAATAAACATCCATGCTATGAACTCCCCATAGGACCTTGGCAATGAATGTCAGCAGCTTCTAGGAATTAGAGTGACTCCTTGGCTGATAACCAACAAAGAAATTGAGAACTCATCCTTACAGCTACAAAGAACTGATTTCTGTAACAACCATGTGAGCTTGGAAAATAATCCTAAACTTCTGGTAAAATCCGAAAAATGACTGATACCTTGATTTTAATATGTGAGGCCATAAGCAGAGTATCCGGATAATTCATGCCCAGAATTTTGACCTAAATAACTATTAGATAATAAATGGATTTTTTAATATAAATGAATCAATCAGAACTGAGTTATAAAATAACTGAAATGAAAAATACACTAGAACTAGGTAATACAAAGATGCATGAACTAGGTAACAGCAAACTAGGTAATACAAAGATGCATAAATAATTAACAGCAAACTAGGTAATACAAAGATGCATAAATAATCTGGAAGAAAGAACACTGGAAATCACTCAATAAGAACAGCACAAAGAAAAATAAATTTAAAAATTTAAGAAAAGGTTGTGGCACCTCTGTGACATTTTGTTCCAACTTTTGCATTATAAGGATCCCAGAAGGAGAAGAGAGAGATAAATGGGTTGAAAATGTATTTGATGAAGTTATAGCTGAAAACTTCCCAAAACTGAAAGGGAAACAAAAAGATGAACTCAAAGAGATAATAATTTATCATAATTAAAACGGCAAAAGTAAAAGGTAAAGAGAGAATTTTAACCATCACAAGAGAAAAACAAGGAATCACATATGAGGGAACCCATATAATGCTATCAGCTGACTTTTCTTCAAAAATCTTATAGGCCAGGGAATGATCAGAAAACAACTAACAGAATAGCATCAAGTACACCTCTATCAATAATTACATTAAATGTCAATGGAATAAATACTCCAGTCAAAAGACATAGGGCTGATTGGATTAAAAAAAAAAAAAGACTAATGCTGCAAGAGACTCACTTCAGAGCTAAAGACATAGACTGAAAGTGAGATGATGGAAAAAGATATTTTATGCAAAAAGAAGCCATAAGAAATCTGGGGTAGCAATACTCATATCAGACAAAGTAGACTTTAAAACAAAGTAACAAAAGATGAAGAAGAGTTATAAGAAGCCACAGTCATCAAGACAGACAGACAGACCAAAGGAACAGAATAGAGAATGCAGAAATAAACCTTGACACCTATGGTCAATTAATCTTTGACAAAGGAGGCAAGAACATAAAATGGGAAAAACATAGTCTATTCAGCAAGAATTTCTGGTAAACCTGGACAGTTGTATGCAAATCAATGAAACTAGAACACACCCTCACCATGCACAAAAATAAAATGGCTGAAAGACAAATATAAGACAAGACACCATCAAACTCCTGGAAGAGAACATAGGCAACACATTCTCTGACATCAACCTGACAAATGTCTTCTCAGGTCAGTCTCCCAAAGCAACAGAAATAAGAGCAAAATAAACCAATGGGACCTAATCAAACTGACAAGCTTTTGCAGAGCAAAGGAAACCAAAAAGACAACTTACAGAATGGGAGAAAACAGTTTCAAATGATGCAACTGACAAGGGCTTAATCTCTAGAATAGACAAGCAACTTATACAACTCAACAGCAAAAAAGCCAACAACCCAACTGAAAAATGGGCAAAAGACCTGAAGAGACCATTCTCCAAGCAAGATATGCGGATGGCCAACAAACACATGAAACAATGCTCAACATCCCTGATTATTAGAGAAATGCAAATCAAAACTACCATGAGATACCACCTCACACCAGTCAGAATGGCCATCATTAGTAAGTCCACAAATAACAAATAGTGGAGGGGTTGTGGAGAAAAGGGAACCCTCCTGCACTGTTGGTGGGAAGGTAAGCTGGTACAACCACTATGGAGAACAGTATGGAGGTACCTTAGAAATCTATACATAGAACTACCATATGACCCCACAATCCCACTCTTGGGCATAGATCCAGACAAAACTTTCCTTGAAAAAGACACATACACCTGCATGTTCATTGCAGCTCTAGTTACAATAGCCAAGACACAAAAACAACCCAAATGTTCATCGACAGGTGACTGGATTAGGAAGATGTGTTATATATACATAATAGAATACTACTCAGCTATAAAAAAGAACAAAATAATGCCATTTGCAGCCACATGGATGGAACTAGAGACTCTCATCCTGAGTGAAGTAAGTCAGAAAGATAAAGGCCAATACCATATGATATCACTCATGTCTTGTATCCAATATACAGAACATATGAACCTTTCCACAGAAAAGAAAATCATGGACTTGGAGAATAGACTTGTCATTCCTCGGGGGAAGGGGCGGAGTACAGGATTTGGAGCTTGGGGTTAAGGGATGCAAACTATTGCTTTTGGAATGGATTAACAATGAGATCCTGCTGTGTAGCACTGAGAACTATGTCTAGATACTTACAATGCAGAATGACAATGGGAGAAAAAATTATGTATATATGCATATGTAACTGGGTTCCCATGCTGTACAGTGGGAAAAAAAAGTGTGTTGGGGAAATAATAAAAAATAAATTAAAAAAGAATTAATTAAAATATAATTATAAAGAGATCAATAGAAGATGAGAATATAATATTAATTAGCATATATGCACCTAATACAGGAGGACCAAAATACATAAAGGAAGTATTAACAGACATAAAAAGAGAAGTTGACAATAATAGGAGGAGATTTTTAACACCCCACTGACATCAATGGATATATCATCTAGACAGAAAAATCAATAGGCAACAGTGGACTTAAATGACACATTTAAAATACCTAGGAATAAACTTAACCAAGTAAATGAAAGATCTATCCTCTGAAAACCAGACAAAAATAGAAAAGGTCAATAAAACCAAAATATGTACATTTATATACACATCTATGTGCATATATTCATTTTAAAAAGGAACCAAATGAAAAGTTATTCTGTGATTTTCACCTAAGTGTTATAGATATCTTTCCATTTCAGCATATAGGGATCTACCTCACTCATTTTAATGGCAGCGTAGTATTCTATACAAAGGGAAATTCCATAACATATTGAACCAAACATCCCATCTACACTCCTCTCCTCACTGCCCCCTCACCCATTTGATGGAATTCCACTTTGTACAGACTTATTATTATAAACATGTTAGCAGTGAATATTATTACAAAGGGATTTAGGGCATATATAACATTTCTTCTGGGTAGAATTGAAGAAGTACAATTAGATCCAAGCATATGCCCATTTAAAATTTTAAGAGATAACTGTCAAATTGCCATACAAAATACTTCACTTGTTTATATAGTCCTAGCAACAGCCAGTGCTGTTGCTGTTGACTCAAACACCTTCACCAACCTTTTAAGAGTCTTTTTTTTTTTTTTTTTTTTTGCCATTTTTTAGGGCCGTTCTCGCGGCATATGGAGGTTTCCAGGCTAGGGGTCTAATCGGAGCTGATCCACTGAGCAAGGCCAGGGATGGAACCTGCAACCTCATGGTTCATAGTCAGATTCGTTAACCACTGAGCCGTGATGGGAACTCCTAAGAGTCTTTTAACTTGGCTAATCTGATGGTTGAAAAACCTATTATTTTAATTTGAATATCTCTTATAGTAAGGAGTTTAACATTTTTTTGAAATGCCTGTTGGTCCTTAAGATTTCTTTTGGATTTGCCTTACAGCTTTTGGGGTCATGTGATATATAAATGTGATTCTCATGAGATTGAATCTGTTACTCTTTTTATACGTGGGGCCTATCTTGTGTTCCTCCAGTTCTTAAATGCCATTCATTATGGCCATGATTAGAGAATAAAGTGAAAGACAAAATTATTCGGCATAATAAATTGCTCTACCCTCACTGAAAGCTAGTAGCTTTCCAAAAGTTGTGGTGGCATGTAGTGTTTCTTATTATTTCTAAAAATTATTTGATTAAAAAATTAAATTATGGATAAAAACATGAAATTTACAATCTTAACCATTTTAAGAGTAGGGTCAATAATACACTTGCATTACTGTTGTGCAACTAATCTCCAGAACATTTTCATCTTTCAAATCTGACACTCTACCTATTAAATAACTCCCCATTCCCACCTCCTGAAGCCCCTAGCATCTACCATTCTACTTTCTATTTCTATGAATTTAACTAATATAGCTCATCATATAGTATTTGTGTGTGTGGTGGGGGGGTGTATGTGTGGAGCTGACTTCTTTCACTTAGCATAATTTTCTCAAGGTTTATCCATGCTATAGCAAGGGCCAGATAAGTAACATTCCGTTGTGTGTACATACCACATTTTGTTGATCCATTCATCTTTCAATGGATATCTTGGTTGCTTTCAAACATTCTAAGTCAACTACATTCCAATATAAAATAAAAATTTAAAACATACACACTCAAAACATTATTTCTGGTTCTGAACTGCTAGTCACAGCTTCCCTCTCCTCTGGAATTCCATAACAATCCACGCTTTTAAAAAGTTCAGTCCTGGGAGTTCCTGTTGTGGCTCAGTGGGTTACGAACACAATTACTATCCATGAGGATGAGGTTTCGATCCCTGGCCTTGCTCGGTGGATTAAGGATCCACACTGTCATGAGCTGTGGTGTAGGTCGAGGGTGAAGCTGGGATCTGGTGTTGCTGTGGCTGTGGTGTAGGCTGGTACCTGCAGCTCCAATTCAACCCCTAGCCTGGGAACTGCCATGTGCTGCAGGTGCAGCCCTAAAAAAAAAAAAAAAATTCAATCTTTTATTCTATAAACATGGCAGGGATCTTCAGTAAATATATTTCCCAATGAAATTAACCTAAGTATAGAACAAAATGGTCTAATGTAAAGAAAATTAGAAGAGTACGTATTTTTGTATTTCACACAGACTTTTTGAGGCTTTCTTCTTTTCACAAGCTGACAAGGAAGATAAGAATCTGTTGTGAAATAAATAAGCAATATACATAGCATATTTAAGGATATAAGCTATGTATGTATTTATCTCAAAAGTGGATTAAAAATGGTTAATGCTGTATGCAAAATATTTGTTAATTTCAGAAAATATGATATATTAGCTACTGAGATTAGTCAGCAGGTGTTTGCTCCAAGTAGTCTAACCTCTTTCCAAAAGGACTTTTAGGCACTAATATCAGTTAAACAGACCTTGTAGAAATCTGCTTGCTGGGGAGATTTTATGGAAATTTTTGCTATCCTGTTGTTTTGGTAAGAAGTATGTTTCTTCTCTCTGATGAAAGTAAACTGGGGATATTCTGCAGAATATAGTGCATTTTCAGAGGTTCAAAAGCATAAGGGAAATAATGCTTATTCTGTGACACTGAAATCACAGATGCCACTAAACTATTCTAATTTTCATGTGTAATTTTGCCTGAAAAAGTTTCTACGCTATAGAGACTCTAAAGCCTAGGGCTATCATGGAGAAAAGGGAGGAAAAGTCCTTGCCTTCAAGAAGCACACACACTAGGTGACATTCAGCTGGCCAGCAAGCAAGCAAACAGACAAATACAAGGTGAGGTGATGGTAAGAGTACAAAAACGAAAGAGAGAAAAGCAGCAGTTGCATATGGAGTCAGGAAGAGGGTGCAAGGAGAAGGCTCTTTTCGACAAAACGGTCAGAAGAGGTCAATGTGAGTTCAGAAGAGGTCAAAATGAGGAATGGATATAAGCCTCAGTCTCCATGCATCAAGAGGTGTAGCTATGGGGAGAATGTTCTGGAGAGATGAAACTTTAAAGTGTCCCCTCGGTGGCCAGGATGCCCACCAGGGAGACCAGTTAGAGTATAGTGAGAAGAGGGGAGACATAGGTGACGTAGGTAAGAGCATCAAGTGACATCTGGATGCAACAGATCATGGGACGGTATTTAGTTTCTTTTCTGAGAGTATTTTGGATGGTTTTGCACAGAAAAGATGATAATCTCATTAGCATTTTAAAAAGCTCTGTCTGCCCACGACAGGGAGTACTAACTGCAGGAGAGAAGGCTGCAAGCAGGGAACTTTCTTAGGAGGCTTTGCCCTCTTTTGGCTATAATGCTGGTGGTTCAGTGGCAGTGACAGCGATGCAGATTCTCTCATATGCAGCGTATGCTGGAAGAAGCAACAGCCTTGCTGAGACATTAATGCAGGTTGCTAGCAATAGAGGACTTATGGATGATAGCTAGATTTTTTTCCTCAAGTACTGGCTGGCATTTTATTTAAATGGAGGAATTTTGGAGGAGCAGGATAAGAGCCAGAACATGAGGTTTGCTTCAGAGCATCTTCAGCTCAGCTTCAGATGCTTATCACATACCAAAGATATCAAACAGGTGTTTAAGAGTGTAGGGTCATGGGACAAATTGCAGTTGATATGGTATTTAATGCAGGTATTTGACGACATAGCTAGATAAGAGAATTCTGAGAGTGAGTATAGAACAGAAAATGGTTTTTTGAGAGATCTGTGTACACATCAAAGTTCAAAATCAAAATACATAATAGACATCACTAATTATGTAAAATGCATGTGAAAAAAAGAAAGCAGAAAAAATATTGACTTCATACATTTGCACTTTGTGGAGATTTGGATTGTTTTCCAAAGTTCGTAGAATGTGGTTATGCTTATCCTTGTAAATATGTTGAGAATTTAGTTAAGCTATTATGATATTGCTGTGTCCATGTCCATTCTGTGTGGCCAAGTGGCCCGCAGAAGCCTTGACCTGGAATTTGCCCCTCCTACTAGATAACATCCCTCAGAGTCACAAGTAAATTTAAGTTCCTGACCTGATTCCCCAATGGCCTTTCAGATGAAGTCTCCTCCACCTGACCAGGGCCTTCTCTGTGTGCCCCGTATATAAGACCCCTCAGAGGCTTTTTGTTCTGAATTGACCAATATGAACTTAGCCTGGGAACCCCAAAGCACTCTGCCCAGGGACCCCAGTAAAGGCCCCAAGTCCCACTTCTCTATGTCAGCTCCTGCTGTGACCTCCCCTGAGGCCCCCGAGTCACCTCCTCCTACAAGACCCCTAAGAAATCTCTGTTTCAGTCTCCTTATGCTCACCTCGGACACCTCCTCACCTCCCGCCATGGGGCTAGACTTAATGGGACTGTAACAAAGTCCCAACAACTAGTGTCAGGATCAGGACAGACTATGTTGCCATTGCAGGTGTGCAGAGAACACCTCCGGACTGTGCAGCTTCCTGCCTTGCCCTCTAGGGGGTGATGGTGCCTCCCAAAAAGCAACCAGAATCTTCAGAACCTCCTGGCACTGTGTACCAGGGCTGAGATGAGGTGCTGGGGATGTGTTTTCCTGCTGTTAATGCCGCTCAAATCCCCCAGCAGATCTCAGACTTTGGTTGTGTTTCCTAAAAGACTGGGAATGGATGCAGCTGCTGGCTCTGGAAAATGAACTAGGATTTTCCTAACATCATGGATGCATTAGTTAATAGCTAGGATTCCAAGTGGCAAGCCCAATCCACATCAACTCCTCGGTAACCCAGCTATGTCCTTGAAGGAGGACAGAGAGAACCCGTCCCTGACCTCTGTGCTCGTGGTGGCCCTGGGACTTCCAGTCCTGACCAGTATGATCAGGGTACCCTCCCTGGAACAGCAACTTCCCCTCCTGCGGTCAAGTGCATCTGGCCTTGTGGCTGTGCTGTGCTGTTTCACTCACCCCATGTTGAGGGGCAGCTCGATGGTAAAACGAGATCTCATGACCCAGCAAAAATGTCCTGAGCACTGGGTGTGGTGGGACCTAAATTGCCCAAGGAAGCAAGCAAGCCCCTCACTCTGTGTAAAGCACCCCGAGGTGTGCAGTTGTGTCCCCGCAGGTAAGTGGGTCAGTACCAACATGCCCAGGCCCCAGCTCTGCTCTGGGTCCTGGATCCACATCAGTGATCATGCCACCATTACTCCCTGGAGTCTAAGTCTGCCCACCAGGAGGATGGACATGCCCTGGAGTGGCACCCCTGCCTCTAAGTCTTGCCAGTGGGATGCTCCTCTGACCCTCTCCAGTGACAGTGGGTGAGGTCAAACCAGTGGAAGGAAATGGAGAATTGGGAACTGAAACTCCAACCTTGATGTGTCTCAAGAGTCAAAACATTTTAGAAGACTTTTGTATAGCAGGTGTGAGTAAGTGGGCCTGCGGGCTGTTGAGAGGGTTTAATGCTGGTTCTGAGCCCTTGATGCCTCAGAAACCAGTCAGCCGGCTGGTGTTTCCAGGAATCTCAAACTGTATAACTTTTGTAAGACCCCGCCCCCCAACCCAGAGCGTGAGTGCCAAACTCATGAGAAATACGAGTGACCCTGACCCTTACCCCAGGACCAAGTCATCAGTGAACCAAAGTCTGATTCCAAGAAGCCCTGGAGCCACATATGGCCTCCAGTGATGAGGGGTGTCCAAACGGAAGGTCAGCACTCTGAAGGTGGAGGCGAAGGAGAACCCCATTGTCCACTGCTTACTTGGGTATTTATGGCTTTGCCACCAGTCACACTTCTCTCCTGGATGTCACCACAAAGATGCAAAATCAAGGGAGGACTACAGGTGAGCCAGCTCTTTCTAAGAGATTGGCATCTCCCAGAGCTTTGCACAGAGCAACCAGGTGACACGACTAAATTTCTAAACCCAAGGAGGCCCATTAGACCCAGACTGCAGAGAAGTCTTCCTACATGGAGCCCCTCCCAATCTGGGGCTGCTTTCCTCCCTCTTGGTGACTTTTCACACTGCTTCGGGGCATGGATGGCCCATGTGAAGAAGACTCTTGCCCAGATGCCCAGATTTTATAACACCCATGCAGCCCTCCCTAGCCAGGTCCTGAGACCCACCTGATAGAGCACCCTTCCTGGTCTGGGACAGTCCTCAACATTGGAATGCCTTCAGTTGGCAGCTCTGCTTTTTGGGTACCAGTGATCTTATGTCTGGGCAGGCCTGGCACAAGCTCTTGAGTTTAGAACAAGTGATTGCCTTGAACAAAGCCCAATTTAAATGTGCTCAGAGTCCAAGAAACTTCCCAAGCAACAAGCAACTTCCCAGATGGTCAAGGGCGGGGAATGACTGGGTAGCCTCCAGAGCATCACCTTAGGGATTCAGTAGCTTCCCAGAGCCACTCACCTGTGCTGGTTATGGTCACTCATGTCTGCATCCACATGCCAACACACACAGAAGCACACAGAGTAGCTTTGTAGGCTCCTTATCCAAGTTATGTGCTGGTCTCATCCCCCACCTGCACCCCTGTGAATCACCTCCTAGAGGACCTGACACAGCCTGAATCGCACCTGTTCCTCCAGAGATGCCTCACCCACTGGCAGAGCAGGCCCATGTAACCTCAGGCCAGAGGGATGGCCTCCCCTTCACCCTGCTCTAGCCCAAGCAGTGGTAGATTATTGACCCCTTTGCTCCCAAAACCCTGTTGGCTGAATCTGTTCAGAACAGGACACCTCTCAGGCATGCACATTAACAACTCAGGATAGTGCAGGCCAACCTCCAGATGTCTCAGTGTATATCAGTCATGATAACAGAACTAAAGTATCCCACAAATTCCCACATTCCCTGAGGTCCCTGATTTGTTCTCCTGGTCTCACCACCCACTTGGAGACAGGGGCTGAGAATAGGACTCCAAGCAGGAGGGAGTCTGGTCCCCATGGACTTCATCACCATTGCCTTCATTAAACATGCTGTACAATGTCTTCAAAAAACAACACCCCATCCTTCAACATGTCTGGTATGTAAGCAATTGCTATTCTTGACACTAAGTCACTGCAGGATGAATTGTTGAGAATTTGACCAAGCTACTCCATGGCAGTGCTGCCTGTGCATCCACTGTGTGTGACCTGCAGCCCATGGGGGCCTTGAAATAACTTCAGTCCTTCCCTCAGTTGCATGCCCTCATAACTGCTACAGAATTTGGGGGCCTGATGAGACACCCCAACATCCCTTCTGATAATCAGTCTCCCCTACTTCCTAGGGCCTACCCCTTTTGTACCTCTTAGGTAAGATCCCCACAGAGCTCACCAAAACCCTCCTCTTTTTGGTTCAAACTGACCAATCCAGTCTTAACCTGAGAAGCCCAAAGCACTCCACCCACAGGTCCTAATAAAGGCTGTGTCACAGGCCCTTTATCTTGTTATTTGCACCTGCCTTGACCCCCTGCTTACCTCCGCAAGACATCTGTGTACCCCTCCTCTAGGACATGTGTATAATAAACTCGGTTTCTATTTTCCTTGTGGTCTTAGGTTAAACCACTGCTTTAGCCATCATCTAACACCATGGGGGCTGTACTTAACAAATTTTAATTTAACAAAGTCACAATAATCTCTAAAAATAAAAAAAAAACTACAGTTTTTTTTTTTTTACTAATTTATAAACTTATTTAATGTTTCTCTAGTTTTCTGTTTTAGGAAGCAAAAAATGTTATAGATAAAATGGATGAATGTGGATACATAATTCAACCCAGAGATTTCTTAAATTGTTCTTACCTTAATTTATTTGTAAAACCCAGATCAGTGTTTCCTAAACATCCCTGAAAGCTAAACAGCTGCACTTGGTCAGTCTAATACTTTAAAATAGGTTTGGTAAAATCATTCCATTTACTTAAAAATGATACTGGACTGGATTTCAGCTAGAAATCTTTGAAATCCACCTGGAAACCCCCACCTCCTTTAACTTTCAGTGTTGGAGTTGGGCAGAAGAGTTGGTATGAGGTTTGAAGGGCAGGAGGGAGGCTGTGGTCATTATTCCTGAAGGTCTCCATGACCAGATACCCTGAGGGGAGGCTGTAGAATGCCTTACTGAATTTTTCCTGGTCTCTGCTCCCCTCTTCATCCAATTCTCTTCTTAACTGCTTGCCCTGCCCACCAGGAGCAACCCTACCTCCTTCACAAGATACCTGGACAGGGACCCATAGTGCTGGTGGCTCCACTGACCTCTCCATGACCTTCCACTTCCCTTTCCATACTTTGCTACTTGAAATGCATGGCTCTGCCTGTCCACTTGCCCCAGAGCATTGATTTACCATGTCCTTTTCCAATTCTTCCCCAAACCTTCGCTCCCCCATATCCTCTCACAGTTATTATCCCTTCATCCCTAACATTCATAAGGTTCTGCTTCCCTGACTGATCCCTGGTGACACAGAAATCATCATTCACTCTTCTCTTAGGCTTTTATCATTTACTACACAGTTTCTTCTTTGGTTCATATTGTGCTGCTTTAAGCAATGGTATGCATTTTCACATTGTTATATGAAAATAAGCAAATCTACTGGCATATAATTTTATAACTTGGTAAAAATTTTAATGAACATTTTTATGATAACTTTCAAGGTAAATAAGTTGAAAAATAAATAATTGTAGAGGGATAATAAATCATAAATGATTAATAATAAATTTTATTAAGAAAAGAACGAAATTCTTTTGATAGTATAGTTAAGGCAAATAAAATACATGATTAAATAAGATTTGTGCACCATACCATATAAATTATTAGTTGTGATGTTGGGTATGTATGTCAGTGGAACTAACACATGTGTTAGAAAATTTATTTAGTTGCAATTTGGACAAATCAAGACCTTCAGTAGCTACATTTTAGAATCTAATATAGTAAGGAAAAATTTTCTGGAAACATGATAACAAATACTCATAATTTAAAAGTATTTAGGGAGGAAGGCAAGATGGCAGAAGAGGAGGGGGACACGCTCGCCCTCTCCCACAAACACAACAAAAAAAACCACATCTACATGTTCACTGACTTGCACAGAACAGCAACTAAACGCTGGCAGAAGAAGTTAAATTTCCAATAACAGCAAGAATCTCATGACATAAATAGGTAAAACAAGAGAAAAGAGGAGAGTAAGAGAAGGGGATTCAGGACCGTACCTGCACTCCTGAAAGGGAACTCTGAGGGAGAAAGGGAACCCACACCCTGGAAAGTCACCTCATCAATGGAAAGATCAACCAAATCAGAGGGATCTCTAGACACCAAGAAGAGCACAGCAGTGGGTCTGAGATCTGAAAAGCAGAGTGAGAGCTGAACAGATCATTTGAACTACTGGCACAGTCACCAAAAACCAAGCTGCTCTGGTGGGGGCTGGGCACCGAGACCTCTGCTCGGAGGTTAGTCCCCAGGAGTGGGTGGGGGTTGGCGGTGTGGAGACAGCCTGGGGAATTAGGAAGCAGTGCCTCGCAGGTGGAGGGAGAATATGCTAAGGGCTGGGGAGTGGAAAGCCACAACAGAGGGAACCTGGGAGGAGAGCTGGACCCTCAGGAGAGACAAGGCACCAATGTTAGGGAGGGGAGAGGAGGAGGGGCGGCCGCCACAGAATACTCCTTGCACCACAGTGAGTGCACTTTCCCAACAGCTATCAGAGAGCAGTGCTTTCCAGTGCATCCTCCCTCCCCCTACCCCACACAGGGGCCTGACCTGAGGCTGCCTGCCATCCGGCGGGCTGGGCTGGCCTCACCACTCGCATGAAGCTGACCACCTCAGGGGCTTTCCCCACCCTGGCCTGCCTGCCCTCTGGAGGGGCTACACCCCCCCCCCCCCCCCGCGGAGCAGTGCCCAGCACTGCCAGGCCCCTGGAAGAGCCCCACAGCCCAGAAACACATAGTAAGCTCTGCCCTGCCACAGGAAATCTGCCTTCATTGCAGGGCTGTCCTGCCAGTTCCAGCTGCTCTGGTCTTCCAGTGGCCTGGCTAGCCACTCCCACTCTTGGGAGGTGCAGCACTCCCGCGAGCAGCTGCTCAGCACCGCCTGCCACCTGGAAGAGCTCTGTGGCCCAGAAACACCAGAGCAAGCTCCGCCCAGCCACGGGGAAGTCTGCATCCATGGCGGTGCAGACCTGACAGTCCTGCCTGTCCTCAGAAAGTCCTCCTTTGCTTTAGAGTGACCCTGCTGGCCCCGCCCACCCTTGGAAAATTCCCCACTGCCTCAAAAAGACCAGCCCTCAGGAAACACTCCACAGCGGTGCCAGGGCAAACCCTGCCCAGCCACAGAGAGTACACCTCCACCAAGAAAAAAAAAAAAAATAACAAGCAAGATGAAGAAGCTTAGAAACCACTCCCAGTTAAACCAACAGGAGAACTCACCTAAAACAGTCAAAAATGAAACAGACCTCTGCAGTCTGACAGACTTGGAGTTCAAAGGGGAGATAGTGAAAATACTGAAGGAATTAAGAGAAGATATGAACAGTAATGCAGACACCCTCAGAAAGGAACTAGAAAATATAAGGAGGAGCCAATAAAAACTAGAAAATTCATTTGCAGAGATAGGAACTGAGCTAAGGACAGTAAAAACCAGAATGAGTAATGTAGAGGAACAAATTAGTGACATGGAAGATAGAATAATGGAAATCACCCAATCAGGACAGTATACAGAAAACCAAATCAAAAAACAGGAAAGCAATATAAGAGACCTATGGGATAATATAAAGTGGGCCAATCTACGCATAATAGGAATTCCAGAAGGAATAGAAAGAGAAAAAGGGATGGAAAATATATTTGAAGAAATTATCGTTGGAAACTTCCCAAATCTAAAGGTACTGATTTCAAGATACAGGAAGCACAGAGGGCCCCAAATAAGCTGAACCCAAATAGACCCACAGCAAGACATGTTATAATAAAAATGGCAAAAATTAATGATAAAGAGAGGATCCTAAAGGCAGCAAGAGGAAAGCAAAATGTTACTTATAAGGGAACCCCCATAAGGCTATCAGCTGATTTCTCTACAGAAACTCTACAGGCCAGGAGGGAATAGCAAGAGATATTTAAAGCACTGAAAGAAAAAAATATGTAACCTAGAATACTCTATCCAGCAAGAATATCATTTAAAATAGAAGGGGAAATAAAATTTTTTCCAACAAACAAAAGCTAAAAGAATACAGTAATACAAAAACTATTCTAAAAGAAATATTGAAAGGGTTTCTCTAAGTCAAAAAAAAGAGAGAGAGGGAGAAATAGGATGGAGGAAACCACAATCAGAGAGCAGTCACTCAAACAAGCCAGTGTACAGATCTAATCATGAACATGTTTAAAACAAAACTAAAAAGAAAAAAAGAGACATCAAAATCATAAACCGTGGGTAAGGGAAGTAAGGAAATAAATAGATTCTTTTTTTCTCTTTTTTTCCTTAATTTTAGTATGGTAATGAACATACAGTACTATCAGGCTAAAACACACAATGATAGTAAGGGGTTAACATACTTAAAAAACAGGGCAACCACAAATCAAAACCACACATTATATTCACAAAAAATGAAAAGGAAAACACTCCAGCAGAAAATAATTGGAGACCATCCAACCAAAAAAAGAAAGAACAATGGAGAATCATAGAATCAACTGGAAAACTAGGTTTAAAATGGCAATAAATAATCATCTATCAATTATCACCTTAAATGTCAATGGACTGAATGCTCCAATCAAAAGGCACAGAGTGGCAGATTGGATAAAAAAGCAAAAACCTTCAATCCGCTGCCTATAAGAAACTCATCTTAGGACAAAGGACACATGTAGATTGAAAGTGAGGGGGTGGGAAAAATATTTCATGCCAATGGACATGACAGGAAAGCAGGAGTTGCAATACTCATATCAGATAAAATAGATTTTAAAATGAAGGCCATAAAGAAGACAAAGAAGGACACTATTTAATGATTAAAGGATCCATTCAAGAAGAGGATATTACTATTGTCAACATATATGCCCCAAATATAGGAGCACCCAGATACATACAGCAAATATTAACAGACATAAAGGGAGAAATTGATGGGAATACAATCATAGGAGGAAACTTTAACACCCCACTCACATCAATGGACAGATCCTCTAGAAAGAAAACCATTAAAGCAACAGAGATTCTAAAGGAAACAATAGAAAAGTTAGACTTAATTGATATCTTCAGGACACTACATCCAAAAAAATCAGAACAAACATTCTTCTCAAGTGTGCATGGAACATTCTCAAAAATTGATCACATATTGGGGCACAAAGCTAGCCTCAACAAATTTAGGAGCATAGAAAGTATCTTCTCTGACCAAAATGGTATGAACCTAGAAATCAACCACAGTAAAAGAAATGAGAAAAAACTATTACATGGAGACTAAACAACATGCTACTAAAAAACCAATGGGTCAATGAGGAAATCAAGAAGGAAATTAAAAAATACCTTGAGAGAAATAATAATGAAGGCACAACCACTCAAAAGATATGGGATGCCACAAAAACAGTGTTCAGAGGGAACTATATAGCAGTACCGGCCTTCCTCAAAAAAGAAGATATCAAACTGACAACTTAACCCACCACCTAAATGAATTAGAAAAAGAAGAACAAACAAATCCTAAAATCATCAGAAGGAAGGAAATCATGAAGATCAAAGAGGAAATCAATAAAATATAGATTCAAAAAAAGAGAAAAATATCAGTAAAACAAAGAGCTGGTTCTTTGAAAAGGTAAACAAAATTGACAAACCTCTGGCTAGACTCACCAATAAGAGAGAAAAAACCCAAATAAACATAATCTGAAATGAAAAAGGAGAAATCACAATGGATACTGCAGAAGTACAAAAAACCATTAGAGAATACTATGAAAAATTATATGCCAACAAATTTGACTATCTGGAAGAAATGGACAACTTTCTAGAATCTTACAACCTGCCAAAACTGAATTAAGAAGAAAACAGACCAACTGAATAGACTGATCACTATAAATTAAATTGAATACATCATAAAAATAGTCCCTACAAATAAAAGCCCAAGACTAGATGCCTTCATAGGCAAATTCTACCAAACATATAAAGAGGATCTGGTGCCTCATTCTCCTTAAACTTTTTCAAAAGGTTGAGGAAGATGGAACACACCCAAAGACATTCTATGAGGCTACCATCACCCTAATTCCAAAACCAGACAAAGATACCACCAAAAAAGAAAACTATAGGCCAATATCTTTGATGAACATAGATGCCAAAATTCTCAACAAAATTTTAGCCAACCAAATCCAACAACATATCAAAAAGATTGTACACCATGACCAGGTGGGGATGATCCCAGGTACACAAGGATGGTTCAACATATGCAAATCAATCAACGTCATACACCACATTAACAAAATAAAAGTCAAAAACCCTATGATCATCTCAACTGATGCTGAAAAAGCATTTGACAAAGTCCAACATCCATTCATGATAAAAACTCTCGCTGAAGTGGGTATAGAGGGAACATTCCTGAACATAATCAAAGCCATTTATGACAAACCCACAGCAAATATAATACTCAAAAGAGAAAAATTGAAAGCCTTCTCTTTCAAATCTGGAACAAACAGGGATGCCCATTCTCACCACTGCTATTCAACATAGTTTTGGAAGTCCTAGCCACAGCAATTAGACAAACAAAAGAAATAAAAGGCTTCCAAATAGGAAGAGAGGAGATAAAACTGTCACTGTATGCAGACAACATGATGCTATACATAGAAAACCCTAAGGACTCAACCCAAAAACTAATTGAACTGATTACCAAATTCAGCAAAATAGCAGGATATAAGATTCACATTCAGAAATCAGTTGCATTTCTGTAAACTGATAAGGAAATATTAGAAAAGGAATACAAAAATACAATACCTTTTAAAATTGTACCCCCCAAAAATAAAATACCTGGGAAGACACCTAACCAAGGAGATAAAGGACTTACATACTGAGAACTATAAAACATACATCAAGAAAATTAAAGATGTAAAGAAATGGAAAGCTATTCCATGCTCCTGGGTTGGAAAAGTTCATATTGTAAAAATGGCCATACTACCCAAAACACTGTAAAGATTTGATGCAATCCCTATAAATTACCCATGACATTTTGCACAGAACTAGAACAAACAATCCAAAAATTTATAAGGAACCACAAAAGACCCAGAATTGCCAAAGCAATCCTAAAAAATAAAAACCAAGGAGGAGGCATAACTCTCCCAGACTTCAAAAAATATTACGAAGCCACAGTCATCAAAACAGTGTAATACTGGTATCAAAACAGACAGACTGACCAATGGAACAGAATAGAGAACCCAGAAATAATCCCAGACACCTACGGTCAATTAATCTTTGACAAAGGAGGCAAGAACATAAAATGGGAAAAAGAAAGTCTATTCAGCAAGTATTGCTGGGAAACCTGGACAGCTGCATGCATATCAATGAAATTAGAACACACCCTCACACCATGCACCAAAATAAACTCAAAATGGCTGAAAGACTTAAATATAACACAAGACATCATCAAACTCCTGGAAGAGAACATAGGCAACACGTTCTATGACATTAATCTCATGACTATTTCCTCAGGTCATTCTCCCAAGGCAACAGAAATAAAAGCAAAATAAACCAATGGGACCTAATCAAACTGACAAGGTTTTGCACAGCAAAGGAAACCAAAAAGACAACTTACAGAATGGGAGAAAAGTTTCAAATGATGCAACAGACAAGGGCTAAATCTCTAGAACAGACAAGCAACTTATACAACTCAACAGCAAAAAAGCCAACAACCCAACTGAAAAATGGGCAAAAGACCTGAAGAGACCATTCTCCAAGAAAGATATGCAGATGGCCAACAAGCACATGAAACAATGCTCAACATCCCTGATTATTAGAGAAATGCAAATCAAAACTACCATGAGATACCACCTCACACCAGTCAGAATGGCCATCATTAGTAAGTCCACAAATAACAAATAGTGGAGGGGTTGTGGAGAAAAGGGAGCCCTCCTGCACTGTTGGTGGGAAGGTAAGCTGGTACAACCACTATGGAGAACAGTATGGAGGTACCTTAGAAAACTATACATAGAACTACCATATGATCTAGCAATCCCACTCTTGGCCATATATCCGGACAAAACTTTCCTTAAAAAAGACACATGCACCTGCACGTTCGTTGTCACACTATTCACAATAGCCAAGACATGGAAACAACCTAAATGTCCATTGACAGATGATTGAATTAGGAAGATGTGGTCTGTATACACAATGGAATACTACTCAGCCATAAAAAAGAATGGCATAATGCCATTTGCAGCCACATGGATGGAACTAGAGACTCTCATCCTGAGTGAAGTAAGTCAGAAAGAGAAAGACAATTACAATATGATATCAGTTATATCTGAAATCTAATACACAGCACAAATGAACCTTTCCACAGAAAAGAAAATCATGGACTTAGCAAATAGACTTGTGGCTGCACAGGGGGAGAGGGGGAGAGGGAGGGAGTGAGGTGGATTGGGAGCTTGGGGTTAAAGGATGAAAACTGCTGCTCTTGGAATGGATTTACAATGAGATCCTACTGTGTGTCATTGAGAACTACGTCTAGATACTTACATCATGACACAACAATGGGAGGAAAAAGTATGTATACTTGTATGTGTAACTTGGTGTCCATGCTATACAGCAGAAATAAAAAGTATTTAGTAATTTAATAATGATAACTGCTTCTTCAAATCCATAAACATTTCATAATATAAACAGCGCTAACTTCAAACTGTTATTTTTCTAAATACTTTTTGAAATCATGAACATTACCATTCAGTAGAAATTACTTATATTTATGATTGAGCTTACATTGCTTACATTGTCACTAGAGGTAACAAATAAGTGTTAGGTTTGGTGACTTATTTGAAAAAATAAGTGATGACATTTCTGCGTATCAAAATATTAAATCATTATAAAACTGATGGCTCAAGTTTTCTTATCAATAGTTATAACCTACTTTTAAAATATTTTATTCCTATTTTTATATTGTTAACAAAATTAGGAAAATAAGACAACCCATCTAATACAGAAAAGTCAGTCAGGAGAGTGATGTGAGCAAGATGGCAAAATAGGAAGTCCCATAGCATATGGAGGTTCCCAGGCTAGGGGTCGAATTGGAGCTGTAGCCACCGGCCTATGCCAGAGCCACAGCAACACAGGATCCAAGCCCCATCTGCGACCCACACCACAGCTAATGGCAACACCAATCCTTAACCCACTGAGCAAGACCAGGGAATGAACCTGCAACCTCATGGTTCCTAGTTGGGTTTGTTACCCTCTTTGCCACAATAGGAACTCACCAGAACTTGTTTTGACAAAAATATACCAATTTACCAATTATATACAAACATACATACATACACACACACACACTTTGGAGAAATTCAGAGTCCAATAAGAATTTTCAAAACCACACATGAGCACAAAACTGAGAACATTTGTATTGAAATTGTTAAGAGGCTCAATTTCACTCTACCTAACTCAGCTGCTACCCCAAGTTGGAGCAGCCTAATGATGAGAGAAATTTTCTTTATGGGCAACTCCTCTCTTGGGGAGAAGGATGATGGAGGGAGAATGACAGCTAGCAAATGTCCCTGGTCTTTTGGTATGCTGCCCAAGGGGCTATTTTATGTCTCATTACTAAAGAAAATCATACAAATTTAAGGGAAGAAATTAAAAGAAGAAAAGAACAGGAGAGAACTACAAAAACCACCACCAGAAGACAAGTAACAAAATAACAATTAGTACATAACTATCAATAATCTCCTTTAGTGTCAATGGGTGAAATGCTCTAATCCAAAGATGTTGGGTAGCTATTGGTTTAAAAAAGACCCACCTATATGTTACTACAAGAGACACACTTCAGAGTAAAAGATATGCAAAGATGGAAAATGAGGGGATGTAAGAAAATATTTCATGCAAAAGGAATCCATGACAAAGCTGGGATAGCAACGCTCATATCAGACAAAGTAGACTCTAAAACAAGTCTGTAACAAAGGATGAAAGGACACTATATAATGATAAAGGGATCAAAGAAAGAATAATATACAACATTCTTTAACATAAAACACAACACTAAAAGGAATTAGAGGAGAAAAATTGACGAAACCCAAAGTCAGCAAAAGGGAAAGTAACAAAGATCAGAGAGGAAATAAATAAAACAGAGACAAAAATAGTAAAGATCGATGATACCAAGAGGTATTTTTTTTTATAGAATAAACAAAACTGATAGCCCTTTATCCAAGCTAATTAAGAAAAATAGAGGGGATCCAAATGAACAAAATAAGGAATTAAAGATGAGAAATAATAACTGATATCACAGAGATAGAAAATATCAAAAAATACTACTACAGTCAGGTGCCAAAAAATTGGATAATCTAAAAGAAGTGGATAAATTACTAGAAACATATTCTATTCCGTACTGAATCAACAAGGAATAATCTGAACAGACTAGTCATTAATAATAAAACTGAATCAGTAATTCAAAAATTCCCAGCACACAAAAGTCCAGGTTGCTTTTCTACACACTAACAGAAAACTATCAAAATAGTAAAGCAAGAAATCAATCCCATTTACAATCATATTAAAAAAAAACAAACTGCCTCATAATAACCTTAACTAAGGAGGCAAAGTACTTCTACTGTGAAAATTACAAAATGCTAATGAAGGACATATTTGATACCAAGAAATGGAAAGACATCTTGTGTACATATATTAGAAGATTTAATATGCTATCCATTTCAATCTACAGAAGTAATTCAATCCCTACTAGAAGAAACCTATTTTTCACAAGAACTGGAACAAATAATTCTAAAATTTATATGGAACTGAAAGACTCCAAAAGCCAAAGCAATCTTGAGTAAAAAAGAAAAAGTTGAAGGTACCAGCTCCCTGAGCTCAGACTATACTACAAAATTATAATAATCAAAACGGCATGGTGGGAGGCCAGGCTGCTGCTGCAAGAAAAGACTATGTCTGCAACTGGAGGCAATAAAGTGAAAATGGCCACCATATCATGCAAGGAATGTGACCAACAGCCCACATGAATAATGCTGCAGTGAACATGGTGTACAAATACCTGTTTGAGTGCCTGCTTTCATCTCTTTTGAGTACATACCAAGAAGTGGATCTGCTAGTTCATGGTGGATTTGGATATTTTGGGGTCCCTGAGATTCCATATGAATTTTAAGGTATTGGAGAGATGGGATCAAGATGGTGGAATAGAAGGACTGGAGCTCAAATATTCTCATAAAAAAAATTACAACCAAATGTGGAAAAACCTTCAACCAAATGGACTGGAAACTTTTTAAAACCTATCTTACTCCATAAAACAAATAGGATGCCACACCAAGAGGTAGGAGTAATTATGTGATATAAGCAACACCATATCTCCCCGGTGGGAGGCCCACAGACTGGAAAGTAACTGTATCACAGAGACTCACCTACAGAAGTGAGAGTTCTGAGTCCCACATCAAGTCCGGACACCTGGGGATCTGGCCTTGGGAGAAAGAGCCCCCCAGAGCATCTGGCAGTGAAGGCCAGTGGGGCTTGTGTACAGGAGCTCCACAGGACTGGGGGAAATGGAGACCCCATTCTTGAAAGGAACACACAGACTTTCATGTGAACTGGGTACCAGGACAAAGCAAAGTCTCCATAGGAATTTGGGTCAGACCTGAATGCAGTTCTTGGAGGATCTCCTGGGAAAACACGGGGTGACTGTGGCTCATTGTGGGAGAAGGACATTGGAGGCAAAGCTCTTGGGCATATTCTTCAGTGTGTGTTTCTTTGGAGGTGGCCATTTTGAAAAAATCCAGCCCCACACATTAGCACTGAGAAGCCCAGGCAATCCAGCTGGGATCATAGCCCCACCCATAAGTAAACAGGCTGCCTAAAGAACCCCCCTACTCCAGACACACAGCCACCTGTAATCTCACCTAGAGACAAAGCCCCACCCACCAGAGGGATAGGAACCAGTCCCTCCCATCAGGAAGCCTACAACAAGCCTTGGAATCAACTTTAACCACAAGGGGGACAGACATGAGAAGTAAGAGAGGCTGCAATTCTATTGTCTGCAAAAAGGACATCACACCAAAAACCTATAAAAATGAAAAAGCAGAGAACTATACCTCAGATAAGGGAGCAAGAAAAAACCCCTGAGAAACATCTAAGTGATCTTGAGATTATCAGCCTACAGAAAAAGACTTTAGACTGATGATGCTGAAGATTATGAAAGACATTGGAAATAAACTGGAGGCAAAGATTGATAATTTACATCAAACACTGAGCAAAGAAATACACAATCTAAATCATAAGTAAGCAGAGATGCAAAATACATTAACTGAAATAAAAAATTCACTAGAAGCAACCAATAGCAGAATATAGGGGACAGAACAATGAATAAGTGAGGTGGAGGGCAGACTAGTGGAAATCACTGATTTAAAACAGAAAAGAGAAACAACATTGAAAAGAAATGGAGTGAGTCTCAGAGAACTCTGGGACAATGTTAAACACAACAACATCCATATTATAGGGGTGCCAGAAAGAAAAGAGAGAGAGAAAGGGAAAGAAAAAATATTCGAAGAGCTAATAGCTGAAAACTTCCATAACATGGGAAAGGATCCACTCACTCAAATCCAGGAAGCACAAAAGGTACCATATAAAATAAACCCAAGGAGGAACACCCAAAGACACATATTAATCAAACTGAACAAAATTAAAGACAAAGAGAAAATATTGAAAGCAGCTAGGGAAAAGAAAGAAGTAACATACAAAGGAAACCTGACAAGGCTATTAGCAGATTTTTCAGCAGAAACTCTGCAGGCCAGAAGGGAGTAGCATGATAAATTTAATGTGATGAAAGGAAAAAAAAAAAAACTCCAACCAAGATTACTTTACCCAGTAAGGCTTTCATTCAGATCTTAAGGAGAAATCAAAACGTTTACAAATAAGCAAAAGTTAAGAGAATTCAGCACCACTAAAACAGCTTTAAAACAAATATTAAAGGAACTTCTCTAGGCAGAAAAGAAAAGGTCACAACAAGAAACGAAAATACTACAATTGACAAGGGTCACTAGAAAAGGCGTGTATACAGTAAATGTAGGAAATCATCCATGCATAAATACACTGGCAAAATCAGAATTCGTGAGAAGAGGAGGATTCAAATGCAGGACACTGGAGATGCACTTGCAATTAAGAGACCAATAATTTAAAATAATCGTATATATATAGACTCCTATATCAAAACATCAAGGCAACTGCAAGCCAAAAATCTACAATTGATACACATACAAATAAGAAAAATAATCAACTAAAATACAACACTAAAGATAGTCATCAAATCACAAGAGGAGAGAACAAGAGAAGAAGGGAAGAAAAAAGAGCAATGAAAACAAACCCAAAACAGTTAATAAAATGGTAATAAGAACATACATACCAATAATTACCTTAAATGTAAAGGGACTAAATGCCCCAACCAAAAGACATAGACTGGCTGAATGGATACAAAAACAAGACCCATATATATGCTGTCTTCAAGAGACCCACTTCATTTCTAAGGACACATACAAATTTAAAGTGAGAAGATGAAATAAAATATTCCATGCATATGAGAATAAAAAGAAACCTGGCATAGTAATACTCATATCAGACAAAAGAGATCTTAAGATGAAGAATATTTTAAGGAGACAAGGAAGACATTACATAATTATCAAAGGATCAATCTAATAAGATATAACAATTTTAAATATTTATGTACCCAACATAGGGTCACCTCATTATGTAAAGCAACTGCTAAAAACCTTAAAAGGAGAAAATGACAATAACACAATAATAGTGGGGGCCTTTAACACCTCAGATAAAGCAATGGACAGCATCCAGACAGAAAATCAATAAGGAGATACAAGCCCTAAATTAAGCTTTAGACCAGATGAACTTAAGAGATATTTATAGGACATTCCATCCAAAAACAGCAGAATACACACTCTTCTCAAGTGAACATGGAACATTCTCTAGGACTGAGCACATTCTGGGCTAAAAATCAAGTCTTGAAAAATTTAAGAAATTTGAAATGAGACAGAAGGACAAAGACAATAACATATGATATCACTTATAACTGGAATCTAATATCCAGCACAAATGAACATCTCCACAGAAAAGAAAATCATGGACTTGGAAAATAGACTTGTGGCTGCCTGATGGGAGAAGGAGGGAGTGGGAGGGATTGGGAGCTTGGGCTTATCAGACACAACTTAGAATAGATTTACAAGGAGATCCTGCTGAGTAGCATTGAGAACTATGTCTAGATACTCATATTGCAACAGAACAAAGGGTGGGGGGAAAAATGTATACATGTAAGGATAACTTGATCCCTTTGCTTTACAGTGAGAAAATAAATAAATAAATAAATAAGCTAAAAATAAAAAGATCCAGTCAAACATCAAAAAAAAGAAATTTGAAATCATATCAAATATCTTCTTTGACGACAAAACTATACAACTGGAAACAACAACTTGAAAAACACTACAAAAAACACAAACACATGGAGACTAAACAACATGATACTAAAGAACAAATGGATCACTGAAGAAATCAAAGAGGAAATTAAAGAATACCTAGAAGGAAATGACAACAAGGATACAACACTCCAAAACCTGTGGGATGCTTCAAAAGCAGTTCTAAGAGAGAAGTTTATAGCAATACAAGCCTACCTCACAAAACAAGAAAAAGCTCAAATAAACAACCTCACTTTACATCTAAAGCAGCTAGAGAGAGAAGAGACCTAAAGTTAGCAGAAGGAAAGAAATCATAAAGATCAGAGCAGAAATCAATGAAATAGAAATGAAGAAAACCATAGAAAAAGATCAATGAAACTTAAAGCTGGTTCTTTGGGAAGATCAACAAAATTGATAAACCCTTAGCCAGACTTAGCCAGAAAAAAAAGAGAGATGACTCAAATCAATAAAATTAGAAGTAAAAAGGAGACGTTACAAAGGATATCACAGAAATACAAAGAATCACATGAGACCACTACATGCAAATATATCCCAATAAATCAGACAGCCTAGAAGAAATGGACAAATTCTTAGAAAAGTAAAATCTTCCAAGACTAAACCAAGATGAAATAGAAACGGTGAATGGACCAATCACAAGCACTGAAATTGAAACTGTGATTAAAAACACTGACAACAAATAAAACTCCAAGACCAGATGGCTTCACAGGCAAATCATATGGAACATTTAGAAAAGAGCTAATACCTATCCTTCTGAAACTATTCCAAAAAATTGCAGAGGAAGGAACCCTCCCAAACTCATTCTATGAGGCCACCATCACCCAGATACCAACACCAGACAAAGACACCAAAAAAAAACAAAAACAAAAACAAAAACAAAAAAGAAAGAAAAAGAAAAAGAAAATTGCAGGCCAATTTCACTGATGAACATAGCTGCAAAATTCCTCAACAAAATACTAGCAAACTGAATCCAATAATACATTAAAAGGATTGTACATGACAATAAAGTGGGATTTATGCCAGGGATCCATGTATTCTTCAATATCCTCAAATCAGTCATTATGATACACCACCTTAACACACTGAAGAATAAAAACCATATGATCTTCTCAATAGACGCGGAAAAAGCCTTTGACAAAATCCAACACCCATGTCTCATATAAACCTTTCAGAAAGTGGCCATAGAAGGAACCTACCTCAACAAAATAAAAGCCATATATGACAAACCCACAGCTAACATCATTCTCAATGGCAAAAAGCAGAACAAATTCTCACTGAGATCAGGAACAAAACAAGGTGTCCACTCTCACCACTACTCCTCAACATAGTTTTGGAAGTACTAGCCATGGCGATCAGAGAAGTACAAGAAATAAAAGGAATCCACATTGGACAGGAAGAAGTAAAACTATCACTATTTGCAGAAGACATGATACTATACCTAGAAAATCCTAGAGATGCTACCAGAAAACTGTTAGAGCTCATCAATGAATGTGGCAATGTTGCAGGATACAAAATCAATACACAGAAATTGACTGCATTTCTATATACTAACAACAAAAGATCAGAAAAAGAAATTAGGGAAACGATCTCATTTCCCATCACATCAAAAAGAATAAAATACTTAGGAATAAACCTCCCTAAAGAGACAAAAGACCTGTACTCTGGAAACCATAAGTCGTCGATGAAAGAAATCAAAGATGACACAAGGAGATGGAAAGACATACCATGCTCTTGAATTGCAAGAGTCAATATTTTCAAAATGACTATACTACCCAAGGCAATCTATAGATTCAGTGCGATCCCTATCAAATCACTGAGGACATTTTTCACAGAACTAGAAGAAAACATCTTGAAGTTTGTTTGGAAGCACAAAAGACCCAGAATAGGCAAAAACATCCTGAAAAAGAAAAATGGAGCTGGAGGAATCAGGCTCTCTGGCTTCAGACTATCCTACAAAGCTAGAGTCATCAAAACTGTATGGTCCGGGCACAAACACAGAAATGGAGATCAGTGGAACCAGATAGAAAGCCCAGAACTAAACCCATGCACCTACAGTCAAGTCATCTATGACAAAGGAGGCAAGAATATATTGATGAGAAAAGACACTCCCTTCAATAAGTGGTGCTGGGAAAACTGGACAGCCACATGGAAAAGAATGGAATTAGAACACTTCCTAACACCATACACAAAAATAAACTCAAAATGGATTGAAGACCTAGATATAAGACCAGGCACTATAAAACTCTTAGAGGAAAACATAGGCCTAACACTCTCTGACATAAACCACAGCAATATCTTCTCAGATCCACCTCCTAGAGTAACGACGATAAGAACAAAAATAAACAAATGGGACTTAATTAAACTGAAAATATCCACACAGCAAAGGAAACACTAAACAATCATACAAAAAGACAGCCCTCAGAATGGGAGAAAATATTTTCAAATGAACCGACTGACAAGGGATTTATCTCCAAAGTTCATAAACACCTCCTGCAGCTCAATACCAAAAATCAAACAACCCCATCAAGAAATGGGCAGAAGATCTAAACAGACAATTCTCCAAAGAAGACCCACAGATGGCCAAAAAACACATGAAAAAATGTTCAACAACTCGTTATTAGAGAAATGCAAATCAACACCACTATGTGGGACCACCTTATATCAGCCAGAATGATCATCATCAAAAATCTACAAACCGTAAGTGCTAGAGAGGTTGTGGAGAAAAGGGAATCCTCATACACTGTTGGTGTGATGTAAATTGGTGCAACCACTGTGGAAAACAGTACGTAGATTCCTCAGAAAACTAAAAATTGGATAACCATTTGATCCAGCAATCTCACGCCTAGGCATCTATCCAGAGAAAACCATGACTCAAAAAGACACATGTACTCCAGTGTTCATTGCAGCACTCTTTGCAATAGCTAAGACATGGAAACAACCTAAATGTCCATCAACTGTGGAGTGGATAAAGGAGATTTGGTACATATACACGATGAAATATTACTCAGCCTTCAAGAGGAAAGAAATAACTGCATTTGCAGCAACATGGATGGACCTAGAAATTATCATGCTAAGTGAAGTCAGTCAGACAGCGAGACACCAACATCATGTGCTGTCACTTAAATGTTGAATCTAAAAAAAAAGTGAACTTCTTTGCAGAACAAATAGTGATTCACAGACTTTGAGAAACTTATGTTTCTCAAGTTGGGAGGGGATGTGTACTGTGGGTTTGGGATGGAAATGCTATAAAATTAGATTGTGATGATCACTGTACAACTATAAAAGTAATAAAATTCATTGTGTAATTAAACAGTAACAGTATGGCATTGTCAAAAAACAGCCATTTAGATCAATGGAACAAAACAGAAATCCAGGAGTAACCACGCACATGTCTTAATTAATTCATGTCAAAGGAGGCAAAAATATAAAATGGGGAAAAGCAGTCCATTAAATAAGTGCTGCTGGAAAAACTTGACCACTACATGTAAAAGAAAAATATATAATGCATTTCTTCTCATCACATAGAAAAATAAACTCAAAATGGTTTTAAACATAAATATAAGATGTAAATCCATTAAACTCTGTAAAAGGACACAGGCAGAACATTCTTTGACATAATTTGGCATTTTTTTTGGATAAATCTCTCAGGCAAAGGAAATAAAAGCAAAAATAATCAAATGGAATCCAATTATACTTAAAAGCTTTTATACCGCAAAGGAAACTATTGACAAAATAAAACAGAACTTATGAGTCGGGAAAATATTTATAAATTTTATAACCAATAAGGAGTTAATATCCAAAATATATCAACCACTCATACAACTCAATATCAAAAAACAAACAACCTGATTAAGAAATGAGTAGAAGAACTAATAGATATTTTTCCAAAGACAATATACAGGTGGCCAATGGGCACATGAAAAAATGCCCAAATGTCACTAATCAATCGGGAAATGCAAGTCAAACCAAAATGAGTTAATCACCTACTATCTGTAGGTATAATTATCATCAAAATATCTACAACGAACATTTCAGCAAGCATATGGAGAAAAGGAGCCCTCCAACACTGTTGCTGAAAACGTAAACTCGCAAAGAAAGCCATTATGGAATACAGTATGAAAGTTTCTCAGGAAAAAAAAACTACTATATGATCCAGCAATTCAACTCCTGTATGTATATCCAAAGAAAACATAAACCTCTACTCAAAAAGATATATGCTGCACAATGTTCATATCAACATATTTAAAATAATCAACAAATGGAAGCAACTGTATGTTGCTAAGTGTTCTTCAATTGATGAATGGATTAGGTGTAATACATGTACAGTGGAAAATCTCACTGCCATAAAATAATGCAATTTTGTCACTTGGAACAACATAAGTGAACTTGGAGGGTATTATACTTCAAGAAAGAAAAACAAATACTGTATAATGTCACTTATATGCAGGATCTAAAATAAAACATAGTGAATATAAAAAAACAGAAACGGACTCACAGAGAACAAACTAGTGGTTATAAGGGGGAGAGGGATGAGGAAGGGCAAGATGAGGTAGGGAGTTTAGAGATATAAACTATTAATTGTAAAATAAATAAGATATAATAATATATTGTGCAGTACCAATATGTAGCCAATAATCTATAATAAATTAAATGGAATACAATTCATAAAAACATATTGACTCCCTAAGCTGTATACCTGAAACAAATATAATATTGTAAATCAACTATACTTTTATAAAATATTAAAGAAAGTATAAAACTCACTGGTAAGGGTAAGTATATAGGCTAATACAAAATACTGTTACATTATAATGGTGCAATGTCAGTCACTTTTTAGTTATTTGCACAGCACTATTTAGTACAAATTTAAAAGAAGAAAGTATTAAGAATAACTGGAAAGTAGAAAATATGTTAACAGTATATAATACATAAAGATTTAAATTATGACATAAATAACAAATTGATGGGAGGGGAGAAGTAAAAGTGTAGATTTTTGATGTGATTGAAGTTAATGTATTACCAGCTTTTAAACAGCCTGTTATAACTAAGCCTTATACTATCCACAAAGAAAATACCTATAGAAATTTACACATAGAAAAAAGAAAAAGGAAGTGAGGTATATCCACAAAAGAATATTAAGGAAACACACAACGAGAAAGCAGGAAGAATGGAAAAGAGGAACAAAATAGGTACCAGACAGACAGAGAACAATGAAAAGAATGTTGGCAGTAAGTTTCTACTTATTAATATTTACTTGAAGCTTAAGTGGATTAAATACTCCAATAAAAAGACAGTGGTTGAATGGATATAAGAACGAAAACAAATGATATGCTTCTACCAGAGACTCACTTTAGATTTAAAAACACACATAGGCTGAAATAAAGGAATGGAAAATGATAGACAAATGGTAACCAAAAGAGAGCTGAGGTACTATATTTTTATCAGACGAACAGACTTTAAGTCAAAAATTGCCTCAAAAGACAAAAAAGATCATTACTTACTGATTAAAAGGTCAATTTATCAGAAAGATATAACAATTATAAATATATATTATATATATATATATACACACACACACACACACTGATCATCAGAACACCTAAACAAATAAAGCAACATTGATGGAGTTGAAGGCAGAGATAGAAATATAATAATAGTAGGGAACTTCACTATCCCACTTTCCAAGAGGGACAGATCACTCAGAAAGTCAATAAGGAAAGAGTGGAGTTGAAAGACACTATAGACCAAGTGAAACTAACAGACATATACAGAGCATTCTATCCAACAACAGCAGAATATACATTCTTCTCCACAGCACGTGGAGTATTCTCCTCACATGTTCGCTTACAAAACACATCTTAACAAATTTAAGAAGGATGAAATCATACCATGTATCCTTTCTGACCACAATGAAATGTGACTATAAATAAACAGAAGAAAAACTGAAAAAAATCACAAAATTATGGATATTTAAAAACACATTGGAACAACCAATGCATCAAAGAAGGAATCAAAAGGGAAATTAGAAAATATCTTGAGACCAATGAAAAGGAAAACACAACATACCAAAATTTATGGAGAGCTGAAAAAGTAGTACTAAAAGTAAAGATTATAGAAATAAATGCTTGCATTAAATATCTCAATTAAGCCATCTAGTTCCTAGAACTTTTAGGAACTAGAAAAAGAATAAACTAACACCAAGTGTTTGCTGAGGAAAGGAAATAAAAAATGAAAGAAGAAATAATAAAACTTGAAAAGCAACAGAGTAAAAATCTACAAACCTGAGCTGTTTTTTTGAAAATATAAACAAATTTGCAAATCCTTAGATAAACAAAAAAGAGAAGACTCAAATAAAATTACAAATGAGAGAAGAGGCATTACAACTGATGCCATATAAATAAAAAAGTATCTTAAGAATCATTGTGGACATTTTACCCAACAAACTAAATAACCTAGAAGAAACGGATACATTCCTGGGATCATACAATCTACTAAGACAAAATCGTAAAGAAGTAAAAAACTAAACAGATCTATAACTAGGATGGAGATTGAGGCAATTATCACAAACTTCCCTACAAAGGAAAGCCGAGGAGCAGATGGCTTCAATGGTAAATTCTACAAAGATTTTAAAGAAGAATTAAAGGTAATTCTTCCTAACAATTGGGAAAAAATTAAAAAGAAGAGCTACTTACAAACTTATTTGATGAGATCAGCACTGACTAGATAAGAAAGCCAAAGATACTATAAGAAAAAAATAAACAAGCAAAATGACCTCTACAAACCAATATCACTGATGATTATAGAGGCAAATATCCTCAATAGAACACTGGAAAACCACATTCACAACACACTAGGACTGTGCCATGACCAACTCGGACTTATTGCAATGGGTCAGCATATTTTAATTAATGACATTAAAAGAATGAAAATAAAAATCACGTGATTTTCTCAATAAATGCAGAAAAAAACATTTTACATAATCCAACAACTGTCATTATAAAAACTCTTAACAAACTAGTTAAAAAAGGAATGTGCTTTAAAATAATAAAGGCCATGCATGATAATCCCACAACTAAAATCTCACTCAGCAGTGAAAAACTGAAAGCATTTTTTCCAAGATTGGAAAGAAATGCAGATACCCATTCTTGGCATTTATATTCAATACAACACTGGAAGTCTTAGCCAGAGAAATTGGGCAAGAAAGATAAATTTTAAAAATAAAAAACATTTAAATTAGAAAGGAAAATGTAAAATTACCTTTTTGCAGACTGATCATATATGTAGACAACCTAAAGTTTCCACCAAAAAATAGAACTAGGTATCCAGGTTTGAGACCTATTGCTTTGAACTACTTACCTTGAAAATTCACAGAAAGGCTGAGGGGAGAAACCACTGCTTCCAAAGATGTTGAACTATTTTTGTATCCCATGAATGAATCCTGCTTGAGCTTAGCTGTTCCTGTGTGATCCCTGGTCTCCTGAGACGGATGCTGTCTTCTCTTCCCCCATCACCTTTCCCAAGCATTACATGTGCTGCAAAATAAACATGATTAGAAGGACTGAGGGCTTTCTTCATGATTATGATCCAGTCACCTGTTGCAGTGACAAACAAATTATCTATTTTATATAGGCCTGATCTGATTAATAAATCATTACCAAACTTAAGCATGATAAGTACAAAGTGGATAAATATTGAAAAAACTTGATTTTGCACCAGATATCTGAGTGTATTTTCTTAGGTATATTGTTGTCTTACCTTATAATGACTAAGAAATTGAGTGAATTTATTTATTTATTTGTGCAGCATATGGAGGTTCCCAGGGTAGGGGTTGAATTGGAGCTGTATCTGCCAGCCTATGCCAGAGCCACAGCAATGCTGGATCCAAGCTGTGTCTATGACCTACACCACAGCTCACAGCAACGCCAGATCTTTAACCCACTGAGCAAGGCCAGGAATCATACCCACATCCTCAGGAATACTAGTCGGGTTTGCTAACCACTGAGGAACAATAGGAACTCAAAATACATTATTTATATTAACAATTTCAATTAAGTACTTTGAGAGAGGGTTTTAGCTTCCTAAATATTTAACCAAACAAGGACCATTGAAACTCATCCTACCAGTAAGATGACTCATTATTATTATTCTTTATGATCCACTCACTTGTCTACATCAATCCACAATGAATTCACTCAACAAACTTCCATAGGCTGGTGGACTATGCCATCACCACACATTGAACAATGTGTAATGTCATTATTAGGTTACTACAATGATCTTATTTTAAAAAGCGAATAGAAATTTTGAAATGTCTTTTGCACAACTCTGTGTGGATGTTTCTTATGTTTCCAGAAAAACAGTATTTTGTGTTTCAGAAAATCAAACTCTTAGCCACTATATAATGCAGTTTATAGTTCAGGGCTGTTCTCTGGGGTCTGATTGCCTGAAAGAAGTTTTGTTGATGCCTAACAAAACTACAAATGAAGCATTTATCTTCACACCTAGCAACCCCACTTCTAAGAATCTACACTAAATATAAGACTCAAACAACAAGAAAATACATATATACTCATGGTTATTTGTTTCAGCAGTGTTCATAATTACAAAACATTGGGAACAGTCTAGATACTCACAGGAGAATGTTGAATAAGTGACAATCACAGAATGAAATACTACATAAATGTTCTTTGTGAAATGACTGTAAGGTGATTTTTGTGATACATGCTTAAATGAAAAAAGCAAATTGCAAAAGAATATCCTTCCCTTCTTGCAAAAAATGAGGGTATGAAAGAAAATATATTTATATTATTTAAGCAAAATAAATGCAGAAAGGAAAAAATAGAACTCATGAATTCAGTAAGGTTGCAGAATTACAGAATACAAGATCTACACACAAATGTCGGTTTTACTTCTAATATTAAAAAGCTATCCAAAAAGGAAATTATGTAAACAATCTCATTTATAATGGCATTACAAAGAATAAAATACTTAGGATTAAACTTAACCAAGGAGGTGAAAAACTGGCACACTGGAAACTACAAAATATCAGTAAGTAAAATGAAAGGAGACACAAATAAATGGAAAGCCATCCTGCGTTCAAGGATTGAAAGAATTAATATTAAAATGTCTACCACTCAAAGCCCAATCTATAAATTAAGTGTGATCACTAGGAAAATTCCAATAAGAAGGTTTTTTTAACATAAATTTTGAAGATTGTAAAATTCATATGGAACCATATTAGACCCTGAGTAACCTAAGCAATCTTGAGAACAAACAAAGCTGGAGGCATCACACTTCTTGATTTAAAAATATTTCACAAAGCAATAGTAATTAAAATAGTATAATACTTGCATAAAAACAGATATATGAACTGATAAAATAGAATAGCCTTTTAAAACATATTTTAAAATACGCATATTCCTTCTTCATTATCTTGAAATAATTTGATTTTACTTTCATCACTGTATTTCTTTTTAAACATATTAAGGAAACGTTGCTATAATCTTTTATGTGTGAATTTAACTACTTAGTTTCTGTTGGACAAGATTTAACCTAAAGTATGTAATCTTGAGGAAATTAATGGTAAACTATTTTATTTTAATTCAGAACATATCAAAGAATGGCTATTTCCTTTTAAAATAATTTTATAGTGTGATGAAGTTTTAAAGTTATTGAAATATGATTTTTAAAGTAAAAGATCACCACACTGATAAAATTCTAGTGAAGGTACAATGCAAAATAGTTACAATAAAGTTAACACCCAGATTTAAAATAATTGGAAGAACATGTCATCAAGTTATTTTAGGTTTTTCCCTTATGGTATTCACAATTGCATTTTATGTGGTAAACTTTTCACATTATTGGGAAGTCATGTAACTCAGAGACAGACTTAAGGTTGTACTTCTGTGACATCACAAAAAAGAATGTTATAAAATGGAAGATGGATTCTACTCCAAAACTCCTGCGAAAGAGAAAAGGTGTATTACCTTTTACAGCTTTTCATCTTTTAACCAAAGATGAAATTTTATCCCAAATGCAAATTACATTTTTCTTAGAAAGCAGTGTTTTAATCAGTTTAAGCTATCATAACACAATACCATTTATTAGGTGGCTTAAATGGCAGAAATTAATTTTCTTAGAGACCTTGAGGCTAGAAGCCCAAGATTAGTGTGTCAGCGTCATCAAGTTCTCTTGAGAACTCCCTACCTGGTCTCCAGATGGCCACCTTCTCACTATGTTCTCACCTGGCAAAGAGCAGATGTGAGTGCTCTGGTATCTCTTCTTTTAATGAAACTAATCCTATCTTTATTATCTCATCTGAACTCAATTATTGCTCCAAATGTAATCACAATGGTAGGTTGGGGCTCCAATATATCAATATATGCATTGGCAGGGGACACAATTCAGTCCATAGCATCAGACAACACTTTCAAAATATAGTGGTTAAACCAAACATGAGGAGATACATGCCTGGTTCTACAAGGCACACAGTCAATGAATATCCTGAATCTCATCTATCTATATTTTAAATAAAAGAAATATCTCAAATCTGGTGTCAGATGTAGGTTACTGATGATTTATTGAATGCAATTTGATAGAGTGGATAAATTACTCTTACATCAAAAACTGTCAGTTATTCTAATCTTAATTTATGACCCTTTGAGATCTTATGTAATCTCAAAATTGCAAATTCCTCATAACACAAAATCAATTTAAATATCCATTGAAAGAGATTTGTTTAAATTTTATTTAACATATTGTGTTTGATATATAAAGGAAATTATGCTTTAGAAAGCAGTTATCAAAATCCCTGTTTTTTTGTTTTGTTTTTTTTTAATCTGAGGCCATAATTGCTCAGTGTTAACCTGGTGATTTTGCAAAATTACCTCTAGGTAAGTAAATGAGCATTGCATGCAAATTACTTTATTGTCCTATCGTTTGATGAGAAGGACAACCGCTTTATATTTCTCATTTGAGAAGATACTTTTGGATTTTCTGGTAGAAAAATTTTGCTTTCTGACTTCATACATTGCTTGACTCCTTGAGTTCTGTATTACTATCATAAGACCAGAATTGCGGTCAACAGACTGTTTTGGGGGTTACACTCTAAACTATTAGAAAGAATCCAAGATAAGAGAAACTTAAGAAACCTCAGTTACACATTGTGTCTGTTCAGTTTGAAATGACATTTTCTGCTCCTCTTATCCTTATACACTCAATGATTAAGAGCATGGTCTTTGTCTGCGAGCATACCAAATACACGCAAATCCTAATGTCTCCACTAGGTTTGAGTCACAGCAAGTTGTATAAACTTGCTCTGTCTTCTTATCCATAAAATAGGGATAATAATTGAACCTAAAATATGGGGCTGTTAGAAAGATTAAATGATTTGATATTTGGAAGTGCTTAGCATAGCACCTAGACCATGGTAAAAGTTATGTATTTCTTGAATAAATAACTGGCATTTTGCCCAGTCCATGTTCTTTCATCCCCTGTTGGGTCTGCCTGGTTCCTCAGAACATTCAAGGGCTGCTTCTCACTTGAACATGTCAAAATTATGTAAATATCATGACAAAACAAACTAAAATACTTTAGAGAAAGACATGAAAAGGGAAAGAATTTAAAAACCACAGAAAGAAAATGACAGAACTAAGAAAGAATTATAAATAAGAGAAAAATACTAGAAATTGAAGTTAAATTAAGGACTATACAAGGGAACAGACACATAAAGCTCTAATCAGAGAAATCAAAGACAATAAAAAGGAGATTTTTAAATTCAAAGAAAGCTGTAAAATAATTTGATAAAAAGGACTTTGATTGGAATATGAAGAGCCATAATAGAAATAAATGGAGTCTTGGGGAAAAGGGAAAAGAACAAATTTTAAACTGTAATTTAACACAATTGTTAAGAGTATAGGAATTTTTTTTAAATGATGTCTTCTAAGAGCACATCCTGTGCTTGGAAATATTAAGCCAGAATTATGAGCATCAAAATGTACTATGGTACAAATACTTAGCTTTAAAAGCATATAAAAATATAATCCCTTTCTAGGCATGTAGGCAAATGTGGTGCATGTCTTAAAAAGAAAAAAAAATTGGATCCCATCAGACTTTTAGACAATAACACTTCATACAAGAGCTAAGAATTTTATGTCTAGGACAAACTGTCTTCAAGTATAAAGGGAAGAGTAAAACTGCTTTCAACATGCAAGAGCTCAGAGAAATAGTTTACTAGAGAATGAGCTTTATGCCCTGAAAGATTATGAGGACATCAATAGATGGACTGAGAGTGAACGTTTTAAAAGAGGGCTCAGGGAGCAAGTATAGAATGGGTTGCCTTCTCTGACAGTGCAGACCCCGTACTACCTTCACAGCTAGAGGTGAGATGGTGTTCAAATACACACAAAAGTTGCTTGTTTTCAGGAATCATAATGGATTGTGTTGGTCTAAGTATTACTCTTTTTGAAAATCATGTGGCACACCTTAAACTTACACAATGTTTTATATAACTGGGAAAATGTATTGTTATTCTGAAATGACTGTGGATATTGCGAATTATAGCAAATGAGTGATTATGAGTTATTCTAAATTTCCTGTTCTCTGTGTTAGTGAGAATTAGGGTTACTGAGGAATAGAGGAGGCACAGAGTAATATATATACAAGTATAAGATTATGTTAAAAATTATGTAGTTTTGATTTTGAATTGGGAAAAATCAGTGTCAATCCACAAGACACCCATCTTTTAAAGTGTGTGGATTTTCTAGTTCTCTCCACTATAAAAGCCTGGGAATGATAAACAACCCAGTTGCAATGAGCATCCTTAGACCCAAACTAACTGCATACAGGCAAAACAAATGTGGTGAGAATAGACATCTTCTCCTATATTACAGCTGATAAATGACAAAAATGATAGAATATCATCATTGCCCAGCCCCCAATGAATTAATGGGTCTACATACTGAACATCGACAGTTCCAAACATGTGACTTCTGGTGAGAGAACACAGTTCTACCTATGTTGTCACCAAAGGTATTAAAAATCCCAGTCAATTCAGCCTCTGCACCCAGCACAAACTGTAGAAAATACAGATGGCAGACAATCATGTTGATATGCAATCAACAGAGAAAGGCACACACACACACCAGAAACACACATATCACACACATTTGAGGAAAATCTGCAAATGAGATAGCTTCCATTCTTCAACATATGAATTGCAAAGGTGTATAAATTGATGCTCTACAAACTCACAGACATAAAGAACAAACTGGTGGTTTCCAGTGGGAGAGGGAAGTGGGAGAGCAATATAGAGGTGGGGGAAAGATGAGTCATTATGGGATTATATGAAATAACACGAGAAAATTTTGAAAATTGTAAAAAACCTATAGAATTCAAGAATCATTCTTTCATTTAAAATAAATTGATGTTTTAAAGACATTCCTTTAATGGGCAAGATTACATTATACTGTGACATCTGTCTTATAAAATCCTAAAGGAATACAAGGAAGTTAAAAATAAGGATGGTGATTTCTCCTGAAAGATGAAAAGAGGCATGATTAAGATGAAGTTTCTGGGGTGTCTGACACAGTTCTTCTCTTGACCTAAGAGATAATTAAGAGTGTTTGTCCCACAGAATGGGGGAAAATTTTTGCAAATGATGCAAATGGAAAGGGATTAATTTACAAAATATACCAAAAGATCACACAACACAATTAAAAAAAAGGCAACCAGACCAAACAAATGAGAAGACTATCTGAATACACATTTCTTCAAAGACATACAGATGGCCAAAATGCACATGAAATGAAGTTCAACATTGTTATAGTTATTACAGAAACACAAGCCATACTATAATGAGGTATCAATTCACACAGGTCAGAATGGCCAGCATTAAATAAGACAAGACACCACCAAACTCCTGGAAGAGAACATAGGCAACACATTCTCTGACATCAACCTGACAAATGTCTTCTCAGGTCAGTCTCCCAAAGCAACAGAAATAAGAGCAAAATAAACCAATGGGACTTTATTGAACTGAAAAGATTTTGCACAGGAAAGGAAACCAAAAAGAAACCAAAAAGACAACTTACAGAATGGGAGAAAACAGTTTCAAATGAGGCAACTGACAAGGGCTTAATCTCTAGAGTAGACAAGCAACTTATACAACTCAACAGCAAAAAAGCCAACAACCCAATGGAAAAATGGGCAAAAGACCTGAATAGACATTTCTCCAAGGAAGGTATACAGATGGCCAACAAACACATGAAAAAATGCTCAACATCCTTGATTATTAGAGAAAAGCAAATCAAAACTACCATGAGATACCAATTCACACCAGTCAGAATGCCCATCATTAATAAGTCCACAAATAACAAATGCTGGAGGGGTTGTGGAGAAAAGGGAACCCTCCTGCACTGTTGGTGGGAAGGTAAGCTGGTACAACCACTATGGAGAACAGTATGGAGGTACCTTAGAAAACTATACATAGAACTACCATATGACCCAGCAATCCCACTCTTGGGCATATATCTGGACAAAACTTTCTTTAAAAATGACACATGCACCTGCACATTCGTTGTCACACTATTCACAATAGCCAGGACATGGAAACAACCCAAATGTCCATTGACAGGTGACTGGATTAGGAAGATGTGGTCTGTATACACAGTGGAATACTACTCAGCCATCAAAAGAACAAAATAATGCCATTTGCAGCAACAAGGATGAAACTAGAGACTCTCACACTGAGTGAAGTAACTTAGAAAGAGGAAGACAAATACCATATGATATCACTCATATATCTAATGTACAGCACAAATGAACCTTTCCAAAGAAAAGAAAATCATGGACTTGGAGAATAGACTTGTGCTTTCCAAAGAGGGGGGAGTGGGATGGATTGGGAGCTTGGGGTTAATAGATGCGGACTATTGCCTTTGGAATAGATTAGCAATGAGATCCTGCTGTGTAGCACTGGAAACTATGTCTAGCCACTTATGATGGAGCATGATAATGTGAGAAAGAGAATGTAAATATGTATGTGTGACTGGGTCACCTTGCTGTAGAAAATTGACAGAACACTGTAAACCAGCTATAACTGAAAAAAATAAGAATCATAAAAATAACATCTAGAAACAATAAATGCTGGAAAGGGTGTGGAGAAAGGGAACACTTCTTCACTTTTGATAGGAATGTAAATTGATGCAACCACTATGGAGAACATTATGGAGGTTTCTTTAAAAACTAAAAATAGAGTTCGCATATAATCTAGGGATCCTTTGCATATATTTGCAGAAAACTACAAGTTGAAAGGAAACATGCACCCCTATGTTCATAGTAGCACTATTCACAATAGCCAAGATTTGGAAACAACCTAAATGTCCACGGACAGATGAATAGATAAAAAAGATTGGTACATATATACAATAGAATATTACTCGGCCATAAAAAAGAATGAAATACATTTGCAACAATATTGCTGGACCTAAAGATTATCACACTAAGTGAAGTAAGCCAGACAAAGAAAATATCATATGATATCATTCATATATAGAATGTAAAAGAATGATACAAATGTGTTTATATACAAAAACAGTGCCACATACATAGAAAACAAACTTATAGTTAGTTACCACAGGAGATTGGATGAGAGGGTTAAATTAGGAGTTTGGAGTTAACATATACATACTAATGTAAAATAGATAACCAATGAAATAAAATTCCACTCTAAAAAAATATAAAGAAGAGCTTGTGCTATAAATAATTTACTAAGTTACACACACACATACACATTGAAAGTTAAAGATCTCTTAAACTGGATATGTGCAAAATATCCATTGATTGAGTGATAAGAAATATGTTTTATCAAAAATGATTTTAGAGTGTAATTCTTAGAGTTTGTACTCCTATAGTCTATAATTATGTCATAACATTTATACTTAATTTATTTAAAACCAGATCTAGTTTTTAGTTGTTTTTAAAAAAGATTACACTAGAAGAAACATTTTGGTTCATTTAACTTGCTAATACAAAATGACAAATGGAAGAAAAAATAAGGACTTTGTGTCACTGACATCACTGGTCATATGTGGTAAAATGTTTACTGATTTAAGAAACGTTAAAAATGAGTCACCTGATCACAGAGGCAAGCCAAGTATTTTTGTCTAGTGGGAGAAGTTCAAAGGATGAGAAAGTTTATTTACTTTCTGATCCTGGAGGCTGACACTGGTATCATTCTAGAAAGGAATTAGGGAGTTCTCTTAGTAGGAGGAGTTGTGTGTGGTCTTATGAATTGTTTCACATTTGATGAAGTTCAGTGGATCTTCTGTATCAAAATGCTGCTTCTGAAACTTTTCTCTATCATGCCACAGTGTGCAATTAATGAACGGTAATTAAATATCTGTAGGGTAAAATGTTCATACTGGGTAAAGTCATTAAACACAAAGTTAAAAATAGCACTTCCATCTTATTTATTGGAGTGGCTGGCTACAGTGATGTGAAATTAACATGTCATTAGCAATCTTATGGTCATGACTCTGCCTCACAGTCACACTCTGCCTGTTAATGTAGGAGGTTATTTCCTGGGGTGAGTACATTTCTAGGTTCCTCTGCACAACGGAGCTGGGTGTGGCCATGTTCTAAGTTTCATTCATAGTGTAATACCTAAAGAATTGTGATGATTTTCTGGATAGGACTTCTAAAAAGTGGGTTTGACATACTCATTCATCCTTTCATCCTTTTCCTTCTGCCACTGAATGGAGGGAATTCTTAAAGCCCCACAAGAATGGCAAACAGAGTCATAAACTGGCAAAGTTAGTTTTTGAATCACAAAGTACCTTCAGCTGCCCCATAACTGTGAATTCATATGGGACCTTAAATGAAAGAGAAGTAAAGTTATATTGTATTAAATCACTGAAACTTAGAAGTGTTATGGATGACATGACAGGGGCCAGTGTTATCCTTATTGATACAAAGTCTGACAGATTTCCATCAACAACTGTCTATTATATTTGTGCATATATTTAAAATTCCTAAAATGTATATTTTCATCTAATGAATGATGATAAAAACCATACTTTATAATATCGTGTGAAATATAGAAGTACATATAAGGCATTGTTACAGTTCTTAGTATGTAAGAGGCTCTCAATAAATGACGATATTATTAACATTATCTTATAAAGCAAGCCAATATTCCCATAATTTATTATTTCTTAACTCTCTAGCAATCTCTTAATTGAAAAAAGTTATACAATCTTACAAAGAGGATGATATTTTTCTAATAGAAGACATTAGATTTGGACATTGCATGCCTTACCCCTTTAAGAAATAGCAAACCCACAGGCAGGACTTTATATTGTTCTTTTGTGTCCCCTAAAATCCCTGACATAATGCCCAACCCACAGTCATGAAAACAGGAGGCATATATTAGAGATATCATCATGACAGTCATCTACCTAACACAGCATGAATAAATGTGAGGCCAAATTTCTCCACAATCCAAATTAACATGTGCCAGATTCAAATGGTTCTTGTCACTATGAATCACAACCACTTAATTTTCCTGTGATTATTCTCAAAAAGTTTTCTACTGTTACATTATTTTATGAACTATTTCCAATTATTTTCTCCATTCAGATTGAAAAAAGATAAAATTCAAATTAGGAGCACAGCAGTCTCATCTCTGACTAGAACAATTTTGACCTTGTTTGACAGAGACATCTTTCTATTGTAAATCTACTAAGAGTTTGCTAGCACAGATCTCCCTAGACATTACTAATTCTCAGTGCACTTCATCAAGAATGTATACGTGTAGAATCAAGAATTAGACTAAGCCATACACTCCTGAATTTCTGTTTTTTCTTCCCTCTAATAAATCTTCACATTACTTCCAAGGTGATTCTCCTTCACTTACCAGAACAGCTTATTGTACAGCAGATTTCCAGCCTTTATGATTCTAGAACTCATCTATGCATGTGATGAGTCATATTAGGGTATGAATTCAGAGGATAAAGAGGAAAGGGGAAGGGAGAAAGACCATGATACGATTAGACTTTAAAAAGTGCCATATAACTCCAGAGTAATGAAATATTTTATAGCACTCATGAAGGTTTATTTTTTTAAGAATACTTTTCAGAAGAAAGTTATTAAAAGCTTTTGAACAATGTTAGAATGATTCAAAATACACTTTGGAAATAAACTTTCAGTTAGCAGTAAAATATTTAGGACATTAAAAATTGATTATACTATTTCAATTATGTTTTGATTTTAACCCTAAAGCTTTTTTTTCAGTGACTGATAATAACTTGGGTTCAAGAAGTTTTGATAGCTCAGTGAATTCTGATGCTTCCAATATGGAATTAGAAAGTAACTAACCAACTATATTTTTAAAAATGGGAGATTCAAATGACATATCATTAGAGCTTGTCAGGAATACTGCAAAATTTAAAGGCCATTGTTAAGGGATTAAAAAGTAATATCAGGAGTTCCCTTAGGGCAGGTTAAGTATCCTGTGTTGATACTGCTGTGGCAGGGGTCACTGCTCTGGCATAGCTTCGATTCCTGGTCTGGGAACTTCCACATGCTGCTGGTGCAGCCAAAAAAAAAATGCAGTGTCAGAGCTTACTTATATTACTATCTTTCCAAAACAAAGTAAATTATGTAAATAAACAGCAATGGGTTTACTGTTGAAGCTAACCTGAATATACTTCACAGAGGGCAAGGAGGACAACCCCTCCACTGGTGAGGGTCCAGGGAAGTCTTTGGGAAGCTCAGGGATGACTGTCCTCAAGAGGCTAAGAAGGATAGTTATAGATGCCCCAAGGAATGGGACTCCTTACATTCACTGGAGGCATCTGTAATCAGAAATTGTATAGTCCAGGAAAAAATGTTTAAAATTCAGAGGCAACAAGTCCAGAGAACAAATCATGTTGCCTTGACCTTCAGAGATCTCTAAAGATGGCAAAAACGGTACAGTTTAAGATAAGGAGAAGTTAATGTTGATTGGCTTTCCAAATGATATTGATAATTAACAATAATGGAGATGTGCAGAAGGCTCATATCCAACCATAGTAGAAAATCTAAGGCAGGAGTGACATCATCCAGATGGTGACATAGGATGTTCCTGACTTTCCATCACAAGAAAGCCAGCTAGCCACCATTCATAGATAAGACTCCACTGTGAAACTTTAGAACTAAGAGCTGAGGCTGAAGCGTTCCCCTGGACCTCAGAGACCACAAGGACCATAGCGAAGCTGAGAGAAGTGGCAACACTCTGACTCTACTGCTGCTCCCCAAGACTGGCATGGTCCACATCAAGCATGACCCCCTGGGTCTTAGGTTTCTGCAGTGGGAAACAGAAAGCCCCCATCCTCTCCAACACTTGTTATTTGTTGCTTATTTTTTATAATAGCCATTCTAACAGGCATGAGTTAATATCTCAGTGTGTTTTTGATTTACATTTTCCCGATGATTAGTTATACTGAGCATCCTTTCATGCTGTTGGCTTTTTGTAGGTCTTCTTCAGAAAAATGTCTATTCAGGTGCTATACCCATTTTTAATCAGTTTTTTTTTTTTTTAAACAGCTGCACCTGTAGCATATGTAGGTTCCTGAGCTAGAAGTCTAATAGAGCTGCACTTGTAGGCCTACACCATAGCCACAGCCACACCAGATCCAAGCCTCATCTGTGACCTACACTGCATCTTGTGGCAACACCAGATTCTTAACCCACTGAATGAGGCCAGGGATCAAACCTACATCCTCATAGACACTATGCCGTGTTCTTTGCCTGCCGAGCTGCAATGAGAACTCCATGTTGTTTGCTTTTGTTGTTGAGTTATATGAGTTCTTTATATATTTTATTGTCCATCATTGTGGCATTATTTACAAGCACCAAGATATGGAATCAACATAAGGATCCATCAATAGAAGAACGGATAAATAAGACATTAGATAGATAGATAGACAGACAGATAGACAGGCAATGGAATCCTACTCAGCCATATGAAATGATGAAATCTTGCCATATGTGATTTCATGGATTGACCTTGAGGGTATTATGCAAAGTGAAATAATTCAAAGGGAAAAGCACAGATACATTACTTCATACATATGTTGAATATACAAAAACAAACAAACAAAATGAAAAAAAGCAAATGAACAGAAACACATGGATACAGAAAATAAGCAGTGATCACCAGAAGGGAATGAACAAGGAAGAGGGCAAAATAGGTAAAGGGGGTCAACCTATGATATGGTGATTGATGGAAGATAAATTTTGGACTTGAGTACATTGTAGGGTATACAGAAGTAGAACATATAATGATATACACGTGAAAACATGTTCTGAGTCAATGTTACTTCAATTAAAACATAAATTCAAATTAGAAAGAAAGCTCGAGGTAGAATCAGCCCCCCATACACTGTATATTTTTTTACATTTTTTAAAATTTATTTTTAAATTACTCAATGAATATATTACATATATAGTTGTACAAAAATCATCACAACTCAGTTTTATAGCATTTCCATCCCAAACCCTCAGTGCATCCCCCACCACAACCTGTCTCATTTGGACACCATAAATTTTCAAAGTATGCGATTCAGTATTTGTTCTGCAAAGAAGTTCACTCTTTTTTTAGATTCAACATTTAAGTGACAGCACATGATGTTGGTGTCTCGCTGTCTGACTGACTTCACTTAGCATGATAATTTCTAGGTCCATCCATGTTGCTGCAAATGCAGTTATTTCTTTCCTCTTGAAGGCTGAGTAATATTTCATCGTGTATATGTACCAAATCTCCTTTATCCACTCCTCTGTTGATGGACATTTAGGTTGTTTCCATGTCTTAGCTATTGTAAAGAGTGCTGCAATGAACACTGGAGTACATGTGTCTTTTTGAGTCGTGGTTTTCTCTGGATAGATGCCTAGGCGTGAGATTGCTGGATCAAATGGTTATCCGATTTTTAGTTTTCTTTTTTTTTTCTTTTTTTTTTTTTTCTTTTTTTGTCTTTTTGCTATTTCTTTGGGCCGCTCCTGTGGCATATGGAGGTTCCCAGGCTAGGGGTCGAATCAGAGCTGTAGCTGCCGGCCTACGCCAGAGCCACAGCAACGTGGGATCTGAGCCCCGTCTGCAACCTACACCACAGCTCACTGCAACGCGGATTGTTAACCCACTGAGTAAGGGCAGGGACCGAACCCACAACCTCATGGTTCCTAGTCGGATTCGTTAACCACTGCGCAACGACGGGAACTCCGATTTTTAGTTTTCTGAGGAATCTATGTACTGTTCTCCACAGTGGTTGCACCAATTTACATCACACCAACAGTGTATGAGGATTCCCTTTTCTCTACAACCTCTCTAGCACTTATGGTTTGTAGATTTTTGATGATGGTCATTCTGGCTGATATAAGGTGGTCCCACATAGTGGTGTTGATTTGCATTTCTCTAATAACAAGTGAGGTTGAACATTTTTTCATGTGTTTTTTGGCCATCTGTGGGTCTTCTTTGGAGAATTGTCTGTTTAGATCTTCTGCCCATTTCTTGATGGGGTTGTTTGATTTTGGTATTGAGCTGCAGGAGGTGTTTATAAACTTTGGAGATAAATCCTTTGTCAGTTGGTTCATTTGAAAATATTTTCTCCCATTCTGAGGGTTGTCTTTTTTGTTTGTATGATTGTTTAGTGTTTCCTTTGCTGTGTGGATATTTTCAGTTTAATTAAGTCCCATTTGTTTATTTTTGTTTTTATCGTCATTACTCTAGGAGGTGGATCTGAGAAGATATTGCTGTGGTTTATGTCAGAGAGTGTTAGGCCTATGTTTTCCTCTAAGAGTTTTATAGTGCCTGGTCTTATATCTAGGTCTTCAATCCATTTTGAGTTTATTTTTGTGTATGGTGTTAGGAAGTGTTCTAATTCCATTCTTTTCCATGTGGCTGTCCAGTTTTCCCAGCACCGCTTATTGAAGGGAGTGTCTTTTCTCATCAATATATTCTTGCCTCCTTTGTCATACATGACTTGACTGTAGGTGCATGGGTTTAATTCTGGGCTTTCTATCTGGTTCCACTGATCTCCATTTCTGTGTTTGTGCCCGGTCCATACACTTTTGATGACTCTAGCTTTGTAGGATAGTCTGAAGTCAGAGAGCCTGATTCCTCCAGCTCCGTTTTTCTTTTTCAGGATGTCTTTGCCTATTCTGGGTCTTTTGTGCTTCCAAACAAACTTCAAGATGTTTTCTTCTAGTTCTGTGAAAAATGTCCTTAGTGATTTGATAGGGATCGCACTGAATCTATAGATTGCCTTGGGTAGTATAGTCATTTTGAAAATATTGATTCTTGCAATCCAAGAGCATGGTATGTCTTTCCATCTCCTTGTGTCATCTTTGATTTCTTTCATTGACGACTTATAGTTTTCAGAGTACAGGTCTTTTGTCTCTTTAGGGAGGTCTATTCCTAAGTATTTTATTCTTATTGATGTGATGGGAAATGAGATCGTTTCCCTAATTTCTTTTTCTGATCTTCTGTTGTTAGTATATAGAAATGCATTCAATTTCTGTGTATTGATTTTGTATCCTGCAACATTGCCACATTCATTGATGAGCTCTAACAGTTTTCTGGTAGCATCTCTAGGATTTTCTAGGTATAGCATCATGTCTTCTGCAAATAGTGATAGTTTTACTTCTTCCTGTCCAATGTGGATTCCTTTTATTTCTTGTACATCTCTGATTGCCATGGCTAGTACTTCCAAAACTATGTTGAGGAGTAGTGGTGAGAGTGGACACCTTGTCTTGTTCCTGATCTCAGTGAGAATTTGTTCTGCTTTTCGCCATTGAGAATGATGCTAGCTGTGGGTTTGTCATATATGGCTTTTATTTTGTTGAGGTATGTTCCTTCTATGGCCACTTTCTGAAAGGTTTATATGAGAAATGGGTGTTGGATTTTGTCAAAGGCTTTTTCCGCGTCTATTGAGAGGATCATATGGTTTTTATTCTTCAGTGTGTTAAGGTGGTGTATCATAATGACTGATTTGAGGATATTGAAGAATACATGGATCCCTGGCATAAATCCCACTTTATTGTCATGTACAATCCTTTTAATGTATTATTGGATTCAGTTTGCTAGTATTTTGTTGAGGAATTTTGCAGCTATGTTCATCAGTGAAATTGGCCTGCAATTTTCTTTTTCTTTTTCTTTCTTTTTTGTTTTTGTTTTTGTTTTTTTTTTTTTTTTGGTGTCTTTGTCTGGTGTTGGTATCTGGGTGATGGTGGCCTCATAGAATGAGTTTGGGAGGGTTCCTTCCTCTGCAATTTTTTGGAATAGTTTCAGAAGGATAGGTATTAGCTCTTTTCTAAATGTTCCATATGATTTGCCTGTGAAGCCATCTGGTCTTGGAGTTTTATTTGTTGTCAGTGTTTTTAATCACAGTTTCAATTTCAGTGCTTGTGATTGGTCCATTCACCGTTTCTATTTCATCTTGGTTTAGTCTTGGAAGATTTTACTTTTCTAAGAATTTGTCCATTTCTTCTAGGCTGTCTGATTTATTGGGATATAGTTGCATGTAGTAGTCTCATGTGATTCTTTGTATTTCTGTGATATCCTTTGTAACGTCTCCTTTTTCACTTCTAATTTTATTGATTTGAGTCATCTCTCTTTTTTTCTGGCTAAGTCTGGCTAAGGGTTTATCAATTTTGTTGATCTTCCCAAAGAACCAGCTTTAAGTTTCATTGATCTTTTTCTATGGTTTTCTTCATTTCTATTTCATTGATTTCTGCTCTGACCTTTATGATTTCTTTCCTTCCAGTAACTTTAGGTCTTTTCTGTTCTCTCTCTACTGCTTTAGATGTAAAGTTAGGTTGTTTATTTGAGCTTTTTCTTGTTTTGTGAGGTAGGCTTGTATTGCTATAAACTTCTCTCTTAGAACTGCTTTTGAAGCATCCCATAGATTTTGAAGTGTTGTGTATTTGTTATTATTTCCTTCTAGGTATTTTTTCATTTCCTTTTTGATTTCTTCAGTTGTTTAGCACCATGTTGTTTAGTCTCCATGTGTGTGTTTTTTTTTTTTTTTTTTGCAGTTTTTTCTTGTCTTTGATTTTCAGTCATATAGCATTATGGTTGCAAAAGATGTTTGATATGATTTAATTTTCTTAAAATTATGGAGGCTTGATTTGTGGCCTAGGATGTCATCAATCTTAGAGAATGTTGCATGTGCAGTTGAGAATAATGTGTATTCTGCTGCTTTGGGATGGAATATTCTGTAAATATCTATGAAGTCCACATATTCTAATCCTTAATTTAGGGCCTGTGTTTCCTTGTCAATTTTCCGTCTGGGATATCTGTCCATTGCTGTAAGTGGGGTAATAAGTTCCCCGATATTATTTTGTTATTGTCAATTTCTCCTTTTAAGGTTATTAGTAGTTGCCTTATCTATTGAGGTGATCCCATGTTGGGTCCATATATATGTTTACAATTATTATATCTTCTTCTTTGATGCTTTGATCATTATGTAATGTTCTTCTTTGTCTCATAATATTCTTTATTTTAAGGTCTATTTTTTCTGATAGGAGTATTGCTACTCCAGCTTTCTTTTGAATCCCATTTTCTTGGAATATTTTATTTTCTCCTCTCACTTTCAATTTGTATGTGTCTCTAAAAGTGAAGTAGGTCTCTTGAAGATCACATATATATGGTTCTAGTTTTTGTATCCATTCAGCCAGTCTTTGTCTTTTGGTTGGGGCATTTAGTCCATTTACATTTAAGGTAATTATTGGTATGTATGTTCTTGTTGCCATGTTATTAACTGTTTTGGATTTGTTTTCATTGCTCTTTTTTCTTCCCTTCTTCTCTTGTTCTCTCCTCTTGTGGTTTGATGGCTATCTTTAGTAACGTATTTGAGTTGATTTTTCCTCTTTGTGTGTGTATCAATTGTAGATTTTTGGCTTGCAGTTATCCTGAAGTTTTGAAATATGAGTCTATATATATATATATATATATATATATATATATATATATATACACACACACATACACACACATATATATATATAAATATATGAGGTTTTTTTACATTATTGGTATCTTAATTGCAAGTGCATCTCCAGTGTCCTGCATTTGTATCCTCCTCACAAATTCTGATTTTGGTAGTGTGTTTAGTTGTGGACGATTTCCTACATTTATTGTATACATGCCTTATCTTATGATCCTTGTCAATTGTAGTATTTTTTTTCTAGTTGTGACCTTTTCTTTTCTGCCTAGAGAAGTTCCTTTAGTATTTGTTTTAAAGCTGGTTTAGTGGTGCTGAATTCTCTTATCTTTTGTTTGTTTGTAAAGCTTTTGGTTTCTCCTTCAAATCTGAATGAAAGCCTTGCTGGGTAAAGTAATCTCATTTGGAGTTTTTTTCCTTTCATCACCTTAGGTACATCATGCCATTCCCTCTGGCCTGCAGAATTTCTGCTGAAAAATCTGCCAATAGCCTTATTGGGGTTCCCTTGTATGTTATTTGCTATTAGCTGCTTTCAATATTTTCTCTTTGTCTTTAATTTTGTTCAGTTTGATTAATATGTGTCTTGGGGTGTTTCTCCTTGGGTATATTTTATATGGTACCCTTTATGCTTCCTGGATTTGAGTGAGCGTTTCCTTTTCCATGTTAGGGAATTTTTTGTTTATTATCTCTTCGAATATTTTTTTTCTGTCCTTTTCTATCTTCTCTTTCTGGCACCCATACAATATGGATGTTGGTGTGTTTAACGTTGTTCCAGAATTCTCCAAGAGCGTCATTTCTTTTCAATATTTTTTTCTCTTTTTTGTTCTGCAACAGTGATTTCTACTGGATTGTCCTCCATCTCACTTATTTGTTCCGCCTCCTGTGTTCTGCTGTTGGTTGCATCTAGTTATTTTTTAAATTTCAGCTATTGTATTTTGCATCTCTGCTTGCTTAAGCTTTAAATCTCCTATTTCTTTGCTCAGTGTTTGCGGCAAATTATCAGTCTTTTCCTCCAGTGTATTTCCAATGTCCTGCATCATCTTCACTACCATCAGTCTAAAGTCTTTTTCCTGGAGGCTGATAATCTCCAGACCACTTAGTTATTTCTCAGGGGAATTTTTCTTGCTCCCTTGTCTGAGTTATAGTTCTCTGCCTTTTCATTTTTGTAGGTTTTTGGTGTGGTGTCCTTTTTGCAGACAACAGAGTTGTAGCCTGTCTTACCTCTGATTAGGAGGGACTCATGCCTGACCACTGGTAGGTGGAGCTGATTCCTATCCCTCTGGTAGGTGGGGCTTTGTCTCTGGGTGAAATTAGAGGTACTGTGCACCTAGGTGGTCTTTAGGCAGCCTGTTTACTGATGGGTGGGGCTGTGATCCCACTGGATTATTGTTTGGCCTGGGGCATCTCAGTGCTGATGGGTGGGGCCAGATTTTCCCAAAATGGCCACCTCTAGGGAACACATGCTGATGAACACTCCCGAGATGGCTTCCAATGTCCTTCCCCCACAATCCTTCCCCTTGTTTTCCTAGGATACCCCCCAAGAACCGCAGTCAGGTCCAACCCAGATTCCTTTGGAGTCTCTGCTTTGCTCTGGGACCCATTGCACATGAAAGCCTGTGTGCACCTTTCAAGAATGGGGTCTCTGTCTCCTCCAGTCCTGTGGAGTTTCTGCACACAAGCCCCACTGGCCCTCATCACCAGGCATTCTAGGGGCTCTTTCTCCCAATGCCCAATCCCTAGGCATGGGGATTTGATGTGGGGCTCATAGACTCACTCCTGTAGGTGAGTCTCTGTGATACAGTTACTTTCCAGTCTGTGGGCTGCCCTCCTGGTGAGTATGGTGTTTCTTATATCATGCAATTGCCTCTCCTACCATCTTGATATGGCCTCCTCTTTTTCTTCAGGAGCAGGGTATCTTTTTTGAAAGTTTCCAGTCCATTTGGTTGAATGTTGTTTAGCATTTGGTTGTAATTTTGTTGTTTTTATGAGAGAAGGTAAGCTCCAGTCCTTCTATTCTCCCATCTTAATCCCATCTTTCCTGCACTATATACTGTTGGTCACTTCCTGGGAGTGATTTTGCCTCATAGGTATTAAGTGGAAAATATATAGGGTGTTACTATTGCAGATCAGACTATGACAGAAATCTGTTTTGAGGATTATAGCAACCAGAGCCTGGATTATAGCACACTGAGTTTCTACTCACAGTGGCCAAGTAGAATCTCAACCAGTGAATTTGCCCCCTGGCAGAGCCAAGATGTTGGCTCTGTCTGACAAGGGATTTGCGTACACTTCTGCCTTATTTTGGATTTGAAATGGCAAATCTTCTGGCCATGGAGCCTGTTATTCCAGTGGCAAGGAAACTAATTCGTAGCCCTTTCTACTGCTGAGTTTATATTCCTGGCCACAACACACCAGGAAGCCTGGCCAGAGCAACTGCATAGCTGCATAGCCCAACAGCATCAAGCTAAGAGCCTTGCCAGCAGTTCTGCCCAGAGGAAGAGCCAGGGTAGTGACGTTATTGCCAGGTAACTTGGTTCTCAGTTCTGATTTAAGACACCAAATAGGAGTTCCCATTGTGGCTCATTGGGTTAAAAACCTGACATGGTGTTTGTGAGGATGTGGGTTTGATCCCTAACCTCACTTAGTGAGTTAAGAATCTGGTTGTTGACACGAGCTGAGGCATAGGTTTCAGATGAGGCTCAGATCCAAAGTTGCTGTGGCTGTGGCAAAGGCTAGGAAGTTCCCCTGGACTGGGAACTTCCATATGCTGCAGTTATGGCTATTAAAAAAAGACCAAACAATGAATCTTTGCAAGCTTGGAGCCTGTTTTGCTGCCTTGCCCAGGGAGGGAAGTTAATTCATAGTCCTGCCCACACAGAGTGCCACCCCCAAACCCATATCACCAGGAAACTTGGACAGAGAACCTGGGAAGCTGCATAGCCCAACAGCACTTGAGCTGATTGCCCACCAGTGGCCTATTCATCTGCAGAGCCAAGTCAGTGGCTCCATCTGGTCAGCAAGCTTGGTGTAAAATTCTGCCTGATTGGTCATTTCTCTACAACAAGACTTGCCAGGCTTGGAGCTTATTCCATGGCACAGCCCAGGCAAAGAAGTTAATTTGTAGACATGCCTAAATAGGAAATCTAATCACAGCACTCAGGAAGCTGCAGAGGCAATCCTACATACCTTTCAAGGGTATGTGAGCCAAGAGCTGGCTAGAGGCTGCTGTACCTGTGTACAGAGTAACCTCGTCTGTCTAGGGTGCTCTGTATGCATTTAAGCCAGATTCATATCCCCAAGCAATGAGTCATGCTGGCCTTGGGATCCAATCTTCCACTCCACCTAGGCAATGATGTTAATTCATAGGTGCTACCTGCTGTTAAGTATAGTACCAGTCCCTACTGTTTAGGAAGACTTAGCAGAAATCTGGGCAATTTCAGATCATACCCTCTAGCTGTACTTGCAAAGGAAACCAAGCCAGCAATCATGTCCAACAATTCTCATTAAGGAACAACATCCTCTCCACTCTAGTCTCAGAGCCTGAGCAGTGATATTGCCCCCCAAAACACCTTGATAGCAAACACCATCTACCCAAGGATCCTACCAGGTGGCCCATCTAAAATCACAAGCTGGGATGAATAGTCAAGAACTCTCTCTGCCAAAGCAAACCTATAAAGCCTGAAAGAGGAAATTGTTAACTCAAACACACAGAAACCAGTGTAAAGGATCAAGGATCACAAAAAATAAGGTTACCATTAACATCACCAAAAGAGACTAAGAAAGCAGGAATAACTGACCCAAAAGAAATAGATATTGATAAATCATCTGACAAATAACTCAGAATAATACTTTTAAAGAAGTTTAGTGAACTATAGAACACAAGCAATTAAATGAAATTAAGGAAATAATGCATGAATTAAATGAGTTCAATGAAAAAATAGGAGCCATCAAAATAAAACTAAAATCAAGTACAAATCTTATACCTGAATAGTACAATGACTACAATATCTATAGTGAATAATACAGTAGAGAGTTTTAACCAAACAAGACAAAGAATAAGTGATCTAGATAACAGCTTATTTGGAATTATCCAATCAGAGAGTCAGAGGGAAAAAAAATTGCCTTTGAGACTCATAGGACAGCAGAATATATATACTTGTTATATAAAATTATATAAAATATACCTAATTAAAATTCCAAAAGGAAAACATAAAAACAAAGAGACAGAGATTATACTTAAAACAATAATGGTAGAGACTAGTGAGGAAAATTGACATCCAGATGCATGAGGCCCAAAGAACTCTAAATAGGTTTAACTCAAAAAAAAGACTAGAATAGATGAATTACAATTAACTTGTCAAAAGACAAAGAGAGAATTTTTAAAGTCATAAGGGACAACTGACATGCTATAGATAAAGGAGTCCTCCTAATACTGTAGGCAGATTTTTCAAAGGAAAACTTTTCAGGCCAGTAGAGAATGGATGATATATTCAAAATATTGAAAGAATAGAGCTATCAACCAAGAATTCTGTACCTGGAGAGCTGTCCTTTAGAAATAAAGAAAAAATAAAGACCCCCAAACAAAAAGTGCTGACAGAAATTTTCACCACCAGATCTGCCTTACAATAAATGCTAAAAGGAGTTTTTCAAGGAGAAATAAAAAGGATACTAATAGACCTTCTAAAAACATATGAATGTAGGTATAAAATTTATTGGTAAGGGTAAATATATAGCCAAAATCATATTTTCTAATATCTTAATGGTGGCGTGTGACTCAAAACTCTTAGTTTAGAAGTTAAAAAAAAAACAGGAGTTCCTACCAGGGCACAGTGGGTTAAGGCTCCAACTGCAGTGGCTTAAGTCTCTGTGGAGGTGTGGGTTTGATCCCTGGCCCAGTGCAGTGAGTTAAAGGGATCTGGTGTTGCCATAGATACTGTGTAGGTTTCAGCTGTTGTTCAGATTCAATCCCTGGCCTGGGAACTTCCATATACCAAGAGTGTGCCACAATTTTTTTTTAATTTTAAAAACAATTATAAAATAACCACAACTAAAATAAATTGCTATTGGATACACAATTTGAAAATATGTAAATCATAATAGCAATATTCTCAAATGAGAGGAGATGAAGTATAACTGTAAAGTTTATGAATATTATCAAAGGTAAGTATAACTGTAAAGTTTATGAATATTTTCAGGTTAAAATATATTGTTATAAATACAAATATTTTATGTAAACCTCATGGTAACCAGAAAGGAAAAACTTGTAGTAGTTATACAAAAGATGATGGTAAATGATCAAACCATACCACTACAAAAAGTCCTCGAATCCCAAAAGAAGACGGTAAGATAAAAAGAAAGGAATCAGGGATCTAGACAATAGTCAAAAACAGTTAACAAAACAATAGTAGGCTCTTTTCTATCAATAATTACTCCAATGTAAATGGATTAACTTCTCCAATAAAAAGACGTAGTGGTAGAATGATATGCTGCTGCCCACAAGAGCCTCACACTAACTTTAAGAATACAAACAGGTGAGTGAAGGGATGGAAAAAGATACACGTGAAGCAAATGGCAACAAAAAAACAAGCAGGGCCAGCCATTCTTAGACAAAACAGTCTTTCAACTAAAAATTGTCAAGAGACCAAGAAGGTCATTATGAAATGATAATGGGATCAACCTATCAAGAAGATGTAATAGTTATAAGCAGGTATGTACCCCATATTGGAGTACCTAAATATATACAAAATAAATACAAATAGAACTAAAAGGAAATATAAACAAAAATACAATTATACTTAGGGACTTTAATACTGACCTCTTGGGATGGATAGGTCATTCAACGTTTTGAGAAGAAAACAACAGATTTGAGCAACATAGTAGACCAGAGCTGGCAAAAGTAAGAAAATAAAGATGAAAGTAGAAATAAATGAAATAGAGGACAAATAATAGTAAAGATTACAAAACTAAGAGTTACTTCTTTTAAAAGATAAACAAAATTGACAAAGGTTTAGCTACACTAACCAAGAAAAAAAGACAATAAAATTTTAGATGAAAGGGGAGACTGTACTATTGATAGGAGGCTATATCGTAAGAGACTGGTATGAAAAACTATATGCCAAAAACTCAAAAACTTAAAATAAATGGATACATTTCTAAAAACATACAAGCTATGAAGAATGAATCATGAAGAAATAGAAAATATGCATAGTTACTAGTAAGGAGATTGAATTGGCAATCAAAAACCTCCCAACACAGCAAATCCCAGGATAAGACTGCTTCACTGGGGCATTCTATTAAGTATTTATACAATTAATACCAATCCTTATCAAACTCTTAAAAAAACTGAAGAAGGGTAAATACACTTAAGCTCATTTTACAAAGCCATCATTGCCCAAGTCCAGATAAGGACACTACAAGAAAAAAAGAAGAAATATTTATAAGCCAATATCCTTGTAAAACATAGATGTATAAATTCTTAAATACTAGCAAGCCAAATTACATAGCACATTAAAAGAACCATACACCCTGATTAAGTAGGATTTTATCCCTGAGACGCAAGGATGTTTCCAATTGTGCAAATTAATAAATGGGATATATCACATTAATAGAATAAAAATACATTCATATGCAGAAAAAAGTATGTGACAAAATTAAATGTCCATTTATGAAAATAGCTTTCAACAAATTAGGTAAAGAAGGAATGTACCTCAACCTAATAAAGGCCATGTATAACAAGCCCACAGCTTACATCATACTCAATAACAAAGGGTTGAAATCTTTCCTCTAAGGTCAGGAACAAGACAAAGATACCCACACTCACCACTCCTATTCAAAAGACAACGTGTGTTTTGAGCTGCTCTCAGCCTATTGATAGTAATGCTGTCAGCTAGAAATGCCAGGGTCACCCACCCATGCCCATAGGGAAAAGCTTTTTGACATGTATCTTGGAAGTTATTTTTTGGACTATGACACTTAAATCACAAGAGACATTTTTTTCAATGGGACTACATCAAACTAAAAAGCTTCTACTTAGCAAAGGAAACCATCAACAAAATGAAAAAAAAAATCAATCTACCAAATGGGAGAAATATTTGCAAACCAGATATAAACCCTGAAAAGATGTTAACCCTGAAAAAATAATTTTTTCACTTGTTCTAGAGGAGGAGGAGACATCAGAATATCATTGTGTAATAAGGTTAATCTGAGAGGTAGAGAAATTAACAATGAAGGAAAGGCAAAGTTTTTTCTTTTTTACATTTAGAAAGTATTCACTATTAGATGAGGGGTATTGTAAATGAGAAAATGTCATATTGAGCCAAGAAGAACTGGTGTTAAGAAAAGCTGAATGCCTGCCTGTAATACATGAGAAAGCCACTCTACAGAACAGCCAAAGCCTCAAATTGGCAAGATATAATTTGTTATTTCATATGCAGTGGCTTTTACCCAGCTGCATATATAGGTACTTTTTGTACTATAAATTTAAGGTTATAATTAGTATTAACTGAGAAATGCAGAATCTCTTGGAAGTAAATGAGGTAGCAAGATGCATGTACTGAAGGGAAGGGAGAACTATTTTAAAAGAAAAATTAAAACTTGCTTATATGCATTTCTATTAAAGTTCTGGGAATGAATAATTCAGGCTTGAGTTTAATCTATCTTCAAGTTATCATATTCTGTCAGCATTTCATAGACGGCGACTGTAAGCATGATTGTGTTCAATTTAAAACCTAAGTAAGATGAAATTTGATGGTTCCCATAAAGAACACACGAGCCTGAACTAGGGAATTAGGAAAATAATACTTTGGAGATCCAGAGTCATAGATCAACCTTTAAAAATATTTGGGGAGTTCCCATCATGGCACAGCGGAAACAAATCTGACTAGGAACAATGAGGTTGCAGGTTCCATCCCTGGACTCAGTGGGGTTAAGGATCCCAGCATTGCTGTGAGCTGTGGTACAAACTGCAGATGCAGCTTGGATCTGGCGTTGCTGTGGCTCTGGTATAGGTTGGCAGCAACAGCTCCGATTATATCCCTAGCCTAGGAACCTCCATATGCTGCATGTGCAGCCCTGAAAAGACAAAAGAATAAATAAATAAGTAAATAAATAAAAATATTTGGAATCAGAACCAAAATTATTGTTTCCAGAAAAAAATATGAAAAATAATAATTCTATCAAAATATACTTGCAATGTTAGTTATAACTCTTAAAAGACATACTAGGCTATTATTGATCAGTCCTCTAGGATATATAATCATTACTATGACATTTTATTTATTTTGTTACCTAATCTTCAAAGCATATTAGAGAACAATGATGAGAACAGGAGTATATTTATTCATCTAGTTTTGATGCAAATTCATTGCTTTCCCACAAGTAAAATTGTTTTAAAAATAAAATGTAAAAAAATTTACTCCAGAATATATAAATAAATCTAGCAAATCAAAAATAATATAAAAAACTCTAACATACCAATAATAGTAAAACTAAATTTGAATTTTGTCATTTAAGAAATAGGCAAAAGATTTGACAGACATTTCACCACTGTACCAATGGCTAATGTTCATGAAAAGGTGCTTGACAACTTTGGTCTCAAGGACAATGCAAATTACAACTACAATGAGATGTACTACACATTTACTAGAAGACTACAATAATATATTAATTATTATCACAGTAAGAAGATATTCAATACAAAGTTCAGGTAAGCATATAGAGAAACTAAACTCCGCATACATTCCTGATGACAATGTAAAATGATATAGTCACTTTGAAAATCATTTTGGTCGTTTCTTAAGAAAAATAAACTACCATACAACCCAGTAACTCCATTTTGGGATATCTACCACATGAAATGAAAACACACCTACATAAAAACTTGCAAGCAAATGTTATTAGTAATGTTATTTATAGCAACCAAAACCCAGAAACAAACCCAGTTCCCATCAGTTTGTAAACTGATAAATGTGTTCTCCTTATGATGGGAAACTATTCAGCACTGGAAAAGAACAAAATGCTAATATATGCCACCATGTGGATGAACCTCAAGAACATTATGCTAAGTGAAAGAAGCCAGGCAGATTACAGGATTGCATTTCTATGAAATGACCAGAAAAGACAGATCTATTGAGTCAAAAATCAGAGCAATGATTGCCTAGGGCCAGGAATAGGAGAGGGGATTCCCTGAAAATGTGCACGAGGGATAAAATATTCAAAAACTGAATGATGACTGTATAACTCTATCAGTGTACTAAAACTCACAGCGTTGTAGTTAGATAAAATCTGCTGTAAGTAAATTGTTGCTCAATAAGTTTTAAAAAATCAGTATTGAGTGAGAAGTAGGGAACTGTACTAAAAATTAATGTACAAAATGAAGTTCCAGTATTATTTTGTAAGAGACAGTATAAAAGAATTCACATTATAAATCAATACGCAAAAATATAAAATGTAACTACAGAACAAACTCTCTTTAGTACCCAGTATTAAGATTTGCAGTCTGGAATTTTTGAAAATTTTGCCCTCCTAAACCCAAACAGTATTTATCCTTTAGGTGAATAAATCACAGCTTAGATGGAAAGAAGAATTCATTATTTCCTCACATGCCATTTCACCTAAGTCAAAACACATATGGCACAAATCATTGCAAGTTATAAATAAGTAGAACGATTTCACCTTATTCAAGATAAAGCAAGACAACCTAAATTATAAAGCAATGCAATACCTAAATTTAATTTAAGCATACCCATAAGCTTCCTCTACACTGAATTTTACTAATTTACCAAAAAAAAATGACTTTGGAGATATTTGTGTGAACTGCTCATTTAGGGGTTTTAAAGACGGTGTTCTTAAATAGGACTTGGGCCCTAAAGAAAGAAGTCCTATGTCTTTAAACCACCTTCCCTACCAAGAATATGTTTTATGTCCCTCCATTATTTCCTTTAATATTAAGATATTTTCTAGTTTTCACTTTTGAGATCAAAGTGTATTTTGAGCTTTATTTCATATATTTACTCATATTACACACACACACACACACACACACACACACACACACACACACACACTTAGTGTCATGTTTGGAAGTAAAATTTATAGTGTTGTGCAATCTCAGAGATATCCTAAACACTGACAAGGTACATAGTTCTGGATAATATCTCACGACAAACATGAAAAGCAGATTCTCTTTCTGCTTCCCTTGATAATTATCTCATCATCTATCATAGGGTGAGTATTTCTTAAACCACAAGTAGGTACTATAATGAGGAGGGATTATAAATAATTCTATAGTGTAGACAGAAATTTTGAGCATATATAATTTTATTTTTTCTAATTTTCTTTTTTTTTTCTGCCTTTTTGACCCTTTTTAAGGGATGCATTTGTGGCATATGGAGGTTCCAAGGCTAGGAGTCTAATTGGAGCTGTAGTTGCTGGCCTACACCACAGCCACAGCAATGCCAGATCCAAGCCATGCCCGTGACCTACACCACAGCTCATGGCAGCGCCGAATCCCCAACTCACTGAGCAAGGCCAGGAATTGAACCCAAAACCTCATGGTTCCTAGTCAGATTCATTTCCATTGCACCATGACAGGAACTCCTCAATGTAAATTTTTTCACATTGCTTATTCCATTGATAATTTGAAGTGCATTAGGTAAACAGAATTCTAATAATCTACAACCCAAAGGAGACTCTATCTTCCCTACAGTCTTTCAATTTCTAGGTATCTGGAACAAAATTGTCTATTCCCATGTATATATACTCAATCAAGTAAAGTAAGGTTTTGCAGAGATCTCTATATTAAATATTAACTAAGGAAGCTATTAGAGAAGACTTTCCTAAATCGTAGCCAACTTCATTATTGTCTTAAGTAGATTTGTTAGTCAAAAAAAGTATGAGTCATCATGAATTATCCAAAAATCGTTATTTATATGAGCAGTAGAATGAAATGTTTTAGATTATTGTCTTGCCAGATATGAAAGGTTTAGATTAAAAAATATAATTAAGATATTATTGCTGTATTGAGAAATTATATTACTAGCTGAATGGCATCAGTGCAAATTTCAATGATTGGTTCATTGTATTTGATTAATCCCTCAAAGTTTCTTTTTAAAGTTTTAAAATTAACCTATATATTTTTAAAGGTTTAAAACCATAAAAGAGGATGTTTGGTCTGGATAAGATAACTTACAGATTTATCCATCCCTAATTTTCCTTGTTAAGTACAACTATAAGCCTTGGAACCAACGCAAGAGAAAGCAATGGGAGAGAAATCAAAGGAGAAATTGGAAAGGTGAGAGAGGACAGTGATCTGGTTAAGGATCCCAGTACTGGAGGAACCACACAGTGGGACAGTGTCTATGAATCCCTTACCCACAGTAAGAAAGTGACTCAGCCTCAGCATTTACCAATTTAGCAGCAGAAGGTGACCCAGGTATGCTCTTCCTCTCATTGAATAGGACTACTGCTGACTCCACTAGGCAAGCCCGGCATCACCTGCCAGGGGGATTTCTAAGTAACCTCACTGTCATTAAGTGTCCAGGTGAAGTGCTTACCTTCCCTGCTAGACCCTTCCCAAAACAGAGGCACTTATACACACTACTGTATAAAATTGATATTAGTGAGAACCTACTGTGTAGCACAGGACAATCTACTCAATAGTTTAATAATCTATATTGGGAAAATGATGGATATTTTTACATGTATGACTGATTCACTCGGATGTACACTTGAAACTAATACAGTATTGTTAAGTCAACTATACTCCAATATAACTTGAAGAAGAAGAAGAGGAGGAGGAGGAGGAAGGGGAGGGGGAAGGAGGAGAAGAGAGAAGGAGAACAACAACAGAGGCACGTCATGGCTGAGGGGCACTAGCAAAAGAAACACTAGTATTATGAGCACATGACCCAGGAAGCTTCTCCGTCCCCCAGGTCTGAGATTCCCCTTCCTAAACTAGGAGCACTGGTAGCCAGAGGGCAAAGGCAAGAGGAATCCCACCAGAAAAAATTCCTGGACCAAGGAGTGTTCCATCACACACATTTGTGGAACAGGGCCAGAGAGGGGGGGGGTCCCACCACAGTAAATGGCAGAGCCTAAACTCCCTTCCTGCATCTAAAAGCACTAGCAAATATGCCTGGGGATCCTCCTTCACCCCCACGTCCACCTCAGGCAGCAAAAGCAAGGAACCGTGGTAGCCTCAGCTGTACCAAATAAAGCAAAATGGTACTGCATAGGCTCTGAAAATTAAGTTGGCATTAGGACTGCAGCCCACAAAAGTAGATCTAAGTCTGCATGCTAAAAAAACACAGGATGACTGCCTGCTAAGATGGGAGATGTAACTGGGATCCAGGGTCTTCTAACATTAAAGGCACAATGACAATTAGGCAACCTAAAATAAGTGGATGAATTTCTAGAAATATACAAACCATGAACACAGAATCATGAATAGAAAATCTAAATAGACTGCTTACTAGCAAAGTTAAATCAGTAATCAAAAACTTCCCAAGAAGCAAAATTTTAGGACCCAATGGTTTCACTTTGATAAATTCTACCAAATATTTAAGGAATAATTAATACCAATCCTTCTCAAAATATTCCAAATAATTGAAGATAAAGGAACACTTTCAAGCCCATTTTTATACAAGGCCAGCATTACTCTGATAGCCAAATCAGTCAAGGACAAAAAAAGAAAAGAAAATTACATGCTAATAGCCATGATAAGCATGGATGCAAAAATCCTCAACAAAATTTTAGTAAACTGAATTCAATAATACATTAAAAGGAAAATACACCATGATGAAGTATAGTTTATTATAGGAATCTGTAACTGGATCAACATTTGTGAACCAATGTGATACACCACATTAATAAAATGAAAGATAAAAATCACATGATCCTCTCAATAGATGCAGAAAAAGCATCTCACAAAATTCAGCATTTACTTATGAAAAAAAATACTCTCAACAAACTGGGTATAGAGAGAACCTATCTCAATATAATAAAGGCCATATGTGACAACACAACACTATAGCTGACATCTTAATGAAGAAAAACTAAAAACTTTTCCTTGATGATCATGACCATGGCAAGCATACTATTACCATTTTTATTCAACATAGTATTTGAAGTCCTAGTCAGGGCAATTAGGAAAGAAAAAGAACTGAAGCACATCAGAATCAGAAAGGAGGAAGTAAAACTGTCACTATTTGCAGATGACATGATTGAAAATAGAAAAAAAAAAACTTAAAACTTGCCAAAAATCTCTTAAAACTAATAAGCAAAATTCAGTAAAGTTGCAGGATACAAAAAGCAATATGCAAAAATCCATACACTAATAATAACAAACTGTCAGAAAGAAAAGTTAAGAAGTCAATTTATTTACGAGTGCATTAAAAAAAATACCTGGAAATAAATTTAATCAAGAAGGAGAGAGAAATACCTATATACTGAAAACCATGAGACACTGATGAAAGAAATTAAAGATACAATCAATGGAAAGATATTCCTTATCATGGATTGTAAAAATTAATTCTGTTAAAAGCTTTATAGGAGCCAAAACAATTTACAGATTCATTTCAATCCCTACATAAATGAAATGAATGCTAAAAGTGTATGGAACCACAAACAGCTCTAAATAGCCAAAGTAATCTCGCAAACAGAAAACAAATCTGGAGGCATCTTGATTTCAAACTCAATTACAAAATGACAGTAATCAAAACAGTATGAAACTAGCATAAAACACATAGACCAATGGAATAGGATATAGATCTTGGAAATAAATCCATGCAAGTGTGGTCTATTAATTTATGACAAAGAAGTCAAGATTATAAAACAGGGAAAAGACAGTCTCTTCAATAAATGATGTTGGAAACCTGGAAAACTACATGCAAAAGAATGAAACAGCATCACTCTCTTGTGCTGTACACAAAAATTAACTCAAATTGGATTAAAAGTCTTTAAGATCTGAAATCAGAAAATTCATAGAAGAAAACATAGGCAGTAAATTCCTTATATCATTCTTGTCAATGATTTTTTCTTGGATTTGACACCAAAAGCAAAGGCAAAAAATAAAAAGTAAGCAAGTGGAACTACTTCCAACTAGAAAGCTTGTCCACAAAAAAGGAGATCATCAACAAAATGAAAATGTAACCAATAGAATAAGAGAAACTATTTGTATATCATATAACTGATAAGGGTTTAATATTCAAAGTATATAAAAAGCCATATGACTCAATAGCAAAACATTGAACAGACTGATTGAAAAGTGGATCCTTTTTTCAAAGACATATAAACAGTCAATAGGTACATTAAAAGCTACTCAGCATCACTAATATCAGGGAATTGTAAATCAAAGCCGCAGTGAGATGTCACCTCAATCCTGTTAGAATGGCTATCATCTAAAAGACAACCAATAACAAGTGTTGGCAAAGATGTGGAGAAAAGTGAAACGTTCTGCACTGTTGATGGAAATATCAGTTTGTGTAGTCACTACTAAAACATTATGAACATTCCTCAAAAAATTAAAAATAAGAACTGCCACATGACCCAGTAATTCCATTTCTGGGTATTTATAAAAAAATGTTATTACCAAGATAAAAATGATATATGCACCTCTGTGTCCACTGAAGCATTACTTAATAGTGAAGACATCTAAGCAATCTCAGTGCCCATAAATGGAAAAATTGATTAGGAAAATGTAATATTATATATGTATAATATCCTGATCTATCTGTGCATTCATCTATCCATTTATCCATCCATCTATACAATTCAGCCTTCAAAAAGAAGGAAACTTGCCATTTGCTACAATGGATAGATCTTAAGTACATTGTGCTGCTACAATGGATGGCTCTTAAGTGCTTTATGCTAAGTGAATAAGTCAGACAGAGAAAGACAAATATATGATCTCACTTATATGTGGAATCTGAAAAAAAAATGAATTCACAAATACAGAGAACAGATTGGTGATTGCCAAAGACAGGGGTGGGGGATGGGCAAAATGGGTGAAGGTGGTCAAAAAGTACCAATTTCCAGTTACAATGTAAATAAGTTCTGGGGATGTAATGAACAACATGGTGACTAATGTTAACAATACTGTATTTTTTATTTGAAAGTTGCTAAGAGAGTAGATGTTGAAATTTCCCATTATAAGAAAAAAGTATAATGATGTGTGGTGATGTGTATCAACTACACTTAACTGTGATGATCATTTCATAACATATATAAATATCAAATCATTATGATGTATACCAGAAGCTAATATTATATTTCAATTATATGAGTTTTTTTAAAAAAGCAGGAATCACTATATTAATAAAAGTTGAAGCAGACATTAATATATGAGATACATCTATGATCCTAAATGTATACATACCAAACAACAGAGCCTAAAAATATCTGAATCAATACTGGTACAGCTGAATGGTGAAATAAACAAATCTGCAACTCTCACTGGGGGCTTAATAAACCCCAGTTCTTGTCAGAAACTTTTAGAATTATTGCACAGAAAATCTGTGAATATATGAAAGATATGAATAGCACTAGCAAAAAATACCATCCACTAACATATGTAATATACTTCATTGAACAAAGGCGGAATACACATTGCTTTTAAATGCACTTGGAATATTCATCAAGGAATAAAATACCTTGCATCATAAAACAAACCTCAAGAAATTTAAAATAATTGAAATCATATAGTATCTTCTCTGACAATAATGAAATCAAACCAGAAATCTATAAAAGAAAGGGAACAGGTGCATCTATAAACATTGGCAATTAAACAACACAGTTTTTGATAATTCAAAGGTAAAAAATGGAAGTTTGAAAGGAAATGAAAAGACATAAAGTGTAATGAAAGTAGAAGTATAGCATATCAAAATATGTGGAATGCAGCTTAAGCAGTGATGAGGGTGAATTTGTTGAACTGAAAGCATACATTCAAAAAGATAAAATAGCTGAAATCAATAATCAAAGTTCCTATCTTAAGAAGCTAAGGAAAAATGATAAAAATAAAACTCAAAGCAAGAAGAAATAAGATATGCACAGAAATCAATTATCTAAATTAGCAAATCACTCCCTCTCCCTCAGAACAAAGGGTGGGAAAAAAATGTAATTGTAATGTATACATGTAAGGATAACTTGATCCCCTTGCTGTACAGTGGGAAAATAAAAATAAATAAATAAATAAATTAGCAAATCAAAAGGTGTTTCTTTGAAAAAAATTAATAAAAACTAATAATCCTTTATAAGAATGATTATAAATTTTAAAAGAAAATACACAAATTATTAAAATCAGGAACAAAAGAGGGGTACCACTATAGGCAGATGGCTATTAAAAGGGTGATAATGGAATACTATGATCAACTGACACTTGCAAGTTTAAAAAAAATGAGAAGAGATGGAACAATTCCTTGAAAACACAAACTACAAAAATTTGACCAGGATTCAATAGACAACATGAATGGTTATTAGGTATAGCAATTAACTAATGATTAAACAGCTGTTGACAAAAGCATCTCCATTCCCAGACATTTGTTATACTGGAAGATCCTATCAAACATTAAACAAGAATTAACACTGAGTTTACACAATCTCTTCCAAAAACAAAAAGGGGAGAAAACACTTCACAACACATTCTATGAGATTAGTATCACCTCAATACCAAACCAAATAAAGATATAATAAAGAAAATTACCAATATACCTTATGAATAGAGATGTATTTCCTCAGTGAAATACTAGTAAATAAAATCCAAGAGCATAGAAGAAAAAAATACATACTACTGTCAATTGACATATATCCCAGAATTGCAAGGTTCGTTTTACAACTAAAAAATCTGTTAACTGAATTAATAAATAGAATGGGGAAGAATATATGATTATCTCAAAAGGAATAGAAAAAGAATTTGACAAATATACAAAACTTTTTGATTAAAAAAACATACCCACAAAACTAGGAATAGAAAGGAATTTTCTCAACATAAAAACTAAATCTATGAAAAAACACTATATACATTATACTAATATATATACTAATATATACTATATATAATATATATTGTTATAGTATAATATATATATGTATTATAATAAGAGGTGAAAAACCGAATGTTTACACCCTAAGATCAGGAACAGTAAGAGGATAGTCACTCTTGCTAAATCTATTTAATATTTTATTGGCAGCTCTACCAGGGGAATTATGCAAGCAGAATGAACAGATGTTATGCAGACTGGGAGAGAAAAGGTAAACCTATCTCTACCTGTATATAGGAAACCCTCAGGAATCAACTCCCTCAAAAAAAAAAGTTTCTAGAATAACATATTATTAAGTAGTAATAAGTAAGTAGTAGCAAATAAGCTCTATAAAAAGTGTCAATTTGGGAGTTCCTGTCATGGCCAGTGGTTAGCAAACCCAACTAGGAACCATGAGGTTGCGGGTTGGATCCCTGGCCTCACTCAGTGGGTTAAGGATCCAGTGTTGCAGTGAACTGTGGTATAGGTTGAAGATGTGGCTTGGATTATGCTTTGCTGTGGCTGTGGTGTAGCTGGCAGCTATGGCTCCGATTTGACCCCTCACCTGGGAACTTCCATATGCCATGAGTGCAGCTCTAAAAAAGACAAAAGAAAAAAAAAATTTAAAAAATCAAAATAAAAATGTCAACTGTATTTCTATACACTGGCAATGAACATTCTGGAAATAAAATTAAGAAAACAATTCTATATGCAATAGCATTAAACAAATACAATATTTCACTGTAAGTGTAACAAAGGAAATGCAAGATGTGCATATCCAAAAAGATAAAATTTTGTTTAAATAAATTTTAGAAGACCTGAATAAATGCAAAGATATCCTATGTTCATGGATCAGATCGCTTTTAAACAAAGTTCCTGGTTAGTGTATCATTGGAGTGTATATTGTTATGCACTCAGACTAAACTTGGGGACAAGAGAAATAAGCACAGATTTGGCCTGAAGGCCTACTGGACCTGCTGTAAAATAGATTGGGGCACAACATAATTCACCATCTCTCTCCCAAAACCCTCACTCCAATGCTAAACCCATGAAGCCATGGGCTTCTATTATTAGTGTCAGTTCAGGCCCCCAGTTCAAAAGCTCTGAAAAGGTGTTCCTTGTCCAGGAAGCAGGCACTTAGGTAAATAACTAGAATTTACTCTGGGGAAATTTTGAGAAAATGTTTATTATGCCTACTTGTGGTTGAATTGAAGGGCACTTCCTGAGAAACACTACTTGCCCTTCCAATCTATGTGCTCTTAGTTCGAGACCTGCTTACATTCTAGAGACTGAGTAATTTTCCTTTATGGCGCTGATATCAGTTTCCTGATTATACACCACAGATGGTTTTTGGTTATATAAGTCTATCAAGACCCTATTCTGGAGTCTATCTTATGCCTGGTAAAACCACAATTCTCAGCATTTCTCTCTGGGTTAAAGCACACTACCCTGTTTGCCACTCCTGCTGGATATTTCTGTGATATCTGTCTTGCTGCTGACAGTTAAGTGCTCCCACCTGGCTTCTGCTGTTCTGGAAACCAATCTGTCCAAATGATACTAGGAAGTCCAGTTTCCTAATATAAACTTCAACCAACATAGAATAATCATCACTGAACTTAATCAAGAATGCAATACGTTCCTTTTTTTTTTTTTTTTTTGGCAGCATATGCAAAATCTTGGGATCAAGTCCAAGCTTAAGCTGCAATCCATGCCACAGCTGAAACAATGTAAAATCCTTAACCCACCACACTGGGCTGGAGATCGAACCCTTACTGCCACAGAGACAATGCTGGGTCCTGAACCTGTTGCGCCAAAATGCAAATTCCGTAATACATTCATTAGTAAACTTTACGTAAAAAGTCATATAGTAAATATTTCAAGGTTCACAGGTCATAGACAGTCAAATATTTTTCTTTGCTTATTTTTATAATACTTTACAAATATGAACAAATTCATAGCTCACAGACACACAAAAAGAGATGACCTTCCAAATTTGGTCCAGGGCCATAGTTTGCTGACCTCTGACTTAATGAGATGACTGTATCCTCAAGAGAATACATCAGAGGTTGGATTTCCCGTCTCATGTAAAATAGCGTTTCTAACTTTCACATCACTCTCCTGATTTCTTCTTCAGGACCATGCTAAATAAGTTCTAGCATCCCCACTTCATTTACACAGGCATTACTGACTCCCAATTTTAAGGAGTTATCTTAGTAGTACAATAGGGCAGATTGTAGATGTAACTACACAAGATACTAAATTCTAAGTGATGACAACCTGTGCCCTTGCTAATAAACCATCCTTTTGTTACACTCTTGCATCACCCTCAGGAAGACTCTTACCAGTGTTTGCCTTTTCCTACTGGTATTTGTTATCCTGGTCCTTCGATAATTGTATTCTACTGGGCAAACTATTTCCTTGGGTCTGGGACTATATTTCCTTTGGGGGGTCTAAGCCTATTCTTTTATTGGCTTGGCAGAAAAAGGAAGAGAGATTTTGGGAAAGTTAACAGTTAAGGGGAACCGCCGTCCTCTAGTTAAAGGGTTTTTTGACCCCAAGCACTCAAAGAAACCCGAATGCTCAAGATTATAAGCACATCCACCCAAATATTATCATCTCATCCCTTATTGAACCACTTTTCTCTTTAAGGTCCCACATTTGGCATAAAAAAGGACTGTATATTAAATTTTCTTTGCTGACTTAAACTTATTTAAATGAAATTATGGGCCTGATTTTCTGAAAAGTCTGCCCTCCAGATACAGAAGATAGTGATTTCTTTAAATGCTTCTGTGGAGGCTTTGTGACGTTTGCAGGATGCTCTGTCTTAAGAGTTAGATGACCTGAGCCTGTTATTTCCTTGCTTTAAGGCTTCCAAGACATTTAACAAAGCCAGCTATCTTCCTAATCTTCACAATTTCAGTTACAAAATTACTTCCATCTCTAGAACTATTGAAAAAAGCAAAGGTTTTCTTTTAACCTATATTTCATCACTAATGACTTCAGACGATTAATCTGTGGAGCATCCTGAGGGAGATAAGTACCACACTTATGACTAACAGTGGGTCAATGTCACCTTTGTGTAAATGTTCCACTTCCATGATACCATCTTGAAGTTCTGCATTCTAGAGAACTTTCAAATAGTTTATATCATATCCTCAAAGAAGCAGAGATAAAGACATGGATTTGGATGCAGTTGATATTTCTGAGAAATAGCTGTGCGACCAGATAACGAGAGATGAGCCTCTTAAGAAGAAAAGGTCACTCTATGGAGGGGAATATTGAGTTAACACAATGGGCAAAATGGACTCAATTACACCACAACATTTTAAAGAGCAGAAAGAAAGCCCAAGATTTGTCCATCTGATGCACGAAGATGGGGTACATATCCACCCACTCATGTCTCCTGATTGTGGATGGTTTGCCAAGGTTTGCCAGCATTACTGTCGCATGAGCACTGAGTGACTCCAGTAGTTTAGACAAGTTCCTGAAACAGAAGGTGGAAATACGTGCTGTGTTGGCTGGAATGAGGCATAGAAAGCTTGCCTGGAAGTGCCCACTGCAATTACAGCTAATTTGAGAGGAAGGCTGAGAGCAGGAGAGGCAGGGACTAAAAGTCCCACCATTGTGTTCCTATAATTAATACAAGTAGAAAACTACTGAGCAGATACAGAATATGTAAAGGACCTGTACTGCCTCAGCAGTCAGGTCATCTTTCTGCAGTGATCAAGGTACAGAAAGTACAGCTATCTTATATGTGGTTTTTGGTGATTAAATCACAGGTTTATTTGTTCATTTTCCCACACTTTCAATCATTTAAATATCATATGTTTGAGTGCTTACTAATAACCCTATATTGATGGATGAGGATTCAGGGATGAATTTTCAGACTTATTTTAAATTCTAACATAGACATTGGATATACTGCATAAATATAATTTTATCTATCTGGGTCCCTCATACTGAAAAAAATGTCTTTACTTCTGGGTACTTTTTATAACATGTCACACAAAAACACACAGCATACATAAAATTCCCCTAGAGGCTCTGAAAATACTGAGAAATGTAATGAGCAGACAATAAACTTCCAAAAGGTCAATGAGATTCAAGAAAAAGTTTCTTTAAAGGTAAAGTAGATAAAAGCTCACATTTACCCTCTGTTTTATGGATGATAGGATAAAGCCCAGTAATATGAGTAATACTGACATATTTCTAAGACTATGAAAGGCCATTTCACCAGGGAAAGTAGTCAACAAGGTTTATATTGCTTGCAAAGGGCAAATCTACATGAGTTCTTTCAGGGCAGGTGAGCAAAAAAAATTGACAGTTATTATGTCTCTAGATTTTATTTCAAAATAGTATGTACACTCTTTAAAGGGTTATTACTTGGTCTTTCATTTAAGCACCTATGTGTACTTGAAACAACTTTCAATAAATATTTAGTACTATGTTTCCAAATCTAAAGCATTTTTTCCACTCAAAATAGCTAGGTATGTTTTAACGACTGCCATTTATACACTTAACGGTCAGTATTTAATTTCTACTTAATGAAGAGAATGCATGATTGTCATTGTCACTAAATCAGAAATAGGCTCAAAATACTGATAATCACTTTCATTTGTAGAGGCCCACCCATATAAGGTGATAGTGGAAATATCTGTTGAGAAAGTAGTTTGAAATTTTGTCAGATAGCCTTCAAAACAAATCATCTGATGAGCTCCCGTCATGGCACAGCAGAAACAAATCTGACTAGGAAACATGAGGTTGCAGGTTCGATCCCTGGTCTTGCACAGTGGGTTAAGGATCTGGCATTGACGTGAGCTATGGTGTAGGTCATAGATGCAGCTCAGATCTGACGTTGCTATGGCTCTGGTGTAGGCCAGAGCTGTAGCTGAATCAGAGAATCAGGTGCTTAAATAGCAGCTACAGCTCTGATTCAACCCCTAGCCTGGGAACCTCCATATGCCACAGGTGTGGCCCTAAAAAAAAAAGACAAAAAAATCCACAAAAAAACAAAAAACTAATAATCTGAGGGGGGAATATATCTTTATAAAAGAAAGGATGTTTTGCAGAGAAAGTAAAAGATACTAAATTCTTAATTCTGGAAAAGTGGCAAATTTAGTTCATAGGACAGTTCTACAAACCTGACTAGTTGAACTGTAGAGTGGTATACATACGTGTGTGTGTCTACGTGCACATGTGTCTTTTTAGAGCCACATCTGCAGTATATGGAAGTTCTTAGGCAAGAAGCTGAATCAGAGCTGCAGTTGCCAGCCTACATCACAGCCACAGCAATGCCAATCCTGAGCCACATCTGCAATCTACACTGCAGCCTGCGGCAACACCAGATCTTTTAACCTACTGAGAGAAGCCAGGGATTAGACTCTCATCCTCATGGGTACTAGTTGGATTCTTAACCTGCTGAGCCACAATGGACACTCCCCAGTTGGTATATATTCTTTTTTTTTTTTTTTTTGCGAATCGAAATAGATTCTTCTTGCTTGTAATCAATCGTAAGTATGTGTTCAACCTCATTAATAATCAGGAAATATAGGCCAGATTTACAATGTGATTCTACTACAACCTATAAGATTATCTAAAAAATTTAAATAGTGAAAATTCCAAGTGCTGCCAAAAAAGTGGAAAAAGTGGCCCTCCCATCTAAAGCTTGCAAGAACAAAAATTTCATTTGTTGTGAAAACTGACATATACACTAAATTTTACTATGTATATAGTGACACATGCACTATATGTCATAATGTTACTATATTTCTAATATGTGTATCCAGTAACAATTTCTAATATGTGTATCCAGTAACAATTAAATCATAGAAATATACTCACCTATTCTCACATATACACAGTGCAGAATTTATATTTAGTAATGCCCCTAGAAGCAGTTCTGTGGAGTCATAAACTGGGACTATACAGGTTTTCATCAACAATTTAAGGAATGTATAAGTGCTGGTAGCTTCCACAACTGAATATTATTATTAAAATGAACAAACTACTATGAGAGTTATAACATAGTTAACTCTTATTAAGTGAAAAATGTCAGATACAAAAGAATGCATTTTCAAGCTTCCATTATATAAAGTTTAAAAAATGACCAAAATATTACCAGTGTGGGTGGGCAGTGGCAACATGGGTGAGTAGGAGATACAAACTATTGGGTTAAGATAGACTGCAAGGGTGTAGCCTATTGTAGGACACAGGGAACATAGCCAATGTTTTGTAGTAACTGTAAGTGGAGTGTAACCTTTAAAATTTGTATAAAAATGTTTTAAAAGTAGCTAAAGTCAACCTACGTTATTACAAGTTACAATAATGATTAATCGGAGAGGTATTACTGATTGGGAGGGAAATTAAGGAGGCATCTGTAGTGCTGGTAACATTTCCCTTTTTGATCTGGGTTGTAGTTATACCACTGTGATCACTTTGTAATAATTCTTCAAGTTACATCCTTCTTGTTTGTTGACTTTTCTGTTTGTACAGCTCCAAAAAAAGCTCTAGGCAAAAGGCTTTTTCTTGCATTCAGTTAATATCTCCTGAGCACATACTATATCCAAAGTAGTGGGTCTAGGAGTGGTGAGTGATACAAAAGTCAATCATGAGCTCTAAAATACACATTCAGATTGGACTATTTACCAGGCAGCATTCTAGGCACTGAACAAACAAAAATACCCGTCCTGATTTCCTCCCTAAGGAATTTTCATTTCTTGTGGAGGAGATACATGCTAGAGATCACAATATTTATGATCATGATAAATGCATGATGGAGAAGTATATAGTTCAATTCCATTTATCCCAAGAAACCAACCTACATACGGTGAATCAGGGGAAGGTTTTACAACGAAAATTAGAGCTCAATTCCAAGGATACAGGAGAACCAACTAACTGAAGAGAGAAAGAACACTGATGAACAGTAATAAGCATGCATATGTGAGGACTCTGCAGAAGGCCATTCTGAGAACAATCTATGTGTGGACAGGATGGAGCATCAGGGCCCTGGAGAGGCCCAGAGAATCTATAGACCATACTGAAATTTTGTTGTTTCTCCAAGGAGCAATGAGTAGCCATTAACAAGCATGACCCAGTAAATAATATATCAAATTTATACTTTAATATATTACCTCTACTACAGAAAAACTAATGGATTAGAGCAAGGGTTTGCAAGTATTTTTTACAATGGCAAGATTATACATTTTAGGCTGTTGCATGAGACCCCAAAACACAGGTCTCTCTACTACCCAACTCTGCTTTAGAAGTAGGAAAGCAGCCATAACACATCTGCAAATAAATTGATATGGCTATAGTTTAGTTAAATTTTATTTGTAACAATAGGTGGGTGGGATTTCAGACTGTAGTTTGCCAAACTCTGGATGAGAGGAAGAGAGAAGTACATGGGGATAGTTATTAAGCTAATGTAGGGGTATAGTTAAGAAACAAAGCTTACTCAGTCTAGGGTGTTGGTGGTTGACAAGAGAAAGATGGAAATGCAACCCTTATATTGTTTTGGTTTACTAGGCATTCCCAGCTCATATAAGATACATCATATCCTTTATTTTTTTTTTACAATTTGTGAAAATTTCAACACACAGCCTAATAAGTATGTGTAAAACTCACATTTACATGGTTATTTGGGCTCTGAAGTCCTAACCTCTATCAATTATTTCAGTGAATATAGATCATTACATCTTCCTGATCAATGAAATCTATTTTCTTTTTTTCTAGAATAACTAAAGTTCAACTCATCCCATTTAGAAATTTTTTATCATAATGTCTGCTTACAAAAGATTCTGAATGTGCAAAAAATCACTGAAATTTGTAGAAAAAGAGGTGGAGTTTATTACAGGAACTCTAAATTACTATGTATAATCTTCTTAATGTCTCTACATCCACATTGTCCAACCTCTCTTAAATTTATTTGTACATTTAAAAACCCTTAAATTAACTTTAGTTAACTTTTTTTCCATAAAATTTTCAGAATTTATTTTGCAGATAATTTGAAATGGCACCTGTCATCAAGGCACAGGGATGGAAAATAAGGACATATCAATTCGCTGCTGGAAATAGTTATTCTGGACATGGCACTAATTTACGAACCCTGAAAAAGTTAGTTCTGTTTATAAAGACCTTGACATATCCACGGAATTGAGAATTTTATTTTTTTATTTCCCCAATACATTATATTTTTTCTACTGTACAGCATGGTGACCCAGTTACACATACATGTATACATTCTTTTTTCTCACATTATCATGCTCCAGCATAAGTGGCTAGACATAGTTTCCAGAGCTACACAGCAGGATCTCATTGGTAATCCATTCCAAAGGCAATAGTCTGCATCTATTAACCCCAAGTTCCCAATCCCTCCAACTCCCTCCCTCCCCCCCGGGCAACCACAAGTCTATTCTCCAAGTCCATGATTTTCTTTTCTGTGGAAAGGTTCATTTGTGCTGTATATTAGATTACAGATATAACTGATATCATATGGTAATTGTCTTTCTCTTTTGACTTACTTAACTCAGGATGAGAGTCTCTAGTTCCATCCATGTGGCTGCAAATGGCATTATTTTGTTCTTTTTTATGGCTTAGTATTCTATCGTGTATATATACCACATCTTCCTGATCCAATCGTCTGTAAATAGACATTTGGATTATTGGCTATTGTGACTAGTGCTTCCATGAACACACAGGTGCATGCGTCTTTTTTAAGGAATGTTTTGTCCGGATATATGCCCAAGAGTGGGATTGCTGGGTCATATGGTAGTTCTATGTATAGTTTTCTAAGGTACCTCCATACTCATCTCCATAGTGGTTGTACCAGGTTACATTCCCACCAAGAGTGCATGAGGGTTCCTTTTTCTCCACAACCCCTCCAGCATTTGTTATTTGTGGACTTATTAATGATGAGCATTCTGACTGGTGTGAGGTGGTATCTCATGGTAGTTTTGATTTTCATTTCTCTTATAATAAGTGATGTTGACCATTGTTTCATGTGCTTGTTGGCCATCTGTACATCTTCCTTGGAAAAATGTCTATTCAGGTATTTTGTGTATTTTTCCATTGGGTTGTTGGCTTTTTTGCTGTGGAGTTGTATAAATCGTTTACATACTTAAGATATTAAACTTTTGTTAGGTGCATCACTTGAAACTACTTTCTCCCATTCTGTAAGTTGCCTTTTTGTTTTCCTTTTGTTTCCTTTGCTGTGCAAAAGCTTGTCAGTTTGATTAGGTCCCGTTGGTTTATCTTTGCTTTCATTTCTGTTGCTTTGGGAGACTGACCTGAGAAAATATTCATGAGGTTGATGTCAGAGAATGCAGTGTTTTTTGTTTTGTTTTGTTTTGTTTTGTCTTTTTGCCTTTTCTAGGGCCGCACCTGCAGCATGTGCAGGTTCCCAGGCTAGGGGTCGAATCGGAGCTGCAGCCGCCAGCCTACACCACAGCCACAGCAACATGGGATCTGAGCCGCATCTGCAACCTACACCACAGCTCACAGCAATGCAAGATCCTTAACCCACTGAACGAGGTGAGTGATCAGACCTGCAACCTCATGGTTCCTCGTTGGTTTCATTAACCACTGTGCCACGACAGGAACTCCCAGAGAATGTTTTGCCTCTGTTCTCTTCCTGGAGTTTGATGGTGTCTTGTCTTATATTTAAGTCTTTCAGCCATTTTGAGTTTATTTTTATGCATGGTGTGAAGGTGTGTTGTGTAGTTTCACTGATTTGCATTCAGCAAGTATTGCTGGGAAACCTGGATAATTTTAGTTAACTTTAATTGCAAGTTCTATGATCTATTTCAGCTTAAATGTCATTGTGGGCAAGAGGCTAGTTTTAGCTCAATTTACTCCTCTATGCCCACCTTCTGTGTATGTTTCAAAAATTTCTTTGTCATTTGAATTTCTTTTGTTGTTGTTCTATTTATTCCTTTGTATTTAAGAAATTGACAGTGACACAATAATTATGAAGGACTTTAACAGTCCACTTACATCAATGGACAGATCAAGATAAAAAATCAATAAGGAAATACAGGCCTTAAATGACACAGACCAGATGGACTTAACTGATATTTATAGATCACTCCATCCAAAAGCAGCATAATACACATTCTTTTCACAAGCACATGGAACATTCTCCAGGAGAGATTACATGCTGCATCACAAAGCAAGCCTCAGAAAATTTAAGAAATTTAATAATATTATATTAAGTATCTTTCCAACCACAACACCATGAGACTAGAAATCCACTCCAAGAAAAAAAAACTGAAAAACCGCAAATGTGGAGGCTAAACAAATATACTAGTAAACAACCAAGGGATCACTGAAGAAAAAAAATTTTTAATTTATTTGTTTTCCAAGATTAAGAAAGCCACATGTTAAATATTATGGCCGATGAGAAAAAGAAGATATTAAAAAGTATACTTCAAGTCTTGAGGTCTCAAGCAATAGAAATTAATCCTTCCTTGTATAAGCAAGAGTGGCTGCATAATCAAGAATTCATACAAGGGGGCTGATGGCTGGAAAATGAGACATGGGTATGTATAGAAACATGAATTTGCAGAAACAAATGTGTAGAAACATACAGCTTTGGGGGTTAGGACACAGGAACTCTGGCAATAGTCTTGTTGTAGGAACAGTCCATTCAGGGATTTGCACCTTATAGGAGGGACAACAGTCACCTCTTTTGTCTTCATATTATATGCTCATGGCCCAGTGACCTGCAAGAATGGAATTGGCTGTCTGGGCTTTGGTTGTGAGACTATTCCCTGGCTGTACTGGTCCAGATAGGGGAAGTGACTCTGCCTTTGATTACATAGTAGGGGGTAACACCAAGGATTATCAAGAACATCATAAGAGTAGAGTTTTTATCCATGGGCTGAAAAGAAGGGGGAAAAAAGATACTAAGATATTTATAGGAAAAAAAATAGCAGCCAACAACTGTTCTGACCATAGCATATTGAAATCACAAATATTTTTTTTCTTCCATCTTTAAGATATAATTGACAGATAACATTATGCAAGTTTAAGGTATGCAGCAACAAGATGATTTGATATAAATATAAATTGCAAAACAATTACCACAACAAGGGTACTTAACATGTCCATCACCTTGTATAAGTATTTGTATGTTTGTGATGAGAACTTTTAACTTTTAAGATCTACTGTCTTAGCAACTTCCAAGTATGTAATTCAGTATTTTTAACTGTAGTCACCATGAAGTTGATCAGATCCATAGAACTTCATTCACCTTAACTGAAAGTTTAAGTCACCAATTAATTGGGTCTGGTGAAATCTCAGTTTAGTTTGAAAAGGAAAGAATATAAACCCTTGGCCATTAGTAGATGTATGGCACTCATACATCATGAGACATTTATATATCTAATGACTATAACTCATGTGTTTTCAGTATAAGAATACATGAAACAGAAACTGATCTAACTGTTGCTGTATAGTAGAGCTTTTTTAAGGGATCTGATTTGCTGGACACATTAGTTTGATTGATATAGCAGATAGATTGTCTTAAATAGTTTCTTTTACTTTATTAAAAGATGCATTAAAGCATAATTAAGAACTTGATTAATTCAAGCCCTCAAGTTGTTTTAGGGCTTTATTTTAGAGGAATGGGATAAATTGAAATACCACCCAGATGTGAACCGTTTAGACATTGATAGAGAAAAAAAAGTCAGCTATAGTCACTTGTATTCTAAAGAGACTCACAAGCAAGCAGACTTCAGATGCTTACAGTAAGAAAAAGGGACAGAATAGGTGTGCTCTGATTGAAGTTTGTTGGTATGGAAGAGATGGACATGGGCCAACTAGAAGCAGAAGGTCTCATGTGTTTCATCTGGGAGCATATTTGGCCTTTTCTGGTTGTTCCTGAGTTGGAAGAGGGTGGGGCAGACAGAGATATGGCAGTCCAGATTATGATAATTCTGGGACAATGGATACAGAAAATGTGGTTTAGCCCACTGGATTCATGGTCTGAGAGGTTGTGAGTCAGAATTCTTCTGTTATATATCATCTACCCATTATCCATGTGTATATTCAGTGCCACAGATTGAGTTGCTTGTGAGATATTGACTAATTCAGGCAAGAGTACAGAGCTAGATCCTCACTGCTCAGCGCAGTGAAGTCTCAACCATAAATGGTCTGCCACAGTATCCTGGCCTTTGGTTGTTGTATGCTCATCTAATGAAATAGGGGCTTTGTAGAAACATTAATAACTGGATGGACCTCATGGACTAGCATTATGACCACTATGGCAAAAACAACAGCAATTAAAAATCTCTTGGAAATGTCTCTAAATCAGGAACCCTAATTACTCAATGCAAGCTAAAAGAAGAAACCCCATAGGCAAGGAGGACCAACCTTAGAGAGCCAAGATTTTTCTTTAAGGCAAAGCATATCCTTCTCAGTCTTGCCTGTTTTATTGATCCAAGTACAATAACAAGTTTTAGCAATGGCACAGACACCATCAAGACTATCCAACAAGAATTGCAGAGCAATATAATTGTCCATCACTAGTCATGAGGTTGAACTTCATTACATCTGGGGCAGAGGTTGTAACATCAATAACTTCTTCCAGATTTAGCAAGTTTCTTACAATATCTTTGCTGTTTATATGAGCTCACCACTGGGAAGACTACTCTGATTTTTTGCATGAAAATGAGCCAATAATTTCCCCATGTAGAGAGCCTGAATGATCAAGTGTGGTCTCACTTGGGGGCTTGCCTGAGTTCAAAATTTCATTGTTAGCCATTTACACTTTTAGGGTTTCTCTTTACAGATAAGTTTCAAAATACTCTTCTTTAAGTGCTATGGTGTTAGCCTAAGGCAAAGATCCTGGTCACAAAGAAAACAGTATCTGGAGATCCAGAAAAAGATGTTTTTGGAAATTTTCATGACACTAGATCGGAAACAAGGCCTTGCATTAGATAGATTGCATATTTTAATGTTTTATTACTCTTTTCCAGGTAGTATTGGCACATTACCTTATGAAAGTATTGAATTCAGAACTGGAATTACCTAAAATCTGCTATGCTTTTCTAGCTATGCTATTCTATACTATTCTATACTTAAGTAATTATATACAGAGAGAGAGGGACTCTACAAGATTAATTCAAGATCATTTTCCAAGGTAGGTCATTTCCAAATGGAAATTCCTTTCACTGTAATTACATGGGGGCCTGAAAATTAATGACACCATCCATAAGTTGGTAAGATTGAGGACAATGACTACTGTTTGGCATAATCTAAAAATGGTATTAGAATAATTATATACTGACCTAAAAATGATAAGACAAAAGAATAAAATTGGGTATAGTTCATAAGTCTCTCGCAATATTTTGCTGTCTTGTGCAGCAAGGCAGAGTTTAGTATTAGAGATAACATCCCTATGTATAGGCTTTAGTTACTGATTTGTAAGTCCATACCTGATTTTTCCCTAAGGGAGCAGGCCATGCAGCCATAAGGGCTTCAGTTAATATGGACATTTTAACTATGTTAATTATTCCAATTCATGAGAGCAATGTATCTTTCCATTTCTTGGGTCTTATTCCATTTTTTTCAACAATGTCTTACAGGGTTTTGTTTCATTTTGTTGTCAGGTTGGCAGGGTTGATGCCTTCTGAGGCTTCTGAGGGAAGGATCTGTTCCAGGTCTCTCTTCTTGGCTGTAGAAGGCTAACACCTTCTACCTTTGTTTTTGCAAATGACACTCTGTGTGCATCCAAATTTCATTTTCTTGTAAGAATGACAGTCATATTGAATTAGGGCCAACCCCATATGACATAATTTGAATCGATTGTCTATCAGGGCCCTATCTCTAAATAAAGTTCTATATCTATATATGATTCTATGTTATGGGGGTGGAGCGATAGTAAGCCCATCAACATATGAGTTGTGAGAGGAATAAGCCACCCAGTGTCTCTCTTGAAATAACAGAGATTATCTGAGTGAAAAGGACAACCCAACAATTTCCATTCCTCTTACTTCCAAATCAGGGGCTAAATATTAAGATAGTTTGATGGCCCTTTCAAATCCCTCCACAGATTTACCCTTTGGGATTTTAGGTAGGATCATAGCCTTGGTTAAGGCTTAAGTTTTGCATTTCATTAGCTTCCACAGTGTATTTTTCTGCATGAGACTCAACCTTTATAGAATCTACCTCTCTAGGAATTAAGAGTGCATCTAAATCTCTTGACTTAACACACATTTTTGATAGGGATTCCAGCAGAGATTCAAGAAAAGAAAACTTTGTTAACAAAGCATCACAAAGTCATATATTACTCCAAAAGCATATCTACTATTTGTCCATACATTTCTGGTCACTAGTTGACAAGCTCTAGTAAAAGCATTAAGTTTTAACAGGTGAGGTGTTTTAACCTCAGGTAACTCAACTATGTGAAAACCGCCAAAAACTAATTGCTTAATTATAGCTACATCCTTAACTCAGCTGCAAAGCTTTATCTTCCTTGTCTTTACCTTCCTTAGGAAAATAACCCTTTCTGGAAAACATATTGATAGGTACTACTGAGAATTAAGAGATAATTTTTCTGGTGGCCAACGAGTCATTTTTTTTTAAGTAATAAGAGTTATGAGGGCTAATGGAAGGTATGATGTAGCCTTTGGATATAAAAAAGACTTTCAACTATAGGTTTGAAGTTCTTTTCTTCTTGGCTCAAGAGATATTGAGAAAATCTGGGTAAAGTTTTTATAGACTCGATATCAACCTTGATAGATTTTGCTCCAATATTTTTTCTACATTAGTAAAATTTTTAACCCATAGGCATTCAGTATACTGCTGATCTTCATTTAGGATACTTATAAAGTATGATGGAGAAGGAAAACACGTAAAGCAAACAAAACTTGATTGTGAAGAAAGAAGTTCTCTGGAACCTCAAAAATAGTACATCTAGTGTAAATTTAATTTTCCAGTTTTCTTTCATAAGGTGAGTTCCTCCCTGTGTATTAGTTTCCAATTCTGCTGTAACAAACTTAATCTCATAGAAAACTCAAAGTTCTACAGGTTAGAAGTCTGAGAGTGGTCTCTCCAGCCTAAAAATTCAAGGTAAGAAATCAGCAGGGAGGCATTTTGTTCTAGAGGTTCTAATGGAGAATTTGTTTCCTTACCTTTTCTAGCTTGTACAGGGTGTCAACATTGCTTAGCAACTGGTCCCCTTGCTCCATCTTCAAAGTAAGCAACACTGGATCTCTGACTGTCCGTCTATGGCTATGTCTCCCTCTGACTCTTCTCTCATTCTCTCCCAATTTAAGGATATGTGTGAATAGATTGGGGCCACCTGGGTAATCGAGGCTACTCTCCCTATTTTAAGGTCAGCTGGTAAGGAACCTTAATTAACTTTTAATTAGGATGTAGTCATCTTGGGGGATATTATTCTGCCTACAATACCTTATTAAATTTAGGGGGGTGGTTTTACAGGGTAGGAAGGGACATATTTAGTGAAGGGTCCAAGATACGTAATTAAGGGCTGAGAGGGAAATCATGGATTATTTGAATATTTACCACATGTGTTGCATGTTTCCTCTAAGAAAAACTTGAGAAGAAAAAGCAGGATTTAATTAATGTAGAAAGTGTAGCAGCTACCAGACTTTGCATGAAAAATTGCATTTTTACACAGAAAATACAAGATGGAAACTAACAAGATAATAAAAGGGGGTCAAAATAAATGACTTGATTCCTAAAAGGATGCCCAACAAATGGAAACCAAAACAAAATCCAGAAAAGAAAGAATAAGTAGCTGAGGACCTCATTGCCAAGAGCAGAGTTTGGACTTGCTGTTTATTGACTGCTTTGGGACAGACTTATCAAGTCATGAATGTAGAGGCACAAGGGACCTCTGTGGGTTCCACACCAGGTTGGAGTTGGCAGCAAAGCCAAGTGAAAACCTTGTCTTGGAGCTTCTGGGAAAACTGCAGAAATAAGCAAAGACCTTCTGAATAAGAGCAAAGTAAGCCACTTGAGAGTTTGCTCCAGAAAGTCAGCCACCATGATGAACTCATAGGCAGGCAGGAGAGCTGGAATGTCTTTTAGTGAGAGAAAGTGAGTCACCAAATGAGCTTTGATTGGAGATTTCTGGCATCATGAAGATGCAGTGGACTAATTTAAGAGGAGCATCATAGCATGCGACTAGTTAGGGAGTATGCTTTCATATTTGGCTTTCTTTTGTTGTTTCTTGTTGTAAGTGGGGACAAAGACTAGGGAGGTTGGCAGTTGTTAAGACAACTGCTCTAGATATATAGCTTCAGTTGCAAAACATAATAATTAAGATTTCACAAAATTATGTTCACTATCCAAGAGATTTACCTTTGGCCCTTGGCAAATAGAGGCACTAAATGTGGATGTAAAAGGTATCAAGAGCTAGTCACCATTTACACCTTTTCTGTGGTACTACTTTCTATAGTTCCTCTACAAATGAGGTCTTCCTGTGGTCAGAGCTGCTCAGAGCTGCCTGGCTCTTCCCATCATTCTGAAATCTATTTGTAGTAAGAACATCTCTTTGAATCCTCTAAAGTCTGCAAAGGATAGCTATCCCAAGACTCTACAAAGATTATCCCTTACCACTTCACTTAAAATATCTGATAGGATATCCACTAAATCTAAGTGTAGTTAGTGGATTGGTGAACAAGTTTCAGCAAACAGGCCCATCCCAGCATTTCTATCTCCCTGAATCTCTGTATGTTTTCCTTTAAAAAAAAAAAAAAGAATGTCTGACTATTTAACATGTTCATTATACCCATTGTCGAGTCAACTGTTTAACTAGCCACACACCTATATTATGACGCTCCCCCCCCAAATTGAGCATAACATATTGCATCATTAATCATGAGTGAATGTACACTTGCCAATCAATGTATCTACCTTAAGATTTAGATTTCATACCTAAATTTATTCCCCAAGAGTTTCTGTTGTGGCTCAGCTCCAATGAAGCCAAACCCAACTAAGATCCATGAGGCTGTGAGTTGGATCTCTGGCCTCATTCAGTGGGTTGGGGTTCAGCAATGCAGTGAGCTGTGGTATAGTCACAGATGTGGCTCAGATCTGGCATTGCCGTGGCTGTGCTGTGGCTGTGGCATGGGGCTGCAGCTGCAGCTCCAATTCGACCCCTAGCCTGGGAACTTCCATATGCCATGGGTGTGGCCCTAAAAAGACAAAACAATAAAAGTAAAAATATATTCCCCAGTATACAACATTGAGTTATTATCATAACTCCTCAAGAGTAGAGGCTCATTTTAAGAAGATCTTGCACAACTGTGTCTTGGTCCTTTTAGGATCTAAATTCCATTATGGCCCTGAAAAAGACAATGATATATATTAGGGATGGGACCTGAGGAGAAATGGCATAAGCTTATGCAGCAAGTGCCCCAAGCAGAGACTGAAAGGCTTCTGTGCAGGTGATGGGTGATTCTCCCAGACTGAGGAGGAGGAGATGGAGCTGCCTCTGCCAGCAAAATAATTGGAGGGGGATTTGGATGATTCCTGTGTGAGTCTACACATGGTTTACATCTGCCAAATGCCCAAACCCCTATCTCTGGATCTCACTTCTTTCCACCAAATATTCCACCTTTGCATGCAGGATTCCTTGCCATAAGTGGCTTTAATGGGGTTTTGTCAGTTAATCATCATGCCTTAGGCTTGGTCACCTGCCATAAATGACCCATGATTACAAAGCTTACATCAATCTTTGTGTTAACACTCATTCTTAATTGTATTTTTATAGATATTAACTCCTCTTTTTATCTACACATTGTCTCTAGGGCTGTAATAGGAAGCAAAGTGATTACATAATCTTTGTCACCACTGCTGCTGCGCAGAGCAATGCGCCCCATGCTAAGACCTGTAATAACTTCAGAAAACTTGATGCCCCCTGAGTTTATGGAGTACCATATCCCCTCAGTAAATACGCTTTTCTCATGCTCCTCTAATACAAGGGTAACCCAACTGGGTAATCCCATTTTGATGGTCTGTTTTGGGGGGCCACCTTGTTACCAATTAAACTACCAATAAAATTCTCAAAAGGAAATGTGGTAGTCTGACATTATGACAATCACAAGTGGACTTATCAAAGGAATTTAGCAAAAATGTGGGAAGAGTTAGGTAAACCATAAACTAAAATTTCATCTCCCAGGACTTCTAAACCAGAGCTGCTATGACTTTACACCTGAAAACATGAGGGGTGCACAGTTGTTGAGATGCCAGAGAGAGATGCATGGAGAAAGCTAGGATGGATGGAGGTGAGTGCAGTCAAGAGAAACAACTGACCAGAGACAGATGCACATAGAGGAAGTGGGGAAAGAAAAGGAATGGCATTTCCTCATTCTCCATCAGGATTCGCCATTGTCAAAAGGAGGCTAAAAGAAAGAATGAAATCTAACCCACTGAGGTGGTCTAGTCAAGTCAACTTCCTAGCTTACAGAAAATGTTGGAGAAAAGTGGGAATGGATCTGAAAAGCCATTGGAAGATACCTAGAACAAAGTGTTTCCACTCACATTTTAGGTAGAATCTCTGGAAACTCCAAATGCCACTTCTATTAAATTAGCAAATACTTATTTACATGGCTGCATTTACTGCAAATGCGACTACTGATAATATACTGTTTTAGGTAAGGGGTAACTCGACTCCTTAAATATCTGAGGACTCCATCCGCTTCTCCATCTGACTCTGGTCAGGCATGTGGAGCTAGTATGAACATGCAATCTGTGTGGGGAGGAAGACTGGGCTGGACACAGAAGGCATGGTCAGGGCACGGGAGGTGGGCTGGTCTTGCAGGGCTCAAGTGATCAGGCTGAGAGTGCAGTTGAGGCTGAGACTGGCAGGTCTGATGGGGCCAAAGCTGAAGAAGCATTCATGGAAAGGAGGCAGGAGGTATCTGGAACCAGTTTTGGGGGGTAGCTAAGGAGGTGTTGGGACTCAGGGGGCTACTTGTGTGGTTAGGAGATTGGTTCCATAAGGAGGTATGAACATTTAAGTACACATGGGGATAATTCAATCAAAGTTTCTCACTGCCACAGAAGGAGCAGGGTAGAATCAACTCAATTTTTGTTGTTGTTGTTGTTGTTGTTGTTTGTTTTTTAAGGCTGCATCTGCAGCATATGGAAGTTGCCAGGATAAGGGTCAAATCAGAGCTGCAGCTTCTGGCCTAGCCACAGCCACAGCAATGTGTGATCTGAGCCACATCTGGGACCTACGCCACAGCTCAAGGCAACGCTGGATCATTAACCCACTGTGAGTGAGTGCAGGAATCAAACCCAAAACCTCATGGAGATTAGTCAGGCCACTGAGCCATGATGGCCACTCCCTCAACTTGAATTTGACTAGAATCAGAGGCATTTTTGGACAGGTATGTAAGTGGATAAATATAGAGAAACAGATATGGATGCAGGTGTGGATATGGGTGAAGATTTATGGACATGTTTACCTGTGAACGAAAGGGAGCCTAGAAAACACGTACTTGCTTTCTTGACTTTATAGTAGAGGGAAAAGAAAGCTAGAAATGGTATGAAGGAGTGAGAAGCAAAGTAAACTATGTCTGCCTTATTTGATCTAAATTTGCAAAGGACAAAGACCTATTTTACAAGCCTTCTCTTTGTATAGTGCAACTATGAAATACTGGTGTACTCTTTCTGAGGAAGGAAACCATACAGGCTATATAATCCAACACACATTTTTTTTTTAAGTAAAGCCCAAGCAATTTTGGTAATTTTCTAATGTCATACACATGTAAGTGACAGAGCTAGAATAACCTTATCAAGACTTTCCCACAAAGGACTGAATCTGAATTTGTGAGATGACATTTTTGCCTTTCTGTTGAAAATGGAGAAAAAAATCTCTTTTTTTCTTTGAATTTTGAAGCTTTGTATTATTTATTGAAATAATTAAATAGCATGTAAAACTTTGAGTCTATCATTCTTAAAATTGTCATGATACAAAGGATCTGAGAAAAAAGTAGTTTTCATTGTGGATGTTCCCGGCATCTGTATGCCCCCTTCATCCTAGAAAAGGTAACACTTTTCTTTCCCTAGGGGGACAACCCTAGGCTCAATCATGAATAACTTAAGTGTCCAAGATTTTGAAGTCTGTACCATTAGATCTAGGCTGGTGCCAGGAACACCAGATTCTAGAAGTTAATGATATCACATACCAGAAGGTATGATCTCTTTGTTTATGCACCTCACTGTCTGTGGAGATTAACGATTTCTCAAAATATATTTCTTTCTTGTTTTACACGTGTCTTGGCAGGGATATGAATATATATTTAATTTCAGAATGTCAGTTACATTTATATCACTACTTGAGTGTCTCACCCTATAGAAATTAGATCACAGCCCCTTTTAAAACTAAACCTTGGAATTTCACTACTAGAAGAAACTTTTAAATTTATTACTTTCTTTCCCAAGGTTTTTTTTTTTTTTTTTTTTTTTTTTTTTTTTTTTTTTTTCCTTTTTTAAATGAGCTGCAACAAAGCCAATTTGATAGCCAGTGGTCAGCCCACTCAGCACTATAGATTTGGCCATAGTCAAATAACAGGGGAAAAAATAGTATATTGGATTTTGATACTAAATATTCCCAGAAGGACAGTTCACATACTCCTGTCCAAAGAGGGATTTCTTATGAGTGCTTCAATTTTTATCGTAATCTGTGAAGCAGCTCAAATCAACAGAAGGATAGCTTTAGAGGTGTAAGATGGAGCTTCACAGACACTTTCTGAGAGTCAATCACTCAGCCACAGACTGACAGAAACGGATTGTCACCTGGGTATACAGAGTTCACTGCAGAGTGCTGTGTCCTTTCTCTCTTTGGGTGTGGAGTTAAACTACCTGCACAGGATCCAGCTTTATGTTAGGTTATGGAACATCATTTAAAAACATCTCTTAGTCCACAATATAAGATCTGACATTATTCTTGCCTTTAACTAAATTTTTCAATTTTCAAAGTCAATACATACAACAAAATGGTTAAAATTTAAAGATTTTTTCTTTATACTGAAGAAAACTTGCATTTACAGTAGCAGTTTACTCCCTTGTAGGCACTGAGCAGAAAAGCGTAAACTGCATACAATATTCTAATCTCAATTGTGCACATTTTAGAATCCAATTTATTAATTTGCTTTTGTCATTACTCATCTTTTATGCATAGAAACCACCATACACTTTCATAGTTTTAACAGATGAAAAAGCATACAAGCAGTATTTAGCCATAAAACATTTATAAATACACTGACTGTTATTTAAACTATAAAAAGCAAGTTATTGCTTTTTTATTGGCATTTAAGTTCTAGTAGACAGTTTAGACGTATATTACCTAGGTTTATATTTGTATATTTGTGATCTAAAAAGGGTTAACCTAAACTAATGTTTATATTTAATATATTTATATATTACTTTATTTTCAAAATTGTGAATGTTATTCATACATATATGAATTATAGTAAAATATAGTAAATTAGAAATACGATCATTGTTACCCAGTTACCTGTTTCCTGTAATATCTTGATATTAAATTGAATCATATTAGTGGATATTTTGTATAAATTGTAAAGTCTCAAATTATATATTATTTTATTTTCATAAATTATCATACTTCTAAATAAAACTTGATAGGGAACAAAGGCAAAATCAGTGCTCTCCATTGAATTTTAACTCATTTTTGTCATATTTTAATTTATAAAAGTTGGCAAATTATAATATCATTAATGTACAAATTTCTATATTTTAAATAGTGGCAACTTCATAAACCTGAATTTGTAATTCTGCTTTAGAATGATTGATTAAAATGCCACAGAACCACCTCTGTAGTTGAGTGTCCTTTACAAAATATTTGAAGTATATGTAAATAAAATTATCTATCAGGCCTTCTATATGTGCATATGTGCCATATATATTTACATGTATAAACATGTATAAACATATGCATGTATACATATATACATACGTATGTATGTGTGTACATGTGTAATAAAAGCAAATATAGTAATATTTGTTAACACAGCAAGTTTTACCTCCACATCCATAAGTTTTACACTATAAAAATTACACTTTACTAACAAGTATTGAGTAATATCAAATGCATTTTAGTATCTATGGATATCAAAAGAAAATCTAGTTCCTTAATATCTGTGCAATTTTATATTGAAATGGATTAGGGCAAGTCAGAAATCAGAAAAAAAATGCATTTACATGTGATGACAAGAAACTCCATATTTGCAACCCGTGTCAACAACATCGATTGTTTGCAAAGGGAAGTGTGCATTCTGAAATACCAAGAAGTAGCATAAGTCAAGGATAGGAAAAAGAAGAAAAAGACAGAGGGTTATGAGTTTGAGAAAATGAGGCTGAATGTGATAAAAGGGCAAACGCTGGTAAAACTGTCTGAAAGAGCAGAGCACAGACGTTTGAAAAGATCATGTCAAAGGTGTGACCTTGATGATTTCAAAAAGAGAGCATCTAAAGGGCTGTACCTAGAAATGCCTCAGGTGGCCTCAGGGGACAAGGCTGGGAAAGGATACCAAGGTGGCCCACATAATGAAGTCCCCAGAGATGAAGACATTGAAGGAGAAATGCCAGGACTAGATAGTGCAGGAAAATCCTGAGGAAACAGAGGTAACTTAGAGAAGCAATATTTCTGTTTCACCTCTAAAACCAAACCTCTCTACTAAAAATAACTCTTAAAATAAGGTCACACAGTATATCTTTGGTGATAGTTAGACTAGAGGCCAACATCGAGGAATATGTAAATCATCAATTAGGATATTTCCTATTAATATTTGGCTGGGGGCCCTCATCTTTTTGCCTCAAAACTGATTTTTTTTTTTTAGGTAGGATAAATTGATAAAAACAGGTTTACATTTTTTAATAGACTCTGTTGTGCATTCTTTTCTTACATTTACAAGATAATCTTTTTGTTATAGTCAGAATTTGGGATCTGTTGAATGATGGAAGTCCTTTAGCAGAGTTTTTCCCAAAAGACTTACTACCGCAAGGATCAATCATGCTTTATAATCTTTCTCTCTAATTCTGCTTTTTTTTCTTTCCCATTATTGATATCCTTTTGTTAAGGCTGATCCTAGTTCACCTGCTGATGCCTCCTCTCCTTTATCCAGGAACCCCGGGTAGAAAGAAAAAATGCTTCTATTACTTACACATTTTCATGCATAAGTCTTATACATTTCTTATACAATCTGTGTTGGGAAACGTAAGAATCAAGCTCTATTGATTCAGTAATTTCCTCTGTTATATTCCTAACACATATTTACATAGATTTTTCTTAGAAATACTTCCAAGGAGGTACTGGTTTTGTTTGTTTGTTTGTTTGTTTTTAAGATGGGTACCATCTCTGGATAGTTCTAATTTCTAGAAATTGCCACCATTTATCTTTTCCACTTACTATTTTCAGCTGGTCTTAATGGTTTACTAAGTATCTGCCATTGGTTGAAAATAGTAAAAGGCACTGGAGATTATGGTGGGAACAAATCATAGTTCCTGCCTTCACAAGGCTTGAAACTTAAAAGAGATAGGCATTGTACAAAACATTCAAAAAAACAAACTCAGATGTCAGCTGGAGTGTTCATGGTTCCATGAGATACACTTGTAAGCAGAAAGAACAAATCTGATACTAGCATTGCATCTGTTTCTTTTACTTTAAATTTTGCATTCTATTGCTTTTCATACAAGTCAAGAATGTTGCGTATAGCCTGAAATATACAGGACAGCCCATTATGAAGTCTCTGACTTTTAAAGGTATAACACTTTTCTACTCCAATAGAGATTAAAAAGTTGAAGAAGAAATAACATTTGTCTCATTGTAGGTTTATAGCAGCATCATTGACCTACAGTTGAAAGATGCAAGAACAAAGGATTCCAGCTCCAATACTTTTGCAACAACCAGCAACATCCCTTCATGTTTCAGTCTAAAAGAAATCTGAACTCTAATTCAGCTAAGATGGTTCTTTGGGACACTAATCCACCATCTTCTCAGTCTGCTGGCTTTTCAAATAAAGTCACTATTCCTTATCCCAACACCTTTCGTTTTACTTGCCTGCCACATAGTGAGCAGTACAGGCTTGGACTCAGTAACACACTAAGTTTGACTCTCATTCTGTACCCAGGTGTCCACCATTTCCCTCTGGAGGGATGCACATTGCTGGACCTTTGCTGCAGTTTTGTCCCCATAATTGACCTATTTCTTTCCTGTTACTCTCTTCTACGGTGGGTAATGCAGATGGGAAACATCACTTTCCCTTAATTTCCATGGAGAGGCAAGCAAAAGTCACAAAGCTCCTCTGTAATTACAAATCATAAGTTAGTTCTATAAAGGAAAATAATAGATATCATGATAGAAAATAACCAAATATGTGTTATTTGCTTTGACGGATCAAGAAAACCTCTCTGAACCATTAAGTTAATTCTGAGTCTTTGGGACAATCTAGATTTTATATAACTCCTTTTTTGCAGATCAGACATGCAAATATTTGAAGTCAGTTTCTCAGAGAACTTTATCCTTTCCTCTCCCTGGGAAACCTTCAACTTTTTCTTAACTATTAACTTTTTCTTAACTATTCTTCTCAGTTTTATATCCAGACTTCATTATCCCGATCATCCTAAACTAGAAATACACTAACTTTTATCTCTCTGTGTAACATATACAGATTGAGCAGAAAATCCTGAATTTGGTCACTACAAAGAAGAGCAAAATCACTATCTCCCTTGATCTGTACACTGGTTTTGTTAACACAGCCCTGAGATTTTTACTTTTAAGCTGATCTATGTTAAGTTTGTAGTCAATTATTCACCAGTTTTCTCTTAATTTATATTGCAAAACTGAAGTCTATAAATGATCTTTAATATCTATCATTATACTTTACTAAATATAATACCTAAGTTATTCCTCAAAGAGTTGTGACATCTGAAAATTAAACACTTGGTGTTTATAAAAAACTGCCAACAAACTGATATAACCCTGAAAGTAAAAATACTTTGCATAATGTTTTATACCTAAACATGATCAGCTATCTATTCCCTCTTTTGTATTTTTCAGCCATTATAATGACTTCTATACAAAGATAAAATACTCCAAAATCAAGATTTTTTTTTCTTTTAACGGCCCACATGCTGCAGAAGGAAGTTCCCAGGCTAGGGGTCGAATTAGAGCTGCAGCTGCAGGCCTACACCATAGCCATAGAAACTCAGGATCTGAGCTGTATCTGTGACCTACACCACAGCTCATGGCAACACTGGATCCTTAACCCACTGAGAGAGGCGGGGATCAAACCCATGTCCTCATGGGTGCTAGTTGGGTTCATAACCCTCTGAGCCACAACAGGAACTCCTGGGATGATTTTTATAGCCATACAGCTAAATATGATCTAACTACACTTATTTTATCTTATTTTATACTTATTTTGTAAACAATATTTTTTTCTTGGATACAAGGATATAGTAGTTGGAATATAAGGAGAGGAGTAAATAACTGCAAAAATTCTAGGTAAGATTTATGAATATTGTGTTTAGCAGGTTTCTGTGATCGCAGTGCAAAACACCTATTTAACAATTACATGTGATTAGCTTGGAATAGCTTGCTTTATGAAATCCATGTTGGCCCATAATGATCAACCTTTAATTATCAACTCCTTACAATCATTAAAGACAAAGTTTGCCCTCCAGGAGAGATTACGGAAAGTATGTTGGGAATTTTCTTGTATGAGCTACTATTCCAGATTTATATTCTCTTCAATAGTTATCTTTAGAAATAGCCATTTTTTCACAATGTATTTAATAAAAAGAGGATTGAAAAAGTGTGGTCAGATTCACTAAAAATACTTCACGTCATTATTTAAAACTTAGTATCTTATGAAATTGTTTATCCTATTTAGGATATCCCATTTTCCAATAACAGTTTCCACAAGAACAGAAGTAAAATAATCCAGTTTGAAAATCATTATTAATATGTCTGATGATTTTATTTTTATTAAAGTTTGCCCTTACCATCACAGAGAAATATATTAACATTAAAAGAAAATAACTTCACAAACAAAGGTACTACCTGATATCAGATAGATTGGGTATTCACTGACATTTTCTCTCTGGGCTTGATGTTTGGAAGAGAGTCCAAGGAAACATTCAGAATTCTTCTGTTTGTATTCCATTTATGAATGTATTCCTTGCAAATATGTAACTGATCAGAAATGGTTGATATAGCTGGATATTATCTTGTTTTTTTACAATTCAATGAATCTAGAATTTTCAAAAATTTATCTAGATTTCATATGTGAAATCAACTATTATGTGTGTATGTGTCTTGAAAATAGGGTGTTCTGTTTGCATTATTTTATTTTTGGAAAATTTGAAATAATTGCAGGAAATACAGATAATTTTAGTTATATTCTTCTTATCTTTTGGCTAATATATCAATTATCAAGTCATTTATAAAACGATAATGGAAATTGTGTTTCAGTTTCAAAATAACACTACACCATAAGTTCAGATTTCATTCTCACGATTTATCATTTACATGACTTGAAGTAGATCTAAAGATGACCAAAAAATATAGTAGAAAAAAAGAACAGCTACATTTCATAGTTTCAGTTTTTGGAAAAGTCCATTTTCCACAGTTATAGTGGAAGGAGAGAGGATTATGAAACCTTAAAATACTAAATGAATTTAAGCAACAATTGTGGCCAAAACATGACATCTGTATATTTTTTGCTTGAATCACATAAATAATTATTTTATACTATTATACTCAAAGTAGTAAGAATTGGCAAAAAATAAAAACTTAAGTTGTAATGCCACTGATGAAATGTTAATTTTTAATGTGCTTTGCAAAAGACCGAGCAAAGGTGTCAAACATGATGAACTCTATGTATTACCTACAGTGATTAATAATTTTAATATTTTGTTCTTAGTCTCATCATTCTAAGCGATAACACTGACTTGGATGTAATTGCATCATTGCATAAATAAGTGTGTTAGAACTTTGCACAGTAAATATGTATTTCCATATTGGTTGCACAAATTTAAGTGGTCCTAGCATCCTAGCATAAAATTTTCGTTTTTACTTTGGCTTAGTGTCTTAAATTTCAAGATATATAAAATTAAATATTGGTTATATACTGTCAATGACGATACTGAAATCAAAATTTTGAAAAAAATTTTAAAAACAAGCAAAACATGCAAATGTAAGTACAACTAATTGCCCTGTTTCCCTAATTTACCTTTTAGAAGTAGGATATAATAAAATCTTAACTGACATCAAAATACCATGCAGGTGCCTCCAGGCTTAAATCTAAGCAACATTTGACTGTTTACCCTGCAAACATGCAGAGAGGTCATTCCTTTCCATGTCTGAGCAAGAGCACCTTGAAATCCTTTAGTTTTTTTTTTGGTTTTAAAAAAAACAACCATGAAAAGAAAAAGACAAAAACTTTAACCAGTTCTCATTGAAACAGTAGGTGTTCATGTATATTTAAATATTAGATATGGAGAAATTAAAACTATAATGTCCAGATACCAATCAACTCCATTAAATGGTACAGGTATAGGACTATTCTGAAGCACATTTTCTTCATATGTATCTGAGCTCTATTTTATATGCTTGACAAACTGACAAAATTTGTATAACACTGAAATGTCATGAAGCTTTGGAATAAATGGAAGTGATTTCCATAAAGCAAACTCATACTTAATTTATTACAGGTGTTTCTAGAGGGGAACAAAGGCAGGCACACAAATGTTGATGGTTGAAATAATCTGTTTTGACTTCTAAGTAATTTTATACATTCTAACAAAGACAATTTAGGATTAACTTAAAACAAGATGTAAGTTGTGCTGATGGGAGCCAGCAGGGATCAGAGAATCAATTTCACTCACTTAATCACTCATTCACTCAAAAATATCATTGAATCCCTACCAGTACCATGTACTGTGAATTCACAAAAGTCCATGAGCAAGTTACCTTCTTTTGAAGAGAGCCCCAGTCTAGCAGGAAATACAAAAGAACTCAATAACTGTACTGTGAAATTATAGCTACAACAATGGAACACATAGAGTGAAATCCATCCATACCTTAGACAAACATTTCAGCTCTAGTGCCAGGCACTGCTGGAGTAGCTTGGGATCTATCAATAAAGAACACCTTGCTCTGCCCTCTAGCACCTTAATTTTTAGCTAAGGGAGAGATGTGGTAAGTTATGAACATACTTAATGTGTATAATTTTTTGTAGCATGTTAGAAAATGATAAGTTCTCTTTATTAAAAAAGGCAGAGAAGAATGAAAATACCCTGTGAGTTTTGGTGGGGAGAGAAAGAGAAGGATACAATATTAAATAGGCTCTCGTGAGCCAAGAAAATAATTTGAGCAAAGACTTGGAGAAGATGAAGAAATTAGCAAAACAGATATTTGGGGGAAAAAAAAAGTATTTCAAGCAAAAAAACAAAGGGCAGAGGGAGTGTACTTACAATGTTTAAGAAATAGAAAGTGAGTGGAGAAAAAAGGGACCAAAAAAGATTTTTCATTGTTGGAAAAAATGTTAACTTGTTAATTTTGTTAAACTACAAATACAGTTTCATTAACATAGAACTCTTTCAGTTACCTAACTGCTCTTCAGTGAGCTTTGTTACGTGGAGTTTTGTTTTGTTTTTATTTTATTTTATTTTATTTTTTGGATGGGGGCACAATCATGCCATGTGGAAGTTCCCAGGCCAGGGATGGACCCACACCATAGCAGAAACTCAAGTCACTACACTGACAATGACAGGTCCTTAGCCACTAGGCCACAATTTTGTGCTTTTAATGTATTTTTCCATTAGATCTAAGTCATAAAATGTATGGGCAAAAAGTCCTTCATAATAATTCCATGGGCTATTCTTTTAATATTTTTAGAATTTGTGTTCTTATTCAATTCTGATATTGTTCATATTTTAGCAATGTTTTCCCAGTCTGTCCAATTCATCTTTTCAAGGAATCAGAAATGTCTTCTCTGTTTTTCTCCTTCCATTTGATTGATACTTTCTTACCTGATCTGTATAATTTGATTCTCTCTGCTTACTTTTTTTCCTTCTATTTACTTCCTGTGACAAATAGATAATTGATTTCAGAACTTTCTTCTTTTCTAACATAAACATTTGTCATGGTTCCTACTAAATACTATGCTATTTGCATCCCCAAATTTTGATTCATAGCCTCTTAGTCCAATTCTAATTTTCCTTATAATTTGCCAGTAGAGCCATATTTTATTTAGAAGTGTATTAATTTATAAATGTTTAAGGATTTTTCTTACAACTTCTGTTACTGATTTCCAGTATAATTCTTTCATTATCAGAACACAGACATTGTATTACTTCAGTTCTTGTCAATTTCTAGTAAATTGTTTTATGGCCTAACACTCCATCTATCTCTGAAAAATGTTCCATGTGCAGGTGGAAAGAATGCACATTCTGTTCTTGTTGTCTCAAGGACATCCTTTAGTTTAGTTCAATAATAGTACCCTTGTTCCATATTCTTACTGATTTTCTATCTACCTATTTTTTCAATCAATTATGAGAAATAAGTGTAGACTGATCTACTTTTATATTTTATCATTTTTTAAAATTCATGTTGTTTGAAGTTGTTGTTAGGTACACACATTTAAAGTTGTGACTTCTTAGTGAATTAGTCCTTTCATCATTACCTAACATTCCTCTTTATCTGCATTAATATTACTAGTTTAGATGTCTACTTTTTCTTATATTTTTGTGATTAGTTTTTTTTTTAAATTCATGTTGGCATTTTACCTCATCTCCCAGTTTTTTACTTTCAACCTGCATATGTCTTTGTATTTAAGTTGGGTTTCTCATAGATGGTATATAATTAAGTCTTGCTTTTTCATCAAATTTGATTAAGTGTAAATACTTAGACCATTTATGTTCAATTATTGATTGGGTTGAATCAAAATTTGCCATTTTGTTAGTGTTTTTTTCTTTACATGCTCCATTGCTCCTTTGCCTCATTTTCTTCTTGCATATGAAATAATATTTTTATGACTCCAATGAATTTTAATAAATGTCTATGATTCAGTGCTTAGTTTTACTATTTTATTCAAATAGTTCTCCTGATTGTGTAAAGTTTATAAAATACATCTTTAACTCATTATTTAAAAATGGTCTGCCTTCACATGTAATGTGATTACATGGTTACATGTAAAATTAACATGGTTAATTTTATTTATTTATTTGTATTTTTTGGCCTCATCCAAGCAGCATCTGTAAGCTCCTGGGCCAGGGATTGAACCCTCCCCACAACAGTGATAATGCAGGATCTTTAACCATTAGGCCACTGGGGATCTCTAAAACATGGCAAATTTTAAGCTATGCAAAGTAGAAAACATTTGGGGAGTTCCCATCATGGCTCAGTGGTAACAAACCACACTAGTATCCATAAGGGCATGGGTTTGTTCCCTGGCCTCACTCAGTGGGTTCAGGATCTGGCATTTCCACGAGCTGTGATTTATGTTGCAGATGCAGCTCGGATCCTGCGATGCTGTGGCTATGGCTATGGATGTAGGCTGGCAGCTGGAGCTCTGATTCGACCCCTAGCCTGGGAACTTCCATATGCTATGGGGCTGGCCCTAAAAAGCAAAAAATAAAGAAAGAAAGAAAGAAAGAAAGAAAAAAGGATATGACTAAGGAGACCTGAATACTGGATATGGTACTGAAGTGCATTTAGGTAACAAGAAAAAATATGCAATTCTGTATCACATTCACTTCTATGAATTCTAGGACACAATAATTTCCATCTGACTTCCTCCAGACTCCTCAGAACAAATTGCAATAGTCTTAGATTGTAAATACAACTCGTGTAAGACAAATACAACTATGCAACTAATGGGGTGTTCACTTTTACTGTCAATGTTTACTGCATTTGTACATACTTTAAAGTGTATTATTCAGTAGTAAAGATGGAAGGATGCATTCTCCAAATTGAAAATTATACATGAAATAAATACTTAAACCTTTCATCATTAACACAGCCTTGACAAACAGAAGAATATAGTTTGCTTTGCCAAATACTAAGCAATTCAAATTTATATTGTTACTTTGCAACGAGTCACCTAATTTGTAGAATACAATTCTTTGATTCCTTTATTTATAAAAGCTAAATAAAGTTTTGCATTTTATAGTGAATTCAGGAAAGTGGGTATAGACAAATTACAGTACAAGTTTTTCCCTTCTTTTCCAGTTTCTTAACATATTATGGTTACTGGGTCTATTTTTGAATGCTTGTCCTCTTTTCTGTGCCATAAGGCAATCTCCCTGGAATAGAAATATCAACCAAACATTAAAACCTATGGAAGTCTTCCTTAAGCCACTTGGAAGAGATCTGCTGAGATCATACATAGCACATGTTCCTTCTAACTGAAGGTCAGCACAGCATTAAACATGTAGCCACTCAGGATGTTTCAATATTGAAAAATAAAGTCTGAAGATATTATAATAATTAAATAAAATATTTTCATCATCCTGAAATAGGACTCCTGAGAAGACAAGCCTGCATTCAGTCACAGTGCTGCCTTTGGCAGGAATGAAAAGAAAGTCTCCAAATCTCACTTTGTTTACTATGAGACCCCAACTCCACCCAGTGTTCATCTGTTCATCATCTCCATCTTCTTTGCAGGACTAGTGCCTATGCAACACTTCCTAAGTAGAAGAATAGAATCAGATCTGATTTTCCATTTCTATCTAAGAGACTCTCAGGTCTAATCTCATCACGATTTACATATTTAGTCACGTGGGGGCCACCCTTAAATTTATTTTTCAACATCCGAACTTTTATCCAGATAAGCCTTGTAAATCCTCTAATGTGATCCAACCTCCAGTCCTTCCTTGATCATCCCAAATTCCTTCATGAGAATTATCAGTCTTTCATCAGAAAAAAATGGCCATTTCTCTAAAACTCCCAGTTAAAATGGAATAGGTTCTTTTATCCTGAAGGTGTCATCTTCCTGCTGAGGTGCAGATTAAGTCTGCATTTTCTTCCCAGCCCCTTTCTCCTACTAGGGTGGGATGAGGGACATCACTCTCTCCCAGCACCTCAGCAACACAGGCCATCAAATATGATTATGGGCTATGGCTTCTCATCATGGTCACCCATGAGCAGCCTTACTCCTTTTCTAAATCCCCCTCCTTTTCCATGATTATTTTTCGCAACTACTATACCATTTTTTAATCTCTAAAAAAACTAAACTTTTAAATTGTACAGTAAATTTACAATGGTGTGTTAGTTTCACAAATACAGCAAATGGATTAAGTTATATATATAAGATAAACATATATCCAGTTATATATATATATGAATATATATTCAGATATATATTTATAAGAATATATAGTTTTCCCTTATAGGTTATTTATAGGATATTGAATATATAATTCCCTTTGCTGTACACTAGGTCCTTGTTTACTGATTTTATATGTAGTAGTGTGTATATGCTAATCCCAAACTCCTAATTTATACTCCATTTCCTGCTGTACTCTTTGATAACCATAAATTTGTTTTCTATGTCTGTGAGTCTATTTCTGCATTGTAAATAAATTCATTTATATCAATTCTCAGCCAATAAAGAACAAAATTATACCATTTGCAGCAACATAAATGGACCCAGAAATTATCATATTAGGTATCATAAAAGACAAAGACAAATATCACATGAGATCAATTATATGTGGAATCCAAAGAAAATGGTATAATAAACATATTTACAAAACAGAAATAAAAACATATAGGAATAAACTTGAACAAGGAGGTGAAAGACATACTCTGAGAACTATAAAACATTAATAAAGGAAATTAAAGAGGAGTCAAAGAAATGAAAAAATACCCCATGCTCCTGGATTGGAAGAATTAATATTGTTAAAATGGTCATACTACTCAAAGCAGTCTATGGATTTAATGTGCTCCATATCAAATTACCCATGACATTTTTCATAGAACTAATACTAATGAAACCAATATTTATATGAAACCATAAAAGACCCAGAATTGCCAAAGAATTCTTGGGTGGAAAACAAAAAGCAGGAAGCATAACTCTCACAGACAATACTACAAAGTTACAGTAATCAAGACGATGTGTTACTGGTACAAAAACAGGTGAATGGACCAGTGGAACAGAATAGGGAGCCCAGAAATTAACCCATATACCTACAGTGGTAAATTAATCTTCAGCAAAGGAGCAAAGAATATAAACTGAGAAAAAGACAGTTATTTTAGCAAGTGGTACTGGCAAAAAGACAAATACCATATGATATCACTTGTATGTGGAATCTATGCATGCATGGGCAGCTGCATGTTAATCAATAAAACTACAACACACTCTTACACCAGGCATAAAAATAAACTCAAAATGACTTAAAGACTTAAACATAAGACATGACACCATAAAACTCCTAGAAGAGAACATAGGCAAAACATTCTGACATAAACTGTACAAATGTTTTCTCAGGTTAGTCTCTCAAGGCAATAGAAATAAAACAAAAATAAACAAATGAGACCCAATCAAACTTACAAGCTTTTGCACATCAACAGAAACCAATAAAAAAAAAAATCTACAGAATGGGAGAAAATGGTTGTAACAATGGAACCAACAAGGGTTTAATCTCCAAAATATAAAAAACAATTCATATAACTCAACAAAAACAACAAAACCCAACCCAATCTAAATGTCATCATAAGACCTACATAGACATTTCTCTAAATAAGACATGCAGATGGTCATTAGGCACATGAAAAGATGATCAACATTGCTAATTATTAGAAAAATAAAAGTCAAAACTACAATGAGGTACCACCTCACACAAGTCAGAATGGCCATCATTAAAAGTCTACAAATAATAAATGCTGGAGAGGGTGTGGAGAAAAGGGAACCCTCCTTCCCTGTAGGTGGAAATGTAAACTGATACAATCACTATGGAAAACAGTACAGTGGTTCTTCAGAAAACTGAATATAAAACTACTGTATGATACAGTAATCCCACTCCTGGGTATATCCGGACAAAACTTTCATTCAAAAAGATGTGTGTACTTGGACTTCCTGTCATGGCACAGTGGAAACAAATCCAACTAGGAACCATGAGGTTGCAGGTTTGATCCCTGGCCTCACTCAGTGGGTTAAGGATCTGGCATTGCCATGAGCTGTGGTGTAGGTTGCAGATGTGGCCTAGACCTGGCGTTGTGGCAGCTGTGGTGTAGGCTGGCAGCTGTAGTTCCAATTAGACCCCTAGTTTGAGAATTTCTATGTGCCCAAAAACCAAAAAAAAAAAAAAAAGCATAAAAGCTATGTGCACTTGTATTTTCATAGACGCATTATTGATAATAGCCAATGGAAATAACCTAAATGTCCATCGACAGATGACTGGATTAAGAAGATGTGGTATATATATACAATGGAATACTACTCAGCCATAAAAATAATGAAATAATGCCTTTTGCAGCAACATGGGTGCAACTAGAAAGTCTCGTACTAAACAAAGCCAGAAAGACAAAGAAAAATACCATATGATATCACTTATATGTGGAATCTAAAATATGACACAAATGAACCTATCTAAAAAATTTAAACAGACTCACAGTCATAGAGGACATACTTGTGGTTTCCAAGAGGGGAGGGAGAGGGAGTGGAATGGACAGGGATATCAGGGTTGGTAGATGCAAACTATTACATTTAGAATAGAGAAGCAGTGAAGTCCTGCTGTACATCATAGGGAACCATATCCAATCTCTTGGGGTAAAACATGGTGGAAGATACAATAAATGTATATATATGTATGACTGGGTCACTTTGCTATAGAGCAGTAATTGGCACTACATTTTAAATCAACTATACTTTAATAAGAAACGTTAAAATAAAACCAGAAAGAGACTCGCAGATACAGACACAAACATGGTTATCAAAGAGGATAGTGGTAGGGGGAGGTAAATGAGGAGTTTGGGACTAGCAGATACACACCACTATATATAAAATAAATAACAAGGACCCAATGTGTTCCACAATTACTATGACCAAAATCCTGGGTGATTGGAGTTCTCATCATGGCTCAGTGGTAATAAACCCAACTAGTATCCATGAAGACACAGGTTTGATCCCTGCCCTCTTTCAGTGAGTTAAGGATCTGGCATTATTGTAAGCTGCGGTGTAGGTGGCAGATGCAGCTTGGATCTGGCATTGCTGTGACCGTGGTTTAGGCCAGTAGCTGGAGCTCTGATTCGTCCCTAGCCTGAGAATTTCCATATGCCAAGGGTGCAGCCATAAAAAAGGAAAAAAAAAATTCCTGGGTGATGTCAGGCATGTGCACATGTGCTATAAGAAGGGTTAATACCAAAAACAACAAAAACAAACAAAAAACAAAAAAAAACAAACAACCCCAAAAACAAACAAACAAAAAACCACCAAATGCATATATGTGCACCTCCAGTATGTGAATGAATCTCTTTCTTGGGTGGTGAACTACTCCTGAGTGTTGGCAAGGCTGATCCCCACTTTACAGGGAATGTGGCAGCTCTGGCTCATTTGCACCATCAGGCAGCACGTCTACTAAATTTCATGTCACCACTCTGAGGAATAAGGGAATTATAAGGGAACTATATTTAGTCAGTGGCTTTATTATATCCCTTGCTTTTACTCTTTGCAGAATTTATCTTCAAACGAATAAAAGTCAATTTTCACTGGATCCAGGTTATCGTTCTTTGCAGCCTCAGAACCTGACATAGTTTAGTGTCTCTGATGTGGCTTCATCCTGTACAGTGAGCTTGTTTTCTACCTCCTAAGTCATGCTCTGCAGATGTAACTACCTGAATATTACCAATAACTGTATCATATAAAAATTTTCTGATAATTCCTCTCACCATGTCCACCTTATCCTTTCAGTACAATTTTCTAGAACTCACATTCCCACAATGTGAGTTCATTTTCACACCAATTGAGCACTCTCACCTACAGAATATTAGAGCCTTTGTGGCCTAATGTATACTCTAGTCAGTATCCCTTTTTATCTGACTCTGAGATTAAAACTAAAGTCACAGCCTTGAAGACATTTTCGGTTCCCACACATTTTTTCCTAGAGAATGTATGTGCCCAAATCTCCAATCCTAATGTATTCAACTTCCTGTCTTCCCTGCTTCTGAATCTGAACAAATACATACTGCTTTTCATACTCTAAATTCATCACCACAACTTCAAGTGTGCCCCCAATTCTATTATAAAATACTGTTATTTTTCATGGATCATTCATCTACCCATTCTCAGAGGGCTATTTAAAATTTCTCATCTCTCTATTAATATTCAACTCATTCCTCCTTCCTCACTCTCAGCTGATCTTTGCCTCTTAGGAAATTGAAAACTAACAAGTGAATTTCATCAATGTATTTCTAAATCCAACAACTTATCCAGATTTAGATACATGTACCTTTTTATAATAGATGTATTTCCCACACTCCAATGTAAAGCAAAACTCCATCTGTCATACGGTCCTTCCTATGAAAGGGTTTAATTCCACATTAACTTTCTTCAACTTCATCCACTTTCTTTGATGGAATATTGTCTCATCAGCCTACAAATATGCTTTGTTAGTAGTCATTCTTAAAAAAAGATATCCATATTATTTGCCACTTAACCCCTTCTCTGTTCTTTATCCCACTAACATTTCTCATAAGACCTTTTTATGCTTTGTGTTTTATTCCTCATGTTCTATTCGGTCTTGTTAGCACTTAATCAAGCTCCCATTCTAACACAACAAAAAGCAGATTAGAGGTCTAATCCAAAATGTTATTCTCAATGCTCAAGTATCTGCCAGTGTTTATTTCTTTTCTCTGTCTGCATTCAATTATTCCCTTGGAGAAACTGTCTAGTCCATGGTGTTAAATATCATCTGTATTCTGTGGCATCTCAATTTACATCTTTTTACCTGGCCTCCCCCATGCAGTCCAGGCTCTTACCCAGCTGCCTGCTCTGCAATGTCATTTGAATACTTAATAGGCATCTTCATCTCTATATGTCCAAAGAAGCTCTGTTAATTTCCAATCTTCCTCAATATTTGTCTTCTACATTATTCTCTCTATCAATCAATAGCAATTTAATCACATACTTGAATCATCTTTGACTATTCTCTTTCAACATGCATTTATCTGAAAATTCTGTCCTCTCTTAAAAATACATGCAGAATATGAGTGTATCTCACCGCTTATGTGATCTTTTCTGCTTCTCTGTGTTTTAAAACTATGCCTGATCTTTCCTTCTCTGGTGCAGGGATGTCAGCATCATAGCTGGTGACCAAGGAAACCTGGAAATTTAGTGGGGTCAAGAGGTGCAGAGGAGGCTGTGAGGCAGCGGCAGGGAGTTAGCATGAGGCATGGGTGGTATGTAGCTAGAGCTGTTGGAGATGTCTGTCATTCTGGTAGGGTTGATATACTGGTATACTAAAAATAAATAAATAAATTGTGCAAATAAGTAAAAAAGGTGACAGTTTTCTCATTATGGAGAAGGAATAATATACAGGGAAATATGGATACATATATAAACACATATTAGAGACACAAATCCATAAGCCCATAAATACACACAGATAACTAGTGCAATAGATATTATACACAGACACACGCATATACAAACACAATGAACCAGGTCTTGCTTCAACACAATCTAATCATCAACAGGTGATTCTAGAGCTGTGGCAAGAAAAGGTCAAGTTGAATCTGGAACATCTTATTCCAAAAGCAAAAAAGTGCTAAAAAAAATCAGGAGGCTGTGTCAAAAAGATACAAAAGCTGGCTAGAAGTGGGTCTTAATGGCAAAACCACATTCACTATCAAGAAAAACATTTCATGAAATAGGAATTCATGAGTCTCTATGAAAATAAAGAATAAATGGCAAATAAAGGGAAGCTCTTCACTGCAGAAAAGTACCAAAAAACACATATAGGAAGAATGACATACATAAGAAAATCATTAGTGGCAAACATAGAGTGTGGTTGATTAGGGTGGGAGTTAATGATGGATGGTGTCTGAGCACTATGTGTCTGAATATCTTCTCATGTTGTGCTGGGTCAACTGTAATGGAAAACAGCAATGACTCACAGTGGAGATGTTCAGCAGATACTGATATAAGAATACATGATATGTCTTGTCATAAGGAGCTACTGGGTAGACACATGATGGGGACCAAAACTTTCTAATCTGTACAAAGAGGAGGGATGTGGAAGAAGTGAGAAGTTGCAGGTTGAAGGAACTTCAGGGGACAGAACAAGTGAACACAGCATATACTCTAGGATGGATGTGGACCAGGAAAGGAAAAGAGACATTGATGGAGGGACTGGGGATATTTGCATGCAGTTTGTTGACTTGGTAGCAGTGTGGCACCAGTGTGGACTTCCAGCTTTGGAGGGTTGCATGGGGAGAATATTGGTCAACCTTCTTGTCCATGGCAGATTCACACTGGAGTGACCAGTGATAACACATCAAGTTTGCGTTTTTCTGATAAATGATTCCTAAAAAGGAATATCTGAAGGAGATACAGTAGAAATGTGCAGTGATAAAACAAGTTATAAAAAATCATTTTAAGATGTAAAAAATACTTTGACTTCAAGAAAAGAACAAAAAAAGAGCAAAGCACCCTGATTTATTTTATCTGACAATTACATTGTACATACCGAATATATAAAATGCAAATATTCTCTTCCCAATTTAAAAGTGTGACACTTGAATTTCCAGTGATAAAACTATTGAACAAGACACTATCAGTCTATTGACCTATAAATTTATCATGAAAAACTACTGTAAGACTGAAGCCATATAAATACAGAAGATGAGACATAGAAAAATCATATATATATATATATATATATATATATATATATATATATATATATATATATATTTTAAATTTTCAAATTCTGGTTTTTTTTTTGCCTAGATAGTCAGATAAATGTACTTACTTTGGCTTTTCCTAGCTGGTCTATTAACTCTACTTAATAATAATCAAGAGGGAATGAATTTCTGTGTTAATGATGAGGGTGCAGGTGGATGCCTTAGAAATGCAGGTGTTTGAAATGAACACCTAAATGTCTCAGACATCTGGCCCAGCTTCTGTGGAAGCTGTCAATTCCATTCCCAGCTGGAATCATGCTGGAATGTACAATTACCATAAGACTTTCAGCAAGAGACAGATCTATTTCTATGAACAGAAGTCATCCAACTAGAAATTCCCAGAGTCTGAGTCAACACCAATCTAAAAAGGAAGTTCTAGGAAACCAATAGAAGGTTCCATGTTTCTCTTTTATTAAAAAGGAAGACTTTCCTGTAAGTAGAAAAATGTAGGTCTCTTTTTACATCATAAGCTAACATGGTCCTAAAAATCATACCTTTTTACCTTCTATCTAATCTACTTTCCCTAACTTTTTAATGCATGATGTTATAACATCATAATTTCATGGGCCATCTTTGAGCGCCACTAGTAAATTATGACCAATAATTATCCAATCTAATGAGTATTTTCTTTTTAAAGATGAATCTGGTGGAATGAATATAATAAAATGCATATTGTTAAATAATGGCAGTTATAGATTGTGAGAAGGTATTCCAGGTTGCTTCCAAATTAAGTCATTAAAAACATTTTTTTATTGCATGGATGCATATAGATAAATCTTCCTTATTGGCATAAGATAACAAAGATTTAAACAAACATTTATTGAATGCTTACTCAGTCTCCTTATTTGTGTGATGTGGATGATAATAGGACATGCTTTATAGAGTTGTGAGGATAAATGAGTTAAATACTTAATAGATAATAAGTGCTTGATGTGTTAGGTATTAGCAATATTATTCTAGATGATGTTGACCTAGACACAAATTTCATACTCCCTTTCCTGGGAAATTCACATAAATGTATACAGAGAGTGAGTTATCTATGAATTCAAATCAAAATATATTTATTACTGCCCAACTCTCAATAAGATTCATTATATAAAAAGACTAATCTGAGGACTTTGGACTGCCTGAATGCAGCATGTTGCATGTTGCTGAAAACAGTAGATAAATAGATTGTTGCATGGAATTGAGGAAAAAATAAAGGCATATGTTGGCCTTAACAAGTTTCCTCAAAATCCCTAAAAAAAGAGAGAGGATAGGTAGAAGAAAAACAAAGTCTTAGAAAAGATTAATAGCGATCAAGATGAACTTTTAGTGGTTTGTTGTGAAGAACAGGCTTTGGAATAAGATGAAGCTATTGAGAATGAAAGCTAGTTAGCCTGGATACGTAACTTGGAGAAATGGAAAGAACTTGAGCAATTTATTATAAGCCATTCTGAGGGACCATCACCTAGCTTCTGTTTGAGTGCTTATCTTGTTGTCACATGGTGTGAGCCTTGGGTCAGTTCAATAACCATGTCTATTACAACTGCACTCAAGTTACTGGATCAAGCTATTCAGCAAAGCAGAGAACAAAATCTTGTGGCCAACATCTGAATCAACCTTTGTTAATCAATCTTTGCTGATTCCAGTAACAGCAACCAGAATGTACCTGTGATGCATTTATTTAACCCACAAATATCCTCTTGCTCATTGTGGTCACTGGGACATTATTCCCTAATGCATTAACATCTCTCTGGAGTTGTACCTCAGGGAAATGTAGGAGGATGCATAATACGTAATTTCTTCCATAGGAGACATTTGAGTTAGCTCCTAATTAACCCCAAGAAATGTTAATGATACATTCATGAAAAAGTGTTTATTGGGTGTTTACCATACTCTTGTAAAGGCTGTGCCTTGCAATCTAAGATAATGAAATATTTATCATAAAATTTCATTATATATTATTTATATGTTACAGTAATTATGCAGATTTTTCAAGGGAGGCAATTCTATTCTTAACTATTTTTACTACTCATTCAATGAATAGATGTGAATAAAGACAATGAAAGAAATAAAATATCTATTGATCTTTTATTCTGATTCTGAAAATTCAAACATCACTTAAGAAGTATTATGTCATATAATTTTAGTAATTAATTAAGGTAAGCATTAATATTCTTATTTAGCAGCTAACTAAACAAACTAAGAATCAAAAAGATTAAATGACTTTCCCAAGGTCACATAGCTTTCGGGTAACACATTTGGTATTCAATGCACTGTTTTTATGAATTAGAAGCTATAATTTTTACATTGTGCTATTTCCCAGGTTTTAATTGCAGAACTATGGAAGTGCTAAAGGATGATGAATAATGTAATAGGAGCTTCAAGATGGACATTTGTCCATCAATTCTGAATTCATTAATCTTTGAAACCCAGTAGTGAGCACTCAAAACTCTGCCTAGATTTTCTCAAAGTCCTTTAATAATTTCTGTATACTTCTTAGCTTCAGAGAGGTTCAGTTTCAAAGGCCTACCCCTGCAACTTCTCGTTAAAGGACTGTTCTCACGCTGTTAGAGTTTGTCCCTATTTACTGAAAACTAGAAGTGCCTGGGAATCCCTTCAGGGTGCAGTTCTCAGCAAATGGCTGGAAAAATCTCAGCTGCTTTGCCTTGAAGTGGAAGAATATACTGTATTTTTCACTCTGGATTGCTCTATCATACCTCGTTACCCAAGTAATTAGGCTCCAGACTTCTCTGCCCTCCCGCCCAAGCTGTTAATCCTCATTCCTCTATAATAGATCAGTTCTATTACATCACTTCTGTGTGACATTTAATTCACTTCTCAACCCTCTGACAAGCCACTGCTGATGTAGTCACCTTATTTTATATAAGTGATGTAGTCAACTTATTTTATATAAGTTGTTGCTGTTTTCCAAGCTCTAGGGCCTTTCCAGGTAATAAATTCTGAGTTATGTATGTGCTTGCATATTAACAAAATTCCCCTTATCCAGCCTTCTGTTCTCATGACCTCCTCTTCTAAAACCGTTAATATCCAATTCTAGGTATGTTTTCTTTCTATACCTCTTCTGATAAATAGTCCCTCCACTTTCCCTGCTAGCAAGGAGAGCATTACCAAATCAAGCCATGCTGAGACTTGAATCTAGTTAGGGATGGTGAGGATGAATTAGATAAATGGGACTCAGTAGGAGACACTCTAATGGAACTGGCTCCATAGCACTGACAAGTATCAAAGCATTTCAGAATAGCATAGGTTAGGCAGATAGAATTGCCTTTCATCAGCAGCAAGGTAAGAACAGCAGCTATGGTCTTTTGAACCTCAGGGAAATTTAGCAATGGTTAACAGAGTATATAGTACTGGCACTGAGTTAATGGGTGGTTGAGGATAGTATTGCTGATACCCATAATCAAAACATATCAAGAATGAATGAGCAGGAGGCTAATGTCAGTTGCCTCTACTCAGTTTTTAGACCTCTAACAGTTCCCAAAACCAGAATCAGTTCTACAAAAGAGAGACAACACCTCAGCAAGTGAATACTGCAATGAGGGCCCCAGTCCTGTCTCCAAAGATGGTTACCACCATTTGTTCCTATTTTTTAAGGATGATTGGATACAGAGTTTGAGCTGATGCTGACACCTGGGGATCCATAGCAACATTGTTGCATTCTATTATAAAGAAGTCAATGGAAGCAGATAATAGATGGAGTCCTGGCCTAAATATATCTCACATTGGCTCTAACCCATCCACAAACACACAAGGAGATTATTCTCTCTAATTTCAGAATGCACAGACCAGCTGGATGTGTTTTTTTTTCCACGTATTTATTTATTTTTAAAAATTTTTATTATAGTTGATTTACAATGTTGTGTCAGTTTCTGCTATACAGCAAAGAGACCCAGTTATACATAGATGTCTACATTATTTTTCTCACATTACCTTCCATCATGTTCTATCACAAGTGATTGGATATAGTTCCCTGTGCTGTATAGAAGTACCTCATTGATTCTCTGTTTTAAATGTAATAGTTCATATCTACTAACCTATAACTCCCCATCCATTCCCTTCCCTTCCCCTCCCCAACTCTCACAGTGGTTCTTTGATATGCAGAGTAAGAGGTAATATAGTAGAAAAAGCCAAGTGGAAAATGGCTTCTCCAAGATAATAAATTTTAAAAATAATGTTAATACCTAATTTCAAATGGCATTGGTTCATGTATAAAGATTTTTAAGGATGCTGGGTCATAGGTGTCATTATTTCCCCAATTAATTCAACAATATAGAATGTGAAAACAATGAATAGATCATAGTGGATGTCACTAATTTATCACAGTATTCTCAATAGCAGTTACTGTTCAGTAATTGTGAATAACTAGGGTAATTTCACTACAGCATTTCCTTTTGTTTTTTTTTTTTACATGGATATTGATCTGGCAAGTGTATTTTCAATATTGATTGTGAGGGAAGAATAGAAGCAATTCACAATCAGTTGGAAAACAATATATTCAAAGGCATGCACCAGGGCTTTAATGTTATATTATATTGTGATACTCTTATTCTCTATCATATTATATTCTGTATACAAATAAAGGTACTTGACAATCTGAAGACTATATAATATTGACCTAGTTTACTGATGAGATAATTTGATAATTTGACCTAATGAAAAAATAGAGACAATCACGCTGTTTTCTCTGGCAAGACACTTGTGCTCTAAAAGGTTCTCCAGATCAATGGACATTTGACCATGGTATCCACCAGTCTTACCATTTCAACAACACCCAGAGCCTCAAGCCTCATGGAGCATTGGCAAAGCTTCTTTAAGGCACAGGGAATGCATCATCATAAACAGTACTGTCACTCAGGATGTGATATACTCTTTTAACTCTTGGCCATAAAGTGGTAGAATCCACGGGTCTAGGAGTGAAGTGGCCCTACTCACCATCACATTCAGAGACCCACCTAGTGCTTGCCAGTTCCACTGCTTTAATGTCTTGGGTCCAGAACTCCTGTACTCCAAACTGGGGATCCTTCCATTGTGAACTGAGAACAAGCTTTGCTAAAAGTAAAGCGGTGGTTCTCACCCAGTCATCTGGGCTCCTTGTTTCTGTACACTAGAAAACAAAGACAGGAATCCCTGTGCTGCCCAGGGCTGAGCCTCATGAGAAGGCAGGATTACTGGTATGTAATATGAGCAGGGACAAGCAGGCCTGAAACCCCAGGGATGCAGTAGAATGAACTATGGTGTTTCCGTGCACAGTTTTAACTACAAAGAGATATGCATCATGACAATGACCCGATGAGACACCATAACTAGGATAAATGACTGTTTTCCATTTCCCTGCTCCCTGGACAATCCACCTAGACTAACAGAAGCCATCCTGGAAGACGAGGATGATCTAAAATGTTTGCAGAGCACGAAGATAATGAGCATGAAGTATAATCTTAAGACAAACTACAAAAGTCTAGACAGTAACATACACCACCTCCCCTCTTCCTATATATTTTCAGCCAAAAGAGTTACCAACAATAACTGGAGATGCTGTGGTTTGTTTTTTGTTTTGATTTGTTTTGTTTTGTTTTGCTTTTTAAGGCTGCACCCATAGCATATGGAAGTTCCCAGGCTAGGGATCAAATCAGAGCTCTAGGCGCTGGTCTATGCCACAGCCACAGCAACATGGGATCTGAGCCACATCTGTGACTTACACCAGAGCTCACAGCAATGCTGGGTCCTTAACCCACTGAGCAGGGCCAGGGATCAAACCCACATCCTCCTGGACACTAGTTGGGCTCATTACCACTGAGCTACAATGGGAACTTCTTCCATGGGGGTTTAGAGTGATCTTAGTGTAGAAGCCAGTGGGAAGAGAGACATCAATTTTATTATCTTTGCAAAGAAACAACCTTTGGTGTCATTGATTATTTTTTGATTTTCTACTTCAGTTTTCTATTTCCCCTACTTCAATGATTCCTTCCTTCTGCTTCCTTTGTGTTTAGCTTGCTCTTCTTCATTTTTTTTTAAAGGAAGTTTAAGTTATGCTTTGACATCTTATTTTATTTTATTTTATTTTCCCACTGTACAGCAAGGGGATCAAGTTATCCTTACATGTATACATTACAATTACATTTTTTTCCCCACCCTTTGTTCTGTTGCAACATGAGTATCTAGACAAAGTTCTCATAGTTGGTCCGAAGGTTGTGGGTTATTGTTAATCTGTTTAACTTTGCTTTGACATCTTTAGTGAGGTTCAACAATTTCTTCATTCTTATCTGAAATACTCTTTGAAATTTAAATCAAGGTAACTTGGCATTTTAAAAGAATTTACATAGCTCTATAGTAAAAATCCTAATTTTATCCAGGCATTTCTTTCTACATACATATATTTATACAATGTGAACTTTGATTCATTCTGAAAGATGGGAGTTTACTCAATGATATTAAATGTTTCATAAAGTACATATGTAATTTTAACAAACATTTAAAGTATTATTAAAAACAGAAATATGTTTAATGATAGGCCTAATCAGCTCAACTCATCATCTAATCCAAATGATTTAGACTTAAAAATAGTCCAAAGCTTATGATTACTTGATGCAACTTTTATTTTTCTTTTCATTACCTAAAACATGAACACTTCAAAAAGCTACCCTTACTTTGAACAATTTATTGTATCTGTCTTCAATTTATGACGGTTTAGAAGGTATATTCAACATGCTTTAAAAAGTAATTGACAGAGTGTGGGCCAAGGTGGCAGATCAGGAGGACCCTGAGTTCATCCCTCCCCATGGTCATACCACGGTCACAGCTATTTACAGAGAAGGAACCTATAGGAACAACCTAAAGACTAGAGCTGAAGCTGAGAGAAGGAACCAGGATGAGATGGGCAGTAGTGGCATAAAAGTGCAGTCAAGTCCCACATCTGTGGGTCAGTGACCCCCAAACAGAAGGATAATCACAAATGCAGAGGTGCTCCCTAAGAAGCAAGGGGTTCAAGCCCCACCTTAGATTCCCCAGCCCAGAGGTCCTGCACCAGGAAGACAAGCCCCCAAAATGTCTGGGTTGGAGGGCCAGCAGGGTTTGCACATGGAATAACTGGAAGGTTATAGGAATCAGAGATTCTACTCTCAAAGAGCATGCACAAAATCTCATGTCACAACACAGAGGCAGATATTTGAAATGAGCGTGGGTGAGAACCACTTGCTGATCTCGGGGAGCCTCCTGAGAGGCAGGAGGCAGCTGGGACTCCTCTTGGAACAGAGAAAATGGCAACAGCGATTTTGCGGAGCTCATGAGGCCATTGCTACTGGCAAGCATCCTTTAAAGACCTCACTCTAGACCATTAGTGCCAGGTCTTACCCACCCACCAGCAACAGCCCCAGCACACCTTAGCTGCAGAGTCAACTGCCCTGGGGCCAGGCCCACCCACTTGGTGAACTGGCAGCCACGGTCCAAGCCAGGGCCCAACAGCCCTCTGGGCTGGGAGCCACCCTGCCTACAAGCTCACCCACAGTACTCAGCATCATCACAGCAGAAGGCTTCATTCAATTTCATTTCTGGATATTTACGCAAAAAATCAAAAACTCTAATTTGAAAAGATACATGAAATTCGATACTCATTGTAGCATTATGTGCAGTAGGCAAGATATGGAAACAATCTGTGTCCATTAATAGGTGAATGGAAAAAGATGTGGTTTACATATACAATGGAATAATACTCCACCATAAAAAGAAGGGGATCTTACCATTTGTGACAACATGGATGGATGTAGAGGAAATTATGCTAAATGAAATGTTACAGAGAAAGACAAACACCAAAGGATCTCATATGTGGAGTCTAAAAAACAAAATAACTATATTTAGTCACTTATGATGGAGCATGATGGAGGATAATCTGAGGAAAAGAATGTATATATGTATGCATGACTGGGTCACTTTGCTGTACAATGGAAAATTGACAGAACGCTGCAAACCAACTATAATTGAAAAAATAAAAATCATTAAAAAAATAAACAAAGAAACTCACACACTGAAAAAAAAAAAAACAGACTCATAGATATAGAGAACACACAGGTGGTTGCCAGAAGGGGGGTGGTTGGCATTAAGAGGTAAAGATTTTCAGTATGTAGTAAATATTATGCATAGCAAATAAGTCATATAGGGATGTAATATACAGCATAAGGACTATGGTCATTAATACTGTAATAACATTGTATGAGGAAATATGGTTACTAAACGTATTGTGGTCATTATATCATAGTGTTTGCAATGTCACATAATTATGCAATATACCTGAAACTAACATATATTGTACATCAAATAATTTCAATTGAAAAATTTCAGATATCTTCATTATAACTATAATACTGTTTTTTGCTTTTGTTTTTGTTTTCCATTTTTTTTTTTGCTGTTTTTTTATTGGGGGGGGGGCTGTACCTGTGGCATATGGAAGTTCCCAGGCTAGGGGTCAAATCAGAGCTGCAGTCTAGACCACAGCCACAGCAATGCAGGATCCAAGCCACATCTGCAGCCTATGCTGCAGCTTGCAGCAACGCCAGATCCTTAACCCAATGAACAAGGCGAGGGATGGAAAATACATTCTCATTGACACTAGTTGGGCTCTTAACCTGCTAAGCCACATGGGAATTCCCCAAAATTTTAATAAAAGTATAGGAGAGACCATCAAAAAGAAACAAGTTGATTAGCTATCATATAGCAGTTTCAATGAATGAAACAAAAATTGACATTGTTTGTTTCAGTACATTTAAATTTCAAATTTTTATACACAAACATATAAAATAATATAAAGATACAATTTTGGGGGCATTTATTACCCAGATAATTAACCCAAGGACACTTCTCTTTATTTCAAGCTATGAGAGTCTACTAAGAATATGAGGCTGATAAATAACGGGGCATACAAAAAAAAAAAAAAAAAAAAGGAAGAAGAAACACTCAGAATTAGGAGAACAAATATATATTATTTCATTTTTCTCTGATTATGAATTCAGTGCTACTCTGTCCCAGAGTCTGTATTAACTGGGTTCCATAACTAGAAGAGTCTTAGACCCTAAAAGTTAATAAGATAAATTCTTAGGTTCAGAGGAAGCTTAAAAGACAAGAAAAAAAATATTTTCTTTGAAATGATCCTGTGTTTAATGAACATAAACACTTTGTTCTGTATGAATCTGAAAGGGTAGAAAAAAATAAATCTAAAGTGGTGGTTAGAGGCCAGTTCATAAACTTAGAGAGAATGTGAAAATATCAAAATATGTGAAAGTATCAAAAAAATGGCTTTTTTTCCCCTTTTTTTAGGGCCACACTCATAGCATATGAAAGTTCCCAGGCTAGGGGTCCAATCAGAGCTACAGCTGCTAGCCTATGCCACAGCCACAGCAACTCGGGAATCCAAGCCACATCTGTGATCTACACCACAGCTCATGGCAATGCCAAATCCTTAACCTACTGCATGATGCCAGGGATCTAACCCACAACCTCATGGTTACTAGTTGGATTCGTTTCCGCTGTGCCACAATGGGAACTCCTAAAAAAGGCTTTGAGAGACAATCACGTTAACAGTTTCAAAGGGACCAGACTATCTGTCTACATGTGTAGTATAAATATGATTAATAGAACTTTTGGGTGAACAAATCTTTAGGCAAATTAATAATTAATTAACCATCATTACGCAAATTTGTTTTAGGTAAACTGGCTTTCTCCCAATTCAGTGTGTCTAACGTACTTTTACTTAACATCAACTTCAAAATAAGGATGAAGTCTTTGTAATCAGCGAACTTTCTTTAATACTGAAATAAAGAGGACCAGGTATGAGCAACCAAAATGTCAAATCAAGTAAGTAATTTAGATTGTGCTTTTTACGAACTCCTCTGAATGAGGCATTTCTCTGTGAAATGAAATGTCCCACACGGACTATTTTGAGATAATTTTTGACAAGCAATGGTACAAAGCTTAAATTTTTTTCAGCTTAATAGTATCTTTTCCCATCTAAATGTCACCACAATTTAGAATCTCAGTAAAACATGTGTGATGTATTTTACAGTACACACAGTCCTTAAGAAGAATGATATAGTTCTAACTTGTCTTGACACAACTCAACTATCCTAAAATAGATGATCTCTGTTTAGGGTTATTAACATAGTTTAGTTTTAAATTAGGTATGGCATAATTATAGTTGTGTCTTGTTTTCATCTTTTGCCAAAACAAGAAGTTCTGATTTCAAGAAGCCAGAAACAGACCATCCATAGTGAAGATTTGATGTATCATTCAGCTGGTATTGGAATCCAGCACATGAGTGTGCATTTGTGTTGCCTCTTTGTGTGTGTGTGTGTGAGAGAGAGAGAGAGCAAGAAATTGATACCTGAAATTCTCACAATTACCTAAATCCTCCTCCCAATATTTATGAAGATAATAAAAAAGCCATGTGCACCGATCATGCTATAATTTGTTCCTATAAGATGATTTCCCTGACTTAATTCAAGAGATATATCCTACTTTAAGACATTTTCACCAAAAGAAATTGAGAATTCAATAAGGTAAAGGACACAGATCCTTCCAGACAGGAATGTTATACACCTTAATATAATGCAGTAATGCCAAGGGGAATGGAAAAAGTACTCCAAACCCCCTAGACAAAGCCTGCTGCCATGATCAGACCCCATTCTGACACTTGGTCTGGAAGATGAACTCTCTACTTGATCTGTCTACCTTTTCTCTTTTTCCAATATGATTTATCACAGAATACTGAATATAGTTCCCTGTGCTATACAGTGGTTCTCATTGTTTAACCATTCCATATGTAACAGTTTGCTGATCTGTCTACTTTTGATGTTGATTTTTTTTTTTTTTGTCTTTTTGCCATTTCTTGGGCCGCTCCCATGGCATATGGAGGTTCCCAGGCTAGGGGTCGAGTCGGATCTGTAGCCACCGACCTACGCCAGAGCCACAGCAACGCTGGATCCGAGCCGTGTCTGCAACCTACACCACAGCTCACGGCAACGCCGGATCGTCAACCCACTGAGCAAGGGCAGGGACTGAACCCGCAACCTCATGGTTCCTAGTCGGATTCGTTAACCACTGCGCCATGACGAGAACTACTGATTTATTTTTTAATTGAACTATAGTTGATTTACAATGTTGTTAGTTTCAGATGTACAGCATAGTGATTCAGTTAAACATACACATATATACACATAAATTTCTTTTCATATTCTTTTCCATTAGAGGTTATTACAAGATACCAAATATAGTTCCTGTGCTATGTAGTAGGTCCTTGTTGTTTATCCATTTAAATACAATAATGTATATCTCTTAATCCCACAATCCTAATTTATCCTCCCTTCTTTCTCCTTTGGTAACCATAAGTTTGTTTTCTATGTCTGTTGGTCTATTTCTGTTTTGTAAATAAGTTCATTTGTTGATGCCAATTTCTTAAGTACAGAGGTCAATTACTGCCTCAGGTTCATAGATCCATAATAATATCTAGTGTTATTTTAACTAATGATTTTGTAAGACCAGCAGAAATCATTCATGGAAAACACCACAAATTACAATGTGAAATGAGAATTACATGCAGTTAATATGATTAAAATAATGTATTCAGGAAGCTTACACATCTACTCTATTTGCTCACTAAGGACCATGGAGGTTGCTTAGGAAGATATGTGCTTACTCTCCTGTTTCCTTTTGGTTATTCTATTCTATTCATCCAAACAGTCCCTTGTTTGGATGATCTGCTTGAGGCTATAAAGAACATTCCCATGAAGTAAATAATGAAAAAAGGGCCCCTGGTTTTTCTTTTTTGTTCAAGAGATGTTAAGGAACTGTTCCTTTATATAAACCCCTTCTTTCCATTTTTCTTAATTATATAACATTAAAATATAAAATAATACAAGTTTAAACTAATAAAACGGTCACAAATGTTGAGATAATGTTTACAATATAGGCCAAATAAAGCTAAAATTGCAGAGAACAATGCTGCCAGGTTGAGCAGTAAGTCGAGTTTAATTTGTATCTCCTGAAGGAGACAAAGGAAACAAACAACTGCAGTCACTAAAAAACTTGGATTTTCACATTCAGCTTGATATTTGCAAACTGTCTTTCAGAAGAAAGAAATCTAGCCATGATTTAATAAGGCAACCCCATATAGCTGACCCCACAGGCCATGTGAACCAGCCAAATGACCTTTGCTCCCATCACCTTCCCATGAACCAACTACTACTCTCACTTTAAGAATTTTCCAAGTGTCTCTTTTAAGTAGAGCTTTGTCTGGATAGATGCCCAAGAGTGGGATTGCGGGGTCATATGGAAGTTCTATGTATAGATTTCTAAGGTATCTCCAAACTGTTCTCCATAGTGGCTGTACCAGTTTACATTCCCACCAGCAGTGCAGGAGGGTTCCCTTTTCTCCACAGCCCCTCCAGCACTTGTTATTTGTGGATTTATTAATGATGGCCATTCTGACTGGTGTGAGGTGGTATCTCATGGTAGTTTTGATTTGCATTTCTCTTATAATCAGCGATGTGGAGCATTTTTTCATGTGTTTGCTGGCCATCTGTATATCTTCTTTGGAAAAATGTCTATTCAGGTCTTTTGCCCATTTTTCCATTGATTGATTGGTTTTTTTGCTGTTGAGTTGTATAAGTTGCTTATATATTCTAGAGATTAAGCCCTTATCAGTTGCATCATTTGAAACTATTTTCTCCCATTCTGTAAGTTGTCTTTTTGTTTTCTTTTGGGTTTCCTTTGCTGTGCAAAAGCTTTTCAGTTTGATGATTATTCACAATAGCCAGGACATGGAAACAACCCAAATGTCCATCGACAGATGATTGGATTCAGAAGATGTGGTATATATACACAATGGAATACTACTCAGCCATAAAAAAGAATGACATAATGCCATTTGCAGCAACATGGATGGAACTAGAGAATCTCATACTGAGTGAAATAAGCCAGAAAGACAAAGGCAAATACCATATGATATCACTTATAACTGGAATCTAATATCCAGCACAAATGAACATCTCCTCAGAAAAGAAAATCATGGACTTGGGGAAGAGACTTGTGGTTGCCTGATGGGAGGGGGAGGGAGTGGGAGGGATCGGGAGCTTGGGCTTATCAGACACAACCTAGATTAGATTTACAAGGAGATCCTGCTGAATAGCATTGAGAACTATGTCTAGATACTCACGTTGCAACAGAAGAAAGGGTGGGGGTAAAAACTGTAATTGCAATGTATACATGTAAGGATAACCTGACCCCCTCGCTGTACAGTGGGAAAATTAAAAAAAAAAAAAAAAGAATTTTCCACTGACTGGAGACATGTTTCTACAATATTTTCTTAGCCTCTTTGTTTCTATTTTCTATGCTGAAATCTCTATCTTGTCCTGCTTTATTTTACCCCATATTCCTGCTTGAAAAACAGTCACAGTGCTGGTAAATGACTTAAGCTTAAGAACAAAGACCTAAAGGCATAAGTTATTCATATGGTCAGCTGAATGAGGACATAATGCATTGGTCTAGGCATGTCGGACTTGTGCAGATTGGCACGATGTTTGCACAGCATGATATATATTGATAAAATAAGAGAAAGAGGAACCTCATGGCCCCAAGTGGTTTATGAGCAGTCATTAGTAGAATATGCATCAACAAATAGAACTAAGGTGAGGTGTAAACCTAGGCATGCAGGGTTGCCTCAGAGAGGCATGAATTTGCAGAAGCACAATAATGATTCTCTAGATGCTATGCCTATATAGCCAAGCTTCCTCAAATGCTAACGATTGTTAAGTGCCTAAAAGTCAGAGTAAAAGCTTAACCATCTACCAGCTATGTGACTTTTGAAATAATAAAAGAACTTTTAAAATAATAAAAAAAACCCTATATCCTGCACCTATATTCCCCTCCTCACTTGACATAATCTTAAAGAGCACAATAAAAGTAGTGTGGTTTCTTGAGGTGGTGCTCTTGGTCCCTAAGAACTTGAGTCCCTGGTTCCCACATTTAATTAAGACAAATGTCTCTGTCTTGTTTTATGTTAACTTTTTCCTAGAAATGAATTTGCTTTTTTTTTGGACAGGATTTCTCACAAAAACGAATAGAGAAAATTATGACTATTTAAAGATGAAATGTTTTTTATTTTTTATGATTTTTATTTTTTGATTATAGTTGATTTATCATGTTCTGTAAATTTCTACTGTACAGCTATATATATATATATATATATATATATATATATATATATATATATATAGCTTTTTCTCAAAATTATCCTCCATCTTGTTCCATCACAAGTGACTAGATATAGTTCACCAGGACCTCACTGCATATCCATTCAAATTGCAATAGTTTGCATCTACTAACACCAAACTTCCAGTCCATCCCACTCCCCTACCTCCCCCTTAGCAACCACAAGTCTGTTGTCCAAGTCCATGAGTTTTTTTCATGTGGAAAGTTTCATTTGTGCCATATGTCACATTCTAGATATAAGTGATATCATATGGTATTTGTCTTTCTCTTTCTGACTTATTTCACTTGGTATGAGAGTCGCTAGTTTCATCCATATTGCAGCAAAAGGCAATATTTTGTTCTTTGTTGTGGCTGAATAGTATTCCATTGTGTATGTATACCACATCTTCTTAATCCATTCATCTGTTGATGGACATTTAGCTGTTTCCACATCTTGGCTATTGTGAATAGTGCTGCAATGGACATACAGGTGTATGTATCTTTTTATTTGCTTTTTTTTTAGAGCTGCACACTCACATATGTAAGTTCCCAGGCTAGGGGTCAAAACAGAGCTACCACTGCCAGTCTACACACCATCCACATCAACACAGGATCCAAGACGTGTCTTTGACCTATACCACAACTCACAGCAACGCCAAATGCTTAACCAACTGAACGAGGCCAGGGATCCAACCCACATCCTCATGGATCCTCGTCAGATTTGTTAGCTGCTGAGCCATGAAGGGAACTCCTGCATGTATCTTTTTCAATGAAAGTTTTGTCTGGACATATGCCTAAGAGTTGGATTACTGGGTCATATGGTAGTTATATATTTAATTTTCTAAGGTACCTCCATACTGTTGCTTTCATTTAATTAAATTAATTAATTAATTTACTTATTTAGTCTTTTGTCTTTTTAGGGCCACACCCACTGCGCCAAGACAGGAACTCCGTATACTGTTGCTTTTAAAAAGGAGAGAAAACTATCTCATAGCCATATGATTAAAAATGATCCAGTTCCACATATAATTATTATTATATTTTAAGCTAATTTAAAATTTCACTTTAGTATGATAGTTTGTTGAATGAACTTGGAACTACATGAGATTTTGCATTAATTAATTTCTTAAAGGGTTCTTGCCTATTACAGTACCTTACACAATATTCAGAGCTCAACAAATAACACGAATGAAAGAATAAATTAATATTAAACAGATTCAGGGTTTTAAACAGTTACTCAATATTAGTAAGGTCAATTCAGATGCAAATGAATTCAGCTGATGGTGAAGTCTGTACCCAGTGGTCTTACTAAATTTCACCCATTCATTTATCCATCCATTAATTCACTGACTGAGAACAAACTTTAGAGCATCTAATGTGTTTTAAGTACTATAATAATTAAAAAGTAAGTATAACAGAAAAATTGATAGACAAGGCTTTTGCTCTCTTGGAGCTTAAAATTTATCAGAGAAGACAATAATCCAAGTAATTATAAAAATGCATAATAAGATGGGGTTAATGAAATGTGCTGTGAATAGGAACAGCAGGAAGACTTAATACAGTTTCAGCTAAAACCTAATGGATGAGTCAAAATGAGGCACTTGCAAATACAGAGAAAGTGTTTATAGCAGAGAGAAGACCACGTACCAAGCCTTGAAGATAAGAGGGGGCTGAGGAATTGAAGGAGCTTGGAAAATCTAATATGAATTGGATATGGGGATAGAGATGGAAAACAAGAAACTAGAGAAATAGGGAGGGATGACCAGGAAAAGAAGATTGTTAAGATGGGCTTGGTGGTTTGGCTTTTATCCCAATGGCAAAAGAAATGATTAAAGAGTGTTAAGCAGATGAGAAACAAAACTATTCGTGTATATTAGTAAGCTCACTCTGACAGCAACTTAGAGATGGAGTTGGAATTGAAACACTAAACACAGAGCTTATTAACCTCTGCTTGGTCTCCAACTCTTTCTTGTGTTAATATCACCATGGATATTGCCAACCATGAAGACCACATCATAGAAATCAACAGAAGCTCTGATAAAATCTCCAGCAGCAACAACAAGGAAATCTAAACTAAGTTCTGATAGAAATACCTATGCTACACCCAGGTCAAAAAGAAAAAGAGAAAAGAAATAAAGGGCAAAAGGGAGATGGGAATGAAAGAGAAGAGAGACTTTACTAAATATTATATACAGGCCTTGCCTACATAATTTACATATCCGAGGGCTAAAGATACCATAATATATACAAACAACTTCTACATATTTTACAGGTAAGATTACTTATAATAATTTTCAGTCATGAAGCAACAGCCCATGAATGGATATACAACAACTATTTAATAGAATACGTATGCAGTTGTCACACTTCAGTTGCTTTTTCTTTCCTCCTAACAATTTTCTTCCTTTGCTTCTTCCTATTCTTTTTATTACTGTTACTACCACAGTTACTACCCATTATGTAATAATGATAGTAATCCTTTAATGATTTATTCAATATTTACTCTAAATCAAGGATTATCTAGGCTAGCACCATTACATTATTTTATTCTCACAATATACTTATGAAGTCAACATTATTGACTGATTAAATTACTAATATTTTTATTGAAGTAAGAGTCAGATATAATTAAAGGGCTTTTCCAAGGTCACAGAGCTGGAACACACAGGGTTGGTGCTGATATTTATTACCTTCTTAAGCTGTCTTCACCTAACACAATAGTTTCTCTATGGCCAAAATTAAACAAAGGCTTAGGTAGACTCAAAGAGCTCAGTAATATAATTAGAAAAATAGAAATAACTTTTTAAAAATAATTCATAATTTGTCAGTTTTCTGATTTGACTACTGGCTCATTGAACTTTTCTTAAGGGTAATCTGTGCAATTTACTACTTCAGAAATGAGGGGAAATTCAAAGCAACAACATCAACAGAAAAGTCCTTGTACCAGAAAAACATTACTGAGTGAGCCAAAGGGAAAAGAGCTGAAGACTGATGGACACTGCCTTGTTCCCAGCTAATGAAGGCAGGACTGCGCACTCCCTTGGGTCCTAGCCCAGCCTGAGGAGGGAAAGACAATGGCATTTCTAGTAGAAAACACACAATGATCTGGAGGATTCCTAAGACAACTAGGGCTGTGTGTCACTTCCCTAGTCATAGCTCATGGGAAGCTAAGATGGTCAAGGACTCCACACATTTCATGTCCTGCTATATCCAACACAACAGGCATACCCCCATGATAGGGTGGCCAGGACTGGCAGGTCTGCAGGAGTGCCCCCTACCCACAAATCCTGCATCCTGCAGTGGAGAGACTAGAAAGCAGGCCAGATACCCTCAGCTTCCCAGAAATGCTTTGCAACAGGTGGGAAAGAAAGGGCTCAGACCAAAGTTCAGGTGTTTTCCACAGTGCCAGGGAAGCCGAGAATTACAGTCATCAGATGCAAAGAAGCCCATGGCAAGAAGCCAGAGACATGTCACTGTAGGCCATCAAAGGATGCTTAAGAGGTATATCAGATAAGCCAGGCAGACAACAGCTTAGAGCTTGATGTGACCAGACTCACGAAAATGTCCCACTATGGGAACTGCTCACTTCTGAAGACAGAAAACATGTCTAGGAAGAATAGACTCTCGACAAAATGTAGACACTTTAAAATAAATTATCACTTACCCTGAAACCTGAGTTAATCCAAAACTGACTTTTTTTGTTGTTATTTTTATTTCATATAATGATTTTTGGGTTTTTTTTCCATTATAGCTGATTTACAACGTTCTGTCAATTTTCTACTGTACAGCATGATGACCCAGTAACACATACATGTATACATTCTTTTTTCTCACATTATTATGCTCCATTGTAAGTGACCACACAGAGTGCCCAGTGCTACACAGCAGGATATCATTGCTAATCCATTCCAAAGGCAATAGTCTGCAACTGTTAACCTCGAGCACCCCATCCATCCCACTCCCTCCCCTTCCCCCTTGGAAACCACTATGGAGAACAATATGGAGGTACCTTAGACAACTATACATAGAAGTACCATATGAGCCAGCAATCCCACTCTTGGGCATATATCCAGACAAAACTTTCCTTGAAAAAGACACATACACCCAAATGTTCACTGCAGCACTATTCACAATAGTCAAAACAAGGAAACAATCCAAATGTCCATGGACAAATGATTGGTTTAGGAAGATGTAGTATATATACACACTGGAATACTTCTACACAATAAAAAGGAACAAAATAATGCCATTTGCTGCCACAAAGATGGAACTAGAGACTCTCATACTGAATGGAGTAAGTCAGAAAGAGAAAGACAAATACCGTATGATATCAAAACTGACTCTTTTAAGAGTTCCCATCATGGCTCAGTGGTTAACAAATATGACTAGGAACCATGAGGTTGCAGGTTCAATCCCTGGACTTTCTCAGTGGGTTAAGGATCCGGCGTTGCGGTGAGCTGTGATGTAGGTTGCAGACATGACTCAGATCCCGCGTTGCCATGGCTCTGGTGTAGGCCAGTGGCTACAGCTCCGATTCGACCCCTAGCCTAGGACCCTCCATATGCCACGGGAGCAGCTCAAGAAATGGCAAAAAGACCAAAAAAAAGATTCTTTTAAACAGGAAAACATTGAGTTATCTTTAAAAGGCAAGCTTGGGTTTGGTCCCACACCTGCCTCTTCCAACTACTCCTTCAGTCAGGTTGAGTGTTCTCCCAAAATTCAAAATTACTTGTAGCAAAAAAGAAGTACTTGTGTAACTCTGTGTGGTATTGCATTAATCTTGACTAAACTACACTAAAAAGAAAATAGCCACTTGTACCAGCTTAATTTTCTAAACGCAAGAGTAATTCACTTCAATTTAATAAACAGTGAGTCATTACTATTTAAAATGTTGTTTTCCTCTTTAATAGAGTAAAGCAAATAGTTAATTCAATAATGCAATTAATAAAACAAGAATAACAGCTATTTTGAGTCGACATAAAATGACTACGATCATTTTTTATTTCAATCATCTGTTCAGAAGTATAATATTTTAAAATGGGTCTTTGCCTAGTGATGTAAAGTGAAATAACAACCATCCAGAAATAAGTCCTCTAATTGCTCCAGACATTTTTTTTCACCTCTTCACTGCTTATTAACCCTTATCATCAGAGAAAAATAGTAAAGCATTATATGGGGCGACATTATAAAATCAATCGAATCATTTCCATAGATTCTATTGAAAAATAAGTCTCAAAGAAATCAGAGGCTTATAGATAATCCATGTAATGACTCTTCTCCAATTAGCACTTAGTATCTATCAATTCATACACCCTACAATTCTGTAGTTAGTGTCTCTTGATTAGTATTATAAGATTAAAGTTCAAAGAGATTTTATATGCACACAGGAGTTAAATTAGTTTAGATAATACCTAGGCTAAAATTACATGTAATATTTTTGGACACTTTAATTACTTTTAAGTAAAATAATTGTCGTTAATCCAGAAAACAATACTTTTATCAGCAGAAACACTGATGGAGAAATTTTTACAAGCAGTTGGTTAAATAAATGTTAAAAATCAACTAACCAGTTGTTCCCATTGTGGCTCAGCAAGTTAAGAACCCAACATGGTCTCCATGAGGATGTGGGTTCAATTCCTCATTCAGTGGTTTAAAGATCTGCTGTACCACAAGCTGTGGCATAAGTCACAGATATGACTCAGATCTGGCCTTGCTGTGGCTGTGGCATAGGCTGCCAGCTGCAACTCCAATTCAACCCTATCCCAGGAACTTCCATATGCTACAGGTGTGGCTGTAAAAAGAAAAAAAAACTAATCAAAATGAGTAAGATGGATTGAGAAAATGATTCTCTAATATAACAGGAATTCATCTTGGCTGACACAGCATCCCTAACCTATTTCTTGAAATCTCTGTCTACTGCATCACAAAACCATGGTCAATAATCAATTTTTTAAAATGAAAGAAAAGCTAAAAGCAAAACAGACTCTGAAGCTGACCCTCCACTGCTCAGGCGATGCACTGCTCACCCTCTCCATTCATCTTTCTTGGTTCTACTGGGAACTACAACTCAAATAAAGGCAAATCACAATGTGCCTTGGCCTGGTACCATCCTGCTATATCAGAATTGGTAGAGGTCTTGCAATTCACATACCACAACTGCTAGTAAGGTACTATAAGGATATTTCTTCTTATGTGAAAGAGGCAATACTGTTAATTTGTCTCTGATGTTTGAGAAAACACAGGTTTTTACGGTGTATAGACATTTCTAACTCTAGCAGTATCAGAACACTTGCACTAAAGGGAAATTATCTAAATCCTGGAGAAAACAAACTTTGCAGATATTCACAGTATATTGTTGGCCTCACAATAAATGCCTTCTCCATCATCCCCAATAATATACCTGAAACAGAAAGTTTGAATGTAAAGGCCCAAATGCTCACAAATATCCTCGGATTAATTTATGATCTAGTGGCAGGCTTGAAAAGCTTGATTTTAAGCTTCTGACTGAAGCATCAATCTTGGCAGATTGATGTTGGGTCTCTCAACCCAAGTGCGTAATAATACTTGTAACCCCAAAGGCAATTTCATGCTGGAAAAAAGCATCCACAATTTTGCCCCTCAGAATTTCTGCAAATTAACATCAAATGAATATTAGCTCATGATCAAGGTAAATAAGACACAAGGAAACAAGCTACTATGGATGAAAGTCAATACAAACAGCTGACATTTTATTGAGACCACAAAGGATTTCATACATTAGAAAAAGCTGATACATTATATAGAATAACATGTCTGAGCCATGAAAAATGAAAATGATATCCCAAAAAAAGAGCAAATATCATAAAACTGTTTTCCAAAAGGACACAAATAATTTTGAATAGAAAAATATAGGATTCTTTAAAATTCAGTAATGGAGTATTTCTTCCAACAGCATGTTAATAAATCATGAAAGAATTCATAGACTAGAAACTATGTCTGAATATGATAATCAATATGAAAAAGAAAGATGCAAAAAGTTAGACATTTGAAAGTAAGGTAAAACATATGCCAGCTAAAGTAAAAAGTTATAACATACCTCCAAGCTTGGTTGCAGGAATATGAATTAGAGGATATGGTGGGGAAATAATACAAGCCATGATAATGAGTGTAATTGATAAAGGAGGTGACCTTCTATTACAGTAAGTTCAATATAACAAACCAGGCTTGGAGTTCCCGTCATGGCACAGTGGTTAATGAATCCGACTAGGAACCATGAGGTTGGGGGTTCAATCCCTGGCCTTGCTCAGTGGGTTGAGGATCGGTGTTGCCATGAGCTGTGGTGTAGGTCACAGATACGGCTTGGATCCTGCGTTGCTGTAACTCTGGCGTAGGTGGGTGGCTATGGCTCCAATTCGACCCCTAGCCTGGGAACCTCCATATGCAGTGGGAGCAGCCCTAGAAAAGGCAAAAAGACAAAAAAAAACAAAAACAAAAACAAACCAGGCTAAATAAAAAATTAATCTAAACGTACATATATCAGAGTTAAATGCTAAATCACCAAGGACATAGAGAATGTTTTAAAAGCAGATAACATTTGTGAATAAATTGCTAACAAGACTCATCTTAGAAGCAACCATAAAAATAACTGAAGATGGTAAATCAAAGTCAACAGAGAATGAAAGTGCTTTGCAGATCTGGCTTCACATGAACTAGGGTGAAATAAAAACACATACGGGTAAAAGAAAAACAAAACAGAAACCCCAAAAGAGTTAACCACCACCATTTAATCCACCTCCAAAAGGAGTCCAGAAAAGATGAGGAATTATGCCAGAAGGAAGTCCTAAGATTGAAACAAACAAAAAAACAGATAATAAAATGGTCAACTTGAAGATAAATCTGAGTATCATCCATAGAAAATATTATGCTGATAATTTTTTTTTGGTTTTTTTGCCTTTTCTAGGGACGCTCCTGTGGCATATGGAGGTTCCCAGGCTAGGGGTCTAATCAGAGCTGCAGATGCCGGCCTACGCCAGAGCCACAGCAATGCTAGATCGGAGCTGCATCTGCAACCCACACCACAGCTCATGGCTAAGCCAGATCCTTAACCCACTGAGCAAGGCCAGGGACTGAACCCACAGCTTCATGGTTCCTAGTTGGATTCATTAACCACTGTGCCATGACAGGAACACCTATGCTGATAATTTCTAAACTGAAAAATTAAATCTATCCTTAAAACACTGGAAATTATTAGCTTACCAAGGAATAAGGGGATTATCAGAGTTAAGTGTCCCAATGTCCCTGTATGTATTAGAAGAGGGGTTAAATATTACTTTGCCTTTACTAACTTTAGCATGAAATTAAAAATTTCAAGACAAATCATGAAACAGAAATAGTATTTTGAAACAACAAAGGAACAGAGTCTTAATGAAGAGGAAATTAATAAACAGAAAACTCATAAATTGGCAGACTATGAAAGAAAGGAAATATCAAAAATCTGAGACAAATAGGAATCAAAATGTAGGATAGTAAAAATGGGATCATATATATCCCAATAAACAGAAGTAGACAGATACAAAGTAAGAGTTTCTAAGACTATGTTTAAAATTGTACTTGGAAAATGCTATTTGGATCTAAAATATAAAGGCATGCCGAAGTCAGGGATAGCAAACTTTTCCCTAAAGGACCAAATGTAAATATTTTTGACATTTATGCACTTAGTAGCAATTATTCAACTTGGCTATGGGAGCCTGGAAGTGGAAGCAGACCGTATGTAAATGATTTCATTTCATTAAAACTTTACAGACACAGGAGGTGTTCCAAATTTTGTCCATAGGACATAGGTGACAACCTCTTTTTTTTTGTTTGTTTGCAATAACAGTCACAGGTGACAGATTATTTTTTGTTTATTTGTCTGGAATAATAGTAACAGACGACAGTAAATATTTTAATTATTTATTCATTTTTGGTTACCCAGTTATTGTAGCACTGTTCACAATAGTCAAGACATGGAAACAACCCAAATGTCCATTGACAGATGATTGGATTAGGAAGATGTGGTATATATACACAATGGAATACTACTCAGCCATAAAAAAGAACAAAATAATGCCATTGGCAGGTGACAACTTCTGACTTAAGATATAGACAGCAATGCTCAAAGTGAAGGGGATCAAAAATCCAAATCAACATGAACCAAAGGAAAGCTTGAGTTAAGAGACAGAAGGGATCACTTCATAATGATAAAAATCTAAACCCACCAGGAAGATATATTTCTACATTTGAATCAACCTAATAAAATAGGCTTGAAGACCACATTTCAATAATTCAGATATATTGTTATATGTTTTTAAAAGTGTACTTATTTCTTTTTTTTTAATTGAAGTATAGTGGATTTACAATGATGTGTTACTTTCAGGTATAAAGCAAAGTGATTCTTTTTCAGATTCTTTTCCCTTATAGTTTATTACAAAATATTGAGTATAGCTCCTTATGCTATACAATAGGTCCTTGTTGTTTTATATATAGTAATGTATGTATATGTTCATCCAAACTTCAAATTTATTCCTCCCCCCTCCCATTTTTTTATGTATTTTTAACATCTCTAAAATAAGGATGGGTCCCTGCATGTGACAAATTTTTTTGACCTGGCAACAAACATGACAGCTGTTAGATGGTGTGTAAACTTAACCTTAACCTGTAGGCATCAGCAGACACCTGGAGACCCCTGATGTTTCAGCTCAGAAGCCTTTCTTTTGTCACAAAAAAGTCACAGGATCCCAAACTGCAAAGTGAGTGTCAGTGGTTTGGAACAGTTCCTGCAATCAGGAATATCTCACTCTTAACAATAAATGCTTCATTACTATATTCTACAATACTGTGCAGTACTACTCAGAGGTGATATGAAATACAAAAATAAGCATTGATGATGTTTAAAAACCATTCCCAAAAGTGAGCCTCCAAATATTAAAGTTTAGTCATACTTAATTTTGTTGGCTTATATATATTTCCCTCTGTTCATACATAAGTGTGACATATAATCATTAATTCATGACTGACCAATTATCATTTGATATGTAACAATTAGCAGTGTTTGTTCAAAATGGTACATAAAATGATGTGTGTTACATTATGTGATGTCTAAGATTGGATGAAATATGGGACATAAAAATTGATAGAAATACGTGGAAAGAAGACAAATCTATCACCTTAGTAGGATATTTCAACATACCTCTCACATTGACTGATTTGTTAAGAGGTAGTACAAAGAATTTGTAAACATAGAATCAAATATTCAGCATAATTAACAAGTTTATCTTAATACACAGATATTAACTCCAGTAATAAAACTTAAGAATAGAATTTTTTTCAAATGTCTTTTATAAAATGGGACTCAGATCTAAAGAAATTTCCATGTATTTCAACATCTTAACACAATTTCTTATCAGAAAGTAATTCAAGACGGATGAGGCAAAATGGTGGAATAGTAGGGGGACGCACTCGACCTCTCCCACAAACACAACAAAAAAACACATCTGCACATGAAATGACTCACATAAAACAACAACTGAATGTTGGCAGAAGAACTGAAACCTCCAAAAACAGCAAGAATCTCTTGACATAACTGGGTAAAACAAGAGAAGAGAGGAGAGAGAGAGAAGGGGAATCAGGACTGGACTGGCACTCCTGAGAGGGAACTTCAAAGGAGAAAGGGAACCCACACCCTGGAAAGTCACCTAACTGACTGAAAGATCAACTGAGTCAGAGTCAGAGGGATCTCCAGACTCCAAGAACAGCACAGCAGTAGGTCTGACATCTAAAAAGAAGAGTGAGAGCCACACAGATCATCTGAACCACTGGCACAGACACCAAAAACAGATGCTTTGGGTGGGGGCTGGCACCGAGACCTAGGCCCTGGAGGTTAGTCCCTGGGAGTGGGTTGGAGCTGGCAGTGTGGAGACAGCCTAAGGGATTAGGAAGTGATGCATCATGGGTGAAGGGAGCAATATGCTAAGGGCCGGGAGTGGAAAGCCCCAACAGATGGAACCTGGGAGAAGGTCTAGATGTGCAGGAAGGACAAGGTGCCAGGGTTGAGGAGGGGAGAGGACGAGGGACGGGCGGCCATAGAGTACTCCTTGCACCCCAGCATGTGCACTTGCCTGCCAGGTAGCAGAGAGCAGAGCTTCCCAGCGCATCTCCCCTATCCCACCTCGTGCACAGCTGGCCAGAAGCCACCTGACATCCTGGCAGACTGGCCTCACCACCCTCGGGAAATCATCCATCACCATGGCTTTCCCTGGCCCGGCCTGCCCGCATACAGGAAGTGCCCCACTCCTGCAGAGCAAGCTGCTCAGAACCGCTGGCCCTTGGGAAGAGCTCCGTGGCCCAGGAGTACCAGGGCAAGCCCTGCCCGGCCATGGGAAGTGCACCTCCACCATGGTGCACACCTGCCAGTCCTGCCCACCCTCAGGAAGCATTCCTTTGTCTCTGAGCAAGCCAGCTAGCCCTTCCTGCCCTTGGGAAATGCTGCACTCCCACGGACCAAGCCTCCCAGCACCATCCACCATTGGGAAGAGCTCTGTGGCCCAGAAGCACCAGGGCAAGCCTTGCCCGGCCACAAGAAGTGTGCCTCCACTGCAGTGCACAATTGCCAGTCCTGCCCGACCTCAGGAAGCACTCCTTTGCCTTGGAGAGAGCCGGCTAGCCCCACCTGCCTTCAGGAAAAGCCATGCTGCCTCAAAGAAGATCGGCCAACACCACCTGCCCTCAGGAAGCACTCTGCAGCAGTGCCAGGGAAAATCCTGCCTGGCCATAGGAAGTACACCTCCACCACAAAAAAGAAAAACACAAGGAAGATGATGAAGCTCAGAAACCGTTCCCAGTTAAAGCAACAGGAGAACTCACATAAAGCCGTCAAAAATGAAACAGACCTCTGCAGTCTGACAGACTTGGACTTCAAAAAGGAGATAATGAAAGGAATTAAGAGAAGATATGAACAATAATGCAGACTCCCTCAGAAAGGAATGGGGAAATATAAGGAGAAGCCAAGAAAAACTAGAAAATTCATTTGCAGAGATACGAACTGAGCTAAGGTCAGTGAAAACTAGAATTAATAATGCAGAAGAACGATTTAGTGATGTGGAAGATGAAATAATGGAAATCACCCAATCAGGACAGCAGACAGAAAACCAAATCAAAAAACAGGAAAGCAATATAAGAGACCTATGGGATAATATAAAGTGGACCAATCTATGCATAACAGGAATTCCAGAAGGAGAAGAAAAAGAAAAGGGGATTAAAAATGTATTTGAAGAAATTATCACTGGAAAATTTCCAGATCTAAAGGTACTGATTTCAAAATACAGGAAGCAGAGGGTCCCAAACAAGGTGAACCCAAATAGACCCACAGCAAGACATATTATAATAAAAATGGCAAAAGTTAATGATAAAGAGAAGATCCTAAAGGCAGCAAGAGAAAAGCAAAGTGTCACTTATACGGGAACCCCCATAAGGCTATCAGCTGATTTTTCTACAGAAACTCTACAGCCAGGAGGGAATGGCAAGAGATATTTAAAGCACTGAAAGGAAAAAATATGCAACCTAGAATGCTCTATTCAGCAAGAATATCATCTAAAATAGAAGGGGAAATAACAAATTTCTCCAACAACAACTACAACAAAAGTTTAAAAAATACAGCAATACTTAACCCATTCTAAAAGAAATACTGAAAGGGCTTCTCTAAATTGAAAAAAAAAAAAACAAAAAAAAAACAGCAGGAACTAGGATGGAAGAAACAACAATCACAGAGCAGTCATTTAAATAAGCTGGCATACAGATCTAATCATGAAGATGTTTAAAATAAAATTAAATTAAAAAGAAAAAAGAGACATCGAAATCATAAATTGTGGGCAAGGGAAGTAAGGAAATGAATAGATTCTTTCTTTTTCTTTTATCATTTTTAAATTTTATTATGGTAATGAAGTGCTTGAACCAATAGGATTATCAAGCTAAAACACACAATTTCAGGAAGGGGTTAACATATTTAAAACAACAGGGCAAGCACAAATAAAAACCGAACATTACATTCACAAAAAATGAAAAGAAATGTACTGAAGCAGAAAATAATCGGAGACCATCCAACAACAAAAAAAGATAGAAAGAATGGAGAATCATAGAATCAACAGGAAAACGAGGTTTAAAATTGCAATAAATAAACATCTACCAATTATCACCTGAAATGTCAATGCTGAGTGCTCCAATCAAAAGACACAGAGTGGCTAATTGGATAAAAAAGCAAAAACCTTCAATCTGCTACCTACAAGAAACTCACCTTAGGGCAAAGGATACATATAGATTGAAAGTGAGGGGATGGGAAAAGTTATTTCATGCCAATGGACAAGACAGGAAAGCAGGAGTTGCAATACTCATATCAGAAAAAACAGATTTTAAACTGAAGGCCATAAAGAAAGACATAACTATTTTATGGTTAAAGTATCCATTCAAGAAGAGGACATCACAATCATCAATATGTAATCCCCAAATATACGAGCATCCAGATACACAGAACAAATATTAACAGACATAAAAGGAGAAATTGATGGGAATACAATCGTAGGAGACTTTAACACCCCACTGATCTAGATTCTCTAGACAGAAAATCAATAAAGCAACAGAGATCCTAAAGGAAATGATAGAAAAGTTAGACTTAGGTTGACATTTTCAAGACATTACATCCAAAAAAATCAGAATACACATTCTTCTCAAGTGTGTATGGAACATTCTCAAGAACTGATCACATCCTGGGGCACAAAGCTAATCTCAACAAATTTAAGAGTATAGAAATTATTTCAAGTATCTTCTCTGACCAAAAGGGCATGAAACTAGAAATCAACCACAGGAAAAGAAATGAGAAAAACCCTATTACATGGAGACTAGACAACATGTTACTAAAAAACCAATGGGTCAATGAGGAAATCAAGAAGGAAATTAAAAAATACCTCAAGACAAATGATAATGAAGACACAACCTCTTAAAATCTATGGGATGCCACAAAAGCAGTGCTAACAGGGAAATTCATAGCAATACAGGTCTATCTCAAATTGACAACTTAACCCACCACCTAAACGAATTAGAAAAAGAACAAACAAAACCTAAAGTCAGCAGAAGGAAGGAAATCATAAAGGTCAAAGAGGAAATCAATAAAATAGAGATTCAAAAAATCATTGAAGAAATAAATAAAACCAAGAGGTGGTTCTTTGAAAAGGTAAACAAAATTGATAAACCTCTGACTAGACTCACCAAGAAGAGGAGAGAAAGAACCCAAATAAACAAAATTATAAATGAAAAAGGAGAAATCACAACAGATACTGCAGAAATACAAAAAGCCATGAGAGAATACTATGAACAACTGCATGCCAACAAATTTGACAATCTAGGAGAAATGGACAACTTTCGAGAGTCTGACAGCCTGCCAAAACTGAATCAAGAAGAAATACATCAACTGAACAGACTGATTACTAGAAATGAAATTGAATATGTCATAAAAACACTCCCTACAAATAAAAGTCCAGGACCAGATGGCTTCACAGGTGAATTCTACCAAACATACATAGAGGAACTGGTGCCCATTCTCCTTAAACTTTTTCAAAAGGTTGAAGAAGAAGGAACACTCCTGAAGACATTCTATGATGCCATCATCACCCTAATTCCAAAACCAGACAAAGACACCTCTGAAAAAGAAAACTATTGGCCAATATCTTTGATGAATATAGACACAAAAATTCTCAACAAAATGTTAGCCAACCAAATCCAACAACATATCAATAGATCGTACACCACAACCAGGTGGGATTCATCCCAGGTGCACAAGGATGGTTCAACATACACAAATCAATCAATGTCATACACCACATTAACAAAAGAAAAGTCAAAAACCATATGATCATTTCAATAGATGAACAAAAAGTGTTTGACAAAGTCCATCATCCCTTCATGATAAAAACTCTTATCAAAGTAGGTATAGAAGGAACATTCCTTAACATAATCAAAGCCATTGATGACAAACCCACAGCAAATATAATACTCAATGGAGAAAAGCTGAAAGCCTTCCCAATCAAATCTGGAACAAGACAGAATGCCCACTCTCACCACTGTTATTCAACATAGTACTGGAAGACCTAGCCACAGCAGTCAAACAAAAGAAATAAAAGGCATCCAAAGAGGAAGAGAAGAGGTAAAACTGTCACTTTATGCAGATGACATGATACTATACATAGAAAACCCTAAGGACTCGACCCAAAAACTACTTGAACTGATCAACAAATTCAGCAAAGTAGCAGATATAAGATTAACATTCAGAAATCAGTTGCATTTCTGTATACTGACAAGGAAATATTAGAAAAGGAAGACAAAAATACAATACTTTTTAAAATTGCACACCCAAAAAATCAAATGCCTGGGAATACACCTGACCAAGGAGGTAAAAGACTTATATGCTAAGAACTATAAACCATTCATCAAGGAAATTAAAGAAGATGTAAAGAAATGGAAAGCTATTCCATGCTCCTGGATTGGAAAAATTCATATTGTAAAAATGGCCATCCTACCCAAAGCAATCTACAGATTCAATGCAATCCCTATCCAATTACCCATGACATTTTTTACAGAACTAGAACAAACAATCCAAAATTTATATGGAACCACAAAAAACCCAGAATTGCCAGAGCAATACTGAAGAACAAAAACCAAGGAGGAGACATAATTCTCCCAGACTTAAGGCAATATTACAAGGCCACAGTCATCAAAACAGTGTGGTACTGGTACCAAAACAGACATACAGACCAATAGAACAGAATAGAGAACCCAGAAATAAACCCTGACACCTATGGTCAGTAATCTTTGACAAAGTAGGCAAGAATAAAAAATGAGAAAAAGACACCTTATTCAGCAAGAACGGCTGGGAAACCTGGACAGCTGCATCCAAATCAATGAAACTAGAACACACCCTCACCATGCACAAAAATAAACTCAAAATGGCTTAAAGACTTAAGTATAAGACAAGACACCATCAAACTCCTGGAAGAGAACATAGGAAATATGTTCCCTGACATCAACCTGATAAATGTTTTCTCAGGCTAGTCTCCCAAAGCAACAGAAATAAACGTCATAATAAAGCAATGGGACCTAAACAAACTGAAAAGCTTTTGCACAGCAAAGGAAACCAAAAAGAAAACAAAAGGACAACTTACAGAATGGGAGAATATAGTTTCAAATGATGCAGCTGACAAGGGCTTAATCTCTAGAATATACAAGCAACTTATACAACTCAACAGCAAAAAAGCCAACAACCCAACTGAAAAATAGGAAAGGCTCTGAATAGACATTTTTCCAAGGAAGATATACATATGGCCAACAAGTACTTGAAACAATGCTCAACATCCCTGATTATTAGAGAAATGCAAATCAAAACTACCATGAGATACCACCTCACACCAGTCAGAATGCCCATCATTAATAAGTTCACAAATAAGAAATGCTGGAGGGGTTGTGGAGAAATGGGAACCCTCCTGCACTGTTAGTGGAAATGTAAGCTGGTACAGCCACTATGGAGAACTGTATGGAGGTACCTTAGAAAATTATACATAGAACTACCATATGACCCCACAATCCCACTCTTGGGAATATATCCGGACAAAACTTTCCTTAAAAAAGACACATGCACCTGCATGTTCATTGTAGGTTCATGTTCACTATTCTCAATATCTAAGACATGGAAACAACCCAAATGTCCATCAACAGATGATTGGATTCGGAAGATGTGGTATATATACACAATGGAATACTAATCAGCCATAACAAGAATGAAATAATGCCATTTGCAGCAACATGGATGGAACTAGAGTCTCTCATACTGAGTGAAGTAAGTCAGAAAGAGAAAGACAAATACCATGTGATATCACTTATATCTGGAATCTAATATACAGCACAAATGAACCTTTCCACAGAAAAGAAAATCATGGACTTGTAGAATAGACTTGTGGTTGCCCAGAGGGGAGGGGAAGGGAGTTGGAGGGATTGGGAGCTTGGGGCTCAAGGAATAGATTTACAATGAGATCCTGCTGTGTAGCACTGAGAAGTATGTCTAGATTCTTACAATGCAGGACAACATAGGGAGAAATAATTATGTCTACATGTATGTGTAACTGGGTCCCCATGCTGTACAGTGGAAGAAAAAAAAGGGTGTTGGGGGAAGTAACAATAAAAAATAAATTAAAAAAAATAAAAATTTTAAAAAGAAAATAATTCAATTTAAAAACTTCACTTGATTATAAATCAAGATATATAAAATATTTCCTAGTTTAAATATTTTACATATTTAAATATAACATAAACTTAAAAATTTAACATTTGAAAAACAATAAAAAGTACATATCAAAATTTGTAAATGCAGTAAAATTATATTTTCAAGAAAATTTGTGCCTATAAATTTCTTTTAAAGAAGAAAATGGCTGATAGTTAATATTGTATGTGTGTATTCACGTATTAGAAAAAGAAGAGATGGAGTTCCCGTCGTGGCGTAGTGGTTACTGAATCCGACTAGGAACCATGAAGTTGCGGGTTCGGTCCCTGGCCTTGCTCAGTGGGTTAAGGATCCGGCGTTGCCGTGAGCTGTGGTGTAGGTTGCAGACTCGGCTTGGATTCCGCATTGCTGTGGCTGTGGTGTAGGCTGGAGGCTACAGCTCTGATTTGACCCCTAGCCTGGGAATCTCCATATGCTGTAGGAGCGGCCCTAGAAAAGGAAAAAAGGAAAAAAAAAAAAAAAAAGAAGAGAGTATGTCACTCTATTCTTCTGTTTTCTATGTTACAATATATTAGAAAAAATTTGACAAAACACTATAAACTAGCTATAACGAAAAAAATAAAAATCATTATAAAAAAAGAAAAAGAACAGAGTAAATCTAAAAGTAGAATTAAGATAAAGATCAGAAAATATTCTCGTGAAATAGGAAACATACAAAACAGATTAAGTAAACAAACTGAAGTCTTATTAAATGTAAACAAAATTTTGGTCAGGTTGAACAAGAAAGAATGGTAAAGAGAAAGATAGTACAAGGAACTTAAACGGTGGCATAGTTGTATATAGAATTGGATTTAAAAGTTGATAAAAAATCTGTGAAGAAGTGTATGTACATAAATGATGAAAAGGGAAGATTCCTAGGGAAAAAAATAACTAATTTGACAAAAACTGACATGAGAAAAATTAGAAATCTTAAACCTATGACCATTAAGCACAATCATTTATTTTGACTCATCCTGCAAATAAACTTTAATGATCTGATAGTTGAATTCTAACAATCTTATAAGGGATGCATTATTTCCAATAATATAAACTCTTCTAAAGAATAAAAGTTGAACGATAGTCTCAACTTATTTTTATGAGTCCAACTATAACCCTGACCCCAAGACTCTGTTGAGGAACATAGGTACAAAAATGCCATATTAAATTCAGAAACATGTACAAAAGACAACTCATGTTATCAAAGTTGGACAATGTTTCGTGTTATTTTATTATGTTTTCTATGTTATAATATATTAGCTGATGCATTCATTTTAAAATATGACTTCATTCAATAATCAAATATGAAAAGCCAAACAAATTGAGAGCATTTCCTAAGAACACTGCTGCACATTTAGTTTGTTTAAATCTTCTTGTTCTTACCAGAAAATACAACATGGATGTTAAGCCAAGCTATGATCTTTGGCTTTCATCAGTACATCCAGAAAAAGTGATATTTGAGAATGCCATTTTAAATATTTCCTGAAATAAAATATTAACAAACATGAACTGAAAATTCCTTTAATTCTTCAAACTGAAATGTTGAAATGATTGGTATGGATAGATATAGTGATTTATAACTACTGCTGTTTCTAGGATTACAGAATCAGGAGTAGGAGTCAGCAGGATTTCAGCTCGAGGAAAGGAAAAAGCAGTGTAATATATATATATTTAAAGTGTGTATAAATTCTTCTTTAAGATCGTTACCTGAAATAATTTTGCTTAAGGAATAGGAAAGGAGATAAAGACTATTTATAAAAATTAGGACATATTTAATGGGCTAAGATCTTTACATAACACTGTTTTGAAAACAATTGCATGTAAAAATTTAATAGAAACTTCAATTAAATAGATTCATGAGACCAGCAGGGGGAGCTCTAATGCCCTGTGATATAGAGGAGCCCAAAAGGAAACAGAAAGACCTCTTTCCCATCACTGACTGAGGCGTGAAAAGCCAAGGCGTGAAAAGCCATGGACTCTTTTCCATCAGCTTCCAAATCCCTTTCCTCCCTATAAAAGTTCTCCTTCCCTAGTCCTGTGAGCACGTGCACGCAGTTCTTTGTGGTTGCAGACCCTGAATTGCGATTCTCTGTTGATCGCTAATAAACCCGTCTTCACTGGCCATACCCGGCCATCTATTTGTTTCAGGTCAACAAGTAATAAAATTTTAATACAAAAACTACAACAGCAAAGATCAAAAAAACTATCTAGAAGAAATCCTGGGAAACTTTGAAAATAACATGCCATTTTATCAACTTAAACTACAATTTATTTTCATTAGGCATAATAAATATAATTTTCAGGAAGATATTCATTATATCAGGTTAAGATGCACTTATTTAAATATATACTTACTCTCATCTAACTTAAATTTGAAATAAAGTGCACTTATCTGCCTGTTATATAGAATACTAAAATTGTTAGTATAGAATAATTTAAAACTTTTATGTCTAAACTCCTATTTTGTGGGAAATGTTTAAATAAACTATTTCAAGTAGAAATCTAAGGAATCCCAACACAAATTGTTCATCATTCACTTCAAATCTTATTTCCAGCTAATGGAATCCCTGTTGAGAATGATTAAGAATCAATAAATTACCAATAAGAGTTAGATTTGTGACTATGTATCAGTGAGAGACATGCAGATTCTAAAAGTAATTACCATCTCTTTACTTTCATTCTATTTCTCTGAAAACTAGTATCTAAACGAACACTGTATTTATTCAGTGGTCTAAAAAGGAAGAGCATAGAAAGTTCTGGAACATAGTTTTCTTTTGCCACAATGATACCCCCACAATGATATCTAAGAGCAGATATTGGGAGAAAATATGGGGGGAGAGTTATCTAATTTTACTGGACATTATGGAAAATTTCAAACATAAACACATGTCAGGTAGAGATAACAGTAAAGTGGATACATAGATCCCCATCACAGCTCATGCAGTGATTAACTCATGGGCATCTGGTTTCATCTCTATCCCCATTCACTTTTTCCATCATCAATGGATTATGTTGAAGCAAACTGGTAAATCCCATATATCAAATAAATTCCACATATCCTAGAAATACATCAAGTAAATCCATATAGCGTATAAATATTTCAGCATAATATATGAAACATACAAGGACTCTTCTTAAAAATCATATCCACATCATATTCACAATATCATCACCACACCTAACATTCAACAAATACTATTAAGTATTACACAATATAAACACACCACTCATATCTCTAATTTTCTTATAATCATTGATTTGTTCAAATCAGAATTCAAAAAAGATGCACATATTGAATTTTGTTGATATTTTGGGGAATGTCTTTGAATGCACAAGTAACCCCTTTTTTCTTTGTCCTTCTTGCCATTTATTTTCTTTTTTGGTAGTATCGTTGGTTTTGGTATTAGGGTGATGGCGGCTTCATAGAATGTCTTTGAGAATAATCTTTCTTCTTCGACATTTTGGAAAAGTTTAAGAAGGATGGCTATAGTTTCCTCTTTGTATGTTTGGGCATTTATTTTCAAAAGAATTCAGTTTTTCTCTTTTCTGCCTGTTACAGAGCATTTCATAGCATTTTGCTGATGTACTCCTGCACTGTTATTTCTCTGGCTGCTGTATTTCCTGTTATCTGGCTGTTAGAGCTTAAGTTTTGAAAGATTTCTTGTTCAATTTTTTATAAGCAAGAAAATTTATACAAATATAGGTATGTACACCTATCTAGAAAAAATGCATTGTCTCTTTCTTTCCTGTTATTTCTTTCTTCCTCCCCTCTCTTTTCCTTCTTTCCTCTTTTCTTTCTTCTGCTCCTTCCTTCCATCTTTCCTTCCTCCCTCCCTCCTTCCTATCCTCCCTCTCTCTCTTTTTCTCTCTCTTTCCTATGATGTTATCAGTCAATGATTATATAAGCCCAGGCCTATTATCTCACCAGAGATTGTACATGAGTGATTTTTCTATTACTTTCCAAAAATCATGCCTTCCTCAATTATTAACTGGAATTCTTTCATGAAGAGAAAGATGCTCTCAAGGTTTTGATAGAAGAGACAAGAATTTAGGGGAAAGACAGTCTGAAACGTGATTCTCTCTCATAATTTTCCATTTTCTAAAAATGATTACATTTTATTAATATTCTCTAAAAATAGAAAGTAAAATTGTCATTTAAATATGTATTTGGTGGTGGCGTTTTCCATTGAACTCAAAGATTTTAGTGCTGTACTCTCCTGAAACCATTACTCCATTTTTGGCTCAAATTATTTTATGTTTGGCTAATAGGTGGTTCTTCAAATTTGATTTCAACTGCTTTTGCCATGACCACAGAAGTCTTATATAGATGTTCTCTCAGCTTTTTGGTATAATGAAAAGTTATAAATTCACCTTTACATTCCCTACCCTTAGACCTGGAATCATCTGTTTCTCCATGTAGATCTGGTTACTGTAGTGGTTTTATCTTTTTCGTGGTTTATGAATTTCACTTTAATCCTAATTAGGGTTTTACATGGTTAATTTCAAGAATTCAGTATCCAGGCTGCTTCACTGCAATCAAACATTATAGAAACTGTTTGCACTTACCTGTATGTTTATGTGTGAGAAGTTTGCTCCTAATCCCATCTGCGGTCCTGTCTGCCTTGCTGACCTTTCTCCTTAGTAAATTTTGGGAAGTTGGGAATTCTTAGGGTGTTGCGGCTCACCTCCTTCTCTGTTTTGTGTCCTACACACTTTCTGAGGGCAGATAGCATCATGGCTAATGGTAGTTTATCCTATTTGGGGTTTCTTGGTGACTCCTTGTTACTTGGTTTTGGTTTAAATGTTTTCTGGGTATTTCTGGGTTTACTTCCATAGTTAAATTTTGTGACTGGAAATAATTGGAAATAATTCAGATGCTGCAGCCTTTCTGACATCTTACCTGATAACATTTTGAAGATACTTACTTAAATAATGTATCACTAATGCATCCTTTCAGATTTCACTAAGGTGCCAAATACTATATGTTTTCTCTTTTCAAGAAGAAATATTAGTGCAATCAACCTGGGGTGTAATATTGGAGAAGGAAATGGTTTGTAGATTTTCTTGCCTGGTGGTTCATAGGGGTCTCCAGTAACTGTTATGTTGCATCAAATATACAAGATGAGTAGAAGGAGGAAGATAATAGCCATAGTCATTTGGAAAATAGTTTTGAATATCTATCAGGGTTCAGGCATGTTCAAGGCACACTTATTCCTGGGTTAAGTACAATAAAGAAGAGTGTTTTGAAAAGGATACAAAGCACCATCCCCTACTATTCCACTGAGGAAAAGAAGATACGCAGAACACAGAACCCTGAAGAAAGGTAATTTAAACAGAGTTTATTTTACTAATGAGGAGAATAGACAGTATGTGGCTGAAATTTCATAAGATCTGCAAATGACAATAAGAATAATCATAACTTAATATACACCAAGCATCATGCTATGTGTTCTCATGGACATTATGCCACTTAATCTTTACAACAATTCTATGAGGCCAGTATTATCCTCCCATTTTACAGGTGAGGAGACTTAGGCTAAGAAAAGTTAAATAACCCCACCCAAGGTATCACATTCTGAAAGAGACAGAACACATTCCAAACGCCAAGCTCTTAGCTATGTGACCTGCCTACCTGATCACAGAAAACCTAGGTGCCAAAAACCAAATAAATAAATCTCCAACTCATACCAGAGAGCAAAACTATTCAACAACCAAAATAAAGCATAAACTATAAATAACACAAAACAAACATTTAAAACTGATCCCAAGTTACGGTTTTAAATCAAATTATGGCAGGGAGTTCCTGTTGTAGTGCTGCTGATTAAGGATCCGACATTTTCTCTGCAGTGGCTCAGATACAGGTTTGATCCCCACACAGCTGGTTAAGGATCCAGCATTGCTGCAGCTGTGGCATTAAGTCACAGCCGCGGCTCAAATTTGATTCCTGGCCCGGGAACTTCCATATGCCACCGGTACAGAATAAACGAAACAAAACAAAACAAAAAAACAAGTAACCAAACAAAAATCATGATAACCAGAGAGAAACTGAGCCCTTGATAGGAAAAGCCATGCCAAACGCTCTTGGGGAACACACCGAGATACAGTGATTTAAGAAAAAAATAGCATAAAATTAATTTTCCTTTGACTCAATTTAAGAAGCTCTGACTATAGAAATGATTTTTAGGAATAATTTTCAGTCTTCTAAAGCTGAGAGAGGTAATTAATTATGTGATTATACCAGACTTACTCTATAAATTTTCATTTACCTTTCTTGGGATATAAAATTTGTTTTTAAAAGAAAAATTTTACCACCTTTATCTGCCCCTAAATTCATTTCTTTACACGCAACTGTTTCAGGCTAGCTCCAGTTAATGTTCTATTAGCATAAAATTTCACTTCTTGTACTTAATTTAAAAGATAGACTATCTATTCTTGTCTAAATCTTTATGAGTACTAGCTAAAATAATTAGTTTTCTGTTCAAAAATGATTTTGTAATATTCCTTGAGGTCTTATCTGTTATATTGCTTTTAGTGCTCGCCTTTCATACCTGATAGCTTGTTGTAAAATCATTTACTTGCTCCCTGTTTTAAAAGAAGAATGAGGGATTCTAATTCTAATTATAACATTACAAATGAAAGCTTGATGTGGAGATAAATGAATTATCTCAAAGACTGAGACCATTTCTTGACAATCACAGAAGTGAATTATTTGACCTACAAATGCCTTTTCTCTTTCCTGATTTTTAACTAGCTTATTTGCATCATTTGGAGAAGACCATTTTATTTCTTCTTATGCTTTCTGTAACCTTTACATGTAAGCAGACATTTATTTTACTTTTACCTCTAAAAGTTCATGTGACAGTAGATTATTTTGAGCTCAACTGAAGGAGCATGAATTCTGTGAGAGCAACACAGTGAATGGGAATGGGTTCTGTGCAGGGGAAACATCTGTTTGGTCCATGGGGATGGGGAAGGAAAAGAGAGATTGGTTGTTAAAAGCACAATGTGTACATGGCATTGGTTGGGTGTTCACAAAATTTCATTAGCCCTCAGAGAAGCTTTTTAAATGGCAATAATTTTTATCTATTAACATTATTTTCTATAACTAGATAATCACAGTGTCACATTTTCAATAAGTAAAAGGGTTTCTTCAAACTCATAGACATGAAGCATAGACAAGTGACTGCCAAAGGGCAGGAGCTGGGGGAGGGAAGGATTGGGAGTTTGGGGCTAGCAGATGCAAATTAGTATACATAGGATGGATAAACAACAGGTCCTACTATATAGCACAGGGAACTATATTCAATATCCTGTGATAACCTATAACAGAAAACATATGAAAAATGATATATATATATATGTATATGTGTGTATATAACATATATATGTATACATATATGTGTGTATAATTGAATCACTTTGCTGTACAGCAGAAATTAACACAGCATCGTAAATTATACTTTAAAATAAATTTTTAATAAATGAAGCAATCTCTTTACAAGTCTTTCTGACTCAAAAATTTGTATTAGTCTTTATCCATCTTTTATTGTATTATGCCTTTAGGAACATACTTCAAATGCACAGCTTAGAAGGTCTAACACCCATCTCTGCCTATCTCTGTGGCTGTTTCTCCAAAATACAAGAGATCGATGTTCCACTGTGAGAGCAGGAAAGGCACTTGTCATGGTCTTTGTAGCTGTACCTCCTTTCTCTGTCTTTCCAGCAGAGAAAGACACAGTGCTGTCTCTGGTGGTGAATGGAGCCAGCATGCTCATCAATTTCCATATTTGCAATCTCATAATAATCCAGGGAGATATTTCTCCTCCATTTTGGACAAGATAAAGTGGAGACTCAGAAATAAAATGCTGTGTTGTTTTGGTACCAATGGAACTGGGCTAAGCTGAGATGATCTTTTCTAGTATCCCCTCCCTATGTGGGCCTCAGAGAGGAATGAGTGTGAGATCTGGGAGATGAAACTGAGGCCACAGCCACCACCCCCTGGGATTCAGTGTGGACAACCAGTGTAGCAGCAGCTCACCCCTGTCTGTGCTCTGCAGGCTCACCTGTGGGCTGGGGCCAGACCCACAGTGGCCAGGTTTCTGGAGCAAGACGTCCTCTTCCTTCTACACTCACTAATAAATTTCTTATTCACCATAACTCCTGGTAGCTTTCCTTTCTGACTGAACCCTTAATAACATACTTACTACTTTCCACAGAGTTGATCCATGGCCAAGATCCAAACTTTGAACTGGCTTCTCTCTCCCCTTCACCAGTGTGAATATTTACAGAGGGGAAGGAAAGTGAACATCCCTACCCATTAATAATCACATGCCTCTAGCACTTTTCCCAGAGCAAGTCCCTTCTTTTGCTCTTTTATGTGCACATGATTAAAGGAAATGCATTACTATTGCTAAAGTCTGACTGCACCTCCTACACATTCAGCGTACCAAATACCTCTCCATAGATAACATTATTAATACCACCACCACCACCAACAACAAAAAACTGTCCTGGGCATGTAAGCTCTTTATTCTTTTTCATACATCATTGTGAAGCTTTTTCATATTAAATTATATAGTCATTCAAAATGTTCATCTTTCCTAAATGTATCTTTTGCAGCTATCATTTATCTGCATCTAGGTGATTCCAGTCTCTCAAATGGTTGAGAAATTTCTTTCCCGGGTAGTTAATCCATTTACGTTCTGAGTGACCAATTTGTGTGTTATATTACCTCCCATTATGTCCCCATTGTGTGTGATATGAATTTGACTTAACAGCTCTAATCTCACCAAAGTGCTGTTTCTCCATCAGGTGTTTTCATGGTCTCAGATTTCCAGAGGGAATCTGCTGGGAACTTGGCAGCTAATAATTAACTAAGAGTACTAAACCTGCTATAAAACTTTCTCAGCTTTTATTAATAGAACCTTCACATTATCAATAGTTGTATATTTTAGTTAATATCCTTGGTTTTTCCATACAGATTGTTAACAAGTGAATCTACCAGTTCTCAAGCCCCAATATCAAACCAAGAATATCGATCTTTCAGTGACAGAATACTTCATAACTTCCCTTATAAACTTTTCATGAGCATTGTTATCTCTAGAGACATAAGATTTTTGCCATAGACAAATAATTGATTTCCTTTCAGTAACTGAGATGACTAAGCTGAAATGTACTTGTTGTTTGCAATAGTTAACAAGGTGATTTGATTCCTATTCTACATGTGCACTAAAAAGCATTTCTTACATTGAAAATTTTGCCAAGACTAGGCATTGACTAATTTCCATGTGTTAGATTTAATAGCTATCTTATTTACTTTATTGTATACTTTTATACAAATCAGATAAAGCCTTCAAATTCTTCTCCTAGTCAAATGAACTTACACATAAGGATTGTTTTCTAGCCAATATATAAAATTACCCCTATGAGTCCTACTCAACACCTAATCCAGGCACTGGAACCAGCAAATGAGAAAGGATCATCAAGATAAAATAATCCAAGGGGGGAGTTTACCCTAAAGTAGTTCCTGAGTTTCAGGTTCCCTTGACCCAAATTAGAAATGGTATGCAAAAATCTGGGAAATGCAGATTTGATATATAACTTTGAGATTATATTTTAAATTCATGCTTTAAAATTCTGACATACATAACAAAATGGTGAGAGGCTTATTCTCCACACTGTGCACTTTTTTTCAATAAAAACCATGTTAAGTCTTAGGGAGATTTCTCGCTGTCTTCTTCGTGCTCCTTTTCTCTCATCTCTAGGGAAACAACATTTTTGGCGGGGCCCATGGTGATATGGCATAAACAGCTCATTCAGCAGTGTCCTTTTCAGATCACTACATCCCTGGTCTGGGTGATAAGTCCAGGCCAACAGGACCTCATGTGACTTCCTCTGGAATCTTCCATCGGATGCCCAGGTATAAGCCCTGTCTCTTTTCCTTCCGCTTACCTTGTTCTGTCTCTGGAGTGGGGGTGTTACCCCAACGGACCATGAGATGAAGATTACTCCTTGCAAAACATCTAATGTTAGACTAGAAGAAGCATGGAATTAGAGATTTCCTGGGATGAGCTAATGAACCCACCCAGGCAGGATGTCTAGCTCCACATATATACATGACAGAATGCTAACTCTCTAACATATAATCATTTTTATTTTAGGGTTTATCTGATGCACAGCGTAACCTAGTTCTAACTGGTATGGTGACATAAACTTAACAAGAATGAACAATGATGCATTTTCCATTAACATACCTGAATTTGTTGCTAGTAGTTATCAGTTAGCTAATATATTGTTAATAAATCATTAACTAGCTATCAAACTAAGACTCTAGGACCTCGACTGAAATGAAGGCAAATATTCAGCTGCTTAGCTATGTATAAGAGCAATATGGATTATTTATATGCTTGAAAGGAAGAAGTCAGTTCTTCTTTCAAGTAGTCTAAACTAGATGCAATTTAGGTTTTCTAGATACATAGAAGGCTGTCTGACATCTGACACAGAGTATGTGGTCAATAGTAATAACAGCTAACGTATGAATGCACTATGAGGAAGCACTGATTTTAGGATTTTTACCTGATTGATACATTTAATCCTTATAAAACCTTTTGAATTTGAAAGTACCTTTTCCTCTTCTGACAAGCTCACTAGAAGATTCTCAATTAACTTTTTAGGTTCCCCTCAAGGGCTTGATGGGATTTCTGGGTCCCTTCCTACACAGAAGGTGGATTAACACAGAACTAAATATCAACTCCTTCAAATGACTCGTTCCATATTTATGCAATGTCAGTTTGGTGGAAGCCTCTGGAGCAGTTTCCTCTGAGAATCTAAAACTTAAAGGATGTAAAAGCCCCTTTCTCATCAAATTCCTTCCAAGCTACCTCTGGGAAGAGGGCCACTTACATCTCACCACTGGCTTTCTGAAATCTCTCTGGTCATCACTTCCCTTCTCCTGCCATCAGTGATAGGCTATTAATTTTTTCCTCTGTTTTGTGCTGTATAGGGGTCTTCATGAACCCCTGTTCTTTCCAACTACAGACCTGTGGCTCATCCTAAATCATTCTCTAGTGTAGCCATACCATCTTCCTGGGTGACATGAGGTAATACTCTGCGTCTTTTGAGAAGTGGTCACAGTAACTGATATAAAATACTAATATTTTGTGTGCAATGTGTAAGGCTACAATCCACTACTTGAACAAAACTGTCCCCACACCAAAAGGACTGCTTCCCTAGCACACATTGAAACACTCAGATGAAATGATAAAGATGGTGCAGGAAAGGAAATGAGCTTAACCTAACTGAATGTATGTTCACACTTCATGAGGTAATCACCAACATCATCCTGCTAATGAACTGCTGCTTCTTCCCTACATAAAAAAAATCCCCCCAGTCCTTCATAACCTGGCCCTAATATCTGTTCACCCTCAATTAGCAGCATACCCCACTTGCTCTTTACACTTGGCCATACAACACTTATTTTGATTCTTTGAAGAGGTCAAAGTTTCCCTAGCAAAGGTCTATTTTCACACTAATGATTTCCTCAGCGTGGGCTATTCATTCTACTTACAGTCATATTAAACCTAAAAGGATATGGGTAAGTCTAAGTGTCAATTAATCTGAGAAAACTTTTTGACCTGCTCAGGTTGACTTTAAATTCCTTCCTATGACCAAGGAGGATCTAATCTATTACCCCTGGGTCTCTTTGTATTGAATGTAATGATTGCTTTACCTTAGAAATGTTTCTTTTAAAAAAATTATAAATTCTTTTAAATTATTAACACAATGTATCTTTAATGTCTAGCAAAGCATATACCTAACAATAAGATGATTTTTGAAGAAATACTTATTATCCAGAAAGAAAATCAACAGAGAGCAAGGAGCACTTCCAGTTCAGACAAGATGGACTTTTCTCCTCCACTTTCCTCCTCCACTTTCCTATTAAGTACAACTATAAATGCTGAAAATCACAAAAGAGGCAGCAAAAGGAAAAATTCTAAAGGTGGAAAGAGGAACATGAACTGGCTTGGGATGCCAAGACTAAAGGAAAGTCGTAGCAGCTGGGGTCAAATCCCCCAACTCAACAGAAGAAAGTGACCTGGATCTGGCATTTTCCAACCTCCAACCTCACAGTGGAGAGCAGCCCAGAAAGGATCATTCCTCCTCCAGATAAAATGGAAATCCTTCCAAGATCACAAGGTGAATGTGGCACCACTATGAGGGGTAGCAGGTAGAGAGTTCCACTAACAGAGGAACAAAAACAGAGGAAGCAAAGAGAAAAAAAATAAAACAAAATAGCAGACTTAAGTACTATCTTATCAATAATTGCCTTAAGTGTAAAAATATAAATACACCAACCCAAGAGGGAGGCTAGCAGAGCAGATAAAAATGATAAGTTGTTTGCAAGAAACACACTTCACATCTAATGACATAGGTACATTAAAGTAAACTTCGAGAAAAAAATATCTTGAGAAGATTAATTGAGGATTCCTGCTGTGGAACAGGGAGTTAAGGATCCAGCATTGCTACAGCTGTGGTGTAGGTTGCAGCTGTGGCTCATATTCCATCCCTGGCCCAGGAATTTCATATGAATTTCATATTAATTGAAAAAGAGAAGTAGCTATATAATGTCCAGTGAAGTATACTTTAGAGAAAAGACAACTTCTACTGACAAAGGAGTAAATTAAAAATGATAAAAATATCAAACCACTGGAAGAACATAACAATCCTAAGTGTGGACCCAGGAAACAGCAGAACTTCAAAATAAACAAAGGAACATGTAACAAAGATGAAAGGAGAAGTAGGCAAGTCAACAACTGCAATTGAGGACTTTTGTATCTTTCTTTCAGCAATGGATAGAATCAATAGAATTGCTCAACAAAAAATCAGCAAAGATAAACAATCTAAACAACACAATAAACCAAAAAGCTCTAATAAACACATACAAGCACCTTGGGAGCTCCTGGTGTGGATCAGGAAAAGCACTGGTATCTGTGAGATATAGGTTCGAACTATGGCCTTGCTCAGTGGGTTAAGGATCTGGTGTTGCAAGGAGCTGCGGTATAGGTCAAAGATATGGCTCAGATCTGGTGCTGCTGTTGCTATGGTGTAGGCCAGCAGCTACAGCTCCAATTTGACCCCTAGTCTGTGAACTTCCAAGGTGTGGCCCTAAAAACAGACCAAAAAAAAAAAAAATGAGTTCCTGTCATTCATAATGGCTCAGAGGAAACAAATCTGACTAATATCTATGAGGAATGAGGATGCATGTTCAGTACCTGGCCTTGCTCAGTGGGTTAAGGACCTGGCATTGCTGTGAGCTGTGGTGTAGGCTGCAGATATGATTCGTATCTGGCATTGTTGCGGCCATGGCATAGGCTGGTGGCTACACTTCCAATTCTACCCCTAGCCTGGGAACTTCCATATGCTGTGGGTGTGGCCATAAAAAAAGACAAAAAAAAAAAAAAAAAGAAAGAAAAAGAAAAAGAAAAAGCATCTCACCCAGAAAAGGCAGAATACATGTGTTTTCTCAAGCTCCTATGGAATATTCACCAAGAAAGACCATACCCTTGGCCATAATACAAAAGTCAACCAGAATTATATTTGAATATTTTTATAAGAAGAATTATAAGAACCAGAATCATATAGAGTATGTTTTTTGAGCACAGGGTAATCAAACAAGAAATCATTTAACAGAAAGGAATAGCAAAATTTCTAAACATGTAAGTAGATAAAGTAAATAAATGGCATCTGTCTTTCTCTTTCTGACTTATTTCACTTAGGATGAGAGTCTCTCGTTCCATCCATGTTGCTGCAAATGGCATCATTCTGTCACTTATATCTGGAATCTAATATATGATACAAATGAACTTTTCCACAGAAAAGAAAACCATGGACATGGAGAACAGACTTGTGGTTGCTAAGGGGGAAGAAGAGAGAGTGGGATGGATTGGGAATTTGGGGTTTTAGATGTAAACTATTGCCTTTGAAATGGATTAGCAATGAGATCCTGCTGTGTAGCACTGGGAAGTATGTCTAGTCCCCTATGATGAAGCAGGATAAGGTGAGAAAAAGAATGTATACATTTATGTGTAACTGGGTCACCTTGCTGTACAGTAGAAAATTGGCAGAACACTGTAAACCAGCTATAATGGAAAAAATAAAAATCATTATAAATGTAAAAAAATACACTATTAAAATATGTGGGATAGTTAGAGCAGTAAGGAAAGGAAAATGGTAGCACTAAATGCATACAGTAAACTAAGGCAAAACCTCAAATCTAGTTCTTATTCCAGGAAACTAGGAAAAAAAAAGAATAAAACAAACACAACGCAGAAAGAATAACAATTATATCAGAAAAAATGAAACTGAAAATATAAACCTAAAAGAAAAATCAATAACATGGATAAACCTATAGAAAGACTGACAAAAAATACAAAAGATAAAAGACACAGGAGTTAGGATCAAGATGGCAGAGTAGTAAGACATCGCACTCAACTTCTCACACAAACACATAAAAAAACCCCACACCTATATATAGAACAATTCATACAGATCATATACTGAATGCTAGCAAAAGAACTTAAATCTCTAAAAAGGGCAAGAAATACTCCACATACTGGGTAGAACAGAAGAAAAAAAAAAAAAAGAAAGAGAAAGAAAGGGAATTAAGATGGGACTAGCACTCCCAAAAGGGTGTTGTGAAAGAGAAAAAGAACCCACACCTTGGGAAGCCACCTAACTGAAGGGGAGATCAGGTGAGGCGGCAGGACCTCAAAGTTGCTGAGTAAAGCATAGTAGTGGGACTGAGGAGGGCAATGCAGAGTGAGAGTCACACAGATCATCTGCACCACCGACCCAGACACCACAGCCTGAGATGCACAGGTTGGGGCTGGGCACCAAGACTCAGGCTGCAGAGGTCAGTTCTGGGGAGAGGACTAGGGTTTGCTGTGTGGAGTCAGCCTGAAGGGCTAGGGAGCTGTGCTCCATGAGTTGGGGAGTAGAATGCCACAATGGAAGGAACCCAGGAGGAGGTCTGGGCCCACAGAAGAAGTAAAGCACTGTTGTTGGGGAGGGTGTGAGGAGGAGGGGCAGACCACCATAGAAATTTCTTTCCCTTTGCATATGTGGACTCTCAGAGGGTAGGGTGCCTCTGGTGCATGCTACAGGTGATGAGAGGCCACTTGCTCAGGCTACTGGGAACCTTTTTTTGCAGGCCACAGTTGCCCAAGCACTTCTTGTGAGGGTTAACGGCAACAGGGGGCTAAGTGCAACATGGTGCCTTTTGTGTCATCTACAGGGGGGCAGCAACATGCTAAACAGTCATCTCAGAAAACAGAGTGAGGCATGACCTGCCAATACCAGGGGTCAGTGAAGAGGATCCACCTATGGGCCCAGTCATAACAGAGGTTGGCCCAAAAGAGGGTACTGCAACCAAGCACCAACCATTGTTGTTCTCACTCCCCTGGGAACACACCCGCCCTGCTGCTGCCACTGCCAAACTCTCTGGGAAGTGCCCACACATGCTTGATCAGTGTCATAGCCCAGGACCCTGCAACTAGGAGAAACCTGTGTGGCACCAACTGCATAGGCTAAGAGGGATGGGGTGGTTCTTGCATGACCTACAGGTGGCAGGCATAAACCACCACAGTTCTCTCTGACTCAGGAGGTGGGCATGGGCTGCCAGTAGGGATCCATGAACAGGTATAACTTGTGCCCCAATTACCTCAGAGGGCACCACAGAGGAAGGCATTTAGACTGAACACCACCTGTTGTTGCTCTCACTTCCCTGGAACTCACACACTCTGACCCTGCCACTGCCAAATGCTCAGGGTACTGCCTAACTGTGCCTCAGACTTATTACCACTTCCCAAGGCCCAGCAGATAGGAGTAGCCTGCATCACCTTCCTGCAGGTCCTTGCTACTTTCAAGGGCCCAGCAACCAGGTACTGATGACTAGCCCTACCCATTGTCTCCTTTGCCTGGAAGAGCACTCGACATCCTGGACATAACAGCTGCTCACACCAAGGAAAGAGACAGCAAATATCTAAACTCTCACACCAAAAATAAATAGTAAACTCCCACAAAATACAAAGGGGCTCTCTTGCATAAAAATAGCCCTCCAATACTACAGTAGTTGGCTTCCCTAAACTCACCCCAAAAAAGAAAAATATAAGCAAAATTAAGAAGCTCAGGAAACAATCCCAGTTAAAAGAACAGGAGAATTCACCCGAAGCAGCAAACAATGAAAGAGATCTCTGCAGCCTAAGAGACACTGAGTTCAAAAGGGAGACAGTGAAAATATTGAAGGAATTAATGATGGATATCAAGGAATTAAGGGCAGATATAAACAGTAATGCAGATTACTTTAGAAAGGAACTAGAAAATATAAGGAGGAAACAAGAAAAATAATAAAATTCATTTGCAGAGATGCAAACTGAGTTAAAGGCACCAAAGAGCAGAATTTATAATGCAGAGAAATGAATTAGTGACGTGGAAGATAGAATAATGGAAATACCCAATCAGGCCAGCAGAGAGAAAACCCAATGAAAACACATGAAAAAAATAAGAGCTCTATGGGATAATATAAAGTGAGCAAAACTATATTCATAATAGGGATTCCAGAAGGAGAAGAAAAAGAAAAGGGGATTGAAAATATATTTGAAGAAATTATCACTGGAAACTTACCAAATCTAAGGAAAGAGATATCAAGATACAGGAAGAACAGAGGGGCCCCAAACAAGTTGAAACCAAGCAGGCCCACACCAATACATATTATAATAAAAATGGCAAAAGTTAGGATAAAGAGGATTTTAAAGACAGCAAGAGAATACAAAAGGGTTAATTATAAGGGAACCTCCATAAGGCTATCAGCTGATTTCTCTACGGAAACACTACAGGCTAGAAGAGAGTGGCAAGACATATTCAGACTTCTAAAATGGAAAATGTTGTAGCCTACAATGCCCAGCAACAATATAATTTAAAATAGAAGGAAAAATAAGAAATTATTTAACAAACTAAAAGAGTACAAAAATACTAACCTATTCTAAAAGAAATACTTAAATGTCTTCTCTAAAAAAAAAAAAAAAAGAATAAATAGGATGGAGGAAATCACAATTGAAAAACAATCACTTAAATAAGCCAGTATACATATCCAAAAGGAAAAAAAAATTGTAAAAGTGATGATAAACATAAGGAACAGCAAAAGGACCAAGATGCAGATATCAAAAAAAGACTTCAAAATCACAGAATGTGGGGCAGGAAAGAAAGAAAATCTAGACTCTTTTTGTAAAATAATATATTTGAGACTCTATGGATATCAGGCTAAAGCAAGCAGATATAGGAAGGTGTTAACATACTTGAAAAACAGGGTAACCACAAATCAAAACCAAACATTACATTCACAAAAACTAAAAAGAAAAGTACACACTCATAAAATAAATGGAAATCATCCAACCAAAAAAAAGAAAAAAAAGAAAAAAAAAGAAAAGGACAAGGGAGAAACAGAATCAACTGGAAAACAGGTTTAATGTGGCAATAAATACATATTTATCAATAATAACCTTAAATCTCAATGGACAGAATGTGCTACAATCAAAAGACACAGAGTGGCAGATTGGATTAAAAAGCAAGAAGGGCACTATTTAGAGTAAAAGGATCCATTCAAGAACAAGATATTACAATCATCCATATATATGCCCCTAATATAAGAGCACCCAGATACATACAACAAATAGTAATAGACATAAAAGGAGAATATGATGGGAATACAATAATTGTAGGAGACTTTAAACACCGCACTCACATCAATGGACAGATCCTCTAGATAGAAAATCAAAAAGGCATGAGAAATCTTAAATGACACAATAGAAAAGTTAGACTTAATTGACATTTTCAGGACATTACATCCAAATAAATGAGAATATACATTATTTTCAAGTACACATGGACATTCTCAAGGATTGACCACACAGTGGGTCACAAAGCTAACCTCAACAAATTTAAGAGTACAGAAATTATTTCAAGAATCTTCTTGGACCACAATGGCATGAAACTAGAAATCAACCACAGGAAAGGAAATGATAAAAAATCTGACAATACAGAGACAAAACAACATGCTACTAAAAAACCAATGGGTCAGTGAGGAAATCAAAAGGGAAATTAAAACACACCTCCAGACAAATAATAATTAAGATAAAACCATTCAAAATCTATGGGATGCTGTAAGAGCAGTGCTTAGAGGGAAATTCATACCACTACAGCCTTCCTCAAAAAAGAAGAAAAATCTCAAATCAACAACTTAACTCACCACCTAAATGAATTAGAAAAAGAACAAACAAAACCAAAAGTCAGCAGAAGGAATGAAATCAAAGACAGGAGAGGAAAGAATAAAACAGAGATTCAAAAAACAATAGAAAAAAAATCAATAAAACCAAGAGCTGGTTCTTTGAAAAGGTAAACAAAATTGATAAACCTTAGACCAGACTCACCAAGAACAGGAGAGAAAAACACCAAAATAAGCAAAATACGAAATGAAAAAGGAAAAATATCAATGGATACTACAGAAATACAAAAAACCATAAGAGATTACTATGAATAATTGTATGCCAACAAATTTGACAATCTGGAAGAAATGGACAACTTTCTAGAAACATTCTCCCTATCAAAACTGAATCAAGAAGAAATAGATCAACTGTACACACTGATCATTAGAAATTAAATTGAATACATCATAAAAACACTCCCTACAAATAAAAATCCAGGAGCAGATGGCTTCACAGGTGAATTCTAACAAAATTACAAATATGAACTTATACCCACCCTTCTTAAACTTTCCCAAAAGGTTGAAGAAGGAACACTCCCAAAGATATTCTATGAATCCACCATCACCCTAATACCAAAACCAGACAAAGATACCATGAAAAAAGAAAACTACAGGCTAATATTGATGATGAACATAGATACAAAAATTCTCAACAAAATGTTAGCCAACCAAATCCAATAACATATCAATAGATCGTACACCACAACCAGGTGGGATTCATCCCAGGTGCACAAGGATGGTTCAACATACACAAATCAATCAATGTCATATACCACATTAACAAAATAAAAGTCAAAAACCACATGATCTTCTCAGTAGATGCAGAAAAAGCATTTGACAAAGCCCAACATCCATTCATGATTAAAAACTCTTACCAAAGTGGGTATAGAGGGAACATTCCTTAACATAATCAAAGCCATTGATGACAAACCCACAGCAAATATAATACTCAATGGAGAAAAGCTGAAAGCCTTCCCACTAAAATCTGGAACAAGACAAGGATGCCCATGCTCACAACTACTATTCAACATAGTATTGGAAGTCCTAGTCATAGCAATCAAACAAAAAAAAAAAAAAAAAAAAAAGAAAGAAAGAAAAGGCATCCAAATTGGAAGACGAGAGGTAAAACTGTCACTTTATGCAGATGACATGATACTATATATAGAAAAATAAAATCTAAGGACTCCACACAAAAACTACTGATTGAACTGATCAATAAATTCAGCAAAGTAGCAGAACATAAGATTAACATTCAGAAATCAGTCACATTTCTGTACACTAACAATGAAATATTAGAAAAGGAATACAAAAATACAATACCTTTTAAAATTGCACCCCCAAATATCAAAGACTTGGGAATACACCTGAACAATTAAGTAAATGACTTATCTGCCAAGAACTATAAAACATTCATCAAGGAAATTAAAGAAGATGTAAAGAAATGGAAAAATATTCCATGTTCCTGGATTTGAAAAATTAATATTGTAAAAATGGACATACTACCCAAAGCAATCTACAGATTCAATGCAATCCCTATCCAATTACCCATGACATTTTTCACAGAACTAGAACAAACCATCCAAAAACATATATGGGACCGCAAAAGACCTAGAATTGCCAAAGCAAATCTGAGGAACAAAAACCAAGCAGGTGCATAATTCTCCGAGACTTCAGGCAATATTACAAAGTCACAATCATCAAGACATTGTGGTACTGGTACCAAAACAGACAGAGAGACCAATAGAACAGAATAGAGAACCCAGAAATAAACCCTGACAGCTATGGTCAATTAATCTTTGACAAAGGAGGCAAGAACATAAAATGGGAAAAAGAAAGTCTATTCAGCAAGCATTGCTGGGAAACCTGGACAGCTGCATGCAAAGCAATGAAACTAGAACACACCTTCACACCATGCACAAAAATAAACTCAAAATGGCTTAAAGACTTAAATATAACACAAGACACCATCAAACTCCTGGAAGAGAACATAGGCAACACATTCTCTGACATCAACCTGACAAATGTCTTCTCAGGTCAGTCTCCCAAAGCAACAGAAATAAAAGCCAAAATACACCAGTGGGACCTAATCAAACTGACAAGATTTTGCACATCAAAGGAAACCAAAAAGACAACTTACAGAATGGGAGAAAAGTTTCAAATGATGCAACTGACAAGGGCTTAATCTCTAAAATATACAAACAACTTATACAACTCAACAGCAAAAAAGCCACCAACCCAATGGAAAAATGGACAAAAGATCTGAATAGACTGTTCTCCAAGGAAGATACAGAGATGGTCAACAATCACATAAAAAATTGCTCAACATCCCCAATTATTAGAAATGCAAATCAAAATTATCATGAGATACCACCTCACACCAGTCAGAATGCCCATCATTAATAAGTTCACAAATAAGAAATGCTGAACGGGGTGGGGTGAAAAGGGAACCCTCCTGCACTGTTGGTAGGAATGTAAGCTGGTACAACCACTGTGGAGAACAGTATGGAGGTACCTTAGAAAACTATACATAGAACTACCATAGGACCCAGCAATGCCACTCTTAGGCATATACCCAGAGAAAACTTTCCTTAAAAAAGATACATGCACCCACATGTTCATTGTAGCACTATTCACAATAACCAACACATGGAAACAACCCAAATGTCCATCGACAGATGATTGGAATATAAAGATATGTTATATATACACAATGGAATACTATTCAGACATAAAAAAGAACAAAATAATGCCATTTTCAGCAACTTGGATGGAACTAGAGACTCATACTGAGTGAAGTAAGTCAGAAAGAGAAAGGCAAATACCATACGATATCACTCATATTTGGTATCTAATATACAGGACAAATGAAACTTTCCACAGAAAATAAAATCATGGACTTGGAGAATAGACTTGTGCTTGCCAAGGCAGAGGGGGAGAGGGTGGGAGTGAGATGAATTGGGAGCTTGGGGTTAATAGATGCAAGCTATTGCCTTTGGAATGTATTAGCAATGAGATCCAGCTGTGTAGCACTAGGGACTATGTCTTGTCACTTATGATGGAGCCTGATAATGGGAGAAAAAAGAACGTATTCATGTATGTTTAACTGGGTCACCATGCTGTATGTTAGGAAATTGACAGAACACTGTAAACAAGTTATAATGGAAAAAAATAAAAACATTGTATATAAAAAATAAACCTATTGCATTTCTATATATTAACAATGAAATATTAGAAAAGGAATACAAAAATACAATACCTTTTAAAATCTCACCCCAAAAATTAAATACCTAGGAGTAAACCTGACCAAGGAGGTGAAGGACGTAAAAGCTGAGAACCATAAAACATTAATCAAGGAAATTAAAGAGTAGTCAAAGAAATGGAAAGATCTAGTCCATGCTCCTGGGTTGGAAGAATTAATATCAACAAATGGTCATACTGCCCAAAGCAATCTACAAATTAAATGCCATCCAAATCAAATTACTCCTGATATTTTTCAAGAACTAGAACAATCAAAAATTTTATTTATATATAACCATAAAAGACCCAGAATTGACAAAGTAATCCTGAAGAACAAAAAACAAGGAGGAGGCTTAACTCTTCCAGACGTCAGGCAATATTACAAAGCTACAGTAATCAAGGCAGTGTGGTCCTGGTACCAAAACAGACATAAACACCAATGGAAAGGAACAGCGAGCCCAGAATTAAACCCAGACACCTACAGTACATTAATCTGCAACAAAGGAATTAAGAATATAAAATGAGGAAAAAAACACAGTCTTTTCAGTAAATGGTGCTGAAAAAACTGGACAGCCACTTGTAAATCAATGAATTTGGAAGACACCCTCACACCATACACCAAAATAAAGTCAAAATGACTTAAAGACTTAAACGTAAGTCAAGACACCACTCCTAGAAGAGTGCATTGCTGAAACATTCTCTGACATCAACCTCACAAATATTTTCTTAGGTCTGTCTCCCAAGGCAACAGAAATAAAAGCCAAAATAAACCAGTGGGACCTAATCAAACTGAAAAGCTTTTTGCACAGCAAAGGAAACCATCGGAAAAAAAAAAAAAACACAAAAAGACAACTTAAGGAATGGGAGAAAATAGTTTCAAATGATGCAATTGACAAGGGCTTAATCTCTAAAATATACAAACAACTTATACAACTCAACAGCAAAAATTCCAATAACCCAATGGAAAAATGGGCAAATGACATGAATAGACATTTATCCAAAGAAGATATATAGATGGCCAACAGGCACATGAAAAAATGCTCAACATCACTAATTATTAGAGAAATGCAAATCAAAACTACTATGAGGTACCACCTCACACCTGTCAGAATGGCCATCATTAACAAGTCAACAAAGAACAAATTCTGGAGAGGGTGTGGAGAAAAGGGAACTGTCCTACACTGTTGGTAGAAATGAAAATTGGCACAACCCTATGGAAAAGAATATGGAGGTACCTCAGAAAATTAAATATAGAACTACCATATACACAGAAATTCCCCTCTTAGGTATACATGTGGACAAAACTTCCTTGAAAAAGACACATGCACCTGTATGTTCATTGCAGTACTATTCACAATAGCCAAGAAATGTAAACAACCTAAATGTCCATCAACAGATGACTGGATTAAGAAGGTGTTGTATGTATACACAATGGAATACTATTCCGCCATAAAAAAAGAACAAAATAATGCCATTTGTTGCCAAAATAATGCCAAATGCCAGCAACATGGATGGAACTAGAGACTCTCATATTAAGTGAAGTAAGTCAGAAAGAGAAAGACAAATAACATACAATATCATTTATATCTGTAATATAATACGTGGCAGAAGTGAACCTTTCCACAGAAATGAAATGCATGGACTTGTAGAACAATCTCGTGGTTGCCAAGGGGGAGGGGAAGGGAGTGGGATGGACTGGGAGCTTGGGGTTAACAGATGCAAACTATTGAATTTGAAGTGGACAAACAATGACATCCTGCTGTATAGCATAGGGAACTATATCTAGTCAGTTGTGATGGAACATGATGGAGGATAATGCATGAAAAAGAATATATATACATGTACATATGTATATGTACACATGCAGATATAAACATTTACATATACACATGCATATATACATACATATACACACATATACATATATGTATACACATACATATATATATATATATATATATATATATATATACTGTCATTTTGCTCTACAGTAGCAAATTGACAAAACACCGTAAACCAACAATAATGCCAAAAATAAAAATCATTATAATATATAAAGACAAAATAAAACCAAAGATATAAACGATCAATGTCAGGAATGAAATAGGATATATCGTTTTAGATCCTGCAGCCATTAAATGGTTCAAAAAGAAAATACAATGAATATCTTTATCCTCATAAATTCACACATATTCAGAAACCACAAAGTACCAAAATCAGTCAAGATGAAGAGATAACCTGCACTCATTATGTAATATGAAATGCAATTTGAAAACTTCAGTCTCAGGTAGTTTCACTGGAGAATTCTATGAAACATTTAAAGGAGAATTAATGCCAATTTTACACAATCTCTTCAAAAAGATCATTGCATACTTCACAATTCAGTTAATGAGGCCAGTTTTAACCTAATCCAAAACCCAGAGAATGACTATAGAAACAAAGGAACACAAGGGAATATCTTCCATGAACTTAGACACAACAATCCCTAGCAAAATATTTACAGATCAAATTCCAAATGCATGAAAAGAATTATACACCAAAATTGAATGCAACTTAGGCTAGACAGAAAAGGCTAGTCAGTATGCTAAATCAATCACTGAAGTCTATTGTATCAACAAGCTAAAGAAAAAAAAACTTCTGATCATACCACCTATGCGTATAAATATTTAACACAGTGTAACACTTGTGATAAAATAATAACACTCAGAAAGTTAGAAATACCTCAACTTGATAAAGAGCATCTACAAAATTCTACATCTAATATTATCTTAATTATGGAAAACTGAATATCTACACCTTAAAATGTGCTCAGGCAAGGATGTCTGCTCACACACATTTATGCAACAGAGTACTAGAAGTTCTACACAATGTCATGGGCATAAATAAGAAACACAAGACCCACAGTTTGGAAAGAAAAAAATAAAACTGTCCTTATTTGCAAATGACATAACTGTCTACATAAAATATCCAAAGAAATCAACCAAAAAATTCCCGGAAATAAGACACATGGTTATAGCAGAGAGCAGGGAAGTGAAGAAGTTAAGAATATGTGATTAACAGACACAAAAGTAAAACAGATAAGCAACAAGAAGTTACTTGTATAGTACATGGAATGATATTCAATAACATAATCTATAATGGAACATTATCAGGAAAAATCATCATCATCATGCCATATAGCTGAAATCAACATAGTATTTGTAAATCAACTACACTTTGATAAGAAAATTGGATCATGGAGTTAAACAAAAGACTATAAAACTTTTAGGAAAAAGCTCAGGAGAAAATCTTTAAGATCTATGCCAAGGTAAAGTGTTCTTGGATGACAGCAAACTAGCGGTGCCTAATAGGAAAAGTTGATAAACTGAACATCGTAAAAACTAGAAACGTTTTCTGTGCAAAAGACTATTAAGGGGATGGAATGACAAACCACAGACTAGGAGAAAAACATCTGAAAACCACATATCTGACACAGGACTAGCATCTGGATGAGATAAAGAAAGGGATCCTTTCTCTTAAAAGCCTTTCATTTGACTATAGGTGGATGTCTGAACTTGTACAGGTAATAAAATTGTACTGAAATTAGTACACAGACACACACACATACACCCCAACACAAGTAAAACTGGGGAAGTCTGAATAATTATGGATCAGCGGCTTGTGTAAATGTCAACGTCAATTTCCTTCTTGTGACATTACACTACACTTTTTTTTTTCATGGCTGCACTTGAAGCATAAAGAAGTTCCTGAGCCAGGAACAGAATCCAAGCTGCAAGTGAGGCCTATGTCACCACTGCAGCAACCCCACATCCTTAACTCACTGCATCTGGCCAGGGATCAAACTCAGACCTCTGTAGAACCTGAGCCTCTACAGTCAGATTCTTAACCCAGTGTGCCACGGCAGGAACTCTCATTATACTACTTCTGTAAAATATTACTACTGGGGGAAACCAGGAAGTGTATGTGAGATCTATCTTGTTTTTATTTCATTTTATTTTTGTCTTTTTAGGGCCACGGCTGTGGCATATGGAAGTTCCCAGGCTAGGGGTTGAATTGGAGCTGCTGTTGCCGGCCTATGGCACAGTCACAGCAATGCTGGATCCAAGCTGCATCTGTGACCTAAACCACAACTGGTGGCAATGCTGGATCCTTAACCCACTGGGCAAGGCCAGGGATCAAACCCTCATCCTCATGGATACTAGTTGGTTTCGTTACCCCTGAGCTATGATGGGAATTCCTGGGATCTCACTTATAAGTACATATGAATCTATAATTATCTCAATATAATTTCATTTAGAAAATAGAAGAGGGCTCATTGACTGTTAATTACTGTACCTCTTCTTTCCCCCCATTTGCCTTACATCTGCTTAATTATGTCAACAAAATATTTCAACATAGTAGCAGTTTAATATTATTTTTAAAGAGCAAAAATATAAGAAAATCAGATTTGTGTTTACCAAACACAGTGGGAGAGAGGATATCAAAGGAAGGTTGGTCAAAATGCACAAATGACCATTTTTAAGATAAATAAGTACTACAGATGCAATGTACATCATGGTAACTATAGTTAACACCGCTGTATGACATATATGAACACTGTTAAGAGAGAAGATCCACAGAGTTCTCATAACAAGGAAAAAAATTTTATTTCTATTTTATCCTTATCTGATAAGGGATGCTAACTGAACTTAATGTAGTAATCTCTTCATAATATATGTAAGTCAAACCAAACTGTACATTATAAAGTCATCCAGTGATATGTATGAATTATATCTCAATAAAACTGAGAAAATAGCAGAAATAAAATAAATATATTAAATTGGTAAACTTAAAAAATGAATTTGGTGGTAGACAATAACAACAGCTTAAGAAAAAGCTCAAATTCAGAAGGAAAATATGCCCAGAATAAATGGATGAAATTGAGCTTAAAATCAAACATGAGAAAACACAAACACACACATTAAAGAAAGAGAAACCAAATATATGTATGTACACACACACACACACTTAGACCAGACATCAGCTGGATGTATATTTTATACACTCCTGGGTATAGTTTATTGAATAATTCTTATTATTTTTCTTGCGAGTGTGTGTGCATATCTTCTATCATCAAAGGAATAAATGATGAGCGTAGGAGGCATTTATTTAACACTTTGCATCCTTTTAGAAATTATACAGTATGAAAAATCAACTAAATGTCACGGAATGAGGGCAAAACCTGAATATATCATGTGAAAGGAATTTGAAGACATTTTCCAAAATTTGGGATGTATCTTAGAGGCAAGTTAGGATCACTTGCAATATAGGTGGGAAAATGTTAAACAATTTCATGCATCTATTTCTTCAAAGCAAGTCCTCAGATTATCTCAGTGAAAGGACTGTGATGCTGGTGAATGTGACATGTTTTAGTCTCATTTTTGAGACATATGTTTGAAATATGCATTTTATCCTGTTGTATGTCCATGGAAACACAGTGAAGCTTTCTATATCACAATTTAAGAAGCAGAGCTCTGGGTAGCTCCTTGTTCAGCAAAGCTTTGATCAGATATGTTAACATTTAAGAAATACTCCAGTTATGTTGTAGAAAAATTTCTTTCCAACATGTGCAGGGCAGCCTGGAGCATGGATAAAGATTTAAAATATTATTATCCTACTAGCCAGACTATTCTGGTATGGAAAAAATGATGGATTAGATAGATGACTTAGAATCACTGAGTTCATTTTGCTTATTATGACTCACTGACAACCCAGCAATTGTCAGGTTTTAATCTGTTTCCACAAACACATTATTATATAAAGTGAAAGTTAACATTAAAAAAAGAAAACTACAGGCCAATTTCACTGATGAACATCAATGCAAAAAATCCTCAACAAAATATTAGCAAATCACATCCAACAATACATTAAAAGGATTGTACATCATGACCAAGTGGGATTTATCCCAGGGATGCCAGGGTTCTTCAATATCCACAAATCCATCAGTGTGATACACCACATTAACAAATGGAAGGATAAAAACCATATGATCCTCTCAATAGATGCAGAAAAAGCCTTTGACAAAATCCAACACCCATTTCTGATAAAAAGCCTCCAGAAAGTGGGCATAGCGGGAACCTACCTCAACATGATAAAGGCCATATGTGACAAACCCACAGCCAACATCATTCTCAATGGTGAAAAGCTGAACAAATTCCCACTGAGATCAGGAACAAGACAAGGATGTCCGCTCTCACCACTACTCTTCAACATAGTTTTGGAAGTCCTAGCCACAGCAATCAGAGAAATAAAAGGAATCCAAATTGCAAAGGAAGAAGTAAAACTATCGCTATATTCAGATGACATGATACTATACCTAGAGAAGCCTAAAGACGCCACCAGAAAACTGTTAGAGATCATCCACGAATTTGGCAAAGTCGCAGGATACAAAATTAATACACAGAAATCAACAGCATTTCTATACACTAACAATGAAAGAGCAGAAAGAGAAATCAGGGAAGCAATCCCATTTACCACTGCATTCAAAAGAATAAACTACCTAGGAGTAAACCTCCCGAAAGAGAAAAAAGACCTGTACTCTGAAAACTACAAGCCACTGATGAAAGAAATCAAAGATGACACAAGAGATGGAAAGACACACCATGCCCGTGGATTGGAAGAGGTAATATTATAAAAATGACTATACCACCTAAGGCAATCTATAGATTCCATGCAATCCGTATCAAATTACCAAGGACATTTTTCACAGAACTTGAACAAAATATTTTAAAGTTTGTTTGGAAGCACAAAAGACCCAGAATAGCCAAAGACATTCTGAGAAAGAAAAAGAGAGCTGGAGGAATCCAGTTCCCTGACTTCAGACTATACTACAAAGCAACAATCATGAAAACCATATGGTACTGGCACAATGACAGAAATATAGATCAGTGGAACAGGATAGAAAGCCCAGAATTCAACCCACGCACCTACAGCCAACTCATCTAGGACCAAGGAGGCAAGAATATACAATGGAGAAAGGACAGCTTGTTCAATAAGTGGTGCTGGGAAAACTGGACAGCCACATGGAAAAGGATGCAATTAGAACACTCCATAACACCATACAGAAAAAAAACTCCAAATGGATTAAAAACGTAGATATAAGACCAGAAACTGTAAAACCCTTAGAGGAAATCATAGGCCAAACACTCCCTGACGTAAACAACAGCAACATCTTCTCAGATCCACCTCTTAGAGTATTGACAATCAAAACAAAAATAAACAAATGGGACCTAATAAACTGAAAAGTTTCTGCACAGCAAAGGAAACCCTATAACAAAACGAAAAGATAACCCACAGAATCGGAGAAAATCTTTGCAAGTGAATTGACTGACAAGGGATTGATCTCAAAAATTTAGAAACAACTTCTGCAGCTCAATACCAAAAAAACAAACAACCCCATCAAAAAATGGGCAGAAGATCTAAACAGACAGTTATCCACAGAAGATCCTCAGATGGCCAAAAAACACATGAAAAGATAGTCAACATCACTCATTATTAGAGAAATGCAAATCAAAACCACTATGAGGTACCACCTTACACCAGCCAGAATGGCCATCATCCAAAAGTCTACAAACAGTAAGTGCTGGAGAGGGTTTGGAGAAAAAGGAACCCTATCACACTGTTGGTGGGGTTGTAAATTGGTGCAACCACTGTGGAAAGCAGTATGGAGATTCCTCAGAAAACTAAACATAGAACTACCATTTGATCCAGCAATCCCACTCCTGGGCATCTATCCAGAGAAAACCATGAGGTGCAAGACACATGTACTCTGATGTTCATTGCAGCACTCTTTTCAATAGCCAAGACGTGGAAACAATCTAAAGGCCCATCGACAGAGGAGTGGATCAAGAAGAAGTGGTACATATACACAATGGAATATTACTCAGCCTTAAAAAAGAACGAAATACCAGAATTTTTATTACCATGGATAGACCTAGAAACTATCATGCTAAGTGAAGTCAGCCATACGATGAGACACCGACATCAAATGCTTTCACTGACATTTGGAATCTGAAAAAAAAGACAGACTGAACTTCATTGTAGAACAGATGCTGATTCACAGACATTGAAAACCTTATGGTCTCTTGAGGAGATATTTTGGAGGGTGGAAGGATGTGCCTGGGCTGTGGGATGGAAATCCTGTGAAATTGGATTGTTATGATCATTATGCAACTACAGATGTGATAAATTAATTTGAGTAATAAAAACAATAAAATGAAATAAAATAAAATAAAAACATTAGCAGGACAATTGCACTACATATAAAATAAGAACATAGCATTCTATACATGGCACTTCCTTTGATTTGCTTACATTGACACCACACTTGAGTTTTTGATGCATTTTCTACAAACACATGTTATCCCCCTTTTCTTCCTATAATTCCATAAGTTCTGGACACTTTAACCCTCTGTCCATCCTAACAACACACAGGGAAGGTTCCTTCATGATCTCTCTACTGAAACTTAGAAACTCCAGATGCTTTGATGCTTTTTGCTTTCAAACTACAATAAAGGCAATGGGCATATTTTTGGTTTTAGAACCTGAGAGATTTGGGGGAAGAAAATACAAGTTTTGAAGGAAGAGATGTGAGTTACCAGAAATTTTTTTTTTTTTGAAGGTAAATCCATTTAATTTTATTATTATATTTTGAATGATAACCAATGCTTTTTTTCATTCCAGAAAGTCACTGGAATGTGCTCATATACTTAATAATGTTCCATGTTTACATCAAATTACAGCCCAGTCATATAAATAATACTGGGCCAAATTTATGATTGTCAAAGCAATCTATGTTGCAATCAACATTTACCGCTCCTGGGCTCAAAGCACAAATTAGAAAAAAAAAGACAATAATGAACAATCTCCTCTTCATTTTCTTTCTTCTCCTTTTCTTCCTCTTCCATCTCCCTTTTTTAACCTCCTCCTCTTCATTATTCTTATACATTCTTAAAATCTTTAAGATTTTCCATATCCTCCCTAATGGGGGAGGTGTGATAAGTTATACTAAAAGTTCCAGCTCATGCAACATGAGTGTCATAATGCAAGCTTCATGCTTCACTCCCTAATATAAGCTTGTGTTTGAGATCTTCTGTTTTAAAATTCTTCCATTTAAATTACTTATTGTATATATTGAATGATACATGACCACATATATATCTTCTGTCACAGCCATATAGAGAGCTGAAATTCTTCCACAGAACAAAATAGACTACTAGAGGACAACCCACGTAGAACAGCGATTGGGTTGTTGGGTTCTTTCCCCCTAAGCCTCTGATGTAGAGACCAAGCACATAAAAGATATATAAATTAAAATCACCTCAGAGAGATTATGATTCTGTTCACACACTTTTTCACCATAAGCTATTACACTTTACTTAGTAAATACACCAAATACCATATATCTAGTCTTCGTGTCTGTATTATATCTAAGTCAGAGAAACCAAAAGATAAAATGCTAGGTGAAAGAGAGTGTCATGGGAATGACTCATCCAGAAAAAGAGAGGACTATGGAAGGAGAGAGGAATCGAGAGGTCGTCCCAACATACTTGACAGTCACAAACTTAGGTAACAACCAGCTTTCAGGAGGACCATGAGAAACACTTTATTCTGAAATACAACCGGGAATATGAAATTAAACCCTCTCTCTCAGGCTGTCTGACACAATTCTACTTCAACTATTTGTATACTACGCAAATTTTATTACAGTTTATGGGGGAGTATAGGAAGAGGAAGATGTTATTGACATTTTCCAAAATCACGTTAAGGCAAAAATTTCCTTCCAAATATACTTTAAACTGCATTTGCATACACTCAATTCTTTCAACAAGACAAGCATTACTATAATATAAAAACAGCCTAAATATATTCCTACATTTTAGAAATTTGCATGTTCTTATTATCTGTCGATTAAAAATGATTTCCTTTTATTTTTCTGGAGAAAAATTTCTGGATTTCGCTGATATTCTTCATCTCATCTTTTTTAAGTATATTTTTATTATGTCTCTACTTTTATAGAGAACAAGTTGGTGTCTCCAAGTGTATTTCTACAAAGGCAAGGCTCTTTTTCAGTCTTAAAGGGAACAGAATTTGGCCCTCACTCTATAGACCAGGGGAAATTATGTCAGGGGTAATAGCTAAGCCAGATGTGTTTCATATTCACCTTAGGGAGCTGGTTAAGGGTTTGGATGTTTCTGTTGTTTGTTATGTGTGTGGGAAAACTATATATTTCTAGGAAAAAAATGCATGAAGAGAAAATTTTTTTAGGAATTTTGAATCTATGCAGTACTCCTATGTTATATCTGAGAAGAAAGTTTTTAATGACTTCTGTCCTCCTCTTTGATCTCAGATGGACTTTGTATTTATTAATTGGATGTGAGAGCAAACTTCTTTTGCAGCCAGGTTTTTGAGGATCTATCCTTTTTGGGAGTTCCCATCTTGGCTCAGTGGTAATGAACCCAGTTAATACCCATGAGGACAGGGGTTCGATCCCCGATCTCACTCAGTGGGTTAAGGATCTGGCATTGCTGTGAGCTGTGGTACAGAGCATTGCTGTGAACTGTGGGGTGGGTCACAGAAACAGTTTGGATCTGGTGCTGCTGTGGCTGTGGTATATGCAGGCTGGCAGCTGCAGCTCTGATTCGACCCCTAGCCTAAGAACTTCCATATGCCAAGGGTTAGGCCCTAAAAGAAAAAAAAAATACCCTTTTTGTTTAGTTATACAAATCCCTAGAATTCCTTCCTTTTCTTCTGTTACCATTTTCCTTCCAAATTATTATTTTTTTTGCATGTTCTTTGTTCCATAGGCAACTCAAGGTTCTGAATATATCTGGACATTTTGGAGGTGAAAGTGTTGAGGATTTATTATTGGTGTGAAATAACTTAATTTGTTTTGATTTTTCCATTTTTTAAAATGATGAACTCTATACCAGTAATCATTGCCATCACTCAAAAATGGATGGAACATGAGTTTAAGCCCTAAACATATCTGGACCCAAGGAAGAAAAAATTGCATTGTTTCTTATAATTATTTTATATAGAAACAAAGATTTTATATTGCTTCTGAATTTTATTCAGGTGCATATGAATTTATAACCTATAAAACAGTCAAATGTATGTGACCTAGGCTGATTAATTATTTGTAAAGATTACATAGAGTTAAATAACTTTGGCTTATTTACACAAAATTATAATCATATTTTTAAGGTAAGAAAAAATAATTTAAGAATAATAATTCAATGTTCTGTGTTAATCAACTTATTTACATGCTTTGGTTGGTAGGTTATCTTAGGAAATTCTTCTGTGTATTTTTTTTCATTAAAACAGGTAAAGAAGAGCGAGGCTTGAATTTGGCACTGTCTTCCTGTCACGTGGACCTTCACCAGACTTCACCCTGTGCCAATGGAACATGCAGCCATGCTTTTGTGTACTACACTGCTATAACAGATTTTTCTCAAGATGGAAGCAGAGTCACAAATATTGTAGTAGAACCTATAGCTAATGAGGATTTCCTGTGGAACAACTACATTCCAGACAGTATCCAGGTTAACAAATTACAAAAAATACCTTTATAAATGAAGCTTTTAAAAAGATATGTGTATTTTATCACTATATCTTGCAAACTTTTCATATGGTATTTGTCTTTGTCTTTCTGGCTCATTTCACTCAGTATGAGATTCTCTAGTTCCATCCATGTTGCTGCAAATGGCATGATGTCATCCTTTTTTATGGCTGAGTAGTATTCCATTGTGTATATATACCACATCTTGCGAATTCAATCATCTGTCGATGGACATTTGGATTGTTTCCATGTCCTGGCTATTGTGAATAGGGCTGCAATGAACATGCGGGTGCATGTGTCTCTTTTAAGTAGAGCTTTGTCCGGATAGATGCCCAAGAGTGGGATTGCAGGGTCATATGGAAGTTCTATGTATAGATTTCTAAGGTATCTCCAAACTGTTCTCCATAGTGGCTGTACCAGTTTACATTCCCACCAGCAGTGGAGGAGGGTTCCCTTTTCTCCACAGCCCCTCCAGCACTTGTTATTTGTGGATTTATTAATGATGGCCATTCTGACTGGTGTGAGGTGGTATCTCATGGTAGTTTTGATTTGCATTTCTCTTATAATCAGCGATGTTGAGCATTTTTTCATGTGTTTGTTGGCCATCTGTATATCTTCCTTGGAGAAATGTCTATTCAGGTCTTTTGCCCATTTTTTCATTGATTGATTGGTTTTTTTGCTGTTGAGTTGTATAAGTTGCTTGTATATTCTAGAGATTAAGCCCTTGTCAGTTGCATCATTTGAAACTATTTTCTCCCATTCTGTAAGTTGTCTTTTTGTTTTCTTTTTGGTTTCCTTTGCTGTGCAAAAGCTTTTCAGTTTGATGAGGTCCCATGGGTTTATTTTTGCTCTAATTTCTATTGCTTTGGGAGACTGACCTGAGAAAATATTCATGACGTTGAGGTCAGAGAGTGTTTTGCCTATGTTTTCTTCTAGGAGTTTGATGGTGTCCTGTCGTATATTTAAGTCTTTCAGCCATTTGGAGTTTATTTTTGTGCATGGTGTGAGGGTGTGTTCTAGTTTCATTGCTTTGCATGCAGCTGTCCAGGTTTCCCAGCAATGCTTGCTGAATAGACTTTCCATTTCCCATTTGATGTTCCTGCCTCCCTTGTCAAAGATTAATTGACCATAGGTGTCAGGGTTTATTTCCGGATTCTCTATTCTGTTCCATTGGTCGGTCTGTCTGTTTTGATACCAGTACCATACTGTTTTGATGACTGTGGCTTTGTAGTATTTCTTGAAGTCTGGGAGAGTTATGCCTCCTGCTTGGTTTTTGTTTCTCAGGATTGCTTTGGCGATTCTGGGTCTTTTGTGGTTCCATATAAATGTTTGGATTGTTTGTTCTAGTTCTGTGAACAATGTCATGGGTAATTTGATAGGGATTGCATTGAATCTGTAGATTGCTTTGGGTAGGATAGCCATTTTCACAATATTGATTTTTCCAATCCAGGAACATGGAATATCTTTCCATTTCTTTACATCTTCTTTGATTTCTTTGATTAAAGTTTTATAGTTCTCGGCATATAGGTCCTTTACCTCCAGAAAATTTTTATTAGAACAGAATCTGGGAGTTTGGCTAATGGTTTATCAATTTTGTTGATCTTTTCAAAGAACCAACTTTTGGTTTCATTTATCTTCCCAGTTGTTTTCTTTGTCTCTATGTTATTAATCTGCTCTAATCTTTATGATTTCTTTCTTTCTACTAACTTGGGGCTTTGCCTGATCTTTCTCTGGATGTTCAAGGTGTAAGTTTAGGTTGTTTATTTGCATTTTTTCTTATCCTTATCCTGAGATAAGATTGCATTGCTATAAACTTCTCTCTCAGAACTTCTTTTGCTGTGTTGCATAGGTATTGGATTGTTCTATCTTCATTGTCATTTGTCTCGATGTATCTTGTAATTTTGATTTCTTTAATGATCCATTGGTTGTTTAGTAACATATTGTTTAGCTTCCAAGAGTTTTCGGTTTTTTAAATTTTTTTCTTGTTTTTTATTTCTATTCTCATAGTATTGTGATCAGAGAAAATGTCTGAAATAATTTGTTTTAAAATTTATCAAGGCTTGATCTGTGACCCAAGACATGATCTATCCTAGAGAATGTTCCATGTGCACTTGAGAAGAAGGTATATTCTGCTGCTTTGGGGTAAAGGGATCTATAGATATCAGTTAAGTCTATTTGGTCTAGTGTATCATTTAAGGCTTGTGTTTCCTTGCTGATTTTTTGTCTGGATTAACTGTCCATTGCTGTAAGTGGGTGTTAAAGTCCCCAACTACTATTGTGTTACTGTCAATTTCCCCTTTTACAGCTGTTAGTAGTTGCCTTATATATTGTGCCACTCCTATGTTGGGTGCATATATATTTAAAGTTGTAATTTCTTATTGTTGTATTGATCCTTTGATCATTGAAAATGCGATTTAAAAACTTTCAAAAAAAAAAAAAACAACAAATGTTCAGGACCTGATGGCTTCCCAGCTGAGTTCTACCAAACATTCAGAGAAGAGTTAACACTTCTTCTTCTCAAATTTTCCACAAAATTGCAGAGGAAGAAACACTCCTAAGCTCATTCTATGAAACCACCATTACCCTGATATCAAAACCAGACAGATACCACAAAAAAAGAAAATTATAGGCCAATATCACTGATGAACATAGATGCAAAAATCTTCAACAAAATATTAGCAAACCACATACAAATATAGATTAAAAAGATTGTACACTATGATCAAGTAGGATTTATCCCAGGCATGCAAGGATTCTTCAATATCTGAAAATCTATTAATGTTATACACCACATCAAAAAACTGAAAAATAAAAACCATATGATCATCTCAATAGATGCAGAAAAAGCTTTTGAAAAAATTCAACATACATTTATAATAAAAACTTTCCAGAGAGTGGGCATAGAGTGGAACAACCTCAATATAATAAATCCATTTATGACAAACCTACAGCTAATAGCATTCTCAGTGGTGAAAAACTGAAAGCATTTCCACTAAGATGGGAAGATAAGGATGCCCTCTTTTATCAGTGCTATTCAGCATAGACTTGGAAGTCGTAGCCATGGCAATCAGAGAAGAAAAAAAAAATAAAAGGAATTTCACTTGGAAAAGAAGAAGTAAAACCATCATTGTTTGCAGATGACATGATTCCATATGTAGAAAATGCTAAAGACATACCAGAAAACTATTAGAGTCATCAATGAATTTGAAAAAGTTGCAGGATACAAAATTAATACACAGAAATCAACTGCATTACTATATACTAACAATTAAAGATCAGAAAGATGCTGGAGGCCAGCTCCAGAGGCCAGGGAGTATACACTTTTTCCCGATCGGAGAGGGACATGGCGTCGGCGAATGTACATATGGAGACAGCCTGTTTGTCCCTTCTTTCAGGGCGCTGGACTGCTCAAATTTTATTGGCATAAGTGGTTGATTATATAGACAGCTTTTTGCTACAGATTCCATCACAGTGTTAAAAGTACATTGGTTAACTATTACATGGTATAGCAGTTATACATCATGTTTTAAGATCTTTGTTTTAACTAAACTTAGTGGGTACAATTTAGGGGCAACTAGGTACAATACATCATGTTTTAAGACCTTTATCTTAACTAAACTTAGTGAGTACAATTTAAGGGCAATTAGGTACAATACATCATGGAAAGGAGGAGACAGTACAAATCATCCCATGGCCAGCCAGTCTTTACAATTTGAAGAGTTCACAGACACAAGAATTTGGCATTCACAAATCTTGTTTGTAGACTGGTGCTTATCTTCAAAGCATTATGGCAGGGAGATAGTGTAAGTAAATATAAACCAACTTAACTAAACTAGCTATCACTTAAAAGCTTTTAAAATCAAGGACAAAACTCACAGCTAGGTTTTTTGGATATTATATGTCTAACTTTTATGAACCTCATTAAGATCCTAACTCTAAAGTTTACTATATAACTAGTTAATAGATAGACACTATGTTTTAACTAAGTCGGATTAAAATAGGGGAAAAGTCCTTCAGGATGAAATTTTTATTATATTATTGTTGTAATTTTGTTAAGTCACAAATCACCACATGAAAATAAGAATGGGAAAGAAGAATAATAAGTAAATAGTCAGGAAAGACTGAGGAAAACTGAATAGCAAGTGAATAACAGAAAAGACTAAGTTATCCATGGAACAATCCCCACTCAGCAACACAAAATGGAAATTATTTCCTGCGAAATTTAGTTTTCCACCTATGTCAGCAGGCGAGCCTTATTGTCTTCTGGGGCCTGTCCTCGGAATTGTACCGTTCAGACAGGCCCCTTTTCCTGATTAGGAGCTTGTCCTTGGAACTGCACCGTTCAGGCAGGCCTCTTTTTCTGATTGGGAGACTGTCCTCAGAACTGCACTGTTTAGACAAGCTCCCTTCCTCGGCTTCTTGTATCTTCTCTGCTCCCCGCAGAAAGAGAAATTAGGGAAACAATCTCATTTACTATTGCATAAAAAATAATAAAATACTTATGAATAAACCTACCTAAAGAGACAAAAGACCTATATCTGAAAACTGTAAGATGCTGATGAAAGAAATCAAAGAAGACACAAATAGATGGGAAAACATACCATGCTCTTGGATTGGAAGAATCAATAGAGTCAAAAGGACTATACTACTCAAGGCAATCTACAGATTCAAGGCAATCTACAGATTCAATGCAATCCCTATCAAATTACCAATGACATTCTTTACAGAACTAGAAAAAAATTTAAAGTTATATGGAAACAAAAAAGACCTCAAATAGCCAAAGCAGTATTGAAAAGAAAAAACAGAACTAGAGGAATCAGGGTCCCTGACTTCATACTCTACTACAACACTACAGTCATCAAAATGGTATGGTACTGGCACAAAAACAGAAATATAGATCAATGGAACAGGATAAAAGCTCAGAAATAAACCTGAATGCCTGTGTTCAATTAACCCATGACAAAAGAGGCAAGAACATACAGTGGAGGAAAGATAATCTCTTCAATAAGTGGTACTGGGAAAACTGGACAGCTGCATGTAAGAAAATGAAGTTAGAACATTTTCTAACACCATACACAAAAATAAACTCAAAATGGATTAAAGCCCTAAATATAAGGGCAGACACTATAAAACTCCTAGAGGAAAACAGGCAGAATGCTCTTTGAGGTAAATCTCAGCAACATCTTGTTTGACCCATCCCCTAGAATAAAGGCACAAATAAATCAATAGGACCTAATTAAACTCAAAAGCTTCTGCACAGCAAAGGAAACCATTAAAAAACCAAAAATACAACACAGAGAATGGGAGAAAATTTTTTTGCTAATGACTCAACCAACAAAGGCTAATCTCCAAAATATACAAACAACTCATGCAACTCAACAACAAATAAACAAACAACCCAATTGAAAAATGGGCAGAAAAACTAAATAGACATTTCGCCAAAGAAGACATACAGATGGCCAGTGGGCACATTAAAAAATGGTTGAAATCACTAATTATTAGTGAAAGGCAAACCAAAACTACAATGAGGTACCACCTCACACCAGTTAGAGTGGCCATCATTAACAAGTCAACAAATAACAAATGCTGGAGAGGACGTGGAGAAAAGGGAACCCTCTCACACTGTTGGTGGGAATGTAAATTTGTACAACTACTATGGAAAACAGTATGAAAATATTTCATAAAACTAAATATAGAACTACAATATAACCCAGTAATCCCACTCCTAGGCATATATCCAGATAAAATTTCATTGAAAAAGATACATGCACCCATATGTTCATTGCTGCACTATTCACAATAGCCAAGACATGGTAAGAACCTAAACAGCCATTACAGATGAATGGATTAGGAAGACGTGGTATAATGGAATACTACTCAGCCATAAAAAGGAGAAAATAATGTCATTGCAGCAACATGGATGGAACTAGAGACTCTCATACTGAGTGAAGTCAGAAATAGAAAGACAGACACAATATGGTATCACTTATATGTGGAGTCTAAAATACGGCATAAATAGTCTATCTACAAAACAGAAAAGATCATGGACATGTAGGACAGACTTGTGTTTGCCAAGGGGGAGGGGAAGGATTGGGATGAATTGGGAGTCTGGGGTTAGTAGATGAAAACTCTTGCATTTGGAGTTGATAGGCAATGAGATCCTGCTGCATAGCACAGGGAACTTTATTTCTAATCACTTGTGATGGAACATGATAGAGGATAATGTGAGAAAAAGAATGTATATATATGTATGACTGGGTCACTTTGCTGTACAGCAGAAATTGACAGAACATTGTAAATTAATCATAAGGAAAGTTTAAATAAAGAACAGAATCTGAGAAACTGATGCAATAAGATACACATTGCAGAAGATAAATATAAGTGGAAATTCAGAAAAACAGAAATGTTCATCAATTAGAGGCCAGTAAAATAAGGACAATTTGTCAACACAAGACAATGCTAGAGAGCTATTACAAATATGGTCAATGTGTAAGCAGTGCCTACAGGGGCCCAAGATATGCTGCAAATTGTAGGAGTAAACTATAAATCACAATGTACTATTGATTCTATTTGGTTTTATACACACACACACAAGTATGCACACATATATTTGTGTGTGCCTATTTTCATAACATACATTACTTATATCATTAAACAAAACAAAAATTGCAAACAGAAAGCCTAAAAAAGATAAGGAATATAGAGTTTTATATTCATTTCTTTAAAACCTTCTATCCATAAGGGAGGTGTTTTTAAGAAATAGAATACTGAGTAAGCAGTCCAATATTTGAATCTGAAGTTTTCACGGGGGAGTTAGGTCTGTTATCACCATGTAGATAATCATTAAAACACAAATAAGGTGAAGCTTCCAGAGGATAAAATATTAATTGAAAAAAGAGGTTTACTACCACAGATAATTATTGAAGAACTCCAGCATTTATTAGCTGAACATGGTGGATAAACCTGAAAAAGTTTTTAATGAGGGGAAGCCAGAGGCAAGGCAGAGTCTTATTTTATTAAAACTACTTCAATGGGAAACTTTTCCAGAATGGGTAAATGTAGTGAAAATGTCATGAAATTCAAATTAAACTTTATTTATTTATTTTTAATGTAAAGCAAGAAGAATTTCCTTTATTTAAGTACTAAATTAAAATTCTCTTGAAAAAAGACCTTTAGAAGCCTATTCTACTACCTAAATAAGATAATTATATAAATGCACATTATGATTGTGTTTTGTTAAAAATGAGAAAAGTGAGATGATATATAATAAGGTGATATATAGCAGAAGAAATTTAAAATCAAAGATTTGTACTTTGGTCAAATGTTGCATCCATATAGGGTGCATTTGAGAAATGCGTTGAGATTAACAAAAAGATTATACATTTTTGGATTTATTTATAAGGACTTGTTTGTCAAAGAAAGTGGGCCCTTCTATTTAAACTATGAATTTTTTAATAACTAAAATAAAAACAATTTCTAAATAGAATACAACTAAAGCATTTAGATAAGTGACATTTATATAATGGAGCCAGTACCACCTTGTAGAATATAAGAAATATCAATATATTAAAGGAGGAAAACAACCTGGTACACTTTACCATAGGTTGTAAAAAAATCAATTTAAAAAACATTTTAAATTATTCCAAAAATATCAGAAGAAAGGCAAATAGAATTGGATTTTCAAGCCTAGAAAATAAATGAAATTGAAACTGGGGCAAAAAGTCAGGGAGAAGAAGAGAGCAGTGAGGAAGAAAATTAAAGGATTTTATTCACCTTTTCTAAGATAAAAACTGTATAATCATAGGTATGAATTGAAATACAGGAATTTCAGACCATAACAATAAATATTTCATCTCTGAAATTTTGAAACATGAGGAGGAAAATCAATAAACAAGAATTCCATAAGATCTGGGTATGGACAAGAAAGTTTTTTTCTATTTGGAATAACTACATTCTCATAGCCTCATCCATTTCTCTTAGTCTTATGTACATGTATATCACATTCATCAAGTGAGCTGTTAAGTGTGACACACAATAGCCAGACAGATGCTGTGTGCTGACTGAATTTAACTTCACGTCCCACACAGCAGTGCCTGACAGTACTCTAAGTCTGGGTGTTTATGTCCCTGCCTCTGTTACAATGACAGCACATTGGCAGTGCACTGCCCTATGTAGTAATGTAGACTGTGACCAGTATTCTGAGGAAACAGCTACCAGTCAGGTAACAACTATGAACAACTGAAAAAATTGATTCAACAATCTCAAAATTAAAAGCATCTATTTTGGTATTTTTTTTTCTGCAAATTTGTAAAGTGTAAAAAAGATACTATGGCAATATAAAATATGATTTATGGTAACTACACAATAGTAGAACATGCATATTAGGAATAGAATAGGAGAGCCCAGAAATAAATCTATGCATACATGGTCAATTAATTTATGACCAAGAAGCCAAGACAATACAAGGGGGAAAAGACAGTCTCTTCTGTACATGGTGTTGGGAAGACTGAACAGACACATGCAAAAGAATAAAACTGACCACTATGTTATATAATATGCAAAGAGCAATTCAAAATGGATTAAAGACTTGAACGCACACCTAAAACCATAAAACTCATAGAAGAAAACATAGTGGATAAGCTCTTTGACATCAGACTTGGTGATGATTTTTGGGGATTTGACACAAAAAGGAAGACAACAAAAGCAGAAACAAACACGTGTGCTACATCAAACTGAAAAGCTTTGCACAGCAAAGAAAATTTCATCAACAAAGTAAAAAAGCAACCTATGGAATAGGAGAAAATATTTTCAAATTATATATCTGGTAAGAGTATAATTAAAATAAATGAATTCATAAGACTCAATAGGAAACAAAATCTGATTAAAAATGAGCAGAGTATCTGAATAGACACTTTTCCAAAGATAAAAACGGCCAGCAGGTACCATGAAAGTGCACTCAAAATCACTAATTATTAGGAAAACATGAATTAAAACCACAATGTTAGAATGGCTACTATCAAAAAGACAAGAAATAACAAGAGATAGTTAGGATGTGGGAAAAAGGAAACCCTTGTTGGTGGAAAGGTTAATTGGAGCATCTACCATGGAAAACAGTATAGATGTTCTCCTAAAAATAAAATGAAAAGATAAATATACCATGGGATCCAGCAATTCTACTTTTGGATACTTATTATATGGAAACAAGATCACTGTCTAGTAAAGATATCTGTACTGCCAAGTTCACTGCAGCAGTGTACTTACTACTTAAAATAGCCAAGTTATGGAAACAACTATACATCTACTATATGATCCAGCCATAATATCCTTAGGTTGATAAATGAAGCAGATATCCATAAAAGACTTTAACATAAATATTTATAAAAGCTGTATTGTAATGGTCAAAACTTGGAAAACACTCAAATGCAATTAGGTGAATGGTTAAGGGAACAGTGGTATATTTGTATGGTGGGACAGTATGCAGCAATGAAAGTGAGGGACTACCAATAAGTCTAATGATATAAATAAACCTCAAAACACTATGGCTTCATTTTCATAAAATTTTAGGAAAGTTAAAGTAAACGTACAGTATTAGAAGGCATAACAGTGGTTGTTGTGGTCCTGGGAGGAGAGAAGAGAGGAAAAACAGTAACAAAGAGCATGAGGAAAATTTAAGGGATGGATATGTTCATGACCTTGAACATGGTAGGGATTTCCCATGTATGTGTTGAAACATCAAATTGTACATTTTATATATTTCAGTTTATTGTATGTTAATTAAATACATTATCAAAAACTTATTAGTGTAAAAAATCATATTTCCCTTACACAAGTAATGCAGGAGATTTCCTATGACACATCCTCTCCAACCTTTGTTATTGTCAAGCTTTTAAGTGTTAGGTATTCTCATTTTAGTTTTATTTTAATTTCTCTGCAAAATAGTGGTGTTTAGCATGTGTTCCTATGCTTATTGTCTTATGCTTACTATTTTTGAACTGTTTGAGTGTTACTGATGCCAAGCCACTGAAGATTCCTAGGAAGACATTGTTCTCAAATATATGTGGGTACTTGTACTCTCTGAAATAAGGAGCAACAGGCTTCTCAACAGAAGGTTAGCAGAGATTCTTTATGGGACTCTGACCTGAGTTCCTTCTGTGTTCAAGAAAAGTTTGCTCTAGCCTAGGTGTTATTGTAAATCAGGGACAATTTAGTCGTTTTGGTCTGTGGAAGGAAATCTAGGGGGTGGGAGGAATGGAATACAGTGAAACCTCTAATTTGCAAAATACCAGCAGGCATTTATGGTGGCAGGGAGAGGACAGAGTTTACTCTGTTTGTGGTTTTCCCTGTTTCATTGTTTATTTTGGTGTTTGGACATGGCTATGATGGTACTTGTCTTTGTCACACTCCAGTGCTATGTTGGAGTGGCCTGGTCTGACATGGAGTTATGTGCAATTATATGTGTTCAGGAGGATATTCCCATGTCCTAATTAATGGTGCTGTGACTCCATCAACTGATAGCAGTCAAACTGCCATGGCTGATTTTTCTTGTTTTAGTTTTGTTCATTATAAATTGGGCTTTGCCTATGGCAGTCTTCACATACCCTGCACATATGAGGCTTTGATAGCCGTAATCTCTCTCTGTTTAGAGCAACTTCTCCCTTTACCTGGCCTGATTTTTGTATTCATTTCATACATCTTTTGGTGAACAGAAATTCTTAATTTTAATTAAATCCAATTTATCACTTATTTTTTCCTTTTACTTATAATTATTTTGGTAGCCTCTATTTCTTTCTACTCAAAGTTCATTAAGATAATATTCTATATTTTATTCTGTACATTTTATTGTTTTTTCTTTCAGAGCTATAATCCACATGTAATTAATTTTGCTTATATGTGAGATATAAGAAGTCTTAGTTATTTCTTTTTCATTTGTTAAAACATTTAATGGGCATACATGTCATCCAATGACAATGTAATAGGTTAGGATGAACAAGGCATCAGCCATACTAATTTGATTATGACTGTTCCAAAGTGCTTATAGCTGAAGTACTTGCATATTTAAACCAGGCTTCTTTGTATAAAAAGCCAAACAGCACAGCATTTACCAAAACCAATTTTTATGAGGTTAAATAAGTAAGGGATAAGTTTACATGTGTAACGGCTATTTCTTGTTTTTTGGAAAATAAGCTAGAATATCACTTTATAAAAAGCTTGGAAAGTATATTTGCCTTGTTAGAGAAGCACTTTGTAGCATAATTCTCCAGTAGCTCAAAAGTGAAGGAAAATGTAACTTTCAGAAAATTGTTAAAAGTTCATGAATTTTCTTTCTATGTTTTGGAAAAGAAATCAAGGACCCATTTTTTTCTGCAATATACATACAAGATGCATATTTAAAATGGGAGGGACAATAAAAATGATGAAAATTAAATTCTTACAGAAACATCGTTCTGAGAAAATTACCACAATGATTTCAAATAATAAATAAATTATGGAAACTTTAGTCATGCTATAATCAGATATACACTAGATAACTTTCAGAATCATTTATCTATGGAATGAGTGCAACTGGCTATTATAATTTCCAAATGTCACATTATAAACATAAATGATGAATTAATGATTGCTATATTGGAATTGCAATAATTTATGTTAATACATACCAGCAAAAAAACCTTTATGTTATTTACAAATATGTTTTCAAAGAAGGATGAAATTTGAGACAGTTAATTATATGCAAAATTTTTACTTGGTAATTAAAGCATTAATGTTATATTTCATAAAAATGTCTGATGTTACCTTGACAGCATGAAACACTCATATACTGGCAGTAAAATAATAAAGAAGAATCAAGAAACAGTGGCACATTGAATGCCTAAAAATAAAATCAAATAAAATAGCAAGTCCAGGCTTGGACCCTGTGGTTTTCATGTGTAGTATAAGGATTTGTATTTTATTATTTGGCTTTACAGCAGACAGGAATGTTTAAATATCCTCTGGCTTTCACTGCAAAGCAAGATCCTCCTGTCTGAAAACAAATAATTTAGAAAGAATTTATTATGAATCAATGGAACAACATTTCCTCTAGTTCATTCCACTTGTTATTACCCTTTCCTTAAAAGTGCCAAAGAAAGGATTTAAATTTATTCCTACTCATTAAACCTGTAAAAGCCTATGTTAATTGGATGTCAACATTTTTAACTCACTTACATGTCCACTGACACTAAAGGCCATAGGATTTACAGGCAACTTAAAGAATGTGAAGAATATTTGCTATATTTACTAGCTTATGGAGAAATAAAATATGGGTCCTACACATATTAAACCATATGCATTCAGCAGGCAATAAAAGAAGCAATCGCTTTTTAAAAGACAGCATGAAGATGTATTTCTTTATTTAATTGAAACTTAGGCATTTAAACTGTCAAGATCTGCACAAAATGGAATGTGCAGTCCTTGGAAATGTATTGGTAAAGCATGTTAGATAAAAGCATATGCCAACACTTGGTCTATCTTGGATTAAAGAGAACACCAGACAGAAATCATAACACACAAACACGCAACATCTAAACATGAATGGAAAACATGTTTAAAACATCAATGGCTCAAAAACATATTGTCCCCCGTAGCAATTCATTAATACTTTGTTTTGTAATTCTGTAGAGTTTTATATATGTAATTCTATGTTGGAAGCAAAGCAAGTACCATATACTTGTTTTGACAACAACAGAATAAGTAGATCAGGAAAGTACTCCAAACTGTCAACTCCTACTCTTGAAAAAATTTGAATAATTTAACTCACTGGGATTCATTTTGAGTAACAGAGAAGTTTATATACATTCCTGATTCTAGTACAGACTAAAAATTCAATACCATTGGGTGTCTGACTACTGCTATCAACTTGTGAAGCAGACAAAAATTAGACAATAAGACCTTCCACCAGCAAAAAGATCAGTACTTGTTGGAAGCTCAGACCCAGAAAAAAAAGGCCACCATCAATTGGAGAATTTCCACTGTAAGTCATTAAAATTTACACTTCTCTTTAAAAATTTTTATTAATGTATAAGCACAGAAAATAAGACAAGTCATAAGCATATAGCTTAAAGAATTCTCACAAGTTAAACACACTCTTGTAACCAACATTGGGTTTGAGAAACAGAACATCAGCAAAACCTCAGCATCCACCTGGAACTTGTTTCAAGTCACTGCTCCACCCCCACCCAAATGAAATCCCTAGTCTGACTTCCCAGTACATATAAAAGTTATGTTTACATTATACTGTAGTCCATTGAGTGCAAAACAGCATTATGTCTTAAAAAAAAAAAAAAACAATGTGTGGCTTTAATTAAGAAATACTTTGTAGGGAGTTCCCATCATGGCTCAGTGGTTAACGAATCCAGCTAGGAACTAGAAGGTTGCTTTCAATCCCTGGCCTCGCTCAGTGGGTTAAGGATCCAGCATTGCTGTGAGTTGTGGTGTAGGTCGCAGACGTGGCTCAGATCCTGCTTTGTTGTGGCTCTGGCGTAGGCTGGAAGCTACAGCTCCAGTTAGACCCCTAGCCTGGGAACCTCCATATGCCGTGGGAGCAGCCCTAGAAAAGGCAAAAAGAAAAAAAAAAAAAAAGGAAAAGAAATACTGTGTTGGTAAAAATTATTAACCATTGTCTGAGCCTCCAACAAGTCCTGATCTTTTTTTCTGGTGGAGGATCTTGTCTTGATGTTGATGATGGCTGCTCACTGATCAGGGTGATGCTTGCTGAAGGTTGGGGTGACTTTAGCAATATTCTAAAGAAAGATTACAATGAAATTTGTTGTATTAATTAACTTTCTTTCACAAATGACTTCTCTGTAGCCTGTAATGCGGTGTGGTAGCATTTTACCTATAGTAGAACTTCTTTCAAAGTTTAAGTCAATCCTCTCAAATCCTGCTGCTGCTGTAATTCTGTTTATGCCATATTCTAAATCCTCTGTTGTCCTCTCAACAATCTTCTCAGCATCTCCACCAGAAGTAGATTCTATCTCAAGGAACCAATTTCTTTGCTCACCCCAAGAATCAACTCCTCATGTATTAACGTTTTACTATGAGGTTGCAGCAACTTAGTCTCACCTTTAGCTCTGTTTCTAATTCTAGTTCTCTTACAATTTCCACCACATCTGCAGTGACTTCCTCCATTGAAGTTTTAAACTCCTCAAAATCACCCACTGGGTTTGGAATACACTTCTTCCAAACTCCTATTAATGTTGATATTTTGACCTCTCCCCATTGGATGATGAATCTTCTTAGTGGCTTATAGAATGGTGAATCCTTTCCAGAATGTTTTTAATGGTTTTCTCAGGTCCATCACTATCTGAGGCAGTTCTAGACTTAAAAAAAAGTATTTCTTAAGTATTAAGATTTGAAAGTTTAAATTACTCCTAGGTCTATGGGCTGCAGAATGGATGTTGTATTAGCAAACGATGGGCTTCAATGAACACAACCACTTGGGTACACTTCACAGTCATTATGCCAAGTAAAAGAAGCCAGTCTCAAATGGTCAGAATATATGATTCTATCTAGATGACCTTCTGAAAAAAAAACTCTAGTGGTGAAGCATTTGCCAGGATTTAGACTTGGGGCAGGATATGACTATAAAGGGGTATCATGCATGAGTTAGTGGAACTAACATAATTGCAGTGGTGGTTACATAAATCTATTCAAAGAACTTTAAACCAAAAAAAAGGTAAATTTTGCATAATAATTTTTTACATCTTGAAGATCCACAAACAAATTAAAAGCCTCATGAACAGTGATGAGATATTACATGGATTTTATAATATACATGGCTTTAAAGTTTTTTTACTTTAACTTCTGCAACATATTTAACAAACATTCAAGATTATATTTAAAAAGAATTTTCTAGAATTTCACACCATTTCAGAAAAGCCAAAAACTCAAATTGTTTTAATGGAGGAAATATTTCAATTTCCTTTCAAAATCAGGGAATCAGACTACGTTATTATAAATAATTCCAGTGATGATGTTATGTTGGATGATGTATTGTACTCTGTATGGGATGCTAGAGTATCTGATCATAAAAGACTGATTACCAAGTTGATAATACAATGCCAAGGCATAGTTATTAACTAAATCCCTATTGTCTTAGACAAAGATGGCACTGAACAGGCTAAAGCATTTCATTGATCCATGAATACTTACAAACAGGAATGATATTCTGGAAGATCAGCACTTAACCCTGAGATATTAATATGCAGGGTTAATTTTATGGTCTCTTTTCCAGATAAACATAAACACACACACACACACACACACACACAAAACCTCTGTATACACTTAAATATTTTCAAGGAAAACGACACAAGCAAGGAATGGATATACTTCTCTACATCCAGTTAATTGTTAAAGATTTTCCCTAAATTTAGAATGCTTCAATTGAAACATAAACTATATCAAACTGAGTATATTTTATAGCAAAATGCCTAATATTAAAAATAATATATATGTATAACTGAATCACTTTTGCTGTACAGTAGAAACACAACATTGTTAATCAACTATACTTCAATAAAATAAATTTTTAAAAAAGTTTTATGGTCATCAGTTTTATTAAAGACAACGTGCCAATGTAAAGCAGCTAAAAACTGGAAGGACAGAATATTTGTGTCAGTAAAATATTTTTGTAATATGACACAAAAATTGAAATATTTTAAAGTGTGACAGGTTTTCAGTAATCAAAATCATACTCTGCTTGGACTATTTTTATTGATGTATGATTGACTTACAATACAATATTAGTTTTAGGGTATAGTAATGATTTGGTATTTTTATACACTATGAAATGATCACCATAAGTCTAGATGCCATCCATCACTGTATAAAGTTATTACAATATTATTGACCATGTTCCCTGTGCTGTACATTACATACCCATGACATTATTTTATAACTGGAAGTTTGTACCTTTTAATCCCCTTCATCTATTTTTCCCATCTCCCCACCACCTCAACTCTGATAACTACCAGTGTGTTCTATGCATCTTTGAGTCTGTTTTCTTTTTGTTATACTTGCTCATTTGTTTTAATTTTAGATTCCACATGTATGTGAAATCATTTGGTATTTGTCTTTATCTGTCTGACTTATTTTGTTTAGCATAATAATCTCTGGTTCTATCCATGTTGTTGCAAAGGGCAAAATTTTATTCTTCTTGTGGCTCAGTTATATTCCATTGCGTGTGTATATACTATGTGTTTGTGTGTGTGTGTGTACACCACATCTTTATTCATCTTTATATGGGCACTTAGGTTTCTTTCATATCCATGCACATGGCGGTTTGAATAACTTTTTGAATTTGTGTTTTATTTTTCTTTGAATAAGTACCCAGTAGTGTAATTGCTGTATCATACAGCCATCCTATTTTTAAAATTTTTGAGCAACCTCCATATTTATTCCACATCCTGGCCAACACATTTCCTTTCCTGACTTCTTAATAGTAACCATCTGACAGGTATAAGGTGGTATTTTATTGTATCTTTTACTTGCTTTTCCCTGATGATTAGTGATGTTGAACATCTTTTCATGTGCCTGTTGGTCATCTGTATCTTTGGAAAAGGAGTTTATTCAGGTCCTCTGTCCATTTTTTAATTGGGTTGATTTTTTATTGGATGCCATGCTGTATGAGTTCTTTATATATTTTGGATATGAATCCCTTATTTTACACACCATTTACAAATAAATTCTTACATTCAGTAGGTTGCCTTTTCTTTTCATTGGTTTCTTTTATCGTGCAAAAGCTTTTTACTTTGATGAAGTCCCATTTGCTTATTTTTTTCCTTTTGTTGCTCTTGCCTGAGGAGACAGGTTCAAAAAACTATTGCTAAGACTGATATCAAAGAGCACACTGCCAAAGTTTTCTTCGAGGATTTCTATGATTTCAAGTCTTACATGTAAGTTTTCAATCCATTTTAAGTTCATTATTATATATGATTTAAGAAGGTGGTCCAGTTTTCACATTGCCACTTATTGAAGAGTCTATATTTCCCCCATTTCATTTTTTTGGCCTCCTTGGTCATAGGTTAATAGATCAAATTTACCTAGGACTTTTTTGGAGTATTTATTCAGTTACACTGATCTGTGTCTTTTTTTTTTCTTTCTTTCTTTTTTTTTTTTTTTTTTTTTTTTTTTTGTGCCAGTAGCATATGTTGTTACAATTAGTGTAGTTTTGTAGTATAGCTTGATAGCAAGGAGTATGATACCTCCACATTTGGTCTTATTTCTCAAGACTTTTGTGGCTATTTGTGGTATTTTGTGTTTCCATTAAATTATAGAATTATTTGTTCCTATTCTGTGAAAAAATGTCATAGGTATTTGATAGGAACTGCATTAAATCTGTACATTGCTTTGGGTGCTATGGATATTTTTACAATATTGATTCTTTTAATCCATGAGGCTGTTCTATCTCTCCATTTGTGTGTGTCATACTGAATTTCACATTCATTTCATAGTTTCTTTGTTTGTTTGTTTTTGGAGGTGCAAAGAGCCAAAGAGACATTTTATTAGAGTACATGTCTTTCAACTCCTTGATAAATTTATTCTTAGGGTTTTTTTTTTAATATGATTGTAAATTTTGCGATTTTCTCGGTATCTCATTCTGATTATTTTGGTTAGTATATGGAAATGCAACAGATTTTTGTATATTAATTTGTATCCTGCAACTTTACTGAATTCACTTATTAGCTCCAATAAGATTTTTTTTTTGGTGTTTATAGGGTTTTCCCTATAATAGTATTGTGTCATGTGCAAATAATGACAATTTTACTTCTTCTTTTCCAATTTATATGACTTTTATTGGGAAATCTTGTCTAGTTCATTATCTTAGAGGAAAAGATTTCCTCTTTTTACCATTGAGTATCACGTTTAGTTGTATATTTGAAATATATGACCCTTATTACTTTAAGCTATGTTTTCTCTATTCCTACTTATTGAGAGTTTTTGACAAATATTTAAGTTTTGTTAAATGCTTCTTCTGCATCTCTTGAGATAGTAATGTGATTTTGTCTTTTGTTTTGTTAATGTAGTGTATGATGCCTATAGATTTGCAGATATTGAACTGCCCTTGAGTCCTAGGAACAAATCCCATTTAATCATTGTGTATGATCCTTTTCATATACTGCTGAATTGGTTTGCTCATATTTTGTTGAGGGTTGTTGCACTGGGGTATTGAAATGTTCATCAGGCCTGTAATTTTCTTATGTTGTTATGTCTTTGCCTTGTTTTTTTTTTTTACCAGGGCAATACTGGTCTCCAAGAATAAGTTTGAAATTTTTTTTTTCTTCCTCTTTATTTTTGGTAATAATTTGGTAACAATAGGTATTAACTCTTCTTTACATGTTTAGTAGAATTCACATGTGAAATCCTGTGGTGCTAGATTTTTATTTGGTCGGAGTTTTTGGATTGCTGGATCAATTTCATTCCTACTAATTGGTCTATTCCAATTTTCCATTGCTTTCTTATTCAAACTTAGAAGACTGTGTGTTTCTAGTAATTTACCCATTTCTTCTAGGTCAATAGTTGATATAAAATTGTTAATAGTTTTCTCATGATTCTTTGAATTTCTAGGGTATAGATTGCAACTTTGCCTCTTTCCTTTCTATTTTATTTACTGGGGCCCTCTCTTTTTCTGATGAATCTGGCTAAATATTTATCAATTTTATTTATTTTTTCAAAGAATCAGCTCTGAGTTTCATTGATCTTTATTGTTCTTTTAGTGTCTATTTCTGGAATATTTAATTCAGATATTTATTATTTCCTCCCTTTACAAACTTCAGTTTGTCTGTTTCTTTCTAATTCCTTGACTTTTGGATTTAGGTCATTTATTTGAGATTTTTCCTGTTAAGGTAGAAACACAGAACCTCTCCCTTAGACTTTTTTTTGTTGCACCTCATAGATTTTGGCAAGACGTACGCCAGTTTTTAGGTCTCAAGTTTATTTTTGATTTCCCCTTTAATTTCTTTATTGACCCACTATTTTAGTAGCATGTTATTAACTCTCCCATATTTGTGGGTTTTTTCCAGGTTTATCTTTGTAAATCTCTTCTATTTGCATACTATTGTTAGAAAAGATGCTTGATATGACTTCAATTTTCTTAAATTACTGAGACTTATTTCGTGGCCTAACATGTGGTTTACTTGGCAGAATGCTCCCTGTGTTCTTGAAAATAATGCGTATTCTGCGGGTTTGAGATGGAAGACCTCTCTCACAGTCAAAGGCTAAGAAAATGTGAAGTAAATAATAAAGTTCAAACAACATACACATTTGTTAAAATTCTCTTATGATCAAAATTATTTTGTAACTTATCTCTAGGCCTGAACCAGCTTTTATTTTTTTTGGCCATGTCCATTGCATGTGGAAGTTCCTAGGCCAAGGATCGAACCTGTGCCACAGCAGCGACTCAAGATGCTACAGTGACAATACAAGATCCTTAACCTGCTGTGCCACAAGAGAACTCCTGAACCAGCTTTTTTAATGTTTGTGTGTGTGTGTTTGTGTGTGTGTATATTTTATTTGTATTGCTGCTGTCACTTAAATGGACACCTTAAATAATTCAGCCATTGCTGAGGATAAATTGGAAGAATTGTTGGAAACAAAGAATTCCAAATCTTCTCAGTAGTAGACATATTACGTAGGATAGATGCAGAACTATTACCGAGGAACATTTGTGCTCTAATGGAAAAGTTTGAACAACCACTGGTATATGAGAAGATACCTTCATTAAACAAAGATCCTTTATTTCTTTTTAGGAGTGCAGTGCATTAGGACTGGAAAGAGAAGGGGATGCTATCTACTAGCATTTACAATCTAATTGCACAATAAAATCTACAACGTGGTCAAAGAAAGTTTATTGGAGTTCCCGTTGTGGTGCAGTGGTTAACGAATCCGACTAGGAACCATGAGGTTGCGGGTTCGGTCCCTGCCCTTGCTCAGCGGGTTAACGATCCGGCGTTGCCGTGAGCTGTGGTGTAGGTTGCAGACGCGGCTCGGATCCCGCGTTGCTGTGGCTCTGGCATAGGCCGGTGGCTACAGCTCCGATTTGATCCCTAGCCTGGGAACCTCCATATGCCGCAGGAGCGGCCCAAGAAATAGCAAAAAGACAAAAAAAAAAAAAAAGAAAGTTTATTTTTCACTGCTGAAGACAGAATAGTAGTACACAGCATGTTGTACTTTTTAGGATATCCCCAAAGTTTTGTTTGAAATAACTAACCAGAAAGGAAACTTGAAACTATTTGAGTAGTTTAAGTATAATTTTCTTTGATCAAAACAGAAACAGGAGTTCCTGCTGTGGTGCAGCAGGTTAAGAATCTGGCATTGTCTTTGCAATGGCTCAAATCATGGCTGAGGCATGGGTTTGATTCCCTGCTCAATGCAGTGGGTTAGGACCTGGCATTGCCTCAGCTGTGGCATAGGTTGCAGCTATAGCTGGGATTTGAACCCTGGGCAGGAACTTCATATGCCTCAGGGAAGCCAAAACAAAAACAGAAATGAAATATCTTTATTTAATCGGAGAACAATTCCTTTAAAAAGTATCTTTTTAAAATATATTGGAAATTCTATCAAGAGTAATTTATAATAAATTTTAATCAGAATGCAGAGTTGGTTTCCAATTCTGAGTAAACAATTCTGAAACCAATATCTTAAGAACCTAGATTCCCTAACTGTAGGATATATTTGTAGATTTCACATAGTCAACACTGGAATCCTTGGGTATTGAGATTATTGGAATTTACCATAGCATGTGGTGGGGGTAGGAACATGTATCCCAGTGTCCCTTCAAACAAAAGAGATAAAATCCATTCCTTGTCTGCACAAGGCTCCTACAGAGATTTAAGCATACCCAGCCAGAGCACGATGAATCCTGAGTCCTTCAAGAACCTGGGAAGTACCACAGGGATGCAAGCACTGTGACAGGACCCAGATAATTGAAGAAAATCTGAAAATAGAGAGGTTCTTTTCCACTTCCTCTCTATTACCCCAGTGGGAGGCTCCCATGGAGCTTCCCAATCTCAAAGTGGCCAAGAGTCCAGGGTAGACTCAATGGCTGGGCATCTTCAGACACTGAGAGAACCACAACGGCCCCAGACCCAAGGTTAAAATGGCTAAGACCATGGCTTTCCCACAAGCATTCTGGAATTCAAACTATTCTGCCCCGAGCCAATGAACCCAAAGCTATCTGGGTGTAAAGTAAATAACTCTGTAACCAGAGGCTGCGGAGGGAATGACAGAGGCAGCAGATGCCCACATATCGGAAAGTTCTGTGCACTCAACTCCACTTTCAGAGCATGGACCTGAAAACTGAGAGAAGAGGATGTCAGAGGGTCCTTCCTGGCCTCGTGATGTGATGTAGTTTCCTTGCATCCAGATACCATTCAGAGCAGAGAACATTAAGAAGGAGGAAAAAGTAAGCCTTAAGTAATCCTAAAGACACCAAGTTTTACACTGAAGCATTCACAGTTCTCCCAAAGTGGCTATATCAAGTTGATTTCTTCTTTTAGTGTTGATTGAATGGGAGCCACAGTAAGTTCACAATTTTGTTTTAAGAAGAAAGAAAAGCTGAAGGAGAAAGGAAGAGGGAGATCTGAGAGAGTGAGGGAGGGAGAGAGAAGGAAAGAAAGAAAGAGAGGGAGGAAGGAGAAAAGGAAAGAAAGAAAAAGAGAGAGGGAGGGAGGGAGGTAAAGAAAGAGAAAAAAGAAAGGGAGAAATATAGGCAGAAAGAGGGAGGAAGGGAGGAAGATACTGAGAAAGAAAGGGAGAAAGGAGAGGAAGAGGAAAAGCCTGTACAGCTGAGTCTAGGAGTTTGAATTTTTAACTTTTTTTCATAATGTTGGTTTTCAAATTTTTTTCCCTACATAAATCCCAATATTTTCACAGATTTGCCATTCAGCTTTATATGAAATGCCATTCATCCATGAATAATACATAGAAATATGCAGAAATATTTATGTTTCACTTAGAAATGGCTATCACTAAGGTATAATCATTGTGGTGATCTATTAAGAATTCTATAAATTATCATATAGTATAACAATTTTTAAGTTTGGTCAGATTTTTTAATCTATTAAATGAAATTGAAAGCCTTTAAGAGTAGACATTTAATATACCTTGCTTTAATAATATTATAATTATCAAAATATATTTTATTGACTCTGATGCAGTAAACATAACAGTAATTGAGGCTATGGTATTAATATACATTTTTTACTAAAATGCATTTATGAAAATTACTTTTAGATACATATTTATCACAGCAAATTTATTTTGAAACATTAACAATTAGACCTACTTCTATATAACTTTGCTTTGCAAATTAAGTAAGGGTTAAAATATCTGTATGGTTCTATATCATAGCTTTATTTAGGCTTCCTGAAATGTACATGAGATTGTGTGAGATTAATTCTACAACAGGCATCCATAAATTACAGAACATTTACAATTCAAAACTATTACTATTGCAGGCTTAATTTCCTTATGGTTTGAAGATTGTAAGTATCATTATGTTGGGTCAGCATTTTACAGACGTTTTCCCCCTTTCTAATGTGGCACATGCCAATTTCTATGCTCTATGAATAACTAGATAGGAAAATATATGAGGACAGAGTCACTATTTAGCTGAATGATAATATAGCTGTAAGCTTCTCTTAGAACAAAAGGACAATTGAAGTGACCCAAAGGGTACATCACATGGTCAAGGCATTCAGTGTCTAAAACCTGGTAGTTTAGACTCCATGAGTGACTTCTGGAAATATTATAGTTGATAGGCAGCACCCCCGATCTTAGAGGTTGTATGGATGAAGAAAAAAGGATTTATGAGTTTATGATGAAAAGTAAAAAAGGCTATGATAACCTAAAATAGAAACGAGAGGTGTACCCATTAGTATTTTCCCCTCAAGATAACATGAGATAAACAACAGCATTACACAGGTTTCCAAAAGCTAATTCATCAGGAAAAATCCCAGATGGTCAATTGTCAAGAATTTCACTTAAGGGGCAGCTTTCCCACCAGGAACTGTTAACAGCCACAATCCTTCAACTACTGTTTCCATTAAAAACAAAATCTGGGGAGGGAAAATACTGTAATTTCTTATTGAAGTAAACTGGGTGCTGAGCATATTTTTATGCTTATAATGTAATTTGGGAACTTCAAAAGATAATAGATTTCTATTTTATGGTTGCCTACTCAAAATCTCAGCCCCCTAAAAGTAAGATATTTTATCTTCTTAAAGTAATTTCCTTAAGAGCCTTGAATTGCCTATTCAGTCAAAATGCAGGTTTTAAGTGATGGACTTTTTGGCAGGCTTTTTATTTCATCTCCAGTGATGGATATGGAGATGCTGAGTGAAAATTCTGAGTTTCAAGTAGATATATGGGAAAGAAATCCCTGTCACTTACAAATCATGGTGTTCACTCCTGTTTTATGGCTGTAGATTAGATGCTGGCTCCTGTTATTCCTATCAGCTGGGTGCTTTTGTTTTGAGAAATCACTATTTTCACTATATCATTAGAGTGTGAACTATGAGGAAACCTCAAGAGCTGTTCCTGCCAGGGACGAAGCAGTCAACACTCTCCAAGTTATTCAATTTGAATTAAAATGCACATATATGGAGAAATTCCACCTGTTATACCTTTAACTCAATCAAATACAATCCTGAAAATGTCACCTGAGCCAGCATGTTTTAAACAGCATGTTGCATGTTTAAAAGAAGAGTTAAAGGTCCTGTTTTGTCCAAAAAGCAGAGCAGAGCACATGCTGACCTGAGGCTCTGCCTTCAAATTCAAGCTGTGATGATCGTTGTACAACTATAAATGTAATGAAATTAATTGAGTAAAAAAATCAAGCTCTGATTAAGCTCTATTCTGTCTGGATATGATGGTTCTTCTTTGGAGGGATCAAGTGGTTCTGGCTAAGCAGTTGAGTAGATCTAGATCTCTCTTTCCTATTATCGACAGGTAATATTCAGAGTCTTACAGGAAAGGGAGCAGAACGTGGCTGGAAGCAGACAGCAATCACCTGGCTAAGGAGTTCTGCTCATTCGCACATCTTCCTCCCAGGTGGACTCCATGATAACAACCAGTCCTATTATCCCATCTCTTTGCTCCAGCCTCTAATTATTTTGTATGATAATTTTACATAGAATCATGTCCTCGAACCCTCTTCCTCTGCCCTTGCAACTGTTGACCTCACTTCCTAAGTTCTCAAGAAAACTGAAGGAATCAGAGAATATAACTTGCAAGTCTTTCACCTCATGTATTTACCTCCTGACATCCACACACTTTTACCTTCTCTTAGGCTTTTTATGGATACACACACTGCCTATTTTCCCAGGAAAGGTAGATACTGTCACTCATATGCCAGCTTCCTGGTCTTCCTACTTATCTACGGAACTTTCTTCTGCATTTCCCCTTTGTCACTCCTGCATCTTCAATTTTTCTAATGTTAGAAGAAATGGAACTTTTTTTTTCCCCGAAAGAAAACAAGAAACCTTATCTTGACCTCGATTTGTCCTCCAGTTCTGATACCTGGCTTTTCATTGAACTCTCCACAGACATTTCTGTCTTGATACCTGCGTTCCTTCATCAGGAATGCTCTTTTCCCATATATCCCTGGGTTCCATACCCAGCCACATTTGAGGTTTTGCTCACCTCTTTAGTGACAAATTCTCCAAACAGTCTGTTTATAATTGCAATCCTAATATATCCTATTACTCATTCTTTATTTTTACTATTTTAATATGTTTTAGATTTTACTCCATAGAATTTATCACCACTTAAAATGACATAGAAAGATAGATAGATAGATAGATGATAGATAGATAGATAGATAGATAGATAGATGCTCATTTAATTAATTGCCTATCTCTGTCCTCCATAATGGTATTTCCATGAGGGCAAGGATTTATGTCCACTTTTTTTTTTCCTGCTGATTCAACTGTACTTAAAATACCACTTGGGACATAGCTGGAGTTTAAAACAACTTTGTTAAATAATTAAATGGGTAAATACATGTAGGAATATAAACATTCCCAAGTATTGGAGCCAAATATTAGAGCTCAACTTTTAGAAAGAGGCAGATAAATTTCATCTTGAGTCTTCCAAACCCAAATTCATTTTAAAACATGAATATTCCAAGGTATGTCTCATGCTCATTATTAATCAATGGTGAGTAGAATATAAGTTGCATAAACATCTACAATATCAGTTTCGGGATTTAGGAGAAAAAAAATGGATTCAGAGTCAGGCACTGAATAGTTTTGGTTTTGCTTTTGTTGGGGAAATCATTTAATCCATTCAAACTTCTATTTCCTTTTCTCAGAATTGAGGATTAAAATAGATATCTCCCTTGAAAGGAGGATAAAATAAGATGATATATGTAAATCCCTTAGTATATATTAAGTTTCCAATAAGGGTACCATATTAAACAATTCTGAATTGATGTTTACTTTAAACAGTTCCACAAATTTATTACTTTTTTGTGAATTTCCTTATTTAAAACATTTAGGAGAATACTAGTTGCAATGTTCTGGGGGGTTAAGAATAGCATTCTATGGATTTTACGATGTGGATCACACTTTTGCACAACATTTTATGAGTGCATAGACAATTTTATACACTAGATATTTAGACTCATATTAGTTATTTTTTACAACTTTATTCCTGTTCATTGCTTTATATACATAGACTATTAATGTACTTGTTCAGATATAAATATATAGAAAACCCAATGCCTTTTTCAATTTTACTTTATAAACTGGTGATAAAAAAGTGTACATTATGATAATATACAAGGGAAAGCCTGATATTTCTGACCTCTGAAATACTGTTCTATAAACCACAGCTATAATATGGGATGGTAAAAATGAATTCATATTCCATTCTGTTCATACATTTATAGAGCCTGCAGCTCATTTCCTTTCTTTTTTAAAAAATGCTTTAAACCAGTGTGAATAAGTGAATAGCTTCCTATGAAAAAAAAATATATTCTCCTAATTTAAAAAAATATTTTTAAGCAGAAATCTTTTACATTTAAATTAATAACCTTATGTTACAGAAACATCTTGCAGATTTAAGTATGAATATCCAGGACTGGTAATCTGCAAAGTGAGTTACTCTGAGTCATTTTTCTTACTACATCTGTTTGATATGGGAAATTTCCCCTTTTCATTACAAAAGTCCTTGGTGCATACTATATTCCAGGGCTTATAAAGTTGAATTAGCACATATGGACTCCAAAATAATATGTTCATGAAGTTATTCACTATGAGAAGCAAATTTGCAGAAGAAACTAACATGAAAGATGCCAGCCCCACTTAACCCATTGCTTAGGCTTCTGTCACCTTGAAGGACTTTTCAAAATAGTACTCCATGTGGTAGGTCATTATTTGAGATGAACTGGCTCTGATGGCACTATTTCTTTCTGAAAGGTCCTGGGAGGGTGGGAAGAAGGTGTCTGCAGCTCCCTGACATCTGTCTTCCAGCTTCTGGACTTTATCTTTAATGCTTTGCAACTCCACCTCCCCAACACATTTGTCACCTTCATGCTTCTGTCCTTGGCAAAATGAGGTAATAGGAAACATACCCACCCATTACACTTCATGACTTTTTCCTCAGAGGCAGACAAAAGTGGGAAGAAATAATAAAGACACCCTTCTTAAGGGTACCTACAGAATGTGTCTAAGTGCTTCCCTCAGCAAGGTCCATGTGGATGGGACGTTAGTTTCTCAAGTTTCTTATTGATTGTTATAGGCAATGCTGAGTGACATATAATGAGCTTTATAGATTCTCTTGAGATTTATGAGGATAATAAGGAATAAAAGATACTCCCTAGAAGGACAAAAGAAGAGAATAAAATTTCAAAAACCACGAAATGTTAGACTTCTAGCATTAATGTGGTATTACGCCTACTCCTACACGGCCCTGTTGAAATTAGTCATTTTAAATTTAAAGAGCTTGATCTCTCTTCAAACTATCTTGAATTGTAACAATAGTAATTCTGCCATAGTGTAATTCTCAATGCAAAATATTATAATTGGTATGTATGCAATTCTTTCTCTCTGATTATTCAGAGAGAAAGTCTCTCTCCTTTTTATGAAGAACTGGTCCTTTCTTACTCCAACCAAGGGATCTTGTTTTGGTTTGCCAACCAACCCCTAACTTCAGAATTGGGCATCTGACCAAATCTGTAACAATTATAATACTCCACTCACACCATAGTGATGCAGGGATTGGTGCAGAGATGATGAGCTGGGACACTGAAGTTGTTCCTGGACATTTTTCTAGTTAGCTGTACAGACAATACTCACTTCTGGTTGAAACTGTAAGGGGGCAAGTCTGTTTTGGGGTAAAGTCAGACTTCATGAATGATCGCAATGTTCAGGAAGAGGCAGGAATGAAAAACTAAGGAAGAGATATTTATAATGTATAGGTACAAGTATTTCTATGGTCCATAAGGTTAATTTCCCCCATAATTTCTCATAATATATTCAAGTGAGCAAATGCATTCATGTCTTTCATATGTTATATATTCATATATGTCTTTCATATATTATATATATACATATTTAGGATTAACTTAGATTTTGTAGTGGGAAGCCAAAAGAGTTCTAGCACAAAGTTTTATTAGCTTCCTTTTTCTTGGTAGCATTGATTCAATACAAAAGAATACTATAAATTGATAATGTATAATCTGGCATCTGTTTGTCTCTGTAGACTTAACATGTTCACATGAAAAGTAAAATTATGATCTAATGAACTTTTTATAGAACATTATATAGAATAAAGCTATTTACAATGCCCATAGTGATGGACACTGCTCTCATGTTGGAAACGAGTGTGCCGCCACACAGCGGAGGCAGTGCTTGGGGTCACCCTGGAGTCCATCCTGAAAATGATTATGTCCAGGGGTAAGTGACATTTAACTGCACTGTATTTTGGACCATGTATTGCCTCGTGAACCTTACAAGTTATTACAGGAAGGAAGATCTTCAGATGGAATAGGAAGCTATTCCAATAATGGACAAGGTTGAATTCGAAATCACATATTTTAAATTTTTTAAAATTTACTTGAATTTATTCCTCGAAGAAATCCATAATGTGAATAATGAACTACAAAATTTAATTTCTACTGAAACTTTTGTTGAAATACCTGCTTTTGGAATGTAATAATATTCTTTGATTTATCTGTCTGTCTCTGTTTCCCTCTCTTTCTCCTTTCATGTTAACCTTTTAACCAGGTTAAATTTAATTTTTGCTCTGAGATAGCAAAAAAAGCAAGTGCTACCAGAAGCACAGGTCACTAGGTAGAGATGATTGTGATTTCTTAGACCAAACTGCTAATTTTACGAGTTCTTTCAAGGTGATTAATGAATACACAACATTATATATGGTTGGGTGTTTGAAGCAACAAATAGACTAGAAAAAGGAGCAATTAAAAATGTCTCATGAGATATGGGATTAAGATGGTGGAATAGAATACTGGAGCTCAACTTCTCTCCTAAAATCAACAAAATTCACAACTAAAGGCTGAGCAATCGTCAACCAAATGGACCAGAAACCTTAAAAAAGATATCCTGCTCCAGAAGACAAAGAGGAGGCCACATCAAGAGGTAGGAGGGGTGATTACACAATATAAGTAACTGCATACCTCCCAGGTGGGAATCCCCACAGACTGGAAACTACCTGGTTCATAGAGACTCACCTACAGGAGTGAGAGTTCTGAGCCCCACATCAAATTCCCACATGAGGGGATCTGGCACTGGGAGAAAGAGCCCCCAGAGCATCTGGCATTGAAGGTGAGTGGAGCTTCTGCACAGCTCCACGGGACAGGGGAAAATGGAGACCCTGTTCTTAAAAGGTGCACACAGACTTTCACGTGCACTGAGTCCCAGGACAAAGCAAAGTCTCCAAGGGAATCTGGGTCAAGTCTGACCACAGTTCTTGGAGGACATCCTGGAAAACAGGGGTGAATGTGGCTTGTTGTGAGGGACTGACATTGAAAGCAAAGCTCTGGGGAATATTCAGCAGCAGTGCCTTTCTCTGGAGGTGGCCATTTTGGGAAAATCTGGCCCCACCCATCAGCCAGCCACTGAGAAGCCCCAGGGCAAACAACAACCCAGGTGGGATCACAGTCCCACCCCTCAGTAACCAGGCTACTTAAAGAGCCCTCAGGCACACAGCTGCCTCTAATCCCATCAAGAGACTAAGCCCCACCCACTAGAGGGATTAGAATCGGCTCCTCCTACCAGGGGGCAGGCATCAGCCCCTCCCATCAGGAAGCCTACACCAAGCCTCTCATACTGACTTCAGCCACAGGGGGGCAGACATCAAAAGTAAGAGAGGCTACAACTCTATTATCTGTAAGAAGGTCACCACACCAAAAACCTTTAAAAATGAAAAGACAGGGAACTATAACTCAGATGAGGGAGAAGGAAAAAACCCCAGAAAAACAGCTAAGTCATGAGGAGATTCTCAGCCTCTAGGAAAAAGACTTTAGACTGTTGATGCTGAAGAAGATGCAAGACATTGGAAATAAACTGGAGGCAAAGATGGATAACTTACAGGAAACACTGACCAAAGAGATGCAAGATATAAAACTTAAACAAGAAGAGATGCAAAATACAATAACTGAAACAAAAAATTCACTAGAAGCATCTAACAGCAGAATACAGGAGGCAGAAGAACGAATAAGCAAAGTGGAGGACAGATTAGTGGAAATTATGGATGCAGAACAGAAAAGAGAAAAAAGATTGAAAACAAATGAAGAGAGTCTCAGAGAACTCTGGGACAACATTAAATGCACCAATATCCATATTATATGGGTGCCAGAAGGAGAAGAGAGAGAAAAAGGGACAGAAAAAATATTCCAAGAGACAATAGCCGAAACCTTCCCTAACGTGGGATCGGAACCACTCACTCAAATTCAAGAAGCATGAGTACCATACAAAATAAACCCAAGGAGGAACACCCTGAGACACATATTAATCAAACTGACCAAAATTAAAGACAAAGAGAAAAAGATAGAAAACAGCCAGGGAAAAGAAACAAACAACATACAAGGGAACCCTGATGAGGTTATAGGCAGATTTTTCAGCAGAAACTCTGTCAGAAGAGAGTGGCATGATATAATCAACGTGATGAAAGGAAAAAACCTCCAAACAAGATGACTTTACCCAGCAAGGCTCTCATTCATATTTGAAGGAGAAATCAAAAGCTTCACAGATAAGCAGAAGCTAAGAGAATTCAGCAACACTAAACCAGCCTTACAACAAGTACTAAAGGAACTTCTTTAGGCAGAAAAGAAAAGACAGCAGCAGTGAACAAAAATTCAACAAATGACAAGGCTCACCAGTAAAGGTATATATACAGTAAAGATACGAAATCATCCATGCACAATTATGCCACCAAAATCAGAAATCATGAGAAGAGGTGGGTACAAATGAAGGACACTGGAGATGAACTTGCAATTAGGATACCAACAACTTAAAATAATCTCATATATATAGACTCTTAAAGCTTCAGAATAACTGCAAACCAAAAATCTACAATTGATACACAAAGAAAAATCAACTCAAATACAACACTAAAGATAGTCATCAAACCACAAGAGGAGAGAACAAGAGAAGATGGGAAGAAAAAAGAGCAACAAAAACAAATCCAAAGAAATTAATAAAATGCCAAGAAGAACATACATATCCAATATTGCCTTAAATGTTAATGGACTAAACGCCCCAACTAAAAGACAGAGACTGGCTAAATGGATACAAAAACAAGATCCAAATATATGCTGTCTTCAAGAGACCCATCTCACTTCTAGGGACACATACAAATTGAAAGTGAGAGGATGGAAGAAAATATTCCATGCAAACATGAATCAAAAGAAAGCTGGAATAGCAATACTGCTATCAGAGAAAATAGACCTTAAAATAAAGAATATTATAAGAAACAAAGAAGGACATCACATAATGATCAAAGGATCAATCCAAGAAAAAGATGTAACAGTTTTAAATATCTATGCACCCAACATAGGTTCACCACAATATATAAGGCAACTGCTAACAACCTTAAAAGGACAAAGAGACAATAACACAATCATAGTGGGGGACTTCAACACCCCACTTACAGCAATGGACAGATCAACCAGACAGAAAATCAATAAGGAAACACAGGCCCTGAATGAAGCATTAAACTAGATGGACTTAATAGATATATATAGGATATTCCATCCAAAAGCAACAGAATACACATTATTCTCAAGTGCACATGGAACATTCTCTAAGATTGATCACATCCTGGGCTACAAATCAAACCTCAGTAACTTTAAGAAAATTGAAATCATATCAAGCATCTTTTCCAACCACAATGCTATATGATTAGAAATCAACAAGAAAAAAAACTGCAAAAAGCACAAACACATGGAGACTCTACAACATGCTACTCAACAACCAATGGATCACTGAAGAAATCAAAGGGGAAATTAAAAAATACCTAGCAGCAAATGACAACGAAGATACGAAACTCCCAAAACCTATGGGATGCAGCAAAAGCAGTTCTAAGAGGAAAGTTTATAGCAATACAAGCCCACCTCAGGAAACAAGAAAAAGCTCAAATAAACAAAGTAGCTTTACATCTAAAGCAGCTCAAGAGAGAAGAACAGACAAGACCTAAAGTTAGTGGAAGGAAAGTAATCATAACGATCTGAGAAGAAATCAATGAAATAGAAACTAAGAAAATCATAGAAAAGATCAATGAAACGAAAAGCTGATTCTTTGAAAAGATCAACAAAATTGATAAACTCTTAGCCAGACTTATCAAGAAAAAAAGGGAGGACTCAAATCAATAAAATTAGAATTGAAAAAGGAGAAGTAACAATGGACATCACAGAAAAACAAAGGATCATAAGAGACTACTATATGCAACTATACACCAATACAATGGAAAACCTAGAAGAAATGGACAAATTCTTAGAAAAGTACAATCTTCCAAGACTAAACCAAGATGAAATAGAAAAGATGAGCAGACAAATCATGAGAACTGAAATTGAAACTGTGATTAAAAAACTTTCAACACACAAAAATCAAGGACTAGATGGCTTCAGAGGTGAAGTCTATTGAACATTGAGAGAAGAGCTAACACCTCTCCTTCTGAAACTATTTTTAAAAATGGCAGAGGAAGGGATACCCCCAAACTCATTTTATGAGGCCACCATCACTGTGATACCAACACCAGACAAAGATACCACAAAAAAAGAAACCCAAGGCCAATTTCACTGATGAACATCGATGCAAAATTTCTCAACAAAATATAAGCAAACCACATCCAACAATACATTAAAAGGATTATACAGCACAATCAAGTGAGATTTATACCAGTGAAGCAACTGTTCTTCAATATCCACAAATCAATCAGTGTAATACATCACATTAACAAAGTGAAGAATAAAAACCATATGATCCTCTCAATAAATGCGGAAAAAGC